>NW_028274818.1:89831257-94631257 GCF_037043125.1 Eumetopias jubatus
AAACTAATGATGTAATATATGGTGATTAACATAACAATAAAAACGCTTTTGCACAGCAAAAGAAACAGTCCACAAAACCAAAAGACAACCGACAGAATGGGAGAAAATATTTGCAAATGACATATCAGATAAAGGGCTAGTCTCCAAAATCCATAAAGAACTTATCAAACTCAACACCCAAAGAACAAATAATCCAATCAAGAAATGGGCCGAAGACATGAACAGACATTTTTCCAAAGAAGACCTCCAAATGGCCAATAGGCACATGAAAAAGTGCTCAACATCGCTCGGCATGAGGGAAATCCAAATCAAACCCTCAATGAGATACCACCTCACACCCGTCAGAATGGCTAAAATTAACAAGTCAGGGAATGACAGATGTTGGCGGGGTTGTGGAGAAAGGGGAACCTCCTACACTGTTGGTGGGAAGGCAAGCTGGTGCAACCACTCTGGAAAACACTATGGAGGATCCTCAAACAGTTGAAATTAGAGCTACCATTCGATCCAGCAATTGCACTACTGGGTATTTACCACAAAGATACAAATGTAGGGACCCGAACGGGTACGTGTACCCCAATGTTTATAGCAGCAATGTCCAAAATAGGTAAATTGTGGAAAGAGCGAAGATGTCCATCGGCAGATGAACGGATAAAGAAGAAGTGGTGTATATACACAATGGAATATTATACAGCCGTCAAAAGGAATGAGATCATGCCATTTGCAACGACGCGGATGGAACTGGAGGGTGGTATGTTGAGTGAAATAAGTGAATCAGAGAAATACACCTATCGCATGACTCACTGATATGAGGAATTTTTAATCTCAGGAAAGAAACTGTTTGAATGGAGTGGTTGGGGCTGGGAGGGATGGGTTGGCTGGGTGATAGACATTGGGGAAGTATGTGCCACGGTGAGCGCTGTGAATTGTGCAAGACTGGTGAATCACAGATCTGTACTTCTGAATCAAATAACGCAACATATATTAAGAAAAGAGAAAAAAAGAAATAGATAACAGGAGATGAAGAGAGGGGGAGTATGTCAGACGGGGAGACGAACCATGAGAGATGATGGACTCTGAAAAACAAACTGAGGGTTCTAGAGGGGAGGGGGGTATGGGGATCGGTTAGCCTGGTGATGGGTATTGAGGAGGGCACGTTCTGCATGGAGCAGTGGGTGTTATGAACAAACAATTAATCATGGAACAGTGCACCAAAAACTAATGATGTAATATATGGTGATTAACATAACAATAAAAAAATTAAAAAAAAAAGATTTTGCACAGCAAAAGAAACAGTCCACAAAACCAAAAGACAACCGACAGAATGGGAGAAAATATGTGCAAATGACATATCAGATAAAGGGCTAGTATCCAAAATCGATAAAGAACTTATCAAACTCAACACCCAAAGAACACATAATCCAATCAAGAAATGGGCCGAAGACATGAACAGACATTTTTTCAAAGAAGACATCCAAATGGCCAACAGGCACATGAAAAAGTGCTCAACATAGCTCGGTATCAGGGAAATCCAAATCAAAACCTCAATGAGATACCACCTCACACCCGTCAGAATGGCTAAAATTAACAAGTCAGGGAACGACAGATGTTGGCGGGCATGTGGAGAAAGGGGAACCCTCCTACACTGTTGGTGGAAATGCAAGCTGGTGCAACCACTCTGGAAAACACTATGGAGGATCCTCAAACAGTTGAAATTAGCGCTACCGTTCGATCCAGCAATTGACTACTGGGTGTTTAACACAAAGATACAAATGTAGGGACCCGAAGGTGTACGTGTACCCCAAAGTTTATAGCAGCAATGTCCACAATAGCCAAACTGTGGAAAGAGCCAAGATGTCCATCGACAGATGAATGGATAAAGAAGAGGTGGTATATATACACAATGGAATATTATGCAGCCTTCTAAAGGAATGAGATGTTGCCATTTGCAAAGACGTGGATGGAACTGGAGGGTGTTATGTTGAGTGAAATAAGTCAATCAGAGAAAGACATGTATCGCATGACCTCACTGATATGAGGAATTCTTAATCTCAGGAAACAAACTGGGTTTTACTGGAGTGGTTGTGGGTGGGAGGGATGGGGTGGCTGGGTGATAGACATTGGGGAGGATATGTGCTACGGTGAGCACTGTCGATTGTGCAAGACTGTTGAATCACAGATCTGTACTTCTGAAACAAATAAAGCAACATATTTTAAGAAAAAGAAAAAGAAGAAGATAACAGGAGAGGAAGAGAAGGGGAGTATGTCAGAGGGGGAGACGAACCATGACAGATGATGGACTTTGAAAAACAAAATGAGGGTTCTAGAGGGGAGGGCGGTAGGGGTTCGGGTTTGCCTGGTGATGGGTATTGAGGAGGGCACGTTCTGCATGGAGGACTGGGTGTTATGAACAAACAATGAATCATGGAACACTGCACCAAAAACTAATGATGTAATATATGGTGATTAACATAACAATAAAAAAGCTTTTGCACAGCAAAAGAAACAGCCCACAAAACCAAAAGACAACCGACAGAATGGGAGAAAATATTTGCAAATGACATATCAGATAAAGGGCTAGTATCCAAAATCTATAAAGAACTTATCAAACTCAACACCCAAAGAACAAATAATCCAATCAAGAAATGGGCCGAAGACATGAACAGACATTTTTCCAAAGAAGACCTCCAAATGGCCAATAGGCACATGAAAAAGTGCTCAACATCGCTCGGCATGAGGGAAATCCAAATCAAAACCTCAATGAGATACCACCTCACACCCGTCAAAATGGCTAAAATTAACAAGTCAGGGAACGACAGATGTTGGCGGGGATGTGGAGAAAGGGGAAGCCTCCTACACTGTTGGTGGGAAGGCAAGCTTGTTTAAGCACTCTGGAAAACAGTATGGAGGTTCCTCAAAGAGTTGAAATTAGAGCTACCGTTCGATCCAGCAATTGACTACTGGGTATTTACCACAAAGATACAAATGTAGGGACCCGAAGGGGTACGTGTACCCAAAGTTTATAGCAGCAATGTCCACAATAACCAAACTGTGGAAAGAGCCAAGAGGTCCATCGACAGATGAATGGATAAAGAAGAAGTGGTATATATACACAAGGGAATATTATGCAGCCGTCAAAAGGAATGAGATCTTGCCATTTGCAATGACGTGGATGGAACTGGAGGGTGTTATGTTGAGTGAAATAGGTCACTCAGAGAAAGCCACGTATCGCATGACCTCACTGATATGAGGAATTCTTAATCTTAGGAAACAAACTGAGTGTTACTGGAGTGGTTGGAGGTGGGAGGGATGGGTTGGCTGGGTCATAGACATTGGGGAGGGTATGTGCCACGGTGAGCGCTGTGAATTGTGCAACACTGTTGAATCACAGATCTGTACTTCTGAATCAAATAACGCAACATATTTTAAGAAAAAAGAAAAAGAATTAGATAACAGGAGATGAAGAGAGGGGGAGTATGTCAGACGGGGAGAAGAACCATGAGAGATGATGGACTCTGAAAAACAAACTGAGGGTTCTAGAGGGGAGGGGGGTAGGGGGATCGGTTAGCCTGGTGATGGGTACAGAGGAGGGCAGGTTCTGCATGCAGCATTGGGTGTTATGAACAAACAATGAATCATGGAACACTGCACGAAAAACTAATGATGTAATATATGGTGCTTCACATAACAATAAAAAATTTAAAAAAAAGCTTTTGCAGAGCTAAAGAAACAGTCCACAAAACCAAAAGACACCCGACAGAATGGGAGAAAATATTTGCAAATGACATATCAGATAAAGGGCTAGTATCCAAAATCTATAACTAACTTATAAAACTCAACACCCAAAGAACATATAATCCAATCAAGAAAGGGGCCGAAGATATGAACAGACATTTTTCCAAAGAAGACATCCAAATGGCCAACAGGCACATGAAAAAGTGCTCAACATCGCTCGGCATCAGGGAAATCCAAATCAAAACTTCAATGAGATACCACCTCACACCCGTCAGAATGGCTAAAATTAACAAGTCAGGGAACGACAGATGTTGGCGGGGATGTGGAGAAAGGGGAACCCTCCTCCACTGTTGGTGGGAATGCAAGCTGGTGCAACCACTCTGGAAAACAGTATGGAGGATCCTCAAACAGTTGAAATTAGTGCTACCGTTCGATCCAGCAATTGACTACTGGGTATTTAACACAAAGATACAAATGTAGGGACCCGAAGGGGTACGTGTACCCCAAAGTCTATAGCAGCAATGTCCACAATAGCCAAACTGTGGAAAGAGCCAAGATGTCCATCGACAGATGAATGGATAAAGAAGAGGTGGAATATATACACAATGGAATATTATGCAGCCTTCAAAAGGAATGAGATGTTGCCATTTGCAAAGACGTGGATGGAACGGTAGGGTGTTATGTTGAGTGAAATAAGTCAATCAGAGAAAGACACGTATCGCATGACCTCACTGATATGAGGAATTCTTAATCTCAGGAAACAAACTGAGTGTTACTGGAGTGGTTGTGGGTGGGAGGGATGGGGTGGCTGGGTGATAGACAATGGGGACGGTATGTGCTACGGTGAGCGCTGTGCATTGTGCAAGACTGTTGAATCACAGATCTGTACTTCTGAAACAAATAACGCAACATATTTTAAGAAAAAGAAAAAGAAGATAACAGGAGAGGAAGAGAAGGGGAGTATGTCAGTGGGGGACACGAACCATGAGAGATAATGGACTCTGAAAAACAAAGGGAGGGTCTAGAGGGGAGGGCGGGAGGGGTTTGGGTTATCCTGGTGATGGGTATTGAGGAGGGCACGTTCTGCATGGAGCACTGGGTGTTATGAACAAACAATGAATCATGGAACACTGTAGGAAAAACTAATGATATAATATATGGTGATTAACATAACAATAAAAAATATTAAAAAAAGCTTTTGCACAGCTAAAGAAACAGTCCACAAAACCAAAAGACACCCGACAGAATGGGAGAAAATATTGACAAATGACATAGCAGATAGAGGGCTAGTATCCAAAATGTATAAAGAACTTATCAAACTCAACACCCAAAGAACATATAATCCAATCAAGAAATGGGCCGAAGACATGAACAGACATTTTTCCAAAGAAGACATCCATGGCCAACAGGCACATGAAAAAGTGCTCAACATCGCTCGGCATGAGGGAAATCCAAATCAAACCCTCAATGAGATACCACCTCACACCCGTCAGAATGGCTAAAATTAACAAGTCAGGGAATGACAGATGTTGGCGGGGTTGTGGAGAAAGGGGAACCCTCCTACACTGTTGGTGGGAAGGCAAGCTGGTGCAACCACTCTGGAAAACACTATGGAGGATCCTCAAACAGTTGAAATTAGAGCTACCATTCGATCCAGCAATTGCACTACTGGGTATTTACCACAAAGATACAAATGTAGGGACCCGAACGGGTACGTGTACCCCAATGTTTATAGCAGCAATGTCCAAAATAGGTAAATTGTGGAAAGAGCGAAGATGTCCATCGGCAGATGAACGGATAAAGAAGAAGTGGTGTATATACACAATGGAATATTATACAGCCGTCAAAAGGAATGAGATCATGCCATTTGCAACGACGCGGATGGAACTGGAGGGTGCTATGTTGAGTGAAATAAGTGAATCAGAGAAATACACCTATCGCATGACTCACTGATATGAGGAATTTTTAATCTCAGGAAAGAAACTGTTTGAATGGAGTGGTTGGGGCTGGGAGGGATGGGTTGGCTGGGTGATAGACATTGGGGAAGTATGTGCCACGGTGAGCGCTGTGAATTGTGCAAGACTGGTGAATCACAGATCTGTACTTCTGAATCAAATAACGCAACATATATTAAGAAAAGAGAAAAAAAGAAATAGATAACAGGAGATGAAGAGAGGGGGAGTATGTCAGACGGGGAGACGAACCATGAGAGATGATGGACTCTGAAAAACAAACTGAGGGTTCTAGAGGGGAGGGGGGTATGGGGATCGGTTAGCCTGGTGATGGGTATTGAGGAGGGCACGTTCTGCATGGAGCAGTGGGTGTTATGAACAAACAATTAATCATGGAACAGTGCACCAAAAACTAATGATGTAATATATGGTGATTAACATAACAATAAAAAAATTAAAAAAAAAAGATTTTGCACAGCAAAAGAAACAGTCCACAAAACCAAAAGACAACCGACAGAATGGGAGAAAATATGTGCAAATGACATATCAGATAAAGGGCTAGTATCCAAAATCGATAAAGAACTTATCAAACTCAACACCCAAAGAACACATAATCCAATCAAGAAATGGGCCGAAGACATGAACAGACATTTTTTCAAAGAAGACATCCAAATGGCCAACAGGCACATGAAAAAGTGCTCAACATAGCTCGGTATCAGGGAAATCCAAATCAAAACCTCAATGAGATACCACCTCACACCCGTCAGAATGGCTAAAATTAACAAGTCAGGGAACGACAGATGTTGGTGGGCATGTGGAGAAAGGGGAACCCTCCTACACTGTTGGTGGAAATGCAAGCTGGTGCAACCACTCTGGAAAACACTATGGAGGATCCTCAAACAGTTGAAATTAGCGCTACCGTTCGATCCAGCAATTGACTACTGGGTGTTTAACACAAAGATACAAATGTAGGGACCCGAAGGTGTACGTGTACCCCAAAGTTTATAGCAGCAATGTCCACAATAGCCAAACTGTGGAAAGAGCCAAGATGTCCATCGACAGATGAATGGATAAAGAAGAGGTGGTATATATACACAATGGAATATTATGCAGCCTTCTAAAGGAATGAGATGTTGCCATTTGCAAAGACGTGGATGGAACTGGAGGGTGTTATGTTGAGTGAAATAAGTCAATCAGAGAAAGACATGTATCGCATGACCTCACTGATATGAGGAATTCTTAATCTCAGGAAACAAACTGGGTTTTACTGGAGTGGTTGTGGGTGGGAGGGATGGGGTGGCTGGGTGATAGACATTGGGGAGGATATGTGCTACGGTGAGCACTGTCGATTGTGCAAGACTGTTGAATCACAGATCTGTACTTCTGAAACAAATAAAGCAACATATTTTAAGAAAAAGAAAAAGAAGAAGATAACAGGAGAGGAAGAGAAGGGGAGTATGTCAGAGGGGGAGACGAACCATGACAGATGATGGACTTTGAAAAACAAAATGAGGGTTCTAGAGGGGAGGGCGGTAGGGGTTCGGGTTTGCCTGGTGATGGGTATTGAGGAGGGCACGTTCTGCATGGAGGACTGGGTGTTATGAACAAACAATGAATCATGGAACACTGCACCAAAAACTAATGATGTAATATATGGTGATTAACATAACAATAAAAAAGCTTTTGCACAGCAAAAGAAACAGCCCACAAAACCAAAAGACAACCGACAGAATGGGAGAAAATATTTGCAAATGACATATCAGATAAAGGGCTAGTATCCAAAATCTATAAAGAACTTATCAAACTCAACACCCAAAGAACAAATAATCCAATCAAGAAATGGGCCGAAGACATGAACAGACATTTTTCCAAAGAAGACCTCCAAATGGCCAATAGGCACATGAAAAAGTGCTCAACATCGCTCGGCATGAGGGAAATCCAAATCAAAACCTCAATGAGATACCACCTGACACCCGTCAGAATGGCTAAAGTTAACAAGTCAGGGAACGACAGATGTTGGCGGGGATGTGGAGAAAGGGGAACCCTCCTCCACTGTTGGTGGGAATGCAAGCTGGTAAAACGACTCTGGAAAACAGTATGGAGGATCCTCAAACAGTTGAAATTAGTGCTACCGTTCGATACAGCAATTGACTACTGGGTATTTAACACAAATATACAAATGTAGGGACCGAAAGGGGTACGTGTACCCCAAAGTTTATAGCAGCAAAGTCCACAATAGCCAAACTGTGGAAAGAGCCAAGATGTCCATCAACAGATGAATGGATAAAGAAGAGGTGGTATATATACACAATGGAATATTATGCAGCCGTCAAAAGGAATGAGATCTTACCATTTGCAACGTCGTGGATGCAACTGAAGGGTGTTCTGTTGAGTGAAATAAGTCAATCAGAGAAAGACACGTATTGCATGAGCTCACGGATGTGAGGATTTTTTAATCTCAGGAAACAAACTGAGTGACTGGAGTGGTTGGGGGTTGGAGGGATGGGGTGGCTGGGTGATAGACATTGGGGAGGGAATGTGCTACGGTGAGCGCTGTGAATTGTGCAAGACTGTTGAATCACAGATCTGTACTTCTGAAAGAAAAAACGCAACACATTTTAAGAAAAAGGAAAAGAAGAAGATAACAGGAGAGGAAGAGAAGGGGAGTATGTCAGAGGGGGAGACGAACCATGAGAGATGATGGACTCTGAAAAACAAAGTGAGGGCTCTAGAGGGGAGGGGGTAGGGGTTTGGGTTAGCCTGGTGATGGGTATTGAGGAGGGCACGTTCTGCATGGAGCACTGGGTTTTATGAACAAAAAATGAATCATGGAACACTGCACCAAAAACTAATGATGTAATATATTGTGATTAACATAACAATAAAAAAAAGCTTTTGCACAGCAAAAGAAACAGTCCACAAAACCAAAAGACAACTGACAGAATGGGAGAAAATATTTGCAAATGACATATCAGATAAAGGGCTAGTATCCAAAATCTATAAAGAAGTTATCAAACTCAACACCCAAAGAACAAATAATCCAATCAAGAAATGGGCCGAAGACATGAACACACATTTTTCCAAAGAAGACATCCAAATGGCCGACAGGCACATGAAAAAGTGCTCAACATCGCTCGGCATCAAGGAAATCCAAATCAAAACCTCAATGAGATACCACCTGACACCCGTCAGAATGGCTAAAGTTAACAAGTCAGGGAACGACAGATTTTGGCGGGGATGTGGAGAAAGGGGAACCCTCCTCCACTGTTGGTGGGAATGCAAGCTAGTGCAACCACTCTGGAAAAGAGTATGGAGGATCCTCAAACAGTTGAAATTAGTGCTACCGTTCGATCCAGCAATTGACTACTGGGTATTTAACACAAAGATACAAATGTAGGGACCCGAAGGGGTACGTGTACCGCAATGTTTATAGCAACAATGTCCACAATAGCCAAACTGTGGAAAGAGCCAAGATGTCCATCGACAGATGAATGGATAAGGAAGAGGTGGTATATATACACAATGGAATATTACGCAGCCTTCAAAAGGAATGAGATGTTGCCATTTGCAAAGACGTGGTTGGAACTGGAGGGTGTTATGTTGAGTGAAATAAGTTAATCAGAGGAAGACATGTAACGCATGACCTCACAGATATGAGGAATTCTTAATATCAGGAAACAAACTGACTGTTACTGGAGTGTTAGGGGGTGTGAGGGATGGGGTGGCTGGGTGATAGACATTGGGGAGAGTATGTGCTACGGTGAGGGCTGTGAATTCTGCAAGACTGTTGAATCACAAATCTGTACTTCTGAAACAAATAACGCAACATATTTTAAGAAAAAGAAAAAGAAAAAGAAGATAACAGGAGAGGAAGAGAAGGGGAGTATGTCAGAGGGGGACACGAACCATGACAGATGATGGACTCTGAAAAACAAAGGGAGGGTCTAGATGGGAGGGCGGGAGGGGTTTGGGTTATCCTGGTGATGGGTATTGAGGAGGGCATGTTCTGCATGGAGCACTGGGTGTTATGAACAAACAATGAATCATGGAACACTACGAAAAACTAATGATGTAATATATGGTGATTAACATAACAATAAAAAATTTAAAAAAAGCTTTTGCACAGCTAAAGAAACAGTCCACAAAACCAAAAGACACCCGACAGAATGGGAGAAAATATTGACAAATGACATAGCAGATAAAGGGCTAGTATCCAAAATGTATAAAGAACTTATCAAACTCAACACCCAAAGAACATATAATCCAATCAAGAAATGGCCCGAAGACATGAACAGACATTTTTCCAAAGAAGACATCCAAATGGCCAACAGGCACTTGAAAAAGTGCTCAACATCGCTCGGCATCAGGGAAATCCAAATCAAAACCTCAATGAGATACCACCTCACACTCGTCAGAATGGCTAAAATTAACAAGTCAGTGAAGACAGATTTTGGCGGGGTTGTGGAGAAAGGGGAACCCTCCTACACTGTTGGTGGGAATGCAAGCTGGTGCAACCACTCTGGAAAACACTATGGAGGATCCTCAAACAGTTGAAATTAGTGCTACCGTTCGATCCAGCAATTGACTACTGGGTAGTTAACACAAAGATTCAAATGTAGGGACCCGAAGGGGTACGTGTACCGCAATGTTTATAGCAACAATGTCCACAATAGTCAAACTGTGGAAAGAGCTAAGATGTCCATCGACAGATGAATGGATAAAGAAGAGGTGGTATATATACACAATGGAATATTATGCAGCCGTCAAAAGGAATGAGATGTTGCCATTTGCAAAGACGTGGATGGAACTGGAGGGTGTTATGTTGAGTGAAATAAGTCAATCAGGGAAAGACATGTATCGCATGACCTCACTGATATGAGGAATTCTTAATCTCAGGAAACAAACTGAGTGTTACTGGAGTGTTTGGGGGTGGGAGGGATGGGGTGGCTGGGTGATAGACATTGGGGAGAGTATGTGTTACGGTGAGCGCTGTGAATTGTGCAAGACTGTTGAATCACAGATCTGTACTTCTGAAAGAAAAAACGCAACATATTTTAAGAAAAAGTAAAAGAAGAAGATAACAGGAGAGGAAGAGAAGGGGAGTATGTCAGAGGGGGAGACGAACCATGACAGATGATGGACTCTGAAAAACAAAGTGAGGGTTCTAGAGGGGAGGGCGGTAGGGGTTTGGGTTAGCCTGGAGACGGGTATTGGGGAGGGCACGTTCTGCATGGAGCACTCGGTGTTATGAACAAACAATGAATCATGGAACACTGCACCAAAAACTAATGATGTAATATATGGTGATTAACATAACAATAAAAACGCTTTTGCACAGCAAAAGAAACAGTCCACAAAACCAAAAGACAACCGACAGAATGGGAGAAAATATTTGCAAATGACATATCAGATAAAGGGCTAGTCTCCAAAATCCATAAAGAACTTATCAAACTCAACACCCAAAGAACAAATAATCCAATCAAGAAATGGGCCGAAGACATGAACAGACATTTTTCCAAAGAAGACCTCCAAATGGCCAATAGGCACATGAAAAAGTGCTCAACATCGCTCGGCATGAGGGAAATCCAAATCAAACCCTCAATGAGATACCACCTCACACCCGTCAGAATGGCTAAAATTAACAAGTCAGGGAATGACAGATGTTGGCGGGGTTGTGGAGAAAGGGGAACCCTCCTACACTGTTGGTGGGAAGGCAAGCTGGTGCAACCACTCTGGAAAACAC
This sequence comes from Eumetopias jubatus, assembly GCF_037043125.1. Taxonomy (NCBI): domain Eukaryota; kingdom Metazoa; phylum Chordata; class Mammalia; order Carnivora; family Otariidae; genus Eumetopias; species Eumetopias jubatus. Next base: position 89,842,685 of record NW_028274818.1, read on the forward strand.
TATGGAGGATCCTCAAACAGTTGAAATTAGAGCTACCATTCGATCCAGCAATTGCACTACTGGGTATTTACCACAAAGATACAAATGTAGGGACCCGAACGGGTACGTGTACCCCAATGTTTATAGCAGCAATGTCCAAAATAGGTAAATTGTGGAAAGAGCGAAGATGTCCATCGGCAGATGAACGGATAAAGAAGAAGTGGTGTATATACACAATGGAATATTATACAGCCGTCAAAAGGAATGAGATCATGCCATTTGCAACGACGCGGATGGAACTGGAGGGTGCTATGTTGAGTGAAATAAGTGAATCAGAGAAATACACCTATCGCATGACTCACTGATATGAGGAATTTTTAATCTCAGGAAAGAAACTGTTTGAATGGAGTGGTTGGGGCTGGGAGGGATGGGTTGGCTGGGTGATAGACATTGGGGAAGTATGTGCCACGGTGAGCGCTGTGAATTGTGCAAGACTGTTGAATCACAGATCTGTACTTCTGAATCAAATAACGCAACATATATTAAGAAAAGAGAAAAAAAGAAATAGATAACAGGAGATGAAGAGAGGGGGAGTATGTCAGACGGGGAGACGAACCATGAGAGATGATGGACTCTGAAAAACAAACTGAGGGTTCTAGAGGGGAGGGGGGTATGGGGATCGGTTAGCCTGGTGATGGGTATTGAGGAGGGCACGTTCTGCATGGAGCAGTGGGTGTTATGAACAAACAATTAATCATGGAACAGTGCACCAAAAACTAATGATGTAATATATGGTGATTAACATAACAATAAAAAAATTAAAAAAAAAAGATTTTGCACAGCAAAAGAAACAGTCCACAAAACCAGAAGACAACCGACAGAATGGGAGAAAATATGTGCAAATGACATATCAGATAAAGGGCTAGTATCCAAAATCGATAAAGAACTTATCAAACTCAACACCCAAAGAACACATAATCCAATCAAGAAATGGGCCGAAGACATGAACAGACATTTTTTCAAAGAAGACATCCAAATGGCCAACAGGCACATGAAAAAGTGCTCAACATAGCTCGGTATCAGGGAAATCCAAATCAAAACCTCAATGAGATACCACCTCACACCCGTCAGAATGGCTAAAATTAACAAGTCAGGGAACGACAGATGTTGGTGGGCATGTGGAGAAAGGGGGACCCTCCTACACTGTTGGTGGAAATGCAAGCTGGTGCAACCACTCTGGAAAACACTATGGAGGATCCTCAAACAGTTGAAATTAGCGCTACCGTTCGATCCAGCAATTGACTACTGGGTGTTTAACACAAAGATACAAATGTAGGGACCCGAAGGTGTACGTGTACCCCAAAGTTTATAGCAGCAATGTCCACAATAGCCAAACTGTGGAAAGAGCCAAGATGTCCATCGACAGATGAATGGATAAAGAAGAGGTGGTATATATACACAATGGAATATTATGCAGCCTTCTAAAGGAATGAGATGTTGCCATTTGCAAAGACGTGGATGGAACTGGAGGGTGTTATGTTGAGTGAAATAAGTCAATCAGAGAAAGACATGTATCGCATGACCTCACTGATATGAGGAATTCTTAATCTCAGGAAACAAACTGGGTTTTACTGGAGTGGTTGTGGGTGGGAGGGATGGGGTGGCTGGGTGATAGACATTGGGGAGGATATGTGCTACGGTGAGCACTGTCGATTGTGCAAGACTGTTGAATCACAGATCTGTACTTCTGAAACAAATAAAGCAACATATTTTAAGAAAAAGAAAAAGAAGAAGATAACAGGAGAGGAAGAGAAGGGGAGTATGTCAGAGGGGGAGACGAACCATGACAGATGATGGACTTTGAAAAACAAAATGAGGGTTCTAGAGGGGAGGGCGGTAGGGGTTCGGGTTTGCCTGGTGATGGGTATTGAGGAGGGCACGTTCTGCATGGAGGACTGGGTGTTATGAACAAACAATGAATCATGGAACACTGCACCAAAAACTAATGATGTAATATATGGTGATTAACATAACAATAAAAAAGCTTTTGCACAGCAAAAGAAACAGCCCACAAAACCAAAAGACAACCGACAGAATGGGAGAAAATATTTGCAAATGACATATCAGATAAAGGGCTAGTATCCAAAATCTATAAAGAACTTATCAAACTCAACACCCAAAGAACAAATAATCCAATCAAGAAATGGGCCGAAGACATGAACAGACATTTTTCCAAAGAAGACCTCCAAATGGCCAATAGGCACATGAAAAAGTGCTCAACATCGCTCGGCATGAGGGAAATCCAAATCAAAACCTCAATGAGATACCACCTCACACCCGTCAAAATGGCTAAAATTAACAAGTCAGGGAACGACAGATGTTGGCGGGGATGTGGAGAAAGGGGAAGCCTCCTACACTGTTGGTGGGAAGGCAAGCTTGTTTAAGCACTCTGGAAAACAGTATGGAGGTTCCTCAAAGAGTTGAAATTAGAGCTACCGTTCGATCCAGCAATTGACTACTGGGTATTTACCACAAAGATACAAATGTAGGGACCCGAAGGGGTACGTGTACCCAAAGTTTATAGCAGCAATGTCCACAATAACCAAACTGTGGAAAGAGCCAAGAGGTCCATCGACAGATGAATGGATAAAGAAGAAGTGGTATATATACACAAGGGAATATTATGCAGCCGTCAAAAGGAATGAGATCTTGCCATTTGCAATGACGTGGATGGAACTGGAGGGTGTTATGTTGAGTGAAATAGGTCACTCAGAGAAAGCCACGTATCGCATGACCTCACTGATATGAGGAATTCTTAATCTTAGGAAACAAACTGAGTGTTACTGGAGTGGTTGGAGGTGGGAGGGATGGGTTGGCTGGGTCATAGACATTGGGGAGGGTATGTGCCACGGTGAGCGCTGTGAATTGTGCAACACTGTTGAATCACAGATCTGTACTTCTGAATCAAATAACGCAACATATTTTAAGAAAAAAGAAAAAGAATTAGATAACAGGAGATGAAGAGAGGGGGAGTATGTCAGACGGGGAGAAGAACCATGAGAGATGATGGACTCTGAAAAACAAACTGAGGGTTCTAGAGGGGAGGGGGGTAGGGGGATCGGTTAGCCTGGTGATGGGTACAGAGGAGGGCAGGTTCTGCATGCAGCATTGGGTGTTATGAACAAACAATGAATCATGGAACACTGCACGAAAAACTAATGATGTAATATATGGTGCTTCACATAACAATAAAAAATTTAAAAAAAAGCTTTTGCAGAGCTAAAGAAACAGTCCACAAAACCAAAAGACACCCGACAGAATGGGAGAAAATATTTGCAAATGACATATCAGATAAAGGGCTAGTATCCAAAATCTATAACTAACTTATAAAACTCAACACCCAAAGAACATATAATCCAATCAAGAAAGGGGCCGAAGATATGAACAGACATTTTTCCAAAGAAGACATCCAAATGGCCAACAGGCACATGAAAAAGTGCTCAACATCGCTCGGCATCAGGGAAATCCAAATCAAAACTTCAATGAGATACCACCTCACACCCGTCAGAATGGCTAAAATTAACAAGTCAGGGAACGACAGATGTTGGCGGGGATGTGGAGAAAGGGGAACCCTCCTCCACTGTTGGTGGGAATGCAAGCTGGTGCAACCACTCTGGAAAACAGTATGGAGGATCCTCAAACAGTTGAAATTAGTGCTACCGTTCGATCCAGCAATTGACTACTGGGTATTTAACACAAAGATACAAATGTAGGGACCCGAAGGGGTACGTGTACCCCAAAGTCTATAGCAGCAATGTCCACAATAGCCAAACTGTGGAAAGAGCCAAGATGTCCATCGACAGATGAATGGATAAAGAAGAGGTGGAATATATACACAATGGAATATTATGCAGCCTTCAAAAGGAATGAGATGTTGCCATTTGCAAAGACGTGGATGGAACGGTAGGGTGTTATGTTGAGTGAAATAAGTCAATCAGAGAAAGACACGTATCGCATGACCTCACTGATATGAGGAATTCTTAATCTCAGGAAACAAACTGAGTGTTACTGGAGTGGTTGTGGGTGGGAGGGATGGGGTGGCTGGGTGATAGACAATGGGGACGGTATGTGCTACGGTGAGCGCTGTGCATTGTGCAAGACTGTTGAATCACAGATCTGTACTTCTGAAACAAATAACGCAACATATTTTAAGAAAAAGAAAAAGAAGATAACAGGAGAGGAAGAGAAGGGGAGTATGTCAGTGGGGGACACGAACCATGAGAGATAATGGACTCTGAAAAACAAAGGGAGGGTCTAGAGGGGAGGGCGGGAGGGGTTTGGGTTATCCTGGTGATGGGTATTGAGGAGGGCACGTTCTGCATGGAGCACTGGGTGTTATGAACAAACAATGAATCATGGAACACTGTAGGAAAAACTAATGATATAATATATGGTGATTAACATAACAATAAAAAATATTAAAAAAAGCTTTTGCACAGCTAAAGAAACAGTCCACAAAACCAAAAGACACCCGACAGAATGGGAGAAAATATTGACAAATGACATAGCAGATAGAGGGCTAGTATCCAAAATGTATAAAGAACTTATCAAACTCAACACCCAAAGAACATATAATCCAATCAAGAAATGGGCCGAAGACATGAACAGACATTTTTCCAAAGAAGACATCCATGGCCAACAGGCACATGAAAAAGTGCTCAACATCGCTCGGCATGAGGGAAATCCAAATCAAACCCTCAATGAGATACCACCTCACACCCGTCAGAATGGCTAAAATTAACAAGTCAGGGAATGACAGATGTTGGCGGGGTTGTGGAGAAAGGGGAACCCTCCTACACTGTTGGTGGGAAGGCAAGCTGGTGCAACCACTCTGGAAAACACTATGGAGGATCCTCAAACAGTTGAAATTAGAGCTACCATTCGATCCAGCAATTGCACTACTGGGTATTTACCACAAAGATACAAATGTAGGGACCCGAACGGGTACGTGTACCCCAATGTTTATAGCAGCAATGTCCAAAATAGGTAAATTGTGGAAAGAGCGAAGATGTCCATCGGCAGATGAACGGATAAAGAAGAAGTGGTGTATATACACAATGGAATATTATACAGCCGTCAAAAGGAATGAGATCATGCCATTTGCAACGACGCGGATGGAACTGGAGGGTGCTATGTTGAGTGAAATAAGTGAATCAGAGAAATACACCTATCGCATGACTCACTGATATGAGGAATTTTTAATCTCAGGAAAGAAACTGTTTGAATGGAGTGGTTGGGGCTGGGAGGGATGGGTTGGCTGGGTGATAGACATTGGGGAAGTATGTGCCACGGTGAGCGCTGTGAATTGTGCAAGACTGTTGAATCACAGATCTGTACTTCTGAATCAAATAACGCAACATATATTAAGAAAAGAGAAAAAAAGAAATAGATAACAGGAGATGAAGAGAGGGGGAGTATGTCAGACGGGGAGACGAACCATGAGAGATGATGGACTCTGAAAAACAAACTGAGGGTTCTAGAGGGGAGGGGGGTATGGGGATCGGTTAGCCTGGTGATGGGTATTGAGGAGGGCACGTTCTGCATGGAGCAGTGGGTGTTATGAACAAACAATTAATCATGGAACAGTGCACCAAAAACTAATGATGTAATATATGGTGATTAACATAACAATAAAAAAATTAAAAAAAAAAGATTTTGCACAGCAAAAGAAACAGTCCACAAAACCAAAAGACAACCGACAGAATGGGAGAAAATATGTGCAAATGACATATCAGATAAAGGGCTAGTATCCAAAATCGATAAAGAACTTATCAAACTCAACACCCAAAGAACACATAATCCAATCAAGAAATGGGCCGAAGACATGAACAGACATTTTTTCAAAGAAGACATCCAAATGGCCAACAGGCACATGAAAAAGTGCTCAACATAGCTCGGTATCAGGGAAATCCAAATCAAAACCTCAATGAGATACCACCTCACACCCGTCAGAATGGCTAAAATTAACAAGTCAGGGAACGACAGATGTTGGCGGGCATGTGGAGAAAGGGGAACCCTCCTACACTGTTGGTGGAAATGCAAGCTGGTGCAACCACTCTGGAAAACACTATGGAGGATCCTCAAACAGTTGAAATTAGCGCTACCGTTCGATCCAGCAATTGACTACTGGGTGTTTAACACAAAGATACAAATGTAGGGACCCGAAGGTGTACGTGTACCCCAAAGTTTATAGCAGCAATGTCCACAATAGCCAAACTGTGGAAAGAGCCAAGATGTCCATCGACAGATGAATGGATAAAGAAGAGGTGGTATATATACACAATGGAATATTATGCAGCCTTCTAAAGGAATGAGATGTTGCCATTTGCAAAGACGTGGATGGAACTGGAGGGTGTTATGTTGAGTGAAATAAGTCAATCAGAGAAAGACATGTATCGCATGACCTCACTGATATGAGGAATTCTTAATCTCAGGAAACAAACTGGGTTTTACTGGAGTGGTTGTGGGTGGGAGGGATGGGGTGGCTGGGTGATAGACATTGGGGAGGATATGTGCTACGGTGAGCACTGTCGATTGTGCAAGACTGTTGAATCACAGATCTGTACTTCTGAAACAAATAAAGCAACATATTTTAAGAAAAAGAAAAAGAAGAAGATAACAGGAGAGGAAGAGAAGGGGAGTATGTCAGAGGGGGAGACGAACCATGACAGATGATGGACTTTGAAAAACAAAATGAGGGTTCTAGAGGGGAGGGCGGTAGGGGTTCGGGTTTGCCTGGTGATGGGTATTGAGGAGGGCACGTTCTGCATGGAGGACTGGGTGTTATGAACAAACAATGAATCATGGAACACTGCACCAAAAACTAATGATGTAATATATGGTGATTAACATAACAATAAAAAAGCTTTTGCACAGCAAAAGAAACAGCCCACAAAACCAAAAGACAACCGACAGAATGGGAGAAAATATTTGCAAATGACATATCAGATAAAGGGCTAGTATCCAAAATCTATAAAGAACTTATCAAACTCAACACCCAAAGAACAAATAATCCAATCAAGAAATGGGCCGAAGACATGAACAGACATTTTTCCAAAGAAGACCTCCAAATGGCCAATAGGCACATGAAAAAGTGCTCAACATCGCTCGGCATGAGGGAAATCCAAATCAAAACCTCAATGAGATACCACCTCACACCCGTCAAAATGGCTAAAATTAACAAGTCAGGGAACGACAGATGTTGGCGGGCATGTGGAGAAAGGGGAAGCCTCCTACACTGTTGGTGGGAAGGCAAGCTTGTTTAAGCACTCTGGAAAACAGTATGGAGGTTCCTCAAAGAGTTGAAATTAGAGCTACCGTTCGATCCAGCAATTGACTACTGGGTATTTACCACAAAGATACAAATGTAGGGACCCGAAGGGGTACGTGTACCCAAAGTTTATAGCAGCAATGTCCACAATAACCAAACTGTGGAAAGAGCCAAGAGGTCCATCGACAGATGAATGGATAAAGAAGAAGTGGTATATATACACAAGGGAATATTATGCAGCCGTCAAAAGGAATGAGATCTTGCCATTTGCAATGACGTGGATGGAACTGGAGGGTGTTATGTTGAGTGAAATAGGTCACTCAGAGAAAGCCACGTATCGCATGACCTCACTGATATGAGGAATTCTTAATCTTAGGAAACAAACTGAGTGTTACTGGAGTGGTTGGAGGTGGGAGGGATGGGTTGGCTGGGTCATAGACATTGGGGAGGGTATGTGCCACGGTGAGCGCTGTGAATTGTGCAACACTGTTGAATCACAGATCTGTACTTCTGAATCAAATAACGCAACATATTTTAAGAAAAAAGAAAAAGAATTAGATAACAGGAGATGAAGAGAGGGGGAGTATGTCAGACGGGGAGAAGAACCATGAGAGATGATGGACTCTGAAAAACAAACTGAGGGTTCTAGAGGGGAGGGGGGTAGGGGGATCGGTTAGCCTGGTGATGGGTACAGAGGAGGGCAGGTTCTGCATGCAGCATTGGGTGTTATGAACAAACAATGAATCATGGAACACTGCACGAAAAACTAATGATGTAATATATGGTGCTTCACATAACAATAAAAAATTTAAAAAAAAGCTTTTGCAGAGCTAAAGAAACAGTCCACAAAACCAAAAGACACCCGACAGAATGGGAGAAAATATTTGCAAATGACATATCAGATAAAGGGCTAGTATCCAAAATCTATAACTAACTTATAAAACTCAACACCCAAAGAACATATAATCCAATCAAGAAAGGGGCCGAAGATATGAACAGACATTTTTCCAAAGAAGACATCGAAATGGCCAACAGGCACATGAAAAAGTGCTCAACATCGCTCGGCATCAGGGAAATCCAAATCAAAACTTCAATGAGATACCACCTCACACCCGTCAGAATGGCTAAAATTAACAAGTCAGGGAACGACAGATGTTGGCGGGGATGTGGAGAAAGGGGAACCCTCCTCCACTGTTGGTGGGAATGCAAGCTGGTGCAACCACTCTGGAAAACAGTATGGAGGATCCTCAAACAGTTGAAATTAGTGCTACCGTTCGATCCAGCAATTGACTACTGGGTATTTAACACAAAGATACAAATGTAGGGACCCGAAGGGGTACGTGTACCCCAAAGTCTATAGCAGCAATGTCCACAATAGCCAAACTGTGGAAAGAGCCAAGATGTCCATCGACAGATGAATGGATAAAGAAGAGGTGGAATATATACACAATGGAATATTATGCAGCCTTCAAAAGGAATGAGATGTTGCCATTTGCAAAGACGTGGATGGAACGGTAGGGTGTTATGTTGAGTGAAATAAGTCAATCAGAGAAAGACACGTATCGCATGACCTCACTGATATGAGGAATTCTTAATCTCAGGAAACAAACTGAGTGTTACTGGAGTGGTTGTGGGTGGGAGGGATGGGGTGGCTGGGTGATAGACAATGGGGACGGTATGTGCTACGGTGAGCGCTGTGCATTGTGCAAGACTGTTGAATCACAGATCTGTACTTCTGAAACAAATAACGCAACATATTTTAAGAAAAAGAAAAAGAAGATAACAGGAGAGGAAGAGAAGGGGAGTATGTCAGTGGGGGACACGAACCATGAGAGATAATGGACTCTGAAAAACAAAGGGAGGGTCTAGAGGGGAGGGCGGGAGGGGTTTGGGTTATCCTGGTGATGGGTATTGAGGAGGGCACGTTCTGCATGGAGCACTGGGTGTTATGAACAAACAATGAATCATGGAACACTGTAGGAAAAACTAATGATATAATATATGGTGATTAACATAACAATAAAAAATATTAAAAAAAGCTTTTGCACAGCTAAAGAAACAGTCCACAAAACCAAAAGACACCCGACAGAATGGGAGAAAATATTGACAAATGACATAGCAGATAGAGGGCTAGTATCCAAAATGTATAAAGAACTTATCAAACTCAACACCCAAAGAACATATAATCCAATCAAGAAATGGGCCGAAGACATGAACAGACATTTTTCCAAAGAAGACATCCATGGCCAACAGGCACATGAAAAAGTGCTAAACATCGCTCGGCATCAGGGAAATCAATCAAAACCTCAATGAGATACCACCTCACACCCGTCAGAATGGCTAAAATTAACAAGTCAGTGAAGACAGATTTTGGCGGGGTTGTGGAGAAAGGGGAACCCTCCTACACTGTTGGTGGGAATGCAAGCTGGTGCAACCACTCTGGAAAACACTATGGAGGATCCTCAAACAGTTGAAATTAGAGCTACCATTCGATCCAGCAATTGCACTACTGGGTATTTACCACAAAGATACAAATGTAGGGACCCGAACGGGTACGTGTACCCCAATGTTTATAGCAGCAATGTCCAAAATAGGTAAATTGTGGAAAGAGCGAAGATGTCCATCGGCAGATGAACGGATAAAGAAGAAGTGGTGTATATACACAATGGAATATTATACAGCCGTCAAAAGGAATGAGATCATGCCATTTGCAACGACGCGGATGGAACTGGAGGGTGCTATGTTGAGTGAAATAAGTGAATCAGAGAAATACACCTATCGCATGACTCACTGATATGAGGAATTTTTAATCTCAGGAAAGAAACTGTTTGAATGGAGTGGTTGGGGCTGGGAGGGATGGGTTGGCTGGGTGATAGACATTGGGGAAGTATGTGCCACGGTGAGCGCTGTGAATTGTGCAAGACTGTTGAATCACAGATCTGTACTTCTGAATCAAATAACGCAACATATATTAAGAAAAGAGAAAAAAAGAAATAGATAACAGGAGATGAAGAGAGGGGGAGTATGTCAGACGGGGAGACGAACCATGAGAGATGATGGACTCTGAAAAACAAACTGAGGGTTCTAGAGGGGAGGGGGGTATGGGGATCGGTTAGCCTGGTGATGGGTATTGAGGAGGGCACGTTCTGCATGGAGCAGTGGGTGTTATGAACAAACAATTAATCATGGAACAGTGCACCAAAAACTAATGATGTAATATATGGTGATTAACATAACAATAAAAAAATTAAAAAAAAAAGATTTTGCACAGCAAAAGAAACAGTCCACAAAACCAAAAGACAACCGACAGAATGGGAGAAAATATGTGCAAATGACATATCAGATAAAGGGCTAGTATCCAAAATCGATAAAGAACTTATCAAACTCAACACCCAAAGAACACATAATCCAATCAAGAAATGGGCCGAAGACATGAACAGACATTTTTTCAAAGAAGACATCCAAATGGCCAACAGGCACATGAAAAAGTGCTCAACATAGCTCGGTATCAGGGAAATCCAAATCAAAACCTCAATGAGATACCACCTCACACCCGTCAGAATGGCTAAAATTAACAAGTCAGGGAACGACAGATGTTGGCGGGCATGTGGAGAAAGGGGAACCCTCCTACACTGTTGGTGGAAATGCAAGCTGGTGCAACCACTCTGGAAAACACTATGGAGGATCCTCAAACAGTTGAAATTAGCGCTACCGTTCGATCCAGCAATTGACTACTGGGTGTTTAACACAAAGATACAAATGTAGGGACCCGAAGGTGTACGTGTACCCCAAAGTTTATAGCAGCAATGTCCACAATAGCCAAACTGTGGAAAGAGCCAAGATGTCCATCGACAGATGAATGGATAAAGAAGAGGTGGTATATATACACAATGGAATATTATGCAGCCTTCTAAAGGAATGAGATGTTGCCATTTGCAAAGACGTGGATGGAACTGGAGGGTGTTATGTTGAGTGAAATAAGTCAATCAGAGAAAGACATGTATCGCCTGACCTCACTGATATGAGGAATTCTTAATCTCAGGAAACAAACTGGGTTTTACTGGAGTGGTTGTGGGTGGGAGGGATGGGGTGGCTGGGTGATAGACATTGGGGAGGATATGTGCTACGGTGAGCACTGTCGATTGTGCAAGACTGTTGAATCACAGATCTGTACTTCTGAAACAAATAAAGCAACATATTTTAAGAAAAAGAAAAAGAAGAAGATAACAGGAGAGGAAGAGAAGGGGAGTATGTCAGAGGGGGAGACGAACCATGACAGATGATGGACTTTGAAAAACAAAATGAGGGTTCTAGAGGGGAGGGCGGTAGGGGTTCGGGTTTGCCTGGTGATGGGTATTGAGGAGGGCACGTTCTGCATGGAGGACTGGGTGTTATGAACAAACAATGAATCATGGAACACTGCACCAAAAACTAATGATGTAATATATGGTGATTAACATAACAATAAAAAAGCTTTTGCACAGCAAAAGAAACAGCCCACAAAACCAAAAGACAACCGACAGAATGGGAGAAAATATTTGCAAATGACATATCAGATAAAGGGCTAGTATCCAAAATCTATAAAGAACTTATCAAACTCAACACCCAAAGAACAAATAATCCAATCAAGAAATGGGCCGAAGACATGAACAGACATTTTTCCAAAGAAGACCTCCAAATGGCCAATAGGCACATGAAAAAGTGCTCAACATCGCTCGGCATGAGGGAAATCCAAATCAAAACCTCAATGAGATACCACCTCACACCCGTCAAAATGGCTAAAATTAACAAGTCAGGGAACGACAGATGTTGGCGGGGATGTGGAGAAAGGGGAAGCCTCCTACACTGTTGGTGGGAAGGCAAGCTTGTTTAAGCACTCTGGAAAACAGTATGGAGGTTCCTCAAAGAGTTGAAATTAGAGCTACCGTTCGATCCAGCAATTGACTACTGGGTATTTACCACAAAGATACAAATGTAGGGACCCGAAGGGGTACGTGTACCCAAAGTTTATAGCAGCAATGTCCACAATAACCAAACTGTGGAAAGAGCCAAGATGTCCATCGACAGATGAATGGATAAAGAAGAAGTGGTATATATACACAAGGGAATATTATGCAGCCGTCAAAAGGAATGAGATCTTGCCATTTGCAATGACGTGGATGGAACTGGAGGGTGTTATGTTGAGTGAAATAGGTCACTCAGAGAAAGCCACGTATCGCATGACCTCACTGATATGAGGAATTCTTAATCTTAGGAAAGAAACTGAGTGTTACTGGAGTGGTTGGAGGTGGGAGGGATGGGTTGGCTGGGTCATAGACATTGGGGAGGGTATGTGCCACGGTGAGCGCTGTGAATTGTGCAACACTGTTGAATCACAGATCTGTACTTCTGAATCAAATAACGCAACATATTTTAAGAAAAAAGAAAAAGAATTAGATAACAGGAGATGAAGAGAGGGGGAGTATGTCAGACGGGGTGAAGAACCATGAGAGATGATGGACTCTGAAAAACAAACTGAGGGTTCTAGAGGGGAGGGGGGTAGGGGGATCGGTTAGCCTGGTGATGGGTACAGAGGAGGGCAGGTTCTGCATGCAGCATTGGGTGTTATGAACAAACAATGAATCATGGAACACTGCACGAAAAACTAATGATGTAATATATGGTGCTTCACATAACAATAAAAAATTTAAAAAAAAGCTTTTGCAGAGCTAAAGAAACAGTCCACAAAACCAAAAGACACCCGACAGAATGGGAGAAAATATTTGCAAATGACATATCAGATAAAGGGCTAGTATCCAAAATCTATAACTAACTTATAAAACTCAACACCCAAAGAACATATAATCCAATCAAGAAAGGGGCCGAAGATATGAACAGACATTTTTCCAAAGAAGACATCCAAATGGCCAACAGGCACATGAAAAAGTGCTCAACATCGCTCGGCATCAGGGAAATCCAAATCAAAACTTCAATGAGATACCACCTCACACCCGTCAGAATGGCTAAAATTAACAAGTCAGGGAACGACAGATGTTGGCGGGGATGTGGAGAAAGGGGAACCCTCCTCCACTGTTGGTGGGAATGCAAGCTGGTGCAACCACTCTGGAAAACAGTATGGAGGATCCTCAAACAGTTGAAATTAGTGCTACCGTTCGATCCAGCAATTGACTACTGGGTATTTAACACAAAGATACAAATGTAGGGACCCGAAGGGGTACGTGTACCCCAAAGTCTATAGCAGCAATGTCCACAATAGCCAAACTGTGGAAAGAGCCAAGATGTCCATCGACAGATGAATGGATAAAGAAGAGGTGGAATATATACACAATGGAATATTATGCAGCCTTCAAAAGGAATGAGATGTTGCCATTTGCAAAGACGTGGATGGAACGGTAGGGTGTTATGTTGAGTGAAATAAGTCAATCAGAGAAAGACACGTATCGCATGACCTCACTGATATGAGGAATTCTTAATCTCAGGAAACAAACTGAGTGTTACTGGAGTGGTTGTGGGTGGGAGGGATGGGGTGGCTGGGTGATAGACAATGGGGACGGTATGTGCTACGGTGAGCGCTGTGCATTGCGCAAGACTGTTGAATCACAGATCTGTACTTCTGAAACAAATAACGCAACATATTTTAAGAAAAAGAAAAAGAAGATAACAGGAGAGGAAGAGAAGGGGAGTATGTCAGTGGGGGACACGAACCATGAGAGATAATGGACTCTGAAAAACAAAGGGAGGGTCTAGAGGGGAGGGCGGGAGGGGTTTGGGTTATCCTGGTGATGGGTATTGAGGAGGGCACGTTCTGCATGGAGCACTGGGTGTTATGAACAAACAATGAATCATGGAACACTGTAGGAAAAACTAATGATATAATATATGGTGATTAACATAACAATAAAAAATATTAAAAAAAGCTTTTGCACAGCTAAAGAAACAGTCCACAAAACCAAAAGACACCCGACAGAATGGGAGAAAATATTGACAAATGACATAGCAGATAAAGGGCTAGTATCCAAAATGTATAAAGAACTTATCAAACTCAACACCCAAAGAACATATAATCCAATCAAGAAATGGGCCGAAGACATGAACAGACATTTTTCCAAAGAAGACATCCATGGCCAACAGGCACATGAAAAAGTGCTAAACATCGCTCGGCATCAGGGAAATCAATCAAAACCTCAATGAGATACCACCTCACACCCGTCAGAATGGCTAAAATTAACAAGTCAGTGAAGACAGATTTTGGCGGGGTTGTGGAGAAAGGGGAACCCTCCTACACTGTTGGTGGGAATGCAAGCTGGTGCAACCACTCTGGAAAACACTATGGAGGATCCTCAAACAGTTGAAATTAGTGCTACAATTCGATCCAGCAATTGACTACTGGGTATTTAACACAAGTTTGAAATGTAGGGACCCGAAGGGGTACGTGTACCGCAATGTTTATAGCAACAATGTCCACAATAGCCAAAATGTGGAAAGAGCCAAGATGTCCATCGACAGACGAATGGATAAAGAAGTGGTGGTATATATTCACAATGGAATATTATGCAGCCTTCAAAAGGAATGAGATGTTGCCATTTGCAAAGACGTGGATGGAACTGGAGGGTGTTATGTTGAGTGAAATAAGTCAATCAGAGAAAGACATGTATCGCATGACCTCACGGATATGAGGAATTCTTAATCTCAGGAAAATCACTGAGTGTTACTAGAGTGGTTGGGGGTGGGAGTGATGGGGTGGCTGGGTGATAGACATTGGGGAGAGTATGTGCTACGGTGAGCGCTGTGAATTGTGCAAGACTGTTGAATCACAGATCTGTACTTCTGAAACAAATAAAGCAACATATTTTAAGAAAAAGTAAAAGAAGAAGATAACAGGAGAGGAAGAGAAGGGGAGTATGTCAGAGGGGGAGACGAACCATGACAGATGATGGACTCTGAAAAACAAAGTGAGGGTTCTAGAGGGGAGGGCGGTAGGGGTTTGGGTTAGCCTGGAGATGGGTATTGGGGAGGGCACGTTCTGCATGGAGCACTCGGTGTTATGAACAAACAATGAATCATGGAACACTGCACCAAAAACTAATGATGTTATATATGGTGATTAACATAACAATAAAAACGCTTTTGCACAGCAAAAGAAACAGTCCACAAAACCAAAAGACAACCGACAGAATGGGAGAAAATATTTGCAAATGACATATCAGATAAAGGGCTAGTATCCAAAATCCATAAAGAACTTATCAAACTCAACACCCAAAGAACAAATAATCCAATCAAGTAATGGGTCGAAGACATGAACAGACATTTTTCCAAAGAAGACCTCCAAATGGCCAATAGGCACATGAAAAAGTGCTCAACATCGCTCGGCATGAGGGAAATCCAAATCAAACCCTCAATGAGATACCACCTCACACCCGTCAGAATGGCTAAAATTAACAAGTCAGGGAATGACAGATGTTGGCGGGAAGTGGAGAAAGGGGAACCCTCCTACACAGTTGGTGGGAAGGCAAGCTGGTGCAACCACTCTGGAAAACACTATGGAGGATCCTCAAACAGTTGAAATTAGAGCTACCATTCGATCCAGCAATTGCACTACTGGGTATTTACCACAAAGATACAAATGTAGGGACCCGAACGGGTACGTGTACCCCAATGTTTATAGCAGCAATGTCCAAAATAGGTAAATTGTGGAAAGAGCGAAGATGTCCATCGGCAGATGAACGGATAAAGAAGAAGTGGTGTATATACACAATGGAATATTATACAGCCGTCAAAAGGAATGAGATCTTGCCATTTGCAACGACGCGGATGGAACTGGAGGGTGTTATGTTGAGTGAAATAAGTGAATCAGAGAAATACACCTATCGCATGACTCACTGATATGAGGAATTTTTAATCTCAGGAAGGAAACTGTTTGAATGGAGTGGTTGGGGCTGGGAGGGATGGGTTGGCTGGGTGATAGACATTGGGGAAGTATGTGCCACGGTGAGCGCTGTGAATTTTGCAAGACTGTTGAATCACAGATCTGTACTTCTGAATCAAATAACGCAACATATTTTAAGAAAATAGAAAAAAAGAAATAGATAACAGGAGATGAAGAGAGGGGGAGTATGTCAGACGGGGAGACGAACCATGAGAGATGATGGACTCTGAAAAACAAACTGAGGGTTCTAGAGGGGAGGGGTGTATGGGGATCGGTTAGCCTGGTGATGGGTATTGAGGAGGGCACGTTCTGCATGGAGCAGTGGGTGTTATGAACAAACAATTAATCATGGAACAGTGCACCAAAAACTAATGATGTAATATATGGTGATTAACATAACAATAAAAAAATAAAAAAAAAAAAGATTTTGCACAGCAAAAGAAACAGTCCACAAAACCAAAAGACAACCGACAGAATGGGAGAAAATATGTGCAAATGACATATCAGATAAAGGGCTAGTATCCAAAATCTATAAATAAATTATAAAACTCAACACCCAAAGAACATATAATCCAATCAAGAAATGGGCCGAAAACATGAACAGACATTTTTCCAAAGAAGACATCCAAATGGCCAACAGGCACATGAAAAAGTGCTCAACATCGCTCGGCATGAGGGGAATCCAAATCAAAACCTCAATGAGATACCACCTCACACCCGTCAAAATGGCTAAAATTAACAAGTCAGGGAACGACAGATGGCGGGGATGTGGAGAAAGGGGAACCCTCCTCCACTGTTGGTGGGAATGCAAGCTGCTGCAGCCTCTCTGGAAAACAGTATCGAGGTTCCTCAAACAGTTGAAATTCGAGCTACTGTTCGAGCCAGCAATTGCACTACAGGGTATTTACCAGAACGTTACAAATGTAGGGACCAGAAGGGGTACGTGTACCCCAGTGTTTATAGCAGCAATGTCCACAATAGCCAAACTGTGGAAAGAGCCAAGATGTCCAGCGACAGATGAACGGATAAGGAAGACGTGGTATATATTCACAATGGAATATTATGCAGCCGTCAAAGGAATGAGATCTTGCCATTTGCAACGACGTGGATGGAACTGGATGGTGTTATGTTGAGTGAAATAAGTCAATCAGAGAAAGACACGTATCGCATGACGTCACTGATATGAGGAATTCTTAATCTCAGGAAACAAACTGAGTGTTACTGGAGTGGTTGGGGGTGGGAGAGATGGGGTGGCTGGGTGATAGACATTGGGGAGGGTATGTGCTACGGTGAGCGCTCTGAATTGTGCAAGACTGTTGAATCACAGATCTGTACTTCTGAATCAAATAACGCAACATATTTTAAGAAGAAAGAAAAAGAAGAAGATAACAGGAGAGGAAGGGAAGGGGAGTATGTCAGAGGGGAGACGAACCATGAGAGATGATGGACTCTGAAAAACAAACTGAGGGTTCGATAGGGGAGGGTGGTAGGGGCATATGTTAGCCTGGTGATGGGTATTGAGGAGGGCACGTTCTGCATGGAGCACTGGGTGTTATGAACAAACAATGAATCATGGAACACTGCACCAAAAACTAATGATGTAATATATGGTGATTAACATAACAATTAAAAAAATAAAAAAAAAACACTGAGGGAATGGAAGGCCGGTGTCGGATACGCCTCTCGGCTCAGCTCTTGTTCCTGTGGCTAGTACCCTTGCCCCGGTGTACTTGCAGGCCGAGAGCCAACCAACTCACTCGGTGGAAACACACTGCAGAAAACACCGATTTCGGCCAATTTGGCCTTCCTGAGGGGGGAATCCTTTTGCTCTCTGAATGCGGGCGAGCACTGCCAGCGAGTCCAAAACCATTTTGGAGTGAGCCTGAGGCTGCGGTAGAAGGGAGAACACAACTCCCCACTTCTTTCCTGAAGCCAGCCCAGCGGCCGCCCCCTTGAGCATGCAAGTCTCACTGCTCGCGTACCAACGCAAGGAAACAGTAAGGTAAGGGACCGTGTTGTACAGAGCCTCACTGTTCCAGAGAGTGGAAACACTTGGAGTGTGTGTGCGTGAGAGCCCGGAAGACGAGTCCCCTACTTTACTGGGCGAGTGAAACGAACACGGGCAGCCGCACGTCTCCCACCAGCTCTCAGTGGTAGAATGCTAGCACTCCTTCGGCATGTGTGCGTGCAGGCCTAAGTTGCAGGCCCCTCCCTGGAAGGCACAACACTGTGGAGAAACCGCACTTTACCTCCCGCCGTTCCCTAGCGGAGAGGACGCTGTATGCTGTGCGCTGTGCCTGAGAGTCCGGCGAACGTCTTCCCTATGTAAAACCGAGGGAAAGAAAGGCCGGTGCCAGAGACGCCTCTGGGCTCAGCTCTTGTTCCTGAGGTAGTACCCTTGCCCCGGTGTGCTTGCAGCCCGAGAGCCAACCTCCTAAGTCCAGGGAACCACTCTGTAGAAATTCCTTACTTCGGCCAGACTAGGCCTTCCTGAGGGTGGAAACCTTTTGCTGTGTGAATCCGGGCGAGCTCTGCCAGCAAGTCCAAAACGATTTTCCGAGGGAGACTGAGGCCGCGGCAGAAGGGAGAACACAACTCCCCACTTGTTTCCTGAAGTCAGCCTAGGGCCGCCCCCTTGGGTATTCAAGTCTCACTGTTCGCGTACCAAAACAAAGAAAGCGTACTGTGGGAGAACCGTGTTATAGATAGCCTCATCGTTGTGGGGAGTGGGAACACAGGCAGTGCCTGTGCGTAAGAGCCTGGCATACGAGTCCCCTAAGTTCCTGGGCGAGAGAAACGGATTCGTGCAGCCGCACCTCTCCCACCAGCTCTCAGGATCAGAATGCTAGCACTCCTCCGGCCTGTGTGCGTGCAGGCCTGCGTTGAAGGCCCCTCCCTGGAAGGCACAACACTGTGGAGAAACCGCGCTTTAGCTCACGGCGGTCCCTAGCGGAGAGGAAGCTGTATGCTGTGCGCTGTGCTTGAGAGTCCGGCGAACGGCTTCCCTATGTAAAATCGAGGGAAAGAAAGGCCGGTGCCGGAGACGCGTCTCGGCTCAGCTCTTGTCCTGGGGCTAGTACCGTTGCCCCTGTGTGCTTGCAGGCCGAGAGCCAATCTCCTAAGTCGTGGGAACCACACTGTAGAAATTCCTTACTTCGATAGGACTAGGCCTTCCTGAGGGTGGAAGCCTTTTGCTGTGTGAACGCGGGCGAGCACTGCCAGCGAGTCCAAAACCATTTTCCGAGGGAGACTGAGGCCGCGGCAGAAGGGAGAACACAACTCCCCACTTGTTTCCTAAAGTCAGGCCTGAGGCCGCCCCCTTGACCATGCAAGACTCACTGCTCGCGAAACAACGCACGGAAACAGTAGGGTAGGGTACCGGGTTGTACAGAGCCTCAGTGTTCCGGTGAGTGGAAACACTTGGAGTGTGTGTGCATGCGAGCCTGGGAGACGTGTCCACTACGTTATAGGGCGAGAGAAACGAACTCGGTAGCCGCAACTCTCCCACCAGCTCTCAGTGGCAGAATGGTAGCACTCCTGCCGCATGTTTGCCTCTAAGCCTAAGTTGAAGGACCCTATTTGAAAGGCCCAACCCTGTGGAGAAACCGCGCTTTAGCTCCCGCCGGTCCCTAGCGGCGAAAAAGTTGTATTTTGTGCGCTGTGCTTGAGAGCCCAGCGAACGGCTTCCTTATGGAAAACCGAGGGAAAGGAAGGCCGGTGTCGGAGACGCCTCTCGGCTCAGCTCTTGTTCCTGCGTCTAGTAACGTTGCCCCGGTGTGCTTGCAGGCCGAGAGCCAAGCACCTAAGTCGAGGGAAACACACTGTAGAAAATCCCGTCTTCGGCCAGATTAGGCCGTCCTGAGAGTAGAAACCTTTTGCTGTGTGAATGCGGGCGAGCACTGCCAGCGAGTCCAAAACCATTTTCTGAGGCAGACTGAGGCCACGGCAGAAGGGAGAACACAACTCCCTACTTGTTTCCTGAAGCCAGGCCTGCGGCCGCCCCCTTACCCATGCAAGTCTCACTGCTCGCGTACCAACGCAAGGAAAGAGTGGGGTAGGAGACCGTGTTGTACAGAGCCTCACTGCTCCGGAGAGTGGAAACACTTGGAGTGTGTGTGCATGAGAGCTTGGGAGACGAGTCCCCTACGTTACTGGGCGAGAGAAGCGAACTCGAGCAGCCGCACCTCTCCCACCAGCTCTCAGTGGCAGAATGCTAGCACTCCTCCTCCATGTGTGCCTGCAGGCCTAAGTTGAAGGCCCCTCCTTGAAAGGCACAACACTGTGGAGAAACCGCGCTTTAACTCCCGCCGGTCCACAGTGTTGTGCCTTCCACAGAGAGGCCTGCAACTTAGGCCTGCACACACACAGGCCGGAGGAGTGCTAGCATTCTGACACTGAGATGGTGGGAGTGGTGTGGCTTCACGAAACCGTTTCTCTCGCCCAGTAACTTAGGGGACTCGTATGCCAGGCTCTTACGCACAGGCACTGCCTGTGTTCCCACTCCCCACAACAATGAGGCTATCTATAACACGGTTCTCCTACAGTACTGTTTCTTTGTTTTGGTACGCGAGCAGTGAGACTTGAATAACCAAGGGGGCGGCCCTGGGTTGGCTTCAGGAAACAAGTGGGGAGTTCTGTTCTCCCTTCTGCCGCGGCCTCAGTCTCCCTCCGAAAATCGCTTTGGACTTGCTGGCAGTGCTCGCCCGCATTCACACAGCAAAAGGTTTCCACCCTCAGGAAGGCCTAGTCTGGCCGAAGTAAGGAATTTCTACAGTGTAGTTCCCTGGACTTAGGAGGTTGGCTCTCGGCCTGCAAGCACACCGGGGCAAGGGTACCACCACAGGAACAAAAGCTGAGCCGAGAGGCGTCTCCGGCACCGGCCTTTCTTTCCCTCGGTTTTACATAGGGAAGCCGTTCGCCGGACTCTCAGGCACAGCGCACAGCATACAGCGTCCTCTCCGCTAGACAACGGCGGGAGGTAAAGCGCGGTTTCTCCACAGTGTTGTGCCTTCCAGGGAGGGGCCTGCAACTTAGGCCTCCACTCACACAGGCCGGAGGAGTGCTAGCATTCTGCCACTGAGAGCTGGTGGGAGAGGTGCGGATGCCCGAGTTCGTTTCTTTCGCCCAGTAACGTAGGGGACTCGTCTCCCAGGCTCTGACGCACACACACTCCAAGTGTTTCCACTCACGGGAACAGTGAGGCTCTGTACAACACGGTCCCCTACCCTACTGTTTCCTTGCTTTGGTACGCGAGCAGTGAGAGTTGCATGGTAAAGGTGGCGGCCGCAGGCCTGGCTTCAGGAAACAAGTGGGGAGTTGTGTTCTCCCTCCTGCCGCGGGCTCAGTCTCCCTCGCTAAATGGTTTTGGAATCGCTGGCAGTATTCCCCCCCCCATTCACACAGCAAAAGCTTTAGACCCTCAGGAAGGCCTAATCTGGCCAAAGTCGGGAATTTCTACAGTGTGTTTTCCTCGACTAAGGTGGTTGGCTCTCGGCCTGCAAGCACACCGGGGCAACGTTACTAGACGCAGGAACAAGAGCTGAGCCGAGAGGCGTCTCCGGCACCGGCCTTTCTTTCCCTCGGTTTTACATAGAGAAGCCGTTCGCCTGGCTCTCAAGCACAGCGCACAGCATTCATCATTTTCTCCGCTACGGACCGGCGGGAGTTAAAGCGCGGTTTCTCCACAGTGTTGTGCCTTTCAAGGAGGGGCCTTCAACTTAGGCCTGTAGGCACACATGGAGGAGGAGTGCTAGCATTCTGCCAGTGAGAGCTGGTGGGAGAGGTGCGGCTGCCCGAGTTCCTTTCTCTCGCCCAGTAACGTAGGGCACTCGTATACTAGGCTCTCACGCACACACACTCCAGGTGTTTCCACTCTCCGGAACAGTGAGGCTCTACACCAGGGTACCCTACCCTACTGTTTCCTTGCGTTGTTACAGGAGCAGTGGGACTTGCATGCTCAAGGGGGCAGCTGCTGCCCTGGCTTCAGGAAACAAGTGGGGAGTTGTGTTCTCCATTCTGCCGCAGCCTCAGTCTCCCTCCGAAAATGGTTTTGGACTCGCTGGCAGTGCTCGCCCGCATTCACACAGCAAAATGTTTCCACCCTCAGGAAGGCCTAGTCTAGCCGAAGTAAGGAATTTCTACAGTGTGCTTCCCTCGACTTAAGTGGTTGGTTCTCGGCCTGCAAGCACCCCGGGGCAACGGTACTAGCCCCAGGAACAAGAGCTGAGCCGAGAGGCGTCTCCGGCCCCGGCCTTTCTTTTCCTCAGTTTTACATAGGGAAGCCGTTCGCCGGACTCTCAAGCACAGCGCACAGCATACAGCGTCCTCTCCGCTAGGGCCCGGCGGGATCTAAAGCGCGGTTTCTCCACAGTGTTGGGCCTTCCCAGGAGGGGCCTGCAACCTAGGCCTGCACGCACCCATTCCGGAGGAGTGCTAGCATTCTGCCACTGAGAGCTGGTTTGAGAGGTGCGGCTGCCCGAGTTCGTTTCTATCACCCAATAACGTAGTGGACTCGTCTCCCAGGGTCTCACGCACACACATTCCAAGTGTTTCTACTCTCGGGAACAGTGAGGCTCTGTAAAACACGGTCCCCTAACCTACTGTTTCCTTGCGTTGGTACGCGAGCAGTGAGACTTGCATGCACAAGTGGGCAGCGGCAGGACTGACTTCAGGAAACAAGTGGGGAGTTGTGTTCTCCCCTCTGCCGCGGCCTCAGTCTCCCTCGGAAAATGGTTTTGGACTTGCTGGCAGGGCTCGCCCGCATTCACACAGCAAAATGTTTCCACCCTCAGGAAAGCCTAGTCTAGCCGAAGTAAGGAATTTCTACAGTGTGCTTCCCTCGACCTGGAGGTTGGCTCTCGGCCTGCAAGCACCCCGGGGCAACGGTACTAGCCCCAGGAACAAGAGCTGAGCCGAGAGGCGGCTCCGGCCCCGGCCTTTCTTTTCCTCGGTTTTACATAAGGATGCCGTTCGTCGGGCTCTCAAGCACAGCGAACAGCATACAGCGTCCTCTCCACTAGGGACCGGCGGGAGCTAAGGCGCGGGTTCTCCACAGTGTTGTGCCTTCCCGGGAAGGGTCTCCAACTTAGGCTTGCACGCACACAGGCCGGAGGAGTGCTAGCATTCTGATACTGAGAGCTGGTGGGAGAGGTGCGGCTGCACGAATCCGTTTCTCTCGCCCAGTAACTTAGGGGACTCGTCTGCCAGGCTCTGACGCACAGGCACTCCAGGTGTTCCAACTACCCGCAGCAGTGAGGCTATGTACAACACGGTTCCCCTACATTACTGTTTCTTTGTTTTGGTAAGCGAGCGTTGAGACTTGCAAGCCCAAGGGGGCGGCCGCTGGGCTGGCTACCGGAAACAAGAGGGGAGTTGTGTTCTCCCTTCTGCCGCGGCCTCAGTCTCCCTCGGAAAATGGTTTTGGACTCGCTGGCTGTTCTGGCCCGCATTCATACAGCAAAAGGTTTCCACCCTCAGGAAGGCCTAATCTGCCCGAGGTCGGGAATTTCTACACTGTGTTTCCCTCGACTTATTTGGTTGGCTCTCGGCCTGCAAGCACACCGGGGCAAGGGTACTAGCCCCAGGAACAAAAGCTGAGCCGAGAGGCGTCTCCGGCTCCGGCCTTTCTTTCCCTCGGTTTTACATAGGGAAGCCGTTCGCCGGGCTCTCAAGCACAGCGCAGAGGATACAGCGTCCTCTCCGCTAGGAAACGGTGGGATCTAAAGCGCGGTTCCTGCAGAGTGTTGGGACTTTCAAGGAGAGTCCTGAAACATAGGCCTACACGCACACATGCTGGAGGAGTGCTAGCATTCTGCCACTGAGAGCTGGTGGGAGAGGTGCGGATGCCCGAGTTCGTTTCTCTCGCCCAGTAACGTAGGGGACTCCTCTCCCAGGCTCTCATGCACACACACTCCAAGTGTTTCCACTCTCCGGAACAGTGAGGCTCTACAGCACGGTACCCTACCCTACTGTTTCCTTGCGTTGGTACGCGAGCAGTGAGAGTTGGATGGTAAAGGTGGCGGCCGCAGGCCTGGCTTCAGGAAACAAGTGGGGAGTTGTGTTCTCCCTTCTGCCGCGGCCTCAGTGTCCCTCGGAAAATGGTTTTGGACTCGCTGGCAGTGCTCGCCTGCATTCACACAGCAAAAGGTTTCCACCCTCAGGACGGCCTAGTCTGGCCAGTGGAACGAATTACATAGGGAAGCCGTTCGCCGGACTCTCAAGCACAGCGCACAGCATACAGCGTTCTCTCCGCTAGGGACCGGCGGGAGCTAAAGCGCGGTTTCTCCACAGTGTTGTGCCTTCCAGGGACGGGCCTGCAACTTAAGCCTGCACGCACACAGGCCGGAGGACTGCTAGCATTCTGCCACTGAGAGCTGGTGCGAGAGGAGCGGTTGCCCGAGTTCGTTTCTCTAGCCCAGTAACGTAGGGAACTCGTCTCCCAGGCTCTCACGCACACACACTCCAAGTGTTTCCACTCTCCGGAACAGTGAGGCTCGGTACAACACGGTCCCCTACCTTACTGTTTCCTTGTGTTAGTACGAGAGTGAGACTTGCAGGGTTAAGGGGCGGCCGCAGGCCTGGCTTCAGGAAACAAGTGGGGAGTTGTGTTCTCCCTTCTGCCGCGGCCTCAGTCTCCCTCGGAAAATGGTTTTAGACTCGCTGGCAGTGCTCGCCCGCATTCACAGAGCAAAAGGTTTTGACCCTCAGGAAGGCCTAAACGGCCGAAGTCGGGGTTTTCTACAGTGTGTTTCCCTCGACTTAGGTGGTTGGTTCTCGGCCTGCAAGCACACCGGGGCAAGGGTACTAGCCCCAGGAACAAGAGCTGAGCCAAGAGGGGTCTCCGCCACCGGCCTTTCTTTCCCTCGGTTTTACATAAGGAAGCCTTTCGCCGGGCTCTCAAGCACAGCGCACAGAATACAGCGTCCTCTCCGCTAGGGACAGGCGGGAGCTTAAGCGCGGTTTCTCCACAGTGTTGGGCCTTTCAAGGAGGGGCCTGCAACTTAGGCCTGCACGCACACATGCTGAAGGAGTGCTAGCATTCTACCACTGGGAGCTGGTGGGAGACGTGCGGCTGCCCGAGTTCGTTTCTCTCGCCGGGTAAAGTAGGGGACTCTTCTCCCAGACTCTCACGCACACACACTTCAAGTGTTTCCACTCTCCGGAACCGTGAGGCTCTGTGCAACGTGGTCCCCTACCCTACTGTTTCCGTGCGTTGGTAAGGGAGCAGTGAGACTTGTATGCTCAAGGGGGTGGCCGCAGGCCTGGCTTCAGGAAACAAGTGGGGAGTTGTGTTCTCCCTTCTGCGGCGACCTCAGTGTCCCTCGGAAAATGGTTTTGGACTCGCTGGCTGTTCTCGCCCGCATTCATACAGCAAAAGGTTTCCACCCTCAGGAAGGCCTAATCTGGCCGAACACGGGAATTTCTACAGTGTGTTTCCCTCGACTTAGTTGCTTGGCCATCGGCCTGCGAGCACACCGTGGCAAGGGTACCAGCCCAAGGAACAAGAGCTGAGCCGAGAAGCGTCTCCGCCACCGGCCTTTCTTTATCTCAGTTTTACATAAGGAAGCCGTTCGCCGGGCTCTCAAGCACAGCGCACAGCATACAGCGTCCTCTCCGCTACAGACCGGCGGGAGGTAAAGCGCGGTTTCTCCACAGTGTTGGGCCTTTCAAGGAGAGTCCTGAAACATAGGCCTGCACGCACTCATGTTGGAGGAGTGCTAGCATTCTGCCACTGAGAGCTGGTGGGAGAGGTGAGGATGCCCGAGTTCGTTTCTCTCGCCTAGTAACGTAGGGGCCTCCTCTACCAGGCTCTCACGCACACACACTCCAAATGTTTCCACTCTCCGGAACAGTGAGGCTCTACAACACGATACCCTACCCTACTGTTTCCTTGCGTTGGTACGCGAGCAGTGAGAGTTGTATGGTAAAGGGGGCGGCCGCAGGCCTGGCTTCAGGAAACAAGTAGGGAGTTGTGTTCTCCCTTCTGCCGCGGCCTCAGTCTCCCTCGGAAAATGGTTCTGGACTCGATGGCAGTGCTTGCCCGCATTCACACAGCCAAAGGTTTCCACCCTCAGGAAGGCCTAATTTGGCCGAAGTCGGGATTTTGTAGTGTGTTTCA
The DNA here is from genome assembly GCF_037043125.1 of Eumetopias jubatus. NCBI lineage: Eukaryota > Metazoa > Chordata > Mammalia > Carnivora > Otariidae > Eumetopias > Eumetopias jubatus. Next base: position 89,869,037 of record NW_028274818.1, read on the forward strand.
CTCGACTTGGCTCTCGGCCTGCAAGCACACCGGGGCAAGGTTACTAGCCCCAGGAACAAGAGGTGGGCCGAGAGGCGTCTCCGCCACCGGCCTTTCTTTCCCTCGGTTTTACTTAAGGAAGCCGTTCGCCGGGCTCTCAAGCACAGTGCACAGCATACAGCGTCCTCTCCGCTACGGATCGGCGGGAGGTAAAGCGCGCTTTCTCCACAGTGTTGTGCCTTCCAGGGTGGGGCCTGCAACTTAGGCCTGCACGTACACAGGCCTGAGGAGTGCTAGCATTCTGATCCTGAGAGCTGGTGGGCGAGGTGCGGCTGCACGAATCCGTTTCTCTCGCCCAGGAACTTAGGGGACTCGTGTGCCAGGGTCTTACGCACAGGCACTCCAGGTGTTCCCACTCCCCGCAACAGTGAGGCTATCTACAACAGGGTTCCGCTACAGTACTGTTACGTTGTTTTAGTACGCGAGCAGTGAGACTTGCATTCCCAAGGGGGCGGCCGCTGGGCTGGCTTGAGGAAGCAAGTGGGGAGTTGTGTTCTCCGTTCTGCCATGACCTCAGTCTCCCTCGGAAAATGGTTTTGGACTCGCTGGCAGTTCTCGCCCGGATTCATACAGCAAAAGGTTTTGACCCTCAGGAAGGCCTAATCTTGCCGAAGACGGGATTTTCTACAGTGTGTTTCCCTCGACTGAGTTGGTTGGCTCTCGGCCTGCAAGCACACCGGGGCAAGGGTACTAGCCCCAGGAACAAGAGCTGAGCCGAGAGGCGTCTCCAGCACCGGCCTTTCTTTCCCTCGGTTTTACATAGGGAAGCCGTTCGCCGGGCTCTCAAGCACAGCGCCGAGCATACAGCCTCCTCTCTGCTAGGGACCAGGGGAGCTAAAGCGCGGTTTCTCCACAGTGTTGGGCCTTTCAAGGAGGGGCCCGCAACTTAGGCCTGCACGCACACATGCCGGCGGAATGCTAGCATTCTGCCACTGAGAGCTGGTGGGAGAGGTGCGGCTGCCCGAGTTCGTTTCTCTCACCCAGCAAAGTAGGGGACTCCTCTCCCAGGCTCTCACGCAGATACACTCCAAGTGTTTCCACCCTCGAGAACAGTGAGGCTCTGTACAACACGGTCCCCTACCCTACTGTTTCTGTGCGTTGGTACCCGAGAAATGAGAGTTGTATGTGTAAGGGGGCGGCCGCAGGCCTGGATTCAGGAATCAAGTGGGGAGTTGTGTTCTCCCTTCTGCCGCGGCCTCAGTCTCCCTCGGAAAATGGTTTTGGACTCGCTGGCAGTGCTCGCCCGCATTCGCACAGCAAAACGTTTCCACCCTCAGGAAGGCCTAAACTGGCCGAAGTCGGGATTTTCTGCAGTGTGTTTCCCTCGACTGAGTTGGATGGCTCTCGGCCCGCAAGCACACCGGGGCACGAGTACTAGCCTCAGGAACAAGAGCTGAGCCGAGAGGCGTCTCCACCACCGGCATTTCTTTCCCTCCGTTTTACATAAGGAAGCCGTTCGCCGGGCTCTCAAGCACAGCACACAGCATACAGCGTGCTCTCCGCTAGGGACCGGCGGGAGCTAAAGCGCGCTTTCTCCACAGTGTTGGGCCTTTCAAGGAGGGCCCTGCACCTTCGGCCTGCACGCACACAGGCCGGAGGAGTGCTAGCGTTCTGCCACTGAGAGCTGTTGCGAGACGTGCGGATGCCCGAGTTCGTTTCTTTCGCCCAGTAAAATAGGGGACTCGTCTCCCAGGCTCTCACGCACACACACTCCAAGTGTTTCCACTCTCCGGAACAGTGAGGCTCTGTATAACACGGTCTCCTACCCTACTATATCCTTGCGTTGGTACGCGACCAGTGAGACCTGTATGCTGAAGGGGGCGGCCGCAGGCCTGACTTCAGGAATCAAGTGGGGAGTTGTGTTCTCCCTTCTGCCGCGGCCTCAGTCTCCCTCGCTAAATGGTTTTGGACTCGCTGGCAGTGCTCGCCCGCATTCACACTGCAAAGTGTTCGACCTTCAGGAAGGCCTAATCTGGCCGAAGTCGGGATTATCTACAGTGTGTTTCCCTCGACTTAGGAGGTTCGCTCTCGGCCTGCAAGCACACCGGGGCAAGGTTACTAGCCGCAGGAATAAGAGCTGAGCCGAGAGGCGTCTCCGGCACCGGCCTTTCTTTCCCTCGATTTTACATAAGGATGCCGTTCGCCGGGCTCTCAAGCACAGCGAACAGCATACAGCGTCCTCTCCGCTAGGGACCGGCGGGAGCTAAAGCGCGGGTTCTCCACAGTGTTGTGCCTTCCCGGGAAGGGCCTCCGACTTAGGCCTGCACGCACACAGGCCGGAGGAGTGCTAGCATTCTGATACTGAGAGCTGGTGGGAGAGGTGCGGGTGCACGAATCCGTTTCTCTCGCCCAGTAACTTAGGGCACTCGTCTGCCAGGCTCTGACGCACAGGCACTCCAGGTGTTCCAACTACCCGCAGCAGTGAGGCTATGTACAACACGGTTCCCCTACATTACTGTTTCTTTGTTTTGGTCAGCGAGCAGTGAGACTTGCAAGCCCAAGGGGGCGGTCGCTGGGCTGGCTACCGGAAACAAGAGGGGAGTTGTGTTCTCCCTTCTGCCGCGGCCTCAGTCTCCCTCGAAAAATGGTTTTGGACTCGCTGGCTGTTCTGGCCCGCATTCATACAGCAAAAGGTTTCCACCCTCAGGAAGGCCTAATCTGCCCGAGGTCGGGAATTTCTACAGTGTGTTTCCCTCGACTTAGTTGCTTGGCCATCGGCCTGCGAGCACACCGTGGCAAGGGTACCAGCCCAAGGAACAAGAGCTGAGCCGAGAGGCGCCTCCGGCACCGGCCTTTCTTTCCCTCGGTTTTACATAGAGAAGCCGTTCGCCTGGCTCTCAAGCACAGCGCACAGCATTCATCATTTTCTCCGCTAGGGAGCGGCGTGAGTTAAAGCGCGGTTTCTCCACAGTGTTGTGCCTTTCAAGGAGGGGCCTTCAACTTAGGCCTGTAGGCACACATGGAGGAGGAGTGCTAGCATTCTGCCAGTGAGAGCTGGTGGGAGAGGTGCGGCTGCCCGAGTTCCTTTCTCTCGCCCAGTAACGTAGGGCACTCGTATACCAGGCTCTCACGCACACACACTCCAGGTGTTTCCACTCTCCGGAACAGTGAGGCTCTACACCAGGGTACCCTACCCTACTGTTTCTTTGCGTTGGTACACGAGCAGTGGGACTTGCATGCTCAAGGGGGCAGCCGCTGCCCTGGCTTCAGGAAACAAGTGGGGAGTTGTGTTCTCCCTTCTGCCGCGGCCTCAGTCTCCCTCGGAAAATGGTTTTGGACTCGCTGGCAGTGCTCGCCCGCATTCACACAGCAAAATGTTTCCACCCTCAGGAAGGCCTAGTCTAGCAGAAGTTAGGAATTTCTACAGTGTGTTTCCCTCGACTTAAGTGGTTGGTTCTCGGCCTGCAAGCACCCCGGGGCAACGGTACTAGCCCCAGGAACAAGAGCTGAGCCGAGAGGCGTCTCCGCCAGCGGCCTTTCTTTATCTCAGTTTTACATAAGGAAGCCGTTCGCCGGGCTCTCAAGCACAGCGCACAGCATACAGCGTCCTCTCCGCTACAGACCGGCAGATGGTAAACCGCGGTTTCTCCACAGTGTTGGGCCTTTCAAGGAGAGTCCTGAAACATAGGCCTGCACGCACTCATGTTGGAGGAGTGCTAGCATTCTGCCACTGAGAGCTGGTGGGAGAGGTGCGGATGCCCGAGTTCGTTTCTCTCGCCTAGTAACGTAGGGGCCTCGTCTACCAGGCTCTCACGCACACACACTCCAAATGTTTCCACTCTCCGGAACAGTGAGGCTCTACAACACGATACCCTACCCTTCTGTTTCCTTGCGTTGGTACGCGAGCAGTGAGAGTTGTATGGTAAAGGGGGCGGCCGCAGGCCTGGCTTCTGGAAACAAGTAGGGAGTTGTGTTCTCCCTTCTGCCGCGGCCTCAGTCTCCCTCGGAAAATGGTTTTGGACTCGATGGCAGTGCTTGCCCGCATTCACACAGCCAAAGGTTTCCACCCTCAGGAAGGCCTAATTTGGCCGAAGTCGGGATTTTCTAGTGTGTTTCCCTCGACTTGGCTCTCGGCCTGCAAGCACACCGGGGCAAGGTTACTAGCCCCAGGAACAAGATGTGGGCCGAGACGCGTCTCTGCCACCGGCCTTTCTTTCCCTCGGTTTTACTTAAGGAAGCCGATCGCCGGGCTCTCAAGCACAGTGCACAGCATACAGCGTCCTCTCCACTACGGCCGGCGGGAGGTAAAGCGCGCTTTCTCCACAGTGTTGTGACTTCCAGGGTGGGGCCTGCAACTTAGGCCTGCACGTACACAGGCCTGAGGAGTGCTAGCATTCTGATCCTGAGAGCTGGTGGGCGAGGTGCGGCTGCACGAATCCGTTTCTCTCGCCCAGGAACTTAGGGGACTCGTGTGCCAGGCTCTTACGCACAGGCACTCCAGGTGTTCCCACTCCCCGCAACAGTGAGGCTATCTACAACAGGGTTCCGCTACACTACTGTTACTTTGTTTTAGTACGCGAGCAGTGAGACTTGCATTCCCAAGGGGGCGGCCGCTGGGCTGGCTTGAGGAAGCAAGTGGGGAGTTGTGTTCTCCCTTCTGCCGTGACCTCAGTCTCCCTCGGAAAATGGTTTTGGACTCGCTGGCAGTTCTCCCCGGATTCATACAGCAAAAGGTTTTGACCCTCAGGAAGGCCTAATCTGGCCGAAGTCGGGATTTTCTGCAGTGTGTTTCCCTCGACTGAGTTGGTTGGCTCTCGGCCCGCAAGCACACCGGGGCAAGAGTACTAGCCCCAGGAACAAGAGCTGAGCCGAGAGGCTTCTCCGCCACCGGCATTTCTTTCCCTCCGTTTTACATAAGGAAGCCGTTCGCCGGGCTCTCAAGCACAGCACACAGCATACAGCGTGCTCTCCGCTAGGGACCGGCGGGAGCTAAAGCGCGGTTTCTCCACAGTGTTGCGCCTTTCAAGGAGGGCCCTGCACCTTCGGCCTGCACGCACACAGGCCGGAGGACTGCTAGCGTTCTGCCACTGAGAGCTGTTGCGAGACGTGCGGATGCCCGAGTTCGTTTCTTTCGCCCAGTAAAATAGGGGACTCGTCTCCCAGGCTCTCACGCACACACACTCCAAGTGTTTCCACTCTCCGGAACAGTGAGGCTCTGTATAACACGGTCTCCTACCCTACTATATCCTTGCGTTGGTACGCGACCAGTGAGACCTGTATGCTGAAGGGGGCGGCCGCAGGCCTGGCTTCAGGAAACAAGTGGGGAGTTGTGTTCTCCCTCTGCCGCAACCTCAGTGTCCCCCGGAAATTGGTTTTGGACTCGCTGGCTGTTCTCGCCCGCATTCATACAGCAAAAGTTTTCCACCCTCAGGAAGGCCTAATATGGCCGAACACGGGATTTTCTACAGTGTGTTTCCCTAGAGATAGTTGCTTGGCTCTCGCCTGCGAGCACACCGTGGCAAGGCTACCAGCCCAAGGAACAAGAGCTGAGCCGAGAGGCGTCTCCGCCACCGGCCTTTCTTTATCTCAGTTTTACATAAGGAAGCCGTTCGCCGGGCTCTCAAGCACAGCGGACAGCATACAGCGTCCTCTCCGCTACGGACCGGCGGGAGGTAAAGCGCGGTTTCTCCACAGTGTTGGGCCTTTCAAGGAGAGTCCTGAAACATAGGCCTGCACGCACTCATGTTGGAGGAGTGCTAGCCTTCTGCCACTGACAGCTGGTGGGACAGGTGCGGATGCCCGAGTTCGTTTCACTCGCCTAGTAACGTAGGGGACTCCTCTCCCAGGCTCTCACGCACACACACTCCAAGTGTTTCCACTCTCTGGAACAGTGAGGCTCTTTACAATACGGTCCCCTGCCTTACTGTTTCCTTGCGTTGGTACGCGAGCAGTGAGACTTGCATGCTCATGGGAGCGGCCGCTGGGCTGGCTTCAGGAAAGAAGTGGGGAATTGTGTTCTCCCTTCTACCGCGGAATCCGTCTCCCTGGAAAATGGTTTTGGACTCGCTGGCAGCGCTCGCCCGCATTCACACAGCAAAAGGTTTCCACACTCAGGAAGGCCTAATCTGGCCGAAGTCGGGGTTTTCTGCAGCGTGTTTCCATCGACTTAGTTGGTTGGCTCTCGGCCTGCAAGTACACCGGGGAAAGGGTACTAGCCCCAGGAACAAGAGCTGAGCCGAGAGGCATCTCCGCCACCGGCCTTTCTTTCCCTCAGTTTTTTTTTTAATTTTCTTATTCTTATGTTAAACACCATATATTACATCATTAATTTTTGCTGCAGTGTTCCATGACTCATTGTTTCTTCATAACACCCAGTGCTCCATGCAGAACGTGCCCTCCTCAATACCCATCACCAGGCTAACACATCCCCCTACGCCCCTCCCCTCTAGAACCCTCAGTTTGTTTTTCAGAGTCCTTCATCTGTCATGGTTCCTCTCTCCCTCTCACATACTCCCCTTCTCTTCCTTTCCTGTTACCTTCTTTCTCTTTTTTCTTAAAATATGTTGCGTTATTTGTTTCAGAAGTACAGATCTGTGATTCAACACTCTTGCACAATTCACAGGGCTCACCGTAGCACATATCCTCCCAAATGTCTATCACCAAGCCACCCCATCCCTCCAAACCCCAACCACTCCAGTAACACTCAGTTTGTTTCCTGAGATTAAGAATTCCTCATATCCGTGAGGTCATGCGATACATGTCTTTCTCTGATTGACATATTTCATTCAACATAACACCCTCCAGTTCCATCCACGTCGCTGCCAATGGCAAGATCTCATTACTTTTGACGGCTGCATAATATTCCATTGTGTATATATACCACCACTTCTTTATCCATTCATCTGTCGATGGACATCTTGGCTCTTTCCACAGTTTGGCTATTGTGGATATTGCTGCTATAAACATTGGGGTACACGTACACCTTCGGGTCCCTACATTTGTATCTTTGGGGTAAATACCCAGTAGTGCAATTGCTGGATCAAACGATAGCTCTAATTTCAACTGTTTGAGGAACCTCCATACTGTTTTCCAGAGTGGTTGCACCGGCTTGCATTCCCTCCAACAGTGTAGGAGGTTTCCCCTTTCTCCACATGCCCGCCAACATCTGTCGTTCCCTCACTTGTTAATTTTAGCCATTCTGACGGGTGTGATATGGCATCTCATTGAGGTTTTGAATTGGATATCCCTGATGCCGAGCGATGTTGAGCACTTTTTCATGTGCCTGTTGGCCATTTGGATGTCTTCTTTGGAAAAATGTCTCCTCATGTCTTCTGCCCATTTCTTGATTGGATTATTTGATCTTTGGGTGTTGAGTTTGATAAGTTCTTTATAGATTTTGTATACTAGCCCTTTATCTGATATGTCATTTGTAAATATTTTCTCCCATTCTGTCGGTTGTCTTTTGGGGTTGTGGACTGTTTCTTTTGCTGTGCAAAAGCTTTTTTTTTATTTTTTAATGTTATGTTAATCACTATATATTACATCATTAGTTTCTCGTGCAGTGTTCCATTATTCATTGATACTGGAATGGTTGGGGTGGGAGGGATGGGGTGGCTGGGTGATAGACATTGGGGAGGGTATGTGCTATGGTGAACGCTGTGAATTGTGCAAGATTGCTGAATCACAGATCTGTACTTCTGAAACAAATAACGCAACATATTTTAAGAAAAATAAAAGAAGAAGATAACAGGAGAGGAAGAGAAGGGGAGTATTTCAAAGGGGGAGACGAACCATGAGAGATGATGGATTCTGAGAAACAAACTGAGGGTTCTAGAGGAGAGGGGGGTAGGGGGATGGGTTAGCCTGGTGATGGATATTGAGGAGGGCACTTTCTGCATGGAGCACTGGGTGTTATGAACAAACAATGAATCATGGAAGACTGCACCAAAAACGAATGATGTAATATATCATTCTTAAGTTATGATTAACATAACAATTAAGAAAAAAGCTTATGCACAGCAAGACAAACACTCCACATACCCAAAAGACAACCGACAGAATGGGAGAAAATATTGGCAAATGACATATCAGATAAAGGGCTAGTATCCCAAATCTATAAAGAACTTATCAAACTCAACACCCAAAGAACAAATAATCCAATCAAGAAATGGGCCGAAGAAATGAACAGACATTTTTCCAAAGAAGACATCCAAATGGCCAACAGGCACATGAAAAAGTGCTCAACAACGCTCGGCATCAGGGAAATCCAAAACAAACCTCAATGAGATACCACCTCACACCCGTCAGAATGGCTAAAATTAACAAGTCAGGGAACGACAGATGTTGGCGGGGATGTGGAGAAAGGGGAACCCTCCTCCACTGTTGGTGGGAATGCAAGCTGGTAAAACGACTCTGGAAAACAGTATGGAGGATCCTCAAACAGTTGAAATTAGTGCTACCGTTCGATACAGCAATTGACTACTGGGTATTTAACACAAATATACAAATGTAGGGACCGAAAGGGGTACGTGTACCCCAAAGTTTATAGCAGCAAAGTCCACAATAGCCAAACTGTGGAAAGAGCCAAGATGTCCATCAACAGATGAATGGATAAAGAAGAGGTGGTATATATACACAATGGAATATTATGCAGCCGTCAAAAGGAATGAGATCTTACCATTTGCAACGTCGTGGATGCAACTGAAGGGTGTTCTGTTGAGTGAAATAAGTCAATCAGAGAAAGACACGTATTGCATGAGCTCACGGATGTGAGGATTTTTTAATCTCAGGAAACAAACTGAGTGACTGGAGTGGTTGGGGGTTGGAGGGATGGGGTGGCTGGGTGATAGACATTGGGGAGGGAATGTGCTACGGTGAGCGCTGTGAATTGTGCAAGACTGTTGAATCACAGATCTGTACTTCTGAAAGAAAAAACGCAACACATTTTAAGAAAAAGGAAAAGAAGAAGATAACAGGAGAGGAAGAGAAGGGGAGTATGTCAGAGGGGGAGACGAACCATGAGAGATGATGGACTCTGAAAAACAAAGTGAGGGCTCTAGAGGGGAGGGGGTAGGGGTTTGGGTTAGCCTGGTGATGGGTATTGAGGAGGGCACGTTCTGCATGGAGCACTGGGTTTTATGAACAAAAAATGAATCATGGAACACTGCACCAAAAACTAATGATGTAATATATTGTGATTAACATAACAATAAAAAAAAGCTTTTGCACAGCAAAAGAAACAGTCCACAAAACCAAAAGACAACTGACAGAATGGGAGAAAATATTTGCAAATGACATATCAGATAAAGGGCTAGTATCCAAAATCTATAAAGAAGTTATCAAACTCAACACCCAAAGAAAAAATAATCCAATCAAGAAATGGGCCGAAGACATGAACACACATTTTTCCAAAGAAGACATCCAAATGGCCGACAGGCACATGAAAAAGTGCTCAACATCGCTCGGCATCAAGGAAATCCAAATCAAAACCTCAATGAGATACCACCTGACACCCGTCAGAATGGCTAAAGTTAACAAGTCAGGGAACGACAGATTTTGGCGGGGATGTGGAGAAAGGGGAACCCTCCTCCACTGTTGGTGGGAATGCAAGCTAGTGCAACCACTCTGGAAAAGAGTATGGAGGATCCTCAAACAGTTGAAATTAGTGCTACCGTTCGATCCAGCAATTGACTACTGGGTATTTAACACAAAGATACAAATGTAGGGACCCGAAGGGGTACGTGTACCGCAATGTTTATAGCAACAATGTCCACAATAGCCAAACTGTGGAAAGAGCCAAGATGTCCATCGACAGATGAATGGATAAGGAAGAGGTGGTATATATACACAATGGAATATTACGCAGCCTTCAAAAGGAATGAGATGTTGCCATTTGCAAAGACGTGGATGGAACTGGAGGGTGTTATGTTGAGTGAAATAAGTCAATCAGAGAAAGACATGTATCGCATAACCTCACTGATATGAGGAATTCTTAATCTCAGGAAACAAACTGAGTGTTACTGGAGTGGTTGGGGGTGGGAGGGATGGGGTGGCTGGGTGATAGACATTGGGGAGGGTATGTGCTACGGTGAGCGCTGTCGATTGTGCAAGACTGTTGAATCACAGATCTGTACTTCTGAAACAAATAAAGCAACATATTTTAAGAAAAAGAAAAAGAAGGGGGGGCGGAGCAAGATGGCGGAGGAGTAGGAGACCTAGATTTCGTCTGGTCTCAGGAATTCAGCTGAATAGGGATCAAACCATTCTGAACAGCTACGAACTCAACAGGAGATCGAACAGGAGAGTAGCAACAACTCTCTGAACAGAGAAGCGACCACTTACTGGAAGGTAGGGCGTGCGGAGAAGTGAATCCGAGGCGATATTCGGGAGGATAGACGGCGGGGGGGGGGCCTCCGCCGGCCGCTTCTGGCAAGTGCTAGAGCCGCGGAGCACAAAATCGGACCTTTTAAAAGTTGGCTCGGCGGAGGGACGTCGCTGCAGTGGCTAAGCGGGGGGTGGAATCCTCCCGGAACAGTGTGGTCTCAGGACCCATGCGGTCACAGAGAGACCGGGGGTGCCTGAGTGCGGCAGAGCTCCCAGGTGTCGGGGCGGGGAAGCCGGCTGCAGATACGGAGCAGAGTCGCGGGCTCTCAGCTCGGGGTTGCCATAAACTGTGATCTGCGGCCCAGTCGGGGCACGGCTCCCCCAGCAAGGACCCAACAAGCAGCAGATCCGGGGAGACTCCCCTTCCTTCCCGGGGAGGAGCGGTGCGGGAACGCACTGCAGGGATCTGCTGGGTTTGGAGACTCCGAGCGGGGTCGGGTGCCAGAGATAGCAACGCTCGATCACAGGCCGGGTGAGCACGGAGTGCGGCCAGAGACCGGGGACACGGGAGTGACTGCTTTTCTCTGGGGGCGCACTGAGGAGTGGGGCCCCGAGTTCTCGGCTCCTCCGGGCGGAGACTGGGAGGCCGCCATTTTCGCCCTGGTCCTCCAAAGCTGTACCGAGAACTTGCAGGGAACAAAAGCTCCTGAGAGCAAACCGGAGCAGCTTCCTTAGCCCGGACCGACAAGGGCGGGGCAATTCCGCCTCCGGCAAAGACATTTGGAAACCACAGCAACAGGCCCCTCCCCCAGAAGATCAACACAAACAGCCAGCAAGCCAAGATTAAGTTGATCGATCAAGGAGAATAGGACAACTCCAGCGCTAGGGGAATACTGCACATAGATTCATGGCTTCTTTTTTTTTTTTTTTTTTTACCATGATGCATTATTTCATCAAAGTTAATTTTTGTTGATTTTTTTTTATTTTTCTTTTTCCCTTTTTCAACCAACATCTTATAAATCCCTTTTTAAAAAAAAAAACATTTTTTATTTTTTTTTCATTTTTAGAGTCATATTTTATCCCTTCATAGTAGTTATCCTTGTTTTTGGCATATATATATAAGTTGTTCTCTCTTTAAAATTTTGAGCTACAGTTTCTTCTAACAGATCAAAATATACCCTAAACCACTAGTGTATGGCTTTGTTCTAGTCTCCTGCCTGATCACATTCTCTCCCTTTTTCCTTTTTTTTTTCCTTAAATCTTCTTTCTTTTTTCAAACAACTTATCTTACCAAGTCCTTTTATAAAATCTTTTATAATTTTCATCTTTACAGTCATTTTCCATCCCTTCATTGTATCAACCCTTATTTTGTACATATATGTCTTTCTTCCTTTAAAATTTTAGGAGGCACTTTTTTCTAACAGACCAAAATACGCCCAAAATCTAGTGTGTGGCACTGATCTATGCACTAGCCTCATCATATTTGATCATATTCTGCCTTTTTTGAATTGTTTTGTTTTTGTTTTTATCTTTTTTTCTTTTTTTTTTCTTCTTTTTCTCTTTCTTTTTTCTTTCTTTCCCTTTCTTTTCCCCTGGTTTCAGGTCTTTTCTGATTTGTATACAGTATATTTGCTGGGGACGTTGTAAACCTGTTAGCCTTTTGTTCTCTCATTCATCTATTCTCCTCTGGACAAAATGACAAGACGAAAGAAATCACCTCAGCAAAAAGAACAAGAGGTAGTACCGTCAGCCAGGGACCTACTCAATACGGACATTAGTACGAGGTCGGACCTAGAGTTCAGAATCATGACTTTAAAGATACTAGCTGGGCTTGAAAAAAGCGTGGAAGTTATTAGAGAAACACTTTCTGGAGAAATAAAAGAACTAAAATCTAACCAAATCGAAATCAAAAAGGCTATTGATGAGGTGCAATCAAAAATGGGGGCACTAAATGCTAGGATAAATGAGGCAGAAGAGAGAGTCAGCGATATAGAAGACCAAATGATGGAAAATAAAGAGGCTGAGAAAAAGAGAGAGAAACAACTACAGGATCACGAGGGCAGAATTCGAGAGATAAGTGATACGATAAGACGAAACAACATTAGAATAATTGGGATCCCAGAAGAAGAAGAGAGAGAGAGAGGGGCAGAAGGTATATTGGAGCAAATTATAGCAGAGAACTTCCCTAATGTGAGGAAGGAAACAGGCATTAAAATCCAGGAGGCACAGAGAACCCCTCTCAAAATCAATAATAATAGGTCAACACCCCGACATCTAATAGTAAAATTTACGAGTCTCAGAGACAAAGAGAAAATCCTGAAAGCAGCTCGGGAGAAGAGATATGTAACCTACATGGTAGAAACATTAGACTGGCAACAGACCTATCCACAGAGACCTGGCAGGCCAGAAAGGACTGGCAAGATATCTTCAGAGCACTAAACGAGAAAAATATGCAGCCAAGAATACTATATCCAGCTAGGCTATCATTGAAAATAGAAGGAGAGATAAAAAGCTTCCAGAACAAACAAAAACTAAAGGAATTTGCAACCACGAAACCAGCCCTCCAAGAAATATTGAGAGGGGTCCTCTAAGCAAAGAGAGAACCTAAAAGCAGCAAAGAGCAGAAACGAACACAGACAACAGACAGTTAACAGTCACCTTACAGGTAATACAATGGCACTAAATTCATACCTTTCAATAGTTACCCTGAATGTAAATGGGCTAAATGCCCCAATCAAAAGACACAGGCTATCAGATTGGATTAAAAAACAAGACCCATCCATATGCTGTCTGCAAGAGACTCATTTTACACCCAAAGACACCCCCAGATTGAAAGTGAGGGGGTGGAAAACCATTTACCATGCTAATGGACACCAAAAGAAAGCTGGGGTGGCAATCCTTATATCAGACAAACTAGATTTTAAAACAAAGACTGTAATAAGAGATGAGGAAGGACACTATATCCTACTTAAAGGGTCTATCCAACAAGAAGATCTAACAATTGTAAATATCTATGCCCCGAACATGGGAGCAGCCAATTATAGAAGGCAATTAATAACAAAAGCAAAGAAACACATTGACAACAATACAATAATAGTGGGGGACTTTAACACCCCCCTGACTGAAATGGACAGATCATCTAAGCAAAAGATCAACAAGGAAATAAAGACTTTAAACGACACACTTGACCAAATGGACTTCACAGACATATTCAGAACATTCCATCCCAAAGCAACGGAATACACATTCTTCTCTAGTGCCCATGGAACATTCTCCAGAATTGATCACATTCTAGGTCACAAATCAGGTCTCAATCGGTACCAAAAGATTGGGATCATTCCCTGCATATTTTCAGACCACAATGCTTTGAAACTAGAACTCAACCACAAGAGGAAAGTCGGAAAGAACTCAAATACATGGAGGCTAAAGAGCATCCTACTAAAGAATGAATGGGTCAACCAAGAAATTAAAGAAGAATTTAAAAAATTCATGGAAACCAATGAAAATGAAAACACAACTGTTCAAAATCTTTGGGATACAGCAAAGGCAGTCCTGAGAGGAAAGTATATAGCAATACAAGCCTTTCTCAAGAAACAAGAAAGGTCTCAAATACACAACCTAACCCTACACCTAAAGGAGCTGGAGAAAGAACAGCAAAGAAAGCCTAAACCCAGCAGGAGAAGAGAAATCATAAAGATCAGAGCAGAAATCAATGAACTAGAAACCAAAAGAACAGTAGAACAGATCAACGAAACTAGGAGCTGGTTCTTTGAAAGAATTAACAAGATTGATAAACCCCTGGCCAGACTGATCAAAAAGAAAAGAGAAATGACCCAAATCAACAAAATCATGAATGAAAGAGGAGAGATCACAAGCAACACCAAAGAAATACAAACAATTATAAGAACATATTATGAGCAACTCTATGCCAGCAAATTAGATAACCTGGAAGAAATGGGTGCATTCCTAGAGATGTATCAAGTACCAAAACTGAACCAGGAAGAAATAGAAAACCTGAACAGACCTATAACCACTAAGGAAATTGAAACAGTCATCAAAAATCTCCCAAGAAACAAAAGCCCAGGGCCAGATGGCTTCCCAGGGGAATTCTATCAGACATTTCAAGAAGAATTAATACCTATTCTCCTGAAACTGTTCCAAAAAATAGAAATGGAAGGGAAACTTCCAAACTCATTTTATGAGGCCAGCATTACCTTGATCCCAAAACCAGACAAAGACCCCATCAAAAAAGAGAATTACAGACCAATATCCTTGATGAACATGGATGCAAAAATTCTCACCAAAATACTAGCCAATAGGATCCAACAGTACATTAAAAGGATTATTCACCACGATCAAGTGGGATTTATTCCTGGGCTGCAAGCCTGGTTCAACATCCGCAAATCAATCAACGTGATACAATACATTAACAAAAGAAAGAACAAGAATCATATGATCCTCTCAATAGATGCAGAAAAAGCATTTGACAAAGTACAACATCCTTTCTTGATCAAAACTCCTCAGAGTATAGGGATAGAGGGTACATACCTCAATATCATAAAAGCCATCTATGAAAAACCTACAGCGAATATCATTCTCAATGGGGAAAGGCTGAGAGCTTTTCCCCTAAGGTCAGGAACGCGGCAGGGATGTCCACTATCACCACTGCTATTCAACATAGTATTAGAAGTCCTAGCCACAGCAATCAGACAACAAAAAGAAATCAAAGGCATCCAAATCGGCAAAGAGGAAGTCAAACTCTCACTCTTTGCAGATGATATGATACTCTATGTGGAAAACCCAAAAGACTCCACCCCAAAACTGCTAGAACTCATACAGGAATTCAGTAAAGTAGCAGGATATAAAATCAATGCACAGAAATCAGTGGCATTCCTATACACCAACAACAAGACAGAAGAGAGACAAATCAAGGAGTCGATCCCATTTACAATTGCACCCAAAACCATTAGATACCTAGGAATAAATTGAACCCAAGAGGCAAAGGATCTGTACTCAGAAAACTATAAAATACTCAGGAAAGAAATTGAAGAAGACACAAAGAAATGGAAAAACGTTCCATGCTCATGGATTGGGAGAATCAACATTGTGAAGATGTCAATGCTACCTAGAGCAATCTACACATTCAATGCAATCCCCATCAAAATACCATCCACTTTTTTCAAAGACATGGAACAAATAATCCTAAAATTTGTATGGAACCAGAAGAGACCCAGAATAGCCAGAGGAATACTGAAAAAGAAAAGCAAAGCTGGCGGCATCACAATTCCGGACTTCCAGCTCTATTACAAAGTTGTCATCATCAAGACAGTATGGTACTGGCACAAAAACAGACACATAGATCAATGGAACAGAATTGAGAGCCCAGAAATGGACCCTCAACTCTATGGTCAACTTATTTTTGACAAAGCAGGAAAGAATGTCCTATGGCAAAAAGACAGTCTCTTCAACAAATGGTGTTGGGAAAATTGGACAGCCACATGCAGAAGAATGAAACTGGACCATTTCCTTACACCACACACAAAAATAGACCCCAAATGGTTGAAAGACCTAAACGTGAGACAGGAGTCCATCCAAATCCTAAAGGAGAACACAGGTCGCAACCTTTTCAACCTTAGCCGCAGCAACTTCTTCCTAGAAACATCGCCAAAGGCACGGGAAGCCAGGGCAAAAATGAGCTATTGGGATTTCATCAAGATAAAAAGCTTCTGCACAGCAAAAGAAACAGTCCACAAAACCAAAAGACAACCGACAGAATGGGAGAAAATATTTGCAAATGACATATCAGATAAAGGGATAGTATCCAAAATCTATAAAGAACTTATCAAACTCAACACCCAAAGAACAAATAATCCAATCAAGAAATGGGCAGAAGACATGAACAGACATTTCTCCAAAGAAGACATCCAAATGGCCAACAGGCCCATGAAAAAGTGCTCAACATCGCTTGGCATCAGGGAAATCCAAATCAAAACCTCAATGAGATACCACCTCACACCCGTCAGAATGGCTAAAATTAACAAGTCAGGGAACGACAGATGTTGGCGGGGATGTGGAGAAAGGGGAACCCTCCTACACTGTTGGTGGGAATGCAAGCTGGTGCAACCCCTCTGGAAAACAGTATGGAGGTTCCTCAAACAGTTGAAATTAGAGCTACCATTCGATCTAGCAATTGCACTACTGGGTATTTACCACAAAGACACAAATGTAGGGACCCGAAGGGGTACGTGTACCCCAATATTTATAGCAGCAATGTCCACCATAGCCAAACTGTGGAAAGAGCCAAGATGCCCATCGACAGATGAATGGATAAAGAAGATGTGGTATATATACACAATGGAATATTATGCAGCCATCAAAAGGAATGAGATCTTGCCATTTGCAACGACGTGGATGGAACTGGAGGGTGTTATGCTGAGTGAAATAAGTCAATCAGAGAAAGACATGTATCACATGACCTCACTGATATGAGGAATTCTTAACCTCAGGAAAGAAACTGAGTATTACTGGAGTGGTTGGGGGTGGGAGGGATGGGGTGGCTGGGTGATAGACATTGGGGAGGGTATGTGCCACGGTGAGCGCTGTGAATTGTGCAAGACTGTTGAATCACAGATCTGTACTTCTGAAACAAATAATGCAACATATTTTAAGAAAAAAGAGAAAGAAGAAGATAACAGGAGAGGAAGAAAAGGGGAGTATGTCAGAGGTGGAGACGAACCATGAGAGATGATGGACTCTGAAAAACAAACTGAGGGTTCTACAGGGGAGGGGGGTAGGGGGATGGGTTAGCCTGGTGATGGGTATTGAGGAGGGCACGTTCTGCATGGAGCACTGGGTGTTATGAACAAATAATGAATCATGGAACACTGCACCAAAAACTAATGATGTAATATATGGTGATTAACATAACAATTAAAAAAATAAAAAAAAAACACTGAGGGAATGGAAGGCCGGTGTCGGATACGCCTCTCGGCTCAGCTCTTGTTCCTGTGGCTAGTACCCTTGCCCCGGTGTACTTGCAGGCCGAGAGCCAACCAACTCACTCGGTGGAAACACACTGCAGAAAACACCGATTTCGGCCAATTTGGCCTTCCTGAGGGGGGAATCCTTTTGCTCTCTGAATGCGGGCGAGCACTGCCAGCGAGTCCAAAACCTTTTTCGAGGGAGCCTGAGGCTGCGGTACAAGGGAGAACACAACTCCCCACTTCTTTCCTGAAGCCAGCCCAGCGGCCGCCCCCTTGAGCATGCAAGTCTCACTGCTCGCGTACCAACGCAAGGAAACAGTAAGGTAAGGGACCGTGTTGTACAGAGCCTCACTGTTCCAGAGAGTGGAAACACTTGGAGTGTGTGTGCGTGAGAGCCCGGAAGACGAGTCCCCTACTTTACTGGGCGAGTGAAACGAACACGGGCAGCCGCACGTCTCCCACCAGCCCTCAGTGGTAGAATGCTAGCACTCCTTCGGCATGTGTGCGTGCAGGCCTAAGTTGCAGGCCCCTCCCTGGAAGGCACAACACTGTGGAGAAACCGCACTTTACCTCCCGCCGTTCCCTAGCGGAGAGGACGCTGTATGCTGTGCGCTGTGCCTGAGAGTCCGGCGAACGTCTTCCCTATGTAAAACCGAGGGAAAGAAAGGCCGGTGCCGGAGACGCCTCTGGGCTCAGCTCTTGTTCCTGAGGTAGTACCCTTGCCCCGGTGTGCTTGCAGCCCGAGAGCCAACCTCCTAAGTCCAGGGAACCACACTGTAGAAATTCCTTACTTCGGCCAGACTAGGCCTTCCTGAGGGTGGAAACCTTTTGCTGTGTGAATCCGGGCGAGCTCTGCCAGCAAGTCCAAAACGATTTTCCGAGGGAGACTGAGGCCGCGGCAGAAGGGAGAACACAACTCCCCACTTGTTTCCTGAAGCCAGCCTAGGGCCGCCCCCTTGGGTATTCAAGTCTCACTGCTCGCGTACCAAAACAAAGAAACCGTAATGTGGGAGAACCGTGTTATAGATAGCCTCATCGTTGTGGGGAGTGGGAACACAGGCAATGCCTGTGCGTAAGAGCCTGGCATACGAGTCCCCTAAGTTCCTGGGCGAGAGAAACGGATTCGTGCAGCCGCACCTCTCCCACCAGCTCTCAGGATCAGAATGCTAGCACTCCTCCGGCCTGTGTGTGTGCAGGCCTGCGTTGAAGGCCCCTCCCTGGAAGGCACAACACTGTGGAGAAACCGCGCTTTAGCTCACGGCGGTCCCTAGCGGAGAGGAAGCTGTATGCTGTGCGCTGTGCTTGAGAGTCCGGCGAACGGCTTCCCTATGTAAAATCGAGGGAAAGAAAGGCCGGTGCCGGAGACGCGTCTCGGCTCAGCTCTTGTCCTGGGGCTAGTACCGTTGCCCCTGTGTGCTTGCAGGCCGAGAGCCAATCTCCTAAGTCGTGGGAACCACATTGTAGAAATTCCTTACTTCGATAGGACTAGGCCTTCCTGAGGGTGGAAGCCTTTTGCTGTGTGAACGCGGGCGAGCACTGCCAGCGAGTCCAAAACCATTTTCCGAGGGAGACTGAGGCCGCGGCAGAAGAGAGAACACAACTCCCCACTTGTTCCTAAAGTCAGGCCTGAGGCCGCCCCCTTGACCATGCAAGACTCACTGCTCGCGAAACAACGCACGGAAACAGTAGGGTAGGGTACCGGGTTGTACAGAGCCTCAGTGTTCCGGAGAGTGGAAACACTTGGAGTGTGTGTGCATGCGAGCCTGGGAGACGTGTCCACTACGTTATAGGGCGAGAGAAACGAACTCGGTAGCCGCACCTCTCCCACCAGCTCTCAGTGGCAGAATGGTAGCACTCCTGCCGCATGTTTGCCTCTAAGCCTAAGTTGAAGGACCCTATTTGAAAGGCCCAACCCTGTGGAGAAACCGCGCTTTAACTCCCGCTGGTCCACAGTGTTGTGCCTTCCACGGAGAGGCCTGCAACTTAGGCCTTCACACACACAGGCCGGAGGAGTGCTAGAATTCTGATACTGAGATGGTGGGAGTGGTGTGGCTTCAAGAAACCGTTTCTCTCGCCCAGTAACTTAGGGGACTCGTATGCCAGGCTCTTACGCACAGGCACTGCCTGTGTTCCCACTCCCCACAACAATGAGGCTATCTATAACACGGTTCTCCTACAGTACTGTTTCTTTGTTTTGGTACGCGAGCAGTGAGACTTGAATACCCAAGGGGGCGGCACTGGGCTGGCTTCAGGAAACAAGTGGGGAGTTCTGTTCTCCCTTCTGCCGCGGCCTCAGTCTCCCTCTGAAAATCGCTTTGGACTTGCTGGCAGTGCTCGCCCACATTCACACAGCAAAAGGCTTCCACCCTCAGGAAGGCCTAGTCTGGCCGAAGTAAGGAATTTCTACAGTGTGGGTCCCTGGACTTAGGAGGTTGGCTCTCCGCCTGCAAGCACACCGGGGCAAGGGTACCACCACAGGAACAAAAGCTGAGCCGAGAGGCGTCTCCGGCACCCGCCTTACTTTCCCTCAGTTTTACATAGGGAAGCCCTTTGCCGGACTCTCAGGCACAGCGCACAGCATACAGCGTCCTCTCCGCTAGACAACGGCGGGGGGTAAAGCGCGGTTTCTCCACAGTGTTGTGCCTTCCAGGGAGGGGCCTGCAACTTAGGCGTGCACTCACACAGGCCGGAGGAGTCCTAGTATTCTCCCACTGAGAGCTGATGGGAGAGGTGCGGATGCCCGAGTTCGTTTCTTTCGCCCAGTAACGTAGGGGACTCGTCTCGCAGGCTCTGACGCACACACACTCCAAGTGTTTCCACTCACGGGAACAGTGAGGCTCTGTACAACACGGTCCCCTACCCTACTGTTTCCTTGCTTTGGTACGCGAGCAGTGAGAGTTGCATGGTAAAGGTGGCGGCCGCAGGCCTGGCTTCAGGAAAGAAGTGGGGAGTTGTGTTCTCCCTTCTGCCGCGGGCTCAGTCTCCCTCGCTAAATGGTTTTGGAATCGCTGGCAGTATTCCCCCCCCCCCATTCACACAGCAAAAGCTTTAGACCCTCAGGAAGGCCTAATCTGGCCAAAGTCGGGAATTTCTACAGTGTGTTTTCCTCGACTAAGGTGGTTGGCTCTCGGCCTGCAAGCACTCCGGGGCAACGTTACTAGACGCAGGAACAAGAGCTGAGCCGAGAGGCGTCTCCGGCACCGGCCTTTCTTTCCCTCGGTTTTACATAGAGAAGCCGTTCGCCTGGCTCTCAAGCACAGCGCACAGCATTCATCATTTTCTCCGCTAGGGACCGGCGGGAGTTAAAGCGCGGTTTCTCCACAGTGTTGGGCCTTTCAAGGAGGGGCCTTCAACTTAGGCCTGTAGGCACACATGGAGGAGGAGTGCTAGCATTCTGCCAGTGAGAGCTGGTGGGAGAGGTGCGGCTGCCCGAGTTCCTTTCTCTCGCCCAGTAACGTAGGGCACTCGTATACCAGGCTCTCACGCACACACACTCCAGGTGTTTCCACTCTCCGGAACAGTGAGGCTCTACACCAGGGTACCCTACCCTACTGTTTCCTTGCGTTGTTACAGGAGCAGTGGGACTTGCATGCTCAAGGGGGCAGCTGCTGCCCTGGCTTCAGGAAACAAGTGGGGAGTTGTGTTCTCCCTTCTGCCGCAGCCTCAGTCTCCCTCCGAAAATGGTTTTGGACTCGCTGGCAGTGCTCGCCCGCATTCACACAGCAAAATGTTTCCACCCTCAGGAAGGCCTAGTCTAGCCGAAGTAAGGAATTTCTACAGTGTGCTTCCCTCGACTTAGGTGGTTCGTTCTCGGCCTGCAAGCACCCCGGGGCAACGGTACTAGCCCCAGGAACAAGAGCTGAGGCGAGAGGCATCTCCGGCCCCGGCCTTTCTTTTCCTCGGTTTTACATAGGGAAGCCATTCGCCGGACTCTTAAGCACAGCGCACAGCATACAGCGTCCTCTCCGCTAGGGCCCGGCGGGAGCTAAAGCGCGGTTTCTCCACAGTGTTGGGCCTTCCCAGGAGGGGCCTGCAACCTAGGCCTGCACGCACCCATGCTGGAGGAGTGCTAGCATTCTGCCACTGAGAGCTGGTGGGAGAGGTGCGGCTGCCTGAGTTCGTTTCTATCACCCAATAACGTAGTGGACTCGTCTCCCAGGGTCTCACGCACACACATTCCAAGTGTTTCTACTCTCGGGAACAGTGAGGCTCTGTCAAACACGGTCCCCTAACCTACTGTTTCCTTGCGTTGGTACGCGAGCAGTGAGACTTGCATGCACAAGTGGGCAGCGGCAGGACTGACTTCAGGAAACAAGTGGGGAGTTGTGTTCTCCCTTCTGCCGCGGCCTCAGTCTCCCTCGGAAAATGGTTTTGGACTTGCTGGCAGTGCTCGCCCGCATTCACACAGCAAAATGTTTCCACCCTCAGGAAGGCCTAGTCTAGACGAAGTAAGGAATTTCTACAGTGTGCTTCCCTCCACTTGGAAGTTAGCTCCGGGCCTGCAAGCACCCCGGGGCAACGGTACTAGCCCCAGGAACAAGAGCTGAGCCGAGAGGCGTCTCCGGCCCTGGCCTTTCTTTTCCTCGGTTTTACATAGGGAAGCCATTCGCCGGACTCTCAAGCACAGCGCACAGCATACAGCGTCCTCTCCGCTAGGGCCCGGCGGGAGCTAAAGCGCGGTTTCTCCACAGTGTTGGGCCTTCCCAGGAGGGGCCTGCAACCTAGGCCTGCACGCACCGATGCCGGAGGAGTGCTAGCATTCTGCCACTGAGAGCTGGTGTGAGAGGTGCGGCTGCCCGAGTTCGTTTCTCTCACCCAATAACGTAGTGGACTCGTCTCCCAGGGTCTCACGCACACACATTCCAAGTGTTTCCACTCTCGGGAACAGTGAGGCTCTGTAAAACACGGTCCCCTAACCTACTGTTTCCTGGCGTTGGTACGCGAGCAGTGACACTTGTATGTTTAAGGGGGCGGCCGCAGGCCTGGCTTCAGGAAACAAGTGGGGAGTTGTGTTCTCCCTTCTGCCGCGGCCTCAGTCTCCCTCGGAAAATGGTTTTGGACTCGCTGGCAGTGCTCGCCCGCATTCACACAGCAGAAGGCGTCCACCCTCAGGAAGGCCTAGTCTGGCCGTAGTAAGGAATTTCTACAGTGTGGTTCCCTCGACATAGGAGTTTGGCTCTCGGCCTGCAAGCACACCGGGGAAAGGTACTAGCCCCAGGAACAAGAGCTGAGCCGAGAGGCGTCTCCGGCACCGGCCTTTCTTTCCCTCGGTTTTACATAGGGAAGCCATTCGCCGGCCTCTCAAACACAGCGCAGAGCATACAGCGTCCTCTCTGCTAGGGAACGGCGGGAGCAAAAGCGCGGATTCTCCACAGTGTTGTGCCTTCCAGGGAGGGGCCTGCACCTTAGGCCTGCACGGACACAGGCCGGAGGAGTGCTAGCATTCTGCCACTGAGAGCTGGTGGGAGAGTTGCGGCTGCACGAATCCATTTCTCTCGCCCAGTAACTTAGGGGACTCGTGTGCCAGGCTCTTCCGCACAGGCATTCCAGGTGTTCCCACTCCCCGCAACAATGAGGCTATCTACAATAGGCTTCCCCTCCCCTACTGTTTCTGTGTTTTGGTGCGCGAGCAGTGAGACTGGCATGCCCAAGGGGGCGGCCGCTGGGCTGGCTTCAGGAAACAAGTGGGGAGTTGTGTTCTCCCTTTTGGCCCGGCCTCAGTCTCCCTTGGAAAATGGTTTTGGAGTCGCTGGCAGTGCTCGCCCGCATTCACACAGCAAAAGGTTTCCACCCTCAGGAAGGCCTAATCTGGCCAAAGTCGGGATTTTCTACAGTGTGTTTCCCTCGACTTAGTTGGTTGGCCCTCGGCCTGCAAGCACACTGGGCAAGGGTACTAGACCGAGGATAAAGACCTGAGCCGAGAAGCGTCTCCGGCACCGGCCTTTCTTTCCCTCGGTTTTTCATAGGGCCAACATTCGCCGGGCTCTCAAGCGCAGCACACAGCATACAGAGTCCTCTCCGCTACGGACCGGTGCGAGCTAACGCGCGGTTTCTCCACAGTGTTCTGCCTTCCAGGGAGGGGCCTGCAACTTAGGCCTGCACGCACACATGCCGGAGGACTGCTAGGATTCTGCGACTGAGAGGAGGTAGGAGAGGTGCAGCTGCCCGAGTTCGTTTCTCTCGCCCAGTAACGTAGGGGACTCGTCTCCCAAGCTCTCACGCACACACACTTCAAGTGTTTCCACTCTCCGGAACAGTGAGGCTATGTACAACACGGTTCCCCTACATTCCTTTTTCTTTGTTTCGGTACGCGAGCAGTGAGACTTGCAAGCCCAAGGGGGCGGCCCCTGGGATGGCTTCAGGAAACAAGTGGGGAGTTTTGTCCTCCCTTCTGCCGCGGCCT
This sequence comes from Eumetopias jubatus, assembly GCF_037043125.1. Lineage (NCBI taxonomy): Eukaryota > Metazoa > Chordata > Mammalia > Carnivora > Otariidae > Eumetopias > Eumetopias jubatus. The sequence continues at coordinate 89,892,725 of NW_028274818.1, forward strand.
CAGTCTCCCTCGGAAAATGGTTTTAGACTCTCAGTCAGTACTCGCCCGCATTCATACAGCAAAATATTTCCACCCTCAGGAAGGCCTAAACTGGCCGAAGACGGGATTTTCTACAGTGTGTTTCCCTCGACTTAGTTGCTTGGCTCTCCGCCTGCAAGCACACCGTGTCAAGGGTACCAGCCCCAAGAACAAGTGCTGAGCCGAGAGGCGTCTCCGGCACCGGCCTTTCTTTCCCTCGGTTTTACATAGGGAAGCCGTTCGCCGGACTCTCAAGCACAGCGCACAGCATACAGCGTTCTCTCCGCTAGGGACTGGCGGGAGCTAAAGCGCGGTTTCTCCACAGTGTTCTGCCTTCCAGGGAGGGGCCTGCAACTTAGGCCTGCACGCACACAGGCCGGAGGAGTACTAGCATTCTACCACTGAGAGCTGTTGGGAGACGTGCGGCTGCCGGAGTTCGTTTCTCTCGCCGAGTAAAGTAGGGGACTCGTCTTCCGGGCTCTCACGCACACACACTCCAAGTGTTTCCACTCTCGGGAACAGTGAGGCTCTGTACAACACGGTCCCTTACCCTACTGTTTCTGTGCGTTGGTAACCGAGCAATGAGAGTTGCATGTGTAAGGAGGCGGCCGCAGGCCTGGATTCAGGAATCAAGTGGGGAGTTGTGTTCTCCCTTCTGCCGCGGCCTCAGTCTCCCTCGGAAAATGGTTTTGGACTCGCTGGCAGTGCTCGCCCGCATTCACACAGCAAAAGGTTTCCACCCTCAGGAAGCCCTAATCTGGCCGAAGTCGGGATTTTCTGCAGTGTGTTTCCCTCGACTGAGTTGGTTGGCTCTCGGCCCGCAAGCACACCGGGGCAAGAGTACTAGCCCCAGGAACAAGAGCTGAGCCGAGAGGCGTCTCCGCCACCGGCCTTTCTTTCCCTCCGTTTTACATAAGGAAGCCGTTGGCCGGGCTCTCAAGCACAGCACACAGCATACAGCGTGCTCTCCGCTAGGGACCGGCGGGAGCTAATGCGCGGTTTCTCCAGTGTTGGGCCTTTCAAGGAGGGGCCAGCAACTTAGGCCTGCACGCACACATGCTGAAGGAGTGCTAGCATTCTACCACTGGGAGCTGGTGGGAGACGTGCGGCTGCCCGAGTTCGTTTCTCTCGCCGAGTAAAGTAGGGGACTCTTCTCCCAGGCTCTCACGCACACACACTCCAAGTGTTTCCACTCTCTGGAACAGTAAGGCTCTTTACAACACGGTCCCCTACCTTGCTGTTTCCTTGCGTTGGTAAGCTAGCAGTGAGACTTGCATGCTCATGGGGGCGGCCGCTGGGCTGGCTTCAGGAAAGAAGTGGGGAATTGTGTTCTCCCTTCTGCCGCGGAATCCGTCTCCCTGGAAAATGGTTTTGGACTCGCTGGCAGCGCTCGCCCGCATTCATACAGCAAAAGGTTTCCACACTCAGGAAGGCCTAATCTGGCCGAAGTCGGGGTTTTCTGCAGTGTGTTTCCATCGACTTAGTTGGTTGGCTCTCGGCCTACAAGTACACCGGGGAAAGGGTACTAGCCCCAGGAACAAGAGCTGAGCTGAGAGGCATCTCCGCCACCGGCCTTTCTTTCCCTCAGTTTTTTTTTAATTTTCTTATTCTTATGTTAAACACCATATATTACATCATTAATTTTTGCTGCAGTGTTCCATGATTCATTGTTTCTTCATAACACCCAGTGCTCCATGCAGAACGTGCCCTCCTCAATACCCATCACCAGGCTAAAACATCCCCCTACGCCCCTCCCCTCTAGAACCCTCAGTTTGTTTTTCAGAGTCCATCATCTGTCATGGTTCCTCTCTCCCTCTCACATACTCCCCTTTTCTTCCTTTCCTGTTACCTTCTTCTTTCTCTTTTTTCTTAAAATATGTTGCGTTATTTGTTTCAGAAGTACAGATCTGTGATTCAACACTCTTGCACAATTCACAGGGCTCACCGTAGCACATACCCTCCTCAATGTCTATCACCAAGCCACCCCATCCCTCCCAACCCCAACCACTCCAGTAACACTCAGTTTGTTTCCTGAGATTAAGAATTCCTCATATCCGTGAGGTCATGCGATACATGTCTTTCTCTGATTGACATATTTCATTCCACATAACACCCTCCAGCTCCATCCACGTCGCTGCCAATGGCAAGATCTCATTCCTTTTGACGGCTGCATAATATTCCATTGTGTATATATACCACCACTTCTTTATCCATTCATCTGTCGATTGACATCTTGGCTCTTTCCACAGTTTGGCTATTGTGGACATTGCTGCTATAAACATTGGGGTACACGTACTCCTTCGGGTCCCTACATTTGTATATTTGGGGTAAATACCCAGTAGTGCAATTGCTGGATCAAATGATAGCTCTAATTTCAACTGTTTGAGGATCCTCCATACTGTTTTCCAGAGTGGTTGCACCAGCTTGCATTCCCTCCAACAGTGTAGGAGGTTTCCCCTTTCTCCACATGCCCGCCAACATCTGTCGTTCCCTGACTTGTTAATTTTAGCCATTCTGACGGGTGTGATATGGCATCTCATTGAGGTTTTGATTTGGATTTCCCTGATGCCGAGCGATGTTGAGCACTTTTTCATGTGCCTGCTAGCCATTTGGATGTCTTCTTTGGAAAAATGTCTCCTCATGTCTTCTGCCCATTTCTTGATTGGATTATTTGATCTTTGGGTGTTGAGTTTGATAAGTTCTTTATATATTTTGTATACTAGCCCTTTATCTGATATGTCATTTGTAAATATTTTCTCCCATTCTGTCGGTTGTCTTTTGGGGTTGGGGACTGTTTCTTTTGCTGTGCAAAAGCTTTTTTTTTATTTTTTAATGTTATGTTAATCACTATATATTACATCATTAGTTTCTCGTGCAGTGTTCCATTATTCATTGATACTGGAATGGTTGGGGTGGGAGGGATGGGGTGGCTGGGTGATAGACATTGGGGAGGGTATGTGCTATGGTGAGCGCTGTGAATTGTGCAAGATTGTTGAATCACAGATCTGTACTTCTGAAACAAATAACGCAACATATTTTAAGAAAAAATAAAAGAAGAAGATAAAAGGAGAGGAAGAGAAGGGGAGTATATCAAAGGGGGAGACGAACCATGAGAGATGATGGATTCTGAGAAACAAACTGAGGGTTCTAGAGGAGAGGGGGGTAGGGGGATTGGTTAGCCTGGTGATGGATATTGAGGAGGGCACTTTCTGCATGGAGCACTGGGTGTTATGAACAAACAATGATTTAAGGAAGACTGCACCAATAACGAATGATGTAATATATCATTGTTATGTTATGATTAACATAACAATTAAGAAAAAAGCTTATGCACAGCAAGACAAACACTCCACATACCCAAAAGACAACCGACAGAATGGGAGAAAATATTGGCAAATGACATATCAGATAAAGGGCTAGTATCCCAAATCTATAAAGAACTTATCAAACTCAACACCCAAAGAACAAATAATCCAATCAAGAAATGGGCCGAAGATATGAACAGACATTTTTCCAAAGAAGACATCCAAATGGACAACAGGCACATGAAAAAGTGCTCAACAACGCTCGGCATCAGGGAAATCCAAAACAAACCTCAATGAGATACCACTTCAAACCCGTCAGAATGGCTGAAATGAACAAGTCAGGGAACGACAGATGTTAGTGGGGATGTGGAGAAAGGGGAACCCTCCTCCACTGTTGGTGGGAATGCAAGCTGGTGCAACCACTCTGGAAAACAGTATGGAGGATCCTCAAACAGTTGAAATTAGTGCTACCGTTCGATCCAGCAATTGACTACTGGGTATTTAACACAAAGATACAAATGTAGGGACGCGAAGGGGTACGTGTACCCCAAAGTTTATAGCAGCAAAGTCCACAATAGCCAAACTGTGGAAAGAGCCAAGATGTCCATCGACAGATGAATGGATAAAGAAGAGGTGGTATATATTCACAATGGAATATTATGCAGCTTTCAAAAGGAATGAGATGTTGCCGTTTGCAAAGACGTGGATGGAACTGGAGGGTGTTATGTTGAGTGAAATAAGTTAATCAGAGAAAGACATGTATCGCATGACTCAATGATATGAGGAATTCTTAATCTCAGGAAACAAACTGAGTGTTAACTGAGTGGTTGGGGGTGGGAGGGATGGGGTGGCTGGGTGATAGACATTGGGGAGGGAATGTGCTACGGTGAGCGCTGTGAATTGTGCAAGACTGTTGAATCACAGATCTGTACTTCTGAAACAAATAAAGCAACATATTTTAATAAAAAGGAAAAGAAGAAGATAACAGGAGAGGAAGAGAAGGGGAGTATGTCAGAGGGGAAGACGAACCATGAGAGATGATGGAATCTGAAAAACAAAGTGAGGGTTCTAGAGGGGAGAGGGTAGGGGTTTGAGTGAGCCTGGTGATGGGTATTGAGGAGGGCACGTCCTCCAAGGAGCACTGGGTGTTATCAACAAACAATGAATCATGGAACACTGCACGGAAAATCTAATGATTTAATATATGGTGATTAACATAACAATAAAAATTTTAAAAAAATAGCTTTTGCACAGCTAAAGAAACAGTCCACAAAACCAAAAGAAACGAGACAGAATGGGAGAAAATATTGGCAAATGACATAGCAGATAAAGGGCTAGTATCCTAAATCTATAAAGAAATTATCAAACTCAACACCCAAAGAACATATAATCTAATCAAGAAATGGGCCGAAGACATGAACCGACATTTTTCCAAAGAAGACATCCAAATGGCCGACAGGCACATGAAAAAGTGCTCAACATCGCTCGGCATCAGGGAAATCGAAATCAAAACCTCAATGAGATACCACCTCACACCCGTCAGAATGGCTAAAATTAAGAAGTCAGTGAAGACAGATTTTGGCGGGGTTGTGGAGGAAGGGGAACCCTCCTCCACAGTTGGTGGGAAAGCAAGCTGGTGCAACCACTCTGGAAAACAGTATGGAGGTTCCTCAAACAGTTGAAATTAGAGCTACCGTTCGATCCATCAACTGCACTACTGGGTATTTACCACAAAGATACAAATGTAGGGCCCCGAAGGTGTACGTGTATCCCAATCTTTATAGCAGGAATATTCACAATAACCAAACTGTGGAAAGAGCCAAGATGTCCACCGACAGATGAATGGATAAAGAAGAGGTGGTATATATCCACAATGGAATATTATGCAGCCGTCAAAAGGAATGAGATCTTACCATTTGCAACGTCATGGATGGAACTGAAGGGTGTTTTGTTGAGTGAATTAAGTCAATCAGAGAAAGACACGTATTGCATGAGCTCACGGATATGAGGATTTTTTAATCTCAGGAAACAAACTGAGTGACTGGAGTGGTTGGGGGTTGGAGGGATGGGGTGGCTGGGTGATAGACATTGGGGAGGGAATGTGCTACGGTGAGCGCTGTGAACTGTGCAAGACTGTTGAATCACAGATCTGTACTTCTGAAAGAAAAAACGCAACATATTTTAAGAAAAAGGAAAAGAAGAAGATAACAGGAGAGGAAGAGAAGGGGAGTATGTCAGAGGGGGAGACGAACCATGACAGATGATGAACTCTGAAAAACAAAGTGAGGCCTCTAGAGGGGAGGGGGTAGGGGTTTGGGTTACCCTGGTGATGGGTATTGAAGAGGGCACGTTCTGCATGGAGCACTGGGTGTTATGAACAAAAAATGAATCATGGAACACTGCACCAAAAACTAATGATGTAATATATGGTGATTAACATAACAATAAAGAAAAGCTTTTGCACAGCAAAAGAAACAGTCCACAAAACCAAAAGACAACTAACAGAATGGGAGAAAATATTTGCAAATGACATATCAGATAAAGGGCTAGTATCCAAAATCTATAAAGAACTTATAAAACTCAACACCCAAAGAACAAATAATCCAATCAAGAAATGGGCCGAAGACATGAACAGACATTTTTCCAAAGAAGACCTCCAAATGGCCAACAGGCACATGAAAAAGTGCTCAACATCGCTCGGCATGAGGGAAATCCAAATCAAAACCTCAATGAGATACCACCTCACACCCGTCAGAATGGCTAAAATTAACAAGTCAGGGAACGACAGATGTTGGCGGGGATGTGGAGAAAGGGGAACCCTCCTACACTGTTGGTGGGAAGGCAAGCTGGTGTAAGCCCTCTGGAAAAGAGTTTGGAGGTTCCTCAAACAGTTGAAATTAGAGCTACCGTTCGATCCAGCAATTGCACTCCTGGGTATTTACCACAAAGATACAAATGTAGGGACCCGAAGGGGTACGTGTACCCCAAAGTTTATAGCAGTAATGTCCACAATAGCCAAACTGTGGAAAGGGCCAAGATGTCCATCGACAGATGAATGGATAAAGAAGTGGTATATATACACAAGGGAATATTATGCAACCGTCAAAAGGAATGAGATCTTGCCATTTGCAACGACGTGGATGGAACTGGAGGGTGTTATGTTGAGTGAAATGAGTCAATCAGAGAAAGACACGTATCGCATGACCTCACTGATATGAGGAATTCTTAATCTCAGGAAATAAACTGAGTTTTACTGGAGTGGTTGGGGGTAAGAGGGATGGGGTGGCTGGGTGATAGACATTGGGGAGGGTATGTGCTACGGTGAGCGCTGTGAATTTAGCACACTGTTGAATCACAGATCTGTACTTCTGAAACAAATAACGCAACATATTTTAAGAAAAAAGAAAAAGAAGAAGATAACAGTAGAGAAACTGAAGGGGAGTATCACAGAGGGGGAGACGAACCATGAGAGATAATGCACTCTGAAAAAGAAAGTGAGGGTTCTAGAAGGGAGGGGGGTAGGGTTTTGGGTTAGCCTGGTGATGGGTATTGAGTAGGGCACGTTCTGCATGGAGCACTGGGTGTTATGAACAAACAATGAATCATGGAACACTCCACCAAAAACTAATGATGTAATATATGGTGATTAACATAACAATAAAAAAAAGCTTTTGCACAGCAAAAGATACAGTCCACAAAACCGAAAGACAACCGACAGAATGGGAGAAAATATGTGCAAATGACATAACAGATAAAGGGCTAGTATCCAAAATCGATAAAGAACTTACCAAACTCAACACCCAAAGAACAAATAATCCAATCAAGAAATGGGCAGAAGACATGAACAGACATTTTTCCAAAGAAGACATCCAAATGGCCAACAGGCACATGAAAAGGTGCTGAACATCGCTCGGCATCAGGGATATCCAAATCAAAACCTCAATGAGATACCACCTCACACCCGTCAGATTGGCTAAAATTAACAAGTCAGGGAACGACAGACGTTGGCGGGCCTGTGGAGAAAGGGGAACCCTCCTCCACTGTTGGAGGGAATGCAAGCTGGGGCCACCACTCTGGAAAACAGAATGGAGTTTCCTCAAACAGTTGAAATTAGAGCTACCGTTCGATCCAGCAATTGCACTACTGGGTATTTACCACAAAGATACAAATGTAGGGACCCGAACGGGTACGTGTACCCCAATGTTTATAGCAGCAATGTCCAAAATAGCCAAATTGTGGAAAGAGGCAAGATGTCCATCGACAGATGAACGGATAAAGGAGAAGTGGTATATATACACAATGGAATATTATGCAGCCGTCAAAAGGAATGAGATCTTGCCATTTGCAACGACGCGGATGGAACTGGAGGGTGTTATGTTGAGTGAAATAAGTCAATCGGAGAAAGACACCTATCGCATGAACTCACTGATATGAGCAATTTTTAATCTCAGGAAAGAAACTGTTTGAATGGTGTGGTTGGGGGTGGGAGGGATGGGGTGCCCTGGTAATAGACATTGGGGAGGGTATGTGCTACGGTGAGCGCTGTGAATTGTGCAAGGCTGTTGAATCACAGATCTGTACTTCTGAATCAAATAACGCAACATATTTTAAGAAGAAAGAAAAAGAAGAAGATAACAGGAGAGGAAGGGAAGGGAAGCATGTCAGAGGGGAGACGAACCATGAGAGATGATGGACTCTGAAAAACAAACTGAGGGTTCGAAAGGTGAGGGTGGTAGGGGCATTTTTTAGCCTGGTGATGGGTATTGAGGAGGGCACGTTCTGCATGGAGCACTGGGTGTTATTAACAAACAATGAATCATGGAACACTGCACCAAAAACTAATGATGTAATATATGGTGATTAACATAACAATAAAAAAAGCTTTTGCACAGCAAAAGAGACAGTCCACAAAACCAAAAGAGAACCGAAAGAAGGGGAGAAAATATGTGCAAATGACATAACAGAAAAAGGGCTAGTATCCAAAATCTATAAAGAACTTATCAAACTCAACACCGAAAGAACAAATAATCCAATCAAGAAATGGGGCAAAGATATGAACAGACATTTTTCCAAAGAAGACCTCCAAATGGCCAATAGGCACATGAAAAAGTGCTCAACATCGCTCGGCATGAGGGAAATCCAAATCAAAACCTCAATGAGATACCACCTCACACCCGTCAGAATGGCTAAAATTAAGAAGTCAGGGAATGACAGATTTTGGCGGGAAGTGGAGAAAGGGGAACTCTCCTACACTGTTGGTGGGAAGGCAAGCTGCTGCAACCACTCTGGAAAACACTATGGAGGATTCTCAAACAGTTGAAATTAGAGCTACCGTTCGATCCACCAATTGCACTACTGGGTATTTACCACAAAGATACAAATGTAGGGACCCAAAGGTGTACGTGTATCCCAATCTTTATAGCAGGAATATCCACAATAACCAAACTGTGGAAAGAGCCAAGATGTCCATCGACAGATGAATGGATAAAGAAGAGGTGGTATATATACACAATGGAATATTATGCAGCCTTCAAAAGGAAGGAGATGTTGCCATTTGCAAAGACGTGGTTGGAACTGGAGGGTGTTATGTTGAGTGAAATAAGTTAATCAGAGAAAGACACGTAACGCATGACCTCAGTGATATGAGGAATTCTTAATCTCAGGAAACAAACTGAGTGTTACTGGAGTGGTTGTGGGTGTGAGGGATGGGGTGGCTGGGTGATAGACATTGGGGAGGGTATGTGCTACGGTGAGCGCTGTGAATTGTGCAAGACTGTTGAATCACAAATCTGTACTTCTGGAACAAATAACACAACATATTTTAGGAAAAAGAGAAAGAAGAAGATAAGAGGAGAGGAAGAAAAGGGGAGTATGTCAGAGGGGGAGACGAACCATGACAGATGATGGACTCTGAAAAACAAAGTGAGGGTTCTAGAGGGGAGGGCGGTGGGGTTTGGGTTAGCCTGGTGATGGGAACTGAGGAGGGCACGTTCTGCATGGAGCACTGGGTGTTATGAACAAACAATGAATCATGGAACACTGCACCAAAAACTAATGATGTAATATATGGTGATTAACATAACAATAAAAAAAATTTGCACAGCAAAAGAAACAGTCCACAAAACCAAAAGACAACCGACACAATGGGAGAAAATATGTGCGAATGACATAAGAGATAAAGGGCTAGTATTAAAAATCTATAAAGAACTTATCAAACTCAACACCCAAAGAACAATTAATCCAATCAAGAAAGGGGCAGAAGACATGAACAGACATTTTCCAAAGAAGATATCCAAATCGCCAACAGGCACATGAAAAAGTGCTCAACATCGTTCGGCATCAGGGAATTCCAAATCAAAACCTCAATGAGAAACCATATCCCACCCGTCAGAATGGCTAAAATTAACAAGTCAGGGAACGACAGATGTTGGCGGGCATGTGGAGAAAGGGGAAACCTCCTAAACTGTTGGTGGGAATGCAAGCTGGTGCAACCACTCTGGAAAACAGTATGGAGGTTCCTCAAACAGCTGAAATTACAGCTACCGTTCGATCCAGCAATTGCACTACTGGGTATTTACCACAAAGATACAAATGTAGGGACCCGAAGGGGTACGTGTACCCCAATGTTTATAGCAGCGATGTCCACAATAGCCAAACTGTGGAAAGAGCCATGATGTCCATCGCCTGATGAATGGATAAAGAAGAGGTGGTATATATACACATTGGAATATTAGGCAGCCTTCCAAATGAATGAGATCTTGCCATTTGCAACGACGTGGATGGAACTGGAGGGTGTTATGTTGAGTGAAATAAGTCAATCAGAGAAAGACACGTATCGCATGACCTCACTGATATGAGGAATTTTTAATCTCAGGAAACAAACTGTTTGAATGGAGTGGTTGGGTGTGGGAGGGATGGGTTGGCTGGGTCATAGACATTGGGGAGGGTGTGTGCCACGGTGAGCGCTGTGAATTGTGCAACAATGTTGAATCACAGATCTGTACTTCTGAATCAAATAACGCAACATATTTTAAGAAAATAGAAAAAAAGTAGATAACAGGATATGAAGAGAGGGGGAGTATGTCAGACGGGGAGACGAACCATGAGAGATGATGGACTCTGAAAAACAAACTGAGGGTTCTAGAGGGGAGGGGTGTAGGGGGATCGGTTATCCTGGTGATGGGTATTGAGGAGGGCACGTTCCTCATGGAGCAGTGGGTGTTATGAACAAACAATGAATCATGGAACAGTGCACCAAAAACTAATGATGTAATGTATGGTGATTAACATAACAATAAAAAAATAAAAAAATAAAGATTTTGCACAGCAAAAGAAACAGTCCACAAAACCAAAAGACAACCGACAGAATGGGAGAAAATATGTGCAAATGACATATCAGATAAAGGGCTAGTATCCAAAATCGATAAAGAACTTATCAAACTCAACACCCAAAGAAAACATAATCCAATGAGGAAATTGGCAGAAGACATGAACAGACATTTTTTCAAAGAAGACATCCAAATGGCCAACAGGCACATGAAAAAGTGCTCAACATAGCTCGGTATCAGGGAAATCCAAATCAAAACCTCAATGAGATACCACCTCACACCCGTCAGAATGGCTAAAATTAACAAGTCAGGGAACGACAGATGTTGGCGGGGATGTGGAGAAACGGGAACCCTCCTACACTGTTGGTGGGAATGCAAGCTGGTGCAACCACTCTGGAAAACAATATGGAGGATCCTCAAACAGTTGACATTAGAGCTACCGTTCGATCCAGCAATTGACTACTGGGTATTCACCACAAAGATAAAAATGTAGGAACCCGAAGGTATACGTGTACCCCAAAGTTTATAGAAGCAATGTCCACAATAGCCAAACTGTGGAAAGAGCCAAGATGTCCATCGACAGATGAATGGATAAAGAAGAGGTGGTATATATACACAATGGAATATTATGCATCCATCAAAAGGAATGAGATGTTGCCATTTGCAAAGACATGGATGAAACTGGAGGTTGTTATGTTGAGTGAAATAAGTGAATATATTGTGATTAACATAACAATAAAAAAAAGCTTTTGCACAGCAAAAGAAACAGTCCAGAAAACCAAAAGACAACCGACAGAATGGGAGAAAATATTTGCAAATGACATATCAGATAAAGGGCTAGTATCCAAAATACATAGAGAACTTATCAAACTCAACACCCAAAGAACAAATAATCCAATCAAGAAATGGGCCGAAGACATGAACAGACATTTTTCCAAAGAAGACCTCCAAATGGCCAACAGGCACATGAAAAAGTGCTCAACATCGCTCGGCATGAGGGAAATCCAAATCAAAACCTCAATGAGATACCACCTCACACCCGTCAGAATGGCTAAAATTAACAAGTCAGGGAACGACAGATGTTGGCGGGGATGTGGATAAAGGGGAACCCTCCTACACTGTTGGTGGGAAGGCAAGCTTGTGTAAGCACTCTGGAAAATAGTATGGAGGTTCCTCAAACAGTTGAAATTAGAGCTACCGTTCGATCCAGCAATTGCACTACTAGGTATTTACCACAAGATACAAATGTAGGGACCCGAAGGGGTACGTGTACCCCAAAGTTTATAGCAGCAATGTCCAAAATAGCCAAACTGTGGAAAGAGCCAAGATGTCCATCGACGGATGAATGGATAAAGAAGAAGTGGTATATATACACAAGGGAATATTATGCAGCCGTCAAAAGGAATGAGATCTTGCCATTTGGAACGACGTGGATGGAACTTTAGGGTGGTATGTTGAGTGAAATGAGTCAATCAGAAAAAGACACGTATCGCATGACCTCACTGATATGAGGAATTCTTAATCTTAGGAAACAAACTGAGTGTTACTGGAGTGGTTGGGGGTGGGACGGATGGGGTGGCTGGGTGATAGACATTGGGGAAGGTATGTGCTACGGTGAGTGCTGTGAATTGTGCACACTGTTGAATCACAGACCTGTACTTCTGAAACAAATAACGCAACATATTTTAAGAAAAGAGAAAAAGAAGAAGATAACAGGAGAGGAACTGAAGGGGAGTATCACAGAGGGGGAGACGAACCATGAGAGATGATGCACTCTGAAAAAGAAAGTGAGGGTTCTAGAGGGGAGGGGGTAGGGGTTTGGGTTAGCCTGGTGATGGGTATTGAGGAGGGCACGTTCTGCATGGAGCACTGGGTGTTATGAACAAACAATGAATCATGGAACACTGAACCAAAAACTAATGATGTAATATATGGTGATTAACATAACAATAAAAAAAGCTTTTGCACAGCAAAAGAAACAGTCCACAAAACCAAAAGACAACCGACAGAATGGGAGAAAATATGTGCAAATGACATAACAGATCAAGGGCTAGTATCCAGAATCTATAAAGAACTTATCAAACTCAACACCCAAATAACAAATAATCCAATCAAGAAATGGGCCGAAGACCTGTACAGACATTTTTCCAAAGAAGATATCCAAATCGCCAACAGGCACATGAAAAAGTGCTCAACATCGCTCGGCATCAGGGAAATCCAAATCAAAACCTCAATGAGATACCATATCACACCCGTCAGAATGGCTAAAATTAACAAGTCAGGGAACGAGAGATGTTTGCGGGCATGTGGAGAAAGGGGAACACTCCTCCACTGTTGGTGGGAAGGCAAGCTGGTGCAACTATTCTGGAAAACACTATGGAGGATCCTCAAACAGTTGAAATTAGAGCTACTGTTCGATCTAGCAATTGCACTACTGGACATTTACCACAAAGATACAAATGTAGGGACCCGAACGGGTACGTGTACCCCAATGTTTATAGCAGCAATGTCCAAAATAGGTAAATTGTGGAAAGAGCAAAGATGTCCATCGACAGATGAACGGATAAAGAAGAAGTGGTGTATATACACAATGGAATATTATGCAGCCGTCAAAAGGAATGAGATCTTGCCATTTGCAACGACGCGGATGGAACTGGAGGGTGTTATGTTGAGTGAAATAAGTCAATCAGAGAAAGACACCTATCGCATGACCTCACTGATATGAGGAATTTTTAATCTCAGGAAAGAAACTGTTTGAATGGAGTGGTTGTGGCTGGGAGGGATGGGTTGGCTGGGTGATAGACATTGGGGAGGGTATGTGCCAAGGTGAGCGCTGTGAATTGTGCAAGACTGTTGAATCACAGATCTGTACTTCTGAATCAAATAACGCAACATATTTTAAGAAAATAGAAAAAAAGAAGTAGATAACAGGAGATGAAGAGAGGGGGAGTATGTCAGACGGGGAGACGAACCATGAGAGATGATGGACTCTGAAAAACAAACTGAGGGTTCTAGAGGGGAGGGGGGTAGGGGGATCGGTTAGCCTGGTGATGGGTATTGAGGAGGGCACGTTCTGCATGGAGCAGTGGGTGTTATGAACAAACAATTAATCATGGAACAGTGCACCAAAAACTAATGATGTAATATATGGTGATTAACATAACAATAAAAAAATTAAAAAAAAAAAGATTTTGCACAGCAAAAGAAACAGTCCACAAAACCAAAGACAACCGAGAGAATGGGAGAAAATATGTGCAAATGACATATCAGATAAAGGGCTAGTATCCAAAATCGATTAAGAACTTATCAAACTCAACACCCAAAGAACACATAATCCAAGGAAGAAATTGGCAGAAGACATGAACAGACATTTTTTCAAAGAAGACATCCAAATTTCCAACAGGCACATAAAAAAGTGCTCAACATAGCTCGGTATCAGGGAAATCCAAATCAAAACCTCAATGAGATACCACCTCACACCCGTCAGAATGGCTAAAATTAACAAGTCAGGGAACGACAGATGTTGGCGGGCATGTAGAGAAAGGGGAACCCTCCTACACTGTTGGTGAAAATGCAAGCTGGTGCAACCACTCTGGAAAACACTATGGAGGATGCTCAAACAGTTGAAATTAGTGCTACCGTTCGATCCAGCAATTGACTACTGTGTATTTAACACAAAGATACAAATGTAGGGACCCGAAGGGGTACGTGTACCCAAAGTTTATAGCAGCAATGTCCACAATAGCCAAACTGTGGAAAGAGCCAAGATGTCCATCGACAGATGAATGGATAAAGAAGAGGTGGTATATATACACAATGGAATATTATGCAGCCTTCAAAAGGAATGAGATGTTGCCATTTGCAAAGACGTGGATGGAACTGGAGGGTGTTATGTTGAGTGAAATAAGTCAATCAGAGAAAGACATGTATCGCATAACCTCACTGATATGAGGAATTCTTAATCTCAGGAAACAAACTGAGTGTTACTGGAGTGGTTGGGGGTGGGAGGGATGGGGTGGCTGGGTGATAGACATTGGGGAGGGTATGTGCTACGGTGAGCGCTGTCGATTGTGCAAGACTGTTGAATCACAGATCTGTACTTCTGAAACAAATAAAGCAACATATTTTAAGAAAAAGAAAAAGAAGGGGGGGCGGAGCAAGATGGCGGAGGAGTAGGAGACCTAGATTTCGTCTGGTCTCAGGAATTCAGCTGAATAGGGATCAAACCATTCTGAACACCTACGAACTCAACAGGAGATCGAACAGGAGAGTAGCAACAACTCTCTGAACAGAGAAGCGACCACTTACTGGAAGGTAGGGCGTGCGGAGAAGTGAATCCGAGGCGATATTCGGGAGGATAGACGGCGGGGGGGGGGCCTCCGCCGGCCGCTTCTGGCAAGTGCTAGAGCCGCGGAGCACAAAATCGGACCTTTTAAAAGTTGGCTCGGCGGAGGGACGTCGCTGCAGTGGCTAAGCGGGGGGTGGAATCCTCCCGGAACAGTGTGGTCTCAGGACCCATGCGGTCACAGAGAGACCGGGGGTGCCTGAGTGCGGCAGAGCTCCCAGGTGTCGGGGCGGGGAAGCCGGCTGCAGATACGGAGCAGAGTCGCGGGCTCTCAGCTCGGGGTTGCCATAAACTGTGATCTGCGGCCCAGTCGGGGCACGGCTCCCCCAGCAAGGACCCAACAAGCAGCAGATCCGGGGAGACTCCCCTTCCTTCCCGGGGAGGAGCGGTGCGGGAACGCACTGCAGGGATCTGCTGGGTTTGGAGACTCCGAGCGGGGTCGGGTGCCAGAGATAGCAACGCTCGATCACAGGCCGGGTGAGCACGGAGTGCGGCCAGAGACCGGGGACACGGGAGTGACTGCTTTTCTCTGGGGGCGCACTGAGGAGTGGGGCCCCGAGTTCTCGGCTCCTCCGGGCGGAGACTGGGAGGCCGCCATTTTCGCCCTGGTCCTCCAAAGCTGTACCGAGAACTTGCAGGGAACAAAAGCTCCTGAGAGCAAACCGGAGCAGCTTCCTTAGCCCGGACCGACAAGGGCGGGGCAATTCCGCCTCCGGCAAAGACATTTGGAAACCACAGCAACAGGCCCCTCCCCCAGAAGATCAACACAAACAGCCAGCAAGCCAAGATCAAGTTGATCGATCAAGGAGAATAGGACAACTCCAGCGCTAGGGGAATACTGCACATAGATTCATGGCTTCTTTTTTTTTTTTTTTTTTTTTTTACCATGATGCATTATTTCATCAAAGTTAATTTTTGTTGATTTTTTTTTATTTTTCTTTTTCCCTTTTTCAACCAACATCTTATAAATCCCTTTTTAAAAAAAAAAACATTTTTTATTTTTTTTTCATTTTTAGAGTCATATTTTATCCCTTCATAGTAGTTATCCTTGTTTTTGGCATATATATATAAGTTGTTCTCTCTTTAAAATTTTGAGCTACAGTTTCTTCTAACAGATCAAAATATACCCTAAACCACTAGTGTATGGCTTTGTTCTAGTCTCCTGCCTGATCACATTCTCTCCCTTTTTCCTTTTTTTTTTCCTTAAATCTTCTTTCTTTTTTCAAACAACTTATCTTACCAAGTCCTTTTATAAAATCTTTTATAATTTTCATCTTTACAGTCATTTTCCATCCCTTCATTGTATCAACCCTTATTTTGTACATATATGTCTTTCTTCCTTTAAAATTTTAGGAGGCACTTTTTTCTAACAGACCAAAATACGCCCAAAATCTAGTGTGTGGCACTGATCTATGCACTAGCCTGATCATATTTGATCATATTCTGCCTTTTTTGAATTGTTTTGTTTTTGTTTTTATCTTTTTTCTTTTTTTTTTCTTCTTTTTCTCTTTCTTTTTTCTTTCTTTCCCTTTCTTTTCCCCTGGTTTCAGGTCTTTTCTGATTTGTATACAGTATATTTGCTGGGGACGTTGTAAACCTGTTAGCCTTTTGTTCTCTCATTCATCTATTCTCCTCTGGACAAAATGACAAGACGAAAGAAATCACCTCAGCAAAAAGAACAAGAGGTAGTACCGTCAGCCAGGGACCTACTCAATACGGACATTAGTACGAGGTCAGACCTAGAGTTCAGAATCATGACTTTAAAGATACTAGCTGGGCTTGAAAAAAGCGTGGAAGTTATTAGAGAAACACTTTCTGGAGAAATAAAAGAACTAAAATCTAACCAAATCGAAATCAAAAAGGCTATTGATGAGGTGCAATCAAAAATGGGGGCACTAAATGCTAGGATAAATGAGGCAGAAGAGAGAGTCAGCGATATACAAGACCAAATGATGGAAAATAAAGAGGCTGAGAAAAAGAGAGAGAAACAACTACAGGATCACGAGGGCAGAATTCGAGAGATAAGTGATACGATAAGACGAAACAACATTAGAATAATTGGGATCCCAGAAGAAGAAGAGAGAGAGAGAGGGGCAGAAGGTATATTGGAGCAAATTATAGCAGAGAACTTCCCTAATGTGAGGAAGGAAACAGGCATTAAAATCCAGGAGGCACAGAGAACCCCTCTCAAAATCAATAATAATAGGTCAACACCCCGACATCTAATAGTAAAATTTACGAGTCTCAGAGACAAAGAGAAAATCCTGAAAGCAGCTCGGGAGAAGAGATATGTAACCTACATGGTAGAAACATTAGACTGGCAACAGACCTATCCACAGAGACCTGGCAGGCCAGAAAGGACTGGCAAGATATCTTCAGAGCACTAAACGAGAAAAATATGCAGCCAAGAATACTATATCCAGCTAGGCTATCATTGAAAATAGAAGGAGAGATAAAAAGCTTCCAGAACAAACAAAAACTAAAGGAATTTGCAAACACGAAACCAGCCCTCCAAGAAATATTGAGAGGGGTCCTCTAAGCAAAGAGAGAACCTAAAAGCAGCAAAGAGCAGAAACGAACACAGACAACAGACAGTTAACAGTCACCTTACAGGTAATACAATGGCACTAAATTCATACCTTTCAATAGTTACCCTGAATGTAAATGGGCTAAATGCCCCAATCAAAAGACACAGGCTATCAGATTGGATTAAAAAACAAGACCCATCCATATGCTGTCTGCAAGAGACTCATTTTACACCCAAAGACACCCCCAGATTGAAAGTGAGGGGGTGGAAAACCATTTACCATGCTAATGGACACCAAAAGAAAGCTGGGGTGGCAATCCTTATATCAGGCAAACTAGATTTTAAAACAAAGACTGTAATAAGAGATGAGGAAGGACACTATATCCTACTTAAAGGGTCTATCCAACAAGAAGATCTAACAATTGTAAATATCTATGCCCCGAACATGGGAGCAGCCAATTATAGAAGGCAATTAATAACAAAAGCAAAGAAACACATTGACAACAATACAATAATAGTGGGGGACTTTAACACCCCCCTGACTGAAATGGACAGATCATCTAAGCAAAAGATCAACAAGGAAATAAAGACTTTAAACGACACACTTGACCAAATGGACTTCACAGACATATTCAGAACATTCCATCCCAAAGCAACGGAATACACATTCTTCTCTAGTGCCCATGGAACATTCTCCAGAATTGATCACATTCTAGGTCACAAATCAGGTCTCAATCGGTACCAAAAGATTGGGATCATTCCCTGCATATTTTCAGACCACAATGCTTTGAAACTAGAACTCAACCACAAGAGGAAAGTCGGAAAGAACTCAAATACATGGAGGCTAAAGAGCATCCTACTAAAGAATGAATGGGTCAACCAAGAAATTAAAGAAGAATTTAAAAAATTCATGGAAACCAATGAAAATGAAAACACAACTGTTCAAAATCTTTGGGATACAGCAAAGGCAGTCCTGAGAGGAAAGTATATAGCAATACAAGCCTTTCTCAAGAAACAAGAAAGGTCTCAAATACACAACCTAACCCTACACCTAAAGGAGCTGGAGAAAGAACAGCAAAGAAAGCCTAAACCCAGCAGGAGAAGAGAAATCATAAAGATCAGAGCAGAAATCAATGAACTAGAAACCAAAAGAACAGTAGAACAAATCAACGAAACTAGGAGCTGGTTCTTTGAAAGAATTAACAAGATTGATAAACCCCTGGCCAGACTGATCAAAAAGAAAAGAGAAATGACCCAAATCAACAAAATCATGAATGAAAGAGGAGAGATCACAAGCAACACCAAAGAAATACAAACAATTATAAGAACATATTATGAGCAACTCTATGCCAGCAAATTAGATAACCTGGAAGAAATGGGTGCATTCCTAGAGATGTATCAAGTACCAAAACTGAACCAGGAAGAAATAGAAAACCTGAACAGACCTATAACCACTAAGGAAATTGAAACAGTCATCAAAAATCTCCCAAGAAACAAAAGCCCAGGGCCAGATGGCTTCCCAGGGGAATTCTATCAGACATTTCAAGAAGAATTAATACCTATTCTCCTGAAACTGTTCCAAAAAATAGAAATGGAAGGGAAACTTCCAAACTCATTTTATGAGGCCAGCATTACCTTGATCCCAAAACCAGACAAAGACCCCATCAAAAAAGAGAATTACAGACCAATATCCTTGATGAACATGGATGCAAAAATTCTCACCAAAATACTAGCCAATAGGATCCAACAGTACATTAAAAGGATTATTCACCACGATCAAGTGGGATTTATTCCTGGGCTGCAAGCCTGGTTCAACATCCGCAAATCAATCAACGTGATACAATACATTAACAAAAGAAAGAACAAGAATCATATGATCCTCTCAATAGATGCAGAAAAAGCATTTGACAAAGTACAACATCCTTTCTTGATCAAAACTCCTCAGAGTATAGGGATAGAGGGTACATACCTCAATATCATAAAAGCCATCTATGAAAAACCTACAGCGAATATCATTCTCAATGGGGAAAGGCTGAGAGCTTTTCCCCTAAGGTCAGGAACGCGGCAGGGATGTCCACTATCACCACTGCTATTCAACATAGTATTAGAAGTCCTAGCCACAGCAATCAGACAACAAAAAGAAATCAAAGGCATCCAAATCGGCAAAGAGGAAGTCAAACTCTCACTCTTTGCAGATGATATGATACTCTATGTGGAAAACCCAAAAGACTCCACCCCAAAACTGCTAGAACTCATACAGGAATTCAGTAAAGTAGCAGGATATAAAATCAATGCACAGAAATCAGTGGCATTCCTATACACCAACAACAAGACAGAAGAGAGACAAATCAAGGAGTCGATCCCATTTACAATTGCACCCAAAACCATTAGATACCTAGGAATAAATTGAACCCAAGAGGCAAAGGATCTGTACTCAGAAAACTATAAAATACTCAGGAAAGAAATTGAAGAAGACACAAAGAAATGGAAAAACGTTCCATGCTCATGGATTGGGAGAATCAACATTGTGAAGATGTCAATGCTACCTAGAGCAATCTACACATTCAATGCAATCCCCATCAAAATACCATCCACTTTTTTCAAAGACATGGAACAAATAATCCTAAAATTTGTATGGAACCAGAAGAGACCCAGAATAGCCAGAGGAATACTGAAAAAGAAAAGCAAAGCTGGCGGCATCACAATTCCGGACTTCCAGCTCTATTACAAAGCTGTCATCATCAAGACAGTATGGTACTGGCACAAAAACAGACACATAGATCAATGGAACAGAATTGAGAGCCCAGAAATGGACCCTCAACTCTATGGTCAACTTATTTTTGACAAAGCAGGAAAGAATGTCCTATGGCAAAAAGACAGTCTCTTCAACAAATGGTGTTGGGAAAATTGGACAGCCACATGCAGAAGAATGAAACTGGACCATTTCCTTATACCACACACAAAAATAGACTCCAAATGGTTGAAAGACCTAAACGTGAGACAGGAGTCCATCCAAATCCTAAAGGAGAACACAGGTCGCAACCTTTTCAACCTTAGCCGCAGCAACTTCTTCCTAGAAACATCGCCAAAGGCACGGGAAGCCAGGGCAAAAATGAGCTATTGGGATTTCATCAAGATAAAAAGCTTCTGCACAGCAAAAGAAACAGTCCACAAAACCAAAAGACAACCGACAGAATGGGAGAAAATATTTGCAAATGACATATCAGATAAAGGGATAGTATCCAAAATCTATAAAGAACTTATCAAACTCAACACCCAAAGAACAAATACTCCAATCAAGAAATGGGCAGAAGACATGAACAGACATTTCTCCAAAGAAGACATCCAAATGGCCAACAGGCCCATGAAAAAGTGCTCAACATCGCTTGGCATCAGGGAAATCCAAATCAAAACCTCAATGAGATACCACCTCACACCCGTCAGAATGGCTAAAATTAACAAGTCAGGGAACGACAGATGTTGGCGGGGATGTGGAGAAAGGGGAACCCTCCTACACTGTTGGTGGGAATGCAAGCTGGTGCAACCCCTCTGGAAAACAGTATGGAGGTTCCTCAAACAGTTGAAATTAGAGCTACCATTCGATCTAGCAATTGCACTACTGGGTATTTACCACAAAGACACAAATGTAGGGACCCGAAGGGGTACGTGTACCCCAATGTTTATAGCAGCAATGTCCACCATAGCCAAACTGTGGAAAGAGCCAAGATGCCCATCGACAGATGAATGGATAAAGAAGATGTGGTATATATACACAATGGAATATTATGCAGCCATCAAAAGGAATGAGATCTTGCCATTTGCAACGACGTGGATGGAACTGGAGGGTGTTATGCTGAGTGAAATAAGTCAATCAGAGAAAGACATGTATCACATGACCTCACTGATATGAGGAATTCTTAACCTCAGGAAAGAAACTGAGTATTACTGGAGTGGTTGGGGGTGGGAGGGATGGGGTGGCTGGGTGATAGACATTGGGGAGGGTATGTGCTACGGTGAGCGCTGTGAATTGTGCAAGACTGTTGAATCACAGATCTGTACTTCTGAAACAAATAAAGCAACATATTTTAATAAAAAGGAAAAGAAGAAGATAACAGGAGAGGAAGAGAAGGGGAGTATGTCAGAGGGGAAGACGAACCATGAGAGATGATGGAATCTGAAAAACAAAGTGAGGGTTCTAGAGGGGAGAGGGTAGGGGTTTGAGTGAGCCTGGTGATGGGTATTGAGGAGGGCACGTCCTCCAAGGAGCACTGGGTGTTATCAACAAACAATGAATCATGGAACACTGCACGGAAAATCTAATGATTTAATATATGGTGATTAACATAACAATAAAAAATTTAAAAAAATAGCTTTTGCACAGCTAAAGAAACAGTCCACAAAACCAAAAGAAACGAGACAGAATGGGAGAAAATATTGGCAAATGACATAGCAGATAAAGGGCTAGTATCCTAAATCTATAAAGAAATTATCAAACTCAACACCCAAAGAACATATAATCTAATCAAGAAATGGGCCGAAGACATGAACCGACATTTTTCCAAAGAAGACCTCCAAATGGCCGACAGGCACATGAAAAAGTGCTCAACATCGCTCGGCATCAGGGAAATCGAAATCAAAACCTCAATGAGATACCACCTCACACCCGTCAGAATGGCTAAAATTAAGAAGTCAGGGAAGACAGATTTTGGCGGGGTTGTGGAGGAAGGGGAACCCTCCTCCACAGTTGGTGGGAAAGCAAGCTGGTGCAACCACTCTGGAAAACAATATGGAGGTTCCTCAAACAGTTGAAATTAGAGCTACCGTTCGATCCATCAACTGCACTACTGGGTATTTACCACAAAGATACAAATGTAGGGCCCCGAAGGTGTACGTGTATCCCAATCTTTATAGCAGGAATATTCACAATAACCAAACTGTGGAAAGAGCCAAGATGTCCACCGACAGATGAATGGATAAAGAAGAGGTGGTATATATCCACAATGGAATATTATGCAGCCGTCAAAAGGAATGAGATCTTACCATTTGCAACGTCATGGATGGAACTGAAGGGTGTTTTGTTGAGTGAATTAAGTCAATCAGAGAAAGACACGTATTGCATGAGCTCACGGATATGAGGATTTTTTAATCTCAGGAAACAAACTGAGTGACTGGAGTGGTTGGGGGTTGGAGGGATGGGGTGGCTGGGTGATAGACATTGGGGAGGGAATGTGCTACGGTGAGCGCTGTGAATTGTGCAAGACTGTTGAATCACAGATCTGTACTTCTGAAAGAAAAAACGCAACATATTTTAAGAAAAAGGAAAAGAAGAAGATAACAGGAGAGGAAGAGAAGGGGAGTATGTCAGAGGGGGAGACGAACCATGACAGATGATGAACTCTGAAAAACAAAGTGAGGCCTCTAGAGGGGAGGGGGTAGGGGTTTGGGTTAGCCTGGTGATGGGTATTGAAGAGGGCACGTTCTGCATGGAGCACTGGGTGTTATGAACAAAAAATGAATCATGGAACACTGCACCAAAAACTAATGATGTAATATATGGTGATTAACATAACAATAAAGAAAAGCTTTTGCACAGCAAAAGAAACAGTCCACAAAACCAAAAGACAACTAACAGAATGGGAGAAAATATTTGCAAATGACATATCAGATAAAGGGCTAGTATCCAAAATCTATAAAGAACTTATAAAACTCAACACCCAAAGAACAAATAATCCAATCAAGAAATGGGCCGAAGACATGAACAGACATTTTTCCAAAGAAGACCTCCAAATGGCCAACAGGCACATGAAAAAGTGCTCAACATCGCTCGGCATGAGGGAAATCCAAATCAAAACCTCAATGAGATACCACCTCACACCCGTCAGAATGGCTAAAATTAACAAGTCAGGGAACGACAGATGTTGGCGGGGATGTGGAGAAAGGGGAACCCTCCTACACTGTTGGTGGGAAGGCAAGCTGGTGTAAGCCCTCTGGAAAAGAGTTTGGAGGTTCCTCAAACAGTTGAAATTAGAGCTACCGTTCGATCCAGCAATTGCACTCCTGGGTATTTACCACAAAGATACAAATGTAGGGACCCGAAGGGGTACGTGTACCCCAAAGTTTATAGCAGTAATGTCCACAATAGCCAAACTGTGGAAAGGGCCAAGATGTCCATCGACAGATGAATGGATAAAGAAGTGGTATATATACACAAGGGAATATTATGCAACCGTCAAAAGGAATGAGATCTTGCCATTTGCAACGACGTGGATGGAACTGGAGGGTGTTATGTTGAGTGAAATGAGTCAATCAGAGAAAGACACGTATCGCATGACCTCACTGATATGAGGAATTCTTAATCTCAGGAAATAAACTGAGTTTTACTGGAGTGGTTGGGGGTGAGAGGGATGGGGTGGCTGGGTGATAGACATTGGGGAGGGTATGTGCTACGGTGAGCGCTGTGAATTTAGCACACTGTTGAATCACAGATCTGTACTTCTGAAACAAATAACGCAACATATTTTAAGAAAAAAGAAAAAGAAGAAGATAACAGTAGAGAAACTGAAGGGGAGTATCACAGAGGGGGAGACGAACCATGAGAGATAATGCACTCTGAAAAAGAAAGTGAGGGTTCTAGAAGGGAGGGGGGTAGGGTTTTGGGTTAGCCTGGTGATGGGTATTGAGTAGGGCACGTTCTGCATGGAGCACTGGGTGTTATGAACAAACAATGAATCATGGAACACTCCACCAAAAACTAATGATGTAATATATGGTGATTAACATAACAATAAAAAAAAGCTTTTGCACAGCAAAAGATACAGTCCACAAAACCGAAAGACAACCGACAGAATGGGAGAAAATATGTGCAAATGACATAACAGATAAAGGGCTAGTATCCAAAATCGATAAAGAACTTACCAAACTCAACACCCAAAGAACAAATAATCCAATCAAGAAATGGGCAGAAGACATGAACAGACATTTTTCCAAAGAAGACATCCAAATGGCCAACAGGCACATGAAAAGGTGCTGAACATCGCTCGGCATCAGGGATATCCAAATCAAAACCTCAATGAGATACCACCTCACACCCGTCAGATTGGCTAAAATTAACAAGTCAGGGAACGACAGACGTTGGCGGGCCTGTGGAGAAAGGGGAACCCTCCTCCACTGTTGGAGGGAATGCAAGCTGGGGCCACCACTCTGGAAAACAGAATGGAGTTTCCTCAAACAGTTGAAATTAGAGCTACCGTTCGATCCAGCAATTGCACTACTGGGTATTTACCACAAAGATACAAATGTAGGGACCCGAACGGGTACGTGTACCCCAATGTTTATAGCAGCAATGTCCAAAATAGCCAAATTGTGGAAAGAGGCAAGATGTCCATCGACAGATGAACGGATAAAGGAGAAGTGGTATATATACACAATGGAATATTATGCAGCCGTCAAAAGGAATGAGATCTTGCCATTTGCAACGACACGGATGGAACTGGAGGGTGTTATGTTGAGTGAAATAAGTCAATCAGAGAAAGACACCTATCGCATGAACTCACTGATATGAGCAATTTTTAATCTCAGGAAAGAAACTGTTTGAATGGTGTGGTTGGGGGTGGGAGGGATGGGGTGCCCTGGTAATAGACATTGGGGAGGGTATGTGCTACGGTGAGCGCTGTGAATTGTGCAAGGCTGTTGAATCACAGATCTGTACTTCTGAATCAAATAACGCAACATATTTTAAGAAGAAAGAAAAAGAAGAAGATAACAGGAGAGGAAGGGAAGGGAAGCATGTCAGAGAGGAGACGAACCATGAGAGATGATGGACTCTGAAAAACAAACTGAGGGTTCGAAAGGTGAGGGTGGTAGGGGCATGTTTTAGCCTGGTGATGGGTATTGAGGAGGGCACGTTCTGCATGGAGCACTGGGTGTTATTAACAAACAATGAATCATGGAACACTGCACCAAAAACTAATGATGTAATATATGGTGATTAACATAACAATTAAAAAATTATGAAAAAACACTGAGGGAATGGAAGGCCGGTGTCGGATACGCCTCTCGGCTCAGCTCTTGTCCCTGTGGCTAGTACCCTTGCCCCGGTGTACTTGCAGGCCGAGAGCCAACCAACTCACTCGGTGGAAACACACTGCAGAAAACACCGATTTCGGCCAAATTGGCCTTCCTGAGGGGGGAAACCTTTTGCTCTGTGAATGCGGGCGAGCACTGCCAGCGAGTCCAAAACCATTTTCTAGGGAGCCTGAGGCTGCGGTAGAAGGGAGAACACAACTCCCCACTTCTTTCCTGAAGCCAGCCCAGCGGCCGCCCCCTTGAGCATGCAAGTCTCACTGCTCGCATACCAACGCAAGGAAACAGTAAGGTAAGGGACCGTGTTGTACAGAGCCTCACTGTTCCAGAGAGTGGAAACACTTGGAGTGTGTGTGCGTGAGAGCCCGGAAGACGAGTCCCCTACTTTACTGGGCGAGAGAAACGAACACGGGCAGCCGCACGTCTCCCACCAGCTCTCAGTGGTAGACTGCTAGCACTCCTTCGGCATGTGTGCGTGCAGGCCTAAGTTGCAGGCCCCTCCCTGGAAGGCAAAACACTGTGGAGAAACCGCGCTTTAGCTCACGGCGGTCCCTAGCGGAGAGGAAGCTGTATGCTGTGCGCTGTGCTTGAGAGTCCGGCGAACGGCTTCCCTATGTAAAATCGAGGGAAAGAAAGGCCGGTGCCGGAGACGCGTCTCGGCTCAGCTCTTGTCCTGGGGCTAGTACCGTTGCCCCTGTGTGCTTGCAGGCCGAGAGCCAATCTCCTAAGTCGTAGGAACCACACTGTAGAAATTCCTTACTTCGATAGGACTAGGCCTTCCTGAGGGTGGAAGCCTTTTGCTGTGTGAACGCGGGCGAGCACTGCCAGCGAGTCCAAAACCATTTTCCGAGGGAGACTGAGGCCGCGGCAGAAGGGAGAACACAACTCCCCACTTGTTTCCTAAAGCCCCCTTGACCATGCAAGACTCACTGCTCGCGAAACAACGCATGGAAACAGTAGGGTAGGGTACCGGGTTGTACAGAGCCTCAGTGTTCCGGAGAGTGGAAACACTTGGAGTGTGTGTGCATGCGAACCTGGAAGACGTGTCCACTACGTTATAGGGCGAGAGAAACGAACTCGGTAGCCGCACCTCTCCCACCAGCTCTCAGTGGCAGAATGGTAGCACTCCTGCCGCATGTTTGCCTCTAAGCCTAAGTTGAAGGCCCCTCCTTGAAAGGCACAACACTCTGGAGAAACCGCGCTTTAACTCCCGCCGGTCCCTAGCGGCGAAAAAGTTGTATTTTGTGCGCTGTGCTTGAGAGCCCGGCGAACGGCTTCCTTATGGAAAACCGAGGGAAAGGAAGGCCGGTGTTGGAGACGCCTCTCGGCTCAGCTCTTGTTCCTGCGTCTAGTAACCTTGCCCCGGTGTGCTTGCAGGCCGAGAGCCAAGCACCTAAGTCGAGGGAAACACACTGTAGAAAATCCCGTCTTCGGCCAGATTAGGCCGTCCTGAGAGTCGAAACCTTTTGCTGTGTGAATGCGGGCGAGCACTGCCAGCGAGTCCAAAACCATTTTCCGAGGGAGACTGAGGCCACGGCAGAAGGGAGAAGACAACTCCCCACTTGTTTCCTGAAGCCAGGCCTGCGGCCGCCCCCTTACCCATGCAAGTCTCACTGCTCCCGTACCAACGCAAGGAAACAGTGGGGTAGGAGACCGTGTTGTACAGAGCCTCACTGCTCCGGAGACTGGAAACACTTGGAGTGTGTGTGCATGAGAGCTTGGGAGACGAGTCCCCTACGTTACTGGGCGAGAGAAACGAACTCGGGCAGCCGCACCTCTCCCACCAGCTCTCAGTGGCAGAATGCTAGCACTCCTCCTCCATGTGTGCCTGCAGGCCTAAGTTGAAGGCCCCTCCTTGATAGGCACAACACTGTGGAGAAACCGCGCTTTAACTCCCGCCGGTCCACAGTGTTGTGCCTTCCACGGAGAGGCCTGCAACTTAGGCCTGCACACACACAGGCCGGAGGAGTGCTAGCATTCTGATGCTGAGATGGTGGGACTGGTGTAGCTTCACGAAACCGTTTCTCTCGCCCAGTAACTTAGGGGACTCGTATGCCAGGCTCTTACGCACAGGCACTGCCTGTGTTCCCACTCCCCACAACAATGAGGCTATCTATAACACGGTTCTCCGACAGTACTGTTTCTTTGTTTTGGTACGCGAGCAGTGAGACTTGAATACCCAAGCGGGCGGCCCTGGGCTGGCTTCAGGAAACAAGTGGGGAGTTGTGTTCTCCCTTCTGCCGCGGCCTCAGTCTCCCTCCGAAAATCGCTTTGGACTTGCTGGCAGTGCTCGCCCGCCTTCACACAGCAAAAGGTCTCCACCCTCAAGAAGGCCTAGTCTGGCCGAAGTAAGGAATTTCTACAGTGTGGTTCCCTGGACTTAGGAGGTTGGCTCTCGGCCTGCAAGCACACCGGGGCAAGGGTACCACCACAGGAAAAAAAGCTGAGCCGAGAGGCGTCTCCGGCACCGGCCTTTCTTTCCCTCGGTTTTACATAGGGAAGCCGTTCGCCGGACTCTCAGGCACAGCGCACAGCATACAGCGTCCTCTCCGCTAGACAACGGCGGGAGGTAAAGCGCGGTTTCTCCACAGTGTTGTGCCTTCCAGGGAGGGGCCTGCAACTTAGGCCTGCACTCACACAGGCCGGAGGAGTGCTAGCATTCTGCCACTGAGAGCTGGTGGGAGAGGTGCGGATGCCCGAGTTCGTTTCTTTCGCCCAGTAACGTAGGGGACTCGTCTCCCAGGCTCTGACGCACACACACTCCAAGTGTTTCCACTCACGGGAACAGTGAGGCTCTGTACAACATGGTCCCCTACCCTACTGTTTCCTTGCTTTGGTACGCGAGCAGTGAGAGTTGAATGGTAAAGGTGGCGGCCGCAGGCCTGGCTTCAGGAAACAAGTGGGGAGTTGTGTTCTCCCTTCTGCCGCGGGCTCAGTCTCCCTCGCTAAATGGTTTTGGAATCGCTGGCAGTATTCCCCCCCCATTCACACAGCAAAAGGTTTAGACCCTCAGGAAGGCCTAATCTCGCCAAAGTCGGGAATTTCTACAGTGTGTTTTCCTCGACTAAGGTGGTTGGCTCTCGGCCTGCAAGCACACCGGGGCAACGTTACTAGACGCAGGAACAAGAGCTGAGCCGAGAGGCGCCTCCGGCACCGGCCTTTCTTTCCCTCGGTTTTACATAGAGAAGCCGTTCGCCTGGCTCTCAAGCACAGCGCACAGCATTCATCATTTTCTCCGCTACGGACCGGCGGGAGTTAAAGCGCGGTTTCTCCACAGTGTTGTGCCTTTCAAGGAGGGGCCTTCAACTTAGGCCTGTAGGCACACATGGAGGAGGAGTGCTAGCATTCTGCCAGTGAGAGCTGGTGGGAGAGGTGCGGCTGCCCGAGTTCCTTTCTCTCGCCCAGTAACGTAGGGCACTCGTATACCAGGCTCTCACGCACACACACTCCAGGTGTTTCCACTCTCCGGAACAGTGAGGCTCTACACCAGGGTACCCTACCCTACTGTTTCTTTGCGTTGGTACACGAGCAGTGGGACTTGCATGCTCAAGGGGGCAGCCGCTGCCCTGGCTTCAGGAAACAAGTGGGGAGTTGTGTTCTCCCTTCTGCCGCGGCCTCAGTCTCCCTCGGAAAATGGTTTTGGACTCGCTGGCAGTGCTCGCCCGCATTCACACAGCAAAATGTTTCCACCCTCAGGAAGGCCTAGTCTAGCAGAAGTTAGGAATTTCTACAGTGTGTTTCCCTCGACTTAAGTGGTTGGTTCTCGGCCTGCAAGCACCCCGGGGCAACGGTACTAGCCCCAGGAACAAGAGCTGAGCCGAGAGGCGTCTCCGCCAGCGGCCTTTCTTTATCTCAGTTTTACATAAGGAAGCCGTTCGCCGGGCTCTCAAGCACAGCGCACAGCATACAGCGTCCTCTCCGCTACAGACCGGCAGATGGTAAAGCGCGGTTTCTCCACAGTGTTGGGCCTTTCAAGGAGAGTCCTAAAACATAGGCCTGCACGCACTCATGTTGGAGGAGTGCTAGCATTCTGCCACTGAGAGCTGGTGGGAGAGGTGCGGATGCCCGAGTTCGTTTCTCTCGCCTAGTAACGTAGGGGCCTCGTCTACCAGGCTCTCACGCACACACACTCCAAATGTTTCCACTCTCCGGAACAGTGAGGCTCTACAACACGATACCCTACCCTTCTGTTTCCTTGCGTTGGTACGCGAGCAGTGAGAGTTGTATGGTAAAGGGGGCGGCCGCAGGCCTGGCTTCTGGAAACAAGTAGGGAGTTGTGTTCTCCCTTCTGCCGCGGCCTCAGTCTCCCTCGGAAAATGGTTTTGGACTCGATGGCAGTGCTTGCCCGCATTCACACAGCCAAAGGTTTCCACCCTCAGGAAGGCCTAATTTGGCCGAAGTCGGGATTTTCTAGTGTGTTTCCCTCGACCTGGCTCTCGGCCTGCAAGCACACCGGGGCAAGGTTACTAGCCCCAGGAACAAGATGTGGGCCGAGACGCGTCTCTGCCACCGGCCTTTCTTTCCCTCGGTTTTACTTAAGGAAGCCGATCGCCGGGCTCTCAAGCACAGTGCACAGCATACAGCGTCCTCTCCACTACGGCCGGCGGGAGGTAAAGCGCGCTTTCTCCACAGTGTTGTGACTTCCAGGGTGGGGCCTGCAACTTAGGCCTGCACGTACACAGGCCTGAGGAGTGCTAGCATTCTGATCCTGAGAGCTGGTGGGCGAGGTGCGGCTGCACGAATCCGTTTCTCTCGCCCAGGAACTTAGGGGACTCGTGTGCCAGGCTCTTACGCACAGGCACTCCAGGTGTTCCCACTCCCCGCAACAGTGAGGCTATCTACAACAGGGTTCCGCTACAGTACTGTTACTTTGTTTTAGTACGCGAGCAGTGAGACTTGCAGTCCCAAGGGGGCGGCCGCTGGGCTGGCTTGAGGAAGCAAGTGGGGAGTTGTGTTCTCCCTTCTGCCGTGACCTCAGTCTCCCTCGGAAAATGGTTTTGGACTCGCTGGCAGTTCTCGCCCGGATTCATACAGCAAAAGGTTTTGACCCTCAGGAAGGCCTAATCTGGCCGAAGTCGGGATTTTCTGCAGTGTGTTTCCCTCGACTGAGTTGGTTGGCTCTCGGCCCGCAAGCACACCGGGGCAAGAGTACTAGCCCCAGGAACAAGAGCTGAGCCGAGAGGCTTCTCCGCCACCGGCATTTCTTTCCCTCCGTTTTACATAAGGAAGCCGTTCGCCGGGCTCTCAAGCACAGCACACAGCATACAGCGTGCTCTCCGCTAGGGACCGGCGGGAGCTAAAGCGCGGTTTCTCCACAGTGTTGCGCCTTTCAAGGAGGGCCCTGCACCTTAGGCCTGCACGCACACAGGCCGGAGGACTGCTAGCGTTCTGCCACTGAGAGCTGTTGCGAGACGTGCGGATGCCCGAGTTCGTTTCTTTCGCCCAGTAAAATAGGGGACTCGTCTCCCAGGCTCTCACGCACACACACTCCAAGTGTTTCCACTCTCCGGAACAGTGAGGCTCTGTATAACACGGTCTCCTACCCTACTATATCCTTGCGTTGGTACGCGACCAGTGAGACCTGTATGCTGAAGGGGGCGGCCGCAGGCCTGGCTTCAGGAAACAAGTGGGGAGTTGTGTTCTCCCTCTGCCGCAACCTCAGTGTCCCCCGGAAATTAGTTTTGGACTCGCTGGCTGTTTTCGCCCGCATTCATACAGCAAAAGTTTTCCACCCTCAGGAAGGCCTAATATGGCCGAACACGGGATTTTCTACAGTGTGTTTCCCTAGAGATAGTTGCTTGGCTCTCGCCTGCGAGCACACCGTGGCAAGGCTACCAGCCCAAGGAACAAGAGCTGAGCCGAGAGGCGTCTCCGCCACCGGCCTTTCTTTATCTCAGTTTTACATAAGGAAGCCGTTCGCCGGGCACAGGGGACAGCATACAGCGTCCTCTCCGCTACGGACCGGCGGGAGGTAAAGCGCGGTTTCTCCACAGTGTTGGGCCTTTCAAGGAGAGTCCTGAAACATAGGCCTGCACGCACTCATGTTGGAGGAGTGCTAGCCTTCTGCCACTGACAGCTGGTGGGACAGGTGCGGATGCCCGAGTTCGTTTCACTCGCCTAGTAACGTAGGGGACTCCTCTCCCAGGCTCTCACGCACACACACTCCAAGTGTTTCCACTCTCTGGAACAGTGAGGCTCTTTACAACACGGTCCCCTGCCTTACTGTTTCCTTGCGTTGGTACGCGAGCAGTGAGACTTGCATGCTCATGGGAGCGGCCGCTGGGCTGGCTTCAGGAAAGAAGTGGGGAATTGTGTTCTCCCTTCTACCGCGGAATCCGTCTCCCTGGAAAATGGTTTTGGACTCGCTGGCAGCGCTCGCCCGCATTCACACAGCAAAAGGTTTCCACACTCAGGAAGGCCTAATCTGGCCGAAGTCGGGGTTTTCTGCAGCGTGTTTCCATCGACTTAGTTGGTTGGCTCTCGGCCTGCAAGTACACCGGGGAAAGGGTACTAGCCCCAGGAACAAGAGCTGAGCCGAAAGGCATCTCCGCCACCGGCCTTTCTTTCCCTCAGTTTTTTTTTTAATTTTCTTATTCTTATGTTAAACACCATATATTACATCATTAATTTTTGCTGCAGTGTTCCATGACTCATTGTTTCTTCATAACACCCAGTGCTCCATGCAGAACGTGCCCTCCTCAATACCCATCACCAGGCTAACACATCCCCCTACGCCCCTCCCCTCTAGAACCCTCAGTTTGTTTTTCAGAGTCCTTCATCTGTCATGGTTCCTCTCTCCCTCTCACATACTCCCCTTCTCTTCCTTTCCTGTTACCTTCTTTCTCTTTTTTCTTAAAATATGTTGCGTTATTTGTTTCAGAAGTACAGATCTGTGATTCAACACTCTTGCACAATTCACAGGGCTCACCGTAGCACATATCCTCCCAAATGTCTATCACCAAGCCACCCCATCCCTCCAAACCCCAACCACTCCAGTAACACTCAGTTTGTTTCCTGAGATTAAGAATTCCTCATATCCGTGAGGTCATGTGATACATGTCTTTCTCTGATTGACATATTTCATTCAACATAACACCCTCCAGTTCCATCCACGTCGCTGCCAATGGCAAGATCTCATTACTTTTGACGGCTGCATAATATTCCATTGTGTATATATACCACCACTTCTTTATCCATTCATCTGTCGATGGACATCTTGGCTCTTTCCACAGTTTGGCTATTGTGGATATTGCTGCTATAAACATTGGGGTACACGTACACCTTCGGGTCCCTACATTTGTATCTTTGGGGTAAATACCCAGTAGTGCAATTGCTGGATCAAACGATAGCTCTAATTTCAACTGTTTGAGGAACCTCCATACTGTTTTCCAGAGTGGTTGCACCGGCTTGCATTCCCTCCAACAGTGTAGGAGGTTTCCCCTTTCTCCACATGCCCGCCAACATCTGTCGTTCCCTCACTTGTTAATTTTAGCCATTCTGACGGGTGTGATATGGCATCTCATTGAGGTTTTGAATTGGATATCCCTGATGCCGAGCGATGTTGAGCACTTTTTCATGTGCCTGTTGGCCATTTGGATGTCTTCTTTGGAAAAATGTCTCCTCATGTCTTCTGCCCATTTCTTGATTGGATTATTTGATCTTTGGGTGTTGAGTTTGATAAGTTCTTTATAGATTTTGTATACTAGCCCTTTATCTGATATGTCATTTGTAAATATTTTCTCCCATTCTGTCGGTTGTCTTTTGGGGTTGTGGACTGTTTCTTTTGCTGTGCAAAAGCTTTTTTTTTATTTTTTAATGTTATGTTAATCACTATATATTACATCATTAGTTTCTCGTGCAGTGTTCCATTATTCATTGATACTGGAATGGTTGGGGTGGGAGGGATGGGGTGGCTGGGTGATAGACATTGGGG
Source organism: Eumetopias jubatus (assembly GCF_037043125.1). Lineage (NCBI taxonomy): Eukaryota > Metazoa > Chordata > Mammalia > Carnivora > Otariidae > Eumetopias > Eumetopias jubatus. Next base: position 89,926,263 of record NW_028274818.1, read on the forward strand.
AGGGTATGTGCTATGGTGAACGCTGTGAATTGTGCAAGATTGCTGAATCACAGATCTGTACTTCTGAAACAAATAACGCAACATATTTTAAGAAAAATAAAAGAAGAAGATAACAGGAGAGGAAGAGAAGGGGAGTATTTCAAAGGGGGAGACGAACCATGAGAGATGATGGATTCTGAGAAACAAACTGAGGGTTCTAGAGGAGAGGGGGGTAGGGGGATGGGTTAGCCTGGTGATGGATATTGAGGAGGGCACTTTCTGCATGGAGCACTGGGTGTTATGAACAAACAATGAATCATGGAAGACTGCACCAAAAACGAATGATGTAATATATCATTCTTAAGTTATGATTAACATAACAATTAAGAAAAAAGCTTATGCACAGCAAGACAAACACTCCACATACCCAAAAGACAACCGACAGAATGGGAGAAAATATTGGCAAATGACATATCAGATAAAGGGCTAGTATCCCAAATCTATAAAGAACTTATCAAACTCAACACCCAAAGAACAAATAATCCAATCAAGAAATGGGCCGAAGAAATGAACAGACATTTTTCCAAAGAAGACATCCAAATGGCCAACAGGCACATGAAAAAGTGCTCAACAACGCTCGGCATCAGGGAAATCCAAAACAAACCTCAATGAGATACCACCTCACACCCGTCAGAATGGCTAAAATTAACAAGTCAGGGAACGACAGATGTTGGCGGGGATGTGGAGAAAGGGGAACCCTCCTCCACTGTTGGTGGGAATGCAAGCTGGTAAAACGACTCTGGAAAACAGTATGGAGGATCCTCAAACAGTTGAAATTAGTGCTACCGTTCGATACAGCAATTGACTACTGGGTATTTAACACAAATATACAAATGTAGGGACCGAAAGGGGTACGTGTACCCCAAAGTTTATAGCAGCAAAGTCCACAATAGCCAAACTGTGGAAAGAGCCAAGATGTCCATCAACAGATGAATGGATAAAGAAGAGGTGGTATATATACACAATGGAATATTATGCAGCCGTCAAAAGGAATGAGATCTTACCATTTGCAACGTCGTGGATGCAACTGAAGGGTGTTCTGTTGAGTGAAATAAGTCAATCAGAGAAAGACACGTATTGCATGAGCTCACGGATGTGAGGATTTTTTAATCTCAGGAAACAAACTGAGTGACTGGAGTGGTTGGGGGTTGGAGGGATGGGGTGGCTGGGTGATAGACATTGGGGAGGGAATGTGCTACGGTGAGCGCTGTGAATTGTGCAAGACTGTTGAATCACAGATCTGTACTTCTGAAAGAAAAAACGCAACACATTTTAAGAAAAAGGAAAAGAAGAAGATAACAGGAGAGGAAGAGAAGGGGAGTATGTCAGAGGGGGAGACGAACCATGAGAGATGATGGACTCTGAAAAACAAAGTGAGGGCTCTAGAGGGGAGGGGGTAGGGGTTTGGGTTAGCCTGGTGATGGGTATTGAGGAGGGCACGTTCTGCAAGGAGCACTGGGTTTTATGAACAAAAAATGAATCATGGAACACTGCACCAAAAACTAATGATGTAATATATTGTGATTAACATAACAATAAAAAAAAGCTTTTGCACAGCAAAAGAAACAGTCCACAAAACCAAAAGACAACTGACAGAATGGGAGAAAATATTTGCAAATGACATATCAGATAAAGGGCTAGTATCCAAAATCTATAAAGAAGTTATCAAACTCAACACCCAAAGAAAAAATAATCCAATCAAGAAATGGGCCGAAGACATGAACACACATTTTTCCAAAGAAGACATCCAAATGGCCGACAGGCACATGAAAAAGTGCTCAACATCGCTCGGCATCAAGGAAATCCAAATCAAAACCTCAATGAGATACCACCTGACACCCGTCAGAATGGCTAAAGTTAAAAAGTCAGGGAACGACAGATTTTGGCGGGGATGTGGAGAAAGGGGAACCCTCCTCCACTGTTGGTGGGAATGCAAGCTAGTGCAACCACTCTGGAAAAGAGTATGGAGGATCCTCAAACAGTTGAAATTAGTGCTACCGTTCGATCCAGCAATTGACTACTGGGTATTTAACACAAAGATACAAATGTAGGGACCCGAAGGGGTACGTGTACCGCAATGTTTATAGCAACAATGTCCACAATAGCCAAACTGTGGAAAGAGCCAAGATGTCCATCGACAGATGAATGGATAAGGAAGAGGTGGTATATATACACAATGGAATATTACGCAGCCTTCAAAAGGAATGAGATGTTGCCATATGCAAAGACGTGGTTGGAACTGGAGGGTGTTATGTTGAGTGAAATAAGTTAATCAGAGGAAGACATGTAACGCATGACCTCACAGATATGAGGAATTCTTAATATCAGGAAACAAACTGACTGTTACTGGAGTGTTAGGGGGTGTGAGGGATGGGGTGGCTGGGTGATAGACATTGGGGAGAGTATGTGCTACGGTGAGGGCTGTGAATTGTGCAAGACTGTTGAATCACAAATCTGTACTTCTGAAACAAATAACGCAACATATTTTAAGAAAAAGAAAAAGAAAAAGAAGATAACAGGAGAGGAAGAGAAGGGGAGTATGTCAGAGGGGGACACGAACCATGACAGATGATGGACTCTGAAAAACAAAGGGAGGGTCTAGATGGGAGGGCGGGAGGGGTTTGGGTTATCCTGGTGATGGGTATTGAGGAGGGCATGTTCTGCATGGAGCACTGGGTGTTATGAACAAACAATGAATCATGGAACACTACGAAAAACTAATGATGTAATATATGGTGATTAACATAACAATAAAAAATTTAAAAAAAGCTTTTGCACAGCTAAAGAAACAGTCCACAAAACCAAAAGACACCCGACAGAATGGGAGAAAATATTGACAAATGACATAGCAGATAAAGGGCTAGTATCCAAAATGTATAAAGAACTTATCAAACTCAACACCCAAAGAACATATAATCCAATCAAGAAATGGCCCGAAGACATGAACAGACATTTTTCCAAAGAAGACATCCAAATGGCCAACAGGCACTTGAAAAAGTGCTCAACATCGCTCGGCATCAGGGAAATCCAAATCAAAACCTCAATGAGATACCACCTCACACTCGTCAGAATGGCTAAAATTAACAAGTCAGTGAAGACAGATTTTGGCGGGGTTGTGGAGAAAGGGGAACCCTCCTACACTGTTGGTGGGAATGCAAGCTGGTGCAACCACTCTGGAAAACACTATGGAGGATCCTCAAACAGTTGAAATTAGTGCTACCGTTCGATCCAGCAATTGACTACTGGGTAGTTAACACAAAGATTCAAATGTAGGGACCCGAAGGGGTACGTGTACCGCAAAGTTTATAGCAACAATGTCCACAATAGTCAAACTGTGGAAAGAGCTAAGATGTCCATCGACAGATGAATGGATAAAGAAGAGGTGGTATATATACACAATGGAATATTATGCAGCCGTCAAAAGGAATGAGATGTTGCCATTTGCAAAGACGTGGATGGAACTGGAGGGTGTTATGTTGAGTGAAATAAGTCAATCAGGGAAAGACATGTATCGCATGACCTCACTGATATGAGGAATTCTTAATCTCAGGAAACAAACTGAGTGTTACTGGAGTGTTTGGGGGTGGGAGGGATTGGGTGGCTGGGTGATAGACATTGGGGAGAGTATGTGTTACGGTGAGCGCTGTGAATTGTGCAAGACTGTTGAATCACAGATCTGTACTTCTGAAAGAAAAAACGCAACATATTTTAAGAAAAAGTAAAAGAAGAAGATAACAGGAGAGGAAGAGAAGGGGAGTATGTCAGAGGGGGAGACGAACCATGACAGATGATGGACTCTGAAAAACAAAGTGAGGGTTCTAGAGGGGAGGGCGGTAGGGGTTTGGGTTAGCCTGGAGATGGGTATTGGGGAGGGCACGTTCTGCATGGAGCACTCGGTGTTATGAACAAACAATGAATCATGGAACACTGCACCAAAAACTAATGATGTAATATATGGTGATTAACATAACAATAAAAACGCTTTTGCACAGCAAAAGAAACAGTCCACAAAACCAAAAGACAACCGACAGAATGGGAGAAAATATTTGCAAATGACATATCAGATAAAGGGCTAGTCTCCAAAATCCATAAAGAACTTATCAAACTCAACACCCAAAGAACAAATAATCCAATCAAGAAATGGGCCGAAGACATGAACAGACATTTTTCCAAAGAAGACCTCCAAATGGCCAATAGGCACATGAAAAAGTGCTCAACATCGCTCGGCATGAGGGAAATCCAAATCAAACCCTCAATGAGATACCACCTCACACCCGTCAGAATGGCTAAAATTAACAAGTCAGGGAATGACAGATGTTGGCGGGAAGTGGAGAAAGGGGAACCCTCCTACACTGTTGGTGGGAAGGCAAGCTGGTGCAACCACTCTGGAAAACACTATGGAGGATCCTCAAACAGTTGAAATTAGAGCTACCATTCGATCCAGCAATTGCACTACTGGGTATTTACCACAAAGATACAAATGTAGGGACCCGAACGGGTACGTGTACCCCAATGTTTATAGCAGCAATGTCCAAAATAGGTAAATTGTGGAAAGAGCGAAGATGTCCATCGGCAGATGAACGGATAAAGAAGAAGTGGTGTATATACACAATGGAATATTATACAGCCGTCAAAAGGAATGAGATCATGCCATTTGCAACGACGCGGATGGAACTGGAGAGTGCTATGTTGAGTGAAATAAGTGAATCAGAGAAATACACCTATCGCATGACTCACTGATATGAGGAATTTTTAATCTCAGGAAAGAAACTGTTTGAATGGAGTGGTTGGGGCTGGGAGGGATGGGTTGGCTGGGTGATAGACATTGGGGAAGTATGTGCCACGGTGAGCGCTGTGAATTGTGCAAGACTGTTGAATCACAGATCTGTACTTCTGAATCAAATAACGCAACATATATTAAGAAAAGAGAAAAAAAGAAATAGATAACAGGAGATGAAGAGAGGGGGAGTATGTCAGACGGGGAGACGAACCATGAGAGATGATGGACTCTGAAAAACAAACTGAGGGTTCTAGAGGGGAGGGGGGTATGGGGATCGGTTAGCCTGGTGATGGGTATTGAGGAGGGCACGTTCTGCATGGAGCAGTGGGTGTTATGAACAAACAATTAATCATGGAACAGTGCACCAAAAACTAATGATGTAATATATGGTGATTAACATAACAATAAAAAAATTAAAAAAAAAAGATTTTGCACAGCAAAAGAAACAGTCCACAAAACCAAAAGACAACCGACAGAATGGGAGAAAATATGTGCAAATGACATATCAGATAAAGGGCTAGTATCCAAAATCGATAAAGAACTTATCAAACTCAACACCCAAAGAACACATAATCCAATCAAGAAATGGGCCGAAGACATGAACAGACATTTTTTCAAAGAAGACATCCAAATGGCCAACAGGCACATGAAAAAGTGCTCAACATAGCTCGGTATCAGGGAAATCCAAATCAAAACCTCAATGACATACCACCTCACACCCGTCAGAATGGCTAAAATTAACAAGTCAGGGAACGACAGATGTTGGCGGGCATGTGGAGAAAGGGGAACCCTCCTACACTGTTGGTGGAAATGCAAGCTGGTGCAACCACTCTGGAAAACACTATGGAGGATCCTCAAACAGTTGAAATTAGCGCTACCGTTCGATCCAGCAATTGACTACTGGGTGTTTAACACAAAGATACAAATGTAGGGACCCGAAGGTGTACGTGTACCCCAAAGTTTATAGCAGCAATGTCCACAATAGCCAAACTGTGGAAAGAGCCAAGATGTCCATTGACAGATGAATGGATAAAGAAGAGGTGGTATATATACACAATGGAATATTATGCAGCCTTCTAAAGGAATGAGATGTTGCCATTTGCAAAGAGGTGGATGGAACTGGAGGGTGTTATGTTGAGTGAAATAAGTCAATCAGAGAAAGACATGTATCGCATGACCTCACTGATATGAGGAATTCTTAATCTCAGGAAACAAACTGGGTTTTACTGGAGTGGTTGTGGGTGGGAGGGATGGGGTGGCTGGGTGATAGACATTGGGGAGGATATGTGCTACGGTGAGCACTGTCGATTGTGCAAGACTGTTGAATCACAGATCTGTACTTCTGAAACAAATAAAGCAACATATTTTAAGAAAAAGAAAAAGAAGAAGATAACAGGAGAGGAAGAGAAGGGGAGTATGTCAGAGGGGGAGACGAACCATGACAGATGATGGACTTTGAAAAACAAAATGAGGGTTCTAGAGGGGAGGGCGGTAGGGGTTCGGGTTTGCCTGGTGATGGGTATTGAGGAGGGCACGTTCTGCATGGAGGACTGGGTGTTATGAACAAACAATGAATCATGGAACACTGCACCAAAAACTAATGATGTAATATATGGTGATTAACATAACAATAAAAAAGCTTTTCACAGCAAAAGAAACAGCCCACAAAACCAAAAGACAACCGACAGAATGGGAGAAAATATTTGCAAATGACATATCAGATAAAGGGCTAGTATCCAAAATCTATAAAGAACTTATCAAACTCAACACCCAAAGAACAAATAATCCAATCAAGAAATGGGCCGAAGACATGAACAGACATTTTTCCAAAGAAGACCTCCAAATGGCCAATAGGCACATGAAAAAGTGCTCAACATCGCTCGGCATGAGGGAAATCCAAATCAAAACCTCAATGAGATACCACCTCACACCCGTCAAAATGGCTAAAATTAAGAAGTCAGGGAACGACAGATGTTGGCGGGGATGTGCAGAAAGGGGAAGCCTCCTACACTGTTGGTGGGAAGGCAAGCTTGTTTAAGCACTCTGGAAAACAGTATGGAGGTTCCTCAAAGAGTTGAAATTAGAGCTACCGTTCGATCCAGCAATTGACTACTGGGTATTTACCACAAAGATACAAATGTAGGGACCCGAAGGGGTACGTGTACCCAAAGTTTATAGCAGCAATGTCCACAATAACCAAACTGTGGAAAGAGCCAAGATGTCCATCGACAGATGAATGGATAAAGAAGTGGTATATATACACAAGGGAATATTATGCAGCCGTCAAAAGGAATGAGATCTTGCCATTTGCAATGACGTGGATGGAACTGGAGGGTGTTATGTTGAGTGAAATAGGTCACTCAGAGAAAGCCACGTATCGCATGACCTCACTGATATGAGGAATTCTTAATCTTAGGAAACAAACTGAGTGTTACTGGAGTGGTTGGAGGTGGGAGGGATGGGTTGGCTGGGTCATAGACATTGGGGAGGGTATGTGCCACGGTGAGCGCTGTGAATTGTGCAACACTGTTGAATCACAGATCTGTACTTCTGAATCAAATAACGCAACATATTTTAAGAAAAAAGAAAAAGAATTAGATAACAGGAGATGAAGAGAGGGGGAGTATGTCAGACGGGGAGAAGAACCATGAGAGATGATGGACTCTGAAAAACAAACTGAGGGTTCTAGAGGGGAGGGGGGTAGGGGGATCGGTTAGCCTGGTGATGGGTACAGAGGAGGGCAGGTTCTGCATGCAGCATTGGGTGTTATGAACAAACAATGAATCATGGAACACTGCACGAAAAACTAATGATGTAATATATGGTGCTTCACATAACAATAAAAAATTTAAAAAAAAGCTTTTGCAGAGCTAAAGAAACAGTCCACAAAACCAAAAGACACCCGACAGAATGGGAGAAAATATTTGCAAATGACATATCAGATAAAGGGCTAGTATCCAAAATCTATAACTAACTTATAAAACTCAACACCCAAAGAACATATAATCCAATCAAGAAAGGGGCCGAAGATATGAACAGACATTTTTCCAAAGAAGACATCCAAATGGCCAACAGGCACATGAAAAAGTGCTCAACATCGCTCGGCATCAGGGAAATCCAAATCAAAACCTCAATGAGATACCACCTCACACCCGTCAGAATGGCTAAAATTAACAAGTCAGGGAACGACAGATGTTGGCGGGGATGTGGAGAAAGGGGAACCCTCCTCCACTGTTGGTGGGAATGCAAGCTGGTGCAACCACTCTGGAAAACAGTATGGAGGATCGTCAAACAGTTGAAATTAGTGCTACCGTTCGATCCAGCAATTGACTACTGGGTATTTAACACAAAGATACAAATGTAGGGACCCGAAGGGGTACGTGTACCCCAAAGTCTATAGCAGCAATGTCCACAATAGCCAAACTGTGGAAAGAGCCAAGATGTCCATCGACAGATGAATGGATAAAGAAGAGGTGGAATATATACACAATGGAATATTATGCAGCCTTCAAAAGGAATGAGATGTTGCCATTTGCAAAGACGTGGATGGAACGGTAGGGTGTTATGTTGAGTGAAATAAGTCAATCAGAGAAAGACACGTATCGCATGACCTCACTGATATGAGGAATTCTTAATCTCAGGAAACAAACTGAGTGTTACTGGAGTGGTTGTGGGTGGGAGGGATGGGGTGGCTGGGTGATAGACAATGGGGACGGTATGTGCTACGGTGAGCGCTGTGCATTGTGCAAGACTGTTGAATCACAGATCTGTACTTCTGAAACAAATAACGCAACATATTTTAAGAAAAAGAAAAAGAAGATAACAGGAGAGGAAGAGAAGGGGAGTATGTCAGTGGGGGACACGAACCATGAGAGATAATGGACTCTGAAAAACAAAGGGAGGGTCTAGAGGGGAGGGCGGGAGGGGTTTGGGTTATCCTGGTGATGGGTATTGAGGAGGGCACGTTCTGCATGGAGCACTGGGTGTTATGAACAAACAATGAATCATGGAACACTGTAGGAAAAACTAATGATATAATATATGGTGATTAACATAACAATAAAAAATATTAAAAAAAGCTTTTGCACAGCTAAAGAAACAGTCCACAAAACCAAAAGACACCCGACAGAATGGGAGAAAATATTGACAAATGACATAGCAGATAAAGGGCTAGTATCCAAAATGTATAAAGAACTTATCAAACTCAACACCCAAAGAACATATAATCCAATCAAGAAATGGGCCGAAGACATGAACAGACATTTTTCCAAAGAAGACATCCATGGCCAACAGGCACATGAAAAAGTGCTAAACATCGCTCGGCATCAGGGAAATCAATCAAAACCTCAATGAGATACCACCTCACACCCGTCAGAATGGCTAAAATTAACAAGTCAGTGAAGACAGATTTTGGCGGGGTTGTGGAGAAAGGGGAACCCTCCTACACTGTTGGTGGGAATGCAAGCTGGTGCAACCACTCTGGAAAACACTATGGAGGATCCTCAAACAGTTGAAATTAGAGCTACCATTCGATCCAGCAATTGCACTACTGGGTATTTACCACAAAGATACAAATGTAGGGACCCGAACGGGTACGTGTACCCCAATGTTTATAGCAGCAATGTCCAAAATAGGTAAATTGTGGAAAGAGCGAAGATGTCCATCGGCAGATGAACGGATAAAGAAGAAGTGGTGTATATACACAATGGAATATTATACAGCCGTCAAAAGGAATGAGATCATGCCATTTGCAAAGACGTGGATGGAACTGGAGGGTGCTATGTTGAGTGAAATAAGTGAATCAGAGAAATACACCTATCGCATGACTCACTGATATGAGGAATTTTTAATCTCAGGAAAGAAACTGTTTGAATGGAGTGGTTGGGGCTGGGAGGGATGGGTTGGCTGGGTGATAGACATTGGGGAAGTATGTGCCACGGTGAGCGCTGTGAATTGTGCAAGACTGTTGAATCACAGATCTGTACTTCTGAATCAAATAACGCAACATATATTAAGAAAAGAGAAAAAAAGAAATAGATAACAGGAGATGAAGAGAGGGGGAGTATGTCAGACGGGGAGACGAACCATGAGAGATGATGGACTCTGAAAAACAAACTGAGGGTTCTAGAGGGGAGGGGGGTATGGGGATCGGTTAGCCTGGTGATGGGTATTGAGGAGGGCACGTTCTGCATGGAGCAGTGGGTGTTATGAACAAACAATTAATCATGGAACAGTGCACCAAAAACTAATGATGTAATATATGGTGATTAACATAACAATAAAAAAATTAAAAAAAAAAGATTTTGCACAGCAAAAGAAACAGTCCACAAAACCAAAAGACAACCGACAGAATGGGAGAAAATATGTGCAAATGACATATCAGATAAAGGGCTAGTATCCAAAATCGATAAAGAACTTATCAAACTCAACACCCAAAGAACACATAATCCAATCAAGAAATGGGCCGAAGACATGAACAGACATTTTTTCAAAGAAGACATCCAAATGGCCAACAGGCACATGAAAAAGTGCTCAACATAGCTCGGTATCAGGGAAATCCAAATCAAAACCTCAATGAGATACCACCTCACACCCGTCAGAATGGCTAAAATTAACAAGTCAGGGAACGACAGATGTTGGCGGGCATGTGGAGAAAGGGGAACCCTCCTACACTGTTGGTGGAAATGCAAGCTGGTGCAACCACTCTGGAAAACACTATGGAGGATCCTCAAACAGTTGAAATTAGCGCTACCGTTCGATCCAGCAATTGACTACTGGGTGTTTAACACAAAGATACAAATGTAGGGACCCGAAGGTGTACGTGTACCCCAAAGTTTATAGCAGCAATGTCCACAATAGCCAAACTGTGGAAAGAGCCAAGATGTCCATCGACAGATGAATGGATAAAGAAGAGGTGGTATATATACACAATGGAATATTATGCAGCCTTCTAAAGGAATGAGATGTTGCCATTTGCAAAGACGTGGATGGAACTGGAGGGTGTTATGTTGAGTGAAATAAGTCAATCAGAGAAAGACATGTATCGCCTGACCTCACTGATATGAGGAATTCTTAATCTCAGGAAACAAACTGGGTTTTACTGGAGTGGTTGTGGGTGGGAGGGATGGGGTGGCTGGGTGATAGACATTGGGGAGGATATGTGCTACGGTGAGCACTGTCGATTGTGCAAGACTGTTGAATCACAGATCTGTACTTCTGAAACAAATAAAGCAACATATTTTAAGAAAAAGAAAAAGAAGAAGATAACAGGAGAGGAAGAGAAGGGGAGTATGTCAGAGGGGGAGACGAACCATGACAGATGATGGACTTTGAAAAACAAAATGAGGGTTCTAGAGGGGAGGGCGGTAGGGGTTCGGGTTTGCCTGGTGATGGGTATTGAGGAGGGCACGTTCTGCATGGAGGACTGGGTGTTATGAACAAACAATGAATCATGGAACACTGCACCAAAAACTAATGATGTAATATATGGTGATTAACATAACAATAAAAAAGCTTTTGCACAGCAAAAGAAACAGCCCACAAAACCAAAAGACAACCGACAGAATGGGAGAAAATATTTGCAAATGACATATCAGATAAAGGGCTAGTATCCAAAATCTATAAAGAACTTATCAAACTCAACACCCAAAGAACAAATAATCCAATCAAGAAATGGGCCGAAGACATGAACAGACATTTTTCCAAAGAAGACCTCCAAATGGCCAATAGGCACATGAAAAAGTGCTCAACATCGCTCGGCATGAGGGAAATCCAAATCAAAACCTCAATGAGATACCACCTCACACCCGTCAAAATGGCTAAAATTAACAAGTCAGGGAACGACAGATGTTGGCGGGCATGTGGAGAAAGGGGAAGCCTCCTACACTGTTGGTGGGAAGGCAAGCTTGTTTAAGCACTCTGGAAAACAGTATGGAGGTTCCTCAAAGAGTTGAAATTAGAGCTACCGTTCGATCCAGCAATTGACTACTGGGTATTTACCACAAAGATACAAATGTAGGGACCCGAAGGGGTACGTGTACCCAAAGTTTATAGCAGCAATGTCCACAATAACCAAACTGTGGAAAGAGCCAAGATGTCCATCGACAGATGAATGGATAAAGAAGAAGTGGTATATATACACAAGGGAATATTATGCAGCCGTCAAAAGGAATGAGATCTTGCCATTTGCAATGACGTGGATGGAACTGGAGGGTGTTATGTTGAGTGAAATAGGTCACTCAGAGAAAGCCACGTATCGCATGACCTCACTGATATGAGGAATTCTTAATCTTAGGAAACAAACTGAGTGTTACTGGAGTGGTTGGAGGTGGGAGGGATGGGTTGGCTGGGTCATAGACATTGGGGAGGGTATGTGCCACGGTGAGCGCTGTGAATTGTGCAACACTGTTGAATCACAGATCTGTACTTCTGAATCAAATAACGCAACATATTTTAAGAAAAAAGAAAAAGAATTAGATAACAGGAGATGAAGAGAGGGGGAGTATGTCAGACGGGGAGAAGAACCATGAGAGATGATGGACTCTGAAAAACAAACTGAGGGTTCTAGAGGGGAGGGCGGTAGGGGGATCGGTTAGCCTGGTGATGGGTACAGAGGAGGGCAGGTTCTGCATGCAGCATTGGGTGTTATGAACAAACAATGAATCATGGAACACTGCACGAAAAACTAATGATGTAATATATGGTGCTTCACATAACAATAAAAAATTTAAAAAAAAGCTTTTGCAGAGCTAAAGAAACAGTCCACAAAACCAAAAGACACCCGACAGAATGGGAGAAAATATTTGCAAATGACATATCAGATAAAGGGCTAGGATCCAAAATCTATAACTAACTTATAAAACTCAACACCCAAAGAACATATAATCCAATCAAGAAAGGGGCCGAAGATATGAACAGACATTTTTCCAAAGAAGACATCCAAATGGCCAACAGGCACATGAAAAAGTGCTCAACATCGCTCGGCATCAGGGAAATCCAAATCAAAACTTCAATGAGATACCACCTCACACCCGTCAGAATGGCTAAAATTAACAAGTCAGGGAACGACAGATGTTGGCGGGGATGTGGAGAAAGGGGAACCCTCCTCCACTGTTGGTGGGAATGCAAGCTGGTGCAACCACTCTGGAAAACAGTATGGAGGATCCTCAAACAGTTGAAATTAGTGCTACCGTTCGATCCAGCAATTGACTACTGGGTATTTAACACAAAGATACAAATGTAGGGACCCGAAGGGGTACGTGTACCCCAAAGTCTATAGCAGCAATGTCCACAATAGCCAAACTGTGGAAAGAGCCAAGATGTCCATCGACAGATGAATGGATAAAGAAGAGGTGGAATATATACACAATGGAATATTATGCAGCCTTCAAAAGGAATGAGATGTTGCCATTTGCAAAGACGTGGATGGAACGGTAGGGTGTTATGTTGAGTGAAATAAGTCAATCAGAGAAAGACACGTATCGCATGACCTCACTGATATGAGGAATTCTTAATCTCAGGAAACAAACTGAGTGTTACTGGAGTGGTTGTGGGTGGGAGGGATGGGGTGGCTGGGTGATAGACAATGGGGACGGTATGTGCTACGGTGAGCGCTGTGCATTGTGCAAGACTGTTGAATCACAGATCTGTACTTCTGAAACAAATAACGCAACATATTTTAAGAAAAAGAAAAAGAAGATAACAGGAGAGGAAGAGAAGGGGAGTATGTCAGTGGGGGACACGAACCATGAGAGATAATGGACTCTGAAAAACAAAGGGAGGGTCTAGAGGGGAGGGCGGGAGGGGTTTGGGTTATCCTGGTGATGGGTATTGAGGAGGGCACGTTCTGCATGGAGCACTGGGTGTTATGAACAAACAATGAATCATGGAACACTGTAGGAAAAACTAATGATATAATATATGGTGATTAACATAACAATAAAAAATATTAAAAAAAGCTTTTGCACAGCTAAAGAAACAGTCCACAAAACCAAAAGACACCCGACAGAATGGGAGAAAATATTGACAAATGACATAGCAGATAAAGGGCTAGTATCCAAAATGTATAAAGAACTTATCAAACTCAACACCCAAAGAACATATAATCCAATCAAGAAATGGGCCGAAGACATGAACAGACATTTTTCCAAAGAAGACATCCATGGCCAACAGGCACATGAAAAAGTGCTAAACATCGCTCGGCATCAGGGAAATCAATCAAAACCTCAATGAGATACCACCTCACACCCGTCAGAATGGCTAAAATTAACAAGTCAGTGAAGACAGATTTTGGCGGGGTTGTGGAGAAAGGGGAACCCTCCTACACTGTTGGTGGGAATGCAAGCTGGTGCAACCACTCTGGAAAACACTATGGAGGATCCTCAAACAGTTGAAATTAGAGCTACCATTCGATCCAGCAATTGCACTACTGGGTATTTACCACAAAGATACAAATGTAGGGACCCGAACGGGTACGTGTACCCCAATGTTTATAGCAGCAATGTCCAAAATAGGTAAATTGTGGAAAGAGCGAAGATGTCCATCGGCAGATGAACGGATAAAGAAGAAGTGGTGTATATACACAATGGAATATTATACAGCCGTCAAAAGGAATGAGATCATGCCATTTGCAACGACGCGGATGGAACTGGAGGGTGCTATGTTGAGTGAAATAAGTGAATCAGAGAAATACACCTATCGCATGACTCACTGATATGAGGAATTTTTAATCTCAGGAAAGAAACTGTTTGAATGGAGTGGTTGGGGCTGGGAGGGATGGGTTGGCTGGGTGATAGACATTGGGGAAGTATGTGCCACGGTGAGCGCTGTGAATTGTGCAACACTGTTGAATCACAGATCTGTACTTCTGAATCAAATAACGCAACATATATTAAGAAAAGAGAAAAAAAGAAATAGATAACAGGAGATGAAGAGAGGGGGAGTATGTCAGACGGGGAGACGAACCATGAGAGATGATGGACTCTGAAAAACAAACTGAGGGTTCTAGAGGGGAGGGGGGTATGGGGATCGGTTAGCCTGGTGATGGGTATTGAGGAGGGCACGTTCTGCATGGAGCAGTGGGTGTTATGAACAAACAATTAATCATGGAACAGTGCACCAAAAACTAATGATGTAATATATGGTGATTAACATAACAATAAAAAAATTAAAAAAAAAGATTTTGCACAGCAAAAGAAACAGTCCACAAAACCAAAAGACAACCGACAGAATGGGAGAAAATATTTGCAAATAACATATCAGATAAAGGGCTAGTATCCAAAATCCATAAAGAACTTATCAAACTCAACACCCAAAGAACAAATAATCCAATCAAGTAATGGGTCGAAGACATGAACAGACATTTTTCCAAAGAAGACCTCCAAATGGCCAATAGGCACATGAAAAAGTGCTCAACATCGCTCGGCATGAGGGAATTCCAAATCAAACCCTCAATGAGATACCACCTCACACCCGTCAGAATGGCTAAAATTAACAAGTCAGGGAATGACAGATGTTGGCGGGAAGTGGAGAAAGGGGAACCCTCCTACACTGTTGGTGGGAAGGCAAGCTGGTGCAACCACTCTGGAAAACACTATGGAGGATCCTCAAACAGTTGAAATTAGAGCTACCATTCGATCCAGCAATTGCACTACTGGGTATTTACCACAAAGATACAAATGTAGGGACCCGAACGGGTACGTGTACCCCAATGTTTATAGCAGCAATGTCCAAAATAGGTAAATTGTGGAAAGAGCGAAGATGTCCATCGGCAGATGAACGGATAAAGAAGAAGTGGTGTATATACACAATGGAATATTATACAGCCGTCAAAAGGAATGAGATCATGCCATTTGCAACGACGCGGATGGAACTGGAGGGTGCTATGTTGAGTGAAATAAGTGAATCAGAGAAATACACCTATCGCATGACTCACTGATATGAGGAATTTTTAATCTCAGGAAAGAAACTGTTTGAATGGAGTGGTTGGGGCTGGGAGGGATGGGTTGGCTGGGTGATAGACATTGGGGAAGTATGTGCCACGGTGAGCGCTGTGAATTGTGCAACACTGTTGAATCACAGATCTGTACTTCTGAATCAAATAACGCAACATATATTAAGAAAAGAGAAAAAAAGAAATAGATAACAGGAGATGAAGAGAGGGGGAGTATGTCAGACGGGGAGACGAACCATGAGAGATGATGGACTCTGAAAAACAAACTGAGGGTTCTAGAGGGGAGGGGGGTATGGGGATCGGTTAGCCTGGTGATGGGTATTGAGGAGGGCACGTTCTGCATGGAGCAGTGGGTGTTATGAACAAACAATTAATCATGGAACAGTGCACCAAAAACTAATGATGTAATATATGGTGATTAACATAACAATAAAAAAATTAAAAAAAAAGATTTTGCACAGCAAAAGAAACAGTCCACAAAACCAAAAGACAACCGACAGAATGGGAGAAAATATGTGCAAATGACATATCAGATAAAGGGCTAGTATCCAAAATCGATAAAGAACTTATCAAACTCAACACCCAAAGAACACATAATCCAATCAAGAAATGGGCCGAAGACATGAACAGACATTTTTTCAAAGAAGACATCCAAATGGCCAACAGGCACATGAAAAAGTGCTCAACATAGCTCGGTATCAGGGAAATCCAAATCAAAACCTCAATGACATACCACCTCACACCCGTCAGAATGGCTAAAATTAACAAGTCAGGGAACGACAGATGTTGGCGGGCATGTGGAGAAAGGGGAACCCTCCTACACTGTTGGTGGAAATGCAAGCTGGTGCAACCACTCTGGAAAACACTATGGAGGATCCTCAAACAGTTGAAATTAGCGCTACCGTTCGATCCAGCAATTGACTACTGGGTGTTTAACACAAAGATACAAATGTAGGGACCCGAAGGTGTACGTGTACCCCAAAGTTTATAGCAGCAATGTCCACAATAGCCAAACTGTGGAAAGAGCCAAGATGTCCATCGACAGATGAATGGATAAAGAAGAGGTGGTATATATACACAATGGAATATTATGCAGCCTTCTAAAGGAATGAGATGTTGCCATTTGCAAAGACGTGGATGGAACTGGAGGGTGTTATGTTGAGTGAAATAAGTCAATCAGAGAAAGACATGTATCGCATGACCTCACTGATATGAGGAATTCTTAATCTCAGGAAACAAACTGGGTTTTACTGGAGTGGTTGTGGGTGGGAGGGATGGGGTGGCTGGGTGATAGACATTGGGGAGGATATGTGCTACGGTGAGCACTGTCGATTGTGCAAGACTGTTGAATCACAGATCTGTACTTCTGAAACAAATAAAGCAACATATTTTAAGAAAAAGAAAAAGAAGAAGATAACAGGAGAGGAAGAGAAGGGGAGTATGTCAGAGGGGGAGACGAACCATGACAGATGATGGACTTTGAAAAACAAAATGAGGGTTCTAGAGGGGAGGGCGGTAGGGGTTCGGGTTTGCCTGGTGATGGGTATTGAGGAGGGCACGTTCTGCATGGAGGACTGGGTGTTATGAACAAACAATGAATCATGGAACACTGCACCAAAAACTAATGATGTAATATATGGTGATTAACATAACAATAAAAAAGCTTTTGCACAGCAAAAGAAACAGCCCACAAAACCAAAAGACAACCGACAGAATGGGAGAAAATATTTGCAAATGACATATCAGATAAAGGGCTAGTATCCAAAATCTATAAAGAACTTATCAAACTCAACACCCAAAGAACAAATAATCCAATCAAGAAATGGGCCGAAGACATGAACAGACATTTTTCCAAAGAAGACCTCCAAATGGCCAATAGGCACATGAAAAAGTGCTCAACATCGCTCGGCATGAGGGAAATCCAAATCAAAACCTCAATGAGATACCACCTCACACCCGTCAAAATGGCTAAAATTAACAAGTCAGGGAACGACAGATGTTGGCGGGCATGTGGAGAAAGGGGAAGCCTCCTACACTGTTGGTGGGAAGGCAAGCTTGTTTAAGCACTCTGGAAAACAGTATGGAGGTTCCTCAAAGAGTTGAAATTAGAGCTACCGTTCGATCCAGCAATTGACTACTGGGTATTTACCACAAAGATACAAATGTAGGGACCCGAAGGGGTACGTGTACCCAAAGTTTATAGCAGCAATGTCCACAATAACCAAACTGTGGAAAGAGCCAAGATGTCCATCGACAGATGAATGGATAAAGAAGAAGTGGTATATATACACAAGGGAATATTATGCAGCCGTCAAAAGGAATGAGATCTTGCCATTTGCAATGACGTGGATGGAACTGGAGGGTGTTATGTTGAGTGAAATAGGTCACTCAGAGAAAGCCACGTATCGCATGACCTCACTGATATGAGGAATTCTTAATCTTAGGAAACAAACTGAGTGTTACTGGAGTGGTTGGAGGTGGGAGGGATGGGTTGGCTGGGTCATAGACATTGGGGAGGGTATGTGCCACGGTGAGCGCTGTGAATTGTGCAACACTGTTGAATCACAGATCTGTACTTCTGAATCAAATAACGCAACATATTTTAAGAAAAAAGAAAAAGAATTAGATAACAGGAGATGAAGAGAGGGGGAGTATGTCAGACGGGGAGAAGAACCATGAGAGATGATGGACTCTGAAAAACAAACTGAGGGTTCTAGAGGGGAGGGGGGTAGGGGGATCGGTTAGCCTGGTGATGGGTACAGAGGAGGGCAGGTTCTGCATGCAGCATTGGGTGTTATGAACAAACAATGAATCATGGAACACTGCACGAAAAACTAATGATGTGATATATGGTGCTTCACATAACAATAAAAAATTTAAAAAAAAGCTTTTGCAGAGCTAAAGAAACAGTCCACAAAACCAAAAGACACCCGACAGAATGGGAGAAAATATTTGCAAATGACATATCAGATAAAGGGCTAGTATCCAAAATCTATAACTAACTTATAAAACTCAACACCCAAAGAACATATAATCCAATCAAGAAAGGGGCCGAAGATATGAACAGACATTTTTCCAAAGAAGACATCCAAATGGCCAACAGGCACATGAAAAAGTGCTCAACATCGCTCGGCATCAGGGAAATCCAAATCAAAACTTCAATGAGATACCACCTCACACCCGTCAGAATGGCTAAAATTAACAAGTCAGGGAACGACAGATGTTGGCGGGGATGTGGAGAAAGGGGAACCCTCCTCCACTGTTGGTGGGAATGCAAGCTGGTGCAACCACTCTGGAAAACAGTATGGAGGATCCTCAAACAGTTGAAATTAGTGCTACCGTTCGATCCAGCAATTGACTACTGGGTATTTAACACAAAGATACAAATGTAGGGACCCGAAGGGGTACGTGTACCCCAAAGTCTATAGCAGCAATGTCCACAATAGCCAAACTGTGGAAAGAGCCAAGATGTCCATCGACAGATGAATGGATAAAGAAGAGGTGGAATATATACACAATGGAATATTATGCAGCCTTCAAAAGGAATGAGATGTTGCCATTTGCAAAGACGTGGATGGAACGGTAGGGTGTTATGTTGAGTGAAATAAGTCAATCAGAGAAAGACACGTATCGCATGACCTCACTGATATGAGGAATTCTTAATCTCAGGAAACAAACTGAGTGTTACTGGAGTGGTTGTGGGTGGGAGGGATGGGGTGGCTGGGTGATAGACAATGGGGACGGTATGTGCTACGGTGAGCGCTGTGCATTGTGCAAGACTGTTGAATCACAGATCTGTACTTCTGAAACAAATAACGCAACATATTTTAAGAAAAAGAAAAAGAAGATAACAGGAGAGGAAGAGAAGGGGAGTATGTCAGTGCGGGACACGAACCATGAGAGATAATGGACTCTGAAAAACAAAGGGAGGGTCTAGAGGGGAGGGCGGGAGGGGTTTGGGTTATCCTGGTGATGGGTATTGAGGAGGGCACGTTCTGCATGGAGCACTGGGTGTTATGAACAAACAATGAATCATGGAACACTGTAGGAAAAACTAATGATATAATATATGGTGATTAACATAACAATAAAAAATATTAAAAAAAGCTTTTGCACAGCTAAAGAAACAGTCCACAAAACCAAAAGACACCCGACAGAATGGGAGAAAATATTGACAAATGACATAGCAGATAAAGGGCTAGTATCCAAAATGTATAAAGAACTTATCAAACTCAACACCCAAAGAACATATAATCCAATCAAGAAATGGGCCGAAGACCTGAACAGACATTTTTCCAAAGAAGACATCCATGGCCAACAGGCACATGAAAAAGTGCTAAACATCGCTCGGCATCAGGGAAATCAATCAAAACCTCAATGAGATACCACCTCACACCCGTCAGAATGGCTAAAATTAACAAGTCAGTGAAGACAGATTTTGGCGGGGTTGTGGAGAAAGGGGAACCCTCCTACACTGTTGGTGGGAATGCAAGCTGGTGCAACCACTCTGGAAAACACTATGGAGGATCCTCAAACAGTTGAAATTAGAGCTACCATTCGATCCAGCAATTGCACTACTGGGTATTTACCACAAAGATACAAATGTAGGGACCCGAACGGGTACGTGTACCCCAATGTTTATAGCAGCAATGTCCAAAATAGGTAAATTGTGGAAAGAGCGAAGATGTCCATCGGCAGATGAACGGATAAAGAAGAAGTGGTGTATATACACAATGGAATATTATACAGCCGTCAAAAGGAATGAGATCATGCCATTTGCAACGACGCGGATGGAACTGGAGGGTGCTATGTTGAGTGAAATAAGTGAATCAGAGAAATACACCTATCGCATGACTCACTGATATGAGGAATTTTTAATCTCAGGAAAGAAACTGTTTGAATGGAGTGGTTGGGGCTGGGAGGGATGGGTTGGCTGGGTGATAGACATTGGGGAAGTATGTGCCACGGTGAGCGCTGTGAATTGTGCAACACTGTTGAATCACAGATCTGTACTTCTGAATCAAATAACGCAACATATATTAAGAAAAGAGAAAAAAAGAAATAGATAACAGGAGATGAAGAGAGGGGGAGTATGTCAGACGGGGAGACGAACCATGAGAGATGATGGACTCTGAAAAACAAACTGAGGGTTCTAGAGGGGAGGGGGGTATGGGGATCGGTTAGCCTGGTGATGGGTATTGAGGAGGGCACGTTCTGTATGGAGCAGTGGGTGTTATGAACAAACAATTAATCATGGAACAGTGCACCAAAAACTAATGATGTAATATATGGTGATTAACATAACAATAAAAAAATTAAAAAAAAAGATTTTGCACAGCAAAAGAAACAGTCCACAAAACCAAAAGACAACCGACAGAATGGGAGAAAATATTTGCAAATGACATATCAGATAAAGGGCTAGTATCCAAAATCCATAAAGAACTTATCAAACTCAACACCCAAAGAACAAATAATCCAATCAAGTAATGGGTCGAAGACATGAACAGACATTTTTCCAAAGAAGACCTCCAAATGGCCAATAGGCACATGAAAAAGTGCTCAACATCGCTCGGCATGAGGGAATTCCAAATCAAACCCTCAATGAGATACCACCTCACACCCGTCAGAATGGCTAAAATTAACAAGTCAGGGAATGACAGATGTTGGCGGGAAGTGGAGAAAGGGGAACCCTCCTACACTGTTGGTGGGAAGGCAAGCTGGTGCAACCACTCTGGAAAACACTATGGAGGATCCTCAAACAGTTGAAATTAGAGCTACCATTCGATCCAGCAATTGCACTACTGGGTATTTACCACAAAGATACAAATGTAGGGACCCGAACGGGTACGTGTACCCCAATGTTTATAGCAGCAATGTCCAAAATAGGTAAATTGTGGAAAGAGCGAAGATGTCCATTGACAGATGAACGGATAAAGAAGAAGTGGTGTATATACACAATGGAATATTATACAGCCGTCAAAAGGAATGAGATCTTGCCATTTGCAACGACGCGGATGGAACTGGAGGGTGTTATGTTGAGTGAAATAAGTGAATCAGAGAAATACACCTATCGCATGACTCACTGATATGAGGAATTTTTAATCTCAGGAAAGAAACTGTTTAAATGGAGTGGTTGGGGCTGGGAGGGATGGGTTGGCTGGGTGATAGACATTGGGGAGGTATTTGCCACGGTGAGCGCTGTGAATTGTGCAAGACTGTTGAATCACAGATCTGTAATTCTGAATCAAATAACGCAACATATTTTAAGAAAATAGAAAAAAAGAAATAGATAACAGGAGATGAAGAGAGGGGGAGTATGTCAGACGGGGAGACGAACCATGAGAGATGATGGACTCTGAAAAACAAACTGAGGGTTCTAGAGGGGAGGGGGGTATGGGGATCGGTTAGCCTGGTGATGGGTATTGAGGAGGGCACGTTCTGCATGGAGCAGTGGGTGTTATGAACAAACAATTAATCATGGAACAGTGCACCAAAAACTAATGATGTAATATATGGTGATTAACATAACAATAAAAAAATAAAAAAAAAAAAGATTTTGCACAGCAAAAGAAACAGTCCACAAAACCAAAAGACAACCGACAGAATGGGAGAAAATATGTGCAAATGACATATCAGATAAAGGGCTAGTATCCAAAATCTATAAATAAATTATAAAACTCAACACCCAAAGAACATATAATCCAATCAAGAAATGGGCCGAAAACATGAACAGACATTTTTCCAAAGAAGACATCCAAATGGCCAACAGGCACATGAAAAAGTGCTCAACATCGCTCGGCATGAGGGGAATCCAAATCAAAACCTCAATGAGATACCACCTCACACCCGTCAAAATGGCTAAAATTAACAAGTCAGGGAACGACAGATGGCGGGGATGTGGAGAAAGGGGAACCCTCCTCCACTGTTGGTGGGAATGCAAGCTGCTGCAGCCTCTCTGGAAAACAGTATCGAGGTTCCTCAAACAGTTGAAATTCGAGCTACTGTTCGAGCCAGCAATTGCACTACAGGGTATTTACCAGAACGTTACAAATGTAGGGACCAGAAGGGGTACGTGTACCCCAGTGTTTATAGCAGCAATGTCCACAATAGCCAAACTGTGGAAAGAGCCAAGATGTCCAGCGACAGATGAACGGATAAGGAAGACGTGGTATATATTCACAATGGAATATTATGCAGCCGTCAAAGGAATGAGATCTTGCCATTTGCAACGACGTGGATGGAACTGGATGGTGTTATGTTGAGTGAAATAAGTCAATCAGAGAAAGACACGTATCGCATGACGTCACTGATATGAGGAATTCTTAATCTCAGGAAACAAACTGAGTGTTACTGGAGTGGTTGGGGGTGGGAGAGATGGGGTGGCTGGGTGATAGACATTGGGGAGGGTATGTGCTACGGTGAGCGCTCTGAATTGTGCAAGACTGTTGAATCACAGATCTGTACTTCTGAATCAAATAACGCAACATATTTTAAGAAGAAAGAAAAAGAAGAAGATAACAGGAGAGGAAGGGAAGGGGAGTATGTCAGAGGGGAGACGAACCATGAGAGATGATGGACTCTGAAAAACAAACTGAGGGTTCGATAGGGGAGGGTGGTAGGGGCATATGTTAGCCTGGTGATGGGTATTGAGGAGGGCACGTTCTGCATGGAGCACTGGGTGTTATGAACAAACAATGAATCATGGAACACTGCACCAAAAACTAATGATGTAATATATGGTGATTAACATAACAATTAAAAAAATAAAAAAAAAACACTGAGGGAATGGAAGGCCGGTGTCGGATACGCCTCTCGGCTCAGCTCTTGTTCCTGTGGCTAGTACCCTTGCCCCGGTGTACTTGCAGGCCGAGAGCCAACCAACTCACTCGGTGGAAACACACTGCAGAAAACACCGATTTCGGCCAATTTGGCCTTCCTGAGGGGGGAATCCTTTTGCTCTCTGAATGCGGGCGAGCACTGCCAGCGAGTCCAAAACCATTTTCGAGTGAGCCTGAGGCTGCGGTAGAAGGGAGAACACAACTCCCCACTTCTTTCCTGAAGCCAGCCCAGCGGCCGCCCCCTTGAGCATGCAAGTCTCACTGCTCGCGTACCAACGCAAGGAAACAGTAAGGTAAGGGACCGTGTTGTACAGAGCCTCACTGTTCCAGAGAGTGGAAACACTTGGAGTGTGTGTGCGTGAGAGCCCGGAAGACGAGTCCCCTACTTTACTGGGCGAGTGAAACGAACACGGGCAGCCGCACGTCTCCCACCAGCTCTCAGTGGTAGAATGCTAGCACTCCTTCGGCATGTGTGCGTGCAGGCCTAAGTTGCAGGCCCCTCCCTGGAAGGCACAACACTGTGGAGAAACCGCACTTTACCTCCCGCCGTTCCCTAGCGGAGAGGACGCTGTATGCTGTGCGCTGTGCCTGAGAGTCCGGCGAACGTCTTCCCTATGTAAAACCGAGGGAAAGAAAGGCCGGTGCCAGAGACGCCTCTGGGCTCAGCTCTTGTTCCTGAGGTAGTACCCTTGCCCCGGTGTGCTTGCAGCCCGAGAGCCAACCTCCTAAGTCCAGGGAACCACTCTGTAGAAATTCCTTACTTCGGCCAGACTAGGCCTTCCTGAGGGTGGAAACCTTTTGCTGTGTGAATCCGGGCGAGCTCTGCCAGCAAGTCCAAAACGATTTTCCGAGGGAGACTGAGGCCGCGGCAGAAGGGAGAACACAACTCCCCACTTGTTTCCTGAAGTCAGCCTAGGGCCGCCCCCTTGGGTATTCAAGTCTCACTGTTCGCGTACCAAAACAAAGAAAGCGTACTGTGGGAGAACCGTGTTATAGATAGCCTCATCGTTGTGGGGAGTGGGAACACAGGCAGTGCCTGTGCGTAAGAGCCTGGCATACGAGTCCCCTAAGTTCCTGGGCGAGAGAAACGGATTCGTGCAGCCGCACCTCTCCCACCAGCTCTCAGGATCAGAATGCTAGCACTCCTCCGGCCTGTGTGCGTGCAGGCCTGCGTTGAAGGCCCCTCCCTGGAAGGCACAACACTGTGGAGAAACCGCGCTTTAGCTCACGGCGGTCCCTAGCGGAGAGGAAGCTGTATGCTGTGCGCTGTGCTTGAGAGTCCGGCGAACGGCTTCCCTATGTAAAATCGAGGGAAAGAAAGGCCGGTGCCGGAGACGCGTCTCGGCTCAGCTCTTGTCCTGGGGCTAGTACCGTTGCCCCTGTGTGCTTGCAGGCCGAGAGCCAATCTCCTAAGTCGTGGGAACCACACTGTAGAAATTCCTTACTTCGATAGGACTAGGCCTTCCTGAGGGTGGAAGCCTTTTGCTGTGTGAACGCGGGCGAGCACTGCCAGCGAGTCCAAAACCATTTTCCGAGGGAGACTGAGGCCGCGGCAGAAGGGAGAACACAACTCCCCACTTGTTTCCTAAAGTCAGGCCTGAGGCCGCCCCCTTGACCATGCAAGACTCACTGCTCGCGAAACAACGCACGGAAACAGTAGGGTAGGGTACCGGGTTGTACAGAGCCTCAGTGTTCCGGTGAGTGGAAACACTTGGAGTGTGTGTGCATGCGAGCCTGGGAGACGTGTCCACTACGTTATAGGGCGAGAGAAACGAACTCGGTAGCCGCAACTCTCCCACCAGCTCTCAGTGGCAGAATGGTAGCACTCCTGCCGCATGTTTGCCTCTAAGCCTAAGTTGAAGGACCCTATTTGAAAGGCCCAACCCTGTGGAGAAACCGCGCTTTAGCTCCCGCCGGTCCCTAGCGGCGAAAAAGTTGTATTTTGTGCGCTGTGCTTGAGAGCCCGGCGAACGGCTTCCTTATGGAAAACCGAGGGAAAGGAAGGCCGGTGTCGGAGACGCCTCTCGGCTCAGCTCTTGTTCCTGCGTCTAGTAACGTTGCCCCGGTGTGCTTGCAGGCCGAGAGCCAAGCACCTAAGTCGAGGGAAACACACTGTAGAAAATCCCGTCTTCGGCCAGATTAGGCCGTCCTGAGAGTAGAAACCTTTTGCTGTGTGAATGCGGGCGAGCACTGCCAGCGAGTCCAAAACCATTTTCTGAGGCAGACTGAGGCCACGGCAGAAGGGAGAACACAACTCCCTACTTGTTTCCTGAAGCCAGGCCTGCGGCCGCCCCCTTACCCATGCAAGTCTCACTGCTCGCGTACCAACGCAAGGAAAGAGTGGGGTAGGAGACCGTGTTGTACAGAGCCTCACTGCTCCGGAGAGTGGAAACACTTGGAGTGTGTGTGCATGAGAGCTTGGGAGACGAGTCCCCTACGTTACTGGGCGAGAGAAGCGAACTCGAGCAGCCGCACCTCTCCCACCAGCTCTCAGTGGCAGAATGCTAGCACTCCTCCTCCATGTGTGCCTGCAGGCCTAAGTTGAAGGCCCCTCCTTGAAAGGCACAACACTGTGGAGAAACCGCGCTTTAACTCCCGCCGGTCCACAGTGTTGTGCCTTCCACAGAGAGGCCTGCAACTTAGGCCTGCACACACACAGGCCGGAGGAGTGCTAGCATTCTGACACTGAGATGGTGGGAGTGGTGTGGCTTCACGAAACCGTTTCTCTCGCCCAGTAACTTAGGGGACTCGTATGCCAGGCTCTTACGCACAGGCACTGCCTGTGTTCCCACTCCCCACAACAATGAGGCTATCTATAACACGGTTCTCCTACAGTACTGTTTCTTTGTTTTGGTACGCGAGCAGTGAGACTTGAATAACCAAGGGGGCGGCCCTGGGTTGGCTTCAGGAAACAAGTGGGGAGTTCTGTTCTCCCTTCTGCCGCGGCCTCAGTCTCCCTCCGAAAATCGCTTTGGACTTGCTGGCAGTGCTCGCCCGCATTCACACAGCAAAAGGTTTCCACCCTCAGGAAGGCCTAGTCTGGCCGAAGTAAGGAATTTCTACAGTGTAGTTCCCTGGACCTAGGAGGTTGGCTCTCGGCCTGCAAGCACACCGGGGCAAGGGTACCACCACAGGAACAAAAGCTGAGCCGAGAGGCGTCTCCGGCACCGGCCTTTCTTTCCCTCGGTTTTACATAGGGAAGCCGTTCGCCGGACTCTCAGGCACAGCGCACAGCATACAGCGTCCTCTCCGCTAGACAACGGCGGGAGGTAAAGCGCGGTTTCTCCACAGTGTTGTGCCTTCCAGGGAGGGGCCTGCAACTTAGGCCTGCACTCACACAGGCCGGAGGAGTGCTAGCATTCTGCCACTGAGAGCTGGTGGGAGAGGTGCGGATGCCCGAGTTCGTTTCTTTCGCCCAGTAACGTAGGGGACTCGTCTCCCAGGCTCTGACGCACACACACTCCAAGTGTTTCCACTCACGGGAACAGTGAGGCTCTGTACAACACGGTCCCCTACCCTACTGTTTCCTTGCTTTGGTACGCGAGCAGTGAGAGTTGCATGGTAAAGGTGGCGGCCGCAGGCCTGGCTTCAGGAAACAAGTGGGGAGTTGTGTTCTCCCTCCTGCCGCGGGCTCAGTCTCCCTCGCTAAATGGTTTTGGAATCGCTGGCAGTATTCCCCCCCCCCATTCACACAGCAAAAGCTTTAGACCCTCAGGAAGGCCTAATCTGGCCAAAGTCGGGAATTTCTACAGTGTGTTTTCCTCGACTAAGGTGGTTGGCTCTCGGCCTGCAAGCACACCGGGGCAACGTTACTAGACGCAGGAACAAGAGCTGAGCCGAGAGGCGTCTCCGGCACCGGCCTTTCTTTCCCTCGGTTTTACATAGAGAAGCCGTTCGCCTGGCTCTCAAGCACAGCGCACAGCATTCATCATTTTCTCCGCTACGGACCGGCGGGAGTTAAAGCGCGGTTTCTCCACAGTGTTGTGCCTTTCAAGGAGGGGCCTTCAACTTAGGCCTGTAGGCACACATGGAGGAGGAGTGCTAGCATTCTGCCAGTGAGAGCTGGTGGGAGAGGTGCGGCTGCCCGAGTTCCTTTCTCTCGCCCAGTAACGTAGGGCACTCGTATACTAGGCTCTCACGCACACACACTCCAGGTGTTTCCACTCTCCGGAACAGTGAGGCTCTACACCAGGGTACCCTACCCTACTGTTTCCTTGCGTTGTTACAGGAGCAGTGGGACTTGCATGCTCAAGGGGGCAGCTGCTGCCCTGGCTTCAGGAAACAAGTGGGGAGTTGTGTTCTCCATTCTGCCGCAGCCTCAGTCTCCCTCCGAAAATGGTTTTGGACTCGCTGGCAGTGCTCGCCCGCATTCACACAGCAAAATGTTTCCACCCTCAGGAAGGCCTAGTCTAGCCGAAGTAAGGAATTTCTACAGTGTGCTTCCCTCGACTTAAGTGGTTGGTTCTCGGCCTGCAAGCACCCCGGGGCAACGGTACTAGCCCCAGGAACAAGAGCTGAGCCGAGAGGCGTCTCCGGCCCCGGCCTTTCTTTTCCTCAGTTTTACATAGGGAAGCCGTTCGCCGGACTCTCAAGCACAGCGCACAGCATACAGCGTCCTCTCCGCTAGGGCCCGGCGGGATCTAAAGCGCGGTTTCTCCACAGTGTTGGGCCTTCCCAGGAGGGGCCTGCAACCTAGGCCTGCACGCACCCATTCCGGAGGAGTGCTAGCATTCTGCCACTGAGAGCTGGTTTGAGAGGTGCGGCTGCCCGAGTTCGTTTCTATCACCCAATAACGTAGTGGACTCGTCTCCCAGGGTCTCACGCACACACATTCCAAGTGTTTCTACTCTCGGGAACAGTGAGGCTCTGTAAAACACGGTCCCCTAACCTACTGTTTCCTTGCGTTGGTACGCGAGCAGTGAGACTTGCATGCACGCACAAGTGGGCAGCGGCAGGACTGACTTCAGGAAACAAGTGGGGAGTTGTGTTCTCCCCTCTGCCGCGGCCTCAGTCTCCCTCGGAAAATGGTTTTGGACTTGCTGGCAGGGCTCGCCCGCATTCACACAGCAAAATGTTTCCACCCTCAGGAAAGCCTAGTCTAGCCGAAGTAAGGAATTTCTACAGTGTGCTTCCCTCGACCTGGAGGTTGGCTCTCGGCCTGCAAGCACACCGGGGCAACGGTACTAGCCCCAGGAACAAGAGCTGAGCCGAGAGGCGGCTCCGGCCCCGGCCTTTCTTTTCCTCGGTTTTACATAAGGATGCCGTTCGTCGGGCTCTCAAGCACAGCGAACAGCATACAGCGTCCTCTCCACTAGGGACCGGCGGGAGCTAAGGCGCGGGTTCTCCACAGTGTTGTGCCTTCCCGGGAAGGGTCTCCAACTTAGGCTTGCACGCACACAGGCCGGAGGAGTGCTAGCATTCTGATACTGAGAGCTGGTGGGAGAGGTGCGGCTGCACGAATCCGTTTCTCTCGCCCAGTAACTTAGGGGACTCGTCTGCCAGGCTCTGACGCACAGGCACTCCAGGTGTTCCAACTACCCGCAGCAGTGAGGCTATGTACAACACGGTTCCCCTACATTACTGTTTCTTTGTTTTGGTAAGCGAGCATTGAGACTTGCAAGCCCAAGGGGGCGGCCGCTGGGCTGGCTACCGGAAACAAGAGGGGAGTTGTGTTCTCCCTTCTGCCGCGGCCTCAGTCTCCCTCGGAAAATGGTTTTGGACTCGCTGGCTGTTCTGGCCCGCATTCATACAGCAAAAGGTTTCCACCCTCAGGAAGGCCTAATCTGCCCGAGGTCGGGAATTTCTACACTGTGTTTCCCTCGACTTATTTGGTTGGCTCTCGGCCTGCAAGCACACCGGGGCAAGGGTACTAGCCCCAGGAACAAAAGCTGAGCCGAGAGGCGTCTCCGGCTCCGGCCTTTCTTTCCCTCGGTTTTACATAGGGAAGCCGTTCGCCGGGCTCTCAAGCACAGCGCAGAGGATACAGCGTCCTCTCCGCTAGGAAACGGTGGGATCTAAAGCGCGGTTCCTGCAGAGTGTTGGGACTTTCAAGGAGAGTCCTGAAACATAGGCCTACACGCACACATGCTGGAGGAGTGCTAGCATTCTGCCACTGAGAGCTGGTGGGAGAGGTGCGGATGCCCGAGTTCGTTTCTCTCACCCAGTAACGTAGGGGACTCCTCTCCCAGGCTCTCATGCACACACACTCCAAGTGTTTCCACTCTCCGGAACAGTGAGGCTCTACAGCACGGTACCCTACCCTACTGTTTCCTTGCGTTGGTACGCAAGCAGTGAGAGTTGGATGGTAAAGGTGGCGGCCGCAGGCCTGGCTTCAGGAAACAAGTGGGGAGTTGTGTTCTCCCTTTTGCCGCGGCCTCAGTGTCCCTCGGAAAATGGTTTTGGACTCGCTGGCAGTGCTCGCCTGCATTCACACAGCAAAAGGTTTCCACCCTCAGGACGGCCTAGTCTGGCCAGTGGAACGAATTACATAGGGAAGCCGTTCGCCGGACTCTCAAGCACAGCGCACAGCATACAGCGTTCTCTCCGCTAGGGACCGGCGGGAGCTAAAGCGCGGTTTCTCCACAGTGTTGTGCCTTCCAGGGACGGGCCTGCAACTTAAGCCTGCACGCACACAGGCCGGAGGACTGCTAGCATTCTGCCACTGAGAGCTGGTGCGAGAGGAGCGGTTGCCCGAGTTCGTTTCTCTAGCCCAGTAACGTAGGGAACTCGTCTCCCAGGCTCTCACGCACACACACTCCAAGTGTTTCCACTCTCCGGAACAGTGAGGCTCGGTACAACACGGTCCCCTAACTTACTGTTTCCTTGTGTTAGTACGAGAGTGAGACTTGCAGGGTTAAGGGGCGGCCGCAGGCCTGGCTTCAGGAAACAAGTGGGGAGTTGTGTTCTCCCTTCTGCCGCGGCCTCAGTCTCCCTCGGAAAATGGTTTTAGACTCGCTGGCAGTGCTCGCCCGCATTCACAGAGCAAAAGGTTTTGACCCTCAGGAAGGCCTAAACGGCCGAAGTCGGGGTTTTCTACAGTGTGTTTCCCTCGACTTAGGTGGTTGGTTCTCGGCCTGCAAGCACACCGGGGCAAGGGTACTAGCCCCAGGAACAAGAGCTGAGCCAAGAGGGGTCTCCGCCACCGGCCTTTCTTTCCCTCGGTTTTACATAAGGAAGCCTTTCGCCGGGCTCTCAAGCACAGCGCACAGAATACAGCGTCCTCTCCGCTAGGGACAGGCGGGAGCTTAAGCGCGGTTTCTCCACAGTGTTGGGCCTTTCAAGGAGGGGCCTGCAACTTAGGCCTGCACGCACACATGCTGAAGGAGTGCTAGCATTCTACCACTGGGAGCTGGTGGGAGACGTGCGGCTGCCCGAGTTGGTTCTCTCGCCGGGTAAAGTAGGGGACTCTTCTCCCAGACTCTCACGCACACACACTTCAAGTGTTTCCACTCTCCGGAACCGTGAGGCTCTGTGCAACGTGGTCCCCTACCCTACTGTTTCCGTGCGTTGGTAAGGGAGCAGTGAGACTTGTATGCTCAAGGGGGTGGCCGCAGGCCTGGCTTCAGGAAACAAGTGGGGAGTTGTGTTCTCCCTTCTGCGGCGACCTCAGTGTCCCTCGGAAAATGGTTTTGGACTCGCTGGCTGTTCTGGCCCGCATTCATACAGCAAAAGGTTTCCACCCTCAGGAAGGCCTAATCTGGCCGAACACGGGAATTTCTACAGTGTGTTTCCCTCGACTTAGTTGCTTGGCCATCGGCCTGCGAGCACACCGTGGCAAGGGTACCAGCCCAAGGAACAAGAGCTGAGCCGAGAAGCGTCTCCGCCACCGGCCTTTCTTTATCTCAGTTTTACATAAGGAAGCCGTTCGCCGGGCTCTCAAGCACAGCGCACAGCATACAGCGTCCTCTCCGCTACAGACCGGCGGGAGGTAAAGCGCGGTTTCTCCACAGTGTTGGGCCTTTCAAGGAGAGTCCTGAAACATAGGCCTGCACGCACTCATGTTGGAGGAGTGCTAGCATTCTGCCACTGAGAGCTGGTGGGAGAGGTGAGGATGCCCGAGTTCGTTTCTCTCGCCTAGTAACGTAGGGGCCTCCTCTACCAGGCTCTCACGCACACACACTCCAAATGTTTCCACTCTCCGGAACAGTGAGGCTCTACAACACGATACCCTACCCTACTGTTTCCTTGCGTTGGTACGCGAGCAGTGAGAGTTGTATGGTAAAGGGGGCGGCCGCAGGCCTGGCTTCAGGAAACAAGTAGGGAGTTGTGTTCTCCCTTCTGCCGCGGCCTCAGTCTCCCTCGGAAAATGGTTCTGGACTCGATGGCAGTGCTTGCCCGCATTCACACAGCCAAAGGTTTCCACCCTCAGGAAGGCCTAATTTGGCCGAAGTCGGGATTTTGTAGTGTGTTTCACTCGACTTGGCTCTCGGCCTGCAAGCACACCGGGGCAAGGTTACTAGCCCCAGGAACAAGAGGTGGGCCGAGAGGCGTCTCCGCCACCGGCCTTTCTTTCCCTCGGTTTTACTTAAGGAAGCCGTTCGCCGGGCTCTCAAGCACAGTGCACAGCATACAGCGTCCTCTCCGCTACGGACCGGCGGGAGGTAAAGCGCGCTTTCTCCACAGTGTTGTGCCTTCCAGGGTGGGGCCTGCAACTTAGGCCTGCACGTACACAGGCCTGAGGAGTGCTAGCATTCTGATCCTGAGAGCTGGTGGGCGAGGTGCGGCTGCACGAATCCGTTTCTCTCGCCCAGGAACTTAGGGGACTCGTGTGCCAGGGTCTTACGCACAGGCACTCCAGGTGTTCCCACTCCCCGCAACAGTGAGGCTATCTACAACAGGGTTCCGCTACAGTACTGTTACGTTGTTTTAGTACGCGAGCAGTGAGACTTGCATTCCCAAGGGGGCGGCCGCTGGGCTGGCTTGAGGAAGCAAGTGGGGAGTTGTGTTCTCCGTTCTGCCGTGACCTCAGTCTCCCTCAGAAAATGGTTTTGGACTCGCTGGCAGTTCTCGCCCGGATTCATACAGCAAAAGGTTTTGACCCTCAGGAAGGCCTAATCTTGCCGAAGACGGGATTTTCTACAGTGTGTTTCCCTCGACTGAGTTGGTTGGCTCTCGGCCTGCAAGCACACCGGGGCAAGGGTACTAGCCCCAGGAACAAGAGCTGAGCCGAGAGGCGTCTCCAGCACCGGCCTTTCTT
Organism: Eumetopias jubatus; assembly: GCF_037043125.1. NCBI lineage: Eukaryota > Metazoa > Chordata > Mammalia > Carnivora > Otariidae > Eumetopias > Eumetopias jubatus. Next base: position 89,959,067 of record NW_028274818.1, read on the forward strand.
TCCCTCGGTTTTACATAGGGAAGCCGTTCGCCGGGCTCTCAAGCACAGCGCCGAGCATACAGCCTCCTCTCTGCTAGGGACCAGGGGAGCTAAAGCGCGGTTTCTCCACAGTGTTGGGCCTTTCAAGGAGGGGCCCGCAACTTAGGCCTGCACGCACACATGCCGGCGGAATGCTAGCATTCTGCCACTGAGAGCTGGTGGGAGAGGTGCGGCTGCCCGAGTTCGTTTCTCTCACCCAGCAAAGTAGGGGACTCCTCTCCCAGGCTCTCACGCAGATACACTCCAAGTGTTTCCACCCTCGAGAACAGTGAGGCTCTGTACAACACGGTCCCCTACCCTACTGTTTCTGTGCGTTGGTACCCGAGAAATGAGAGTTGCATGTGTAAGGGGGCGGCCGCAGGCCTGGATTCAGGAATCAAGTGGGGAGTTGTGTTCTCCCTTCTGCCGCGGCCTCAGTCTCCCTCGGAAAATGGTTTTGGACTCGCTGGCAGTGCTCGCCCGCATTCGCACAGCAAAACGTTTCCACCCTCAGGAAGGCCTAAACTGGCCGAAGTCGGGATTTTCTGCAGTTTGTTTCCCTCGACTGAGTTGGATGGCTCTCGGCCCGCAAGCACACCGGGGCAAGAGTACTAGCCTCAGGAACAAGAGCTGAGCCGAGAGGCGTCTCCACCACCGGCATTTCTTTCCCTCCGTTTTACATAAGGAAGCCGTTCGCCGGGCTCTCAAGCACAGCACACAGCATACAGCGTGCTCTCCGCTAGGGACCGGCGGGAGCTAAAGCGCGCTTTCTCCACAGTGTTGGGCCTTTCAAGGAGGGCCCTGCACCTTCGGCCTGCACGCACACAGGCCGGAGGAGTGCTAGCGTTCTGCCACTGAGAGCTGTTGCGAGACGTGCGGATGCCCGAGTTCGTTTCTTTCGCCCAGTAAAATAGGGGACTCGTCTCCCAGGCTCTCACGCACACACACTCCAAGTGTTTCCACTCTCCGGAACAGTGAGGCTCTGTATAACACGGTCTCCTACCCTACTATATCCTTGCGTTGGTACGCGACCAGTGAGACCTGTATGCTGAAGGGGGCGGCCGCAGGCCTGACTTCAGGAATCAAGTGGGGAGTTGTGTTCTCCCTTCTGCCGCGGCCTCAGTCTCCCTCGCTAAATGGTTTTGGACTCGCTGGCAGTGCTCGCCCGCATTCACACTGCAAAGTGTTCGACCTTCAGGAAGGCCTAATCTGGCCGAAGTCGGGATTATCTACAGTGTGTTTCCCTCGACTTAGGAGGTTCGCTCTCGGCCTGCAAGCACACCGGGGCAAGGTTACTAGCCGCAGGAATAAGAGCTGAGCCGAGAGGCGTCTCCGGCACCGGCCTTTCTTTCCCTCGATTTTACATAAGGATGCCGTTCGCCGGGCTCTCAAGCACAGCGAACAGCATACAGCGTCCTCTCCGCTAGGGACCGGCGGGAGCTAAAGCGCGGGTTCTCCACAGTGTTGTGCCTTCCCGGGAAGGGCCTCCGACTTAGGCCTGCACGCACACAGGCCGGAGGAGTGCTAGCATTCTGATACTGAGAGCTGGTGGGAGAGGTGCGGGTGCACGAATCCGTTTCTCTCGCCCAGTAACTTAGGGCACTCGTCTGCCAGGCTCTGACGCACAGGCACTCCAGGTGTTCCAACTACCCGCAGCAGTGAGGCTATGTACAACACGGTTCCCCTACATTACTGTTTCTTTGTTTTGGTCAGCGAGCAGTGAGACTTGCAAGCCCAAGGGGGCGGTCGCTGGGCTGGCTACCGGAAACAAGAGGGGAGTTGTGTTCTCCCTTCTGCCGCGGCCTCAGTCTCCCTCGGAAAATGGTTTTGGACTCGCTGGCTGTTCTGGCCCGCATTCATACAGCAAAAGGTTTCCACCCTCAGGAAGGCCTAATCTGCCCGAGGTCGGGAATTTCTACAGTGTGTTTCCCTCGACTTAGTTGCTTGGCCATCGGCCTGCGAGCACACCGTGGCAAGGGTACCAGCCCAAGGAACAAGAGCTGAGCCGAGAGGCGCCTCCGGCACCGGCCTTTCTTTCCCTCGGTTTTACATAGAGAAGCCGTTCGCCTGGCTCTCAAGCACAGCGCACAGCATTCATCATTTTCTCCGCTAGGGAGCGGCGTGAGTTAAAGCGCGGTTTCTCCACAGTGTTGTGCCTTTCAAGGAGGGGCCTTCAACTTAGGCCTGTAGGCACACATGGAGGAGGAGTGCTAGCATTCTGCCAGTGAGAGCTGGTGGGAGAGGTGCGGCTGCCCGAGTTCCTTTCTCTCGCCCAGTAACGTAGGGCACTCGTATACCAGGCTCTCACGCACACACACTCCAGGTGTTTCCACTCTCCGGAACAGTGAGGCTCTACACCAGGGTACCCTACCCTACTGTTTCTTTGCGTTGGTACACGAGCAGTGGGACTTGCATGCTCAAGGGGGCAGCCGCTGCCCTGGCTTCAGGAAACAAGTGGGGAGTTGTGTTCTCCCTTCTGCCGCGGCCTCAGTCTCCCTCGGAAAATGGTTTTGGACTCGCTGGCAGTGCTCGCCCGCATTCACACAGCAAAATGTTTCCACCCTCAGGAAGGCCTAGTCTAGCAGAAGTTAGGAATTTCTACAGTGTGTTTCCCTCGACTTAAGTGGTTGGTTCTCGGCCTGCAAGCACCCCGGGGCAACGGTACTAGCCCCAGGAACAAGAGCTGAGCCGAGAGGCGTCTCCGCCAGCGGCCTTTCTTTATCTCAGTTTTACATAAGGAAGCCGTTCGCCGGGCTCTCAAGCACAGCGCACAGCATACAGCGTCCTCTCCGCTACAGACCGGCAGATGGTAAAGCGCGGTTTCTCCACAGTGTTGGGCCTTTCAAGGAGAGTCCTGAAACATAGGCCTGCACGCACTCATGTTGGAGGAGTGCTAGCATTCTGCCACTGAGAGCTGGTGGGAGAGGTGCGGATGCCCGAGTTCGTTTCTCTCGCCTAGTAACGTAGGGGCCTCGTCTACCAGGCTCTCACGCACACACACTCCAAATGTTTCCACTCTCCGGAACAGTGAGGCTCTACAACACGATACCCTACCCTTCTGTTTCCTTGCGTTGGTACGCGAGCAGTGAGAGTTGTATGGTAAAGGGGGCGGCCGCAGGCCTGGCTTCTGGAAACAAGTAGGGAGTTGTGTTCTCCCTTCTGCCGCGGCCTCAGTCTCCCTCGGAAAATGGTTTTGGACTCGATGGCAGTGCTTGCCCGCATTCACACAGCCAAAGGTTTCCACCCTCAGGAAGGCCTAATTTGGCCGAAGTCGGGATTTTCTAGTGTGTTTCCCTCGACTTGGCTCTCGGCCTGCAAGCACACCGGGGCAAGGTTACTAGCCCCAGGAACAAGATGTGGGCCGAGACGCGTCTCTGCCACCGGCCTTTCTTTCCCTCGGTTTTACTTAAGGAAGCCGATCGCCGGGCTCTCAAGCACAGTGCACAGCATACAGCGTCCTCTCCACTACGGCCGGCGGGAGGTAAAGCGCGCTTTCTCCACAGTGTTGTGACTTCCAGGGTGGGGCCTGCAACTTAGGCCTGCACGTACACAGGCCTGAGGAGTGCTAGCATTCTGATCCTGAGAGCTGGTGGGCGAGGTGCGGCTGCACGAATCCGTTTCTCTCGCCCAGGAACTTAGGGGACTCGTGTGCCAGGCTCTTACGCACAGGCACTCCAGGTGTTCCCACTCCCCGCAACAGTGAGGCTATCTACAACAGGGTTCCGCTACAGTACTGTTACTTTGTTTTAGTACGCGAGCAGTGAGACTTGCAGTCCCAAGGGGGCGGCCGCTGGGCTGGCTTGAGGAAGCAAGTGGGGAGTTGTGTTCTCCCTTCTGTCGTGACCTCAGTCTCCCTCGGAAAATGGTTTTGGACTCGCTGGCAGTTCTCGCCCGGATTCATACAGCAAAAGGTTTTGACCCTCAGGAAGGCCTAATCTGGCCGAAGTCGGGATTTTCTGCAGTGTGTTTCCCTCGACTGAGTTGGTTGGCTCTCGGCCCGCAAGCACACCGGGGCAAGAGTACTAGCCCCAGGAACAAGAGCTGAGCCGAGAGGCTTCTCCGCCACCGGCATTTCTTTCCCTCCCTTTTACATAAGGAAGCCGTTCGCCGGGCTCTCAAGCACAGCACACAGCATACAGCGTGCTCTCCGCTAGGGACCGGCGGGAGCTAAAGCGCGGTTTCTCCACAGTGTTGCGCCTTTCAAGGAGGGCCCTGCACCTTAGGCCTGCACGCACACAGGCCGGAGGACTGCTAGCGTTCTGCCACTGAGAGCTGTTGCGAGACGTGCGGATGCCCGAGTTCGTTTCTTTCGCCCAGTAAAATAGGGGACTCGTCTCCCAGGCTCTCACGCACACACACTCCAAGTGTTTCCACTCTCCGGAACAGTGAGGCTCTGTATAACACGGTCTCCTACCCTACTATATCCTTGCGTTGGTACGCGACCAGTGAGACCTGTATGCTGAAGGGGGCGGCCGCAGGCCTGGCTTCAGGAAACAAGTGGGGAGTTGTGTTCTCCCTCTGCCGCAACCTCAGTGTCCCCCGGAAATTGGTTTTGGACTCGCTGGCTGTTTTCGCCCGCATTCATACAGCAAAAGTTTTCCACCCTCAGGAAGGCCTAATATGGCCGAACACGGGATTTTCTACAGTGTGTTTCCCTAGAGATAGTTGCTTGGCTCTCGCCTGCGAGCACACCGTGGCAAGGCTACCAGCCCAAGGAACAAGAGCTGAGCCGAGAGGCGTCTCCGCCACCGGCCTTTCTTTATCTCAGTTTTACATAAGGAAGCCGTTCGCCGGGCTCTCAAGCACAGCGGACAGCATACAGCGTCCTCTCCGCTACGGACCGGCGGGAGGTAAAGCGCGGTTTCTCCACAGTGTTGGGCCTTTCAAGGAGAGTCCTGAAACATAGGCCTGCACGCACTCATGTTGGAGGAGTGCTAGCCTTCTGCCACTGACAGCTGGTGGGACAGGTGCGGATGCCCGAGTTCGTTTCACTCGCCTAGTAACGTAGGGGACTCCTCTCCCAGGCTCTCACGCACACACACTCCAAGTGTTTCCACTCTCTGGAACAGTGAGGCTCTTTACAACACGGTCCCCTGCCTTACTGTTTCCTTGCGTTGGTACGCGAGCAGTGAGACTTGCATGCTCATGGGAGCGGCCGCTGGGCTGGCTTCAGGAAAGAAGTGGGGAATTGTGTTCTCCCTTCTACCGCGGAATCCGTCTCCCTGGAAAATGGTTTTGGACTCGCTGGCAGCGCTCGCCCGCATTCACACAGCAAAAGGTTTCCACACTCAGGAACGCCTAATCTGGCCGAAGTCGGGGTTTTCTGCAGCGTGTTTCCATCGACTTAGTTGGTTGGCTCTCGGCCTGCAAGTACACCGGGGAAAGGGTACTAGCCCCAGGAACAAGAGCTGAGCCGAGAGGCATCTCCGCCACCGGCCTTTCTTTCCCTCAGTTTTTTTTTTAATTTTCTTATTCTTATGTTAAACACCATATATTACATCATTAATTTTTGCTGCAGTGTTCCATGACTCATTGTTTCTTCATAACACCCAGTGCTCCATGCAGAACGTGCCCTCCTCAATACCCATCACCAGGCTAACACATCCCCCTACGCCCCTCCCCTCTAGAACCCTCAGTTTGTTTTTCAGAGTCCTTCATCTGTCATGGTTCCTCTCTCCCTCTCACATACTCCCCTTCTCTTCCTTTCCTGTTACCTTCTTTCTCTTTTTTCTTAAAATATGTTGCGTTATTTGTTTCAGAAGTACAGATCTGTGATTCAACACTCTTGCACAATTCACAGGGCTCACCGTAGCACATATCCTCCCAAATGTCTATCACCAAGCCACCCCATCCCTCCAAACCCCAACCACTCCAGTAACACTCAGTTTGTTTCCTGAGATTAAGAATTCCTCATATCCGTGAGGTCATGCGATACATGTCTTTCTCTGATTGACATATTTCATTCAACATAACACCCTCCAGTTCCATCCACGTCGCTGCCAATGGCAAGATCTCATTACTTTTGACGGCTGCATAATATTCCATTGTGTATATATACCACCACTTCTTTATCCATTCATCTGTCGATGGACATCTTGGCTCTTTCCACAGTTTGGCTATTGTGGATATTGCTGCTATAAACATTGGGGTACACGTACACCTTCGGGTCCCTACATTTGTATCTTTGGGGTAAATACCCAGTAGTGCAATTGCTGGATCAAACGATAGCTCTAATTTCAACTGTTTGAGGAACCTCCATACTGTTTTCCAGAGTGGTTGCACCGGCTTGCATTCCCTCCAACAGTGTAGGAGGTTTCCCCTTTCTCCACATGCCCGCCAACATCTGTCGTTCCCTCACTTGTTAATTTTAGCCATTCTGACGGGTGTGATATGGCATCTCATTGAGGTTTTGATTTGGATATCCCTGATGCCGAGCGATGTTGAGCACTTTTTCATGTGCCTGTTGGCCATTTGGATGTCTTCTTTGGAAAAATGTCTCCTCATGTCTTCTGCCCATTTCTTGATTGGATTATTTGATCTTTGGGTGTTGAGTTTGATAAGTTCTTTATAGATTTTGTATACTAGCCCTTTATCTGATATGTCATTTGTAAATATTTTCTCCCATTCTGTCGGTTGTCTTTTGGGGTTGTGGACTGTTTCTTTTGCTGTGCAAAAGCTTTTTTTTTATTTTTTAATGTTATGTTAATCACTATATATTACATCATTAGTTTCTCGTGCAGTGTTCCATTATTCATTGATACTGGAATGGTTGGGGTGGGAGGGATGGGGTGGCTGGGTGATAGACATTGGGGAGGGTATGTGCTATGGTGAGCGCTGTGAATTGTGCAAGATTGCTGAATCACAGATCTGTACTTCTGAAACAAATAACGCAACATATTTTAAGAAAAATAAAAGAAGAAGATAACAGGAGAGGAAGAGAAGGGGAGTATTTCAAAGGGGGAGACGAACCATGAGAGATGATGGATTCTGAGAAACAAACTGAGGGTTCTAGAGGAGAGGGGGGTAGGGGGATGGGTTAGCCTGGTGATGGATATTGAGGAGGGCACTTTCTGCATGGAGCACTGGGTGTTATGAACAAACAATGAATCATGGAAGACTGCACCAAAAACGAATGATGTAATATATCATTCTTAAGTTATGATTAACATAACAATTAAGAAAAAAGCTTATGCACAGCAAGACAAACACTCCACATACCCAAAAGACAACCGACAGAATGGGAGAAAATATTGGCAAATGACATATCAGATAAAGGGCTAGTATCCCAAATCTATAAAGAACTTATCAAACTCAACACCCAAAGAACAAATAATCCAATCAAGAAATGGGCCGAAGACATGAACACACATTTTTCCAAAGAAGACATCCAAATGGCCGACAGGCACATGAAAAAGTGCTCAACATCGCTCGGCATCAAGGAAATCCAAATCAAAACCTCAATGAGATACCACCTGACACCCGTCAGAATGGCTAAAGTTAACAAGTCAGGGAACGACAGATGTTGGCGGGGATGTGGAGAAAGGGGAACCCTCCTCCACTGTTGGTGGGAATGCAAGCTGGTAAAACGACTCTGGAAAACAGTATGGAGGATCCTCAAACAGTTGAAATTAGTGCTACCGTTCGATACAGCAATTGACTACTGGGTATTTAACACAAATATACAAATGTAGGGACCGAAAGGGGTACGTGTACCCCAAAGTTTATAGCAGCAAAGTCCACAATAGCCAAACTGTGGAAAGAGCCAAGATGTCCATCAACAGATGAATGGATAAAGAAGAGGTGGTATATATACACAATGGAATATTATGCAGCCGTCAAAAGGAATGAGATCTTACCATTTGCAACGTCGTGGATGCAACTGAAGGGTGTTCTGTTGAGTGAAATAAGTCAATCAGAGAAAGACACGTATTGCATGAGCTCACGGATGTGAGGATTTTTTAATCTCAGGAAACAAACTGAGTGACTGGAGTGGTTGGGGGTTGGAGGGATGGGGTGGCTGGGTGATAGACATTGGGGAGGGAATGTGCTACGGTGAGCGCTGTGAATTGTGCAAGACTGTTGAATCACAGATCTGTACTTCTGAAAGAAAAAACGCAACACATTTTAAGAAAAAGGAAAAGAAGAAGATAACAGGAGAGGAAGAGAAGGGGAGTATGTCAGAGGGGGAGACGAACCATGAGAGATGATGGACTCTGAAAAACAAAGTGAGGGCTCTAGAGGGGAGGGGGTAGGGGTTTGGGTTAGCCTGGTGATGGGTATTGAGGAGGGCACGTTCTGCATGGAGCACTGGGTTTTATGAACAAAAAATGAATCATGGAACACTGCACCAAAAACTAATGATGTAATATATTGTGATTAACATAACAATAAAAAAAAGCTTTTGCACAGCAAAAGAAACAGTCCACAAAACCAAAAGACAACTGACAGAATGGGAGAAAATATTTGCAAATGACATATCAGATAAAGGGCTAGTATCCAAAATCTATAAAGAAGTTATCAAACTCAACACCCAAAGAAAAAATAATCCAATCAAGAAATGGGCCGAAGACATGAACACACATTTTTCCAAAGAAGACATCCAAATGGCCGACAGGCACATGAAAAAGTGCTCAACATCGCTCGGCATCAAGGAAATCCAAATCAAAACCTCAATGAGATACCACCTGACACCCGTCAGAATGGCTAAAGTTAACAAGTCAGGGAACGACAGATTTTGGCGGGGATGTGGAGAAAGGGGAACCCTCCTCCACTGTTGGTGGGAATGCAAGCTAGTGCAACCACTCTGGAAAAGAGTATGGAGGATCCTCAAACAGTTGAAATTAGTGCTACCGTTCGATCCACCAATTGACTACTGGGTATTTAACACAAAGATACAAATGTAGGGACCCGAAGGGGTACGTGTACCGCAATGTTTATAGCAACAATGTCCACAATAGCCAAACTGTGGAAAGAGCCAAGATGTCCATCGACAGATGAATGGATAAGGAAGAGGTGGTATATATACACAATGGAATATTACGCAGCCTTCAAAAGGAATGAGATGTTGCCATTTGCAAAGACGTGGTTGGAACTGGAGGGTGTTATGTTGAGTGAAATAAGTTAATCAGAGGAAGACATGTAACGCATGACCTCACAGATATGAGGAATTCTTAATATCAGGAAACAAACTGACTGTTACTGGAGTGTTAGGGGGTGTGAGGGATGGGGTGGCTGGGTGATAGACATTGGGGAGAGTATGTGCTACGGTGAGGGCTGTGAATTGTGCAAGACTGTTGAATCACAAATCTGTACTTCTGAAACAAATAACGCAACATATTTTAAGAAAAAGAAAAAGAAAAAGAAGATAACAGGAGAGGAAGAGAAGGGGAGTATGTCAGAGGGGGACACGAACCATGACAGATGATGGACTCTGAAAAACAAAGGGAGGGTCTAGATGGGAGGGCGGGAGGGGTTTGGGTTATCCTGGTGATGGGTATTGAGGAGGGCATGTTCTGCATGGAGCACTGGGTGTTATGAACAAACAATGAATCATGGAACACTACGAAAAACTAATGATGTAATATATGGTGATTAACATAACAATAAAAAATTTAAAAAAAGCTTTTGCACAGCTAAAGAAACAGTCCACAAAACCAAAAGACACCCGACAGAATGGGAGAAAATATTGACAAATGACATAGCAGATAAAGGGCTAGTATCCAAAATGTATAAAGAACTTATCAAACTCAACACCCAAAGAACATATAATCCAATCAAGAAATGGCCCGAAGACATGAACAGACATTTTTCCAAAGAAGACATCCAAATGGCCAACAGGCACTTGAAAAAGTGCTCAACATCGCTCGGCATCAGGGAAATCCAAATCAAAACCTCAATGAGATACCACCTCACACTCGTCAGAATGGCTAAAATTAACAAGTCAGTGAAGACAGATTTTGGCGGGGTTGTGGAGAAAGGGGAACCCTCCTACACTGTTGGTGGGAATGCAAGCTGGTGCAACCACTCTGGAAAACACTATGGAGGATCCTCAAACAGTTGAAATTAGTGCTACCGTTCGATCCAGCAATTGACTACTGGGTAGTTAACACAAAGATTCAAATGTAGGGACCCGAAGGGGTACGTGTACCGCAATGTTTATAGCAACAATGTCCACAATAGTCAAACTGTGGAAAGAGCTAAGATGTCCATCGACAGATGAATGGATAAAGAAGAGGTGGTATATATACACAATGGAATATTATGCAGCCGTCAAAAGGAATGAGATGTTGCCATTTGCAAAGACGTGGATGGAACTGGAGGGTGTTATGTTGAGTGAAATAAGTCAATCAGGGAAAGACATGTATCGCATGACCTCACTGATATGAGGAATTCTTAATCTCAGGAAACAAACTGAGTGTTACTGGAGTGTTTGGGGGTGGGAGGGATGGGGTGGCTGGGTGATAGACATTGGGGAGAGTATGTGTTACGGTGAGCGCTGTGAATTGTGCAAGACTGTTGAATCACAGATCTGTACTTCTGAAAGAAAAAACGCAACATATTTTAAGAAAAAGTAAAAGAAGAAGATAACAGGAGAGGAAGAGAAGGGGAGTATGTCAGAGGGGGAGACCAACCATGACAGATGATGGACTCTGAAAAACAAAGTGAGGGTTCTAGAGGGGAGGGCGGTAGGGGTTTGGGTTAGCCTGGAGATGGGTATTGGGGAGGGCACGTTCTGCATGGAGCACTCGGTGTTATGAACAAACAATGAATCATGGAACACTGCACCAAAAACTAATGATGTAATATATGGTGATTAACATAACAATAAAAACGCTTTTGCACAGCAAAAGAAACAGTCCACAAAACCAAAAGACAACCGACAGAATGGGAGAAAATATTTGCAAATGACATATCAGATAAAGGGCTAGTCTCCAAAATCCATAAAGAACTTATCAAACTCAACACCCAAAGAACAAATAATCCAATCAAGAAATGGGCCGAAGACATGAACAGACATTTTTCCAAAGAAGACCTCCAAATGGCCAATAGGCACATGAAAAAGTGCTCAACATCGCTCGGCATGAGGGAAATCCAAATCAAACCCTCAATGAGATACCACCTCACACCCGTCAGAATGGCTAAAATTAACAAGTCAGGGAATGACAGATGTTGGCGGGAAGTGGAGAAAGGGGAACCCTCCTACACTGTTGGTGGGAAGGCAAGCTGGTGCAACCACTCTGGAAAACACTATGGAGGATCCTCAAACAGTTGAAATTAGAGCTACCATTCGATCCAGCAATTGCACTACTGGGTATTTACCACAAAGATACAAATGTAGGGACCCGAACGGGTACGTGTACCCCAATGTTTATAGTAGCAATGTCCAAAATAGGTAAATTGTGGAAAGAGCGAAGATGTCCATCGGCAGATGAACGGATAAAGAAGAAGTGGTGTATATACACAATGGAATATTATACAGCCGTCAAAAGGAATGAGATCATGCCATTTGCAACGACGCGGATGGAACTGGAGGGTGCTATGTTGAGTGAAATAAGTGAATCAGAGAAATACACCTATCGCATGACTCACTGATATGAGGAATTTTTAATCTCAGGAAAGAAACTGTTTGAATGGAGTGGTTGGGGCTGGGAGGGATGGGTTGGCTGGGTGATAGACATTGGGGAAGTATGTGCCACGGTGAGCGCTGTGAATTGTGCAACACTGTTGAATCACAGATCTGTACTTCTGAATCAAATAACGCAACATATATTAAGAAAAGAGAAAAAAAGAAATAGATAACAGGAGATGAAGAGAGGGGGAGTATGTCAGACGGGGAGACGAACCATGAGAGATGATGGACTCTGAAAAACAAACTGAGGGTTCTAGAGGGGAGGGGGGTATGGGGATCGGTTAGCCTGGTGATGGGTATTGAGGAGGGCACGTTCTGCATGGAGCAGTGGGTGTTATGAACAAACAATTAATCATGGAACAGTGCACCAAAAACTAATGATGTAATATATGGTGATTAACATAACAATAAAAAAATTTAAAAAAAAAGATTTTGCACAGCAAAAGAAACAGTCCACAAAACCAAAAGACAACCGACAGAATGGGAGAAAATATGTGCAAATGACATATCAGATAAAGGGCTAGTATCCAAAATCGATAAAGAACTTATCAAACTCAACACCCAAAGAACACATAATCCAATCAAGAAATGGGCCGAAGACATGAACAGACATTTTTTCAAAGAAGACATCCAAATGGCCAACAGGCACATGAAAAAGTGCTCAACATAGCTCGGTATCAGGGAAATCCAAATCAAAACCTCAATGAGATACCACCTCACACCCGTCAGAATGGCTAAAATTAACAAGTCAGGGAACGACAGATGTTGGCGGGCATGTGGAGAAAGGGGAACCCTCCTACACTGTTGGTGGAAATGCAAGCTGGTGCAACCACTCTGGAAAACACTATGGAGGATCCTCAAACAGTTGAAATTAGCGCTACCGTTCGATCCAGCAATTGACTACTGGGTGTTTAACACAAAGATACAAATGTAGGGACCCGAAGGTGTACGTGTACCCCAAAGTTTATAGCAGCAATGTCCACAATAGCCAAACTGTGGAAAGAGCCAAGATGTCCATCGACAGATGAATGGATAAAGAAGAGGTGGTATATATACACAATGGAATATTATGCAGCCTTCTAAAGGAATGAGATGTTGCCATTTGCAAAGACGTGGATGGAACTGGAGGGTGTTATGTTGAGTGAAATAAGTCAATCAGAGAAAGACATGTATCGCATGACCTCACTGATATGAGGAATTCTTAATCTCAGGAAACAAACTGGGTTTTACTGGAGTGGTTGTGGGTGGGAGGGATGGGGTGGCTGGGTGATAGACATTGGGGAGGATATGTGCTACGGTGAGCACTGTCGATTGTGCAAGACTGTTGAATCACAGATCTGTACTTCTGAAACAAATAAAGCAACATATTTTAAGAAAAAGAAAAAGAAGAAGATAACAGGAGAGGAAGAGAAGGGGAGTATGTCAGAGGGGGAGACGAACCATGACAGATGATGGACTTTGAAAAACAAAATGAGGGTTCTAGAGGGGAGGGCGGTAGGGGTTCGGGTTTGCCTGGTGATGGGTATTGAGGAGGGCACGTTCTGCATGGAGGACTGGGTGTTATGAACAAACAATGAATCATGGAACACTGCACCAAAAACTAATGATGTAATATATGGTGATTAACATAACAATAAAAAAGCTTTTGCACAGCAAAAGAAACAGCCCACAAAACCAAAAGACAACCGACAGAATGGGAGAAAATATTTGCAAATGACATATCAGATAAAGGGCTAGTATCCAAAATCTATAAAGAACTTATCAAACTCAACACCCAAAGAACAAATAATCCAATCAAGAAATGGGCCGAAGACATGAACAGACATTTTTCCAAAGAAGACCTCCAAATGGCCAATAGGCACATGAAAAAGTGCTCAACATCGCTCGGCATGAGGGAAATCCAAATCAAAACCTCAATGAGATACCACCTCACACCCGTCAAAATGGCTAAAATTAACAAGTCAGGGAACGACAGATGTTGGCGGGGATGTGGAGAAAGGGGAAGCCTCCTACACTGTTGGTGGGAAGGCAAGCTTGTTTAAGCACTCTGGAAAACAGTATGGAGGTTCCTCAAAGAGTTGAAATTAGAGCTACCGTTCGATCCAGCAATTGACTACTGGGTATTTACCACAAAGATACAAATGTAGGGACCCGAAGGGGTACGTGTACCCAAAGTTTATAGCAGCAATGTCCACAATAACCAAACTGTGGAAAGAGCCAAGAGGTCCATCGACAGATGAATGGATAAAGAAGAAGTGGTATATATACACAAGGGAATATTATGCAGCCGTCAAAAGGAATGAGATCTTGCCATTTGCAATGACGTGGATGGAACTGGAGGGTGTTATGTTGAGTGAAATAGGTCACTCAGAGAAAGCCACGTATCGCATGACCTCACTGATATGAGGAATTCTTAATCTTAGGAAACAAACTGAGTGTTACTGGAGTGGTTGGAGGTGGGAGGGATGGGTTGGCTGGGTCATAGACATTGGGGAGGGTATGTGCCACGGTGAGCGCTGTGAATTGTGCAACACTGTTGAATCACAGATCTGTACTTCTGAATCAAATAACGCAACATATTTTAAGAAAAAAGAAAAAGAATTAGATAACAGGAGATGAAGAGAGGGGGAGTATGTCAGACGGGGAGAAGAACCATGAGAGATGATGGACTCTGAAAAACAAACTGAGGGTTCTAGAGGGGAGGGGGGTAGGGGGATCGGTTAGCCTGGTGATGGGTACAGAGGAGGGCAGGTTCTGCATGCAGCATTGGGTGTTATGAACAAACAATGAATCATGGAACACTGCACGAAAAACTAATGATGTAATATATGGTGCTTCACATAACAATAAAAAATTTAAAAAAAAGCTTTTGCAGAGCTAAAGAAACAGTCCACAAAACCAAAAGACACCCGACAGAATGGGAGAAAATATTTGCAAATGACATATCAGATAAAGGGCTAGTATCCAAAATCTATAACTAACTTATAAAACTCAACACCCAAAGAACATATAATCCAATCAAGAAAGGGGCCGAAGATATGAACAGACATTTTTCCAAAGAAGACATCCAAATGGCCAACAGGCACATGAAAAAGTGCTCAACATCGCTCGGCATCAGGGAAATCCAAATCAAAACTTCAATGAGATACCACCTCACACCCGTCAGAATGGCTAAAATTAACAAGTCAGGGAACGACAGATGTTGGCGGGGATGTGGAGAAAGGGGAACCCTCCTCCACTGTTGGTGGGAATGCAAGCTGGTGCAACCACTCTGGAAAACAGTATGGAGGATCCTCAAACAGTTGAAATTAGTGCTACCGTTCGATCCAGCAATTGACTACTGGGTATTTAACACAAAGATACAAATGTAGGGACCCGAAGGGGTACGTGTACCCCAAAGTCTATAGCAGCAATGTCCACAATAGCCAAACTGTGGAAAGAGCCAAGATGTCCATCGACAGATGAATGGATAAAGAAGAGGTGGAATATATACACAATGGAATATTATGCAGCCTTCAAAAGGAATGAGATGTTGCCATTTGCAAAGACGTGGATGGAACGGTAGGGTGTTATGTTGAGTGAAATAAGTCAATCAGAGAAAGACACGTATCGCATGACCTCACTGATATGAGGAATTCTTAATCTCAGGAAACAAACTGAGTGTTACTGGAGTGGTTGTGGGTGGGAGGGATGGGGTGGCTGGGTGATAGACAATGGGGACGGTATGTGCTACGGTGAGCGCTGTGCATTGTGCAAGACTGTTGAATCACAGATCTGTACTTCTGAAACAAATAACGCAACATATTTTAAGAAAAAGAAAAAGAAGATAACAGGAGAGGAAGAGAAGGGGAGTATGTCAGTGGGGGACACGAACCATGAGAGATAATGGACTCTGAAAAACAAAGGGAGGGTCTAGAGGGGAGGGCGGGAGGGGTTTGGGTTATCCTGGTGATGGGTATTGAGGAGGGCACGTTCTGCATGGAGCACTGGGTGTTATGAACAAACAATGAATCATGGAACACTGTAGGAAAAACTAATGATATAATATATGGTGATTAACATAACAATAAAAAATATTAAAAAAAGCTTTTGCACAGCTAAAGAAACAGTCCACAAAACCAAAAGACACCCGACAGAATGGGAGAAAATATTGACAAATGACATAGCAGATAAAGGGCTAGTATCCAAAATGTATAAAGAACTTATCAAACTCAACACCCAAAGAACATATAATCCAATCAAGAAATGGGCCGAAGACATGAACAGACATTTTTCCAAAGAAGACATCCATGGCCAACAGGCACATGAAAAAGTGCTCAACATCGCTCGGCATCAGGGAAATCAATCAAAACCTCAATGAGATACCACCTCACACCCGTCAGAATGGCTAAAATTAGCAAGTCAGTGAAGACAGATTTTGGCGGGGTTGTGGAGAAAGGGGAACCCTCCTACACTGTTGGTGGGAATGCAAGCTGGTGCAACCACTCTGGAAAACACTATGGAGGATCCTCAAACAGTTGAAATTAGAGCTACCATTCGATCCAGCAATTGCACTACTGGGTATTTACCACAAAGATACAAATGTAGGGACCCGAACGGGTACGTGTACCCCAATGTTTATAGCAGCAATGTCCAAAATAGGTAAATTGTGGAAAGAGCGAAGATGTCCATCGGCAGATGAACGGATAAAGAAGAAGTGGTGTATATACACAATGGAATATTATACAGCCGTCAAAAGGAATGAGATCATGCCATTTGCAACGACGCGGATGGAACTGGAGGGTGCTATGTTGAGTGAAATAAGTGAATCAGAGAAATACACCTATCGCATGACTCACTGATATGAGGAATTTTTAATCTCAGGAAAGAAACTGTTTGAATGGAGTGGTTGGGGCTGGGAGGGATGGGTTGGCTGGGTGATAGACATTGGGGAAGTATGTGCCACGGTGAGCGCTGTGAATTGTGCAAGACTGTTGAATCACAGATCTGTACTTCTGAATCAAATAACGCAACATATATTAAGAAAAGAGAAAAAAAGAAATAGATAACAGGAGATGAAGAGAGGGGGAGTATGTCAGACGGGGAGACGAACCATGAGAGATGATGGACTCTGAAAAACAAACTGAGGGTTCTAGAGGGGAGGGGGGTATGGGGATCGGTTAGCCTGGTGATGGGTATTGAGGAGGGCACGTTCTGCATGGAGCAGTGGGTGTTATGAACAAACAATTAATCATGGAACAGTGCACCAAAAACTAATGATGTAATATATGGTGATTAACATAACAATAAAAACGCGTTTGCACAGCAAAAGAAACAGTCCACAAAACCAAAAGACAACCGACAGAATGGGAGAAAATATTTGCAAATGACATATCAGATAAAGGGCTAGTCTCCAAAATCCATAAAGAACTTATCAAACTCAACACCCAAAGAACAAATAATCCAATCAAGAAATGGGCCGAAGACATGAACAGACATTTTTCCAAAGAAGACCTCCAAATGGCCAATAGGCACATGAAAAAGTGCTCAACATCGCTCGGCATGAGGGAAATCCAAATCAAACCCTCAATGAGATACCACCTCACACCCGTCAGAATGGCTAAAATTAACAAGTCAGGGAATGACAGATGTTGGCGGGGTTGTGGAGAAAGGGGAACCCTCCTACACTGTTGGTGGGAAGGCAAGCTGGTGCAACCACTCTGGAAAACACTATGGAGGATCCTCAAACAGTTGAAATTAGAGCTACCATTCGATCCAGCAATTGCACTACTGGGTATTTACCACAAAGATACAAATGTAGGGACCCGAACGGGTACGTGTACCCCAATGTTTATAGCAGCAATGTCCAAAATAGGTAAATTGTGGAAAGAGCGAAGATGTCCATCGGCAGATGAACGGATAAAGAAGAAGTGGTGTATATACACAATGGAATATTATACAGCCGTCAAAAGGAATGAGATCATGCCATTTGCAACGACGCGGATGGAACTGGAGGGTGCTATGTTGAGTGAAATAAGTGAATCAGAGAAATACACCTATCGCATGACTCACTGATATGAGGAATTTTTAATCTCAGGAAAGAAACTGTTTGAATGGAGTGGTTGGGGCTGGGAGGGATGGGTTGGCTGGGTGATAGACATTGGGGAAGTATGTGCCACGGTGAGCGCTGTGAATTGTGCAACACTGTTGAATCACAGATCTGTACTTCTGAATCAAATAACGCAACATATACTAAGAAAAGAGAAAAAAAGAAATAGATAACAGGAGATGAAGAGAGGGGGAGTATGTCAGACGGGGAGACGAACCATGAGAGATGATGGACTCTGAAAAACAAACTGAGGGTTCTAGAGGGGAGGGGGGTATGGGGATCGGTTAGCCTGGTGATGGGTATTGAGGAGGGCACGTTCTGCATGGAGCAGTGGGTGTTATGAACAAACAATTAATCATGGAACAGTGCACCAAAAACTAATGATGTAATATATGGTGATTAACATAACAATAAAAAAATTAAAAAAAAAAAGATTTTGCACAGCAAAAGAAACAGTCCACAAAACCAAAAGACAACCGACAGAATGGGAGAAAATATGTGCAAATGACATATCAGATAAAGGGCTAGTATCCAAAATCGATAAAGAACTTATCAAACTCAACACCCAAAGAACACATAATCCAATCAAGAAATGGGCCGAAGACATGAACAGACATTTTTTCAAAGAAGACATCCAAATGGCCAACAGGCACATGAAAAAGTGCTCAACATAGCTCGGTATCAGGGAAATCCAAATCAAAACCTCAATGAGATACCACCTCACACCCGTCAGAATGGCTAAAATTAACAAGTCAGGGAACGACAGATGTTGGCGGGCATGTGGAGAAAGGGGAACCCTCCTACACTGTTGGTGGAAATGCAAGCTGGTGCAACCACTCTGGAAAACACTATGGAGGATCCTCAAACAGTTGAAATTAGCGCTACCGTTCGATCCAGCAATTGACTACTGGGTGTTTAACACAAAGATACAAATGTAGGGACCCGAAGGTGTACGTGTACCCCAAAGTTTATAGCAGCAATGTCCACAATAGCCAAACTGTGGAAAGAGCCAAGATGTCCATCGACAGATGAATGGATAAAGAAGAGGTGGTATATATACACAATGGAATATTATGCAGCCTTCTAAAGGAATGAGATGTTGCCATTTGCAAAGACGTGGATGGAACTGGAGGGTGTTATGTTGAGTGAAATAAGTCAATCAGAGAAAGACATGTATCGCATGACCTCACTGATATGAGGAATTCTTAATCTCAGGAAACAAACTGGGTTTTACTGGAGTGGTTGTGGGTGGGAGGGATGGGGTGGCTGGGTGATAGACATTGGGGAGGATATGTGCTACGGTGAGCACTGTCGATTGTGCAAGACTGTTGAATCACAGATCTGTACTTCTGAAACAAATAAAGCAACATATTTTAAGAAAAAGAAAAAGAAGAAGATAACAGGAGAGGAAGAGAAGGGGAGTATGTCAGAGGGGGAGACGAACCATGACAGATGATGGACTTTGAAAAACAAAATGAGGGTTCTAGAGGGGAGGGCGGTAGGGGTTCGGGTTTGCCTGGTGATGGGTATTGAGGAGGGCACGTTCTGCATGGAGGACTGGGTGTTATGAACAAACAATGAATCATGGAACACTGCACCAAAAACTAATGATGTAATATATGGTGATTAACATAACAATAAAAAAGCTTTTGCACAGCAAAAGAAACAGCCCACAAAACCAAAAGACAACCGACAGAATGGGAGAAAATATTTGCAAATGACATATCAGATAAAGGGCTAGTATCCAAAATCTATAAAGAACTTATCAAACTCAACACCCAAAGAACAAATAATCCAATCAAGAAATGGGCCGAAGACATGAACAGACATTTTTCCAAAGAAGACCTCCAAATGGCCAATAGGCACATGAAAAAGTGCTCAACATCGCTCGGCATGAGGGAAATCCAAATCAAAACCTCAATGAGATACCACCTCACACCCGTCAAAATGGCTAAAATTAACAAGTCAGGGAACGACAGATGTTGGCGGGGATGTGGAGAAAGGGGAAGCCTCCTACACTGTTGGTGGGAAGGCAAGCTTGTTTAAGCACTCTGGAAAACAGTATGGAGGTTCCTCAAAGAGTTGAAATTAGAGCTACCGTTCGATCCAGCAATTGACTACTGGGTATTTACCACAAAGATACAAATGTAGGGACCCGAAGGGGTACGTGTACCCAAAGTTTATAGCAGCAATGTCCACAATAACCAAACTGTGGAAAGAGCCAAGAGGTCCATCGACAGATGAATGGATAAAGAAGAAGTGGTATATATACACAAGGGAATATTATGCAGCCGTCAAAAGGAATGAGATCTTGCCATTTGCAATGACGTGGATGGAACTGGAGGGTGTTATGTTGAGTGAAATAGGTCACTCAGAGAAAGCCACGTATCGCATGACCTCACTGATATGAGGAATTCTTAATCTTAGGAAACAAACTGAGTGTTACTGGAGTGGTTGGAGGTGGGAGGGATGGGTTGGCTGGGTCATAGACATTGGGGAGGGTATGTGCCACGGTGAGCGCTGTGAATTGTGCAACACTGTTGAATCACAGATCTGTACTTCTGAATCAAATAACGCAACATATTTTAAGAAAAAAGAAAAAGAATTAGATAACAGGAGATGAAGAGAGGGGGAGTATGTCAGACGGGGAGACGAACCATGAGAGATGATGGACTCTGAAAAACAAACTGAGGGTTCTAGAGGGGAGGGGGGTATGGGGATCGGTTATCCTGGTGATGGGTATTGAGGAGGGCACGTTCTGCATGGAGCAGTGGGTGTTATGAACAAACAATTAATCATGGAACAGTGCACCAAAAACTAATGATGTAATATATGGTGATTAACATAACAATAAAAAAATTAAAAAAAAAAGATTTTGCACTGCAAAAGAAACAGTCCACAAAACCAAAAGACAACCGACAGAATGGGAGAAAATATGTGCAAATGACATATCAGATAAAGGGCTAGTATCCAAAATCGATAAAGAACTTATCAAACTCAACACCCAAAGAACACATAATCCAATCAAGAAATGGGCCGAAGACATGAACAGACATTTTTTCAAAGAAGACATCCAAATGGCCAACAGGCACATGAAAAATTGCTCAACATAGCTCGGTATCAGGGAAATCCAAATCAAAACCTCAATGAGATACCACCTCACACCCGTCAGAATGGCTAAAATTAACAATTCAGGGAACGACAGATGTTGGCGGGCATGTGGAGAAAGGGGAACCCTCCTACACTGTTGGTGGAAATGCAAGCTGGTGCAACCACTCTGGAAAACACTATGGAGGATCCTCAAACAGTTGAAATTAGCGCTACCGTTCGATCCAGCAATTGACTACTGGGTGTTTAACACAAAGATACAAATGTAGGGACCCGAAGGTGTACGTGTACCCCAAAGTTTATAGCAGCAATGTCCACAATAGCCAAACTGTGGAAAGAGCCAAGATGTCCATCGACAGATGAATGGATAAAGAAGAGGTGGTATATATACACAATGGAATATTATGCAGCCTTCTAAAGGAATGAGATGTTGCCATTTGCAAAGACGTGGATGGAACTGGAGGGTGTTATGTTGAGTGAAATAAGTCAATCAGAGAAAGACATGTATCGCATGACCTCACTGATATGAGGAATTCTTAATCTCAGGAAACAAACTGGGTTTTACTGGAGTGGTTGTGGGTGGGAGGGATGGGGTGGCTGGGTGATAGACATTGGGGAGGATATGTGCTACGGTGAGCACTGTCGATTGTGCAAGACTGTTGAATCACAGATCTGTACTTCTGAAACAAATAAAGCAACATATTTTAAGAAAAAGAAAAAGAAGAAGATAACAGGAGAGGAAGAGAAGGGGAGTATGTCAGAGGGGGAGACGAACCATGACAGATGATGGACTTTGAAAAACAAAATGAGGGTTCTAGAGGGGAGGGCGGTAGGGGTTCGGGTTTGCCTGGTGATGGGTATTGAGGAGGGCACGTTCTGCATGGAGGACTGGGTGTTATGAACAAACAATGAATCATGGAACACTGCACCAAAAACTAATGATGTAATATATGGTGATTAACATAACAATAAAAAAGCTTTTGCACAGCAAAAGAAACAGCCCACAAAACCAAAAGACAACCGACAGAATGGGAGAAAATATTTGCAAATGACATATCAGATAAAGGGCTAGTATCCAAAATCTATAAAGAACTTATCAAACTCAACACCCAAAGAACAAATAATCCAATCAAGAAATGGGCCGAAGACATGAACAGACATTTTTCCAAAGAAGACCTCCAAATGGCCAATAGGCACATGAAAAAGTGCTCAACATCGCTCGGCATGAGGGAAATCCAAATCAAAACCTCAATGAGATACCACCTCACACCCGTCAAAATGGCTAAAATTAACAAGTCAGGGAACGACAGATGTTGGCGGGGATGTGGAGAAAGGGGAAGCCTCCTACACTGTTGGTGGGAAGGCAAGCTTGTTTAAGCACTCTGGAAAACAGTATGGAGGTTCCTCAAAGAGTTGAAATTAGAGCTACCGTTCGATCCAGCAATTGACTACTGGGTATTTACCACAAAGATACAAATGTAGGGACCCGAAGGGGTACGTGTACCCAAAGTTTATAGCAGCAATGTCCACAATAACCAAACTGTGGAAAGAGCCAAGAGGTCCATCGACAGATGAATGGATAAAGAAGAAGTGGTATATATACACAAGGGAATATTATGCAGCCGTCAAAAGGAATGAGATCTTGCCATTTGCAATGACGTGGATGGAACTGGAGGGTGTTATGTTGAGTGAAATAGGTCACTCAGAGAAAGCCACGTATCGCATGACCTCACTGATATGAGGAATTCTTAATCTTAGGAAACAAACTGAGTGTTACTGGAGTGGTTGGAGGTGGGAGGGATGGGTTGGCTGGGTCATAGACATTGGGGAGGGTATGTGCCACGGTGAGCGCTGTGAATTGTGCAACACTGTTGAATCACAGATCTGTACTTCTGAATCAAATAACGCAACATATTTTAAGAAAAAAGAAAAAGAATTAGATAACAGGAGATGAAGAGAGGGGGAGTATGTCAGACGGGGAGAAGAACCATGAGAGATGATGGACTCTGAAAAACAAACTGAGGGTTCTAGAGGGGAGGGGGGTAGGGGGATCGGTTAGCCTGGTGATGGGTACAGAGGAGGGCAGGTTCTGCATGCAGCATTGGGTGTTATGAACAAACAATGAATCATGGAACACTGCACGAAAAACTAATGATGTAATATATGGTGCTTCACATAACAATAAAAAATTTAAAAAAAAGCTTTTGCAGAGCTAAAGAAACAGTCCACAAAACCAAAAGACACCCGACAGAATGGGAGAAAATATTTGCAAATGACATATCAGATAAAGGGCTAGTATCCAAAATCTATAACTAACTTATAAAACTCAACACCCAAAGAACATATAATCCAATCAAGAAAGGGGCCGAAGATATGAACAGACATTTTTCCAAAGAAGACATCCAAATGGCCAACAGGCACATGAAAAAGTGCTCAACATCGCTCGGCATCAGGGAAATCCAAATCAAAACTTCAATGAGATACCACCTCACACCCGTCAGAATGGCTAAAATTAACAAGTCAGGGAACGACAGATGTTGGCGGGGATGTGGAGAAAGGGGAACCCTCCTCCACTGTTGGTGGGAATGCAAGCTGGTGCAACCACTCTGGAAAACAGTATGGAGGATCCTCAAACAGTTGAAATTAGTGCTACCGTTCGATCCAGCAATTGACTACTGGGTATTTAACACAAAGATACAAATGTAGGGACCCGAAGGGGTACGTGTACCCCAAAGTCTATAGCAGCAATGTCCACAATAGCCAAACTGTGGAAAGAGCCAAGATGTCCATCGACAGATGAATGGATAAAGAAGAGGTGGAATATATACACAATGGAATATTATGCAGCCTTCAAAAGGAATGAGATGTTGCCATTTGCAAAGACGTGGATGGAACGGTAGGGTGTTATGTTGAGTGAAATAAGTCAATCAGAGAAAGACACGTATCGCATGACCTCACTGATATGAGGAATTCTTAATCTCAGGAAACAAACTGAGTGTTACTGGAGTGGTTGTGGGTGGGAGGGATGGGGTGGCTGGGTGATAGACAATGGGGACGGTATGTGCTACGGTGAGCGCTGTGCATTGTGCAAGACTGTTGAATCACAGATCTGTACTTCTGAAACAAATAACGCAACATATTTTAAGAAAAAGAAAAAGAAGATAACAGGAGAGGAAGAGAAGGGGAGTATGTCAGTGGGGGACACGAACCATG
Organism: Eumetopias jubatus; assembly: GCF_037043125.1. NCBI lineage: Eukaryota > Metazoa > Chordata > Mammalia > Carnivora > Otariidae > Eumetopias > Eumetopias jubatus. The sequence continues at coordinate 89,983,123 of NW_028274818.1, forward strand.
AGAGATAATGGACTCTGAAAAACAAAGGGAGGGTCTAGAGGGGAGGGCGGGAGGGGTTTGGGTTATCCTGGTGATGGGTATTGAGGAGGGCACGTTCTGCATGGAGCACTGGGTGTTATGAACAAACAATGAATCATGGAACACTGTAGGAAAAACTAATGATATAATATATGGTGATTAACATAACAATAAAAAATATTAAAAAAAGCTTTTGCACAGCTAAAGAAACAGTCCACAAAACCAAAAGACACCCGACAGAATGGGAGAAAATATTGACAAATGACATAGCAGATAAAGGGCTAGTATCCAAAATGTATAAAGAACTTATCAAACTCAACACCCAAAGAACATATAATCCAATCAAGAAATGGGCCGAAGACATGAACAGACATTTTTCCAAAGAAGACATCCATGGCCAACAGGCACATGAAAAAGTGCTAAACATCGCTCGGCATCAGGGAGATCAATCAAAACCTCAATGAGATACCACCTCACACCCGTCAGAATGGCTAAAATTAACAAGTCAGTGAAGACAGATTTTGGCGGGGTTGTGGAGAAAGGGGAACCCTCCTACACTGTTGGTGGGAATGCAAGCTGGTGCAACCACTCTGGAAAACACTATGGAGGATCCTCAAACAGTTGAAATTAGTGCTACAATTCGATCCAGCAATTGACTACTGGGTATTTAACACAAGTTTGAAATGTAGGGACTCGAAGGGGTACGTGTACCGCAATGTTTATAGCAACAATGTCCACAATAGCCAAAATGTGGAAAGAGCCAAGATGTCCATCGACAGACGAATGGATAAAGAAGTGGTGGTATATATTCACAATGGAATATTATGCAGCCTTCAAAAGGAATGAGATGTTGCCATTTGCAAAGACGTGGATGGAACTGGAGGGTGTTATGTTGAGTGAAATAAGTCAATCAGAGAAAGACATGTATCGCATGACCTCACGGATATGAGGAATTCTTAATCTCAGGAAAAACACTGAGTGTTACTGGAGTGGTTGGGGGTGGGAGGGATGGGGTGGCTGGGTGATAGACATTGGGGAGAGTATGTGCTACGGTGAGCGCTGTGAATTGTGCAAGACTGTTGAATCACAGATCTGTACTTCTGAAACAAATAAAGCAACATATTTTAAGAAAAAGTAAAAGAAGAAGATAACAGGAGAGGAAGAGAAGGGGAGTATGTCAGAGGGGGAGACGAACCATGACAGATGATGGACTCTGAAAAACAAAGTGAGGGTTCTAGAGGGGAGGGCGGTAAGGGTTTGGGTTAGCCTGGAGATGGGTATTGGGGAGGGCACGTTCTGCATGGAGCACTCGGTATTATGAACAAACAATGAATCATGGAACACTGCACCAAAAACTAATGATGTTATATATGGCGATTAACATAACAATAAAAACGCTTTTGCACAGCAAAAGAAACAGTCCACAAAACCAAAAGACAACCGACAGAATGGGAGAAAATATTTGCAAATGACATATCAGATAAAGGGCTAGTCTCCAAAATCCATAAAGAACTTATCAAACTCAACACCCAAAGAACAAATAATCCAATCAAGTAATGGGTCGAAGACATGAACAGACATTTTTCCAAAGAAGACCTCCAAATGGCCAATAGGCACATGAAAAAGTGCTCAACATCGCTCGGCATGAGGGAATTCCAAATCAAACCCTCAATGAGATACCACCTCACACCCGTCAGAATGGCTAAAATTAACAAGTCAGGGAATGACAGATGTTGGCGGGAAGTGGAGAAAGGGGAACCCTCCTACACTGTTGGTGGGAAGGCAAGCTGGTGCAACCACTCTGGAAAACACTATGGAGGATCCTCAAACAGTTGAAATTAGAGCTACCATTCGATCCAGCAATTGCACTACTGGGTATTTACCACAAAGATACAAATGTAGGGACCCGAACGGGTACGTGTACCCCAATGTTTATAGCAGCAATGTCCAAAATAGGTAAATTGTGGAAAGAGCGAAGATGTCCATTGACAGATGAACGGATAAAGAAGAAGTGGTGTATATACACAATGGAATATTATACAGCCGTCAAAAGGAATGAGATCTTGCCATTTGCAACGACGCGGATGGAACTGGAGGGTGTTATGTTGAGTGAAATAAGTGAATCAGAGAAATACACCTATCGCATGACTCACTGATATGAGGAACTTTTAATCTCAGGAAAGAAACTGTTTAAATGGAGTGGTTGGGGCTGGGAGGGATGGGTTGGCTGGGTGATAGACATTGGGGAGGTATTTGCCACGGTGAGCGCTGTGAATTGTGCAAGACTGTTGAGTCACAGATCTGTACTTCTGAATCAAATAACGCAACATATTTTAAGAAAATAGAAAAAAAGAAATAGATAACAGGAGATGAAGAGAGGGGGAGTATGTCAGACGGGGAGACGAACCATGAGAGATGATGGACTCTGAAAAACAAACTGAGGGTTCTAGAGGGGAGGGGGGTATGGGGATCGGTTAGCCTGGTGATGGGTATTGAGGAGGGCACGTTCTGCATGGAGCAGTGGGTGTTATGAACAAACAATTAATCATGGAACAGTGCACCAAAAACTAATGATGTAATATATGGTGATTAACATAACAATAAAAAAATAAAAAAAAAAAAAGATTTTGCACAGCAAAAGAAACAGTCCACAAAACCAAAAGACAACCGACAGAATGGGAGAAAATATGTGCAAATGACATATCAGATAAAGGGCTAGTATCCAAAATCTATAAATAAATTATAAAACTCAACACCCAAAGAACATATAATCCAATCAAGAAATGGGCCGAAAACATGAACAGACATTTTTCCAAAGAAGACATCCAAATGGCCAACAGGCACATGAAAAAGTGCTCAACATCGCTCGGCATGAGGGGAATCCAAATCAAAACCTCAATGAGATACCACCTCACACCCGTCAAAATGGCTAAAATTAACAAGTCAGGGAACGACAGATGGCGGGGATGTGGAGAAAGGGGAACCCTCCTCCACTGTTGGTGGGAATGCAAGCTGCTGCAGCCTCTCTGGAAAACAGTATCGAGGTTCCTCAAACAGTTGAAATTCGAGCTACTGTTCGAGCCAGCAATTGCACTACAGGGTATTTACCAGAACGTTACAAATGTAGGGACCAGAAGGGGTACGTGTACCCCAGTGTTTATAGCAGCAATGTCCACAATAGCCAAACTGTGGAAAGAGCCAAGATGTCCAGCGACAGATGAACGGATAAGGAAGACGTGGTATATATTCACAATGGAATATTATGCAGCCGTCAAAGGAATGAGATCTTGCCATTTGCAACGACGTGGATGGAACTGGATGGTGTTATGTTGAGTGAAATAAGTCAATCAGAGAAAGACACGTATCGCATGACGTCACTGATATGAGGAATTCTTAATCTCAGGAAACAAACTGAGTGTTACTGGAGTGGTTGGGGGTGGGAGAGATGGGGTGGCTGGGTGATAGACATTGGGGAGGGTATGTGCTACGGTGAGCGCTCTGAATTGTGCAAGACTGTTGAATCACAGATCTGTACTTCTGAATCAAATAACGCAACATATTTTAAGAAGAAAGAAAAAGAAGAAGATAACAGGAGAGGAAGGGAAGGGGAGTATGTCAGAGGGGAGACGAACCATGAGAGATGATGGACTCTGAAAAACAAACTGAGGGTTCGATAGGGGAGGGTGGTAGGGGCATATGTTAGCCTGGTGATGGGTATTGAGGAGGGCACGTTCTGCATGGAGCACTGGGTGTTATGAACAAACAATGAATCATGGAACACTGCACCAAAAACTAATGATGTAATATATGGTGATTAACATAACAATTAAAAAAATAAAAAAAAAACACTGAGGGAATGGAAGGCCGGTGTCGGATACGCCTCTCGGCTCAGCTCTTGTTCCTGTGGCTAGTACCCTTGCCCCGGTGTACTTGCAGGCCGAGAGCCAACCAACTCACTCGGTGGAAACACACTGCAGAAAACACCGATTTCGGCCAATTTGGCCTTCCTGAGGGGGGAATCCTTTTGCTCTCTGAATGCGGGCGAGCACTGCCAGCGAGTCCAAAACCATTTTGGAGTGAGCCTGAGGCTGCGGTAGAAGGGAGAACACAACTCCCCACTTCTTTCCTGAAGCCAGCCCAGCGGCCGCCCCCTTGAGCATGCAAGTCTCACTGCTCGCGTACCAACGCAAGGAAACAGTAAGGTAAGGGACCGTGTTGTACAGAGCCTCACTGTTCCAGAGAGTGGAAACACTTGGAGTGTGTGTGCGTGAGAGCCCGGAAGACGAGTCCCCTACTTTACTGGGCGAGTGAAACGAACACGGGCAGCCGCACGTCTCCCACCAGCTCTCAGTGGTAGAATGCTAGCACTCCTTCGGCATGTGTGCGTGCAGGCCTAAGTTGCAGGCCCCTCCCTGGAAGGCACAACACTGTGGAGAAACCGCACTTTACCTCCCGCCGTTCCCTAGCGGAGAGGACGCTGTATGCTGTGCGCTGTGCCTGAGAGTCCGGCGAACGTCTTCCCTATGTAAAACCGAGGGAAAGAAAGGCCGGTGCCAGAGACGCCTCTGGGCTCAGCTCTTGTTCCTGAGGTAGTACCCTTGCCCCGGTGTGCTTGCAGCCCGAGAGCCAACCTCCTAAGTCCAGGGAACCACTCTGTAGAAATTCCTTACTTCGGCCAGACTAGGCCTTCCTGAGGGTGGAAACCTTTTGCTGTGTGAATCCGGGCGAGCTCTGCCAGCAAGTCCAAAACGATTTTCCGAGGGAGACTGAGGCCGCGGCAGAAGGGAGAACACAACTCCCCACTTGTTTCCTGAAGTCAGCCTAGGGCCGCCCCCTTGGGTATTCAAGTCTCACTGTTCGCGTACCAAAACAAAGAAAGCGTACTGTGGGAGAACCGTGTTATAGATAGCCTCATCGTTGTGGGGAGTGGGAACACAGGCAGTGCCTGTGCGTAAGAGCCTGGCATACGAGTCCCCTAAGTTCCTGGGCGAGAGAAACGGATTCGTGCAGCCGCACCTCTCCCACCAGCTCTCAGGATCAGAATGCTAGCACTCCTCCGGCCTGTGTGCGTGCAGGCCTGCGTTGAAGGCCCCTCCCTGGAAGGCACAACACTGTGGAGAAACCGCGCTTTAGCTCACGGCGGTCCCTAGCGGAGAGGAAGCTGTATGCTGTGCGCTGTGCTTGAGAGTCCGGCGAACGGCTTCCCTATGTAAAATCGAGGGAAAGAAAGGCCGGTGCCGGAGACGCGTCTCGGCTCAGCTCTTGTCCTGGGGCTAGTACCGTTGCCCCTGTGTGCTTGCAGGCCGAGAGCCAATCTCCTAAGTCGTGGGAACCACACTGTAGAAATTCCTTACTTCGATAGGACTAGGCCTTCCTGAGGGTGGAAGCCTTTTGCTGTGTGAACGCGGGCGAGCACTGCCAGCGAGTCCAAAACCATTTTCCGAGGGAGACTGAGGCCGCGGCAGAAGGGAGAACACAACTCCCCACTTGTTTCCTAAAGTCAGGCCTGAGGCCGCCCCCTTGACCATGCAAGACTCACTGCTCGCGAAACAACGCACGGAAACAGTAGGGTAGGGTACCGGGTTGTACAGAGCCTCAGTGTTCCGGTGAGTGGAAACACTTGGAGTGTGTGTGCATGCGAGCCTGGGAGACGTGTCCACTACGTTATAGGGCGAGAGAAACGAACTCGGTAGCCGCAACTCTCCCACCAGCTCTCAGTGGCAGAATGGTAGCACTCCTGCCGCATGTTTGCCTCTAAGCCTAAGTTGAAGGACCCTATTTGAAAGGCCCAACCCTGTGGAGAAACCGCGCTTTAGCTCCCGCCGGTCCCTAGCGGCGAAAAAGTTGTATTTTGTGCGCTGTGCTTGAGAGCCCGGCGAACGGCTTCCTTATGGAAAACCGAGGGAAAGGAAGGCCGGTGTCGGAGACGCCTCTCGGCTCAGCTCTTGTTCCTGCGTCTAGTAACGTTGCCCCGGTGTGCTTGCAGGCCGAGAGCCAAGCACCTAAGTCGAGGGAAACACACTGTAGAAAATCCCGTCTTCGGCCAGATTAGGCCGTCCTGAGAGTAGAAACCTTTTGCTGTGTGAATGCGGGCGAGCACTGCCAGCGAGTCCAAAACCATTTTCTGAGGCAGACTGAGGCCACGGCAGAAGGGAGAACACAACTCCCTACTTGTTTCCTGAAGCCAGGCCTGCGGCCGCCCCCTTACCCATGCAAGTCTCACTGCTCGCGTACCAACGCAAGGAAAGAGTGGGGTAGGAGACCGTGTTGTACAGAGCCTCACTGCTCCGGAGAGTGGAAACACTTGGAGTGTGTGTGCATGAGAGCTTGGGAGACGAGTCCCCTACGTTACTGGGCGAGAGAAGCGAACTCGAGCAGCCGCACCTCTCCCACCAGCTCTCAGTGGCAGAATGCTAGCACTCCTCCTCCATGTGTGCCTGCAGGCCTAAGTTGAAGGCCCCTCCTTGAAAGGCACAACACTGTGGAGAAACCGCGCTTTAACTCCCGCCGGTCCACAGTGTTGTGCCTTCCACAGAGAGGCCTGCAACTTAGGCCTGCACACACACAGGCCGGAGGAGTGCTAGCATTCTGACACTGAGATGGTGGGAGTGGTGTGGCTTCACGAAACCGTTTCTCTCGCCCAGTAACTTAGGGGACTCGTATGCCAGGCTCTTACGCACAGGCACTGCCTGTGTTCCCACTCCCCACAACAATGAGGCTATCTATAACACGGTTCTCCTACAGTACTGTTTCTTTGTTTTGGTACGCGAGCAGTGAGACTTGAATAACCAAGGGGGCGGCCCTGGGTTGGCTTCAGGAAACAAGTGGGGAGTTCTGTTCTCCCTTCTGCCGCGGCCTCAGTCTCCCTCCGAAAATCGCTTTGGACTTGCTGGCAGTGCTCGCCCGCATTCACACAGCAAAAGGTTTCCACCCTCAGGAAGGCCTAGTCTGGCCGAAGTAAGGAATTTCTACAGTGTAGTTCCCTGGACCTAGGAGGTTGGCTCTCGGCCTGCAAGCACACCGGGGCAAGGGTACCACCACAGGAACAAAAGCTGAGCCGAGAGGCGTCTCCGGCACCGGCCTTTCTTTCCCTCGGTTTTACATAGGGAAGCCGTTCGCCGGACTCTCAGGCACAGCGCACAGCATACAGCGTCCTCTCCGCTAGACAACGGCGGGAGGTAAAGCGCGGTTTCTCCACAGTGTTGTGCCTTCCAGGGAGGGGCCTGCAACTTAGGCCTGCACTCACACAGGCCGGAGGAGTGCTAGCATTCTGCCACTGAGAGCTGGTGGGAGAGGTGCGGATGCCCGAGTTCGTTTCTTTCGCCCAGTAACGTAGGGGACTCGTCTCCCAGGCTCTGACGCACACACACTCCAAGTGTTTCCACTCACGGGAACAGTGAGGCTCTGTACAACACGGTCCCCTACCCTACTGTTTCCTTGCTTTGGTACGCGAGCAGTGAGAGTTGCATGGTAAAGGTGGCGGCCGCAGGCCTGGCTTCAGGAAACAAGTGGGGAGTTGTGTTCTCCCTCCTGCCGCGGGCTCAGTCTCCCTCGCTAAATGGTTTTGGAATCGCTGGCAGTATTCCCCCCCCCATTCACACAGCAAAAGCTTTAGACCCTCAGGAAGGCCTAATCTGGCCAAAGTCGGGAATTTCTACAGTGTGTTTTCCTCGACTAAGGTGGTTGGCTCTCGGCCTGCAAGCACACCGGGGCAACGTTACTAGACGCAGGAACAAGAGCTGAGCCGAGAGGCGTCTCCGGCACCGGCCTTTCTTTCCCTCGGTTTTACATAGAGAAGCCGTTTGCCTGGCTCTCAAGCACAGCGCACAGCATTCATCATTTTCTCCGCTACGGACCGGCGGGAGTTAAAGCGCGGTTTCTCCACAGTGTTGTGCCTTTCAAGGAGGGGCCTTCAACTTAGGCCTGTAGGCACACATGGAGGAGGAGTGCTAGCATTCTGCCAGTGAGAGCTGGTGGGAGAGGTGCGGCTGCCCGAGTTCCTTTCTCTCGCCCAGTAACGTAGGGCACTCGTATACTAGGCTCTCACGCACACACACTCCAGGTGTTTCCACTCTCCGGAACAGTGAGGCTCTACACCAGGGTACCCTACCCTACTGTTTCCTTGCGTTGTTACAGGAGCAGTGGGACTTGCATGCTCAAGGGGGCAGCTGCTGCCCTGGCTTCAGGAAACAAGTGGGGAGTTGTGTTCTCCATTCTGCCGCAGCCTCAGTCTCCCTCCGAAAATGGTTTTGGACTCGCTGGCAGTGCTCGCCCGCATTCACACAGCAAAATGTTTCCACCCTCAGGAAGGCCTAGTCTAGCCGAAGTAAGGAATTTCTACAGTGTGCTTCCCTCGACTTAAGTGGTTGGTTCTCGGCCTGCAAGCACCCCGGGGCAACGGTACTAGCCCCAGGAACAAGAGCTGAGCCGAGAGGCGTCTCCGGCCCCGGCCTTTCTTTTCCTCAGTTTTACATAGGGAAGCCGTTCGCCGGACTCTCAAGCACAGCGCACAGCATACAGCGTCCTCTCCGCTAGGGCCCGGCGGGATCTAAAGCGCGGTTTCTCCACAGTGTTGGGCCTTCCCAGGAGGGGCCTGCAACCTAGGCCTGCACGCACCCATTCCGGAGGAGTGCTAGCATTCTGCCACTGAGAGCTGGTTTGAGAGGTGCGGCTGCCCGAGTTCGTTTCTATCACCCAATAACGTAGTGGACTCGTCTCCCAGGGTCTCACGCACACACATTCCAAGTGTTTCTACTCTCGGGAACAGTGAGGCTCTGTAAAACACGGTCCCCTAACCTACTGTTTCCTTGCGTTGGTACGCGAGCAGTGAGACTTGCATGCACAAGTGGGCAGCGGCAGGACTGACTTCAGGAAACAAGTGGGGAGTTGTGTTCTCCCCTCTGCCGCGGCCTCAGTCTCCCTCGGAAAATGGTTTTGGACTTGCTGGCAGGGCTCGCCCGCATTCACACAGCAAAATGTTTCCACCCTCAGGAAAGCCTAGTCTAGCCGAAGTAAGGAATTTCTACAGTGTGCTTCCCTCGACCTGGAGGTTGGCTCTCGGCCTGCAAGCACCCCGGGGCAACGGTACTAGCCCCAGGAACAAGAGCTGAGCCGAGAGGCGGCTCCGGCCCCGGCCTTTCTTTTCCTCGGTTTTACATAAGGATGCCGTTCGTCGGGCTCTCAAGCACAGCGAACAGCATACAGCGTCCTCTCCACTAGGGACCGGCGGGAGCTAAGGCGCGGGTTCTCCACAGTGTTGTGCCTTCCCGGGAAGGGTCTCCAACTTAGGCCTGCACGCACACAGGCCGGAGGAGTGCTAGCATTCTGATACTGAGAGCTGGTGGGAGAGGTGCGGCTGCACGAATCCGTTTCTCTCGCCCAGTAACTTAGGGGACTCGTCTGCCAGGCTCTGACGCACAGGCACTCCAGGTGTTCCAACTACCCGCAGCAGTGAGGCTATGTACAACACGGTTCCCCTACATTACTGTTTCTTTGTTTTGGTAAGCGAGCATTGAGACTTGCAAGCCCAAGGGGGCGGCCGCTGGGCTGGCTACCGGAAACAAGAGGGGAGTTGTGTTCTCCCTTCTGCCGCGGCCTCAGTCTCCCTCGGAAAATGGTTTTGGACTCGCTGGCTGTTCTGGCCCGCATTCATACAGCAAAAGGTTTCCACCCTCAGGAAGGCCTAATCTGCCCGAGGTCGGGAATTTCTACACTGTGTTTCCCTCGACTTATTTGGTTGGCTCTCGGCCTGCAAGCACACCGGGGCAAGGGTACTAGCCCCAGGAACAAAAGCTGAGCCGAGAGGCGTCTCCGGCTCCGGCCTTTCTTTCCCTCGGTTTTACATAGGGAAGCCGTTCGCCGGGCTCTCAAGCACAGCGCAGAGGATACAGCGTCCTCTCCGCTAGGAAACGGTGGGATCTAAAGCGCGGTTCCTGCAGAGTGTTGGGACTTTCAAGGAGAGTCCTGAAACATAGGCCTACACGCACACATGCTGGAGGAGTGCTAGCATTCTGCCACTGAGAGCTGGTGGGAGAGGTGCGGATGCCCGAGTTCGTTTCTCTCGCCCAGTAACGTAGGGGACTCCTCTCCCAGGCTCTCATGCACACACACTCCAAGTGTTTCCACTCTCCGGAACAGTGAGGCTCTACAGCACGGTACCCTACCCTACTGTTTCCTTGCGTTGGTACGCGAGCAGTGAGAGTTGGATGGTAAAGGTGGCGGCCGCAGGCCTGGCTTCAGGAAACAAGTGGGGAGTTGTGTTCTCCCTTCTGCCGCGGCCTCAGTGTCCCTCGGAAAATGGTTCTGGACTCGCTGGCAGTGCTCGCCTGCATTCACACAGCAAAAGGTTTCCACCCTCAGGACGGCCTAGTCTGGCCAGTGGAACGAATTACATAGGGAAGCCGTTCGCCGGACTCTCAAGCACAGCGCACAGCATACAGCGTTCTCTCCGCTAGGGACCGGCGGGAGCTAAAGCGCGGTTTCTCCACAGTGTTGTGCCTTCCAGGGACGGGCCTGCAACTTAAGCCTGCACGCACACAGGCCGGAGGACTGCTAGCATTCTGCCACTGAGAGCTGGTGCGAGAGGAGCGGTTGCCCGAGTTCGTTTCTCTAGCCCAGTAACGTAGGGAACTCGTCTCCCAGGCTCTCACGCACACACACTCCAAGTGTTTCCACTCTCCGGAACAGTGAGGCTCGGTACAACACGGTCCCCTACCTTACTGTTTCCTTGTGTTAGTACGAGAGTGAGACTTGCAGGGTTAAGGGGCGGCCGCAGGCCTGGCTTCAGGAAACAAGTGGGGAGTTGTGTTCTCCCTTCTGCCGCGGCCTCAGTCTCCCTCGGAAAATGGTTTTAGACTCGCTGGCAGTGCTCGCCCGCATTCACAGAGCAAAAGGTTTTGACCCTCAGGAAGGCCTAAACGGCCGAAGTCGGGGTTTTCTACAGTGTGTTTCCCTCGACTTAGGTGGTTGGTTCTCGGCCTGCAAGCACACCGGGGCAAGGGTACTAGCCCCAGGAACAAGAGCTGAGCCAAGAGGGGTCTCCGCCACCGGCCTTTCTTTCCCTCGGTTTTACATAAGGAAGCCTTTCGCCGGGCTCTCAAGCACAGCGCACAGAATACAGCGTCCTCTCCGCTAGGGACAGGCGGGAGCTTAAGCGCGGTTTCTCCACAGTGTTGGGCCTTTCAAGGAGGGGCCTGCAACTTAGGCCTGCACGCACACATGCTGAAGGAGTGCTAGCATTCTACCACTGGGAGCTGGTGGGAGACGTGCGGCTGCCCGAGTTCGTTTCTCTCGCCGGGTAAAGTAGGGGACTCTTCTCCCAGACTCTCACGCACACACACTTCAAGTGTTTCCACTCTCCGGAACCGTGAGGCTCTGTGCAACGTGGTCCCCTACCCTACTGTTTCCGTGCGTTGGTAAGGGAGCAGTGAGACTTGTATGCTCAAGGGGGTGGCCGCAGGCCTGGCTTCAGGAAACAAGTGGGGAGTTGTGTTCTCCCTTCTGCGGCGACCTCAGTGTCCCTCGGAAAATGGTTTTGGACTCGCTGGCTGTTCTCGCCCGCATTCATACAGCAAAAGGTTTCCACCCTCAGGAAGGCCTAATCTGGCCGAACACGGGAATTTCTACAGTGTGTTTCCCTCGACTTAGTTGCTTGGCCATCGGCCTGCGAGCACACCGTGGCAAGGGTACCAGCCCAAGGAACAAGAGCTGAGCCGAGAGGCGTCTCCGCCACCGGCCTTTCTTTATCTCAGTTTTACATAAGGAAGCCGTTCGCCGGGCTCTCAAGCACAGCGCACAGCATACAGCGTCCTCTCCGCTACAGACCGGCGGGAGGTAAAGCGCGGTTTCTCCACAGTGTTGGGCCTTTCAAGGAGAGTCCTGAAACATAGGCCTGCACGCACTCATGTTGGAGGAGTGCTAGCATTCTGCCACTGAGAGCTGGTGGGAGAGGTGAGGATGCCCGAGTTCGTTTCTCTCGCCTAGTAACGTAGGGGCCTCCTCTACCAGGCTCTCACGCACACACACTCCAAATGTTTCCACTCTCCGGAACAGTGAGGCTCTACAACACGATACCCTACCCTACTGTTTCCTTGCGTTGGTACGCGAGCAGTGAGAGTTGTATGGTAAAGGGGGCGGCCGCAGGCCTGGCTTCAGGAAACAAGTAGGGAGTTGTGTTCTCCCTTCTGCCGCGGCCTCAGTCTCCCTCGGAAAATGGTTCTGGACTCGATGGCAGTGCTTGCCCGCATTCACACAGCCAAAGGTTTCCACCCTCAGGAAGGCCTAATTTGGCCGAAGTCGGGATTTTGTAGTGTGTTTCACTCGACTTGGCTCTCGGCCTGCAAGCACACCGGGGCAAGGTTACTAGCCCCAGGAACAAGAGGTGGGCCGAGAGGCGTCTCCGCCACCGGCCTTTCTTTCCCTCGGTTTTACTTAAGGAAGCCGTTCGCCGGGCTCTCAAGCACAGTGCACAGCATACAGCGTCCTCTCCGCTACGGACCGGCGGGAGGTAAAGCGCGCTTTCTCCACAGTGTTGTGCCTTCCAGGGTGGGGCCTGCAACTTAGGCCTGCACGTACACAGGCCTGAGGAGTGCTAGCATTCTGATCCTGAGAGCTGGTGGGCGAGGTGCGGCTGCACGAATCCGTTTCTCTCGCCCAGGAACTTAGGGGACTCGTGTGCCAGGGTCTTACGCACAGGCACTCCAGGTGTTCCCACTCCCCGCAACAGTGAGGCTATCTACAACAGGGTTCCGCTACAGTACTGTTACGTTGTTTTAGTACGCGAGCAGTGAGACTTGCATTCCCAAGGGGGCGGCCGCTGGGCTGGCTTGAGGAAGCAAGTGGGGAGTTGTGTTCTCCGTTCTGCCGTGACCTCAGTCTCCCTCAGAAAATGGTTTTGGACTCGCTGGCAGTTCTCGCCCGGATTCATACAGCAAAAGGTTTTGACCCTCAGGAAGGCCTAATCTTGCCGAAGACGGGATTTTCTACAGTGTGTTTCCCTCGACTGAGTTGGTTGGCTCTCGGCCTGCAAGCACACCGGGGCAAGGGTACTAGCCCCAGGAACAAGAGCTGAGCCGAGAGGCGTCTCCAGCACCGGCCTTTCTTTCCCTCGGTTTTACATAGGGAAGCCGTTCGCCGGGCTCTCAAGCACAGCGCCGAGCATACAGCCTCCTCTCTGCTAGGGACCAGGGGAGCTAAAGCGCGGTTTCTCCACAGTGTTGGGCCTTTCAAGGAGGGGCCCGCAACTTAGGCCTGCACGCACACATGCCGGCGGAATGCTAGCATTCTGCCACTGAGAGCTGGTGGGAGAGGTGCGGCTGCCCGAGTTCGTTTCTCTCACCCAGCAAAGTAGGGGACTCCTCTCCCAGGCTCTCACGCAGATACACTCCAAGTGTTTCCACCCTCGAGAACAGTGAGGCTCTGTACAACACGGTCCCCTACCCTACTGTTTCTGTGCGTTGGTACCCGAGAAATGAGAGTTGCATGTGTAAGGGGGCGGCCGCAGGCCTGGATTCAGGAATCAAGTGGGGAGTTGTGTTCTCCCTTCTGCCGCGGCCTCAGTCTCCCTCGGAAAATGGTTTTGGACTCGCTGGCAGTGCTCGCCCGCATTCGCACAGCAAAACGTTTCCACCCTCAGGAAGGCCTAAACTGGCCGAAGTCGGGATTTTCTGCAGTGTGTTTCCCTCGACTGAGTTGGATGGCTCTCGGCCCGCAAGCACACCGGGGCAAGAGTACTAGCCTCAGGAACAAGAGCTGAGCCGAGAGGCGTCTCCACCACCGGCATTTCTTTCCCTCCGTTTTACATAAGGAAGCCGTTCGCCGGGCTCTCAAGCACAGCACACAGCATACAGCGTGCTCTCCGCTAGGGACCGGCGGGAGCTAAAGCGCGCTTTCTCCACAGTGTTGGGCCTTTCAAGGAGGGCCCTGCACCTTCGGCCTGCACGCACACAGGCCGGAGGAGTGCTAGCGTTCTGCCACTGAGAGCTGTTGCGAGACGTGCGGATGCCCGAGTTCGTTTCTTTCGCCCAGTAAAATAGGGGACTCGTCTCCCAGGCTCTCACGCACACACACTCCAAGTGTTTCCACTCTCCGGAACAGTGAGGCTCTGTATAACACGGTCTCCTACCCTACTATATCCTTGCGTTGGTACGCGACCAGTGAGACCTGTATGCTGAAGGGGGCGGCCGCAGGCCTGACTTCAGGAATCAAGTGGGGAGTTGTGTTCTCCCTTCTGCCGCGGCCTCAGTCTCCCTCGCTAAATGGTTTTGGACTCGCTGGCAGTGCTCGCCCGCATTCACACTGCAAAGTGTTCGACCTTCAGGAAGGCCTAATCTGGCCGAAGTCGGGATTATCTACAGTGTGTTTCCCTCGACTTAGGAGGTTCGCTCTCGGCCTGCAAGCACACCGGGGCAAGGTTACTAGCCGCAGGAATAAGAGCTGAGCCGAGAGGCGTCTCCGGCACCGGCCTTTCTTTCCCTCGATTTTACATAAGGATGCCGTTCGCCGGGCTCTCAAGCACAGCGAACAGCATACAGCGTCCTCTCCGCTAGGGACCGGCGGGAGCTAAAGCGCGGGTTCTCCACAGTGTTGTGCCTTCCCGGGAAGGGCCTCCGACTTAGGCCTGCACGCACACAGGCCGGAGGAGTGCTAGCATTCTGATACTGAGAGCTGGTGGGAGAGGTGCGGGTGCACGAATCCGTTTCTCTCGCCCAGTAACTTAGGGCACTCGTCTGCCAGGCTCTGACGCACAGGCACTCCAGGTGTTCCAACTACCCGCAGCAGTGAGGCTATGTACAACACGGTTCCCCTACATTACTGTTTCTTTGTTTTGGTCAGCGAGCAGTGAGACTTGCAAGCCCAAGGGGGCGGTCGCTGGGCTGGCTACCGGAAACAAGAGGGGAGTTGTGTTCTCCCTTCTGCCGCGGCCTCAGTCTCCCTCGGAAAATGGTTTTGGACTCGCTGGCTGTTCTGGCCCGCATTCATACAGCAAAAGGTTTCCACCCTCAGGAAGGCCTAATCTGCCCGAGGTCGGGAATTTCTACAGTGTGTTTCCCTCGACTTAGTTGCTTGGCCATCGGCCTGCGAGCACACCGTGGCAAGGGTACCAGCCCAAGGAACAAGAGCTGAGCCGAGAGGCGCCTCCGGCACCGGCCTTTCTTTCCCTCGGTTTTACATAGAGAAGCCGTTCGCCTGGCTCTCAAGCACAGCGCACAGCATTCATCATTTTCTCCGCTAGGGAGCGGCGTGAGTTAAAGCGCGGTTTCTCCACAGTGTTGTGCCTTTCAAGGAGGGGTCTTCAACTTAGGCCTGTAGGCACACATGGAGGAGGAGTGCTAGCATTCTGCCAGTGAGAGCTGGTGGGAGAGGTGCGGCTGCCCGAGTTCCTTTCTCTCGCCCAGTAACGTAGGGCACTCGTATACCAGGCTCTCACGCACACACACTCCAGGTGTTTCCACTCTCCGGAACAGTGAGGCTCTACACCAGGGTACCCTACCCTACTGTTTCTTTGCGTTGGTACACGAGCAGTGGGACTTGCATGCTCAAGGGGGCAGCCGCTGCCCTGGCTTCAGGAAACAAGTGGGGAGTTGTGTTCTCCCTTCTGCCGCGGCCTCAGTCTCCCTCGGAAAATGGTTTTGGACTCGCTGGCAGTGCTCGCCCGCATTCACACAGCAAAATGTTTCCACCCTCAGGAAGGCCTAGTCTAGCAGAAGTTAGGAATTTCTACAGTGTGTTTCCCTCGACTTAAGTGGTTGGTTCTCGGCCTGCAAGCACCCCGGGGCAACGGTACTAGCCCCAGGAACAAGAGCTGAGCCGAGAGGCGTCTCCGCCAGCGGCCTTTCTTTATCTCAGTTTTACATAAGGAAGCCGTTCGCCGGGCTCTCAAGCACAGCGCACAGCATACAGCGTCCTCTCCGCTACAGACCGGCAGATGGTAAAGCGCGGTTTCTCCACAGTGTTGGGCCTTTCAAGGAGAGTCCTGAAACATAGGCCTGCACGCACTCATGTTGGAGGAGTGCTAGCATTCTGCCACTGAGAGCTGGTGGGAGAGGTGCGGATGCCCGAGTTCGTTTCTCTCGCCTAGTAACGTAGGGGCCTCGTCTACCAGGCTCTCACGCACACACACTCCAAATGTTTCCACTCTCCGGAACAGTGAGGCTCTACAACACGATACCCTACCCTTCTGTTTCCTTGCGTTGGTACGCGAGCAGTGAGAGTTGTATGGTAAAGGGGGCGGCCGCAGGCCTGGCTTCTGGAAACAAGTAGGGAGTTGTGTTCTCCCTTCTGCCGCGGCCTCAGTCTCCCTCGGAAAATGGTTTTGGACTCGATGGCAGTGCTTGCCCGCATTCACACAGCCAAAGGCTTCCACCCTCATTAAGGCCTAATTTGGCCGAAGTCGGGATTTTCTAGTGTGTTTCCCTCGACTTGGCTCTCGGCCTGCAAGCACACCGGGGCAAGGTTACTAGCCCCAGGAACAAGATGTGGGCCGAGACGCGTCTCTGCCACCGGCCTTTCTTTCCCTCGGTTTTACTTAAGGAAGCCGATCGCCGGGCTCTCAAGCACAGTGCACAGCATACAGCGTCCTCTCCACTACGGCCGGCGGGAGGTAAAGCGCGCTTTCTCCACAGTGTTGTGACTTCCAGGGTGGGGCCTGCAACTTAGGCCTGCACGTACACAGGCCTGAGGAGTGCTAGCATTCTGATCCTGAGAGCTGGTGGGCGAGGTGCGGCTGCACGAATCCGTTTCTCTCGCCCAGGAACTTAGGGGACTCGTGTGCCAGGCTCTTACGCACAGGCACTCCAGGTGTTCCCACTCCCCGCAACAGTGAGGCTATCTACAACAGGGTTCCGCTACAGTACTGTTACTTTGTTTTAGTACGCGAGCAGTGAGACTTGCAGTCCCAAGGGGGCGGCCGCTGGGCTGGCTTGAGGAAGCAAGTGGGGAGTTGTGTTCTCCCTTCTGCCGTGACCTCAGTCTCCCTCGGAAAATGGTTTTGGACTCGCTGGCAGTTCTCGCCCGGATTCATACAGCAAAAGGTTTTGACCCTCAGGAAGGCCTAATCTGGCCGAAGTCGGGATTTTCTGCAGTGTGTTTCCCTCGACTGAGTTGGTTGGCTCTCGGCCCGCAAGCACACCGGGGCAAGAGTACTAGCCCCAGGAACAAGAGCTGAGCCGAGAGGCTTCTCCGCCACCGGCATTTCTTTCCCTCCCTTTTACATAAGGAAGCCGTTCGCCGGGCTCTCAAGCACAGCACACAGCATACAGCGTGCTCTCCGCTAGGGACCGGCGGGAGCTAAAGCGCGGTTTCTCCACAGTGTTGCGCCTTTCAAGGAGGGCCCTGCACCTTAGGCCTGCACGCACACAGGCCGGAGGACTGCTAGCGTTCTGCCACTGAGAGCTGTTGCGAGACGTGCGGATGCCCGAGTTCGTTTCTTTCGCCCAGTAAAATAGGGGACTCGTCTCCCAGGCTCTCACGCACACACACTCCAAGTGTTTCCACTCTCCGGAACAGTGAGGCTCTGTATAACACGGTCTCCTACCCTACTATATCCTTGCGTTGGTACGCGACCAGTGAGACCTGTATGCTGAAGGGGGCGGCCGCAGGCCTGGCTTCAGGAAACAAGTGGGGAGTTGTGTTCTCCCTCTGCCGCAACCTCAGTGTCCCCCGGAAATTGGTTTTGGACTCGCTGGCTGTTTTCGCCCGCATTCATACAGCAAAAGTTTTCCACCCTCAGGAAGGCCTAATATGGCCGAACACGGGATTTTCTACAGTGTGTTTCCCTAGAGATAGTTGCTTGGCTCTCGCCTGCGAGCACACCGTGGCAAGGCTACCAGCCCAAGGAACAAGAGCTGAGCCGAGAGGCGTCTCCGCCACCGGCCTTTCTTTATCTCAGTTTTACATAAGGAAGCCGTTCGCCGGGCTCTCAAGCACAGCGGACAGCATACAGCGTCCTCTCCGCTACGGACCGGCGGGAGGTAAAGCGCGGTTTCTCCACAGTGTTGGGCCTTTCAAGGAGAGTCCTGAAACATAGGCCTGCACGCACTCATGTTGGAGGAGTGCTAGCCTTCTGCCACTGACAGCTGGTGGGACAGGTGCGGATGCCCGAGTTCGTTTCACTCGCCTAGTAACGTAGGGGACTCCTCTCCCAGGCTCTCACGCACACACACTCCAAGTGTTTCCACTCTCTGGAACAGTGAGGCTCTTTACAACACGGTCCCCTGCCTTACTGTTTCCTTGCGTTGGTACGCGAGCAGTGAGACTTGCATGCTCATGGGAGCGGCCGCTGGGCTGGCTTCAGGAAAGAAGTGGGGAATTGTGTTCTCCCTTCTACCGCGGAATCCGTCTCCCTGGAAAATGGTTTTGGACTCGCTGGCAGCGCTCGCCCGCATTCACACAGCAAAAGGTTTCCACACTCAGGAACGCCTAATCTGGCCGAAGTCGGGGTTTTCTGCAGCGTGTTTCCATCGACTTAGTTGGTTGGCTCTCGGCCTGCAAGTACACCGGGGAAAGGGTACTAGCCCCAGGAACAAGAGCTGAGCCGAGAGGCATCTCCGCCACCGGCCTTTCTTTCCCTCAGTTTTTTTTTTAATTTTCTTATTCTTATGTTAAACACCATATATTACATCATTAATTTTTGCTGCAGTGTTCCATGACTCATTGTTTCTTCATAACACCCAGTGCTCCATGCAGAACGTGCCATCCTCAATACCCATCACCAGGCTAACACATCCCCCTACGCCCCTCCCCTCTAGAACCCTCAGTTTGTTTTTCAGAGTCCTTCATCTGTCATGGTTCCTCTCTCCCTCTCACATACTCCCCTTCTCTTCCTTTCCTGTTACCTTCTTTCTCTTTTTTCTTAAAATATGTTGCGTTATTTGTTTCAGAAGTACAGATCTGTGATTCAACACTCTTGCACAATTCACAGGGCTCACCGTAGCACATATCCTCCCAAATGTCTATCACCAAGCCACCCCATCCCTCCAAACCCCAACCACTCCAGTAACACTCAGTTTGTTTCCTGAGATTAAGAATTCCTCATATCCGTGAGGTCATGCGATACATGTCTTTCTCTGATTGACATATTTCATTCAACATAACACCCTCCAGTTCCATCCACGTCGCTGCCAATGGCAAGATCTCATTACTTTTGACGGCTGCATAATATTCCATTGTGTATATATACCACCACTTCTTTATCCATTCATCTGTCGATGGACATCTTGGCTCTTTCCACAGTTTGGCTATTGTGGATATTGCTGCTATAAACATTGGGGTACACGTACACCTTCGGGTCCCTACATTTGTATCTTTGGGGTAAATACCCAGTAGTGCAATTGCTGGATCAAACGATAGCTCTAATTTCAACTGTTTGAGGAACCTCCATACTGTTTTCCAGAGTGGTTGCACCGGCTTGCATTCCCTCCAACAGTGTAGGAGGTTTCCCCTTTCTCCACATGCCCGCCAACATCTGTCGTTCCCTCACTTGTTAATTTTAGCCATTCTGACGGGTGTGATATGGCATCTCATTGAGGTTTTGATTTGGATATCCCTGATGCCGAGCGATGTTGAGCACTTTTTCATGTGCCTGTTGGCCATTTGGATGTCTTCTTTGGAAAAATGTCTCCTCATGTCTTCTGCCCATTTCTTGATTGGATTATTTGATCTTTGGGTGTTGAGTTTGATAAGTTCTTTATAGATTTTGTATACTAGCCCTTTATCTGATATGTCATTTGTAAATATTTTCTCCCATTCTGTCGGTTGTCTTTTGGGGTTGTGGACTGTTTCTTTTGCTGTGCAAAAGCTTTTTTTTTATTTTTTAATGTTATGTTAATCACTATATATTACATCATTAGTTTCTCGTGCAGTGTTCCATTATTCATTGATACTGGAATGGTTGGGGTGGGAGGGATGGGGTGGCTGGGTGATAGACATTGGGGAGGGTATGTGCTATGGTGAGCGCTGTGAATTGTGCAAGATTGCTGAATCACAGATCTGTACTTCTGAAACAAATAACGCAACATATTTTAAGAAAAATAAAAGAAGAAGATAACAGGAGAGGAAGAGAAGGGGAGTATTTCAAAGGGGGAGACGAACCATGAGAGATGATGGATTCTGAGAAACAAACTGAGGGTTCTAGAGGAGAGGGGGGTAGGGGGATGGGTTAGCCTGGTGATGGATATTGAGGAGGGCACTTTCTGCATGGAGCACTGGGTGTTATGAACAAACAATGAATCATGGAAGACTGCACCAAAAACGAATGATGTAATATATCATTCTTAAGTTATGATTAACATAACAATTAAGAAAAAAGCTTATGCACAGCAAGACAAACACTCCACATACCCAAAAGACAACCGACAGAATGGGAGAAAATATTGGCAAATGACATATCAGATAAAGGGCTAGTATCCCAAATCTATAAAGAACTTATCAAACTCAACACCCAAAGAACAAATAATCCAATCAAGAAATGGGCCGAAGACATGAACACACATTTTTCCAAAGAAGACATCCAAATGGCCGACAGGCACATGAAAAAGTGCTCAACATCGCTCGGCATCAAGGAAATCCAAATCAAAACCTCAATGAGATACCACCTGACACCCGTCAGAATGGCTAAAGTTAACAAGTCAGGGAACGACAGATGTTGGCGGGGATGTGGAGAAAGGGGAACCCTCCTCCACTGTTGGTGGGAATGCAAGCTGGTAAAACGACTCTGGAAAACAGTATGGAGGATCCTCAAACAGTTGAAATTAGTGCTACCGTTCGATACAGCAATTGACTACTGGGTATTTAACACAAATATACAAATGTAGGGACCGAAAGGGGTACGTGTACCCCAAAGTTTATAGCAGCAAAGTCCACAATAGCCAAACTGTGGAAAGAGCCAAGATGTCCATCAACAGATGAATGGATAAAGAAGAGGTGGTATATATACACAATGGAATATTATGCAGCCGTCAAAAGGAATGAGATCTTACCATTTGCAACGTCGTGGATGCAACTGAAGGGTGTTCTGTTGAGTGAAATAAGTCAATCAGAGAAAGACACGTATTGCATGAGCTCACGGATGTGAGGATTTTTTAATCTCAGGAAACAAACTGAGTGACTGGAGTGGTTGGGGGTTGGAGGGATGGGGTGGCTGGGTGATAGACATTGGGGAGGGAATGTGCTACGGTGAGCGCTGTGAATTGTGCAAGACTGTTGAATCACAGATCTGTACTTCTGAAAGAAAAAACGCAACACATTTTAAGAAAAAGGAAAAGAAGAAGATAACAGGAGAGGAAGAGAAGGGGAGTATGTCAGAGGGGGAGACGAACCATGAGAGATGATGGACTCTGAAAAACAAAGTGAGGGCTCTAGAGGGGAGGGGGTAGGGGTTTGGGTTAGCCTGGTGATGGGTATTGAGGAGGGCACGTTCTGCATGGAGCACTGGGTTTTATGAACAAAAAATGAATCATGGAACACTGCACCAAAAACTAATGATGTAATATATTGTGATTAACATAACAATAAAAAAAAGCTTTTGCACAGCAAAAGAAACAGTCCACAAAACCAAAAGACAACTGACAGAATGGGAGAAAATATTTGCAAATGACATATCAGATAAAGGGCTAGTATCCAAAATCTATAAAGAAGTTATCAAACTCAACACCCAAAGAAAAAATAATCCAATCAAGAAATGGGCCGAAGACATGAACACACATTTTTCCAAAGAAGACATCCAAATGGCCGACAGGCACATGAAAAAGTGCTCAACATCGCTCGGCATCAAGGAAATCCAAATCAAAACCTCAATGAGATACCACCTGACACCCGTCAGAATGGCTAAAGTTAACAAGTCAGGGAACGACAGATTTTGGCGGGGATGTGGAGAAAGGGGAACCCTCCTCCACTGTTGGTGGGAATGCAAGCTAGTGCAACCACTCTGGAAAAGAGTATGGAGGATCCTCAAACAGTTGAAATTAGTGCTACCGTTCGATCCAGCAATTGACTACTGGGTATTTAACACAAAGATACAAATGTAGGGACCCGAAGGGGTACGTGTACCGCAATGTTTATAGCAACAATGTCCACAATAGCCAAACTGTGGAAAGAGCCAAGATGTCCATCGACAGATGAATGGATAAGGAAGAGGTGGTATATATACACAATGGAATATTACGCAGCCTTCAAAAGGAATGAGATGTTGCCATTTGCAAAGACGTGGTTGGAACTGGAGGGTGTTATGTTGAGTGAAATAAGTTAATCAGAGGAAGACATGTAACGCATGACCTCACAGATATGAGGAATTCTTAATATCAGGAAACAAACTGACTGTTACTGGAGTGTTAGGGGGTGTGAGGGATGGGGTGGCTGGGTGATAGACATTGGGGAGAGTATGTGCTACGGTGAGGGCTGTGAATTGTGCAAGACTGTTGAATCACAAATCTGTACTTCTGAAACAAATAACGCAACATATTTTAAGAAAAAGAAAAAGAAAAAGAAGATAACAGGAGAGGAAGAGAAGGGGAGTATGTCAGAGGGGGACACGAACCATGACAGATGATGGACTCTGAAAAACAAAGGGAGGGTCTAGATGGGAGGGCGGGAGGGGTTTGGGTTATCCTGGTGATGGGTATTGAGGAGGGCATGTTCTGCATGGAGCACTGGGTGTTATGAACAAACAATGAATCATGGAACACTACGAAAAACTAATGATGTAATATATGGTGATTAACATAACAATAAAAAATTTAAAAAAAGCTTTTGCACAGCTAAAGAAACAGTCCACAAAACCAAAAGACACCCGACAGAATGGGAGAAAATATTGACAAATGACATAGCAGATAAAGGGCTAGTATCCAAAATGTATAAAGAACTTATCAAACTCAACACCCAAAGAACATATAATCCAATCAAGAAATGGCCCGAAGACATGAACAGACATTTTTCCAAAGAAGACATCCAAATGGCCAACAGGCACTTGAAAAAGTGCTCAACATCGCTCGGCATCAGGGAAATCCAAATCAAAACCTCAATGAGATACCACCTCACACTCGTCAGAATGGCTAAAATTAACAAGTCAGTGAAGACAGATTTTGGCGGGGTTGTGGAGAAAGGGGAACCCTCCTACACTGTTGGTGGGAATGCAAGCTGGTGCAACCACTCTGGAAAACACTATGGAGGATCCTCAAACAGTTGAAATTAGTGCTACCGTTCGATCCAGCAATTGACTACTGGGTAGTTAACACAAAGATTCAAATGTAGAGACCCGAAGGGGTACGTGTACCGCAATGTTTATAGCAACAATGTCCACAATAGTCAAACTGTGGAAAGAGCTAAGATGTCCATCGACAGATGAATGGATAAAGAAGAGGTGGTATATATACACAATGGAATATTATGCAGCCGTCAAAAGGAATGAGATGTTGCCATTTGCAAAGACGTGGATGGAACTGGAGGGTGTTATGTTGAGTGAAATAAGTCAATCAGGGAAAGACATGTATCGCATGACCTCACTGATATGAGGAATTCTTAATCTCAGGAAACAAACTGAGTGTTACTGGAGTGTTTGGGGGTGGGAGGGATGGGGTGGCTGGGTGATAGACATTGGGGAGAGTATGTGTTACGGTGAGCGCTGTGAATTGTGCAAGACTGTTGAATCACAGATCTGTACTTCTGAAAGAAAAAACGCAACATATTTTAAGAAAAAGTAAAAGAAGAAGATAACAGGAGAGGAAGAGAAGGGGAGTATGTCAGAGGGGGAGACCAACCATGACAGATGATGGACTCTGAAAAACAAAGTGAGGGTTCTAGAGGGGAGGGCGGTAGGGGTTTGGGTTAGCCTGGAGATGGGTATTGGGGAGGGCACGTTCTGCATGGAGCACTCGGTGTTATGAACAAACAATGAATCATGGAACACTGCACCAAAAACTAATGATGTAATATATGGTGATTAACATAACAATAAAAACGCTTTTGCACAGCAAAAGAAACAGTCCACAAAACCAAAAGACAACCGACAGAATGGGAGAAAATATTTGCAAATGACATATCAGATAAAGGGCTAGTCTCCAAAATCCATAAAGAACTTATCAAACTCAACACCCAAAGAACAAATAATCCAATCAAGAAATGGGCCGAAGACATGAACAGACATTTTTCCAAAGAAGACCTCCAAATGGCCAATAGGCACATGAAAAAGTGCTCAACATCGCTCGGCATGAGGGAAATCCAAATCAAACCCTCAATGAGATACCACCTCACACCCGTCAGAATGGCTAAAATTAACAAGTCAGGGAATGACAGATGTTGGCGGGAAGTGGAGAAAGGGGAACCCTCCTACACTGTTGGTGGGAAGGCAAGCTGGTGCAACCACTCTGGAAAACACTATGGAGGATCCTCAAACAGTTGAAATTAGAGCTACCATTCGATCCAGCAATTGCACTACTGGGTATTTACCACAAAGATACAAATGTAGGGACCCGAACGGGTACGTGTACCCCAATGTTTATAGCAGCAATGTCCAAAATAGGTAAATTGTGGAAAGAGCGAAGATGTCCATCGGCAGATGAACGGATAAAGAAGAAGTGGTGTATATACACAATGGAATATTATACAGCCGTCAAAAGGAATGAGATCATGCCATTTGCAACGACGCGGATGGAACTGGAGGGTGCTATGTTGAGTGAAATAAGTGAATCAGAGAAATACACCTATCGCATGACTCACTGATATGAGGAATTTTTAATCTCAGGAAAGAAACTGTTTGAATGGAGTGGTTGGGGCTGGGAGGGATGGGTTGGCTGGGTGATAGACATTGGGGAAGTATGTGCCACGGTGAGCGCTGTGAATTGTGCAACACTGTTGAATCACAGATCTGTACTTCTGAATCAAATAACGCAACATATATTAAGAAAAGAGAAAAAAAGAAATAGATAACAGGAGATGAAGAGAGGGGGAGTATGTCAGACGGGGAGACGAACCATGAGAGATGATGGACTCTGAAAAACAAACTGAGGGTTCTAGAGGGGAGGGGGGTATGGGGATCGGTTACCCTGGTGATGGGTATTGAGGAGGGCACGTTCTGCATGGAGCAGTGGGTGTTATGAACAAACAATTAATCATGGAACAGTGCACCAAAAACTAATGATGTAATATATGGTGATTAACATAACAATAAAAAAATTTAAAAAAAAAGATTTTGCACAGCAAAAGAAACAGTCCACAAAACCAAAAGACAACCGACAGAATGGGAGAAAATATGTGCAAATGACATATCAGATAAAGGGCTAGTATCCAAAATCGATAAAGAACTTATCAAACTCAACACCCAAAGAACACATAATCCAATCAAGAAATGGGCCGAAGACATGAACAGACATTTTTTCAAAGAAGACATCCAAATGGCCAACAGGCACATGAAAAAGTGCTCAACATAGCTCGGTATCAGGGAAATCCAAATCAAAACCTCAATGAGATACCACCTCACACCCGTCAGAATGGCTAAAATTAACAAGTCAGGGAACGACAGATGTTGGTGGGCATGTGGAGAAAGGGGAACCCTCC
The DNA here is from genome assembly GCF_037043125.1 of Eumetopias jubatus. Taxonomy (NCBI): domain Eukaryota; kingdom Metazoa; phylum Chordata; class Mammalia; order Carnivora; family Otariidae; genus Eumetopias; species Eumetopias jubatus. The sequence continues at coordinate 90,008,686 of NW_028274818.1, forward strand.
TACACTGTTGGTGGAAATGCAAGCTGGTGCAACCACTCTGGAAAACACTATGGAGGATCCTCAAACAGTTGAAATTAGCGCTACCGTTCGATCCAGCAATTGACTACTGGGTGTTTAACACAAAGATACAAATGTAGGGACCCGAAGGTGTACGTGTACCCCAAAGTTTATAGCAGCAATGTCCACAATAGCCAAACTGTGGAAAGAGCCAAGATGTCCATCGACAGATGAATGGATAAAGAAGAGGTGGTATATATACACAATGGAATATTATGCAGCCTTCTAAAGGAATGAGATGTTGCCATTTGCAAAGACGTGGATGGAACTGGAGGGTGTTATGTTGAGTGAAATAAGTCAATCAGAGAAAGACATGTATCGCATGACCTCACTGATATGAGGAATTCTTAATCTCAGGAAACAAACTGGGTTTTACTGGAGTGGTTGTGGGTGGGAGGGATGGGGTGGCTGGGTGATAGACATTGGGGAGGATATGTGCTACGGTGAGCACTGTCGATTGTGCAAGACTGTTGAATCACAGATCTGTACTTCTGAAACAAATAAAGCAACATATTTTAAGAAAAAGAAAAAGAAGAAGATAACAGGAGAGGAAGAGAAGGGGAGTATGTCAGAGGGGGAGACGAACCATGACAGATGATGGACTTTGAAAAACAAAATGAGGGTTCTAGAGGGGAGGGCGGTAGGGGTTCGGGTTTGCCTGGTGATGGGTATTGAGGAGGGCACGTTCTGCATGGAGGACTGGGTGTTATGAACAAACAATGAATCATGGAACACTGCACCAAAAACTAATGATGTAATATATGGTGATTAACATAACAATAAAAAAGCTTTTGCACAGCAAAAGAAACAGCCCACAAAACCAAAAGACAACCGACAGAATGGGAGAAAATATTTGCAAATGACATATCAGATAAAGGGCTAGTATCCAAAATCTATAAAGAACTTATCAAACTCAACACCCAAAGAACAAATAATCCAATCAAGAAATGGGCCGAAGACATGAACAGACATTTTTCCAAAGAAGACCTCCAAATGGCCAATAGGCACATGAAAAAGTGCTCAACATCGCTCGGCATGAGGGAAATCCAAATCAAAACCTCAATGAGATACCACCTCACACCCGTCAAAATGGCTAAAATTAACAAGTCAGGGAACGACAGATGTTGGCGGGGATGTGGAGAAAGGGGAAGCCTCCTACACTGTTGGTGGGAAGGCAAGCTTGTTTAAGCACTCTGGAAAACAGTATGGAGGTTCCTCAAAGAGTTGAAATTAGAGCTACCGTTCGATCCAGCAATTGACTACTGGGTATTTACCACAAAGATACAAATGTAGGGACCCGAAGGGGTACGTGTACCCAAAGTTTATAGCAGCAATGTCCACAATAACCAAACTGTGGAAAGAGCCAAGAGGTCCATCGACAGATGAATGGATAAAGAAGAAGTGGTATATATACACAAGGGAATATTATGCAGCCGTCAAAAGGAATGAGATCTTGCCATTTGCAATGACGTGGATGGAACTGGAGGGTGTTATGTTGAGTGAAATAGGTCACTCAGAGAAAGCCACGTATCGCATGACCTCACTGATATGAGGAATTCTTAATCTTAGGAAAGAAACTGAGTGTTACTGGAGTGGTTGGAGGTGGGAGGGATGGGTTGGCTGGGTCATAGACATTGGGGAGGGTATGTGCCACGGTGAGCGCTGTGAATTGTGCAACACTGTTGAATCACAGATCTGTACTTCTGAATCAAATAACGCAACATATTTTAAGAAAAAAGAAAAAGAATTAGATAACAGGAGATGAAGAGAGGGGGAGTATGTCAGACGGGGAGAAGAACCATGAGAGATGATGGACTCTGAAAAACAAACTGAGGGTTCTAGAGGGGAGGGGGGTAGGGGGATCGGTTAGCCTGGTGATGGGTACAGAGGAGGGCAGGTTCTGCATGCAGCATTGGGTGTTATGAACAAACAATGAATCATGGAACACTGCACGAAAAACTAATGATGTAATATATGGTGCTTCACATAACAATAAAAAATTTAAAAAAAAGCTTTTGCAGAGCTAAAGAAACAGTCCACAAAACCAAAAGACACCCGACAGAATGGGAGAAAATATTTGCAAATGACATATCAGATAAAGGGCTAGTATCCAAAATCTATAACTAACTTATAAAACTCAACACCCAAAGAACATATAATCCAATCAAGAAAGGGGCCGAAGATATGAACAGACATTTTTCCAAAGAAGACATCCAAATGGCCAACAGGCACATGAAAAAGTGCTCAACATCGCTCGGCATCAGGGAAATCCAAATCAAAACTTCAATGAGATACCACCTCACACCCGTCAGAATGGCTAAAATTAACAAGTCAGGGAACGACAGATGTTGGCGGGGATGTGGAGAAAGGGGAACCCTCCTCCACTGTTGGTGGGAATGCAAGCTGGTGCAACCACTCTGGAAAACAGTATGGAGGATCCTCAAACAGTTGAAATTAGTGCTACCGTTCGATCCAGCAATTGACTACTGGGTATTTAACACAAAGATACAAATGTAGGGACCCGAAGGGGTACGTGTACCCCAAAGTCTATAGCAGCAATGTCCACAATAGCCAAACTGTGGAAAGAGCCAAGATGTCCATCGACAGATGAATGGATAAAGAAGAGGTGGAATATATACACAATGGAATATTATGCAGCCTTCAAAAGGAATGAGATGTTGCCATTTGCAAAGACGTGGATGGAACGGTAGGGTGTTATGTTGAGTGAAATAAGTCAATCAGAGAAAGACACGTATCGCATGACCTCACTGATATGAGGAATTCTTAATCTCAGGAAACAAACTGAGTGTTACTGGAGTGGTTGTGGGTGGGAGGGATGGGGTGGCTGGGTGATAGACAATGGGGACGGTATGTGCTACGGTGAGCGCTGTGCATTGTGCAAGACTGTTGAATCACAGATCTGTACTTCTGAAACAAATAACGCAACATATTTTAAGAAAAAGAAAAAGAAGATAACAGGAGAGGAAGAGAAGGGGAGTATGTCAGTGGGGGACACGAACCATGAGAGATAATGGACTCTGAAAAACAAAGGGAGGGTCTAGAGGGGAGGGCGGGAGGGGTTTGGGTTATCCTGGTGATGGGTATTGAGGAGGGCACGTTCTGCATGGAGCACTGGGTGTTATGAACAAACAATGAATCATGGAACACTGTAGGAAAAACTAATGATATAATATATGGTGATTAACATAACAATAAAAAATATTAAAAAAAGCTTTTGCACAGCTAAAGAAACAGTCCACAAAACCAAAAGACACCCGACAGAATGGGAGAAAATATTGACAAATGACATAGCAGATAAAGGGCTAGTATCCAAAATGTATAAAGAACTTATCAAACTCAACACCCAAAGAACATATAATCCAATCAAGAAATGGGCCGAAGACATGAACAGACATTTTTCCAAAGAAGACATCCATGGCCAACAGGCACATGAAAAAGTGCTCAACATCGCTCGGCATCAGGGAAATCAATCAAAACCTCAATGAGATACCACCTCACACCCGTCAGAATGGCTAAAATTAACAAGTCAGTGAAGACAGATTTTGGCGGGGTTGTGGAGAAAGGGGAACCCTCCTACACTGTCGGTGGGAATGCAAGCTGGTGCAACCACTCTGGAAAACACTATGGAGGATCCTCAAACAGTTGAAATTAGAGCTACCATTCGATCCAGCAATTGCACTACTGGGTATTTACCACAAAGATACAAATGTAGGGACCCGAACGGGTACGTGTACCCCAATGTTTATAGCAGCAATGTCCAAAATAGGTAAATTGTGGAAAGAGCGAAGATGTCCATCGGCAGATGAACGGATAAAGAAGAAGTGGTGTATATACACAATGGAATATTATACAGCCGTCAAAAGGAATGAGATCATGCCATTTGCAACGACGCGGATGGAACTGGAGGGTGCTATGTTGAGTGAAATAAGTGAATCAGAGAAATACACCTATCGCATGACTCACTGATATGAGGAATTTTTAATCTCAGGAAAGAAACTGTTTGAATGGAGTGGTTGGGGCTGGGAGGGATGGGTTGGCTGGGTGATAGACATTGGGGAAGTATGTGCCACGGTGAGCGCTGTGAATTGTGCAAGACTGTTGAATCACAGATCTGTACTTCTGAATCAAATAACGCAACATATATTAAGAAAAGAGAAAAAAAGAAATAGATAACAGGAGATGAAGAGAGGGGGAGTATGTCAGACGGGGAGACGAACCATGAGAGATGATGGACTCTGAAAAACAAACTGAGGGTTCTAGAGGGGAGGGGGGTATGGGGATCGGTTAGCCTGGTGATGGGTATTGAGGAGGGCACGTTCTGCATGGAGCAGTGGGTGTTATGAACAAACAATGAATCATGGAACAGTGCACCAAAAACTAATGATGTAATATATGGTGATTAACATAACAATAAAAACGCGTTTGCACAGCAAAAGAAACAGTCCACAAAACCAAAAGACAACCGACAGAATGGGAGAAAATATTTGCAAATGACATATCAGATAAAGGGCTAGTCTCCAAAATCCATAAAGAACTTATCAAACTCAACACCCAAAGAACAAATAATCCAATCAAGAAATGGGCCGATGACATGAACAGACATTTTTCCAAAGAAGACCTCCAAATGGCCAATAGGCACATGAAAAAGTGCTCAACATCGCTCGGCATGAGGGAAATCCAAATCAAACCCTCAATGAGATACCACCTCACACCCGTCAGAATGGCTAAAATTAACAAGTCAGGGAATGACAGATGTTGGCGGGGTTGTGGAGAAAGGGGAACCCTCCTACACTGTTGGTGGGAAGGCAAGCTGGTGCAACCACTCTGGAAAACACTATGGAGGATCCTCAAACAGTTGAAATTAGAGCTACCATTCGATCCAGCAATTGCACTACTGGGTATTTACCACAAAGATACAAATGTAGGGACCCGAACGGGTACGTGTACCCCAATGTTTATAGCAGCAATGTCCAAAATAGGTAAATTGTGGAAAGAGCGAAGATGTCCATCGGCAGATGAACGGATAAAGAAGAAGTGGTGTATATACACAATGGAATATTATACAGCCGTCAAAAGGAATGAGATCATGCCATTTGCAACGACGCGGATGGAACTGGAGGGTGCTATGTTGAGTGAAATAAGTGAATCAGAGAAATACACCTATCGCATGACTCACTGATATGAGGAATTTTTAATCTCAGGAAAGAAACTGTTTGAATGGAGTGGTTGGGGCTGGGAGGGATGGGTTGGCTGGGTGATAGACATTGGGGAAGTATGTGCCACGGTGAGCGCTGTGAATTGTGCAACACTGTTGAATCACAGATCTGTACTTCTGAATCAAATAACGCAACATATACTAAGAAAAGAGAAAAAAAGAAATAGATAACAGGAGATGAAGAGAGGGGGAGTATGTCAGACGGGGAGACGAACCATGAGAGATGATGGACTCTGAAAAACAAACTGAGGGTTCTAGAGGGGAGGGGGGTATGGGGATCGGTTAGCCTGGTGATGGGTATTGAGGAGGGCACGTTCTGCATGGAGCAGTGGGTGTTATGAACAAACAATTAATCATGGAACAGTGCACCAAAAACTAATGATGTAATATATGGTGATTAACATAACAATAAAAAAATTAAAAAAAAAAGATTTTGCACAGCAAAAGAAACAGTCCACAAAACCAAAAGACAACCGACAGAATGGGAGAAAATATGTGCAAATGACATATCAGATAAAGGGCTAGTATCCAAAATCGATAAAGAACTTATCAAACTCAACACCCAAAGAACACATAATCCAATCAAGAAATGGGCCGAAGACATGAACAGACATTTTTTCAAAGAAGACATCCAAATGGCCAACAGGCACATGAAAAAGTGCTCAACATAGCTCGGTATCAGGGAAATCCAAATCAAAACCTCAATGAGATACCACCTCACACCCGTCAGAATGGCTAAAATTAACAAGTCAGGGAACGACAGATGTTGGCGGGCATGTGGAGAAAGGGGAACCCTCCTACACTGTTGGTGGAAATGCAAGCTGGTGCAACCACTCTGGAAAACACTATGGAGGATCCTCAAACAGTTGAAATTAGCGCTACCGTTCGATCCAGCAATTGACTACTGGGTGTTTAACACAAAGATACAAATGTAGGGACCCGAAGGTGTACGTGTACCCCAAAGTTTATAGCAGCAATGTCCACAATAGCCAAACTGTGGAAAGAGCCAAGATGTCCATCGACAGATGAATGGATAAAGAAGAGGTGGTATATATACACAATGGAATATTATGCAGCCTTCTAAAGGAATGAGATGTTGCCATTTGCAAAGACGTGGATGGAACTGGAGGGTGTTATGTTGAGTGAAATAAGTCAATCAGAGAAAGACATGTATCGCATGACCTCACTGATATGAGGAATTCTTAATCTCAGGAAACAAACTGGGTTTTACTGGAGTGGTTGTGGGTGGGAGGGATGGGGTGGCTGGGTGATAGACATTGGGGAGGATATGTGCTACGGTGAGCACTGTCGATTGTGCAAGACTGTTGAATCACAGATCTGTACTTCTGAAACAAATAAAGCAACATATTTTAAGAAAAAGAAAAAGAAGAAGATAACAGGAGAGGAAGAGAAGGGGAGTATGTCAGAGGGGGAGACGAACCATGACAGATGATGGACTTTGAAAAACAAAATGAGGGTTCTAGAGGGGAGGGCGGTAGGGGTTCGGGTTTGCCTGGTGATGGGTATTGAGGAGGGCACGTTCTGCATGGAGGACTGGGTGTTATGAACAAACAATGAATCATGGAACACTGCACCAAAAACTAATGATGTAATATATGGTGATTAACATAACAATAAAAAAGCTTTTGCACAGCAAAAGAAACAGCCCACAAAACCAAAAGACAACCGACAGAATGGGAGAAAATATTTGCAAATGACATATCAGATAAAGGGCTAGTATCCAAAATCTATAAAGAACTTATCAAACTCAACACCCAAAGAACAAATAATCCAATCAAGAAATGGGCCGAAGACATGAACAGACATTTTTCCAAAGAAGACCTCCAAATGGCCAATAGGCACATGAAAAAGTGCTCAACATCGCTCGGCATGAGGGAAATCCAAATCAAAACCTCAATGAGATACCACCTCACACCCGTCAAAATGGCTAAAATTAACAAGTCAGGGAACGACAGATGTTGGCGGGGATGTGGAGAAAGGGGAAGCCTCCTACACTGTTGGTGGGAAGGCAAGCTTGTTTAAGCACTCTGGAAAACAGTATGGAGGTTCCTCAAAGAGTTGAAATTAGAGCTACCGTTCGATCCAGCAATTGACTACTGGGTATTTACCACAAAGATACAAATGTAGGGACCCGAAGGGGTACGTGTACCCAAAGTTTATAGCAGCAATGTCCACAATAACCAAACTGTGGAAAGAGCCAAGAGGTCCATCGACAGATGAATGGATAAAGAAGAAGTGGTATATATACACAAGGGAATATTATGCAGCCGTCAAAAGGAATGAGATCTTGCCATTTGCAATGACGTGGATGGAACTGGAGGGTGTTATGTTGAGTGAAATAGGTCACTCAGAGAAAGCCACGTATCGCATGACCTCACTGATATGAGGAATTCTTAATCTTAGGAAACAAACTGAGTGTTACTGGAGTGGTTGGAGGTGGGAGGGATGGGTTGGCTGGGTCATAGACATTGGGGAGGGTATGTGCCACGGTGAGCGCTGTGAATTGTGCAACACTGTTGAATCACAGATCTGTACTTCTGAATCAAATAACGCAACATATTTTAAGAAAAAAGAAAAAGAATTAGATAACAGGAGATGAAGAGAGGGGGAGTATGTCAGACGGGGAGACGAACCATGAGAGATGATGGACTCTGAAAAACAAACTGAGGGTTCTAGAGGGGAGGGGGGTATGGGGATCGGTTATCCTGGTGATGGGTATTGAGGAGGGCACGTTCTGCATGGAGCAGTGGGTGTTATGAACAAACAATTAATCATGGAACAGTGCACCAAAAACTAATGATGTAATATATGGTGATTAACATAACAATAAAAAAATTAAAAAAAAAAGATTTTGCACAGCAAAAGAAACAGTCCACAAAACCAAAAGACAACCGACAGAATGGGAGAAAATATGTGCAAATGACATATCAGATAAAGGGCTAGTATCCAAAATCGATAAAGAACTTATCAAACTCAACACCCAAAGAACACATAATCCAATCAAGAAATGGGCCGAAGACATGAACAGACATTTTTTCAAAGAAGACATCCAAATGGCCAACAGGCACATGAAAAAGTGCTCAACATAGCTCGGTATCAGGGAAATCCAAATCAAAACCTCAATGAGATACCACCTCACACCCGTCAGAATGGCTAAAATTAACAAGTCAGGGAACGACAGATGTTGGCGGGCATGTGGAGAAAGGGGAACCCTCCTACACTGTTGGTGGAAATGCAAGCTGGTGCAACCACTCTGGAAAACACTATGGAGGATCCTCAAACAGTTGAAATTAGCGCTACCGTTCGATCCAGCAATTGACTACTGGGTGTTTAACACAAAGATACAAATGTAGGGACCCGAAGGTGTACGTGTACCCCAAAGTTTATAGCAGCAATGTCCACAATAGCCAAACTGTGGAAAGAGCCAAGATGTCCATCGACAGATGAATGGATAAAGAAGAGGTGGTATATATACACAATGGAATATTATGCAGCCTTCTAAAGGAATGAGATGTTGCCATTTGCAAAGACGTGGATGGAACTGGAGGGTGTTATGTTGAGTGAAATAAGTCAATCAGAGAAAGACATGTATCGCATGACCTCACTGATATGAGGAATTCTTAATCTCAGGAAACAAACTGGGTTTTACTGGAGTGGTTGTGGGTGGGAGGGATGGGGTGGCTGGGTGATAGACATTGGGGAGGATATGTGCTACGGTGAGCACTGTCGATTGTGCAAGACTGTTGAATCACAGATCTGTACTTCTGAAACAAATAAAGCAACATATTTTAAGAAAAAGAAAAAGAAGAAGATAACAGGAGAGGAAGAGAAGGGGAGTATGTCAGAGGGGGAGACGAACCATGACAGATGATGGACTTTGAAAAACAAAATGAGGGTTCTAGAGGGGAGGGCGGTAGGGGTTCGGGTTTGCCTGGTGATGGGTATTGAGGAGGGCACGTTCTGCATGGAGGACTGGGTGTTATGAACAAACAATGAATCATGGAACACTGCACCAAAAACTAATGATGTAATATATGGTGATTAACATAACAATAAAAAAGCTTTTGCACAGCAAAAGAAACAGCCCACAAAACCAAAAGACAACCGACAGAATGGGAGAAAATATTTGCAAATGACATATCAGATAAAGGGCTAGTATCCAAAATCTATAAAGAACTTATCAAACTCAACACCCAAAGAACAAATAATCCAATCAAGAAATGGGCCGAAGACATGAACAGACATTTTTCCAAAGAAGACCTCCAAATGGCCAATAGGCACATGAAAAAGTGCTCAACATCGCTCGGCATGAGGGAAATCCAAATCAAAACCTCAATGAGATACCACCTCACACCCGTCAAAATGGCTAAAATTAACAAGTCAGGGAACGACAGATGTTGGCGGGGATGTGGAGAAAGGGGAAGCCTCCTACACTGTTGGTGGGAAGGCAAGCTTGTTTAAGCACTCTGGAAAACAGTATGGAGGTTCCTCAAAGAGTTGAAATTAGAGCTACCGTTCGATCCAGCAATTGACTACTGGGTATTTACCACAAAGATACAAATGTAGGGACCCGAAGGGGTACGTGTACCCAAAGTTTATAGCAGCAATGTCCACAATAACCAAACTGTGGAAAGAGCCAAGATGTCCATCGACAGATGAATGGATAAAGAAGAAGTGGTATATATACACAAGGGAATATTATGCAGCCGTCAAAAGGAATGAGATCTTGCCATTTGCAATGACGTGGATGGAACTGGAGGGTGTTATGTTGAGTGAAATAGGTCACTCAGAGAAAGCCACGTATCGCATGACCTCACTGATATGAGGAATTCTTAATCTTAGGAAAGAAACTGAGTGTTACTGGAGTGGTTGGAGGTGGGAGGGATGGGTTGGCTGGGTCATAGACATTGGGGAGGGTATGTGCCACGGTGAGCGCTGTGAATTGTGCAACACTGTTGAATCACAGATCTGTACTTCTGAATCAAATAACGCAACATATTTTAAGAAAAAAGAAAAAGAATTAGATAACAGGAGATGAAGAGAGGGGGAGTATGTCAGACGGGGAGAAGAACCATGAGAGATGATGGACTCTGAAAAACAAACTGAGGGTTCTAGAGGGGAGGGGGGTAGGGGGATCGGTTAGCCTGGTGATGGGTACAGAGGAGGGCAGGTTCTGCATGCAGCATTGGGTGTTATGAACAAACAATGAATCATGGAACACTGCACGAAAAACTAATGATGTAATATATGGTGCTTCACATAACAATAAAAAATTTAAAAAAAAGCTTTTGCAGAGCTAAAGAAACAGTCCACAAAACCAAAAGACACCCGACAGAATGGGAGAAAATATTTGCAAATGACATATCAGATAAAGGGCTAGTATCCAAAATCTATAACTAACTTATAAAACTCAACACCCAAAGAACATATAATCCAATCAAGAAAGGGGCCGAAGATATGAACAGACATTTTTCCAAAGAAGACATCCAAATGGCCAACAGGCACATGAAAAAGTGCTCAACATCGCTCGGCATCAGGGAAATCCAAATCAAAACTTCAATGAGATACCACCTCACACCCGTCAGAATGGCTAAAATTAACAAGTCAGGGAACGACAGATGTTGGCGGGGATGTGGAGAAAGGGGAACCCTCCTCCACTGTTGGTGGGAATGCAAGCTGGTGCAACCACTCTGGAAAACAGTATGGAGGATCCTCAAACAGTTGAAATTAGTGCTACCGTTCGATCCAGCAATTGACTACTGGGTATTTAACACAAAGATACAAATGTAGGGACCCGAAGGGGTACGTGTACCCCAAAGTCTATAGCAGCAATGTCCACAATAGCCAAACTGTGGAAAGAGCCAAGATGTCCATCGACAGATGAATGGATAAAGAAGAGGTGGAATATATACACAATGGAATATTATGCAGCCTTCAAAAGGAATGAGATGTTGCCATTTGCAAAGACGTGGATGGAACGGTAGGGTGTTATGTTGAGTGAAATAAGTCAATCAGAGAAAGACACGTATCGCATGACCTCACTGATATGAGGAATTCTTAATCTCAGGAAACAAACTGAGTGTTACTGGAGTGGTTGTGGGTGGGAGGGATGGGGTGGCTGGGTGATAGACAATGGGGACGGTATGTGCTACGGTGAGCGCTGTGCATTGCGCAAGACTGTTGAATCACAGATCTGTACTTCTGAAACAAATAACGCAACATATTTTAAGAAAAAGAAAAAGAAGATAACAGGAGAGGAAGAGAAGGGGAGTATGTCAGTGGGGGACACGAACCATGAGAGATAATGGACTCTGAAAAACAAAGGGAGGGTCTAGAGGGGAGGGCGGGAGGGGTTTGGGTTATCCTGGTGATGGGTATTGAGGAGGGCACGTTCTGCATGGAGCACTGGGTGTTATGAACAAACAATGAATCATGGAACACTGCACCAAAAACTAATGATGTAATATATGGTGATTAACATAACAATAAAAAAATTAAAAAAAAAAGATTTTGCACTGCAAAAGAAACAGTCCACAAAACCAAAAGACAACCGACAGAATGGGAGAAAATATGTGCAAATGACATATCAGATAAAGGGCTAGTATCCAAAATCGATAAAGAACTTATCAAACTCAACACCCAAAGAACACATAATCCAATCAAGAAATGGGCCGAAGACATGAACAGACATTTTTTCAAAGAAGACATCCAAATGGCCAACAGGCACATGAAAAATTGCTCAACATAGCTCGGTATCAGGGAAATCCAAATCAAAACCTCAATGAGATACCACCTCACACCCGTCAGAATGGCTAAAATTAACAAGTCAGGGAACGACAGATGTTGGCGGGCATGTGGAGAAAGGGGAACCCTCCTACACTGTTGGTGGAAATGCAAGCTGGTGCAACCACTCTGGAAAACACTATGGAGGATCCTCAAACAGTTGAAATTAGCGCTACCGTTCGATCCAGCAATTGACTACTGGGTGTTTAACACAAAGATACAAATGTAGGGACCCGAAGGTGTACGTGTACCCCAAAGTTTATAGCAGCAATGTCCACAATAGCCAAACTGTGGAAAGAGCCAAGATGTCCATCGACAGATGAATGGATAAAGAAGAGGTGGTATATATACACAATGGAATATTATGCAGCCTTCTAAAGGAATGAGATGTTGCCATTTGCAAAGACGTGGATGGAACTGGAGGGTGTTATGTTGAGTGAAATAAGTCAATCAGAGAAAGACATGTATCGCATGACCTCACTGATATGAGGAATTCTTAATCTCAGGAAACAAACTGGGTTTTACTGGAGTGGTTGTGGGTGGGAGGGATGGGGTGGCTGGGTGATAGACATTGGGGAGGATATGTGCTACGGTGAGCACTGTCGATTGTGCAAGACTGTTGAATCACAGATCTGTACTTCTGAAACAAATAAAGCAACATATTTTAAGAAAAAGAAAAAGAAGAAGATAACAGGAGAGGAAGAGAAGGGGAGTATGTCAGAGGGGGAGACGAACCATGACAGATGATGGACTTTGAAAAACAAAATGAGGGTTCTAGAGGGGAGGGCGGTAGGGGTTCGGGTTTGCGTGGTGATGGGTATTGAGGAGGGCACGTTCTGCATGGAGGACTGGGTGTTATGAACAAACAATGAATCATGGAACACTGCACCAAAAACTAATGATGTAATATATGGTGATTAACATAACAATAAAAAAGCTTTTGCACAGCAAAAGAAACAGCCCACAAAACCAAAAGACAACCGACAGAATGGGAGAAAATATTTGCAAATGACATATCAGATAAAGGGCTAGTATCCAAAATCTATAAAGAACTTATCAAACTCAACACCCAAAGAACAAATAATCCAATCAAGAAATGGGCCGAAGACATGAACAGACATTTTTCCAAAGAAGACCTCCAAATGGCCAATAGGCACATGAAAAAGTGCTCAACATCGCTCGGCATGAGGGAAATCCAAATCAAAACCTCAATGAGATACCACCTCACACCCGTCAAAATGGCTAAAATTAACAAGTCAGGGAACGACAGATGTTGGCGGGGATGTGGAGAAAGGGGAAGCCTCCTACACTGTTGGTGGGAAGGCAAGCTTGTTTAAGCACTCTGGAAAACAGTATGGAGGTTCCTCAAAGAGTTGAAATTAGAGCTACCGTTCGATCCAGCAATTGACTACTGGGTATTTACCACAAAGATACAAATGTAGGGACCCGAAGGGGTACGTGTACCCAAAGTTTATAGCAGCAATGTCCACAATAACCAAACTGTGGAAAGAGCCAAGAGGTCCATCGACAGATGAATGGATAAAGAAGAAGTGGTATATATACACAAGGGAATATTATGCAGCCGTCAAAAGGAATGAGATCTTGCCATTTGCAATGACGTGGATGGAACTGGAGGGTGTTATGTTGAGTGAAATAGGTCACTCAGAGAAAGCCACGTATCGCATGACCTCACTGATATGAGGAATTCTTAATCTTAGGAAACAAACTGAGTGTTACTGGAGTGGTTGGAGGTGGGAGGGATGGGTTGGCTGGGTCATAGACATTGGGGAGGGTATGTGCCACGGTGAGCGCTGTGAATTGTGCAACACTGTTGAATCACAGATCTGTACTTCTGAATCAAATAACGCAACATATTTTAAGAAAAAAGAAAAAGAATTAGATAACAGGAGATGAAGAGAGGGGGAGTATGTCAGACGGGGAGAAGAACCATGAGAGATGATGGACTCTGAAAAACAAACTGAGGGTTCTAGAGGGGAGGGGGGTAGGGGGATCGGTTAGCCTGGTGATGGGTACAGAGGAGGGCAGGTTCTGCATGCAGCATTGGGTGTTATGAACAAACAATGAATCATGGAACACTGCACGAAAAACTAATGATGTAATATATGGTGCTTCACATAACAATAAAAAATTTAAAAAAAAGCTTTTGCAGAGCTAAAGAAACAGTCCACAAAACCAAAAGACACCCGACAGAATGGGAGAAAATATTTGCAAATGACATATCAGATAAAGGGCTAGTATCCAAAATCTATAACTAACTTATAAAACTCAACACCCAAAGAACATATAATCCAATCAAGAAAGGGGCCGAAGATATGAACAGACATTTTTCCAAAGAAGACATCCAAATGGCCAACAGGCACATGAAAAAGTGCTCAACATCGCTCGGCATCAGGGAAATCCAAATCAAAACTTCAATGAGATACCACCTCACACCCGTCAGAATGGCTAAAATTAACAAGTCAGGGAACGACAGATGTTGGCGGGGATGTGGAGAAAGGGGAACCCTCCTCCACTGTTGGTGGGAATGCAAGCTGGTGCAACCACTCTGGAAAACAGTATGGAGGATCCTCAAACAGTTGAAATTAGTGCTACCGTTCGATCCAGCAATTGACTACTGGGTATTTAACACAAAGATACAAATGTAGGGACCCGAAGGGGTACGTGTACCCCAAAGTCTATAGCAGCAATGTCCACAATAGCCAAACTGTGGAAAGAGCCAAGATGTCCATCGACAGATGAATGGATAAAGAAGAGGTGGAATATATACACAATGGAATATTATGCAGCCTTCAAAAGGAATGAGATGTTGCCATTTGCAAAGACGTGGATGGAACGGTAGGGTGTTATGTTGAGTGAAATAAGTCAATCAGAGAAAGACACGTATCGCATGACCTCACTGATATGAGGAATTCTTAATCTCAGGAAACAAACTGAGTGTTACTGGAGTGGTTGTGGGTGGGAGGGATGGGGTGGCTGGGTGATAGACAATGGGGACGGTATGTGCTACGGTGAGCGCTGTGCATTGTGCAAGACTGTTGAATCACAGATCTGTACTTCTGAAACAAATAACGCAACATATTTTAAGAAAAAGAAAAAGAAGATAACAGGAGAGGAAGAGAAGGGGAGTATGTCAGTGGGGGACACGAACCATGAGAGATAATGGACTCTGAAAAACAAAGGGAGGGTCTAGAGGGGAGGGCGGGAGGGGTTTGGGTTATCCTGGTGATGGGTATTGAGGAGGGCACGTTCTGCATGGAGCACTGGGTGTTATGAACAAACAATGAATCATGGAACACTGTAGGAAAAACTAATGATATAATATATGGTGATTAACATAACAATAAAAAATATTAAAAAAAGCTTTTGCACAGCTAAAGAAACAGTCCACAAAACCAAAAGACACCCGACAGAATGGGAGAAAATATTGACAAATGACATAGCAGATAAAGGGCTAGTATCCAAAATGTATAAAGAACTTATCAAACTCAACACCCAAAGAACATATAATCCAATCAAGAAATGGGCCGAAGACATGAACAGACATTTTTCCAAAGAAGACATCCATGGCCAACAGGCACATGAAAAAGTGCTAAACATCGCTCGGCATCAGGGAGATCAATCAAAACCTCAATGAGATACCACCTCACACCCGTCAGAATGGCTAAAATTAACAAGTCAGTGAAGACAGATTTTGGCGGGGTTGTGGAGAAAGGGGAACCCTCCTACACTGTTGGTGGGAATGCAAGCTGGTGCAACCACTCTGGAAAACACTATGGAGGATCCTCAAACAGTTGAAATTAGTGCTACAATTCGATCCAGCAATTGACTACTGGGTATTTAACACAAGTTTGAAATGTAGGGACTCGAAGGGGTACGTGTACCGCAATGTTTATAGCAACAATGTCCACAATAGCCAAAATGTGGAAAGAGCCAAGATGTCCATCGACAGACGAATGGATAAAGAAGTGGTGGTATATATTCACAATGGAATATTATGCAGCCTTCAAAAGGAATGAGATGTTGCCATTTGCAAAGACGTGGATGGAACTGGAGGGTGTTATGTTGAGTGAAATAAGTCAATCAGAGAAAGACATGTATCGCATGACCTCACGGATATGAGGAATTCTTAATCTCAGGAAAAACACTGAGTGTTACTGGAGTGGTTGGGGGTGGGAGGGATGGGGTGGCTGGGTGATAGACATTGGGGAGAGTATGTGCTACGGTGAGCGCTGTGAATTGTGCAAGACTGTTGAATCACAGATCTGTACTTCTGAAACAAATAAAGCAACATATTTTAAGAAAAAGTAAAAGAAGAAGATAACAGGAGAGGAAGAGAAGGGGAGTATGTCAGAGGGGGAGACGAACCATGACAGATGATGGACTCTGAAAAACAAAGTGAGGGTTCTAGAGGGGAGGGCGGTAAGGGTTTGGGTTAGCCTGGAGATGGGTATTGGGGAGGGCACGTTCTGCATGGAGCACTCGGTATTATGAACAAACAATGAATCATGGAACACTGCACCAAAAACTAATGATGTTATATATGGCGATTAACATAACAATAAAAACGCTTTTGCACAGCAAAAGAAACAGTCCACAAAACCAAAAGACAACCGACAGAATGGGAGAAAATATTTGCAAATGACATATCAGATAAAGGGCTAGTCTCCAAAATCCATAAAGAACTTATCAAACTCAACACCCAAAGAACAAATAATCCAATCAAGTAATGGGTCGAAGACATGAACAGACATTTTTCCAAAGAAGACCTCCAAATGGCCAATAGGCACATGAAAAAGTGCTCAACATCGCTCGGCATGAGGGAATTCCAAATCAAACCCTCAATGAGATACCACCTCACACCCGTCAGAATGGCTAAAATTAACAAGTCAGGGAATGACAGATGTTGGCGGGAAGTGGAGAAAGGGGAACCCTCCTACACTGTTGGTGGGAAGGCAAGCTGGTGCAACCACTCTGGAAAACACTATGGAGGATCCTCAAACAGTTGAAATTAGAGCTACCATTCGATCCAGCAATTGCACTACTGGGTATTTACCACAAAGATACAAATGTAGGGACCCGAACGGGTACGTGTACCCCAATGTTTATAGCAGCAATGTCCAAAATAGGTAAATTGTGGAAAGAGCGAAGATGTCCATTGACAGATGAACGGATAAAGAAGAAGTGGTGTATATACACAATGGAATATTATACAGCCGTCAAAAGGAATGAGATCTTGCCATTTGCAACGACGCGGATGGAACTGGAGGGTGTTATGTTGAGTGAAATAAGTGAATCAGAGAAATACACCTATCGCATGACTCACTGATATGAGGAACTTTTAATCTCAGGAAAGAAACTGTTTAAATGGAGTGGTTGGGGCTGGGAGGGATGGGTTGGCTGGGTGATAGACATTGGGGAGGTATTTGCCACGGTGAGCGCTGTGAATTGTGCAAGACTGTTGAGTCACAGATCTGTACTTCTGAATCAAATAACGCAACATATTTTAAGAAAATAGAAAAAAAGAAATAGATAACAGGAGATGAAGAGAGGGGGAGTATGTCAGACGGGGAGACGAACCATGAGAGATGATGGACTCTGAAAAACAAACTGAGGGTTCTAGAGGGGAGGGGGGTATGGGGATCGGTTAGCCTGGTGATGGGTATTGAGGAGGGCACGTTCTGCATGGAGCAGTGGGTGTTATGAACAAACAATTAATCATGGAACAGTGCACCAAAAACTAATGATGTAATATATGGTGATTAACATAACAATAAAAAAATAAAAAAAAAAAAAGATTTTGCACAGCAAAAGAAACAGTCCACAAAACCAAAAGACAACCGACAGAATGGGAGAAAATATGTGCAAATGACATATCAGATAAAGGGCTAGTATCCAAAATCTATAAATAAATTATAAAACTCAACACCCAAAGAACATATAATCCAATCAAGAAATGGGCCGAAAACATGAACAGACATTTTTCCAAAGAAGACATCCAAATGGCCAACAGGCACATGAAAAAGTGCTCAACATCGCTCGGCATGAGGGGAATCCAAATCAAAACCTCAATGAGATACCACCTCACACCCGTCAAAATGGCTAAAATTAACAAGTCAGGGAACGACAGATGGCGGGGATGTGGAGAAAGGGGAACCCTCCTCCACTGTTGGTGGGAATGCAAGCTGCTGCAGCCTCTCTGGAAAACAGTATCGAGGTTCCTCAAACAGTTGAAATTCGAGCTACTGTTCGAGCCAGCAATTGCACTACAGGGTATTTACCAGAACGTTACAAATGTAGGGACCAGAAGGGGTACGTGTACCCCAGTGTTTATAGCAGCAATGTCCACAATAGCCAAACTGTGGAAAGAGCCAAGATGTCCAGCGACAGATGAACGGATAAGGAAGACGTGG
Organism: Eumetopias jubatus; assembly: GCF_037043125.1. Lineage (NCBI taxonomy): Eukaryota > Metazoa > Chordata > Mammalia > Carnivora > Otariidae > Eumetopias > Eumetopias jubatus. The sequence goes on from NW_028274818.1 coordinate 90,027,214, forward strand.
TATATATTCACAATGGAATATTATGCAGCCGTCAAAGGAATGAGATCTTGCCATTTGCAACGACGTGGATGGAACTGGATGGTGTTATGTTGAGTGAAATAAGTCAATCAGAGAAAGACACGTATCGCATGACGTCACTGATATGAGGAATTCTTAATCTCAGGAAACAAACTGAGTGTTACTGGAGTGGTTGGGGGTGGGAGAGATGGGGTGGCTGGGTGATAGACATTGGGGAGGGTATGTGCTACGGTGAGCGCTCTGAATTGTGCAAGACTGTTGAATCACAGATCTGTACTTCTGAATCAAATAACGCAACATATTTTAAGAAGAAAGAAAAAGAAGAAGATAACAGGAGAGGAAGGGAAGGGGAGTATGTCAGAGGGGAGACGAACCATGAGAGATGATGGACTCTGAAAAACAAACTGAGGGTTCGATAGGGGAGGGTGGTAGGGGCATATGTTAGCCTGGTGATGGGTATTGAGGAGGGCACGTTCTGCATGGAGCACTGGGTGTTATGAACAAACAATGAATCATGGAACACTGCACCAAAAACTAATGATGTAATATATGGTGATTAACATAACAATTAAAAAAATAAAAAAAAAAACACTGAGGGAATGGAAGGCCGGTGTCGGATACGCCTCTCGGCTCAGCTCTTGTTCCTGTGGCTAGTACCCTTGCCCCGGTGTACTTGCAGGCCGAGAGCCAACCAACTCACTCGGTGGAAACACACTGCAGAAAACACCGATTTCGGCCAATTTGGCCTTCCTGAGGGGGGAATCCTTTTGCTCTCTGAATGCGGGCGAGCACTGCCAGCGAGTCCAAAACCATTTTCGAGTGAGCCTGAGGCTGCGGTAGAAGGGAGAACACAACTCCCCACTTCTTTCCTGAAGCCAGCCCAGCGGCCGCCCCCTTGAGCATGCAAGTCTCACTGCTCGCGTACCAACGCAAGGAAACAGTAAGGTAAGGGACCGTGTTGTACAGAGCCTCACTGTTCCAGAGAGTGGAAACACTTGGAGTGTGTGTGCGTGAGAGCCCGGAAGACGAGTCCCCTACTTTACTGGGCGAGTGAAACGAACACGGGCAGCCGCACGTCTCCCACCAGCTCTCAGTGGTAGAATGCTAGCACTCCTTCGGCATGTGTGCGTGCAGGCCTAAGTTGCAGGCCCCTCCCTGGAAGGCACAACACTGTGGAGAAACCGCACTTTACCTCCCGCCGTTCCCTAGCGGAGAGGACGCTGTATGCTGTGCGCTGTGCCTGAGAGTCCGGCGAACGTCTTCCCTATGTAAAACCGAGGGAAAGAAAGGCCGGTGCCAGAGACGCCTCTGGGCTCAGCTCTTGTTCCTGAGGTAGTACCCTTGCCCCGGTGTGCTTGCAGCCCGAGAGCCAACCTCCTAAGTCCAGGGAACCACTCTGTAGAAATTCCTTACTTCGGCCAGACTAGGCCTTCCTGAGGGTGGAAACCTTTTGCTGTGTGAATCCGGGCGAGCTCTGCCAGCAAGTCCAAAACGATTTTCCGAGGGAGACTGAGGCCGCGGCAGAAGGGAGAACACAACTCCCCACTTGTTTCCTGAAGTCAGCCTAGGGCCGCCCCCTTGGGTATTCAAGTCTCACTGTTCGCGTACCAAAACAAAGAAAGCGTACTGTGGGAGAACCGTGTTATAGATAGCCTCATCGTTGTGGGGAGTGGGAACACAGGCAGTGCCTGTGCGTAAGAGCCTGGCATACGAGTCCCCTAAGTTCCTGGGCGAGAGAAACGGATTCGTGCAGCCGCACCTCTCCCACCAGCTCTCAGGATCAGAATGCTAGCACTCCTCCGGCCTGTGTGCGTGCAGGCCTGCGTTGAAGGCCCCTCCCTGGAAGGCACAACACTGTGGAGAAACCGCGCTTTAGCTCACGGCGGTCCCTAGCGGAGAGGAAGCTGTATGCTGTGCGCTGTGCTTGAGAGTCCGGCGAACGGCTTCCCTATGTAAAATCGAGGGAAAGAAAGGCCGGTGCCGGAGACGCGTCTCGGCTCAGCTCTTGTCCTGGGGCTAGTACCGTTGCCCCTGTGTGCTTGCAGGCCGAGAGCCAATCTCCTAAGTCGTGGGAACCACACTGTAGAAATTCCTTACTTCGATAGGACTAGGCCTTCCTGAGGGTGGAAGCCTTTTGCTGTGTGAACGCGGGCGAGCACTGCCAGCGAGTCCAAAACCATTTTCCGAGGGAGACTGAGGCCGCGGCAGAAGGGAGAACACAACTCCCCACTTGTTTCCTAAAGTCAGGCCTGAGGCCGCCCCCTTGACCATGCAAGACTCACTGCTCGCGAAACAACGCACGGAAACAGTAGGGTAGGGTACCGGGTTGTACAGAGCCTCAGTGTTCCGGTGAGTGGAAACACTTGGAGTGTGTGTGCATGCGAGCCTGGGAGACGTGTCCACTACGTTATAGGGCGAGAGAAACGAACTCGGTAGCCGCAACTCTCCCACCAGCTCTCAGTGGCAGAATGGTAGCACTCCTGCCGCATGTTTGCCTCTAAGCCTAAGTTGAAGGACCCTATTTGAAAGGCCCAACCCTGTGGAGAAACCGCGCTTTAGCTCCCGCCGGTCCCTAGCGGCGAAAAAGTTGTATTTTGTGCGCTGTGCTTGAGAGCCCGGCGAACGGCTTCCTTATGGAAAACCGAGGGAAAGGAAGGCCGGTGTCGGAGACGCCTCTCGGCTCAGCTCTTGTTCCTGCGTCTAGTAACGTTGCCCCGGTGTGCTTGCAGGCCGAGAGCCAAGCACCTAAGTCGAGGGAAACACACTGTAGAAAATCCCGTCTTCGGCCAGATTAGGCCGTCCTGAGAGTAGAAACCTTTTGCTGTGTGAATGCGGGCGAGCACTGCCAGCGAGTCCAAAACCATTTTCTGAGGCAGACTGAGGCCACGGCAGAAGGGAGAACACAACTCCCTACTTGTTTCCTGAAGCCAGGCCTGCGGCCGCCCCCTTACCCATGCAAGTCTCACTGCTCGCGTACCAACGCAAGGAAAGAGTGGGGTAGGAGACCGTGTTGTACAGAGCCTCACTGCTCCGGAGAGTGGAAACACTTGGAGTGTGTGTGCATGAGAGCTTGGGAGACGAGTCCCCTACGTTACTGGGCGAGAGAAGCGAACTCGAGCAGCCGCACCTCTCCCACCAGCTCTCAGTGGCAGAATGCTAGCACTCCTCCTCCATGTGTGCCTGCAGGCCTAAGTTGAAGGCCCCTCCTTGAAAGGCACAACACTGTGGAGAAACCGCGCTTTAACTCCCGCCGGTCCACAGTGTTGTGCCTTCCACAGAGAGGCCTGCAACTTAGGCCTGCACACACACAGGCCGGAGGAGTGCTAGCATTCTGACACTGAGATGGTGGGAGTGGTGTGGCTTCACGAAACCGTTTCTCTCGCCCAGTAACTTAGGGGACTCGTATGCCAGGCTCTTACGCACAGGCACTGCCTGTGTTCCCACTCCCCACAACAATGAGGCTATCTATAACACGGTTCTCCTACAGTACTGTTTCTTTGTTTTGGTACGCGAGCAGTGAGACTTGAATAACCAAGGGGGCGGCCCTGGGTTGGCTTCAGGAAACAAGTGGGGAGTTCTGTTCTCCCTTCTGCCGCGGCCTCAGTCTCCCTCCGAAAATCGCTTTGGACTTGCTGGCAGTGCTCGCCCGCATTCACACAGCAAAAGGTTTCCACCCTCAGGAAGGCCTAGTCTGGCCGAAGTAAGGAATTTCTACAGTGTAGTTCCCTGGACCTAGGAGGTTGGCTCTCGGCCTGCAAGCACACCGGGGCAAGGGTACCACCACAGGAACAAAAGCTGAGCCGAGAGGCGTCTCCGGCACCGGCCTTTCTTTCCCTCGGTTTTACATAGGGAAGCCGTTCGCCGGACTCTCAGGCACAGCGCACAGCATACAGCGTCCTCTCCGCTAGACAACGGCGGGAGGTAAAGCGCGGTTTCTCCACAGTGTTGTGCCTTCCAGGGAGGGGCCTGCAACTTAGGCCTGCACTCACACAGGCCGGAGGAGTGCTAGCATTCTGCCACTGAGAGCTGGTGGGAGAGGTGCGGATGCCCGAGTTCGTTTCTTTCGCCCAGTAACGTAGGGGACTCGTCTCCCAGGCTCTGACGCACACACACTCCAAGTGTTTCCACTCACGGGAACAGTGAGGCTCTGTACAACACGGTCCCCTACCCTACTGTTTCCTTGCTTTGGTACGCGAGCAGTGAGAGTTGCATGGTAAAGGTGGCGGCCGCAGGCCTGGCTTCAGGAAACAAGTGGGGAGTTGTGTTCTCCCTCCTGCCGCGGGCTCAGTCTCCCTCGCTAAATGGTTTTGGAATCGCTGGCAGTATTCCCCCCCCCCCATTCACACAGCAAAAGCTTTAGACCCTCAGGAAGGCCTAATCTGGCCAAAGTCGGGAATTTCTACAGTGTGTTTTCCTCGACTAAGGTGGTTGGCTCTCGGCCTGCAAGCACACCGGGGCAACGTTACTAGACGCAGGAACAAGAGCTGAGCCGAGAGGCGTCTCCGGCACCGGCCTTTCTTTCCCTCGGTTTTACATAGAGAAGCCGTTTGCCTGGCTCTCAAGCACAGCGCACAGCATTCATCATTTTCTCCGCTACGGACCGGCGGGAGTTAAAGCGCGGTTTCTCCACAGTGTTGTGCCTTTCAAGGAGGGGCCTTCAACTTAGGCCTGTAGGCACACATGGAGGAGGAGTGCTAGCATTCTGCCAGTGAGAGCTGGTGGGAGAGGTGCGGCTGCCCGAGTTCCTTTCTCTCGCCCAGTAACGTAGGGCACTCGTATACTAGGCTCTCACGCACACACACTCCAGGTGTTTCCACTCTCCGGAACAGTGAGGCTCTACACCAGGGTACCCTACCCTACTGTTTCCTTGCGTTGTTACAGGAGCAGTGGGACTTGCATGCTCAAGGGGGCAGCTGCTGCCCTGGCTTCAGGAAACAAGTGGGGAGTTGTGTTCTCCATTCTGCCGCAGCCTCAGTCTCCCTCCGAAAATGGTTTTGGACTCGCTGGCAGTGCTCGCCCGCATTCACACAGCAAAATGTTTCCACCCTCAGGAAGGCCTAGTCTAGCCGAAGTAAGGAATTTCTACAGTGTGCTTCCCTCGACTTAAGTGGTTGGTTCTCGGCCTGCAAGCACCCCGGGGCAACGGTACTAGCCCCAGGAACAAGAGCTGAGCCGAGAGGCGTCTCCGGCCCCGGCCTTTCTTTTCCTCAGTTTTACATAGGGAAGCCGTTCGCCGGACTCTCAAGCACAGCGCACAGCATACAGCGTCCTCTCCGCTAGGGCCCGGCGGGATCTAAAGCGCGGTTTCTCCACAGTGTTGGGCCTTCCCAGGAGGGGCCTGCAACCTAGGCCTGCACGCACCCATTCCGGAGGAGTGCTAGCATTCTGCCACTGAGAGCTGGTTTGAGAGGTGCGGCTGCCCGAGTTCGTTTCTATCACCCAATAACGTAGTGGACTCGTCTCCCAGGGTCTCACGCACACACATTCCAAGTGTTTCTACTCTCGGGAACAGTGAGGCTCTGTAAAACACGGTCCCCTAACCTACTGTTTCCTTGCGTTGGTACGCGAGCAGTGAGACTTGCATGCACAAGTGGGCAGCGGCAGGACTGACTTCAGGAAACAAGTGGGGAGTTGTGTTCTCCCCTCTGCCGCGGCCTCAGTCTCCCTCGGAAAATGGTTTTGGACTTGCTGGCAGGGCTCGCCCGCATTCACACAGCAAAATGTTTCCACCCTCAGGAAAGCCTAGTCTAGCCGAAGTAAGGAATTTCTACAGTGTGCTTCCCTCGACCTGGAGGTTGGCTCTCGGCCTGCAAGCACCCCGGGGCAACGGTACTAGCCCCAGGAACAAGAGCTGAGCCGAGAGGCGGCTCCGGCCCCGGCCTTTCTTTTCCTCGGTTTTACATAAGGATGCCGTTCGTCGGGCTCTCAAGCACAGCGAACAGCATACAGCGTCCTCTCCACTAGGGACCGGCGGGAGCTAAGGCGCGGGTTCTCCACAGTGTTGTGCCTTCCCGGGAAGGGTCTCCAACTTAGGCCTGCACGCACACAGGCCGGAGGAGTGCTAGCATTCTGATACTGAGAGCTGGTGGGAGAGGTGCGGCTGCACGAATCCGTTTCTCTCGCCCAGTAACTTAGGGGACTCGTCTGCCAGGCTCTGACGCACAGGCACTCCAGGTGTTCCAACTACCCGCAGCAGTGAGGCTATGTACAACACGGTTCCCCTACATTACTGTTTCTTTGTTTTGGTAAGCGAGCATTGAGACTTGCAAGCCCAAGGGGGCGGCCGCTGGGCTGGCTACCGGAAACAAGAGGGGAGTTGTGTTCTCCCTTCTGCCGCGGCCTCAGTCTCCCTCGGAAAATGGTTTTGGACTCGCTGGCTGTTCTGGCCCGCATTCATACAGCAAAAGGTTTCCACCCTCAGGAAGGCCTAATCTGCCCGAGGTCGGGAATTTCTACACTGTGTTTCCCTCGACTTATTTGGTTGGCTCTCGGCCTGCAAGCACACCGGGGCAAGGGTACTAGCCCCAGGAACAAAAGCTGAGCCGAGAGGCGTCTCCGGCTCCGGCCTTTCTTTCCCTCGGTTTTACATAGGGAAGCCGTTCGCCGGGCTCTCAAGCACAGCGCAGAGGATACAGCGTCCTCTCCGCTAGGAAACGGTGGGATCTAAAGCGCGGTTCCTGCAGAGTGTTGGGACTTTCAAGGAGAGTCCTGAAACATAGGCCTACACGCACACATGCTGGAGGAGTGCTAGCATTCTGCCACTGAGAGCTGGTGGGAGAGGTGCGGATGCCCGAGTTCGTTTCTCTCGCCCAGTAACGTAGGGGACTCCTCTCCCAGGCTCTCATGCACACACACTCCAAGTGTTTCCACTCTCCGGAACAGTGAGGCTCTACAGCACGGTACCCTACCCTACTGTTTCCTTGCGTTGGTACGCGAGCAGTGAGAGTTGGATGGTAAAGGTGGCGGCCGCAGGCCTGGCTTCAGGAAACAAGTGGGGAGTTGTGTTCTCCCTTCTGCCGCGGCCTCAGTGTCCCTCGGAAAATGGTTCTGGACTCGCTGGCAGTGCTCGCCTGCATTCACACAGCAAAAGGTTTCCACCCTCAGGACGGCCTAGTCTGGCCAGTGGAACGAATTACATAGGGAAGCCGTTCGCCGGACTCTCAAGCACAGCGCACAGCATACAGCGTTCTCTCCGCTAGGGACCGGCGGGAGCTAAAGCGCGGTTTCTCCACAGTGTTGTGCCTTCCAGGGACGGGCCTGCAACTTAAGCCTGCACGCACACAGGCCGGAGGACTGCTAGCATTCTGCCACTGAGAGCTGGTGCGAGAGGAGCGGTTGCCCGAGTTCGTTTCTCTAGCCCAGTAACGTAGGGAACTCGTCTCCCAGGCTCTCACGCACACACACTCCAAGTGTTTCCACTCTCCGGAACAGTGAGGCTCGGTACAACACGGTCCCCTACCTTACTGTTTCCTTGTGTTAGTACGAGAGTGAGACTTGCAGGGTTAAGGGGCGGCCGCAGGCCTGGCTTCAGGAAACAAGTGGGGAGTTGTGTTCTCCCTTCTGCCGCGGCCTCAGTCTCCCTCGGAAAATGGTTTTAGACTCGCTGGCAGTGCTCGCCCGCATTCACAGAGCAAAAGGTTTTGACCCTCAGGAAGGCCTAAACGGCCGAAGTCGGGGTTTTCTACAGTGTGTTTCCCTCGACTTAGGTGGTTGGTTCTCGGCCTGCAAGCACACCGGGGCAAGGGTACTAGCCCCAGGAACAAGAGCTGAGCCAAGAGGGGTCTCCGCCACCGGCCTTTCTTTCCCTCGGTTTTACATAAGGAAGCCTTTCGCCGGGCTCTCAAGCACAGCGCACAGAATACAGCGTCCTCTCCGCTAGGGACAGGCGGGAGCTTAAGCGCGGTTTCTCCACAGTGTTGGGCCTTTCAAGGAGGGGCCTGCAACTTAGGCCTGCACGCACACATGCTGAAGGAGTGCTAGCATTCTACCACTGGGAGCTGGTGGGAGACGTGCGGCTGCCCGAGTTCGTTTCTCTCGCCGGGTAAAGTAGGGGACTCTTCTCCCAGACTCTCACGCACACACACTTCAAGTGTTTCCACTCTCCGGAACCGTGAGGCTCTGTGCAACGTGGTCCCCTACCCTACTGTTTCCGTGCGTTGGTAAGGGAGCAGTGAGACTTGTATGCTCAAGGGGGTGGCCGCAGGCCTGGCTTCAGGAAACAAGTGGGGAGTTGTGTTCTCCCTTCTGCGGCGACCTCAGTGTCCCTCGGAAAATGGTTTTGGACTCGCTGGCTGTTCTCGCCCGCATTCATACAGCAAAAGGTTTCCACCCTCAGGAAGGCCTAATCTGGCCGAACACGGGAATTTCTACAGTGTGTTTCCCTCGACTTAGTTGCTTGGCCATCGGCCTGCGAGCACACCGTGGCAAGGGTACCAGCCCAAGGAACAAGAGCTGAGCCGAGAGGCGTCTCCGCCACCGGCCTTTCTTTATCTCAGTTTTACATAAGGAAGCCGTTCGCCGGGCTCTCAAGCACAGCGCACAGCATACAGCGTCCTCTCCGCTACAGACCGGCGGGAGGTAAAGCGCGGTTTCTCCACAGTGTTGGGCCTTTCAAGGAGAGTCCTGAAACATAGGCCTGCACGCACTCATGTTGGAGGAGTGCTAGCATTCTGCCACTGAGAGCTGGTGGGAGAGGTGAGGATGCCCGAGTTCGTTTCTCTCGCCTAGTAACGTAGGGGCCTCCTCTACCAGGCTCTCACGCACACACACTCCAAATGTTTCCACTCTCCGGAACAGTGAGGCTCTACAACACGATACCCTACCCTACTGTTTCCTTGCGTTGGTACGCGAGCAGTGAGAGTTGTATGGTAAAGGGGGCGGCCGCAGGCCTGGCTTCAGGAAACAAGTAGGGAGTTGTGTTCTCCCTTCTGCCGCGGCCTCAGTCTCCCTCGGAAAATGGTTCTGGACTCGATGGCAGTGCTTGCCCGCATTCACACAGCCAAAGGTTTCCACCCTCAGGAAGGCCTAATTTGGCCGAAGTCGGGATTTTGTAGTGTGTTTCACTCGACTTGGCTCTCGGCCTGCAAGCACACCGGGGCAAGGTTACTAGCCCCAGGAACAAGAGGTGGGCCGAGAGGCGTCTCCGCCACCGGCCTTTCTTTCCCTCGGTTTTACTTAAGGAAGCCGTTCGCCGGGCTCTCAAGCACAGTGCACAGCATACAGCGTCCTCTCCGCTACGGACCGGCGGGAGGTAAAGCGCGCTTTCTCCACAGTGTTGTGCCTTCCAGGGTGGGGCCTGCAACTTAGGCCTGCACGTACACAGGCCTGAGGAGTGCTAGCATTCTGATCCTGAGAGCTGGTGGGCGAGGTGCGGCTGCACGAATCCGTTTCTCTCGCCCAGGAACTTAGGGGACTCGTGTGCCAGGGTCTTACGCACAGGCACTCCAGGTGTTCCCACTCCCCGCAACAGTGAGGCTATCTACAACAGGGTTCCGCTACAGTACTGTTACGTTGTTTTAGTACGCGAGCAGTGAGACTTGCATTCCCAAGGGGGCGGCCGCTGGGCTGGCTTGAGGAAGCAAGTGGGGAGTTGTGTTCTCCGTTCTGCCGTGACCTCAGTCTCCCTCAGAAAATGGTTTTGGACTCGCTGGCAGTTCTCGCCCGGATTCATACAGCAAAAGGTTTTGACCCTCAGGAAGGCCTAATCTTGCCGAAGACGGGATTTTCTACAGTGTGTTTCCCTCGACTGAGTTGGTTGGCTCTCGGCCTGCAAGCACACCGGGGCAAGGGTACTAGCCCCAGGAACAAGAGCTGAGCCGAGAGGCGTCTCCAGCACCGGCCTTTCTTTCCCTCGGTTTTACATAGGGAAGCCGTTCGCCGGGCTCTCAAGCACAGCGCCGAGCATACAGCCTCCTCTCTGCTAGGGACCAGGGGAGCTAAAGCGCGGTTTCTCCACAGTGTTGGGCCTTTCAAGGAGGGGCCCGCAACTTAGGCCTGCACGCACACATGCCGGCGGAATGCTAGCATTCTGCCACTGAGAGCTGGTGGGAGAGGTGCGGCTGCCCGAGTTCGTTTCTCTCACCCAGCAAAGTAGGGGACTCCTCTCCCAGGCTCTCACGCAGATACACTCCAAGTGTTTCCACCCTCGAGAACAGTGAGGCTCTGTACAACACGGTCCCCTACCCTACTGTTTCTGTGCGTTGGTACCCGAGAAATGAGAGTTGCATGTGTAAGGGGGCGGCCGCAGGCCTGGATTCAGGAATCAAGTGGGGAGTTGTGTTCTCCCTTCTGCCGCGGCCTCAGTCTCCCTCGGAAAATGGTTTTGGACTCGCTGGCAGTGCTCGCCCGCATTCGCACAGCAAAACGTTTCCACCCTCAGGAAGGCCTAAACTGGCCGAAGTCGGGATTTTCTGCAGTGTGTTTCCCTCGACTGAGTTGGATGGCTCTCGGCCCGCAAGCACACCGGGGCAAGAGTACTAGCCTCAGGAACAAGAGCTGAGCCGAGAGGCGTCTCCACCACCGGCATTTCTTTCCCTCCGTTTTACATAAGGAAGCCGTTCGCCGGGCTCTCAAGCACAGCACACAGCATACAGCGTGCTCTCCGCTAGGGACCGGCGGGAGCTAAAGCGCGCTTTCTCCACAGTGTTGGGCCTTTCAAGGAGGGCCCTGCACCTTCGGCCTGCACGCACACAGGCCGGAGGAGTGCTAGCGTTCTGCCACTGAGAGCTGTTGCGAGACGTGCGGATGCCCGAGTTCGTTTCTTTCGCCCAGTAAAATAGGGGACTCGTCTCCCAGGCTCTCACGCACACACACTCCAAGTGTTTCCACTCTCCGGAACAGTGAGGCTCTGTATAACACGGTCTCCTACCCTACTATATCCTTGCGTTGGTACGCGACCAGTGAGACCTGTATGCTGAAGGGGGCGGCCGCAGGCCTGACTTCAGGAATCAAGTGGGGAGTTGTGTTCTCCCTTCTGCCGCGGCCTCAGTCTCCCTCGCTAAATGGTTTTGGACTCGCTGGCAGTGCTCGCCCGCATTCACACTGCAAAGTGTTCGACCTTCAGGAAGGCCTAATCTGGCCGAAGTCGGGATTATCTACAGTGTGTTTCCCTCGACTTAGGAGGTTCGCTCTCGGCCTGCAAGCACACCGGGGCAAGGTTACTAGCCGCAGGAATAAGAGCTGAGCCGAGAGGCGTCTCCGGCACCGGCCTTTCTTTCCCTCGATTTTACATAAGGATGCCGTTCGCCGGGCTCTCAAGCACAGCGAACAGCATACAGCGTCCTCTCCGCTAGGGACCGGCGGGAGCTAAAGCGCGGGTTCTCCACAGTGTTGTGCCTTCCCGGGAAGGGCCTCCGACTTAGGCCTGCACGCACACAGGCCGGAGGAGTGCTAGCATTCTGATACTGAGAGCTGGTGGGAGAGGTGCGGGTGCACGAATCCGTTTCTCTCGCCCAGTAACTTAGGGCACTCGTCTGCCAGGCTCTGACGCACAGGCACTCCAGGTGTTCCAACTACCCGCAGCAGTGAGGCTATGTACAACACGGTTCCCCTACATTACTGTTTCTTTGTTTTGGTCAGCGAGCAGTGAGACTTGCAAGCCCAAGGGGGCGGTCGCTGGGCTGGCTACCGGAAACAAGAGGGGAGTTGTGTTCTCCCTTCTGCCGCGGCCTCAGTCTCCCTCGGAAAATGGTTTTGGACTCGCTGGCTGTTCTGGCCCGCATTCATACAGCAAAAGGTTTCCACCCTCAGGAAGGCCTAATCTGCCCGAGGTCGGGAATTTCTACAGTGTGTTTCCCTCGACTTAGTTGCTTGGCCATCGGCCTGCGAGCACACCGTGGCAAGGGTACCAGCCCAAGGAACAAGAGCTGAGCCGAGAGGCGCCTCCGGCACCGGCCTTTCTTTCCCTCGGTTTTACATAGAGAAGCCGTTCGCCTGGCTCTCAAGCACAGCGCACAGCATTCATCATTTTCTCCGCTAGGGAGCGGCGTGAGTTAAAGCGCGGTTTCTCCACAGTGTTGTGCCTTTCAAGGAGGGGTCTTCAACTTAGGCCTGTAGGCACACATGGAGGAGGAGTGCTAGCATTCTGCCAGTGAGAGCTGGTGGGAGAGGTGCGGCTGCCCGAGTTCCTTTCTCTCGCCCAGTAACGTAGGGCACTCGTATACCAGGCTCTCACGCACACACACTCCAGGTGTTTCCACTCTCCGGAACAGTGAGGCTCTACACCAGGGTACCCTACCCTACTGTTTCTTTGCGTTGGTACACGAGCAGTGGGACTTGCATGCTCAAGGGGGCAGCCGCTGCCCTGGCTTCAGGAAACAAGTGGGGAGTTGTGTTCTCCCTTCTGCCGCGGCCTCAGTCTCCCTCGGAAAATGGTTTTGGACTCGCTGGCAGTGCTCGCCCGCATTCACACAGCAAAATGTTTCCACCCTCAGGAAGGCCTAGTCTAGCAGAAGTTAGAAATTTCTACAGTGTGTTTCCCTCGACTTAAGTGGTTGGTTCTCGGCCTGCAAGCACCCCGGGGCAACGGTACTAGCCCCAGGAACAAGAGCTGAGCCGAGAGGCGTCTCCGCCAGCGGCCTTTCTTTATCTCAGTTTTACATAAGGAAGCCGTTCGCCGGGCTCTCAAGCACAGCGCACAGCATACAGCGTCCTCTCCGCTACAGACCGGCAGATGGTAAAGCGCGGTTTCTCCACAGTGTTGGGCCTTTCAAGGAGAGTCCTGAAACATAGGCCTGCACGCACTCATGTTGGAGGAGTGCTAGCATTCTGCCACTGAGAGCTGGTGGGAGAGGTGCGGATGCCCGAGTTCGTTTCTCTCGCCTAGTAACGTAGGGGCCTCGTCTACCAGGCTCTCACGCACACACACTCCAAATGTTTCCACTCTCCGGAACAGTGAGGCTCTACAACACGATACCCTACCCTTCTGTTTCCTTGCGTTGGTACGCGAGCAGTGAGAGTTGTATGGTAAAGGGGGCGGCCGCAGGCCTGGCTTCTGGAAACAAGTAGGGAGTTGTGTTCTCCCTTCTGCCGCGGCCTCAGTCTCCCTCGGAAAATGGTTTTGGACTCGATGGCAGTGCTTGCCCGCATTCACACAGCCAAAGGTTTCCACCCTCAGGAAGGCCTAATTTGGCCGAAGTCGGGATTTTCTAGTGTGTTTCCCTCGACTTGGCTCTCGGCCTGCAAGCACACCGGGGCAAGGTTACTAGCCCCAGGAACAAGATGTGGGCCGAGACGCGTCTCTGCCACCGGCCTTTCTTTCCCTCGGTTTTACTTAAGGAAGCCGATCGCCGGGCTCTCAAGCACAGTGCACAGCATACAGCGTCCTCTCCACTACGGCCGGCGGGAGGTAAAGCGCGCTTTCTCCACAGTGTTGTGACTTCCAGGGTGGGGCCTGCAACTTAGGCCTGCACGTACACAGGCCTGAGGAGTGCTAGCATTCTGATCCTGAGAGCTGGTGGGCGAGGTGCGGCTGCACGAATCCGTTTCTCTCGCCCAGGAACTTAGGGGACTCGTGTGCCAGGCTCTTACGCACAGGCACTCCAGGTGTTCCCACTCCCCGCAACAGTGAGGCTATCTACAACAGTGTTCCGCTACAGTACTGTTACTTTGTTTTAGTACGCGAGCAGTGAGACTTGCATTCCCAAGGGGGCGGCCGCTGGGCTGGCTTGAGGAAGCAAGTGGGGAGTTGTGTTCTCCCTTCTGCCGTGACCTCAGTCTCCCTCGGAAAATGGTTTTGGACTCGCTGGCAGTTCTCGCCCGGATTCATACAGCAAAAGGTTTTGACCCTCAGGAAGGCCTAATCTGGCCGAAGTCGGGATTTTCTGCAGTGTGTTTCCCTCGACTGAGTTGGTTGGCTCTCGGCCCGCAAGCACACCGGGGCAAGAGTACTAGCCCCAGGAACAAGAGCTGAGCCGAGAGGCTTCTCCGCCACCGGCATTTCTTTCCCTCCGTTTTACATAAGGAAGCCGTTCGCCGGGCTCTCAAGCACAGCACACAGCATACAGCGTGCTCTCCGCTAGGGACCGGCGGGAGCTAAAGCGCGGTTTCTCCACAGTGTTGCGCCTTTCAAGGAGGGCCCTGCACCTTAGGCCTGCACGCACACAGGCCGGAGGACTGCTAGCGTTCTGCCACTGAGAGCTGTTGCGAGACGTGCGGATGCCCGAGTTCGTTTCTTTCGCCCAGTAAAATAGGGGACTCGTCTCCCAGGCTCTCACGCACACACACTCCAAGTGTTTCCACTCTCCGGAACAGTGAGGCTCTGTATAACACGGTCTCCTACCCTACTATATCCTTGCGTTGGTACGCGACCAGTGAGACCTGTATGCTGAAGGGGGCGGCCGCAGGCCTGGCTTCAGGAAACAAGTGGGGAGTTGTGTTCTCCCTCTGCCGCAACCTCAGTGTCCCCCGGAAATTGGTTTTGGACTCGCTGGCTGTTTTCGCCCGCATTCATACAGCAAAAGTTTTCCACCCTCAGGAAGGCCTAATATGGCCGAACACGGGATTTTCTACAGTGTGTTTCCCTAGAGATAGTTGCTTGGCTCTCGCCTGCGAGCACACCGTGGCAAGGCTACCAGCCCAAGGAACAAGAGCTGAGCCGAGAGGCGTCTCCGCCACCGGCCTTTCTTTATCTCAGTTTTACATAAGGAAGCCGTTCGCCGGGCTCTCAAGCACAGCGGACAGCATACAGCGTCCTCTCCGCTACGGACCGGCGGGAGGTAAAGCGCGGTTTCTCCACAGTGTTGGGCCTTTCAAGGAGAGTCCTGAAACATAGGCCTGCACGCACTCATGTTGGAGGAGTGCTAGCCTTCTGCCACTGACAGCTGGTGGGACAGGTGCGGATGCCCGAGTTCGTTTCACTCGCCTAGTAACGTAGGGGACTCCTCTCCCAGGCTCTCACGCACACACACTCCAAGTGTTTCCACTCTCTGGAACAGTGAGGCTCTTTACAACACGGTCCCCTGCCTTACTGTTTCCTTGCGTTGGTACGCGAGCAGTGAGACTTGCATGCTCATGGGAGCGGCCGCTGGGCTGGCTTCAGGAAAGAAG
The DNA here is from genome assembly GCF_037043125.1 of Eumetopias jubatus. Classification (NCBI taxonomy): domain Eukaryota; kingdom Metazoa; phylum Chordata; class Mammalia; order Carnivora; family Otariidae; genus Eumetopias; species Eumetopias jubatus. The sequence goes on from NW_028274818.1 coordinate 90,042,277, forward strand.
TGGGGAATTGTGTTCTCCCTTCTACCGCGGAATCCGTCTCCCTGGAAAATGGTTTTGGACTCGCTGGCAGCGCTCGCCCGCATTCACACAGCAAAAGGTTTCCACACTCAGGAACGCCTAATCTGGCCGAAGTCGGGGTTTTCTGCAGCGTGTTTCCATCGACTTAGTTGGTTGGCTCTCGGCCTGCAAGTACACCGGGGAAAGGGTACTAGCCCCAGGAACAAGAGCTGAGCCGAGAGGCATCTCCGCCACCGGCCTTTCTTTCCCTCAGTTTTTTTTTTAATTTTCTTATTCTTATGTTAAACACCATATATTACATCATTAATTTTTGCTGCAGTGTTCCATGACTCATTGTTTCTTCATAACACCCAGTGCTCCATGCAGAACGTGCCATCCTCAATACCCATCACCAGGCTAACACATCCCCCTACGCCCCTCCCCTCTAGAACCCTCAGTTTGTTTTTCAGAGTCCTTCATCTGTCATGGTTCCTCTCTCCCTCTCACATACTCCCCTTCTCTTCCTTTCCTGTTACCTTCTTTCTCTTTTTTCTTAAAATATGTTGCGTTATTTGTTTCAGAAGTACAGATCTGTGATTCAACACTCTTGCACAATTCACAGGGCTCACCGTAGCACATATCCTCCCAAATGTCTATCACCAAGCCACCCCATCCCTCCAAACCCCAACCACTCCAGTAACACTCAGTTTGTTTCCTGAGATTAAGAATTCCTCATATCCGTGAGGTCATGCGATACATGTCTTTCTCTGATTGACATATTTCATTCAACATAACACCCTCCAGTTCCATCCACGTCGCTGCCAATGGCAAGATCTCATTACTTTTGACGGCTGCATAATATTCCATTGTGTATATATACCACCACTTCTTTATCCATTCATCTGTCGATGGACATCTTGGCTCTTTCCACAGTTTGGCTATTGTGGATATTGCTGCTATAAACATTGGGGTACACGTACACCTTCGGGTCCCTACATTTGTATCTTTGGGGTAAATACCCAGTAGTGCAATTGCTGGATCAAACGATAGCTCTAATTTCAACTGTTTGAGGAACCTCCATACTGTTTTCCAGAGTGGTTGCACCGGCTTGCATTCCCTCCAACAGTGTAGGAGGTTTCCCCTTTCTCCACATGCCCGCCAACATCTGTCGTTCCCTCACTTGTTAATTTTAGCCATTCTGACGGGTGTGATATGGCATCTCATTGAGGTTTTGATTTGGATATCCCTGATGCCGAGCGATGTTGAGCACTTTTTCATGTGCCTGTTGGCCATTTGGATGTCTTCTTTGGAAAAATGTCTCCTCATGTCTTCTGCCCATTTCTTGATTGGATTATTTGATCTTTGGGTGTTGAGTTTGATAAGTTCTTTATAGATTTTGTATACTAGCCCTTTATCTGATATGTCATTTGTAAATATTTTCTCCCATTCTGTCGGTTGTCTTTTGGGGTTGTGGACTGTTTCTTTTGCTGTGCAAAAGCTTTTTTTTTATTTTTTAATGTTATGTTAATCACTATATATTACATCATTAGTTTCTCGTGCAGTGTTCCATTATTCATTGATACTGGAATGGTTGGGGTGGGAGGGATGGGGTGGCTGGGTGATAGACATTGGGGAGGGTATGTGCTATGGTGAGCGCTGTGAATTGTGCAAGATTGCTGAATCACAGATCTGTACTTCTGAAACAAATAACGCAACATATTTTAAGAAAAATAAAAGAAGAAGATAACAGGAGAGGAAGAGAAGGGGAGTATTTCAAAGGGGGAGACGAACCATGAGAGATGATGGATTCTGAGAAACAAACTGAGGGTTCTAGAGGAGAGGGGGGTAGGGGGATGGGTTAGCCTGGTGATGGATATTGAGGAGGGCACTTTCTGCATGGAGCACTGGGTGTTATGAACAAACAATGAATCATGGAAGACTGCACCAAAAACGAATGATGTAATATATCATTCTTAAGTTATGATTAACATAACAATTAAGAAAAAAGCTTATGCACAGCAAGACAAACACTCCACATACCCAAAAGACAACCGACAGAATGGGAGAAAATATTGGCAAATGACATATCAGATAAAGGGCTAGTATCCCAAATCTATAAAGAACTTATCAAACTCAACACCCAAAGAACAAATAATCCAATCAAGAAATGGGCCGAAGACATGAACACACATTTTTCCAAAGAAGACATCCAAATGGCCGACAGGCACATGAAAAAGTGCTCAACATCGCTCGGCATCAAGGAAATCCAAATCAAAACCTCAATGAGATACCACCTGACACCCGTCAGAATGGCTAAAGTTAACAAGTCAGGGAACGACAGATGTTGGCGGGGATGTGGAGAAAGGGGAACCCTCCTCCACTGTTGGTGGGAATGCAAGCTGGTAAAACGACTCTGGAAAACAGTATGGAGGATCCTCAAACAGTTGAAATTAGTGCTACCGTTCGATACAGCAATTGACTACTGGGTATTTAACACAAATATACAAATGTAGGGACCGAAAGGGGTACGTGTACCCCAAAGTTTATAGCAGCAAAGTCCACAATAGCCAAACTGTGGAAAGAGCCAAGATGTCCATCAACAGATGAATGGATAAAGAAGAGGTGGTATATATACACAATGGAATATTATGCAGCCGTCAAAAGGAATGAGATCTTACCATTTGCAACGTCGTGGATGCAACTGAAGGGTGTTCTGTTGAGTGAAATAAGTCAATCAGAGAAAGACACGTATTGCATGAGCTCACGGATGTGAGGATTTTTTAATCTCAGGAAACAAACTGAGTGACTGGAGTGGTTGGGGGTTGGAGGGATGGGGTGGCTGGGTGATAGACATTGGGGAGGGAATGTGCTACGGTGAGCGCTGTGAATTGTGCAAGACTGTTGAATCACAGATCTGTACTTCTGAAAGAAAAAACGCAACACATTTTAAGAAAAAGGAAAAGAAGAAGATAACAGGAGAGGAAGAGAAGGGGAGTATGTCAGAGGGGGAGACGAACCATGAGAGATGATGGACTCTGAAAAACAAAGTGAGGGCTCTAGAGGGGAGGGGGTAGGGGTTTGGGTTAGCCTGGTGATGGGTATTGAGGAGGGCACGTTCTGCATGGAGCACTGGGTTTTATGAACAAAAAATGAATCATGGAACACTGCACCAAAAACTAATGATGTAATATATTGTGATTAACATAACAATAAAAAAAAGCTTTTGCACAGCAAAAGAAACAGTCCACAAAACCAAAAGACAACTGACAGAATGGGAGAAAATATTTGCAAATGACATATCAGATAAAGGGCTAGTATCCAAAATCTATAAAGAAGTTATCAAACTCAACACCCAAAGAAAAAATAATCCAATCAAGAAATGGGCCGAAGACATGAACACACATTTTTCCAAAGAAGACATCCAAATGGCCGACAGGCACATGAAAAAGTGCTCAACATCGCTCGGCATCAAGGAAATCCAAATCAAAACCTCAATGAGATACCACCTGACACCCGTCAGAATGGCTAAAGTTAACAAGTCAGGGAACGACAGATTTTGGCGGGGATGTGGAGAAAGGGGAACCCTCCTCCACTGTTGGTGGGAATGCAAGCTAGTGCAACCACTCTGGAAAAGAGTATGGAGGATCCTCAAACAGTTGAAATTAGTGCTACCGTTCGATCCAGCAATTGACTACTGGGTATTTAACACAAAGATACAAATGTAGGGACCCGAAGGGGTACGTGTACCGCAATGTTTATAGCAACAATGTCCACAATAGCCAAACTGTGGAAAGAGCCAAGATGTCCATCGACAGATGAATGGATAAGGAAGAGGTGGTATATATACACAATGGAATATTACGCAGCCTTCAAAAGGAATGAGATGTTGCCATTTGCAAAGACGTGGTTGGAACTGGAGGGTGTTATGTTGAGTGAAATAAGTTAATCAGAGGAAGACATGTAACGCATGACCTCACAGATATGAGGAATTCTTAATATCAGGAAACAAACTGACTGTTACTGGAGTGTTAGGGGGTGTGAGGGATGGGGTGGCTGGGTGATAGACATTGGGGAGAGTATGTGCTACGGTGAGGGCTGTGAATTGTGCAAGACTGTTGAATCACAAATCTGTACTTCTGAAACAAATAACGCAACATATTTTAAGAAAAAGAAAAAGAAAAAGAAGATAACAGGAGAGGAAGAGAAGGGGAGTATGTCAGAGGGGGACACGAACCATGACAGATGATGGACTCTGAAAAACAAAGGGAGGGTCTAGATGGGAGGGCGGGAGGGGTTTGGGTTATCCTGGTGATGGGTATTGAGGAGGGCATGTTCTGCATGGAGCACTGGGTGTTATGAACAAACAATGAATCATGGAACACTACGAAAAACTAATGATGTAATATATGGTGATTAACATAACAATAAAAAATTTAAAAAAAGCTTTTGCACAGCTAAAGAAACAGTCCACAAAACCAAAAGACAACCGACAGAATGGGAGAAAATATTTGCAAATGACATATCAGATAAAGGGCTAGTCTCCAAAATCCATAAAGAACTTATCAAACTCAACACCCAAAGAACAAATAATCCAATCAAGTAATGGGTCGAAGACATGAACAGACATTTTTCCAAAGAAGACCTCCAAATGGCCAATAGGCACATGAAAAAGTGCTCAACATCGCTCGGCATGAGGGAATTCCAAATCAAACCCTCAATGAGATACCACCTCACACCCGTCAGAATGGCTAAAATTAACAAGTCAGGGAATGACAGATGTTGGCGGGAAGTGGAGAAAGGGGAACCCTCCTACACTGTTGGTGGGAAGGCAAGCTGGTGCAACCACTCTGGAAAACACTATGGAGGATCCTCAAACAGTTGAAATTAGAGCTACCATTCGATCCAGCAATTGCACTACTGGGTATTTACCACAAAGATACAAATGTAGGGACCCGAACGGGTACGTGTACCCCAATGTTTATAGCAGCAATGTCCAAAATAGGTAAATTGTGGAAAGAGCGAAGATGTCCATTGACAGATGAACGGATAAAGAAGAAGTGGTGTATATACACAATGGAATATTATACAGCCGTCAAAAGGAATGAGATCTTGCCATTTGCAACGACGCGGATGGAACTGGAGGGTGTTATGTTGAGTGAAATAAGTGAATCAGAGAAATACACCTATCGCATGACTCACTGATATGAGGAACTTTTAATCTCAGGAAAGAAACTGTTTAAATGGAGTGGTTGGGGCTGGGAGGGATGGGTTGGCTGGGTGATAGACATTGGGGAGGTATTTGCCACGGTGAGCGCTGTGAATTGTGCAAGACTGTTGAATCACAGATCTGTACTTCTGAATCAAATAACGCAACATATTTTAAGAAAATAGAAAAAAAGAAATAGATAACAGGAGATGAAGAGAGGGGGAGTATGTCAGACGGGGAGACGAACCATGAGAGATGATGGACTCTGAAAAACAAACTGAGGGTTCTAGAGGGGAGGGGGGTATGGGGATCGGTTAGCCTGGTGATGGGTATTGAGGAGGGCACGTTCTGCATGGAGCAGTGGGTGTTATGAACAAACAATTAATCATGGAACAGTGCACCAAAAACTAATGATGTAATATATGGTGATTAACATAACAATAAAAAAATAAAAAAAAAAAAGATTTTGCACAGCAAAAGAAACAGTCCACAAAACCAAAAGACAACCGACAGAATGGGAGAAAATATGTGCAAATGACATATCAGATAAAGGGCTAGTATCCAAAATCTATAAATAAATTATAAAACTCAACACCCAAAGAACATATAATCCAATCAAGAAATGGGCCGAAAACATGAACAGACATTTTTCCAAAGAAGACATCCAAATGGCCAACAGGCACATGAAAAAGTGCTCAACATCGCTCGGCATGAGGGGAATCCAAATCAAAACCTCAATGAGATACCACCTCACACCCGTCAAAATGGCTAAAATTAACAAGTCAGGGAACGACAGATGGCGGGGATGTGGAGAAAGGGGAACCCTCCTCCACTGTTGGTGGGAATGCAAGCTGCTGCAGCCTCTCTGGAAAACAGTATCGAGGTTCCTCAAACAGTTGAAATTCGAGCTACTGTTCGAGCCAGCAATTGCACTACAGGGTATTTACCAGAACGTTACAAATGTAGGGACCAGAAGGGGTACGTGTACCCCAGTGTTTATAGCAGCAATGTCCACAATAGCCAAACTGTGGAAAGAGCCAAGATGTCCAGCGACAGATGAACGGATAAGGAAGACGTGGTATATATTCACAATGGAATATTATGCAGCCGTCAAAGGAATGAGATCTTGCCATTTGCAACGACGTGGATGGAACTGGATGGTGTTATGTTGAGTGAAATAAGTCAATCAGAGAAAGACACGTATCGCATGACGTCACTGATATGAGGAATTCTTAATCTCAGGAAACAAACTGAGTGTTACTGGAGTGGTTGGGGGTGGGAGAGATGGGGTGGCTGGGTGATAGACATTGGGGAGGGTATGTGCTACGGTGAGCGCTCTGAATTGTGCAAGACTGTTGAATCACAGATCTGTACTTCTGAATCAAATAACGCAACATATTTTAAGAAGAAAGAAAAAGAAGAAGATAACAGGAGAGGAAGGGAAGGGGAGTATGTCAGAGGGGAGACGAACCATGAGAGATGATGGACTCTGAAAAACAAACTGAGGGTTCGATAGGGGAGGGTGGTAGGGGCATATGTTAGCCTGGTGATGGGTATTGAGGAGGGCACGTTCTGCATGGAGCACTGGGTGTTATGAACAAACAATGAATCATGGAACACTGCACCAAAAACTAATGATGTAATATATGGTGATTAACATAACAATTAAAAAAATAAAAAAAAAACACTGAGGGAATGGAAGGCCGGTGTCGGATACGCCTCTCGGCTCAGCTCTTGTTCCTGTGGCTAGTACCCTTGCCCCGGTGTACTTGCAGGCCGAGAGCCAACCAACTCACTCGGTGGAAACACACTGCAGAAAACACCGATTTCGGCCAATTTGGCCTTCCTGAGGGGGGAATCCTTTTGCTCTCTGAATGCGGGCGAGCACTGCCAGCGAGTCCAAAACCATTTTCGAGTGAGCCTGAGGCTGCGGTAGAAGGGAGAACACAACTCCCCACTTCTTTCCTGAAGCCAGCCCAGCGGCCGCCCCCTTGAGCATGCAAGTCTCACTGCTCGCGTACCAACGCAAGGAAACAGTAAGGTAAGGGACCGTGTTGTACAGAGCCTCACTGTTCCAGAGAGTGGAAACACTTGGAGTGTGTGTGCGTGAGAGCCCGGAAGACGAGTCCCCTACTTTACTGGGCGAGTGAAACGAACACGGGCAGCCGCACGTCTCCCACCAGCTCTCAGTGGTAGAATGCTAGCACTCCTTCGGCATGTGTGCGTGCAGGCCTAAGTTGCAGGCCCCTCCCTGGAAGGCACAACACTGTGGAGAAACCGCACTTTACCTCCCGCCGTTCCCTAGCGGAGAGGACGCTGTATGCTGTGCGCTGTGCCTGAGAGTCCGGCGAACGTCTTCCCTATGTAAAACCGAGGGAAAGAAAGGCCGGTGCCAGAGACGCCTCTGGGCTCAGCTCTTGTTCCTGAGGTAGTACCCTTGCCCCGGTGTGCTTGCAGCCCGAGAGCCAACCTCCTAAGTCCAGGGAACCACTCTGTAGAAATTCCTTACTTCGGCCAGACTAGGCCTTCCTGAGGGTGGAAACCTTTTGCTGTGTGAATCCGGGCGAGCTCTGCCAGCAAGTCCAAAACGATTTTCCGAGGGAGACTGAGGCCGCGGCAGAAGGGAGAACACAACTCCCCACTTGTTTCCTGAAGTCAGCCTAGGGCCGCCCCCTTGGGTATTCAAGTCTCACTGTTCGCGTACCAAAACAAAGAAAGCGTACTGTGGGAGAACCGTGTTATAGATAGCCTCATCGTTGTGGGGAGTGGGAACACAGGCAGTGCCTGTGCGTAAGAGCCTGGCATACGAGTCCCCTAAGTTCCTGGGCGAGAGAAACGGATTCGTGCAGCCGCACCTCTCCCACCAGCTCTCAGGATCAGAATGCTAGCACTCCTCCGGCCTGTGTGCGTGCAGGCCTGCGTTGAAGGCCCCTCCCTGGAAGGCACAACACTGTGGAGAAACCGCGCTTTAGCTCACGGCGGTCCCTAGCGGAGAGGAAGCTGTATGCTGTGCGCTGTGCTTGAGAGTCCGGCGAACGGCTTCCCTATGTAAAATCGAGGGAAAGAAAGGCCGGTGCCGGAGACGCGTCTCGGCTCAGCTCTTGTCCTGGGGCTAGTACCGTTGCCCCTGTGTGCTTGCAGGCCGAGAGCCAATCTCCTAAGTCGTGGGAACCACACTGTAGAAATTCCTTACTTCGATAGGACTAGGCCTTCCTGAGGGTGGAAGCCTTTTGCTGTGTGAACGCGGGCGAGCACTGCCAGCGAGTCCAAAACCATTTTCCGAGGGAGACTGAGGCCGCGGCAGAAGGGAGAACACAACTCCCCACTTGTTTCCTAAAGTCAGGCCTGAGGCCGCCCCCTTGACCATGCAAGACTCACTGCTCGCGAAACAACGCACGGAAACAGTAGGGTAGGGTACCGGGTTGTACAGAGCCTCAGTGTTCCGGTGAGTGGAAACACTTGGAGTGTGTGTGCATGCGAGCCTGGGAGACGTGTCCACTACGTTATAGGGCGAGAGAAACGAACTCGGTAGCCGCAACTCTCCCACCAGCTCTCAGTGGCAGAATGGTAGCACTCCTGCCGCATGTTTGCCTCTAAGCCTAAGTTGAAGGACCCTATTTGAAAGGCCCAACCCTGTGGAGAAACCGCGCTTTAGCTCCCGCCGGTCCCTAGCGGCGAAAAAGTTGTATTTTGTGCGCTGTGCTTGAGAGCCCGGCGAACGGCTTCCTTATGGAAAACCGAGGGAAAGGAAGGCCGGTGTCGGAGACGCCTCTCGGCTCAGCTCTTGTTCCTGCGTCTAGTAACGTTGCCCCGGTGTGCTTGCAGGCCGAGAGCCAAGCACCTAAGTCGAGGGAAACACACTGTAGAAAATCCCGTCTTCGGCCAGATTAGGCCGTCCTGAGAGTAGAAACCTTTTGCTGTGTGAATGCGGGCGAGCACTGCCAGCGAGTCCAAAACCATTTTCTGAGGCAGACTGAGGCCACGGCAGAAGGGAGAACACAACTCCCTACTTGTTTCCTGAAGCCAGGCCTGCGGCCGCCCCCTTACCCATGCAAGTCTCACTGCTCGCGTACCAACGCAAGGAAAGAGTGGGGTAGGAGACCGTGTTGTACAGAGCCTCACTGCTCCGGAGAGTGGAAACACTTGGAGTGTGTGTGCATGAGAGCTTGGGAGACGAGTCCCCTACGTTACTGGGCGAGAGAAGCGAACTCGAGCAGCCGCACCTCTCCCACCAGCTCTCAGTGGCAGAATGCTAGCACTCCTCCTCCATGTGTGCCTGCAGGCCTAAGTTGAAGGCCCCTCCTTGAAAGGCACAACACTGTGGAGAAACCGCGCTTTAACTCCCGCCGGTCCACAGTGTTGTGCCTTCCACAGAGAGGCCTGCAACTTAGGCCTGCACACACACAGGCCGGAGGAGTGCTAGCATTCTGACACTGAGATGGTGGGAGTGGTGTGGCTTCACGAAACCGTTTCTCTCGCCCAGTAACTTAGGGGACTCGTATGCCAGGCTCTTACGCACAGGCACTGCCTGTGTTCCCACTCCCCACAACAATGAGGCTATCTATAACACGGTTCTCCTACAGTACTGTTTCTTTGTTTTGGTACGCGAGCAGTGAGACTTGAATAACCAAGGGGGCGGCCCTGGGTTGGCTTCAGGAAACAAGTGGGGAGTTCTGTTCTCCCTTCTGCCGCGGCCTCAGTCTCCCTCCGAAAATCGCTTTGGACTTGCTGGCAGTGCTCGCCCGCATTCACACAGCAAAAGGTTTCCACCCTCAGGAAGGCCTAGTCTGGCCGAAGTAAGGAATTTCTACAGTGTAGTTCCCTGGACCTAGGAGGTTGGCTCTCGGCCTGCAAGCACACCGGGGCAAGGGTACCACCACAGGAACAAAAGCTGAGCCGAGAGGCGTCTCCGGCACCGGCCTTTCTTTCCCTCGGTTTTACATAGGGAAGCCGTTCGCCGGACTCTCAGGCACAGCGCACAGCATACAGCGTCCTCTCCGCTAGACAACGGCGGGAGGTAAAGCGCGGTTTCTCCACAGTGTTGTGCCTTCCAGGGAGGGGCCTGCAACTTAGGCCTGCACTCACACAGGCCGGAGGAGTGCTAGCATTCTGCCACTGAGAGCTGGTGGGAGAGGTGCGGATGCCCGAGTTCGTTTCTTTCGCCCAGTAACGTAGGGGACTCGTCTCCCAGGCTCTGACGCACACACACTCCAAGTGTTTCCACTCACGGGAACAGTGAGGCTCTGTACAACACGGTCCCCTACCCTACTGTTTCCTTGCTTTGGTACGCGAGCAGTGAGAGTTGCATGGTAAAGGTGGCGGCCGCAGGCCTGGCTTCAGGAAACAAGTGGGGAGTTGTGTTCTCCCTCCTGCCGCGGGCTCAGTCTCCCTCGCTAAATGGTTTTGGAATCGCTGGCAGTATTCCCCCCCCCCATTCACACAGCAAAAGCTTTAGACCCTCAGGAAGGCCTAATCTGGCCAAAGTCGGGAATTTCTACAGTGTGTTTTCCTCGACTAAGGTGGTTGGCTCTCGGCCTGCAAGCACACCGGGGCAACGTTACTAGACGCAGGAACAAGAGCTGAGCCGAGAGGCGTCTCCGGCACCGGCCTTTCTTTCCCTCGGTTTTACATAGAGAAGCCGTTCGCCTGGCTCTCAAGCACAGCGCACAGCATTCATCATTTTCTCCGCTACGGACCGGCGGGAGTTAAAGCGCGGTTTCTCCACAGTGTTGTGCCTTTCAAGGAGGGGCCTTCAACTTAGGCCTGTAGGCACACATGGAGGAGGAGTGCTAGCATTCTGCCAGTGAGAGCTGGTGGGAGAGGTGCGGCTGCCCGAGTTCCTTTCTCTCGCCCAGTAACGTAGGGCACTCGTATACTAGGCTCTCACGCACACACACTCCAGGTGTTTCCACTCTCCGGAACAGTGAGGCTCTACACCAGGGTACCCTACCCTACTGTTTCCTTGCGTTGTTACAGGAGCAGTGGGACTTGCATGCTCAAGGGGGCAGCTGCTGCCCTGGCTTCAGGAAACAAGTGGGGAGTTGTGTTCTCCATTCTGCCGCAGCCTCAGTCTCCCTCCGAAAATGGTTTTGGACTCGCTGGCAGTGCTCGCCCGCATTCACACAGCAAAATGTTTCCACCCTCAGGAAGGCCTAGTCTAGCCGAAGTAAGGAATTTCTACAGTGTGCTTCCCTCGACTTAAGTGGTTGGTTCTCGGCCTGCAAGCACCCCGGGGCAACGGTACTAGCCCCAGGAACAAGAGCTGAGCCGAGAGGCGTCTCCGGCCCCGGCCTTTCTTTTCCTCAGTTTTACATAGGGAAGCCGTTCGCCGGACTCTCAAGCACAGCGCACAGCATACAGCGTCCTCTCCGCTAGGGCCCGGCGGGATCTAAAGCGCGGTTTCTCCACAGTGTTGGGCCTTCCCAGGAGGGGCCTGCAACCTAGGCCTGCACGCACCCATTCCGGAGGAGTGCTAGCATTCTGCCACTGAGAGCTGGTTTGAGAGGTGCGGCTGCCCGAGTTCGTTTCTATCACCCAATAACGTAGTGGACTCGTCTCCCAGGGTCTCACGCACACACATTCCAAGTGTTTCTACTCTCGGGAACAGTGAGGCTCTGTAAAACACGGTCCCCTAACCTACTGTTTCCTTGCGTTGGTACGCGAGCAGTGAGACTTGCATGCACAAGTGGGCAGCGGCAGGACTGACTTCAGGAAACAAGTGGGGAGTTGTGTTCTCCCCTCTGCCGCGGCCTCAGTCTCCCTCGGAAAATGGTTTTGGACTTGCTGGCAGGGCTCGCCCGCATTCACACAGCAAAATGTTTCCACCCTCAGGAAAGCCTAGTCTAGCCGAAGTAAGGAATTTCTACAGTGTGCTTCCCTCGACCTGGAGGTTGGCTCTCGGCCTGCAAGCACACCGGGGCAACGGTACTAGCCCCAGGAACAAGAGCTGAGCCGAGAGGCGGCTCCGGCCCCGGCCTTTCTTTTCCTCGGTTTTACATAAGGATGCCGTTCGTCGGGCTCTCAAGCACAGCGAACAGCATACAGCGTCCTCTCCACTAGGGACCGGCGGGAGCTAAGGCGCGGGTTCTCCACAGTGTTGTGCCTTCCCGGGAAGGGTCTCCAACTTAGGCTTGCACGCACACAGGCCGGAGGAGTGCTAGCATTCTGATACTGAGAGCTGGTGGGAGAGGTGCGGCTGCACGAATCCGTTTCTCTCGCCCAGTAACTTAGGGGACTCGTCTGCCAGGCTCTGACGCACAGGCACTCCAGGTGTTCCAACTACCCGCAGCAGTGAGGCTATGTACAACACGGTTCCCCTACATTACTGTTTCTTTGTTTTGGTAAGCGAGCATTGAGACTTGCAAGCCCAAGGGGGCGGCCGCTGGGCTGGCTACCGGAAACAAGAGGGGAGTTGTGTTCTCCCTTCTGCCGCGGCCTCAGTCTCCCTCGGAAAATGGTTTTGGACTCGCTGGCTGTTCTGGCCCGCATTCATACAGCAAAAGGTTTCCACCCTCAGGAAGGCCTAATCTGCCCGAGGTCGGGAATTTCTACACTGTGTTTCCCTCGACTTATTTGGTTGGCTCTCGGCCTGCAAGCACACCGGGGCAAGGGTACTAGCCCCAGGAACAAAAGCTGAGCCGAGAGGCGTCTCCGGCTCCGGCCTTTCTTTCCCTCGGTTTTACATAGGGAAGCCGTTCGCCGGGCTCTCAAGCACAGCGCAGAGGATACAGCGTCCTCTCCGCTAGGAAACGGTGGGATCTAAAGCGCGGTTCCTGCAGAGTGTTGGGACTTTCAAGGAGAGTCCTGAAACATAGGCCTACACGCACACATGCTGGAGGAGTGCTAGCATTCTGCCACTGAGAGCTGGTGGGAGAGGTGCGGATGCCCGAGTTCGTTTCTCTCACCCAGTAACGTAGGGGACTCCTCTCCCAGGCTCTCATGCACACACACTCCAAGTGTTTCCACTCTCCGGAACAGTGAGGCTCTACAGCACGGTACCCTACCCTACTGTTTCCTTGCGTTGGTACGCGAGCAGTGAGAGTTGGATGGTAAAGGTGGCGGCCGCAGGCCTGGCTTCAGGAAACAAGTGGGGAGTTGTGTTCTCCCTTCTGCCGCGGCCTCAGTGTCCCTCGGAAAATGGTTTTGGACTCGCTGGCAGTGCTCGCCTGCATTCACACAGCAAAAGGTTTCCACCCTCAGGACGGCCTAGTCTGGCCAGTGGAACGAATTACATAGGGAAGCCGTTCGCCGGACTCTCAAGCACAGCGCACAGCATACAGCGTTCTCTCCGCTAGGGACCGGCGGGAGCTAAAGCGCGGTTTCTCCACAGTGTTGTGCCTTCCAGGGACGGGCCTGCAACTTAAGCCTGCACGCACACAGGCCGGAGGACTGCTAGCATTCTGCCACTGAGAGCTGGTGCGAGAGGAGCGGTTGCCCGAGTTCGTTTCTCTAGCCCAGTAACGTAGGGAACTCGTCTCCCAGGCTCTCACGCACACACACTCCAAGTGTTTCCACTCTCCGGAACAGTGAGGCTCGGTACAACACGGTCCCCTACCTTACTGTTTCCTTGTGTTAGTACGAGAGTGAGACTTGCAGGGTTAAGGGGCGGCCGCAGGCCTGGCTTCAGGAAACAAGTGGGGAGTTGTGTTCTCCCTTCTGCCGCGGCCTCAGTCTCCCTCGGAAAATGGTTTTAGACTCGCTGGCAGTGCTCGCCCGCATTCACAGAGCAAAAGGTTTTGACCCTCAGGAAGGCCTAAACGGCCGAAGTCGGGGTTTTCTACAGTGTGTTTCCCTCGACTTAGGTGGTTGGTTCTCGGCCTGCAAGCACACCGGGGCAAGGGTACTAGCCCCAGGAACAAGAGCTGAGCCAAGAGGGGTCTCCGCCACCGGCCTTTCTTTCCCTCGGTTTTACATAAGGAAGCCTTTCGCCGGGCTCTCAAGCACAGCGCACAGAATACAGCGTCCTCTCCGCTAGGGACAGGCGGGAGCTTAAGCGCGGTTTCTCCACAGTGTTGGGCCTTTCAAGGAGGGGCCTGCAACTTAGGCCTGCACGCACACATGCTGAAGGAGTGCTAGCATTCTACCACTGGGAGCTGGTGGGAGACGTGCGGCTGCCCGAGTTCGTTTCTCTCGCCGGGTAAAGTAGGGGACTCTTCTCCCAGACTCTCACGCACACACACTTCAAGTGTTTCCACTCTCCGGAACCGTGAGGCTCTGTGCAACGTGGTCCCCTACCCTACTGTTTCCGTGCGTTGGTAAGGGAGCAGTGAGACTTGTATGCTCAAGGGGGTGGCCGCAGGCCTGGCTTCAGGAAACAAGTGGGGAGTTGTGTTCTCCCTTCTGCGGCGACCTCAGTGTCCCTCGGAAAATGGTTTTGGACTCGCTGGCTGTTCTGGCCCGCATTCATACAGCAAAAGGTTTCCACCCTCAGGAAGGCCTAATCTGGCCGAACACGGGAATTTCTACAGTGTGTTTCCCTCGACTTAGTTGCTTGGCCATCGGCCTGCGAGCACACCGTGGCAAGGGTACCAGCCCAAGGAACAAGAGCTGAGCCGAGAAGCGTCTCCGCCACCGGCCTTTCTTTATCTCAGTTTTACATAAGGAAGCCGTTCGCCGGGCTCTCAAGCACAGCGCACAGCATACAGCGTCCTCTCCGCTACAGACCGGCGGGAGGTAAAGCGCGGTTTCTCCACAGTGTTGGGCCTTTCAAGGAGAGTCCTGAAACATAGGCCTGCACGCACTCATGTTGGAGGAGTGCTAGCATTCTGCCACTGAGAGCTGGTGGGAGAGGTGAGGATGCCCGAGTTCGTTTCTCTCGCCTAGTAACGTAGGGGCCTCCTCTACCAGGCTCTCACGCACACACACTCCAAATGTTTCCACTCTCCGGAACAGTGAGGCTCTACAACACGATACCCTACCCTACTGTTTCCTTGCGTTGGTACGCGAGCAGTGAGAGTTGTATGGTAAAGGGGGCGGCCGCAGGCCTGGCTTCAGGAAACAAGTAGGGAGTTGTGTTCTCCCTTCTGCCGCGGCCTCAGTCTCCCTCGGAAAATGGTTCTGGACTCGATGGCAGTGCTTGCCCGCATTCACACAGCCAAAGGTTTCCACCCTCAGGAAGGCCTAATTTGGCCGAAGTCGGGATTTTGTAGTGTGTTTCACTCGACTTGGCTCTCGGCCTGCAAGCACACCGGGGCAAGGTTACTAGCCCCAGGAACAAGAGGTGGGCCGAGAGGCGTCTCCGCCACCGGCCTTTCTTTCCCTCGGTTTTACTTAAGGAAGCCGTTCGCCGGGCTCTCAAGCACAGTGCACAGCATACAGCGTCCTCTCCGCTACGGACCGGCGGGAGGTAAAGCGCGCTTTCTCCACAGTGTTGTGCCTTCCAGGGTGGGGCCTGCAACTTAGGCCTGCACGTACACAGGCCTGAGGAGTGCTAGCATTCTGATCCTGAGAGCTGGTGGGCGAGGTGCGGCTGCACGAATCCGTTTCTCTCGCCCAGGAACTTAGGGGACTCGTGTGCCAGGGTCTTACGCACAGGCACTCCAGGTGTTCCCACTCCCCGCAACAGTGAGGCTATCTACAACAGGGTTCCGCTACAGTACTGTTACGTTGTTTTAGTACGCGAGCAGTGAGACTTGCATTCCCAAGGGGGCGGCCGCTGGGCTGGCTTGAGGAAGCAAGTGGGGAGTTGTGTTCTCCGTTCTGCCGTGACCTCAGTCTCCCTCAGAAAATGGTTTTGGACTCGCTGGCAGTTCTCGCCCGGATTCATACAGCAAAAGGTTTTGACCCTCAGGAAGGCCTAATCTTGCCGAAGACGGGATTTTCTACAGTGTGTTTCCCTCGACTGAGTTGGTTGGCTCTCGGCCTGCAAGCACACCGGGGCAAGGGTACTAGCCCCAGGAACAAGAGCTGAGCCGAGAGGCGTCTCCAGCACCGGCCTTTCTTTCCCTCGGTTTTACATAGGGAAGCCGTTCGCCGGGCTCTCAAGCACAGCGCCGAGCATACAGCCTCCTCTCTGCTAGGGACCAGGGGAGCTAAAGCGCGGTTTCTCCACAGTGTTGGGCCTTTCAAGGAGGGGCCCGCAACTTAGGCCTGCACGCACACATGCCGGCGGAATGCTAGCATTCTGCCACTGAGAGCTGGTGGGAGAGGTGCGGCTGCCCGAGTTCGTTTCTCTCACCCAGCAAAGTAGGGGACTCCTCTCCCAGGCTCTCACGCAGATATACTCCAAGTGTTTCCACCCTCGAGAACAGTGAGGCTCTGTACAACACGGTCCCCTACCCTACTGTTTCTGTGCGTTGGTACCCGAGAAATGAGAGTTGCATGTGTAAGGGGGCGGCCGCAGGCCTGGATTCAGGAATCAAGTGGGGAGTTGTGTTCTCCCTTCTGCCGCGGCCTCAGTCTCCCTCGGAAAATGGTTTTGGACTCGCTGGCAGTGCTCGCCCGCATTCGCACAGCAAAACGTTTCCACCCTCAGGAAGGCCTAAACTGGCCGAAGTCGGGATTTTCTGCAGTGTGTTTCCCTCGACTGAGTTGGATGGCTCTCGGCCCGCAAGCACACCGGGGCAAGAGTACTAGCCTCAGGAACAAGAGCTGAGCCGAGAGGCGTCTCCACCACCGGCATTTCTTTCCCTCCGTTTTACATAAGGAAGCCGTTCGCCGGGCTCTCAAGCACAGCACACAGCATACAGCGTGCTCTCCGCTAGGGACCGGCGGGAGCTAAAGCGCGCTTTCTCCACAGTGTTGGGCCTTTCAAGGAGGGCCCTGCACCTTCGGCCTGCACGCACACAGGCCGGAGGAGTGCTAGCGTTCTGCCACTGAGAGCTGTTGCGAGACGTGCGGATGCCCGAGTTCGTTTCTTTCGCCCAGTAAAATAGGGGACTCGTCTCCCAGGCTCTCACGCACACACACTCCAAGTGTTTCCACTCTCCGGAACAGTGAGGCTCTGTATAACACGGTCTCCTACCCTACTATATCCTTGCGTTGGTACGCGACCAGTGAGACCTGTATGCTGAAGGGGGCGGCCGCAGGCCTGACTTCAGGAATCAAGTGGGGAGTTGTGTTCTCCCTTCTGCCGCGGCCTCAGTCT
Source organism: Eumetopias jubatus (assembly GCF_037043125.1). NCBI lineage: Eukaryota > Metazoa > Chordata > Mammalia > Carnivora > Otariidae > Eumetopias > Eumetopias jubatus. Next base: position 90,059,565 of record NW_028274818.1, read on the forward strand.
CCCTCGCTAAATGGTTTTGGACTCGCTGGCAGTGCTCGCCCGCATTCACACTGCAAAGTGTTCGACCTTCAGGAAGGCCTAATCTGGCCGAAGTCGGGATTATCTACAGTGTGTTTCCCTCGACTTAGGAGGTTCGCTCTCGGCCTGCAAGCACACCGGGGCAAGGTTACTAGCCGCAGGAATAAGAGCTGAGCCGAGAGGCGTCTCCGGCACCGGCCTTTCTTTCCCTCGATTTTACATAAGGATGCCGTTCGCCGGGCTCTCAAGCACAGCGAACAGCATACAGCGTCCTCTCCGCTAGGGACCGGCGGGAGCTAAAGCGCGGGTTCTCCACAGTGTTGTGCCTTCCCGGGAAGGGCCTCCGACTTAGGCCTGCACGCACACAGGCCGGAGGAGTGCTAGCATTCTGATACTGAGAGCTGGTGGGAGAGGTGCGGGTGCACGAATCCGTTTCTCTCGCCCAGTAACTTAGGGCACTCGTCTGCCAGGCTCTGACGCACAGGCACTCCAGGTGTTCCAACTACCCGCAGCAGTGAGGCTATGTACAACACGGTTCCCCTACATTACTGTTTCTTTGTTTTGGTCAGCGAGCAGTGAGACTTGCAAGCCCAAGGGGGCGGTCGCTGGGCTGGCTACCGGAAACAAGAGGGGAGTTGTGTTCTCCCTTCTGCCGCGGCCTCAGTCTCCCTCGGAAAATGGTTTTGGACTCGCTGGCTGTTCTGGCCCGCATTCATACAGCAAAAGGTTTCCACCCTCAGGAAGGCCTAATCTGCCCGAGGTCGGGAATTTCTACAGTGTGTTTCCCTCGACTTAGTTGCTTGGCCATCGGCCTGCGAGCACACCGTGGCAAGGGTACCAGCCCAAGGAACAAGAGCTGAGCCGAGAGGCGCCTCCGGCACCGGCCTTTCTTTCCCTCGGTTTTACATAGAGAAGCCGTTCGCCTGGCTCTCAAGCACAGCGCACAGCATTCATCATTTTCTCCGCTAGGGAGCGGCGTGAGTTAAAGCGCGGTTTCTCCACAGTGTTGTGCCTTTCAAGGAGGGGCCTTCAACTTAGGCCTGTAGGCACACATGGAGGAGGAGTGCTAGCATTCTGCCAGTGAGAGCTGGTGGGAGAGGTGCGGCTGCCCGAGTTCCTTTCTCTCGCCCAGTAACGTAGGGCACTCGTATACCAGGCTCTCACGCACACACACTCCAGGTGTTTCCACTCTCCGGAACAGTGAGGCTCTACACCAGGGTACCCTACCCTACTGTTTCTTTGCGTTGGTACACGAGCAGTGGGACTTGCATGCTCAAGGGGGCAGCCGCTGCCCTGGCTTCAGGAAACAAGTGGGGAGTTGTGTTCTCCCTTCTGCCGCGGCCTCAGTCTCCCTCGGAAAATGGTTTTGGACTCGCTGGCAGTGCTCGCCCGCATTCACACAGCAAAATGTTTCCACCCTCAGGAAGGCCTAGTCTAGCAGAAGTTAGGAATTTCTACAGTGTGTTTCCCTCGACTTAAGTGGTTGGTTCTCGGCCTGCAAGCACCCCGGGGCAACGGTACTAGCCCCAGGAACAAGAGCTGAGCCGAGAGGCGTCTCCGCCAGCGGCCTTTCTTTATCTCAGTTTTACATAAGGAAGCCGTTCGCCGGGCTCTCAAGCACAGCGCACAGCATACAGCGTCCTCTCCGCTACAGACCGGCAGATGGTAAAGCGCGGTTTCTCCACAGTGTTGGGCCTTTCAAGGAGAGTCCTGAAACATAGGCCTGCACGCACTCATGTTGGAGGAGTGCTAGCATTCTGCCACTGAGAGCTGGTGGGAGAGGTGCGGATGCCCGAGTTCGTTTCTCTCGCCTAGTAACGTAGGGGCCTCGTCTACCAGGCTCTCACGCACACACACTCCAAATGTTTCCACTCTCCGGAACAGTGAGGCTCTACAACACGATACCCTACCCTTCTGTTTCCTTGCGTTGGTACGCGAGCAGTGAGAGTTGTATGGTAAAGGGGGCGGCCGCAGGCCTGGCTTCTGGAAACAAGTAGGGAGTTGTGTTCTCCCTTCTGCCGCGGCCTCAGTCTCCCTCGGAAAATGGTTTTGGACTCGATGGCAGTGCTTGCCCGCATTCACACAGCCAAAGGTTTCCACCCTCAGGAAGGCCTAATTTGGCCGAAGTCGGGATTTTCTAGTGTGTTTCCCTCGACTTGGCTCTCGGCCTGCAAGCACACCGGGGCAAGGTTACTAGCCCCAGGAACAAGATGTGGGCCGAGACGCGTCTCTGCCACCGGCCTTTCTTTCCCTCGGTTTTACTTAAGGAAGCCGATCGCCGGGCTCTCAAGCACAGTGCACAGCATACAGCGTCCTCTCCACTACGGCCGGCGGGAGGTAAAGCGCGCTTTCTCCACAGTGTTGTGACTTCCAGGGTGGGGCCTGCAACTTAGGCCTGCACGTACACAGGCCTGAGGAGTGCTAGCATTCTGATCCTGAGAGCTGGTGGGCGAGGTGCGGCTGCACGAATCCGTTTCTCTCGCCCAGGAACTTAGGGGACTCGTGTGCCAGGCTCTTACGCACAGGCACTCCAGGTGTTCCCACTCCCCGCAACAGTGAGGCTATCTACAACAGGGTTCCGCTACAGTACTGTTACTTTGTTTTAGTACGCGAGCAGTGAGACTTGCAGTCCCAAGGGGGCGGCCGCTGGGCTGGCTTGAGGAAGCAAGTGGGGAGTTGTGTTCTCCCTTCTGCCGTGACCTCAGTCTCCCTCGGAAAATGGTTTTGGACTCGCTGGCAGTTCTCGCCCGGATTCATACAGCAAAAGGTTTTGACCCTCAGGAAGGCCTAATCTGGCCGAAGTCGGGATTTTCTGCAGTGTGTTTCCCTCGACTGAGTTGGTTGGCTCTCGGCCCGCAAGCACACCGGGGCAAGAGTACTAGCCCCAGGAACAAGAGCTGAGCCGAGAGGCTTCTCCGCCACCGGCATTTCTTTCCCTCCGTTTTACATAAGGAAGCCGTTCGCCGGGCTCTCAAGCACAGCACACAGCATACAGCGTGCTCTCCGCTAGGGACCGGCGGGAGCTAAAGCGCGGTTTCTCCACAGTGTTGCGCCTTTCAAGGAGGGCCCTGCACCTTAGGCCTGCACGCACACAGGCCGGAGGACTGCTAGCGTTCTGCCACTGAGAGCTGTTGCGAGACGTGCGGATGCCCGAGTTCGTTTCTTTCGCCCAGTAAAATAGGGGACTCGTCTCCCAGGCTCTCACGCACACACACTCCAAGTGTTTCCACTCTCCGGAACAGTGAGGCTCTGTATAACACGGTCTCCTACCCTACTATATCCTTGCGTTGGTACGCGACCAGTGAGACCTGTATGCTGAAGGGGGCGGCCGCAGGCCTGGCTTCAGGAAACAAGTGGGGAGTTGTGTTCTCCCTCTGCCGCAACCTCAGTGTCCCCCGGAAATTGGTTTTGGACTCGCTGGCTGTTTTCGCCCGCATTCATACAGCAAAAGTTTTCCACCCTCAGGAAGGCCTAATATGGCCGAACACGGGATTTTCTACAGTGTGTTTCCCTAGAGATAGTTGCTTGGCTCTCGCCTGCGAGCACACCGTGGCAAGGCTACCAGCCCAAGGAACAAGAGCTGAGCCGAGAGGCGTCTCCGCCACCGGCCTTTCTTTATCTCAGTTTTACATAAGGAAGCCGTTCGCCGGGCTCTCAAGCACAGCGCACAGCATACAGCGTCCTCTCCGCTACGGACCGGCGGGAGGTAAAGCGCGGTTTCTCCACAGTGTTGGGCCTTTCAAGGAGAGTCCTGAAACATAGGCCTGCACGCACTCATGTTGGAGGAGTGCTAGCCTTCTGCCACTGACAGCTGGTGGGACAGGTGCGGATGCCCGAGTTCGTTTCACTCGCCTAGTAACGTAGGGGACTCCTCTCCCAGGCTCTCACGCACACACACTCCAAGTGTTTCCACTCTCTGGAACAGTGAGGCTCTTTACAACACGGTCCCCTGCCTTACTGTTTCCTTGCGTTGGTACGCGAGCAGTGAGACTTGCATGCTCATGGGAGCGGCCGCTGGGCTGGCTTCAGGAAAGAAGTGGGGAATTGTGTTCTCCCTTCTACCGCGGAATCCGTCTCCCTGGAAAATGGTTTTGGACTCGCTGGCAGCGCTCGCCCGCATTCACACAGCAAAAGGTTTCCACACTCAGGAACGCCTAATCTGGCCGAAGTCGGGGTTTTCTGCAGCGTGTTTCCATCGACTTAGTTGGTTGGCTCTCGGCCTGCAAGTACACCGGGGAAAGGGTACTAGCCCCAGGAACAAGAGCTGAGCCGAGAGGCATCTCCGCCACCGGCCTTTCTTTCCCTCAGTTTTTTTTTTAATTTTCTTATTCTTATGTTAAACACCATATATTACATCATTAATTTTTGCTGCAGTGTTCCATGACTCATTGTTTCTTCATAACACCCAGTGCTCCATGCAGAACGTGCCATCCTCAATACCCATCACCAGGCTAACACATCCCCCTACGCCCCTCCCCTCTAGAACCCTCAGTTTGTTTTTCAGAGTCCTTCATCTGTCATGGTTCCTCTCTCCCTCTCACATACTCCCCTTCTCTTCCTTTCCTGTTACCTTCTTTCTCTTTTTTCTTAAAATATGTTGCGTTATTTGTTTCAGAAGTACAGATCTGTGATTCAACACTCTTGCACAATTCACAGGGCTCACCGTAGCACATATCCTCCCAAATGTCTATCACCAAGCCACCCCATCCCTCCAAACCCCAACCACTCCAGTAACACTCAGTTTGTTTCCTGAGATTAAGAATTCCTCATATCCGTGAGGTCATGCGATACATGTCTTTCTCTGATTGACATATTTCATTCAACATAACACCCTCCAGTTCCATCCACGTCGCTGCCAATGGCAAGATCTCATTACTTTTGACGGCTGCATAATATTCCATTGTGTATATATACCACCACTTCTTTATCCATTCATCTGTCGATGGACATCTTGGCTCTTTCCACAGTTTGGCTATTGTGGATATTGCTGCTATAAACATTGGGGTACACGTACACCTTCGGGTCCCTACATTTGTATCTTTGGGGTAAATACCCAGTAGTGCAATTGCTGGATCAAACGATAGCTCTAATTTCAACTGTTTGAGGAACCTCCATACTGTTTTCCAGAGTGGTTGCACCGGCTTGCATTCCCTCCAACAGTGTAGGAGGTTTCCCCTTTCTCCACATGCCCGCCAACATCTGTCGTTCCCTCACTTGTTAATTTTAGCCATTCTGACGGGTGTGATATGGCATCTCATTGAGGTTTTGATTTGGATATCCCTGATGCCGAGCGATGTTGAGCACTTTTTCATGTGCCTGTTGGCCATTTGGATGTCTTCTTTGGAAAAATGTCTCCTCATGTCTTCTGCCCATTTCTTGATTGGATTATTTGATCTTTGGGTGTTGAGTTTGATAAGTTCTTTATAGATTTTGTATACTAGCCCTTTATCTGATATGTCATTTGTAAATATTTTCTCCCATTCTGTCGGTTGTCTTTTGGGGTTGTGGACTGTTTCTTTTGCTGTGCAAAAGCTTTTTTTTTATTTTTTAATGTTATGTTAATCACTATATATTACATCATTAGTTTCTCGTGCAGTGTTCCATTATTCATTGATACTGGAATGGTTGGGGTGGGAGGGATGGGGTGGCTGGGTGATAGACATTGGGGAGGGTATGTGCTATGGTGAGCGCTGTGAATTGTGCAAGATTGCTGAATCACAGATCTGTACTTCTGAAACAAATAACGCAACATATTTTAAGAAAAATAAAAGAAGAAGATAACAGGAGAGGAAGAGAAGGGGAGTATTTCAAAGGGGGAGACGAACCATGAGAGATGATGGATTCTGAGAAACAAACTGAGGGTTCTAGAGGAGAGGGGGGTAGGGGGATGGGTTAGCCTGGTGATGGATATTGAGGAGGGCACTTTCTGCATGGAGCACTGGGTGTTATGAACAAACAATGAATCATGGAAGACTGCACCAAAAACGAATGATGTAATATATCATTCTTAAGTTATGATTAACATAACAATTAAGAAAAAAGCTTATGCACAGCAAGACAAACACTCCACATACCCAAAAGACAACCGACAGAATGGGAGAAAATATTGGCAAATGACATATCAGATAAAGGGCTAGTATCCCAAATCTATAAAGAACTTATCAAACTCAACACCCAAAGAACAAATAATCCAATCAAGAAATGGGCCGAAGACATGAACACACATTTTTCCAAAGAAGACATCCAAATGGCCGACAGGCACATGAAAAAGTGCTCAACATCGCTCGGCATCAAGGAAATCCAAATCAAAACCTCAATGAGATACCACCTGACACCCGTCAGAATGGCTAAAGTTAACAAGTCAGGGAACGACAGATGTTGGCGGGGATGTGGAGAAAGGGGAACCCTCCTCCACTGTTGGTGGGAATGCAAGCTGGTAAAACGACTCTGGAAAACAGTATGGAGGATCCTCAAACAGTTGAAATTAGTGCTACCGTTCGATACAGCAATTGACTACTGGGTATTTAACACAAATATACAAATGTAGGGACCGAAAGGGGTACGTGTACCCCAAAGTTTATAGCAGCAAAGTCCACAATAGCCAAACTGTGGAAAGAGCCAAGATGTCCATCAACAGATGAATGGATAAAGAAGAGGTGGTATATATACACAATGGAATATTATGCAGCCGTCAAAAGGAATGAGATCTTACCATTTGCAACGTCGTGGATGCAACTGAAGGGTGTTCTGTTGAGTGAAATAAGTCAATCAGAGAAAGACACGTATTGCATGAGCTCACGGATGTGAGGATTTTTTAATCTCAGGAAACAAACTGAGTGACTGGAGTGGTTGGGGGTTGGAGGGATGGGGTGGCTGGGTGATAGACATTGGGGAGGGAATGTGCTACGGTGAGCGCTGTGAATTGTGCAAGACTGTTGAATCACAGATCTGTACTTCTGAAAGAAAAAACGCAACACATTTTAAGAAAAAGGAAAAGAAGAAGATAACAGGAGAGGAAGAGAAGGGGAGTATGTCAGAGGGGGAGACGAACCATGAGAGATGATGGACTCTGAAAAACAAAGTGAGGGCTCTAGAGGGGAGGGGGTAGGGGTTTGGGTTAGCCTGGTGATGGGTATTGAGGAGGGCACGTTCTGCATGGAGCACTGGGTTTTATGAACAAAAAATGAATCATGGAACACTGCACCAAAAACTAATGATGTAATATATTGTGATTAACATAACAATAAAAAAAAGCTTTTGCACAGCAAAAGAAACAGTCCACAAAACCAAAAGACAACTGACAGAATGGGAGAAAATATTTGCAAATGACATATCAGATAAAGGGCTAGTATCCAAAATCTATAAAGAAGTTATCAAACTCAACACCCAAAGAAAAAATAATCCAATCAAGAAATGGGCCGAAGACATGAACACACATTTTTCCAAAGAAGACATCCAAATGGCCGACAGGCACATGAAAAAGTGCTCAACATCGCTCGGCATCAAGGAAATCCAAATCAAAACCTCAATGAGATACCACCTGACACCCGTCAGAATGGCTAAAGTTAACAAGTCAGGGAACGACAGATTTTGGCGGGGATGTGGAGAAAGGGGAACCCTCCTCCACTGTTGGTGGGAATGCAAGCTAGTGCAACCACTCTGGAAAAGAGTATGGAGGATCCTCAAACAGTTGAAATTAGTGCTACCGTTCGATCCACCAATTGACTACTGGGTATTTAACACAAAGATACAAATGTAGGGACCCGAAGGGGTACGTGTACCGCAATGTTTATAGCAACAATGTCCACAATAGCCAAACTGTGGAAAGAGCCAAGATGTCCATCGACAGATGAATGGATAAGGAAGAGGTGGTATATATACACAATGGAATATTACGCAGCCTTCAAAAGGAATGAGATGTTGCCATTTGCAAAGACGTGGTTGGAACTGGAGGGTGTTATGTTGAGTGAAATAAGTTAATCAGAGGAAGACATGTAACGCATGACCTCACAGATATGAGGAATTCTTAATATCAGGAAACAAACTGACTGTTACTGTAGTGTTAGGGGGTGTGAGGGATGGGGTGGCTGGGTGATAGACATTGGGGAGAGTATGTGCTACGGTGAGGGCTGTGAATTGTGCAAGACTGTTGAATCACAAATCTGTACTTCTGAAACAAATAACGCAACATATTTTAAGAAAAAGAAAAAGAAAAAGAAGATAACAGGAGAGGAAGAGAAGGGGAGTATGTCAGAGGGGGACACGAACCATGACAGATGATGGACTCTGAAAAACAAAGGGAGGGTCTAGATGGGAGGGCGGGAGGGGTTTGGGTTATCCTGGTGATGGGTATTGAGGAGGGCATGTTCTGCATGGAGCACTGGGTGTTATGAACAAACAATGAATCATGGAACACTACGAAAAACTAATGATGTAATATATGGTGATTAACATAACAATAAAAAATTTAAAAAAAGCTTTTGCACAGCTAAAGAAACAGTCCACAAAACCAAAAGACACCCGACAGAATGGGAGAAAATATTGACAAATGACATAGCAGATAAAGGGCTAGTATCCAAAATGTATAAAGAACTTATCAAACTCAACACCCAAAGAACATATAATCCAATCAAGAAATGGCCCGAAGACATGAACAGACATTTTTCCAAAGAAGACATCCAAATGGCCAACAGGCACTTGAAAAAGTGCTCAACATCGCTCGGCATCAGGGAAATCCAAATCAAAACCTCAATGAGATACCACCTCACACTCGTCAGAATGGCTAAAATTAACAAGTCAGTGAAGACAGATTTTGGCGGGGTTGTGGAGAAAGGGGAACCCTCCTACACTGTTGGTGGGAATGCAAGCTGGTGCAACCACTCTGGAAAACACTATGGAGGATCCTCAAACAGTTGAAATTAGTGCTACCGTTCGATCCAGCAATTGACTACTGGGTAGTTAACACAAAGATTCAAATGTAGGGACCCGAAGGGGTACGTGTACCGCAATGTTTATAGCAACAATGTCCACAATAGTCAAACTGTGGAAAGAGCTAAGATGTCCATCGACAGATGAATGGATAAAGAAGAGGTGGTATATATACACAATGGAATATTATGCAGCCGTCAAAAGGAATGAGATGTTGCCATTTGCAAAGACGTGGATGGAACTGGAGGGTGTTATGTTGAGTGAAATAAGTCAATCAGGGAAAGACATGTATCGCATGACCTCACTGATATGAGGAATTCTTAATCTCAGGAAACAAACTGAGTGTTACTGGAGTGTTTGGGGGTGGGAGGGATGGGGTGGCTGGGTGATAGACATTGGGGAGAGTATGTGTTACGGTGAGCGCTGTGAATTGTGCAAGACTGTTGAATCACAGATCTGTACTTCTGAAAGAAAAAACGCAACATATTTTAAGAAAAAGTAAAAGAAGAAGATAACAGGAGAGGAAGAGAAGGGGAGTATGTCAGAGGGGGAGACGAACCATGACAGATGATGGACTCTGAAAAACAAAGTGAGGGTTCTAGAGGGGAGGGCGGTAGGGGTTTGGGTTAGCCTGGAGATGGGTATTGGGGAGGGCACGTTCTGCATGGAGCACTCGGTGTTATGAACAAACAATGAATCATGGAACACTGCACCAAAAACTAATGATGTAATATATGGTGATTAACATAACAATAAAAACGCTTTTGCACAGCAAAAGAAACAGTCCACAAAACCAAAAGACAACCGACAGAATGGGAGAAAATATTTGCAAATGACATATCAGATAAAGGGCTAGTCTCCAAAATCCATAAAGAACTTATCAAACTCAACACCCAAAGAACAAATAATCCAATCAAGAAATGGGCCGAAGACATGAACAGACATTTTTCCAAAGAAGACCTCCAAATGGCCAATAGGCACATGAAAAAGTGCTCAACATCGCTCGGCATGAGGGAAATCCAAATCAAACCCTCAATGAGATACCACCTCACACCCGTCAGAATGGCTAAAATTAACAAGTCAGGGAATGACAGATGTTGGCGGGAAGTGGAGAAAGGGGAACCCTCCTACACTGTTGGTGGGAAGGCAAGCTGGTGCAACCACTCTGGAAAACACTATGGAGGATCCTCAAACAGTTGAAATTAGAGCTACCATTCGATCCAGCAATTGCACTACTGGGTATTTACCACAAAGATACAAATGTAGGGACCCGAACGGGTACGTGTACCCCAATGTTTATAGCAGCAATGTCCAAAATAGGTAAATTGTGGAAAGAGCGAAGATGTCCATCGGCAGATGAACGGATAAAGAAGAAGTGGTGTATATACACAATGGAATATTATACAGCCGTCAAAAGGAATGAGATCATGCCATTTGCAACGACGCGGATGGAACTGGAGGGTGCTATGTTGAGTGAAATAAGTGAATCAGAGAAATACACCTATCGCATGACTCACTGATATGAGGAATTTTTAATCTCAGGAAAGAAACTGTTTGAATGGAGTGGTTGGGGCTGGGAGGGATGGGTTGGCTGGGTGATAGACATTGGGGAAGTATGTGCCACGGTGAGCGCTGTGAATTGTGCAACACTGTTGAATCACAGATCTGTACTTCTGAATCAAATAACGCAACATATATTAAGAAAAGAGAAAAAAAGAAATAGATAACAGGAGATGAAGAGAGGGGGAGTATGTCAGACGGGGAGACGAACCATGAGAGATGATGGACTCTGAAAAACAAACTGAGGGTTCTAGAGGGGAGGGGGGTATGGGGATCGGTTAGCCTGGTGATGGGTATTGAGGAGGGCACGTTCTGCATGGAGCAGTGGGTGTTATGAACAAACAATTAATCATGGAACAGTGCACCAAAAACTAATGATGTAATATATGGTGATTAACATAACAATAAAAAAATTTAAAAAAAAAGATTTTGCACAGCAAAAGAAACAGTCCACAAAACCAAAAGACAACCGACAGAATGGGAGAAAATATGTGCAAATGACATATCAGATAAAGGGCTAGTATCCAAAATCGATAAAGAACTTATCAAACTCAACACCCAAAGAACACATAATCCAATCAAGAAATGGGCCGAAGACATGAACAGACATTTTTTCAAAGAAGACATCCAAATGGCCAACAGGCACATGAAAAAGTGCTCAACATAGCTCGGTATCAGGGAAATCCAAATCAAAACCTCAATGAGATACCACCTCACACCCGTCAGAATGGCTAAAATTAACAAGTCAGGGAACGACAGATGTTGGTGGGCATGTGGAGAAAGGGGAACCCTCCTACACTGTTGGTGGAAATGCAAGCTGGTGCAACCACTCTGGAAAACACTATGGAGGATCCTCAAACAGTTGAAATTAGCGCTACCGTTCGATCCAGCAATTGACTACTGGGTGTTTAACACAAAGATACAAATGTAGGGACCCGAAGGTGTACGTGTACCCCAAAGTTTATAGCAGCAATGTCCACAATAGCCAAACTGTGGAAAGAGCCAAGATGTCCATCGACAGATGAATGGATAAAGAAGAGGTGGTATATATACACAATGGAATATTATGCAGCCTTCTAAAGGAATGAGATGTTGCCATTTGCAAAGACGTGGATGGAACTGGAGGGTGTTATGTTGAGTGAAATAAGTCAATCAGAGAAAGACATGTATCGCATGACCTCACTGATATGAGGAATTCTTAATCTCAGGAAACAAACTGGGTTTTACTGGAGTGGTTGTGGGTGGGAGGGATGGGGTGGCTGGGTGATAGACATTGGGGAGGATATGTGCTACGGTGAGCACTGTCGATTGTGCAAGACTGTTGAATCACAGATCTGTACTTCTGAAACAAATAAAGCAACATATTTTAAGAAAAAGAAAAAGAAGAAGATAACAGGAGAGGAAGAGAAGGGGAGTATGTCAGAGGGGGAGACGAACCATGACAGATGATGGACTTTGAAAAACAAAATGAGGGTTCTAGAGGGGAGGGCGGTAGGGGTTCGGGTTTGCCTGGTGATGGGTATTGAGGAGGGCACGTTCTGCATGGAGGACTGGGTGTTATGAACAAACAATGAATCATGGAACACTGCACCAAAAACTAATGATGTAATATATGGTGATTAACATAACAATAAAAAAGCTTTTGCACAGCAAAAGAAACAGCCCACAAAACCAAAAGACAACCGACAGAATGGGAGAAAATATTTGCAAATGACATATCAGATAAAGGGCTAGTATCCAAAATCTATAAAGAACTTATCAAACTCAACACCCAAAGAACAAATAATCCAATCAAGAAATGGGCCGAAGACATGAACAGACATTTTTCCAAAGAAGACCTCCAAATGGCCAATAGGCACATGAAAAAGTGCTCAACATCGCTCGGCATGAGGGAAATCCAAATCAAAACCTCAATGAGATACCACCTCACACCCGTCAAAATGGCTAAAATTAACAAGTCAGGGAACGACAGATGTTGGCGGGGATGTGGAGAAAGGGGAAGCCTCCTACACTGTTGGTGGGAAGGCAAGCTTGTTTAAGCACTCTGGAAAACAGTATGGAGGTTCCTCAAAGAGTTGAAATTAGAGCTACCGTTCGATCCAGCAATTGACTACTGGGTATTTACCACAAAGATACAAATGTAGGGACCCGAAGGGGTACGTGTACCGAAAGTTTATAGCAGCAATGTCCACAATAACCAAACTGTGGAAAGAGCCAAGAGGTCCATCGACAGATGAATGGATAAAGAAGAAGTGGTATATATACACAAGGGAATATTATGCAGCCGTCAAAAGGAATGAGATCTTGCCATTTGCAATGACGTGGATGGAACTGGAGGGTGTTATGTTGAGTGAAATAGGTCACTCAGAGAAAGCCACGTATCGCATGACCTCACTGATATGAGGAATTCTTAATCTTAGGAAACAAACTGAGTGTTACTGGAGTGGTTGGAGGTGGGAGGGATGGGTTGGCTGGGTCATAGACATTGGGGAGGGTATGTGCCACGGTGAGCGCTGTGAATTGTGCAACACTGTTGAATCACAGATCTGTACTTCTGAATCAAATAACGCAACATATTTTAAGAAAAAAGAAAAAGAATTAGATAACAGGAGATGAAGAGAGGGGGAGTATGTCAGACGGGGAGAAGAACCATGAGAGATGATGGACTCTGAAAAACAAACTGAGGGTTCTAGAGGGGAGGGGGGTAGGGGGATCGGTTAGCCTGGTGATGGGTACAGAGGAGGGCAGGTTCTGCATGCAGCATTGGGTGTTATGAACAAACAATGAATCATGGAACACTGCACGAAAAACTAATGATGTAATATATGGTGCTTCACATAACAATAAAAAATTTAAAAAAAAGCTTTTGCAGAGCTAAAGAAACAGTCCACAAAACCAAAAGACACCCGACAGAATGGGAGAAAATATTTGCAAATGACATATCAGATAAAGGGCTAGTATCCAAAATCTATAACTAACTTATAAAACTCAACACCCAAAGAACATATAATCCAATCAAGAAAGGGGCCGAAGATATGAACAGACATTTTTCCAAAGAAGACATCCAAATGGCCAACAGGCACATGAAAAAGTGCTCAACATCGCTCGGCATCAGGGAAATCCAAATCAAAACTTCAATGAGATACCACCTCACACCCGTCAGAATGGCTAAAATTAACAAGTCAGGGAACGACAGATGTTGGCGGGGATGTGGAGAAAGGGGAACCCTCCTCCACTGTTGGTGGGAATGCAAGCTGGTGCAACCACTCTGGAAAACAGTATGGAGGATCCTCAAACAGTTGAAATTAGTGCTACCGTTCGATCCAGCAATTGACTACTGGGTATTTAACACAAAGATACAAATGTAGGGACCCGAAGGGGTACGTGTACCCCAAAGTCTATAGCAGCAATGTCCACAATAGCCAAACTGTGGAAAGAGCCAAGATGTCCATCGACAGATGAATGGATAAAGAAGAGGTGGAATATATACACAATGGAATATTATGCAGCCTTCAAAAGGAATGAGATGTTGCCATTTGCAAAGACGTGGATGGAACGGTAGGGTGTTATGTTGAGTGAAATAAGTCAATCAGAGAAAGACACGTATCGCATGACCTCACTGATATGAGGAATTCTTAATCTCAGGAAACAAACTGAGTGTTACTGGAGTGGTTGTGGGTGGGAGGGATGGGGTGGCTGGGTGATAGACAATGGGGACGGTATGTGCTACGGTGAGCGCTGTGCATTGTGCAAGACTGTTGAATCACAGATCTGTACTTCTGAAACAAATAACGCAACATATTTTAAGAAAAAGAAAAAGAAGATAACAGGAGAGGAAGAGAAGGGGAGTATGTCAGTGGGGGACACGAACCATGAGAGATAATGGACTCTGAAAAACAAAGGGAGGGTCTAGAGGGGAGGGCGGGAGGGGTTTGGGTTATCCTGGTGATGGGTATTGAGGAGGGCACGTTCTGCATGGAGCACTGGGTGTTATGAACAAACAATGAATCATGGAACACTGTAGGAAAAACTAATGATATAATATATGGTGATTAACATAACAATAAAAAATATTAAAAAAAGCTTTTGCACAGCTAAAGAAACAGTCCACAAAACCAAAAGACACCCGACAGAATGGGAGAAAATATTGACAAATGACATAGCAGATAAAGGGCTAGTATCCAAAATGTATAAAGAACTTATCAAACTCAACACCCAAAGAACATATAATCCAATCAAGAAATGGGCCGAAGACATGAACAGACATTTTTCCAAAGAAGACATCCATGGCCAACAGGCACATGAAAAAGTGCTAAACATCGCTCGGCATCAGGGAAATCAATCAAAACCTCAATGAGATACCACCTCACACCCGTCAGAATGGCTAAAATTAACAAGTCAGTGAAGACAGATTTTGGCGGGGTTGTGGAGAAAGGGGAACCCTCCTACACTGTTGGTGGGAATGCAAGCTGGTGCAACCACTCTGGAAAACACTATGGAGGATCCTCAAACAGTTGAAATTAGAGCTACCATTCGATCCAGCAATTGCACTACTGGGTATTTACCACAAAGATACAAATGTAGGGACCCGAACGGGTACGTGTACCCCAATGTTTATAGCAGCAATGTCCAAAATAGGTAAATTGTGGAAAGAGCGAAGATGTCCATCGGCAGATGAACGGATAAAGAAGAAGTGGTGTATATACACAATGGAATATTATACAGCCGTCAAAAGGAATGAGATCATGCCATTTGCAACGACGCGGATGGAACTGGAGGGTGCTATGTTGAGTGAAATAAGTGAATCAGAGAAATACACCTATCGCATGACTCACTGATATGAGGAATTTTTAATCTCAGGAAAGAAACTGTTTGAATGGAGTGGTTGGGGCTGGGAGGGATGGGTTGGCTGGGTGATAGACATTGGGGAAGTATGTGCCACGGTGAGCGCTGTGAATTGTGCAAGACTGTTGAATCACAGATCTGTACTTCTGAATCAAATAACGCAACATATATTAAGAAAAGAGAAAAAAAGAAATAGATAACAGGAGATGAAGAGAGGGGGAGTATGTCAGACGGGGAGACGAACCATGAGAGATGATGGACTCTGAAAAACAAACTGAGGGTTCTAGAGGGGAGGGGGGTATGGGGATCGGTTAGCCTGGTGATGGGTATTGAGGAGGGCACGTTCTGCATGGAGCAGTGGGTGTTATGAACAAACAATTAATCATGGAACAGTGCACCAAAAACTAATGATGTAATATATGGTGATTAACATAACAATAAAAACGCGTTTGCACAGCAAAAGAAACAGTCCACAAAACCAAAAGACAACCGACAGAATGGGAGAAAATATTTGCAAATGACATATCAGATAAAGGGCTAGTCTCCAAAATCCATAAAGAACTTATCAAACTCAACACCCAAAGAACAAATAATCCAATCAAGAAATGGGCCGAAGACATGAACAGACATTTTTCCAAAGAAGACCTCCAAATGGCCAAAAGGCACATGAAAAAGTGCTCAACATCGCTCGGCATGAGGGAAATCCAAATCAAACCCTCAATGAGATACCACCTCACACCCGTCAGAATGGCTAAAATTAACAAGTCAGGGAATGACAGATGTTGGCGGGGTTGTGGAGAAAGGGGAACCCTCCTACACTGTTGGTGGGAAGGCAAGCTGGTGCAACCACTCTGGAAAACACTATGGAGGATCCTCAAACAGTTGAAATTAGAGCTACCATTCGATCCAGCAATTGCACTACTGGGTATTTACCACAAAGATACAAATGTAGGGACCCGAACGGGTACGTGTACCCCAATGTTTATAGCAGCAATGTCCAAAATAGGTAAATTGTGGAAAGAGCGAAGATGTCCATCGGCAGATGAACGGATAAAGAAGAAGTGGTGTATATACACAATGGAATATTATACAGCCGTCAAAAGGAATGAGATCATGCCATTTGCAACGACGCGGATGGAACTGGAGGGTGCTATGTTGAGTGAAATAAGTGAATCAGAGAAATACACCTATCGCATGACTCACTGATATGAGGAATTTTTAATCTCAGGAAAGAAACTGTTTGAATGGAGTGGTTGGGGCTGGGAGGGATGGGTTGGCTGGGTGATAGACATTGGGGAAGTATGTGCCACGGTGAGCGCTGTGAATTGTGCAACACTGTTGAATCACAGATCTGTACTTCTGAATCAAATAACGCAACATATACTAAGAAAAGAGAAAAAAAGAAATAGATAACAGGAGATGAAGAGAGGGGGAGTATGTCAGACGGGGAGACGAACCATGAGAGATGATGGACTCTGAAAAACAAACTGAGGGTTCTAGAGGGGAGGGGGGTATGGGGATCGGTTAGCCTGGTGATGGGTATTGAGGAGGGCACGTTCTGCATGGAGCAGTGGGTGTTATGAACAAACAATTAATCATGGAACAGTGCACCAAAAACTAATGATGTAATATATGGTGATTAACATAACAATAAAAAAATTAAAAAAAAAAGATTTTGCACAGCAAAAGAAACAGTCCACAAAACCAAAAGACAACCGACAGAATGGGAGAAAATATGTGCAAATGACATATCAGATAAAGGGCTAGTATCCAAATCGATAAAGAACTTATCAAACTCAACACCCAAAGAACACATAATCCAATCAAGAAATGGGCCGAAGACATGAACAGACATTTTTTCAAAGAAGACATCCAAATGGCCAACAGGCACATGAAAAAGTGCTCAACATAGCTCGGTATCAGGGAAATCCAAATCAAAACCTCAATGAGATACCACCTCACACCCGTCAGAATGGCTAAAATTAACAAGTCAGGGAACGACAGATGTTGGCGGGCATGTGGAGAAAGGGGAACCCTCCTACACTGTTGGTGGAAATGCAAGCTGGTGCAACCACTCTGGAAAACACTATGGAGGATCCTCAAACAGTTGAAATTAGCGCTACCGTTCGATCCAGCAATTGACTACTGGGTGTTTAACACAAAGATACAAATGTAGGGACCCGAAGGTGTACGTGTACCCCAAAGTTTATAGCAGCAATGTCCACAATAGCCAAACTGTGGAAAGAGCCAAGATGTCCATCGACAGATGAATGGATAAAGAAGAGGTGGTATATATACACAATGGAATATTATGCAGCCTTCTAAAGGAATGAGATGTTGCCATTTGCAAAGACGTGGATGGAACTGGAGGGTGTTATGTTGAGTGAAATAAGTCAATCAGAGAAAGACATGTATCGCATGACCTCACTGATATGAGGAATTCTTAATCTCAGGAAACAAACTGGGTTTTACTGGAGTGGTTGTGGGTGGGAGGGATGGGGTGGCTGGGTGATAGACATTGGGGAGGATATGTGCTACGGTGAGCACTGTCGATTGTGCAAGACTGTTGAATCACAGATCTGTACTTCTGAAACAAATAAAGCAACATATTTTAAGAAAAAGAAAAAGAAGAAGATAACAGGAGAGGAAGAGAAGGGGAGTATGTCAGAGGGGGAGACGAACCATGACAGATGATGGACTTTGAAAAACAAAATGAGGGTTCTAGAGGGGAGGGCGGTAGGGGTTCGGGTTTGCCTGGTGATGGGTATTGAGGAGGGCACGTTCTGCATGGAGGACTGGGTGTTATGAACAAACAATGAATCATGGAACACTGCACCAAAAACTAATGATGTAATATATGGTGATTAACATAACAATAAAAAAGCTTTTGCACAGCAAAAGAAACAGCCCACAAAACCAAAAGACAACCGACAGAATGGGAGAAAATATTTGCAAATGACATATCAGATAAAGGGCTAGTATCCAAAATCTATAAAGAACTTATCAAACTCAACACCCAAAGAACAAATAATCCAATCAAGAAATGGGCCGAAGACATGAACAGACATTTTTCCAAAGAAGACCTCCAAATGGCCAATAGGCACATGAAAAAGTGCTCAACATCGCTCGGCATGAGGGAAATCCAAATCAAAACCTCAATGAGATACCACCTCACACCCGTCAAAATGGCTAAAATTAACAAGTCAGGGAACGACAGATGTTGGCGGGGATGTGGAGAAAGGGGAAGCCTCCTACACTGTTGGTGGGAAGGCAAGCTTGTTTAAGCACTCTGGAAAACAGTATGGAGGTTCCTCAAAGAGTTGAAATTAGAGCTACCGTTCGATCCAGCAATTGACTACTGGGTATTTACCACAAAGATACAAATGTAGGGACCCGAAGGGGTACGTGTACCCAAAGTTTATAGCAGCAATGTCCACAATAACCAAACTGTGGAAAGAGCCAAGAGGTCCATCGACAGATGAATGGATAAAGAAGAAGTGGTATATATACACAAGGGAATATTATGCAGCCGTCAAAAGGAATGAGATCTTGCCATTTGCAATGACGTGGATGGAACTGGAGGGTGTTATGTTGAGTGAAATAGGTCACTCAGAGAAAGCCACGTATCGCATGACCTCACTGATATGAGGAATTCTTAATCTTAGGAAAGAAACTGAGTGTTACTGGAGTGGTTGGAGGTGGGAGGGATGGGTTGGCTGGGTCATAGACATTGGGGAGGGTATGTGCCACGGTGAGCGCTGTGAATTGTGCAACACTGTTGAATCACAGATCTGTACTTCTGAATCAAATAACGCAACATATTTTAAGAAAAAAGAAAAAGAATTAGATAACAGGAGATGAAGAGAGGGGGAGTATGTCAGACGGGGAGAAGAACCATGAGAGATGATGGACTCTGAAAAACAAACTGAGGGTTCTAGAGGGGAGGGGGGTAGGGGGATCGGTTAGCCTGGTGATGGGTACAGAGGAGGGCAGGTTCTGCATGCAGCATTGGGTGTTATGAACAAACAATGAATCATGGAACACTGCACGAAAAACTAATGATGTAATATATGGTGCTTCACATAACAATAAAAAATTTAAAAAAAAGCTTTTGCAGAGCTAAAGAAACAGTCCACAAAACCAAAAGACACCCGACAGAATGGGAGAAAATATTTGCAAATGACATATCAGATAAAGGGCTAGTATCCAAAATCTATAACTAACTTATAAAACTCAACACCCAAAGAACATATAATCCAATCAAGAAAGGGGCCGAAGATATGAACAGACATTTTTCCAAAGAAGACATCCAAATGGCCAACAGGCACATGAAAAAGTGCTCAACATCGCTCGGCATCAGGGAAATCCAAATCAAAACTTCAATGAGATACCACCTCACACCCGTCAGAATGGCTAAAATTAACAAGTCAGGGAACGACAGATGTTGGCGGGGATGTGGAGAAAGGGGAACCCTCCTCCACAGTTGGTGGGAATGCAAGCTGGTGCAACCACTCTGGAAAACAGTATGGAGGATCCTCAAACAGTTGAAATTAGTGCTACCGTTCGATCCAGCAATTGACTACTGGGTATTTAACACAAAGATACAAATGTAGGGACCCGAAGGGGTACGTGTACCCCAAAGTCTATAGCAGCAATGTCCACAATAGCCAAACTGTGGAAAGAGCCAAGATGTCCATCGACAGATGAATGGATAAAGAAGAGGTGGAATATATACACAATGGAATATTATGCAGCCTTCAAAAGGAATGAGATGTTGCCATTTGCAAAGACGTGGATGGAACGGTAGGGTGTTATGTTGAGTGAAATAAGTCAATCAGAGAAAGACACGTATCGCATGACCTCACTGATATGAGGAATTCTTAATCTCAGGAAACAAACTGAGTGTTACTGGAGTGGTTGTGGGTGGGAGGGATGGGGTGGCTGGGTGATAGACAATGGGGACGGTATGTGCTACGGTGAGCGCTGTGCATTGTGCAAGACTGTTGAATCACAGATCTGTACTTCTGAAACAAATAACGCAACATATTTTAAGAAAAAGAAAAAGAAGATAACAGGAGAGGAAGAGAAGGGGAGTATGTCAGTGGGGGACACGAACCATGAGAGATAATGGACTCTGAAAAACAAAGGGAGGGTCTAGAGGGGAGGGCGGGAGGGGTTTGGGTTATCCTGGTGATGGGTATTGAGGAGGGCACGTTCTGCATGGAGCACTGGGTGTTATGAACAAACAATGAATCATGGAACACTGTAGGAAAAACTAATGATATAATATATG
This sequence comes from Eumetopias jubatus, assembly GCF_037043125.1. Lineage (NCBI taxonomy): Eukaryota > Metazoa > Chordata > Mammalia > Carnivora > Otariidae > Eumetopias > Eumetopias jubatus. The sequence goes on from NW_028274818.1 coordinate 90,080,209, forward strand.
GTGATTAACATAACAATAAAAAATATTAAAAAAAGCTTTTGCACAGCTAAAGAAACAGTCCACAAAACCAAAAGACACCCGACAGAATGGGAGAAAATATTGACAAATGACATAGCAGATAAAGGGCTAGTATCCAAAATGTATAAAGAACTTATCAAACTCAACACCCAAAGAACATATAATCCAATCAAGAAATGGGCCGAAGACATGAACAGACATTTTTCCAAAGAAGACATCCATGGCCAACAGGCACATGAAAAAGTGCTAAACATCGCTCGGCATCAGGGAAATCAATCAAAACCTCAATGAGATACCACCTCACACCCGTCAGAATGGCTAAAATTAACAAGTCAGTGAAGACAGATTTTGGCGGGGTTGTGGAGAAAGGGGAACCCTCCTACACTGTTGGTGGGAATGCAAGCTGGTGCAACCACTCTGGAAAACACTATGGAGGATCCTCAAACAGTTGAAATTAGTGCTACAATTCGATCCAGCAATTGACTACTGGGTATTTAACACAAGTTTGAAATGTAGGGACCCGAAGGGGTACGTGTACCGCAATGTTTATAGCAACAATGTCCACAATAGCCAAAATGTGGAAAGAGCCAAGATGTCCATCGACAGACGAATGGATAAAGAAGTGGTGGTATATATTCAAAATGGAATATTATGCAGCCTTCAAAAGGAATGAGATGTTGCCATTTGCAAAGACGTGGATGGAACTGGAGGGTGTTATGTTGAGTGAAATAAGTCAATCAGAGAAAGACATGTATCGCATGACCTCACGGATATGAGGAATTCTTAATCTCAGGAAAAACACTGAGTGTTACTGGAGTGGTTGGGGGTGGGAGGGATGGGGTGGCTGGGTGATAGACATTGGGGAGAGTATGTGCTACGGTGAGCGCTGTGAATTGTGCAAGACTGTTGAATCACAGATCTGTACTTCTGAAACAAATAAAGCAACATATTTTAAGAAAAAGTAAAAGAAGAAGATAACAGGAGAGGAAGAGAAGGGGAGTATGTCAGAGGGGGAGACGAACCATGACAGATGATGGACTCTGAAAAACAAAGTGAGGGTTCTAGAGGGGAGGGCGGTAGGGGTTTGGGTTAGCCTGGAGATGGGTATTGGGGAGGGCACGTTCTGCATTGAGCACTCGGTGTTATGAACAAACAATGAATCATGGAACACTGCACCAAAAACTAATGATGTTATATATGGTGATTAACATAACAATAAAAACGCTTTTGCACAGCAAAAGAAACAGTCCACAAAACCAAAAGACAACCGACAGAATGGGAGAAAATATTTGCAAATGACATATCAGATAAAGGGCTAGTCTCCAAAATCCATAAAGAACTTATCAAACTCAACACCCAAAGAACAAATAATCCAATCAAGTAATGGGCCGAAGACATGAACAGACATTTTTCCAAAGAAGACCTCCAAATGGCCAATAGGCACATGAAAAAGTGCTCAACATCGCTCGGCATGAGGGAAATCCAAATCAAACCCTCAATGAGATACCACCTCACACCCGTCAGAATGGCTAAAATTAACAAGTCAGGGAATGACAGATGTTGGCGGGAAGTGGAGAAAGGGGAACCCTCCTACACTGTTGGTGGGAAGGCAAGCTGGTGCAACCACTCTGGAAAACACTATGGAGGATCCTCAAACAGTTGAAATTAGAGCTACCATTCGATCCAGCAATTGCACTACTGGGTATTTACCACAAAGATACAAATGTAGGGACCCGAACGGGTACGTGTACCCCAATGTTTATAGCAGCAATGTCCAAAATAGGTAAATTGTGGAAAGAGCGAAGATGTCCATTGGCAGATGAACGGATAAAGAAGAAGTGGTGTATATACACAATGGAATATTATACAGCCGTCAAAAGGAATGAGATCTTGCCATTTGCAACGACGCGGATGGAACTGGAGGGTGTTATGTTGAGTGAAATAAGTGAATCAGAGAAATACACCTATCGCATGACTCACTGATATGAGGAATTTTTAATCTCAGGAAAGAAACTGTTTGAATGGAGTGGTTGGGGCTGGGAGGGATGGGTTGGCTGGGTGATAGACATTGGGGAGGTATTTGCTACGGTGAGCGCTGTGAATTGTGCAAGACTGTTGAATCACAGATCTGTACTTCTGAATCAAATAACGCAACATATTTTAAGAAAATAGAAAAAAAGAAATAGATAACAGGAGATGAAGAGAGGGGGAGTATGTCAGACGGGGAGACGAACCATGAGAGATGATGGACTCTGAAAAACAAACTGAGGGTTCTAGAGGGGAGGGGGGTATGGGGATCGGTTAGCCTGGTGATGGGTATTGAGGAGGGCACGTTCTGCATGGAGCAGTGGGTGTTATGAACAAACAATTAATCATGGAACAGTGCACCAAAAACTAATGATGTAATATATGGTGATTAACATAACAATAAAAAAATAAAAAAAAAAAAGATTTTGCACAGCAAAAGAAACAGTCCACAAAACCAAAAGACAACCGACAGAATGGGAGAAAATATGTGCAAATGACATATCAGATAAAGGGCTAGTATCCAAAATCTATAAATAAATTATAAAACTCAACACCCAAAGAACATATAATCCAATCAAGAAATGGGCCGAAAACATGAACAGACATTTTTCCAAAGAAGACATCCAAATGGCCAACAGGCACATGAAAAAGTGCTCAACATCGCTCGGCATGAGGGGAATCCAAATCAAAACCTCAATGAGATACCACCTCACACCCGTCAAAATGGCTAAAATTAACAAGTCAGGGAACGACAGATGGCGGGGATGTGGAGAAAGGGGAACCCTCCTCCACTGTTGGTGGGAATGCAAGCTGCTGCAGCCTCTCTGGAAAACAGTATCGAGGTTCCTCAAACAGTTGAAATTCGAGCTACTGTTCGAGCCAGCAATTGCACTACAGGGTATTTACCAGAACGTTACAAATGTAGGGACCAGAAGGGGTACGTGTACCCCAGTGTTTATAGCAGCAATGTCCACAATAGCCAAACTGTGGAAAGAGCCAAGATGTCCAGCGACAGATGAACGGATAAGGAAGACGTGGTATATATTCACAATGGAATATTATGCAGCCGTCAAAGGAATGAGATCTTGCCATTTGCAACGACGTGGATGGAACTGGATGGTGTTATGTTGAGTGAAATAAGTCAATCAGAGAAAGACACGTATCGCATGACGTCACTGATATGAGGAATTCTTAATCTCAGGAAACAAACTGAGTGTTACTGGAGTGGTTGGGGGTGGGAGAGATGGGGTGGCTGGGTGATAGACATTGGGGAGGGTATGTGCTACGGTGAGCGCTCTGAATTGTGCAAGACTGTTGAATCACAGATCTGTACTTCTGAATCAAATAACGCAACATATTTTAAGAAGAAAGAAAAAGAAGAAGATAACAGGAGAGGAAGGGAAGGGGAGTATGTCAGAGGGGAGACGAACCATGAGAGATGATGGACTCTGAAAAACAAACTGAGGGTTCGATAGGGGAGGGTGGTAGGGGCATATGTTAGCCTGGTGATGGGTATTGAGGAGGGCACGTTCTGCATGGAGCACTGGGTGTTATGAACAAACAATGAATCATGGAACACTGCACCAAAAACTAATGATGTAATATATGGTGATTAACATAACAATTAAAAAAATAAAAAAAAAACACTGAGGGAATGGAAGGCCGGTGTCGGATACGCCTCTCGGCTCAGCTCTTGTTCCTGTGGCTAGTACCCTTGCCCCGGTGTACTTGCAGGCCGAGAGCCAACCAACTCACTCGGTGGAAACACACTGCAGAAAACACCGATTTCGGCCAATTTGGCCTTCCTGAGGGGGGAATCCTTTTGCTCTCTGAATGCGGGCGAGCACTGCCAGCGAGTCCAAAACCATTTTGGAGTGAGCCTGAGGCTGCGGTAGAAGGGAGAACACAACTCCCCACTTCTTTCCTGAAGCCAGCCCAGCGGCCGCCCCCTTGAGCATGCAAGTCTCACTGCTCGCGTACCAACGCAAGGAAACAGTAAGGTAAGGGACCGTGTTGTACAGAGCCTCACTGTTCCAGAGAGTGGAAACACTTGGAGTGTGTGTGCGTGAGAGCCCGGAAGACGAGTCCCCTACTTTACTGGGCGAGTGAAACGAACACGGGCAGCCGCACGTCTCCCACCAGCTCTCAGTGGTAGAATGCTAGCACTCCTTCGGCATGTGTGCGTGCAGGCCTAAGTTGCAGGCCCCTCCCTGGAAGGCACAACACTGTGGAGAAACCGCACTTTACCTCCCGCCGTTCCCTAGCGGAGAGGACGCTGTATGCTGTGCGCTGTGCCTGAGAGTCCGGCGAACGTCTTCCCTATGTAAAACCGAGGGAAAGAAAGGCCGGTGCCAGAGACGCCTCTGGGCTCAGCTCTTGTTCCTGAGGTAGTACCCTTGCCCCGGTGTGCTTGCAGCCCGAGAGCCAACCTCCTAAGTCCAGGGAACCACTCTGTAGAAATTCCTTACTTCGGCCAGACTAGGCCTTCCTGAGGGTGGAAACCTTTTGCTGTGTGAATCCGGGCGAGCTCTGCCAGCAAGTCCAAAACGATTTTCCGAGGGAGACTGAGGCCGCGGCAGAAGGGAGAACACAACTCCCCACTTGTTTCCTGAAGTCAGCCTAGGGCCGCCCCCTTGGGTATTCAAGTCTCACTGTTCGCGTACCAAAACAAAGAAAGCGTACTGTGGGAGAACCGTGTTATAGATAGCCTCATCGTTGTGGGGAGTGGGAACACAGGCAGTGCCTGTGCGTAAGAGCCTGGCATACGAGTCCCCTAAGTTCCTGGGCGAGAGAAACGGATTCGTGCAGCCGCACCTCTCCCACCAGCTCTCAGGATCAGAATGCTAGCACTCCTCCGGCCTGTGTGCGTGCAGGCCTGCGTTGAAGGCCCCTCCCTGGAAGGCACAACACTGTGGAGAAACCGCGCTTTAGCTCACGGCGGTCCCTAGCGGAGAGGAAGCTGTATGCTGTGCGCTGTGCTTGAGAGTCCGGCGAACGGCTTCCCTATGTAAAATCGAGGGAAAGAAAGGCCGGTGCCGGAGACGCGTCTCGGCTCAGCTCTTGTCCTGGGGCTAGTACCGTTGCCCCTGTGTGCTTGCAGGCCGAGAGCCAATCTCCTAAGTCGTGGGAACCACACTGTAGAAATTCCTTACTTCGATAGGACTAGGCCTTCCTGAGGGTGGAAGCCTTTTGCTGTGTGAACGCGGGCGAGCACTGCCAGCGAGTCCAAAACCATTTTCCGAGGGAGACTGAGGCCGCGGCAGAAGGGAGAACACAACTCCCCACTTGTTTCCTAAAGTCAGGCCTGAGGCCGCCCCCTTGACCATGCAAGACTCACTGCTCGCGAAACAACGCACGGAAACAGTAGGGTAGGGTACCGGGTTGTACAGAGCCTCAGTGTTCCGGTGAGTGGAAACACTTGGAGTGTGTGTGCATGCGAGCCTGGGAGACGTGTCCACTACGTTATAGGGCGAGAGAAACGAACTCGGTAGCCGCAACTCTCCCACCAGCTCTCAGTGGCAGAATGGTAGCACTCCTGCCGCATGTTTGCCTCTAAGCCTAAGTTGAAGGACCCTATTTGAAAGGCCCAACCCTGTGGAGAAACCGCGCTTTAGCTCCCGCCGGTCCCTAGCGGCGAAAAAGTTGTATTTTGTGCGCTGTGCTTGAGAGCCCGGCGAACGGCTTCCTTATGGAAAACCGAGGGAAAGGAAGGCCGGTGTCGGAGACGCCTCTCGGCTCAGCTCTTGTTCCTGCGTCTAGTAACGTTGCCCCGGTGTGCTTGCAGGCCGAGAGCCAAGCACCTAAGTCGAGGGAAACACACTGTAGAAAATCCCGTCTTCGGCCAGATTAGGCCGTCCTGAGAGTAGAAACCTTTTGCTGTGTGAATGCGGGCGAGCACTGCCAGCGAGTCCAAAACCATTTTCTGAGGCAGACTGAGGCCACGGCAGAAGGGAGAACACAACTCCCTACTTGTTTCCTGAAGCCAGGCCTGCGGCCGCCCCCTTACCCATGCAAGTCTCACTGCTCGCGTACCAACGCAAGGAAAGAGTGGGGTAGGAGACCGTGTTGTACAGAGCCTCACTGCTCCGGAGAGTGGAAACACTTGGAGTGTGTGTGCATGAGAGCTTGGGAGACGAGTCCCCTACGTTACTGGGCGAGAGAAGCGAACTCGAGCAGCCGCACCTCTCCCACCAGCTCTCAGTGGCAGAATGCTAGCACTCCTCCTCCATGTGTGCCTGCAGGCCTAAGTTGAAGGCCCCTCCTTGAAAGGCACAACACTGTGGAGAAACCGCGCTTTAACTCCCGCCGGTCCACAGTGTTGTGCCTTCCACAGAGAGGCCTGCAACTTAGGCCTGCACACACACAGGCCGGAGGAGTGCTAGCATTCTGACACTGAGATGGTGGGAGTGGTGTGGCTTCACGAAACCGTTTCTCTCGCCCAGTAACTTAGGGGACTCGTATGCCAGGCTCTTACGCACAGGCACTGCCTGTGTTCCCACTCCCCACAACAATGAGGCTATCTATAACACGGTTCTCCTACAGTACTGTTTCTTTGTTTTGGTACGCGAGCAGTGAGACTTGAATAACCAAGGGGGCGGCCCTGGGTTGGCTTCAGGAAACAAGTGGGGAGTTCTGTTCTCCCTTCTGCCGCGGCCTCAGTCTCCCTCCGAAAATCGCTTTGGACTTGCTGGCAGTGCTCGCCCGCATTCACACAGCAAAAGGTTTCCACCCTCAGGAAGGCCTAGTCTGGCCGAAGTAAGGAATTTCTACAGTGTAGTTCCCTGGACCTAGGAGGTTGGCTCTCGGCCTGCAAGCACACCGGGGCAAGGGTACCACCACAGGAACAAAAGCTGAGCCGAGAGGCGTCTCCGGCACCGGCCTTTCTTTCCCTCGGTTTTACATAGGGAAGCCGTTCGCCGGACTCTCAGGCACAGCGCACAGCATACAGCGTCCTCTCCGCTAGACAACGGCGGGAGGTAAAGCGCGGTTTCTCCACAGTGTTGTGCCTTCCAGGGAGGGGCCTGCAACTTAGGCCTGCACTCACACAGGCCGGAGGAGTGCTAGCATTCTGCCACTGAGAGCTGGTGGGAGAGGTGCGGATGCCCGAGTTCGTTTCTTTCGCCCAGTAACGTAGGGGACTCGTCTCCCAGGCTCTGACGCACACACACTCCAAGTGTTTCCACTCACGGGAACAGTGAGGCTCTGTACAACACGGTCCCCTACCCTACTGTTTCCTTGCTTTGGTACGCGAGCAGTGAGAGTTGCATGGTAAAGGTGGCGGCCGCAGGCCTGGCTTCAGGAAACAAGTGGGGAGTTGTGTTCTCCCTCCTGCCGCGGGCTCAGTCTCCCTCGCTAAATGGTTTTGGAATCGCTGGCAGTATTCCCCCCCCCCATTCACACAGCAAAAGCTTTAGACCCTCAGGAAGGCCTAATCTGGCCAAAGTCGGGAATTTCTACAGTGTGTTTTCCTCGACTAAGGTGGTTGGCTCTCGGCCTGCAAGCACACCGGGGCAACGTTACTAGACGCAGGAACAAGAGCTGAGCCGAGAGGCGTCTCCGGCACCGGCCTTTCTTTCCCTCGGTTTTACATAGAGAAGCCGTTCGCCTGGCTCTCAAGCACAGCGCACAGCATTCATCATTTTCTCCGCTACGGACCGGCGGGAGTTAAAGCGCGGTTTCTCCACAGTGTTGTGCCTTTCAAGGAGGGGCCTTCAACTTAGGCCTGTAGGCACACATGGAGGAGGAGTGCTAGCATTCTGCCAGTGAGAGCTGGTGGGAGAGGTGCGGCTGCCCGAGTTCCTTTCTCTCGCCCAGTAACGTAGGGCACTCGTATACTAGGCTCTCACGCACACACACTCCAGGTGTTTCCACTCTCCGGAACAGTGAGGCTCTACACCAGGGTACCCTACCCTACTGTTTCCTTGCGTTGTTACAGGAGCAGTGGGACTTGCATGCTCAAGGGGGCAGCTGCTGCCCTGGCTTCAGGAAACAAGTGGGGAGTTGTGTTCTCCATTCTGCCGCAGCCTCAGTCTCCCTCCGAAAATGGTTTTGGACTCGCTGGCAGTGCTCGCCCGCATTCACACAGCAAAATGTTTCCACCCTCAGGAAGGCCTAGTCTAGCCGAAGTAAGGAATTTCTACAGTGTGCTTCCCTCGACTTAAGTGGTTGGTTCTCGGCCTGCAAGCACCCCGGGGCAACGGTACTAGCCCCAGGAACAAGAGCTGAGCCGAGAGGCGTCTCCGGCCCCGGCCTTTCTTTTCCTCAGTTTTACATAGGGAAGCCGTTCGCCGGACTCTCAAGCACAGCGCACAGCATACAGCGTCCTCTCCGCTAGGGCCCGGCGGGATCTAAAGCGCGGTTTCTCCACAGTGTTGGGCCTTCCCAGGAGGGGCCTGCAACCTAGGCCTGCACGCACCCATTCCGGAGGAGTGCTAGCATTCTGCCACTGAGAGCTGGTTTGAGAGGTGCGGCTGCCCGAGTTCGTTTCTATCACCCAATAACGTAGTGGACTCGTCTCCCAGGGTCTCACGCACACACATTCCAAGTGTTTCTACTCTCGGGAACAGTGAGGCTCTGTAAAACACGGTCCCCTAACCTACTGTTTCCTTGCGTTGGTACGCGAGCAGTGAGACTTGCATGCACAAGTGGGCAGCGGCAGGACTGACTTCAGGAAACAAGTGGGGAGTTGTGTTCTCCCCTCTGCCGCGGCCTCAGTCTCCCTCGGAAAATGGTTTTGGACTTGCTGGCAGGGCTCGCCCGCATTCACACAGCAAAATGTTTCCACCCTCAGGAAAGCCTAGTCTAGCCGAAGTAAGGAATTTCTACAGTGTGCTTCCCTCGACCTGGAGGTTGGCTCTCGGCCTGCAAGCACCCCGGGGCAACGGTACTAGCCCCAGGAACAAGAGCTGAGCCGAGAGGCGGCTCCGGCCCCGGCCTTTCTTTTCCTCGGTTTTACATAAGGATGCCGTTCGTCGGGCTCTCAAGCACAGCGAACAGCATACAGCGTCCTCTCCACTAGGGACCGGCGGGAGCTAAGGCGCGGGTTCTCCACAGTGTTGTGCCTTCCCGGGAAGGGTCTCCAACTTAGGCCTGCACGCACACAGGCCGGAGGAGTGCTAGCATTCTGATACTGAGAGCTGGTGGGAGAGGTGCGGCTGCACGAATCCGTTTCTCTCGCCCAGTAACTTAGGGGACTCGTCTGCCAGGCTCTGACGCACAGGCACTCCAGGTGTTCCAACTACCCGCAGCAGTGAGGCTATGTACAACACGGTTCCCCTACATTACTGTTTCTTTGTTTTGGTAAGCGAGCGTTGAGACTTGCAAGCCCAAGGGGGCGGCCGCTGGGCTGGCTACCGGAAACAAGAGGGGAGTTGTGTTCTCCCTTCTGCCGCGGCCTCAGTCTCCCTCGGAAAATGGTTTTGGACTCGCTGGCTGTTCTGGCCCGCATTCATACAGCAAAAGGTTTCCACCCTCAGGAAGGCCTAATCTGCCCGAGGTCGGGAATTTCTACACTGTGTTTCCCTCGACTTATTTGGTTGGCTCTCGGCCTGCAAGCACACCGGGGCAAGGGTACTAGCCCCAGGAACAAAAGCTGAGCCGAGAGGCGTCTCCGGCTCCGGCCTTTCTTTCCCTCGGTTTTACATAGGGAAGCCGTTCGCCGGGCTCTCAAGCACAGCGCAGAGGATACAGCGTCCTCTCCGCTAGGAAACGGTGGGATCTAAAGCGCGGTTCCTGCAGAGTGTTGGGACTTTCAAGGAGAGTCCTGAAACATAGGCCTACACGCACACATGCTGGAGGAGTGCTAGCATTCTGCCACTGAGAGCTGGTGGGAGAGGTGCGGATGCCCGAGTTCGTTTCTCTCGCCCAGTAACGTAGGGGACTCCTCTCCCAGGCTCTCATGCACACACACTCCAAGTGTTTCCACTCTCCGGAACAGTGAGGCTCTACAGCACGGTACCCTACCCTACTGTTTCCTTGCGTTGGTACGCGAGCAGTGAGAGTTGGATGGTAAAGGTGGCGGCCGCAGGCCTGGCTTCAGGAAACAAGTGGGGAGTTGTGTTCTCCCTTCTGCCGCGGCCTCAGTGTCCCTCGGAAAATGGTTTTGGACTCGCTGGCAGTGCTCGCCTGCATTCACACAGCAAAAGGTTTCCACCCTCAGGACGGCCTAGTCTGGCCAGTGGAACGAATTACATAGGGAAGCCGTTCGCCGGACTCTCAAGCACAGCGCACAGCATACAGCGTTCTCTCCGCTAGGGACCGGCGGGAGCTAAAGCGCGGTTTCTCCACAGTGTTGTGCCTTCCAGGGACGGGCCTGCAACTTAAGCCTGCACGCACACAGGCCGGAGGACTGCTAGCATTCTGCCACTGAGAGCTGGTGCGAGAGGAGCGGTTGCCCGAGTTCGTTTCTCTAGCCCAGTAACGTAGGGAACTCGTCTCCCAGGCTCTCACGCACACACACTCCAAGTGTTTCCACTCTCCGGAACAGTGAGGCTCGGTACAACACGGTCCCCTACCTTACTGTTTCCTTGTGTTAGTACGAGAGTGAGACTTGCAGGGTTAAGGGGGCGGCCGCAAGCCTGGCTTCAGGAAACAAGTGGGGAGTTGTGTTCTCCCTTCTGCCGCGGCCTCAGTCTCCCTCGGAAAATGGTTTTAGACTCGCTGGCAGTGCTCGCCCGCATTCACAGAGCAAAAGGTTTTGACCCTCAGGAAGGCCTAAACGGCCGAAGTCGGGGTTTTCTACAGTGTGTTTCCCTCGACTTAGGTGGTTGGTTCTCGGCCTGCAAGCACACCGGGGCAAGGGTACTAGCCCCAGGAACAAGAGCTGAGCCAAGAGGGGTCTCCGCCACCGGCCTTTCTTTCCCTCGGTTTTACATAAGGAAGCCTTTCGCCGGGCTCTCAAGCACAGCGCACAGAATACAGCGTCCTCTCCGCTAGGGACAGGCGGGAGCTTAAGCGCGGTTTCTCCACAGTGTTGGGCCTTTCAAGGAGGGGCCTGCAACTTAGGCCTGCACGCACACATGCTGAAGGAGTGCTAGCATTCTACCACTGGGAGCTGGTGGGAGACGTGCGGCTGCCCGAGTTGGTTCTCTCGCCGGGTAAAGTAGGGGACTCTTCTCCCAGACTCTCACGCACACACACTTCAAGTGTTTCCACTCTCCGGAACCGTGAGGCTCTGTGCAACGTGGTCCCCTACCCTACTGTTTCCGTGCGTTGGTAAGGGAGCAGTGAGACTTGTATGCTCAAGGGGGTGGCCGCAGGCCTGGCTTCAGGAAACAAGTGGGGAGTTGTGTTCTCCCTTCTGCGGCGACCTCAGTGTCCCTCGGAAAATGGTTTTGGACTCGCTGGCTGTTCTGGCCCGCATTCATACAGCAAAAGGTTTCCACCCTCAGGAAGGCCTAATCTGGCCGAACACGGGAATTTCTACAGTGTGTTTCCCTCGACTTAGTTGCTTGGCCATCGGCCTGCGAGCACACCGTGGCAAGGGTACCAGCCCAAGGAACAAGAGCTGAGCCGAGAAGCGTCTCCGCCACCGGCCTTTCTTTATCTCAGTTTTACATAAGGAAGCCGTTCGCCGGGCTCTCAAGCACAGCGCACAGCATACAGCGTCCTCTCCGCTACAGACCGGCGGGAGGTAAAGCGCGGTTTCTCCACAGTGTTGGGCCTTTCAAGGAGAGTCCTGAAACATAGGCCTGCACGCACTCATGTTGGAGGAGTGCTAGCATTCTGCCACTGAGAGCTGGTGGGAGAGGTGAGGATGCCCGAGTTCGTTTCTCTCGCCTAGTAACGTAGGGGCCTCCTCTACCAGGCTCTCACGCACACACACTCCAAATGTTTCCACTCTCCGGAACAGTGAGGCTCTACAACACGATACCCTACCCTACTGTTTCCTTGCGTTGGTACGCGAGCAGTGAGAGTTGTATGGTAAAGGGGGCGGCCGCAGGCCTGGCTTCAGGAAACAAGTAGGGAGTTGTGTTCTCCCTTCTGCCGCGGCCTCAGTCTCCCTCGGAAAATGGTTCTGGACTCGATGGCAGTGCTTGCCCGCATTCACACAGCCAAAGGTTTCCACCCTCAGGAAGGCCTAATTTGGCCGAAGTCGGGATTTTGTAGTGTGTTTCACTCGACTTGGCTCTCGGCCTGCAAGCACACCGGGGCAAGGTTACTAGCCCCAGGAACAAGAGGTGGGCCGAGAGGCGTCTCCGCCACCGGCCTTTCTTTCCCTCGGTTTTACTTAAGGAAGCCGTTCGCCGGGCTCTCAAGCACAGTGCACAGCATACAGCGTCCTCTCCGCTACGGACCGGCGGGAGGTAAAGCGCGCTTTCTCCACAGTGTTGTGCCTTCCAGGGTGGGGCCTGCAACTTAGGCCTGCACGTACACAGGCCTGAGGAGTGCTAGCATTCTGATCCTGAGAGCTGGTGGGCGAGGTGCGGCTGCACGAATCCGTTTCTCTCGCCCAGGAACTTAGGGGACTCGTGTGCCAGGGTCTTACGCACAGGCACTCCAGGTGTTCCCACTCCCCGCAACAGTGAGGCTATCTACAACAGGGTTCCGCTACAGTACTGTTACGTTGTTTTAGTACGCGAGCAGTGAGACTTGCATTCCCAAGGGGGCGGCCGCTGGGCTGGCTTGAGGAAGCAAGTGGGGAGTTGTGTTCTCCGTTCTGCCGTGACCTCAGTCTCCCTCAGAAAATGGTTTTGGACTCGCTGGCAGTTCTCGCCCGGATTCATACAGCAAAAGGTTTTGACCCTCAGGAAGGCCTAATCTTGCCGAAGACGGGATTTTCTACAGTGTGTTTCCCTCGACTGAGTTGGTTGGCTCTCGGCCTGCAAGCACACCGGGGCAAGGGTACTAGCCCCAGGAACAAGAGCTGAGCCGAGAGGCGTCTCCAGCACCGGCCTTTCTTTCCCTCGGTTTTACATAGGGAAGCCGTTCGCCGGGCTCTCAAGCACAGCGCCGAGCATACAGCCTCCTCTCTGCTAGGGACCAGGGGAGCTAAAGCGCGGTTTCTCCACAGTGTTGGGCCTTTCAAGGAGGGGCCCGCAACTTAGGCCTGCACGCACACATGCCGGCGGAATGCTAGCATTCTGCCACTGAGAGCTGGTGGGAGAGGTGCGGCTGCCCGAGTTCGTTTCTCTCACCCAGCAAAGTAGGGGACTCCTCTCCCAGGCTCTCACGCAGATATACTCCAAGTGTTTCCACCCTCGAGAACAGTGAGGCTCTGTACAACACGGTCCCCTACCCTACTGTTTCTGTGCGTTGGTACCCGAGAAATGAGAGTTGCATGTGTAAGGGGGCGGCCGCAGGCCTGGATTCAGGAATCAAGTGGGGAGTTGTGTTCTCCCTTCTGCCGCGGCCTCAGTCTCCCTCGGAAAATGGTTTTGGACTCGCTGGCAGTGCTCGCCCGCATTCGCACAGCAAAACGTTTCCACCCTCAGGAAGGCCTAAACTGGCCGAAGTCGGGATTTTCTGCAGTGTGTTTCCCTCGACTGAGTTGGATGGCTCTCGGCCCGCAAGCACACCGGGGCAAGAGTACTAGCCTCAGGAACAAGAGCTGAGCCGAGAGGCGTCTCCACCACCGGCATTTCTTTCCCTCCGTTTTACATAAGGAAGCCGTTCGCCGGGCTCTCAAGCACAGCACACAGCATACAGCGTGCTCTCCGCTAGGGACCGGCGGGAGCTAAAGCGCGCTTTCTCCACAGTGTTGGGCCTTTCAAGGAGGGCCCTGCACCTTCGGCCTGCACGCACACAGGCCGGAGGAGTGCTAGCGTTCTGCCACTGAGAGCTGTTGCGAGACGTGCGGATGCCCGAGTTCGTTTCTTTCGCCCAGTAAAATAGGGGACTCGTCTCCCAGGCTCTCACGCACACACACTCCAAGTGTTTCCACTCTCCGGAACAGTGAGGCTCTGTATAACACGGTCTCCTACCCTACTATATCCTTGCGTTGGTACGCGACCAGTGAGACCTGTATGCTGAAGGGGGCGGCCGCAGGCCTGACTTCAGGAATCAAGTGGGGAGTTGTGTTCTCCCTTCTGCCGCGGCCTCAGTCTCCCTCGCTAAATGGTTTTGGACTCGCTGGCAGTGCTCGCCCGCATTCACACTGCAAAGTGTTCGACCTTCAGGAAGGCCTAATCTGGCCGAAGTCGGGATTATCTACAGTGTGTTTCCCTCGACTTAGGAGGTTCGCTCTCGGCCTGCAAGCACACCGGGGCAAGGTTACTAGCCGCAGGAATAAGAGCTGAGCCGAGAGGCGTCTCCGGCACCGGCCTTTCTTTCCCTCGATTTTACATAAGGATGCCGTTCGCCGGGCTCTCAAGCACAGCGAACAGCATACAGCGTCCTCTCCGCTAGGGACCGGCGGGAGCTAAAGCGCGGGTTCTCCACAGTGTTGTGCCTTCCCGGGAAGGGCCTCCGACTTAGGCCTGCACGCACACAGGCCGGAGGAGTGCTAGCATTCTGATACTGAGAGCTGGTGGGAGAGGTGCGGGTGCACGAATCCGTTTCTCTCGCCCAGTAACTTAGGGCACTCGTCTGCCAGGCTCTGACGCACAGGCACTCCAGGTGTTCCAACTACCCGCAGCAGTGAGGCTATGTACAACACGGTTCCCCTACATTACTGTTTCTTTGTTTTGGTCAGCGAGCAGTGAGACTTGCAAGCCCAAGGGGGCGGTCGCTGGGCTGGCTACCGGAAACAAGAGGGGAGTTGTGTTCTCCCTTCTGCCGCGGCCTCAGTCTCCCTCGGAAAATGGTTTTGGACTCGCTGGCTGTTCTGGCCCGCATTCATACAGCAAAAGGTTTCCACCCTCAGGAAGGCCTAATCTGCCCGAGGTCGGGAATTTCTACAGTGTGTTTCCCTCGACTTAGTTGCTTGGCCATCGGCCTGCGAGCACACCGTGGCAAGGGTACCAGCCCAAGGAACAAGAGCTGAGCCGAGAGGCGCCTCCGGCACCGGCCTTTCTTTCCCTCGGTTTTACATAGAGAAGCCGTTCGCCTGGCTCTCAAGCACAGCGCACAGCATTCATCATTTTCTCCGCTAGGGAGCGGCGTGAGTTAAAGCGCGGTTTCTCCACAGTGTTGTGCCTTTCAAGGAGGGGCCTTCAACTTAGGCCTGTAGGCACACATGGAGGAGGAGTGCTAGCATTCTGCCAGTGAGAGCTGGTGGGAGAGGTGCGGCTGCCCGAGTTCCTTTCTCTCGCCCAGTAACGTAGGGCACTCGTATACCAGGCTCTCACGCACACACACTCCAGGTGTTTCCACTCTCCGGAACAGTGAGGCTCTACACCAGGGTACCCTACCCTACTGTTTCTTTGCGTTGGTACACGAGCAGTGGGACTTGCATGCTCAAGGGGGCAGCCGCTGCCCTGGCTTCAGGAAACAAGTGGGGAGTTGTGTTCTCCCTTCTGCCGCGGCCTCAGTCTCCCTCGGAAAATGGTTTTGGACTCGCTGGCAGTGCTCGCCCGCATTCACACAGCAAAATGTTTCCACCCTCAGGAAGGCCTAGTCTAGCAGAAGTTAGGAATTTCTACAGTGTGTTTCCCTCGACTTAAGTGGTTGGTTCTCGGCCTGCAAGCACCCCGGGGCAACGGTACTAGCCCCAGGAACAAGAGCTGAGCCGAGAGGCGTCTCCGCCAGCGGCCTTTCTTTATCTCAGTTTTACATAAGGAAGCCGTTCGCCGGGCTCTCAAGCACAGCGCACAGCATACAGCGTCCTCTCCGCTACAGACCGGCAGATGGTAAAGCGCGGTTTCTCCACAGTGTTGGGCCTTTCAAGGAGAGTCCTGAAACATAGGCCTGCACGCACTCATGTTGGAGGAGTGCTAGCATTCTGCCACTGAGAGCTGGTGGGAGAGGTGCGGATGCCCGAGTTCGTTTCTCTCGCCTAGTAACGTAGGGGCCTCGTCTACCAGGCTCTCACGCACACACACTCCAAATGTTTCCACTCTCCGGAACAGTGAGGCTCTACAACACGATACCCTACCCTTCTGTTTCCTTGCGTTGGTACGCGAGCAGTGAGAGTTGTATGGTAAAGGGGGCGGCCGCAGGCCTGGCTTCTGGAAACAAGTAGGGAGTTGTGTTCTCCCTTCTGCCGCGGCCTCAGTCTCCCTCGGAAAATGGTTTTGGACTCGATGGCAGTGCTTGCCCGCATTCACACAGCCAAAGGTTTCCACCCTCAGGAAGGCCTAATTTGGCCGAAGTCGGGATTTTCTAGTGTGTTTCCCTCGACTTGGCTCTCGGCCTGCAAGCACACCGGGGCAAGGTTACTAGCCCCAGGAACAAGATGTGGGCCGAGACGCGTCTCTGCCACCGGCCTTTCTTTCCCTCGGTTTTACTTAAGGAAGCCGATCGCCGGGCTCTCAAGCACAGTGCACAGCATACAGCGTCCTCTCCACTACGGCCGGCGGGAGGTAAAGCGCGCTTTCTCCACAGTGTTGTGACTTCCAGGGTGGGGCCTGCAACTTAGGCCTGCACGTACACAGGCCTGAGGAGTGCTAGCATTCTGATCCTGAGAGCTGGTGGGCGAGGTGCGGCTGCACGAATCCGTTTCTCTCGCCCAGGAACTTAGGGGACTCGTGTGCCAGGCTCTTACGCACAGGCACTCCAGGTGTTCCCACTCCCCGCAACAGTGAGGCTATCTACAACAGGGTTCCGCTACAGTACTGTTACTTTGTTTTAGTACGCGAGCAGTGAGACTTGCATTCCCAAGGGGGCGGCCGCTGGGCTGGCTTGAGGAAGCAAGTGGGGAGTTGTGTTCTCCCTTCTGCCGTGACCTCAGTCTCCCTCGGAAAATGGTTTTGGACTCGCTGGCAGTTCTCGCCCGGATTCATACAGCAAAAGGTTTTGACCCTCAGGAAGGCCTAATCTGGCCGAAGTCGGGATTTTCTGCAGTGTGTTTCCCTCGACTGAGTTGGTTGGCTCTCGGCCCGCAAGCACACCGGGGCAAGAGTACTAGCCCCAGGAACAAGAGCTGAGCCGAGAGGCTTCTCCGCCACCGGCATTTCTTTCCCTCCGTTTTACATAAGGAAGCCGTTCGCCGGGCTCTCAAGCACAGCACACAGCATACAGCGTGCTCTCCGCTAGGGACCGGCGGGAGCTAAAGCGCGGTTTCTCCACAGTGTTGCGCCTTTCAAGGAGGGCCCTGCACCTTAGGCCTGCACGCACACAGGCCGGAGGACTGCTAGCGTTCTGCCACTGAGAGCTGTTGCGAGACGTGCGGATGCCCGAGTTCGTTTCTTTCGCCCAGTAAAATAGGGGACTCGTCTCCCAGGCTCTCACGCACACACACTCCAAGTGTTTCCACTCTCCGGAACAGTGAGGCTCTGTATAACACGGTCTCCTACCCTACTATATCCTTGCGTTGGTACGCGACCAGTGAGACCTGTATGCTGAAGGGGGCGGCCGCAGGCCTGGCTTCAGGAAACAAGTGGGGAGTTGTGTTCTCCCTCTGCCGCAACCTCAGTGTCCCCCGGAAATTGGTTTTGGACTCGCTGGCTGTTTTCGCCCGCATTCATACAGCAAAAGTTTTCCACCCTCAGGAAGGCCTAATATGGCCGAACACGGGATTTTCTACAGTGTGTTTCCCTAGAGATAGTTGCTTGGCTCTCGCCTGCGAGCACACCGTGGCAAGGCTACCAGCCCAAGGAACAAGAGCTGAGCCGAGAGGCGTCTCCGCCACCGGCCTTTCTTTATCTCAGTTTTACATAAGGAAGCCGTTCGCCGGGCTCTCAAGCACAGCGGACAGCATACAGCGTCCTCTCCGCTACGGACCGGCGGGAGGTAAAGCGCGGTTTCTCCACAGTGTTGGGCCTTTCAAGGAGAGTCCTGAAACATAGGCCTGCACGCACTCATGTTGGAGGAGTGCTAGCCTTCTGCCACTGACAGCTGGTGGGACAGGTGCGGATGCCCGAGTTCGTTTCACTCGCCTAGTAACGTAGGGGACTCCTCTCCCAGGCTCTCACGCACACACACTCCAAGTGTTTCCACTCTCTGGAACAGTGAGGCTCTTTACAACACGGTCCCCTGCCTTACTGTTTCCTTGCGTTGGTACGCGAGCAGTGAGACTTGCATGCTCATGGGAGCGGCCGCTGGGCTGGCTTCAGGAAAGAAGTGGGGAATTGTGTTCTCCCTTCTACCGCGGAATCCGTCTCCCTGGAAAATGGTTTTGGACTCGCTGGCAGCGCTCGCCCGCATTCACACAGCAAAAGGTTTCCACACTCAGGAAGGCCTAATCTGGCCGAAGTCGGGGTTTTCTGCAGCGTGTTTCCATCGACTTAGTTGGTTGGCTCTCGGCCTGCAAGTACACCGGGGAAAGGGTACTAGCCCCAGGAACAAGAGCTGAGCCGAGAGGCATCTCCGCCACCGGCCTTTCTTTCCCTCAGTTTTTTTTTTAATTTTCTTATTCTTATGTTAAACACCATATATTACATCATTAATTTTTGCTGCAGTGTTCCATGACTCATTGTTTCTTCATAACACCCAGTGCTCCATGCAGAACGTGCCATCCTCAATACCCATCACCAGGCTAACACATCCCCCTACGCCCCTCCCCTCTAGAACCCTCAGTTTGTTTTTCAGAGTCCTTCATCTGTCATGGTTCCTCTCTCCCTCTCACATACTCCCCTTCTCTTCCTTTCCTGTTACCTTCTTTCTCTTTTTTCTTAAAATATGTTGCGTTATTTGTTTCAGAAGTACAGATCTGTGATTCAACACTCTTGCACAATTCACAGGGCTCACCGTAGCACATATCCTCCCAAATGTCTATCACCAAGCCACCCCATCCCTCCAAACCCCAACCACTCCAGTAACACTCAGTTTGTTTCCTGAGATTAAGAATTCCTCATATCCGTGAGGTCATGCGATACATGTCTTTCTCTGATTGACATATTTCATTCAACATAACACCCTCCAGTTCCATCCACGTCGCTGCCAATGGCAAGATCTCATTACTTTTGACGGCTGCATAATATTCCATTGTGTATATATACCACCACTTCTTTATCCATTCATCTGTCGATGGACATCTTGGCTCTTTCCACAGTTTGGCTATTGTGGATATTGCTGCTATAAACATTGGGGTACACGTACACCTTCGGGTCCCTACATTTGTATCTTTGGGGTAAATACCCAGTAGTGCAATTGCTGGATCAAACGATAGCTCTAATTTCAACTGTTTGAGGAACCTCCATACTGTTTTCCAGAGTGGTTGCACCGGCTTGCATTCCCTCCAACAGTGTAGGAGGTTTCCCCTTTCTCCACATGCCCGCCAACATCTGTCGTTCCCTCACTTGTTAATTTTAGCCATTCTGACGGGTGTGATATGGCATCACATTGAGGTTTTGATTTGGATATCCCTGATGCCGAGCGATGTTGAGCACTTTTTCATGTGCCTGTTGGCCATTTGGATGTCTTCTTTGGAAAAATGTCTCCTCATGTCTTCTGCCCATTTCTTGATTGGATTATTTGATCTTTGGGTGTTGAGTTTGATAAGTTCTTTATAGATTTTGTATACTAGCCCTTTATCTGATATGTCATTTGTAAATATTTTCTCCCATTCTGTCGGTTGTCTTTTGGGGTTGTGGACTGTTTCTTTTGCTGTGCAAAAGCTTTTTTTTTATTTTTTAATGTTATGTTAATCACTATATATTACATCATTAGTTTCTCGTGCAGTGTTCCATTATTCATTGATACTGGAATGGTTGGGGTGGGAGGGATGGGGTGGCTGGGTGATAGACATTGGGGAGGGTATGTGCTATGGTGAGCGCTGTGAATTGTGCAAGATTGCTGAATCACAGATCTGTACTTCTGAAACAAATAACGCAACATATTTTAAGAAAAATAAAAGAAGAAGATAACAGGAGAGGAAGAGAAGGGGAGTATTTCAAAGGGGGAGACGAACCATGAGAGATGATGGATTCTGAGAAACAAACTGAGGGTTCTAGAGGAGAGGGGGGTAGGGGGATGGGTTAGCCTGGTGATGGATATTGAGGAGGGCACTTTCTGCATGGAGCACTGGGTGTTATGAACAAACAATGAATCATGGAAGACTGCACCAAAAACGAATGATGTAATATATCATTCTTAAGTTATGATTAACATAACAATTAAGAAAAAAGCTTATGCACAGCAAGACAAACACTCCACATACCCAAAAGACAACCGACAGAATGGGAGAAAATATTGGCAAATGACATATCAGATAAAGGGCTAGTATCCCAAATCTATAAAGAACTTATCAAACTCAACACCCAAAGAACAAATAATCCAATCAAGAAATGGGCCGAAGAAATGAACAGACATTTTTCCAAAGAAGACATCCAAATGGCCAACAGGCACATGAAAAAGTGCTCAACAACGCTCGGCATCAGGGAAATCCAAAACAAACCTCAATGAGATACCACCTCACACCCGTCCGAATGGCTAAAATTAACAAGTCAGGGAACGACAGATGTTGGCGGGGATGTGGAGAAAGGGGAACCCTCCTCCACTGTTGGTGGGAATGCAAGCTGGTAAAACGACTCTGGAAAACAGTATGGAGGATCCTCAAACAGTTGAAATTAGTGCTACCGTTCGATACAGCAATTGACTACTGGGTATTTAACACAAATATACAAATGTAGGGACCGAAAGGGGTACGTGTACCCCAAAGTTTATAGCAGCAAAGTCCACAATAGCCAAACTGTGGAAAGAGCCAAGATGTCCATCAACAGATGAATGGATAAAGAAGAGGTGGTATATATACACAATGGAATATTATGCAGCCGTCAAAAGGAATGAGATCTTACCATTTGCAACGTCGTGGATGCAACTGAAGGGTGTTCTGTTGAGTGAAATAAGTCAATCAGAGAAAGACACGTATTGCATGAGCTCACGGATGTGAGGATTTTTTAATCTCAGGAAACAAACTGAGTGACTGGAGTGGTTGGGGGTTGGAGGGATGGGGTGGCTGGGTGATAAACATTGGGGAGGGAATGTGCTACGGTGAGCGCTGTGAATTGTGCAAGACTGTTGAATCACAGATCTGTACTTCTGAAAGAAAAAACGCAACACATTTTAAGAAAAAGGAAAAGAAGAAGATAACAGGAGAGGAAGAGAAGGGGAGTATGTCAGAGGGGGAGACGAACCATGAGAGATGATGGACTCTGAAAAACAAAGTGAGGGCTCTAGAGGGGAGGGGGTAGGGGTTTGGGTTAGCCTGGTGATGGGTATTGAGGAGGGCACGTTCTGCATGGAGCACTGGGTTTTATGAACAAAAAATGAATCATGGAACACTGCACCAAAAACTAATGATGTAATATATTGTGATTAACATAACAATAAAAAAAAGCTTTTGCACAGCAAAAGAAACAGTCCACAAAACCAAAAGACAACTGACAGAATGGGAGAAAATATTTGCAAATGACATATCAGATAAAGGGCTAGTATCCAAAATCTATAAAGAAGTTATCAAACTCAACACCCAAAGAAAAAATAATCCAATCAAGAAATGGGCCGAAGACATGAACACACATTTTTCCAAAGAAGACATCCAAATGGCCGACAGGCACATGAAAAAGTGCTCAACATCGCTCGGCATCAAGGAAATCCAAATCAAAACCTCAATGAGATACCACCTGACACCCGTCAGAATGGCTAAAGTTAACAAGTCAGGGAACGACAGATTTTGGCGGGGATGTGGAGAAAGGGGAACCCTCCTCCACTGTTGGTGGGAATGCAAGCTAGTGCAACCACTCTGGAAAAGAGTATGGAGGATCCTCAAACAGTTGAAATTAGTGCTACCGTTCGATCCAGCAATTGACTACTGGGTATTTAACACAAAGATACAAATGTAGGGACCCGAAGGGGTACGTGTACCGCAATGTTTATAGCAACAATGTCCACAATAGCCAAACTGTGGAAAGAGCCAAGATGTCCATCGACAGATGAATGGATAAGGAAGAGGTGGTATATATACACAATGGAATATTACGCAGCCTTCAAAAGGAATGAGATGTTGCCATTTGCAAAGACGTGGTTGGAACTGGAGGGTGTTATGTTGAGTGAAATAAGTTAATCAGAGGAAGACATGTAACGCATGACCTCACAGATATGAGGAATTCTTAATATCAGGAAACAAACTGACTGTTACTGGAGTGTTAGGGGGTGTGAGGGATGGGGTGGCTGGGTGATAGACATTGGGGAGAGTATGTGCTACGGTGAGGGCTGTGAATTGTGCAAGACTGTTGAATCACAAATCTGTACTTCTGAAACAAGTAACGCAACATATTTTAAGAAAAAGAAAAAGAAAAAGAAGATAACAGGAGAGGAAGAGAAGGGGAGTATGTCAGAGGGGGACACGAACCATGACAGATGATGGACTCTGAAAAACAAAGGGAGGGTCTAGATGGGAGGGCGGGAGGGGTTTGGGTTATCCTGGTGATGGGTATTGAGGAGGGCATGTTCTGCATGGAGCACTGGGTGTTATGAACAAACAATGAATCATGGAACACTACGAAAAACTAATGATGTAATATATGGTGATTAACATAACAATAAAAAATTTAAAAAAAGCTTTTGCACAGCTAAAGAAACAGTCCACAAAACCAAAAGACACCCGACAGAATGGGAGAAAATATTGACAAATGACATAGCAGATAAAGGGCTAGTATCCAAAATGTATAAAGAACTTATCAAACTCAACACCCAAAGAACATATAATCCAATCAAGAAATGGCCCGAAGACATGAACAGACATTTTTCCAAAGAAGACATCCAAATGGCCAACAGGCACTTGAAAAAGTGCTCAACATCGCTCGGCATCAGGGAAATCCAAATCAAAACCTCAATGAGATACCACCTCACACTCGTCAGAATGGCTAAAATTAACAAGTCAGTGAAGACAGATTTTGGCGGGGTTGTGGAGAAAGGGGAACCCTCCTACACTGTTGGTGGGAATGCAAGCTGGTGCAACCACTCTGGAAAACACTATGGAGGATCCTCAAACAGTTGAAATTAGTGCTACCGTTCGATCCAGCAATTGACTACTGGGTAGTTAACACAAAGATTCAAATGTAGGGACCCGAAGGGGTACGTGTACCGCAATGTTTATAGCAACAATGTCCACAATAGTCAAACTGTGGAAAGAGCTAAGATGTCCATCGACAGATGAATGGATAAAGAAGAGGTGGTATATATACACAATGGAATATTATGCAGCCGTCAAAAGGAATGAGATGTTGCCATTTGCAAAGACGTGGATGGAACTGGAGGGTGTTATGTTGAGTGAAATAAGTCAATCAGGGAAAGACATGTATCGCATGACCTCACTGATATGAGGAATTCTTAATCTCAGGAAACAAACTGAGTGTTACTGGAGTGTTTGGGGGTGGGAGGGATGGGGTGGCTGGGTGATAGACATTGGGGAGAGTATGTGTTACGGTGAGCGCTGTGAATTGTGCAAGACTGTTGAATCACAGATCTGTACTTCTGAAAGAAAAAACGCAACATATTTTAAGAAAAAGTAAAAGAAGAAGATAACAGGAGAGGAAGAGAAGGGGAGTATGTCAGAGGGGGAGACGAACCATGACAGATGATGGACTCTGAAAAACAAAGTGAGGGTTCTAGAGGGGAGGGCGGTAGGGGTTTGGGTTAGCCTGGAGACGGGTATTGGGGAGGGCACGTTCTGCATGGAGCACTCGGTGTTATGAACAAACAATGAATCATGGAACACTGCACCAAAAACTAATGATGTAATATATGGTGATTAACATAACAATAAAAACGCTTTTGCACAGCAAAAGAAACAGTCCACAAAACCAAAAGACAACCGACAGAATGGGAGAAAATATTTGCAAATGACATATCAGATAAAGGGCTAGTCTCCAAAATCCATAAAGAACTTATCAAACTCAACACCCAAAGAACAAATAATCCAATCAAGAAATGGGCCGAAGACATGAACAGACATTTTTCCAAAGAAGACCTCCAAATGGCCAATAGGCACATGAAAAAGTGCTCAACATCGCTCGGCATGAGGGAAATCCAAATCAAACCCTCAATGAGATACCACCTCACACCCGTCAGAATGGCTAAAATTAACAAGTCAGGGAATGACAGATGTTGGCGGGGTTGTGGAGAAAGGGGAACCCTCCTACACTGTTGGTGGGAAGGCAAGCTGGTGCAACCACTCTGGAAAACACTATGGAGGATCCTCAAACAGTTGAAATTAGAGCTACCATTCGATCCAGCAATTGCACTACTGGGTATTTACCACAAAGATACAAATGTAGGGACCCGAACGGGTACGTGTACCCCAATGTTTATAGCAGCAATGTCCAAAATAGGTAAATTGTGGAAAGAGCGAAGATGTCCATCGGCAGATGAACGGATAAAGAAGAAGTGGTGTATATACACAATGGAATATTATACAGCCGTCAAAAGGAATGAGATCATGCCATTTGCAACGACGCGGATGGAACTGGAGGGTGCTATGTTGAGTGAAATAAGTGAATCAGAGAAATACACCTATCGCATGACTCACTGATATGAGGAATTTTTAATCTCAGGAAAGAAACTGTTTGAATGGAGTGGTTGGGGCTGGGAGGGATGGGTTGGCTGGGTGATAGACATTGGGGAAGTATGTGCCACGGTGAGCGCTGTGAATTGTGCAAGACTGTTGAATCACAGATCTGTACTTCTGAATCAAATAACGCAACATATATTAAGAAAAGAGAAAAAAAGAAATAGATAACAGGAGATGAAGAGAGGGGGAGTATGTCAGACGGGGAGACGAACCATGAGAGATGATGGACTCTGAAAAACAAACTGAGGGTTCTAGAGGGGAGGGGGGTATGGGGATCGGTTAGCCTGGTGATGGGTATTGAGGAGGGCACGTTCTGCATGGAGCAGTGGGTGTTATGAACAAACAATTAATCATGGAACAGTGCACCAAAAACTAATGATGTAATATATGGTGATTAACATAACAATAAAAAAATTAAAAAAAAAAGATTTTGCACAGCAAAAGAAACAGTCCACAAAACCAAAAGACAACCGACAGAATGGGAGAAAATATGTGCAAATGACATATCAGATAAAGGGCTAGTATCCAAAATCGATAAAGAACTTATCAAACTCAACACCCAAAGAACACATAATCCAATCAAGAAATGGGCCGAAGACATGAACAGACATTTTTTCAAAGAAGACATCCAAATGGCCAACAGGCACATGAAAAAGTGCTCAACATAGCTCGGTATCAGGGAAATCCAAATCAAAACCTCAATGAGATACCACCTCACACCCGTCAGAATGGCTAAAATTAACAAGTCAGGGAACGACAGATGTTGGCGGGCATGTGGAGAAAGGGGAACCCTCCTACACTGTTGGTGGAAATGCAAGCTGGTGCAACCACTCTGGAAAACACTATGGAGGATCCTCAAACAGTTGAAATTAGCGCTACCGTTCGATCCAGCAATTGACTACTGGGTGTTTAACACAAAGATACAAATGTAGGGACCCGAAGGTGTACGTGTACCCCAAAGTTTATAGCAGCAATGTCCACAATAGCCAAACTGTGGAAAGAGCCAAGATGTCCATCGACAGATGAATGGATAAAGAAGAGGTGGTATATATACACAATGGAATATTATGCAGCCTTCTAAAGGAATGAGATGTTGCCATTTGCAAAGACGTGGATGGAACTGGAGGGTGTTATGTTGAGTGAAATAAGTCAATCAGAGAAAGACATGTATCGCATGACCTCACTGATATGAGGAATTCTTAATCTCAGGAAACAAACTGGGTTTTACTGGAGTGGTTGTGGGTGGGAGGGATGGGGTGGCTGGGTGATAGACATTGGGGAGGATATGTGCTACGGTGAGCACTGTCGATTGTGCAAGACTGTTGAATCACAGATCTGTACTTCTGAAACAAATAAAGCAACATATTTTAAGAAAAAGAAAAAGAAGAAGATAACAGGAGAGGAAGAGAAGGGGAGTATGTCAGAGGGGGAGACGAACCATGACAGATGATGGACTTTGAAAAACAAAATGAGGGTTCTAGAGGGGAGGGCGGTAGGGGTTCGGGTTTGCCTGGTGATGGGTATTGAGGAGGGCACGTTCTGCATGGAGGACTGGGTGTTATGAACAAACAATGAATCATGGAACACTGCACCAAAAACTAATGATGTAATATATGGTGATTAACATAACAATAAAAAAGCTTTTGCACAGCAAAAGAAACAGCCCACAAAACCAAAAGACAACCGACAGAATGGGAGAAAATATTTGCAAATGACATATCAGATAAAGGGCTAGTATCCAAAATCTATAAAGAACTTATCAAACTCAACACCCAAAGAACAAATAATCCAATCAAGAAATGGGCCGAAGACATGAACAGACATTTTTCCAAAGAAGACCTCCAAATGGCCAATAGGCACATGAAAAAGTGCTCAACATCGCTCGGCATGAGGGAAATCCAAATCAAAACCTCAATGAGATACCACCTCACACCCGTCAAAATGGCTAAAATTAACAAGTCAGGGAACGACAGATGTTGGCGGGGATGTGGAGAAAGGGGAAGCCTCCTACACTGTTGGTGGGAAGGCAAGCTTGTTTAAGCACTCTGGAAAACAGTATGGAGGTTCCTCAAAGAGTTGAAATTAGAGCTACCGTTCGATCCAGCAATTGACTACTGGGTATTTACCACAAAGATACAAATGTAGGGACCCGAAGGGGTACGTGTACCCAAAGTTTATAGCAGCAATGTCCACAATAACCAAACTGTGGAAAGAGCCAAGAGGTCCATCGACAGATGAATGGATAAAGAAGAAGTGGTATATATACACAAGGGAATATTATGCAGCCGTCAAAAGGAATGAGATCTTGCCATTTGCAATGACGTGGATGGAACTGGAGGGTGTTATGTTGAGTGAAATAGGTCACTCAGAGAAAGCCACGTATCGCATGACCTCACTGATATGAGGAATTCTTAATCTTAGGAAACAAACTGAGTGTTACTGGAGTGGTTGGAGGTGGGAGGGATGGGTTGGCTGGGTCATAGACATTGGGGAGGGTATGTGCCACGGTGAGCGCTGTGAATTGTGCAACACTGTTGAATCACAGATCTGTACTTCTGAATCAAATAACGCAACATATTTTAAGAAAAAAGAAAAAGAATTAGATAACAGGAGATGAAGAGAGGGGGAGTATGTCAGACGGGGAGAAGAACCATGAGAGATGATGGACTCTGAAAAACAAACTGAGGGTTCTAGAGGGGAGGGGGGTAGGGGGATCGGTTAGCCTGGTGATGGGTACAGAGGAGGGCAGGTTCTGCATGCAGCATTGGGTGTTATGAACAAACAATGAATCATGGAACACTGCACGAAAAACTAATGATGTAATATATGGTGCTTCACATAACAATAAAAAATTTAAAAAAAAGCTTTTGCAGAGCTAAAGAAACAGTCCACAAAACCAAAAGACACCCGACAGAATGGGAGAAAATATTTGCAAATGACATATCAGATAAAGGGCTAGTATCCAAAATCTATAACTAACTTATAAAACTCAACACCCAAAGAACATATAATCCAATCAAGAAAGGGGCCGAAGATATGAACAGACATTTTTCCAAAGAAGACATCCAAATGGCCAACAGGCACATGAAAAAGTGCTCAACATCGCTCGGCATCAGGGAAATCCAAATCAAAACTTCAATGAGATACCACCTCACACCCGTCAGAATGGCTAAAATTAACAAGTCAGGGAACGACAGATGTTGGCGGGGATGTGGAGAAAGGGGAACCCTCCTCCACTGTTGGTGGGAATGCAAGCTGGTGCAACCACTCTGGAAAACAGTATGGAGGATCCTCAAACAGTTGAAATTAGTGCTACCGTTCGATCCAGCAATTGACTACTGGGTATTTAACACAAAGATACAAATGTAGGGACCCGAAGGGGTACGTGTACCCCAAAGTCTATAGCAGCAATGTCCACAATAGCCAAACTGTGGAAAGAGCCAAGATGTCCATCGACAGATGAATGGATAAAGAAGAGGTGGAATATATACACAATGGAATATTATGCAGCCTTCAAAAGGAATGAGATGTTGCCATTTGCAAAGACGTGGATGGAACGGTAGGGTGTTATGTTGAGTGAAATAAGTCAATCAGAGAAAGACACGTATCGCATGACCTCACTGATATGAGGAATTCTTAATCTCAGGAAACAAACTGAGTGTTACTGGAGTGGTTGTGGGTGGGAGGGATGGGGTGGCTGGGTGATAGACAATGGGGACGGTATGTGCTACGGTGAGCGCTGTGCATTGTGCAAGACTGTTGAATCACAGATCTGTACTTCTGAAACAAATAACGCAACATATTTTAAGAAAAAGAAAAAGAAGATAACAGGAGAGGAAGAGAAGGGGAGTATGTCAGTGGGGGACACGAACCATGAGAGATAATGGACTCTGAAAAACAAAGGGAGGGTCTAGAGGGGAGGGCGGGAGGGGTTTGGGTTATCCTGGTGATGGGTATTGAGGAGGGCACGTTCTGCATGGAGCACTGGGTGTTATGAACAAACAATGAATCATGGAACACTGTAGGAAAAACTAATGATATAATATATGGTGATTAACATAACAATAAAAAATATTAAAAAAAGCTTTTGCACAGCTAAAGAAACAGTCCACAAAACCAAAAGACACCCGACAGAATGGGAGAAAATATTGACAAATGACATAGCAGATAGAGGGCTAGTATCCAAAATGTATAAAGAACTTATCAAACTCAACACCCAAAGAACATATAATCCAATCAAGAAATGGGCCGAAGACATGAACAGACATTTTTCCAAAGAAGACATCCATGGCCAACAGGCACATGAAAAAGTGCTAAACATCGCTCGGCATCAGGGAAATCAATCAAAACCTCAATGAGATACCACCTCACACACGTCAGAATGGCTAAAATTAACAAGTCAGTGAAGACAGATTTTGGCGGGGTTGTGGAGAAAGGGGAACCCTCCTACACTGTTGGTGGGAATGCAAGCTGGTGCAACCACTCTGGAAAACACTATGGAGGATCCTCAAACAGTTGAAATTAGAGCTACCATTCGATCCAGCAATTGCACTACTGGGTATTTACCACAAAGATACAAATGTAGGGACCCGAACGGGTACGTGTACCCCAATGTTTATAGCAGCAATGTCCAAAATAGGTAAATTGTGGAAAGAGCGAAGATGTCCATCGGCAGATGAACGGATAAAGAAGAAGTGGTGTATATACACAATGGAATATTATACAGCCGTCAAAAGGAATGAGATCATGCCATTTGCAACGACGCGGATGGAACTGGAGGGTGCTATGTTGAGTGAAATAAGTGAATCAGAGAAATACACCTATCGCATGACTCACTGATATGAGGAATTTTTAATCTCAGGAAAGAAACTGTTTGAATGGAGTGGTTGGGGCTGGGAGGGATGGGTTGGCTGGGTGATAGACATTGGGGAAGTATGTGCCACGGTGAGCGCTGTGAATTGTGCAAGACTGTTGAATCACAGATCTGTACTTCTGAATCAAATAACGCAACATATATTAAGAAAAGAGAAAAAAAGAAATAGATAACAGGAGATGAAGAGAGGGGGAGTATGTCAGACGGGGAGACGAACCATGAGAGATGATGGACTCTGAAAAACAAACTGAGGGTTCTAGAGGGGAGGGGGGTATGGGGATCGGTTAGCCTGGTGATGGGTATTGAGGAGGGCACGTTCTGCATGGAGCAGTGGGTGTTATGAACAAACAATTAATCATGGAACAGTGCACCAAAAACTAATGATGTAATATATGGTGATTAACATAACAATAAAAAAATTAAAAAAAAAAGATTTTGCACAGCAAAAGAAACAGTCCACAAAACCAAAAGACAACCGACAGAATGGGAGAAAATATGTGCAAATGACATATCAGATAAAGGGCTAGTATCCAAAATCGATAAAGAACTTATCAAACTCAACACCCAAAGAACACATAATCCAATCAAGAAATGGGCCGAAGACATGAACAGACATTTTTTCAAAGAAGACATCCAAATGGCCAACAGGCACATGAAAAAGTGCTCAACATAGCTCGGTATCAGGGAAATCCAAATCAAAACCTCAATGAGATACCACCTCACACCCGTCAGAATGGCTAAAATTAACAAGTCAGGGAACGACAGATGTTGGTGGGCATGTGGAGAAAGGGGAACCCTCCTACACTGTTGGTGGAAATGCAAGCTGGTGCAACCACTCTGGAAAACACTATGGAGGATCCTCAAACAGTTGAAATTAGCGCTACCGTTCGATCCAGCAATTGACTACTGGGTGTTTAACACAAAGATACAAATGTAGGGACCCGAAGGTGTACGTGTACCCCAAAGTTTATAGCAGCAATGTCCACAATAGCCAAACTGTGGAAAGAGCCAAGATGTCCATCGACAGATGAATGGATAAAGAAGAGGTGGTATATATACACAATGGAATATTATGCAGCCTTCTAAAGGAATGAGATGTTGCCATTTGCAAAGACGTGGATGGAACTGGAGGGTGTTATGTTGAGTGAAATAAGTCAATCAGAGAAAGACATGTATCGCATGACCTCACTGATATGAGGAATTCTTAATCTCAGGAAACAAACTGGGTTTTACTGGAGTGGTTGTGGGTGGGAGGGATGGGGTGGCTGGGTGATAGACATTGGGGAGGATATGTGCTACGGTGAGCACTGTCGATTGTGCAAGACTGTTGAATCACAGATCTGTACTTCTGAAACAAATAAAGCAACATATTTTAAGAAAAAGAAAAAGAAGAAGATAACAGGAGAGGAAGAGAAGGGGAGTATGTCAGAGGGGGAGACGAACCATGACAGATGATGGACTTTGAAAAACAAAATGAGGGTTCTAGAGGGGAGGGCGGTAGGGGTTCGGGTTTGCCTGGTGATGGGTATTGAGGAGGGCACGTTCTGCATGGAGGACTGGGTGTTATGAACAAACAATGAATCATGGAACACTGCACCAAAAACTAATGATGTAATATATGGTGATTAACATAACAATAAAAAAGCTTTTGCACAGCAAAAGAAACAGCCCACAAAACCAAAAGACAACCGACAGAATGGGAGAAAATATTTGCAAATGACATATCAGATAAAGGGCTAGTATCCAAAATCTATAAAGAACTTATCAAACTCAACACCCAAAGAACAAATAATCCAATCAAGAAATGGGCCGAAGACATGAACAGACATTTTTCCAAAGAAGACCTCCAAATGGCCAATAGGCACATGAAAAAGTGCTCAACATCGCTCGGCATGAGGGAAATCCAAATCAAAACCTCAATGAGATACCACCTCACACCCGTCAAAATGGCTAAAATTAACAAGTCAGGGAACGACAGATGTTGGCGGGGATGTGGAGAAAGGGGAAGCCTCCTACACTGTTGGTGGGAAGGCAAGCTTGTTTAAGCACTCTGGAAAACAGTATGGAGGTTCCTCAAAGAGTTGAAATTAGAGCTACCGTTCGATCCAGCAATTGACTACTGGGTATTTACCACAAAGATACAAATGTAGGGACCCGAAGGGGTACGTGTACCCAAAGTTTATAGCAGCAATGTCCACAATAACCAAACTGTGGAAAGAGCCAAGAGGTCCATCGACAGATGAATGGATAAAGAAGAAGTGGTATATATACACAAGGGAATATTATGCAGCCGTCAAAAGGAATGAGATCTTGCCATTTGCAATGACGTGGATGGAACTGGAGGGTGTTATGTTGAGTGAAATAGGTCACTCAGAGAAAGCCACGTATCGCATGACCTCACTGATATGAGGAATTCTTAATCTTAGGAAACAAACTGAGTGTTACTGGAGTGGTTGGAGGTGGGAGGGATGGGTTGGCTGGGTCATAGACATTGGGGAGGGTATGTGCCACGGTGAGCGCTGTGAATTGTGCAACACTGTTGAATCACAGATCTGTACTTCTGAATCAAATAACGCAACATATTTTAAGAAAAAAGAAAAAGAATTAGATAACAGGAGATGAAGAGAGGGGGAGTATGTCAGACGGGGAGAAGAACCATGAGAGATGATGGACTCTGAAAAACAAACTGAGGGTTCTAGAGGGGAGGGGGGTAGGGGGATCGGTTAGCCTGGTGATGGGTACAGAGGAGGGCAGGTTCTGCATGCAGCATTGGGTGTTATGAACAAACAATGAATCATGGAACACTGCACGAAAAACTAATGATGTAATATATGGTGCTTCACATAACAATAAAAAATTTAAAAAAAAGCTTTTGCAGAGCTAAAGAAACAGTCCACAAAACCAAAAGACACCCGACAGAATGGGAGAAAATATTTGCAAATGACATATCAGATAAAGGGCTAGTATCCAAAATCTATAACTAACTTATAAAACTCAACACCCAAAGAACATATAATCCAATCAAGAAAGGGGCCGAAGATATGAACAGACATTTTTCCAAAGAAGACATCCAAATGGCCAACAGGCACATGAAAAAGTGCTCAACATCGCTCGGCATCAGGGAAATCCAAATCAAAACTTCAATGAGATACCACCTCACACCCGTCAGAATGGCTAAAATTAACAAGTCAGGGAACGACAGATGTTGGCGGGGATGTGGAGAAAGGGGAACCCTCCTCCACTGTTGGTGGGAATGCAAGCTGGTGCAACCACTCTGGAAAACAGTATGGAGGATCCTCAAACAGTTGAAATTAGTGCTACCGTTCGATCCAGCAATTGACTACTGGGTATTTAACACAAAGATACAAATGTAGGGACCCGAAGGGGTACGTGTACCCCAAAGTCTATAGCAGCAATGTCCACAATAGCCAAACTGTGGAAAGAGCCAAGATGTCCATCGACAGATGAATGGATAAAGAAGAGGTGGAATATATACACAATGGAATATTATGCAGCCTTCAAAAGGAATGAGATGTTGCCATTTGCAAAGACGTGGATGGAACGGTAGGGTGTTATGTTGAGTGAAATAAGTCAATCAGAGAAAGACACGTATCGCATGACCTCACTGATATGAGGAATTCTTAATCTCAGGAAACAAACTGAGTGTTACTGGAGTGGTTGTGGGTGGGAGGGATGGGGTGGCTGGGTGATAGACAATGGGGACGGTATGTGCTACGGTGAGCGCTGTGCATTGCGCAAGACTGTTGAATCACAGATCTGTACTTCTGAAACAAATAACGCAACATATTTTAAGAAAAAGAAAAAGAAGATAACAGGAGAGGAAGAGAAGGGGAGTATGTCAGTGGGGGACACGAACCATGAGAGATAATGGACTCTGAAAAACAAAGGGAGGGTCTAGAGGGGAGGGCGGGAGGGGTTTGGGTTATCCTGGTGATGGGTATTGAGGAGGGCACGTTCTGCATGGAGCACTGGGTGTTATGAACAAACAATGAATCATGGAACACTGTAGGAAAAACTAATGATATAATATATGGTGATTAACATAACAATAAAAAATATTAAAAAAAGCTTTTGCACAGCTAAAGAAACAGTCCACAAAACCAAAAGACACCCGACAGAATGGGAGAAAATATTGACAAATGACATAGCAGATAGAGGGCTAGTATCCAAAATGTATAAAGAACTTATCAAACTCAACACCCAAAGAACATATAATCCAATCAAGAAATGGGCCGAAGACATGAACAGACATTTTTCCAAAGAAGACATCCATGGCCAACAGGCACATGAAAAAGTGCTAAACATCGCTCGGCATCAGGGAAATCAATCAAAACCTCAATGAGATACCACCTCACACCCGTCAGAATGGCTAAAATTAACAAGTCAGTGAAGACAGATTTTGGCGGGGTTGTGGAGAAAGGGGAACCCTCCTACACTGTTGGTGGGAATGCAAGCTGGTGCAACCACTCTGGAAAACACTATGGAGGATCCTCAAACAGTTGAAATTAGAGCTACCATTCGATCCAGCAATTGCACTACTGGGTATTTACCACAAAGATACAAATGTAGGGACCCGAACGGGTACGTGTACCCCAATGTTTATAGCAGCAATGTCCAAAATAGGTAAATTGTGGAAAGAGCGAAGATGTCCATCGGCAGATGAACGGATAAAGAAGAAGTGGTGTATATACACAATGGAATATTATACAGCCGTCAAAAGGAATGAGATCATGCCATTTGCAACGACGCGGATGGAACTGGAGGGTGCTATGTTGAGTGAAATAAGTGAATCAGAGAAATACACCTATCGCATGACTCACTGATATGAGGAATTTTTAATCTCAGGAAAGAAACTGTTTGAATGGAGTGGTTGGGGCTGGGAGGGATGGGTTGGCTGGGTGATAGACATTGGGGAAGTATGTGCCACGGTGAGCGCTGTGAATTGTGCAAGACTGTTGAATCACAGATCTGTACTTCTGAAACAAATAACGCAACATATTTTAAGAAAAGAGAAAAAAAGAAATAGATAACAGGAGATGAAGAGAGGGGGAGTATGTCAGACGGGGAGACGAACCATGAGAGATGATGGACTCTGAAAAACAAACTGAGGGTTCTAGAGGGGAGGGGGGTATGGGGATCGGTTAGCCTGGTGATGGGTATTGAGGAGGGCACGTTCTGCATGGAGCAGTGGGTGTTATGAACAAACAATTAATCATGGAACAGTGCACCAAAAACTAATGATGTAATATATGGTGATTAACATAACAATAAAAAAATTTAAAAAAAAAGATTTTGCACAGCAAAAGAAACAGTCCACAAAACCAAAAGACAACCGACAGAATGGGAGAAAATATGTGCAAATGACATATCAGATAAAGGGCTAGTATCCAAAATCGATAAAGAACTTATCAAACTCAACACCCAAAGAACACATAATCCAATCAAGAAATGGGCCGAAGACATGAACAGACATTTTTTCAAAGAAGACATCCAAATGGCCAACAGGCACATGAAAAAGTGCTCAACATAGCTCGGTATCAGGGAAATCCAAATCAAAACCTCAATGAGATACCACCTCACACCCGTCAGAATGGCTAAAATTAACAAGTCAGGGAACGACAGATGTTGGCGGGCATGTGGAGAAAGGGGAACCCTCCTACACTGTTGGTGGAAATGCAAGCTGGTGCAACCACTCTGGAAAACACTATGGAGGATCCTCAAACAGTTGAAATTAGCGCTACCGTTCGATCCAGCAATTGACTACTGGGTGTTTAACACAAAGATACAAATGTAGGGACCCGAAGGTGTACGTGTACCCCAAAGTTTATAGCAGCAATGTCCACAATAGCCAAACTGTGGAAAGAGCCAAGATGTCCATCGACAGATGAATGGATAAAGAAGAGGTGGTATATATACACAATGGAATATTATGCAGCCTTCTAAAGGAATGAGATGTTGCCATTTGCAAAGACGTGGATGGAACTGGAGGGTGTTATGTTGAGTGAAATAAGTCAATCAGAGAAAGACATGTATCGCATGACCTCACTGATATGAGGAATTCTTAATCTCAGGAAACAAACTGGGTTTTACTGGAGTGGTTGTGGGTGGGAGGGATGGGGTGGCTGGGTGATAGACATTGGGGAGGATATGTGCTACGGTGAGCACTGTCGATTGTGCAAGACTGTTGAATCACAGATCTGTACTTCTGAAACAAATAAAGCAACATATTTTAAGAAAAAGAAAAAGAAGAAGATAACAGGAGAGGAAGAGAAGGGGAGTATGTCAGAGGGGGAGACGAACCATGACAGATGATGGACTTTGAAAAACAAAATGAGGGTTCTAGAGGGGAGGGCGGTAGGGGTTCGGGTTTGCCTGGTGATGGGTATTGAGGAGGGCACGTTCTGCATGGAGGACTGGGTGTTATGAACAAACAATGAATCATGGAACACTGCACCAAAAACTAATGATGTAATATATGGTGATTAACATAACAATAAAAAAGCTTTTGCACAGCAAAAGAAACAGCCCACAAAACCAAAAGACAACCGACAGAATGGGAGAAAATATTTGCAAATGACATATCAGATAAAGGGCTAGTATCCAAAATCTATAAAGAACTTATCAAACTCAACACCCAAAGAACAAATAATCCAATCAAGAAATGGGCCGAAGACATGAACAGACATTTTTCCAAAGAAGACCTCCAAATGGCCAATAGGCACATGAAAAAGTGCTCAACATCGCTCGGCATGAGGGAAATCCAAATCAAAACCTCAATGAGATACCACCTCACACCCGTCAAAATGGCTAAAATTAACAAGTCAGGGAACGACAGATGTTGGCGGGGATGTGGAGAAAGGGGAAGCCTCCTACACTGTTGGTGGGAAGGCAAGCTTGTTTAAGCACTCTGGAAAACAGTATGGAGGTTCCTCAAAGAGTTGAAATTAGAGCTACCGTTCGATCCAGCAATTGACTACTGGGTATTTACCACAAAGATACAAATGTAGGGACCCGAAGGGGTACGTGTACCCAAAGTTTATAGCAGCAATGTCCACAATAACCAAACTGTGGAAAGAGCCAAGAGGTCCATCGACAGATGAATGGATAAAGAAGAAGTGGTATATATACACAAGGGAATATTATGCAGCCGTCAAAAGGAATGAGATCTTGCCATTTGCAATGACGTGGATGGAACTGGAGGGTGTTATGTTGAGTGAAATAGGTCACTCAGAGAAAGCCACGTATCGCATGACCTCACTGATATGAGGAATTCTTAATCTTAGGAAACAAACTGAGTGTTACTGGAGTGGTTGGAGGTGGGAGGGATGGGTTGGCTGGGTCATAGACATTGGGGAGGGTATGTGCCACGGTGAGCGCTGTGAATTGTGCAACACTGTTGAATCACAGATCTGTACTTCTGAATCAAATAACGCAACATATTTTAAGAAAAAAGAAAAAGAATTAGATAACAGGAGATGAAGAGAGGGGGAGTATGTCAGACGGGGAGAAGAACCATGAGAGATGATGGACTCTGAAAAACAAACTGAGGGTTCTAGAGGGGAGGGGGGTAGGGGGATCGGTTAGCCTGGTGATGGGTACAGAGGAGGGCAGGTTCTGCATGCAGCATTGGGTGTTATGAACAAACAATGAATCATGGAACACTGCACGAAAAACTAATGATGTGAT
The DNA here is from genome assembly GCF_037043125.1 of Eumetopias jubatus. Classification (NCBI taxonomy): domain Eukaryota; kingdom Metazoa; phylum Chordata; class Mammalia; order Carnivora; family Otariidae; genus Eumetopias; species Eumetopias jubatus. Next base: position 90,117,384 of record NW_028274818.1, read on the forward strand.
ATATGGTGCTTCACATAACAATAAAAAATTTAAAAAAAAGCTTTTGCAGAGCTAAAGAAACAGTCCACAAAACCAAAAGACACCCGACAGAATGGGAGAAAATATTTGCAAATGACATATCAGATAAAGGGCTAGTATCCAAAATCTATAACTAACTTATAAAACTCAACACCCAAAGAACATATAATCCAATCAAGAAAGGGGCCGAAGATATGAACAGACATTTTTCCAAAGAAGACATCCAAATGGCCAACAGGCACATGAAAAAGTGCTCAACATCGCTCGGCATCAGGGAAATCCAAATCAAAACTTCAATGAGATACCACCTCACACCCGTCAGAATGGCTAAAATTAACAAGTCAGGGAACGACAGATGTTGGCGGGGATGTGGAGAAAGGGGAACCCTCCTCCACTGTTGGTGGGAATGCAAGCTGGTGCAACCACTCTGGAAAACAGTATGGAGGATCCTCAAACAGTTGAAATTAGTGCTACCGTTCGATCCAGCAATTGACTACTGGGTATTTAACACAAAGATACAAATGTAGGGACCCGAAGGGGTACGTGTACCCCAAAGTCTATAGCAGCAATGTCCACAATAGCCAAACTGTGGAAAGAGCCAAGATGTCCATCGACAGATGAATGGATAAAGAAGAGGTGGAATATATACACAATGGAATATTATGCAGCCTTCAAAAGGAATGAGATGTTGCCATTTGCAAAGACGTGGATGGAACGGTAGGGTGTTATGTTGAGTGAAATAAGTCAATCAGAGAAAGACACGTATCGCATGACCTCACTGATATGAGGAATTCTTAATCTCAGGAAACAAACTGAGTGTTACTGGAGTGGTTGTGGGTGGGAGGGATGGGGTGGCTGGGTGATAGACAATGGGGACGGTATGTGCTACGGTGAGCGCTGTGCATTGCGCAAGACTGTTGAATCACAGATCTGTACTTCTGAAACAAATAACGCAACATATTTTAAGAAAAAGAAAAAGAAGATAACAGGAGAGGAAGAGAAGGGGAGTATGTCAGTGGGGGACACGAACCATGAGAGATAATGGACTCTGAAAAACAAAGGGAGGGTCTAGAGGGGAGGGCGGGAGGGGTTTGGGTTATCCTGGTGATGGGTATTGAGGAGGGCACGTTCTGCATGGAGCACTGGGTGTTATGAACAAACAATGAATCATGGAACACTGTAGGAAAAACTAATGATATAATATATGGTGATTAACATAACAATAAAAAATATTAAAAAAAGCTTTTGCACAGCTAAAGAAACAGTCCACAAAACCAAAAGACACCCGACAGAATGGGAGAAAATATTGACAAATGACATAGCAGATAGAGGGCTAGTATCCAAAATGTATAAAGAACTTATCAAACTCAACACCCAAAGAACATATAATCCAATCAAGAAATGGGCCGAAGACATGAACAGACATTTTTCCAAAGAAGACATCCATGGCCAACAGGCACATGAAAAAGTGCTAAACATCGCTCGGCATCAGGGAAATCAATCAAAACCTCAATGAGATACCACCTCACACCCGTCAGAATGGCTAAAATTAACAAGTCAGTGAAGACAGATTTTGGCGGGGTTGTGGAGAAAGGGGAACCCTCCTACACTGTTGGTGGGAATGCAAGCTGGTGCAACCACTCTGGAAAACACTATGGAGGATCCTCAAACAGTTGAAATTAGAGCTACCATTCGATCCAGCAATTGCACTACTGGGTATTTACCACAAAGATACAAATGTAGGGACCCGAACGGGTACGTGTACCCCAATGTTTATAGCAGCAATGTCCAAAATAGGTAAATTGTGGAAAGAGCGAAGATGTCCATCGGCAGATGAACGGATAAAGAAGAAGTGGTGTATATACACAATGGAATATTATACAGCCGTCAAAAGGAATGAGATCATGCCATTTGCAACGACGCGGATGGAACTGGAGGGTGCTATGTTGAGTGAAATAAGTGAATCAGAGAAATACACCTATCGCATGACTCACTGATATGAGGAATTTTTAATCTCAGGAAAGAAACTGTTTGAATGGAGTGGTTGGGGCTGGGAGGGATGGGTTGGCTGGGTGATAGACATTGGGGAAGTATGTGCCACGGTGAGCGCTGTGAATTGTGCAAGACTGTTGAATCACAGATCTGTACTTCTGAAACAAATAACGCAACATATTTTAAGAAAAGAGAAAAAAAGAAATAGATAACAGGAGATGAAGAGAGGGGGAGTATGTCAGACGGGGAGACGAACCATGAGAGATGATGGACTCTGAAAAACAAACTGAGGGTTCTAGAGGGGAGGGGGGTATGGGGATCGGTTAGCCTGGTGATGGGTATTGAGGAGGGCACGTTCTGCATGGAGCAGTGGGTGTTATGAACAAACAATTAATCATGGAACAGTGCACCAAAAACTAATGATGTAATATATGGTGATTAACATAACAATAAAAAAATTTAAAAAAAAAGATTTTGCACAGCAAAAGAAACAGTCCACAAAACCAAAAGACAACCGACAGAATGGGAGAAAATATGTGCAAATGACATATCAGATAAAGGGCTAGTATCCAAAATCGATAAAGAACTTATCAAACTCAACACCCAAAGAACACATAATCCAATCAAGAAATGGGCCGAAGACATGAACAGACATTTTTTCAAAGAAGACATCCAAATGGCCAACAGGCACATGAAAAAGTGCTCAACATAGCTCGGTATCAGGGAAATCCAAATCAAAACCTCAATGAGATACCACCTCACACCCGTCAGAATGGCTAAAATTAACAAGTCAGGGAACGACAGATGTTGGCGGGCATGTGGAGAAAGGGGAACCCTCCTACACTGTTGGTGGAAATGCAAGCTGGTGCAACCACTCTGGAAAACACTATGGAGGATCCTCAAACAGTTGAAATTAGCGCTACCGTTCGATCCAGCAATTGACTACTGGGTGTTTAACACAAAGATACAAATGTAGGGACCCGAAGGTGTACGTGTACCCCAAAGTTTATAGCAGCAATGTCCACAATAGCCAAACTGTGGAAAGAGCCAAGATGTCCATCGACAGATGAATGGATAAAGAAGAGGTGGTATATATACACAATGGAATATTATGCAGCCTTCTAAAGGAATGAGATGTTGCCATTTGCAAAGACGTGGATGGAACTGGAGGGTGTTATGTTGAGTGAAATAAGTCAATCAGAGAAAGACATGTATCGCATGACCTCACTGATATGAGGAATTCTTAATCTCAGGAAACAAACTGGGTTTTACTGGAGTGGTTGTGGGTGGGAGGGATGGGGTGGCTGGGTGATAGACATTGGGGAGGATATGTGCTACGGTGAGCACTGTCGATTGTGCAAGACTGTTGAATCACAGATCTGTACTTCTGAAACAAATAAAGCAACATATTTTAAGAAAAAGAAAAAGAAGAAGATAACAGGAGAGGAAGAGAAGGGGAGTATGTCAGAGGGGGAGACGAACCATGACAGATGATGGACTTTGAAAAACAAAATGAGGGTTCTAGAGGGGAGGGCGGTAGGGGTTCGGGTTTGCCTGGTGATGGGTATTGAGGAGGGCACGTTCTGCATGGAGGACTGGGTGTTATGAACAAACAATGAATCATGGAACACTGCACCAAAAACTAATGATGTAATATATGGTGATTAACATAACAATAAAAAAGCTTTTGCACAGCAAAAGAAACAGCCCACAAAACCAAAAGACAACCGACAGAATGGGAGAAAATATTTGCAAATGACATATCAGATAAAGGGCTAGTATCCAAAATCTATAAAGAACTTATCAAACTCAACACCCAAAGAACAAATAATCCAATCAAGAAATGGGCCGAAGACATGAACAGACATTTTTCCAAAGAAGACCTCCAAATGGCCAATAGGCACATGAAAAAGTGCTCAACATCGCTCGGCATGAGGGAAATCCAAATCAAAACCTCAATGAGATACCACCTCACACCCGTCAAAATGGCTAAAATTAACAAGTCAGGGAACGACAGATGTTGGCGGGGATGTGGAGAAAGGGGAAGCCTCCTACACTGTTGGTGGGAAGGCAAGCTTGTTTAAGCACTCTGGAAAACAGTATGGAGGTTCCTCAAAGAGTTGAAATTAGAGCTACCGTTCGATCCAGCAATTGACTACTGGGTATTTACCACAAAGATACAAATGTAGGGACCCGAAGGGGTACGTGTACCCAAAGTTTATAGCAGCAATGTCCACAATAACCAAACTGTGGAAAGAGCCAAGAGGTCCATCGACAGATGAATGGATAAAGAAGAAGTGGTATATATACACAAGGGAATATTATGCAGCCGTCAAAAGGAATGAGATCTTGCCATTTGCAATGACGTGGATGGAACTGGAGGGTGTTATGTTGAGTGAAATAGGTCACTCAGAGAAAGCCACGTATCGCATGACCTCACTGATATGAGGAATTCTTAATCTTAGGAAACAAACTGAGTGTTACTGGAGTGGTTGGAGGTGGGAGGGATGGGTTGGCTGGGTCATAGACATTGGGGAGGGTATGTGCCACGGTGAGCGCTGTGAATTGTGCAACACTGTTGAATCACAGATCTGTACTTCTGAATCAAATAACGCAACATATTTTAAGAAAAAAGAAAAAGAATTAGATAACAGGAGATGAAGAGAGGGGGAGTATGTCAGACGGGGAGAAGAACCATGAGAGATGATGGACTCTGAAAAACAAACTGAGGGTTCTAGAGGGGAGGGGGGTAGGGGGATCGGTTAGCCTGGTGATGGGTACAGAGGAGGGCAGGTTCTGCATGCAGCATTGGGTGTTATGAACAAACAATGAATCATGGAACACTGCACGAAAAACTAATGATGTGATATATGGTGCTTCACATAACAATAAAAAATTTAAAAAAAAGCTTTTGCAGAGCTAAAGAAACAGTCCACAAAACCAAAAGACACCCGACAGAATGGGAGAAAATATTTGCAAATGACATATCAGATAAAGGGCTAGTATCCAAAATCTATAACTAACTTATAAAACTCAACACCCAAAGAACATATAATCCAATCAAGAAAGGGGCCGAAGATATGAACAGACATTTTTCCAAAGAAGACATCCAAATGGCCAACAGGCACATGAAAAAGTGCTCAACATCGCTCGGCATCAGGGAAATCCAAATCAAAACTTCAATGAGATACCACCTCACACCCGTCAGAATGGCTAAAATTAACAAGTCAGGGAACGACAGATGTTGGCGGGGATGTGGAGAAAGGGGAACCCTCCTCCACTGTTGGTGGGAATGCAAGCTGGTGCAACCACTCTGGAAAACAGTATGGAGGATCCTCAAACAGTTGAAATTAGTGCTACCGTTCGATCCAGCAATTGACTACTGGGTATTTAACACAAAGATACAAATGTAGGGACCCGAAGGGGTACGTGTACCCCAAAGTCTATAGCAGCAATGTCCACAATAGCCAAACTGTGGAAAGAGCCAAGATGTCCATCGACAGATGAATGGATAAAGAAGAGGTGGAATATATACACAATGGAATATTATGCAGCCTTCAAAAGGAATGAGATGTTGCCATTTGCAAAGACGTGGATGGAACGGTAGGGTGTTATGTTGAGTGAAATAAGTCAATCAGAGAAAGACACGTATCGCATGACCTCACTGATATGAGGAATTCTTAATCTCAGGAAACAAACTGAGTGTTACTGGAGTGGTTGTGGGTGGGAGGGATGGGGTGGCTGGGTGATAGACAATGGGGACGGTATGTGCTACGGTGAGCGCTGTGCATTGTGCAAGACTGTTGAATCACAGATCTGTACTTCTGAAACAAATAACGCAACATATTTTAAGAAAAAGAAAAAGAAGATAACAGGAGAGGAAGAGAAGGGGAGTATGTCAGTGGGGGACACGAACCATGAGAGATAATGGACTCTGAAAAACAAAGGGAGGGTCTAGAGGGGAGGGCGGGAGGGGTTTGGGTTATCCTGGTGATGGGTATTGAGGAGGGCACGTTCTGCATGGAGCACTGGGTGTTATGAACAAACAATGAATCATGGAACACTGTAGGAAAAACTAATGATATAATATATGGTGATTAACATAACAATAAAAAATATTAAAAAAAGCTTTTGCACAGCTAAAGAAACAGTCCACAAAACCAAAAGACACCCGACAGAATGGGAGAAAATATTGACAAATGACATAGCAGATAGAGGGCTAGTATCCAAAATGTATAAAGAACTTATCAAACTCAACACCCAAAGAACATATAATCCAATCAAGAAATGGGCCGAAGACATGAACAGACATTTTTCCAAAGAAGACATCCATGGCCAACAGGCACATGAAAAAGTGCTAAACATCGCTCGGCATCAGGGAAATCAATCAAAACCTCAATGAGATACCACCTCACACCCGTCAGAATGGCTAAAATTAACAAGTCAGTGAAGACAGATTTTGGCGGGGTTGTGGAGAAAGGGGAACCCTCCTACACTGTTGGTGGGAATGCAAGCTGGTGCAACCACTCTGGAAAACACTATGGAGGATCCTCAAACAGTTGAAATTAGTGCTACAATTCGATCCAGCAATTGACTACTGGGTATTTAACACAAGTTTGAAATGTAGGGACCCGAAGGGGTACGTGTACCGCAATGTTTATAGCAACAATGTCCACAATAGCCAAAATGTGGAAAGAGCCAAGATGTCCATCGACAGACGAATGGATAAAGAAGTGGTGGTATATATTCACAATGGAATATTATGCAGCCTTCAAAAGGAATGAGATGTTGCCATTTGCAAAGACGTGGATGGAACTGGAGGGTGTTATGTTGAGTGAAATAAGTCAATCAGAGAAAGACATGTATCGCATGACCTCACGGATATGAGGAATTCTTAATCTCAGGAAAAACACTGAGTGTTACTGGAGTGGTTGGGGGTGGGAGGGATGGGGTGGCTGGGTGATAGACATTGGGGAGAGTATGTGCTACGGTGAGCGCTGTGAATTGTGCAAGACTGTTGAATCACAGATCTGTACTTCTGAAACAAATAAAGCAACATATTTTAAGAAAAAGTAAAAGAAGAAGATAACAGGAGAGGAAGAGAAGGGGAGTATGTCAGAGGGGGAGACGAACCATGACAGATGATGGACTCTGAAAAACAAAGTGAGGGTTCTAGAGGGGAGGGCGGTAAGGGTTTGGGTTAGCCTGGAGATGGGTATTGGGGAGGGCACGTTCTGCATGGAGCACTCGGTATTATGAACAAACAATGAATCATGGAACACTGCACCAAAAACTAATGATGTTATATATGGCGATTAACATAACAATAAAAACGCTTTTGCACAGCAAAAGAAACAGTCCACAAAACCAAAAGACAACCGACAGAATGGGAGAAAATATTTGCAAATGACATATCAGATAAAGGGCTAGTCTCCAAAATCCATAAAGAACTTATCAAACTCAACACCCAAAGAACAAATAATCCAATCAAGTAATGGGTCGAAGACATGAACAGACATTTTTCCAAAGAAGACCTCCAAATGGCCAATAGGCACATGAAAAAGTGCTCAACATCGCTCGGCATGAGGGAATTCCAAATCAAACCCTCAATGAGATACCACCTCACACCCGTCAGAATGGCTAAAATTAACAAGTCAGGGAATGACAGATGTTGGCGGGAAGTGGAGAAAGGGGAACCCTCCTACACTGTTGGTGGGAAGGCAAGCTGGTGCAACCACTCTGGAAAACACTATGGAGGATCCTCAAACAGTTGAAATTAGAGCTACCATTCGATCCAGCAATTGCACTACTGGGTATTTACCACAAAGATACAAATGTAGGGACCCGAACGGGTACGTGTACCCCAATGTTTATAGCAGCAATGTCCAAAATAGGTAAATTGTGGAAAGAGCGAAGATGTCCATTGACAGATGAACGGATAAAGAAGAAGTGGTGTATATACACAATGGAATATTATACAGCCGTCAAAAGGAATGAAATCTTGCCATTTGCAACGACGCGGATGGAACTGGAGGGTGTTATGTTGAGTGAAATAAGTGAATCAGAGAAATACACCTATCGCATGACTCACTGATATGAGGAATTTTTAATCTCAGGAAAGAAACTGTTTGAATGGAGTGGTTGGGGCTGGGAGGGATGGGTTGGCTGGGTGATAGACATTGGGGAGGTATTTGCCACGGTGAGCGCTGTGAATTGTGCAAGACTGTTGAATCACAGATCTGTACTTCTGAATCAAATAACGCAACATATTTTAAGAAAATAGAAAAAAAGAAATAGATAACAGGAGATGAAGAGAGGGGGAGTATGTCAGACGGGGAGACGAACCATGAGAGATGATGGACTCTGAAAAACAAACTGAGGGTTCTAGAGGGGAGGGGGGTATGGGGATCGGTTAGCCTGGTGATGGGTATTGAGGAGGGCACGTTCTGCATGGAGCAGTGGGTGTTATGAACAAACAATTAATCATGGAACAGTGCACCAAAAACTAATGATGTAATATATGGTGATTAACATAACAATAAAAAAATAAAAAAAAAAAAGATTTTGCACAGCAAAAGAAACAGTCCACAAAACCAAAAGACAACCGACAGAATGGGAGAAAATATGTGCAAATGACATATCAGATAAAGGGCTAGTATCCAAAATCTATAAATAAATTATAAAACTCAACACCCAAAGAACATATAATCCAATCAAGAAATGGGCCGAAAACATGAACAGACATTTTTCCAAAGAAGACATCCAAATGGCCAACAGGCACATGAAAAAGTGCTCAACATCGCTCGGCATGAGGGGAATCCAAATCAAAACCTCAATGAGATACCACCTCACACCCGTCAAAATGGCTAAAATTAACAAGTCAGGGAACGACAGATGGCGGGGATGTGGAGAAAGGGGAACCCTCCTCCACTGTTGGTGGGAATGCAAGCTGCTGCAGCCTCTCTGGAAAACAGTATCGAGGTTCCTCAAACAGTTGAAATTCGAGCTACTGTTCGAGCCAGCAATTGCACTACAGGGTATTTACCAGAACGTTACAAATGTAGGGACCAGAAGGGGTACGTGTACCCCAGTGTTTATAGCAGCAATGTCCACAATAGCCAAACTGTGGAAAGAGCCAAGATGTCCAGCGACAGATGAACGGATAAGGAAGACGTGGTATATATTCACAATGGAATATTATGCAGCCGTCAAAGGAATGAGATCTTGCCATTTGCAACGACGTGGATGGAACTGGATGGTGTTATGTTGAGTGAAATAAGTCAATCAGAGAAAGACACGTATCGCATGACGTCACTGATATGAGGAATTCTTAATCTCAGGAAACAAACTGAGTGTTACTGGAGTGGTTGGGGGTGGGAGAGATGGGGTGGCTGGGTGATAGACATTGGGGAGGGTATGTGCTACGGTGAGCGCTCTGAATTGTGCAAGACTGTTGAATCACAGATCTGTACTTCTGAATCAAATAACGCAACATATTTTAAGAAGAAAGAAAAAGAAGAAGATAACAGGAGAGGAAGGGAAGGGGAGTATGTCAGAGGGGAGACGAACCATGAGAGATGATGGACTCTGAAAAACAAACTGAGGGTTCGATAGGGGAGGGTGGTAGGGGCATATGTTAGCCTGGTGATGGGTATTGAGGAGGGCACGTTCTGCATGGAGCACTGGGTGTTATGAACAAACAATGAATCATGGAACACTGCACCAAAAACTAATGATGTAATATATGGTGATTAACATAACAATTAAAAAAATAAAAAAAAAAACACTGAGGGAATGGAAGGCCGGTGTCGGATACGCCTCTCGGCTCAGCTCTTGTTCCTGTGGCTAGTACCCTTGCCCCGGTGTACTTGCAGGCCGAGAGCCAACCAACTCACTCGGTGGAAACACACTGCAGAAAACACCGATTTCGGCCAATTTGGCCTTCCTGAGGGGGGAATCCTTTTGCTCTCTGAATGCGGGCGAGCACTGCCAGCGAGTCCAAAACCATTTTCGAGTGAGCCTGAGGCTGCGGTAGAAGGGAGAACACAACTCCCCACTTCTTTCCTGAAGCCAGCCCAGCGGCCGCCCCCTTGAGCATGCAAGTCTCACTGCTCGCGTACCAACGCAAGGAAACAGTAAGGTAAGGGACCGTGTTGTACAGAGCCTCACTGTTCCAGAGAGTGGAAACACTTGGAGTGTGTGTGCGTGAGAGCCCGGAAGACGAGTCCCCTACTTTACTGGGCGAGTGAAACGAACACGGGCAGCCGCACGTCTCCCACCAGCTCTCAGTGGTAGAATGCTAGCACTCCTTCGGCATGTGTGCGTGCAGGCCTAAGTTGCAGGCCCCTCCCTGGAAGGCACAACACTGTGGAGAAACCGCACTTTACCTCCCGCCGTTCCCTAGCGGAGAGGACGCTGTATGCTGTGCGCTGTGCCTGAGAGTCCGGCGAACGTCTTCCCTATGTAAAACCGAGGGAAAGAAAGGCCGGTGCCAGAGACGCCTCTGGGCTCAGCTCTTGTTCCTGAGGTAGTACCCTTGCCCCGGTGTGCTTGCAGCCCGAGAGCCAACCTCCTAAGTCCAGGGAACCACTCTGTAGAAATTCCTTACTTCGGCCAGACTAGGCCTTCCTGAGGGTGGAAACCTTTTGCTGTGTGAATCCGGGCGAGCTCTGCCAGCAAGTCCAAAACGATTTTCCGAGGGAGACTGAGGCCGCGGCAGAAGGGAGAACACAACTCCCCACTTGTTTCCTGAAGTCAGCCTAGGGCCGCCCCCTTGGGTATTCAAGTCTCACTGTTCGCGTACCAAAACAAAGAAAGCGTACTGTGGGAGAACCGTGTTATAGATAGCCTCATCGTTGTGGGGAGTGGGAACACAGGCAGTGCCTGTGCGTAAGAGCCTGGCATACGAGTCCCCTAAGTTCCTGGGCGAGAGAAACGGATTCGTGCAGCCGCACCTCTCCCACCAGCTCTCAGGATCAGAATGCTAGCACTCCTCCGGCCTGTGTGCGTGCAGGCCTGCGTTGAAGGCCCCTCCCTGGAAGGCACAACACTGTGGAGAAACCGCGCTTTAGCTCACGGCGGTCCCTAGCGGAGAGGAAGCTGTATGCTGTGCGCTGTGCTTGAGAGTCCGGCGAACGGCTTCCCTATGTAAAATCGAGGGAAAGAAAGGCCGGTGCCGGAGACGCGTCTCGGCTCAGCTCTTGTCCTGGGGCTAGTACCGTTGCCCCTGTGTGCTTGCAGGCCGAGAGCCAATCTCCTAAGTCGTGGGAACCACACTGTAGAAATTCCTTACTTCGATAGGACTAGGCCTTCCTGAGGGTGGAAGCCTTTTGCTGTGTGAACGCGGGCGAGCACTGCCAGCGAGTCCAAAACCATTTTCCGAGGGAGACTGAGGCCGCGGCAGAAGGGAGAACACAACTCCCCACTTGTTTCCTAAAGTCAGGCCTGAGGCCGCCCCCTTGACCATGCAAGACTCACTGCTCGCGAAACAACGCACGGAAACAGTAGGGTAGGGTACCGGGTTGTACAGAGCCTCAGTGTTCCGGTGAGTGGAAACACTTGGAGTGTGTGTGCATGCGAGCCTGGGAGACGTGTCCACTACGTTATAGGGCGAGAGAAACGAACTCGGTAGCCGCAACTCTCCCACCAGCTCTCAGTGGCAGAATGGTAGCACTCCTGCCGCATGTTTGCCTCTAAGCCTAAGTTGAAGGACCCTATTTGAAAGGCCCAACCCTGTGGAGAAACCGCGCTTTAGCTCCCGCCGGTCCCTAGCGGCGAAAAAGTTGTATTTTGTGCGCTGTGCTTGAGAGCCCGGCGAACGGCTTCCTTATGGAAAACCGAGGGAAAGGAAGGCCGGTGTCGGAGACGCCTCTCGGCTCAGCTCTTGTTCCTGCGTCTAGTAACGTTGCCCCGGTGTGCTTGCAGGCCGAGAGCCAAGCACCTAAGTCGAGGGAAACACACTGTAGAAAATCCCGTCTTCGGCCAGATTAGGCCGTCCTGAGAGTAGAAACCTTTTGCTGTGTGAATGCGGGCGAGCACTGCCAGCGAGTCCAAAACCATTTTCTGAGGCAGACTGAGGCCACGGCAGAAGGGAGAACACAACTCCCTACTTGTTTCCTGAAGCCAGGCCTGCGGCCGCCCCCTTACCCATGCAAGTCTCACTGCTCGCGTACCAACGCAAGGAAAGAGTGGGGTAGGAGACCGTGTTGTACAGAGCCTCACTGCTCCGGAGAGTGGAAACACTTGGAGTGTGTGTGCATGAGAGCTTGGGAGACGAGTCCCCTACGTTACTGGGCGAGAGAAGCGAACTCGAGCAGCCGCACCTCTCCCACCAGCTCTCAGTGGCAGAATGCTAGCACTCCTCCTCCATGTGTGCCTGCAGGCCTAAGTTGAAGGCCCCTCCTTGAAAGGCACAACACTGTGGAGAAACCGCGCTTTAACTCCCGCCGGTCCACAGTGTTGTGCCTTCCACAGAGAGGCCTGCAACTTAGGCCTGCACACACACAGGCCGGAGGAGTGCTAGCATTCTGACACTGAGATGGTGGGAGTGGTGTGGCTTCACGAAACCGTTTCTCTCGCCCAGTAACTTAGGGGACTCGTATGCCAGGCTCTTACGCACAGGCACTGCCTGTGTTCCCACTCCCCACAACAATGAGGCTATCTATAACACGGTTCTCCTACAGTACTGTTTCTTTGTTTTGGTACGCGAGCAGTGAGACTTGAATAACCAAGGGGGCGGCCCTGGGTTGGCTTCAGGAAACAAGTGGGGAGTTCTGTTCTCCCTTCTGCCGCGGCCTCAGTCTCCCTCCGAAAATCGCTTTGGACTTGCTGGCAGTGCTCGCCCGCATTCACACAGCAAAAGGTTTCCACCCTCAGGAAGGCCTAGTCTGGCCGAAGTAAGGAATTTCTACAGTGTAGTTCCCTGGACCTAGGAGGTTGGCTCTCGGCCTGCAAGCACACCGGGGCAAGGGTACCACCACAGGAACAAAAGCTGAGCCGAGAGGCGTCTCCGGCACCGGCCTTTCTTTCCCTCGGTTTTACATAGGGAAGCCGTTCGCCGGACTCTCAGGCACAGCGCACAGCATACAGCGTCCTCTCCGCTAGACAACGGCGGGAGGTAAAGCGCGGTTTCTCCACAGTGTTGTGCCTTCCAGGGAGGGGCCTGCAACTTAGGCCTGCACTCACACAGGCCGGAGGAGTGCTAGCATTCTGCCACTGAGAGCTGGTGGGAGAGGTGCGGATGCCCGAGTTCGTTTCTTTCGCCCAGTAACGTAGGGGACTCGTCTCCCAGGCTCTGACGCACACACACTCCAAGTGTTTCCACTCACGGGAACAGTGAGGCTCTGTACAACACGGTCCCCTACCCTACTGTTTCCTTGCTTTGGTACGCGAGCAGTGAGAGTTGCATGGTAAAGGTGGCGGCCGCAGGCCTGGCTTCAGGAAACAAGTGGGGAGTTGTGTTCTCCCTCCTGCCGCGGGCTCAGTCTCCCTCGCTAAATGGTTTTGGAATCGCTGGCAGTATTCCCCCCCCCCATTCACACAGCAAAAGCTTTAGACCCTCAGGAAGGCCTAATCTGGCCAAAGTCGGGAATTTCTACAGTGTGTTTTCCTCGACTAAGGTGGTTGGCTCTCGGCCTGCAAGCACACCGGGGCAACGTTACTAGACGCAGGAACAAGAGCTGAGCCGAGAGGCGTCTCCGGCACCGGCCTTTCTTTCCCTCGGTTTTACATAGAGAAGCCGTTCGCCTGGCTCTCAAGCACAGCGCACAGCATTCATCATTTTCTCCGCTACGGACCGGCGGGAGTTAAAGCGCGGTTTCTCCACAGTGTTGTGCCTTTCAAGGAGGGGCCTTCAACTTAGGCCTGTAGGCACACATGGAGGAGGAGTGCTAGCATTCTGCCAGTGAGAGCTGGTGGGAGAGGTGCGGCTGCCCGAGTTCCTTTCTCTCGCCCAGTAACGTAGGGCACTCGTATACTAGGCTCTCACGCACACACACTCCAGGTGTTTCCACTCTCCGGAACAGTGAGGCTCTACACCAGGGTACCCTACCCTACTGTTTCCTTGCGTTGTTACAGGAGCAGTGGGACTTGCATGCTCAAGGGGGCAGCTGCTGCCCTGGCTTCAGGAAACAAGTGGGGAGTTGTGTTCTCCATTCTGCCGCAGCCTCAGTCTCCCTCCGAAAATGGTTTTGGACTCGCTGGCAGTGCTCGCCCGCATTCACACAGCAAAATGTTTCCACCCTCAGGAAGGCCTAGTCTAGCCGAAGTAAGGAATTTCTACAGTGTGCTTCCCTCGACTTAAGTGGTTGGTTCTCGGCCTGCAAGCACCCCGGGGCAACGGTACTAGCCCCAGGAACAAGAGCTGAGCCGAGAGGCGTCTCCGGCCCCGGCCTTTCTTTTCCTCAGTTTTACATAGGGAAGCCGTTCGCCGGACTCTCAAGCACAGCGCACAGCATACAGCGTCCTCTCCGCTAGGGCCCGGCGGGATCTAAAGCGCGGTTTCTCCACAGTGTTGGGCCTTCCCAGGAGGGGCCTGCAACCTAGGCCTGCACGCACCCATTCCGGAGGAGTGCTAGCATTCTGCCACTGAGAGCTGGTTTGAGAGGTGCGGCTGCCCGAGTTCGTTTCTATCACCCAATAACGTAGTGGACTCGTCTCCCAGGGTCTCACGCACACACATTCCAAGTGTTTCTACTCTCGGGAACAGTGAGGCTCTGTAAAACACGGTCCCCTAACCTACTGTTTCCTTGCGTTGGTACGCGAGCAGTGAGACTTGCATGCACAAGTGGGCAGCGGCAGGACTGACTTCAGGAAACAAGTGGGGAGTTGTGTTCTCCCCTCTGCCGCGGCCTCAGTCTCCCTCGGAAAATGGTTTTGGACTTGCTGGCAGGGCTCGCCCGCATTCACACAGCAAAATGTTTCCACCCTCAGGAAAGCCTAGTCTAGCCGAAGTAAGGAATTTCTACAGTGTGCTTCCCTCGACCTGGAGGTTGGCTCTCGGCCTGCAAGCACCCCGGGGCAACGGTACTAGCCCCAGGAACAAGAGCTGAGCCGAGAGGCGGCTCCGGCCCCGGCCTTTCTTTTCCTCGGTTTTACATAAGGATGCCGTTCGTCGGGCTCTCAAGCACAGCGAACAGCATACAGCGTCCTCTCCACTAGGGACCGGCGGGAGCTAAGGCGCGGGTTCTCCACAGTGTTGTGCCTTCCCGGGAAGGGTCTCCAACTTAGGCCTGCACGCACACAGGCCGGAGGAGTGCTAGCATTCTGATACTGAGAGCTGGTGGGAGAGGTGCGGCTGCACGAATCCGTTTCTCTCGCCCAGTAACTTAGGGGACTCGTCTGCCAGGCTCTGACGCACAGGCACTCCAGGTGTTCCAACTACCCGCAGCAGTGAGGCTATGTACAACACGGTTCCCCTACATTACTGTTTCTTTGTTTTGGTAAGCGAGCGTTGAGACTTGCAAGCCCAAGGGGGCGGCCGCTGGGCTGGCTACCGGAAACAAGAGGGGAGTTGTGTTCTCCCTTCTGCCGCGGCCTCAGTCTCCCTCGGAAAATGGTTTTGGACTCGCTGGCTGTTCTGGCCCGCATTCATACAGCAAAAGGTTTCCACCCTCAGGAAGGCCTAATCTGCCCGAGGTCGGGAATTTCTACACTGTGTTTCCCTCGACTTATTTGGTTGGCTCTCGGCCTGCAAGCACACCGGGGCAAGGGTACTAGCCCCAGGAACAAAAGCTGAGCCGAGAGGCGTCTCCGGCTCCGGCCTTTCTTTCCCTCGGTTTTACATAGGGAAGCCGTTCGCCGGGCTCTCAAGCACAGCGCAGAGGATACAGCGTCCTCTCCGCTAGGAAACGGTGGGATCTAAAGCGCGGTTCCTGCAGAGTGTTGGGACTTTCAAGGAGAGTCCTGAAACATAGGCCTACACGCACACATGCTGGAGGAGTGCTAGCATTCTGCCACTGAGAGCTGGTGGGAGAGGTGCGGATGCCCGAGTTCATTTCTCTCGCCCAGTAACGTAGGGGACTCCTCTCCCAGGCTCTCATGCACACACACTCCAAGTGTTTCCACTCTCCGGAACAGTGAGGCTCTACAGCACGGTACCCTACCCTACTGTTTCCTTGCGTTGGTACGCGAGCAGTGAGAGTTGGATGGTAAAGGTGGCGGCCGCAGGCCTGGCTTCAGGAAACAAGTGGGGAGTTGTGTTCTCCCTTCTGCCGCGGCCTCAGTGTCCCTCGGAAAATGGTTTTGGACTCGCTGGCAGTGCTCGCCTGCATTCACACAGCAAAAGGTTTCCACCCTCAGGACGGCCTAGTCTGGCCAGTGGAACGAATTACATAGGGAAGCCGTTCGCCGGACTCTCAAGCACAGCGCACAGCATACAGCGTTCTCTCCGCTAGGGACCGGCGGGAGCTAAAGCGCGGTTTCTCCACAGTGTTGTGCCTTCCAGGGACGGGCCTGCAACTTAAGCCTGCACGCACACAGGCCGGAGGACTGCTAGCATTCTGCCACTGAGAGCTGGTGCGAGAGGAGCGGTTGCCCGAGTTCGTTTCTCTAGCCCAGTAACGTAGGGAACTCGTCTCCCAGGCTCTCACGCACACACACTCCAAGTGTTTCCACTCTCCGGAACAGTGAGGCTCGGTACAACACGGTCCCCTACCTTACTGTTTCCTTGTGTTAGTACGAGAGTGAGACTTGCAGGGTTAAGGGGCGGCCGCAGGCCTGGCTTCAGGAAACAAGTGGGGAGTTGTGTTCTCCCTTCTGCCGCGGCCTCAGTCTCCCTCGGAAAATGGTTTTAGACTCGCTGGCAGTGCTCGCCCGCATTCACAGAGCAAAAGGTTTTGACCCTCAGGAAGGCCTAAACGGCCGAAGTCGGGGTTTTCTACAGTGTGTTTCCCTCGACTTAGGTGGTTGGTTCTCGGCCTGCAAGCACACCGGGGCAAGGGTACTAGCCCCAGGAACAAGAGCTGAGCCAAGAGGGGTCTCCGCCACCGGCCTTTCTTTCCCTCGGTTTTACATAAGGAAGCCTTTCGCCGGGCTCTCAAGCACAGCGCACAGAATACAGCGTCCTCTCCGCTAGGGACAGGCGGGAGCTTAAGCGCGGTTTCTCCACAGTGTTGGGCCTTTCAAGGAGGGGCCTGCAACTTAGGCCTGCACGCACACATGCTGAAGGAGTGCTAGCATTCTACCACTGGGAGCTGGTGGGAGACGTGCGGCTGCCCGAGTTCGTTTCTCTCGCCGGGTAAAGTAGGGGACTCTTCTCCCAGACTCTCACGCACACACACTTCAAGTGTTTCCACTCTCCGGAACCGTGAGGCTCTGTGCAACGTGGTCCCCTACCCTACTGTTTCCGTGCGTTGGTAAGGGAGCAGTGAGACTTGTATGCTCAAGGGGGTGGCCGCAGGCCTGGCTTCAGGAAACAAGTGGGGAGTTGTGTTCTCCCTTCTGCGGCGACCTCAGTGTCCCTCGGAAAATGGTTTTGGACTCGCTGGCTGTTCTGGCCCGCATTCATACAGCAAAAGGTTTCCACCCTCAGGAAGGCCTAATCTGGCCGAACACGGGAATTTCTACAGTGTGTTTCCCTCGACTTAGTTGCTTGGCCATCGGCCTGCGAGCACACCGTGGCAAGGGTACCAGCCCAAGGAACAAGAGCTGAGCCGAGAGGCGTCTCCGCCACCGGCCTTTCTTTATCTCAGTTTTACATAAGGAAGCCGTTCGCCGGGCTCTCAAGCACAGCGCACAGCATACAGCGTCCTCTCCGCTACAGACCGGCGGGAGGTAAAGCGCGGTTTCTCCACAGTGTTGGGCCTTTCAAGGAGAGTCCTGAAACATAGGCCTGCACGCACTCATGTTGGAGGAGTGCTAGCATTCTGCCACTGAGAGCTGGTGGGAGAGGTGAGGATGCCCGAGTTCGTTTCTCTCGCCTAGTAACGTAGGGGCCTCCTCTACCAGGCTCTCACGCACACACACTCCAAATGTTTCCACTCTCCGGAACAGTGAGGCTCTACAACACGATACCCTACCCTACTGTTTCCTTGCGTTGGTACGCGAGCAGTGAGAGTTGTATGGTAAAGGGGGCGGCCGCAGGCCTGGCTTCAGGAAACAAGTAGGGAGTTGTGTTCTCCCTTCTGCCGCGGCCTCAGTCTCCCTCGGAAAATGGTTCTGGACTCGATGGCAGTGCTTGCCCGCATTCACACAGCCAAAGGTTTCCACCCTCAGGAAGGCCTAATTTGGCCGAAGTCGGGATTTTGTAGTGTGTTTCACTCGACTTGGCTCTCGGCCTGCAAGCACACCGGGGCAAGGTTACTAGCCCCAGGAACAAGAGGTGGGCCGAGAGGCGTCTCCGCCACCGGCCTTTCTTTCCCTCGGTTTTACTTAAGGAAGCCGTTCGCCGGGCTCTCAAGCACAGTGCACAGCATACAGCGTCCTCTCCGCTACGGACCGGCGGGAGGTAAAGCGCGCTTTCTCCACAGTGTTGTGCCTTCCAGGGTGGGGCCTGCAACTTAGGCCTGCACGTACACAGGCCTGAGGAGTGCTAGCATTCTGATCCTGAGAGCTGGTGGGCGAGGTGCGGCTGCACGAATCCGTTTCTCTCGCCCAGGAACTTAGGGGACTCGTGTGCCAGGGTCTTACGCACA
The DNA here is from genome assembly GCF_037043125.1 of Eumetopias jubatus. Lineage (NCBI taxonomy): Eukaryota > Metazoa > Chordata > Mammalia > Carnivora > Otariidae > Eumetopias > Eumetopias jubatus. Next base: position 90,136,025 of record NW_028274818.1, read on the forward strand.
GGCACTCCAGGTGTTCCCACTCCCCGCAACAGTGAGGCTATCTACAACAGGGTTCCGCTACAGTACTGTTACGTTGTTTTAGTACGCGAGCAGTGAGACTTGCATTCCCAAGGGGGCGGCCGCTGGGCTGACTTGAGGAAGCAAGTGGGGAGTTGTGTTCTCCGTTCTGCCGTGACCTCAGTCTCCCTCAGAAAATGGTTTTGGACTCGCTGGCAGTTCTCGCCCGGATTCATACAGCAAAAGGTTTTGACCCTCAGGAAGGCCTAATCTTGCCGAAGACGGGATTTTCTACAGTGTGTTTCCCTCGACTGAGTTGGTTGGCTCTCGGCCTGCAAGCACACCGGGGCAAGGGTACTAGCCCCAGGAACAAGAGCTGAGCCGAGAGGCGTCTCCAGCACCGGCCTTTCTTTCCCTCGGTTTTACATAGGGAAGCCGTTCGCCGGGCTCTCAAGCACAGCGCCGAGCATACAGCCTCCTCTCTGCTAGGGACCAGGGGAGCTAAAGCGCGGTTTCTCCACAGTGTTGGGCCTTTCAAGGAGGGGCCCGCAACTTAGGCCTGCACGCACACATGCCGGCGGAATGCTAGCATTCTGCCACTGAGAGCTGGTGGGAGAGGTGCGGCTGCCCGAGTTCGTTTCTCTCACCCAGCAAAGTAGGGGACTCCTCTCCCAGGCTCTCACGCAGATATACTCCAAGTGTTTCCACCCTCGAGAACAGTGAGGCTCTGTACAACACGGTCCCCTACCCTACTGTTTCTGTGCGTTGGTACCCGAGAAATGAGAGTTGCATGTGTAAGGGGGCGGCCGCAGGCCTGGATTCAGGAATCAAGTGGGGAGTTGTGTTCTCCCTTCTGCCGCGGCCTCAGTCTCCCTCGGAAAATGGTTTTGGACTCGCTGGCAGTGCTCGCCCGCATTCGCACAGCAAAACGTTTCCACCCTCAGGAAGGCCTAAACTGGCCGAAGTCGGGATTTTCTGCAGTGTGTTTCCCTCGACTGAGTTGGATGGCTCTCGGCCCGCAAGCACACCGGGGCAAGAGTACTAGCCTCAGGAACAAGAGCTGAGCCGAGAGGCGTCTCCACCACCGGCATTTCTTTCCCTCCGTTTTACATAAGGAAGCCGTTCGCCGGGCTCTCAAGCACAGCACACAGCATACAGCGTGCTCTCCGCTAGGGACCGGCGGGAGCTAAAGCGCGCTTTCTCCACAGTGTTGGGCCTTTCAAGGAGGGCCCTGCACCTTCGGCCTGCACGCACACAGGCCGGAGGAGTGCTAGCGTTCTGCCACTGAGAGCTGTTGCGAGACGTGCGGATGCCCGAGTTCGTTTCTTTCGCCCAGTAAAATAGGGGACTCGTCTCCCAGGCTCTCACGCACACACACTCCAAGTGTTTCCACTCTCCGGAACAGTGAGGCTCTGTATAACACGGTCTCCTACCCTACTATATCCTTGCGTTGGTACGCGACCAGTGAGACCTGTATGCTGAAGGGGGCGGCCGCAGGCCTGACTTCAGGAATCAAGTGGGGAGTTGTGTTCTCCCTTCTGCCGCGGCCTCAGTCTCCCTCGCTAAATGGTTTTGGACTCGCTGGCAGTGCTCGCCCGCATTCACACTGCAAAGTGTTCGACCTTCAGGAAGGCCTAATCTGGCCGAAGTCGGGATTATCTACAGTGTGTTTCCCTCGACTTAGGAGGTTCGCTCTCGGCCTGCAAGCACACCGGGGCAAGGTTACTAGCCGCAGGAATAAGAGCTGAGCCGAGAGGCGTCTCCGGCACCGGCCTTTCTTTCCCTCGATTTTACATAAGGATGCCGTTCGCCGGGCTCTCAAGCACAGCGAACAGCATACAGCGTCCTCTCCGCTAGGGACCGGCGGGAGCTAAAGCGCGGGTTCTCCACAGTGTTGTGCCTTCCCGGGAAGGGCCTCCGACTTAGGCCTGCACGCACACAGGCCGGAGGAGTGCTAGCATTCTGATACTGAGAGCTGGTGGGAGAGGTGCGGGTGCACGAATCCGTTTCTCTCGCCCAGTAACTTAGGGCACTCGTCTGCCAGGCTCTGACGCACAGGCACTCCAGGTGTTCCAACTACCCGCAGCAGTGAGGCTATGTACAACACGGTTCCCCTACATTACTGTTTCTTTGTTTTGGTCAGCGAGCAGTGAGACTTGCAAGCCCAAGGGGGCGGTCGCTGGGCTGGCTACCGGAAACAAGAGGGGAGTTGTGTTCTCCCTTCTGCCGCGGCCTCAGTCTCCCTCGGAAAATGGTTTTGGACTCGCTGGCTGTTCTGGCCCGCATTCATACAGCAAAAGGTTTCCACCCTCAGGAAGGCCTAATCTGCCCGAGGTCGGGAATTTCTACAGTGTGTTTCCCTCGACTTAGTTGCTTGGCCATCGGCCTGCGAGCACACCGTGGCAAGGGTACCAGCCCAAGGAACAAGAGCTGAGCCGAGAGGCGCCTCCGGCACCGGCCTTTCTTTCCCTCGGTTTTACATAGAGAAGCCGTTCGCCTGGCTCTCAAGCACAGCGCACAGCATTCATCATTTTCTCCGCTAGGGAGCGGCGTGAGTTAAAGCGCGGTTTCTCCACAGTGTTGTGCCTTTCAAGGAGGGGCCTTCAACTTAGGCCTGTAGGCACACATGGAGGAGGAGTGCTAGCATTCTGCCAGTGAGAGCTGGTGGGAGAGGTGCGGCTGCCCGAGTTCCTTTCTCTCGCCCAGTAACGTAGGGCACTCGTATACCAGGCTCTCACGCACACACACTCCAGGTGTTTCCACTCTCCGGAACAGTGAGGCTCTACACCAGGGTACCCTACCCTACTGTTTCTTTGCGTTGGTACACGAGCAGTGGGACTTGCATGCTCAAGGGGGCAGCCGCTGCCCTGGCTTCAGGAAACAAGTGGGGAGTTGTGTTCTCCCTTCTGCCGCGGCCTCAGTCTCCCTCGGAAAATGGTTTTGGACTCGCTGGCAGTGCTCGCCCGCATTCACACAGCAAAATGTTTCCACCCTCAGGAAGGCCTAGTCTAGCAGAAGTTAGGAATTTCTACAGTGTGTTTCCCTCGACTTAAGTGGTTGGTTCTCGGCCTGCAAGCACCCCGGGGCAACGGTACTAGCCCCAGGAACAAGAGCTGAGCCGAGAGGCGTCTCCGCCAGCGGCCTTTCTTTATCTCAGTTTTACATAAGGAAGCCGTTCGCCGGGCTCTCAAGCACAGCGCACAGCATACAGCGTCCTCTCCGCTACAGACCGGCAGATGGTAAAGCGCGGTTTCTCCACAGTGTTGGGCCTTTCAAGGAGAGTCCTGAAACATAGGCCTGCACGCACTCATGTTGGAGGAGTGCTAGCCTTCTGCCACTGAGAGCTGGTGGGAGAGGTGCGGATGCCCGAGTTCGTTTCTCTCGCCTAGTAACGTAGGGGCCTCGTCTACCAGGCTCTCACGCACACACACTCCAAATGTTTCCACTCTCCGGAACAGTGAGGCTCTACAACACGATACCCTACCCTTCTGTTTCCTTGCGTTGGTACGCGAGCAGTGAGAGTTGTATGGTAAAGGGGGCGGCCGCAGGCCTGGCTTCTGGAAACAAGTAGGGAGTTGTGTTCTCCCTTCTGCCGCGGCCTCAGTCTCCCTCGGAAAATGGTTTTGGACTCGATGGCAGTGCTTGCCCGCATTCACACAGCCAAAGGTTTCCACCCTCAGGAAGGCCTAATTTGGCCGAAGTCGGGATTTTCTAGTGTGTTTCCCTCGACTTGGCTCTCGGCCTGCAAGCACACCGGGGCAAGGTTACTAGCCCCAGGAACAAGATGTGGGCCGAGACGCGTCTCTGCCACCGGCCTTTCTTTCCCTCGGTTTTACTTAAGGAAGCCGATCGCCGGGCTCTCAAGCACAGTGCACAGCATACAGCGTCCTCTCCACTACGGCCGGCGGGAGGTAAAGCGCGCTTTCTCCACAGTGTTGTGACTTCCAGGGTGGGGCCTGCAACTTAGGCCTGCACGTACACAGGCCTGAGGAGTGCTAGCATTCTGATCCTGAGAGCTGGTGGGCGAGGTGCGGCTGCACGAATCCGTTTCTCTCGCCCAGGAACTTAGGGGACTCGTGTGCCAGGCTCTTACGCACAGGCACTCCAGGTGTTCCCACTCCCCGCAACAGTGAGGCTATCTACAACAGTGTTCCGCTACAGTACTGTTACTTTGTTTTAGTACGCGAGCAGTGAGACTTGCATTCCCAAGGGGGCGGCCGCTGGGCTGGCTTGAGGAAGCAAGTGGGGAGTTGTGTTCTCCCTTCTGCCGTGACCTCAGTCTCCCTCGGAAAATGGTTTTGGACTCGCTGGCAGTTCTCGCCCGGATTCATACAGCAAAAGGTTTTGACCCTCAGGAAGGCCTAATCTGGCCGAAGTCGGGATTTTCTGCAGTGTGTTTCCCTCGACTGAGTTGGTTGGCTCTCGGCCCGCAAGCACACCGGGGCAAGAGTACTAGCCCCAGGAACAAGAGCTGAGCCGAGAGGCTTCTCCGCCACCGGCATTTCTTTCCCTCCGTTTTACATAAGGAAGCCGTTCGCCGGGCTCTCAAGCACAGCACACAGCATACAGCGTGCTCTCCGCTAGGGACCGGCGGGAGCTAAAGCGCGGTTTCTCCACAGTGTTGCGCCTTTCAAGGAGGGCCCTGCACCTTAGGCCTGCACGCACACAGGCCGGAGGACTGCTAGCGTTCTGCCACTGAGAGCTGTTGCGAGACGTGCGGATGCCCGAGTTCGTTTCTTTCGCCCAGTAAAATAGGGGACTCGTCTCCCAGGCTCTCACGCACACACACTCCAAGTGTTTCCACTCTCCGGAACAGTGAGGCTCTGTATAACACGGTCTCCTACCCTACTATATCCTTGCGTTGGTACGCGACCAGTGAGACCTGTATGCTGAAGGGGGCGGCCGCAGGCCTGGCTTCAGGAAACAAGTGGGGAGTTGTGTTCTCCCTCTGCCGCAACCTCAGTGTCCCCCGGAAATTGGTTTTGGACTCGCTGGCTGTTCTCGCCCGCATTCATACAGCAAAAGTTTTCCACCCTCAGGAAGGCCTAATATGGCCGAACACGGGATTTTCTACAGTGTGTTTCCCTAGAGATAGTTGCTTGGCTCTCGCCTGCGAGCACACCGTGGCAAGGCTACCAGCCCAAGGAACAAGAGCTGAGCCGAGAGGCGTCTCCGCCACCGGCCTTTCTTTATCTCAGTTTTACATAAGGAAGCCGTTCGCCGGGCTCTCAAGCACAGCGCACAGCATACAGCGTCCTCTCCGCTACGGACCGGCGGGAGGTAAAGCGCGGTTTCTCCACAGTGTTGGGCCTTTCAAGGAGAGTCCTGAAACATAGGCCTGCACGCACTCATGTTGGAGGAGTGCTAGCCTTCTGCCACTGACAGCTGGTGGGACAGGTGCGGATGCCCGAGTTCGTTTCACTCGCCTAGTAACGTAGGGGACTCCTCTCCCAGGCTCTCACGCACACACACTCCAAGTGTTTCCACTCTCTGGAACAGTGAGGCTCTTTACAACACGGTCCCCTGCCTTACTGTTTCCTTGCGTTGGTACGCGAGCAGTGAGACTTGCATGCTCATGGGAGCGGCCGCTGGGCTGGCTTCAGGAAAGAAGTGGGGAATTGTGTTCTCCCTTCTACCGCGGAATCCGTCTCCCTGGAAAATGGTTTTGGACTCGCTGGCAGCGCTCGCCCGCATTCACACAGCAAAAGGTTTCCACAATCAGGAAGGCCTAATCTGGCCGAAGTCGGGGTTTTCTGCAGCGTGTTTCCATCGACTTAGTTGGTTGGCTCTCGGCCTGCAAGTACACCGGGGAAAGGGTACTAGCCCCAGGAACAAGAGCTGAGCCGAGAGGCATCTCCGCCACCGGCCTTTCTTTCCCTCAGTTTTTTTTTTAATTTTCTTATTCTTATGTTAAACACCATATATTACATCATTAATTTTTGCTGCAGTGTTCCATGACTCATTGTTTCTTCATAACACCCAGTGCTCCATGCAGAACGTGCCCTCCTCAATACCCATCACCAGGCTAACACATCCCCCTACGCCCCTCCCCTCTAGAACCCTCAGTTTGTTTTTCAGAGTCCTTCATCTGTCATGGTTCCTCTCTCCCTCTCACATACTCCCCTTCTCTTCCTTTCCTGTTACCTTCTTTCTCTTTTTTCTTAAAATATGTTGCGTTATTTGTTTCAGAAGTACAGATCTGTGATTCAACACTCTTGCACAATTCACAGGGCTCACCGTAGCACATATCCTCCCAAATGTCTATCACCAAGCCACCCCATCCCTCCAAACCCCAACCACTCCAGTAACACTCAGTTTGTTTCCTGAGATTAAGAATTCCTCATATCCGTGAGGTCATGCGATACATGTCTTTCTCTGATTGACATATTTCATTCAACATAACACCCTCCAGTTCCATCCACGTCGCTGCCAATGGCAAGATCTCATTACTTTTGACGGCTGCATAATATTCCATTGTGTATATATACCACCACTTCTTTATCCATTCATCTGTCGATGGACATCTTGGCTCTTTCCACAGTTTGGCTATTGTGGATATTGTTGCTATAAACATTGGGGTACACGTACACCTTCGGGTCCCTACATTTGTATCTTTGGGGTAAATACCCAGTAGTGCAATTGCTGGATCAAACGATAGCTCTAATTTCAACTGTTTGAGGAACCTCCATACTGTTTTCCAGAGTGGTTGCACCGGCTTGCATTCCCTCCAACAGTGTAGGAGGTTTCCCCTTTCTCCACATGCCCGCCAACATCTGTCGTTCCCTCACTTGTTAATTTTAGCCATTCTGACGGGTGTGATATGGCATCTCATTGAGGTTTTGATTTGGATATCCCTGATGCCGAGCGATGTTGAGCACTTTTTCATGTGCCTGTTGGCCATTTGGATGTCTTCTTTGGAAAAATGTCTCCTCATGTCTTCTGCCCATTTCTTGATTGGATTATTTGATCTTTGGGTGTTGAGTTTGATAAGTTCTTTATAGATTTTGTATACTAGCCCTTTATCTGATATGTCATTTGTAAATATTTTCTCCCATTCTGTCGGTTGTCTTTTGGGGTTGTGGACTGTTTCTTTTGCTGTGCAAAAGCTTTTTTTTTATTTTTTAATGTTATGTTAATCACTATATATTACATCATTAGTTTCTCGTGCAGTGTTCCATTATTCATTGATACTGGAATGGTTGGGGTGGGAGGGATGGGGTGGCTGGGTGATAGACATTGGGGAGGGTATGTGCTATGGTGAGCGCTGTGAATTGTGCAAGATTGCTGAATCACAGATCTGTAATTCTGAAACAAATAACGCAACATATTTTAAGAAAAATAAAAGAAGAAGATAACAGGAGAGGAAGAGAAGGGGAGTATTTCAAAGGGGGAGACGAACCATGAGAGATGATGGATTCTGAGAAACAAACTGAGGGTTCTAGAGGAGAGGGGGGTAGGGGGATGGGTTAGCCTGGTGATGGATATTGAGGAGGGCACTTTCTGCATGGAGCACTGGGTGTTATGAACAAACAATGAATCATGGAAGACTGCACCAAAAACGAATGATGTAATATATCATTCTTAAGTTATGATTAACATAACAATTAAGAAAAAAGCTTATGCACAGCAAGACAAACACTCCACATACCCAAAAGACAACCGACAGAATGGGAGAAAATATTGGCAAATGACATATCAGATAAAGGGCTAGTATCCCAAATCTATAAAGAACTTATCAAACTCAACACCCAAAGAACAAATAATCCAATCAAGAAATGGGCCGAAGACATGAACACACATTTTTCCAAAGAAGACATCCAAATGGCCGACAGGCACATGAAAAAGTGCTCAACATCGCTCGGCATCAAGGAAATCCAAATCAAAACCTCAATGAGATACCACCTGACACCCGTCAGAATGGCTAAAGTTAACAAGTCAGGGAACGACAGATGTTGGCGGGGATGTGGAGAAAGGGGAACCCTCCTCCACTGTTGGTGGGAATGCAAGCTGGTAAAACGACTCTGGAAAACAGTATGGAGGATCCTCAAACAGTTGAAATTAGTGCTACCGTTCGATCCAGCAATTGACTACTGGGTATTTAACACAAAGATACAAATGTAGGGACCCGAAGGGGTACGTGTACCGCAATGTTTATAGCAACAATGTCCACAATAGCCAAACTGTGGAAAGAGCCAAGATGTCCATCGACAGATGAATGGATAAGGAAGAGGTGGTATATATACACAATGGAATATTACGCAGCCTTCAAAAGGAATGAGATGTTGCCATTTGCAAAGACGTGGTTGGAACTGGAGGGTGTTATGTTGAGTGAAATAAGTTAATCAGAGGAAGACATGTAACGCATGACCTCACAGATATGAGGAATTCTTAATATCAGGAAACAAACTGACTGTTACTGGAGTGTTAGGGGGTGTGAGGGATGGGGTGGCTGGGTGATAGACATTGGGGAGAGTATGTGCTACGGTGAGGGCTGTGAATTGTGCAAGACTGTTGAATCACAAATCTGTACTTCTGAAACAAATAACGCAACATATTTTAAGAAAAAGAAAAAGAAAAAGAAGATAACAGGAGAGGAAGAGAAGGGGAGTATGTCAGAGGGGGACACGAACCATGACAGATGATGGACTCTGAAAAACAAAGGGAGGGTCTAGATGGGAGGGCGGGAGGGGTTTGGGTTATCCTGGTGATGGGTATTGAGGAGGGCATGTTCTGCATGGAGCACTGGGTGTTATGAACAAACAATGAATCATGGAACACTACGAAAAACTAATGATGTAATATATGGTGATTAACATAACAATAAAAAATTTAAAAAAAGCTTTTGCACAGCTAAAGAAACAGTCCACAAAACCAAAAGACACCCGACAGAATGGGAGAAAATATTGACAAATGACATAGCAGATAAAGGGCTAGTATCCAAAATGTATAAAGAACTTATCAAACTCAACACCCAAAGAACATATAATCCAATCAAGAAATGGCCCGAAGACATGAACAGACATTTTTCCAAAGAAGACATCCAAATGGCCAACAGGCACTTGAAAAAGTGCTCAACATCGCTCGGCATCAGGGAAATCCAAATCAAAACCTCAATGAGATACCACCTCACACTCGTCAGAATGGCTAAAATTAACAAGTCAGTGAAGACAGATTTTGGCGGGGTTGTGGAGAAAGGGGAACCCTCCTACACTGTTGGTGGGAATGCAAGCTGGTGCAACCACTCTGGAAAACACTATGGAGGATCCTCAAACAGTTGAAATTAGTGCTACCGTTCGATCCAGCAATTGACTACTGGGTAGTTAACACAAAGATTCAAATGTAGGGACCCGAAGGGGTACGTGTACCGCAATGTTTATAGCAACAATGTCCACAATAGTCAAACTGTGGAAAGAGCTAAGATGTCCATCGACAGATGAATGGATAAAGAAGAGGTGGTATATATACACAATGGAATATTATGCAGCCGTCAAAAGGAATGAGATGTTGCCATTTGCAAAGACGTGGATGGAACTGGAGGGTGTTATGTTGAGTGAAATAAGTCAATCAGGGAAAGACATGTATCGCATGACCTCACTGATATGAGGAATTCTTAATCTCAGGAAACAAACTGAGTGTTACTGGAGTGTTTGGGGGTGGGAGGGATGGGGTGGCTGGGTGATAGACATTGGGGAGAGTATGTGTTACGGTGAGCGCTGTGAATTGTGCAAGACTGTTGAATCACAGATCTGTACTTCTGAAAGAAAAAACGCAACATATTTTAAGAAAAAGTAAAAGAAGAAGATAACAGGAGAGGAAGAGAAGGGGAGTATGTCAGAGGGGGAGACGAACCATGACAGATGATGGACTCTGAAAAACAAAGTGAGGGTTCTAGAGGGGAGGGCGGTAGGGGTTTGGGTTAGCCTGGAGATGGGTATTGGGGAGGGCACGTTCTGCATGGAGCACTCGGTGTTATGAACAAACAATGAATCATGGAACACTGCACCAAAAACTAATGATGTAATATATGGTGATTAACATAACAATAAAAACGCTTTTGCACAGCAAAAGAAACAGTCCACAAAACCAAAAGACAACCGACAGAATGGGAGAAAATATTTGCAAATGACATATCAGATAAAGGGCTAGTCTCCAAAATCCATAAAGAACTTATCAAACTCAACACCCAAAGAACAAATAATCCAATCAAGAAATGGGCCGAAGACATGAACAGACATTTTTCCAAAGAAGACCTCCAAATGGCCAATAGGCACATGAAAAAGTGCTCAACATCGCTCGGCATGACGGAAATCCAAATCAAACCCTCAATGAGATACCACCTCACACCCGTCAGAATGGCTAAAATTAACAAGTCAGGGAATGACAGATGTTGGCGGGGTTGTGGAGAAAGGGGAACCCTCCTACACTGTTGGTGGGAAGGCAAGCTGGTGCAACCACTCTGGAAAACACTATGGAGGATCCTCAAACAGTTGAAATTAGAGCTACCATTCGATCCAGCAATTGCACTACTGGGTATTTACCACAAAGATACAAATGTAGGGACCCGAACGGGTACGTGTACCCCAATGTTTATAGCAGCAATGTCCAAAATAGGTAAATTGTGGAAAGAGCGAAGATGTCCATCGGCAGATGAACGGATAAAGAAGAAGTGGTGTATATACACAATGGAATATTATACAGCCGTCAAAAGGAATGAGATCATGCCATTTGCAACGACGCGGATGGAACTGGAGGGTGGTATGTTGAGTGAAATAAGTGAATCAGAGAAATACACCTATCGCATGACTCACTGATATGAGGAATTTTTAATCTCAGGAAAGAAACTGTTTGAATGGAGTGGTTGGGGCTGGGAGGGATGGGTTGGCTGGGTGATAGACATTGGGGAAGTATGTGCCACGGTGAGCGCTGTGAATTGTGCAAGACTGTTGAATCACAGATCTGTACTTCTGAATCAAATAACGCAACATATATTAAGAAAAGAGAAAAAAAGAAATAGATAACAGGAGATGAAGAGAGGGGGAGTATGTCAGACGGGGAGACGAACCATGAGAGATGATGGACTCTGAAAAACAAACTGAGGGTTCTAGAGGGGAGGGGGGTATGGGGATCGGTTAGCCTGGTGATGGGTATTGAGGAGGGCACGTTCTGCATGGAGCAGTGGGTGTTATGAACAAACAATTAATCATGGAACAGTGCACCAAAAACTAATGATGTAATATATGGTGATTAACATAACAATAAAAAAATTAAAAAAAAAAGATTTTGCACAGCAAAAGAAACAGTCCACAAAACCAAAAGACAACCGACAGAATGGGAGAAAATATGTGCAAATGACATATCAGATAAAGGGCTAGTATCCAAAATCGATAAAGAACTTATCAAACTCAACACCCAAAGAACACATAATCCAATCAAGAAATGGGCCGAAGACATGAACAGACATTTTTTCAAAGAAGACATCCAAATGGCCAACAGGCACATGAAAAAGTGCTCAACATAGCTCGGTATCAGGGAAATCCAAATCAAAACCTCAATGAGATACCACCTCACACCCGTCAGAATGGCTAAAATTAACAAGTCAGGGAACGACAGATGTTGGCGGGCATGTGGAGAAAGGGGAACCCTCCTACACTGTTGGTGGAAATGCAAGCTGGTGCAACCACTCTGGAAAACACTATGGAGGATCCTCAAACAGTTGAAATTAGCGCTACCGTTCGATCCAGCAATTGACTACTGGGTGTTTAACACAAAGATACAAATGTAGGGACCCGAAGGTGTACGTGTACCCCAAAGTTTATAGCAGCAATGTCCACAATAGCCAAACTGTGGAAAGAGCCAAGATGTCCATCGACAGATGAATGGATAAAGAAGAGGTGGTATATATACACAATGGAATATTATGCAGCCTTCTAAAGGAATGAGATGTTGCCATTTGCAAAGACGTGGATGGAACTGGAGGGTGTTATGTTGAGTGAAATAAGTCAATCAGAGAAAGACATGTATCGCATGACCTCACTGATATGAGGAATTCTTAATCTCAGGAAACAAACTGGGTTTTACTGGAGTGGTTGTGGGTGGGAGGGATGGGGTGGCTGGGTGATAGACATTGGGGAGGATATGTGCTACGGTGAGCACTGTCGATTGTGCAAGACTGTTGAATCACAGATCTGTACTTCTGAAACAAATAAAGCAACATATTTTAAGAAAAAGAAAAAGAAGAAGATAACAGGAGAGGAAGAGAAGGGGAGTATGTCAGAGGGGGAGACGAACCATGACAGATGATGGACTTTGAAAAACAAAATGAGGGTTCTAGAGGGGAGGGCGGTAGGGGTTCGGGTTTGCCTGGTGATGGGTATTGAGGAGGGCACGTTCTGCATGGAGGACTGGGTGTTATGAACAAACAATGAATCATGGAACACTGCACCAAAAACTAATGATGTAATATATGGTGATTAACATAACAATAAAAAAGCTTTTGCACAGCAAAAGAAACAGCCCACAAAACCAAAAGACAACCGACAGAATGGGAGAAAATATTTGCAAATGACATATCAGATAAAGGGCTAGTATCCAAAATCTATAAAGAACTTATCAAACTCAACACCCAAAGAACAAATAATCCAATCAAGAAATGGGCCGAAGACATGAACAGACATTTTTCCAAAGAAGACCTCCAAATGGCCAATAGGCACATGAAAAAGTGCTCAACATCGCTCGGCATGAGGGAAATCCAAATCAAAACCTCAATGAGATACCACCTCACACCCGTCAAAATGGCTAAAATTAACAAGTCAGGGAACGACAGATGTTGGCGGGGATGTGGAGAAAGGGGAAGCCTCCTACACTGTTGGTGGGAAGGCAAGCTTGTTTAAGCACTCTGGAAAACAGTATGGAGGTTCCTCAAAGAGTTGAAATTAGAGCTACCGTTCGATCCAGCAATTGACTACTGGGTATTTACCACAAAGATACAAATGTAGGGACCCGAAGGGGTACGTGTACCCAAAGTTTATAGCAGCAATGTCCACAATAACCAAACTGTGGAAAGAGCCAAGAGGTCCATCGACAGATGAATGGATAAAGAAGAAGTGGTATATATACACAAGGGAATATTATGCAGCCGTCAAAAGGAATGAGATCTTGCCATTTGCAATGACGTGGATGGAACTGGAGGGTGTTATGTTGAGTGAAATAGGTCACTCAGAGAAAGCCACGTATCGCATGACCTCACTGATATGAGGAATTCTTAATCTTAGGAAACAAACTGAGTGTTACTGGAGTGGTTGGAGGTGGGAGGGATGGGTTGGCTGGGTCATAGACATTGGGGAGGGTATGTGCCACGGTGAGCGCTGTGAATTGTGCAACACTGTTGAATCACAGATCTGTACTTCTGAATCAAATAACGCAACATATTTTAAGAAAAAAGAAAAAGAATTAGATAACAGGAGATGAAGAGAGGGGGAGTATGTCAGACGGGGAGAAGAACCATGAGAGATGATGGACTCTGAAAAACAAACTGAGGGTTCTAGAGGGGAGGGGGGTAGGGGGATCGGTTAGCCTGGTGATGGGTACAGAGGAGGGCAGGTTCTGCATGCAGCATTGGGTGTTATGAACAAACAATGAATCATGGAACACTGCACGAAAAACTAATGATGTAATATATGGTGCTTCACATAACAATAAAAAATTTAAAAAAAAGCTTTTGCAGAGCTAAAGAAACAGTCCACAAAACCAAAAGACACCCGACAGAATGGGAGAAAATATTTGCAAATGACATATCAGATAAAGGGCTAGTATCCAAAATCTATAACTAACTTATAAAACTCAACACCCAAAGAACATATAATCCAATCAAGAAAGGGGCCGAAGATATGAACAGACATTTTTCCAAAGAAGACATCCAAATGGCCAACAGGCACATGAAAAAGTGCTCAACATCGCTCGGCATCAGGGAAATCCAAATCAAAACTTCAATGAGATACCACCTCACACCCGTCAGAATGGCTAAAATTAACAAGTCAGGGAACGACAGATGTTGGCGGGGATGTGGAGAAAGGGGAACCCTCCTCCACTGTTGGTGGGAATGCAAGCTGGTGCAACCACTCTGGAAAACAGTATGGAGGATCCTCAAACAGTTGAAATTAGTGCTACCGTTCGATCCAGCAATTGACTACTGGGTATTTAACACAAAGATACAAATGTAGGGACCCGAAGGGGTACGTGTACCCCAAAGTCTATAGCAGCAATGTCCACAATAGCCAAACTGTGGAAAGAGCCAAGATGTCCATCGACAGATGAATGGATAAAGAAGAGGTGGAATATATACACAATGGAATATTATGCAGCCTTCAAAAGGAATGAGATGTTGCCATTTGCAAAGACGTGGATGGAACGGTAGGGTGTTATGTTGAGTGAAATAAGTCAATCAGAGAAAGACACGTATCGCATGACCTCACTGATATGAGGAATTCTTAATCTCAGGAAACAAACTGAGTGTTACTGGAGTGGTTGTGGGTGGGAGGGATGGGGTGGCTGGGTGATAGACAATGGGGACGGTATGTGCTACGGTGAGCGCTGTGCATTGTGCAAGACTGTTGAATCACAGATCTGTACTTCTGAAACAAATAACGCAACATATTTTAAGAAAAAGAAAAAGAAGATAACAGGAGAGGAAGAGAAGGGGAGTATGTCAGTGGGGGACACGAACCATGAGAGATAATGGACTCTGAAAAACAAAGGGAGGGTCTAGAGGGGAGGGCGGGAGGGGTTTGGGTTATCCTGGTGATGGGTATTGAGGAGGGCACGTTCTGCATGGAGCACTGGGTGTTATGAACAAACAATGAATCATGGAACACTGTAGGAAAAACTAATGATATAATATATGGTGATTAACATAACAATAAAAAATATTAAAAAAAGCTTTTGCACAGCTAAAGAAACAGTCCACAAAACCAAAAGACACCCGACAGAATGGGAGAAAATATTGACAAATGACATAGCAGATAGAGGGCTAGTATCCAAAATGTATAAAGAACTTATCAAACTCAACACCCAAAGAACATATAATCCAATCAAGAAATGGGCCGAAGACATGAACAGACATTTTTCCAAAGAAGACATCCATGGCCAACAGGCACATGAAAAAGTGCTAAACATCGCTCGGCATCAGGGAAATCAATCAAAACCTCAATGAGATACCACCTCACACCCGTCAGAATGGCTAAAATTAACAAGTCAGTGAAGACAGATTTTGGCGGGGTTGTGGAGAAAGGGGAACCCTCCTACACTGTTGGTGGGAATGCAAGCTGGTGCAACCACTCTGGAAAACACTATGGAGGATCCTCAAACAGTTGAAATTAGTGCTACAATTCGATCCAGCAATTGACTACTGGGTATTTAACACAAGTTTGAAATGTAGGGACCCGAAGGGGTACGTGTACCGCAATGTTTATAGCAACAATGTCCACAATAGCCAAAATGTGGAAAGAGCCAAGATGTCCATCGACAGACGAATGGATAAAGAAGTGGTGGTATATATTCACAATGGAATATTATGCAGCCTTCAAAAGGAATGAGATGTTGCCATTTGCAAAGACGTGGATGGAACTGGAGGGTGTTATGTTGAGTGAAATAAGTCAATCAGAGAAAGACATGTATCGCATGACCTCACGGATATGAGGAATTCTTAATCTCAGGAAAAACACTGAGTGTTACTGGAGTGGTTGGGGGTGGGAGGGATGGGGTGGCTGGGTGATAGACATTGGGGAGAGTATGTGCTACGGTGAGCGCTGTGAATTGTGCAAGACTGTTGAATCACAGATCTGTACTTCTGAAACAAATAAAGCAACATATTTTAAGAAAAAGTAAAAGAAGAAGATAACAGGAGAGGAAGAGAAGGGGAGTATGTCAGAGGGGGAGACGAACCATGACAGATGATGGACTCTGAAAAACAAAGTGAGGGTTCTAGAGGGGAGGGCGGTAAGGGTTTGGGTTAGCCTGGAGATGGGTATTGGGGAGGGCACGTTCTGCATGGAGCACTCGGTATTATGAACAAACAATGAATCATGGAACACTGCACCAAAAACTAATGATGTTATATATGGCGATTAACATAACAATAAAAACGCTTTTGCACAGCAAAAGAAACAGTCCACAAAACCAAAAGACAACCGACAGAATGGGAGAAAATATTTGCAAATGACATATCAGATAAAGGGCTAGTCTCCAAAATCCATAAAGAACTTATCAAACTCAACACCCAAAGAACAAATAATCCAATCAAGTAATGGGTCGAAGACATGAACAGACATTTTTCCAAAGAAGACCTCCAAATGGCCAATAGGCACATGAAAAAGTGCTCAACATCGCTCGGCATGAGGGAATTCCAAATCAAACCCTCAATGAGATACCACCTCACACCCGTCAGAATGGCTAAAATTAACAAGTCAGGGAATGACAGATGTTGGCGGGAAGTGGAGAAAGGGGAACCCTCCTACACTGTTGGTGGGAAGGCAAGCTGGTGCAACCACTCTGGAAAACACTATGGAGGATCCTCAAACAGTTGAAATTAGAGCTACCATTCGATCCAGCAATTGCACTACTGGGTATTTACCACAAAGATACAAATGTAGGGACCCGAACGGGTACGTGTACCCCAATGTTTATAGCAGCAATGTCCAAAATAGGTAAATTGTGGAAAGAGCGAAGATGTCCATTGACAGATGAACGGATAAAGAAGAAGTGGTGTATATACACAATGGAATATTATACAGCCGTCAAAAGGAATGAGATCTTGCCATTTGCAACGACGCGGATGGAACTGGAGGGTGTTATGTTGAGTGAAATAAGTGAATCAGAGAAATACACCTATCGCATGACTCACTGATATGAGGAATTTTTAATCTCAGGAAAGAAACTGTTTAAATGGAGTGGTTGGGGCTGGGAGGGATGGGTTGGCTGGGTGATAGACATTGGGGAGGTATTTGCCACGGTGAGCGCTGTGAATTGTGCAAGACTGTTGAATCACAGATCTGTACTTCTGAATCAAATAACGCAACATATTTTAAGAAAATAGAAAAAAAGAAATAGATAACAGGAGATGAAGAGAGGGGGAGTATGTCAGACGGGGAGACGAACCATGAGAGATGATGGACTCTGAAAAACAAACTGAGGGTTCTAGAGGGGAGGGGGGTATGGGGATCGGTTAGCCTGGTGATGGGTATTGAGGAGGGCACGTTCTGCATGGAGCAGTGGGTGTTATGAACAAACAATTAATCATGGAACAGTGCACCAAAAACTAATGATGTAATATATGGTGATTAACATAACAATAAAAAAATAAAAAAAAAAAAGATTTTGCACAGCAAAAGAAACAGTCCACAAAACCAAAAGACAACCGACAGAATGGGAGAAAATATGTGCAAATGACATATCAGATAAAGGGCTAGTATCCAAAATCTATAAATAAATTATAAAACTCAACACCCAAAGAACATATAATCCAATCAAGAAATGGGCCGAAAACATGAACAGACATTTTTCCAAAGAAGACATCCAAATGGCCAACAGGCACATGAAAAAGTGCTCAACATCGCTCGGCATGAGGGGAATCCAAATCAAAACCTCAATGAGATACCACCTCACACCCGTCAAAATGGCTAAAATTAACAAGTCAGGGAACGACAGATGGCGGGGATGTGGAGAAAGGGGAACCCTCCTCCACTGTTGGTGGGAATGCAAGCTGCTGCAGCCTCTCTGGAAAACAGTATCGAGGTTCCTCAAACAGTTGAAATTCGAGCTACTGTTCGAGCCAGCAATTGCACTACAGGGTATTTACCAGAACGTTACAAATGTAGGGACCAGAAGGGGTACGTGTACCCCAGTGTTTATAGCAGCAATGTCCACAATAGCCAAACTGTGGAAAGAGCCAAGATGTCCAGCGACAGATGAACGGATAAGGAAGACGTGGTATATATTCACAATGGAATATTATGCAGCCGTCAAAGGAATGAGATCTTGCCATTTGCAACGACGTGGATGGAACTGGATGGTGTTATGTTGAGTGAAATAAGTCAATCAGAGAAAGACACGTATCGCATGACGTCACTGATATGAGGAATTCTTAATCTCAGGAAACAAACTGAGTGTTACTGGAGTGGTTGGGGGTGGGAGAGATGGGGTGGCTGGGTGATAGACATTGGGGAGGGTATGTGCTACGGTGAGCGCTCTGAATTGTGCAAGACTGTTGAATCACAGATCTGTACTTCTGAATCAAATAACGCAACATATTTTAAGAAGAAAGAAAAAGAAGAAGATAACAGGAGAGGAAGGGAAGGGGAGTATGTCAGAGGGGAGACGAACCATGAGAGATGATGGACTCTGAAAAACAAACTGAGGGTTCGATAGGGGAGGGTGGTAGGGGCATATGTTAGCCTGGTGATGGGTATTGAGGAGGGCACGTTCTGCATGGAGCACTGGGTGTTATGAACAAACAATGAATCATGGAACACTGCACCAAAAACTAATGATGTAATATATGGTGATTAACATAACAATTAAAAAAATAAAAAAAAAAACACTGAGGGAATGGAAGGCCGGTGTCGGATACGCCTCTCGGCTCAGCTCTTGTTCCTGTGGCTAGTACCCTTGCCCCGGTGTACTTGCAGGCCGAGAGCCAACCAACTCACTCGGTGGAAACACACTGCAGAAAACACCGATTTCGGCCAATTTGGCCTTCCTGAGGGGGGAATCCTTTTGCTCTCTGAATGCGGGCGAGCACTGCCAGCGAGTCCAAAACCATTTTCGAGTGAGCCTGAGGCTGCGGTAGAAGGGAGAACACAACTCCCCACTTCTTTCCTGAAGCCAGCCCAGCGGCCGCCCCCTTGAGCATGCAAGTCTCACTGCTCGCGTACCAACGCAAGGAAACAGTAAGGTAAGGGACCGTGTTGTACAGAGCCTCACTGTTCCAGAGAGTGGAAACACTTGGAGTGTGTGTGCGTGAGAGCCCGGAAGACGAGTCCCCTACTTTACTGGGCGAGTGAAACGAACACGGGCAGCCGCACGTCTCCCACCAGCTCTCAGTGGTAGAATGCTAGCACTCCTTCGGCATGTGTGCGTGCAGGCCTAAGTTGCAGGCCCCTCCCTGGAAGGCACAACACTGTGGAGAAACCGCACTTTACCTCCCGCCGTTCCCTAGCGGAGAGGACGCTGTATGCTGTGCGCTGTGCCTGAGAGTCCGGCGAACGTCTTCCCTATGTAAAACCGAGGGAAAGAAAGGCCGGTGCCAGAGACGCCTCTGGGCTCAGCTCTTGTTCCTGAGGTAGTACCCTTGCCCCGGTGTGCTTGCAGCCCGAGAGCCAACCTCCTAAGTCCAGGGAACCACTCTGTAGAAATTCCTTACTTCGGCCAGACTAGGCCTTCCTGAGGGTGGAAACCTTTTGCTGTGTGAATCCGGGCGAGCTCTGCCAGCAAGTCCAAAACGATTTTCCGAGGGAGACTGAGGCCGCGGCAGAAGGGAGAACACAACTCCCCACTTGTTTCCTGAAGTCAGCCTAGGGCCGCCCCCTTGGGTATTCAAGTCTCACTGTTCGCGTACCAAAACAAAGAAAGCGTACTGTGGGAGAACCGTGTTATAGATAGCCTCATCGTTGTGGGGAGTGGGAACACAGGCAGTGCCTGTGCGTAAGAGCCTGGCATACGAGTCCCCTAAGTTCCTGGGCGAGAGAAACGGATTCGTGCAGCCGCACCTCTCCCACCAGCTCTCAGGATCAGAATGCTAGCACTCCTCCGGCCTGTGTGCGTGCAGGCCTGCGTTGAAGGCCCCTCCCTGGAAGGCACAACACTGTGGAGAAACCGCGCTTTAGCTCACGGCGGTCCCTAGCGGAGAGGAAGCTGTATGCTGTGCGCTGTGCTTGAGAGTCCGGCGAACGGCTTCCCTATGTAAAATCGAGGGAAAGAAAGGCCGGTGCCGGAGACGCGTCTCGGCTCAGCTCTTGTCCTGGGGCTAGTACCGTTGCCCCTGTGTGCTTGCAGGCCGAGAGCCAATCTCCTAAGTCGTGGGAACCACACTGTAGAAATTCCTTACTTCGATAGGACTAGGCCTTCCTGAGGGTGGAAGCCTTTTGCTGTGTGAACGCGGGCGAGCACTGCCAGCGAGTCCAAAACCATTTTCCGAGGGAGACTGAGGCCGCGGCAGAAGGGAGAACACAACTCCCCACTTGTTTCCTAAAGTCAGGCCTGAGGCCGCCCCCTTGACCATGCAAGACTCACTGCTCGCGAAACAACGCACGGAAACAGTAGGGTAGGGTACCGGGTTGTACAGAGCCTCAGTGTTCCGGTGAGTGGAAACACTTGGAGTGTGTGTGCATGCGAGCCTGGGAGACGTGTCCACTACGTTATAGGGCGAGAGAAACGAACTCGGTAGCCGCAACTCTCCCACCAGCTCTCAGTGGCAGAATGGTAGCACTCCTGCCGCATGTTTGCCTCTAAGCCTAAGTTGAAGGACCCTATTTGAAAGGCCCAACCCTGTGGAGAAACCGCGCTTTAGCTCCCGCCGGTCCCTAGCGGCGAAAAAGTTGTATTTTGTGCGCTGTGCTTGAGAGCCCAGCGAACGGCTTCCTTATGGAAAACCGAGGGAAAGGAAGGCCGGTGTCGGAGACGCCTCTCGGCTCAGCTCTTGTTCCTGCGTCTAGTAACGTTGCCCCGGTGTGCTTGCAGGCCGAGAGCCAAGCACCTAAGTCGAGGGAAACACACTGTAGAAAATCCCGTCTTCGGCCAGATTAGGCCGTCCTGAGAGTAGAAACCTTTTGCTGTGTGAATGCGGGCGAGCACTGCCAGCGAGTCCAAAACCATTTTCTGAGGCAGACTGAGGCCACGGCAGAAGGGAGAACACAACTCCCTACTTGTTTCCTGAAGCCAGGCCTGCGGCCGCCCCCTTACCCATGCAAGTCTCACTGCTCGCGTACCAACGCAAGGAAAGAGTGGGGTAGGAGACCGTGTTGTACAGAGCCTCACTGCTCCGGAGAGTGGAAACACTTGGAGTGTGTGTGCATGAGAGCTTGGGAGACGAGTCCCCTACGTTACTGGGCGAGAGAAGCGAACTCGAGCAGCCGCACCTCTCCCACCAGCTCTCAGTGGCAGAATGCTAGCACTCCTCCTCCATGTGTGCCTGCAGGCCTAAGTTGAAGGCCCCTCCTTGAAAGGCACAACACTGTGGAGAAACCGCGCTTTAACTCCCGCCGGTCCACAGTGTTGTGCCTTCCACAGAGAGGCCTGCAACTTAGGCCTGCACACACACAGGCCGGAGGAGTGCTAGCATTCTGACACTGAGATGGTGGGAGTGGTGTGGCTTCACGAAACCGTTTCTCTCGCCCAGTAACTTAGGGGACTCGTATGCCAGGCTCTTACGCACAGGCACTGCCTGTGTTCCCACTCCCCACAACAATGAGGCTATCTATAACACGGTTCTCCTACAGTACTGTTTCTTTGTTTTGGTACGCGAGCAGTGAGACTTGAATAACCAAGGGGGCGGCCCTGGGTTGGCTTCAGGAAACAAGTGGGGAGTTCTGTTCTCCCTTCTGCCGCGGCCTCAGTCTCCCTCCGAAAATCGCTTTGGACTTGCTGGCAGTGCTCGCCCGCATTCACACAGCAAAAGGTTTCCACCCTCAGGAAGGCCTAGTCTGGCCGAAGTAAGGAATTTCTACAGTGTAGTTCCCTGGACCTAGGAGGTTGGCTCTCGGCCTGCAAGCACACCGGGGCAAGGGTACCACCACAGGAACAAAAGCTGAGCCGAGAGGCGTCTCCGGCACCGGCCTTTCTTTCCCTCGGTTTTACATAGGGAAGCCGTTCGCCGGACTCTCAGGCACAGCGCACAGCATACAGCGTCCTCTCCGCTAGACAACGGCGGGAGGTAAAGCGCGGTTTCTCCACAGTGTTGTGCCTTCCAGGGAGGGGCCTGCAACTTAGGCCTGCACTCACACAGGCCGGAGGAGTGCTAGCATTCTGCCACTGAGAGCTGGTGGGAGAGGTGCGGATGCCCGAGTTCGTTTCTTTCGCCCAGTAACGTAGGGGACTCGTCTCCCAGGCTCTGACGCACACACACTCCAAGTGTTTCCACTCACGGGAACAGTGAGGCTCTGTACAACACGGTCCCCTACCCTACTGTTTCCTTGCTTTGGTACGCGAGCAGTGAGAGTTGCATGGTAAAGGTGGCGGCCGCAGGCCTGGCTTCAGGAAACAAGTGGGGAGTTGTGTTCTCCCTCCTGCCGCGGGCTCAGTCTCCCTCGCTAAATGGTTTTGGAATCGCTGGCAGTATTCCCCCCCCCCATTCACACAGCAAAAGCTTTAGACCCTCAGGAAGGCCTAATCTGGCCAAAGTCGGGAATTTCTACAGTGTGTTTTCCTCGACTAAGGTGGTTGGCTCTCGGCCTGCAAGCACACCGGGGCAACGTTACTAGACGCAGGAACAAGAGCTGAGCCGAGAGGCGTCTCCGGCACCGGCCTTTCTTTCCCTCGGTTTTACATAGAGAAGCCGTTCGCCTGGCTCTCAAGCACAGCGCACAGCATTCATCATTTTCTCCGCTACGGACCGGCGGGAGTTAAAGCGCGGTTTCTCCACAGTGTTGTGCCTTTCAAGGAGGGGCCTTCAACTTAGGCCTGTAGGCACACATGGAGGAGGAGTGCTAGCATTCTGCCAGTGAGAGCTGGTGGGAGAGGTGCGGCTGCCCGAGTTCCTTTCTCTCGCCCAGTAACGTAGGGCACTCGTATACTAGGCTCTCACGCACACACACTCCAGGTGTTTCCACTCTCCGGAACAGTGAGGCTCTACACCAGGGTACCCTACCCTACTGTTTCCTTGCGTTGTTACAGGAGCAGTGGGACTTGCATGCTCAAGGGGGCAGCTGCTGCCCTGGCTTCAGGAAACAAGTGGGGAGTTGTGTTCTCCATTCTGCCGCAGCCTCAGTCTCCCTCCGAAAATGGTTTTGGACTCGCTGGCAGTGCTCGCCCGCATTCACACAGCAAAATGTTTCCACCCTCAGGAAGGCCTAGTCTAGCCGAAGTAAGGAATTTCTACAGTGTGCTTCCCTCGACTTAAGTGGTTGGTTCTCGGCCTGCAAGCACCCCGGGGCAACGGTACTAGCCCCAGGAACAAGAGCTGAGCCGAGAGGCGTCTCCGGCCCCGGCCTTTCTTTTCCTCAGTTTTACATAGGGAAGCCGTTCGCCGGACTCTCAAGCACAGCGCACAGCATACAGCGTCCTCTCCGCTAGGGCCCGGCGGGATCTAAAGCGCGGTTTCTCCACAGTGTTGGGCCTTCCCAGGAGGGGCCTGCAACCTAGGCCTGCACGCACCCATTCCGGAGGAGTGCTAGCATTCTGCCACTGAGAGCTGGTTTGAGAGGTGCGGCTGCCCGAGTTCGTTTCTATCACCCAATAACGTAGTGGACTCGTCTCCCAGGGTCTCACGCACACACATTCCAAGTGTTTCTACTCTCGGGAACAGTGAGGCTCTGTAAAACACGGTCCCCTAACCTACTGTTTCCTTGCGTTGGTACGCGAGCAGTGAGACTTGCATGCACAAGTGGGCAGCGGCAGGACTGACTTCAGGAAACAAGTGGGGAGTTGTGTTCTCCCCTCTGCCGCGGCCTCAGTCTCCCTCGGAAAATGGTTTTGGACTTGCTGGCAGGGCTCGCCCGCATTCACACAGCAAAATGTTTCCACCCTCAGGAAAGCCTAGTCTAGCCGAAGTAAGGAATTTCTACAGTGTGCTTCCCTCGACCTGGAGGTTGGCTCTCGGCCTGCAAGCACCCCGGGGCAACGGTACTAGCCCCAGGAACAAGAGCTGAGCCGAGAGGCGGCTCCGGCCCCGGCCTTTCTTTTCCTCGGTTTTACATAAGGATGCCGTTCGTCGGGCTCTCAAGCACAGCGAACAGCATACAGCGTCCTCTCCACTAGGGACCGGCGGGAGCTAAGGCGCGGGTTCTCCACAGTGTTGTGCCTTCCCGGGAAGGGTCTCCAACTTAGGCCTGCACGCACACAGGCCGGAGGAGTGCTAGCATTCTGATACTGAGAGCTGGTGGGAGAGGTGCGGCTGCACGAATCCGTTTCTCTCGCCCAGTAACTTAGGGGACTCGTCTGCCAGGCTCTGACGCACAGGCACTCCAGGTGTTCCAACTACCCGCAGCAGTGAGGCTATGTACAACACGGTTCCCCTACATTACTGTTTCTTTGTTTTGGTAAGCGAGCGTTGAGACTTGCAAGCCCAAGGGGGCGGCCGCTGGGCTGGCTACCGGAAACAAGAGGGGAGTTGTGTTCTCCCTTCTGCCGCGGCCTCAGTCTCCCTCGGAAAATGGTTTTGGACTCGCTGGCTGTTCTGGCCCGCATTCATACAGCAAAAGGTTTCCACCCTCAGGAAGGCCTAATCTGCCCGAGGTCGGGAATTTCTACACTGTGTTTCCCTCGACTTATTTGGTTGGCTCTCGGCCTGCAAGCACACCGGGGCAAGGGTACTAGCCCCAGGAACAAAAGCTGAGCCGAGAGGCGTCTCCGGCTCCGGCCTTTCTTTCCCTCGGTTTTACATAGGGAAGCCGTTCGCCGGGCTCTCAAGCACAGCGCAGAGGATACAGCGTCCTCTCCGCTAGGAAACGGTGGGATCTAAAGCGCGGTTCCTGCAGAGTGTTGGGACTTTCAAGGAGAGTCCTGAAACATAGGCCTACACGCACACATGCTGGAGGAGTGCTAGCATTCTGCCACTGAGAGCTGGTGGGAGAGGTGCGGATGCCCGAGTTCGTTTCTCTCGCCCAGTAACGTAGGGGACTCCTCTCCCAGGCTCTCATGCACACACACTCCAAGTGTTTCCACTCTCCGGAACAGTGAGGCTCTACAGCACGGTACCCTACCCTACTGTTTCCTTGCGTTGGTACGCGAGCAGTGAGAGTTGGATGGTAAAGGTGGCGGCCGCAGGCCTGGCTTCAGGAAACAAGTGGGGAGTTGTGTTCTCCCTTCTGCCGCGGCCTCAGTGTCCCTCGGAAAATGGTTTTGGACTCGCTGGCAGTGCTCGCCTGCATTCACACAGCAAAAGGTTTCCACCCTCAGGACGGCCTAGTCTGGCCAGTGGAACGAATTACATAGGGAAGCCGTTCGCCGGACTCTCAAGCACAGCGCACAGCATACAGCGTTCTCTCCGCTAGGGACCGGCGGGAGCTAAAGCGCGGTTTCTCCACAGTGTTGTGCCTTCCAGGGACGGGCCTGCAACTTAAGCCTGCACGCACACAGGCCGGAGGACTGCTAGCATTCTGCCACTGAGAGCTGGTGCGAGAGGAGCGGTTGCCCGAGTTCGTTTCTCTAGCCCAGTAACGTAGGGAACTCGTCTCCCAGGCTCTCACGCACACACACTCCAAGTGTTTCCACTCTCCGGAACAGTGAGGCTCGGTACAACACGGTCCCCTACCTTACTGTTTCCTTGTGTTAGTACGAGAGTGAGACTTGCAGGGTTAAGGGGGCGGCCGCAGGCCTGGCTTCAGGAAACAAGTGGGGAGTTGTGTTCTCCCTTCTGCCGCGGCCTCAGTCTCCCTCGGAAAATGGTTTTAGACTCGCTGGCAGTGCTCGCCCGCATTCACAGAGCAAAAGGTTTTGACCCTCAGGAAGGCCTAAACGGCCGAAGTCGGGGTTTTCTACAGTGTGTTTCCCTCGACTTAGGTGGTTGGTTCTCGGCCTGCAAGCACACCGGGGCAAGGGTACTAGCCCCAGGAACAAGAGCTGAGCCAAGAGGGGTCTCCGCCACCGGCCTTTCTTTCCCTCGGTTTTACATAAGGAAGCCTTTCGCCGGGCTCTCAAGCACAGCGCACAGAATACAGCGTCCTCTCCGCTAGGGACAGGCGGGAGCTTAAGCGCGGTTTCTCCACAGTGTTGGGCCTTTCAAGGAGGGGCCTGCAACTTAGGCCTGCACGCACACATGCTGAAGGAGTGCTAGCATTCTACCACTGGGAGCTGGTGGGAGACGTGCGGCTGCCCGAGTTGGTTCTCTCGCCGGGTAAAGTAGGGGACTCTTCTCCCAGACTCTCACGCACACACACTTCAAGTGTTTCCACTCTCCGGAACCGTGAGGCTCTGTGCAACGTGGTCCCCTACCCTACTGTTTCCGTGCGTTGGTAAGGGAGCAGTGAGACTTGTATGCTCAAGGGGGTGGCCGCAGGCCTGGCTTCAGGAAACAAGTGGGGAGTTGTGTTCTCCCTTCTGCGGCGACCTCAGTGTCCCTCGGAAAATGGTTTTGGACTCGCTGGCTGTTCTGGCCCGCATTCATACAGCAAAAGGTTTCCACCCTCAGGAAGGCCTAATCTGGCCGAACACGGGAATTTCTACAGTGTGTTTCCCTCGACTTAGTTGCTTGGCCATCGGCCTGCGAGCACACCGTGGCAAGGGTACCAGCCCAAGGAACAAGAGCTGAGCCGAGAAGCGTCTCCGCCACCGGCCTTTCTTTATCTCAGTTTTACATAAGGAAGCCGTTCGCCGGGCTCTCAAGCACAGCGCACAGCATACAGCGTCCTCTCCGCTACAGACCGGCGGGAGGTAAAGCGCGGTTTCTCCACAGTGTTGGGCCTTTCAAGGAGAGTCCTGAAACATAGGCCTGCACGCACTCATGTTGGAGGAGTGCTAGCATTCTGCCACTGAGAGCTGGTGGGAGAGGTGAGGATGCCCGAGTTCGTTTCTCTCGCCTAGTAACGTAGGGGCCTCCTCTACCAGGCTCTCACGCACACACACTCCAAATGTTTCCACTCTCCGGAACAGTGAGGCTCTACAACACGATACCCTACCCTACTGTTTCCTTGCGTTGGTACGCGAGCAGTGAGAGTTGTATGGTAAAGGGGGCGGCCGCAGGCCTGGCTTCAGGAAACAAGTAGGGAGTTGTGTTCTCCCTTCTGCCGCGGCCTCAGTCTCCCTCGGAAAATGGTTCTGGACTCGATGGCAGTGCTTGCCCGCATTCACACAGCCAAAGGTTTCCACCCTCAGGAAGGCCTAATTTGGCCGAAGTCGGGATTTTGTAGTGTGTTTCACTCGACTTGGCTCTCGGCCTGCAAGCACACCGGGGCAAGGTTACTAGCCCCAGGAACAAGAGGTGGGCCGAGAGGCGTCTCCGCCACCGGCCTTTCTTTCCCTCGGTTTTACTTAAGGAAGCCGTTCGCCGGGCTCTCAAGCACAGTGCACAGCATACAGCGTCCTCTCCGCTACGGACCGGCGGGAGGTAAAGCGCGCTTTCTCCACAGTGTTGTGCCTTCCAGGGTGGGGCCTGCAACTTAGGCCTGCACGTACACAGGCCTGAGGAGTGCTAGCATTCTGATCCTGAGAGCTGGTGGGCGAGGTGCGGCTGCACGAATCCGTTTCTCTCGCCCAGGAACTTAGGGGACTCGTGTGCCAGGGTCTTACGCACAGGCACTCCAGGTGTTCCCACTCCCCGCAACAGTGAGGCTATCTACAACAGGGTTCCGCTACAGTACTGTTACGTTGTTTTAGTACGCGAGCAGTGAGACTTGCATTCCCAAGGGGGCGGCCGCTGGGCTGGCTTGAGGAAGCAAGTGGGGAGTTGTGTTCTCCGTTCTGCCGTGACCTCAGTCTCCCTCAGAAAATGGTTTTGGACTCGCTGGCAGTTCTCGCCCGGATTCATACAGCAAAAGGTTTTGACCCTCAGGAAGGCCTAATCTTGCCGAAGACGGGATTTTCTACAGTGTGTTTCCCTCGACTGAGTTGGTTGGCTCTCGGCCTGCAAGCACACCGGGGCAAGGGTACTAGCCCCAGGAACAAGAGCTGAGCCGAGAGGCGTCTCCAGCACCGGCCTTTCTTTCCCTCGGTTTTACATAGGGAAGCCGTTCGCCGGGCTCTCAAGCACAGCGCCGAGCATACAGCCTCCTCTCTGCTAGGGACCAGGGGAGCTAAAGCGCGGTTTCTCCACAGTGTTGGGCCTTTCAAGGAGGGGCCCGCAACTTAGGCCTGCACGCACACATGCCGGCGGAATGCTAGCATTCTGCCACTGAGAGCTGGTGGGAGAGGTGCGGCTGCCCGAGTTCGTTTCTCTCACCCAGCAAAGTAGGGGACTCCTCTCCCAGGCTCTCACGCAGATATACTCCAAGTGTTTCCACCCTCGAGAACAGTGAGGCTCTGTACAACACGGTCCCCTACCCTACTGTTTCTGTGCGTTGGTACCCGAGAAATGAGAGTTGCATGTGTAAGGGGGCGGCCGCAGGCCTGGATTCAGGAATCAAGTGGGGAGTTGTGTTCTCCCTTCTGCCGCGGCCTCAGTCTCCCTCGGAAAATGGTTTTGGACTCGCTGGCAGTGCTCGCCCGCATTCGCACAGCAAAACGTTTCCACCCTCAGGAAGGCCTAAACTGGCCGAAGTCGGGATTTTCTGCAGTGTGTTTCCCTCGACTGAGTTGGATGGCTCTCGGCCCGCAAGCACACCGGGGCAAGAGTACTAGCCTCAGGAACAAGAGCTGAGCCGAGAGGCGTCTCCACCACCGGCATTTCTTTCCCTCCGTTTTACATAAGGAAGCCGTTCGCCGGGCTCTCAAGCACAGCACACAGCATACAGCGTGCTCTCCGCTAGGGACCGGCGGGAGCTAAAGCGCGCTTTCTCCACAGTGTTGGGCCTTTCAAGGAGGGCCCTGCACCTTCGGCCTGCACGCACACAGGCCGGAGGAGTGCTAGCGTTCTGCCACTGAGAGCTGTTGCGAGACGTGCGGATGCCCGAGTTCGTTTCTTTCGCCCAGTAAAATAGGGGACTCGTCTCCCAGGCTCTCACGCACACACACTCCAAGTGTTTCCACTCTCCGGAACAGTGAGGCTCTGTATAACACGGTCTCCTACCCTACTATATCCTTGCGTTGGTACGCGACCAGTGAGACCTGTATGCTGAAGGGGGCGGCCGCAGGCCTGACTTCAGGAATCAAGTGGGGAGTTGTGTTCTCCCTTCTGCCGCGGCCTCAGTCTCCCTCGCTAAATGGTTTTGGACTCGCTGGCAGTGCTCGCCCGCATTCACACTGCAAAGTGTTCGACCTTCAGGAAGGCCTAATCTGGCCGAAGTCGGGATTATCTACAGTGTGTTTCCCTCGACTTAGGAGGTTCGCTCTCGGCCTGCAAGCACACCGGGGCAAGGTTACTAGCCGCAGGAATAAGAGCTGAGCCGAGAGGCGTCTCCGGCACCGGCCTTTCTTTCCCTCGATTTTACATAAGGATGCCGTTCGCCGGGCTCTCAAGCACAGCGAACAGCATACAGCGTCCTCTCCGCTAGGGACCGGCGGGAGCTAAAGCGCGGGTTCTCCACAGTGTTGTGCCTTCCCGGGAAGGGCCTCCGACTTAGGCCTGCACGCACACAGGCCGGAGGAGTGCTAGCATTCTGATACTGAGAGCTGGTGGGAGAGGTGCGGGTGCACGAATCCGTTTCTCTCGCCCAGTAACTTAGGGCACTCGTCTGCCAGGCTCTGACGCACAGGCACTCCAGGTGTTCCAACTACCCGCAGCAGTGAGGCTATGTACAACACGGTTCCCCTACATTACTGTTTCTTTGTTTTGGTCAGCGAGCAGTGAGACTTGCAAGCCCAAGGGGGCGGTCGCTGGGCTGGCTACCGGAAACAAGAGGGGAGTTGTGTTCTCCCTTCTGCCGCGGCCTCAGTCTCCCTCGGAAAATGGTTTTGGACTCGCTGGCTGTTCTGGCCCGCATTCATACAGCAAAAGGTTTCCACCCTCAGGAAGGCCTAATCTGCCCGAGGTCGGGAATTTCTACAGTGTGTTTCCCTCGACTTAGTTGCTTGGCCATCGGCCTGCGAGCACACCGTGGCAAGGGTACCAGCCCAAGGAACAAGAGCTGAGCCGAGAGGCGCCTCCGGCACCGGCCTTTCTTTCCCTCGGTTTTACATAGAGAAGCCGTTCGCCTGGCTCTCAAGCACAGCGCACAGCATTCATCATTTTCTCCGCTAGGGAGCGGCGTGAGTTAAAGCGCGGTTTCTCCACAGTGTTGTGCCTTTCAAGGAGGGGCCTTCAACTTAGGCCTGTAGGCACACATGGAGGAGGAGTGCTAGCATTCTGCCAGTGAGAGCTGGTGGGAGAGGTGCGGCTGCCCGAGTTCCTTTCTCTCGCCCAGTAACGTAGGGCACTCGTATACCAGGCTCTCACGCACACACACTCCAGGTGTTTCCACTCTCCGGAACAGTGAGGCTCTACACCAGGGTACCCTACCCTACTGTTTCTTTGCGTTGGTACACGAGCAGTGGGACTTGCATGCTCAAGGGGGCAGCCGCTGCCCTGGCTTCAGGAAACAAGTGGGGAGTTGTGTTCTCCCTTCTGCCGCGGCCTCAGTCTCCCTCGGAAAATGGTTTTGGACTCGCTGGCAGTGCTCGCCCGCATTCACACAGCAAAATGTTTCCACCCTCAGGAAGGCCTAGTCTAGCAGAAGTTAGGAATTTCTACAGTGTGTTTCCCTCGACTTAAGTGGTTGGTTCTCGGCCTGCAAGCACCCCGGGGCAACGGTACTAGCCCCAGGAACAAGAGCTGAGCCGAGAGGCGTCTCCGCCAGCGGCCTTTCTTTATCTCAGTTTTACATAAGGAAGCCGTTCGCCGGGCTCTCAAGCACAGCGCACAGCATACAGCGTCCTCTCCGCTACAGACCGGCAGATGGTAAAGCGCGGTTTCTCCACAGTGTTGGGCCTTTCAAGGAGAGTCCTGAAACATAGGCCTGCACGCACTCATGTTGGAGGAGTGCTAGCATTCTGCCACTGAGAGCTGGTGGGAGAGGTGCGGATGCCCGAGTTCGTTTCTCTCGCCTAGTAACGTAGGGGCCTCGTCTACCAGGCTCTCACGCACACACACTCCAAATGTTTCCACTCTCCGGAACAGTGAGGCTCTACAACACGATACCCTACCCTTCTGTTTCCTTGCGTTGGTACGCGAGCAGTGAGAGTTGTATGGTAAAGGGGGCGGCCGCAGGCCTGGCTTCTGGAAACAAGTAGGGAGTTGTGTTCTCCCTTCTGCCGCGGCCTCAGTCTCCCTCGGAAAATGGTTTTGGACTCGATGGCAGTGCTTGCCCGCATTCACACAGCCAAAGGTTTCCACCCTCAGGAAGGCCTAATTTGGCCGAAGTCGGGATTTTCTAGTGTGTTTCCCTCGACTTGGCTCTCGGCCTGCAAGCACACCGGGGCAAGGTTACTAGCCCCAGGAACAAGATGTGGGCCGAGACGCGTCTCTGCCACCGGCCTTTCTTTCCCTCGGTTTTACTTAAGGAAGCCGATCGCCGGGCTCTCAAGCACAGTGCACAGCATACAGCGTCCTCTCCACTACGGCCGGCGGGAGGTAAAGCGCGCTTTCTCCACAGTGTTGTGACTTCCAGGGTGGGGCCTGCAACTTAGGCCTGCACGTACACAGGCCTGAGGAGTGCTAGCATTCTGATCCTGAGAGCTGGTGGGCGAGGTGCGGCTGCACGAATCCGTTTCTCTCGCCCAGGAACTTAGGGGACTCGTGTGCCAGGCTCTTACGCACAGGCACTCCAGGTGTTCCCACTCCCCGCAACAGTGAGGCTATCTACAACAGGGTTCCGCTACAGTACTGTTACTTTGTTTTAGTACGCGAGCAGTGAGACTTGCATTCCCAAGGGGGCGGCCGCTGGGCTGGCTTGAGGAAGCAAGTGGGGAGTTGTGTTCTCCCTTCTGCCGTGACCTCAGTCTCCCTCGGAAAATGGTTTTGGACTCGCTGGCAGTTCTCGCCCGGATTCATACAGCAAAAGGTTTTGACCCTCAGGAAGGCCTAATCTGGCCGAAGTCGGGATTTTCTGCAGTGTGTTTCCCTCGACTGAGTTGGTTGGCTCTCGGCCCGCAAGCACACCGGGGCAAGAGTACTAGCCCCAGGAACAAGAGCTGAGCCGAGAGGCTTCTCCGCCACCGGCATTTCTTTCCCTCCGTTTTACATAAGGAAGCCGTTCGCCGGGCTCTCAAGCACAGCACACAGCATACAGCGTGCTCTCCGCTAGGGACCGGCGGGAGCTAAAGCGCGGTTTCTCCACAGTGTTGCGCCTTTCAAGGAGGGCCCTGCACCTTAGGCCTGCACGCACACAGGCCGGAGGACTGCTAGCGTTCTGCCACTGAGAGCTGTTGCGAGACGTGCGGATGCCCGAGTTCGTTTCTTTCGCCCAGTAAAATAGGGGACTCGTCTCCCAGGCTCTCACGCACACACACTCCAAGTGTTTCCACTCTCCGGAACAGTGAGGCTCTGTATAACACGGTCTCCTACCCTACTATATCCTTGCGTTGGTACGCGACCAGTGAGACCTGTATGCTGAAGGGGGCGGCCGCAGGCCTGGCTTCAGGAAACAAGTGGGGAGTTGTGTTCTCCCTCTGCCGCAACCTCAGTGTCCCCCGGAAATTGGTTTTGGACTCGCTGGCTGTTTTCGCCCGCATTCATACAGCAAAAGTTTTCCACCCTCAGGAAGGCCTAATATGGCCGAACACGGGATTTTCTACAGTGTGTTTCCCTAGAGATAGTTGCTTGGCTCTCGCCTGCGAGCACACCGTGGCAAGGCTACCAGCCCAAGGAACAAGAGCTGAGCCGAGAGGCGTCTCCGCCACCGGCCTTTCTTTATCTCAGTTTTACATAAGGAAGCCGTTCGCCGGGCTCTCAAGCACAGCGCACAGCATACAGCGTCCTCTCCGCTACGGACCGGCGGGAGGTAAAGCGCGGTTTCTCCACAGTGTTGGGCCTTTCAAGGAGAGTCCTGAAACATAGGCCTGCACGCACTCATGTTGGAGGAGTGCTAGCCTTCTGCCACTGACAGCTGGTGGGACAGGTGCGGATGCCCGAGTTCGTTTCACTCGCCTAGTAACGTAGGGGACTCCTCTCCCAGGCTCTCACGCACACACACTCCAAGTGTTTCCACTCTCTGGAACAGTGAGGCTCTTTACAACACGGTCCCCTGCCTTACTGTTTCCTTGCGTTGGTACGCGAGCAGTGAGACTTGCATGCTCATGGGAGCGGCCGCTGGGCTGGCTTCAGGAAAGAAGTGGGGAATTGTGTTCTCCCTTCTACCGCGGAATCCGTCTCCCTGGAAAATGGTTTTGGACTCGCTGGCAGCGCTCGCCCGCATTCACACAGCAAAAGGTTTCCACACTCAGGAAGGCCTAATCTGGCCGAAGTCGGGGTTTTCTGCAGCGTGTTTCCATCGACTTAGTTGGTTGGCTCTCGGCCTGCAAGTACACCGGGGAAAGGGTACTAGCCCCAGGAACAAGAGCTGAGCCGAGAGGCATCTCCGCCACCGGCCTTTCTTTCCCTCAGTTTTTTTTTTAATTTTCTTATTCTTATGTTAAACACCATATATTACATCATTAATTTTTGCTGCAGTGTTCCATGACTCATTGTTTCTTCATAACACCCAGTGCTCCATGCAGAACGTGCCATCCTCAATACCCATCACCAGGCTAACACATCCCCCTACGCCCCTCCCCTCTAGAACCCTCAGTTTGTTTTTCAGAGTCCTTCATCTGTCATGGTTCCTCTCTCCCTCTCACATACTCCCCTTCTCTTCCTTTCCTGTTACCTTCTTTCTCTTTTTTCTTAAAATATGTTGCGTTATTTGTTTCAGAAGTACAGATCTGTGATTCAACACTCTTGCACAATTCACAGGGCTCACCGTAGCACATATCCTCCCAAATGTCTATCACCAAGCCACCCCATCCCTCCAAACCCCAACCACTCCAGTAACACTCAGTTTGTTTCCTGAGATTAAGAATTCCTCATATCCGTGAGGTCATGCGATACATGTCTTTCTCTGATTGACATATTTCATTCAACATAACACCCTCCAGTTCCATCCACGTCGCTGCCAATGGCAAGATCTCATTACTTTTGACGGCTGCATAATATTCCATTGTGTATATATACCACCACTTCTTTATCCATTCATCTGTCGATGGACATCTTGGCTCTTTCCACAGTTTGGCTATTGTGGATATTGCTGCTATAAACATTGGGGTACACGTACACCTTCGGGTCCCTACATTTGTATCTTTGGGGTAAATACCCAGTAGTGCAATTGCTGGATCAAACGATAGCTCTAATTTCAACTGTTTGAGGAACCTCCATACTGTTTTCCAGAGTGGTTGCACCGGCTTGCATTCCCTCCAACAGTGTAGGAGGTTTCCCCTTTCTCCACATGCCCGCCAACATCTGTCGTTCCCTCACTTGTTAATTTTAGCCATTCTGACGGGTGTGATATGGCATCACATTGAGGTTTTGATTTGGATATCCCTGATGCCGAGCGATGTTGAGCACTTTTTCATGTGCCTGTTGGCCATTTGGATGTCTTCTTTGGAAAAATGTCTCCTCATGTCTTCTGCCCATTTCTTGATTGGATTATTTGATCTTTGGGTGTTGAGTTTGATAAGTTCTTTATAGATTTTGTATACTAGCCCTTTATCTGATATGTCATTTGTAAATATTTTCTCCCATTCTGTCGGTTGTCTTTTGGGGTTGTGGACTGTTTCTTTTGCTGTGCAAAAGCTTTTTTTTTATTTTTTAATGTTATGTTAATCACTATATATTACATCATTAGTTTCTCGTGCAGTGTTCCATTATTCATTGATACTGGAATGGTTGGGGTGGGAGGGATGGGGTGGCTGGGTGATAGACATTGGGGAGGGTATGTGCTATGGTGAGCGCTGTGAATTGTGCAAGATTGCTGAATCACAGATCTGTACTTCTGAAACAAATAACGCAACATATTTTAAGAAAAATAAAAGAAGAAGATAACAGGAGAGGAAGAGAAGGGGAGTATTTCAAAGGGGGAGACGAACCATGAGAGATGATGGATTCTGAGAAACAAACTGAGGGTTCTAGAGGAGAGGGGGGTAGGGGGATGGGTTAGCCTGGTGATGGATATTGAGGAGGGCACTTTCTGCATGGAGCACTGGGTGTTATGAACAAACAATGAATCATGGAAGACTGCACCAAAAACGAATGATGTAATATATCATTCTTAAGTTATGATTAACATAACAATTAAGAAAAAAGCTTATGCACAGCAAGACAAACACTCCACATACCCAAAAGACAACCGACAGAATGGGAGAAAATATTGGCAAATGACATATCAGATAAAGGGCTAGTATCCCAAATCTATAAAGAACTTATCAAACTCAACACCCAAAGAACAAATAATCCAATCAAGAAATGGGCCGAAGAAATGAACAGACATTTTTCCAAAGAAGACATCCAAATGGCCAACAGGCACATGAAAAAGTGCTCAACAACGCTCGGCATCAGGGAAATCCAAAACAAACCTCAATGAGATACCACCTCACACCCGTCCGAATGGCTAAAATTAACAAGTCAGGGAACGACAGATGTTGGCGGGGATGTGGAGAAAGGGGAACCCTCCTCCACTGTTGGTGGGAATGCAAGCTGGTAAAACGACTCTGGAAAACAGTATGGAGGATCCTCAAACAGTTGAAATTAGTGCTACCGTTCGATACAGCAATTGACTACTGGGTATTTAACACAAATATACAAATGTAGGGACCGAAAGGGGTACGTGTACCCCAAAGTTTATAGCAGCAAAGTCCACAATAGCCAAACTGTGGAAAGAGCCAAGATGTCCATCAACAGATGAATGGATAAAGAAGAGGTGGTATATATACACAATGGAATATTATGCAGCCGTCAAAAGGAATGAGATCTTACCATTTGCAACGTCGTGGATGCAACTGAAGGGTGTTCTGTTGAGTGAAATAAGTCAATCAGAGAAAGACACGTATTGCATGAGCTCACGGATGTGAGGATTTTTTAATCTCAGGAAACAAACTGAGTGACTGGAGTGGTTGGGGGTTGGAGGGATGGGGTGGCTGGGTGATAAACATTGGGGAGGGAATGTGCTACGGTGAGCGCTGTGAATTGTGCAAGACTGTTGAATCACAGATCTGTACTTCTGAAAGAAAAAACGCAACACATTTTAAGAAAAAGGAAAAGAAGAAGATAACAGGAGAGGAAGAGAAGGGGAGTATGTCAGAGGGGGAGACGAACCATGAGAGATGATGGACTCTGAAAAACAAAGTGAGGGCTCTAGAGGGGAGGGGGTAGGGGTTTGGGTTAGCCTGGTGATGGGTATTGAGGAGGGCACGTTCTGCATGGAGCACTGGGTTTTATGAACAAAAAATGAATCATGGAACACTGCACCAAAAACTAATGATGTAATATATTGTGATTAACATAACAATAAAAAAAAGCTTTTGCACAGCAAAAGAAACAGTCCACAAAACCAAAAGACAACTGACAGAATGGGAGAAAATATTTGCAAATGACATATCAGATAAAGGGCTAGTATCCAAAATCTATAAAGAAGTTATCAAACTCAACACCCAAAGAAAAAATAATCCAATCAAGAAATGGGCCGAAGACATGAACACACATTTTTCCAAAGAAGACATCCAAATGGCCGACAGGCACATGAAAAAGTGCTCAACATCGCTCGGCATCAAGGAAATCCAAATCAAAACCTCAATGAGATACCACCTGACACCCGTCAGAATGGCTAAAGTTAACAAGTCAGGGAACGACAGATTTTGGCGGGGATGTGGAGAAAGGGGAACCCTCCTCCACTGTTGGTGGGAATGCAAGCTAGTGCAACCACTCTGGAAAAGAGTATGGAGGATCCTCAAACAGTTGAAATTAGTGCTACCGTTCGATCCAGCAATTGACTACTGGGTATTTAACACAAAGATACAAATGTAGGGACCCGAAGGGGTACGTGTACCGCAATGTTTATAGCAACAATGTCCACAATAGCCAAACTGTGGAAAGAGCCAAGATGTCCATCGACAGATGAATGGATAAGGAAGAGGTGGTATATATACACAATGGAATATTACGCAGCCTTCAAAAGGAATGAGATGTTGCCATTTGCAAAGACGTGGTTGGAACTGGAGGGTGTTATGTTGAGTGAAATAAGTTAATCAGAGGAAGACATGTAACGCATGACCTCACAGATATGAGGAATTCTTAATATCAGGAAACAAACTGACTGTTACTGGAGTGTTAGGGGGTGTGAGGGATGGGGTGGCTGGGTGATAGACATTGGGGAGAGTATGTGCTACGGTGAGGGCTGTGAATTGTGCAAGACTGTTGAATCACAAATCTGTACTTCTGAAACAAGTAACGCAACATATTTTAAGAAAAAGAAAAAGAAAAAGAAGATAACAGGAGAGGAAGAGAAGGGGAGTATGTCAGAGGGGGACACGAACCATGACAGATGATGGACTCTGAAAAACAAAGGGAGGGTCTAGATGGGAGGGCGGGAGGGGTTTGGGTTATCCTGGTGATGGGTATTGAGGAGGGCATGTTCTGCATGGAGCACTGGGTGTTATGAACAAACAATGAATCATGGAACACTACGAAAAACTAATGATGTAATATATGGTGATTAACATAACAATAAAAAATTTAAAAAAAGCTTTTGCACAGCTAAAGAAACAGTCCACAAAACCAAAAGACACCCGACAGAATGGGAGAAAATATTGACAAATGACATAGCAGATAAAGGGCTAGTATCCAAAATGTATAAAGAACTTATCAAACTCAACACCCAAAGAACATATAATCCAATCAAGAAATGGCCCGAAGACATGAACAGACATTTTTCCAAAGAAGACATCCAAATGGCCAACAGGCACTTGAAAAAGTGCTCAACATCGCTCGGCATCAGGGAAATCCAAATCAAAACCTCAATGAGATACCACCTCACACTCGTCAGAATGGCTAAAATTAACAAGTCAGTGAAGACAGATTTTGGCGGGGTTGTGGAGAAAGGGGAACCCTCCTACACTGTTGGTGGGAATGCAAGCTGGTGCAACCACTCTGGAAAACACTATGGAGGATCCTCAAACAGTTGAAATTAGTGCTACCGTTCGATCCAGCAATTGACTACTGGGTAGTTAACACAAAGATTCAAATGTAGGGACCCGAAGGGGTACGTGTACCGCAATGTTTATAGCAACAATGTCCACAATAGTCAAACTGTGGAAAGAGCTAAGATGTCCATCGACAGATGAATGGATAAAGAAGAGGTGGTATATATACACAATGGAATATTATGCAGCCGTCAAAAGGAATGAGATGTTGCCATTTGCAAAGACGTGGATGGAACTGGAGGGTGTTATGTTGAGTGAAATAAGTCAATCAGGGAAAGACATGTATCGCATGACCTCACTGATATGAGGAATTCTTAATCTCAGGAAACAAACTGAGTGTTACTGGAGTGTTTGGGGGTGGGAGGGATGGGGTGGCTGGGTGATAGACATTGGGGAGAGTATGTGTTACGGTGAGCGCTGTGAATTGTGCAAGACTGTTGAATCACAGATCTGTACTTCTGAAAGAAAAAACGCAACATATTTTAAGAAAAAGTAAAAGAAGAAGATAACAGGAGAGGAAGAGAAGGGGAGTATGTCAGAGGGGGAGACGAACCATGACAGATGATGGACTCTGAAAAACAAAGTGAGGGTTCTAGAGGGGAGGGCGGTAGGGGTTTGGGTTAGCCTGGAGACGGGTATTGGGGAGGGCACGTTCTGCATGGAGCACTCGGTGTTATGAACAAACAATGAATCATGGAACACTGCACCAAAAACTAATGATGTAATATATGGTGATTAACATAACAATAAAAACGCTTTTGCACAGCAAAAGAAACAGTCCACAAAACCAAAAGACAACCGACAGAATGGGAGAAAATATTTGCAAATGACATATCAGATAAAGGGCTAGTCTCCAAAATCCATAAAGAACTTATCAAACTCAACACCCAAAGAACAAATAATCCAATCAAGAAATGGGCCGAAGACATGAACAGACATTTTTCCAAAGAAGACCTCCAAATGGCCAATAGGCACATGAAAAAGTGCTCAACATCGCTCGGCATGAGGGAAATCCAAATCAAACCCTCAATGAGATACCACCTCACACCCGTCAGAATGGCTAAAATTAACAAGTCAGGGAATGACAGATGTTGGCGGGGTTGTGGAGAAAGGGGAACCCTCCTACACTGTTGGTGGGAAGGCAAGCTGGTGCAACCACTCTGGAAAACACTATGGAGGATCCTCAAACAGTTGAAATTAGAGCTACCATTCGATCCAGCAATTGCACTACTGGGTATTTACCACAAAGATACAAATGTAGGGACCCGAACGGGTACGTGTACCCCAATGTTTATAGCAGCAATGTCCAAAATAGGTAAATTGTGGAAAGAGCGAAGATGTCCATCGGCAGATGAACGGATAAAGAAGAAGTGGTGTATATACACAATGGAATATTATACAGCCGTCAAAAGGAATGAGATCATGCCATTTGCAACGACGCGGATGGAACTGGAGGGTGCTATGTTGAGTGAAATAAGTGAATCAGAGAAATACACCTATCGCATGACTCACTGATATGAGGAATTTTTAATCTCAGGAAAGAAACTGTTTGAATGGAGTGGTTGGGGCTGGGAGGGATGGGTTGGCTGGGTGATAGACATTGGGGAAGTATGTGCCACGGTGAGCGCTGTGAATTGTGCAAGACTGTTGAATCACAGATCTGTACTTCTGAATCAAATAACGCAACATATATTAAGAAAAGAGAAAAAAAGAAATAGATAACAGGAGATGAAGAGAGGGGGAGTATGTCAGACGGGGAGACGAACCATGAGAGATGATGGACTCTGAAAAACAAACTGAGGGTTCTAGAGGGGAGGGGGGTATGGGGATCGGTTAGCCTGGTGATGGGTATTGAGGAGGGCACGTTCTGCATGGAGCAGTGGGTGTTATGAACAAACAATTAATCATGGAACAGTGCACCAAAAACTAATGATGTAATATATGGTGATTAACATAACAATAAAAAAATTAAAAAAAAAAGATTTTGCACAGCAAAAGAAACAGTCCACAAAACCAAAAGACAACCGACAGAATGGGAGAAAATATGTGCAAATGACATATCAGATAAAGGGCTAGTATCCAAAATCGATAAAGAACTTATCAAACTCAACACCCAAAGAACACATAATCCAATCAAGAAATGGGCCGAAGACATGAACAGACATTTTTTCAAAGAAGACATCCAAATGGCCAACAGGCACATGAAAAAGTGCTCAACATAGCTCGGTATCAGGGAAATCCAAATCAAAACCTCAATGAGATACCACCTCACACCCGTCAGAATGGCTAAAATTAACAAGTCAGGGAACGACAGATGTTGGCGGGCATGTGGAGAAAGGGGAACCCTCCTACACTGTTGGTGGAAATGCAAGCTGGTGCAACCACTCTGGAAAACACTATGGAGGATCCTCAAACAGTTGAAATTAGCGCTACCGTTCGATCCAGCAATTGACTACTGGGTGTTTAACACAAAGATACAAATGTAGGGACCCGAAGGTGTACGTGTACCCCAAAGTTTATAGCAGCAATGTCCACAATAGCCAAACTGTGGAAAGAGCCAAGATGTCCATCGACAGATGAATGGATAAAGAAGAGGTGGTATATATACACAATGGAATATTATGCAGCCTTCTAAAGGAATGAGATGTTGCCATTTGCAAAGACGTGGATGGAACTGGAGGGTGTTATGTTGAGTGAAATAAGTCAATCAGAGAAAGACATGTATCGCATGACCTCACTGATATGAGGAATTCTTAATCTCAGGAAACAAACTGGGTTTTACTGGAGTGGTTGTGGGTGGGAGGGATGGGGTGGCTGGGTGATAGACATTGGGGAGGATATGTGCTACGGTGAGCACTGTCGATTGTGCAAGACTGTTGAATCACAGATCTGTACTTCTGAAACAAATAAAGCAACATATTTTAAGAAAAAGAAAAAGAAGAAGATAACAGGAGAGGAAGAGAAGGGGAGTATGTCAGAGGGGGAGACGAACCATGACAGATGATGGACTTTGAAAAACAAAATGAGGGTTCTAGAGGGGAGGGCGGTAGGGGTTCGGGTTTGCCTGGTGATGGGTATTGAGGAGGGCACGTTCTGCATGGAGGACTGGGTGTTATGAACAAACAATGAATCATGGAACACTGCACCAAAAACTAATGATGTAATATATGGTGATTAACATAACAATAAAAAAGCTTTTGCACAGCAAAAGAAACAGCCCACAAAACCAAAAGACAACCGACAGAATGGGAGAAAATATTTGCAAATGACATATCAGATAAAGGGCTAGTATCCAAAATCTATAAAGAACTTATCAAACTCAACACCCAAAGAACAAATAATCCAATCAAGAAATGGGCCGAAGACATGAACAGACATTTTTCCAAAGAAGACCTCCAAATGGCCAATAGGCACATGAAAAAGTGCTCAACATCGCTCGGCATGAGGGAAATCCAAATCAAAACCTCAATGAGATACCACCTCACACCCGTCAAAATGGCTAAAATTAACAAGTCAGGGAACGACAGATGTTGGCGGGGATGTGGAGAAAGGGGAAGCCTCCTACACTGTTGGTGGGAAGGCAAGCTTGTTTAAGCACTCTGGAAAACAGTATGGAGGTTCCTCAAAGAGTTGAAATTAGAGCTACCGTTCGATCCAGCAATTGACTACTGGGTATTTACCACAAAGATACAAATGTAGGGACCCGAAGGGGTACGTGTACCCAAAGTTTATAGCAGCAATGTCCACAATAACCAAACTGTGGAAAGAGCCAAGAGGTCCATCGACAGATGAATGGATAAAGAAGAAGTGGTATATATACACAAGGGAATATTATGCAGCCGTCAAAAGGAATGAGATCTTGCCATTTGCAATGACGTGGATGGAACTGGAGGGTGTTATGTTGAGTGAAATAGGTCACTCAGAGAAAGCCACGTATCGCATGACCTCACTGATATGAGGAATTCTTAATCTTAGGAAACAAACTGAGTGTTACTGGAGTGGTTGGAGGTGGGAGGGATGGGTTGGCTGGGTCATAGACATTGGGGAGGGTATGTGCCACGGTGAGCGCTGTGAATTGTGCAACACTGTTGAATCACAGATCTGTACTTCTGAATCAAATAACGCAACATATTTTAAGAAAAAAGAAAAAGAATTAGATAACAGGAGATGAAGAGAGGGGGAGTATGTCAGACGGGGAGAAGAACCATGAGAGATGATGGACTCTGAAAAACAAACTGAGGGTTCTAGAGGGGAGGGGGGTAGGGGGATCGGTTAGCCTGGTGATGGGTACAGAGGAGGGCAGGTTCTGCATGCAGCATTGGGTGTTATGAACAAACAATGAATCATGGAACACTGCACGAAAAA
Organism: Eumetopias jubatus; assembly: GCF_037043125.1. Lineage (NCBI taxonomy): Eukaryota > Metazoa > Chordata > Mammalia > Carnivora > Otariidae > Eumetopias > Eumetopias jubatus. The sequence continues at coordinate 90,178,328 of NW_028274818.1, forward strand.
CTAATGATGTAATATATGGTGCTTCACATAACAATAAAAAATTTAAAAAAAAGCTTTTGCAGAGCTAAAGAAACAGTCCACAAAACCAAAAGACACCCGACAGAATGGGAGAAAATATTTGCAAATGACATATCAGATAAAGGGCTAGTATCCAAAATCTATAACTAACTTATAAAACTCAACACCCAAAGAACATATAATCCAATCAAGAAAGGGGCCGAAGATATGAACAGACATTTTTCCAAAGAAGACATCCAAATGGCCAACAGGCACATGAAAAAGTGCTCAACATCGCTCGGCATCAGGGAAATCCAAATCAAAACTTCAATGAGATACCACCTCACACCCGTCAGAATGGCTAAAATTAACAAGTCAGGGAACGACAGATGTTGGCGGGGATGTGGAGAAAGGGGAACCCTCCTCCACTGTTGGTGGGAATGCAAGCTGGTGCAACCACTCTGGAAAACAGTATGGAGGATCCTCAAACAGTTGAAATTAGTGCTACCGTTCGATCCAGCAATTGACTACTGGGTATTTAACACAAAGATACAAATGTAGGGACCCGAAGGGGTACGTGTACCCCAAAGTCTATAGCAGCAATGTCCACAATAGCCAAACTGTGGAAAGAGCCAAGATGTCCATCGACAGATGAATGGATAAAGAAGAGGTGGAATATATACACAATGGAATATTATGCAGCCTTCAAAAGGAATGAGATGTTGCCATTTGCAAAGACGTGGATGGAACGGTAGGGTGTTATGTTGAGTGAAATAAGTCAATCAGAGAAAGACACGTATCGCATGACCTCACTGATATGAGGAATTCTTAATCTCAGGAAACAAACTGAGTGTTACTGGAGTGGTTGTGGGTGGGAGGGATGGGGTGGCTGGGTGATAGACAATGGGGACGGTATGTGCTACGGTGAGCGCTGTGCATTGTGCAAGACTGTTGAATCACAGATCTGTACTTCTGAAACAAATAACGCAACATATTTTAAGAAAAAGAAAAAGAAGATAACAGGAGAGGAAGAGAAGGGGAGTATGTCAGTGGGGGACACGAACCATGAGAGATAATGGACTCTGAAAAACAAAGGGAGGGTCTAGAGGGGAGGGCGGGAGGGGTTTGGGTTATCCTGGTGATGGGTATTGAGGAGGGCACGTTCTGCATGGAGCACTGGGTGTTATGAACAAACAATGAATCATGGAACACTGTAGGAAAAACTAATGATATAATATATGGTGATTAACATAACAATAAAAAATATTAAAAAAAGCTTTTGCACAGCTAAAGAAACAGTCCACAAAACCAAAAGACACCCGACAGAATGGGAGAAAATATTGACAAATGACATAGCAGATAGAGGGCTAGTATCCAAAATGTATAAAGAACTTATCAAACTCAACACCCAAAGAACATATAATCCAATCAAGAAATGGGCCGAAGACATGAACAGACATTTTTCCAAAGAAGACATCCATGGCCAACAGGCACATGAAAAAGTGCTAAACATCGCTCGGCATCAGGGAAATCAATCAAAACCTCAATGAGATACCACCTCACACACGTCAGAATGGCTAAAATTAACAAGTCAGTGAAGACAGATTTTGGCGGGGTTGTGGAGAAAGGGGAACCCTCCTACACTGTTGGTGGGAATGCAAGCTGGTGCAACCACTCTGGAAAACACTATGGAGGATCCTCAAACAGTTGAAATTAGAGCTACCATTCGATCCAGCAATTGCACTACTGGGTATTTACCACAAAGATACAAATGTAGGGACCCGAACGGGTACGTGTACCCCAATGTTTATAGCAGCAATGTCCAAAATAGGTAAATTGTGGAAAGAGCGAAGATGTCCATCGGCAGATGAACGGATAAAGAAGAAGTGGTGTATATACACAATGGAATATTATACAGCCGTCAAAAGGAATGAGATCATGCCATTTGCAACGACGCGGATGGAACTGGAGGGTGCTATGTTGAGTGAAATAAGTGAATCAGAGAAATACACCTATCGCATGACTCACTGATATGAGGAATTTTTAATCTCAGGAAAGAAACTGTTTGAATGGAGTGGTTGGGGCTGGGAGGGATGGGTTGGCTGGGTGATAGACATTGGGGAAGTATGTGCCACGGTGAGCGCTGTGAATTGTGCAAGACTGGTGAATCACAGATCTGTACTTCTGAATCAAATAACGCAACATATATTAAGAAAAGAGAAAAAAAGAAATAGATAACAGGAGATGAAGAGAGGGGGAGTATGTCAGACGGGGAGACGAACCATGAGAGATGATGGACTCTGAAAAACAAACTGAGGGTTCTAGAGGGGAGGGGGGTATGGGGATCGGTTAGCCTGGTGATGGGTATTGAGGAGGGCACGTTCTGCATGGAGCAGTGGGTGTTATGAACAAACAATTAATCATGGAACAGTGCACCAAAAACTAATGATGTAATATATGGTGATTAACATAACAATAAAAAAATTAAAAAAAAAAGATTTTGCACAGCAAAAGAAACAGTCCACAAAACCAAAAGACAACCGACAGAATGGGAGAAAATATGTGCAAATGACATATCAGATAAAGGGCTAGTATCCAAAATCGATAAAGAACTTATCAAACTCAACACCCAAAGAACACATAATCCAATCAAGAAATGGGCCGAAGACATGAACAGACATTTTTTCAAAGAAGACATCCAAATGGCCAACAGGCACATGAAAAAGTGCTCAACATAGCTCGGTATCAGGGAAATCCAAATCAAAACCTCAATGAGATACCACCTCACACCCGTCAGAATGGCTAAAATTAACAAGTCAGGGAACGACAGATGTTGGTGGGCATGTGGAGAAAGGGGAACCCTCCTACACTGTTGGTGGAAATGCAAGCTGGTGCAACCACTCTGGAAAACACTATGGAGGATCCTCAAACAGTTGAAATTAGCGCTACCGTTCGATCCAGCAATTGACTACTGGGTGTTTAACACAAAGATACAAATGTAGGGACCCGAAGGTGTACGTGTACCCCAAAGTTTATAGCAGCAATGTCCACAATAGCCAAACTGTGGAAAGAGCCAAGATGTCCATCGACAGATGAATGGATAAAGAAGAGGTGGTATATATACACAATGGAATATTATGCAGCCTTCTAAAGGAATGAGATGTTGCCATTTGCAAAGACGTGGATGGAACTGGAGGGTGTTATGTTGAGTGAAATAAGTCAATCAGAGAAAGACATGTATCGCATGACCTCACTGATATGAGGAATTCTTAATCTCAGGAAACAAACTGGGTTTTACTGGAGTGGTTGTGGGTGGGAGGGATGGGGTGGCTGGGTGATAGACATTGGGGAGGATATGTGCTACGGTGAGCACTGTCGATTGTGCAAGACTGTTGAATCACAGATCTGTACTTCTGAAACAAATAAAGCAACATATTTTAAGAAAAAGAAAAAGAAGAAGATAACAGGAGAGGAAGAGAAGGGGAGTATGTCAGAGGGGGAGACGAACCATGACAGATGATGGACTTTGAAAAACAAAATGAGGGTTCTAGAGGGGAGGGCGGTAGGGGTTCGGGTTTGCCTGGTGATGGGTATTGAGGAGGGCACGTTCTGCATGGAGGACTGGGTGTTATGAACAAACAATGAATCATGGAACACTGCACCAAAAACTAATGATGTAATATATGGTGATTAACATAACAATAAAAAAGCTTTTGCACAGCAAAAGAAACAGCCCACAAAACCAAAAGACAACCGACAGAATGGGAGAAAATATTTGCAAATGACATATCAGATAAAGGGCTAGTATCCAAAATCTATAAAGAACTTATCAAACTCAACACCCAAAGAACAAATAATCCAATCAAGAAATGGGCCGAAGACATGAACAGACATTTTTCCAAAGAAGACCTCCAAATGGCCAATAGGCACATGAAAAAGTGCTCAACATCGCTCGGCATGAGGGAAATCCAAATCAAAACCTCAATGAGATACCACCTCACACCCGTCAAAATGGCTAAAATTAACAAGTCAGGGAACGACAGATGTTGGCGGGGATGTGGAGAAAGGGGAAGCCTCCTACACTGTTGGTGGGAAGGCAAGCTTGTTTAAGCACTCTGGAAAACAGTATGGAGGTTCCTCAAAGAGTTGAAATTAGAGCTACCGTTCGATCCAGCAATTGACTACTGGGTATTTACCACAAAGATACAAATGTAGGGACCCGAAGGGGTACGTGTACCCAAAGTTTATAGCAGCAATGTCCACAATAACCAAACTGTGGAAAGAGCCAAGAGGTCCATCGACAGATGAATGGATAAAGAAGAAGTGGTATATATACACAAGGGAATATTATGCAGCCGTCAAAAGGAATGAGATCTTGCCATTTGCAATGACGTGGATGGAACTGGAGGGTGTTATGTTGAGTGAAATAGGTCACTCAGAGAAAGCCACGTATCGCATGACCTCACTGATATGAGGAATTCTTAATCTTAGGAAACAAACTGAGTGTTACTGGAGTGGTTGGAGGTGGGAGGGATGGGTTGGCTGGGTCATAGACATTGGGGAGGGTATGTGCCACGGTGAGCGCTGTGAATTGTGCAACACTGTTGAATCACAGATCTGTACTTCTGAATCAAATAACGCAACATATTTTAAGAAAAAAGAAAAAGAATTAGATAACAGGAGATGAAGAGAGGGGGAGTATGTCAGACGGGGAGAAGAACCATGAGAGATGATGGACTCTGAAAAACAAACTGAGGGTTCTAGAGGGGAGGGGGGTAGGGGGATCGGTTAGCCTGGTGATGGGTACAGAGGAGGGCAGGTTCTGCATGCAGCATTGGGTGTTATGAACAAACAATGAATCATGGAACACTGCACGAAAAACTAATGATGTAATATATGGTGCTTCACATAACAATAAAAAATTTAAAAAAAAGCTTTTGCAGAGCTAAAGAAACAGTCCACAAAACCAAAAGACACCCGACAGAATGGGAGAAAATATTTGCAAATGACATATCAGATAAAGGGCTAGTATCCAAAATCTATAACTAACTTATAAAACTCAACACCCAAAGAACATATAATCCAATCAAGAAAGGGGCCGAAGATATGAACAGACATTTTTCCAAAGAAGACATCCAAATGGCCAACAGGCACATGAAAAAGTGCTCAACATCGCTCGGCATCAGGGAAATCCAAATCAAAACTTCAATGAGATACCACCTCACACCCGTCAGAATGGCTAAAATTAACAAGTCAGGGAACGACAGATGTTGGCGGGGATGTGGAGAAAGGGGAACCCTCCTCCACTGTTGGTGGGAATGCAAGCTGGTGCAACCACTCTGGAAAACAGTATGGAGGATCCTCAAACAGTTGAAATTAGTGCTACCGTTCGATCCAGCAATTGACTACTGGGTATTTAACACAAAGATACAAATGTAGGGACCCGAAGGGGTACGTGTACCCCAAAGTCTATAGCAGCAATGTCCACAATAGCCAAACTGTGGAAAGAGCCAAGATGTCCATCGACAGATGAATGGATAAAGAAGAGGTGGAATATATACACAATGGAATATTATGCAGCCTTCAAAAGGAATGAGATGTTGCCATTTGCAAAGACGTGGATGGAACGGTAGGGTGTTATGTTGAGTGAAATAAGTCAATCAGAGAAAGACACGTATCGCATGACCTCACTGATATGAGGAATTCTTAATCTCAGGAAACAAACTGAGTGTTACTGGAGTGGTTGTGGGTGGGAGGGATGGGGTGGCTGGGTGATAGACAATGGGGACGGTATGTGCTACGGTGAGCGCTGTGCATTGCGCAAGACTGTTGAATCACAGATCTGTACTTCTGAAACAAATAACGCAACATATTTTAAGAAAAAGAAAAAGAAGATAACAGGAGAGGAAGAGAAGGGGAGTATGTCAGTGGGGGACACGAACCATGAGAGATAATGGACTCTGAAAAACAAAGGGAGGGTCTAGAGGGGAGGGCGGGAGGGGTTTGGGTTATCCTGGTGATGGGTATTGAGGAGGGCACGTTCTGCATGGAGCACTGGGTGTTATGAACAAACAATGAATCATGGAACACTGTAGGAAAAACTAATGATATAATATATGGTGATTAACATAACAATAAAAAATATTAAAAAAAGCTTTTGCACAGCTAAAGAAACAGTCCACAAAACCAAAAGACACCCGACAGAATGGGAGAAAATATTGACAAATGACATAGCAGATAGAGGGCTAGTATCCAAAATGTATAAAGAACTTATCAAACTCAACACCCAAAGAACATATAATCCAATCAAGAAATGGGCCGAAGACATGAACAGACATTTTTCCAAAGAAGACATCCATGGCCAACAGGCACATGAAAAAGTGCTAAACATCGCTCGGCATCAGGGAAATCAATCAAAACCTCAATGAGATACCACCTCACACCCGTCAGAATGGCTAAAATTAACAAGTCAGTGAAGACAGATTTTGGCGGGGTTGTGGAGAAAGGGGAACCCTCCTACACTGTTGGTGGGAATGCAAGCTGGTGCAACCACTCTGGAAAACACTATGGAGGATCCTCAAACAGTTGAAATTAGAGCTACCATTCGATCCAGCAATTGCACTACTGGGTATTTACCACAAAGATACAAATGTAGGGACCCGAACGGGTACGTGTACCCCAATGTTTATAGCAGCAATGTCCAAAATAGGTAAATTGTGGAAAGAGCGAAGATGTCCATCGGCAGATGAACGGATAAAGAAGAAGTGGTGTATATACACAATGGAATATTATACAGCCGTCAAAAGGAATGAGATCATGCCATTTGCAACGACGCGGATGGAACTGGAGGGTGCTATGTTGAGTGAAATAAGTGAATCAGAGAAATACACCTATCGCATGACTCACTGATATGAGGAATTTTTAATCTCAGGAAAGAAACTGTTTGAATGGAGTGGTTGGGGCTGGGAGGGATGGGTTGGCTGGGTGATAGACATTGGGGAAGTATGTGCCACGGTGAGCGCTGTGAATTGTGCAACACTGTTGAATCACAGATCTGTACTTCTGAATCAAATAACGCAACATATATTAAGAAAAGAGAAAAAAAGAAATAGATAACAGGAGATGAAGAGAGGGGGAGTATGTCAGACGGGGAGACGAACCATGAGAGATGATGGACTCTGAAAAACAAACTGAGGGTTCTAGAGGGGAGGGGGGTATGGGGATCGGTTAGCCTGGTGATGGGTATTGAGGAGGGCACGTTCTGCATGGAGCAGTGGGTGTTATGAACAAACAATTAATCATGGAACAGTGCACCAAAAACTAATGATGTAATATATGGTGATTAACATAACAATAAAAAAATTTAAAAAAAAAGATTTTGCACAGCAAAAGAAACAGTCCACAAAACCAAAAGACAACCGACAGAATGGGAGAAAATATGTGCAAATGACATATCAGATAAAGGGCTAGTATCCAAAATCGATAAAGAACTTATCAAACTCAACACCCAAAGAACACATAATCCAATCAAGAAATGGGCCGAAGACATGAACAGACATTTTTTCAAAGAAGACATCCAAATGGCCAACAGGCACATGAAAAAGTGCTCAACATAGCTCGGTATCAGGGAAATCCAAATCAAAACCTCAATGAGATACCACCTCACACCCGTCAGAATGGCTAAAATTAACAAGTCAGGGAACGACAGATGTTGGCGGGCATGTGGAGAAAGGGGAACCCTCCTACACTGTTGGTGGAAATGCAAGCTGGTGCAACCACTCTGGAAAACACTATGGAGGATCCTCAAACAGTTGAAATTAGCGCTACCGTTCGATCCAGCAATTGACTACTGGGTGTTTAACACAAAGATACAAATGTAGGGACCCGAAGGTGTACGTGTACCCCAAAGTTTATAGCAGCAATGTCCACAATAGCCAAACTGTGGAAAGAGCCAAGATGTCCATCGACAGATGAATGGATAAAGAAGAGGTGGTATATATACACAATGGAATATTATGCAGCCTTCTAAAGGAATGAGATGTTGCCATTTGCAAAGACGTGGATGGAACTGGAGGGTGTTATGTTGAGTGAAATAAGTCAATCAGAGAAAGACATGTATCGCATGACCTCACTGATATGAGGAATTCTTAATCTCAGGAAACAAACTGGGTTTTACTGGAGTGGTTGTGGGTGGGAGGGATGGGGTGGCTGGGTGATAGACATTGGGGAGGATATGTGCTACGGTGAGCACTGTCGATTGTGCAAGACTGTTGAATCACAGATCTGTACTTCTGAAACAAATAAAGCAACATATTTTAAGAAAAAGAAAAAGAAGAAGATAACAGGAGAGGAAGAGAAGGGGAGTATGTCAGAGGGGGAGACGAACCATGACAGATGATGGACTTTGAAAAACAAAATGAGGGTTCTAGAGGGGAGGGCGGTAGGGGTTCGGGTTTGCCTGGTGATGGGTATTGAGGAGGGCACGTTCTGCATGGAGGACTGGGTGTTATGAACAAACAATGAATCATGGAACACTGCACCAAAAACTAATGATGTAATATATGGTGATTAACATAACAATAAAAAAGCTTTTGCACAGCAAAAGAAACAGCCCACAAAACCAAAAGACAACCGACAGAATGGGAGAAAATATTTGCAAATGACATATCAGATAAAGGGCTAGTATCCAAAATCTATAAAGAACTTATCAAACTCAACACCCAAAGAACAAATAATCCAATCAAGAAATGGGCCGAAGACATGAACAGACATTTTTCCAAAGAAGACCTCCAAATGGCCAATAGGCACATGAAAAAGTGCTCAACATCGCTCGGCATGAGGGAAATCCAAATCAAAACCTCAATGAGATACCACCTCACACCCGTCAAAATGGCTAAAATTAACAAGTCAGGGAACGACAGATGTTGGCGGGGATGTGGAGAAAGGGGAAGCCTCCTACACTGTTGGTGGGAAGGCAAGCTTGTTTAAGCACTCTGGAAAACAGTATGGAGGTTCCTCAAAGAGTTGAAATTAGAGCTACCGTTCGATCCAGCAATTGACTACTGGGTATTTACCACAAAGATACAAATGTAGGGACCCGAAGGGGTACGTGTACCCAAAGTTTATAGCAGCAATGTCCACAATAACCAAACTGTGGAAAGAGCCAAGAGGTCCATCGACAGATGAATGGATAAAGAAGAAGTGGTATATATACACAAGGGAATATTATGCAGCCGTCAAAAGGAATGAGATCTTGCCATTTGCAATGACGTGGATGGAACTGGAGGGTGTTATGTTGAGTGAAATAGGTCACTCAGAGAAAGCCACGTATCGCATGACCTCACTGATATGAGGAATTCTTAATCTTAGGAAACAAACTGAGTGTTACTGGAGTGGTTGGAGGTGGGAGGGATGGGTTGGCTGGGTCATAGACATTGGGGAGGGTATGTGCCACGGTGAGCGCTGTGAATTGTGCAACACTGTTGAATCACAGATCTGTACTTCTGAATCAAATAACGCAACATATTTTAAGAAAAAAGAAAAAGAATTAGATAACAGGAGATGAAGAGAGGGGGAGTATGTCAGACGGGGAGAAGAACCATGAGAGATGATGGACTCTGAAAAACAAACTGAGGGTTCTAGAGGGGAGGGGGGTAGGGGGATCGGTTAGCCTGGTGATGGGTACAGAGGAGGGCAGGTTCTGCATGCAGCATTGGGTGTTATGAACAAACAATGAATCATGGAACACTGCACGAAAAACTAATGATGTGATATATGGTGCTTCACATAACAATAAAAAATTTAAAAAAAAGCTTTTGCAGAGCTAAAGAAACAGTCCACAAAACCAAAAGACACCCGACAGAATGGGAGAAAATATTTGCAAATGACATATCAGATAAAGGGCTAGTATCCAAAATCTATAACTAACTTATAAAACTCAACACCCAAAGAACATATAATCCAATCAAGAAAGGGGCCGAAGATATGAACAGACATTTTTCCAAAGAAGACATCCAAATGGCCAACAGGCACATGAAAAAGTGCTCAACATCGCTCGGCATCAGGGAAATCCAAATCAAAACTTCAATGAGATACCACCTCACACCCGTCAGAATGGCTAAAATTAACAAGTCAGGGAACGACAGATGTTGGCGGGGATGTGGAGAAAGGGGAACCCTCCTCCACTGTTGGTGGGAATGCAAGCTGGTGCAACCACTCTGGAAAACAGTATGGAGGATCCTCAAACAGTTGAAATTAGTGCTACCGTTCGATCCAGCAATTGACTACTGGGTATTTAACACAAAGATACAAATGTAGGGACCCGAAGGGGTACGTGTACCCCAAAGTCTATAGCAGCAATGTCCACAATAGCCAAACTGTGGAAAGAGCCAAGATGTCCATCGACAGATGAATGGATAAAGAAGAGGTGGAATATATACACAATGGAATATTATGCAGCCTTCAAAAGGAATGAGATGTTGCCATTTGCAAAGACGTGGATGGAACGGTAGGGTGTTATGTTGAGTGAAATAAGTCAATCAGAGAAAGACACGTATCGCATGACCTCACTGATATGAGGAATTCTTAATCTCAGGAAACAAACTGAGTGTTACTGGAGTGGTTGTGGGTGGGAGGGATGGGGTGGCTGGGTGATAGACAATGGGGACGGTATGTGCTACGGTGAGCGCTGTGCATTGTGCAAGACTGTTGAATCACAGATCTGTACTTCTGAAACAAATAACGCAACATATTTTAAGAAAAAGAAAAAGAAGATAACAGGAGAGGAAGAGAAGGGGAGTATGTCAGTGGGGGACACGAACCATGAGAGATAATGGACTCTGAAAAACAAAGGGAGGGTCTAGAGGGGAGGGCGGGAGGGGTTTGGGTTATCCTGGTGATGGGTATTGAGGAGGGCACGTTCTGCATGGAGCACTGGGTGTTATGAACAAACAATGAATCATGGAACACTGTAGGAAAAACTAATGATATAATATATGGTGATTAACATAACAATAAAAAATATTAAAAAAAGCTTTTGCACAGCTAAAGAAACAGTCCACAAAACCAAAAGACACCCGACAGAATGGGAGAAAATATTGACAAATGACATAGCAGATAGAGGGCTAGTATCCAAAATGTATAAAGAACTTATCAAACTCAACACCCAAAGAACATATAATCCAATCAAGAAATGGGCCGAAGACATGAACAGACATTTTTCCAAAGAAGACATCCATGGCCAACAGGCACATGAAAAAGTGCTAAACATCGCTCGGCATCAGGGAAATCAATCAAAACCTCAATGAGATACCACCTCACACCCGTCAGAATGGCTAAAATTAACAAGTCAGTGAAGACAGATTTTGGCGGGGTTGTGGAGAAAGGGGAACCCTCCTACACTGTTGGTGGGAATGCAAGCTGGTGCAACCACTCTGGAAAACACTATGGAGGATCCTCAAACAGTTGAAATTAGTGCTACAATTCGATCCAGCAATTGACTACTGGGTATTTAACACAAGTTTGAAATGTAGGGACCCGAAGGGGTACGTGTACCGCAATGTTTATAGCAACAATGTCCACAATAGCCAAAATGTGGAAAGAGCCAAGATGTCCATCGACAGACGAATGGATAAAGAAGTGGTGGTATATATTCACAATGGAATATTATGCAGCCTTCAAAAGGAATGAGATGTTGCCATTTGCAAAGACGTGGATGGAACTGGAGGGTGTTATGTTGAGTGAAATAAGTCAATCAGAGAAAGACATGTATCGCATGACCTCACGGATATGAGGAATTCTTAATCTCAGGAAAAACACTGAGTGTTACTGGAGTGGTTGGGGGTGGGAGGGATGGGGTGGCTGGGTGATAGACATTGGGGAGAGTATGTGCTACGGTGAGCGCTGTGAATTGTGCAAGACTGTTGAATCACAGATCTGTACTTCTGAAACAAATAAAGCAACATATTTTAAGAAAAAGTAAAAGAAGAAGATAACAGGAGAGGAAGAGAAGGGGAGTATGTCAGAGGGGGAGACGAACCATGACAGATGATGGACTCTGAAAAACAAAGTGAGGGTTCTAGAGGGGAGGGCGGTAAGGGTTTGGGTTAGCCTGGAGATGGGTATTGGGGAGGGCACGTTCTGCATGGAGCACTCGGTATTATGAACAAACAATGAATCATGGAACACTGCACCAAAAACTAATGATGTTATATATGGCGATTAACATAACAATAAAAACGCTTTTGCACAGCAAAAGAAACAGTCCACAAAACCAAAAGACAACCGACAGAATGGGAGAAAATATTTGCAAATGACATATCAGATAAAGGGCTAGTCTCCAAAATCCATAAAGAACTTATCAAACTCAACACCCAAAGAACAAATAATCCAATCAAGTAATGGGTCGAAGACATGAACAGACATTTTTCCAAAGAAGACCTCCAAATGGCCAATAGGCACATGAAAAAGTGCTCAACATCGCTCGGCATGAGGGAATTCCAAATCAAACCCTCAATGAGATACCACCTCACACCCGTCAGAATGGCTAAAATTAACAAGTCAGGGAATGACAGATGTTGGCGGGAAGTGGAGAAAGGGGAACCCTCCTACACTGTTGGTGGGAAGGCAAGCTGGTGCAACCACTCTGGAAAACACTATGGAGGATCCTCAAACAGTTGAAATTAGAGCTACCATTCGATCCAGCAATTGCACTACTGGGTATTTACCACAAAGATACAAATGTAGGGACCCGAACGGGTACGTGTACCCCAATGTTTATAGCAGCAATGTCCAAAATAGGTAAATTGTGGAAAGAGCGAAGATGTCCATTGACAGATGAACGGATAAAGAAGAAGTGGTGTATATACACAATGGAATATTATACAGCCGTCAAAAGGAATGAAATCTTGCCATTTGCAACGACGCGGATGGAACTGGAGGGTGTTATGTTGAGTGAAATAAGTGAATCAGAGAAATACACCTATCGCATGACTCACTGATATGAGGAATTTTTAATCTCAGGAAAGAAACTGTTTGAATGGAGTGGTTGGGGCTGGGAGGGATGGGTTGGCTGGGTGATAGACATTGGGGAGGTATTTGCCACGGTGAGCGCTGTGAATTGTGCAAGACTGTTGAATCACAGATCTGTACTTCTGAATCAAATAACGCAACATATTTTAAGAAAATAGAAAAAAAGAAATAGATAACAGGAGATGAAGAGAGGGGGAGTATGTCAGACGGGGAGACGAACCATGAGAGATGATGGACTCTGAAAAACAAACTGAGGGTTCTAGAGGGGAGGGGGGTATGGGGATCGGTTAGCCTGGTGATGGGTATTGAGGAGGGCACGTTCTGCATGGAGCAGTGGGTGTTATGAACAAACAATTAATCATGGAACAGTGCACCAAAAACTAATGATGTAATATATGGTGATTAACATAACAATAAAAAAATAAAAAAAAAAAAGATTTTGCACAGCAAAAGAAACAGTCCACAAAACCAAAAGACAACCGACAGAATGGGAGAAAATATGTGCAAATGACATATCAGATAAAGGGCTAGTATCCAAAATCTATAAATAAATTATAAAACTCAACACCCAAAGAACATATAATCCAATCAAGAAATGGGCCGAAAACATGAACAGACATTTTTCCAAAGAAGACATCCAAATGGCCAACAGGCACATGAAAAAGTGCTCAACATCGCTCGGCATGAGGGGAATCCAAATCAAAACCTCAATGAGATACCACCTCACACCCGTCAAAATGGCTAAAATTAACAAGTCAGGGAACGACAGATGGCGGGGATGTGGAGAAAGGGGAACCCTCCTCCACTGTTGGTGGGAATGCAAGCTGCTGCAGCCTCTCTGGAAAACAGTATCGAGGTTCCTCAAACAGTTGAAATTCGAGCTACTGTTCGAGCCAGCAATTGCACTACAGGGTATTTACCAGAACGTTACAAATGTAGGGACCAGAAGGGGTACGTGTACCCCAGTGTTTATAGCAGCAATGTCCACAATAGCCAAACTGTGGAAAGAGCCAAGATGTCCAGCGACAGATGAACGGATAAGGAAGACGTGGTATATATTCACAATGGAATATTATGCAGCCGTCAAAGGAATGAGATCTTGCCATTTGCAACGACGTGGATGGAACTGGATGGTGTTATGTTGAGTGAAATAAGTCAATCAGAGAAAGACACGTATCGCATGACGTCACTGATATGAGGAATTCTTAATCTCAGGAAACAAACTGAGTGTTACTGGAGTGGTTGGGGGTGGGAGAGATGGGGTGGCTGGGTGATAGACATTGGGGAGGGTATGTGCTACGGTGAGCGCTCTGAATTGTGCAAGACTGTTGAATCACAGATCTGTACTTCTGAATCAAATAACGCAACATATTTTAAGAAGAAAGAAAAAGAAGAAGATAACAGGAGAGGAAGGGAAGGGGAGTATGTCAGAGGGGAGACGAACCATGAGAGATGATGGACTCTGAAAAACAAACTGAGGGTTCGATAGGGGAGGGTGGTAGGGGCATATGTTAGCCTGGTGATGGGTATTGAGGAGGGCACGTTCTGCATGGAGCACTGGGTGTTATGAACAAACAATGAATCATGGAACACTGCACCAAAAACTAATGATGTAATATATGGTGATTAACATAACAATTAAAAAAATAAAAAAAAAAACACTGAGGGAATGGAAGGCCGGTGTCGGATACGCCTCTCGGCTCAGCTCTTGTTCCTGTGGCTAGTACCCTTGCCCCGGTGTACTTGCAGGCCGAGAGCCAACCAACTCACTCGGTGGAAACACACTGCAGAAAACACCGATTTCGGCCAATTTGGCCTTCCTGAGGGGGGAATCCTTTTGCTCTCTGAATGCGGGCGAGCACTGCCAGCGAGTCCAAAACCATTTTCGAGTGAGCCTGAGGCTGCGGTAGAAGGGAGAACACAACTCCCCACTTCTTTCCTGAAGCCAGCCCAGCGGCCGCCCCCTTGAGCATGCAAGTCTCACTGCTCGCGTACCAACGCAAGGAAACAGTAAGGTAAGGGACCGTGTTGTACAGAGCCTCACTGTTCCAGAGAGTGGAAACACTTGGAGTGTGTGTGCGTGAGAGCCCGGAAGACGAGTCCCCTACTTTACTGGGCGAGTGAAACGAACACGGGCAGCCGCACGTCTCCCACCAGCTCTCAGTGGTAGAATGCTAGCACTCCTTCGGCATGTGTGCGTGCAGGCCTAAGTTGCAGGCCCCTCCCTGGAAGGCACAACACTGTGGAGAAACCGCACTTTACCTCCCGCCGTTCCCTAGCGGAGAGGACGCTGTATGCTGTGCGCTGTGCCTGAGAGTCCGGCGAACGTCTTCCCTATGTAAAACCGAGGGAAAGAAAGGCCGGTGCCAGAGACGCCTCTGGGCTCAGCTCTTGTTCCTGAGGTAGTACCCTTGCCCCGGTGTGCTTGCAGCCCGAGAGCCAACCTCCTAAGTCCAGGGAACCACTCTGTAGAAATTCCTTACTTCGGCCAGACTAGGCCTTCCTGAGGGTGGAAACCTTTTGCTGTGTGAATCCGGGCGAGCTCTTCCAGCAAGTCCAAAACGATTTTCCGAGGGAGACTGAGGCCGCGGCAGAAGGGAGAACACAACTCCCCACTTGTTTCCTGAAGTCAGCCTAGGGCCGCCCCCTTGGGTATTCAAGTCTCACTGTTCGCGTACCAAAACAAAGAAAGCGTACTGTGGGAGAACCGTGTTATAGATAGCCTCATCGTTGTGGGGAGTGGGAACACAGGCAGTGCCTGTGCGTAAGAGCCTGGCATACGAGTCCCCTAAGTTCCTGGGCGAGAGAAACGGATTCGTGCAGCCGCACCTCTCCCACCAGCTCTCAGGATCAGAATGCTAGCACTCCTCCGGCCTGTGTGCGTGCAGGCCTGCGTTGAAGGCCCCTCCCTGGAAGGCACAACACTGTGGAGAAACCGCGCTTTAGCTCACGGCGGTCCCTAGCGGAGAGGAAGCTGTATGCTGTGCGCTGTGCTTGAGAGTCCGGCGAACGGCTTCCCTATGTAAAATCGAGGGAAAGAAAGGCCGGTGCCGGAGACGCGTCTCGGCTCAGCTCTTGTCCTGGGGCTAGTACCGTTGCCCCTGTGTGCTTGCAGGCCGAGAGCCAATCTCCTAAGTCGTGGGAACCACACTGTAGAAATTCCTTACTTCGATAGGACTAGGCCTTCCTGAGGGTGGAAGCCTTTTGCTGTGTGAACGCGGGCGAGCACTGCCAGCGAGTCCAAAACCATTTTCCGAGGGAGACTGAGGCCGCGGCAGAAGGGAGAACACAACTCCCCACTTGTTTCCTAAAGTCAGGCCTGAGGCCGCCCCCTTGACCATGCAAGACTCACTGCTCGCGAAACAACGCACGGAAACAGTAGGGTAGGGTACCGGGTTGTACAGAGCCTCAGTGTTCCGGTGAGTGGAAACACTTGGAGTGTGTGTGCATGCGAGCCTGGGAGACGTGTCCACTACGTTATAGGGCGAGAGAAACGAACTCGGTAGCCGCAACTCTCCCACCAGCTCTCAGTGGCAGAATGGTAGCACTCCTGCCGCATGTTTGCCTCTAAGCCTAAGTTGAAGGACCCTATTTGAAAGGCCCAACCCTGTGGAGAAACCGCGCTTTAGCTCCCGCCGGTCCCTAGCGGCGAAAAAGTTGTATTTTGTGCGCTGTGCTTGAGAGCCCGGCGAACGGCTTCCTTATGGAAAACCGAGGGAAAGGAAGGCCGGTGTCGGAGACGCCTCTCGGCTCAGCTCTTGTTCCTGCGTCTAGTAACGTTGCCCCGGTGTGCTTGCAGGCCGAGAGCCAAGCACCTAAGTCGAGGGAAACACACTGTAGAAAATCCCGTCTTCGGCCAGATTAGGCCGTCCTGAGAGTAGAAACCTTTTGCTGTGTGAATGCGGGCGAGCACTGCCAGCGAGTCCAAAACCATTTTCTGAGGCAGACTGAGGCCACGGCAGAAGGGAGAACACAACTCCCTACTTGTTTCCTGAAGCCAGGCCTGCGGCCGCCCCCTTACCCATGCAAGTCTCACTGCTCGCGTACCAACGCAAGGAAAGAGTGGGGTAGGAGACCGTGTTGTACAGAGCCTCACTGCTCCGGAGAGTGGAAACACTTGGAGTGTGTGTGCATGAGAGCTTGGGAGACGAGTCCCCTACGTTACTGGGCGAGAGAAGCGAACTCGAGCAGCCGCACCTCTCCCACCAGCTCTCAGTGGCAGAATGCTAGCACTCCTCCTCCATGTGTGCCTGCAGGCCTAAGTTGAAGGCCCCTCCTTGAAAGGCACAACACTGTGGAGAAACCGCGCTTTAACTCCCGCCGGTCCACAGTGTTGTGCCTTCCACAGAGAGGCCTGCAACTTAGGCCTGCACACACACAGGCCGGAGGAGTGCTAGCATTCTGACACTGAGATGGTGGGAGTGGTGTGGCTTCACGAAACCGTTTCTCTCGCCCAGTAACTTAGGGGACTCGTATGCCAGGCTCTTACGCACAGGCACTGCCTGTGTTCCCACTCCCCACAACAATGAGGCTATCTATAACACGGTTCTCCTACAGTACTGTTTCTTTGTTTTGGTACGCGAGCAGTGAGACTTGAATAACCAAGGGGGCGGCCCTGGGTTGGCTTCAGGAAACAAGTGGGGAGTTCTGTTCTCCCTTCTGCCGCGGCCTCAGTCTCCCTCCGAAAATCGCTTTGGACTTGCTGGCAGTGCTCGCCCGCATTCACACAGCAAAAGGTTTCCACCCTCAGGAAGGCCTAGTCTGGCCGAAGTAAGGAATTTCTACAGTGTAGTTCCCTGGACCTAGGAGGTTGGCTCTCGGCCTGCAAGCACACCGGGGCAAGGGTACCACCACAGGAACAAAAGCTGAGCCGAGAGGCGTCTCCGGCACCGGCCTTTCTTTCCCTCGGTTTTACATAGGGAAGCCGTTCGCCGGACTCTCAGGCACAGCGCACAGCATACAGCGTCCTCTCCGCTAGACAACGGCGGGAGGTAAAGCGCGGTTTCTCCACAGTGTTGTGCCTTCCAGGGAGGGGCCTGCAACTTAGGCCTGCACTCACACAGGCCGGAGGAGTGCTAGCATTCTGCCACTGAGAGCTGGTGGGAGAGGTGCGGATGCCCGAGTTCGTTTCTTTCGCCCAGTAACGTAGGGGACTCGTCTCCCAGGCTCTGACGCACACACACTCCAAGTGTTTCCACTCACGGGAACAGTGAGGCTCTGTACAACACGGTCCCCTACCCTACTGTTTCCTTGCTTTGGTACGCGAGCAGTGAGAGTTGCATGGTAAAGGTGGCGGCCGCAGGCCTGGCTTCAGGAAACAAGTGGGGAGTTGTGTTCTCCCTCCTGCCGCGGGCTCAGTCTCCCTCGCTAAATGGTTTTGGAATCGCTGGCAGTATTCCCCCCCCCCATTCACACAGCAAAAGCTTTAGACCCTCAGGAAGGCCTAATCTGGCCAAAGTCGGGAATTTCTACAGTGTGTTTTCCTCGACTAAGGTGGTTGGCTCTCGGCCTGCAAGCACACCGGGGCAACGTTACTAGACGCAGGAACAAGAGCTGAGCCGAGAGGCGTCTCCGGCACCGGCCTTTCTTTCCCTCGGTTTTACATAGAGAAGCCGTTCGCCTGGCTCTCAAGCACAGCGCACAGCATTCATCATTTTCTCCGCTACGGACCGGCGGGAGTTAAAGCGCGGTTTCTCCACAGTGTTGTGCCTTTCAAGGAGGGGCCTTCAACTTAGGCCTGTAGGCACACATGGAGGAGGAGTGCTAGCATTCTGCCAGTGAGAGCTGGTGGGAGAGGTGCGGCTGCCCGAGTTCCTTTCTCTCGCCCAGTAACGTAGGGCACTCGTATACTAGGCTCTCACGCACACACACTCCAGGTGTTTCCACTCTCCGGAACAGTGAGGCTCTACACCAGGGTACCCTACCCTACTGTTTCCTTGCGTTGTTACAGGAGCAGTGGGACTTGCATGCTCAAGGGGGCAGCTGCTGCCCTGGCTTCAGGAAACAAGTGGGGAGTTGTGTTCTCCATTCTGCCGCAGCCTCAGTCTCCCTCCGAAAATGGTTTTGGACTCGCTGGCAGTGCTCGCCCGCATTCACACAGCAAAATGTTTCCACCCTCAGGAAGGCCTAGTCTAGCCGAAGTAAGGAATTTCTACAGTGTGCTTCCCTCGACTTAAGTGGTTGGTTCTCGGCCTGCAAGCACCCCGGGGCAACGGTACTAGCCCCAGGAACAAGAGCTGAGCCGAGAGGCGTCTCCGGCCCCGGCCTTTCTTTTCCTCAGTTTTACATAGGGAAGCCGTTCGCCGGACTCTCAAGCACAGCGCACAGCATACAGCGTCCTCTCCGCTAGGGCCCGGCGGGATCTAAAGCGCGGTTTCTCCACAGTGTTGGGCCTTCCCAGGAGGGGCCTGCAACCTAGGCCTGCACGCACCCATTCCGGAGGAGTGCTAGCATTCTGCCACTGAGAGCTGGTTTGAGAGGTGCGGCTGCCCGAGTTCGTTTCTATCACCCAATAACGTAGTGGACTCGTCTCCCAGGGTCTCACGCACACACATTCCAAGTGTTTCTACTCTCGGGAACAGTGAGGCTCTGTAAAACACGGTCCCCTAACCTACTGTTTCCTTGCGTTGGTACGCGAGCAGTGAGACTTGCATGCACAAGTGGGCAGCGGCAGGACTGACTTCAGGAAACAAGTGGGGAGTTGTGTTCTCCCCTCTGCCGCGGCCTCAGTCTCCCTCGGAAAATGGTTTTGGACTTGCTGGCAGGGCTCGCCCGCATTCACACAGCAAAATGTTTCCACCCTCAGGAAAGCCTAGTCTAGCCGAAGTAAGGAATTTCTACAGTGTGCTTCCCTCGACCTGGAGGTTGGCTCTCGGCCTGCAAGCACCCCGGGGCAACGGTACTAGCCCCAGGAACAAGAGCTGAGCCGAGAGGCGGCTCCGGCCCCGGCCTTTCTTTTCCTCGGTTTTACATAAGGATGCCGTTCGTCGGGCTCTCAAGCACAGCGAACAGCATACAGCGTCCTCTCCACTAGGGACCGGCGGGAGCTAAGGCGCGGGTTCTCCACAGTGTTGTGCCTTCCCGGGAAGGGTCTCCAACTTAGGCCTGCACGCACACAGGCCGGAGGAGTGCTAGCATTCTGATACTGAGAGCTGGTGGGAGAGGTGCGGCTGCACGAATCCGTTTCTCTCGCCCAGTAACTTAGGGGACTCGTCTGCCAGGCTCTGACGCACAGGCACTCCAGGTGTTCCAACTACCCGCAGCAGTGAGGCTATGTACAACACGGTTCCCCTACATTACTGTTTCTTTGTTTTGGTAAGCGAGCGTTGAGACTTGCAAGCCCAAGGGGGCGGCCGCTGGGCTGGCTACCGGAAACAAGAGGGGAGTTGTGTTCTCCCTTCTGCCGCGGCCTCAGTCTCCCTCGGAAAATGGTTTTGGACTCGCTGGCTGTTCTGGCCCGCATTCATACAGCAAAAGGTTTCCACCCTCAGGAAGGCCTAATCTGCCCGAGGTCGGGAATTTCTACACTGTGTTTCCCTCGACTTATTTGGTTGGCTCTCGGCCTGCAAGCACACCGGGGCAAGGGTACTAGCCCCAGGAACAAAAGCTGAGCCGAGAGGCGTCTCCGGCTCCGGCCTTTCTTTCCCTCGGTTTTACATAGGGAAGCCGTTCGCCGGGCTCTCAAGCACAGCGCAGAGGATACAGCGTCCTCTCCGCTAGGAAACGGTGGGATCTAAAGCGCGGTTCCTGCAGAGTGTTGGGACTTTCAAGGAGAGTCCTGAAACATAGGCCTACACGCACACATGCTGGAGGAGTGCTAGCATTCTGCCACTGAGAGCTGGTGGGAGAGGTGCGGATGCCCGAGTTCATTTCTCTCGCCCAGTAACGTAGGGGACTCCTCTCCCAGGCTCTCATGCACACACACTCCAAGTGTTTCCACTCTCCGGAACAGTGAGGCTCTACAGCACGGTACCCTACCCTACTGTTTCCTTGCGTTGGTACGCGAGCAGTGAGAGTTGGATGGTAAAGGTGGCGGCCGCAGGCCTGGCTTCAGGAAACAAGTGGGGAGTTGTGTTCTCCCTTCTGCCGCGGCCTCAGTGTCCCTCGGAAAATGGTTTTGGACTCGCTGGCAGTGCTCGCCTGCATTCACACAGCAAAAGGTTTCCACCCTCAGGACGGCCTAGTCTGGCCAGTGGAACGAATTACATAGGGAAGCCGTTCGCCGGACTCTCAAGCACAGCGCACAGCATACAGCGTTCTCTCCGCTAGGGACCGGCGGGAGCTAAAGCGCGGTTTCTCCACAGTGTTGTGCCTTCCAGGGACGGGCCTGCAACTTAAGCCTGCACGCACACAGGCCGGAGGACTGCTAGCATTCTGCCACTGAGAGCTGGTGCGAGAGGAGCGGTTGCCCGAGTTCGTTTCTCTAGCCCAGTAACGTAGGGAACTCGTCTCCCAGGCTCTCACGCACACACACTCCAAGTGTTTCCACTCTCCGGAACAGTGAGGCTCGGTACAACACGGTCCCCTACCTTACTGTTTCCTTGTGTTAGTACGAGAGTGAGACTTGCAGGGTTAAGGGGCGGCCGCAGGCCTGGCTTCAGGAAACAAGTGGGGAGTTGTGTTCTCCCTTCTGCCGCGGCCTCAGTCTCCCTCGGAAAATGGTTTTAGACTCGCTGGCAGTGCTCGCCCGCATTCACAGAGCAAAAGGTTTTGACCCTCAGGAAGGCCTAAACGGCCGAAGTCGGGGTTTTCTACAGTGTGTTTCCCTCGACTTAGGTGGTTGGTTCTCGGCCTGCAAGCACACCGGGGCAAGGGTACTAGCCCCAGGAACAAGAGCTGAGCCAAGAGGGGTCTCCGCCACCGGCCTTTCTTTCCCTCGGTTTTACATAAGGAAGCCTTTCGCCGGGCTCTCAAGCACAGCGCACAGAATACAGCGTCCTCTCCGCTAGGGACAGGCGGGAGCTTAAGCGCGGTTTCTCCACAGTGTTGGGCCTTTCAAGGAGGGGCCTGCAACTTAGGCCTGCACGCACACATGCTGAAGGAGTGCTAGCATTCTACCACTGGGAGCTGGTGGGAGACGTGCGGCTGCCCGAGTTCGTTTCTCTCGCCGGGTAAAGTAGGGGACTCTTCTCCCAGACTCTCACGCACACACACTTCAAGTGTTTCCACTCTCCGGAACCGTGAGGCTCTGTGCAACGTGGTCCCCTACCCTACTGTTTCCGTGCGTTGGTAAGGGAGCAGTGAGACTTGTATGCTCAAGGGGGTGGCCGCAGGCCTGGCTTCAGGAAACAAGTGGGGAGTTGTGTTCTCCCTTCTGCGGCGACCTCAGTGTCCCTCGGAAAATGGTTTTGGACTCGCTGGCTGTTCTCGCCCGCATTCATACAGCAAAAGGTTTCCACCCTCAGGAAGGCCTAATCTGGCCGAACACGGGAATTTCTACAGTGTGTTTCCCTCGACTTAGTTGCTTGGCCATCGGCCTGCGAGCACACCGTGGCAAGGGTACCAGCCCAAGGAACAAGAGCTGAGCCGAGAGGCGTCTCCGCCACCGGCCTTTCTTTATCTCAGTTTTACATAAGGAAGCCGTTCGCCGGGCTCTCAAGCACAGCGCACAGCATACAGCGTCCTCTCCGCTACAGACCGGCGGGAGGTAAAGCGCGGTTTCTCCACAGTGTTGGGCCTTTCAAGGAGAGTCCTGAAACATAGGCCTGCACGCACTCATGTTGGAGGAGTGCTAGCATTCTGCCACTGAGAGCTGGTGGGAGAGGTGAGGATGCCCGAGTTCGTTTCTCTCGCCTAGTAACGTAGGGGCCTCCTCTACCAGGCTCTCACGCACACACACTCCAAATGTTTCCACTCTCCGGAACAGTGAGGCTCTACAACACGATACCCTACCCTACTGTTTCCTTGCGTTGGTACGCGAGCAGTGAGAGTTGTATGGTAAAGGGGGCGGCCGCAGGCCTGGCTTCAGGAAACAAGTAGGGAGTTGTGTTCTCCCTTCTGCCGCGGCCTCAGTCTCCCTCGGAAAATGGTTCTGGACTCGATGGCAGTGCTTGCCCGCATTCACACAGCCAAAGGTTTCCACCCTCAGGAAGGCCTAATTTGGCCGAAGTCGGGATTTTGTAGTGTGTTTCACTCGACTTGGCTCTCGGCCTGCAAGCACACCGGGGCAAGGTTACTAGCCCCAGGAACAAGAGGTGGGCCGAGAGGCGTCTCCGCCACCGGCCTTTCTTTCCCTCGGTTTTACTTAAGGAAGCCGTTCGCCGGGCTCTCAAGCACAGTGCACAGCATACAGCGTCCTCTCCGCTACGGACCGGCGGGAGGTAAAGCGCGCTTTCTCCACAGTGTTGTGCCTTCCAGGGTGGGGCCTGCAACTTAGGCCTGCACGTACACAGGCCTGAGGAGTGCTAGCATTCTGATCCTGAGAGCTGGTGGGCGAGGTGCGGCTGCACGAATCCGTTTCTCTCGCCCAGGAACTTAGGGGACTCGTGTGCCAGGGTCTTACGCACAGGCACTCCAGGTGTTCCCACTCCCCGCAACAGTGAGGCTATCTACAACAGGGTTCCGCTACAGTACTGTTACGTTGTTTTAGTACGCGAGCAGTGAGACTTGCATTCCCAAGGGGGCGGCCGCTGGGCTGGCTTGAGGAAGCAAGTGGGGAGTTGTGTTCTCCGTTCTGCCGTGACCTCAGTCTCCCTCAGAAAATGGTTTTGGACTCGCTGGCAGTTCTCGCCCGGATTCATACAGCAAAAGGTTTTGACCCTCAGGAAGGCCTAATCTTGCCGAAGACGGGATTTTCTACAGTGTGTTTCCCTCGACTGAGTTGGTTGGCTCTCGGCCTGCAAGCACACCGGGGCAAGGGTACTAGCCCCAGGAACAAGAGCTGAGCCGAGAGGCGTCTCCAGCACCGGCCTTTCTTTCCCTCGGTTTTACATAGGGAAGCCGTTCGCCGGGCTCTCAAGCACAGCGCCGAGCATACAGCCTCCTCTCTGCTAGGGACCAGGGGAGCTAAAGCGCGGTTTCTCCACAGTGTTGGGCCTTTCAAGGAGGGGCCCGCAACTTAGGCCTGCACGCACACATGCCGGCGGAATGCTAGCATTCTGCCACTGAGAGCTGGTGGGAGAGGTGCGGCTGCCCGAGTTCGTTTCTCTCACCCAGCAAAGTAGGGGACTCCTCTCCCAGGCTCTCACGCAGATATACTCCAAGTGTTTCCACCCTCGAGAACAGTGAGGCTCTGTACAACACGGTCCCCTACCCTACTGTTTCTGTGCGTTGGTACCCGAGAAATGAGAGTTGCATGTGTAAGGGGGCGGCCGCAGGCCTGGATTCAGGAATCAAGTGGGGAGTTGTGTTCTCCCTTCTGCCGCGGCCTCAGTCTCCCTCGGAAAATGGTTTTGGACTCGCTGGCAGTGCTCGCCCGCATTCGCACAGCAAAACGTTTCCACCCTCAGGAAGGCCTAAACTGGCCGAAGTCGGGATTTTCTGCAGTGTGTTTCCCTCGACTGAGTTGGATGGCTCTCGGCCCGCAAGCACACCGGGGCAAGAGTACTAGCCTCAGGAACAAGAGCTGAGCCGAGAGGCGTCTCCACCACCGGCATTTCTTTCCCTCCGTTTTACATAAGGAAGCCGTTCGCCGGGCTCTCAAGCACAGCACACAGCATACAGCGTGCTCTCCGCTAGGGACCGGCGGGAGCTAAAGCGCGCTTTCTCCACAGTGTTGGGCCTTTCAAGGAGGGCCCTGCACCTTCGGCCTGCACGCACACAGGCCGGAGGAGTGCTAGCGTTCTGCCACTGAGAGCTGTTGCGAGACGTGCGGATGCCCGAGTTCGTTTCTTTCGCCCAGTAAAATAGGGGACTCGTCTCCCAGGCTCTCACGCACACACACTCCAAGTGTTTCCACTCTCCGGAACAGTGAGGCTCTGTATAACACGGTCTCCTACCCTACTATATCCTTGCGTTGGTACGCGACCAGTGAGACCTGTATGCTGAAGGGGGCGGCCGCAGGCCTGACTTCAGGAATCAAGTGGGGAGTTGTGTTCTCCCTTCTGCCGCGGCCTCAGTCTCCCTCGCTAAATGGTTTTGGACTCGCTGGCAGTGCTCGCCCGCATTCACACTGCAAAGTGTTCGACCTTCAGGAAGGCCTAATCTGGCCGAAGTCGGGATTATCTACAGTGTGTTTCCCTCGACTTAGGAGGTTCGCTCTCGGCCTGCAAGCACACCGGGGCAAGGTTACTAGCCGCAGGAATAAGAGCTGAGCCGAGAGGCGTCTCCGGCACCGGCCTTTCTTTCCCTCGATTTTACATAAGGATGCCGTTCGCCGGGCTCTCAAGCACAGCGAACAGCATACAGCGTCCTCTCCGCTAGGGACCGGCGGGAGCTAAAGCGCGGGTTCTCCACAGTGTTGTGCCTTCCCGGGAAGGGCCTCCGACTTAGGCCTGCACGCACACAGGCCGGAGGAGTGCTAGCATTCTGATACTGAGAGCTGGTGGGAGAGGTGCGGGTGCACGAATCCGTTTCTCTCGCCCAGTAACTTAGGGCACTCGTCTGCCAGGCTCTGACGCACAGGCACTCCAGGTGTTCCAACTACCCGCAGCAGTGAGGCTATGTACAACACGGTTCCCCTACATTACTGTTTCTTTGTTTTGGTCAGCGAGCAGTGAGACTTGCAAGCCCAAGGGGGCGGTCGCTGGGCTGGCTACCGGAAACAAGAGGGGAGTTGTGTTCTCCCTTCTGCCGCGGCCTCAGTCTCCCTCGGAAAATGGTTTTGGACTCGCTGGCTGTTCTGGCCCGCATTCATACAGCAAAAGGTTTCCACCCTCAGGAAGGCCTAATCTGCCCGAGGTCGGGAATTTCTACAGTGTGTTTCCCTCGACTTAGTTGCTTGGCCATCGGCCTGCGAGCACACCGTGGCAAGGGTACCAGCCCAAGGAACAAGAGCTGAGCCGAGAGGCGCCTCCGGCACCGGCCTTTCTTTCCCTCGGTTTTACATAGAGAAGCCGTTCGCCTGGCTCTCAAGCACAGCGCACAGCATTCATCATTTTCTCCGCTAGGGAGCGGCGTGAGTTAAAGCGCGGTTTCTCCACAGTGTTGTGCCTTTCAAGGAGGGGCCTTCAACTTAGGCCTGTAGGCACACATGGAGGAGGAGTGCTAGCATTCTGCCAGTGAGAGCTGGTGGGAGAGGTGCGGCTGCCCGAGTTCCTTTCTCTCGCCCAGTAACGTAGGGCACTCGTATACCAGGCTCTCACGCACACACACTCCAGGTGTTTCCACTCTCCGGAACAGTGAGGCTCTACACCAGGGTACCCTACCCTACTGTTTCTTTGCGTTGGTACACGAGCAGTGGGACTTGCATGCTCAAGGGGGCAGCCGCTGCCCTGGCTTCAGGAAACAAGTGGGGAGTTGTGTTCTCCCTTCTGCCGCGGCCTCAGTCTCCCTCGGAAAATGGTTTTGGACTCGCTGGCAGTGCTCGCCCGCATTCACACAGCAAAATGTTTCCACCCTCAGGAAGGCCTAGTCTAGCAGAAGTTAGGAATTTCTACAGTGTGTTTCCCTCGACTTAAGTGGTTGGTTCTCGGCCTGCAAGCACCCCGGGGCAACGGTACTAGCCCCAGGAACAAGAGCTGAGCCGAGAGGCGTCTCCGCCAGCGGCCTTTCTTTATCTCAGTTTTACATAA
This sequence comes from Eumetopias jubatus, assembly GCF_037043125.1. Taxonomy (NCBI): domain Eukaryota; kingdom Metazoa; phylum Chordata; class Mammalia; order Carnivora; family Otariidae; genus Eumetopias; species Eumetopias jubatus. The sequence continues at coordinate 90,205,024 of NW_028274818.1, forward strand.
GGAAGCCGTTCGCCGGGCTCTCAAGCACAGCGCACAGCATACAGCGTCCTCTCCGCTACAGACCGGCAGATGGTAAAGCGCGGTTTCTCCACAGTGTTGGGCCTTTCAAGGAGAGTCCTGAAACATAGGCCTGCACGCACTCATGTTGGAGGAGTGCTAGCCTTCTGCCACTGAGAGCTGGTGGGAGAGGTGCGGATGCCCGAGTTCGTTTCTCTCGCCTAGTAACGTAGGGGCCTCGTCTACCAGGCTCTCACGCACACACACTCCAAATGTTTCCACTCTCCGGAACAGTGAGGCTCTACAACACGATACCCTACCCTTCTGTTTCCTTGCGTTGGTACGCGAGCAGTGAGAGTTGTATGGTAAAGGGGGCGGCCGCAGGCCTGGCTTCTGGAAACAAGTAGGGAGTTGTGTTCTCCCTTCTGCCGCGGCCTCAGTCTCCCTCGGAAAATGGTTTTGGACTCGATGGCAGTGCTTGCCCGCATTCACACAGCCAAAGGTTTCCACCCTCAGGAAGGCCTAATTTGGCCGAAGTCGGGATTTTCTAGTGTGTTTCCCTCGACTTGGCTCTCGGCCTGCAAGCACACCGGGGCAAGGTTACTAGCCCCAGGAACAAGATGTGGGCCGAGACGCGTCTCTGCCACCGGCCTTTCTTTCCCTCGGTTTTACTTAAGGAAGCCGATCGCCGGGCTCTCAAGCACAGTGCACAGCATACAGCGTCCTCTCCACTACGGCCGGCGGGAGGTAAAGCGCGCTTTCTCCACAGTGTTGTGACTTCCAGGGTGGGGCCTGCAACTTAGGCCTGCACGTACACAGGCCTGAGGAGTGCTAGCATTCTGATCCTGAGAGCTGGTGGGCGAGGTGCGGCTGCACGAATCCGTTTCTCTCGCCCAGGAACTTAGGGGACTCGTGTGCCAGGCTCTTACGCACAGGCACTCCAGGTGTTCCCACTCCCCGCAACAGTGAGGCTATCTACAACAGTGTTCCGCTACAGTACTGTTACTTTGTTTTAGTACGCGAGCAGTGAGACTTGCATTCCCAAGGGGGCGGCCGCTGGGCTGGCTTGAGGAAGCAAGTGGGGAGTTGTGTTCTCCCTTCTGCCGTGACCTCAGTCTCCCTCGGAAAATGGTTTTGGACTCGCTGGCAGTTCTCGCCCGGATTCATACAGCAAAAGGTTTTGACCCTCAGGAAGGCCTAATCTGGCCGAAGTCGGGATTTTCTGCAGTGTGTTTCCCTCGACTGAGTTGGTTGGCTCTCGGCCCGCAAGCACACCGGGGCAAGAGTACTAGCCCCAGGAACAAGAGCTGAGCCGAGAGGCTTCTCCGCCACCGGCATTTCTTTCCCTCCGTTTTACATAAGGAAGCCGTTCGCCGGGCTCTCAAGCACAGCACACAGCATACAGCGTGCTCTCCGCTAGGGACCGGCGGGAGCTAAAGCGCGGTTTCTCCACAGTGTTGCGCCTTTCAAGGAGGGCCCTGCACCTTAGGCCTGCACGCACACAGGCCGGAGGACTGCTAGCGTTCTGCCACTGAGAGCTGTTGCGAGACGTGCGGATGCCCGAGTTCGTTTCTTTCGCCCAGTAAAATAGGGGACTCGTCTCCCAGGCTCTCACGCACACACACTCCAAGTGTTTCCACTCTCCGGAACAGTGAGGCTCTGTATAACACGGTCTCCTACCCTACTATATCCTTGCGTTGGTACGCGACCAGTGAGACCTGTATGCTGAAGGGGGCGGCCGCAGGCCTGGCTTCAGGAAACAAGTGGGGAGTTGTGTTCTCCCTCTGCCGCAACCTCAGTGTCCCCCGGAAATTGGTTTTGGACTCGCTGGCTGTTCTCGCCCGCATTCATACAGCAAAAGTTTTCCACCCTCAGGAAGGCCTAATATGGCCGAACACGGGATTTTCTACAGTGTGTTTCCCTAGAGATAGTTGCTTGGCTCTCGCCTGCGAGCACACCGTGGCAAGGCTACCAGCCCAAGGAACAAGAGCTGAGCCGAGAGGCGTCTCCGCCACCGGCCTTTCTTTATCTCAGTTTTACATAAGGAAGCCGTTCGCCGGGCTCTCAAGCACAGCGCACAGCATACAGCGTCCTCTCCGCTACGGACCGGCGGGAGGTAAAGCGCGGTTTCTCCACAGTGTTGGGCCTTTCAAGGAGAGTCCTGAAACATAGGCCTGCACGCACTCATGTTGGAGGAGTGCTAGCCTTCTGCCACTGACAGCTGGTGGGACAGGTGCGGATGCCCGAGTTCGTTTCACTCGCCTAGTAACGTAGGGGACTCCTCTCCCAGGCTCTCACGCACACACACTCCAAGTGTTTCCACTCTCTGGAACAGTGAGGCTCTTTACAACACGGTCCCCTGCCTTACTGTTTCCTTGCGTTGGTACGCGAGCAGTGAGACTTGCATGCTCATGGGAGCGGCCGCTGGGCTGGCTTCAGGAAAGAAGTGGGGAATTGTGTTCTCCCTTCTACCGCGGAATCCGTCTCCCTGGAAAATGGTTTTGGACTCGCTGGCAGCGCTCGCCCGCATTCACACAGCAAAAGGTTTCCACAATCAGGAAGGCCTAATCTGGCCGAAGTCGGGGTTTTCTGCAGCGTGTTTCCATCGACTTAGTTGGTTGGCTCTCGGCCTGCAAGTACACCGGGGAAAGGGTACTAGCCCCAGGAACAAGAGCTGAGCCGAGAGGCATCTCCGCCACCGGCCTTTCTTTCCCTCAGTTTTTTTTTTAATTTTCTTATTCTTATGTTAAACACCATATATTACATCATTAATTTTTGCTGCAGTGTTCCATGACTCATTGTTTCTTCATAACACCCAGTGCTCCATGCAGAACGTGCCCTCCTCAATACCCATCACCAGGCTAACACATCCCCCTACGCCCCTCCCCTCTAGAACCCTCAGTTTGTTTTTCAGAGTCCTTCATCTGTCATGGTTCCTCTCTCCCTCTCACATACTCCCCTTCTCTTCCTTTCCTGTTACCTTCTTTCTCTTTTTTCTTAAAATATGTTGCGTTATTTGTTTCAGAAGTACAGATCTGTGATTCAACACTCTTGCACAATTCACAGGGCTCACCGTAGCACATATCCTCCCAAATGTCTATCACCAAGCCACCCCATCCCTCCAAACCCCAACCACTCCAGTAACACTCAGTTTGTTTCCTGAGATTAAGAATTCCTCATATCCGTGAGGTCATGCGATACATGTCTTTCTCTGATTGACATATTTCATTCAACATAACACCCTCCAGTTCCATCCACGTCGCTGCCAATGGCAAGATCTCATTACTTTTGACGGCTGCATAATATTCCATTGTGTATATATACCACCACTTCTTTATCCATTCATCTGTCGATGGACATCTTGGCTCTTTCCACAGTTTGGCTATTGTGGATATTGTTGCTATAAACATTGGGGTACACGTACACCTTCGGGTCCCTACATTTGTATCTTTGGGGTAAATACCCAGTAGTGCAATTGCTGGATCAAACGATAGCTCTAATTTCAACTGTTTGAGGAACCTCCATACTGTTTTCCAGAGTGGTTGCACCGGCTTGCATTCCCTCCAACAGTGTAGGAGGTTTCCCCTTTCTCCACATGCCCGCCAACATCTGTCGTTCCCTCACTTGTTAATTTTAGCCATTCTGACGGGTGTGATATGGCATCTCATTGAGGTTTTGATTTGGATATCCCTGATGCCGAGCGATGTTGAGCACTTTTTCATGTGCCTGTTGGCCATTTGGATGTCTTCTTTGGAAAAATGTCTCCTCATGTCTTCTGCCCATTTCTTGATTGGATTATTTGATCTTTGGGTGTTGAGTTTGATAAGTTCTTTATAGATTTTGTATACTAGCCCTTTATCTGATATGTCATTTGTAAATATTTTCTCCCATTCTGTCGGTTGTCTTTTGGGGTTGTGGACTGTTTCTTTTGCTGTGCAAAAGCTTTTTTTTTATTTTTTAATGTTATGTTAATCACTATATATTACATCATTAGTTTCTCGTGCAGTGTTCCATTATTCATTGATACTGGAATGGTTGGGGTGGGAGGGATGGGGTGGCTGGGTGATAGACATTGGGGAGGGTATGTGCTATGGTGAGCGCTGTGAATTGTGCAAGATTGCTGAATCACAGATCTGTAATTCTGAAACAAATAACGCAACATATTTTAAGAAAAATAAAAGAAGAAGATAACAGGAGAGGAAGAGAAGGGGAGTATTTCAAAGGGGGAGACGAACCATGAGAGATGATGGATTCTGAGAAACAAACTGAGGGTTCTAGAGGAGAGGGGGGTAGGGGGATGGGTTAGCCTGGTGATGGATATTGAGGAGGGCACTTTCTGCATGGAGCACTGGGTGTTATGAACAAACAATGAATCATGGAAGACTGCACCAAAAACGAATGATGTAATATATCATTCTTAAGTTATGATTAACATAACAATTAAGAAAAAAGCTTATGCACAGCAAGACAAACACTCCACATACCCAAAAGACAACCGACAGAATGGGAGAAAATATTGGCAAATGACATATCAGATAAAGGGCTAGTATCCCAAATCTATAAAGAACTTATCAAACTCAACACCCAAAGAACAAATAATCCAATCAAGAAATGGGCCGAAGACATGAACACACATTTTTCCAAAGAAGACATCCAAATGGCCGACAGGCACATGAAAAAGTGCTCAACATCGCTCGGCATCAAGGAAATCCAAATCAAAACCTCAATGAGATACCACCTGACACCCGTCAGAATGGCTAAAGTTAACAAGTCAGGGAACGACAGATGTTGGCGGGGATGTGGAGAAAGGGGAACCCTCCTCCACTGTTGGTGGGAATGCAAGCTGGTAAAACGACTCTGGAAAACAGTATGGAGGATCCTCAAACAGTTGAAATTAGTGCTACCGTTCGATCCAGCAATTGACTACTGGGTATTTAACACAAAGATACAAATGTAGGGACCCGAAGGGGTACGTGTACCGCAATGTTTATAGCAACAATGTCCACAATAGCCAAACTGTGGAAAGAGCCAAGATGTCCATCGACAGATGAATGGATAAGGAAGAGGTGGTATATATACACAATGGAATATTACGCAGCCTTCAAAAGGAATGAGATGTTGCCATTTGCAAAGACGTGGTTGGAACTGGAGGGTGTTATGTTGAGTGAAATAAGTTAATCAGAGGAAGACATGTAACGCATGACCTCACAGATATGAGGAATTCTTAATATCAGGAAACAAACTGACTGTTACTGGAGTGTTAGGGGGTGTGAGGGATGGGGTGGCTGGGTGATAGACATTGGGGAGAGTATGTGCTACGGTGAGGGCTGTGAATTGTGCAAGACTGTTGAATCACAAATCTGTACTTCTGAAACAAATAACGCAACATATTTTAAGAAAAAGAAAAAGAAAAAGAAGATAACAGGAGAGGAAGAGAAGGGGAGTATGTCAGAGGGGGACACGAACCATGACAGATGATGGACTCTGAAAAACAAAGGGAGGGTCTAGATGGGAGGGCGGGAGGGGTTTGGGTTATCCTGGTGATGGGTATTGAGGAGGGCATGTTCTGCATGGAGCACTGGGTGTTATGAACAAACAATGAATCATGGAACACTACGAAAAACTAATGATGTAATATATGGTGATTAACATAACAATAAAAAATTTAAAAAAAGCTTTTGCACAGCTAAAGAAACAGTCCACAAAACCAAAAGACACCCGACAGAATGGGAGAAAATATTGACAAATGACATAGCAGATAAAGGGCTAGTATCCAAAATGTATAAAGAACTTATCAAACTCAACACCCAAAGAACATATAATCCAATCAAGAAATGGCCCGAAGACATGAACAGACATTTTTCCAAAGAAGACATCCAAATGGCCAACAGGCACTTGAAAAAGTGCTCAACATCGCTCGGCATCAGGGAAATCCAAATCAAAACCTCAATGAGATACCACCTCACACTCGTCAGAATGGCTAAAATTAACAAGTCAGTGAAGACAGATTTTGGCGGGGTTGTGGAGAAAGGGGAACCCTCCTACACTGTTGGTGGGAATGCAAGCTGGTGCAACCACTCTGGAAAACACTATGGAGGATCCTCAAACAGTTGAAATTAGTGCTACCGTTCGATCCAGCAATTGACTACTGGGTAGTTAACACAAAGATTCAAATGTAGGGACCCGAAGGGGTACGTGTACCGCAATGTTTATAGCAACAATGTCCACAATAGTCAAACTGTGGAAAGAGCTAAGATGTCCATCGACAGATGAATGGATAAAGAAGAGGTGGTATATATACACAATGGAATATTATGCAGCCGTCAAAAGGAATGAGATGTTGCCATTTGCAAAGACGTGGATGGAACTGGAGGGTGTTATGTTGAGTGAAATAAGTCAATCAGGGAAAGACATGTATCGCATGACCTCACTGATATGAGGAATTCTTAATCTCAGGAAACAAACTGAGTGTTACTGGAGTGTTTGGGGGTGGGAGGGATGGGGTGGCTGGGTGATAGACATTGGGGAGAGTATGTGTTACGGTGAGCGCTGTGAATTGTGCAAGACTGTTGAATCACAGATCTGTACTTCTGAAAGAAAAAACGCAACATATTTTAAGAAAAAGTAAAAGAAGAAGATAACAGGAGAGGAAGAGAAGGGGAGTATGTCAGAGGGGGAGACGAACCATGACAGATGATGGACTCTGAAAAACAAAGTGAGGGTTCTAGAGGGGAGGGCGGTAGGGGTTTGGGTTAGCCTGGAGATGGGTATTGGGGAGGGCACGTTCTGCATGGAGCACTCGGTGTTATGAACAAACAATGAATCATGGAACACTGCACCAAAAACTAATGATGTAATATATGGTGATTAACATAACAATAAAAACGCTTTTGCACAGCAAAAGAAACAGTCCACAAAACCAAAAGACAACCGACAGAATGGGAGAAAATATTTGCAAATGACATATCAGATAAAGGGCTAGTCTCCAAAATCCATAAAGAACTTATCAAACTCAACACCCAAAGAACAAATAATCCAATCAAGAAATGGGCCGAAGACATGAACAGACATTTTTCCAAAGAAGACCTCCAAATGGCCAATAGGCACATGAAAAAGTGCTCAACATCGCTCGGCATGACGGAAATCCAAATCAAACCCTCAATGAGATACCACCTCACACCCGTCAGAATGGCTAAAATTAACAAGTCAGGGAATGACAGATGTTGGCGGGGTTGTGGAGAAAGGGGAACCCTCCTACACTGTTGGTGGGAAGGCAAGCTGGTGCAACCACTCTGGAAAACACTATGGAGGATCCTCAAACAGTTGAAATTAGAGCTACCATTCGATCCAGCAATTGCACTACTGGGTATTTACCACAAAGATACAAATGTAGGGACCCGAACGGGTACGTGTACCCCAATGTTTATAGCAGCAATGTCCAAAATAGGTAAATTGTGGAAAGAGCGAAGATGTCCATCGGCAGATGAACGGATAAAGAAGAAGTGGTGTATATACACAATGGAATATTATACAGCCGTCAAAAGGAATGAGATCATGCCATTTGCAACGACGCGGATGGAACTGGAGGGTGGTATGTTGAGTGAAATAAGTGAATCAGAGAAATACACCTATCGCATGACTCACTGATATGAGGAATTTTTAATCTCAGGAAAGAAACTGTTTGAATGGAGTGGTTGGGGCTGGGAGGGATGGGTTGGCTGGGTGATAGACATTGGGGAAGTATGTGCCACGGTGAGCGCTGTGAATTGTGCAAGACTGTTGAATCACAGATCTGTACTTCTGAATCAAATAACGCAACATATATTAAGAAAAGAGAAAAAAAGAAATAGATAACAGGAGATGAAGAGAGGGGGAGTATGTCAGACGGGGAGACGAACCATGAGAGATGATGGACTCTGAAAAACAAACTGAGGGTTCTAGAGGGGAGGGGGGTATGGGGATCGGTTAGCCTGGTGATGGGTATTGAGGAGGGCACGTTCTGCATGGAGCAGTGGGTGTTATGAACAAACAATTAATCATGGAACAGTGCACCAAAAACTAATGATGTAATATATGGTGATTAACATAACAATAAAAAAATTAAAAAAAAAAGATTTTGCACAGCAAAAGAAACAGTCCACAAAACCAAAAGACAACCGACAGAATGGGAGAAAATATGTGCAAATGACATATCAGATAAAGGGCTAGTATCCAAAATCGATAAAGAACTTATCAAACTCAACACCCAAAGAACACATAATCCAATCAAGAAATGGGCCGAAGACATGAACAGACATTTTTTCAAAGAAGACATCCAAATGGCCAACAGGCACATGAAAAAGTGCTCAACATAGCTCGGTATCAGGGAAATCCAAATCAAAACCTCAATGAGATACCACCTCACACCCGTCAGAATGGCTAAAATTAACAAGTCAGGGAACGACAGATGTTGGCGGGCATGTGGAGAAAGGGGAACCCTCCTACACTGTTGGTGGAAATGCAAGCTGGTGCAACCACTCTGGAAAACACTATGGAGGATCCTCAAACAGTTGAAATTAGCGCTACCGTTCGATCCAGCAATTGACTACTGGGTGTTTAACACAAAGATACAAATGTAGGGACCCGAAGGTGTACGTGTACCCCAAAGTTTATAGCAGCAATGTCCACAATAGCCAAACTGTGGAAAGAGCCAAGATGTCCATCGACAGATGAATGGATAAAGAAGAGGTGGTATATATACACAATGGAATATTATGCAGCCTTCTAAAGGAATGAGATGTTGCCATTTGCAAAGACGTGGATGGAACTGGAGGGTGTTATGTTGAGTGAAATAAGTCAATCAGAGAAAGACATGTATCGCATGACCTCACTGATATGAGGAATTCTTAATCTCAGGAAACAAACTGGGTTTTACTGGAGTGGTTGTGGGTGGGAGGGATGGGGTGGCTGGGTGATAGACATTGGGGAGGATATGTGCTACGGTGAGCACTGTCGATTGTGCAAGACTGTTGAATCACAGATCTGTACTTCTGAAACAAATAAAGCAACATATTTTAAGAAAAAGAAAAAGAAGAAGATAACAGGAGAGGAAGAGAAGGGGAGTATGTCAGAGGGGGAGACGAACCATGACAGATGATGGACTTTGAAAAACAAAATGAGGGTTCTAGAGGGGAGGGCGGTAGGGGTTCGGGTTTGCCTGGTGATGGGTATTGAGGAGGGCACGTTCTGCATGGAGGACTGGGTGTTATGAACAAACAATGAATCATGGAACACTGCACCAAAAACTAATGATGTAATATATGGTGATTAACATAACAATAAAAAAGCTTTTGCACAGCAAAAGAAACAGCCCACAAAACCAAAAGACAACCGACAGAATGGGAGAAAATATTTGCAAATGACATATCAGATAAAGGGCTAGTATCCAAAATCTATAAAGAACTTATCAAACTCAACACCCAAAGAACAAATAATCCAATCAAGAAATGGGCCGAAGACATGAACAGACATTTTTCCAAAGAAGACCTCCAAATGGCCAATAGGCACATGAAAAAGTGCTCAACATCGCTCGGCATGAGGGAAATCCAAATCAAAACCTCAATGAGATACCACCTCACACCCGTCAAAATGGCTAAAATTAACAAGTCAGGGAACGACAGATGTTGGCGGGGATGTGGAGAAAGGGGAAGCCTCCTACACTGTTGGTGGGAAGGCAAGCTTGTTTAAGCACTCTGGAAAACAGTATGGAGGTTCCTCAAAGAGTTGAAATTAGAGCTACCGTTCGATCCAGCAATTGACTACTGGGTATTTACCACAAAGATACAAATGTAGGGACCCGAAGGGGTACGTGTACCCAAAGTTTATAGCAGCAATGTCCACAATAACCAAACTGTGGAAAGAGCCAAGAGGTCCATCGACAGATGAATGGATAAAGAAGAAGTGGTATATATACACAAGGGAATATTATGCAGCCGTCAAAAGGAATGAGATCTTGCCATTTGCAATGACGTGGATGGAACTGGAGGGTGTTATGTTGAGTGAAATAGGTCACTCAGAGAAAGCCACGTATCGCATGACCTCACTGATATGAGGAATTCTTAATCTTAGGAAACAAACTGAGTGTTACTGGAGTGGTTGGAGGTGGGAGGGATGGGTTGGCTGGGTCATAGACATTGGGGAGGGTATGTGCCACGGTGAGCGCTGTGAATTGTGCAACACTGTTGAATCACAGATCTGTACTTCTGAATCAAATAACGCAACATATTTTAAGAAAAAAGAAAAAGAATTAGATAACAGGAGATGAAGAGAGGGGGAGTATGTCAGACGGGGAGAAGAACCATGAGAGATGATGGACTCTGAAAAACAAACTGAGGGTTCTAGAGGGGAGGGGGGTAGGGGGATCGGTTAGCCTGGTGATGGGTACAGAGGAGGGCAGGTTCTGCATGCAGCATTGGGTGTTATGAACAAACAATGAATCATGGAACACTGCACGAAAAACTAATGATGTAATATATGGTGCTTCACATAACAATAAAAAATTTAAAAAAAAGCTTTTGCAGAGCTAAAGAAACAGTCCACAAAACCAAAAGACACCCGACAGAATGGGAGAAAATATTTGCAAATGACATATCAGATAAAGGGCTAGTATCCAAAATCTATAACTAACTTATAAAACTCAACACCCAAAGAACATATAATCCAATCAAGAAAGGGGCCGAAGATATGAACAGACATTTTTCCAAAGAAGACATCCAAATGGCCAACAGGCACATGAAAAAGTGCTCAACATCGCTCGGCATCAGGGAAATCCAAATCAAAACTTCAATGAGATACCACCTCACACCCGTCAGAATGGCTAAAATTAACAAGTCAGGGAACGACAGATGTTGGCGGGGATGTGGAGAAAGGGGAACCCTCCTCCACTGTTGGTGGGAATGCAAGCTGGTGCAACCACTCTGGAAAACAGTATGGAGGATCCTCAAACAGTTGAAATTAGTGCTACCGTTCGATCCAGCAATTGACTACTGGGTATTTAACACAAAGATACAAATGTAGGGACCCGAAGGGGTACGTGTACCCCAAAGTCTATAGCAGCAATGTCCACAATAGCCAAACTGTGGAAAGAGCCAAGATGTCCATCGACAGATGAATGGATAAAGAAGAGGTGGAATATATACACAATGGAATATTATGCAGCCTTCAAAAGGAATGAGATGTTGCCATTTGCAAAGACGTGGATGGAACGGTAGGGTGTTATGTTGAGTGAAATAAGTCAATCAGAGAAAGACACGTATCGCATGACCTCACTGATATGAGGAATTCTTAATCTCAGGAAACAAACTGAGTGTTACTGGAGTGGTTGTGGGTGGGAGGGATGGGGTGGCTGGGTGATAGACAATGGGGACGGTATGTGCTACGGTGAGCGCTGTGCATTGTGCAAGACTGTTGAATCACAGATCTGTACTTCTGAAACAAATAACGCAACATATTTTAAGAAAAAGAAAAAGAAGATAACAGGAGAGGAAGAGAAGGGGAGTATGTCAGTGGGGGACACGAACCATGAGAGATAATGGACTCTGAAAAACAAAGGGAGGGTCTAGAGGGGAGGGCGGGAGGGGTTTGGGTTATCCTGGTGATGGGTATTGAGGAGGGCACGTTCTGCATGGAGCACTGGGTGTTATGAACAAACAATGAATCATGGAACACTGTAGGAAAAACTAATGATATAATATATGGTGATTAACATAACAATAAAAAATATTAAAAAAAGCTTTTGCACAGCTAAAGAAACAGTCCACAAAACCAAAAGACACCCGACAGAATGGGAGAAAATATTGACAAATGACATAGCAGATAGAGGGCTAGTATCCAAAATGTATAAAGAACTTATCAAACTCAACACCCAAAGAACATATAATCCAATCAAGAAATGGGCCGAAGACATGAACAGACATTTTTCCAAAGAAGACATCCATGGCCAACAGGCACATGAAAAAGTGCTAAACATCGCTCGGCATCAGGGAAATCAATCAAAACCTCAATGAGATACCACCTCACACCCGTCAGAATGGCTAAAATTAACAAGTCAGTGAAGACAGATTTTGGCGGGGTTGTGGAGAAAGGGGAACCCTCCTACACTGTTGGTGGGAATGCAAGCTGGTGCAACCACTCTGGAAAACACTATGGAGGATCCTCAAACAGTTGAAATTAGTGCTACAATTCGATCCAGCAATTGACTACTGGGTATTTAACACAAGTTTGAAATGTAGGGACCCGAAGGGGTACGTGTACCGCAATGTTTATAGCAACAATGTCCACAATAGCCAAAATGTGGAAAGAGCCAAGATGTCCATCGACAGACGAATGGATAAAGAAGTGGTGGTATATATTCACAATGGAATATTATGCAGCCTTCAAAAGGAATGAGATGTTGCCATTTGCAAAGACGTGGATGGAACTGGAGGGTGTTATGTTGAGTGAAATAAGTCAATCAGAGAAAGACATGTATCGCATGACCTCACGGATATGAGGAATTCTTAATCTCAGGAAAAACACTGAGTGTTACTGGAGTGGTTGGGGGTGGGAGGGATGGGGTGGCTGGGTGATAGACATTGGGGAGAGTATGTGCTACGGTGAGCGCTGTGAATTGTGCAAGACTGTTGAATCACAGATCTGTACTTCTGAAACAAATAAAGCAACATATTTTAAGAAAAAGTAAAAGAAGAAGATAACAGGAGAGGAAGAGAAGGGGAGTATGTCAGAGGGGGAGACGAACCATGACAGATGATGGACTCTGAAAAACAAAGTGAGGGTTCTAGAGGGGAGGGCGGTAAGGGTTTGGGTTAGCCTGGAGATGGGTATTGGGGAGGGCACGTTCTGCATGGAGCACTCGGTATTATGAACAAACAATGAATCATGGAACACTGCACCAAAAACTAATGATGTTATATATGGCGATTAACATAACAATAAAAACGCTTTTGCACAGCAAAAGAAACAGTCCACAAAACCAAAAGACAACCGACAGAATGGGAGAAAATATTTGCAAATGACATATCAGATAAAGGGCTAGTCTCCAAAATCCATAAAGAACTTATCAAACTCAACACCCAAAGAACAAATAATCCAATCAAGTAATGGGTCGAAGACATGAACAGACATTTTTCCAAAGAAGACCTCCAAATGGCCAATAGGCACATGAAAAAGTGCTCAACATCGCTCGGCATGAGGGAATTCCAAATCAAACCCTCAATGAGATACCACCTCACACCCGTCAGAATGGCTAAAATTAACAAGTCAGGGAATGACAGATGTTGGCGGGAAGTGGAGAAAGGGGAACCCTCCTACACTGTTGGTGGGAAGGCAAGCTGGTGCAACCACTCTGGAAAACACTATGGAGGATCCTCAAACAGTTGAAATTAGAGCTACCATTCGATCCAGCAATTGCACTACTGGGTATTTACCACAAAGATACAAATGTAGGGACCCGAACGGGTACGTGTACCCCAATGTTTATAGCAGCAATGTCCAAAATAGGTAAATTGTGGAAAGAGCGAAGATGTCCATTGACAGATGAACGGATAAAGAAGAAGTGGTGTATATACACAATGGAATATTATACAGCCATCAAAAGGAATGAGATCTTGCCATTTGCAACGACGCGGATGGAACTGGAGGGTGTTATGTTGAGTGAAATAAGTGAATCAGAGAAATACACCTATCGCATGACTCACTGATATGAGGAATTTTTAATCTCAGGAAAGAAACTGTTTAAATGGAGTGGTTGGGGCTGGGAGGGATGGGTTGGCTGGGTGATAGACATTGGGGAGGTATTTGCCACGGTGAGCGCTGTGAATTGTGCAAGACTGTTGAATCACAGATCTGTACTTCTGAATCAAATAACGCAACATATTTTAAGAAAATAGAAAAAAAGAAATAGATAACAGGAGATGAAGAGAGGGGGAGTATGTCAGACGGGGAGACGAACCATGAGAGATGATGGACTCTGAAAAACAAACTGAGGGTTCTAGAGGGGAGGGGGGTATGGGGATCGGTTAGCCTGGTGATGGGTATTGAGGAGGGCACGTTCTGCATGGAGCAGTGGGTGTTATGAACAAACAATTAATCATGGAACAGTGCACCAAAAACTAATGATGTAATATATGGTGATTAACATAACAATAAAAAAATAAAAAAAAAAAGATTTTGCACAGCAAAAGAAACAGTCCACAAAACCAAAAGACAACCGACAGAATGGGAGAAAATATGTGCAAATGACATATCAGATAAAGGGCTAGTATCCAAAATCTATAAATAAATTATAAAACTCAACACCCAAAGAACATATAATCCAATCAAGAAATGGGCCGAAAACATGAACAGACATTTTTCCAAAGAAGACATCCAAATGGCCAACAGGCACATGAAAAAGTGCTCAACATCGCTCGGCATGAGGGGAATCCAAATCAAAACCTCAATGAGATACCACCTCACACCCGTCAAAATGGCTAAAATTAACAAGTCAGGGAACGACAGATGGCGGGGATGTGGAGAAAGGGGAACCCTCCTCCACTGTTGGTGGGAATGCAAGCTGCTGCAGCCTCTCTGGAAAACAGTATCGAGGTTCCTCAAACAGTTGAAATTCGAGCTACTGTTCGAGCCAGCAATTGCACTACAGGGTATTTACCAGAACGTTACAAATGTAGGGACCAGAAGGGGTACGTGTACCCCAGTGTTTATAGCAGCAATGTCCACAATAGCCAAACTGTGGAAAGAGCCAAGATGTCCAGCGACAGATGAACGGATAAGGAAGACGTGGTATATATTCACAATGGAATATTATGCAGCCGTCAAAGGAATGAGATCTTGCCATTTGCAACGACGTGGATGGAACTGGATGGTGTTATGTTGAGTGAAATAAGTCAATCAGAGAAAGACACGTATCGCATGACGTCACTGATATGAGGAATTCTTAATCTCAGGAAACAAACTGAGTGTTACTGGAGTGGTTGGGGGTGGGAGAGATGGGGTGGCTGGGTGATAGACATTGGGGAGGGTATGTGCTACGGTGAGCGCTCTGAATTGTGCAAGACTGTTGAATCACAGATCTGTACTTCTGAATCAAATAACGCAACATATTTTAAGAAGAAAGAAAAAGAAGAAGATAACAGGAGAGGAAGGGAAGGGGAGTATGTCAGAGGGGAGACGAACCATGAGAGATGATGGACTCTGAAAAACAAACTGAGGGTTCGATAGGGGAGGGTGGTAGGGGCATATGTTAGCCTGGTGATGGGTATTGAGGAGGGCACGTTCTGCATGGAGCACTGGGTGTTATGAACAAACAATGAATCATGGAACACTGCACCAAAAACTAATGATGTAATATATGGTGATTAACATAACAATTAAAAAAATAAAAAAAAAAACACTGAGGGAATGGAAGGCCGGTGTCGGATACGCCTCTCGGCTCAGCTCTTGTTCCTGTGGCTAGTACCCTTGCCCCGGTGTACTTGCAGGCCGAGAGCCAACCAACTCACTCGGTGGAAACACACTGCAGAAAACACCGATTTCGGCCAATTTGGCCTTCCTGAGGGGGGAATCCTTTTGCTCTCTGAATGCGGGCGAGCACTGCCAGCGAGTCCAAAACCATTTTCGAGTGAGCCTGAGGCTGCGGTAGAAGGGAGAACACAACTCCCCACTTCTTTCCTGAAGCCAGCCCAGCGGCCGCCCCCTTGAGCATGCAAGTCTCACTGCTCGCGTACCAACGCAAGGAAACAGTAAGGTAAGGGACCGTGTTGTACAGAGCCTCACTGTTCCAGAGAGTGGAAACACTTGGAGTGTGTGTGCGTGAGAGCCCGGAAGACGAGTCCCCTACTTTACTGGGCGAGTGAAACGAACACGGGCAGCCGCACGTCTCCCACCAGCTCTCAGTGGTAGAATGCTAGCACTCCTTCGGCATGTGTGCGTGCAGGCCTAAGTTGCAGGCCCCTCCCTGGAAGGCACAACACTGTGGAGAAACCGCACTTTACCTCCCGCCGTTCCCTAGCGGAGAGGACGCTGTATGCTGTGCGCTGTGCCTGAGAGTCCGGCGAACGTCTTCCCTATGTAAAACCGAGGGAAAGAAAGGCCGGTGCCAGAGACGCCTCTGGGCTCAGCTCTTGTTCCTGAGGTAGTACCCTTGCCCCGGTGTGCTTGCAGCCCGAGAGCCAACCTCCTAAGTCCAGGGAACCACTCTGTAGAAATTCCTTACTTCGGCCAGACTAGGCCTTCCTGAGGGTGGAAACCTTTTGCTGTGTGAATCCGGGCGAGCTCTGCCAGCAAGTCCAAAACGATTTTCCGAGGGAGACTGAGGCCGCGGCAGAAGGGAGAACACAACTCCCCACTTGTTTCCTGAAGTCAGCCTAGGGCCGCCCCCTTGGGTATTCAAGTCTCACTGTTCGCGTACCAAAACAAAGAAAGCGTACTGTGGGAGAACCGTGTTATAGATAGCCTCATCGTTGTGGGGAGTGGGAACACAGGCAGTGCCTGTGCGTAAGAGCCTGGCATACGAGTCCCCTAAGTTCCTGGGCGAGAGAAACGGATTCGTGCAGCCGCACCTCTCCCACCAGCTCTCAGGATCAGAATGCTAGCACTCCTCCGGCCTGTGTGCGTGCAGGCCTGCGTTGAAGGCCCCTCCCTGGAAGGCACAACACTGTGGAGAAACCGCGCTTTAGCTCACGGCGGTCCCTAGCGGAGAGGAAGCTGTATGCTGTGCGCTGTGCTTGAGAGTCCGGCGAACGGCTTCCCTATGTAAAATCGAGGGAAAGAAAGGCCGGTGCCGGAGACGCGTCTCGGCTCAGCTCTTGTCCTGGGGCTAGTACCGTTGCCCCTGTGTGCTTGCAGGCCGAGAGCCAATCTCCTAAGTCGTGGGAACCACACTGTAGAAATTCCTTACTTCGATAGGACTAGGCCTTCCTGAGGGTGGAAGCCTTTTGCTGTGTGAACGCGGGCGAGCACTGCCAGCGAGTCCAAAACCATTTTCCGAGGGAGACTGAGGCCGCGGCAGAAGGGAGAACACAACTCCCCACTTGTTTCCTAAAGTCAGGCCTGAGGCCGCCCCCTTGACCATGCAAGACTCACTGCTCGCGAAACAACGCACGGAAACAGTAGGGTAGGGTACCGGGTTGTACAGAGCCTCAGTGTTCCGGTGAGTGGAAACACTTGGAGTGTGTGTGCATGCGAGCCTGGGAGACGTGTCCACTACGTTATAGGGCGAGAGAAACGAACTCGGTAGCCGCAACTCTCCCACCAGCTCTCAGTGGCAGAATGGTAGCACTCCTGCCGCATGTTTGCCTCTAAGCCTAAGTTGAAGGACCCTATTTGAAAGGCCCAACCCTGTGGAGAAACCGCGCTTTAGCTCCCGCCGGTCCCTAGCGGCGAAAAAGTTGTATTTTGTGCGCTGTGCTTGAGAGCCCAGCGAACGGCTTCCTTATGGAAAACCGAGGGAAAGGAAGGCCGGTGTCGGAGACGCCTCTCGGCTCAGCTCTTGTTCCTGCGTCTAGTAACGTTGCCCCGGTGTGCTTGCAGGCCGAGAGCCAAGCACCTAAGTCGAGGGAAACACACTGTAGAAAATCCCGTCTTCGGCCAGATTAGGCCGTCCTGAGAGTAGAAACCTTTTGCTGTGTGAATGCGGGCGAGCACTGCCAGCGAGTCCAAAACCATTTTCTGAGGCAGACTGAGGCCACGGCAGAAGGGAGAACACAACTCCCTACTTGTTTCCTGAAGCCAGGCCTGCGGCCGCCCCCTTACCCATGCAAGTCTCACTGCTCGCGTACCAACGCAAGGAAAGAGTGGGGTAGGAGACCGTGTTGTACAGAGCCTCACTGCTCCGGAGAGTGGAAACACTTGGAGTGTGTGTGCATGAGAGCTTGGGAGACGAGTCCCCTACGTTACTGGGCGAGAGAAGCGAACTCGAGCAGCCGCACCTCTCCCACCAGCTCTCAGTGGCAGAATGCTAGCACTCCTCCTCCATGTGTGCCTGCAGGCCTAAGTTGAAGGCCCCTCCTTGAAAGGCACAACACTGTGGAGAAACCGCGCTTTAACTCCCGCCGGTCCACAGTGTTGTGCCTTCCACAGAGAGGCCTGCAACTTAGGCCTGCACACACACAGGCCGGAGGAGTGCTAGCATTCTGACACTGAGATGGTGGGAGTGGTGTGGCTTCACGAAACCGTTTCTCTCGCCCAGTAACTTAGGGGACTCGTATGCCAGGCTCTTACGCACAGGCACTGCCTGTGTTCCCACTCCCCACAACAATGAGGCTATCTATAACACGGTTCTCCTACAGTACTGTTTCTTTGTTTTGGTACGCGAGCAGTGAGACTTGAATAACCAAGGGGGCGGCCCTGGGTTGGCTTCAGGAAACAAGTGGGGAGTTCTGTTCTCCCTTCTGCCGCGGCCTCAGTCTCCCTCCGAAAATCGCTTTGGACTTGCTGGCAGTGCTCGCCCGCATTCACACAGCAAAAGGTTTCCACCCTCAGGAAGGCCTAGTCTGGCCGAAGTAAGGAATTTCTACAGTGTAGTTCCCTGGACCTAGGAGGTTGGCTCTCGGCCTGCAAGCACACCGGGGCAAGGGTACCACCACAGGAACAAAAGCTGAGCCGAGAGGCGTCTCCGGCACCGGCCTTTCTTTCCCTCGGTTTTACATAGGGAAGCCGTTCGCCGGACTCTCAGGCACAGCGCACAGCATACAGCGTCCTCTCCGCTAGACAACGGCGGGAGGTAAAGCGCGGTTTCTCCACAGTGTTGTGCCTTCCAGGGAGGGGCCTGCAACTTAGGCCTGCACTCACACAGGCCGGAGGAGTGCTAGCATTCTGCCACTGAGAGCTGGTGGGAGAGGTGCGGATGCCCGAGTTCGTTTCTTTCGCCCAGTAACGTAGGGGACTCGTCTCCCAGGCTCTGACGCACACACACTCCAAGTGTTTCCACTCACGGGAACAGTGAGGCTCTGTACAACACGGTCCCCTACCCTACTGTTTCCTTGCTTTGGTACGCGAGCAGTGAGAGTTGCATGGTAAAGGTGGCGGCCGCAGGCCTGGCTTCAGGAAACAAGTGGGGAGTTGTGTTCTCCCTCCTGCCGCGGGCTCAGTCTCCCTCGCTAAATGGTTTTGGAATCGCTGGCAGTATTCCCCCCCCCCATTCACACAGCAAAAGCTTTAGACCCTCAGGAAGGCCTAATCTGGCCAAAGTCGGGAATTTCTACAGTGTGTTTTCCTCGACTAAGGTGGTTGGCTCTCGGCCTGCAAGCACACCGGGGCAACGTTACTAGACGCAGGAACAAGAGCTGAGCCGAGAGGCGTCTCCGGCACCGGCCTTTCTTTCCCTCGGTTTTACATAGAGAAGCCGTTCGCCTGGCTCTCAAGCACAGCGCACAGCATTCATCATTTTCTCCGCTACGGACCGGCGGGAGTTAAAGCGCGGTTTCTCCACAGTGTTGTGCCTTTCAAGGAGGGGCCTTCAACTTAGGCCTGTAGGCACACATGGAGGAGGAGTGCTAGCATTCTGCCAGTGAGAGCTGGTGGGAGAGGTGCGGCTGCCCGAGTTCCTTTCTCTCGCCCAGTAACGTAGGGCACTCGTATACTAGGCTCTCACGCACACACACTCCAGGTGTTTCCACTCTCCGGAACAGTGAGGCTCTACACCAGGGTACCCTACCCTACTGTTTCCTTGCGTTGTTACAGGAGCAGTGGGACTTGCATGCTCAAGGGGGCAGCTGCTGCCCTGGCTTCAGGAAACAAGTGGGGAGTTGTGTTCTCCATTCTGCCGCAGCCTCAGTCTCCCTCCGAAAATGGTTTTGGACTCGCTGGCAGTGCTCGCCCGCATTCACACAGCAAAATGTTTCCACCCTCAGGAAGGCCTAGTCTAGCCGAAGTAAGGAATTTCTACAGTGTGCTTCCCTCGACTTAAGTGGTTGGTTCTCGGCCTGCAAGCACCCCGGGGCAACGGTACTAGCCCCAGGAACAAGAGCTGAGCCGAGAGGCGTCTCCGGCCCCGGCCTTTCTTTTCCTCAGTTTTACATAGGGAAGCCGTTCGCCGGACTCTCAAGCACAGCGCACAGCATACAGCGTCCTCTCCGCTAGGGCCCGGCGGGATCTAAAGCGCGGTTTCTCCACAGTGTTGGGCCTTCCCAGGAGGGGCCTGCAACCTAGGCCTGCACGCACCCATTCCGGAGGAGTGCTAGCATTCTGCCACTGAGAGCTGGTTTGAGAGGTGCGGCTGCCCGAGTTCGTTTCTATCACCCAATAACGTAGTGGACTCGTCTCCCAGGGTCTCACGCACACACATTCCAAGTGTTTCTACTCTCGGGAACAGTGAGGCTCTGTAAAACACGGTCCCCTAACCTACTGTTTCCTTGCGTTGGTACGCGAGCAGTGAGACTTGCATGCACAAGTGGGCAGCGGCAGGACTGACTTCAGGAAACAAGTGGGGAGTTGTGTTCTCCCCTCTGCCGCGGCCTCAGTCTCCCTCGGAAAATGGTTTTGGACTTGCTGGCAGGGCTCGCCCGCATTCACACAGCAAAATGTTTCCACCCTCAGGAAAGCCTAGTCTAGCCGAAGTAAGGAATTTCTACAGTGTGCTTCCCTCGACCTGGAGGTTGGCTCTCGGCCTGCAAGCACACCGGGGCAACGGTACTAGCCCCAGGAACAAGAGCTGAGCCGAGAGGCGGCTCCGGCCCCGGCCTTTCTTTTCCTCGGTTTTACATAAGGATGCCGTTCGTCGGGCTCTCAAGCACAGCGAACAGCATACAGCGTCCTCTCCACTAGGGACCGGCGGGAGCTAAGGCGCGGGTTCTCCACAGTGTTGTGCCTTCCCGGGAAGGGTCTCCAACTTAGGCCTGCACGCACACAGGCCGGAGGAGTGCTAGCATTCTGATACTGAGAGCTGGTGGGAGAGGTGCGGCTGCACGAATCCGTTTCTCTCGCCCAGTAACTTAGGGGACTCGTCTGCCAGGCTCTGACGCACAGGCACTCCAGGTGTTCCAACTACCCGCAGCAGTGAGGCTATGTACAACACGGTTCCCCTACATTACTGTTTCTTTGTTTTGGTAAGCGAGCGTTGAGACTTGCAAGCCCAAGGGGGCGGCCGCTGGGCTGGCTACCGGAAACAAGAGGGGAGTTGTGTTCTCCCTTCTGCCGCGGCCTCAGTCTCCCTCGGAAAATGGTTTTGGACTCGCTGGCTGTTCTGGCCCGCATTCATACAGCAAAAGGTTTCCACCCTCAGGAAGGCCTAATCTGCCCGAGGTCGGGAATTTCTACACTGTGTTTCCCTCGACTTATTTGGTTGGCTCTCGGCCTGCAAGCACACCGGGGCAAGGGTACTAGCCCCAGGAACAAAAGCTGAGCCGAGAGGCGTCTCCGGCTCCGGCCTTTCTTTCCCTCGGTTTTACATAGGGAAGCCGTTCGCCGGGCTCTCAAGCACAGCGCAGAGGATACAGCGTCCTCTCCGCTAGGAAACGGTGGGATCTAAAGCGCGGTTCCTGCAGAGTGTTGGGACTTTCAAGGAGAGTCCTGAAACATAGGCCTACACGCACACATGCTGGAGGAGTGCTAGCATTCTGCCACTGAGAGCTGGTGGGAGAGGTGCGGATGCCCGAGTTCGTTTCTCTCGCCCAGTAACGTAGGGGACTCCTCTCCCAGGCTCTCATGCACACACACTCCAAGTGTTTCCACTCTCCGGAACAGTGAGGCTCTACAGCACGGTACCCTACCCTACTGTTTCCTTGCGTTGGTACGCGAGCAGTGAGAGTTGGATGGTAAAGGTGGCGGCCGCAGGCCTGGCTTCAGGAAACAAGTGGGGAGTTGTGTTCTCCCTTCTGCCGCGGCCTCAGTGTCCCTCGGAAAATGGTTTTGGACTCGCTGGCAGTGCTCGCCTGCATTCACACAGCAAAAGGTTTCCACCCTCAGGACGGCCTAGTCTGGCCAGTGGAACGAATTACATAGGGAAGCCGTTCGCCGGACTCTCAAGCACAGCGCACAGCATACAGCGTTCTCTCCGCTAGGGACCGGCGGGAGCTAAAGCGCGGTTTCTCCACAGTGTTGTGCCTTCCAGGGACGGGCCTGCAACTTAAGCCTGCACGCACACAGGCCGGAGGACTGCTAGCATTCTGCCACTGAGAGCTGGTGCGAGAGGAGCGGTTGCCCGAGTTCGTTTCTCTAGCCCAGTAACGTAGGGAACTCGTCTCCCAGGCTCTCACGCACACACACTCCAAGTGTTTCCACTCTCCGGAACAGTGAGGCTCGGTACAACACGGTCCCCTACCTTACTGTTTCCTTGTGTTAGTACGAGAGTGAGACTTGCAGGGTTAAGGGGCGGCCGCAGGCCTGGCTTCAGGAAACAAGTGGGGAGTTGTGTTCTCCCTTCTGCCGCGGCCTCAGTCTCCCTCGGAAAATGGTTTTAGACTCGCTGGCAGTGCTCGCCCGCATTCACAGAGCAAAAGGTTTTGACCCTCAGGAAGGCCTAAACGGCCGAAGTCGGGGTTTTCTACAGTGTGTTTCCCTCGACTTAGGTGGTTGGTTCTCGGCCTGCAAGCACACCGGGGCAAGGGTACTAGCCCCAGGAACAAGAGCTGAGCCAAGAGGGTTCTCCGCCACCGGCCTTTCTTTCCCTCGGTTTTACATAAGGAAGCCTTTCGCCGGGCTCTCAAGCACATCGCACAGAATACAGCGTCCTCTCCGCTAGGGACAGGCGGGAGCTTAAGCGCGGTTTCTCCACAGTGTTGGGCCTTTCAAGGAGGGGCCTGCAACTTAGGCCTGCACGCACACATGCTGAAGGAGTGCTAGCATTCTACCACTGGGAGCTGGTGGGAGACGTGCGGCTGCCCGAGTTCGTTTCTCTCGCCGGGTAAAGTAGGGGACTCTTCTCCCAGACTCTCACGCACACACACTTCAAGTGTTTCCACTCTCCGGAACCGTGAGGCTCTGTGCAACGTGGTCCCCTACCCTACTGTTTCCGTGCGTTGGTAAGGGAGCAGTGAGACTTGTATGCTCAAGGGGGTGGCCGCAGGCCTGGCTTCAGGAAACAAGTGGGGAGTTGTGTTCTCCCTTCTGCGGCGACCTCAGTGTCCCTCGGAAAATGGTTTTGGACTCGCTGGCTGTTCTCGCCCGCATTCATACAGCAAAAGGTTTCCACCCTCAGGAAGGCCTAATCTGGCCGAACACGGGAATTTCTACAGTGTGTTTCCCTCGACTTAGTTGCTTGGCCATCGGCCTGCGAGCACACCGTGGCAAGGGTACCAGCCCAAGGAACAAGAGCTGAGCCGAGAGGCGTCTCCGCCACCGGCCTTTCTTTATCTCAGTTTTACATAAGGAAGCCGTTCGCCGGGCTCTCAAGCACAGCGCACAGCATACAGCGTCCTCTCCGCTACAGACCGGCGGGAGGTAAAGCGCGGTTTCTCCACAGTGTTGGGCCTTTCAAGGAGAGTCCTGAAACATAGGCCTGCACGCACTCATGTTGGAGGAGTGCTAGCATTCTGCCACTGAGAGCTGGTGGGAGAGGTGAGGATGCCCGAGTTCGTTTCTCTCGCCTAGTAACGTAGGGGCCTCCTCTACCAGGCTCTCACGCACACACACTCCAAATGTTTCCACTCTCCGGAACAGTGAGGCTCTACAACACGATACCCTACCCTACTGTTTCCTTGCGTTGGTACGCGAGCAGTGAGAGTTGTATGGTAAAGGGGGCGGCCGCAGGCCTGGCTTCAGGAAACAAGTAGGGAGTTGTGTTCTCCCTTCTGCCGCGGCCTCAGTCTCCCTCGGAAAATGGTTCTGGACTCGATGGCAGTGCTTGCCCGCATTCACACAGCCAAAGGTTTCCACCCTCAGGAAGGCCTAATTTGGCCGAAGTCGGGATTTTGTAGTGTGTTTCACTCGACTTGGCTCTCGGCCTGCAAGCACACCGGGGCAAGGTTACTAGCCCCAGGAACAAGAGGTGGGCCGAGAGGCGTCTCCGCCACCGGCCTTTCTTTCCCTCGGTTTTACTTAAGGAAGCCGTTCGCCGGGCTCTCAAGCACAGTGCACAGCATACAGCGTCCTCTCCGCTACGGACCGGCGGGAGGTAAAGCGCGCTTTCTCCACAGTGTTGTGCCTTCCAGGGTGGGGCCTGCAACTTAGGCCTGCACGTACACAGGCCTGAGGAGTGCTAGCATTCTGATCCTGAGAGCTGGTGGGCGAGGTGCGGCTGCACGAATCCGTTTCTCTCGCCCAGGAACTTAGGGGACTCGTGTGCCAGGGTCTTACGCACAGGCACTCCAGGTGTTCCCACTCCCCGCAACAGTGAGGCTATCTACAACAGGGTTCCGCTACAGTACTGTTACGTTGTTTTAGTACGCGAGCAGTGAGACTTGCATTCCCAAGGGGGCGGCCGCTGGGCTGGCTTGAGGAAGCAAGTGGGGAGTTGTGTTCTCCGTTCTGCCGTGACCTCAGTCTCCCTCAGAAAATGGTTTTGGACTCGCTGGCAGTTCTCGCCCGGATTCATACAGCAAAAGGTTTTGACCCTCAGGAAGGCCTAATCTTGCCGAAGACGGGATTTTCTACAGTGTGTTTCCCTCGACTGAGTTGGTTGGCTCTCGGCCTGCAAGCACACCGGGGCAAGGGTACTAGCCCCAGGAACAAGAGCTGAGCCGAGAGGCGTCTCCAGCACCGGCCTTTCTTTCCCTCGGTTTTACATAGGGAAGCCGTTCGCCGGGCTCTCAAGCACAGCGCCGAGCATACAGCCTCCTCTCTGCTAGGGACCAGGGGAGCTAAAGCGCGGTTTCTCCACAGTGTTGGGCCTTTCAAGGAGGGGCCCGCAACTTAGGCCTGCACGCACACATGCCGGCGGAATGCTAGCATTCTGCCACTGAGAGCTGGTGGGAGAGGTGCGGCTGCCCGAGTTCGTTTCTCTCACCCAGCAAAGTAGGGGACTCCTCTCCCAGGCTCTCACGCAGATACACTCCAAGTGTTTCCACCCTCGAGAACAGTGAGGCTCTGTACAACACGGTCCCCTACCCTACTGTTTCTGTGCGTTGGTACCCGAGAAATGAGAGTTGCATGTGTAAGGGGGCGGCCGCAGGCCTGGATTCAGGAATCAAGTGGGGAGTTGTGTTCTCCCTTCTGCCGCGGCCTCAGTCTCCCTCGGAAAATGGTTTTGGACTCGCTGGCAGTGCTCGCCCGCATTCGCACAGCAAAACGTTTCCACCCTCAGGAAGGCCTAAACTGGCCGAAGTCGGGATTTTCTGCAGTGTGTTTCCCTCGACTGAGTTGGATGGCTCTCGGCCCGCAAGCACACCGGGGCAAGAGTACTAGCCTCAGGAACAAGAGCTGAGCCGAGAGGCGTCTCCACCACCGGCATTTCTTTCCCTCCGTTTTACATAAGGAAGCCGTTCGCCGGGCTCTCAAGCACAGCACACAGCATACAGCGTGCTCTCCGCTAGGGACCGGCGGGAGCTAAAGCGCGCTTTCTCCACAGTGTTGGGCCTTTCAAGGAGGGCCCTGCACCTTCGGCCTGCACGCACACAGGCCGGAGGAGTGCTAGCGTTCTGCCACTGAGAGCTGTTGCGAGACGTGCGGATGCCCGAGTTCGTTTCTTTCGCCCAGTAAAATAGGGGACTCGTCTCCCAGGCTCTCACGCACACACACTCCAAGTGTTTCCACTCTCCGGAACAGTGAGGCTCTGTATAACACGGTCTCCTACCCTACTATATCCTTGCGTTGGTACGCGACCAGTGAGACCTGTATGCTGAAGGGGGCGGCCGCAGGCCTGACTTCAGGAATCAAGTGGGGAGTTGTGTTCTCCCTTCTGCCGCGGCCTCAGTCTCCCTCGCTAAATGGTTTTGGACTCGCTGGCAGTGCTCGCCCGCATTCACACTGCAAAGTGTTCGACCTTCAGGAAGGCCTAATCTGGCCGAAGTCGGGATTATCTACAGTGTGTTTCCCTCGACTTAGGAGGTTCGCTCTCGGCCTGCAAGCACACCGGGGCAAGGTTACTAGCCGCAGGAATAAGAGCTGAGCCGAGAGGCGTCTCCGGCACCGGCCTTTCTTTCCCTCGATTTTACATAAGGATGCCGTTCGCCGGGCTCTCAAGCACAGCGAACAGCATACAGCGTCCTCTCCGCTAGGGACCGGCGGGAGCTAAAGCGCGGGTTCTCCACAGTGTTGTGCCTTCCCGGGAAGGGCCTCCGACTTAGGCCTGCACGCACACAGGCCGGAGGAGTGCTAGCATTCTGATACTGAGAGCTGGTGGGAGAGGTGCGGGTGCACGAATCCGTTTCTCTCGCCCAGTAACTTAGGGCACTCGTCTGCCAGGCTCTGACGCACAGGCACTCCAGGTGTTCCAACTACCCGCAGCAGTGAGGCTATGTACAACACGGTTCCCCTACATTACTGTTTCTTTGTTTTGGTCAGCGAGCAGTGAGACTTGCAAGCCCAAGGGGGCGGTCGCTGGGCTGGCTACCGGAAACAAGAGGGGAGTTGTGTTCTCCCTTCTGCCGCGGCCTCAGTCTCCCTCGGAAAATGGTTTTGGACTCGCTGGCTGTTCTGGCCCGCATTCATACAGCAAAAGGTTTCCACCCTCAGGAAGGCCTAATCTGCCCGAGGTCGGGAATTTCTACAGTGTGTTTCCCTCGACTTAGTTGCTTGGCCATCGGCCTGCGAGCACACCGTGGCAAGGGTACCAGCCCAAGGAACAAGAGCTGAGCCGAGAGGCGCCTCCGGCACCGGCCTTTCTTTCCCTCGGTTTTACATAGAGAAGCCGTTCGCCTGGCTCTCAAGCACAGCGCACAGCATTCATCATTTTCTCCGCTAGGGAGCGGCGTGAGTTAAAGCGCGGTTTCTCCACAGTGTTGTGCCTTTCAAGGAGGGGCCTTCAACTTAGGCCTGTAGGCACACATGGAGGAGGAGTGCTAGCATTCTGCCAGTGAGAGCTGGTGGGAGAGGTGCGGCTGCCCGAGTTCCTTTCTCTCGCCCAGTAACGTAGGGCACTCGTATACCAGGCTCTCACGCACACACACTCCAGGTGTTTCCACTCTCCGGAACAGTGAGGCTCTACACCAGGGTACCCTACCCTACTGTTTCTTTGCGTTGGTACACGAGCAGTGGGACTTGCATGCTCAAGGGGGCAGCCGCTGCCCTGGCTTCAGGAAACAAGTGGGGAGTTGTGTTCTCCCTTCTGCCGCGGCCTCAGTCTCCCTCGGAAAATGGTTTTGGACTCGCTGGCAGTGCTCGCCCGCATTCACACAGCAAAATGTTTCCACCCTCAGGAAGGCCTAGTCTAGCAGAAGTTAGGAATTTCTACAGTGTGTTTCCCTCGACTTAAGTGGTTGGTTCTCGGCCTGCAAGCACCCCGGGGCAACGGTACTAGCCCCAGGAACAAGAGCTGAGCCGAGAGGCGTCTCCGCCAGCGGCCTTTCTTTATCTCAGTTTTACATAAGGAAGCCGTTCGCCGGGCTCTCAAGCACAGCGCACAGCATACAGCGTCCTCTCCGCTACAGACCGGCAGATGGTAAAGCGCGGTTTCTCCACAGTGTTGGGCCTTTCAAGGAGAGTCCTGAAACATAGGCCTGCACGCACTCATGTTGGAGGAGTGCTAGCATTCTGCCACTGAGAGCTGGTGGGAGAGGTGCGGATGCCCGAGTTCGTTTCTCTCGCCTAGTAACGTAGGGGCCTCGTCTACCAGGCTCTCACGCACACACACTCCAAATGTTTCCACTCTCCGGAACAGTGAGGCTCTACAACACGATACCCTACCCTTCTGTTTCCTTGCGTTGGTACGCGAGCAGTGAGAGTTGTATGGTAAAGGGGGCGGCCGCAGGCCTGGCTTCTGGAAACAAGTAGGGAGTTGTGTTCTCCCTTCTGCCGCGGCCTCAGTCTCCCTCGGAAAATGGTTTTGGACTCGATGGCAGTGCTTGCCCGCATTCACACAGCCAAAGGTTTCCACCCTCAGGAAGGCCTAATTTGGCCGAAGTCGGGATTTTCTAGTGTGTTTCCCTCGACTTGGCTCTCGGCCTGCAAGCACACCGGGGCAAGGTTACTAGCCCCAGGAACAAGATGTGGGCCGAGACGCGTCTCTGCCACCGGCCTTTCTTTCCCTCGGTTTTACTTAAGGAAGCCGATCGCCGGGCTCTCAAGCACAGTGCACAGCATACAGCGTCCTCTCCACTACGGCCGGCGGGAGGTAAAGCGCGCTTTCTCCACAGTGTTGTGACTTCCAGGGTGGGGCCTGCAACTTAGGCCTGCACGTACACAGGCCTGAGGAGTGCTAGCATTCTGATCCTGAGAGCTGGTGGGCGAGGTGCGGCTGCACGAATCCGTTTCTCTCGCCCAGGAACTTAGGGGACTCGTGTGCCAGGCTCTTACGCACAGGCACTCCAGGTGTTCCCACTCCCCGCAACAGTGAGGCTATCTACAACAGGGTTCCGCTACAGTACTGTTACTTTGTTTTAGTACGCGAGCAGTGAGACTTGCATTCCCAAGGGGGCGGCCGCTGGGCTGGCTTGAGGAAGCAAGTGGGGAGTTGTGTTCTCCCTTCTGCCGTGACCTCAGTCTCCCTCGGAAAATGGTTTTGGACTCGCTGGCAGTTCTCGCCCGGATTCATACAGCAAAAGGTTTTGACCCTCAGGAAGGCCTAATCTGGCCGAAGTCGGGATTTTCTGCAGTGTGTTTCCCTCGACTGAGTTGGTTGGCTCTCGGCCCGCAAGCACACCGGGGCAAGAGTACTAGCCCCAGGAACAAGAGCTGAGCCGAGAGGCTTCTCCGCCACCGGCATTTCTTTCCCTCCGTTTTACATAAGGAAGCCGTTCGCCGGGCTCTCAAGCACAGCACACAGCATACAGCGTGCTCTCCGCTAGGGACCGGCGGGAGCTAAAGCGCGGTTTCTCCACAGTGTTGCGCCTTTCAAGGAGGGCCCTGCACCTTAGGCCTGCACGCACACAGGCCGGAGGACTGCTAGCGTTCTGCCACTGAGAGCTGTTGCGAGACGTGCGGATGCCCGAGTTCGTTTCTTTCGCCCAGTAAAATAGGGGACTCGTCTCCCAGGCTCTCACGCACACACACTCCAAGTGTTTCCACTCTCCGGAACAGTGAGGCTCTGTATAACACGGTCTCCTACCCTACTATATCCTTGCGTTGGTACGCGACCAGTGAGACCTGTATGCTGAAGGGGGCGGCCGCAGGCCTGGCTTCAGGAAACAAGTGGGGAGTTGTGTTCTCCCTCTGCCGCAACCTCAGTGTCCCCCGGAAATTGGTTTTGGACTCGCTGGCTGTTCTCGCCCGCATTCATACAGCAAAAGTTTTCCACCCTCAGGAAGGCCTAATATGGCCGAACACGGGATTTTCTACAGTGTGTTTCCCTAGAGATAGTTGCTTGGCTCTCGCCTGCGAGCACAACGTGGCAAGGCTACCAGCCCAAGGAACAAGAGCTGAGCCGAGAGGCGTCTCCGCCACCGGCCTTTCTTTATCTCAGTTTTACATAAGGAAGCCGTTCGCCGGGCTCTCAAGCACAGCGCACAGCATACAGCGTCCTCTCCGCTACGGACCGGCGGGAGGTAAAGCGCGGTTTCTCCACAGTGTTGGGCCTTTCAAGGAGAGTCCTGAAACATAGGCCTGCACGCACTCATGTTGGAGGAGTGCTAGCCTTCTGCCACTGACAGCTGGTGGGACAGGTGCGGATGCCCGAGTTCGTTTCACTCGCCTAGTAACGTAGGGGACTCCTCTCCCAGGCTCTCACGCACACACACTCCAAGTGTTTCCACTCTCTGGAACAGTGAGGCTCTTTACAACACGGTCCCCTGCCTTACTGTTTCCTTGCGTTGGTACGCGAGCAGTGAGACTTGCATGCTCATGGGAGCGGCCGCTGGGCTGGCTTCAGGAAAGAAGTGGGGAATTGTGTTCTCCCTTCTACCGCGGAATCCGTCTCCCTGGAAAATGGTTTTGGACTCGCTGGCAGCGCTCGCCCGCATTCACACAGCAAAAGGTTTCCACACTCAGGAAGGCCTAATCTGGCCGAAGTCGGGGTTTTCTGCAGCGTGTTTCCATCGACTTAGTTGGTTGGCTCTCGGCCTGCAAGTACACCGGGGAAAGGGTACTAGCCCCAGGAACAAGAGCTGAGCCGAGAGGCATCTCCGCCACCGGCCTTTCTTTCCCTCAGTTTTTTTTTTAATTTTCTTATTCTTATGTTAAACACCATATATTACATCATTAATTTTTGCTGCAGTGTTCCATGACTCATTGTTTCTTCATAACACCCAGTGCTCCATGCAGAACGTGCCCTCCTCAATACCCATCACCAGGCTAACACATCCCCCTACGCCCCTCCCCTCTAGAACCCTCAGTTTGTTTTTCAGAGTCCTTCATCTGTCATGGTTCCTCTCTCCCTCTCACATACTCCCCTTCTCTTCCTTTCCTGTTACCTTCTTTCTCTTTTTTCTTAAAATATGTTGCGTTATTTGTTTCAGAAGTACAGATCTGTGATTCAACACTCTTGCACAATTCACAGGGCTCACCGTAGCACATATCCTCCCAAATGTCTATCACCAAGCCACCCCATCCCTCCAAACCCCAACCACTCCAGTAACACTCAGTTTGTTTCCTGAGATTAAGAATTCCTCATATCCGTGAGGTCATGCGATACATGTCTTTCTCTGATTGACATATTTCATTCAACATAACACCCTCCAGTTCCATCCACGTCGCTGCCAATGGCAAGATCTCATTACTTTTGACGGCTGCATAATATTCCATTGTGTATATATACCACCACTTCTTTATCCATTCATCTGTCGATGGACATCTTGGCTCTTTCCACAGTTTGGCTATTGTGGATATTGCTGCTATAAACATTGGGGTACACGTACACCTTCGGGTCCCTACATTTGTATCTTTGGGGTAAATACCCAGTAGTGCAATTGCTGGATCAAACGATAGCTCTAATTTCAACTGTTTGAGGAACCTCCATACTGTTTTCCAGAGTGGTTGCACCGGCTTGCATTCCCTCCAACAGTGTAGGAGGTTTCCCCTTTCTCCACATGCCCGCCAACATCTGTCGTTCCCTCACTTGTTAATTTTAGCCATTCTGACGGGTGTGATATGGCATCTCATTGAGGTTTTGATTTGGATATCCCTGATGCCGAGCGATGTTGAGCACTTTTTCATGTGCCTGTTGGCCATTTGGATGTCTTCTTTGGAAAAATGTCTCCTCATGTCTTCTGCCCATTTCTTGATTGGATTATTTGATCTTTGGGTGTTGAGTTTGATAAGTTCTTTATAGATTTTGTATACTAGCCCTTTATCTGATATGTCATTTGTAAATATTTTCTCCCATTCTGTCGGTTGTCTTTTGGGGTTGTGGACTGTTTCTTTTGCTGTGCAAAAGCTTTTTTTTTATTTTTTAATGTTATGTTAATCACTATATATTACATCATTAGTTTCTCGTGCAGTGTTCCATTATTCATTGATACTGGAATGGTTGGGGTGGGAGGGATGGGGTGGCTGGGTGATAGACATTGGGGAGGGTATGTGCTATGGTGAGCGCTGTGAATTGTGCAAGATTGCTGAATCACAGATCTGTACTTCTGAAACAAATAACGCAACATATTTTAAGAAAAATAAAAGAAGAAGATAACAGGAGAGGAAGAGAAGGGGAGTATTTCAAAGGGGGAGACGAACCATGAGAGATGATGGATTCTGAGAAACAAACTGAGGGTTCTAGAGGAGAGGGGGGTAGGGGGATGGGTTAGCCTGGTGATGGATATTGAGGAGGGCACTTTCTGCATGGAGCACTGGGTGTTATGAACAAACAATGAATCATGGAAGACTGCACCAAAAACGAATGATGTAATATATCATTCTTAAGTTATGATTAACATAACAATTAAGAAAAAAGCTTATGCACAGCAAGACAAACACTCCACATACCCAAAAGACAACCGACAGAATGGGAGAAAATATTGGCAAATGACATATCAGATAAAGGGCTAGTATCCCAAATCTATAAAGAACTTATCAAACTCAACACCCAAAGAACAAATAATCCAATCAAGAAATGGGCCGAAGACATGAACACACATTTTTCCAAAGAAGACATCCAAATGGCCAACAGGCACATGAAAAAGTGCTCAACATCGCTCGGCATCAAGGAAATCCAAATCAAAACCTCAATGAGATACCACCTGACACCCGTCAGAATGGCTAAAGTTAACAAGTCAGGGAACGACAGATGTTGGCGGGGATGTGGAGAAAGGGGAACCCTCCTCCACTGTTGGTGGGAATGCAAGCTGGTAAAACGACTCTGGAAAACAGTATGGAGGATCCTCAAACAGTTGAAATTAGTGCTACCGTTCGATCCAGCAATTGACTACTGGGTATTTAACACAAAGATACAAATGTAGGGACCCGAAGGGGTACGTGTACCGCAATGTTTATAGCAACAATGTCCACAATAGCCAAACTGTGGAAAGAGCCAAGATGTCCATCGACAGATGAATGGATAAGGAAGAGGTGGTATATATACACAATGGAATATTACGCAGCCTTCAAAAGGAATGAGATGTTGCCATTTGCAAAGACGTGGTTGGAACTGGAGGGTGTTATGTTGAGTGAAATAAGTTAATCAGAGGAAGACATGTAACGCATGACCTCACAGATATGAGGAATTCTTAATATCAGGAAACAAACTGACTGTTACTGGAGTGTTAGGGGGTGTGAGGGATGGGGTGGCTGGGTGATAGACATTGGGGAGAGTATGTGCTACGGTGAGGGCTGTGAATTGTGCAAGACTGTTGAATCACAAATCTGTACTTCTGAAACAAATAACGCAACATATTTTAAGAAAAAGAAAAAGAAAAAGAAGATAACAGGAGAGGAAGAGAAGGGGAGTATGTCAGAGGGGGACACGAACCATGACAGATGATGGACTCTGAAAAACAAAGGGAGGGTCTAGATGGGAGGGCGGGAGGGGTTTGGGTTATCCTGGTGATGGGTATTGAGGAGGGCATGTTCTGCATGGAGCACTGGGTGTTATGAACAAACAATGAATCATGGAACACTACGAAAAACTAATGATGTAATATATGGTGATTAACATAACAATAAAAAATTTAAAAAAAGCTTTTGCACAGCTAAAGAAACAGTCCACAAAACCAAAAGACACCCGACAGAATGGGAGAAAATATTGACAAATGACATAGCAGATAAAGGGCTAGTATCCAAAATGTATAAAGAACTTATCAAACTCAACACCCAAAGAACATATAATCCAATCAAGAAATGGCCCGAAGACATGAACAGACATTTTTCCAAAGAAGACATCCAAATGGCCAACAGGCACTTGAAAAAGTGCTCAACATCGCTCGGCATCAGGGAAATCCAAATCAAAACCTCAATGAGATACCACCTCACACTCGTCAGAATGGCTAAAATTAACAAGTCAGTGAAGACAGATTTTGGCGGGGTTGTGGAGAAAGGGGAACCCTCCTACACTGTTGGTGGGAATGCAAGCTGGTGCAACCACTCTGGAAAACACTATGGAGGATCCTCAAACAGTTGAAATTAGTGCTACCGTTCGATCCAGCAATTGACTACTGGGTAGTTAACACAAAGATTCAAATGTAGGGACCCGAAG
The DNA here is from genome assembly GCF_037043125.1 of Eumetopias jubatus. NCBI lineage: Eukaryota > Metazoa > Chordata > Mammalia > Carnivora > Otariidae > Eumetopias > Eumetopias jubatus. The sequence continues at coordinate 90,238,643 of NW_028274818.1, forward strand.
GGGTACGTGTACCGCAATGTTTATAGCAACAATGTCCACAATAGTCAAACTGTGGAAAGAGCTAAGATGTCCATCGACAGATGAATGGATAAAGAAGAGGTGGTATATATACACAATGGAATATTATGCAGCCGTCAAAAGGAATGAGATGTTGCCATTTGCAAAGACGTGGATGGAACTGGAGGGTGTTATGTTGAGTGAAATAAGTCAATCAGGGAAAGACATGTATCGCATGACCTCACTGATATGAGGAATTCTTAATCTCAGGAAACAAACTGAGTGTTACTGGAGTGTTTGGGGGTGGGAGGGATGGGGTGGCTGGGTGATAGACATTGGGGAGAGTATGTGTTACGGTGAGCGCTGTGAATTGTGCAAGACTGTTGAATCACAGATCTGTACTTCTGAAAGAAAAAACGCAACATATTTTAAGAAAAAGTAAAAGAAGAAGATAACAGGAGAGGAAGAGAAGGGGAGTATGTCAGAGGGGGAGACGAACCATGACAGATGATGGACTCTGAAAAACAAAGTGAGGGTTCTAGAGGGGAGGGCGGTAGGGGTTTGGGTTAGCCTGGAGATGGGTATTGGGGAGGGCACGTTCTGCATGGAGCACTCGGTGTTATGAACAAACAATGAATCATGGAACACTGCACCAAAAACTAATGATGTAATATATGGTGATTAACATAACAATAAAAACGCTTTTGCACAGCAAAAGAAACAGTCCACAAAACCAAAAGACAACCGACAGAATGGGAGAAAATATTTGCAAATGACATATCAGATAAAGGGCTAGTCTCCAAAATCCATAAAGAACTTATCAAACTCAACACCCAAAGAACAAATAATCCAATCAAGAAATGGGCCGAAGACATGAACAGACATTTTTCCAAAGAAGACCTCCAAATGGCCAATAGGCACATGAAAAAGTGCTCAACATCGCTCGGCATGAGGGAAATCCAAATCAAACCCTCAATGAGATACCACCTCACACCCGTCAGAATGGCTAAAATTAACAAGTCAGGGAATGACAGATGTTGGCGGGGTTGTGGAGAAAGGGGAACCCTCCTACACTGTTGGTGGGAAGGCAAGCTGGTGCAACCACTCTGGAAAACACTATGGAGGATCCTCAAACAGTTGAAATTAGAGCTACCATTCGATCCAGCAATTGCACTACTGGGTATTTACCACAAAGATACAAATGTAGGGACCCGAACGGGTACGTGTACCCCAATGTTTATAGCAGCAATGTCCAAAATAGGTAAATTGTGGAAAGAGCGAAGATGTCCATCGGCAGATGAACGGATAAAGAAGAAGTGGTGTATATACACAATGGAATATTATACAGCCGTCAAAAGGAATGAGATCATGCCATTTGCAACGACGCGGATGGAACTGGAGGGTGCTATGTTGAGTGAAATAAGTGAATCAGAGAAATACACCTATCGCATGACTCACTGATATGAGGAATTTTTAATCTCAGGAAAGAAACTGTTTGAATGGAGTGGTTGGGGCTGGGAGGGATGGGTTGGCTGGGTGATAGACATTGGGGAAGTATGTGCCACGGTGAGCGCTGTGAATTGTGCAACACTGTTGAATCACAGATCTGTACTTCTGAATCAAATAACGCAACATATATTAAGAAAAGAGAAAAAAAGAAATAGATAACAGGAGATGAAGAGAGGGGGAGTATGTCAGACGGGGAGACGAACCATGAGAGATGATGGACTCTGAAAAACAAACTGAGGGTTCTAGAGGGGAGGGGGGTATGGGGATCGGTTAGCCTGGTGATGGGTATTGAGGAGGGCACGTTCTGCATGGAGCAGTGGGTGTTATGAACAAACAATTAATCATGGAACAGTGCACCAAAAACTAATGATGTAATATATGGTGATTAACATAACAATAAAAAAATTAAAAAAAAAAGATTTTGCACAGCAAAAGAAACAGTCCACAAAACCAAAAGACAACCGACAGAATGGGAGAAAATATGTGCAAATGACATATCAGATAAAGGGCTAGTATCCAAAATCGATAAAGAACTTATCAAACTCAACACCCAAAGAACACATAATCCAATCAAGAAATGGGCCGAAGACATGAACAGACATTTTTTCAAAGAAGACATCCAAATGGCCAACAGGCACATGAAAAAGTGCTCAACATAGCTCGGTATCAGGGAAATCCAAATCAAAACCTCAATGAGATACCACCTCACACCCGTCAGAATGGCTAAAATTAACAAGTCAGGGAACGACAGATGTTGGCGGGCATGTGGAGAAAGGGGAACCCTCCTACACTGTTGGTGGAAATGCAAGCTGGTGCAACCACTCTGGAAAACACTATGGAGGATCCTCAAACAGTTGAAATTAGCGCTACCGTTCGATCCAGCAATTGACTACTGGGTGTTTAACACAAAGATACAAATGTAGGGACCCGAAGGTGTACGTGTACCCCAAAGTTTATAGCAGCAATGTCCACAATAGCCAAACTGTGGAAAGAGCCAAGATGTCCATCGACAGATGAATGGATAAAGAAGAGGTGGTATATATACACAATGGAATATTATGCAGCCTTCTAAAGGAATGAGATGTTGCCATTTGCAAAGACGTGGATGGAACTGGAGGGTGTTATGTTGAGTGAAATAAGTCAATCAGAGAAAGACATGTATCGCATGACCTCACTGATATGAGGAATTCTTAATCTCAGGAAACAAACTGGGTTTTACTGGAGTGGTTGTGGGTGGGAGGGATGGGGTGGCTGGGTGATAGACATTGGGGAGGATATGTGCTACGGTGAGCACTGTCGATTGTGCAAGACTGTTGAATCACAGATCTGTACTTCTGAAACAAATAAAGCAACATATTTTAAGAAAAAGAAAAAGAAGAAGATAACAGGAGAGGAAGAGAAGGGGAGTATGTCAGAGGGGGAGACGAACCATGACAGATGATGGACTTTGAAAAACAAAATGAGGGTTCTAGAGGGGAGGGCGGTAGGGGTTCGGGTTTGCCTGGTGATGGGTATTGAGGAGGGCACGTTCTGCATGGAGGACTGGGTGTTATGAACAAACAATGAATCATGGAACACTGCACCAAAAACTAATGATGTAATATATGGTGATTAACATAACAATAAAAAAGCTTTTGCACAGCAAAAGAAACAGCCCACAAAACCAAAAGACAACCGACAGAATGGGAGAAAATATTTGCAAATGACATATCAGATAAAGGGCTAGTATCCAAAATCTATAAAGAACTTATCAAACTCAACACCCAAAGAACAAATAATCCAATCAAGAAATGGGCCGAAGACATGAACAGACATTTTTCCAAAGAAGACCTCCAAATGGCCAATAGGCACATGAAAAAGTGCTCAACATCGCTCGGCATGAGGGAAATCCAAATCAAAACCTCAATGAGATACCACCTCACACCCGTCAAAATGGCTAAAATTAACAAGTCAGGGAACGACAGATGTTGGCGGGGATGTGGAGAAAGGGGAAGCCTCCTACACTGTTGGTGGGAAGGCAAGCTTGTTTAAGCACTCTGGAAAACAGTATGGAGGTTCCTCAAAGAGTTGAAATTAGAGCTACCGTTCGATCCAGCAATTGACTACTGGGTATTTACCACAAAGATACAAATGTAGGGACCCGAAGGGGTACGTGTACCCAAAGTTTATAGCAGCAATGTCCACAATAACCAAACTGTGGAAAGAGCCAAGAGGTCCATCGACAGATGAATGGATAAAGAAGAAGTGGTATATATACACAAGGGAATATTATGCAGCCGTCAAAAGGAATGAGATCTTGCCATTTGCAATGACGTGGATGGAACTGGAGGGTGTTATGTTGAGTGAAATAGGTCACTCAGAGAAAGCCACGTATCGCATGACCTCACTGATATGAGGAATTCTTAATCTTAGGAAACAAACTGAGTGTTACTGGAGTGGTTGGAGGTGGGAGGGATGGGTTGGCTGGGTCATAGACATTGGGGAGGGTATGTGCCACGGTGAGCGCTGTGAATTGTGCAACACTGTTGAATCACAGATCTGTACTTCTGAATCAAATAACGCAACATATTTTAAGAAAAAAGAAAAAGAATTAGATAACAGGAGATGAAGAGAGGGGGAGTATGTCAGACGGGGAGAAGAACCATGAGAGATGATGGACTCTGAAAAACAAACTGAGGGTTCTAGAGGGGAGGGGGGTAGGGGGATCGGTTAGCCTGGTGATGGGTACAGAGGAGGGCAGGTTCTGCATGCAGCATTGGGTGTTATGAACAAACAATGAATCATGGAACACTGCACGAAAAACTAATGATGTAATATATGGTGCTTCACATAACAATAAAAAATTTAAAAAAAAGCTTTTGCAGAGCTAAAGAAACAGTCCACAAAACCAAAAGACACCCGACAGAATGGGAGAAAATATTTGCAAATGACATATCAGATAAAGGGCTAGTATCCAAAATCTATAACTAACTTATAAAACTCAACACCCAAAGAACATATAATCCAATCAAGAAAGGGGCCGAAGATATGAACAGACATTTTTCCAAAGAAGACATCCAAATGGCCAACAGGCACATGAAAAAGTGCTCAACATCGCTCGGCATCAGGGAAATCCAAATCAAAACTTCAATGAGATACCACCTCACACCCGTCAGAATGGCTAAAATTAACAAGTCAGGGAACGACAGATGTTGGCGGGGATGTGGAGAAAGGGGAACCCTCCTCCACTGTTGGTGGGAATGCAAGCTGGTGCAACCACTCTGGAAAACAGTATGGAGGATCGTCAAACAGTTGAAATTAGTGCTACCGTTCGATCCAGCAATTGACTACTGGGTATTTAACACAAAGATACAAATGTAGGGACCCGAAGGGGTACGTGTACCCCAAAGTCTATAGCAGCAATGTCCACAATAGCCAAACTGTGGAAAGAGCCAAGATGTCCATCGACAGATGAATGGATAAAGAAGAGGTGGAATATATACACAATGGAATATTATGCAGCCTTCAAAAGGAATGAGATGTTGCCATTTGCAAAGACGTGGATGGAACGGTAGGGTGTTATGTTGAGTGAAATAAGTCAATCAGAGAAAGACACGTATCGCATGACCTCACTGATATGAGGAATTCTTAATCTCAGGAAACAAACTGAGTGTTACTGGAGTGGTTGTGGGTGGGAGGGATGGGGTGGCTGGGTGATAGACAATGGGGACGGTATGTGCTACGGTGAGCGCTGTGCATTGTGCAAGACTGTTGAATCACAGATCTGTACTTCTGAAACAAATAACGCAACATATTTTAAGAAAAAGAAAAAGAAGATAACAGGAGAGGAAGAGAAGGGGAGTATGTCAGTGGGGGACACGAACCATGAGAGATAATGGACTCTGAAAAACAAAGGGAGGGTCTAGAGGGGAGGGCGGGAGGGGTTTGGGTTATCCTGGTGATGGGTATTGAGGAGGGCACGTTCTGCATGGAGCACTGGGTGTTATGAACAAACAATGAATCATGGAACACTGTAGGAAAAACTAATGATATAATATATGGTGATTAACATAACAATAAAAAATATTAAAAAAAGCTTTTGCACAGCTAAAGAAACAGTCCACAAAACCAAAAGACACCCGACAGAATGGGAGAAAATATTGACAAATGACATAGCAGATAGAGGGCTAGTATCCAAAATGTATAAAGAACTTATCAAACTCAACACCCAAAGAACATATAATCCAATCAAGAAATGGGCCGAAGACATGAACAGACATTTTTCCAAAGAAGACATCCATGGCCAACAGGCACATGAAAAAGTGCTAAACATCGCTCGGCATCAGGGAAATCAATCAAAACCTCAATGAGATACCACCTCACACCCGTCAGAATGGCTAAAATTAACAAGTCAGTGAAGACAGATTTTGGCGGGGTTGTGGAGAAAGGGGAACCCTCCTACACTGTTGGTGGGAATGCAAGCTGGTGCAACCACTCTGGAAAACACTATGGAGGATCCTCAAACAGTTGAAATTAGTGCTACAATTCGATCCAGCAATTGACTACTGGGTATTTAACACAAGTTTGAAATGTAGGGACCCGAAGGGGTACGTGTACCGCAATGTTTATAGCAACAATGTCCACAATAGCCAAAATGTGGAAAGAGCCAAGATGTCCATCGACAGACGAATGGATAAAGAAGTGGTGGTATATATTCACAATGGAATATTATGCAGCCTTCAAAAGGAATGAGATGTTGCCATTTGCAAAGACGTGGATGGAACTGGAGGGTGTTATGTTGAGTGAAATAAGTCAATCAGAGAAAGACATGTATCGCATGACCTCACGGATATGAGGAATTCTTAATCTCAGGAAAAACACTGAGTGTTACTGGAGTGGTTGGGGGTGGGAGGGATGGGGTGGCTGGGTGATAGACATTGGGGAGAGTATGTGCTACGGTGAGCGCTGTGAATTGTGCAAGACTGTTGAATCACAGATCTGTACTTCTGAAACAAATAAAGCAACATATTTTAAGAAAAAGTAAAAGAAGAAGATAACAGGAGAGGAAGAGAAGGGGAGTATGTCAGAGGGGGAGACGAACCATGACAGATGATGGACTCTGAAAAACAAAGTGAGGGTTCTAGAGGGGAGGGCGGTAAGGGTTTGGGTTAGCCTGGAGATGGGTATTGGGGAGGGCACGTTCTGCATGGAGCACTCGGTATTATGAACAAACAATGAATCATGGAACACTGCACCAAAAACTAATGATGTTATATATGGCGATTAACATAACAATAAAAACGCTTTTGCACAGCAAAAGAAACAGTCCACAAAACCAAAAGACAACCGACAGAATGGGAGAAAATATTTGCAAATGACATATCAGATAAAGGGCTAGTCTCCAAAATCCATAAAGAACTTATCAAACTCAACACCCAAAGAACAAATAATCCAATCAAGTAATGGGTCGAAGACATGAACAGACATTTTTCCAAAGAAGACCTCCAAATGGCCAATAGGCACATGAAAAAGTGCTCAACATCGCTCGGCATGAGGGAAATCCAAATCAAACCCTCAATGAGATACCACCTCACACCCGTCAGAATGGCTAAAATTAACAAGTCAGGGAATGACAGATGTTGGCGGGAAGTGGAGAAAGGGGAACCCTCCTACACTGTTGGTGGGAAGGCAAGCTGGTGCAACCACTCTGGAAAACACTATGGAGGATCCTCAAACAGTTGAAATTAGAGCTACCATTCGATCCAGCAATTGCACTACTGGGTATTTACCACAAAGATACAAATGTAGGGACCCGAACGGGTACGTGTACCCCAATGTTTATAGCAGCAATGTCCAAAATAGGTAAATTGTGGAAAGAGCGAAGATGTCCATTGACAGATGAACGGATAAAGAAGAAGTGGTGTATATACACAATGGAATATTATACAGCCGTCAAAAGGAATGAAATCTTGCCATTTGCAACGACGCGGATGGAACTGGAGGGTGTTATGTTGAGTGAAATAAGTGAATCAGAGAAATACACCTATCGCATGACTCACTGATATGAGGAATTTTTAATCTCAGGAAAGAAACTGTTTGAATGGAGTGGTTGGGGCTGGGAGGGATGGGTTGGCTGGGTGATAGACATTGGGGAGGTATTTGCCACGGTGAGCGCTGTGAATTGTGCAAGACTGTTGAATCACAGATCTGTACTTCTGAATCAAATAACGCAACATATTTTAAGAAAATAGAAAAAAAGAAATAGATAACAGGAGATGAAGAGAGGGGGAGTATGTCAGACGGGGAGACGAACCATGAGAGATGATGGACTCTGAAAAACAAACTGAGGGTTCTAGAGGGGAGGGGGGTATGGGGATCGGTTTGCCTGGTGATGGGTATTGAGGAGGGCACGTTCTGCATGGAGCAGTGGGTGTTATGAACAAACAATTAATCATGGAACAGTGCACCAAAAACTAATGATGTAATATATGGTGATTAACATAACAATAAAAAAATAAAAAAAAAAAAGATTTTGCACAGCAAAAGAAACAGTCCACAAAACCAAAAGACAACCGACAGAATGGGAGAAAATATGTGCAAATGACATATCAGATAAAGGGCTAGTATCCAAAATCTATAAATAAATTATAAAACTCAACACCCAAAGAACATATAATCCAATCAAGAAATGGGCCGAAAACATGAACAGACATTTTTCCAAAGAAGACATCCAAATGGCCAACAGGCACATGAAAAAGTGCTCAACATCGCTCGGCATGAGGGGAATCCAAATCAAAACCTCAATGAGATACCACCTCACACCCGTCAAAATGGCTAAAATTAACAAGTCAGGGAACGACAGATGGCGGGGATGTGGAGAAAGGGGAACCCTCCTCCACTGTTGGTGGGAATGCAAGCTGCTGCAGCCTCTCTGGAAAACAGTATCGAGGTTCCTCAAACAGTTGAAATTCGAGCTACTGTTCGAGCCAGCAATTGCACTACAGGGTATTTACCAGAACGTTACAAATGTAGGGACCAGAAGGGGTACGTGTACCCCAGTGTTTATAGCAGCAATGTCCACAATAGCCAAACTGTGGAAAGAGCCAAGATGTCCAGCGACAGATGAACGGATAAGGAAGACGTGGTATATATTCACAATGGAATATTATGCAGCCGTCAAAGGAATGAGATCTTGCCATTTGCAACGACGTGGATGGAACTGGATGGTGTTATGTTGAGTGAAATAAGTCAATCAGAGAAAGACACGTATCGCATGACGTCACTGATATGAGGAATTCTTAATCTCAGGAAACAAACTGAGTGTTACTGGAGTGGTTGGGGGTGGGAGAGATGGGGTGGCTGGGTGATAGACATTGGGGAGGGTATGTGCTACGGTGAGCGCTCTGAATTGTGCAAGACTGTTGAATCACAGATCTGTACTTCTGAATCAAATAACGCAACATATTTTAAGAAGAAAGAAAAAGAAGAAGATAACAGGAGAGGAAGGGAAGGGGAGTATGTCAGAGGGGAGACGAACCATGAGAGATGATGGACTCTGAAAAACAAACTGAGGGTTCGATAGGGGAGGGTGGTAGGGGCATATGTTAGCCTGGTGATGGGTATTGAGGAGGGCACGTTCTGCATGGAGCACTGGGTGTTATGAACAAACAATGAATCATGGAACACTGCACCAAAAACTAATGATGTAATATATGGTGATTAACATAACAATTAAAAAAATAAAAAAAAAAACACTGAGGGAATGGAAGGCCGGTGTCGGATACGCCTCTCGGCTCAGCTCTTGTTCCTGTGGCTAGTACCCTTGCCCCGGTGTACTTGCAGGCCGAGAGCCAACCAACTCACTCGGTGGAAACACACTGCAGAAAACACCGATTTCGGCCAATTTGGCCTTCCTGAGGGGGGAATCCTTTTGCTCTCTGAATGCGGGCGAGCACTGCCAGCGAGTCCAAAACCATTTTCGAGTGAGCCTGAGGCTGCGGTAGAAGGGAGAACACAACTCCCCACTTCTTTCCTGAAGCCAGCCCAGCGGCCGCCCCCTTGAGCATGCAAGTCTCACTGCTCGCGTACCAACGCAAGGAAACAGTAAGGTAAGGGACCGTGTTGTACAGAGCCTCACTGTTCCAGAGAGTGGAAACACTTGGAGTGTGTGTGCGTGAGAGCCCGGAAGACGAGTCCCCTACTTTACTGGGCGAGTGAAACGAACACGGGCAGCCGCACGTCTCCCACCAGCTCTCAGTGGTAGAATGCTAGCACTCCTTCGGCATGTGTGCGTGCAGGCCTAAGTTGCAGGCCCCTCCCTGGAAGGCACAACACTGTGGAGAAACCGCACTTTACCTCCCGCCGTTCCCTAGCGGAGAGGACGCTGTATGCTGTGCGCTGTGCCTGAGAGTCCGGCGAACGTCTTCCCTATGTAAAACCGAGGGAAAGAAAGGCCGGTGCCAGAGACGCCTCTGGGCTCAGCTCTTGTTCCTGAGGTAGTACCCTTGCCCCGGTGTGCTTGCAGCCCGAGAGCCAACCTCCTAAGTCCAGGGAACCACTCTGTAGAAATTCCTTACTTCGGCCAGACTAGGCCTTCCTGAGGGTGGAAACCTTTTGCTGTGTGAATCCGGGCGAGCTCTGCCAGCAAGTCCAAAACGATTTTCCGAGGGAGACTGAGGCCGCGGCAGAAGGGAGAACACAACTCCCCACTTGTTTCCTGAAGTCAGCCTAGGGCCGCCCCCTTGGGTATTCAAGTCTCACTGTTCGCGTACCAAAACAAAGAAAGCGTACTGTGGGAGAACCGTGTTATAGATAGCCTCATCGTTGTGGGGAGTGGGAACACAGGCAGTGCCTGTGCGTAAGAGCCTGGCATACGAGTCCCCTAAGTTCCTGGGCGAGAGAAACGGATTCGTGCAGCCGCACCTCTCCCACCAGCTCTCAGGATCAGAATGCTAGCACTCCTCCGGCCTGTGTGCGTGCAGGCCTGCGTTGAAGGCCCCTCCCTGGAAGGCACAACACTGTGGAGAAACCGCGCTTTAGCTCACGGCGGTCCCTAGCGGAGAGGAAGCTGTATGCTGTGCGCTGTGCTTGAGAGTCCGGCGAACGGCTTCCCTATGTAAAATCGAGGGAAAGAAAGGCCGGTGCCGGAGACGCGTCTCGGCTCAGCTCTTGTCCTGGGGCTAGTACCGTTGCCCCTGTGTGCTTGCAGGCCGAGAGCCAATCTCCTAAGTCGTGGGAACCACACTGTAGAAATTCCTTACTTCGATAGGACTAGGCCTTCCTGAGGGTGGAAGCCTTTTGCTGTGTGAACGCGGGCGAGCACTGCCAGCGAGTCCAAAACCATTTTCCGAGGGAGACTGAGGCCGCGGCAGAAGGGAGAACACAACTCCCCACTTGTTTCCTAAAGTCAGGCCTGAGGCCGCCCCCTTGACCATGCAAGACTCACTGCTCGCGAAACAACGCACGGAAACAGTAGGGTAGGGTACCGGGTTGTACAGAGCCTCAGTGTTCCGGTGAGTGGAAACACTTGGAGTGTGTGTGCATGCGAGCCTGGGAGACGTGTCCACTACGTTATAGGGCGAGAGAAACGAACTCGGTAGCCGCAACTCTCCCACCAGCTCTCAGTGGCAGAATGGTAGCACTCCTGCCGCATGTTTGCCTCTAAGCCTAAGTTGAAGGACCCTATTTGAAAGGCCCAACCCTGTGGAGAAACCGCGCTTTAGCTCCCGCCGGTCCCTAGCGGCGAAAAAGTTGTATTTTGTGCGCTGTGCTTGAGAGCCCGGCGAACGGCTTCCTTATGGAAAACCGAGGGAAAGGAAGGCCGGTGTCGGAGACGCCTCTCGGCTCAGCTCTTGTTCCTGCGTCTAGTAACGTTGCCCCGGTGTGCTTGCAGGCCGAGAGCCAAGCACCTAAGTCGAGGGAAACACACTGTAGAAAATCCCGTCTTCGGCCAGATTAGGCCGTCCTGAGAGTAGAAACCTTTTGCTGTGTGAATGCGGGCGAGCACTGCCAGCGAGTCCAAAACCATTTTCTGAGGCAGACTGAGGCCACGGCAGAAGGGAGAACACAACTCCCTACTTGTTTCCTGAAGCCAGGCCTGCGGCCGCCCCCTTACCCATGCAAGTCTCACTGCTCGCGTACCAATGCAAGGAAAGAGTGGGGTAGGAGACCGTGTTGTACAGAGCCTCACTGCTCCGGAGAGTGGAAACACTTGGAGTGTGTGTGCATGAGAGCTTGGGAGACGAGTCCCCTACGTTACTGGGCGAGAGAAGCGAACTCGAGCAGCCGCACCTCTCCCACCAGCTCTCAGTGGCAGAATGCTAGCACTCCTCCTCCATGTGTGCCTGCAGGCCTAAGTTGAAGGCCCCTCCTTGAAAGGCACAACACTGTGGAGAAACCGCGCTTTAACTCCCGCCGGTCCACAGTGTTGTGCCTTCCACAGAGAGGCCTGCAACTTAGGCCTGCACACACACAGGCCGGAGGAGTGCTAGCATTCTGACACTGAGATGGTGGGAGTGGTGTGGCTTCACGAAACCGTTTCTCTCGCCCAGTAACTTAGGGGACTCGTATGCCAGGCTCTTACGCACAGGCACTGCCTGTGTTCCCACTCCCCACAACAATGAGGCTATCTATAACACGGTTCTCCTACAGTACTGTTTCTTTGTTTTGGTACGCGAGCAGTGAGACTTGAATAACCAAGGGGGCGGCCCTGGGTTGGCTTCAGGAAACAAGTGGGGAGTTCTGTTCTCCCTTCTGCCGCGGCCTCAGTCTCCCTCCGAAAATCGCTTTGGACTTGCTGGCAGTGCTCGCCCGCATTCACACAGCAAAAGGTTTCCACCCTCAGGAAGGCCTAGTCTGGCCGAAGTAAGGAATTTCTACAGTGTAGTTCCCTGGACCTAGGAGGTTGGCTCTCGGCCTGCAAGCACACCGGGGCAAGGGTACCACCACAGGAACAAAAGCTGAGCCGAGAGGCGTCTCCGGCACCGGCCTTTCTTTCCCTCGGTTTTACATAGGGAAGCCGTTCGCCGGACTCTCAGGCACAGCGCACAGCATACAGCGTCCTCTCCGCTAGACAACGGCGGGAGGTAAAGCGCGGTTTCTCCACAGTGTTGTGCCTTCCAGGGAGGGGCCTGCAACTTAGGCCTGCACTCACACAGGCCGGAGGAGTGCTAGCATTCTGCCACTGAGAGCTGGTGGGAGAGGTGCGGATGCCCGAGTTCGTTTCTTTCGCCCAGTAACGTAGGGGACTCGTCTCCCAGGCTCTGACGCACACACACTCCAAGTGTTTCCACTCACGGGAACAGTGAGGCTCTGTACAACACGGTCCCCTACCCTACTGTTTCCTTGCTTTGGTACGCGAGCAGTGAGAGTTGCATGGTAAAGGTGGCGGCCGCAGGCCTGGCTTCAGGAAACAAGTGGGGAGTTGTGTTCTCCCTCCTGCCGCGGGCTCAGTCTCCCTCGCTAAATGGTTTTGGAATCGCTGGCAGTATTCCCCCCCCCCATTCACACAGCAAAAGCTTTAGACCCTCAGGAAGGCCTAATCTGGCCAAAGTCGGGAATTTCTACAGTGTGTTTTCCTCGACTAAGGTGGTTGGCTCTCGGCCTGCAAGCACACCGGGGCAACGTTACTAGACGCAGGAACAAGAGCTGAGCCGAGAGGCGTCTCCGGCACCGGCCTTTCTTTCCCTCGGTTTTACATAGAGAAGCCGTTCGCCTGGCTCTCAAGCACAGCGCACAGCATTCATCATTTTCTCCGCTACGGACCGGCGGGAGTTAAAGCGCGGTTTCTCCACAGTGTTGTGCCTTTCAAGGAGGGGCCTTCAACTTAGGCCTGTAGGCACACATGGAGGAGGAGTGCTAGCATTCTGCCAGTGAGAGCTGGTGGGAGAGGTGCGGCTGCCCGAGTTCCTTTCTCTCGCCCAGTAACGTAGGGCACTCGTATACTAGGCTCTCACGCACACACACTCCAGGTGTTTCCACTCTCCGGAACAGTGAGGCTCTACACCAGGGTACCCTACCCTACTGTTTCCTTGCGTTGTTACAGGAGCAGTGGGACTTGCATGCTCAAGGGGGCAGCTGCTGCCCTGGCTTCAGGAAACAAGTGGGGAGTTGTGTTCTCCATTCTGCCGCAGCCTCAGTCTCCCTCCGAAAATGGTTTTGGACTCGCTGGCAGTGCTCGCCCGCATTCACACAGCAAAATGTTTCCACCCTCAGGAAGGCCTAGTCTAGCCGAAGTAAGGAATTTCTACAGTGTGCTTCCCTCGACTTAAGTGGTTGGTTCTCGGCCTGCAAGCACCCCGGGGCAACGGTACTAGCCCCAGGAACAAGAGCTGAGCCGAGAGGCGTCTCCGGCCCCGGCCTTTCTTTTCCTCAGTTTTACATAGGGAAGCCGTTCGCCGGACTCTCAAGCACAGCGCACAGCATACAGCGTCCTCTCCGCTAGGGCCCGGCGGGATCTAAAGCGCGGTTTCTCCACAGTGTTGGGCCTTCCCAGGAGGGGCCTGCAACCTAGGCCTGCACGCACCCATTCCGGAGGAGTGCTAGCATTCTGCCACTGAGAGCTGGTTTGAGAGGTGCGGCTGCCCGAGTTCGTTTCTATCACCCAATAACGTAGTGGACTCGTCTCCCAGGGTCTCACGCACACACATTCCAAGTGTTTCTACTCTCGGGAACAGTGAGGCTCTGTAAAACACGGTCCCCTAACCTACTGTTTCCTTGCGTTGGTACGCGAGCAGTGAGACTTGCATGCACAAGTGGGCAGCGGCAGGACTGACTTCAGGAAACAAGTGGGGAGTTGTGTTCTCCCCTCTGCCGCGGCCTCAGTCTCCCTCGGAAAATGGTTTTGGACTTGCTGGCAGGGCTCGCCCGCATTCACACAGCAAAATGTTTCCACCCTCAGGAAAGCCTAGTCTAGCCGAAGTAAGGAATTTCTACAGTGTGCTTCCCTCGACCTGGAGGTTGGCTCTCGGCCTGCAAGCACCCCGGGGCAACGGTACTAGCCCCAGGAACAAGAGCTGAGCCGAGAGGCGGCTCCGGCCCCGGCCTTTCTTTTCCTCGGTTTTACATAAGGATGCCGTTCGTCGGGCTCTCAAGCACAGCGAACAGCATACAGCGTCCTCTCCACTAGGGACCGGCGGGAGCTAAGGCGCGGGTTCTCCACAGTGTTGTGCCTTCCCGGGAAGGGTCTCCAACTTAGGCCTGCACGCACACAGGCCGGAGGAGTGCTAGCATTCTGATACTGAGAGCTGGTGGGAGAGGTGCGGCTGCACGAATCCGTTTCTCTCGCCCAGTAACTTAGGGGACTCGTCTGCCAGGCTCTGACGCACAGGCACTCCAGGTGTTCCAACTACCCGCAGCAGTGAGGCTATGTACAACACGGTTCCCCTACATTACTGTTTCTTTGTTTTGGTAAGCGAGCGTTGAGACTTGCAAGCCCAAGGGGGCGGCCGCTGGGCTGGCTACCGGAAACAAGAGGGGAGTTGTGTTCTCCCTTCTGCCGCGGCCTCAGTCTCCCTCGGAAAATGGTTTTGGACTCGCTGGCTGTTCTGGCCCGCATTCATACAGCAAAAGGTTTCCACCCTCAGGAAGGCCTAATCTGCCCGAGGTCGGGAATTTCTACACTGTGTTTCCCTCGACTTATTTGGTTGGCTCTCGGCCTGCAAGCACACCGGGGCAAGGGTACTAGCCCCAGGAACAAAAGCTGAGCCGAGAGGCGTCTCCGGCTCCGGCCTTTCTTTCCCTCGGTTTTACATAGGGAAGCCGTTCGCCGGGCTCTCAAGCACAGCGCAGAGGATACAGCGTCCTCTCCGCTAGGAAACGGTGGGATCTAAAGCGCGGTTCCTGCAGAGTGTTGGGACTTTCAAGGAGAGTCCTGAAACATAGGCCTACACGCACACATGCTGGAGGAGTGCTAGCATTCTGCCACTGAGAGCTGGTGGGAGAGGTGCGGATGCCCGAGTTCGTTTCTCTCGCCCAGTAACGTAGGGGACTCCTCTCCCAGGCTCTCATGCACACACACTCCAAGTGTTTCCACTCTCCGGAACAGTGAGGCTCTACAGCACGGTACCCTACCCTACTGTTTCCTTGCGTTGGTACGCGAGCAGTGAGAGTTGGATGGTAAAGGTGGCGGCCGCAGGCCTGGCTTCAGGAAACAAGTGGGGAGTTGTGTTCTCCCTTCTGCCGCGGCCTCAGTGTCCCTCGGAAAATGGTTTTGGACTCGCTGGCAGTGCTCGCCTGCATTCACACAGCAAAAGGTTTCCACCCTCAGGACGGCCTAGTCTGGCCAGTGGAACGAATTACATAGGGAAGCCGTTCGCCGGACTCTCAAGCACAGCGCACAGCATACAGCGTTCTCTCCGCTAGGGACCGGCGGGAGCTAAAGCGCGGTTTCTCCACAGTGTTGTGCCTTCCAGGGACGGGCCTGCAACTTAAGCCTGCACGCACACAGGCCGGAGGACTGCTAGCATTCTGCCACTGAGAGCTGGTGCGAGAGGAGCGGTTGCCCGAGTTCGTTTCTCTAGCCCAGTAACGTAGGGAACTCGTCTCCCAGGCTCTCACGCACACACACTCCAAGTGTTTCCACTCTCCGGAACAGTGAGGCTCGGTACAACACGGTCCCCTACCTTACTGTTTCCTTGTGTTAGTACGAGAGTGAGACTTGCAGGGTTAAGGGGCGGCCGCAGGCCTGGCTTCAGGAAACAAGTGGGGAGTTGTGTTCTCCCTTCTGCCGCGGCCTCAGTCTCCCTCGGAAAATGGTTTTAGACTCGCTGGCAGTGCTCGCCCGCATTCACAGAGCAAAAGGTTTTGACCCTCAGGAAGGCCTAAACGGCCGAAGTCGGGGTTTTCTACAGTGTGTTTCCCTCGACTTAGGTGGTTGGTTCTCGGCCTGCAAGCACACCGGGGCAAGGGTACTAGCCCCAGGAACAAGAGCTGAGCCAAGAGGGGTCTCCGCCACCGGCCTTTCTTTCCCTCGGTTTTACATAAGGAAGCCTTTCGCCGGGCTCTCAAGCACAGCGCACAGAATACAGCGTCCTCTCCGCTAGGGACAGGCGGGAGCTTAAGCGCGGTTTCTCCACAGTGTTGGGCCTTTCAAGGAGGGGCCTGCAACTTAGGCCTGCACGCACACATGCTGAAGGAGTGCTAGCATTCTACCACTGGGAGCTGGTGGGAGACGTGCGGCTGCCCGAGTTCGTTTCTCTCGCCGGGTAAAGTAGGGGACTCTTCTCCCAGACTCTCACGCACACACACTTCAAGTGTTTCCACTCTCCGGAACCGTGAGGCTCTGTGCAACGTGGTCCCCTACCCTACTGTTTCCGTGCGTTGGTAAGGGAGCAGTGAGACTTGTATGCTCAAGGGGGTGGCCGCAGGCCTGGCTTCAGGAAACAAGTGGGGAGTTGTGTTCTCCCTTCTGCGGCGACCTCAGTGTCCCTCGGAAAATGGTTTTGGACTCGCTGGCTGTTCTCGCCCGCATTCATACAGCAAAAGGTTTCCACCCTCAGGAAGGCCTAATCTGGCCGAACACGGGAATTTCTACAGTGTGTTTCCCTCGACTTAGTTGCTTGGCCATCGGCCTGCGAGCACACCGTGGCAAGGGTACCAGCCCAAGGAACAAGAGCTGAGCCGAGAGGCGTCTCCGCCACCGGCCTTTCTTTATCTCAGTTTTACATAAGGAAGCCGTTCGCCGGGCTCTCAAGCACAGCGCACAGCATACAGCGTCCTCTCCGCTACAGACCGGCGGGAGGTAAAGCGCGGTTTCTCCACAGTGTTGGGCCTTTCAAGGAGAGTCCTGAAACATAGGCCTGCACGCACTCATGTTGGAGGAGTGCTAGCATTCTGCCACTGAGAGCTGGTGGGAGAGGTGAGGATGCCCGAGTTCGTTTCTCTCGCCTAGTAACGTAGGGGCCTCCTCTACCAGGCTCTCACGCACACACACTCCAAATGTTTCCACTCTCCGGAACAGTGAGGCTCTACAACACGATACCCTACCCTACTGTTTCCTTGCGTTGGTACGCGAGCAGTGAGAGTTGTATGGTAAAGGGGGCGGCCGCAGGCCTGGCTTCAGGAAACAAGTAGGGAGTTGTGTTCTCCCTTCTGCCGCGGCCTCAGTCTCCCTCGGAAAATGGTTCTGGACTCGATGGCAGTGCTTGCCCGCATTCACACAGCCAAAGGTTTCCACCCTCAGGAAGGCCTAATTTGGCCGAAGTCGGGATTTTGTAGTGTGTTTCACTCGACTTGGCTCTCGGCCTGCAAGCACACCGGGGCAAGGTTACTAGCCCCAGGAACAAGAGGTGGGCCGAGAGGCGTCTCCGCCACCGGCCTTTCTTTCCCTCGGTTTTACTTAAGGAAGCCGTTCGCCGGGCTCTCAAGCACAGTGCACAGCATACAGCGTCCTCTCCGCTACGGACCGGCGGGAGGTAAAGCGCGCTTTCTCCACAGTGTTGTGCCTTCCAGGGTGGGGCCTGCAACTTAGGCCTGCACGTACACAGGCCTGAGGAGTGCTAGCATTCTGATCCTGAGAGCTGGTGGGCGAGGTGCGGCTGCACGAATCCGTTTCTCTCGCCCAGGAACTTAGGGGACTCGTGTGCCAGGGTCTTACGCACAGGCACTCCAGGTGTTCCCACTCCCCGCAACAGTGAGGCTATCTACAACAGGGTTCCGCTACAGTACTGTTACGTTGTTTTAGTACGCGAGCAGTGAGACTTGCATTCCCAAGGGGGCGGCCGCTGGGCTGGCTTGAGGAAGCAAGTGGGGAGTTGTGTTCTCCGTTCTGCCGTGACCTCAGTCTCCCTCAGAAAATGGTTTTGGACTCGCTGGCAGTTCTCGCCCGGATTCATACAGCAAAAGGTTTTGACCCTCAGGAAGGCCTAATCTTGCCGAAGACGGGATTTTCTACAGTGTGTTTCCCTCGACTGAGTTGGTTGGCTCTCGGCCTGCAAGCACACCGGGGCAAGGGTACTAGCCCCAGGAACAAGAGCTGAGCCGAGAGGCGTCTCCAGCACCGGCCTTTCTTTCCCTCGGTTTTACATAGGGAAGCCGTTCGCCGGGCTCTCAAGCACAGCGCCGAGCATACAGCCTCCTCTCTGCTAGGGACCAGGGGAGCTAAAGCGCGGTTTCTCCACAGTGTTGGGCCTTTCAAGGAGGGGCCCGCAACTTAGGCCTGCACGCACACATGCCGGCGGAATGCTAGCATTCTGCCACTGAGAGCTGGTGGGAGAGGTGCGGCTGCCCGAGTTCGTTTCTCTCACCCAGCAAAGTAGGGGACTCCTCTCCCAGGCTCTCACGCAGATACACTCCAAGTGTTTCCACCCTCGAGAACAGTGAGGCTCTGTACAACACGGTCCCCTACCCTACTGTTTCTGTGCGTTGGTACCCGAGAAATGAGAGTTGCATGTGTAAGGGGGCGGCCGCAGGCCTGGATTCAGGAATCAAGTGGGGAGTTGTGTTCTCCCTTCTGCCGCGGCCTCAGTCTCCCTCGGAAAATGGTTTTGGACTCGCTGGCAGTGCTCGCCCGCATTCGCACAGCAAAACGTTTCCACCCTCAGGAAGGCCTAAACTGGCCGAAGTCGGGATTTTCTGCAGTGTGTTTCCCTCGACTGAGTTGGATGGCTCTCGGCCCGCAAGCACACCGGGGCAAGAGTACTAGCCTCAGGAACAAGAGCTGAGCCGAGAGGCGTCTCCACCACCGGCATTTCTTTCCCTCCGTTTTACATAAGGAAGCCGTTCGCCGGGCTCTCAAGCACAGCACACAGCATACAGCGTGCTCTCCGCTAGGGACCGGCGGGAGCTAAAGCGCGCTTTCTCCACAGTGTTGGGCCTTTCAAGGAGGGCCCTGCACCTTCGGCCTGCACGCACACAGGCCGGAGGAGTGCTAGCGTTCTGCCACTGAGAGCTGTTGCGAGACGTGCGGATGCCCGAGTTCGTTTCTTTCGCCCAGTAAAATAGGGGACTCGTCTCCCAGGCTCTCACGCACACACACTCCAAGTGTTTCCACTCTCCGGAACAGTGAGGCTCTGTATAACACGGTCTCCTACCCTACTATATCCTTGCGTTGGTACGCGACCAGTGAGACCTGTATGCTGAAGGGGGCGGCCGCAGGCCTGACTTCAGGAATCAAGTGGGGAGTTGTGTTCTCCCTTCTGCCGCGGCCTCAGTCTCCCTCGCTAAATGGTTTTGGACTCGCTGGCAGTGCTCGCCCGCATTCACACTGCAAAGTGTTCGACCTTCAGGAAGGCCTAATCTGGCCGAAGTCGGGATTATCTACAGTGTGTTTCCCTCGACTTAGGAGGTTCGCTCTCGGCCTGCAAGCACACCGGGGCAAGGTTACTAGCCGCAGGAATAAGAGCTGAGCCGAGAGGCGTCTCCGGCACCGGCCTTTCTTTCCCTCGATTTTACATAAGGATGCCGTTCGCCGGGCTCTCAAGCACAGCGAACAGCATACAGCGTCCTCTCCGCTAGGGACCGGCGGGAGCTAAAGCGCGGGTTCTCCACAGTGTTGTGCCTTCCCGGGAAGGGCCTCCGACTTAGGCCTGCACGCACACAGGCCGGAGGAGTGCTAGCATTCTGATACTGAGAGCTGGTGGGAGAGGTGCGGGTGCACGAATCCGTTTCTCTCGCCCAGTAACTTAGGGCACTCGTCTGCCAGGCTCTGACGCACAGGCACTCCAGGTGTTCCAACTACCCGCAGCAGTGAGGCTATGTACAACACGGTTCCCCTACATTACTGTTTCTTTGTTTTGGTCAGCGAGCAGTGAGACTTGCAAGCCCAAGGGGGCGGTCGCTGGGCTGGCTACCGGAAACAAGAGGGGAGTTGTGTTCTCCCTTCTGCCGCGGCCTCAGTCTCCCTCGGAAAATGGTTTTGGACTCGCTGGCTGTTCTGGCCCGCATTCATACAGCAAAAGGTTTCCACCCTCAGGAAGGCCTAATCTGCCCGAGGTCGGGAATTTCTACAGTGTGTTTCCCTCGACTTAGTTGCTTGGCCATCGGCCTGCGAGCACACCGTGGCAAGGGTACCAGCCCAAGGAACAAGAGCTGAGCCGAGAGGCGCCTCCGGCACCGGCCTTTCTTTCCCTCGGTTTTACATAGAGAAGCCGTTCGCCTGGCTCTCAAGCACAGCGCACAGCATTCATCATTTTCTCCGCTAGGGAGCGGCGTGAGTTAAAGCGCGGTTTCTCCACAGTGTTGTGCCTTTCAAGGAGGGGCCTTCAACTTAGGCCTGTAGGCACACATGGAGGAGGAGTGCTAGCATTCTGCCAGTGAGAGCTGGTGGGAGAGGTGCGGCTGCCCGAGTTCCTTTCTCTCGCCCAGTAACGTAGGGCACTCGTATACCAGGCTCTCACGCACACACACTCCAGGTGTTTCCACTCTCCGGAACAGTGAGGCTCTACACCAGGGTACCCTACCCTACTGTTTCTTTGCGTTGGTACACGAGCAGTGGGACTTGCATGCTCAAGGGGGCAGCCGCTGCCCTGGCTTCAGGAAACAAGTGGGGAGTTGTGTTCTCCCTTCTGCCGCGGCCTCAGTCTCCCTCGGAAAATGGTTTTGGACTCGCTGGCAGTGCTCGCCCGCATTCACACAGCAAAATGTTTCCACCCTCAGGAAGGCCTAGTCTAGCAGAAGTTAGGAATTTCTACAGTGTGTTTCCCTCGACTTAAGTGGTTGGTTCTCGGCCTGCAAGCACCCCGGGGCAACGGTACTAGCCCCAGGAACAAGAGCTGAGCCGAGAGGCGTCTCCGCCAGCGGCCTTTCTTTATCTCAGTTTTACATAAGGAAGCCGTTCGCCGGGCTCTCAAGCACAGCGCACAGCATACAGCGTCCTCTCCGCTACAGACCGGCAGATGGTAAAGCGCGGTTTCTCCACAGTGTTGGGCCTTTCAAGGAGAGTCCTGAAACATAGGCCTGCACGCACTCATGTTGGAGGAGTGCTAGCCTTCTGCCACTGAGAGCTGGTGGGAGAGGTGCGGATGCCCGAGTTCGTTTCTCTCGCCTAGTAACGTAGGGGCCTCGTCTACCAGGCTCTCACGCACACACACTCCAAATGTTTCCACTCTCCGGAACAGTGAGGCTCTACAACACGATACCCTACCCTTCTGTTTCCTTGCATTGGTACGCGAGCAGTGAGAGTTGTATGGTAAAGGGGGCGGCCGCAGGCCTGGCTTCTGGAAACAAGTAGGGAGTTGTGTTCTCCCTTCTGCCGCGGCCTCAGTCTCCCTCGGAAAATGGTTTTGGACTCGATGGCAGTGCTTGCCCGCATTCACACAGCCAAAGGTTTCCACCCTCAGGAAGGCCTAATTTGGCCGAAGTCGGGATTTTCTAGTGTGTTTCCCTCGACTTGGCTCTCGGCCTGCAAGCACACCGGGGCAAGGTTACTAGCCCCAGGAACAAGATGTGGGCCGAGACGCGTCTCTGCCACCGGCCTTTCTTTCCCTCGGTTTTACTTAAGGAAGCCGATCGCCGGGCTCTCAAGCACAGTGCACAGCATACAGCGTCCTCTCCACTACGGCCGGCGGGAGGTAAAGCGCGCTTTCTCCACAGTGTTGTGACTTCCAGGGTGGGGCCTGCAACTTAGGCCTGCACGTACACAGGCCTGAGGAGTGCTAGCATTCTGATCCTGAGAGCTGGTGGGCGAGGTGCGGCTGCACGAATCCGTTTCTCTCGCCCAGGAACTTAGGGGACTCGTGTGCCAGGCTCTTACGCACAGGCACTCCAGGTGTTCCCACTCCCCGCAACAGTGAGGCTATCTACAACAGGGTTCCGCTACAGTACTGTTACTTTGTTTTAGTACGCGAGCAGTGAGACTTGCATTCCCAAGGGGGCGGCCGCTGGGCTGGCTTGAGGAAGCAAGTGGGGAGTTGTGTTCTCCCTTCTGCCGTGACCTCAGTCTCCCTCGGAAAATGGTTTTGGACTCGCTGGCAGTTCTCGCCCGGATTCATACAGCAAAAGGTTTTGACCCTCAGGAAGGCCTAATCTGGCCGAAGTCGGGATTTTCTGCAGTGTGTTTCCCTCGACTGAGTTGGTTGGCTCTCGGCCCGCAAGCACACCGGGGCAAGAGTACTAGCCCCAGGAACAAGAGCTGAGCCGAGAGGCTTCTCCGCCACCGGCATTTCTTTCCCTCCGTTTTACATAAGGAAGCCGTTCGCCGGGCTCTCAAGCACAGCACACAGCATACAGCGTGCTCTCCGCTAGGGACCGGCGGGAGCTAAAGCGCGGTTTCTCCACAGTGTTGCGCCTTTCAAGGAGGGCCCTGCACCTTAGGCCTGCACGCACACAGGCCGGAGGACTGCTAGCGTTCTGCCACTGAGAGCTGTTGCGAGACGTGCGGATGCCCGAGTTCGTTTCTTTCGCCCAGTAAAATAGGGGACTCGTCTCCCAGGCTCTCACGCACACACACTCCAAGTGTTTCCACTCTCCGGAACAGTGAGGCTCTGTATAACACGGTCTCCTACCCTACTATATCCTTGCGTTGGTACGCGACCAGTGAGACCTGTATGCTGAAGGGGGCGGCCGCAGGCCTGGCTTCAGGAAACAAGTGGGGAGTTGTGTTCTCCCTCTGCCGCAACCTCAGTGTCCCCCGGAAATTGGTTTTGGACTCGCTGGCTGTTCTCGCCCGCATTCATACAGCAAAAGTTTTCCACCCTCAGGAAGGCCTAATATGGCCGAACACGGGATTTTCTACAGTGTGTTTCCCTAGAGATAGTTGCTTGGCTCTCGCCTGCGAGCACACCGTGGCAAGGCTACCAGCCCAAGGAACAAGAGCTGAGCCGAGAGGCGTCTCCGCCACCGGCCTTTCTTTATCTCAGTTTTACATAAGGAAGCCGTTCGCCGGGCTCTCAAGCACAGCGCACAGCATACAGCGTCCTCTCCGCTACGGACCGGCGGGAGGTAAAGCGCGGTTTCTCCACAGTGTTGGGCCTTTCAAGGAGAGTCCTGAAACATAGGCCTGCACGCACTCATGTTGGAGGAGTGCTAGCCTTCTGCCACTGACAGCTGGTGGGACAGGTGCGGATGCCCGAGTTCGTTTCACTCGCCTAGTAACGTAGGGGACTCCTCTCCCAGGCTCTCACGCACACACACTCCAAGTGTTTCCACTCTCTGGAACAGTGAGGCTCTTTACAACACGGTCCCCTGCCTTACTGTTTCCTTGCGTTGGTACGCGAGCAGTGAGACTTGCATGCTCATGGGAGCGGCCGCTGGGCTGGCTTCAGGAAAGAAGTGGGGAATTGTGTTCTCCCTTCTACCGCGGAATCCGTCTCCCTGGAAAATGGTTTTGGACTCGCTGGCAGCGCTCGCCCGCATTCACACAGCAAAAGGTTTCCACACTCAGGAAGGCCTAATCTGGCCGAAGTCGGGGTTTTCTGCAGCGTGTTTCCATCGACTTAGTTGGTTGGCTCTCGGCCTGCAAGTACACCGGGGAAAGGGTACTAGCCCCAGGAACAAGAGCTGAGCCGAGAGGCATCTCCGCCACCGGCCTTTCTTTCCCTCAGTTTTTTTTTTAATTTTCTTATTCTTATGTTAAACACCATATATTACATCATTAATTTTTGCTGCAGTGTTCCATGACTCATTGTTTCTTCATAACACCCAGTGCTCCATGCAGAACGTGCCCTCCTCAATACCCATCACCAGGCTAACACATCCCCCTACGCCCCTCCCCTCTAGAACCCTCAGTTTGTTTTTCAGAGTCCTTCATCTGTCATGGTTCCTCTCTCCCTCTCACATACTCCCCTTCTCTTCCTTTCCTGTTACCTTCTTTCTCTTTTTTCTTAAAATATGTTGCGTTATTTGTTTCAGAAGTACAGATCTGTGATTCAACACTCTTGCACAATTCACAGGGCTCACCGTAGCACATATCCTCCCAAATGTCTATCACCAAGCCACCCCATCCCTCCAAACCCCAACCACTCCAGTAACACTCAGTTTGTTTCCTGAGATTAAGAATTCCTCATATCCGTGAGGTCATGCGATACATGTCTTTCTCTGATTGACATATTTCATTCAACATAACACCCTCCAGTTCCATCCACGTCGCTGCCAATGGCAAGATCTCATTACTTTTGACGGCTGCATAATATTCCATTGTGTATATATACCACCACTTCTTTATCCATTCATCTGTCGATGGACATCTTGGCTCTTTCCACAGTTTGGCTATTGTGGATATTGTTGCTATAAACATTGGGGTACACGTACACCTTCGGGTCCCTACATTTGTATCTTTGGGGTAAATACCCAGTAGTGCAATTGCTGGATCAAACGATAGCTCTAATTTCAACTGTTTGAGGAACCTCCATACTGTTTTCCAGAGTGGTTGCACCGGCTTGCATTCCCTCCAACAGTGTAGGAGGTTTCCCCTTTCTCCACATGCCCGCCAACATCTGTCGTTCCCTCACTTGTTAATTTTAGCCATTCTGACGGGTGTGATATGGCATCTCATTGAGGTTTTGATTTGGATATCCCTGATGCCGAGCGATGTTGAGCACTTTTTCATGTGCCTGTTGGCCATTTGGATGTCTTCTTTGGAAAAATGTCTCCTCATGTCTTCTGCCCATTTCTTGATTGGATTATTTGATCTTTGGGTGTTGAGTTTGATAAGTTCTTTATAGATTTTGTATACTAGCCCTTTATCTGATATGTCATTTGTAAATATTTTCTCCCATTCTGTCGGTTGTCTTTTGGGGTTGTGGACTGTTTCTTTTGCTGTGCAAAAGCTTTTTTTTTATTTTTTAATGTTATGTTAATCACTATATATTACATCATTAGTTTCTCGTGCAGTGTTCCATTATTCATTGATACTGGAATGGTTGGGGTGGGAGGGATGGGGTGGCTGGGTGATAGACATTGGGGAGGGTATGTGCTATGGTGAGCGCTGTGAATTGTGCAAGATTGCTGAATCACAGATCTGTAATTCTGAAACAAATAACGCAACATATTTTAAGAAAAATAAAAGAAGAAGATAACAGGAGAGGAAGAGAAGGGGAGTATTTCAAAGGGGGAGACGAACCATGAGAGATGATGGATTCTGAGAAACAAACTGAGGGTTCTAGAGGAGAGGGGGGTAGGGGGATGGGTTAGCCTGGTGATGGATATTGAGGAGGGCACTTTCTGCATGGAGCACTGGGTGTTATGAACAAACAATGAATCATGGAAGACTGCACCAAAAACGAATGATGTAATATATCATTCTTAAGTTATGATTAACATAACAATTAAGAAAAAAGCTTATGCACAGCAAGACAAACACTCCACATACCCAAAAGACAACCGACAGAATGGGAGAAAATATTGGCAAATGACATATCAGATAAAGGGCTAGTATCCCAAATCTATAAAGAACTTATCAAACTCAACACCCAAAGAACAAATAATCCAATCAAGAAATGGGCCGAAGACATGAACACACATTTTTCCAAAGAAGACATCCAAATGGCCGACAGGCACATGAAAAAGTGCTCAACATCGCTCGGCATCAAGGAAATCCAAATCAAAACCTCAATGAGATACCACCTGACACCCGTCAGAATGGCTAAAGTTAACAAGTCAGGGAACGACAGATTTTGGCGGGGATGTGGAGAAAGGGGAACCCTCCTCCACTGTTGGTGGGAATGCAAGCTAGTGCAACCACTCTGGAAAAGAGTATGGAGGATCCTCAAACAGTTGAAATTAGTGCTACCGTTCGATCCAGCAATTGACTACTGGGTATTTAACACAAAGATACAAATGTAGGGACCCGAAGGGGTACGTGTACCGCAATGTTTATAGCAACAATGTCCACAATAGCCAAACTGTGGAAAGAGCCAAGATGTCCATCGACAGATGAATGGATAAGGAAGAGGTGGTATATATACACAATGGAATATTACGCAGCCTTCAAAAGGAATGAGATGTTGCCATTTGCAAAGACGTGGTTGGAACTGGAGGGTGTTATGTTGAGTGAAATAAGTTAATCAGAGGAAGACATGTAACGCATGACCTCACAGATATGAGGAATTCTTAATATCAGGAAACAAACTGACTGTTACTGGAGTGTTAGGGGGTGTGAGGGATGGGGTGGCTGGGTGATAGACATTGGGGAGAGTATGTGCTACGGTGAGGGCTGTGAATTGTGCAAGACTGTTGAATCACAAATCTGTACTTCTGAAACAAATAACGCAACATATTTTAAGAAAAAGAAAAAGAAAAAGAAGATAACAGGAGAGGAAGAGAAGGGGAGTATGTCAGAGGGGGACACGAACCATGACAGATGATGGACTCTGAAAAACAAAGGGAGGGTCTAGATGGGAGGGCGGGAGGGGTTTGGGTTATCCTGGTGATGGGTATTGAGGAGGGCATGTTCTGCATGGAGCACTGGGTGTTATGAACAAACAATGAATCATGGAACACTACGAAAAACTAATGATGTAATATATGGTGATTAACATAACAATAAAAAATTTAAAAAAAGCTTTTGCACAGCTAAAGAAACAGTCCACAAAACCAAAAGACACCCGACAGAATGGGAGAAAATATTGACAAATGACATAGCAGATAAAGGGCTAGTATCCAAAATGTATAAAGAACTTATCAAACTCAACACCCAAAGAACATATAATCCAATCAAGAAATGGCCCGAAGACATGAACAGACATTTTTCCAAAGAAGACATCCAAATGGCCAACAGGCACTTGAAAAAGTGCTCAACATCGCTCGGCATCAGGGAAATCCAAATCAAAACCTCAATGAGATACCACCTCACACTCGTCAGAATGGCTAAAATTAACAAGTCAGTGAAGACAGATTTTGGCGGGGTTGTGGAGAAAGGGGAACCCTCCTACACTGTTGGTGGGAATGCAAGCTGGTGCAACCACTCTGGAAAACACTATGGAGGATCCTCAAACAGTTGAAATTAGTGCTACCGTTCGATCCAGCAATTGACTACTGGGTAGTTAACACAAAGATTCAAATGTAGGGACCCGAAGGGGTACGTGTACCGCAATGTTTATAGCAACAATGTCCACAATAGTCAAACTGTGGAAAGAGCTAAGATGTCCATCGACAGATGAATGGATAAAGAAGAGGTGGTATATATACACAATGGAATATTATGCAGCCGTCAAAAGGAATGAGATGTTGCCATTTGCAAAGACGTGGATGGAACTGGAGGGTGTTATGTTGAGTGAAATAAGTCAATCAGGGAAAGACATGTATCGCATGACCTCACTGATATGAGGAATTCTTAATCTCAGGAAACAAACTGAGTGTTACTGGAGTGTTTGGGGGTGGGAGGGATGGGGTGGCTGGGTGATAGACATTGGGGAGAGTATGTGTTACGGTGAGCGCTGTGAATTGTGCAAGACTGTTGAATCACAGATCTGTACTTCTGAAAGAAAAAACGCAACATATTTTAAGAAAAAGTAAAAGAAGAAGATAACAGGAGAGGAAGAGAAGGGGAGTATGTCAGAGGGGGAGACGAACCATGACAGATGATGGACTCTGAAAAACAAAGTGAGGGTTCTAGAGGGGAGGGCGGTAGGGGTTTGGGTTAGCCTGGAGATGGGTATTGGGGAGGGCACGTTCTGCATGGAGCACTCGGTGTTATGAACAAACAATGAATCATGGAACACTGCACCAAAAACTAATGATGTAATATATGGTGATTAACATAACAATAAAAACGCTTTTGCACAGCAAAAGAAACAGTCCACAAAACCAAAAGACAACCGACAGAATGGGAGAAAATATTTGCAAATGACATATCAGATAAAGGGCTAGTCTCCAAAATCCATAAAGAACTTATCAAACTCAACACCCAAAGAACAAATAATCCAATCAAGAAATGGGCCGAAGACATGAACAGACATTTTTCCAAAGAAGACCTCCAAATGGCCAATAGGCACATGAAAAAGTGCTCAACATCGCTCGGCATGAGGGAAATCCAAATCAAACCCTCAATGAGATACCACCTCACACCCGTCAGAATGGCTAAAATTAACAAGTCAGGGAATGACAGATGTTGGCGGGGTTGTGGAGAAAGGGGAACCCTCCTACACTGTTGGTGGGAAGGCAAGCTGGTGCAACCACTCTGGAAAACACTATGGAGGATCCTCAAACAGTTGAAATTAGAGCTACCATTCGATCCAGCAATTGCACTACTGGGTATTTACCACAAAGATACAAATGTAGGGACCCGAACGGGTACGTGTACCCCAATGTTTATAGCAGCAATGTCCAAAATAGGTAAATTGTGGAAAGAGCGAAGATGTCCATCGGCAGATGAACGGATAAAGAAGAAGTGGTGTATATACACAATGGAATATTATACAGCCGTCAAAAGGAATGAGATCATGCCATTTGCAACGACGCGGATGGAACTGGAGGGTGGTATGTTGAGTGAAATAAGTGAATCAGAGAAATACACCTATCGCATGACTCACTGATATGAGGAATTTTTAATCTCAGGAAAGAAACTGTTTGAATGGAGTGGTTGGGGCTGGGAGGGATGGGTTGGCTGGGTGATAGACATTGGGGAAGTATGTGCCACGGTGAGCGCTGTGAATTGTGCAACACTGTTGAATCACAGATCTGTACTTCTGAATCAAATAACGCAACATATATTAAGAAAAGAGAAAAAAAGAAATAGATAACAGGAGATGAAGAGAGGGGGAGTATGTCAGACGGGGAGACGAACCATGAGAGATGATGGACTCTGAAAAACAAACTGAGGGTTCTAGAGGGGAGGGGGGTATGGGGATCGGTTAGCCTGGTGATGGGTATTGAGGAGGGCACGTTCTGCATGGAGCAGTGGGTGTTATGAACAAACAATTAATCATGGAACAGTGCACCAAAAACTAATGATGTAATATATGGTGATTAACATAACAATAAAAAAATTAAAAAAAAAAGATTTTGCACAGCAAAAGAAACAGTCCACAAAACCAAAAGACAACCAACAGAATGGGAGAAAATATGTGCAAATGACATATCAGATAAAGGGCTAGTATCCAAAATCGATAAAGAACTTATCAAACTCAACACCCAAAGAACACATAATCCAATCAAGAAATGGGCCGAAGACATGAACAGACATTTTTTCAAAGAAGACATCCAAATGGCCAACAGGCACATGAAAAAGTGCTCAACATAGCTCGGTATCAGGGAAATCCAAATCAAAACCTCAATGAGATACCACCTCACACCCGTCAGAATGGCTAAAATTAACAAGTCAGGGAACGACAGATGTTGGCGGGCATGTGGAGAAAGGGGAACCCTCCTACACTGTTGGTGGAAATGCAAGCTGGTGCAACCACTCTGGAAAACACTATGGAGGATCCTCAAACAGTTGAAATTAGCGCTACCGTTCGATCCAGCAATTGACTACTGGGTGTTTAACACAAAGATACAAATGTAGGGACCCGAAGGTGTACGTGTACCCCAAAGTTTATAGCAGCAATGTCCACAATAGCCAAACTGTGGAAAGAGCCAAGATGTCCATCGACAGATGAATGGATAAAGAAGAGGTGGTATATATACACAATGGAATATTATGCAGCCTTCTAAAGGAATGAGATGTTGCCATTTGCAAAGACGTGGATGGAACTGGAGGGTGTTATGTTGAGTGAAATAAGTCAATCAGAGAAAGACATGTATCGCATGACCTCACTGATATGAGGAATTCTTAATCTCAGGAAACAAACTGGGTTTTACTGGAGTGGTTGTGGGTGGGAGGGATGGGGTGGCTGGGTGATAGACATTGGGGAGGATATGTGCTACGGTGAGCACTGTCGATTGTGCAAGACTGTTGAATCACAGATCTGTACTTCTGAAACAAATAAAGCAACATATTTTAAGAAAAAGAAAAAGAAGAAGATAACAGGAGAGGAAGAGAAGGGGAGTATGTCAGAGGGGGAGACGAACCATGACAGATGATGGACTTTGAAAAACAAAATGAGGGTTCTAGAGGGGAGGGCGGTAGGGGTTCGGGTTTGCCTGGTGATGGGTATTGAGGAGGGCACGTTCTGCATGGAGGACTGGGTGTTATGAACAAACAATGAATCATGGAACACTGCACCAAAAACTAATGATGTAATATATGGTGATTAACATAACAATAAAAAAGCTTTTGCACAGCAAAAGAAACAGCCCACAAAACCAAAAGACAACCGACAGAATGGGAGAAAATATTTGCAAATGACATATCAGATAAAGGGCTAGTATCCAAAATCTATAAAGAACTTATCAAACTCAACACCCAAAGAACAAATAATCCAATCAAGAAATGGGCCGAAGACATGAACAGACATTTTTCCAAAGAAGACCTCCAAATGGCCAATAGGCACATGAAAAAGTGCTCAACATCGCTCGGCATGAGGGAAATCCAAATCAAAACCTCAATGAGATACCACCTCACACCCGTCAAAATGGCTAAAATTAACAAGTCAGGGAACGACAGATGTTGGCGGGGATGTGGAGAAAGGGGAAGCCTCCTACACTGTTGGTGGGAAGGCAAGCTTGTTTAAGCACTCTGGAAAACAGTATGGAGGTTCCTCAAAGAGTTGAAATTAGAGCTACCGTTCGATCCAGCAATTGACTACTGGGTATTTACCACAAAGATACAAATGTAGGGACCCGAAGGGGTACGTGTACCCAAAGTTTATAGCAGCAATGTCCACAATAACCAAACTGTGGAAAGAGCCAAGAGGTCCATCGACAGATGAATGGATAAAGAAGAAGTGGTATATATACACAAGGGAATATTATGCAGCCGTCAAAAGGAATGAGATCTTGCCATTTGCAATGACGTGGATGGAACTGGAGGGTGTTATGTTGAGTGAAATAGGTCACTCAGAGAAAGCCACGTATCGCATGACCTCACTGATATGAGGAATTCTTAATCTTAGGAAACAAACTGAGTGTTACTGGAGTGGTTGGAGGTGGGAGGGATGGGTTGGCTGGGTCATAGACATTGGGGAGGGTATGTGCCACGGTGAGCGCTGTGAATTGTGCAACACTGTTGAATCACAGATCTGTACTTCTGAATCAAATAACGCAACATATTTTAAGAAAAAAGAAAAAGAATTAGATAACAGGAGATGAAGAGAGGGGGAGTATGTCAGACGGGGAGAAGAACCATGAGAGATGATGGACTCTGAAAAACAAACTGAGGGTTCTAGAGGGGAGGGGGGTAGGGGGATCGGTTAGCCTGGTGATGGGTACAGAGGAGGGCAGGTTCTGCATGCAGCATTGGGTGTTATGAACAAACAATGAATCATGGAACACTGCACGAAAAACTAATGATGTAATATATGGTGCTTCACATAACAATAAAAAATTTAAAAAAAAGCTTTTGCAGAGCTAAAGAAACAGTCCACAAAACCAAAAGACACCCGACAGAATGGGAGAAAATATTTGCAAATGACATATCAGATAAAGGGCTAGTATCCAAAATCTATAACTAACTTATAAAACTCAACACCCAAAGAACATATAATCCAATCAAGAAAGGGGCCGAAGATATGAACAGACATTTTTCCAAAGAAGACATCCAAATGGCCAACAGGCACATGAAAAAGTGCTCAACATCGCTCGGCATCAGGGAAATCCAAATCAAAACTTCAATGAGATACCACCTCACACCCGTCAGAATGGCTAAAATTAACAAGTCAGGGAACGACAGATGTTGGCGGGGATGTGGAGAAAGGGGAACCCTCCTCCACTGTTGGTGGGAATGCAAGCTGGTGCAACCACTCTGGAAAACAGTATGGAGGATCCTCAAACAGTTGAAATTAGTGCTACCGTTCGATCCAGCAATTGACTACTGGGTATTTAACACAAAGATACAAATGTAGGGACCCGAAGGGGTACGTGTACCCCAAAGTCTATAGCAGCAATGTCCACAATAGCCAAACTGTGGAAAGAGCCAAGATGTCCATCGACAGATGAATGGATAAAGAAGAGGTGGAATATATACACAATGGAATATTATGCAGCCTTCAAAAGGAATGAGATGTTGCCATTTGCAAAGACGTGGATGGAACGGTAGGGTGTTATGTTGAGTGAAATAAGTCAATCAGAGAAAGACACGTATCGCATGACCTCACTGATATGAGGAATTCTTAATCTCAGGAAACAAACTGAGTGTTACTGGAGTGGTTGTGGGTGGGAGGGATGGGGTGGCTGGGTGATAGACAATGGGGACGGTATGTGCTACGGTGAGCGCTGTGCATTGTGCAAGACTGTTGAATCACAGATCTGTACTTCTGAAACAAATAACGCAACATATTTTAAGAAAAAGAAAAAGAAGATAACAGGAGAGGAAGAGAAGGGGAGTATGTCAGTGGGGGACACGAACCATGAGAGATAATGGACTCTGAAAAACAAAGGGAGGGTCTAGAGGGGAGGGCGGGAGGGGTTTGGGTTATCCTGGTGATGGGTATTGAGGAGGGCACGTTCTGCATGGAGCACTGGGTGTTATGAACAAACAATGAATCATGGAACACTGTAGGAAAAACTAATGATATAATATATGGTGATTAACATAACAATAAAAAATATTAAAAAAAGCTTTTGCACAGCTAAAGAAACAGTCCACAAAACCAAAAGACACCCGACAGAATGGGAGAAAATATTGACAAATGACATAGCAGATAGAGGGCTAGTATCCAAAATGTATAAAGAACTTATCAAACTCAACACCCAAAGAACATATAATCCAATCAAGAAATGGGCCGAAGACATGAACAGACATTTTTCCAAAGAAGACATCCATGGCCAACAGGCACATGAAAAAGTGCTAAACATCGCTCGGCATCAGGGAAATCAATCAAAACCTCAATGAGATACCACCTCACACCCGTCAGAATGGCTAAAATTAACAAGTCAGTGAAGACAGATTTTGGCGGGGTTGTGGAGAAAGGGGAACCCTCCTACACTGTTGGTGGGAATGCAAGCTGGTGCAACCACTCTGGAAAACACTATGGAGGATCCTCAAACAGTTGAAATTAGTGCTACAATTCGATCCAGCAATTGACTACTGGGTATTTAACACAAGTTTGAAATGTAGGGACCCGAAGGGGTACGTGTACCGCAATGTTTATAGCAACAATGTCCACAATAGCCAAAATGTGGAAAGAGCCAAGATGTCCATCGACAGACGAATGGATAAAGAAGTGGTGGTATATATTCACAATGGAATATTATGCAGCCTTCAAAAGGAATGAGATGTTGCCATTTGCAAAGACGTGGATGGAACTGGAGGGTGTTATGTTGAGTGAAATAAGTCAATCAGAGAAAGACATGTATCGCATGACCTCACGGATATGAGGAATTCTTAATCTCAGGAAAAACACTGAGTGTTACTGGAGTGGTTGGGGGTGGGAGGGATGGGGTGGCTGGGTGATAGACATTGGGGAGAGTATGTGCTACGGTGAGCGCTGTGAATTGTGCAAGACTGTTGAATCACAGATCTGTACTTCTGAAACAAATAAAGCAACATATTTTAAGAAAAAGTAAAAGAAGAAGATAACAGGAGAGGAAGAGAAGGGGAGTATGTCAGAGGGGGAGACGAACCATGACAGATGATGGACTCTGAAAAACAAAGTGAGGGTTCTAGAGGGGAGGGCGGTAAGGGTTTGGGTTAGCCTGGAGATGGGTATTGGGGAGGGCACGTTCTGCATGGAGCACTCGGTATTATGAACAAACAATGAATCATGGAACACTGCACCAAAAACTAATGATGTTATATATGGCGATTAACATAACAATAAAAACGCTTTTGCACAGCAAAGAAACAGTCCACAAAACCAAAAGACAACCGACAGAATGGGAGAAAATATTTGCAAATGACATATCAGATAAAGGGCTAGTCTCCAAAATCCATAAAGAACTTATCAAACTCAACACCCAAAGAACAAATAATCCAATCAAGTAATGGGTCGAAGACATGAACAGACATTTTTCCAAAGAAGACCTCCCAATGGCCAATAGGCACATGAAAAAGTGCTCAACATCGCTCGGCATGAGGGAATTCCAAATCAAACCCTCAATGAGATACCACCTCACACCCGTCAGAATGGCTAAAATTAACAAGTCAGGGAATGACAGATGTTGGCGGGAAGTGGAGAAAGGGGAACCCTCCTACACTGTTGGTGGGAAGGCAAGCTGGTGCAACCACTCTGGAAAACACTATGGAGGATCCTCAAACAGTTGAAATTAGAGCTACCATTCGATCCAGCAATTGCACTACTGGGTATTTACCACAAAGATACAAATGTAGGGACCCGAACGGGTACGTGTACCCCAATGTTTATAGCAGCAATGTCCAAAATAGGTAAATTGTGGAAAGAGCGAAGATGTCCATTGACAGATGAACGGATAAAGAAGAAGTGGTGTATATACACAATGGAATATTATACAGCCGTCAAAAGGAATGAGATCTTGCCATTTGCAACGACGCGGATGGAACTGGAGGGTGTTATGTTGAGTGAAATAAGTGAATCAGAGAAATACACCTATCGCATGACTCACTGATATGAGGAATTTTTAATCTCAGGAAAGAAACTGTTTAAATGGAGTGGTTGGGGCTGGGAGGGATGGGTTGGCTGGGTGATAGACATTGGGGAGGTATTTGCCACGGTGAGCGCTGTGAATTGTGCAAGACTGTTGAATCACAGATCTGTACTTCTGAATCAAATAACGCAACATATTTTAAGAAAATAGAAAAAAAGAAATAGATAACAGGAGATGAAGAGAGGGGGAGTATGTCAGACGGGGAGACGAACCATGAGAGATGATGGACTCTGAAAAACAAACTGAGGGTTCTAGAGGGGAGGGGGGTATGGGGATCGGTTAGCCTGGTGATGGGTATTGAGGAGGGCACGTTCTGCATGGAGCAGTGGGTGTTATGAACAAACAATTAATCATGGAACAGTGCACCAAAAACTAATGATGTAATATATGGTGATTAACATAACAATAAAAAAATAAAAAAAAAAAAGATTTTGCACAGCAAAAGAAACAGTCCACAAAACCAAAAGACAACCGACAGAATGGGAGAAAATATGTGCAAATGACATATCAGATAAAGGGCTAGTATCCAAAATCTATAAATAAATTATAAAACTCAACACCCAAAGAACATATAATCCAATCAAGAAATGGGCCGAAAACATGAACAGACATTTTTCCAAAGAAGACATCCAAATGGCCAACAGGCACATGAAAAAGTGCTCAACATCGCTCGGCATGAGGGGAATCCAAATCAAAACCTCAATGAGATACCACCTCACACCCGTCAAAATGGCTAAAATTAACAAGTCAGGGAACGACAGATGGCGGGGATGTGGAGAAAGGGGAACCCTCCTCCACTGTTGGTGGGAATGCAAGCTGCTGCAGCCTCTCTGGAAAACAGTATCGAGGTTCCTCAAACAGTTGAAATTCGAGCTACTGTTCGAGCCAGCAATTGCACTACAGGGTATTTACCAGAACGTTACAAATGTAGGGACCAGAAGGGGTACGTGTACCCCAGTGTTTATAGCAGCAATGTCCACAATAGCCAAACTGTGGAAAGAGCCAAGATGTCCAGCGACAGATGAACGGATAAGGAAGACGTGGTATATATTCACAATGGAATATTATGCAGCCGTCAAAGGAATGAGATCTTGCCATTTGCAACGACGTGGATGGAACTGGATGGTGTTATGTTGAGTGAAATAAGTCAATCAGAGAAAGACACGTATCGCATGACGTCACTGATATGAGGAATTCTTAATCTCAGGAAACAAACTGAGTGTTACTGGAGTGGTTGGGGGTGGGAGAGATGGGGTGGCTGGGTGATAGACATTGGGGAGGGTATGTGCTACGGTGAGCGCTCTGAATTGTGCAAGACTGTTGAATCACAGATCTGTACTTCTGAATCAAATAACGCAACATATTTTAAGAAGAAAGAAAAAGAAGAAGATAACAGGAGAGGAAGGGAAGGGGAGTATGTCAGAGGGGAGACGAACCATGAGAGATGATGGACTCTGAAAAACAAACTGAGGGTTCGATAGGGGAGGGTGGTAGGGGCATATGTTAGCCTGGTGATGGGTATTGAGGAGGGCACGTTCTGCATGGAGCACTGGGTGTTATGAACAAACAATGAATCATGGAACACTGCACCAAAAACTAATGATGTAATATATGGTGATTAACATAACAATTAAAAAAATAAAAAAAAAAACACTGAGGGAATGGAAGGCCGGTGTCGGATACGCCTCTCGGCTCAGCTCTTGTTCCTGTGGCTAGTACCCTTGCCCCGGTGTACTTGCAGGCCGAGAGCCAACCAACTCACTCGGTGGAAACACACTGCAGAAAACACCGATTTCGGCCAATTTGGCCTTCCTGAGGGGGGAATCCTTTTGCTCTCTGAATGCGGGCGAGCACTGCCAGCGAGTCCAAAACCATTTTCGAGTGAGCCTGAGGCTGCGGTAGAAGGGAGAACACAACTCCCCACTTCTTTCCTGAAGCCAGCCCAGCGGCCGCCCCCTTGAGCATGCAAGTCTCACTGCTCGCGTACCAACGCAAGGAAACAGTAAGGTAAGGGACCGTGTTGTACAGAGCCTCACTGTTCCAGAGAGTGGAAACACTTGGAGTGTGTGTGCGTGAGAGCCCGGAAGACGAGTCCCCTACTTTACTGGGCGAGTGAAACGAACACGGGCAGCCGCACGTCTCCCACCAGCTCTCAGTGGTAGAATGCTAGCACTCCTTCGGCATGTGTGCGTGCAGGCCTAAGTTGCAGGCCCCTCCCTGGAAGGCACAACACTGTGGAGAAACCGCACTTTACCTCCCGCCGTTCCCTAGCGGAGAGGACGCTGTATGCTGTGCGCTGTGCCTGAGAGTCCGGCGAACGTCTTCCCTATGTAAAACCGAGGGAAAGAAAGGCCGGTGCCAGAGACGCCTCTGGGCTCAGCTCTTGTTCCTGAGGTAGTACCCTTGCCCCGGTGTGCTTGCAGCCCGAGAGCCAACCTCCTAAGTCCAGGGAACCACTCTGTAGAAATTCCTTACTTCGGCCAGACTAGGCCTTCCTGAGGGTGGAAACCTTTTGCTGTGTGAATCCGGGCGAGCTCTGCCAGCAAGTCCAAAACGATTTTCCGAGGGAGACTGAGGCCGCGGCAGAAGGGAGAACACAACTCCCCACTTGTTTCCTGAAGTCAGCCTAGGGCCGCCCCCTTGGGTATTCAAGTCTCACTGTTCGCGTACCAAAACAAAGAAAGCGTACTGTGGGAGAACCGTGTTATAGATAGCCTCATCGTTGTGGGGAGTGGGAACACAGGCAGTGCCTGTGCGTAAGAGCCTGGCATACGAGTCCCCTAAGTTCCTGGGCGAGAGAAACGGATTCGTGCAGCCGCACCTCTCCCACCAGCTCTCAGGATCAGAATGCTAGCACTCCTCCGGCCTGTGTGCGTGCAGGCCTGCGTTGAAGGCCCCTCCCTGGAAGGCACAACACTGTGGAGAAACCGCGCTTTAGCTCACGGCGGTCCCTAGCGGAGAGGAAGCTGTATGCTGTGCGCTGTGCTTGAGAGTCCGGCGAACGGCTTCCCTATGTAAAATCGAGGGAAAGAAAGGCCGGTGCCGGAGACGCGTCTCGGCTCAGCTCTTGTCCTGGGGCTAGTACCGTTGCCCCTGTGTGCTTGCAGGCCGAGAGCCAATCTCCTAAGTCGTGGGAACCACACTGTAGAAATTCCTTACTTCGATAGGACTAGGCCTTCCTGAGGGTGGAAGCCTTTTGCTGTGTGAACGCGGGCGAGCACTGCCAGCGAGTCCAAAACCATTTTCCGAGGGAGACTGAGGCCGCGGCAGAAGGGAGAACACAACTCCCCACTTGTTTCCTAAAGTCAGGCCTGAGGCCGCCCCCTTGACCATGCAAGACTCACTGCTCGCGAAACAACGCACGGAAACAGTAGGGTAGGGTACCGGGTTGTACAGAGCCTCAGTGTT
This sequence comes from Eumetopias jubatus, assembly GCF_037043125.1. Taxonomy (NCBI): domain Eukaryota; kingdom Metazoa; phylum Chordata; class Mammalia; order Carnivora; family Otariidae; genus Eumetopias; species Eumetopias jubatus. The sequence continues at coordinate 90,277,070 of NW_028274818.1, forward strand.
CCGGTGAGTGGAAACACTTGGAGTGTGTGTGCATGCGAGCCTGGGAGACGTGTCCACTACGTTATAGGGCGAGAGAAACGAACTCGGTAGCCGCAACTCTCCCACCAGCTCTCAGTGGCAGAATGGTAGCACTCCTGCCGCATGTTTGCCTCTAAGCCTAAGTTGAAGGACCCTATTTGAAAGGCCCAACCCTGTGGAGAAACCGCGCTTTAGCTCCCGCCGGTCCCTAGCGGCGAAAAAGTTGTATTTTGTGCGCTGTGCTTGAGAGCCCAGCGAACGGCTTCCTTATGGAAAACCGAGGGAAAGGAAGGCCGGTGTCGGAGACGCCTCTCGGCTCAGCTCTTGTTCCTGCGTCTAGTAACGTTGCCCCGGTGTGCTTGCAGGCCGAGAGCCAAGCACCTAAGTCGAGGGAAACACACTGTAGAAAATCCCGTCTTCGGCCAGATTAGGCCGTCCTGAGAGTAGAAACCTTTTGCTGTGTGAATGCGGGCGAGCACTGCCAGCGAGTCCAAAACCATTTTCTGAGGCAGACTGAGGCCACGGCAGAAGGGAGAACACAACTCCCTACTTGTTTCCTGAAGCCAGGCCTGCGGCCGCCCCCTTACCCATGCAAGTCTCACTGCTCGCGTACCAACGCAAGGAAAGAGTGGGGTAGGAGACCGTGTTGTACAGAGCCTCACTGCTCCGGAGAGTGGAAACACTTGGAGTGTGTGTGCATGAGAGCTTGGGAGACGAGTCCCCTACGTTACTGGGCGAGAGAAGCGAACTCGAGCAGCCGCACCTCTCCCACCAGCTCTCAGTGGCAGAATGCTAGCACTCCTCCTCCATGTGTGCCTGCAGGCCTAAGTTGAAGGCCCCTCCTTGAAAGGCACAACACTGTGGAGAAACCGCGCTTTAACTCCCGCCGGTCCACAGTGTTGTGCCTTCCACAGAGAGGCCTGCAACTTAGGCCTGCACACACACAGGCCGGAGGAGTGCTAGCATTCTGACACTGAGATGGTGGGAGTGGTGTGGCTTCACGAAACCGTTTCTCTCGCCCAGTAACTTAGGGGACTCGTATGCCAGGCTCTTACGCACAGGCACTGCCTGTGTTCCCACTCCCCACAACAATGAGGCTATCTATAACACGGTTCTCCTACAGTACTGTTTCTTTGTTTTGGTACGCGAGCAGTGAGACTTGAATAACCAAGGGGGCGGCCCTGGGTTGGCTTCAGGAAACAAGTGGGGAGTTCTGTTCTCCCTTCTGCCGCGGCCTCAGTCTCCCTCCGAAAATCGCTTTGGACTTGCTGGCAGTGCTCGCCCGCATTCACACAGCAAAAGGTTTCCACCCTCAGGAAGGCCTAGTCTGGCCGAAGTAAGGAATTTCTACAGTGTAGTTCCCTGGACCTAGGAGGTTGGCTCTCGGCCTGCAAGCACACCGGGGCAAGGGTACCACCACAGGAACAAAAGCTGAGCCGAGAGGCGTCTCCGGCACCGGCCTTTCTTTCCCTCGGTTTTACATAGGGAAGCCGTTCGCCGGACTCTCAGGCACAGCGCACAGCATACAGCGTCCTCTCCGCTAGACAACGGCGGGAGGTAAAGCGCGGTTTCTCCACAGTGTTGTGCCTTCCAGGGAGGGGCCTGCAACTTAGGCCTGCACTCACACAGGCCGGAGGAGTGCTAGCATTCTGCCACTGAGAGCTGGTGGGAGAGGTGCGGATGCCCGAGTTCGTTTCTTTCGCCCAGTAACGTAGGGGACTCGTCTCCCAGGCTCTGACGCACACACACTCCAAGTGTTTCCACTCACGGGAACAGTGAGGCTCTGTACAACACGGTCCCCTACCCTACTGTTTCCTTGCTTTGGTACGCGAGCAGTGAGAGTTGCATGGTAAAGGTGGCGGCCGCAGGCCTGGCTTCAGGAAACAAGTGGGGAGTTGTGTTCTCCCTCCTGCCGCGGGCTCAGTCTCCCTCGCTAAATGGTTTTGGAATCGCTGGCAGTATTCCCCCCCCCCATTCACACAGCAAAAGCTTTAGACCCTCAGGAAGGCCTAATCTGGCCAAAGTCGGGAATTTCTACAGTGTGTTTTCCTCGACTAAGGTGGTTGGCTCTCGGCCTGCAAGCACACCGGGGCAACGTTACTAGACGCAGGAACAAGAGCTGAGCCGAGAGGCGTCTCCGGCACCGGCCTTTCTTTCCCTCGGTTTTACATAGAGAAGCCGTTCGCCTGGCTCTCAAGCACAGCGCACAGCATTCATCATTTTCTCCGCTACGGACCGGCGGGAGTTAAAGCGCGGTTTCTCCACAGTGTTGTGCCTTTCAAGGAGGGGCCTTCAACTTAGGCCTGTAGGCACACATGGAGGAGGAGTGCTAGCATTCTGCCAGTGAGAGCTGGTGGGAGAGGTGCGGCTGCCCGAGTTCCTTTCTCTCGCCCAGTAACGTAGGGCACTCGTATACTAGGCTCTCACGCACACACACTCCAGGTGTTTCCACTCTCCGGAACAGTGAGGCTCTACACCAGGGTACCCTACCCTACTGTTTCCTTGCGTTGTTACAGGAGCAGTGGGACTTGCATGCTCAAGGGGGCAGCTGCTGCCCTGGCTTCAGGAAACAAGTGGGGAGTTGTGTTCTCCATTCTGCCGCAGCCTCAGTCTCCCTCCGAAAATGGTTTTGGACTCGCTGGCAGTGCTCGCCCGCATTCACACAGCAAAATGTTTCCACCCTCAGGAAGGCCTAGTCTAGCCGAAGTAAGGAATTTCTACAGTGTGCTTCCCTCGACTTAAGTGGTTGGTTCTCGGCCTGCAAGCACCCCGGGGCAACGGTACTAGCCCCAGGAACAAGAGCTGAGCCGAGAGGCGTCTCCGGCCCCGGCCTTTCTTTTCCTCAGTTTTACATAGGGAAGCCGTTCGCCGGACTCTCAAGCACAGCGCACAGCATACAGCGTCCTCTCCGCTAGGGCCCGGCGGGATCTAAAGCGCGGTTTCTCCACAGTGTTGGGCCTTCCCAGGAGGGGCCTGCAACCTAGGCCTGCACGCACCCATTCCGGAGGAGTGCTAGCATTCTGCCACTGAGAGCTGGTTTGAGAGGTGCGGCTGCCCGAGTTCGTTTCTATCACCCAATAACGTAGTGGACTCGTCTCCCAGGGTCTCACGCACACACATTCCAAGTGTTTCTACTCTCGGGAACAGTGAGGCTCTGTAAAACACGGTCCCCTAACCTACTGTTTCCTTGCGTTGGTACGCGAGCAGTGAGACTTGCATGCACAAGTGGGCAGCGGCAGGACTGACTTCAGGAAACAAGTGGGGAGTTGTGTTCTCCCCTCTGCCGCGGCCTCAGTCTCCCTCGGAAAATGGTTTTGGACTTGCTGGCAGGGCTCGCCCGCATTCACACAGCAAAATGTTTCCACCCTCAGGAAAGCCTAGTCTAGCCGAAGTAAGGAATTTCTACAGTGTGCTTCCCTCGACCTGGAGGTTGGCTCTCGGCCTGCAAGCACCCCGGGGCAACGGTACTAGCCCCAGGAACAAGAGCTGAGCCGAGAGGCGGCTCCGGCCCCGGCCTTTCTTTTCCTCGGTTTTACATAAGGATGCCGTTCGTCGGGCTCTCAAGCACAGCGAACAGCATACAGCGTCCTCTCCACTAGGGACCGGCGGGAGCTAAGGCGCGGGTTCTCCACAGTGTTGTGCCTTCCCGGGAAGGGTCTCCAACTTAGGCCTGCACGCACACAGGCCGGAGGAGTGCTAGCATTCTGATACTGAGAGCTGGTGGGAGAGGTGCGGCTGCACGAATCCGTTTCTCTCGCCCAGTAACTTAGGGGACTCGTCTGCCAGGCTCTGACGCACAGGCACTCCAGGTGTTCCAACTACCCGCAGCAGTGAGGCTATGTACAACACGGTTCCCCTACATTACTGTTTCTTTGTTTTGGTAAGCGAGCGTTGAGACTTGCAAGCCCAAGGGGGCGGCCGCTGGGCTGGCTACCGGAAACAAGAGGGGAGTTGTGTTCTCCCTTCTGCCGCGGCCTCAGTCTCCCTCGGAAAATGGTTTTGGACTCGCTGGCTGTTCTGGCCCGCATTCATACAGCAAAAGGTTTCCACCCTCAGGAAGGCCTAATCTGCCCGAGGTCGGGAATTTCTACACTGTGTTTCCCTCGACTTATTTGGTTGGCTCTCGGCCTGCAAGCACACCGGGGCAAGGGTACTAGCCCCAGGAACAAAAGCTGAGCCGAGAGGCGTCTCCGGCTCCGGCCTTTCTTTCCCTCGGTTTTACATAGGGAAGCCGTTCGCCGGGCTCTCAAGCACAGCGCAGAGGATACAGCGTCCTCTCCGCTAGGAAACGGTGGGATCTAAAGCGCGGTTCCTGCAGAGTGTTGGGACTTTCAAGGAGAGTCCTGAAACATAGGCCTACACGCACACATGCTGGAGGAGTGCTAGCATTCTGCCACTGAGAGCTGGTGGGAGAGGTGCGGATGCCCGAGTTCGTTTCTCTCGCCCAGTAACGTAGGGGACTCCTCTCCCAGGCTCTCATGCACACACACTCCAAGTGTTTCCACTCTCCGGAACAGTGAGGCTCTACAGCACGGTACCCTACCCTACTGTTTCCTTGCGTTGGTACGCGAGCAGTGAGAGTTGGATGGTAAAGGTGGCGGCCGCAGGCCTGGCTTCAGGAAACAAGTGGGGAGTTGTGTTCTCCCTTCTGCCGCGGCCTCAGTGTCCCTCGGAAAATGGTTTTGGACTCGCTGGCAGTGCTCGCCTGCATTCACACAGCAAAAGGTTTCCACCCTCAGGACGGCCTAGTCTGGCCAGTGGAACGAATTACATAGGGAAGCCGTTCGCCGGACTCTCAAGCACAGCGCACAGCATACAGCGTTCTCTCCGCTAGGGACCGGCGGGAGCTAAAGCGCGGTTTCTCCACAGTGTTGTGCCTTCCAGGGACGGGCCTGCAACTTAAGCCTGCACGCACACAGGCCGGAGGACTGCTAGCATTCTGCCACTGAGAGCTGGTGCGAGAGGAGCGGTTGCCCGAGTTCGTTTCTCTAGCCCAGTAACGTAGGGAACTCGTCTCCCAGGCTCTCACGCACACACACTCCAAGTGTTTCCACTCTCCGGAACAGTGAGGCTCGGTACAACACGGTCCCCTACCTTACTGTTTCCTTGTGTTAGTACGAGAGTGAGACTTGCAGGGTTAAGGGGCGGCCGCAGGCCTGGCTTCAGGAAACAAGTGGGGAGTTGTGTTCTCCCTTCTGCCGCGGCCTCAGTCTCCCTCGGAAAATGGTTTTAGACTCGCTGGCAGTGCTCGCCCGCATTCACAGAGCAAAAGGTTTTGACCCTCAGGAAGGCCTAAACGGCCGAAGTCGGGGTTTTCTACAGTGTGTTTCCCTCGACTTAGGTGGTTGGTTCTCGGCCTGCAAGCACACCGGGGCAAGGGTACTAGCCCCAGGAACAAGAGCTGAGCCAAGAGGGGTCTCCGCCACCGGCCTTTCTTTCCCTCGGTTTTACATAAGGAAGCCTTTCGCCGGGCTCTCAAGCACAGCGCACAGAATACAGCGTCCTCTCCGCTAGGGACAGGCGGGAGCTTAAGCGCGGTTTCTCCACAGTGTTGGGCCTTTCAAGGAGGGGCCTGCAACTTAGGCCTGCACGCACACATGCTGAAGGAGTGCTAGCATTCTACCACTGGGAGCTGGTGGGAGACGTGCGGCTGCCCGAGTTCGTTTCTCTCGCCGGGTAAAGTAGGGGACTCTTCTCCCAGACTCTCACGCACACACACTTCAAGTGTTTCCACTCTCCGGAACCGTGAGGCTCTGTGCAACGTGGTCCCCTACCCTACTGTTTCCGTGCGTTGGTAAGGGAGCAGTGAGACTTGTATGCTCAAGGGGGTGGCCGCAGGCCTGGCTTCAGGAAACAAGTGGGGAGTTGTGTTCTCCCTTCTGCGGCGACCTCAGTGTCCCTCGGAAAATGGTTTTGGACTCGCTGGCTGTTCTCGCCCGCATTCATACAGCAAAAGGTTTCCACCCTCAGGAAGGCCTAATCTGGCCGAACACGGGAATTTCTACAGTGTGTTTCCCTCGACTTAGTTGCTTGGCCATCGGCCTGCGAGCACACCGTGGCAAGGGTACCAGCCCAAGGAACAAGAGCTGAGCCGAGAGGCGTCTCCGCCACCGGCCTTTCTTTATCTCAGTTTTACATAAGGAAGCCGTTCGCCGGGCTCTCAAGCACAGCGCACAGCATACAGCGTCCTCTCCGCTACAGACCGGCGGGAGGTAAAGCGCGGTTTCTCCACAGTGTTGGGCCTTTCAAGGAGAGTCCTGAAACATAGGCCTGCACGCACTCATGTTGGAGGAGTGCTAGCATTCTGCCACTGAGAGCTGGTGGGAGAGGTGAGGATGCCCGAGTTCGTTTCTCTCGCCTAGTAACGTAGGGGCCTCCTCTACCAGGCTCTCACGCACACACACTCCAAATGTTTCCACTCTCCGGAACAGTGAGGCTCTACAACACGATACCCTACCCTACTGTTTCCTTGCGTTGGTACGCGAGCAGTGAGAGTTGTATGGTAAAGGGGGCGGCCGCAGGCCTGGCTTCAGGAAACAAGTAGGGAGTTGTGTTCTCCCTTCTGCCGCGGCCTCAGTCTCCCTCGGAAAATGGTTCTGGACTCGATGGCAGTGCTTGCCCGCATTCACACAGCCAAAGGTTTCCACCCTCAGGAAGGCCTAATTTGGCCGAAGTCGGGATTTTGTAGTGTGTTTCACTCGACTTGGCTCTCGGCCTGCAAGCACACCGGGGCAAGGTTACTAGCCCCAGGAACAAGAGGTGGGCCGAGAGGCGTCTCCGCCACCGGCCTTTCTTTCCCTCGGTTTTACTTAAGGAAGCCGTTCGCCGGGCTCTCAAGCACAGTGCACAGCATACAGCGTCCTCTCCGCTACGGACCGGCGGGAGGTAAAGCGCGCTTTCTCCACAGTGTTGTGCCTTCCAGGGTGGGGCCTGCAACTTAGGCCTGCACGTACACAGGCCTGAGGAGTGCTAGCATTCTGATCCTGAGAGCTGGTGGGCGAGGTGCGGCTGCACGAATCCGTTTCTCTCGCCCAGGAACTTAGGGGACTCGTGTGCCAGGGTCTTACGCACAGGCACTCCAGGTGTTCCCACTCCCCGCAACAGTGAGGCTATCTACAACAGGGTTCCGCTACAGTACTGTTACGTTGTTTTAGTACGCGAGCAGTGAGACTTGCATTCCCAAGGGGGCGGCCGCTGGGCTGGCTTGAGGAAGCAAGTGGGGAGTTGTGTTCTCCGTTCTGCCGTGACCTCAGTCTCCCTCAGAAAATGGTTTTGGACTCGCTGGCAGTTCTCGCCCGGATTCATACAGCAAAAGGTTTTGACCCTCAGGAAGGCCTAATCTTGCCGAAGACGGGATTTTCTACAGTGTGTTTCCCTCGACTGAGTTGGTTGGCTCTCGGCCTGCAAGCACACCGGGGCAAGGGTACTAGCCCCAGGAACAAGAGCTGAGCCGAGAGGCGTCTCCAGCACCGGCCTTTCTTTCCCTCGGTTTTACATAGGGAAGCCGTTCGCCGGGCTCTCAAGCACAGCGCCGAGCATACAGCCTCCTCTCTGCTAGGGACCAGGGGAGCTAAAGCGCGGTTTCTCCACAGTGTTGGGCCTTTCAAGGAGGGGCCCGCAACTTAGGCCTGCACGCACACATGCCGGCGGAATGCTAGCATTCTGCCACTGAGAGCTGGTGGGAGAGGTGCGGCTGCCCGAGTTCGTTTCTCTCACCCAGCAAAGTAGGGGACTCCTCTCCCAGGCTCTCACGCAGATACACTCCAAGTGTTTCCACCCTCGAGAACAGTGAGGCTCTGTACAACACGGTCCCCTACCCTACTGTTTCTGTGCGTTGGTACCCGAGAAATGAGAGTTGCATGTGTAAGGGGGCGGCCGCAGGCCTGGATTCAGGAATCAAGTGGGGAGTTGTGTTCTCCCTTCTGCCGCGGCCTCAGTCTCCCTCGGAAAATGGTTTTGGACTCGCTGGCAGTGCTCGCCCGCATTCGCACAGCAAAACGTTTCCACCCTCAGGAAGGCCTAAACTGGCCGAAGTCGGGATTTTCTGCAGTGTGTTTCCCTCGACTGAGTTGGATGGCTCTCGGCCCGCAAGCACACCGGGGCAAGAGTACTAGCCTCAGGAACAAGAGCTGAGCCGAGAGGCGTCTCCACCACCGGCATTTCTTTCCCTCCGTTTTACATAAGGAAGCCGTTCGCCGGGCTCTCAAGCACAGCACACAGCATACAGCGTGCTCTCCGCTAGGGACCGGCGGGAGCTAAAGCGCGCTTTCTCCACAGTGTTGGGCCTTTCAAGGAGGGCCCTGCACCTTCGGCCTGCACGCACACAGGCCGGAGGAGTGCTAGCGTTCTGCCACTGAGAGCTGTTGCGAGACGTGCGGATGCCCGAGTTCGTTTCTTTCGCCCAGTAAAATAGGGGACTCGTCTCCCAGGCTCTCACGCACACACACTCCAAGTGTTTCCACTCTCCGGAACAGTGAGGCTCTGTATAACACGGTCTCCTACCCTACTATATCCTTGCGTTGGTACGCGACCAGTGAGACCTGTATGCTGAAGGGGGCGGCCGCAGGCCTGACTTCAGGAATCAAGTGGGGAGTTGTGTTCTCCCTTCTGCCGCGGCCTCAGTCTCCCTCGCTAAATGGTTTTGGACTCGCTGGCAGTGCTCGCCCGCATTCACACTGCAAAGTGTTCGACCTTCAGGAAGGCCTAATCTGGCCGAAGTCGGGATTATCTACAGTGTGTTTCCCTCGACTTAGGAGGTTCGCTCTCGGCCTGCAAGCACACCGGGGCAAGGTTACTAGCCGCAGGAATAAGAGCTGAGCCGAGAGGCGTCTCCGGCACCGGCCTTTCTTTCCCTCGATTTTACATAAGGATGCCGTTCGCCGGGCTCTCAAGCACAGCGAACAGCATACAGCGTCCTCTCCGCTAGGGACCGGCGGGAGCTAAAGCGCGGGTTCTCCACAGTGTTGTGCCTTCCCGGGAAGGGCCTCCGACTTAGGCCTGCACGCACACAGGCCGGAGGAGTGCTAGCATTCTGATACTGAGAGCTGGTGGGAGAGGTGCGGGTGCACGAATCCGTTTCTCTCGCCCAGTAACTTAGGGCACTCGTCTGCCAGGCTCTGACGCACAGGCACTCCAGGTGTTCCAACTACCCGCAGCAGTGAGGCTATGTACAACACGGTTCCCCTACATTACTGTTTCTTTGTTTTGGTCAGCGAGCAGTGAGACTTGCAAGCCCAAGGGGGCGGTCGCTGGGCTGGCTACCGGAAACAAGAGGGGAGTTGTGTTCTCCCTTCTGCCGCGGCCTCAGTCTCCCTCGGAAAATGGTTTTGGACTCGCTGGCTGTTCTGGCCCGCATTCATACAGCAAAAGGTTTCCACCCTCAGGAAGGCCTAATCTGCCCGAGGTCGGGAATTTCTACAGTGTGTTTCCCTCGACTTAGTTGCTTGGCCATCGGCCTGCGAGCACACCGTGGCAAGGGTACCAGCCCAAGGAACAAGAGCTGAGCCGAGAGGCGCCTCCGGCACCGGCCTTTCTTTCCCTCGGTTTTACATAGAGAAGCCGTTCGCCTGGCTCTCAAGCACAGCGCACAGCATTCATCATTTTCTCCGCTAGGGAGCGGCGTGAGTTAAAGCGCGGTTTCTCCACAGTGTTGTGCCTTTCAAGGAGGGGCCTTCAACTTAGGCCTGTAGGCACACATGGAGGAGGAGTGCTAGCATTCTGCCAGTGAGAGCTGGTGGGAGAGGTGCGGCTGCCCGAGTTCCTTTCTCTCGCCCAGTAACGTAGGGCACTCGTATACCAGGCTCTCACGCACACACACTCCAGGTGTTTCCACTCTCCGGAACAGTGAGGCTCTACACCAGGGTACCCTACCCTACTGTTTCTTTGCGTTGGTACACGAGCAGTGGGACTTGCATGCTCAAGGGGGCAGCCGCTGCCCTGGCTTCAGGAAACAAGTGGGGAGTTGTGTTCTCCCTTCTGCCGCGGCCTCAGTCTCCCTCGGAAAATGGTTTTGGACTCGCTGGCAGTGCTCGCCCGCATTCACACAGCAAAATGTTTCCACCCTCAGGAAGGCCTAGTCTAGCAGAAGTTAGGAATTTCTACAGTGTGTTTCCCTCGACTTAAGTGGTTGGTTCTCGGCCTGCAAGCACCCCGGGGCAACGGTACTAGCCCCAGGAACAAGAGCTGAGCCGAGAGGCGTCTCCGCCAGCGGCCTTTCTTTATCTCAGTTTTACATAAGGAAGCCGTTCGCCGGGCTCTCAAGCACAGCGCACAGCATACAGCGTCCTCTCCGCTACAGACCGGCAGATGGTAAAGCGCGGTTTCTCCACAGTGTTGGGCCTTTCAAGGAGAGTCCTGAAACATAGGCCTGCACGCACTCATGTTGGAGGAGTGCTAGCATTCTGCCACTGAGAGCTGGTGGGAGAGGTGCGGATGCCCGAGTTCGTTTCTCTCGCCTAGTAACGTAGGGGCCTCGTCTACCAGGCTCTCACGCACACACACTCCAAATGTTTCCACTCTCCGGAACAGTGAGGCTCTACAACACGATACCCTACCCTTCTGTTTCCTTGCGTTGGTACGCGAGCAGTGAGAGTTGTATGGTAAAGGGGGCGGCCGCAGGCCTGGCTTCTGGAAACAAGTAGGGAGTTGTGTTCTCCCTTCTGCCGCGGCCTCAGTCTCCCTCGGAAAATGGTTTTGGACTCGATGGCAGTGCTTGCCCGCATTCACACAGCCAAAGGTTTCCACCCTCAGGAAGGCCTAATTTGGCCGAAGTCGGGATTTTCTAGTGTGTTTCCCTCGACTTGGCTCTCGGCCTGCAAGCACACCGGGGCAAGGTTACTAGCCCCAGGAACAAGATGTGGGCCGAGACGCGTCTCTGCCACCGGCCTTTCTTTCCCTCGGTTTTACTTAAGGAAGCCGATCGCCGGGCTCTCAAGCACAGTGCACAGCATACAGCGTCCTCTCCACTACGGCCGGCGGGAGGTAAAGCGCGCTTTCTCCACAGTGTTGTGACTTCCAGGGTGGGGCCTGCAACTTAGGCCTGCACGTACACAGGCCTGAGGAGTGCTAGCATTCTGATCCTGAGAGCTGGTGGGCGAGGTGCGGCTGCACGAATCCGTTTCTCTCGCCCAGGAACTTAGGGGACTCGTGTGCCAGGCTCTTACGCACAGGCACTCCAGGTGTTCCCACTCCCCGCAACAGTGAGGCTATCTACAACAGGGTTCCGCTACAGTACTGTTACTTTGTTTTAGTACGCGAGCAGTGAGACTTGCATTCCCAAGGGGGCGGCCGCTGGGCTGGCTTGAGGAAGCAAGTGGGGAGTTGTGTTCTCCCTTCTGCCGTGACCTCAGTCTCCCTCGGAAAATGGTTTTGGACTCGCTGGCAGTTCTCGCCCGGATTCATACAGCAAAAGGTTTTGACCCTCAGGAAGGCCTAATCTGGCCGAAGTCGGGATTTTCTGCAGTGTGTTTCCCTCGACTGAGTTGGTTGGCTCTCGGCCCGCAAGCACACCGGGGCAAGAGTACTAGCCCCAGGAACAAGAGCTGAGCCGAGAGGCTTCTCCGCCACCGGCATTTCTTTCCCTCCGTTTTACATAAGGAAGCCGTTCGCCGGGCTCTCAAGCACAGCACACAGCATACAGCGTGCTCTCCGCTAGGGACCGGCGGGAGCTAAAGCGCGGTTTCTCCACAGTGTTGCGCCTTTCAAGGAGGGCCCTGCACCTTAGGCCTGCACGCACACAGGCCGGAGGACTGCTAGCGTTCTGCCACTGAGAGCTGTTGCGAGACGTGCGGATGCCCGAGTTCGTTTCTTTCGCCCAGTAAAATAGGGGACTCGTCTCCCAGGCTCTCACGCACACACACTCCAAGTGTTTCCACTCTCCGGAACAGTGAGGCTCTGTATAACACGGTCTCCTACCCTACTATATCCTTGCGTTGGTACGCGACCAGTGAGACCTGTATGCTGAAGGGGGCGGCCGCAGGCCTGGCTTCAGGAAACAAGTGGGGAGTTGTGTTCTCCCTCTGCCGCAACCTCAGTGTCCCCCGGAAATTGGTTTTGGACTCGCTGGCTGTTCTCGCCCGCATTCATACAGCAAAAGTTTTCCACCCTCAGGAAGGCCTAATATGGCCGAACACGGGATTTTCTACAGTGTGTTTCCCTAGAGATAGTTGCTTGGCTCTCGCCTGCGAGCACACCGTGGCAAGGCTACCAGCCCAAGGAACAAGAGCTGAGCCGAGAGGCGTCTCCGCCACCGGCCTTTCTTTATCTCAGTTTTACATAAGGAAGCCGTTCGCCGGGCTCTCAAGCACAGCGCACAGCATACAGCGTCCTCTCCGCTACGGACCGGCGGGAGGTAAAGCGCGGTTTCTCCACAGTGTTGGGCCTTTCAAGGAGAGTCCTGAAACATAGGCCTGCACGCACTCATGTTGGAGGAGTGCTAGCCTTCTGCCACTGACAGCTGGTGGGACAGGTGCGGATGCCCGAGTTCGTTTCACTCGCCTAGTAACGTAGGGGACTCCTCTCCCAGGCTCTCACGCACACACACTCCAAGTGTTTCCACTCTCTGGAACAGTGAGGCTCTTTACAACACGGTCCCCTGCCTTACTGTTTCCTTGCGTTGGTACGCGAGCAGTGAGACTTGCATGCTCATGGGAGCGGCCGCTGGGCTGGCTTCAGGAAAGAAGTGGGGAATTGTGTTCTCCCTTCTACCGCGGAATCCGTCTCCCTGGAAAATGGTTTTGGACTCGCTGGCAGCGCTCGCCCGCATTCACACAGCAAAAGGTTTCCACACTCAGGAAGGCCTAATCTGGCCGAAGTCGGGGTTTTCTGCAGCGTGTTTCCATCGACTTAGTTGGTTGGCTCTCGGCCTGCAAGTACACCGGGGAAAGGGTACTAGCCCCAGGAACAAGAGCTGAGCCGAGAGGCATCTCCGCCACCGGCCTTTCTTTCCCTCAGTTTTTTTTTTAATTTTCTTATTCTTATGTTAAACACCATATATTACATCATTAATTTTTGCTGCAGTGTTCCATGACTCATTGTTTCTTCATAACACCCAGTGCTCCATGCAGAACGTGCCCTCCTCAATACCCATCACCAGGCTAACACATCCCCCTACGCCCCTCCCCTCTAGAACCCTCAGTTTGTTTTTCAGAGTCCTTCATCTGTCATGGTTCCTCTCTCCCTCTCACATACTCCCCTTCTCTTCCTTTCCTGTTACCTTCTTTCTCTTTTTTCTTAAAATATGTTGCGTTATTTGTTTCAGAAGTACAGATCTGTGATTCAACACTCTTGCACAATTCACAGGGCTCACCGTAGCACATATCCTCCCAAATGTCTATCACCAAGCCACCCCATCCCTCCAAACCCCAACCACTCCAGTAACACTCAGTTTGTTTCCTGAGATTAAGAATTCCTCATATCCGTGAGGTCATGCGATACATGTCTTTCTCTGATTGACATATTTCATTCAACATAACACCCTCCAGTTCCATCCACGTCGCTGCCAATGGCAAGATCTCATTACTTTTGACGGCTGCATAATATTCCATTGTGTATATATACCACCACTTCTTTATCCATTCATCTGTCGATGGACATCTTGGCTCTTTCCACAGTTTGGCTATTGTGGATATTGCTGCTATAAACATTGGGGTACACGTACACCTTCGGGTCCCTACATTTGTATCTTTGGGGTAAATACCCAGTAGTGCAATTGCTGGATCAAACGATAGCTCTAATTTCAACTGTTTGAGGAACCTCCATACTGTTTTCCAGAGTGGTTGCACCGGCTTGCATTCCCTCCAACAGTGTAGGAGGTTTCCCCTTTCTCCACATGCCCGCCAACATCTGTCGTTCCCTCACTTGTTAATTTTAGCCATTCTGACGGGTGTGATATGGCATCTCATTGAGGTTTTGATTTGGATATCCCTGATGCCGAGCGATGTTGAGCACTTTTTCATGTGCCTGTTGGCCATTTGGATGTCTTCTTTGGAAAAATGTCTCCTCATGTCTTCTGCCCATTTCTTGATTGGATTATTTGATCTTTGGGTGTTGAGTTTGATAAGTTCTTTATAGATTTTGTATACTAGCCCTTTATCTGATATGTCATTTGTAAATATTTTCTCCCATTCTGTCGGTTGTCTTTTGGGGTTGTGGACTGTTTCTTTTGCTGTGCAAAAGCTTTTTTTTTATTTTTTAATGTTATGTTAATCACTATATATTACATCATTAGTTTCTCGTGCAGTGTTCCATTATTCATTGATACTGGAATGGTTGGGGTGGGAGGGATGGGGTGGCTGGGTGATAGACATTGGGGAGGGTATGTGCTATGGTGAGCGCTGTGAATTGTGCAAGATTGCTGAATCACAGATCTGTACTTCTGAAACAAATAACGCAACATATTTTAAGAAAAATAAAAGAAGAAGATAACAGGAGAGGAAGAGAAGGGGAGTATTTCAAAGGGGGAGACGAACCATGAGAGATGATGGATTCTGAGAAACAAACTGAGGGTTCTAGAGGAGAGGGGGGTAGGGGGATGGGTTAGCCTGGTGATGGATATTGAGGAGGGCACTTTCTGCATGGAGCACTGGGTGTTATGAACAAACAATGAATCATGGAAGACTGCACCAAAAACGAATGATGTAATATATCATTCTTAAGTTATGATTAACATAACAATTAAGAAAAAAGCTTATGCACAGCAAGACAAACACTCCACATACCCAAAAGACAACCGACAGAATGGGAGAAAATATTGGCAAATGACATATCAGATAAAGGGCTAGTATCCCAAATCTATAAAGAACTTATCAAACTCAACACCCAAAGAACAAATAATCCAATCAAGAAATGGGCCGAAGACATGAACACACATTTTTCCAAAGAAGACATCCAAATGGCCGACAGGCACATGAAAAAGTGCTCAACATCGCTCGGCATCAAGGAAATCCAAATCAAAACCTCAATGAGATACCACCTGACACCCGTCAGAATGGCTAAAGTTAACAAGTCAGGGAACGACAGATGTTGGCGGGGATGTGGAGAAAGGGGAACCCTCCTCCACTGTTGGTGGGAATGCAAGCTGGTAAAACGACTCTGGAAAACAGTATGGAGGATCCTCAAACAGTTGAAATTAGTGCTACCGTTCGATCCAGCAATTGACTACTGGGTATTTAACACAAAGATACAAATGTAGGGACCCGAAGGGGTACGTGTACCGCAATGTTTATAGCAACAATGTCCACAATAGCCAAACTGTGGAAAGAGCCAAGATGTCCATCGACAGATGAATGGATAAGGAAGAGGTGGTATATATACACAATGGAATATTACGCAGCCTTCAAAAGGAATGAGATGTTGCCATTTGCAAAGACGTGGTTGGAACTGGAGGGTGTTATGTTGAGTGAAATAAGTTAATCAGAGGAAGACATGTAACGCATGACCTCACAGATATGAGGAATTCTTAATATCAGGAAACAAACTGACTGTTACTGGAGTGTTAGGGGGTGTGAGGGATGGGGTGGCTGGGTGATAGACATTGGGGAGAGTATGTGCTACGGTGAGGGCTGTGAATTGTGCAAGACTGTTGAATCACAAATCTGTACTTCTGAAACAAATAACGCAACATATTTTAAGAAAAAGAAAAAGAAAAAGAAGATAACAGGAGAGGAAGAGAAGGGGAGTATGTCAGAGGGGGACACGAACCATGACAGATGATGGACTCTGAAAAACAAAGGGAGGGTCTAGATGGGAGGGCGGGAGGGGTTTGGGTTATCCTGGTGATGGGTATTGAGGAGGGCATGTTCTGCATGGAGCACTGGGTGTTATGAACAAACAATGAATCATGGAACACTACGAAAAACTAATGATGTAATATATGGTGATTAACATAACAATAAAAAATTTAAAAAAAGCTTTTGCACAGCTAAAGAAACAGTCCACAAAACCAAAAGACACCCGACAGAATGGGAGAAAATATTGACAAATGACATAGCAGATAAAGGGCTAGTATCCAAAATGTATAAAGAACTTATCAAACTCAACACCCAAAGAACATATAATCCAATCAAGAAATGGGCCGAAGACATGAACAGACATTTTTCCAAAGAAGACATCCAAATGGCCAACAGGCACTTGAAAAAGTGCTCAACATCGCTCGGCATCAGGGAAATCCAAATCAAAACCTCAATGAGATACCACCTCACACTCGTCAGAATGGCTAAAATTAACAAGTCAGTGAAGACAGATTTTGGCGGGGTTGTGGAGAAAGGGGAACCCTCCTACACTGTTGGTGGGAATGCAAGCTGGTGCAACCACTCTGGAAAACACTATGGAGGATCCTCAAACAGTTGAAATTAGTGCTACCGTTCGATCCAGCAATTGACTACTGGGTAGTTAACACAAAGATTCAAATGTAGGGACCCGAAGGGGTACGTGTACCGCAATGTTTATAGCAACAATGTCCACAATAGTCAAACTGTGGAAAGAGCTAAGATGTCCATCGACAGATGAATGGATAAAGAAGAGGTGGTATATATACACAATGGAATATTATGCAGCCGTCAAAAGGAATGAGATGTTGCCATTTGCAAAGACGTGGATGGAACTGGAGGGTGTTATGTTGAGTGAAATAAGTCAATCAGGGAAAGACATGTATCGCATGACCTCACTGATATGAGGAATTCTTAATCTCAGGAAACAAACTGAGTGTTACTGGAGTGTTTGGGGGTGGGAGGGATGGGGTGGCTGGGTGATAGACATTGGGGAGAGTATGTGTTACGGTGAGCGCTGTGAATTGTGCAAGACTGTTGAATCACAGATCTGTACTTCTGAAAGAAAAAACGCAACATATTTTAAGAAAAAGTAAAAGAAGAAGATAACAGGAGAGGAAGAGAAGGGGAGTATGTCAGAGGGGGAGACGAACCATGACAGATGATGGACTCTGAAAAACAAAGTGAGGGTTCTAGAGGGGAGGGCGGTAGGGGTTTGGGTTAGCCTGGAGATGGGTATTGGGGAGGGCACGTTCTGCATGGAGCACTCGGTGTTATGAACAAACAATGAATCATGGAACACTGCACCAAAAACTAATGATGTAATATATGGTGATTAACATAACAATAAAAACGCTTTTGCACAGCAAAAGAAACAGTCCACAAAACCAAAAGACAACCGACAGAATGGGAGAAAATATTTGCAAATGACATATCAGATAAAGGGCTAGTCTCCAAAATCCATAAAGAACTTATCAAACTCAACACCCAAAGAACAAATAATCCAATCAAGAAATGGGCCGAAGACATGAACAGACATTTTTCCAAAGAAGACCTCCAAATGGCCAATAGGCACATGAAAAAGTGCTCAACATCGCTCGGCATGAGGGAAATCCAAATCAAACCCTCAATGAGATACCACCTCACACCCGTCAGAATGGCTAAAATTAACAAGTCAGGGAATGACAGATGTTGGCGGGGTTGTGGAGAAAGGGGAACCCTCCTACACTGTTGGTGGGAAGGCAAGCTGGTGCAACCACTCTGGAAAACACTATGGAGGATCCTCAAACAGTTGAAATTAGAGCTACCATTCGATCCAGCAATTGCACTACTGGGTATTTACCACAAAGATACAAATGTAGGGACCCGAACGGGTACGTGTACCCCAATGTTTATAGCAGCAATGTCCAAAATAGGTAAATTGTGGAAAGAGCGAAGATGTCCATCGGCAGATGAACGGATAAAGAAGAAGTGGTGTATATACACAATGGAATATTATACAGCCGTCAAAAGGAATGAGATCATGCCATTTGCAACGACGCGGATGGAACTGGAGGGTGGTATGTTGAGTGAAATAAGTGAATCAGAGAAATACACCTATCGCATGACTCACTGATATGAGGAATTTTTAATCTCAGGAAAGAAACTGTTTGAATGGAGTGGTTGGGGCTGGGAGGGATGGGTTGGCTGGGTGATAGACATTGGGGAAGTATGTGCCACGGTGAGCGCTGTGAATTGTGCAACACTGTTGAATCACAGATCTGTACTTCTGAATCAAATAACGCAACATATATTAAGAAAAGAGAAAAAAAGAAATAGATAACAGGAGATGAAGAGAGGGGGAGTATGTCAGACGGGGAGACGAACCATGAGAGATGATGGACTCTGAAAAACAAACTGAGGGTTCTAGAGGGGAGGGGGGTATGGGGATCGGTTAGCCTGGTGATGGGTATTGAGGAGGGCACGTTCTGCATGGAGCAGTGGGTGTTATGAACAAACAATTAATCATGGAACAGTGCACCAAAAACTAATGATGTAATATATGGTGATTAACATAACAATAAAAAAATTAAAAAAAAAAGATTTTGCACAGCAAAAGAAACAGTCCACAAAACCAAAAGACAACCGACAGAATGGGAGAAAATATGTGCAAATGACATATCAGATAAAGGGCTAGTATCCAAAATCGATAAAGAACTTATCAAACTCAACACCCAAAGAACACATAATCCAATCAAGAAATGGGCCGAAGACATGAACAGACATTTTTTCAAAGAAGACATCCAAATGGCCAACAGGCACATGAAAAAGTGCTCAACATAGCTCGGTATCAGGGAAATCCAAATCAAAACCTCAATGAGATACCACCTCACACCCGTCAGAATGGCTAAAATTAACAAGTCAGGGAACGACAGATGTTGGCGGGCATGTGGAGAAAGGGGAACCCTCCTACACTGTTGGTGGAAATGCAAGCTGGTGCAACCACTCTGGAAAACACTATGGAGGATCCTCAAACAGTTGAAATTAGCGCTACCGTTCGATCCAGCAATTGACTACTGGGTGTTTAACACAAAGATACAAATGTAGGGACCCGAAGGTGTACGTGTACCCCAAAGTTTATAGCAGCAATGTCCACAATAGCCAAACTGTGGAAAGAGCCAAGATGTCCATCGACAGATGAATGGATAAAGAAGAGGTGGTATATATACACAATGGAATATTATGCAGCCTTCTAAAGGAATGAGATGTTGCCATTTGCAAAGACGTGGATGGAACTGGAGGGTGTTATGTTGAGTGAAATAAGTCAATCAGAGAAAGACATGTATCGCATGACCTCACTGATATGAGGAATTCTTAATCTCAGGAAACAAACTGGGTTTTACTGGAGTGGTTGTGGGTGGGAGGGATGGGGTGGCTGGGTGATAGACATTGGGGAGGATATGTGCTACGGTGAGCACTGTCGATTGTGCAAGACTGTTGAATCACAGATCTGTACTTCTGAAACAAATAAAGCAACATATTTTAAGAAAAAGAAAAAGAAGAAGATAACAGGAGAGGAAGAGAAGGGGAGTATGTCAGAGGGGGAGACGAACCATGACAGATGATGGACTTTGAAAAACAAAATGAGGGTTCTAGAGGGGAGGGCGGTAGGGGTTCGGGTTTGCCTGGTGATGGGTATTGAGGAGGGCACGTTCTGCATGGAGGACTGGGTGTTATGAACAAACAATGAATCATGGAACACTGCACCAAAAACTAATGATGTAATATATGGTGATTAACATAACAATAAAAAAGCTTTTGCACAGCAAAAGAAACAGCCCACAAAACCAAAAGACAACCGACAGAATGGGAGAAAATATTTGCAAATGACATATCAGATAAAGGGCTAGTATCCAAAATCTATAAAGAACTTATCAAACTCAACACCCAAAGAACAAATAATCCAATCAAGAAATGGGCCGAAGACATGAACAGACATTTTTCCAAAGAAGACCTCCAAATGGCCAATAGGCACATGAAAAAGTGCTCAACATCGCTCGGCATGAGGGAAATCCAAATCAAAACCTCAATGAGATACCACCTCACACCCGTCAAAATGGCTAAAATTAACAAGTCAGGGAACGACAGATGTTGGCGGGGATGTGGAGAAAGGGGAAGCCTCCTACACTGTTGGTGGGAAGGCAAGCTTGTTTAAGCACTCTGGAAAACAGTATGGAGGTTCCTCAAAGAGTTGAAATTAGAGCTACCGTTCGATCCAGCAATTGACTACTGGGTATTTACCACAAAGATACAAATGTAGGGACCCGAAGGGGTACGTGTACCCAAAGTTTATAGCAGCAATGTCCACAATAACCAAACTGTGGAAAGAGCCAAGAGGTCCATCGACAGATGAATGGATAAAGAAGAAGTGGTATATATACACAAGGGAATATTATGCAGCCGTCAAAAGGAATGAGATCTTGCCATTTGCAATGACGTGGATGGAACTGGAGGGTGTTATGTTGAGTGAAATAGGTCACTCAGAGAAAGCCACGTATCGCATGACCTCACTGATATGAGGAATTCTTAATCTTAGGAAACAAACTGAGTGTTACTGGAGTGGTTGGAGGTGGGAGGGATGGGTTGGCTGGGTCATAGACATTGGGGAGGGTATGTGCCACGGTGAGCGCTGTGAATTGTGCAACACTGTTGAATCACAGATCTGTACTTCTGAATCAAATAACGCAACATATTTTAAGAAAAAAGAAAAAGAATTAGATAACAGGAGATGAAGAGAGGGGGAGTATGTCAGACGGGGAGAAGAACCATGAGAGATGATGGACTCTGAAAAACAAACTGAGGGTTCTAGAGGGGAGGGGGGTAGGGGGATCGGTTAGCCTGGTGATGGGTACAGAGGAGGGCAGGTTCTGCATGCAGCATTGGGTGTTATGAACAAACAATGAATCATGGAACACTGCACGAAAAACTAATGATGTAATATATGGTGCTTCACATAACAATAAAAAATTTAAAAAAAAGCTTTTGCAGAGCTAAAGAAACAGTCCACAAAACCAAAAGACACCCGACAGAATGGGAGAAAATATTTGCAAATGACATATCAGATAAAGGGCTAGTATCCAAAATCTATAACTAACTTATAAAACTCAACACCCAAAGAACATATAATCCAATCAAGAAAGGGGCCGAAGATATGAACAGACATTTTTCCAAAGAAGACATCCAAATGGCCAACAGGCACATGAAAAAGTGCTCAACATCGCTCGGCATCAGGGAAATCCAAATCAAAACTTCAATGAGATACCACCTCACACCCGTCAGAATGGCTAAAATTAACAAGTCAGGGAACGACAGATGTTGGCGGGGATGTGGAGAAAGGGGAACCCTCCTCCACTGTTGGTGGGAATGCAAGCTGGTGCAACCACTCTGGAAAACAGTATGGAGGATCCTCAAACAGTTGAAATTAGTGCTACCGTTCGATCCAGCAATTGACTACTGGGTATTTAACACAAAGATACAAATGTAGGGACCCGAAGGGGTACGTGTACCCCAAAGTCTATAGCAGCAATGTCCACAATAGCCAAACTGTGGAAAGAGCCAAGATGTCCATCGACAGATGAATGGATAAAGAAGAGGTGGAATATATACACAATGGAATATTATGCAGCCTTCAAAAGGAATGAGATGTTGCCATTTGCAAAGACGTGGATGGAACGGTAGGGTGTTATGTTGAGTGAAATAAGTCAATCAGAGAAAGACACGTATCGCATGACCTCACTGATATGAGGAATTCTTAATCTCAGGAAACAAACTGAGTGTTACTGGAGTGGTTGTGGGTGGGAGGGATGGGGTGGCTGGGTGATAGACAATGGGGACGGTATGTGCTACGGTGAGCGCTGTGCATTGTGCAAGACTGTTGAATCACAGATCTGTACTTCTGAAACAAATAACGCAACATATTTTAAGAAAAAGAAAAAGAAGATAACAGGAGAGGAAGAGAAGGGGAGTATGTCAGTGGGGGACACGAACCATGAGAGATAATGGACTCTGAAAAACAAAGGGAGGGTCTAGAGGGGAGGGCGGGAGGGGTTTGGGTTATCCTGGTGATGGGTATTGAGGAGGGCACGTTCTGCATGGAGCACTGGGTGTTATGAACAAACAATGAATCATGGAACACTGTAGGAAAAACTAATGATATAATATATGGTGATTAACATAACAATAAAAAATATTAAAAAAAGCTTTTGCACAGCTAAAGAAACAGTCCACAAAACCAAAAGACACCCGACAGAATGGGAGAAAATATTGACAAATGACATAGCAGATAAAGGGCTAGTATCCAAAATGTATAAAGAACTTATCAAACTCAACACCCAAAGAACATATAATCCAATCAAGAAATGGGCCGAAGACATGAACAGACATTTTTCCAAAGAAGACATCCATGGCCAACAGGCACATGAAAAAGTGCTAAACATCGCTCGGCATCAGGGAGATCAATCAAAACCTCAATGAGATACCACCTCACACCCGTCAGAATGGCTAAAATTAACAAGTCAGTGAAGACAGATTTTGGCGGGGTTGTGGAGAAAGGGGAACCCTCCTACACTGTTGGTGGGAATGCAAGCTGGTGCAACCACTCTGGAAAACACTATGGAGGATCCTCAAACAGTTGAAATTAGTGCTACAATTCGATCCAGCAATTGACTACTGGGTATTTAACACAAGTTTGAAATGTAGGGACCCGAAGGGGTACGTGTACCGCAATGTTTATAGCAACAATGTCCACAATAGCCAAAATGTGGAAAGAGCCAAGATGTCCATCGACAGACGAATGGATAAAGAAGTGGTGGTATATATTCACAATGGAATATTATGCAGCCTTCAAAAGGAATGAGATGTTGCCATTTGCAAAGACGTGGATGGAACTGGAGGGTGTTATGTTGAGTGAAATAAGTCAATCAGAGAAAGACATGTATCGCATGACCTCACGGATATGAGGAATTCTTAATCTCAGGAAAAACACTGAGTGTTACTGGAGTGGTTGGGGGTGGGAGGGATGGGGTGGCTGGGTGATAGACATTGGGGAGAGTATGTGCTACGGTGAGCGCTGTGAATTGTGCAAGACTGTTGAATCACAGATCTGTACTTCTGAAACAAATAAAGCAACATATTTTAAGAAAAAGTAAAAGAAGAAGATAACAGGAGAGGAAGAGAAGGGGAGTATGTCAGAGGGGGAGACGAACCATGACAGATGATGGACTCTGAAAAACAAAGTGAGGGTTCTAGAGGGGAGGGCGGTAAGGGTTTGGGTTAGCCTGGAGATGGGTATTGGGGAGGGCACGTTCTGCATGGAGCACTCGGTATTATGAACAAACAATGAATCATGGAACACTGCACCAAAAACTAATGATGTTATATATGGCGATTAACATAACAATAAAAACGCTTTTGCACAGCAAAAGAAACAGTCCACAAAACCAAAAGACAACCGACAGAATGGGAGAAAATATTTGCAAATGACATATCAGATAAAGGGCTAGTCTCCAAAATCCATAAAGAACTTATCAAACTCAACACCCAAAGAACAAATAATCCAATCAAGTAATGGGTCGAAGACATGAACAGACATTTTTCCAAAGAAGACCTCCAAATGGCCAATAGGCACATGAAAAAGTGCTCAACATCGCTCGGCATGAGGGAAATCCAAATCAAACCCTCAATGAGATACCACCTCACACCCGTCAGAATGGCTAAAATTAACAAGTCAGGGAATGACAGATGTTGGCGGGAAGTGGAGAAAGGGGAACCCTCCTACACTGTTGGTGGGAAGGCAAGCTGGTGCAACCACTCTGGAAAACACTATGGAGGATCCTCAAACAGTTGAAATTAGAGCTACCATTCGATCCAGCAATTGCACTACTGGGTATTTACCACAAAGATACAAATGTAGGGACCCGAACGGGTACGTGTACCCCAATGTTTATAGCAGCAATGTCCAAAATAGGTAAATTGTGGAAAGAGCGAAGATGTCCATTGACAGATGAACGGATAAAGAAGAAGTGGTGTATATACACAATGGAATATTATACAGCCGTCAAAAGGAATGAAATCTTGCCATTTGCAACGACGCGGATGGAACTGGAGGGTGTTATGTTGAGTGAAATAAGTGAATCAGAGAAATACACCTATCGCATGACTCACTGATATGAGGAATTTTTAATCTCAGGAAAGAAACTGTTTGAATGGAGTGGTTGGGGCTGGGAGGGATGGGTTGGCTGGGTGATAGACATTGGGGAGGTATTTGCCACGGTGAGCGCTGTGAATTGTGCAAGACTGTTGAATCACAGATCTGTACTTCTGAATCAAATAACGCAACATATTTTAAGAAAATAGAAAAAAAGAAATAGATAACAGGAGATGAAGAGAGGGGGAGTATGTCAGACGGGGAGACGAACCATGAGAGATGATGGACTCTGAAAAACAAACTGAGGGTTCTAGAGGGGAGGGGGGTATGGGGATCGGTTAGCCTGGTGATGGGTATTGAGGAGGGCACGTTCTGCATGGAGCAGTGGGTGTTATGAACAAACAATTAATCATGGAACAGTGCACCAAAAACTAATGATGTAATATATGGTGATTAACATAACAATAAAAAAATAAAAAAAAAAAGATTTTGCACAGCAAAAGAAACAGTCCACAAAACCAAAAGACAACCGACAGAATGGGAGAAAATATGTGCAAATGACATATCAGATAAAGGGCTAGTATCCAAAATCTATAAATAAATTATAAAACTCAACACCCAAAGAACATATAATCCAATCAAGAAATGGGCCGAAAACATGAACAGACATTTTTCCAAAGAAGACATCCAAATGGCCAACAGGCACATGAAAAAGTGCTCAACATCGCTCGGCATGAGGGGAATCCAAATCAAAACCTCAATGAGATACCACCTCACACCCGTCAAAATGGCTAAAATTAACAAGTCAGGGAACGACAGATGGCGGGGATGTGGAGAAAGGGGAACCCTCCTCCACTGTTGGTGGGAATGCAAGCTGCTGCAGCCTCTCTGGAAAACAGTATCGAGGTTCCTCAAACAGTTGAAATTCGAGCTACTGTTCGAGCCAGCAATTGCACTACAGGGTATTTACCAGAACGTTACAAATGTAGGGACCAGAAGGGGTACGTGTACCCCAGTGTTTATAGCAGCAATGTCCACAATAGCCAAACTGTGGAAAGAGCCAAGATGTCCAGCGACAGATGAACGGATAAGGAAGACGTGGTATATATTCACAATGGAATATTATGCAGCCGTCAAAGGAATGAGATCTTGCCATTTGCAACGACGTGGATGGAACTGGATGGTGTTATGTTGAGTGAAATAAGTCAATCAGAGAAAGACACGTATCGCATGACGTCACTGATATGAGGAATTCTTAATCTCAGGAAACAAACTGAGTGTTACTGGAGTGGTTGGGGGTGGGAGAGATGGGGTGGCTGGGTGATAGACATTGGGGAGGGTATGTGCTACGGTGAGCGCTCTGAATTGTGCAAGACTGTTGAATCACAGATCTGTACTTCTGAATCAAATAACGCAACATATTTTAAGAAGAAAGAAAAAGAAGAAGATAACAGGAGAGGAAGGGAAGGGGAGTATGTCAGAGGGGAGACGAACCATGAGAGATGATGGACTCTGAAAAACAAACTGAGGGTTCGATAGGGGAGGGTGGTAGGGGCATATGTTAGCCTGGTGATGGGTATTGAGGAGGGCACGTTCTGCATGGAGCACTGGGTGTTATGAACAAACAATGAATCATGGAACACTGCACCAAAAACTAATGATGTAATATATGGTGATTAACATAACAATTAAAAAAATAAAAAAAAAAACACTGAGGGAATGGAAGGCCGGTGTCGGATACGCCTCTCGGCTCAGCTCTTGTTCCTGTGGCTAGTACCCTTGCCCCGGTGTACTTGCAGGCCGAGAGCCAACCAACTCACTCGGTGGAAACACACTGCAGAAAACACCGATTTCGGCCAATTTGGCCTTCCTGAGGGGGGAATCCTTTTGCTCTCTGAATGCGGGCGAGCACTGCCAGCGAGTCCAAAACCATTTTCGAGTGAGCCTGAGGCTGCGGTAGAAGGGAGAACACAACTCCCCACTTCTTTCCTGAAGCCAGCCCAGCGGCCGCCCCCTTGAGCATGCAAGTCTCACTGCTCGCGTACCAACGCAAGGAAACAGTAAGGTAAGGGACCGTGTTGTACAGAGCCTCACTGTTCCAGAGAGTGGAAACACTTGGAGTGTGTGTGCGTGAGAGCCCGGAAGACGAGTCCCCTACTTTACTGGGCGAGTGAAACGAACACGGGCAGCCGCACGTCTCCCACCAGCTCTCAGTGGTAGAATGCTAGCACTCCTTCGGCATGTGTGCGTGCAGGCCTAAGTTGCAGGCCCCTCCCTGGAAGGCACAACACTGTGGAGAAACCGCACTTTACCTCCCGCCGTTCCCTAGCGGAGAGGACGCTGTATGCTGTGCGCTGTGCCTGAGAGTCCGGCGAACGTCTTCCCTATGTAAAACCGAGGGAAAGAAAGGCCGGTGCCAGAGACGCCTCTGGGCTCAGCTCTTGTTCCTGAGGTAGTACCCTTGCCCCGGTGTGCTTGCAGCCCGAGAGCCAACCTCCTAAGTCCAGGGAACCACTCTGTAGAAATTCCTTACTTCGGCCAGACTAGGCCTTCCTGAGGGTGGAAACCTTTTGCTGTGTGAATCCGGGCGAGCTCTGCCAGCAAGTCCAAAACGATTTTCCGAGGGAGACTGAGGCCGCGGCAGAAGGGAGAACACAACTCCCCACTTGTTTCCTGAAGTCAGCCTAGGGCCGCCCCCTTGGGTATTCAAGTCTCACTGTTCGCGTACCAAAACAAAGAAAGCGTACTGTGGGAGAACCGTGTTATAGATAGCCTCATCGTTGTGGGGAGTGGGAACACAGGCAGTGCCTGTGCGTAAGAGCCTGGCATACGAGTCCCCTAAGTTCCTGGGCGAGAGAAACGGATTCGTGCAGCCGCACCTCTCCCACCAGCTCTCAGGATCAGAATGCTAGCACTCCTCCGGCCTGTGTGCGTGCAGGCCTGCGTTGAAGGCCCCTCCCTGGAAGGCACAACACTGTGGAGAAACCGCGCTTTAGCTCACGGCGGTCCCTAGCGGAGAGGAAGCTGTATGCTGTGCGCTGTGCTTGAGAGTCCGGCGAACGGCTTCCCTATGTAAAATCGAGGGAAAGAAAGGCCGGTGCCGGAGACGCGTCTCGGCTCAGCTCTTGTCCTGGGGCTAGTACCGTTGCCCCTGTGTGCTTGCAGGCCGAGAGCCAATCTCCTAAGTCGTGGGAACCACACTGTAGAAATTCCTTACTTCGATAGGACTAGGCCTTCCTGAGGGTGGAAGCCTTTTGCTGTGTGAACGCGGGCGAGCACTGCCAGCGAGTCCAAAACCATTTTCCGAGGGAGACTGAGGCCGCGGCAGAAGGGAGAACACAACTCCCCACTTGTTTCCTAAAGTCAGGCCTGAGGCCGCCCCCTTGACCATGCAAGACTCACTGCTCGCGAAACAACGCACGGAAACAGTAGGGTAGGGTACCGGGTTGTACAGAGCCTCAGTGTTCCGGTGAGTGGAAACACTTGGAGTGTGTGTGCATGCGAGCCTGGGAGACGTGTCCACTACGTTATAGGGCGAGAGAAACGAACTCGGTAGCCGCAACTCTCCCACCAGCTCTCAGTGGCAGAATGGTAGCACTCCTGCCGCATGTTTGCCTCTAAGCCTAAGTTGAAGGACCCTATTTGAAAGGCCCAACCCTGTGGAGAAACCGCGCTTTAGCTCCCGCCGGTCCCTAGCGGCGAAAAAGTTGTATTTTGTGCGCTGTGCTTGAGAGCCCGGCGAACGGCTTCCTTATGGAAAACCGAGGGAAAGGAAGGCCGGTGTCGGAGACGCCTCTCGGCTCAGCTCTTGTTCCTGCGTCTAGTAACGTTGCCCCGGTGTGCTTGCAGGCCGAGAGCCAAGCACCTAAGTCGAGGGAAACACACTGTAGAAAATCCCGTCTTCGGCCAGATTAGGCCGTCCTGAGAGTAGAAACCTTTTGCTGTGTGAATGCGGGCGAGCACTGCCAGCGAGTCCAAAACCATTTTCTGAGGCAGACTGAGGCCACGGCAGAAGGGAGAACACAACTCCCTACTTGTTTCCTGAAGCCAGGCCTGCGGCCGCCCCCTTACCCATGCAAGTCTCACTGCTCGCGTACCAATGCAAGGAAAGAGTGGGGTAGGAGACCGTGTTGTACAGAGCCTCACTGCTCCGGAGAGTGGAAACACTTGGAGTGTGTGTGCATGAGAGCTTGGGAGACGAGTCCCCTACGTTACTGGGCGAGAGAAGCGAACTCGAGCAGCCGCACCTCTCCCACCAGCTCTCAGTGGCAGAATGCTAGCACTCCTCCTCCATGTGTGCCTGCAGGCCTAAGTTGAAGGCCCCTCCTTGAAAGGCACAACACTGTGGAGAAACCGCGCTTTAACTCCCGCCGGTCCACAGTGTTGTGCCTTCCACAGAGAGGCCTGCAACTTAGGCCTGCACACACACAGGCCGGAGGAGTGCTAGCATTCTGACACTGAGATGGTGGGAGTGGTGTGGCTTCACGAAACCGTTTCTCTCGCCCAGTAACTTAGGGGACTCGTATGCCAGGCTCTTACGCACAGGCACTGCCTGTGTTCCCACTCCCCACAACAATGAGGCTATCTATAACACGGTTCTCCTACAGTACTGTTTCTTTGTTTTGGTACGCGAGCAGTGAGACTTGAATAACCAAGGGGGCGGCCCTGGGTTGGCTTCAGGAAACAAGTGGGGAGTTCTGTTCTCCCTTCTGCCGCGGCCTCAGTCTCCCTCCGAAAATCGCTTTGGACTTGCTGGCAGTGCTCGCCCGCATTCACACAGCAAAAGGTTTCCACCCTCAGGAAGGCCTAGTCTGGCCGAAGTAAGGAATTTCTACAGTGTAGTTCCCTGGACCTAGGAGGTTGGCTCTCGGCCTGCAAGCACACCGGGGCAAGGGTACCACCACAGGAACAAAAGCTGAGCCGAGAGGCGTCTCCGGCACCGGCCTTTCTTTCCCTCGGTTTTACATAGGGAAGCCGTTCGCCGGACTCTCAGGCACAGCGCACAGCATACAGCGTCCTCTCCGCTAGACAACGGCGGGAGGTAAAGCGCGGTTTCTCCACAGTGTTGTGCCTTCCAGGGAGGGGCCTGCAACTTAGGCCTGCACTCACACAGGCCGGAGGAGTGCTAGCATTCTGCCACTGAGAGCTGGTGGGAGAGGTGCGGATGCCCGAGTTCGTTTCTTTCGCCCAGTAACGTAGGGGACTCGTCTCCCAGGCTCTGACGCACACACACTCCAAGTGTTTCCACTCACGGGAACAGTGAGGCTCTGTACAACACGGTCCCCTACCCTACTGTTTCCTTGCTTTGGTACGCGAGCAGTGAGAGTTGCATGGTAAAGGTGGCGGCCGCAGGCCTGGCTTCAGGAAACAAGTGGGGAGTTGTGTTCTCCCTCCTGCCGCGGGCTCAGTCTCCCTCGCTAAATGGTTTTGGAATCGCTGGCAGTATTCCCCCCCCCCATTCACACAGCAAAAGCTTTAGACCCTCAGGAAGGCCTAATCTGGCCAAAGTCGGGAATTTCTACAGTGTGTTTTCCTCGACTAAGGTGGTTGGCTCTCGGCCTGCAAGCACACCGGGGCAACGTTACTAGACGCAGGAACAAGAGCTGAGCCGAGAGGCGTCTCCGGCACCGGCCTTTCTTTCCCTCGGTTTTACATAGAGAAGCCGTTCGCCTGGCTCTCAAGCACAGCGCACAGCATTCATCATTTTCTCCGCTACGGACCGGCGGGAGTTAAAGCGCGGTTTCTCCACAGTGTTGTGCCTTTCAAGGAGGGGCCTTCAACTTAGGCCTGTAGGCACACATGGAGGAGGAGTGCTAGCATTCTGCCAGTGAGAGCTGGTGGGAGAGGTGCGGCTGCCCGAGTTCCTTTCTCTCGCCCAGTAACGTAGGGCACTCGTATACTAGGCTCTCACGCACACACACTCCAGGTGTTTCCACTCTCCGGAACAGTGAGGCTCTACACCAGGGTACCCTACCCTACTGTTTCCTTGCGTTGTTACAGGAGCAGTGGGACTTGCATGCTCAAGGGGGCAGCTGCTGCCCTGGCTTCAGGAAACAAGTGGGGAGTTGTGTTCTCCATTCTGCCGCAGCCTCAGTCTCCCTCCGAAAATGGTTTTGGACTCGCTGGCAGTGCTCGCCCGCATTCACACAGCAAAATGTTTCCACCCTCAGGAAGGCCTAGTCTAGCCGAAGTAAGGAATTTCTACAGTGTGCTTCCCTCGACTTAAGTGGTTGGTTCTCGGCCTGCAAGCACCCCGGGGCAACGGTACTAGCCCCAGGAACAAGAGCTGAGCCGAGAGGCGTCTCCGGCCCCGGCCTTTCTTTTCCTCAGTTTTACATAGGGAAGCCGTTCGCCGGACTCTCAAGCACAGCGCACAGCATACAGCGTCCTCTCCGCTAGGGCCCGGCGGGATCTAAAGCGCGGTTTCTCCACAGTGTTGGGCCTTCCCAGGAGGGGCCTGCAACCTAGGCCTGCACGCACCCATTCCGGAGGAGTGCTAGCATTCTGCCACTGAGAGCTGGTTTGAGAGGTGCGGCTGCCCGAGTTCGTTTCTATCACCCAATAACGTAGTGGACTCGTCTCCCAGGGTCTCACGCACACACATTCCAAGTGTTTCTACTCTCGGGAACAGTGAGGCTCTGTAAAACACGGTCCCCTAACCTACTGTTTCCTTGCGTTGGTACGCGAGCAGTGAGACTTGCATGCACAAGTGGGCAGCGGCAGGACTGACTTCAGGAAACAAGTGGGGAGTTGTGTTCTCCCCTCTGCCGCGGCCTCAGTCTCCCTCGGAAAATGGTTTTGGACTTGCTGGCAGGGCTCGCCCGCATTCACACAGCAAAATGTTTCCACCCTCAGGAAAGCCTAGTCTAGCCGAAGTAAGGAATTTCTACAGTGTGCTTCCCTCGACCTGGAGGTTGGCTCTCGGCCTGCAAGCACCCCGGGGCAACGGTACTAGCCCCAGGAACAAGAGCTGAGCCGAGAGGCGGCTCCGGCCCCGGCCTTTCTTTTCCTCGGTTTTACATAAGGATGCCGTTCGTCGGGCTCTCAAGCACAGCGAACAGCATACAGCGTCCTCTCCACTAGGGACCGGCGGGAGCTAAGGCGCGGGTTCTCCACAGTGTTGTGCCTTCCCGGGAAGGGTCTCCAACTTAGGCCTGCACGCACACAGGCCGGAGGAGTGCTAGCATTCTGATACTGAGAGCTGGTGGGAGAGGTGCGGCTGCACGAATCCGTTTCTCTCGCCCAGTAACTTAGGGGACTCGTCTGCCAGGCTCTGACGCACAGGCACTCCAGGTGTTCCAACTACCCGCAGCAGTGAGGCTATGTACAACACGGTTCCCCTACATTACTGTTTCTTTGTTTTGGTAAGCGAGCGTTGAGACTTGCAAGCCCAAGGGGGCGGCCGCTGGGCTGGCTACCGGAAACAAGAGGGGAGTTGTGTTCTCCCTTCTGCCGCGGCCTCAGTCTCCCTCGGAAAATGGTTTTGGACTCGCTGGCTGTTCTGGCCCGCATTCATACAGCAAAAGGTTTCCACCCTCAGGAAGGCCTAATCTGCCCGAGGTCGGGAATTTCTACACTGTGTTTCCCTCGACTTATTTGGTTGGCTCTCGGCCTGCAAGCACACCGGGGCAAGGGTACTAGCCCCAGGAACAAAAGCTGAGCCGAGAGGCGTCTCCGGCTCCGGCCTTTCTTTCCCTCGGTTTTACATAGGGAAGCCGTTCGCCGGGCTCTCAAGCACAGCGCAGAGGATACAGCGTCCTCTCCGCTAGGAAACGGTGGGATCTAAAGCGCGGTTCCTGCAGAGTGTTGGGACTTTCAAGGAGAGTCCTGAAACATAGGCCTACACGCACACATGCTGGAGGAGTGCTAGCATTCTGCCACTGAGAGCTGGTGGGAGAGGTGCGGATGCCCGAGTTCGTTTCTCTCGCCCAGTAACGTAGGGGACTCCTCTCCCAGGCTCTCATGCACACACACTCCAAGTGTTTCCACTCTCCGGAACAGTGAGGCTCTACAGCACGGTACCCTACCCTACTGTTTCCTTGCGTTGGTACGCGAGCAGTGAGAGTTGGATGGTAAAGGTGGCGGCCGCAGGCCTGGCTTCAGGAAACAAGTGGGGAGTTGTGTTCTCCCTTCTGCCGCGGCCTCAGTGTCCCTCGGAAAATGGTTTTGGACTCGCTGGCAGTGCTCGCCTGCATTCACACAGCAAAAGGTTTCCACCCTCAGGACGGCCTAGTCTGGCCAGTGGAACGAATTACATAGGGAAGCCGTTCGCCGGACTCTCAAGCACAGCGCACAGCATACAGCGTTCTCTCCGCTAGGGACCGGCGGGAGCTAAAGCGCGGTTTCTCCACAGTGTTGTGCCTTCCAGGGACGGGCCTGCAACTTAAGCCTGCACGCACACAGGCCGGAGGACTGCTAGCATTCTGCCACTGAGAGCTGGTGCGAGAGGAGCGGTTGCCCGAGTTCGTTTCTCTAGCCCAGTAACGTAGGGAACTCGTCTCCCAGGCTCTCACGCACACACACTCCAAGTGTTTCCACTCTCCGGAACAGTGAGGCTCGGTACAACACGGTCCCCTACCTTACTGTTTCCTTGTGTTAGTACGAGAGTGAGACTTGCAGGGTTAAGGGGCGGCCGCAGGCCTGGCTTCAGGAAACAAGTGGGGAGTTGTGTTCTCCCTTCTGCCGCGGCCTCAGTCTCCCTCGGAAAATGGTTTTAGACTCGCTGGCAGTGCTCGCCCGCATTCACAGAGCAAAAGGTTTTGACCCTCAGGAAGGCCTAAACGGCCGAAGTCGGGGTTTTCTACAGTGTGTTTCCCTCGACTTAGGTGGTTGGTTCTCGGCCTGCAAGCACACCGGGGCAAGGGTACTAGCCCCAGGAACAAGAGCTGAGCCAAGAGGGGTCTCCGCCACCGGCCTTTCTTTCCCTCGGTTTTACATAAGGAAGCCTTTCGCCGGGCTCTCAAGCACAGCGCACAGAATACAGCGTCCTCTCCGCTAGGGACAGGCGGGAGCTTAAGCGCGGTTTCTCCACAGTGTTGGGCCTTTCAAGGAGGGGCCTGCAACTTAGGCCTGCACGCACACATGCTGAAGGAGTGCTAGCATTCTACCACTGGGAGCTGGTGGGAGACGTGCGGCTGCCCGAGTTCGTTTCTCTCGCCGGGTAAAGTAGGGGACTCTTCTCCCAGACTCTCACGCACACACACTTCAAGTGTTTCCACTCTCCGGAACCGTGAGGCTCTGTGCAACGTGGTCCCCTACCCTACTGTTTCCGTGCGTTGGTAAGGGAGCAGTGAGACTTGTATGCTCAAGGGGGTGGCCGCAGGCCTGGCTTCAGGAAACAAGTGGGGAGTTGTGTTCTCCCTTCTGCGGCGACCTCAGTGTCCCTCGGAAAATGGTTTTGGACTCGCTGGCTGTTCTCGCCCGCATTCATACAGCAAAAGGTTTCCACCCTCAGGAAGGCCTAATCTGGCCGAACACGGGAATTTCTACAGTGTGTTTCCCTCGACTTAGTTGCTTGGCCATCGGCCTGCGAGCACACCGTGGCAAGGGTACCAGCCCAAGGAACAAGAGCTGAGCCGAGAGGCGTCTCCGCCACCGGCCTTTCTTTATCTCAGTTTTACATAAGGAAGCCGTTCGCCGGGCTCTCAAGCACAGCGCACAGCATACAGCGTCCTCTCCGCTACAGACCGGCGGGAGGTAAAGCGCGGTTTCTCCACAGTGTTGGGCCTTTCAAGGAGAGTCCTGAAACATAGGCCTGCACGCACTCATGTTGGAGGAGTGCTAGCATTCTGCCACTGAGAGCTGGTGGGAGAGGTGAGGATGCCCGAGTTCGTTTCTCTCGCCTAGTAACGTAGGGGCCTCCTCTACCAGGCTCTCACGCACACACACTCCAAATGTTTCCACTCTCCGGAACAGTGAGGCTCTACAACACGATACCCTACCCTACTGTTTCCTTGCGTTGGTACGCGAGCAGTGAGAGTTGTATGGTAAAGGGGGCGGCCGCAGGCCTGGCTTCAGGAAACAAGTAGGGAGTTGTGTTCTCCCTTCTGCCGCGGCCTCAGTCTCCCTCGGAAAATGGTTCTGGACTCGATGGCAGTGCTTGCCCGCATTCACACAGCCAAAGGTTTCCACCCTCAGGAAGGCCTAATTTGGCCGAAGTCGGGATTTTGTAGTGTGTTTCACTCGACTTGGCTCTCGGCCTGCAAGCACACCGGGGCAAGGTTACTAGCCCCAGGAACAAGAGGTGGGCCGAGAGGCGTCTCCGCCACCGGCCTTTCTTTCCCTCGGTTTTACTTAAGGAAGCCGTTCGCCGGGCTCTCAAGCACAGTGCACAGCATACAGCGTCCTCTCCGCTACGGACCGGCGGGAGGTAAAGCGCGCTTTCTCCACAGTGTTGTGCCTTCCAGGGTGGGGCCTGCAACTTAGGCCTGCACGTACACAGGCCTGAGGAGTGCTAGCATTCTGATCCTGAGAGCTGGTGGGCGAGGTGCGGCTGCACGAATCCGTTTCTCTCGCCCAGGAACTTAGGGGACTCGTGTGCCAGGGTCTTACGCACAGGCACTCCAGGTGTTCCCACTCCCCGCAACAGTGAGGCTATCTACAACAGGGTTCCGCTACAGTACTGTTACGTTGTTTTAGTACGCGAGCAGTGAGACTTGCATTCCCAAGGGGGCGGCCGCTGGGCTGGCTTGAGGAAGCAAGTGGGGAGTTGTGTTCTCCGTTCTGCCGTGACCTCAGTCTCCCTCAGAAAATGGTTTTGGACTCGCTGGCAGTTCTCGCCCGGATTCATACAGCAAAAGGTTTTGACCCTCAGGAAGGCCTAATCTTGCCGAAGACGGGATTTTCTACAGTGTGTTTCCCTCGACTGAGTTGGTTGGCTCTCGGCCTGCAAGCACACCGGGGCAAGGGTACTAGCCCCAGGAACAAGAGCTGAGCCGAGAGGCGTCTCCAGCACCGGCCTTTCTTTCCCTCGGTTTTACATAGGGAAGCCGTTCGCCGGGCTCTCAAGCACAGCGCCGAGCATACAGCCTCCTCTCTGCTAGGGACCAGGGGAGCTAAAGCGCGGTTTCTCCACAGTGTTGGGCCTTTCAAGGAGGGGCCCGCAACTTAGGCCTGCACGCACACATGCCGGCGGAATGCTAGCATTCTGCCACTGAGAGCTGGTGGGAGAGGTGCGGCTGCCCGAGTTCGTTTCTCTCACCCAGCAAAGTAGGGGACTCCTCTCCCAGGCTCTCACGCAGATACACTCCAAGTGTTTCCACCCTCGAGAACAGTGAGGCTCTGTACAACACGGTCCCCTACCCTACTGTTTCTGTGCGTTGGTACCCGAGAAATGAGAGTTGCATGTGTAAGGGGGCGGCCGCAGGCCTGGATTCAGGAATCAAGTGGGGAGTTGTGTTCTCCCTTCTGCCGCGGCCTCAGTCTCCCTCGGAAAATGGTTTTGGACTCGCTGGCAGTGCTCGCCCGCATTCGCACAGCAAAACGTTTCCACCCTCAGGAAGGCCTAAACTGGCCGAAGTCGGGATTTTCTGCAGTGTGTTTCCCTCGACTGAGTTGGATGGCTCTCGGCCCGCAAGCACACCGGGGCAAGAGTACTAGCCTCAGGAACAAGAGCTGAGCCGAGAGGCGTCTCCACCACCGGCATTTCTTTCCCTCCGTTTTACATAAGGAAGCCGTTCGCCGGGCTCTCAAGCACAGCACACAGCATACAGCGTGCTCTCCGCTAGGGACCGGCGGGAGCTAAAGCGCGCTTTCTCCACAGTGTTGGGCCTTTCAAGGAGGGCCCTGCACCTTCGGCCTGCACGCACACAGGCCGGAGGAGTGCTAGCGTTCTGCCACTGAGAGCTGTTGCGAGACGTGCGGATGCCCGAGTTCGTTTCTTTCGCCCAGTAAAATAGGGGACTCGTCTCCCAGGCTCTCACGCACACACACTCCAAGTGTTTCCACTCTCCGGAACAGTGAGGCTCTGTATAACACGGTCTCCTACCCTACTATATCCTTGCGTTGGTACGCGACCAGTGAGACCTGTATGCTGAAGGGGGCGGCCGCAGGCCTGACTTCAGGAATCAAGTGGGGAGTTGTGTTCTCCCTTCTGCCGCGGCCTCAGTCTCCCTCGCTAAATGGTTTTGGACTCGCTGGCAGTGCTCGCCCGCATTCACACTGCAAAGTGTTCGACCTTCAGGAAGGCCTAATCTGGCCGAAGTCGGGATTATCTACAGTGTGTTTCCCTCGACTTAGGAGGTTCGCTCTCGGCCTGCAAGCACACCGGGGCAAGGTTACTAGCCGCAGGAATAAGAGCTGAGCCGAGAGGCGTCTCCGGCACCGGCCTTTCTTTCCCTCGATTTTACATAAGGATGCCGTTCGCCGGGCTCTCAAGCACAGCGAACAGCATACAGCGTCCTCTCCGCTAGGGACCGGCGGGAGCTAAAGCGCGGGTTCTCCACAGTGTTGTGCCTTCCCGGGAAGGGCCTCCGACTTAGGCCTGCACGCACACAGGCCGGAGGAGTGCTAGCATTCTGATACTGAGAGCTGGTGGGAGAGGTGCGGGTGCACGAATCCGTTTCTCTCGCCCAGTAACTTAGGGCACTCGTCTGCCAGGCTCTGACGCACAGGCACTCCAGGTGTTCCAACTACCCGCAGCAGTGAGGCTATGTACAACACGGTTCCCCTACATTACTGTTTCTTTGTTTTGGTCAGCGAGCAGTGAGACTTGCAAGCCCAAGGGGGCGGTCGCTGGGCTGGCTACCGGAAACAAGAGGGGAGTTGTGTTCTCCCTTCTGCCGCGGCCTCAGTCTCCCTCGGAAAATGGTTTTGGACTCGCTGGCTGTTCTGGCCCGCATTCATACAGCAAAAGGTTTCCACCCTCAGGAAGGCCTAATCTGCCCGAGGTCGGGAATTTCTACAGTGTGTTTCCCTCGACTTAGTTGCTTGGCCATCGGCCTGCGAGCACACCGTGGCAAGGGTACCAGCCCAAGGAACAAGAGCTGAGCCGAGAGGCGCCTCCGGCACCGGCCTTTCTTTCCCTCGGTTTTACATAGAGAAGCCGTTCGCCTGGCTCTCAAGCACAGCGCACAGCATTCATCATTTTCTCCGCTAGGGAGCGGCGTGAGTTAAAGCGCGGTTTCTCCACAGTGTTGTGCCTTTCAAGGAGGGGCCTTCAACTTAGGCCTGTAGGCACACATGGAGGAGGAGTGCTAGCATTCTGCCAGTGAGAGCTGGTGGGAGAGGTGCGGCTGCCCGAGTTCCTTTCTCTCGCCCAGTAACGTAGGGCACTCGTATACCAGGCTCTCACGCACACACACTCCAGGTGTTTCCACTCTCCGGAACAGTGAGGCTCTACACCAGGGTACCCTACCCTACTGTTTCTTTGCGTTGGTACACGAGCAGTGGGACTTGCATGCTCAAGGGGGCAGCCGCTGCCCTGGCTTCAGGAAACAAGTGGGGAGTTGTGTTCTCCCTTCTGCCGCGGCCTCAGTCTCCCTCGGAAAATGGTTTTGGACTCGCTGGCAGTGCTCGCCCGCATTCACACAGCAAAATGTTTCCACCCTCAGGAAGGCCTAGTCTAGCAGAAGTTAGGAATTTCTACAGTGTGTTTCCCTCGACTTAAGTGGTTGGTTCTCGGCCTGCAAGCACCCCGGGGCAACGGTACTAGCCCCAGGAACAAGAGCTGAGCCGAGAGGCGTCTCCGCCAGCGGCCTTTCTTTATCTCAGTTTTACATAAGGAAGCCGTTCGCCGGGCTCTCAAGCACAGCGCACAGCATACAGCGTCCTCTCCGCTACAGACCGGCAGATGGTAAAGCGCGGTTTCTCCACAGTGTTGGGCCTTTCAAGGAGAGTCCTGAAACATAGGCCTGCACGCACTCATGTTGGAGGAGTGCTAGCCTTCTGCCACTGAGAGCTGGTGGGAGAGGTGCGGATGCCCGAGTTCGTTTCTCTCGCCTAGTAACGTAGGGGCCTCGTCTACCAGGCTCTCACGCACACACACTCCAAATGTTTCCACTCTCCGGAACAGTGAGGCTCTACAACACGATACCCTACCCTTCTGTTTCCTTGCGTTGGTACGCGAGCAGTGAGAGTTGTATGGTAAAGGGGGCGGCCGCAGGCCTGGCTTCTGGAAACAAGTAGGGAGTTGTGTTCTCCCTTCTGCCGCGGCCTCAGTCTCCCTCGGAAAATGGTTTTGGACTCGATGGCAGTGCTTGCCCGCATTCACACAGCCAAAGGTTTCCACCCTCAGGAAGGCCTAATTTGGCCGAAGTCGGGATTTTCTAGTGTGTTTCCCTCGACTTGGCTCTCGGCCTGCAAGCACACCGGGGCAAGGTTACTAGCCCCAGGAACAAGATGTGGGCCGAGACGCGTCTCTGCCACCGGCCTTTCTTTCCCTCGGTTTTACTTAAGGAAGCCGATCGCCGGGCTCTCAAGCACAGTGCACAGCATACAGCGTCCTCTCCACTACGGCCGGCGGGAGGTAAAGCGCGCTTTCTCCACAGTGTTGTGACTTCCAGGGTGGGGCCTGCAACTTAGGCCTGCACGTACACAGGCCTGAGGAGTGCTAGCATTCTGATCCTGAGAGCTGGTGGGCGAGGTGCGGCTGCACGAATCCGTTTCTCTCGCCCAGGAACTTAGGGGACTCGTGTGCCAGGCTCTTACGCACAGGCACTCCAGGTGTTCCCACTCCCCGCAACAGTGAGGCTATCTACAACAGGGTTCCGCTACAGTACTGTTACTTTGTTTTAGTACGCGAGCAGTGAGACTTGCATTCCCAAGGGGGCGGCCGCTGGGCTGGCTTGAGGAAGCAAGTGGGGAGTTGTGTTCTCCCTTCTGCCGTGACCTCAGTCTCCCTCGGAAAATGGTTTTGGACTCGCTGGCAGTTCTCGCCCGGATTCATACAGCAAAAGGTTTTGACCCTCAGGAAGGCCTAATCTGGCCGAAGTCGGGATTTTCTGCAGTGTGTTTCCCTCGACTGAGTTGGTTGGCTCTCGGCCCGCAAGCACACCGGGGCAAGAGTACTAGCCCCAGGAACAAGAGCTGAGCCGAGAGGCTTCTCCGCCACCGGCATTTCTTTCCCTCCGTTTTACATAAGGAAGCCGTTCGCCGGGCTCTCAAGCACAGCACACAGCATACAGCGTGCTCTCCGCTAGGGACCGGCGGGAGCTAAAGCGCGGTTTCTCCACAGTGTTGCGCCTTTCAAGGAGGGCCCTGCACCTTAGGCCTGCACGCACACAGGCCGGAGGACTGCTAGCGTTCTGCCACTGAGAGCTGTTGCGAGACGTGCGGATGCCCGAGTTCGTTTCTTTCGCCCAGTAAAATAGGGGACTCGTCTCCCAGGCTCTCACGCACACACACTCCAAGTGTTTCCACTCTCCGGAACAGTGAGGCTCTGTATAACACGGTCTCCTACCCTACTATATCCTTGCGTTGGTACGCGACCAGTGAGACCTGTATGCTGAAGGGGGCGGCCGCAGGCCTGGCTTCAGGAAACAAGTGGGGAGTTGTGTTCTCCCTCTGCCGCAACCTCAGTGTCCCCCGGAAATTGGTTTTGGACTCGCTGGCTGTTCTCGCCCGCATTCATACAGCAAAAGTTTTCCACCCTCAGGAAGGCCTAATATGGCCGAACACGGGATTTTCTACAGTGTGTTTCCCTAGAGATAGTTGCTTGGCTCTCGCCTGCGAGCACACCGTGGCAAGGCTACCAGCCCAAGGAACAAGAGCTGAGCCGAGAGGCGTCTCCGCCACCGGCCTTTCTTTATCTCAGTTTTACATAAGGAAGCCGTTCGCCGGGCTCTCAAGCACAGCGCACAGCATACAGCGTCCTCTCCGCTACGGACCGGCGGGAGGTAAAGCGCGGTTTCTCCACAGTGTTGGGCCTTTCAAGGAGAGTCCTGAAACATAGGCCTGCACGCACTCATGTTGGAGGAGTGCTAGCCTTCTGCCACTGACAGCTGGTGGGACAGGTGCGGATGCCCGAGTTCGTTTCACTCGCCTAGTAACGTAGGGGACTCCTCTCCCAGGCTCTCACGCACACACACTCCAAGTGTTTCCACTCTCTGGAACAGTGAGGCTCTTTACAACACGGTCCCCTGCCTTACTGTTTCCTTGCGTTGGTACGCGAGCAGTGAGACTTGCATGCTCATGGGAGCGGCCGCTGGGCTGGCTTCAGGAAAGAAGTGGGGAATTGTGTTCTCCCTTCTACCGCGGAATCCGTCTCCCTGGAAAATGGTTTTGGACTCGCTGGCAGCGCTCGCCCGCATTCACACAGCAAAAGGTTTCCACACTCAGGAAGGCCTAATCTGGCCGAAGTCGGGGTTTTCTGCAGCGTGTTTCCATCGACTTAGTTGGTTGGCTCTCGGCCTGCAAGTACACCGGGGAAAGGGTACTAGCCCCAGGAACAAGAGCTGAGCCGAGAGGCATCTCCGCCACCGGCCTTTCTTTCCCTCAGTTTTTTTTTTAATTTTCTTATTCTTATGTTAAACACCATATATTACATCATTAATTTTTGCTGCAGTGTTCCATGACTCATTGTTTCTTCATAACACCCAGTGCTCCATGCAGAACGTGCCCTCCTCAATACCCATCACCAGGCTAACACATCCCCCTACGCCCCTCCCCTCTAGAACCCTCAGTTTGTTTTTCAGAGTCCTTCATCTGTCATGGTTCCTCTCTCCCTCTCACATACTCCCCTTCTCTTCCTTTCCTGTTACCTTCTTT
The DNA here is from genome assembly GCF_037043125.1 of Eumetopias jubatus. Lineage (NCBI taxonomy): Eukaryota > Metazoa > Chordata > Mammalia > Carnivora > Otariidae > Eumetopias > Eumetopias jubatus. The sequence continues at coordinate 90,317,741 of NW_028274818.1, forward strand.
CTCTTTTTTCTTAAAATATGTTGCGTTATTTGTTTCAGAAGTACAGATCTGTGATTCAACACTCTTGCACAATTCACAGGGCTCACCGTAGCACATATCCTCCCAAATGTCTATCACCAAGCCACCCCATCCCTCCAAACCCCAACCACTCCAGTAACACTCAGTTTGTTTCCTGAGATTAAGAATTCCTCATATCCGTGAGGTCATGCGATACATGTCTTTCTCTGATTGACATATTTCATTCAACATAACACCCTCCAGTTCCATCCACGTCGCTGCCAATGGCAAGATCTCATTACTTTTGACGGCTGCATAATATTCCATTGTGTATATATACCACCACTTCTTTATCCATTCATCTGTCGATGGACATCTTGGCTCTTTCCACAGTTTGGCTATTGTGGATATTGTTGCTATAAACATTGGGGTACACGTACACCTTCGGGTCCCTACATTTGTATCTTTGGGGTAAATACCCAGTAGTGCAATTGCTGGATCAAACGATAGCTCTAATTTCAACTGTTTGAGGAACCTCCATACTGTTTTCCAGAGTGGTTGCACCGGCTTGCATTCCCTCCAACAGGGTAGGAGGTTTCCCCTTTCTCCACATGCCCGCCAACATCTGTCGTTCCCTCACTTGTTAATTTTAGCCATTCTGACGGGTGTGATATGGCATCTCATTGAGGTTTTGATTTGGATATCCCTGATGCCGAGCGATGTTGAGCACTTTTTCATGTGCCTGTTGGCCATTTGGATGTCTTCTTTGGAAAAATGTCTCCTCATGTCTTCTGCCCATTTCTTGATTGGATTATTTGATCTTTGGGTGTTGAGTTTGATAAGTTCTTTATAGATTTTGTATACTAGCCCTTTATCTGATATGTCATTTGTAAATATTTTCTCCCATTCTGTCGGTTGTCTTTTGGGGTTGTGGACTGTTTCTTTTGCTGTGCAAAAGCTTTTTTTTTATTTTTTAATGTTATGTTAATCACTATATATTACATCATTAGTTTCTCGTGCAGTGTTCCATTATTCATTGATACTGGAATGGTTGGGGTGGGAGGGATGGGGTGGCTGGGTGATAGACATTGGGGAGGGTATGTGCTATGGTGAGCGCTGTGAATTGTGCAAGATTGCTGAATCACAGATCTGTAATTCTGAAACAAATAACGCAACATATTTTAAGAAAAATAAAAGAAGAAGATAACAGGAGAGGAAGAGAAGGGGAGTATTTCAAAGGGGGAGACGAACCATGAGAGATGATGGATTCTGAGAAACAAACTGAGGGTTCTAGAGGAGAGGGGGGTAGGGGGATGGGTTAGCCTGGTGATGGATATTGAGGAGGGCACTTTCTGCATGGAGCACTGGGTGTTATGAACAAACAATGAATCATGGAAGACTGCACCAAAAACGAATGATGTAATATATCATTCTTAAGTTATGATTAACATAACAATTAAGAAAAAAGCTTATGCACAGCAAGACAAACACTCCACATACCCAAAAGACAACCGACAGAATGGGAGAAAATATTGGCAAATGACATATCAGATAAAGGGCTAGTATCCCAAATCTATAAAGAACTTATCAAACTCAACACCCAAAGAACAAATAATCCAATCAAGAAATGGGCCGAAGACATGAACACACATTTTTCCAAAGAAGACATCCAAATGGCCGACAGGCACATGAAAAAGTGCTCAACATCGCTCGGCATCAAGGAAATCCAAATCAAAACCTCAATGAGATACCACCTGACACCCGTCAGAATGGCTAAAGTTAACAAGTCAGGGAACGACAGATTTTGGCGGGGATGTGGAGAAAGGGGAACCCTCCTCCACTGTTGGTGGGAATGCAAGCTAGTGCAACCACTCTGGAAAAGAGTATGGAGGATCCTCAAACAGTTGAAATTAGTGCTACCGTTCGATCCAGCAATTGACTACTGGGTATTTAACACAAAGATTCAAATGTAGGGACCCGAAGGGGTACGTGTACCGCAATGTTTATAGCAACAATGTCCACAATAGCCAAACTGTGGAAAGAGCCAAGATGTCCATCGACAGATGAATGGATAAGGAAGAGGTGGTATATATACACAATGGAATATTACGCAGCCTTCAAAAGGAATGAGATGTTGCCATTTGCAAAGACGTGGTTGGAACTGGAGGGTGTTATGTTGAGTGAAATAAGTTAATCAGAGGAAGACATGTAACGCATGACCTCACAGATATGAGGAATTCTTAATATCAGGAAACAAACTGACTGTTACTGGAGTGTTAGGGGGTGTGAGGGATGGGGTGGCTGGGTGATAGACATTGGGGAGAGTATGTGCTACGGTGAGGGCTGTGAATTGTGCAAGACTGTTGAATCACAAATCTGTACTTCTGAAACAAATAACGCAACATATTTTAAGAAAAAGAAAAAGAAAAAGAAGATAACAGGAGAGGAAGAGAAGGGGAGTATGTCAGAGGGGGACACGAACCATGACAGATGATGGACTCTGAAAAACAAAGGGAGGGTCTAGATGGGAGGGCGGGAGGGGTTTGGGTTATCCTGGTGATGGGTATTGAGGAGGGCATGTTCTGCATGGAGCACTGGGTGTTATGAACAAACAATGAATCATGGAACACTACGAAAAACTAATGATGTAATATATGGTGATTAACATAACAATAAAAAATTTAAAAAAAGCTTTTGCACAGCTAAAGAAACAGTCCACAAAACCAAAAGACACCCGACAGAATGGGAGAAAATATTGACAAATGACATAGCAGATAAAGGGCTAGTATCCAAAATGTATAAAGAACTTATCAAACTCAACACCCAAAGAACATATAATCCAATCAAGAAATGGCCCGAAGACATGAACAGACATTTTTCCAAAGAAGACATCCAAATGGCCAACAGGCACTTGAAAAAGTGCTCAACATCGCTCGGCATCAGGGAAATCCAAATCAAAACCTCAATGAGATACCACCTCACACTCGTCAGAATGGCTAAAATTAACAAGTCAGTGAAGACAGATTTTGGCGGGGTTGTGGAGAAAGGGGAACCCTCCTACACTGTTGGTGGGAATGCAAGCTGGTGCAACCACTCTGGAAAACACTATGGAGGATCCTCAAACAGTTGAAATTAGTGCTACCGTTCGATCCAGCAATTGACTACTGGGTAGTTAACACAAAGATTCAAATGTAGGGACCCGAAGGGGTACGTGTACCGCAATGTTTATAGCAACAATGTCCACAATAGTCAAACTGTGGAAAGAGCTAAGATGTCCATCGACAGATGAATGGATAAAGAAGAGGTGGTATATATACACAATGGAATATTATGCAGCCGTCAAAAGGAATGAGATGTTGCCATTTGCAAAGACGTGGATGGAACTGGAGGGTGTTATGTTGAGTGAAATAAGTCAATCAGGGAAAGACATGTATCGCATGACCTCACTGATATGAGGAATTCTTAATCTCAGGAAACAAACTGAGTGTTACTGGAGTGTTTGGGGGTGGGAGGGATGGGGTGGCTGGGTGATAGACATTGGGGAGAGTATGTGTTACGGTGAGCGCTGTGAATTGTGCAAGACTGTTGAATCACAGATCTGTACTTCTGAAAGAAAAAACGCAACATATTTTAAGAAAAAGTAAAAGAAGAAGATAACAGGAGAGGAAGAGAAGGGGAGTATGTCAGAGGGGGAGACGAACCATGACAGATGATGGACTCTGAAAAACAAAGTGAGGGTTCTAGAGGGGAGGGCGGTAGGGGTTTGGGTTAGCCTGGAGATGGGTATTGGGGAGGGCACGTTCTGCATGGAGCACTCGGTGTTATGAACAAACAATGAATCATGGAACACTGCACCAAAAACTAATGATGTAATATATGGTGATTAACATAACAATAAAAACGCTTTTGCACAGCAAAAGAAACAGTCCACAAAACCAAAAGACAACCGACAGAATGGGAGAAAATATTTGCAAATGACATATCAGATAAAGGGCTAGTCTCCAAAATCCATAAAGAACTTATCAAACTCAACACCCAAAGAACAAATAATCCAATCAAGAAATGGGCCGAAGACATGAACAGACATTTTTCCAAAGAAGACCTCCAAATGGCCAATAGGCACATGAAAAAGTGCTCAACATCGCTCGGCATGAGGGAAATCCAAATCAAACCCTCAATGAGATACCACCTCACACCCGTCAGAATGGCTAAAATTAACAAGTCAGGGAATGACAGATGTTGGCGGGGTTGTGGAGAAAGGGGAACCCTCCTACACTGTTGGTGGGAAGGCAAGCTGGTGCAACCACTCTGGAAAACACTATGGAGGATCCTCAAACAGTTGAAATTAGAGCTACCATTCGATCCAGCAATTGCACTACTGGGTATTTACCACAAAGATACAAATGTAGGGACCCGAACGGGTACGTGTACCCCAATGTTTATAGCAGCAATGTCCAAAATAGGTAAATTGTGGAAAGAGCGAAGATGTCCATCGGCAGATGAACGGATAAAGAAGAAGTGGTGTATATACACAATGGAATATTATACAGCCGTCAAAAGGAATGAGATCATGCCATTTGCAACGACGCGGATGGAACTGGAGGGTGGTATGTTGAGTGAAATAAGTGAATCAGAGAAATACACCTATCGCATGACTCACTGATATGAGGAATTTTTAATCTCAGGAAAGAAACTGTTTGAATGGAGTGGTTGGGGCTGGGAGGGATGGGTTGGCTGGGTGATAGACATTGGGGAAGTATGTGCCACGGTGAGCGCTGTGAATTGTGCAACACTGTTGAATCACAGATCTGTACTTCTGAATCAAATAACGCAACATATATTAAGAAAAGAGAAAAAAAGAAATAGATAACAGGAGATGAAGAGAGGGGGAGTATGTCAGACGGGGAGACGAACCATGAGAGATGATGGACTCTGAAAAACAAACTGAGGGTTCTAGAGGGGAGGGGGGTATGGGGATCGGTTAGCCTGGTGATGGGTATTGAGGAGGGCACGTTCTGCATGGAGCAGTGGGTGTTATGAACAAACAATTAATCATGGAACAGTGCACCAAAAACTAATGATGTAATATATGGTGATTAACATAACAATAAAAAAATTAAAAAAAAAAGATTTTGCACAGCAAAAGAAACAGTCCACAAAACCAAAAGACAACCGACAGAATGGGAGAAAATATGTGCAAATGACATATCAGATAAAGGGCTAGTATCCAAAATCGATAAAGAACTTATCAAACTCAACACCCAAAGAACACATAATCCAATCAAGAAATGGGCCGAAGACATGAACAGACATTTTTTCAAAGAAGACATCCAAATGGCCAACAGGCACATGAAAAAGTGCTCAACATAGCTCGGTATCAGGGAAATCCAAATCAAAACCTCAATGAGATACCACCTCACACCCGTCAGAATGGCTAAAATTAACAAGTCAGGGAACGACAGATGTTGGCGGGCATGTGGAGAAAGGGGAACCCTCCTACACTGTTGGTGGAAATGCAAGCTGGTGCAACCACTCTGGAAAACACTATGGAGGATCCTCAAACAGTTGAAATTAGCGCTACCGTTCGATCCAGCAATTGACTACTGGGTGTTTAACACAAAGATACAAATGTAGGGACCCGAAGGTGTACGTGTACCCCAAAGTTTATAGCAGCAATGTCCACAATAGCCAAACTGTGGAAAGAGCCAAGATGTCCATCGACAGATGAATGGATAAAGAAGAGGTGGTATATATACACAATGGAATATTATGCAGCCTTCTAAAGGAATGAGATGTTGCCATTTGCAAAGACGTGGATGGAACTGGAGGGTGTTATGTTGAGTGAAATAAGTCAATCAGAGAAAGACATGTATCGCATGACCTCACTGATATGAGGAATTCTTAATCTCAGGAAACAAACTGGGTTTTACTGGAGTGGTTGTGGGTGGGAGGGATGGGGTGGCTGGGTGATAGACATTGGGGAGGATATGTGCTACGGTGAGCACTGTCGATTGTGCAAGACTGTTGAATCACAGATCTGTACTTCTGAAACAAATAAAGCAACATATTTTAAGAAAAAGAAAAAGAAGAAGATAACAGGAGAGGAAGAGAAGGGGAGTATGTCAGAGGGGGAGACGAACCATGACAGATGATGGACTTTGAAAAACAAAATGAGGGTTCTAGAGGGGAGGGCGGTAGGGGTTCGGGTTTGCCTGGTGATGGGTATTGAGGAGGGCACGTTCTGCATGGAGGACTGGGTGTTATGAACAAACAATGAATCATGGAACACTGCACCAAAAACTAATGATGTAATATATGGTGATTAACATAACAATAAAAAAGCTTTTGCACAGCAAAAGAAACAGCCCACAAAACCAAAAGACAACCGACAGAATGGGAGAAAATATTTGCAAATGACATATCAGATAAAGGGCTAGTATCCAAAATCTATAAAGAACTTATCAAACTCAACACCCAAAGAACAAATAATCCAATCAAGAAATGGGCCGAAGACATGAACAGACATTTTTCCAAAGAAGACCTCCAAATGGCCAATAGGCACATGAAAAAGTGCTCAACATCGCTCGGCATGAGGGAAATCCAAATCAAAACCTCAATGAGATACCACCTCACACCCGTCAAAATGGCTAAAATTAACAAGTCAGGGAACGACAGATGTTGGCGGGGATGTGGAGAAAGGGGAAGCCTCCTACACTGTTGGTGGGAAGGCAAGCTTGTTTAAGCACTCTGGAAAACAGTATGGAGGTTCCTCAAAGAGTTGAAATTAGAGCTACCGTTCGATCCAGCAATTGACTACTGGGTATTTACCACAAAGATACAAATGTAGGGACCCGAAGGGGTACGTGTACCCAAAGTTTATAGCAGCAATGTCCACAATAACCAAACTGTGGAAAGAGCCAAGAGGTCCATCGACAGATGAATGGATAAAGAAGAAGTGGTATATATACACAAGGGAATATTATGCAGCCGTCAAAAGGAATGAGATCTTGCCATTTGCAATGACGTGGATGGAACTGGAGGGTGTTATGTTGAGTGAAATAGGTCACTCAGAGAAAGCCACGTATCGCATGACCTCACTGATATGAGGAATTCTTAATCTTAGGAAACAAACTGAGTGTTACTGGAGTGGTTGGAGGTGGGAGGGATGGGTTGGCTGGGTCATAGACATTGGGGAGGGTATGTGCCACGGTGAGCGCTGTGAATTGTGCAACACTGTTGAATCACAGATCTGTACTTCTGAATCAAATAACGCAACATATTTTAAGAAAAAAGAAAAAGAATTAGATAACAGGAGATGAAGAGAGGGGGAGTATGTCAGACGGGGAGAAGAACCATGAGAGATGATGGACTCTGAAAAACAAACTGAGGGTTCTAGAGGGGAGGGGGGTAGGGGGATCGGTTAGCCTGGTGATGGGTACAGAGGAGGGCAGGTTCTGCATGCAGCATTGGGTGTTATGAACAAACAATGAATCATGGAACACTGCACGAAAAACTAATGATGTAATATATGGTGCTTCACATAACAATAAAAAATTTAAAAAAAAGCTTTTGCAGAGCTAAAGAAACAGTCCACAAAACCAAAAGACACCCGACAGAATGGGAGAAAATATTTGCAAATGACATATCAGATAAAGGGCTAGTATCCAAAATCTATAACTAACTTATAAAACTCAACACCCAAAGAACATATAATCCAATCAAGAAAGGGGCCGAAGATATGAACAGACATTTTTCCAAAGAAGACATCCAAATGGCCAACAGGCACATGAAAAAGTGCTCAACATCGCTCGGCATCAGGGAAATCCAAATCAAAACTTCAATGAGATACCACCTCACACCCGTCAGAATGGCTAAAATTAACAAGTCAGGGAACGACAGATGTTGGCGGGGATGTGGAGAAAGGGGAACCCTCCTCCACTGTTGGTGGGAATGCAAGCTGGTGCAACCACTCTGGAAAACAGTATGGAGGATCCTCAAACAGTTGAAATTAGTGCTACCGTTCGATCCAGCAATTGACTACTGGGTATTTAACACAAAGATACAAATGTAGGGACCCGAAGGGGTACGTGTACCCCAAAGTCTATAGCAGCAATGTCCACAATAGCCAAACTGTGGAAAGAGCCAAGATGTCCATCGACAGATGAATGGATAAAGAAGAGGTGGAATATATACACAATGGAATATTATGCAGCCTTCAAAAGGAATGAGATGTTGCCATTTGCAAAGACGTGGATGGAACGGTAGGGTGTTATGTTGAGTGAAATAAGTCAATCAGAGAAAGACACGTATCGCATGACCTCACTGATATGAGGAATTCTTAATCTCAGGAAACAAACTGAGTGTTACTGGAGTGGTTGTGGGTGGGAGGGATGGGGTGGCTGGGTGATAGACAATGGGGACGGTATGTGCTACGGTGAGCGCTGTGCATTGTGCAAGACTGTTGAATCACAGATCTGTACTTCTGAAACAAATAACGCAACATATTTTAAGAAAAAGAAAAAGAAGATAACAGGAGAGGAAGAGAAGGGGAGTATGTCAGTGGGGGACACGAACCATGAGAGATAATGGACTCTGAAAAACAAAGGGAGGGTCTAGAGGGGAGGGCGGGAGGGGTTTGGGTTATCCTGGTGATGGGTATTGAGGAGGGCACGTTCTGCATGGAGCACTGGGTGTTATGAACAAACAATGAATCATGGAACACTGTAGGAAAAACTAATGATATAATATATGGTGATTAACATAACAATAAAAAATATTAAAAAAAGCTTTTGCACAGCTAAAGAAACAGTCCACAAAACCAAAAGACACCCGACAGAATGGGAGAAAATATTGACAAATGACATAGCAGATAGAGGGCTAGTATCCAAAATGTATAAAGAACTTATCAAACTCAACACCCAAAGAACATATAATCCAATCAAGAAATGGGCCGAAGACATGAACAGACATTTTTCCAAAGAAGACATCCATGGCCAACAGGCACATGAAAAAGTGCTAAACATCGCTCGGCATCAGGGAAATCAATCAAAACCTCAATGAGATACCACCTCACACCCGTCAGAATGGCTAAAATTAACAAGTCAGTGAAGACAGATTTTGGCGGGGTTGTGGAGAAAGGGGAACCCTCCTACACTGTTGGTGGGAATGCAAGCTGGTGCAACCACTCTGGAAAACACTATGGAGGATCCTCAAACAGTTGAAATTAGTGCTACAATTCGATCCAGCAATTGACTACTGGGTATTTAACACAAGTTTGAAATGTAGGGACCCGAAGGGGTACGTGTACCGCAATGTTTATAGCAACAATGTCCACAATAGCCAAAATGTGGAAAGAGCCAAGATGTCCATCGACAGACGAATGGATAAAGAAGTGGTGGTATATATTCACAATGGAATATTATGCAGCCTTCAAAAGGAATGAGATGTTGCCATTTGCAAAGACGTGGATGGAACTGGAGGGTGTTATGTTGAGTGAAATAAGTCAATCAGAGAAAGACATGTATCGCATGACCTCACGGATATGAGGAATTCTTAATCTCAGGAAAAACACTGAGTGTTACTGGAGTGGTTGGGGGTGGGAGGGATGGGGTGGCTGGGTGATAGACATTGGGGAGAGTATGTGCTACGGTGAGCGCTGTGAATTGTGCAAGACTGTTGAATCACAGATCTGTACTTCTGAAACAAATAAAGCAACATATTTTAAGAAAAAGTAAAAGAAGAAGATAACAGGAGAGGAAGAGAAGGGGAGTATGTCAGAGGGGGAGACGAACCATGACAGATGATGGACTCTGAAAAACAAAGTGAGGGTTCTAGAGGGGAGGGCGGTAAGGGTTTGGGTTAGCCTGGAGATGGGTATTGGGGAGGGCACGTTCTGCATGGAGCACTCGGTATTATGAACAAACAATGAATCATGGAACACTGCACCAAAAACTAATGATGTTATATATGGCGATTAACATAACAATAAAAACGCTTTTGCACAGCAAAAGAAACAGTCCACAAAACCAAAAGACAACCGACAGAATGGGAGAAAATATTTGCAAATGACATATCAGATAAAGGGCTAGTCTCCAAAATCCATAAAGAACTTATCAAACTCAACACCCAAAGAACAAATAATCCAATCAAGTAATGGGTCGAAGACATGAACAGACATTTTTCCAAAGAAGACCTCCAAATGGCCAATAGGCACATGAAAAAGTGCTCAACATCGCTCGGCATGAGGGAATTCCAAATCAAACCCTCAATGAGATACCACCTCACACCCGTCAGAATGGCTAAAATTAACAAGTCAGGGAATGACAGATGTTGGCGGGAAGTGGAGAAAGGGGAACCCTCCTACACTGTTGGTGGGAAGGCAAGCTGGTGCAACCACTCTGGAAAACACTATGGAGGATCCTCAAACAGTTGAAATTAGAGCTACCATTCGATCCAGCAATTGCACTACTGGGTATTTACCACAAAGATACAAATGTAGGGACCCGAACGGGTACGTGTACCCCAATGTTTATAGCAGCAATGTCCAAAATAGGTAAATTGTGGAAAGAGCGAAGATGTCCATTGACAGATGAACGGATAAAGAAGAAGTGGTGTATATACACAATGGAATATTATACAGCCGTCAAAAGGAATGAGATCTTGCCATTTGCAACGACGCGGATGGAACTGGAGGGTGTTATGTTGAGTGAAATAAGTGAATCAGAGAAATACACCTATCGCATGACTCACTGATATGAGGAATTTTTAATCTCAGGAAAGAAACTGTTTAAATGGAGTGGTTGGGGCTGGGAGGGATGGGTTGGCTGGGTGATAGACATTGGGGAGGTATTTGCCACGGTGAGCGCTGTGAATTGTGCAAGACTGTTGAATCACAGATCTGTACTTCTGAATCAAATAACGCAACATATTTTAAGAAAATAGAAAAAAAGAAATAGATAACAGGAGATGAAGAGAGGGGGAGTATGTCAGACGGGGAGACGAACCATGAGAGATGATGGACTCTGAAAAACAAACTGAGGGTTCTAGAGGGGAGGGGGGTATGGGGATCGGTTAGCCTGGTGATGGGTATTGAGGAGGGCACGTTCTGCATGGAGCAGTGGGTGTTATGAACAAACAATTAATCATGGAACAGTGCACCAAAAACTAATGATGTAATATATGGTGATTAACATAACAATAAAAAAATAAAAAAAAAAAAGATTTTGCACAGCAAAAGAAACAGTCCACAAAACCAAAAGACAACCGACAGAATGGGAGAAAATATGTGCAAATGACATATCAGATAAAGGGCTAGTATCCAAAATCTATAAATAAATTATAAAACTCAACACCCAAAGAACATATAATCCAATCAAGAAATGGGCCGAAAACATGAACAGACATTTTTCCAAAGAAGACATCCAAATGGCCAACAGGCACATGAAAAAGTGCTCAACATCGCTCGGCATGAGGGGAATCCAAATCAAAACCTCAATGAGATACCACCTCACACCCGTCAAAATGGCTAAAATTAACAAGTCAGGGAACGACAGATGGCGGGGATGTGGAGAAAGGGGAACCCTCCTCCACTGTTGGTGGGAATGCAAGCTGCTGCAGCCTCTCTGGAAAACAGTATCGAGGTTCCTCAAACAGTTGAAATTCGAGCTACTGTTCGAGCCAGCAATTGCACTACAGGGTATTTACCAGAACGTTACAAATGTAGGGACCAGAAGGGGTACGTGTACCCCAGTGTTTATAGCAGCAATGTCCACAATAGCCAAACTGTGGAAAGAGCCAAGATGTCCAGCGACAGATGAACGGATAAGGAAGACGTGGTATATATTCACAATGGAATATTATGCAGCCGTCAAAGGAATGAGATCTTGCCATTTGCAACGACGTGGATGGAACTGGATGGTGTTATGTTGAGTGAAATAAGTCAATCAGAGAAAGACACGTATCGCATGACGTCACTGATATGAGGAATTCTTAATCTCAGGAAACAAACTGAGTGTTACTGGAGTGGTTGGGGGTGGGAGAGATGGGGTGGCTGGGTGATAGACATTGGGGAGGGTATGTGCTACGGTGAGCGCTCTGAATTGTGCAAGACTGTTGAATCACAGATCTGTACTTCTGAATCAAATAACGCAACATATTTTAAGAAGAAAGAAAAAGAAGAAGATAACAGGAGAGGAAGGGAAGGGGAGTATGTCAGAGGGGAGACGAACCATGAGAGATGATGGACTCTGAAAAACAAACTGAGGGTTCGATAGGGGAGGGTGGTAGGGGCATATGTTAGCCTGGTGATGGGTATTGAGGAGGGCACGTTCTGCATGGAGCACTGGGTGTTATGAACAAACAATGAATCATGGAACACTGCACCAAAAACTAATGATGTAATATATGGTGATTAACATAACAATTAAAAAAATAAAAAAAAAAACACTGAGGGAATGGAAGGCCGGTGTCGGATACGCCTCTCGGCTCAGCTCTTGTTCCTGTGGCTAGTACCCTTGCCCCGGTGTACTTGCAGGCCGAGAGCCAACCAACTCACTCGGTGGAAACACACTGCAGAAAACACCGATTTCGGCCAATTTGGCCTTCCTGAGGGGGGAATCCTTTTGCTCTCTGAATGCGGGCGAGCACTGCCAGCGAGTCCAAAACCATTTTCGAGTGAGCCTGAGGCTGCGGTAGAAGGGAGAACACAACTCCCCACTTCTTTCCTGAAGCCAGCCCAGCGGCCGCCCCCTTGAGCATGCAAGTCTCACTGCTCGCGTACCAACGCAAGGAAACAGTAAGGTAAGGGACCGTGTTGTACAGAGCCTCACTGTTCCAGAGAGTGGAAACACTTGGAGTGTGTGTGCGTGAGAGCCCGGAAGACGAGTCCCCTACTTTACTGGGCGAGTGAAACGAACACGGGCAGCCGCACGTCTCCCACCAGCTCTCAGTGGTAGAATGCTAGCACTCCTTCGGCATGTGTGCGTGCAGGCCTAAGTTGCAGGCCCCTCCCTGGAAGGCACAACACTGTGGAGAAACCGCACTTTACCTCCCGCCGTTCCCTAGCGGAGAGGACGCTGTATGCTGTGCGCTGTGCCTGAGAGTCCGGCGAACGTCTTCCCTATGTAAAACCGAGGGAAAGAAAGGCCGGTGCCAGAGACGCCTCTGGGCTCAGCTCTTGTTCCTGAGGTAGTACCCTTGCCCCGGTGTGCTTGCAGCCCGAGAGCCAACCTCCTAAGTCCAGGGAACCACTCTGTAGAAATTCCTTACTTCGGCCAGACTAGGCCTTCCTGAGGGTGGAAACCTTTTGCTGTGTGAATCCGGGCGAGCTCTGCCAGCAAGTCCAAAACGATTTTCCGAGGGAGACTGAGGCCGCGGCAGAAGGGAGAACACAACTCCCCACTTGTTTCCTGAAGTCAGCCTAGGGCCGCCCCCTTGGGTATTCAAGTCTCACTGTTCGCGTACCAAAACAAAGAAAGCGTACTGTGGGAGAACCGTGTTATAGATAGCCTCATCGTTGTGGGGAGTGGGAACACAGGCAGTGCCTGTGCGTAAGAGCCTGGCATACGAGTCCCCTAAGTTCCTGGGCGAGAGAAACGGATTCGTGCAGCCGCACCTCTCCCACCAGCTCTCAGGATCAGAATGCTAGCACTCCTCCGGCCTGTGTGCGTGCAGGCCTGCGTTGAAGGCCCCTCCCTGGAAGGCACAACACTGTGGAGAAACCGCGCTTTAGCTCACGGCGGTCCCTAGCGGAGAGGAAGCTGTATGCTGTGCGCTGTGCTTGAGAGTCCGGCGAACGGCTTCCCTATGTAAAATCGAGGGAAAGAAAGGCCGGTGCCGGAGACGCGTCTCGGCTCAGCTCTTGTCCTGGGGCTAGTACCGTTGCCCCTGTGTGCTTGCAGGCCGAGAGCCAATCTCCTAAGTCGTGGGAACCACACTGTAGAAATTCCTTACTTCGATAGGACTAGGCCTTCCTGAGGGTGGAAGCCTTTTGCTGTGTGAACGCGGGCGAGCACTGCCAGCGAGTCCAAAACCATTTTCCGAGGGAGACTGAGGCCGCGGCAGAAGGGAGAACACAACTCCCCACTTGTTTCCTAAAGTCAGGCCTGAGGCCGCCCCCTTGACCATGCAAGACTCACTGCTCGCGAAACAACGCACGGAAACAGTAGGGTAGGGTACCGGGTTGTACAGAGCCTCAGTGTTCCGGTGAGTGGAAACACTTGGAGTGTGTGTGCATGCGAGCCTGGGAGACGTGTCCACTACGTTATAGGGCGAGAGAAACGAACTCGGTAGCCGCAACTCTCCCACCAGCTCTCAGTGGCAGAATGGTAGCACTCCTGCCGCATGTTTGCCTCTAAGCCTAAGTTGAAGGACCCTATTTGAAAGGCCCAACCCTGTGGAGAAACCGCGCTTTAGCTCCCGCCGGTCCCTAGCGGCGAAAAAGTTGTATTTTGTGCGCTGTGCTTGAGAGCCCAGCGAACGGCTTCCTTATGGAAAACCGAGGGAAAGGAAGGCCGGTGTCGGAGACGCCTCTCGGCTCAGCTCTTGTTCCTGCGTCTAGTAACGTTGCCCCGGTGTGCTTGCAGGCCGAGAGCCAAGCACCTAAGTCGAGGGAAACACACTGTAGAAAATCCCGTCTTCGGCCAGATTAGGCCGTCCTGAGAGTAGAAACCTTTTGCTGTGTGAATGCGGGCGAGCACTGCCAGCGAGTCCAAAACCATTTTCTGAGGCAGACTGAGGCCACGGCAGAAGGGAGAACACAACTCCCTACTTGTTTCCTGAAGCCAGGCCTGCGGCCGCCCCCTTACCCATGCAAGTCTCACTGCTCGCGTACCAACGCAAGGAAAGAGTGGGGTAGGAGACCGTGTTGTACAGAGCCTCACTGCTCCGGAGAGTGGAAACACTTGGAGTGTGTGTGCATGAGAGCTTGGGAGACGAGTCCCCTACGTTACTGGGCGAGAGAAGCGAACTCGAGCAGCCGCACCTCTCCCACCAGCTCTCAGTGGCAGAATGCTAGCACTCCTCCTCCATGTGTGCCTGCAGGCCTAAGTTGAAGGCCCCTCCTTGAAAGGCACAACACTGTGGAGAAACCGCGCTTTAACTCCCGCCGGTCCACAGTGTTGTGCCTTCCACAGAGAGGCCTGCAACTTAGGCCTGCACACACACAGGCCGGAGGAGTGCTAGCATTCTGACACTGAGATGGTGGGAGTGGTGTGGCTTCACGAAACCGTTTCTCTCGCCCAGTAACTTAGGGGACTCGTATGCCAGGCTCTTACGCACAGGCACTGCCTGTGTTCCCACTCCCCACAACAATGAGGCTATCTATAACACGGTTCTCCTACAGTACTGTTTCTTTGTTTTGGTACGCGAGCAGTGAGACTTGAATAACCAAGGGGGCGGCCCTGGGTTGGCTTCAGGAAACAAGTGGGGAGTTCTGTTCTCCCTTCTGCCGCGGCCTCAGTCTCCCTCCGAAAATCGCTTTGGACTTGCTGGCAGTGCTCGCCCGCATTCACACAGCAAAAGGTTTCCACCCTCAGGAAGGCCTAGTCTGGCCGAAGTAAGGAATTTCTACAGTGTAGTTCCCTGGACCTAGGAGGTTGGCTCTCGGCCTGCAAGCACACCGGGGCAAGGGTACCACCACAGGAACAAAAGCTGAGCCGAGAGGCGTCTCCGGCACCGGCCTTTCTTTCCCTCGGTTTTACATAGGGAAGCCGTTCGCCGGACTCTCAGGCACAGCGCACAGCATACAGCGTCCTCTCCGCTAGACAACGGCGGGAGGTAAAGCGCGGTTTCTCCACAGTGTTGTGCCTTCCAGGGAGGGGCCTGCAACTTAGGCCTGCACTCACACAGGCCGGAGGAGTGCTAGCATTCTGCCACTGAGAGCTGGTGGGAGAGGTGCGGATGCCCGAGTTCGTTTCTTTCGCCCAGTAACGTAGGGGACTCGTCTCCCAGGCTCTGACGCACACACACTCCAAGTGTTTCCACTCACGGGAACAGTGAGGCTCTGTACAACACGGTCCCCTACCCTACTGTTTCCTTGCTTTGGTACGCGAGCAGTGAGAGTTGCATGGTAAAGGTGGCGGCCGCAGGCCTGGCTTCAGGAAACAAGTGGGGAGTTGTGTTCTCCCTCCTGCCGCGGGCTCAGTCTCCCTCGCTAAATGGTTTTGGAATCGCTGGCAGTATTCCCCCCCCCCATTCACACAGCAAAAGCTTTAGACCCTCAGGAAGGCCTAATCTGGCCAAAGTCGGGAATTTCTACAGTGTGTTTTCCTCGACTAAGGTGGTTGGCTCTCGGCCTGCAAGCACACCGGGGCAACGTTACTAGACGCAGGAACAAGAGCTGAGCCGAGAGGCGTCTCCGGCACCGGCCTTTCTTTCCCTCGGTTTTACATAGAGAAGCCGTTCGCCTGGCTCTCAAGCACAGCGCACAGCATTCATCATTTTCTCCGCTACGGACCGGCGGGAGTTAAAGCGCGGTTTCTCCACAGTGTTGTGCCTTTCAAGGAGGGGCCTTCAACTTAGGCCTGTAGGCACACATGGAGGAGGAGTGCTAGCATTCTGCCAGTGAGAGCTGGTGGGAGAGGTGCGGCTGCCCGAGTTCCTTTCTCTCGCCCAGTAACGTAGGGCACTCGTATACTAGGCTCTCACGCACACACACTCCAGGTGTTTCCACTCTCCGGAACAGTGAGGCTCTACACCAGGGTACCCTACCCTACTGTTTCCTTGCGTTGTTACAGGAGCAGTGGGACTTGCATGCTCAAGGGGGCAGCTGCTGCCCTGGCTTCAGGAAACAAGTGGGGAGTTGTGTTCTCCATTCTGCCGCAGCCTCAGTCTCCCTCCGAAAATGGTTTTGGACTCGCTGGCAGTGCTCGCCCGCATTCACACAGCAAAATGTTTCCACCCTCAGGAAGGCCTAGTCTAGCCGAAGTAAGGAATTTCTACAGTGTGCTTCCCTCGACTTAAGTGGTTGGTTCTCGGCCTGCAAGCACCCCGGGGCAACGGTACTAGCCCCAGGAACAAGAGCTGAGCCGAGAGGCGTCTCCGGCCCCGGCCTTTCTTTTCCTCAGTTTTACATAGGGAAGCCGTTCGCCGGACTCTCAAGCACAGCGCACAGCATACAGCGTCCTCTCCGCTAGGGCCCGGCGGGATCTAAAGCGCGGTTTCTCCACAGTGTTGGGCCTTCCCAGGAGGGGCCTGCAACCTAGGCCTGCACGCACCCATTCCGGAGGAGTGCTAGCATTCTGCCACTGAGAGCTGGTTTGAGAGGTGCGGCTGCCCGAGTTCGTTTCTATCACCCAATAACGTAGTGGACTCGTCTCCCAGGGTCTCACGCACACACATTCCAAGTGTTTCTACTCTCGGGAACAGTGAGGCTCTGTAAAACACGGTCCCCTAACCTACTGTTTCCTTGCGTTGGTACGCGAGCAGTGAGACTTGCATGCACAAGTGGGCAGCGGCAGGACTGACTTCAGGAAACAAGTGGGGAGTTGTGTTCTCCCCTCTGCCGCGGCCTCAGTCTCCCTCGGAAAATGGTTTTGGACTTGCTGGCAGGGCTCGCCCGCATTCACACAGCAAAATGTTTCCACCCTCAGGAAAGCCTAGTCTAGCCGAAGTAAGGAATTTCTACAGTGTGCTTCCCTCGACCTGGAGGTTGGCTCTCGGCCTGCAAGCACCCCGGGGCAACGGTACTAGCCCCAGGAACAAGAGCTGAGCCGAGAGGCGGCTCCGGCCCCGGCCTTTCTTTTCCTCGGTTTTACATAAGGATGCCGTTCGTCGGGCTCTCAAGCACAGCGAACAGCATACAGCGTCCTCTCCACTAGGGACCGGCGGGAGCTAAGGCGCGGGTTCTCCACAGTGTTGTGCCTTCCCGGGAAGGGTCTCCAACTTAGGCCTGCACGCACACAGGCCGGAGGAGTGCTAGCATTCTGATACTGAGAGCTGGTGGGAGAGGTGCGGCTGCACGAATCCGTTTCTCTCGCCCAGTAACTTAGGGGACTCGTCTGCCAGGCTCTGACGCACAGGCACTCCAGGTGTTCCAACTACCCGCAGCAGTGAGGCTATGTACAACACGGTTCCCCTACATTACTGTTTCTTTGTTTTGGTAAGCGAGCGTTGAGACTTGCAAGCCCAAGGGGGCGGCCGCTGGGCTGGCTACCGGAAACAAGAGGGGAGTTGTGTTCTCCCTTCTGCCGCGGCCTCAGTCTCCCTCGGAAAATGGTTTTGGACTCGCTGGCTGTTCTGGCCCGCATTCATACAGCAAAAGGTTTCCACCCTCAGGAAGGCCTAATCTGCCCGAGGTCGGGAATTTCTACACTGTGTTTCCCTCGACTTATTTGGTTGGCTCTCGGCCTGCAAGCACACCGGGGCAAGGGTACTAGCCCCAGGAACAAAAGCTGAGCCGAGAGGCGTCTCCGGCTCCGGCCTTTCTTTCCCTCGGTTTTACATAGGGAAGCCGTTCGCCGGGCTCTCAAGCACAGCGCAGAGGATACAGCGTCCTCTCCGCTAGGAAACGGTGGGATCTAAAGCGCGGTTCCTGCAGAGTGTTGGGACTTTCAAGGAGAGTCCTGAAACATAGGCCTACACGCACACATGCTGGAGGAGTGCTAGCATTCTGCCACTGAGAGCTGGTGGGAGAGGTGCGGATGCCCGAGTTCGTTTCTCTCGCCCAGTAACGTAGGGGACTCCTCTCCCAGGCTCTCATGCACACACACTCCAAGTGTTTCCACTCTCCGGAACAGTGAGGCTCTACAGCACGGTACCCTACCCTACTGTTTCCTTGCGTTGGTACGCGAGCAGTGAGAGTTGGATGGTAAAGGTGGCGGCCGCAGGCCTGGCTTCAGGAAACAAGTGGGGAGTTGTGTTCTCCCTTCTGCCGCGGCCTCAGTGTCCCTCGGAAAATGGTTTTGGACTCGCTGGCAGTGCTCGCCTGCATTCACACAGCAAAAGGTTTCCACCCTCAGGACGGCCTAGTCTGGCCAGTGGAACGAATTACATAGGGAAGCCGTTCGCCGGACTCTCAAGCACAGCGCACAGCATACAGCGTTCTCTCCGCTAGGGACCGGCGGGAGCTAAAGCGCGGTTTCTCCACAGTGTTGTGCCTTCCAGGGACGGGCCTGCAACTTAAGCCTGCACGCACACAGGCCGGAGGACTGCTAGCATTCTGCCACTGAGAGCTGGTGCGAGAGGAGCGGTTGCCCGAGTTCGTTTCTCTAGCCCAGTAACGTAGGGAACTCGTCTCCCAGGCTCTCACGCACACACACTCCAAGTGTTTCCACTCTCCGGAACAGTGAGGCTCGGTACAACACGGTCCCCTACCTTACTGTTTCCTTGTGTTAGTACGAGAGTGAGACTTGCAGGGTTAAGGGGCGGCCGCAGGCCTGGCTTCAGGAAACAAGTGGGGAGTTGTGTTCTCCCTTCTGCCGCGGCCTCAGTCTCCCTCGGAAAATGGTTTTAGACTCGCTGGCAGTGCTCGCCCGCATTCACAGAGCAAAAGGTTTTGACCCTCAGGAAGGCCTAAACGGCCGAAGTCGGGGTTTTCTACAGTGTGTTTCCCTCGACTTAGGTGGTTGGTTCTCGGCCTGCAAGCACACCGGGGCAAGGGTACTAGCCCCAGGAACAAGAGCTGAGCCAAGAGGGGTCTCCGCCACCGGCCTTTCTTTCCCTCGGTTTTACATAAGGAAGCCTTTCGCCGGGCTCTCAAGCACAGCGCACAGAATACAGCGTCCTCTCCGCTAGGGACAGGCGGGAGCTTAAGCGCGGTTTCTCCACAGTGTTGGGCCTTTCAAGGAGGGGCCTGCAACTTAGGCCTGCACGCACACATGCTGAAGGAGTGCTAGCATTCTACCACTGGGAGCTGGTGGGAGACGTGCGGCTGCCCGAGTTCGTTTCTCTCGCCGGGTAAAGTAGGGGACTCTTCTCCCAGACTCTCACGCACACACACTTCAAGTGTTTCCACTCTCCGGAACCGTGAGGCTCTGTGCAACGTGGTCCCCTACCCTACTGTTTCCGTGCGTTGGTAAGGGAGCAGTGAGACTTGTATGCTCAAGGGGGTGGCCGCAGGCCTGGCTTCAGGAAACAAGTGGGGAGTTGTGTTCTCCCTTCTGCGGCGACCTCAGTGTCCCTCGGAAAATGGTTTTGGACTCGCTGGCTGTTCTCGCCCGCATTCATACAGCAAAAGGTTTCCACCCTCAGGAAGGCCTAATCTGGCCGAACACGGGAATTTCTACAGTGTGTTTCCCTCGACTTAGTTGCTTGGCCATCGGCCTGCGAGCACACCGTGGCAAGGGTACCAGCCCAAGGAACAAGAGCTGAGCCGAGAGGCGTCTCCGCCACCGGCCTTTCTTTATCTCAGTTTTACATAAGGAAGCCGTTCGCCGGGCTCTCAAGCACAGCGCACAGCATACAGCGTCCTCTCCGCTACAGACCGGCGGGAGGTAAAGCGCGGTTTCTCCACAGTGTTGGGCCTTTCAAGGAGAGTCCTGAAACATAGGCCTGCACGCACTCATGTTGGAGGAGTGCTAGCATTCTGCCACTGAGAGCTGGTGGGAGAGGTGAGGATGCCCGAGTTCGTTTCTCTCGCCTAGTAACGTAGGGGCCTCCTCTACCAGGCTCTCACGCACACACACTCCAAATGTTTCCACTCTCCGGAACAGTGAGGCTCTACAACACGATACCCTACCCTACTGTTTCCTTGCGTTGGTACGCGAGCAGTGAGAGTTGTATGGTAAAGGGGGCGGCCGCAGGCCTGGCTTCAGGAAACAAGTAGGGAGTTGTGTTCTCCCTTCTGCCGCGGCCTCAGTCTCCCTCGGAAAATGGTTCTGGACTCGATGGCAGTGCTTGCCCGCATTCACACAGCCAAAGGTTTCCACCCTCAGGAAGGCCTAATTTGGCCGAAGTCGGGATTTTGTAGTGTGTTTCACTCGACTTGGCTCTCGGCCTGCAAGCACACCGGGGCAAGGTTACTAGCCCCAGGAACAAGAGGTGGGCCGAGAGGCGTCTCCGCCACCGGCCTTTCTTTCCCTCGGTTTTACTTAAGGAAGCCGTTCGCCGGGCTCTCAAGCACAGTGCACAGCATACAGCGTCCTCTCCGCTACGGACCGGCGGGAGGTAAAGCGCGCTTTCTCCACAGTGTTGTGCCTTCCAGGGTGGGGCCTGCAACTTAGGCCTGCACGTACACAGGCCTGAGGAGTGCTAGCATTCTGATCCTGAGAGCTGGTGGGCGAGGTGCGGCTGCACGAATCCGTTTCTCTCGCCCAGGAACTTAGGGGACTCGTGTGCCAGGGTCTTACGCACAGGCACTCCAGGTGTTCCCACTCCCCGCAACAGTGAGGCTATCTACAACAGGGTTCCGCTACAGTACTGTTACGTTGTTTTAGTACGCGAGCAGTGAGACTTGCATTCCCAAGGGGGCGGCCGCTGGGCTGGCTTGAGGAAGCAAGTGGGGAGTTGTGTTCTCCGTTCTGCCGTGACCTCAGTCTCCCTCAGAAAATGGTTTTGGACTCGCTGGCAGTTCTCGCCCGGATTCATACAGCAAAAGGTTTTGACCCTCAGGAAGGCCTAATCTTGCCGAAGACGGGATTTTCTACAGTGTGTTTCCCTCGACTGAGTTGGTTGGCTCTCGGCCTGCAAGCACACCGGGGCAAGGGTACTAGCCCCAGGAACAAGAGCTGAGCCGAGAGGCGTCTCCAGCACCGGCCTTTCTTTCCCTCGGTTTTACATAGGGAAGCCGTTCGCCGGGCTCTCAAGCACAGCGCCGAGCATACAGCCTCCTCTCTGCTAGGGACCAGGGGAGCTAAAGCGCGGTTTCTCCACAGTGTTGGGCCTTTCAAGGAGGGGCCCGCAACTTAGGCCTGCACGCACACATGCCGGCGGAATGCTAGCATTCTGCCACTGAGAGCTGGTGGGAGAGGTGCGGCTGCCCGAGTTCGTTTCTCTCACCCAGCAAAGTAGGGGACTCCTCTCCCAGGCTCTCACGCAGATACACTCCAAGTGTTTCCACCCTCGAGAACAGTGAGGCTCTGTACAACACGGTCCCCTACCCTACTGTTTCTGTGCGTTGGTACCCGAGAAATGAGAGTTGCATGTGTAAGGGGGCGGCCGCAGGCCTGGATTCAGGAATCAAGTGGGGAGTTGTGTTCTCCCTTCTGCCGCGGCCTCAGTCTCCCTCGGAAAATGGTTTTGGACTCGCTGGCAGTGCTCGCCCGCATTCGCACAGCAAAACGTTTCCACCCTCAGGAAGGCCTAAACTGGCCGAAGTCGGGATTTTCTGCAGTGTGTTTCCCTCGACTGAGTTGGATGGCTCTCGGCCCGCAAGCACACCGGGGCAAGAGTACTAGCCTCAGGAACAAGAGCTGAGCCGAGAGGCGTCTCCACCACCGGCATTTCTTTCCCTCCGTTTTACATAAGGAAGCCGTTCGCCGGGCTCTCAAGCACAGCACACAGCATACAGCGTGCTCTCCGCTAGGGACCGGCGGGAGCTAAAGCGCGCTTTCTCCACAGTGTTGGGCCTTTCAAGGAGGGCCCTGCACCTTCGGCCTGCACGCACACAGGCCGGAGGAGTGCTAGCGTTCTGCCACTGAGAGCTGTTGCGAGACGTGCGGATGCCCGAGTTCGTTTCTTTCGCCCAGTAAAATAGGGGACTCGTCTCCCAGGCTCTCACGCACACACACTCCAAGTGTTTCCACTCTCCGGAACAGTGAGGCTCTGTATAACACGGTCTCCTACCCTACTATATCCTTGCGTTGGTACGCGACCAGTGAGACCTGTATGCTGAAGGGGGCGGCCGCAGGCCTGACTTCAGGAATCAAGTGGGGAGTTGTGTTCTCCCTTCTGCCGCGGCCTCAGTCTCCCTCGCTAAATGGTTTTGGACTCGCTGGCAGTGCTCGCCCGCATTCACACTGCAAAGTGTTCGACCTTCAGGAAGGCCTAATCTGGCCGAAGTCGGGATTATCTACAGTGTGTTTCCCTCGACTTAGGAGGTTCGCTCTCGGCCTGCAAGCACACCGGGGCAAGGTTACTAGCCGCAGGAATAAGAGCTGAGCCGAGAGGCGTCTCCGGCACCGGCCTTTCTTTCCCTCGATTTTACATAAGGATGCCGTTCGCCGGGCTCTCAAGCACAGCGAACAGCATACAGCGTCCTCTCCGCTAGGGACCGGCGGGAGCTAAAGCGCGGGTTCTCCACAGTGTTGTGCCTTCCCGGGAAGGGCCTCCGACTTAGGCCTGCACGCACACAGGCCGGAGGAGTGCTAGCATTCTGATACTGAGAGCTGGTGGGAGAGGTGCGGGTGCACGAATCCGTTTCTCTCGCCCAGTAACTTAGGGCACTCGTCTGCCAGGCTCTGACGCACAGGCACTCCAGGTGTTCCAACTACCCGCAGCAGTGAGGCTATGTACAACACGGTTCCCCTACATTACTGTTTCTTTGTTTTGGTCAGCGAGCAGTGAGACTTGCAAGCCCAAGGGGGCGGTCGCTGGGCTGGCTACCGGAAACAAGAGGGGAGTTGTGTTCTCCCTTCTGCCGCGGCCTCAGTCTCCCTCGGAAAATGGTTTTGGACTCGCTGGCTGTTCTGGCCCGCATTCATACAGCAAAAGGTTTCCACCCTCAGGAAGGCCTAATCTGCCCGAGGTCGGGAATTTCTACAGTGTGTTTCCCTCGACTTAGTTGCTTGGCCATCGGCCTGCGAGCACACCGTGGCAAGGGTACCAGCCCAAGGAACAAGAGCTGAGCCGAGAGGCGCCTCCGGCACCGGCCTTTCTTTCCCTCGGTTTTACATAGAGAAGCCGTTCGCCTGGCTCTCAAGCACAGCGCACAGCATTCATCATTTTCTCCGCTAGGGAGCGGCGTGAGTTAAAGCGCGGTTTCTCCACAGTGTTGTGCCTTTCAAGGAGGGGCCTTCAACTTAGGCCTGTAGGCACACATGGAGGAGGAGTGCTAGCATTCTGCCAGTGAGAGCTGGTGGGAGAGGTGCGGCTGCCCGAGTTCCTTTCTCTCGCCCAGTAACGTAGGGCACTCGTATACCAGGCTCTCACGCACACACACTCCAGGTGTTTCCACTCTCCGGAACAGTGAGGCTCTACACCAGGGTACCCTACCCTACTGTTTCTTTGCGTTGGTACACGAGCAGTGGGACTTGCATGCTCAAGGGGGCAGCCGCTGCCCTGGCTTCAGGAAACAAGTGGGGAGTTGTGTTCTCCCTTCTGCCGCGGCCTCAGTCTCCCTCGGAAAATGGTTTTGGACTCGCTGGCAGTGCTCGCCCGCATTCACACAGCAAAATGTTTCCACCCTCAGGAAGGCCTAGTCTAGCAGAAGTTAGGAATTTCTACAGTGTGTTTCCCTCGACTTAAGTGGTTGGTTCTCGGCCTGCAAGCACCCCGGGGCAACGGTACTAGCCCCAGGAACAAGAGCTGAGCCGAGAGGCGTCTCCGCCAGCGGCCTTTCTTTATCTCAGTTTTACATAAGGAAGCCGTTCGCCGGGCTCTCAAGCACAGCGCACAGCATACAGCGTCCTCTCCGCTACAGACCGGCAGATGGTAAAGCGCGGTTTCTCCACAGTGTTGGGCCTTTCAAGGAGAGTCCTGAAACATAGGCCTGCACGCACTCATGTTGGAGGAGTGCTAGCATTCTGCCACTGAGAGCTGGTGGGAGAGGTGCGGATGCCCGAGTTCGTTTCTCTCGCCTAGTAACGTAGGGGCCTCGTCTACCAGGCTCTCACGCACACACACTCCAAATGTTTCCACTCTCCGGAACAGTGAGGCTCTACAACACGATACCCTACCCTTCTGTTTCCTTGCGTTGGTACGCGAGCAGTGAGAGTTGTATGGTAAAGGGGGCGGCCGCAGGCCTGGCTTCTGGAAACAAGTAGGGAGTTGTGTTCTCCCTTCTGCCGCGGCCTCAGTCTCCCTCGGAAAATGGTTTTGGACTCGATGGCAGTGCTTGCCCGCATTCACACAGCCAAAGGTTTCCACCCTCAGGAAGGCCTAATTTGGCCGAAGTCGGGATTTTCTAGTGTGTTTCCCTCGACTTGGCTCTCGGCCTGCAAGCACACCGGGGCAAGGTTACTAGCCCCAGGAACAAGATGTGGGCCGAGACGCGTCTCTGCCACCGGCCTTTCTTTCCCTCGGTTTTACTTAAGGAAGCCGATCGCCGGGCTCTCAAGCACAGTGCACAGCATACAGCGTCCTCTCCACTACGGCCGGCGGGAGGTAAAGCGCGCTTTCTCCACAGTGTTGTGACTTCCAGGGTGGGGCCTGCAACTTAGGCCTGCACGTACACAGGCCTGAGGAGTGCTAGCATTCTGATCCTGAGAGCTGGTGGGCGAGGTGCGGCTGCACGAATCCGTTTCTCTCGCCCAGGAACTTAGGGGACTCGTGTGCCAGGCTCTTACGCACAGGCACTCCAGGTGTTCCCACTCCCCGCAACAGTGAGGCTATCTACAACAGTGTTCCGCTACAGTACTGTTACTTTGTTTTAGTACGCGAGCAGTGAGACTTGCATTCCCAAGGGGGCGGCCGCTGGGCTGGCTTGAGGAAGCAAGTGGGGAGTTGTGTTCTCCCTTCTGCCGTGACCTCAGTCTCCCTCGGAAAATGGTTTTGGACTCGCTGGCAGTTCTCGCCCGGATTCATACAGCAAAAGGTTTTGACCCTCAGGAAGGCCTAATCTGGCCGAAGTCGGGATTTTCTGCAGTGTGTTTCCCTCGACTGAGTTGGTTGGCTCTCGGCCCGCAAGCACACCGGGGCAAGAGTACTAGCCCCAGGAACAAGAGCTGAGCCGAGAGGCTTCTCCGCCACCGGCATTTCTTTCCCTCCGTTTTACATAAGGAAGCCGTTCGCCGGGCTCTCAAGCACAGCACACAGCATACAGC
The DNA here is from genome assembly GCF_037043125.1 of Eumetopias jubatus. Taxonomy (NCBI): domain Eukaryota; kingdom Metazoa; phylum Chordata; class Mammalia; order Carnivora; family Otariidae; genus Eumetopias; species Eumetopias jubatus. The sequence continues at coordinate 90,343,594 of NW_028274818.1, forward strand.
GTGCTCTCCGCTAGGGACCGGCGGGAGCTAAAGCGCGGTTTCTCCACAGTGTTGCGCCTTTCAAGGAGGGCCCTGCACCTTAGGCCTGCACGCACACAGGCCGGAGGACTGCTAGCGTTCTGCCACTGAGAGCTATTGCGAGACGTGCGGATGCCCGAGTTCGTTTCTTTCGCCCAGTAAAATAGGGGACTCGTCTCCCAGGCTCTCACGCACACACACTCCAAGTGTTTCCACTCTCCGGAACAGTGAGGCTCTGTATAACACGGTCTCCTACCCTACTATATCCTTGCGTTGGTACGCGACCAGTGAGACCTGTATGCTGAAGGGGGCGGCCGCAGGCCTGGCTTCAGGAAACAAGTGGGGAGTTGTGTTCTCCCTCTGCCGCAACCTCAGTGTCCCCCGGAAATTGGTTTTGGACTCGCTGGCTGTTCTCGCCCGCATTCATACAGCAAAAGTTTTCCACCCTCAGGAAGGCCTAATATGGCCGAACACGGGATTTTCTACAGTGTGTTTCCCTAGAGATAGTTGCTTGGCTCTCGCCTGCGAGCACACCGTGGCAAGGCTACCAGCCCAAGGAACAAGAGCTGAGCCGAGAGGCGTCTCCGCCACCGGCCTTTCTTTATCTCAGTTTTACATAAGGAAGCCGTTCGCCGGGCTCTCAAGCACAGCGCACAGCATACAGCGTCCTCTCCGCTACGGACCGGCGGGAGGTAAAGCGCGGTTTCTCCACAGTGTTGGGCCTTTCAAGGAGAGTCCTGAAACATAGGCCTGCACGCACTCATGTTGGAGGAGTGCTAGCCTTCTGCCACTGACAGCTGGTGGGACAGGTGCGGATGCCCGAGTTCGTTTCACTCGCCTAGTAACGTAGGGGACTCCTCTCCCAGGCTCTCACGCACACACACTCCAAGTGTTTCCACTCTCTGGAACAGTGAGGCTCTTTACAACACGGTCCCCTGCCTTACTGTTTCCTTGCGTTGGTACGCGAGCAGTGAGACTTGCATGCTCATGGGAGCGGCCGCTGGGCTGGCTTCAGGAAAGAAGTGGGGAATTGTGTTCTCCCTTCTACCGCGGAATCCGTCTCCCTGGAAAATGGTTTTGGACTCGCTGGCAGCGCTCGCCCGCATTCACACAGCAAAAGGTTTCCACACTCAGGAAGGCCTAATCTGGCCGAAGTCGGGGTTTTCTGCAGCGTGTTTCCATCGACTTAGTTGGTTGGCTCTCGGCCTGCAAGTACACCGGGGAAAGGGTACTAGCCCCAGGAACAAGAGCTGAGCCGAGAGGCATCTCCGCCACCGGCCTTTCTTTCCCTCAGTTTTTTTTTTAATTTTCTTATTCTTATGTTAAACACCATATATTACATCATTAATTTTTGCTGCAGTGTTCCATGACTCATTGTTTCTTCATAACACCCAGTGCTCCATGCAGAACGTGCCCTCCTCAATACCCATCACCAGGCTAACACATCCCCCTACGCCCCTCCCCTCTAGAACCCTCAGTTTGTTTTTCAGAGTCCTTCATCTGTCATGGTTCCTCTCTCCCTCTCACATACTCCCCTTCTCTTCCTTTCCTGTTACCTTCTTTCTCTTTTTTCTTAAAATATGTTGCGTTATTTGTTTCAGAAGTACAGATCTGTGATTCAACACTCTTGCACAATTCACAGGGCTCACCGTAGCACATATCCTCCCAAATGTCTATCACCAAGCCACCCCATCCCTCCAAACCCCAACCACTCCAGTAACACTCAGTTTGTTTCCTGAGATTAAGAATTCCTCATATCCGTGAGGTCATGCGATACATGTCTTTCTCTGATTGACATATTTCATTCAACATAACACCCTCCAGTTCCATCCACGTCGCTGCCAATGGCAAGATCTCATTACTTTTGATGGCTGCATAATATTCCATTGTGTATATATACCACCACTTCTTTATCCATTCATCTGTCGATGGACATCTTGGCTCTTTCCACAGTTTGGCTATTGTGGATATTGCTGCTATAAACATTGGGGTACACGTACACCTTCGGGTCCCTACATTTGTATCTTTGGGGTAAATACCCAGTAGTGCAATTGCTGGATCAAACGATAGCTCTAATTTCAACTGTTTGAGGAACCTCCATACTGTTTTCCAGAGTGGTTGCACCGGCTTGCATTCCCTCCAACAGTGTAGGAGGTTTCCCCTTTCTCCACATGCCCGCCAACATCTGTCGTTCCCTCACTTGTTAATTTTAGCCATTCTGACGGGTGTGATATGGCATCTCATTGAGGTTTTGATTTGGATATCCCTGATGCCGAGCGATGTTGAGCACTTTTTCATGTGCCTGTTGGCCATTTGGATGTCTTCTTTGGAAAAATGTCTCCTCATGTCTTCTGCCCATTTCTTGATTGGATTATTTGATCTTTGGGTGTTGAGTTTGATAAGTTCTTTATAGATTTTGTATACTAGCCCTTTATCTGATATGTCATTTGTAAATATTTTCTCCCATTCTGTCGGTTGTCTTTTGGGGTTGTGGACTGTTTCTTTTGCTGTGCAAAAGCTTTTTTTTTATTTTTTAATGTTATGTTAATCACTATATATTACATCATTAGTTTCTCGTGCAGTGTTCCATTATTCATTGATACTGGAATGGTTGGGGTGGGAGGGATGGGGTGGCTGGGTGATAGACATTGGGGAGGGTATGTGCTATGGTGAGCGCTGTGAATTGTGCAAGATTGCTGAATCACAGATCTGTACTTCTGAAACAAATAACGCAACATATTTTAAGAAAAATAAAAGAAGAAGATAACAGGAGAGGAAGAGAAGGGGAGTATTTCAAAGGGGGAGACGAACCATGAGAGATGATGGATTCTGAGAAACAAACTGAGGGTTCTAGAGGAGAGGGGGGTAGGGGGATGGGTTAGCCTGGTGATGGATATTGAGGAGGGCACTTTCTGCATGGAGCACTGGGTGTTATGAACAAACAATGAATCATGGAAGACTGCACCAAAAACGAATGATGTAATATATCATTCTTAAGTTATGATTAACATAACAATTAAGAAAAAAGCTTATGCACAGCAAGACAAACACTCCACATACCCAAAAGACAACCGACAGAATGGGAGAAAATATTGGCAAATGACATATCAGATAAAGGGCTAGTATCCCAAATCTATAAAGAACTTATCAAACTCAACACCCAAAGAACAAATAATCCAATCAAGAAATGGGCCGAAGACATGAACACACATTTTTCCAAAGAAGACATCCAAATGGCCGACAGGCACATGAAAAAGTGCTCAACATCGCTCGGCATCAAGGAAATCCAAATCAAAACCTCAATGAGATACCACCTGACACCCGTCAGAATGGCTAAAGTTAACAAGTCAGGGAACGACAGATGTTGGCGGGGATGTGGAGAAAGGGGAACCCTCCTCCACTGTTGGTGGGAATGCAAGCTGGTAAAACGACTCTGGAAAACAGTATGGAGGATCCTCAAACAGTTGAAATTAGTGCTACCGTTCGATACAGCAATTGACTACTGGGTATTTAACACAAATATACAAATGTAGGGACCGAAAGGGGTACGTGTACCCCAAAGTTTATAGCAGCAAAGTCCACAATAGCCAAACTGTGGAAAGAGCCAAGATGTCCATCAACAGATGAATGGATAAAGAAGAGGTGGTATATATACACAATGGAATATTATGCAGCCGTCAAAAGGAATGAGATCTTACCATTTGCAACGTCGTGGATGCAACTGAAGGGTGTTCTGTTGAGTGAAATAAGTCAATCAGAGAAAGACACGTATTGCATGAGCTCACGGATGTGAGGATTTTTTAATCTCAGGAAACAAACTGAGTGACTGGAGTGGTTGGGGGTTGGAGGGATGGGGTGGCTGGGTGATAGACATTGGGGAGGGAATGTGCTACGGTGAGCGCTGTGAATTGTGCAAGACTGTTGAATCACAGATCTGTACTTCTGAAAGAAAAAACGCAACACATTTTAAGAAAAAGGAAAAGAAGAAGATAACAGGAGAGGAAGAGAAGGGGAGTATGTCAGAGGGGGAGACGAACCATGAGAGATGATGGACTCTGAAAAACAAAGTGAGGGCTCTAGAGGGGAGGGGGTAGGGGTTTGGGTTAGCCTGGTGATGGGTATTGAGGAGGGCACGTTCTGCATGGAGCACTGGGTTTTATGAACAAAAAATGAATCATGGAACACTGCACCAAAAACTAATGATGTAATATATTGTGATTAACATAACAATAAAAAAAAGCTTTTGCACAGCAAAAGAAACAGTCCACAAAACCAAAAGACAACTGACAGAATGGGAGAAAATATTTGCAAATGACATATCAGATAAAGGGCTAGTATCCAAAATCTATAAAGAAGTTATCAAACTCAACACCCAAAGAAAAAATAATCCAATCAAGAAATGGGCCGAAGACATGAACACACATTTTTCCAAAGAAGACATCCAAATGGCCGACAGGCACATGAAAAAGTGCTCAACATCGCTCGGCATCAAGGAAATCCAAATGAAAACCTCAATGAGATACCACCTGACACCCGTCAGAATGGCTAAAGTTAACAAGTCAGGGAACGACAGATTTTGGCGGGGATGTGGAGAAAGGGGAACCCTCCTCCACTGTTGGTGGGAATGCAAGCTAGTGCAACCACTCTGGAAAAGAGTATGGAGGATCCTCAAACAGTTGAAATTAGTGCTACCGTTCGATCCAGCAATTGACTACTGGGTATTTAACACAAAGATACAAATGTAGGGACCCGAAGGGGTACGTGTACCGCAATGTTTATAGCAACAATGTCCACAATAGCCAAACTGTGGAAAGAGCCAAGATGTCCATCGACAGATGAATGGATAAGGAAGAGGTGGTATATATACACAATGGAATATTACGCAGCCTTCAAAAGGAATGAGATGTTGCCATTTGCAAAGACGTGGTTGGAACTGGAGGGTGTTATGTTGAGTGAAATAAGTTAATCAGAGGAAGACATGTAACGCATGACCTCACAGATATGAGGAATTCTTAATATCAGGAAACAAACTGACTGTTACTGGAGTGTTAGGGGGTGTGAGGGATGGGGTGGCTGGGTGATAGACATTGGGGAGAGTATGTGCTACGGTGAGGGCTGTGAATTGTGCAAGACTGTTGAATCACAAATCTGTACTTCTGAAACAAATAACGCAACATATTTTAAGAAAAAGAAAAAGAAAAAGAAGATAACAGGAGAGGAAGAGAAGGGGAGTATGTCAGAGGGGGACACGAACCATGACAGATGATGGACTCTGAAAAACAAAGGGAGGGTCTAGATGGGAGGGCGGGAGGGGTTTGGGTTATCCTGGTGATGGGTATTGAGGAGGGCATGTTCTGCATGGAGCACTGGGTGTTATGAACAAACAATGAATCATGGAACACTACGAAAAACTAATGATGTAATATATGGTGATTAACATAACAATAAAAAATTTAAAAAAAGCTTTTGCACAGCTAAAGAAACAGTCCACAAAACCAAAAGACACCCGACAGAATGGGAGAAAATATTGACAAATGACATAGCAGATAAAGGGCTAGTATCCAAAATGTATAAAGAACTTATCAAACTCAACACCCAAAGAACATATAATCCAATCAAGAAATGGCCCGAAGACATGAACAGACATTTTTCCAAAGAAGACATCCAAATGGCCAACAGGCACTTGAAAAAGTGCTCAACATCGCTCGGCATCAGGGAAATCCAAATCAAAACCTCAATGAGATACCACCTCACACTCGTCAGAATGGCTAAAATTAACAAGTCAGTGAAGACAGATTTTGGCGGGGTTGTGGAGAAAGGGGAACCCTCCTACACTGTTGGTGGGAATGCAAGCTGGTGCAACCACTCTGGAAAACACTATGGAGGATCCTCAAACAGTTGAAATTAGTGCTACCGTTCGATCCAGCAATTGACTACTGGGTAGTTAACACAAAGATTCAAATGTAGGGACCCGAAGGGGTACGTGTACCGCAATGTTTATAGCAACAATGTCCACAATAGTCAAACTGTGGAAAGAGCTAAGATGTCCATCGACAGATGAATGGATAAAGAAGAGGTGGTATATATACACAATGGAATATTATGCAGCCGTCAAAAGGAATGAGATGTTGCCATTTGCAAAGACGTGGATGGAACTGGAGGGTGTTATGTTGAGTGAAATAAGTCAATCAGGGAAAGACATGTATCGCATGACCTCACTGATATGAGGAATTCTTAATCTCAGGAAACAAACTGAGTGTTACTGGAGTGTTTGGGGGTGGGAGGGATGGGGTGGCTGGGTGATAGACATTGGGGAGAGTATGTGTTACGGTGAGCGCTGTGAATTGTGCAAGACTGTTGAATCACAGATCTGTACTTCTGAAAGAAAAAACGCAACATATTTTAAGAAAAAGTAAAAGAAGAAGATAACAGGAGAGGAAGAGAAGGGGAGTATGTCAGAGGGGGAGACGAACCATGACAGATGATGGACTCTGAAAAACAAAGTGAGGGTTCTAGAGGGGAGGGCGGTAGGGGTTTGGGTTAGCCTGGAGATGGGTATTGGGGAGGGCACGTTCTGCATGGAGCACTCGGTGTTATGAACAAACAATGAATCATGGAACACTGCACCAAAAACTAATGATGTAATATATGGTGATTAACATAACAATAAAAACGCTTTTGCACAGCAAAAGAAACAGTCCACAAAACCAAAAGACAACCGACAGAATGGGAGAAAATATTTGCAAATGACATATCAGATAAAGGGCTAGTCTCCAAAATCCATAAAGAACTTATCAAACTCAACACCCAAAGAACAAATAATCCAATCAAGAAATGGGCCGAAGACATGAACAGACATTTTTCCAAAGAAGACCTCCAAATGGCCAATAGGCACATGAAAAAGTGCTCAACATCGCTCGGCATGAGGGAAATCCAAATCAAACCCTCAATGAGATACCACCTCACACCCGTCAGAATGGCTAAAATTAACAAGTCAGGGAATGACAGATGTTGGCGGGGTTGTGGAGAAAGGGGAACCCTCCTACACTGTTGGTGGGAAGGCAAGCTGGTGCAACCACTCTGGAAAACACTATGGAGGATCCTCAAACAGTTGAAATTAGAGCTACCATTCGATCCAGCAATTGCACTACTGGGTATTTACCACAAAGATACAAATGTAGGGACCCGAACGGGTACGTGTACCCCAATGTTTATAGCAGCAATGTCCAAAATAGGTAAATTGTGGAAAGAGCGAAGATGTCCATCGGCAGATGAACGGATAAAGAAGAAGTGGTGTATATACACAATGGAATATTATACAGCCGTCAAAAGGAATGAGATCATGCCATTTGCAACGACGCGGATGGAACTGGAGGGTGGTATGTTGAGTGAAATAAGTGAATCAGAGAAATACACCTATCGCATGACTCACTGATATGAGGAATTTTTAATCTCAGGAAAGAAACTGTTTGAATGGAGTGGTTGGGGCTGGGAGGGATGGGTTGGCTGGGTGATAGACATTGGGGAAGTATGTGCCACGGTGAGCGCTGTGAATTGTGCAACACTGTTGAATCACAGATCTGTACTTCTGAATCAAATAACGCAACATATATTTAGAAAAGAGAAAAAAAGAAATAGATAACAGGAGATGAAGAGAGGGGGAGTATGTCAGACGGGGAGACGAACCATGAGAGATGATGGACTCTGAAAAACAAACTGAGGGTTCTAGAGGGGAGGGGGGTATGGGGATCGGTTAGCCTGGTGATGGGTATTGAGGAGGGCACGTTCTGCATGGAGCAGTGGGTGTTATGAACAAACAATTAATCATGGAACAGTGCACCAAAAACTAATGATGTAATATATGGTGATTAACATAACAATAAAAAAATTAAAAAAAAAAGATTTTGCACAGCAAAAGAAACAGTCCACAAAACCAAAAGACAACCGACAGAATGGGAGAAAATATGTGCAAATGACATATCAGATAAAGGGCTAGTATCCAAAATCGATAAAGAACTTATCAAACTCAACACCCAAAGAACACATAATCCAATCAAGAAATGGGCCGAAGACATGAACAGACATTTTTTCAAAGAAGACATCCAAATGGCCAACAGGCACATGAAAAAGTGCTCAACATAGCTCGGTATCAGGGAAATCCAAATCAAAACCTCAATGAGATACCACCTCACACCCGTCAGAATGGCTAAAATTAACAAGTCAGGGAACGACAGATGTTGGCGGGCATGTGGAGAAAGGGGAACCCTCCTACACTGTTGGTGGAAATGCAAGCTGGTGCAACCACTCTGGAAAACACTATGGAGGATCCTCAAACAGTTGAAATTAGCGCTACCGTTCGATCCAGCAATTGACTACTGGGTGTTTAACACAAAGATACAAATGTAGGGACCCGAAGGTGTACGTGTACCCCAAAGTTTATAGCAGCAATGTCCACAATAGCCAAACTGTGGAAAGAGCCAAGATGTCCATCGACAGATGAATGGATAAAGAAGAGGTGGTATATATACACAATGGAATATTATGCAGCCTTCTAAAGGAATGAGATGTTGCCATTTGCAAAGACGTGGATGGAACTGGAGGGTGTTATGTTGAGTGAAATAAGTCAATCAGAGAAAGACATGTATCGCATGACCTCACTGATATGAGGAATTCTTAATCTCAGGAAACAAACTGGGTTTTACTGGAGTGGTTGTGGGTGGGAGGGATGGGGTGGCTGGGTGATAGACATTGGGGAGGATATGTGCTACGGTGAGCACTGTCGATTGTGCAAGACTGTTGAATCACAGATCTGTACTTCTGAAACAAATAAAGCAACATATTTTAAGAAAAAGAAAAAGAAGAAGATAACAGGAGAGGAAGAGAAGGGGAGTATGTCAGAGGGGGAGACGAACCATGACAGATGATGGACTTTGAAAAACAAAATGAGGGTTCTAGAGGGGAGGGCGGTAGGGGTTCGGGTTTGCCTGGTGATGGGTATTGAGGAGGGCACGTTCTGCATGGAGGACTGGGTGTTATGAACAAACAATGAATCATGGAACACTGCACCAAAAACTAATGATGTAATATATGGTGATTAACATAACAATAAAAAAGCTTTTGCACAGCAAAAGAAACAGCCCACAAAACCAAAAGACAACCGACAGAATGGGAGAAAATATTTGCAAATGACATATCAGATAAAGGGCTAGTATCCAAAATCTATAAAGAACTTATCAAACTCAACACCCAAAGAACAAATAATCCAATCAAGAAATGGGCCGAAGACATGAACAGACATTTTTCCAAAGAAGACCTCCAAATGGCCAATAGGCACATGAAAAAGTGCTCAACATCGCTCGGCATGAGGGAAATCCAAATCAAAACCTCAATGAGATACCACCTCACACCCGTCAAAATGGCTAAAATTAACAAGTCAGGGAACGACAGATGTTGGCGGGGATGTGGAGAAAGGGGAAGCCTCCTACACTGTTGGTGGGAAGGCAAGCTTGTTTAAGCACTCTGGAAAACAGTATGGAGGTTCCTCAAAGAGTTGAAATTAGAGCTACCGTTCGATCCAGCAATTGACTACTGGGTATTTACCACAAAGATACAAATGTAGGGACCCGAAGGGGTACGTGTACCCAAAGTTTATAGCAGCAATGTCCACAATAACCAAACTGTGGAAAGAGCCAAGAGGTCCATCGACAGATGAATGGATAAAGAAGAAGTGGTATATATACACAAGGGAATATTATGCAGCCGTCAAAAGGAATGAGATCTTGCCATTTGCAATGACGTGGATGGAACTGGAGGGTGTTATGTTGAGTGAAATAGGTCACTCAGAGAAAGCCACGTATCGCATGACCTCACTGATATGAGGAATTCTTAATCTTAGGAAACAAACTGAGTGTTACTGGAGTGGTTGGAGGTGGGAGGGATGGGTTGGCTGGGTCATAGACATTGGGGAGGGTATGTGCCACGGTGAGCGCTGTGAATTGTGCAACACTGTTGAATCACAGATCTGTACTTCTGAATCAAATAACGCAACATATTTTAAGAAAAAAGAAAAAGAATTAGATAACAGGAGATGAAGAGAGGGGGAGTATGTCAGACGGGGAGAAGAACCATGAGAGATGATGGACTCTGAAAAACAAACTGAGGGTTCTAGAGGGGAGGGGGGTAGGGGGATCGGTTAGCCTGGTGATGGGTACAGAGGAGGGCAGGTTCTGCATGCAGCATTGGGTGTTATGAACAAACAATGAATCATGGAACACTGCACGAAAAACTAATGATGTAATATATGGTGCTTCACATAACAATAAAAAATTTAAAAAAAAGCTTTTGCAGAGCTAAAGAAACAGTCCACAAAACCAAAAGACACCCGACAGAATGGGAGAAAATATTTGCAAATGACATATCAGATAAAGGGCTAGTATCCAAAATCTATAACTAACTTATAAAACTCAACACCCAAAGAACATATAATCCAATCAAGAAAGGGGCCGAAGATATGAACAGACATTTTTCCAAAGAAGACATCCAAATGGCCAACAGGCACATGAAAAAGTGCTCAACATCGCTCGGCATCAGGGAAATCCAAATCAAAACTTCAATGAGATACCACCTCACACCCGTCAGAATGGCTAAAATTAACAAGTCAGGGAACGACAGATGTTGGCGGGGATGTGGAGAAAGGGGAACCCTCCTCCACTGTTGGTGGGAATGCAAGCTGGTGCAACCACTCTGGAAAACAGTATGGAGGATCCTCAAACAGTTGAAATTAGTGCTACCGTTCGATCCAGCAATTGACTACTGGGTATTTAACACAAAGATACAAATGTAGGGACCCGAAGGGGTACGTGTACCCCAAAGTCTATAGCAGCAATGTCCACAATAGCCAAACTGTGGAAAGAGCCAAGATGTCCATCGACAGATGAATGGATAAAGAAGAGGTGGAATATATACACAATGGAATATTATGCAGCCTTCAAAAGGAATGAGATGTTGCCATTTGCAAAGACGTGGATGGAACGGTAGGGTGTTATGTTGAGTGAAATAAGTCAATCAGAGAAAGACACGTATCGCATGACCTCACTGATATGAGGAATTCTTAATCTCAGGAAACAAACTGAGTGTTACTGGAGTGGTTGTGGGTGGGAGGGATGGGGTGGCTGGGTGATAGACAATGGGGACGGTATGTGCTACGGTGAGCGCTGTGCATTGTGCAAGACTGTTGAATCACAGATCTGTACTTCTGAAACAAATAACGCAACATATTTTAAGAAAAAGAAAAAGAAGATAACAGGAGAGGAAGAGAAGGGGAGTATGTCAGTGGGGGACACGAACCATGAGAGATAATGGACTCTGAAAAACAAAGGGAGGGTCTAGAGGGGAGGGCGGGAGGGGTTTGGGTTATCCTGGTGATGGGTATTGAGGAGGGCACGTTCTGCATGGAGCACTGGGTGTTATGAACAAACAATGAATCATGGAACACTGTAGGAAAAACTAATGATATAATATATGGTGATTAACATAACAATAAAAAATATTAAAAAAAGCTTTTGCACAGCTAAAGAAACAGTCCACAAAACCAAAAGACACCCGACAGAATGGGAGAAAATATTGACAAATGACATAGCAGATAAAGGGCTAGTATCCAAAATGTATAAAGAACTTATCAAACTCAACACCCAAAGAACATATAATCCAATCAAGAAATGGGCCGAAGACATGAACAGACATTTTTCCAAAGAAGACATCCATGGCCAACAGGCACATGAAAAAGTGCTAAACATCGCTCGGCATCAGGGAAATCAATCAAAACCTCAATGAGATACCACCTCACACTCGTCAGAATGGCTAAAATTAACAAGTCAGTGAAGACAGATTTTGGCGGGGTTGTGGAGAAAGGGGAACCCTCCTACACTGTTGGTGGGAATGCAAGCTGGTGCAAGCACTCTGGAAAACACTATGGAGGATCCTCAAACAGTTGAAATTAGTGCTACAATTCGATCCAGCAATTGACTACTGGGTATTTAACACAAGTTTGAAATGTAGGGACCCGAAGGGGTACGTGTACCGCAATGTTTATAGCAACAATGTCCACAATAGCCAAAATGTGGAAAGAGCCAAGATGTCCATCGACAGACGAATGGATAAAGAAGTGGTGGTATATATTCAAAATGGAATATTATGCAGCCTTCAAAAGGAATGAGATGTTGCCATTTGCAAAGACGTGGATGGAACTGGAGGGTGTTATGTTGAGTGAAATAAGTCAATCAGAGAAAGACATGTATCGCATGACCTCACGGATATGAGGAATTCTTAATCTCAGGAAAAACACTGAGTGTTACTGGAGTGGTTGGGGGTGGGAGGGATGGGGTGGCTGGGTGATAGACATTGGGGAGAGTATGTGCTACGGTGAGCGCTGTGAATTGTGCAAGACTGTTGAATCACAGATCTGTACTTCTGAAACAAATAAAGCAACATATTTTAAGAAAAAGTAAAAGAAGAAGATAACAGGAGAGGAAGAGAAGGGGAGTATGTCAGAGGGGGAGACGAACCATGACAGATGATGGACTCTGAAAAACAAAGTGAGGGTTCTAGAGGGGAGGGCGGTAGGGGTTTGGGTTAGCCTGGAGATGGGTATTGGGGAGGGCACGTTCTGCATGGAGCACTCGGTGTTATGAACAAACAATGAATCATGGAACACTGCACCAAAAACTAATGATGTTATATATGGTGATTAACATAACAATAAAAACGCTTTTGCACAGCAAAAGAAACAGTCCACAAAACCAAAAGACAACCGACAGAATGGGAGAAAATATTTGCAAATGACATATCAGATAAAGGGCTAGTCTCCAAAATCCATAAAGAACTTATCAAACTCAACACCCAAAGAACAAATAATCCAATCAAGTAATGGGCCGAAGACATGAACAGACATTTTTCCAAAGAAGACCTCCAAATGGCCAATAGGCACATGAAAAAGTGCTCAACATCGCTCGGCATGAGGGAAATCCAAATCAAACCCTCAATGAGATACCACCTCACACCCGTCAGAATGGCTAAAATTAACAAGTCAGGGAATGACAGATGTTGGCGGGAAGTGGAGAAAGGGGAACCCTCCTACACTGTTGGTGGGAAGGCAAGCTGGTGCAACCACTCTGGAAAACACTATGGAGGATCCTCAAACAGTTGAAATTAGAGCTACCATTCGATCCAGCAATTGCACTACTGGGTATTTACCACAAAGATACAAATGTAGGGACCCGAACGGGTACGTGTACCCCAATGTTTATAGCAGCAATGTCCAAAATAGGTAAATTGTGGAAAGAGCGAAGATGTCCATTGGCAGATGAACGGATAAAGAAGAAGTGGTGTATATACACAATGGAATATTATACAGCCGTCAAAAGGAATGAGATCTTGCCATTTGCAACGACGCGGATGGAACTGGAGGGTGTTATGTTGAGTGAAATAAGTGAATCAGAGAAATACACCTATCGCATGACTCACTGATATGAGGAATTTTTAATCTCAGGAAAGAAACTGTTTGAATGGAGTGGTTGGGGCTGGGAGGGATGGGTTGGCTGGGTGATAGACATTGGGGAGGTATTTGCCACGGTGAGCGCTGTGAATTGTGCAAGACTGTTGAATCACAGATCTGTACTTCTGAATCAAATAACGCAACATATTTTAAGAAAATAGAAAAAAAGAAATAGATAACAGGAGATGAAGAGAGGGGGAGTATGTCAGACGGGGAGACGAACCATGAGAGATGATGGACTCTGAAAAACAAACTGAGGGTTCTAGAGGGGAGGGGGGTATGGGGATCGGTTAGCCTGGTGATGGGTATTGAGGAGGGCACGTTCTGCATGGAGCAGTGGGTGTTATGAACAAACAATTAATCATGGAACAGTGCACCAAAAACTAATGATGTAATATATGGTGATTAACATAACAATAAAAAAATAAAAAAAAAAAGATTTTGCACAGCAAAAGAAACAGTCCACAAAACCAAAAGACAACCGACAGAATGGGAGAAAATATGTGCAAATGACATATCAGATAAAGGGCTAGTATCCAAAATCTATAAATAAATTATAAAACTCAACACCCAAAGAACATATAATCCAATCAAGAAATGGGCCGAAAACATGAACAGACATTTTTCCAAAGAAGACATCCAAATGGCCAACAGGCACATGAAAAAGTGCTCAACATCGCTCGGCATGAGGGGAATCCAAATCAAAACCTCAATGAGATACCACCTCACACCCGTCAAAATGGCTAAAATTAACAAGTCAGGGAACGACAGATGGCGGGGATGTGGAGAAAGGGGAACCCTCCTCCACTGTTGGTGGGAATGCAAGCTGCTGCAGCCTCTCTGGAAAACAGTATCGAGGTTCCTCAAACAGTTGAAATTCGAGCTACTGTTCGAGCCAGCAATTGCACTACAGGGTATTTACCAGAACGTTACAAATGTAGGGACCAGAAGGGGTACGTGTACCCCAGTGTTTATAGCAGCAATGTCCACAATAGCCAAACTGTGGAAAGAGCCAAGATGTCCAGCGACAGATGAACGGATAAGGAAGACGTGGTATATATTCACAATGGAATATTATGCAGCCGTCAAAGGAATGAGATCTTGCCATTTGCAACGATGTGGATGGAACTGGATGGTGTTATGTTGAGTGAAATAAGTCAATCAGAGAAAGACACGTATCGCATGACGTCACTGATATGAGGAATTCTTAATCTCAGGAAACAAACTGAGTGTTACTGGAGTGGTTGGGGGTGGGAGAGATGGGGTGGCTGGGTGATAGACATTGGGGAGGGTATGTGCTACGGTGAGCGCTCTGAATTGTGCAAGACTGTTGAATCACAGATCTGTACTTCTGAATCAAATAACGCAACATATTTTAAGAAGAAAGAAAAAGAAGAAGATAACAGGAGAGGAAGGGAAGGGGAGTATGTCAGAGGGGAGACGAACCATGAGAGATGATGGACTCTGAAAAACAAACTGAGGGTTCGATAGGGGAGGGTGGTAGGGGCATATGTTAGCCTGGTGATGGGTATTGAGGAGGGCACGTTCTGCATGGAGCACTGGGTGTTATGAACAAACAATGAATCATGGAACACTGCACCAAAAACTAATGATGTAATATATGGTGATTAACATAACAATTAAAAAAATAAAAAAAAAACACTGAGGGAATGGAAGGCCGGTGTCGGATACGCCTCTCGGCTCAGCTCTTGTTCCTGTGGCTAGTACCCTTGCCCCGGTGTACTTGCAGGCCGAGAGCCAACCAACTCACTCGGTGGAAACACACTGCAGAAAACACCGATTTCGGCCAATTTGGCCTTCCTGAGGGGGGAATCCTTTTGCTCTCTGAATGCGGGCGAGCACTGCCAGCGAGTCCAAAACCATTTTGGAGTGAGCCTGAGGCTGCGGTAGAAGGGAGAACACAACTCCCCACTTCTTTCCTGAAGCCAGCCCAGCGGCCGCCCCCTTGAGCATGCAAGTCTCACTGCTCGCGTACCAACGCAAGGAAACAGTAAGGTAAGGGACCGTGTTGTACAGAGCCTCACTGTTCCAGAGAGTGGAAACACTTGGAGTGTGTGTGCGTGAGAGCCCGGAAGACGAGTCCCCTACTTTACTGGGCGAGTGAAACGAACACGGGCAGCCGCACGTCTCCCACCAGCTCTCAGTGGTAGAATGCTAGCACTCCTTCGGCATGTGTGCGTGCAGGCCTAAGTTGCAGGCCCCTCCCTGGAAGGCACAACACTGTGGAGAAACCGCACTTTACCTCCCGCCGTTCCCTAGCGGAGAGGACGCTGTATGCTGTGCGCTGTGCCTGAGAGTCCGGCGAACGTCTTCCCTATGTAAAACCGAGGGAAAGAAAGGCCGGTGCCAGAGACGCCTCTGGGCTCAGCTCTTGTTCCTGAGGTAGTACCCTTGCCCCGGTGTGCTTGCAGCCCGAGAGCCAACCTCCTAAGTCCAGGGAACCACTCTGTAGAAATTCCTTACTTCGGCCAGACTAGGCCTTCCTGAGGGTGGAAACCTTTTGCTGTGTGAATCCGGGCGAGCTCTGCCAGCAAGTCCAAAACGATTTTCCGAGGGAGACTGAGGCCGCGGCAGAAGGGAGAACACAACTCCCCACTTGTTTCCTGAAGTCAGCCTAGGGCCGCCCCCTTGGGTATTCAAGTCTCACTGTTCGCGTACCAAAACAAAGAAAGCGTACTGTGGGAGAACCGTGTTATAGATAGCCTCATCGTTGTGGGGAGTGGGAACACAGGCAGTGCCTGTGCGTAAGAGCCTGGCATACGAGTCCCCTAAGTTCCTGGGCGAGAGAAACGGATTCGTGCAGCCGCACCTCTCCCACCAGCTCTCAGGATCAGAATGCTAGCACTCCTCCGGCCTGTGTGCGTGCAGGCCTGCGTTGAAGGCCCCTCCCTGGAAGGCACAACACTGTGGAGAAACCGCGCTTTAGCTCACGGCGGTCCCTAGCGGAGAGGAAGCTGTATGCTGTGCGCTGTGCTTGAGAGTCCGGCGAACGGCTTCCCTATGTAAAATCGAGGGAAAGAAAGGCCGGTGCCGGAGACGCGTCTCGGCTCAGCTCTTGTCCTGGGGCTAGTACCGTTGCCCCTGTGTGCTTGCAGGCCGAGAGCCAATCTCCTAAGTCGTGGGAACCACACTGTAGAAATTCCTTACTTCGATAGGACTAGGCCTTCCTGAGGGTGGAAGCCTTTTGCTGTGTGAACGCGGGCGAGCACTGCCAGCGAGTCCAAAACCATTTTCCGAGGGAGACTGAGGCCGCGGCAGAAGGGAGAACACAACTCCCCACTTGTTTCCTAAAGTCAGGCCTGAGGCCGCCCCCTTGACCATGCAAGACTCACTGCTCGCGAAACAACGCACGGAAACAGTAGGGTAGGGTACCGGGTTGTACAGAGCCTCAGTGTTCCGGTGAGTGGAAACACTTGGAGTGTGTGTGCATGCGAGCCTGGGAGACGTGTCCACTACGTTATAGGGCGAGAGAAACGAACTCGGTAGCCGCAACTCTCCCACCAGCTCTCAGTGGCAGAATGGTAGCACTCCTGCCGCATGTTTGCCTCTAAGCCTAAGTTGAAGGACCCTATTTGAAAGGCCCAACCCTGTGGAGAAACCGCGCTTTAGCTCCCGCCGGTCCCTAGCGGCGAAAAAGTTGTATTTTGTGCGCTGTGCTTGAGAGCCCGGCGAACGGCTTCCTTATGGAAAACCGAGGGAAAGGAAGGCCGGTGTCGGAGACGCCTCTCGGCTCAGCTCTTGTTCCTGCGTCTAGTAACGTTGCCCCGGTGTGCTTGCAGGCCGAGAGCCAAGCACCTAAGTCGAGGGAAACACACTGTAGAAAATCCCGTCTTCGGCCAGATTAGGCCGTCCTGAGAGTAGAAACCTTTTGCTGTGTGAATGCGGGCGAGCACTGCCAGCGAGTCCAAAACCATTTTCTGAGGCAGACTGAGGCCACGGCAGAAGGGAGAACACAACTCCCTACTTGTTTCCTGAAGCCAGGCCTGCGGCCGCCCCCTTACCCATGCAAGTCTCACTGCTCGCGTACCAACGCAAGGAAAGAGTGGGGTAGGAGACCGTGTTGTACAGAGCCTCACTGCTCCGGAGAGTGGAAACACTTGGAGTGTGTGTGCATGAGAGCTTGGGAGACGAGTCCCCTACGTTACTGGGCGAGAGAAGCGAACTCGAGCAGCCGCACCTCTCCCACCAGCTCTCAGTGGCAGAATGCTAGCACTCCTCCTCCATGTGTGCCTGCAGGCCTAAGTTGAAGGCCCCTCCTTGAAAGGCACAACACTGTGGAGAAACCGCGCTTTAACTCCCGCCGGTCCACAGTGTTGTGCCTTCCACAGAGAGGCCTGCAACTTAGGCCTGCACACACACAGGCCGGAGGAGTGCTAGCATTCTGACACTGAGATGGTGGGAGTGGTGTGGCTTCACGAAACCGTTTCTCTCGCCCAGTAACTTAGGGGACTCGTATGCCAGGCTCTTACGCACAGGCACTGCCTGTGTTCCCACTCCCCACAACAATGAGGCTATCTATAACACGGTTCTCCTACAGTACTGTTTCTTTGTTTTGGTACGCGAGCAGTGAGACTTGAATAACCAAGGGGGCGGCCCTGGGTTGGCTTCAGGAAACAAGTGGGGAGTTCTGTTCTCCCTTCTGCCGCGGCCTCAGTCTCCCTCCGAAAATCGCTTTGGACTTGCTGGCAGTGCTCGCCCGCATTCACACAGCAAAAGGTTTCCACCCTCAGGAAGGCCTAGTCTGGCCGAAGTAAGGAATTTCTACAGTGTAGTTCCCTGGACCTAGGAGGTTGGCTCTCGGCCTGCAAGCACACCGGGGCAAGGGTACCACCACAGGAACAAAAGCTGAGCCGAGAGGCGTCTCCGGCACCGGCCTTTCTTTCCCTCGGTTTTACATAGGGAAGCCGTTCGCCGGACTCTCAGGCACAGCGCACAGCATACAGCGTCCTCTCCGCTAGACAACGGCGGGAGGTAAAGCGCGGTTTCTCCACAGTGTTGTGCCTTCCAGGGAGGGGCCTGCAACTTAGGCCTGCACTCACACAGGCCGGAGGAGTGCTAGCATTCTGCCACTGAGAGCTGGTGGGAGAGGTGCGGATGCCCGAGTTCGTTTCTTTCGCCCAGTAACGTAGGGGACTCGTCTCCCAGGCTCTGACGCACACACACTCCAAGTGTTTCCACTCACGGGAACAGTGAGGCTCTGTACAACACGGTCCCCTACCCTACTGTTTCCTTGCTTTGGTACGCGAGCAGTGAGAGTTGCATGGTAAAGGTGGCGGCCGCAGGCCTGGCTTCAGGAAACAAGTGGGGAGTTGTGTTCTCCCTCCTGCCGCGGGCTCAGTCTCCCTCGCTAAATGGTTTTGGAATCGCTGGCAGTATTCCCCCCCCCCATTCACACAGCAAAAGCTTTAGACCCTCAGGAAGGCCTAATCTGGCCAAAGTCGGGAATTTCTACAGTGTGTTTTCCTCGACTAAGGTGGTTGGCTCTCGGCCTGCAAGCACACCGGGGCAACGTTACTAGACGCAGGAACAAGAGCTGAGCCGAGAGGCGTCTCCGGCACCGGCCTTTCTTTCCCTCGGTTTTACATAGAGAAGCCGTTCGCCTGGCTCTCAAGCACAGCGCACAGCATTCATCATTTTCTCCGCTACGGACCGGCGGGAGTTAAAGCGCGGTTTCTCCACAGTGTTGTGCCTTTCAAGGAGGGGCCTTCAACTTAGGCCTGTAGGCACACATGGAGGAGGAGTGCTAGCATTCTGCCAGTGAGAGCTGGTGGGAGAGGTGCGGCTGCCCGAGTTCCTTTCTCTCGCCCAGTAACGTAGGGCACTCGTATACTAGGCTCTCACGCACACACACTCCAGGTGTTTCCACTCTCCGGAACAGTGAGGCTCTACACCAGGGTACCCTACCCTACTGTTTCCTTGCGTTGTTACAGGAGCAGTGGGACTTGCATGCTCAAGGGGGCAGCTGCTGCCCTGGCTTCAGGAAACAAGTGGGGAGTTGTGTTCTCCATTCTGCCGCAGCCTCAGTCTCCCTCCGAAAATGGTTTTGGACTCGCTGGCAGTGCTCGCCCGCATTCACACAGCAAAATGTTTCCACCCTCAGGAAGGCCTAGTCTAGCCGAAGTAAGGAATTTCTACAGTGTGCTTCCCTCGACTTAAGTGGTTGGTTCTCGGCCTGCAAGCACCCCGGGGCAACGGTACTAGCCCCAGGAACAAGAGCTGAGCCGAGAGGCGTCTCCGGCCCCGGCCTTTCTTTTCCTCAGTTTTACATAGGGAAGCCGTTCGCCGGACTCTCAAGCACAGCGCACAGCATACAGCGTCCTCTCCGCTAGGGCCCGGCGGGATCTAAAGCGCGGTTTCTCCACAGTGTTGGGCCTTCCCAGGAGGGGCCTGCAACCTAGGCCTGCACGCACCCATTCCGGAGGAGTGCTAGCATTCTGCCACTGAGAGCTGGTTTGAGAGGTGCGGCTGCCCGAGTTCGTTTCTATCACCCAATAACGTAGTGGACTCGTCTCCCAGGGTCTCACGCACACACATTCCAAGTGTTTCTACTCTCGGGAACAGTGAGGCTCTGTAAAACACGGTCCCCTAACCTACTGTTTCCTTGCGTTGGTACGCGAGCAGTGAGACTTGCATGCACAAGTGGGCAGCGGCAGGACTGACTTCAGGAAACAAGTGGGGAGTTGTGTTCTCCCCTCTGCCGCGGCCTCAGTCTCCCTCGGAAAATGGTTTTGGACTTGCTGGCAGGGCTCGCCCGCATTCACACAGCAAAATGTTTCCACCCTCAGGAAAGCCTAGTCTAGCCGAAGTAAGGAATTTCTACAGTGTGCTTCCCTCGACCTGGAGGTTGGCTCTCGGCCTGCAAGCACACCGGGGCAACGGTACTAGCCCCAGGAACAAGAGCTGAGCCGAGAGGCGGCTCCGGCCCCGGCCTTTCTTTTCCTCGGTTTTACATAAGGATGCCGTTCGTCGGGCTCTCAAGCACAGCGAACAGCATACAGCGTCCTCTCCACTAGGGACCGGCGGGAGCTAAGGCGCGGGTTCTCCACAGTGTTGTGCCTTCCCGGGAAGGGTCTCCAACTTAGGCTTGCACGCACACAGGCCGGAGGAGTGCTAGCATTCTGATACTGAGAGCTGGTGGGAGAGGTGCGGCTGCACGAATCCGTTTCTCTCGCCCAGTAACTTAGGGGACTCGTCTGCCAGGCTCTGACGCACAGGCACTCCAGGTGTTCCAACTACCCGCAGCAGTGAGGCTATGTACAACACGGTTCCCCTACATTACTGTTTCTTTGTTTTGGTAAGCGAGCATTGAGACTTGCAAGCCCAAGGGGGCGGCCGCTGGGCTGGCTACCGGAAACAAGAGGGGAGTTGTGTTCTCCCTTCTGCCGCGGCCTCAGTCTCCCTCGGAAAATGGTTTTGGACTCGCTGGCTGTTCTGGCCCGCATTCATACAGCAAAAGGTTTCCACCCTCAGGAAGGCCTAATCTGCCCGAGGTCGGGAATTTCTACACTGTGTTTCCCTCGACTTATTTGGTTGGCTCTCGGCCTGCAAGCACACCGGGGCAAGGGTACTAGCCCCAGGAACAAAAGCTGAGCCGAGAGGCGTCTCCGGCTCCGGCCTTTCTTTCCCTCGGTTTTACATAGGGAAGCCGTTCGCCGGGCTCTCAAGCACAGCGCAGAGGATACAGCGTCCTCTCCGCTAGGAAACGGTGGGATCTAAAGCGCGGTTCCTGCAGAGTGTTGGGACTTTCAAGGAGAGTCCTGAAACATAGGCCTACACGCACACATGCTGGAGGAGTGCTAGCATTCTGCCACTGAGAGCTGGTGGGAGAGGTGCGGATGCCCGAGTTCGTTTCTCTCGCCCAGTAACGTAGGGGACTCCTCTCCCAGGCTCTCATGCACACACACTCCAAGTGTTTCCACTCTCCGGAACAGTGAGGCTCTACAGCACGGTACCCTACCCTACTGTTTCCTTGCGTTGGTACGCGAGCAGTGAGAGTTGGATGGTAAAGGTGGCGGCCGCAGGCCTGGCTTCAGGAAACAAGTGGGGAGTTGTGTTCTCCCTTCTGCCGCGGCCTCAGTGTCCCTCGGAAAATGGTTTTGGACTCGCTGGCAGTGCTCGCCCGCATTCACACAGCAAAAGGTTTCCACCCTCAGGACGGCCTAGTCTGGCCAGTGGAACGAATTACATAGGGAAGCCGTTCGCCGGACTCTCAAGCACAGCGCACAGCATACAGCGTTCTCTCCGCTAGGGACCGGCGGGAGCTAAAGCGCGGTTTCTCCACAGTGTTGTGCCTTCCAGGGACGGGCCTGCAACTTATTTAACTTATTTAACTTATTTCAACTTAAGTGAAATAAGTCAATCAGAGAAAGACACGTATCGCATGACCTCACTGATAGGAGGAATTCTTAATCTCAGGAAACAAACTGAGTGTTACTGGAGTGGTTGTGGGTGGGAGGGATGGGGTGGCTGGGTGATAGACAATGGGGACGGTATGTGCTATGGTGAGCGCTGTGCATTGTGCAAGACTGTTGAATCACAGATCTGTACTTCTGAAACAAATAACGCAACATATTTAAGAAAAAGAAAAAGAAGATAACAGGAGAGGAAGAGAAGGGGAGTATGTTAGTGGGGGACACGAACCATGAGAGATAATGGACTCTGAAAAACAAAGGGAGGGTCTAGAGGGGAGGGCGGGAGGGGTTTGGGTTATCCTGGTGATGGGTATTGAGGAGGGAACGTTCTGCATGGAGCACTGGGTGTTATGAACAAACAATGAATCATGGAACACTGCACCAAAAACTAATCATGTAATATATGGTGATTAACATAACAATAAAAAAAACCTTTTGCACAGCAAAATAAACAGTCCACAAAACCAAAAGGCAACCGACAAAATGGGAGAAAATATGTGCAAATGACATAACAGATAAAGGGCTAGTAGCCAAAATCTATAAAGAATTTATCAAACTCAACACCCAAAGAACAAATAATCCAATCAAGAAATGGGCAGAAGACATGAACAGACATTTTTCCAAAGAAGATATCCAAATCGCCAACAGGCATATGAAGAAGTGCTCAACATCGCTCGGCATCAGGAAAATCCAAATCAAAACCTTAATGAGATACCATATCACACCCGTCAGAATGGCTAAAATTAACAACTCAGGGAACGACAGATGTTGGCGGGCATGTGGAGAAAGGGGAAACCTCCTAAACTGTTGGTGGGAATGGAAGCTGGAGCAACCACTCTGGAAAACAGTATGGAGGTTCCTCAAACAGTTGAAATTAGAGCTACCGTTCGATCCAGCAATTGCACTACTGGGTATTTACCACAAATATACAAATGTAGGGACCCGAAAGGGTACGTGTACCCCAATGTTTATAGAAGCAATCTCCACAATAGCCAAACTGTGGAAAGAGCCATGATGTCCATCGACAGATGAATGGATAAAGAAGAGGTAGTAAGTATACACAATGGAATATTATGCAGCCGTCAAAATGAATGAGATCTTGCCATTTGCAATGACGTGGATGGAACTGGAGGGTGTTATGTTGAGTGAAGTAAGTCAATCAGAGAAAGACACGTATCGCATGACCTCACTGATATGAGGAATTTTTAATCTCAGGAAACAAACTGTTTGAATGGAGTGGTTGGGGGTGGGAGGGATGGGTTGGCTGGGTCATAGACATTGGGGAGGGTATGTGCCACGGTGAGCGCTGTGAATTGTGCAAGACTGTTGAATCACAGATCTGTACTTCTGAAACAAATTACGAAACATATTTTAAGAAAAAGAAAAAGAAGAAGATAACAGGAGAGGAAGAGAAGGGGCGTATGTCAGAGGGGGAGACGAACCATGACAGTTGATGGATTCTGAAAAACAAAGTGAGGGTTCTACTGGGGAGGACGGTAGGGATTTGGGTTAGCCTGGTGATGGGTATTGAGGAGGGCACGTTCTGCATGGAGCACTGGGTGTTATGAACATACAATGAATCATGGAACACTGCACGAAAAACTAATGATGTAATATATGGTGCTTAACATAACAATAAAAATTTTAAAAAAAGCTTTTGCACAGCTAAAGAAACAGTCCACAAAACCAAAAGACACCCGACAGAATGGGAGAAAATATTTGCAAATGACATATCAGATAAAGGGCTAGTATCCAAAATCTATAACTAACTTATAAAACTCAACACCCAAAGAACATATAATCCAATCAAGAAAGGGGCCGAAGATATGAACAGACATTTTTCCAAAGAAGACATCCAAATGGCCAACAGGCATATGAAAAAGTGCTCAACATCGCTCGGCATCAGGGAAATCCAAATCAAAACCTCAATGAGATACCACCTCACACCCGTCAGAATGGCTAAAATTAACAAGTCAGGGAACGACAGATGTTGGCGGGGATGTGGAGAAAGGGGAACCCTCCTCCACTGTTGGTGGGAAGGCAAGCTGGTGTAAGCACTCTGGAAAACAGTATGGGGGTTCTTCAAACAGTTGAAATTTGAGCTACCCTTCGATCCACCAATTGCACTAAAGGGTATTTACCACAAAGATACAAATGTAGGGATCCGAAGGGGTACGTGTACCCCAAGTTTATAGCAGCAATGTCCACAATAGCCAAACTGTGGAAAGAGCCAAGATGTCCATCGACAGATGAATGGATAAAGAAGAAGTGGTATATATACACAAGGGAATATTATGCATCCGTCAAAAGGAATGAGATCTTGCCATTTGCAATGACGTGGATGGAACTGGAGGGTGTTATGTTGAGTGAAATAGGTCACTCAGAGAAAGCCACGTATCGCATGACCTCACTGATATGAGGAATTCTTAATCTTAGGAAACAAACTGAGTGTTACTGGAGTGGTTGGAGGTGGGAGGGATGGGTTGGCTGGGTCATAGACATTGGGGAGGGTATGTGCCACGGTGAGCGCTGTGAATTGTGCAACACTGTTGAATCACAGATCTGTACTTCTGAATCAAATAACGCAACATATTTTAAGAAAAAAGAAAAAGAATTAGATAACAGGAGATGAAGAGAGGGGGAGTATGTCAGACGGGGAGAAGAACCATGAGAGATGATGGACTCTGAAAAACAAACTGAGGGTTCTAGAGGGGAGGGGGGTAGGGGGATCGGTTAGCCTGGTGATGGGTACAGAGGAGGGCAGGTTCTGCATGCAGCATTGGGTGTTATGAACAAACAATGAATCATGGAACACTGCACGAAAAACTAATGATGTAAAATATGGTGCTTCACATAACAATAAAAAATTTAAAAAAAAGCTTTTGCAGAGCTAAAGAAACAGTCCACAAAACCAAAAGACACCCGACAGAATGGGAGAAAATATTTACAAATGACATATCAGATAAAGGGCTAGTATCCAAAATCTATAACTAACTTATAAAACTCAACACCCAAAGAACATATAATCCAATCAAGAAAGGGGCCGAAGATATGAACAGACATTTTTCCAAAGAAGACATCCAAATGGCCAACAGGCACATGAAAAAGTGCTCAACATCGCTCGGCATCAGGGAAATCCAAATCAAAACCTCAATGAGATACCACCTCACACCCGTCAGAATGGCTAAAATTAACAAGTCAGGGAACGACAGATGTTGGCGGGGATGTGGAGAAAGGGGAACCCTCCTCCACTGTTGGTGGGAAGGCAAGCTGGTGTAAGCACTCTGGAAAACAGTATGGTGGTTCTTCAAACAGTTGAAATTTGAGCTACCCTTCGATCCACCAATTGCACTAAAGGGTATTTAACACAAAGATACAAATGTAGGGACCCGAAGGGGTACGTGTACCCCAAAGTTTATAGCAGCAATGTCCACAATAGCCAAACTGTGGAAAGAGCCAAGATGTCCATCGACAGATGAATGGATAAAGAAGAAGTGATATATATACCCAAGGGAATACTATGCAGCCGTCAAAAGGAATGAGATCTTGCCATTTGCAACGATGTGGATGGAACTGGAGGGTGTTATGTTGAGTGAAATGAATCAATCAGAGAAAGACACCTATCGCATGACCTCACTGATATGAGGAATTCTTAACCTTAGGAAACAAACTGAGTGTTACTGGAGTGTTTGGGGTTGGGACGGATGGTGTGGCTGGGTGATAGACATTGGGGAGGGCATGTGCTACGGTGAGCGCTGTGAATTGTGCACACTGTTGAATCCCAGATCTGTACTTCTGAAACAAATAACGCAACATATTTTAAGAAAAAAGAAAAAGAAGAAGATAACAGGAGAGGGACTGAAGGGGAGTATCACAGAGGAGGAGACGAACCATGAGAGATGATGCACTCTGAAAAAGAAAGTGAGGGTTCTAGAGGGGAGCGGGGGTACGGGTTTGGTTTAGCCTGGTGATGGGTATTGAGGAGGGCACGTTCTGCATGGAGCACTGGGTGTTATGAACAATGAATCATGGAACACTGCACCAAAAACTAATGATGTAATATATGGTGATTAACATAACAATAAAAAAAGCTTTTGCACAGCAAAAGAGACAGTCCACAAAACCAAAAGAGAACCGAAAGAAGGGGAGAAAATATGTGCAAATGACATAACAGAAAAAGGGCTAGTATCCAAAATCTATAAAGAACTTATCAAACTCAACACCGAAAGAACAAATAATCCAATCAAGAAATGGGCCAAAGACATGAACAGACATTTT
This sequence comes from Eumetopias jubatus, assembly GCF_037043125.1. Classification (NCBI taxonomy): domain Eukaryota; kingdom Metazoa; phylum Chordata; class Mammalia; order Carnivora; family Otariidae; genus Eumetopias; species Eumetopias jubatus. The sequence continues at coordinate 90,369,874 of NW_028274818.1, forward strand.
TCCAAAGAAGACCTCCAAATGGCCAATAGGCACATGAAAAAGTGCTCAACATCGCTCGGCATGAGGGAAATCCAAATCAAAACCTCAATGAGATACCACCTCACACCCGTCAGAATGGCTAAAATTAAGAAGTCAGGGAATGACAGATTTTGGCGGGAAGTGGAGAAAGGGGAACCCTCCTACACTGTTGGTGGGAAGGCAAGCTGCTGCAACCACTCTGGAAAACACTATGGAGGATTCTCAAACAGTTGAAATTAGAGCTACCGTTCGATCCACCAATTGCACTACTGGGTATTTACCACAAAGATACAAATGTAGGGACCCAAAGGTGTACGTGTATCCCAATCTTTATAGCAGGAATATCCACAATAACCAAACTGTGGAAAGAGCCAAGATGTCCATCGACAGATGAATGGATAAAGAAGAGGTGGTATATATACACAATGGAATATTATGCAGCCTTCAAAAGGAAGGAGATGTTGCCATTTGCAAAGACGTGGTTGGAACTGGAGGGTGTTATGTTGAGTGAAATAAGTTAATCAGAGAAAGACACGTAACGCATGACCTCAGTGATATGAGGAATTCTTAATCTCAGGAAACAAACTGAGTGTTACTGGAGTGGTTGTGGGTGTGAGGGATGGGGTGGCTGGGTGATAGACATTGGGGAGGGTATGTGCTACGGTGAGCGCTGTGAATTGTGCAAGACTGTTGAATCACAAATCTGTACTTCTGGAACAAATAACACAACATATTTTAGGAAAAAGAAAAAGAAGAAGATAAGAGGAGAGGAAGAAAAGGGGAGTATGTCAGAGGGGGAGACGAACCATGACAGATGATGGACTCTGAAAAACAAAGTGAGGGTTCTAGAGGGGAGGGCGGTGGGGTTTGGGTTAGCCTGGTGATGGGAATTGAGGAGGGCACGTTCTGCATGGAGCACTGGGTGTTATGAACAAACAATGAATCATGGAACACTGCACCAAAAACTAATGATGTAATATATGGTGATTAACATAACAATAAAAAAAACTTTTGCACAGCAAAAGAAACAGTCCACAAAACCAAAAGACAACCGACACAATGGGAGAAAATATGTGCGAATGACATAAGAGATAAAGGGCTAGTATTAAAAATCTATAAAGAACTTATCAAACTCAACACCCAAAGAACAATTAATCCAATCAAGAAAGGGGCAGAAGACATGAACAGACATTTTCCAAAGAAGATATCCAAATCGCCAACAGGCACATGAAAAAGTGCTCAACATCGTTCGGAATCAGGGAATTCCAAATCAAAACCTCAATGAGAAACCATATCCCACCCGTCAGAATGGCTAAAATTAACAAGTCAGGGAACGACAGATGTTGGCGGGCATGTGGAGAAAGGGGAAACCTCCTAAACTGTTGGTGGGAATGCAAGCTGGTGCAACCACTCTGGAAAACAGTATGGAGGTTCCTCAAACAGCTGAAATTACAGCTACCGTTCGATCCAGCAATTGCACTACTGGGTATTTACCACAAAGATACAAATGTAGGGACCCGAAGGGGTACGTGTACCCCAATGTTTATAGCAGCGATGTCCACAATAGCCAAACTGTGGAAAGAGCCATGATGTCCATCGACTGATGAATGGATAAAGAAGAGGTGGTATATATACACATTGGAATATTAGGCAGCCTTCCAAATGAATGAGATCTTGCCATTTGCAACGACGTGGATGGAACTGGAGGGTGTTATGTTGAGTGAAATAAGTCAATCAGAGAAAGACACGTATCGCATGACCTCACTGATATGAGGAATTTTTAATCTCAGGAAACAAACTGTTTGAATGGAGTGGTTGGGTGTGGGAGGGATGGGTTGGCTGGGTCATAGACATTGGGGAGGGTATGTGCCACGGTGAGCGCTGTGAATTGTGCAACAATGTTGAATCACAGATCTGTACTTCTGAATCAAATAACGCAACATATTTTAAGAAAATAGAAAAAAAGTAGATAACAGGATATGAAGAGAGGGGGAGTATGTCAGACGGGGAGACGAACCATGAGAGATGATGGACTCTGAAAAACAAACTGAGGGTTCTAGAGGGGAGGGGTGTAGGGGGATCGGTTATCCTGGTGATGGGTATTGAGGAGGGCACGTTCCTCATGGAGCAGTGGGTGTTATGAACAAACAATGAATCATGGAACAGTGCACCAAAAACTAATGATGTAATATATGGTGATTAACATAACAATAAAAAAATAAAAAAAAAAGATTTTGCACAGCAAAAGAAACAGTCCACAAAACCAAAAGACAACCGACAGAATGGGAGAAAATATGTGCAAATGACATATCAGAGAAAGGGCTAGTATCCAAAATCGATAAAGAACTTATCAAACTCAACACCCAAAGAAAACATAATCCAATGAAGAAATTGGCAGAAGACATGAACAGACATTTTTTCAAAGAAGACATCCAAATGGCCAACAGGCACATGAAAAAGTGCTCAACATAGCTCGGTATCAGGGAAATCCAAATCAAAACCTCAATGAGATACCACCTCACACCCGTCAGAATGGCTAAAATTAACAAGTCAGGGAACGACAGATGTTGGCGGGGATGTGGAGAAACGGGAACCCTCCTACACTGTTGGTGGGAATGCAAGCTGGTGCAACCACTCTGGAAAACAATATGGAGGATCCTCAAACAGTTGACATTAGAGCTACCGTTCGATCCAGCAATTGACTACTGGGTATTCACCACAAAGATAAAAATGTAGGAACCCGAAGGTATACGTGTACCCCAAAGTTTATAGAAGCAATGTCCACAATAGCCAAACTGTGGAAAGAGCCAAGATGTCCATCGACAGATGAATGGATAAAGAAGAGGTGGTATATATACACAATGGAATATTATGCATCCATCAAAAGGAATGAGATGTTGCCATTTGCAAAGACATGGATGAAACTGGAGGTTGTTATGTTGAGTGAAATAAGTGAATATATTGTGATTAACATAACAATAAAAAAAAGCTTTTGCACAGCAAAAGAAACAGTCCAGAAAACCAAAAGACAACCGACAGAATGGGAGAAAATATTTGCAAATGACATATCAGATAAAGGGCTAGTATCCAAAATATATAGAGAACTTATCAAACTCAACACCCAAAGAACAAATAATCCAATCAAGAAATGGGCCGAAGACATGAACAGACATTTTTCCAAAGAAGACCTCCAAATGGCCAACAGGCACATGAAAAAGTGCTCAACATCGCTCGGCATGAGGGAAATCCAAATCAAAACCTCAATGAGATACCACCTCACACCCGTCAGAATGGCTAAAATTAACAAGTCAGGGAACGACAGATGTTGGCGGGGATGTGGATAAAGGGGAACCCTCCTACACTGTTGGTGGGAAGGCAAGCTTGTGTAAGCACTCTGGAAAATAGTATGGAGGTTCCTCAAACAGTTGAAATTAGAGCTACCGTTCGATCCAGCAATTGCACTACTAGGTATTTACCACAAGATACAAATGTAGGGACCCGAAGGGGTACGTGTACCCCAAAGTTTATAGCAGCAATGTCCAAAATAGCCAAACTGTGGAAAGAGCCAAGATGTCCATCGACGGATGAATGGATAAAGAAGAAGTGGTATATATACACAAGGGAATATTATGCAGCCGTCAAAAGGAATGAGATCTTGCCATTTGGAACGACGTGGATGGAACTTTAGGGTGGTATGTTGAGTGAAATGAGTCAATCAGAAAAAGACACGTATCGCATGACCTCACTGATATGAGGAATTCTTAATCTTAGGAAACAAACTGAGTGTTACTGGAGTGGTTGGGGGTGGGACGGATGGGGTGGCTGGGTGATAGACATTGGGGAAGGTATGTGCTACGGTGAGTGCTGTGAATTGTGCACACTGTTGAATCACAGACCTGTACTTCTGAAACAAATAACGCAACATATTTTAAGAAAAGAGAAAAAGAAGAAGATAACAGGAGAGGAACTGAAGGGGAGTATCACAGAGGGGGAGACGAACCATGAGAGATGATGCACTCTGAAAAAGAAAGTGAGGGTTCTAGAGGGGAGGGGGTAGGGGTTTGGGTTAGCCTGGTGATGGGTATTGAGGAGGGCAAGTTCTGCATGGAGCACTGGGTGTTATGAACAAACAATGAATCATGGAACACTGAACCAAAAACTAATGATGTAATATATGGTGATTAACATAACAATAAAAAAAAGCTTTTGCACAGCAAAAGAAACAGTCCACAAAACCAAAAGACAACCGACAGAATGGGAGAAAATATGTGCAAATGACATAACAGATCAAGGGCTAGTATCCAGAATCTATAAAGAACTTATCAAACTCAACACCCAAATAACAAATAATCCAATCAAGAAATGGGCCGAAGACTTGAACAGACATTTTTCCAAAGAAGATATCCAAATCGCCAACAGGCACATGAAAAAGTGCTCAACATCGCTCGGCATCAGGGAAATCCAAATCAAAACCTCAATGAGATACCATATCACACCCGTCAGAATGGCTAAAATTAACAAGTCAGGGAACGAGAGATGTTTGCGGGCATGTGGAGAAAGGGGAACACTCCTCCACTGTTGGTGGGAAGGCAAGCTGGTGCAACTATTCTGGAAAACACTATGGAGGATCCTCAAAGAGTTGAAATTAGAGCTACTGTTCGATCCAGCAATTGCACTACTGGACATTTACCACAAAGATACAAATGTAGGGACCCGAACGGGTACGTGTACCCCAATGTTTATAGCAGTAATGTCCAAAATAGGTAAATTGTGGAAAGAGCAAAGATGTCCATCGACAGATGAACGGATAAAGAAGAAGTGGTGTATATACACAATGGAATATTATGCAGCCGTCAAAAGGAATGAGATCTTGCCATTTGCAACGACGCGGATGGAACTGGAGGGTGTTATGTTGAGTGAAATAAGTCAATCAGAGAAAGACACCTATCGCATGACCTCACTGATATGAGGAATTTTTAATCTCAGGAAAGAAACTGTTTGAATGGAGTGGTTGTGGCTGGGAGGGATGGGTTGGCTGGGTGATAGACATTGGGGAGGGTATGTGCCAAGGTGAGCGCTGTGAATTGTGCAAGACTGTTGAATCACAGATCTGTACTTCTGAATCAAATAACGCAACATATTTTAAGAAAATAGAAAAAAAGAAGTAGATAACAGGAGATGAAGAGAGGGGGAGTATGTCAGACGGGGAGACGAACCATGAGAGATGATGGACTCTGAAAAACAAACTGAGGGTTCTAGAGGGGAGGGGGGTAGGGGGATCGGTTAGCCTGGTGATGGGTATTGAGGAGGGCACGTTCTGCATGGAGCAGTGGGTGTTATGAACAAACAATTAATCATGGAACAGTGCACCAAAAACTAATGATGTAATATATGGTGATTAACATAACAATAAAAAAATTAAAAAAAAAATTTTGCACAGCAAAAGAAACAGTCCACAAAACCAAAGACAACCGAGAGAATGGGAGAAAATATGTGCAAATGACATATCAGAGAAAGGGCTAGTATCCAAAATCGATTAAGAACTTATCAAACTCAACACCCAAAGAACACATAATCCAAGGAAGAAATTGGCAGAAGACATGAACAGACATTTTTTCAAAGAAGACATCCAAATTGCCAACAGGCACATAAAAAAGTGCTCAACATAGCTCGGTATCAGGGAAATCCAAATCAAAACCTCAATGAGATACCACCTCACACCCGTCAGAATGGCTAAAATTAACAAGTCAGAGAACGACAGATGTTGGCGGGCATGTAGAGAAAGGGGAACCCTCCTACACTGTTGGTGAAAATGCAAGCTGGTGCAACCACTCTGGAAAACACTATGGAGGATGCTCAAACAGTTGAAATTAGTGCTACCGTTCGATCCAGCAATTGACTACTGTGTATTTAACACAAAGATACAAATGTAGGGACCCGAAGGGGTACGTGTACCCCAAAGTTTATAGCAGCAATGTCCACAATAGCCAAACTGTGGAAAGAGCCAAGATGTCCATCGACAGATGAATGGATAAAGAAGAGGTGGTATATATACACAATGGAATATTATGCAGCCTTCAAAAGGAATGAGATGTTGCCATTTGCAAAGACGTGGATGGAACTGGAGGGTGTTATGTTGAGTGAAATAAGTCAATCAGAGAAAGACATGTATCGCATAACCTCACTGATATGAGGAATTCTTAATCTCAGGAAACAAACTGAGTGTTACTGGAGTGGTTGGGGGTGGGAGGGATGGGGTGGCTGGGTGATAGACATTGGGGAGGGTATGTGCTACGGTGAGCGCTGTCGATTGTGCAAGACTGTTGAATCACAGATCTGTACTTCTGAAACAAATAAAGCAACATATTTTAAGAAAAAGAAAAAGAAGGGGGGGCGGAGCAAGATGGCGGAGGAGTAGGAGACCTAGATTTCGTCTGGTCTCAGGAATTCAGCTGAATAGGGATCAAACCATTCTGAACAGCTACGAACTCAACAGGAGATCGAACAGGAGAGTAGCAACAACTCTCTGAACAGAGAAGCGACCACTTACTGGAAGGTAGGGCGTGCGGAGAAGTGAATCCGAGGCGATATTCGGGAGGATAGACGGCGGGGGGGGGGCCTCCGCCGGCCGCTTCTGGCAAGTGCTAGAGCCGCGGAGCACAAAATCGGACCTTTTAAAAGTTGGCTCGGCGGAGGGACGTCGCTGCAGTGGCTAAGCGGGGGGTGGAATCCTCCCGGAACAGTGTGGTCTCAGGACCCATGCGGTCACAGAGAGACCGGGGGTGCCTGAGTGCGGCAGAGCTCCCAGGTGTCGGGGCGGGGAAGCCGGCTGCAGATACGGAGCAGAGTCGCGGGCTCTCAGCTCGGGGTTGCCATAAACTGTGATCTGCGGCCCAGTCGGGGCACGGCTCCCCCAGCAAGGACCCAACAAGCAGCAGATCCGGGGAGACTCCCCTTCCTTCCCGGGGAGGAGCGGTGCGGGAACGCACTGCAGGGATCTGCTGGGTTTGGAGACTCCGAGCGGGGTCGGGTGCCAGAGATAGCAACGCTCGATCACAGGCCGGGTGAGCACGGAGTGCGGCCAGAGACCGGGGACACGGGAGTGACTGCTTTTCTCTGGGGGCGCACTGAGGAGTGGGGCCCCGAGTTCTCGGCTCCTCCGGGCGGAGACTGGGAGGCCGCCATTTTCGCCCTGGTCCTCCAAAGCTGTACCGAGAACTTGCAGGGAACAAAAGCTCCTGAGAGCAAACCGGAGCAGCTTCCTTAGCCCGGACCGACAAGGGCGGGGCAATTCCGCCTCCGGCAAAGACATTTGGAAACCACAGCAACAGGCCCCTCCCCCAGAAGATCAACACAAACAGCCAGCAAGCCAAGATCAAGTTGATCGATCAAGGAGAATAGGACAACTCCAGCGCTAGGGGAATACTGCACATAGATTCATGGCTTCTTTTTTTTTTTTTTTTTTTACCATGATGCATTATTTCATCAAAGTTAATTTTTGTTGATTTTTTTTTATTTTTCTTTTTCCCTTTTTCAACCAACATCTTATAAATCCCTTTTTAAAAAAAAAAAACATTTTTTATTTTTTTTTCATTTTTAGAGTCATATTTTATCCCTTCATAGTAGTTATCCTTGTTTTTGGCATATATATATAAGTTGTTCTCTCTTTAAAATTTTGAGCTACAGTTTCTTCTAACAGATCAAAATATACCCTAAACCACTAGTGTATGGCTTTGTTCTAGTCTCCTGCCTGATCACATTCTCTCCCTTTTTCCTTTTTTTTTTCCTTAAATCTTCTTTCTTTTTTCAAACAACTTATCTTACCAAGTCCTTTTATAAAATCTTTTATAATTTTCATCTTTACAGTCATTTTCCATCCCTTCATTGTATCAACCCTTATTTTGTACATATATGTCTTTCTTCCTTTAAAATTTTAGGAGGCACTTTTTTCTAACAGACCAAAATACGCCCAAAATCTAGTGTGTGGCACTGATCTATGCACTAGCCTGATCATATTTGATCATATTCTGCCTTTTTTGAATTGTTTTGTTTTTGTTTTTATCTTTTTTTCTTTTTTTTTTCTTCTTTTTCTCTTTCTTTTTTCTTTCTTTCCCTTTCTTTTCCCCTGGTTTCAGGTCTTTTCTGATTTGTATACAGTATATTTGCTGGGGACGTTGTAAACCTGTTAGCCTTTTGTTCTCTCATTCATCTATTCTCCTCTGGACAAAATGACAAGACGAAAGAAATCACCTCAGCAAAAAGAACAAGAGGTAGTACCGTCAGCCAGGGACCTACTCAATACGGACATTAGTACGAGGTCGGACCTAGAGTTCAGAATCATGACTTTAAAGATACTAGCTGGGCTTGAAAAAAGCGTGGAAGTTATTAGAGAAACACTTTCTGGAGAAATAAAAGAACTAAAATCTAACCAAATCGAAATCAAAAAGGCTATTGATGAGGTGCAATCAAAAATGGGGGCACTAAATGCTAGGATAAATGAGGCAGAAGAGAGAGTCAGCGATATAGAAGACCAAATGATGGAAAATAAAGAGGCTGAGAAAAAGAGAGAGAAACAACTACAGGATCACGAGGGCAGAATTCGAGAGATAAGTGATACGATAAGACGAAACAACATTAGAATAATTGGGATCCCAGAAGAAGAAGAGAGAGAGAGAGGGGCAGAAGGTATATTGGAGCAAATTATAGCAGAGAACTTCCCTAATGTGAGGAAGGAAACAGGCATTAAAATCCAGGAGGCACAGAGAACCCCTCTCAAAATCAATAATAATAGGTCAACACCCCGACATCTAATAGTAAAATTTACGAGTCTCAGAGACAAAGAGAAAATCCTGAAAGCAGCTCGGGAGAAGAGATATGTAACCTACATGGTAGAAACATTAGACTGGCAACAGACCTATCCACAGAGACCTGGCAGGCCAGAAAGGACTGGCAAGATATCTTCAGAGCACTAAACGAGAAAAATATGCAGCCAAGAATACTATATCCAGCTAGGCTATCATTGAAAATAGAAGGAGAGATAAAAAGCTTCCAGAACAAACAAAAACTAAAGGAATTTGCAACCACGAAACCAGCCCTCCAAGAAATATTGAGAGGGGTCCTCTAAGCAAAGAGAGAACCTAAAAGCAGCAAAGAGCAGAAACGAACACAGACAACAGACAGTTAACAGTCACCTTACAGGTAATACAATGGCACTAAATTCATACCTTTCAATAGTTACCCTGAATGTAAATGGGCTAAATGCCCCAATCAAAAGACACAGGCTATCAGATTGGATTAAAAAACAAGACCCATCCATATGCTGTCTGCAAGAGACTCATTTTACACCCAAAGACACCCCCAGATTGAAAGTGAGGGGGTGGAAAACCATTTACCATGCTAATGGACACCAAAAGAAAGCTGGGGTGGCAATCCTTATATCAGACAAACTAGATTTTAAAACAAAGACTGTAATAAGAGATGAGGAAGGACACTATATCCTACTTAAAGGGTCTATCCAACAAGAAGATCTAACAATTGTAAATATCTATGCCCCGAACATGGGAGCAGCCAATTATAGAAGGCAATTAATAACAAAAGCAAAGAAACACATTGACAACAATACAATAATAGTGGGGGACTTTAACACCCCCCTGACTGAAATGGACAGATCATCTAAGCAAAAGATCAACAAGGAAATAAAGACTTTAAACGACACACTTGACCAAATGGACTTCACAGACATATTCAGAACATTCCATCCCAAAGCAACGGAATACACATTCTTCTCTAGTGCCCATGGAACATTCTCCAGAATTGATCACATTCTAGGTCACAAATCAGGTCTCAATCGGTACCAAAAGATTGGGATCATTCCCTGCATATTTTCAGACCACAATGCTTTGAAACTAGAACTCAACCACAAGAGGAAAGTCGGAAAGAACTCAAATACATGGAGGCTAAAGAGCATCCTACTAAAGAATGAATGGGTCAACCAAGAAATTAAAGAAGAATTTAAAAAATTCATGGAAACCAATGAAAATGAAAACACAACTGTTCAAAATCTTTGGGATACAGCAAAGGCAGTCCTGAGAGGAAAGTATATAGCAATACAAGCCTTTCTCAAGAAACAAGAAAGGTCTCAAATACACAACCTAACCCTACACCTAAAGGAGCTGGAGAAAGAACAGCAAAGAAAGCCTAAACCCAGCAGGAGAAGAGAAATCATAAAGATCAGAGCAGAAATCAATGAACTAGAAACCAAAAGAACAGTAGAACAGATCAACGAAACTAGGAGCTGGTTCTTTGAAAGAATTAACAAGATTGATAAACCCCTGGCCAGACTGATCAAAAAGAAAAGAGAAATGACCCAAATCAACAAAATCATGAATGAAAGAGGAGAGATCACAAGCAACACCAAAGAAATACAAACAATTATAAGAACATATTATGAGCAACTCTATGCCAGCAAATTAGATAACCTGGAAGAAATGGGTGCATTCCTAGAGATGTATCAACTACCAAAATTGAACCAGGAAGAAATAGAAAACCTGAACAGACCTATAACCACTAAGGAAATTGAAACAGTCATCAAAAATCTCCCAAGAAACAAAAGCCCAGGGCCAGATGGCTTCCCAGGGGAATTCTATCAGACATTTCAAGAAGAATTAATACCTATTCTCCTGAAACTGTTCCAAAAAATAGAAATGGAAGGGAAACTTCCAAACTCATTTTATGAGGCCAGCATTACCTTGATCCCAAAACCAGACAAAGACCCCATCAAAAAAGAGAATTACAGACCAATATCCTTGATGAACATGGATGCAAAAATTCTCACCAAAATACTAGCCAATAGGATCCAACAGTACATTAAAAGGATTATTCACCACGATCAAGTGGGATTTATTCCTGGGCTGCAAGGCTGGTTCAACATCCGCAAATCAATCAACGTGATACAATACATTAACAAAAGAAAGAACAAGAATCATATGATCCTCTCAATAGATGCAGAAAAAGCATTTGACAAAGTACAACATCCTTTCTTGATCAAAACTCCTCAGAGTATAGGGATAGAGGGTACATACCTCAATATCATAAAAGCCATCTATGAAAAACCTACAGCGAATATCATTCTCAATGGGGAAAGGCTGAGAGCTTTTCCCCTAAGGTCAGGAACGCGGCAGGGATGTCCACTATCACCACTGCTATTCAACATAGTATTAGAAGTCCTAGCCACAGCAATCAGACAACAAAAAGAAATCAAAGGCATCCAAATCGGCAAAGAGGAAGTCAAACTCTCACTCTTTGCAGATGATATGATACTCTATGTGGAAAACCCAAAAGACTCCACCCCAAAACTGCTAGAACTCATACAGGAATTCAGTAAAGTAGCAGGATATAAAATCAATGCACAGAAATCAGTGGCATTCCTATACACCAACAACAAGACAGAAGAGAGACAAATCAAGGAGTCGATCCCATTTACAATTGCACCCAAAACCATTAGATACCTAGGAATAAATTGAACCCAAGAGGCAAAGGATCTGTACTCAGAAAACTATAAAATACTCAGGAAAGAAATTGAAGAAGACACAAAGAAATGGAAAAACGTTCCATGCTCATGGATTGGGAGAATCAACATTGTGAAGATGTCAATGCTACCTAGAGCAATCTACACATTCAATGCAATCCCCATCAAAATACCATCCACTTTTTTCAAAGACATGGAACAAATAATCCTAAAATTTGTATGGAACCAGAAGAGACCCAGAATAGCCAGAGGAATACTGAAAAAGAAAAGCAAAGCTGGCGGCATCACAATTCCGGACTTCCAGCTCTATTACAAAGCTGTCATCATCAAGACAGTATGGTACTGGCACAAAAACAGACACATAGATCAATGGAACAGAATTGAGAGCCCAGAAATGGACCCTCAACTCTATGGTCAACTTATTTTTGACAAAGCAGGAAAGAATGTCCTATGGCAAAAAGACAGTCTCTTCAACAAATGGTGTTGGGAAAATTGGACAGCCACATGCAGAAGAATGAAACTGGACCATTTCCTTACACCACACACAAAAATAGACTCCAAATGGTTGAAAGACCTAAACGTGAGACAGGAGTCCATCCAAATCCTAAAGGAGAACACAGGTCGCAACCTTTTCAACCTTAGCCGCAGCAACTTCTTCCTAGAAACATCGCCAAAGGCACGGGAAGCCAGGGCAAAAATGAGCTATTGGGATTTCATCAAGATAAAAAGCTTCTGCACAGCAAAAGAAACAGTCCACAAAACCAAAAGACAACCGACAGAATGGGAGAAAATATTTGCAAATGACATATCAGATAAAGGGATAGTATCCAAAATCTATAAAGAACTTATCAAACTCAACACCCAAAGAACAAATAATCCAATCAAGAAATGGGCAGAAGACATGAACAGACATTTCTCCAAAGAAGACATCCAAATGGCCAACAGGCCCATGAAAAAGTGCTCAACATCGCTTGGCATCAGGGAAATCCAAATCAAAACCTCAATGAGATACCACCTCACACCCGTCAGAATGGCTAAAATTAACAAGTCAGGGAACGACAGATGTTGGCGGGGATGTGGATAAAGGGGAACCCTCCTACACTGTTGGTGGGAATGCAAGCTGGTGCAACCCCTCTGGAAAACAGTATGGAGGTTCCTCAAACAGTTGAAATTAGAGCTACCATTCGATCTAGCAATTGCACTACTGGGTATTTACCACAAAGACACAAATGTAGGGACCCGAAGGGGTACGTGTACCCCAATGTTTATAGCAGCAATGTCCACCATAGCCAAACTGTGGAAAGAGCCAAGATGCCCATCGACAGATGAATGGATAAAGAAGAGGTGGTATATATACACAATGGAATATTATGCAGCCATCAAAAGGAATGAGATCTTGCCATTTGCAACGACGTGGATGGAACTGGAGGGTGTTATGCTGAGTGAAATAAGTCAATCAGAGAAAGACATGTATCACATGACCTCACTGATATGAGGAATTCTTAACCTCAGGAAAGAAACTGAGTATTACTGGAGTGGTTGGGGGTGGGAGGGATGGGGTGGCTGGGTGATAGACATTGGGGAGGGTATGTGCCACGGTGAGCGCTGTGAATTGTGCAAGACTGTTGAATCACAGATCTGTACTTCTGAAACAAATAATGCAACATATTTTAAGAAAAAAGAAAAAGAAGAAGATAACAGGAGAGGAAGAAAAGGGGAGTATGTCAGAGGTGGAGACGAACCATGAGAGATGATGGACTCTGAAAAACAAACTGAGGGTTCTACAGGGGAGGGGGTAGGGGGATGGGTTAGCCTGGTGATGGGTATTGAGGAGGGCACGTTCTGCATGGAGCACTGGGTGTTATGAACAAATAATGAATCATGGAACACTGCACCAAAAACTAATGATGTAATATATGGTGATTAACATAACAATTAAAAAATTAAAAAAAAACACTGAGGGAATGGAAGGCCGGTGTCGGATACGCCTCTCGGCTCAGCTCTTGTTCCTGTGGCTAGTACCCTTGCCCCGGTGTACTTGCAGGCCGAGAGCCAACCAACTCACTCGGTGGAAACACACTGCAGAAAACACCGATTTCGGCCAATTTGGCCTTCCTGAGGGGGGAATCCTTTTGCTCTGTGAATGCGGGCGAGCACTGCCAGCGAGTCCAAAACCATTTTCGAGGGAGCCTGAGGCTGCGGTACAAGGGAGAACACAACTCCCCACTTCTTTCCTGAAGCCAGCCCAGCGGCCGCCCCCTTGAGCATGCAAGTCTCACTGCTCGCGTACCAACGCAAGGAAACAGTAAGGTAAGGGACCGTGTTGTACAGAGCCTCACTGTTCCAGAGAGTGGAAACACTTGGAGTGTGTGTGCGTGAGAGCCCGGAAGACGAGTCCCCTACTTTACTGGGCGAGTGAAACGAACACGGGCAGCCGCACGTCTCCCACCAGCCCTCAGTGGTAGAATGCTAGCACTCCTTCGGCATGTGTGCGTGCAGGCCTAAGTTGCAGGCCCCTCCCTGGAAGGCACAACACTGTGGAGAAACCGCACTTTACCTCCCGCCGTTCCCTAGCGGAGAGGACGCTGTATGCTGTGCGCTGTGCCTGAGAGTCCGGCGAACGTCTTCCCTATGTAAAACCGAGGGAAAGAAAGGCCGGTGCTGGAGACGCCTCTGGGCTCAGCTCTTGTTCCTGAGGTAGTACCCTTGCCCCGGTGTGCTTGCAGCCCGAGAGCCAACCTCCTAAGTCCAGGGAACCACACTGTAGAAATTCCTTACTTCGGCCAGACTAGGCCTTCCTGAGGGTGGAAACCTTTTGCTGTGTGAATCCGGGCGAGCTCTGCCAGCAAGTCCAAAACGATTTTCCGAGGGAGACTGAGGCCGCGGCAGAAGGGAGAACACAACTCCCCACTTGTTTCCTGAAGCCAGCCTAGGGCCGCCCCCTTGGGTATTCAAGTCTCACTGCTCGCGTACCAAAACAAAGAAACCGTACTGTGGGAGAACCGTGTTATAGATAGCCTCATCGTTGTGGGGAGTGGGAACACAGGCAATGCCTGTGCGTAAGAGCCTGGCATACGAGTCCCCTAAGTTCCTGGGCGAGAGAAACGGATTCGTGCAGCCGCACCTCTCCCACCAGCTCTCAGGATCAGAATGCTAGCACTCCTCCGGCCTGTGTGCGTGCAGGCCTGCGTTGAAGGCCCCTCCCTGGAAGGCACAACACTGTGGAGAAACCGCGCTTTAGCTCACGGCGGTCCCTAGCGGAGAGGAAGCTGTATGCTGTGCGCTGTGCTTGAGAGTCCGGCGAACGGCTTCCCTATGTAAAATCGAGGGAAAGAAAGGCCGGTGCCGGAGACGCGTCTCGGCTCAGCTCTTGTCCTGGGGCTAGTACCGTTGCCCCTGTGTGCTTGCAGGCCGAGAGCCAATCTCCTAAGTCGTGGGAACCACACTGTAGAAATTCCTTACTTCGATAGGACTAGGCCTTCCTGAGGGTGGAAGCCTTTTGCTGTGTGAACGCGGGCGAGCACGGCCAGCGAGTCCAAAACCATTTTGCGAGGTAGACTGAGGCCGCGGCAGAAGGGAGAACACAACTCCCCACTTGTTTCCTGAAGACAGGCCTGCGGCCGCACCCTTCAACATGCAAGTCCCACTGCTCGCGTACCAACGCAAGGAAACAGTAGGGTATGGGCCGTGTTGTACAGAGCCTCACTGTTCCGGAGAGTGGAAACATTTGGAGTGTGTGTGCGTCAGAGCCTGGGAGACGAGTCTCTTACGTTACTGGGCGAAAGAAACGAACTCAGGCATACGCAACTCTCCCACCAGCTCTCAGAGGCAGAATGCTAGCACTCCTCCGGCCTGTGTGCGTGCAGGCCTAAGTTGCACGCCCCTCCCTGGAAGGCACAACAATGTGGAGAAACCGCGCTTTAGCTACCGCCGTTCCCTAGCGGAGAGGACGCTGTATGCTCTGCGCTGTGCTTGAGAGCCCGGCGAACGGCTTCCCTATATAAAACCCAGGGAAAGAAAGGCCGGTGCGAGAAACGCCTCTCGGCTCAGCTCTTGTTCCTGAGGCTAGTACCCTTGTCCCGGTGTGCTTGCAGGCCGAGAGCCAACCAACTAAGTCGAGGGAAACACACTGTAGAAAATCCCGACTTCGGCCAGATTAGGCCTTCCTGAGGGTGGAAACCTTTTGCTGTGTGAATGCGGGCGTGCACTGCCAGCGTGTCCAAAACCATTTTCCGAGGGAGACTGAGGCCGCGGCAGAAGGGAGAACACAACTCCCCACTTGTTTCCTGAAGCCTGCCCAGCGTCCGCCCCCTTGAGCATGCAAGTCTCACTGCTCGTGTACCAAAACACAGAAACAGTAGTGTAGGGGAACCCTGTTGTAGATAGCCTCACCTTTGCGGGGAGTGGGAACACTTGGAGTGTGTGTGCGTGAGAGCCTGGGAGACGAGTCCCCTACTTTAACTGGGCGAGAGAAATGAACTCGGGCAGCCGCACCTCTCCCACCAGGTCTCAGTGGCAGAATGCTAGCACTCCGCCGGCATGGGTGCGTGCAGGCCTAAGTTGCAGGCCCCTCTTTGAAAGGCCCAACACTGTGGAGAAACCGCGGTTTAGCTCCCGCCGTTCCCTAGCGGAGAGGACGCTGTATGCTGTGCGCTCTGCTTGAGAGCCCGGCGAACGGCTTCCCTATGTAAAACCGAGGGAAAGAAAGGCCGGTGCCGGAGACGCCTCTCGGCTCAGCTCTTGTTCCTGGGGCTAGTACCCTTGCCCCGGTGTGCTTACAGGCCGAGAGCCTACGAGTGCGAGGGAAACACACTGTAGAAAATCCCGACTTCGGTCAGATTACGCCTTCTGAGGGTGGAAACCTTTTGCTGTGTGAATGCGGGTGAGAATGCCTGCGAGTCCAAAACCATTTTCCGAGGGAGACTGAGGCCGCGGCAGAAGGGAGAACACAACTACCCACTTGTTTCCTGAAGCCAGCCCAGCGGCCGCCCCCTTGAGCATGCAAGTCTCTCTGCTCGCGTACCAACGCAAGGAAACAGTACTGTAGGGGACCGTGTTGTAGAGAGCCTCACTTTGCAGGGAGTGGGAACACCTAGAGTGCCTGTGCGTAAGAGCCTGGCACACGAATCCCCTAAGTTACTTGGCGAGAGAAACGAACTCGGGCAGTCGCACCTCTCCCACCATCTCTCAGTATCAGAATGCTAGCACTCCTCAGGCCTGTGTGCGTGCAGGCCTGAGTTGCAGACCCCTCCCTTGAAGGCACAACACTGTGGAGAAACCGCGCTTTAGCTCCCGGCGGTCCCTAGCGGAGAGGACGCTGTATGCTGTGCGCTGTGCTTGAGAGCCCGGCGAATGGCTTCCCTATGTAAAACCGAGGGAAAGAAAGGCCGGCGCCGGAGCCGCCTCTCGGCTCAGCTCTTGTTCCTGGGGCTAGTACCGTTGCCCCGGTGTGCTTGTAGGCCGAGAGCCCATCTCCTAAGTCGAGGCAACAACACTGTAGAAATTCCTTACTTCGACAAGACAAGGCCTTCCTGAGGGTGGAAACCTTTTGCTTTGTGAATGCGGGCGAGCACTGCCAGCGAGTCCAAAACCATTTTCCGAGGGAGACTGAGGCCGCGGCAGAAGGGAGATAACAACTCCCCACTTGTTTCCTGAAGTCAGCCCAGCGGCCGCCCGCTTGGGCATGCAAGACTCACTGCTCGCGTACCAAAACAAAGAAGCAGTACTGTTGGGGAACCGTGTTGTAGATAGCCTCACTGTTGCGGGGACTGGGAACACTTGGAGTGCCTGTGCGTAAGAGCCTGGCACACGAGTCACCTAAGTTACTGGGCGAGAGAAACGGATTCGTGCAGCCGCACCTCTCCCACCAGCTCTCAGGATCAGAATGCTAGCACTCCTCCGGCCTGTGTGCGTGCAGGCCTAAGTTGCAGGCCCATCCCTGGAAGGCAAAACACTGTGGAGAAACCGCGCTTTAGCTCCCGCCATTCCCTAGCGGAGAGGACGCTGTATGCTGTGCGCTGTGCTTGAGAGCCCGGCGAACGGCTTCCCTATGTAAAACCGAGGGAAAGAAAGGCCGGTGCCGGAGACGCCTCTCGGCTCAGCTCTTGTTCCTGGGGCTAGTACCCTTGTCCCGGTGTGCTTGCAGGCCGAGAGCCAACCAACTAAGTCGAGGGAAACACACTGTAGAAAATCCCGACTTCGGCCAGATTAGGCCTTCCTGAGGGTGGAAACCTTTTGCTGTGTGAATGCAGGCGTGCACTGCCAGCGAGTCCAAAACCATTTTCCGAGGGAGACTGAGGCCGCGGCAGAAGGGAGAACACAACTCCCCACTTGTTTCCTGAGGCCAGCCCAGCGTCCGCCCCCTTGAGATTGCAAGTCTCACTGCTCGCGTACCAAAACACAGAAACAGTAGTGTAGGGGAACCCTGTTGTAGGTAGCCTCACCTTTGCGGGGAGTGGGAACACTTGGAGTGCGTGTGCATGAGAGCCTGGCACACGAGTCCCCTAAGTTCCTGGGCGAGAGAAAGGGATTCGTGCAGCCGCACCTCTCCCACTAGCTCTCAGGATCAGAATGCTGCACTCCTCCGGCCTGTGGCGTGCAGGCCTAAGATGCAGGCCCCTCCCTGGAAGGCAAAACACGGTGGAGAACCCGCGCTTTAGCTCCCACCGTTCCCTAGCGGAGAGGACGCTGTATGCTGAGCGCTGTGCTTGAGAGTCCTGTGAACGGCTTCCCTATGTAAAACCGAGAGAAAGAAAGGCCGGTGTCATAGAAGCCTCTCGGCTCAGCTCTTGTTCCTGGGGCTAGTACCCTTGCCCCGGTGTGCTTGCAGGGCGAGAGCCAACCAAGGCGAGGGAAACACACTGTAGAAAAACCCGACTTCGGCCAGATTAGGCCTTCCTGAGGGTGGAAACCTTTTGCTGTGTGAATACGGGTGAGAATGCCAGCGAGTCCAAAACCATTTTCCGAGGGAGACTGAGGCCGCGGCAGAAGGGAGAACACAACTCCCGACTTGCTTCTCCAAGACAGCCCAGCGGCCGCCCCCTTGGGCATGCAAGTCTCACTGCTCCCGTACCAACGCAAGGAAACAGTAGGGTAGGGGACCGTGTTGTACAGAGCCTCACTGTTCCGGAGAGTGGAAACACTTGGAGTGTGTGTGCGTGAGAGCCTGGCAGACGAGTCCCCTACTTTACTGGGAGAGAGAAACGAACTCGGGCAGCCGCACCTCTCCCACCAGCTCTCAGTGGCAGAATGCTAGCACTCCGCCGGCATGGGTGCGTGCAGGCCTAAGTTGCAGGCCCCTCTTTGAAAGCCCCAACACTGTGGAGAAACCGCGCTTTAGCTTCCGCCCGTCCCTAGCGGAGAGGAAGCTATATCCTGTGCGCTGTGCTTGAGAGCCCGGCGCACGGCTACCCTATGTAAAACCGAGGGAAAGAAAGGTCGGGGCCGGAGACGCCTCTCGGCTCAGCTCTTGTTCCTGGGGCTAGTACGATGCCCCGGTGTGCTTGAAGGTCGAGAGCCAAACTCCTAAGTCGAGGGAACCTCACTGTAGAAATTCCTTACTTCGGCCAGACTAGGCCTTCCTGAGGGTGGAAACCTTCTGCTGTGTGAATTCTGGCGTGCACTGTCAGCGAGTCCAAAACCATTTTCCGAGGGAGACTGAGGCCGCGGCAGAAGGGAGAACACAACTCCCCAGTTGTTTCCTGAAGCCAGCCCAGCGTCCGCCCCCTTGAGCAAGCAATTCTCACTGCTCGCGTACCAAAACACAGAAACAGTAGTGTAGTGGAACCCTGTTGTAGATAGCCTCACCTTTGCGGGGAGTGGGAACACTTGGAGTGCCTGTGCGTAAGAGCCTGGCACACGAGTCTCCTAAGTTCCTGGGCGAGAGAAAGGGATTCGTGCTGCCGCCCCTCTCCCACCAGCTCTCAGGATCAGAATGCTAGAACTCCTCCGGCCTGTGGCGTGCATGCCTAAGTTGCAGGGCCCTCCCTGGAAGGCAAAACACTGTGGAGAACCCGCGCTTTAGCTCCCGCCGTTCCCTAGCGGAGAGGACGCTGTATGCTGAGCGCTGTGCTTGAGAGTCCCGTGAACGGCTTCCCTATGTAAAACCGAGAGAAAGAAAGGCCGGTGTCGTAGAAGCCTCTCGGCTCACCTCTTGTTCCTGGGCCTAGTACCCTTGCCCCGGTGTGCTTGCAGGCCGAGAGCCAACCAAGGCGAGGGAAACACACTGTAGAAAAACCCGACTTCGGCCAGATTAGGCCTTCCTGAGGGTGGAAACCCTTTGCTGTGTGAATACGGGTGAGAATGCCAGCGAGTCCAAAACCATTTTCCGAGGGAGCCTGAGGCCGCGGCAGAAGGGAGAACACAACTCCCCACTTGCTTCCCCAAGACAGCCCAGCGGCCGCCCCCTTGGGCATGCAAGTCTCACTGCTCGCGTAAAAACGCAAGGAAACAGTAGGGTAGGGGACCGTGTTGTACAGAGCCTCACTGTTCCTGAGAGTGGAAACACTTGGAGTGTATCTGCGTGAGAGCCTGGGAGAGGAGTCCCCTACTTTCTTGGGTGAGAGAAACGAACACGGGCAGCCGCCCCTCTCCCACCAGCTCTCAGTGGCAGAATGCTGGCACTCCGCCGGCATGGGTGCGTGCAGGCCTAAGTTGCATGCCCCTCTTTGAAAGGCCCAACACTGTGGAGAAACCGCGCTTTAGCTCCCGCCGGTCCCTAGCAGAGAGGACGCTGTATGCTCGGCGCTGTGCTTGAGAGCCCGGCGAACGGCTTCCTTATGTAAAACCGAGGGAAATAAAGGCCGGTGCCGGAGACCCCTCTCGGCTCAGCTCTTGTTCCTGGGGCTAGTACCCTTGCCCCGGAGTGCTTGCAGGCCGAGCGCCAGCCTCTTAAGTCGAGGGAACCCCACTGCTGATATTCCTTACTTCGGCCAGACTAGGCCTTCCTGAGGGTGGAAACCTTCTGCTGTGTGAATGCGGGCGAGCACTGCCAGCGAGTGTAAAACCATTTTCCGAGGGAGACTGAGGCCGCGGCGGAAGGGAGAACACAACTCCCCACTTGTTTTCTGAAGTCAGTCCTGCGGCTGCCCCCTTGTGCATGCTAGTCTCACTGCTCGCGTACCCACGCAAGGAAACAGTAGGGTAGGGGCCCGTGTTGTACAGAGCCTCACTGTTCCGGAGAGTGGAAACACTTGGAGTGTGTGTGTGTGAGAGCTTGGGAGACGAGTCCCCTACGTTACTGGGCGAGAGAAACGAACTCGGGCAGCCGCATCTCTCCCACCAGCTCTCAGTGTCAGAATGCTAGCACTCCTCCGGCATGTGTGCGTGCAGGCTTAAGTTGCAGGCGCCTTGAAAGGCCCAACACTGTGTAGAAACCGCGCTTTAGCTCCCGCCGGTCCCTAACGGAGAGGACGCTGTATGCTGTGCGCTGTGCTTGAGAGCCCGGCGAACGGCTTCCCTATGTAAAATCGAGGGAAAGAAAGGCCGGTGCTGGAGACGCCTCTCGGCTCACCTCTTATTCCTGCGGCTTGTAAGGTTACCCCGGTGTGCTTGCAGGCCGAGAACCAGCCTCTTAAGTCGAGGGAACCACACTGATGAAAGTCCTTACATCGGCCAGACTAGGCCTTCCTGAGGGTGGAAACCTTCTGTTGTGTGAATGCGGGCGAGCACTGCCAGGGAGTGTAAAACCATTTTCCGAGGGAGACTGAGGTCGCGGCAGAAGGGAGAACACAACTCCCCACTTGTTTTCTGAAGTCAGTCCCTCGGCTGCCCCCTTGTGCATGCAAGTCTCACTGCTCGCGTACCAACGCAAGGAAACAGTAGGGTAGGGGTCCGTGTTGTACAGAGCCTCACTGTTCCCGAGAGTGGAAACACTTGGAATGTGTGTGCGTGAGAGCCTGGGAGACGAGTCCCCTACGTTATTGGGTGAGAGAAACGAACTCGGGCAGCCGCACCTCTCACACCAGCTCTCAGTGGCAGAATGCTAGCAATCCGCCGGCATGGGTGCGTGCAGGCCTAAGTTGTAGGCCTCTCCTTGAAAGGCCCAACACTGTGGAGAACCCGCGCTTTCGCTCCCGCCGGTCCCTAGCGGAGAGGACGCTGTATGCTGTGCAATGTGGTTGAGAGCCCGGCGAACGGCTTCCCTATGTAAAACCGAGGGAAAGAAAGGCCGGTGCCGGAGACGCCTCTCGGCTCAGCTCTTGTTCCTGGGGTTAATACCTTTGCCCAGTGTGCTTGCAGGCCAGAGCCAACCACCTAAGTAGAGGGAAAAACACTGTAGAAAATCCCGTCTTCGGCAAGATTAGGCCGCCCTGAGGGTCGAAACCTTTTGCTGTGTGAATGCGGGCGAGCACGGCCAGCGAGTCCAAAACCATTTTGCGAGGTAGACTGAGGCCGCGGCAGAAGGGAGAACACAACTCCCCACTTGTTTCCTGAAGACAGGCCTGCGGCCGCACCCTTCAACATGCAAGTCCCACTGCTCGCGTACCAACGCAAGGAAACATTAGGGTATGGGCCGTGTTGTACAGAGCCTCACTGTTCCGGAGAGTGGAAACATTTGGAGTGTGTGTGCGTCAGAGCCTGGGAGACGAGTCTCTTACGTTACTGGGCGAAAGAAACGAACTCAGGCATACGCAACTCTCCCACCAGCTCTCAGAGGCAGAATGCTAGCACTCCTCCGGCCTGTGTGCGTGCAGGCCTAAGTTGCACGCCCCTCCCTGGAAGGCACAACAATGTGGAGAAACCGCGCTTTAGCTACCGCCGTTCCCTAGCGGAGAGGACGCTGTATGCTCTGCGCTGTGCTTGAGAGCCCGGCGAACGGCTTCCCTATATAAAACCCAGGGAAAGAAAGGCCGGTGCGAGAAATGCCTCTCGGCTCAGCTCTTGTTCCTGAGGCTAGTACCCTTGTCCCAGTGTGCTTGCAGGCCGAGAGCCAACCAACTAAGTCGAGGGAAACACACTGTAGAAAATCCCGACTTCGGCCAGATTAGGCCTTCCTGAGTGTGGAAACCTTTTCCTGTGTGAATGCGGGTGAGAACTGCCAGCGAGTCCAAAACCATTTTCCGAGGGAGACTGAGGCCGCGGCAGAAGGGAGAACACAACTCCCCACTTGTTTCCTGAAGGCAGCCGAGCGGCCGCCCGCTGGGCATGCAAGACTCACTGCTCGCGTACCAAAACAAAGAAACCGTACTGTGGGAGAACCGTGTTATAGATAGCCTCATCGTTGTGGGGAGTGGGAACACAGGCAGTGCCTGTGCGTAAGAGCCTGGCACACGAGTCCCCTAAGTTACTGGGCGAGAGAAACGGATTCGTGCAGTCGCACCTCTCCCACCAGCTCTCAGTATCAGAATGCTAGCACTCCTCCGGCCTGTGTGCGTGCAGGCCTATGTTGCAGGCCCCTCCCTGGAAGGCACAACACTGTGGAGAAACCACGCTTTAGCTCCAGCCGTTCCCTAGCGGAGAAGACGCTGTATGCTGTGCGCTGTGCTTGAGAGTCCGCCGAATGGCTTCCCTATGTAAACCAAGGGAAAGAAAGGCCGGTGCCGGAGACGCCTCTCGGCTCAGCTCTTGTTCCTGGGGCTGGTACGATGCCCCGGTGTGCTTGAAGGCCGAGAGCCAACCTCCTAAGTCGAGGGAACCACAGTATAGAATTTCCTTATTTCGGCCAGACTAGGCCTTCCTGAGGGTGGAAAGCTTTTGCTGTTTGAATGGGGGCGAGCACTGTCAGCGAGTCCAAAACCATTTCCGAGGGAGACTGAGGCCGCGGCAGAAGGGAGAACACAACTCCCCACTTGTTTCCTGAAGGCAGGCCTGCGGCCGCCCCCTTGAACATGCAAGTCTCAGTGCTCTCGAACCAACGCAAGGAAACAGTAGGGTAGGGGACCGTGTTGTACAGAGCCTCACTGTTCCGGAGAGTGGAAACACTTGCAGTGTGTGTGTGTGAGAGCCTGGGAGACGAGTCCCCTACGTTACTGGGCGGGAGAAACGAACTCGGGCAGCTGCATGTCTCCCACCAGCTCTCAGTGGCAGAATGCTAGCACTCCTCCGGCATGTGTGCGTGCAGGCCTAAGTTGCAGGCCCCTCCTTGAAAGGCCCAATACTGTGGAGAAACGCGGTTTAGCTCCCGCCGGTCCCTAGCGGAGAGGATGCTGTATGCTGTGCCCTGTGCTTGAGAGCCCGGCGAACGGCTTCCCTATGTAAAACCGAGGGAAAGAAAGGCCGGTGCCGGAGACGCCTCTCGGCTCAGCTCTTCTTCCTCGGGCTAGTACCCTTGCCCCGGTGTGCTTGCAGGCCAGAGCAAAGCACCTAAGTCGAGGGAAACACACTTTAGAAAATCCCGTCTTCGGCCGGATTAGGTCTTCCTGAGGGTGGAAACCTTTTGCTCTGTGAATGCGGGTGAGCACTGCCAGCGAGTCCTAAACCATTTTCCGAGGGAGACTGAGGCCGCGGCAGAAGGGAGAACACAACTCCCCTCTTGTTTCCTGAAGCCAGCCCAGCGGTCGCCCCCTTGGGCATGCAAGTCTCACTGCTCGCGTACCAAAACAAAGAAACTGTACTGTAGGGGAACCGTGTTGTAGAGAGCCTCACTGTTGCGGAGGGTTGGAACATTTGGAGTGTGTGTGCGTGAGAGCCTGGCAGACGAGTCCCCAGAGTTACTGGGCGAGAGAAACGGCTTCGTGCCGTTTCTCTTCCAGCGGCTTTCAGTGGCAGAAAGCTAGCACTCCTCGGGCATGTGTGCGAGCAGGCCTACGTTGCAGGCCCCTCCCTGGAAGTCACAACACTGTGGAGAAAGCGCGCTTTAGCTCCCGCCGGTCCCTGGCAGGCAGGACACTGTAGGGTGTGCACTGTGCCTGAGAGCTCGGGGAACGGCTTCCGTACGTAAACCCACGGGAGAGAAAGGCTGGTGTCTGGGACGCCTCTCGCCTGAGCTCTTGTTCCTGGGGCTCGTACCGTTGCCCCCGTGTGCGTGCAGGCCGAGAGCCAACCACCTAACTTGAGGGAAACACACTGTAATGATTCCGGACTTCGGCCAGACTAGGCCTTTCTGAGGGTGGAAGCCTTTTGCTGTGTGCTTGCGTGCGACCACTGCCAGCGAGTCCGAAACCATTCTCTGAGGGAGACTGTAGCCGGGGCAGAAGGGAGAACACAACTCCCCACTTGTTTCCTGAAGCCAGCCCTGCAGCTGCCCCCTTGTGCATGCAAGTCTCACTGCTTGCGTACCAACCAAACGGAACAGTAGTGTAGGGGGACCCTGTTGTACAGAGACTCACGATTGCGGAGGGTGGAAACACTTGGAGAGTATGTGCGTGAGATCCTGGGAGACGAGTCTCCTAAGATACCGGGCGACAGAAACGGCTTCGTGCAGCGGCACCTCTCCCACCAGCTCTCAGTGGCAGAATGCTAGCACACCTCCGGCATGTGTGCGTGCAGGCCTAAGTTGCAGTCCCCTCCCTGGAAGGCTCAACACTGTGTAGAAAGCGCGCTTTAGCTCCCGCCGGTGCCTGGCAGGGAGGACGCTCTATGGTGTGTGCTGTGTTTGAGAGCCCGGGGAACGGCTTCCCTACGTAAACCCGAGGGAGAGAAAGGCCAGTGCCGGAGACGCCTCTCGGCTCAGCTCTTGTTCCCGGGGCTAGTACAGTTACCCCGGTTGCTTGCAGGCCAAGAGCCAAACACCTAACTCGAGGGAACCACATTGTAGAGTATCCGGGCTTCGGCCAGAGTAGGCCTTCCTGAGGGTGGAAGCCCTTTGCTGTGTGCATGCGTGCGAGCACAGCCAGCGAGTCTAAAACCATTTTCTGAGGGAGACTGAAGCCGCGGCAGAAGGGAGAATACAACTCCCCACTTGTTTCCTGAAGCCAGCCCTGCGGCCCCAATTTGGCGTTCAAATCTAATTGCTAGCGTACTGACTCGAAGCAGCCACCGTGTGGAGAATCCGTGCCCTAGCAACCGTCCACCTCTGTGAGGGAGGCAACAGCGTACCCGGTACCGTGGGGGAGAGCCTTGGGAACGGGTGACCTTCGTCGAAGCGAGGGAGAAACAGGCCGGTGCTGCAGGCATCTCGCGGCTCAGCACTCTTGCTACCTGAAACTAGTAACGCTCTACTGCTCCACGTGTGCTCGGAACCTTCACGGCTCCACCCTGGTTTAGAAGAAACAAGTCATCACCCGCAAGCCCAGCCTTCAACTCACGTCGCCTCTCCAAAGGGTGGCCACATTTTCAAGGGTGCTTGTGTACCCACCTAGGGAGCGTGTGCCAGCAGAATTCCAATGGAGAAAGAAGCATGGGCCCAAGGCGCCTCTCGACTCTACTCCTCTTTCGTGAAGCTAGGTCGTCTGCCCCCTGTGTGCATTTAGTCCTAAGTGCCACCCGCCTACTGCAAAGGAACAAGACGGGAGAGACCCGCGTGCCTCAGCCATATAATGCCTTTCCTTAGTGCAAACTTCATCTGTCCGGTGTTTGTGTGAAAGCATGAGAAATGGGACCTGAACTTTCCTCAGACCGATAGAGAGGCCTGGAAGGAAGGCTGCTCTTGACTCCCCTCTTGTTTTAGGAGGTTTGCACTGCTGTCCCCCGTGTGCCTGCCTGGACGCCTGGGTACCTGACCACTATCACAGAGAATCCAAGCTGTCGAGTCACCGAACTTTAGCTACCATTGCTGTTCTTGGAGCTGGAGGAATTTTGCCGTGGTCGTGTATGAGAGCCCAGGGAATGGGTTCCATCCGTGAAACCAAGCGAGAAACAGGATGGTGCAGAAGGCAGCTCTCTCTCCCCTCTTGTTTCCTGAGGCTAGCCGCGTGGCCTCTTGTGCGCCTGCAGGCATAAGGCCAGCCACCCCACTCGGAAAGACAACACTTCTGGAGAACACGTTCTTGCGCTTTGACCGCCTTTTCTGAGAGTGGAAGCCTTTGGCCGTGAAGTGCGTGAGAGCGCTGCGAGGGCTTCTGACCCATATTCTGAGTGAGACTCAGGATAGGGCAGGTGGCAGAACACAGCCCCCCACTGGTTTCCTGAAGCCAGCCCTGCGGCCCCCCCCTCGGGCATGCAAGTCTCACTGCTCGCATAGCAACTCAAAGAAACAGTAGGGTAGGGGGACCGTGTGTAGAGAGCCTCCCTATTGCGGAGGGTGGAAACACTTGGAGTGTGTGCGCATGAGAGCCTGGGAGACGAGTCCCCTAAGTTACTGGGCGAGAGAAACGGGTCTGCCAAACCTATTAATTTAAAATTTTTTAAATAACTTTGTGCTAGTGAGGTGGAGTAGGTTTCCTTCCTTTTATTGGCCTGCTGCTTTTCTTTGTAAGTATCCTTTGGAATTGTGTCAGTGGCATTGTTTCATTTTCTTTTCAATTGCTAGGTATCCTTTAGAACATAAAGATACGTTCTTTGATTAAAGACCCTCATCAGCCTTTTTTGGGCAGATATTTTTCTTAGTCTTTTGCTTGCTTTTTGAACTGTGTGTTTGTATCACTTTTAGGCACATTTTCTCGTCCTGCCATCATACTTTCTGGAGCCCACGACCAAGAATGGATTCCTGAGATGTCTTTGGTGCTGCAAAAGGGTGATTTTATTAAAGCACGGGGACAGGACCCATGGGCACAAAGAGCTGCACCGGGGTCATGAGGAGTAGCCCATTATATACTTTCAAGTCGGGAAGGGGTTGGGGATAGTGTAAGTCTCTAAGGAATTTTGGAAGCAAGGTGTCCAGGAGCATGAGGCCCTAACTATTGTTGGCAAAAGGTCATTTATTACCGTCTAATAAAACCTTTGTCATGAGACCTTTCAGCTATATATCAGTGGGTCATATGCTTGAGGGATGATTGCCAACATGTATCTTAGGGGTACAGAAAAAGGAAATTTCCAAAATAATATTTATATGTTAAAGTAGGCTTACAGGATCCTGGGAGGAAGAGTTGGGCTAGGATTGCCTTTTGCCCTTCGCAGAGTTAAAAGATGATCTCGAGGAGGAAATCAGAGAGCAACAGGAGATCATTCACAACCAGCAGCAGGGGGAGATAGGACTGCTTCATTCTTTACAAGAGCAGAAGCAGAAAGTGGACCATATCCAATACCAGCAGGAGCAGATGAACATTGAACATACTCAGCTCCTTTCAGCAAAAGACGAGGAGATTCAGAATTTGCGGGACACGATAGAACAAATGAAAGCCTGGCTGCCTGACAAAAGCCAGCACATTCCAACAGAAGACTGTGATGATGTGGAAGTCACAAGTTAGCCTCTTCCTAGAGAAAATGGAAGTGAAAAAGCATGATTTATTATTAAGAAGAGGAAGAACTTAAACTATCACTTTTTTAAAGTGAACAAGGAGCAAGAAGTCATTGAATGCACAACTACAGGGAACATGAATTTGGATTCACAGGTAAATCAATTAAGGCAACTCTGAATGGAACCAGCCTTAGGAAATGAGAAGTGGAAGGAGCCTAGATCTCAAGGCCATGCCAAGACACTGTGGGCAATGGAGTCTGCTCTACCTCTCAATGAACCTTGTGAGCTAATAAGTGTCTTTACCATTTATACCAAACTGAGGGGCGCTTGGTAGGCTCAGTTGGTTGAGAGGCCTACTCTTGTTTTCAGCTGAAGTCATGATCTCAGGGTCCTGGTATCGAGCCCTGCATCAGACTCCGGACTCAGCGAGGGGCCTCTTCCAGGATTCTCTCCCGCTCTGCTCCTCCCCCCTGCCAAATAAATAAATGTTTAAAAAAAAAGTAATAAACTAAATGGAGTTGGTCTTCTGTTACTTACACCCAGAAACATCCTAAGTGATACCCTAAGTGCATTAACTCATTTCCATTTCCTTGAAGAGTAAGCTGAAACGGGTAGGGTGTGTGTGTGTATGTCTCTGTGTGTCTGTGTGTATATGTGCGTATCCACGTGTGTCTGTGTTTGTGTGTGATGTCACCTAGCTCAGTTCTGAGCTCGCAGAAGCAGAGCTTCTGCTGCTTACTGCTGCCTTGACTGCAGTTGATGCCAGTCCTGTAGAACCATGCCACCCCCAACCCTCGCCCCGTCTTCCACGTCCATGTTCCCACATCTGCAGATACCCATAAGGAAGCACCTACCTTCAGCTACACAAGGCAGCAACTCAACACAGGAACACACCAAGTACGCACTAAGGGACAGAATTTGCTACAAGCCCAGATTATCCAAGGAAAACTGACCCACAGAGTTTTAAAAGAGTGAACAGGGGGTGCCTGGGTGGCTCAGTCAGTTGGGCATCTGCCTTCGGGTCAGGTCATGATCTCAGGGTCCTGGGATCAAGCCCTGCATCGGGTTCCCTGCTCAGCTGGGAGCCTGCTTCTCCCTCTCCCTCTGCCACCGCCCCACTTGTGATCTCTCTCTCTCTCTGTCAAATAAATAAATAAAATCTTTAAAAAAAAAAAAAGAGTGCACAGGATCCGTTGCCTAAAGTAGTGCTTTTCAAACAAAGAATTACTACTCATCCATATTAAATCAATGTAGTAGTCTGCAAATCCCATTCTTAGAAAATGCAGTCAAATAGGGCACCTGGGTGGCTCAGCCAGTAAGCGTCTGCCTTTGGCTCAGGACATGATCCCAGGGTCCTGGGATTGAGCCCCGCATCGGGCTCCCTGCTCAGCGGGAAGCCTGCTTCTCCCTCTCCCTCTGCCTGCCGCTCTGCCTACTTGTGATTTCTCTCTCTCTCTGTCAAATAAATAAATAAATAAGAAAATGCAGTCAACTAGAGTAAAATAGAAAATATCAATATGCATTACATACAGTAAGAGTTAAAGACTGTTTTGTGAAGCTTTTGTTGAAGTGTGTGTTTGGGGTATAAGTGCCATGAACAATCTGTTCTCCAAAGAAAACACAACCAATGGTGCCAGAGGCAAAGAGAGGGAGGATGGGTGAAACTGGTGAAGGGGATTAAGAGGCACAAACTTCCACTTATATAAATAACTCACAAAAACAAAAGTAGACGTCGGAATATAGTCAATAATATCATAATAACAACTGTACTGTGACAAAGGGTGACTGTACTTAATCCTGGTGAGTGCTGAGTAATGCATAGACTTGTCGAATCACTATGCTGCACACCTGAAACTGACATAACATTGTGCAGATCAACTATATTTCAATAATGAAAAGAGAGAAAATTGTGCTCTCGCTGTTGGTGGTTTGATGAGCACTGTCCTCAAAGCCATCATCTAGTGCCACATAGTGGTAACAGCCATATCTGCTGTTGAGAAACAACCACAGACCAGTGACAAGAGTCTGCAAACATGGATGTCTGGTCGGAAGGGGCCTTCCAAATGACCTGGTCAACCCTGACATCCAGGGCAAGCACCCTTGAACAACACCGAGCCACTGCCTGAGCACGCCCCACAAGAAGGCACTCGCTCCCCCGCTGAGCGGCTCTACCTGCTGAAAAGCTGACCAAGCTGCCTTCCTCTAGGAGCTCTTCCCCATACTTCCTACTGCCCTCTCCTGGATGACAAGGAGCAGCTTCTGTACGCGCCCTCAGTTTAACACTCTTGATCCAGGCAAGCAATACTTGTTGAGTGTCCACTAAGTGCCAGGCACTGGGGATACAGTGGGGGAACACGGGAAGACACAGGGACAGAGACAAAGAGAAAGTAGGAGCTTATGCTAGATGAAGGACAACAGCATGGGGTCAGGAAGCGCCTCGGAATGTTCCAGTAGCAGAAGGTAGTCAGGGAGGCTGAAGAACAGCAGAGAAACAGGAGAAACCTCAGAGATTTTTTTAGGGGGGCTGTATGTGTTTTAATTTCTCTGTTTTAAAATTTTTCTACATTAACCATATGCCGTATTTCATCCTAAGACACCATCAATTGTAACTGTAAAAGGAAAGAAGAAACACTGCCTGTTAGTCCATGTTTTTCT
This sequence comes from Eumetopias jubatus, assembly GCF_037043125.1. Taxonomy (NCBI): domain Eukaryota; kingdom Metazoa; phylum Chordata; class Mammalia; order Carnivora; family Otariidae; genus Eumetopias; species Eumetopias jubatus. The sequence goes on from NW_028274818.1 coordinate 90,400,290, forward strand.
TATTGCTTAGAATTCTAATTTTATGTTTATGAAAAAGCCCTTTTAGAAAATTTGAACAGAACGAAAGGGAAAGGATGAGTGACATGAATTGGTTAAGTCTTCCCTTTCAGGAGATCTGTGAGTTTCCACACAACATTGACCTTCGAGCCACCAAGGGCACTGGCAAGGCAGCATTTCTGAAGAGATCTCCATCATCGGCTCTGAGATTTCTTTCCAAGCTCCCGACCCTCCAGGTGTAGGCTGTGTTCCTGAGTCTTTCTTGATCTCTTAAGAAGGTATTAACGGATGGTTCTGGAAGAGCAATCAGGATTTGTGCTCCTTCTTCAAACGGCCCTTAAATGGTACGTGGCCTGAAGCAGCCAGGGGCTGCGGGTGCAGTGGTCCAGCCACGCTACGAGGAAGACCAAACACGTCCATGTGCCCAGATAAGAACAACTCTAACATGACGCACAGTGACTTCAGGACACATCAAGAATGAATCACGGGCTCCTGGGTGGCGCAGTCTGTTGGGCAACCGACTCCTGGCTGAGGCTCAGGTTGTGATCTCAGAGTCTTGAGATGGAGCCCCACGTCTGGCTCCGCACTGGGCGTGGAGCCTGCTTGGAATCTTTCTCTCTCCCCTCCCCTCCCTACCACTGCTCACACGTGTTCTCGCTCTCAAAAAGTTAAATAAATAATCAAATAAAACCCAAAGAATGAAAGATCTCATATTTAGAAAGACCTTTTCTGTGTTCATTCAATCCACGATTGCCCTGAAATTTTCATGACGTTCACATACCACGTGCTCCATTTAATGTTCCTTTATATATTTTTAAAGATTTTATGTATTTATTTGAGAGAGAGAGAGAGAAAGCGAGGGAGAGAGCCCAAGCAGGGGGTGACAGAAAGGGAGAATCAGGCTCCCTGCTGAGCAGGGACCCCGAGATCATGACCCAAGCCAAAGGCAGACGCTCAACCAACTGAGCCACTCAGACGCCCCTTAAAATTCCTTTAAATCAACTCACTTCTTTTTAGTACTCCGGTTTGACGTGCTACCTAATATTTTCTTCTAAGACACCCTGTAATAAATACCTATTGAAATGTAAAACTTCTATCTGGGTGCCACCTCAAGACATCTCTCATTGCTCCCGTGGGAAACACTGATCTGCTCCAGCCACCTGTTCATTCAAGAAGTACTGACTGACTTGGCCCCTTGGGCAGGAGTGTCACCTGCAATGGTGGGAACTTGCCAGGAAAGGTGTGATATGCCCTCCACCGGGTATTTCTCCATTGGAGGGAATGGGAAGGGGCCCTCCCCGCTCTCCCAGTCAGTGAGGGTCGAGGCTGGGGCTGCTTCATTTCACTTCTAATCAACACTCATGAGTGCTGGCTACAATGGCAGGCATTATTCCACACGCTGGGCAAACAGGAACACGTACCGCCCTCGGAAGCACCCTCCGTGGAAGGCACCGCTTTACAGACAGAGGTCAAGGTTGTTTCTTCAAGCTGTGCAACCTCGGAGGAAACCTAATTCTATCGCTTTTCAAACCTACTTTCCCACTTGGACTTCCATCCCTCCCCCAACACTTCAGTTGCTCAAATGGTGTCTGTGTGTATGTGTGTCTGCGTCTGTAGGTATATACGGTGTACTGTATGTACAGATATACGTATCTACAATGTTTATATCTGCAATTGCAAAAGTCAATCCAATATTCTCAGCATCAGTTTTCAAGTTGGGAATTTTAACTGTGTGCTGCATACTGGCCTTTAAGATATGCTCTACTTCTCATTTTTAATTTTATCATTGTTCTTTTGCATCCTTTAGTCTCAATTTTTTGGTTTCTATGTCCTACTCGTTTTATTCTTGGTTATAAATGGAAGGCAAGAAGCAAAGTCTTAAGGGCAACAGGCTTTGTACCTACACAGACTTTGAGTTTGTTTCCTTTCTTGTGAGCTCTGTTGCTTTCCTCAGCAGATCTGCAAGGCCTTAAGTGTTTAATTATCTAAAACAAACAAAAAGAAAACCCCATGAAAAACAGGGGCGACTGTGTGGCTCTGTTGGTTTAAGTGTCTGACTCTTGATTTCGGCTCAGGTTATGATCCCAGGGTCGTGAGATCAAACACCGTGTTCAGGCTCCATGCTCAGTGCAGACTTTGCTTCTTCCTTTCCCTCTGCCCCCCCCAACCCCGACCTCTCTCTCGCCTCAAATAAATAAATAATAAAGAAATAAAATATTTTCTGAAAACAAAAAACAACAATGGGCCTCAATTAACTAAGACTCATATGCTATCGTTCCCTCCCAAAGGAAGTTGCTGCTATTGCCTTCTGGCTTCATCTAACTGCCAGTTATTTCACAAGGATTAAGAGAATCTCAAATCTACTGTCTCTATTGCAAGTAGTCCCTGAACACGGGGCACGACAAAAATGGAAAAGGAACCAAGTTTCACCAGAGGGTGAATAAGGAGGAGAAGCCAAACTGAAAGTTCCCGTGGTACAATGTCACATATCTGACTTAAACAATAAAAAATCAGTTAATACAGAATAGAATAATAGGATGCCAGGGATCTCAATAATGGTAAAATATTTTTGGAAAAAATAAAACATTTAAGAACTTGTATTCTGAATATTTTCTCCCAGTCTGTCTTTCCTGTTCATTTTCTCAGTGTATCTATTTTTCCTTTCTAATTAGAGCTTTTTATGTTCTGTATACATATCATTTGCCTATCTCAAGTTTCATACAAAAGTTTTATGGTTCTAGGTTTTTGGTTTTTTTTTTTTTTTTTTTTTTGAGAGAGAGTGCACGGGGAGGGGCAGAGGGAAAATTCTCAAGCAGACTCCCCGCTGAGCATGAAGCCTGACACAGTGCTTGGCTCCACACCGGACTGATCTCATAATCCTGAGATCGTGACTGAGCCAAAATCAAGAGTCAGACTCTTAAGGGACATAGCCAATGAGGTGCCCCTGGTGCAAAGTTTTATATTTAGGTTTATGATCCATCCCAAATTAATGTGTGTGTACAGAATGAGGTCAGGGTCGAGGTCCATTTTGGTTCCGCTTGGATATCCAGCTTGCCGAGAATTATTCACTAAAAAGACTTCCCTTTCCCCCACTGAACTGACTTAACACTCTGCACAAAAATCAACTGACAGTACTTGTGATTGCTCTATTTTTTGGACTCTATTCTAGTTCACTGATCTGTCTTTATAGCAAATACTTTGATTCCTGTGTCTTTACTATGTCTTAAAATTAAGTGGGAATAAGCAGTGTAGTTTCTTCAACTGTGTTCTTCTTTTGAAGACTATTTTGGCTATTCTAGACCCTTTACATTTCCATATACATTTTAGAATCAACTTGTTCATTTCTTCTAGAAAAAGAAAAGATCGGTAGGGGCACCTGGGTGGCATAGTGAATTAAGCAGCTGCCTTCGGCTTGGTTATGATCCTCAGGTCATGGGATCAAGCTCCACATGGGGCTCCCTTTTGGGGGCTGGGGGAGAACCTACTTCTCCCTCACCTCCCACTTGTACTCTCTGTCGCTATCTCAGTCTTTCTCTCTCTCAAATAAATAAAATCTTTAAAAAATGATAAAACAATGAAGCATGGATCACTACATGAAAAAGTAATGATGTATTCTATGGTGACTAACATAACATAATAAAAAAAAAAAGAACCCAGAAAAAGAAGTAAAAAAATAATAATAATCATGTATCATATGACCTCACTGATATGAGGAATTCTTAATCTCAGGAAACAACCTGAGGGTTGCTGGAGTGGTGGGGGGGTGGGAGGGATGGGGTGGCTGGGTGATAGACATTGGGGAAGGTATGTGCTATGGTGAGCGCTGTGAATTGTGCAAGACTGTTGAATCACAGATCTGTACATCTGAAACAAATAATGCAATATGTGTTAAGAAAAAAAAAGAAGATAGCAGGAGGGGAAGAATGAATGGGAGTAAATCGGAGGTGGAGATGAACCATGAGAGACGATGGACTCTGAAAAACAAACTGAGGGTTCTAGAGGGGAGGGGGTGAGGGGATGGGTTAGCCTGGGGATGGGTATTAAAGAGGGCACGTTCTGCGTGGAGCACTGAGTGTTATGCACAAACAATGAATCATGGAACACTACATCACAAATGAATGATGTCATGTATGCGGATGAACATGACAATAAAAAAAGTTAAAAAAGAAAATAGGAGGGATACAAAGCTCCTAGGACAAACCAAAACTAAAGGAATTCACACACCCAAACCCAGCGCCACAAGAATTATTGGAAGGGGTCCTCTAAGCAAAGGGAGAGCCTAAAAGTAAACATAGACCAGAAAGGAATAGAGACGATATACAGTAATAGTCACCCCACAGGCAATACAATGGCCCTAAATTCCTTCTTTCAATAGTTACTCTGAATCGAAATGGGCCCAATGCTCCAATCGAAAGACACAGGCTATCGGATTGGATTAAAAAAAAAAAAAAAACCAAGACCCGTCAATATGCTGTTTGCAAAAGACTGATTTTAGACCCAAAGTCTAAACTTGGGTCTAAAGATTGAAAGTGATTGGGTGGTAAACCATTTACCATGCTAATGGGCACCAAAAGAAAGCTGGGGTGGCAATCCTTATATCAGACACATTAGACTTGTAAACCAACGACTGTAATAAGAGATGAGGAAGGACACTCTATCCTACTTAAAGGGTCTACCCACCAAGAAGATCTAACAATTGTAAATATCTACGCCCCTAACATGGGAGCAGCCAAATAGAGAAGCCAATTAAAAACAAAAGCAAAGAAACACATTGACAACAATACAATAATAGTGGGGGATGTGTCACACCCCCTCACTGAAGTGGACAGATCATCTAAGCAAAAGATCAACAAGGAAATAAAGACTTTAAACGACACACTGGACCAAATGGACTTCACAGATATATTCAGAACATTCCATCCCAAAGCAACGGAATACACATTCTCCTCTAGGGTCTGTGGAACATTCTCCAGAATACATCACATCCTAGGTCACGAATCAAGTCTTAACTGGTACCAAAGTACTGGGATCCTTCCCTGCATATTTGGAGACCACAGTGCTGTGAAACTAGAACTCGATCACAAGAGGAACGTTGGGAAGAACTCAAGTACATGGAGACTAAAAAGCATCCTACTAAAGAATGAATGGATCAACCAGGAGATTAAAGAAGAATTAAGAGAAAAAAAAGATGCATGGAAACCAATGAAAAAGAAAAGAAAACTGTTCAAAATCTTTGAGATGCGGCGAAGGCAGTCCTAAGAGGAAAGTATATAGGCAATACAAGCCTTTCCCAAGAAACAAGAAAGGTCTCAAATACACAACCTAACCCTACACCTAAAGGAGCTGGAGAAAGAACAGCAAAGAAAACCCAAACCCAGCAGGAGAAGAGAAATAATAAAGATCAGAGCAGAAATCAGTGAAATAGAAACCCAAAGAACAGTAGAACGGATCAACAAAAGTAGCAGCTGGTTCTTTGAAAGAATTCACAGAATTGAGAAAGCCCTGGCCAGACTGATCAAAAAGAAACGAGAAATGGCCCAAATCAACAAAATCATGAATGAAAGAGGAGAGATCACAACCAACACCCAAGAAATACAAACAATGATAAGAACATGTTATGAGCAACTCCATGCCAGCAAATTAGATAACCTGGAAGAAATGGGTGCATTCCTAGAGATGTATCAACTACCAAAATTGAACTGGGAAGAAAGAGAGCACTTGAACAGACCTAGAACCACTAAGGAAATTGAAGCAGTCATCAACAATCTCCCGACAAACAAAAGCCCAGGGCCAGACGGCTTCCCAGCGAAATTCTATCAGACATTTAAAGAAGAATTAGTACCTATTCTCCTGAAACTGTTCCAAAAAATAGAAATGGAAGGAAGACTTCCAAACTCATTTTATGAAGCCACCATTACCTTGATCCCCAAACCAGACAAAGACCCCATCCCAAAGGAGAATTACAGACCAATATCCTTGATGAACATGGATGCAAAGATTCTCACCAAAATACTAGCCCACAGGATCCAACGGTACCTTCAAAGGATTATTCACCATGACCAAGTGGGATTTATCCCTGGGCTGCAAGGCCGGTTCAACATCCGCAAATCAATCCACGTGATACGGTACATTATAACAAAAGAAAGAATAAGAATCATATGATCCTCCCAATCGATGCAGAAAAAGCATTTGACAAAGTACAGCATCCTTCCTTGATCAAAACTCTTCAGGGCAGAGGGATAGAGGGTACATACCTCAATATCATAAAAGCCATCTATGAAAAACCTACAGCGAATCTCATTCTCAATGGGGAAAAGCTGAGAGCTATTCCCTGAAGGTCAGGAATGCAGCAGGGATGTCCACTATCACCACTGCTATTAGAAGTCCTAGCCACAGCAATCAGACAATGAAAAGAAATCCAAGGCATCCAAATCGGCAAAGAGGAAGTCAAACTCTCACTCTTTGCAGATGATAGGATACTGTATGTGGAAAACCCAAAAGACTCCACCCCCAGAACTGCTAGAACTCATTCAGGAAGTCAGGAAAGTAGCACGATATAAAATCAATGCCCAGAAACCAGTGGCATTCCTATACACCAACAACAAGACAGAAGAGAGACAAATTAACGAGTCGATCCCATTTAAAATGGCACCCAAAACCATAAGATACCGAGGAATAAATTTAATCAAAGAGGCAAAGGATCTGTACTCAGAAAACTATAAAATACCCGTGAAGGAGACTGAAGAAGACACAAAGAAATGGAAAAATGTTCCAGGTTCATGGGTTGGAAGAACCAACATTGGGAAGATGTCTATGCTACTGAGAGCAATGTACACATTCAGTGCGATCCCCATCAAAGTACCATCCACTTTTTTCAAAGAAATGGAACAAATGATGCTAAAATTGGTATGGAACCGGAAGAGACCCCGAATAGCCAGAGGAATTTTGAAAAAGGAAAGCAAAGCTGGCGGCGTCACAATTCCGGACTTCCAGCTCTATTACAAAGCTGTCATCATCAAGACAGTATGGTACTGGCACAGAAACAGACACGTCGATCAATGGAACAGAATCGAGAGCCCAGAGATGGACCCTCAACTCTATGGTCAACTAATCTTTGACAAAGCAGGAAAGACTGTCCAATGGAAAAAAGACAGTCTCTTCAACAAGTGCTGTTGGGAAAATTGGACAGCCCCATGCAGAAGAATGAAACTGGACCATTTCCTTACACCACACACAAAAATAGACTCCAAATGGTTGAAAGACCTAAATGGGAGACAGAGGTCCATCAAAATCCTAAAGGAGAACACAGGTAGCAACCTCTTCGACCTCAGCCGCAGCAACTTCTTCCTTAGAAACATCACCAAAGGCAAGGGGAGCAAGGGCAAAAATGAACTATTGAGATTTCATCAAGAGAAAAAGCTTTTGCACAGCAAAAGAAACAGTCCACAAAACCAAAAGACAACCGACAGAATGGGCGAAAATATTTGCAAAGGACATATCAGATAAAGGGCTAGTATCCAAAACCTATAAAGAACTTATCAAACTCAACACCCAAAGAACACAAAATCCAGTCAAGAAATGGGCAGACGACACGAACAGACATTTTTCCAAAGAAGACATCCAAATGGCCAAGAGACACATGAAAAAGTGCTCAACATCGCTCGGCATCAGGGTAATCCAAATCAAAACCTCAAGGAGATACCACCTCGCACCCCAGTCAGAGTGGGTAAAATTAACAAGTCAGGAAACGACAGATGTTGGCGGGGATGCGGAGAACGGGGAACCCTCCTACACTGTTGGTGGGAATGCAAGCTGGTGCAACCACTCTGGAAAACAGTATGGAGGTTCCTCAAACGGTTGAAAATAGAGCTACCATACGAGCCAGCCATTGCACTACTGGGTATTTACCCCAAAGATACAAATGCAGGGATCCGAAGGGGTACGTGCACCCCAATGTTTATAGCAGCAATGTCCACAATAGCCAAACTGTGGAAAGAGCCAAGATGTCCATCAACAGATGAATGGATCAAGAAGATGTGGTGTATATATACACAAGGGAATATTAGGCAGCCATCAAAAGGAATGAGACCTCGCCATTTGCAACGACGTGAATGGAACTGCAGGGCATTATGCTGAGTGAAATAAGTCAATCAAAGAAAGACATGTATCATATGACCTCACTGATATGAGGAATTCTTCAACTCGGGAAGCAAACTGAGTGTTGCTGGAGTGGTGGGGGGTGGGAGGGATGGGGTGGCTGGGTGATAGGCATTGGGGAGCGTATGTTTTATGGCGAGCGCTGTCAATTGTGCAAGACCATTGTGTTGAATCACCGATCTGTACCTCCGAAACAGATAATGCAACATATCTTAAGAGAAAAAGAAAAAGAAGAAGATAGCAGGACGGGAAGAATGAAGGGGAGTAAGTCGGGGATGGGGGGGGGAGAAGAACCATGAGAGACGATGGACTCTGAAAAACAAACCGAGGGTTCTAGAGGGGAGGAGGGTGGGGAATGGGTTAGCCTGGGGATGGGTATTAAAGAGGGCACGTTCTGCGTGGAGCACTGGGTGTTATGCACAAACAATGAATCATGGAACACTACATCACAAACGAATATGTCATGTATGCTGATTAAGATAACATGAACAAACAATGAATCATGGAACAATACACCAAAACAAATTATGTAATATATGGTGATTAACATAACAATAAAAAAATTTAAAAAAAAAGATAACAGGAATAAAATTAAAAAAAAGATGAATCTCCAGAAGTACTGTTGATTGATTTTTTACCCAGAGAGTTAAATAAGGTCAGTGGGGGAAAGGCACGTCTTTTTAATGAATAATTCTGAATGAAATGGCTATTCAATTGGAAACAGAATGGTCCTTGACCCCTGCTTGATTTTGTACATACACATTAATTTGGGATGAATCATGAACCTAAATATAAAAGCCAGAACCATGGGCACTGGGTCATTCAGTCTCTTAAGAGTCGTAGTCTTGATTTTGGCTCAGCTCATGGTCTCAGGGTCATGAGATCAAGCCCCATGTCATGCTCTGTGTCAGGTTCCATGCTCAGCGGGGTGTCTGGTTGAAATTCTTTCCCTCCACCCCTCCCCCTGTGTGCTCTCTCTGCCCCTCTCAAATAAACATTTAAAAGAAAAAGCTAAAACCATAAGAGTTTTGTCTGAAAACATGGGAGAATATCTTGACAACCTTGGTTGGGGTAGGCAAATATTTTTTATACAGAACACAAAAAGCAGTAATTACAAAGGAAAAATAAATGCACTAAGAAAATGAATAGGCAAGACTGGGAGAAAATTTTCAGAATACATGTTCATTAATGTTTTATTTTTTCCAAAAGTACTTTAACATTATTCAGATCCTTGGTATCCTATTATTCTATTCTATGCTGACTGTTTTATTTTTATTGTTTGCTTGTGTAAGTCCGATATGAGACATTGTACCACGGGAACTTTCTGATTGACTTCTCCTTATTCACCTTCTGGTGAATGTTGGTTCCTTTTCTTTTAATATCTTGCCCAGTGTTCAGGGACTCCTTGCAATAGAGACAGTAGATTTGAGATCCTCTTAATCCTTGTGAAGTCACTGGTTGTTAGATGAAGCCAGAAGGCAATACCGGTAACTTCCTTTGGGAGGAAATGATAGCTTACGGGTCTTATTTAATTGAGGCCTAGTGTTGTTTTTTTGGTTTTTTAAAATATTATTCTATGCTATGCTATGCTATGCTATGCTAAACTATGCTATGCTATGCTATTCTAGTCTAGTCTAGTCTAGTCTAGTCTAGTCTATTCATTTATTTATTTAAGAGAGAGTGAGAGGGATGGGGTTGGGAGGGCAGAGGGAGAAGGAGAAGCGGTCTCCTCGCTGAGGGTTGGAGCCTGAACGCAGGGCTCTCATGACTCTGAGATCATGACCTGAGCCAAATCAAGAGTCAGACACTTAAACGCCTGAGCCACCCAGGCACCCCTGTTGTTCAGGGGTGTGTTTTGTTTTGTTTTCCTAGGTGATTAAACACTTAAGGCCTTGCGGATCTACTGAAGAAAGCAACAGCACTCACAAGAAGGGAAATAAACTCCAAGTCTGTGTAGGTACAAAGTCTGTTGCCCTTAAGACTTTGCTTCCTGCCTTCCATTTATAACCAAGAATAAAACCAACAGGAAATAGAAACCAAAAACTGAGACAAATCCATGCAAAAGAACAAGGATAAAATTAAAAATGAGAGGTAGAGCGTATCTTAAGGGCCAGTATGCAGCACGCAGTTAAAATTCCAAACTTGAAAACTGATGCTAAGGGTATCAGATTGACCGTTACAGTTGCAGATATAAACATTGTACGTACGTATATATGTACATATGGTGCATATAAATACACACATACACACACACGCATACACACAGACACCATTTGAGCAACTCAAGTGTTGGGGGAAGGGATGGAAGTCCAAGTGGGAAGGTAGGTTTGAAAAGCAATGGAATTAAGTTTCCTCCAAGGTTGCACAGTTGGAGGAAACAACCTTGGCCTCTGTCTGTAAAGCGGTGCCTTCGATGGAGGGTGTTTCCGAGGGCTGTACATGTTCCTATTTGTCCAGCGTGTGGAATAATGCCTTGCATTGTAGCCAGCACTCATGAGTGTTGATTAGAAGTGAAATGAAGCAGTCCCAGCCTCGACCCTCACTGGCTGGGAGAGCGGGGAGGGCCCCTTCCCATTCCCTCCGATGGAAAAATACCCAGTGTAGGGCATGTCACACCTTTCCTGGCAAGTTCCCACCATTGCAGGTGACGCTCCTGCCAAAGGGGCCAAGTCAGTCAGTGCTTCTTGAATGAACAGGTGGCTGGAGCAGATCAGTGTTTCCCACGGGAGGAATGTGAGATGGCTGGAGGTGGCACCCGGATAGAAGTTTTATATTTTAAAAGGTATTTATTACAGGGTATCTTAGAAGAAACTATTAGGTAGCACGTCAGACCTGGGTACTAAAAAGAAGTGAGTTGATTTAAAGGAATATTAAGGGGTGTCTGAGGGGCTCAGTCGGTTGAGCATCTGACTTCATGATCTCGGGGGTCCCTGCTCAGCGGGGAGACTGCTTCTCCCTTTCCGTCTCCCTCTGCCACTCCCCCTCCTTGGGCTCTCTCCCTCGCTTTCTCTCTTCCTCTCAAATAAATACATAAAATCTTTTAAAAATATATAAGGAATATTAAATAGAGCAGGTGGTATGTGAATGTCATGAACATTTCAGGGCAATAGTGGATTGAATGAACACTGAGAAAAGGTCTTTCTAAATATGAGATCTTTCATTCTTTGGGTTTTATTTACTTATTTAACTTTTTGAGAGCAGTGGTAAGGAGGGGAGGGGAGAGAGAAAGATCCCAAGGAGGCTCCATGCCCAGTGCAGAGCCAGACGTGGGGCTCCATCTCAAGTCCCTGAAATCACAACCTGCGCCTCAGGCAGGAGTCGATTGCCCAAAAGACTGCACCACCCAGGCGCCCGTGATTCATTCCTGATGTATCTTGCAGTCACTGTGCGTCATGTTAGAGTTGTCCTTATTTGTGAATATGGACGTGCTCAGTCTTCCCCCTGGCATGGCTGGACCACTGCACCTGTAACCCCTGGCTGCTACAGTCCATGTACCCTTTAAGGGCCGTTGGAAGAATGAGTACAAATCCTGATTGCTCTTCCAGAACCAACCATCAGAAGGTGTCACCTTCTGACGAGATCAAGAAAGACTCAGGAAAGCAGCCTACACCTGGAGGGTTGGGAGCTTGGAAAGAAATCTCAGAGCCGATGATGGCGTTCTCTCCAGAAACTCAGCCTCGCCAGTGCCCTTGGCCGCGCGAAGGTCAATGTTGTATGGAAACTCACAGATCTCCTGAAAGGGAAGACTTAACCAAATCGTGTCACTCATCCTTTCCCTTTCATTCTGTTCAAAAAGTCTAAAAGCGTTTTTTCATAAACACAAAATTAGAATTCTAAGCAATAAGAAAAACATGGACTGACGGCAGTGTTTCTTCTTTCCTTTTTCAGTCTTACAATTGATAGTGTCTTAGATGAAAATATAGCATATGGTTAGTGTAGAAAATTTTAAAACAGAGAAATTAAAACACCCTTCCCCCGAAATCTCTGAGATTTCTCCTGTTTCTTTCTGTTCTTCAACCTCCCCGCCTACCTTCTGCTTCTGGAACATTCCGAGGCGCTTCCTGACCCCATGCTGTTGTCCTTCATCTGGCATAAGCTCTTACTTTCTCTTTGTCTCTGTCTCTGTGTCTTCCCGGGTTCCCCACTGTATCCCCAGTGCCTGGCACTTAGTGGACACTCAACAAGTATTGCTTGCCTGGATCAAGAGCATTAAACTGAGGGCGCGTACAGAAGCTGCTCCTTGTCATCCAGGAGAGGGCAGTAGGAAGTACGGGGAGGAGCTCCTAGAGGAAGGCAGCTTGGTCAGCTTTTCAGCAGGTAGAGCCGCTCAGCGGGGGAGCGAGTGCCTTCTTGTGGGGCGTGCTCAGGCAGTGGCTCGGTGTTGTTGAAGGGTGCTTGCTCTGGATGTCAGGATTGACCAGGGCATTTGGAAGGCCCCTTCCAACCAGACATCCATGTTTACGGACTTGTCACTGGTCTGTGGTTCTTTCTCAACTGCAGATAGGGATTTTACCACTAGGTGGCACTAGATGATGGCTTGGAGGACAGTGCTCAAACCACCAACAGTGAGAACACAATTTTCTCTTTTCATTATTGAAATATAGTTCATCTGTACAATATTATGTCAGTTTCAGGTGTGCAACATAGTGATTCGACGGGTTTGTTCATTACTCAGCACCCACCGAGATTACGTATAGTCACCACCTGTCAGGGTACAGTTGTTATGACAATATTATTTACCTATATTCCGGCTGTTGTACTTTTCATCTTTGTGAGTTATTTATATAAGTGGAAGTTTGTAACTCTTAATCCCCTTCACCAATTTCACCCCCCCCACCTTTCCCTCTGGCAACCATCAGTTTGCTTTCTGTGTTTAAGGGTCTATTTATTTTGTTTGTGTAGAGAACAGATTTTTCATGGCACTTATACCCCAAACACACAGTTCAAAAACAACTTCACAAAACAGTCTTTAACTCTTACAGTATGTAATGCATACTGATTTTTTCTACTTTACTCTAGTTGACTGCATTTTCTAAGATGAGGATTTGCAAACTATTACATTGATTTTATGACATGGATGGGTCACAAGTCACTGTTTGAAAAAGCACTGTTTTGGACAACGCAGCTTGTTCAGCCTTGTAAAACTCTGTGGGTCAGTTTTCCTTGACAGTCTGGGCTGTAGCACATTGGGTCCCTTAGTGCGTACTTGGTGTGTTTCTGTGTTGAGTTGCTGCCTTGAGTATCGGTAGGTATGTGCTTCCTTATGGGTGTCTGTGGATGTGGGAACATGGACGTGGGAGACGGCGGGGGACATGTTTGTACAGGATTAGCACCTACTGTAGTCAAGGCAGCAGTAAGCCTTGTCAGTGGATATGAAGAGAAGGTATATTATATATCTGCTTCTGGGAGCTCGGATCCCAGCTGGGTGACATCACATACACATACACACACACACACAAACACACACACACGCACACACACACATGCACACACACGCACCCTACCCTGACTTTCAGCTTACTCATCAAGCAAATGAAAATGAGCTGATGCACTCAGAATACCACTTAGGATGTTTCAGGGTGTAACAGAAGACCAACTCCATTTGGTTTACTTATTACCTTTTTAATGTAAATTTAATTAGCCAACTTACAGTACATCATTAGATTCAGATGTAGTGTCCAGTAGTTTATCAGTTTCATCTAACACCCAGTGCTCATCACATCGCATGCCCCTTCGGATCACAACATTTGTATCTTTGGGGTAAATACCTAGTAGTGCAGTTGCTGGGTCGTAGGCTAGCTCTATCTTTTTTATTTTAAGATTTTATTTATTTGTCAGAGAGGGAGAGAGCCTAAGCAGGGGGAGCGGCAGGCAGTGGGAGAAGTAGGCTCCCCACTGAAAAATGTGCCCGATACGGGACACAATCCCAGGACCCTGGGATCATGACCTGAGCCAAAGGCAGACACTCAACTGACTGAGCCACCCAGGTGCCCCAAGGTAGCTCTATCTAACTTCTCGAGGAACCTCCATACTGTTTTGCAGAGTGGCTGCACCAGCTTGCCTTCCCACCAACAGTGTAAGAGGGTTCCCCTTTATCCACATCCTCGCCAACATTTGTTATTTCCCGTCTTGTTAATTTTAGCCATTCTGACTCGTATGAGGTGACATCTCATTGTGCTTTTGATTTGTATTTCCCTGATGCTGAATGAAGTGGAACAGTTTTTCATGTGTTTGTTGGCCATTTGTATGTGTTCTTTGGAGAAATGTCTGTTCATGTCTTCTGCCCAATTCTTGACTGGACTAATTGTTTTTTGAGTGTTGAGTTTGGTAAGTTCTTTATAGATCCTGGATACTAGCCTTTATCTGATAAGACATTTGCAAATATCTTCTCCCATTCTGTAGGTTGCCTTTTAGTTTTGTTGACCATTTCTTTTGCTGTGCAGAAGCTTTTTATCTTGATGAAGTCGCAATAGTTCATTTTTACTTTTGCTTCCCTTGCCTTTGGAGATGTATCTAGCAAGAAGTTGCTGCGGCTGAGGTCGAAGAGCCTTCTGCCTATGTTCTCCTCTAGGATTCTGATGGATTCCTGTCTCCCTTAAGGTCTTCCATCCATCTTGAGTTTATTGTTGTGTATGGTGCAAGAAAATGGTCCACTTTCATTCTTCTATGTGTGGCTGTCCAGTTTTCCCAGCACCATTTATTGAAGAGACTGCCCTTTTTTTCCACTGGATATTCTTTCCTGCTTTGTGGAAGATTAGTTGACCATAGAGTTGAGGGTCCATTTCTGGGTTCTCTCTTCTGTTCCACAGATCCATGTGTCTGTGTGTGTGCCAGCACCATACTGTCTTGATGATTACAGCTTTGTACTATAGCTTGGAGTTTGGCATTGCGATGCCACCAGCTTTGGTTTTCTTTTTCAACCTTCCTCTGGCTATGCAGGGTGCTTTCTGGTTCCATACAAATTTTAGGATAATTTGGTACACTCTGTGAAAAAAGTTGATGGTATTTTCATAGGGATTGCATGGAATGTATAGATCACTCTGTGTAGCATCGACATTTTGACAATGTTTTTCCAATCCACGAGCATGAAACATTTTTTTCATTTCTTTGTGTCTTCCTCAATTTCTTTCATAAGTGTTGTGTAGGTTTTGGAGTGCAGATCCTTTACCTCTTTGGTTAGGTTTATTCATAGTTATCTTATGGGTTTTGGTGCATTTGTAAATGGGATCTCTTTCTTCTCTCTGTTTCTCTTTCTTCTGTCTCATTGTTAGTGTATAGAAATGCAACTGATTCCTGTGAATTGATTTTATAACTTGTTGAATTCTTGTATGAGTTCTTGCAATTTTGGGACGGAGTCTTTTGGGTTTTCAACAGAAAGTATCATTGTCATCTGCAAAGAGTGAGAGTTTGACTTCTTCTTTGCCCATTCGGATGACTTTTCTTAGGTTGTTGTTATTGTTGTCTGATTGCGGAGGCTAGGAGTTCTAGCTGAAAAACTGTGGTGAGAGTGGGCATCCCTGTCGTGTTCCTGACCTTCGGGGAAAAGGTCTCGGTTTTTCCCCATTGAGAATGATATTCACTGTGGGCTTTTCATAGATGGCTTTTATGTTATTGGGGTATATTCCCTCTATTCCTATAGTGTGGAGAGTTTTAATCAAGAAGGGATGCTGCATTTTGTCCAGTGCTTTTTCTGCCTCAATTGAGAGGATCATATGGCTCTTGTCCTTTCTTTTATTAATGTGATGTATCACGTTGAACAGTGTTGAACCACCCTTACAGCCCAGGAATAAAACCCACTTGGTCATGGTGAATACTGGTTTTAACGTACTGTTGGATCCTATGGGCATGGGATCAAGCTCCACATGGGGCTCCCTTTTGGGGGCTGGGGGAGAACCTACTTCTCCCTCACCTCCCACTTGTACTCTCTGTCGCTATCTCAGTTTTTCTCTCTCTCAAATAAATAAAATCTTTAAAAAATGATAAAACAATGAAGCATGGATCACTACATGAAAAAGTAATGATGTATTCTATGGTGACTAACATAACATAATAAAAAAAAGAACCCAGAAAAAGAAGTAAAAAAAAAAATAATAATCATGTATCATATGACCTCACTGATATGAGGAATTCTTAATCTCAGGAAACAAACTGAGGATTGCTGGAGTGGTGGGGGGGTGGGAGGGATGGGGTGGCTGGGTGATAGACACTGGGGAGGGTATGTGCTACGGTGAGCGCTGTGAATTGTGCAAGACTGTTGAATCACAAATATGTACTTCTGAAACAAATAATGCAATATATGTTAAGAAAAAAAAAAGAAGAAGATAGCAGGAGGGGAAGAATGAATGGGAGTAAATCGGAGGTGGAGATGAACCATGAGAGACGATGGACTCTGAAAAACAAACTGAGGGTTCTAGAGGGGAGGGGGTGGGGGGATGGGTTAGCCTGGGGATGGGTATTAAAGAGGGCACGTTCTGCGTGGAGCACTGGGTGTTATGCACAAACAATGAATCATGGAACACTACATCAAAAACTAATGATGTAATGTTTGGTAATTAACTTAACAATACAAAATTTGAAAAATAATAATAATAACAATAAAATAAAATTTTAAAAAGATGGCTAGGATTTTGACTGGGATTGCATTGTTTCCATGAATCAAGTCATGGAGAACAGAAATCTTGATGACATCAAGTCTTCCGATGCATGAACAAAGCATATCTTGAATTCCTCTCAACAATGTTTTATACTTTTCTGTATAAAGGTGTTTCATGTCTTCCATGAGATTTATTCATAGCCAGTTTGCTTTTTTTGTTGTTTTTGCTTTGTAAGTAGGCTCCACGCCCAGCATGGAGCCCAATGCAGGGCTTGAACTCACAACCCTGAGATCAAGACCTGAGCTGAGATCAAAAGTCACATGATTCATCAACTGAGCTCCTCAGTCCCCTCAACCAGTTTATGTTTTTGATGCTATTGTAAATATTTTAAATTTTCATTTCCCTATCCGTGTATATTTATCATGCATCTATCTGACAAAGAATTCCTAAGCAGAATATATAATAAACTCCCATAAATTGAAACTAAAAACAACATTAACAACAAAAATGGACAAAAGACTTGAACAGTTCACAAAAGATGTAGGAATGCCCAATAAACACATGAAGTATGCCTAACTACATTTCCTCACCAGGGAAATGCAGTGTGAAACCATAATGAGATGCTATTTCACCCTCACTGACAACACAGGATGTTAACGAGGATGTTGAGCAACTGGAGTGTTACTATATTGCTGGTGGGAAGTGTAAACTGATAAACCACTTTGGAAATTAGTCTAGCAGTTCAGTATATCCCCACCCTGTGGCTAAGCAATTCCACTAAGCAATTTTAGGAGAAATTTAAGACTTCTGTAAGAATATTTATTGTAACTTATTCACAATGACCAAAACCTTGGATACAAAGAAATGTCTAATCATCAGATGAACAGATCAACAAATTGTGGTATATGCACCTACATACAAAGGAGGAAACTACACTGATAAAGACTCTCTCCTTGACCAAACACTAGCCAGTGTCCTCTGAGCCCTCTTCTCAACTAGGCCTCAAACTTGAGGCCTCAACATGGAGTTGACCAAACACTAACATAGTTTCTAACAGCTCAAGGCCCCTCACCTAGGATGATGCCAGTCCCTTAGTCCCTGTCTGAGAAAACTCAAGGTAGCTACTGTTTGTTCAGCCAACACTGAAAAATCAGGCCCCTGTCTCCCAGTGAGCAAATCCAGGTGGTTCTACAATGGACCAATGCCTATTCCACTTTTTGTAATCTTTTACTTCACTAACTTTTTTCGGCCCCGTCCTTACTACTTCATTCTTTCCTTAAAAAGCCCTCTGTACAAATCGAGGTTGGGTTTCATTCATGCTGGACTCTTTTCCTGATTGCAATAGTTATTACTGATTAAAAACTGTCCTCACCACTTTAACTAGATCTGGCTTTGTTTATCTTTGATAAGTACACACAACATGGATAAATCTCAAAGAACACACTGAGTGAAAGAAGACAAAGGAATATATACTGCATGATTCCATTAAATGACATCAAGAACAGGCAAATATAATCTACCACAGAGTCTGAAATCAGAAAATGACCAGTGGGGGTAAGAGGACTGACTAGAAAGAGATACAAGGGAAATTCTGGAGTCTGCGATTTTATGTCTTGTTTCTGGTGGTGGTACACAGACATACAGTTGAAACTTGAACAAGTTTCAAGCAGGGGTTAGGGGTTCTGACTCCTGTGCAGTCAAAACTTTCCATGTAACTTTCAACTCCCCCAAAATTTCATTACTGATTGCCTACTGTTGACCAGAAGCCTTACTGAAAACATAAACAGTCAATTAACACATATTTTGTATGTTAGATGTATTATATATTCCTTCAATAAAGTGAGCTAAAGATAATAGTCATAAAATCATAAAGAAAATACATTTGGATTGCTGTAGTATATTTATCAAAAAGTCCACATATAAGTGGACCCCTGCAATTCAAACCCATGTTGTTGAAGAGTCCACTGTATACATTTCTTAATGCTCATCAAACTGAACACTGAAGACCTGAGCATTTTATTCCTTCTCTCCCCTGCCCTCCCACCTCCATTCTCTTCTTTCCCCTCCCCCTCTGTCTCTTAGGAATACCTGGAGAAATTCCTCTTGTTTTATTTTTCTTAAGTAGGCTCCATGCCCAGCATGGAGCCCAACCTGGTGCTTGAAATCACAACCCTGAGATTGAGACCTGAGCTGAGATCAAGTCTCACACACTCAACCCAACTAAGCCACCCAGGCACCCCTACCTGGGCAAATTCTAAAGGAAAAAAAAAGATAAGATGTAGCTGACTCTCCAGTTCCCCTTTCAATATCCACCTACCCCTTCTTCCTTACTAAGAGGACCCCAATTTTGTTCGAGGTATCAATCTGCCCTGTGAGAAATTCTCCTCTCCCACATGTTCCTGAAGCTAGGGGTAGGGCTGGGCCTACTTCTGGCCAGTGACACGTATGTTGAAGTCTACATGGTAGGGCTTCCTGAAAAGCTATTGCTTTCACAAACTTAGACACATGCCTTTTCAAGTGTCCCTTTCTCTTCTTCCTTCCTGGAGTAGAGCTGCTCAAATGAACTAAGGGTGCTATTCCCTGGTACAGACCTATTCTTACTCTGAGAAGGAAGCCATAGGATCTCTCAATCAATTCACAACTAAATTATATCCCAAGTCAAAATGTTTAGAAATCAAAATGAAAAAAGGCAAGTCCAGCTGGTAGTGAAGAAGGATAAACCCATGGCCGTGTTATAGTATATTTAAGAATCGAGTATCAAGTGATGTTTCAAATCCATGGGGGATATAGACCATCACTAGATGGTATAGAGACAAAAACTGCTACCTTATAACATACAAAATAACAAGGATAGATGAACTGTCTGAGCAATGAAGCCAAAACCATAAAAGTGCTAAAAGAAAATGTAGTGATTGAAAAAGGCCATTTAAAGCATTATCTAAAAGCCATAAGCCATGAAGTTAGACTTCCAGATTTGGCACTATAAGATTCAGAATGAAGCTTATCATGAAACGTATGGGACAAGCAACAGTTTGAGAGAAAATACATCAACAAGTACAGAGGCAAAGGACTACTGTCCTACATATAAAAAGTTCCTACAAATCAATAAGAAAACTATAAATAACCAAGGAAAAAGACAACAACCCAGTAGAAAATAATAAGGGGAGAGAGTTCATGTAAAAAACTATCAGTGATAGTGACCAACTAAAAATGCTCAGTCTTACTAGTGATTATACAAATATAAATTTAAGGGGCACCTGGGTGGCTCAATCAGTTAAGCATCTGGGTCTTGATTTTGGCTCAGGTCATGGTCTTAGGGTTGTGGGATCCTGCCCCAGTTGAGCTCAGCACTTACAGGAAGTCAGCTTGCGATTCTCTCCCTCCCTTTCCCTCTGACCCTCCCGCGTGCTCTCTCAGAAATAAATAAATCTTTCCATTTTTAAAAGAGACACTATTTCCCCCCTGCCAGTTCACAAACAATTTAAGAGACTGAGAATATTCTGTGATTAGCAACTCATTTACCATGGTGAGAAGAGAAACTGACACAACCCCTTTGAGGACCATTTTGCAGAAACTTCTCCTCTGAAATCCATCTCACTGGAAAACTCAAACACGCGTGCAAAGATGTTCACCACAGCTGCATCTTAATAGCATAATCACAGACACGAAAATGATGAACACAGGAATAGTCACATAAAGTACAACCACACTGTGGAATACCGTCCGGCCATTAAAAAACACAAGGCGAAAAATTATATACACAGTATACTCAAATTAGGATACTGAATGGGGGAAATATATTCATTTTGTCATTTAAAAAGTTAATCCTAAAGAGGTACCTTGCTGGCTTAGGTGGAAGAGCATGTGACTCTTGATCTGCGGGTTGTGCCATCCAGCCCCACATGGGGTACAGAGATTTTTAAAAATAAAATCTTTAAAAAAATGAACTGTAAAAGAAAAATAATTACTATTCTAGATACAAGACCACTGTTTTTCACAGATATTTTCCAAAATTTAATTTGTTCCTTTGAGAAAAATTGGGGGGAGTGGCAAATATCTAGAAGAGTCATGATTTTTTGACTGTCTTGATGGGCAAGTTTGGAAGCTAATTTGTCCTCACCAGAATATTCCCATTCTAAAGTGACATGAATTGGGTGCCTGGGTGGCTCAGTTGGTTAAGTGACTGCCTTCGGCTCAGGTCATGATCCTGGAGTCCCAGGATCGAGTCCCGAACCGGGCTCCCTGCTCAGCAAGGAGTCTGCTTCTCCCTCTGACCCTCCCCCCTCTCATGGGCTCTCTCTCTCTCAATCTCTCTCTCAAATAAATAAATAAATAAATAAAATCTTTAAAAAAATAAAGTGACATGACTTCTCTTGGGAGGTAAAGCAGCAGCCCCCACCATTAGAATATTTGAGATCACAACCTCAGCCCTGGACTCTGAGCAGAGCTGGAAAGATGCTATCAGTGCGCAGGAAAGGCCTAGGCCCTCCGGAAAATGCTGCATCTCCCAAGAGGTGACCCTCTGACCCACTTGCACATCAAGGGGGACGTTTTTCTATGCGGTTGACATAGAAAAACTTCTGGAATTCTCACAATAGAATTTCCATCTTACAGCCCCTGGCCTGGTCTCTAAAATACACAGACCACTCAAAACCAGTGAAATAGAACATGGGAATTTGGAGACCTCATCAGGAAATAGAACCTTGAGCATCTACGTTCAGTTCCTCATCACTCTGCTGGCTCAGAAATACTTACTAGGGGTCTATGAGGCACATGGCACTGAGACACACATGGTCCCTCTCGGCACCATTATTCCCACGGGGTAGACAAACATTAAATAAGATGTCTGCATTGCAACAGGACTGACTGCCACAATGGAGATGCACAGAGAACAGATAATGAGCTAGACCTTGTCTGCAGGTGTCGGGGGGAGGGAGCCGCATCTGACATGAGCCAGAGGACTGGGTACCTTCTTTGACTCATCAGCCTCACACACATCCAATCTGTCAGTATATCCCATCAGCTCTCCCTTCAACACGTACTCAGAATCTGGTCGATTTTCAGTATTTCCACCCCTACCATCCTGACCCAAGCCGACAGCACCTCTGATTTGGAATATTCCAGTAGCCTACTAACTGATCTCCCCACTTCCACCCTCACTGTTTTCAACAGAGAAGCTGAAGTGATCCCATTAAAACCCAAGTCAGGTCACCTCATTCTTCACTTCAAAATCCCCCAATACCCACCACCCCAGTCCCTAACACCCCATCTGCTACTCTTCCCCTTCTCCCTCACTCTGGCCTTGTCATTCCTGGAACAAGTCCAGCTCCCTCCACAGAGGCCTTCCTACTCCCCCTTCTCTTTGCCTGGGACACTGTTCCCACAGACAGGCACAGGACACACTCTCTCACCTCCTGCAAGGCTTTCCCCACCCTTGTCCTCAGGGGGCCTGCCTTGGCCATCCCAGCTCAGATGACAACCCCTTCCAACACTCATACAGCATCCAGCACCCCTGACACACTGGATTCCTTGGCTCTGTGTTTCCTGGCTGCTTCTCTTGCTGGAAGAAAGGCTCGCTAACAGCTCCATCATGATCTGTTTGGGTCACATCTGGAAACGCACAAGAACCGAGCCTCTGGCAACTGAGTAGGCATTCAATAAGGAATGTGGAATGACTGCAGTCATCTGAGGGAAGACAAGAGCTCATGAGGCAAAGGGGGTGGGGGAAAAAGCATCTCGGGCAGAGGGAGCAGCCAAGCCGCTCCAAGGCCGGCAGGCACAGGGCACATTGGAAAGACTGACAGGATCGTGTAGGGCAAGGAAGGTGAGCGGGAAGCAAGATTGGAGAAGGAGGATGGAGCAGGCATGCACACACAGAAGGAACGTTTGGGTCTATCTCGAACAGAAACAAGAAGCCAGGAGACTAGGCAGTGACATCAATGAAAGGCCTTCCAGAAACCTCTGGCTTCAGGGGGAGATAGGGATTTCGGGGAGGTAGAAGTGCCTGGAAACTCAGTGAGCAGACTAGCACCATGGCTCAGACCACAAATGACCTTACTCGGATTGAGAGGGAAGAAGCAAAGGTGGAGAAAAGGAGATAGATTCCAGAAGTATTTAGCAGATAAAATCAAAGGTCTGGGGGAATGATCACATAAGGGGGTAAGGAAGTAAAAGCAGAGTTCCAAGCACTGGGTGTTATGAACAAACAATGGATCATGGAACACTACACCAAAACAAATGATGTAATATATGGTGATTAACATAACAATAAAAAATTTAAAAAAAAAAGCAGAGTTCCAAGATGACACCTTCCTTTTGCACTTGGGACCTGAAGGACACAGGGGCCCGATTCACGGAGTTGGGGGGTGGGGGTGGCAAGGAGGAAAATATAGGAAGGGGATCTGAAGCACAGTTTTGGAATGAATGGATTTGCGATAATTCTGAGACATGGAAATACAGATTTCCAGTTGGGAGTGGGAGACCCAGGGAACCGTGAGAGGATCAGGAAAAGCAAAGTGAGTCACCCCACACAGTGCAGATTCTCACCTCGTGGCTGATGGGGAATCAAAATGTTTTGAGGAACGCAGTAACAGGAGAAGATGAGGGATTCCAAAAAAAAATCACCCTGGCCAGAGCAGAAGCACGTGGATGGGAGAGGGAGCTGGATGAGAAGCAGGCAGAACGAGAAGGACGTGTTGCAACAGAGCAGATAGGAGAAGGGACGTGAGCCAGGGGTGGGGCACCAGGGAAGGAAAGGGCACCCAAGTCTTGCCCTTTGTCACCGAGTCATCTCCATGCAGCTGCTGGGGATCGCCCAAAACCCTGGAGCACGTCAGCTCCCCGGCTTGAAACCCCTTGATCCTCCCGCATATCATTCTCTGACAACCTCTCCAGAATTCTCTCTTGCTTCCCGCTCCCTGGCCCAATGTCAGGTACCGCTGACACAGCCCTGGGCTTCCATGGCCAGGCTAGTTTCTTCTGCCTGACAAACACCTATTTGTCTTTGAAGGCTTCCCCCTCCACTGGGAAAGAAGGAAGAGCAGTGCAGACAACGAGGAGGCAGCCTGGCACCATGAGCCAGGCTGCATGGCTGGTCGCAGCGGGCCTGGCACTCAAGGAGACACCACGTGTTTCTCCTGTTGGACACAAATGACCTTGCAGAACAGCAACTCAAGGTGCCGTGGCCCCGGTGGGTGATGAAGGGACACAAAATAGAAACACCTGCTCTTTTGTCCAAACACACAAAAACCAGCTTGTCGTGCCCACCCCAAAATGCCAATCATCCTCTCTCCAGGCTGATACGAGCAAGTGACTTCCTTCTGAATGACACCGTTCGTCAAGCTCCTCACACCTCCTTCTAGAAAAGACTGATGGAGCTACCCGATCCCAGAACTGTCTCGCCTCGCATCAGAACCCAGTCCAGAGCACACCCCTGCTTCCTTGAACACTCCCAAAAACATCCGCTGAAACCCCAAATCCTGTAAATTCTTTCTAACACCCTCTTCCTTCTGGATCAGCCCCACAGTCCCCATGATGTGTGTTCTCCCTCAGGATGAGTAAAGAAGCCACTGTGTTTAAAGACAGGTGTGCTTCCAGTGGCCTTTGTGGAGGATGCTGACCACTATCACGGGAGGAAGGGATGGTTCCCTTTCTTGGAGGGATGTTCACAGAGTTCCAATCTGAAGGTTCCCATCTTCTATGTCAAGCAATACCCGTCCCATCGCTCACATTACGTTGAGAATGAAAGAGGAAGGTGGCGTCAATCAGAGATTAAGGAGAGTGGGAAATGTCTGCTGGAAGGATTCTGGAGAGCAGGAAAGGGAGCTGCCCAGGGAAGCACAGAATGGGGGATCTCCACGAGGGTGCACGTGAGGCTGGTTGGCAAGAACTCACAGTCATTCCAAGCTGCCCTGCTGTGTGATTTCCACCATTGGCATTCAAGGCGAACATGGATGCTTTGGTTCACCCAGGGATTGGGGTTTACTCAGATTTCATCAGAATCACTGAATCATGGGCTGGGAACTCTAAGCTCAGCTGAGAGATGAGAGCACCTCGAGGGAGCACCTAAAGGACAGAGAAAGCCAAGGAGGTCCTAGGGAAGAGCACCCTGAGGGCAGAGGAGAAATGACGGATGGAACACACTGGAAAGAAGAGATCAAGGTTGATAGGAGCCATAGTGCTCATCTGGAGGTGGTGCAAGCCAGGGTGGAGATCCAGGGCACCATGGTAGGAGTGGTGATAGAGGTGATCACTGCAAAGGAGGCATTTGAGAAAATGAGTGCCCTGTGTGGAGGCTGGGTCCTCCACGTGCACATAGAGGCCACCTAGGCCGACGGCAAGAATCGAGACAGAGAGGAAGGCTGTGGGCCCGGCACCCAAGTCTTCCATGAATTAGGTGAATAAGCAGGGGAAGGGAGAAAATGGTAATGAGGAGGAGGCCATTATGCTCCATGGATCTCAAAGAAATGGCAAGGGGGCAAAGAAGAGGGAGGACACAAATCTTGAAACCCACCCCCCGATCCTGAAATATGCAGGGTAGGAAAACACAGGCAGCACCTGAGGGGCATCAAGAATGGATGCCCGTCCCCCCCCACCACCAAGAACCAGGGTCAAAGCAGAGAGAGGGAGGAAATGGCTAAGTAGAGGCTGAGGAAAGAGAGGAGGCTGGCGATTATGGACTCCTAATTTCCCAGAACAAGAGGAGGGGTAGGGGGTGGGGGTCACAGGCAAAAAAAAAAAAAAAAAAATAGAGGGAACTGCCTTACAGGCACAGCAGGATGTGGAAGATAAGGAGAGGGGAGATGGTGAGTCACAAGAGTTGGTGACCACGGTAAGTGCTCAAAAGATTCCTCCTGAATCAAAGGGAATTATTGGAATATGATAACATATAAGCCTGATAGGTCCAATAGAAGAGTTCTAACTGTAGGATGTAAGAGTGAGAGCACCAGTCCATGATGAAGGTCATGACACTGATGATGGTGATATCATAATCACACAGAGCAAAAGACAATAAGCAATTTAAGAACTGGAAATTAATATTCATGATCAATACATATAACCTATTGCTATGTGAACACTAAACTGTGTACAATTCTCATTCCAAGATCTGGACTTATTCGTCTCAACTAAACTTTTCATCATATTCATAAAATTCAGAGTTAACTTTCAGGGGACACGATCTGAGATAGCTGTCAGAACTGAGTGGATCCTCCTTGATAATTATAGTCACTATTTGTTGCTAACCTGGCAAGACAGACCTCTTTTTTCCATAGCGCCGGCCTCTATCTTTAGTTCGTTTCTATCCAGGAATGTTAAACAGTTCTCAAGTAGGGGTAGTCACATCCGTAATGAATATCTCACCATCTATGTGATTCTCTTGGTGCCAAAGAAGTTATCTGACTGGAAGGAACTGTGTATTTCATCTCACTCATTCAGCTTGTCCTTAGTGCTTGCCATGATGCCACACACAGGGTTAGGTGCTAGGAGATGGCAGAGCCCCAACTCTTGCTCCAGCCCTGGAACTTGAAAATGGTTTATCATCTCATATCATCTAATTCAGTGGTTCTCTACCAGGGGTGATTTTATGGCTGAAGGATATCTGGCAATGTCTAGGGACACTGTTTGTCACAGTTAGAGAAATACTATTGGCATCTACTGAGTAGAGGCCAGGGATGCTTCTAGACATTCCACGATGCACAGAACAGCTTCCACAACAAAGAATAATCCAGCCCATGATGTCAACAGTATACCTATTGGGACACTTGATCTAACTTCATCTCCCCATTTTTCAGAAGAAACTGGGGCCTATGGAAATGATACACCCAAGATCATCAGTTCTTCAGCAGAGTCTTGATGTCCTGGTACCATTCTGCAGGCAACAGATTTTCAGTTTCCCTTTTAGAAATCAAACTGAGGACTAATTTTTCCATGTTTTTCTCTTCCTAAAAGCAATGAGTTCTGCAGTGGTATCCTGGGGGAAAGCTGCTTCAGATAGCAAAGGAAAAGCATTCACCTTTAATCTGCATGCTTCACTGCAAGAGATGGGCTCTAGACTTGAGTGACAGAGGTGCCTTGGCATGGCTGCATATGGCTTCTGGATTTACTTGAAAGGAAGGATGCTGTGAAGAAAAGCAGGGACTCAGGAAGGTCCATTTTTTCTTTCTTTTTCTTGTTCATTCACAGATTCAACAAAAGCATACTGACCTCCTACTATGTGCCAACCACTGGGCTAGACACCGGAGGCATGAGGATGAATAATAAATATCTGGTCTCTCCTCTCAACAGCTTGTGGTAAACAGGAGACACACATGTAAACGAAGCCTTACAAAATGTTGAGACAGAAGCACAGAAGGTGGCAAGCACAGAACAGAATAGGGATGTGCCAGTCATAGCTATTGGCTGCAAGCAACAGAAACCAATTTTGGCTTATTTAAGCAGAAAGAAATTTACTGGAAATATCCCAGGGAGCTCACAGAAGCACCAGAGAGCCCGAAGAACAAGGCTCAGAAAACAGGAAAAAGGAGGCTCAGCTCCAGCTAGTAACCCAGTCTCAAAATACCATGGTGAAGACTCTGCAGCCATGGTGCGTGAACACTGTTAAACAGCACTACCCCAGCACTGCACTCCTCTTGTCCCACACCCCTGGAGCTAGCACATGGCTGCCACAGCTATGGAAGGATGGCTTCTCCACTCTCCTAGCTTCTTTATTTTGACAGATCCCAAAGTCTTTGGATTCACTTATTCTATGTTTTTCAGCTTTTTTTTTTATTGTGTTCAGTGAGCCACTGTATAGTGCATCATTAGTTTTTGATGTAGTGTTCAGTGATTCATTAGTTGCATAAAACACCCAATGCTCATCACAACACATGCCCTCCTTAGCACTCATCAGCCTCTTACCCCATCCTCCCACCCCACACCATCCCCTCTGAAACCCTCAGTTTATATCCTGGGGTCCATGGATTCAGTTATTCTAGATCACCCACCCTTACTCTAGCTGCAAGGCATGCTGGGAAAATGAGCATCTCACCTGGTGAGTTTCTACCGTTAGAGACCCATTTTACCTCCCACCTCCAAAACTCTTATGATAAGGGGAAGTGCTCTTTCCAGGTTTTGCTCCAAAGTCACCCTCTCAGTGAGACCACTCTATTTAAAATTCTAATACCTCCTTCCCCTAGCACTTGTCATCACCCTTCCATGCTATATTTTCCCCCATGGCTCTTCCCACCATCTCGTACACTATATGTGTATTTACTTATATGCTTGTCTATCTCTCCTTAGCCAAATGTGAGCTCCAGAAGGCAGGATGTGTGTCTGCTTTATTCACTGCCGTGTCCCCAATGCCAAGAACAGCGCCTGGAACACAGTAGGCTCTCAATAAATATTGTTGTTGAACAAATGAGTGAATGAATGAATGAATTCTCCAAACCCAGGGAAATCAAAGATCCTGAGAATCCAAACTTTCATCAGATTCTCACTATCAAAAATTCTATAGGAGGGGCGCCTGGGTGGCTCAGTCATTAAACGTCTGCCTTCGGCCCAGGTCGTGATCCCAGGGTCCTGGAATCGAGCCCCCACATCAGGCTCCCTGCTCTTTGGGAAGCCTGCTTCTCCCTCTCCCAGTTCCCCTGCTTGTGTTCCCTCTCTCACTGTGTCTCTCTCTGTCAAGTAAATAAATAAAATCTTTTTAAAAAAAAGTCTATAGGAAAGACACATAACATAACCTAGCCTGGAAATGAATCAGAGAGAGCTCCCTAAAGGAAAGGATACTTGAGCTGAGTCTTCAGAAAAGGCAGTGCAGACAAATCAAAATTACAAAAGAAAGATTTAAGCAGTTAGGTGGGATTCCAAGAATGTGTTGTTTTATGGTTTGACATGATCTTGGGATGCTCCGTAGCCAAGCTCCCTGCATCTTTTCTCTATGGAAGAGGCCCTCGTTTGGACCAGTGCAGCATCAGGCTTGACCAAGAAAAGCCAAGATCCGAACTTGGAGGTGGAAGAAATCTGACCAAAAGCATCCAAGAGTGAGTCCTTTATAGAATAGAGTGGTAGATTCCAAGGAACACCTGAAGCCTTGAACAAATGGTATTACTCTGAACAGTATTCCAGAGAAAGGCAAGCAGAGCAGTGAGAAAATCAAGAATGATCGAACCTCAAAGGCAAATGAGTTTTTCTCCGGTTTAAAGATGCTTGTGTTATTACCCAGATAACTTTTTGTTTAAGTGATTATGCTGCCATAGAGCTTTTTGTAATTCATCAAAATTCATAGGACTGGGAAGGCCACGGATGAAAAAGAGTAGGTGGCAGAGTTATTACTTGAAGTTCAATTCAATATATATAATTCATCTTTCTACAGAGTCCTTTATACGAAAAGTTGCCAGCAGGTTTACGGTCCATCAAGACTGAGTTTGAATGACTTAAGCTATTGGCTTCCAGGCTGAATGGACTTTTATGAACATGTTGACTTCCCCCTGCACTACATGAAGTGATGTACAGCTATTCTCGACATACTTTCTGTCACCACAATTCTCTTCTCTCGCTTCAGCTTGTTCCCAGAGTGTCAGGATGACATTAAGTGAGAACTGCTGCAGTATTCCCCCTGCACAGGGAACCACTCTTGCTTCTTTCAGTTGATCACCTCAGAAGGGCCCTTCACAAGATGTTGGGGCTAATGCAAGAGAAAAAAGGAAGTGAGAAGGATGAGATCCTAAGGACCATGCATAGGATCAACTCCTCTGTCAAATAGAGCTGACTCAGTCACAACTCTAGGACAGTTTCCTAGGTCCTGGAGATGCAAAGGGGAACCAAATTTGACCTTGTCACTTTGTGCCTTACCTCATGTCCCTATCACACTCAAATAAATAGTAATCAAAAGGCAATTTACATCTCTGCCACAGTGTTTGTTAAAAATGCCAAGGGTCACAGACTGCCATAGTGCACAGCAAAACTCAAAACTCCCCTCCTCAAGCTGTCTCCGTTTTCTTCATTCCATGCTCCCTAATACTCACTCATAAATCAAACCTTGGCAGTCTTTCTGCTTTTTCTCTTCTCCCTATTCAGTGTTAGCTCTCTGGCTTCTTCCAGTTTTCCTTGTCTACCATCACCCATCCTACTGTGTAAGAAAAGAGAGTAGTAAGCAAGGTGGACCTGGGGCAGAAACAGATTGCACAGATTTATAACTTTTATTTTCTTTTATAACCTGTCATAAGTTCTCCCCTCAAGGAGTGCCCATTCTGAGCACGGCTGTGTTTTAGTTAAACTGAGGGTGTAAAATATTAGGTTATCACATGTTTGTTTATAAATAAGCCTTAGCATCGGGCCAAAAAAAAAAAAAAAAGAAATAATTTAACAGTGAACAAAGAAGATTTCATGACCTCAAATGTGATCCAGGAATAGCTCCTTTGTGAGAGTGGAGAAAATAGACCTGCTTTTTCCTAATTCCCTTATCCAACAGCCAGTTCTTCAAAATCAACCTCAGAGTCAAGACAACAGTTTTTAAATACACATAACAAAACATATTTTTCAGCATACAGTTAAATGGCACTAAGGACATTATCGTTGTGCAACCATCACCACCCACGTCTCCAGAATTTTCTCATCTTCCCAAACTGAAACTCTGTCTTCAGGAAACAATGCTTCGCTCTCTCCTCCTTCTGGCCCCTGGTAAGTACCGTGCTACTTTCTGTCTCTATTATCTAGATTACTCTAGGCATTTCATAAATGCAATCAGACAGTATTTGCTCTTTTGGAGCTGGCTTATTTCACTTTGTACACTGTCCACAAGGTTCATCCATGTGGTTCCATGTGTCAGCATTTCCTTCCTTTTTAAGATTAAATAATCTTCCATTGCAGTTGTATGCTACCTTTGTTTATCTATTCATCCCCTGATGGACACTCGGGGTGTTTCCAGCTTTCAGCTCTTGAGAATAATGTTACTATGAACATGGGTGTATTCAAGCCACCATTTTGTTTGTGCCCAAACTTCTTGTTTTTTCTTTTTTAAAAAAATTTATTAACTATTTCTTTACAGAGAGAGAGCATGAGAGAGGGAATCCCAAGCAGACTCCCCACTGAGCAAGGGGCCGAAATGGAGCTCTATCCCATGACCCTGAGATCATAACCTGAGCCAAAAGAAAGAGTCAGATAACCCACTGAGCCACCCAGGCGCCCCTCAAACTTCAAACTTACTAAGAGACTGTGGGTATCTATCAAAGGAGAAATGGACAAACAAATGTAGTATCCATACAATGCAATCCTACTCGAGTAACAAAGTACTGACAGGTGTCACAACATGGATGAATCTGGAAAACAGGATGCTAAGCGAAAGAAACCAGTCACAAAAAGGTCACACATGAAATGATTTCAGTTATTTGAAATATTCAAAATAGGTAATCCACAAAAGTAGATGACAGGTTGGCAGGGATTGGGGGAAGGGGCATGGGGAGAAACTGCTTAACGGGTACAGGGTTTCTTGTCGAAAATGTTTTGGAGCTAGTCAGACGTGATGGTTGCACAATGCTGTGAATGTACTAAATGCCACTGAATTATTCACTGTATTTTTAAATTTTTTATTTATTTTTCTTTTTCTTTTTTTTATTTTTTATTTTATTTATTTTTTTAAATTTTTATTGTTATGTTAATCACCATATATTACATAATTTGTTTCGGTGTACTGTTCCATGATTCATTGTTTGTTCATAACACCCAGTGCCCCATGCAGAATGTGCCCTCTTTAATACCCATCACCAGGCTAACCCATCCCCCCACCCTCCTCCCCTCCAGAAACTTCAGTTTGTTTTTCAGAGTCCATCATCTCTCCTGGTTCGTCTCCCCCTCTGACTTACTCCCCTTCATTCTTCCTCTCCTGCTATCTTCTTCTTTTTCTTTTTTCTTAAAATATGTTGCGTTATTTGTTTCAGAAGTACAGATCTGTGATTCAACAGTCTTACACAATTCACAGTGCTCACCGTAGCACATATGTTCCCCAGTGTCCATCACCCAGCCACCCCATCCCTCCCACCCCCGACCACTCCAGCAACCCTCAGTTTGTTCCTGAGATTAAGAATTCCTCATATCAGTGAGGTCATATGTTACATGTCTTTCTCTGATTGACTTATTTCACTCAGCATAACACCCTCCAGTTCAATCCACGTCGTTGCAAATGGCAAGATCTCATTCCTTTTGATGGCTGCATAATATTCCATTGTGTATATATACCACCTCTTCTTTATCCATTCATCTGTTGATGGACATCTTGGCTCTTTCCACAGTTTGGCTATTGTGGACATTGCTGCTATAAACATTGGGGTGCACGTACCACTTTGGGTCCCTACATTTGTATCTTTGGGGTAAATACCCAGTAGTGCAATTGCTGGATCGAATGGTAGCTCTAACTTCAACTGTTTGAGGAAACTCCATACTGTTTTCCAGAGGGGTTGCACCAGCTTGCATTCCCACCAACAGTGTAGGAGGGTTCCCCTGTCTCCACATCCCCGCCAACATCTGTCGTTCCCTGACTTGTTAATTTTAGCCATTCGGACGGGTGTGAGGTGGTATCTCATTGAGGTTTTGATTTGGACTTCCCTGATGCCGAGCGATGTTGAGCACTTTTTCATGTGCCTGTTGGACATTTGGACGTCTTCTTTGGAAAAATGTCTGTTCATGTCTTCTGCCCATTTCTTGATTGGATTATTTGTTCTTTGGGTGTTGAGTTTGTTAAGTTCTTTATAGATTTTGGATACTAGCCCTTTATCTGATATGTCATTTGCAAATATTTTCTCCCATTCTGTCGGTTGTCTTTTGGTTTTGTGGACTGTTTCTTTTGCTGTGCAAAAGCTTTTTATCTTGATGAAATCCCAAGAGTTCATTTTTGCCCTGGCTTCCTGTGCCTTTGTTGATGTTTCTAGGAAGAAGTTGCTGTGGCTGAGGTCGAAGAGGTTGCTACCTGTGTTCTCCTTTAGGATTTGGATGGACTCCTGTCACCCGTTTAGGTCTTTCAACCATTTGGAGTCTATTTTTGTGTGTGGTGTAAGGAAATGGTGCAGTTTCATTATTCTGCATGTGGCTGTCCAATTTTCCCAACACCATTTGTTGAAGAGACTGTCATTTTTCCACTGGACATTCTTTCCTGCTTTGTCAAAGATAAGTTGACCATAGAGTTGAGGGTCCATTTCTGGGCTCTCGATTCTGTTCCATTGATCTATGTGTCTGTTTTTGTGCCAGTACCATACTGTCTTGATGATGACAGCTTTGTAATAGAGCTGGAAGTCCGGAATTGTGATGCCGCCAGCTTTGCTTTTCTTTTTCAAGATTCCTCTGGCTATTCGGGGTCTCTTCTGGTTCCATACAAATTTTAGGATTATTTGTTCCATTTCTTTGAAAAAAGGGATGGTATTTTGATGGGGATTGCATTGAATGTGTAGATTGCTCTAGGTAGCATTGACATCTTCACAATGTTGGTTCTTCCAATCCATGAGCATGGAACGTTTTTCCATTTCTTTGTGTCTTCTTCAATTTCTTTCCTGAGTATTTTATAGTTTCCTGAGTACAGATCCTTTGCCTCTTTGGTTAAATTTATTCCTAGGTATCTTAATGGTTTTGGGTGCAATTGTAAATGGAATTGACTCCTTAATTTCTCTCTCTTCTGTCTTGTTGTTGGTGTATAGGAATGCTACTGATTTCTGTGCATTGATTTTATATCCTGCCATTTTACTGAATTCCTGTATGAGTTCTAGCACTTTTGGGGTGGAGTCTTTTGGGTTTTCCACATAAAGTATCATATCATCTGCAAAGAGTGAGAGTTTGACTTCCTCTTTGCCGATTTGGATGCCTTTGATTTCTTTTTGTTGTCTGATTGCCGTGGCTAGCACTTCTAATACTATGTTGAATAGCAGTGGTGAGAGTGGACATCCCTGCCGCGTTCCTGACCTTAGGGGAAAAGCTCTCAGGTTTTCCCCATTGAGAATGATATTCGCTGTAGGTTTTTCATAGATGGCTTTTATGATATTGAGGTATGTACCCTCTATCCCTATACTCTGAAGAGTTTTGATCAAGAAAGGATGCTGTACTTTGTCAAATGCTTTTTCTGCATCTATTGAGAGGATCATATGATTCTTGTTCTTTCTTTTGTTAATGTATTGTATCACGTTGATTGATTTGCGGATGTTGAACCAGCCTTGCAGCCCAGGGATAAATCCCACTTGGTCGTGGTGAATAATCCTTTTAATGTACTGTTGGATCCTATTGGCTAGTATTTTGGTCAGAATTTTTGCATCCATGTTCATCAAGGATATTGGTCTATAATTCTCCTTTTTGATGGGATCCTTGTCTGGTTTTGGAATCAAGGTAATGGTGGCCTCATAAAATGAGTTTGGAAGTTTTCCTTCCATTTCTATTTTTTGGAACAGTTTCAGGAGAATAGGTATTAATTCTTCTTTAAATGTCTGATAGAATTCCCCTGGGAAGCCATCTGGCCCTGGGCTTTTGTTTGTTGGGAGATTTTTGATGACTGCTTCAATTTCATTAGTGATTATAGGTCTGTTCAGGTTTTCTAGTTCTTCCTGGTTCAGTTTTGGTAGTTGATACATCTCTAGGAATGCACCCATTTCTTCCAGGTTATCTAATTTGCTGGCATAGAGTTGCTCATAATATGTTCTTATAATTGTTTGTATTTCTTGGGTGTTGGTTGTGATCTCTCCTCTTTCATTCATGATTTTGTTGATTTGGGTCATTTCTTTTTTCTTTTTGATCAGTCTGGCCAGGGGTTTATCAATCTTGTTAATTCTTTCAAAGAACCAGCTCCTAGTTTCGTTGATCTGTTCTACTGTTCTTTTGGTTCTATTTCATTGATTTCTGCTCTGATCTTTATTATTTCTCTTCTCCTGCTGGGTTTAGGCTTTATTTGCTGTTCTTTCTTCAGCTCCTTTAGGTGTAGGGTTAGATTGTGTATTTGAGACCTTTCTTGTTTCTTGAGAAAGGCTTGTATTGCTATATACTTTCCTCTCAGGACTGCCTTTGCTGTATCGCAAAGATTTTGAACAGTTGTGTTTTCATTTTCATTGGTTTCCATGAATTTTTTTAATTCTTCTTTAATTTCCTGGTTGACCCATTCATTCTTTAGTAGGATGCTCTTTAGCCTCCATGTATTTGAGTTCCTTCCGACTTTCCTCTTGTGATTGAGTTCTAGTTTCAAGGCATTGTGGTCTGAAAATATGCAGGGAATGATCCCAATCTTTTGGTACCGGTTGAGACCTGATCTGTGACCTAGGATGTGATCAATTCTGGAGAATGTTCCATGGGCACTAGAGAAGAATGTGTATTCCATTGCTTTGGGATGGAATGTTCTGAATATGTCTGTGAAGTCCATTTGGTCCAGTGTGTCATTTAAAGTCTTTATTTCCTTGTTGATCTTTTGCTTAGATGATTTGTCAGTTTTAGTCAGGCGGGTGTTAAAGTCCCCCACTATTATTGTATTGTTGTCAATGTGTTTCTTTGCTTTTGTTATTAATTGCCTTATATAACTGGCTGCTCCCATGTTCGGGGCATAGATATTTACAATTGTTAGATCTTCTTGTTGGATAGACCCTTTAAGTAGGATATA
Source organism: Eumetopias jubatus (assembly GCF_037043125.1). Taxonomy (NCBI): domain Eukaryota; kingdom Metazoa; phylum Chordata; class Mammalia; order Carnivora; family Otariidae; genus Eumetopias; species Eumetopias jubatus. The sequence goes on from NW_028274818.1 coordinate 90,435,633, forward strand.
GTGTCCTTCCTCATCTCTTATTACAGTCTTTGTTTTAAAATCTAGTTTGTCTGATATAAGGATTGCCACCCCAGCTTTCTTTTGGTGTCCATTAGCATGGTAAATGGTTTTCCATCCCCTCATTTTCAATCTGGGGGTGTCTTTGGGTCTAAAATGAGTCTCTTGCAGACAGTATATGGATGGGTCTTGTTTTTTAATCCAATCTGATAGCCTGTGTCTTTTGATTGGGGCATTGAGCCCATTTACATTCAGGGTAACTATTGAAAGGTATGAATTTAGTGCCATTGTATTTCCTGTAAGGTGACTGTTACTGTATGTTGTCTATGTTCCTTTCTGATCTTTGCTGCTTTTAGGCTCTCTCTTTGCTTAGAGGACCCCTTTCAATATTTCTTGGAGGGCTGGTTTCGTGTTTGCAAATTCCTTTAGTTTTTGTTTGTTCTGGAAGCTTTTGATCTCTCCTTCTATTTTCAATGACAGCCTAGCTGGATATAATATTCCTGGCTGCATATTTTTCTCGTTTAGTGCTCTGAAGATATCTTGCCAGTCCTTTCTGGCCTGCCAGGTCTCTGTGGAAAGGTCTGTTGCCAATCTAATATTTTTACCATTGTAGGTTACATATCTCTTCTCCCGAGCTGCTTTCAGGATTTTCTCTTTGTCTCTGAGACTCGTAAGTTTTACTATTAGATGTCGGGGTGTTGACCTATTTTTATTGATTTTGAGAGGGGTTCTCTGTGCCTCCTGGATTTGGATGCCTGTTTCCTTCCTCACATTAGGGAAGTTCTCTGCTATTATTTGCTCCAATATACCTTCTGCCCCTCTCTCTCTTTCTTCTTCTTCTGGGATCCCAATTATTCTAATGTTGTTTCATCTTATTGAATCACTTATCTCTCGAATTCTGCCCTCGTGATCCTGTAGTTGTTTCTCCCTCTTTTTCTCAGCCTCTTTACTTTCCATCATTTGGTCTTCTATATCACTAATTCTCTCTTCTGCCTCCTTTATCCTTGCAGTTAGTGCCCCCATTTTTGATTGCACCTCATCAATAGCCTTTTTGATTTCGACTTGGTTAGATTTTAGTTCTTTTATTTCTCCAGAAAGGGTTTCTGTAGTAACTTCCACGCTTTATTCAAGCCCAGCTAGTATCTTTAAAGTCATGATTCTGAACTCTAGGTCTGACATCGTACTAATGTCCGTATTGAGTAGGTCCCTGGCTGACGGTACTACCTCTTGTTCTTTTTGCTGAGGTGATTTTTTTCGTCTTGTCATTTTGTCCAGAGGAGAATAGATGAATGAGAGAACAACATGCTAACAGGTTTACAACGTCCCCAGCAAATATACTGTATACAAATCCGAAAAGACCTGAAACCAGGGGAAAAGAAAGGGAAAGAAAGAAAAAAGAAAGAGAAAAAAAAAAAGAAAAAAAAGATAAAAACAAAAACAGAACAATACAAAAAAAGCAGAATGTGATCAAATATGATCAGGCTAGTGCGTAGATCAGTGCCACATACTAGATTTTGGGCGTATTTTGGTCTGTTAGAAAAAAGTGCCTCCTAAAATTTTAAAAGAAGAAAGACATATATGTACAAAATAAGGGTTGATACAATGAAGGGATAGAAGATGACTGTAAAGATGAAAATTATAATAGATTTTATAAAAGGACTTGATAAGATAAGGAGTTGTTTGAAAAAAGAAAGAAGATTTAAAAAAAAAAAAAAGAAAGAAAAAAGGGAGAGAATGTGATCAGGCAGGAGACCAGAACAGAGCCATACACTAGTGATTTAGGGTATATTTTTATCTGTTAGAAGAAACTGTATCTCAAAATTTTAAAGAGAGAACAACTTATATATATATGCCAAAAATAAGGGTAACTACTATGAAGGGATAAAATATGACTCTAAAAATGAAAAATAAAAAATGTTTTTTTTTAAAAGAGATTGATAAGATGTTGGTTGAAAAAGGGAAAAAGAAAAAGAAAAAAAAAACAGTTAACAAAAATTAACTTTGACGAACTAATGAATCATGGTAAAAAAAAGCCATGAATTCTATGTGCAGTCTTCCCCTAGCGCTGGAGTTCTCCCGTTCTCCTTGATCGGTAAACTTGGTCTTGGCTTGCTGGCTGTTCGTGCTGATCTTCTGGGGGAGGGTCCTGTTGCTGTGGTTTCCAAATGTCTTTGCCGGAGGCTGAATTGCCCCGCCCTTGTCGGTCCGGGCTAAGCAAGCTGCTCGGGTTTGATCTCAGGAGCTTTTGTTCCCTGCAAGCTCTCCGCACAGCCCTGGAGGACCAGGGCAAAAATGGTGGTCTCCCAATCTCCACCCGGAGGAGCTGAGAACTCGGGGCCCCGCTCCTCAGTGCGCCCCCAGAGAAAAGCAGTCACTCCCTTGTCCCTGGTCTCCGGCCGCACTCCGTGCTCACCTGGCCTGTGACCAAGCGTTTGTATCTGTGGCACCCGACCCCGTGTGGAGTCTCCAAACCCACCAGATCCCTGCAGTGCGTTCCCGCGCCGCTCCTCCCCGGGAAGGAAGGGGAGTCTCCCCGGATCTGCCGCCTGTTGGGTCCCTGCTGCAGGAGCAGTGGCCCGACTGGGCTGCAGATCACAGTTTATGGCAACCCCGAGCTGAGAGCCCGTGCCTCAGCTCCATCTCTGCAGCCAGCTTCCCCGCTCTGATACCTGGGAGCTCTGGCGCACTCAGGCTCCCCCGGTCTTTCTGTGACCCCGAGGGTCCTGAGACCCCACTGTCCCGCGAGGGTTCCACCCCCGCTTAGCCACTGGAGCGACGTCCCTCAGCGGAGCCGACTTCTAAAAGTTCCGATTTTGTGCTCCGTGGCTCTAGCACTTGTCAGAAGCGGCTGGCGGAGGCCCCCTCCCCCGCCGTCTATCCTCCCGAATATCGCCTCTGATTCACTTCTCCGCACGTCCTACCTTCCAGAAAGTGGTCGCTTCTCTGTTCAGATAGTTGTTGCTACTCTCCTCTTTGATCTCCTGTTGAGTTCGTAGGTGTTCAGAATGGTTTGATCCCTATTCAGCTGAATTCCTGAGACCAGACGAAATCTAGGTCTCCTACTCCTCCGCCATCTTGCTCCGCCCTAAATTTTTTATTTATTTTTAAATTTTTATTTATTTATTATTTGACAGAGAGAGACAGCGAGAGAGGTAATACAAGCAGGGGAAGTGGGAGAGGGAGAAGCAGGCTTTCCGCTGAGCAAGGAGCCTGATGTGGGGCTCGATCCCAGGACCCTGGGATCATGACCTGAGCTGAAGGCAGATGCTTAATGACTGAGCTACCCAGGCGCCCCTTCACTGTATTTTTTAATTAATTACTTTTCATTCCAGTATAGTGAACATGAAGCCTTATGTTAGTTTCAGGTGTACAACACAGTGTTTCAACAGTTCTGTCCATCACTCAGTGCTCCTCACCTTAAGTGTCCTCTTAATTCCCTTCAGCTCTTCCACACATCCTCCCAGCCACATTTTTGTTGGTTCTGTATTGTATTAAGATTGCCCGGTCCACGACAGAATGGGAGAAAATATTTGCAAATGACATATCAGATAAAGGGCTAGTATCCAAAATCTATAAAGAACTTATCAAACTCAACACCCAAAGAACAAATAATCCAATCAAGAAATGGGCAGAAGACATGAACAGACGTTTTTCCAAAGAAGACATCCAAATGGCCAACAGACACATGAAAAAGTGCTCAACATCACTCGGCATCAGGGAAATCCAAATCAAAACCTCAATGAGATACCACCTCACACCAGTCAGAATGGCTAGAATTAACAAGTCAGGAAATGACAGATGTTGGTGGGGATGTGGAGAAAGGGGAACCCTCCTACACTGTTGGTGGGAATGCAAGCTGGTGCAACTACTCTGGAAAACAGTATGGAGGTTCCTCAAACAGTTTAAAATAGAGCTACCATACGATCCAGCAATTGCACTACTGGGTAATTTAACCCACAGATACAAATGTATGGATCCGAAGGGGTACGTGCACCCCAATGTTTAGAGGAGCAATGTCCACAACAGCCAAACTGTGGAAAGAGCCAAGATGTCCATCAACAGATGAATGGATAAAGAAGAGGTGGTATATATACACAATGGAATATTATGCAGCCATCAAAAGGAATGAGATCTTGCCATTTGCAACGACGTGGATGGAACTGGAGGGTGTTATGCTGAGTGAAATAAGTCAATCAGAGAAAGACATGTATCATATGACCTCACTGATATGAGGAATTTTTAACCTCGGGAAACAAACTGAGGGTTGCTGGAGTGGTGGGGGGTGGGAGGGATGGGGTGGCTGGGTGACAGACATTGGGGAGGGTATGTGCTATGGTGAGCACTGTGAATTGTTCAAGACTGTTGAATCACAGATCAGTACTTCTGAAACAAATAATGCAATATATGTTAAGAAAAAAAAAAGAAGAAGATAGCAGGAGGGGAAGAATGAAGGGGAGTAAGTTGGAGGGGGAGACGAACCATGAGAGATGATGGACTCTGAAAAACAAACTGAGGTTTCTAGAGGGGAGGGGTTGGGGGGATGGGTTAGCCTGGTGATGGGTATTAAAGAGGGCACATTCTGCGTGGAGCACTGGGTGTTATGCAGAAACAATGAATCATGGAACACTAGATCAAAAACTAATGATGTATGGTGATTAACATAACAATAAAAAAATTAAAAAAAAAAGATTGCCCGGTCCAGTGTGGTAGCCACTGGCACACGGGGCTGCTGAGTGCCCCACATGTGGTTCATCCAAGCTGAGATACACCGTCCATGTAAAATACACACTGGAATTTAGTGGCTTAAGTACGACAAACCGATGCAAAATATCTCATTAATGCTTTTGTATTGATTACATGTTTAAACGGTAATTCAGTGAATATACTGAGTTAAAGAAATCATATTAATATAATAAATTTCATCCATTTTCTTATACTGTTTTCCAGTGGTCCTGGAAAATTTTAAATTGCACATGTGGCTCAAATTATATTTCTCCAGGACAGGGTCAGTCGAAGGTTTAAGCCAGTCTTGGGGTGGAGGGAGCAGAATGGCCAGAGCTTTTCTGAATTCCAGGAGTCCCTCTTGTCCTTAGTGGGCAGGTCGGACTGAACATAGAATGAAGTGGGAGTCGCTGCAGAGGAGTGAGGGGAGAAGGGCTGGTGGGTGAATGGAGGACAGAAGAATGTCACCCTGGCCGCGAACGGGAGTTCCCAGGACCAAGAGGGCACAGCAAGCCAGACTCGAAGTGTTGGAGACCTATGCTCTTCTCCCTAGCAGTGCACCAAAGGAGGCAACCCTCAGATGGGGTGATGCTTGGATCCTAGGGGTGATGACCAAGAACGTGACTTTGAAGGCTATGGGGAAGGCCTTATCTGAGCCACAGCTTGACTGAGCCACTGTGGGGAGCCCTTCCCAAAAGTGACAGCTGAGGACCACACCCCTGCTGGCACTAACAGAAGCTCTAGGATTTGAGACAGTCTCATTGGGTGGGGGAGGCAGCCCAACGACCCACCAGTCATGGGAGTGGGGGCTCAGAGCCAGATTTCATTTGACTTTTAGGAAAACGAGGAAATGGGAAGTCTTCTGCACCCTAACACTGTGGAGCAAATTTATGCCTGGGTCACACATAACCTTGGGCTAAGGCAGCCATGCATCCACAAGTCTTCAAACATTCAGGGCATTTGAAGGTGAAGGTCCATGGGATTTTATGCCTATGGCTGGCTGCTGGTCTTTGCTCCCATAGCCTCCACCCCGAAGCACCAGGACCCATAGGCTCCCCAGATGGATAGACGTCTTCTTGAGGATATACTGAGAATTTCCAGGGGCCAGAAGTCAAGAGAACTAATAATGCCAAAGCCACCATCACAAAACCTCTGAGCTGGGAAGGATCTGTGGGGATAACAGTCCAACTCCTTCATTCAAGGGGGAAGTAATACAGCCTAGATGGGAAGTGGGCAGGCAGGACTTGCTCAAGGTCATACAGTGGTGGTCAGGTCTCTAACTAGAAGGCACCGCTTTTTTCCTCTCCTGGACATCTCAAATGGCCCTAGAGCTGGGTCCTCAACACTGCAACCTCACATCTTTCCCTATCCAAATAAACCAAACAATTTGCAACATGCCAGGCAGAGTCTTTCTAGCTGGATAAGAGGCAGATATCAAATTGGAGACACTCCAACTCTACAGGGAAGAAATCACCTTTACCAGAATTATGCACAGATATACATGCATTGTACTGAGCTAAGATAGACCTTCGTACAGCTTCTATAACTGTGACTCAGGAGAGCGACTTAAATAAGAACTCCTTGTTGTCTCATGAAACAATCTGGAACAAGCAGGTAGGGCCAGTAAAGAGGCTCCAGAGTGAATGTGGCCCAGAAGCCTCCCATCATGTTGCTGTCCTTCCACACACGGGATGTTGCCCTCGATGGTGTGGTCCATGATGGCTCACCCCTGTGCCTACATTCCAGCCCATAGGGTAAGGAACAAGGAGGAATGGGGAGAGTGCATCCTGCCCTTAGAGGCATGACCTAGAGGTTGTTCACAGCATTTCTGCTCACACCCTATTGATCAGAACTTAGTCTCATGGCTGACCTCCGCTGCAAGGGAGACTACAAAGCAAATCTTGATTCTGAGAAACCACATAACTAGCAAAAAGTCTAACACCATACAAGAATAGAATAATGGATGTGGGGGACAACTAGCAGTATGGTTTTCATACTCGGGCACAGCAGCTTGTGTGCCCACACACACATAAACCTGCAAGCTCAAATAGAAACACACACTTACTTATCAATGCATGCACACGATACCTATGCCTCTAAATACACATTCACACACACTCAAATATGCACACACTCCACTCCTATGCACACTTGCTTACTCATTCATACACTGGGTCATATATCTATATACCAAGCACACATACCAGTGTGGCGGTGTCACTAACATACATATACACATTCATATACACGTGGAGAGAGGGTGGCCACAGAACCTGTCATTCTGACATTCTGCTCTGCAAGGTAGGGGGATCACATCCCAGTCCTCATATGTCCCCAACTCATTAGAGATGCCCCTTGTTCTGTGTTTAGGACACACTCCTTTTTCTGTATTCAGAAGGACATTCAGAACAAGATCAGGGGCTGTACAATGCAACAAAGTGTAAAACAAAATGAGATATCATGGAATTGCCTATGAAGAGGACCACACCATACTCCACATCCATAACCACTAGGGTCACTGACATCTCACGCCATCTGATAGCAGTCTGCCTACTGCATGTTGGGGGCTGCACAGCACTCTAAGAGGACATAGAAGGTGATAGACCCAAGATTAAGAAGACCTCTAAGGCCAGTGGTATGGGAAAGGTGGGAAAACTCAGAAGCAAGTCTGAGATACGGTCAAATACCCAGGCAGGTCACTGCACATTGCACAAGATGAGGGCTGATGGTGCCTGGGACCAGGGCGTGATGGAAGAGGAGGGCAGTCCCGGAAATGAGGCTTTTTTCACCACAGGGGTGCTACGGATGTTTCTAACTGTGTGGGCATTCGAGTTGTATGTGACCTCACATAAGAATTCCTCATATGTTTCCCCCATCACCCTGAGGACGGCGATCTTGTGCCAAACAGGTTTAGGCAGTGGAATGGTAAGTGAACGAGCACAGGACCCGCAGTGCAGATGTTGATAAAGCCAAACCATCTTCTGCTACAGCCCCACCTTCTCTCAGTGTGGACTGCTTCCCCTCCCCCCTTTTCCCGCTCTACAGATTCCCTCAGGAGACTGTTTCCTTTCTAGCCCCATAAAGTCATGGGTTTTTGTTTCTGTCTCCAGCTATTCACACATGGTGCACATGTTCTGGGTGTTTATGGGGAAAGGGAGCTGGGTGTGTCGGCCCCACAGATGACTGTCCTCTTCCTGTGGGCATGCCGGTCCATATCCTGAGTGTTGGAGTCCACAGGCAGGAAGATCATTTTGTCCATGGCCGGAGTGGGAGCCTCAAGCCCCTGGATCCCGAGATGAGTCCCTGGATGCGCCGGGAAGCAACAACACTAAGAGAAAGCAAGTGTGTGGAGGAGGGGTTTTGCACTGGGAGAGAAGTGGAGCACCAGACGGCCCTCCCTCCACTTTCGTGTTTCTCATCAGCTCCTGGGCCCTGGGCTGCCATGGACGTGCGCCTCAGAACCCTGAGGGCTCTGGAGGACACACAGTAACAGGGAGAGGAGCGGTAGCTCGGGAGTCGGGCAAGGCCACTCCTGTTGCCTGAACCACAGTGATGCAGGAGGCAGCCAGGGAGCTATTCTTACATTTCGCTGGGGTCGTGGCCTCCTTCTTTTCCACCCACAACACAGAGGGTCATCCCCAAGACGGTGCGTGGGGCGCACTCTCCCCACCAGGATCTGTCTGTGTGCCCCAAGCACTGGCCCAACACCCAGTCAGTGGAACTCAAGCACACCAGTCAGCAGGTCATGTGGTTGCCGACCTCAGCAGGGAGACTTGGAGACGGATCCAGGCCAGATGGAGGTCACACTGATGGCACCTCCCTCCTAGATGCAGTCAATTCACATCCGTACTCACCTTGTTGGCAAGGATGGGACATTAGTTTGGAAATGGGTGGCGACCTCCATTTGAGCTAACAGAACACAAGCTAACACACAAGCTGGCCCGCAATTGCCGGTTCCCTCCCAGATCGTGATTGTCACCACTGAAGCCAGTTAGTTAGTGAAGGAGCACGTCAAGCTGACCCCGTGTCCTCAGGTAACGTGGGGCCACCCTGTTTGTGATGTCACTTGTTTTTATTCAGCTTCTCCTTAGTTCCCTGGCAAGACAGAGATTCCTGCTCTAGGTTTGTAGGGATCCCTTGACACCCGACAATTGTGACTGACAGCAGTTGACTAGTCACATATTCTCACAGTTCAGGGGAGGAGGATACCACACACTGTGCAGGGCTGCACAGGAATTGCACTTGGGAACAGAGGGAACAAGCAGGGTTTTGGAAGGCAAGACTTTGTCCTAACAAGAAGATGTGGCAAGTCCTGGATCCCATGGGAGGGTATGAGTGGCTCGCTTGAAGAATTCAGTGGTTTTCTAGGGAACGGAACACTGCTCCCAAAAATCAACAGGCACTACATCTGGTCCATGTGATGAGAAGGGTTTTTGGTTAGGAGACCTTACCTGTGAGGGAGGCGGGAGAGGAGAACTTGCCTTAGGCTATTTTAGTCCCTCCTTGATTGTCCCTGGTGTGAAGACAGCCCTTAATATGGAATCTTAACGGGGGTGGAGCAAGATGGCAGAGGAGTAGGAGACATAGATTTCGTCTGGTCTCAGGAATTCAGCTGAATAGGGATCAAACCATTCTGAACACCTACGAACTCAACAGGAGACTGAGGAGCGGGGCCCCAATTTCTCAGCTCCTCCGGGTGGAGATTGGGAGGCCACCATTTTTGCCCTGGACCTCCAAGGCTGTACGGAGATCTTGCAGGGAACAAAAGCTCCTGAGATCAAACCCGAGCAGCTTGCTTAGCCCGGACCGACAAGGGCGGGGCAATTCAGCCTCCGGCAAAGACATTTGGAAACCACAGCAACAGGACCCTCCCCCAGAAGATCAGCACGAACAGCCAGCAAGCCAAGACCAAGTTTACCGATCAAGGAGAACGGGAGAACTCCAGCGCTAGGGGAAGACTGCACATAGAATTCATGGCTTTTTTTTACCATGATTCATTAGTTCATCAAAGTTAATTTTTGTTAACTGTTTTTCTTTCTTTTTCTTTTTCCCTTTTTCAACCAACATCTTATCAATCTCTTTTTTAAAAAAAAAAATTTTTTTTTTATTTTTCATTTTTAGAGTCATATTTTATCCCTTCATAGTAGTTACCCTTATTTTTGGCATATATATATAAGTTGTTCTCTCTTTAAAATTTTGAGATACAGTTTCTTCTAACAGATAAAAATATACCCTAAATCACTAGTGTATGGTTCTGTTCTAGTCTCCTGCCTGGTCACATTCTCTCCCTTTTTTTCTTTTTTTTTTTTAAATCTTCTTTCTTTTTTCAAACAACTTCTTATATTATCAAGTCCTTTTATAAAATCTTATATAATTTTCATCTTTACACTCATCTTCTATCCCTTCATTGTACCAACTTTTATTTTGTACATATATGTCTTTCTTCTTTTAAAATTTTAGGAGGCACTTTTTTCTAACAGACCAAAATACGCCGAAAATCTAGTGTGTGGCACTAATCTACGCACTAGCCTGATCATATTTGATCACATTCTGCTTTTTTTTATTGTTCTGTTTTTGTTTTTATCTTTTTTTTTCTTTTTTTTTTCTCTTTCTATTTTCTTTCTTTCCCTTTCTTTTCCCCTGGTTTCAGGTCTTTTCTGATTTGTATACAGTATATATGCTGGGGACGTTGTAGCATTTTGTTCTCTCATTCATCTATTCTCTGGACAAAATGACAAGACGAAAAAAATCACCTCAGCAAAAACAAGAGGTAGTACAGTCAGCCAGGGACCTACTCAATACGGACATTAGTAAGATGACGGACCTAGAGTTCAGAATCATGACTTTAAAGATACTAGCTGGGCTTGAAAAAAGCGTGGAAGTTATTAGAGAAACCCTTTCTGGAGAAATAAAAGAACTAAAATCTAACCAAGTCGAAATCAAAAAGGCTATTGATGAGGTGCAATCAAAAATGGGGGCACTAACTGCTAGGATAAAGGAGGCAGAAGAGAGAATTAGTGATATAGAAGACCAAATGATGGAAAGTAAAGAGGCTGAGAAAAAGAGGGAGAAACAACTACATGATCACGAGGGCAGAATTCGAGAGATAAGTGATTCGATAAGACGAAACAACATTAGAATAATTGGGATCCCAGAAGAAGAAGAAAGAGAGAGAGGGGCAGAAGGTATATTGGAGCAAATAATAGCAGAGAACTTCCCTAATGTGAGGAAGGAAACAGGCATCCAAATCCAGGAGGCACAGAGAACCCCTCTCAAAATCAATAAAAATAGGTCAACACCCCGACATCTAATAATAAAACTTACGAGTCTCAGAGACAAAGAGAAAATCCTGAAAGCAGCTCGGGAGAAGAGGTATGTAACCTATAATGGTAAAAATATTAGATTGGCAACAGACCTATCCACAGAGACCTGGCAGGCCAGAAAGGACTGGCAAGATATCTTCAGAGCACTAAACGAGAAAAATATGCAGCCAGGAATACTATATCCAGCTAGGCTGTCATTGAAAATAGAAGGAGAGATCAAAAGCTTCCAGAACAAACAAAAACTAAAGGAATTTGCAAACACGAAACCAGCCCTCCAAGAAATATTGAAAGGGGTCCTCTAAGCAAAGAGAGAGCCTAAAAGCAGCAAAGATCAGAAAGGAACATAGACAACATACAGTAACAGTCACCTTACAGGAAATACAATGGCACTAAATTCATACCTTTCAATAGTTACCCTGAATGTAAATGGGCTCAATGCCTCAATCAAAAGACACAGGCTATCAGATTGGATTAAAAAACAAGACCCATCCATATACTGTTTGCAGGAGACTCATTTTAGACCCAAAGACACCCCCAGATTGAAAGTGAGGGGGTGGAAAACCATTTACCATGCTAATGGACACCAAAAGAAAGCTGGGGTGGCAATCCTTATATCAGACACATTAGATTTTAAAACAAAGACTGTAATAAGAGATGAGGAAGGACACTATATCCTACTTAAAGGTTCTATCCAACAAGAAGATCTAACAATTGTAAATATCTATGCCCCAAACATGGGAGCAGCCAATTATATAAGGCAATTAATAACAAAAGCAAAGAAACACATTGACAACAATACAATAATAGTGGGGGACTTTAACACCCCCCTGCCTGAAATGGACAGATCATCTAAGCAAAAGATCAACAAGGAAATAAAGACTTTCAATGACACACTGGACCAAATGGACTTCACAGACATATTCAGAACATTCCATCCCAAAGCAACGGAATACACATTCTTCTCTAGTGCCCATGGAACATTCTCCAGAATTGATCACATCCTAGGTCACAAATCAGGTCTCAACCGGTACCAAAAGATTGGGATCATTCCCTGCATATTTTCAGACCACAATGCCTTGAAACTAGAACTCAATCACAAGAGGAAAGTCGGAAAGAACTCAAATACATGGAGGCTAAAGAGCATCCTACTAAAGAATGAATGGGTCAACCAGGAAATTAAAGAAGAATTAAAAAAATTCATGGAAACCAATGAAAATGAAAACACAACTGTCCAAAATCTTTGGGATACAGCAAAGGCAGTCCTGAGAAGAAAGTATATAGCAATACAAGCCTTTCTCAAGAAACAAGAAAGGTCTCAAATATACAATCTAACCCTACACCTAAAGGAGCTGGAAAAAGAACAGCAAAGAAAGCCTAAACCCAGCAGGAGAAGAGAAATCATAAAGATCAGAGCAGAAATCAATGAAATAGAAACCAAAAGAACAGTAGAACAGATCAATGAAACTAGGAGCTGGTTCTTTGAAAGAATTAACAAGATTGATAAACCCCCGGCCAGACTGATCAAAAAGAAAAGAGAAATGACCCAAATCAACAAACTCATGAATGAAAGAGGAGAGATCACAACCAACACCAAAGAAATACAAACAACTATAAGAACATATTATGAGCAACTCTATGCCAGCAAATTAGATAATCTGGAAGAAATGGGTGCATTCCTAGAGATGTATCAACTACCAAAACTGAACCAGGAAAAAATAGAAAACCTGAACAGACCTATAACCACTAAGGAAATTGAAGCAGTCATCAAAAATCTCCCAAGAAACAAAAGCCCAGGGCCAGATGGCTTCTCAGGGGAATTCTATCAGACATTTAAAGAAGAATTAATACCTATTCTCCTGAAACTGTTCCAAAAAAATAGAAATGGAAGGAAAACTTCCAAATTCATTTTATGAGGCCACCATTACCTTGATCCCAAAACCAGACAAAGATCCCATCAAAAAGGAGAATTACAGACCAATATCCTTGATGAACATGGATGCAAAAATTCTGACCAAAATACTAGCCAATAGGATCCAACAGTACATTAAAAGGATTATTCACCACGACCAAGTGGGATTTATCCCTGGGCTGCAAGGCTGGTTCAACATCCGCAAATCAATCAACGTGATACAATACATTAACAAAAGAAAGAACAAGAATCATATGATCCTCTCAATAGATGCAGAAAAAGCGTCTGACAAAGTACAGCATCCTTTCTTGATCAAAACTCTTCAGAGTATAGGGATAGAGGGTACATACCTCAATATCATAAAAGCCATCTATGAAAAACCTACAGCGAGTATCATTCTCAATGGGGAAAAGCTGAGAGCTTTTCCCCTAAGGTCAGGAACACGGCAGGGATGTCCACTCTCACCACTGCTATTCAACATAGTATTAGAAGTCCTAGCCACAGCAATCAGACAACAAAAAGAAATCAAAGGCATCCAAATCGGCAAAGAGGAAGTCAAACTCTCACTCTTTGCAGATGATATGATACTGTATGTGGAAAACCCAAAAGACTCCACCCCAAAAGTGCTAGAACTCATACAGGAATTCAATAAAATGGCAGGATATAAAATCAATGCACAGAAATCAGTGGCATTCCTATACACCCACAACAAGACAGAAGAGAGACAAATCAAGGAGTCGATCCCATTCACAATTGCACCCAAAACCATAAGATACCTAGGAATAAATTTAACCAAAGAGGCAAAGGATCTGTACTCAGAAAACTATAAACCACTCAGGAAAGAAATTGAAGAAGACACAAAGAAATGGAAGAACGTTCCATGCTCATGGATTGGGAGAACCAACATTGTGAAGATGTCAATGCTACCTAGAGCAATCTACACATTCAATGCAATCCCCATCAAAATACCATCCACTTTTTTCAAAGAAATGGAACAAATAATCCTAAAATTTGTATGGAACCAGAAGAGACCCTGAATAGCCAGAGGAATACTGAAAAAGAAAAGCAAAGCTGGCGGCATCACAATTCCGGACTTCCAGCTCTATTACAAAGCTGTCATCATCAAGACAGTATGGTACTGGCACAAAAACAGACACATAGATCAATGGAACAGAATCGAGAGCCCAGAAATGGACCCTCAACTCTATGGTCAACTTATCTTTGACAAAGCAGGAAAGAATGTCCAGTGGAAAAATGACAGTCTCTTCAACAAATGGTGTTGGGAAAACTGGACAGCCCCATGCAGAAGAATGAAACTGGACCATTTCCTTACACCACACACAAAAATAGACTCCAAATGGTTGAAAGACCTAAACATGAGACAGGAGTCCATCAAAATCCTAAAGGAGAACACAGGTAGCAACCTCTTTGACCTCAGCCGCAGCAACCTCTTCCTAGAAACATCGCCAAAGGCACGGGAAGCCAGGGCAAAAATGAACTCTTGGGATTTCATCAAGATAAAAAGCTTTTGCACAGCAAAAGAAACAGTCCACAAAACCAAAAGACAACCGACAGTCCACAAAACCAAAAGACAACCGACAGAATGGGCGAAAATATTTGCAAAGGATATATCAGATAAAGGGCTAGTATCCAAAATCTATAAAGAACTTATCAAACTCAACACCCAAAGAACACATAATCCAGTCAAGAAATGGGCAGACGACACGAACAGACATTTTTCCAAAGAAGACATCCAAATGGCCAAGAGACACATGAAAAAGTGCTCAACATCGCTCGGCATCAGGGAAATCCAAATCAAAACCTCAAGGAGATACCACCTCGCACCCCAGTCAGAGTGGGTAAAATTAACAAGTCAGAAAACGACAGATGTTGGCGGGGATGCGGAGAACGCGGAACCCTCCTACACTGTTGGTGGGAATGCAAGCTGGTGCAACCACTCTGGAGAACAGTATGGAGGTTCCTCAAACGGTTGAAAATAGAGCTACCATACGAGCCAGCCATTGCACTACTGGGTATTTACCCCAAAGATACAAATGTAGGGATCCGAAGGGGTACGTGCACCCCAATGTTTAGAGCAGCAATGTCCACAATAGCCAAACTGTGGAAAGAGCCAAGATGTCCATCAGCAGATGAATGGATAAAGAAGAGGTGGTGTATATATACACAAGGGAATATTAGGCAGCCATCAAAAGGAATGAGATCTCGCCATTTGCAACGACGTGGATGGAACTGCAGGGCGTTATGCTGAGTGACATAAGTCAATTGGAGAAAGACATATATCATATGACCTCACTGATATGAGGAATTCTTCAACTCGGGAAGCAAACTGAGTGTTGCTGGAGTGGTGGGGGGTGGGAGGGATGGGGTGGCTGGGTGATAGGCATTGGGGAGCGTATGTGCTATGGCGAGCGCTGTCAATTGTGTAAGACCATTGTGTTGAATCACCGATCTATACCTCCGAAACAAATAATGCAACATATCTTAAGAGAAAAAGAAAAAGAAGAAGATAGCAGGAGAGGAAGAATGAAGGGGAGTAAGTCAGAGGGGGAGACAAATCATGAGATATGATGGACTCTGAAAAACAAACTGAGGGTTCTAGAGGGGAGGAGGGTAGGGGGATGGGTTAGCCTGGTGATGGGTATTAAAGAGGGCACATTCTGCATGGAGCAGTGGGTGTTATGAACAAACAATGAATCATGGAACACTACATCAAAAACAAATGATGTAATATATGGTGATTAACATAACAATACAAAATTAAAAACAAAGAAACAAACAAATATCTTTTTTAAAAAAGCTCCTCAAGCTTTCCCAATTTCCACTTTGGCTGGCTCCTACTGCCTTAGTCTCTGCAATTCCAAACCCAAACTTCCCCTATGTTGTTTACATGTCTGCAGACACATGGGGCCATTGGAAACTGAGACAGAGAAGAACAGAGAAATTATAAAAATTATCCAAGAGAGACTCAAGAAACCGCAAGCTCTAGTTCTACTACTTCTCTGTCCTTATTCTGTGTATGAATTACTCTATAGTCAATTTACTTTTAAGTAAGCAAGTTTGCACAAACTGTTACCAACAAATATTAAATAAATCAAATCATCAACAAATTTTAAATACACCTAATTGTGATATGGTACTGAAACGTATTTATTTCCATCTGATCATTTAAATGGCACTTCAGATTCTCTTGGCAAATGGCAGTCAATAATGAGAAAAATTATTTCTAATAAGAGTGTTACACATGTGGTCAGCAGCACCTGAAAACTGGAGAAGAAATGAAGTTGGGTGGAAGCCATTTAAGTTCAGACATTTCACCACACACTGCCTCCAAGTCTTCAATACTTATGTACGTATTTATCTATTTCTTGAATCAACCACCACTAACACCCACTACATGTCAGACATGGTTCTACTTGTTTTATTAATGTTAAGTATCATTTAATCTTTACAATGATCTATGAAGTGGGATTATTATCATCCCCAATTCTCAATCAGGAAACTGAGATGCAGAATGGTTTAGGAACACAGCTCATAAGGGGCAGAGCTACGATCAGCTTGGCTCTGGACTCCATGCTTTAAATCACTATGCTTAGTCTCCAGGAACCTGTAAAAAGTGCAAGTCTTAACCCCAAACCTTGGCTTTCCCCACCCTCCCGTCCCTAGGTGGCCCTAGCTTCCAGGGGCATTCTCTCAATTCCTTTACCAGTTCACACTCCTTCCCTGCTCTAAGTGAACACCCTCCCACATCCCCCTTTTGTTCTTAGCCTTCTGTTCTCAGGTTAACCCTACTGCCTAAATTACAAACTCCAGTGCTCCCTGCATTTCTCAGTACTCAAAGCAAAACTGTAATTATGTATTTCATGGGTAATTATCTGCTTCCAGTCTTTTCCAACCAGGTGGTGATATGTCAGACACCGTATCTGTCCTATTTATCGTGTGTTCCCAATCGCTGAATACCCACCACCCACCCAAATGAAAGGGCCTACCACAAAGTACACTCTCAACAATTTCTGTTGAATGAACGAATGACTGAAGTACACTCCAGCCTAGGGCTTTCCGATTCGGGACACCTATCTGTGCTCACAAAGCTGTCCCCACTACAGCCCTAGAATGTAGACTCCTGTGGCATACACACAAGAGCTCTGGAAAGTACTGGCTCTGCACACCGGTATTACGTGGCCCTGGGCTGACCAACTACCCCCCAAAACACACCTTGACTGACCTGATCTCCGGTGCACAATGGGGACCCTGACATCCCCAGTGGAATGTAACCTATTCAAGAGGGAGAACCTGAACTCCTCCTCCCCTATCCACACTAGACTTACTTGCTTCTCCTCGGTCTTCCATAAAGACTTTAGCCTCAAGGAGGCCAAGACCCCGTCTGCCTGGTTCAGGCCGGATTCCCAGTCACGCTGTCCCCAGGCCTGGTGTACAGCACAAGTGAGATAATTATCGGCTCCATCAATGAAGCCCCGCCCTGGGCACTTCACAGGTGCCAAAGGAGGGTCGCACGAGGTAACGACTACCTTTTGGCGAACAAGCGTGTTCCGGAGACACAGGCCCGCCTCCCACCAGACCCCAGCCCCCTGGGGACGCCGGTCCCTGACCCCGCGCCCGGCAGTCACCTCTGCATAGGGAAGCATTATCGCAAGTGCCGGGCACTTCCTCGTCCTCTGTGTCTGTCGAGGAGGAAAATCAGGAGCTGAAAGAGGGCGTCCTCAGGCTACTGGCCAAGGCAGTGGAGGTACCGGTGTACTGCGCTCACCAGGAACAGCTAAACGGGGTCCACAGACGCCGGGGGAACAAGCCAGCCTCCGAGAAGGAAGGACGGCTTGGTTCCACCGCGCTCAGCTGGCGCCGCTCAGAGACGTCACCCACGTCAGCTGCCCTAACAACCTTCCCTTCTCATTGGCGCCTCTGCCCAGGCCCTCACTGGAAAATTTCGCAGTCCCCTGGCACCGCGGCGGGGTCCCTGGATAAAAAATGTAGCCCCGCCCACTATACCCGGAAGGCGGCGGCGGGGGGGGTGGCTGAAGTAAACTGAAATGGACGCAAAGGCCCGCCGCAATGCATTCCGGGAATTGTAGTCATCGGTGGGCGGGGAGTGCACCGGGTTTCTTCTTGTGGTGAGAATATCTTCCAACTGTCATTCAAGGGGAGGAAGAGCTACAAGATCTTCAGCATTAGGGCGAAGCGCAGAGAATCCAGCTGGAGGAAACAACTGTTAGTGTTAACAGTTACTCGGGGCTCAGTCTCAACCACTGAGCAAATGTTCATGGAGCGCTGACTGGGCCAGGAGCTGTGCTAAGAAAGGGCTTTGCGCACATAATCGCCTTTCAAATGTGGAGGAAGGAATGTGCAGAAAACTGGTACAATGCAAAACTGTGTAGTAGTGAAAGCCAACTAGAGCTGCCAGTTACAAGCATCAATGGCTGAAGTTAAGAAACATAGTGAAAGAAGGGAATAGAACATTTTTATAAAGTTCAAACCAAGCAAAACGAATATTTAGAGAAAGGCACATATATGATAAAATACTGTACAGTAGAAGAAAGGAATGGAGGGGGGAAACAAGCACCACAGTGACCTTCAGGGAATGGGGAGGGTAAGGATTGCAGAGGCACCTGAAGTATTTCTCAAGTTGCGGTGGTTCACATGTGTTTCATTATTATGCATATTTAAGATACTTCTTATATATATATATTTTGTACTGCACTTCTTAGAAAACATTTTCTAGAAAAATAAAAACGTGTATTTGTATGTTCCATTTCTCTGCCTGGAGCACTGAATGGATCTACTCAAACGTTAAAAAGCTTGGATCACACACACACACACACACACACACACACACACACACACACAAGCACAATAACAATAAAAAGCCAGTGTACGTATCTTAGAGCAAGATCAGATATCAAAAGCTTACTTAGTATTGTATGGAGGGACAAGAGCTCATTGACAGCCAAAGTAGAAATGACAGTGGGGAAGGTTGAGGTGAGGGAGGCTTGCCCGGGGGAGCAGTGAGATCAAATACAGCGCTTTCCTTGAGTGGTCCTCTGCCAAGAGGGTAATGCAAACCACTGAATTAGTACAGTCTCCCAGCTTGACAGTGGACACATCCCATGGGTGTTAGTCAGTAGTAAGTGTCAAGGGCTAGTAGTATAAGGTATCAATCCCCTAGGTGTGGATTGTGAGGCTGAGGGTAACTGGAGGAAGGTGGAGGCAGATATACTGATCCGCCCCTGTCATTTTCTAAGCGAAGGACACCTCTGTTCTTTGCTGAGCTTTGATTCAGAAGTGACAATCACAATCTGGGAGGGAACTGACAAACCCTGGCCAGCTTGTTTGTTAGCTCATATTCTGTTAGTTCAAATGCAGGTCGCCATCCGTTTCCAGACTAATGTCCCATTCTTGCCAACAAGGTGCGAATGGATGTGAATTGACTGCATCTAGGAGGGAGATGCCATCAGTGTGACCTCCCATCTGGCCTGGATTGGTCTCCAAGGCTCCCCCCTGAGTTCCACAGCCACACAACCTGCTGACTGCTGTGCTTGCGTTCCACTGACTGGGTGTGGGTCAGTGCTTGGGGCAGACAGACAGATCCTGGTGGGGAGAGCGCACCCCACACACCGTCCTGGGAATGACCCTCTGTGTTGTGGGTGGAAAGGAACGAGGCCATGACCCCAGGGAGATGTAAAAATGGCTCCCTGGCTGCCTACTGAGTCACTGTGGTTCAGGCAATAGGAGTGGCCTAGCCCGACTCCCGAGCTGCCGCTCCTCTCCCTGTTACCGTGCGTCCTCCGGAGCCCTCGGGGTTTTGAGGCACACATCCATGGCAGACCAGGGCTCAGGAGCTGAAGAGAAACACAGAAGTGGAGGGAGGGCCGTTTGCTGCTCCACTTCTCTCCCAGTACAAAACCCCTCCTCTACATACTTGCTTTCTCTTAGTGTTGTTGCTTCCGGCACGTCCAGGGACTCATCTCGGGATGCACACACTTGAGGCTCCCACTCCGGCCATGGACAAAATGATCTTCCTGGCAGAAAAAAAAAACCAAAAAAACAGAGAAAGACGAGCAGGGTAAAAAGACCTTCCTCCACCCCACAAGTATATCCAGGAACAAACAAATCGAAAATAAAGGAGGAATGGAAGAAAGGAAACTGGATACAAGAGGAGGAAACCTCAGCCCCCCCAAATTAATTGACCATAGGTTCACAATTTGACCCAACTGGAAAACCAAGAGTTAGTAAAATAATTAGTACATGTACTAATGTACATTAGTACATAATTATGACAAAAGATAAAAGGAGGCTGATTGGCTTTTTTGCCTCTACAACATAGGTTCTGAATTAACTTTAATGTCTGCTAAGATGCACCAGGTGGCTAACCTTCAGAAACTTAATACGAGGGCTCAAATTATGGTTATCCCTAGTAAAATAACCATATTTTCTAGCTCCTGTATTTAATGCTTTAACATCTCAGGCCTTCCTGACTTTGGAGGGACTGTCCCTGTCAGGCTTAGTTAATTCCTAGAGATGGTCAACAGCTTGCCTGGGAGCACACCTTTCACATGTAAACCAACCAATACAGAGCCTTTACCCCCAAGCACCTCCTCTAAGAAGTTCTTACACTCAGGCCACTATCCCCTGCCCTGATCACCTGAGGGACAGGGACAGACTACTCCAGATACCACTATGGCCTGGAGCCCACTGAAATTATTCAAACTAGCCAGTCTTAAGCCTGCTTACCCTGCCTCACCTGTCCCTTCCCATGGAAACCACAAGAAAGGGTCTTGCCCACATTTTCCCTTCACTCCCTCTTTCTCCTGACCAACCCGGGTGCTTCCTTGGGTGGCCCTCCATGGCTCTCAGGACCTCCTTCCTGAGAGTCTACAAAACTTCTTCCATTGTGAGTCTACAAAACTTCCATTGTGACAGTTATTGCTATATCTTCCTGGTCCCCTTCAAACATCTGAGACCCCTAGGGGTGCCTGGGTGGCTCAGTCGTTTAAGCTTTTGGCTCAGATCATGATCTCAGGATCAAGGGTCAAGCCTCCCGTTGGGCTCCTTGTGTGGGGTGCTGTTGGCTTGAGATTCTCTTTCCCTCTGCCCCTTCCTTCCCCCTGCCCGCGCTTGTGCTCTTTTTCTCTCATTACAATAAATAAATAAATAAATAAATAAAACCTTAAATAAAAAAAGCCCAGCCGGAATCCCAACTAATTTAAACATGGTGAATATTTTGCAATTATAGATTTTCCAATATGTTCTGTTTAGTGCCTATTTCAACATCCTCTCAGTCACGTGTGCCTTGACCTTGAAGGGGACACATTTTACCTTGTTATGCACAGGGCACACAAACCGCTCTATGACACGCAATCTTTGCAGATAGGATCTTATTGCACCCAACCTTCTGCAAGAACAAAGGTATGACATCACATTTATGACATCCTACTGTGAGGACATTTGGTTGACACATTTGTTAAGGACATACAACTACAGGGGGCGACTGGGTGGCTCTGTCCGTTACGTGCCTGCCTTGGCTCAGGGTGTGATCCCAGGGTCCTGGGATCCAGTCCTACCTCAGATCCCTGCTCAGTGGGAAGCCTGCTTCTCTCTCTCCCTCTGCCCCTACCAGCCCCTTGTGCTCTCACTCTCGCGCTCTCTCTCAATTAACTAAATAAAATCTTTTAAAAGAAAAAAGGACATACACGTCCAAAGTCTTTCAGTATTTTTTCGGTTCTGGAGGTGACATATTCCTTGTTTATAAATTTTACATAAGCCCGTTTAGGCTGTTACTGGTCCATGAGCCCAGGTTGGGTGGGGCTCCCCTCTACAAAAGGCTCTAGGATCTGTCCAAGTTAAAATCGCCTTTTGGGGGCAAATGGGTGGTTCAATTGGTGAAGCGTCTCCCTTTGGCTCAGGTCATGATCTCAGGGTCCTGAGATGAAGCGCAGCGTGGGTCTCCCTGCTCAGTGGAGAGACTGCTTCTCCCTCTGCCTTTGACCCCCTCCTCCAGCTCCAGCTCTCTCTCAAGTACAAAAATAAAATCTTTTTAAAAAATATCACCCATTATTTCCCTAAGTGAAAAGGCTTTAGCAAGCACCTCTCCAGTTTCCTGGAATCCCTGGAATTGTCCATGGGCTCCCGATGCAAGAAACAGCCCTCCTTGGCCCTGGGTTATAGACCATGAAAGGAGCAATTGTTGGCCATGCACTGGGCTCTCCTGGAAACAGAGTCTCTCACAGACTCTGAGCCTTCATAACCTGCTGTCTGTTACTCCGCGGGTCATGGTACCCCACCAGCTTAATGTAGTTACCAAGACCTTCTTGCTACAGACTGAACCAGTCTGCATATCCAACCTGCAGGTGGGGGCGGCTGCTTGGGTCCACAGTCCTTGTCAGATTCCGTGGCGTGCGGGACGTCAGCCTTACCTTCTGTCCCTTGGCTACTTCAGGATTCCCTTGGGATCAACTGAGTGACCATCAATGGCAGTTGACACATTTTGGTTTTGATGCCATCTCTCCTTCCTGGTCAGGTGCCAGCCACACTTCCTAGAGAAGCACTTGTCCTAGTCCTTAAAAGTCTCAGCCCCAGGCTGAAAATGATGTGGACATACCAGAGTCCACTGGGATGGAGAGCGTGAGATTAAGATTCCATAGGAAGTGTTGTCTTGGCATCGGGGAACATCAGAGGGCCTCCAATGGCCTTACTCTAAGTTCCCTTCGCCCTCTGCTCCCAGGTGCACCCCCCTGTGGCCCTGCACGGTATGGACCATAAGTACACGTGGGTTATAAATTACTGTCGAGCTCATCTGTTCAGCATCCGGGCATCCCATTACATTAGGGTGGGAATCACTCCCCCACCAATGGGTGAAGAGGAGAAAAATGAAATCCTTCTGCTCTGTACCTTTGTCAAAGCACAATGATGAGGCTCATGGACTTGAAGTTATTTGGATAATAAACTATTTGGGGCTTGTAAGAATTCACTGGGGCTAAAGGGTGGCCTGTATGTGAATGATGAGCAGGAGGGAAGGCTGCAAAAGCAAGGGCTTGAGTGGTCTCTTAAAGGTCGAATTCCAGGCAATGGGGAACCCTCAAATAATTACAGCAGGGAAGTAACATCAGATTTTCATCTCACTTCGTCCTGACAGCAGCGTGGAGAATGGATGCAAGGGAGGCTGAGAGTGGAATCAGCAAGATCGGTAGGCAGTCTACTGCACTAGTCTGTGCAAGAGACAGGAATGGGTGAACCAGAACACTGGCATCAGAAAGGGAGGGACGGACTTAAGATATTTGGCAGGTTGAAGATGCAGCAGAATGGAAAATTAATGGAATGGAAAGAGGTCTTTAAAGAAGTCTGAATGGGGGGGCACCTGGTTGGCTCAGTCGGTTAGCATCTGCCTTCGGCTCAGGTCATGCTCTCAGTGACCCAGGATTTAAGCACCACATCAGGCTCCCTGCTCACCAGGGGGGCCTGCTTCTCCCTCGCCCTCTACCAACAACCCCCGACCCGTGCTCTCCTGCTCTCTGTCAAATAAATAAATAAAATTAGAAAAAAAAAAAGAAGAAAAGAAGTCTGAATGGATCGTTTCCACAGTACAGGGGAGTAATTAGCCTGGAACTGCAAATGAAGATTTGGAGTGGCTTTTGAGGAAATGAACAAGAGAGTTGACCATGGACATTTGAAGTAAAAACCCATCAAATACTGATCAATAGGAGCTAGTTAAGTAATTTAGGGTATATCCATTAATGCCTGCATTTCCTTTTAAAGAATAAACTGGAATTCATTCACATTTGTAAAGATCTCGAAGGCAGAGTGATTTTTTTTGAAAAAAGCAAGTCAGAGAATACTATATGCCTAGCTAGACAAATAAACATATATTTCTAAAGGCCTGAGAGAAATCAGGTTACCCATGAAGTGGATTCCCAGGCAACATAAAATAATTAAAAATAAAAAATAAAAGAGAAAGAGAAATGGGACATAGATGGGAAAATCAAACTTGCACTTTTTGAAAAAATGTATTTATCTTAAACTTCCATGCTATAAACCTAGTTTCTCAAACAAGATGTGGGTGCTCGTGTATTCGATAAGTTTGGAACATTAAGAAAAGTTTATGTTTTCCTTACCGAAGGTATATGTAGATACGTGCTCCTTATGAAAACATCAAAGTATTACAGGCAATACTGGAAGTACCATTGACCACAGCCTCCAACCCCACCAATGTCTACTCTCATAAGAAATAAGCACCATTTTCAGTTTGGTGAATACCTCTGCAGTCACTAAAAGACCCTTTTTTTGTTAACTCATAAAAGAATATTTTTATTCGGCTGAAAGCAAAACTTCAAATAGTACGTTTTGCAAAAGGACATTTTGGGATAAGGTAAACACACGGAGTGATTTGGTGTCTTCCGAGCACTGTCTCATCTCGGGCTTGAGAATCCTCTATTTCTTGGAGAGGCATTTGGCCGCCATTCCAACCTTCTTGGCAGGTGACAGTATTTGGGGCATGTATGTGGGCAAAGCATCAGTGATGGCATTTAGAAGAAGGTGCTCCGATCGATCCGTTTCCAGTCTAAGTGGGGTAATAAGAGACACAGCTGTGGTGCGGGGCTTCACATCTTTTTTCCGGGGTGTGGATCCTAGGGTAGTGTTCGGACGTGGTGGGCCTTGTTTCATAGCCAGTTTTCCCCTTCCTCCGGAATCTGGGGGCTTCACGTCATGAGCAGAGGGTTTTGGTGGTGGCAAAGCTGAATGAGATTCTGCTTCTAGAAACTGGACGAAAGTCCTGAAAAAGAATTCTTGGCCATAGGTCCGTGATCTGGCTTCACACTTGTGTTGGGGGCACTTTTGGGTCCAGGCACCCGAGTCATCCAGCTGGTAACACCACCTGGCCCTTCACTGAACAGCTGCCACATCTGGTCTTCTCCGATCCCCAGCATGCTTCCCATCAACCTTAACGCTTCCTGCCATTCGGCATCAGGTGCTTGGAAAGATCCCAGGAAGAGTCTCCTTAGTAGGGTTTTGTCCACCATTCCTTCGGACTTACTGACTAAGTTCATCAGTTTCTTCGGTGTGTCCTCCAGGATTTCCTGCTGGACCTCATTCTGTTTCTTGAATTCTTGGAGTTGGTCTTCCTTCAGCTCCAAGTCAGCATTTGTTTTATGGAATCGTCCCTGTAATGACTTCAGTTTTCCTTCCAGGCTGTCTGCCTTTTCCATCCATTCGGCAAGTTCCAACTTGAGGTCAGCTAGGATGTGACCATACTGCTTTCCTTCTTCCTGGGAGGCAGCAAGCTGCAGTGCGGTGTCCTCTTTCTGCTGGGTCACCACATGCAGCTGCTCCTGCAGCGACTCTACCTGCAGACTGGCTCCACCGCTGGCATTTTCCATGGCAGTGGAAGACACAACTAGTTTTCCCTGCAAGACCGTCACTTCCTTCCTGAGTTGAGCCACTTTGTCTTCTGAGGTCAGAGCTTCCCGGCGATGAGCGTCTTCGGCGTCTAGAGCCAGGTGTCGCCGTCTCTCCAGCTCCTGGGTTAGGCGTAATTCGCTCTCACATAAATGGTGAACCTCCTTTGGAGGGCATAGGTTTCCATTTGTTTCTGTTTCAGGGCCAACAGGACTTCATCTCTCTCCTGTTGGCACAGAACTGTCTTTTCCTGCATTGATGTAACTGCACTGACAAGCCAGTTCACTTCCCCGGTCTCCTGCTCTTCTCTCTCTTGCAATAGTTGCTCCAAAGCAAGTGCCTTCTCTTTCATCACAGCACCCTGGGATTCCTCCTCTCTCCGCATCACTGAAAGCAGCCTATGTGTCTCTTGCAATGCCTGACTTCCCCGGTCTCCTGCTCTTTTCTCTCTTGCAATAGTTGCTCCAAAGCAAGTGCCTTCTCTTTCATCACAGCACCCTGGGATTCCTCCTCTCTCCGCATCACTGAAAGCAGCCTATGTGTCTCTTGCAATGCCTGATTTCCCACTTCCTTTCCTCTAGAGGCTTCCACGACTTTTGCATTTTCCTCCCTCAGTTGACAAACATCCATTTCAAACTCTGCTCTTCTCTCCTTCAGATTGGTGACCGTCTGCCTCAAAAGTTCTTTTTCACTCACTTGGCTACTGAAGTTCTCCTGTAAAGAAAGCAATTCCTCACTTTTCACTTGGATTCGGAGCTCCTGATCCTGAAGGAAGTTTTGTAGAACGGTCTGTTTCTCCTTCAGCTGCTCAATGTCGGAATCCCTGTGTTCCTGCCGTTGGCCTTCTCCTTCCCACGTGCCAGCCACTGAATCAATCCATCTCTGATTATCTTCCTGGAGGGTTCGAATCATTGTATCTTTTTCTTGCATTGATTTTTTAGCTCTTCTACCTCCTCTTGGAGCAACTGAGAAGCCTCACTCACTCTGTCAGATTTCATGGCCTCCAGAGAGTCCGATGACTCCAAGGAGTCGGTGGAGGGCTGGAGGAAAATCACGTCCAGTTTCCCTAGAAAGAGATCCTTGGCATTGCAAAGCTCCCTGATGCTGAGCTGAATTTGTGCCAGTTCCTTCTCTAAATGTTGTAATTGTACTTCATTGCCTTTGTACCTTTGCATCAGGTCACTAGAGGTCATCTTTAGTTCAGAATCCTTCTCGCTGCTGGTGAAAGCCCGCACCTGGAGTTGTGCCAGATCTCTCTGAAGCTGGGGTGACTCACGCTTCATATTTTGGACTGTAGTCATCACCTGCTGTTTCCACTCTTCCATGATCTTCACTCGCTGTTTTAATGTGTCCCGTTCCTGTAGAAGCTGCTTCAACTGATCCATATTAACTCCTCGAACCTCATTAACAGTGCTGGATGGTTGCAGGAGTGTCAATAAAGTCTGACATTTCTGACTTAACGCATCCACTTTGAGGTCTTTTTCTCAAACAATGTGTGATAAATTCTGAATCATTTCTCTAAACATCTCCTGACCACTACTCTCAATTCTAGTGGACAGTTTTTTATTTTCCTCTTGCATCCTCTGGAGGTCTGCTTCTGTGGCAGCAATTCTATCTGCCATTTTGTCATATTCTGTCTTCAGATTGCTGTTCTCCCTCATTTTCTCATTTAAGGCAGCCAAGACCTGTTCACTTTTCCAAGTATACTCTTGCAATTGCCGCTGAAGTCTCTTCACGTCCCTGTTCTGGCTGTGAGAAGCCACAGAGATCCTGCTGGAAAGACCCTGAATCTCCAAATCTTTCTGCTGGATGATCTGAGTTAGTTTACCAATCTCTTTGGAGAGCCAATCGATCTGTTCCATCAGTTGGATGTTCTCTTCAGTTAGAAACTTCATCTCCAGTTCGTGTTCTTTGATTCCTAGGACTAATCTTGAGTTTCGGCTTCAGATGAATCAAGCTTTTCACGTCCGTTTTCTCTAGGAAGAGGCTGACTTGTTGTGACTTCCACATCATCACAGTCTTCTGTTGGAATGTGCTGGCTTTTGTCAGGCAGCCAGGCTTTCATCTGTTCTATCGTGTCCTGCAAATTCTGAATCCCCTCGTCTTTTGCTGAAAGGAGCTGAGTGTGTTCAATAGTCATCTGCTCCTGCCGGTATTGGAGATGGTCCACTTTCTGCTTCTGCTCTTGTAAAGAATGAAGCGGTCCTATCTTCCCCTGCTGTTGGTTGTGAATGATCTTCTGTTGCTCTCTGATTTCCTCCTCGAGATCGTCTTTTAACTCCTGGAGTTGAAACACCTCACACTCTAGTTCTATGATCTCGTCTAGGATTTTAGGGTCGACCACAGGTACAGAATGACTCTGTTGTCTTGGGCTCTCCAGTTATTCTCTCAGATGATGACTTTTGTCTCTCATGGATGGGAGACACCTCTCTTTGTCCTCCACGGATGGCTGGAAAATGTCATTGCCTCTGAAGATTTGGATAGAGTGACCGAATTCCTCCTGAAGCTCTGGACTTCCTGTACGTTCTTCAATATACATCTCTTTCTCTTTAATGAGTTGTGTCAATCGCTTCTGCTCCTCCAAAGCAGAGGACAGCATTTCCTTCATTGCTTTATGGTCGGCGTCCATCTGCTCCATCCTCTTTTTGAGGTGTACTATTTCCAGGTCTTTCTCTTGACTATGTTGAATGAAAGGCGCATGCTCTAAAGGGGACCATTCTTTGATAGTTTGCTCATACTTGTTCGTTTCCTCCAACAGCTTCTTTTCCGCCCGAGACAATTTTGCTATTAACCGTCCTTTTTCTATTTTTAAAGTCCTCACAGCAGTGTTGTTTTCCAGAGAATCCTCGTTGTTCCAGAGAATAGATTCTTCCAGCTGATGTCTTACATCCTGGAGCACCAAAACCAACTTTTGGTTTTCTGCTCTGAGATCAGAAGCAACGTTGTTTAAATTGTCATTCAGCCGCTCCATTTCTGCAAGTTGTTGCTTCAACCTTCTAAGCTCAGTTTCCTTTTCTTGAAGTACATCATCTTTTCCATGGCCAGGAGAGTATTGATCTTGTAGGTCTTCTACCCATTTTTTCATACTCGAGGAGTTGTTTGTGGTGCCTGTCAATGACATCGGCCAGTTTTTCTTGATGGACACTGTGCAGTGTTGCAACTCCGAGATGATGTTCCTCAATCTCCCTCATCCGCTGCTCTTCTAGGTCCCTGATGGTGCTCTTCAGTTTCCAGATGGCATTGGAGTCTGAGTTATTTGGTCCCTTGGACAAACGTTTCCAAAGTGAAAGCTCAGCCTCCAGTGTTTCGATCTCATTGAGGAGTCTATTGATTTGTGTCTGAGATGATATGACATCAGCAAAGTCCATCGTGAGATCCGAGTTGTAGCCGGTGAAGGAAGTCTCACTGCCATCCCCTCTCCGCTGGGAATGGCCTAGGCCAGAGCCCAGGCCACCAACCCAGGAGCACATCTTCACTGGTCATATAACTGTCACGGTCCGCTGTGGAAAAGCGTCCAGCACAGTCGGACTACCCCGCCAAATGTCCTAGAACCCCTGCCTGAGCCAGGCTAAGAATCAGAACACAATAGGCGTTTCTAGGCAATGCCTGCCTGGGTGCGGCCCCCGCCAGGTTGCTAGGAAAGGCCGAGGCCTTGGGCCTTCTCAAGACTGACTCTGGCCACTGGTTCTGGTCCCAGCCACTCATCCCCACGACTTCCCTCGCAGGGCTGGGCCCTTTCCTTTTCTCCCCCTGCTTCCTGGCTGTCCTGGGTGGGCCGCTACTGAGTGCTCCTGCCTGACTGCCTCCAGGTGCCCGCCAACAGAAAATGCATCTGGACCTGGATTTTCTGCACTAAGTGGTGTCAGGGTAGACAAACTCCTGCAGCTTGTACTTTAAACACAACAGTATCTTTTTAATTAAGGTGCAATGTACATAGTCACACACATCCATTCACCTAGGAGAGCAGATCCAAGGTGCATTTGACAAATATCTACACCTGCACAGAGGCACCGCCCTCAAGGAGACTTTGGGCATTTCCAGCCTCCAGAGGCTCCAGAGTCTATGGATTTGTGTCTGCGATGAGATGACATAAGCAAAGTCGATCGTGAGATCGGAGGTGTGGCTGGTGAAGGAAGTCTCACTCACTCCTGAATGACCTGTCCCTCCCCTCCCGGCCAGGTCTGCAGGGACAGTGCGTCCCACACCGGGGTTTGGTGGTTCACCGGCTCCGGGGAGCACCCTGCAGGTGAGCTCTCTCCCTCCTCTGTGCTGACTTGTCCCGGCAGGGGGTTGCGGGCGGCAATGGCGGGGCCGGGTAGCGGTGCTACCCGCTCTGCGCAGGGCGGCCTCGGGTCTCCCGCGGCGGAGGCCAGGCTGCTTACTGAGCCCCTAGCCTGGCCAAACAAGGCTTGGCGGGCGGCGCTTTTGGATGGAAGTGGCGAGGGCGGGGTGCTGGCCTAGGCGGGGAATCGGTGTAGCTGCCTTGGTGGGCCCCAGAGCTGCCTAGCCCGAGTTCCGCAAGTCGCCGCCGCCACCATAAAGAAGCAATTCAACCACATAAAGCAGCTGGCCAACCAGACCGTGGGCAGGGGATTGTTCTGATTCGGGCTGGCCTGAGGAGCGCCCGGTGCAGTCGGGCGGGGGGCTGGGGGTTGAGGCGGTGGGGACGGAGGGCGGCCGCTCCGCTGGCCCACTATTCTGGTCCTCCGCTGCCTCCCTGGCGGCCCGTAACCCGGAGCTGTGCCATACCGAGACTTGTCGCCCAGCTCTTGGCCGACAATCGGCTCCCGGCTGCCCATGGTCCTGGACCCGCCAAGCACGGCTGTTGAGTTCATTTCCTCCCAGTGTGGACTGCTTCCCCTCGCCCCTTTTCCCCCGTTCTACAGATTCCCTCAGGAGAGTGTTTCATTTCTAGCCGCATAAAGTCATGGGTTTTTGTTTCTGTCTCCAGCTATTCACACATGGTGCACATATTCTGGGTGTTTATGGGGAAAGGGAGCTGGGTGGATCGGCCTCACAGATGACTGTCTTCTTCCTGCGGGCATGCCAGTCCATCTCCCCAGTGTTGGAGTCCACAGCCAGGAAGATCATTTTGTCCATGGCGGGAGTGGGAGCCTCAAGCCCCTGGATCCCGAGATGAGTCCTTGGACGTTCTGGGAAGCAACAACACTAAGAGAAAGCAAGTGTGTGGAGGAGGGGTTTTGTACTGGGAGAGAGTGGAGCACCAATCGGCTCTCCCTCCACTTTTGTGTTTCTCATCAGCTCCTGGGCCCTGGGCAGCCATGGAAGTGCGCCTCAAAACCCTGAAGGCTCTGGAGGACACACAATAACAGGGAAGGAGTGGCAGTTCGGGAGATGGGCAAGACCACTCCCATTGCCTGAACCACAGTGACTCAGGAGGCAGCCAGGGAGCCATTCTTACATCTCCCTGGAGTCCCTGCCTCCTTCCTTTCCTCTTCTGTACAATATTTTATTATATATTTGTGTATCTGTAAACATTCCTTTTGCTTGGTTTGAACTTTATGAATGTTTTATTCTTTCACTGCATATAATATTAACTTCAGCCATTGATGCTTGTAACTGGCAGCTCTAGTTCGCTTTCACTACTAGGCAGTTTTACATTGTACCAGTTTTCCGCACATTCCTTCCTCCACATTTGAAAGGCGATTTTGTGCGCAAATCCCTTACTTAGCACAACTCCTGGCGCAGAGTGGGCGCTCGAGGAACGTTTGTTCAGTGCTTGAGACGGAGCCCCGACTAACTGTAACACTAACCCTTGTTTCTTCCGGCTGAACTCCCTGTGCCTTTTCCCCTTTGTGAATGACAACCTAAAATATTCTGAGCAGCAGGAAGAAAACCGATTCTCTCCTGGGGCACCCAAAACTACAATTCCCAGAAAGAATTACCGTGCTCCTTTGCGTTAATTTCAGTTTACTTCGCCCCCTGAGCGAGCTTCCGGGTTGTGTGGGCGTGAACGAAGAATTATCCAATGATCGCAAACGCGGGTGGAGGGGGGCGTAAAATTGTCCAATGAGCGTGTGGATTGAGGCGCCAATGAGCGGGAAGGTTTCTCCCGGACCTGACCTGAGCTCCGTCATTGAGCCGCGCCACCGCGCTGAGAGCGGTGGAACCCAGCCCCTCTGTCCTATCCTCTAGGCGGCTGGCTCGTTCCCTCCGCGTCTGTGGACCCCGCTTCGATGTTCTCGGTGGGCGCAGCACCCCAGAACCTCCACGGTCATGGCCACTAGCCTGAGGACGCCCTCCTTCACCTCCTGTTCTTCCTCCTCGACAGACACAGACGACGAGGGAGTGCGCGGCACTTGCGAAGATGCTTCTATGTGCAAGAGGTGTCTACCGGGCGCGTGGTCAGGGGCCGGCGTCCCCGGGGGGCTGGGGGCTGGTGGGAGGCGGGCCTGTGTCTCCGGAACACGCTTGTTCGCCAAAAGGTAGCCGTCAATTCGTGCGACCCTCGCTTGACACCTGTGAAGTACACAGGGCAGTGGTTCATTTATGGAGCCGATAATTAAATCACTTGTGCTGTGCGCCAGGCCTGGGGAGAGCGTGACTGGGAATCCGGCCTGAACCAGGCAGACGGGGTCTTGGCCTTCTTGGGGCTAAAGTCTTGGTGGAAGACCGACAAGAAGCAAGTATGTCTAGTGTTGATGGGGGAGGAGAAGTTCAGGTTCTACCTCTTGAATAGGTTCATTACATTGGGGATTGTCAGGATCCCCATTGTGCACCTGAGATCACGCCAGTGAAGGTGTGTGTGTGTGGGTGGGGTGGGGGCGCTGAATGATCTGCCCAGGGCCACGTAATAACTGGTGTGGAGAGCCAGTACTTTCCAGAGCTCTTGTGTGTATGCCACGGGAGTCTACATTCTAGGGGTGTAGTGGGGACAGCGTTGTGAGCAGATACGTGTCCCATATCGGAAAGTCTGAGGCTGGAGTGTACTTAACAGAAATTGTTGAGAGTGTACTTTGTGGTTGACCCTCCCCTTTGGGTGGGTGGTGGGTATTCAGTGATTGGGAACCCATGGTAAATAGGACTGACATGGTGTCTGATGTACTCACCACCTGGTTGGAAAAGACAGGAAGCAAATAATTAACCATGAAATACATAATTACAGTGTTGCGTTGAGTGCTGAGAAATAGAGTGCATTAGAGTTTGTAATTTAGGCAATAATGGTTAACCTGAGAACAGAAGGCTAAGAACAAAACTGGGATGTGTTGTGTGTAGGGGGTGTTCACTTAGAGCAGGGAAGGAGTGTGAACTGGTAAAGGAATTGAGAGAATGCCCTTGAAGCTGGGGCCACCTAGGACGGGAGGGTGGGGAAAGCCAAGGTTTGGGGTTAAGACTTGCACTTTTTGTAGGTTCCTGGAGACTAAGCATAGTGATTTAAAACATGGAGTCCAGGGCCAAGCTGACTGTAGCTCTGCCCCTTATGAGCTGTGTTCCTAAACCATTCTGGGTCTCAGTTTCCTGATGTGAGAAATGGGGATGATGATAATCCCACTTCATAGATCATTGTAAAGATTAAATGATATTTAACATTAATGAAACACTTAGAGCCATGGCTGACATGTAGTGGGTGTTAGTGGTGTTTGATTCCATAAATAGATAAATACTTACATAAGTATTGAAGACTGGAAGGCAGTCTGTGGTGAAATTTGTGAACTTAAATGGCTTCCACCCAACTTCATTTCTTCTCCAGGTTTCAGGTGCTGTTGACCACATGTGTAGAACTGTTGAATTAGAAATAATTTTTCTCATACCAACTGTTATTTGCTAAGAGAATCTGAAGTGCCATCAAGATGATCAGAGGGAAATAAAATACTTTCAGGGGCATATCACAGTTAGGTATATTTAAAATTTGTTGATGATTTGTTATATTTATATTTGTTGGTGACGGTTTGTGCAAATTTGCTTATTTAAAAAAAAGAGTGAATTAACTGTAGAGTAACTCAGACACAGTGAAAGAACAGGGAAGTAGTTTAACTATAGCTTGCCTTTTCTTGACTCTCTGTTGGATAGTTTTTATAATTTCCCTGTTCTTGTCTGCCTCAGTTTCCAATGCCCCCCTCTGTCTGCAGACATCTAAACATTGTAGGGGAAGTTTGGGTTTGGAATGGCAGAGACTCTAAGGCAGTGGTACCCAGCCCAAAGTGCACTTCATCAGAGCCTGTGGGGCTTTTTAAAGAAAACACAGATTCTCACGTCCTTGTCTAGACTCATTGAATCAGAATCTTCTGGGTTAGGTCCTGGCTCTAAAAACCAGGTATGTTTCCCATCTGGAATCATTACATGAAAGCTTTTTTTGTACTGGGCTTTCCTTCGTCTGAACAACATGCAGCAAGATTGGAAGAATCCATAAGTTAATGTGTGAAGACATTTTGCAGGCCTCTGTCCTTCATGTTCTGTGATATCTTGATCTGCATCTTCACTGCAATGTGTTAAACCCTTAAACCTTGTCAGAAAATCATGTTATTAATAACATTGGGATTCCTTGCATGAATCATGGCCATATCACTTTATGCCTCAGTCCTCTCTTTGGAATCAGGATAAGATTGGAAACCCACCTTTGGGATGTAAGGATTAAAAGAGAAATAGATCGAAGGGAGTTGGCACAGGATTTGGCACAGAGTGTAGCCTTCAATAAAGTATTATTACTACTTTTGATTTTCCTCCATTCTTTTTTTTTTTTTTTTACAGATTGTATTTCTTTATTTTAGAGAGTGACTGCATGAGTGTGGCGGAGGAGAGGCAGAGGAAGGGGGGGGGGAAAGAATTTCAAGCAGAATCCACACTGATTTTGGAGCCCATGTGGGGCTCAAACTCACAACCTTCAGATCATGATCTGTGTCAAAATGAAGAGTTAGACGTTCAGTTGACTGGAACACCCATGCGCCCCTTGATTTCCCTCCATCTGAATTTTATTTAGTTGAAGTTACTGACTGTGGGTTAGGCTGGTTCCTGCCGCCCTAGGTTATAGCCCTAAAACCCCTAAAATCACATTAAGAAGGCCAGTTAGCCTCCCAGGACACCTAGGATTCCCTCCAAGAAAGGGAACCAGCCTTTCCTCCCGTGACAGTGGTCAGCATCCTCCATAAAGGCCACTGGGAGCACACCTCTTGTCAAACACAGTGGTTTTGTTACTCATCCTAAGGGAGAACCCACATCATGGCGACTGTGGGGCTGATCCGTAAGAAAGAGGGTGTTAGAAAGAACTTATAGGATTTGGGCTTTGGGCGGATGTTTTTGGGAGTGTTCAAGGAAGCAGGGGTGTTGCCTGGACTGGGTACTGAGGCGAGGCGAGGCGAGGCGAGACAGTTCTGGGATCGGGTAGCTCCATCAGTGTTTTCTAGAAGGAGGTGTGAGGAGCATGACGAACGATGTCATTCAGAAGGAAGGCACTCACTCGTATCAGCTGGGAGAGAGGAAGATTGGCATTTTGGGGTGGGCACAACAAGTTTGCTTTTGTCTGTTTGGACAAAAGAGAAAGTGGTCCTATTTTGTGTCCCTTCATCACCGGGGCCACAACACCTCATGCTACTGTTCTGCGAGGTCGTTTGTGTCCCAACAGGAGAACCGTGTGGTGTCTCCTTGAGTGCCAGGCCCACTGTGACCAGCCGTGCAGCCCGGCTCATGGTGCCAGTCCGCCTCCTCGATGTCTGCACTGCTCTTCCTTTTTTCCCAGCGGAGTGGGGAGGCCTTCAAAAGACAAATAGGTGTTTGTCAGGCAGAAGAAACTAGCCTGGCCATGGAAGCCCAGGGCTGTGTCAGCGGCACCTGACATTGGGCTGGGGAGCGGGGAGCAAGAGAGAATTCTGGAGAGGCTGTCAGAGAATGATACGTGGGAGGACCAAGGGGTTTCAAGTGGGGGAGCTGACGTGCTCCAGGTTTTCAGACGATCCCCAGAGGCCGTGTGAAATGACGTGGTGACAAAGGGCAGGTCTGTTACCCTTTCCTTCCCTGTGGCCACACCCCTGGCTCAGGTCCCTTCTACCTGCTCTGTTGCAATGTCCTTCTCGTTCTGCCTGCTTCTCATCCAGCTCCCTCTCCCATCCACGTGCTCCTGCTCTGGCCAGGATAATTTTTTTGGAATTCCACATCTTCTCCTGTCACTGAATTCCTCAAAACCGTTTGATTCCCCATCAGCCACAAGGTGAGAATCTGTACTGCGTGGCGTGACTCACTTTACTTTTTGTGATCCTCTCACAGTTCCCTGGGTCTCCCGCTGCCACCTGGAAAACTATATTTCAATGTCTCAGAATTATCGCC
This sequence comes from Eumetopias jubatus, assembly GCF_037043125.1. Classification (NCBI taxonomy): domain Eukaryota; kingdom Metazoa; phylum Chordata; class Mammalia; order Carnivora; family Otariidae; genus Eumetopias; species Eumetopias jubatus. The sequence goes on from NW_028274818.1 coordinate 90,471,285, forward strand.
CATCCATTCTTTCCAAAACTGCTCGAGATCCCCTTCCTATGTTTTTCTCCTTGCCACTCCCACCCCCCCAACTCCGTGAATGGGGCCACTGTGTCCTTCAGGTCCCACATGCAAAAGGGAGGAGTCATCTTGGAATTCTGCTTTTACTTCCTTACCCCCTTATGTGATCATTCACCCAGACCTGTGATTTTATCTGCTAAATATTTCTGGAATCTACCTCCTTTTCTCCACCTCTGCTTCTGCCCTCTCAGTCTTAGTTAAGGTCATTTGTGGTCTGAGCCATGGTGCTAGTCTGCTCGCTGAGCTTCCAGGTGCTTCTACCTCCCCCAAATCTCTGTCTCCCCCTGAAGCCAGAGGTTTGTGGAAGGCCCATTCATTGATGTCACTGCCTAGTTTCCTGGCTTCTTGTTGCCATTCGAGATAGACCCAAACGTTCCTTCTGTGTGTTCATGGCTGCTCCATCCTCCTTCTCCAGTCTTGCTTCCCGCTCGCCTTCCCTGCCCTACACAGTCTGGTCAGTCCTTCCAATGTGCCCTGTGTCCGCCGGCCTTGGGGCGGCTCGGCTGCTCTCTCTGCCTGAGATGCTTTTTCCCCCACCCCCCTTGCCTCATGAGCTCTCATCTTCCCTCAGATGACTGCAGTCACCCCACATTCTTCATTGGATGTCTACTCAGTTGCCGGAGGCTCGGTTCTTGTGCGCTTCCAGATGTGACCCAAACAGACCACGGTGGAGCTGTTAGCAAGCCTTTCTTCCAGTGAGAGAAGCAGCCAGTAAACACAGAGCCAAGGAATCCAGCGTGTCAGGGGTGCTGGATCCTGTAGGAGGGTTGGAAGGGGTTGTCATCTGAGCTGGGATGGCCAGGGAAGGCCCCCTGAGGACAAGGGTGGGGAAAGCCCTGCAGGAGGTGAGGGAGTGGGCCCTGTGCCTGTCTGTGGGAACAGTGTCCCAGGCAGAGAGAAGGAGGAGTAGGAAGGCCTCCGTGGAGAGAGCTGGCCTGACTTGTTCCAGGAATGACAAGGCCAGAGTAAGGGAGAAGGGGGAGAGTAGCAGATGGGGTGTTAGGGACCTGGTGTGGTGGCCACTGGGGGATTTTGAAGTGAAGAATGAGGTGAGCTGACTTGGGTTTTAATGGGATCACTTCAGCTTCTCTGTTGAGAACAGTGAGGGTGGAAGCAGGGAGATCAGTTAGTAGGCTACTGGAATATTCCAAGTCAGAGATACTGCTGGCTTGGATCAGGATGGTAGGAGTGGAAGTGCTGAGGATCGACCAGATTCTGGGTACATGTTGAAGGGACAGCTGATGGGATATACTGACAGATGGGATGCGTGTGAGGCCAATGAGTCAAAGAAGGTGCCCAGCCTTCTGGCTCATGTCAAATGCGGCTCCCTCCCCGCGACACCTGCAGACAAGGTCTAGCTCATTATCTGTTCTCTGTGCATCTCCTTTGTGGCAGTCAGTCCTGTTGCAATGCAGACATCTCGTTTAATGTTTGTCTCCCCCGTGGGAATAACGGTGCCGAGAGGGACCATGTGTGTCTCAGTGCCATGTGCCTCGTAGACCCCTAGTAAGTATTTCTGAGCCGGCAGAGTGATGAGGAACTGAATGTAGATGCTCAAGGTTCTATTTCCTGATGAGGTCTCCAAATTCCCATGTTCTGTCTCACTGGTTTTGAGTGGTCTGTGTGTTTTGGAAACCAGGCCATGGGCTGTAAGACTGAAATTCTGTTGTGAGAATTCCAGAAGTTTTTCTGCTGTCAACCGCATCGAAAAACATCCCCCTTGACATGCAAGTGGGTCAGAGGATCTCCTCTTGGGAGAGTCAGCATTTTACAGAGGGGCCTAGGCCTTTCCAGCTCACTGATGGCATCTACACAGCTCTGCCCAGAGTGCAGGGCTGAGATTGTGATCTCAGATATTCTGAAGGTGAGGACCTCTGCTTTCCCTCCCCAGAGAAGACATGTCACTATATTTATTTATTTATTTAGATTTTATTTATTTATTTGACAGAGAAATAGAGAGAGAGCACAAGCAGGGGGAGCGGCAGGCAGAGGGAGAAGGAGGCTCCCCGCTGAGCAGGGAGCCCAATGTGGGGCTGGGTATCAGAACCCTGGGATCATGACCTGAGCCGAAGGCAGACGTTTAACCCACTGAGCCACCCAGGCACCCCAAGGATTAATTTTTTAAATGACAAATATGAAGTCATTTTCCCCACTTAGTAATCTTATTTGAATAGACTGTGCATATAATTTTTTGCATTGTTTTTTTTTAATGGTTGAATGGTATTACACAGAGTGGTTGTACATTATGTGACCATCCTTGTGTTCATGATTTGGATGGCTATGATTTTGTTATTAAGATAGGGTTCTGAGGGGCGCCTGGGTGGCATAGTCGTTAAGCGTCTGACTTTGGCTCAGGTCATGATCCCAGGGTCCTGGAATCGAGCCCCGCATCAGGCTCCCTGCTTCGCGGGAAGCCTGCTTCTCCCTCTCCCACTCCCCCTGCTTGTGTTCCCTCTCTCGCTGTGTCTCTCTCTGTCAAATAACTAAATAAAATCTTAAAAAAAAAAAAAAAGAGGTAGGGTTCTGATGAACATCTTTGCGTGTGTGTTTGAGTTTTCCAGTGAGATGGATTTCAGAGGAGAAGCTTCTGCAAAATGGTCGTCAGAAGAGGTTTAGTCACTTTCTGTTCTCACCCATAGTAAATGAGATAATAATCACAGAGTATTCTCAGTCTCTTAAATTGTTTGTCAACTGGCAGGTAGAAAATAATGCCTCTTTTAAATATATATATTTCAATGATGTATTTATATGAGAGAGAGCATGGAGGGAGGGGCAGAGAGAAAGGGAGAGAGAGAATTTCAAGCAGACCCCAGCTGAGTACAGAACCTGACTCGGGCTGTATCCCACAACCCTGAGCCAAAGTCAAAAGTCAGATGCTTAAGTGATTGAACCACCTAGGTGCCCCTTAAATTTATATTTTCATAATCACTAGTAAGACTGAGTATTTTTAGTTGTTCACTATCACTGATAGTTTTTTACATGAATCCTCTCTCCTTATCATTTTTCTACTGGGTTGTCTTTTTGTTTGGTTATTTATAGTTTTATTATTGATTTTGGGGAACTTTTTATATGGAGGATAGTAGTCCCTTGCCCCTGTAATGTTGCAGTATTTTCTGTAAAACTGTTGTTTATCTTTCAGTTTAGCTTGTACCATACATTTCATGATACCTTTCATTCTGAATCTGGCAGTCTAACTTTATGGCTGGTGGCTTTTGGATTTTGCTTTAAAAACCATTTTCAATCACTACATTTTCTTTTAGTACTTTTATTGTTTTGGCTTCTATTGCTCAGACCATTCGTCTATCCTTATTATTTTGTATGTTATAAAGTAGCAGTTTTTGTCCCTACACCATGTAGTGATGGTCTATATCCCCCAAGGATTTGAAACATCACTTAGATACTAAATTCTTATATATACTTTAATACAGCCATACCTGTATCATTCTTCATTTCCAGTTTGACTTGCTTTTTTCATTTTGATCCTTAAACATTTTGACTTGTGATATAACTTATCTGTGAATTGATTGAGAGCTCTCATAGGTTGCTTCTAGAGTAAGAATAGGTTTTACCAGGGAATAGCACCGTTTTCTTAGTTCATTTTAAGCAGCTCTACTTCAGGAAGGAAGAAAAGAAAGGGACACTGACAAAAGGTATGTGTCTCAGTCTGTGAAAGCAATAGCTTTGCAGGAAGCCCTACTGTGTAGACTTCAACATACGTGTCATTGGCCAGAACTAGGCACATGGCCCTACCCCTAGCTGCAGGAACATGTGGGAGGGGAGAATTTCTCACAAGGCAGATTATTACCTTGAAGAAAATTGGGGTCCGCTTAGTAAGGAAGAAAGGGTAAGGGGGTATTGAAAGGGGAACTTAGAGGGTCAGCTACATCTCTCATCTTTTTTGTTTTTTTCTTTTAGAATTTTCCCAGGTAGGGGTGCCTGGGTGGCTCAGTAGGGTTGAGCGTCTCTTAATCTCAACTCAGGTCTCAAACTCAGGGTTGTGAGTCCAAGTCCCACACTGGGCTCCATGCTGGGTGTGGAACCTCCTTAAAAAAAAAGAAAAAGAAAAAGAGAAGAATTTTCCCAGGTATTCCTTTTTTTTTTTTTATGTTATGTTAATCACCATACATTACATCATTAGTTTTTGATGTAGTGTTCCATGATTCATTCTTTGCGTATAACACCCAGTGCTCCATGCAGAACGTGCCCTCTTTAATACCCATCACCAGGCTAACCCATCCCACCACCACCCCCCCTCTAGAACCCTCAGTTTGTCTCTCAGAGTTCATCATCTCTCATGGTTCATCTCCCCCTCTGATTTCCCCTGCCTTTATTCTTCCCCTCCTGCTATCTTCTTCTTCTTCTTCTTTTTTTAACATATAATGTATTATTTGTTTCAGAGGTACAGGTCTCTGATCCATCAGTCTTACACAATTTACAGCACTCACCATAGCACATACACTCCCCAATGTCTATCACCCAGCCACCCCATCCCTCCCACCCCCGAGTACCACATATCAGTGAGGTCATATGATACATGTCTTTCTCTGACTGACTTATTTCGCTCAGCATAATACCCTCCAGTTCCATCCATGTCATTGCAAATGGCAAGATTTCATTCCTTTTCATGGCTGCATAATATTCCATTGTGTATATATATATATATATATATATATATACCACATCTTCTTTATCCATTCATCTGTCGATGGACATCTTAGCTCTTCCCACAATTTGGCTATTGTGGACATTGATGCTATAAACATCGGGGTACACATACCCCTTCAGATGCCTACATTTCTATCTTTGGGATAAATACCAGTAATGCAATTGCTGGATCGTATGGTAGCTCTATTTTCAACTTTTTGAGAAACCTCCATACTGTTTTCCAGAGTGGTTGCACCAGCTTGCATTCCCACCAACAGTGTAGGAGGGTTCCCCTTTCTCCACATCCCCGCCAACATCTGTCGTTTCCTGACTTGTTAATTTTAGCCATTCTGACTGGTGTGAGGTGATGTATCATTGAGGTTTTGATTATGGATTTCTCTGAAGCCAAGCGATATTGAGCACTTTTTCATGTGTCTGTTGGCCATTTGGATGTCTTTGGAAAAATGTCTGTTCATGTCTTTTGCCCATTTCTTGATTGGATTATTTGTTCTTTGGCTGTTGAGTTTGAAAAGTTCTTTATAGATTTTGGATACTAGCCATTTATCTGATATGTCATTTGCAAATATTTTCTCCCATTCTGTTGGTGGTATTTTGGTTTTGTGGACTGTTTCTTACGCTGTGCAAACCTTTTTATCTTGTTGAAATTCCAATAGTTCATTTTTGCCCTTGAATCCCTTGCCTTTGGCGATGTTTCTAGGAAGAAGTTGCTGCGGCTGAGGTCGAAGAGGTTGCTACCTGTGTTCTCCTTTAGGATTTTGATGGACTCCTGTCTCACGTTTAGGTCTTTCAACCATTGGAGTCTATTTCTGTGTGTGGTGTAAGGAAATGGTCCAGTTTCATTCTTCTGCATGTGGCTGTCCAATTTTCCCAACACCATTTGTTGAAGAGACTGTCTTTTTTCCACTGGACATTCTTTCCTGCTTTGTCGAAGTTTGGTTGACCATAGAGTTGAGGGTCCATTTCTGGGCTCTCTATTCTGTTCCACTGATCTATGTGTCTGTTTTTGTGCCAGTACTATACTGTCTTGATGATGACAGCTTTGGAATAGAGCTGGAAGTCCGGAATTGTGATGCCGCCAGCTTTGCTTTTCTTTTTCAAGATTCCTCTGACTATTTGGGGTCTCTTCTGGTTCCATACAAATTTTAGCATTATTTGTTCCATTTCCTTGAACAAAGTGGATGGTACTTTGATGGGGATTGCATTGAATGTGTAAATTGCTCTAGGTGGCATTGACATCTTCACAATGTTTGTTCTTCCAATCCATGAGTATGGAACGTTTTTCCATTTCTTTGTGTCTTCTTCAATTTCTTTTCTGAGTGGTTTATAGTTTTCTGAGTACAGATCCCTTGCCTCTTTGGTTAAATTTAGTCCTAGGTATCTTATGGTTTTGGGTGCAATTGTAAATGGGATTAACTCCTTGATTTGTCTCTCTCTGTCTCTCAGAAGAGAGACAAAATTGTTGGTGTATAGGAATGCCACTGATTTCTGTGCATTGATTTTATAGCCTGCTACTTGACTGAATTCCTGTATGAGTTCTAGCAGTTTTGGGGTGGAGTCTTTTGGGTTTTCCACATACAGTATCCTATCATCTGCAAAGAGTGAGAGTTTGACTTCCTCTTTGCCGATTTGGATGCCTATGATTTCTTTTTGTTGTCTGATTGCTGTGGCTAGGACTTCTAATACTATGTTGACTAGCAATGGTGAGAGTGGACATCCCTGCCGCGTTCCTGACCTTAGGGGAATAGCTCTCAGCTTTTCCCCATTGAGAATGATATTCGCTGTAGGTTTTTCATAGATGGCTTTTATGATATTCAGGTATGTACCCTCTATCCCTATACTCTGAAGAATTTTGATTGATCAAGAAAGGATGCTGTACTTTGTCAGACGCTTTTTCTGCATCTATTGAGAGGATCATATGATTCTTGTTCTTTCTTTTGTTAATGTATTGTATCACGTTGATTGATTTGCGGATGTTGAACCAGCCTTGCAGCCCAGGGATAAATCCCACTTGGTCGTGGTGAATAATTCTTTGAATGTACTGTTGGGTCCTATTGGCTAGTATTTTGGTCAGAATTTTTGCATCCATGTTCATCAAGGATATTGGTCTGTAATTCTCCTTTTTGATGGGGCCTTTGTCCGGTTTTGGGATCAAGGTAATGGTGGCCTCATAAAATGAATTTGGAAGTTTTCCTTCCATTTCTATTTTTTGGAACAGTTTCAGGAGAATAGGTATTAATTCTTCTTTAAATGTCTGATAGAATTCCCCTGGGAAGCCATCTGGCCCTGGGCTTTTGTTTGTTGGGAGAGTTTTCATGACTGCTTCAATATCCTTAGTGGTTATAGGTCTGTTCAGGTTTTCTATTTCTTCCTGGTTCAGTTTTGGTAGTTGATACATCTCTAGGAATGCACCCATTTCTTCCAGGTTACCTAATTTGCTGGCATAGAGTTGCTCATAATATGTTCTTATAACTGTTTGTATTTCTTTGGTATTGGTTGTGATCTCTCCTCTTTCATTCATGATTTTGTTGATTTGGGTCATTTCTCTTTTCTTTTGGATAAGTCTGGCCGGGGGTTTATCAATCTTGTTAATTCTTTCAAAGAACCAGCTCCTAGTTTCGTTGATCTGTTCTACTGTTCTTTTGGTTTCTAGTTCATTGATTTCTGCTCTGATCTTTATTATTTGTCTTCTCCTGCTGGGTTTAGGCTTTATTTGCTGTTCTTTCTCCAGCTCCTTTAGGTGTAGGGTTAGGTTGTGTATTTGAGACCTTGTTTCTTGAGAAAGGCTTGTATTGCTATATACTTTCTTCTCAGGACTGCCTTTGCTGTATCCCAAAGATTTTGGACAGTTGTGTTTTCATTTTCATTGGTTTCCATGAATTTTTTTAATTCTTCTTTAATTTCCTGGCTGACCCATTCATTCTTTAGTAGGATGCTCCTTAGCCTCCATGTATTTGAGTTCTTTCCGACTTTCCTCTTGTGATTGAGTTCTAGTTTCAAGGCATTGTGGTCTGTAAATATGCAGGGAATAATCCCAATCTTTTGGTACCGGTTGAGACCTGATTTGTGACCTAGGATGTGATCAGTTCCGGAGAATGTTCCGTGGGCACTAGAGATGAATGTGTATTCCGTTGCTTTGGTATGGAATGTTCTGAATATGTCTGTGAAGTCCATTTGGTCCAGTGTGTCATTGAAAGTCTTTATTTCCTTGTTGGTCTTTTGCTTAGATGATCTGTCCATTTCAGTCAGGGGGATGTTAAAGTCCCCCACTATTATTGTATTGTTGTCGATGTGTTTCTTTGCTTTTGTTATTAATTGCCTTATATAATTGGCTGCTCCCATTTTAGGGCCATAGATATTTACAATTGTTAGATCTTGTTGGATAGACCCTTTAAGTAGGATATTGTGTCCTTCTGCATGTCTTATTACAGTCTTTGTTTTAAAATCTAATTTGTGTGATATAAGGATTGCCACCCCAGCTTTCTTTTGGTGTCCATTAGCATGGTAAATGGTTTTCCACCCCCTCACTTTCAATCTGGGGGTGTCTTTGGGTCTAAAATGAGTCTCTTGCAGACAGCATATCGATGGGTCTTGTTTTTTAATCCAATCCGATAGCCTGTGTCTTTTGATTGGGGCATTTAGCCCATTTACATTCAGGGTAACTATTGAAAGGTATGAATTTAGTGCCATTGTATTGCCTGTAAGGTGACTGTTACTGTATATTGTCAGTGTTCCTTTCTGATCTTTGCTGCTTTTAGGCTCTCTCTTTGCTTAGAGGACCCCTTTCAATATTTCTTGGAGGGCTGGTTTCGTGTTTGCAAATTCCTTTAGTTTTTGTTTGTCCTGGAATCTTTTGATCTCTCCTTCAGTTTTTAATGACAGCCTCGCTGGATATAGTATCTTTGGCTGCATATTTTTCTCATTTAATGCTCTGAAGATCTCATGCCAGTCCTTTCTGGCCTGCCAGGTCTCTGTGGATAGGTCTGTTGCCAATCTAATGTTTCTACCATTGTAGGTTACCTATCTCTTCTCCCGAGCTGCTTTCAGGATTTTCTCTTTGTCGCTGAGACTCGTAAGTTTTACTATTAGAGTTGGGGTGTTGACCTATTTTTATTGATTTTGAGAGGGGTTCTCTGTGCCTCTGGATTTTGATGCCTGTTTCCTTCCTCACATTAAGGAAGTTCTCTGCTATTATTTGCTCCAATATACCTTCTGCCCCTCTTTCTTCTTCTTCTGGGATCCCAATTATTCTAATGTTGTTTCGTCTTATCGCTTATCTCTCGTTTTCTGCCCTGGCGATCCTGTAGTTGTTTCTCTCTCTTTTTCTCAGCCCCTTTATTTTCCATCATTTAGTCTTCTATATCGCTGATTCTCTCTTCTGCCTCATTTATCCTAGCAGTTAGTGCCCCCATTTTTGATTGTTCCTCATCAATAGCCTTGTTGATTTCGACTTGGTTAGATTTTAGTTCTTTTATTTCTCCAGAAAGGGTTTCTCTAATAACTTCCACGCTTTTTTCAAGCCCAGCTAGTATCTTTAAAGTCATGATTCTGAACTCTAGGTCTGACTTCGTACTAATGTCAGTATTGAGTAGGTCCCTGGCAGAAGGTACTATCTCTTGTTCTTTTTGCTGAGGTGATTTTTTTTGTCTTCTCATTTTGTCCAGAGGAGAATAGATGAATGAGATAACAAAATGCTAACGGGTTAGCAACGTCCCCAGCAAATATACTCTATACAAATCAGAAAAGTCCTGAATCCAGGGGAAAAGAAAGGGAAAGAAAGAATAAAGAAAGAGAAAAGAAAGAAAAGAAAAAGAAAAATATAAAAACAAAAACAGAACAATACAAAAAAAAGCAGAATATGATCAAATATGTTAAGGCTAGTGCATAGATCAGTGCCACACACTAGATTTTGGGCGTATTTTGGTCTCTTAGAAAAAAGTGCCTCCTAAGATTTTAAAGGAAGAAAGACTTATATATGTACAAAATAAGGGTTGATACAAGAAGGAATGGAAGATGACTGTAAAGATGAAAATTATAAAAGATTTTATAAAAGGAATTGATAAGATTAAAAGTTGTTTGAAAAAAGAAAGAAGATTAAAAACAATGAAAAAAGGAAAGAGAGAATGTGATCAGGCAGGCGACTAGAACAAAGCCATACACTAGTGATTTAGGGTATATTTTGATCTCTTAGAAGAAACTGTATCTCAAAATTCTAAAGCTAGAACAACTTATATACATATATGCCAAAAATAAGGGTAACTACTATGAAGGGATAAAATATGACTCTAAAAATGAAAAATAAAAAATGTGTTTTTTAAAAAAGGTATTGATAAGATGTGGTTGAAAAAGGGAAAAAGAAAAATTAAACAGTTAAAAAATTAACTTTGAAAAACTAATCAATCACGGAAAAAAAAAGCCATGAATTCTATATGCAGTATTCCTCTAGCGCTGGAGTTCTCCAGTTCTCCTTGATCTGTAATCTTGGTCTTGGCTTGCTGGCTGTTTGTGCTGATCTTCTGGGGGAGGGGCCTGTTGCCGTGGTTCCCAAATGTATTTGCCTGAGGCGGAATTGCCCCACCCTTGTCGGTCCGGGCTAAGCAAGGTGCTCCGGTTTGATCTCAGAAGCTTTTGTTCCCTGCAAGCTCTGGTACAGCGTTGGAGGACCAGGGTGAAAATGGTGGCCTCCCAATCTCCACTCGGAGGCCTGAGAACTTTGGGCCCCGCTCCTCAGTGCGCCCCCAGAGAAAAGCAGTCACTCCCGTCTCTCTGGTCTCCGGCCGCACTGCGTGCTCACCTGGCCTGTGACCGATAGTTTCTATTTCTGGCACCCGACCCCATGTGGAGTCTCCAAACCCAGCAGATCCCTGCGGTGCTCATCCGCGCCACTCCTCCTGGGCGAGGGAGGGGAGTCTCCCCGGCTCTGCCGCTTGTGTCCCTGCTGGAGGAGCAGTGGCCCGACTGGGCAGCAGATTACAGTTTATGACAACCCCGAGCTGAGAGCCCGCGCCTCGGCTCCGTCTCTGTGGCTGGCTTCCCCGCTCCGATACCTGGGAGCTCTGCCACACTCAGGCACCTCCAGTCTTTCTGTGACCCTGAGGGTCCTGAGACCACACTGTCCCGCGAGGGTTCCACCCCTCGCTTAGCCACTGGAGCTACGTCCCTCAGCAGAGCCGACTTCTAAAAGTTGCGATTTTATGCTCCGGGGCTCTATCACTTGCCAGAAGCGGCCGACGGAGGCCCCCTCCCCCACCGTCTATCCTCCCGAATATCGCCTCGGATTCACTTCTCCGCATGTCCTACCTTCCAATAAGTGGTCGCTTCTCTGTTCAGAGAGTTGTTGCTACTCTCTTCTTCGGTCTCCTGTTGAGTTCGTAGGTGTTCAGAATGGTTTGATCCCTATTCAGCTGAATTCCTGAGACCAGTCGAAATCCAGGTCTCCTATTCATCCGCCATCTTGCCTCTTGACCTGGGTTTTGTTTTTTTATCCAGTCTGATAGCCTGTGTCTTTTGATTGGGGCATTCAGCTCATTTACGTTCGGGTAACTATTGAAAGATTTGAATTCAGTGCCATTGTATTGCCTGTAAGGTGACTGTAACTGTATATTGTCTCTGTTCCTTTCTGGTCTGTGCTGCTTTTAGGCTCTCTCTTTCCTTAGAGGACCCCTTTCAATATTTCTCGTAGGGCTGGTTTTGTGTTTGCAAATTCCTTTAGTTTTTGTCCTGGAAGCTTTTTATCTCTCCTTCTATTTTCAATGACAGCCTAGCTGGATATAGGATTCTTGGCTTCATATTTTTCTCATTTAGTGCTCTGAATATATCATGCTAGTCCTTTCTGGCCTGCCAGGTCTCTGTGGATAGGTTTGTTGCCAGTCTAACGTTTTGACCATTGTTGGTTATAGGTCTCTTCTCCCGAGCTGGTTTCAGGATTTTCTCTTTGTTTCTGAGACGCGTAAGTTTTACTATTAGGTGTTTGGGTGTTGACCTATTTTTATTGATCTTGAGAGGGGTTCACTGTGTCTCCTGGATTTTGATGCCTGTTTCCTTCCCCAAATTAGGGAAGTTCTCTGCTATAATTTGTTCCAGTATATCTTCAGCCCCTCTGTCTCTTTCTTCTTCTGGGATCCCAATTATTCTAATGTCGTTTCGTCTTATGCTATCACTAATCTCTCGAATTCTGCCCTCCTGATCCTGTAGTTGTTTCTCTCTCTTTTTCTCAGCTTCTGTATTTTCCATCATTTGGTCTTCTATATCACTAATTCTCTTTTCTGCCTAATTGATTCTAGCCGTTAGAGTCTCCATTTTTGATTGCACCTCATGAATAGCCTTTTTGATTTCGACTCGGTTAGATTTTAGTTCTTTTATTTTTCAGAAAGTGTTTCTCTATTAACTTACATGCTTTTTTGAAGCCCAGCTAGTATCTTTAAAAAATCATCATTCTGAAGTCTAGTTCTGACATCTTACTAATGTCTGTATTGATTAAGTCCCTGGCAGCCGGTCAGCCTCTTGTTCTTTTTGTTGAGGTGATTTTTTCTGTCTTGTCATTTTGTCCAGAGGAGAATAAATGAAAGAGAGAACAAAATGCTAACAAGGTAACAATGTCCCCAGAAAATATACACTAAACATATCAGAAAAGACCTGAAACCAGGGTAAAAGGAAAGGAAAAGAAAGAGAAAAGAAAAATGAAAGAAAAAGACAAAAATAAAACAAAACAAAAAAACCAGAATATGATCAAATATGATCAGGCTGGTGCATAGATTAGTGCCACACACTAGATTTTGGGCGTATTTTGGTCTGTTAGAAAAAAGTGCCTCCCAAAATTTTAAAGAAAGAAAAACTTATATATGTACACAAATAAGGGTTAATAGTATGAAGGGTTGGAATATGACTGTAAAGATGAAAATTAAAAAATTTTATAAAAGGAATTGATAAGATAAGAAGTTGGTTGAAAAAAGAAAGAAGAGGGTTTAAAAACAAAAGGGGGGTAGAGAATGTGATCAGGCAGGAGACTAGAATAAAGCCATACACTAGAGATTTAGGGTATATTTTGATCTGTTAGAAGAAACTGTATCTCAAAATTTTAAAGAGAGATCAACATATATATATACATATACCAAAAAATAAGGGTAACTACTATAAAGGAATAGCTATGACTCTAGAAATGAAAAATAAAAAATAAGTTTTTAAAAAAGACATTGGTAAGATGTTGGTTGAAAAGGGAAAAAGAAAAATTAAAAAAAAAATTAAAAAAAATTAACTTTATTACTCTAAGGAATCGTGGGAAAAAAAGCCATGAATTCTATATGCAGTATTCCCCTATTGCTAGAGTACTGCCGTTGTCATTGATCGGTAAACTTGGTCTTGGCTGGCTGTTCTTGCTGATCTTCTGGGGGAGGGGCCTGTTGCCGTGGTTCCCAAATGTCCTTGCTGGAGGTGGAATTGCCCTGCCCTTGCCGGGTCCAGCCGAAGTCATCTGCTCGGGTTTGCTCTCAGGAGCTTTTGTTCCCTGCAAGCTTTCGGTACAGCTTTGGAGGACAAGAGTGAAAATGGCGGCCTCCCAATCTCCGCCCCAGAGGGGCCAAGACGTCGAGGCCTTGCTCCTCAGTGCACCCCCAGAGAAAAGCAGTCAATCACTCCCGGCTCCCTGGTCTCCGGCCACACTCCATGCTCACCTGGCCTGTGATTGAGCGTTTCTATCTCTGGCACCCGACTTAGTGTGTAGTCTCCAAACCCAGCAGATCCCTGCGGTGCACTCCTGTGCTGCTCCTCCTGGGGGAGGAAAGGGAGTCTCCCCAGATCAGCTGCTTGTTGGGTCCCTGCTGGAGGAGCAGTGGCCCGACTGGGCCGCGGATCACAGTTTATGGCAAACCCGAGCTGAGAGCCCGCGCCTCGGCTCCGTCTCTGCGGCTGGCTTCCCCGCTCTGATACCTGGGAGCTCTGCCGCACTCAGGCACCTCTGGTCTTTCTGTGACCCCGACGGTCCTGAGACTACACTGTCCCGCGAGTGTTCCACCCCCCGCTTAGCCACTGGAGCGACGTCCCTCAGCGGAGCCGACTTCTAAATGTTCCGATTTTGTGCTCCGCAGCTCTATCACTCACCAGAAGTGGCCGACAGAGGCCCCGTGCTCTGCCGTCTATCCTCCCGAATATCGCCTCAGATTCACTTCTCAGCACGTCCTACCTTCCAGAAAGTGGTCGCTTTTCTGTTCAGAGAGTTGTTGCTATTCTTTTGTTTGATGTCCTGTTCAGTTCATAGGTGTTCAGAATGGTTTGGTCTGTATCCAGCTGGATTCCTGGGACCAGACAAAATCCAGGTCTCCTACTCCTTTGCCATCTCTCACCAGGTATTCTTAAGAGACAGAGGTAGAAGGGAAGGAAGAGAATGGAGGTGGAAGGGCAGGGGAGACAGGGAGATAATTTATGAAATAAAATGCTCCGGTCTTCAGTGTTCAGTTTGATGAATGTTAAAAATATATACAATTGACTCTTGAACAACATGGGTTTGAATTGTATGGGTCCACTTATATGTGGATTTTTCAATAAATATCATACAGTACTGTAAATGTATTTTGTTTATGATTTTGTGAATATGTTCTTTTTTGTACTTTATTGAAGGAATACAATATATAATACATCTACCATATAAAATATGTGTTAACTGTTTATACTCTCAGTAAGGCTTCTGGTCAACAGTAGGCAATTAGTAGTGAAATTTTTGGGGAGTCAAATTTATATGCCAATATTTGAGTGTACCGGAGTCCATACCCCTAACCCCTATGTTGTTCAAGGATCAACTGTATATCTGTGTACCACCAAGATCAACTGTATATCTGTTAGATGAAGCCAGAAGGCAATACCAAGAACAGGATATAAACTATATATGAAACTCTAGAAGTTTCCCTTGTATCTCTTTCTAGTTAGTCTTCTTATCCCCACTGTTTATATTCTGATTTCAGAATCTATAGTAGATTAGATTTGCCTGTTATTGAATGTCGTATAATCAGAATCAAGCATGATGTATCCTTTTGCCTTCTTTCACTCATTGTGTTCTTTTAGATTTATCCAGGTTGTGTGCACTTATCAAAGATAAACAAAGCCAGATCCTAGTTAAAGTTTCGAGGACAGAGTTTAATCAGTAATAACTATTGCAATCAAGAAAAGAGTCCAGCATGAATGAAACTCAAGCTCAATTTGTACAGAGGACATTTTAAAGAGAGAATGAGGCAGTAAGGCCAGGAGGGAATAACATCAGAGAACTAACAGAGTACAAAAAATGGGGGCGCCTGGGTGGCTCAGATGGTTAAAGGTCTGCCTTCGGCTCAGGTCATGATCCCAGGGTCCTGGGATCGAGTCCCGCATCGGGCTCCCTGCTCCTTGGGAGCCTGCTTCTCCCTCTGCTTTTCTCTCTCTCTCTCTCTCTCTCTCTCTCTCTCCCCCTCTGTCTCTCATGAATAAATAAATAAAATCTTTAAAAAAAAAACGGTTTAAAAAAAAATGGGAAAGCTGTTGGTCCATGTGAAACCACCTGGATTTGCTCACTGGGAGACAAGGGCCCAACTTTTCATTGTTGGCTGAACAAACAGTAGATGCCTTGAGTTTCCTCAGGCTGGCACTAAGGGGGCCTGGTGTCTTCCTAGGGTGGGGGCTTGAGCTGTAAGAAGCTATGTTAGTGTTTATTGGAGTCTGTGTATGATAAGGCAAGGTTGATGCCTAGTCGAGACGATGGCTCAGAGGACACTGGCTAGAGTTTGGTCAAGGAGAGAGTCTTTATCAGTGTAGTTTCCTGCTTTGTATGTAGTATGCATAAACCATGATTTGTTCATCTGTTCATCTGATGATTAGACATTTCGTTCTATCCAAGATTTTGGTCATTGTGAATAGGCTACAATAAACATTCTTATAGAAGTCTTAAATTTCTCTTGGAATTGCTTAGTCACAGCGAGGGGATATATTGAACTGCTAGAGTAATTTCCAAAGTGGTTTATCAGTTTACACTTCCCACCAGCAATATAGTAACACTCCAGTTGCTCAGCATCCTTGTTAACATTCTGTGTTGTCAGTGAGGGTGAAATAGCATCTCATTATGGTTTCACATTGCATTTCCCTGGTGAGGAATGATCTTCGCGCCTTTTCATGTGTTTATTGGGCATTCCCACATATCTTGTGGACCCTCTGTTCAAGTGTTTTGCCCATTTTTGTTGTTAATGTTGTTTTTCATTTTGACTTATTGGAGTTTATTATGTATTCTGCTTAGGAATTCTTTGCCAGTTAGATGCATTGTAAGTATACATGGATGGGATTATGAAAATTTAAAATATTTACAGTAGCATCAAAAACATAAACTGGTTGGGGTGACTGGGTGTCTCAGTTGAGGAATCATCTGTGTTCTGATCTCAGCTCAGGTCTTGAACTCAGGGTTGTGAGTTCAAGCCCTGCATTGGGCTCCATACTCAGCTCCATACTGGGTGTGGAGCCTTCTTATAAAACAAAAACAACAACGAAAAAGCAAACTGGCTAGGAATAAGTCTGATAATACACATGAAACACCCTTACACAGAAAACTATAAAACATTGTTGAGAGGAATTCAAGAAGACTGAAATAAATGGGAGATATGCTTTGTTCATGCAGCGGAAGATTCAATGTCATCGAGATTTCTGTTCTCCACGACTTAATTCATGCAAACAATGCAATCCCAGTCAAAATCCTAGCCATCTTTTCTTTTTTTTTTCGAAGAAATGAACAAGTTGATTCTGTATGTATATGGAAAGGCAAAGGGTCTGGAATAGCCAAAGAAGTCTTCCAAAAAAAGAATATAATTGAAGATGTTACACTGCTTATTCTTGCTTAATTTTAAGACTTATAGCAGAGCCACAGTATTCAAAGTCTTTGGCATAAAGATAGATCAATGAAACGGAATGGAGAATCCAAAAATAGACCAATCACTACAAGTACCGTTGATTGATTTTTGCCCAGAGTGTTAAATAAGGTCAGTGGGGGAAAGGGAGGTCTTTTTAATGAATAATTCTCCATGAAGTGGCTATTCAAGTGGAAACAGAATGGTCCTTGACCCCTATCTGATTTCTGTACATACACATTAATTTGGGATGAATCATAAACCTAAATATAAAAGCTAGAACCAGGGACACCTGGGTAACTCAGTCTCTTAAGAGTCCAACTCTTGGTTTTGGCTCAGCTCATGGTCTCAGGGTCATGAGATCAAGCCCCGTGTCATGCTCAGGTTCCATGCTCAGCGGGGTGTCTGCTTGAGATTCGTTCCCTCTACCCCTCCCCCTGTGTGCTCTCTTTGCCCCTCTCAAATAAATAAATATTAAAAAAAAAAAGCTAGAACCATAAGGCTTTTGTCTGAAAACATGGGAGAATATCTTGACAACCTTGGTTGGGGTAGGCAAATATTTTTTATACAGAACACCAAAAGCAGTAATTACAAAGGAAAAATAAATGCACTAAGAAAATGAATAGGCAAGACTGGGAGAAAATTTTCAGAATACATGTTCATTAATGTTTTATTTTTTCCAAAAGTACTTTAACATTATTCAGATCCTTGGTATCCTATTATTCTATTCTATGCTGACTGTTTTATTTTTATTGTTTGCTTGTGTAAGTCCGATATGAGACATTGTACCACGGGAACTTTCTGATTGACTTCTCCTTATTCACCTTCTGGTGAATGTTGGTTCCTTTTCTTTTAATATCTTGCCCAGTGTTCAGGGACTCCTTGCAATAGAGACAGTAGATTTGAGATCCTCTTAATCCTTGTGAAGTCACTGGTTGTTAGATGAAGCCAGAAGGCAATACCGGTAACTTCCTTTGGGAGGAAATGATAGCTTACGGGTCTTATTTAATTGAGGCCTAGTGTTGTTTTCTGGTTTTGTAAAATATTCTATTCTATTCTATTCATTTATTTAAGAGAGAGTGAGAGTGGTGGGGGCGGGGAGGGCAGAGGGAGAAGGAGAAGCGGTCTCCTCGCTGAGTGTTGGAGCCTGAACGCAGGACTCTCACGACTCAGATCATGACCTGAGCCACCCAGGCTGTTGTTCGTGGGGTTTGTTTTGTTTTGTTTTGTTTTTTTGTTTCCCTAGGCAATTAAACACTTAAGGCCTTGTGGATCTGAGGAAAGCAACAGCACTCACAAGAAGGGAAAGAAACTCCAAGTCTGTGTAGGTACAAAGTCTGTTGCCCTTAAGACTTTGCTTCCTGCCTTCCATTTATAACCAAGAATAAAACCAACAAGAAATAGAAACCAAAAACTGAGACTGATCCACGCAAAAGAACAAGGATAAAATTAAAAATGAGAGGTAGAACATATCTTAAAGGCCAGTATGCAGCACACAGCTAAAATTCCAAACTTGAAAACTGATGCTAAGGGTATCAGATTGACCTTTACAGTTGCAGATATAAACATTGTAGGTACGTATATATGTACATATGGTGCATATAAATACACACATACACACACACACATACACACAGACACCATTTGAGCAACTGAAGTGTTGGGGGAAGGGATGGAAGTCCAAGTGGGAAAGTAGGTTTGAAAAGCAATGGAATTAAGTTTCCTCCGAGGTTGCACAGCTTGAGGAAACAACCTTGGCCTCTGTCTGTAAAGCGGTGCCTTCCACGGAGGGTGCTTCCGAGGGCGGTACGTGTTCCTATTTGTCCAGCGTGTGGAATAATGCCTTGCATTGTAGCCAGCACTCATGAGTGTTGATTAGAAGTGAAATGAAGCACCCCCGGCCTTGACCCTCACTGGCTGGGAGAGCGGGGAGGGCCCCTTCCCATTCCCTCCGATGGAGAAATACCCGGTGGAGGGCATGTCACCCCTTTCCTGGCAAGTTCCCACCGTTGCAGGTGACGCTCCTGCCGAAGGGGCCAAGTCAGTCAGTGCTTCTTGAATGAACAGGTGATTGGAGCAGATCAGTGTTTCCCACAGGGGGAATGTGAGATGACTTGAGGTGGCACCCAGATAGAAATTTTACATTTTAATAGATATTTATTACAGGGTGTGTTAGAAGAAAATATTAGGTAGCACGTTAGACCTGGGTACTAAAAAGAAGTGAGTTGATTTAAGGGAATATTAAGAGGCGTCTGGGTGGCTCCATCGGTTGAGCGTCTGCCTTCGGCTCGGGTCATGATCCTGGGGGGCGGGGGGGGGGTCCCTGCTCAGCGGGGAGCCTGCTTCTCCCTTTCCGTCTCCCTCTGCCACTCCCCCTGCTTGGGCTCTCTCCCTCACTTTCTTTCTCTCTCTCTCTCAAATAAATACATAAAATCTTTAAAAATATATAAAGGAATATTAAATGCAGCAGGTGGTATGTGAACATCATGAAAATTTCAGGGCAATACTGGATTGAATGAACACTGAGAAAAGGTCTTTCTAAATACGGGATCTTTCATTCTTTGGGTTTTATTTGATTATTTATTTAACTTTTTGAGAGTGAGAACACGTGTGAGCAGTGGTAGGGAGGGGAGGGGAGAGAGAAAGATCCTAAGCAGGCTCCTCGCCCAGTGCGGAGCCAGACGTGGGGCTCCATCTCAAGACTCTGAGATCACAACCTGAGCCTCAGCCAGGAGTCGGTTGCCCAACAGACTGTGCCACCCAGGCACCCGTGATTCATTCTTGATGTGTCCTGCAGTCACTGTGTGTCATGTTAAGAGTTGTCATTATCTGTGCACGTGGACGTGCTCGGTCTTCCTCGTGGCGTGGCTGGACCACTGCACCCACAGCCCCTGGCTGCTTCAGGCCACATACCATTTAAGGGCCATTTGAAGAAGGAGCACAAATCCTGATTGCTCTTCCAGAACCATCCATTGGTACCTTCTGACGAGATCAAGAAAGACTCAGGAACACAGCCTACACCTGGAGGGTCGGGAGCTTGGAAAGAAATCTCAGATCCAATGATGGAGATCTCTTCAGAAATGCTGCCTTGCCAGTGCCCTTGGCGGCTCGAAGGTCAATGTTGTGTGGAAACTCACAGATCTTCTGAAAGGGAAGACTTAACCAACTCATGTCACTCATCCTTTCCCTTTCGTTCTGTTCAAAAAGTCTAAAAGGGCTTTTCCATAAACACAAAATCAGAATTCTAAACAATAAAAAACTAACTGGCAGTATTTTTTCTTTCTTTTTTCAGTCTTACAATTGATGGTGTCTTAGAATGAAATACAGCACATGATTAGTGTAGAAAAATTTTGAAACAGAGAAATTAGAACACACACACTCTAGAAATCTCTGAGGTTTCTCCTGTTTCTTGCTGTTCTTCAGCCTCCCTGCCTACCTTCTGCTACCGGAACATTCCGAGGCGCTTCCTGCCCCCATGCTGTTGTCCTTCATCTGGCATAAGCTCTTCCTTCTCTTTGTCTCTGTCTCTGTGTCTTCCCGGGTTCCCCACTGTATCCCCAGTGCCTGGCACTTAGTGGACACTCAACAAGTATCGCTTGTCTGGATCCAGAGTGTTTAAACTGAGGGCGGTACAGAAGCTGCTCCTTGTCATCCAGGAGAGGGCAGTAGGAAGTACGGAGAGGAGCTCCTAGAGGAAGGCAGCTTGGTCAGCTTATCAGCAGGTAGAGCTGCTCACCGTGGGAGCGAGTGCTTTCTTTGTGGGGTGTGCTCAGGCAGTGGCTCGGTGTTGTTGAAGGGTGCTTGCCCTGGATGTCAGGGTTGACCAGGTCATTTGGAAGGCCCCTTCTGACCAGACATCCGTGTTTGCGGACTCTTGTCACTGGTCTGTGGTTGTTTCTCAACTGCAGATAGGGCCTTTACCACTAGGTGGCACTAGATGACGGCTTCGAGGACAGTGCTCATCAAACCACCAATGGTGAGAACACAATTTTCTCTTTTAGTTATTGAAATATAATTGATCTATACAATGTCATGTTTCAGGTGTGCAACATAGTGATTCAACAAGCCTGTGCAGTACTCAGCACTCACCATCATTAAGTATATTCACCATCGGTCTCGGTACAGTGTTATTATATTATTATTATTTTTAAAGATTTTATTTATTTATTTGACAGAGCGGTAGAGAGAGAGCACAAGTAGGCAGAGTGGCAGGCAGAGGGAGAGGGAGAAGCAGGCTCTCTGCTGAGCAGGGAGCCGGACGTGGGGCTCGTTCCCAGGACCCCAGGATCATGACCTGAGCCGAAGGCAGCCACTTAACCGACTGAGCCAATATTATTGACGATATTCCTGAGGTACATTTTGTCTTTGTGAGTTATTTATATTTGTTGAAGTTTGTACCTCTTAATCCCCATCACCAATTTCACCCACCCCCGCCTTTCCCTCTGGCAATCACCGGTTTCCTTTCTGTGTTTAAGAGTCTATTTTGTTTGCCTTCGGCTCAGGTCATGATCCTGGAGTCCTGGGATCAAGTCCCACGTGGGACTCCCTGCTCAGCGGGGAGTCTGCTTCTCCCTCTGACCCTCTTCCCTCTTGTGCTCTCTATCTCTCATTGTCTGTCTCTCAAATAAATAAATAAAATCTTTAAAAAAAAAGAGTCTATTTTGTTTTGTTTGTTTAGAGAAAAGAGTTTTCATGGCACTTAAACCCCGAGCACACACTTCAGCAAAAGCTTCACAAAACAATCTTTAACTCTTACAGTGTGTAATGCCTACTCCTATTTTCTAGTTTACTCTAGTTGACTGCATTTTCTAAGACGGGGATTTGCAGACTACTACGTTGATTTTATGACATGGATGGGTCACAATTCACTGTTTGAAAAGCACTGTTTTAGACAATGGAGCCTGTTCACCCTTGTAAAACTCTGTGGGTCAGTTTTCCTTGACAATCTAGGCTTGTAGCAAATTGTGTCCCTTAGTGCGTACTTTGTGTGTTTCTGTGTTGAGCTGCTGCCTTGAGTAGCCGCCTTGAGTAGCCGAAGGCATGTGCTTCCTTATGGGTATCTGTGGTTGTGGCCACATGGCCCTCATGGGAGAGAATGGAGGGGGTGCATGTACAGGATTAGCACAGACTGTAGTCAAGGCAGCAGTAAGCCTTGTCAATGGATACAAAGAGAAGATATGATATCTGTCTGCTTCTGGAAACTCAGAACCCAGCTGGTTGATACCACACACACACACACCCCGCTCCCCCCACACACACCCTACCTCTTTCACCTTACTCATCAAACGACTGGAAATGAGGTAATGGGCTCAGGATATCATTTAGGATGTTTCAGCCTATAAGTAACAGAAGACCAACTGCATTTGATTTATTTATTACTTATTTTTATTTATTTATTTATTTATTTTTTTAAGATTTATTTATTTTAGAGAGAGAGAGAGTGCGGGGCGGGAGAAGGACCGAGAGAGAGGGAGGGAAGGAGAGAGGGAGAGAGAATCCCGAAACAGACTCCTGGCTAAGGATGGAGTCCATCATTGGGCTTGATGCCAGGACCCCGAGAAAATGACCTGAGCCTAAACCAAGAGTTGGCCGTTCAACTGTGCCACCCAGGTGCCCCTCCATTTGGTTGAAATGTTAAAGACATTTATTAATTCACAAGATATCCATTGAGAGGCAAGGGCCAAAATGGCTTCACATGGCCTTAGGGATCCAGGCTCCTTTCCCTACTTCTCGTCGTCGTAAGGCTGATTTCCTCACAGTTGCCAGAAGACCTTCAGTGGTAATCTGGGCTTCAGCTCCCTGGGTTAGAACACTAAGACTTTGATTCCTTGTAGTGTAGACAGGAGAGAGTTTAGGCTACCATAGCATTTTGCAGGTTGTGTAGACCAGAGAGTGCAGGCTAGTATGGCATTTTCTAGATTGTAGCTGTTGTGTTTCTTTGTTCCTGGTTTTCCCCACTATGACGTGCTGAGAGCAATGACTGGTACCTAATACAGAGCCGAGGGAAATGCTTAGGTAGTCATTCGTGAGTTTTACAAAACAATCCTGGATTTCCTTTCTTACAGACACAGAACTTCTGGTCAAGCAGAGTTGTCTGAGTGGCTCTCGCCAGTAAGTTTGCTGAGGGAATAAGTGGTGGCAGGTCTTCTTGGTGAGGGATGAGGTGAGGTTCTGTCCTCTAGGGTCCTGGAGAAGGAGTTAGCCACATGAGTAAAGAGAGGGTAGAAATGGGTGCCGTGGGGAGGGTGAGGGGCCATGTTTGGGAGCACCAAGACATATGGCTGAGTCTGCTGACATTTGTAATGGAGCACCGAATGTGCCTCTGTTGGCCTTTTGAGGTAGATGATTTTCCTTCCTGACCTGGTTCCTGAGAACTGGGTCAGATCCTACTGACCTCAACTCACCTGCCTCCTTTCCTCCTCCAGGTTTGCAGTAAGCCTTGGCTACTGGCATGACCCTTACATCCAGCATTTTGTAAGACTGTCTAAGGAGAGGAAGGCCCCCGAAATCAACAGAGGCAAGTGACCCCCTCCCTCCCAGCGTCCCCTCATCAGCCCAGAGACCTGAGCTTTTAGGGATTCATTCTACAAAAGTGAGAGTTCCAGTGTTCATTCTCTCCAGTGGCGTATGAAAGTGCTTATTTTCCAACATCCTCACTGACACAGTGTATTAGGAACCTTTTCATCATGGTTAATCTGATACGGGAAGGATGGTATCTTACAGTAATTTTATTTTATATTCCTCTTATGTGGGGGTGAAGTTGAAGATGATTTTTATATGCTTAAGAGACACTCATATTATTTTTTACTGTAAACTGTTCAAGTAAGGAATTACTTTCATGGCCTTAGTAAAATAATAGTGACACTATTAGGCTCTGCAAGTCCTTTTTATCAAGGCAGTGAAAGGATTTGAGACGGGAGGGTGTCTCAGTCTCAGCCAGATTGAGAAATTGACCAAATGACCACAGTCCTTGGGCATGCAGGGAATCCTGGCCCTAAAGATGGAGCCCATGGGTAGATTCTATAAGAAATGCAAAGAAAGTATAAATTGGTGGTCCCTGAGAATAAGGACATGGACCTTACTTGGAGCTGAGGGTGAACCCAGGCATCGGGGAGATGGGGCCAGGCCTGGGTTCAGGTTCCCTCCCTGGCTCCTGAGGCAGCTTTCCTAACCAGTGCTGCAGAGAGAGGGACCCACCTTGGGGGCCCGGGAGATGGGCGCTCCAGGGAGCGTGTCAGCCGGCCTTCCTTCCTTCCTTTCTCTGCCTGGGCTGCATCTCCAGACTGGGGCCCACTAGGAGAATGCTTCCCTAACAGCGTGTTGTGAGCATCTTTAAAGTTTTTTCCAATAACCAATCTGTTGTGGACGATATTCTATAACATACATTAAAAATGATTCCCGAGAAAAATAAAATGCAAGAAACACATAAAGTAGAAGCTCAAGTTATTTATTAGGAGAATGAATAGACATAGAATTCCTTGTCACATTGCAGTAAGTTTCTAAATGCTACTCAAATTTTGTTCTTAAAGTAGTTATACTCAAGCAGCAGGGCTTTAGAACAGATATTATCTTCCTTTCCCTCTGTTTTTATTTTTCATTTCCTTTGCTCCACCTTCCCATTCTCCTGGAGCTGAGCAAGTCCATTTATTGACAGTGCAGATGGTCTGTGAGGCCATTTTATTTATTTTTTAAAAGATATTATTTATTTGAGAGAGAGAAAGAGAGAGCGCAAAGGAGGGGGAGCAGCAGGCAGAGGGAGAAGCAGGCTCCCCATTGAGCAGGTAGCCCAACATGGGGCTGGATCCCAGGACCCTGAGATCTTGACCTGAGCTGAAGGCAGTTAACCGCTTGAGCCACCCAGGTGCCCCATGAGGCCATTTTATAAACAGAGGCTCTTACCCGCATGGATGGAGATGAAGGGAACACGGTAAGAAATATAGCCTTTTTTTTCTTTTCTTTTTTTGCTGTGACATTTATCTGTCCCATATAATGACCCCAAAATATTATTTTCATCATGATCTCGTCATTTTGACTTTTTGCAGAGTCCTGAGTAGCTTTCACCTAGCCACAAAAAAGCACATTTCCTGAAGGAATATTTAGATCCGACTTGTCTTTCATAAGTAAATTTACGGACCATTTTATTTTTAAGATAGTTAATTCTACCGTTAAATAGATTGTACTTACTTTGGTTCTAGCAAGCTTTAAATAAAAAAAAAAGGAAGAGAATGTGAAAGTCACTCTCTCTCCCATGAAGTCCAGAGATAAACCACTGACCCCGAAGAAGAGCAGGAGAGTCCTCATTTTCTCTTCTCCTGGGGTGGGCTCTGCAAGGATGATTTCCGACCTCACTGAACGATAGCTTGTCTCTGTCTCTCTCTCAGGATATTTTGCTCGAGTCCATGGCGTCAGTCAGCTGATAAAGGCATTTCTACGGAAGACAGAATGTCATTGTCAAATTCTAAATCTTGGGGCTGGGATGGATACCACCTTCTGGAGATTAAAGGTAAATGAAAATTCCCCTTCTTTCCTGAATTGTTTCATTTGTGAAGGTGCCCGCCTGGTTCAAAAATGTTAAAAATATATTCAGAAGGAATGCAGTAACTGCCTGTCTTGCACCCCTGTCCCCAGCTGCTTGCACCTGCTGCTACCATCAGCCACATAAATGATGTCACCAGAGCCTGGTGAAGGATGGGCGCCTGGCTTCCCATCCTTTGTTGTTACAAACAGGGGTTATGGTAAAAATCCTTGTAGACATGTCCTCTGCACGTGTGGAAGAACCCTGCCAGTGGAATTGTGAGACCCAGAGCCCCTGCATCTGCCATATTGACGATAACGAAGACTTTATTGTCATCATGACAGTGTCCTTGGTACAGTTTGGGGATGTGCAAGGCTGGGTGATGGTGATATGACACAAAGGCCTTTTGTAGCTCTTCCCTGATTTGATCCCTCACCTGCTCTGTTAGGGGGCAAGAACAGGTGTAACTATGCTCACTTACAGGAAAGAAGATGGGTCCGGTTAGTGCAGAACCAGGACCAAAGCACTGGTCTTGGATTCTGGGCTGGAATTGAAGTGTGCAACCTGTTCCCGACGACACCCTCACCCATTGCATTTTCTTTCCTGTACATTTGTACGGATTTTTCTGTTTTTTCTATTAGGTCAGTCATGTGGCAGTGATGGGTTCGGGAGTTTCCCCAGAGTTCTTGCAGACATTTACCAAGATAAATTAGAGCGTGTGGGCCTAACGCAACCTGCATATGTGTTTTGTCCCTAATGAGCTCTCCTGATAAGAAGGTCTTTGGCCATCAGTGTTCCCGACCTTTCTATTACTCAGGTGAAAACTCAGCAGCCTCAGCCTGGCCTGATATCAATCATTTGCCTCTGCCTTTTTCATTCAGGTTAGGAGAGCTCACATTTATGAGGTGCTTGCACTTCCATGACCTCATGAATTAACTTGGGAGCTCTGGAGGGGTGGGTTACACAGATAGGGAAAGGGGGGCATGAGAGCCTGTGTCTCCCCCAAATTGGACAGCCAGTGGGGCTGGAGCGTGGAACAGACAATGGACTGCAGCTCCTCCAAGTCCAGGTTCCTTCCCTGTTCTCTACACAGAGCCCTGTTCTCGTTCAGGGGGGTCTTTGCAGTCTTCTGTCCACGTTGGTGTCTGTACCTCAGTGACCATGGTGTGGTGGAAGGAGCTGGAACAGAATGCAGGGGCAGAACGTGTGCAGTATGAGCAGAAGCCGCTGAAGAAAAGCCTCCTTTCAGCCCAACTCCCTTTTCCCTTGGTCCCGAGGTTTGGTTTCTCCCCCGTCATGTAGGTCGGTTAATAATGAATAAGTCTGGCATTTTTATTTTTGGTCAAGGTACACCGAGACCTAGGTACCCCTTCCAAGAGAAAGGTTATCTGTCAGGAGTGAGGAAGGCTAATAGCATAGGGTCTAAAAGATTTTATGGAGGAATTTTGGTTTGTTTGATAATTATATTGGTCCAAAGGTTTTTTGTTTTTTTTTTTTAATCTGCGTTTCTTTAAAAAAAAATGCTTGTTTGCTCTTTGGAGTCTAGGTCAAATGAGCAAACCTTGCCTGCTCTCACTGGGGGGGATGCTTTGTGATATTAGCTGTTGTATCCTATTTGATCCCCTAAATGCTGGTCCCAACCCCCCCACACACACATTGGGTTCCTGACCCTCCCTATCCCTAATCTGTCTCAGTCTGCGTTTTGGAAAAGTCTGTTAGGTCCTACTTCCCCAGCACCTCTCAGTGCCTCCCCACATCCATCCCAGTGGCGCCCCCCCCCCCCCCCCAGTTCAGGCTCCCCATGACTTCTTCCCTGGACCTTCTTCCTGGACAACTGTGAGATCCTTCTAACTTTTGTCCTCCATCCGTTCTTCATGCGGAGACCAAAGTCACCTAAACAATACATTTCTGACCATATCGTTCCTAATTTAAGGCGCTAAGTACGCCTTTGCTATTTGGGGCCTAGTGTTCAGTACGTGAAGATGGTCAGTCAGTGTATGAGGGAATACAGAATTAGAAAACTCACTGTGTATTTTTCCTCAGGATGAAGATCTTCTCCCAAGTAAATATTTTGAGGTCGACTTTCCAATGATAGTCACGAGAAAGCTGCACAGCCTCAAGTAAGTGTGGCTTGGACCAGAGGACAGAGCCTCTGGATTCAGAGGCAGCGGTCAGTAGGGGGCTGGTCTGCATGCCGGAGACCTCATTTTACGGGGCTCTCCTTGCACCCCCACACCGCTTTCTTGCTGGCCCTGGGATCCTCATTCCAACCTCTCGAGCAGTCCTTCCAAATGCAGTAGACACCCTCCCTTGGGACTGTTCTGTCCATTAACGTCATTTCTCTGAACCTTGAGAAGAAATGACCTACAATAGTTTAATCATCGGAATTGTTCTGTGTCTTTTGTGTACTTGGATCTCTCCAGGGCATAGAGAGGTGCCAGGCCCAGAGCAGATGTCAAGTAAATATTGTTTGTGCAAATGACGAGAAGGCCGAACTCAGTCATTTACTATACGTGAGATATTCCAGGGGCCACTCTGAGGCCAGATTTTAAAAAGTTTGCAGAGTTGTAGAGGACAAGTTTGTGAATCTCTGCTGGGACTTTTTGTAGCACCATGTGAAATGCTTCACTTGGATCATCATTCAGTGCTCAGAGCAGACTCGTGAATTCCAGTGGGGAAGCTGAGGCTCAAAGCAGTGAAGCGAATATCCGTCAGGGCACCTGTGGACGAAAGGGTGGAGCTGAGATTTAAACCCTGGCCTCAAGCCAAAGTCAAGGTTTCTTAGTGGTTTTGACCTGTACTCCCTTCCCTGTTTTTAAATGAGTGATTTCAATAAAATGCCAGGTCTTATATTTAAAAAAATTTTTAGTGCACATGGAAGTTTCAGCTTGTCCTTCAGAGATGTCTAATTCTCAACATCTGGACATATTTTTCAAGTATGAGCTTATTCTACTTTATCCTATAAAAACAAGGTTTTCACCCTTTCCAAATACAAGATTCTGTTACGGTAAATATGCTTTTTAGTTGCCGTCTGGCATCTGAGGCTGTGCATCTGCAGAGGACATCCTAGCTTGTTGGGGAACCCCGAGTGAAATAAGAGTAAGTGGGCTCTCACTTAAGCCCAGAGGTGGCCTCTGGGCTGAAAAATGCTTTGGCCTTTGTGTGTGGTTGTTTGATAGAGGATTTGGCTCTCTGAGGTCTGATTTTTGCATATTGTGAAGGAGGAGACTCATCACATAAATGTTACTGACTTCTGGTCTGAATAGAGTCCGTTTTTCAGTTAACTGTGAGCAATAAGCACTGTGTTAAAAATTTTGTTGGAGAAGAGGCAGGAAACTAGATATGGCTTGGAAAACACTGAAACATCGGGAAAATTCTTGCTCACTATCCTGAGCGATTTTGAGTCTTCAGTATTTATGATCAGACTGTGACTGGACATCTGATTCGGAGTGTCCTGCTTAGTGACCTCGCCTGAACCCCGATCCACTGAAGTATGAGTGTGTGTGCTGGGGGCCAGATGTCATGAAGCAGAAGGCCCTGTGCAGTGATGGCCCTTGCAGGATGTATTTGCCGTTTCTGGAGTGGGTGTTTGCAGTTTTGCTGAAACAGCTCCTGGACTCATTTCTCTCTCTTTCCCATCTTCCCACAGAGTCAAACCTTTCTTATTACAACCCATTATAGAATTACATTCAGAGGACCCACTTCAAAACGGCAAGTACCCTTAACCTACGTGGTACAGTACGGACTATAGAACTCTCTTTGCTTTTTTTCCCCTTTTCCTTTGAAATATGGGGTGTCTGTGTGTGTGTGTGTGTGTGTGTGTGTGTGTGTGTTTGTGCGTCAGAATGTGTGTGCGCCCATGATGTCACACAGCATGTACTTCTGCTGATACATTTACACTGCATCACATTTACCGTGAAGCAATTTAGAGCAGATGTCCATAGGTCCCCATTGTTAAATCTTTACAAGTGTGTTTCAGTGATTTGCAAATGGTGTGCAAAAATAGATTTTTTCCGGAATTTCTCCCTTTCCAGCTTTCTTTGGGAACATCCAGTCCGGCAACATCAGACCCTCCCTCCTACATGGCTGCCTCATGGAGGGGGGCAGTCACCATCCAGTCCCGCCCCCACTGTTCCCTGCTGTCTGTACCTGACCTGCTCCACCTATTAGGTCACCTCCTTGGCCCCTGTGCTCCGGTTTTCGCCTCACGTTTTTATTATGAGTGTTTCCATCAACTTTCTGCTCACTTCTATGCCTTTCAAACCAAGGGAAACCTCTTCCAGAATGTTCCATCGTTTCCAGTCTGTGTCTGGCAGAGTAGTTCAAGGGACTTATTAATAATTCAGGTCAGAAGACTTGCCCAGGAGGCGGAGGAAGATGGCGGAGGAGTAGGAGACCTAGATTTCGTCTGGTCTCAGGAATTCAGCTGAATAGGGATCAAACCATTCTGAACACCTACGAACTCAACAGGAGATCGAAGAGGAGAGTAGCAACAACTCTCTGAACAGAGAGGCGACCACTTACTGGAAGGTAGGACGTGCGGAGAAGTGAATCCGAGGTGATAGTCGGGAGGATAGACAGCGGGGGAGGGGGCCTCCGTCGGCCGCTTCTGGCAAGTGATAGAGCCGCGGAGCACAAAATCGGACCTTTTAGAAGTTGGCTCCGCTGAGGGACATCGCTCCAGTGGCTAAGCAGGGGGTGGAATCCTCCCGGGACAGTGTGGTCTCAGGACCCTTGGGGTCACAGAAAGACCGGGGGTGCCTGAGTGCGCCAGAGTTCCCAGGTATCAGAGCGGGGAAGCCGGCTGCAGAGACGGAGCCGAGGCGCGGGCTCTCAGCTCAGGGTTGCCATAAACTGTGATCCGCGGCCCAGTCGGGCCACTGCTCCTCCAGCAGGGACCCAACAAGCGGCAGATCCGGGGAGACTCCCCTTCCTTCCCGGGGAGGAGCGGCGCGGGAGCGCACCACAGGGATCTGCTGGGTTTGGAGACTCCACACGGGGTTGGGTGCCAGAGATAGCAACGCTCGGTCACAGGCCAGGTGAGCACGGAGTGTGGCCGGAGATCGGGGACACGGGAGTGACTGCTTTTCTCTGGGGGCGCACTGAGGAATGGGGCCCTGAGTTCTCAGCTCCTCCGGGTGGAGATTGGGAGGCCACCATTTTTGCCCTGGTCCTCCAACGCTGTACCGAGAGCTTGCAGGGAACAAAAGCCCCTGAGACCAAACCCGAGCAGCTTGCTTAGCCTGTACCGACAAGGGCAGGGCAATTCAGCCTCCGGCAAAGACATTTGGAAACCACAGCAACAGGCCCCTCCCCCAGAAGATCAGCACGAACAGCCAGCAAGCCAAGACCAAGTTTACCGATCAAGGAGAACGGGAGAACTCCAGCGCTAGGGGAATACTGCACATAGAATTCATGGCATTTTTTTACCATGATTCATTAGTTCATCAAAGTTAATTTTTGTTAACTGTTTTTTTTTTTATTTTTCTTTTTCCCTTTCTCAACCAACATCAATCTCTTTTTTAAAAAAAATTTTTTTATTTTTCATTTTTAGAGTCATATTTTATCCCTTCATAGTAGTTACCCTTATTTTTGGCATATATATATATGTTGTTCTCTCTTTAAAATTTTGACATACAGTTTCTTCTAACAGATCAAAATATACCCTAAATCACTAGTGTATGGCTCTGTTCTAGTCTCCTGCCTGATCACATTCTCTCCGTTTTTTCTTTTTTTTTTTTCTTAAATCTTCTTTCTTTTTTCAAACAACTTCTTATCAAGTCCTTTTATAAAATCTTTTATAATTTTCATCTTTACAGTCATCTTCCATCCCTTCATTGTATCAACCCTTATTTTGTACATATATGTCTTTCTTCCTTTAAAATTTTAGGAGGCACTTTTTTCTAAGGGACCAAAATACGCCCAAAATCTAGTGTGTGGCACTGATCTATGCACTAGCCTGATCATATTTGATCATATTCTGCTTTTTTTGTATTGTTCTGTTTTTGTTTTTATCTTTTTTTTCTTTTTTTTTTCTCTTTCTTTTTTCTTTCTTTCCCTTTCTTTTCCCCTGGTGTCAGGTCTTTTCTGATTTGTATACAGTATATTTGCTGGGGACGTTGTAAACCTGTTAGCATTTTGTTCTCTCATTCATCTGTTCTCCTCTGGACAAAATGACAAGACGAAAAAAATCATCTCAGCAAAAAGAACAACAGGTAGTACCGTCTGCCAGGGACCTACTCAATACGGACATTAGTACGATGTCGGACCTAGAGTTCAGAATCATGACTTTAAAGATACTAGCTGGGCTTGAAGAAAGCGTGGAAGTTATTAGAGAAACCCTTTCTGGAGAAATAAAAGAACTAAAATCTAACCAAGTCGAAATCAAAAAGGCTATTGATGAGGTGCAATCAAAAATGGGGGCACTAACTGCTAGGATAAATGAGGCAGAAGAGAGAATCAGTGATATAGAAGACCAAATGATGGAAAATAAAGAGGCTGAGAAAAAGAGAGAGAAACAACTACAGGATCACGAGGGCAGAATTCGAGAGATAAGTGATACGATAAGACGAAACAACATTAGAATAATTGGGATCCCAGAAGAAGAAACAGAGAGAGGAGCAGAACGTATATTGGAGCAAATAATAGCAGAGAACTTCCCTAATGTGAGGAAGGAAACAGGCATCAAAATCCAGGAGGCACAGAGAACCCCTCTCAAAATCAATAATAATAGGTCAACACCCCGACTCTAATAGTAAAACTTACGAGTCTCAGCGACAAAGAGAAAATCCTGAAAGCAGCTCGGGGGAAGACATATGTAACCTACAATGGTAAAAATATTAGATTGGCAACAGACCTATCCACAGAGACCTGGCAGGCCAGAAAGGACTGGCAAGATATCTTCAGAGCACTAAACGAGAAAAATATGCAGCCAAGAATACTATATCCAGCTAGGCTATCACTGAAAATAGAAGGAGAGATAAAAAGCTTCCAGAACAAACAAAAACTAAAGGAATTTGCAAACACGAAACCAGCCCTCCAAGAAATATTGAAAGGGGTCCTCTAAGCAAAGAGAGAGCCTAAAAGCAGCAAAGATCAGAAAGGAACATAGACAACATACAGTAACAGTCACCTTACAGGCAATACAGTAGCACTAAATTCATACCTTTCAATAGTTACCCTGAATGTAAATGGGCTCAATGCCTCAATCAAAAGACACAGGCTATCAGATTGGATTAAAAAACAAGACCCATCCATATGCTGTTTGCAGGAGACTCATTTTAGACCCAAAGACACCCCCAGATTGAAAGTGAGGGGGTGGAAAACCATTTACCATGCTAATGGACACCAAAAGAAAGCTGGGGTGGCAATCCTTATATCAGACAAACTAGATTTTAAAACAAAGACTGTAATAAGAGATGAGGAAGGACACTATATCCTACTTAAAAGGTCTATCCAACAAGAAGATCTAACAATTGTAAATATCTATGCCCCTAACATGGGAGCAGCCAGTTATATAAGGCAATTAATAACAAAAGCAAAGAAACACATTGACAACAATACAATAATAATGGGGGACTTGAACACCCCCCTGACTGAAATGGACAGATCATCTAAGCAAAAGATCAACAAGGAAATAAAGACTTTCAATGACACACTGGACCAAATGGACTTCACAGACATATTCAGAACATCCTATCGCAAAGCAACGGAATACACATTCTTCTCTAGTGCCCATGGAACATTCTCCAGAATTGATCACATCCTAGGTCACAAATCAGGTCTCAACCGGTACCAAAAGTTTGGGATCATTCCCTGCATATTTTCAGACCACAATGCTTTGAAACTAGAACTCAATCACAAGAGGAAAATCGGAAAGAACTCAAATACATGGAGGCTAAGGAGCATCCTACTAAAGAATGAATGGGTCAACCAGGAAATTAAAGAAGAATTAAAAAAATTCATGGAAACCAATGAAAATGAAAACACAACTGTCCAAAATCTTTGGGATACAGCAAAGGCAGTCCTGAGAGGAAAGTATATAGCAATACAAGCCTTTCTCAAGAAACAAGAAAGGTCTCAAATACACAACCTAACCCTACACCTAAAGGAGCTGGAGAAAGAACAGCAAATAAAGCCTAAACCCAGCAGGAGAAGAGAAATAATAAATTACAGAGCAGAAATCAATGAACTAGAAACCAAAATCACAGTAGAACAGATCAAGGAAACTAGGAGCTAGTTCTTTCAAAGAATTAACAAGATAAACCCCTGGCCCGACTTATGAAAAAGAAAAGAGAAGTGACCCAAATCAACAAAATCATGAATGAAAGAGGAGAGATCACAACCAACACCAAAGAAATACAAACAATTATAAGAACATAGTATGAGCAACTCTATGCCAGCAAATTAGATAACCTGGAAGAAATGGGGGCATTCCTAGAGATGTATCAACTACCAAAATTGAACCAGGAAGAAATAGAGAAACTGAACAGACCTAGAACCACTAAGGAAATTGAAGCAGTCATCAAAAATCTCCCAAGAAACAAAAGCCCAGGGCCAGATGGCTTCCCAGGGGAATTCTATCAGGCATTTAAAGAAGAATTAATACCTGTTCTCCTGAAACTGTTCCAAAAAATAGAAATGGAAGGAAAACTTCCAAATTCATTTTTTGAGGCCACCATTACCTTGATCCCAAAACCAGACAAAGACCCCATCAAAAAGGAGAATTACAGACCAATATCCTTGATGAACATGGATGCAAAAATTCTCACCAAAATACTAGCCAATAGGATCCAACAGTACATTAAAAGGATTATTCACCATGACCAAGTGGGATTTATCCCTGGGCTGCAAGGCTGGTTCAACATCCGCAAATCAATCAATGTGATACAATACATTAACAAAAGAAAGAACAAGAATCATATGATCCTCTCAATAGATGCAAAAAAAGCATTTGACAAAGTACAGCATCCTTTCTTGATCAAAACTCTTCAGAGTATAGGGATAGAGGGTACATACGTTAATATCATAAAAGCCATCTATGAAAAACCTACAGCGAATATTCTTGATGGGGAAAAACTGAGAGCTGTATGTGGAAAACCCAAAAGACTCCACCCCAAAACTGCTAGAACTCATACAGGAATTCAGTCAAGTAGCAGGCTATAAAATCAATGCACAGAAATCAGTGGCATTCCTATACACCAACAAGACAGAAGAGAGACAAATCAAGGAGTCAATCCCATTCACAATTGCACCCAAAACCATAAGATACCTAGGAATAAATTTAACCAAAGAGGCAAAGGATCTGTACTCAGAAAAGTATAAAACACTCAGGAAAGAAATTGAAGAAGACACAAAGACACAAAGAAATGGAAAAACGTTCCATGCTCATGGATTGGAAGAACCAACATTGTGAAGATGTCAATGCTACCTAGAGCAATCTACACATTCAATGCAATCCCCGTCAAAATACCATCCACTGTTTTCAAAGAAATGGAACAAATAATCCTAAAATTTGTATGGAACCAGAAGAGACCCTGAATAGCCAGAGGAATATTGAAAAAGAAAAGCAAAGCTGGCGACATCACAATTCCGGACTTCCAGCTCTATTCCAAAGCTGTCATCATCAAGAGAGTATGGTACTGGCACAAAAACAGACACATAGATCAATGGAACAGAATCGAGAGCCCAGAAATGGACCCTCAACTCTATGGTCAACTAATCTTTGACAAAGTAGGAAAGAATGTCCAATGGAAAAAAGACAGTCTCTTCAACAAATGGTGTTGGGAAAATTGGACAGCCACATGCAGAAGAATGAAACTGGACCATTTCCTTACACCACACACAGAAATAGACTCCAAATGGTTGAAAGACCTAAACGTGAGACAGGAGTCCATCAAAATCCTAAAGGAGAACACAGGCAGCAACCTCTTCGACCTCAGCCGCAATATCTTCTTCCTAGAAACTTTGCTAAAGGCACGGGAAGCCAGGGCAAAAATGAACTATTGGGATTTCATCAAGATAAAAATCTTTTGCACAGCAAAAGAAACAGTCCACAAAACCAGAAGACAACCGACAGAATGGGAGAAAGTATTTGCAAATGACATATCAGATAAAGGGCTAGTATCCAAAATCTATAAAGAACTTAACAAACTCAACACCCAAAGAACAAATAATCCAATCAAGAAATGGGCAGAAGACATGAACACATTTTTCCAAAGAAGACATCCAAATGGCCAACAGGCACATGAAAAAGTGCTCCACATTGCTCGGCATCAGGGAAATCCAAATCAAAACCTCAATGAGATACCACCTCACACCAGTCAGAATGGCTAAAATTAACAAGTCAGGGAACGACAGATGTTGGCGGGGATGTGGAGAAAGGGGAACCCTCCTACACTGTTGGTGGGAATGCAAGCTGGTGCAACCCCTCTGGAAAACAGTATGGAGGTTCCTCAAACAGTTGAAATTAGAGCTACCATTCGATCCAGCAATTGCACTACTGGGTATTTACCCCAAAGATACAAATGTAGGGACCCGAAGGGGTACTTGCACCCCAATGTTTATAGCAGCAATGTCCACAATAGCCAAACTGTGGAATGAGCCAAGATGTCCATCGACAGATGAATGGATAAAGAAGAGGTGGTATATATACACAAGGGACTATTAGGCAGCCATCCAACGGAATGAGATCTTGCCATTTGCAACGACGTGGATGGAACTGCAGGGTGTTATGCTGAGTGAAATTAGTCAATCAGAGAAAGACATGTATCATATTACCTCACTGATATGAGGAATTCTTAATCTCAGGAACAAACTGAGTGTTACTGGCGTGGTTGGGGGTGGGAGGGATGGGGTGGCTGGGTGATAGACATTGGGGAGGGTATGTGCTATGGTGAGCGCTGTGAGTTGTGCAAGACTGTTGAATCACAGATCTGTACTTCTGAAAGAAATAACACAACATGGTTTAAGAAAAAAGAAAAAGAAGAAGACAGCAGGAGAGGAAGAATAAAGGGGAGTAAGTCAGAGGGGGAGACGAACCACGAGAGACGATGGACTCTGAAAAATAAACTGAGGGTTCCAGAGGGGAGGAGGGTAGGGGGATGGTTTAGCCTGGTGATGGGTATTAAAGAGGGCACATTCTGCATGGAGCACTGGGTGTTATGAACAAACAATGAATCATGGAATACTACATCAAAAACAAATGATGTAATATATGGTGATTAACATAACAATAAATTTAAAAAAAAAAAGAAGAAGAATACTTGCCCAGAAGGATGGCCTTCTTGGATGGTGGACACAGATCACACAGGAAACACTGGACAGCCAGAGAGGCCTCTATGCAACCACAGTGCCATAGTCATGCTCCTCGTGAAGAAACGCCTCCATGTAGAACATCTCCCCCATCCTCTGTTTCCTCCTACAAATTATAAGTAGAACCTGTGCAGGCTTTGCCATGTGCTGGCCTAGCTGTTTTCTCCACACTGTAGCTCTCCTGGTTTTCTGTGTATTTGGTGAGTACTTGTGTCAGAATGATTACCTATAATGGAAGAGCTAACACTTGGCATCACCTTTGATCCATCAGTACACAAATGTATGAAGTAGAAAGTAGGGACCCTCCACAATCTCTCCCCCCACCAAGATAACCAATGTTCGGAGTGTTTTCTCTTGTGAAGGAACAGTGCACCTAGAGACGGATCAATATCATACATGAGAAAACACACACATAAATAAGATCCAGTGCCTGGCACTTAGAAGTTTCGATAAATTTTTGTTGAAAGAAGGTATGTACACATTGAATAAATACATAGGTTGTAGAGTTCAATATATATCTGTTGAATTAGTGAATCTGTATTTCTTAAAATAGATTTGTGTATAATTTTAATAAGGTGAATAATTTACATGTCCTGTTTTGTAACTCGCTCTTTTTGCATCCTAGTGGCTCATGACTGTCTTCCTATTGGCATATATAGGTCTGCCTCATTATGTTCTCCCTGGCATGGAAATTCCATTTCACTTAATGTATTCAGTACCGACGGTCCTTTAGATAGCTGCATTTTTTTATGGTTTTCTAGTAAACAGTGTTGTAGAAAGCACAGGTACACGTCCATATTTGCAGGAATTGCTGGTTCAAGGAATTGTCCCTTATGAATTCTAATAGCTACTGCCAAACTGTTCTTCAAGACCCTCTTTAGTAAATTGTATTTTCATGAGAGTAGACGAGGATTCTTTCCCTACACCTTCACTGACAGTGGCTGTTACCATTAAAACAAAAATTTCTGCCTATCTTGCAAACCTATTTAAAATCTTTAGAATAACTTTGAATGTGCTACGGAGTTGGAGTATCCTTCCTTCCTTTTATTGGCCTGCAGGATTCCTTTGTAAAGTCCATTGGGAATGTGTCAGTGGCATTGTTTCATTTTCTTTTCAATTGCTAGGAATCCTTTAGAACATAAAGATACATTCTTTGATAAAAGTCCCTCATCAGTGTTTTTTGGGCAGATTTTTTTGTTAGTTGTTTGCTTGCTTTTGAACTCTGTGTTTGTTTCTCATGTAGGCACATTTTCTGGTCCTTTGCTTTTAGTTTTTGATCTTGCCAGCATACCGAGAAAGGAGAATTTGAATAAAAATAAGGGAAATACAAATGTGAGTGAAGGCTTGACAAAAGTGATAGGTGATCATAAAAGTGGCACAAATTTCATTGAAACATTACCTTCCTTCATCAAACCTATGAGGCTGTGATTGTAAGATTCACTACTGCTTCTTTATCATTAGGAAACACAAAGTGCTGGCAAGTTAAACTGGTGTTTCTTGACTATTTGATGTATCCTGATTTCATGAATGTTAAAGTGAAAAAAAATACGCATTTTTGAATTGACACTTTTTTTTAAGCTGAACTATGCATGGGGAGGAAAACTCAAAGTATATAGATGGGCACCCGGTGAAAAGTAAGTTAGAAGGAGTAAATCAGCTTCTCTTACTCCCCTGTTTAAATCTTCCCACTGTTTGGGATCCACACGGTTAAGCATTCCTCCGTCTGCCTCCTGATTTTACTTTTGACTACAGTAACTCTGATCTGGCTGTCCTGAGCAGAACACTGTCCTGCTGTTGCCTGACTGTCATCTTCGGATCTTCCACTTCCTTCTACCATGGAACTCTTTTCCCCTAATTTTGCCTGCCAGGCTCCTTCTGATCACCTCTGTCTCAGCTTAGCTACTGCCTCCTCTGAGAAGCCCTCCATGACCAGCAGGTGAAAGACTGAACACTATCCCTCCCACTCTTTTTTTTTAATCACCTTTTATTTGCTTCTTAGCACTTAATACTCTGATATTCTCTTAATTCTTCCTTTCTTTAATAATTCATTGGCTCTCTCCCTCCTCTGCGGGGGTAAGCCTTATGAGAGGCAGCAACCTGTCTCTTGTTCATCACTGTGTCCCCAACACCTAGAACAATGCCTGGCATGCCAAGATTGTTGGTTAAATATATATGCACCTGAATGGTCAAATGAACGAATGTGTTGGTGTTTTTGTAGTACATCTCAACTCTTTTTTTTTTTGATCAGGGATAGAATAACTCACTCCAAGCACACTTTTTAGTAGCATGTACGCTATTTGCAAGAAGGTGCACAGGTATTTGGGAATCATTATTTGATCTCATAATAGGGCAGACAAGTGCCTTCGTAGTCTTTATATTCCTTTTCTGACTTGGGCATTGTGGCACCTGGGGCTCCAACTTCGGGTTTCCCTGCATGTCTGATATCTAGCAGGTTCCTAGGAGGTACATCTTTTAGCTTATGGTGTGTGGCCCAGTGTATTTGAGTCAGCTGAATGGGGTTATCAGCATCATGAGAGTTTTCAGACACTATGGTTTAGCCTCTTTCCCTTTTTCTACTGTGACCTCTCAGAGCTGAGAGAACCTGAGCTATTAGCAACAATATAGAATGGCTGTTGGATGTTCCAGTTCCTTCCATGGTTTGTACCTTTGAGGAAGCTGAGCAAGAAATGCTTCGGGTAAACAACCAAGCAGTTTCCTTTTTTTAAAAAAATTACAATCCATTTTTGGGGCTCAGTCGTTAAGTGTCTGCCTTCAGCTCAGGTCATGATCCCAGGGTCCTGGGATCGAGCCCCATATTGGGCTCTCTGCTCCACAGGGAAGCTTGCTTCTCCCTCTCCTACTCCCCCTGCTTGTGTTCCCTCTCTCGCTGTGTCTCTCTCTGTCAAATAAATAAATAAAATCTTTAAAAAGAAAATTACAATCCATTTTTTAAACTTTTAATTGACAACATTTTTAGGCATACATAAAAATAAATCAGTGAACCTCCATGTGCCCAACATCTAACTTTAACTATGACCAACTTCATCTGTACCAGTGGTTCTAAAAGTTAGTCCTAAACCAGGGGCATCAACACGGCCTAAGCACTTGTTAGAAATACAGGTTTCTAACTTTTAAAAGAATTTGAAAAAATTTCTACTTTTGAAAGATCTGCTGAATCAGAAACTCAGGGAGTGGAGCCCATCAGTCTGTGTTTTAACAAATCCTTCAGGTGATTCTGATGGCTGCCAAAGCTTGAGAACCAGTATAAAAACCATTCCATCCAATCTCTGCTGGAGTATTTTAAAGCAAATGTTATCATTTTATTTGTAAATACTTAAGTATAGAGACAATTTTCCTTTAAACACAGTATCTCACAGATTGGCACAACATTTAGAGAGCAGCCAGCCAATCGGTACCATTATTTACATAGGCTTACCCTTTGACCTCCTAATTCCACTCATAGAGACCTATTTGACAGGTGCTTCATGATGTCTATATAAAGATGTTCATTACAGTGCCTCAGATGGAGAAAACTTGGCAATACCACATGCCCGATAGTGAGAGATTGGTTGAGTAAGTTGTTTTATCCACTCATGGAATTCTAGGAAATCATTACAGCGAAGGATGTCATTGATATTACTGTTAAATAGGAAAAGCAGTTTCTGAAAGAATTGGCCCTGTTTGCTTTTTTCTGTGTGAGGTGTGTGTGTATGTTTGTGTGAGAATGTGTTTATGTTGTATATATGAGTTTAAGCACATAGAAAAAAGGCCCAGGATGTTCTACACTCAAATACTAATAGTTATCTCTGGAAGGTATGATTTTAGTTCATTTCTCCCCTCTTCATTCCTGATATTTTTTTCCCCCACAACAGAGGATGTATTTTTATAATGGAGAAAAACAATAAGTTTACTTTAATTTTGAAAGAACTATACCCATTGAAATTATAATCTCTTGGTTAATTTCTGTTAAAATGATAATCTCTTCTTGGATTTGCAGATGGACACCTGTTAGATTCAAAGAGATATGCCATTATTGGAGCAGATCTCCGAGATTTACCTGAACTGGAAGAGAAACTAAAGAAATGTAACATGAATCCACAGTGAGATTTTTTTTTTAACCTCTTCTGCATTTGTGACTTCTTGCTAATATGAAATAAGGCCAGTTAAAATTGCAGCAGTATACCTGTGTCCCATTTTTTATTCTGAACTGTTTATCATTTCATTGCTACTGAGAGTGGTGTTCTGAAGTATTTTTAGAAGCGAAGTTTCTCAAGCTTGTTTTCACATCAGAATCACATGTATTGCTTTTGTGACATACTGATGCCTAACATCATAAAGTTTGAGAAAAGATAATTATATGCATAGAAACGTATAATTGCGATATATAAAGGATTAGTATGCAGAATAGATAAAGATAAGCTACTATTAAAAAAAAAAGTAAGTCCCATATGAAAACAGGCAAAAGGGAGATGACAAAGTAGCTCAAAGAAATTGAATATCATATGAAAAAGGTATTGAACCTCATTGGTGATGAGATGGAACTCTATTTTAATCGAACCAAGTTGGCAAAAATGTAAAAGTCTGACATTATCAAGTGTCGGCAAGGTTATGTGAGAATGAGAATGGTCGTGCGCCATTGGTGCAAGTGAATTATGAGGAACAATCTGTAAGTATCTACTAAAATTGCAAGCATGTGTACCATGTGATTTAGTAGTTCGTTCCACTTTTGGATGTGTGTACTCCGAGAAAGTCTGTGTGCCTGTACAAGGAGGGTGTTCATTATAGGCACTGTTTTTAGTAGCAGAAAATTGGAAACGTTCTAAATGTCCATCAGGAGAAGAATGAGTGAGCAACATGTAAAATGCATGACCTAGATCAGCATGGAGAGAGCTCAAAAACGTAATGTTGCATAAAAAAAAAAATCAAGTTGCAGAATAATACACATAGTGTGATACCAAATGTGTAAAATCAAACCCTCAAAATACAGTACTTCCATGTTCATATCTATGTATCACAGAAGCATTTTAAAAATGGACCAGAAGGGTTCACACCAAATTCTTGGGAGCAGGTACCTTTGGGAGCAGTGGAAGGGAGTGAGATGTGTGGTTTTAGCACACTGATTCTGGTCAAAATTAGATTGGAATTTAACAGTAGAGGGGGATAAAGACATGTCTACACAGCTTACTGTCAGTGAAGATGACACTTTCAACAATATTTTGGGTGAGTAACTCAAGAGAGAGGCTTGAGGGGAAGGTAGGGAAAACAGAAAGTTACTTTAAAAATAAATTGAAGGCAAAGAATCAGTGGCCAGTGATTAAAGAGAGTAGCTAGTAGGGAAATCACTGGTAGAGAAGAGGCCTTAGAGCCCACAGAGGCTAAGAGCCTTGGAGGGAAGGGAAAGCTGTTGTTCTTCTGAGAGGAGAGGAAGAGGGTGAGGACAGGTGCAAATACAGGTGAGCTTTGGGCGATGCAGGGGAGGAAGTGTAGGGAGTTGAAGCTTGACCTTCCGGATACATCTTTTGTTAAAGTGGTGATGGCTGTCATCTCTGCACTTTGAAGTTCTTGTTTACGTGTTTAGCCTAGAATCATAAACCAGGTTATCATCGTTGGGATTTGTATGTCCACCTTTGCAGATGTCAGGGATGGTGCTTACTGACCCAGTACTTACTGTCTGATTCTTTGTGTGTCTCACTGAGTGTTCAGAGAGCAAGGTCAATGCACTGTATGGAATATGCCTCTTTCTTCCTTTGGGGAATGCTTTAGATGGTTCCCAGATCGTAGCATGTAGGGTGTTCTTCTTTCAGCAGAAGGGAAGTCTCGACGTTCAAGGACACCACTGGTTTTCTTGGGGGCATGTTAGTGAGTGGTCAGTAGATTGCTTCAAGGTGACGCTGGTAAGCCTGGAGCCCTCTCAGAGTGAGGAGAGCCCGAGTGTTGGAATCTTATCCTGGATTCCAAGTGACCTCTCCTGCTTCCAAGTTATTTAATAGGGGCAGTTTTTTTCTTAAACAAACAACCCCCCCCCCCCCAGAAGCCTCTTTGAGCCTCAATTTCTTCATTTATGAACTGGGGTAAAAACTACTTCACAAAATGGTCCTGAAGATTAAGTTAAGTATGCTGTGAAAGCAGTTGAACAGAAATTGGCACATAGACTACAGTCTCCTTTAGATTACTATGGTCACCATGGTAACCAGCTGCCACCTATTGCCAGCATAGTAACCTGCTGTTGGAGCAAATCTGCTGAAAGATCAGGGAAATAATCAGTTATAAATCTTGATAGGGAAGTTTGCCTTGCTTTGGACATCTACAAAATGGATGAAGAGCAATGGCTAGAACAAGTATTAGAATTCCACATATAATTCTATGGGGCTTCATTTGTGCTCTGCATTTTCCTTTACTACTATCTTTGCTTTGCTTTGCTTTCACTTATATTTTGAAAAGTATTAATCCGATTTTTAATATTCCCAATGGCTACCTCTTAAAACTACACTGAAAAATGTTTAACTTTACATTTTCAAATAATTCGAAT
Organism: Eumetopias jubatus; assembly: GCF_037043125.1. Classification (NCBI taxonomy): domain Eukaryota; kingdom Metazoa; phylum Chordata; class Mammalia; order Carnivora; family Otariidae; genus Eumetopias; species Eumetopias jubatus. The sequence goes on from NW_028274818.1 coordinate 90,514,216, forward strand.
CTACAACAAAGTTGCAAAAATTGTACAAAAAATTCCCACATAGCCTTCTTCACGGGGCTTCCCCACTGTCTTAAGTAAAATTGGGTACCTTTTGCATTGAAAAGGTTTTGGGAGCTGTAGTTCTCTAATTATCAACCTATTAATTGAGGTTTTGGAACTTTTTCCCCACTCATTTACTTTTTCTAATAATTTATGTTGATATAATCTGGGGTTTTAAAACTTAGGTTATTGCTAATTTTAAAACAATTATTTTTTAAACAATTATTCTTTCTGATTTTCAACTTTGTTTGCAACTCAGACTTCATTGTCTTTCCTCTGGATTTAGTGCCCTCAGTTTCTTTATACCATGTTCCAGTTGGGTCCAGAGAGCATTTGGATATCTCTTCTTAAATAACTTGAGTTATATACCATTTCATTGTCCAAAAAAAAAGGAAATCCAGATGAACAGTAATGGTGGATAGTTGGTACTACGATCGGGTCAGAGCTGGCACTTACTGGTGGGGAGCCTTTCTGTCTAGTGATTGTGAATTCACACTCTGAGCCCAGCTGTACAGCTTCCATTCTGATGGTAACATATACCATGTTCTTTTCAACTACTTTCCTGGGTATTCGAGTTCAGACAATTTGTTTGTTTTGAGATCCCTCGCCAATAAACATGGACAGAAACAACCTACTTGCAGTGCCCCTGCGTGGCTCAGTCAGTTGAGCATCTGACTTTTGATTTCAGCTCAGGTCATGATCTCAGGGACATGGGATTGAGTCCCGTGGTGGGCTCTGCACTCAGCGGGGAGCCTACTTGAGATGCTCTCTCTCCCTCTGCCCCTCCCCCATCCCACGTGCACACATGCTTTCTCTAAAATAAGTAAATCTTAAAAAAAATTTTTTTTTTTAAAGTAACCCACTTGCTTTGTGAGAAAAATAGCAACCAGCCATGAGGAACAGCGATATTTAGGGGCAGAGAAAGAAAGAGGATACAGTGAAGGAGTCAGAGAAGGAGCAGTAAAAGAACCAGGAATAAACCAGCAGAGCTCATATAATTTGGGGCTGTCTGTGTTCCCTTTGAAGAATTAAGGCTTTTGGAGATTTCTCTAGGAGTTTATTGCTTTTCTTATTTCATAATTTGTTCATTACTTCGGGTCTTATCAATCAGAGTGCTTACTAACAAATGTAATTTCCTGAAAATTGTTCTTGTTGTTGTCAATTCTTGATGATAAAGATTTATATAAGAATTAGATTTGGTTAAATGAGTATCACTATTTCTGCATTGTATCTGTCAGTTTTTGATGTGTAACAAAATCTCTCCAAACTCAGTATGTGTGTGTGTGTGTGTGTGTGTGTGTGTGTGTGTGTGTGTGTGTGTGTGTGTACCAAACCTTCTTTATCCATTCATCTGTCGATGCGCATCTGGGCTCTTTCCAGTTTGGCCATTGTGGACATTGCTGCTATAAACATTGGGGTGCAGGTGCCCCTTTGTTGGATCATTATATTTGTATCTTTGGGGTAAATCCCTAGTAGTGCAGTTGCTGGGTTGTAGGGTAGCTCTACTTTCATCTTTTTGAGGAACCTCCATACTGTTTTCCAGAGTGGCTGCACCAGCTTGCATTCCCACCAACAGTGTAGGAGGGTTCCCCTTTCTCCACATCCTTGCCAACATCTCTCATTTCCTGAGTGGTTAATTTTAGCCATTCAGACCCGTGTGGTTTTGATTTGTAATTCCCTGATGCCGAGTGATGTGGAGCAGTTTTTCACGTATCTGTTGGCCGTTTGTATGTCTTCTTTGGAGAAATGTCTGTTCATGTCTTCTGTCCATATCTTAATTGGATTATTCTTTGGGTGTTGAGTTTGATAAGTTCTGTACAGATTTTGGATACTAGCCCTTTATCTGATAAGACATTTGCAAATATCTTCTCCCATTCTGTCAGTTGTCTTTTGGTTTTGTGGACTGTTTCCTTTGCTGTGCAAAAGCTTTTATCTTGAAGTCCCAATAGTTCAGTTTTGTCTTTATTTCCCTTGGCTTTGGAGACATGTCTAAGCAAGAAGTTGCTGTGGCTGAGGTCACAGAGCTTGCTGCCTGTGTTCTCCTCTAGGATTTCGATGGATTCCTGTCTCACATTTAGGTCTTTTGTCCATTTTGAGTGTATTTTTTGTGTATGGTGTAAGGAAATGGTCCAGTTTCATTCTTCTGCATGTGGCTGTCCAATTTTCCCAACACCATTTGTTGAAGAGACTGTCTTTTTTCCATTGGATATTCTTTCCTGCTTTGTCGAAGATTAGTTGACTATCGAGTTGAGGGTCCCTTTTTGGGTTCTCTCTTCTGTTCCATTGATCTGTGTGTCTGTTTTGTGCCAGTACCATACTGTCTTTTTTTTTTTTTTTAGATTTTTTTTTTTTTATTTGACAGAGAGAGACACAGCGAGAGAGAGAGAGAGAGAGAGAGCACAAGCAGGGGGAGTGGGAGAGGGAGAAGCAGGCTTCCCGCTGGGCAGGGAGCCTGATGCGGGGCTCGGTCCCAGGACCCTGGTATCATGACCTGAGCTGAAGGCAGACGCTTAACGACTGAGCCACCCAGGCACCCAGTACCATACTGTCTTGATGACTACAGCTTTGTAATAGAGCTTGAAGTCTGGCATTGCGATGCCACCAGCTTTGGTTTTCTTTTTCAACATTCCTCTGGCTATTTGCAGTCTTTTCTGGTTCCATACAAATTTTAGGAATATTTGTTCCAGCTCTATGAAAAAAGTTGATGGTATTTTGATAGGGGTTGCACCAAATGTGTAGATTGCTCTAGGTAGCATAGACATTTTCACAATATTTGCTCATCCAATACATTAGCATGGAACGTTTTTCCATTTCTTTGTGTCTTCCTCAACTTTCATAAGTGTTCTGTAGTTTTTGGAGTAGATCCTTTATCTCTTTGGTTAGGTTTATTCCTAGGTATCTTATCCCCAAAACCATAGTTTTGGGTGCAATTGTAAATGGGATTGACTCCTTCATTTCTCTTTTTTCTGTCTCATGGTTAGTGTATAGAAATGCAACTGATTTCTGTGCATTGACTTTATATCCTGCCACTTTGCTGAATTCCTGTATGAGTTCTAGCAATTTTGGGGTGGAGTCTTTTGGGCTTTCCACAATTTGTCATCTGCAAAGAGTGAGAGTGTGACTTCTTCTTTGCCGATTTGGATGCCTTTTATTTATTTATTTATTTTTAAAGATTTTATTTATTTATTTGACAGAGAGATCACAAGTAGGCAGAGTGGCAGGCAGAGGGAGAAGCAGGCTGCCCACTGAGCAGAGAGTCTCATGTGGGACTTGATCCCAGGACGCTGGGATCATCTCCTGAGCTGAAGACAGATGTTTAACCGACTGAGCCACCCAGGCACCCCTACCTTTTATTTCTTTTGGTTGTCTGATTGCTGTGGTTAGGACTTCTAGTACTATGTTGAACAGCAGTGGTGAGAGTGGACATCCCTGCTGTGTTCCTGACCTTAGGGGAAAAGCTCTATTTTTCCCCATTGAGAATGATACTAACTGTGGGCTTTTCCTATATGGTTTTTATGATATTGAGGTATGTTCCCTCTATTCCTGCACTGTGAAGAGTTTTAATTAAGAAAGATGCTGTATTTTATCAAATGCTTTTTCTGCATCTGTTGAGAGGATCATATGGTTCTTGACTTTCCTTCATTTATGTAGGAACACATCGACTGATTTGTGGATGTTGAACCAACCTTGCAGCCCAGGAATAAATTCCACTTGGTTGTGAATAATCCTTTTAATGTATTGTTGGATCTTATTGGCTAGTATTTTGGTGAGAATTTTTCCATCCACGTTCATAGGGATATTGGTCTGTAATTCTTTTTGGTGGGGTCTTTGTCTAGTTTTGGGATCAAGGTAATGCTGGCCTCATAGAAAGAGTTTGGAAGTTTTCCTTCCATTTCTAGTTTTTTAAACAGTTTCAGAAGAATAGGTATTAATTCTTTAAATGTTTGGTAGAATTCCCCTGGGAAGCCATCTGGCCCTGGGTTCTTGTTTGTTGGGAGATTTTTGATTACTGCTTCAATTTCCTTGCTGGTAATGGGTCTGTTCAGGTTTTCTATTTCTTCCTGTTTCAGTTTTGGTAGTGTATACATCTCTAGGAATGCATCCATTTCTTCCAGATTGCCTAATTTGTTGGCATATAGTTGCTCATAATATGTTCTTGTAATTGTTTGTATTTCTTTGGTATTGGTTGTGATCTGTCCTCTTTCATTCATGATTTTACTTATTTGGACCCTTTCTCTTTTCTTTTTGTTAAGTCTGGCCAGGGGGTTATCAATCTTACTAATTCTTTCAAAGAACCAATTCCTAATTTTGTTGATCTGTTCTACTGTTCTTTTGGTTTCTATTTCGTTGATTTCTGCTCTAATCTTCCTTATGGGCTTTATTTGCTGTTCTTTCTCCAGCTCCTTTAGGTGTAAGGTTAGATTGTGTACTTGAGACCTTTCTTATTTCTTGAGAAAGGCTTGTATTGCTATATACTTCCCTCTCTTTGCTGCATCCCAAAGATTCTGAACAGTTGTGTTTTAATTTTCATTTCCTTCCAAGAATTATTTTAATTCTTTAATTTTCTGGTTGACCCATTCATTCTTTAGTAGGATGCTCTTTAGCCTCCATGTATTTGAGTTCTTTCCAGATTTCCTCGAGTTCCAGTTTCAAAGCATTGTGGTCTGAAAATATGCAGGGAATGATCCCAGTCTTTTGGTACCAGTTGAGACCTGATTTGTGACCCAGAATGTGATCTCTTCTGGAGAATGTTCCATATGCACTCGAGGAGAATGTGTATTCTGTTGCTCTGAATGTATCTATGTGGTCTATCTGGTCCAGTGTGTCATTCAAAGCCCTTGTTTCCTTGTTGATCTTCTGCTTAGATGATCTGGGTCCATTGCAGTGAGTGGGGTGTTAAAGTCCCCTACAATTATTGTGTTGTTATCAATGTGTTTCTTTAATTTTGTTATTAATTGGTTTATATAATTGGCTGCTCCCATGTTAGGGGCATAAATATTTATAATTGTTAGATCTTTTTATTGGATAGACCCTTAATTATGATATAGTGTCCTTCCTCATCTATTGTTACAGTCTTTGGTTTGAAATCTAATTGGTCTGATACAGGGATTGCTATCCCAGCTTTCTCTTGATGTCCATTAGCATGATAAATGGTTTTCCACCCCCTCACTTTCAATCCAGAGGTGTCTCTGGGTCTCAAATTAGTCTCTTGCAGTCAGCATATTGATGGGTCTTGCTTTTTTATCCAATCTGATACCCTGTGTCTTTTGATTGGGGCATTTAGCCCATTTTCATTCAGAGTAACTATTGAAACATATGAATTTAGTGCCATTGTATTACCTGTAAAGTCACTGTTTCTGTAAAATGTTCCTTTCTGGTCTATGTTACTTTTGGGCTCTCTCTTCACTTAAAGGATCCCTTTTAATATTTCTTGCAGGGCTGGTTTAGTGATCACAAATTCTTTAAATTTCTTTTTGTCCTGGAAGCTTTTTATCTCTCCTTCTATTTTGAATGACATCCTTGCTGGGTAAAGTATTCTTGGCTATATATTTTTCTCATTGAGCACCCTGAATATATCATGTCAGTCCTTTCTGGCCTGCCAGGTCTCTGTGGGTAGGTCTGCTGCCAGTCTAATGTTTTTACCCTTGTAGGTTATGGACCTCTTGTCCTGAGCTGCTTTCAGGATTTTCTCTTTGTCTCTGAGATTTGCAAGCTTCACTATTATATGTTAGGCTGTTGACCTATTTTTATTGATTTTGAGTGGGGGTTCTCTGTGCCTTCTGGACTTGGATGCCTGTTTCCTTCCCCAGATTAGGGAAGTTCTCTGCTATAATTTGCTCCAATATACCTTCTGCCCCCTCTCTTTCCTCTTCTTCTGAGATCCCAATTATTCTAATATTGTTTTACTTTATGGTATCACTTATCTCTCAAATTCTGCCCTTGTGATCCAGTAGTTTATCTCTCTTTTTCTCAGCTTCTTTATTTTCCATCATTTTGTCTTCTATATCACTAATTCTCTCTTCTGCTTCATTTATCCTAGCAGTTAGAGCCTCCATTTTTTATTGCATCTCATTAATAGCCTTTTTTATTTTGACCTGATTAGATTTTAGTTCTTTTATTTCTCCAGAAAGGGATTTTCTAGTGTCTTCTGTGCTTTTTTCAAGCCCAGATAGTATCTTTATAATCATTATTCTGAACTCTAGTTCTGACATCTTACCATACTATCCATACTGCTTAGGTCCCTGGCAGTCAGTATTCTTGTTCTCTTTTTTGAGATGAGTTTTTCTCTCTTGTCATTCTGTCCAGAGAAGAATAGATGAACAAGAGAACCAAATATTAAAATGGCAACAATGACCCCAGAGAAATATACACTATACAAATTAGGAGAGTCCTTAAACCAAAAAAAAAAATAAATAAAAAAAAATAAAAAAAGAATATAATCAGACAGGTGAACAGAACAGAGCAATACATATATTCTGAGTGTACTTTGGTCTATTTGTTAAAGAAACTACATCCCAGGGGCGCCTGGGTGGCTCAGACGTTAAGCGTCTGCCTTCGGCTCAGGTCATGATCTCAGGGTCCTGGGATCGAGCCCTGCATCAGGCTCCCTGCCCCATGGGGAGCCTGCTTCTCCCTTTCCTGCTCCCCCTGCTTGTGTTCCCTCTCTCACTGTCTCTCTCTGTGTCAAATAAATAAATAAAATCTTAAAAAAAAAAGAAACTACATCCCAAAATTGTAAAGAAAGAAAAATGTGTATATATGTATATATATAAAATAAATAAATAAAATAAAATACATTGAAAGGATAGAATGTAACTGTAAAGATGAAAATTAAAAAAGACTTTAACAAGAAAAGAAAGAAGAAGAAAAGGAGAGAGAATATTATCAGAGAGGTGAAGGGAGCAGATCAATACACTAGATTCTGGGTATATTTTGGTCTGTTTGTTAGAAGAAACTGCATCCCAAAATTGTAAAGAAAGATAAACACACACACACACACACACACACACACACACACACACACAAATATATAGAAATACACACACACACACATACACACACACACACACACACACACACATATATATACACACAAAAATAAAGTTAAATGCAATGAAAGGATAGAATGTAAGTGTAAAAATGGAAATTAAAAAAGATTTTAAAAAAGAGTTGATAAAATTGGTTGAGAAAGAAAAGAGAATAAAAATTAAAATTCAAAGACTAAAGAATTGTGGGGAAAAAAACCATGAATTCTATATATTAATTTCCCCTAGTGCTGGAGTTTTGCAGTGCTGTATGATCTGTAAATTTGGTTTTAGCTGATGTTCTTGCTGATATTCTAGGGGAGCAACCTGTTGCAATTATTCTCAGGTGTCTTTGCCCTGGGCAGAATTGTACCATCCTTGCCAGGAGCCAGGCTAAGTAATCTGCTTGGATTTGCTCTCTGTGGCTTTTGTTCCCTGAAGGCTTTCTGCACAGCTTTAGAGGATGAGAATGAAAATGGCGGCCTCCCAATCTCTGGCCCTGGAGCCCAAAGCTCGGGGCCCCACTCCTCAGTGAGCCATCAGGGAAAAGCAGTCAATCACTCCTGTCTCCCTGGTCTCTGACCACACTCTGTGCTCATCCAGCCTGTGACCAAGCATTTCTATCTCAGGCACGTGACCCCATTTCAAGTCTCCAAACCTTGCAAGCTCCTGCAGTGTGCACCTGCGCCATTCCTCCCAGGGGAGGGAGGCGAGGGAGGCGGTTTGTGGCGGTTCTGCCACTTGCTGGGCCCCTGGTCCTAGAGCAGTCACCTGACCGTGCCTTGGTTCACAGTTTATGGCAACCCTGAGCTGAGAGCCCACTCCTGGGCTTGCTGATTACAGCCGTCTTCCCCACTCCGATGCCTGGGAGCTCTGCCACACTCAGGCACCTCCTGAGACCACATTGTCCCACCTAGGATTCTGCCCCGCTTCACCACCTGAGCACCTTTCAAGCAGGGGTGTCACTCACAGGGGCAGACTTCTAGAAGTTCTGATTTTGTGCTCCACCACTCTATCACTTTCCAGTGCCGGCTGATGAGGCTCCCTCCCCCCCATGGTTTGTCTTCCCATATACCGCCTTGGATTCACTTCTGCACACCTCCTACCTTGCAGAAAGTGGTCGCTTTTCTATTTGTAGAGTTTCATCTATTCTTTTCTTAGATCTCCGTTTGAGTTTGCAGGTGTTCAGAATGATTTGATAGATATCCAGCTGAATTCCTAGGACCAGATGAAACTAAGGTCTCCTACTCCTCCGTCATCTTGGACTATCTGGGGGTTGGGGGGGGCGGAGGCAGGGGGTGGGGGAAGGGGAAAATTTGTAGCTGTGTTTACACACCACCACATGCCTTTAACACTGTTTCACAAGCCAGCAAATCCTTGCTCATTGCTCACCTTTTTACAGTCTAAAACTTTGGGTTATCATGGTATTCTACATCTATTACTACATTGATTGTTGATGTGCTTGTTCAGCGCATCTTGTTTTCCTGGGCTGTGAAAAATAGGGTTTTCCTGCCCTGCCAGTACTGCCACATGTGTGCCATTAGAGAGCTCCAAGTTTTTTTTCTGTATACTTGACATTATTTATTTATTTATTTGAGAGAGAGAGCGCGCGCATGTGCGGGGGGGGAGCATAGGGAGAAGGAGGGGGAAATCCCTGCGCACTCCCTACTGCATGGGGAGCCTGATGCAGGGCTTGATCTCACTACCCCGAGATCATGACCTAAGCCAGGTTCTTACCCAACTGAGCCACCCAGGCATCCCTAGAGAGTCCCAGTTTGATGAATACATATGTATGTGCCTTTTTTTCTTCTCTTAAGATTGCCAACACTCCTGGTAACTGAATGTGTGCTGGTTTACATGACTCCGGAGCAGTCGGCCAACCTTCTCAAGTGGGCAGCCAGCAGTTTTGACACTGCCATGTTCATAAACTACGAACAGGTAAATGGGAGCACAAGACATTTGCATTCTGCATATATGCCCATGGTGGCTTAACACTCTCCAAGCAACCTCAATACATATTCCCACTTATTCTTTTCCTTCTGCCTCTGGCCACTCACATACCTCCTTTTTCATTGATTCTAGCAATTCCCAACATCCTTCATTTCTTGATTTCCTATGAACTTACAGCCAGAGCTTTTGGAACTTCTATTTGGCCTCTGTAAAAGTTTTTTGAGTTCTTCTTTTATCATTGTATTTATGGTAGAGTCATAGACCTTGGTAGAGGGAATTTGGGCTGTCCTGTAGGTGTAGGGGGTAGCAAACTCAGAATCCTTCAGAGGCAGGCCAGTGATACAAATGGATGAAGTTGGCTAGTGTGGGGCAGGCGGGAGTGGTGGGGACTATGGTTAACCAGAGCATCCAGGTCCCATCTCATGGGAGGGGCCCCTGCTCAGTGCCAGCCAGTTGGTGGGTGTCTGAGCCTAGAGTTGAGAACTCCCAATTTTTCAGGAGAAGTTACAATGCAGGATTTTAAGATAAAATTTCCTGATTTCTAAGATCACTGAGTTTGGACCACTGGCTGCCTGTTTTTCTCTTCTGATCTAGTGGAAAGGGTTACGCTTTAGAGGTTTGGAATTATTCAGCTTGGGTCTGAATCCTCGTCCTGGCTTTTATCCATGGCTGTGTGACCTTAGGAAAAATTGCATGGTGGTTGGGAGTCCGTGCTCTGGAGGTAGACTGCTTAGCTGTGTGACCTGGACAAGTTTCATAACCTCTCTGTGCCGGTCTCCTTATCCAAAAAATGAGAATAATAACAGTCCCGACTTCATAGAGTTGTAGTGAGAAGTAAGTGAATTAATTTGTACAAGAGCATTTATGGCATTGCCTGGCTGTTAGGCAGGCATGAGCTATTCTTTGGATCTCTCTGAGCCCCAGGTCCTTGTTTTTAAAGGGATAACTTCTCTGGATTATTATGGGAACTCGTGAGATGATGTGTAGCAGTGTGCATGTGACAAGTACGGTAGCTATTTTTATTGCTTCTTTCATTTTGCTTTTATTGATTTTACTTTATTTTTTTATCTCATTTTATTTTTAAATTTTATTACAGACAAGAGCAGTAAAGACCTTACCCACTGCAACATACTTACAGACAGATCTAAGGCTAGACCTGGTTGACCTTTTTGCCACCCCATGCCCCAGGCCAGATTCTTATATAGGTGGTTCTTGGTTGAGTTTTCTTCCTTCCCTCTCTTTAATTGGGGGCACTCCTCAGACTCAGTCTGCAGTCCTGGTGAATGGGTGTAACAGTAGCCAGGTTTCACTCCGTTGTCCATAGCAGTCCCTAAACTGGCTCAATACCCACCTCCCATCCTCACTTTGTGAATGATAAACATTTAACTTAATTTTCTAACAAAGACAAAATCATCAGCATCCTCACGTGTATTAATTACTCCCATGCCTTCCATGGTTTTCTGATCAATAGTTTATTTTATTTTATTTTTTTTAAGATTTTATTTATTTATTTGAGAGAGAGAGAATGAGAGACAGAGAGCACAAGAGGGAAGAGGGTCAGAGGGAGAAGCAGTCTCCCTGCTGAGCAGGGAGCCCGATATGGGACTCGATCCGGGGACTCCAGGATCATGACCTGAGCCGAAGGCATTCGCTTAACCAACTGAGCCACCCAGGCGCCCCTGATCAGTAGTTTAAAATGACAAAAACTGTATAAATATAAATGATGAACATGTCAATACTGATGTAAGAAGGATAGCAACTTTGTAGAATTTGTTGACTAGCAGGCACATCCCATAAGTTTTACATGTCTTACCTTATTTGATTATCACAATAGCCCTCCAGGTTTTGTGAGAAGGGGACTGAAGCACAGAGGGATTAGGCATCTTGCCCACAGCCACCCAGCCTCACAGCTAGAGAGTGTCAGGCCAGGATATCAACCCAGGCAATGAAACAACAGAGCATGTATTCACAGACACCCTTCAATTCTGAAGGAATAGCAGGCAGTGTGACCTTAGTGCCCCATAAGCCTCACACATCCACCAAAAAAGAGTAATACTATACTGGGTGTTGTCTGGCGATGTCGTCACAGGAACTCTGGGCATCATTTTATAAAAGCGATGAAGTTTTGATACCTTTTGTGTGACAGGATAATAGCATATATGCTATGGTAATGTACACTGTGTCATCTGTGTGTATATACACATTAATGGTTTTTTAAACTGGTTTTAAAATGGTTCTTTATTCAAAAAGTAACAGCACATGCACAGTTTTTTAAAAACCAAATAGTATAAAAGGGTAGGTAGGGAAAGGCATGTCTCTCTCCTACCCTGGAATTTAGCCCTCTAACATGGGAAGCAACATGGCCAGATTCCAGAATTATTCTGTGCATATATAAATGTAGACAGAGTTGTGTTTTTTTTTCTTAAAGGCAGATAGAAGCATATTCTACACATTCCTCTGTACCTCACCTTTCAAAAGTTTATTACCTAAGAAATCATTCCATATCTGTGTCTGTGTCTGTATCTACATGTATATCCTCTTCTTTTCCTGTTTTCATGGCAGTGCAATATTCCATTAAATGACCATGCCAGAATTTCTTTAACCCCAGATGATGGGTGTTTAACTTCTTCCCAGATCCTTCCTGTTATATGTAATGTTGTCGTAAACATTCTTGCACCCTTGTGTGCACACAGGAGTAGACCCGCAGAACAGCATGCTAGCAGGCCAAGCACAGCCCATCCAGCTGCCCTTCTAGGGGCTGTCTCAGTGTACGCCCTTGTCAGCCTTGTGTACTGTGCCTGCACCCGACTCCATGACCTGCCCTGGGTATCAGCCTTGACTGGTTAGAAATAGAGTGGTATCGTCTTATTTTGCATATTCGAGAAACAGAGAAACCCTTGTGGCTGTGCCCAGCCTCCTCTTTCCCTTCCCAGGTGAACATGGATGACCGGTTTGGACAGATCATGATCGAGAACCTGCGGAGGCGACAATGTGACCTGGCGGGAGTGGAGACCTGCAAGTCGTTAGAGTCACAGGTCAGAGAGTGAGGACTCTGGTGCCCTGAGCCCCCAAGGGAAGGGCACCTTCCCTTCACACATCTGAGAAGCTGGGGCTCCACGGGGGCTGCTAATTCATCAGGCTAGGGAAGTCCAAGCCCTTGGTATGGAAAATACACATGGACATTTCCTATACCCTAGGATTTAAAACTTCCATCATGCGGATTTTCAAACAATATGAAAGCAGAGGGAATAGTAAAAGGAACAGCGTGTGCCCATCAGCCCATTTCAGTAATTCACATTTTGTCCATATTGTTTTATTTATCCCCAGTTTTTGTTGGTATTATCACTGGAGTATTTTAAGGCAAATCCCAGACAGTATATTGTTCTGCCCATAAATGCTTCAGTATGAATTTCCTACCAGTAAGGACTTTCTTCCCCCTGGGATCATGGTAATACCATGGCCACACCTCACAAATCAATCAGAACTCCTTCATAGCACACACTACGCAGTGTGTGTTCAGACTCCCGAGTTGTTTAGAAAAAAAAAAAATTCTATAGTTGGTGTGTTTGAAATAGGATCCAAACATGGTCCAATCTTTGTACTTGACATGCCCCTTAAGTTTTAAGATCAAGTGAAGTTTCTTAGAATCTTATAGACCTTGTTTTAAAGACTTTATTTATTTATTTGAGAGAGAGACAAAGACAGCATAAGCGGGAGGAGCAGGGGGCGGGAGGTGGAGAGAGAGAATCTCAAACAGACTCCACATTGAGTATGGAGCCCAACTCAGGGCTTGATCCCAGAACCCTGAGATCACGACCTGAGCTGAAACCAAGGGTCAGACGCTTAACCGACTGCACCACCCAGGCTCCCCACTGAAATCTAATAGATTTTTCTAAATATCTTCTTTTTTTTCTGCCTCCATTAAATAGGTTAGATTTTACATGTCTTCATCACATTACCACTCGAATGCTTTCAAAAACTGTTGCTCCTAGAGAAGTTTCTTTATTTCTCTTTAATATATACTTTAGTGACTTCTCTCCCATGTTTGGTGTAGAAAATTGAAAAATAAAAAGAAGGAAGATAGGGGCCAGGATAGGCTTCCGAAAGATTTCTAAGTTAAATTTTCATGTGCTTAAAGACTGTTTTGGATTTTTATGCCAGTGCCTTGTACCTTCTCCATTTCTCTCCACCACACATTCTAGAAAGAACGGCTCCTGTTGAATGGGTGGGAAACGGCGTCAGCAGTCGACATGATGGAACTGTACAGCAAATTGCCTCAAGCTGAAGTGAGCAGGTGCGGGATTGCCAATAGTTAGCCTCGTGGCGAACAATTATGAGTTAAAGACAACTACAACAACAACAACAAACCCTCAGACCCTAACTAGACTTATTTTGAAACAGGTTAATCTGCTAATACAGACTAACCATTGATAGCACCTTGAGAGTAACTCATTAGCCACCCACTGAGATAGGGTTTATGCCAACACAGATTATTTTAGTCAAAATAAGCAATCGCACCTGTAACACTCCCAGAACACCCTCTGCAAGTGGAAATTTTGCACAATCCCTGTGTTTTGGAGGAAGAGGAGAATGATGTTGTCCAAGGGCTTCAGGGAAAAGTCTGCTCGCAGATCTTTAAACGGACTTCTCCCCTCATTATAAAATAGATTGTTTGGAAACAATTTTCAAGCTATGTATGATGTGCCTGAAATACAAAGTAGTTTCGCACTCTGTAGCTGCACCTTCAGAAATTGCTGTTGTTAATAAATTGAGGTGTGTTTTTCTGCGTGTATATAAAGGTGAATATTTATTGATATATAGGTTTCTGGTTTTTGAATCAGTAGATTCATATTACGTGCATTGGTCTATAAATCACCATCCTCTTTTAGAAACTTAACAATTGATTGTATTTCTCTTCACGTACCAAAATATACCCAAATATAGAAGGTTCCCGTGTCCTCTTCAATGATGTATAGTATTTATATTGTTATGTGGATGGATTAATCAGTGATAATAATTTTATAGTAATTAAAAAGTAGCATATAGTGCTGGGCATTTAGTTGTGCCGTATTATTTATTTTGTTGTACTTTAATTTCCCTTTTATAAACAACATCACATTTATCTCTGGGCAGTGTTCGTGCCAGCTTTAATTCAGTTCTTGTTTTATCGTTACTTTATACTCCCTGGTTTGTGTTTCCTCTTGTCTCTGGGGACCTACCGGTATAGGTCTCTTACAAGATAATCAGAAGAATTTTAGGCCTTTCTTCTCCACAGAAGTTGCTATTAATTTTTTAGAAGTATGACTGTTTTTTCCAAATGTTTACATCAAGGCCTTGACTGTTTGTGAAAGAGATGTCTCCATGTGATCAGGTCCATGTTTTCTGGAATCTTCTAGAATTTTCCTTTCCCACAGGCTGGTTTTCATTTGCTACATGTCAAGGTGCTGTTTTGAATAGCCCTGGTCAGGCATCTAAAGTAGAAATGCTCTAGCAGCTCTTCTGGATGCCCAGGGGGGAGCCCGTAACTGGTGGCAGCTGTCACGGGAGCAACTTTTTCTTAGGCCGTCATTTGTCTTGTGTTGCCATGGCCTTGTGTAGTCAGCGCTGTGTATCCCTGACAGAGGAGGGGAATGAGGTGGGATGGGCTTTTGTCTGTCTGCCCAGGGCTGCGCGAACAGACCTCCCAGGTGTGGGAATGCCTGGTAGTTTGTGTCTGCATTTGCCACGGGGCTTTTGCTGGATACTATGTATAAAAAAGAAGTCTAAGGCAAGCCTGTTTATTTAACAAATACGAGTGCCAACTGTGCACCATGTACTTTCCTAAGCACAGGCGTACAACAGAGATCAAAATGGTCCAAAAGATACGCCTGCCTTGGAGCTTCACGTTCTAGGGAACGGCTTCACAAACTAGTGTCTCCTAAGAGCTGAACTTGGTGCTAAACATCCTGGAGCCTTCATTATGGTGCTGGTGTTTTGTAGAAGCAAATCTGCCTCGTGTGTCTTCTGGTAAGATGAGTTGGGAGAGACAAGTCAAGTACCTTATGCATAATCACTCTCAGTTCAGATGTGACCCTTAGGCCTGCCTACCAAGACAGGAACAAAAGCACAAATACAGAAACGTGTGTAGCAAATGCACGTATGTATGCCCCTCCCTCCACCCGCAGCCTGGACTAATGGCAATACCTGAATGTTAGCAATGACTATTGTGAATAGTGGGCATATGGATCATTTTAAATTCTCTTCTTAATACTTTTTGGAAATGTCTGAAATTTCCCCCAGTGTGCCCATATTTTAATAGAAAAAATTTTTAAGCTATTTTATATGTTTTGCATATTTCTTTGTGTGTGTATATGTTTTAAAGTTTACATTTTAAATGCTTTTTTGAAAAAAATCATACCAGCACATGATAAAAGAAAATGGACAGAATAAAGTAATGTAGAGTAAAAACAAAAACCAACTCTTCAATCCTGTTTCCCTCACTACCAGTCTACTACACTTCTTCAAGAGACAAGCGCCATTACCAGTTTCTTCTGTATTTTCCAGAGGAGAGCTATACATGTACAAACGCATATACCCCCCACTTTTTCTTTCATAGATAATAGTATGCCCTGCACATTATTTACTACACAACTTAGTTTTTGAACTCTGTGGTAAGCATAAGAGGCTGTTCTGTGTCAAGGCATATAGACCTATTCCATTCTTTCAGATGGGTGCATATTATCCTATTGTATGAATGTGCTTTAATTTATTTAACCCAGCTCTTCTGGTTTAAGGTTTTATGCTATGATGCTGCAGTGAATATTCTGGAACATACCTCTTTGTACTCATAGGGTAAAATCTTTTTTAAAAAAATATTTTTATATATTTATTTGAGAGAGAAAAAGAGCAAGAAAGAGACCACGAGCTAGGGGAGGGGCAAAGGAAGAGGGAGAAGCAGACTCCCCACTGAGCAGAGAGCCCGACATGGGACTCAATCCCAGGACCCTGAGATCATGACCTGAGCTGAAGGCAGACGCTTAACCGACTGAGCCACCCAGGCACCCCTCATAGGGTAAAATCTTAAAGGCAGAATTGCTGAGTAAAAGGATGTGCATTTTCAACATTGATAGAAGAGATCAAGTTGCATGCAGAGAGGTTGTACCATTTTGTAATCTGACTAGTAATGCAGGAGAGCACCTTTCCCCCATGTCCTTGCTAAAATGCATATCAGCCTTTTTTTGATCTTTGTCAATCTGATAGTTGAAAAAGTATTGTATTTTAATGAGATTGAGAGCATCTTATTTTTCTTTTTCGGTGAATATGTCTTTTACCTGTCTTTTAAATGAGTTTTAAAAGTTTTTCTCATGAAATATAACAACTCTTTACAGAGCAGGGAATCTACCCTTTGTCATTTGTGTTGTAAATTTTTTTCTAGTTTGTCATTTGTCTTTTGACTTTATTTATGGTATTATTTTTATAATAAAGATAAAATGGAACCCCACCATACATACTATATTGCACTCTCTTCTTCTTTCTTCTTAGTATAATATGAACATCTTTCCATATTCATAAACTTTGGGTCATCATGTTCATTTTTAATTGTAGAGCTTGATATTGTCCTACTTTTGTTCTCTCCACAGAATAGAGTCACTTGAATTCCTGGATGAAATGGAACTTCTCGAACAGCTCATGCAGCATTACTGCCTTTGTTGGGCAACCAAAGGAGGACATGCACTAGGTACGTGATTTTACTTTTGTTGATTTGCCCTAGAAATGGGGATCTTTTTGTCTCCAAACTCCATAAGACATGCCTGGAAAGAACTAGAGTATTGGACACATGTGTCCAAGAGCCATAGGCAGAAAATGAGTTGTTATATCCTCTGGTTTTATAGCACAGAAACCAGGTGAATCATTCAGATAAATCATGTGTACCAGCACTAACAAACTGACCGCCCTTTAGAGGTCTCCTCTGACATTTCCTCTGTTAGAAGGAAAGAGACCTTGAGAGTTTAGAGCAGTAATCTTAATAAAAGTAACCAATCTTTGTCTTTTGAATCACCTTATAACCAGGTTTACTAGAGGTCAGGCACACAAATCATTCTGTGTGTCTCCAGCAAACCCATGCACCTATGGGTCAAATTCCTCCCCTTACCTTCTGTGATTAAGGTGAAGTCGCCTCGCCTGGCAGAGGAGGGCCATGGCGGGAGCATGGCCCTTGTTCAGTGTTACTTGCTTCCTCGGTCTTGACCCACTTCCTCCTTTACAGCTGCCCCACGTGGGTCTTGCTTCCTCTGAGGTCCTCCCTTGGGCATCTCTCCAGCCCCGTGGAGACTGAGATCCCAGTGTGACCTTAAATGGAGTAGCCGCCCTTCAGGTGTCCCGCGGACGGCGTCCTGCAAACTCGTCCAATGACATACAGCCTTAGGCAGGGAGCCCAGACAAAACACAGAACATGACACAGCAAGGGCAGCCTCCCGCTCGAACATTCCATGCTGACATGAGGCTGTTAATCATCCCCCTGGGGCTTAGCCATCTGGTAGTTTATAAATTTACCCAACAGTTCAGCCCACAAAATCCTTTTAAATTTGTCTTTTTATTTAAAAGAATTTATTAGTGGGATTTTATACTCTTGTCCACACACAACCCCCAATTTTAAAAATGTGATTCTTAATAGAGACTTTGGAAGCTTCTAAAAAGTCCAGTGAAGAAGAGAAAAATCAGCTGCGTGCCCATCACTCAGAGATAAGCTATGGTAGCTTTTTCCTTCCACTCTTTTTCTAGCTATGTTTTGTTTTTAGCAGAATTGAATTTCTGCGCTTACGTACTTGGAGTCCTGATCTTTTACACTTAAGTATCCTAACAGCCATTTCCCCTCACTGTGAGAAATGCTCAGTGAGCATAATTTTCATGGCATTATAAAACTTCTGTCATGACACTATGTCCAGATTGACTCAACTTTGCCACACTTTTGGAAATGTAGCTCTTTTGTAATCCTATTAAGCTGGTTCTGGTTTTCATAAAGTAACAACACCCGGAACATTTTTCTGTAAGGGGCTGCTTTGTGACGTCAGTACTATATATGTGAGGTAAAAATTGTCCCGTCTCTGCATTTGCTCGGGGTTCATTGCCGAGCGGGTAGACTTCTGGAGTTAACCGCAGAGCCCATAAGCTGTGACAGTGCTTTCTGAATCCCTTCAAAACCCCCGTAAACACAGCCTCGTCCAACCCCTTGCTTCCTTGTGGATGATCACCTCTTACCACGCAGGAGAGCAGAGCTGCGTGAGGAGGTGTGTGGCCTGTGTCCCCAAGCCGATGGCCGTGGGCCTGGAGTTCGGTAGGGCCTTGTTCTCCCACCTTAGTCTGCTTGCTCTGCTCTACAGTGAGTCTCTTAACAGCGTCTGTGTGTTTCCTTCCCTCAGGTTTGAAGGAAATTACTTACTAATCAGTTGGAGGCCCGTGCCGAGCCAGGAGCTGAAGCCACTGACCTTCCCAGAGTTGCTGGGCCACGTTTCCTGGGTGGTGGCCAGACCTGGCCCACCAACCTCATCCCACACCCTGAGAAGCCTCAGCTCCTAGGGCTGTCACATCACCTTCTGTGCCCGTTGACTTCTCTTTGAAATAAACCTGTTGTTGCCACTCGCCCTTGCATTGGTCCTCCTCCACTCCTTGCTCCCCTGGGTGGGCTCTCATTTACCTCCACGTCAGCTGAAACCAAAGATCCCGAATCCTCCTCCAGCCTTGGCTTGCTCCCTCTGAGTCAGCCTCATCTTGGGCCCCAGCATCCACGTGGGGGTTTACCTTGACCTGGGCCTTCACCTCCACCCGAGGCCAGAGCTCTTCTCGGCTCCTGGCTCTGCCCTGGCCGGGACCTGCCTGCTTAAATCCTTCTTGGTTTATTGCAACCGGCTGGATGATGGCCCCTAAAATGTCCCCTCCTGTCCTTCGAACCTCTGAATGTGTTACCTCATACGGCGAAGGGGGTCTGCAGGTGTGATTAAGCTAAGGACCTTGAGATGGGGAGATTACCCAGGAGTATCTGGGGGGGCCCGGTGCAATCACAGGGTCCTTACAAGGAAAGGCAGGAGGGTGGGAGGAGAAGGAGGTGTGCTGGTGGGCCCAGAGAGGAGCAGTGCACGTTGGAGATGGGGAAAGGGCCAAACCAACCATGTAGGTGGCCACCAGATGCTGGGAAGAGCAGGAGAACAGACTCTTGGAGCCTCCAGAGGGAACCAGCATTACTGACAACTTGAGCCCAGTGAAATGGATTCCAGATTTCTGGCCTCTTGAACTGTAAGAGAATATTAGCGTTTTAAGCCACAAGGTCTGTGCTGATCTGTTATGGCAGCTACAGAATACTAACAGAGTTAGACAGATGTGTAGGGCCCAGGGCGCTTATCCTGTGATTCAGAAATGTAAGGCCTGTCCACCCCTGACGAACCTTCTGGTTATTGATGGGCCGTGAACCTGATCCTGTGTGTGCAGGATGGCACTGAGGAAGCCCCCTGGCCCTCCACTCTCCTAGAGAGAGGACGGCCCCATCTTCCCACCAGGTAGAATCCCCAGTCAGTGTTCTAGAGAGTGGGACAGCATGCCTGTTGGTGGGATTGGCTGATACAGTGTGAAATAACATCTAATCACCCCCTGAAAAAGTGACTTCCTTTTCAGGGGTCTTTCAAGTCTTAAGAAGTTCAAGGAGAAGCTCTCAGGCTGGTACTGGTATGTCTTTAACACTCCTGTAACATTCACTAATCCAGTGGTTTTGAAACCTTGGGACCAACAAGCCATTAGTGGTTGGATGGTGAATCCATTTAGTGGATCATGTTCACTATTTTAGAAAACTATAGAATAGAAAATTTTAGCACATAACTAGTATGAAAGGTGAGTATTGCTTTTCGATACTTATTTTTTTTTAAAGATTTTATTTATTTATTTGTCAACACAAGCAGGGGGAGCGGCAGGCAGAGCAGGCAGAGGGAGAAGCAGACTCCCCGCTGAGCAAGGAGCCCAATGTGGGGCTCGATCCCAGGACTTTTTCCTCCTCTCTGTGCCCAGTGCTTCCTCCTCTTCCTGGAAGCCCAGGACTTGGTGTTCATGGGTCATCATAGGCTTCTTCTTCCCTCAGCCTCCCTCCTCCCACACTTTGGTTATTCATTCATCCATCAAAGGACATTTAGGTGTTTCTAACTCTTGGGTACCATGAATAATGCTGCTGTGAACATTGGTGTACAAATACCTGTTTGAGTTCCTGCTTTCAATTCTTTTTAGTGTATATCCCCAAAGTGGAATTTTGGATTATATGATAATTGTTTTTAATTTTTTGAGGAGCCTCCATACTGTTTTCCATTTTGCATTCTTGTCAGTTAATGTAAAGGTTCCAATTTCTCCACAACCTTGCAACACCTGCTATTTTCTGGGTTTGTTTGTTTTGCAAATAGGCATTCTAATGGGTGTGAATAGAATCTCAAGGTAATTTTGTTTTGTGG
This sequence comes from Eumetopias jubatus, assembly GCF_037043125.1. Lineage (NCBI taxonomy): Eukaryota > Metazoa > Chordata > Mammalia > Carnivora > Otariidae > Eumetopias > Eumetopias jubatus. Next base: position 90,534,692 of record NW_028274818.1, read on the forward strand.
TTCCCTAATGGTTGGTGACCTTGGGCATCTTTTCAAATACTTGTTAGCCATTTGTATATTTATAGTTTTAGGTCTTATATTGAGGTCTTTCATACATTTTGAGTTAATTTTTGTACATGGTAGGTAAGGCTCCATGTTCATTCTTTTGCATGTATCTATCCAGTTTTCCCAGCACTCTGTGGAAGAGACTGTCCTTTCTTTGCCTACTGAATGGTCTTGGCATCTTTGTCAAAAATCATTTGACCATATACAGGAGGGTTTATTTCTGGGCTCTCTATCCCCTTGGTCTATTTGTCTTTATGCCACTGTTCTGTTGTACCTGTGTAGCAAGTTTTTAAGTGAGGAAGCATGAGAATTCCACCTCTATTCTTTTTCAAGATTGTTTTGACTATCTGGGTTCCTTGAGATTCCATATGAATTTTTGGATGGGTTTTTCTATTTCTGCAAAAAACATTGTTGGGATTTTGATAGGTACTGCATTGAATCTGTGGATTGTTTGGGTAGTAATAACCTGACAACATTAAGCCTTCCTATCCATGAATATGGGATGTCTTCCCATTTACTTATTGAAGTCGTCTTTAATTTCTTTTTTTTTATTTTTTTATGTTAGTCACCATACAGTACATCATTCATTTTTGATGTACTGTTCCATGATTCATTGTCTGCGTGTAACACCCAATCCTCCATGCAATACATGCCCTCCTTAATACCCATCATAGGGCTAGCCCATCCCCCCACGCCCCTCCCCTCTAAAACCCTCAGTTTATTTCTCAGAATCCATAGTCTCTCATGGTTCATCTCCCCCTCTGATTTCCCCCCCGCTTCATGTCGTCACCTTTAATTTCTTTCAGTCATATTTTATAGTTTTCAGTGCACAAGTCTTTAGTCTCTGGTTAAGTTTATTCCCAAGTATTTTGTTCTTTTTGATGCTATTCCATTGCAAATGGAATTTTTTAAATTGCTTTTTGGATTATCTTTAGTGTATAGAAATGAAACTGATTTGTGTGTGTGGATTTTGTATCCTTCATCTTTGCTGAATTTGTTTATTCTAATAGGTTTTTTGGTGGCATATTTCCTATTTATAAGATCATGTCATTTGAAATAGAGACAATTTTCTTTTATCCTTTGCAATCTGGATGCCTTTTCTTTCTTTTCCTCACTTAATTGCCCCAACCAGACCTTCCAAAACTGTGGAATACAAGTGGCAAAAATGGGCATCTTTGTCTTTTCCTGATCTTAGAGGAAGAGCTTTGTTTTTCCCCATTAAGTGTGATGTTAACTGTGGGTTTTTTCATATACAGCTTTTATTATGTTGAGGTAGTTTTTTAAATTCCTATTTTGTTAAGCATTTTTATCATGAAAGGATGTGATTTTTTGTCCAATACTTTTCCTGCATCAATTGAGATGAATATGTGGTTTTCCCCTTCATTTTATTACTGTGGTGTATTACACTTATTGATTTTAATATGTTGAACCATTCTTGCATTCCAGGAATAACGTCACTTGGTCATGAGGTTTTTTTAATGCACTGCTGCATTTGGTTTGCTAGTATTTCGTTGAGGACTTCTGCATCAATAATCATAAGGGATATTGGTCTGTAGGTTTCTTATGGTGTCTTTGTCTGGCTTTGGTACCAGAGTAATGTTAGCCTCGTAGACTGAGTTAGGAAGTGCTCCCTCCTCTTCAATTTTCTGGAAGAATTTGAGGATTGGTGTTAATTCTTATTTAAATGCTTGGTAGAATTCACCAGTGATGCCATCTGGTCGGACTTTTCTTTGTTTGGAGGTTTTAAATTACTAACTCAATATCCTTACCATTTATATGTCTATTCAGCTTTTCTATTTCTTCAAATTTGGTCTTGGTAACTAGTGGGTTTCTAGGAATTTCTCTATTTCTTCTAGGTTATTCAACTTGTTGGCATACGGTTGTTTATAGTACTCTCATAATCCTTTTTATTTTTGTAAAATCATTACAGAAATCACTAGTAACAATTAGTAAAATCATTAGTAATGTCCCCACTCTCATTTCCAATTTTAGTCATTTGGAGCCTCTCTTTTTTTTATCAGTATAGTAAAGGTTTGTCAGTTTGGTTGATCTTTTTCAAGAATATGTTTTTGGTTCTGTGTATTTTCTTTGTTCTTTTTCTGTTCTCCATTTCATTTGTCTCTGCTGTAATCTTATTTCCTTCCTTCTGTTAGCTTTGGGTTTAGTTTGTTCTTTTTCTAGTTCCTCAAGATGTAAATTTAAGATGTACATTTTTGATTTGAGGTCTTCTTTTTTTAAAAATATATTTTCTCTCTCTCTCTTTTTTGGGGGCTTGCACTCATGACCCTGAGATCAAGACCTGAGCTGAGATCAAGAGTCAGACACTTAGGGGTGCCTGGGTGGCGCAGTCAGTTAAGCATCTGACTCTTGGATTCGGCTCAGGTCATGATATCAGGGTTGTGAGGTTGAGCCCCACATCTGACTCTGTGCTCTGCATGGATTCTGCTTGAGATTCTCTCCCTCTGCCCCTCCTCCTGTGCTCTCTGTCTCCCTCTCTGAAATAAATAAATCTTAAAGAAAAAAGAAGAGTTAGACGCTTAACTGACTGAGCCACCCAGACGCCCCACATCTTGTTGATGTATTTGTATAAAGTTGTATATGTCCCTTTTAGCACTTATTTTGCAACATTCTATACATTTTGGGGTGCTGTGTTTTCATTTTCACTTATTTAAGGGTATTTTCTAATTTCCTTTTTGATTTCTTTTGTGGTGCATTGGTTAAACATTTCCATATATTTGTGAATTTACCAGTTTTCCTTCTGCTGGTAACTTCTAGTGTCATTCCATTTGTGATAGGAAAAGATATTTTCTTTCTTTTTTTTTTTTTTTTTAAAGATTTTATTTATTCATGAGAGACAGAGCGGGGGGGGGGAGAGAGAGAGAGAGAGAGAGAAGCAGAGGGAGAAGCAGGCTCCCAAGGAGCAGGGAGCCCGATGTGGGACTCGATCCCAGGACCCCGGGACCATGACCTGAGCCGAAGGCAGACGCTTAACCATCTGAGCCACCCAGGCGCCCAGGAAAAGATATTTTCTATGATCCCAGTCTCTTAAAAATGTATGAAGATTAACGTTTGTAGCCTAACATATAGTCTATCCTGGAGAACGTTCCATGTGCACCTGAGAAAAACGTGCAGTGTTCTGTTGCTGGGTTGAATGTTCTGTAGATGTCTGTCAGGTCCCATTTGTTTACAGTGCTTGTTCAAGTCCTCGATTTCCATCTTGATCTTCTATCTGGTTGTTTTCACCATAAGCTTTTGATTCCCAGAGCTTGTCTCCTGCTTTGTGCCTCCTGGACTGCTTTTCCAGGTGAGCATCTTACATCTCCTCTTAAGTGACTGAGTCACTGGCTCCGCAAACTCAGCATTCCTAAAAGCAGCGACATCCCTTCCACCTCCTACATAGCTCTTCTTTAGAAGCTCTGCCTTCTCTGCCAGTAAACTCCCCACTCCACTCAGCATCCTCAGAGTCATTGATTCTCTGCTTTTTCTTGTTCTGTTCATCGACTGGGTAGCCGCATTCTGTTGCTCTCTTTCAAGCAGTATGAGTTCTCATGTCCATCTCCCTGGCCCTACTGCCCCCTGATTTGGTCTTCCACTGTCTGACACCTGGGCTTCTGGGCCTTTGTTCTCAACCTCCTGTGCTCCTGTATGCTACCCTGAGCTGGTCCACCCCGGTCCTGAGCACCTCGCCCCCACAGTCGAAGGCCGGCAAGGCGAGCATGCTGGGATGGAGCCTCATCCTGCATTTATAGTCTTACTCTCCAGCTGACCGTCACCAGGCCTTAGGTAATGCTCTTGTCTCTATCTTTGGATTGTGCTTTTTCTGGGTTTCATTTCCACAGCACACCCTCACGGTCCATACCCAATGCAGACTTCCTTGTCCCTTTCTTCCTTCCATCAACCTTTTATTACTATATTCAACAAAAGACCAGCAGGACACACATGACACATGCCCTTCAGGAGCTTCCATTCTTCTTGAGAAGACACAGTTAAACATGACTTGCCATCCAGCGTGGCAAACATGTGGGACAGCCACAGATTCACGTAACTGAAGCAGCTTAGCCATTGTAGGCTGGTCAAGAAAGCTTTCCTGAGGAAATGTCACACAGAGGTGAGGGAACAGCGCCATTGGCTAGATGATCAGCCACGCGTGAGGGAGCATGCCTGCATGCTATCCGGGATTACTAATAGATTATATATTTGTGTTTCTAATTGCTTTACTTGTATTAACTCATCCTGTCCTTATAACGTGTCTATGTCATGTTCTGTTTTCATCCTCATCTTAGATGGAGAAATAAGGGCACATGGAGATTTGGTAAGTTGTCCAAAGTCATATAGCCAATAAATGATAGAAGTAGATTTGAAGCCAGGCAGATTGGCTGTAGAGCTTGTACTTTTGGTTTTTTGTTTCTTTGTTTTCTTTTCTTTTTTTTTTTTAAGATTTTATTTATTCATTTGAGAGAGAGTAAGAGCAGGAGGAGAGGGACAGGGAGAAACAGGCTCCCCACTGAGTGGAGAGCCCCATGTGGGGCTTGGTCCCAGGACCCCAGGATCATGACCTGAGCTGAAGGCAGACGCTTAACCAACTGAGCCACCCAGGCACCCCTAGAACTTGTGCTTTTGACTGTTGCATTATATGTATCCCCTCTACCCCTGCCCATAACAACACAGGAAAATCCCCTGCCATCACTATTGTTAAGGGTGTGGTTACCCTGCAGCCTCATTTACTCATGTATTCCTGATAAATTTCCACATTTATGAGATTGGATCTGTTCCTAGATGTCATTGAGGAAGAGTAGCCCTTTTTCTCCAAAATTAGAGTTCTTAGTCAGACTTTTGAGTATTTAGTAGCAGAAATGGCTACTAACAACAAGCAACAAACAAACAAAAAACAAACAACCCAAACCCACCAAAACACCGGTGGGTATCTAGAATGCTTTCAGTTTCAGTAATAAAATATTGAAGAATATCATTAAAGACCTCAGTTAGCTCTCTGTGCTCTGTCTTCATCAAGATGTTGACTTTTAATCTTTTCTTTGTTACCTTATGATCATAAAGTAGCTGCTAGACTGCCAGGCATCACAGCTGCATTCCTGGTAGTAAAAGATGGGTCTTTTCTTCAGTGGTCTCTGTCTTTTTATCCAGAATAAAATTATTCCAAATGTGCTCCAATATTCTTTCCCCTATATCTCATGGTAGGAACTGGGTAGGATTGCCAAATAAGATACAGGGTGCCTAGTTAAATTTGAATTTCAGGAAAACACCACAGAATTTTTAAAGTATAAGTAACATTACATGGAACATACTTACATAAAAAAATTGTGTGTTGCTTATCTGAAATTCGGGTTTACCTGGGTGTCCCTTATTTTTATTTGCTAAATCTGGCCACCCTAGAACTTGGTCTAGTTGCAATAGGGGCTGGCAAACAGAATATCTGGATTTCCAGCTTTTGTAATCCAAGATGGGCAAGAGAGAAAGAGATTGGAAAGCTTTTAGGTCATCAGACACCCAATGTGGAGTCATTCTGATTGTGTTTGCTGTGCTGCACAGAGAATATCTTTACACAATATCACAAAATTTACGAAGTTCAAAGCAGAATCAAACTGTATTTTCACTTTAGAGTTTTTTTGCTTTCTTTGGGTGGGGGGAGGTATAGATGGTTATGAATAAAATGCCTGCCATGGGCAAAGAATTTTGTATTTTTGTATTTTTTTGTTTTCTTTTTTATGTCCCTCCTTGTTCCACAAAAGGAATTGAGAGGGTTAATAGAATTACATCACCACAAAAGGCAAAAATAAATATGAGAGTGGAACATGAGCTCAACAAATTACAAAAGGCCCTGAGTTGTGCGTATTTTATTGTTCACACACGTACTGGAAGCAGGCTGCAAATCTGACTTTCCTGAGTCCTCACAGGGATGGAAACATGCTCCAGTTTCAATAAAATCACAGTCAGCCTCCATACTCAAGAGAGGGACAACTCCTCCTCCATGGAGACCCGAGAAGCTTCTCCAGAGCATCTTCAGTGAGATCTCTGTGAATGCTGGGGGCCTGGGTGTGCAGCTGCTGCCCCAGGACCCTTTGGCATGAGCCTGTGCCTTAATACTGAAGTTCCATGGGGCCAAAATAGTGCAGTCCAATTCTACATCTCTGGGACACTAGATCAATTCAAGAGTAGAAGTTAGACAATCGGGACAGTGAGAGAGGCCTGCAGAACTGATGTGCCTAAGCATTGTTCTTGAAAGCCGGACATTTTATACAAGATTCCGCAGCAGTGAGTTTGAGGTCAGAACCCTCAGCGAAGACCTGGAGGTCAAACTGACCGAGTGGTCCAGATGCAAATGCTTTGAAGAGCCAGCCAGGTGGAGGGGCTAAGGTCTTCATAAGAAAGTATAAGAGCCTGTACAAGGGGCAGAGCTTCATTCCGAGGTAGTTGCCTCAAATATAAAATGGACCATTTCACGACCACACACCCCCCCTTAAAGCCCCCAAGGACCCTTCTTCCCCTTGGTATGAAATCCAATTCCTTCCCCTGGCCCACAAGACCCAAGACCCTATGTGGTCTGACCCCTCCTCCCGTCTCCCACGCCATCTTCCTCCTGCCTATGACACTCCTAGCCTTGCCTTCTTTCCCTTAACCTGCCCAGACTCTGCCTCTGCTGTTCCCTTTCCTGACTCAGCCTCCCCCCTTGAAGCTTAGAGGGAACATCACCTCCCCAGAAAAGCTCTCCCCCATTACCCTGTGTAAACATCCCCTGTTGCTGGAACTCAGCACCTTCTTTGTCTTTCATGGTCCTTCCCTGAGCTTGTCATCACTCTTAGGCATTCCACAAGTATTTATCAAGCACCTTCTATGTATCAGGCACTGAGAGTGAAGCCGATGAACAGATAAATAAACCAATATAATTACCGTGCTAATTGAGTGCTCTGATGACTCAATAGTCATGGTGTGAAGGATGATGTAATCCTACCTTATCAAGGCTTTTGATTTATAGCTACTCTAGGTAAACATGCTTGGAATTCAGTTGAGGGGGGAACTCAGGCACTATCCTGAATGATGGTCACCCCAGTAGGTTATGAATATGGTGACACTTGGTAGGCTGTTACTTAACGTTTGTCAGCTTAAAGATCCAAATGCGTGGGTGGGCTGGCGGGGGGGGGGGGTTGGGGGAGGAGATGGCTCCAGGACCAACAGCTCCTGCAATAATGCAGTATGGCTTAAGTGAGGCACCTCTCCAGGCTAGACCTCAAATGGCCATTGAACCCCTGGAGAGAAAGAGAACAAGATCCAAAACCTGGGGGCACCTGGGTGGCTCAGTCGTTGGGCATCTGCCGTCGGCTCAGGTCATGATCCTGGGGTCCTGGGATTGAGCCCTGCATCAGGCTTTCTGCTCAGCGGGAAGCCTGCTTCTCCCTCTCCCACTCTCCCTGCTTGTGTTCTCTCTCTCTATGTCAAAATAAATAAATAAAATCTTTATTAAAAAAAAGATCCAAAACCTGGCTAAGCTCAATGGGGGAGAGATCGCCTTGCCCTGTCTGCAAACAGAGAACTTGTTATAAACTTAGTGATTTAGTAATAAAGTGACCTGGGAGAGCTCTGAGAACTGGGTAAGGCTCATTGTTCTGGTTTTACCCACCCGTTGTTTCCCAATTGTGGATGAGTTTGAGTGCTGGAGGTCTGAACCCTGAAGGGTGGATCACGGCTTCCAGAGTGCAGAGGGGAGAGAATTTAGAGATTGCAAGGAGATGGGAGCCATTGAGGGAGTGAGAGGTGGGACTGGTCCTTGGGGATTGAGAGTCAGGGAATGGGGCTCTTGGAACATCCTGGCAAAAGCATGCTAGAAGGAGCATCACAGGAAACCAAGTCTAGGACAAAGTCACGAAGGGCAGCAGCTCTTGCTTTGGTGTGGGTGGTGCGGTGTGGCCTGTTACAGAGGAGGGTCGTAAAGCCTTCCTGAATCTCTACGACTTGAATCGGGAGTGGCCAGGCAATTCGCTTTGGCCCATGGGATAAGAAACAGGACGCAAGCAGCAACCTGAAGATGCTCGTGCACTGGGGTTCTCTTGCTGCAGAGGAACCCTGTGGTGACCAAGGTGTGAATAAGCCAGCTTGCCTGTGGGATGGGAAGACCACATGGAGCAGAGATGAGCTGGCCCAGATGGGGCCCCCCCTAGATGCAGGCCCCAGCCAACACGCCAGCTGATCACAGATGTTCAGGAGAGTCCAGATGAGATCCACCAAGTCAGCCCAGACTAGAAGAACTGCCCCGCCAGCTTGCAGAATTGTGAGCTAAATGAAGGGTTATTGTTTTAAGTCAGTATGTTTGGGGACAGTTTGTTATCCTTCAGTAGCTAACCAATACAGGTGTGTGGAGGGGATGAGTGTTGTAGGGAAGAAGGCAAGTCTCAGTTGATCGGTTCTTCCATTAATGGTGATTCGGTGCCAGGCTGTGTGCTAGCTCTAAAGGTTTCACGATGGACACAGTGGACATGGGCTCTGATGGGGCAGAGCACCAGCCAGCAGTGGCCCCTGACAAGGAACTTAGCTATTTCGGTATCTCATGGCAAGTCCAGGAGGTGATGTTGGAGGTGCTGGGGATGAAAGTGAGTGGGACATGGGGTAGAGGTGGTGAGAGAGAGAGCGGGTAGAGACTTTCGGGCCATAAGAGAGTCTGGATGGTTGAAGAGAGAACATTGCCACTTGGCAGGAGCAGTGTGCTTCAAAGGGGCACACATTTCCTCCGGAGTCATGGAACACTCCCAGGGGGACCCCAGGCATCCATTTCCAAAGAGCTAAAGTACGTAAATAAAGGTAGTGTATCAGTGGTATTAAAACTTAATGGAGGGATGCCTGGGTGCCTCAGTCGGTTAAGCATCTGCCTTTGGCTCAGGTCATGATCCCAGGGTCCTGGGATCGAGTCCCACAGTGGGCTTCTTGCTCAGTGGGGAGCCTGCTTCTCCCTCTCCCTCTTCCCCTCCCCCTGCTTGTGCTCGCTCACTCTCTCTCTCAAATAAATAAATAAAATCTTAAAAAAAAAACCTTAATGGAGGGGTAATTAGAAAGAAAACAAGTATCAAAAATCTCCATAGAGGGGGGACAACGAAGAAAGGTTGAGAAACTGTTTGAGGGACTCCATTTCCAGATCCTCACCTCGTGTGATTGGCTCCCTTTCCCCATTGTTCTCCTCCTAGCTCACAGAAGAGCTTCCTTCTCACCCCAAATCCTGCCTGGTGTCTGCCCTGGGAAGTCAAACCTGGGGTGAGGGAACACTTAGAAGAACTGGTGTGGGCATTGAAAAAGTCAACAATGACAATGATCATGTAGCAAATCCTTTTGTAGGTATGAGAAGGATTCTTCGCTTCCAACAAAATTGAAGGGGATTCAATAGCACTGTCAGCTTGATTAAAATAATACAGAGAAAGATTTTTCCACTGTAAATTACTCTTTCTTACTGCCTTCCCATACTGTCCTCTTTGGAAGGAAGTCACCATGCACAGTAATGCTTCACCTCCTTGAGGATAGAGTTTCTACAGAAATTACTTGGAATTCTTCCACTCGAGAGATTTCTTTCTTCTCCCTCATTTATTTATTTATTCATTTATTTACATCAGTATGAATTCATGGATATTTATTCCATGCTTTGCTTTATAATCCAATACTACTTAATTCATTTTGTCATGTGTAGGTTTTTAAAACTGTCAAGCTGTTTCCCCATGTGACAATGTGCTGCACATTCTGACCAGCAATTGTATGAGTGATCCAGGTTCTCCATACTCCTGTCAGCATTTGGGGTTGTCACATTTTTTTTTTCCGAAACTTTACCCCATCCTGGTAGCTCTGCAGGGAGATCTTGTCGTGGTTTAGATTTGCATTTCCCTCATGCCTAATGCTGTTCAACATCATTTCATGGGCTTATTTGCCATTTGGGTATCCTCTTGGGTGAATTGTTTCTTTCGTGTCTCTTGCCCATTTTCTAACTGGATTTTGTGTTGTTGTTTTGGCTTTTGGTTTGGAGGGGTTTTCTTTTTTTTTACTATTCAGTTTTGAGAGTTTTTTTATGTAGTATAGACATTGGTCTTTTGTCAGATTTGTGGTTTGAAAATATTTTCTCTCAGGCTAAAGCTGGTCATGTCATCCTCTTAACAGAATCCTTTGAAGAGGAAAAAAATTTTTTTTGGATCAAGTCCAGTTTATTAATTTTTAGTTTTATGGATTATACTATTGCTATCAAATCTAAGAACTCTTTGTCCTGCCTAGCCCTAGGTCCAGAAGATATTCTCCTATTTTTTTTCCTAAAAGTTTTATAGTTTTAGAATTTACATGTGGGGCGCCTGGGTGGCTCAGTCATTAAGCGTCTGCCGTCAGCTCAGGTCATGACCCCAGGGTCCTGGGATCGAGCCCCGCATCGGGCTCCCTGCTCCGCGGGAAGCCTGCTTCTCCCTCTCCCACTCCCTTTGCTTGTGTTCCCTCTCTCACTGTGTCTCTCTCTCTGTCAGATAAATAAATAAAATCTTTAAAAAAAATTTACATGTAATTCTGTGATCCATTTTGAATTCCTTGTTTATGAGATGCAAGACTTTGGTTGAGGTTCTTTTTTTAAAAAAATTTATTTATTTATGTATGTATTTATTTATTACTTATTTATTTATTTTGCCTGTGGATGTCCAATTACTTCACCATAATTTGTTGGAAAAGCTTTTTCCTTTGGATTGCTTGTGCAACTTTGTCCAACTGTCAGTCAGTTTCAGTAAATGGTATGTGTTTTGTGTCCTGCTCAGAAAGGTCATCCCCTTCTCAATAGTAAAAATTAATTAATCCACATTCTCTTATATTTTTTACATCTAAATTTTTGCTCTTTCTGAAAGTTATTATTTTTTTTTGGTAGGAAAGAGATAATGATCTAGTTTTCTTTTATTTCCCCAAAGGTTACACGTTGTCCCCACTCTCCTTGTACTCCCACCAATTTTGAAACTTCACTTTTATCATAAACGAAATTCCTAAAAATATTTGTGGCTATTCCTAGGCTCTTCATTCAGTTCCAGTGGCTTCTCTGTTTCTTCTCTACTTCGAAACTGTTGAATCTATTTTAATTATTGTTATTTAAATATTGTTATTTGGTAGAGTCAGTTCCCTCTACTTCTCCTATTTCTCTCCTGGATATTCTCATAGGACTTTTCTTTAGGAAATTCACTGGCAAGTTTCGTTAGCTATCCCCCAAATATTCATTTCCTCCTCCTACAGTGTTAGGAAGATGGGGGTGGGGAAGCTGCTGGCCAGCCTCAGACTACACTTCCCAGCCCCCCTTCCCTCTGAGATGTGGCCATGTGACTAGTTCTCACCAATGGGATGTGAGGGAAATGATACGGGTCACGTTGCCCTTGATGTGGGTAAGAAGTGGGTCTCCTTGTCTATCTTTCCAGTTCTCCTTTTCTGACCACCTTGGAAGCCAAAAATTTATAATCGTGGGGACACAGGATGGAAGCAGCTGGTCTGTGAATCACTGCAGAGACAGCCCCCTGCTGAACACTCAGGGGTGATAAAAAACAACAGCAACAAAACCCACCACACATGTAATGCGTTTAGCCACCGAAATGAAAGGTTTGTGTGTTATTGGAACACATTTATTATCACCGTACGAGTTGTCCCAAACTCCTGTTGTCTTTCTTAGGGTGGCATTAAATTCATAACTCAAAGAGAACTAATATCATTACAATATGGAACACGACATCTTCCTATATCATTAGGCCCTCTTTTATGACCACCAGTAGAATTTAAAACAGATCTTTTATACCATCCAAAGATAGTGACAATTAATGCACAGGTGACCTTATATCAGGAATCTGAGCGTGCACTCACACATGGTATATGTATTTAATTTTACCTGAATGGAATCATATGACACATGCTGTTTTAGAAACTACATTTTTTAAAAGATTTTATTTATTTATTTGACAGAGAGAGACACAGCGAGAGAGGGAATGCAAGCAGGGGGCAGTGGGAGAGGGAGAAGCAGGCTTCCCGCTGAGTAGGGAGCCCGATGTGGGGCTCGATCCCAGGACCCTGGGACCATGACCTGAGCTGAAGGCAGATGCTTAACGACTGAGCCACCCAGGTGCCCCAGAAACTACATTTTTGAAAAGATTTTATTTATTTGAGAGAGAGAGTGTGTGTGCGTGGGCAGGGGGAGGGCCAGAGGGAGAGTCCCAAGCAGACCCTGCACTGAGCACAGAGCTGGAAGTGGGGCTCAATCTCATGACATGAGACTCAAAAATCGACCACCCAACCGACTGAGCCACCCAGGTGCCTCTAGAAACTACATTTTTATTCCAAAATTTCTATAACACTACATAGAGATCTACATACAGAAGCTGACAATTTTTTAAATTAACATATATTGTTTCAGGGGTACAGGTCTGTGATTCATCAGTCTTACACAATTCAGTGCTCACCATAGCACATACCCTCCCCAGTGTCCATCACTCAGCCACCCCATCCCTCCCACCCCCCTCCACTCCAGCAACCCTCAGTTTGTTTCCGGAGATTGAGTCTCTTAGGGTTTGTCTTCCTCTTTGGTTTCATTTTGTTTCATTTTTCCGTCCCTTCCCCTATGATCCTTTGTCTTGTTTCTCAAATTCCTCGTATCAGTGAGATCATATGATAATTGTCTTTCTCTGATTGACTTATTTTGTTTAGCATGATACCCTCTAGTTCCATCCAGGTCATTGGAAATGGCAAGATTTCATTTTTTTGATGACTGAGTAATATTCCATTGTATATATACACCACATCTTCTTTATCCATTCATCTGTGGATAGACATCTGGGCTGTTTCCACAGTTTGGCTATTGTGGACATTGCTGCTATAAACATTGGGGTGCATGTACCCCTTCGGATCCCTACATTTGTATCTTTGGGGTAAATACCCAGTAGTGCAATTGCTGGATCATATGGTAGCTCTACTTTCATCTTTTTGAGGAACCTCCATACTGTTTTCCAGAGTGGCTGCACCAGCTTAGAAGCTGACAATTTTTTTTAAAGGGCCAGATAATTAATATTTTTAACTTTGTGGGTCAAGAGGATATTACGGAGGTCCTTAATAACCATTTAAAATGTAAAAACCTTCTTAGCTTTTAGTCAGTAAAATAACAGGCAACCAGCCAGAGCTGGGCCATAGGCCATAGGTTGCTGGCCTCAAGGACACATCATCATTTAAAATAACTACTCACTTAAGTAGTCTTCTGTTAATGCACATTTATATGGCTTCCATATTAATTTGCTATGATAAATACTGTGGCAGTCAACAATGTGTGTAAATCCTTTCATATTTATCTATTTACCCCAAAGAGTAAATTCCTAGAAATAGAATTGATAGGTTGGAGCATATGATATTTTACTCTGTGATACGTAGTGTCAAAATATTCTCATTTATATTTACATTCTCATCAATTATGTACAAGAAAGCCTGTTTTACCATGTACTCATCAACACTGGATATTATCAAACTTCTAATTTGTCAGTCCAGTAAGTGGAAAAAAATGGTATCTCACTGATGTTCTTACACTTACTATGACTGTCTTTTCACATATTATTGTGAATTTATTATTTACAAATTCCCTGTTTGTGCTTTTTGCCCATTTTTCTCTGTGCTTTTTTTCACATTGATTTGTAGGAACTCTTTACATGTAGGGAGAGGAACACTTTATAATTATGTGCAATATTTTTCCCCCCAGTTTTTCATTTTTCTTGTTTCTGGTAATCATTTTTCCTTTCTGTTTTAGAAGTCCTACATTTTATCTAGTTAGGTTGATAAACCATTTTACTATATAGTAAAATGTGTCTAGTATGCATGCCATGACTCTCCCCTTTTATGATTATGAAAGCATTTGCCTGTGTTTTATTTTAGTGCCTTTTTATGGTCTTTCTTTTACATTTTAACCTTAAGTTTATTTAGAATTTATTTTCAGGTTCAAAATGAAGCAGAGATTCACCTTTATTTATTTATTTTTTGAATAAGGATAGCCAGTTTTCCTAACACTATTTAGACATCTTTTTTTTTTAAGATTTTATTTATTTATTTGACAGAGAGACACACAGCGAGAGAGGGAACACAAGCAGGGGGAGTGGGAGAGGGAGAAGCAAGCTTCCCACAGAGCAGGGAGCCCGATGTGGGGCTCGATCCCAGGACCCTGGGATCATGACCTGAGCCGAAGGCAGACACTTAATGATTGAGCCACCCAAGTGCCCCAGACATCTTTTTTTTTTTTAAGATTTTATTTATTTATTTGACAGAGAGAGCACAAGCAGGGGGAGTGGCAGGCAGAGGCAGAGGGAGAAGCAGGATCCCCATGGAGCAGGGAGCCCAATGCGGGGCTTGATCCCAGGACCCTGGGATAGGGTAGGATAGATAAATGCCCCTATTTAGACATTTTAATCCATGATTTTGAACCCCAATATAAATTTCCATGCATAAATTGAGCCTAAAGGGACTCATTAAAAAAAATAAACAACTCACAAGGTATCAAGGAACTGAGTATTTTGATTCTAGCAATTTATTCACTCCTGGCCTTAAGTGAAGAATTCCTTGAAAAACAAGGTATGCTTTATCTTTAACTGGAAATTTTTTACCTGATAACAATCTGTATATCAAAGATAAAATTGTTATTATTCGGGTTGACAGGACTGTTTGTGTTCCCCTGAGCAGAAGGACAGTTAATAGAACTGAGAAATATAACTATACCAGTGCTGTGCCTTTGTACTTTATCTGCATATATGTGTGACCACCATTACAGACATAAAATAATTTGCACAATGAGTAGTCAAACCTAAAGAGTAAAAAAAAAGAAAAAATCATAGGATGACATTTTACCAAGTTTAAAGAATAAAAAAAAAAAAAGGCACCAATTTGGATGCAGTCTTGGCTGAATTCTAGCTCCAGAGTTCACAGGTGTGCAGGCCCGAGCACGGCCCTTCCCCTCCATGGGCCTCAGCTCTCTCTTCTGTAAAATGGGCTAATAATTAGAACACCTGACTCACACTGTTGTTGGTGTGACTTGAAGAAGAAGGCAGGAATCCACTGTGCCTGGGGTTAGCCATTGCTATCCAAGGGCCTTCACACCTGTGGTCTTAACTTAAACTCCTTCCCCATCTCACGCTGACACCTCCAGTTTCTGGTTTTTTATTGAACAAGCCAGTGCCTGACTGCAGAGTACACTTAGCTGAGTCCTTGACCTTGGCTTTGTTCCTGTCCACCCCTAGCCCACTGCTCCCGGGGTCCTGTGCCCGTTACGGTCCAGCACCACTTGACTTCCATTCCTGTCCCAGCCCAGAAAGTCCTGGCCCAGCCATGGGCGCGACCCTGTAGCTCCAACCAGAGGTTGCCATGTCTTTTGAGCCCTCTCCATTGGGCTGCTAGCTAGGGTCCCACTTGGTCCCACCACTCTTCCCTTCCCCTTGAGAATACTTAACTCTCACCGAGGTATTTGCACTCCCAGAGAGGATGATTGGGAACGCAAATGTTTGCTCTTACTGTCAGAATTTCTGGCATTGTGACAGAGGGCACAAGGTGTCTGACGGTCTGGGGGCCGGTCATCATGGTGGCAGCCATAAACATTTGCCATGGTAGTTCATCTGAAGGTGACTTTTGCTTTCACATTTTGCCTTATGTAACAGTTATTTATGTGTCTGACACAGATCCCTGATTTAGCTGTAAAGTCCATGAGAGATTATCTCTTAATCACCTATATTCTGGGTGGAAAGGTGACCACCCAGAACTAAGGAGTTGCGCTGCCCCTCACCTACCAGCAATTGTCTGTGGTCCTGAAACACCAAGGACAGTTTTGCTTGCTCAGATTTCAGGATTCTGAAATGAAAGCTGTGGAAGAAAAGAGAGTGTGTTTAGTGGATTCTTTGTTTCTTTCTTTCTTTTGTGTAAGGGAAAGAAACCCAGCTCCAACTGGCTGAGGAAGGAAAAAGACCTGAAAAGGCCAGGGAAAGTCCAGCATGGCTGATTCGGGGATTGGGTGGGGATGTGGGTGGGCATAAAAAGATGTCACCCACCTTGTTCTCCCAGTTCGTTCTCTGCCTCTGTGTGCTTTCCGTTCTCTTCAGGTTCATCCCTCACAGTGGCAAAGATGGATGCTGGTGGCTCCTGGTGTCTTGCCCCCATCCCTGCCCCCAGCAACTCCGGAGAAAGAGCACGTCTCATTCCCAAAAAGCCCCAGAAAAAAATGCCCAGAATTGCACATTCATGGTCATGTGGACCATAAAGTCATCCCTGAGCCAGTCAGGATGACCTGGGGCTTGGAGTGTCTGCTTGGCTGGACCCAGGTGGATGTCCAGCCCTTGGAGGGGTGGGGAGGACAGGTTGGGGAGCAGAATGGTGGAGGGAGGCTACCAGCTCTGCCAAAATCATGTAAACTGAGAGCCAATGGAAGACCTGTGGTTTCTCCCAGGAAAATCAAGAGGCTGTCACCTAAAGAAAGAGGAATTAGCTCTTAAGCAGATGCTAATGCCAGATATCCATTATAGGGGCAGAACAGGTGAAAGAGCAAGTGAGAGAGAGAGAGGGAGATGTTAGGGAAGCCAAATACTGATACAGAGGAAAAAGGCAACTTCTGTAATTTTAAGGAAAAATGTTCTTCTTTTTTTTTTTTTTTTGGTTAGCAATCAAGAAAGCATTAATATATCCATATTCATAGTAGCATTATTCACAATAACCATAAGGTGGAAACAACCCAAACACCCACCCACGGATGAATTAGGATAAACAAAATGTGGTCTATCCATACAATGGAGTATTATACAGTCTTTAAAAAGAAGGAGGTTCTAACACCTGCTAAAACATAGATGCACCTTGAGGACATCATGCTAAGTGAGATAAGTCAGACATGAAAAGGCAGATACTATATGATTCCACTTATATAAGGTACCTGGGGTAGTCACATTCATAGAGACAGAAGGTGGAATGCTTCTTTTCAGGGGCTGGGGGAGCAGGGAGCATGGCGTTATTGTTTATTGGGTAAAGAGTTTTGGTCTGAGAAGATGAAAAAATTCTATAGATGGCTAGTCATGATGGCTGCACAATAATGTGAATGCACTTAATACCACTGAAATGTACACTTACAAATGGTTAAAACGGTAAATTTTTAATGCTTAAGACAAGCCTCAGACCAGGAGAAAATATTGCTGTATGTAAAGTAGAAAGAGGATTTGTATCCAGAGTATTCCCAAAACTAAATAACAATAAAAGAACCAAAATTTTAAAATATGGGCTTTCAGGATTCGAACTGACATTTCAACAAAGATATGTTGGTGGCAAATAGGCACATAAAAAAATGTTCAACAAATGAGTGAGAATAAGGTGAGAATAAGGAGGCACTGGAAGGCTCATATGCTGTAGGTGGGAATGTACATCCATTCCAGAAAACAGCTTGGCAGTTTCTTAAAAGTTAAACTCACACCCACTATTCCTCTCTTAGGAATTCACTCAAGAGAAATGAAAGCACACGTCACTGAAAGACTTGTTACAAAAATGTTCGTAGCAGCTTTATTGGCAGCATCCCAAAACTGGACCACGTCCATCCGCAGGTGAGTGGGTAAGGACGTTGTGGTATAACTGTACAATGGAACATTCCACAGCAACCAGAGGAAGAGGGCTTCGTACATGCTAGAATGTGAATGAATCTAAAATAAATGCAGCCAGGGAAAGAAGCCAGATGAAAAAGAGCATATACTGGTTGATTACACCTGTGGAAAATTCTGGAAAACCCATACTTATTTATAGTGGCAGAAAACAGATTTGTGATTGCCTAGAGACAAGAACAGGGTCACAAGGGAACTTTGAGGGATAATACATATGTTCATTGTGATGATGGTCTCATGGGTAGATACATACATCAAAACATCAACTGTATACTACTTTAAATATGTGTAATTTATTGTCCATCAGCTATACCTCAGTAAAGCTGTTGAAGGAATAATTTTTAAAAATCCAAAAGATACTTCTGGTTTCTGTTTTGAGATAGTTTACCTCTTTTAAAAAAATATTTATTTATTTATTTGAGATAGAGCAAGAGAGAGAGTGAGCGAGAGAGAAAGCAAGTGTGGGGAGCAGAGGGAGAGGGAGAAGCAGACTCCCCGCCGAGCAGGGAGCCCGATGCGGGGCTCCATCCCAGGGCCCTGGGATCATGACCTGAGCCGAAGGCAGACATTTAACGACTGAGCCACCCAGGTGTCCTGAGATGAAAAGCATAGGCGCTCCAGTTAGCAAACTGATTCTGAGCCCAGTTACTTAAGACCTTCAGTGAGTTGCCAGGTCTTTAAACTTTGATTTCCTCGTCCACCAAATGAGGACAGGACCAGCCTCACAAGATTGCCATGAAGAGTGAGGAGTCAGCAGGGTCATGTTTGCTAAATGCTCCCTATGACGTCTGGGATAGGGCTCGTTGACCCCTAACCTTTGTTGTTATTGACCATAATTTCAATTACTGGAATAATAAAGGGCGTAGTGGAGCCTTCTGATTTTTTAAAAAAGACGATTTCTAAATGGGCATATTCTTATATTTTATAGGCATAAAATGTGGCAGCCTACGACTTAGAGACTGAATTCGGTGCTCTCTTCTAGGGACCGCAGATTGACCTGCAGATTTCCTCCTGGTTTTGTCCAGAAGGTAACTTCCTAAACACAGACTGGTTTATTTGTAGCTTTTTATTGAAGTGTAATATACATGCAGAAAAGCACACACACTGTGACAGCTCAGTGAATTGCCTAAGGTGAACTCACCCTGTTGGGAGCATCCAGATCAAGAGACAGAAGATGCGCAGCACCCTGGAAATCTCCATGTGCCCCGTCCTTTGCTTACTTTTGAACTTCACACTGTATGACGTGTGCTCTTTTGTCTTTGGTTTCTTCCACTTCGTGACATTCATCTAATTGTTAGCCAGCCTACATGATTTACATTTTCCATGAGACTTTCTTACTCCCTTTACAAACATTATCATCTCTTTTTTCAGACTTGAAGGATGAGTAAGATTTTGCCAGATTTAGGAAGCAGTTGTGGGTAAAGGAAACAGACCATCCAAAGGCTTGAGGGTATGTAGGACTATGGAATGTTCCAGACACTGAAAAGAGACATGTGTTGTGGGGAAGATATTTCCTACTTAGTTCAACAGTTTTCATAATTATGATCTTTCAGGGAGTTCCCAGAGTTTTCTACAATAAACAAGGGTGAAATCAATATCCCTGTACATATACTCCTATTTATTGAAGCTTTTCTTTTATAGGATCGATTTTCAAATATGAGGCTTGCTGGGTCTGTGAATTTAAATATTTGGTAAATATTGCAAGACTGTGTTACAAAATACTGTAGCCATTCACATTTCTACCAGCAATGCGAGAGCTGGTCTATCCCCTCCCCCACCCCGGCCCGGTCAGCTTTGGTTGTTAATCAGTTTTTAAAAATTCCTGTTCTTTTTATTGTTCTTATTATTTTCAGTTGAATTGTGTTTTTTTTTTCTTTTTGGCTATTAGAGTGATTGTCTTTTCATGTTTGCTAGCCATTTGGCTTTCCTCTCCTGTAGAGTTATTTAATTTGGATAGCAGACAGAAGGATAACAGTGGAAGCAAAAAAAGATGAGATCGTGCGTGTGGATTAAGCTCTCGGTGCCAGGTCACAGGAGGTCCTTAGTAAATGGTGGCCGTTATTCTACCATTTAAATTGTTGTTTGACATAAACGGATGGTGACAAATGAATGCTTACCGATGAGACTTAGTAGGCTGCTTAGTCCAATGCCCTCCTGGTTATAAAGGGTTTTAAGTAACCGACATGTCCATGTCTGGTTACCAGTGATTCAAAAGACATCAACATCTGGGGGCATCTGGGTGGCTCAGTCAGTTAAGACTCAACTCTTGGTTTCAGCTCAGGTCATAATCTCCAGGTCATGGGATTGAGCCCCAAGTTGGGTTCCCTGCTCAGCGGGATGTCTCCTTCTCCCTCTCTGTCTCCCTGTTTGCTCTCTCTCGCAAATAAATAAATAAAATCTTTAAAAAAGACATCAATATTTGAAGTTGATGCTGCAGGGGAGAAAATAGGGTTCTGGTGGCTGCTATGGGGAAAGAACAGGCTCAGGTTCCAATGAAACCCACCGCTCAGCAGAGAGAAAGGGGAGCAGACTAGACTCCTTTGCAACAAGTAAGTTGCCCTGAGCTCCAAGTAACCATATGCTGCAAATAGCAGCGCAGTGATTTTGAGAGAAAGAAAGTCACTGCTTCAGAAGAGGCTGAGAGGTTCTGCTCTAAGTTTCTGTGACTGTCCATCTCAGGATCAGCCTGAATTATGAAACATCTGCATTACAAATAGTGGTCAGTTTCAGGAAGAAATTATTAAGTTGAAAGCCTAGTTTGGTCAGGATTTTGGGAGGGAGTGTATCAGCTGGAAATATTCTCTGCTACAAGTGATATGAAACTCGACTCCCAGTTCCTGAAACAGGACATACATTGTTTATTTCAGAGGCTCCTAAATTTTTTTGGTTCACACCCGTTCCTGGGCCAAAAGGAAGACCTAATAGTCCTATTTATTAAATAAATAGGTCCAAAAAACATCGTATTTATGTCCAAACAACTTAGTAGCCATTTGAAAAAAAATAATACACATATATTGAAAGGAAAACCATTTTACTTCTATTTTTTATTTCATTCTCAAATGACTATAAATAACTCAGTTGAATTGAGTACTTAAATAACTTCCATTCTTAAATGCTACAGGTGGGATGTGTGTACCTCTGGGCACCGCACAATTTCCCAGACCTTGAAATTGGATTGGACACTACCACCTACCTTTCCTCTTCCACATTGATTTTTATGTGGTACTTACTTTTTACAATGGCAGCCCCCATAAAACCAGCTTTGCAAAGACATGAGGTTATTGGAAGGAATGTAGGGCTATTTAATACTACAACTTTGAACAACCTTGAGCTAGTCATTCACATGGTGTCTGACAGATATTGAGCATCACTATATTTCCCTTGAAATTTTATAATACCCTGTAGTCCCTCTGTGAGTTCAGTGCCACTCTCCGGGGTGCCCTGCCACACAATCTGGGAAGTGCAGGTTTATTTAACAAGAAAGCCTGAATGAAGTAGTTGATTTTGGACTTACTCTGGGGGCTTGGTGATATCATCAAAGATGCACCCTTCTGGCAAGTTGTACCTCATGGTCTTAAGATAGCTGCCATGGAGCCAGCATCATATTCTTGCACCACAATGCAGCTATCAAAGTGAGAAAGGAAGGAAGGGCAGTGTGACGGGATAAAATAGACCTGCTTTTATACTCCATCTGGACCTGGTGGTGGATGGCAGACAGGTACCTACAGTTGCAGAGACATCTTGAACTAAACAGGGATCTAAACAGGGATAAAAATTAGAGGCCTCGGTCATGTCAACCAGACCCGGGATTGGAAGACTGAAAAGTTGGCCAAGCCAAACAAGTTCTTAAGAAGACACTATCTTCCTAGCCCACCAGTTATTTTAATGGTTTGGGGAGACCAGGGCATTGTGTATGGAGACATCAGGCCAGGCAAGAAATCTTGAGTTGTAGAAACATATTGTTTTGCCGAATGACATTCAGTTTTCCCCTGGAGAGCCACTGGTTTTGGAGCTACTGAGACCAGGCCTGGCTCTGGCGAGGGAGGGCATGTCTCAGGGACTGACATCTGGTTGGCCCAGGGGTCAGGGAGGGTGGATGCCTGAGATTTGAGTGCAGAGTAGAAGCTGGCCCAGGGGGCAAAACAGGACTCCGAATATGGGGAACAGCATGCGCAAGGAGGGGTGCCGGGGCCTGGCTCATCTGACACACTGTTTAGGATTCATGTGGCAGGAGATGAGTCAGGGGTTGGACTTGTTGTAGGAAAGATAGGGTCCGAAGCCAACAGCCAGGAAAGAATTCCTGAGACATCTTTGGTGCAAAAAGGTGGTTTTATTAAAGCAGGGGACAGGACCCGTGGGCAGAAAGAGCTACACCGGGGTCATGAGGAGTAGCCCATTATATACTTTCAAGTTGGGAGGGGGTTAGGGATAGTGCAAGCCTCCCAGGTATTTTGGAAACAAGGTTTCCAGGATCTTGAGGGGGCTAGCTATTGTTGGGAAAATGTCATTTATTAGTGTTTGGTAAAAACTCGAGTCATGAGACCCTTCAGATGTATATCGGTGGGTCATATGCTTGGGGGATGATTGCCAACATGTATCTTGGGGGTAGAGATAAAGGAAGTTTCCAAAGGAATTTTTGTGTGTTAAAGTAGGCTTACAGAGTCCTGGGGGTCAGGCTAGGATTGCCTTTTGCCCTGAGCAAAGTATCAACATCGAGGGAGTTCCTAGAGGAATGTCACTCTGCCTGTTTTAAGGACTTGTCAGTGGGCTGTAGATAGTCAGGAAATTTAATAATTTCTCTTCTGCCTTTGTTTCCCACATCAGGACTCACAGCTTCTGTGGCTGGCTCTGGGAGTTTGGTTTTGCCCTGAAACCCACAGGAAGGGCTGACGGGTTTGATGAAGGGAGGGACGTGATTAGGTGGACAGTATGGGGAGCAACAACAACTGCCTTGTGGCAGAAATTTCCAGTGCTCATGAAACGCCTTTCTTTTGCCTCCTGGGCACACAGTTAGACTACGTTTCCCAGACTCCTTTTCTTTTTCTTTTTTTTTTTAGGTTTTATTTATTTATTTGACAGAGAGAGATACAGCGACAGAGGGAACACAAGCAGGGGGAGTGGGAGAGGGAGAAGCAGTCTTCTTGCTGAGCAGGGAGTCCATTGCGGGGCTTGATTCCAGGACCCTAGGACCATGACCTGAGCCGAAGGCAGATCCTTAACCGACTGAGCCACCCCGACGCCCCTCTCAGACTCCTTTGTGGTCGGGGGAAGCCACAGGACTGAGTTCTAGTCAATCAAATATGGATGAAAGTGCTATTTGCCACTTTAGGCCTAGCTCATAAAAGCATCCCGAACAACCCCCCATGTCCTCTCTTTCCCCATCTGCTGGCTGGTGGCCTAGATGGTGAGTCCCCAAGGTGGCAGTGGCCTGAAACCCCGAGTCACCATGTCATAAAGGTCCTGCTACGAACTATTATGTCAGCAATGAAACAATTTGTATTATGTGAAGCCATCAAAACGTTGGGTTCTTTGTTGCATGGGTTAGCCTACTCTGATGAATAGGTACTCTGACAGACCATAATAATAGGGATTATTGATGGGCACCTGCTCTGAATTGGGCCCTGTGCTCAGTGCACTGTCTCATATTAGCTCACTTTTCCAGAAGAAAACACTGAGGCTGAGAGAAAAGCCAGCAGGCGAAGGGAGAGAAGCCTGACCCGCCCACCTGGACCAAAGTGCCCAACTGTGCCCTCCTGGTCCCCAGTATGGGAGGAACAGATTAAAATTGGGTGAAGCTAGGGTGATGAGGAGCTAGGTGATGAGGAGGAGTTCCTGCCTCCTGTGAAATGGGGAAGATACTAGATGATTGTAAATGTTAATCGACGGAGTACACGTGAGGTGTCCAGTGCGGGGCCTAGCCCCTGGCCGGTGTATCATGACAATTTGATTTTTTTTTTTCAAGAGACTAAGCAAGAACTGATGGAGGCCTGGGTGAAACCAGGAGAGAAATGTTCTGGAAGCAGCTTTTGGCAGGACTGGGGCAAAGCGTGAAGAAGATGGGGGAAGCAGAAGATCGGACAGTTGTCTCGTGTTGCCATTTGCAGGGACACGGGAGGAAGGGTGTAAGAGACATCATGTACAGTGTGCAGCGGGTACAGAGGAGGGAGGGTACAGGTCTTAAGACAATCAACCCTAAACTTTCCGAAATGTGCAGATATTCAAAAGAGGGGCTGCATTCTGGAGCCTCCAGCTAAAAAGAGCTTTCAGCAAACTGTCATACCCTTGATGCATCTTCTCTGTCATGAAACAAATACTTTTTATCTATACAACCTTGGGCAATTTCTTCAACTTCTCTGTGCCTTGATTTTATCATCTGAAGATAGGGAGAAGAAATCATAGGGTTGTTGTGAATAGATGCGGGGAGCTTAGCACAGTGTTGGATATGTAGGCATTTTCATTAAATTCTTTTATCGCTGACCTATTTCTCTATGCGTCTCTATCTGTACAGAAAAACACTCAGATAATAGTTATGAGCACTGAAAGAATCTTTGCCTGTCTTATTCATTGCTACATTTCCAGTTAGCTCTTAGAACTAGTTCATGGTAGGTATTTAAATATTTGTTGAATGGACGAATAAAGAAACCCATCTTTCTCCTCTTCTTTCCTTCCTCCAACCCTCCCCCATCCTTCCCTTGGTCCTTCCCTTCCTTTTCTCCTTCTCTCCCTCCTTGCTTCCTTCCCTCTTTCTTTCCATCCATCATCCACCCATCCACCATCCACTCATCCATCCACCCATCCACCCATCCACCCACCCATCCACCCATTCACCCATCCATCCATCCATCCATCCATCCATCCATCCATCCATCCATCCATGCATCCATTCATCTTAGAAAGGTGGTAGACTGCAGTGGCTTAACCCACAAGTTGTTTTTTTTTCTCCCAATTGTGGTTAAATACACACAACATAAAATTTACCATTTCAACCACTTTTAAGTATATAGTTCAGTGTCATTAAGTACATTCATACTGTTGTGCAACCATCCATTTGGAATTTTTTCATCTTCCCAAACTGAAAATCTGCATCCATTAAAAAACAACTCCCCATTCCCCTCTGCCCCCCCCACCCCTGTCAACCACCATCTACTTTCTATCTCTATGAATCTTACTGCTCCAGGGACCTCGTGTAAGTGCAATCATGCAGTATTTGTCCTTTGTGACTTAGCCCACCAGTTTTGCAATCACAAAACCGAAGTGACCCTGGGAAACATAACTTTCCTGAATTTCCACTTCCCCATGTATAATATGCTATAATAATAGTACCCACCTCACAGGGTTGCTGTGATGTTTAAATGAGATACTACATAGAAGGGACTTAGCCCAGCGCCTGGCAGGTAGAAGGCATGTAGAAATTGCTCAATAAATATAAATATATAAACATAAATCTATATTCTTAATTAGTAGATGCTGGTGTTGTGTTGATCGCGTGCCGGGCACTGTCGTAAGCTCTTTGTTATATTAACTCATTCAAACCACACAACGACCCCACGTCGCTGGTACTGTTACACCATCCACAGTAGAAAGGTTCCACAACCAGCTGATGGCAGAATTGGGACTGAGATCCAGGCAGCCTGTTTCCAAAGCCCACAGGCTATCCCATGGCGCATGGTGTCGCCTCGGCTGCCTCTGACCGTCAGGGGATGGTCATCCATCCACACTCAGTCCTGGATCAGGCTTTGAGGGTGAGTGAGTGCAGTTGTTGAGATAGGAGGAGATGTCTGAGGGAATCCATGGAAAAAATCACTGAAGATGAGCTTGCCATTATTCCCCACGCACGCGGTCCCAACCCACTGGGGCCCTCCTCCTGCCCACATGCTGGTGGACCCTGATGGTGACTGCAGGAGGCTGGGGGTGCTGGGCCCTGCTGGGGAAGGCTTGGAGCGCTCTCTAGGTGATGCGGCTAAGCCTGTGCCTTTTGCTCATTGGCAGAAAGCTCAGCAATCCTTGACCGTCCCCTGCCCTGCCCAGTTAAGATAAAAAAATATGTTTCCTCTTCTGGGCCCCAGGGCCACCTCCCACCTCCGCTTTATTGCTTTCTTGGCACCCTCGGGGAGCCTCTGTAGCCCTTTAAAAGAGCCAGAGCCTGAAGCAGGATCAGCAGCCCGGGTCCCGGAGATAAGAGGGTCCAGTAGCACAGGTGCGGGTTTCCCAGCCAGCTCAGGCACGAGCAGGCTCCAGGTCACTTTGGCCCTGATGTCTGCAGAGGTGAGCCCACTGCTGCCTCTGTCACCTGGCCGTGCAAGGGGCTGCTGAGAATCGATTCAAGACTGCGGCGCTGGGGGCTTCTTTCTGGGCTCTCCTCCCACCCGTGCCCACTCTCCCTTTTTCCTACCACAGGCAGCTGTGTCTATGTGTGACCCTGAATTTGGCAGTGGCAAGGCGAAGGCGCCAAGCATGGGGGGCAGGTGTCGTGGGTCCTGGTATGAGCGGTTCCTGCAGCCCTGTCTGGTGGAACTGCTGGGCTCTGCCCTCTTCATCTTCATCGGCTGCCTGTCGGTCATCGAGAGTGGGACGGACACGGGGCTGCTGCAGCCGGCCTTGGCACACGGACTGGCCCTGGGCCTCATCATCGCCACACTGGGGAATATCAGGTGAGACCAGCTCCCAGCCATCAGTCTGGGCTAACTTGGGCAGCTGGGGACGGGGAGCAAGGCTATCGGCGGGAACCCTGGGCGCCTACTCGGGCTTCCAAAGAGCACTGTAGATAGGAGTGTGCGCTAGGGAGTCAGACTGCCCAAGTTCGAATCCTGCCTCTGTAGCTTATGGGCTCTGTGGCTTTGGGTAAGTCCCTCTCCAAACCCCAAATAACAGGGGAAGAAGAGAGGTTTTTTTTTAATAGTATTTTTTTCTCAAGCCCACACATATTCAATGCTAGCCAAGTGCCAGGCATTGTTCTAAGCACTTTCTACATAGGAACTCAGTGAATCCTCACAACAACCCCTTGGGGGTAGTTGCTATTATTATCCCCATTTTCCCGGTGTAACCGCGAAAGGCCACATGACTTGTCCAAGGTTGCATGATCAGTAAGTGGCAGAGCCAGGAGGCAAGCCCCAGGCAGGCAGCGTAGGAACTACGTGATGGAGAGAGCTTAGCCCGTACCAAGCGCTTGGTCACTGTGTGGTTGACATTGGGAGGGGGTTTTACTCCAGTCTGGGGAAAAGCGGAGTTCAGCTTTCGGGAGCTCTTTTTAAGGGGAGGCCAGGATACCTCTCTCTGTCTACTAATCTGGAGTTGGGGGTCTCATTCTGACTGGTGGCTGCATCTTTCAAGGGCTGGAGCTCTGAGTGAGTCTGGAAGGAGCTGAGGGATGGTCACCCACCATGTTCTTTCTCTGGGCACAGTGGGGTCAGGGTGTAGGGCAGGAAGGGGGCTGCCCTCTCCTCCTTGGCTCTTCCCCACATCCCTCACCCCACCACCTGGCGCCTCAGGGAAAATGGGTGAGATCTGGTGCCTGTTTTCTACTCTGGCAAGGTCCTGGACTCACTCTGGTGCTGCAAGGCCAGGCTTGCGGGCCGACTGGCATATTCTCTCGGGGGCCGGCCCAGACCTTGGTCTCAAGGCTTCCTTCTGCTTTTGCGGTGACAGTGGTGGACACTTCAACCCTGCGGTGTCCCTGGCAGCCATGCTGATCGGAGGCCTCAACCTGGTGCTGCTCCTTCCCTACTGGATCTCCCAGCTGTGCGGGGGGCTGATCGGGGCCGCCTTGGCCAAGGTGGGTAATCCCCATGGGGGCTGGGCTGGTGAAGTGTGGTGAGGGTAGCAGGGAGTCAGAGGTGCCCAGCTCCTCTCCACAGGCAGTGAGTCCCGAAGACAAGTTCTGGAACGCGTCGGGGGCGGCCTTTGTGACAGTCCAGGAGCCGGGGCAGGTGGCGGGGGCAGTGATGGCGGAGCTCATCCTGACGACACTGCTGGCACTGGCCGTATGCATGGGCGCCATCAACGAGAGGACGCAGGGCCCTCTGGCTCCATTCTCCATTGGCTTTGCCGTCACCGTGGACATCCTGGCGGGGTGAGTCGTGGACCAACCTTTGGCCCTGGAGGAGGTCAGGTCTGCAGAGCTTCCTTGAGGGTCACAGACTTGGTTGCTAACAAGGGCCACGGAGGTGATTCAAACAGAGGAAGTGGGCAGACATTCGCAGACAACAGGGAGTGGTGGGGACTGGGGTGTCTGAGGAGGCAGGAACCTGTTGCTGTGAGGGAATGTGGGCCTCTGGTGACCCTTCCAATGTCACTCCAGGGAAGTCAGAAACCTACCTTCTCATGCGAGGTTTTCCATTTTCTGTAGCGTCAATAAAACATTTCTGTCGGCTTGTTTGTTCAGCCAGTGGGCAGCCAGGCTTTCTCCTCAGACTCACACGGAGCTTCCATACCCACCGATTCATCTAGGCTGAGCCCCTCAGGGGGCTCGGGAAGTGGTTAAGGAGACAAGGTTGGGTCAGGGATTACTTCTCCCATTTTATATATGAGGAAACTGAGCTCAGAGAGGACACAGTGGACAGTGGCAAATTAAGGGACAAATGTGGGACAAGAGCTCAAATCTCCCGGTAAAGGGGACAAGGGAGCCTCTTCCTAATGTCCACCTCCTTCCTTCCTCCTGGACACAGAACAGAGTCTAGCCTTTGCTGGCTCGGCCACGCACCCCTCCGCCATCCTTCTGTTGGGAGGCAGAGTCTGGGGAGCTGGGGGCAATGCGTGTAAAGCTGCGGCGGTGTTTTGCTGCTCCCTAGCGGCTATTAGTTCACTTGCAAGCCAATTGACTTGAACTTTAGACTTTGGCTGCTGGGCGTGGGATCTGGCGAGACCTGCAGGACCCCAGCTTGTGGGAATGGGGCAAGGATACAGACACCAGAAGTAGAGAGGTGCTCCTGGAGAACAGCCTCCCCCCTCTGTAGGAGACTCTGGGCCCCAAGCTTGTGGCACAACAATGGCCTCAACTGGGTTAGCTAGGTGAAACACTTGTCATGAATTACACGTGAGCCACGGGTCCTAACTGCATGATCTCATTCACTCCTGATGACAGCCTATGAGGTGGGTCCTTTGACCTCAACCAAAACACGGAGGGGTTCAATAAAGGCCACACATTTAGAAATAGCCAGGCTGGGTTTTGAATCCAGGTCATCTTGACTCCAAAATTCACATAGCTGATGACTGAGTTTTCAATGTTGCAAGAACCTAGATCCATCTTCTCTGCCTGTGATCACTGAACACTTTCTGCTGGCCATTCTTCTAGAAGGGTGTGGAGGGGGTGACAGACAAGCTTTCACCTCCTGGTGCTAATAAGCCTCTTCCCCTGTGCCTTCTTTGGGATCCCCCTAGAGCCCCATGATATGCTGGCTTCAAGAGGGCTTCTGGGTGGTGGCCTAGTTGGGGAAATGATCTTGACGTGAATGGGGGTCTGGCTGGGATCCTGGTGACCACGTGGCTGGGTGTTCTCAGGGGTGCCGTGTCTGGAGCTTGCATGAATCCCGCCCGGGCGTTTGGACCTGCCGTGGTGGCCAATCACTGGGACTTCCACTGGATCTACTGGCTGGGCCCGCTCCTGGCCAGCCTGCTTGTGGGAGTGCTCATCAGGTAGGAGTGTGACCCTGGGTCACTGGCCCCTCTGATCGGCCCCTGGTGATGGTTCCCAGAGTGCCCAAGGCTAACATCTCACTTGGGTTGAAGAAGGGAAGAGGGAGGCTTCTTCAGAGGCAAAGATTATGTCTCTGGGACCTTTGGTTGTAAGGGACAGAAATCCATCTCAACACAGTTTATGTCACAAGGGGGAATTTACTGGCTCACATTAAGTGAAAAGTTCATGGGTAGCACTGGCTTTAGGTGGGTGCTCAAGCAATGTCTTTAGGCCTTGGTGTTTCCCATGGGTTCTGCTCTCCTCTGAGCAGGCCTCATGTTCTGAAAGGCTCTCCAGGAGAGGGCAAGATGCTCACCAGGAACTCTAGGCTTATATCCCAGCAGCTTAAAAACTCCAGAGGAACTAGAACAAGGGCTCTAGCAAAAGTCCAGGGTCTGATGTTCACTGGTTTGGATTGGCCCAGGTTGGGTCATGTCCTTCTCTGAATCTATCACTGGAGCCATGGGGGTCAGGCATGCTTATTGGCTGTGTCTGGAGTCGGGGCAAGGTCAGCCTTCCCTGCACAACCATGTGTACCAAGGGTGGGGGAGGAGTGGTTCCTCACAGGGGTATTGTACAACTCCAGGGGACCCCATCCACAGAGAAAACCATGTACATGGTGCCCCCGAGAGCATGCCTGCTAGCACGTGCCATTCACATGAACTACAGTGTAACCAGTGCTCCCTGGCATTGTGCGGTATTAGCAGAAGGAGCATATCTACGTGACTGCATCTTCCTGAACTCTCGTCTTCTGAACCTCCAAGGTCTGTAGGGTCCTGTCTTTTCTGCTTCTGGTCATATGGGGATTAGGGCCTGGATCTGGTACAAGTTGGACCTTCCTCCCACAGTCTGGGAGAGCACCGTCGCTGGGTTGGCTTGGTGTGAAGTGTCTGCCATCATTGCTCATCCACAGTCCTGGCTTAGCCTGATAATTCTCTGTCTGTTGCTTTGGGAATGGCAGAGATGAGCATCTTCAGGGAAAGAGTTGGAACACAAGCAGGAAGGAGTTTCTCCCTTTCCCCAAGGGGATTTGACTATTGAGGCTGGAAAGGCTCAGGAAAGCGTCTCTCTGGAGAATTCTGGGCCTGGAGACCTTCGGTGAAGGGCTGGGTCTCTCCCCTCAGAGGCTCGGAGATCTCACAGGGCCATCTTTTCTGTAGGCTCTTCATTGGAGATGGGAAAACCCGCCTAATACTAAAGGGACAGTGACACCGAGCTGGAGGCTTTCCTGTGGCCCAGGTGGCTTCTGAGGACCCACCCAGGTTACAGACAGGCCACCTCCTGCATTTCCTGCTGGGGCAGAGGCCCAGAGCAGCCGCCCACCTGCTTCCCACCCCTCCTCCCCCCGGTTGCCTGGCCTCCCAGATGACACACCGCTGCCAAGTTTTGAGGATGCTCTAGGTTCTCCGAATTCCTTCATGCTCATCAGAGACCTCAGCCTGGGGAGCGCGTTGCCAGCCCTGCCCGGCCCGGCACCACACAACAGAGGGGTTTTTCTTGACCAGGAAGTTCCCAGGAGCAAAAGAGCAGTTGGAAGAGGTGGCTGTTTACATATGAGTTCATTTCCTCCACCCCCTTTCTTCTTCTCCTGGCCCCGGACTCTTCTGTTACAGAAGGGCCTGCTGGGCTGTTTCCTTGCTTCCTGAGCTGCCAATCTAGCCTTGCAATAAATAGTCCAGTGTTTCCTTTGGCGTGGACTTGCTTTTTGCTTCAGAAATGAGCACTGCTGGGGAGGAAGCAAAAGTCCAGGTTGGGCCTTAACGTCCCAGAGTCTAGTTAGCTGGGCCCTGGCCTAGAGTCCAGTGCTAAGGTAGGTACTTAGGATGCAGGCCACCCCAGAGCCCATCTCCCACTCAGCCAGACCCATCTTGGACCTCTGCCGGGAGCTCAGATCACAGTCTGCATGGTCCTGCTGAAAAGCCCAATGCAAGAGTCCAGGGTTTGGGGTAGTGCCCAGTACTACCTAGGATATGGACCAGCCCACTCAGGGCACTCCGCTTGGGGTGAGGGTGGGGATGGGGGCAGGCCAGAGGGGCAAGGATCTCCCGAGGAAATTGATAACATGGCATAACATGGGTCTGGAGAGACAGTGGTCTTTGGATGCAAGATACAAATATCACAAATAAGGAAGGATTTTTCAGTCCTTCCTTAAAGAGGAAAATGCTCACTAGAGAAAATCACCAGTATGTTTCAAGGCTGCCTGGTGAGAAAGCGGACATGTGACATGCCCAAACAGCCAGAGCAATTTTTGGAGGAAAGGAAATAAATAATAATAACAGTAATAAACCTAAAAAAAAGAGGAAAAATACAAAGGGAGGAAATATGAAAAAAAACCATGCAAATTAGAACACTTACAAAGAGTGAAAAGTGTTAAAGGTTACTGTTTCATTTGGCTAAATAAGTAATGAAATAAGGTTTTGGTAAATCTAGTAAATAACAAAATAGTTATATACACATGCGTGCACAGCTAATGCGGACTATGTTATGTGCTCGGCACTATGCAGACTGCATAGTCTCGTTTACTCCCCACAATGACCCTCTGAAGCAGCACAGTGGGTTGAATAGTGTCCTCCCACATCCATGTCCACCCGGAACCTCAGAATGTGACCATAGGTGGAAATAAGGTCTTG
The DNA here is from genome assembly GCF_037043125.1 of Eumetopias jubatus. Classification (NCBI taxonomy): domain Eukaryota; kingdom Metazoa; phylum Chordata; class Mammalia; order Carnivora; family Otariidae; genus Eumetopias; species Eumetopias jubatus. Next base: position 90,566,674 of record NW_028274818.1, read on the forward strand.
GCAATGTACTTAAGGTAAGGAGCAATCAAGGTGAGATCATGCTGGGTTAGGGTGGGCCCGAAATCCAATGGGAGTCCTTAGAAGAGACAGAGAAGGACAAAAAGAGACGCAGAAAAGGCGGCCTGTGGAGAAGGGTGGGGCAGACTGGAGTCACGGAGCCACGTGCCGGGACCAAGAGTCCCCAAGAGCTAGGAGCTAGAAAGGGTTTTCCCCTACAGCCTTGGAGGGAGTGTGGTCTTGCTGACACCCTAATTTCCAACCCTAACTGGTGGCCTCAGAACAGTGGGGGAATAAATTTCTGTTAAGTCACCCAGTTTGGGGTAATTTGTATAGCAGCCCCAGGAAAGTAATACAGACAGGCACTTTGACCCTTCTAATCTTTCAGAGGAACAGATGGAGGATCCAAGAAATGTTTCCCGTCCCCCAGCTGCATTCCTTTTAGTTCTTAAACACGAAAACATTCTTTCTCCTCCCTTAAAGTCTAATCGATGTAACTGGCTTATAGGAATTGAAAATTTGTAGCCCTTAAACATTTGTTTTTCCCTTAGAGGTTTAAAGTCTCTCATCCAATTCCCAGACATGAGTCAGTTCACAGACTGAAATGTCGGTGAGGGAATGGAGGCCAGGTAATCTGGGACAACACTGATAGAACGTCGCACTTCTTCCCCAAAGGCTGTGGCCATTTAAAACTCACAAAAAACCTGGAACATTTCCGGCGGCTCTCCGACACGGACTCTGGGCAGTTGTGATTCTTGAGGACGCTGGGTACCACTGCAGCCAGTTGCACAGAGCAGAGGCCTGTAAAGCCTGGGTGAGAGAGACGTGCAGTCTCCCCCACCTTCAGGTGGGCAGCTCTCTGAACCCACCCAGTAGGTCTTCCTACGGCGCCTGCCAGTTTAGCTGGAAATACATCCTTGCCAAGTGGCCCAAACCTCCACTGACTCTCTGACCCGTGGAGTTGACACTGTTAGGGGAACAAGGGTGAAATGGGGCTCTGAACTAAAACAGTAAATCCAAAGCCACACTGTCTCTTTGGGGACATTGTTGAGACTGGTTCAAACCACAAGGAAAGGCTATAGGTAGGGGCCTCACCCAGAACACATGAGCTCCGTGCATCCAGGGTGAACTCCACCCTAGAGTCAGAGACCTTGCTGGGCACGGTGGCAGAAACAGCTCTCCAAGGGCTACAGGCAGACAGCTGGGGACGCACGAAGGCTCCTGGGAGGTGTGGGGAGAGCAGGGAGCTGAGATCATACTGAGACTCTCTTTACAGAGCTACTGGGATCTGCTTTTATGACCTCTTGCATAAGTTCTCTTTTTCTTTAATGGAACACCTTCAAATTATGGCAAAAACCACAGGAGTCATTTATTTTTGATATTTATTTCACAGACAAGTTTTCAAGAAGACATCTAAGTGAACGTGAATACAAAACAATGAAGAGACATACATTTATACCTGGAATGAACTCAGAGGCCAAAGCTAACAGCCACACAAGCTGCTCACACATGCCTTGAGTCTGGGGCTTCCCCAGCTCCTTCCTAGCGGAGTCCCGTTCATCACCGGGCATCAGACCTCACATCCAGGCTTTCTTCACTGCAGCTACCTGCCGTCGGCTACCAAGGAGCCCCAGGGGCTGCCTGCTGGCGAACGTGTGTCTTTTCTCATCACTGCACAAGCTCCCGGGCTGCTCACGGCCTCCCTCTTCCTAAAGTATGAAGTAGGTTCAGTGTGGCCTGGATGCCACCTGCCGGGGCAAGCCAGGCTGGCTACCTAGTCTTACATGCATTATAGATGCATACATATGCATCATCTTCCTGACCTACACCCCGCCGCAGTCTCACTAAACATTAGAGCAAGAGCGTTCTCAGCAATCAAGTTCAACGTCTCTCCGGATAAGGAACACCAGCCCAGAGAGGCTGAGGTTTGTCAAACAACACTCAGTAAGTGATAGCGACAAGACTGAAATGTGTCCCTTTTGGCTTCTGGTCTAATGCTTGCTCCCCCAGGGCAGGCCGCCCTGAGCGGTTTAAGCGAATGTGTGAAGTTTCCTTCTTTAAAGATTTATGAACAAGTCAGGTTGTATGTGTAATAAAATCACCGGTAGAAACTGGAGGTATTTGTGGGGTAACAAAGCAAGTGTAGGCAGGGAATACAAGCCAGTTTCCAAAGTGCCCTGGGTAAGATGTCAGAGAATAAAATGTCCGGTTATTTACACTGCTTTTAAAAAATAGGATTTGGGGTAAATTTCAAAGAAATCAGATAGGATTAAACAAATAGAGGTTTTAGGTAGTTGGTTGAGGTGGCTTGGTATGTTTTGTTGAGCTTTCCAGCAGCCAGAACAAAGACAGAAAAGCAATGTTATAAAAATCACAGTGTTTGTAATCCTTTTTTTTTTTCCTATTTAGGATCAGAGCTTTCCCTGGTACTGAGACCCAGAGAAAAACCTTTTCCTATGGATCTTCATAAAGGCAATGCTATGTGATATAAAAGACACATTATTCATTCTGACTTTCATGCTCCAGTTGAGAAAAGACAAGATGCAAGTCATCTTGGTCTAAGATGGTGGGCAGGACCTTCTATTTCTTCAGCACAGAGACAGAGTTCATGAAGGCAACTTAGCCCACGTCCAGACAGCCTGTTTACCACTAGGAACGCAGGCAGGGGAACCCGGGCTCCACCTTTGTGCGGCTCCAGACGAATGAAACTCACACAGACTCAGTCTGTTCCACCTGAGATGGAATGGGTCCTGTACTTTTCCTGCCACTGGGGACGTCGGAGAGCAGAGGTACACAGTTTGAGGCAATTCAGAAGAACGTGATTTTCTCATGGTGGAGTCACTGACCTTTTGCAAGTGCCGAGAAGGGAACTAGCATTAATTACCTTTGCTGCAGTGCCTCCTCTGTCACACCGCCAGTTCCCCGAGCCAGGCCACCGAGTCTGTCTTCGCACGCCCTCAATGTGCCTGGAGCACGGTCTTACACGGAACAGTACTTAATACATACTTAGGAATAAATCATCTACTTTCCTGAATCATGCTTCCATATAATTATCAATCCTGTGTATGTCTTACTAAGTGGTGATTTCTATTCATGGGCATCTTCTCTAGGGCTGGAATTCCAGAACATCGACACGATACAAGCACACGCCCACAGGCACTGCACGCATCTCACTGTGCTAGGCACACAAACGACATGACACTGCACTTAACCATTAGAAGCCTAGGATTCAGAGCACACGTAGGAAATCAACCTACTGAGGTGGGAACAGTTGTAACATCTCCAACGAATGTAAATCGGAAACATGTATCAATGTGTACCTGAGTCACCTGCCTTCCAGCAGGCCACACCCTATTTTGGGATTTCTTTCTACACTGCCTGCCCTCCTCGGAACTCTGCTGAACCGGCTTCGAAAGATTCAAACATCCTCAAAGGAAAAATATGATCTCCAGATGTCTTCAAATACGGTAACATCTGACAAAGGAGAGGAGAGATCAGATCAAAAGAATCTCTGCACAGCCCTGACTCTGGCTGTCCTTCCACCAAACTTGGGACTTCCCCTCCCCAAAGCAAAGCCGCCCCCCATTACTTACATAGTAAGGGCATAAATGTCACTGGCCTCATCCTGGAGCAACCAGCCTTGGAAGACCAGATTCTGTGGTTTCATCTGTAACTTCCAGGAATGAATTAACTACCTCCCTGCCTCTCCCCTCCCCATTTTGACTCTTCCTTCAATACCTGTTGGGTTAGTGCTAGGGGATTATCAAAGAGGTTTTTCGGACAAATACATAAATGAGGAAAACGACAATAGTGTTCTAGATTGGAAGTTTCTGTAATTTCTGTAAATCTTTCCACTTTCACTCAGTAAGCTATAGAGTTCTATAAATTACTCTGGGCTCTACAGTTAGGTGGGTAATCCTATCAACAGGGACTAGAAGCCTCAGAAAAGGCTGATTGTATTTAACAAACAGCCCTGGAGGTGGTGGTCTGAATGAGCAGCTATCTGATCTAGAGCAGGCCTAAGGAGTCCGACTGGTCTTAGAAATAGTGAAGGTTTCCGGTTTCTACCACACTTCTTCCCTACCCCCTTAAAGTTTGAGAAAACTATTAATATATAACATTATACTGAAGTGTGGGGTTGGGAGGCATAAAATACGCCAACATGCCAGTCATATTCTAGGTAAGAACTAGAGCAGTGGTAGGGTAGAACATGTCTAAGATTCTACTTTCTTTTAATGAGACACACCACGGGCATGCATCCTATTTAATCTGGGGAGGGCCTGGTAGCTCAGGAGAGTCAGACGAGAGCACCCAGAACACCTAAGAGGTAAGTGTAGGACTTTCAAGAAATGGTAAGAGGAACTGGATTACTCAGGGGCTGGAGAAGCAGCAGACAAGGGGGTCGTCTTCAGGTCCAGAAAAGGTTGGCATGGTCACGGTCATTTTCTTCTCATCTCTATGGAGGGCGAGGCGTTAGTAATGTGGCTTCAGGGACAATACGGGGACTCACCCTAGTTGTGGGGATTGATGTGACACAAAAGCGTATAGTGCAACAGACTTCTAAAGGAAGCTGTAGAATCTCAATCTCCCAAGTAACTTCAAAACCAAGATGCACGTGGTGTTGTCCTGATCCTGATCAGACTCCTGAAAGTTCTACTCCAACAAGAAATCTGGGATCAAGTTGCATCCGGGCTCCCACGTGGTGGACAAGAGGAAACTTTCAGCATGTCAGGTCTGCTTGAAAACAACTCTCAGCTACATGGAGGGACCTTGAACGTTGCTGGACTTGGCAGTCCCACAGCAGAGGCCTCGACATACTGAAGGAACCCAGACAGGACAGTCTTCTCCACTTTGCTAAGGGAGAAGTTGAGAGGAACAGACTGGTAAAGTTAGAGGCGGAGGTGAGAACACGAGGTGGACTCTTAGCTGATTTATATTCTCAAGCTTGTCTTGGGAATTAACACTTCATAGCTAAGAAAAGACCGCTTCCAAGGGTGACGGTGGGGAAAAAATGGCTAATGGGGCACATAGGAGGAGAAGAGGTCAACGTCAAAAAGTTTTCCTGAATTCATCAGTCTTTCCCTTAGGTGGGTTCTCCGGGGAATACATGGAGGGTGGATGTGGCAGAAGCTTTTCTCTCGAATGAACTTCCCGATGTTTGGTGAGGACAGAACTCTTACTGAAACGTTTGCCACACTGGGCACAGCCATAGGGCTTCTCTCCAGTATGTATCCTCCGATGCTCTCGGAATCTTGTACAGTTACTGAAACTCTTTTCACAGTCCACACATTTGTAGGGGTTCTCGCCAGTGTGCACCCTGCGGTGGGCGCTGAAATGGGAGCTGTTGGTAAAGCTCTTCCCGCACTCCCCACACTGATAGGGCTTCTCTCCAGTGTGGGTTCTCTGATGTATGATAAGACTCGAGCTCTGACTAAAGCATTTTCCACATTCCCCACACCTGTAGGGTTTCTCCCCGGTGTGGATTCTCTGGTGGGCACCAAAGTTGGAGGAGTCATTAAAGCTTTTCCCACAGTCAAGACATTTAAAAGGTTTTTCTCCGGTGTGGATTCTTTGATGTCTGATTAGGCTCCTGCTTCTACCAAAGCACTTCCCACAGACACTGCATTTATAAGGATTTTCCTTCTGGTGGGTCATCCGGCACATAAGACGAGCATTCCTTCCAAAGCTTTCTCCGTATTTGAGCAGTCGGTAGGGTCTCTTCCCCATGAAAGGCCTCGGATGCACTACAGCTTTCCCTAAATCTCTCGGCTGAGACATCAACTTTCCCTGTCTGAAGCCTTGAAGGGTTTCCCATTGTCTTCCTGAGATGCATTCCCTTTTATGGTATTTACCTGGATCAGCGTTCTGGGAAATGACCCTTTTAGACTTTTCTATTAATGCCCTATGCTGCTCCAAGTCCTTATATATTATCTGTGTTGTATCCTCCTTGATACTACCTCCAATTTCAAAATCTGAAAGGAAAAAAACAGATGATAAAAATTCCAAACCAGTCCTGTATTATGTATTAACATAAACAACACAGCCGACTCATCTGTGTTAGGATGCCTGCGTACTTCTCTGACCTCTCAGGTCCTGTTACCCATCTCTGATTCATTATGCCTTATTTTCATTCAGCTCTATGAACAGCCAGTAATACCTAGTACAAAGTAGGCCTTCAGAATGTTTTCTGAATGGCACTGAAATCCAAGCCGTCATTCCCCATACAGATCCTGAGTAATGGGGGACGAACTTAGCTTTCTCCCTGAAGTTCTATTCCCACTCACCCTGCTTTCAAAATTTCACATCTGCGCTTAAACACACCATACCAATGTTCAGAGCAGATTCTAGTGATCAGGTTCCAATTCCTCAATGGACTTCCATGTTCATCAATATCTGATTATATCCTACCCAAGGCTATTTCTTCTCCTCAAATGTCCTTGGCCCTGTTTTTTCCAGCTGTCTCACACACATACCTGGATTCAACTTAACTCTCACCACTCCCCACACTGGAATTACCTTTCCCTCACTCTCTCATCTATGTCCCATGCCCACTGCAAGAGGCATCCTGGATACCAGCTTTTCCAGGAGGTCTTTTGGACCGACAGGCTTTGGAATCACAGAGCTCTGGTTCTGATTCCATCCTGGTCACTTATTAACTGCATGGTTTTATGTGAACTTTTTATTATGGAAAATTCAAACATACAGAAAAGCAGAGACTACAACAGTATATAAAATGAATTTCCACGAACCACTCAGCCCGCATTAGTGATGATCTCCTCGTGGCCAATCTAGTTTCACCTCTATTCCTACCCACTTTCTGCTCCCTCTACCCAGATTATTTTGAATCCAATTCTCGACACTGTATTATTTCATCCAGGTTTGTTTGGTCTCCAAACCCTTGTTCTTAAGCATTTTGCTATGCTGCCTTGTTTCTACTTGCCAGTTTCCACATCCCTGTCCTTGCATACACTGAGTTGAAATTGCTGATATCCCTCCGCCCTCCGATCCCAAGTGCGGCGGCTTGGCATGGGTTGGGAGAGGACAGCAGCCGTCAATCAGTCCATTAAGTTAAGTGAAAGCCCCAACAATGCCATATTTCATTTAGAAGTTCTTCTGAAGCGTTCTTATTAGGTCCAACATCATCCTGGGATTTGTAGGAAATCACAGCCTCGTGGTTGGCTCAGATAGAGTCTGACAATTTAGTGTCAGGTCTGCAGCTCAACTTAAAAAATGAGGTTCACAAGGGATGGTACCAAAAGATTTTGTTTCCTGGAATCAAAACGTGGGTTATAGAGGACTTAATGATTTCAGACTTCAAACTAATTTCCCATATAAACACTAGCAGGAAGCATATGTACGCCCCTTCTCTAGTGTTTTATTTTGAGTGAGCAGAGTGCTGGAAGGAAAACAGTAAGAGGTAAGGACAGGAAGATAAGATGAGCTCAGACCGAGGGCGGCTGTGGAGCCGTAATACAAGACTGATGGGGAAACCTGGTTTGGAGACTTTTACAAAAGTCTAGGTAAGAGACAGAGAAAGGCTGAACTGTTCTCACCACAGGTAGCGGCTGTGGTAACTAAAAAGGGGACAGATGGAAGTTCTACAACAGTTGGGAAAAAAGCGTTCTCTGCTTGGATGTAAATAATGAGAGAGAAAGCATCAAAAGTGCCTCTGAAGTTTTAAGTCTGGATGTGGGAGGACACAGGGAAGAGCCAAGGTGCGGGAAAGAAGACAGTGATTTTAGTTTTAAAAATTTTAAGTCTGGGCTGCCATGCGGACAGATGCCCACAAGGGTGCCGGCAGTCCGTGGGAAACGAGCAGGTGGGGCAGAGAACCAGAGGCAAGTCTCTCTCTCATTTTGCCCCTGCCTGTCCTTTTCCTCATGCACATCATGAAGGACTGAGATGTTTGTGTCTTGAGCCTATGGACACACCTCCTTCCTCTGACTTTTTTCTCATGTATAATTGCAAGTTCTTCTTCCCCACGGAATTTGCAGGTGCTATGAAACACTGACCCATACAGACAAAATCCGAGGCTGAGGTCTCAAAGACTGCATCACTAGAATGCCAGGTCCCTCCTTGAATGAAGTGCACAAGAAAGATGCTTTGATTTACTCATTGCTAGATCCCCCGTTCCTCACACGGCACAGGCCCCTCAAATGCCTGTTTAATGAACAGACTCATGAGCAATATGCCCAGAGTTACTGATTCTTCAGTAAATCACACTTCCCCCTCAATGGTTCTTACCACTTACCGCTTTGCAGTAGACCCTGAGGCCCCTGGAATTCCGACTCTTGCACAATTTCCTCCTCACTCATTCTCTCGCTGCCAGAATCTTCTATCATCGCCTCTTGTGAGGCCTCCTCAGGTTCCCAGCCTGTCGGTTCCTGGGGTTCAATCTCAACATCCTCTCCTTCTTGCCCTGAAGGTGATGGGACTTCTGGAGTGTTGGTGGAAGGAGTGGAGGCCCGAGCGTTTATCAGGGCATCCATCTCCTTGTAGAACGCGCACGATTCCAGCACGTGACCGTTTTTCACTTTGCGGTAGCTCTTCTGGAGGCTTTTGAACTTGGTCCGGCACTGTTCCGGTGTCCGTAGGAAGCCACACTCCCGAAGTTGTTCCGCCACGGCCCCATACAGCTTGCTCTTCCGATGACAGGCTTGGAGAGCTTCATAAAACCGAGTCTCACGGAGGATATCAAGAAAAGTCTTGGTTTCCTCGTACCCCCAGTGCACACCTGCCACGGAAGGAAAAAATACAAAGACATAAGAAAAAACGTCTGTAGCCTCGAAACATAAGGGGTAAAAGAAAACAGATCCCCTTCATTGTGGCAACAGGAACTATGACATGCCAGGGGAGAAGATGTGCAAAAAATGAGAGGGTCTATATAAAAAAAATCTATAATTTACTGAAAGACATAAATAAACTAGAAGAAATGGAGAGACACTATGTTTCTGGATAGAAAAATTCAAGTTGTACGGATATGAACTCTCAAATGAATTTAAGTTAACATCCTGATAGGATTTTTAAACTGAAATTGTTAAACTGATCTCACAGTTTATTTGGTAGAGTAAGAATGTAGTCCCTCAGATCTGCCATTGCTTTGGCGATTAACCAAGGATTCGGCGGTCTTTTAAAAATGGTTAAAACTAGGGACACCTGGGTGCCTCAGTCGGTTAAAGTTATCCGCCTTTGGCTCAGGTCATGATCTCAGGGTCCTGGGATTGAGCCCCGCATTGGGTTCCCTGCTCAGTGGAGAGCCTGCTTCTCCCTCTCCCTGCCGCTCTGCCTACTTGTGCTCTGTGTCAAATAAATTAATAAAATCTTTAAAAAAAACAAAACAAACAAAAAACCCAAAATGGTTAAAACAGACTAGGACACTTTTTTTAACCAGTCTTCCTTAAAGAGCAGAACTACAACCAGAGTCATTTTTGAGGTCACTGAGTCCTCTACTGTGAAAGATGAAATGACTTGCAAGATGAACAGATGTTCTGCTTCTATGGCAGAATCAAACTTTTCAGGACATGTCTGCATACAGTTTGTTAAACTATGCTTTTTGTGTGTTTTGTAAGTAGGAAGAAGTCACTTCTATGCTCAGTCTTACCCCGTGCTCTCCTCCAGGGCTAGCCCTGCATTCGCACACCTGGGACTGCCCTCCTGTCTATGGATTTCCAACACCTGTACATGCATGATGCATCTTCCCCGTGTTTTCCTGAGCTGTCTCTTTTGAATAGATGTAGTCATGAGTGCACCCCAGCTCTCCTAGCCTGATTTATTTCTCCACTCTAAGAACTTACCATCTTTTTTAAAAAAGATTTTTTTTTTTTGAGAGAGAAAGGGAGGAAGCACAAGTAGGGGGCAGAGGTAGAGGGAGAAGCAGGCTCCCCACTGAGCAAGGAGCCCAATGTGGGGATCAATCCCAGGACCCTGAGATCATGACCTGAGCCAAAGGCAGACACTAACTGATGGAGCCACCCAGGAGCCCCTAGAACTTGCCATCTTTTCATAAGGTGGCGTGGAGAAACTTTCCTAGTAACACCTGGCAATGTCTCACTGCATTTCACCAGAATAGTCTCTCATTTTGCCTGGCCTATCTTTTACATGCATATTATGAAGAACTGAGATGTTTGTGTTTAACATCTGCAGAATGCCTTCCCCAATTTTTATCTATTACCTCATTTAACACTAATGATCCTGGAATCCTCAGTCACATTTTACTGATGAGAAAAATGAAGCTCAAAGTACTTACAGGATGTGTCTATTGTCACCCAGTTGTTAACTGCCAGGTTAGTTCTGCACATCCCTAATTTCAACACAAGCTTTCGTTTATATCGTATGCACTGTATCTTTTTCTACCTTTTAATTTCAAGGTCTCTGTGTCATATACTTAAACATGCATCTCTTGTAAGCAACATTTGTTTTTTTAAATGACTGATAATCTTAGTCTTTTAAGTTTGTAACTAATGACATATTTGGACGTATGTCTACCATCTTACTGTGTTTTCCATTGGACTCATCTACTTTGTGTTCCTTTTTCTCTCCTTTCTTGTCTTCTTATACAATTACAATTTTTTAAAAAAGATTTATTTGTTTAAGAGAGAAAGAGACAGAGTACAAGCAGGGGGAGAGACAGAGGGAGAAGAAGCAGACTCCCTGCTGAGCTGGGAGTCCAATGTGGGACTCCATCCCAGGACCTGGAGATGGTGACCTGAGTCGAAGGCGGACGCTTAATGATCCGAGCCACCCAGGTGCCCCTACGATATTTTACTTTCCTAAGTTATATATTCTTTTACTAGTTATCCTAGATAGTATAACAATGTATCTTTGCCTTATTACAATCCGACACAACGGGCTGCTTTATACCAATCCTCAGATATGGGCTCTCCAGAGTCCTCTGACTCTATTTACCTTCCTTCCACAGGCTGCAAATATTCAAATCCATGCTGTGCTCTAGCCTGAGAAAGAACCTTCACGGCCATTACTCAGACTGCACCAGGGGCAGCAGCAAACACCCGAGAGTACGTTCAGTGGTTAGTGGCAAGGCGCTCACGACAGCACTCCCCAGGTTTGGCGGCCTCTGGTCTACTCAGTCCTTTTACCACAAGCCCATATCATCCATTTTCATATCCGAAGAAAAGAGCACAATTCTTACCACTCAGGTTCTGAAACAAGACAGGGGCACCACGAATCTCAGACTTCTGGATAAATTCAATGCCCATTTCATCACCATCAGATTCTTCTGCGGCGTCTTCTTCCTCCACCAAACTGATCTGTTCTTTAGCACTGATATCAACTCTCTTTAGTCTGGGGAGAGAGAGAATTTCCTTTGGCTTATCAGCAGATGAAGCATGGGCTGCAGGGTTCAACAGAGCGTCCATGTCCTCAAAGAAGGCACAGGGTTCCAGCACGTGGCCATTTCTCACCTTCCGATAGCTCTTCTGGAGGCTTTTGAACTTGGTCCGACACTGTTCTGGCGTTCGGAGGAAGCCACACTCGCGCAGCCACTCGGCCACAGCCCCGTACACCTGGCTGTTTCGGGGACAAGCCTGCAGCGTCTCATAAAAGCGAGACTCCTTGAGAATGGCGAGGAAAGTCTTCGTTTCCTCATAGCTCCAATGCACGCCTGCTATCTTTTCATCTTCTAAACCCCAGTGCTGCTGCTCACCCCACATTCTCCCCACACTGCGCGCCGGGATCTGAGTGGCACCAACCGGCTTCTCCTTGACGTGGTTGCTTCGTAGAATAATATTCCTTTTGTTAGAAGAGTGTAAACCTAAGGTCCATGGCTCCTTTCTTTGCTCCAACCGGGCAATCTTGTTAGACACAGACACGGTACTTCCTACGGGAAGAGAAACACATTTCATGCAAAACCAGAGGTCAGAGCTGCATGCCCTCATCTGCTGCCCTCCCAGACACTTGTTCACACCTATCCTTGAAAGGTCTTGTCCAATCCCCCCCTCTTCTAGAGCCTTCCTCAACCATGACAGAGCACAGCACGGGCATTCTTACTACCTATGGTATAGTTACAGTTATCCTTACACCTCTCGTCTTTGGCACCATCATCTACTAAACTTACGTTATGTTAGTTCTCCGGTATATACCATTTCTTTCTCTGGCTAGTTCTAAAGGGAAGACCTTTAAGGGTAAGATACATTCTATTACCTTTGATTCCCTCTCAAGTGTCTAATGTTGTATTGGGTTCAGCACCTGCTGTAACCAGTATTTGTTACTTATAGAACCAAGTGTGCTTGTATTTGCTCCCCGCATATTCCCACCCCCACCCCAACACATGTGCGCATGCACACTGGGGCTAGGAGAGATACGTCAAGAATTTGGGGATACATGTGGCAAGGTTAATAGGAAAGAGATGGAAGGACAGGGAAGCACACGGAGTCTGTTGCCTCACAGCGCTGTGGAGATCAACATGTCTTACATGTGAACTCTGACCCACTAAACCCTGCTTTACTTTTGGACCAGGGGGAAGTTTCTTAATCTCTGAGCTTTGGTTGCCTAAGGAATGCTGGCCTCCATTCACAGAAATGCCAGGAATATTAAATAAATGATTGTCTGTAAAGTATCCAATGCCCAACAGGTATGTAATAAAATTTAGTTTTCTTCTCTAGATAACACATACATAGAAACTTCACAGAATTGTTGAGAGAAGGAACATCACATCAAAACCTTTCTGAAAGAACACTGGGGATAGAGATTTGCTCTTTATTTTTACATGAGAGAGGTAAGTGTAGGGTTAATGAAAGCTTGAATACCTATAAGGACCAGGCAGGCAGTGCAAATGAGTGAGAAACACGGCAGTTCAGCATGAGCTCCTGCGTTCAGCTCTAGCCAATCACTGCTATGTGAGGAGGTGGGCCCATGGTGTCTGACATTTGATTTTTCAAGAGATACAGGATATCCAGATTTACAAACTAACAGTAAATTAAAATGCTGTGCAAGGCCAATGTATGTGTATAGGCTAGATTCAGCCCATAAGCCATTAGTTTACAACCTATGATAAAGGATTGGGGCAGGTGTCTCTGGACCTGGGTCTTTCTACATGTCATCACAGTCGACTCTTGAATGAAGCGGGGCTCAGGGGAACCAACCCTGCACAGTTGAAGATCCGTGTATAACTTCTGACTCTCTCAAAACTTAACTACTAATAGCCTACTGTTGACCGGAAGCCTTACCAACAACATAGTCGATTAACATGTATTTTGTGTGTTATATATATCACATACTGTATGCCCATAATAAAATAAGTTAAAGAAAAGAAAAGTAAGAAAATCATAAGGAAGAGAAAATATATTCACATTTCTGTATGTATTTACTGAAAAAAAATCCATGTAGAAGTGGACCTATGCAGTTCAAACCGTCTTGTTCAAGGGTTGACTGTACGTATGAAGGTGCTGGGCTAAATCTGAATTTTCCAGGGATGATCCCCATCCTACTAGTGGCACACTTGACTCAGGACTCTCATGCAGCACACTCTTGGGTCCGGACGCCATGTGAGCTGAGGTCGCACTAGGAAGCACCTGCATGTGCAAACCTAGGCAGATGGCTGGGATGCCCACTGCTCTGGGACGACCGCCTTGCTACCACCGTGTCATCAGTGCCACTCTACATTGGTCACTGATTTCAGTTGCTTTAACTGCTTTCTAATTATAAATAATTGTTGGTGTATCTTCATTCGCTGAGTCTGGCATGGCCCATTTTATAATCTCTATACTTTACTATCTATATGTAGTGTTGTCCAACAGAACTTTCTGGGATGACAGCAATGTTCTATAATTGTGCTGTCCAATATAGCTATCAAATATCCTGATGGTGGCTACAGTCACCGAGGAACTGAATTTTTTTTTTTTTAAGATTTTGTTTGTTTACTTGACAGAGAGAGACAAAGCGAGAGAGGGAACACAAGCAGGGGGAGCGGGAGACGCAGGCTTCCCACTGAGCAGGGAGCCCGATGCGGGGCTTGATCCCAGGAGCCTGGGATCATGACCTGAGCCGAAGGCAGATGCTTAATGCCACCCAGGCGCCTGGAACTGAATTTTTAACTTTATTTAATTGTATAAATTTAAATTGCCCTGTGTGACTAGTGGCTACCCTATTACCACATGTTTATAGCCTATCTAGTGTGGGTTTGTACATATTTTAGGCCTGTAATTTTATTAAAAATTAGTCTTCGACTTTTAACTTATGTATGAATGAACCGTGCTTATGCCCACTACTAATGTAGGTGACAAATCTTTCAGAAGTTTGCTTGTAAAGTGATACATCAGTGGTTATGTGTGCCCGTGAATCTCTGCTATTTAAGTCATTCACAACACACTACCAAGGTTATTGTATTGAAATTACCTTTTTCCTTCCATCTGTAGGATTTCCATCCATCCAACAATTATTTGCTGGCCACCCACCCATGGGTCCAGCTGTGTGCAAAGTGTTGGGTTACTGCAGTTAAATAAGAACAAATCATACAAAGACCTTGTGACTTCATGGAGCTTTTAGTCTAGTAGGTACATACGTGTAAGCTTATATTTAAGTGGTATGACCATGACAGTCGTATATAACACCTCACCAATGTTTTCATCCGTAAGTTAGAAGAACACATATATATTTTAAACTGGAAGAGACGAAGGAGTGAGGAAGAGAGCATGGACAAGTGATTACTAGGTCTGGTGAGCTGGCCACAGAAACGACAGACAACCCACGAGGTCCTTTAGGTGTTGACACTTAGAACTATTGTATCATCAGTAGAAATAAAGATATCAAAAATCCCCAAATCTTTTATGTGAAAAGGGAAAGAATCCTTACCCAGGGAGACCATGTTCCCAACACTCTCTTTCCTAATATCCCGGTACAGGTCTCTGTGAGCGGGAATCTGATGTACGCTCTTTTTGTAGGAAAAACCTCTCGCCATGTGGACATCTTTCACTGGTCCCTGTAACAACACTAACAGCAATGACTACCAAGATAACCACATGGGTCTTCAAAGGATGAATGATCATGGAGGAAACACAGAAGGGCCCCAAAGAAGAATTAAAATTAGGGAGCCAAGTGTGTATGATGTGCCAAATGAGGAAGATATTATAAAGAATCATAAGAGAGGTGATTCAGCAAGGAGTCTCATTAGTCAGACGGCTGGGTCCAGTCTTCCCTGCAAAAGGAGTCAGCGGGGAACAGTCTCTTGGAGGGAGTATAAAAGTTTGAGAACAGTGAAGGCACAGGAAATCCTTGGGACTGAATACCCTAGGAAGGCAGAGAGAAGATTTACAATGTACCTGAGACACAATAGGTAGTCGTGTGGTGGTTATTTCCTGATTCACGCTGTTCCATTCATTAGCAGGGGCAGGAACCCAGGGAGAAGGCCGAGCTGTAAGAAGAGAAAGAAACAATCAGGGTTCTGGGCTCTGGCTCTTTAATTCATGCACCTTCTCCTTTTAAGAAATGAGCATGTATTAAAAAAAACCCAGCAAATATAAATTGATCATTTCATCAATGATTTCAGAACAATGCCTGAAACCATGGTACCTTGATGCAGGGCTCACAAACATGAATGCTTGCAGGGAGTTAGCAGGCAAAGTGCATCATGAAGGGGGCCAGGTAAGGAATGGGGGAACTGGAGAGCACATACACCACTGAAAGGGTATATTGCCAATGCCCACTTCCACTTAATGCTTCATTGGGAGACAATGGGCCTGCTATCATTAGAGCTTCTGATATTTTCAGGAGAAGCCAGAAATCTGGACTTTTGCATAAAATCTCAAAAATCTTAAACCTTGAGAACTAAAAACGAACAAATGAATAAAACTCCCAAACCAAAAACCCTTTGTAGGTAAGACACAAGTCTGACTTGGCATGTAAGTTATCAGTTTGCAATCCCTAGTATGAGTTCATCAGCGCTTTAACATGCTAAAAAAGTTAGCACATGTAGATACATAGTCCTGGACATGAAAGGCAAATACACAGTACACTACCTCAAAAGGTAGGAGGAAGATATATCCATGTATATAAGGCACAGTCTGTGGTTGAACTTCTACTCTGGAACTTGCCATCTAGGGAAAACTTCCAGAATGAATATTACTGTGATCAAGAATTCAAGAGGTTGTTCCACTACTTTCTAAAGAAGCAACCTGAATCACTTCCGTGGAAACATACTACAGATATCCCCTGCTTTTCGAAAGTTCCTGTTACGCCACTTTGTTTTTACAAAAGGCATATATTAGTACCTATTTTTGCTAACTAAAAGAAATCCAAAAAAAGGATTTTCACGTTTACAAAAAGTGGTGAAAAGCACAGATACTGTTCAGTGTCTGTTTCTCAGCGAGCTGTTATGGAAGCAGTGTGCCCCTAAGCAGGGGGAAAGGCACACCACAGTGGCACTGTCCTGCTGAGCACCTCAACAGAACACACTTTTCCACGTTGTGAATTCCTTGTCACCCTGGATGGCAAAATCCAGAAACACCATACATTTATTGGACTAAGCTTATCAGCCAAAGTAACTGAGAGCATATGATCCAGGGGAACTTTGAAGTCCAGAAAACATTAATATTTGCAATGAATTCTATCACAATATGAATTTCAGGAAAGATAAGGAGGTTGGGTACATAGTAGTGAATCCTGCCACTTGGTGAGGGGTTGTGTAAAATCTGTCTGAGATTTGAAGTTTAAAAATAATTGTGCCATTATGGGAGAAAGGGAACTAACATTTATTGACCACCGTATGTGCTAGTCCCTTTACGCTGCCTCCTTTAACCAACACTAACAACCTTATTATTTTCCTTTTACAAATGACAGAATGGAAAGTTTGAGAAGTAACCTAACCAAGGCCACATAGATAATGGATGGCAGAGCTAGGTTTTGTCTACGGGTTGTCTGCCTCTAAGGCCTAATCGCTTAACCTCTGTGCGTTAATGCTCCTTTTCATATTATTTGCCTAAGGACAGACAGACAGAGGTACAGAGACAGGTAGATGTAAACGCAAGCCTTCTGCTGTAGGTCCAGTGATCATCCCATCCCTCTCTCTCAGCCTGACACCAGACTGCGGGGATGCAGAGATCACAGTGGATGGGGAAAGACAGGGTGTTCGACTTCCTCTTACATGACTTACTAATGTCCAGGGCAGCTAGGAAGCCTGTGCTCCCTCCTCTATGAAATCTTATTGTTTACCAATTTCATATGCTACTTCTGTGATGGCTCACTTGTGAGCCAATTTTTAAAAGTAAATATCTTGGGGCACCTGGGTGGCTCAGTCATTAAGTGTCTGCCTTTGGCTCAGGTCATGACCCCAGGGTCCTGGGATTGAGCCCCATATCGGGCTCCCTGCTCAGCGGGAAGCCTGCTTCTCCCTCTCTCGCTCCCCCTGCTTGTGTTCCCTCTCTCGCTGTGTCTCTCTCTGTCAAATAAATAAATAAATAAATAAATAAAATCTTTAAAAAAATAAATAAAGTAAATATCTTGGGGTGCCTGGGTGGCTCAGTTGGTTGAGCGTCTGCCTTTGGCTCAGGTCATGATCCCAGGGTCCTGGGATGGAGCCCCGCATTGGGCTCCCTGCTTAACGAGGAGTTTGCTTCTCCCTCTCACTCTCCGTGTTTTCTCTCTCTTTCTCTCAATAAATAAAATCTTAAAAAAAAAAAAGTAAATATCTTGTTTCTCTTTCCAAACCGTTTTTAAAGTTGTTTATAGTCAGCCAAGAACAGACACATACACACACGGCAGGACTGAAAAAACACAAGCTGGTTATGGAATGGGAGATTCTTAAATTTCACGGCATGACCTTGAGGCCAGTCTGGGCAAACTAAGTTTTCCCAGAGTCCATGTTCCCAGATGCCTTTTACTTATGCTGCACATACTCACAACTCTTGAAGCAAATGAACCCTTGCTCCCCCAATATTCCATTTATTTTCAAATACGTATTGAGGGGATATTACTGTGAGCAAGTCATGGAGTTAGGGTTACAAAATACATGTGCAATGGTCTCTGCACTGGGAATGCTCTGAGTTCTTCTTACCAATCTTGGGTAAGGGCCGATGCTCTCTCTTTCGGTTCAGCTGCTCCTCACGTCCTGAGTGGAGGCTTCCAGCTTCCTCCAAAGACACCACCCTGGGTTGAGTCTCCACCTGCTCTGGCTGAAAGTCCGTTACCTCCCATGCTGCTCCCAGTGGGACCTGCTTCTCTGAGTGCACAGGACTGCTAACCTGGGAAATAAAGCCAATGCCATAATGGAAAGAGGGAGGAAAACAGGGCCCGATGAAGACCAAACTTCCCCCAGAAAGATATCAAAGAAGGATAGGAGATGTGAGAAGGAATGAAAATTTCACTCCATGCCCAGTGGAGTCTCCAAGGGCACTGGGTGAACAGTATTGTCCAGAAGTCTAGGGATAAGGGAACAGGAGAGTGCTCTTTATTAGTACACAGAGGGGAGAAAATCTATCAGGAGTAAAATACACAGCCTCCTTAGTATTAGAATAGATGCTGAGTCCTCACATCTATTAGGTTCAGAAAGCAGCAAAATTAATTCATTAGTGAGCTGAAAACATAAAATTAATTTCCACATGTAGTGTCTATCCCTGACCAACACAGCAGCCTACTGATAGTCAGGTCTTTATATGAATACAAATCCCGTGCAAGGTGAAACTGCACATCTTGCAAATCTTGCAGGATTTCATAAGGTTAATGAAAGGGCTGTTGAAAACAACTAGAAGACCACGAAATGCCACCGATGGACGAAGATTTGGTGGTTAAACTAGAGAAGAGTGACAAGGATGATGGCATCGAGGGCACCTAAGAAGACACACATTCAAATACTAAAGGACTAGAGAGGGCCCTGGGATAACTGATGAAGTTTGTGCTTTCTTTCTTTGCAAAAATAGTCCTCTTTAGAATCAGGCTGCAAGAGTCCAACCCTGCAAAGCATAATGCATTGTTCTCTCATATAATTTTTGGGAAGCATTATGCCAAAGATGTGAACAAATACCTGGATGCATAATGTTTAACTTCATTTGCAAAATACTATTTCAAGCAAGTTTTTTTTCCTATTTAATATTAAATTCCGATCCTCTTTTAAGTTGATTCACTTTAAAGGTCTCTCGTTAGTACCATTTCTCCCTCCATAATAAGCCCTATGTGCAAGGCATGCCCCCCGCTTCCCGCCCCCCCCCCCCCTTACCCATCTCCTTCTTTCTAAATACAACAATTTGGAAAATCCTCTCACCTGCTGTCTTAGTCGTCCAGTCTCTTTCTCCAAATGTATTACCAGGGCCACCGCCTCCTCTCCACTTTCCGGACACTGCTTCCGTGCCCACGCCTGAATCTTCTTCGGTAAAATGGTGAGAAACTGTTCAATCACCAGCAGTTCAAGGATCTGCTCCTTGGAACGCATTTCTGGCTTCAGCCACCGGCAGCAAAGTTCCCAGAGTTTACTGAAAGCTTCATGGGGTCCAGTCACATCCTCGTAACAGAAATGCCTGAAGCATTTGCGAAAGGTCTCGGACTCAGCGCTCTCCGATCCTTCCAGAGTGGGTTCCGCTGCCCACTCGGGGTCCTTTTCCATCTTCATTATTAAGCATTCCTCCCGCTCCAGCGGAGCGTCGATCAGAGGGTCCAGGGACACAGCCATGCTCCAACCCCGGCGTCAAACTCACCTCTAGCTCAAAGTAGACTCATAAACCTCCGAGAGCTCCCTGCTTAATGATTTTGGAAGTGTGGGAAGGCAGGGAAGTGAAAAACGGCAGTGTCAGCAGGAACAGGGTACTCCGGACTCATTAATCGAATCTATCCTAGGCGCTTGAAAAGGAGAATTTGTACCCTAAGGTTCCAAACCGGCCTTTTCTCCAAACAAGATGTGGTTTTCCAGGGTGCAGCTCTTTTAGTGCAATGTCCGAAAGAGCAAGAGGGGACCGGGAGAAAATCACGGGGCACGGAAGGAGGGGTGGGCGGGGGCGGACGGCGGGCCGGGAGGGGGCTGGGCTCCGGGGAGGCGAGGCCCCGGGTGGGTGGGGCCGGATGTGCAGGCCCCGCCCGGCCGGGGATTCGGGGTTCGGGGTGCAAGGCTCGGCCCGGGCGGCGCGCCCAGGCCGCTGCGAGTGGCCTGTGGGGCCGGCGGTGTCCGAGGCCAGCGCCGGGCTCTTCTGGGCCCAAAGCGGTCCCGGCCGTCCTCAGGAAACCTCCGCACGTCGAGGAAAGGCCGCGAGGTGGTTCCGCCCCTGAGAGGAGAGAAGCCGCGGGGACCCAGCGGGACCTCGCACAAGGCGGCTGTTGGCCCTGCGCGCGCGGCCTGTTCCGCTCCGTCCGCGGACTGCGCGGGGGGCGCTGGGAGCCTCGGCCACGCATGCGCCGCCCGCGACTGCGCGCCGCGAGGTCCGCGGAGGCTTCCTCGCGGGCGAGGGACTGGGGAAGAGGGCTGCGTGGTGGACTCTCGCGAGACGCGCAGCGCAGCGACTCGCCGCTGAGGGACTTTAGGAGTGAGGTGGGGCGCGGAGAACTTCGCGGGGCGGAGGGACACAGTCGGAGGCCGAGCAGACATTTTGAGGGAGAAGATGGAACAGTGTGGAAAAGGAGAGTGGGAGGCTTCCCTCAGCCGTGGAGTCTGGGAGGCGGGGAGACGTCTCTGAGGTGAAGGACACTACTGGGGAGGCGGCGCAAAGGCCTTTCTGCAGCGGAAAAGGGAGAGGGAGCGGGGACTCCTTTGCCTGGCGGAGGGGTCTGTCGCAGAGGGTACGGAAATCTCCGGGGCATCCTCTGACGGTGGCGACTGTTGCGGATTGCTGCCCTCGCTGAGGGGCTCGGGCCCCGCTGTTCTCCTGCGGGAGCACCTGGGCGACCCCGTCCTGTCCCCTAGGAGGGCGCGGGGCCGCCCCATCCGTCCCTCAGGTGAGAGCACCTGGGGCGGCGCGGGTGTGCCCTGTCGGTTCCCCCTGCGGGGGAGCACCTGGGGCGGTCCCACCTAGGCCCCCAAGGGTGGCGCGGGGGCATCTGGGTGGCCCCGTTCCGTCCCCCAGGGGCGGCGCGGGGGCGCCTCGTCTGACCCCCGATGTGGGAGCACCTGGGGCAGCCCGGTCCAGGTCCCCAGAGGCGGCGCGAGGGCGTCCCAGCTGTTCCCTACCCTCCTCCGTGGGAGCACTTGTGTTTGGCTCCATCCCGTACCCCAGGGCGGGCAAGGGGACGCCCCGTCGTCTGGGGGGTCCTACAGCCCTAGCTCTGGGGAAGTTGATGTGGCTGAACGTGAACCAAGGGGGTCTGGGCCCAGAGTCCCCGCTCCTCCCTCCCCACCCGCCACTGTGGTTGCTTGGAGGAGCTGTCCTTGCCTCCCAACTTCTGTGAAACTCAGAGCGCTGCTTGCCCGCCCACCCATCCCTTTATTGATGAGGTGCCAGGCAGTGTTTTAGGCACTTAGCATACATCAGTGGGCAAAACAAAATCCCCGTTCTAGGAGTAGGTGGCCTATTAGAAAAGAAAGCTTAGTGACTTTTTTTTTCTCAGCAGAAGTCTTAGTTAAAACTCAATCTACAAATTCTAGCAGCCCAGAAGCTAGGAGTATCATTTATGTGACAGGCATTAGGTGAGGGTGGGTCAGAGAGAATCTATGGGGCACCCAGTGTATGCCAGGGGTTGTCTTTGCACCGTTTACTTTTCTTTCTCTTTAGTATTTTTGGAGCATCTATTTTGTGCCAGGCATGATGATAGGTGGTGAGCAAAAGCGGGATCCATGCCACTTGTTGCACTTCCAAGTCTGCTGGGAGGGGTAGGCATTAATCAAATAATCAAATAAGCTAAGGTACAATTGTAACTGCCACAGGTACTCCCCAGAAGAGGAACGTGGTGGGAGGATCTACCTATATTAGAGGGATTTGACCTAGTCAGGAGGTCTGGGTAGGTTTCTTTAAGAAGTATTGCTAAGGATGAGATCCCAAGGAGGAGTAAGAGCTGGTTAGGCAATGTCTAGTCCTCACAGAAGTCCTATAAAGCAAATATGGTTGCCTCCACTTTACAGTTGAGAACATTGAGATCTCAGTGAGGTGATGTAACCACCCAGGGTAACCTCAGGTTAATGGCAACTCAGGATTCAGATTCAGATAAGAAAAGGGTCTTTTATGTGCTCATTGGGCCATTTGGTGGTTTTAGGAGAGGCAGGTGTCACAAGCAGCTCAGGGACATTGGAGAGTACAGGTCACAAACTCACAAGCCTGCAGAGCTCAGGCAGGTAACATAAATGAGTGAAGTAGGCAGAGTATGAGACAGTAGGGAATGGTGGGGACTGCAGCAAGCTGGAGGCCACATTTTCTGCCTAAATTAAACAGCCAGGTGGAATTCACACACTTGGCAAATACATTTATTTGTTTCCCCCACCAGAATACTAGCTAAATGAAGCAGGACTTTTTTTTTTTTTTTTTTTTAAGCCACATGTGCCGTGTGCTTAGAGCCGTACTTCACAGAGTAGGCACTCAACCCCATCTGCTGCCCATGGCTTCTGAGCAGTTCTTGCCATGTGTGCACAGTTTCACAGATTTTGAAGCACTTTTACATTCCTTTTCTCATTTTATCCCTCAGTCTCTCTTTTGGCTCCTTATTTGCTTCTGACATGGCTGTTGCAATGAAAAGTTCTTAATGCCCCCCCCCCAAATATTTAGGTGTGTCTTTCTTTTGTACCTCTCCACCCTCTTCATATTTTAGCTCCTCTCCATCCTAATGTGCTTGGCATTATATCTTGGTTTCCTCTACTTATCTAGCTCATTTATATTTAAACAGTGTCTTTTTGTTTTGTTTTTGTTCTGATTAAGAGCTTTAGTCTATTGACTTTGGGCCCACCATCACAAGCACCTCCCACACTCAGCCTCAGTTCCTGCAATTCTAGGTTGCCCCAGCCACTTCTTGTCAGGTGGTGCATGAAAAGTTTCATTTCTTAGAAACTGCTTTCCTGAAACATCTCGCTTCTCAAGAAAGTGATCATCCGTAGACATCTGAACTTCCTATTCCATCACATGGACTTCCAAAAGACAAAATCTCACCTGCATGGGAAAGTTATAGCCTAACCTCCTCAAGTTCCTCTTGGAGCAGAGGGTACTGGGACATGTTCATTATCTCTCAGATGTAGGATCATAAGATCTTTAGGAGTAGTTTGTTGTGTTTTGTTTTGTTTTTGTTTGGTGGCCTCTCAGTAACACACACCAGTATTTTTTTTTTTTTTTAAGTAGGCTCTATTGTCGGTGTGGAGCCCAATGTGAGGCTTGAATTCACCACCGTGAGATGAAGATCTGAGCTGAGATCAAGAGTCCGAGGCTTAACCGACTGAGCCACCCAGGTGCCCCATCAAATACAAAGAAGTAGAATTAACTCTCATGTTCTCATCTTCCAGTTTTAACAATTAGCAACTCAGGGCCAATTTTATCCTCCCTGTATCTCTACCCACTCCCCAATGCTGGATATTTTGAAGCAAATCCCAGACATCACATTATTCATCTGTAACCATCAGAATGTATTGCTAAAAGACAGGGACTCTTGTTTTAAACATAACTTCAAGACCATCAAATGCTTCCTGTTAGCATCAAGAATTCCTTAATACCATCTTTTAAAAACAGTTATTTTTTTGAAAGGTGGTTTGCAAAGAAGAAAGGGTCATAGATGCTGGATAGTAAAAAGAACAGATGTCCTTCACGTTTTCTAATTAGGTGTTTACATTTATTTTTGGGTGAAAATGTTGGTGACTTGAGAAAAGAAGATCAGATTGTGGAAAAAATAGTGAATCAATAAAGTCAATAAATCCAAAGTATGAAGCAGATCATACTACTTGGAGACGTCTTGGAGGCGTGGTTATTTCCTTAAGACTCTGTCCTCTGAGTTGACACAAATCCAGACCCACTGTCTTCAAATGATCCCCAGAGGAATATTCACACAGCCTTTCCTTGGTAGTATATCTGAAATATCTGATCGTTGTACAACCTGCCTTAGAGTGACCTTTTCCACGCCATTCCTCTGTCCATGGTGCTGATCCACAAGCCCTTTGGCCAGCAACCACAGGGGTTATAGCTTGCTTTAAATCCCACTGGCCAAAAGTAAGGTTACTACAAAAGTAAACATTAACTATACATTAACTAGATCCAGGAAGTGCTATCTGTGCCTATGCTAAGTTAAAAAAAAATCCGAGCTAGAGAATTTCCTAGTAATGCCAGTTATTTCTCATTTCTTTAATGCCCTGAAAATTTTATCCATTTCTTTAAAAATTGAAAAGTGGAGATGAAAAGGTTGAGTATATTGGTGTGCCTATTGTGGACACAGTATTTTCAAATGTGATTTATTAACCAAGCCATAACTAGGTGAAATAGTTTTCCTTTTCACAAATTAAAAATCACCTCTCCCACTGGTTAATTAATGATGGTCAGATAGCTGACAGAATAACAACTGTTAAAATGTTCCAGTTCCTTTCACTCCACTGAGAAATACAATAATGAAAAAATTTCAACTATATATGAATATTTAGTAGTCAACAATTTTTTTCTGTATATCTATGAGGCACCATGCTAGGCACTAGTGGGATAAGTATAAGACATAATCCTTTTACTCAAAATATTAAGAATAAAATGGGAAAAATCAGTCATAGAATTGTCATATATTGGATATAGTGTCCTTCATCTCTTCCTTTAGTTTAAAATCTAGTTTGGGGTGCCTCGGTGGCTCAGTTGGTTAAGTGTCTGCCTTCAGCTCAGGTCATGAGCCCAGGGTTGTGGGATCAAGCCCCACATCGGGCTCCCTGCTCAGTGGGGAGTCTGCTTATCCCTCTGCCCCTCCCCCTATTATCTCTCTCTCAAATAAATAAAATCTCTAAAAAAATAGAATAAAAAGAAAATCTAGTTTGTCTGATACAAGGATGGCTACTCCAGCTTTCTTTTAATGTTTATTAGTGTGATAAATGGTTCTCCACCCCTTCACTTTCAATCTGGAGTTGTCTTTGGGTCTAAAATGAGTCTCTTGTAAGCAGCATATTGATGGGTCTTGTTTTTTATCCATTCTGATACCCTATGTCTTTTGACTGGAGCATTTACTCCATTTATATTCAGAGTAATTATAGAAAGATTTGAAATTAGTGCCATTGTATTACCTGTAAAATCGCTCTTCCTGTAGATTGTCTCCGTTCCTTTCTGGTATTTGTTACTTTTGGTGTCTCGCTCTGCTCAAAGGGTCCCCTTTAATATTTCTTGAAGGGCTGGTTTAGTGTTCACGAATTCCTTTAGTTTTTGTTTATCTTGGAGACTCTCTATCCTATTCTGAATGACAGCCTTCCAGGAGATGGAAGACTGAGTATCAATCCTGGAACTCAGATCCTGATGTCGGAACCCCTGATTTTTCCCTTTACAAATACTGTCAAGTGGGACTGGCTGTCCTTCAAGCTGTCTTGTTTGGTTTTGAGGCCAGAGGTCCAGCTGTGTCTTCATGTATGTGTCTGGTTCTGTGCCTGTCTCTGGAGTTTGAGTAGGGTCTAATTAAGTACGCACTTGACCACACCCAAACTGTGTGATCTGAGAATGGGCTATTGGGTCATTTTCCAAGGGAGGTGCTGTCCATACCAGTTCTCTGTGGTTGTTGGGAAGATAAGATATATGTGTGGAGCTGTTGGTTAGTGTAGCAGTTTGCCATAAATAGAGTCTGCTTGAGAAAGAGGCCCACACAGAGGAAAGCAGGGCCCCAAATGGGGAGGGTGTCATAGAGTTCCGAAGTCATTATTTGAGCATCTAGATCCAACAGCACCTGAAGTCAGAGCCCCTGGTCTTTATTTTTTGAGCCACTCCATGTCTTGCTTTGCTTAAGCCACTTTGAATTTAATTTCTGTCACTAACAACCCAAACAATTCTGACTAATATGCAAAATAAGTATTTTCTGTGTTATCTCGGATGACTTAGAAGTTACCTCCATTTGATTGACAGATGAGGGAAGGGCAGCTTGAAGGTTCAGGTACTTTGTACAGATCTTATGAGTAGTCAGTGGAAGACCGAGGATTTGAAAATGTTTTCAGTTTTGGTTTCCCCGAGAAACACAAGCACCTATGATTCCAAATCTCCTTTGGAGATGCTCCGTGCCTGCTGCTCCATTCCAGAACTGACTCAGCGAGTTGTCGGACTGACTCGAATTGTTGTTTACACAGTCTGTGAACTTGCAGTTTATGGTGTTTTGTAATTTTGTTTTCCCTGCCGTTTTGCTAATACGGCTTTGTGAGCAAACATCGCCTGTGATTTAAATTCACCACAGTAATGAAACGGGTGCGCACACACACGCAGGCACACACGCTCCTTCAGAACAGTCCACAGCTTTCTGATTAATCACATGTGTAAAGTACAGTGTTTACAGGAAATCAGCAGGTGGTAATTAGCATCTTGGAAATTATCTGGGAAACACAACTGGAGCTGCCACTTCAGGAGGGAAACATGGCAATAATCAGCAAAGTGACAGACCCCCTTGGAGCTGGGAATGAGAGGGGCTGGGAGCAGGGGGCTGCCAGGCACACAACAGCTGGTGGGGGCAGCCCGGTGTGGATCACAGACTGCTTGCCAGCCTCGTTCTTTTCTTTCCAATGCTCAAGAAGCAAGTCTTTGGGTGGAAGTAGTTGAAATAGTTGCCTGGCAGGCAGACCGTCTCAGAACAACCTTTGAAAAACACTCACCACCACCACCAGCATCACCACCACCATTCAGACCTCGTTCTGTGCACAGCTAGATGCTGGCACTACTGGAGTGGTTGTTAAAATGGGGAACTATTTCCGTACCGGTTCGTAAACAGCTACTGTTTTGAGCCTGCCGAGTGGCATTCCACAGCTGCTTTCCCTGGGGAAAACTTTCACCTCTTCAGGAGCCAGTGACCGAACGGTGAAAGCCTGAATCCTGCTCTAGTTTTAAGTCCAAGGTCCATTCTGATGGGTCAGTGCCTGTGCTGTCTGATTGTTAAATATTTCATGTATCACCCCTCAGGAGTTTTGGTGACCACTGCAGAAGGCAGACACAGAGGATGGGCGAACCGGAAGAAGCAGGAACAGAGGACAATGCACAGTCCATTTTATACTCGAGGTGCTCTTCATCCATAATTGAAAAAATAGATATATTCAATACGTATATGTATGCCTACATCTCATCATCTACACCTACACCTAGACCTGCGCCTATGGTGTAGCTATGCCTATACTGCCTACGTCTACCTCTATCTATACCTACAATTTTCTGTGTTGGAAGGGGCAGTGTTACCATGCTGTATCATTTGCTAGCAATGTGACCTAGCAGTGAGAATGATGTCAACCATTGGCTCTCCACACTGGCTGCACATTAGAATCACCTCTTGGAGCTTTTGCAAACTGCAGATGCTTGGGCCCCTCCTACAGAGATTCTGGTCCTGTGGATCCGAGATGAGGTCCAACCACCAGAATTAAAAACAAAACAAAACAGAAATGCTCCTCAGATGATTTTAAGGTACCACTGAGTGCCCTTAAAACCTTCTAAGTTTCCACTTCTTTATGTAATGAGCACAAGTGCCCATTTTGCAGGATTAGTAGATAATGTATGTAAGGTTTTTAGCAGAATTTGGGGCAAAACACTATACATGTTAGTTTCATTGATAATTAATATTCAGTACTTTAAAAAGCAGCTTTTATTATTTTTTTTAATTACATGGAGAACAGGTAAACTCATCCCAGTTATAAACAATTCATACCAAGTAAAAAGTGATGGCGAGTATCCCTACACCTTATGTGCACAGAGGCAAACACTCTTAGGTTCCCATGTATATCCTTCCCAAAATTTACCTTTGCCTTTACTTACAAAAACATTCACCTTTGTGTAAGTCTCTAATGATGTAAATAGAACCATTTACATTGTTTGGTGACTTCTTTTTTTTCACTTAGCAGTAGGTCTATATATCTCAGAGATCTCTCCATGTCAGTAAATACAGGTCTACCTTGTTATTTTAATGATTGCATCCATCATATGAACAGTGGAGGCACTGTGAATTACTCAACCGCTCCCCATACTAGTGGGCATTTTAGGGAGTTTCCAAATTTTCACTCTTCCATAAAAATCTGCAGCAAACACTTTTGTAAATGTGCCTTTGTGTGTGGGGTGTTGGAGGAGTTTTCTTTAGATTATCCCTACAATCTATAGCACTGGGTCAAAGCATGCATTTTACTTTGCAGGTAAAAATGATGTTAAATTCTGCCTAATTGCTCTCCAAAAAACTGTGCCAGTTAGCATTCTTAGTGATGAATGAGCGTGCTTGCTTTCCATCTCTTTTATTTTCCCCAGTTTTTTAAGGGAGATATTTTTGTTTTAGGAATGGACAGCCCATAGCTGGGTAGCAGGACTTAAAGAGCCTCTGTCTTTTCCTTTTCCCTAATGACAGTGGCCACTTTTCACGTGCATATTGGCATGTGAAGTTTCTGTTCAAGTATTTCACCCTTTAAAAAGTTGGGGGTTTGGGGTGCCTGGGTGGCTCAGTAGTTAAGCATCTGCCTTCGGCTCAGGTCATGATCCCAGGGTCCTGGGATTGAGCCCCACATCGGGCTCCCCGCTCTGTGGGAAGCCTGCTTCTCCTTCTCCCACTCCCCCTGCTTGTGTTCCCTCTCTTGCTGTGTCTTTCTCTGTCAAATAAATAGATAAAATCTTTAAAAAAAAAAAAAGGTGGGGCTTTGTGTCTTTTGCATTTTGGCATATGGTCCATTTCAAATTCATTTTTGCATATGCAGTGAGGCAGAGGTGGAGATTCTTTTATATTTTTTTCCTGTATGGCTATTCATTTGTTCCAGCATCATTTGTTAAAAATTCTCTTTCTTTTGCATTGACTTGGCACCTTTGTTGAAAATGAGTGAATTGAATATGTGTAAGTCTTGCTGGACTCTATTCTGGTCCATTGATTAGCCTTTCCTTACTTTGAGTCTTTGTCTTTTAATTGGAGATTACTGATGTAGTTTGTTGACTCCCTTCCATTGTCCGAATTTTAAAATCAGGCCCAGTCTTTCCTGGTGACAGCAAGGGATAAGAAAAGCAAATAAGAGAACTGTCTGACTGCTAGAAAGCCAATTCACAAACACATCAGGAGACTGAGCCCAGATTTTTACTTGTGCTGGTGTTGCCTGCCACTGATCAGTGGCCATCAGGTAACAGAATTAGGCAACTCGGCTTTACCAACATTTTCTACCTAAGTTATGACCATGTCAGTGAAAGATAAACAGGGCTACAACCTCAGCCCAATTCCAAGCCCATCTCCCACTCCTATCCTTTGCTAACAGCACAAAAACCTCTCAAACTATGCCCCAGACCCTCTGCTGAAGTGGAATCTGCTAGACCCATATACAATTCTGCCTATAATCACTGTTTAATCTCTCCACTTCATTGGCATGTGACTTCTGTAATGGTAGTATCATTAACAAGAAGAGGAGGCCCTCTGTATCAGGTTGCTAGGGCTGCCTAACAAACTACCATAGACTGAGGGGCTTAAACAACAGATATTTATGTTTTCACGGTTCTGGAGTGTGAGATCAAGGTGCTGGCAGAGGTGGTTCTTCTGAGAGTCCTGTCTCCCTGCATCTTCACATGGTCTTCCTTTTCTTACAAGGACACCAGCCATATTGGATTAGGGTTACCTTAATGACCTCATTTTAACTTATTTACCCCTTTAAAGGCCCCCATCTCCAACTACAGCCAAATTCTGAGGTTCTGGGGGCTAGAGCTTGAACATGTGGTTTGGGAGAGGACACAATTCAGCCTGTAACACTCTCTAATGGAGTGGTCAGACATGGGCTGGCCCCGTTCAGTCAAGGGAGACTCCCTGGTCTACTTGGCTGGACTCAGTTATTTCTGCTCACCTCACTCCTGTGGCCCCAAGAATATACAACCCCCTGTTCCCTCTTCTCCTAAGGGCCTCCCTGAATTCCCAATTTTTATTGCTATTAACATGGCATACATAATATATCCAAATGCTTTGTAAATTTATTTCTTAAATTAATATATTTCTCTCCTTTAGTGCAATAGATTTACCTTTTGATCAATTTACCTTTTAAGAGTTTTGCTTCCATTTTTTCCATCCGGTTTTATATTTTCTTTTTTTTTAAGATTATTTATTTATTTATTTATTTGAGGGAGAGAGAATGAGTGAGAGAGAGCACACACGAGAGGGGAGGGTCAGAGGGAGAAGCAGACTCGCAGGGAGCCCAATGCGGGACTCGATCCCGGGACTCCAGGATCATGACCTGAGCTGAAGGCAGTCGCTTAACCAACTGAGCCACCCAGGTGTCCCCCGGTTTTATATTTTCTGTTTATTGTAATTCCTTGTGCTTTGCCTGCCACCCCCCCACCCCCAGCCAATTCTCCTGCATATTGTTACATTGATTGAGTTTCTTTGGTTCATTTTTTCCATATTGGGTTTGGAAATTATAGATCTTACTCTGTTTTTCAGTGGTTGCCCTAATATTTTAACACATTAAAAAATCATTACTAAATTAGAACACAAATATGAGAAAAAAAGCTGAGCAATACAGAAAGGCATAACTTCCACCTCTCATTCCACTTCCCAGAATAATCTATTTTTTAACCATTTCCCTTTTTAAGTATTCTGGTTGTTGCTTTCTTAACTTAATAATTTTATACTTTTACTTTTTTATTTATCATACACAGGCAGTATTTATTGATACTCGATTTTGAAAGTTAAGGAATGATCTTATTTAAAATCCCACCCCCAAATCTAACTAGCTACCTTTTTATTTGTAGTTCTTGTAGCGATCATTCCTATAAATATGATCTTTAAAATTTAATTTCTTCTTCTGTTATCTTTAGACAGTATCTCTTGGTACGATCAAAGCTGTGCAAATGTAGTGCTCTTACATTTTTTTACTTCGTCTGCCTCCCAAATTCTGTGCATCACAATGTTGATAACATTTACATTTTGCCAATAGGTTTAGCACAGAAATTGAAAATGACTAAACACCACTTATAATATTATAATATAAATATCTTTCATTGCAGAGCCAAGTAGTATGATAGGACAAATAGAAGAGAAAACACGATCTTATGTTGTGAAACCGCAGGCCCGCAGCTTAGTGTTCCAGGGTATCAGGGTGCAACCGACGCTTCGAATCCATAGAATCAGTTGCTCAGAATTGCTTCACACTTTAGTTGGCTTCAAATTTGATCCTGACTTGCTTATATGGCTTTTTTTTTGGTCCTGGAATTTCTAATTTCCTTCCCCACCTCCTCCCCTGCCCACAGCCCAAGAAGCATGTCTTTGTGACTTCTCTAAGATTGATCGTATTTCTGACAGATTCCTAACTCCGCTTTCTTTATATGTAAAGACATCTGCCCCAGAACCCTTAGGACGCCCAGCTTGGGTATAAACTAGGTGCTGCACAGATGGCCAGGAGTTTCTCCTTCTTGTACTCTTAGGTTAGATCCATTCTATCTTAGAGCCCATTTATTGTTTTTTAAGAATGAGGGTATGAGAGGGGCACCTGGGTGCTCAGTCGGTTAAGCGTCTGACTCTTGATTTTGGCTCAGGTTGTGATCTCAGGGTTGTGAGATTGAGCCCCACATTGGCCTCCATGCTCAGCATGGAGTCGGTTTCAGATTCTTTCTCTCCTTCTGCCCCTCCCCACTGCTACCCTCCCCCCCACCCCGCTTTATAAGAGGTCAGTTTTCTGAATTCTTAAATGTCTGAAAAAATAACTTTGTCACATTTTGTGCATAGTTTGGCTATTCATAGATTTATATTTTTCCACCTGGCAGAACATTTTCTCACATTATTTCCTTTCTTATTTTATCCCCTCTGTTCTCTCTGTTCCTTCCTTCTCGAGCTACTGATAGACCAATGGTGGAATCTCTATATTTATTCTCTATTTCTCTGAACTGGGTTTACCTCAGACTTTCAATTGTTTGGTCCTTTTGTGATTCATTCTGGGAGTCTCTCAGCTTGATCTCTGAGATCATAAATTCAGACTTCACTCCGTGATGTTATGCTGTCCTTATATTGAGATATCCTAAATGATAGCAAGCATGGTTTTTAAAATCTTTTTTTTTAAAGTTAATTAATTTATTTTTAAGTCCTCTCTATGTGTGGGGCTTTGAACTCATGGCCCTGACATCAAGAGCTCCATGCTCTTCTGAATGAGCCAGCCAGGTGCCCCCGTTTTTAAAATTTCTTTTTTTTTTTAAGTTTATTTATTTGTCAGAGAGAGAGAGAGAAAGAGCATAAACAGGGGAAGCTGCAGGCAGAGGGATAAGCAGGCTCCCTGCTGAGCAGGGAGCCCAACATCGGACTTGATCCCAGGGCCCTGGGATCATGACCTGAGCCGAAGGCAGATGCTTAACTGACTGAGACACCCAGGCGTCCTGTCTTTTAAAATTTCTAAGTAATTAAATTACTAATTTTTTAAAAAGATTTTATTTATTTGACAGAGAGAGACACAGCAAGAGAGGGAACACAAGCAGGGGGAGAGGGAGAGGGAGAAGCAGGCTTCCTGCTGAGCAGGGAGCCCGATGCAGGGCTCGATCCCAGGACCCTGGGACCACGACCTGAGCCGAAGGGAGATGCTTAACGACTGAGCCACCCAGGCGCCCCTAAATTACTAATTTTTTTTAACGTGACTTTTTAACGTAAGTGATTTCTTGTTGAGTATATATTTTTTAAAGATTTATTTATTATTTGAGAGAGAGAGAGAGTGTGGGGGAATGGCAGAGGGGCACTGCAGACTCCCTGTTGAGCATAGAGCTGGACTTGGACTCTGGGCTCCCTCTCACTATGCTGAGATTACCCCCTGAGCCAAAATCAAGAGTCGGTCACTTAACCGACTGAGCCACCCAGGCACCACTCTTATAGAATATTTCTGAAACTATCAATTAAATGATTTTAATGTTTTCTTTTGCTTCTTCAACTAATTTTTTTTAGGTTTTTTTTTTCGTCTTTCATGAAATTGGTGCTATTTCTTTCATGGCACTGGTTTTCTTCTTAGGCTGGACTAGAGCTTGAAGTCTAGATTCCAAATAATTTTCTTTTGGAAGTTCACAGACATTGCTTTTCTGCCTTCTGATATTCAATGTTAAAAAGTCTGATGATAGGAATATTTTTTTCTTCTATGGGTAACTGGTTTTACATTCTTTATTTCTTAGAATTTCTTGGAGCTTTAGGTTATTCTTTGTGTCAGCTGAAAGATAAACACACCTTCGGAATCACCAGATATTTGGGAAATAACATTATTAAGAGGTTGGGAGCAATTTGAGTAAACTGAAAAATCAAGACACAAGGAAATGGGAAAATAAGAAATATGGAAAAGAAAGACCTTAAGATAAGCAAAACTTATATTTTAATAGTCATTAGACAAGAAATAACATTCAAAAAACATTTTACAGGCTGACATGAGAAGCAACCATTAAAGATCTTAAAAAGAGCACACTGCTATAAAAAATTCAAGATACATTAAATCATTGAAAAGACACCATTGAACATAACATTTGTGATGGTTTGTCCCAGCATGCTGCATAAAAAGACAACAAAAAGGAAAGAAAAGATATTATGAGAGAAAAGTTAGGAGGTAGGAAAGATAAATCTGGAAACCCCTGGAAGACCCAATGTGATCAGTAGTTTCAAATTCGTGAGGCAAAATAATTTTGAACTGAAAATTTTAGGATCTGCTAAACCAGCATTTGAATGTGAGATTCTCTTTCGGCTTGAACAGGGATGAGAGTTCTCATCTGTGAACTTGGGGTTTCTTGTCAGTCTGCTGGAAAAATCTGTTTTTATACCTGTGGGACCTTTCTTCAGTGTGTATTTTGGGCTCTCCTTTTCCTCTCTTTTTATTAAATAAAAAAAAACAATCTTTTTATGTTTCAGAAACAGAACTCCTCAAAATATGTTTTTAAAAAATTATTTATTTACTTATTTTTGAGAGAGAGAGCATGAACGAGCACATGAGCTGGGGGGGAGGGGCAGAAGAAGAGGGAGAGAAAGAATCTTAAGCAGGCTCCACACCCAGCACGTAGCCCCATGTGGGGCTCTATCCCATGACCCTGAGATCATGACCTGAGCCGAAATCAAGAGTCAGATACTTAACCGACTGAGCCACCCACGTACCCCAAAATCTCTGGTTTTTAAAATATTAACAGTTCTGAAACTATTTTATGTGTATCTTAATAAAGAAATGGATCCAGAGATAATGAGAGAGAAGTTTCTCACTGCTAGAAAAGGGGGAAAATGTGGAAGAAGGAAAGGCTAGAATAAACCCAGTGGTGTTGGATTGGGATTGGATCTATCAGTGTGAAGTCATGGTTTTAAATATTGGTAGATAAATGCTAGAAATAGATGTATTGTGTATATGTCTGTTTGTCTCTATCTCTGAAGTAATGACACCCCAGTAACTAACAATGAACATACCTAGTGCCTATATCATGGTGTCTAAATACCATTCTCCCAATCAAAAGAATCAAAGCTTGTTTTTTAAAAATTAATTTATTTGGGGGGAGAAGGGCAGAGAGAGGGAGAGAGAGAATCTCAGGCAGACGCCCCGCTGAGTGCAGAGCCTGACAGGGCTTAATCTCACGACCCTGAGATTATGACCTGAGCCGAAATCAAGATTCGGACGCTCAACCAACTGTGCCACCCAGGTGCCCCTGGTAAATAAACATTTATGATGTTTAAATCTTCATGTGGGTTGTAACTTTGTTATTATCAACATAAACCTTTTCGTGTTAAAATTTTCTTCATGTTGTTAATCTAGTCTTACAGTTATGATGCGGATCATGATTTCTTTTTTCATCTGTATTTTCTTTTTTAGTGCTCTAATTTATTGCCTATTCATTCATTTCAGTCAATACACTTTCCTAAGATTCTGCCCTCTTTTTCTGTGTTATCCAGAGCAGTCAAGAGAGACATGACCATTTCGAGGCAGATTCTCTTAGCTCTAACAGGATGGTTTCCTCTTTGCTTCTCCATCTGTCCAACTAACATTTTACCTTGTGAAATGTTCCTCGATTTCTCAGGTAGAGCTAGTTAATCCCTCCAGTGTGTAATATAATACTTTGTGTGTATTTCTAGAATAGCCTTTAGCATATTTATTAGATTAAATTTTAATGATTTCTGCAATAAAGATGTACCTTTTTCTGTAGTTTTGGAACTTCCTGAGGCCAAGGATGTCCCCACAGTCTATATATTGGCTTCTTCTTATGGATCACTTCAGTTTTCACCTTGTGATACAGTTAAAGCAGGACTTGAGGTTTCTTTACATCCCCTGAAAGAGAAATTGCACTTCCCTAAGCATTAGTAAGCAATGCAGATCTTACTGAAGATTTCGTAGGGAAGCAACAGAGAGTTTTGCATGATACTTCATACACACACAACTTCAAAAGATGCTTTCCGCAGCGTGTCTCCAAGTTATTTTTCTTTGGCCTCAGCTGCAAGAGCATCAGGCTCCAGCCACCCCCTCCTTCACCTTCCTTGAGAATTGTCCTCTTCCTCTATCTCAGATCTGACAAGTTAGATCCCTCCTAGCTTTTGTATCCAAACTTGTAAACCACAGCCATTTATCACTACTGCTTTCACATTTGCCAGAGACCAGTTTAGAAGGATACAAATAGCTTGCTTTTAGTAAACAAAAAAGTCCTTTGGTTACCACCTACTTTAGAGTGGTGTCATGTGATTTTTTTTTTCTTTTTTGAGAGGGGTTGTATTTGCCATTTGGTGGCTTGTCACAATGTATCGTGTTTCCAGGCAGGGTTACATTCCCTGCTTCATGGATCCTCAGCAGAGCCCTTCCTGGATCCTCAGTAGAGCCCCTCGAGAGCTATCTTGAATGTCAAAGAAGCCAAAACTACAAGGTTAAGGGATTTGTCTTAAACCACCCCCATCTCAGTGGCAGGACTGGAATGTAGGTCTTCTGAGTTCAACTTCAGTGCTGTTTCTCTTATCTTTAGTGGGCACACATTTCTCAGGCTACAACCCTCCAGTGTGCAAACACGTCACCTCCTTTGATTTTGATACCCCAGCTTGGTTTCTATTCTGAGTCCCACTGTGTGGAAGGTGAGAAAGTAATCTTAGTCAATTTGAACTAAATTCTTTTAATTCTAGCTTTTCTCAGTCAGTTCCAATTACTCTCAGTCAGTTCCTCATTTTCTTTCTCCCACTGGTGTCTGTGTTTGATGGGGGCTTAACACAGTTCCTCAGCATTGATGAACCCACCCACTCTCATCTGTCCCATCTGGTATCCATGAGAATGGCTCATGTTTATCTATTCCCCGTTTCCTTTGTGTCATCCTTGGCCTCGAGTCCACCATCCATCCCTCAGCTATCCATAGATCCTTCCTGAGTGGAGGTTGGGAGGGGAGAGAATTAGATGGGGACGTAGAGCAGGGCAGGAGGGACCATAAGGGGGAGTCTTGGTTGTGGTGATAACAACTCACAGCTTTTTATCCTGGATTTGCTGCTTCACATTTGTTTGTTTTTCTTTCAAAGATTTATTTACTTATTTGAGAGAGAACGCGTGCATGAGTGAGGGGGCGGGGCAGAGGGAGAGCGAGAGAGAATCTTAAGCACACTTCCCCGCTGAGCATGGAGCCCTATGTGGGGCACCATCTCACGACCCTGACCTCATGACCTGAGCTGAAATCAAGAGCCAGACGCTAAACCAACAGAGCCACCCAGGTGTCCCTCTGATTCACCTTTGTGACTTTGAGCAAGCCACCTACCTTGTGTTGGATTTCAGCCAGACTGGAAGAGCATTTGGGAGGCCCTGACTTTCAACCTGGTTTTAACCATGCATGGGCTAATGAGTCGGAGTGCATGTGTCACAGCCCCCCAGTCTCCATTCTCTCACCTGCAAAAACATAGCTTGCCCCATGGGGGTTTACAGAGGATTCAATGAACAAGTGGGTACATTTTGAATCCTTTAATAAGTGAAATATATGGATGGAAAATGAATGTGTAAAGATTGGGAGATGTCTTCTCCTAGCCTTTCTTTTTTTAAAAATTTTTTATTGTTATGTTAATCACCATACATTACATCATTTGTTTTTGATGTAGTGTTCCATGATTCATTGTTTGTGCATAACACCCAGTGCTCCACACAGAATGTGCCCTCTTTAATACCCGTCACCAGGCTAACCCATCCCCCCACCCCCTCCCCTCTAGAACCCTCAGTTTCTTTTTCAGAGTCCATCATCTCTCATGGTTTGTCTCCCCCTCTGATTTACTCCCCTTCATTCTTCCCCTCCTGCTATCTTCTTCTTTTTCTTTTTTCTTAACATATGTTGCATTATTTGATTCAGAAGTACAGATCTGTGATTCAACAGTCTTGCACAATTCACAGAGCTCATCATAGCACATACCCTCCCCAATGTCTATCACCCAGCCACCCCATCCCTCCCAGCCCCCACCACTCCAACAACACTCAGTTTGTTGCCCGAGATTAAGAATTCCTCATATTAGTGAGGTCATATGATACGTCTTTCTCTGATTGACTTATTTCACTCAGCATAACACCCTCCAGTTCCATCCACGTTGTTGCAAATGGCAAGATCTCATTCCTTTTGAAGGCTGCATAATATTCCATTGTGTATATATACCACATCTTCTCTATCCATTTATCTGTCGATGGACATCTTGGCTCTTTCCACAGTTTGGCTATTGTGGACATTGCTGCTATAAACATTGGGGTGCACATACCCCTTCGGATCACTACATTTGTATCTTTGGGGTAAATACCCAGTAGTGCAATTGCTGGATCGTATGGTAGCTCTAATTTCAACTGTTTGAGGAACCTCCATACTGTTTGCCAGAGTGGTTGCACCAGCTTGCATTCCCATCAAGAGTGTACGAGGGTTCCCCTTTCTCCGCATCCCCACCAACATCTGTCGTTTCCTGACTTGTTAATTTTAGCCATTCTGACTGGTGTGAGGTGGTATCTCATTGAGGTTTTGATTTGGATTTCCCTGATGCTGAGCGTTGTGGAGCACTTTTTCATGTGTCTGTTGGCCATTTGGATGTCTTTGGAAAAATGTCTGTTCATGTCTTCTGCCCATTTCTTGATTGGATTATTTGTTCTTTGGGTGTTGAGTTTGGTAAGTTCTTTATAGATTTTGGATACTAGCCCTTTAACTGATATGTCATTTGCAAATATTGTCTCCCATTCTGTCAGTTGTCTTTTGGTTTTGTGGACTGTTTCTTTTGCTATGCAAAAGCTTTTTATCTTGATGAAATACCAATAGTTCATATTTGCCCTTGCTTCCTTTGCCTTTGGTGATGCTTCTAGGAAGAAGTTGCTGCAGCTGAGGTCGAAGAGGTTGCTACCTGTGTTCTCCTTTAGGATTTTGATGGACCCCTGTATCCCATTTAGGTCTTTCAACCATTTGGAGTCTATTTTTGTGTGTGGTGTAAGGAAATGGTCCAGTTTCATTCTTCTGCATGTGGCTGTCCAATTTTCCCAGCACCATTTGTTGAAGAGACTGTCTTTTTGCCATTGGACATTCTTTCCTGCTTTGTCAAAGATGAGTTGACCATAGAGTTGAGGGTCCATTTCTGGGCTCTCGATTCTGTTCCAGTGATGTATGTGTCTGTTTTTGTGCCAGTACCATACTGTCTTGATGATGACAGCTTGGTAATAGAGCTGGAAGTCTGGAATTGTGATGCCGCCAGCTTTGCTTTTCTTTTTCAACATTCCTCTGGCTATTCGGGGTCTCTTCTGGTTCCATACAAATTTTAGGATTATTTGTTCCATTTCTTTGAAAAAAGTGGATGGTATTTTGATGGGGATTGCATTGAATGTGTAGATTGCTCTAGGTAGCATTGACATCTTCACAATGTTTATTCTTCCAATCCATGAGCATGGAACGTTTTTCCATTTCTTTGTGTCTTCTTCAATTTCTTTCATGAGTATTTTATAATTTTCTGAGTACAGATCCTTTGGCTCTCTGGTTAAATTTATTCCTAGGTATCTTATGGCTTTGGGTGCAATTGTAAATGGGATCGACTCCTTGATTTGTCTCTCTTCTGTCTTGTTGTTGGTGTATAGGAATGCCCTGATTTCTGTGCATTGATTTTATATCCTGCCACTTTAGTGAATTCCTGTATGAGTTCTAGCAGTTTTGGGGTGGAGTCTTTTGGGTTTTCCACATACAGTATCCTATCATCTGCAAAGAGTGAGAGTTTGACTTCTTCTTTGCCGATTTGGATGCCTTTGATTTCTTTTGTTGTCTGATTGTTGTGGCTAGTGCTCGCTTCGGCAGCACATATACTAAAAATGATTGTTGTGGCTAGGACTTCTAATACTATGTTGAATAGCAGGACATCCCTGCCGCGTTCCTGACCTTAAGGGGAAAGTGCTCAGCTTTTCCCCATGGAGAATGATATTCGCTGTAGGTTTTTCATAGATGGCTTTTATGATGTTGAGGTATGTACCCTCTACCCCTATACTCTGAAGAGTTTTGTTCAAGAAAGGATGCTGTACTTTGTCAGATGCTTTTTCTGCACCTATTGAGAGGATCATATGATTCTTGTTCTTTCTTTTGTTAATGTATTGTATCACGTTGATTGATTTGCGGATGTTGAACCAGCCTTGCAGCCCAGGGATAAATCCCACTTGGTCATGGTGAATAATCCTTTTAATGTACTGTTGGATCCTATTGGCTAGTATTTTGCTCAGAATTTTTGCATCCATGTTCATCAAGGATATTGGTCTGTAATTCTCCTTTTTGATGGGGTCTTTGTCTGGTTTTGGGATCAAGGTAATGCTGGCCTCATAAAATGAGTTTGGAAGTTTTCCTTCCATTTCTGTTTTTTGGAACAGTTTCAGGAGAATAGGTATTAATTCTTCTTTAAATGTCTGATAGAATTCCCCTGGGAAGCCATCTGGCCCTGGGCGTTTGTTGCGAGATTTTTGATGACTGCTTCAATTTCCTTAGTGGTTATAGGTCTGTTCAGGTTTTCTATTTCTTCCTGGTTCAATTTTGGTAGTTGACACATCTCTAGGAATGCACCCATTTCCCCAGGTTATCTAATTCGCTGGCATAGAGTTGCTCATAATATGTTCTTATAATGTTTGTATTTCTTTGGTGTTGGTTGTGATCTCTCCTCTTTCATTCATGATTTTGTTGATTTGGGTCATTTCTCTTTTCTTTTTGATAAGTCTGGCCAGGGGTTTATCAATCTTGTTAATTCTTTCAAAGAACCAGCTCCTAGTTTCATTGATCTGTTCTACTATTCTTTTGGTTTCTATTTCATTGATTTCTGCTCTAATCTTTATTATTTCTCTTCTCCTGCTGGGTTTAGGCTTTATTTGCTGTTCTTTCTCCAGCTCCTTTAAGTGTAGGGTTAGGTTGTGTATTTGAGACCTTTCTTGTTTCTTGAGAAAGGCTTTTATTGGCTATATACTTTCCTCTCAGGACTGCCTTTGCTGTATCCCAAAGATTTTAAACAGTTGTGTTTTCATTTTCATTGGTTTCCATGAATTTTTTTAATTCTTC
The DNA here is from genome assembly GCF_037043125.1 of Eumetopias jubatus. Taxonomy (NCBI): domain Eukaryota; kingdom Metazoa; phylum Chordata; class Mammalia; order Carnivora; family Otariidae; genus Eumetopias; species Eumetopias jubatus. Next base: position 90,607,128 of record NW_028274818.1, read on the forward strand.
TTTAATTGCCTGGTTGACCCATTCATTCTTTAGTAGGATGCTCTTTAGCCTCCATGTATTTGAGTTCTTTCCAACTTTCCTCTTGTGTTTGAGTTCAAGTTTCAAAGCATTGTGGTCTGAACAAAGCAGGGAATGATCCCAGTATTTTGGTACCAGTTGAGACCTGATTTGTGACCTAGGATGTGATCAATTCTGGAGACTGTTCCATGGGCACTAGAGAAGAATGTGTATTCCGTTGCTTTGGGATGGAATATTTGAATATATCTGTGAAGTCCATTTGGTCCAGTGTGTCATTTAAAGTCTTTATTTCCTTGTTGATCTTTTGCTTAGATGATCTGTCCATTTCAGTGAGGGGGGTGTTAAAGTCCCCCACTATTATTGTATTGTTGTCAATGTGTTTCTTTGCTTTTGTTATTTATTGTCTTATATAATTGGCTGCTCCCATGTTAGGGGCATAGATATTTACAATTGTTAGATCTTCTTGTTGGATAGACCCTTTAAGTAGGATATAGTGACCTTCTTCATCTCTTATTACAGTCTTTGTTTTAAAATCTAATTTGTCTGATATAAGGATTGCCAGCCCAGCCTTCTTTTGGTGTCCATGAGCATGGTAAGTGGTTTTCCACCCCCTCACTTTCAATCTGGGGGTGTCTTTGGGTCTAAAATGAGTCTCTTGCAAACAGCATATCAATGGGTCTTGTTTTTTAATCCAATCTGATAGCCTGTGTCTTTTGATTGGGGCATTTAGCCCATTTACATTCAGGGTAACTATTGAAAGATATGAATATAGTGCCATTGTATTGCCTGTAAGGTGACTTTTACTGTATATTTTCTCTGTTCCTTTCTGATCTGTGCTGTTTTTAGGCTCTCTCTTTGCTTAGAGGACCCCTTTCAATATTTCTTGGAGGGCTGGTTTCGTGTTTGAAAATTCCTTTAGTTTTTGTTTGTCCTGGAAGCTTTTTATCTCTCCTTCAATTTTCAATGAGAGCCTCGCTGGATATAGTATTCTTGGCTGCATTTTTTTCTTGTTTAGTCCTAGCCTGTCTTTCAAAGGCTTCCTGACATAATCAAGCTTACTGGCAAGGAAGCTGGGGGGCTTCTGTGAATGGGTTGTTTTTTTTCCACTGGGACAGTGATCCTGCTCCTTGAGGTGATTCTTGTGGGTGCCAGTCCAAAAGCTAACAGCAGAGGGCAGCCTGTGCCCAAAAATGACAGAACTCCTGCAGACTTCTTGGAGTTCTAAGAATGCATGGCCAAGGATTATGATAAAATGCATGTAGGGTCCATTAATATTGGAATCTGGGAGTGCAGCTCAGGATCACTATTTGTTTTTGCTCTATATACTTCTTTAAAATTATTGTTTTGAAAGGAAGACACACACACTTGGTTAAAAACTTGATAAGTGTACAGGAGTTAACAAAAGACGCCTGATAGCACCTATCAAGCCCACACAGTCCGCCACCGCCTCACACCTTTCACATCTCTGACCTCGAATCTTGCCCTCTGCCCTGACTCTAGCCTACTTTTGCAAGCCCACATTTGCCCTTGCCGTTCCCTCTCCCCAGAAGACTTTTCCTGTAGATATCAAGGAGGCTCATTCCCTCACCTCCTTCAGATCGTTATTCAAACGTCACCTTCTCTGGCTTTCTCGTGTAATAGCCCATCCCCTCTCAGTCCCCCCCCCCCTCATTTAAATGGTGCCTGGAACATGGTGACATATGTTATTATTATTGCTCCCCAGAGTGCTTATTACTCTTGCTCAGACAACATATTGTACTTCATTATTATTAACCCTGGAATGCAAGCTTCATGAGGACAGGAACATTTTTTATCTTCTTTTCATTGATATGTCGTCAGTGCTTAGAACAATCCTACACTTGAATGAAATGAAAGTTGAATGAAGCTTCATGGTGACTCTACTTCCAGAAGGCACCCTTAGGAGAATGTGATGAAATGAATTAGCATCTTTTATCTGCCCATTCTGGAATTCTGGGATTTGGTCATTTGGGCTAGGCTCTGCTGGGTGGTTTTTCTGTTCTAGGCCAGGTATGGCTGATCTTGGCTGGACTTGTATCTGTCCACATGAGTCCACTGAGGCACCTTGATTTTCCTCCACATGGCCTCTCATCCCATAGCAGGCAGGCTGGCTCGGGCTCATCGCATAGTGGCTTCCAAGCACAGTGGAATTGGCAATTCCCAATGTACAAGTGCTATTAAAACTGCTGTGTGTCACATTTGCTATCATTCCTTTGGCCTAAGCAAGTCATATGACTAACCCACATTCTTGGTGGGAGGAGTTGCAAAATCACATCAAAAAGGGGAGGAGAAGAATTTCAGGCCCTTTTTGCAATCTACCATGAAAAATATGGTACAATTGTCCTTTAAAAAGGTAGCATCCCACCAATAGTATGTTAAGGTACCTATTTCTCCAACTTGTTGTGGACTGTATTATTACATTAAAAGAAAAAAGATTTCATTAACCAGATAGGTGAGAAAGTAGTGTATTATTTGCTCAGAGAATTTAAAAGACATCCCTGGTAAGAGGCAGAGCCTGACCTCTAGATACAGGCTCTTCCCTGGCTTGCAATGCCTCCCTACTGTGAGGAGGGTGATCAGCGCTGCCCTTGACTCTGGGCTCAGCCCTGTGACTTGCTTTAGTCAATGGGGTATTTGCAGATGTGATGTAAGCAAAGGCTTCAAATCGGCTCAGCGCTTGCTGTCTCTCATACCTTTCTGATTGCCATGCCTAGGCTAGTGTGCTTCAGAGTGAGAGACACTTGGTGCAGACCTGAATCAGCCCATTCACCCGGCAGAGGCAGTCCAGATCAGCTGACAGCCAGCTGACACCCGGACATGTGAACAAGCCAAGCCAAGATCCACAGAACTGCCTGGCTGCCCCTCTGCTGACCCCAGGTGTGTGTGTTAATTGTTCCCATCTCACTTGTTTTCCCTGTTGCTTTATGAGTTTAGAGCATAGAACTATGGGACTCCACAATGCTGGGTTACAGAGGAGCCCACTTACATCCCAGGGTCTCCAGACCTTGCGGAGCCCCTGTAGCTGTGCCTTGACCTGTGGGTTTGGGCACTATGTGGGAGCATCCTCTACAAAAATGGTTGTCCCTTCCTGGTCTCTTGTAGTTTCTCCAGCTCCGGAAAGCTCCGATGGTGCAGTGGCTGTTTGGGTTAGAAAAATCTTTGCAGTTGTCAACAAGCTGGCCAGAGCCAGACCCTGACATCTGATGGAGAGGGTCATGAATGGCAGCAAAGGAAGCTGGCCTCTGCTGCCCAGAGACTGACTGGAATGATGGATGGGAGGCCTGGCATGCAGGAAGGATAGAGATGTTTATGTTTCCGAAGGCAGGGCACTTTCTCCCAGGGCACAGGGCTAGTGGAAAAAGGGTCAGAACAAATCACTTTACATTTTCTCTCTTTTATTTTTTTTCTTCTGATGAGAAATAATTCTTACTCGCAGAGCAAGATAGACCAAGGAAACTGTATTGGAGCTACATGTATTCTACGAAAATTTTTCTCTCTTGAATTTTCATCTTCTTATGAGATGCTGACCTCTCTGAGAATCTGTTGAAAGCTATGGACCCATTCCCCAGGAAAAATACTCATAAATGCAAAATTTTACTTAGACTGTCAGGGGGTTTATAGTTTCTCTGAAACCTACTCATTGACCCTAGATTAGAGGATTCTAGGAGAGAGGGAGGGAGGGACAGAAAGGGAGGAAGAGAGAGAGAGAGAGAAGGTATTGGGAGAGAAAATAGGAAGGCAGTGGTAAGAATGGTATCAGAAAGAAGTGGGGAGAGTTTAAACAAAATGTTGAGTTTGAACAAAAGATGGAAGATTGCTCTGGTCCCAAATATATCCCCTCTCCTTTCTGCGCTAGTTCCAGAACCCATACTTCTAAAAATCATGTCTCTCAGTCAGTGACGTCATACTTTATGTATCATTGTGCAAATTTGACTTTTTTCAGTTGACTCTGTATATTTGAGATCTATTTACGATAGTATACATTGATCTAGTTTATTGATTTTAACTGCTGGACAGTATTCTGTAGTATGACTATACCATTTTTATTTATCTATTCCCTGATAATAGACATTTAAGTAGTCCCTCCCTTTTTTTTCCTATTACCAAAGGGAAATCCTTGTATATGTCTCCTTGTACACAAGCAAGAGACGTTTCTCTACAGACTATACCTAGCAGTGAAATTCCTGGACATGAACATTTTTTAAAGATTTCTAGATGCCATTGCCTTGCTTTCTGGATTCATTGAGGAAACTTCACCTCCCACCAGTGATTTCTGAGGGTTGTGTTCCCTATGTCTTTTCAGTGCTTGTAATTTTCTGACTTTTACGTATAAAACTAATCAGATGGGTGTAAAGTTATATGTATATATTTGGTGGTAGGGTGTGGGCCCCAGTACATTTAAAAAGCTCTATGGGCAAATTATTGAGTACCCAGTGTCAAGAGCCACTGATGTATATACTAAAGATGACTTTTTCAACCTCTATCCCACACCTCTCCTTTGGACAGAGAGCTTCCTTGGCATTTTTACTTGGTTGTCCATCAGCAGTTTCAGTCTTAATATATCCAACACTGAAAGCTTGATTTCCCACGTTCTCTCCTCTGCTTACCCATGTCTCCTGTGATCTTAACATCTTAGCAAACAGCAGCATTGTTCTCCCAACTGGTCAAGTGATTGATTCCCCCGCTTTCCCTTGTCCTCTTTTTTTCCCCAGTCCATTAGTAGGCCCTGTTGACTCTACTTCCAAAATCCACCCATACCTTTCTCTTTAATTACCACCACCCTAGCCAAAGCCACCACCATTTTCTCTTCCCTGTATTATTTCTTACAGTGGTGTTCAACCCAGTTTTTTTGTGTTGTTTGTTTGTTTGCCTTCATCCTTGCTCCTCTCCAAAGCATTCTCCACAGAGTGATCTTTCAAAAATGTGAATCAGATCACTTTATTCCTCCTCAATTGTTTTCCAAGTGTGAAGTACCTTATTGTGTCTCTTCAGGGTCCTGTGGGATTTGACTCCTACTTTTCCCTCCAGACTTCTTCCTTCAGTCATTCTTCTGTCTTGCTCACTTTTTCTGGCTGCACTGCCCTTCTTTTAATTCTTGGAACACTCCAAACTCATCCCCCACATTAGAGCTCTTGCTCTGTATGTTCTTTTCCTTTGATCATCCTTACTTTATAGACTCCATACGCTTCATGACTCCGCATGTCACTGTGGCAGAAAGTCATTCTCTGACTATCCTTGTCTACAGTCTCCTATATTCTGTATCATAGAACCGTTGTTCCTTTATTTATTATTTTGTTGCTTGAAGACTTTTTGTCTACTCCTTCAACTAGATTATAAACTCCATGAGGGCAGGCACCATGGTAGTGTTGCCAGATTTAGCAAAACAGACAACACAAAAGACCAAACAGGAATTATGTCAAACTTGTGTATTACTTTGGGAAGAACTGACATCTTTATTTTATACTGAGTCTTCTAATTCATGTACATGGTGTGTCCCTCTGTTTACTTAGGTCTTTGATTTCATGGTTTTCAGCATATAATTTCTGTACATACTATTTTTAGATTTAGATTTATACCTATTTCATTTTTTGAGCAATTGTAAATGATACTATTTTTTAAAAATTTTGGTTTCCGTGTGTTCATTGTGAGTACCTAGAAATACAATTGATTTTTGTATGTTTGTCTTGTATCCTCTGACCTTACTGAACTTATTTATTAGTTCTAGTTGTTGGGTTTGTGTGTGTGTGTGTGTGTATGTGTGTGTGTGTGTGTACTCCTTGGGATTTTCTGTGTAGAGCATCATGTCATCTGCAAATATAGACCATTTTATTTCTTGTTTGATTAGTATATTTTTAATTTTCTTTTCTTACCTTCTCGTACTGGCTACAACTTCCAGCACCATGTCGAATAGCAGTGGTGAACAATAGCATTTGTTTAAACACAGGTTTGCACAATGCCACAGAGAGACCAAGCATAGGTGTTAAGGTTAATCTAACTCATGGTCAAACCAGGTCCCACATCATACTGTCTGTGTGATCTTAGAAAAGTGGCTTTGTCTTCCCCACATTCCCTCATCTCCAAAGTTGAGATATCTGTGCCTTGGCTTTGTGAGAAGGCACGCAGGATGCAGAGGTTAGGGGCTAGGTTCCCTGGGCCCAGATCCCAGCACCGCCACTCTCAGCTGTGTGATCTCAGGCAAGTTTCTTGCCCTCTGTGCATCAGTTTCCTCCTCTGTTAAAGGAGGAAAATAAGATTAACCACTTCATAAAGTTGTTGCAAAGACTGAATTCGTTAATAAATGTAAAGTGCTTAATACCTGGCATAGAGTAAGCACCAGAGAAGTATTTGTTCTTGTGAGGTTTGCATGAGGTTTGAATGTGTGTAAAATACTTAACACGGAGCACATGCTCAGGAAAACTTCTGACACTAAGTCTTGTGCTAACTAAAAATAATTAAATAGCACTGAAGGGCTTGTAATGAGAAGCAACAGTCTCCAGCTCCACCCTCCTTTCCTGTTCCATTTTTAACTTTTTCAGCTATTTTCTAAGTAATGAGCTCCTTTACCTATTCCTTGATGTATCAACGTTAGATATTACCTATTGACATCCTGAAATAATGGTTGAGGATTTAGCTCTCTTATACTCCCTATCTCTCATCCTTCTGGTATAATGATAGCACTGTTTATAATTCTATCACTAACAAATATTGTTCACCAAAGAGCCAAAAGGTAGGCTCTGATTTTATTTCTTTTAATTTTCTTATTGCCCTTTTTTTTTTAAACATTTGTTTATTTTAGAGAGAGAGAGTGAGTGTGAGCAGGGGGAGGGGCCAAAGGGGAGGGAAGGAATCTAAAGCAGACTCCCGCTGAGCAAGGAGCCCAATGGGGAAGCCTCACTCCGGGGAGCCTGACCTGGAGCTCAATCTCACAACCCTGAGATCATGACCTGAGCTGAAACCAAGAGTCAGATGCTTAACCAACTGAGCCACCCAGGCGCCCCCCACTTTTTTCCCTTTGTATTTGTACTACTTGCCTTTCTCATATACACCATTTTTTCAAGTGCTTAATCCTGTCAGTTACTCTATCCAATTCACTATTTTTCTCCTAGAGACTTCCAAGTCTTACATTCTTTTTTTGTTATGCAGCTGTCATGACAGTAACAAAATAATTAACCTTTCTCCCTTTCACTTCCAGCCTAATATCACCTCCAGCCCCCATTGGCAGCCATTACCTGCCTGTGTTTCTCTTTGTTCCTTTTCTTTTCTCTCCAAGCTTCTGGTCGGCTCACTTCTTTTTCCCAGCTATGTTCTTTCTTGGTCATCCATTTGGCCTTCTCAACAGTCCACTCATAGTAGTAGTAGTATTACTCTGTCAGTCAGCTTTTGGCTCATTATAAATTAGCATTTTGAAGTGTTCTCATTTACACAGGGCACCCCAAAGATAACTTAATTCACAGCTAAAAGGGCAATTGTTCTAATGCATATGTGATTGAGGCAGAGCCCATGCAGGGAATAGCAAACTAAGGGCAGCTGATTATAATGAAAGGCTGAAGTAAGGCATAAATACTTCAGGCATGACAAGAACATAGACTGAAAGACCCGAAGATCTATTTCAGCAGAAAAATATCCATTAAAAGAGAAACCTTTCCTAAAGGAGTGCCCAGCCAAGGTGTGGGCCTTAGAAAAGCTGGATCCGTATTTTAGGAGCAACAACCCACTTTGTTGACTGGTCGTAAGTCAAGAAAGAAGTTTAATAAACAATTCATTGAAAAACACTATTTCAATACCAGGCTAAATGTGGCCCCAGAAGAGTAGGACTTAAGGCTTTTGAACATATTATTGGTTGATATCAGATGTTGAACTTAGAAGGCTACCTCTTTAAGATTTATAGAGCAATGTCCGAGCATCATGACCTTGGAGCTACTCCAGAGTCCCATGTTTTATCTAAATGAATCCATTCGGACCAACTGTGTACCTACTTGGCTTTCATTGTGCATTCTCTCTCTTTAATTCCTGTTGTCTTTGAGCTTGAATTACCTCTAGAAAATGGCTCTCACACTTTCCCCACCAGCCTTAACACTGCTGTTAAAACAGTGGACTTGTGGATTGTGGACCCTGGGGCCCCTGTGGCTGTATGCAGTGGATTTATGCTTCCAGTTTACCTTCTCTTGGTATCTTAGTCATTAGTTAGGACTTTACCTCTCTCCTCTTCCACCTGTCCTGTGACCTATACAGCTCCATTGGGGACTGCTGCTCCAGCACCTGCTTTATTCAACCAACTGCTGGTACTGGTTCCCTGACTGGTGTCTGAGCTGTGTCCACCCCAGAGCAAATGTGACCCAAGGGTCATACTCTAAGGCCACACCCATTATGAAACTCTGCAATGAGGGGCAGGGGAGGGGCAAAGTCTATGTAGAAGCACTCCCCAAATATTCAGAAGTACGCTTTGCTTCTGTCCTCACCTCAGTCTCAAGAATTGCTGAGGTTAATTTCCTTTTTCTCCTTCTCAATCATTCTGCCAAATAGTAGCAGAGATCAAATGACCCTGGACATTGGGGAAGGCTGGGTATTAAAATCAGCTGGTTGGGTGCTGTAGCAGAAAGTAGGTGGAACAGAGAGGTCTCAGCTGATGCATTCACAGGTGTGAGATATGACCTCAGTCAACATTCATCCTCTCTACACTTTATGCACGATCTTTTTCACCTCCCCCAACTCACTAGGGCTGTAAACGTGCTTGTATCAGCTCTGAAAGGAGTCTTCTGAGGAAAAGAAACCCCTAAGGAAGGTTTTTCCCAACCAGGTTCCCCTGAGACATCTGCTGTTCTCACTGCCAGCATTTATTCCTCCTTCTGGTGACAGAATGCATTATTTTCCCTGGGGCATTGCTCCGTTCTCTTACACTAAAAGCCTGATTGTGCTCCAGGTAGCCTGTGACCCAGCTGTGGCTAATCGGAGTTCCATTCATTCTGGCTGTCATGTTAGTTTAGTGGTGACACATGACCCAAGCTCATCCAATCAGTTTTGATCACTCCATTTGTTGGAGTAATTGAAAAAGAGCATCCTCTTTCCGTCACAGTTGTTTGGGAGGATAAAATCCAAACCCAAAACTGATGTCAGCCATCTTGCTTTGATGAAGGGTCAACTTGCTTGATAAAGTGGCCAGCATACAAGAAAGCAGAGTCACAGGATGAGAGGAAATGAAACTGAATTGGGTAGCCATCACCTGAGCCCCTGGATCCAGTTGTGCCTGAGGCTATAGTCTCTACCCCTTGACCTTACAGACATTTGAGCCAGTAGCACTCCCTCAAAATTTTTAAGACTTGATTAATGAATTTTATTATTATTATTTTTACTTAAGTCAGTTTGAGTGTCTATTAGCTGCAGCTCAAAGAATCCTGACTAGTACAGCTGGTCATTTTACCAAAATCCTGCACTCTGAATTCCATGGACAGTGTGTAACATATTTGCCAAGTTTTATAGTGCGTTCTCAGATGTTTGTTCCCCCCAAGTTCTTGTTATGATGTGTTTGGATTTCTCCTCTTTTCTCCATACTCTTCCCCTCAAGGATCCATTCTATCTCAGAGCTTGAACTATGGTGACCGATGCTCCTCAGCACCAACAACCTATTTGGGAGTCAGAAACGCGCTTGACTCACATTTTCAGAAACAGTTGTCTTTTAGGTAGAAGAATTCATGAGGTACAACTGGAATGATAAGGTGTCACACCTTATAATACCAGCAGCCCTTGACTTGTGAATAGGGTATACGTTTTCCCAGGGAAACAACAGGAGGTGGTTAGGTTCCTAGGCTAGCCCGCAAGACCAAATTCACCCATAATGTAGGTGAACAATAGTGCTATCCCTAATTATTTTACAGGATCAATCACCCTATGGGATTATCTTGGGATAGCTCATTCAAATTCTACCTGGTGAGAAAGTAAAATCTGTTTCTGACCTACATTCCTATCAGTGGGAATACTCCCTTCTATCTCTCACATCCCCAACTACAGGATGCCACAGCAAGACTTCCATTAAAAGTCTGTGACCTACAATTTCAGCTGTGTTCCCTGCAACTACCATTTATGTGACAAGACTCTTTGTTCTAGCCCAGATCTTCATTGAACATCAAATCTTTGTCTTGATACTCATGGGCATCTTCATTGGCTTGTAGTATTCAATATATACAAAACTGAACTCACTCCTTCCTCTGCAAACTGTCACTCATATTCCTTAACTTGATGGTACAGCTATTGGCCCAGTTGTTTAGGACAGAAACCAAGGAGTCATTTAAGACATATATCCCCTATTAGTTATTTGCTTTGTCAACCAGTCACTGTGTCCTACGGGTTCTTACTTTGGATGCTTGTTACTCTGTTCCTTTTGTTCCATCCCCCCAGTCTCAGTCTTCAGTAGGCCTTCATAAATTCTGATGGGGGTCACAGCTTTAGTCTCTGAAGTGGTCTTCCTACTCTTTCTGGGCTCCCTTAGTCTCGGTTCCATATTTCAGTCAGAGAGATTGTTCTTTATGAATCTGGTCAGACCATTCCTTGCTGACATCCTTCATGGCTCCCCAGAGATTTAGGCCTAGGTTCAGTATCCTTATCTTAGCACACAGGACTCCATGTGATCTGGTTCTTGACAACTTCCCTTTTATTTTAGCTATTTTGGGAGTCACCACATTCTTTCATTCAGTGAACATTTATCAAGTGCCCAGCCCTATCCTTTCTTGGCACTGAGAATATAACAGTGAACAGAAACAAAATCCTTGACCTCATGGAGCTTCATTCTAATTGGGGATGGTGTGTATCAGAGGTGGTAACTACAATGAGAGAAAGCAAGACAGGAGTAGAGTAAAGGGGAGGGGCCTTCAAAGGAATACTTCATTGAGGAGGTGATATTTGAACCTAGACTTGAAGGAGTTGAGGGAGCAAGCCATGTGGACATCTAGAGGAGGAGACAGTGGGTACAAGGGCCCTGAGGTGATATCAAGGATCAGTAAGAAGGTTAGTATGGCTGGAAGAGAGAGGGGAAAAAGAGGGGGAGTGAGTTGAGGCAGATCATGTAGGGTCTTGTAGACTATTCATTGTAGCTACTTTGTTATCCTGAGGGAGATGGAAAAATCATTGGATTGTTCTGATCCTAAGGGCAATGTGCCCGGAATTTATGTCTTAAAAATGAACTACTTCTTCCCTAGAATGTGTCGTAACTCCTCCTCCATCCTGGCTATAATCTACATTGTTCTCTAACAGCACCACTCCTCACTTCTTCATTTCTCTGAGTCACCTCTTCATCAGGACTTTCCCTTACACAAAGGTTGATTTAGGTGCATCTCAGGCCCTCATATACTGTCATTATAAGTGTTTATGGGGTGAGGAAATAAATGAATAAAGGTGTGAATCTAATTGGAAGTGAAGAATGCCATGTATGCCAGGGGGAGGCCAATAAGCAGATGCTACTCTAATAACGAACATTTTTCGAGTGCTCACTATCTGCCACACATTAAACTAAGTGCATCTCATGGATCGTGTCGTTTGGTGCACCTCTGCTATTGATGCTGTTTCAAAACCTCTTTTACAGAGGAGGAGTCTGATCATGGAGAGGTGAAGTGACTTGTCCAAGGTCCCACACCCAGCAAGGGATGGAGATGGGATTGAACCAGGCAGTCAGGGTCCAGCAGGACTTCATGCCTGGATAAGAGAAAGTAATTCATTTCCCAGTCACATAAAAACACAGAAACTAGGTCTGGGCGACTGAACTTCCACAAAGGTCAAGGATGGGCAGTATATTCGGCTTATTCTGGGTGGCACCTTGTTACTTCTCTGAGACAATCTACACAAGTCAAGGTAGGAAGGAGTGTTCTCACTGTAGGCTGGTGTAGCCGTTAAGAGAAGAGCTTTGTGTCAGGCAGACCTTGGTATGGTTCCAGCCCTCCCAGTTGTCACCTGTGGGACCTGGGGAAGTGACTAAGATACCCTGGACTCAGCTTTCTCATCTGTAGAATGGGAATATGATTATTTGTAAGGATTACATTTGATAAGCTTGTAAAGATCCTCCATTCCCCAGCTCATGTCCCATCTTGTTATTTGCTCAGTTCTCCTGTCTCGCCCCAAGACAGCTAGCAGACCCAGTGCTACCAGCCAGTCTTGCTCCATCTTTTGAAATGGACACTGGATGAGCATGGAATTCTCCAGGTATTTTTTTTTAAAGATCTTTATTTTTAGGGCTTGGAGGTCTTAAGTAAGAATCGGGTCAATCCAGGAACCAGACATCCACATTTTCTAGGTGGAAGGAACTATCACTTTAATGGAAAGAAACCAGTATCTACAGAGGGTTCACATAGCACATCACAAAAACATAGAGAGGTGGCCTTGGGATAAGCACTACTGTAGAAGGAAACTGAGGCACAGCGACATTTTATAATGTGCTCCAACTCACATGCCAGATTGCGGCAGATCTGAGACTGGGATCCCAGAGTTGTCTGGCCCTGGGACAAAACTGTTTTGTACCTACCCAGTGGCTCCTGCTAGACCAATGAGTGAGGCTTACCCCAGGAGCCAATACTTTGTCAAAGAATACTTCACTTCAGCTTCTCTAGGTGGCATGTGACAGAAATCCACTTTCAACGGGCTTAAGTTAAAAAAAAATTTACTAGAGGGGTGCCTGGGTGGCTCAGATGGTTAAGTGGCTGCCTTTGGCTCAGGTCATGATCCCAGGGTCCTGGGATCGAGCCCTGCATCCATCTCCCTGCTGAACAGGGAGCTGCTTCTCCCTTTCCCTCTGTCTGCTGCTCCCCCTGCTTGTGCTCTCTCTCTCTCTAATAAAAAAAAATCTTTGAAAAAAAATTTACTAGAAGGGACACTGGGCTATTTTACATAAGAAAGAAGTGATCAGTTAGAACCCAGGAAGGCTGCAAGCAGAATCTGTCAAGTCACTTAGAACCCACAAAGCTAGTTCTTGTCTTGTTCTCAGGTCACATATTCCCACCTCTTTTTTGGTCAGTATATGTGCTTCATACTTTTTTCAAGAGACTGGCTGTGTCTGCTTTTACAATCCTTGGCTGACCCCTTACTCCCAAGTTACATGTCCAGCAAACAGCTTCCCATATTCCCTAACCTCTATCCCTAGCATCCCAGCTCCAAATTCCCCAGAGAGTGAGAGATTTTTCCCAGCCTGAGCCCACATCTCCACTGACACAGTCAGCTATGCTGCGAACCAGGGCCACTTAGGAAAGTCACTCAGGCTGAGGTCCAGAAGGGAAGAAGCTGTTCTCAGAGAAGAAGGTGGGTCAGGAGCTCTTAGGTCTCTACCTCAAACCCTACCTGGTCAATTTGCTAGAAAAATGCTAAGTAAAATGAGGGGTGCCTGGGTGGCTCAGTTGTTAAGCATCTGCCTTTGGCTCAGGTCATGATCCCAGGGTCCTGGGATTGAGCCCTGCGTCAGGCTCCCTGCTCCACGGGAAGCCTGCTTCTCCCTCTCCCACTCCCCCTACTTGTGTTCCCTCTCTTGCTGTCACTTTTCTGTCAAAAAGTAAATTAAAAAAATCTTAAAAAAATTCTAAGTAAAATGAATAATAATGACCTAAACATAAATATGAACACTTAAAATATTTTTTAAAGCAAAGTTTTAAGTAATAGGAACACCTTTATATGATTTAGCATTTTTCTTTATACAGTTCAGCTGCTCATCATCAAATTTCATCGAATCCTCATTGTACTGCTAGGACTCAAAAGAAGGATAAGTTTCAAAACCTGAAATCCTGAAAGATCGAGCTCAGCTCCTGTGGTTTGAACTTCAGAGCATCTATAAAGTCAACAGTCCTTACAGAAGACTGTCTTCCTCTTTCCCGAGAAGCCTCTGATGCCCTGCTTTCATTCATTGGTGAGAAGGGATTCTTTTGCTTCCTAATTTTTAAATTACTATTAGTGCCTCTGGCATCCTGCTTGCTTTACCTTCTCTGAGACTTCTTTCCAAGAAGGAGGACATCTGATTCCTTACTAATGAAGTTTTCTTTTTTAGCAGCTTGGCATAAGCTAGAAAAAGAAAAGAGGCATGTTTCTGTAAGCTCCATGCTTTTCTTCTTTTAACTCCACTGCCTCTACTCAACACCAAGTGTTTACCAAGCACCTGTTAGTTGCCAGGTCTTGCAACAGAAGCAGGTTCTAGCTGCAGCTGTTTTATTACCTTGCTACTCTGATAATAGATCTTCTTAAAGGACACAGTCACATTTTCTCAAGCTTTCTAAAGTACCTGTTAAAAATATTTAGCTAGGTTATATATTGACTTCTCCAAGTATGGATCTGGAAAGTTCAAAATGAGTTGAAGAATCAATGCAGGTTGGTTGGCTTTTTTTTAAAGCATATCCTAGAATTTTTTCAGTTTACATTGATTTCAACACTCCTGGACTGACAACATGGTTATACAGCAGGTTAAGAGTCAGAAAGTATGTTGTTAGCTCTCATAGCTGACTTGTAATCCCACCTTGGTGTAGGCACGTACCAAACTAACACTTCCTGTTAAAGATGTTAAAGATTAGTAACACATGCCTTGACTGAGCCAGCCGAGATGGTTTTGGTGGAGAGACAGCCAAGGTCTGAGATGTGCCGGTGTCCTGCTTGTATATTGGATCCTGGAGCAACAGGACAGCCTTCATCTGCTGGGGCAGTTCCATCCATGTTTGTTCATGAGTTTCTTTTGGTAGAGATATGCACATCATGAATTTGCCCACTCTCCTTGCTGGAAGGGGAAGGATGTTGCAAAAACTTGGCTTATTGCCAAATCCCCTGGAAATGTCTATTTACAGTGCTTCACAGAGAGATGTCTATGATTGAATAATGATGCTTGAGTTCTTGACTGCAGTCTGTAGGAGATGCCTCTCTCATTTGCCACCTGAAAAGCTGCAATTACCAAAATTGCTTATAATGCCTCTCCTTTAGGAGTTCCTATCGGGAATCCCTTCAGGAAAATTCATTCATGCGTGTATTCATTCAGTGCTCTCTCCTCATGGCCATGTGAGCAAACCTGTTCTACCAAAGCACAATGAACCTGCCTACCAAAAAAGACAACTCAAAATTTTGATGGTTAAGACCAGCTGATCACCTGGGATAAAACCAGTGGTGTGCTGGGAAATGTTTGACAGTCAGCTTGCTAAAAAAATTAAAAAGCTCTGTTTGCCGATTTCCCTGGTGTAAATACTCTCTCCGTGGCTGAGTTCAAGCCACCACAATGATGCCACTGAAGGTGGCTCTTGGTGGGGGGGGGGAGTTGTGTGCAGTGGCCCCCATGGGTAATATGAGCCGGCTATGAATGCTGTACACTCTACACTGCATATGTGTATGGTCATACCCTTGGGGTGCCTGGGTGGCTCAGTTGGTTGAGTGTCCGACTCTTGATCTCAGCTCAGGTCTTGATTTCGGGGTTGTGGGTTCAGGCCCTGCATTGGGCCCCACATTGGGCATGGACCCTACTTGAAAAAAAATGATCCCACCCTTGCTGATTTTCTTCCCTCCCTCCTATTCTTGTTTTTCTTGTTCTTTTCCTCCTCCTCCCTGCGTCCTTCCCCTTTCCCTCCTCCACTTCTCCTTCTGCTTCTTTTCTGATTTCTTTACCCAGGCTTTGCTTTCTTCTCCCTTCCTTGTCCCTGGTTTCAACTCTTAACCTGTTCTGCAACCCTGACCTCAGTTCTCACCACTGGCTCCTTTAGATTTGTTGTATGTAATGCTCTTTTTCCAGCCCTTGGGACTCTACATCCTTCTACCTGGCTGCTGCTTTGGCAATTGCCATTTCAGGGATTCTTGGATAGAAACTCCTTCCCAAAAGCCCCATTCAGTGAAGCCAAATCACTGCTCTCATTCACAAGGCAGGCTGGTTGCAGCTCCCACAGCAGGAGTGGGGGTGGGGGTGAGGGCAACATTCATAAAGAACAGCACAGAGTTTATCAAGCCTGGGGACTGGTGCATGTCAAGTGCATGCCCAAGTTCAGATCTCAGCTCTGCCACTTCCTCTTGTATTATCCTGGACCTGTTACTCATCTTGCTGTTTCTGGCTTCTTATCTTTAAGACAGAGGGCCTCATTGGGCTAGTCTTTGATTAAACAGATTTATATTTTAAAGTGCTTATAATAGTGCCAATCACACAGTATGTGCCATGCAAATATTTGTTAAATAAATAAGACCCATTCCACAAATATTTACTGAGTACTTGGTTTGGACCAAGTGCATGTACAAGGCATTGTGGGCACTTTCAAGACTGCAACAGTTTCTTCTCTTAGTCGTTCACAGTGTAGTACAGGGAGGGGAGGTAACATGTATACACAAATTGCCTTGATATAAAGAAGAGATGAAAATTTTGAGAATTATGTGGTGGATACTGTAATAGGTACTTCTTTTCATTATTTTATTTAGTATCATTTGGTCATCACTTAAGAGATATCTTTATAACATTTATGTTAAAATTATTAGAAATACCAAACATTTAAAATCGTTGGCCTATTTATTATCTTTTTCATGGAACAGTTCCTTTTGATTAGACAGTTTTTTCCTGGTGGGGCATTCATGTTTTTAAATTAATTTTTTCTTTTATTATGGATATTTCAAGCATACACAAAATAGACACAATGATATAATGAACCCCTAGGCATCTGTCACCCAACTTGAATCATTAGCAACCTATAACTGATAATTGTTTTGATTAATCATATCCCCACTCACTCTCCCCATCTAGATAATGAAAAAAGGAAATTCTAGACACCATATCATTCCACCTGCATTATTCTCGTTTTATAGGTGAGCAAAGTGAAGCTTAGGGAGTTTAGGTAGTTTGGTGAAGGTCGTACAGCTAATAAGTGGCCAATCTGGGACCTGTACTTCCATCTGTTGTACTCCAAAGTCTATGCTTTTAACCCGAATGCTAAAATTTGGGGGAGGCTACAGATGCCCCAAGGAAGGGAAGAAAATGAGAGTTCAGAAGGGAATCCAAGAGGACTTTGCAAAGAAATGGCACTTGAGGCTGTTGAAATGAAGGTAGAGACTTTTTTTTTTTTTTAAAGATTTTATTTATTTACTTGAGAGAGAGAGAATGGGAGATAGCACGAGAGGGAAGAGGGTCAGAGGGAGAAGCAGACTCCCTGCTGAGCAGGGAGCCCGATGTGGGACTCGATCCCGGGACTCCAGGATCATGACCTGAACTGAAGGCAGTCGCTTAACCAACTGAGCCACCCAGGCGCCCAAGGTAGAGACTTTTAAGAAAAATGAAACGCTTACATTAAGGCACAGAGGAAAGCTGAGCAGTGGATTTGAAGAGTATTATTAGTGTGTGGCAAGCAGGTTAACTTGATCAGAATCATTTGGGGAGGGCCTTGTTTAAAATGCTGATTGCTGGGGCACCTGGGTGGCTCAGTCGTTAAGCGTCTGCCTTTGGCTCAGGTCATGATCCCAGAGTCCTAGGATCCAGCCCCGCATCGGGCTCCCTGCTCCGCAGGAAACCTGCTTCTCCCTCTCCCACTCCCCCTGCTTGTGTTCTCTCTCTCTAATAAATAAATAAAATCTTAAAAAAAATGCTGATTGCTGGGACCCCCACCCTGAGGGAGGGACCAACTCTCTGAGGTTTGGGGCCTCCAGATCTATTTTTAACAAGCTACCCTGGAGTATCTGATGTACTCTATAGTTTGAGGACCACATGGGGGCATTTGGTGGAACCAGCAGGACTGTAGGGGTAATCACTCAGCAATTTTGTTTTTGTTTTCCGCTGTCTGTTCAAATCCATTCCATAGCCCTGAGAGAAATCGCAGGGAAGCCCCATGACTTTCCAGGTCATTGTTAATCAGGTCTCCACTCATCTCAAGTCATAGAAAAGTCTTATTTTAGCAAATATATCCCATGTAATACTTCAAATTCAATTTAAAGATTTTTGCAAGGAAAGTGAAATCTCTGTCTTCTAGCTTCTAGGGCATGCTTGGGCTGGCAGGCCACATTGGACAAGGAGAAAGTGGGGGTCTATTTCTCTTTTTCCTGGTTCAGGCTTCTCCTCTCATCCCACTCATCAGATTGCCTCCAATTTTCCAGAGCAGTATTGGAAGGAGGGAGACAGTGTCAGGTATAGAAAAATCCTTACTTTTACTTTAGCACTGCTTTCTGGAGAATAAACTATTTTGATTTTCCAGATTCCTAAATTGGTCTTCATATGTGTTTGTCCTGCTATTCAGCTTTTATGCCAGGTTTTTAATTTTAACAAACCACTATTTAAATTTCCAAGAATTCTGCTTATTTTTATTGTTGGCAGCCCAATTTTGATTTAAGAATGTGATATTGACTTAAATATCTCTTCATACATTAACTATACTTATTTCAGAGTTCTCTTCTGATTCTTGTGTTAACTTTACTTCATTTCATGTTAGTTCCTCCTTTATTCAGCATCCTACCTCTCTTTCATGCTATTTGCCTCAGCTATTTGGTTGTCTAGATTGATTAGTGGGGTTCTTTGAGCACAACTGAAAATCACTGTGGCTCAGGTAATGAAAGTAGATTATGATCACAGGGGATTTGGCATGGGAATATGTAGGACAATTGAGTCTTCCTTAAAGAATGCAGAAGATAGGGTGTCTGGGTGGCTCAGTTGGTTAAGCGTTTGGCTTAGGTCATGATCTCCGGTCCTGGGATCAAGCCCTGCATCGGGCTTCTGCTCAGCAGGGAGTCTGCTTCTCTCTTTTTCTCCCTCTCTGCCCCTCCCCACTGCCTATGCTCTCTCAAATAAATAAATAAATAAAAACTTAAAAAAAAAAGAATGCAGAAGGTGCTTGCATTCTGGGCACAGGGACTTCTTATCTATTGGGCCATCTGGAAGGGACTGGGGACACTGATTTGCTTCTCTCTCAAGCCCTAATCCTTCCTCATGGAATCCTCTTGTGGCAGACTCCCTACTGCATTAAGAGGAATGTTCTTTTACCACAAGAATCAGTAATGCAAGGATGAGTCAATATTGGGTTATATAAATTACCATGTTAATAAATTAAAGGGGGAAAACCATTTCATTTAGACAAATGCAAAAACACATTTAATAAATTTCAAAGTCCAATGCTGATTTTAAACATTTGTTACATTACAAAAATGAACATGTACCTAACATGGCAAAATATGTAAAATTCACACACATTTATACATAGCAAAAAAAGCCATTTTGCTTAGCAATAAAACATGAAAGTGAGGAATAAAATGACACCACGTTTACCACTAATATCTTTTTAGTATATAAGCAATGAACATTATATATAAAATTTAGCAATAACAGAAAAATATAATGGAAATTGGAAGTCCCTCCTCCTGTAATCCATGCTTAGGAAATAACCAATATGAATATTTTGATGCCATTTCTCCAAATTTTACTTTCCTCAGCAAATTAAGATTTATTGTTTTTCAGATGGATCACAAAATGGGATCAAAGAATCAGTCAACACATTTATTTCTTTGTTTTTTTTAAGATTTAGTTATTCATTTGAGAGAGAGAGAGAGAGAGAGGACCCGGGGGTGGGGGGGCAGAGGGAGAGGAAGACAGAGAATCTCAAGCAGACTCCCTGATGTGGGGCTTGATCCCACAACCCCGAGATCATGACTGGAGCTGAAATCAAGAGTCGGATGCTTAACGGAATGAGCCACCCAGGTGCCCTCCAGTCAACACATTTAGACAGCAGTGTAAAGTAGCATAACAGTTTTAACTGGGGACAAAAGTTGTTGTTTTTAAATTCAAATCTATTTTATTTTTTTAAGTTTTTATTTAAACTCCACTTAGTTAACATACAGTGTTATAGTCATTTCTGGTATAAAATTTAGTGATTCAACACCTCCATACAACACCCAGCGCTCATCAGGAAAAGTGCACTCCTTAATCCCCATCACCTATTTCACCCATTACCCCACCACCTCCCCTCTGATGACCATCACTTTGTTCTCTGTAGCTAAGAGTCTTGTTTCCTGGTTTGTTTCTCTCTCTTATTTTTTTCCTCAAAGTTGTTATTTACCAATGTTTCAATTATTTATTGATGTATAGCAAACTACCCCAAGGCTCTATGGCTTAAGACAATAACCATTTTATTATTTGCTCATGATTCTGCCAATCAGAGTGGTATTCTCTCCTCTCTCTTTATATGGCCTTTCTATGTGGTCCCTCCAGCAGGGGCCAGACTTCTTACAGGGTAGATCCAGACTCACAAAAGCACAAAAGTAGAACCTTCTAGGCTTCCTTAATTCTTACAGTGTTATTGCCACTGCTGTCGGTTGATTAAAAGCAAGTCACAGGCCCAGTGCAGAATCAAGGGCAAGGGACTACACAAGGGTGTGAATACCAAGAGGCACGGTTTGTCAGGACCACAATTTAACAGACTAGCACCACAGATATGCTTTTAGTTATAGACAACCCAAAAGAATCAATTGGAAAATAATTAGGAACAATAAGAGCTTAGTGAAATGACTGATAACAGAGTAGATAGAAACGATTATATACCTAAACAGTGTTACAAATTTTAATAAAATCAAAGATGGTATTTATCATACCAATAATTTTTCTCATGGAATACTTATTTAGCCACTACCATATAATGAGTATTATGCTGGGCCCCGGCTATACAGAGGTACACAGAATAGACACAGATTTAATCCTTATAAAATTCACAGTCTAGAGAAGCAGGCATACATTCAACAAAGTCCCAGAGGTAGGAAAGAACTAGTGCATTAGTGAGTTATTGCTGTGATGAATGCTGTGTAACAAATCCCCAAATCTTAGTGGCCTAAAAAAATAAATATCTATTGTTCTGCTCAAGAGCGTTTATTGTTGGTGTGTGCTAGTTTGACATATGGGGTGGGCTCAGGTCTGTTCTACTCATCTCTCCATCTGGGATCAGCAGCTAATCAGAGTGCTCTCCTGCCAGACAGCAGAAATCCAAGCCAAACCATGTCTGCCCATTCAAAGCCTATGTTTGCACTGTTTACTTACATTTACTTACTTACTTACTGTTGGCCAAAGCAAATCACATGGCCAAGTCTAATATTAGAGACTAAGATGTATAATTCTATTACATGGAGAAAATGAGGAAATAGAAACAATAATCTAATTAACCACAGTAATTTGAAGAACTGAGATAGGTCCACTGAGGCTTGGGTGTCATGAATGAGAAGGATAGTGGTGGGATATAAGGTTGAAGTGACTGATAGATAAGGACCAGATCATTTAGGGCCTTGTTGGCCTTGTTAAAAATGTTGAATTGCATCTAAGTGCAATGCAAAGCCATTGGAGACTTTTAAGCATGAGAGTGATTTGGTCAGTTTGCCTTTTAAAAAAGATGCCACTGGAGTACCTGGGTGGCACAGTTGGTTAAACACCTGACTCTTGGTTTCAGCTCAGGTCCTGATCTCAGGGTTGTGAGATCGAGCCCCATGTTGGGCTCCACACTCAGCACAGAGTCCACTTGAGATTCTCTATTCCTCTCCCTTTGCTCGCCCCCCGCTATGAGCTCTCTCACCCTCTCTCTCTAAAGTAAATAAATCTTTTTAAAAAAGATGCTGCTGTGTAAAGAATGGAAGAAAAGAGGACGTAGAATACTTATCAAGTTAGTACAGTAAGTTAAGATGGTGGCTTGGCTTAGAGAAGGAGAGGAATAGTGTAGATGAAGAGAGGTCAAGGGATTGAGATATATTTTAGAGAAAGTATGGTTAGATTTGGTTGTGACTTGGATGTGAGGTTGAAGGAGAATCCAGGAATGACTCAGATTCCGGCAATTGCACCGGGTGAACACAGGTGTCCTAATTGCACTGGGGAGGATCTGGCAGAGGAACAGTTTTGAGGAGGCAGATTAAAAGTTCAGTTTTGGAAATACTGAATTCCATATTCTTGTGAGACAATACTCAGAAATATCTAGGGATAAACTTAACAAGCAATGTGAAGGATCTATATGAATAAAACTATAAACCTCTATTGAGAGCCATAAAAGATTTGAATCAACAGAGTGTCAAACCTTACACTTGAATAGGAAGACTCAAAATTGTAGAGATGTCAATTTTCACTAAGTAAATCCATAAATTCAATGCAATTTCAATCAAAATTTCAATAGCATTTTTTTCCCCTTGGAACTTGCAGCAATTACCAGGGACATTCTCTAGAAGAAGAATAATGAGAAATAACCTCCTCCATTATATAATAAAATACTTTATAAAACAACAAAATTTATAACAGCAGAATATAGGCAGAGGGGTAGACTGATAGCTCAATGGTGTGGAATAAAGTGTGGAAATATAGATTCAAGAACAGATGAGGATTTAGTATGTTACAAGGGTAGTGTATCCAAGTGGTGGGAGAAAAGACTATTCAGTAAATGGCTTAAAGACAACTAGATAACTATTTGGAGAGGAAAGGAGATAAAGCTGCATTCGACGAAGCTCTACTTTTCTTTTTATCTGCTCTATACTATTCTATTTCAGTATAGCATAGGGTAGTAAGTTATATTCATATTGATGTCCTTTTAGGTTTTTCCTTTATTATAAACAATGTGAAAAGAAAATATTTATATAGCATCTTTGGACAAATGTGTGAATCCTTCTCTAGTATAGATTCAGAGATATGAAATTGCCGGGTCAGAAAGCAGGTACTTTTTTTTTTTTTTTAAGGACTGTTGAATTTCCCTTTGAAATCCCAAACTACACTCCAGCAACAGTGGACACTCCAGCAACAGTGGACAAGAAAACAAAAATGAAATAAACTAAAAAAAAAAAAACAGATGAATCAAGTTAATAAAAATAAAAGCAGAAATAAATGAAACAAACAAACAAAAAAACAATAATTGAGATGATCAATAAAACCCAAAGCTGGAGTGTTTGAAAGAATGAGAAAAACACACAAACTCTCGGCAAGGGCGCTCAAGGCAAAGAGAGAAAACACAAATGGTATTATGTATGATGAGAGAGAGCACGGACGCAGAGGAGATTTTTAAAATTAGAAGACTTCTTTGTATAGCATCTTAGCTCAAGTCAGAGGGTGAGGTGGGAACTGCAAGTAATGAAAATTGCCAGTGAAATTCTTTTCTAAGTTGGGCTGATGTTGGAGATAGATATGCTCTTGCAAAAATCTAATGATCTTTCTTCAGCTTTGAATTCCATCATTATATTTATGATTCATGGCCGACTTACATGAAAAATATCTTTAAACTATTGAATTACTCTTGGAGTGGTGAGATACTCAAATGTTGAAACAGGCTGACTGGATGAACAGCAGATTCACATCTTGCTCATATGGGGCATAACTTCTTTAATTGGAATAACAGGAGGAATTACCCACATGGTTTGAATTGTTAGGCTCCCTTTTTTCCTCTCTTCTTTTCTTTAAAAAGATTTTTTAAAAATGTAATAGAGCATGTATAGTTGAATTCACATAATAAATGTATGAATGTATAACTTTATATACCAATCCATTTGAAAACCTAGATAAAATGGACAAAGATGTCAAGGAAAATATGAATTACCAAAAACTGATCCAAGAAAGCCAATACAAAACACTTAAAAAAATAGGTAAAGATCCATCTATCAATCTGCCCCTCCCTCCCTATCACCCAGGACACAAGCCTTTTATAGTTATATGGGCAAGCTCTACGGAATCTCAGAGAAGAGCTCCCTCCCATCTTACATTTCAGAGTGTAGAAGAACATGGGGCCCCACCAGTTTTATTTTATAAGGCTAGTTTATTTCTGATTTCAAGACAAGAAACTACAATTACAGGCTAATCTTACTTACGAATGTAGAGGCCAAAACTCTAAATAATACCAGATAATTGAATCTAGTGATGTATTAAAAGAATAATATAGCTTGATCAAGTAGAATTTATCTGAGAAATTCAAGTTGGGGAATCAATGTAAATATCAATCTACCTTACTGTATTTAGGGACTAAAGGGGGAAAAATTCACGGGTACCCGTGGGTACTGGGAAGACATTTGCTAAAATGCAGCATCCTTTTAGGATTAAAAACAGGAGAAATAGATACAAAGGGTACCTACCATAAATATAGAGCAAATATTTTTTTATTGAAGTGTAATAGACAGGCAATGTTACATTAGTTTCAAGTGTACAACATGGTGATTTGACAACTCTATACATTATGCTATGTAGCTACCATCTGTCACCAAGTGATGCTACTACAATCCCATTGACTATATTCCCTACACTAATATATAGCAAATATTATACTTAATGGTGAATCTCTAGAAACATTGTCATTAAAGTAAGAAGCAACACATGGATGTTTGCTTTAACTACCAATCATTACAATTCTAGTGAGGACCTACCCAGTGCAACATGAGGAAACGTAAGAAGATAAATACTGGACAGGAATATAGAATTACAGAGTGGTATTAACTGAAACATGAAAACATTGTTCTCTTTGCTCCCTTGGCTGTCAGTAACACTTAAAAAAAAACCTAAACCACATAAGGAGCATGTTCTATTTACTCCTCTGTAACTCAATTATATATATGGAATATCTCTATAGGGGCACATATACATTAGGTGAATTAATGCAGTTTGTTTAACTAGGTCCCTACTGATGAATGTTGGATTTCTGTTTTTCTTCTTTCTTTCTCTTTCTTTCTTTCGCTATTTTAAACACTTCTTTGTCTTTGTGTCGCTGTGTTTGAGGGTTAAATGTCTAGATCTTGAATTGCTAGATTAAAAACAGCCTAGATGTCTTTCAGCATGGGAATAGTGAAGCAGATTGTGGCTTGCTTTGCGTTCCAAACCATGGAATACACCTCAGTGATAAAAAGCAACAGACTATTGGCACACACTACAACTGGGAAGAATCTAAGGAATTGTGCTGAGTGAAAAAAACAATCATAAAAGGCCACATGCTATATAATTCCCTTTATATATAACATTTTTAAGTGACACAGTTTTAGAAATGGAAGACAGATTAGTGATTGCCAGGGGTTAGAGATGGGGTGGGGTTGGATGGTGGAGATTTGGGGGGATGTAGGGCTGGTCATTAAAAGGGAGCAGGAATGATCCTTGTGGTGATGTAACTGTTCAGTGTCTTCACTGTGGTGGTGAATCCTAATGGGGATATGTGAGTCCAAATGTGAAATTTTATAGGACTAACACACACACACACACACACACACACACACACACACACACACACACACACACACAATGAATACAAGTAAGATGGGGGATCTCAATAAGATGAATGGATTGTATCAGTGCCAGTATCCCAATTGTAATATTGTACTCTAGTTTTACAAAATGTTATCACTGGGGAAACTGGGTAAAGAATATGTGGGATCTCTTTGTATTTTTTCATGTGAAACTACAATTATCTCAAAATATAAATTAAAATGTGTAAAATATGTAATTTTCAATTTTTATGTTTTTGTCAAGTTGCCCTCCTAAAATGTTGCTTCAGTGTGTGCTCCTAATGACAATAAGGCATATGATAGCATCTACGTTCCTCCAAATTTAAACAACAAACTACTTTTGACTATCAAATTGGAAAGACTTAAGAGTGACATATATTCCACTGCTGGCCAGGGTGTGGGAAATAGGCACTCTCAAATGTTGTTTGTGTGTGCTGTATGTTGGGTTCCCCAGGAAGGAGAATGAGGCAGAGTCATGGGTAAGGGGTTATTAGAGCATGTTATTGGGATCAGCAAGTCCAGAAGGAAAGGGGGGAAAGCAGGATTGGGCACAGGGAGAAACTGAGCTAAAATGCAGTCTCAGCAGAGACCTCAGCTGACCCTACAGATAGTTTTGAAGTATGGATGACCCTTCAGAGTTGTCTTCAGTTAGGAGGATGAAGCTTTTTGCCCTCCTGTAGATCAGTTATTGGATGCATCTGCTCTGCCAGGACTAGGGTGGTTTATGACAAATACTGACTGATGTCAAGTGGCTGAACATTTTGTCCCCCAAAGTGTATAGTATTTTGTCCTTGGTGGATGTTCTGTAGTGGACAGGAATATATCTACCCTCTATGCACTTCCATATGTCCACTCACCTTGTCTCTGATATATCAATCACTCACCATTCAGGCCAGGCCGTTCTCCTGGTTCACTGCGTTTACATATATTTAAACCTCAGATTCCTTCTCTTTCCTCACAAAACAGATAATCAGCTGCACCAGTTTGTATTTTTTGCTGTGCAGACATTTAAATTTTTTTATGAGGTCAATTTATTTATCTGTATTTAATCTTTTCTTTTATGGCTTCTGGATTTTGTGCCACAGTTGGAAAGAGTTCCCATTCCAAATTTATTTTAAAATCCATCTTTGTTTCAAGTAATTTTTTTTACTTAAAATTTTTTGTCCTTTTGAGATTTGTTATGATATAAAAAAGGCAGATGATCTAGCACCATTCACTCAAAAGGCTAGCCAGCAGTCTTGATCCCATTTATTTAATAATTTATAATTTTACCACTGAATTGAAATGTTACCTTATCATATACTAAATTCTCTGATGATTCTGATGAATGATTTCTTAAATCTTCTTAATACTAATTTGTCTTTGCATTTCTGAAATGAATCCTACTGGCTCATGATTTATTATATTTTTATGTTTTGTTGAATTCTATTCACTAATATTTTATCTAGGAATTTTGCATCTATTTTCAACCATGAAAATGGCCACTCATTTTTATTTTGTTCTGCTTTAGTTTTACTATTTTATATAGCAAAAAGGGATTTGGAACTCCTGATTCCAGGCTTTGACCCCAGGATAAAGCTGAAAGTATACCTCTTTATAGTGTGTGTGGGTGTGTATGTGTGTGTGCACGTGTGTGCGCATGTGCGTGCTTTCTAGAAGGAAACTCTCCCAAGTGGGCACTATCCCCCAGAAATGGGATAACTCACCCAGTTAACCAATATCCCCAAGAAGAGAAGGGAGTCCTTCCATCCAGAGGATGAACATTATATTAGTCACCTATTGCTGCATAACAAACTACCACAGACTTAGCAGCTTAAGACATATTTTCTCACAGTTTGTGTGGGTCAAGCATCTGGGCATAGCCCAGCTGGGTCTTCTGGTTGGGATCTCGCAAGGCTTCAGTCAAGTGGTCAGCCACGGCTTGGTTCTTATTAGAGGCTTGACTGTGGAAGGTTCTGTTCCCAGTTCCCTGAGATTGTTGCCAGAATTCATTTCCTTATAGCTATAAGATTTATGACAGCTTTTTTCTTCAAACCCAGTAATGGAGAGAGGAGGGAGACTCTCGAGTCTGCATGAAAAAGTCTTACATTATGTAATGTAATCATGGGACCCATCACCTTGTCATATCCTATTGGGTAGAAGTTAATCACCACACACCCAATGGGATGGGGTAATAAAAGACCTGAATGGCAGAAGGCAGGGATCGTGGGAACCACCTTGAAGTCTGCCACAATACCATGTGTGACTGCACACCCCACCTCTAACCTACAAAATCACCTGTGGAAGAGCTTCTAGGATCAAAACCTGAATTTGCTGCCAGGTAAATAGAGATCTTACTCGAGCTGAAGAAATCTAGTCTACCTGCCAAATATTTTTTTCTAAACCATCATCTGCAAAATACAAGGGGAAAAAAAAATCACCAAATATTTGAGAAAAACCAACATTACAAGAGAGGTGTCAAACCCACCAAACACAAAAACTAACTTCTGAGAAAGAATTAAGGAGGGAAGGAAGAAAAGAGTAACATTAGTATCAATTCCTTAGAGTTTCAGGAGTCTGTCACAATCATAGAAAGCCACTATGAGAAATGGGAAATTAGAGGGCCTAAAATTTTAAAGTAGGATTATAAAACAAAACTCAAGTCAACAAGAGGGCTGAAGACTGAAATAGAAAACTGGAAGCGAGGGACTCTCCCAGAATGTGGAATAAAGGGTTCAGAGGTGTAAAGCATAAGAGACAGGGAGGATAGACCTTTAAGTTACACAATTAATTGAATTGATGTTCTGAACGGAGTTAAGAGAATGAAAGAGAGAGTATGGTGACAGAAGCAACAGAAGAAAATTTCCTAGAGCTGAAGACAGAAGCACAGAGTGCTGAGCAGTATCAATAATAGCAATGAAAACCCACCAGGACACATTAGGTAAACTATAGTACCCCAAGGGTAAAGAGAACATTCTTGAAACTTTCAGAAGGAAAGAAACAAGTTTCTAAGAAAGAAAAGAGAATTAGATTAGCATCAGACTTCTCAACATCAGCACTGGATCCTAGGAAAAAACAGAGTTTGAAATTCTCAGAAACTTCTGTTACAACTGAAATTCTCTATTCAAACTATTAGTCAAGTATGGGGACATTAAAGACATTGTCATTTCTACATGTATCTAGGAATTGTATCATCCCCCAGAGCCCTTCTCTGGAAGTATTTCAGGATGTACTCCAGCAAAAATGAAAATGGAAATTCAAAGAAAAAGGAAGATCTGGAACCTGAAAAAGTAGAGGGATAACACAACAAATAGTTAAGGGTAAAGAATTTAATGTGTAATGCAAATAGGGCAATAGTTTAGAATAAAAACTCCAGCTGCTTTCAATGTAGGGAGTGTGAGTGGTCAGCTGGGGAGAGAAGTGAAAGCTAAGGGTCATCAGAAGGAGGGTATAGATATTGACTAACTACCTGTGAAGAGAAAAACAATTTAAATTTGTATCTAAATATTGTATATATGTTTGGAAATATATATATCTCTAAAACAACTAGAAAAATTGAGCAAAGAAAATATCAATCCTACAAAAGTTAGAGGAAGGAAAGGGGAAAAATTAAGAAAGACAACCCTAGGAAACCTGAAATATGGTGGCAAAAATAAACTCAAGTGTTAGCATTCAGATTAAATGTAAATGAGTTAAATTTCTCTATAAAAAGAAACTGTAGCCACCATTTACTGTAAATCTACCATGTTTTAGACTTTAGATAGCTGCTTTATTAAAAGCTAACACTGGGGCGCCTGTGTGGCTCAGTCAGTTAAGCATCCGACTCTTGGTTTCTGCTCAGGTCATGATCTTGAGATCAAGCCCTGCATCAGGCTCTGCACTCAGTGGGGAGTCTGCTCGAGATTCTCTCTCCCTCTTCCTCTGTCCCTCCCCTGACTCGTGCACTCTCTCTCTCTCTCTAAAATAAATAAGTAAATCTTAAAAAAAGGCTAACACTAAATCCTGCAAGGTAGGTTCTATGTTTACTCTTCTCTTAGAGATGAGACAACTGAGGTTTAAGAGAGATGAAGCCATTTGCTTCTAGTATAGAAGCTGGACACAAACCCAGGCTCTTTGCTGCTTAACGCCATGCTCTTAATCATTCTATTAAACCAGAACTTAGCTGGGTTAAAAAAAAACAACATTATATACATATTATTTGTAAGTAATAAACGAATGCAAAAATATATATAAAACCTGAAATAAAGGTTTGAAAAAAGATAATACTAGGCAAATTATAATAAAAATGAGAGGAGGTAGGGGCAATAATATATTGATATTTGCATTATGTGATGTGCAACTCTGAGAACAGTGCATATAGTAAAATTCTGTTTTTGTTAATAAAAATTTATGTGTGTATGTGTGTGTGTGCTGTAGAATTAGGAGTGATGCAAAGGGAGGATGTATGTAGATTGTTTGAGTTATTGTATAAGGCTCTTTTACTTGTGTGATTTTAAAATATTTTTTTAAAATATAGGGAATAAAGACTATTCTTGATCTTTCAAGAGTTTATCAGTTTCACTGGGGAGGAGGCAGGTGCTCCATTGTAATGCAAACCAAGACAGAAAGTAGGGAGAGAGGCTGTGTACTATGTTGGATGAACACAAAACTCAGCCTTAAAAGTGAAACAAGGGGGATGCTTTTCAATGGAGATGTCACCAAGCACCTTCTCTCATCAGACTCTGACAGTTCCCCCTTTCCATTAGGGGGTTGAGAGGGAAGAATCCAGAGGCACTGTATAAGAATGACAGTGTCAGCCATGTGTCTCCATTTCAAAGCAATGGAATGTTTTCAATCAGAAAAATGGAAAAAACAAAACATAAACAACTCGACTTTTCTTATTTCATCCCGACTGGGTTGTCTGTCCCTTTGCAGTTGCTATGGCAACAGCAGCTCTCCTTTTTCTTCATTTAGATCTTTTTCCAAATTGAGAACAATGAATGTAAGAGATCAGAAAGTGGGAAAAGCAAGTAGACATTCAAGTCATTAGAATTATTTACCCTGGAGAAGAGAATGCTAAGAGGTGGCAATTATATTGTTCTGGGCTATTAAAGGTTACTGCTACATAGGTAGTTCACTGCTTGGGCCCAAGATAAAATCAGATTTATTTGAACTGGAGGGAAATAGCTTTTGGAAGAATAAGTCCCTGATAAAAAGTTCTGTGGGACTGCTTCTCCTCTCAGGGTAGATGGATGAGGAGGCATTGGAATTTTGCATCTTGCAGTGGTTGTCATCTTCCTCTGAAAAGTTCTTGATTGGTGAAACAATATATCAATACAACAAACACCAAACACACAGAACTTATTCTGTTTTTATGTTTAAATATAAAATACCACTACATATTTTGTATTTGTTATCTCAATCTTTGCAACAATCCTAGGAGGAAGAGATCGTTCTTATTCCCATTTTATGGATGAGAAAACAGAGGGTGAGAGAATGAAGCAGCTTGCCCAGGGTCACACAATTGATGAATGGCAGATCTGGGATTTGAACTCAGGAATCCTGTATTCTCATGATAGATCATCACTCTCTTGAAATGGACCCAGTTGTACTGGGGCCTTGGAGGGAATCCTGTATAAAGCCTTAGCACACATGAGTTCTAGTTTTACTAATCCATTTATTGAGTCCAGTGACTTATTGAATGCTTACCATATGCAATCCCTAGGTAGGCACTGGGGAAGCAGAAAAGAGCAGGTGGATGAAGTCTCCTAGAGCTTATAATCCAGGAAAAGCCCATGGGATAGAAGCAAATAAATGAACAGGATAATTTCAGGTACTAATGGATGCTGTGAAGGAAATAAAACTGAGCAATGATAGAGAATAAGGGGTAGGTGGGCAGGCAGAGGGTGGGCTGCTTGGGCAGGATGGTTTGGAAGGTCTTTCTGTGGAGGTGATGACTTGAACTGAGCCCTGGTTGACAGGAGGGAGGTGGCCATGTGCAGATCTGGAAGAAGGACCTTCCAGGCAGAGGAGCAGCAAATGTAAATTTGGGAACAAGCCTGAAAGTGGGACAGTGGGGTTGGAGCATGGTGAATCAGGGTAAGGTAAGTGTTGGAGGTTGCAGGTGGCTTCAGATGAGTTTGGTGAGTTGGATGGAGAGGCAGATTCACCATTTGGGGGGGTATACCGCTGGCATGCAAACATCCTACAGGGCACAGGACAGCCCCCACCGAAAGAATTATCCGACCCCAAATGTCCATGTTTGAGAAACCCCGTTCTCTGCATAAAGGAATAAGAGGCCAAGGAAAGGAGATCGAATTTTATTTTGAGTGAAAGAGAATCCATTAGATGACTTGAAGCAGTGGAATGTTTTGATGAGATTTACATTACAGAAGATTAACTATGACTGCTGAATGGAAAATACATTGTAGGAGAATCAAGAGTAGAAGCTGAGATTTTTGTATTAACAGCACTAAGTATTCTGGATGAATGGAGATGGTGGCATGGTTTAGGGGAGTGGCAGAGGGTTAGGGAGGCAGAGGTGACCACCCTCACTGATGGGCTGGATATGGGGCTTGGATGAGAGAGAGGAACCAGCCATGATGCTCAGGTTGTGCACAACCTGAGCAACTGGGCAGGTGGATGCTGGAGCGGCATGTTTACATGGAGAGGAAGGAGGTTGGGGATAATGTGAGAAACTAGTCATGCTAGATGTTTGTCAACCTATTAGCTATACAAGGGGAGGTGTCACATAGGCTGTTGGAAATACAGTCACATAAGTGACTTATGTCACTTAGTTTCCTCCTTTAGAAAATGAGCAATGGCCCCCAAATCCTCTGATCCTGGTGCGATACAACCTGGATGGGGGCGGGGTGGGGAGACTGGATTTGACGGACTTTGGCAGTATCATCCAATTCTACATCTCCCTTCATTTTCCCCTCAGAGCACTGCTATGCAGACAGACAAGAGGAAATTAGTCCTCTTTTGCAGAAACTAAATTATGCTGTGTAACAACTAATCCTCCTAAGGAGGCAGAGTGAGCCAGTAGTTGCATAGTGGTCTGGGATCATCCCAAGAACTAAGGGTGGGATCTCCCTGGCAGCTGAAGGAGATTAATAGAAATAAAATCACACCATGCCATGAAAGGGGCCGTTATCATTGGCTGAACCTCCAAGGAGGGGTCGGGACCTCAGAAGGTTATAACCCATGATTCTCACCAACTTCTTTCCCCATGGCCCAGAGGCTGTGTCTCCTTCCAAATTCACTGTGATCTTGCATTGCTGACAAGGTTTGGAAAGACCCGAAGCAGGTACACTACCTTATTTTAAATTTGTAGCTGTTTCTTTGGTATCTAACCACAGGCTGAAAAGGGGCTTATGCTTTTGAGGTAACCTGGAGCCAAATGAGCTGAAACATTTTTTGGTTTTGTTTTTTTGAGAAAATGACATGAGCAGCTAAGAGGAAGGCTGAGAGTTAAGTTCCCTCTATTTTTACTGTTTTTGAGGGTGGGTGTGGGCAGCAGTGTCGCAGGGAGCACACCCCACCCTCCGCTAGCTTGAGTGGCTTTCCCAGCTGCAATGGGGTAACGCCCAGGGGAAATAATCTAACTGTGCTACTGGTAATTAAATGGAGAATGTCAAGTCTCCCAGAGGACCACTGCTTATTGGAGAAGTGGAGAGCAATCTTTGCTAGCAGCCACTCACTGGTGGAAAAGTAAAATGAGCTTTGTTTTGATGAAGTGTCCTAGAGCTAGTGAAATATCCCGCGAAGGGCATTGTCTCCAAGACTTGCTGAATTTATTGTGTTGAACCATAAAGCTAAGGCAAAAAAGATTAAGAATCTTGGCAGTTAGTTTAGAGGGGAGTAGAGGGTGGATATTAACATGGACAACTAATTTTTCAAAGGCTTGACACATGCCAAGCTTGGTAATATGGGTATAATGTTGAAACAAGGGTCTTGGGCAACTATTTTGGGTTTCTGGACCATAGAGTTTCTGTACAACTCTGCCTTTGTAGTATGGAAGCAGCCGTAGACATATGTAAATGAGTGAGCGTGGCTGTGTCTCAATAGATCTTCCTCTATAAAAACAGATGGCAGACGGGATTTGGCCTATGAGCTGCAGTTTGCCAACCCATGGTTCTTATACCTTACTGTGTATCATACAGGAGCTTTATAATTAAATGCTGATGTCCTGGGTATCAGTACTTTTTAGAAACTCTGCAGATGATTTATTGTGCAGCTAGGGATTAGAATCAATAGGTTTAGAGTTGTGGTTTTCACTTGGTCACACAATAGAGGTGTGTGTGTGTGTGTGTGTGTGTGTGTGTGTGTGTGTGTGTGTGTGTGTGTGTCTTAAAAATACTTATGACAGGGCACCTGGGCGGCTCAGTCAGTTAAGCATCCAAGTCTTGATTTTATCTCAGGTCATGATCTCAGGGTCATGAGATTGATCCTTCACAAGGAGTCTGCTTAAGATTCTCTTCCTCCTCCTCTCTCTGCCTTTCCAACCCCCCACCCCACCCTGCCCTACTGGCTTGTGCCCACTCTCATTCTCTCTAAAAAAAAAAAAGAATACTTATGACCAGCACCATCTTTACAGAGACTTAATTGGTCTGGATATGGTTTAGGGAACAGAATGTTTTGTTTTAAGATTTTATTTATTTATTTGACAGAGAGAGAAAGCATAATTAGGCAGAGAGGCAGGCAGAGGGAGAAGGAGAAGCAGGCTCTCCACTGAGCAGAGAGCCCCATGTGGGGCTCCGTCCCAGGACCCTGGGATCATGACCTGAGCCAAAGGCAGATGCTTAACCGACTGAGTCATCCAGGGACCCTGGGATCAGAATGTTTTTAAAACTTCCCAAGTGATACCCCTGTAAAGCCAGATTTGAGAACCACTAGTCTAGAAGGCAAGACAAACAGGCAGTTTCCATATGGTATGGTAATTCTCCTACAGGAGTAATTTCAACAAGTGAATTGTCCATTTTCTCATTGAATAAACACTTACATAGTGCTTGCTATGTGCTAGCTAAGGGTCCTAGGCATTTATAGATGTTAACTCATTTAATTTTCACAACATTCTTAGGGTAAGTACTATTCATATTTCCATTCTGTAGTTGAGGGAACTGAGGCACAGAGAACTTAATTGGGAACAAAGGGGATGATGGTGTTTTAGGAAGGGCTTCTAGGAAATGTGATGTCTGAGTCGAAACATTAAGGGCATGTTCAAGACAGCCCAATAAATGTGGGGTGAGCCAGGGAATGGGGTGAGCCAGGGAATGGAGTGAACATTGCTTCCCCAGGAGGGTCTGTCCAAGGATGGGGGTGAGGGATGGCATGGCATCTATGTAAACGGCAAGTGAGTTGGGTGTAGAATGTGTTCTGTTCTTGGAGACCTCAAGTTTTCTTTAAAAGCAAGATGAATTAGTTCCAGAGAGCTGTTATGTTGCATAGTGCCTAGAGTCAGCAATACTGTATTGTGCACTTCAAAATTGGCTAAGAGGGTTGATCTCATGTGCAGTGTTCTTAACACACACACACACACACACACACACACAAGAACAAAAGACAAAAATGAACAAAGGGACATAAGGAAACTCTTGGGGGTGACAAATATGTCTATTGCCTCGACTGTGGCGATAGCTTCGTGGGTGTGTGCATATGTCCAAACCCATCAGACTGTATATGTTAAATATGTGCAGGTTTTTTTGTACATCAATTATACTTCTGTTTTTAGAAAAAGATTTTTCAGTGAAGTGGTGGAGATGAAGTTGCTTTTTGGGAGTGAATGAAAGGGAATGACACAGAAGTTAAGAGTAAAGATAATTCCCGGTAGAGCCTTGAAGAAGACAAGAAATACAGGGTGGGGGCAAGAAGAGATGGAATTGAGGGCACCAGGATTTACTTTAAATGAGAGAGAGTTGTGCAGACTTAATACCGATAGGCAGGGGCCAGAGCAAAGAGGGATGTTTCAAGTAAGGGGGAAGGGGGAATGAATGACAGAGCAGGGTTTTTGTTTTTTGGTTTTTCTCTTTTTTCTTTTCTTTTCTTCTCTCTCTCTCTCTCTCTCTCTCTTTTTTTTTTTTTTTTTGAGAGAGAGGGAGTGAGGGGAAGGGGCAGAGGGAGAAGGACAGACAGAATCTTAAGGAGGCTCCACTCTCAACATGGAGCCTGTCTCAGGGCTCGATCTCATGATCCTGAGATCATGACCTGAGCTGAAATCAGGAGTTGGATGCTTAACCAACTGAGTCACCCAGGCGCACTGACAGAGCAGGGTTCTTGAGAAGGAGACACAGGGTCTAGAATGTGTGAGGACCTGTTAGCAAGCAGGGCCTCCTTCTTGGGCAAGGAAAGGATGATGTGGATGCATATATTTTGTAGGTGAGTTGGCAGCTGGGTGGAGAAAGTTCTCTCTGATGTTTTGTTTTGTTTATCAGTAGTGGCTGTTGTGGGTACAAGGAACAGTGATCTACTCAAGCTTGTGCAAGAGAGTTTATCAGCTAGAATTGCATGCAGAAATCCAAGTATAAGTGTTTCATCTAACAGGGGTCGTATATTTCTTAAATATTGAGAATATAGAGATAGGCGGTTCAAAGATGATACAGCTATTTAAAGAAATAGTAAGGCATTTAAGCTCTTTCTAGCTACCTGATTCACCACACTCAGCGTGTAGCTTTTGCTCTCTTGGCCACATGATGTTTACTGTTCCTCAAGCATCATACATGATCTCTAGGTAGGAAGGAAGGGTAAAAGGTGCATGTCAGTTGAGACTTTTTTTTTAATAAAAAATTTTTCCTAGAGGCACCATCGATAGACTATCACTTATATCTCATAGGTCAGACCAAGTCACATGACCATCTGTCTGCAAGGGGGTTTGGGGAGGCAAGTATATTTAATTGGGCATATTGTCCTCCAAACAAAATCAGAGTTGTGTTATTCAGGGGGGAGGAAAGGAGAAGGCAATGGGGATAGGGAAATAGCAAGGTCTACCACAGAATACATGAAAAATCTTAGGAACCCAAGGAACCAAAGGAGAGCCAGCCTTACAGAATTTGGAACAGAGAACTAAGATTCTCCCTCTCTAATGGATGGCAGGGAATTGCTATCTTCTCCTTGTACCTCTGCTTTATTTTTCTTTTTCTGCCGACCAGCTTCTTCTATTTACATTTTGTTTCTACTTGATAGTAACTTCTGTGTACCCACGAATCATACTAGCCTGCCCAGCTGATCTTCATTCAGCTGCTTCGGTTTCCCAATTCCAGATTCAGGAGATTGGATACTTTTCTGAACCAGGCTTACAAATTGGCTTATAATGGCCTATTGTTGACCATTGGCAAGTCAATAGGTGATCTGAGTTTGACTGGACAGTGGATAGACTCATTTGAGTTGAGTCTTGGCCATACCCTCACCACAGGAAATGTGAGGGGTAATTTCCCTTCGAAGGAGCTCTGGGAAGGGGAGGTCATATAGCATTTCTATTTTCTCTGGGAAATAGAAGGTGAGGTCTTAACCCAAGGGTATGCAGAGAAGAGGTGGATGAGAAAGTTCAAGAGACTAACTAGCTGACGCTTAGAAGATACTCAGAGCAGCAGGAAGGGTCCCACTGAGTTTTCCAACCAATATTTTGTAAAGATTTCATTCTTCGTGGTTATGCATTCTCTTTCAGCAGGGCTCACAGCCTAGTGTAGATACACGGGAGGCAGATACTGGATTGATCCAGGGTTGGAATTTTCCCAGGTAGGTGAAGAAGTCAGACATTAGTAAAGAAGATTAAAGGATTAAAAAAAAAACAAAGACAAAAAATAGCCGATATGATTATCAGCTGTTACCAAAGAAAAATAGTAGGATTTAAGATTTTAGAGGCATGGCATTTCTTGTTGACACGGTTAGTCTAAGGTGTGGTCATAGGAGACGATGGACAAAGAGAAGCAGAGGGGAAGGCCATGGAGCTGAAAATGCACAAGATTTGAAAGGCGTAAGTAGTGGATGGGTTGCTCAAATACATACTGAAGTCACTTGGGTTGGTGGCAGCATTTGGAATGGAGAGGAAAATGGTTTAGTAGGATATGGAGTATTTAGTGAAGGAAGAGCATGTCTAGGAATGAGTGGGTAACTATGACGTGAAGGTAGGGAGAGTCAAATCTGGGCCTTATTTTTAGTCCTTCTCTTCCTCACTGTCCATACACAACAAATAATCAGGTCTTGTAGAACCCATCATTTTCTCCCACCTCTACCACTGTCCTAAGCAACCAACATTCACTTTTTTAAAAGATTTTATTTAATTAATTAATTTATTTATTTATTTATTTTAGAGAGAGGGCAGGAGAGAGAGAGAGCCCGTGCATGTGCATGTGGAGTGGAGAAGGGGCAGAGGCAGAGGGAGAGAGAGAGAGTCTCAAGCAGACTCCCTGCTGAGTGCAGAGCCCAACTCGGGGCTCATTCATAGGACACTGAGATCATGACCTGAGCTGAAACCGAGTCTGCCGCTCGACTGACTGAGACACCCAGGCGCCCCAACTAACAGCCACTTTTGACTGTCTCCAAACCTTCTCCACACTGTAGCCAGAGTGATTTTTTTAAAGATTTTTTAAAGAAATGTATCTTATTACTGCTAAAGACCCTTCAATGGCTTTCCATTGCTCTGAAGATAAAATCTGTGTAGGACATTATATTTGTGTTCAAAATACGTGATGTCCTTCCCTAGCAAAGGGTTCTACTTCCCTGCCTCCCTCTTGTTAGGCTTGGTCATGTGCCTTGTGGGAGGATTATATAGTCCTGCCCCCTGGAACACAAAAGTAGTCATGTGACTTGCTTCAGCTAATGAAACATGGGCCACCGTGATGTATGTTACTTTTAAGTAGAAGCTTAAGAGCCACATATATGGCTCCTCATTTCTCCCTTTTCCCTCTTTTATGAGAGTGACATTGGCCATGATAAAGGCTGATCCATCAGGCATGAAGGCAATGTGGAGACAAGACTCACAATGGGCATATCATACGAATTAGAAATAGGTTGCTATTGTAAGTCATTGGTATTAGTACAGCAAAACTTAATATGATCTGTAAGGCCTTGAATGATTTAATGATTTGGTCCAAGTTCTCCAGCCTTATCTCTCAAACATTTCCTCCCAGCTTAAATGTCATTTCCCCAGAAAAGTCTTTTATAACTCCTTTCCTCCCCCAGCAACACAGGACTAATTTAGATGGACTATTATTCTCCTTCATAACATCTTTTTCATTTCCTTCATATCACTCAAATACAGTCTGTGATATTTTTTTGAGCATGATTATCTGCTTACCACAGGAGAATGTAAGTTCAGAGGGGGCAGAAATTATGTACGTGTAGTTCTTCATTATATGCCAGTGTCTGGCATACAGTAAGTACTCAATTAACATTTTTTGATCAAATGGACGTATCTGAGTGCAGATCACAGGTGAGTCTAGAAGCCAGGGAACAGCTGATGTAGCAAATGGGAAGAGATGGGTTGAAAGCAAGAAGTGGATCCAGGGCAGACAGAAACAGGTTGTGGGCAGGGGTAGGGTGGTGCATGGAGAAATGCCTGCAGGCATAAGTTCACAGGGGAGGTGGCCTCTTATAAGATGCCAATCGGTCACCACTTCTACAGGATGTGGGTTGCTGTTCAGGGCAAAGGGTAGGCTTGTGCATGAGGCTACCATCCTGTCTCTCCCCTCTCCACTCCTTGTTTTGGGATTTCTCATTCCATCAACTTGAACATCTTCTAGATGTCAGGTATTACTGGGAATGTAGTTAGTAGATAAACAAATGCTAGTTTCATGAGCTTATCCAAGTGGGGAAGACAGGCATGAACCAAATAATTATAAGAGTGTCAGATGAATCCTTCAAAAGAGAAATTCAGAGGCCATAGGAAATCCCATAGAGAAGCAAATCTGTGTTTATGTTTCTGTTCAGTGCTCCTGCTACTCTTTCGTTTGCACTGTCCTTCTCCTTGATCTTTGCTTGCCCAGATTTTATCCATTGTTCAAGGCCTTCACTTGAAAAGACCATAATCCTGTGGTCAGGGAATTTTCTATTAACCTGCCAGTGGTCCTGAGATGCTGTGGTCCAAGGTCACTCTAAATAATGATATTTCTGTCGAGGTCCTCTTCACCCTTACGTGAAGAGTTACAGGTGTTCTCATTGGGATGCTGTCAGTACTTACTGGGGTAGAGAGAGCTAAGGGGGTATGGGTGGGGTACTGGCAGCATGAGCTTCCTCATTGCCTCCTATTAAATCCCATAGCCACCCATTCCTCCCAACCCCCACTGGGTTTTGATGGAACTATATGCCTTTAGTACATTCTACCTTATCTTGTGTGTTCATGTTTTCCTCTTACTTTTCTGTAAGCTCCTGGAGGCAGGAACCATGTCTGATTCATCTTTTTATCCTCCCTATGGCTTAGCAGAGGTCCTGTCACGGAGAATCTATTTACTCAATAAATGTTTGCAGAACTGAATTGTGGGGATACCATTGCTCCCTAGGGCACTATTATATCAGATCCATTCTTTTTTAACACTGTCAAAAGATACTGTCATAACATTGTCATTGATTCAGAGAATCCATTTCCAGAATTTTATCTATTAAAATTCAAAAAAAATTTCTTTTTAAAGATTTTATTTATTTATTTGAGAGAGAGAGAATGAGATAGAGAGAGAGAGCATGAGAGGGTCAGAGGGAGAAGCAGACTCCCTGCTGAGCAGGGAGCCCAATGCGAGACTCCATCCTGGGACTCCAGGATCATGACCAGAGCCGAAGGCAGTCGCCCAACCAACTGAGCCACCCAGGTGCCCCCCCAAAAAATTTTTATCACAGGAATAGATCCACATGGTAACAAGTCATATAATCCAGAAGCATTTATTTACAAAAAGCAACAGCCTTTCATCTGCATGTACTCTTCTCTCCAGAGACCTTCTTTTCAACTATTTCTGTTTGTTTCCACTGGACTCTAAACAATACAGTTGCCTTGAACAACACAGAGAGTTAGGGGCACGGAACCCCTGTGCAGTTGAAAATCTGCATATGATTTTTGACTCCCCAAATACTTAACTATTAATAGCCTACTGTTGACAGGAAGCCTTACCAACAACTTATAAGTGGACCCATGGAGTTCAAACCCGTGTTGCTCAAGGGTCAAATGTACTCACATCTCTATTTTTTTTGGTTTATTTACTGCAAGCAATTTTTATTTCTTTTTTTTTTAAAGATGAAGATTTAATTCAGGTACGTGAACACTTTCCCTTCTGTCTTATTCTCCCAGTAGTTGGTATGTTTGTTTTTAGTTCTTTAAAAATTAACATTTATACCTTTATAGAATATAGTTTAAATGCTATTCCTCTCTTCCCATTTCTTATTTTGTCAATGTTATTTTTCTACATTCTTTGTAAGATGAAGACCTTAGTGTCTCATTGTTTCTATTGTCTCAGCTTACCCTTCTGCCTCCCCTTTTCTGAGGACTACCTTTTATTTTACATTGGCAAGATGGTTACAGCTACATTCTGTTCCTCAGACACAGTCAAGTTGTTCTTTGCTGTTAGATTGACAATAAAGTTGAATATAAACCAGTGTCCTTGTTATTACAATGATGTGATTATCCTTTATGCCTGGACCAAGGGTTGAGCTAGGATTACATTTTCTCTTCTATGGATATAAGGCCACAACCCTTGGGTCATTCAAGTAAGAATGTCAAAGCATCAAGGTTAAAAGATTTTTATATTCTTGTATCAGTTGCTTAAAATCGTGACACATTTAATTACTTTCATATCTGGACCATGACTTTCTTTTAATTTTTTTAAGCCTGGAGTTTCTGATTGCCCCTTGTGGCCAAAAAAAAAAAGTTCCTTTATTGTGTTTTCAGTTTTTCCACCCTCTAAATGAAGTCATTAGTGAGTGTATTTCTTTGGTACATCCTCTTTTCTAAGACCTCTTGGAAGGAATGAGATGGGGGAGGGTTGGGGATACTTGGACTGTCATGTTGAACCACAAACACTTTACATGTTTAATTAATTTCAGATTTTATTTATTTATTTGCCAGAGAGAGAGAGAGAGAGCACATGCACAAGCAGGGGGAATGGCAGGGAGAGGGAGAAGCAGGCTCCCTACTCAGGGAGCCCGATATGGGACTTGATCCCAGGACCCTAGGATCATGACCTGAGCTGAAGGCAGACACTTAACCACTGAGCCACCCAGGTGTCCCTAAAATTTATTTTTAAAAAATAAAATTCTGTGAAATGTGATTGTGACCAAGAATTATCCCAGGTTCTGAACGATTCTCATGCCAGGCCAGATAACCTCTCTGTCTCATATTGGGCTTGCTCATATTTTCACTTTTGTTATTCATTGTGCCTTTAATTTCTTATCAATAAAATGGGGATACGAAATTCAAACTATGTCACAAGAAGAATGACTAGGAAGTATAATTCTTGGCCATTCATTTCTTGGGGGAAAAATCTATCTACAATAGCTATATATATGCAAATTAAATACATGAGCCATCTATAAGCCTATTAGGTTTATAAGAGAATACATTGTAGGAGAGCTCTCTCTGTGAATAGTACAGGGATATTATAAAGTACGTGTCATTTTTATTTCTGTGGTAGGGGCCATTAATTCATGATCCTCTGTCCTTGGTGTGGAGCACAGTCTGATATCAGCTTCAGGATCAAGACTTCCCAGTTTCTGAGGATGGAAGCTGGAGCCTCAGGTAGGGTTAGATGCCATGTTGGCCCAAACACCTGACCTTTGGAGGGCGCAATTCTCTCTCCTACTTCTCAGTCTAGTGAAACGTCCTTGTTTGGGCTTGGTTTTTTCCTCCTACGGAGAGGAAAAAACTCCTGGACTATCACAGGCTTTCTTCATTTCAAAAGGAGCAAAAATCT
The DNA here is from genome assembly GCF_037043125.1 of Eumetopias jubatus. NCBI lineage: Eukaryota > Metazoa > Chordata > Mammalia > Carnivora > Otariidae > Eumetopias > Eumetopias jubatus. Next base: position 90,649,166 of record NW_028274818.1, read on the forward strand.
CATTAAATCTATAGGATCTTGTCCTCTACTCTGAAGCCAACCAGGCAGTTTTGGGTTACTCAGAAATTAAAATGATTTGGAGGTTACTGCCCACTCTCCCTGTTCCTTCCAGTCTCAGCGTAAGGGTGGCTTTCTGAGGGCACGCTCTCCTGGCTCCATAGAATAGGTAAACTAGGTCAAATCTCTTTGCAACAACTCTCTGCATTGGTCGGGATCCTTTCTCCTTCAAGCAAGGGGCAGATACTCAAGTCAAGCTTGTTTAAGCAGAAAGGGAATTCCCTGAATCACGTAATTGAGAAGACCGTGCAGCATTTATGGATAGAGCCATGGTGAATATAGAATCTGAATTCATGTCATGAAGTTTCTGTCATCTTGTCTTACCTTTGCCACTCTGCTGCCGTCTCCTCCCCCCTTCCCCTTTTCTCCTCCCTCTTCTAATCTTCTTTTTTGCCTTTTTCTTCTTTCCTTCCTTCCTCCCTCTTTCCTCCCTTCCTTTAAAAAAAAAAGGTTGGTTTTTTTTGTTTTTGTTTTTTAGCATTTTGTACCACTGAAGTTCTCGCTCTAGTTTACATTAACCTTGTAGGCCACAGTCATAGAAGTGGCAAGTATATCATTCTCCCAGATTCATGTATCAAACTCCAGAGAAGATGCTCATTGGCCTTTTTCATATTAAGTGCCCACCCTTGAACGCATCAAGGGGATGCAGTATACTAGAACTGGGGTATACTAGAACTGCCGAAGTCTGATTCAGAAGCATATTTTGTTGTTCGGCAAGAGGGGTTCTGTTGTCCAAAGAACGGGGGAAAGGTGGTGGATATACAAAATAATAGTATCCATTTCCATCAGACTGTGAACTTGCTATTTTATTTCTATACCATGAAGCGAATGAAGCATGAAGCTTTAAGGTCCCGTACTTGCATGCACCCCCTTATTTATGAGTAAAATATTTTTAAGTGCAATCCGTTAAGACTGATGTCTCTATTCACTCTGACTTTCCCTTCCCCTCCACAACATTTCCTTCATGTTGAGTAGCTTTGGAGGGACTGCAGGCAATTTTCTATAACTAAGTTGGGGATACATTTTAGTTTGAGGTTAATGAGATAACTTTATGTAGTCTGCAGTCACCTATCCATATGGCTAAATTATTGCTCACAATCCCATGATAGAAATGGCTTTCAAGTGTACTTCTGCTTTCTGCTGTAAAAGCTGATGGGGTGATATAATATGACAGTGGAGGGCCAGGGTTAAATCAATATTTGGAATGGGTCCTTTAGTACCCAGTACCAGAATTATATGGGCAGGGGATGAGAAGCAAAATTTGTAATGTGCACAGCTAAAATCTCTTCCAAATCTTAGAGCTCACATGTGAAACCACATATGAAAACAACTTAATAGAAGTTTTCCAAGATAGGACAAGTTGTTGTTTTTGTTTTTTTAATTTTCTCAACATACTGATAATAAATTATGAAGCTTAAAGAAATAATTAATTAAAAATTTGGGGGGCACCTGGGTGGCTCCTCTGGTTAAGGCTCCGACTCGTGATTTCAGCTCAGGTCTGGATCTCAGGGTCATGAGTTCAAGCCCCACACTGGGCTCCACACTAGGCATGGAGCCTACTTAAAAAAAATTTTTTTCCAAATTAACCATACAAAGAAAAACTGAATTATCTTTCTCTTCTTCCCATTGAAAATCATGTTATAAAGTTGTCATATTGAAGAGGCAATAAGAATATATACCAAAATACATGAGTAAAGAAATATAAATATTACATTTTTTCTGGATTAAAAAATTTATAACTGTGATTTTTTTTACTCATTCTTTTTTTTAAAAGATTTTATTTATTTATTCATGAGCGGCAGAGAGAGAGAGAGGCAAAGGGAAAAGCAGGCTCCCACTGAGCAGAGAGCCCGATGTGGGACTCTATCCCAGGACCCCCCAGGATCGTGACCTGAGCTAAAGGCAGATGCTTAACCATCTGAGCCACCCAGGCACCCTTTTTTTACTCATTATTAATACATATTTACATTTTGCTTTGGAGGCAGTAATGAAATATAGCATTTATTGAGTACTTCTGTGCCAGACACTGTTTTTTAGAATTTATTTTTTAATTTACCCATTTTGAGGGTGTACTATTCTGAGTTTGACAGGTGCTTTTGTATCTTAATTTTGTATTTACTTTTTTTTAGAGAGAGAGAAGGGGGGAGGGTAGGAGGGGCAGAGGAGACGGAGAAAGAGAGAATGTCAAGCAGACTTCATGCCCAGCGTGGAGTCAGTCGCGGGGCTCCATCCCACAACCCTGAGATCATGACCTGAGCTGAAATCAAGAGTTGGGCGCTTAACCTACTGAGCCACCCAGGTGCCTCATAATTTTTTATTTACTTTTGTATCTAATCTTATAATTTTGTGTTTTTTAAAAGAGGGGCCCAGGCATCAGTGTGCAGCCAGTGTTGAGAACCACTCCTTTGGGAGGTTGTCACAGAAGCCCAGGTAAGAGATGATGGCCATCCGGATGAGGAGAGTAGCAATGGAGATGAATTTGAGATCTATTTTGAGATAGAATAGACATGCTTGGCTGATGATGGGGAGGTAATGAATGGGAAGAATCAAGGATCACTCCCAGGTTTCTGGCTTGGACAACTATTAGCAATGGTTCTCCAACTCCAGCAAGCTCCAGAATCACCCTGAAGGCTTGTTAGGACACAGATTGCCAGACACCACCCCCAGAGTTTCTGATTCAGTATGTCTGTGGGTGGGGCTTGAGAATTTGCATTTTTAATAGTTTCCCAGGAAATACTGTTGGTCTAGGGACCACATTTTAGTCTAACACTAGAACTTTTAAAACTCCTGATCAAGCCAAATACCAGTGAATTAAATCAGAATCCCTGGGAGTGGGATCCAAGTATCAGTCTTTGGAATCGCTTGGGAACTTGTGTAATATAGTCATAAATCTGGCAAATCCTCAGATTCTGATTAATTGGTCTGGGGTACCGCTTGGACACTGATACCTTTTCACAGCTCCCCAGGGGATTCTTCTAATCATGTGTCACCACCCTGGAGAGTCCCAGAACCAGGTGGATGGTGATGTTATGTGCTGAGATACACAGAGGTGTTCTCTCTCTCTACCATGGTTCCAGAGGTCACCCACCTCAGAGGAACTTACTGTCATTGTCCTGGGCATGTGAGACACTTAAAGCATCTGGACTAACAGGAGCTCCCTCCTTTTCCTTTCTTGCTATAAAGTCATAATGACATACAATTTCCAGGGAGCTAGCTGTTAATTCAGTCCCCATAAGAATACAGTAGAAAGTGTCATTACTTAGGAATAGCTACTCCCTCGTGTATCCTCAGTGCCTAGCACAGTGCCTGACCCATAGAAAGCATGAAATACCTGTGTATTGACTAAATGAAGTACTTTATGAAAATGAGAAATTTATGAAAAATGAAAAAAAAAACCCAGCAGCTTTGGAACTTTAAATATTAGTAGAAGCCAATGAGTTCTAGATCTCAATGTTGGTTGTAAAACGTGAAGATTTTGATATGGGTCCTCTTGCAACACACAAAGGTAAACTCAACATTGACCCAACAGCTTCCAGGCCATGAGGAAGCAAAGACGTGATTGCAAGCCCTTGAAGAGTTTTAGGGGCAGTCTTCTCAGGGAGAGCATGTCCTGTGTAAGCAGTCATGTTCCACATGCTCCCATGTTCTCCAGCAGGGCATTCTTATGATGCAGCCAGTGAATTCACAGCCACGATCCAGGTTATGCAAGAAATGTCACTTCTCTTTATCTCCTTAAATTCTACTCTGAACCAACAGCCTTCCTAGTCAATGGGAAACTCTCTAGTATCTTTACTGGGAGTCACTCTACTCTTCTGACCCACCCTGGATGTGTGTGTGGGGTTTTAGGTGGAGTTAAATATTTGGGGAGATCCCTTCTGGTTTTAGCCTATCCTCTTTACCTGTAATAAGTCTATAGGGTGCCTTGAAATTGGGAAGCTCAACTTCCATCCTGTGCCTGGGCATGAAAATTTTTACTGGTGCTGGAAGTCTGGGTGTAACCAGGGCCCAGCCTTCCTGGGTGCACCACATAGTCATTTCCCCAAAAGTCCTGCCAAGTCTTCTGGTCTCTGTTGGGATGTGGGTTAATAATCCTATGACTCAGGATCCCCTCTCTTTTTGTATTGAAATCATGTCCTCTCTGTGTTTCCTCCTTCTACTCACCTCCTTTGGGCACTCACCAGTCTCCTCCACCAGGATGCCTAGAATCATCTTCTTGGTGATCTCAGGATTTCACAAAAGTCAGGGAAGGGTGCTATCTTTCAGGAACTTTGACTCTCTGCTCTGAAAACCCTTTGAAGACAGAGAAAACAAAGGCCTGGCTACCTTCTCAGACAGGGGGATGTTCAGATTCCAAAGCACAAAATACACTATTCTTCTTATACTTCTTCAACTCGTTAATATCTCGGTAAATTATCTTGCCGCAAGCTGAAATAGGATGCCTCTCCCAGCATCAAACCATTCTGGATGTCAGTGTGGTATAAGTCCCCAGAGCTTCTGTGGCTGCAATGGGGCTAGTCCTCTAATCCCCTTGGCTGTGTCAGTAAGGGAATCTCCACTGATTTGGAAAACTTGCAAACATAACAATCGCAAACTTTGCGAGTGAACATCTGCACAGCTCTGTGGAATGTTCCAGAACCTTTCTCTTAACATTAAAATGGCATTTTATCTGAACATCTCTTACCAGAATTGTTCTATTCAAAGGCAGTACAATCTAATTCTCTCTGCAAAAGAGGCCAGATTACACTAATGAATCTCTTTAGACGGAAAATTTATCCTAATTTCGATGTCATTGTAACTCTGGCCTCAATAAACATTTACTGAGTGTCTACTGGGTGCCAGGTCCTGAGGACTCAAGGAGAAAGTTCCTCAAGGAACTCAGTTAAGAGGGAAATGGCAACAAACTTTTATAATATGAGGTGATAAAATATGAATAAAAGGCTTTAAAAGCATGGTGGAAAAGCCAATAGAAAATTCATAGAAGAAATGACATTTGATCTGGGTCGTGAAGGACACATGAATATTTTTCAGGTGGGGATGAGAGAGAGGGCATTCCAGGAAGAGAAATGGCTAGGGCAAAGGGACAAGGGCAGAGCTTTGCAGATTCTCATGTAGTGTGTGTGTGTGTGTGTGTGTGTGTGTGTGTGTGTACCAGTGCGTGCATAGGAAACAGGGAGTAGGAGCTGGAATTGATTTTGAGGAGGAGAGCAGGAAATATAAGAAGTTTCTTTAAATCTAACCGAGTTTTATAACTAATACATAAATCTCTTGTATAGCCTCTTAGATACCACTAGTACTGCTGGGACTACTACCACAGAGATAACATTTGTTGTGCTCTTATTACTAGGTGGGGAGTTAAATGTATTTTGGGGATTGTCTCATTTCATCCCCACATCTCTATGAGTCCATTCTCTTATTATCCTCATTGACAAATGTTCTCCTGTCTTTTCACATCTGACTCTTGTGTTCTTTTTTTTTTTTTTAAGATGTTTTTATTTATTCCTTAGAGACACAGAGATACAGAGAGAGAGAGAGCATGAGCAGGGGGAGAGGCAGAGGGAGAGGGAGAAGCAGGCTCCCCACACAGCCAGGATCCTGAAGCGGGGCTTGATCCCAGGACCCTGGGATCATGACTTGAGCTGAAGACAGACGCTTAACAACTGAACCACCCAGACGCCCCTCACTCTGTATTCTTACAAATATTTCAGATACCTAAGAGACTCATGTTTCTGTGTGACTGGCTTATTTCTTCAGAGTCATAGAATTTAAAACAAATTTTTTAAGAAGGTCAAAGGCTCTGCTTTGAGGCCAGCTGACATCACCCAGCACTGTGTCCACTTAAATCTGTTGCTACACCACTGGATGTTTTGACCTAACCATGTTGACCCCTCTGTTTTGACTTATAAGGATTCTTGCTCCTGCTCTCTCTCTTTTTAAGATTTATTATTTATTTGAGAGAGAGAGAGAGAATCTCAAGCAGACTTGGTGCTGAGCATGGAGCCCTACACAGGGCTTGATCCCACGAGCATGAGATTATGACCTGAGCTGAAATCAAGAGTCAGACACTTAACCAGCTGAGCCACCCAGGCGCCCCGCTCCTGCTCTTTTGACCCTGAAACCATTTTGAATCCAGTACTTTTATTTAGAATTATACCAGCTCAGGTGGACTGTCTATCCAGAAAGTGTTTTCTGGAGTGAATTCCATTAAGCCAATTTAATCCCTTACCAATTTTGTCCAGAGCACAGTTAGATCATCTCCAGAAATATTAACTCTACTGAAATCATTTTCATTTTCAACTCTTTCCATTTAAAATTCGAAACAAAAATTGATGCATTGACTAGGTATTATCTATAATACCTGGCTTGTACTTTGTGTAATAATCATCATTTCTATCAAGTCCATCTTTTTCTTCTGGGTCAAAATTTGCAGATCTAAATGTTTTTTATTTTTATTTATTTATTTTTTAAAAGATTCTGTTTATTTATTTGACAGAGAGAGAGAGACAGCGAGAGAGGGAACACAAGCAGGGGGAGTGGGAGAGGGAGAAGCAGGCTTCCTGCCAAGCAGGGAGCCCGATGTGGGGCTCAATCCCAGGACCCTGAGATCATGACCTGAGCTGAAGCTAGACACTTAACGACTGAACAACCCAAGTGCCCCTATCTAAATGTTTTTTTAAAAAGTTTGATTCTGGGGTGCCTGGGTGGCTCAGTTGGTTAAGCATCTGCCTTTGGCTCAGGTCATGATCTCAGGATCCTGGGATTGAGCCCTACATCGGGCTCCCTGCAGCAGGAAGCCTGCTTCTCCCTCTCTCTCTGCCTTCCACTGCCCCTCCTGTACTCTCTTTCTGTCAAATAACTAAACAAAATCTCTTCCAAAAAAATTTGATTCTCCTGTCAATTTGTAGTCAATAACAAGGTCTGTTCTGTGCAATTTTAGCTGTTATCAGTTTTATTTAGCATTTATTATTTATGCCAATAATTTACAAATCAACCCATTGCAAATTGAATTGAAATAGTGATGCTTTATATTTGTTTCTTATTCATGGGGAATTGTAAAAATTTTTGTATGCACGTGTGTGTGAAAAGAGAAAGATAAAAAAAAGAGGGAGAGAGATTGATTGAGAGAGGAGGGGCACCTGGGTGGCTCAGTTGGTCAAGTGTCTGCCTTTAGCTCAGTTCATGATCCCGGGGTCCTGGGATCGAGCCCCATGTCAGACTCCCTGCTCAGTGGACAGTCTGCTTCCCACCCTTCCTCTCCCTCTGCCCCTCTCCCCCTGCTTGTGTTCTCTCTCTCTGTCTCAAATAAATAAATAAAATCTTAAAAAAACTGATTGAGAAAGACGAATATTGTTTGCAAAGCTCTCAAATGTATGTCAGAGTTTAAGTGTCCACGGGGTCAAAGTGTCAGGATATGAGAGCAGTATTTGTCATTGATCAGTGTTTGTCATCCTGGGCAGAGGCAGAATCTGAGTCCCTCATTAGCCTTAGGAAGGAGCCTGGAGGAGGGGTCTGAAGCTAGCAAGCATATCTAGAAAGCATCATGCAAGGTACTGACTGACAGTTAATGGCTCTCCAGATTTACCACAAAAATAGAGATGACTAGGTCGCACCAGCCTTACACATTTCACATAACCAGTATCACTTGTAGTAACTTGAAGTTGAGGGTCTTAGTCTCTTGACATCGTAAGGGTTTTCAAGACAAGAGGCCATGTATGGATTTCCATTGTAACCTATAACTCTGGGAGAAAAGAGGGCTTATGCCTTCCAGAACCTTCTTTTCAATGAATATCCATTTCCTATTGGATTAAGCCCAGCTTTTTTTTTAGCATAAATACTGGATCCTTCAAATTTGGTGGGCACCCACCCTCAAGCCTCCATACCTATGCACACTTCACTCAGGCACTCTGAAAGTTTGCTGCCCATGCCTCCCTGCTCTCCCTACATCAGTTTTGCCTGGAATTCTATTTCCTGCCCTTCTTCCTGGAAGACTCCTACATATCCTGCTAAGCTCTTCCTAAAGAGGCCCTCCCTTCTTGAATTAGAAAGATGGAAGAGACACGGGGGGACTGTTTTGGATGTGGAACACATGGAAGTCACTTTGGACAAACTCTGTGTACAGAGCTGACAGGAAATCTGGGACTGGGAGTGTCCAAGAGAGACAGGCAATTGGGAAGGACTGGGGACCTAGGAAGGTCTGGAAGGACTGGGGGAAGCATGGGCTTAGACTCATGCTGTAGACCATGTGAGGGGTTGGGGGATGTGGGGAGCTGGATGTGACTGGAGGTGAGTGGAAGGTGGTAGAGGTCAGGGTTGGGGAGAGTTGGTTGTGCACCCCTTTGCTCTCTGCAGCGCTCTGTGAAGACCCTAGTACAGCACTGAACACATTGGGTGCTGAATGCTGTCTCTTTTCCCCTGCCATCTGTGAGTTCCTCTCAGTCCTGGGACATGGTGGGGGAGGAGTGTGAAATGGCTGAGCCTCCATCTCCTTGGGAGAAACTCTTGGCTAAAGAGTGAGCTGATAGGCAGGGCCTCTCCAGTCTCTTCGGGAGGTACCTGCTTATCTTTCCCCAGGGCAGTCTCTCCCAGTCACTAAACCATGCGGTTAAAGCACAAGAAGACCACTAATTCTGATTCACAGTTCCCCCAGTGGGCTCCCCTATGGCATCTGTTCAGGGAATGTGTGACCCTCGTGGGGAGGACCCAAGTTGTGAGACTAGAGGTCTTTTTAAGATTTATTTTATTTTAGAGAGAGAGATAGCATGGTGGGGAGGAGCAGAAGGAGGGAATCTCAAGCAGACCCCCTGCTAAGCAGGGAGCCCCATGCAGGGCTCGATCTCACGACCCTGAGATCATGACCTGAGCTGACATCAAGAGTTGAATGCTTAACTGACTGAGCCACCCAGGTGCCCCAAGACTGGAGGTCTATTTAACTTATGGCTCGTCAGGTTCTTTGCCTGGGTTCTGTCTCTGTCTGGGAGGTGGAGATCATTTGCTAAGAGTTATGAGCTAGGTTGAAAGAACTCTGTAAGGTAAATTCACCGATAGGGGGACGTCTGGAGAACAAAGTGTCTGTGATCCTCTATGAACTGCTGGTGTGTGACCTTGTGTGACCTCAGGTAAGCCACTTTATCTCTCTCAGCCTGAGTTTCTCTATCTTCAAAATGGGTATCAAATAGCTATCTTTTAGGGCTGTTGTAATAAGTAAATGTGTTATGGTACTTTTAGTGTTTATTTTTTTCCATTTAGTTTTTAATTCCATTTCAATTGATTTTTGTGTCTGGCATAAGGTTGGAATTTAACTTATTTTTTCCCTGAATGAATAGACAGTCGTACCACAACACCATTTATTGAATAACCCCCTCTTGCTCTCACCAATGAGAAATTCCATCTTAGCATATACTGAATTCTGATCTGTTCATTTCTGGACATTCAAATTGTGTTGTTAATCCATTGGCCTATTCCTGGACTAATATCACACTGTTTTATTATTGTAGCTTCATCATATGTTGTGATGTGTGGTCTCTTGTCATTATTCTTCTATTTCAAGATTTTCTTAGCTGTTCTTAGGCATATGTTTCTTTCCCCCAGAAGAAAGTTACTAAGTTCCAAAAATATGAACTCAATTGTAACTGTGGACAATTTCATAGGGATTCAGGGAATGTCTTAGTCACCTTGAGCTGCTTTAACAAAATACCTTAGATTGGGGAGGCTTAAACAACAGAAATCTATTTTTCATAGTTCTGGAGGCTGGAAGTCCAACAAGGTCAGGTTTTGTTGAGGACCCCCTTTCTGGCTTGTAGATGTTCACTTTCTTTTTTTTTTTTTAAGATTTTATTTATTTATTTGAGAGAGAGAGAATGAGAGCCAGAGAGCACAAGAGGGAAGAGGGTCAGAGGGAGAAGCAGACTCCCCACTGAGCAGGGAGCCCGACGTGGGACTCGATCCCAGGACTCCAGGATCATGACCTGAGCCGAAGGCAGTCACTTAACCAACTGAGCCACCCAGGCGCCCTAGATGTTCACTTTCTTGCTATATCCTCACATGGTGGAGAGACAGAGAGAGCTCTTATGTCTCTTCCTCTCTTCATAAGAGCATTAATTTCATCATGAGGATCCCATCCTTATGACATCACCTAATCCTAATTACCTCCCAAGGACCCCACCTCCAAATGCCTTCACACTGGAGATTAAGGCTTCAACATATAAATCTGGGGTGGGGGGCACAAATGTTCACTCCATAGCAGGGGTGAATGGCATCTCTTTAAAATAGTGACTTTTCCTAATTAGGAGAATGGCATGTATTTCAATTTACTTAGGTTTTCTTTTTTGTCTTTTGTTATTTTCATTATATAGTTCTTTCACATTTGTAATTAAAAGTTTTCCTGGGTAGTATATATTGTGAGTGGTATCTCTTTCATTTTTCTTTCCAATGAGATACTAAACACATTCATGCTAATCTAATACAATCTAATACACAGACTTAATCACACTGCCTCTTCATCTATCACACTTAGGTCACATGGTTATTGCAGGGGCTGCCATATGAGGACAACATGACCCTGTTTCCTGGGAGTGTTTAATTAGGCCAGTGGAAGATGCCCTGGCATGGCAAGGCATGACCTCTCTGCGGTTGGCAGCATGATGTAGACATCTGGACTTTGCTAGCATAAGAGTCTCAGAAGCAAGGATCAGTGATGGAAATGGAATTAGGGAAAAACTAGTCTTTTAATCTCAGGTAAATTAGGGTGACCTTTGGAACCAGGGATGAATCTTCTTGCATCTAAGAGGCCAGGTTAGCAGAAAACTTCAACTCAGCAACAGCATCAAGCACACAAAAGCAACCTGGTGTGGACCAGAACACAGGGAGATTTTCCATGGCAACACTACAGAGAGGTGGGATGGAGGAGGGGCTGTGTGTGTCATTAAGGTGACCAGTCAGTTTGGACAGCACGGGGTGGGGCTAGAGGGGTAAGTAAGTAACACAGGCAAGATTAGAACTAACATTGGTTTACATTTCAGGACTGAGTTCTTTCTTCTACCTCTGGGGGCTCCCCAGATACGGCTGTCCACTCTGTACCTTAAACACTTTTACCCTCTATTTCCCCCATACCTTCCTCCACTTCTTGTCCTCCACACACCCCTACCTTCTGCTTTCATCCTCCATCCAGCCCCTGCTCTGTCATGCTTTATTTTGGTGGCTTTGGTTGACCCTGAAGCTCCCCAGTTTGCTGGAGGCGGGGATAGTCCATAAGACTGAGGATAAATGACTTCCTCCTCTATCTCACTCCCTCTTGCAGCATAAAAGCTTCAAGCCATCTGTAACATCAGATAGTTCCATAAATGACACATAACATGAAAATAGGCTTCATAACCTGGAATAGCAAATAAGCACATTCCCTCCCCTCTCATGCAATGTCCTGTATGAGCTGAGTCCTTTTATCTAAATTCAAGCAGATGGTGCAATTTTCTTGTCCTTCCTCATGTCCACAGCTCAGTCCTGGGGATGGGGTCTTGTCATTTTGGCTGGGGGCTTTGCTTCAAGTTGTAATTGTTGAGGTTAGTTTGACATTTGATGGAACATCTGTAATTAATGAGTCACAAAGGAAAGGGAACAATGAAGGGACCTTTTTATTGAGATGGAAATTCCACAATCAATTTAAGCACCCTTTGAACACCTACTATGCACAAATTACTGCCTAGGACTGGGGCTACAGAGTTTAGCAAATAATCCTTAGCTTCAGGGACATAGCCTCTGCAGAGACAGCAATTGTCAGCAAAGGACATGGTAAGTGTGATAAGGAAAATGTTCACAAAATGCTCTGGCAATAGGTTGGAGTTAGAGAAAACATACTTGTAATACATATGACAGATAAAACTGTACAATGAGCTGTCACAAACTGATGAGCAATATACTAACACCCAATAGAAAAATGGAAAAAGGCATGAATGGGATCATCCAAGTGGCCAGCAGTATATATTAATCAAAAGAAGATACTATTTTACCCCTGCCAGACTGGCAAAAATTAAAAATGAGGGGAAATGCCTAGAGCTGGAAAGGATGCTGGAAGAAACATGTATTCTCATATATCATTGGTGGAAATGTGAATCATCAGAGTCATTTTGGGACCATAACCATGCCATATTTATTCAACTTAAAAATACACATATTGTTTGTTTTGATCTGCCCCACATTTTGTAATCTAGCCTACATAAATAAAATTATTTGTTGAGGCAATAAAATTAAAAATGACTTAATTAAATGTGGCCCTTCCATATTATGGAATATTAAGTAGCTAATAAAAAGTGTGAGTTAAAAAAAAAATTGGGGGGGCGGAGCAAGATGGCAGAGGAATAGGAGACCTGGATTTCGTCTGGTCTCAGGAATTCAGCTGAATAGGGATCAAACCATTCTGAACACCTACGAACTCAACAGGAGATCGAACAGGAGAGTAGCAACAACTCTCTGAACAGAGAAGCGACCACTTACTGGAAGGTAGGACGTGCGGAGAAGTGAATCCGAGGCGATATTCGGGAGGATAGACGGTGGGGGAGGGGCCTCCGTCGGCCACTTCTGGCAAGTGAGAGAGCCGCGGAGCACAAAATTGGAACTTTTAGAAGTCGGCTCCGCTGAGGGACGTCGCTCCAGTGGCTAAGCAGGGGGTGGAATCCTCCCGGGACAGTGTGGTCTCAGGACCCTCGGGGTCACAGAAAGACCGGGGGTGCCTGAGTGGGGCAGAGCTCCCAGGTATCAGAGCGGGGAAGCCGGCTGCAGAGACAGAGCCGAGGCGCGGACTCTCAGCTCGGGGTGGCCATAAACTGTGATCCGCGGCCCAGTCGGGCCACTGCTTCTCCAGCAGGGACCCCACAAGCAGCAGAGCCGGGGAGACTCCCCTTCCTCCCCAGGGAGGAGCGGCGAGGGAGCGCACCGCAGGGATCTGCTGGGTTTGGAGACTCCACACGGGGTCGGGTGCCAGAGATAGCAATGCTCGGTCACAGGCCGGGTGAGCACGGAGTGTGGCCGGAGACCGGGGAGATGGGAGTGTCTGCTTTTCTCTGGGGGTGCACTGAGGAGCGGGGCCCCGAGTTCTCAGCTCCTCCGGGTGGAGATTGGGAGGCCACCATTTTTGCCCTGGTCCTCCGAAGCTGTACCAAGAGCTTGCAGGGAACAAAAGCTCCTGAGAGCAAACCGGAGCAGCTTCCTTAGCCCAGGCCGACAAGGGCGGGGCAATTCAGCCTCCGGCAAAGACATTTGGAAACCACAGCAACAGGCCCCTCCCCCAGAAGATCAGCACGAACAACCACCAAGCCAAGACCAAGTTTACCGATCAAGGAGAACGGGAGAACTCCAGCGCTAGGGGAATACTGCACATAGAATTCATGGCTTTTTTTTACCATGATTCATTAGTTCATCAAAGTTAATTTTTGTTGACTGTTTTTTTTTATTTTATTTTTCTTTTTCCCTTTTTCAACCAACATCTTATCAATCCCTTTAAAAAAAAAAAACATTTTTTATTTTTCATTTTTAGAGTCATATTTTATCCCTTCATAGTAGTTACCCTTATTTTTGGCATATATATATAAGTTGTTCTCTCTTTAAAATTTTGAGATACAGTTTCTTCTAAACAGATCAAAATATACCCTAAATCACTAGTGTATGGCTTTGTTCTAGTCTCCTGCCTGATCACATTCTCTCCCTTTTTCCTTTTTTTTTTCTTAAAACTTCTTTCTTCAAACAACTTCTTATCTTATCAAGTCCTTTTATAAAATCTTTTATACTTTTCATCTTTACAGTCATCTTCCATCCCTTCATTGTATCAACCCTTATTTTGTACATATATGTCTTTCTTCCTTTAAAATTTTAGGAGGCACTTTTTTCTAACAGACCAAAATACGCCCAAAAGCTAGTGTGTGGCACTGATCTATGCACTAGCCTGATCATATTTGATCATATTCTGTTTTATATGTATTGTTCTGTTTTTGTTTTTATCTTTTTTTATCTTTTTTTTTTCTTTTCTCTTTCTTTTTTCTTTCTTTCCCTTTCTTTTCCCCTGGTTTCAGGTCTTTTCTGATTTGTATACAGTATATTTGCTGGGGACGTTGTTAACCTGTTAGCATTTTGTTCTCTCATTCATCTATTTTCCTCTGGACAAAATGACAAGACGAAAAAAATCACCTCAGCAAAAAGAACAAGAGGTAGTACCGTCAGCCAGGGACCTACTCAATACGGACATTAGTACGATGTCGGACCTAGAGTTCAGAATCATGACTTTAAAGATACTAGCTGGGCTTAAAAAGGGGGGAAGTTATTAGAGAAACCCTTTCTGGAGAAATAAAAGAACTAAAATCTAACCAAGTCGAAATCAAAAAGGATATTGATGAGGTGCAATAAAAAATGGGGGCACTAACTGCTAGGATAAATGAGGCAGAAGAGAGAATCAGTGATATAGAAGACCAAATGATGGAAAATAAAGAGGCTGAGAAAAAGAGAGAGAAACAACTACAGGATCACGAGGGCAGAATTCGAGAGATAAGTGATACGATAAGACGAAACAACATTAGAATAATTGGGATCCCAGAAGAAGAAGAGAGAGAAAGAGGGGCAGAAGGTATATTGGAGCAAATAATAGCAGAGAACTTCCCTAATGTGGGGAAGGAAACAGGCATCAAAATCCAGGAGGCAGAGAGAACCCCTCTCAAAATCAATAATAATAGGTCAACACCCCGACATCTAATAGTAAAACTTACGAGTCTCAGAGACAAAGAGAAAATCCTGAAAGCAGCTCGGGAGAAGACATATGTAACCTACAATGGTAGAAACATTAGATTGGCAACAGACCTATCCACAGAGACCTGGCAGGCCAGAAAGGACTGGCAAGATATCTTCAGAGCACTAAACGAGAAAAATATGCAGCCAAGAATACTATATCCAGCTAGGCTGTCATTGAAAATAGAAGGAGAGATAAAAAGCTTCCAGAACAAACAAAAACTAAAGGAATTTGCAAACACGAAACCAGCCCTCCAAGAAATATTGAAAGGGGTCCTCTAAGCAAAGAGAGAGTCTAAAAGCAGCAAAGATCAGAAAGGAACACAGACAACATACAGTTAGCAGTCACCTTACACGCAATACAATGGCACTAAATTCATACCTTTCAATAGTTACCCTGAATGTAAATGGGCTAAATGCCCCAATCAAAAGACACAGACTATCAGATTGGATTAAAAAACAAGACCCATCAATATGCTGTCTGCAAGAGACTCATTTTAGACCCAAAGACACCCCCAGATTGAAAGTGAGGGGGTGGAAAACCATTTACCATGCTAATGGACACCAAAAGAAAGCTGGGGTGGCAATCCTTATATCAGACAAACTAGATTTTAAAACAAAGACTGTAATAAGAGATGAGGAAGGACACTATATCCTACTTAAAGGGTCTATCCAACAAGAAGATCTAACAATTGTAAATATCTATGCCCCTAACATGGGAGCAGCCAATTATATAGGGCAATTAATAACAAAAGCAAAGAAACACATTGACAACAATACAATAATAGTGGGGAACTTTAACACCCCCCCTGACTGAAATGGACAGATCATCTAAGCAAAAGATCAACAAGAAATAAAGACTTTAAATGACACACTGGACCAAATGGACTTCACAGACATATACAGAACATTCCATCCCAAAGCAACGGAATACACATTCTTCTCTAGTGCCCATGGAACATTCTCCAGAATTGATCACATCCTAGGTCACAAATCAGGTCTCAACCGGTACCAAAAGATTGGGATCATTCCCTGCATATTTTCAGACCACAATGCTTTGAAACTAGAACTCAATCACAAGAGGAAAATCGGAAAGAACTCAAATACGTGGAGGCTAAAGAGCGTCCTACGAAAGAATGAATGGGTCAACCAGGAAATTAAAGAAGAATTAAAAAAATTCATGGAAACCAATGAAAATGAAAACACAACTGTCCAAAATCTTTGGGATACAGCAAAGGCAGTCCTGAGAGGAAAGTATATAGCAATACAAGCCTTTCTCAAGAGACAAGAAAGGTCTCAAATACACAACCTAACCCTACACCTAAAGGAGCTGGAGAAAGAACAGCAAATAAAGCCTAACCCAGCAGGAGAAGAGAAATAATAAAGATCAGAGCAGAAATCAATGAACTAGACACCAAAGGAACAGTAGAACTGATCAACGAACCTAGGAGCTGGTTCTTTGAAAGAATTAACAAGATTGATAAACCCCTGGCCAGACTGATCAAAAAGAAAAGAGAAATGACCCAAATCAACAAAATCATGAATGAAAGAGGAGAGATCACAACCAACACCAAAGAAATACAAACAATTATAAGAACATATTATGAGCAACTCTATGCCAGCAAATTAGATAACCTGGAAGAAATGGGTGCATTCCTAGAGATGTATCAAGTACCAAAATTGAACCAGGAAGAAATAGAGAACCTGAACAGACCTATAACCACTAAGGAAATTGAAGCAGTCATCAAAAATCTCCCAAGAAACAAAAGCCCAGGGCCAGATGGCTTCCCAGGGGAATTCTATCAGACATTTCAAGAAGAATTAATACCTATTCTCCTGAAACTGTTCCAAAAAATAGAAATGGAAGGAAAACTTCCAAACTCATTTTATGAGGCCAGCATTACCTTGATCCCAAAACCAGACAAAGACCCCATGAAAAAGGAGAATTACAGACCAATATCCTTGATGAACATGGATGCAAAAATTCTGACCAAAATACTAGCCAATAGGACCCAACAGTACATTCAAAGAATTATTCACCACGACCAAGTGGGATTTATCCCTGGGCTGCAAGGCTGGTTCAACATTCGCAAATCAATCAATGTGATACAATACATTCACAAAAGAAAGAACAAGAATCATATGATCCTCTCAATAGATGCAAAAAAAGCATTTGACAAAGTACAGCATCCTTTCTTGATCAAAACTCTGCAGAGTATAGGGTTAGAGGGTACATACCTCAATATCATAAAAGCCATCTATGAAAAACCTACAGCGAATATCATTCTCAATGGGGAAAGGCTGAGAGCTTTTCCCCTAAGGTCAGGAACGCGGCAGGGATTTCCACTCTCACCACTGCTATTCAACATAGTATTAGAAGTCCTAGCCACAGCAATTAGACAACAAAAAGAAATCAAAGGCATCCAAATCGGCAAAGAGGAAGTCAAACTCTCACTCTTTGCAGATGGTATGATACTGTATGTGGAAAACCCAAAAGACTCCACCCCAAAACTGCTAGAACTCATCCAGGAATTCAGTGAAGTAGCAGGATATAAAATCAATGCACAGAAATCAGTGGCATTCCTATACACCAACTCAAGACAGAAGAGAGACAAATCAAGGAGTCGATCCCATTTACAATTGCACCCAAAACCATTAGATATCTAGGAATAAATTTAACCAAAGAGGCAAAGGCTCTGTACTCAGAATACTATAAAATACTCATGAAAGAAATTGAAGAAGACTCAAAGAATTCGAAAAACTTTCCATGCTCATGGATTGGGAAAACCAACATTGTGAAGATGTCAATGCTACCTAGAGCAATCTACACATTCAATGCAATCCCCATCAAAATACCACCCACTTTTTCAAAGAAATGGAACAAATAATCCTAAAATTTGTATGGAACCAGAAGAGACCCCGAATAGCCAGAGGAATATTGAAAAAGAAAAGCAAATCTGGCGGCATCACAATTCCGGACTTACAGCTCTATTCCAAAGCTGTCATCATCAAGACAGTATGGTACTGGCACAAAAACAGACACATAGATCAATGGAATAGAATCAAGAGCCCAGAAATGGACCCTCAACTCTATGGTCAACTTATCTTTGGCAAAGCAGGAAAGAATGTCCAATGGAAAAAAGACAGTCTCTCCAACAAATGGTGTTGGGAAAATTGGACAGCCACACGCAGAAGAATGAAACTGGACCATTTCCTTACACCGCACACAAAAATAGACTCCAAATGGTTGAGAGACCTAAACGTGAGACAGGAGTCCATCCAAATCCTAAAGGAGAACACAGGCAGCAACCTCTTCGACCTCAGCCGCAGCAACTTCTTCCTAGAAACATCGCCAAAGGCACGGGAAGCCAGGGCAAAAATGAACTCTTGGGATTTCATCAAGATAAAATCTTTTGTACAGCAAAAGAAACAGTCCACAGAACCAAAAGACAACCGACAGAATGGGAGAAAATATTTGCAAATGACATATCAGATAAAGGGCTAGTATCCAAAATCTATAAAGAACTTACCAAACTCAACACCCAAAGAACAAATAATCCAATCAAGAAATGGGCAGAAGACACGAACAGACATTTTTCCAAAGAAGACATCCAAATGGCCAACAGGCACATGAAAAAGTGCTCAACATCGCCCGGCATCAGGGAAATCCAAATCAAAACCTCAATGAGATACCACCTCACACCCGTCAGAATGGCTAAAATTAACAAGTCAGGGAACGACAGATGTTGGCGGGGATGTGGAGAAAGGGGAACCCTCCTACATTGTTGGTGGGAATGCAAGCTGGTGCAACCACTCTGGAAAACAGTATGGAGGTTCCTCAAACGTTGAAATTAGAGCTACCATTCGATCCAGCAATTGCACTACTGGGTATTTACCATAATGATACAAATGTAGGGACCCAAAGGGGTACGTGCACCCCAATGTTTATAGCAGCAATGTCCACAATAGCCAAACTGTGGAAAGAGCCAAGATGTCCATCGACAGATGAATGGATAAAGAAGAGGTGGTATATATACACAATGGAATATTATGCAGCCATCAAAAGGAATGAAATCTTGCCATTTGCAACGACGTGGATGGAACTGGAGGGTGTTATGCTTAGTGAAATAAGTCAATCAGAGAAAGACATGTATCATATGACCTCACTCAAATGAGGAATTCTTAATCTCAGGAAACAAACTGAGTGTTACTGGAGTGGTTGGGGGTGGGCGGGATGGGGTGGCTGGGTGATAGACATTGGGGAGGGTATGTGCTACGGTGAGCGCTGTGAATTGTGCAAGACTGTTGAATCACAGATCTGTACTTCTGAAACAAATAACGCAACATATTTTAAGAAAAAAGAAAAAGAAGATAACAGGAGAGGAAGAATGAAGGGGAGTAAGTCAGAGGGGGAGATGAACCATGAGAGACAATGGACTCTGAAAAACAAACTGAGGGTTCTAGAGGGGAGTAGGGTAGGGGGATGGGTTAGCCTGGTGATGGGTATTGAGGAGGGCACGTTCTGCATGGAGCACTGGGTGTTATGAACAAACAATGAATCATGGAACACTGCACCAAAAACTAAGTCTGTAATATATGGTGATTAACATAACAATAAAAAATTAAAAAAAAGGTGTGAGTTAGATCTATGACTGTTGACCTGAAAGGATGCTCATTATGTATTATTAATGAAAATAGCAAGTTGCATAGGAACTTATATAACACGATTTTGTTCTGGCAAAAACCATGAGAAAAACAGTGTGTGTGTGTGTGTGTGTGTGTGTGTGTGTGTGTGTGTGTGTGTGTGTGTGTGTGTTTGTAATTGTTAAGTGTGGAGAAAAGTGGAAGGAGATACTCCAGGTTGTTAACACCTGTAATTTTAGTGGGAAAGAAGGTAGGAAAGGCGAGAGGATAAGAGTGACTGTTTTTTCTTTACTAACTTTCCCCCCTAAAACTAGTTTTAGATTTTCTGTTGGAGAAGACAGACTCGATGTACTTTTTCCTATTCTTCCTGATAAGTAAAACTAAAACTCCTGGATGTTGCACATTAAACAAACATAAGACTCTGAAAGGTGGAGAGAAGAAGGCAGACTGGCTAGGGATCAGGGAACAACATGTTGGTGAACTCACTTGGTTTTATTTTCACTTCATGTTCTGGACTTGGAGCTGAAGAAGCCAGTCACTCATAATGCTAATGGAGTAGACAAAAAAAAAAAAAAAAAGCACCCCAGTAAAAGCCTGATCTCATTAGTCAAAGCACCAGGAAAAGAACAACCTAACAAGAGATAAAACTTTAGATAATAACTGCTCTACTGGAGCTAAACACCATAGAAACTATGGCCCCACTCCTAACCACACCAGCAAAGGCTGAGTGGGAAGGCTAGACTTCCACTTTTTTGAGAATCTAGCAAGACACTCCAGCTTTCACAGTAGATGGTATCAGAGAATGCTGTTTAGGAATTTGGGACTTCATCTATGCCAACAAGTTCTCCCATCCTCATCTTGTGTGTCAACAGAGACCATGTGGGGAGTCTGGACTTTCACCCTTACCTGGTATAATGGAGTGCCTCTCCCTCTCCCCTCTGGGGCAGCCACAGGAGGCCTAGGTAGAGCCACAACATCACCATTGCTTTGGGATTACAAGGCAGCTCCCACCAAAGTGTCCATGTAGACCACATGAAGCAGGAACTCCCATCCCCTGCAGTAATGAGGAGAACTCCACTTGGATGTCAGCAAAGGCCAAGTGGGGAACCTGCTTTATACCTCTGTCTGGCAGGAATGAGTCAGCATGCCCTCTTTTGCTTTCGGAGTGGTATCAGAAAAATCCATAAAATGTAAGGTTTAAATAAGATCCGAAGTCTCATAATATGAAAATGTTCAGCTTTCAGTGGAAAAATCACTCATCAAACCAAGAACCAGGAAAGTCTCAAACTGAATGAAAAAGACAATTGATAGATGCCAACACTGAAATGACAGAGATGTTGGAATTATCTGACAAAGACTTTGAAGTAGCCATGATAAAATGCTTTAACAAGCAATTGTAAACAATGCTTGAAACAAGTGAAAACAATGGAAAGTCAGCAAAGAAACAGAAGACCTAAAGAAGAACCAAATGGAAGTAATGGAACTTAAAGAAAACAATAACTGAAATGAAAAGGTCAGTGAATGGGCTAGCAGCAGAGTAAGAGGGGACAGAGAAAAAGAATAACTGAACTGGAAGATAGAATAGAAATTACAGAGATAAAATAGACTGAAAAATATGAACGGAGCCTCAAGGACCTGTAGGACTATAACACAAGATCTAGTACTCATGTCATCAAAGGCCCAGAAAGAGAGGAAAAAGAGGATGGAGTTTTAAAAAGTGCTTGAAGAAATAATGGCTAAATGCTCCTCAGTTTGGCAAAAGGCATAAACCTACAGATTCAGGAAGCTGAATCAACTCCCAGAAGGGTAAACTGAAAGAAATCTATGCCAAAATGTATCATAGTTAAGATTCTGACAACTGAAGACATAGGAAAAAATCTTGAAAACAGCCAGAGAGAAATGACAACTTATCTATAGGGGGAAAAGGATTTACTTATTTATTTTTTTTAAGATTTTATTTATTTATTTGACAGAGGGATAGAGAGAGAGAGAGAGAGAGAGAGAGAGTATGTGTGTGTGTATACAAGCAGGGGGAGTGGGAGGGAGAGGGAGAAGCAGGCTCCCCACTGAGCAGAAAGCCCGATGCGGGGTTCGATCCCAGGACTCTGGGATCATTACCTGAGCCATAGGCAAATGCTTAACCGAATGAGCCACCCAGGCACCCCAAGGGGTAAAAGGATTTAAATGACAGTAGATTTCTAATCCAGAGGTCAGAAAGATGTGACACAATATTTTTCAAGTACTGAAATAAAATAGCTGGTGATTCAGACTCCTATACCAGTGAAAATATCCTTGATGAGTGAAGGAAAAATTAGACATTTTCAGATGAAGAAAAATGAAAAGAATTTATAGCCAACAGACCTGCCCTAAAATAATGACTAAAGGGAGTTCTCTAAACAGAAAAGACATGATAAAAGAATCTTGGAACACCAGGAAGGAAGAAAGAACCCAGTAAGCAAAGATATGAGAAATATATATTTTCCTTCTTCTCTTGAGTTTTCTAAATCATGTTGGACAGTTGAAGCAAAAATTGTAACACTGTTGGATGTGGCTCTAAAACATTTGTATAGGAATTACTTAAAACAGTTATAAATTGTTTGTTAGTAAGTAAACATAACATGTAGGGGTGCCTAGTTGGTTCAGTCATTAAGCGTCTACCTTTGGCTCAGGGTCCTGGGATCGAGCCCCACATCAGGCTCCCTGCTCTGCGGGAAGTCTGCTTCTCCCTCTCCCACTCCCCCTGCTTGTGTTCCCTCTCTCACTGTGTGTCTCTCTGTCAAAGAAATAAATAAAATCTTAAAAAAAAAAGATAACATGTAGGTAAGGCTTCTACATTTCACTTAAACTGGTAAAATGTGACACCAGTAGACTGTGGTAATGTATATGTATCATAAAATCAAGAACAACCTCTAAAAAGCTATACAAAGAGATACACACTAAAAAAACACTACATAAATGGAATTCTAAAATTCTCAAATAACACACAGGAAGGTAAGAAAAAGAAAACAGAGAAACAAAAATTGAAAGAACAAACAAGAAGCAACAAATAAAGGAGACTTACGTCCTAAGGAGACTTACGTCCTAAGATATCAATAATTACACTAAATATAAGTGATCTAAATACAGTAACTAAAAGAAAGATATTGGTAGAGTAGATTTTAAAAAAATATGACTCAATTATATGCTACCTGTAAGAACCTCACTTCAAAATAACGATATAGGCAGGTTGAAGTAAAACAATGGAAAAATACAAATATTAATCAATAGGCAGACATGGCTATATCAATACCAGATAAAGTAAACTTCAGAGCAAAGAAAATTACCACAGACAGAAAAGGCCATTATATAATAACAAAAGAATTAATCCATAAAAAAGACATAGCAGTCTTAAATGTGTAAACACCAAACAACAGAACTACAAAATATGTGAAGAAAAACTGAAAAGAAAGGGGCAATAGGCAAATTCACATTTATAGTTAGCATCTTTAATATTTCTCTCTTAACAATTGATAGAACAACTAGAAAGAAAATCAACAAGGATGCAGAAAAACTCAGTAACATCAGTCAGTGGGATCTAATCAACATTTACAGAACACTCCTTTAATAGCAGACTCCACATTCTTTTCAACTGCCCATAGTACATATTCCAAGGTAGAACATGTCCTTGGCCATAAAACAAACCTCAACAAATTTAAAAGAGCTGAAATAATACAAAGCATGTTCTCCAGTCACAATGGAATCAAACTAGAAACTGACATAATACTGAAAAATTCTAGCCAGTGCAATGGCAAGGAAAGGAAATAAAAGGCATACAGGTCAGAAAAGAAGAAATTAAGTATGTCCCTATTTGAAGATGACAGTGGTTGTCTATGTAGAAATTTCCAAGGAATCCTACAAAAAACAAAACTCCTGGAACTAATAAAGTGAATCAGTAGGGTTGCAAGATAAAAAATAAACATAAAAAATAGTATTTCTGTATACCAGTAGTGAACATGTGGGCACTGAAATTAAAACCATAATACCATTTATAACCTCTCCAAAATAAAATACTTAGGTATAAATCTAATAAAACATGTTCAGGGCTTGTATGCTGAAAACCACACAATGTTGATGAAAGAAAAGAAGATTTATAAATTTTTATTTTATTTTAATTTTTTTAGAGAGTGAGTGAATGCATGAGCAGGGGTGGGGGTGGGGGGCAGGGGGAGAGGGAGAAAGAGAATCTTAAGCAGGCTCCACGTTCAGCATGGAGCCTGACATGGGACTTGATATCATGACCCTGAGATCATGACCTGAGCTGAAATTAAGAGTCAGCTACTTAACCGTCTGAGCCACCCAGGCATCCCAAGAAAAGAAGATTTAAATAAACAGAGACAAACCGTGTTCAATTGATTGGAAGCCTGAACATACTAAAGATTTACACCATAGTAAAGATGTCAATTCTCCACAAATTGACAGGTTGATCTCATTTATGTAAAAATTCTAGCAAGATATTTTGTAGATAATAGACAAGATTATTATAAAATTTATATATAAAGGTAAAGGAATTAGAATAACTAAAACAGTTTTGAAGAAGAAGATTGAAGTAGGAGGAATCACTTTATCCAATTTGAAAACCTATCACATAGCCACAGTAATCAAGACTATATGGTATTGGCTAAGTTAGGAAAGAAACTTTTAAAAATAATTCTAATTTGGAAATTAGGAACTTTTAAAAAATTCGTTTGTCACAGATGAATATTTTGTAAGATACAATAAAAGTAAATGTTTACAAAGTGAAGTAAAAAGCAAAGACATATAGAAATCCTTGTTTTTTATCATCAGTTTCCACAGGCATAAAATTTCTACAAACATTTTTTTTAAGATTTTATTTATTAGAGACAGAGAGAGAAAGAGCACAAGCAGGGAGGAGGGTCAGAGGGAGAGGGAGAAGCAGACTCCCTGCTGAGCAAGGAACCTGACATGGAGCTCGATTCTTGGACCTGAGCTGAAGGCAGACGCTGAACTGCCTGAGCCAACCAGGTGCCCCTCTATAAACATTTCTAAATGCTCATTCTCAATTTCTACATATTGTTGTGGGTTGTGGCCTGGCACCTGGCACAACTCTAAGTAGCATTGCCCTGGGTGATGGGAAGCTTATTAACCAGGGATATAAAATACTGTATTAATCAGAGTAGGTGGGCCAGTAGCTTCTCAAAGTGTGGAAAACCAATCCTGGCGAATCCCTGGAACCCTTGAAAGAGATCTGTGAGTTCAAAACTAATTTCATAATCAAACTAAAGTCAGAACTGTTTCATTAATAAAGCTAAAACAACTTCATGATAAAACTGGTACTTAACATGAATCAAGGCAGTGGCACCAAAACTGCACCAGTGGTCGCTCTATTCTTTATTGCTACATACTTGCATTAAAAAGAAGAATGCCAGGGGCACCTGGGTGGCTCAGTCCATCAAGCATCTAACTCTTGATTTCAGCTCAAGTCATGATCTCAGGGTTGTGGAATCAGGCCCCACGTCAGGCTTCATGCTGAGCATAGAGTCTGCTTGAGATTCTCTCTCTCTCGGCCCCTCCCCCCGCTCATGCTCTCTCTCAATAGATAAATAAATAAAATCTTAAAAAAAAGAAGAATGTCAGCTTCACTTATAAATGTCCTTGATGTAGTAGTAAAAATTATTCTATTAGATCCTGAGCCTTGAGTGCAAGTCCTTTTATTATTAATTTGTGTGATGAATTGGGATGTATGCATTAAGCACTTCTGCAAACCAAGCTATGATGGCTATCTTGAGAAAGTGCAACTGAGTTGCAGGCCCAACATTAAGTAGATTTTTCAAAATGTAAAATAATGCCATTCCTCTTACTAAATTTTTGTTTTGGAAAACATAGTTATTTTTAATGATCTATATTACTTGAAAGAATGACTGGTTATTCACATTTGGGTATTTGGCAGAAACTTCCTTGAGAATTAATGGAGTGAACCTATCTCTATAAGGAAAGCAACTGACAGTATTTACAGTATTTGTTGCAGTGGATAAAGTGCATCTCCCAGGAGAAAATGAGAGTCTTTAAAAACTTGTATCTGCTACCATGAGCTTGACAGCTTTCCAATTCTTAGAGACATTTTGATAAGATTGGTGATATTAATTGATGTGATTTTTTAAAAAATATATTGTATAATGAAATGTGCCAACATTTGGAAGATCTGCATAAGTCAGTGAACCATCATTTTCCAAATGATTGTGCATGATGTTGCACATACAGGTAAAACATCCATCAAACTGTATGATGGACCAGTGTATTTTAAGGTAGCAGAGTATGCAAAACTCACTGATAGGATTTTATATTCTACATTGCAAATAACCTTTAAGAAAATAAGCACTTGTCAAATTTTGGGGTAGTTTCAAAGAAGAATATCCACAATTATCTGAAAATATTATTACAATGTTTTCCCTTTTCAATTCTTCTCTTTTCACTTACACATCTGTGGAGGCTAGATTTTCTTCATCTACTTCAACCAAAACAATGTATCACAATAGATTGGAAACAGAAGCAGATAAGAGAATCCAGCCCCTTTTTCTTAAGTCATATGTGAAAAAGATTTGCAAAAATGACACAATACCTCTCTTCTCACTAAATTTTTTGTTTTGGAGCAAAGTATTTATTTACTTATTTGTTTCATTATTTTACTCTTTATAAAGATATTTATATTACCATGTAATGAGTTATTATTTTTAAATGAATAAAATAGGAAAAAAAAGACAACTTTTTAAATTTCCTATTTTAATTTCTAATGTGGCAAAATTTGCTAGTCATAACCCACATAAGCAGATTTCTTTAGGACTGTAAAGTGATCCTCAGATCAGAGTTGAGAACACCAGGCTATGGGCTGTGGATGGCATAGCTACAAATATGGATGCAGCTCAGAGAAGAGCCAGGCAACTGACACTGGATTGTTACCTAAAGAAAAATGAGCCTTCATTGTGTTAAGCCCCTGAAATTTGGAGTTTGTTATGTAGCATAGCCCAGTGTAGCCTGCCTAACACACACACTTGGATCTGTGTTTTAGGGAGATCATTTTGGCAGCAGAGTGAAGGGTTGAATGGGGATGGGGATGAAGATTTAGGATGAGGCTGAAAACAGGGTCATAAATCCTGAAGTTTTTTTGGAGGATCTGGTTCAGGGTCTGAATGAGGCAATGGCAGGGGGGTACAGAGAGGAAGGGACACGTATAAGATGTTTCAAAGACAGAAGTAGCTGTATTTGGTTACCAGTTGTTGGGTGTAGAAGGAGGAGGGGAGAGGTCTTAAGAGGTTGGGTTTTGGTCCCTGGAGAGATGGTGAAGTTATTTGCACGATCAGTAACTCAGTGTGCCTACAGAAATTTTGTGTTTCAGAGGGAAAGGAAATGAGCTCCATTGTGAACATTTGAGTGTGAGCTGCCTACGGGCCATTCAGAGAGAAGAATAAAGAGTACTTACATGGCTCTTCCTATGTGCTTATTTTAAGCACCAAACATACAGTCATTTACTATACACAACAGTCTTGTGAAGAAGGTACTCATATTACCATACTTCATAGGGAAACCGAGACATGGGAGTGAAGCAATTTGTCCAAAGTGAAGTGGTCACCCAGCTAGAGTGGTATGTGCATGGTTGTGACCTAAGCATTTGGGCTCTTGGACACCATGTTTTTCTATCTCTTGATGCTCAAAAGCTAGTTAATAGTCTGAGTCCTGGATCCAAAAAGGCATTAGGTTGTATATTTGTAAATCTCAGCAAGGGTAATAACTTTCACTCTTTCCCTCTGTCTGGTCACGTTGGGAGACTCAGGATTAAGCAAACCCCATGAAGTGTCCTGACCTGAGGATGCATCAGAAATTGTATCAGCTCCTTTTAGAATTTCCAACCTTACAGCAGAATCCAACCTATCCCAAGCCTGGCTCACAGCGCCATGCCTTAAAAGCAAACCGGGGAACATCTGTGAAAGGCCAGGGGGCCGCCACCACAGCTGTCTGAAAAACTGGAAGGATTCATCTTTGCTGAGCTGGCTTTTGGACTCTGGATGGACAAGGGCACCGCACTGCCCAGCTCGAGGCCCGGGGATGGGGGTGCATCACTCACATTGTATTTGAACTGCATCCCCTCGAGTTGCTTTGTGTACGGACATATCTCATTCTCACCCATTAGCATCAGTTTCCCATTTGGCATCACTTCCTGGGTTAACTTG
Source organism: Eumetopias jubatus (assembly GCF_037043125.1). Lineage (NCBI taxonomy): Eukaryota > Metazoa > Chordata > Mammalia > Carnivora > Otariidae > Eumetopias > Eumetopias jubatus. The sequence continues at coordinate 90,676,849 of NW_028274818.1, forward strand.
ATATTGATAGGTCCCCACTTCCCCTCCTACCTCATCAAACAGGATTTGAAATCTAACTTACGATTCTACCAAATCACAGTGATTTGGCTTTACCTACTGGATGCTGCCAGCTCCTAGTGTGGATGCCTGACTCCATGTCTGAGAGGGGTCAAGGTAAGGGAAGAAGAGCTCTGAGATTCTCAGATTCTGTGTGGGGCAATGAGGCTCCTGCTGGTGGCAGAGAGAGAAGAGCCTGAGGGGCACCTGCCCTACCCGTTCAGGGGAGAACTTCTAGGGAAAGTAGAAAGAATGTCCCCAGGAGATTAGTGTCATCTCATGTTCCCTCCAACCCATCCTGTAAAGCCTCTGTTAGAGCCAGGATAAAATCCACAAGAGATTTGTATCTAAATGTATCTTAGTAGCCTTCATTTATGGCCCAATTCAACTGAGGACAGTCTGCTCCTTTAAAGTAAGTGTAAAATGGACAGATGTGAGGGCCAGGACGTCTCATTGAAACAAAAGCTTGCTTTCTTCCCTATTCAGATCCATATGTGACATATGCTTCCTATGTCCCAGGCCCCTTCAGAACAATTTTTTGAAATAATTATTTGTACTCCAGATGTCAATTGCCTGGGTGTTCCTAAGACATGTGGCATACTGGGTTTATCTCACCCTTTGGAATTTAAATAAAATTGATGGTAGCCTTGTAAACAAACAGGAGTTCCAGGAGGAAAGGAATGGCATCTTGTCTTTAGAGACCTGTGGGCAGGATGGAGGAGCTGTAAGGGTTGGTGAAGCAGGAATAGAAGCAGTGGGGGGCCATTACCACCCTCAGGTCCAAGAGGTAAGGGCAGGAAGGGAGGAGCAGTGGTAGCCTGAAGGAGCCCTAGAAGTAGGAGAGGGCCAGCCAGGCAGCCAGGAGTGGCCGTGGTGGGTGGGCCAGAGCAGAGCCCAGCTGGGGGCCAGGGACAAAGTATCCCACCTCCTCTTCCCTCCTCCTCTTGCTGTCCCATCTTATTGGCTGCCTCCATCCAAGAGGCAGAAGGTGAGGGATACCCGGTGATTCAGTCTGGGAGGTTCTTCCTCCCTGGGCATAGAGCAGAGAGCAGTGAAGGGTGTGGCATGGAACCGGCGCCAATCTCAATCCCATATACAATGGAAAACCCAGTTTTTCTAGGAAGATCTTGGGGGATTTATGCTGGGATAGGAAATCTAGAAGAAACTAGGATATTGCCATAACAAACAACCTCCATTGCTGCCATGCACATCAGCGATGCTCAGGTCCATACAGTTGCTCAGGGGCCCCAGCTAATGGTACTCTGCCTTCTGGTAGGTTTTAAAGGGAACATGGAGCCTTCTCTGTTTTGAGGGTGAAAGATAATTCTGCATGTGCTTTTCACTGCTTCATCCTGGAAGTGACAAACATCACCTCCACTCATATTTTATTACTCATCTCTTATTTTCTGATGAGTTCCCTGTCCTACCTGAGATTCCTTCCTCTCTCCTTTGAATTTCTTCCCTCTTCCATTGGCTGACTTAACACTAAATTCCTGAATTTGACTCTGATTTCCTGACTCCATGTCCAGAGCTCTTTCCTTCATCCAGCATCACCACCCTTTCTGCATTCTCTTCTTGGAAAAACCACTCTTGCCTTAATACCCTCTGCCTGGCTTTTCTTTAATCTTGTGCAGTTCAGCTCTGCATATAAAGAAGCCACCACCTTGATGAGAATCATTAATTTTCAGAAGCTTTTATTTCAGTGACTCCAAAGATAATTGATAAAAATAGGTGCATTCCCTGCAAGACACAGTTAAAATCAACTCATTTTGTGGTCAGACTTCCCAAAGGCATGAGGGTGTGCTGAGAATACAAGTGTCTTAGCAGCCATGACAGATTTCCCCCATGAATGGGCTTGCAGTAAATAATGATTTCTCAGAGGCAGTCTTTGGTACTCAGAGTTGGGGTGGGTGGGTCCAGATGCCTGGATATGTCTAGGTAGGCCTGGATTTTTCCAAGAGGGGAAGCTGCATCATTTTCCAAGAATGCAGGAGTGGCATGAGGAAACAGGTTACCGGGAACATCACACTTGGGATTTTGGCCTTTTGGAACTCTACAAATAGGTTCTTTATGGACAAAACCTTCCATTAGGGGCACCTGGGTGGCTCAGTCGTTAGTGTCTGCCTTCAGCTCAGGTCATGATCCCAGCCAGGTTTGAGCCCTGCATCGGGCTCCCTGCTCAGCGGGAAGCCTGCTTCTTCCTCTCCCACACCCCCTGCTTGTGTTCCCTCTCTCACTGTGTCTCTCTTTGTCAAATAAATAAAATCTTTGAAACAAACCAACAAACAACAACAACAAAAACACCTTCCATTAATGTTGCAGTACCCTTTAGTATAGGTTCAGGGTCTAAAAGAAATTAGCAGCAAGTTGTTCATGGGTACCGTTCTTATTTTCCTTATTTCCCACTTTGGCCCTCAGAGAAGGTAGTTCTGTTAATACTTCTGTTTTCTAATAAGTGAGGGGAGGGAACTTTGGTGCTTGGGCAAGTCTTGACTTACGTCCTCAATGGGCATACCAGTGGCCACTCTTACATCCTTCCTGCTCTCTCTGCCTGGGGTCTTCCTCTGAGCATCTCTCCCTCACTTTCTCCTTCCCCCCTTCCCTTTCTGCTCCCCGCCCCCTCTCTCCCTTCCTCTCTTGGACCTGTCTTGGACCTGGTACAAGAAGGGTTGGCATTCCTTTCTCCTTGTAAAGACCAGGCAGGCTCTTCAGTGTTTGCTTCAGCTTCTCAGCCTATAACTGGGTGGGTAAATCTGGATCATGCTGGTCACAAAGTGTGGATTTGTAAGGGCAGCCGTGTAATGTTCTCCAACCCAGCTGTTTAAATAAAACTAATTCTGCTCTTGATCCTCCTCTGGCTCCTTGCCTCTTTTCCTCAAATTGGTTAAGAATCCATATGGGGAGGAAAGGCATGACTGATGTCCCCAGATTTTTAACACATGGAAGGTTGGCTGGGAAGTCTTAAAAATCCCACACAAGGACTAGCACTTGAGGAAAAGGAACAAGGAAACATATTATTGATGGGGCCCCTAAGCCCCATCAGTCAGCTCTTAGAGGCAGAAGGTTCTAGAAGATGGAAGAAGACTTTATTACAGTGGACATCAAGGGCCTTTAACCTGAGTTCCAGATCCTTATTTTGTAGTTACAGATGGTTTTATCAGGTGTGGGCCATATATTTATAGTATCAGCAGAACCTCAACTGGTGCCCTTAGACTCAGGGCCTGGGTTAGGGAGAGAAGAAATCCATCTGAGGGGCTCAAGAAGACTTTCCCAGGACCTAAAAAAAGTGAAGATTCTTCCCTTTCTCACTCCCACTTCACTTGGTTGGAGATATTTGTATTTTTTTTAGAGTCAGCTAGGAGTTTCTCTGCGACCTTAGGAGATACTATATTTGGGGGCGCCTGGGTGGCTCATTCAGTTAAGTGTGTGGCTTCTGCTCAGGTCATGATCTTGGGGTCCTGGGATGGAGTCCCGTATTGGGCTCCCTGCTCACCGGGGAGTCTGCTTCTCCCTCTGCCCCTCCCCCCACTCCTGCCGTCTCTCTCAAATAAATAAATACTGTATGGTGACTAACATAACATAATAAAAAATGTTTCAGAAATTAAAAAAAAAAGGAATACTATGTTGGAAAAGGGAAGGTCTCATTAGAGCTAGGGGAACTTGCCTCAACACAGGCTTTTCCTCAATCGCAGCAACAAGACAAGTGGGCCAGTATAAGGACTGGGTGCATGCCTGTGTGCACCCCACTCCACTCCATGCCCTTGACCTACCTCTATAACAGTTTTAGTACTGGAGGATAGTCCTCGTGGATGCTGGCAGCATTCTACCTGAAGTACCTGCTACATACCTCCACCTTCACACCTCAGAACTTTTCTGAAGAGCAGCCTGAAGAGCAGGGAGGTTAACAAACCCCGAGTAACCCTCCATGGAGGGGGGATGGGAAGCAGTGAACGAAGACTCCTGCCTCCTGCCCTTCAGAGGGGCAGTTCTAAGATACAATACTGTTTCTCGAAGGATCACCCATGGGGTTGAGTTCCAGTTGCCCACAGCATTAACTAGCTCAGAACTGCTTTCCAGTGATGGTGACCCCTTCCCTGCCTCACTCCTACTTCCCCCTACTGTTGCTTCCTGGTATTACATCCCAAATAAACTCCCTACACCCAAGTCCTCAGAAACTGCTTTTGGGGAAACCCAAATTAAGACACTAGGGGATCCCTTGTGTGTCATATGTTTGGAGGCCAAACATTGGCAAGTGGAAATCTAGCTGATTTCTCTCTCCCCTTCTGTTATTTCTCATCCAAAGTTAAGGGACAATGTCTAGTTCAAGGGAAGTAAGAAAATAGGTGGTAGCAAGAGATTTTAATGCTACCTTTAGAGTAGCTTGAGGAATTAGAAAGTAGGAAAGGCAGAATTTGGGGCAAGAGAATGTGACATAGGTTATCACTTTTATTTGAATTAGTGCTAGCCACAGCAGTACTGGGACTTCGCCAACAGTAGGAATTATCAGATTTTTAGATCTTTGCCACTCATACAAAATTAAAAAATAATGGTATCGTATATATTGTTTTACCTCACATTTCTTTAATTATAGTTAAAGCATTTTTTGCTTTATGATTAATAAAAATTAATCATTGTTTTTTTCCCATAAGCTGGATATTCTAGAAATTATTTCACAAATCATTTCAATGATGGATATGATAGATATTCAGATCAAGCCCTCTTTAACTATTTTAGGAAATGGTACAGTGCACGAACAAAAAAATAATTCAATCTTCCTCATAACAAAAGTATAGCAAATTGAAAGAACAATGCCATTTTTCCTGTACATTTTTGCTGTAAACATTGAATTGTTTGGTAATACCCCATGTATATAGTTTTTCAAGGGAAATTGGCACTGAGATTGACAGTGCAAATTGGTATGCTGTTTTGAAGGGCACTTGAACAATTTCTATCAAAATTTAAGATAGGCTTATCCATTGTTGCAGCATTTCAAGAAAAAATTGTCCTGCAAATATGTTTACATGAGGTCCCCAATATTATGCTTTATTGTGTGTCTATGTGTGCGTGCATACATGCCAGTCTATGCATGAAGAATAAACTAACAGAGGTGGGGAATTAATAAAGACTCCTGGCTCCTTCCTGAATCTAATCCTGGAGCTGCTACAGAAGGGAGAGAGAGATTCATGGATCCTAGAGCCTAACTAAAACTACAGACATCATTTAAAGAGAGAGAAAGTGATTGAGTGTCAATATGATGGGGTGAAGGGAGGTCTGGGTACCACAAGTGGCAGATAGGCAGGGTGAGAACTTGAGAGCTGCCTCCCCCCACCTTTGCTATTGCAGAGCAGGGAAACAGCACTTCAGCCCAGTGCTTCTGTGGGCTGGTGAGAGGTGGTGACAAGCACTGCAGGCAAGCTGGCTGGCCCTCAGACAATCCCAGCAGAGGGTGAAGCCCATGAGAGCAGCATTGTCTTCAGCCTAGAATCTGGCCCATTCCTAGAAGAGGAGAGGGAGAGGGGCAAGGAAGGGAAGGGACTATGAGCACACCTGGAGTTTGTCTTCACAATGCAACTTACCAACAGAAGCACGAACTTGGATCAAGGATCTTACCTCCAACCCCATCTGCCCCCCACGCACCCTTTATCAACACAGCCAAGGTATCAAAAGAGTCCCAAAGGAATATGAGTTCACAGGAAAATATAACAAGACACTGACTTAAATAATCTATGCCATAAGAAGCAGAAATAATGGATTAGAATTTTTAAAAGTTAAGGAAAACGAATATCCTGAGAGAAATAAGCAAAGTTTTTTGGAACAAAAAATAGGAATCCGTTTGAAGAGCCATTTGGTGACTGTGGGGCATGAAAAATACACTGTAAAAAAAACAAAAGCCCCGTTCTTTGGGCATGAAAAGTATATTGTAAAAAATTAAAGCCACATATATTGTCCATGGAGAAGTTGGCCAACATAATGAATACAGCTAAAGAACAAATTAGTGAACTGAAGGATTCAGTCAATGAATGCTCCCAGAAAACAATTGGAAGGGATAAATCCATGAAAGAAAGAGAGTTAAGTATTAGAATTCCAGTAGGAGTCTCAGAAGGAAAAAGAAAAAGAATAAATGGGGAGAGGAGGCAGTAATTTGCCAGAATTAAAGTGGGAGATTCTGTTTAGGCGAACAGCAGGGACCCTCAGAGCCCCAGGTCCTGGGATGTCAGCAAGGGACTCTAATCCAAAGTGGCACTTCAAGCACAGAGGGATTCCTGAGTATATTCAAATGTGGTAATTTATTATTATTTATTTACAAGAAACAGATTGTCTTTTGACCTTCCTATTCCTGCAGGGCTAGTTCTGAGCTATTGTTGTAATAGTTTTCAGCACAAAGGAAGAATGCAAAATGTGTAGCAATTTCCAACTGGATGCCTCCTGGTCAGATTTTGTTGGATAAAGGGATGCAAATAAGACAGGAGACCCTTGTTAAGCACTATTCTCCTTGATCACCCCATTCAGACACCCAGTGTCAGGGCAGCAGCTGCAGATTTTAACTCTTTTGTTTCTGGTGCAATTTCCTTCTGAAGTTCTCTTTCTCTTTCCTTAACTTCTTTCTATGCTTATCTCAACTTTTCCACATTCTTTTATTTTTGTATTACCACTCCTGCTTCTTCTCTCTGTATTCTCCTTCATCATTGCTACTTTCTCCTCTTCTTCACTATTTTCAAAGTTATTCATTGATTCATCCATCGATTCGTCTATTCAACAATTCCTTTGAGCACCGACCATGTTCCAGACTGGGGACACAGTGACCAAGACAGAACAAAGGAACCCGAACCCACTCTAGTGAGGAGGATGGATAATAAGCAAATAAACAACAACAAGAAAGAAAAAGCTAGATACTAACAAATGCAATGAAGAAAGTGGTGTATGTTAGAAAGTGATGTGGGGTGGGGCAGGGTTGCTTTAGATGAGGAGAGGGGTGTCAGGGTAAGTCTTTCTGAGGAGGTGGCAGTTGAATTGACATCTGAATGGTAAGGAGGAGTCAACTCTGTAAGATCTGGTGGAAAATATTTCAGGTAGAAGGAAAAGCATGTGCAAATGCCCCGAGGTTGGAATGGTATGTTCTTCAACCTTCTCTTGCTTTTTCTCATTTCTCATCTCTAGTAAATTCCAGAATAAGTGTCTCATTTCAAGTATATTCCGGAATAAATTCCAGAATAAATAAAGGTGTCCTCATGATTTTAACTCACTGTGACCTGGTTTCTGTTTTCACCACCTGTTTGAAATTGTTTTCTTGTTTCCTTGAAATTTTTCCCTTGATGATCACCAGTGTCATCCTAGGTGTGACAGTGATCTGAGAATAAAGAAAAAGAAACCGAGAGAGTGTTAGCCTGTGGGTCCTTTGGTCCAGCAGTTGGACATCTATAGCTCAGCCTCAGTCTGTTTGGGAATAGGTCTTTATTAGGGTAGAAGAAACCCTTATGAGATGTAAAAGCCCTCATATAGCCCTGTAAGCTGGACTACGTTTCTCTCACCCCTATTATAGCTTTTCCGTGACCTGTGTATGATTCTGTACACAGCTCCTTCTCTTTGATCTATCCAAGTCTGCCTATTTCTCATCATTGAGTTATTGGCTCTATATTGTTATCTCCCTTCTGCTAGTCTTATTCACCCATCTGTCATGGGCTCAGGGTGGGTGAAGTGTACTTTCTTGCCTCTTGATCTTATTCTGGCCATTGGGATGTTAGTAGACATGACTCAGGCAGAAGCTTAGAATGTGCTCATACAGTGGGGCTCACCCTTGTGCCATTCTGTCATTACTGTAGGATACAAATGCCCTAACCATAGTCTAATTCATCCCAGAAAAGGAGAGACAAGTTCAGCACACCTGAATCCAATCCTGCCTTGATTAGTTAAAACCCAGCTGACCCAGAGATGTGGGAGCAAGAAATTAATATAACATAAATATAACTGAACAAATATCTATTGAGTTAGTGCATTTTGCTTATACCATAATTATTTGTTTGTAGGTCTGTCTGTGAGCATTTTGGGGTCAGGGGCATTAACATTTCTGCATGCTCAGGGCCATTTGTGTCCCAGGTAAATAGTGGGCACGCTGGCCACTCTTTGGAATGGGTCTGAGGCTTCAGGATTTTCCTTAGCAGCCTCAGCTCCCCCATATTAGATAATCAGACAGGGGCCAAGGCAGATTCCTGCTGAATTCCTAAGGATTTCAGAGTTTAATCCCTATGGTCCTGATTTTATAGTCTTTTTTTTTATTGTCATGAATTCTTAAGTGTATTCTGTGCTTTGAATGGCCATCAGCACAGGCCATAAGGCTAGACAATCTCCAGGCTGTTAGGTACCTGAGACATGCTGCAGAATGATCTGAGGGTCTGCATGGTGATGAGGGCAATCTGATGCCCACTCGTCATGGGGAATGAGATGGACAGATACATTCCCACTTACTGTCCATGACAACAGTAATGCTACCTGATTTACAGGTCCCCAGGGCCTTTTTGTTGTGCATTAGAGTGTCTGCCTCAGACTTTCCTTTGTCTGAGTGTCTCGGCTCTGGCCTTGAGGATTTCAAGAGGAATTGATTCATACCGACTTTGTTGGGCAGACAAAACTTTGGGTGATGATTCTAAAGTGGGATGTCTATATAGAGAAACCTAAGATCTACCAGCGTGAGGTGGAAATCTTCTGTTACTCTGTCCAACATCTTCTCTCTTATGGTGTCAGCACTCTGTTTTTCTTTTGGGAAAACTACCTCCCCTCACTGGACACAGCACTGGTGGGGCTGTCAAATATGGTACTTGTCTTAATTTGGGTTTATACCAAAACAGACCCTGGGTAAAGGACTTGAGTGCAGGTAGTTTATTTGGGGGATGATTTGATTTATTTTTTTATTTAAGTGGGCTCCATGCCCAGCGTGAAGCCCAGCATGGAGCCCAAATACACAACCCTGAGATTGAGACCTGAGCTGAGAGTTGGATGTGTAACCAACTAAGCCATCCAGGTGACCCTAGGATATGATTTTAGAAAGTACAAGTTAGAAAGTGAGGAAAATGAGAATAAAAAAAGAATATAAACCAGTATAGGATGTGCTAATGAATAGATTACTACTATGGGCAATGAGGACCAATCCTGCTTGAGGAACCTCTGCAAAGCCACTTGGGGCATGCTGCAGAGTCATCCCACTGGAGGCTAGGGGGTGGGGACTTTATTTGCCAACTTCCATTTCTGTTTGAGAGTGGAAAAGAGATTCAGGATCTTGAGATGAGATGCTGTTAATGTGCTGGCAATCATCTACCAAGATTGTAGGCCACGATGTGGAAGAGGAAGTGATACTAAGAAGCTGTTGCTGATATGCCACATATTCTTACTCACCAGAGTTGACCTAGTATCACTTCCTGCTCTGACCACAGGGTTGGCACAAGCCCCAGGCTGGTCCAATCAGTTGCCCTCTTTCTGGAATCTTGAGGAGAGTAACATAGAAAACAGAAAATGTTTGGACTCTGTTCATCTCCGTGGTGGGGTCCAGAAGAGACCCATCAGGGGCCAGGGGCATTAACGCCTGGTTCTTGATGCCCATTTGCCCAGAGTGGTTCCAATTCACATTCTCTCTGCTTGTCCAGTTTTTCCTTCAATTTTCTGTACTTCTCCATAAATCCTTCCAATAAATTCCTTTTTATTAAATTAGAGCTGATTTCTGCAGCTTGCATGTGAAACATCCTGACAGATGCTGGGTCTACCTCATAGGAAGCTGTCAGAGAAGTGGTCTTTTGCATGGCTTGAAATGAAGATGGCATGCTTCAGACTCTCAGCAGAATATCAAGCCATAAAATAATCTTTGCTCAAGGTTGCTGAAGACCTCAAGACCCAGCCCTCATTCTTGGCTCATACTTCAGCTAGTCCATTTCCCCTAATCCACTCTACTTACCATCTTTAGCTAACTGTGAGTAAATCACAATACCAGAGGGTATTGTGTTTGGATAGACATATGATATAGTATGGTATGGTGTAGTTTAATGTGGCATGGTGTAGTATAATATAATGGAGCACAGCATGGCACGTTATATAAAGTATGGGTTTTAGAGCCTGACTTCACAGGTTCAAATCCCAGCTCTGCCATTTACTGACTATCCAGTGTCAAAGGAGTTACTAAATCTGCCTGTGACTCAGTTTCTTTAACTATAAATGTGAATAATAATAGTACCTAGGTTATAGGATTGTGGTAAATGTTAAATGGGTTGACAATGTAACTGGCACATGACAAGCACTATAAATATTAGCTATTATAATGCCAAAGAACTATACACTTCTTAAGGACTACAGGTCCTTGTGCTTTTGGGATTCACAAGTATGGTTCCTTAACCTTGTAAAAAGTATGGTTGGCAAGATCGCTGCCCTCTCTTGGGCTTGGCTTGGTGTGTGTATTGGAGGGAAGGGAAAAGTACACTTTATAACCCTCTACTATATGCCAGGCATCATGACAAGTACCTCTTTAAAGATCATAACTACACCCCTAAGAAAGAGATCATTTTTATAGGTCACAGAGCTAGAGCTCAGAGAGATTAAGTAACCTGTCCTAGGTCGCTCAGCAAATAAGGAACAGAATTGCCATTCTCCCAGGTCTATCTGATTCAAAAGCCTGTTTCCAGTGGGTACATCGCTTCCACAAAGCCCCAAAGTGAGTGACTCCCCCTTTTCTCATTACTGTCCTTGTACTGTGACTGTCCAAAACTGTGGTCTAGACATCAGGGATACTAGATGCACCTCAGAGCAACAGTGGGCCTTTATTCCTGTCCTTTTGCATTGTCCCTTTATTTGGTTTGTTCACTCTGTGTAGGAGATCAAGGACATCATTGCACAAGGACAGTTTGACATGTGACTTGGCACTGATGAAGAAGGGGGTACAGCTTGGTGGTTAAGCTCATGGGCTCTCCATGGGGCCACCAGGATCTGAATCACTGCTGTGTGCCTTCCCTGGTGTGCATCTTTGGGCAGGTTACAGGATCCCTCCAAATCCCAGTCTCCTCATCTGTAAAGGAGGGATGGAAATGATAGTAGTTAACTCTTAGATGGCTTGTGCATAGTAAGGAAAATAAATATTGGGAGAAAAATATTTGAAACATTTTTTGTTTTTTGTTATTTTTAGAGACAGAGAATGGGAGGAGGAACAGAGGGAGAGGGACAAGCATACTCTACACTGAGCACGGAGCCCATGGTGGGGTGTGGTATGGTGTGGCATAATAAAATGGAGCACAGCATGGGGCTCAATCTCATGAAGCTGAGATTATGACCTGAGTCAAAAATCAAGAGTTGGATGCTCAACTGACTGAGCCACCCAGGTGCCCCTAGACATTATTTTTAAACTTTGGGAGCGAGTGGCTTCCCAAGCAAACAAGACTGTAAACCTAGAGCCCACAAAGAAAAGATAGACACACATGACTACATTAAAAAAAACAAAAAACAAAAAACAAAATACCAAATATATGGCAAAAGAACAAAACCAAAAGCCAAACTATAGGCTGGGGGATATTTTTTTAAACATATGTGAAAGTAAGAGTATTAGTCCTAATAAACTCTCATAAACTGAGAAGAAATGGATAAACAACTCAGTAGAAAAATGGACAAACACTATCAGTTGGCCCCTAACCAAAGAGAGTATCCATATGGCCAATGGACAATCCAAAGGATGCTCAGGGAAATGCAAATTAAAGCTAAAATGAGATACCATTTTTATCCATCTCATTTGGGGGATGGGGAACTAAAAAAAGAATATCTGAGGCTGACAAAAATACCTTTATATATTTCTGGTGGGAATATGAAATCTGACAAGTAATACTGGAAGGAATCTAAATATCTGTTAAAAATAAACGAATAAACTTTTTACCTAGCAACCTTATGTTTAAGGATGATCTTATATACGGGGCGGAGCAAGATGACAGAGGAATAGGAGACCTGGATTTCGTCTGGTCTCAGGAATTCAGCTGAATAGGGATCAAAACATTCTGAACACCTATGAACTCAACAGGAGATTGAAGAGAAAAACAGCAACAACTCTCTGAACAGAAAAGCGACCACTTACTGGAAGGTAGGATGTGCAGAGAAGTGAATCCGAGGCGATATTTGGGGGGATAAACGGCGGGGCAGGGGGGCTCTGTTGACCACTTTTGGCAAGTGATAGAGCCGCAGAGCAAAAAATCGGAACTTTTAGAAGTCGGCTCCACTGAGGGAAGTTGCTCCAGTGGCTAAGCGGGGTGGAACCCTAGTGGGACTGTGGTCTCAGGACCCTTGGAATCACAGAAAGACTGGGGGTGCCTGAGTGCAGCAGAGCTCCCAGGTATCAGAGCAGGGAATCTGGCTGCAGAGACAGAGCCAAGGCGCGGGCTCTCAGCTCGGGGTTGCCATAAACCATGATCCGCAGCCCAGTCAGGCCACTGCTCCTCCAGCAGGGACCCAACAAGCAGCAGATCCGGGGAGACTCCCCTTCCTTCCCTGGAAGGAGTGGCGCAGAAGCGCACCGCAGGGATCTGCTGGGTTTGGAGACTCCACACCGAGTCCGGTGCCAGAGATAGAAACGCTCGGTCACAGGCCGGGTGAGCACGGAGTGTGGCCGGAGACCGGGGACACGGGAGTGACTGACTGCTTTTCTCTGGGGGCGCACTGAGGAGCGGGGCCCCAAGTTCTCGGCTCCTCCGGGCAGAGATTGGGAGGCCACCATTTTCACTCTCATCCTCCAAATCTGTATGGAAAGCATGCAGGGAACAAAAGCTCCCGAGAGCAAACCCGAGCAGATTGCTTAGCCCGGAACAGGCAAGGGCAGGGCAATACGGCCTCCAGCAAAGACATTTGGGAACCACGGCAACAGGCCCCTCCCCCAGCAGATTAGCACGAACAGCCAGCCAAGACCGGTTTACCGATCCAGGAGAACAGGAGAACTCCATCCCTAAGGGAATACTGCGCATAGAATTCATGGCTTTTTTTACCATGATTCATTAGTTTTTCAAAGTTAATGTTTTACCTGTCTTTTTTTTTTTGAATTTTTCTTTTACCCTTTTTCAACCAACATCTCATCAATCTCTTTTTGAAAAAAAATTTATTTTTAATTTTTCGAGTCATATCCTATCCCTTCATAGTAGATACCCTTATTTTTGGCATATATATATATATATATATAAAATTTGTTCTCTCCTTAAAATTATGAGATACAGTGTCTTCTAACAGATTAAAATATACCCAAAATCACTAGTGTATGGCTTTGTTCTAGTCTCCTGCCTGATCACATTCTCTCCCTTTTTTAATTTTTTTTTAAATCTTCTTTCTTTTTTCAAACAACTTCATATCAATTCCTTTTATAAAATCTTTTATAATTTACATCTTTACAGTCATCTTCCATCCCTTCATTGTATCAACCCTTATTTTGTACATATATGTCTTTCTTTCTTTAAAATTTTAGGAGGCACTTTTTCTAACAGACCAAAATACACCCAGATCTAGTGTGTGGCACTGATCTATGCACTAGCCTGATGATATTTGATCATATTCTGTTTTTTTATGTTTTTATGTTTTGTTCTGTTTTTGTTTGTTTTTACATTTTCTTTTTCTTTTTTTGTCTTTCTTTTTTCTTTCTTTCACTTTCTTTTGCCCTGGTTTCAGGTCTTTTCTGATTTGTTTAAAGTATATTTGCTGGGGACTTTGTTAACCTGTTCCAAAAAATAGAAGTGGAAGGAAAACTTCCAAACTCATTTTATGAGGCCACCATTACCCTGGTCCCAAAACCAGACAAAGACCCCATCAAAAAGGAGAATTACAGACCAATATCCTTGATGAACATGGATTCAAAAATTCTCACCAAAATACTAGCCAATATGATCCAACAGTACATTAAAAGGATTATTCACCGTGACCAAGTGGGATTTATCCCTGGGCTGCAAGGTTGGTTCAACATCTGCAAAGCAATCAACGTGATACAATTATTAACAAAAGAAAGAACAAGAATCATATGATCCTCTCAATAGATGCAGAAAAAGCATTTGGCAAAGTATAGCATTCTTTCTTGATCAAAACTTTACAGAGTATAGGGATAGAGGATACATACCTCAACATCATAAAAGCCATCTATGAAAAACCTACAGCGAATATCATTCTCCATGGGGAAAAGCTGAGAGCTTTCCCCCTAAGGTCAGGAGCGTGGCAGGGATGTCCACTATCACCACTGCTAGTCAACATAGTATTAGAAGTCCTAGCCACAGCAATCAGACAACAAAAAGAAATCAAAGGCATCCAAATCGGCAAAGAGGAAGTCAAACTCTCACTCTTTGCAGATGATAGGATACTGTATGTGGAAAACCCAAAAGACTCCACCCCAAAACTGCTAGAACTCATACAGGAATTCAGTAAAGTAGCAGGATATAAAATCAATGCACAGAAATCAGTGGCATACCTATACAGCAACAACAAGACAGAAGAGAGACAAATTAAGGAGTCGATCCCATTTACAATTGCACCCAAAACCATAAGATACCTAGGAATAAATCTAACCAAAGAGGCAAGGGATCTGTACTCAGAAAACTATAAAATACTCATGAAAGAAATTGAGGAAGACACAAAGAAATGGAAAAACGTTCCATGCTCATGGATAGGAAGAACAAATATTGTGAAGATGTCAATGCTACCTAGAGCAACCTACACATGCAATGCAATCCCCATCAAAATACCAACCACTCTTTTCCAAGAAATGGAACAAATAATCCTAAAATTTGTATGGAACCAGAAAAGACCCCGGAAAGGCAGAGGAATGTTGAAAAAGAAAAGCAAAGCTGGCGGCATCACAATTCCAGAATCCCAGCTCTATTCCAAAGCTGTCATCATCAAGACAGTATGGTACTGGAACAAAAACAGACACATAGATCAATGGAACAGAATAGAGAGCCCAGAAATAGACCCTCAACTCTATGGTCAACTAATCTTTGACAAAGCAGGAAAGAATGTCCAGTGGAAAAAAGACAGTCTCTTCAACAAATGCTGTTGGGAAAATTGGACAGCCACATGCAGAAGAATGAAACTGGACCATTTCCTTACACCACACACAAAAATTGACTCCAAATGGTTGAAACGGGAAACAGGGGTCCATCAACATCCTAAAGGAGAACACAGGTAGCAACCTCTTCGACCTCAGCTGCAGCAAATTCTTCCTAGAAGCATCACCAAAGGCAAAGGAAGCAAGGGCAAAAATGAACTATTGGGATTTCGTCAAGATAAAAAGCTTTTGCAAACCAAAAGAAACAGTCCACAAAACCAAAAGACAACCAACAGAATGGGAGAAAATATTTGCAAATGACATATCAGATAAAGGGCTAGTATCCAAAATCTATGTAGAACTTATCAAACTCAATACCCAAAGAACATATAATCCAATCAAGAAATGGGCAGAAGACATGAACAGACATTTTTCCAAAGAAGACATCCAAATGGCCAACAGACACATGAAAAAGTGCTCAACATCGCTGGGCATCAGGGAAATCCAAATCACAACCTCAGTGAGATACCACCTCACACCAGTCAGAATGGCTACAATTAACAAGTCAGGAAACGACAGATATTGGCGGGGATGTGGAGAAAGGGGTACCCTCCTACACTGTTGATGGGAATGCAATCTGGTGCAAGCACTCTGGAAAACAGTATGGAGGTTCCTCAAAGAGTTGAAAATAGAGCTACCATACGATCCAGAAATTGCACTACTGGGTATTTACTCCAAAGATACAATTGTAGGGATCCAAACGGGTATGTGCACCCCAATGTTTATAGCAGCAATGTCTACAATAGCCAAACTGTGGAAAGAGCCAAGATGCCCATCGACAGATGAATGGATAAAGAAGAGGTGGTATATATACACAATGGAATATTATGCAGCCATCAAAAGGAATGGGATCTTGCCATTTGCAACGACGTGGATGGAACTGGAGAGTGTTATGCTGAGTGAAATAAGTCAATCAGAGAAAGACATGTATCACATGACCTCACTGATATGAGGAATTCTTAATCTCAGGAAACAAACTGAGGGTTGCTGGAGTGGTGGGGGTCTGGGAGGGCTGGGGTGGCTACGTGATAAACATTGGGGAGGGGGGTATGTGCTATGGCGAGTGCTGTGAATTGTGCAAGACTGTTGAATCACAGATCTGTACCTCTGAAGCAAATAATGCAATATATGTTAAGAAAAAAAAAAGAACAAGAAGATAGCAGGAGGGGAAAATGAAGGGGGGGAAATCAGAGGGGGAGACGAGCATGAGAGATGATGGACTCTGAAAAACAAACTGAGGGTTCTAGAGGGGAGCGGGGTGGGGGGATGGGTTAGCCTTGTGATGGGTATTAAAGAGGGCACAGTCTGCGTGGAGCACTGGGTGTTATGCGCAAACAATGAATCATGGAACACTACATCCAAAAGTAATGATGTAATGTTTGGTGATTAACATAACAATAAAAAATTAAATAAGTAATTAAAAAAACTGTAAAGTGCTAAAAAAGGAATGATCTTATATAAACAAAAGCATCACTATATTAGGATATATGTTCAAGGATGTTTATTACAACCTTATATCTTTGGGGAAAAACTGGAAACCATCCCGAGTGTTCCTCAGCATAAAACTGGTTGAATAAATTGTCCTATACACACTGTGGAATATATTGCAGTTATTAAAAAGAATAAATATGAATAAGTTGTGGTATACCCATACAATGGCATACTACTCAGTGATAAAAAGGAGCAAAGTATTGACACACACCGCAACTTGAATGTGTCTCAACGGCATTAGGCTGAGTTAAAGAAGCCAATCTCAAAAGGCTACCTACTGTAGGAATTATATCAACTTTTTTTAATGTATTTTTTATTATTATTTATGTTAATCACCACACATTATATCATTAGTTTTTGATGTAGTGTTCCTTGATTCATTATTTGTGTATAACACCCAATGCTCCACGCAGAACGTGCCCTCCTTAATACCCATAACCAGGCTAACCCATCCTCCCACACCCCTCGCCTATAGAAATCTATTTCTTTTTCAGAGTCCATCGTCACTCATGGTTCATCTCCCCCTCCGATTTCCCCCCCTTCATTCTTCCTCTCCTGCTATCTTCTTCTTCTTATTATTTTTTTAAACATTTGATGTATTATCTGTCTCAGAGGTACAGATCTGTGATTCAACAGACTTGCAGAATTCACAGTGCTCACCATAGCACATACCCTTCCCAATGTTTATCACCTAGCCGCCCCATCCTACCCACCCCCCACCACTCCAGCAACCCTCAGTTTGTTTCCTGAGATTAAGAAATCCTCATATCAGTGAAGTCATATGATACACGTCTTTCTGTGATTGACTTATTTCGCTCATATACCACTCTCCAGTTCCGTCCACATCGTTACAAATGGCAAGATCTCATTCCTTTTGACGGCTGCATAATATTCCATTGTATATATATACCACAGCTTCTTTATCCATTCATCCGTTGATGGACATCTTGGCTTTTACCACAGTTTGGGTATTGTGGACATTACTGCTATAAACTTCTGGATGCACGTACCCCTTCGGATCCCTACATTTGTATCCTTGGGGTAAATACCCAGTATTGCAATTGCAGGATCGTATGGTAGCTCTCTTTTCAACTTTTTGAAGAACCTCTATACTGTTTTCCAGAGTGGCTGCACCAGCTTGCATTCCCACCAACAGTGTAGGAGGGTTCCCCTTTCTCCACATCCCCGCCAATATCTGTCGTTTCCTGACTTGTTAATTTTAGCCATTCTGACTGGTGTGAGGTGATATCTAATTGAGGTTTTAATTTGGATTACCCTGATGCCAAGCGATGTTGAGCACTTTTTCATGTGTCTGTTGGCCATTTGGATGTCTTCTTTGGAAAAATGTCTGTTCATGTCTTCTGCCCATTTCTGGATTGGATCATTTGTTCTTTGGGTGTTGAGTTTCATAAGTTCTACATAGATTTTGGATACTAGCCCTTTATCTGATATGTTATTTGCAAATATCATCTCCCATTCTGTCAGTTGTCTTTTGGTTTTGTAGACTATTTCTTTTGCTATGCAAAAGCTTTTATCTTGATGAAGTCACAGTAGTTCATTTTTGCCCTTGCTTCCCTTGCCTTTGGTGATGTTTCTAGGAAGAAGTTGCTGTGGCTGAGGTCGAATAGGTTGCTGCCTGTGTTCTCCTTTAGGATATTGATGGACTCCTGTCTCACATTGAGGTCTTTTAACCATTTGTAGTCCATTTTTGTGTGTGGAGTAAGGAAATGGTCCGGTTTCATTCTTCTGCACGTGGCTGTCCAATTTTCCCAACACCATTTGTTGAAGAGACTGTCTTTTTTCCATTGGACATTCTTTCCTGCTTTGTCAAAGATGAGTTGACCATAGAGTTGAGGGTCCATTTCTGGGCTCTCTATTCTGTTCCATTGATCTATGTGTCTGTTTTTGTGCCAGTACCATACTGTCTTGATAATGACAGCTTGGTAATAGAGCTAGAAGTCCAGAATTGTGATGCCACCAGCTTTGCTTTTCTTTTTCAACATTCCTCTGCCTATTCGGGATCTTTTCTGGTTCCATACAAATTTCAGGATTATTTGTTCCATTTCTTTGAAAAAGTTGGATGGTATTTTGATGGGAATTGCATTGAATGTGTACATGGCTCTAGTAGCATTGACATCTTCACAATATTTGTTCTTACAGTCCATGAGCATGGAACGTTTTTCCGTTTCTTTGTGTCTTCCTCAATTTCTTTCATGAGTATTTTATAATTTTCTGAGCACAGATTCTTTGCCTCTTTGGTTAGATTTATTCCTAGGTATCTTATGGTTTTGGATGCAATTGTAAATGGGATCGACTCTTAATTGGTCTCTCATCTGTCTTGTACTTGGTGTATAGGAATGCCACTGATTTCTGTGCATTGATTTTATATTCTGCTACTTTACTAAATTTCTGTATGAGTTCTAGAAGTTTTGGGATGAAGTCTTTTGGGTTTTCCACATACAGTATCATATCATCTGCAAAGAGGGAGAGTATGACTTCTTTGCCGATTTGGATGCCTTTGATTTCTTTTTGTTGTCTGATTGCTGTGGCTAGGACTTCTAATACTATGTTGAATAGCAGTGGTGTTAGTGGACATCCCTGCCACGTTCCTGACCTTAGAGGGAAAGCTCTCAGTTTTTCCTCATTGAGAATGATATTTGCTGTAGGTTTTTCATAGATGGCTTTTATGATATTGACATATGTACCCTCTATCCCTATACTCTGTAGAGTTTTGAACAAGAAAGGATGCTGGACTTTCTCAAATGCTTTTTCTGCATCTTTTGAGAGGATTATATGATTCTTGTTCTTTCTTTTATTAATGTATTTTATCACGTTGATTGATTTGCGGATGTTGAGCCAACCTTGCAGCCTAGGGATAAATCCCACTTGATCGTGGTGAATAATCCTTTTAATGTACCGTTGGATCCTATTGGCTAGTATTTTGGTGAGAATTTTTGCATCCATGTTCATCAAGGATATTGGTCTGCAGTTCTCCTTTTTCATGGGGTCTTTGTCTGGTTTTGGGACCAGCGTAATGGTGGCCTCATAAAATGAGTTTGGAAGTTTTCCTTCCATTTCTATTTTTTGGAACAATTTCAGAAGAGTAGGTATTAATTCTTCTTTAAAAGTATCGTAGAATTCCCCTGGGAAGCCATCTGGCCCTGGGCTTTTGTTTGTTGGAAGATTTTTGATGACTGCTTCAATTTCCTTAGTGGTTATAGGTCTGTTCAGGTTTTCCATTTCTTCCTGGCTCAGTTTTGGTAGTTGACACATCTCCAGGAATGCATCCATTTCTTCAGGTTATCTAATTTGCTGGCATAAAGTTACTCATAATATGTTCTTATAATTATTTGTATTTCTTTGTTGTTGGTTGTGATCTGTCCTCTTTCATTCATGATTTTGTTGATTTGGGTCATTTCTCTTTTCTTTTTGATAAGTTTGGCCAGGGGTTTATCAATCTTGTTAAATCTTTCAAAGAACCACCTCTTAGTTTCGTTGATCTGTTCTACTGTTCTTCGGTTTCTATTTCATTGATCTGCTCTGATCTTTATTATTTCTCTTCTGCTGGGTTTAGGCTTTATTTGCTGTTTTTTCTCTACCTCTTTTGGGTGTAGTGTTAGGTTGTGTATTTGAGACTTTTTATGTTTCTTGAGAAAGGCTTGTATTGTTATATACTTTCCTCTCAGGACTGCCTTTGCTGTATCCCAAAGATTTTGAACACTTGTGTTTTCATTTTCATTGGTTTCCATGAACTTTTTAAATTCTTCTTTAATTTCCTGGTTGACCTCTTCATTCTTTAGTAGGATGCTCTTTAACCTCCATGTATGTGACTTCTTTCCAACTTTCCTCTTGTGATTGAGTTCTAGTTTCAAAGCATTGTGGTCTGAAAATATGTAGAGCATGATCCCAGTCTTTTGGTACTGGTTGAGACCTGATTTGTGACCTAGGATGTGATCAATTCTGGAGAATGTTCCATGGGCACTAGAGAAGAATGTGTATTCTGTTGCTTTGGAATGGAATATTCTGAATATGTCTGTGAAGTCCATTTGGTCCAGTGTATCATTTAAAGTCTTTATTTCCTTGTTGATCTTTTGCTTAGATGATCTGTCCATTTCAGTGAGGGGGATGCTAAAGCCCCCCCCCCACTATTACTGTATTGTTGTTGATGTGTTCCATTGCTTTTGTTATTAATTGGCTTATGTAATTGTCTGCTCCCATGTTTGGGGCATAGATATTTACAATTGTTAGATCTTCTTGTTGGATAGACCCTTTAAGTAGGGTATAGTGTCCTTCCTCATCTCTTATTACAGTCTTTGGTATAAAATCTAATTTGTCTGATATAAGGATTGCCACCCCAGCTTTCTTTTGATGTCCATTAGCACTGTAAATGGTTTTCAACCCCTTCACTTTCAGTCTGGGGGTGTCTTTGGGTCTAAAATGAGTCTCTTGCAGACAGCATATCGATGGGTCTCGTTTTTTTTTTATCCAATCTGATAGCCTGTGTCTTTTGATTGGGGCATTTAGTCCATTTACATTCAGGGTAACTATTGAAAGATATGAATTTAGTGCCATTGTGTTGTCTGTAAGGTGACTGTTACTCTATATTGTCTGTGTTCCTTTTTGGTCTATGCTGCTTTTAGGCTCTCTCTTTGCTTAGAGGACCCCTTTCAATATTTCTTGTAGGGCTTTCTTCTCCCGAGCTGCTTTCAGGATTTTCTCTTTTTCTCTGAGGCTTGTAAATTTTACTATTAGATGTCAGGGTGTTGACCTATTTTTGTTTATTTTGAGAGGGGTTCTCTGTGCTCTCTGCCTCCTGGATTTTGATGCCTGTTTCCTTCCCCTAATTACAGAAGTTCTCTGCTATAATTTGCTCCAATATACCTTCTGCCCCTTTCTCTCTTCTTCTGGCATCCCTATTATTCTAATGTTTCATCTTATGGTATCACTTATCTCTCGAATTCTGCCCTCGTGATCCAGTAGTTTTATTCTTTTTCTCAGCTTCCTTATTTTCCATCATTTGGTCTTCTACATCACTAATTCTCTCTTCTGCCTCATTTATCCTATCAGTTAGAGTCTCCATTTTTTTTTTGCACCTCATGAATAGCCTTTTTGTTTTCCACTTTGTTAGATTTTAGTTCTTTTATTTCTCCAGAAAGGGTTTCTCTAATAACTTCCATGCTTTTTTCAATCCCAGCTAGTATCTTTAAAATCATCATTCTGAACTCTAGTTCCAACATCCTACTAATGATTAGGTCCCTGGCAGTTTGTACCGCCTGTTGTTTTTTTTCTTGAGATGATTTTTTCCATCTCGTCATTTTGTCCAGAGGAGAATAGTTGAATGAGACAACAAAATGCTAACAGGGTAGAAACGTCCCCAGAAAATATACACTAAACAAATCAGAAAAGACCTGAAACCAGGGGAAAACAAAGGGAAAGAAAGAAAAGAGAAAAAAAGAAAAACAAAACAAAAAAAACAGAATATGATCAAATATGTTCAGGCTGGTGCACAGATCAGTGCCACACACTAGATTTTGGGCGTATTTTGGTCTGTTAGAAACAGTGCCTCCCAAAATTTTAAGGAACGAAAAACTTATATATGTACATATATAATGGTTAATATGATGAAGGGATGGGATATGACTGTGAAGATTAAAATTATAACAGATTTTATAAAAGGAATGGATAATATAAGAAGTTGGTTGAAAAAAGAAAGAAGAGGATTAAAAAAAAAGCAGGAGAGAATTTGATCAGGCAGGAGAGTAGAACAAAGCCATACACTAGTGATTTAGGGTATATTTTGATCTGTTAGAAGAAACTGTATCTCAAAATTTTAAAGAGAGAACAACTTACATATATATGCCAAAAATAAGGGCAACTACTATGAAGGGATAAAAATATGACTCTAAAAATGAAAAATAAATAATGTTTTTTTAAAAAAGGGATTGATAAGATGTTGTTTGAAAAAGGGAAAAAGAAAAATTCAAAAAAAAAACAGTTAAAAAATTTAACTTTGAAAAACTAATGAATTATGGTAAAAAAGCCATGAATTCTATGTGCAGTATTCCCCTAGCGCTGGAGTACTCCCGTTCTCCTTGATTGGTAAACTTGTTCTTGGCTTGCTGGCTGTTCGTGCTGATCTTCTGGGGGAAGGGCCTGTTGCCGTGGTTCCCAAATGTCTTTGCCGGAGGCGGAATTGCCCCGCCCTTGTGAGTCCGGAGCTTTTGTTCCTTGCAAGCTCTCGGTACAGCTTTGGAGGACCAGGGTGAAAATGGTGGCCTCCCAATCTCCGCCCGGAGGAGCTGAGAACTCGGGGCCCCGCTCCTCAGTGTGCCCCCAGAGAAAAGCAGTCACTCCTGTCTCCCCGGTCTCCGGCTGCACTCCGTGCTCACCCAGCCTGTGACCGAGCGTTGCTATCTCTGGCACCCGACCCCGTGTGGAGTCTCCAAACCCAGCAGATCCCTGCGGTGCGCTTCTGTGCCGCTCCTCCCAGGGGAGGAAGGGGAGTCTCCCCGGCTCTGCCCCTTATTGTGTCCCGGCTGGAGGAGCAGTAGCCCGACTGGGCCGTGGATCACAGTTTATGGCAACCCCGAGCTGAGAGCCCGCGCCTTGGCTCTGTCTCTGCAGCCGGCTTCCCCGCTCCGGTACCTGGGAGCTCTGCCGCACTCTGGCAACCCTGGTCTTTCTGTGACCCCGAGGGTCCTGAGACCACACTGTCCCGCGAGGGTTCCACCCCCCGCTTAGCCACTGGAGCGACGTCCCTCAGCGGAGCCGGCTTCTAAAAGTTCCAATTTTGTGCTCCGCGGCTCTATCACTTGCCAGAAGCGGCCGACGGAGGCCCCCTCCCCCGCCGTCTATCCTCCCGAATATCGTCTCGGATTCACTTCTCCGCACGTCCTACCTTCCAGAAAGTGGTCGCTTTTCTGTTCAGAGTGTTGTTACTATTCTTATCTTCGATCTCCTGTTGAGTTTGTAGGTGTTCAGAATGGTTTGATCCCTATTCAGCTGAATTCCTGAGACCAGACGAAATCCAGGTCTCCTACTCCTCCGCCATCTTGCTCCGCCCCCCAGTCGTCGCTTTTCTGTTCAGAGAGTTGCTGCTATTCTTTTTTTCGATCTCCTGTTGAGTTCGTAGGTGTTCAGAATGTTTTGATCCCTATCCAGCTGAATTCCTGGGACCAAATGAAATCCAGGTCTCCTATTCCTCCACCATCTTGCTCCACCCGCCAATATAATTTTCTTGAAATGAGAGAACTGTAACATTGGAAGACAGATTAGTGGTTGCCAGGGGTTAGGAATGGGAGTGGGTGTGGGTACAAAGGTGCACAAGGGAACTTTTGGCGGTGATGGGAATGTGCATGTTCTTATCCTGGTGGTGGTTATGTGAATGGATAGATGTGCTAAAATTCATAGAACTATAGACTCCCAAAGATCAGTTTTACTGTGTGATAATTTACTTAAAAAAACTCCAGGGGCGCCTGGGTGGCTCAGTCGGTTAAGCGGCTGTCTTCAGCTCAGGTCATGATCCCGGAGTCCTGGGATTGATTGGGCTCTCTGCTCTGCAGGGAATCTGCTGCTCCCTCTGCCCTTCACCCTGCTCGTGCATGTTCTCTCTCTGTCTTAAGTGAATAAATAATATCTTAAAAAAAAAAAAAACTTCATTGGGGCTCCTGGGTGGCTCAGTCCATTAAGAATCTGACTTCAACTTGGATCTTGATCTTAGGGTCCTGGGATTGAGCCCCATGCACTCAACAGGGAGTCTGCTTCTCCCTCTCCCTCCGCCCTTCCCCCCACTCATGCTCTATTTCTCTCTCTCTCAAATAAATAAATAAAATCTTAAAAAAAAAAACAAAAGAAAGTTCACAACAACAACACAAATAAGTTATATTTAGGTCTGTTCACCTGGAGGAGTCTCCACGATATATTTAGGGAGGAAAAAAGTGTTGTAATATGATTCTATTTTTGTAAAAGCAGATACCCTGAAGACCTTTTTCTGCAGATGATTATATGCTTATGTATGTTTCTGTGAGCATGAGAAAGAGGTGGAAAACACACACCAGGATGGTGGTATTTGTTTTCCCAGAAAGGCTGGACTGGAAGAGGAGCATTAGGAGGTATTTCTTTTTTTTTTTTTTAAGATTTTATTTATTTATTTGAGAGAGAATGAGATAGAGAGAGCATGAGAGGGTCAGAGGGAGAAGCAGACTCCCCGCAAGCAGGGACCCCAATGCAGGACTCGATCCCGGGACTCCAGGATCATGACCTGAGCCGAAGGCAGTCGCCTAACCAACTGAGCCACCCAGGTGCCCCAGGAGGTATTTCTTTATGTATTTGGTTATATTGAGTAAATGCTACATTTTAAATTAAAACCAGAGAACCAAACAAAAATAATAACAGAAAATTGAAGGAGAAGAAAACCCGAAAGAAGGCTAACAGGAAAGAAGAGAAGGGTAAAACAAGAAACCAGCTGGCAGAAAAATGATTCTGGGGCTCTGTGGTCAGGGTGCCTGTGTGGTGCCAATCACATTCCCAAATCAGCAATATATAAGTGTTGCTGGAACAGTAAAGTCCATCCTGGATTTGGGGCCAGGGACAAGCAGTCTTTCAAGAGTTAAGATTTTGGCTCATTTCTAGGACCCAACCCAGCTTCTTTGGCTCTTCTTTGTTTCTTTCTTCTGTCCATGTGTTCATTCATGCATCCATCCGTTATCCACCCACCCTTTGCTAAATGCCTACTGTCTTCAATTTTTAAAATTTATTTTACTCTCGGGTGCCTGGGTGGCTCAGTTGGTTAAGCAACTGCCTTTGGCTCAGGTCATGATCCTGGAGTCCCGGGATTGAGTCCCGCATTGGGCTCCCTGCTCAGCAGGGAGTCTGCTTCTCCCTCTGACCCTCCCCCCTCTCATGCTTTATCTCATTCTCTCTCTCAAATAAATAAATAAAAAATCTTAAAATTTATTTAACTCTCTTCCTCCTCCAGATCATAATAAAATCCAAAGTAACATTCAGATTTTTGTGTGTTTATATTTAAAGATGACAATAGGGGGCACCTGGCTGGCTTAGTCGGTAGAGCATGGGACTCTTGATCTTGGGGTTATAAGTTCGAGTCCCATGTTGGATGTAGAGATTACTTAAGAAAAAAAATCTTAAAAAAAAAACAAAGATGACAATAAATGGAGACATTGGGCTCCTTTTCTCAGCTTTTAGTTCTGTGGCTGAGCCTCAGGGACCAGTCCTCTTGTGGTAAGTGGCCACGGCAGCTTGACCCAGGGGAAACCAGGATCTCTTCAGGCTCTCCGTTCTCTGAAATGGGCATCTGGGAATCTCAGGATTTGGTGACAGATTTTGCAGTGAGTCACTCCCCTACTTTTGGAGAATCCAGGGCATCTTCTCATAATTTCCTGATATGATTGATTGGAGAATGTTCCCCACTCTATGATTAGAGCAGGGTTCTGGAGCCAAATTGCCTGGGTTTGCATCCCAGCTCTGTCACTCACTGACTCTGTGCCCTGGAGCAAGTTTAAGAACATCTCCAGGGGCCTCAGGTTTCTCATCTATAAACCGAGCATGAGGCTAAATGTGTTAATAGATGGTGGGATGCCTGGGTGGCTCAGGCAGTTGGGTGTCTGCCTTCGGCTCTGGTCATGATCCCAGGGTCTGGGGATTGAGTCCCACAACAGGCTCCCTGCTCAGTGGGGAGCCTGCTTCTCTCTCTCCCTTTGCCTGCTGCCCCCCACCCCCCGCTTGCACTCTCTCTCTCTGTCAAATAAATAAAATCTTTAAAAATAAATAAATAAATGTGTTAGTAGACGGAGAACACTTGAAACAGTGCCTGCTCATTGTATGCTTCATCACCAGCATTATTATTGTTGTTGTTGATAATTATGTGGGACTGGGCTGCAATGATTGCAGGGAAAGTATATTGTTTACTTTTAAAGATTTATTTATTTGAGAGAGAGAGCATGTGCACGTGCACAGGGGGGAGGGGCAGCGGGAGAGAGAATATCAAGCAGACTCCCAACTGAATGCAAAGCCTGACCCAGGGCTTGATCTCATGACCCTGAGATCATGACCTGAGCCAAAATCAAGAGTCAGAGGCTTAACTGACTGAGCCACCCAGATGCCCCATACTATATTATTTTGAGTAACAGAAAACACTGCACAATTTGTATAGCAGAATCATATTTATGCTACGACTTTGTGTGTGCATATGTAGGCATTTGTATCCATGTTTGTATGTACATATGAAAGCACATTTGAAAAAAAAAAGGAATAAGCTGGAAGACCATACTTCAAAACGTGACCAGTAGTGACATCTCGGAGAAGTGGCTTTGGGAGAGGGTTAAGAGGGAACTTTTACCTATTATTTTATATTCTTCTGTATTGTTACAAAATTTACTATTGGCATTATTGTTTTGGTAATTTTAAAACAAAAAGAAAATTAAACGAAAGGAATCAGTAGACTTTAAAATGGAGATAAGTCCAATCAGAGAATGTCTTTCCATTATCTATTACAGAAAACTTACCTTTTTCTGTCATTGGTTGTATGAGAGTCTCAGACAGCCATAAAAAGTATATATTTTTTCTTTAATATGAGAACAGTTCCTGGGATTGTTGATCCTAATGTGAAGGTGAGATTTGTCTGATATAGATCCACAGGGTCAGTCTAATAAATCACTCTGCTGGTGGCTGCATTAGAAATTCAAAGTCTGGAGGTACCAATCTCAATGTGTCTATGGCTCCCCAGACACTGCTAAGCCCTGATCCCATTTGCCCACAGTCTTGATGGGCTGAGCTCACAGAATTTGGAGCTAGACATTCCTCTCCACATGTCTCCTTCTGCTTTAGGCCTGCTCCTCTATTTTAGTGGTGTCTAGAGTTAACTTACTGCAATGGAGGACACAATCAGAGGTTTGCTTTGGTCCTGCTGGAAAAGCAAAATGATATAGAAGTCTGGGGTTAACTACAGTGATGGTGGTCAGATTCTCAGGCAAGACCTCAAAGCGACAAACTGTTTTATCCATGCCCCTGGAATGGGATCTCTTTAGACACAGGCTCACATTGTCTAAACACACAGACTAATTTACAAACCAAATTTGTATTATTACCATGAGGGCAGGTTAAGCATTGTAAGAATTTTCAGGTCTAATCCTTAGGTTGCCCTTCTAACCAGTAACATAATTGGAAAATTGAAAAGATATTGAATGTATGATTGGTGGAGGGTTATTCTGGGAACAGTGTGACTTGTGAATGAGACAGCCTCAGGGTCAAATCAGAGCTCCACCGTCTGCAATGTGACCCTATGCATGTTGATATAACTCCCCAAAGCTCAGTTTTGTCATCTGGATAAAGAAGATAATAGTACTGCTTTAGATTGGATCCCTGGTAACAAACTGATTTGGGGAGTTACAACCAGAGGTTTCCTGGGGGATACACTTTCAGGAAAGTGAAAACCATAGGATTGGAATTTGGACAGGAACTCAATCTGGGACAGCCTTTTAGAGTCCTCACAAATGGAGAGAGAGGCTGAGCTTTTGAGCTCTTAAGTCAATCAGTCATTGGCCATATGCCATCCCCTTAGGGGGTGTATAACCTTGGGCAGTATAGTTCCCCATAACTGAAGGCAGTCTCCAATGAGCTGTGAGCCTCCAGCAGCCTTCCTTCCCAGCTGGGCTGCACTGGCTTTGAGAAGGGGATCTTGGTGGTGTTTCCCAGTATCCACTACGAGTGCATACTCCAGGTTTGGGGAGGATTAGAAAAGTGCTTAACATAGAGCCAACCACACCTCAGAGCATCTACAAATACTAGTTCCTTTCCTTGGTCACTCTTAAGAAATATTTCTCAATGACTTTGAGAGTATGGAGATAGTTTTCCTCCTCCATGCTATATCAGACCTTTCTGGTAGCCAAACCCCTGCACCCACCAGAAAGATCACTTTGCTTTGTACGGTATGAAATGAACACTAACAAAGCCTTAACCTCTTATATACTTCATCTGTCACTCCAGGACCCATAACCTCTCGACAGGTAAGCATCTAGGGGAGGGTTTGCTCTTATATCAATTACATACTGCCATTTTTTTCTCACATTTTTTCTGATTGGAGATTTTGGAGACCCTTTCATCTCCTGGGCAGTATATTCTATGAAGTATATTACTCAGGTCATTGAAGCTGGACATTGTTTTTTTATTGACTTCCGAAGCAGAGGGTCATTTTTTCTTGACTTTGAACTCAAACTTTCAGGGAGATAACCTTCTCAGAAATCCTGTATACTTACTATCCAGACCAAATGTGCTCAGGAAGATTTTCCATTTAGGTGTCTTATTTGGTTTTGTGTTCTCTCTCTTCTGATACTATTAAGCAGTGTCCAGAACAGGGCAGGGGCAGACTAGAAAAAGAGGTAAGCTGGCATCCAAGATTATTACAATATTTTTTGGCAGGTGGGATCATCTTGGGGTGGGATAAAAGACTTTGGAATATCTAATGTAAAAATCAGTGCCCGAATCTCTGAGCAAAGTGGCTGAAGCAGAATCATCAGAAGAGCCAAAGAGTTTAACTGGCAGAAGTCATGTAGTGATTAAGATTCTGTTAGTTGAAAAGTAATTAAACGAACTCAAGACAGCTTAAGGAAGAAGATTTATTTTTAAGAATACAGTGATGTTTTACAAAACCCAAGGGCATGGATGCAGCCCATCTCAAGAAATCCAAGCAGACTCTTGACTCACTTCTGTTTCTCTCATATATATATATATATATGAGAGAGTATATATATATATATATATATACTGTGGAGGTTTTGAAAATATATCCTCAAATTCTTTGGCAATTCTTTCCTCCAACTGGAGTCTAATTCCCCACTCATTGAGTGTGAGCTGGACTTAGTGTCTCACTTTTAGTGGATAAGATGTGGCAGAATGATGGTTTGTAACTTCTGAAACCAGGACATAAAAGGTGCTGTGGCTTCTTCCCTGTTCTTTTTCTTGGATCGCTTGTTCTGGGGAAGCCACGTCATGAGGACACTCACACAGCTCTGTGGAGAGGTCCACTGGTAAGGAACTGATGCCTTCTGACAACATCCATGTGAGGGAGCCATCTTGGAAGTGGATTCTTTAGCCCCAACCAAACCTTCAGGTGCTACAGACTCAGCAGTATCCTGACTGCAACCTCACGAGAGAGCCTGAGCCAAAATCATACAGCTAAGCCCTTTCTGAATTCTTGATCCCCAGAAACTGTGAGATAATGTGTTTACTGTTTAATTAACTAAGTTTTGGACTAATATTTTACAGCCATTGATAACAAATATCAGATTTGAAATAATCACTGCCAATAACTCTTTTCATTTAGAGGACAGTCATCAGAGGAAAGAATCTTAGTCTTATTTCCAAGAGGAAAGATCCTGATCAACACAGTTAGGTCAAGTGCTCAGATGTGAGTCAATAAATTATGGTTAAGATGGGGGGCAGCATCATTTACGGGGGAACTTTTATTATAATCATGTAAATGTGAGGTAATTTGGTAAGGAGTACCTAGGATACCCCAAAGAAAATTCCACAATGGAACAGGACTTTATTTCTTCGGTCACCAGAGTGTCTCCTAAGATAATTGAAGCTTACCTTAGTAAGTGATTTGAACTTAGGTAGCAACGCCATGTATTAAATTTAAGTGTGCGATTGCAGAGATTGGCAGCCTACTTGTGCTTTGGCAGCTTGCCCCCTCATGCCTGGCTACCGTTGATGTGTTCTTATGGCTCCAGCCTTCCTTCCTGGCCACTTTCAAGTTGCTGAATATTTTCCAAAGTTTTCTTCTGACAACTGTAGTAAATCCTTTCCAGAAACTTCCCATTTTCTTCTAATATATGGAAAAAACTTAAATTCACCTGACTTTTCTAGAAATAATACTCTTGTATTTCTCCCCACCCCCACTCTCTCCAGCTAGGTGTATGGGAGAAAGCAAACATAATAAGTCGTGATGATTTCTGATTTATAAATCAAATTAAGCTACTTAAAACAAGTGATGTTACAAATAAAGACAATGAGGTCATAGGGAATGGGTTTATTATAATGCTGATATGTACACTGCAACCTCTGGGTGAATAAACTTTTCATGTAATGAACATTATGGCAAAAACATTTCCTAAAGTAAACCTGTGCATAGCCTCAGGATTAGGGATTACTTTTGAAAAAAAACAACAAGCTTTGAAATCAAGCTATCTCTGGGGGAACATCTGATACACAAACTAACCAGGACAGAGTTCATGATCATAAGGTATAGAACAAGTATAAATCTGCTAAGAATAGAACTTCACCTCCAGACACTGTAGTCTATTTTTAGAATATTCATGATAAATGTCTTCTAAGTGTTCTCCAGATTTAACCCTTACCTAGCATAACCACTAACTCAGGGCTGTCTTCTTATCTGTGTGTGCCAGCATTCTTCACAGCCTTTGCAAACTTCCTCACCTAATTGTCAGTTAAGGCTTAGAGTCTCTGTTGTCACCTTAGAATAGTGGGTCCACCAATTGTGATTTTTAATCCAGATTTGTGGGTCTAAGACTTACAGGCCAGTTTTCCCTTATAATGATATTAACTTAATTGTCAATCCTAGCTTAGGTGTTCTGTGAGTTTTTAAATTTTCCTGGGAAGTTGGGATTGGGCTGCTTAATTTTAATCCAGAAGTCCTTGATATGAATGCTTTTAGACTCTTTTTTTTTTCTTTAGTAGGCTCCACAACCAGCATGGAGCCCAACGTGGGGCCCAAACTCATGACCTTGAGATCAACACCTGAGCTGAGATCAAGAGTCAGATGCTCAACTGACTGAGCCACCCAGGCACCCTTTTTGGACTCTTTTGACCCATATTATCACATATTTCCAGAATAGCCCATATTTCCAGAACCATTGTGCCAGTTTCTGCTCCCACAAAGAGTTCATGGAAGAAAGACTTATACCTTCCTATGCCAAGCATCTGCTGGTTTAATAGACCTTGCCCATTACTGACTTTGTGGAGAGTCAATTATTTAATCAGTAGTTGACTCTAAAAGAGAAAAATGACTACATCTCCCTAAAATATCTTTGATTTTTAGTGTCATTGAATATTTGTATTTATTTATATTTCTTCTTATATAAATTGCTTATTCATGATCTTTGCTTTTTTTTTTTTTTCCATTATGGAGTTAGGATGTTTTCTTAATGTTTTGTTTGATTGATTGATTGTAGGCTCCATGCCCAACATGGGGCTTGAACTCACAAGCCTGAGATGAAGAGTTGCATACTCTACCGACTGAGCTTGCCAGGTGCCCCAGATGTCTTCTTAATGATTTTTAAAAGCTCTTTATACAGTAAGACTAGGAATTCTATGTATTTCCTGGTGATTCTAGCCTTTAAGGATTCATTTTTGCCTCTCAAATAATTTATAAAACATGGGTCAACACAACTCAAAAGTAAAAAGTATTTCTTATCTTTTTCATTGTGGTTAATCAGTCTGTGGCACCTATGACTTTATATAGAAACCAGTTAGAAATCTTAAGTCAGTGGGGTGTTATAGAATATGCTTGCAGTTGGGGTTAAAAGAAAAATCCCTGTGTTTAATTTCCAGTTCCATCACTTTCTGTTTTGAGGAAAACTTTTAACTTTCTCTACTTTGGTTTTCTTAGACACAGACTGAGGATAATGTTAATGGCTGGGATGCTGGATTATTGTAAGGATCCAGTTACATAGGGCACATGAAGGTGCTTTATGATCTGTAGTGCTGCCATATGTAACTTGATCTATATCTAATCTTGACGGTCAGTCCTTCTGAGATTAGCTTCTGGCTGCCGTGGACACACTGGGCTTGGATGAGGGTTCAACAAGTAGACAGAAGGGTTTTGAAATGAGTAGAAATTGCATAGCTTCTCTGTGAGCAGTGATGGAAAAGACATTTTTCAGTTTTATAAAAACAATAATCTTAAGCTAAATGGGTAAAGAAAAGACTAGTCTGAGCATTTAACTACTATCATGGCTTTGTACCAGAAGGAAACAAGTGGTCAGTGACAGCAGATGGAAATACTACATTCACTTTTCTCAGACAGCACTAACCCATCACTGATGAAGCCTATGCTTTGTTATCCCTGATGTCCCAAGAAAGTCACTTTTTTTTTTTTTTTTTAGAGGAGGGAGAGGGAGAGGGAGAGGGAGAGAATCTTAAGCAGGTTCCATGCCCAGCACGGAGCCTGATGAGGGACTTGATCTCACGACCCTGAGATCATGACCTGAGCTGAAATGAAGAGTTAGATGCTTAAGCAACTGAGCCATCCAGGCGCCCACCAGGAGAGTCACCTTTGCTGGGTTTATTCTCTCTCCTGGTTCATCCCTGTAGACCATTTTGGAGGAAAACTGATCCCTGATCAGTGAAACATAAAATCAAAATCCTCCACATTTATTCTTGACTCAGCATGGATTAGTGGGAATGAGCACTAAGTTATATGCCCCAAACTTAAAAACATAAGGTGTACCTATAATAGGATTTTAGCTCATCATTTAACCCCTCTGAACCTTAGATTTCTGACCTTCCCTGATCACTTTATGGGTATGCTGTGCTAATTGGATAAGATAATGTGTGTAAAGCTCTTTGTAAGCTGTCATCAATATAAGAGAAATGAACATGATTTTTACAAAATGAACGTTGGTATCTGAATAGGCAAGAGCAGAACTTGGTTGCCATGTTGCTCCAAGCACGCTGAGAGCAGTTTAAGTAAATGGAAAAAAAACAAAAAAAATCAAAACAATGTACTCTGTAAATTAATCCTTTGCACCAGGTTTGCTTCTGTAATCCAGATATATTTCCACCAAGTCATGATAGCGGGCTTTGTCTGTTTGATCTGAGTAGTCCTGATAGAGAAGCTCGCTTTATATTTCACTGGATCCTAACTTGGTAGCCAGGCCTCCCAGGATTAACTCAGATTTCCATCCAGCAGGCAAGATTGTCACCAAAACCTCCCCCAAGGTCTTCCTCAGCGCCCTTTTCCGGTCCCCGCCCCCCCTCACTGGGCTGTTCAGTTCTGAGCACACTGGTGAGCTTTTCTCCTCTCACTGTCTCCAGCTTCCCTGCTCAGTCAGCAGATCCTTGACACTGTGATATCTGTCTTTCTTTCTCTCATCTCTTTTCTGAAACCACAAGATCAAAGCTTTCGGGAGAAAGAAAAATAGAAGAGCCCTGGCTTATGCAGACATCTCTTCAGCATCTGTTCCCCGCTGCAACTGGCAGCAGTCTTCTATCTTCTTTTTTTCTTTTTTTTAACCTATCTGATGAGAATTTTCCCCCTTATTCGGCTGCCTTTTCCCCTTCTCCAATTACCTTTTCCAAAAACTTAGTATTCACAGAAGAGATTGTTTATACATTGTATACCTCTATGATCGTTTTTCTTAGCAGCAGATTCTAGTTCACATATTAGGAGCCTCCCAGGAAGATTTATTTAGAAATACATTTCTTAAAGGAATACAATTCCTTTAGAGACCTTTATAGCTGATTTAAAGATACACTTTATGTAATTTCTGTATCAGTTAGGATTAGTTTTTGCCGTCTGATTCAAGAAACTAAAATTAAAACTGATTTAAAGGAGTTTATTTCTCTCCCCTGTACAAGAAGTCTGGAGGCCAGCACTCAAGTCCAGAAAAGCTTCTCTGTTATTGACTTAGTTCCTTTTATTTTTCTGGTACACGTAAGCTGTTCAAGTGTGTGGCTTTTATCATCAAGGCCACCTCATGGTCAAAGATACCTGCTGGATCTCTCATCATCATGCCTGGATTTCAGGCAGGAAGAAGGAAGAGAAGAAGAAGGCAAATGGGTGGATGTCCCTGCTGAGGTAAGTTCCCTTAAGCGGTCTTGCTGGAACTCTGGCCAGTGCTTCCATAAACATTTCATTGACCAGAACCCAATCCTGTGGTCACATGTGACCTCAAGGGAGGTGCAACAAAGTTGTCATTTCTGAAAGCATTGCCACACCAAATAAAATCAGGTTCTGTCACTAACAAAGGAAGGGAGAATGGATACTTTCTGGCAACTAGCAATCTCTGTCACAGTTGTATACCACCTCCCTCGACTTGGCTGTTTTTAAGCTAAACCTGCATTCTGGTCAGTTGCCTAGCTGGTTGTATTTTGCATTTCTCTTCCAAGAGCCCTACCTAGTTCCTTCCCAGATGAAGGAAGGATAGTAATCTGACTGGTTAGAGTTTAGGTCGTGTTTACAGGTGAGCGGCTCATTGTACATTAAATTGATCGTGCATGGTTGTGATCCTTTCCTTCTTGCCTTTGTATGGTTGGAGAGAGAAGCTGATCCAAGGTTCAGGCTGTTCTTCATTTCTTTGGTTTTTCTTCCCTTACACAAAAGTAGGGGAATGGATAAAATTGCCCAAGGGGAGAAGGGGAACAGAAAACCAGTGTTGAAAAAGAGGCTGAAGAAGCCTGTATATGAAAGTAGAAAAGAGGAAAAATATCAGCCTTCCCCAATCCGGGATATAAAATCAAGTCACCCTTCCCTAATCCAGGATATAAAAACAAGGACTTGGCGTTGGCACTCCAGCTGCTCAGGGTGTGTGCTGCCTCTGTAACAGCTAGCCACAAAACAAATGCTGAATACTATTTTTGCTTTCTGCTTTTTTTCATAAAAGCAAAAATGTTCTTCAGATTTCTTTGGGTTAGCAAAAGCAGATACCCATGTAGGTCTTTTGTAAAAAGCAAAGTGTAGTGTGGACTTTTGAAAAGTGGAGATTACTTGTATAATAAGAAATATATATTTAAAAAAAAGAAATATGTATTTAGTCTTTGTCCCCAGTTCCTGGCACAGAGCTCCTAAAGCCCTTGTGATTTCCTGAGTGATAACAACATCTTTTGTTATATTTGGTCTTCCTGACAGTAGAGCTTCTAAGACCTATAGGAATCTCTGGAGAGATAAGAGTGTCCTTTGGTATGCTAACGAGGTGACTGGTGGGTGGGCTCCTAGGTAGCCTCAGGAATAGGGTGGGGAAGTATAGGTAGAGGAGGGGGACAGGTAGGGCGTTGGAAACTGGATGCCAGAAACGTGGAGCAGGAGCTTGATTAGAGGCCTCAGGACTTTCTGACCTACCCCTGACCTCTGACAGGGGAGAGGGACTGGAGATTGAGTTAATTATCAGTAACCAGTGATTTGGTTCAATCATGTCTGTGTAATGAAACTTCCATTAAAAAACTCCTAAACTATGGGGTTCAGAGAGTTTCAGTGTTACTGAACACAGTTGCTGGAAGGGTGGCATACCCCAACTCCATGGGACAGATGGTCCTGAGCTCAGGACCCTTCCAGACCTTGCCCTATATACCTCTTCATCTGGCTGTCTGTATCCTTTATAATAAACTTACTTAGCAAAAGTAAGTAAAGTGCTCTCCTGAGTTCTGTGAATTGTTTCAGAAAATTATTGAACCTGAAGAGGGGTTTGTGGGGACTCCCTGAATTTATAGCCAGTTCATCCAAAGTCCTGGTGTATCTGGCATCTGAATGAAGCAGGGGCAGTCTTGTGGGACTGAGTCCTTAACCAGTGGGATCCAATACTATCTCCAGGTAGACAGGGTCAGAATTGAATTATATTGTGGGACATCTAGCTGGTGTCTGGAAAGTGGAAGATTTGGTTGTTGGTGTAAGAAAAAACCCATAAAGACACAAGTATTCTGTTGTGGATCAAAGGAGCTGTCAATGGGTGGGACCCTATAGAAGTGACAATGGCATTCAGATTTCCCCAGTCATTCCTATTGTGCCTCTGAGTACCTCACAGTTGGTTTCCTGGGTATGCATATTCAAACCTTAGAAACTGACCAGATTCCTTGGTACAGGGGAATAGGTGGGGCTAGGGTCAGTGGGTGACAATTTCCCCCTTGCCCCCACCTGGGGGTAGGATGGGTCACTCTTTGGAGCAATCAAAGCATGATTCCTCTTTCCCACATTCCTATAAAGGAAAGCCTGTAAGTTGGGGAAGTTGAGGATGGGTCAATCTGAGAAGAATTGATTCCTTATCCTTTTCCAACTTTGTAACTTTTCCTTAGAAGTCATGAATTGTTGTCCATTGACCAAATCAAGCCTGCAAATATGTTTTGTTTGGCATGTATAACATTCAAAATATGAAATGGCAACATTTAAAAATTGGGGGATTTCACATAAAGTTTAGAGTCCTAATTTTTCTTGTTTAAAAAAAAAATAGCTCTGGTCACAGTGAATCAACATTCCTGAATAGTGGCTGCCTCTCTCTGCATGAGGCATGCACTCTCCAGCTGGCCATCATCTTCACTCTTAGATTACTGCTTGAACTCTGTGGTCATCTGAGCTTGTGTTCTTGGGTCCCTTGTTTTAATCATTCACAGTATGTCCACAACTGATCCCTGAAGCTGAATCCTGGCTATCTTGGAGATTCTACAGCTGTGTCCAAGCTTTTCTGCATAATTTCTGACTCTTCCATATCCTAGGCTTCATCTCTGTTTTATGGTTTTGCTCTCATTCTATGGATGGGACTTCACAGCTGCTGTCTCTGGATTTGACTCTCAAGTACTTTCTCAAGTCCCTGGGCTCAGTAAATCCCTAGGGTCTTCCCATTTCAGGCCACCTTCAATAAGTAAAATATTCTGCTTGAATTTAGCTCCTTCAGATTTAAATATTGGTCTGCTTGGTTGGTGTCTAGGTTGGGTCTGCTGTGGCATTTATTAAGGGAGGACCCATGTAAATCTAGGACCTTATAGTTGGTGGATGTTCCCGGGGAGAGCCCTGACAGGCATCCAAGTGGTTTTTGATATAGTTATGCTGCAAGATAAGCCACCTGGAAAGCTCATCTCAGATGGGGTCACACTATGTGATTTTGATAAGGGTCGGTTAAAAGGGCCCAGGGGAGACAGCAAGTAAGGCAAACAAGGAGTTGGATGACAAACTGGGCTCTAGGTGGGGCCTGGAAACAAAAAGGTTTTGTTGGATAATAAGGTTGAAGGATAGAGTCTGTGTTCAGGGAGCCAAGCTCCCCAAAATCTCTGAGTGAAGCTACTTGGTATCATTATGGGGCAGCCCAATATAGGCCGACAGGGGTTAATAGTATCACAGATCCTTTTCTGTTTTAAAGTGTCAGATATTTATTTATTTATTTATTTATTTATTTATTTATTTATTTATTTATGAGAGGAGGTGGGGAGGGCAGAGGGAGAGGGAGAGAGTCTCAAGCAGACTCCATGCTGAGCACAAAGCCTGTAAAGTGTCATATTTTTATAGAAATTGTCATATTTATGTCAGAAACAGATTGATAGGGATCTTGGACATCATCTGGAAATATCCCCCAAATTTTTACAGTGTATTTTATAGGATAGTTATAGTGTAATTTGTAAGACTGGTGCATGCAAATTTTATAAAAGTTGAAAAGTCCATGTCCAGTGATAACTGTGATACCATTTTCATGTTCCTTTCTTCCAGTATGTCTTCTATGCAAAACATGTATATACGTATTTATTTATATGCATATTTATTTATTTGTTTGTTTTACAAAAAGAGTAATCACACTGTATTTAGGTTTGTATTTTGTGCTTATTCTCAGGATGTATGAACATTTTCTTATGTTATTAAATATTCTTTAAAATGTAAGTTTTAATTGTTTTATATTTCATCTTCTGGATCTAAAGTAATATATTTGATCATGCCCTTATTGTTAGATATGGATTATATTCTGTTTTTTTCACTAATAAAAATAACACTGGGATGAGACTCTATCATCAGTCTTTGACTTTCTGAATATTTCTTCAGATTAAATTCCCAGAAGAAGAATTAATGAACTCTTATGGGTGCTAAGATTTTTTTTAGTTAATTGGATTTTCTAGGTAGATATATGCAAATAATTAGAAATGTTGCCATTTCCTTTTCAATAATTACTTCCTTTATTTATTTATGTTTCTTGTCTTATTGCATTGGCCATTTAGAGTGATATTAAATAATTAGGGTCATAGTCGGCAGACTGCTTTGTTTCAGTTTTTCATGGAAAAGCCTCTAGAGTTACACTGCCATATTTCATATGCTTATATTTTATTTAGGAATTTTGCATTTATATTCATAGATAAAATTGGTCTGTAGTTTTCTTTTTCTATGCTTTTTTGTCAAGTTTTGTGATAGGGTTATGCTAACTTTGTAAAATATAATAGGTTATTCTTCTGCAGAGACATTTTCTGTGTCAGGAGGAGATAGCAATTTCCAACAGGCAAACATGCTGGATATTTGACAGGCCAGTCGGGTAGTTTTCTTTCAAAGATGCAGACAGAAGATACATAATTGAATTCCCACACTCAGCTCAAACTGGTTATCCTGTCAGGGGGCTGGCATGTAAAATGATGTGAAATTGCTTCAATTACAAGAATCGAAGCATTTAGACAATTCTCCCTCTTCTGTTTGAGATGCAGCCTTTGCCTCTGAGTTTGAAGCTGTCAGGAGTCCAATCTAGCCAATTCCAGACTTGAGGTGTTTGCTGTGGGCCATTGCTGGCCCTGTTGCTACAACAGTGCTGATGTGTCAACTGTTATCCTTGTATAGAGACCTTGCTTACGTTATACACTTTTTGCACTGGCCCTCTGCTAGGAGACTTGTCAGTACATTGGTGGGGAAGCTGCTCAATAGTCAAAACTTACTTTTTTGAAGGATCCTCAGGCACTGACCCCAACACCCATCTTCTGGTGGCCCTCCAAATTCCAAGTCAGGTCTGGCAGGACTGAGTTCTATTCATTTGTTCAGGGCAAATAATTGGTACAGTAGCAGAGATAACAGTGTGTTCAATGTAACTTGCTAATTTGCTGAGCACTATTAATGTTCTCCCCTAAATATTCTAGGAATCCATCCATATTTTTTTTTCATCTTCATGGCCACTTTTAGGTCACTGTCATCTCTCACCTGGATTGTTGCAATTAACACTAACTGGTCTTACTGTTTCTAGTCTTTTCTCTACCTCAGTCCATCCATCCTCTGGCCAACCATGGTGATATTTCTAAAATATCAGCAAGCCAATCAGTAACCTGATTTGTTTGCCTCTTTCTTAAAATTTCTGAATGATTCTTCAAGGGATTTCAGATAAAGTCAGAACTTGGCATAGTTTATACAACAATATGCAATATTCTCCCCTACTTTCCTTTCTAGTCTGACTTCCTGTATCCCCCTCACCACTTCTGTACTCTGGCTTTCCAGTGATTCTTTCCATTTCTCCTATGCACCACACCTCTCCTTTGCATATGCTTTCCTTTCTTGAACAACTACTAGGGAAGTACTTATCATTCACCTTTCAGCTCAGACATCACTTTCCATGGATGTTTTCCTGACCCCTCTAGGTTGAGTTTGATGACTTATTTTTTTCCTTTTAGCACCTGTATTGAGACATATATAATACTTCATTGCACTTGGATGCTTCCCAAGAGAACAAAGGCCATGTCTGCTGTTTCTCTCACACTTAGTACTATCTCTTAGCATATAGGAGGTGCTTAATAAATATCTGTTAAATTAATAAATGGTATTCTTGCCTCTTGGGGAGGCCTCTTCAATCAACAATGAGAAACTCAATTTCCTGACTAAGAAGGTGACCCCTAAGTGAGAAGAAAGTTGAACCCAACTTTCACTCTGAAACCTAAGGGATAACTCAATAGATGCTGAATAAATAAGTGAATGAAGAGGTAGTGTGTATCATATTCAATGTCTGTCACAGTACAATAGAAATGACTCTTCATTTGAAATCAAAAGACTGGCTTGCATCTCCAAATCCTTTACTTACTACTTAGGTGATTTGAGCAAGTATGATTATTCTCTATCATCTCAACATCATCATCTGAAACAGGGGACCATAACCCCTGCTTGTGTCATAGGTGTACTGAAATAACGTATTTAAACACAGTGTGTAAGTTACGTAACCAAGATGGTGACACAGGTTCCCAACTTCATTCTCCCCTACAAGAAGACCAACTAGCAATTATCCATAGAAAGATTATGTAGATTACCACTGTGAAAACCCTAGAATCTGGGGGTGTGGCTGAAGTACTTACCTAGACCGCAGAGACAGAGAAGAACTACATTAGAAGGGTGAGAGTAGTAGCTACATTCTGACCAAATCACCCCTCCCCCAGGACTGCACAGCACCACACCAAAAGAGCCCCTCTGAGCCTATGGTTTTTCCAGTGGGAAAAACAGAGCCCAAGGTGGACATGTAGCTTCTCCAAGGTCCACTTGGGTCTCATCTCATAGGGATCACTGAGGGAATCTGCAAGGCTTGACTACTCTGGATCAGATAGAGAAGGGGGATAGGACTTATAGCAACGAGTGCTCAGATCTTAGCAGAACGCATTTCTTCTTACAGTGAAAGCCAAGTCAGTGGTTTTGCTCATATGCAGAGTCTAGCTGGTGACCTCTTCTGGCCAGGGAACTCAGTTGGTAGTTGTGCCTGACTTGAGTCCCTAGTCAATGAACAATACTGGCCATGGGGCCCATTCTAGGGCTCCACCCAGATAGGGAAGCAAATTTGCAGCCTTCCCCTATTGCTGAGCATAGCCTCTAGTGCTGCCATCCAGTAAGCCTTGCCAGAGAACCCGGGCAGCCATGAAGCCCATCCTACAGCCACACCTGGGCAGAAATTCAAGTCAATCAAGCCCTGCCCAACTTTAAGTATAGCCTTTGGCCCTGCCTAAGCTATACTTTGGCCAAAGTATAGCCTTTGGCCCTTCCTAAGGGAAGCTCAACAGTAACTGTGGACAGCCTTGGAATCCAGCATACAGTCCTGCCCTGCAATGGAGCCCAGCCTATAACCCTGCCTGATTGCAGAGCATAGCCTGAAATCTCATCTGACAGCAAAGCTCTGCCTTCAGTCCTGCCTGAACACAGAGTCCAGCCAGTGGCACCATCTGGTTGGGGAGCACAGCCTGAGACCCCACCCTATCAGGAATCATTGCCAACCCCAGCCTATAGCCCTGAAACTTTACATTTCAAGAAACTAGAAGAACAACTCTCTAAGCCCAAAGTTAGTAGAAGGGAGAAACTCATAAAGATTGGAGCAGAAATAAATGAACTAGAGAATAGGAAAACAATTGAAAAGATTAAGAAAACTAAGAGTTGGGTTTTCTTTGAAAAGATAGACAAAATTGACAAATCCTTATCTAGACTAACCAAGAAAAAAAGAGAGAGGAGCCAATAAATCAAATTATAAAGTGAAGACATTGCAACTGATGCCACAGAAATACAAAGGATCATAAGAGACTACTATAAATAATTATAAGCCAACAAACCAGACACTCTAGAAGAAATAGATAAACTCATAGAAACGTACATACAACATACCAAAACTGGATCAGAAAGAAATAAAAAATCTGAACAGACCAATATTGTGTAAGAAGATTGAATTAGGAATCAAAACCCTCCCAATAAAGAAAACCCAGGAACCAGATGGTTTC
The DNA here is from genome assembly GCF_037043125.1 of Eumetopias jubatus. Classification (NCBI taxonomy): domain Eukaryota; kingdom Metazoa; phylum Chordata; class Mammalia; order Carnivora; family Otariidae; genus Eumetopias; species Eumetopias jubatus. Next base: position 90,718,898 of record NW_028274818.1, read on the forward strand.
ACTGGTAATTTCTATCAAACATTTAAAGAAGAATTAATAAAAAAATTTTCTCAAACTCTTTCAAAAAATTGAGGAGGAGGGAACACTCCTAAACTCATTTTATGAGACCAGCATTACCCTGATACCAAAGCCAGATAAGAATACGTCAGATAAAAATAAACAGAAACAAACAAACAAAATATTGCCCAATATGCCTGATGATTATAGATGTAAAAATTTTCAACAAAATACTATAAAACTAAATTCAACAGCACATTAAAAAGATCATACACCATGATCAAGTGGGATTCATCCCTGGATGAAAGGACGGTTCAACATATACAAATTGATAAATGTGAGACATCACAATTGAATGAAAAATAAACATCATATCTCAATAGATGCAGAAAAAGCATTTGACAAAATTCAATAGCCATTCATAGTTTATAAAACCACCTAACTGGATATAGAAAGAACATACCTCATTCTAAAAAAGACCCTATATTACAAGCCCACATCTAACATCATACTCAATGGCAAAAGGTTGAAATATTTTCCTCTAAGGTCAGGAACATGATAAAGGTGCCCACTCTTACCTCTCCCATTCAACATAGTACTAGAAGTCCTAACCGGAACAATTAGGCAAGAAAAAGAAATAAAAGACAACCAAATCAGAAAGGAAGAAGTAAAATTGTCTGTTTTTTTTTTTTTTAATTATTATTTTATTTATTTGAGAGAGAGTGTGAGCAAGAGCAGGGGGAGTGGTAGAGGGAGAGGAAGAAGCAGACTTCCTGCTGAGCAGGGAACCCAACGTGGGGCTCCATCCCAGGGCCCTGGGATCATGACCTGAGCCGAAGGCAGACATTTAACTGACTGAGCCACCCAGGCGCCCCTGTTTTTTTCTTCTTATTCTGTCTCATGTCAATTTAATTCTTAAGACCAGCTAGAAGAATCTTGAAGGGTAAAGGAAAAAATGTTTTCCTCAACAGTAGTCAAAGGGTACAAAGTTCCAGTTACAAAATGTATAAGTTATGGGGATATAATAGGTAGCATGGTGACTATAGCTAACAGTACTATATTGTATACTTAGAAGTAGCTAAGGGAGTAGATCTCAAAAGTTCTCACCACACACATACACAAAATGTAACTTTGTTAGGTGATGGGTGTGTTAACTTATTGTGGTAATTATTTCAGAATATATGCAAATTAATTCATTGCATTATATACCTTAAATTTACAGTGTTTTATGTCAATTATATCTCAATAAAGCTAGAAAAACATTTACTCCTTTGAAATTTGAACCACATGAATATAGTAACTATTAAAAATACAAAATTAGAATTTAAAGAAAAAATTAAACACAATGTATAAAATGTTAATTGAAATGAGATAATAGAAAAAATACATATATTGGTCCATGCCCCCAGTTCCTAGCACAGGGCTCCTAAAGTCCTTGTAAATTCCCAAGTGATAAGAACACTAGGAACATCTTTTGTTTTAATGAAATGACTCTGGGTGGGCTCCTGGATGGCCTTTGGATGATGCTGGTCACCAGAAAGACCAAGCAATGATTAGGAGCTTGGAAGTTTCGGCCCCAACCCTCATCCTCCAGAGAGAGAGGGGCTAGAAATTAGCTAATAATTGATTATGCCTACATGAGGAAGCCTTCATAAAATCCCAATAATATGGGGTTTGGGGAGCTCCCAGGGGAGGGTGAGGCACCTCAACTCCACAGAGACAGAAGCTCTTGCTCTTGGGACCCTCCCAGACCTTGCCCTATGCATCTCTTCCATCTGGATATTCATCTATATCATTTATCATATCCTTTTATAATAACCCAGTAAACATAAGTAAAATGTTTTGAGTTCTGTGAGCTAATTGAAGCCAAGGAAGGGGTTGTAGGAATCTCTGACTTGCAGCCAGTTGACCAGAAGTACAGGTAACAATCTGAACTTGTAATTGGAGTCTAAAATCCAAGGAAGGGGTTCTTGGAGCCCTTGATCTATAGCTAGTCAATCAGAAGCACAGGTGACAATCTGAACTTGTGACTGGTGTCTAAAGTGGGGATGGGAGAAAGTCTTGTGGAACTGAGCCCTTACCTGTGAGATCAGATGCTATCTCCAGGGAGATGGTGTCAGAATTAAGTTGGAGGACACCCAGCTGGTTTTGGAGCTTGCTTGTTGTTGTGGGGGGAAACTTTCACACATTTGCTAGCCAGAAGTGTCAGAAGTGAAGTGTTCTGTGTTAGTAGTAAAGGAGACACTCAAGGAAGGAAGTTGTAGTAGGGAAGAACTAACTGGGTTTTTGCCTACATAGAAAGGGAAAAAGGGGCGGAGCAAGATGGCGGAGGAGTAGGAGACCTGGATTTCGCCCAGTCTCAGGCATTCAGTTGGATAGGGATCAAACCATTCTGAACACCTACAAACTCAACAGGAGATCGAAGAAAAGAATAGCAGCAACTCTCTGAACAGAAAAGCGACCACTTTCTGGAAGGTAGGACGTGCGAAGTGAATCTGAGGCGATATTCGGGAGAATAGATGGCGGGGGAGGGGGCCTCTGTCGGCCGCTTCTGGCAAGTGATAGAGCCGTGGAGCACAAAATCAGAACTTTTAGAAGTCGGCTCCGCTGAGGGACATCACTCCAGTGGCTAAGCGGGGGCTGGAACCCTCGCGGGACAGTGTGGTCTCAGGACCCTCGGGATCACAGAAAGACCGGGGGTGCCTGACTGCAGCAGAGCTCCCAGGTATCAGAGCAGGGAAGCCGGCTGCAGAGATGGAGCCGAGGAGCGGGCTCTCAGCTCGGGGTTGCCATAAAATGTGATCGGTGACAGGCCACTGCTCCTCCAGCAGGGACCCAATAAGCAGCAGATCCAGGGAGACTCCCCTTCTCCCCCAGGAGGAGCAGCGCGGGAGCGCACCACAGGGATCTGCTGGGTTTGGAGACTCCACACGGGGTCGGGTGCCAGAGATAGAAATGCTCGGTCACAGGCTGGGGGAGCACAGAGTGTGGCCGGAGACGGGGAGACGGGAGTGACTGACTGCTTTTCTCTGGGAGTGCACTGAGGAGCGGGGCCCCGAGTTCTTGGCTCCTCCCAGGCAGAGATTGGGAGGCCACCATTTTCACTCTCGTCCTCCAACACTGTACGGAAAGCTTGCAGGGAACAAAAGCTCCCGAGAGCAAACCCGAGGAGATGACTTAGCCCAGACCGACAAGGGCAGGGCAATTCCGCCTCTGGCAAAGACATTTGGGAACCATGGCAAAAGGCCCCTCCCCCAGAAGATCAGCAAGAACAGCCAGCAAAGACCAAGTTTACCGACCAATGAGAACAGGAGAACTCCAGCGCTAGGGGAATACTGCACATAGAATTCATGGCTTTTTTACCATGATTCATTAGTCTTTAAAAGTTACTTTTTTTTTTAACTGTTTCTTTTTTTTTGAATTTTTCTTTTTCTCTTTTTCAACCAACACCTTATCAATTCTTTTTTTAAAAAAACATTTTTATTTTTCATTTTTAGAGTCATATTCTATCCCTGCATACTACTTACCCTTATTTTTGGCATATATATAAGTTGTTCTCTCTTTAAAATTTTGAGGTACAGTTTCTTCTACATATTAAAGTATACCATAAGTCTCTAGTGTATGGCTTTGTTCCAATCTCCTCCGTGATCACATTCTCTCCCCTTTATTTCTTTCTTTCTTTCCTTTTTTTTTAATTCTCTTCTTTATTTTTTCAAACACCTTCTTATCAATTCCTTTTTAACAATTTTTTATAATTTTCATCTTTACAGTCATATACATCCCTTCATCATATCAACCCTTATTTTGTACGTATATAAGTCTTCCTTTCTTTAAAATTTTAGGAGGCACATTCTTCTAACAGACCAAAATACACCCAAAATCTAGTGTGTGGCACTGATCTATACACCAGCCTGATCATATTTGATCATATTCTGTTTTTTTTTGTTTTCTTTTGTTCTCTTTTTGTTTGTTTTTATCTTTTTCTTTTATTCTCTCTCTCTTTTTTTTTTCTTTCCCTTTCTTTTCCCCTGGTTTCAGGTCTTTTCTGATTTGTTAAGAGTATATTTCTGGGAATGTTATTAACCTGTTAGCATTTTGTTCCCTCATTCATCTATTCTCCTCTGGACAAAATGACAAGACAAAAAAAATCACCTCAACAAAAGGAAAAAGAGGTAGTACCGTCTGCCAGGGACCTACTCAATACAGAGAGTAGTGCGATGTCGGACCTACAGTTCAGAATCATGATTTTAAAAATACGAGCTGGGCTTGAAAAAAGCATGGAAGTTATTAGAGAAACCCTTTCTAGAGAAATAAAAGAACTAAAATCTAACCAAGTTGAAGTCAAAAAGGCTACTCATGAGGTGCAATCAAAAATGGGCGCACTAACGGCTAGGATAAATGAGGCAGAAGAGAGAATCAGCGATATAGAAGACCAAATGATGGAAAATAAAGAAACTGAGAAAAAGAGAGATAAACAACTACTGGATCACGAGGGCAGAATTCGAGAGATAAGTGATATGATAAGACAAAACAACATTAGAATAATTGGGATCCCAGAGGAAGAAGAGAGAGGGCCAGAAGGTATATTGGAGAAAATTGTAGCAGAGAACTTCCCTAATGTGGGGAAGAAAACAGGCATCAAAATCCAGGAGGCACAGAAAACCCCTCTCAAAATAAAAAAAAAATAGGTCAACACCCCAACATCTAATAGTAAAACTTACGAGTCTCAGAGACAAAGAGAAAATCTTGAAAGCAGCTCGGGAGAAGAGATATGTAACCTACAATGGTAGAAACATTAGATTGGCAACAGACCTATCCACAGAGACCTGGCAGGCCAGAAAGGACTGGCATGATATCTTCAGAGCACTAAACGAGAAAAATATGCAGCCAATAATACTATATCCAGATAGGCTGTCATTGAAAATAGAAGGAGAGATAAAAAGCTTCCAGGACAAACAAAAACTAAAGGAATTTGCAAACACGAAACCAGCACTCGAGGAAATATTGAAAGGGGTCCTCTAATCAAAGAGAGAGCCTAAAAGCATCATAGACCAGAAAGGAACACAGACAATATACAATAACAGTCACTTTACAGGCAATACAATGGCACTAAATTCATACCTTTCAGTTAGTTAGCCTGAATGTAAATGGGCTAAATGCCCCAATCAAAAGACACAGGCTATCAGATTGGATTAAAAAACAAGACCCATCAATATGCTGTCTGCAAGAGACTCATTTTAGACCCAAAGACACCCCCAGATTGAAAGTGAGGGGGTGGAAAACCATTTACCATGCTAATGGACACCAAAAGAAAGCTGGGGTGACAATCCTTCTATCAGACAAATTAGATTTTAAACCACAGACTGTAATAAGAGATGAGGAAGGACACTATATCCTACTTAAAGGGTCTATCCAACAAGAAGATCTAACAATTGTAAATATCAATGCCCCGAACATGAGAGCAGCCAATTACATAAGCCAATTAATAACAAAAGCAAAGAAACACATTGACAACAATCCAATAATAGTGGGGGACTTTAACACCCTCCTCACTGAAATAGATCATCTAAGCAAAAGATCAACAAGGAAATAAAGACTTTAAATGAAACACTGGACCAAATGACCTTCACAGATATATTCAGAACATTCCATCCCAAAGCAACGGAATGCACATTCTTCTCTAGTGCCCATGAAACATTCTCCAGAATAGATCACATCCTAGGTCACAAATCAGGTCTCAACCAGTACCCAAAGATGGGGATTATTCCCTGCATATTTTCGGACCACAATGCTTTGAAACTAGAACTCAATCACAAGAGGAAAGTCGGAAAGAACTCACATACATGGAGGCTAAAGAGCATCCTACTAAAGAATGAATGGGCCAACCAGGCAATTAAAGAAGAATTAAAAAAATTCATGGAAACCAATGAAAATGAAAACACAACTGTTCCAAATCTTTGGGATGCAGCAAAGGCAGTCCTGAGAGGAAAGTATATAGCAATGCAAGCCTTTCTCAAGAAACAAGAAAGGTCTCAAATACACAACCTAACACTACACCTAAAGGAGCTAGAGAAAAAACAGCAAATAAAGCCTAATCCCAGCAGGAGAAGAGAAATAATAAAGATCAGAGCAGAAATCAATGAAATAGAAACCAAAAGAACAGTAGAACAGATCAACAAAACTAGGAGTTGGTTCTTTGAAAGAATTAACAAGATTGATAAACCCCTGGCCAGACTTATCAAAAAGAAAAGAGAAAGGACCCAAATCAACAAAATCATGAATGAAAGAGGAGAGATCACAACCAACACCAAAGAAATAGAAACAATTATAAGAACATATTATGAGCAACTCTATGCCAACAAATTAGATAACCTGGAAGAAATGGATGCATTCCTACAGCTGTGTCAACTACCAAAATAAAACCAGGAGAAATAGAAAACCTGAACAGACCTATAACCACTAAGGAAATTGAAGCAGTCATCAAAAACCCCCAAAAACAAAAGCCCAGGACCAGATGGCTTCCCAGGGGAATTCTACTATACTTTTAAAGAAGAATTAATACCTATTCTCCTGAAACTTCCAAAAAATAGAAATGGAAGGAAAACTTCCAAACTCATTTTATGAGGCCACCATTACCTTGATCCCAAAACCAGACAATGACCCCATGAAAAAGGAGAATTACAGACCAATATCCTTGATGAACATGGATGCAAAAATTCTCACCAAAATACTAGCCAATAGGATCCAACAGTACATTAAAAGGGTTATTCACCATGACCAAGTGGGATTTATCCCTGTGCTGCAAGGTTGGTTCTACATCCACAAATCAATCAACGTGATATAATACATTAACAAAAGAAAGAACAAGAATCATATGATCCTCTCAAAAGATGCAGAAAAAGCATTTGAGAATTCCAGCATCCTTTCTTGTTCAAAACTCTTCAGAGTATAGGGATAAAGGGTACATACGTCAATATCATAAAAGCCATCTATGAAAAACCTACAGCAAATCTCATTCTTGATGGGGAAAAACTGAGAGCTTTCCCCCTAAGGTCAGGAACGCAGCAGGGATGTCCACTATCACCAATGCTATTTAACATAGTGTTAGAAGTCCTAGCCACAGTAATCAGACAACAAAAAAATCAAAGGCATCCAAATCAGCAAAGAGGAAGTCAAACTCTCACTCTTTGCAGATGATAGGATACTGTATGTGGAAAACCCAAAAGACTCCACCCCAAAACTGCTAGAACTCATACAGGAATTCAGTAAAGTGGCAGGATATAAAATTAATGCACAGAAATCAGTGGCATTCCTATATAGCAACAACAGGACAGAAGAGAGACAAATCAAGGAGTCGATCCCACTTACAATTGCACCCAAAACCATAAGATACCTAGGAATAAATCTAACGAAAGAGGCAAAGAATGTGTACTCAGAAAACTATAAAATACTCATGAAAGGATTTGAGGAAGGCACCAAGAAATGGAAAAACGTTCCATGCTCATAGATTGGAAGAACAAACACTGTGACGATGTCAATGCTACCTAGAGCAATCTACACATTCAGTGCAATCCCCATCAAAATACCATCCACTTGTTTCAAAGAAATGGAACAAATAATCCTAAAATTTGTATGGAACCAGAAGAGACCCTGAATAGCCAGAGGAATGTAGAAAAAGCAAAGCAAAGCTGGTGGGATCACAATTCTGGACTTCCAGCTCTATTCCAAAGCTGTCATCATCAAGACAGTATGGTACTGGCACAAAAACAGACACATAGATCAATGGAATAGAATCAAGAGCCCAGAAATGGACCCTCAACTCTATGGTCAACTAATCTTTGACAAAGCAGGAAAGAATGTCCAATGGAAAAAAGACAGTCTTTTCAACAAATGGTGTTGGGAAAATTGGACAGCCACATGCAGAAGAATGAATCTGGACCATTTCCTTACACCACACACAAAAATAAACTCCAAATGGTTGAAAGACCTCAATGTTGGACAGGAGTCCATCAACATCCTAAAGGAGAACACAGGCAGGAACCTCTTCGACCTCAACTGCAGCAACTTCTTCCTAGAAGCATCATCAAAGGCAAGGGAAGCAAGGGCAAAAATGAACTATTGCAATTTCATCAAGATAAAAAGCTTTTGCAAAGCAAAAGAAACAGTCCACAAAACCAAAAGACAACCGACAGAATGGGAGAAAATATTTGCAAATGACATATCAGATAAAGGGCTAGTATCCAAAATCTGTAAAGAACTTATCAAACTCAACACCCAAAGAACAAATGATCCAGTCAAGAAATGGGCAGAAAACATGAACAGACATTTTTCCAAAGAAGACATCCAAATGGCCAACAGACACATGAGAAAGTGCTCAACATTGCTCGGCATTAGGGAAATCCCAATCAAAACCTTGATGAGATACCACCTCACACCAGTCAGAATGGCTACAATTAACAAGTCAGGAAACGACAGATGTTGGCGGGGATGCGGAGAAAGGGGATACTTTCTACACTGTTGGTGGGAATGCAAGCTGGTGCAGCCACTCTGGAAAACTGTATGGAGGTTTCTCAGAAAGTTGAAAATAGAGTTACCATACGATCCAGCAATTGCATTACTGGGTATTACCACAAAGATACAAATGTAGGCATCCGAAGGGGTACGTGCACCCCAATGTTTATAGCAGCAATGTCCACAATAGCCAAACTGTGGAAAGAACCACGATGTCCATTGACAGATGAATGGATAAAGAAGATGTGATATATATACACAATGGAATATTATGCAGCCATCCAAAGAGTGAGATCTTGCCACTTGCAATGACGTGGATGGAACTGGAGGGTGTTATGCTGAGTGAAATAAGTCAATCAGTAAAAGACATGTATCATATGACCTCACTGATATGAGGAATTCTTAATCTCAGGAAACACACTGAGGGTTGCTGGAGTGGGGGTGGGTTGGAGGGATGGGGTAGCCTGATGATAGACATTGGGGAGGGTATGTGCAATGGTGAGTGCTGTGAATTGTGCAAGACTGTGAATCACAGCTCTGTACCTTTGAAACAAGTAATGTAATATATGTTAAGAAAAAAAAAGAAGGGGGGCGGAGCAAGATGGCGGAGGAGTAGGAGACCTAGATTTTGTCTGGTCTCAGGAATTCAGCTGAATAGGGATCAAACCATTCTGAACACCTACGAACTCAACAGGAGATCGAACAGGAGAGTAGCAACAACTCTCTGAACAGAGAAGCGACCACTTACTGGAAGGTAGGACGTGGGGAGAAGTGAATCCGAGGCGATATTCGGGAGGATAGACGGCGGGGGAGGGGCCTCCGCCGGCCGCTTCTGGCAAGTGCTAGAGCCGCGGAGCACAAAATCGGACATTTTAAAAGTTGGCTCGGCGGAGGGACGTCGCTGCAGTGGCTAAGCGGGGCGTGGAATCCTCCCGGGACAGTGTGGTCTCAGGACCCTTGGGGTCACAGAGAGACCGGGGGTGCCTGAGAGCGGCAGAGCTCCCAGGTGTCGGGGCGGGGAAGCCGGCTGCAGATACGGAGCAGAGTCGCAGGCTCTCAGCTCGGGGTTGCCATAAACTGTGATCTGCGGCCCAGTCGGGGCACGGCTCCCCCAGCAAGGACCCAACAAGCAGCCGATCCGGGGAGACTCCCCTTCCTTCCCGGGGAGGAGCGGTGCGGGAACGCAGTGCAGGGATCTGCTGGGTTTGGAGACTCCGAGCGGGGTCGGGTGCCAGAGATAGCAACGCTCGATCACAGGCCGGGTGAGCACGGAGTGCGGCCAGAGACCGGGGACACGGGAGTGACTGCTTTTCTCTGGGGGCGCACTGAGGAGTGGGGCCCCGAGTTCTCGGCTCCTCCGGTCAGAGACTGGGAGGCCGCCATTTTCACCCTGGTCCTCCAAAGCTGTACCGAGAGCTTGCAGGGAACAAAAGCTCCTGAGAGCAAACTGGAGCAGCTTCCTTAGCCCGGACCGACAAGGGCGGGGCAATTCCGCCTCCGGCAAAGACATTTGGAAACCACAGCAACAGGCCCCTCCCCCAGAAGATCAACACAAACAGCCAGCAAGCCAAGACCAAGTTGATCGATCAAGGAGAATAGGAGAACTCCAGCGCTAGGGGAATACTGCACATAGATTCATGGCTTCTTTTTTTTTTTTTTTTACCACGATTCATTATTTCATCAAAGTTAATTTTTGTTGACTTTTTTTTATTTTTCTTTTTCCCTTTTTCAGCCAACATCTTATAAATCCCTTTTTTTAAAAAAAAACATTTTTTATTTTTTTTTTTCATTTTTAGAGTCATATTTTATCCCTTCATAGTAGTTATCCTTGTTTTTGGCATATATATATAAGTTGTTCTCTCTTTAAAATTTTGAGGTACAGTTTCTTCTAACAGATCAAAATATACCCTAAACCACTAGTGTATGGCTTTGTTCTAGTCTCCTGCCTGATCACATTCTCTCCCTTTTTCCTTTTTTTTTTTTCCTTAAATCTTCTTTCTTTTTTCAAACAACTTATCTTACCAAGTCCTTTTATAAAATCTTTTATAATATTCATCTTTACAGTCATCTTCCATCCCTTCATTGTATCAACCCTTATTTTGTACATATATGTCTTTCTTCCTTTAAAATTTTAGGAGGCACTTTTTTCTAACAGACCAAAATACACCCAAAATCTAGTGTGTGGCACTGATCTATGCACTAGCCTGATCATATTTGATCATATTCTGCCTTTTTTGAATTGTTTTGTTTTTGTTTTTATCTTTTTTTCTTTTTTTTTTTCTTTTTCTCTTTCTTTTTTCTTTCTTTCCCTTTCTTTTCCCCTGGTTTCAGGTCTTTTCTGATTTGTATACACTATATTTGCTGGGGACGTTGTAAACCTGTTAGCCTTTTGTTCTCTCATTCATCTATTCTCCTCTGGACAAAATGACAAGACGAAAGAAATCACCTCAGCAAAAAGAACAAGAGGTAGTACCGTCAGCCAGGGACCTACTCAATACGGACATTAGTACGATGTCGGACCTAGAGTTCAGAATCATGACTTTAAAGATACTAGCTGGGCTTGAAAAAAGCGTGGAATTTATTAGAGAAACCCTTTCTGGAGAAATAAAACTAAAATCTAACCAAATCGAAATCAAAAAGGCTATTGATGAGGTGCAATCAAAAATGGGGGCACTAAATGCTAGGATAAATGAGGCAGAAGAGAGAATCAGCGATATAGAAGACCAAATGATGGAAAATAAAGAGGCTGAGAAAAAGAGAGAGAAACAACTACAGGATCACGAGGGCAGAATTCGAGAGATAAGTGATACGATAAGACGAAACAACATTAGAATAATTGGGATCCCAGAAGAAGAAGAGAGAGAGAGAGGGGCAGAAGGTATATTGGAGCAAATTATAGCAGAGAACTTCCCTAATGTGAGGAAGGAAACAGGCATTAAAATCCAGGAGGCACAGAGAACCCCTCTCAAAATCAATAAAAATAGGTCAACACCCCGACATCTAATAGTAAAACTTACGAGTCTCAGAGACAAAGAGAAAATCCTGAAAGCAGCTCGGGAGAAGAGATATGTAACCTACAATGGTAGAAACATTAGATTGGCAACAGACCTATCCACAGAGACCTGGCAGGCCAGAAAGGACTGGCAAGATATCTTCAGAGCACTAAACGAGAAAAATATGCAGCCAAGAATACTATATCCAGCTAGGCTATCATTGAAAATAGAAGGAGAGATAAAAAGCTTCGAGAACAAACAAAAACTAAAGGAATTTGCAAACACGAAACCAGCCCTCCAAGAAATATTGAGAGGGGTCCTCTAAGCAAAGAGAGAACCTAAAAGCAGCAAAGAGCAGAAACGAACACAGACAACAGACAGTTAACAGTCACCTTACAGGTAATACAATGGCACTAAATTCATACCTTTCAATAGTTACCCTGAATGTAAATGGGCTAAATGCCCCAATCAAAAGACACAGGCTATCAGATTGGATTAAAAAACAAGACCCATCTATATGCTGTCTGCAAGAGACTCATTTTACACCCAAAGACACCCCCAGATTGAAAGTGAGGGGGTGGAAAACCATTTACCATGCTAATGGACACCAAAAGAAAGCTGGGGTGGCAATCCTTATATCAGACAAACTAGATTTTAAAACAAAGACTGTAATAAGAGATGAGGAAGGACACTATATCCTACTTAAAGGGTCTATCCAACAAGAAGATCTAACAATTGTAAATATCTATGCCCCGAACATGGGAGCAGCCAATTATATAAGGCAATTAATAACAAAAGCAAAGAAACACATTGACAACAATACAATAATAGTGGGGGACTTTAACACCCCCCTGACTGAAATGGACAGATCATCTAAGCAAAAGATCAACAAGGAAATAAAGACTTTAAATGACACACTGGACCAAATGGACTTCACAGACATATTCAGAACATTCCATCCCAAAGCAACGGAATGCACATTCTTCTCTAGTGCCCATGGAACATTCTCCAGAATTGATCACATCCTAGGTCACAAATCAGGTCTCAATCGGTACCAAAAGATTGGGATCATTCCCTGCATATTTTCAGACCACAATGCTTTGAAACTAGAACTCAACCACAAGAGGAAAGTCGGAAAGAACTCAAATACATGGAGGCTAAAGAGCATCCTACTAAAGAATGAATGGGTCAACCAAGAAATTAAAGAATTAAAAAAATTCATGGAAACCAATGAAAATGAAAACACAACTGTTCAAAATCTTTGGGATACAGCAAAGGCAGTCCTGAGAGGAAAGTATATAGCAATACAAGCCTTTCTCAAGAAACAAGAAAGGTCTCAAATACACAACCCAACCCTACACCTAAAGGAGCTGGAGAAAGAACAGCAAAGAAAGCCTAAACCCAGCAGGAGAAGAGAAATCATAAAGATCAGAGCAGAAATCAATGAACTAGAAACCAAAAGAACAGTAGAACAGATCAACGAAACTAGGAGCTGGTTCTTTGAAAGAATTAACAAGATTGATAAACCCCTGGCCAGACTGATCAAAAAGAAAAGAGAAATGACCCAAATCAACAAAATCATGAATGAAAGAGGAGAGATCACAAGCAACACCAAAGAAATACAAACAATTATAAGAACATATTATGAACAACTCTATGCCAGCAAATTAGATAACCTGGAAGAAATGGGTGCATTCCTAGAGATGTATCAACTACCAAAATTGAACCAGGAAGAAATAGAAAACCTGAACAGACCTATAACCACTAAGGAAATTGAAACAGTCATCAAAAATCTCCCAAGAAACAAAAGCCCAGGGCCAGATGGCTTCCCAGGGGAATTCTATCAGACATTTCAAGAAGAATTAATACCTATTCTCCTGAAACTGTTCCAAAAAATAGAAATGGAAGGGAAACTTCCAAACTCATTTTATGAGGCCAGCATTACCTTGATCCCAAAACCAGACAAAGACCCCATCAAAAAAGAGAATTACAGACCAATATCCTTGATGAACATGGATGCAAAAATTCTCACCAAAATACTAGCCAATAGGATCCAACAGTACATTAAAAGGATTATTCACCACGACCAAGTGGGATTTATTCCTGGGCTGCAAGGCTGGTTCAACATCCGCAAATCAATCAACGTGATACAATACATTAACAAAAGAAAGAACAAGAATCATATGATCCTCTCAATAGATGCAGAAAAAGCATTTGACAAAGTACAACATCCTTTCTTGATCAAAACTCTTCAGAGTATAGGGATAGAGGGTACATACCTCAATATCATAAAAGCCATCTATGAAAAACCTACAGCGAATATCATTCTCAATGGGGAAAGGCTGAGAGCTTTTCCCCTAAGGTCAGGAACGCGGCAGGGATGTCCACTCTCACCACTGCTATTCAACATAGTATTAGAAGTCCTAGCCACAGCAATCAGACAACAAAAGGAAATCAAAGGCATCCAAATCGGCAAAGAGGAAGTCAAACTCTCACTCTTTGCAGATGATAGGATACTGTATGTGGAAAACCCAAAAGACTCCACCCCAAAACTGCTAGAACTCATACAGGAATTCAGTAAAGTAGCAGGATATAAAATCAATGCACAGAAATCAGTGGCATTCCTATACACCAACAACAAGACAGAAGAGAGACAAATCAAGGAGTCTATCCCATTTACAATTGCACCCAAAACCATTAGATACCTAGGAATAAATCTAACCAAAGAGGCAAAGGATCTGTACTCAGAAAACTATAAAATACTCAGGAAAGAAATTGAAGAAGACACAAAGAAATGGAAAAATGTTCCATGCTCATGGATTGGGAGAATCAACATTGTGAAGATGTCAATGCTACCTAGAGCAATCTACACATTCAATGCAATCCCCATCAAAATACCATCCACTTTTTTCAAAGAAATGGAACAAATAATCCTAAAATTTGTATGGAACCAGAAGAGACCCAGAATAGCCAGAGGAATACTGAAAAAGAAAAGCAAAGCTGGTGGCATCACAATTCCGGACTTCCAGCTCTATTACAAAGCTGTCATCATCAAGACAGTATGGTACTGGCACAAAAACAGACACATAGATCAATGGAACAGAATTGAGAGCCCAGAAATGGACCCTCAACTCTATGGTCAACTTATTTTTGACAAAGCAGGAAAGAATGTCCAATGGAAAAAAGACAGTCTCTTCAACAAATGGTGTTGGGAAAATTGGACAGCCACATGCAGAAGAATGAATCTGGACCATTTCCTTACACCACACACAAAAATAGACTCCAAATGGTTGAAAGACCTAAACGTGAGACAGGAGTCCATCCAAATCCTAAAGGAGAACACAGGTAGCAACCTTTTCGACCTTAGCCGCAGCAACTTCTTCCTAGAAACACCGCCAAAGGCACGGGAAGCCAGGGCAAAAATGAACTATTGGGATTTCATCAAGATAAAAAGCTTCTGCACAGCAAAAGAAACAGTCCACAAAACCAAAAGACAACCGACAGAATGGGAGAAAATATTTGCAAATGACATATCAGGTAAAGGGCTAGTATCCAAAATCTATAAAGAACTTATCAAACTCAACACCCAAAGAACAAATAATCCAATCAAGAAATGGGCAGAAGACATGAACAGACATTTCTCCAAAGAAGACATCCAAATGGCCAACAGGCACATGAAAAAGTGCTCAACATCCCTCAGCATCAGGGAAATCCAAATCAAAACCTCAATGAGATACCACCTCACACCCGTCAGAATGGCTAAAATTAACAAGTCAGGGAACGACAGATGTTGGCGGGGATGTGGAGAAAGGGGAACCCTCCTACACTGTTGGTGGGAATGCAAGCTGGTGCAACCCCTCTGGAAAACAGTATGGAGGTTCCTCAAACAGTTGAAATTAGAGCTACCGTTCGATCCAGCAATTGCACTATTGGGTATTTACCCCAAAGATACAAATGTAGGGACCTGAAGGGGTACGTGTACCCCAATGTTTATAGCAGCAATGTCCACCATAGCCAAACTGTGGAAAGAGCCAAGATGCCCATCGACAGATGAATGGATAAAGAAGAAGTGGTATATATATACAATGGAATATTATGCGGCCATCAAAAGGAATGAGATCTTGCCATTTGCAACGACGTGGATGGAACTGGAGGGTGTTATGCTGAGTGAAATAAGTCAATCTGAGAAAGACATGTATCACATGACCTCACTGATATGAGGAATTCTTAATCTCAGGAAAGAAACTGAGTGTTACTGGAGTGGTTGGGGGTGGGAGGGATGGGGTGGCTGGGTGATAGATATTGGGGAGGGTATGTGCTACGGTCAGCGCTGTGAATTGTGCAAGACTGTTGAATCACAGATCTGTACTTCTGAAACAAATAATGCAACATATTTTAAGAAAAAAGAAAAAGAAGAAGATAACAGGAGAGGAAGAAAAGGGGAGTATGTCAGAGGGGGAGACGAACCATGAGAGATGATGGACTCTGAAAAACAAACTGAGGGTTCTAGAGGGGAGGGGTTAGGTTGATGGGTTAGCCTGGTGATGGGTATTGAGGAGGGCACGTTCTGCATGGAGCACTGGGTGTTATGAACAAACAATGAATCATGGAACACTGCACCAAAAACTAATGATGTAATATATGGTGATTAACATAACAATAAAAAAATTAAAAAAAAGAAAAAAAAAAGAAGAAGATAGCAGGGAGGGAAGAATGAAGGGGGGAAATCGGAAGGGGAGATAAACCATGAGAGATGATGGACTCTGAAAAACAAACTGACGGTTCTATAGGGGAGGGGGTGGGGGGATGGGTTTGCCTGGTGATGGGTATTAAAGAGGGCACTGGGTGTTATGTAGAAACAATGAATCATTGAACACTACATCCAAAACTAATGATGTAATGTATGGTGATTAACATAACAATAAAAAATTTAAAGGTAATAAATAAATAAATAAATAAATAAATAAATAAATAAATAAATCCCTACTTAAAAAAAAAAGAAAGGGGCTAAAAGCTGAATTTTCCTCTTAGAATCATGTTACAAAAATGAGGTATTAATACATTGAAATGACATGGTATAACAATCCCAGCTGTCAGTTTTTGAGTACCTGCTATGTTTGGGATCTTTGCATGCATCATTTTACTTTATCTTCCTGATCATCCTCATTAAAATATGCCTTCCTTTTAAATAGGAGGCAGTTGAGCCTCAGAGAGATTGAGTAACTTGTCCAAGGTCACACAGCTGGCAAATACCTGAGCGAAGCTTCAAATTCACACTGGAATTGTGGAATAGATGGCAGGCATTGGTCCCAGAAAACTTGGGTCCAAGGCTTGATTCCTTTATTTACTAGTCCTGCGATTTGGAGGCATATCTCTTAAATCCCTGAGCCTCGATTTCCCAGCTGCCAAAAGTGTTAAAAATAAAAAGATGAGTATTTATCTCATGGACTTGTTGTGAGGATTATAAATAGTTTTGCAATTTCATAGACTGTGCACATTAGCTTCCTTCATTTTTCTAAAGCCCAGTGGAGGGAACAGTCATCTCAATACTAGTAACTTTGGTTCCCTCTATGTTTTTTACCCTCTTCTCTGTTTGGGGGAGACTGGAGACCCTATATCATGGTGTAAGAATGTGGAGCTGGACTAGGATAGACCCAGGTTCAAGTACTTGTTCTGTTGTACTGGCTTTGGGAGATTACTTAGTTTCCTTTGGGAGATTAGCCTTTGTTTCCTTAGCCCTAAAATGGGGCCAAAAATGGGTCCTGTATCCTAAGATCGTTTGTGAGGGACTAGATGGGATAATGCATGTAAATTCTTTGTCAGTTCCTGGTACATCAGAGAGGCTTAACAAAGGACCTCAAAAGCACTACCTAGGTAAGGAATAACAATAGCACATTATGTATTATATACATTATAACACATCTTAATATGAACCAAACCAATTTTATTCTCAAATTCGTTCTTGACATTGATATTAGCTTCCTGCTTTATGAATGAGGAAACCATTGCTCAGAGAATTTTAGTAATTTCCCAATGTTACTCCATTAGGGTGCATTTACACCCAGGAATTCTAACTTTGAGAGCAGGGCTTCATCCACATCAGCACAGTTCTGGAGAATCAAGGAGAACTTAAAGACTCCCAGGGAAGATGGTAGGAATAAGTGAAGTTCACCCGCAGTCACCAAGAAACAGCTAAGAGGTCACAGCTTCCCAAAAAGTTCAGCACAGAGAGCAAGCTGGGGAAATATTAGTTTCTTGAGAATGCTAAGGAAAGTATTGAGCCAGTGAAGCTGAGAGGACAATAGCCCTATTAAATGACCTTTTCTCTCCTCTCACGCTTGCGTGCTGTGACCCAGACACAGTTGAATGGTTCGTGGATGTCTGTATGGCAGTTTGCAGATACATACCTGGCCATCAACCCTGCTCCATAAACCCCCATAATTAGGCAAGGTCAGACTAGAAGGGGAGGAATCTCAAGGATTGCAAAGTGACCCTTTGTGCATTATTCGAAGTACTAAGTCCATCTTCACACATGGATTTTCTAAGGCATTCTAAGATGATCTTCACTCCCCGACATTTAGGTGCTGGATCTCCTCGATGGTGGAGGATCTTTAAATATTGTTGGATATCAACAATCAGCAAAGTTGAGGGTTTTTTTATACATGACAGCTCCGAGAGATTACATTATGTTCTCAGGTTCTCACCACTCCTAAGGGACAGCACTGATATTTCACTCCTGCCTACGAATTCATTCTTTTCATAGATGGAGGGTAGGGTTTGATGCTCTAAATCGATTCTCGATGGCACCAAAAGGTGGCACCTGCTGAAGAGTCTGGTTTGAATCGTGACTCTCTACTTACTGCCTGGGAATCTGTGCAGATGAACTAACCCTGCAAAGCTTCATCAGAGAAATAGTGGTACCAATTTCATAAGGTTCTTTTAAATATTAAACGAGACATGTATCTCATCTGTTCTTAATCACTTAGAATCCCATAACCTAAGCCACCAAATTGGCAGTCAGGATTCAGACCAGGGAACCCTAGCTGTCTGGCTTCACAGCGCTTGAATCCTCATGAGTATGAACTATGAGCAGGGTTGGGAAGATTTACACAGAAACGGGCTGGAGACAGAGATTGCAATGCACATGGCTTTGTAATACATCAATGGCTCATTTATTGAGCTTTTGCTAAATGCCAAGCACTTTCCTAAATACTTTATGTGTAGTAACTTTTTTTTTACCTTCATAGTTATCCCATGAGGTGGGATCCATTGTTAACTCTGTTTCAGAGGTGAGGAACGTGAGCATGGGGATGCCGTGACTTGCACAGTGTCACACAGCTCGTAAGTGTAGCCAAGCAGTGTGGTTTAGGAATATACTAACTTACCATCTATTAACCATCATACTAAATCACACCTGTAATACTCACTAGAGCAGGATTTAACTTCAGCACAGTTGACATCTTGGGGCAGCTAATTCTTCATTGTAGGGGCTGTCCTGTGCATTGTAGGACATTCAGTGGCATCCCTGGCCTCTACCCACTAGACACTGATAGCACTACCCCCTGCTAGTTGCAATAACCAAAATGTCTCCAAACATTATCACATATTTTCTGGGGGTGGGGGGTGTGCAAAATTGATTGGAAGCTTGATTCAGTCATTTGCCAACTGTGTGAACTTGGACAAGTTACTTAATCTTTCTGAAGCTCAATTACCTCCTATGTAAAAGGATCATTGAAGATGATTAGGAGGATAGAATAAAATGATGCATATAAAGTTCCTGAACATAGTGAGTACTCAACAAATGGTAGGTGAGATGTACCATACTGCGTGGATGTATAAACCTCACTTTGTGTCATAATTGTCACTTTACACATTGTGCTCACATACATTATTTTAGTAAACCCATGAGACAAGCAGGGTTTATGATTCCCCTTTTCAGACCATGACATTGAGAACCACGGATTAGGGAAATGAGACTCACTAACTAGATAAATCACTCTTCCTTTCTTAGGAAGGGGTGCAGGGTATTGAGGGGGGGAAATGAGTCTTCTAAAACTGTTTCCTTCTGTAAAGTGGAATGGAAATCTGAGCTGTATTTCTCACTATCCACCACTTCCAACAATAACAGCAATGATAGATAATATTTTTCAAGATTTTATTTATTTATTTATTTATTTGTTTATTCATTTATTAGAGAGAGATCAAGAGCAAGGGAAGGGGCAGAGGGAATCTCAAGCAGACTCCACACTGAGCATGGAGCCCGGCGACGGCTAGGTCTCACAACCCTGAGATCATGATCCGGGCTGAAATTATGAGTCAGATGCTTAACCAGCAGAGCCACCCAGGCACCCCAGTGGTAGATAACATTTATTGAGCCTTTACTATGCACCGGAAATGATGCTTAATTTTTTGTGATGTGTTGCGTTATTTATTCCTTACAAAAACCTGTAATTATCCTCACAGTGGGTTGTGTTTACATGTCCTGATCTTTGTATATTTGCCCTATATTCCTGTCATTTGGTGGCCCCCTCCTCACATGGACTCCAGGCTTGGTCATGGGACTGTTTTGACCAATGGGATACCAACAGGCTGGATGCAAGCAGACACTTGAAAAGTACTCATACACAAGGACTTGTCTTTTTGCTCCTCTTAGAAAGCTGAACTGTCATGTGAACCAGCCCAGGGCAGCCTGCCTGATGATGAGACCTTCATAGCTCAGTTGCCTATGGCTGTCCTGTGCCTGACAATCCCAAACAGCTGGCAGCTGACCCCAGATGGATGAATGAGCTCCCCCAAGACCAAAAGAATTGCCCAGATGAGCTTAACCCCAATTGCCATGAATTAAGAAACGGTGGTTGCTTTAAGCCACCGTGTTTTGGAGTATTTTATCAGAGATACAGAAAAGGCTAACTTGAAAAAATTCCCTTTTACAAATGAGGACACATGGGTTCAAAGGTTGAATATGTTTCCCTGGCCATACAGCCCGCAAGTGATAACACTGGTAAATGAGCTACCTCACCCCAGATTCACGTTGCTCCGGTGCAAGTTGGGGGGACATATTTGGTGAGAGGAAGGACAGGAATTAAACCAGATGAGGAGATCCTAGTAGTTGGGGCAAGGTTCAGCTGGAGTTGAAGAAAGCCCTGGTGAGGGGGTGCTCAGTTTCATGCTGTTAATCTTCTGCTTATCTCCCTTAGTTATTGGGAAGGTCCTTTGAATGAGAGTCTTGTGGTGTTGTCTTCACAGGTAGTGAGAGCCACGTCTGAGGTCATTATTCCTCAGGAGGAAGGAGTCTACAGACCTGAGGCAGGAAAAAAGGAGGACAGAGGGACTGGGTCTGGTCCCAAGAATTCATCAGAGAATCTCCATATGATTCCCTGTTATCACTTTACTGCCAAAACTTTGCCTCCTGCCACCCTGTGTTAAATTTCATATTCCAGGAGCATGTCAGTGCTCCTGAACTTCTCACATCCCAAACAACAGAACCTCCTCCAACGTCCATTTTGGGGATACTTTAGGAGATGGTAAGTCTACTGCCAGTCCTGTTATTTGCCCTGTACCCTCGCACCTTCAAAGAAGAGTGGACATATTCTTCATTAGTATCCCTACATTTGATGAGATGGCTGGTACTGCTGCGCATGGTCATCCTAAGATGGTATGCATGTGGTGGCCTTGTCTCTTCTCTGTCTTCTGTGCTGAGGATCCTGGGCCCATCCAACCATTTTGTCCTCTCTCTTCTTTATTCTACCTTCCCATCTGGATCCGTCCATGGTAAGTTCTCAACAAATGTTTGGTGCCCTCATTTTATTTCTGTATTTGTATATACTTGATTGAAAGATCCAAGATTTAGGTTAGAATTTAACAGCGAGGTGGAGACATCTTAGGAGGCATCTCATTTCGGTATCCTGCTCCCAGAAGGTAGGCTCCTTTCCTTTACTTAGTGCTGACCTAAATTTTAACTCAATATATTACATTGCAATGTAATTCTTTATGTGTCTGTTTTTTTCCCATACTATTCAGTTTCCTGAGTCTTTAAAATGGTATCTTTTTTATTTTGAATCCATATTATCTAATCCAGGATCTAGACAGTATAATATAGATAAATAAGAAATATTTCTTGAATGAAGAAGTCTGCATTCCAGTCCAGGTCCCCTCTGTCCTCACTTGCATGGCGTTGAGAAGGTAATCTTTCTGGATTTAATTTTCTCAGAAAGAAACTGAAGATAGTCACACCTATCTGACAGTGTTCTTGCAAGAATGAAAGGAAATGAAATCTGTAGAAATCCCTGAGACTTTTGTAAACATTGGAAGAACATTATTTTCCTTCTTTGTGTGTTAACTCATGTGTGAGTGGGTGGTGGGTGCTGTGTTGCATGGAAAGTACCAGATCATCAGGCTGGTTCTTCTGCAAATTTACCCCAGATCTGCCTCATTTATATGCATCCATTCCTTCCAATAAGTGACTCGAGGGCCTGGTTTTCAACACTTTTTGTTCTTTTGAGCACCGGCCTTCCCCAGGTGGTGTCTCTGCGATTAATGGCTACAGAATCACTAGGGCTGGGGCAGACTGGTTTTTCTTGGATTCTTTTTTGAGTTTGTAATCTTAGCTATCATCCCCTTGACTCTGAAGATTATTAAGCATTCCACAAGGAAGGCATTCTCTTTAAAATAGTTCTGAAACAGCCATGATTGAGGAAAGCCACTTCCCTGCACCCCTGCCCCCTTGCCCAATATCAAGCCAAGAATCATCCATGACCTTGGCAAAGAGGAGGCAGATTTCTCTTTCCTAGATCTTTTTTGTTTCTTTCTTTTTCATTCCTCTTTTTTTTTTTAGCTCAGCAGGAAAAGGCTGTGCTGAATACAGCAAGGACAAATATGTACCATGTTAGAGGCGAGCTTTCAGTTTTGTTGGGGACAGAGATTGCATATCAACCTGTAGAGGTACACATTCTGCCTCTTCGCAGAGAACTTCAAAAAATTGCACTCCAGAGATTTGCTCAAAGGCTGCACGGCCTGCTTTTTAGCTTCTAATGTAACATGTGTTTTTATCCTTATAAATATTTTAACTCTTCTTTCACTCTGGATCCCTTGTTTCAAAGTCAAAGTTCTTTTACTTTGTTACTAGAATTGTACCAACTCCCCAGCACCCAAGAGATTTTCCTCCTTCTGCCCAAGGGTTGCACTGAGGTGAATAAAACTGGTCCTCTCTCTGCCTTCCAAGCCCCTTTCCATTGGGTAGCTCACTGTTTGTGCTTTTAGGGAATTCTTCATTTTAGTTTGTGTTTTTATACCCACCCCTGACCTTCCCCCAGTACTCAGGTCTCAAGCCCCCTTTTTTTATCTGAGAGTAATATTTTTTTTCTTCCTATTGTGTTTGTACTTTCTTAGAAATGTTAATTCAACAGACATTGATGCTCTCTCTGGATCAGTCTCTGTGCTAAGAGATGGTGAATATGTAGGAGGCTTTTCCCAGGAAGAACTCATAATCTGCAAATATGATGTCCTAAAGATTATCTACTACCTACCTATTTATCTATCAATCATCTATTTATCTATCATCTATGTATCCATTTATCATCTAGCTAGCTAGCAATTTTCTATCTAATCTACAGATACCTATCTAGATCTCTCCCTATATCTATCTGTCTAGATCTATTTACCTAAATAGGTAAATAGAAATGCAAATATAGATACAGATTTACAGATAGACAGATATCTACAAGGAAGCATAAAGAAAAATCTATTTTTTAAATAATTTTTTATTTTTATGTTAATCACCATACATTACATCATTAGTTTTTGATGTAGTGTTCCATGATTAATTGTTTGTACATAACACCCAGTGCTCCACCCAGAATGTGCCCTCGTTAATACCCATCACCAGAGTAACCCATCCCCCCACCCCCCACCCCCTCTAGAACCCTCAGTTTGTTTTTCAGAGTCTATATCTCTCATGGTTCGTCTCCCCCTCTGACTTACTCACTTTCATTCTTCCTCTCCTGCTATCTTCTTTTTCTTTTCTTTCTTAACATATATTGCGTTATTTGTTTCAGAAGTACAGATCTGTGATTCAACAGTCTTGCACAATTCACAGGGCTCACCATAGCACATACCCTCCCCAATGTCTATCACCCAGCCACCCCATCCCTCCCACCCCAACCACTCCAGCAACACTCAGTTTGTTTCCTGAGATTAAGAATTCCTCATATCAGTGAGATCATATGATACATGTCTTTCTCTGATTGACTTATTTCACTCAGCATGACACCCTCCAGTTCCATCCACATCGTTGCAAATGGCAAGATCTCATTCTTTGGATGGCTGCATAATATTCCATTGTGTATATATACCACTTCTTCTTTATCCATTCATCTGTCGATGGACATCTTGGCTCTTTCCACAGTTTGGCTATTGTGGACATTGCTGCTATAAACATTGGGGTGCACGTACCCCTTTGGATCTCTACATTTGTATCTTTGGGGTAAATACCCAGTAGTACAATTGCTGGACCGTATGGTAGCTCTATTTTCAACTGTTTGAGGAACCTCCATACTGTTTTCCAGAGTGGTTGCACCAGCTTGCATTCCCACCAACAGTGTAGGAGGGTTCCCCTGTCTCCACATCCCCGCCAACATCTGTCGTTCCCTGACTTGTTAATTTTAGCCATTCTGACTGGTGTGAGATGGTATCTCATCGAGGTTTTGATTGGGATTTCCCTGATGCCAAAGGATGTGGAGCATTTTTTCATGTGCCTGTTGGCCATTTGGATGTCTTCTTTGGAAAAATGTCTGTTCATGTCTTCTCCCCATTTCTGGATTGGATTATTTGTTCTTTGGGTGTTGAGTTTGATAAGTTCTTTATAGATTTTGGATAATAGCCCTTTATCTGATATGTTATTTGCAAATATTTTCTCCCATTCTGTTGGTTGTCTTTTGGTTTTGTGGACTGTTTCTTTTGCTTTGCAAAAGCTTTTATCTTGATGAAATCCCAATAGTTCATTTTTGCCCTGGCTTCCCTTGTCTTTGGCGATGTTTCTAGGAAGAAGTTGCTGCGGCTGAGGTCAAAGAGGTTGCTCCCTGTGTTCTCCTTTAGGATTTTGATGGACTCCTGTCTCACGTTTAGGTCTTTCAACCATTTGGAGTCTATTTTTGTGTGGTCCAGTTTCATTCTTCTGCGTGTGGCTGTCCAATTTTCCTAACACTATTTGTTGAGGAGACTGTCTTTTTTCCTTTGGACAGTCTTTCCTGCTTTGTCAAAGATTAGCTGACCATAGAGTTCAGGGCCCATTTCTGGGCTCTCGATTCTGTTCCATTGATCTATGTGTCTGTTTTTGTGCCAGTACCATACTGTCTTGATGATGACAGCTTGGTAATAGAGCTGGAAGTCCGGAATTGTGATGCCGCCAGCTTTGCTTTTCTTTTTCAATATTCCTCTGGCTATTCGGGGTCTCTTCTGGTTCCATACAAATTTTAAGATTATTTGTTCCATTTCTTTGAAAAAGTTGGATGGTATTTTGATGGGGATTGCATTGAATGTGTAGATTGCTCTAGGTAGCATTGACATCTTCACAATGTTGGTTCTTCTAATCCATGAGCATGGAATGTTTTTCCATTTCTTTGTGTCTTCTTCAATTTCTTTCATGAGTATTTTATAGTTTTCTGAGTACAGAGCCTTTGCCTTTTGGTTAAATTTATTCCTAGGTATCTTATGGTTTTGGGTGCAATTGTAAGTGGGATCGACTCCTTGATTTGTCTCTCTTCTGTCTTGTTGTGGGTGTATAGGAATGCCACTGATTTCTGTGCATTGATTTTATATCCTGCTACTTTACTGAATTCCTGTATGAGTTCTAGCAGTTTTGGGGTGGCGTCTTTTGGGTTTTCCACATACAGTATCATTTCATCTGCAAAGGGTGAGAGTTTGACTTCCTCTTTGCCGATTTGGATGCCTTTGATTTCTTTTTGTTGTCTGATTGCTGTGGCTAGGACTTCTAATACTATGTTGACTAGCAGTGGTGACAGTGGACATCCCTGCTGCATTCCTGACCTTAGGGGAAAAGCTCTCACCTTTTCCCCATTGAGAGTGATATTTGCTGTAGATTTTTCATAGATGGCTTTTATGATGTTGAGGTAGGTACCCTCTATCCCTATACTCTGAAGAATTTTGATCAAGAAAGGATACTGTACTTTGTCAAATGCTTTTTCTGCATCTATTGAGAGAATCATATGATTCTTGTTCTTTCTTTTGTTAATGTATTGTATCACGTTGATTGCTTTGCGGATGTTGAACCAACCTTGCAGCCCAGGGATAAATCCCACTTGGTCATGGTGAATAATCCTTTTAATGTGCTGTTGGATCCTATTGGCTAGTATTTTGCTCAGAATTTTTGCATCCATGTTCATCAAGGATATTGGTCTGTCATTCTCCTTTTTGATGGGGCCTTTGTCTGGTTTTGGGTTCAAGGTAATGCTGGCCTCATAAAATGAGTTTGGAAGTTTTCCTTCCATTTCTATTTTTTGGAACAGTTTCAGGAGAATAGGTATTAATTCTCCTTTAAATGTCTGATAAAATTCCCCTGGGAAGCCATCGACCCTGAGCTTTTGTTTGTTGGGAGATTTTTGATGACTGCTTCAATTTCCTTAGTGGTTATAGGTCTGTTCAGGTTTTCCATTTCTTCCTGGTTCAATTTTGGTAGTTGATACATCTCTAGGAATGCACCCATTTCTTCCAGGTTATCTAATTTGCTGGCATAGAGTTGCTCATAATATGTTCTTATAATTGTTTGTGTTTCTTTGGTGTTGGTTGTGATCTCTCCTCTTTCATTCATGATTTTGTTGATTTGGGTCCTTTCTCTTTTCTTTTTGATAAGTCTGGCCAGGGGTTTATCAATCTTGTTAATTCTTCCAAAGGACCAGCTCCTAGTTTCGTTGATCTGTTCTACTGTTCTTTTGGTTTCTATTTCATTGATTTCTGCTCTGATCTTTATTATTTCTCTTCTCCTGCTGGATTCAGGCTTTATTTGCTGTTTTTTTCTGTAGCTCCTTTAGGTGTAGGTTTAGGTTCTGTATTTGAGACCTTTCTTGTTTCTTGAGAAAGGCTTGCATTGCTATATACTTTCCTCTCAGGACTGCCTTTGCTGTATCCTAAAGATTTTGAACAGTTGTGTTTTCATTTTCATTGGTTTCCATGAATCTTTTTAATTCTTCTTTAATTTCCTGGTTGACCCATTCATTCTTTAATAGGATGCTCTTTAGCCTCCATGTATTTGAGTTCTTTCCGACTTTCCTCTTTTGATTGAGTTCTAATTTCAAAGCATTGTGGTCTGAAAATATGCAGGGAATAATCCCAATCTTTGGGTACCGGTTGAGACCTGATTTGTGACCTAGGATGTGATCAATTCTGGAGAATGTTCCATGGGCACTAGAGAAGAATGTGTATTCTGTTGCTTTGGGATGGAATGTTCTGAATATATCTGTAAAGTCCATTTGGTCCAGTGTTTCATTTAAAGTCTTTATTTCCTTGTTGATCTTTTGCTTAGATGATCTGTTTATTTCAGTGAGGGGGGTGTTAAAGTCCCCCACTATTATTGGATTGTTGTCAATGTGTTTCTTTGCTTTTGTTATTAATTGCCTTATATAATTGGCTGCTCCCCTGTTAGGGGCATAGATATTTACAATTGTTAGATCTTCTTTTTGGATAGACCCTTTAAGTAGGATATAGTCTCCTTCCTCATCTCTTATTACAGTGTGGTTTAAAATCTAATTTGTCTGATAGAAGGATTGCCACCCCAGCTTTCTTTTGGTGTCCATTAGCATGGTAAATGGTTTTCCACCCCCTCACTTTCAATCTGGGGGTGTCTTTGGGTCTAAAATGAGTCTCTTGCAGACAGCGTATTGATGGGTCTTGTTTTTTAATCCAATCTGATAGCCTGTGTCTTTTGATTGGGGCATTTAGCCCATTTACATTCAGGCTAACTATTGAAAGATATGAATTTAGTGCCATTGTATTGCCTGTAAGGTGACTGTTACTGTGTATTGTCTCTTTTCTTTTCTGGTCTATGATGCTTTTAGGCTCTCTCTTTGCTTAGAGGACCCCTTTCAATATTTCCTCGAGTGCTGGTTTCGTGTTTGCAAATTCCTTTAGTTTTTGTTTGTCTTGGAAGCTTTTGATCTCTCCTTCTATTTTCAATGACAGCGAAGCTGGATATAGTATTCTTGGCTGTATATTTTTCTCGTTTAGTGCTCTGAAGATATCATGCCAGTCCTTTCCTGCCTGCCAGGTCTCTGTGGATAGGTCTGTTGCCAATCTAATGTTTCTACCATTGTAGGTTACATATCTCTTCTCCCGAGCTGCTTTCAGGATTTTCTCTTTGTCTCTGAGACTCATAAGTTTTACTATTATATGTCAGGGTGTTGACCTATTTTTATTGATTTTGAGAGGGGTTCTCTGTGCCTTCTGGATTTTGATGCCTGTTTCCTTCCCCACATTAGGGAAGTTCTCTGTTATTATATGCTCCAATATACCTTCTGCCCCTCTCTCTCTTTCTTCTTCTTCTGGGATCCCAATTATTCTAATGTTGTTTCATCTTATCATATTGCTTATCTCTCGAATTCTGCCTTCGTGATCCTGTAGTTGTTTCTCTCTCTTTTTCTCAGCCTCTTTATTTTCCATCATTTGGTCTTCTATATCGCTGATTCTCTATTCTGCCTCATTATCCTAGCAGTTATTGCCCCCATTTTTGATTGCACCTCATGAATAGCCTTTTTGATTTTGACTTGGTTAGATTTTAATTCTTTTATTTCTCCAGGGATGGTTTCTCTAATAACTTCCACACTTTTTTCAAGCCCAGGTAGTATCTTTAAAGTCATGATTCTGAACTCTAGGTCTGACATTGTACTAATGTCTGTATTGAGTAGGTCCCTGGCAGACGGTACTACCTCTTGTTCTTTTTGCTGAGGTGATTTTTTTCGTCTTGTCATTTTGTCCAGAGGAGAATAAATGAATGAGAGAACAAAATGCTAACAGGTTAACAACGTCTCAACAAATATACTCTATAGAAATCAGAAAAGACCTGAAACCAGGGACAAGAAAGGGAAGGAAAGAAGAAAGAGAAAAAAAAAAAGGAAAAAGAAAAAGATAAAAACAAACAAAAACAGAACAAAACAAAACAAAAAATAGAATATGATCAAATTTGATCAGGCTACTGCATAGATCAGTGCCACACACTAGATTTTCGGTGTATTTTGGTCTGTTAGAAGTAAGTGCCTGCTAAAATTTTAAAGGAAGAAAGACTTATATAGGTACAAAATAAGGGTTGATAAAATGAAGGGATTGAAGATGACTGTAAAGATGAAAATTATAAAAGATTTTATAAAAGGAATTGATAAGAAGTTGTTTTTAAAAAGAAAGAAGATTTAAAAAAAAGAAAAAAGAAAAAAGGAAACAAAAAGGGAGAGAATGTGATCAGGCAGGAGACTAGAACAAAGCCATACACTAGTGATTTAGGGTATATTTTGATCTGTTAGAAGAAACTGTATCTCAAAATTTTAAAGTGAGAACAACTTATATATAAATCCCATAAATAAGGGTAACTATTATGAAGGGATAAATATATGACTCTAAAAATGAAAAATAAAAAATATTTTTTTAAAAAGGGATTGATAAAATGTTGGTTGAAAAAGGGAAAAGGGAAAATTAAAAAAAAAACAATTAAAAAATTAACTTTGTAAAACTAATGAATTATGGTAAAAAAGCCATGAATTCTATGTGCAGTATTCCCCTAGCGCTGGAGTTCTCCTGTTCTTCTTGATCAGTAAACTTCGTCTTGGCCTGCTGGCTGTTCGTGCTGATCTTCTGGGGGAGGGGCCTGTTGCCGTGGTTCCCAAATGTCTTGCCGGAGGCAGAATTGCCCCGCCCTTGTGAGTCCGGGCTATGCAAGCTGCTCCGGTTTGCTCTCAGGAGCTTTTGTTCCCTGCAAGCTCTGGTACAGTTTTGGAGGACCAGGGTGAAAATGATGGCTTCCCAATCTCCGCCTGGAGGAGCTGAGAACTCGGGGCCCCGCTCCTCAGTGTGCCCCCAGAGAAAAGCAGTCACTCCCGTCTCCCCGGTCTCAGGCCGCACTCCGTGCTCTTCCGGCTTGTGACCGAGCGTTTCTATCTCTGGCACCCGACCCCGTGTGGAGTCTCCAAACGCAGCAGATCCCTGCGGTGCGCTTCCGCGACGCTCCTCCCAGGGGAGGAAGGGGAGTCTCCCCGGTTCTGCCGCTTGTTGGGTCCCTGCCGGAGGAGCAGTGGCCCGACTGGGCCGTGGATCACAGTTTATGGCAACCCCGAGCTGAGCGCCCGCGCCTTGGCTCCGTCTCTGCAGCCGGCTTGCCCCCGCTCCTATATCTGGTATCTCTGCCGCACTCAGGCACCCCCGGTCTTTCTGTGACCCCGAGGGTCCTGAGACCACACTGTCCCGCGAGGGTTCCACCCCCCGCTTAGCCACTGGAGCCACGTCCCTCAGCGGAGCCGACTTCTAAAAGTTCTGATTTTGTGCTCCACGGCTCTATCACTTGCCAAAAGCGGCCGACAAAGGCCCCCTTCTCCGCTGTCTATCCTCCCTAATATCGCCTCGGATTCACTTCTCCACACGTCCTTTCTTCCAGAAAGTGGTCGTTTTTCTGTTCAGAGTGTTGTTACTCTTCTTATCTTCGATCTCCTGTTGAGTTTGTAGGTGTTCAGAATGGTTTGATCCCTATTCAGCTGAATTCCTGAGACCAGACGAAATCCAGGTCTCCTACTCCTCTGCCATCTTCTCGTAGAGAAAAATCTAATAGGAACTTAGTCAAAACTTTGAGTGAGGGTATCCTGGAAAACTTTTCTTTCTTTTTTTTTTTTTTTGGTAAACTTTTCTTTAGAGCTTTGTATTGATGTATGAATAGTTGATAGGTGTTACTCAGGTGTATTTGCAGAGGAAAGACACTCTAAGCAAAAGCAATAACATGTAAATAGTTGTAGATACGTGTAGGAATGTAGCCTGTGATGTTGGAGTGGGATGGGAATGTGGCTGAAGAATGTGACTGAAGAATGGGATCTGCCAGAGGAGATCATGGTAAATGGAGCTGGCCAGTAACTAGGGCACATGTGGGGTTTTTCCACATTGGGCTGAAGAATAGAGCTTGGGCTTCACACTGTGGATTGTGAGGGGCTGCTGCAAGTTTTTAAACAGTTCACGGGACACCTGAGTGGCACAGTCGGTTGGGCATCTGACTCTTGGTTTTGGCTCAGGTCTTGATCTTAGGGTCGTGGGATTAAGCCCCATGTCGGGCTCTGTGCTCAGTGCAGTGTCTCCTTGGGATTCATTCTCTCTCTCTCTTTTTCTCTCTCTGGAATAGATAAATAAATCTTTTAAAAATAAGCAGTTGAGTAACCTATTCAAATTAGGAAATTATTGTGGCAGTGAAGAATGGACAAATTAAGTAAGAAATTGGGGCAAGATATTCCTCATCCTTTTCATGTGCCAAATCCTGGCCAAAATTTCCAACAAGTTCTTGAGAATAGGCCAATGCAAAATCAATCAACCCATGTCTCAGAATCCCCTAGGTCAAATGCAGAACTACACTTCTCAGGAAAGGTCAGCAACACACGTACAGCAACTCAGGACTGAAACAAACACAAAGGTTGACTCCCAGGACTATAGGTCTTTACTCTGCTGATGTTCCGATGTGGGAGCACTTGGCATTGTGATCCTGCTGTTATTTGCATGTCACTTACTCTGATTTTCGATGACCAATTCCATCATAGTGATCTTAATTGAAGAAAAGGCTTGTAATTCTTTGTTTCCCAAAAATATCATTTCGAAGTCCAGAAAATGTTGTTCAGGCCTGGATCCTATTGGCCAGTATTTAGGTTGTTCATGGTGAGGGCTTCAGTTCTCCCAGGAAGACAGGGTTGCCCCCTCCGCTGTATGCCCACAGTGTTTTCCGCGTATGTAAGTTGCACACTTTACCACTGTACACTGTGATTATATCCTTGAGAAGCAGCACAGCGTAGTGATGAAGAACGCATGTCTAGAACCAGAAAACCTGGCTTGGAATCCTGGCAGCTACTTAGTGGCTGTGTGAACTTGAATAAGTGACTTACCCTTTGTTTCCCTCAACTTCCTTAGCTGAAAAATGAAAACGCTGTTATCTAACTTATAGAGTTTGTCATGAGGAGAAGAGGAGGTAATATGAGTGAAGTACTTAGAACAGAAATACTTAGTAAGCACTCACAGAAGTGGTCATTATTTCTTGAATTATTGGACTCCTCTAGAGTTTCTGTCACCACCATGTCATGTTATACATGAAAAATACTGTGATTTATGTGACACATTGAGAACAGTGGACAAGGCTGCCGTGTGCTTTGGGACCACACTGAGGGGCTGATCCCGTCTCAAGGCTGTCCTGTCTGCCCTGATGGCTGATGGGATTAAACTTGGTGCACACCTATAACCCATTTGTGGGAAATTCATACCTGGCAGATTTGTGTTTATCGAAGATGGAGATGATGATGATGATGATGATGGTGGTGGTGGTGGTCCTTGTATCCTCTGTGCCCAGCACAATTTTTATCACAGTGTAGGTTCTTAGTAAGTGTTTCAACAAATGGATTTAATGAGTGGTAGGCAAGAAGACCCTATCTGTCTGCCCACCTGTGGTGATGTATTCTGCCTGTAGAAAAACAGTGTTCACTAGCTATATCTATCTTTGTTCTTTTCTGTCCAAGTAATGCATTTTGACATTCTAAAATTACTGAAAATTCTGCGAAATCACTTTGGAAGAAGGGACGAGAAAGGCCTCTTGAAAGATAAGTTGTTCCAGAGTGCTTGGGGAGGTTGTAGGTTGGCAGAGCTTTATATTCCAACCACCAGGAAATGCTTGGTCATTCACAGGCTCAGAATAAGTCTTGCTGGGTGAAAATACTTATTCCTTAATAAATGGCCTAGTGGTGGTACGTACTTTAAAATGGAGAGAGGGGAGCCATTCTGTTCAGCTGTGGCAAGAAGCCAAAAGTAGGTCAAGAAGTTCTTGGAATGAAAGTCTTCATATGAACCATATGCCTAGAAGTAAGAATGGGTCCCAGATTCTAGTCTAGATGAGAAATGAAATCTTACTAACTGGTGGACTCCCACTTTCTAAAGTGTTCATTGTGAGACCACAATTCAAGATAGCTCAAATAATTGAAATGGCTAAATAATGTTTAACAAATAGGAGAAAATCTCTGTCAGTGATAGGAATCTAGGAAAAGTGCTAATTACATGCCTAAATAAGAACTTTCTATGAGATAGAGCAATAGTTCCCCAAATTTGTACTGTACCCAATTAGCAAACTTAAAACAACTCACTTTTTTCAGTATTCAAAAGATTTTATTTATTCTAATCCTATCAAAAAATTGCAAGAATGGTACAAAAATGCCTGTATTCTCTTTATTCAGATTCACCTCTATCTTTGAAGCATAAAGATCACTTATTTTGAACTGTAAGTTCAAAATAAGTGATTTACTTCTCTTTTGCACAGAACTCTTTGCCTTTGGATTTGGCAGTTGGTAGTAAAGAACTGAAATGCGCAGGCCTTAGGACCTCCCTTTAGTCATGAAATTACCCTGCTGAGGGAGCCAGAAACCTTGGTACAGACTTTTTCTTTGCCAGTAGAGACAGCCAGTTCGAAAGAGGGATCAATTGATCAGTCTAAATTTTCAGGGAGTGGAGGTTACATGCACGTCGTGAGTCATTGGCCAGACATACCTACTCCAGCTGCCAGGCCACAGTTGTCAATCCAAAGCACTTCTGAAAATGAGGCCAGAACCCACGTTAATGAAGCCTGACTGCCTCGGAATTATTGTTGGATTAATTAACAGCTTTGCCAGTAGTCCATTTGTCCAGGGTCAGTAACAATTTATGGTGAGTCACATTTAAGTAATTTCATTCAATTCAACCAGCATTTACTGCCCCCACTAAGAGTCCTGAACAGGCCCAATGCAAGCAAAGGGATTAATCTAAGCATCAGATGACAGGGGTTCTAGGCTCCCCTCGGCCATAGTGTTCTGGGCAGGGAGAAGGGAGAGGGCCAAGGATTGCCATAGAGAAGGCTGAAGGAAGCAAATCTTCACAAGGGCTGGCTCACTAATTCCAAGGGAAGCAAAATGAATTTCAGACCAATAGGAGTCAAAGCTGTTATCTAGATATCTGTATTCGTCAATATCCTTTTGATTGCAATTGACAGAAAGCTAACACTAACCAGTCAAAGAAACAAACAAAGGAAATGTAATGACTTTTTTAACTGTAACATTCAATGGATTATCTCACATCAGGAATGGCTGGGTCCAGGGACTCAAATGATGGCCTTCGGCTTTGTTTTCTTCTGTATATGGTTTATTCTCAGGCATTCTTCTCATCCTAGTTTTGGGTTAACCTACCACCACTCCCACCACCAAAAGCAGACTCTGGTGCAGGGAGTTTATTTGGGAAATGCAATGACCATGAAGATGCACCGCTCGGACCCCATGCTGTGGGAAGCCTACCAACACCCTTCCGGATCTACAATCATGTTCAAGGGAAAGCCACACTTCCCATGGGCTGCTCCTAGTGAATGCCTGAGCACAGTGAGGTCATTGAGGCACACCGGTTCTTGGTAGATGCAGGACTCGTCTGACAGATGGCTTTCCCTGGAGAACCCTTCTTGGCCTGACCAACCTTGTCTTGGAACTGCAGCCCATGGCTCCCTGCTTAAGGCTTAGTAGATGGAGGAAGATTCTAGGCAGCAGCCCTTCTCATGTCCAGTCAGGAGGTGCATGCAAGCTGGGGCTTAGAGACCTTAGCATTACACGTATTCTTGGATGCCAAGTTCTCCCCAAAGCACGCTGGATACAATTACCAGCTATCACTTACCGGTGGGGAAGCATCCTTTTGCTACCACATGCTGAGCTCTCGTTAGATGAGCCTTCAGTGGCCGGATCCTCATTGGCTCAGGGCATGGGGAGCTGGAAGACTACAAAGATATCTTCTCACACCCAGATGCTGCTCCTTCACTGCTAGCCCTGGAGAAGGGCTGGCAATCTTGGAGATGTCATTCTGCCACCGCTTAGCACACTTCACTTTCAGCCACAGGCAGAGGCCATGTTTGTGTTTGGTTTGGGAGGTGGCCTCTACCCCAGTACCCTGCGGTGGGGAAACAGGAGAGGGGTACAATTAGCAGTTAACAGCTTTATCTCTACTCACATGTAAGAGACATAATTAGCTGGCTCCATCTGTTCCTGATACCTGCTGGAGTCAGCCATTTACACCTCAGCCAGATATTACACTGAGTGGGAGGGCCCGAAAAGGAAACATTTCAAAAATAACTCACGTTTTGTTGTTTCAGACATCCTGCCCCTATGGAGTGGGTCTCCAACTTTGCTTCCCTCAGGTGTACACAATTTGCTGTCAGTTGGCAAGGAAAGGTGCGAGCTAATGAATATGGAAGCTGATGGTGCATGATTTTCCCAGGCATTGAGAGCTTCAAGTTAAAGAGACAAGACTTGGTGTACAAAATACCAGCACACCAAGTAGCGGGGCTCTGTCCCACTTGGGTCTGTGTCACAGAATACGTGTTGGGCTCACATGGTGGAAAATATTTTCAGAGCCAAAGTCCAAATTTGGAAGGACCACCTGGAGCCTCTGTGGCTGCCACGTAAGTGACTGGCCCAAGGTCACACAGCTAGGCAAATGAGCTGCGATTCACATCTAAGTCTCTTTTCTTAATCATGATACATCACTGATGCTGGATGAAGTTTTGGGGATGTCATGGTCCCCTGGGGATTAGGAAAATCCAAGACAACTTTTATTTTCAAGGCCAAAACAGCAATGCAAAAATGAGACATTTAAAAAGAATGTTTCCACCTACATAAGTAATGCTTTTAATGTAAAAAGGTACAATGTGATATAGTTGGGTTATCCACAGAGTAATTACAGGCCTCATAAAATATTAATTCATAGCACACTGAGAGGCAGAGCCTGAATGAGGGCTATGTATTCGATGGGGTCTCAACAGGAGGATGACATACTCGGAAGAGCATTATTCAAGGAGGTTTATTTACAAAGGGATGATTTACAGATGTGCTGAGGTAGGGGAACCACAAAAGACAGTGTAGTCATTTGGGCAAGGAGCACCCAACTGTCACCACCTCTAGGCTCCAGGGGATGAGTGGAAGGAGACGGGGAGATGTAGAATGTGCCACCACAGGTGAAGTGCTGACTTGTCAGAGGCAACAGCTGTCCCGAGGTGAC
This sequence comes from Eumetopias jubatus, assembly GCF_037043125.1. NCBI lineage: Eukaryota > Metazoa > Chordata > Mammalia > Carnivora > Otariidae > Eumetopias > Eumetopias jubatus. The sequence continues at coordinate 90,754,684 of NW_028274818.1, forward strand.
CTCAAAGGACGGGATCCTAAAGATAAATGATAGGACCTCACAGTCCTTCCTCTCTCTGACTCCCTGCCAGGAATCCCCGTTGGCAGAACGCACTTGGAAAGTAGCAGGTACAGTCAGGGTGGGGACTAGGGCAAGACAAGTGAGGCATCAAGGGATCCACACTAAGACTTCACTCTCAGGGCCGTGCAAGTGCAGGATTGGGGCCTGGGACCCTTGCAAGGGAGTGAGGGTCTCCCTAAAATTGACACCCTCGCTGTCTTGCTCACCTCTCCCTGGTCCCAGCCCTACACTTGGGAGTCTGCAGTGAGATCTGTACAGCTTAGCATTTTGCAGTCACGGTGAGGGGGCAGAGAGGGAAAGAAGGAGTCTCGTGGAGCATGAGGAAGAAATCCGGCACAGGAAATGTTTAAAATTCTAAGGCAAACATTTTTCACTGCATCATATTTATCTGTGTCTGAGACTGTGTATATTAACCTTACTTGGAGAGAAAGTCAAAAGCCTAAATAGGAGACTTTGATGACACCTCATTTTCACCCTGTGATTAAACCTTGATGGACCTCATCAGTTGTGGGATATTGGAGAGTGAGCTGCTTCCCTTTCGGGACACAAGCAGCCAGAGATAAGAGAGAGGCCGCACGGAACATGGCTGAGTGACTGGCATCCTTTGCAGGCAAGCATATTGGCCTTTTCCATTCTTCTGTGGCTCCCAGAATATATTCATCTTCTATTCTCAGTCCAGCTCAGTCACTGGCTCTCCCATGGCTTTAGCTCCTGCTATTTCAGCCATGCTTTCATCCCGGAGTCATTTCAGACACCCAGCTTTATCCACAGACATCATTTGGGACAAAGACTTTCATTCTGAACTTCTTCCTGCCCCCTGTTTTTAGTCTGACCCTCATTAGACAATTATACAGTTTTGAGTTGTTCTTATGCTTTGTCCTCATGCTGGCGGGGGAGGAGGGTGGGGGAGGACCCCTTCAGGGTCACCAGCTGTCACCACTGGCACTAGGATTCAAAACAAATGTCACAGTCCTACGGCCTAGGTAAGGACATAGTCTTTGTCAATGGAAGGAAACAGCAGAAGAAGAGAAGTCAGGGTCCCCCCAATCTCTTATCAACCTGTGGAGAGTGTATAGGGCCACACAGTTCCAAACATGCCATGGGAGTCTGTGTCCTAGTGGATGGACCCATTCCCTTGCTTTCCCCCCTTTTTGTAAGGTAGGCACATCTGTGGGAGGAGTAATCAGACTATGAGGTACCCCAGCTGTTTGCGAGAGTTTGGCTAGCAATGCCAGTTCTTGAACTTGAAGACCTTGGGGCCTGTGTGAAATTGTAGTACTTTCTCAGGGTTGGGGAAGATGCCGCTAGTCCCGTGATGCAGTCCCTCCCACCAGGAGACAGGTGAACCGGATTCCAGTTATCCCTTTGTCCAAACCAGGGTAGGCTGCTGGGATCACTCTGAGACACTGTGGCTCTTTGCATCCCTGTCATAGATTATTTAATGTACACCTGTAGTGGACCATGATTTGAAAAGTTAAGGCACACACAGAACAATGATATTGAAATGCAGCAATTAATGAGGAACAGAAATCTGGTAATAAATCAGCAAAGTCACCTCAGACTGACTTTCCCCGGATTTGAAAGTTGCATTCATCTGATAAAAGTTGTATAAGGCGCACTTCAAAACTAAAGTAGAAAATAGAAATATAGTGACAATTACAGACTATTTTGCTTTTCATTTATTGAAAATAATGACTCTCTCCACACCTGCCATGTGTTATTTGTAGAGATGTGCTTACAAATATCAGCCGGAAACCTTTTCTTTCATCTTATCATTTAGAACAACAATTATATATTTTAAAAAATTAGCACAAAATTTAGAATTCCAAACATCAGCTCATAAAAGGAGTTTTTGTCTTTTTTTTTTCTGATGCCTTGCAACATAGTAAAACTCTGTCCTGAAACCTACTAGTGTTTTTTCTCTCTTTCATAAATAATTTAAAGTAAATCCACCAGCTTTATATCACATGTTAAATGGGGACAAGTCAAAACTTGTCTTAATATTATGAAGAATGTAACATGATCTTTACAGCACACTATTTAATAAGATGGTGCTATAATAGAACATTTTTTTTTAAAGAAAGAAGTCACTTATTTATCAATGCTGAAATGATTAAAAATTCCCTAAGGGCTTACAGCAATATATTTACTTACAAGAGGGATTCATGAGTCAGAAGAGAAGAAGCCGGTGTTGTAGAGAAAGCTGCCCCACTTGCTAGCTTTTTGGGTTTGAGCAAGTCACTCAAACTTTCTGATCTTCAGTTTCCTTCATCTTTAAAAATGGGAAAGTGACACCTACTTCGCAAGGTTGTTTTGATGATTGCCTGAAATATCTGAAGTGCTTGGTACAGAATAGGTTATCGTTAAATAAGAGTTTTTATTATTGATTATCTGTTGAACACATTTATTGAGCACGTACAATGTAACAGGCTGAGTTAAAAAGAAAGGGTGGGATGTAATCTCAACACTGTAGCGTCAGATGAAAGATTACAACACTGTGTGAAGTATGATTAATTGAACATTGCTTTTTGCCTAATTGATTAGGGAAGTGAGAGTTCCCTCATATCCCTGTACTAATAATAGGAACTAATATTTGTAGGTTGCTTGTTGAATGGAGTCGTGTTGAATGCTCACTTTCACTGTTACTTATGGCTCACAACAAACCCACCAAGTAGTCACTAGAATTATTATCATATCCATCCGATGAAGAAGTGGAAACCCAGAGAAATTAAGTAACGAGTAAGGGGTAAAGGTGGGTACCGAACCCTGAAAATTTGCTTTCAGAGCCCACATATTTAACCACCACACATTGGCCAGGAAGTATCTTAAAAGCTAAGAAAATTGATACACAGGGTGAAGCTTATCCACCTGATTCAGGAACAAGGCTCCAAACGGGGCCATGGGGTTGATCTGTTCTGGAGAACTGGCTAAGAACTTGACTATGGCAGAGAGGCAAGAATAGGATGGAAGGAGTTTGAGAGTGGGACACCATGCTCTGCTGATGTCATAGTATTTTATGGGAAAGATCAAAAGAAATGCCATGAAAGGAGTGCAAGTAGGGGCAGAGAGGAAGGAGCTTCTGAGTAGCAGTGTAGTCAATGTAAGTAATAGCAGGCAGCATATGGAACTTTTCCAAAACACTGACCTGGGGTAACAGAAATATAAGGATGGTCCCATTTCGATGTTGGGAATTAGATACAGGGTTGGCGGATACAGGTAAAATGAGAAGCTTTTTGCCTTGGGAGGGTGTTCCGGCAGAGAGGTAATTCAAAGGGAACTCAGCATATCCCTCCTAAGATGAGTCCCGTAGAAACCATTGGTTTCTGCAGGACGTGGTGAATCAGATCTATCTGAATAGATGAGCTTGTGGTTGGGTCCTGCCACATTCCCCAGAGCATGTGACTGGCACTCTGGACTCTTACTCCTGACCATCTGGAGAATGAAGATGTTGTGTAGTAGGACTGGTCCAGAGTGAAAATGGAATCACTAACAAGACAAATAGAGGTGCCCTTTTAAGAAGAGCCATTTTGAAGCTCAAAGGCCAAGAGGCATGGGGATGGCAAATTTGTGTGCAGTACGAGCTGGGATGGGCAAGGCTGGACTTGGTCAGGCACCTATAGCAGGATATCTGGCCTTTTTACTCAGTGCTGGGGTCCTTGGCAGAGTTCTCAAGTTAATGATGTTTCTAAGCCATTGGGAGGAACGCATATTAACAAGGATGGAAGTGCCAGCTCAAAGTGGTTTAAGTAAAAAAAAAAAAAAGGATTTCTTGACTCACTAACAAAGTCCTTTGGGTCTACTAATTGTAGATCCAGGGATTTAGACAACACTGTCTGATTTTCTCTCTCCTTCTGTGTCTTCTTTCCTTTTCTCTATATTGTTTGAATCTTAGGCAGTCTCTTTCCAATTAGCTATAAAGGTAGACATGTGTAGCTTCAGAAATTACATGGTCCTTAGTACCTAAGATCTTGGAAGGTAGAAAAGAATATCCCTTTTCCAGCATCCATGTGGGCTGAGATCTACCACAAGCCCACCTTTGGAATAATCACTGTTTGGTGAGATAAGATATGCCAATTGGAGGGGTGCTGTGGGTATCTCAGTCAGTTAAGCATCTACCTTCGGCTTAGGTCATGATCTCGAGGTCCTGGGACTAAGCTCCACATAAGGCTCCCTGCTCAGTGGGGAGTCTGCTTCTCCCTCTCCCTCTGTTCCTCCCCCTCTGTTTGTGCTCTCTCTCTCTCTTTCAAATAAATAAATGAATAAATAATCCTAAAAAAATAAGATATGCCAGTTAGAGAGCCTGGGTCAAGAGAAGCAGAACCCCAGAGTTCATAGGCCCCATAGTTGGGGAGAGGTAATTCTCAAGAGCAGCACAGCAAGCGAGGGGCTTGCCAATGTTGGGCTGAACTCTGCCCCTGTTTCCTCGAAGCCAGTGTCCTCAAGGTGTGGATTTATGGACCAACAGCATCAACAGCACCTGGGAACTTGACAATTTCTGGGCTCCAATCAGACTCACTGAATCAGGAATCCTATTTTAGCTGCCTTCCGTGTGATTTTATATGTGCCAAAGTTTGAGGACCATTCTTCCATTTGGCGAGTCCCTTTTACGTCCTTTATATCTACTTTCTTCCTTCAATTGTTTTGTGAAATGCAGTCAGAGCCCTAGGAATTGATCCCTCATCTGTACTTGGGCAAGACATTTGTCCCTATCAAGTGGGCAAAGCCGGGGCGCCTGAGTGGCTCAGTCGTTAAGCATCTGCCTTTGGCTCAGGTCATGGTCCCAGGGTCCTGGGATTGAGCCCCACATCGGGCTCCCTGGTCGGCGGGGAGCCTGCTTCTCCCTCCCACACTCCCCCTGCTTGTGTCCCCTCTCTCACTGTGTCTCTCTCTGTCAAATCAATAAATAAAATCTTAAAAAAAAAAGGTGGGCAAAGCCCCTGAAGTTTCTCGCTCACAAGGCATGATCCACCAGAGAAGAATCTCTTACTAAATTTTTATTCTTTCATGTTGGTGGCTGAGAAAGGCACGAGGTTTTTTAGTATTCTTGTCTGGTAACAGATGTCACTTAGAAATCCATTTTATAATCATTTAAACTGGTTTGCTTTGGGTCTATTTACATAATTCCGTGAGACGCATGGAAAGAGAGGCAGAGCGTTATTTTTCTGCAGCCAAATACATGGAAAAAGCACTTTCTAAGGTAATTAGCACTTCAGTGCTCCCCACACAGAGGGCACTGTGAAGAAGTGTGCCTTGTGGGTTCAGGGCCACCCAAGTGTGGAAAGAATGAGCTTTCTACCTGGGAAAGGCAAACAACACACTTTGTATGAAGCCTATTTACTTATGTGAGTAATTTGCATGAAGATGATGGAGCAGTGGCTTCCAGTGCATGGTGGGAGCTCATCTAGGAACAAACAAGGCACTTTTAAGACCACTGAGATGTAGTATGCTGGGGGAGGGATGCCTGACCTCCTGCCAGCAGGACTGGAAATACCAGTCATTCTTGCTGAGAATCAAATCAGAGTTGTAGCCCCCAGTGGATACCCGCAGAGACTTTTTAAGGGGAAAGATCTGCTTCTTCAGGGCACCAGATGTGGTGGAGAAATTTGTGCTTAACCCTCACTGTGTATTAGTTACAATCACTATTTTGTGTTTTTATTTACAATAATTATTGCTAGTTACATGTATCATATGTGTTAGCTATAATCATTACTATTAATAACCAGAAGAGACTGGGTAAAAATAATAGTAGATGAGTAACCACAAAGCTGAATAAAGAGTTCTTAAGTAATACACAAAGCATGTGATAAACAAAGACAAGTTTCAGGGAATACCACAGTGTTGCAAGTGAGGATGAGTAATGACTTGTGCTTTTTTCTGGCAGGGGAGGGGGAAGTCAGAGCAGGATCAGGCTCTAATGGGCTTTATCTGCAAATCCCAGTGGTGGTATGGCTAAGGTGGGTGGGTTACTGAGAATTAAAACCCATTTTAGGATGGAGTTTTTGAGGCAAAAGGGTGGTTTATTAGAGCACGGGGACAGGACCCATGGGCAGCAAGAGTACAGTGGTTGTGAGGGGTGGCTGATTATGTACTAAGGGGTTGGGGGAGGTAAGGAAAAGGGAGGTTTCAAAAGGATTATCATGTTAAAGAAGACTCACAGGATCCTGGAGGCCTTGCCATTGTCAAGGTAAGTTTGTTTTTCCCTCTAGCAAGGCATTAACATGAAGGTAGTTGGGAACTTCCTGGAGGAACTTTATACTCTGCCCTCTTCAAGTATCTGTGAATAGGCTGCAGGTTATAAGGACATTTAATTGTATCTACATTTCCTTCTGGAAGCTAGGTTATTGATAGAAATGCTTTGTTCTTGTAGACTGCTAAAATATTTGTAAACTGAGGGAGACTCAGGTCTTGCAGGATTGTAATCTCTACAAATTAACTAGTTGTTTTTCCTTTCCTTAGCTTTAGGGTGTCCAGGAGTGCCTGAGGAATGTCACAAATATTCCACCAAGGGGGGTGTGGGGTGTCAGCTTCTGCTTTGTCCTCAGCTAGCCTTCTGTTGGCCATCACTGTCATCATCCACCTCCTCATCACCCTCTCCTCCCCCTCCTTCCCTCCCTCTCCTCCTCCTCTCAATATACTTTTCTCACTGGATTCTTTTCCCCACCCCACTTCCAAATATTAGAAATAAGGATGCACACTTACGCTTTATAAATGGTGCCGTATCTTTATGGAGAATAGAACTAAGACATTTTATAAAACAACTCTTCACCTTCAAAATCTTCCTAAAGGGAAAGATTTTCATCTTAGCTCCCAAAGGCCTATTTTCACCAAGAAGTAGATGGAGATGACAACCTTTATACTTTCATTTATCTTTTGACCTAAAGCCAGAAATGTTTTATTTAGTGGCAGTCAATGCAGCTTGCTGTCGCCTTTGGCTATATTTTTTAAATTGTCAATGGTACAAACTACATGAGTAATTCCTGAATATATTCTTCTTGTAAAAGATTTAAATGATTTCAATGTATATATAATGTGAGTCTTCACTCACATACTTCCACCTGTGAGTGCACTCTGTCCCCAGAGGTGACCATTGTTCACAGTTTGGTGTGGATTCTTCAGTTCTTTTTTGAAACACACCCACACACAAACACACTCACACACATTTCAATAATCTACACATTGTTTTTTTAAACAACTTTATTGAGGAATAATTGACCTATTATAATCTGTACTTAAAGTGTGTGATTTGATAAATTTTGACATTTGTATACACCTGTGAATCCATCACCACAATCAAGAGAATGAACATACCCATCATCCTTCCATGTTTCCATGTGCCCTTTTGTAATCCCTCTCTCTTGTTCCTCACCCCCACCCATCACTCCCCAGGCAACCATTGATGTGTTCTGTCACTGTTCATTAGCTTGCATTTCCTAGAATTTGTTTAAATGGAATTACAATATGTATGCCTGTCTGGCTTCTTGCACTCAGAATAATTACTTTGAATTTCATTCAACATGCACTTGTTGTGTATGTATTAATAATTCATTACTTTTTATCACTGAGAGATATTCCATTGTGTGGATATTTCCATTTCTTTATCCGTTCACCTATTGAAGGACATTTAGGTTGTTTCCAGTTTGGGGCTGTTACGAATAAAGCCATTATGATCATTTGTGTATAAGACTTTGTAAGGATATATACTTTCCTTTTTCCTTTAAATACCTAGGAGTGGGAGGGCTGGAACATATGATAGGCATATGTTTAACTTCTCAAGAAACTGGCAAACTGTTCCCCAAAGTGGTTGTACCATTTTCATTCCCTCTGGTAATTCCTCCACATCCTCACCAACACTTGTTATCTTTAGCCTTTTTACTTTTAGCCATTCTAATAAGTGTGTAAGGGCACCTCACTGCGGGTTTAATTTGCATTTCTTTAATGACTAGGTTGAGCATCTTTTCACGTGCTAATTCTTCATCTCCATATCTCCTTTGGTGAAGGATCCATTCAAATCTTTTGCCCAGTTTTTTAAAAATCAGGTTTTTTTTCTAACTACTGAGTTTTGAGAATTCTTTATATATTCTGGATAGAGTCCCTTATCAGATAATTGATTTGCAGATATGTCTCCCATTCTGTGGCTTGCTTTTCCATTCTCTTAAACTGTTTCTATAAAGAACGGAAGTTTTAAATTTTGATGATGCCCAATTTATTAGTTTGTCTTATATGGATCGCATTTTTGCTGTAATATCCAAGGAATCTCTGCCTAAATCAAGGTCACAAAAGTTTTCACCTATGATTATTTTTCTGGAAGTTTTATAGTTTTACACTGTATATTTAAGTCTATAATCATTTTGAGTTCTTTTTTTTTTTTAAAGATTTTATTTATTTATTTGACAGAGAGAGACACAGCTAGAGAGGGAACACAAGCAGGGGGAGTGGGAGAGGGAGAAGCAGGCTTCCCGCTGAGCAGGGAGCCCGATGCGGGGCTCGATCCCAGGACTCTGGAATCATGACCTGAGCCAAAGGCAGACACTTAACGACTGAGCCACCCAGGCGCCCCTTGAGTTAATTTTTGTATATGGTGTAGAGTATGCATCACAATTGATTTGATTTGACTTGATTAATATTTGTTTTTGTATGTGGATATCCACATGTTCCAGTACCATTTGTTGAGAAGACAATCCTTTATCCATTAGATTGCTCTTGTAACTTGGTTGAAAAGCAGTTGCTCAAACGTGTGTATATATTTCTGGATTCTATTTTGTTCCATTGATCTATGCTAATACCATTCTATCCTAAGTATTGTGGCTTTATAATAAGTTTTGAAATTAGGTAGTGTTATTCCTCGTCCAACTTTAGTTAACTTTTTCAATGTTGTTCTGGCTATTCTAAGCTCTTTCCATATAAATTTCCATATAAATTAACAACAATTTCCATAAAACTTATAGAACCAGTTTGTTGGTTCCTACATAAAAATCCTGCTGGGATTTTTTTAATGGAACTGCTTTGAATCTATGGAGAAATTGGAGAAGAACTGACACCTTGAATGTATTGAATCTTCTGACCCATAAGCACTATATATCTCTTCATTTATTTAAATATCTTTTAATTTCTGTCAGCTATGTTTTGTATTTTTCAGTGTAGTTTTTTCACATCTTTTTTTCACCAATTTATCCTTAAGTAATTCATATTTCTTGATTTATAAAGGCTATACATTTCCAATAGTTTATTGCTAGTAATCAAAATACACATGATTGTTATCATTGATCTTAAGTCCTGCAATCTTGCTAAACACACTTGTTCAGATCTCATAGCTTTTTCTACATTCTTTCAAATTTCCTACATAGATAATCATGTCATCTGTGAAAAGAGCAGGTCTAATTATTTTTTTTCCAATCTGAATGTCCTTTATTGCTTTTCTTTGACTGATTATACTGGCTAGAGCTTCCACATCAATGTTGAATAGAAATGGTGAGAATGGATGCTTTTGTCTTGCTCTTGATCTTAGACAGTCTTGATCTTAGAAGATTTTTAACCATCACATATATTTCTAGTTTGCTGCAAAAAAAATTTTTTTTTTTAAATCAGGAATGAATGTTGGATTTTGTCAAATGCTTTTTCTGTGTCTATTGAAATGATAATTTTTTTCTTTGTAGTTTGTTGATATTGTGAATTACATAGATTGATATATATTTTTAAACATAAATTGATTTTTGATGTTAAATTAATCTGTATTCCATTTGGTCATGATGTATTACCTCATTTATATATTGTTGAATCAATTTACTGAAATTTGCATCTATGTCTGTGAGGGATATTGGTCTGTAGATTTTTCTTGTAATGTCTTCACCTGGTTTTGCCATCATTATAATGCTGGCCTCAGAGTCAGTTACAAAGTATGCCCAACTCTTTAATTTTCTCAAGAAGTTTGTATGGACTTGCTATTTTTTTCTTACTTTTTTTTTTAACAGGAGAAAATTAAATTTAATAGCATATATGTACAGAGAATTGACACAGACATGGAAAATCTTTTTTTTTAAAAATTTTTTATAGAATTCACCACTGAAGACACTTGGACTTGACATTTTCTTTGTGGGAAGATTTCTTTCTTTTTTTTTTTTAAGATTTTATTTATTTATTCATGACAGACAGAGAGAGAGAGAGAGGCAGAGGGAGAAGCAGGCTCCCAAGGAGCAGGGAGCCCGATATGGGACTCGATCCCAGGACTCTGGGATCATGACCTGAGTTGAAGGCAGACGCTTAACCATCTGAGCCACCCAGGTGCCCTACATCATTAGTTTTTGATGTAGTGTTCCATGATTCATTGTTTGTGCATAACACCCAGTGCTCCATGCAGAATGTGCCCTCTTTAATACCCATCACCAGGCTAACCCATCCCCCCATCCTCCTCCCCTCTAGAACGCTCAGTTTGTTTTCCAGAGTCTGTCGTCTCTCATGGTTTGTCTCCCCCTCCAACTTACTCCCCTTCATTCTTCCCCTCATGCTATCTTCTTCTTTTTCTTTTTTCTTAACATATGTTGCATTATTTGTTTCAGAAGTACAAATCTGTGATTCAACAGTCTTGCACAATTCACAGCGCTCACCATAGCATATACCCTACCCAATGTCTATCACCCAGCCACCCCATCCCTCCCACCCCCCACCGCTCCAGCAACCCTCAGTTTCTTTCCTGAGATTAAGAATTCCTCATATCAGTGAGGTCATATGATACATGTCTTTCTCTGATTGACTTATTTCACTCAGCATAACACCCTCCAGTTCCATCCACTTTGTTGCAAATGGCAAGATCTCATTCCTTTTGATGACTGCATAATATTGTGGGAAGATTTCTAACCATAGTTACAATTTTCATAAATTTAGAGCTACTTAAGCTATCTATTTCTTCTTAGTAAGCTTTGGTAGTTTGTGTTTTTCAAGGAATTTGTCCATTTCATTTAAGTGGTTACATTTTTTAGCATAAAGTTGTTCATCATATTTTCATGATGATTCTTTTAATATCTATATACTCTGTAATAATTTAACTTCTCTCACTCCTGATGTTAACTTTTGTTTTCTGTCTCCCCTCCTCCCCCCTTATCTGTAGATTTTATCTATCTTTTCAAAGAACAAGATTTTGGTTCCATTGATTTTTTTTTCTCATTTTTCTGCTTTCTATTTCAGTGATATTTACTTTAATTTTCATTAGTTCCTTTCTTATGGGGCTTACTTTGGATTTAGTTTGCTCTTCTGGGTTTTTGAAGATGGAAGTTGAGGCCATTGATGAGAACTTTCTCCTTTTCTGATGTAGGCAGCCAGTGCCATTTTCCCCTCTAAGTTCCATGTTAATGGCACTCCAGAAATTCTCGCTTCTTTTGCTTCCTGTCTTTCAGGTTCAGTTCTACACTGCTTGGTACCCAGTATCTTACAAACTATTGTTTCGTATATTATGTCCATTTTTTTTTTTTTTGGTTGTTTCAGATGGGAGAGTAAATCTGGTCCCCAGTATTCTATTTGGCCAGAAATGGAGGTGTACGTATTTCTTTGCACTTTGATTAAAAAAGAGAGAAAGAGAAATAGGTAAACTATAAGGAAGTGAGGAAGTAAGGCTAGAAATAGGTAGGGTATACAACATGCTAAGGGGATTGGGGAGTCATTAACAGATGAATCTTGGGACATCATTCCTTCATCATTCATTCATTAAGCACTGACTGTATACCAGATACGGTGCCAAATACTTTATACTCATAGTCTTAATCTCTACAATATTACTATTGAGGTAAGCATTCTACCATTGCCCCCATTTCAAAAATGTTGAAAATTAAGGTTCAAAGAAGTTAGAACAACTACACTGTGGGATTGGAACCTAGATTTGTCTGAGTCTTTCCTCAATAACTCCAGCAGCTTACCTGTTGATTAATAAACAGCCTTATACCTGGGCATGTCCCCAACATATGCAATAAAGAGCTCACCCTCTGCTCTGTGTGAATTTTTTTTATTCTCTGTGGATATAAATTCAAAATTCATCTGCCTGAAAGAAGATGTATAAAGTTTTTATATTAAGCTCATTCTGTGTTTCTGAAGACTCTGGCACACTTGAGAATTTGATAACTCATTGAAAAATATCTTTTTTCTCTCTTGCCTTCTTTAAGGTTTATACATAAATCTGGGCTTTTGACAAACTCACTCTTTTTTGATGGAAACTAACTTGCTAGAGCCCATAACCCTTAGTTAAATTCAATTAGCCAACCTCATTTTTAAGTCTAAAATAGTGCATTTCCTGAACTCTCTTCCCCTGAGCTCTCCTGACCTCCTTCCCTCTCCACCCTTCCTACCAGCATGGAGATCTGCTATTAGGAAAGTATTTGATTTCAGGGACTTAATTTACAGGGTCTGTTTTCCTCCTTGAGTTACAGAAATGCCTGGTAGTAGAGATTAAAATAAGCTTTGCCAATAAATTAAGGAGATCTCAGAGTATTGGCCACAAGTGGAAGGGAATTTTCCAAGATTAACTGTGATGGAGGTCTAGTTAGAGGAGTAAGCCCATTGCACTCAATATGCCCTCTTCCTGGAGAATGGCTGCCCCTCAAACCACAGGGATGGAACCCGGGAGCCAATTTTGAACCCCACACTCCTGCCCCCTGGCCACAGCTTGTTGAACAAGGAGTGGACACTTGACCTTAAATGGAGCAGTGATGTTCAATGGACCAGTGATATTCTTCCTCCCAGGAACCTGGAATTGGATTTAGAAATGTGATTTATTTTCTGTTGTTGATTTTGGAAACAAGAACATGCAAATATGGGAGCTATAGGGCAGCCACAGTTGGCCATTGACTCTCTGACTCAGCCAAAGCTAGTTTAAGAGAGGGAATAAAGTGGACACATGGGGATAGGAGCAAGATGGTGGAGGAGTAGGAGACCTGGATTTCGTCTGGTCTCAGGAATTCAGTTGAATAGGGATCAAACCATTCCGAACACCTACGAACTCAACAGGAGACCGAAGAAGAGAGTAGCAACAACTCTCTGAACAGAGAAGCGACCACTTACTGGAAGGTAGGACGTGCAGAGAAGTGAATCCGAGGCGATATTAGGGAGGATAGACGGCGGGGGAGGGGGCCTCTGTCGGCCGCTTCTGGCAAGTGGTAGAGCCGCGGAGCACAAAATCGGAACTTGGAGAAGCAGACTCCGCTGAGGGACGTCACTCCAGTGGCTAAGCAGGGGGGTGGAACCCTCGCGGGACAGTGGGGTCTCAGGACCCTCGGGGTCACAGAACGACCGGGGATGCCTGAGTGCAGCAGAGCTCCCAGGTATTGGAGCAGGGAAGCTGGCTGCAGAGACGGAGCCGAGGAGCGGGCTCTCAGCTCCGGGTTGCCATAAACTGTGATCCGCGGCCCAGTCGGGCCACTGCTCCTCCAGCAGGGACTGAACAAGAGGCAGATTGGGGAGGACTCCCCTCCTTCCCCCGGGAGGAGCGGCGAGGGAGCACACCACAGGGATCTGCTGGGTTTGGAGACTCCACACGGGGTCGGGTGCCAGAGATAGAAACGCTCGGTCACAAGCCTGGTGAGCACGCAGTGTGGCCGGAGACCAGGGAGATGGGAGTGACTGCTTTTCTCTGGGGGCACACTGAGGAGCGGGGCCCCGAGTTCTCAGCTCCTCCGAGTGGAGATTGGGAGGCCACCATTTTCACCCTGGTCCTCCAAAGCTGTACCAGAGCTTGCAGGGAAAAAAAGCTCCTGAAAGCAAACCCGAGCAGCTTGCTTAGCCCCGACCGACAAGGGCAGGGCAATTCCGCCTCTGGCAAAGACATTTGGGAACCACGGCAACAGGCCCTTCCCCCAGAAGATCAGCACGAATAGCCAGCAAGCCAAGACCAAGTTTACCGATCAAGGAGAACGGGAGAACTCCAGCACTAGGGGAATACTGCACATAGAATTCATGGCTTTTTTTTTTTTACCATGATTCATTAGTTTTTCGAAGTTAATTTTTTAAAACGGTTTTTTTTTAATTTTTCCTTTTCCCTTTTTCAACCAACATCTTATCAATCCCTTTTTTTAAAAAAACATTTTTTATTTTTCATTTTTAGAGTCATATTTTATCCCTTCATAGTAGTTACCGTTATTTTTGGTATATATATATATATATATATATATATATATATATATATATATATATATATAAGTTGTTCTCTCTTTAAAATTTTGAGAAACAGTTTCTTCTAACAGATGAAAATGTACCCTAAATCACTAGTGTATGGCTTTGATCTAGTTTCCTGCCTGATCACATTCTCTCCCCCTTTTTTTTCTTTTTTCTTTTTTTTTTAAATCTTCATCTTTCTCTTTTCAAACAACTTCTTATCCTATCAATTCCTTTTATAAAATCTTTTATAATTTTCATCTTTACAGTCATCTTCCATCCCTTCATTGTATCAACCCTTATTTTGTACATATATAAGCCTTTCTTCCTTTAAAATTTCAGGAGGTACTTTTTTCTAACAGACCAAAATACGCCCAAATTCTAGTGTGTGGCACTGATCTATGCAGTAGCCTGATCATATTTGATCATATTGTTTTTTAGTATTGTTCTGTTTTTGTTTGTTTTTATCTTTTTCTTTTTCTTTTTTTCTTTTCTCTTTCTTTTTTCTTTCTTTCCCTTTCTTGTCCCCTGGTTTCAAGTCTTTTCTGATTTATATAGAGTATATTTGCTGGGGACGTTGTTAACCTGTTAGCATTTTGTTCTCTCCTTCATCTATTCTCCTCTGGACAAAATGACAAGACGAAAAAAATCACCTCAGCAAAAAGAACAAGAGATAGTACCGTCTGTCAGGGACCTACTCAATACGGACATTAGTACGATGTCGGACCTAGAGTTCAGAATCATGACTTCAAAGATACTAGCTGGGCTTGAAAAAGCATGGAAGTTATTAGAGAAACCCTTTCTGGAGAAATAAAAGAACTAAAATCTAACCAAGTCGAAATCAAAAAGGCTATTCATGAGGTGCAATCAAAAATGGGGGCACTGAGTGCTAGGATAAATGAGGCAGAAGAGAGAATCAGTGATATAGGAGACCAAATGATGGAAAATAAAGAGGCTGAGAAAAAGAGAAACAACTACAGGATCACGAGGGCAGAATTCGAGAGATAAGCAATACGATAAGATGAAACAACATTAGAATAATTGGGATCCCAGAAGAAGAAGAAAGAGAGAGAGGGCAGAAGGTATATTGGAGCAAATAATAGCTGAGACTTCCCTAATGTGAGGAAGGAAACAGGCATCCAAATCCAGGAGGCACAGAGAACCCCTCTCAAAATCAATAAAAATAGGTCAACACCCCGACATCTAATAGTAAAACTTACGAGTCTCAGAGACAAAGAGAAAATCCCGAAAGCAGCTCGGGAGAAGAGATTTGTAACCTACAATGGTAGAAATATTAGATTGGCAACAGACCTATCCACAGAGACCTGGCAGGCCAGAAAGGACTGGCATGATATATTCAGAGCACTAAACGAGAAAAATATGCAGCCAAGAATATTAAATCCAGCTAGGCACTCATTGAAAATTGAAGGAGAGATAAAAAGCTTCCAGGACAAACAAAAACTAAAGGAATTTGCAAACACGAGAGCAGCCCTCCAAGAAATATTGAAAGGGGTCCTCTAGGCAAAAAGAGAGCCTAAAAGCAGCATAGATCAGAAAGGAACAGAGACAATACACAGTAACAGTCACCTTACAGGCAATACAGTGGCACTAAATTCATACCTTTCAATAGTTACCCTGAATGTAAATGGGCTAAATGCCCCAATCAAAAGACACAGGCTATCAGATTGGATTAAAAAACAAGACCCATTGATATGCTGTTTGCAAGAGACTCATTTTAGACCCAAAGACACCCCCAGATTGAAAGTGAGGGGGTGGAAAACCATTTACCATGCTAATGGACACCAAAAGAAAGCTGGGGTGGCAATCCTTCTATCAGAAAAATTAGATTTTAAAACAATGTCTGTAATAAGACATGAGGAAGGGCACTATATCCTACTTAAAGGGTCTATCCAACAAGAAGATCTAAGATTGTAAATACCTATGCCCCTAACATGGGAGCAGCCAATTATATAAGGCAATTAATAACAAAAGCAAAGAAACACATTGACAACAATCCAGTAATAGTGGGGGACTTTAACACCCCCCTCACTGAAATGGACAGATCATCTAAGCAAAAGATCAACCAGGAAATAAAGACTTTAAATGACACAATGGACCAAATGGACTTCACAGACATATTCAGAACATTCCATCCCAAAGCAACGGAATACACATTCTTCTCTAGTGCCCATGGAACATTCTCCAGAATTGGTCACATCCTAGGTCACAAATCAGGTCTCAACCAGTACCAGAAGGTTGGGATCATTCCCTGCATATTTTCAGACCACAATGCTTTGAAACTAGAACTCAATCACAAGAGGAAAGTTGGAAAGAAATCAAATACATGGAGGCTAAAGAGCATCCTACTAAAGAATGAATGGGTCAACCAGGCAATTAAAGAAGCCTTAAAAAAATTCATGGAAACCAATGAAAATGAAAACATAACTGTTCAAAATTTTTGGGATACAGCAAAGGCAGTCCTGAGAGGAAAGTATATAGCAAAACAAGCCTTTCGCAAGAAACAAGAAAGGTCTCAAATACACAACCTAACACTACACCTAAAGGAGCTAGAGAAAAAACAGCAAATAAAGCCTGAACCCAGCAGGAGAAGAGAAATAATAAAGATCAGAGGAGAAATCAATGAAATAGAAACCAAAAGAACAGTAGAACAGATCAACGAAACTAGGAGCTGGTTCTTTGAAAGAATTAACAAGATTGATAAACCCCTGGCCAGACTTATCCAAAAGAAAGAGAAATGCCCCAAATCAACAAAATCATGAATGAAAGAGGAGAGATCACAAGCAACACCAAAGAAACACAAACAATTATAAGAACATATTATGAGCAACTCTATGCCAGCAAATTAGATAACCTGGAAGAAATGGGTGCATTCCTAGAGATGTATCAACTACCAAAATTGAACCAGGAAGAAATAGAAAACCTGAACAGACCTATAACCACTAAGGAAATTGAAGCAGTCATCAAAAATCTTCCAACAAACAAAAGCCCAGGGCCAGATGGCTTCCCAGGGGAATTCTATCAGACATTTAAAGAAGAATTAATACCTATTCTCCCGAAACTGTTCCAAAAAATAGAAATGGAAGGAAGACTTCCAAACTCATTTTATGAGGCCAGCATTACCTTGATCCCAAAACCAGACAAAGGCCCCATCAAAAAGGAGAATGACAGACCAATATCCTTGATGAACGTGGATGCAAAAATTCTCACCAAAATACTAGCGAATAGGATCCAACAGTACATTAAAAGGATTATTCCCCATGACCAAGTGGGATTTATCCCTGGGCTGCAAAGCTGGTTCAACATCTGCAAATCAATCAACGTGATACAATACATTAACAAAAGAAAGAACAAGAATCATATGATTCTCTCAATAGATGCAGAAAAAGCATTTGACAAAGTACAGCATCCTTTCTTGATCAAAACTCTTCAGAGTATAGGGATAGAGGGTACATACCTCAACATCATAAAAGCCATCTATGAAAAACCTACAGCGAATATCATTCTCCATGGGGAAAAGCTGAGAGCTTTTCCCCTAAGGTCAGGAACGCGGCAGGGATGTCCACTATCACCACTGCTATTCAACATAGTATTAGAAGTCCTAGCCACAGCAATCAGACAACAAAAAGAAATCAAAGGCATCCAAATCGGCAAAGAGGAAGTCAAACTCTCACTCTTTGCAGATGATAGGATACTGTATGTGGAAAACCCAAAAGACTCCACCCCAAAATTGCTAGAACTCATACAGGAATTCAGTAAAGTAGCAGGATGTAAAATCAATGCACAGACACCAGTGGCATTCCTATACACCCACAACAAGACAGAAGAGAGACAAATCAAGGAGTCGATCCCACTTACAATTGCACCCAAAACCATAAGATACCTAGGAATAAATTTAACCAAAGAGGCAAAGGCTCTGTACTCAGAAAACTATAAAATACTCATGAAAGAAATTGAAGAAGACACAAAGAAATGGAAAAACGTTCCATGCTCATGGATTGGAAGAACAAACACTGTGAAGATATCAATGCTACCTAACGCAGTCTACACATCAATGCAATCCCCATCGAAATACCCTCCACTTTTTTCAACGAAATGGAACAAATAATCCTAAAATTTGTATGGAACCAGAAGACACCCCGAATAGCCAGAGGAATATTGAAAAAGAAAAGCAAAGCTGGCGGTGTCACAGTTCCAGACTCCCAGCTCTATTCCAAAGCTGTCATCATCAAGACAGTATGGTACTGGCACAAAAACAGACACATAGATCACTGGAACAGAATCGAGAGCCCAGAAATGGACCCTCAACTCTATGGTCAACTAATCTTTGACAAAGCAGGAAAGAATGTCCAATGGAAAAAAGACAGTCTCTTCAACAAATGGTGTTGGGAAAATTGGACAGCCACATGCAGAAGAATAAAACTGGACCATTTCCTTACACCACACACAAAAATAGACTCCAAATGGTTGAAAGACCTAAACGTGAGACAGGAGTCCATCCAAATCCTAAAGGAGAACACAGGCAGCAACCTCTTCGACCTCAGCCGCAGCAACTTCTTCCTAGAAACATCGCCAAAGGCAAGGGACGCAAGGGCAAAAATGAACTCTTGGGATTTCAACAAGATAAAAAGCTTTTGCACAGCGAAAGAAACAGTCTACAAAACCAAAAGACAACCGACAGAATGGGAGAAAATATTTGCAAATGACATATCAGGTAAAGGGCTAGTATCCAAAATCTATAAAGAACTTATCAAACTCAACACCCAAAGAACAAATAATCCAATCCAGAAATGGGCAGAAGACATGAACAGACATTCTTCCAAAGAAGACATCCAAATGGCCAACAGACACATGAAAACGTGCTCCACATTGCTCGGCATCAGGGAAATCCAAATCAAAATCTCAATGAGATACCACCTCACACCAGTCAGAATGGCTAAAATTAACAAGTCAGGAAACGACAGATGTTGGCGGGGATGCGGAGAAAGGGGAAACCTCCTACACTGTTGGTGGGAATGCAAGCTGGTGCAACCACTCTGGAAAACAGTATGGAGGTTCCTCAAACAGTTGAAAATAGAGCTACCATACAATCCACTACTGGGTATTTACCCCAAAGATACAAATGTAGTGATCCGAAGGGGTATGTGCACCCCAATGTTTATAGCAGCAATGTCCACAATAGCTAAACTGTGGAAAGAGCCAAGATGTCCATCAACAGATGAATGGATAAAGAAGATTTGATATATATACACAATAGAATATTATGCAGGTATCAAAAGGAATGAGATCTTGCCATTTGCAACGACGTGGATGGAACTGGAGGGTGTTATGCTGAGTGAAATAAGTCAATCAGAGAAAGACATGTATCATATGACCTCACTGATATGAGGAATTCTTAATCTCAGGAAAGAAACAGAGTGTTGCTGGAGTGGTGGGGGGTGGGAGGGATGGGGTGGCTGGGTGATAGACATTGGGGAGGGTATGTGCTATGGTGAGTGCTGTGAATTGTGCAAGACCGTTGAATCACAGATCTGTACTTCTGAAACAATTAATGCAACATATGTTATGAAAAAAGAAAAAGAAGAAGATAGCAGGAGGCGAAGAATGAAGGGGAGTAAGTCGGAGGGGTGACGAACCATGAGAGACGATGGACTCTGAAGAACAAACTGAAGGTTCTAGAGGGGAGGAGGGTGGGGGGATGGGTTAGCCTGGTGATGGGTATTAAGGAGGGCAAAGTCTGCGTGGAGCACTGGGTGTGATGCACAAACATTGAATCATGGAACACATGGAACACATCAAGAACTTATGATGTAATATATGGTGATTAACATAACAATAAAAATTTTAAAAAATAAAATAAAAATAAAAGTAAAATCTTTTTTTTTAAATTCTTTTAACAATGTCTGCTGGTGTCTTCTCAATGGCTGTGCCAGTCCAATCCCTACTAGC
The DNA here is from genome assembly GCF_037043125.1 of Eumetopias jubatus. Lineage (NCBI taxonomy): Eukaryota > Metazoa > Chordata > Mammalia > Carnivora > Otariidae > Eumetopias > Eumetopias jubatus. The sequence goes on from NW_028274818.1 coordinate 90,774,841, forward strand.
AATGCATGAAGGTGTCAGTGTCCTTGCTACTGAGAAGTCATTTTCAGTCTCACATCTTGATTGTACTCAGTTCCATCTTCTCTTACTTTTGAGTATTTCTTTACTACTTTTGTTTGTGATTTTTCTTTGGTGATTGGAAATCATTCAATAGTTAGAAATATATTCTTTGTCCAGCATAGTCATTACCTGTTCTTAATATTCTTTCATTAATATTTTATAATACTGTTAGTTCTAATTCCTCACCATTTTCTTCTCCAAACTGGAAATCTTCTAAAATGTGTCCTCTTTATTTTCAATTCTATTTCCCTCTCTGTCAATTCTGTACTTTACTGTGTCTAAAATACTATTTTTAAATTTACCCTATTGTACAATTTCTCACTTTTGTGCAGAATTTTTTATTTCTGACTTGCTGGCAGTCAGATTCTGCCTCACTAAATCCTGATCAGGTTATTTTGAATCTCATGTTTCATAGAATGCAAGTGTTTTGCATTTTGGGTGAGCCAAACGAAAACTTTCTAAAATGGACTTTTTTTCCCAGTTGGTTTATAAGACTCTTTTTTCTTTTACTTCTTGTTTTTTTCTTTTATATCATATGTGCATATTCCTCATGTATTTTGTCTTTTAACCAACCCTTCCTTGTGAGAGTTCTCAGTAGCCCTGGTTTGGGTCACCAAACATGGTGACTCTGCTTTTGAGTTTCATGCCTTTCCATTTGAATGTTCCTGAAACACATCTGTCTGATCCTATGCTGCAAGGCTGAGAGTAATAGCTCAACCCTTCTCAGTAAGTAGGGTTTTTTTTTATGTTTAAAGGTCCTTAGGATTTTTTCTTCATCTTTGATGTCCAGTAATGTCACAAGGATGTGCGCTGATCATTTGGTATCAGGACTTCTTGGTTCGTGTTCTGTTCTTCCAATTTTTAAATGCAGGTTCTCCTTTTTTCAGGAAAGTCTTTTTCTATGATATTGTTGATTTTTTGGTGGTACTGTACATTTGTTCTGCTCTCCTTTTTCCAAGCTGCCAATAATACTTACGTCCTTTGCCTGCCATGCTTTTCTAAATCTTGATTCATTTTATTTAGTTTTATTCACCTTCTGAATCCATCTTCTATATTCCAAACTGTATTTTCAGCGTGCTAACTTTTCTTGTCAATGGTTCAATCATACCTTTGAATTATTTTATGGCTTTATTTTTCCTCCATTTTTTTTCTTAAGTTCTACTCATTTTCTTCTTCTCTTAATACATTTTCTTCGAGCCATTGTATGTTTTACTTGGTTTTCTTTAATTTTTTTGATTTTGTAGGTAAGTGTTTGTATAGTTTTCCCTTGAACTGCTATATAATTTTTCTAAGGTATGTTTTACATTTGACTTCTTAATTTTATTTCCCAAATTTTCTTTATCTTTTAATGGGAGTTACTTCTGGAGAAAGCGTGAGTTAAAGATGCTGTGGTAGACAGGCTGGGAGAGTGAGCTAGGACAGTTGGTCACTGGGAATTAGGTATTCTTTCTCAGAACACTTTCTTACCAACATGTTGCTTACCCTCCTCTCCCTTCTATCAAGTTTTCTCCTCCTTTAGGTAGTATCTCTGCATATGTGTTTGGGGGAGATGGTCCTATTTAGTTTGCAGTGATGTACCATACCTTCTAAATTTTTATCTTATGATTTAGTGTTTATTTTTCTTCTGTCCTTCCATGTCTCCTCCTCTCTACTACACCAGTATCTTGCTTCTTGTAAACATTATGTATAACTGTGCATACCTACCCTGTTTCTAAATCACCTGCCACCACTCTGTGGCATTTGAATAGACTCACAGATGATTCTGCAGCCCACCCATACTCCCAGTCTGCAGACACAATGTGGACACCTATATTTGGAGAACCCTACATACTGACTAAGATCTATATCTAGAGGAGTGCATCTTCTCTAGATGTACAACCTTGATTTGGTCCAATTTAACTATGTTTTGTGGATGTTCATCATAGGTTGTCATTTGGAGCTACGAATCTTTCTTTGTTTTATTGAATACAGAATTTTATTTATTGCTCTTTTTTATTTTGTTCTGTTTATAGTTTGCTGTCAGGGAAGAGAGTGGGTAAAAACAATTTTAATCCATAAAAGGTGTTTGAGACTTCAGATTTGTATTTTAGAAAGATCACATTGTAAATCTTTAGCAAAAGGTATTGGAGAAAGTGAGAAAGGGGAGGGGGTGTAAGGAGCAGAGGGTTGCTCGGGCCTGGAAACTGAAAAAACCATTGAGAAAGCTGATGCATTTATGTAAAAGAAAGATGATAAGGCCAGTGAAAGGTCATGGGCAAAGAGACTGGAAGAAAGTGGGAAAAAGAACTCAGCCTTGGGAGTCACCAGCATGTGGATGATGATCTGTGACAAAATGGAGTGGAAGCTGTGGAGAAATTTAGTAGAAGAGAAGTGAGATAAAGTGGAACCCTTGGGAATCCTACTTTTTGGAATGAAAAGTGGAAGAGGATTCTACAAAATAAAAGGGGAAGTAAATACTAAAGAAGAGGAAAATAAAGAAACCAATACTGCAAAAGCAAAGAGTATTTCCAAAAAGGAGATGATTAGTGGTGCCCAATCCTGCTGAGCGTTTGTATAAGATAAGGTCTTAAAAGTTGACATTGGATTTAGTCACAAAGCCACTGATACCTCTGGGAGAGTAGTGACCATGCTAGAAATGAGAGCCTGGTATCTGGGAATTGAGGTGTACATGGAATGTTTCAAGATAGGGTCGGTAAATACAGAAAGCTCTTGAAGAAGTCTGAATGTCAACAGAAAGATAAATATAGAAATTGGATAGAGGGTCAGCTCCAACATGGGTGGACCAAGAAGGTATTATGCTAAGTGAAATAAGTCAGACTGAGAAAGTCAAATACCACATGATTTCACTCATACGTCTAAAAAAAAAATCTAAAAGGAGGGGGCACCTGGGTGGCGCAGTTGGTTAAGTATCTGACTCTTGGTTTCAGTTCAGGTCGTGATCTCAGGGTTGTGAGATGGAGCCCCTCATTGCACAGGCTCAGTAGGGAGTCTGCTTGAGATCCTTTCTCTCTCTCTTTCCCTTTGCCCCTCCTGCTTGTGCTGTCTCTAAAATAAAAATAAATAAATCTTTTTTAAAAAATCTAAAAAAAATTGAACAAGCGAACAAACAAAAAGCAGAATCAGACCTATAAAGATGGAGAACAAACTGATGGTTGCTGGAGGGAAGGAGGTGGGGGACAGGCAACATAGGCAAAGGGGTGTGGGAGGTACAGGCTTCCACTTATGGAATGAATATGTCACAAGGATGAGAGGTGCAGTATAGGGCATCGAGTCAATGGTATTGTCATAACTTGTATTGTGACAGATGGTAGCTCACCTTGTAGTGAGCACAGCATAACACAGAGAGAAGTTGAATCACTATGTCATACATTTGAAACTAATGTAACATTATGTGTCAACTATACTCAAATAAAAAAATAAAAGAATAGAGCGTCAGCTTAAGGGAATTTAGGTACTTATACAGTGATATATTAGTACCAGAGCTCTAGGGTACCCCATAGCAATAATAATTCACATTTATATGGAAATTTAGTTCAAAGGGGCTTTTGCATACATAATCTCATTTCAAATTCACCTCTATTTTGTTGATGAGGAAACTAAGGGTCATAGATGACAATGAACCAATTTCCTGAACGAAGGTCAAAGAAAGAAAACAATCAAAGCATCACTCTGACCACATCTTAGGCACAGACCCACATCTTGAGCCCTGGATCAGTCTTGGTGTCAGCATCCTTGTCGGGAGCAAAACAGTGGCAACATTTCACCTGAGCCCAGACCCACCATGCAAATTGTTTTATTGAAATCTGGGCTTTCAGTTCCCATGGAATAAAACTGCAGAGTCTGATTGGTTTCTCATTAACTTCTCCAGAACATTTTCTCTGCCCAGGTATTTCCATGCAAGGTTGACACTAGTTAATTACCTGAATTAAATATTTTACAGCCTAAAAGGGTTTTCTGTACCACACGATTTATAAATATTCATTCTGCAGAAGGGAGGAGGCAAGGGAAAGTTGGTTTCCAGTGGCTGCCTTTGTAGCAAACTATTCAATAGTAACCCTCTGGGGCAGCCTCAGTGCCTGGGTAAAATGTTTTTGGAGGCTCAAATTCCTTATAGAAAAACAATTTCTCCAAATGCACAACCATTTTTGCTGAGCCACTAAATAACTCCTGCCTGCCCATGTCAGGGACAGCCTTCAGGTGATATGATAGATGCCACACAAATAATCAATCAATATACTGGTTTCAGGCTCCGTCTATCAGTTTGGCATTGTGTGGACTAATTAGATGATAAAATGTGATGAATGTGTATTAAATTCAGCCTCTCCCCAGAAGCTCCCAGGGGTCCTTTCCCATTTTCTCACTGACCTTTTAGAGCTCAGCTTTATTGTATGTGAATGCAATTAAATCAATTTGTCAGATATTTGCATTAGTCTGGCTTGTTCAGAATTCAATTATTCAGTGTCACTTTACTGCCCTTTGGAGGCTAGTGTACTGGCTCATTTTCAAGTGGTGGATAAAGGCAGAAATGGGTAGTCTTGTCAGGATTCAAGCCTGTGTCCCTCGGAAATATTTCTGAGATCCGACTTGCCCACATCCCTTCTCCTCCCTGGTCTCGGGAGAGAGAATGCTGTGAGCTCACAACAGAGCCCAGCTTCATTTCCAACTGGACCACTTCCTTGAATAAGTTATTTCACCTGTGTGAGCCTAGGTTTACTTATCTGCCAAATGGAACCACTTTACTGTGGGTTTCCCCCAAAGCAGCCCCCGAGAGTAGGAATGGAGTGCAAGTAGTTTATTGGGGGGGTGAGAGCAGCAGGCAGTGGTGAGGCAGTGTGGCAGCGAGTCGGGGATGGGAAGAGCAAACGCTCATGTTGGTGGGCAGGTCACGACCACTGTGGGCAACTGGTGCTCAGTCCCTCTGCTGAGCTCTGGGAGAGTTGTCCCACCCAAGAGGCCGGGAGCTTGGGCGCATCTCCACTGATTGCTGTTCATTATTGATTGCTGCTCCAGCGATGTTCCTCTGGCACTTCAGGTCTGCCCTAAACAACCCTTGCTGGGCATCTTCCTGAGGCCAGAGAAAGCCTGCAAGTAGAAAGTCCCAGATGCTTCCTATGTCACAGTGGACACGGCAACATGGCAGAGAACCATCAGCATCCACTACAGGCATATGCTTCCTCGCAAAGTCAAAAAGTGGTGATGCGTGTCAAGTCCTTAGTTCTATGACTGGCACAGAGCCAAAGCACTCAAGAGTGATTGTTGATACTGTTATTTCTGGAAAAAGGGAAATGTCGAAAAATAGCTTTTCCTCAACACAGGAATCCGACAGTGATCCTGAATATGTGGTCAAGGGAAAGCCACTGCACGATATACCTTCTTGGCAGGAGTAGGTGAAATCATAAAGGGCTTCCTGGAGGAGGTGACATTTGAACTGGCTTTTTACAGATGAGTAGGTGTTCACCGAGCACCCAAGGGGAGTAAAGACATTCTAAACAGAAGGAATGGCATGTGCAATGACATAGAGATATGACAAAGTATATGTTTGGTGACCCATTCATAGTTCAGAATGAGTGGAGTATAGGATAAGAGGGAACTTTATGTCACAATGCCAGAATTCACATTGTGAGAGAAATTCCACATCATTCAAGGGCATTACAGTACTACCCTATAAGCCACAGGAAGTCACTGGATCTGTTCATATTAAACTTTTAATAGACTAATGGATGACACACAGAGGAATCCATTTATAATAGAAATAAATAGGTCAATGAGCATGGATTCAAAAGATCTACTGTACAGGAATGAGAGAAAATGTAGTAATATTTTATATGAAAAGTGCTTCAGGGTTTTCACTGAGCCAGTATGTTACATGATTTCAAAGGGGGAAAGAAAGCTAATTCAGACTTGTATTGTATTAATAGAAATAATGCAGTATTCAGATTAAGGGAGAGATAAATCGACACTTGTTCACTATCTGGGCAGCCCAGGAAGTAGTTGTCCGATGTCAAGTGACATTATCTTTTAAAAGAGACACTGGTTACACTGGAGCCTGCCCAGGGAAGCCATCTAAAAACCCTGTAAGATGCAGAATGGCCAGAAGAACAGAGTAAGCTGTGGAAGGTAGGCTCATGGAATACCTGTGAGCTGGCTTCTGTTGTGAGGAAGATTATATTGACTCTGTGTGGTGCCAGAGGCTGAAAATAAAAACCCCAGTGAAGCATATTTCAAGTCAGTAAAAATAATCAAAGCCAGCCCACACTGGAAGGACCAGCCCCAGGAGGGAGAAAGTTCTCTATTCTGGGGAGTGATCAGTAATAAATGAGATGAATATCCGTCAAAGAAGTTTTAGGGGAGGTGCTAGTTGTTAGAAGGTAAGTAACCTCTAAAGACCCTCTCCAATGAAGATTCTCTGATCCTGCGGCAAGGATCCTCTCTAGGGGGTCCCCTACAGGAGGCATGCTGCCAGAGAAGGCATTGTGCAGGGCACACCACAGAGACACCATTCCTTGTGGTCAGGAATCAAAAGGCAACATCTCAAGGTGGTCAGCAGCAATGAGTTGGACAAAGGTGATAAAAAAAATAATATCAGGAGTTTCTTTTTATTGTATAAAGGAATAATAGGCATTGAGTATTGCGGTCCGGTCACATACAGTAATTAACTGCAATTGTAGTGAGAGTTATAGAGGAACAGCTAAAATGTACTGAGTGTTTGCTTTCTATTTAATTCTCTCTCATTCTCACAAAAATTCTTTGAGTTTGATCACTTTGCTGGATGAATTCTTTGTGCTATGAATAGCATTCCATGAACACTGGTGTAGAGAGGGGTCGTATAAAACTCTTTTTGGAGAAAGAAGTCACTTCCCACTTGGCATGTGGCCTAAAAACCAGTGTTCCCTCTGGACAACATAAGACACTTCCTGTGAAACACCATAAAACGTCCCTCTGCAAACAATAATTCAGGCAATTACGGTTGAATCCCTTCTGCTTATGACCATGTAGGTTTTAAGCATCACTTTAGACCCACCTGTTTGAACATTTTGCTCATTTAGCTCAGACCCTGGTAGCCACAATTTTCCTGAACTGTGATTCAAGATCACCGTGCCACTTTGATCTTGTGTTTTGCCCATTTGGCTGATCTTCCCGATAACCCCTCCCACCCCAAATGGATGTTTCCTTGCCAGTCCCAACTCCTCTCTCCCACTGGGCCATCTATCCGAAATTTTGATGAATCTGTAGATGCCATGCCTGTCTGCTGAGGATCAGGAAAACTTTCCAACACGTTGTTTTCACAGAGATAATCTGTGTTTTCATGAACCACCCCAGCAGTTTAAGGGTAAGCTCCCACACGTACCCCCACCCAAGCATATCCAACTATCACCCCGGCACACTTATTGATTTCTATTTGTAATTCCACAATTGGAGAGGCACCAAAGAGCAAGTGTGTCTAAATAAAGGTTCTTTGTGTTATCTCAAACCAAAAAAACAAAATGAAGATAATACAGGGCATGGCTGGGAACTGAAGGTACAGAGGACAGCCAAGCCTCCCAACAAGGGACTAGAAAACAGGAGCTGGAAAGAAGTCAGGAAGCCTGCAGCTTGCCCTGTCCCTGTCTCTCCCCTCCCTCCTCTCCTATACCCTCCTCTCTGCCCACCTTCTTCTTTCTTACCCTTCCTCACTCCCTTTCTGGGGCCAGATGGCCTTTCATCTCGCTTCCATGTGTCCACTTTTTTTTAAAATTTTTTATTATTATGTTAAACACCATACATTACATCATTAGTTCTTGATGTAGTGTTCCATGATTCATTGTTTGTGCATAACACCCAGTGCTCCACGCAGAATGTGCCCTCTTTAATATCCATCACTAGGCTAACCCATCCCCCCACCCTCCTCCCCTCTAGAACCCTCAGTTTGTTTTTCAGAGTCCGTCGTCTCTCATGGTTTGTCTCCCCCTCCGACTTACTCCCCTTCATTCTTCCCCTCCTGCTATCTTCTTCTTTTTCTTTTTTCTTAATATATGTTGCATTATTTGTTTCAGAACTACATTTCTGTGATTCAACGGTCTTGCACAATTCACAGCACTCACCATAGCACATACCCTCCCCAATGTCTGCCACCCAGCCACCCCACCCCTCCCACCCCCCACCACTCCAGCAACACTCAGTTTCTTTCCTGAGATTAAGAATTCCTCATATCAGTGAGGTCATATGATACATGTCTTTCTCTGATTGATTTATTTCACTCAGCATAACACCCTCCAGTTCCATCCACATTGTTGCAAATGGCAGGATCTCATTCCTTTTGATGGCTGCATAATATTCCATTGTGTATATATACCACCTCTTCTTTATCCATTCATCTGTCCATGGACATCTTGGCTCTTTCCACAGTTTGGCTATTGTGGACATTGCTGCTATAAACATTGGGGTGCACGTACCCCTTTGGATCACTACATTTGTATCTTTGGGGTAAATACCCAGTAGTGCAATTGCTGGATTGGATGGTAGCTCTATTTTCAACTGTTTGAGGAATCTCCATACTGTTTTCCAGAGTGGTTGCAACAGCTCGCATTCCCACCAACAGTGTAAGAGGGTTCCCTTTTCTCTGCATCCCCGCCAACATCTGTCATTTCCTGACTTGTTAATTTTAGCCATTCTGACTGGTGTGAGGTGGTATCTCATTGAGATTTTGATTTGGATTTCCCTGATGCCGAGCAATGTGGAGCACGTTTTCATGTGTCTGTTGGCCATTTGGATGTCTTCTTTGGAAGAATGTCTGTTCATGTCTTCTGCCCATTTCTGGATTGGATTATTTGTTCTTTGGGTGTTGAGTTTGATAAGTTCTTTATAGATTTTGGATACTAGCCCTTTACCTGATATGTCATTTGCAAATATTTTCTCCCATTCTGTCGGTTGTCTTTTGGTTTTGTAGACTGTTTCTTTCGCTGTGCAAAAGCTTTTTATCTTGTTGAAATCCCAAGAGTTCATTTTTGCCCTTGCGTCCCTTGCCTTTGGCGATGTTTCTAGGAAGAAGTTGCTGCGGCTGAGGTCGAAGAGGTTGCTGCCTGTGTTCTCCTTTAGGATTTGGATGGACTCCTGTCTCACGTTTAGGTCTTTCAACCATTTGGAGTCTATTTTTGTGTGTGGTGTAAGGAAATGGTCCAGTTTTATTCTTCTGCATGTGGCTGTCCAATTTTCCCAACACCATTTGTTGAAGAGACTGTCTTTTTTCCATTGGACATTCTTTCCTGCTTTGTCAAAGATTAGTTGACCATAGAGTTGAGGGTCCATTTCTGGGCTCTCGATTCTGTTCCAGTGATCTATGTGTCTGTTTTTGTGCCAGTACCATACTGTCTTGATGATGACAGCTTTGGAATAGAGCTGGGAGTCTGGAACTGTGACGCCGCCAGCTTTGCTTTTCTTTTTCAATATTCCTCTGGCTATTCGGGGTGTCTTCTGGTTCCATACAAATTTTAGGATTATTTGTTCCATTTCGTTGAAAAAAGTGGAGGGTATTTCGATGGGGATTGCATTGATGTGTAGACTGCGTTAGGTAGCATTGATATCTTCACAGTGTTTGTTCTTCCAATCCATGAGCATGGAACGTTTTTCCATTTCTTTGTGTCTTCTTCAATTTCTTTCATGAGTATTTTATAGTTTTCTGAGTACAGAGCCTTTGCCTCTTTGGTTAAATTTATTCCTAGGTATCTTATGGTTTTGGGTGCAATTGTAAGTGGGATCGACTCCTTGATTTGTCTCTCTTCTGTCTTGTTGTGGGTGTATAGGAATGCCACTGGTGTCTGTGCATTGATTTTACATCCTGCTACTTTACTGAATTCCTGTATGAGTTCTAGCAATTTTGGGGTGGAGTCTTTTGGGTTTTCCACATACAGTATCCTATCATCTGCAAAGAGTGAGAGTTTGACTTCCTCTTTGCCGATTTGGATGCCTTTGATTTCTTTTTGTTGTCTGATTGCTGTGGCTAGGACTTCTAATACTATGTTGAATAGCAGTGGTGATAGTGGACATCCCTGCCGCGTTCCTGACCTTAGGGGAAAAGCTCTCAGCTTTTCCCCATGGAGAATGATATTCGCTGTAGGTTTTTCATAGATGGCTTTTATGATGTTGAGGTATGTACCCTCTATCCCTATACTCTGAAGAGTTTTGATCAAGAAAGGATGCTGTACTTTGTCAAATGCTTTTTCTGCATCTATTGAGAGAATCATATGATTCTTGTTCTTTCTTTTGTTAATGTATTGTATCACGTTGATTGATTTGCAGATGTTGAACCAGCTTTGCAGCCCAGGGATAAATCCCACTTGGTCATGGGGAATAATCCTTTTAATGTACTGTTGGATCCTATTCGCTAGTATTTTGGTGAGAATTTTTGCATCCACGTTCATCAAGGATATTGGTCTGTCATTCTCCTTTTTGATGGGGCCTTTGTCTGGTTTTGGGATCAAGGTAATGCTGGCCTCATAAAATGAGTTTGGAAGTCTTCCTTCCATTTCTATTTTTTGGAACAGTTTCGGGAGAATAGGTATTAATTCTTCTTTAAATGTCTGATAGAATTCCCCTGGGAAGCCATCTGGCCCTGGGCTTTTGTTTGTTGGAAGATTTTTGATGACTGCTTCAATTTCCTTAGTGGTTATAGGTCTGTTCAGGTTTTCTATTTCTTCCTGGTTCAATTTTGGTAGTTGATACATCTCTAGGAATGCACCCATTTCTTCCAGGTTATCTAATTTGCTGGCATAGAGTTGCTCATAATATGTTCTTATAATTGTTTGTATTTCTTTGGTGTTGCTTGTGATCTCTCCTCTTTCATTCATGATTTTGTTGATTTGGGGCATTTCTCTTTCTTTTGGATAAGTCTGGCCAGGGGTTTATCAATCTTGTTAATTCTTTCAAAGAACCAGCTCCTAGTTTCGTTGATCTGTTCTACTGTTCTTTTGGTTTCTATTTCATTGATTTCTCCTCTGATCTTTATTATTTCTCTTCTCCTGCTGGGTTCAGGCTTTATTTGCTGTTTTTTCTCTAGCTCCTTTAGGTGTAGTGTTAGGTTGTGTATTTGAGACCTTTCTTGTTTCTTGCGAAAGGCTTGTTTTGCTATATACTTTCCTCTCAGGACTGCCTTTGCTGTATCCCAAAAATTTTGAACAGTTATGTTTTCATTTTCATTGGTTTCCATGAATTTTTTTAAGGCTTCTTTAATTGCCTGGTTGACCCATTCATTCTTTAGTAGGATGCTCTTTAGCCTCCATGTATTTGATTTCTTTCCAACTTTCCTCTTGTGATTGAGTTCTAGTTTCAAAGCATTGTGGTCTGAAAATATGCAGGGAATGATCCCAACCTTCTGGTACTGGTTGAGACCTGATTTGTGACCTAGGATGTGACCAATTCTGGAGAATGTTCCATGGGCACTAGAGAAGAATGTGTATTCCGTTGCTTTGGGATGGAATGTTCTGAATATGTCTGTGAAGTCCATTTGGTCCATTGTGTCATTTAAAGTCTTTATTTCCTGGTTGATCTTTTGCTTAGATGATCTGTCCATTTCAGTGAGGGGGGTGTTATAGTCCCCCACTATTATTGGATTGTTGTCAATGTGTTTCTTTGCTTTTGTTATTAATTGCCTTATATAATTGGCTGCTCCCATGTTAGGGGCATAGATATTTACGATTGTTAGATCTTCTTGTTGGATAGACCCTTTAAGTAGGATATAGTCTCCTTCCTCATGTCTTATTACAGACTTTGTTTTAAAATCTAATTTGTCTGATAGAAGGATTGCCACCCCAGCTTTCCTTGGTGTCCATTAGAATGGTAAATGGTTTTCCACCCCCTCACTTTCAATCTGGGGGTGTCTTTGGGTCTAAAATGAGTCTCTTGCAGACAGCATATCAATGGGTCTTGTTTTTTAATCCAATCTGATAGCCTGTGTCTTTTGATTGGAGCATTTAGCCCATTTACATTCAGGGTAACTATTGAAAGGTATGAATTTAGTGCCCTTTATTGCCTGTAAGGTGACTTTTACTGTGTATTGTCTCTGTTCCTTTCTGATCTATGTTGCTTTTAGGCTCTCTCTTTGCTTAGAGGTCCCCTTTCAATATTTCTTGGAGGGCTGGTTTCGTGTTTGCAAATTCCTTTAGTTTTTGTTTGTCCTGGAAGCTTTTTATCTCTCCTTCTATTTTCAATGACAGCCTAGCTGGATATAATATTCTTGGCTGCCTATTTTTCTCGTTTAGTGCTCTGTATATATCATGCCAGTCCTTTCTGGCCTGCCAGGTCTCTGTGGATAGGTCTGTTGCCAATCTAATGTTTCTACCATTGTAGGTTACATATGTCTTCTCCCGAGCTGCTTTCAGGATTTTCTCTTTGTCTCTGAGACTCGTAAGTTTTAGTATTAGATGTCGGGGTGTTGACCTCTTTTTATTGATTTCGAGAGGGGTTTTCTGTGCCTCCTGGATTTTGATGCCTGTTTCCTTCCCCACATTAGGGAAGTTCTCTGCTATTATTTGCTCCAATATACCTTCTGCCCTCTCTCTCTTTCTTCTTCTTCTGGGATCCCAATTATTCTAATGTTGTTTTGTCTTATCATATCGCTTATCTCTTGAATTCTGCCCTCGTGATCCTGTAGTTGTTTCTCTCTTTTTCTCAGCCTCTTTATTTTCCATCATTTGGTCTCCTATATTGCTGATTCTCTCTTCTGCCTCATTTATCCTAGCACTCAGTGCCCCCATTTCTTTTTTTTAAATTTTTATTTATTTATTTGAGAGAATGAGAGAGAGAGAGAGCGAGCATGAGAGGGGTTTGGGTCAGAGGGAGAAGCAGACTCCCTGCTGTGCAGGGAGCCCGATGAGGGACTCGATCCTGGGACTCCAGGATCATGACCTGAGCCAAAGGCAGTCGCTTAACCAACTGAGCCACCCAGGCGCCCTCAGTGCCCCCATTTTTGACTGCACCTCATGAATAGCCTTTTTGATTTCGACTTGGTTAGATTTTAGTTCTTTTATTTCTCCAGAAAGGGTTCCTCTAATAACTTCCACACTTTTTTCAAGCCCAGCTAGTATCTTTGAAGTCATGATTCTGAAGTCTAGGTTTGACATTGTACTAATGTCCGTATTGAGTAGGTCCCTGGCAAACGGTACTATCTCTTGTTCTTTTGCTGAGGTGATTTTTTTTCATCTTGTCATTTTGTCCAGAGGAGAATAGATGAATGAGAGAACAAAATGCTAACAGGTTAAGAACGTCCCCAGCAAATATACTCTATACAAATCAGAAAAGACTTGAAACCAGGGGACAAGAAAGGGAAAGAAAGAAAAAAGAAAGAGAAAAGAAAGAAAAAAAAAACAAAAAGAAAAAGATAAAAACAAAAACAGAACAATACATATAAAACAGAATATGATCAAATATGATCAGGCTAGTGCATAGATCAGTGCCACACACTAGATTTTGGGCGTATTTTGGTCTGTTAGAAAAAAGTGCCTCCTAAAATTTTAAAGGAAGACTTATATATGTACAAAATAAGGGTTGATACAACAAAGGGATGGAAGATGATTGTAAAGATGAAAATTATAAAAGATTTTATAAAAGGAATTGATAGGATAAGAAGTTGTTTGAAAAAAGACGAAGATTTAAAAAAAAAAGAAAAAGAAAAAAACAAGGGGGAGAGAATGTGATCAGGCAGGAGAGTAGAACAAAGCCATACACTAGTGATTTAGGGTATATTTTGATCTGTTAGAAGAAACTGTATCTCAAAATTTTAAAGAGAGAACAACTTACATATATATGCCAAAAATAAGGGTAACTACTATGAAGGGATAAAATATGACTCTAAAAATGAAAAATAAAAAATGTTTTTTTTAAAAAAGAGATTGATAAGATGTTGGTTGAAAAAGGGAAAACGAAAAATTAAAAAAAAACCGTTTAAAAAAATTAACTTTGAAAAACTAATGAATCATGGTAAAAAAAAAGCCATGAATTCTATGGGCAGTATTCCCCTAGTGCTGGAGTTCTCCCGTTCTCCTTGATCGGTAAACTTGGTCTTGGCTTGCTGGCTGTTTGTGCTGATCTTCTGGGGAAGGAGCCTGTTGCTGTGGTTCCCAAATGTCTTTGCCGGAGGCGGAATTGCCCCACCCTTGTCAGTCGGGCCTAAGCAAGCCGCTTGGGTTTGCTTTCAGGAGCTTTTGTTCCCTACAAGCTCTGGTACAGCTTTGGAGGACCAGGGTGAAAATGGAGGCCTCCCAATCTCCACTCGGAGGAGCTGAGAATTCGGGGCCCCGCTCCTCAGTGCGCCCCCAGAGAAAAGCAGTCACTCCTGTCTCCCCCATCCGGCCACACTGCGTGCTCACCAGGCTTGTGACCGAGCGTTTCTATCTCTGGCACCCGACCCCGTGTGGAGTCTCCAAACCCAGCAGAACCTTGCGGTGCGCTCCCTCGCCGCTCCTCCCGGGGGAGGGAGGGGAGTCTCCCCGGCTCTGCCACTTGTTGGGACTCTGCTGGAGGAGCAGTGGCCCGACAGGGCCGCGGATCACAGTTTATGGCAACCCCGAGCTGAGAGTCCACGCCTCGGCTCCGTCTCTGCAGCCGGCTTCCCCGCTCCAATACCTGGGAGCTCTGCTGCACTCAGGCACCCCCGGTCTTTCTGTGACCCCGAGGGTCCTGAGACCACACTGTCCCGTGAGGGTTCCACCCCACCCCCACCCCCGTCGCCACTGAAGCGACGTCCCCCAGCGGAGCCGGCTTCTACAAGTTCCGATTTTGTGCTCCGCGGCTCTATCACTTGCCAGAAGCGGCCGACGGAGGCCCCCTCCCCCGCCGTCTATCCTCCCGAATATCGCCTTGGATTCACTTCTCTGCATGTCCTACCTTCCGGTAAGTGGTCGCTTCTCTGTTCAGAGAGTTGTTGCTACTCTCTTCTTCGGTCTGCTGTTGAGTTCGTAGGTGTTCAGAATGGTTTGATCCCTATTCAGCTGAATTCCTGAGACCAGACGAAATCCAGGTCTCATACTCCTCCTCCATCTTGCTCCCTAAGATTTTACTTTTAAGTAATCTCTACACTCAATGTGGGGCTCAAACTCACAACCCCAAGATGAAGAGTCTCATGCTATATTGACTGAACCAGCCAGACACCCCTACCCCAGTAGGCATTGTTAAATGACATGTATGGGTGCCTCTCCCTCTTACCCTCCTCCCCTGCCATTCTCCCATATCCTTCCTTGTCTATGCACAGTACTTTTTTTCTTTTTTACACTTTTATTTTTTTAAGATGTTATTTGAGAGAGAGAGTTCAAGTGTGTGTGTGCACATGAGCAGGGGAGAGGGACAGAGGGAGAGGAAGAGAGAGAATTTCTTAACAGTTTCTGCATTGAGCGCAGAATGAGCCCACTGCTGGGCTCAATCTCACAACCCTGAGATCATGACCTGAGCTGAAATCAGGAGTCGGATGCTTAACCAACTGAGCCACCCAGGTGCCCCTCTTTTTTGCACTTTTAAAAAGTAGTATGTATTTTTATTTATTTTACAAAAGAAAGAAGACATACTCCCTCCATGAAATTCCAGATATTACTATGTAAAATTACGATGCACTAATTCATGTTATAGTCTCACAATTGTAGACTGTTTTCGGTAGATAAGTGTCATAAAGAAGCAATGGATATGGTTTCCACAGCTTCAGTAAGGTGTAAGGCTAAACTTTTCTGCCCATGGTTTTCTGGTAAGAGCTCAAATACTTCATTTACTAGTTTAGCTGTTGTTGCAGTTGGCACTTCTGTGTTTTGAAGATCTTGGGGGTTCATCGCTTTCTACCAGGTACAGAGTGTGGGTGGAAGTCTGGCCAGCAGCTCCATTCCTTCTTTGGTCAGCCTGTGGAGGAGCGCAGGAGCCAGGCTCTACCCTTGTTAACATCAGCAGCTGCGAGGCAAGGACATCCCCACTTCTGGATGTTTTTCCAGAAAAGCTGTCACACAGGATCCTGCCAAACGAAGGTGGTCCATGAAATGAAGAATATGATTAACTTTGGATCTCCATTCCAATTTAAAAAATTAAAGGACTATCAGACACCAGAAAAACAAAGAACTCAGCTCCTACACATAACTTGCTAAAATGTTTGAACTTCAGAGATAAAGAAGACCGCATTTGTCAAGTGAGAAGGAGAAATAAACTATCTACAAAATAAGAAAATTAAGGCTGGCCTCAGATTAAGTGCCAGTAGGCCCCGGAGGATGGCCTTAGCAGTGTTGGACAGCTGTGTTCTGTTACATTCCTTGTACATTTCCTGCCCCAGACCTGGAATCAACAATTTCTGCGAATATCTCTGGTTCTTTTTAGTGGGAAAAAAGACCATAGTCTGGGTACGAGGGGTGCTCAGTACTGCTGAGTTATGTATTATTTCTAGGACTCTTCTGTGGACAGAGCTAGCACATATATATTTCTTAAGATAAACTATATCATGTGTTTATATCCAATTCAAAATCAGGTCTATGAGGATTTTGTCTGGCCTCATTTGTTTTTAAAGATTTATTTATTTATTTGAGAGAGAGCACAAGCAGGAGGGGCAGAGAGAGAGGGAGAGAGAATACTAAGCAGGTTCCTCACTGAGCAAGGAACCCAACGTGGGGCTCCATCCTCAGGATACTGAGATCATGACCTGAGCCGAAACCAAGAGACAGATGCTCAACCGACAGCACCACCCAAGCGCCCCTTTGTCTGACCTCATTAATCTCAAATTGGTATCTCTTTTCAATCAAGTACAAAATTCAGTTCCCAGTGACCCTCATGTGATTACTCATGTGACTGATTGCTAATTTAAAATAACAATACCAACACTATCACCCATAATGCTGTTACTGAAAACCATTAGTTTTTATTCCCCAATCTTTTGATCTTAGGATCTATTAGGGAATACACATCACGGTGTTTTAGAGTCACTTGGACTATTCCCTCTAGGTGAGATTAGGTCACCAACAGAATATACAGTTAGGTTCATCAGTTTCAATTTACTTTCGGAGTCTAGGGGTTGTATTTTTCTCTAATTTTGTTTGATAACTATGTAAAATATAAACAGGACTTCAAAGGCAGATGTATAACAGAAACTCTATTCTAAGAAGTCTGTTTTCAACTCTTGATTTCTCCGGCATATTTCCTCCCTTTCTTAATTTAATCACTTTAAGTGTTAAAGTTCATTCTGTTTAACATGTTTCTGTTAATTTAATATATTTAATATGTAATGGCATATAATAATGCATTATAATAGCATAAAATAATATATGTATAGCAGGAACTCTGTTATGTATTATATAACATTACTGTGTGATATCATTAATAATTATGTTAATTTAGCATAATTTAACACAGAACATATAATACTATATTAACACATTGTGCCAATTAGCACAATTTAACATATAACACATATGTGTTCAACACCTATGTCAATCAGATAGACTATATGTTATTTAGACAGTGTTCCATGAGTCTTTATGTGTGTGTTTCATCTTCCCCTTTTCTTAGGTAAGTGGTAATGTGTTAAACACACATTTCTACACCTTGCTTTTTCACTTAGCAATATTTCCTAGAGATCACACCACATAACAGAGTTAAGGTTGTAACTCAGAAAGAAAGTCCTTGTTCAAATCCAAAAACAAGAGGAAGACAGTTTCCAGATATGCAAGGCTGTGGAAATATTTTACTAAAAGCAAACCAACAAGATGTTCTTCAACAGATGAATGAATAAAGAAGATGTGGTTCATATATACAATGACTATTGCTCAGCCATTAGAAAGGATGAATACCTACCATTTACATCGATGTGGATGGAACTGGAGGGTATTATGCTAAGTGAAATAAGTCAATCAGAGAATGACAATTATCATATGGTTTCACTCATATGTGGAATATAAGAAGTAGTGCAGAGGATCATAGGGGAAGAGAAGCAAAACTGAATGAGAAGAAACCAGAGAGGGGGACAAACCATGAGAGACTCTGGACTCTGGGAAATAAACAGGGTTGTGGAAGGGGAGGTGCGTGGGGAGATGGGTTAACTGGGTGATGGTTATTAAGGAGGGCACGTGATGTGATGAGCACTGGGTGTTACACACAACTGATGAATTGTTGAACACTACATCAAAACCTAACGATGTACTACATATTGGCTAATTGAGTTTAAATAAAAAAAAAAAGCAAACCAATAAATGAACTCCATAAAGAAATTATTCATCTCACATGCAGATGAGTTAAAGTAAGTAAATCTTAGAGGAGGAAATTTGAGGCCTAAAAGGACCAGCAAAAAGTGATGGAATGAATTGAGCGCAGAGCTAAGACATATAAGTGTTGTCAACCGACAGCATGCAAATATGAATGGACCTTCGAAGATTCCCATGACAGAACATTCATATTTTGAAAATGAGAGCTTGAGTTTAACATTTCAGGTAATAACTAACTGCGAGAAAGAAGAGAGAGTAATACAAAGTATGCCATTTTCCTCAAATATGGATACTGTGTGTTCTCGGTTTTAATACCTAAAGAAATAGATATTCAGTTTTTTAAAATTGAACCACAAGCATGCTGTCTAAATTACTGATGAAAGGGAAGAGAGATTCTTATGGGAGAAGAAGGCTGAGGTGAAGTGGCAGCGGCTTGAGGCTGTGTCCGGCCTTCTCCTGGATCCTCATCTGGCTCTCCCACTCCTGGGCTACATGTGTCTTAGTCATCCATGATGAAACGCGTCCTTCATCTTCTGTAGGATCTCCACACTACTGAGGTCCGAGACAACAAGAACAGACATGGTTTCTGTCCATCCTCCTGGGGTCCAGCTCATCATTCTTGTGACCTTCAAGCTCTAGCATTAGACATCCAAGAGAATAGCCTTCCAGAAACTGCTTAACTACCTCAGCTATGTCCAAATTCCTATAAAAATTCCTATATATGTGTATGTATGTGCATGTGTGTACATATTCTAGCAGTTCTGCTTCTTTGATTGACCCCCGACTGATAACAACATCAGCACTAATCACGTATACACTATATATTCAGGGATATAAATATAACAGGGAAATGGTCTTGGCTTGGTCATTAATTCAAGGTATGGCTCTGCCATTTGCCTTGTATAATATTGGGCAAATCCCATTACTCTGTGAATCTGTTTCCTTATCTGTAATATGGTGGTTTGGTACCACTAATCTCTAAATTTGTATTGCTCTTGTTGTTTCTCGAAGCTGCAATTTCACATCCACTGACAAGCTCTGAAATCAATATAGCGGGTAGGAACCAACATCATAGAGACATTACATGGAATAGAATAGAAAAGAAAATACCAAAGTGCATTACATGTAGTAAGGATAATATTTTAATTTCAAGTAGATAGATATGAATGTGTGTATGTTATAATGTAAAATATATTTCTTACTGGGAGTCAGATTAGAAAACCTGGAAAAATGTTTCTTTTTGTAACCATCAGGGAGATTATTCCTCAGGTCTAAGACTTACATGTTTAGTCTGGACAATTCCAGTAACATAGGAAGGGAAAACTGTAGATTACATTCTACAGCTAGTCTGGCCACTCCATTCTCCCTGGTTTTGTTTTCCTCAGCTTATAATGTTTGGATACATGCATGAACCACACAGCATTTTAAGTTTGAATTAGTTACCAACATTAAAACTTTCAGAGATATGGAAAATCCAGGTTTCTGGCTTCTCTTGAAAGTTTAGAATGTCTTTTATACTGGGTGACTTTGGTTTGGCAATAATCAGCTAGAAATGAACAGAGATTGCTCTCCAGTACAATGGGCGTGTGTTTTGTTGTTTTTATTTTAAGTTTTTATTTATTTGAGAGAGAGAGAGAGCACGACCGGGGGTGGGGGGTGCAGAGGGAGAGGGAGAGAGAGTCTCAAGCAGACTCTGTGCTGAGAGCAGAGCTTCCTGTGGGGTTTGATCCCATGACGCTAAGACCACAACCTGAGCTAAAATCAAGAGTCTGACACTAAGCTGACTGAGCCACCCAGGTGCCCCAACATGTTTTTTAAAATGTAGGTTTTATTTATTATTTTTCAGATATAGTGAGATCAAAAGACTAGGAGACAATTATCATTGAAAAGATTATTTGTGGGGAGCCTGGGTGGCTCAGTTGGTTAAGCACCTGCCTTCCACTCAGGTTATGATCCCAGGGTCCTGGGATCGAGTCCCACACCAGGCTCCCTGCTCAGCGGGGAGTTTGCTTCTCCCTCTGCCCCTCACCCTGCTCATATTCGCTCTCTCTCAAATTAATTAATAAATAAAATCTTTAAAAAAAGAGATAATTTGTTACTCACAGAGGAGGGGCCATGAAACGCCATGTCATGCCACAGGGTAGGGGCGCACTGGGAAATACCCGAGTTGGTCAGGAGTCAGAGGGAGCGGGAACACAGGGGCCAGAACCTTTATTGTAGTGTCGCAGGCAAAGCAAGGCAGGGTACACAGGTTTAGGATTGGCTAGCATGAATAATTTCAGCAGCTCTGGTGTGCGGGACTGTCTGTTGTCTGGTATTTGGCCCTGAGTAATTTGTGCAGGGGAGTAGTGGCCCCAAGTGTAAGAGGCCCTTATAAAAAAGTTGGTTTGGAGATGTTGGCAGGGATGAAGAGAAAGGGGAACCCTCTTACACTGTTGGTGGGAATGCAAGCTGGTGCAGCCACTCTGGAAAACAGTATGGAGGTTCTTCAAAAAGTTGAAAATAAAGCTACCATACAATCCAGCAATTGCACTACTGGGGATTTACCCCAAAGATACAAATGTAGGGATCCAAAGGGGTACATGCATTCCGATGTTTATAGCAGCAATGTCCACTTATAGCAGCAATGTCCACAATAGCCAAACTGTGGAAAGAGCCAAGATGTCCATCGACAGATGAAAGGATAAAGAAGATGTGGTATATATATATATATATATATATATATATATATATATATATACACACAATGGAATATTATGCAGCCATCAAAAGGAATGAGATCTTGCCATTTGCAACAAAGTGGATGGAACTGGAGGTGTTATGCTGAGTGAAATAAGTCAATCAGAGAAGACATGTATCATATGACCTCACTGATATGAGGAATTCTGAATCTCAGGAAACAAACTGAGTGTTGATGAGTGGTGGGGGGTGGGAGGGATGGGGTGGCTGGGTGATAGACATTGGGGAGGGTATGTGCTATGGTGAGCGCTGTGAATTGTGCAAGACTGTTGAATCACAGAAATGTACTTCTGAAACAAATAATGCAAGATATGTTATGAAAAAAGAAAAAGAAGAAGATAGCAGGAGGGGAAGAATGAAGGGGAGTAAGTCGGAGGGGGAGATGAACCATGAGAGATGATGGACTCTGAAAAACAAACTGAGGGTTCTAGAGGGGAGGAGGGTGGGGGGATGGGTTAGCCTGGTGATGGGTATTAAAGAGGGCACATTCTTCGTGGAGCACTGGGTGTTATGCTCAAACAATGAATCATGGAACACTACATCAAAAGCTAATGATGTAATGTATGGTGATTAACATAACAAAAAAATTTAGAAGAAGAAGAAGAAGAAGAAGAAGAAGAAGAAGAAGAAGAAGAAGAAGAAGAAGAAGAAGATAGCAGGAGGGGAAGAATGAAGGGGGGAAATCGGAGGGGGAGATGAACCATGAGAGACGATGGACTCTGAAAAACAAACTGAGGGTTCTAGAGGGGAAGGGTGTGGGGGGATGGGTTAGCCTGGTGATGGGTATTAAAGAGGGCACGTTCTGCATGGAGCACTGGGTGTTATACACAAATATGAATCATGGAACACTACATCAACAACTAATGATGTAATGTATGGTGATTAACATAACATAATAAAAAAAAGTTGGTTTGGGGGTGTGAGTTCTGGATTTGTTGGTTTGCATATGAAAAGTGGGCTAGCAGGCTTGTCCTTTCTTAGCTCTAGGAATTAGCTAGTCCTTCCAGGGGCCATCTGTCCAGGGTCTGCAAGGCCCTAAGAGCATCAGAAGTACAGACAATAAAAAAGCATGATCACTACAGCATGTGAACTATAGTTTGCTCCAGTCCCTACCAGGCCAAGCTCCCTCATTTGTTCCAAGCATGTGAGCTCTGGACTCCCAGGTTGGTGTCAATTTCCCACTGGTATAGTGGTGAAGAATATGCTTCAGCCTAGGAGAGAGCTAGCTACATGATTTTCCACCATACACTGTGACTAGCAGAGAACACAGAAGTGCAGGGTAGCTGTCCTGTTTGGGAAGATTGCAGAATGGGAAGCAGAGACTCCCCGGCTCCTGTGCCCACCACTCAGGGCTGATGATTTGGGCTGACAGAAGAGACACAAGTGTCTCTATAACCTCTGACTGGCAAATGATCCATTGCCAATGAGACAGGATGTTTCTGGCTGGATTATCAATAGGGCCCAAATCCCTCCGGACAGTAATTGTCCTTGGCCAATGCTGGTGAAAGCATTACTTGGATTTTTTGTTTTTAAATTTGGGACCAGCAGTCAGGCTCATGTCTCCCACTAATATTGATGCCTTTGGGTCTGGGGAAGAAGTCAGCATTTTTTTTTTAAGAAGTCAGCACTTTAGGACTTTGTTCACCAGGAAGACAAGATGCCAAAGGGACACCCCATCTCATAATGCCTCACTGCCCTTGTGATTGTCTTAGATCCTGAATTACAGAACCAAAATGCTCTTTTCCTCTTGATTCATATCTGGTGTAATGTAGCGATATGAATCATGTTTCTCAGTGATGTACATGGCGTCTGGCATCAGAAGGTCCTGGGTTCAAATCTCAGCTTTTACTATCTTCACCTTGTGCAGTATCACAATGTACTTAATTTCTTTTATTCTGTTCTCTATCTACAAAATTGGAATAATAATATCTGCATAGGTTTCTGTGAAAGCTAAGCAAGTCAATTAAGTAAATCATACCAGGCACAAAATAAATGCTTGTATAGAATGGCGGTTATTTTACTACTATTCATCAAATATTCTATGTCTGGCTTGGTGCTGGTACCACAAAGAGAAGGCATGGTCTCCATCCTAAGAAAATGTAATCCAGTGTGGTAAGTGCTGTAATATAGAAAGGAATAGAGTTCGCATGAAGAAGGTTCTCTTCTTGGGGAAGAGGTAGAGTACATTGGGAGAGGTATTAAGGAGCAAGGCCAGGAACAGGGTAGGATGAATGAGGTCCCTCAGGGAGCCGTTTGCATGACCTTGAGAGGGAGTGCCCTCAAATGTTGTATCTTGAGCACCTATCTTGCCTCAACTAGTCCTGGCCCCCCTATTCAAGAGAATTAGAATTAGACCTTGAAGTGTAAGTAGGAGATGGTGAGATGACTCTTCCAAGCAAAGGGGAAGGTGTCTACAAAAACATAAAGCAAGAAAATAAAATAGTGTATTCATGTAATTCACCACGAACGAACCATAATGTGGCCATCAGGAAGAGTGAGCTGTGAGACTACAAAGGTAGGGAGAGGTCACATCATGAAGTGCATTTCTAGGCATGCAAAGGAACTTGGCCTTTATCCTTGGCAGTGGGGAACCTTTGTAAATAACCTCGTAATACACTTAATAAGAAACACACAGGATCTAAACAAACACAAATATAAAATTTTTCTGAGAGGCATAAAAGAAATCTTGAATGAATGGAAAAACAGAGAGCTGTCTTTGTATTCCTAATACCATCGAGACTCAGTGTAAACTCTCAAAACTGCATGGCCATCAAACTGTTACTGTCAGACTCAGCATCATCCAAGAACTTTCCACTTGGCCTAACTCCATCAAATCCTGGATGATGTCAATCAGTAAAAGGTACAACCTTCTGTTTCACCACTGTGATTTCTGATCGTGCAATAACTGATAGAGTTCCGGAGCAGTGAAGGAGCAAAGGCAAAAATGGGGGTCTTCCTCCATGTGTCTGGTGATGCATATGCCCAGAATTTTTATATGAGACTGCACACTGAGGAGGCAGTCTGGTACTGAGTGTTATTGATCATGTTATCATGGTAACACTCGGAAACTTGGAGCTATAATTAATTTGCTTTAAGAGAGATAAAGAAATGGACCATTTCTTGTTTCATATGTTGTAGAGAAATTCTTACCTGCCCCCATAAAGAATCAAGAACTCCTTTTTAGGGATTAAGAGTACACTTGTCTTGATGAACACCAAATAATGCAGAGAATAGTATTTAATCATTATATTGCTTACCTGAAACTAATATAGCACTATATGTTCATTATCCTTCAATTAAAAAAGAGCCCCCTTTTTAAAAATCCAAGTAAGCCTTATCATTTATAATCATTGCTTCTAGTGAAGGCAACTATGTCAGTCAACGATTTGCAGCAACATTTTGCATAACGATAATGTAGATGCTTAGAATACCTAGCATTTGTTTTGTGCTTATTCATCCATGGCTTAGCTGCCATTTGGCTTTGCTTGGTTACACTCCAAGCTCTGAGCACCAGGATGCAGGTTGGGTTCAGGTCTTTTCCACATGCCTCCCTATTTTTGGATCAGCCACTTCCTAGGGCATGCCCTTCTTGAGGTGGGTCACATGAGTGAAAGAGGAGGGTAGGAGCACATGGTGCCTCTTCAGGCCATGGTTTGGGCCTCGTGCCCACCATCCACAAGGCAAGCCAATCCAGTGGCCAAGTCTCATGTGTACTGAGGCTCAAGGGAGTATGCGAGACAGCAATCCAATCTGTCATAGTCACATAACAGGACTATTGGGTTTGCTCACCATTTAAATGATAAAAGCTCTTGGACTGCAGGTTCTTTGGTAAGTCACTTCTAAGAGTGGTTCCAATCTACCTTTGCAACTCCAGTGGGTGCAGATTCACCATGAACGAACCATAACGTGGTAATGTGCATAATGTGCACTCTGTAAAAACCAAAGCACCTGAAATGTACTTTTCATAATTGTTTCAACAGTAAAATCAAACATGTCCATGAGTCCTCAACCCGAGCTTCCTACTTACACACTGATTTTCTGCTGGATGGCTCCAGGGACAGCCTAATGCTGTCCCTGCTGGTATGGACAGTGCAGGTCACACTGCTGATGGGGGCACGTACTCACAATGTATGCTATGTCTCTTTCAGCATTTAGTATTTCTCTCATTCCGGTTTTGAACATGCTCTCCATTGCAATGCAGAAATCCTGGAACTCTACACTTTTTCCTAGAAAGCCTGTTTGTTAATAAAATGAGCCTTAGAGGCCAAATATTCTTCACTGGGCTCAGATCCTGCAGACAGCCCCCCATCCCCGTGACTGACAAATAACACTCTCCTGTCCCATCCATGTCACCTGCACAGCAGAGAAGGGCAAATCCCTGGCAAAGATACGAGAATGAATCTGAGATTGGAAATCAGGATGCCTGGCTTCCAGGGCTGGCACGGTTTCTTTTCCTTCTGTTTCCTCATCTGTAAAATGGAGATTATAACTGCCCTACTTTCTCAACACAGCGGCCGTGAAGACAAAATGAGAAGAGCACGTTGCAAAATAAGAAACACTATTCAAATGCAAGACAATTTTAGATTCTTTGATTCCTCTCTAAATTAATAATAGCCCCTCACATTTGTACAATGCTTCTCATTTTTCAAAGCCCTTGCAATTGCAGTATCTCATTTTATCCACACCACGGTCTGCATTTGTTCAGAGGAAATGGGGGGTGGTGGGGGGGATTGGAACAGTCCTGTTTCAGTCCTTGCCTAGGGCCATCCGGGAAGTCACAGGGCTGGGATAGCAGCCAATTTCCCCAATGCTGGTCCTGTACTTCTCCCATTGGAATCCGCTGCTTCAGATTCTCCGTCAATGCCCTTGATCGTCCATCTGGAAAAGTGTGTCACTAATGCTGGTAATGGTGTGAGGTCAGTCAGGGCGTGTAACAACTTCCTCCTGGGAATGTGAGCCTAGGGCTCCAGAGAGTAATTCCAGGGCTTGTCCAGTCCTGGGCAATGCTGGTGGGCTCTGTGGTCTAAGCCCCAGGGTCACTGGCAGGCTCTGCCCCATCCTATTCTATCACCTTCTTCTTAGGATGGTGGGACAATGGCCAGCAGTTAAGACATCCAAAAGTGATTTCCTGAATTCCCTACAGTGATGAGGCAAAATTCTCTGGGACATAAAACGATCTACTTACTTAAAATGGAAAGAAACTTAGAGATCTTTCTCTTGCAAACTGCTCATTCTGTAGCTAGAACATAGAGGGTTACAGAGGAGTAGAAACTTGCTCGGGGTTAGAGAATGGATTTTGGGCTCTTGCAGATTTGGGGATTCATTCTCAGCTCTGCCACTAATTGATGGAGGGGCCAGGATAGTAGGGGAGGATGAAATGAGATCAGTGGGGTTTTTTTGTTTGTTTTGTTTTTTTAAGATTTTATTTATTTATTTGACAGAGAGAGACAGCAAGAGAGCGAACACAAGCAGGGGAGTGGGAGAGGAAGATGCAGGCTTCCCGCCAAGCAGGGAGCCCGATGCGGGGCTCGATTCCAGGACCCCGGGATCATGATCTGAGCCGAAGGCAGACGCTTAACGACTGAGCCACCCAGGCGCCGCTGATCTCTGAAAACTCTTGATAAATACTGCCAAGTTTGGCTTCAGAAATGTGGTTTAAATCTTTATTTTCCCAACCATTGTGCAAAACGTGTCTGATCACACCCTTGCAAACACTGGATATTATCTTTTTGTAATCTTTGTTAATTTTATAGGTGAAAAATGTTTCTCATTATTATTCTAGTGCAAACTTCTTTGATTATTAGTGATGTTAAATATTAATTTTAATTGTATTTTTTTACTAGCGAAGTTTGTCATTTTTATGTAGTCAAATTCATTAAAGCTTAAAGCTGATCTCTCTATGCCCCCTCCCTGCTAACTCTCCTGATATTTTCACCCAAAAACTGTCTTTATGACATGAGATACCATTTGATGGGTTGTGTTGATCAGTGCAAACCTATTTTAGCAGAATAAGGAAATGTATTAGATTGAATAACAGGAATATAAAAAGATACTTGGTGAGAGATCTTGTAATGGGTATATGCACTTGAGAATATTTGTATATGATATTTTGTTGTTAGAAAAAAATAGTTTGACTTAAATGAGTAGAATTTGCTGGCAAAGGCACATGCCATGATCCACATGATATTTGGATTTGCAGACATGATAAGGAGGAAGATATGGTAAGCCTTTAACATTCTGGTGACCCCAAAAGGTGGAGAAGAACTGGGGTAGGATTTGAGAGATGTTCATGCACAGCATTACTTAAACCATGTGGACCAGGTTTGAACATGAATAAAGAATGTGCATAAAGCCCATTTTCTTGGCTATAGCATCTACTTTTTGTTTCTCCCATTGGATCAAAGATCTAAAACCATCAATACTGGAAAAAAATAGTATAAATTGAGTTATAGATGGGATTTCTAATTTTTACATGATCAATACCTGGAGAAAAAGACTTATAACTACATAATAATCAGAAATATCTGTATGTAAAGCACTGCACATGTAAAATTGAAAACTAAACAATAATGTGGGAACAATAGTGGCAACATACATGAAAAATAGTTAAGTTCTTTGAGATATATATATATACACACACATATATATATCACCCCCCCAAGTAATAAGAAAAACACAAAGACTTCAACAGAACTATGAGCTTAAGATGTGAATAAGCAAGTTTCTAGAAGAAACTAAGAGATAATAAGCATATGAAAAACTGCTCAGCTTTGCTTGTATTGAAACAAATGCAGGGCTGGGGCGCCTGGGTGGCTCAGTTGGTTAAGCGACTGCCTTCAGCTCAGGTCATGATCCTAGAGTCCCGGGATCAAGTCCCATGTCTGGCTCCCTGCTCAGCAGGGAGTCTGCTTCTCCCTCTGACCCTCTTCCCTCTCGTGCTCTCTATCTCTCATTCTCTCTCTCTCAAATAAATAAATAAAATCTTAAAAAAAAAAAACAAACAAATGCAGGGGTGCCTGGTGGCTCAGTCAGTTAAGTGTCTAACTCTTGGTTTCGGATCAGGTCATGATCTCAGCTTTCAGGGTTGTGGGATCAATCCCCGCATTGGACTCCACACTCAGCGAGGAGTCTGCTTCAGATTCTCTGTTCCCCCTCTCTGTCTCTCTCTCTCTCTCTCAAATAAATTTTAAAAATCTTTAAAAAAAACAAATGCAAATTTAAGCAATGAGATCACATTTTAAAGACATAATATTAATTATAAAATAGCATGATATAGAACTTGCATAATTATGGGTTTATTTAAAAACAACAACACCCATGTTTATATATTGTCTTCATGTTGATAGTGGTTATTTTTAAATTATGAGATTGTGGGTGATTTCTTTCTCTTTCTCTCTCTCTTTTTTTTTCTCTTATATTAATTTAAAATTTTTCTACCTAAGCATTAATTGCTTTCAAAATAAGACCAGTTATTTATGTATTTACTTACTTTTTTAGTGATAATACCCAAAGCTGACATGGTTGTGCAGAAATGGGTATTTTCGTGTCCTGACAACGGGAGTATAAATAAATTCAACATTTCTGAGAAGTGATTTGTCAGGAGAAAAACTTTCAAAATCTACATACTCTTCAAGCTGGTATTAAATTTATCTGCTTTATTAAGTTTATATTAAAATATATGAGGAAGGAACATAAGATACAGAGACAATAATATTCATTACAATGCAGATATTTGTAGTTAAACTTTGTGACAACTTACATGTTCAAGAAGACAGAACCAGAATATAATTACAGAGCAATTAGCACTGCTCTGAGGATGGTATTTGAAGTGCCTCCAAAAAGTGAGTCATGCTCGAATAAATTTGAGAAACACCATGTTAAACAAAGTCAAATATTTTTCTTTAGTTGTAGGATTTTCAGAGACTTTAATAGCTACTGTGCATTATGACAATTCAAATAGGCAGTATTTCACAAACTTATTTTACAGCAGAACTTATTTTTCTTTCAATGTACCTATGGGAATCTTCCAGATTAATGTTCAGAGAACATCAGTTTTGGAAACATTGCCATCCAGACTCCTTCAAACGGTGTTGTAGAAGGGTATTTCACTACCTGGAAAGGGGTACACAACACACACGAAATGACAAAACAGGTTACAGAAGAGTGTGCATAGCATGATCCCATTAATGGAAGATCATGAATGCATTGAAAAGAAACTGGCAAAAAAAAAAAAAAATTAACAGCAAAGCGTTAAAAGTGGTTCTGTCTGGGTAATAGAAAATGGGTATTTCTTTTCTTTTTTTTGCTTATACACATTTAATAGGATTTCACAATGAACATATATTACTGCACAAATAAGGAAAATAAAAGGTACAAAATGATGTAGAGGAATATGCAATATGTTGTTCACAATGTGTTTGGTGTGAAAAGGAGATTACAAAGCAAAACAATATCTTTTTAAAAATTACTTCCACATATGGATAGCTGTGCAGAGAAAAAGGAAGTGTACCAAGATATTAGCAGTTATTATTTGGGGGTCATATCTGGGATTACAGATAATTTTATGTAAACAGATTCCTTTCTTGTTGGTCTTTTGTTCCGAAGAATGCGACTTAAGCTGCTGGATCCTCTAAGGGAGTGGGTTTCTAAGGTAGGATGCAGAAACCCCAAGGAGGGTATGAGATGATATATTGGTTGGGAAACATTATTAAAGTATGTATTTATTTTTCTCATCCTTTGTATGCCCATTTTTCTATGTTTAGTAATGTATGAAATATATATTAGCACTGTAGTACATGTATGAAGTTTGTAGATGCATTTATATACATTAACAGTGCATTCTCCAAAATTTTCTTCCCACAGGGGATCATGATCAAAAATGTTTGTTAACTACCCCTCTAGAACACTGAAGCACTGGCAAGAGACATCCTTGGCCATGTTTCCTATCTTCTGAAAGATACTATCCTAGTGCCATGGGCAGTGGTTGGTGACCCAACTGCTTAAATCTTCTCTCTGGCTTTGTTGACCAACTAGCCTGAGGATCCCAATTTCCCATTCTGTTCAGTTTCCCAAGTCTCAGTGTCTGCTTTCAGGATAAGGGAAAGGGCATTATATTGATTTGATGGCTAATGATGCTAAATACTAAATATATCTGGCTCTTCATCTTCTGGTTGAGTGATGATTGCTGTCCTTGGCCCCACTGGGTGGACCCATGTGACCAATTCTGTCCAGACAGTTGTGAGTTGTAGAGTCATGTGTCACCCTTAGTACAGGCATTTGATTACTATTGTGGGACTCTCCTTTCTACCACCATGACCCACAATGTTTGATATTGTGGGGGCTCCATCAGGCTTGGCTCTAGGGAGAGGACAAGTATGACAGACAGCAGTGCCCCCAGCCGAGTGAGTAAGAAATAAGCCCCAAGTGTCCATCAATGGATGAATGGATAAAGAAAATGTGATATCGGGGCGCCTGGGTGGCTCAGTCGGTTAATCGTCTGCCTTCAGCTCAGGTCATGATCCTAGGGTCCTGGGATTGAGCCCCGCATTGGGCTCCCTGCTCCGCAGGAAGTGTGCTTCTCCCTCTCCCACTCCCCCTGCTTGTGTTCCCTCTCTCGCTGTGTCTCTCTCTGTCAAATAAATAAATAAAATCTTTAAAAAAAAAAGAAAATGTGAGGGCGCCTGGGTGGCTCAGTTGGTTAAGCGACTGCCTTCGGCTCAGGTCATGATCCTGGAGTCCCAGGATCGAGTCCCGCATCGGGCTCCCTGCTCAGCAGGGAGTCTGCTTCTCCCTCTGACCCTCTTCCCTCTCGTGCTCTCTCTCTCTCATTCTCTCTCTCTCAAATAAATAAATAAAATCTTTAAAAAAAAAAAAGAAAAGAAAATGTGATATACATATATACAGTAGAATATTATTCAGTCACAAAAGTCACAAAAAAGACAACATGGATGAACCTAGAAGACATTATGCTCAGTGGAATAAGCCAGACACAGAAAGACAAATACCATATGATGTCACTTATGTGTGGCATGTAAAAAAGTAGAACTCAAGAGAACCAGAGAGTAGAATGGTGGATGCCAGAGGCTGGGGGCGTGGGGGTGGGAGAAATGGGGAGATGTGGGTCAAAGGGTACAAATTTTCAGTTATAAGACAAATAAGTTTTGGGGATCTAATGCACAGCATGGTGACTATAGTTAATAATACTGCATTGTACACTTGAAATCTGTTAAAGAGTAGATCTTAAATGTTCTCATAAAAAACAAAGTAACTATGTGAAGTGATAGAGGTATTAACATATTTAATGTATACGGATCATCATATTGTATACTCTAAATATATACAATTTTTGTCACTTATCCCTCAAAAAAGCTGGCAAAAAAGGGGAAATAAGCTCTGATTTGTTTAAGTCCTTGAAATTTGGGGGATATTTGTTACTCCACCCAACTTAAACCATGCTGACTTTGACATCAGAGCTTGCCTGTGAACCCCAGGTGTTGGAGATGGGCTCGAACCCATCCAGTATTGAAGTCCTATCCTTGGTTCTCCTGACAGAATGGAATATAATTGCATAGATTTTTATTTTTGTGTATGATTAAGGACTACTTATTTCTGACCTTCTAAGGGAATTGCTAAACTTTTAAAACTGTTTATATACAGAAACAAAAGTTAGTGAGTTACTAGATTTTTCTGAGGACTTTAATTCATTTTTCTCCTAAGAAATCTCCTTTCACTCTTGACCTATTTCCACAGTGCACTCTCCCCCAGGCTCCTTTCCTAATGCCTGCCTGGTGGTTAAGGGATTATAGTAGAGTCGTAGCTTATGCAGGAGCGAGACTTTAAAGGCAGTGAACAGAAAACAATACATAAAAATAGTTCATTCTCAAAAATATTTTTCAGGTTTTTTTTCTAATTTAGAAATGTGTTGATCACAGCTCTAAAGCATTAAAACCCTTGAACATTTCTCAAATTGCTTTTAAAGAATATTACACATGACTTTCTGCATACAAACCTGCACATGTACTAAAACATTGACATATATAGTAATCTAAAATATGCCATAAAGGGTACACAAGCACCTGCATCTACACACACTAGAATCACATTTAGTGTGGCAAATGCTTGCACTATGAGATTGATGGGGAAAACGGTGGATTAATGTCATCTGTCTCATGCTCAGTTTTATACATAAGCCTATGGAGTGTGTGATGGGTACAATTTCCTGCATTATTTAAACACGTTTTCTTTTCCCCCTGGCCACCCCTGCAAGGTATTTGAATTTTCGGATGTTAAATGCATGACTGTTACAGTCATGCTATGCTTCCTCATTATAGCATTTGATTCTGTTCTTTCTCTTCTATGCATTGATTGACTTTTCCCCTTTAAGGAAAAGCAGAGCTAATATATCCACCCGCTCTACCATAAGACACGCCCAAGATGGCATGGTGTATAGGATGTATAATGGTGTGTACAAGAGCACTCATTGCACACAGGACTGTCAAGCAGGGGAAATGAGGTATGCAGGCTTGATAAATATGATGCACGGTTACATGCCACAAAAGTGGTGAAATCTTAAGGCTAGACCATTAAGGTCACATGGAGGGAATGGAGGAAAGATCTTGGAACCATATTGCTCAGCCCTTATCAAGCAGATGAGGACATAGACAGGACCACAGCTCAGACCCAACTCCCAGCTCTCCCTTCAATTGTCCACTCTCCACTGCCTTACCTCTCACATCCATTCCAGCTCAAAGTGGCAGTATTTTTTAGGTAAGCAAGATATTAGCAGAGTTTCACTGTTTTCCCTTTCCAGAGTTTTAAAGTAGAGCCTATTGTAGGGATAAGAAAACCCAGATAAGCAAAGAGCTCTGTAGTTAGCACTGCCCTGTCAAGGCAGTTCCCACTCACTACTAGAGTAGACAAGAATATGGGTTCTAGCATATGCTTCTGAAAGACTCTCCTGGACCTAACTCTAGCCCGGCTCTTCTGAGTCCTCTTTCTGATGAGGTGTTGCCCTTGGGCTCTGTCCTTGGCCCATTTAGTCCAGTTTTAGCAAGAATTCTGCTGGGTGAGTTTAGTGAGAATCCCCTACCTTTGATATCTGATCAGATTCCTCACCTCCCCCACCCCACCTTGGTATCTGACAATCCTTGACATCTGATCAAATTCCTTATTCCCCTAACCTTCATATCTTATCACCTTGGCCTGCCTTCAGCAAAAATCCTGTGTAGTTGGTTTAGCAGAATTTATCTTACCCCTGATGCTTCCTTTTTATAATTTCCCATCCACTGACCCCCTACCCTGATCCTTGGCAGCCAATCTCTACTTGCTCTTATATCTGAGGTTGAGCCCAATCTCTCTTCTCTACCGCAAAACCCCCATCGTAGTGGTCCCCCTGAAAAGAGTCCACTTTACAGTTTTTAACAAGTGTCATGACTGATTTTTTCTTTAGCATTACTACCTGGGTTCAAATTCGAGGTCCACTATTTATGGTCTGTGTATTATTCTCCTTATTTACAAAATGAAAATAATTAGACCTACCTCATAGGGTTGTGTGAGAATTAAGTGAAGTGATATATCTGTTTATATCTATATCCATATGTGTATCTATATCTATCTAGCACAGTGCCTGGGACATGGTAACACTCCATACTTCCTGGCTGTTACTGTTTCTTCCACTAGAACGTAAACCCTGGAGGTATACTTTGAGTCTCTTTGTTCCAGTGTCCTATGTCCACTGCTTTAGGAAGTGTCAAGTGCACAGTAAGCTTCCAATAAATGTTTGATGACTGAATAAATGAATGAATGCAGTTCTTTAATTTCCTTTCCCAGAATTTGGAAGACATGATGGAGTCCTCACACTTGCTCATGGTGATGGAACAAAGCCTCAGGGCTTTCCTCTGTGTGGTAGCCAATTAAGGGCAGAGGGTACTTTAGGATGTATGCACTCATTCATTCATTCAACAAATACCTAATGGTAGCAAGTGATAGAGATAAAAAGATGATGAAGACTCTGAATAAAGGCAGAGAGAGATCACATGCCAGGTACAGGTAGATTTCAAGCATCCTTTCAATGTTGTTGCTGTGTCAAGGGAGAAGCATGTGTTGGCAAGAGATGAAGTTAGAAGCTGGGAAAGGCCATATCATGGAGGACTTCACAGACTTGCATTGGGTTCCACAGAAGCAATCCATGAAACCCGGATTCATATGCAAGTGATTCATTAAGAAGTGCTCCATATAGAAGCAAAAGCAGAAGAAGAAGCAGAAGAAGGAGAAGAAGAAGGAGAAGGGCTCCCAATGGAAAAAAATATTTGCAAACCATGTATCCAATAAAAGGGGTTAATATCCAAAATATATTTTAAAAACTTACACAACAAACACAAATAATCCAATTTTCAAATAGATGAAAGACCTGAATAGACATTTGTCCAAAGAAAATATATGAATGGCCACCAAGTACTTGAAAAGATGCTCAACATCACTAGTTATTAGAAAAAATGCAAATCAAAACCATAATGAGTTATCACCACATGCCTGTTAGCATGGCCATCATCAAAAAGTCAAGAGATAGCAAATGTGGTTGTGGATGTAGAGGAAAGGGAACCCTTGTGCACTATTGGTGGGAATGTAAACTGGTACAGCCATAATGGGAAACAGCATGGAGTTTCCCCCCAGATTAACAATAGACCTACCATATGAACCAGCCATTCCATTGTTGATTCTTTATACAAAGGAGTTGAAAATGGGATCTTGAAGAGATATCTGCACCCCTATGTTCATTGCAGCATTAGTTACAATAGCCAAGACATGGAAATAACAGACGAATGGATAAATAAGATGTGGTGTATAAACACAGTGGAACATTATTCAGCCATGAAAAGGAGGAAATCCTCCATTTGTTACAATACAGATGGACCTTGAGAGCATTAAGCTAATTAAAATAAGTCAGATAGAGAGAGACAAATGCTGTATGAGTTCACTTTCTAAAAACAAAACCAAAAACCAAAAGCCAAACTCACAGAAAGAGATCGGAGTTGTGGTTACCAGAGGCAGGTGGGTGGGAGTGAGGGAACTGGAGGAATGGTGGTCAAAGGTCCAAACTTCCAGTTATAAGATAGTAAGTCCTGAGCATGTAACAACGTACAACATGATGACTGTAGCTAACACTACTGTAGGCAAACAGACGTCATCAAGGAGTATAAATCCTAAGAGTTCTCATTGCAAGAAAAAATATTTTTTCTTTTTCTCTTTTTTGTATCCATATGAGATGATGGATGTTAACTAAACTTATTGAGCTAATCATTTCACGATATATGTAAGTCCAGTCACACTATTCAACTTAAACTGTGCTGTATATCAATATATTATATCTCAGTAAAACTTGTTGGGGGCGGAGAAGTGCTTCTAGAAAAATCTGATTAGAGAATGGAAGAAGCAGGGTGGAGAAGCCAGGAAGCCAACTGTGGTTGCTAGGGTCCAAGAGGGCCCCCCAGTGCTCCCCGCTGGCTGGTATCTGTTTTTGCTATCCTGTCCCACATCATACTGACTGGTCTATGTGACCAATAGCATGTAGCAGAAGTGATGGCATGTCCCTTCTGAGATTTGGTTCTGTTTTGGAGCTCTCTTGCTCACTGGCTGGCTCTTCTCTTAGATCATTTGCCTTGGGAGAAGACAGTTGCCATGTCATGTGAGCAGCCCTAGAGAGAAGCCCATCTGGCAAGGACCCGAAGCTTCCTGCCAACAGCCATGTGAGTGATCTTGGAAGCAGACTCGCCATCCCCATCAGATGGCTGCATCCCCAGCTGACAACCTGCCTGCAGCCAGGTAAGTTGCTCCCAGATTCCTTACCCTCAGATACTGTGTGAGATAATAAATGTTTGTTGTCTTAAGCCATTAAGTTTTGAGGGAATTGGCTATGCATCAATAGATAAATAATAGACCCAGGAAGGGTGTGATTTTTTTAAAAAAGATTTTTCTTAAAGATTTCTTTATTTATTTGAGAGAGAGCACATGAGTGGGGTGGGGCAGAGGGAGAGAGAATCTCAAGCAGACTCACCGCTGAGCGCGGAGCCCAACACGAGGCTAGATTTCACAACTCTGAGATCATGACCTGAGCCAAAACCAAGAGTCAGACACTTAACTGACTGAGCCACCCAGGTGCACCTGAAAAGAATGTGATTTTAGGCAAAGTCCTAACCTCAACTTGATCAGGAGAGCAACTCTGAATTGTACGTTACATCTCACAGCTGGTCCTTACTTGAGGCAAGGGAGCTGGGTTTTCCTACTCTTATTTCAATGAGTCAGTAGGCTGCCTTGACTTTTGATTCTCTGTACTTGTGGGCAAAAAGGCTCCATTCGTGCAGAGCAGTCCTCTAGAGAGAGTCTAAGGTATGGGCCCTTAGATGCAAAGCATACAGAAGCTGGGGGGAGTGGGGGGGATAGGAACCCAGAAATACTGGAAGGGATTCAAGGGGATATGGGCTGAGCCTTGATCGTGTCCACTAACCAGGACATACCTGGCCTTGGTTTGCCCTGTAGGTGATAAGGAGCCATCATAGAATTTCAAGCAAGGATGGTTCTGTTTAACCCCTTCTGCCAAGAAATAACTATTTGTGGGAAATAATCAAGCATCAGATCTAAGTGAAGCAGCTCTTGCTTTGCTGTTCCCTACCTTTTCTCTCTAAATTATAAATATACAAATATATATTATAAATATAACCTGTGTGTAACTCTGACTTAATGAGAAACATTTACAGCTCTTTTCCCCTAAGAATTGTCAACATCTTTTTAATAAGTGGTTTAATAAAAAAACCTTTAGGCAATGATCTGCAGCTTCATAAAATAAAGGTATTTCTAAGCCAAAAAATTTCTCTTTATTTTAATTATTGAAAATAATAATCATTTCAATAATTTATCAAAATATCACTTAAAAAATAAAGGATGTAATTTATTTCCTGTTTTGGCCATGATCACACTGGCAGCCCAGGAGAGAAATGGACTTATGAAGCCATTGTACAATCATTTAGGCCACAGATGCCAAGGGTGGGAAAGAAGTATTGGATACAGGTAATATTGCGAGGCAGAGTCAGTAGGATAGTGATGGAGAATTGGGTCGAGGAAGAGGGAGAAATTATGGATGCTCCCCAGGCTCTTGATTTAGGTAAGAGATGAGGCAGAGACAGAGAGAGACAGAGAACAAATTTAAATACTGAAGAAGAACATTGAGCATTCAGCCTTCAGCTCTTTAGACTAGTTTCCCTCATCCCTCTGTCCCTTCTTTATATTCATCTTTATTAAATATCTACTCCAAGAATCTTGCTAACTCTGTGAGAGCTATAATGGCGATCTAGGCAGTTTTCCTGTCTCGAATTTGAGGCAAGATCAGAGATGTAAACAAATAATCAGGACACTACATGATAAAAAGACAGTGGTTTTGGAAGATAGAGGTTTTCTTCTTCCCATTATTTCTCTAGTACGAACTACCTTTCTTTTCATCCTCTCTGTGTGCGCCTCCCTTAGCTGTTCTCTTCCTTCTTGAGATTCTTCTTGTCTCATCTTCATTTTCTTTCCCCCCATTAATTCCCTGGGTCATTTAACATCATGGCTAAAAGTTTCTCTGTGCCCTGCCTCTGTTTCTGTATTCCCTGCCCTGCCAGTGAGGCTGTGCTACTTGACTCTGCGGTACATGCAGAAAGCTTTTCCACTGAATCAAACTGTGCATGTGTTTGCATTGATGTTTTCGGTGTTGGTTGGGTTCCCCTGAGAGGCTGGTGCCTGAAATGTAGAATTTGATATTCAGTAAGACTGCGTGTGCGGCTCACAATGGCCCATGTCTCAGGTGTGCAAATGACAAGGTGTTTAGGTTTCGGAGAACTGTCACTCCTTAGCAGACACGCATAGTTCATAGTGATCATCATTAACATTAACAGTTCCTGGTCCCCCTGGATTTTCAGGGCTCTGCTTGTGCTCACAGCAGCAAGCCAGATGCTCATCCTTGCAGTTCTCCTGGGGAAGTGGGCTCGTGGCAGGCAATGGGATTGACAAAGATTCTGCTGCAACTAATGGTTTCTCCAGTATTGTGTCACGACTTAGAGTGGCCTCAAATGTCCTCAACCCGCTTCCTCTTTGCTGTTATTATCCTATTCCTGCTAGGATGGTCCCACTTTGTCCCAGCAGCTTTACAGAAGGCGGCGAGGGAAGGGGTTGGCAAAATGGAACCCAACAGGGGCGTGGAGCTGAAGATGCTTTAATTCTTAGCCTTTAATCACCGCTGATCCTGAAATGACAGAAAGTAGCATGGTCTAAACACAAGACGAACTCTGGCTATGGCCTGGCAGCTAATTAGGTCTGGATCTTAGCTTCTGCCCTTTCTCCTCTCCTCCGAGGTCACAAAGGCTTAGTCTTTCTCTTGTGGGTTTGCTGAAGTAAAACTAACAGATTTATCTTCCCGCCACTGGTAGTAAACAACAGGAGACACTACTTGGGAGTGAGTGTTCTTGTTATAAAAGGAATCCGTACAAGCCTTTCAGATAGACCCCAGTTTGGGACAGACTTGGCAAGCTGGCAGTTTCTATCTTCCATTGTCTTCTGTTGCTGTGTTACTGAGTCCGAGATCAGAGCAGGGCTGAGCATGGCAGACTAGGACGAGACTGTCCAGCTGGAGTGCCAAATACTGTTCTCTAGCTCACGAGGTAGATTTCTTTGTTCCAGTCATTTAAAAAAGTGAACACAAACGTGGCATCTGGACCACTTAATTCATTGATCGACCTCAGTATGTGATGCAAGTGAGGTGAGGTCAGCTTTTGGTTGGTCTTCAGGCAGCAAGGAAAATTGTCTGATACTATTTTCAACCTCAGGTGGTGTCACCATGGGCAAGAAAAACTTGCTTTTACGTTTGCTGAGTTACAGAGGTGTCTAGCATAGCTCCTCATCTCCATTCTAACTCATCATTGAGATCTAGTTTCCATGACTGTATACTTTCCCATAATTTTTCTTGACCCCTTTTCAAGTATTCATGTTCTTTTTCATAATGCTTTGTTTTTTCCAAAGTTGCCCTCCCCCACATGACTGGAAGCTGATGCTATCTGTCAGATAAGAGTTTGGCTTGAGTTGGCATCAGATTTTAAGATTTTGTTCTCTAAATCCTGTCCAGGTGTGGGTGAGGCTTTTGGTATGGCTCCTTGAGTATGCTTCCTTTGACTCTAAAGACTTAGACAAGTCATCTGCTTCTCCACACACCTAACACACAGGTGATTTAAGGATAGAATAACTACAATAGCCACTCCAGTTCAAAAAGAAGTGTGTGGGAAAGAGATACATATCAGTCACTGGTCCATAGCTATTCTGACATCTAGCCAGGCAAATGTCTGTTCCTTGATTAGCATTCAGTGTTATACCATGAGAGTTATCCTCGTGGCTCTTGTCTTTACCCTCTGGGCTTCTGGTT
Organism: Eumetopias jubatus; assembly: GCF_037043125.1. Taxonomy (NCBI): domain Eukaryota; kingdom Metazoa; phylum Chordata; class Mammalia; order Carnivora; family Otariidae; genus Eumetopias; species Eumetopias jubatus. The sequence goes on from NW_028274818.1 coordinate 90,814,270, forward strand.
CTATGCTTTGAGCCATTCTTCTTTTTTTCCAGCTTTATTTAGATATAATTGGCATATAACATCGTGTAAGTTTAAGGTGAACCATGTAATGATTTGATATATGTGTATGTTGCAAAATGATTACTGTAATAAAGTTAGTTAACACATTCATCACCCTACATAGTTACAAATTGTGTGTGTATGTGTGTGGTGAGAACATTCAAGATTTACTTTCTTAGTAACTTTCAATGATACAATACAGTATTGTTACCTGTCATGACCATGCTGTACAGAATTTATTCATCTTAAAACTGGAAGTTTATACACTTTGACTATCTTCACCCATTTCCCACCCCTGCATCCTGTCCCTGGCAACCACCAGTCTGCTCTCTGATTTTATGAGTTTGTTTTTTTTTTAGATTCCACATATAAGAGACCGTACAATATTTGTCTTTCTCTGATTTATTTCACTTAGCCTAATATCCTCAGGGTTCATCCATGTTGTTGCAAATGACAAGATTTCCTTCTTCATTGTGACTAAATAATAATTCCAGTTTGTATGTGTGTGTGTGTGTCTACGTGTGTGTACACCAAGTTTTCTTTATCCAGTCATCTACTGATGGACACTTGGATTGTTTTCATATCTTCGCTAATTGCAGATAATGCTGCAGTGAACATGGATAGCAAGTATCTCTCTGAGATGGTGATTTCATTTCTTTCAGGTAGATCCTCAGAAGTGGAATTGCAGGATCAAATGGTACTTCTATTTTTAATTTTTTGGGGAACCTCCCCCTTGTTTTCCACAGTGGCTGCACCAATTTATGTTCCCACCAGCAGTGCATTAAGTTTCACTTTTTTTCACCTCCCCAAGTGGCTTCAGCTTCCTCACAGTATGGTAGCCTCAAGTCAGTCCAACTTCTTCTTTTTTTTTATTTTATTTTATTATGTTATGTTAGTCACCATACAATACATCATTAGTTTTTGATGTGTTGATCCACGATCCATTGTTTTCCTATAACACCCAGTGCTCCGTGCAGTACGTGCCCTCCTTAATACCCATCACCAGGCTAACCCATCCTCCCTCCCCCCTCCCTTCTAAAACCCTGTTTGTTTCTCAGAGTCCATAGTCTCTCATGGTTCATCTCTCCCTCCGATTCCCCGCCCCCTCATTTTTCCCTTCCTTCTCCTAATGTCCTCCATGATATTCCTTATGTTCCACAAATAAGTGAAACCATATGATAATTGACTTTCTCTGCTTGACTTATTTCACTTAGTATAATCTCTTCCAGTCCCATCCATGTTGATGTAAAATTGGGTATTCATCCTTTCTGATGGCTGAGTAATATTCCATTGTATAAGTCCAACTTCTTAAATGGTGGCTCAAGACTCCAATATAAGTGTTCAGCAAACAGGATGAAAATTACACCATCTTATAAGGAACTTATCAAACTCAACACCCAAAGAACAAATAATCAGTCAAGAAATGGGCAGAAGACATGAACAGACATTTCTACAAAGAAGACATACAAAGGGCCGGTAGACTCATGAAAAAATGCTCCACATCTCTTGGCATCAGGGAAATACAGATCAAAACCACAATGAGATACCACTTCACACAAGTCAGAATGGCTAAAATTAACAAGTCAGGACACGACAGATGCTGGTGAGGATGCGGAGAAAGGGGAACCCTCCTACACTGTTGGTGGGAATGCAAGGTGGTGCAGCCACTCTGGAAAACAGTATAGAGGTTCCTCAAAAAGTTGAAAATAGAGCTACCCTATGACCCAGCAATTGCACGACTGGGTATTTACCCCAAAGATACAAACATAGTGATCCAAAAGGGCACCTGCTCCCCAATGTTCATAACAACAATGTCCACAATAGCCAAATTATAGAGATAGCCTAGATGTCCATCAACAGATGAATGGATAAAGATGTGGTGCATACATATATATAATGGAATTTTACTCAGTCATCAAAAAATGAAATCTTGCCATTTGCAACAACATGGTTGGAACTAGAGGGTTTTATGCTAAGCAAAATAACTCAATCAGAGAAAGACAATTATCATATGATTTCACCAATATGTGGGATTTAAGAAACAAAACAGAGGATCATAGGAGAAGAGAGGAAAAAATAAAACAAGATGAAACCAGAGAGGGAGACAAACCATACGAGACTCTTAATCATAGGAAACAAACTGAGGGTTGCTGGAGATGGGAAGGGGGGAGGTATGGGGTAACTGGGTGATGGACATTAAGGAGGACATGTGATATAATGAGCACTGGTTATTATATAAGACTGATGAATCACAGACCTGTACCTCTGAAACCAATAATACATTATATGTTAATTAATTGATTTTAAATTTAAAATTTTTTTTAATTTTTAAAAAGGAAACTACACCAACTTTTTCTCAGTTGTTGCTTCATAAGTCATAGCACATTACTCCTATCACATTCTATTGGATACACGTGAGTTACAAGCCTGCCCAGATTCAACAGGAGGGGACAGACTCTCCCTCTTGATGGAAAGATTGTCAAAAAATATAAACATATATATAATATAAAGATACAATCGGTGGGTATATCTTAAAACTGATATAATATCTAAGCTTTAAATACATTAATTCACAATACCTCTACCCCAATTGTAAGATAGAATATTTCCCTAAAAATTGAGAGACATTGAGCTGTGCTGAAGATAATTCTCAGCTCAAGGACCTGGACACCTCTTTTTTTAGAAATCCAAAGGACTAGACTAGGATTGGCAAACTTTTTCTGCAAAGGGCCAGATTGTAAATATTTTAGGCTTTGCAGACCATATGGTCGCTGTTGCAACTCCTTGACTCTGCTGCTATAGTACAGAAGCAGCTGTAGACAACACATAAACAAGTGAACGTGGATGTGTTTCAATAAAATTTTATCTATAAAAACAGGCAATGAGCCAAATTTGGTCCCCAGGTCATTTGCTGACTCCTGGACTAGACCGTGATTCTTTACTTAGCTCCAGACTAGCCGTGGAGGGGGCAGTGCTCAGTGGCAGATACCAAAAACATTGATGCTGATATTGACAAGTCTGGCCTTAGGTAGCTTGAGACCCTTCCTCTACTGACCTCTGATGGTGGCTAATTGAGGGTTTGAAGGTAATCCTAAATTTCCCTCATCGTCAAAGTACCTGCTGGGAGAGTTTAACTAAAAATGCATTTACATAAAAATATAATTTCTTTTGATTGGCCGTGCAGATCCTTTATTAAAGCACAGTGATTGTTCAGTCTTGGCTGGTGGACAGCGAAAATCATGGCTATCAGCAGGTCCCTGAAGGGCCATGCTTAGTAGAGAGGATGGAGCAGACTCAAGTTCAGAACACTAGTTTTAAGAAAAAGTCTTTGTCAGGTCAAGGCATTTCCTCTGTCTCAGGAGATAGTCCGGTAAACCTGAATATGATCAGAACAACAATTTTCAGTGTGGACCAAATTAGAAACACAGTGTTAAGATTTAGGGCACAATAACAGCTGATTGAAAGGTTAGGATCCCTTATTATCAGAAGAACATCACAGGGATCAATGATCTCTGACTCAGGACCTAATTCATCACATATCCCTTTATGGCCAGCCAGGTCTTGCCCTTTCTGGTTAGGAATCTGTGTTAGTACAAAGGAGAGAGAGTGACATTTGACTTAATGTCATGGCCCTTTGTCTGCTCTATCTGAACTCCCAAGTTAAATCAGCTTTAATTATTTATATGGTCTCTGGGGCTGTGTTTCAAGGGACGGGGAAAGTGTTCACTCTTATTTATGGTTCTAACTCAAAGGTAAGCTGTAAGGTAAAACAGCTAACATGTCACCCAATAGTTACACACTATTATTTTGGCACAGAGTTACATTTGCATTCTTTGCCATAATTTCAGTCTAGGAACAAATGGAATAGGATTGCTGCTGTGCAAGGAGCCAGTCTTTCTCCTACAGTCTTGTTTGCTTTTCTCCTCTATTCCTTTTGTTCTTGTAACCACGGGGGTTTGACCTTCCAGGATTTGACCATTACCGTTGCTGTCTAACACACAGATGTGGACCATGACCAACACAATCCTGAGACTCAAAAATATATTGAACTTCTGAAAATAGGCAACAACTTCCAGAGCATGGAAGACAGAAAAGATTCAGAGTTATGTGGTGGTGAGGTGTACAAATGATTTGTTTTAAAAGTTTATTCTGCCAGTTAGTAGTATGTGTGTGTGGCATCCATCAACTTGTTTAATCTCTCTGTGACTCAATTTCTTTACCTGTAAAATGGAGGTGATTTTACATACTACATAGGGTTCTCGTGAAGATTGCATTTAATGACATTTATAAAGTGCTTGAGGCAGTGCTAGGTACAAGATACTCCCTTAATTAATGGAAGCCATGATCTCTTCAGGGTTATGTATTTGATGCTGCAGAGATGTGGGGCTTTGCCAAATGCTTGCTTTGGCCTGAGGAATGTAGTTGGAAATGACAGCACATGAATTCTGAGCCTAGGCTTTAAGAGCATCGAGTGTTTTTGCTTGCTCCTTGGGAGCCATTATTCTTCCTCCCAGGTACCCAGGGCCCCAGAATGGTAGCAGAGTGACTCTAGATGACTTGAGCAGTATCTGAAATCTGGAGCCAAGCCCAGGAGAGGGCAGCTGAAGACAGCCAAGTGCTAGCTGACCTGTAGGCACATGCATGAGAAACAATTGCCAATTGCGTGTGGTATGCCACTGACATTTTATAGTTGTTTATTATGTGGCAACCGCTAACTGATACAGCCAGGAAAAGAGGAATGAAACACACAATGAGCTTTCAGCCCAGCCATTTGGGAGACAGAGGAGTGAGATTCAGTAAAGCAAGTTGTCATATTTACTCTGGCAGAAACTCATCCTATGATCCTTGAGCAATGTGCTTTTGTCTATTTGGCTCTGGTTTCTTCTGCGAGGAGATTATACTCATTGTAGATGGCCCAATATAATACCAATTCTATATATAAACTTTTCTGTGTCTATAGACTTACTGTCCTATGCATATGAATAATCTGTAATATTTGTTCAGAAACAAGAAGGCAGAAGGGGCCCTGCTGAAGACAATAAAATGACAAATGACATAGATTGGTTGAATAAGAACTTGTTCCTAAATTCCTGCCACAGATAAAGGAGGACCCTGAGAGATTTGAAAGAATTAAATTTGAGGCCAATGAGAAGAGCTACTTTTATAAGAAGCTTTTGGAGCTCCTTCTCACAAAGTTATCCCAAAGTGATAACACAAGCCAAATGTATAAACTTAGAGTTCTGAGAAGGTTTAAAGCCCAGGGGTCATGGAGGAATTTCATTGGCTAGCTCAGTGTTTTTAAAAATAAATTACTTGAGGGGCGCCTGGGTGGCTCAGTTGGTTAAGTGGCTGCCTTTGGCTCAGGTCATAATCCTGGGGTCCTGGGATCAAGCCCCACATCTGGCTCCCTGCTCAGTGGAGAGCCTGCTTCCCCCTCTCCCTCTGCCTGCCACTCTGCCTACTTGTGCTCTCTCTCTATCTCTCTGTCAAATAAATAAATAAAATCTTTAAAAAAATAAAAATAAAAAAATAAATTACTTGACAACATGTAAAAATGGGAGAGATTACATAAAAATTCATTTCCATAAGAATACAATTTCTTTTACAACATTCCAGGATCTGACAACAAGATCTTCTATTAAAGCAAAGAACAACCACTGGGAGCAAAATAAGGACTTTCTCCTTTTTTTTTTTTTAAAGATTTTATTTATTTATTTGAGAGAGAGCACAAGCAGAGGGGAGAGGTAGAGGCAGAAGGAGAAGCAGACTTCCTGCTAAGCAGAGAGCCCTACACAGGACTCTTGGGGTCATGACCTGAGCCAAAGGCAGACGCTTAACAGACTGAGCCACCCAGGTGCCCCAGGACTTTCTCTCTTTGATAGGACTTAACATTTCTAATTTACTTTAGTCTTCATCTAACCTGCACGATTTGCCTTGCCCCCCAAACCCTTTGAGGTTATAATCCTTGGTTTTGACAAACCCTCATGACTGATCCTAAATTGATATTTCAGAGGCCGTGAGTACATGAAAACCATCATTTATAGTTTTAAATTGTTGTCATGAAGAGTAACTGGATCCTTTCCCCAGGAGCTCTCTGGTGTGTCCATCCTGGAGCAACTCAGGGATCTATTTTTCTATATAATTTATAGAGAACAGCTGAGGCTCTTCTTTCGATGGTTGGACTTCAAATGGGCAATTTCATGTCAAAACTGAACCCATCCTCTTGTCTCCTACCTTCTTCCTTCTTTATTCCACATTTTGGTCAATCGTGTCACCCATTCATTCAGGCTAGATACCTAAGGATCCAATTTTCTTCATTCTTTCTTTCATTATAGCTAATTTCATGCCCAAGTTATAACTTCTCTGAAATCTCCTTTGTGGCAGTCCCTCTTGATTCTTTTCACATGGTCACTGATTTAGCACAGATTTTACAGCTGGACTATTATAAAAACAAAAACAAAAAGAACCCTGAAAGCTAATTGGTATGTCTGATTTTTCATGTATCCATCTCCCCACTCAACCTCCACCCTATGATAAAAAGAGATTTCTAAACATGCATCAATCTGTTTATTTCACCCTCTTTTTAAAAAGTTTTCAACAATTGATTTGTCATTGCTCACAAACTCCTCAATGCAATACTTTCCAAAATTGAGTTCAGTCTTACTTCTTAAGTCTTATCTCTTGCTACCCTTTGCCTCAAACCCTATGTCATAGCCATTCTGACACATTTGCAAAATGAACTCTTCATATGTGTGACTCCTTGTTTTTTTCTGGTCTCCTTGCCTAGAAAGTTCCACCTTCCATGGCTGTTTAGAAAACTTCTACTGCTATTAAAGTATGGGCTCAATTATCTCCTTTCCTTTGGAGGGGTTTCTGGTTCTCTTCAACCATAAGTCAGATTTAATTGTATCATTCCCTCCCCACTGCTCCAATGGCTATTTTAAATTTTCTCCATAGAAGACTTATCTGATGGGCATAATTAGTTGTTTATATATGTTTCCCTGCCACATTATTGACTTCAGGAAGACAAGATTAGGTCTCATTAATCACTGTGGTTCCACTGTCCATCACAGTGCTAAGCACATTGTAGGTATCAGTAAATGGTTGCTTGAAGAAGGAATGAATGGATGACAAATGGACCTCTCGGTGTCTCTTCAGTGAGGTAAGACCAGGACAACAATATGGGGTTCTTAGTAGAGGCTCGGAGAACACTAATGTTCATTTCATCCTGTCCCCTTAAACAGAACAGATGACCCCCATCTGCACATCTGACCCCGTGTTGCTCTCCCCTTTCTCAGACCTTTAACTGTTAAGCTTTTCCCAAAATTCGCCTTACGATTGCCCACTCAACTTTGGCTGCACATTGAAATCATCCAAGGACCTTTCAAAGTATTAACGACCAGATTTCATCCACAGAGATTTTAATGTAACTGATCTGGGGGAAGCCTGGGCATTGGTATGATTCTAATGAGACTTGTTGAGACCTTGTGTTCTAGATCTGAAGTTAGTACTTCTTTCTGGTTCCGTGTAACAAAGCGCTGATAAGAGGTCATCCTCACTTTTTCAATGGCTCTGTAGGTTCCAGGTTGGTCAGGTCAGTACTAAACAGCTTCCCTGCGTGCAAAGGGAATTAGATGTGGGAATAAAACTAAAAAACTCACATGGGTTCTTTGTGATCCTTTAGTGATCTGTGTTATTTCTCTTGATTTATAGAATAAACCTGACCCCTGCAAGAATTTAAGTATCTCTTCATAGACTGTAGTTTTTTTCTCTCTCTCTCATATATTTTGGTTCTGGGACCTGGAAGCTATGGTTTTGCTGTCCTTTCTGGCTTTTCTCTCAACATTTGCCTTGTTCTGCTGAAAACAGGCATCTTTCACTCAGCATCAAAATGTCATGCTAAGAGAGATTTTAGTATCCAGCTTGTAAGCCAGGGTGAATCTTGAAATTGGCTCTCTGCTGGAATATAAGCAGCATGATTCAGGGGTCTTTCCATCCCCAATCCAGCTGGAACCTTCTTTTAGGACAAGCAGTGTGAGTATATGCCATATGTCAGGGAGTGAGGGCAGTCGTATAGATGTGGAGGAAGGAAGATGGGGAGTGAGGGGAAGGGAAAAGAACTTTCCAAGCCTAGCTGGTGAATCTGACTTCAGGAACAGGTCATTTCCCCTGGCCTCAAGTCTTTCCATAGCGAGGAAAGATGTATTTCTCCTCATCCTTGAATTGGATCAATAAGGTCCTTTTCGATGGTAGATAAAACAGTGCCTCACAAAGTCAAATCTGGAGTCTGTGGAGGGAGGAACTGCTCCTAAGGATGGGCAGAGTAGACACATCTGCATGCCCCCTGACTCCCCTCAATACTTCTCGAAGAGATAGAATGGCTATGAAAAAGAATAAACCCCAATGGCATGGGAAAGAAGAAAGGGAGCCATGAATAGACAAGGAAATCAGAGCATTCTTGATATATAGGAAGCAGATATGATCAATTTTCAGAGAAACAGACTGGAGGAAACAGCTTATAACATATGGGGGAGTAGACTGTGGCCAAATAGATGCAATTTAAGAAAAACTCCAATCCTACAGTCAATAAAATGGAAAAGACCTCCGAAGTATACTCTGAGCTCTCTTCAGCTCTTATATGTGTGATACCATATCTCTTTTATTTTTAAAAAATAATTTTTATAGATTTTATTTATTTATTTGAGAGAGAAAGAGTGCAAGCACAGGGAGGGCAGAGGGGGAGGGAGAGGGAGACTCTCCAGCAGACTCCCTGCTGAGCACAGAGCCCAGTGGGAGGCTCAGTCTCAGGACCCTGAGATCATGACCTGAGCCGAAACCAAGAGTCAGATGTTTAACCTACTGAGCCACCCAGGGGCCCCTCTCTCTTTCATTTTTGTTGGTGATATTTGATCAGGGTCCAGAATCCCCAAATTCTTCATCAGTTGTTCATGATTGTCGCAGGTGGAAACATGCAAATGAAACAGAAAAATCATATATTTTTAAAAATTTTATTTATTTATTTGACAGAGAGAGACACAGCGAGAGAGGGAACACAAGCAGGGGGAGAGGGAGAGGGAGAAGCAGGCTTCCAGCGGAGCAGGGAGCCCAATGTGGGGCTCGATCCCATGACCCTGGGATCATGACCTGAGCAGAAGGCAGACGCCCAACAACTGAGCCACCCAGGTGCCCCGAAAAATCATATTGTTTATCACTGTGAAGGCAGAGGTTCTCAGTTTCTAAGGTATGCAATTAGCTATAGATTTTTAAAAATATGGATGCCTGGGGTGCCTGAGTGGCTCAGATGTTTAAGCGTCTGCCTTCAGCTCAGGTCATGATCCCAGAGTCCTGGGATCGAGTCCCACATCGGGCTCCCTGCTCCTTGGGAGCCTGCTTCTCCTCTGCCTCTCTCTCTCTGTCTTTCATGAATAAATAAATAAAATCTTTAAAAATAAATAAATAAATATAAATAAAAATATGGATGCCTGGGCTCTCCTCCAAACCTCTTGAATCAGAATCTTTGTGATTCCAAACATCCACATCTCTAAAAGTTCCTAAAGGAGATTCTAATGTGCTCAGGGTCAAGGACTAAAGTTAAAACCTAAGTTAAGAATTGGGGTGAGTTGGGCTCTACTGAATAGAGTTAACATGTGCATCAAAAGGACCACAGGTAGAGGGGGCACCTGGGTGGCTCAGTTGTTAAGCGTCTGCCTTTGGCTCAGGTCATGATCCCAGGGTCCTGGGATTGAGCCCCGCATCGGGCTCCCTGCTCCGCGAGAAGCCTGCTTCTCCCTCTCCCACTCCCCCTGCTTGTGTTCCCTCTCTCGCTGTGTCTCTCTCTGTCAAATAAATAAATAAATCTTTAAAAAAAAAAAAAGGACCACAGGTAGAATGGAAAGATGGAAAAAATTTAATAGATAGCATAAGAAAACTTTCCAGAGCTGAATAAAGATATTCTCTTGAGGTCGAAAGGCCCTCTGGGTACTGAGAAGAATGAATGAATAAAAAAATCCATACATGGAATCTCTGTAGAGAACGTTCAGGATATGAAGTATAAAAAGAGCATTTTGAACACTTCCCAAGCCATCAAATCTGGGGTGTGGCTGAAGTTGATTAATTCAGGGGAGAAGATAGTTCAGAAGCCTCATGGTTTTTTCTTCTGACACTTCATGGCTGAGTTTCCTTTCTTCTCCAAATAATAGTTTGGAGAGTTAAATGAGTTAATACATAGGAAATTCCTATAATAGTGACTGGCACATAGTAAGTGCTCAATAAATGTTTTTTTATTATTATTCTACAATAAATATGCTTATTAAGACAATTTGGTGCTTTTCTTGTACAAAATATATAGGATACTTCAGTGAATCCTGGGAGAGGGGTCCTGGTGGTAACATTATAAATTTTATTGTTATTTTTTGTGGCAATGCATTAGACACAGCAGGAGGCTGCATTAGATGCTCCCCACGGTCTTTCCAGCACAGTCGTTTTGAGGATTTTAAAGATGCATCAGGTGACCTTACATAGACGGAATAATAGACTCGAAGTGTAATAACCTATTGCCAGTTTTTAACTCTGATCAGAAGACATGGATGAGGATGCTGAAAGCAAAAATGTGACTTCTTGAGGTGCCCAGTGAACACCCAGGGAGCATCTGAGACCCCAGAGGAATCTGGCTCCGTGCCACAGAATGAGCCAGAGATCCTAGTCTGTGGTGTAGAGGTTGTAGCCAAAGTGTGGTAGCACTGTGGGAGTTTGGGAACAATCCCGAGAACTTGGCAGCCAGCGCACACTCAATGACCTTCATGAAACTGACAGCTTACTGCGGCTGCTCATTCCCTCCTTCCCAGGCTTCTCTCTTTTCGTTTGCAAAGCTGAAAAGGACAGCTTGAAAATTTATTGTCTGCACACGAGACCCTCAGTCTTGCATTCTTATAGTACCTAACACAACTAGGGAGAACTATGCAAATACTAAGACAGTCCAGAGTAACAAAGGAAGTCATCAGACAGATAAGGACTGAAATATCTTTAAGACGTCCTTTTTTTCTCACAATCTTTTCAAGAAGGATCAGGTTTGGTAAATTGGGACACCCATGAAGGGTACCACAATATGCCACTTCAAAATACGCCTCTTTGGCATATGGAATATTTTGAGCTAAAGGTCATTGAGAACCAGCAGATGCAGGGAAAGCTCTAAACACAGGGCACAAGTTTTCCTTTGCTAAAGGAAATTTACATTTACAAAGAAAATTTCCATTTGTTGAGGGGATTCTTGACAGCTCTTACCAATGGAGAAGTCACCTACTTAATCTGCTTAACAAACTTTACTACAAACAAAAACCCTTACTTGCCATAATTTTCCTAGTCTTCCCAGATCTTGTCTCCCTCTCTCAGAAACCCCAAACTCCTTTTCTTTTCTTTAGCCGAAGAAGATATGTAAAGCCCAAGTTCTAACCACCCCCTTTAGTTACTCACTGCTGGGTGCTCCCTTGTGCACGCACAGTGCCCATGTTAGTAAGCTTCTGTTGTTTTTCTCTTGTTGATCTGCCTTTTGCCAGTCTAAATTACAGGGCACCAGCTGGAGAATGGAAGAAGGGTAGAGGAAAATGATTTTCCCCCTCCTCTACACCAGGCAAAGATCAAAGTCGCATTTGTGTTTCCAGTGTCCCAGGGCTAAAATGGAAAGTTCTCCCTAGAGGTTCTAGAATGCACCAAAGCCAGAGGAGATGGAAAACTTAAAGCCATTCAGTAGTGCCAACGCCCAAAATGTAAAGTGAGGCATGAGTTAGTAGGTTGCTATATTTAGCAAGGAGTTCAGAGACAAGCAGATGAAATTGAGGATAGGTGAGAATCAAGCCAGATTCAAAGCATCTCTAGAGCAAGTATATTGTATGCCATTGGGTTGCCAGCCCCTGGTGTAGTGCCTAGAAAACACTACTTATTTATATAGTGACTAACTTAATAATCAAATGACTTTAAAAGGGAGGGGTTAGTAGTTAAGAGAATTATTATCTCCTGTTCATGACTGTTTTATGAGCTGGCTGGAGCTTATTCAGTGGTTGTGTTGACTCTGCCTCAAGGGCTCAGAGTGGAGGACAAACATTCCATTTTTTATCTCCTACTGGTTTCCAGGTACCATGGAAGGCATGAGTGATGCAGAAATAAAAAAGACATGGTGTTTTCCCCTGAGAAGCTCAAAGCTTCACAAAATAAATGGCATTCTTACTCCCCCTTTAACGATAAGTAGGAGTTTTCCAGGTACAGAGAAAGAGAAAGTATTCCAAAAAATGGAATCTTTTATGCTAGGACCCAGCTGGAAACTCACTAAGGTGGTCACCTGTCGTTAGAGCATAAGGTATGTTAGAAAGGGAGTGATAAATACTGTTTGTAAAGTAGCTAGAATTGGGCCAATTAGCAATTATCCTTTACCTTTAAAGTATTACTTCATCATGTTCTGAGTGATCAATATCAATTAAAGGATTTTATGAGATCTTAGGTTTTGGTGAGAATGACTCTGGGTAGACATATTGAGAAGGGAATGACATGGTTGACACTGGAGGCAGAATGACCAATTGTGGGAACATTTTATTGTCCACATGAGAAATGATGAGACCCAGACCTAATATCCGGAAATGGTAGGGGGTAGAAAATAAGAAGACTAATTTGAGAACAGTTTAGGAGTTGAAATCAAGAAGATTTGGTGGGAGAAATGGAGAATTATCATGTTTCTAACTTTAGAAATTAGGGAGATGGCAATGCTATTCATCCAAGATCAGGACATGAGAGGGTGAGTAGGTAATTAAGGTAATGTGTTCATTTTGATACATTAATGCTGAAATAATTGTGGATATCCAAATGGATTTGTCCTGTGTGAATCTGGGATCAGTAGAGGGGGCAGCCATTGGCTTCCTTGGGACTCTGCTGTTTCCTAAGTATTTTACTTAATGAATGAGAAAATTATTCCTGGACTCTTCAGCTGCAAGTAAACTGAAATTTACTCTCCTTCATAAATATCATCTTAATTACCCAAATGTATGTCTTTTCTATAAAATGAGGTCTTAGTGTCAGATTCCAAGTCCAAGTGCTCATTCGCATGGGCCAAGGACTACCCAGGATCTACCCTCTCATATTCTTCACGAAGAGGCAGTACCAACTTGTACACTACTCAACAGCCATCTGCTCCCCAAGTTCATCTCTCCTTCCTCTTTTCTGGGTAACTCCTTGGCTGCTATGTTTAGCCCTCCTCCCTACTCACTGAAAGAAAGCTTTCCAAGGTCATCAGAGAACCCCTAAGTGCTAAATGCAATGGGATATTATTTCTCTGTTCCTTCGTTGACTTCCCTGCAATATTTGAACCTGACTACTCCTTTCTCATTGACAGTTTCTCAGCTTTCCAGGGATGCCTGGGTGGCTCAGTTGGTTAAGCGTCTGCCTTTGGCTCAGGTCATGATCCCAGGGTCCTGGGATCCAGCCCCACATTGCTTGGCAGAACCTGCTTCTCCCTCTGCCTGTCACTCCCCCTGCTTGTGCTCTCTCTCTGACAAATAAATAAATAAAATCTTTTTTTAAAAAAAAGAAAAATAAAATATTTCAGCTTTCTTAATAGACTCTTCCCTATTTTTTTCTTTTTTTCTAACTGTGGCTACTTCCTTTTGGTTCTCATAGCCAAATCCTTATCCTCTGGATGTTTCTTTTTATCATTTTTAATACAGTGAAACTATTTTTCTGCTTTTAAAAATAGATACATGGGGCGCCTGGGTGTCTCCATCAGGTTAAGCATCTGCCTTCGGCTCAGGTCATGTTCTCAAGGTCTTGGGATCCAGCCCCCCATTGGGCTCCCTGCTTAGCCCAGGAGTCTACTTCTCTCTCTCCCTCTGCCCCCATCCCCTCCCCACACCCTACCCTGCTCGTGAACACTCTCTCTCTTAAATAAATAAATAAATAAAATATTTTTAAAAAGAGATACGTAATTGTTGGAGAATGAAAGCAATGCAGACAGAATAGTGTGAAGCTGACTGACAAAGATCACCCTGCAATCCGTCACCTACAGAAAACTAAGGTTCACGTTTTGATGGTCAAGCTTTCTCCTCCCAAGCTCTTTCTCTCTGAAGTGGATTAAAAAATGTGCCTAAATGATTTTCTGTTTGATTTTTTTGGGAGTTGTTTTCAGCTTTGGAGGCAACTCCACCAACCAGGATTACCAGAGGAACCATTATTTTGTATTCAGTTTGAAATATTCGATATCTGTTCACCATGAGTTGGGCTCAGTAGTGAGCATCTTTCAGGGAAATCTCTGTCTATAGAGCCAGCCTTCTGCAGCAAATTAAGATCAAGTATGTCTTTCTAAATGGCAGGTAATAGATTCTTCACTGTATTATAAATACCAATTGAGGATTATAAAACTCGACTATTGGTACTAAATTGCGGGATATTCGGGAGAAGGCCAGAAAAGATGGACAGGTTTTTTTAAATTTTTTATTGTTATGTTAATCACCATACATTACATCATTAGTTTTTGATGTAGTGTTCCATGATTCATTGTTTGTGCATAACCCCCAGTGCTCCACGCCGAACGTGCCCTCTTTAATACCCATCACCAGGCTAACCCATCCCCCACACCCCTCCCCTCTAGAAACCTCAGTTTGTTTTTCAGAGTCCATCGTCTCTCATGGTTCATCTCCCCCTCCGACTTACTCCCCTTCATTCTTCCCCTCCTGCTATCTTCTTCTTTTTTTTTTCTTAACATATATTGCATTATTTTTTTTATATTTTTATTTTTTATTGTTATGTTAATCACCATACATCATTAGTTTTTGATGTGGTGTTCCATGATTCATTGTTTGTGCATAACACTCAGTGCTCCACGCAGAACGTGCCCTCTTTAATACCCATCACCAGGCTAACCCATCCCCCCAACCCCCTCCCCTCTAGAAACCTCAGTTTGTTTTTTGGAGTCCATCGTCTGTAATGGTTCGTCTCCCCCTCCGACTTATTCCCCTTCAATCTTCCCCTCCTGCTATCTTCTTCTTCTTTTTTTTTTCTTAACATATATTGCATTATTTATTTTAGAAGTACCGATCTGTGATTCAACAGTCTTGCACAATTCACAGCGGTCACCATAGCACATACCCTCCCCAATGTCTATCACCCAGTCACCCCATCCCTCCCACCCCCCACCACTTCAGCAACCCTCAGTTTGTTTCCTGAGGTTAAAAATTCCTCATATCAGTGAGGTCATATGATACATGTCTTTCTCTGATTGACTTATTTCACTCAGCATAACACCCTCCAGTTCCATCCATGTCGTTGCAAATGGCAAGATCTCATTCCTTTTTATGGCTGCATAATATTCCATTGTGTATATATACCACAAGATGGACAGTTTTTATTTTTACCTCCAAAAACCATTTATTACAATACAGTTCATGTTGGATGAAGGAGATTGTGTATCTCGTGGTAAAGCACATTGAAAACTTGAGTTGGGGGCAACATCATAGGATAATCCTGTTTTGCTTTGAGGTTAAGAAAGAATGGCCAACGGGATGATGCAAAGTCCTGAATGGGGTTTCATAGGCATGTCTGATAAATCACTGTCCTAGGCTTTTGGGAAAGGAAGGTCTTAACAAGAGACTGATAGGTAGCTTATTGATTTTTTTTCTAGATTTTATTTATTTATTTGAGTGAAAGAGCACAGAGGAGTGGGATGGGCCAGAGGCAGAGGCAGAAGCAGACTCCACAGTGAGCAGGGAGCCCCATGGGGAGCTCCATCCCAGGAACCCTATCATGACCCCAGCCAAAGGCAAATACTTAACCAACTGAGCCACCCAGGGGCCCCTGCTTATTGATTCTTATAAGGAATTGTTTCTTCAGAAGAATTTCAGGCTGGAAAATAATGACCTTGGCTTGTGTATCCTTCAGAGCAATCTCTGGTCCAGAATACCTACACTAATAGTGAGCACCCTGCCTAGTTGTTAGTTTCCTCCTTAGGGAAATTGTCCTGAATTTCTCCTCCACAGGGCTGGTTCTGAAAATCACTAGACAAGGAAGATGTTTTCTTTTCTTTTTTAAGATTTTTTTTTTTTGAGAGAGAGAGAGAAAGAAAGAAAGAGCACGTGTCGGGGGAGGGGCAAAGGGAGAGGGATACGCAGACCCTCCCACTGCGCCACAGGGCTCAATCCCAGGACCCTGAGATCATGACCTGAGCCAAACAAAGTCAAACATTTAACCAACTGAACCACCCAGGGGCCCCAAGGCAGGCATCTTCTTTAGGCAGATATTAGAGTAACAAAATTTCAGAACAAGAAATTTATTTTCCTACCAGGAGACTTGCCGGCTTTAATCCCTTCATTGTTACAAACTATCCTTTTCTGTGCTAATAGACTGGTGAGTCCCAATTGTTGGAGATGTTTGTCTCCGGGAAGGTGGTGGGAGGGATATGTAGCAATGTCTGGAGACATTCTTGATTGTCACAACTTAGGGGAAGTACTATGACATCTAATGGCTACAGGCTAGATGTAAAAAAGCCCGCCGTATCAAAAAATTATCTGGCCCCAAATATCAGTGATGTCAAGTTTGAGAAACCTTGTGATAGATATGTGCCCTGGACCAGTGACCAAGACAGTTTCTCCTTTACTGTCATCTTCAAGTGAACAACTTTTATTGCACTTATGCTGTTTTCCTCCATTGTTTTGTATCCATTTAAAAAATATATAATATCAGCTGGTAAGAATCTGTTGGATATGGTCTTGGAGAAAAAATGTACCTCATCCAGAGAACTAGATCTTCCTATCACCTATGAGGTAGCTACTATGTTTCCTGCTTGGCTTTGTTGCTTAAATGTTGCAGTCTTGAAATATATGGAAAGAAGTGACCATCTGTGTTTTCTAGGGTGCAAATGGGTAGAATATACTGGATGCCAGTGGTCTTATTTCATTATTTCTTCCACCCTGGATTTTCTCATGTTAGAAAAACAAAGCCACCTCACTCCACCCTTGGTTGCCACAGGGGGCATGATTTTATACAATATGACACTGTTACCCAATTAACAGTTGATTAAGTCAGGATTAGATGGTCCCCAGGACTGAGTCAACCAAAGCGGATTCTCGAGGACTTGGGAGTTGAAACCACAATATTCCAGTCTTATTTGTCTGCTTAGTTGAACTAAAAAAATGCAAATCTAGGATATGATAGTGGTGACCATGTTTCTGCTCTATGGACTGAAAAACAGGAAAGGGGGACTGAGGCTTAAGAAGAGCACCTATATGGAGAGAAGGAGAGGAGAGAGGCTGAGAGAGTTAGGACAATATGTGTTGCTGGCTCTGGTTGCAATTCTATTCTTAGAGGCTATGGGATTCCCTAGTGTCTTCTCAGAAATCTCCCCTTTTAGAATAAGCTGGTTTGAGGGAAACGTGAAGTTTTGTATTTATGATCAGACCATTCAATACTGTAGTTTTGCTTTTTATTAAACAATATAACTTAGCCAGCTTCCTAGGTCAATAAATACAAATTGAAAAGGGCTGCATTTCATTTTTGTGGAACATACTGTGATTTATTTAACAAGTCCTCCTTACTAATGTGTATTAAGGTTTCCAGTAGGTTCATTCCCATAATGAACGACCTTGAACATACTTTTAAAAAATACTTGCACAATTATCTTTTTCCCATAAATTTTTTAAGTCAGATTGCTGGGTCGAAATATATTTTCATTTAAAATTGTTTATGTATTATCATATTTCCCTCCAGAAAAATTATATTTATTTATACTTTCATCAACAGTGATTGGGAGCTGTTGTTTCCCCAACATTATTAGTAACATCAGATTTTGTAAATATTTCCAATATTTGCAATCTGGTGGTAAAAGTTTGTGGCACATTTTAAACTTTGAATTTATTTGATCACCAGTGAAAATGAACATCCCATGTTTATGTCTTGTTTTGGGAGTTGCGTCTTCATGACTTTTGACCACTTTTGATTTCAGAGTTCATATTTTATCATTGATTTATAAGCAATCTTTACATATTAGGACATTCACTCCCTATTATCTGTGTGGCAACATTTTTTCCCCACTTTGCACTTTGTTTTTCTTTTATTTTTGACCTTGTATACATATATATTGGAAGACTGCAGGCACTTTGAAAACTTCCACAGCCAAATGTCTCTATGTCTAATATTTCCCAGATTTCCTATTTATAAAAAGAAAAGCAATAACTTTCACCCATATTTTATTCTGGGACTTTAATTTTTTATTTTATAAAAATATTTGATACACCCTCATTTCCGACTTTTTGGATTTTCCACCCACAAACATTTGTTCCTCAGGTTCTTTCTATCTCTGTAATATCTTCACAATATATCCCCTCATTCCACCTCCAACTTCTTCACCTTGGCCAAGAACTTGTTATTTTTGGCCTATATTCCTGCAAGAGCCTCCTAACTAGTCTCCCTGCTTCCAATCTGAGAACTCTCAAATTCAGTCCCAGATGTTGCCAGAATGTTTTTTTTTTTTTAACAAGCACTTCTGGGGGACTTCCAGGAAAGATTTTTCTTTAAGCATAGTCATTTAATTTTTCTCTCTAAGATTTCCATGGAAAATACTAGCTTAAGCAGTTTAAACTACTCTATGATATTCAGAGTGCAGCTCTGGTCATATTTTTTAATTTCTCAAAATAAAATTAAAATCCTACTAGGATCCCATGCTTCAGAAAGACAGGGGGTTTGGCGTAACCTTGTATTGGATGTTCTCACTTAAGATGCAAAACACCACTGACAGTTTAAACAGCCCTTAGAGAAAAGAGGAGTTTTTATGAATTTGATGATATTCCCTCTATGATGAAGACGTTTACTGCTTACCAAATACTTGTGAACTCCTTCCCATTTCCAAGCTTCCTTCGAGTTAAGTTTGAACCATGTGACTGGTTTTCATCAATAGGCTGTGAGCATCTGTGAGGTACAACATGTCCAGGGAAAAGCTCCAAAAGCCAATATATGGTTACTCCATTTTATTGTTCCCTTCCACCATGAAACTGTTACGGTACAAACAGAGGCACTTTATTCCTCCTGTGACATATAATGAAGAAGATGTGGGCCACAATTTCAGTCGACTCACAGTAAACTTGAAATAAGAGTAAGAGGGGAACCTAGGTGGCTCAATCTGTTAAGCATCTACCTTTGGCCCAGGTCATGATCCTGTGGTCCTAGGATGAGCCCCACATTGGGCTCCCCTCTCAGTGGAGAGTCTGCTTCTCCCACCCCTTCTGCTTCTCCCCCTGCTTGTGCTTGCTCTCTTTCTCTCTCTCTCTCTGTGTCAAATAAATAAATAATAAAATCTTAAAAAAAAAGAAGAGTAGGGAAAAAATCACAGATTTTGACATCATTTGCATAGCATAGCATAACTCAGACATAATTGCAGGACACCAGGTAGAAGCCACAAGTCCTCTTAAGACTAGGCTCTGAACTGGTACAGTGTCACTTCTGTTATACTCTAGTGATCAAAGAATTCTCAGGCCAGCTCAGATTCAATAGAGAGGGGGCTGTCAAAGAATCTGTGGCCATCTTTCATCTGTCACAATCTGCTCTTGGGCCACAGATATATTCCTCTCACATGAAAAACATTCATTCTTTTCCAAGACCACTCACGTCTTACCCCATCATGGGACTGGTTCAAGTTCTAGGGCATTATCATCCAGATCAAGTCTTAGTATGGATGAGGCTCTTTAGATGTGATACAGTCCCTTTAGTACGGATCCTCTTGGTCTGAAGACCTACGAAATAAAGAGCTAAGCTATCTATCTCCCAAATACACCCAACATGCAAAAGAAAGACATAAATAGGATAACCACAGCAGACACTAAAGGGGGAATATGTGAAGCACACAGCAGTTGCTAGTCTGTAGCAATTCTGAAATCCAGCCAGAAATATGTTGTTAGCTCTTTGAGTAGTCCAGTTTTACTTCCTGGGAATGATTTCCCATGGCTCTTGGTTACATGCCCTCAGACCCTTCCATCATGTAAGAAATAGATCACTTTTGCAACCGATTAGCCTTCTCAGCCTACTTCCCACAATTTTATGCTGTTTCTGTCCCTTTTAAGAGTCGCCAGTACTTACACCACTTTAATTCTTTTAAATATTATGTGAATTTCCTGTAAATCTTATTCAGTTTCACTCCATTAGACAAAAACAATACTCAACAGATGTTTTCATGACAAGCTCTCTCTGGCTTCATTTTGGAGTCTGAGTACTATGAGACAATTCTCCTAAGATACTCAAAAGCATTTTTGTCTAGTTGAGAGAGTCCATGAGACATGCCCACAAATCTTTCTGAAGTATCAACAAAAAAATCTCAGTCTCATCCTTGAGATGATCGTTGCCCTGAGGCTGTCTCTTATATTGAGACCTTTTTACTGTCTTGAGAGTCTGGGAATGAAAAGTGGCTTTCTTTTTGAAACCACAGATTCTGGTTCCCTTATATTTCCTCTCAATTCTTATTGAAATTGAAAACTGAAGACTTCCTTTTTTTTTTTGTTCATCTTTCTCTGTATATGTAGCTCAACAAAATCATCTGGAAATGTCAATATTCTTCCTGGGAATCTCCTTAGCCAAATCCATATATTTTCTGTGTATTTCCTATTTTCCACGTTACCTCAGGCAACATGCTGCCAAAGTTTTCACTGTTAAGGATACATATCCTCTTTTTTTTTTTAAGATTTTATTTATTTGAGAGAGAGAATGAGAGAGAGAGAGAGCACATGAGAGGGGGCAGGGTCAGAGGGAGAAGCAGACTCCTTGCCGAGCAGGGATCCCGACGTGGGACTCGATCCCAGGACTCCAGGATCATGACCTGAGCCGAAAGCAATTGCTTAACCAACTGAGCCATATACATATCCTCTTTACTCCAGTCTCAGATAATAAGTTCCTTGCTGAACTCCAAGCTTTCAAGACTCCTCCACGGTCTTCTGCTCTTGTCTACAACTCAGTCTGAAAGACAATGTATCTTTGTTTTTGTTTTGTTTTTTTCAATGGCAGCACCCCACTCCAAATAACAATTTATAATCTGGTCATTTATTGTTGTGTTACAAACCACTTCTTAGAGGCATATAAGAACAACCAATTTTTTATGCTGATAATTATTTGAGTTTGGGATTCAGTTAGGGCATAATGGGGGCTATTATTGTCTCTGCTCTGTAATGCTTGAGATCTCAGTGGGAGACGCTCAGATGTCTGGAGATGGCTAGGTTGGCTTGATTGGGACCCTAAGTGAAAATCTGACTTCATCTTGGATTTTCTATGTCTCTCTTGCTCTGAGGCCAACTGCCATGTCATGAAAAAGCCCTTAGGAGAGAGAAGCCATGTCAGGAGAATACTCAGGCCCACATAGCTAGAAACCAAGGCTTGCTGCCAACCATGGAGTGAGCTTCATAGTGGTTATCTGAGGCCTGCACACAAGCACACAAGTGAGTTTGGAAGTAGATTCTCCCTCAAGTCCTTACGTGACCAGAGCCCCAGCTCCCAGCTCAATTACAACTTCATGAAGGATACTGACCATAACCACTCAGCAACTGCTGGATTCCTGACTGACAGAAACTGAGGGAAATATTTGTTGTTTAAGTTCCTACATTTGAGGCAATTTATTATACAATAATAGTTAATAACATTATTCTACCCTTCTCTCTCTCTTTTTTAATTCTACCCTTCTCTTATGATAGTATTTTAGGTATGGGTGGGGCAACAAACTTTAGTTTTATAGGTTTATGGATCAATGCCATGACTTAAATGGGTCTTTCAGACTGACTGCCTTAGGGAGAGGAAGAGTGTTTTTGTGTGTGTAAAGTAGAAAGAGGGGAAATGAATATTCATGGAAAGAGGGTGGACTGTGAAACATAACATTACAGACAACATTTGCTCTTCCTTCTTCTGGGGGAGGATTATACTTCTCCACCTCATTGATACTGGATAAACTATGCAGCTTTCCTCCAATAATGGAATATGAGCAGGAGTGAGGTGCGCCATTTTGAGCAGGAGTTT
Organism: Eumetopias jubatus; assembly: GCF_037043125.1. Classification (NCBI taxonomy): domain Eukaryota; kingdom Metazoa; phylum Chordata; class Mammalia; order Carnivora; family Otariidae; genus Eumetopias; species Eumetopias jubatus. Next base: position 90,836,323 of record NW_028274818.1, read on the forward strand.
TATAGTCCCCTTAACATTCTTTGCTTTTATCTTTACTCTTTGCCTCAAGAGCAGCATGTCCCAGATAAGGGCTGCATCCTCAGCCTCAGACAGGAGGTAAAATAAATGTATAGTAGCCAATTCATAACTGACATGTACTGTGAGCCAGAAAGCAATCTTTGTCGCCATAAGCCATTGAGATTCCAGGGTCACTTGTTACTGTAGCATTACTTAACCTATGCTGACTCATGCAGTGACCCTCGGGGTTCTCTTTTTCTGCAGCAACAATTGCAGGGGCTGCCTGCCTGCCATGAGTGCCTCTGTGACTGTGGGGAGACTATGGGGAGAAGACCTTCACCAGAGTTGTGACAGGAGCAATGAATCGAGTTTTCTCCATGAAACCTCTAAGATATGGGAATTATGCTTTTTTATTTTTATCTTATTTTATTTTATAGATTTATTTATTTATTTAAGAGAGAGAGAGAGAGAGAGCAAGAGAGAGTGCACGCACAAGTAGGGGGGAGGCGGAGACACAAGGGAGAAGTAGGCTCCCGATGAGCAGGGAGCCCGGCATGGGGCTTGATCCCAGGACCTGATCTTGATCATGACCTGAGCCGAAGGCAGACACTTAACCGACTGAGCCACCCAGGCGCCCCAGAATTATGTTTTTTAAAGAAACTTCAGCATAAATAAACCTATTCTGACTAATACACACTTCTTCTCCCTGAGCATTGATCTTATCTTTGTTAAAAACATTGATATTTGCTCATTGTAGATTTTTTGCATTAATTTTGACTTTTTAAAATATTGCATTAAAATAATATTTCTCTTGATTACCGAGGTCTGAGGAGACACCCTTAAATTTTGCACTGGTGTTAGTCTCTCACTCACTTCACCTGAATTCTGGCCCTGTCCTGAGGTAATACAGATGAGTACAGTTTTATTCTTGAAGGCCACATGACTTGACCTTATCTATTATAACAGTAAGCTGTTGAGTCCTGAGATGTCCTGGTCAGAGTATTATAGCACCATCAGAAGCATAAGGTCATGAGATTTTATAGATAGAAAGGATCTTAGGATAAAATATCTCAAATCTTGCTACTAGAGAGAAGGAAATTGAAACTCAAAGGGCTAACATAATTTGGCCAGAGTCACATAGCTGATAAATCATAGGTCTTGTACCCAAACTCATTATCTTTTGCCTCAAGTTTAGCATTCATTCCACTACAATAAAAAAGCCAATTCTAGACCCTTTTCTTCACAAAAAGAAATCATCTCCTTGTTAAATTTCGTTTGGGTATTCTGGCAAAAAATGTTGAGAAATAATAAAAATCTGGAGTTCCTTTCCTGTAACTCCAGAGCATGATTTTACTCCAGTTTAGTCTATAAAGTGACATGGATTATGAGGTTGTGTGGTATTTAGCTTTATGATAATTACCTATTTGAATAGCTGATAAGAGTTAATTTATCCTGAAGATAACTAGAAATAAAAGAATAATTGGGTTATAAAATTAAAGCAATAACATCTGCAGTTTCTACTACATTGAACATATTTGATGTAGAGAATATTTCAATTAGGCTGGGAAAAAACCTGTGAATGCTTTTCCTCCTTATATTCTTTCTCAAAAGATAGAAAGGCATAGCGTGCTCAAAAAATAATCAAAATTAGGAAACTTGCCCAGCTTTTTGATACTTCACATTTGTCTGGAGAGAGTATATATCCCCTTGACCTCAGGACCAGTAATTGCTGAGGTGAAATAAATGGTCAGCCTTCTCTGAGTTTAATTTGGTAGCATAAATGGGCAGTTTCTACATGATTAATGGCTTTACTTATATCAGATTGTCAAGAGTTCCAATCCTGGCACTACTGATAACTCTCTGTAACTTTGGATAAGATGCTTGACCTCTCTGGGCCTCAGCTTTCTTAACTATATTCACTGGTGACTTATTAATTAAACCAGTGTGGACTGATGGCCTTCTTTGTTTCAGTGACCCTGCTGAGCACGGGATGGGGGTGGGGAGATATAGTCCCTGATTTCAAGGAGCTTTTGACAAAATATGGACACAAATACCCTCCACATAAGACAAAAGATGATAAGCTACAAGTAAGTGGTATACAAGAAAGAGTTAAAAAGGAAAGCATCGCTTTTATTTGGAAGAAATGTGAGGCTGGGGAGGTGGGGAAAAGTCGGCCCTGGGTGCAGGCAATTGTGGAAAACCCCAAAATACTAATAAAACCAACCCCAAATCAGTCTACCTTCTCTATCACTGTATGCTGGCAATTCTAAATTGTATCAGTGATAAACTACTACTCTCCCCTGGGGCCGACCATTCCCACCCCTTGTTATGCCACCATCTGGAAAGTTGAAAAAAGGACTCAGAAAAGGAGGTGGAAGATAGAGAAGCCTGACCTTAGAGCAGAGCTAAAGTTTATGGAAGAAATGTGGGCAAACTTTCAAGGCAGATATGGTTTAAAGTTGGGTAGAGGCCAAATTGCAGAAAAACATATATCTGACCTCATTATTTTATTTAAGTCTTGCTGTATAATTATAGTATTGTAAATCCAATAATTAATGTGTAGAAGGAGTTCGTTGTTAACTCTTTAACACACACACATTTATTTTTAGAAGGACCATCTTTTTTTTGTCTCTTTAAATTTTTTATTGTTGGGGCGCCTGGGTGGCTCAGTTGGTTAAGTGACTGCCTTCGGCTCAGGTCATGATCCTGGAGTCCCAGGATCGAGTCCCGCATCGGGCTCCCTGCTCGGCGAGGAGCCTGCTTCTCCCTCTAACCCTCCCCCCTTTCATGTACTATCTCTCTCTCTCTTATTCTCACTCTCTCAAAATAAATAAATAAATCTTTAAAAAAAATCATTTAAATTTTTTATTGTTATGTTAATCACCATACATTACATCATTACACACACATTTATTTTTAAGTGTAATTAATTAGCCAGAAGAAGTATACGTAAGGTATAATGACAAGTAGTGGACTGTTTTCAAGACTTGTTATGCTTACTTTGACTTGGAGAAATACAAAGTGAAATTGTAAAAAAAAAAAAGGAAAAACTTTAGGTTTGGGAGTATCCTCTTGAGTAAAAAGGCAGGTCAAATCCTTGCACTCAGTACCACAGGCTTCTTTCGTTTTCTTATTACTAAAATTTTCTTCATTAATCAAGATAAAAGAGTTGACTCAATAAGAAATAGGCTCCCACTCCTAATGTGTTTGACTTAAGAGTTAAGGAGGTGAATACATATTCTGACTTTTGGAGCATTTGGACCAATGAAGGATAACAGAGAGGAGGCGTGGTTGACATTTTGAGAATGACAGGCTGTCATCTCTGATTTCACTATGGTATTGCCTAAGAATAGGTGAAGGATCCTGTGAGCTACTCAAGTCCCTTGGGAGTGCAAGGAAAGGGCTTCTATTGCCAAAGATCATGGAGTCCTGCAGAACATATCCATCCGCTTTTTTTGTGGCTGTAATTAGGAGATATTTGGGTTCCAAGGGTTGGATTGGATTACCTGTCAGGAAAACTTCACAAAGAATGTCCTTCCCTGGGGCACCTGGGTGGCTCAGTCATTAAATATCTGCCTTCGGCTCAGGTTATGATCCCAGAGCTCTGGGATCGAGCCCCACATTGGGCTCCATGCTCAGCGGGAAGCCTGCTTCTCCTCCCACTTCCCCTGCTTGTGTTCCCTCTCTTGCTGTCTCTCTTTCTGTCAAATAAATAAAATCTTAAAAAAAAAAAGAATGTCTTTCCCTTAAATTTCTTCCCATTCAACTCCAATGACAGAATTGATAATTTTCCGGATGTAGAACTCTGTAGGTTCCCTAAACAAAAGTGAGGCATTCCAGTTCCCAACCATATACAACATCGAACACTCCTTTGGCTTTCCTGTCCTCTTTTGAAAGGACTCTGTGTCCCTGAAAATGTGTGTTCGTGGCTGTATTGGTGTGTTTTCTACCTGTGTGTGTTGCCATGTTTCTCCTCCAGCCCAGAATCAAACTGGCCAGTTTCATGTGCTTTTGGATGAAGAGACTCCAGCTCAGATTCATTACATCGTATTTACCTTCAGAGGAGATACATTGTCAGCGAGTTCCTGAGAGCATACAGCACAGCCACTGCTGACTAGTATTTTGCCTGCTGTGTACACATAACTTTTCTAAAATGACCTATAAACACACAAACTACTTCAAAACACACAAACAGATGATGTCTCCCCCATCTTTCCCAGCTCTCCAGAGTCTGTGCATGAAGGAGAATACTGTCTTAAAATGCAATAACTTTCCATGACACTGTATCATTCTAATAGCCATAAAATTACCAAATACTGCATCTTCTATTTTTATGCATAGTAGCTAGGGAAACAAATTCGTGTGCACATCTTTCTTCAGAAAGCCAAACTGACTAAAGTTCAGGCGTTTATCTTTTTATTTCAGTTTGTTGCTATTTTGTTTGGGATTTATCCCGTTCACACCTTTATATTTTGAATATAAAGATGGTCAATAGCTAGGATGGGAGAAATTCGGATGCCTAAATGGTTTGCAGAAAAGGGCTGGTATCTTTTCAATGTCTCTGTAGACTGTTTTCGCTTATTCTCCCTGGAAGGAAGGTTTGGGGATTGCCACACTCTCTATTCCCATTTTTAACAGTGTTGATACCAAACTGAAATGACCAGGATTCAAATCCACTTAATTGCCCCTCCCCTTTTTTTTAAGATTTTATTTTTGTATTTATTTGAGAGAGAGAGAGCATGAGTGGAGAGAGGGGCAGAGGGAGAGAATCTCAAGTAGACTCCGTGCTGAGTGCAGAGCCCAACACGGGACTCCATCTCACCACCCCTGAGACCATGGCTTGAGCCAAAATCAAGTCAGACCCTCAACTGACTGAGCCACCCAGGCGCCCCAAATCCACTTAATCATTCTTAAAAGGCCCTAATAGATCTTCATTAAGTACATCCTAGACTCCACCAAACTTTTTGGTTTCATCTCTTTAAGCCATGAGCCATTTGACTTCATTACTCTTAGTCATTTATTCTTTTTTTTTAAAGATTTTATTTATTTATTCATGCGAGACAGAGAGAGAGAGAGAGAGAGGCAGAGGGAGAAGCAGGCTCCCAAGGAGCAGGGCACCTGATGCGGGACTCGATCCCAGGACGCTGGGATCATGACCTGAGCTGAAGGCAGACGCTTAACCATCTGAGCCACCTAGGTGCCCTCTTAGTCACTTATTCTTGTAACACCTCTTTGCTTTCATGCCCAATACCTTTGTAACCTCAGTTCCTTCTGCCTGAGATGCTCTTCAGCTTTGTCCTCAGAGCTAGACCATAAACTCTGGATGGGCAGGATCATGTACCTGCAGTATAGTAGACATGCAATAAATGTTTGTTTCTTGACTGCCTGACCCAGCACAGAAATTGTCTTTCTTCCTGAATTATGTCTTTTTATAATTCTGTAAGTGTCCAGAAGGGTCTGCAGGCAGTACATTCTTTTAATCTTTGTGTATTTGCAAGTGCCTTTAATTTGCCTTTATATTTAGCCAGATATGAAATTACAGGTTATGATTCTTTTTCCTCAGCACTGTGAAGCTGTATCACTCCATTGCCTTTTGGAATCAATGATTGTGGTTGAGGAATCAGCTAAGAATTTAAGTGTCATTCTTTTGTGGGTAATCTGTATTTTCTTTCTGGCAACCTAAAGATTTTTTTTTCTTCATGTGTCTACTTTTCACGAGGATGTGCCTGGATGTGCATTTATTTTCATTTATGCTACCTGGATTTGGTGCTTCTCTCAGTATGTCTGGAAAATTCTTAGCCATTACCTTTCTAAATATCTCTGCTCCGCTACTTGCTTTATTCTACACTTTTAACATTCCTATTAGACATATTTTGGAGCCCATCAACTTATTCTCCATGTTTTTAAACTATGGCTTAATGAAAAAACTATTTTTATCTCTCTATGATGCATTCTTATGGAATTCTAAGTGGTATCCTCCAATTCGAGAATTCTTGCTAATTATATCCGGTCTGGAGTTTATATCATCTACTGATTTAAAGATTTTAATGACCATATTTTTCATTTCCAACATTTTTAGGAGACACTTTTAAAATATACATTTTATAACTGCATGTGGGGCGCTTGGCTGGCTCAGTCAGTAGAGCATGTGACTCTTGATCTGGGGATTGTGAGTTCGGGCCCCATTGTTAGGTGTAGAGAGTACTTTTTCTTTTTTTTTTTTTTAAGATTTTATTTATTTATTTGACACAGAGAGAGCACAAGCAGGGGGAACGGCAGGCAGAGGGAGAGGGAGAAGCAGGCTCACTGCTAAGCAGGAAGCCTGACACAGGACTCAATCCCAGGACCCCGGGATCATGACCTGAGCCGAAGGCAGACACTTAACCGACTGAGCCACCCAGGCACCCTAGAGATTACTTTTTAAAAAGTAACTGCTTGTATCCCCCCATAAATTCTTGTTTTATTTTTAATTAGCTTTTCACTTTTTCCCAGCTTTTTCAAGATGTAACTGACATATACCATTGTGTGAGTTTAGGGTGTAACCTGTGTTGATAGCGTATGTTTGTATGTTACAATATGATTGCCACTGGAACATTAGGTAACACGTCCAGTACATCACCGAATTATCATTTCTTTTTTGTGGAGAGAACATTTAAGATTTAGTCCCTTAGCAACTTTCAGGTATATATATTATAGTATTCTCATCAGCACGTTATACATCAGATCCCCAGAACGTACTCATCTTATAACTGGAATTTGTACCCTTTGATCAGTAACTCCCTATTGCCCAAACTCGTATTTTTTTGCTCCAGCAGCGTCCTGGAACTTCTCTTCTTGAAACCTGGGCTTCCCCAAAGGCTCTTTCATCTGTGGGTGAGTATCTTAGAAAGCAATTTCCTGGGGCTTCCAGATTGTGGCTGAGAGGACCTGGAGTCTGTTCATGGACCACTGCAGGGCCCACAGCCAGGACCAAGGTCTGTCTGCCTATTTACCTGATGCATGGGTGGGTAAGACCTCCTTCCAGGGCCCTTGGCATACGGTGCTGGATCCCACAGCTCTCTGAAGGTACTTTTGTCTGTGATGGATGATGAATTTTGTTGTTGGTGGAAGACAAACATGAAGGTTGTCTTCTGCCATCATGATGCTGGCGGCCCCTCCAGAACTTAATTATTTTAATGTTAACCTCAGATGACTCTATTATTTTCATTATTGACATTTTCCTTAATGATCATCCATTATTGATTGTTCATTGTTGATTCTATAGGATTTCTTCTTTAATATTTTATCTCCGTGCATGTTTTTTGATTTTGTACTGTAGGCTCATCTTCGGTGAACATCTTTTCTTCCCTCCTGTTTTTTTTTCTGTGCTCGTTCCTCCCTATTTACCAGGTTTGCAGCTGGCTCTTCAGGATCCCCAGTCTAGAACCCTGTTTTCTCGTGTTGAATTAAGGCTGTTTTTGATAATATTGCACCGACACAGATGCAGCTACTGAGCCATTGGGCTGTTCATCCAAGTTTTGGGTAGAAGCTGTGTCTAGTCCCTCCTGCCTGCCTCATTATCCCATTGTAGTAAAATCTCAGCTTTCTCAGCTTTCTTTCAGAGGTGGGAAAAGACAGTCTAGCTCCTAGGCTCACGCAGTCATCTTGGCTCTCATCCCCTTCCCATCGAGGGAATGTTTAGTCTCCATTTTGTCATAGGAGCCAAATTCCTGAATGCCTTTTCTCTTTTCCAGCTGCGCCTTAACCACCTTGGGCTCCCGATCTACAGATATGTTGTCCTTGGCTGTCTTTGGATTGGTGTGGCACAAGACGGGACAGAAGGACTTCGATCTTATGGTTAAAGGAAAGGTTAATTTTCCCCTCTCCTTCTCATGGGATATAAATAAAGACTCTGTGGCTCTAACCATTCCATTAGGAACCATCTTGTGTGACCATGAAGAAAGTTATATTAGGGCAACGTGTCAAGTATAGGTATATACATATATATATATATATATATATATATATATATATATATATATTTATTTTTTTTAGAGAGAGAGCAGCTGGAAAAGAGAAAAGGCATTCAGGAATTTGGCTCCTATGAGGTGAGGGGGAGGAAGAGAGGGAGAGGGAGAGAATCCAAAATAGACTCCATGCCCAGTGCAGAGCCTGACATGGGGCTTGATCTTATGACTCTGAGATCATGACCTGAGCTGAAACCAAGAGTTGGACAGTTAACTGACTGAACCACCCGGGCGCCCTTAGGTACATATCTTTTTAATTTGTTTTTTTTTATACCTTATGTAAATGTCTATTTTTGCTTATTAGTTGTTATATTTTATCTTTTGTCACCATATATTTAGAATGGCAGTAGGGCTTCAAGACAGGTACTTTCTAATTCTCCCTTGACCCAAGTCAAGCTAAATAAACATTTTTAACTCTGCTCCCCGCAGCGGATACAGTGGTGAACTGCCCCAATTCGCCTCAGGACTGAGGAACTCATTCCCCAGCTTCCAGGAGTGTTGACTCCTCACCATGCATAGCTGAGAACTCTACAGGAAGTTTCTTGAGTGAGGGGACCTGCCTTGCCCAATGTTATGACCTTTCCTCAGGACCAGCTAACTTCCACTGGCAGGTCAAGTAGAGATGCAGAGGCCTGAGTTCCTTGCTTTAACTCGGGATAAGGATGGAAAACCATCCCTCATCCAGACCTCCCTATGGGATGAGCTCAGGCCTTTGTTACAACTGCATTGCTGTTCATCTTCTTCCATTTGTCAGTCTTGCTTCACTCATTGCCTTATGGGTACTAATTCCAAGAGCACCTCTAATACACCTCCTGCTCACAAACTTTCATCTCAGTAGGCTATGTCCTGGGGAACTTTATTTAAGACACCACTCTACAGGTGGGGAACGTTGGGTCTCCCCGTAAGCCCCATCCAGCTGCTTCCTCATAGTAGACATTCTGGAATGTCTGTGGAATGAACACATGAATAAAAACAAAGTTGCCTGAATTTAACTTGCTCAGTTTTCCCAAGCTACATCATTTTTCAGATTTTACTAATAAAATGTAGACCTTCATCATATGAGAAATTCATTCACTTACTTGGCAAGTTCCTGTTTTAATTAAACTTTATTATTGCCTGGATGGACCTGGCACTGTTGACACTTTTGTAATACATATGAAGATGAATTACTTTCGCACACAGTATCAGTGTGCGAGGTGGAGGCAGACAGCAGCATGATCAGGAACTGAGCGTGGGCCCTAAATTGAGGTTTGGCCGTAGGAAGGAATGGCAGTGTTGGAGAATGGTCATCATGGTAATCCCTTTTCAAACATCACTGGTGTGGGGACAGCATGGTAGCCTTACCTCTCATAAAGGTGACTTGAAACCTTTGCTGGGCACTCTTTTCTCAGGACTGGCAATTAAGATCCTCCAGGTAACTTTCACCTCTGAGGGCACATAAAACTGAGCATGCTTCTAGAGAGGGTGATGGATGAGAGGCCCACACCTGGAGAAATAGTGTAGTGTGGTGAGATGAGGTATTTTATAAGTGTTGTCAGGTGCCTGAGAATTCTCTACAGGGATATTTAAATGGTATATTGCCATGTGGCATTAATAAGAATTAAAATGTAAGCATGTCTTAGATCATTGACATGACCACCAATGGTGGATGCTGTTGTTTACCTATCCTGTGGCCTTTCCCCCATTCGTCTTTTTCAAAGCCTCGTCTTTTTTTCAGATATTTCCATCCCCCACTCACCCATGCTCTAAAGACAGATTCTGTTTGTTTATGCAATCCTATTTCCCTTGCAAGTCTTTGTTTCAGAAACCCAGATTTAAGTAAACTAGCATTTCCTGGTGATTTAAAGGGACAAGATTGATGGGATGACCTTTTACTTTATGGTGGGGAGGAAAGGAGTTTTCCCCTCTCTCATTCACAAGATATAAAAATGGGAAACCAGTTTCCCTAGTTGCCTCTAGTGACCGTGAAGGAAACCATCACAAGTACATATAAGAAACCATCCTGTGCACATGCAGGAAGCCATCTTGTCACCATGATGGAAGCTAATGTGAGTCCACATACAGAAAAAAAGCAATAAAAAAAATCTCAGAGTAATGGAAATAGAGTCCAAGTTTTACTTACTTTAGGTCCTGCCTACCCTTCACCTAATGATATATGAGATAATAAGTTTCCTTATTGTTTAAACAGATTGAGTTGAGGTTTCCTATCACTTACAGTGAAAACATCTTATTTGAAACATATACTTATGATCAAGTACTGTCTTTGCCCGTAGTTTATAATTTCACTGGCTCCAAGTAATCACTGGTGCCAGTTACAGGCAAAATTTATCTTTACAGATGTAGGTAAGCATATCAGGCTGTCAGTGGATTGGCATTTCTAATGCCACAGTGATATTAATGACTTCTGGTTGAAGTTGACTGCTTGGCCGTGTGAATTTGTTCCCTCTCTCTAACAATACGTCAATAAAAGATAGGATAGGAATGAAAATAATGTCTAAATGCTCAATGAAAAAAGATGAAAAGAGAGCCATCAGAAGGAAGAGTTGACCAAATCTCTGAAAGATGGATAAAATATAGATGATTAGAAAGTGGTGACACAGAATCTAGGAAGCCACAGCCCAGAGTATGTACAGAAAAAGATTCCAATGAAGAGGGAGCCAGTATGCCCTTCATGCATATAAGGGCCTCAGCCCTATGAAATGTGCAAAGGAGGGTAGGATTACAATGTGGGGCCCAAAACAAGGTGATTAATCAAAAGTCTATTTTTGACATAGTCAAACCCACTTCACCCTGGAGGACCTAATTCTTGGAAGCCAGGTTTCTATGCCAAGACTTAAAGAAAAAAAAGAAGTCTTCTCTCCAGAAGGATGTTCTTTACATTTGGGGGCTCACCAGGGATTGATTCACTTGTTTCCCTCAACTGGTCTCACTTTGAATAAATTAGCAAAATCAGCAAGGTCTGTCCATGATATGGGGCCCTCATCAGGTTTAATTGACTTGTTCTTGAGTAGGAACATTCAGAGGTCTTCAAGTGGGAGACCCTCCAGCCTGAAAGAGTGACATCAAAGTGAACAGATGCAAAACATGATTCTGGAGGAAACAGACATCATGCAAAGAACAGGAGGGAACTTAAACTCCAGTGTATGTTCTCAAAGAGATTTGAGAAAATGTTGCAATGTGCAGCAAGCATTTTCCCAGTGAAAATGGAATAAACACATACCAAGAAATACCTCCTAGATAGTAAAGATCTATTTGTCAGCATAGAAAATAATTTGATGGAAAAGTTGGAAAATCAGATCTGGGAAATCTCTGTGAAGTAGAACAGGAAAATAAAGAGGTGGAAAATATGAACAAGAAACCCAGAGGGTCAATGCAGGAACGTTCAACATCTGACCAAAAGACAAATGACAGGGGAAAGTATCAAAGAAGTAATGAGAAAATGTTTCCAGAACAGAAGGACTTCATGTTCATATTGAAAATGTACACCTAGTGCCCAGCACAATGAATTAAGAAAAAACCCCCACATATATAGCACATAACCACCAAATGTCAGAATATTAAGAATAAAAAGAAAGTCCTAAAAGCAAAATTGAGAAAAAAAATCCAAAATGAAAGCAAAGGCAGCATCAAATGATCCATTAGCAACTCTAGCTATTAGGAGCTCTTGACTTTCTGTGGGAAAATCATATCATTTTAGGATTCAATGCATAACTAAAGTATCAATAAATAGGATGGTAGAATAAAGACATTATCAGACATGTAAAGCCCAGAAGGGACTCTCCAGGGAAATAGGATGGCTCAGTAGAATCCTAAATTTGTAGAAGTGGTTGAACAAAATTAGAAATACATCTAAAGTAATTAGTTCCAAAAAAATTTGAACTCCGGGCAAAAAGTCATGCGAGAAAGAACACTTAATCATAGCTACGGGTGTGTAGTGAACCACATTTAAACAGTCATAATAATGAAATCACCATTGATTTTCGATTTTCAGAATCAACCTACAGATAAGGCTTAGAAGATTAATTACCATTAGGGAACAAAATGTAAGTATTGTAGATTTGACATGTAAAAGCAACAATTCAGGAGAACTTGGAGTTAGAAGTGAGAACAGAACTGAAATCAGATTAGGAAGGAAGAAGTCAAAATACACCATTTTGAGGGAAGAAAAAAAGACGTTTAAAAAATTAGTTTTAAAAATTAACAAACAAAATGACATAATTCCACATCTTTTGGTTCTTGTATTCATTTGGATTATTTTGACAGGAAGAAAAACAAGATTCTTTTTTTGCAGTTGGAAGTTATTTTCATGAAAGAAGACTTTAGCTTCTGATCTTATTATTAAATCAAGATTTTGATTTGTCTTCATGAAAGCAACCACATACGACTTCAATTGTCACAGGCTAAAGCAAAAATAAGTGAGGTGAGCATAACAGATAAAGGATGTTATTGAATCAAGGGGAGGCAAAAGAACATCAGAGTGAGTTTTACAAAAATAAGTTTTGCAATTAGTTCATGCTAACTTGAAGGGATATTGCTAAAATGAAAAGAAACTTGGCTATAGTAATTTATATGCTGTTCACTTAATGGGTGCTGATTTACCACAATATTAAACATATTACCATCATAAGAAATTAACATTAAAAATTTAATTTTATTAGTTTTGTGATTCTGCTTATGTTCAATTTGCAATTTCTTTCCAGTTGGCTCAGCAGGTTTGTTAGCTCAGTGGCAAGTACAAGCTGAAACCATAGCAGAGCTACTCTTCCCAACACGGTGGGTTCTCTAACTAACCAAAAGCTCCATTGTTACCTAGTTGCCTAGATCCTCCCTATATTCATGAAGTGGTCCATGGACCAGCAGCACTGGCATTCCCTGGGGGATTTGAAGAAATGTAGTCTTGGGCCTCGCCACCCACCCTTCCTCCCACTTCTGATTCAGAATCTGTGTCTTTAACAAGATCCGCCAGGTGATTTCCATGTGCATTAAAGTCTGGAAGGCACAGACCCTACCCTTTCCCTAGTACCATGGACAAGGACAGGAGCAGCATCCTTCTCTAGAGAGTCCCCATCCACTGCCCATTTCTGCCCAGCCTGAGCATCCCTCCTCTGAGGACAGTCAGAGCTCAGGGGACCATGTGTGGTCTGCCACTTCGCTACTGTCTCTTACCAAACTCTCTAGTGATGAGTGTGCCCCGAGCTCCCATTTCCCAGCACTTGGTGGTATTTTTTTCGTCGGCTCAGATGCCTTATCTGTAACAGAATAGTAATATACTTTTCGTAAAGAGTTGTTGTGGAGACTTGCATGCGAAAATCTGTATAAAGCACTCAGGACAGAGTAACATCTCAATAAATGTGGCTATAATTATTAGCTATTACCAAAGAATCCCAGGTGATAACATTCAGCAGGAAAGGCTTCTATGTTAATGGTCTCCAGCCTCAGCTGTCATCAGGTTCATTTCCCCCCTCATCAATAGTTCATTACTTGATTGTCAAGTCACAGACGCTATAAGCCACACGCCATCACACCGAATAATAGCGATTATTGCAGTTCTCATGTGTAAAGCATTGCAGACCCCGTCTCCCTGTCATCCCGAGAGGGGTCCATCTGCAGGAGGTGCTGGTGGAGCGGGCCAAAGCAGCGTTTTCTGTCTCTCACCCCCAGAGTCCAGTCCCGTTTTGCTCACGAGCTTCCAAGCCATCCTGCCCCTATGTCCCAAGGTTTTCCAAAGCCAAAACAACTATTTGTCTTTGCTTTCCTTTTATTCATTTCTTGGTGCACAGCCTTCTCCTGAGAGAGTCATGCATGGGTCCAGAGGCATGAGGTGGACCACAAGTCTCACATGCTGTGCTGGGAAAGACCTTTTCCTAGTTCAACCTCCCACCCCAAAGTGAAGCATTATAACTAAACAAAAACCCTTTCCCCTGATACTCTTGTCCTAAGATGACCCCTTTCCCAGGTGGGTCCTCAGTCTCTCAATCAGGCGTCCAGAAGGCCTTCTCTATCTCTGTAAACATACCTCCTCATCTTGCCTGAATCCCAGGAGTGACTGGGCTTCATGTCCATATGGGGTCCTTTGACACTTCAAATGACCAGTTCAGTTAAGTCTGGAAAAGCGACTACATATGGTCTTAATTTTGAAAGACCATATGTGAACATGAAATTTGACATATGCATTCCCAGGACAAATGGACAGGAAATAATTTTTAAAAAGAGAAACTACAACTATGACCCTCTTAGTTCCTATGTGAAAGGCACCATATGCTGTCCAGCATTATCACATTTAATTCCCCAAATAAGTATTTGTTTAACAGATGAAACTGTGGCTTGTACACACTGAGAAACCAAGCTGGTATGAACTCATACTTGTTTTACTCCCAAATCTGTATCCTTTCTCTTCCTTCATATGCCTTTACATTATGGAATCAGCAGATGGGTGGTAATAAGTTCCCTGTCACAGAAAGCATTCAAGCAGAGGCTGGAGGCTAGAAGTCTGTCCAACTGTCCCCAGGCCTGGAATGAAGCCAAGGGCACCTGAGGGTTATAGCCTGAGGTAATTCCTAGGGCGACACCATAAAGCGGTTAGGAGAAGGTTATCCATTCCAAACAAGGCAAGGGAATAAGGAAGTACCAAAATATAAAGCTAAAAGTATCCAGAAGCACAGCAAGCTGATCTAGTGTAAAGTGCATTGCAGAATAATAGGTAAAGGAAGATCCAGAGCTGAAAGCTGGCAGTGCATAGGCTAAAATCTGCCCACAGACATGTTTCTTTTGGTCTTCAAGCATTAATTCCTTTTTAATTACTTGACAACATCTAAACACCGGGAGATTTCACCCACAAATCCAGATTTCAAAACTTCTCTTCAAAAGTGGGAAGGTCTGGTAATACGGGCCCATGTTTCTACATGGCAACAGCTGAGTGGTGGCTGGTTCCAGAGGCAGGGCACACCCTCTCCAATTTGTAGGCTCTCACCACCTTATATTGCCTAATATTGCATTATCTGCCTGGACTCTGAAAATAACCAGAACAATGTATGTTTTCTGCTGCCATGTGGGGTTTCAGCCTAGAAAGAGACAGGCTGCATTTGTGGCATATCTCAGACTCCTATTCCCTTCAAGCCTTACTTGAAGTTTCAATATACAGAGTCTGAAAGACAAGCTGCCTGATACAAAACAATGATGAAATAGCATGTACATCTATGTTCCAAATAGTGAGCATGCCAGGCACTGAGGGATGGAGAAGTGGTTTAATTAAAACATGGAAGAAGTCAAGATAGGCAAGAACCAAGGCATACAAGTCCCTAATCACTACTGCTTAGAACTACATCAATATTCTAGTGAGAAGACATGATTGGTTATCATTAAAATTGTACTATAGATATTACTGATTCTAAGGTGGGGGGGAGAGTCAAGAAAGAAGAGAGAGAGATAGAGAGAAAGGAGAATGAATGTTTTCTACAGCATGACTTCAGTTATCTCCAACAACTTGTTTTGTTGTTTTTCTGATTAAAAAAATATCCTTCAGGTCCTGATAAGATGAGGTACCCAAGCCAACTTAGTGACCAAGATAGGCTGAGAAGCAGCTCCAACATCAGGGGAGGTTCTTTGCTTACAAGCAATAAAAACTGACACCAGTAAACAAAAACAAAAGAGGGGTTTAATAGAAGTATAGTGAGTACTCTTGGCATTGATGTGAAGGCTGGAAAGTATGACACAGATCTAGGTAAGCACCCAGGAGTTCCTGTGGATTGAAATATGAGCAGTTTTAGGAGTCAAAGATTCAAAGACACACACCCTCCCCCCCGCCACATCTCACAAGGGTCCCAAGCAGGAATAGATGAGTCCAATCATTTTTAGCTATTGTATCATTCTGTAGAAGATCCTCATTCCAGAGAGGAATCTTGACAATTAGCCTAGCTTAGGTCAAGGGAAGCTGGATTATACCCTAGCCTGTAAACTCCACAAAATCAGAAGTGAGAAGACACTGACTATTAATTATCCATGTTTTCAGCACCAAGGCTAGCGTTTGCTCAGTGAATATTTGTGAAATGAACCAATGAAAGAATGACAGAATATTTTCAGTCTCAGACTAGGGTAAGATAGAGCGTCTGAAAAAAAAAAATAGTCCCTAAGCCCAAAGCCAGCGGGGAAGGGTAATTTTCCAAAAGGAAATCAGGGTGATCTTACCAAGAGAGAATTGAATGGTTGCTGGGCCCCCAATAGAGAGAGGAATGTAGACAGAGGCTTTTGATTTTCCAGCAAGTTTATATAACAAACATGGAAAACCTCAAATCTCTCTCTCTCAGGTCTTCACATTTCAACACAGTAACAAGGAATCAGTCAGAATATACGTAAATCCATCTTGTTTTCCTGCATACACAATGGGTAGCCAGATTTGCCTTGCTGTTGATTGGTGACCTGAAGTCCTGCATCCCCACTCTCCTGGTTCTGATGAGGAAGGCCATATTCCGGTGCCAGCCCTGCCCCAAGTAAGTTCCCTGAGACACAGGCACATCTCCTCCAAGAACATACCATATGTACAAGAGGCTGTTCCAAGGAGAAGCAAATTTGCACATCCCACTCAAAAGGGGAATGGCAAGGCTGGGTGTGAGGAGCCCCCAGATTTTCTGCTCTTCCTCTGAGGTACTTTAGGAACACATGACTCATTTCAAAGGATCAAGGGAAGAACACCACCTGAAAGTGGGAAATGGTCAAGAAGTCTCTGATAACAAAGCAGTTTTTGTGTTGAAAATGAAACAATGTAGCTTTCTTAGGTTGATCTGACTGATAGTTGCTATTATGGCCCAACCCACTATTTGCCAGCTGGTCATATACAACTTAGCTCTTAATTATAAGTTGTCTTGTGAGGTCCTCAGAATGCTTAATGGGTTAACCTCATTCCGACTATTGGAGCACAAGCTCAGAGAAGCCTTTGGAACATTCCTTGCAACAAAAGTGGGTTTGCTTTCCAGCCCCTGTTTTGGCTGTAAGTTGGAGACCTTTGTATATTTCTATTACTTGGATTAGAACTGTGGATGCTGAGCACAGGGGTGAACTAGTTTGGAGAAGAAGGGGAACTGTATGTCAGTAGTCTGTCTACACCTAAAACAGAGAGAGCTGAGGGCCCGTGGACCTCATCTGACTATATATATTTTTTTCAGCCTGCATAGGATTTACTTTTTGAAGTATTATTTTCAAATTCTATGAAATTGAGAGGCTTTACATACCCATCTGGATTTCCAGTTTGTCTCGAAACCATGTAAGTCTTGCGACACGAGGTCTGCTTTCCCACAAGGAAATGGAAATGAAACTGAACCGAGCAGGGGTGGCCCCTTGGGACAGAGCCTGAGCTCTGTAGTCAGTCCCCACTCAGCTTTGGTTATAACCCAGTGTGGACATGTGAGGATGGGGGAGGCTAGGTAGGTAGACGAGGTTGTCACTCCACATCCACAACTTTATTTCTAGGTGGGTGTGCCATAGGTCTTAAATGGCTAAAAGTCATTCATCTGCCTTTTTGATGTGGCTAGCGACTGTTATGGGACATGTGCTTGAACCAGGCTAGGAAGAGGTAGTATGGGGCCATGTCTCTATATGCCCTGGGGGAAGTTAGCTATCCTTGAGTTCATCTTGGGATCTTATATTCTGTTTTCGAGTTTTTAAGCAGGAGTTTGGTTTGTAGATGAGGCTAAATCACATCATTATATGATACACCGGAACATAGAAGGTCTTGAATGCCATCTGAGGGTTTATATTTGTGCAAGAAGTTTGAAAACACCAAAGCATCCCAGGCTCTTCTGTCTAGGACCACGTCCTTTCAGCCCCTGTGTTTGGAGTCAGCTGCTCCCCACTGAAACCTGACAGAGCCATGTGGAGTGGCTCACAACTCCAGGGATTGACCATCCACAGAAGGACCTTCATTTTTTTAAAAAGAAGTTTATACTTTCAGGGTGCCTGGGAGGCTCAGTCAGTTAAGTATCCAACTCCTGAATTTGGCTCAGGTCGTGATCTCAGGGTCATGGGATGGAGCCCTGCGTCGGGCTCCACACTCAGCGGGGAGTCTGCTTGAGATTCTCTCTCTTCCTCTCCCTCTGGCCCTCCCCCGCCCCCCTCAAATAAATAAATAAATAAATAATTAAAAAAAGAAATTTGTGCTTTCCTATCTTTTGACATAGGCTCTTCTCTTTTGTGACTTTGTGTCACAGATATTGACATATGTGCACCATGACATATGCATGACCTGTTTGTGGCAACACTTTTAATAACCAGAGACTGGAAATAACTGAAGGGCCTCTCACCAGTAGGGAAGCTGACCTAATTGTGGCTCATTTATACAATTGAATATCGTGCAGCTTTGGAAGAACTGAGGTGTCTGTGGCTTATATGGAATGATCTCTACGGTATATTCTAAGCAAAAATAGCGAGGTGTTGATTAGTGTTTTTACTGTGTTTCCATTCATTTAAAAAGTATGCAGATGCTCACTTACTTTTATATATAAGGTGGAATATTTTTAGAAGGTAGATAATGGCTTCTACAGAGAGCCTGGGAGAGAAGGGTTGAGGGAAAGATAGACTTTTCACTGTAAATCCTTCTGTATTGTTTGTTTATTTTACCATGTTTATATATGTTAATTTTTTCAATAATAAAAATTGAGTTTTGTGGTTGTGTGCACTTAATTCTGAGCTTCATTTCTCCTGGAATCTGCTTCATTCCTTCTAGGAAAATGTCTACATTCCACAGTTCAGTTTTCTAGAAGGAATCACCATGCCTGCCTGGCTGGCAGAACTGAGCAGCTTGTCCTGGGCTCCTTCTGAGACCCGGGGTTCTTTTCTTGGAATTCTGGGTGAGAACAGCTCTCAGGTACTACGTGGTGCCTTGTGGAGTTGCTTAGCAAGTGGGCAAAGAAGATATAGAGCCAGATAACAATTCTGTGTTGCTTTCTGCATCTTGCCTTGCTATGACATCCTCCACCCAACACTGTCCCCGCCTGCTTCCCCACATATCAAATGGAAATGATACTATTTGTCCTTTCCACTCTAGGAACATCTCAGGAAATAAACAGTGCAGATAAAACTCTGTGTCCTCCCTTGCAGCTCCCGGAGGAGGGAGGGCGATGGGTCTCTTGCCATTTGAGAATATAGGTAGAGCAGAGTAGGGTGAGTGGGGTGAAGTGAGACCTACGAAGGACTCAGGGGGATTACAGAAGATACATTGTTCTGCAAGGGAGAAGGGGGGAAAGGAATTCTGGAGAAAGGGAAGCAAATGTCCAAGAGCATCCTAGAATCTGGTACATTTGAAAAGCAATGAGCAGCTCTGAGTGTCTGGGACACAGGTTGAAACAGGATATACAGCCGGAGGTGCCACTGGAAAATTCTGCAAGGAATTTAAACCTTATTCTGAAAAAACTTTGATTCCTACGAGGGTTTTTTTATGTAAGAGAATAATGATCAAATTTTATTTGACATAGAACTAGCAGAAGTATAAGATAGAGTTACTAGAACAAATCCCTCCTGGCCAGAAGGGAGAGAGAGATGCTTATTGTAATGCTTTCTAGCTCAAGGGGACTTACCCTAAGAGAAGGCAGTGACAGTGGGGATATGGTGGGGGAGTGAGGACAGATCTGAAATGGATTTGTGAGGTAAAATCAAACAGCTTATTGAGAGGCTCAACGCAGAAGTTAGAAAGAATGTCAACAATGTCTTTGAGTGTTTGGCTGGAAGAGAATAGTGACTTAGACCCAGAAGACCAAGCTTACCTGGAAGAGTGGTTTTTGCCCTTGAAGTATTAAATCGTTGTATTTCATCCACATTAAGAGTTGTTTGTATGCGAGTGTCCTCTGATGGCATGAATAAACATTTATTAAATCTTTACACGGGGCCCTGGTAAGGCACTGAAGGTCAAGAAAGTCTTTGGAATGGAATATTTCAGATCTGTCTCCCCCTTGTCCAACAGAACCAGCGATGATATTTCCTTTCTTCTTAAGAACAATGAAAGTACTCATAATGATTACAAAGAAATGACACGATTGTCCTTGAAGATCAATTTCAAGCCCTTGCCCCTTCAGGACACTCCCCACCCCCCATACACTGGTACAATATCCCTTCTGTCTCCACGGCAGTAACTTGGGGGCTACCCGGGAAAGACAGCAAGGAGATGACTTAATTATGAGCCAAATCATTCGTCAAAGACCACATGAGACTTGCAAGAATCCTAGTTGCTGAGTGGGAAAATATTTTGTTGCAAACAGCTCAGCCCCAAGGGGAATGGGCGAATCTTCGGGATTGCTTGGAGAGACGAGGTGTGCCGATGGGGAATCAATACCCTCAGCTGACTGGCTTCCCTTGCTGCCGCGCGTCCGGCTCAATGGCACCCTGGCTTGGTGTCTTGGCTCCGTTGGGACGTGGCTGTTGCGCTGGCTTGGGGCAGGCAATTCCTCCTCTTGACAGTCTCCTGGAAGCTGCTGGAATTTCTTCTGCCTCAAGCAGGATGTAACAAGCTGGGGAGGTTTTCACTAGGCTGCTTTTTCTGCAATTCTTTTCTTGTTCAGGTGCCAGCAGGCCCTCGTCCTTCTAGGATTCCAAGCTGTACTGTCTGTGAAGGCTGATGTAATGGTTCTAAGGCTCAGAATAGAAGACCCACTGTTTTATATGATCTGTCTGTTGTATGCTCACCTCGCTGACTCCTCTTTGCTCTCTTACCAGCCCTTCTAAAGACCTACCAGTCCCTTTCAATGTCTTTCCCTGGAGGATGCCTCCTTGATCCTCCTTTGAGCTCTGCCTATGCATTCTCTGCCTGGGCTCCCCCATTAAACGGCACATTTTCAGCTAATGGATCTCTATAGAAAGACTCCAAAACACTCATTCCCAGGCTCAAATTCTTGCCTGAATTCTGGTCTAGCATTCATTCATTCATTCATTCATAATACATTTATGGACCCCCTATGCTATGCCAGGCCCTGCCCTAGGCATCGGGCAAATAATAAGACCGATACAGTCAACTCTCACCGAACCTCCATCCCGGCTGTACTAGTGTTTTGATGTTTAGGCTTGAAAGCGCCTCAAACCTGTCCCAGTCAGCATGCAGAATCTCAGCCATCAGACCTGCCCCTCTGCCTGGCTGACCACGGTTGGGGACATCACAGTCTCTCTGTCATTGTCATCGGTGTTGAACCCCATCCTCATTCTGTTGCTTGGTTTTATTGATCCTGCCTCCTAATCTCCCTGCTTTGATCCCCTCCTCTCGCTCCTGCCCCTACTACCTTGTTCGGCCCTGATCTTCCCTCATCCGCACCTCCTCTTAACTGTGCGCATGGCCTCTCATCTGTTCTCCCCTCCACTCAAAATCATTGCAAACATTCTTGTTATATAACAACCTTCCCTGTCCCTCTCCCCCACATCACCTTGAAATGAAACCCCCAGCCATGGTCTCTCAGACACACCACATGCTCCTGGTCTGCCTTTCTGAACCTCTTTGCAAGTAGCCCCTGAAGAGCTTCCCTGGAAGAAGGAAAAAGAAAAGGAGAGAAGACAGAAAGGAGGGACACTGGAGGTTCAGCACATGGTTCGTTGACTGTCTACACTGTGCTTGGCACTGTGCTAAAGCCTTCATGGACACCACCCTTACATGATGAAATACAAGAAAAGTAAAATTTGGAGATTTTTAGGCAGCTTATTACAGTAAATGAGATAAGAAATAATAATAACCATCCTCTATGGAGAACTGAGTATGGGGCAGGCACTGCCCAATGCTTTACCAGCATCATCTCCATCCTACTTCTGTGAGGTAGTGCTCTTAGGATCCCCATTTTAAAGATGAAGAAACTGAGGCACAGAGAGGTGAGTGGGTCCAAGGCCACCCATCCCGTGTGGTGTAGCCTAAACCAACTGCAGCGTTATGTCAAAAAATAAAAAATAAATAAATAAAAAGCAATTTAAATAGACACTGAATTGTGGGGCGCCTGGGTGGCTCAGCTGGTTAAGCATCTGCCTTTGGCTCAGGTCATGATCTCACGGTCAGGGACTGAGTGCCTCATCGGGCTCCCTGCTCAGCGGGGAGTCTGCTCCTCCCTCTCCTTCTGCCCCTCCCCCCCCACTCATGTTTTCTCTCTCTCTCTCAAATAAATAAAATCTTTAAGAAAAATAGACACCAAATTCTTCTTTAGGAGCAGCAAAGGGAATTCCATTGATGGCTGTAAAGCAAAGCTCCTATAGTCCCCTCTCTCCACCTGTCTGCCGAGATTTCACACACCAAGAGTATGGCTGATACCTACAGTTTCCCACAGTCTCTTCCCTAACTCCCCATAGCCCACTCACTCTCCCCCCTCTTCCTTGCAACTCAGATCTCTTTCCTCATGGGAGTAGCTCTGTGTCTTTGCTAATGAAACCCTATCAAGCTTTTCTCCATCCAGTTCCCTTCTCTAGGCCAAATGTCCCAAATCAAAGACCCACAGGCTATTATATTCAATTGCTGGGTCTGTCTTTGTTCTGCCAACACAATTTTTAAAATAATTCTAGACAACACTGAAAAATGGGTGACTCCCAAAGTTCTGGCTTGCCCTTGCCTGATTTCCAGAAAATCTAGCAAGATCGAGCCTGCATAATGGCCCCTCAGGCACACACGCTCTCTGGGTCTCACACCACCACTCACCCCGTTGTCTCCCAGTTTGGGGCCATCTATGCTTGTATCCAGGTCTCCTTAAAGATGGGAAAATGAAAGGTAAAGAGAAGGCCCCATGTTTTACTCTGGATGCAAACAGTAATCCCCCGTGTTTAAAGATTTAAAAAAAAAAAAAAGATTGAGGGTCTTTGAAGAAAGAATACAAGCCTGGTGCCTACTCACTTACTTATTCTTGCTGGCACTTGGGTTACAGTATCTAGATCAGATTAACAGAACAAAAAGACCCCTTCTCACCTCCCAAAGCTCGGGTCCACAGAACAACAAAAAACCCAGGAGAAAGAACCCGTGGGTTATATGGTGATAGTTCCCCTCATTCTGGTCTCAACTGTCCATCTCCCTCATGTAGTAACCAACCAACCAACCAACCAACAAACAAATAATTCCTTCTTAACAGAAACTGCCAGCTCCCTGTTCTCGACATTATTTGAATTTAAGTAAAATGGCTCCTTTCGCAACTACCCGTCAGCCAACAGCTTTTACAACATGTTTTCTGATACAAACCTTTTCACAAAGAGCTTGTATCTTTTTACTACCAAGCATTACATTCTGAACAGAAAACTTAATAAGATTTTTAGCAGAAATTTTAAGAGGATCCATCATAGGACTTAACAACAACTGTGATCTATTATATTTAGTGCAAGAGTAAAGACCTGAGAGAAATAGCAATTTTAATTTGACTTTGCGGTCCCCCAAGTTGTGTTCAAGTTAAGGGAAAGTGAAAACTTGGTATTGGAGAAAGAGGGAAGACCTTGGGCTCAAACCTAGGTTTGCATTCCACTGTTACTTGCTTACAAACTATTGCACTTTAGGCAAATTGCTTAACTAATTTGTGCCTCAGTTTTCACAGCTATTAAAGGAAGTAATCTACCATATAGGATTGTTGCAGCAAAGATTTGTGGCATTTGTGGTGCAGAGCTTGGTTCATAGCAGGATGCCCTAAATGCTTTAAGTTATATGTGACAGTAGCTTAACTTAAACTGGCCTAAGCAAAAATGAGAATTTCTTGTCTTGCCTAACTGAAAAGCTCAATACCAGCTTCAGGCATAGCTGGATCCAGGAGCTCAAATAATGTTGTTAAGACTCAGTCTCTCAAAAAAAAAAAAAGACTCAGTCTCTCACCATCTTTGGGTTCTGTTCCCTTCTGTACTTGATTTCATTTTCTGTTCCCTTCTGTGCTTGATTTCATTTTTCATTGAGCCCAGCAGACTAGCTGGCTATTTTGGGGGCAAGCAGATCAGAGCTCTGAAAAAAATGTAGGCTGAAATGTGGAGGGTCTGATTGAGAGTCTCCTTAGGCAGGGCAAAACTAGTTTGGGCAGCATAGTCCATGTGGGGTGTCCTAGTAGGGGTGGGATTCAGGGCCAACATAAGAACATATGACATTTCATCTTCATCAATGCTACATAGATTAGACGGGTCCAAGATGATCACTTCCATTTGACAGATAAGGAAACTGAGGCTCTGTATTAGTAACAAGTTACCATAAACTTAGTGGCTTAAAACAACACACATTTATTACTTTGCAGTTCTAGAGGTCAGAAGTCCAAAATGAACCTCACTGGGCTAAAATCAAAGTATCAGCAGGGCTGCATTCCTCCTGGAGGCTCTAGAAGAGAATCTATGTCTTTGCCATTTCCAGCATGTGAAGGCCACCTGCATTCCTGGCTCAGGCCCCCTTCCCTCTTCAAAGCCAAACACAGCATCTTCAGATCTCTCTTTGATGCTGCCCCTCTCTGACCCTCTTGTCTCCGACCTTTCTGATTATACTGGGTCCACCCAGATAGTCCAGAAAAATCTCTCCATCCTGAGACCCTAAATTGAATCACATCTGCAAAGTCCATTTTGCCATGTAAGAGAACATATTCACGGGTTCCAGGGATTAAGGCATGGGTATCTTCACAGAGGCCATCATTCAGCCTACCACATGCTCCAAAATGTTAACGGCCCCTGGCCACTCCTTAAGTTAATAGCTGAGCCACAGCCAGAACCGATGCTAATGCTTCTAAATTAAGACAATCTGAGTAAGAATCCTGGTTCCTCAGTAGAGCCGCCGTGTGGCCTCAGTCAGGTGTTTCTGAGCCTCTGTGTCTTCATCTGTAAAATGAATATACTGTTATAAGGCTGAAACTAGACATGGTTTTAAAACATCTAGCACCGTGTCTGACATGGAGCAGAGAATTCATAGTGCTAGGCACTCCTGTTATGTTTACCTGCCTTGAACTAGCAGGGCCCCTTGAACTAGCAGAACCCCTTGAACATGTCGCTCAGGGAAAACTGGGGAAGAGCCAGCAGCATATTGGAAGGAGCTTTGGGATTTGAGTCAGCCCTATGACCATAGAGAACTTAAACTTCTCTGAATTCTGTCCCTTATTTATAAACATTGGCAATGGTAGGACCTTCCCTCACAGAATTAAGCAGAAAATGTCTACTGGAGCTTTGCACCCCCAATAAGTCTATCTCCCTCCTTTCATCTTCCTTCTCCATTTATTTGCTTCACATTTTCTTTCTGCTCTCTTCCTTTCCTCCTTCCCTGTTGGCCTCCCTACGTCCCTCCTTCCCATCTCTCTCTCCCTTCCATTGCCCAGACTTGAGAGCTCCGTGTAAAAGCAATTAATCAATTTCAGAGACTTCCGGTGTCGGCTCTTGATCTCCCCTCTTCTGTGTCCCAGCCACCGGTACTTTCCACTCATCAGTTTCTTAGTTCTGCAATCTAAATGCTAATGATCCCTGCCTAACCTGCCCCTTTACCCTCCCCTACAGATTCATGGAAACCTCCTCCTGCAATCACCAGCTACTCTCCCCACCCAACCCCCTGTCCGGAACATGGGCTTGAGATCCTGCCATCTTTAGAAACCTCTGATGGTCCACAAAGTAGTCAGGGGAAGGGGTGGGATCTTCTGTCAGAAGCCCCCCAGAGCATTTTCCTCCCCGGCAGCGCCCTATCTATCAAGCTGGCCGATGCCCGCACTGATGCCCTCATTCCCTTTCATGCACTGGCAGTTTTCAGTCTGATATTGAAAGTGCAATATGCTCGCCAGTAATGATGTCTTATTGGAGTGTAAAGATTTTCCCATTTCACTGCTTTATCCTGAATTTAAAGTATTTCAAAATTCACTTATACTGGAGAGGACCAGCAGCCCAACGTGGCCATAGATAAACTGGTGCCTGCGAAGGTGTTATCTCTGAAATGGGAGATGGGCTAGGTGAGTGCTCTAGGGTGGGCTGGGCAGGATCAGGCTCCGAGGTCTTCCATCACGGCTGGCCACCGGGCAGCCGCTTTTCTTCCAAGCCCTGGGCCTGGGCGCCAGGGCACTAGTCTTTTGAATCTATTCAACTGAAGTTGAGTTGGAAGATCACTTAGCTCTCGAGTCTCTGCTTGGAAAGCTGGAAAATCTGAAAGCTAACGTGGAGACTGACAATAGAAGGGATTCGAGCAGGGGGTGAGGGAAGTGGCTGTGATTATGATTATAGTCAATGTGAGTGAATGTTTCTTGAAATGCTACTGTGGACTAAGCACCCTACTAAGTGCTTTGCAGAGTTAGCTTCATTAAGCCTCTTAGTAACCCTGGGACACGATCGGGAGTACCCCCAATCCAGCTGGCCAGCAGATCTGATGATCCCGGGAGTCTCCTAGCCATCACTGTCAAGGCCATGGCTACAGGTGTCTGTGGAAAATAAACCAGGGAAACTTCTCACATAGGTTGTAGGTTGCATTGGGTGCTTAGATTTACTGATGTCTTCCACTGGCCCATTTGTGACCAGAGTGGCCAAGAGGGATGCCTGAGACTCTTTGGACCCAAAACCAGTGTTGTGTCAGCCCCAGTGGTTAGGAGCACAAGCGAATCCTGACTCTGTGGCTATTTTCTAGCTGTGTGACCTGGGGACAGTCCTTTGGGACCATCCGTTCCCTCCTCTAATCTGTAGATAATAATGGTGCCCATGTCATAGGGTTGCATGAAGATGACATGAGTCATGGTATGTGAAGCACTTAGCGCAGCACCTGGCCTAGAGTCAAGGCTGTGTAAGGATACCCCAGTATGTGAACCTTTAACTAAAACCTTGAACAAAGGTTTTAAAATATGCTTCCTGGTGCAGATGATTTTCTGCACTGTCTCCCACAGGTCTGGGGCAGTGGTATGTCCTGGTGACAAGCAAGGGAAAATGAGTCTCTAAAGTCATCCAATACTCGTCTCTTCCTGTCCTCTCTCAAGGGCTGGATGTGGGTAGTTGTCATGGTGCCAGGCGACCAGCTCATCCCACTTTGTCTAGAACTTCCCAGGTGTTAGCACTGCAAGGCCCATGTTCTGGGGGCCCCTTGGGTCTCAGACAAGCCAGGAGGAGAAAGATATATGGACAGCTGGGTTTTGGGGGAGGACATATGTATGATTGGAGACTGTATTCGTTTGCTAGAGCTGCCATAACAAAATGGCACAGATGAGGTGGCTTAACCAACAGAAAGCTATTTCTCACAATTCTGGAGGCTGGAAGTCCAAGATCAAGGTCCTGGCGGGGTTGGTTTCTCCTGAGGCTTCTCTGCTGGTGCACTGAAAGTAGAGGAGTAAGTCCCTCTTGTGGGGTCCCTAAGGATCACTTAGAGCACAACCACAGACATGCCAGCCAAGAGACAGAGGAAGTGAAAAGATCTATTGCACTCACAGATCCTGTGGGAGGAAGGCGCAGCACACCACACAGGGGACCATGGGGGAGAGCCCAAGGGGTGGGCAGCTGAGATCGAGGACCGAGCAGAAATGCCTTTACTGGAGGTCAGGGTAGAGTACACCAGCAAAAGGCATGCAAAGGGTTCACTGGTGCATTTGAATGTCCCTGGGTCCCAGTCAAGGGAGGGCCAGAAGGGAACCCTTAGCCGGCACCAGCCCGATCACCCTGGCGTGCCTGGTCATCTGGGTGAGTGTGTCCAGCCTGGATATGGGGAAGCCAAGGCATGGAAAAAATAAGAATTTTAAAATGCACAACACACCTTGGCTTGCAGACGGCCACCTTCTTGTTGCAGCCTCATACGGCCCCTCTCTGTGTGCACAGGCATTCTTGGCATCCCTTCCTCTTCTTAGAAGAGCACCAGTCATATCCCATTAAGGCCTCACTCGTAGACCCCCTTTAATCTTAATCACCTCTTTAAAGGTCCCATCTCCAAATACAGTGACATTAGGGGTTAAGGCCTCAGCATTATGGATGCGGAGGGAACACAGCCTCCGCCAGTAACAGACGCCATGGGTTTCAAAGCAGAGGTTTTTCTGAGCGTCTATCCCATCCTCCACGTGGAACTCAAGGCAGCTGCAAGTTCTTTCTGCACATTGTTACTCTGTTAGCTCCCCATTGGTGTCACTGGCAGCGCACACAGTGATCTTTAATTGGAGGGCATATCTCAGCAGCAAGCTAGCACCAGGTAGTATTTTGATAACAAGTTCAAATTAACTGGCTCTAATCTTTCTAAAGCAAAAGTAAAGGCTCCCCAACCTCTACCCTGCCCAGAGCCTCACAATAGCCACCCACCGCAAGCAGAGCGACACCTCAGGTCCTCAGGGCCCCATGTCACCAACTCTGCTTCTCTCTGCCCCGTCTCCACCCACCTGACAAGCCTCATTCACTCTGCTCGTTCACAGTGGTTATCTCTTCTCTCCTCCAAAACCCTAAACCGCTCTCTCTCTCTCTCTCTCTCAGGGAACATTTGCATTCGCTGTTCCTGATGCTGGGAACTCTTCCCCCACCTCTTCCCTGGCCGCCTCCGCGTTACTCAGGACTCCACCCGAAGGCCACCTCCTCCGAGGGACTGTCCCTCGGTCACCTAGCGCTATCACTCACCACATTTCACACTGTCACTTGCAGGCAGTGGGAGAGATGAGGTGAGTCCATCTGTCAGTTAACTATTCATCAGGATCCCCACTATGTACTAGACAATGGAGCTTCGGTGATAACACAAGACAGATCCCATCTTCCCGAAGGAGCTTCTATTCTGGAATGAGGAGGTATACAATAAACGTATCAGCATCCAAATACACTAATGTCTCGTTCAGTGGGATGCCTTCAAAAAATATTGATGTATAACCATTAGCCCTTCTGGGAAATTGCTGGACTAATCCATATGGCCTAAAAATCCCAGACCTCCAGCCTCCAGAATTACATGAAATAAATTTCTTTTGTGTATAAGCCACCCAGTCTGTGGGACTTTGTTATAGCAGCCTAAACTAAGACACTGGTTTTATTTTAGATGTCTTATTGGATATTACCTTGTACACGAACTAGATTTTAAAGCCCCCCCCTCAAAGTGCTTTTTGTCTGAAGCAAATGTTTGACATTCAGAATGACCCCAGATGTCAAAGGGAATATAAATATTAAATGATTATAAATGCATTTTTTCCTCATATTATTGCAAAAAGTAGAAAATTCCTGGAAAGCAGAAAAGAAAATTAAAAAATCATCCATAATTTTATCATCCATGCACAGCCACTATTTACATTTTAATGTCTTTTCTTTGGGGCTTTTTTTTTTTTTTGTGCAGAGGTTTTTTGGTTTTTTTCTTTTTTTTTTTACACAATTATATCCATTCTCTATATGCAATTTTTATCTTTTTTTCCCCAGTGACTGTCATATCATAAGCATTTTCCACATTATACAGCCTTTGTGAACATTGCATTTTATGACTCCATAATGTTCCATGCTAGGATTATGGCATGGATTATTTAGCCAAGCATTTACATTAAAAAATTTTTATCTCACTATTACTTATGCTGTGGTGATGATAATCTTGTTGTATAAACTCACCCTCTCCTATGCCGCAGCCCACCATCTGCATTTGAGGCTACTTCATTAAGCTGCACACTCCAATGTGTAATAACTGGATCAAAGTGGGGGGGGGCATTTTAAGGCATTCAGGATGCATTTACAAATTACTCTCTTAAAAAGACTGTGCCAATTTACACTCTGATATGCAATGTTAGAAAGGACCCATTTTGCTACACTTGTGTTAATATGCCTATTATCATTTTAAAAGACCAGCTAATTTGAAAGGCATGAAATGTTATTGTTTTTATTTGCATGGTTTTGATTAGTAGTGATATTGAAAAATTCTTCCATGTTTGTTAAAGAGTAGCATTTCCTCTTGGGGACATGTCTGTTTATATCCTTTTGCCATTCATCCTTTGGCATCTTTGGTTTTCTTAAAGATTTGCCTTAATTCAAATATATGAGTACATCGTTCCTCTTAATTATATTTGCTACAAATGTGTTTCCCTGTTTGTTGTCTTCTTTTCAAGTTTGGTTATGCTTTTTATGTACCGAAGATTTAAATTTTTTTGTAATCACATCTGCCCATCTTTTTCCTTTGTGATTTTCTAAATCTTTTCTAAAGTAGACACTCCTCTCTCCAGAAGATTGATTAATATTCATTTCTTTTTTTATATAGTTTGTTTATGCTTTGACTAAAAAATAATTCTTTGATCTGTCTGGATTTGTTTCTGGGCATAACCTTGAAGAGACTTTTCTCATGGCTAACCATCTATCCCAATAAAATCTATTTGATAACCGCATTTTTTCCCTTCTTTATCATATATTAAATTTTCACGTGTAATGGAGTATAGTCTAAGCTGCTGTGTTTCATTGAACCAATGTAGCACACTGTTCAAATGGCTATATTTTCAAAATCTGTTTATCTGTTCAGGCTGGTCCCTGGGTGCTTCGAGTTCAAGGAGAGACACTGGAATGGTCTACGTTCGCTCTTTCCTCTTGCTTCACAGTAGGAAACCAGTTCAGAGACAAACAATGGAGAATGTAGGATCACCATAATACCAATCCCAGGCATATAAAATTGTCACTTTAAATATAAAGTGTCTTCCTGGTGATCTGATATACATAGACATTATGAGAGGATTTCCCCCAATTACTCATCCATCACCCCACATATTTATCTTCTTGGGGGATAGTAAGAACACTTAAGTTCTACTCTCTAAGCAAATTCCGATTATACAGTACAGGGTTATCAACTAGAGTCACTGTGTTTTACATTAGATCCTCAGATCTTATTCATCTTATAGCTGGAAGTTTGTACCCTTTTACCAACTTCTCCCAATTTCCCCTACCTCCTGGCTCCTGGCCACCATTTTTTTAATTTCTGTTTCTATGAGTTTGACTTTTTTTTTCTTTTTTTAGATTCCACATACAAGCAATATCATACTTGTCTTTCTGTCTGGCTTATTTCATTTAACATAATGCTGCCACGGTCCACCCAAGTTGTTGCAAATGGCAGGATTTCCTTCTTTCTCAGGGCTGAACAATATTCCATGGTCTATGTACGTCACACCTTCTTTACCCATTCATCAGTTGATAGACATTTGGGTTGATTCCATATCTTGGCTACTGTGAATAGGGCTACAGTGAACACGGGACTGCAGATGTCTTTTTGAGATCCTGTGTTCACCTCCTTTGGATATATCCCCCAAAGTGGGATTGCTGGGTTGCATGGTATTTCTATCTTTAATTTTTTGAGGAACTACCATACTATTTTCTATCATGGCTGCACCAATTCACAATCCCACCAACAGTGCACCCGGGCTCCCTTTTCTCCACATCCTCGCCAGTATTTGTTACGCCTCATCTGCTTGATAATGGCCATTCTGCCAGGTGTGAGGGGATAGCTCATTGTGGTTTTGATTTGCATTTCCCTGATGATGAATGATGTTGAGCCCCTGTTCGTGTACCTGTTGATCATCTGGATGTTTGATCTCTGACCCTTGAAGAAGATTTTGTGTCCAGTTTTTCTTCTGTACTCCACATAGACTTCTGCTCTAGTCATTCCAAGCTGGGAGTAGGAGCTCAGAAAGGATGGCTTTCAGATCGTGAGTTATATCCTCACCCTGTGATGATCACTCTGTGATTCCCCTGGGCAATCAGAGCCTGATCCTCCACTAACTTTTTTCTCATTTACCTCTGAGTTTTCTCTTTCCACTCCAGCCTGACAAACACCTTGCCATCATGGGTACTTACTGATTTTATTTCTTTCTCTGAGGATTTTATTTCTTCCTGATGTGAGGCAGATGCCTCCCAAGGTCACAACCTTATACTTAAATCCTTAGAATACATTTTAATATACTTCTTGGCAGACCTGATGATTTCAGGTTTTTGTTACTTCTAATTTTTCTTATTTAATCTCAGGTCTTTACTATGCTCTAGGGGGCAGGGAGGATAGGAAGAGCTAAATTAGAGGCATATAGAATCCCTGATCTGAAGGGGGACCTGGAAACTGTTCCATAGAAAATCCCCCCAGGCCATCTGAAGGCATCTCCACCTTCCCAAAAGTTAAAGGAGCAATGTTTAGTATCCACGCCGCCCAAAGCTTTCAAGCAGGAACCTCTTGCAAACGGACCACAAGAAATTAATATTCCACAATATCTGCACAGATATGTCATGCTCTCATCTAACTATAGAAGCTGCTACTCTCTAGTTAGTCTTTTGAAATTTAGGATTCCCAGATTCTGAAAAAGCATGCTTTCAAAATCCATTGGAACGATGTCTGTGAGAGATCCGTATCACGAGGGATCAAGTGTTAGCAATGATTCCAGGTATAGTAAAAATGTACAAGGCAGCATTCATTCATTCATTTATGTACTCATTCACCCATTCATGTGACAAATGCTCATCAAGATCCTACTCTATGGCAGGCGCATCATCCTCGTTCTAGGAACTTGGGACCTAGGGGTGAAATCAACCTAGTCTGGGGGAGGAGGCATTCTAGCCACATCAGATGGAGGAAACAGAGAGGTTCTTGGGTGGCTCAGTCAGTTGAGCATCTGACTCTTGATCTTGGCTCAGGTCTTGATCTCAGGGTCATGCATTCAAGCCTCCACACCCAACATGGAGCCTATTTAAAATGAAGCAAACCAAACAAATGGAGGAGGCAGGTAACCCAATGCACTGTTTTTCCTCTGTCTTTTACTTTTCAGCCATCTGCATTAACACTCATAGGTGAAATGGGGAATCAGTTCTGGTTTGCGGTTTATCAATAAGCAGTAGAGATACCTTCCACATGGGCAACATGGCTGGAAGTTATGTGGTGAATATGTATTATGGCTCTTTTATAAATATGCTTCTGTTCATCACTGCCTCTTGAGAAGGGAATAGTTTCACAGCCACTGGGAATCTGTATCTGAGGTATTTTGCTAATAAAATAACCAAACAGCAGATCACTGTCAAAGTTTCCCCACAGAGAAACTGAAGGCTTCCAAGGGTACGGGCAGAAGCTTGGCTTATAGATCCATCCAATATGTCAGCTCGTTTGAGAGCAAAGGACTACTTTTTCCTTTCCCATAAAGGGTTACAAAAAGGGGGAAAATCATGACCATTTAAGCAAGAAGCATTCAAAATTAGTTACAGATACTTTAGGGGCTTAAAGGATAGTCGGAGAATTCTTAATTACGTGTCACAATCTCTTGACTTCTTTATTTGATTCAGCAAATCCATACTTAGCCACAGCCTGTTATTGGCCTTGCAGAGTGTTTGTCATAGCATAGGTCCTAAATGACTTTTTTTTTCAATGAATCACTGCAACAGATTCTGGAGATATGAGATAATGCCACCAGCCTTAAGAAGACCATAATTTAAGTGGAAGACTGTTGTGTGACCAGCTAAGCCTGGTGCAATAATGGCCAATGTTTACTGAGCTCTTACTGTATCCCAAGAACCAAAAACTTTATGTACATTATCTCTCAAATTCTTAGGCCAGCCGTATGAAGTAGGCGCTTGTGTCTTCTCTGGTTAAGGATGAGGACACAGATGCGGACAGAGGTCCACAAAGCTGGGATGGAGGTGGGGTCTGAACCCAACTGTGTGGCCTCTCTTGCCATCCCTGCTGCCCTCCCAGATCTGAGGGAGGTCTCTAGAAAGCAGAACAGGGAAGGGAGCTGGTTCTTCGGGAGAAGGATCTGGAAAATGTTCCCAGGGAGAGTGTTCTTCCACTTGGCATCTTGAAGGTTTTCAGATGGGGTGAGCTGGATGATTCAGCACGCCGTTCCTGGAGATGAAAAATACAGGAAACTGAACTCCCTATCACGTCATTTTGCTGCTAGTCTGTTTTTGGCCTCGTGACTCCATCCTGGCAACGGCAAGCTCATCTATCTCACTGGGCTGCCTCAGTCTCTGGGTCGGAAGGAGAACTTGGCTCCCCTTCCAGCTCCCCCCCCACATCTGGAGTCAGACTTTCCTCCCTCTCTGGATGGTGGGGTATTCCCTACTCCCACCCTCCTTATCCCCATTTCTGTTGTTATTTCCTGCCTGGCACGGCTAACTTGGGCTGAGCTACCCACTTTGGTTACTGACACCCATCCTGGAAAACATACCCCATCTGTGAGGCTTTCTCTCATAGTCCAACCAAACTTCACCCCACAGTTCCAGCGGTGTGGGAGCTGGTTCAGTGGCTCCAGCAAGTCCTGACTCCATGGCCCTTTCATTCTCCTTGATCATGAAGACCAATCCACTTGAGGGATGCGGGAAATGGGTACAGTAATGCTCTTGAGCTGGGTGAGAGGGACCCCGTTCTGGTTCTCCTCTGGCTGTACTCCCATCCTTTACACACCACTTCAAGAATTGTGATGTCAAGGGAACATATGCATCGGGAGATGGTATCCCCCTGCATTGTACAGAATCCTGCAATTTCCCTTTCACACGGCCCCATGCCCTTGCAGGGCCTGTTCTGGAATCTTCCTGCGCCTGTCTTCTGGAGAGTGGGCTATGCTGGTGTGTGCCTTCCTGGGCCCAAGGGCTGACTGAGGAGGGGGTGGGAATGAGTTCAGGCATACAGGCTAAGGTATCCACAGGCTCGAACATGAGTCATTGTGCTGTAGGTCAGAGCTGAGATTGGGCAACGGACTGAGTTGATTCTCCCCTGTGCGCAAAATAAATGTGAGAGCATCGAATAAGGACCCAGCCCTCTAAGTTGTTAAGAAGTTCTGTTTATCAAGGAAGGCGGCTAGAACATATTTTATGTAGGTTTTCATTTTATAACTATTTACTCATGGTATGTGGGCCTTCAGTTTTACTCCTGCCCTAGGGCTTGTAAAAGTCAGAGTCGGGCTGGAGGGCTGTGCTCTTATCTTTCATTGACTCAGTCAAACCTGGTCATTTCATTTCCTACTAGGAAAAGGTGCTTCACGGTGTATGTCTTGCCAACACATAGGGTGCGAGTGTTGGGCGCAGCCGCAAATTGACTGATGGCACCAATACTCCAATTGTTAACTATTGGTGAATTACACAATTTAAAGACCAGAGAATGCTGAATGGTTTCTGTGTGGCCCTATGTCAGCTCATGGGACAAGGAAAAGATTCACTGCCCTGTGTAAAGAGAAAGGGCCGCTGGTCAAGCAAGCAGGGAAATCTGCTTCTCAAAGAGCATCCCCTCCCTTGTTACATCATAAGTTCCTTCTGTATACAGTAATCCCCTGCTCGCTTGTGGATTTGCTTTCTGTGGTTTCAGTTACCTGCAGTCAACTGCTGCCCGGATGTAGATGATCCTCCTTTGACTTATGGTCAGAGAAGGTCAGTAGTAGCCCAATGCTATGCCTACCTCACTCACCTCGCATCATCTCATCATCCCCACAAGAAGAAGAAGGGTGAGTACAAAATAACAAGATATTTTGAGAGAGAGAGACCACATTCACATAACTTTTATTACCGTATATTGTTATAATGGTTCTATTTTATTATTAGCTGTTGTTAATCTCTTACTGTACCTAGTTTATGAATTAAACATTATTATATGTATGCGTGTATAGAAAAAACATAATATATATTGGGTTTGGTACTATATCCAGTTTCAGGCATCCTTGGGGGGTGGTCTTAGGGCATACCCCCTGCAGATAAGGGGGGACCACTGTACCAGCCATTATATTAAGCTAAACACTTTCATACATAACTCATATGAATCATGTTCTATGGAATTTATTGGGTAGCATATCACTCTTATTTCTTCACTCAACCTCTTAGAAATAGCCCACCCATAGGTCAGATACTCTTTTTGAAACTTTTTTTTTTAAGATTTTATTTATTTATTTGTCAGAAAGAGAGAGCACAAGCAGGGAAAGCGGCAGGCAGAGGGAGAAGCAGGCTCCCCGCTGAGCAGGGAGCCTAGTGCAGGACTCAGTCCTCCCCTGGGACCATGACTTGAGCAGAAAGCAGATGCTTAACAGACTGCGCCACCCAGGCACCCCTAGGTCAGATATTTTTTTTTTAAGATTTTATTTATTTATTTGACAGAGACCCAGTGAGAGAGGGAACACAAGCAGGGAGAGTGGAAGGGGGCTTCCCATGGAGCAGGAAGCCTGATGTAGGGCTTGATCCCAGGACCTTGGGATCATGACCTAAGCCGAAGGCAGACGCCTAACTGACTGAGCCACCCAGGCGCCCGTAGGTCAGATACTCTTATCACATTGCTTTTGTTAAGAGATATTAGTATGTTAGTTATACACGGCTGTGTAACAAATGACCCCAAACTTAGTGGCTTCAAACAACAGCACTTATTATCTTACAGTTTCTATGGGTCAGGAGTCTGAGTATGGCTTCATTGGGTCCTCTGGCTAAGGGTCTCTCACAAAGCCACAATCAAGGTGTGGCAAGGGTTGTACCTCAAGGCTCAAGTGCAGGGCGATCCCCTTCCAAGCTCACTCACACAGTTGCTGGCAGGATGTGCTCCTCATTGGCTACTGAACTAAGATTACCTTCAGTTTCTGCCACATGAGTCTCTCCTTAGGGCAGCTGACAACATGGCAACTTGTTTCATTGGAGCAAGCAAGAGAAAGGAGCGAGACAGAGAAAGTGTGAGCAAGACAGAAGTCACGGTATTTTGTAAACTAATCTTGGAAGTGCCTGTGGTATATAGAATTCTACAATGTTCCCTTGGTGTACATATCCTATATAATTCCAGGACTGTGAACAGGATGGGATAGCACTCTCAAGACTGTGTTACATTATATGGTCAAAAGGATTTTGCAAATGTAATTAGGGTCTCAAATTAGTAGACTTTAAGTTAAGGAGGTTATCCAGGTAGAACTGACCTAACCACATGAGTCCTTGAGAAAGCTAACTACCTCATATAAAATGAATGAGTCTGGGTCTCAAGATGAGAGAGGAAGCAAGTTAGAGATTGAAAGCATGAGAAGTATTAGACACTATTACTGATCTGAAAATGAAAGGGGCCATGTGGCAAGGGATACAGGTGGCCCTGACAGCTGAAAGCATCACGCAGGGGATAGCCAGCAAGGGAACAGGAACCTCAGTTCCACAACCACAAGGAACCGAATTCTGCCAACAGCAAGAACGGACTCGGAAGTGGATGTTCCTAAGTCTGTAGACAAGGACTCAGCCTGACCAACACCTTGATTTCAGAATTGTAACACTTTGAGCAGAAAACCCTGTGAAACTATTCCCAGACTCTTGCAGAAGAAGTAAGATAATACATTAATGTGGTTATGGGCTTCTATGTTTGTAGTACTTTGTTATGCGGTGTTATAAACTGAATTGTGTCTCCCTCCACCCCCAAATCTGCATGTTGAAGCCCTACCTCCTAATGTGACCGTATTTGGAGATAGGGCCAAAAAAAGCAGGAAATTAAAGTTAAATGAGGTTGTAAGAGTGAGGCCCTGATCTGATAGAGTTTGTGTCCTTAAGAGAAGAGACACAGAGGGCTCCCTTGCTTTCTCTGTGCGCACTTGCCAAGGAAAGGCCACGTGAGACCACAGCCAGGAGGTAGCCATCTCCAAGCCAAGAAGGGATCTCTCACCAGAAACCAAATTGTCTGGAACCTCGATCTTGGACTCCTAGGCTCCAGACTGTGAGAAAATAACTTTCTGTTGTTTAAGCCACTCATCTGTGGCATATTGTTATGCAGCCTGAACAGACTAACACATGCAGTGATAGAAAACAGAGTGGCATCCCACCACATTTGCTATATTCTATTCATGAAAAGTGAATCACCAGATCCATCCTGCACTCAAGAGGAAAGATTACACAGGGCATGGCACAAGGAGATGGGGTCACTGGGGCCACCCCAAAAGTCTACCTATCACAGATACATTTAGCATAAATGTCATTTAGCATGTATGTATGCCAAACATGAGGTGAACCATTCACGGACACCGAGAATTTGAGGAAAATTCCAGTCTTCAAAACCATCCACTGCTCCTACAATGGTGGCATTATTCTAGCCCCTGAGTGACCATGGGAAAGCTTGGGGCAACTTGCTTCTTTGTTCAGCTGGGTGGCAATGTGACACAGTGGTTCTTGGCACATGGTAAGTTCAGGCCCTAACTCTGCCCCTTCCTGGGTGTGTGGCCTTGAGCAGATTGCTTATCTATTCTGAGCCTTCATTTTCCCACATGTAAAATGGGCATAAGGAGAATACTTTACCCACAGAATCACTAAGAGGTTTAAATATGCTCATGAATGCAAGATCAGAGTCCAGAGCTAGTATACCATAAATGCTTTCGTAAACATTATTTACATTACAGAACAAAATTCAACTGAGTTAATTTTAAATATCTTATTGGCTTTATTCAGCAATTCATGAATCCAGCAGCATGCAACCTGGCCAATAGAAAGGAGTTCCAAAAAGCTGTACAAGGCAAGAGATTTTATAGGCAGGAAGGGGCGGGAAAAAGGAAGTTGTAATAGGCAAAAAGCACTTTGGTTATTGGGAGGTCACTGTCCTTGTAAGGGGTGGCACAGTTTTGTCAAGCAGATGACCTAATGAATGCTGATCAGACGAGTCCTGATTGGCTACATTAAGATTCCATTTCTGCAACAGCTGAAACTGTAAGTAAGTTAAGTTTCTTTTTGATAATGTGGGGTTTAGCATTGGCAAATCCATTTGGGGCCTGTTGTCTTTTCTTTAACATCTATTCTTATCGTCATTAATGGGAAGGTCTCCTGCACAGCCTAGCATGCCACAGGCAAGTGATGATATCCACTCTTTGTGAGAGTAAACCGCCCACCTCATTCATATATCTTATTTCACTTCATCTTCACGGCCTACCCTATGAGTTAGCTATTTATTATCCTCAACTTACAAATAACAAATCTTACTGAACCCTACAGAGGCCGAAAGATTCATATCATACAGCAACTGAGCACTGAAGTCAGGATTCAGACCCAGGGTCCCCGACTCTGAGGCCCCTTGCTTCCCACCCCACCCAGCTGCCTTTCCTAGGGGCCTGGGTCCAGGTGGATCCGGACTTCACCACCACCTGGACTCCGGGTCACATGAAAGAGCTTTTTCTCTACATGGAGAGTCCAGGATTGCCAGGTCACCCGGACAACCGAAATTATTTAAATTTTTATCATCCATCCCTTTCCCTTTTTAAATTGCAGCACCTTGGGGAGCAAGATGGTGGAGGAGTAGGAGACCTAGATTTCGTCTGGTCTCAGGAATTCAGCTGAATAGGGATCAAACCATTCTGAACACTACGAACTCAACAGGAGATCGAACAGGAGAGTAGCAACAACTCTCTGAACAGAGAAACGACCACTTACTGGAAGGTAGGACGTGCGGAGAAGTGAATCCTAGGCGATATTCGGGAGGATAGATGGCGGGGGAGGGGCCTCTGTCGGCCGCTTCTGGCAAGTGATAGAGCCGCGGAGCACAAAATCGGACCTTTTAGAAGTTGGCTCGGCGGAGGGACGTCGCTGCAGTGGCTAAGCGGGGGGTGGAATCCTCCTGGGACAGTGTGGTCTCAGGACCCTTGGGGTCACAGAGAGACCGGGGGTGCCTGAATGCGCCAGAGCTCCCAGGTATCAGAGCAGGGAAGCCGGCTGCAGAGACGGAGCAGAGTCGCGGGCTCTCAGCTCGGGGTGGCCATAAACTGTGATCTGTGGCCCAGTTGGGGCACGGCTCCCCCAGCAGGGACCCAACAAGCAGCAGATCCGGGGAGACTCCCCTTCCTTCCCGGGGAGGAGAGGTGCGGGAACGCACTGCAGGGATCTGCTGGGTTTGGAGACTCCGCGCCGGGTCGGATGCCAGAGATAGCAACGCTCGATCATAGGCCGGGTGAGCACGGAGTGCGGCTGGAGACTGGGGACACGGAAGTGACTGCTTTTCTCTGGGGGCACACTGAGGAGCGGGGCCCCGAGTTCTCAGCTCCTCCGGGCGGAGATTGGGAGGCCACCATTTCTGCCCTGGTCCTCCAAGGATGTACCGAGAGCTTGCAGGGAACAAAAGCTCCTGAGAGCAAACCGGAGCAGCTTCCTTAGCCCGGACAGACAAGGGCGGGGCAATTCCGCCTCCGGCAAAGACATTTGGAAACCACAGCAACAGGCCCCTCCCCCAGAAGATCAGCACAAACAGCCAGCAAGCCAAGACCAAGTTGATCGATCAAGGAGAATGGGAGAACTCCAGCGCTAGGGGAATACTGCATATAGATTCATGGCTTTTTTTTTTTTTTTTTACCATGATTCATTATTTCATCAAAGTGTTTTTGTTGACTGTTTTTTTTATTTTTCTTTTTCGCTTTTTCAACCAACATCTTATCAATCCCTTTTTTTAAAAAAAAAAACATTTTTTATTTTTCATTTTTAGAGTCATATTTTATCCCTTCATAGTAGTTACCCTTATTTTTGGCATATATATATAAGTTGTTCTCTCTTTAAAATTTTGAGGTACAGTTTCTTCTAACAGATCAAAATATACCCTAAATCACTAGTGTATGGCTTTGTTCTAGTCTCCTGCCTGATCACATTCTCTCCCTTTTTCCTTTTTTTTTTCTTGTTTTTCTTAAATCTTCTTTCTTTTTTCAAACAACTTATCTTACCAAGTCCTTTTATAAAATCTTTTATAATATTCATCTTTACAGTCATCTTCCATCCCTTCATTGTATCAACCCTTATTTTGTACATATATGTCTTTCTTCCTTTAAAATTTTAGGAGGCACTTTTTTCTGACAGACCAAAATACGCCCAAAATCTAGTGTGTAGCACTGATCTATGCACTAGCCTGATCATATTTGATCATATTCTGCTTTTTTTGTATTGTTTTGTTTTTGTTTTTATTTTTTTTTTCTTTTTCTTTTTTTTTTTCTTTTTCTCTTTCTTTTTTCTTTCTTTCCCTTTCTTTTCCCTGGTTTCAGGTCTTTTCTGATTTGTATACAGTATATTTGCTGGGGACGTTGTAAACCTGTTAGCATTTTGTTCTCTCGTTCATCTATTCTCCTCTGCACAAAATGACAAGACGAAAGAAATCACCTCAGCAAAAAGAACAAGAGGTAATACCGTCAGCCAGGGACCTACTCAATACGGACATTAGTACGATGTCGGACCTAGAGTTCAGAATCATGACTTTAAAGATACTAGCTGGGCTTGAAAAAAAGCGTGGAAGTTATTAGAGAAACCCTTTCTGGAGAAATAAAAGAACTAAAATCTAACCAAATCGAAATCAAAAAGGCTATTGATGAGGTGCAATCAAAAATGGGGGCACTAAATGCTAGGATAAATGAGGCAGAAGAGAGAATCAGCGATATAGAAGACCAAATGATGGAAAATAAAGAGGCTGAGAAAAAGAGAGAGAAACAACTACAGGATCACGAGGGCAGAATTCGAGAGATAAGTGATACGATAAGACGAAACAACATTAGAATAATTGGGATCCCAGAAGAAGAAGAGAGAGAGAGAGGGACAGAAGGTATATTGGAGCAAATTATAGCAGAGAACTTCCCTAATGTGAGGAAGGAAACAGGCATTAAAATCCAGGAGGCACAGAGAACCCCTCTCAAAATCAATAATAATAGGTCAACACCCCGACATCTAATAGTAAAACTTACGAGTCTCAGAGACAAAGAGAAAATCCTGAAAGCAGCTCGGGAGAAGAGATATGTAACCTACAATGGTAGAAACATTAGATTGGCAACAGACCTATCCACAGAGACCTGGCAGGCCAGAAAGGACTGGCAAGATATCTTCAGAGCACTAAACGAGAAAAATATGCAGCCAAGAATACTATATCCAGCTAGGCTATCACTGAAAATAGAAGGAGAGATAAAAAGCTTCCAGAACAAACAAAAACTAAAGGAATTTGCAAACACGAAACCAGCCCTCCAAGAAATATTGAGAGGGGTCCTCTAAGCAAAGAGAGAACCTAAAAGCAGCAAAGAGCAGAAACGAACACAGACAACAGACAGTTAACAGTCACCTTACAGGTAATACAATGGCACTAAATTCATACCTTTCAATAGTTACCCTGAATGTAAATGGGCTGAATGCCCCAATCAAAAGACACAGGCTATCAGATTGGATTAAAAAACAAGACCCATCAATATGCTGTCTGCAAGAGACTCATTTTACACCCAAAGACACCCCCAGATTGAAAGTGAGGGGGTGGAAAACCATTTACCATTATAATGGACACCAAAAGAAAGCTGGGGTGGCAATCCTTATATCAGACAAACTAGATTTTAAAACAAAGACTGTAATAAGAGATGAGGAAGGACACTATATCCTACTTAAAGGGTCTATCCAACAAGAAGATCTAACAATTGTAAATATCTATGCCCCGAACATGGGAGCAGCCAATTATATAAGGCAATTAAAACAAAAGCAAAGAAACACATTGACAACAATACAATAATAGTGGGGGATTTAACACCCCCCTCACTGAAATGGACAGATCATCTAAGCAAAAGATTAACAAGGAAATAAAGACTTTAAATGACACACTGGACTAAATGGACTTCACAGACATATTCAGAACATTCCATCCCAAAGCAACGGAATGCACATTCTTCTCTAGTGCCCATGGAACATTCTCCAGAATTGATCACATCCTAGGTCACAAATCAGGTCTCAATCGGTACCAAAAGATTGGGATCATTCCCTGCATATTTTCAGACCACAATGCTTTGAAACTAGAACTCAACCACAAGAGGAAAGTCGGAAAGAACTCAAATACATGGAGGCTAAAGAGCATCCTACTAAAGAATGAATGGGTCAACCAAGAAATTAAAGAAGAATTAAAAAAATTCATGGAAACCAATGAAAATGAAAACACAACTGTTCAAAATCTTTGGGATACAGCAAAGGCAGTCTTGAGAGGAAAGTATATAGCAATACAAGCCTTTCTCAAGAAACAAGAAAGGTCTCAAATACACAACCTAACCCTACACCTAAAGGAGCTGGAGAAAGAACAGCAAATAAAGCCTAAACCCAGCAGGAGAAGAGAAATAATAAAGATCAGAGCAGAAATCAATGAACTAGAAACCAAAAGAACAGTAGAACAGATCAACGAAACTAGGAGCTGGTTCTTTGAAAGAATTAACAAGATTGATAAACCCCTGGCCAGACTGATCAAAAAGAAAAGAGAAATGACCCAAATCAACAAAATCATGAATGAAAGAGGAGAGATCACAACCAACACCAAAGAAATACAAACAATTATAAGAACATATTATGAGCAACTCTATGCCAACAAATTAGATAACCTGGAAGAAATGGGTGCATTCCTAGAGATGTATCAACTACCAAAATTGAACCAGGAAGAAATAGAAAACCTGAACAGACCTATAACCACTAAGGAAATTGAAGCAGTCATCAAAAATCTCCCAAGAAACAAAAGCCCAGGGCCAGATGGCTTCCCAGGGGAATTCTATCAGACATTTCAAGAAGAATTAATACCTATTCTCCTGAAACTGTTCCAAAAAATAGAAATGGAAGGGAAACTTCCAAACTCATTTTATGAGGCCAGCATTACCTTGATCCCAAAACCAGACAAAGACCCCATCAAAAAAGAGAATTACAGACCAATATCCTTGATGTACATGGATGCAAAAATTCTCACCAAAATACTAGCCAATAGGATCCAACAGTACATTAAAAGGATTATTCACCATGACCAAGTGGGATTTATTCCTGGGCTGCAAGGATGGTTCAACATCCGCAAATCAATCAACGTGATACAATACATTAACAAAAGAAAGAACAAGAATCATATGGTCCTCTCAATAGATGCAGAAAAAGCATTTGACAAAGTACTACATCCTTTCTTGATCAAAACTCTTCAGAGTATAGGGATAGAGGGTACATACCTCAATATCATAAAAGCCATCTATGAAAAACTTACA
The DNA here is from genome assembly GCF_037043125.1 of Eumetopias jubatus. NCBI lineage: Eukaryota > Metazoa > Chordata > Mammalia > Carnivora > Otariidae > Eumetopias > Eumetopias jubatus. The sequence continues at coordinate 90,880,094 of NW_028274818.1, forward strand.
GCGAATATCATTCTCAATGGGGAAAGGCTGAGAGCTTTTCCCCTAAGGTCAGGAATGTGGCAGGGATGTCCACTCTCACCACTGCTATTCAACATAGTATTAGAAGTCCTAGCCACAGCATCAGACAACAAAAAGAAATCAAAGGCATCCAAATCGGCAAAGAGGAAGTCAAACTCTCACTCTTTGCAGATGATAGGATACTGTATGTGGAAAACCCAAAAGACTCCACCCCAAAACTGCTAGAACTCATACAGGAATTCAGTAAAGTAGCAGGATATAAAATCAATGCACAGAAATCAGTGGCATTCCTATACACCAACAACAAGACAGAAGAGAGACAAATCAAGGAGTCTATCCCATTTACAATTGCACCCAAAACCATAAGATACCTAGGAATAAATCTAACCAAAGAGGCAAAGGATCTGTACTCAGAAAACTATAAAATACTCATGAAAGAAATTGAAGAAGACACAAAGAAATGGAAAAACGTTCCATGCTCATGGATTGGGAGAATCAACATTGTGAAGATGTCAATGCTACCTAGAGCAATCTACACATTCAATGCAATCCCCATCAAAATACCATCCACTTTTTTCAAAGAAATGGAACAAATAATCCTGAAATTTGTATGGAACCAGAAGAGACCCAGAATAGCCAGAGGAATACTGAAAAAGAAAAGCAAAGCTGGCGGCATCACAATTCCGGACTTCCAGCTCTATTACAAAGCTGTCATCATCAAGACAGTATGGTACTGGCACAAAAACAGACACATAGATCAATGGAACAGAATCGAGAGCCCAGAAATGGACCCTCAACTCTATGGTCAACTTATTTTTGGCAAAGCAGGAAAGAATGTCCAATGGCAAAAAGACAGTCTCTTCAACAAATGGTGTTGGGAAAATTGGACAGCCACATGCAGAAGAATGAAACTGGACCATTTCCTTACACCACACACAAAAATAGACTCCAAATGGTTGAAAGACCTAAACGTGAGACAGGAGTCCATCCAAATCCTAAAGGAGAACACAGGTAGCAACCTTTTCGACCTTAGCCGCAGCAACTTCTTCCTAGAAACATCGCCAAAGGCACGGGAAGCCAGGGCAAAAATGAACTATTGGGATTTCATCAAGATAAAAAGCTTCTGCACAGCAAAAGAAACAGTCCACAAAACCAAAAGACAACCAACAGAATGGGAGAAAATATTTGCAAATGACATATCAGATAAAGGGCTAGTATCCAAAATCTATGAAGAACTTATCAAACTCAACACCCAAAGAACAAATAATCCAATCAAGAAATGGGCAGAAGACATGAACAGACATTTCTCCAAAGAAGGCATCCAAATGGCCAACAGGCACATGAAAAAGTGCTCAACATCGCTCGGCATCAGGGAAATCCAAATCAAAACCTCAATGAGATACCACCTCACACCCGTCAGAATGGCTAAAATTAACAAGTCAGGGAACGACAGATGTTGGTGGGGATGTGGAGAAAGGGGAACCCTCCTACGCTGTTGGTGGGAATGCAAGCTGGTGCAACCACTCTGGAAAACAGTATGGAGGTTCCTCAAACAGTTGAAATTAGAGCTACTGTTCGATCCAGCAATTGCACTACTGGGTATTTACCACAAAGATACAAATGTAGGGACCCGAAGGGGTACGTGTACCCCAATGTTTATAGCAGCAATGTCCACAATAGCCAACCTGTGGAAAGAGCCAAGATGTCCATCAACAGATGAATGGATAAAGAAGAGGTGGTATATATACACAATGGAATATTATGCAGCCATCAAAAGGAATGAGATCTTGCCATTTGCAATGACGTGGATGGAACTGGAGGGTGTTATGCTGAGTGAAATAAGTCAATCAGAGAAAGACATGTATCACATGACCTCACTGATATGAGGAATTCTTAATCTCAGGAAACAAACTGAGTATTACTGGAGTGGTTGGGGGTGGGAGGGATGGGGTGGCTGGGTGATAGACATTGGGGAGGGTATGTGCTACGGTGAGCGCTGTGAATTGTGCAAGACTGTTGAATCACAGTTCTGTACTTCTGAAACAAATAACGCAACATATTTTAAGTAAAAAGAAAAAGAAGAAGATAACAGGAGAGGAAGAAAAGGGGAGTATGTCAGAGGGGGAGACGAATCATGAGAGATGATGGACTCTGAAAAACAAACTGAGGGTTCTAGAGGGGAGGGGGGTAGGGGGATGGGTTAGCCTGGTGATGGGTATTTAGGAGGGCACGTTCTGCATGGAGCACTGGGTGTTATGAACAAACAATGAATCATGGAACACTGCACCAAAAACTAATGATGTAATATATGGTGATTAACATAACAATAAAAAATTAAAAAAAAATAAATTGCAGCACCTCGGACTGGAAAGCCAGGCTTGCTGTAAGGTCCCCACAGAACTCTCTGGGAGAGCAGGGGAGAGGTTTGAAGGGTGAGTTTGAAGCCAGATTCTCTGGCCTCCCCCAGCTCAGCCTGCGTTCCATCACCTGCAGCTCTGGGAACTGTGAGCCTCTGAGGCTGAATCTCAGGGGCGGGGAAGGCTGGGTGTGGACTCCCCCAGCCCCCATCCATGTCGCTGGGCCTCTGGGGGGCACTTTAGAGATGTAGTCCATTAAGGAATTACCTCGGTGCTAATGCTTTCCACGGAGAAGTGCTATTCTGCTGGGACCTCCTGAGGGTAGCTGAAAGTGTTTTATTTCTATTCATTCTATTCTCTGGATTCCTCGATTTAATGAGGTCTTTACTTTTGCCTTTAAAGAGTGCTCTCTCCCCTGTGGAGTCTAGCTGTGGGCTGGAATTTGAATACTGTGGGGAACAGGGAAAGAACAGGAGGAGAGGGACCAGAAGGTTAACCCCACACACACTGAGAAGGACCTGGCTGTCTCTGACTCCCCATCTCTGGCTAGCCTCACTTCCACCCTTCCTGAAATTCCAAATTTGGTGTCTCAGAGACTTCCCACCTACTGGTTGAACCTGCCCCAGTTCCAGAGCAGACTTCCTCAGGGGCACAGAGTTTATTAATAGTCTCCACCCCCAGACCAGTGGGGATTGGGACAAATTCACTCTCAGAAAATAGAGCCAATACAATAGCTGGGCCTCCAGCTGCCTCCCCCATCCTTGCTTCTCCCCAGGCTCTGTTGATGGCAATCACACACCACTCATGGACTCAGAGTGACAGGACATCCTTGGATGCCCACATAGTGCGAAAGTAGCACTTCTGGAATATGGAGCTCTACTCAGTGTTTAGTCCATTCAAGAGATTGGGTTTCCAGCTTGATTGGCCATGCCATCACCCTCCCAGTGACCTTGCTTAATGCTCTAGACCCAGCTTTCACCTCAAGCTCAACCCCAGCGTCACTGTCCAGAGCCTGGTTACTCTTGCTACTCTTCAGCCTTGATGAACAGATCTCCCCCATTCTATAACCACAACCTGTCAGATTCGTAAATATTCTGGTAACTGGACCTCTTGCTACCGTGACCTATGTGGTTGGTTACCCACTCTTTACAGATGCCTCCAGGAGTTAGGGTTGAAAGATTCCTATACCCTTAGACTCTCTGCAGTCTCTGTATCTCCAGTATAACCAATACATTTCTTTCAGTCTGGAATAGACTGAAATGGAAGGGAACTGACACCAATTTCCGGAACAACCCAATACAATCAGCCACTGCCGCAAACTGTCTTGCTGTAGGTTGCTGGCAATTGGACACTGGGTATCAGACCCAGAGCTCCGGGCAAACTCTCAAAGCCCACATAGTCTGAAAGGCAGCACTATTGGCATATAGGGCCCTGCCCAATGTTTATTTCATTCAAGAGACTGGTTTGGGACTTGATTGGTCATGTGGTAGTCCTCCTAGCGATCCTGCTTAATGCCATAGACTCAGCTTGAGCCTCAAGCTCAGCCCAACCCCCCAAATGTCTGGAGCCCTCAGACACACTTACTTTCTCCAAAACTGGGTCAACAGGGGTGCCTGGGTGGCTCAGTCAGTTGAGTCTCTGACTCTTGGTTTTGGCTCAGGTCGTGATCTCAGGATCCTGGGATCGAGCCCCGTGTTAGATTCCGGGTACAGCAGGGAGTCTGCTTCTCTGCTTCTCTCTCCCTCTTTCTCTGCCCCTCACCCTGCTCACTCTCTCTCTCTCAGATAAAAATAAGTAAGTCTTTAAAAAAAATTCTGGGTCAGGAGGGAGGAGAAGGAAACTAGTATCAGGTATAGTGGAAGGCTGAGGCACGACGGTGAAATTCACAAGAGAGTGACACATTCAGACTTGGGCTAGTCAAGCAGGCGCTGGCAATGGATTTACAGAGAGCAGTGCCTTCTAATATCCCCTGCCATCATCTGAGGCTGAACATGGTCCTTCACTCTGGCTGCACATTGGAATTGCCAAGGGAGATTTTGAAATTTCAGAGGCCGGTCTCCACACCCAGAGATTATGACTTAATTGGTCTGTTGTCAGTCCTGGGCATTAGTACTTTTGAGGAACTTCCCAGGTAATTCCAGGAGGCAAGGATCGATGGTAAGAAAGAACTTCTGTCCTAAAGACAATAGGATTTAGAGCTTGTTGAGGCCACTAGGTTGAGGGCTCTGGCTCTGGAGGCAGGAAAAGAAGACAAACCTAATCACAGAGACTGGGTCTTAGATAAACTTGGTGATTTCTTCTAGGTCCACCAGTTGTAGTCTATTCCAGACATTTCTCCCCACCAGCTGATAAAGCTGAGGTCCCTAGTGGACCTCCAGGAGAGGGCCTTCCTTAGTTTGGGTTAAGGGACTGGACTGAACTGAGCTTAGAAGTGAAGGGCCTCACTGATTCAGGGGCTAACATTTTGGCAACATCACTGTTCCCAGTAAAATTACATCCTTAATATTATTGTCTGACATAAAACCCTTCCAGGAGTCTCTAAATTGTTACAATAAGAGGAGGCTACAGACCTGGGATTTGGAGAAGATCAAACGAGCCATTTAAGAGCCCTCCTTTTTGAGTGAAATGGGCCAAGTACATTCTTTGGACAAAGTTAACCAGGAAAGGAAACCATCTGAAAGCACACCCTGAGAATGATAGATAGCCATTCGCAGAGAGGGGATTGTGCCTGGAACATGATGTCGGAGGCAAGCTATGCTAATGGCCAAACAACGATCAATTAGCTTGTGGAGTTAAGCAATTATTGGGTTTGTCAATGACTGTATCCAAGTTAGAGTTCTTTGGGGACATGCGATGGCTGTCAGTCCTCGGAATAAAGCTGTCTGAGGCTGCCGGTGCCGTTGGCTGCTTTCGGTGAGCAGATGTCACTGAATGCAGCTCAGTCTCATTTCCATTCAAGTAGCCCAGACCCTGCCCCCCGCAACCTTTGCGCAAGAGCCTTCACTTCCCCAAAATGCCCAGCATGGTGGTTCCAGGTGAGAATGGATGCAAGCTGCAGGGATGGCTTCTAAAACTGACTTCTGGTGAGGCAATAAATAAACCACCTCATCGATCCTATAGGTTTCGCATGGCTAACATGTGGTCCCTTGTAGTCCTACTTTTTTCTGGGACGATATAAAGAATCTTATATTCAGTCATATAAAATATTGCTCAAGTGTCTATTTTGGGTAGAAGACTTTTTTTTTTTCCGGCACTGAGGAAGGAACAGTAAGCACAACAAGCTTCTGCCCTCAGAGTGCTTCTAGTCTAATGGAGACAGAAAATAAGCAGGCATTACAATAAATAAATAAAATTTCAGTAAGCATAAAAGCTGTGAGGAAAATTATATAGGGTGACCTGAGTGCCAAGAAGTCAGCACAAGCAATAATAGAAAACAGGGAAATTGGAATTCATCAAAATTGAAAACTTTTGCTGTCATGGAAGTGATGCAGTAAAAAAGACAAATAATGCCCCTCCCCACGTTTTTTAAGAAAATAGGGCAAAGACATGAATAGATATTTCTCCAAAGCAAATATACAAATGACCAATAAGCACAGGAAAAGTGGTTCCAAATCCTCAGCCACCTGTCGGACCCAGTTCAAAACCGCGAGATACCACTTGGCACCCACTAGGACAGCTGTAGTAAAAGACAGATGATAAGTAGGCAAGGATGTGGTGAAACTGGAGCCCTCCCTAATATGCCATTGGTAAGAATGTAAAATGATATAGTGAATGAAATAGTTAAATAAATGAGTTAGTAGTTAATAGTTAGTCAAATAAATGTCAAATAAATGAGTTAGTTAATAGTTAAATAAATGAAAAAGTTAAATATAGAGTTGCCATATGACCCAGAAGATCTGCTCATGTAGTAAGTTCAAGAGAAATGAAAACATATGTCCACACAAAAACTTATATGTGGATGTTCAAGGCAGCATTATTCATAGTAAGTAAAAAAAGTGGAAACAACCCAGGTGTTCATCAACTGAAGAACAGATAAACACAATGTGTATATCTATACTGTGGAATGTTAGTTGACAATAAAAATAATGAAGTGCGGATATGTGCTACAACATGAATGAACCTTGCAAACATGTAAGAAGATGCTCACAAAAGGACACATATTGCCTGACGCCATTTATGCAAAACGTCCCAAAGACGTGAATTTGCTGAGACAGAAAGTAGATTATCGGTTGCCTGGGGATAGTAGAAGGAGGCAGAGCAAGGGGGGTGACTACTAAAGGGTACAGAGTTTTTTCGAAGAAGGAGGCATAAAAATGTTCTAAATTTGTGGTGAGGTCCCACAACTTTGTGAAAATACTAACAACCATTGATCTGTATATTTATTTTTTTAATGTTTTTTTTAAGATTTTTTAGTTTTTAGTTATTTGACAGTGAGAGAGACAGCAAGAGAGGGCACATAAGCAGGGGGAGTAGGAGAGGGAGAAGCAGGCTTCCCGTGGAGCAGGGAACCTGATGTGGGTTTTGATCCCAGGACCCTGGGATCACGACCTGAGCCGAAGGCAGACACTTAACGACTGAGCCACCCAGGCGCCCCGAACTGTATACTTTAAATAGGTAAATTGTATGGCATGTGAATTATAGCTCAATAAAGATCTTATTGAAAGGAGGAGGAGGAGGGAGCCAAAGCAGCTGCCACCAGCCACAAAAGGATTAAGGATTTGGAGGAAGCATTCTGTGAAGAGAAAAAAGCTCTAGCTTTTCTGTTCCATATTTTATGGTATAATAAAAGAACATGGGTTTTGGACCAGGCATATCCCAGTTTGAATACTATCCTCACCATTTATCATGACTAGCTTCTCTAAAAAATTTTTAAGGTTTCTTTTTTTGAGAACATACTCTGTATTAGATATTGTGCTAATGCATTTACATGCATTGATGTAATTTCATCCTTGTAAATACCTTGGAAGAAGGCAATACTACCTCCCTGTCATGGGAAGTTGAGACTCAGAGTAGCTTTAGCCATCACACTATGCTGAAGGAACAACCTGAGCTGAGCACATCACTTCTTTGGCTGTTATGCCTCTCATTTACAGAATGGAGATAATATCTCCCATATGCCAGTCCTGTAGATTGAGAACCCATGTGTCCCTAACTAGCACTGTGCCTAGAATTAATTCAAAAGTTTTCTAAAGTTTTTATATTTAAAAAAAATTTCTATGATTATTTATATGAATTTTTTTTAAAGAAGAAGATCTCTCTCTCTCTTTTTTTAAGCTTTTATTTATCTATTTGACAGAGAGAGACACAGTGAGAGAGGGAACACAAGCAGGGGGAGTGGAAGAGGGAGAAGCAGACTTCCCGTGGAGCAGGGAGCCTGATGTGGGGCTCAATCCTAGGACCCTGGGACCATGACCTGAGCTGAAAGCAGACGCTTAACGACTGAGCCACCCAGGTGCCCCATATATGAATGTTTTATTTCCACATTAGATTGTGAACATTTCATGTTAAATAGCTATGATTTACAGGTCTCTTAAAAATTTAACCTCACAGGGGCGCCTGGGTTGCTCAGTCGGTTAAGCGTTTGACTCTTGATCTCAGCTCAGGTTTTGATCTCAGGGTCTTGAGTTCAAGCCCTGTGTTGGGCTCCAGAGCCTACGAGGGCATATACTGAAAGGAGCACTGGGTGTTATACGCAAACAATGAATCATGGAACACTACATCAAAAACAAATGATGTAATGTATGGTGATTAACATAACATAATAAAAAAATGATAATTAAAAAAAAGAAAGAAAATTAAACCTCATGTTACACAAAACTGTGTTTGGCACATGTAGTGGGTTAAATAATGGTTCTTCCCCCAAAAGATATGTCCAAGTCCTAATATCCAGGCCCTGTGAATGTTACTTTATTTAGGAAAAGGGTGTTTTCCTACTCCACAAAAGGCAGGTATCATTAAGTTAAAGACCTCGAGATGAGATCATTCCGGGTTACCCATGTGGGACCTAAATCCAATGACAAGTGTCTCTATTAAAGAGGAGGGAGGTGCCCGGGTGGCTCAGGTGGTTAAGTATCTGACTCTTGATCTCAGCTCAGGTAGTGATCTTAGGGTCGTGAGATCGAGCCCCACATTGGGCTCTGTGCTCGATATCGAGTCTGCTTGAGATTCTCTCCCTCTCCCCCTGCCCCCCACCCATGCACCTGCTCTCCCTCTCTCTCTCAAATAAATAAGTAATTAGAATTGTTAAAAAATAAATCAATAAAGGCAAAAGAGGAGAAAATGCAGACACAGAGGCAAAGACCATGGGAAATCAAAAGCCGAAGCTGGTGTTATGCATTCACAATCCAAGCAATACCTGGAGTCACCAGAAACTGGAAGAGGCAAGGAAGACTTGTTCCCTAAGCTTCACTGGTTTTCATCTGTAAGTGGACCTTCATAATTGTGCTTTTGAAGCCCTGCTGCTACTTTTCATTAGGACCAATGGAGAATTATTAAAAAGTGTCCGGCTCAGGTTCAGCATGGGAACAGATACCCTAGCCAGCCACAATCGCTATTTAAGTGGGGATGAGAGAAGGACCCACGAATCCCCCCAAAGCCTCTACCAGGCTGCCCCAAAGACACCTGGCTTTCGCCCCTTAACTGACTATGTGGCATCGATGCATAATGTTTCCTCTGAGTCTGTTTCTTCATCTGCATACTGGAATTGGTAATTCTTAGTCCCCGGACCAGAAGAGAACTCATTTAGAAAGCTGACTTTCACATGCCTGACTTCACGAATAGCAGGAAATAGATTTAAGTCAGCAGAATGGGTTCCATATGCAGGTCAGAGAGAGGAAACAGAAGTAAGTGGCACAGAGGAGACCAGTAGTTTCTCATGATACACTTTTCCTTTTCCCATGGCTGGCAGGGAAGCTTCCTCTTGCTGGGGGGGCCAGTCCCCAGAAAACAGACCCAGTGTGTGCTCCATCCTCTGACCAGACACCCACCACTGTTCTCCCTAGAGTGGCCTCAGGCTTGGGCAAACGGTCAGACAGCTTACAAGCCTGCACAGAGTGTCTGGGGAAGTGGCTTCTTCTTATTACTCGATGCTTTATTTTTATTTTTAATTTTCTTATCCATATCCTGCCCCGGGGAAAAGAGAATCCTCACGTACACCACGGTACTAAACTCTTCCAATGGAACAAGCCGTAAAGAGTAGAATGTGTCATTCCTCAGTTTCTCTCGGGATGGGCTGGAATAAACACAACTATTTGTTTATAATCCTTTGGACTTACATTTGGAAATATTGGTTCATCTAAGGTGTATCTCATAGGTTTCATTATCCCCAATTAATGCAACAGGATGTTGTGGGGATATTGTGGCTTGTGCAGCATCCCACCGCTCGTATTCAATAGCACGAGGTCCGTGGGAAGGCGAAACATGGCTGCATGAGCATCATTGCATTAGACTCTGTTTCTGGCTTTTACCTATAATTTTATAGATTAGGGGCTTTATCTTCTCAGAGATTTCGCCTTGAGGTGTTTTATAAGGGAACTTGGACGGTGAGAACCAAGGGTACACATTCATTTCAATTTGGAGATTCCATTTCAAACGTCTGTGGGGCTGTACAAGAATAGACTTATACTACGCTGTTGGTTTCAGGTCCATTTACACTCACCATTTTATCTCTGGCACTTAAATCTTTTTTCTACAATATCACAGCTGCTTCCTTTCCAACACAATCATTTCCTGTCTCTTCTATGCCTGGGGAACTATATAAACAAGGAAAGACAGAGGGAAGCACACAGAGTCTGTTCTTTCTCAAAGTTTAAGTGAACTACCCCCTAGCTGAAAACCTCAGCCCTCCACACAGGTCCACCTCTTCCCCAGCACAGCTCTGCTGCAGAAGGGTTTGTCTGGGAAGGGCCCCTGAGTCCATGTCTGTTTGGTGACAGCTGTCCAAATGCAAGAGGTGTTATGCATTTGGAGAATGAAGTTATTTGGCTGAATTGATGGTGTGTGACCATGAGTGGCAGATGTCTGTTTTTGTGCTGGGCACAACACCCTCATGTCCCTTGGTTTCCAAAGCAGACATGCTGGAAAGAGAGAAATTTGAAGCCAACACCATTTTTCTTTGTAGGAAAGATGAGTATTGTTCTGAGTCCTGTGAAGTCCTGCCATGAGGGTCTCTCCATCCCTAAAACTAGTCCCCATTTTCTGCTTTCTCTGAAAGCCTTCCTGATTTTTCTCCTTGACCTCTTCACCTGTGGGAGTCCAGAGGACCAGTAGGCACTGAAGGATCCCCCTTACACAGAGAAGAAACCACATCTCATCAGAGCCTTTCATGTTGAATCTGCCCGAATTGGAAGTTTCCCTTCAGAGCTGCAGTATCTGCCTTGGCCCGATACAGGCAGAATGGGCTGTCTCATGGGTTCTTCTGGGTGGAGTTGTATACACAAGGGACAGGGGCCAATGGAATCAAATGTCATTAAAATCTTACAACCAGGGCACATGCTCCACGTTCAGCGCATCTTTCCAACAAGCTGGGTTGTAATATATGGTCAATACTGTTTCTCTCTCTCCTATAATGCCCCAAACTCACATCTTGAAGTTTACATATTCTAACCAATGAGATGAAAACGCACAAACATGCTCAGGCCAGGAGAAGGGAGTGATGTGTGCTGGAGAAGGTCAGAGGTGCCCAGAGTAAGCTTGCTGCTTCAGCCTAACAGAAGCATAAAGAATGAGAGAGAGCCATAAACACATGTATGACCTTCATCGTGTATGACCTCATTAGAAAACAAGACCCAATCAGTGTCCTTGACTTTAACCATACATCATTAGCATTTCTTTCTTTTGAGAAAGAATGAGGTCGGGGTTAGGAGAAGTGGGTGTCTGTCCCCACAACCCTACCTGACCAAGCATTTTAGTCTTACACTTGGCCCCCTTTTCCAGGTTCTTACTGACATTGTCAAAAGGATATAAAAAGAGGAGAAAAATCTGCATTAGCAGCAGATCTAGGGGAGAGGGCAAGGTAGTCAAGGAATTTCTCCTAGAGTACCAAAGGAATCAAAATGAATGGGCTCAAGAAAAGCCAGTCGAAATCGCCTTCCTAAAATTACAGTAGAAAATACATAGAAAGGATCTTGCAAAACTCAATCATCATCAGCTGGTTTGGGATGACACTGGGAGCTGGAAGGCATCCGAGAAACACTGGACTCTGAATCTTTTTCCATTGCTTTCAAACTTTGCAGAGAGTGAGCAGAGCACCAGGAAAAAGGCCAGTGGTTACCACACTGTGTGCCTGGAATGGAGACAGGCCAAAGAGGAGAGATCAGATTCTAGGTAATGGCTAGTTTGGGAAGTTGCAGAGAATATCAGTATGATGGATGAATGACTGGACTACATAACTCTTCATGTGTCTTCTGAGAATATGTGATAGAATGAATTAAACCTAAGTTAATTCACTCTATATCTAAGTTCTAGACTCTGGTGCTCTAGGGATTCTGATCAGCTGTTCCAAGGGAATGACAGGGATATATACCAGAAATAAGCTTTCAGAAAGAGTGAGAGACTAGTATGAGTTATAACTCAACAAATTACACATAGCTGATCACACACACTGTATACTAGGTCAGGAAACTCTCAAGATAAAGAATAGATCATCACATTTTAGAGGGACTCAAAGTCAGGCAAGGAAGAAAGACACTTAATCTTGGGTACAGTGTGATTAAATGCTATAATAGACCATTGCTTGAAGTGCTTAGAAATATAGATGAAGGATGATTAATCTGCCTCAAGGAAAGCTAAAGAGAGAAAATGATTCTTTAACTGGGCCCTGAGTATTAACTCAGGGTATTAACCAGTCAGGCAATTGTGAGAAGAAAGCAAATAATCTGCTCTGGTTAGAACATGGAGTGAGGGAAGAGAATGGTCAGTTATTGACATGGAAAGGTTGGATGCAACCATGTTTGGATGACATGTCGAAGAATTTGTACTTCATTCTGCAGGAATTGGGGAACCGTTCAATCCATTTCTTAGAAACATCGTTCTGGCAACAGAAACATCTTTCTGGCAATAGAGTCCAAATGGATTGAAGATTCTAAGCAAGATGGTAGAGTGAGTGCATCAGAGATCTCTACCCTCCAAACCAAACACATAGTAATGAGCAATAAAATGCTTTGAAAATAAAAAATATATATAGACGTACAACCAATAAGCAAACAACAACAACAATAACAAGAATCTCTTCCTCCCTAAAACTTTCCAAAAGACTTCCATGGACCAAAAGTACAGAGGAAGCCCACAGTATTAAGTGGAGGCCATGCCATTCACCTTGGAAGACATAGGAATATACCTTCCTATAGGAAATGGGGGTTAAATTTTGGCCCAGGGTGGGAGTGAGGATCCTGTCTCCCTGCCCCGAACCAGGGGCTGGAATTGTGTACCTGACCCAGGCAAATCAGCACAACAGAAGGGGAAAGTGTGTGGCCTTTAGAGCCAGTCTTCATGGGGTTTCCAACCATGGGACCTTAGACAAGTTACTTATCCTCTCTATGCCTCAGTTTCTCCATCTTTTTTTAAGTTTCTCCATCTGTAAAATGGAGATATTGATAGCATCTTCTTTATAATTCTTTTATGGAGATTAAATGTATTAAATATGTAAGTTGTTTACACCTTATTGGAACATAGTATGTGCTTCCTAAGTATTGACCATCATCAGGGAAAAAGCGGGAAAGCTCCGCCAGCCTGTCCAGTGTTGTGTCAGTTTGGCTTTGGTGGCGGGATGAGGTGGAGGAACTGGGACTAGACTATACTACATACTGTTGGTGGTGTATCCATTCTGGTTCCTAGTGATCACCATCCAAGATTCCAAAGCTCTCAAAAGACACTCAAAAATGAATAGGAATGGAACTGCAGAACTTACCGTCTTGTATAACTGAAACCTTGTACCCATTGACCAACATCCCCCTATTTAATGTACAGCGATGTGACTAACAGTACTGTATTGTATACTTGAAATTTGCTAGGAGGGTAGATCTTAAGTGTTCTCAGCGTGTGCACACACACACACACACACACACAGAAAATGAAAAGAAAGAAAAGAAAAAGGAAAAGACAACTATGAAGGTGATGGTATATTGATTGTGGTGATTATCTCACAATGTATACATATATCAAAACATCAAGTTGTTCATCTTAAATATATATATATATATTTTAATTTGTCAGTTATACTTCAACAGAACTGGAAAAGAAGCTAGTAGGAATAATAATTATTAACCATTCTCTATTCCATGCAGAGCTAATGAAGATTAACGGGTCCTTTCATGTTCTGTGCTTTGAGATTCTTACAGCAAAAATGTTATATGATCCTAAGCAGAGATTTTTAATCATTTTTTGTGCTGTGGGCCCACGGAACCTGTAAACTCCTTCTCAAAATAATGGCATAAAATAAAATATATAAAGGAAACTATAGTAAATACAGTTATCAAGATACAAAAAGAAACCCAAATCTGTAATATGGTAATATATGTGCTTTTAATTAACACATTAAATAAAAACAATCCAACAGTGGGCCTACTAACTACCTTAATTTCAAGGTGAGGAAGAGCATAAATAATATGTTTATACACCTGCAACAACAGTAAAATGAAATGAAAATATCTGTGATTTTTATTAGTGATAAAGGCAGAGATATGAGTAAGAATTATATTCAGAATTTAAATATTCACCTTTAGCTTAAGAATCAAGTCCCACATAAGGCTTTCATGAAATTATTTCCAGTGTGGACCCGACAGATTCTCTGCATCTGATGGCGGTTGGAGATGTCCCATAACTATGTGAGCACCTCGTACAGAGAAGGTGATCAATAAATATTTATCAGTGAGTGAGTGAAACTGATCTACCAGAGAAGCAAGCAAAGGAAAGTATTCTCTCCCACCCACGCCTTCCCTGTTGCCCTCCTCCTTGTTCCTTTTCCCCGCACTTGTACATATATGTACTCACTGCACAAATATTCAAGTATTTATTGGGCAGCTCCATGAATGACATCATCCTGGGATCTGTGGATGACACTGAGATGAATGAATAAGACATGCATCTGGCCCTAAAAGAGGACATAACCTGGAGGGTATGATGGGAACCCAGAAAAACCTCACTTGTTTTCAGCATAGGACTATTTTTTTATCGATTGCCTCTTTTTTTCCTTGAGAGCTTCTATAAAACCTGGGAAGCCATCAAGACAAATTTCAAAGTTGGCAATAATGAAAGAACAGCCAGGTTGCAGTATCTGAAAAAGAAACCTGTCACACACAGGGCTTGTTCAAACCACACAATTTGCCAAGCTGACTTTGGAAGAAGTAGGTCAGTTTGCAGAGTGAGCTGCCATAAGATTCTGCAAACAGCTGCCGGAGCTGGAACCTACGTTTGCTAGGGGGAAAAAAATCACAGATGGGACCTCTTTAAAATATCCCATAGAGTGGTGCTTGCTATTGAAATTTTTGAAGATTGTTTTACAAGATGTTTCCCTACTGACTTAGGGAGAAATTAGGTCACTTCGCCCACAACATTTGATAACATCAGAGTGGGTGTGCAAAGTTCCTTCTCAATGTTACCGCTAGACTTTCCATAGACCCTACTCTGCTGTTGGTTGAAGGAAGCTGCTCCCGAAGTACGGATGTGGTATTGGTTGGTTGTAGAAGAGACCTTTTCTCCTGTCACAGTGGTCGCTGACCTGTCAAGTTCATGTCCACAGCAGAGCAGATAATCCTCCCTACTTTCCATTATCCTGGTAGGGAAGTCCAGGATGTAGACTCAGAGTTGACAAACTGTGGCCTGAGGGCCAACTGCCTGTTTTTACCATGGGCTGCCTTAATTCAAACTTACCTCTACTCTTTTCATCTTAAACCCTATAAAGATGCCAGAGGGCATTAAAGTCTGCTCCATCGAAAAAGTTTTTTATGTTGTTGAAGGTACAGGTGAAATAAGACAGGTCCATAAATAACTATAACACAAAGATCAAAGTTGTAGGAGAGAGACAGAGAAAAATACTTTGGGAGCTCAGTGTGGGAAAAACTACTTTAGACTTAGGGAACAGAAAAAGCTTTACAGAAAAAAAGAGGTATTTAATGCAGGCTTTGAAGCATGAATAGAATCTGAACAAGAACCTTATGAAAGGGATCAGAATCACAGATCCCATATGATCTGTGAGGACCTGGGAAAATCACCCAGGGTCTTGGATCTTCCACATTCACCTATCTATGCATCCAACAAAGATTTGTTAATTTTCTGCTAAGACACATGCACAGGATTATGGAGATCCAAACAGAGGGATGTAACTCTTCTCCTCTCTCTTCTCTCAATTTCCAAGGTCTTACTGAAAATGATCCTACAAGTATACAAAGACATCTCTAAGGGCAAGGAGGGAAGATGGCATGCATATGTTACAAACTTCAAGGGATTTCTCCTAGACTTAGAGAAGTAGGACCACATTAAAACAAGTGTGGTGGTTAATTTTATGTGTCAACTTGACTGAGCTAAGTGATGTCTAGATTGCTGGTAAAACATTATTTCTGGGTGTGTCTGTTATGGTGTCTCTAGAGGAGATTAACATTCGAATCAGTAAACTGAGCTAAGAAGATCCGCCCTGACCAATGTGGGTGAGCATCGTTCAATCTGTTGAGGGTCCAAATATGGCAAAAAGGCAGAGAAAGGGTGAATTCTTTCTCTCTCTTCTTGAGCTGGGACATCCATCTTCTCCCACCCTTGGCCATCTGAGCTCCTGGTTCTCAGGCCTTCAGATCCTGGGACTTACACCAGCTGACCCCCTTTCTCAGGCCTTAGGGCTCTGACTGAATTACACTCCCAGCTTTCTTGGTTCTCCAGCTTGCAGATGGTGTATCGTGGAGCTTCTCAGCCTTCATAATCGTGTGAGCCAATTCCCATAATAAATCTCCTCTTATATCTCTCTATATATCCTATTGGTTCTGTTTCTTTAGAGAGCCCGACTAATATAGGAAGGCAGAGAAGGCCACGAGAGATGTGGAAATTGAGAAGAACACTATGCTGCTCTCCAAATGTGGGGAGGTGATGTCTCGGGGAAAGGATAAGCCATGGTATGTAGGGGAAGTACTACACATGAATTTCATTCATCAGTCAAGAGGCAGCTGCTTCCATGGTCAATGGTAACATCCAACAGGAAGCCAGAAAACAAGCCTCCTCCATGACATGGTATGATTTCCCTGATTGAGTGACCAGTATCACTGGAAAGGTCAGTAGAGCCACAGTATCTACTTGAAGCAGAGGTGAAGTTTCATAGAATATAAAATAAATATATAAAATATATAATTGGTGCCTAGCTCAGTAGCTTTACCAAATACAAATTAAAAATGAGGCAGAGAGCTCCTATAGCACCTGGATTACTATCCAGTCCAAACCAATTCATAGAATCCGTTATATCTGTAACTGATAATGAAAAAAATTAATGCTATACAAGCATCCAGATGGACAGTAAAGAACTTATGGAGCTATCTTACCCTATCTTTCACAAATATTAGGCAAGAAATATCTTCATCAAGGCTAAAAAATAAGATAAAGAAACAACTTGAGTCCCACGGAAAGATATTTCAACATAAAAGAGGAAAGAAAATATAAGGGCGCCTGGGTGGCTCAGTTGATTAAGTGATTTTGGCTCAGGTCATGATCTCAGGGTCGTGGGAGCAAGCCCTGTGTTGGGCAGTGCATGCAGTGGGCATGCAGCCTACTTAATATTCTCTCTCTCTGCCTCTCCCACTTCCCCTATGCCCCTTTTCCTTTCTCTCTAAAAAAAAGGGGGGATATAGATTCAAAAGAAGGTATTTTCCAAAAAAATAAAAGTTCTAAAACATTTTAGGTAACATGTATTTTCTACTGTCTATGAAGTCAAAATAGAAAAATAGGATGATATCACAGTAGTCTATGAGGAAAAGTTGTAGCATGAGATAAAGAGAAGATATAAGGAAACCAATAATGCAGAATTTTAAATTACATTAGAAAACTAAATCAGTGGTATGTGACTTATAAACTTAGGAAGCTCTAGAATGCAGAATCCAAGAAAAGGCAATGAAAACAATGAGAATTTTACAGCTTATGTCTAGAGGAAAGAGAATAGAGATTCATGATGTTAGTTGTTGGGAGAAAAAGAAGGGAATAAATGTTATATAATAATCAAAGACAGGGCGCCTGGGTGGCTCATTTGGTTGAGCGTCTGCCTTTGGCTCAGGTCATGGTCCCAGGATCCTGGGATCAAGCCCTCTGTAGGGCTCCCTGCTTGGTGGGGAACCATGCTTCTCCCTCTGCCTGCAGCTCCCCCTGCTTGTGCTCTCTCTCTCTCTGTCAAATAAATAGGTGAAATCTTTTTTTAAAAAAATAACCAAAGACAAAATTGAATACAACACTCCTGAACTGAAGAAAACCAAACCAACCAGTGTACTGGTTTCAGCTAGTTGTGGGCAAATTTTACAGAAAGAAATGAACTCTGAACTATCTTCATACTTCATTTAAGGATAAAGAAATAATTCTAGGAGTGTAAAGTTTGTATAAAAATGGTTACCTATGAAGGCAGGTCATGGGGTTGGCAGGGCATTTTTTTTTTTTAATGTGTCCCTCATGTTCCTTTTCCTTTCCTCATTCTTAAAAAAGAAGACATCTGTCTAGGCTCAGAAGTTCATAAAAATACCATTGAGCCTGGGTGGCTCAATCAGTTAAGCAGCTGCCTTTGACTCAGGTAATGATTCTGGGGTCCTGGGATCAAGCCCCGAGTTGGGCTCCTGGCTCAGTGGGGAGTCTGCTTCTCCTTCTCCCTTGGCACCTCCCCCCTGCTCATGCTCTCTCTCTCTCTAATTAATTAATTAATTAATTAATTTTTTTAAATACCACATAAAAACTTTTTTTCCTGTTTACTTTTCTGGTATCTAAATCCCATCCATCCATCCACCCAACAAATATGTATTGAGCACCTAGTCAGTGCCAAGTAGTGTTCTAGACTGCAGATATATCTGCAAATGAAAGAGACTACAGACAATAACAAATACGATATATTTTGTGTGAGAAGTGCTATGCAAGAAAAACAAAGCAGACTAAAAACAGAGAGTGGAGGAGAGAACAAAGAGCTCTTCCCTAAGAAGTTGGCCTTTGCACAGGAACCCAAATCAATAGAAGAAACAATCCAGGCAGATATGCTGGGGAAGAAGGAACTGTAAGTACAAATGACTTAAACTGAAATGTGCTTGTCTGGGGCCTTTGTAGAAGAGCAAGAGACCAGTTTGGCTGAAGCAGAGTGAGTGAAGGGAAAGGGCTTAGGATAGGAACTCAGACACAGGTAGGTAGAAGTTAGACCATAAGGGCTGTAAGACAATGTAAGGAGATTGAATTTTATTTCATTTTCTTTTTTAAAGGTTTATTTATTTATCTGAGAGAGAGAGAGAGCACAGGGGGAAGGGGCAGAGAGAGAAATTCAAGCAGACTCCTTGACGAGCACAGAGCCTGACCTGGGGCTTGATCTCACTATGAGATCATGACCTGAACCAAAATCATGAGTCAGAGGCTTAACCAACTGAGCCACCCAGGCACCCCAGGAGATTGAATTTTATAGCTGAGCGAGATGGGGACCAACTATAGCATTTTGAGCAGAGGAGTGACATGATCTGACTAACTTTTTAGAGGAATCTCAGTGGCTGCTATGTGAAAGATATGGGAGGCAGGCAAGGGGAGCTACAGGAGACCATTAAGGAGCCATTGCAAAGGTCCAGGAAGGAGATAATGGTGGGTGGGAGCTGATACGAGTTTCCCAAATCTCCAACTAAAGTCAGAGTGCAGAGCTCCTTCTGTCAAATCCTCAGTTTCTATTCAGCTCGTTCCTCATGAACCACTATCCTCTACAGTGACATCTTCCTTCTGTCCCCACTGCCAGGTTCCACACATCTCTGAACTGAAATTCTACCTACAAACCAGTGGTTGCTGTCAAGTGATGCTACTAGATTCTTACTATCTTCACTCCTGGTAGCTTTACTCATAGAGAGAACACCTCCACAAATTCAACCTACTTCAAGCCTCCTCTCAGATTTGCCCATTCTATCTGAATGTGGAAATAAGTTGGGCAGTCCTTAAAGGGTGGTTGACCAGTTGTCTGATCATTACAGCCATCTGTCTCTGAGCCAGGGGAGATGTTGGGCTGATAAAAAGTTATTTTACTTTTTTTTTGGTGTTCTTGCTTTCATGAATCAACAGGAACAGAAATCCAAGCAGGTCTTATGTTTTACTAATTCAGGTCCAAAATTTACCCTACAACTGAATTAAATTTTTCCCAGATTTGGAGCATTACAGATTTTCTCAACCCTCTCTCTCTCCTGTAAATAGTCATATTCAGTTTTTGGGGTTTTTGTTGTTGTTGTTGTTGTTGTTGTTGTTTTGTAGTTTTTAGAGAGAAGAAAGGAGAGCCAGTACCTAAAGCTGTTAGCCATTCACCATTTTAAAACAGATGTTCCTGAGACTGTACTTACCAGTACTGAGTCAGATAATAGAGGGTATCCCACTGCAGTAAGGGACTACAAGAATGGCCCCAATTATCACTGTTACAAGCATTTTCACAACAGAATGAGTTTTCAAAACAGGAATTAGACATACATGACTAATTAATTAGGGAATGTAGTTTGTACCACGTGGTCCACTAGAGTTATAACAAAATCTCTATTTCCTACAAACTTGCGGGAATAAATGCTGTTGTGTAGACCAGAGACACACACTTGCTTTGCTTTAGAGGTTGGCTGTGCTTTGTAAGTGGCATTATTTTGTTTATGCTTGGTTGGTGTACATCAATCAAAACTTCAAACTCAAGGTCAGGGATGATAGAGGAACACAAGAAATAGCTGAGTATGTAGAATGAAGAACATATAAGGAAGTGTTTAGGTCTGGTTGTGTCACTTTTGATTTGGCATTTTTGCTTATAATAACAAAAATACACTCAAAGCATTATTTTTTACATCCCTGAAGGACAAAAAAAAAATGTAAATCTAAAACTCTCTAGCTCCATGATTACTTTTTTTCCCCAATGGACTTTACATTTACAATGCATTTTTGAAATTTTACAATGTGTTTAAAACAAAGGATTTCAGTCATAGGAAAACATACTGTACATTGTTCTAGAACTTCTTGCCAACATAATAAAAGAAGAAAATGGAAATTATCAGTATATATTTGGAAAAGCGGAGGCAAAGTTGTTATTTTTAAATAAGAGGTAAGTCTACCTTAAAACCCCATGAAAATCAATTTAAAAAATATTAGGATTAATATGAAAGCTCAATAATGTGGCCAAACACAAGACAAATATTAAAAAAAAGACTTTCATATATGCCTGAAAAAATAGTGAGAAAATTGAATGGTGCCATTCATATGATGACCTAAAAATAAAATGTCTAGGAATAAATTTAACAAATAAGAGTAGAATTCTTAAAGGAAGAATTGGTCTTCATAAAGGAAGACCAAAAGAAACAGAGTCAGATAATGAAGAGACATACCAAGTTCTTGGGTAGAAAGATGGGGTTTCAAAAAGATTTCTATCTAATTTCCTGAAATTAGTCTAAAATTTAGGGCTATCCCGATACAAACACCAAAATTGTTTTTAGAACCTAGGAGATTGACAAAATAATTCAAAAGCTCATTTGTAGGAAGATTTAGGACTGTAACTAAGAATATTTTGAAAAAGAAATGCAATGTGATATAATTTAGGTATTAAAGTGTATGATGGAGGGGTGTCTGGGTGGCTCAGTCCTTAACCATCTGCCTTCGGCTCAGGTCATGGTCCCAGGGTCCTGGGATCGAGCCCCACATCGGCCCTCTGCTTGGCGGGAAGCCTGCTTGTCCCTCTCCCACTCCCCCTGCTTGTGTTCCCACTCTCGCTGTGTCTCTCTCTGTCAAATAAATAAAAATCTTTTAAAAAATAATAAAAAAATAAAGCATATGTTGGAGACATATGCTATTGAAACAGTATCATGCATATAGAGACCCACAGAGTTTTTTTTTAACAGAACAGAAAGCTTAGAAATAGATTTAAGTACAAATAAGTATTTATTACAAAAGGATGTTAGCATTTTATTTTTTTAAGATTTTATTTATTTATTTGAGAGAGAGAGAATGAGAGATAGAGAACAAGAGAGGGAAGAGGGTCAGAGGGAGAAGCAGACTCCCCGCTGAGCAGGGAGCCCGATGTGGGACTCGATCCCAGGACTCTAGGATCATGACCTGAGCTGAAGACAGTCACTTAACCACCTGAGCCACCCAGGCACCCAGGATGTTAGCATTTTAAATGAGTAACAAGATGATAGATTATTCAACAAATTACTCTGAGGCAAATGGTTAACTATTTGTAAACAAAGTTTCAATTCCTAATGAATATTGTGTATCAAAATAAATCCCAGATAGATTAAGGCATTAAATGAAAAAAGTTAAAAAGTAAGGCTGCATGAAGAAAGTGTTGGTAAATATGTAATATAAAATTTAGTTAGGGATGGTCTTCCTGAGTCTAACACTATTTCAGTTTACTAATTACTCCATACCAGCTGTTAGATATTTTGAATATCACTTCTATTGGAGATTCACATATAGTTGAGGTGGTCAGTGACCTGGTTAGTCTAGGTTTCAGAACATTATTTATGAGAGAGACAGAGAAGCTCCCCAGGAAGTGATTCAATCATTGGGAAAATGTCAAGTATGATCAACGTGACCCAGTATCTAGGCATATTGATTAACGTTAAGGCTTGCGTGGGATCCAGCATGTTGGCGATCACCAGATTTTGTCCCTATGTAGCCATGTGGACTGATTATTAGGGTTTGGGTAGAGACACCTGTGCATAAAAACTGGAAGTCTGTTTCACCAAAACTTACAAAATATTGTGACACCAGCACCGCCACTTTGGTACCATTTATAACAGAATGAAACAAAAAGTGGATGTGTGTGTGGGAGGGGAATTGATAGATATGTTTTCAGTCAGGCTAGACTAGAAGAATCTACAATAATAAATGATCCCAAATCTCAGTGACTTATAACAACAAATGTTCATTTCCTACTCGTGAAATTGTCCATCATTGCTCAGCTGCAGTTCTGAGTTCTACCACAACTTTATCCAGGAGTCAGACTAATAGAGCAGCCTCTATTGGGGGTCATTCCAGTTCCCATGGCACAGGGAAAAGAAACATGGTAACTGCACACTCTTTCAGAGTTCCCCTCAGAAGTGACACTTCAGCTTATATTTCATTGGCCTACATAAGTCATGTGACAAAGCCTGATGTCAATGGAATGAGGAGGTACAACCCTCCCACAAGGTGGGGTATCATTTGGCAGAGGAAGGCAGAGGAACATTTGGTGGGTCATTAATTCAATCTAACACACCCATCATCTCAAAGATGACCTTGTTGCCCTGGAGCCAGCGAGGTCCTAGACACTCCTAGTCCATTTGGGAAATTGCCCTCTGGCCCCAGACCCAGCAAGACCCCAAATTTTTCTAGAAACCATCAGCTTGTTCTTCCCTTTCCGAGGTGAACACTCAGCCAGTGGAGCAGCTGTTGGCTGCCAAGATGGTGCCAGGCCCCAGTGTGATGGACAACTCCTGTTTTGTTTACTCTTCCAGACAGGGTGATAAATTCTCCTCCTAATCAGGTTCGGTGTTTCTCACTCTCCGATGCACCAGCCCTGCTAATGAATGATTCACTGAAGTTAGTGGCTAAGAACAGCGTGCTGTACCCTGTTCTGCCTTTGTTATGCAAAGTCATGACCTCACTATCTCCCAAACACAAAACCAAGTTCCCGAGGATGGCATGGATAGATGATGGAGTGTACAACAGCCTCCGGAAATTTGTTCACAGTAATTCAGGCCGTATATTCTGTCAAGTCTGCTACTGAATACATTTGGTTTCACTTGCTTGTGGGACAATGGAGCTTGGAGGGGGCCCTCTGAGGTTGATCTGCAAATAAAACCCTGAGAGTTCCTGAGCTGTCAGTTCAAGATACCTCACAGAGCTGGTGTTCTGAGCCTTCCCACTGGGTCCAGAGAAGCCTCCACTCTAGGGGCAATCCCAGGAGGTAACTCCACAAGAACCCCAGCCCTTGACTGACTCAAGCCAGGGAGAGAAATTAAACTGAATGCAGAATGGAGAGATTTGCTTTTCTTTTCCATCCAGGCCATGCATTCCTCTCCCCCACCAAATTCATATTAAAACAAAGACCAGTCAAAAAGAGTTGGCATCTGAGGACCCTAGTGAGTGGGGCACAGAAATGCCCTTGGCTGGGCGGCTGATTCTCTTGGGGGCAACAGTATAACCCAAGTTGTGAATATGTAAGGGGTCTGAGGATGCTATTTGGGAAAGTGTTGGTACCCACGGCGATGAGAGAGCCCTACAGTGAAAGTACAAATAAAGCACAGAATCAACTGGGTGGAAGAGCTGTGCTCACACAAACTGATTCTTTTGCCACCTATAATCTGAGAATTAAGAGCCCATTTCGCCTGATGGGCAGGCTAAGTCAGAGGGCTCCTCCTGGTCCTCACCTGGAGCCCAGGTACGGCTTTGCACAGTCAGGGGCAACACTGAGAATAACTGGCAGGAAGATTGGTGCTCTCTGGACATCAGCTGCCCAGCTGGTACAACATTCAGGACATGTCACTGGGAGAAAATCCATCAGGGTCAGCCTTGGTGTCGGTGACATAAAACATGCTGAAGTTAACTAACCTGCACTGGCAAGGAAAATGCATTTTTAGAATTTTGCCATAAGCACCGAATGAGCCAGCCAGAGAGACGAGACAAGAATGTCAATACAAATGTGCAGGGCTATAGCTAATATACTTTCCACCTGGGCTACCTTTGTCAAGGATAAGTAAGGGGAATAGTTATTTTAAGTGTCGTGGGTAAAGATATCAGCCTAAAAACTTGAGAATGCAAGAAATATCTTTTTTGTGTGTTCTACAACAATCTCTCTCCCCAAGTCTCTGGTCCCCCAACAATGGCATCAGAAAACCTGACTAACTCCAATTCTTCCTGTGGCATACCCCCTCTCAGGGTAGGGTTTTGATGTTATGCTGCATGAAGGCATCAGTGAGATAGATTTTAGGCTTTCACTTTCAGTTCTTCACAGTGTGTTGCCCGCCCCCCTGCATGGGGCCCTTTGGATTCCGGGGCTCTTTGCTACTTCGTTTTCATGCTCAGAGTGAGGTTGCCCCTGGTCCCACCTGCCTATTCACACCATGGATCCTGTGTCAGTCCAGGTTCTCCAGAGAAATAGAAACAAACAGGATATATAAAGATGCACAGAGACAGATGTATTATAGGGGGTTGGTTTAAACAATCATGAAGGCTGAGAAGTAGCAGGATCTGTCACCTGGAAGCCAGGGGCTCAGAGAAACCAGTGGTCTAACTCCAGCACCCAGCTGAAGGCCTGAGACCAGGGGAGCCGATGTCTGAGCATCCCTTAGCCCAATCAATGACACGTAAAATTAACCATATATTATGTATATCTGTATCTGTAGCTCTAGGATGCCGGTATCTGTGTCTACATAGTCGACCTCTAAATCCGTAACTATGTATCCATACATGAGTGTTTGTGTATTCTTTTAAACATACAGTTGACCTTTGGATTTGTGTGACATTTTTTCTTTTAACAGAAATAGCATAGTACTGTACACACAACATTACTGCAACTCACTTTTTCAGTTAACAATATGTGTAGAAGCTAGTCCCAGAGAGACACATATAAATCAACTTGGTTTGCTTAACAGTTGGATGGCATTCTATTGCATGGATATTCCATGGTGTAATTAACTGTTCCACTGCTGCTGTAGATTTCATTCATCACTATTGATATGTATCTCTTTGTGTCCATGTATTATTTCTCTAGATACCTACCCAGGTTTCTTGGTAAAGGGTTTCTTGGTAGATGCATTTCTTAAAAGAAAAAAATATACTGTGGAATTGCTTTCTAGAGAAGTTTTACCAAATCGATCTTCTACCAACAGTGCATGGAAAGGCTCTTCAGCACGCATTTCGATTGCCTCAACTTTACTCTTCTACTGGGGGAAAAACCATGAAATATCTTTGTTTTATTTTCCATTTTCTAGACTACTAGTAAGATTAAACATCTTTCCATTTGCAATTTTTTTGTGCATTGTCTGCTTATATGGTCTGCCCAATCTTCTATGAAGTGTTAGCAGTTGTGTCTTATTAATTTTTGAGAAATCTTGATATATGTGGGTTATTTTTTTTCCAGCTTTATTGAGATACGATTGACATAGGTAGGACATGGTGTAAATTTCAGGTGTGCATCATGTTGATTTCACGCACTTAGATACCACAAGATGTTCCACCCTGGCATTAGCTAACACCTCTGGCACATATTTTCATATGTTTTAATGTAACTAATTAGTGGTCCTTTCATTTCGGCTTGAAGGGCTCTCTCTTTTCAGCATTTCTTTTTAGGCAGGTCTAGTGGTAATGGACTCCCTCAGCTTTTGTTTGTCTGGGCAAGTCTTTACCTGTCCATTTGGGAAGGGTAGCTTTGCCATGTATATTTAGCTTTTCAGTTCATCTAGAATTTACCTTTTGAGTCTGGGAAAAGGTAGGTATCTGCTTTTTTTTTTTTTCTTTCCAAAGGGATAAATAAATAATATTTGTTGAATAACTCATTCTTCTCTACCATTTTGAAAATGCTGCTTTTATAATATATTGAACCGCCCCCCTCCCCCATATCCGCATGAGCCTTTTCTAGGCTCTCTATTCTACTCTATTGATTTGTTTGGCTATCTTGGTACCAAAACACATTGTAATAAGTTGTAGCATTTAAGGAGGATTTCCTGGAGCTTTGAGGTACCAAAGGGAATCTCCATACATATAACTGAGAGAAGGACTGACCTCCCTCATACATGCTAGATCTCTCCTTAGGAACTCTGACTCATCCCTTTCCTCCTTCCTGAGGTTAGGAGAAAGAAGCTTGTGCTTACCTCTGGAAGAGCTTCTGGCATTTCCATAGCTCAATGATTGGCCTAAATTTGCTAATAATCCCAGAAAAAAGGGAGAAAATTTCCCTCATCTTCTCTGTCTAGATCTGCCTCTCAAATCCTCATGTGGTTCAGCCCTTCCCAGGATGACTGTCCACGCTGGCCCAACTCCATCTTATGCATGTGAGCACATGGTCTTCTGGATGGCCTCCCATGTACAATTACACAATGGTCTGTTATTTTAGTGTGTCTGAGTGTCTGGTATTAAATATATCATGTGTGATGTCACAGCCCAGGTGGTTTTAGAATGTGCCACGTCCAGCTCGTTACCGTTCAATTTCTTATCAAGACTTGTCTAGACTCTAGGACCATCCTGCTGTCCATTTATCCCTGGACTTTATATTACAGCTTTTTGTTTCTGAGTCTGCTGCTAGCTATGGGCTCCTGTAAGGCAGGGATAGCATGTTTTGAACCTTTGAATTTCCTTGGTCTATTTCCAGTGTTTAGCACAGAGTCTGGCACAAAGTGAGTACAATATTACAATAACATTTGTCTCAATGGATTGGATAATTAGCATTGTCACACGTTCCCTCCAACGTCATTCTAATTACATAAGGCTTTTTTGAGCCCTATCATGCATCCCACAATTTCCATTTGCTCCTTTGCCTCCCCCATGATGCCACTGTGTAATTTCTTTATCTCAGTATTTGCTTGATTGTCTGCGTGACCCCCGTGTCTGTCCCCATTAACATCTTTTACATTAAATCAGATATCTGCGTCAGCTCAAGAGGCTCTTTGCAGCTTGATCAGTGAGCAATGGATCAGACAGATGAACGGTTGATTTAATTGGCATGAAATAACTAAGCCATCTGTTCCGTGGAGTCGATCTTTTAAGTGTTACTCTCTTGTCTGCTCTGAAATGTCTTGGCCACTTGGAAAGACTATGCATGTCAGGTGGCAGGGCACAAAAGATGGTTGCTTTAAGATGGAGAGCAAGGGCTTAAGGGAAATTGAAGAATTTTATGCTGCTCTCTTTTACCCGGCTTCATCTTTCTTCACAGCACTTATCTTATTAGTATCTGCTGTATTACATATTCACTTGTTCCTCTGTCTCTCTCCCTAGAGGCTAAGCACCAAGAGAGCAGGGACTGTGTCCTCTATGTTTCCTGCTGAGGCCAGGGCCTAGAATAGATGACCTACCTTGATTTGAGCACCAAAGAGGTCTGCTCAGCTCCCTCATGGGTTTAATGCTGCTGTGACTTGGTGTTACAAAGATCCATTGGGAATGCCAGGTAGATGGAAAGAGGGTGCAGAGAGTGCAGGAAGGAATCTAAAATCCAGTTTGGCAAGTAGAATGCCTACAGTGAACTCGATTTTTGTGTAGAATGGCCTTGGTATCCAAGGGTCCAATCTACAGGAACAGGGAGGGGAGGCACAGCAGTGGTGTGGGTTGGGGCAGCTTGATGAGGTGGCCCTTGGGAATGTTATTTAACCTTTCTGAACCTGGGTATCCTCCGTAAAATGGGGATAGTATTTACCACCTTCAGTTTATGATGATTAAATGAAATAATGTACATGAAATAATTGTCAGCACTTACAATACTTATTAAATGCCAGGTAATATTTTAAGCGCTTTATATATACTGACATAAAACAACCCTCTGGGTTAGGAACTGGTATTATCCCCAGCTTATCCAGGTAGGGAAACTGAGGTATGGAGAGGTGCCCACGTTCTCTTCGCTAGAATGTGATAGAGCTAGAATTTAAACCAAGGCTGGTTCCAGAGTCCACGAGAGCCTGGTATAGAATGGTAACAATGAGTGTTTCAATCTGTAAATCCCCGACTTCTTCCCACTTGTCTAGATTGCTGAGCTGGCAAGTAAGACAGGATTCAAGTAGGTTGTAAAACTACAAAGCTGGGTTATGTGTCTGGGTCAAGGCTGGTAGCCTGTTCCTACATCCGGGAACAGAGGTTAAAGTGACCTATTAAGGAGTTAGGTCCAGCTTCTAAGGGCTCTGGGACAAGACTCCAGTCCAGTGGGAAATGTGCATAGGAATCAGGGCAGAATTGGGTGAACCAGGGGCCAAGGACAGGGAGGGTGTGAGTTTGGGGCTCACCAGCCTGACGGTGATAGTCTGCCAGGCCAAGCCGCCTGACAAGCCACAATCTCAAAGACAATATCCCTGTGGTCAGGCAAGGCTGGGCCCACCCTGTTCTCCACAGCAAGAGATCATCTCTCCTACCTTCATCAGCACAATGGCCAAAGCCACCTTCCTGGGCCAGTAGATTCTCATGGCACCTGTGATTTTGAGAGAGAAGGTGTTCCCAGGGCAGACAAGGATCTAGTCTACAGAAGACAGCGTGTTTCATGCAAGAAAGAGGAAAGCAGCAAAATGTTTTCTTTTCATCCAACAAATATTTCTGTAGTACTCTGTTGCTGGGCCAAGCACTGTTCTAAGCAAATGGGTGCATATTAACTCATTTAATCCCTTCAAGTACCCAGCATGGTAGGTTCTTTTATCCCATTTACAGTAGATGAGGTCAGGGTTAGAACCGGTTTGACACCCAGGAGCTTCCTTTGCTGGTCCTGATGTCTTTGGAAAGTGTTCCATGCTCCGTTTCCAGAAGATGCTTGATCCTTTTCCTTTGTTCTAGTCTCCCCCTCCTCTTCCTTCTCAATTTTCAGTGACAACCCTTCCCTCTAAACCTGGTTTTTGTTTTCTGACCACTTCCATACATCCAAAGCTTTATTTACCCATTCACGCAGTTACTGAACAGCTACCCTGTTGCCACGTGCTGTTCTAGGCACCCCCGACCCTGCCTTCTTGGGGTTCACATTGCGCTGATGGGGGGCAATGATGGAACAAATAATCACTTACACACCCCCAATTCATCCTCAAACAATAGTAAGTGCTATGAAGGAGATAAAACAGGCCAATATGAGAGGAACAATCAGGGAAGTCTTCTCAGAGGGGATGATATTTGGGCAGAGATTTGAGTCATGAGAGGGAAAAGATGATTATCAGGATGCAGGATGAAGGAGAATTTCAAGTGAAGGAGACCACAGGCGCAGATTTCCGGAGGCGAGGATGAACTTGCTATGTTCCAGACGCAGAGAAGAGGGAGCACTCTGGGCATGTGGGATTTGGCATGAGGTGGGATGGAGAGAGGCAGCTCATGAACAGCCTTGTAGAGCACATTAAGGAGTGGTCAATTGTTTGGTTCTCACTTTTCCATCTTGATTGTGTGGCTTACTAACATCTTCTAGAAAAAAAGGTATAGGAGAGTCTGGTCCCCAAATATAACAGTCCAGCAGTTGAAAGGCTTACTTTCCCTTTCCAAACTTGGCTTATCCAGTCCAGTTTTAAATAGTAGAAGTTAATACCTTTTGCTTGAGTGTAGGCACCAATTTTTCTCAGGAGGACGCTATGTCTGGAAACATCCAACGGTTTATCCATTTCCTCATGGAAAGCTCTTTAAAGACAGTAAGTTGATTATTCTGTTTAGTAATGAGAATAGAGTTTTATCAACACTTCCCTTAAGGAGGGGTGGTAAGAAGCCCTATATTTGGGAAGGTTGTTGCAAACCCCAATAGGTGGGGTGACCACCAAATATTATGATTGTTGTCACGACTTGGCTGATATTCTATTTGAGAAAGTTACAAATCATGAGCATTTCCAATCCTGTGCTTTTTAGTCTCTGGATGCCTCTTGCCATTAGAATCTATCCACTCTTCAGCGTTACCAGATCCATCAACCCAGCTGAGAATCAGACTGTTACAGGAAGCCAAGTTGTGGTTTGTGTTTAAGGAGATGCTGGATCTCATTCCACTGTTCTATGGTTATTCTAGGAGACAAATATATAGAAAGAACACACCACACAGATGCTGCATACAATTCAACAATTCTAGTATACAAATATGGAGAGAGCACACATAAGGAGATCCTAGATCCAATCCAACCATTCCAACATACATATAAAATCTATTTAATGATATAATAAATATTATATTTATGTAAACATTATCTACATATATCAATCAATATCTATCTATCTGTAGAGAGAATACATCCAATCATTCTAGTAGATAACTATATGTACAAAGAGAGCACACTAAGAGATGCTGGGTCTACTTCAACTGGTGTAATATACAAATGCACAGAGAGAGCACACTGATGCGCGTTTGCTCTAGAACCTCCAGTCCATTCTCCACACAGTAGCATGGGCGATCCGATGAAAACACAAAGCTGGCTACGCCACAGTCAAGCCAAGAGCTTGATCCAGGCTGTATCTCTTGTGTAGGAGGATCAGAAGTTACACGAATCCTATAAACATGTAGGGATCAGATGCTAAGAAATCTCAATGTCTTTACCAGCCAGGGACACCGCTGGCAAATGGCAGCTTCCATCACCTGGAAATCTTGAGAACTGATCAGGTGGGAATCTCAGTTCGGACAAAACTCCTTTTATCAGGAGTGGCTGGGGCATCATTACTGTTTGACAGCCCGAAGAATTTGTCCAGCCTCATTCATCATGCAATCCGGAATGCTTTTAAATGGTATCCCAATCCTCTTGGAAAAAACTCCAAATCCCCCGCCTCCAAAGAAACGCCTCCAAGTCCCTTGCATCGCACACTAGGATTGACAAGAGCTGGTTCCTTCTTCTTGTTCACTGTGTCCCAGCCACACCAGCCTCCTTTCCATCCCTTAAAAACATCATGCTCCTCCCTACCCCCAGGCCTTTGCACGTGCTGTGATCTCTGCCAGGGACTCACAGTAGCTTAGGCTTAATTAACTCTGGTTCTCCTGTCACACATCAATCAAATGTCACTTCTTCCGGGGAGCTTTTCCACACCCTTGAAATACATGGTTTCTTTAAGGGAAGTTTCCTTGTTAGTGCCCTATAGTTTTGCTTTACCGCACTTACTTATATTTATTGGTATTGTTCTTTGGTTTGTTTAGAATCTGCTTCCACCACTAGCATGTGGTCTCCATGAAGGAAGTAACTGTGTAATATGCGCTCTTTGCTAGGATATCCCCAGCATGCAACATAGTGCCTGGAACACAAAAGGTTCTCAACAAATTCTGCAAAATGTATGAATGAACCTATAGAACGTGCTTGTTTGAGTTAGAATTACTTATCAATGAAACTGGGGAATGTCATTACAAATCCGCTCATTGCTCTGCTCATAGTAGGGGCTCAATAAATATTTGTTGACTGACTGAAAAATGGAGAAGGGAGGAACGAGAGATGTGGTCCAAACAGGCTTATTGCCCACAGTATCTCCTTTCCAGTTCATCAATTCAGCCACAGGCATCCCATAAACATCTGCATCCACCTGCATCCTGTGGTCCTCTGGGATGCTTTCCAAATTCTGCCTCCAGAACCCACTTGCTTTGTTTTGCTTTCTCTCAGTTGCTGATTATCTGTTTAAGCCCCGGTTCCTTCTCTTTGTATGCTTGGTGGACTTAACGATCCTGTGGCTCTTCTCCACACTCTGCCACGGGAAACAAACCCATCCTTCTCTGGGAATCTGATCTCGGCTCTTTTCTCTGTGTTCTGAAGCCTTGGGCTAGTCCCATTTTCTTGCTCAACTGCGCTTTAGAGACCACAGTCCAAACCAGAGTTGTTCAAACATCCCTCAGAAGGGGAAGTCAGATGGCCATGATCCACTGTAATTAATATTGCTATTTTGGACATTTAACTGGTCATGAATTAACTTATAAAACCAGAAAACAGAGTGGCCTGCGTTATAACTACACCACCAGGCAGGGCACTAAATCCAGGCCTCTATGCCTGACCAGATGGGCTATTTGTGGATCAGTTACTTTGGCCATTGGCTGCTCCAGGCATTGGCTGGTTATCATCCTTCAAGTGGCCAAATGTGACGGTGGCTTCATTTCCAGGCAGGGTCTTGGCTGTGGAAAGAATGGTGAAGTGCCGGGGAAAGACATGTGTTGGCTTCTTGGGACCAGAGATAGAGCGAGGACCCCCAACCCACATAGACTCTTGGCATTTTCCTCCCCGGGCATACGGGTTTCGCTGTGGGCACAGTGGGCCGTCAGGTCTGTGCAAACGCCATTTCCAGGCTCGAGCTAGAATCACTTCTTTTCAAAAAGCACATTCCTATTTCTCCAATCTGGACAAAAGCACAGAAGCATCTGATGTAAGTTTCTAAGGCAGTGGTCTTCAACCTTCGCTGCAAGGTAGAACCAGTTGAGAAGCTTAAAAAATCCTGGAGCCCAGCTTCATTCCAGAGCAATGATAAGAGTCTCTAGGCATCAGTGTTTTTGAAACTCCGCAAGTGACTTCAGCGCACACCAAGATGGGGAACCACTGATCTCAAACGCAAGCATACATACAAGTCATCCATCAGATGTATTAGAACACAGATCCCCAAGCCCCAGCCCCAGAAATTTGGATTCAGTATTTCTAGGATTGGGTCCAGGAATATGCACGTTACCCAGCTCCCCGGTGATGCTGTTGCTGCCTGTCCACATCCTATACACTGAGTGGCTCTGTTCTAGAGCTTTGCTCCTCAGTGTCTAGTTCATGGAGCAGCAACCTAGGCATCCTCCAGGAGCTCATTAGAAATTACAATCTCAAGCCCATCCCACACCTGTGATATCAGAATCCATGTTTTTAAAAAAAGAAGAAGATAGCAGGAAGGGAAGAATGAAGGGGGGGAAATCGGAGGGGGAGACAAACCATGAGAGACGATGGACTCTGAAAAACAAACTGAGGGTTCTAGAGGGGAGGGGGGTGGGGGGCTGGGTTAGCCTGGTGATAGGGTTTAAAGAGGGCATGTTCTGCGTGGGGCACTGGGTGTTATGCACAAACAATGAAACATGGAACACTACATCCAAAACTAATGATGTGATGTATGGTAATTAACATAACAATAAAAAATACGGGAAAAAAAGAATTCATGTTTTATAAAAAGTGCTCTAGGAAATGTATATGCACAATAAGGATCGAAAAGCTTTAATGCATAGAGAGTACTAACATACGGCATCCGGGCCAAAGTTAGCCAGCAGATAAATATTACCTGGCCTGCACAGGATTTTTCAAAATTTAGAATTAATTGACAACACTTAATGATTGGGATTTTTGACTTCTCTTGAAAAATCAGAAGAGCTAGCAACACCGAGCTTCCATTCTCACGTGATGACCACTGGGGATGGAATATACACGCTTTAAGCTGCCATGCGGCTATTTCCTTCACTAATGATGTCTGCATGGCATCTGCAGGCATTTATGTCTGCAGCCTCTAGCTCATGCCCTCACTTCCCCCTTCCTCTGTAGTTGAGAACCACTGCTCCCGAGCATTTTATCTTGAGCCAGCCCATTTTCTCTCTTTGTACCTCACTCTATCCATTTGTAAAATGGAGTGATAGCACCTACCCTGGGTTCTGATCAAGATGAAATGGACATGCAGGGCATGCTTTAAGCTCTACACCTCCGTTTTCCACCCCTGTTGTTCCTACACCCAGGGTTTCTCGAAGTATGGTCCCTGGATCGTCACCTGGGAACTTGTTAGAGATACAAACTTTCCAGCCCCACCCCAGACCTAAGGGCTCAGTGAATGACCAGGTGTTTCAGGGGAGAGTGGAACTTAGCATGAATTTCCCCAGGATTCAAAGATCATCACGAGCTCCATAATTTATGCAGAGAAATTTCACAGGTGGCTAAAGTTTTGCAGGTGAGAGAGACCAAGGGAAAAGATGATTACGTGTAGGATGGAGCTTCCACAGCTCCTTTCCTTGGAATCCCTGACACCTACACCTGTGGGCTCACCCGTGCTCCCATTTGAGCCAATGAGTTGGACCGAGACTTAGTGTCTGAGTAATGCACCCTGATCCTGGGCATTCACAGACTCATAAGACAGACTACTTCTACTTTCACCACACTGACCTAATGCAGATAAAGCATCTTCTGTCTCAGTTTCCCCAGCAGGCACCCAAGATCTGAATGGACAGACCCACAGCCAATGCTATAGCCACCTCTACTGGATTGATCTCCTCACATCATGTCTCCTAACTGGAAACTGCTGCCCCATTTTAGACATTGTATATTTGGCACTGGGCCAGCTCTGTGATGAGGTCCTTTTCCTTGACCCCTGCCTCTCTCCCTGTCTACACTGGCTGAATCCCTGGAGTCCCAGGATGCCTCTGGCCAGAGCCTGCCTGAGTAATAGCAGAGACTGGGAGTCACATGACCTGCAGTGAAAGAAACTGTGAAGTGATACACTAATTTTAAGGCAGGAGAAGTAGCTATAAAGAGAGTTCACACCAAAAACTCCTTTCTCTTGCTTGAAACTAGAACATGCATGGAAACAGCAGTGATGGGGAAGGCAGGGAGATAAAATATTTTCCTAACGGTGATGACAAATGTGTATTGGGCTGGATTGCAGAAAGATTCCTTTGGAAATCTTGCTCTGACAGTTTTTAAAGAGTGAGTCAGCAAGAATGACTCAGCCATCTGGGATTCATTAGGTTGAATACTGATGAAAACAGGGTTAGACTATGTAATTTTTCAGAATTACTTCCAAGCAGCACAATCAGTCATTAACAATAATACTGATATTGATCATAGTGGTAGCAGTTATCATCATGTGAATGAGAGCTACTACCCTTGGTAGCTTCTATACGTTCACTCAGGGGTTAGCAAAGTTCTGTGGTAAAGGGCCAGGTATAGATATTTTAGGCTTTGTGGGATACATTGTCTCTGTCACAACAACTCAAGTCTGCCCTTAAGCACAAAAGCAGCCATATACAGTAAGTAAACAAATGGAGATGCTATTATGTGGGTATTTGTTTTAATAAAACTTTATCTGCAAAAACAGGTGGTGGGCCAGATTTGGCACACTAACAATAGTTTGCTAGCTCCTGCATTATCTCATTGACCCTCACGATACTGCAAAGTAGATGCTTTTACTATTCCTATCTTACAGATAAAGAAACGGAATCTTGGAGAGATAAAGCAATTGCATGAAATCCCAGAGCAGTAAGTGGTAGATTCAGGATTCCAACTCGGGAGTTCTCACACTGCCGTGTCTGCGTGAACTCTTTCACTTGCAGAGGAGTTCATCATTCTGGATCCCCATGTCCCAGATTCGGTTCTTTGATTATCTAACAATTATTGGACGGTTTCAACATACCTACCATGGTACAGCATCTCGAGTAACTCTCCTCAGGACAGCTGCATGAGATAGGTCCTGTTCTCCCAATCTAGAGCCCAAGGTTCCCAGAAGATATGGTAGGATTCTCATGTTCTGCCTGTAGTGAGAAGCTGCACTTGGAATCAGACTCAGATCTCTCTGAGTCGAAGTTCAGTGATCTTCCCTCCAGACTTGTTATTTCCAGATTTGAAAACTCTTTCACAATTTGTGATTTACCAAAGTGGTACATGTCTATTGCTCAGAAATTGGAACAACTCTAATGATAAAGATGATGACAAAGAATCACTCATGATCCACCATCCCAAAATAACCTCTGCTACCAATCTGATGCTTTTTCCCCAAAATGATCCATGCTCATTCTCCCAGACAGTTACATACTAAATGAAATATTTGATACATTTGTTTTTTCTCACATTAAGATGGGGAGGCTTTTCTTGTCTTATAAAATTTTAATAAAACCACTATTTTAATTACTACAAAATTTTCCATCATAGGATAGACCATAGTTTTTAACAATTTAGATATTTTCTATTTTTTTCTATTATAAATGCTTTGATTACCTTCTTGTACATAAATCACTGTCTGAATCTCCAATTATGTCCCCAGGGTAAATTTCTAGAAGGAGGATATTGTTCCAAAGGCTATTAATTGTTTTTAAACTTCTTTATAGATTGGACTTTTTAGAAATATGTGCTGATTTCCATTCCCCTGCACAGATCAGATATACCTAACCCCAAATCAGCATGATTTCTTTTTTAATTTGAAATTTTTGTGGATTAAAATGTTACAGTTCTACTTTGATTCTTAAGTAGTTTTGGGGTTTTCTTATTGATTTGTCAGAGTTCTTCATATATTAAGGACATTAATGTTTTTTTTTCCTGGCAAATATTACTCCCCGGTTTTTATTTGCCTTTGAAAGGAAAATAAACTCATCTCTATTCACTTGTCATCTTATTCATAACAAAAGATCCTCAGATTGTGAGCATTCAACATATTCAACAGCAAGAGTAGTAACACAATGCTTCTTCCAGTAGAATTTGCCAGGTGGCTGGAAATGACAAGCAGAGAGGTTCAGCTGCAACTCCCAGATTTCTGATACAGACCGCAGACTATGTTACCTCAGGGTAGAAATCAGTCCAGGCAGGAGGCAGCCAGAAGGTACAGAGAGGAACTTGTGAGGCTGATTGTAAGCACTGAGCAAAGGGCTGCCTTTGTTCTGCAAACAGCCTCAAGGCACTCACTACCTCACCATTCTTCAAAATGAGTACAAGGAGGTGAAAAACAACATCACGAAAATGTTATTTAGAAGACTATGAAATTGAAAACTGGTAAGAACTTCATTTTCATACTTTTTTGGTAAATATAGAGAAAGGAAAAATGCTTTGAGGTCTGACATGTTTGCCCCTCGATCCTCAAGGGTATTGCATTTCGAGGAAAAAATAATTCTTGATGTCAGGTAAATCCCTTCTTTGGGGACAATAACATTTCTTTCTAGATATTGGAATGGGCGAGGGCAGTATTTCTCAATCTTGGCACTAACGGCATTTTTGGGTGAGGTAATAGTTGGAGACGAGAGAGAGAGAGAGAGAGAGAGAGAGAGGAAGAAAGAAAGAAAGAGGGGCGCCTGGGTGGCTCAGACGTTGTGTCTGCCTTCGGCTCAAGTCATGATCCCAGGGTCCTGGGATCGAGCCCTGCATCAAGCCCTGCATCGGGCTCCCTGCTCAGCGGGAAGCCTGCTTCTCCCTCTCCCACTCCCCCTGCTTGTGTTCCCTCTCTTGCTGTGTCTCTCTCTGTCAAATAAATAAATAAAATCTTTAAAAAAAAGAAAGGAAGGAAGAAAGGAAAAGAAAGAAAGAAAGAAGAAAGAAAGAAAGAGAAAGAAAGAAAGAAAGAGATCCAATAGTTTGCATTTAAATTTTTGAAGAATTGTGATATTGAGAAACTCACCTTTTTTCCCCTCTGTTGGTCCATATAGCTGAATTAATTACAGGGAGAAAGATATTGGGATCAGTGTAAGAAATCTTTGTCATAATGAAAACCATGCAAAAAATGGAGTGGTCTAACTTTAGAATTAATGAGCTGGTGTTCAGTGGAGGCATTCAAGGAGAGACTAGATTGTTCTCACACAGGGTGTGCTATAAGACAGTCACACAAAAGATGAGGGATTCAAAGTTTAAGGGTATCTTCTATCCCTGAAAGTCTATAAGTCTGTGTTTCTTGCTGTCTTCCTTTTTAAATATTTTATATCCAGGAGTATTTTCCACCAGAGGAACTTATTCCTTTTAAAACAGAAGATAAACTTTTCCAGAGTACTCAAAAATCATCACACAAACTGCAAAAACTGGCTGCTTCAGGCTCCACAGAGAAAGCAGGCTTTAAAGAAATTGAGTTAGAGATTTTCTGCCAAAAGGAACTCTATGTCCACCAGCCTAGAGCTAGAAGATTCTTCCTGATCTCTCTCAGGCACCCTAAGGTTGACATGGGTGGTAGGGTCAATTCAGTAGAGGGAAGGAGAAGACGCAACGTGTGTGTGTGCATGCGTGCATGTGTGCATGTAGGGATATATCACTCTTAGGCAGCTTCCATAATTAGTGCTACAGATCAGGGCACCTGGGTGGCTCAGTTGGTTAAGCGTTGACCCCTTGGCTCCGGTCACGATCTCAGGGTCCTGGGATCGAGCCCCCCATCGGGCTCCCTGCTCAGCGGGGAGTCTGCTTGTCCCTCTCCCTCTGCCCTTCCCCCTGCTTGTGCTCTCTCTCTCTCAAATAAATAAATAAAATCTTAAAAAAAAGTTAGTGCTACAGATCTTTTTTGAGATTCTAGGCCTACCCTGAACAGAGATCTAGTCTTCTGGAGCCCTGGATTATCTGAAGGCCTGGATCCTTTTCTTCATCCCACTAGAATCTATAGGTGACCAGAAGGCATGGCTTAGCAGGAGCTATGTTTCAGTCGTAGACATAAGTCAACAGGAGTCATGGATCAACAGGGGTCAAAGGTCAGCAGGAGTCATAAGTCAGTTGTTGCCATGGGTTAGCAGGAGCCATAGTTCAGAAGGATCCATGGATCATCAAGAGCAAGGGGTCAACAGAAGCCATGGATCAAGAAGAACTCTGGATCTGTAAAAACCCTGAGTTAGCATGAGACATGAATCAGTAGAGGCCATAGGTCAACAGGAGACGTGGTTCAGTAGGAGCTTCTGTTCATTGCAAACCACAGGTCAGTAGGAACTGTCATTGGCAGGAACCATACATCAGCCAGAAAAAGTCAGTAGTTGGTGGTGGGACAGAGCCTAAAAGACATATAGAAAGAGGACAGCACCAGACTCTGAGGTGGCTGATGCCAAATAAGATAGCAGAAGCCATAATGAAGCCCAAACTACCGAGTAGCAAAAAGCTAAGCAGAGAGCACTAAATAATATCAATGAAGCATAGAGAATAAGTAAGTCACCGTCATAATAGGGTGGGGAAAAATGTGTTTCCAAGAGCATGTCAGAATAGCCTAGTATGTACAGGGGCATTGCATCCTGAACAATCTAATCCTGAAGAATATTC
Source organism: Eumetopias jubatus (assembly GCF_037043125.1). Taxonomy (NCBI): domain Eukaryota; kingdom Metazoa; phylum Chordata; class Mammalia; order Carnivora; family Otariidae; genus Eumetopias; species Eumetopias jubatus. The sequence continues at coordinate 90,919,197 of NW_028274818.1, forward strand.
TAGTATCTGTGAGAACTGGCAATTTGGCAACAGAGATTCTTGTCTTTCCGAATTTACTAGTATTCTTATTATAAACCCGTACTACTAATTATTTATTTAGGTTGGATGCCTAAAAAGAGAAATTCTTGAGATACAGTATACAAGCTTATTTTTTTAAGGTTCTTGAGATACAGTATACAAGCTTCTTTTTGCTAAATTATTTTCTTAAATGTTGAATAAATTTGTTCTTTCCCACCTTCTAATTAAAATGCTTATAAAAATGCATTCTCAAAGATACAAAGTGTTAAGGGGGGGACTGAAGGTTTAGTACTGTCATCTATCAGGAGGAATTTCCAGTACAAAATTTTAGATAGATGCTTCATGTGTAGAGTCAGAAGGCAGAGGAGAATGATACTTGCCATTCTGACTATACATCTCTACCATGTAAGTTGGAACTCTGGAGTTTCGAGGGAAAGAATCCAATTCAATTAAAACTCACTTAATTCAATAAAATACTTTTTAAGAGGATGTAACTTGAAAAGTCATGTGGTATATTTCAGGTATGGCTGGATCCAGGAGCTTGATGTCAATCAGGGCAAACATATTTACACTTTTTTTGTTTTTGGTTTGTTTTAGGTAATGTTCAATTTATTAAAGTTATACATTCACAGAATCAATTTTCTTTTTTTTTAATTTTTTATTGTTATGTTAATCACCATATATTACATCACTAGTTTTTGATGTAGTGTTCCATGATTCACTGTTTGTGCATAACACCCAGTGCTCCATGCAGAATGTGCCCTCTTTAATACCCATCACCAGGCTAACCCATCCCCCCAACCCCTGCCCTCTAGAAACCTCAGTTTGTTCTTCAATGTCCATCGTCTCTCATAGTTCGTCTCCCCCTCTGACTTACTCCCCTTCATTCTTCCCCTCCTGCTATCTTCTTCTTTTTCTTTTTTCTTAACGTATGTTGCATTATTTGTTTCAGAAGTACAGATCTGTGATTCAACAGTCTTGCACAATTCACAGCGCTCACCATAGCACATACCTTCCCCAATGTCTATCACCCAGCCACCCCATCCCTCACACTTCCCACCACTCCAGCAACACTCAGTTTGTTCCCTGAGATTAAGAATTCCTCATATCAGTGAGGTCATATGATACATGTTTTTCTCTGTTTGACTTATTTCACTAAGCATGACACCCTCCAGTTCCATCCACGTCGTTGCAAATGGCAAGATCTCATTCCTTTTGATGGCTGCATAATATTCCATTGTGTATATATACCACTTCTTCTTTATCCATTCATCTGTCAAAGGACATCTTCGCTCTTTCCACAGTTTGGCTATTATGGACATTGCTGCTATAAACATTGGGGTGCAGGTACCCCTTCGGATCCTTACATTTGTATCTTTGGGGTAAAAACCCAGTAGTGCAATAGCTGGATCATATGGTAGCTCTAGTTTCAACTGTTTGAGGAATCTCCATACTGTTTTCCAGAGGGGCTGCACCAGTTTGCATTCCCACCAACAGAGTAGGAGGGTTCCCCTTTCTCCACATCCCCGCCAACATCTGTCGTTCCCTGACTTGTTAATTTTAGCCATTCTGACTGGTGTGAGGTGGTATCCCATTGAGGTTTTGATTTGGATTTCCCTGATGCCGAACGATGTTGAGCACTTTTTCATGTGTCCGTTGGCCATTTGGATGTCTTCTTTGGAAAAATGTCTGTTCATGTCTTCTGCCCATTTCTTGATTGGATTATTTGTTCTTTGGGTATTGAGTTTGATAAGTTCTTTATAGATTTTGGATAATAGCCCTTTATCTGATATGTCATTTGCAAATATTTTCTCCCATTCTGTCGGTTGTCTTTTGGTTTTGTGGACTGTTTCTTTTGCTGTGCAAAAGCTTTTTATCTTGATGCAATTCCAATAGTTCATTTTTGCCCTGGCTTCCCTTGCCTTTGGCGATGTTTCTAGGAAGAAGCTGCTGTGGCTGAGGTGGAAGAGGTTGCTGCCTGTGTTCTCCTTTAGGATTTTGATGGACTCCTGTCTCACGTTTAGGTCTTTCAACCATTTGGAGTCTATTTTTGTGTGTGGTGTAAGGAAATGGTCCAGTTTCATTCTTCTGCATGTGGCTGTCCAATTTTCCCAACACCATTTGATGAAGACACTGTCTTTTTGCCATTGGACATTCTTTCCTGCTTTGTCAAAGATAAGTTGACCATAGAGTTGAGGGTCCATTTCTGGGCTCTCGATTCTGTTCCATTGATCTATGTGTCTGTTTTTGTGCCAGTACCATACTGTCTTGATGACAGTTTTGTAATAGAGCTGGAAGTCCAGAATTGTGATGCCGCCAGCTTTGCTTTTCTTTTTCAATATTCCTCTGGCTATTCGGGGTCTCTTCTGGTTCCATAAAAATTTCAGGATTATTTGTTCCATTTCTTTGAAAAAAGTGAATCGTATTTTGATGAGGATTGCATTGAATGTGTAGTTTGCTCTAGGTAGCATTGACATCTTCACAATTTTGGTTCTCCCAATCCATGAGCATGGAACGTTTTTCCATTTCTTTGTGTCTTCTTCAATTTCTTTCCTGAGTATTTTATAGTTTTCTGAGTACAGATCCTTTGCCTCCTTGGTTAAATTTATTCCTAGGTATCTTATGGTTTTGGGTGCAATTGTAAATGGGATTGACTCCTTGATTTGTCTCTCTTCTGTCTTGTTGTGGGTTAATAGGAATGCCACTGATTTCTGTGCATTGATTTTATATCCTGTTACTTTACTGAATTCCTGTATGAGTTCTAGCAGTTTTGGGATGGACTCTTTTGCGTTTTCCACATACGGTATCCTATCATCTGCAAAAAGTGAGAGTTTGACTTCCTCTTTGCCGATTTGGATGCCTTTGATTTCTTTTTGTTGTCTGATTGCTGTGGCTAGGATTTCTAATACTATGTTGAATAGCAGTGGTGATATGGACATCCCTGCCGCGTTCCTGACCTTAGGGGAAAAGCTCTCAGCTTTTCCCCATTGAGAATGATATTTGCTGTAGGTTTTTCATAGATGGCTTTTATGATATTGAGGTATGTACCCTCTATCCCTATACTCTGAAGAGTTTAGATCAAGAAAGGATGCTGTACTTTGTCAAATGCTTTTTCTGCATCTATTGAGAGGATCATATGATTCTTGTTCTTTCTTTTGTTAATGTATTGTATCACGTTGATTGATTTGCGGATGTTGAACCAGCCTTGCAGCCCAGGGATAAATCCCACTTGGTCGTGGTGAATAATCCTTTTAATGTACTGTTGGATCCTATTGGCTAGTATTTTGGTGAGAATTTTTGCATCCATGTTCATCAAGGATATTGGTCTGTAATTCTCCTATTTGATGGGGTCTTTGTCTGGTTTTGGGATCAAGGTAATGCTGGCCTCATAAAATGAGTTTGGAAGTTTTCCTTCCATTTCTATTTTTTGGAACAGTTTCAGGAGAATAGGTATTAATTCTTCTTGAAATGTCTGATAGAATTCCCCTGGGAAGCCATCTGGCCCTGGGCTTTTGCTTCTTGGGAGATTTTTGGTGACTGCTTCAATTTCCTTAGTGGCTATAGGTCTGGTCAGGTTTTCTATTTCTTCCTGGTTCAATTTTGGTAGTTGATACATCTCTAGGAATGCACCCATTTCTTCCAGGTTATCTAATTTGCTGGCATAGAGTTGCTCATAATATATTCTTATAATTGTTTGTATTTCTTTGGTGTTGGTTGTGATCTCTCCTCTTTCATTCATGATTTTGTTGATTTGGGGCATTTCTCTTTTCTTTTGGATAAGTCTGGCCAGGGGTTTATCAATCTTGTTAATTCTTTCAAAGAACCAGCTCTTAGTTTCATTCATCTGTTCTACTGTTCTTTTGGTTTCTAGTTCATTGATTTCTGCTCTGATCTTTATTATTTCTCTTCTCCTGCTGGGTTTGGCTTGATTTGCTGTTCTTTCTCCAGCTCCTTTAGGTGTACAGTTAGGTTGTGTATTTGAGACCTTTCTTGTTTCTTGACAAAGGCTTGTATTGCTATATACTTTCCTCTCAGGACTGCCTTTGCTGTATCCCAAAGATTTTGAACAGTTGTGTTTTCATTCTCATTGGTTTCCATGAATTTTTTAAATTCTTTTTTAATTTCCTGGTTGACCCATTCATTCTTTAGTAGGATGCTCTTTAGCCTCCATGTATTTGAGTTCTTTCCGACTTTCCTCTTGTGATTGAGTTCTAGATTCAAAGCATTGTGGTCTGAAAATAGGCAGGGAATAATCCCAATCTTTTGGTACCACTTGAGACCTGATTTATGACCTAGGATGTGATCAATTCTGGAGAATGTTCCATGGGCACTAGAGAAGAATGTGTATTCCGTTGCTTTGGGATGGAATGTTCTGAATATGTCTGTGAAGTCCATTTGGTCCAGTGTGTCATTGAAAGTCTTTATTTCCTTGTTGATCTTTTGCTTAGATGATCTGTCCATTTCAGTGAGGGGGGTGTTAAAGTCCCCCACTATTATTGTATTGTTGTCAATGTGATTCTTTGCTCTTTTTATTAATTGCCTTATATATTTGGCTGCTCCCATGTTAGGGGCATAGATATTTACAATTGTTAGATCTTCTTGTTGGATAGACCCTTTAAGTAGGATAGAGTGTCCTTCCTCATCTCTTATTACAGTCTTTGATTTAAAATCTAATTTGTCTGATATAAGGATTGCCACCCCAGCTTTCTTTTGGTGTCCATTAGCATGGTAAATGGTTTTCCACCCCCTCACTTTCAATCTGGGGGTGTCTTTGGGTCTAAAATGAGTCTCTTGCAGACAGCATATCGATGGGTCTTGTTTTTTAATCCAATCTGATAGTCTGTGTCCTTTGATTGGGGCATTGAGCCCATTTACATTCAGGGTAACTATTGAAAGGTATGAATTTAGTGCCATTGTATTGCCTGTAAGGTGACTGTTACTGTATAATATCTATGTTCCTTTCTGATCTATGCTGCTTTTAGGCTCTCTGCTTAGAGGACCCCTTTCAATATTTCTTGGAGGGCTGGTTTCGTGTTTGCAAATTCCTTTAGTTTTTGTTTGTCCTGGAAGCTTTTTATCTCTCCTTCTATTTTCAATGACAGCCTAGCTGGATATAGTATTCTTGGCTGCATATTTTTCTCGTTTAGTGCTCTGAATATATCTTGCCAGTCCTTTCTGGCCTGCCAGGTCTCTGTGGATAGGTCTGTTGCTGATCTAATATTTATACCATTGTAGGTTACATATCTCTTCTCCTGATCTGCTTTCAGGATTTTCTCTTTGTCTCTGAGACTCATAAGTTTTACTATTAGATGTTGGGGTGTTGACCTATTATTATTGATTTTGAGAGGGGTTCTCTGTGCCTCCTGGATTTTGATGCCTGTTTCCTTCCTCACATTAGGGAAGTTCTCTGCTATTATTTACTCCAATATACCTTCTGCCCCTCTCTCTCTTTATTCTTCTTCTGGGATCCCAATTATTGTAATGTTGTTTCGTCTTATCGTTTCGCTTATCTCTCGAATTCTACTTTCGTGATCCTGTAGTTGTTTCTCTCTCTTTTTCTCAACCTCTTTATTTTCCATCATTTGGTCTTCTATATCGCTGATTCTCTCTTCTGCCTCATTTATCCTAGCTGTTAGTGCCCCCATTTTTTATTGCACCTCATCAATAGCCTTTGTGATTTCGACTTGATTAGATTTTAGTTCTTTTATTTCTCCAGAAAAGGTTTTTCTAATAACTTCCACCCTTTTTTCAAGCCCAGCTAGTATCTTTAAAGTCATGATTCTGAATTCTAGGTCCAACATCGTTCTAATGTCTGTATTGAGTAGGTCCCTGGCTGACGGTACTACCTCTTGTTCTTTTTGTTGAGATGATTTTTTTCATCGTGTCATTTTGTCCAGAGGAGAACAGATGAATTAGAGAACAAAATGCTAATAGGTTAACAACGTCCCCAGAAAATATACTGTATACAAATCAGAAAAGACTTGAAACCAGGGGAAATGAAAGGGAAAGAAAGAAAAAAGAAAGAGAGAAAAAAAGATAAAAACAAAAACAGAACAATACAAAAAAAGCAGAATATGATCAAATATGATCAGGCTAGTGCATAGATCAGTGCCACACACTAGATTTTGGGCGTGTTTTGGTCTGTTAGAAAAAAGTGCCTCCTAAAATTTTAAAGGAAGAAAGACATATATGTACAAAATAAGGGTTGATACAATGAAGGGATGGAAGATGACTGTAAAGATGAAAATTATAAAAGATTTTATAAAAGGAATTGATAAGTTGTTTGGAAAAAGAAAGAAGAAGATTTAAAAAAAAAAGAAAAAAGGGAGAGAATGTGATCAGGCAGGAGACTAGAACAAAGCCATACACTAGTGATTTAGGGTATATTTTGATCTGTTAGAAGGAACTGTATCTCAGAATTTTAATGAGAGAACAACTTATATATATAAGCCAAAAATAAGGGTAACTACTATGAAGGGATAAAATATGACTCTCAAAATGAAAAATAAAAAATGTTTTTTTTTTAAAAAGGGATTGATAAGATGTTGGTTGAAAAAGGGAAAAAGAAAAATTAAAAAAAAACAGTTAAAAAAATTAATTTTGATGAACTAATGAATCATGGTAAAAAAAAGCCATGAAGTCTATGTGCAGTATTCCCCTAGCACTGGAGTTCTCCCGTTCTCCTTGATCGGTAAACTTGGTCTTGGCTTGCTGGCTGTTCGGGCTGATCTTCTGGGGGAGAGGCCTGTTTCCGTGGTTCCCAAATGTCTTTGCCAGAGGCTGAATTGCCCTGCCCTTGTCGGTCCGGGCTAAGCAAGCTGCTCAGGCTTGCTCTCAGGAGCTTTTGTTCCCTGCAACTTCTCGGTACAGCTTTGGAGGACCAGAGTGAAAATGGTAGCCTCCCAATCTCCACCCGGAGGAGCTGAGAACTTGGGGCCCCGCTTCTCAGTGCGCCCCCAGAGAAAAGCAGTGACTCCCGTCTCCCCAGTATCCGGTCGCACTCCATGCTCACCCGGCCTGTGACCAAGCATTTCTATCTCTAGCACCCGACCCCGTGTGGAGTCTCCAAACCCAGCAGGTCCCTGTGGTGCGTTTCCGCGCCGCTCCTCCCGGGGGAGAAAGGGGAGTCTCCCCGGCTCGGCCACTTGTTGGGTCCCTGCTGGAAGAGCAGTAGCCCGACTGGGCCGCGGATCACAGTTTATGGCAACCCCGAGCTGAGAGCCCGTGCCTCGGCTCCGTCTCTGCAGCCGGCTTCCCCAATCCGATACCTGGGAGCTCTGCCGCACTCAAGGCACCCCCGTTTTTTCTGTGACCCCGAGGGTCCTGAGACCACACTGTCCCGTGAGGGTTCCACCCCCCCGCTTAGCCACTGGAGCGACGTCCCTCCGCGGAGCCGACTTCTAAAAGTTCTGATTTTGTGCTCCGCGGCTCTATCACTTGCCAAAAGTGGCCGACGGAGGCCCCCCTCCCGCGCCATCTATCCTCTCGAATATCGCCTCGGATTCACTTCTCTGCACATCCTACCTTCCAGTAAGTGGTCGCTTCTCTGTTCAGAGAGTTGTTGCTACTCTCCTCTTCGATCTCCTGTTGAGTTCGTAGGTGTTCAGAATGGTTTGATCCCTATTCAGCTGAATTCCTGAGACCAGACGAAATCTAGGTCTCCTACTCCTCCGCCATCTTGCTCTGCCCCCCAGAATCAATTCTTTCTTAAATTGAAGTCTACCTTACAAATCTTATTATTGTATTTATAAGGCTAGCAATTGTAATGATCCCTTTCCTTATATGTTTCATGATTTAATATCTTTAGGTTGAAGACAATGTTTCAATAAGAGTTAAACCTCATCTACTCTTCTGTAGATAGATGGTAGACAATAAAAATCCGGACAGACCCAATTGCCTTCAGAAGTAATCCAAATTTATTGCTATTTAAGACGTTCCAATGTAGATACCAAACAGCTTTTTCAATTTTTGTCCTTTCAAGTATCATATGTTCCAACCAACAACTATTATGTTGTTACTTAACATGATGCTTCAAAGGAGTTTTTAGGCATTATTCTCATGGCTATGCCAAGCATTGACTTTTGCCCCATTGGCTCCACATTTTGGATGTAACAGGCTAGTACATTCCCTCCTTCCCCAGCCTGTCCCATTGCCACATTGAAAATTATAGTCTACGTTCTAGAAGATGTACCACTTCTGATGGAAATGTCCATACCATTCTGAACATTTCCAAAAGCAGCTTCTACCCAGCTAGGGGATGTCTTGAAGATACACCCCTGTCCACAAGATGGGCCTTGTGGACGTCTGTTTTGGCTTGCTTACTTTGCCTGCATTCAAAAAGCACAGGTCTCTCAATTATGTAGCTTAGAGCGGAGGGGGAGGCCAGTCCAATTTCCCTCAACATCTGCGTCCAAGAGTGGACACGTGACAGGGGCCTAATCTGGCCAGTAAGAGCTCTCAACCACCAGACCCCAAGCGGAGGGTAAAAGTAGATATGACTCACATGCATGGTGATGGGTGGTAACTAGTCTTATGGTTGTGATTCTTTGTAGGGTATATCAATGTTGAATTACAGTGTTGCACACCTGAAATTTACATAACGTTGTATATCATTTTTACCTCAGTAGAAAGGAAAAGATAGAAGGGCGTGATATCGACTCTCATGAAGTTAAAATTTCAACAGAGGACTAAAGTTAAGAATAAGAATAACTATCACTTAGGGAAGAATATGTTAATTACTAGTACAAAGAAAAGAGGGAATTGATCCAGCAGAGGATAGGAGACATTCTTAACAGGGAAGGTAGCCTTTGGCTAAGGCCTGACTGGATTAGGTTTAAATACATGGAAAGATCTACACTTTTCAGACCAAGAAACCAATGAAGACAAAAGCAAGAATATGAAAGGAGCAACTGTTGACAAGCCACTTGGACTGGTTGGAACATATGAGTCTCCAAACCCAGCAGATCCCTGCGGTGCGTTCCCGCGCCGCTCCTCCTGGGGGAGAAAGGGGAGTCTCCCCTTTGGGGGGAGGTGAAGGTTAGCAACACACTTCCTATGGTGCACCATCCAGGAGCTTCCTGTTGAGAGCAAGCTGGGACCACTTGGACAGAGCAAGCACATTTCCCCGCTCCTCCCCTGCGGCATACTGGAGGAAGGGGGACCAATTTTAATTGAATTCAGGCCCTCCTAATATCTTGCTAAGCAAAAACAACTCTCCATGGATGCTCAGGAAATTCGAAGTCATCCCTCCTCCTGACTTGTTTTTCTCCTGCATAAAGGCATTTCCAGAATATCACATGCTTCTGAAAATGTACTTCCTTGTATGTGAAACCTACTAACGGTTCCCCTGTGACGTGTTTGCACATGTAATGAGTGCCCGGGATCCTGGTGTCAGAGCTGTGATGGAGAGGATTCTCTCCCCAAGGCAGCATTCCCTCCAAGAGCTCCCACTAGATGACCCTGGGGAGCAGTTGGGGTTAACTGCAGGTGGCTGTGGCTGGGAAACCACTTTCCATAAGAACTCAGTCCTCTTTTTCCTCACAGCCCCAACTCTGGGGTGAGAAATGGAGTCTCCTACGGGCTGCTCATAATCTGCTTCTCTTCCCCTTCCACAGATTCTGCCTCTTAGGGGATCCAAATCTGGCCTCATGGGCCACACCAGTTGGCAGGAGGCACAGGCAGGTAATTAAGCCATGATGCCACAGTTTGAAAAGTACCAATTATAAGAATAATCAAAATGCTAGAGTCCTTTGGGGGGAGAGGAAGAAAATTTGCCCAGGAGATCTAGAAATCTTAGCAAAAGAGGAAGTGTTCAAATTCAGTCTTGAAAGAACAGGAGTGGGGCGCCTGGATGGCTCAGTTGGTTAAGCATCTGACTTTAGTTCAGGTTGTGATCTCAGGGTCCAGGGATTGAGTCCCATGTCAGGCTTCTCCCTCAGTCCTTCCCCCTGCTTATGCTCTCTCTCTCTCTCAAATAAATAAATAAAATCTTAAAAAGAAAAAGAAAGAATAGGAGTTTGCCAAGTGGAGATGAGAGTGGATAACAACTGAAAAAACAACAACAAAAAAAGCTGGGGCACCTGTGTGGCTCAGTCATTAAGCATCTGCCTTGAGCTCAGGTCATGATCCCAGGGTCCTGGGATCGAGCCCCGCATCAGGCTCCCTACTCGCCGGGAAGCCTGCTTCTCCCTCTCCCACTCTCCCTGCTTGTATTCCCTCTCTTGCTGTGTCTCTCTCTGTCAAATAAAATTTAAAAAAAAAAAAAAGCTAACATTCCTCGAGCACCCACTGTGTACCAATCACTATTCTAGGTGTTTTCATGTATTTATGTGTATTACATGTATTACCCATAGAATATTTGCATGTACTACCTCTTTTAGTCTCGCAAGAATCATATGAAGTGGCTGTTAATATAATCCCCATTTTGTAGATAAGAAGACTGAGGCCTGAGAGGTTATTTGCTTTGGGTCACACTGAAAGTATGTGGTAGACCCAAGATTCCATTTTGTCTCTGGAGCCATGCTACCTGAAAGAGCAGATAGGTGACACAATGAAAAGCATGGAGGTATTGTGGTGATTTCAAAATATGTCCAAATTCTTTCATATTCCTTCCCACGTGGGTGGAGTCGAATTTCCCTCTCCTCAAATGTGGGCTGGACTTCGTGACTTGCCTTTAATGAATATAATGAAGTGGAGGTGACAATGTATGGCTTTTGAGGATGAAGTTATAGAAAGCACAGTGGCTACATCCTTACTTTCTCTCAGATCACTTCGAGGACAGCCAGCTCACATATTGTGAGAACTCTCAAGAAACCCTATGGAAAGGTCCATGTGGTGAGGATCCAAAGCATCTGGCCAACGGCCTCCTGCTAACAGTCACGTGAGTGAATTTGGAAGCAGATTCTCCATCCCCAGCAAACCTTTAGAGACTGTGGTCTTGGCTGCCATCTTGACTACAACCTTCAGATAGACCCTGAATCAGAACCACTCAGCTAAGCCACTGTGAACTCCTGACCCACAGACACGATGAGAAAATTAATGTGTGTTGTTTTAAGCCACTAAATATTGGGGTAATTTGTTACACAGCACCAGACAACTAATACTAACTAATGAGAATGTTTTGTGTCTCCACTGTGCCTAGGCAGCCGGTATTTTGGGGCTGAAGCTCAGAGTTTACAGAGAACCACCAAGGAAGGGTGAAGCTTTTAGGATAAAGTATAAAACACTACAACCATTCTGCAAAGCTCAGCTCACAGGGCCCACTTACCAAAAGCAACTGTGTGCCCCTCCAATCCTGACCCCTCTCACACCTCGTCAGAAAATGCTTCCATTTCTGTAACTCCTTGTCAATGCCACTATATAGCTTTTATTACATCACTCTTGGTTTTGCAGCCATTTCTGGACATGCTTTTCTTCCCAACTAGATGGCAAGCCCCTGGGATGCTAGGCCCACATTTTATTCATCTTTCTCCTTGCATACCATCCTTTGGTCACTGCAGGAGCCCTGCAAATGTTTGGGGGATGAATGTTGCCCACTCTAAAACCACAGGGCTGATGGATTGACTTTTATTCAATTCCAGCCAATGTGCTGCTTTCTTGCCTTTGGCTTGGACGATTATGTCTATGAGAAGGAGAGATTGAGACCCATGAGGTAAATTAGTTCAAAGTACCAGTTGGTGCACTGGAAGCTTTCACCATAGTGGTGTGAAATGATTCACACCTAGGTGGACTCAGGAAGGATGTGTCTCAGAACCTTTATGGCAGACGAGGGGAGAATGGACAATAAGCCAGAGACAGGGATGTTCTTGGTGGTAATGTAAGGCCAGCCACCAAGGGTGGTGCCCATCAGTATGAACTATAGTTTCCAGGTAACATTTGATTTCTACCTTATTCTCCACTATAGGCTCAGTTCTTGCACACTGAATATGGTTGATACATATTTGCTGAATGAAAGATTGCTAATGTAAAGATAATATTCACAACACCCAAGCTCTCTGGGCTATTCCTACAGATAAGGAGTTGGGTCTCATTTAAGAGGAGCTTTATGGATAAAGAAGGACTCCATCCTACCACAGGAGGTCAAGGGCAGGTATATCCTGGGTGTATCCTAGCATGATCAGACACTGGGGAGGGGTTTAGGTAAACAAAATACAAATAAGAGGAGCACCCCAACCATATCAGTTGATGTAGGAGACACTTGCTGTCATTATTTTTAGCTATCTATTAGTCTCTTCTCTTAGGAGTAGCCCCCTGAATTCCACTGGAGAACCACCTTTTTGCTAACTCTAGCTCTATTTAATATGAATGGAGTCGTCTCTCTATACCTGAATCCTGGGAAGGACATGCATCCTGGACCTGGCCAATAGAAACTCTGTATTCTCCTGGTAACAGTGATTGGTTCAGAAATGGCCATGTGACTCAGTCTGAGCCAATGAGAATCAGAGGGACTTTTGTGGCAATTACTGGGAGAGAACAGTACCTGTTTTCTGGTGCCCCAGAGTCTGGCAGAAGTTGGCTTCAGAGGTGCTGGCATCAAGAGGTAGAACTTGAGAATAAAGCCAACAGAGGGGAAGCCAGAGATTGGAAAGAATATGAAACAGAGTTCTAATGACACAATTGCAGACTCTTCAGGAGCCATCTCCCAATCTATCTCTGGTCTTTTAAGCTGGATATGCCAAATTCTCTTTTTATCTTAAACCAGCCTGAGTTTAGCTTTCTGTCACTTCCAACTTTAAGACCTTGACCCAAGTGACTGGGCCTTTGGATATTATACCAGTAGGCAAGGGCCCTCCCCTGCCAGGGTACACAAAATATCAGGTTCAAGGCAGCAAGACTAAGTTTCCACTGATTATTAGCCTTACTTTTGTAACTTAATAAGAAAGTTTTTTTTCCCCTTATGTATTCAGCGATATAAGTCCAATATATTTTTCCAAACGGTTAAGCAATTATCTCCAGATTATTATTCCCCAAATGTGAAATGGCACTTTTATCATATTCTAAATTTCCATATAATTTTCTTTGGGGTATTTCTAGACTCTCTGGTCTGTTCCATTGATCACGTATTCTTGGATCCTCAATTTACTGTTTCATAATTTAGCTTTATAATACACATAAATATCTGTTGAATGCTCATTACCCTTTCCCCCCCTCAAAACTCTATTCTCTGTTTCTGGCATGATATTCTTATAGATGAGAATTAGAAATTTAGCATCGAGGTCTAAAAGAAGTCCATTTGGGATTGTGAAAATTAATAAAAGGAAACCTCATTTAGAATGGAATTGGGAGGCAGGCATGGGGAACTTTCACGTCCAGCACCAGTCAATTGCAGACCCCACAGGAAGAGAGGCGCTTTGGACCACGCGGTGGATACTATTTTACCATCCCAGCAGTTGGAAGGAAGGTTTCCTACTCTGCTGGCAGGAGTGGAGCCGATGAGAGACAGTCACGGCTCAGCCAATGAGAAGCCACTACACTTTGAACTCCCAGTTTCCTCCAATGGGCTTTCAGTTTACAACTGCTCCTCCTGCTTTCTCCTATAAAAGAGCATTCCTCTGCTGTGTTTTCCAGAATTGTTTATGGTTTTAGGCCTGTGTCGGAGTTCCGGATTGTGATTCTCAACTATTCCCAAATAAACCCCCTTTTTTTGCTAGTAAAATAATGGGAAGTTCTATTTTCAAGGTTAAAGGGATTAAGATCAGAGATAATTGGAAGTAATTGAGTCTATTCAGGGTTTAGATGTTTATTTTTCATTTGCTTAAATCTTTGCAGACCTCTCAGTAAAATTTTATAAACTCATCTCATTAAAGGAAAAACAAACAAACAAACAAAAAACAACTATTCTTCTGAAGCTTAGGTCATTCAATCCCGACACCTTATTCCTTCCAAATCCCTTTCATCTAGTGACATTCTAGACTTGCCTCTTTAGTTATTTACTTCTCGACCCTGACCCCAATTTTAGTGAGATATAGTTGACACACAGCACTGTGTAGGTTTAAGGGGTACAAGCGTAGTGACTTGATGTACACATATTGTGAAATGGTTAGCACAATGAGTGTGGTCAGCAGGCATCACATCTTATAGATACAAAAACAGAAAAGGGAGAAAAAATGTTTTCTTTTTCTTGTGATGAGAATGCTCTTAACAACTCTCCAATATACCTGCAGCTGTGGGAACTGTGGTCATCGTTGTGCACCTTGCATCCCGGTACTTACTTCCTGCTAACGGGAAGTTTGTACCTTTTGATCACCTTCTGCTTATTGAATTCTTGGCCCACGTTTTCCCATTCTGTCCCAGCCCTTGTCATCATCTGGGCTGGTTTTGGTGGCCATGCGAGGCATGTCAGGTCAGTGACTTCTCCTCTAAAAGCCTTATCCTCCACTCCATCTCAGCAATCCACCCTCTGCCCGAGGCACCCTCTGCCTTGTCGTCACTCCCAAACTCTTCCCTCTTCTAAATGACAAACTCAAGCATTCAGACCTCTATCCTTCCAACTTACTTCCATTACTATTGTTCTTTCACTTTTTAGGCATCTCTAGTTCAATGTCTCCTGGATCCCCCAAGGCCCATTCAAGAGAAAGAAAGCACACAAGTTATTGGAACAGAAAGAAGTGAATTGTTACAAGTGTTAAATGGTACCAAAGAACCAAAAAGGGAAAACTCGCCCTAACTTTAAGGTAGAGCTGTGGGGAGCAGCCAGCGCCACTAGCAAGAGGGGGGACAAAGGCAGGGAGTTGGAATCGCTGAAACACAGAGCTTGGAGGAGGGGACCCATGGTGCTAGTTCCCAGACCTCAGAGGCGGGCCCTGGGCTGGTGCTTCTGTCTTTGAGAGTGTCAGGAAAGCTGCAGATCTGATTCAGCTGCTGCTTCAGGAGGCAGGTGGCACTGCCAAGGGGAAGATGGGAAGACGCCACGCCATCATATGCTAGCTCCTCCTCCTCTCTCTCTCTCCCTATCTCTATTTTGACCTCTCTTCCTTTCCTTCCCCCTCTTTCCCTCCCTCCCCCCTCCTCTTCCCCCTCTCCTTCCTCCCCCCCTCCTCCTCCTTCTCCTCATCCTCCTCCTTCTTCTCTCTCCCTCTCTCTGTATCTTTCTCTTTCTATCTCTATTTTTATCTCCCTCCCTCCTTCTAGTTCTTGTTCTTGTTATTGTTCTTTTCTCTCCTTCTCAGTCTCCCTCCCTCTCCCTCTCCCCTCCCCCCATCTCCCCACCCCTCTCAGCAAAATGAAATGGGAAGCCAGCTGGTCATGCAGAAATGTCATTTGCAGAGTACCAATCCCAGCTTCAGGTGACTTCCAAAGTGAGACAATAGCTTGACAACTGAAACAACTCTTTTGCTTTCCTTCCATCTACCATCCCCTCCTGAATTCACTTCCTTGTGTGTCCAGCCTGGGATTACTTATCCAGCACTTCGGTTACTCTCCAGCTGACATCATAAACTCATTTGCTTCAAACAAGGAGCTCGGCATCCCTGAAGACCAGCCCAGCTCTGCGGGGACACCTTATGACATTCCTCCTGGCAGCTTGCTTCTTCCCACTCTGCAAAGACTGCTTTAAATCTTCTCCACTCTTCACAGCCTTCCATCTCCTTTCCCCTTTCACTCACTTCTGCTTCAAAGATGGGAACTTCCTCTCAACTCGGCTCACAGGCTAACATCTGCACCAACCTTCCCACCTTCTCTCCTCTCTGCACAAGGAAGTTGGTGTTCCTCGTGTGAGGGCAGCTTCCCCTCCTGTCTCTGGATCCCATTCCCTTCTTCGTTCTGGAAACTTTAAGATTCATCTGTCCCCAGCTCCACTCTTTACCTCTGCTCTCTCTCTCTCTCTCTCTCTCTCTCTACCAGATCCTCGCCTTTGGCTTTTGCTAAATTTAAATTTCAATTCACTAATTTTTGAAAAAAATTACATTTGGCAAAATGGCACAGCTCACTGAGAAAACAGGTTGGCAGTTTATTATAAAATTAAACATACAATTATCATACGACTCAGCTTATCCCACTCTTGGGTATTTTCCCAAGACAAAGGAATGCTTATGTACACACAAAAACCTGCACCTGAACGCTTGCCTGCAGCTCTCTTCATAATTGTGAAGACGGGAAATGACACAATGGCCCTTTAGCTGGCGGATGGGTATAGAGACTGTGGCACAGCCCTATGAGGGGCTACCACTCGGCAATTAGAAGGGATTGAACTGTTGATACACACAACATGGATGAATCTGAAATGCATTTTGCCAAGCACAGAAAAGCAGACTCGGAACGGGGCACACAGTATGGTCCCATGTATATGACATTTTGGAAAAGGTGAAATTCAGAGGACAGAAAACAGATCAGTGATGGCCATCAAGAATCCTTTTGAAATGTAGATAGATGAATCTCTTCTACCCAACAAACACAATCTCACAAAAAGCTCTTTTGGACCCCACCCCTTCACTCTACACCATTGCCAATATCACTCTGACTGTCACAGGAAATTTTATTAAAACAGTTGGATGCACACATTTTTCTACGACTTCTCCTCCCATCATCCTTCCACCAACCCACCCCTGCCTTCATGTCACCCCGTCCATTGGGCAGCTCTCCACACTCATCTTTCTCAACCTTGCTCAGCAACATCCCCAAAGTTTTGGATGTCCGGTGTCTTCATTCAGTTTATGGATGAGTCTTCCTGCCAAGGTCCTGCTGTAACACCACTTGGTCTGTGGGCGAGGGAAGAGCTGTGGACATTTCTGCGAAGTAGCTTTGGAACCAGGAACTAGAAAAGGTGGAGCTATCCCAAGTTTACAGAAAAATTCAGTATCTCACCTGCTTTGTACTTTATAATGTTTCATCATGAAGACTTTCCCCCCATTTCTCTTGCACCATTCACAAACGAGACAAGCATGAGTCATGATTGCACAAAAGCTGACAAGTCCTCTTATTTACTTAGTCTTTGCCCCTCTAAATATATTCCCCAGAAGGATGGACTTCTTTTATTGAACCTTGAAGGAGATGTCTTTTCCTCCCCTGGAATGGATTCAGATTCTGGATTTATTGCATGTTTTGTGTATCTTCTTTGATTGATTGGTGCTGAACAGCTGAGCAGCAACATTACTAATTATCCTCAGGATGTAATGCAGTTGAAGAGTCATTAAGGACTCTAAATTTGGAAAGCATTCACTGCCAAACAAAGGGACTCTCCCTCCTCAGCCAGGAGGAGAATGCACAATCAGGTCCCTGGGGCCCTCTTTGACTCAACTTGGGCTTCATTTATGTTCTAGCAACTCCAGGAAAGGAGGGCATACCCCTAATGTTGCCCAATGACAAAGAGGAAGAGGAATTCTGTTGAAAGGCCAACAGTTTATTTTTATCTGTTCTTCACTGAGAACTTGGTAATGTTTCTTTCCTGTAGGGCACGGGGCTGCCATAGGGCAAGGAGATAGGATTGCCTTAATCGCAAAGCAGAGCCAATAAGATTTGAGGGACTGAACTATTTCCTCCATCAGCCTTGTCTCGGATGTTTAAAATTCCACTGTTGAATATATATTAAGCATCTTATGAAATTAAGGAGCTGTGACCTAATAAAAAAACACAGAGTGGGAGGGAAAAACATATTGAACCTGATATACTAACTCAGATCATGCATGCCAAGTACTCAGCACAGTGTCTGGAGTGTAAAAAAGGACTCGATAAATAGTAGTTGTTATGTCTTTTACTAACAATTGCTGGAGCATTCACTAGGAACATTTTTATTGAACATCTACTTGGTGTTAGGGTACTGTGCTAGACGTTAGGGATACAAGGTTGAATTGTCATGATCCCTGTTCTCAAAAGGCTCATGTGATGAGGACAACAAAACACTCAGAGAAACCACGAAAACTCAACATCACAAGTGCTACTTTAATAAGGGTAGTGAGTGTGATGTGACAGTGTGGAGGGAGCTGCTAGCTAGGATGTACAGGAGATACGGGGTTAGGAAGAAAATTCAGGGCTTTGCCAGGTGAAGAATGAGGGTCAGTGCATTCTGGACTGATAAAACCACATGGAAAGGGCAAGATGACATGGGGGGAAAAAACTCAGAATAGCAGGGAAAAAGGATAAGTTCAATGTGTTCAGAGCATAGAATTTATGGAGGAGTGTGGAAGAAAATGGGATTGGAAAAACATCCTAAAGCCTGGAATGTTATGCCTAGGTGAATGGACTTAATCTTATAAAACAAAACAAACATGGATTCAAGTGTAGATTTCTAAGCAGGAACAAAATAAAATCGACTTTTTAAAATGATGCATTCATTGATCATAAGGACAGGGGTTGGCAAACTATAGTCTTGTGGGCCAAATCCAGTTCCTCATCTTTTTATTTTATGTCTCGTGAGCTAAGAATTTTTTTTTTTTTTGCATTTTTAGGGGGTTGAACACGAACCAAAAGAAGAAGAAGAATATTTCATGGCATGTGAAAATTAGATGAAATTCAAATTTCAAATAAAGTTTTAGTGGAACCGAACCACACCCATTTGTTTATGCCTCATGCTAAACAACAGAGATCATCTAAAATATTCACTACCTTTTACAGAAAAAGTTTTCTGGACCCTGGTTAAAGGCTATAAATCAGAGCAGAGGTTGGTCTGGCTGGCTCTGTCCAGGGAGCGTGCAACTCTTGATCTCAGGGTCGTGAGCTCGAGCTGCATGTTGGGCATAAATATTACTTAAAATAAGTAAATAAAATATTTAATTATTAGTTAATTAATTAATCAGACCAGAGAGAAAACAGAGGGCAGTGAAACCAGTGTGAAGGTCTGAGGAAAAAGACACCTCACCAGTGTTTCTCAAACCCAAGTAACAGATCCTCTCACAAAATTTCTCCAGGAGCTCTAGCATTGCTTAAATTATTTGTATTCAAATGTAAATTAAGTATTTACAGACAGACATCTTGGTAAAAAATACCTTATTCTTATACAACTCTAAAACCAAAGAAACTTAAAAATTAAATACAGAGAAAACAAAACCAGTCAATTTCACATTAGCATCCTTAATTTAGTGTGAGAGATGATGTCTTCCTGCTACTACAAGATTGCTGCTTCGAGGTCTAAGGCTGGTCCCCAGATGCCTCAGAGCATAAGTGCAGGTGTCTACTGCCATGTCTAGGTGATGACTTAATTCTCTCACAACCTCCCCTGGGCAACAAATCTTCAGGAAACTTCATTCATGTAGAAGGAGAATTGGCACCATTTTCTGTAAAGGACCAGATAATAAATATTTTAAGCTTTGCAGGCCCCTGTTGCAGCTACTCAACTCTGCCGTGATAGCTTGAAAGCACTCACAGATGACATATAAATAAATGGGCATGGATGTGTTCCAATAAAACTTTATTGACAAAATAAGCAGTGGGCCAGAATTTGCTAACCTTTGTTCCAGTCCATGGACTTCCACCAGGAAAGCAGAAAGCTGGTAGGATTTTGTTCAGCTGATAGGCCAGGAGGCCACTGTGAAATGAGGAGTCATTGCTACAACCAACAGTAACATTTATTTATAAAACCGTATTTATGCAAACAAGAAATAGGGTGGCTTGGGTCTAGGAACCATAGTTTGCCTACCCTGAATATAGAATAGTGTCAGATAACAATGACCTCTTTGCTTAACATTGGTACCCAAACCAGCTCACAGCAAGAATGATCATATTGCCACTTTCCTCAGCCCAGAATGTGATCTCCACCCATGGTCTCACAACCTTAAGAGGCTCAGAGATGATGCATGTCATAACCACTTGGTTCCTACTGCGACATCCTGAAGGGGCTGGAAATGATGGACCTGCACATTGGCAACCAGAGACTAATGCATACTAACAGTCTGAGCACCATTGCTGGTCTAATTCTGAAACTCTAAAATGCAGTCAGAGAGGTGAGTTGGGAAACGTTTTTTTTTTTTTTAATTTGATACCTCACTTTTTATCCATCTATATGGCAAGGCATTTGGGATCAGAGTTTCAATTCTCTTTATGAAGCCCTTCTATATATAGAATCGCATCCTAACTTCATCTTTCAGCCTGACACACCAGAGAATTAATTTCATTATTATTATTATTATCCTTTAATTTTAAATAAAGAATTCTTTTTGAAAGACAGAAGGGCAGGAAATACTACAATTTGGGTAAGCATATTGCTAGGAAAGAAAACTCTGCCACACATTTCCCCTTACCAGATTACTCTTCTCTTCCCAAAACAAATTTAGGGGTGGGGGTGGGGGAAGGAGATAAAACCCAATTCTGGTGTGTGTGTGTTGAAACTTCTCATGTTGGTGAATAGACGAGCGGCTATTTACCCACCAGAAATGGAGGGTGAGTTCTCCTGTGAGGCTTTGGTTGTGTTTGGGTGTTTCTTGGACACACAGTGTTCCTCTACGTGGAACCATACCTGTGCTCCACTCTATGCTAGGCACTGCTGAACTGGGACAGGGATGGAACACAAGAGGGACCTTGCCTCCAAAGAGATGGCACTGTCGTGGGCACCACCAGAAAGTGTTAGCTTTAATTAAGTGCTTACTACGTGCAGAATGCTATTATCATCTTATCTTTACAGATAAGGAAATTGAGACTCAAACCGGTTACATCACTGACCCAAGGACAGTGTTAAGTGTCAGAGTCAGGTTTTGACCCTGTTTGCCCCAGTCTTTGAGCTTCCCTCCTGCCTCATATACGAAATAAAACCTAAAGACAATTGCATGATATTCCAACATGCTACAACATGAGAGGGCTGAGACAGAGGCTCTGGAAGCAACAGGCTTGTGAGGGTGGTGGGTTACTTTTAGTCTATGATAGAACAAATTGACTAGGACCCATGACTTATGGGTGGGACACAACCATAACCCAGCTTCTGCACCCAATGGAGTACTTTGATAAAAAATTCCATTTTAGATGACTCCGGGCTATTTTGGAGGGAAAAATAAAACCACAAACCAATCAGGCTTTCCTCCTAGAGATCCCCATGGCTGACTCTCTCACCCCTTTCAAATCTTTTTCCAAACTTCACCTTCAGGGGGCTCCTGGGTGGCTCAGTGGGTTGGGCGTCTGCTTTTGGCTCAGGTCATGATCCTGGGGTCCTGGGATAGAGCCCCTGTGTCAGGCTCCCTGCTCAGCCAGGATCCTGCTTCTCCTTCTCCTGCTCCTTCTGCTTGTGCTCGCTTGCTCTCTCTCTCTCTCGCTGTCAAATAAATAGATAAAATCTTTAAAAAAAAATTCAAACATCACCTTCACAGTGCAAACTACTCAGCCTCCTTCTTTAGATGGCAACCTGCCCCTCCTGTGGTCTCTGTTACCCCATCCTCCTTTTTCTTTTGTTACAGTACCATGTAACTTACTGATTCTTTAGGTTTATTGCATATTCTTGTTGTTTATTACTTGAATCCTCCCTTTAGAATCAATAAAATCAATAAGAAAATGGCTTTGTGTCTGTTTTGTTTACCAACATATCCCAAGGTCCTAGAAGAGTGCCTCCTAAACAGGGAGTGCTCAATAAATACTTACTAAATGAATGAATGACTGTATGAACTCATGACAAACAAACGATGGATGTAAGATGGGCTGACTGATTTTGGCGGCCCATCCCAGCCCTGGCATTCTGCTCCCAAGTCCAAGGAAAGCATCCTTCCATTTGGGGTGTGAGCAAGTTTTCCCCCATCTAGCTGCCTGCCTGAGGTTTCACTGGGATTGTGCCTCTGAACTGGATCAAACCTACACGTTCAATAAAACTCTCATCCTCGGTCTACTGTGCTCATCTTCATTCCGGTTCTCTGCTCTCCTGACATGGGCAGTTAAAGGAGAGAATTTAGTGCATACAGCAAATATTCCCCACATCTCCATGGCAGGCAGAAACAAATTGTGACTTGAGCTGGAAATTTTTTTTTTAAATTCATAGGAGTGTCTTTGAGTTTAAATTAACATAATTATAAAATTTACAGGCATCCAGTGTGCTCTTTATAAGGCTTCTGTAACAGATGTGTCAAACATCTAGTTTTGAAAGGACTTCATAATTCAGTTACAATTTCTTCTGGGTTAAAAATTTGGGTCTGGGAACTGGAGGTGGGAAGCAAGAGCAATCCATTTCTTGACGTGCCATCCGAATGCAGGATGAATGCAGTCTGTAATAAAAGCTTTCTGGTTTTCTTTGGCTCATTATGTCAAGTCATACCCCCTTATTAGGGTGAGGCATACTTCCCTTCTTTAAAAGCTAAAACTGACTTCCAAATTCTTTCCTGAGCACACTGCGGTATCTTCCTGGCCCAGGGTCTGTCTCAAGCCCCAGGATGGAGGAGGTGGAGGGTTCCAAAATGTATTCCTGCTTATTCACCGGTGATCAAATACAAAGCTCTGATTTGACCAGTTGATGCGAAGAACAAAAGTCATGTCATCTGTGTATTCATCCCTTTTTTATCCATATCCCACCGTTTCCAAAGGCAAAAAGTCTGCCATTCATTCTGGATTATTCCCTCTACCCTACTCCCCTTCCCTGGCTATGATTTGGTCATCAAAATCTGTCAGTTTACTTCCAGTATTTCTTGGATCCATTCGGTTTGCTCCATCCTCACTATGCCTGTGCTGATTACAGCCACAGTATCATTCTTCTGCTAATAAAGCCTGTCAGTAGGGTGACCAATTCATCCGGGTTTGCCCGGGACTATCCCAGTTTTCAAAAGGAAAGTCCCACCTCCCAGGACCCCCATCCCCCACCCTTCTGGGTCTGTCAGTCTCTCTACCTATAAATCTTTGTAACTGCCTGCTTCCTTGGTTAGCTCCAGCCCCACTGACCTTCTTCCAGTTACTTGAACTGGACCATGATCTTTCTTGCCTTCAGCCCTTCGTTTTCTTCCTAAATTGCTCTTCCAATCACTCTGTGCCTGGTTAGCTCATTCTTCTTCACCAGACATTGGCTTAAATGTCACATCTTCAAAATGCCTTTCATGATCCAGCCCCCAGCCGCAAGGTAATTTTTGACCTTGCTATATCCTCTCATTATAGTCTTTACTTTTCCTTCACACCTCTCTCGATTTGTAGTTTTATTTTATCTGTGTAGTTATATGTTTAAAAAGTACTTCCTCATTTGAAACTCAGCTCCTCAAAAGCAGACGGCAGATCACTTTTATACGGCTGTTTTGTCCCCAACACATAGCCCAGTCTCTGGCAAGTACTAAGCCCTGGATAAATATAAAATCAATAAATCTACTTTCCATGTATGTTCCTTTTCCCCTTGAATTAACTCACAAGACCGCATTTTCTTTCCCTCCATCCTTGCTTCCTTCCCTTCCTGTCTTCTCTCCTCCCTTGGTCTTTCTTTTTTAAAGAAACAACTCTTGGAATTATTTGTTAATTCTACTGTTTTTATGTGTTTTTTTCTCTTTTTTTGATTGAGAGAACGTGTGTGAGTGGGTGGGGAGGGACAGAGGGGGAGGAAGAGAGAGATGCCTGAGCAGGCTCCACTTCCAGCATGGAGCAACACCAGGCTCCATCTCACAACCCTGAGATCATGACCTGAACCAAAATCAAGAGTTGGACACTTAACTAACTGAGCCACCCAGGCGCCCCCTGTTTTTATGATTTTTAAGCCAGTATTTGTTTGGTTTTATCCTTCATCTAATTTTTTTAAATTTATTTATTTATTTTTGGTAATCTCTATACCGAACTTGGGGCTTAAACTCATGCCCCCGAGATCGAGAGTCACCGCTCTTCTGACTGAGCCAGCCGGGCACCCCTCCTTTATCTAATTTTTCTTTGGTAAATTCTTTATTTTATGTTTTGAGCCCTTGGACGCATTTACTGCCACTCTGCCTTCCACCTGATTAGCTAGACTGAGGCTGCACATTTGCTGAAGAGACCGAGCTGGTTAAATTTTGTCACTCTGTCTGCACATGTTCTTCTCTCTGTGTGGTATGCCCTTCATTTCCTAATATAACAAATACTTCATGGCTACCTCCCCACATATCTACTGAACCACTAATTCTTTAAGACCTAGCTCAGCGGTTCCTTGTCTGTAATGCTTTCCTGCGTCCACCCCCAGATGAGTTCATCATTTCATGGTGTCCCAAGTGTACTTTGAGTAGACATCCATTATTGCACTTTGGCTGCATTGTATTTTATACGCCACCTTTCCCACTAAATTCTGAGCTCCGTGAAACAGTGTCTCATCTCTATGTTTATTAAGGGGGAGGTTTAGATTCTGAAGGAAAGGGCCATGTGTAATTAGCATGGCCCTCTCTGCCATCTCCCCCACCTTAATAAATAAAGAGAACGTCTGAAAAAGTAAGTACAACAAGTCAACAGGAAAATGGGCAAAGAGACAAACAGGACAAAAAATATTGGGTCATGAACACTTTACAAATGCCTCCTAAGGTCATGCTCTTGGTCTGCGAGGGTGGGGGGTCTTCTGTTCTCAATGGGGTAATATGGTCCATCCCCTCCCAAGTATTTTCACCTTTCTTAGATAAGGCAGAGGGAAATTTCTTTATCTGAGGCAAGAAGAAAACCAAAAGAGAAAGGCAAATATAAATATAAATGTGGTATAAGTAAAAAGAAATTTTGAGAAAACTCACCCTGAATGGACTTATTCCCCACAAAATATGATTTTGCAGGGTTTGGCAGTGGGAATAGAATATGGACCTTGATCCGAGTAGAATAGGTTTGAGGTCCCTTCAGAATACATTTTGTGGGCAATCAGTGAAGGATCGAGATGTTAGAGTGGTCAAAGGACCCAGTAGATAAAGAACAAACAACTGAGGGTTATGTGATATTCTAGATATTGAAGGGAGTAATGGGTGGTGCATCTAAGGATGGGAAGGTGGGGATGATGGAAGTTCATAGAGGCAAGGGTGTCAGGGATGTTCATGAGGAACCAGTGAAGCAGCTGAACTGGGCTAAACAGGCCAGACCAGAGGGGCATGGGTGTGGAGTCCCCTGGGCTCTACAGACAACAGATTCTGGGGGAAAATAGAGATGACGAGGTGAAAGAAGTTCCTGTGACCAGTGGGGAGGACCTCAGAATTCACACAAGGTTTAAGGTTAGTCAACATTAAAATTACATCTTCTCCCTGGTCAATACCATACTTTCATTCCATCTGATGGAAATGAAATAAAAGTTGTGAGATGCTCAAAGAATAAAACTGGTTAAAGTGTTTATCAATCCCTTCACTGTCTATGAAGTCCACTGCCAAGTATTATTCAGGTATTATAAGCTACACTAGTCCTACCTTCTGGCTGTAGGCAGGGCAGACCTCAGCCCCAGAGCTGCTATGGTTCCTTTGGTGATAGAGCAGGTTTCAGAGTGATCAACCCAGTTTCCATCTGAGCTTTGTTCTGGAGCAGTGAGGAGTGAGGGTCCCCTCCTCTTTCATTGATGCCATCCAAACACAGGCTTCTTTGATCTGATGTAGAATACTAAGGGATAAGATTCACTATACATTTTATAGGGAAAAAAAGGCAAACAAGAATAATTTTTAAACACATGGGGCTTTAAGCTGCAGATTTGCAGACACATTTTTCCCTTCCTTATTGCGTATCTCTCTCCTTTCTGGGAGGAAACACACAGATCTTGGTTTGCTTTAAGACAAGAGAAAAGAGTCAAAACAGTTAATCTCACATGTTTCACGTGATAAGGAAAAAATCAGCACAAGCTGCTGTAGGAGTAGATATTGGTAACAGAGCGGAGGTAGAGGATTTTCCCAATGGATTTCCATAATGATGTTCTTGGAGGAGGAGAGACTCAAGGTAATACAAAGATCCAAGACCTGGCCAGGCTCATGAATAACTCAAGTGAAATGGAAGTGATGGTCACATCCCACAAAAAGGTTGAGGAATCATAGCCAGAAGATTATGGAATTGTGGTGACCCTGAGGATAATGATGGCAAGAGAAGAGATAAAAAGGATAAAGACGTAGGAGCCAAGGCTGAGGTTTGAAACTTCAGCAACTAAGACGACAGTGGTGCCATAAATATAGAAAAAAGATGCAGAAGGAAAAGCCAACCTACACTGAAGACAGGATGGGTGGAATGAGCCTGCCTGAGATGATGAAGAGGTGGCTTCTTGAACTACAGGTGGGAGAAGACATCCAAGACCCATCTTCTTCCTCAAGATGGCACACTAGTACCTCTGTTACCTTAATTATACATTTGGAAAATTGGTCTCCAAGGCAGCCATTGTGCTTGTTGACATGGATGGACTATAGTAATCACTTGTCAGCTGCTAGAGCTTTAGTCTTGGGTACCCTCAAATCTGCACATGCTGTTTCTTTACTCTACCTCTGCACTTCCGTTAGCAACATCCACAGTTGGAGAGCTTTTAAGTCCCCTCATATGAGTTACTGTGCACATGCCAAGTAGATGTTGAGCGGTCACTTCACCCACTCACTGTCTCCCGACTTTGGTATTCCAGCTTCATGGTATGTGTGAGTTGAGTTCCTGCCCCAAGATGTCACAACTGTTACATCTCTGAGCCACTTTCAAATAGTCTAAATTTAACTATTGAGTATGTAAATGACAAGGGACTGGTGTTAAAGATATTTGCATATGAACTAATTTCTAAACCATCTTGTGGGTCTCATGTCATTCGTCCATCAATGTCTCTACAGGCTCTTCAAACATGAATTCATCATGTTTTATTAGTTGGTGCTATTCCTGTGGCTCCCGAGGGGTTACCTTTGGGAGAAGATCTTTAATCACAGTTTTGAACTTTGAACATTTTGGTAAATAAACCCCCCTCAAAACCCCATCCTTAACCAAATTCATTTCACTTCAGGAAAAGAACATATCTGGGATTGACTTGTTGATTCTTCGAGATTAATGCAGAGTAGCATTCATATTGAATTTTAGATTAAATGATTTTACTAGAGCCTTTAAAAAAAAGAACGCTTTTTATCAGGTCAGACAAACAGCTTTGCCGCCGGAATGCCAACACAGCCTCCAGGGGCACCTGCTTGTGTGCAGTGTCCCTTTTTCTTCTTCCACTTCTGCTTCCTGGAGGAGCAGCTCCTCAGGGATCTCAGATGGGGGGCTCCTGTGTGGCTCGTTCTGGAGGCACTATTCACATCCCAGTCTGACTGTGTGACTTTCCAACACAGTTAAAGGTACAGGGATCAGAGAGGAAAGGTTTTTGCAGTTGTTTAAATATGTAGATAAACCTCTCCAATAAGGCTTTCTTAGTGTGTTCAGGTTTCCTAGACACGGAGCTTGAGATGGTGATTCTGGTGAAACTCTCTGGAGAAAAGGTGTGAGAGAAGCAGGAGAAACTAGAAGAAAACTCAGTGGAGGTGTGATCTCCCCTGGAGAGTAGCTTCAGCCTGATAGCCTGGGAAGCTGTGGTCCACCTGAGGCCAGGCACCCAGGCTTTTGTAACCCCAGTCAGTCATTGGCCACTGACTGTCCCTGTGGCTGGGAGTAACCTCCCAGGAAGGCAGCTCCATTTCAGCAACAAATACTCTCAGCAACTGAGGAATGAGTGTGCCACCAGTGAAGGGGACCTGGGCAGGGCACCCACACCATCCACTACACTTGGGGAGGAAAAGGAAGATTAGAAAAGCAAAGAAGGCCTCTCTGATCAAGGAGCTTATAAGATGAGACCACAAGGATAAGGAAGAGTCAGGATAAGTAAGAAATTTGGAGAAGCAGGGAGAATGGTGTCCTCGCCTGAAGGAATGGCATATGCAATGGCCCTGGGGTAAAGAAGAGAAAGTTGTCCTCCTTTTCTTTTTACTCAAGGTGCTCTGGCCTCCTGATTCTGGGTTTGAGGGAGTGGTGGTATTCCAATAAGGCAATAGAAGGACAAGCAAAGTGTTTTGTACTTTTGGGTTCTGCAATGGATCCAACAGATTCGTGGAAGAAAATATTATGAGTGTGTACTGGGCTCTTCAGATTGCTAATATCAATTATAAATGCTCTAATGTCTGTATGAAAATATATTTATCTGCTTTAGGGAAATGAGTGAAGGTTCCTGTACCTGTATACTTTACACATGCTTACCAAGGCCAAGCTCTTGGCCTGTGAGGGTGAAACATCTTCTGTTCTCAGTGGGGTAATATGGTCCATCCCTCCCAAGTATGATATCCTATGTGCTATCCCTTATTGACTC
The DNA here is from genome assembly GCF_037043125.1 of Eumetopias jubatus. NCBI lineage: Eukaryota > Metazoa > Chordata > Mammalia > Carnivora > Otariidae > Eumetopias > Eumetopias jubatus. The sequence goes on from NW_028274818.1 coordinate 90,947,293, forward strand.
ATGGCACCCAAAATTCAATGGAGACAGGTAGATAGATGATAGGTGTATAGGTAGGTAAGTAAGTAGATTGAAAGATAGATGGACGGATGGATAGATAGATAGAGGACCAGGGAGTTGAAATACATTTTTTGGCAGATGAATTCTGACATATCAAGAGCAACACTTCCCCAGGAAAATGAATAATCCTTAACTTCCAGTGAAATTCAAGGCACTGGGAAGAATTAACCCTTGAGTATCCTCATCCAACATGAGGTTTTTTGAAGAGCCACACTCGGCTCAGCTAGACCTGAGCAGGGCACATGACTGTAAGGGTAACTGGTGGGAGAGAAGGACCCCCATTTTGTTTGCAGACAAAAGGTACTCGATAAATATTTATTGGTTAGTGAATAAATATCCCATGAGGCTTCACCTCTTACCAGCCTCTATAAAGACAAGCTGAAAAAGAGAAGAAACAAGGAGAGAAATAGACAGGACAACAAAAGGAAGATAATAGATTAGGGTGAGCTTAGAGCTATAGATTTTAAAGTGAGATAGGAGAATTGCAATTAGATGGTGAATTGAGGACACACTGACACCAAGATCCTTAAAAATGTAAAAACATCGGTTCGTTCTCTGTATTTCTAGGTTTTTTTTTGTTTATCTAGGTTTTTGATTCTGGTTTTTGTTTGTTTATTCACTTGTTTTGTTTTTTAGATTCCACATATAAGTGAAACAATACGGTATTCATCTTTCTCTGTCTGACTTATTTTACTCAGCATAATATCTTCTAGAAATATCGAGAGTAAACTGATGGTTGCCAGAGGGAAGCGGGCGGAAGGATGGACAAAGCGGGTGAACGGGAGTGGGAGATCTAGGCTTCTAGTGATGGAATGAATAAGTAACGGGGATGAAGGGTACAGCATATCATATCAGTGGTATTGTGATAGCATTGTATGGTGACAGATGGTAGCCACACTTAGAGTGAGCACAGCATGACATATAGAATTGTCAAATCACTATGCTGTACACCTGAAACTAATGTAATATTGTGTGTCCAATTTAAAAAAATGTAAAAACAAAAACAATAACCAAACAAAAACAAACCCCTGTATTTTAAAAAAAATGAATTCATAGTAATGCTAGGAAACCAGAAAGGCAGGCAGCTGGGGAAGGACATTTTGAAGAATTCCTAGAAGACAGAAGGCAGATGGATCTGATTGATGAAGGAAACAGATCATGGAAAGCTGTAACCTATAATGCTGGAGGGAAGAGGGATCCTTCCCATAGGAGTCTTTTAAAACCTCCAAGTCCACAAATATAAAGAATAGGGATGAGATATGGTACAAGCACCAAGGTAACTAATAAATTAATTATAGTCTAAGTTCACATAATCTGTTTCCCTGACTTTATATCCTTGCACTCATTGTCTTCTTTGCTTGTTATACTCCAGTCTCATTGACCTTCTTTATGTCCCCATAATATGTGAAGTATGTTCCCACCTCAATGTCTTTGCACTTGCAGTTTCCTCTGTCTGGAACAGTCTGTCTCTGGACCTTTGCATGGTTGGCTCTTCCCTGCCCTTCAAATCTTAACTCAAACCACCTACTTAAATTTGCTCTGTCATATCACCCTGCTTCCTTTCCTTCGTGGTGTGCATTGTTCTCTGAAATTGTCGTACTCATTTATTTCTTTGTTTATCATCATTTGAAGGCAAAGCCTTATCTACTCTGTTTATCATAGTACTTGCAGTACCTGGAACATTAAGACAATGTGGTACTTGTATCAGTTAGCTTTCACTGTGTAACAAACTGTCCCAAAATGTGGTGGTCTCAAACAGTAATTTTTTATTTAGCTCATGATTTGGATCAGCTAGGTAGTTCTTATCTGTGAGAGCTCAGCTCATCTCTGCTGGGCACATTCAAACAGTGGGTGGGCTGCTGGTTGGGTAACCCAGAAAATCTTTTTCACCCACTTAGTATGTTGTTGATCAGGACAACAGAAGTGAAGAGTTATCAGTCTTGTTATCTGTCTGGGCTTCTTCACAGGGCTATTTTGATATCTCCAAATTCATATGCAAAAAAATGTATTTTGAACTCTCTGGTCTTTTATCTACCTTCTTCATAAGAGAAGCAAGAGAGTAAGCCCCAAAGTGCAAGCAATTTTCATGTCTCTCTCCCAGGTCACTTTTCTATAATCCTGCTGAACAAAGGAACACACATGGCCAAACCCAGATGCAAAAGGGTGGAGAAATCGACCCTACCTCCTTCCAGTAGGAGGAGCTCCAAAGTCACATTGCAAAGGGGCATAGATACAGCTATGGGTAGAATTCGTAGCCGTTTTGCTGAAATGGCTTATCATACTGTTCAATACTATTTTGTCATACTAGTTAATAAATGTATGTTGAATATATTTGATTTAAAGAGCTGGGTCTGGGGAGGAAACAAAACATCTGAATGGGAAGCAAAGCAAAGTTTGAGGAAACTCTGGACCACATAGCAGGTACATTAATGCAAAAAGAAAGGCAAGGCACCATTTCTTTTCTTTTCTTAAGATTTTATTTATTTATTTGACAGACACAGAGAGAAAGAACACAAACAGGGGGAACTGCAGGCAGAGGGAGAGGGAAAGGGAGAAGCAGGCTCCCTGCTGAGCAAGGAGCCCCATGAGGGGCTTGATCCCAGGACTCTGAGATCATGACCCGAGCTGAAGGCAGATGCTGAACAGATTGAGCCACCCAGGCACCCAAGGCAGCTTTTCTTAAAGAAGGAACACATCAAATACCCCACTACTAAAGTGAAATCTCCCCTTTTCTGACTTGCTATTCACAACCTGCTGACCTCTAATGTAAAATTCTTCAATGTAGTTGGTCCAGTTATCACACCCTCCCCACTAGTACGGAATCATTCATGGAGAAGCTTCCTAGCAAACAGATCCACACAAGACCAAAAGAAACTTTCCTTACCTAGCTGCCTAGAACTTTATTCATAAACATGAACTTACAACCCAGGATCAACAAACACGCAAGGAAAAGAAATTACATACATGAGAAATAATAAGATTAACAAGAAAAAAATGTGCTTTTAGGAAATAAAGATTATCCAGGGACAAAACAATAAAAAAAAATTAATGAATGATTCCAGCGAGATTGGAAAGATGGTGCATACATAAATAAGAACAGGCCGCCACTACAAAAAAAGATGCAATCAGAGAACAGAAATGAGTACCTGGCAATTAAAAATATGTTTGGCACTAAAAACATTCAGTGGACAGACTGAATAAGAGAATGGTTATGGTTAACAACCCTGTCAGTGGTCTGGTGATAACGTCTATGGAATCTTGCAGACCTGAGCCAAAGGCAAAGAAATGGAATGGATGAGAAAGATATGAAGCAGCATGGATATCTGCCATTTCTTTTATTGGGGTTCCAGAGGCAGGGAATGGAGGTAATAAAAGGGAGGAAAATTTCAGTGATCTATTAGAAGATAATTTCCCTGAGACAAAAGCTAAGGACCTCTCTTGGTCTGCTCCTATAAGAGCACTAACCCCCTTTATGAGGTCTCTGTTCTCATGACCTGATCATCTCCCAAAGGCCCCAGACCCAAATACCATCATGCTGGAGGTGAGGATTTAACGTATGTATTTTGAGGGGACACAACATCCAGACCATAGCAATGGGACCACAGAGAATGGTGTGACTAATGTTGCTTTGGGCATCTGGGAATACTACAAAAAGGAGATGTTATTTCTGTTCCACTTGGAAGTATAAATGGGAATTTTCCACTGAGCTAGGAGAGACTAGGCATTTCAGGCAGAGGGGACAGCATATAAGCAGAAGAAGAATGGTCTGAAATCACCAGGCATGTTAGAGAAAGAGATTAATAGTCTAGCATGGTGAGAGTTTGAGATACACAGCAGGATGTGAATAAATATGGGGGGGCGGAGCAAGATGGCAGAGGAGTATGAGACCTGGATTTCATCTGGTCTCAGGAATTCAGCTGAATAGGGATCAAATCACTGTGAACACCTACGAACTCAACAGGAGATCAAAGACAAGAATAGCAAAAACTCTCTGAACAGAAAAGCGACCACTTTCTGGAAGGTAGGACGTGCGAAGTGAATCTGAGGCGATATTCGGGAGAATAGATGGCGTGGGAGGGGGCCTCTGTCGGCCGCTTCTGGCAAGTGATAGAGCCGTGGAGCACAAAATCAGAACTTTTAGAAGTCGGCTCCGCTGAGGGACATCACTCCAGTGGCTAAGCGGGGGCTGGAACCCTCGCGGGACAGTGTGGTCTCAGGACCCTCGGGATCACAGAAAGACTGGGGGTGCCTGTGTGCAGCAGAGCTCCCAGGTCTCAGAGCAGGGAAGCTGGCTGCAGAGACGGAGCCAAGGCACGGGCTCTCACTCAGGGTTGCCATAAACTGTGATCAGCGACACAGTCAGGCCACTGCTCCTCCGGCAGGGACCCAACAAGCAGCAGAGCTGGGGAGACTCCCCTTCCTTCCCCGGGAGGAGCGGCGCAGGAGCGCACCACAGGGATCTGCTGGGTTTGGAGACTCCACACCGAGTCAGGTGCCAGAGATAGAAATGCTCGGTCACAGGCCGGGTGAGCCCAGAGTGCGGCCAGAGACCGGGGAGATGGGAGTGATTGACTGCTTTTCTCTGGGGGCGCACTGAGGAGCGGGGCCCTGAGTTCTCAGCCCCTCCGGGCAGAGATTGGGAGGCCACCATTTTCACTGTCATCCTCCAAAGCTGTATGGAGAGCTTGCAGGGAACAAAACTCCCGAGAGCAAACCTGAACAGATTACTTAGCCGGGGCCAGGAAAGGGTGGGGCAATTCCATCTCCGGCAAAGACATTTGATAACCATGGCAACAGGCCCCTCCCCCAGAAGATCAGCAAGAACAGCCAGCAAAGACCAAGTTTACCAATCAATAAGAACCGCAGAACTCCAGCACTAGCGGACTACTGCACATAGAATTCATGGCTTTTTTACCATGATTCTTTAGTCTTTCAAAGTTAATTTTTTTAACTGTCTTTTTTTTTTTTTTTGAATTTTTCTTTTTCCCTTTTTCAACCAACATCTTATCAATCCCTTTTTTAAAAAATATTTCTGGGGGGCGGAGCAAGATGGCGGAGTAGGAGACCTGGATTTTGTCTGGTCTCAGGCATTCAGCCGGATAGGGATCAAACCATTCTGAACACCTACGAACTCAACAGGATATCGAAGAAAAGAAGAGCAACAACTCTCTGAACAGAAAAGCAACCACATTCTGGAAGACAAAATGACAAGACAGAAAAAAATCACCTCAACAAAAAGAACAAGAGGTAGTTCCAACTGCCAGGGACCTAATCAATATGGACATTAGCACGATGTTGGACCTAGAGTTCAGAATCATGATTTTAAAGATATTAGCTGGGCTTCAAAAAGCATGGAAGATATTAGAGAAACCCTTTATGTAGAAATAAAAGAACTAAAATCTAACCAAATTGAAACCAAAAGGCTATTGATGAGGTGCAATCAAAAAGGGGGGTGCTACTGCAAGGATAAATGAGGTAGAAGAGAGAATCAGTGATAAAGAAGACTAAATGATGGAAAATAAAGAAGATGAGAAAAAGAGAGATAAACAACTACTGGATCACAAGAGCAGAATTAGAGAGATAAGTGATACCATTAGATGAAACAACATTAGAATAATTGGGATCCCAGAAGAAGAAGAAAGAGAGAGAAGGTATATTGGAGCAAATTATAGCAGAGAACTTCCCTAATGTGGGGAAGGAAACAGGCATCAAAATCCAGGAGGCACAGAGAACCCCTCTCAAAATAAATAAAAATAGGTCACCAACCCAACATCTAATACTAAAACTTATGAGTCTCAAAGACAAAGAGAAAATCTTGAAAGCAGCTCGGGAGAAGAGATCTGTAACCTACAATGGTAGAAACATTAGGTTGGCAACGGACCTATCCACAGAGACCTGGCAGGCCAGGAAGGACTGGCAAGATATCTTCAGAGCACTATACGAGAAAAATATGCAGCCAAGAATACTATATCCACCTAGGCTGTCATTGAAAATAGAAGGAGAAATAAAAATCTTCCAGGACAAACAAAAACTAAAGGAATTTGCAAACACAAAACCAGCCCTCCAAGAAATATTGAAAGGGGTCCTCTAAGCAAAGAGAGAGCCTAAAAACAGCATAGATCAGAAAGGAACACAGACAATATACAGTCACGGTCACCTTACAGACAATACAATGGCACTAAATTCATATCTTTCAATAGTTACCCTGAATGTAAATGGGCTCAATGCCCCAGTCAAAAGACACAGGCTATCAGATTGGATAAAAACCAAGACCCATTGATAAGCTGTCTGCAAGAGACTCATTTTAGACCAAAGACACCCCCAGATTGAAAGTGAGGGGGTGGAAAACGATTTACCATGCTAATGGACACCAAAAGAAAGCTGGGGTGGCAATCCTTATATCAGACAAATTAGATTTTAAACCAAAGACTGTAAAGAGATGAGGAAGAACACTCTATCCTATTTAAAGGGTCTATCCAACAAGAAGATCTAACAATTGTAAATATCTATGCCCCTAACATGGCAGCAGACAATTTTATAAGGCAATTAAGGAGAAAAACAAAGAAACACATTGATAACAATACAATGATAGTGGGGGACTTTAACACCCCCTCACTGAAATGGACAGATCATCTAAGCAAAAGATCAACAAGGAAATAAAGACTTTAAATGATACACTGGACCAAATGGACTTCACAGACATATTCAGAACATTCCATCCCAAAGCAACGGAATACACATTCTTCTCTAGTGCCCAGGGAACATTCTTCAGAGAGATCACATCCTGGGTCACAAATCAGGTCTCAACTGGTACCAAAAGATTGGGATCATTCCCTGCATATTTTCAGACCACAATGCTTTGAAACTAGACCTCAATCACAAGAGGAAAGTCAGAAAGAACTCAAATAAATGGAGGCTAAAGAGCATCCTACTAAAGAATGAATGGGTCAACCAGGAAATTAAAAAAAAATTAAAAAAAATTCATGGAAACCAATGAAAATGAAAACACAACCGTTCAAAATCTTTGGTATACAGCAAAGGCAGTCCTGAGAGGAAAGTATATAGCAATACAAGCCTTTCTCAAGAAACAAGAAAAGTCTCAAATACACAACCTAACCCTACACCTAAAGGAGCTAGAGAAAAAACAGCAAATAAAGCCTAAACCCAGCAGAAGAAGAGAAATAATAAAGATCAGGGCAGAAATCAATGAAATAGAAATCAAAAGAACAGTAGAACAGATCAAAGAAACTAAGAGCTGGTTCTTTGAAAGAATTAACAAGAATGATAAACCCCTGGCCAGACTTATCCAAAAGAAAAGAGAAATGCCCCAAATCAACAAAATCATGAATGAAAGAGGAGAGATCACAACCAACACCCAAGAAATACAAACAATTATAAGAACATATTATGAGCAACTCTATGCCAGCAAATTAGATAACCTGGAAGAAATGGGTGCATTCCTAGAGATGTATCAACTACCAAAACTGAACCAGGAAGAAATAGAAAACCCGAACAGACCTATAACCACTAAGAAAATTGAAGCAGTCATCAGAAATCTCCCAACAAAGAAAGACCAGGTCCAGATGGCTTCCCAGGGGAATTCTACCAAACATTTAAAGAAGAATTAATACTTATTCTTCTGAAACTGTTCCATAAAATAGAAATGGAAGGAAAACTTCCAAACTCGTTTTCTGAGGCCACCATGACTTTGATCCCCAAACCAGAAAAAGACCTCATCAAAAAGGAGAATTACAGACCAATATCCTTGATGAACATGGATGCAAAAATTCTCACCAAAATACTAGCCAATAGGATCCAACAGTACATTAAAAGGATTATTCACCATGACCAAGTGGGATTTATCCCTGGGCTGCAAGGTTGGTTCAACATCCGCAAATCAATCAACGTGATACAATACATTAACAAAAGAAAGAACAAGAATCATATGATCCTCTCAGTCGATGCAGAAAAAACAATTGACAAAGTCCAGCAACCTTTCTTGACCAAACGCTTCAGAGTATAGGGATAGAGGGTACATACCTCAATATCATAAAAGCCATCTATGAAAATCCTACAGCGAATATCATTCTCAATGGGGAAAAACTGAGAGCTTTCCTCCTAAGGTCAGGAACACGGCAGCGATGTCCACTATCACCACTACTATTCAACATAGTATTAGAAGTCCTAGCCACAGCAATCAGGCAACAAAAAGAAATCAAAGGCATCCAAATTGGCAAAGAAGAAGTCAAACTCTCACTCTTTGCAGATGATAGGATACTTTATGTGGAAAACCCAAAAGACTCCACCGCAAAACTGCTAGAACCCATAGAGGAATTCAGTAAAGTGGCAGGATATAAAATCAATGCGCAGAAATCAGTGGCATTCCTATACACCCACAACAAGATAGAAGAGAGAGAAATTAAGGAGTCAATCCCATTTACAGTTGCATCCAAAACCATAAGATACCTAGGAATAAATCTAACCAAAGAGGCAAAGAATCTGTACTCAGAAAACTATAAAATACTCATGAAAGTAATTGAGGAAGACACAAAGAAATGGAAAAACATTCCATCCTCATGGATTGGAAGAATATTGTGAAGATGTCAATGCTACCTCGAACAAACTACACATTCAATGCCATCCTCATGAAAATACCATCTACTTTTTTCAAAGAAATGGAACAAATAATTCTAAAATTTGCATGGAACCAGAAAAGAACCCAAATAGCCAGAGGAATATTGAAAAAGAAAAGCAAAGCTGGTGGCATCACAATTCCGGACTTCCAGCTCTATTCCAAAGCTGTCATCATCAAGACAGTATGTTACTGGCACAAAAACAGACACATCGATCAATGGAACAGAATCGAGAGCCCAGAAATGGACCCTCAACTCTATGGTCAACTTATCTTTGACAAAGCAGGAAAGAATGTCCAGTGGAAAAAGACAGTCTCTTCAACAAATGGTGTTGGGAAAATTGGACAGCCACATGCAGAAGAATGAAACTGGATCATTTCCTTACACCACACACAAAAATAGACTCCAAATGGTTGAAAGATCTACATGTGAGAAAGGAGTCCATCAAAATCCTAAAGGAGAACACAGGCAGCAACCTCTTCGACCTCAGCCGCAGCAACTTCTTCCTAGAAACATCACTATAGGCAAGGGAAGCAAGGGTAAAAATGAACTATTGTGACCTCATCAAGATAAAATCTTTTCCACTGCAAAAGAAACAGTCAACAAAACCAAAAGACAACTGACAGAATGGGAGAAGATATTTGCAAATGACATATCAGATAAAGGGCTAGTATCCAAAATCTATAAAGAACTTATCAAACTCAACACCCCAAGGACAAATGATCCAATCAAGAAATGGGCAGAACACATGAACAGACATTTTTCCAAAGAAGACATCCAAATGGCCAACAGACACATGAAAAAGTGCTCAGCATCACTCAGCATCAGGGAAATCCAAATCAAAACCTCAATGAGATACCACCTCACACCAGTCAGAATGGCTAAAATTAACAAGTCAGGAAACGACAGATGTTGGTGGGGATGCGGAGAAAGGGGAACCCTCCTACACTGTTGGTGGGAATGCAAGTGGTGTAGCCACTCTGGACAACAGTATGGAGGTTCTTCAAAAAGTTGAAAATAGAGCTAATATACGATCCAGCAATTGCACTACTGGGTATTTACCCCAAAGATACAAATGTAGGGATCCGAAGGGGTACGTGCACCCTGATGTTTATAGGAGTAATGTCCACAATAGCCAAACTGTGGAAAGAGCCAAGATGTCCATCGATAGATGAATGGATAAAGAAGAGGTGGTATATATATACAATGGAATATTATGCAGCCAACAAAAGGAATGAGATCTTGCCATTTGCAACGACATCAATGGAACTGGAGAGTGGTATGCTGAGCGAAATAAGTCAATCAGAGAAAGAGATGTATCATATGACCTCACTGATATGAGAAATTTTTAATCTCAGGAAACAAACTGAGGGTTGCTAGAGTGGTGGGAAGTGTGAGGGATGGGGTGGCTGGGTGATAGACATTGGGTAGAATATGTGCTGTGGTGAGTGCTGTGAATTGTGCAAGACTGTTGAATCACAGATCTGTACCTCTGAAACAAATAATACATTATATGGTAAAGAAAAAAAGAAGAAGAAGATGATGATAGGAGGGGAAGAATGAAGGGGGGGTAATCGGAGGGGGTAGGTGATCCATGAGAGACAATGGACTCTGAAAAGCTAACTGAGGGTTTTAGAGGGGAGGGGGGTGGGAGGATGGGTTAGCCTGGTGATGGGTATTAAAGAGGGCACGTTCTGCATGGAGCACTGGGTGTTATATGCAAACAATGAATCATGGAACACTACATCAAAAACTAATGATATAATTTATGGTGATTAACATAATAATAAAAAATAAAAATAAAAAATAAATATGAAGTCAGAAAGATAGGTTGATGGCAAATTGTAAAGAGCTTCTATGCTATTCTGAGAGGCTTTCATACCTTACGCTAGAACAGTTGCAAACCCTTGAAAGATTTTATGCAGTAGAATGACATAATCACAACGTACTTAATTCTGAGTTATGGTGATAGAAAACTGCCTTTTGATTAGTTATTCCCCACACTCACATGGATATAAAAACTCAAGAGAAGATGAAGAATTTCAATAGCCCTAGAAACTGGGAATACTATACAACACTCTCTAGAAAACAAGAAGAACTGCCATTAATTAAAACCTTAAATTTACAGGTCTAATGGTGGAACCCCTTAGTAGAAAACTCTTTCAAGAAATTCCACAAGCTTGGACATTCTTTTATCCAGAGTGAAGGAATTCAAATGTCCCTCAGGATGGGAATTGTTTACTAAAGTACTTAGAGTCTTTTCACAAACTGATTGAGCATCAGTTGTGATTTGAAATCTGCATTTGGAATGAAATAAGCTGTGGAGTGGCCAAGGTTAAGGTTGTAGATTTCTAGTCATGAATCCAGAAATAGCCTATCTGGGAATACATTCTAAATTTTGTAGAACAATGAGGTGGTGGTATCACAATACCCTTTCTTAGAACATCAGATTTTAAAGAATAATTGGCTTTTTAAACTAGAAAGTTTAATGATACTTGGCTATTTAAACTAGAAAGTTGGCTAAAATTTTTGCACTTCATATAGTTCTCCAACTTGAGAGCAGGAAGAAGGAATAAATCACATAGCAACCTGATGGGTCCTCAGGGGAGCTTCAGAAAATTTATGTATTATACACACACACACACACACACACACACACACACACACACACACATACATACATACACACATACATATGTACATATATATATATTATAACACAAACCAGAAAAGGCTATAAACACCTTGTTTCTTAAGGAATACACAGAAGTGGAATTAAGAACAACATACAGTTGACCTTTGAACAACACAGGTTTGACCAGCACAGGTCAACTTATACACATAAATATGTTGGAATTTTTTTTGGAGATTTGTAACAATTTGAAAATACTTGCAGACAAACCATGTGGCTTAAAAATAGCAAAAAAAAAAAAGTTGTTATTTTAAGAATACAATAAATAATACTTATAGTATACAAAATATGTATTAATCAACTGTTTGTTATCAGTAAGCTTTCCAGTCAACAGTAGGATATTAGTTATGTTTTTGGATACTCAAAGTTATATGTGGATTTTTGACTGCATAAGAGGTTGGTGTCCCTAAGCCCCATCTTGTTCAAAGATCCACTGTATATCTCAGTGATGTATCTTAGACTTATTTTTTTAAGATTTATAGCATGAAGATAGACATGTTTCTCTGAAGAGTCTTTGAAAGTGTACTAATACAGAAAAAAGAAGCATATTTATAAAGCATCTGTTGTGTTTGTGTTCTCAATAAAAGGCAGGAAATTGCTCTATGAAAGAAGAAATAGAAAATTATATAATAAGTTGAGAGATTGAGATATAAAGCAAGAGGGTAGCATGATGATGGACATAGATTGAGACAAATAAAGAAGAAATATTTTGAAAAGAATAAAATTTCCCTTGAGATAAATGTAGCTTGGAAATAATAAAGACCAGAATTAATACTAGGGGAATTCAATCAATAATGTTGAAGCCATTCTTAAGAAATTCTCTCAGAAAGAAGGGAATAATGAAAAAGAAATAAAATAATGAGTGAGAAAATTCCAGAGATGGAAGAGATTTCCAGTATAAGAATGATTGGGATGACTGAAGGAGAGGACAGAGCAAAAAGGAAAAGCAATATTTATGTCAGAAAAATCTTTCCAAAACCCAAGGAAGACCCCCAATCATCAAAAGGATCCATCATATACTAGGCAAAATTTATGAGAAAAAAAAATGTCACCATCACACATACTGAGAAAGTTTTTGACTTTAAAGAATAAATACAGTTTTCTAAGTCTCCAGGAAGAAATAGGAAAAAGGTCATATTGGCATTGGACTGCTCATCTTCAATTCTAGAAAACAAGGGAGCAATGTGTGTGGACAGAGATGAAGGGCAAAATTTTGTGAGATAAACATTCTTTAGCCAGACAATCTCTCATTCATGAGTGAAGACAAAAACAAAAACAAAAAGATTTTACACTAGTGTTCCTTGCATAGAAAATACAGCATTCCATTTAGCAAAACAATACTACAAACACAGTTAAAAAATGAGTCAGACTCAGAAAAAAAATTAGCAGCACATAACACAAACAGCTAATAGCGATACTGAAGAAGGAGCCCCAAAACCCAATTAGTAGATGGGTAAAGGATATGAATAAACAATTCATATGTTTTTCAATTCATATTTCTCATATTCCTTAGAAATAAATATAGATGAACAATAGGCAAAGATGTTAGAATTCATTAATTAAAAATGAACTTGGGTAAGAGTGCCTGGGTGGTGCAGTCAGTTAAGTGTCTGACTCTTGTTTTTGGCTCAAGTCATGACCTCAGGTTCATGAGATCAAGCCCAGGGTTGGGATCTGCACTCAGCGTGGAGTCGGCTTGGGATTCTCTCTCTCCCACCCACTCTGTCCCCCACCCTTATGCTCTCGCTCTCTCTCTAAAATCAATCAATCAATCAATCAATCTTTTTTAAAAAGAAATTTTAAATACTAAGAACAGAAATGGTTATAACACAGAAAGAAATACAGTGAGAGTTGGTCAAATTTAAGGAAGAAAAATAGAAGAAAAAAACAAAAGCATCTCTGAAATGAAGACTAAAATGGAATGCACCTCAGGAAGAATGCACATGAACGTGAAAATTTAATAAAAACACTGATGAAAGGCATTAAACCACCAAATGGTTAAAATAAAGACAGGGAAAGAAGGTCCAACACACATATAATGAGAGATTCTGCAGTTGGGGGAGGAAAAAACAAATGGAATACAACTAGTACTTAAAATTGCAATCCAGGGGCACCTGGGTGGCTCAGTCAGTTGAGCATCTGACTCTTGATTCCAGCTCAGGTCATGATCTCAGGGTCCTGGGTTAGAGTCCCAAGTTGGGAATTCATGCTCAGTGGGGAGTCTGCTTGAGATTCTCTCTCTCTCCCCCAGCCTTTGTCCCTCCCCTGCTCACAGAAGTGCAAGCCCATGCTCTCTCTCTCAAATAAATAAATCTTTTAAAAAAAAAAAATAAATAAATAAAACTGCAACCCACAAAAACTCTCTGGAAATAAAAGACAACTTAAATCTGCATTTTGAAAGGGATGACAGTGTTCCTGAAAAAATTGGAACAATCAATTCTAAGCCATATCCTTGTGGAATGATTAAATTTCAAGACAAAGGGAAAATCTTCTGGGCTTCCAGGCAGAAAACAACAATCAGATTTATTTACAAGAATGAGACAATTAGGCTGGCATCAGACTTTTTAAAAAGCAACAAATGATTCAAGGGAACAAAGGATATCAAAGAAAGAAAGCACTAACCAAAGATTTTATGACCAGGAAGTTGTCCTACAAGTATTGAGGCTGTAGGACAGTCGTTTTCAACTGAGGCAATCCCTTCCCCATCCCCTACAAAACATTTAGAAATGTCCAAAGACCTTTTCTGTTGTCCTGAGTGGGGGATGAAGTGTTACCTGGCATCCAGTGGTTAGTGATCAGGAAATCTGTTAAAGATCCACTATGTGCAGAACAGTCCTATATTAAAAAAAATTACCCAGCCCATAATGATAATGGTTTTGAGCCCTAAAAGCCCTGCTATGAAAGGAGTTTTGAAGATGTAAGCATTCAGGGAATTCTTATACTTGTGCCCATCCTGCAGAATCTATTTGAGGATGAACTTCAGCCGACCAAGAGAGAATTGGGAGAATTTTGGCAAAAGGACTAATAGGGAGCATTTAATATGTTTAATTGTGGAGATAAGACTATAACAAGAGAGGAGACATGTGTGAAAGAATAGTATATGAATATGTTGAAAAAATGTTACATATGTTATATGTTCTAATGATGTAGAAAGATGCAACTACATATTCAAAACTAAAATCTAATCATCACAATGGAAAAGAAACAAAACCTAAATTGAGTGTAAACAGAGACAAATGAATCCATTTGTTTTGCAAATTTAAGACATAATCAACTACAGGGGAAAATAATAATGCAAACGTTTCAACAGAGTACTTTTACTATATACCAAACAAAAGTATGGCAAATTAATCTTGACTTTTTCTCAGCAGATACATTTTTCATAGTATATGGTTGCAGCAATCCTGAAACAATTTTCTGTTTGATACAAGATTGTGCAAATGCATAAGTGTGTTGATGTTTGGGAACCAGGGATCTCAGGGTTCAGTGGGGGAAAGCAAGAAAGAACTTTGGAGGGTTAGATTGGAATTGAAGAGGTATCAGTATAAATTTGTGGTTTCTAGTATACAATTATAAACATTTCATGGCTCTGTCCACTGAAAGGACCTACAGGCAATGATATCTCAGTGACAATAAACAAACTCAGGGTCCAGATCGTAGTTTCAATCCCCACCAAAGAGAACCAGGGATGCTTGGAGAAAGTACTAATTCCAGATTGGGACAGCGAAGGTTCAAGAACTTGGAATATCTTGTGCCAAAAGGAAGCAAGTACTAAAAAAAACTTATGGGGACCTATCAAAAGGACACATGAACCTGCTTAAAGGGAATCCCA
The DNA here is from genome assembly GCF_037043125.1 of Eumetopias jubatus. Lineage (NCBI taxonomy): Eukaryota > Metazoa > Chordata > Mammalia > Carnivora > Otariidae > Eumetopias > Eumetopias jubatus. The sequence continues at coordinate 90,962,507 of NW_028274818.1, forward strand.
CTGGCCAGATCTGGGAAAAATTGAATATCAAAATAAATAAGACCAGTAATATATTATAACCCACTGAAAAAATAGTAACCTACTAATCCATACAGACAGTAAATGGACAAGTGAATGGATAGATGGACGGATGTGTAGACAGACAGATAGAAAGATAGATAACAAGAGAGCCAGCTAGTTAGCTAGATAAATAGACAGATAAAAAGAAAATGCTCTTCCTTCAGCAAAATGCCAACTGATAAGTGTTGAGGAAGTAGAAGAGTTAGAAAACAACCATTTCAAAATCATTATATTAAAGATTTGTTTAGGGGAACCTGGGTAGCTCAGTCGGTTAAGCCTTTAGCTCAAGTCATGGTCCCAGGGTCCTGGGATCAAGCCCCACATCAGGCTCCCTGCTCGGTGGGAAACTTGCTTCTTCCTCTCCTGCTCCCCTGCTTGTGTTCCCTCTCTCGCTGTGTCTCTCTGTCAAATAAATAAATAAAATTTAATAAATAAATAAATAATAAAACAATAAAGATTTGTTTAGACAATACTTATCAATGGATACTGTATCTAGGAGATGAAAGTCTGATGAGGAATAGAATATTTGCATGATCTGTGTCTTTCTTCAGAGAATTGATTAGTTACCAGCGGATAGTAATGATAACACAGAAGCTAAGCTAGTGTTAGAGAGGAAGTGTTTCTCCTTCTACCCTTCTAGATTTTTTGGCTGGTCTAATAATCAAATTAACATAAGACAAATTAACAAGAGAAAAACAAATTGAATTCCAAATGTATGGGGGTCACATAAGAATATGGGACCCAGGGACCAGCCAGACGATTGAGTCTGATATGCCATTTTGAGCTAAGGAGTGGCATGGGGCTTCTAACGGGAGCTGAGTGATTCATAGGGCAATAAGAAGAGCAGATGTTTGGGATTCCTGGGTAGCTCTGTCTGTTAAGTGTCCAACTCTTGGTTTCAGCTCAGGTCATGATCTCAGGGTCCTGGGATCAAGCCCCACGTCAGGCTCCATGCTTAGTACAGAATCTGCTTGAGATTCTCTCTTTTCCTCTCCCTCTGCCCCTCCCCCTGCTCACTCTCTCTCTCAAATAAATAAATAAATCTTAAAAAAAAAAAGAGCAGATGTTTGGTAATTAGATATTTGTCCTGCCATACAGATAGGTCATTCAGATAAAAAAGCTATCTCTTGGTAACAGCTGTCTTTCTGGGCTAGGCCTCCCATCTAAATTCTTTTTGGTAGTTTAAGGGACAGGTAAAAGTTTTTCTTGAGTCTGTTGGGTCTTGATTGCCTTTAGCTCAAAATAGTCCATATGCCAAAATGGCACATCGCTGGGGGACTTTTTCTAAAGCCCTTCACTGGACAACACTTTCATCAGATGAGAAAAATTAAAATGACCAATGAGTGGGCGAATGGTTTTAACGTGCCTATAGATGTAACACTTTTATAGTACTCTAGCCAGGAATGTAAAACACGAATTTAATCATGAAGAAACATCAGACCAACCCAAATGGAGGGACATTATATAAAATAACCTGCCATGTTCTACAAAAATGTCTAAGTCATGAAAAACAATGAAAGGCTAATGACTGTTTCCAGATTAAAGGAGACTAAAGAGTAATAACGATTTAAATGCAAAACATGATTCTGGACCGGATCCTGTACTGGTGGGGGGAAAAATGACTATAAAAGCCATTATTGGGACAATTGACAAAATTGGCATACAAACTGTGCAGTAAAGTGTTATATCAACGTTAAAATCCCTGAGCTTGATGCGTGTACTGTGGTTACATCAATAAGGGAATATTCTTGTTTTTAGAAAATATACAGTGAACTATTAGAGGATAAATTGGTATTATATATGCAAACTTATCTGAAATCAGAAAAAATGAGAAAAGGGAAGAGACATTGATACATGTGGCCCGACAAAATGTTAACAAGTGGTGAATCTTACTGAAGGTGTGTTGGGGTTCTATGTATTAATCTTGTCAATGTTATGTAAATTTAATATATATATATTTGAATTAAAAATAACTGTGGGTAAAAATATAAATTGCCACCAATTTTAGTTCTTCACATTATGGAAGGCATATTGACACAGTTGACACAGCAATTCTGCAGCTAATATATACATACGTGTGTGTGTATTTATACATATATGTGCAATATTTATATATGCAGTAAATATACTCCCAAACTGGAAATAACCTAAATGTCCATCAGTAGAATGGTTTAATATCTTACGGTAAATGAATTTCTATGTAATAATCTGTGGTCATTAAAAGAAGCGGGGTTGATCTAAATGTACTAATAAGAAAAGTCTCCTAAATCTTTGTGACAAAACGAATTTGGTAAATAATAGTATTTATTGCATAGCCCAATGTTTATTTATAACAGGAAAAAAAAATCAGCACCTAGCAAACTGTTAACAATTGTTACTTAGGGCAGGTCTATACTCTGGGATAGATTAGGTTCTGAAAGGATATTTGTAAATCCATATGTTTTCAAGTCCCATGTAACTAAGACAGATATAAACCCGAGATCCCCACTGCATTTCTGCTTAACAAGAATATGAATCAATTTCTTTGAAGCTTGAAAAGCAGGCATATTCTTCTCCCTCTTCCATATATATTTTCTAGCAGATTTATTTTCCCCAAATAGATAAATTTTGTCTTCCTCGGAAATCTGTTAAGGCAGGTATTTGTCTCTCCCTGCATAATCTTTGCTAGTGACATACATTATTCTTTAGCAGTCTGCAGCCCACGTGTGCTAGTTTGCCACTCACATCGATGGCATGCACATTTAGATAAGCCTTCCTCCCCGGTGGGAATCACCCGTAAGACAACAGAATCATCAGCAGCCCTTGAAAACATACTTAGTCCTTCAATTCCCCAGATCAAGTCTTGCCAACAATTAACACTAGGCGGATGGAAGTCTGACTTCTCTCCCTCACTCAGTCAAATAGTTTTTCTCACTTCCTGATGAATACAGTTGATCTCACAGGCGCAATTCGTTCTTACTTCAAAACCATTCACACCCCCAAAGAATTCGTGCAGCATGCATGCCACCTTCTTCATCCTCTTGACACACGTTGCCAGAAATCGCTCTTGTTTTCCTTTAGCCATGTGCCCTTTCTTTGCAACTTGTTCCATAGCCTTGCTGCTTTTATACTTATCAGATATGATGGCTTCAATAGTACTTGTAAAACGTCTAAACACTAAGCATAAGCATGGCAAATAACAGTGTAGACTGAGCAGTGGCCTGAAGACCAGGGCAAACATGATTACATTATCTATCAGCAGCAGGCTCAATGCCTTTGACTTTGAAAAGTAGCTTTCATTATATCAATGAGAAATGGTAAACTCAGTACTTGTTAATAGAGGAACTTCCGGTTACATCTGTGTTCTTGGATTTATTTATTTGTTTATTTTGCTAACTTTTCTACTATGTATTCATATTTTATTTTGTAATTATAAGAACAGGAAAGTAATAGAAAAAGAAGATACTAATTGTGTTATCTACCAGCAGGCAGAATTGCGTTTTTGCACACTTTTATCCTCTCGTGAAAAATGGTTTTTGTTGGCTTGTTTTGATCTAATCATGGTTTTGAGAGTCTTTCGTGTCCAGAAAAAACAACTGACTCCCGTCTTTCATGTAAAAGCACACTACTTAATGGGGGGCCCTGCCAAGTTCTGGTCCCTGTCAGAAGCTCAAACCCTGTGGGTGGATAAAAGAAAACCCAGAGTCAAATCAAAAGACCTCGAGGATGGGAACTGTAAAAGGATGGGAATGAACAGTGGAACGAGTTTCACATAGCTGCATCGAGGGTGGAGTTGGAAGGAGTTTCACATAGCTGCATAGAGGGTGTGCGATTATATAAATGCAGGCCAAAAACACATGCAAATGTAAAAGAAGGTACATAATGTTAACTGTAGATTCAGCAGTGATAATACGTCTAAAATTACAAAGTTTATATCAGGGATCAGGTGAGGGAGAGGTTGAGAGGAGCTGAGAATGAAAGCTGAGTAATTTATTTTATGGGGGAGGGGTGATGGTGAATTTTACGGTTCAATTTGAATATTATGTTTCAAACACAAGGTGCTCAGACACTTGGTCAAACATTCTCCTGGGTGTGTCCATGAGGGTGTTTACAGATGAGATGAATGGTTGAACCAGTAGATGTAGGAAAGCAGATTGCCTAATGTGGGTGGGCCTCATCCAATCAGTTGAAGTCCTGAATACACCAAAAAAGCTGACCCTCCCTCCAGCAAGGGAGAATTTTCCTGCTTTTGAACTTGAACTAAAACATAGGCTTTTCTGGTTTTCAGACTTCTGGACTAGGAAAACACCATTGTCTGTCCTGGGTTTCCATCTTCCAGAATCACTTGCAGATCTTGGGACTTCTCAGTCTCCATAATCTGGAGATCAGAATTTTTTATAATAAATCTTTCTCTCTTTTTCTCTCTCTCTCTATGCATGTGTGTATATATGCATATGCATACACATATAGATTATATATAATTTTATATATAAATTTGATGCACATGCACAAATGTATATTAACATAACTATATTATTAATTAATATAAATATATTATTGATTATATAAATCAATATATTTATTTGTTGAAATAAATATACTTAACATAAATTTATTTAATATAAATTTACAAATATATTTCTTATATATTTATTTATTTAAATATTTTATTTACTTATTTGTCAGAGAGAGAGAGAGCACAAGCAGGGGGAGCGGCAGGCAGAGGAAGAAGCAGTCTCCCGACTGAGCAGGAGCCCAATGCAGGACTTGATCCCAGGACCCTGGGATTGTGACGTGATCCAAAGACTGGTGCTTAACGGATTGAGCCAACCAGGTGACCCTATTTCTTATATATTTAAATATGTTTATTTATTTAAATATGTCTCTATACCTCCTCTTGGTTCTCTGGAGAACCCTGACTAATACAGAAGGAGTTAATATTCTTTTACCCATGGCACTTGAGTTGAATAACTTGAAATTCTTAGGACACAGTGGGTAGGACTACTAGCTGTTTAAACACTTGTGCTGTGTGCACTGCAAGGCGGCTTCCCAGAAAATTGCCGAGGTGTGGTTTATGATCGTTCCAGCTGATGCATGGGGATGGAAGTGAGGTTGGTTATTTCCAGACTGGGGCTTTTTTTTTTTAAAGATTTTATTTTATTTATTTATTTGTTTGTTTGTTTATTTATTTATTTATTTATTTATTTATTTATTTATTTATTTTAAAGAAAAGCAGACTGCCATGTGCAGTGCCTCATTTGGATGTGTCTGGGGTCTTGGAAGCTTGACTACCCTATGTTCTCCTTCAGATGGACCTTGACAGCTTGTTTGGAGGTTCTAGCGGGGAGAGCAGCTACTGGTATACCCTTGACCGAAGAACGGTCGTCCTCTATCTGGGAAGGTCGTCCTCTTCGACCGAGGGTGCAGCTTTGGGAGGAACGCACCTGGAGTGGTGAGGGAAGAAGGGGACACCCGCCTAGCCATCCAGATCAGCTGAATCAACCCTGGTGATCAATGGGGTGACAGATGTTGCAGCCAGATCGCCCTCACACCCTAAAGATTTTATTTATTTATCTTCTAAGGATTTTATTTATTTGACAGAGAGAGATACAGCAAGAGAGGGAACACAAGCAGGGTGAGTGGGAGAGGGAGAAGCAGGCTTCCCGTGGAACAGGGAGCCCGACTCGGGGCTTGATGCCAGGACCTCGGGATCATGACCTGAGCGGAAGACAGACGTTTAATGACTGAGCCACCCAGGTGCCCCTAAAGATTTTATTTTTAAGTAAGTTTGACACCCGACATTGGGCTGAAACCTACAACCCCAAGATCGAGAGTCCGATGCTGCACCGACTGAGCCAGGCAGGTGTCCCTAGCCTGGAACTTTTTGAAAAGCAAGGGTGTCTTCTCTATGCTCCCTCTTTGTCCTGTGGCAGAGCTGTTGCGGGCACTGATCCAGCCCTCAGGTGCGGCAAGGTCAAGAGAGGAGAAGTTGTGGGGGTGACACACTTTGTGGAGGAGAGCCACCTGCCCAACCCAACACTCACCTTGGCCTGTGAGGTAATCAAAGATAAATTTCTACTATATTTGAGTCATTCTTTTTTGGGATCCACTAATTATTTTCTTTTTCTTTTTCTTTTTCTTTCTTTCTTTCTTTCTTTCTTTCTTTCTTTCTTTCTTTCTTTCTTTCTTTCTTTCTTTCTTTCTTTTGTAGAGGGGGAGAGAGAGTGCGTGAGCAGGGAGGAAGGACAGAGGGAGAGAGAGAGAGAGAGAATCTTAAGCGCAGGACAGAGCCTGACGCAGGGCTCGATCTCACAACCCTGAGATCATGACCTGAGCTGAAATCAAGAGTCCCATGCTTAACTGACTGAGCTGCCTAGGCACCCCTATTTATTATTTTCTTTTTAAGATTTTATTTATTTATTTGAGAGAATGTGAGAGAGGAGAGTGAGCAAGAGTGAGCAAGGTGAGGAGCAGAGAGAGAAACAGGCTCCCTCCTCGAGCACTGGGCTCGATCCCAGCACTCGGGGGTCACGACCTGAGCCAAAGGTAGCTGCTTAACCGACTGAGCCACGCAGGCCCCCCCTACTTATTATTATTCTTAACTGATACAGAAACATTGAAAACCCACAGAAGAGTACATGATATAACTAACTATGGTCCGGATGCTCAGAAGCAACAGATGTGAAATTTTGCCCTATCTGCTTCAGATGTTGTATTGGTTTGTTAGGGCTGTTGTAACAAAATACCACACACTGGGCAGTGTAAACAACAGAAATGTATTTTCTCACAGTCCTGGAGGCAGGAAGTCTGAGATCGAGGTGTTGACGGGTTCAGTTTTTTCCCAGGCCTCTTTCCTTGGCCTTTAAATGGCATTTTTCTCACAGTGTCCTCACATGGTCACCTTTAGATCTGTGTTGTCTGTGTCCTCCTGGCCTCTTCTTAGAAGGACACCAGTCATTGGATGGGGCCCACCCACAGGTTTCATTTTACCTTAACTACTTCTTTAAAGGCCCTCTCTCCAAATATAGTCATATTCTGAGGTCCTGGAGTTAGGACTTCAACATAGGAATTTTGGGGGACACAATCCAGACAATCCAGTCCATTACAATGCCTTTGTTTTTAAGAAGCAAAATATGGCAGTTACACATAAATTTACCTTTCTGTTCCATCTCTTTCCTCCCTCATTATGGGTCTCCATATCCTGAAATTAACATGAATTATTCCAAGAATATATATATATGTGCCTATCACCATCAACAAAATACACTTTATGCTTGAAAAAATTTTACATAAGTGGCATCACATTGTACATACCCTTCTTTGATAGGCTTTCATTAATCAACAATAGCTTTTTGAGCTATATCCATGTTAATATGCGAAAGACTAGTTGGGTCTTTTTAACTGTAGTGTGATATTCCAGTGTATAAATAAACCACAGTAATCCATCCCCTTACTGATGGAAAGGTAAGTTGTTTCCCCTTCATATTATGTTAAACATTATATATATGTTCTGTGTATATAAATGAGCATTTTCTACTGTACACACAAGAAAGTGGTGTTTGGTCATATGATGATACATATTTACCTTTATCTAATATTGTTATTTTCCTCTGATTGCAGACTTACACTCCTATCAGTGATATATGATGTCCTTTCCCCCCATATCCTTGTTCAAGTTTGGAGCTATAAGGCACTAATTTTTGTCAGTCTCATGGGCATGACAACGAAAATCATCTGTGTTTTAATTTTTACTGTTTTGATTGATAGTGGGATTGAATGTAATGTCTTAGGATTATTTGCCATTCAGATTTTCTTCTGTGTTTCAGAAACTTCCTTTTTATATCTTTTTTCATCCTTTTTCTTGTGATTTTCAAATAACTTGTGAAAGTTTCTTTTTCTTTTTTTAAAAGATTTTATTTTTAAGTAATCTCTATATCCAACGTGGGGCTTGAACCCACAACCCTGAGATCAAGAGTCTCATGCCCTACCGAATGAGCCAGCCAGACACCCCTAATTTGTGGAAGTTTCTAATGTATATCCTTATATATATTCTAAGTTGTTTTTCCAGGCTACTTTGTTTTTCATTCTCTTTATGACATCTTTCAATTAACAGAAATTTAAAATATAGCCAAATTTGAAATATAGCAAAATTTATCAAAATTTTCCTTTATGATGTGTGTTTTCGCATTTTGTTAGTGACATTCTTTCCCACCTGGATGTCATAGGGACATCTATGTTTTCTTACAAAATTTTAAAAGTTCTTTTCATACTTAGGTATTTAATCTGCCTGTTCTTTGTTTTGTGTATGGTGGTAAGAGGGATCTGATTTTTTTCTTCTTGCCAGTGATTTACTAAATAACCCATTCTTTCTCCCAATGGTTTGTAATGCCTTTGTTAAAACCCAATTTTTCACAAATATGTGTTTCTGTTTCTGGCCTTTCTAGTCTCATCAATTGATTTTGTTATGGTTGCCCTAGGAAATTAATAGAATGCTCTGTCAAAAATTTGTATAATGTTATCTGTATGGGACTTGCTTAATGGATTTTATTGCAGTTCTGAATAGGATCTTCTTTTAAGATTATATTTTCTTTTCTTTTTTTTTCTTTCCTTCCTTCCTTCCTTCCTTCCTTCCTTCCTTCCTTCCTTCCTTCCTTTCTTCCTTTCTTTCTTTCTTTCTTTCTTTCTTTCTTTCTCTCTCTTTCTCTCTTTCTTTTTCTTTCTTTCCTTGTTTTAAGTAAGCTCCATGCCCAATGCAGGGCTTAAACTCACAACCCTGAGATCAAGAGTCAGATGCTCTACTGAATGAGCCAGGAAAGTGCCCCTAAAATTATATATATATATATTTTAAAGATTTTATTTATTTATTTGACAGATAGATAGAGAGAAAGCATAAGTAGGCAGAGTGGCAGGCAGAGGGAGAGGGAGAAGCAGGGTCTCCGCTGAGCAGGGAGCCTGATGTGGGGCTCCATCACAGGACCCCAGGATCATGACCTGAGCCGAAGGCAGACGCTTAACCGACTGAGCCACCCAGGTGCCCCTAAGATTATTTTTCTAATTGTGTCCTGATTATATATAAGAATGCATCTAATCTTTATATTTTAAATTTTATTCAGCAAGCTTGCCAAACTCTTTGATAGATCTTCATCTATTTCCCAACAAATATATAGTTTGCAAATAATAATAATTTGTTCCTTTCTTCCCAAATCTGAGGTACTTTATTATTCTTTCTTGTCTTATTGCATTAACTGGGAACCCCAGTGTAATGCTGAACAGAAGCCGTGATGGAAGGTACACTTGTCTTGGTCCTGTCTTTCAAGGGCTTACTTCTACTATTTCATTATATTTCATTATAATGTTTGCTGTAGGCTTTTGGCAGATACCCCTTTTCTCTGAGGGAAGCTACCTTCCATTTAGTTTGCTAAATGTATTTAAAATGAATGAGGTGGGTGAGATGTCGCACATACTAAAAATAATCCTCTTGCTTTACCTGGTGTAATCCAATTCTCCTTTTAAATATGGATTGAAATGTCACTTCCTCTGTAAAGGCTTCCTTATAGGCTTTGCAGGCTAGCCAAGGTGCTCCAGCAATGGGCTCTAGAGCTCTCTGTATTTTTTTCTCTTTTACTACTTGCCTCACTTGATTACACTTGCTTGTATCATTGTTTCCACCTTCAAGAGGACAGGGATGTTGCTTTCTGTCTCACTCCTCCCTCCAAGTCTCATCCAGAATATACTAGCTCATTCAGAATGACAACTGAAAGAGTGAACTCATGAATGAAGCAAAAAGACAGCAATAGATTTAATGAAATTGAATGGAGCAGGATCAGATGTCCCAACACTCGCCCAGACAAAGATTTGTGTAGGGTGTATGTCAAAAAAATTACAGAAAGTCCCATGAGAGATATAAAAGAAGACAGAATGCATGGAGAGTCACTTCTGGATGGGAAAATTCCAACATTGTGGGTTTATTATATAACTTTGGAGTCTCAGACTGTTGGGAACTAAGTAGTGCTGAGAAAATGAAGAAAAAAGATAAAGTTAGAGCCTTGTGTAAAACTGCACACCGAATACGTATCAGATGGTTTACAGTTTAAATGTGGAAAATAAAACCAAAAATGTACTAGAAGAAAATGTAGATGAACATTTACATGGGGAATACCATCTTCTACCAAAGGTAAACACTATAACGGAAATAAATGGGAGTCTGAGCACATAAATGAAACACACACAGAATCGGAAACAGTAAAGGCAAGTTACCAGTAAAGGCAAACTGGTGACCCAATAATTGGAAGATATATGATAGAGAAAAAATAATATGGCGTCCTTAATACATAAGAGGTTTTCATGACTCAGTAAGAAGTAGGAACCAAGCATAAGAAAACTGGTAAACATAAAAATGAATGCCCCCAGGGTGTGTGCTCACGCTCCGCAGCTCAGCAAGAACACGAAGGGGGAGAGAGGAGTGTCCCCACTGGATAGATTTGTCTGTTTTTCTGGTGGATCTGGGAAAGAGGAGGTGGGAAAGGATGCTGGTATGCTTATGTAATTCTTGCCAGAGGAGGACACTGGTACAATAACTAGTTTTTCTTTTTTCTTACATCATCTCTACTTTGTCTCTCTTTTTTCCCTACTGGATGCAATGGTCCTAGGATTAGGTTTACAATTGCAGAGCAGGAAACAGGGATGATTGCCAAGCAAGAAACTGTAACTATGTTTCTTTCCTTTTCTTTTTTTTTAAAGATTTTATTTATTTATTTGACAGAGAGAGAGATAGGGAGAGAGGGAGCACAAGCAGGGGGAATGGGAGAGGGAGAAGCAGGCTTCCCGCTGAGCAGGGAGCCCGACGCGGGGCTCGATCCCAGGACCTTGAGATCATGACCTGAGCGGAAGGCAGACGCCCAACACCTGAGCCACCCAGGCGCCCCTGTAACTATGTTTCTATCCTTTATGTCAGATTTGCTAGGGGCAGGATGGGGCAGGATGTGCCTTCAACCCAGCCCGCAAAATGGGGGCGCCCAGTGAGTAGTAGCAACTATATCGCCTGGTGTGAAAGTCTGCCTTCTGGTTCTGCACCCGTGTGACCATACTCCACGTGAATAGGAGTGCACTGAGGAGAGGTACTTGCCAGACAAGTACGGCTGCTGGCAATCTAGACTACCCTGGGGGCCCAATCTAATGTCCCTTCCAAAGGTGGGAAAGTTTGGGTATAAATAGAGGATAAGGGAATGAATGCTTCACATAATGAGGGAAATCAATATTACACTAACACCTCAAAAGAGGCTCCCAGCAAGAGATGCTGTTGTCCCTTTGTTCAGTTATATCAGATTCCTGAAAGGAGGAGGTGGTATATTGCTGAGGCCACTTCTGCTTTGGGAAACTGACCATGGAAAACCTGCAAGAGGGCGGGGCCTCATCCTGGGAGACTTTTTCATACCTGTGGTAATGGACGGGTTGGTTTATTAATGACTGAACGGGATCCTATATGTGCCAGTATCTTTTGACTTTTATGATCGTTCTGCCATAAGGGGTCTGTGTTGAAAGACCAGGTGGTGCACTGTGATAACAAGAAACATGTATCTGGTCTGCAACCTGGGTGCTGGCACAGAGCTCCTAAAACTCTTGGAATTTCCTGTGGTCAGAGCATTAAAGATCTCTTTTGTTGTGTTAATGAAGTGACTTTGGGAAAGCCCCTAGGTAACCTAAGGATGGGGCCTGGTTGCCGGGGGAACCCACGTTTGACAAAAGGGTTTGTCAGTAACTTTCAGTAAACCACTCCCCCCTCCTGCCCCCAAATTTCCTGGGCAGAGAGAGGGGCTGCAGATTGAATTGATCACTAATGGCCAATGAGTGGATCAATCAGGACTATGTAATGAAGCCTCCATAAAAACCCCAAAAGGAGAGCTTCCTTCTGGGTTGGTGATCATGTGGAGGGGCTAAGAGATTGGCATTCCCAGAGAGGGCATGGAAGCTTCTCACCCTTTCCCTATACTTTGCCCTACACATCTCTCTGGCTGTTCCTGAATTATATACTTTTATAATAAACTAGTAGTCTAGTGAGTAAAATGTTTCTCTGAGTTCTGTAAGCTGCTCTAGCAAATTAATTGAGTCTGAGGAGAGGGGTCTTGGGAACCTCTGACTTAGAACCAGTGGGTCATAAGCAAAGGTGACAACCTGGACTTGACCTTGGCATCTGCAGTGGGAGCAATCCTGTGGCCCCTAACCTGTGGGATCTGGTGCTATCCCTGGATACACAGTGTCAGAACTGAGTTGATTGTAGGACACCGAGCTGGTGGCCGAAAACTGGTTGTTGGTGTGGGACCCTCTCTCCAACCCCAACATACATCAGAACTGGTACCAGAGCCTATTTACAAACCATGAAAGATCTATGTCTTAGTGTGGGTTACCATAACAAAATATCTCAGTGGGTGACTTCAAGGACAGACATGTATTTTCTCACTGTTCTGGAGCCTGGAGGTCTGAGATGAGTGTGCCAGCATGTTCTTCCTGGTCGTCTTCACCTGGCGGGGTAAATGAAAAAACAGAGATAATTCTTCAACTTCTTATGAGGCCACAATCCTATCTGCTCAGGGTTCCGCCATCATGACCTTGTTTTAACCTTAATTACTTCCCAAAGACCTGATCTCTGGCCATGGTCACATTGGGGGTTAGGGCCTTAACATATGGTTTTTTGGGGAGACACAATTCAATCCTTAGCAGTAAAGAAGCAGCACATAAATATAAACAAATGTCTGGCATTTATCTTTTATCATTTCCTTTCTTCCCGACTTTACTCTCTTGCTCTTTTTTTCTAGCTTCTTGAGTTGAACATGTAGCTCATCTGTTTTTAATTTTTCTTCTTTTTGGAGAAGTATATTGAAGATACAATCTTTCATATAAGTACTGCTTAATTCCATCTGCCAGATTTTGCTCTTTCGGCTCTAAGTATTTCCTGATTTCCCATGTGGGATCCTTTCCAATGCAAGGTTCCATAAGGTCATGGCATTATTATTTTTTAATCTTTTGCTCTTTTTATAAGTATATAATGTTCCTCTTTGTTACCACGTTGGTTTTGTCTGGAGATTTACCTCTGATTGCTACCAATATACTTTTTATTGACAGGTAAAAGCCAAAATGGGGAAATCTATTTGCTAGATATGAGATAAGAGTTCTGCCTCTACTGTCCTGGTGCCATCCATTCACTCTGTGAAAGGGAGTTCTAATATTGGCTTACTGAAGTCATTCTGCTCAAAAGCAGAGGAAATGAATGGTATGTACGTTTTCATCATTCAGATCAGCTAGGTTGTGCTGTGTTCACAACCAAGCCCCAAGTCTCAGGAGCTGAGAACAACCGAGGTTTATTTCTTGATCAGGCTACCATGTCATCAGGGGCTGGAATGACCCTAACCTTGCTCCATGTGGAGGATCGAGTTGATGGTAGTTGAGAGAGGCTCCATCCAATTTCTTGAACATTTGTCAGGGAAAAACACACTGACTTCCCCGGTGAATCTCCCACCGTCTGCCAAAGCTTCTGCCTAGAACATACCACTTCACTTTTGCTCAAACTTCATCAGCCAGAGTGCCACACAGTGGGACCTAACTTTAAGGGGTCAAGAAAATAGATTTCTCTTGTGGGCCACAGGAGAGCTGACTATATTCCAAAGCCAACTTTTGTTTCTTGTTGGTTTGTTGATTTTTGTTTTGTGAGTTATTATATATCCTTCTACTAAGTTTCTCTCTCTCTTTTTTTAAAGATTTTTATATATTTATTTAAGAGAGAGAGTGCATGTGCACAGGAGGGGGGCAGTGGGAGAGGGAGAAGCAGACTCCCCACTGAGGGGGGAGCCCCATGATGTGGGGCTCCATCACAGGACCCCTGAGATCATGACCTGAGCCCAAGGTGGATGCTTAACCAACTGAGCCACCCATGCGCCCCTAGTAAATTTCTTTAATAAAAGACCAAACCAAGCTGAAGTTAGCCAGAGTTAGTTTCTATCACTTAAAAAAGAGAAAAGCTACAGAAGGCATTGGACTTGGCATTATATACGCTACTGAGCAGATTAGGAAGGTGAACTTCGGTTTACACATTGGGCTAGTTTGAAGAAAGGGCACACACATATTTTTCAAGGATGAGATTTCAAGAAGCAAGGCATGGCAGGAGCCAATGTTTAGATCCAAATAATGACTGGGAGCCACCACACGCCAGGCAGGGAGCCAGGTATTTTTGCATATGCTATCTAAGTCAATTTCATTCTTTATGAAAACAATTCGAGGTGAGTCTTATTATCCATGATTTATATCTGCAGACACTGAGGCTCAGAGAGGTGAAATGACCTGCCCAAAAGCCACGTAGCCAGCGAAGGACAGCTTCACTTTGACGCTATCATCTGAGCATACAGAGGTGAAACAGAACCATGCAAGGTGTATGCTTGGAGAGCAGGTACTGTTAGGTTTGGCGGGACTGTGAGGTACATGAAGGGTGGGAGGGGACCTTGAGTACAAAGGTAAAGAGGTTTGAGTTTATTAGTTAGGCAGTGAGAGAGAGGTTTTGAGCCACAGAGGGCATTAGCAGAGCTATGATTGATTGATTGATTGATTGATCTGCTATTGGTGTCTGGGATGTTTGGAAATGAGGCACCCCGCAGACCTGGAGACCAGCTGGAGGAATATTGTAAAAACTCTGAGAAGCCTGAATGTGCATGGGTGTTGGCGGTGGAAACAGAAAAAAAAAATCCTTTCCAGTCTCCAGACCCACTGGGAATTGCTGAATGAAGTCTGAGTTCTCCCTATGTAGGTGGCTCCTACTTTTCATTATAAGTTTCTCAAAAATTTGCCCCCAGAAAAAGCCTGGGTCAGGAGTGGGAAAAAAATAGGCAACTGCCTAAGTAAGAAGTCTACAGAACTCCTTCCCCCCAGGCCACCTCTTCCCCATCAGTTTTGGGACCTAACATTTCACCAGTGGCTTTTATTCTGTCAAGAGTCTCTTACTCATGTGTGACTATTTGGGGACAAGAGGCAGAAGGGATGCTGGCAAGTTTCCTCATTGGCAGTGCCCAGGCAAGTAAGAGAAAGGTGTGGGGACAATCTGCTATTTCAACAGAAATCTCATACCCAGATTTTATGGGGGCAGGCGGTGGGGGGAGGGAAGCCCTCAACTTAAAATATTGCAACCAGTTTAAATTTCTTAATATCACTCTGCTGGCCACACCCAGCTCTCCGTTTGTCATCTCTGGGTTCAATTTTAAAGCCATTGGATCAAAACCTTTCCAAATTGGAAAAGTGCATGTGTAGTAAAGCTAGATACAGAGCAGGTTCATGTGGATTGTCGAGGAGGTGCATGGAGAAATGTGGGCTCCAGGCACAGAGAACCCTGGGCCAGATGCTGGGTGTCCTGGTACCTGGGCGTTGAAAGGAAGATGGGCCATGGCAGTGGCAAGATTTGCTACAACTGGGACCTCCTGGCTGACCACCCAGAACTGGGCTCCCAGTGGAAAGAGGGATGGGCCAAGCGCGTGTTTCTCTCTGCTCCAGTTGGCCTCATCCCATTAACATTACAGTAATGCAGTTGTGTGGTGTTTGAAAAAGCATCCCTAGTTACAGGGAATGATTTACAGGACACCAGACTCTGCATTTCAGAGGTCTCCAGTGTACCGTAAAAAATATATTATAAAGGAATAATCTTTATCTGAACTAAAGCTGCAGTGAAGGAAACTCATGTCCAGCTGAGAGCAGCAGTGAGCTTTTGTTCACTCAAGGAAAAGTCCGTGTTCTTCATCTTATTTGATTAACATTCTTCCCCCTCTTTGGCACTAGGTATCTAGTTAATATTTAGACATTATATACATTTTCCTCAACTGTTGTTCCTATTATGTGATCAAACAAAACTGGAGATGCCAACCACATCAGCCTGCCCAGGGAAAGCCGTCCCACCAGGCACCCAGCTGTGGCTAGCAGGGTAAACAGGACTCACGCCGGAGCCAGAGCCTGGGGGAGCCTGGCCCAGGGGGTGTGCCAGGCCAGCCCCTGTCCCCAGGAAGCAGAATTTGCTAGAGTGCCTCAGTTTATCACTCTGCCTCTTCCTCCCAATTCCCGCTACCTCCCCGAGCAAAACGCAATGGGAAGCAGTGTCTAGTTTTGAATCTTCCAGAGACTTCTGATGTTTACCATTCCCCCCAGGAGAGGGAGGTGAGGGATGGAAATCTCTCTGCAAAGAAAATATACTTTAAAAAATTCAATTAAGCGATGCACAGACACCCTGCAACCCAACTTGTCTCTGCTTATTAGGTGTTCAGAACGATGATCGCCTCAGTCTATTTCAGTCCAGAGAAATCTGAACTCCTTTAGTGGCAATGCCTCCAAGGGGCGCAGGTGTACCTGTGGTTAAGGGTGTCGGGTAGGGGACAGCCTCCTCTTTTGGAGCAGAAAGCACAGTCACCAGTGGCGGGATAGAGGCAAAAGCTCTGGGTCTGGGATACCTGGGGGCTTGTGTCACAACTCCACCCACCAGGAGCTCCAAGATAAGATGGGGAGGCTGGAAAGATGGAAGTTTGGATGGGAAAACAGTTACAGAGAAGAAATCATTCCCAGGCCCCCGGCAGGAGGATATCCAGGGTGAGAGAGGGCGGGTCAGGGATGGGCCGGGTTGGCCTGGAGTCCCAGGGGAAAAGGGGAGGCGACAGCTCGCCGTCCCCCGCCCCTCAGCTCCCCGGTGCGCGGCACCGGCGGCTGGCGTCGGTCTCCGTGTAGCTAAAAGTATCGGGAGAGGGATGGAGAGCTCAGCGTCCCAGGCTCCCCGGGGAGGAGAAGCACGCGGGGCTGGGCGGGGCCCGTCTCCAGTGCGTGTGTGTCGAGTGCGGGGGGGCACGATCTCCGCTCTCCCGGGCGCCCCAGCCCCAGCGCACGCCTCCGCTTCCGCGCCCCCCTCCGCAGGCGCGCGCGAGGCGCACTCCCCTTCCCTCGGCGGCGCGGGGCGCGCGCCCGGCCCCCTCCTCCTCCACTCCGCGCCTCTCGGCTCTCCCGGCAGAAAGTTAGCAGCGGGGAAGGAACTCGGGGCTGCAACAGCGCGCGGCGGCGGCGGCAGAGGCTGAAGCAGGAGCCGCGGCGGAGCCGGGGAAGCGGGGGCGCTGCAGACGGAGCAGGTGCAGCCGGCGGGTCCGCGCGCCCCCCTCGGTCCCCTTGACAGAGGCTGAGGGGGGTGGTGGGGGGCCGCCCGGACTCCGCGGGAAGAGTGGGGAGGGGGGCCATGCGGCCGGGCTCCCCCCCGGCGCAGCGGGACAGCGGCCAGGGCCGGGGGCGCAGCGGCGTCGCTTCATGCAGCCGGGGCGACTGGGCAGCGGCGGCGGCGGCGGCGGGGGCGGCGGCTGAAACCATGTCCGGGCAGCGCCGGGGGCCGCCGCCGCCGCCGCCGCGAGCCGGGAGCCGCGATGGCCCCGTGGCCCGCACCTCCTCCGCCTCCGCCTCCGCCTCCACCTCTCGCCGCGCCGCCGCCGCCCGGCGTCTCTGCTAAGGGGCCGCCGGCGCGCAAGCTTCTTTTTATGTGCACCTTGTCCCTGTCCGTCACCTACCTGTGCTACAGCCTCCTGGGCGGCTCGGGCTCCCTGCAGTTCCCCCTGGCGCTGCAGGAGCCGCCGGGCGCCGCCGCCGAGCCCCCACCGAGCCCGCCGCCACCCTCTCTGCCGCCTCCCCCCGTGCGCCTCGGCGCCCCCTCGCAGCCGCCCGCGCCGCGGCCGCCGGATAACGTGAGCCGCGGGGAGCCGCCCGAGCCCCCCGAACAGCCCGCCGCCCCCGGGGCCGACGGCTGGGGGCTGGCGAGCGGCGGCGGGGGCGCCCGGGACGCCTGGCTCCGGACCCCGCTGGCCCCCGGCGAGATGATCACGGCGCAGAGCGCGCTACTGGAGAGGGAAGCTCAGGAGTCCAGCACCACCGACGAGGAGCTCGCAGGCCGGAGAGCGGCCAACGGGAGCAGCGAGAGGGGCGGCGCCGCGAGCACCCCGGACTATGGGGAGAAGAAGCTGCCACAGGCTCTTATCATCGGGGTTAAGAAAGGAGGGACCCGCGCGCTGCTGGAGGCGATCCGAGTCCACCCAGACGTGCGGGCGGTGGGCGTTGAGCCGCACTTCTTCGACAGGAACTACGAAAAGGGGCTGGAGTGGTACAGGTAGGACCCGGGGCCCGGCGGGATGGGATGGACGCACCGGGAGACCCGGCGCGAGCCGCCGCTTTCTGGGCCCTTGGACACCCAGGCGCCGCCGTCCCGAGAGCCCTTAAGCCCCAACCGGGGTTCTGCCAACCTTGGCGGGGCCGCTCAGAGAGGAGCGGCGGAGAGGGCTGGACTCTGGCCAAGGATCACTTTATTTCAGGGCGAGGGGTGGAGGTGTCGCCTTGCTTCTGTCTGCCTCCGGCTCCGTGCCTTCTGAATCTGCCCAGCTCTTGGCCTGGGAATCCCCAGCATTCGTGCCCGCGGGGTGTTTCCTAGCCCGGGCTCTGGCGGGGCTCTGGGCTTCTGCGTTGGGGACGCCGAGCATGAAGCAGGGTAGCTAGATGGCTCTAGGGGCTTTGAGATCCCTTGGAATCTCTCCAAATCGCCCTGAAACGCATTTGCGTGGCTGGAATCCAACTTTAGTATTTTCAGGTTAGAGCAAAATGAACAGGAAACAGTTAAAAAGATGATGCTGGCAAGTTCTGGCTTTCTAGTAAAGACCGGGGATGCCCCCCATCTCCAGAACTTTCTATCCCCTTTGGCTGAATGAACCCTGGGTTGGTTCTGTCTCGGCAGCATCAGTGTCTACATGACAGTTGGTGCCGTAAGAGTTTCTTCGCACTGCACCCGTGCCCTTTCTAACCCGCGCCTCCTTCGCTACAGATTGGAGCTTCCGGCTTGTGAAATGTTCACCTCTCTCCTTTTCCACCCTCTGCCCGTGGTGAGAGAAAGGGAGAAGAGAGGAGTAGAAAGTTAGGTGCAGGTAAATAAATTAATAATCCAGCTTTCTTGCCAGCCATAGCGTTTAACTCCATACTGGTGCAGATTCCAAAAAAAAACCTCCTTTGCTTCCCGCCTCCCCCCCTTCCTTCCGTTTTGGATCTCTCTGGAAAATAGATCTGGATGGCTGGCCCCATCTCTGTTGCATCTCAGTAATTAATTGCAATTGTCAAACAGAAACACAGGCTTTGTCAGCTAAAGTGATGTTATCATCTTAACAGAGCCAATAGGTAAAACAGGATTGTTTCCTGACAAGTTCCCTTCCTGTTGAAGAGATGTGCTTTCCAAGTTTAAATTACAGCCTGGGAAAAGTTTTAGAAATAGCTTAACTTAAGAAATAGATAATAAATGGGTGTATTGTGATTGATTTCTTCCACTTTAAAAAATATGCCTTATGCTTTCAAAGCTTGAGAGAAGTACACTTAGGCATAAACATTCCACCACATTAAACTGAAACAGCAAATGTGTCTGTTAATGTCTTGTCTGTTTCAACGGCAAAATCTAATTGCAGTATTTTAGGAGGCTTCAAACAGCCCCTTCCTATCAAAACATAAAACAGCAAATGCTTAATTTAACTGGAAAAATCAGTATTTATAACATAACGAGCCATGGCTTCCAGTTTGCGATTATAATTAAAAAGGTGTTAGGATGATTAATGCAACAACAACAATATCGGGAAGGGGTATGATGTCTGGGAGGGTTTCAGTTCTTTAACTTTGGTTATGGGGATGTTCTGGTTTCTGCTGTGAGGTAGCCTTGGCCCTACGAGGGTAACGGGTAACGGTGGCTTTTTCAATTCTAATTTTAAAGCTGTGTATCTCGGGAGAAGTGCCAAGTACACTTCTGGGGGAGAGCGAGGCATAAGGATCACATCTTTCCAACATGTGTTCGGGTTGCTTTGTAGCAGCTGGAAATAGAGAAGGAAGTGTTTTATTCAGATGCCTTAAAGTTTGATGAAGGGTTCGTGGAGGAATGCGTGTCAGGAGGTCCCATCGGTGGGGCTGGAGAGTTTTCTGAATGAGAGGACAGGAGATGCCAGATTTTCTTAATCTTCTTTCATGCCGAGGCTGGGAAGAGGAGGCATGGAGACAGGCATGATAGGGCTGTGGAAGGTTCTATCCTAGCGCTGTGGTACTCCCGGCTGTCCCTCATGTGGTCTTTGGGGCTGAGTGTGAATATTTGGTACCCATACACAGAACTGTTATACTGAAGACATATGGGCAGATTCCCTTGATCCTCACTTAACAGGACCATGGGATTTCTCTGTGGCCTCCCCATCCTTGACCCCAGTGTCTCACCCACGGCAGATCCTTGTAGTGCTTATAGGTGCCGACTGCAAGTGCTGGAGAAGAATCTGTGTAACACAGACGGTATCAGTAGCCACCCAAGCCTGGCTGCTGAGACTTCTAGAAACCCCTTTGGCCCATGGGAGTGTGCTGGGGCTGCTTGGATACCTCTCCAGCCTTACGAGGGACCCCAATGCTTTGAGGGTATTTGTGGGATTTTCACAGGCTCTTGTCTCTTCAGGCTCCTGTCTCTCTCCCCTGGAGGAAGAGGGGATGACATCCTCATTATATTGTAGAAAAGGAAACGGTGGCATCAGTTCAAACCAGTAAAGGAAAGCTTTCCTCTTGTTTCCCTGCTCCAACTGCATCTTATAAATGGCGGCATCTGTGCTTGAATGTACTTGAATGGCCACACTTCCTCCCCATCCGCGGAGTAGTCTATGTAAAATCTTCTTCTACTCGCCAGAGGAGAGGGCCACAGATGAATGAAAGGTTTTGATTCTCTCCCCCCCTTGTTTTCTTTCCCTTTTTCTTGTCGAAGTGCTTCTGCGAGAGCCTAATTCTGCAAGTGTTTCTGGGGTTTGCTGTTATCAGCCAGAGGGAGAAGCGAGAATTTGGGGGCAGCTCCCGGCAGCATTGGTTTGGGCTTTCGTCCTATCCCAGCGGAGCAGCCCTGGGAGTTTTTTTTTCCTCCGTGTCACTCCAGTCTTGTTTAAATCCAGGTTTTGCTTTCTCCTATGCTGTTGATCTAATGTGATTTAAAAACACATTTGAGATTGGAATGCGTGCCTCAGATTTCAGGGCCAGATATACTAATGGATTAGCATGGGAGTGTTAAAGCTATGGGAGAAGCAAGCCTCCCTTGGTGGATTGACCCAGGCCCATGACTCATAAGTGTTGGGGGGGGGGTAGACTTGACTCTCCTCTCCTCACTCCTCCAAACCAGTAAAATAAAAGGGCTAAGCCCCAAAGCACCTTCCAGAACAGGCTACTCCAAGCTGTCTGGGCAGAGACCTTATACTCTTCAAGGGGGTGGGACCTGGCGGCCACGGCAGAACTCATCCAAGTGACAGGGCTGCCTTGCGGTGTGACCTCCCCCATGGCTTACAGACTGTGCAGCAACCCTGACCTTGGCTTTGGAAACACCTCAGGCCCAGGGCGATGGGAAGGGGACCTCCATGGTTTCAAATGGTCTGCACTGCCAACAGTGAATACGCTCCTCCCATTGGCTAGGGGAAAATCACTCAGGAAGACGGTTCCCATAGTCATGCTTGTGCTACCCTCAGGAAGGTGGTCTGCAGCACTGTTTGCACTGGGTATCTGGAGATTGAGGGAGGATGCCAGAAAGACACTGGCAGTTAGGGAATGCCTGTTCTTTATGGACCCGGGCGCTTTGTGGACGTCCTCTCATGTTTGAGCATCATAATGAGGGTTGTGGGCGACATAGCAGCCTTCGTGTTTTACAGGTGGCCCTTGGAGTGCAAATGACTTGCTCAGGGTTGCTCATTTGGTCAGTGGTTGAGCTTGACCGCATCTGTCCAATTTCAGGATGCTTGTTTCTTGGTTTCTTCCTTTGTATCCCACCACCACACACAAAATACTAGCAAGATGTTTCCCTTCCTTCCTTCTTACATTTAACCAACATTTTAATAATATTTACCATGTACCCAGAACTGTTGTAAGGACAGGGGATAAAGTGGTGACTAAGTACTTTGTGCTCCTGAAACTGACATTTAAGTGGTGGGCAAGGGAGACAGGAAACAGTCTTTCTTGTTACCTTTTTCGTGTGGCTACTAGAAAATGTACCATCATGCTGGTGACTTACATTTTATTTCCACTGGGCAGGGCTCCTAGTAGAGCAGTGCCTTTTAAGCTTTAAACGTGTACGCGTCACCTGGGATGTTGTGAACATGTAGGATTCTGATTCAGCAGGTCTGCAGAAGGCCCTGAGAGTCTGCGTTTCTAACTTCTCAGGTGCTGCAGATGCTGCTGATCTCTGGACCTCACTTTGAGTAGCAGGAGTCTAGAGAGAAATTGGTGTGTGTGTGTGTGTGCACACCTAGGTTATTTTAAATCAAATGACTAGGGAAACTTCCCTGTGAGGGTGAAGTAAATGAAGTGAAAGAATAAGAGTCTGCCATCTGGGTAGAGTGGTTTCCAGTAGCGGAACGGCAGATGCAAAGGCCCTGAGGCAGAAGCAAGACTCGTGGCTTTATAAAGGGTTCTTTCAGTATTCTTAAAGCACAGTGTTTGTAGCTGGACAAAACTGGGTTCAAAATCTGGTTTTACAACTTACTGGTTGAATAATTTTGGGTAGATAACTGACTTAACATCACTCATTTTCAGTTTGTGTATCTGGGAATAATTCCTTCCTCGCAGGATTGTTGGGGAGAATAAATGAAGTAATAAAGGTGAATGTATCCCCCCCCAAATGAGTATCTTAGAGCAGAAATCCAAATGGACCCAACTCCTGTTTTTTTTTTTTTTTAATTTCTCAAATCATTTTGGTCTCCTATGCTTTACCTTTGATCACAGCTGTCCTCATATTGGCTGAAGAGTCTCCTATTGGGGATGTTTTTGGGAAAAGTCTAATAATGATTGGCTTTGCAGTCTACATCTGCCTGACTTTAAACCAAGGGTCACGAACTCCGAAGCCCAGTGAAATAGACGAGGGGAGAAACCCGGGGCACTTCTCCATCTGCAGGTCTCAGCCACTGCTCGTTCCGGCTACCCTTTTCTGTGTGCAAATGTTACCACATCCTCCACTTGGTAGGAAAAATCGGAAATCCAGGCTTTGATGAGAAATCTCTTGGTTTTTAACTTTGGCAAACCTGATTAAAATTTCTTAAAAGCCTTGTGTGGGCCAGCACTGTGGGACAAACAAAATACATCTGTGGGCTAGATACAGCCAGCTGGCTACCAGTTTGTGACCTCTGGTTTAAACTCATTTCAGAAAGTAACTGGCATAGCCAGACCCTTTGCACTTGCCAGAATTGTGGCTTACATGTGCTATTTTAGTTTCCATTTTTTCCCCCTTTACAGATTTTGCAACAGCAAGCGGGGGGGGGGGGGGGGGGGGGGGGGGGGGGGGGGGGATACCTCCCAGATATATTGCAACAATAACAAAGGAGCTGGAGATAAATAGGAACACTGAGGCAGAAATAGACGATTCACAAATACATTTCCCCTTTGTTCTCAGTGAACATTTTCTTGAAGGCGGGATAACTCTTCAGTTGTTCACTCATTAATCAGGAGCGCTGAATGTGATCCATATAGATAAGTTGCACCTATAAAGTAGATTCCGGTCAGGTGGGTTCAGTAAGACCCAAGAGATGAAAATAATTGGGTTCTAGCTTTTGCTCTGCCACATTACTAGTTGTATTGGACCTCAGGTTACTCGGTCTGTTTTTTTCTTTTTAAAAAAATTCTTGGTTTCTTAGATAATGAGACTATATCGTCTCCAAAGGGTCCATTCAGGGACATACTTGGGTTCTAGAACAGACTTCTGTGTTAGACTTTTTGGAGTGAGGAAACTAGTAGGGGAAAAGCAACATTGTTTGGAGCATGTTCTTATCGGTCTCTGAGCCAGAGGCCTGTGTCTTCCTGGTGTGATCACCAGGCCTCAGTTTCTTTATCTGCAGAGTGGGCTCAGTATTACTTCCCTTCCAAGGGATTATGCGATGATGAAATGAGTTTGTGTTGGAGGACATTGCTCTCTCCTACTTTCCTATCTTTCTCTTTTTCCATTTCCCCCTTGCCTTTCTTCATTTTCCCTGCCCATCAGTACTGAAGGTCCTAAAGAGAAAGCTGTAATGCATTTTTCATTTGAATATAGCCTTTTATTTCAAGATTATGTCTAAATGAGGGATTTCAAACCCTGAAGCAGCTCTTAAGTAGCTCTCCAGAGAATAATCAAAACCGGATTCCAGAATTTGGTCTATTGTAACTGGAGCTGAAGGAGAAGAGTCTGATTCCACGAAGTAGTTGTAGTCAGAATTCTCCACCAAGGGGCTGGGGTAGGGAAATGGGCTGACACTCTGGGCTTGCGTGCTGACATTTTCTTGAACCTACAGTAGGAATTGATGCCGCTTGGCCTGGAGAGCTACAGAGGCATTTAGAATGCCAAGGGTGTGCTTGCCTTCAGTTTTTCTCCTGGGCTGAAAGCATTTGAGAAGGCAGGACTGTTCAAGAAGACCCTTGCCAAATTCCCTGGGCTTGACATTTGGCTCCTTTCACTGGTTTTTTCAGCTGTCATGACATGACTTAGTTATTTTTATTTTCGTAGATCACACCAGTCGTTTTTACTTTTAAATTGAGTCAGGAGAGAGGACTTGAGATTTTAGGTGAATGAGAGATGGCTAGGATTGTACGGTAGGAAGTTTTAAAGGTTTTGGTTTTGCATAATGGATGATATCTCTGTGACTGATTGAACCGCCGCCCTGTTAAAGTAATCTCTTGATTCCATTGGTTTCTGCGGTTTAACAAGCTCCTTTATAACTGTCTTGGGAATTTCAGTCAGAAATTATAATTCACTAAGGGAGTCTTTTAGCCCATCTTGCCATTAATTAAAAGCAGGCAGTTGAATTTTTTGTTGTTGTTGTTTTAACACTCACTAGTTAGGATTGCTTCCCTTTAAATTTTTTTTTTTTACCTTTATTTAAGAATGTACAAAGCATATTCATGGGGAAACAAAACAACACATGAGTTAGTGTTTTTTGGTTACAAATAATAGAAATGATCTTAAACTATTACACATAGAAAAGGTAATTTAGTGGCTTATGTAATTGGGAAATCTGGGGGGTAATGACTTCAGGAACAGCTGGATCCAGGGGCTCAAATGATATCACTGGGTTTCTGTCTCTTTCCATCCCTTGACATGATTTTCTCGACCTTGTTTCATTTTCGGATAGGTTGTCTCACCACATTTTAGGCAAGATGGTGGTAAGCAGCAGCCCCAGACCAACACATTTATGTTTATCAGTTCTTTTGGAAATCATTTTTCTTAAAGAATTTCTGTAAGAAATTCTTGGAGTTGCATTTGGCCCAGGTTGGGTCATGTACCTGTTCTTAAAGCAGTCATAGTGTAGTACTCCAATTAGACCCGGGTGATGAGGTCACCCTTTTGGGTTGGAATAGTGGTGGGAGCAGGGAAGCAGAGTTAGTCTCACTGAAACCATAGGGAACAATTTCCCCGTAAGAATGAGGTGCTCCAGGGTTCTGATGCTAGAAGAGGGGACCAGTTGAACCACATGCTCATTAAACATGTAAAGATCCAGTCTGGGACAGGTACCTGATCTGAGTATTTTAATTTAGAAGGAGGTACAAAGGGTTAGTCTGGGGAGGTCCAGTGTCCTTGTTGCTTTATTCATTCATTTATTTTTTATTTAAACATGTATTGATTGTCAAATATGTGCTGGGGTCAAACATGAATCAGTCATGGCCAGTGATCTGAAAGAGCTCATAAAATAGGGAAATGGACAAGTAAATATTTACATTACAAGGTAATAAAAGCTCTGGCAAAGTGGGATTTATTCCAGGAATGGAAGGATGGTTTGATCTTGGGTACTCTAACAATGTGATTGACTCTTACTATGAGCAAATGAGAAAAATCCTGTGATTCACTTTATGGATGCTAAAGATAGAGCTGATAATATTAAATATTCCTGATTTTTAGAACACCTGCTGATAAAATAGGATCTTCCCCAAAGCCAGCATCATCTTTAATGGTGTAACACTAAAAACATTCCCATTAAATTCAGAACAAGCCCAGAATGCCCCATAATGATCACTGTTATTTATCTTTGTTCAGGAATTAATTGATGATGCACTTGGATGAGGAAAAGAATGAGAATGGGGGAGGTAGAATTATTACCACTTGCCAGCAGTTTCATCTCTTAATGGAAAACCAAAGATAATGAATCCTCCCATGAATCTATTAGGAACAATAATGGGAATCATTAAGGGAATTTGTAAGGAAATTACTATGCAAAATCTATAGTTTTCCTATATGCCTATGCCAACCATTTTGAAAATATAATGAGAGAAAATAACTCTATTTATAGAAGCAACCAAAGAGACAAAATAACTAGGAATAAATTTACCAAAATTGCAAGGGACTTGTAAGAACAAAATTTTAATATTTTCCTAAGGGGCATCAGAGAAGAGAGGAGTAAATGGAGAGACCTGTTTCTCTAGGATGGCATGTCTTTCTTTTCCCTCTGTCCCCTTCTCCCTCCCCTCCCCTCCAGCTCCCCTCTCTTTTCCCCTCTTCTTTTTTATTGGAATTCAGGGGCAGTGGTCATCATTGTAGGGATGGCAGTAACAGCAGTGGTGGTAGAGCTGCCAAATTGAGGTCAGGTGTGTTTGAGAGTGGTCTGAAAATACTGTTTCTGTGAACATGGCCAGAATGTCATTGTACTCCGTATATAAGATTCCCTTATTTTGCGCCTTTTATTTGACTGAGAAGAAGATGGTGAGACAAATGTTCCTGTTCAGATTCATAAACAGAGTTGTAATTCCTTGTTGGGGAGGTGTTCTGCTTTATATCCTCAATTCACTGATGGTTGGACTGCGCCGACCTATGGATTAACCGTTGGATTGGTGTAAGTTAGTAGATGTAGATGCACGAAGGGGAAGAAACAAATCAGGGACAAGTAATGGTTATTTTCAGTGGAACAGGGAGATGAAGGTTTGGGTGGGAAAGAAGGGCCATAGTGGTGGTGGGAACGGCCAGGCTCTGCTCTGGGCACTGTCTTCATTCAGTCTTCACAGGAACCATGGGACAGGGGTCCTGGTATCACCCATGTTTTCCAGGTGAGGGAAACTGAGGTGCACAGAACAAGTAACTGGCTCAGGATGTGGAGCTGAGCTTCAGACCCAAGTCTTTGGCCCCAAACACACAGCATCTCCTTTAATTTGTCTCAAAGTTCTTTTCCCCGGAAGTGTTGTCCTTCTAGCCGCAGGGAGTGAATAATAATTGTGCACCTTTCCCTGCTAGACGGTCTCGATCTCCTGTGTGCGGATGGACTGGCCTGTCTACGGGACAGGCTGGGGGTGGGGTCTGGTCCCAGCGACATACTGGGACAGTGGCTTCCTCTCTGTTCTGGGCCCAACCTCATTTCTGCTTGAAGGGCCTTTTTATTTTCTGTTCCCTGCACCAGAATACTCTGCCCCCAGACTCTATATTTACTGTGTCTCCTCATCCTTCAGGTGTTGGCTTAAATTCCACCTCTTCAAAAAGACCTTTCCCAACTACCTGGTTTTGTAAAAACTTGTTTCTACTTGTGAGAGTGTTCCGCTGTTTTATTTTCTTCACAAAACATATTGCTTTCCCAAATCATACAGATTATGCATCTCCCTCTTCCTGGGAGAGGGGGACTACAAGGGACCAGCGGTCCTGTCAGTCTTTTCCTTGACAGTGCCCAGATCAGTACTTGGCACACAGTAGTTGCTCCATAATGGCGGTTAATTAATCACAGATTTTTTTTTTTTTTTTTTTTTAGACGGAGAAGGGGAGAGAGAGAGTGAGCACAGGGGAGGAGCGAGAGACTCTCAAGCAGGTTCCACGCCCATTGAGCCTGATGGGGGGGCACAGTCTCACAACCCTAAGATCATGACACTGAGCTGAAATCAGGACACTTAACAGACTGAGTCACCCAGGCACCCCTAATCACTGATTTTGAATCAGTGAACTAATGAATAAAGGGAGTACCTTCTACGTGCTGTTTGCTTGCAAAACTTCAGGCTTCGTAAAAGAAATAACACATTTCTTGAGAACTCTGGCTAAGAATTGTTCTAGGTTCTTTCACAATACTATCTTTGCAAGACTATTTTGGGTGCAAGAAAGAGAAACCCACTCAACCCAGCTGTGTGGGCTAGACAGTTTCCCCAAAAGGTTCCCTCCAGCACACAACACTATCTATGTATTCCTCACAGTAGCCTCATGAAGTAGATTCTTCCTTATCCCACTTTTGCCAATAAAGAGAGTCGGACTTCAAGGGCGCCTGGGTGGCTCAGTCATTAGGCGTCTGCCTTCAGCTCAGGTCATGATCCCGGGGTCCTGGGATCGAGCCCCGCATCGGGCTCCCTGCTCAGTGGGAAGCCTGCTTCTCCCTCTCCCACTCCCCCTGCTTGTGTTCCTTCTCTCGCTGTGTTTCTCTCTGTCAAATAAGTAAATAAAATCTTTAAACAAAAAAAAGAGTCCGACTTCAGAAGGGCAAGTGACTGAGTCACATGGTGGGTTGTCACAGCCCAGGTGACAACGTTTTAGAAGAGCTTGGATTATTTTTTTTTTAAGATTTTTTATTTATTTATTTGACACAGGGAGAGTGAGCGAGAGAGACAGAGAGCAAGTACAAGCAGGGGGAATGGCAGGCAGGGGAGAGGTGGGCTCCCTGCGGGGCTCGATCCCAGGACCCTGGGATCATGACCTGAGCCGAAGGCAGATGCTTAACGACTGAGCTACCCAGGCGCCTGAGCTTGGATTATTTCTGATGGACCATTATGTCCTGAGAGTAGTTTCAATTATGTTCCTCTAGATGCGTTATCAGAACAATGTAAGTGTCGTTCAAAAATCAAAGGATTATGCAGAGGCCCTGTGTTTGGTTGTTACTCACTGTAGGTGCAGATACACTTTTCCCTGTGCCTCCAGATTAAGGCTTCTGCAGGGCTTTCAAGGTTTGGGTGTCCCTGGAGCCGAGGAAATCGGAGGCCGACTACCTGAGTGCCTCTGTGGAGCTATGTGGTGTTTTGAAAAAGAAAGCTGAACCTGGAATCAGAAATTCAGGACTTGAGTCTGATTTCTGTGTTGACCTTGCTTGGTGTGCATGGACGCATAATTAGCCTCCAAGCCTTTGTTTCCTCATCTCTAAAATGGGAATCACGGCCTCTAAGAACACCACAGTGATTGTGCGAGGATGGAATAGTGATGATGTGCTGGGATCTGCGTGGTCTACACATGTTCATTTTTATTAATCTGTGCACGTTTTCATGAATTCCCCCAGGTAATTGGTTTTCTGGAATGTTGCACTCCAGGGAGTACCTGAAATACAGGACACTCTTATCATAAAGTTAGGCTACGTTTAATTTACAGAAACAGTTATGTAGCACGGATATCAAACATTGGATAGGACAGACTGCATCAAGATCCCCAGAATTCCTGGAGAGTATCACTCTGCATTACTCTTACCTGCCCATCATTCTTTTATACTGAAAAACCATAAAAAAGCTATATTTAGGGCACATTGGCTTCTTAGGATTGCCCCGCAGTTGGTGACCTTTTGAAGCGCCCAGAAGATTCTCTCTGTTTGCTCTCAGTTGACCTATCATCTCATTTTCTTGTGTACTCTCTCTGCATTTCCCAAGTCATCATAATTCATTTCCCACCTTCTGGCATCAGGACTAGCCCGCGTTCTAACCTGTAAAAGGCAGAATATGTCCCCATCCCCAAAAATGTCCTTGTCCTAATCTCTGGAATGTGTGACTATGCTAGATTGCATGGCAAAGGGGAATTAGGTTGCAGGTGGAATTGTGGTTGCTAAACGGCTTACCTCGAATGGGGATCATCCCAGATTGTCTGGATGGGCCAGCGTAATCACAAGGATCCTTTCAAGTGGAGGAGGCAGGCAGAGGAAGAGAACTTGGGGAGCTCAGCCTGCTCTTGTTGGCTTTGAAGATAGAGGAAGCAGCCACAAGCCAAGGAATTCAGGCAGTTTTTAGAAGCGAAGGAAAAGGGAAGGCAATTGATTCTTCCCTAAGGCTTCCAGAAGGAATGCAGCCTGATGATGCTTTAACGTGAGCCCATGGAGACCAATTTCTGACTTCTGACTTCTAGAACCATGAAGCCAGTCCACTTGTGGTCATTTGTTAACACAGGAGTACGCTCTCCTCGGACATCTCTGGCAACCACCTTCTCATTTTTTTTCTTCCCTTTTTTCTCCCTTTCTGGAAAATAATCACCTTTGGGGCTCTTCTAGGTCTCGCCAAACAGCAGCATCGATGTAACCATCCACTGTTTGCAGATGGTCGCTGTACTAGTTAGGGTAAAGACGAAAGTGCTGGGGCACAGAGACCTCCACACACAGTGGCTTAAATACCATAGATGACTTGTCTCTTACATAGTGAAAGCTGATACTCAAAGTTTGTAGCAGTCATTGCTGCCTGGCGACCGGTCCCTCGGAGGGAACCTAAGCTGAGAACAGTGAGTTCAGGGGGTGCAAGTTGTATGTATTTGCCTAGCATGGACACGCCAGCCAGTGTACATTGCTGGGACAGCCGTGCTCCCCGAGGTCATTCAGATTCGCAAGTTCTGTTCCGTCCATCTTGTTGCTCTACCGTCCTCCAGGGAGCTCATTAGACATGCAGACTCTTAGGTCCCCGTCCCATCCTTTCTGAAGCAGAATTTGCATTTTAAGAACATACTTGGGTAATGATTATGCACAAAGGCTGAGAAACAGGGCCTTGGAGCAAGGTTTTTCAGACTTAGCACTGCTGACGTTTTGCGTCTGGAAAGTCTTCACTGCGGGAACTGCCCTGGGCATTTTAGGGTGATTCGAGCCTCTCTGGCCTCTGCCTCCTAGAGGCCAGTAGTTAGTCCCTCACCCTCAGCTTTAACAGCCAAGTCCAGTCGTTGCCAAGTGTCCCGTGGGCGTTGTGGGCGGGGGGTAGGGGGGCCTGCGGGGCTCAACACCGTCTCTGATTGAAAACCCCTGCCTTGGAGGGTTTTTCTCTTCTGCGCGACCAGAGCTACCTTGCAGCCAGCAGTAAGGCAGAGTGCAGAAGTCCAGGACGAAATTTCTGCTTGAGCCGCTGAGGCAGAAGTGACATCTGTAACTTGCGCTCACATTCTTTTGGCGAGAATTTGGTTGCACAGGCACATCCAGCTGCAAAGCAGTCTGCAAAGCAGACCCTATTGGGTGTCTCTGTGCCCGAGAAGGAGGAGAGAAGGGAACTGGGGGATAGTTGGCTGGCTGCTAAGGTAACTAACTCAAGAATTCCATCTTCCTGTATCTCCTTTTATTCAGTCTTCTAGCCAGAGGTGAATCTGGTTGGAAGGGGGAAATGAATTGATACAAATAAATTGGACATAATTTTTTTTGTTTTGTTTTGCAGTTGGAATACCAAACTATTTTAGGAGATCAGAGGAAATCTTAGATGAACACATAAAATTTAGCTGGTTTTCTGATAACGTATTTTGATATTGAGAGTTTGGTGTAGTGGCCCCTGGATGGTGCAGTTAAGCATCCGACTCTTGGTTTCAGCTCAGGTTGTGATCTCAAGGTCCTGAGATCGAGCCCTGCATCAGGCTCTACAAGTCTGCTTGTCTCTTTCCCTTTGCTCCCCTCTTCCCCACTCTCTCTCTCTCAATCTCTCCAATAAATAAATTAAAAAATCTTTAAAAAATTTGCCAAGAAAAATATTGTAGAGTTGAAAACGTAAATATTAAAATTAAAAAAAATATAGTGTCCTCTAAACTTCAGTCATGAGTATTACTCTTGCAAGGTTTTTTTTTTGGCTGTATAGAGGTACTTGATTATATTGATCTTTTTACAAGAAAAGTAATAATTTTAAAAATATTTGTAAAGACCATATCATTACTATAAATGTGTTTGATGAGGTGGAGAAATACGTACGTATACACACATTTATCTATGTATGTACCTACATATGTATGTATTTATCTGTGTAACTGTGTATTTATGTACATTTGTATGTCTCTGTCTTTTCCTTGAGCAGGGGGAGGGGCAAAGGGAGAGGGAGAGAGAGAATCTTAAGCAGGCTCCACACCCAGCCCAGATCCTGATGCGGGGCTTGATCCCAGGATCCTGAGATCATGATCTGAGCGAAATCAGGAGTCAGACCCTTAGCCGACTGAGCCCCCCAGGAGCCCCTGTTACCTGTCTATGTTCGTATGTATCTAAGTATGTATTGTATCTGTGTGTCTGGTACCACCTGTTTTGGTACCACCCTCCCCCTCCCCATGCTGCTGACATAGACTCCCGCTCTTGTCCCTGCGGACGTTCTTGCCCCTCTGTAGTCTGCTCTTCACATAGTTAACTATAGTAAGTAATCCTTTTAGAACATAAATCAGACTATATCACTCTTGTACTTTAAATTTCCAATGGCTTCTTGTCAACCTAGAAATTCTAAGTCGTGACCATAATCCAAGGACCCTACAGAATCAGACCCCTGCCCACCTTTTCAGCCACATTTAAAAAAAATTTTTTTATTGTTGTTAATCACCATACATTACACCATTAGTTTTTGATGTAGTGTTCCATGATTCATTGCTTTTGCATAACACCCAGTGCTCCATGCAGAACGTGCCCTCTTTAATACCCATCACCAGGCTAGCCCATCCCCCCACCCCTTTTCGGCCACATTTATTTGCCTCTTTTCGTTGCTCCTCTGCTTGAGCCACGCTAGGCTCCCAAGAAGCAAAACATGGGCCTGCCTCAGGGCCTTTGCACTTGTTTCTCCGGCCACCTGTATTGCTTTTCCTTACATAATTTGTATGGTTTGTGTCCTTTCTTCATTTGATTCTTCTGCTCCTCTGCCTCCTCCTCAACATGGCCTTTTCCTGGACCACTTGCACTCATCTTATGCACTCCTACAGGTGAAAACTCCACTCATTGGAAAATGCTGGTATATATAGTATCGCTGTTAATATTTATCTACATTACAGAGTTACTCCACCCCTACCCAGATTTCTTTTGTCTTAATTTCCTGGTTCTTCATTCCCCCATTCTGGAGGAAAGATTTAATTTTGATCTGGTGCCACAGACAACCTTGACATTGGCTGGGGTCAATTTAAAAGATGTTTCTGAAACTCTCAGCTATCCCTCTTATTTAAGCACACTGCCACTAGGTGGTGGGTACAAAACAGGTTGAGCCCCAAAGTAAGGTATGTCTTGAAATCAAAGGTGTGAGTGGCTCCTTGCTCCTTCCAACCTGGGTTAACCCTGCATATTTGCCCCGATAAAATAAGAGGTTTTATAAAATGTTCACTCTCGGGGCACCTGGGTGGCTCAGTCGGTTAAGCGTCTACCTTCGGCTCAGGTCATGATCCCAGGGTCCTGGGATTGAGCCCCATGTTGGGCTGCCTGCTCAGTGGGGAGCCTGCTTCTGCCGCTCCCCCTGCTTGTGCTCTCTCTCTCTGTCAAATAAATAAATAAAATCTTAAAAAAAATTAGGGCTTAAGCGTCGTTTCCGGATCTCTCAGGTCCAGCAACCGGTCCTCATTGCCAGAGACGGGGTGAGGCTTGAGGCACTGCCTGCCTGGAGAAGTGGGAGTCCGTTCCCCCGGGGGCACAGAGTTGGAGATGTGGGCGTTTTCCCAGGGCAAAACCAGGATGAGGTTATCAAGGAAGGAAAGTGGATGCTTGTTCGTGTCAAAACACCAGATGTCTGTTTCGAGACTCTTTTGTTCAAATGTAATCTTTGACCAAAGTACGACTGAATAAAACAGGCACACTGAGAGTTCTGCTGGCTTGCGTGGAGATGGGAGCCCTGGGTTCTGTTCTGGGTCTTTCTGTCAAGGTGGGGTCAGAATGGCTCAGATGTCCCTCCCCTAGCTGGAAGATTCTGCGTCTCTTCGTTCCAAAAAATAAAAAAAAAATTTTTTTAAGCAGGCTCCACATGGAGCCCAACATGGGGCTCGAACTCACAACCCTGAGATCAAGACCTGAACTGAAATCAAGAGTTGGGCACTGAACCGACAGAGCCACCTAGGCGCCCTGACTCTACATCTCTTCTTTAACACAGAAAGAAAGGAAGGAAGGCAAAGATAGAGAGGAGGGAAAACAAGACAGGAAACTTGTCTCGTCTCTGTACCTAAGTTGTGTGAAATCCTGAAAAAATATCGAAAGAACCTGCCCCTTAGAAATCACTAATTAATTATTTACAATATTTTCTATTTCTGTCACTTCCTTAGCAACTCCTAGCAGCTGCTTGGGAAAATTTAAAGGGACTGTCTGTCTTACATGAGAATTCTTCAAATAGTAAATGAAATTGTTTAGTTGACATGAAGTTTTCTGCTCAGATTCACTTCAAGAAGAGAGAGAGAAGTGATTTGGCATTTGATCAATCTTAACATAACTAGACAGCCCAGAATTTCTGGAACAGCCCTGATTCTAGGTCATTTTACTCTTTTCATTTAAGGTAAATTTCTGCAAGGGACACCTGGGTGGCTTAGTTGGTTAAACGTCTGTCTTCGGCTCAGGTCATGATCCCAGGGTCCTGGGATGAAGTCCCGCATAAGGCTCCCTGCTCAGCGGGGAGCCTGCTTCTCCCTCTCCCTCTGTCTGCTGCTCCCACTGCTTGTGCTCTCTTTTTCTGTCAAATAAATAAATAAAATAAGATAAGGTAAAGGCCTGTGATATGGGATGAAGTGTGATTTAATTTTCATGCTTTTGGTAGACTTTTTATGAAAATAAGTTCACATTTTGGGAAGAAAAATTCTTTTGTCAGATCTAGCATCTTGACACTTTGTTTGAAAATGGGTGCCTTGTGTATTTTCTGGGGAAATCTCACTAGTGCATAGTGGGGCTTGCTTGTGAGTTAAAATTATATCCCGAAGGATCTTTTTGAAGGTTCCTCAGCAGAGATTCCTTGGAAACTTGGGGACCCGGAGCTTCTGAAGCCCCAGGGTCAGTTATGAGGTCCAGGCCAGTTTTAGGGGTGACTCTGGAATTTTGATAGCTTCCGTGCCCCTGCCTCCCAACTTTCCTTGACACTGTCCGAGCCCCCTTTGGTCGTAGCGTCCCTCCCCGTGTCCTCAGAGTGGGAGCCTGGCTCTTCCCTCACTTTGCTCCAAAAGAAGCTCCCGGGGCCTTTTTCTCTTTCAGGGTTTGCCTGCTGGACGGGAAAGAGATGGGGACAAGTAAGGAGGAGAAACAGAAATACTTCCCTGCTGGTCACCCAGCCTCAGCCAGGCACGTCTATATGAACATTTGTTTACAGAAAGACCGTTCTCTTCCAGATTTCTCGTGACTTATTTTAAGATTCTGAAGACTTCTGACAAATTCTGTTTTTTGAGAAACAGGCAAAATTGAAACACGAATAGATTATGCAGGAAGTTCACTTCGGTGATGTCTCCTTTCCAGCAGCTGTGCTTTGGCATACTAACCGTAACTAACTTCCTCTGGGGGTTTCTACGATGAAAAGAGAACCCTAGTGCATCTTGTTCCCCTCATTATCTTAGTGAATGCCCACCACAACCCCTGTTGAGTGAGGATGCTGTAGTTTCTGTGAAAAGTAAGGCACAGGGAGGGGAAAAGTGGTCCCTGAAGATCTTGCACAGGTCATTAGTGACGTGGTCTGGTTCCAGCATAGCTGTGTGTTCTTTTTGTTATTGTTAGAGTTTTAAATTTTAATTTATTTTTTTGAAGTGTAGTTAACATACAGTGTTAAATTAGTTTCCGGTGTACCACGAAATGATTCAACATTTCTATACGTTCCTCAGTGCTCATCACGATAAGTGTACTCTTAATCCCCATCACCTGTTTCAGAAATCCCCTACCCACTGCCCCTCTGGTGAGCATCACTTTGTTCTCTGTAGTTAAGAGTCTGCTTTTTCATTCATCCCTTTTTTTCTACATTTGTTCTTTTGTTTCTTAAATTCCACATATATGGAAATCCTATGGCATTTGTCTTTCTCTGACTTATATCACTTCGCATTATACTCTCTAGCTCCATCCATGTCATTGCAAATGGCCAGATCTCATTCTTTTGATGGCTGAGTAATATTCCATTGTATATATATAACATCTCTTTATCCATTCATCTATCGATGGGTTGCTTCCATATCTTGGCTATTGTAAATAATGCTGCAATAAACGTAAGGATGAATCTGTCTTTTCAAGTTAGTGCTTTTGTTGTCTTTGAGCAAAATACCCAGCAGTGAAATTACTGGATCATACAGTAATCCTGTTTTTAATTTTGTGAGGAACCTCCGTGCTGTCTTCCCCAGCGGCTGCACCAGTGCGCATTCCCACCAACGGTGCACGAGAGTTCCTTTTCCTCCACATTCTTGTCTTTTTGATTCTAGCCATTCTGACAGGTGTGAGGTGATACCCCCTTGTGGTTTTGATTTGCATTTCCCTGAGGATGAGCAATGTTGAGCAGAAGGTGTGCCTTCCCGAAGCCACATGCCATGCTCCCTCTCAGAGAGGAGATGCTGAGACATTGTTGCGTCCACACCTATGCGGAGTCCAGCTGCCTACCGTGTCTGTCTGCAGACAGAGCTGTGATTCTCTGGGAACCACTCTGGCAGCCAAATTCCCCACGTCTGCATCTTGAAGAATAGCTCTCGTTGTCGCCTTTTGAGGCTGTTTGGGAAATAAACCTACATCTCCTAATGCTGTAAAAGACTGTTGATAATGTCTACCTGCTGGAGTTTGGTTTATAGATCTCAGCACTTTGGATAACTTCAGAGAGAGATACTGATTTTTCCAAGCCCTGCTGTGAGCTGGCAGCTTACGAGACCCGGTGACTCAGCTACCCCTTCTCGATGTGGGGCAGCCGAGGTATGAGCATTGCCCTGGGCTGTATGTTTTTTTAAAAAGAGAGGGAGAAAAAAAAATCCCTTTAGCCTAGGCTATTTCAAGGCAGCATGAGGGCTGGAAAGCGTCTCTTCTCTGTCATCATGCTTCCAACCCGCTGCCCTGGTATGTGATGTCCCTGCGGGGAGGGGCTGGTGACATCATGGCCACATTCTTGCTCCTGATGAGGAATTTTGTTCCCCCCTGAGGTTGGCAACCGCCTTTGGAAAGCCTTTTCATGAAAGGTCCATTGGCTTGAATTTTGGTAATCTTATCACTCCCTAGATACAAAACTCTGTGACATGAACACCCCTGATCTTTATAAGATGCATGCCAGGGGCACCTGGGTGGCTCAGTTGGTTAAGCGTCTGCCTTCTGCTTAGGTCATGATCTCGGGGTCCTGGGATCGAGCCCTGCGTCGGGCTCCCTGCTCAGCGGGGAGCCTGCTTCTCCCTCTCCCTCTGCCCCTCCCCCTGCTTGTGCTCTCTCTTTCTCTCACATAAATAAAAATCTTAAAAAAAAAATAAAGTGCAAGCCCGCTGAAATGGAACAGAAGAATGCTGAAGCCTTGTTCCTTTTTTCTTATCCCCCAGCTATACCTTATGAATCACACCTATGGAATTTCCTCCTGTCCTGCCAACAGGCATCTGCTATTCCTGGGGCCTTGCCCTTCTTCACGTTTGTAAGAAACATCATGGTGCCATGGATTGAATGCTTGTTATGCCAAGAGCTTTCATACACCGTCTCTGCAAATAACAGCCCTCATGACCACCCCACGAGAGAGAGAGAGAAACTGTGCTTATTATCTCCATTTTACACATGAGGTAGGGAAAGTTCGGTGACTTGCCCAAGGTCACCCTGAACCTAATGTGAGTTGCTCAGAATCCCAGAGTGTCACCATCAGATTCTGTATTTTGGTCACGGTCCTGTCCAGATCTTCCTGATTGCCCAGCACTTGGCAGGGCACCCGGAATACACCAGGATTGCCCTTAAATTATTATTCTTTAAGTGATACGTATTCAAAGAAGATAATTCAGAAATACCAAAAGCATAAAAAACCCTGCTGCCCAAAGATAACTATTCCTAGTATAGTCTATATATTTCCAGAAATTTTTCACTATTTATAAAGTATATATAAATTGTTCTCTTTCAGAAATGTGTATATGTTTTAAAACGGACTTTTTTCAACTAAAAGCATATCATGGCTGTCTTTCTGTGTCTAAAATGTACTTCTATAATATAATTTTAACATTTTTATGAGTATAAAATAATGTAGACAATGGGCTACCCCAAAAAGTTAGGGCCTGACCACATAAGTTACAGAAATAAATTGCATATGAAGAATGAATCAAAAGAGACAACATGATAGAGCGAGAGCACCAAAAATGATAAGAGTATTAGAAGGCAGTAGGATATATCTGAATAACACTGGGATGGCAGAGTCCTTTCATTTTTTTTAAAGATTTAATTTATTCATTTGAGAGAGAGAGAGAGACAGAAATAGAGAGAGCACAAACTGGGAGGAGAAGGAGAAGCAGGCTCCCCACTGAGTGGACAGCCCGATGTGGGGCTCCATCTCCGGACCCTGAGATCATGACCTGAGCTGAAAGCAGATGCTTAATCGACTGAGCCACCCAGGTGCCCCAGCAGAGTCCTTTCAAATCAAGATTTACATTAAAAAATGACAGGAGTGTCTGGGTGGTTCCGACTTTTGATTTTGGCTCAGGTCATGATCTCATGTGAGATCAAGCCATGTGTCGGGCTCCATGCTCAGCATGGAGTCTGCTTGAGACTCCCTCTCTCTCCCTTTGCCCCTCCCTCCACCACTCCCTCTCTAAATAAATAAATAAATAAATAAATAAATAAATAAATAAATGAGACAACTCCAAATTCATAAAGGTAAAGACTGCGGGATTTGCTCCTAGAAAATGTAAAGTTCACGTATGGCAAAAGAATCACCAACAGAGTGTTAGTCGGCTCAAGCTGCCATCACACAATACCACACATGAGGGAGGCTGAAACAACAGAAGTTTATTTTCTCACAGTTTAGGAGGCTGGAAGTCCAAAATCAAGGTGTCAGCAGGGTTGGTTTCTTCTGTGGTCTCTCTCTTTGACTTGTAGATGGTTGTCTTCTCCTCTCTGTGTCTCCACGTGGTCTTCCTTCTGTGTGTCTGGGTTCGTATTTCCTTTTCTTCTAAGAACACCAGTCATGTTGGATGACTTCAGGTTACCTTAATCACTCTTGAAAGGCCCTGTGTCGGGCGCCTGGGTGGCTCAGTCGTTAAGCGTCTGCCTTCGGCTCAGATCATGATCCCAGGGTCCTGGGATCGAGTCCCACATCGGGCTCCCTGCTCTGCGGGAAGCCTGCTTCTCCCTCTCCCACTCCCCCTGCTTGTGTTCCTGCTCTCGCT
This sequence comes from Eumetopias jubatus, assembly GCF_037043125.1. Classification (NCBI taxonomy): domain Eukaryota; kingdom Metazoa; phylum Chordata; class Mammalia; order Carnivora; family Otariidae; genus Eumetopias; species Eumetopias jubatus. The sequence goes on from NW_028274818.1 coordinate 91,001,757, forward strand.
GTCTCTCTCTCTGTCAAATAAATAAATAAAATCTTAAAAAAAAAAAAAAGAAAGGCCCTGTGTCCATATACCATCACATTCTGAAGTCCGGGGACTCAGGACTTGAACACATGAGTTTTGGTGGGGGACACAGTCCAACCCATAACACAGAGCAAAAGCCAAGTGAGGAGCCCTGAGGATGCACTTGCAAATATGGGTCTGAGGGCCAAAATTCCCTCTCCCCTACAAGCTGCTTGGATACCTTGGCCACCTCTGCTGTCCCTATTCTTTCTAAACTGCTACTGGACTCTGTGACATCCCCACCCCCCAGCTCACAGGGAGTCCCATTCTTTCTTTAGATGCGTTACAATTTCGGTCGAGTTACATCAAGTCCCCAAGGCTCAGAGTCTCCTTCCAAGGACTTTGCATATCTTTGCTCTCATCTGTTACGAGATGCAATTAAAATCGACTTCTTAGAAGCCAATCATGAAAAAAAAACTTTATTGTAAAAGTAACTTGAGCTGGTGTTAGAAGTAAAACGCTAATAAATACACGAAAAAGAAAACGAGAGACATTTCCTCTTTCCACTGCTCACATCCCTCTTCCCGCACTTCCAGCTTCATTCCCAGGAGGGAGCCACTGCGTACGGTGGGTCGGCTGTGTTTCCTTCCATGATGAATACAGTAGAGTCAGGTGTGGTCACTGTTACAGCCCGGTGACACCCGACGAGGTGTTACTGATGCTATTCACGCCCACATAACACTGTAGTTACTTAACAGCGCTGCTTCCTCACCCCCTGCTAGGCTCAGTGCTGTGTTTCATCCTTGCCCGACCCTATGCCGTTATCCCGTTGTTACCCCATTTTTTCAGACGGGCAAACTCCAGTTTAGAGATGTTGGAGGTCACAGCTCAAGGGCACAGAGCTGGGAGACCCTTAAGCCAGACCTGCTGACTCCATAATCATCAGACTGTGAGCATTGTTTCCATGACCCTGCATAGAGATCAGGTTCATTATTTTGTCATCGCGACATTATACTTCCTTGTAGGGTTGTATCATGATATACTCAACTCCCCCTCTTTATGGACGTCTCTGTGATTTCCGTCCTTTCCTTCTGTAGACAAGGCTGCAGAAGATACTCCTGTGCTCTTGCCTGCCTCTGTAGAGAAAAATGGATAGAGCATGCACTTTTAAAATCTTGATACGATTTGATATATTTTGGTAAGCTGTCAGAAGGCAATCTTCTTTCTAGGTTCTTGGGAAAGACCTCCGTGCCGTCCTGAGTAATGATGTAGATTTAGTAAAACTCAGCCCCTTTTGTGCCCCAGGTGCCTACTGGCCCTTGATAAAAGCTTTTAATAATAAGGATGGTGATTCTGTGTACAATTACCATGAGATGAAAGAAAATCAGCAGTTCGAGTGTGGTTATCGTTCTTGGATGCTCTTATTCAGAGTTTAGTTTCTATTATCAAAATAATATTCAGTGCTCCTTTCTCTTTGGCATGAAAGGGGAAAAAAAAGTAAATACTCCCTTTTTCTCTTTGAACTGCTGCAGGATTATTTTTTCCGTAAGACTTCAGAATTTATGGTGAGGCCAAAGATTCCTTTTTTAACTTTCCCAAGCGAATTGAAGTGGAGTGACAGGATTGCTTTAGCTCTAAAGCAAGATTGGATTTCTAAGGTGGCGGTTTGTGACCGATGGGGAAGCCCTTAGTCTGTCCCGTGCAGCAGAGTCAGAGTCCTCCTGCCTCCGACCTGCCCCCTACCTGCCCTGCAGGAGGATTCTGCAGACCCTGAGGAGTCCAGCTTGGCACCTGTTGCTTCTCTTGTCATTCAGAGGGCAGATCCCGAGGCAGGCATGTGCGTGTGAGGGGAGAGCCCTCGGAAGACTTCTCCCACAACGTGACCAGGGAAGAGATCAGCAGAGCTTGGGTAAGACCAGAGCTGAACAGTTTCACTGGGAACTGGTGATTAAGGAGAGTTGCCTATGGTATGGCTCCGGTGGTGGTCTTTAAAATTCGCCGGATACATTATGCACCTGTTACTGTGACAAGGCGGGTTGCCATAGATGGTGCGTCTGCGGTCACATTTGCCCATACAATCTTTTAATGAGGCAGTCCTTGACATAAAATGCCCAATTTCCATGGAAGAATTTTTCCTCCGCTGTCTTGCTGTGAACAAGGCCGTTAGTTGTCTCTCCATATTTGTTGGGCACACGACAATCTGGAATCAAGACTTAATTTCCCGGCCTTCTTTCTGCTTGATGTTGGCTGATAAGGTTACGCTTGGGCCAGTGGGATTTGAGGGTAGGTCCTGGCTGGGGCTTCTGGGATACATTCCTTACGGGGACACTCTTGTCTTTGCTGTGGACGAGAATGGGAAGACAGTAGTTGAAGCTTGAATGGTAATTGGCACCATGGTGAGAAAGCCCCAGCTTGAGAGTGATGGAGCAACGGATAGAAGGGGCCCAGGGGAAGCCCTCTGGACATGACAGAGATAAATTTCTGTATTGGGTAAGCCATAGTATTTTGGGTTTTCAGTTGTTCTTGGCTACACTTAATTACAGTGGATACATCTACTTTCTGCGTCCCAGGCATTGTGCTAAGTGTCCTAGGTAGATCATCTTATGAATCTTTATAGTTGTCCTTATTTTGTGGATGAAGGAACAGACTTCTAGATGGGACATTACAAGTGACTTGTCTGGGGTGACATCCCTTACATTTTGACTGGTCTGAGATTTTGACCTCTTCGATTTCTAGAATCCATATTTTATTTATTAATTTATTTGACAGAGAGAGAGAACACAAGCAGGGGGAGTGGGAGAGGGAGAAGCAGACTTCCCGCCAAGCAGGGAGTCCAATGCGGGGCTTGATCCCAGGAGCCCAGGATCATGACCTGAGCCAAAGGCAGACGCTCAATGACTGAGCCACCCAGGCACCCCCAGAATCCATATTTTTAATCTCTGTGTTTTCCAGAAATTATTCAAATGTTGATTTCTCAGTCCATACTGATTGCCTACCAAAGTGCCAGGCACTGTGCTTGGTGCTGGGCATACAAAGGTAAGTAAAGATAGTTGATTCTTGCCCTCGTGGCACTTGCCTTCCAATGGAAAAGATCTAATCAAACATGGTAAATAACTGACGTTAAACTGTGGGCATAGGGATACTATGAAGGAGCAAGTACCCTGCACTGTAAGATAATATAACACAGAGTTCACTTTGGACAAATAGCCAGACATTGAAGCTATTAAGATGCATCGCTTGGAGCGAAGTTGGAAGGGACAGCTCTGCAGGGATTATAGGACATGCTGAAGACTTGGGGCTTCTTCCTAGGAGAAACAGAGGACTGTTCAGTGGCTTTAGCAGAGAGCTGACATGGCCAGGTTCATACTTTGAAGCGATCAGCCCGGTTGCCACATAGGGAATTGGGCTTGAGGGACAAGGGTGTAAGTCCGTATAGAGGCCAGGGAAAAAATGACGAGTGCCTTAGACTAGGGAGGTGGTCATGAAGATGGAAAAGAACTGGATGTTGTTGGATGGTATTTGGGAGATAAAAACGAAAGGATATGGTGTTGACTTACACATTTGCGGGAGAGGAGAGAGGGAAGTCAGCCTGAAACTCCTGCGTTTCTGGCTTGTGTGATCGCATTGGAGAATAATCATTCTGTTCACCAAGTCAGTGACCACAAGAAGAGCCAGCTTGGGGTAGATAGAGGACATGTGTCCAGTTCATCTGGCCAGCATACCCTGTGCCCTGTTCCTTGGAACTGTTTACGCAATCATATGGGTTGGGGTTAGATTTTCCTTCAGAAAACCCAGCTCCCCTGGCAACATGCTTGGTACAGGCATTGGCTTAGTGACCAAGTCATGCACAGGGGATGAGATGAGAGGTGGAGAGAGAGAGACTTAATTTTGTTGTTGAAAGTCCCGAATCCAGGCATGCTTGTGACCAGCTCTGTCCGAAAGATCTCTAGTTACTTGAGCCAGTACTTTTCCTTTCTTGTTGTAAGCCAGCTTGAGGTAGGCTTCTGATCCCTTCATCTGTATCTTGATCAGTCATGGGAGGTAATGAGCTCAGTTTTAAGAATGTTGAGTTTGAGGGGCGCCTGGGTGGCTCAGTCATTAAGCGTCTGCCTTTGGCTCAGGCCATGATCCCGGGGTCCTGGGATCGAGTCCCCCATCGGGCTCCCTGCTTGGCGGGAAGCCTGCTTCTTCCTCCCCCACTACCCTCTGCTTGTGTTTCATCTCTCGCTGTGTCTCTCTCTGTCAAATAAATAAATAAAATCTTTAAAAAAATGTTGAGTTTGAGATGGTGCTCAGACATCTCTAGGTAGATATCCAGTGGGTAGTTGGATATATGTACCTGAGCTCAACGGAGAGGATGTGGCTAGATAAACATTTGGGAGTTTTCAACGTAAAGGTGATAATGGGAGCCATGGTCAATGATGATCTTGCAGAGGGAGCAAGTATATGGTGGCAAGTGAGAAGGCTTAGAATCGGGCTTTAAAACTGGGTGGAGGGACACCTGGGTAGCTCAGTCGGTTGAGCATCCGACTCTTGATCTCAGCTCAGGTCTTGATCTCAGGGTCGTGAGTTCAAGCCCCATGCCCAGCGTGGAGCCTACTTAAAAATAAAAACATAAAAAAAGTAAATAAAATTGGGTGGAGAATATGTAGCATTGAGCTTGGAAAGGAAGTGAAGATGTAGGAAGACATTTAGAAAACAAAAATGCAGTTTAAGGGAACTAAGCATTTTAAAAAAGAAGGGGTGGTCATCCAGGTGGAGAGTCACTAACGGCCCTAAATAGAAGTCTGAAAAGTGTCTCTTTGATTCAGGTAAACTTGAGAAATAGTTGACTTTGTAAGTTGTGTCTTAACACTCCGACAGCTGGGGGACGCCAGATCCAGTGTCCAAGGCATCTTTAAAAGTTCAGATAGAAATGGGTCAGCATCGAGTTCTTGGGAACTTGGAGAGTCAGAAGTAAGGAAAATGAGTTGCATGTTTAAGAGATATTTAAGGCACCCCATCTTCCAGGTGCCACTGGTGCCAGGAAGGTGGTGAATAACAAAGCACGTTTTCTTTATGTACAACTCACAATCTAGGTGGGAAGACAGACAAGCAAATGCCAAGCACAATTTAGGTTACTAAGTGTGGAATGTGTCTGTTTGCATACTTTTGGCTGTAAGCAAGAGAAAGCCTAATGAACAGTGACTTGGGATATTTAAATTTCTCTTAGCCAGGAACCCAGACAGGTGGTCCTGAGACGGATCCAGCAGTTTACCAGCATATTAAACATTCAGGCTGTTTTTGTTCTTCCACTCTGCCATGTCTGCCCTGTTGGATTTTCAGCTATGCCCACTACACCGTGATCTAAAGTTGGTGGCTGCAGGTGTAGGCATCAGATCCTTGCAAAAAAGAGAAGAGAGGAGGAGTGACGAAAGAGTTTTATTCTTCAGGCAGCTCTTGCCTTTTGTTGGGGAGAAAATTCCTTCCAGAAGACTGCAGTGTATTTTCTCTATACCCCACTGGCCGTAAATGAGTCCTATTCATTTTATTACATTATTCATTTACTTAAAAGAGTCTGTTCAGAAACTACTCTGTGCCAGGCACTGTTGTAGCTAATGGAGTATAAGCGTGAATACATGGCGCACCTGGGTGGCTCAGTCGTTAAACGTCTGCCTTCAGCTCAGGTCATGATCCCGGGGTCCTGGGAATGAGCCCCGCATTGGGCTCCCTGCTCTGCAGGAAGCCTGCTTTTCCCTCTGCCTCCCTCCCCCCGCTTGTGTTCCCTCTCTCGCTGTGTCTCTGTCAAAAAATAAATAAAAATATTTTTTTAAAAAAGAGTGAATACAAAAAGGGGAGTCCGAAGAGATGTAAGCTGAGAAGTTGGGCGGGGACCCATTGGGTTAGTCATTTAGGGTAAGAGCAGGGGGTCAGGGCAGTGTTGGGCATAAGGAACAGAGTGTGCAAAGGCTTGGAGGAGGGAGAAGATGTGGTTCATAAATGCCCAATGGTGAAATAGCTTGATTGATTGATTGATTGATTTATGGGAAGAGGGCGTGAGGGGGGAGGGACAGAAGGAGAGGGAAAGAGAGAATCTCAAGCGGTCTCCATGGCTGACATGGGGCTCGAGCTAACAACCCCGAGATCATGACCTGAGCCAAAATTAAGAGTCGGATGCTTAACTGACCGAGCCACCCAGGCGCCCCCTGATTCTTCTCTTTAAATGTGTCTGCAGATTGCCTATGTGTGTGTGGCTTTTTTCCCCCCAAGATGGCACACGCCTCCATAGCAATGAGACACTCTTCTTTCACCGAGTGCAATATTTTTCATGAATCACATTCAAATTACTTAACATTTCCGGCGCACCTGACTCACATGGCAGGAGCATGTGGGCTGAGCTGGCTGACAACGGCACCAACGACCAAAGCCCGTCAGTGTATTTCTGTGCAGACAGCCCATGAGAGGCTCTTGTCCGGGCGTTTCCTGTCCACTTTCACAGTGACACCTGTCGGATTCTATCTGACGTTCTGTGTTGGGTGTGTATGCGGGCTACTACTGCTCAGCGCAAGAGTAGAATGGAAGGAAGCAGGAGAATGGTATCATGAGAACATGCGGAGGGTAAGGGCTTATATTTTTTGCCTAAGTGTTTGTCCTGGGACGTCTTTTTTTTTTTTTTCTGAACAAGTATTGGGTGTATTTGTTTTATGAATCAAATGCACGTTTATACTAAAAGTTTCCTTCTCTCTTTTTTTAAAGATTTTATTTATTTATTAGAGAGAGAGGGATAGAGAGAGCATGAGTGGGGGGTGGAGAGAAGCAGGCTCCCCAGTGAGCAGGGATCCCAACACGGTACTCGATCCCAGGACACCAGGATCATGACTTCAGCCGAAGGCCAACGCTTAACCAACTGAGCCACGCAGGTGCCCTGAAATTTCCTTCCCTTGACAAGAAACCTCAAACTGGAAGGGAGGCATAGAGTATGTGGGGAAGTTTTATACATCTTGTTGCTCATTTGTGACCCCATTTCTTTAATGTGCCTGCTTTTATTTAATTCTAAAAGAAAATTCTGACCCTTCACTGGCAGCACTGTGGTTTGGCAGTGTGTGGCCCTTCCAGGGCCTCCCTCCACTTTATCAGATGATTGCCTGAGGGTGTTCTGTTGGAAGTGGGTTGATGTAACCAGCCTTTTTGGGAGAGTAACACTAATCGACTACCTCCACCCCCAAAATTAACGTGCTACTGTGCACCTTCCAATATAAATTGTTTGCATTAAACTCTGCAGGTCTCCATGAGATCTCAGAGAGTACAGAACCCAGAACATAGGGCGCATCTTTTTCTGTGTCTCTGACAATCCACAAGGAGGGTTATCTCGTCTACCAAAGGCACCATATGTCTGACAATCCACGAGGAGGGTTATCTGGTCTACCAAAGGTACCAGGTAACTGATGATACTTGCCGTTCGTTATTGAAAACCATTTTATTTGTGTATATCCAAAACACAGTGCACCCAAAGCACTCCTCCTCATCTTTTCTTTTTGTCTCATTTTGCTTTGCTTTTTAGATAGTGAGGAATGAATCTGGCCTTGTGGGAAATTACCTTGGTGACTCAGACAAATGCTGCAAGGGCATATAGGTATAGAGTGACTCGGGGAAGGTCACAGCATCCTAACAAGCTACCTCAACTGGCTTTTGGAAGAAAGAATAAGGGGCCATGTGCCAAACGTTTAGACTACCCTGTAAATAGGGGGAAGTAGAGCAGCACAGGCTCTGGAGACAATGGAGTGGCTATGAGTATTGGCTGCATGACCTCTTGACTGTGGGGCCTTGAATGAGGTATTCAACTGGGGTCTGACTCAGTTTCCTCATCTGTAAAGTGGGGATATTAACAGTCCTACTTCACGGGATGGCTACAGGACTAAATGAGACATGCAAAGCTCTGGGAAACAAATACCAATAAAGCAAGGAAGATGATGTAGAAATTAAAAAAAATGAGAAGTCACTTATGTGTGACTATAGACACACTGATCCAAGTGCCTTTGATAGTTTGTTTATTTTTTAACCTGGTTGTGCTTCTTAAGCATGTATGTTTCTTTCCTCAAATTCTTACTGGATTCCACTAAAAAACCAAACAACCTCATTTATCTGATAATTGAGTGATTATTTTATAACTGTCCATTATCTCTAGGTAACTGTCCCTTATCTCCAATGGATAACTGTCCATTATCTGGACACACACACACACACACACACACACACACACACACACACACACAAAATCATAAGACTTGAAAAAGTGGTATGCATTCTGTTGACATACTCTGAAAATCATATGTGATCAATGGAGCCACCTTAGCTTGGCCCCAGATTTTCACAAGAAGATCCAGAAGGATCGATCTGTCCATCAGCCTAATACTTTCAACACTTCTTATTCCTAAAACATGACCAGTGACATTCTGCTGCTTTTTTCTTTCAGCCTAGAGGTGATTTGACCCTCACTGAGTTAGCACACTTTTCTCCTGTTGTTCTTCCTATTTGGTTAATCATCTCTGCATGGCCATGGGAAGGCCACATCACCTCCACATCTGCTACTACATAGACATCCTGGAGCTGCCATCATATCCCACAACAGAATATAGACATTTGGAGGACAGGGTCATATCTACCCTTGAGAAAGATCTGGAAAATGAAGGAATGGAATGCACACAGAAGAGCTGCCATATCTATTGAGCGGTTTGAGCGTGCCACCAAGGGGCACCACCAGGGTGAAGCAGAAAATGAAATGAAGTCACTAATGACTGTGTTTCCATACTAAATCTGTCTCCCCCCCATCCTTATTTATTCTTTTAATGTGACTATGTTTTCTTACCAGTGAAGTCACCACCTGGGATGGAAGTAGATCTGGTTCATAAAATTCCTTCTCTAATTTTATTTATTTTTTTAAAAGATTTTATTTATTTATCAGAGAGAGAGACAGAGGCAGGCAGAGGGAGAGGGATGTGGGACTCGATCCCAGGACCCTGGGATGATGACCTGAGCCGAAGGCAGATGCTTAACCGACTGAGCCACCCAGGCGTCCCTCCTTAGCTAATTTTAGAAGAGGTCAGGTCACCGGCCACTTCATTAACTCATTAGAAATTAAAACAATGTTTATTGAGTACTTCGGTGTTTTAAAATTTAATAACCCCAGAAGGATATTTGGTGGCTGAGCCCGTGGTCATAATATGGAAGCTTCGTCGGATATTTTTTTGCTGCTGGATTTTAAAGACAAGTTTTCCTTTTTCTTTTCCTGTTCTTTTCTTTTTTTTTTTTTTTAGGATATCAGGCATTTTTGGTACTTTCTTTGCTTTTTTTTTTTACTCTTCCTCTCCTTTCATTTTTTTCCTCTTTGTCTTTTCCCTCCCCCCTCCCCCTGCTCCATCCCTCCTTCCCTTCCTTCCTTTTTTCTAGGAAGAGCAGTCACCTGAGTGTGTGGTGACACCATGACACACAATACTTTTGATTCTGAACAACCACTATCTTCTGTTTCTCAGGCACCCCTTGCCCCCATGCACTGGTCCGCAGCATTTCTGAATGATGGTTTTTCCCAGGAGTGTATCAGAGGCTGCAACAGTTTTATCTGTCCGCCTTGTTCACTCATTCTGCCACCTGCTACCAACTCGTAGGAGTCATCTGAAGCTGATGGTCTACTTCCTGCAAAGACACTTGCAAAGTAGGCTTTGCTTTTTTTTCCCCTGGTTATAGTGAAATAGTTCATTATAGGAAAGTTAGCAAATACCACAAGCATCTGGGGAAAAATCACATGCCTCCCCAAATCCTGTGGTTTCTTGCATTGGCCACAATGTCTGTCTGTACAGATATTATTTCTTTTCTGCACACAGAAATGCTTATATATTTGATTATCTGTATTACCTAAAATTTGGGATCAGACTATATAATTTTTAACCTGTTTTTTTCCTGCCTAAACATAGAATGTTGACACATTACCATGCCACTGAAGATTCTTTTACCACAGTGGCTTTCTTTTTTTTTTTTTTTTTTTTTTTTAGTATTTCCTGCAGTAAGAAATACATTTTATATAATGACCTAGCATAAACACACATGCATTTTTTTAAAAGTCTCATGAAACTGTACTTACTCTTGCTGTGTGTAATGCACTCTTGATATTTTCTATTCTTCTATTTAAAAAGCTGGCCAGGGCCCACAAAAACTGGTTTCGTGACTCATTAATGATTTGTGACCCACAGTTTGAAAACTACTTTTTTTAACCACGTGAATTTTATTGGCTGTGAAGTTCCTGGTATGGTTTGGGTGTATTATACGTATTTAATTGATGCCACATAGTTTCTGTGTTTCCCTAGCCCACACTGCAGTTAACAGATGGATACAGAACTCACACACACGCACACGCACGCATGCACATACACACTCAGGATAATTTCTTGGGCATACCTGGGCACTTAATTATCGGGTCAGAAGGTAAGCGGTGAGCATGATTTTTAAGGCTTTTGGTACACATTGCTAAATTTCCCTCCTGGAAGCTTCTGTAAATATTTACACTCTCGCCAACTGTGTTGGGGAATGCCCAGTTCTCCCTGCCCTCACACGCAGACACCACATTCTTTGAGTGAACTTAGAATCTCAGTCACAGAGGAGATTCACGGCATCATTCAGTGGTGAGGGGAGAAATGTTTTTGGCAGCGACTGGTTTGATCTCTGACTGAAGATTGCTATTGTGTCTAAATTGTATTATGTTAATGTCCCATGCGACATGCACCTTAGCTGAGGTTTAGCATTTATATTTCTCACCACCACCGCCAAGAAGAGAGGTGTATTTTAACAGTGGATAAATAACAGTGCTTTCTGGATCCTGTATATCTTTGTATCATCTGTGGCTGTCGATCCTCCGACTCAGGAGGAGTACAGATGTAATAACCATGCCTTGCACAATTTTTGGGACAGATTTCATTTCAAATGCTCATGCTCTATGTAGGTGTACTTCTATGTCTTATCTGGCGTCCTTCTTTCTTTCTGGTATTTTTTAAAGATTTATTTATTTTGAGATAGAGAGTGGGGGGGTGAGGCAGAGGGAGAGGGAGAGAGAATCCTCAAGCAGACTCCCTGATGAGTATGGAGCCCGACGCAGGGCTGAGCCCAGGATCCCAAGATCATGACCTGAGCTGAAATCAGGAGTTGGACGCTCAAATGACCGAGCCACCCAGGTGCTCTGGGTCCTTCTTTCTGAGTTGGACAGTGGCATCTCTCTACAGATAGGCAGGTATCCACACTTAGAGCCACACTACCTTACGTTTGGTTTACAGAAATCTCATTTGTGCAGCAAAACACATATACAGGTTCAGTTTTATTTATTTATTATTTATTTATTTTTTAAAAAGATTTTATTTATTTATTCATGAGAGACAGAGAGAGAGAGAGAGGCAGAGGGAGAAGCAGGCTCCCAAGGAGCAGGGAGCCCGATGCGGGACTCGATCCCAGGACCGTGGGATCAGGACCTGAGCTGAAGGCAGACGCTTAACCATCTGAGCCACACAGGCGCCCGGTTCAGTTTTATTTTTTAATGGCAAAAGATTGGAAGTTGCCTAAGTGTACACCAGTACGAGACAAGTTAAATAAACTGTGAGAATTCCATAGGAGGGACACAACGTGCTTGTTAAGGAGGAGACTGCACGGTACATACAGGTGTGAAGCAATCTTCAGGATGCCCTGTTGATGAGGAAAGCGGTGTGGAGTAGTGTGTAGTGTAGATCCTTTACACCGTGAACTTCTCTTGTTTTAAAACCAGGTGAGTGTAGGACTTCAATTAAAAACAGTTAATAGAGAAAAGCAAAAGATGAGCAAGTGTCTAAGATCTTTTAGAAAAATGGTCATCAGAAAAACACTTCCCTTGTCTAGTACCAATCCTGTGTTGTTTCTGATCGAGAATGTTGATCTGAGTTCTTCCAGGGTGGAGAGAATCCTTGGGAATCAAATGGACACTTGGAAAGAGTTAACCAAACCTCCCAGAACTCCCATCCACCTCCACCCCGTTTACACCCAGGGAGAACCTGCATTGTTCAATCATACTTAATCCATTTAGAGGGAGACTTTTCAAAGCCGAATTATGCCAGTTGGTACACCTCATGACTAGAATTACGATTGGCTTCTAGGGTGGCTGATCATTCAAGTGTTTTATGGAAGTTTCAAACTCTGGGTAGAATCACACGTGCGCACACGTCCTCCCCATGCACACACTTTAAAAAGATAAAGTTAGAATTTACGACTTCAACACTGTGGACCTGGTGGAAACGCTGGGGTGAGCTGGAAGACAGGAGGTTTGGCTAAGTGTGGAGACGCTGGGAAGTGGGCATTATACCCGTCACAGGACTTGTCACTTGAGTTTAGCCCTGCTCTTCTGCTCTGATTGGATTTTCAGTAGGTTTATATTCAGGCTTTAAAGTCCTTCTGACCCCGGCTCGAATCTCAGGCCTGCCCCATGCTAGCTCTGTGACCTTGGGGATAATTGCTTCGTCTCTCTGAACTTTACTTCTTGATCTTGCAAAGTGGAAAGTATAATACTTCTGCCATAGATCTGTTGATTGGGTTAAAGGAGGTACGTTCCAAAACGTGCCTTGCTTGATGGCAGTCCTTGGTAGATGCTGAAGAAGTAAAGCGGTTTCTGATTATGATGATGTTCTGGGAAGAGAGGCCTTCTATTAGGAAGGTGTTAGTGGGAATCGAAGAAGCCCCTCTGGGCTTTATTTAGGAATAAATGATTGGAGACCCAGGGTTGGAGTGGCTGTATGAACCAAGATTCCAGAAGAACTTCTCTGTGTCTTCTGTTTCTCAGTAATAATAACCATTGAACTCTTAAGATGTTTTAGACTGGATTTTTGCAGGGGCATCAAGGAGGAGTCTGGAGAGATGAGGCCTCACTGAGGGGCCAGGTTGGGAGCGGCAAACTGGGTAATTCAGGAAGGGAAGTGGGGATTCCTTCCTAAAACAAAATGGGACATACTGCTTGGAGAATGATCCCAGATACCTGCTGGTGTGAAGACCCTATAGTTTACAGCACTGACCACAGCATCCATATGTATGCATGTTGAACCCTCCAAAATGAACCCCATAGCATTCCTGCAACATTCTCAGTCAGGAGATGTGGAAGGCATGGGATAGATTTCGGTCCATCCCAATGCCTGTATTCCCATCCTCCCCCCGCCCCCTCCACCTTCTGATGAAGTGTAGTCGGATTTACCAATACCACCTGGGCTGACTGACAGAGCAGCAAGAGAGAGGAAGTTACTTTTTGGGATTTCGATCCCAAAGACAAGATTTCAAAGCACAAACCGGTGATGCCTTGTGTTGTAAGAGACTCGAAGCCTCAGATTCTCACTCGGTTCCTTTTGCTTCTTGTCATGGGGACTTCTTTCCCCTGAGTTATTACATCTTGCACTTCAGCAAAATTTTATTGCTTCGGGACCATTGAGTCTCGTGTGGGACATTTTTCACTGCTCATGGTGTAATACACAGAGGTAATTTCTTTGAAATGATTTTTGCTTGAAGTGGTTTTCAATGAATTGAGAAGGGTAAGAGTATGGATGAAGCCCTGAGTTTCTAGCATCAGGTCCAGGCATGGGGCATGTACCCTCGGCCTGGCCAGAGCATTTGATGTGAGTGTTCACTTGCACTGGTGGTGCGTAAGCAGGCAGTGGTCCATTTTATCCTCTCATTGGACCACAAAAAGAAAAAAAAAAGGCATTGGTTAATGCTATCATGTTTAAGTCTCTTCCAGATTATTTTTGAAAGTTTTTCTTCTGAAACGGAATGTTTTCATCAAAAGGGAATGGTCGTTGCCGCTCAGAGGTGGAGGTTAGTGGTTCTGCTGGGAAAACTGCCAGACAGAGCAATCTTGATGGTGATGTGGCAGAGTGTGGAATTATGCCCTGGGTGTTGGATGCCCAGCCTCGGATTTTCATCTATTTTTGGTGTTTTTCCGGGCTCTTGTATACAAGAGATTTTCTTTCCTGTTACTACTTTGAGCTCAGACAGTGAGAATAGTTCGTTGGGTTTTCTTGTTTCATTTTATTCCTATCCCTCTCTCCTGCTTGCTGGCATTGGGGGGTGGGTCTCCAAAACCACCTCTAGGTTTGATGATTTGCTAGAAAGACCCACAGAACTCAGAAAAGCTGTTATACTCACCGTTGCGGTTTATTATGGTGAAAGGATACACTTTCAAATCAGGGAAGGAAACAGACATGGAGGGCAGAGTCCAGGAGAAACCAGACCCAAGTTTCCAGTTGTGCTCCCCCAGTGGGGTTGGTACAGACAGCAACAATGTGTCACAAACGAGCTAAGTGTTGCCAACCAGGGAAGTTCCCAGAGGCTTGGTGTCCAGGAATCCTGCTGGGGATCAGTTGCAGATTCCTGTGTGACTGACCTCAGCAGCTCTGTCTCCAGGCTCCCCCCACCCTCCCTGCTCCAGAAGTCAAACTGGTGTAGCATGGCTCTGAGTTCCCAGGCCAACAAAAACAGTTGCTCACTATACATTGCAACATTAGCATCATCTTTCGGGCCTGGCCCAATGTCTCAGGTGTGCAGAAATGCTCTTACCATGAAGGAGAATCCAAGGGCTCAGAGTTCATCTTCTAGGACATGGTCAAGTGTCAGTCTTTTCTTCGGAGAGTGCAGGGTTTGAGCGCCCCAAGCATGCTGAGTGTAAACCCTTTCATACACACTGCCATACCAACACAGATTATAGGTCAGGCAACTGCAAACCTTTGGGAAAATGAGGCTGCCTCCTATTATATGCAAATCAGGGGACTTGCTTATGATCCTCTGGGAGAGTTGCCTTTCTCTCTTAGCTGTCCCATAGTGAGCAAAAAATTTTGTTCAGTATACCTTGGAAGGATAAACTTTTTCATAATGTTTGCAAAGGAGTAGTTTAATTATATTTCCAGATGGCCTCTCTTGATCCAAGATTGCAGTAGAAATATTGCAAAACCTGTGAGGGATGTAATGAGAGATGTTCTGCCCACTCTTCAATCCAGGGAACAAGTTTCAGTCCTAGCGACCAGAGTAGGCTTTCTGTTTTTGAAATTTTTGTCTTTAAATCAAATACTCTGGGGTACTTGGGTGGCTCAGTTGGTTAAGTGTCTGCCTTCGGCTGTGGTCATGATGTCAAGGTCCTGGGATTGAGCCCCGAGTGGGGCTCCCTCCCTGCTCAGCAGGGAGTCTACTGCTCCCTCTCCTTCTGCCCCTTACCTCCCCCTCCCGCCAGCTTATGCTCTCTCTGTCTCAAATAAATAAATAAAATCTTAAAAAAATACTCTAAGATCAATATGGTAGTTTCCCCTGCTCTTTTCCTGTTTCCCTCACACCCTTCCCTGTCCACCCATGCCCCAGTCCTCCCCCAGACCCTGGGCCCCAGATGAGCCTTAGGAAAAATTGCCAAATAGATAATATTTTTTGAAGGCAGCTTACATCAGCTACCTTTTTACATAGTATGAATTCTGTTGACACATGTCTGCTCCAATAAATTGACATTCTCATCCTGACGGACTCATTTGGTGAGCTACGTTGATATGCCCTCTCTTAGGCTGACCCTGTAGCTTTGCCACCAAACAATAGGAAATGCATGATTATTTTCATGCTAACGAGTTTTGGAGAGCAACAAGCCTTTCCTTTCCTAGCTTTTCACAGTGACACCCATTGACCTTACACTGGCATTCTGAGCATCACAAGGGACGGTCAGAGCCTGGGTGACTCTGTGAGCTCTTTATATCCCGAAGAAGCCCACAGAAACACCTTTTGGCAATAAAACCCAAAAAATATCCTACTACTTGAATGGGACTGATTAGAGTTCTGGAAGGAGGCAGTGTAGTGTGGGTTAATGGAAGCTCTGTATTTTAATTGTTGACTTTGCTCCTGCTACTTCCTAGCTGTGGGACATTGTGTATGTCATCTAATCCTACAAGCTTTTCGTTTTCTCCTTATAAGGTAGCGATAGTACCTATTTCATGCCATAGTTATGCTGATTAGTGTGATAGAACATATAAGGCTTCCAGCACTGTGCTTAGCACATAATAAACAGCCATAAAACGGCAACATTATTGTTGTCAACATTAGTAGTAATAATAAAAATAATACATTCTCATGTAGCTAAAAATCTCCACACCTACCCTGTAGATTTATGGGTGAAAGGTGCCTTCCCAATAAGGCAGTCTCTGAGATTCATTGCATGTAGGGGATTTCAAGAACTTTCTGCCTAGAATTCCTCTTCTGTTCTTCCAGGATATGGGGAAATAGGAACAATGGAAGATCAATTGATCTATCTGTCTATCCATCCATTCATTCTTCCATCTGTATCTGTAGATGTAGGTATAGATAGATAAATAGATATAGATGTTTATTGGATATATTTGACATACAACATGTAAATTTAGAGTGTACAATATGTTATTTTGATGCATTTATGTATTATAATATGACTGCCATTGTAGAGATGTTTATCTCAGTATGTAATTACAGTACAGTATTGTTGCCTGCATTCATTATATTGTGAATTAGATTTCTATGGCTTATTAACTGCTGATTGCAAGTTTGTGCCCTTAATATAACATCAGTCTCATGCCCCACCCCCCATGCCCTGTTAACCATCCATTTTATTTTCTGTTTTCTACAGGTTTGATTTTTTTTTTAAGATAATTTGACTTACCTCACCTAGCATAATGTGTTCAAAGTCCATCCGTGTTGTCCCAGATGGCAGGATATTCTCATTTCTCACAGCTGAATAATACTCCATTGTGCATATATACCTCATCTTTTTCATCCATTCACCTATCGATGGGCTGGAAGATGTGTTTTAGAGCTTATCAAGGTATAAGCACATGTATCTTCTTCTTTTACAAGTGCCCATACATTGGTATTGTGAGGTATACTCTTGGTATCTTTGGTTATTACTCATCTGATGAATAATCTTGACTCTTTCCATCCCAAGCCTGGACTTGGAAAACTGGATTTGTTAGTTATTTTCTTCTCTCAAACATCTTTCTTTTTATAAAGATTTTATTTATTTCAGACAGAAAGAAAGTGAGAGAGAGAGAGTGAGAGCGAGAGAGCACGAGTTGGGGGAGGGGCAGAGGGAGAAGAAGACTCCCTCCTGAGCAGGGAGCCTGATGGGGGCTGCTCGATTCCAGGACCCTGGGATCATGACCTGAGCCAAAGGCAGGTCAAAGCCTAACTGACTGAGCCACCCAGGCACTCCTTCTCTCAAGCATCTTGGTATAGGGTGACTGGGGTTCCCTGGAAGGTCCCCTGTGTGTGCCAGTCGATCCCCGTGCATCAGCTGACAGTGGACACCCTTCTGTATTTGAGTCTGTTTCCCGTGTACCTCAGCATTCAGTGTGGTCATGTGGCATCACATTTTACAAAGTAGTGAGTGATAGTCTCTAAGATGACTCCTTTCTTTGGTTCAGAAAGACACATGAGAGTTTCACTCCAGCCTGGGGTATAGTATTAAACATCATGGGTTAGAAAAAACAGCAGTAGGCTGGAAGCTGGTGGGCTTGGATTCTGATCGTTGTCCTGTCCCAAACTTTTTGTTTGAATTTGGGGGAAAAAATCACCTCCTGTCTCTCGGTCTCAGTTTCCCTCTCTGAAAAATGGGGAGGCAGGGAAGA
The DNA here is from genome assembly GCF_037043125.1 of Eumetopias jubatus. Lineage (NCBI taxonomy): Eukaryota > Metazoa > Chordata > Mammalia > Carnivora > Otariidae > Eumetopias > Eumetopias jubatus. The sequence goes on from NW_028274818.1 coordinate 91,019,408, forward strand.
TTAGATTTGTTAAGAGGTCTGGGTCTGGGTTAGGCTGGGTTCTTTCAGCTCAGAAGCACATGGTGGTGGCGTTTCATGGGTACGCGTAGGCTGCCTGAGTTCCCGTCCTCACTCGGCTTCGTGGCTTTGCACACATTACTTAACCTTTCTGTGCCTCAATTTGCTGTTTTTAAAAATAGGGGTCCTTGTAGTCTTGCTATGAGGATTGAATGGGTTTAAATAAAAGTAGTGTGTTTAGAATGGCATCTGGCACTTGCATTAAATGCTACATGGATGCCACATGATGTTATTATATAGGCAGGGATTAAATTTACTCCTGTAAAGAAATATGCTCTCTCTAAAAAAATTTTGAAAACGTGGTTCTCTCAGTCTGTCTTCGTAGATATTTATTTACTAGAAGGAAAGACACAGGGTCATGTGATCCTAATGGCAGCCAACTTTTGGTCTTGGTGTGGGGACTATGCTGGGGTTGTGGAGGGTGGCAAATTCTAGGCCTGCTCAAAGGGCCGCCCTTCCTCTTTCCTGGCCTCCCACTGCTTTGTTCAGGGAGTGGGGGGCAGGCTCAGTGTTGCCAGAGCTTCCGTTTTGCAAGAAAAAACCAGATCTCTGAATTTTTATATGAGATCTCCCAATTTTTTAGATTGCCACAAGTGTGTAAAATCACAGGTTGGGCCACGCAAACCCATCCATGCAGGATTCTGGTCTTGGCTCTCAGGTCTTAGAAGCCCACCTACTCATTTGTTGGAATGGTACCCCTGGAGGCAGCAGGACATGAATGTGAGCGTGTGGACTTGGGGGCAGAGCTAAGACCAGAAACCAGGCCCTTAACTCCCAAACCCAAAGCTGTCTACCGTAAACCATTTAACCAATACATACTGATTGTGTGCTTCTGTTCTGGGTACTGTATGGGGTGCTGGGGCACAATGGGGCCCATGAAAGATACAATTCCTCCCTCTTAAGGAATTTACAGTGTAATACGACACTCAGCCTCAAACCAACCAAGCATCCCAGGCCTTTCTGGTCTCCTTAGGAGGCTGCCAGCTAGTGTAATGAGCAGACCGGTGTGATTTGGACAGGTATGGAAGTGAATGCAGGGGACCCATCCCCTGTGACGCAGTTGTATCCCAACATAAGCCTTTGAGAGGGAGTGTGCTTGAAGTCAATGGGGACAGCTGATGGTGAGATTTCACGCTTTATTATGGGGGTGGTGAGGGGACCAGTGACCATTTTGGCCTAGTGGAGTTTTCTTGTGTGTCTTACCTCATTCTCTCTGGGACGTTCATACCAGGCTATGGAGGGCTGACCTTTCTGGGGGTTCTCTCTACAATGCAGTGTGCTTTGTGAATTCAGAACCCATCTTTGATGTAAAAAAAACCCTTGGCGAGGTAGATGATTCCCTAGGGTATTGCAGTGAGTACACATCCGGTATCTGTGCCGTGAAGAGCTTGGCCACCAGCCCCTTGCAGTCTTATAGAAGAATCTCATTCAAAACTTGGGTAAGAGGTCAACATGGTCCCCTGAGGTGAGCATTTAGGCCATCAGCATTACAGAACATAGTCATGGATATCGGTTTTATAAATCAGGACTCTATCTGTTGCAAGTGACATCATCCTTCTTCACAAAGGAATTTATTTGTTCAACGAACTGAAAAATCTCATCTTGTCCAGAGGTTCCAGGAGAAGCTCTAGCCAAGGACTCAAAGCCTTTGGGGCTCTGTCTCTAATCGTTTGCCCTGCTTTGCACTGGCTTTATTCTCAGGCAGACCTCCCTGATGTGGCGACCACCAGCGGTTCCAGGCTTACTCTCAGATGGCCCACCCCTCGAAGAGGAAATGGGATGTTGGTTTCTCAGCTAGATTCAGCAGAAGTTCTAGGCTGATTCTCATCAGCTCCGACTGGGCTCTGTAGCCATCCCTGGACCAATTGCTGTGAGCCTGCTGGTACAGACCTGGGTCTCCTGCCAACCCTGGGGCTGGGCTGGAGGCAGCCTGCCCCAAACTCTGTCTACTGACTCACATGCTAATCTCTTCCGGAAGCACACCTGCAGACACACCCAGAAATCACGTTTTCCAAACTATCTGGGCATCCTTTAGCCTAGTCAAGCTGACGCAAAAAGTTAACCATCTCTAAGGCCAAGTGAGGACATTAATTGGAATGATGATCCAAAACAATGTTGGAAGAGCATATCTTTCGGGATATGACCATTCTGGGTCATAATGTCCCCTGCAGAGTGACCTCGACCATTTAAATATTGGGTGTGATTCATTTGAAGTGAGGAAAGAAACCATGCCATGGGAGGTTACTCAGGAATATCTGTGGGGCGAGGGTTCATCATCTGGATTTTGAGAGCGTTCCTGTGAAGATTATGTGCTATATAGAATATACACAATTTCTGGTGCTCCCTGGATGCTCAGTAAATGTCCCCAGATTTCCTCAATTCTGTAAGATGTACTTTTATTCTTCTGATCACCAGGAATAAAGCACTGCTAATGAAACTATGACAGTACTTTCACATATAGAGTTTTAAAATGTTGTATCTATTGAAAGAGCATCCTTTATACTTGGACACTTATTTTCTGTCACGCTTGTGCCTTCATACGTCGGGAAAAGTAAATGAAATGAACTGGTTTGAATGCTCAAAAAATGTCCCATTCCAAGTTCAATCTTGCTCTGTCACTCCCAGTTTGCAGCGTGTTTCCCATCCACCTTCCCCATAGTATTGTTCTCTGTTCCCTCTGGGCTGTTGGTTTTGAGTACTTCTTTTTCTTTCTTTCTTTCTTTCTTTCTTTCTTTCTTTCTTTCTTTCTTTCTTTCTTTCTTTCTTTCTTTCTTTCTTTCTTTCTTTCTTTCTCTCTCTCTCTCTCTCTCTCTCTCTCTCTCTCTCCCTCTCTCTCTTTCTTTCTTTCTTTCTTTCAGAATTTATTTATTTAACAGAGAGAGAAAGAGAGAACACAAGCAGGGGAAGTGGGAGAGGGAGAAGCAGGCTCCCCGTGGAGCAAGGAGCCCGATGCAGGGCTCGATCCCAGGACCCTGGGATCACGACCCTAGCTGAAGGCAGATGCTTAACCAACTGATCCACCAGGCGCCCCAAGATTGATTGATTTATTTTAGAGAGGGAGAGAGAATCTCAAGCAGACTCCACACTGAGCGTGGAGCCCGCCTTAGGGCTCAACCCCAGGACCCTGTAATCAGGACCTGAGCTGAAAACCAAGAGTTGGATGCCCAACTGACTGCACCACCCAGGCGCCCCAACTTTGAGCATTTCTTAGAGTGCTCCATTATTGTCCTGGATTTCCTTGCAGGCTGCTGCTGGTTTTGCTGTGCAGGATCAGGCAGTGACAGTATGTCATGACTACTACCTGTCCAGTGGCGACTGTGAAGCATATTCTGATAGATATTTCAGGATGGGTGAAATAAATAGGGCAGTTTGCTCACTTTCTCTGCCTCTCCCATATTTGCCGACAGCAGCACCTGGGCAGTGACACCTAATCTAATTATCCACAGACTCGTACCCCTCTCTTGATTCTGTGCAGGAAGTGTGTGGGTGACTGTGTCTTCTGTGCTCTGCTTCATCTCTGTCTCCTACGTGAAATCTTCCCAGCTGACAGTATGCAAACTCAGTGTACCACAGCCAAGCCTCAATGACTGTAAACTCAACTCGAAACTCATTCTTCACTACTCATTATATTCCCAAGTGTATTGACTGCCTCTCTGTTCACCGTTGCTGACTCAGGGCCTTTGCCTTTCTTCTCTGTTTTGTCAGTGGTTCCCAACACGGGGAGTCACCGCCCTTCCTGTTGGCAAGTGAGGGCAGCATTTTCGGTTGTCCTAGGGACCAGGATGGGGACCCTGCCTGGAGAGACTAGGTAGGCGGGGTCCAGGGGTTGCTAAATGTCCGTGATGTTCAGGAGAGACCCACACGAGATAAACAGTCCTACTCCAAATGCTAGCCTCACCCCCTTTAAGAAGACCTGTACCTCGGTGGCTCTTGCCCTTTGCTTTGCTTGGTTGTGTCTTTCTGGTCACTCGTTCACAATGTGAATAGTACCCTCTAGAAGTGTCCAGAGCGTAGCCTGCATCCATAGGCTGCTCCTGCCAGCCCAGGTCCCTCTTTATCATACTGCCTACCCTGCCCGAGATGATCTTGTCTGTCTGCTTCCTTCCTTATTTTTGTTTGTGCCCCCTCCCTGGTATATTTCACTCCTTGTGCCTGTTTTGTTTACTGCTGTATCCTCAGCATCCAGAACAGAACACTGCACTTAATAAATATTTACTGAAGAAATGAATGAATGGAGACTTAGAATTGTCTGCTGATTAACTTAAGCCTCTCATTAGACAGGCAGCTACTTGTACTTACCCACCTTCCCTGTCTCCTCTGTCGTGAATGACATGCTTAAAGCAAACAGATAAATGAGCGACTGAAAAGACTCTCCAGTTCTTGGCTGTTATGAATGTCTGTGATTCCTATTTCTGTTTCCAAAGGAATAGTGACATTGCTCATCAGTGTCAGAGGGAATTGGATAGATGATGTCTTAAGCTGATTGTTTCCTGAAAAGTGCTCCCTGGATGTCTCTATTTGGGATGGCAACACGTGTGTGCGTGGGGGGAGATTATGATGTTGGTTATTGAAAGATGTCCTTTCCACTTAAGCTTTTGTCTAGATTCCAAGTGTGGAATGGGGGGGGGGTGGGGAAACAGTGCTGTTAGGGCATTGGCTTATTCCTGTGGCTGAAGTGATTAAAGTAAGGGCACCTCTTCAAGGCTTCCTCCAGAAAGGCAGAGATGAGACCCGGGGGACACTGTGTCGTCAGTACTCAGGGCTCCTTCTAAGCCAAAGATGTGTCTTCTCTGGTTCTCTTAATGCAAGTATTTGTCTGCTCTGATCAGGTCCTTAGATGGAATGAGCCTCAAAGGTCTTAGGTTCCAAGTGACTCCCATTGCAATTGATGCCTTAATTCAATCAAGGTGGGACAGGTAGTTAGCAGCCAGGTGTTTGGGCTGTGGTTCCCTTCATGTAGTGGAGTCTTGTAGATTTTGGCCAGTTTAAACCATGTAGGATGAAAGGGTTTTTTTTTTTTTAAGATTTTATTTATTTGACAGAGAGAGACACAGCGAGAGAGGGAACACAAGCAGGGGGAGTGGGAGAGGGAGAAGCAGGCTTCCCGCGGAGCAGGGAACCCGATGCGGGGCTCGATCCCAAGACCCTGGGACCATGACCTGAGCCGAAGGCAGACGCTTAAGGACTCAGTCACCCAGGTGCCCCGAATGAAAGAATTATTAACAACAAAGACCATGGGGCACCTGGGTGGTGCAGTCAGTTAAGCAAGGGGCTGGCTCTTGATTTCAGCTCAGGTCATGATCTCAGGGTCATGGGATCAAGACCCGAGGCGGGCTCTGGGCTCAGCGAGGAGTCTGCTTCATGATTCTCTCTCCTCCTCTGCTCTTCCTCCCCCCCCGAAAAATAAATCTTGAAATAAAAGAAAAATAAAAACAATGGCCACTCCTTGGTGGTAAGCACCTTCCATAACATTTTCTCACTCAATCCCAATAACCTATGAGGGCACTACTATGTTACCCCTTTCACAGAGGATGAAACTGAAGCTCAGAGAAGTGGAACCACTTGCCCACGGTCACACAATGGTAGAGCCAGGGACTCATAATTCCCTTCCCTCCCAAACGGACATTCATAATTGCTATAGTAGATGGGATTTCCTTTTTCCTTTGTTACTTTAATTAAAAAAAATTTTTAAATTCCATTCATTTACTTGACAGAGAGAGTGAGAAAGAGAGCATAAGCAGGGGAGCTGCAGGGGGAGAGGGAGAAGCAGGCTCCTCACTGAGCAGGGAGACTGATGTGGGGCTCGATTCCTTCCCAGGACCCCAGGATCATGACCTGAGCCAAAGGCAGATGCCCAACCGACTGAACCACCCAGGCTCCCTGTTACTTACTTTTAATCTCTGTTTGCTAGAAATGCGTGGAAAGAAAGAGTGTAGGAGTAAATATAATTGAAAGATTAAGGTGAGAGTTTCTCATCACCGGGCCTAAAAAATCATAGATTTTTCATTTCTGCCTAGAATCTGTTCTTACTACATTTTTGATCACACTGTGCAGTTTGCATGTGTGTGCCGTGTGCCTCCTTTCCTTCTGTAAAAAGTATTTGAATTGAAGGGGTTTCTATTTTTGAACCACTTGTCGTCTTTCCTTGCCATGCAGGACCTCCACAGATGTTGCAAGATTCATTATACGCGGACGTTTTTTCCGTCCCATTTTGCATTTGAACATCAGAGATGGATCATAAATTGTTTTTTTATTACTTTAAATGATGTACTCCTTATTCTTTTTTGTTTTATTTTGTTTTTGTATAAAGAAAAACATTTACCTCGAGAAGATTTGATTTTAAGTGCCAGCACTGCATTTCCTTAAAGGATGCATTCGAGAAAGAAGAGGGGGAAAAGAAAAAGCAACAGGCTCAGGTTGGTAGGACTGTTAGTAGTTGAACAAAATACTTTGAGGGTACCTCTTCTCGATGAACTTGATTGAACTTTAGATTCGGTAAGTTTTAAAAATAAAGGGAGTCTATTATATCATCTTTATTTGAAGTGATAGTAAAAAAAATGCTCTGCAGCTTATAACACCTTGCTTATATTATTTAATTTAATTGATTCAAATTAATTCAATGAGGTTTGTTTCTAATGTGCCTGGCCTTGAGCTGGGTGCTGCCATGGGGGTGGGGAGAACACTATGCTTGGTCCCAAAGAATTTGTGATTTAATAGAGAGTCATGCATACATAAACCTGTATTGTGACAGAGGTCTCTCTGAAGCAGACTGGTGATATACTGGGCATCGCTTTCAGTGGGAAATGACGAAACCAACAGAAAAGGAGACTTTATTTGCTTGCATAACTGAAAAATCCAGGGGTATAGGTAAATATTCAAGTAGCTGGATCTGGGTGTGCAAATGCTCCCTCTACCCCCGCCCCAAGCAATCCCCTGGATGTAATTTTGTGTATGTTTGTCTATAGATAAGCTTTCCCCGTAATGATGAAGATGGTCCCAGAAATTCTGTGCATTCACCCTACTAGCCTAGGTACCCTGGACTGTAAAGAGAAGTACCTTTTCTAAGAATCCCACTAGAAGTCTCAGTGTTGATTCTCATTGGACCCCCTTGGGTCGTATGTCCATTCAAAGCCAGCCACGGTGACCATAGAAATAGAGTGCTGGTTGGCCATGTCTGAAACATGGGCAGTCTTGGATTCAGGGAAATGGGGTCAATTATAACCCTACTGGGAAAACATGATGGAGAGGGTTGGTTCCAAGGAAACATAGGGAGTGCTCCTAGAAAAATAAGGGGGAATGGATGGATTCCTGGCAAGCAAAAGCAACAGAGGTATCTTGCACTTCTCAATCATTAAAACTTTTGAAAGTCTCTTGTACTATATTCCGTAGCTTGAGGCTGTTTCTGTGCTTAGCTGTGATTGGCTTCTCTTTCCACTCTGTGGTTGGTTCATGGTTTGAGCCTTAGCGTCTGCCATCCGTCTCTACTTTCAGCCTTCTGGAACGTGAATGCTTCCTGGCTTTAGTTGTCACACATCCAAAGGCTGATTTCAAATTCTTTAACTCTGGCCTTGACTGCTCTGGCAAATGTGTGCCTTAGCATATTTCTAATCCTTCTCTTGAACTACCTTCCGGTGGTGTTAAATTCACGTCAAACTCGACATTCACAAACTCAAGGTATCAACGTTCCAAAAATCAGAATCCTACTGAGCTTCCCCAAAGCCCCAGGTCTTTGAAGGTATCAGTGAGGTCCACCATACCTAATTATCATCTCAACATTCCAGTTAACTGTTGAGATCTGTTTTGCTAACAGGGAAGCTTTGCATGTTCTGGTGAGGAAGAAAGAGGATAGATTTCTGGCTATGAACACATGGGCTCTGAGGGCCAGAACACTTGTCTTTAAATCTTGGCTTTTATATCCATCCTCTATCTGTGTGACCTTGGGCAAGTTACTTAACCGTTCTTTCTCAGTTTGCTCATCCATAAAAACAGGGATAATAATAGTAACTACTTAAGAGTGTTGTGTGAATCAAATGAATTATACATATAAAGCACTCAGAATAGTGTTATTGCATAATCACTTTAAAAATGTTAGATATTTATTTTAGGAGCAGGTGAGGTGTAAATCAATCAGTCAGCGTATCAGGGAAGTCAATATTTGGTAAGGCAGCTTACTTTTTGGCTTGATTGGTCTTCTCATACTGATCCCCTCTGACTCTCAACATCCACTTCCACTTGCTCCATCTCTAGCTGTGTGGAATGAGTCTTACTGTTCTAGAACATGATGGCTTTGCAACTATTTTCCATTCTCTGTATCATCCCATCTCAGTGTCCCCTTCTCTAGTTTAGATAGTCTAAAGTCTTCAGTTGACACCTTCTAGGCTCTTGACCACACTTTCTATTCCATTCCGGATTACCCCAGTTGTGTTCTTCTTCAAATAAAGTGTCCAGAAGTAAATTCAATGTCTCATCTATTTTTTAAAATGTCTTTTAGAAGGTTCACTTTCTGCATTCTTTATATTGCACCTCTGTTAACATAACATGAGATTCAATTAGCTTTTGAAAACCATCTGTGTCACAGGGGTGACTATTATTGAGTCTTATGGTCCACTAAGACCTCTAAGAAACTTTTTCGTTTGTTCCAATTTTGACCAAATATCTTTTATAGTGGCATTTTTAGTAGGTCTAGAAATCTGCCTGAAGTTTGATTCTGCCATCTACCACATTGGATGATGAAACAAGCTTGGTGTGAAATGCAAAATTAATAAACATGTTTGAGTTAGGTTCAGCTGTGTATTAATAGAAACATCCCAAACATCCCAAATAACAGTGCCTTGAAGTAAGACATAAGTTTATTTTTCTCTTCAACAGGAAAGAAATCCAGAGTTAGGCTTGGTCTAATAGAGTGTGTCATTTCTTCATGGCCATCAGGGGCTCAGTCTCCTTTTAACAGGTGTTTCTCCATCTTTTAATATGTTGCCTCAAGTTTCAAGATGGTTGCTGGGATGCCAATCATTGCATTCATATTCTAAGTGAGAGGAATAGAAAAGAGACAAGAAAGGGCATATTTTTTCTTTTTAAAGGAGTTTCCCTGTAAATCCTGAAATCTACTTTTCATTAGCCAAGGCTTAGTTACATGGCTTTATCTAGTTCAAGAGAGGCTGAGGAATATTGTCTTTTGACTGGGGAACTATGCAATCATATAAAATATGGATTATATTACTAAAGATGAATGAAAGGGTAAATAGTGAGTTGAGCAGCTAGCTGGCAGTATTACACAACTTAGAGACCTTCCAGAGTAAGACTTTGAATAGATGATCAATCTATCAACATTTCTGAAATGGTTGTTCTCAGACCATCCATATCAGATTTGCTAGAGATGCTTATTAAGGATGTAGAATCCTGGGCCATGTCATATATTTTTATACACATTAAATATTTTATTACTTACTTTAAAATCAATTTTGTTGAAGTCTAATTTACATTCAATAAAAATCACAAAATTTAAGTGTTAAATTCATGAATTTTGATGAATGTATACAGTCATATAACCATCAAGATATTGAATATTTCAGGCACCTGGATGGCACAGTTGGCTAAGCATCAGACTCTTTGTTTTGGCTCGGGTTGTGGTCTCAGGGTTGTGAGATGGAGCCTTGCATTGGGCTCTGTGCTCAGCACGAGTCTGCTTAACAGTCTCTCTCCCTCTCCCTCTGCCCCTCCAGCTCATGCTTTCTCTTTGTCTCTCTCTCTCTCAAATAAATAAATAAAATCTTTAAAAAAAAATATAGATGATTTCTGTCACCCAAAAAATTAACCTTATGCCTCCTTGCAGTCCCTCTCCTGCTCTGGCCCCAACAAATATGCTTTATGTCTGTTTATTTTTTGCCTTGTATAGAATTTTATAAAAGAAGTATATATAGGATATAGTCTTTTGTATACTTTTAAATTTGAGATTCACTAATCTACATGTTTTTGATAAAAAAAATAAGCTCTGGTTTGTCCTACACATTGTTTCATTTGGCTCTAATCTCTTTACCTGGTCTCTATAGTATCATGGGACCATTTGTTAGACGTTATGTTTGGCAGATATTGGAATATAAATGCCCACTGCATACAGCCTTTCCTCTTAATTTTCATTTGAGTAAGTCATCCTCCAGATCTCTACTGATTTCACTTCCCCTGGAAAGCCTTCTTCATTCCTCTTATCGTGCATCAGGTGCTTGTTTCATATGCTGTATTGTTTTGCACGCTCACCTATTGATTCTGTGCTGATTCTAAGTCTGCTCCATTAGATTGTGAGCTTCTCAAGATTAAGGGCAGTGCCTACTCTTTGCTCGTCACTGAATCCCCTGTGTCTGTGACAATATCTGGTTTGGTGACAGTCTTTGAAAAATATTTTCAAGTGAATTAATTGAGCACAAAATGGTTACAAGTGTTATAATGTGATGTAAAAGTGCTATCGGTCAGCAAAGAAATATGGCTGAGGACATTCAGAGAATGACTTATAGAGGTTGTTATTTGGACCTTGAAGGAATTTGCTAGGCAAAGAACAGGATTAGATCATCCTGAATAAAGCAATCCACGTGCACCAAAGCATAGAGACATGAGTGGTTATGAGGTGCTTGAAGAGGAAGGAAGACTTGCAAATGTTCAGAGCATAAGGTATGTAGCAAGCAAGGAGAGGATCAAGCTGCAAGTCAAACATTGATGTTAACCATCACAATTAGTCAGAAAAAAAGTGAGATAAACTTGATAGCTGACATGGAAAAATACCCTCTGCATTGTTCCTTGATATGGTAGTACTCCTCTTTTCATAGATTTCTGGCCATTAGAGGCTGTGGACTCCATAGTGAGATAGCTGTGAGTGCTATTTCAGAAGGTAGTGAGGTTTGTTTTCAGCACCACGGGCTATGGACAGCACCCACAGAAACACTGAGCTTTTGCTGCCTTTTGCAGCCATATTTGGTTTGTCTCCATCCAAGACACTTGGCAGGATGGGACTCAGTCTGTGGTGGCAGAGCATCAGTCCTTCAGAACCAAAAAGTAACAGGTACCTGCAGTGGCAGAGGGGTATGCATAGCTGTTGCATTTCCTCATCTAATCCTTCAGCGCATCTCAGCAGATGTCATTTTTGCCTCTCTTTGACAGAGGAGGGATCTGAGTCACGGGGAGAAGAGATGAGTAGCAGATGCAGGAATGAAGCTTGGGTCTTCCTGACACCGATATCTGTATTCTGAGCCACTACGCTTATCTGTCAGTGGGCACCAACAGACTCTTATGGAAGCTTTCAACTTCCTTTGGGTGCCCAAGCATGGATATCTCCTCAGTAGAGAGCCGGCATTGTAGACAATTAGTTGGAATCTTGCTAGAACCAGCTCTTTAATACTGGGAGTGGTGGGAGGAGAGAAGGCTTTCCCTCACTCGCCTCCTCTTGAATCTGAAAGGGCGCTCTCAGTTACATGTGTCAGCTGGCAAGCAGCTGTGTGCATCTGAAATGTTTCGGCAATCGCACCTGTGCAGGGGAAGTCAGTGGAATTCAGGAAGTAAGTTTCTCTAGCACATCAGTAGGAGTCTTTGAAGCTCCAGTGGAAAAAAACCCTCGGCTACTTTCTCACTAATTTCATTTATAATTATACTTTCCTAATGGCTGTCTAGGACCTGGTCAGTGGGAGGTCCATCTCCGAGTCTGTGGGAGAGACGTGCTGAGCTCTCCCCAGCTTCACTGGTTCCTGGTTGTGCTTGGATGGGCATGCTCACATATGGCATAAACATTTCTTTCTTAATGGTTGCATGCCACTCCTTCTCGCTTTAAAATGAGCCCATACTGTGCCCCATTAGCTGAAATTGACATGATGGTTATTTTCAATGCCATTTCTTTAAAGAACTCAGCCTCACTGTGTGCACTGCTAGCTTTCTCCCCTTGCTTAAGTGGAATGGAGAACCTCTGGGAAAATGTGGTGGCAGCTTTTCAGAAGCTGCAGAGCCCCACTCCTGCCTTCCCACCCTCACATCTACAGCTCAGAGAGCATCATGCATTATACAAACATTAAGGATTCCTCCTTCAATGCAGAATCCTCTGGAAATCTCAGAATCAAAAAGCTCCATGCTAAAAATTCATGAAGCAATATCCTTATTGGTAAACTTACATATCCAGCTGAGATACTCCACATGATAATGCAATTTTCTATGCAAAAAGGGTTTATCTCCATCCAAATATTATTCCACATTATTATTCATTCTGGAGAAGTGATTGCTGTCCTAGGTTAACTGATTGAACTTTTGGAACCAAAGCTTCAAGCTTATCTTACTGGCTATTGCCTGACTTCTCATAAATTGCCATTAGATTGGTAGGAATGAATAAATGTACACTCCATTAGGAAACATTAAAGTTTTTATACTCATTTAGAATAAAAACAGGATTAAGGGGGGGCATTTCTAAGATTCAGTACAGCGTGAAATTGAAATCTTTTTGGCATGTGAAATATACAATATGAATATTCTTCCTGCTTTCTGGAGGCTGGGGAGATTAGTGGACAGACCACTCCAAGATTCACCTGTGGATGGTAGAAGAGGAGAAGTAGGAAAAGCCCATTTTTGTGCTTCCCAAACTGTGTCTATTAATTATTAGATTTTTAACAAAAACAACAATAACAGCACTAGAAATATGTGTCAGGCACCGTCTTATATGCTTGTTCATCTATAGGCAGATTTTTTTAGATGGTCAAGAAGCTGGAGCAAGACTTCTCTGAAAGATTCATCTTCTGCTTCTTGCTGTGGAGTTTGTGCACACAAAGCTCTTGTTCTCTTTGTGCCTCAGTTTCCCATTTGTGAAAGGAATAGCAGCTTTTTTACCTGAAAAGATAAAGTCTGATTTATCGAATAAAGTCTGATTTATTTATTTTAGAGAGAGAGAGTGAGCGTGCAAGAGCACATGTGAGCAGGTGGAGGGCGGAGGGAAAGGGAGAGAGAGAATCCTAAGCAGACTCCCTGCGGAGCACAGAGCCCAACTTGGGACTCAGTCTAATGACCTTGAGATCATGACCAGAGCTGAAATCAAGAGTCAGACACCTAACAGACTGAGCCACCCTGGTGCTCCAACAAATGTTGATTATTGTTGCTAGTATTACTACTATTATCTGCTTTTGGTGGCTCTTCAGAGAACTCTGTGAGGTAGAGATTAGTAGCTTCAGTCCCACTTTCTGGATGCTGAAACTGAGGTTGATAGTGTAGAAATTGATCATTGCCTGAAGAAGCAGAGGAAGTACTTTCTGGTTTGCTACCGTGGTATGTAACAAACTCACAGAATTTTGTACCATGAAGCAACAACCATTTTATTAGGCTCCTGGATTCTGCGGAAGGGGATAGAACAGTTCATAGCAAGGTTGATTTGTAGGAGAGGCTCCCCAGTGTCTTGGACCTCAACTGAGAGAACGCAGCTAAACTGGTGCTGGAATCCTCTGGAGACTTCTTAGTTCATACGTCTTGGGCCTGGGCTGGTAGGACGCGAAGGCTGGGTTCAGTCGGGAGGGGTGATTAGAATGCCTCCATGTGGAGGTGCCTGGGTGGTGCAGTCCGTTAAGTGTCTGATTCTTGATTTCGGCTCAGGTCATGATTTCAGGGTTGTGAGATTGAGCCCTACGTCGGGCTCCGTGCTGAGTGAGGAGCCTGCTTAAGATTCTCTCTCCCTCTGCCCCTCCCCACCCTGAAAAAAAAAAAGCCTCCACGTGGCCTGTCCCTCACAACATGGTGACTTTTGAGGGTAATCAGACTTCTCACATTGCCACTTGGGGCTAGAAGAGTGAGTGCTCTTTTGACAAATGGAGAAGTGTGTGGTCCTTATTTTTTTATTATTATTTTTTCTTTTTTTCTCTTTTTTGAAGATTTTTATTTAAATTCAATGTAGTTACCTTATAGTTTACTATTACTTTCAGGGGTAGAATGTAGTGACTCATCAGTTGTGTATAACACTCAGTTCTCATCACATCAGTGCCCTCCTTAATCCCGTCCCCCAGTTACCCCATCCCCTCAACCCACCTCCCCTCCAGCAACCCTCAGTTTGTTTCCTAGAGTTAAGAGTCTCCTATAGTTTGCCTCCGTCTCTGTTTTTGTCTTATTTTGTTTTCCTTCCCTTTCCCTGTGTTCATCTGTTTTGTTTCTTAAATTCTACATATGAGTGAAATCATATGGTATTTGTCTTTCTCTGACTTATTTCACTTAAGCATAATCCCCTCTATTTCCATCCATGTTGCTGCAAATGGCAAGATTTCATTCTTTTTGGTGACTTGAGTAATATTCCATCGTGTGTGTACACACGTACATATGTGTACATATGTACACATGCACACACACATATACACATACATATATACCACATCTTCTTTATCCATTCATCTATTGATGAACATCTTATTTCAACTATTGTGGACATTGCTGATCTATAAACATTGGGGTGCACATGCCCCTTTGAATCACTATTTTTGTATCCTTTGGATAAATATGTAGAAGAAGCCACATGGTCTTTAATGAGCTTGGAAGTCACAAGCATTGGTCAAAGGAGATGAAACCCACTTGGATTCAAGGGAATGAGACATAGACTTTCATTTTCCATGGAAGAAGTGTCATAGACTTCGCAGCTCAGTTTTATAATCACCACACATACTGTGGAGACTTGATGTTACCTTTGCTTCTGGATATAGACCACTGGGACTTGCCCCAGCCAATATGGCAGTGTTGCCATCTTGGGAGCCTTTTGAATTCACACTTACCACAATTTCTCTCCTGCAGATATTCAAGTTCCCACTCACTCATCCTTCCTCTGTGTGTGTCCGTGCGCGTGCACGTGTGTGCAGGTGTATGCATATCGTCAGCCCCTCCTGTCTTCCTCATTCCATCATGTTACTTCACTGTCCTTTTCCCCTTCTACTGCTTCGTTTCCAGTGGATTCAATTAGTTCTCTTTGCTGCCTTAGCAATAAAGCAGCTCCCTCCACAGCATTAGAATGAGTCTCTCTCATTATTTCATTTAGATTGTTGTTATGTTTGAAAACTTGAGGGCAGGGCAGGCAGGAGGAAAGGAATGTTAATTTGCAGGGAGTCTCTGTTGTGTGGTGGGAGAGTGGCTGAAAGGGAGCCAAGAAGTGGCCACTTGATGTACTTGTGGACACCGAAAGAGTCGAAGGGTGCTTCAAGTCGCACCCCCCCCCCAGTGTCTGCTCATGCTGAGCCCCACGACCTTACAGGAGAGGACAGCTGTGTAGGTCTTGGCCACAGTCCGTTTGGAAATGACTGGTTGCCAGAGCTCCTCTGTCCACTTCAGAAGGGCCATTTCCCCTGAAAGTGCGTGCGCTCCTGTGTATATGCATTCTGTTTCCCTTCATTCTCTCCCATTATGGAAGTGCTCTTTCACAGGGGCCATCACTGGGAAAATGCAGTAGGTGGCAGAGCCCGAGCTCAGGATCCTTCTAATTTGACTCACAGAATGTCAGAGAATGTTACACAAAGCAAGGAATGAAGCTCTGTGAGTGCCCGAGCGACAGTGATTATGTAGGGATGGCATATACATAATTACAAAGCACTCAGGGTTTTTTGGTTCATCATCTGTGTTTAGGGTCTCCCTTTCAGGAGCTTGAAATGTCATCAGGTAGCTGAATAGTGCTAACAGACTTGTGTTTCATTCTGGCTTCACACTGTGCCAAACGGGAAACCGTATTTGTTACTAGACTGAAGAGCATCTTAGTGGGGGCAAAACAAAAGGACCGGTGGGGAGTAAGCAGGTCTAGATTTAAATCTAACTGCCTTTCCTCTTTTCTTCCGCTATTGGGTTTACACACTGCTGGTGTTTTTTTTCGGGGAATGGGGATTAGATCATTTGGAGGAAGCTGGGTGGGGAAAGGTTGGTGCTGCTGCTATGGGTAGTGGTCCCAGCCCAAGATGGACGAAAGGAAGTCCCTAGGTCGTGAAGCCTTAGATTGTTAAAAAAAAAAAAAATTGGCTTTCCCACCGTGTTTCTGTGACGGGTAAGTTTGAAATCTCTCTTCTGTTTCATCTTCTTTTCTTTTTTTTCATCCTAAGATTAAATCTGGGACTGTTGGAAAGTTTTGCAAACCAGGGAGTGATTCAGATCAGCTTTGGAAATACAGGTGGAGATTGGACCAGGAGGGTCTTCCCAGGTTCGTTTGCTTTATTAATAAACAGGTCACAAAAAGACAAGTTTCATCAAAGACTGTGGGGTCTAAGTCACTAATTATGCCGACTAATTATCATATTAGGGTGTTGGGCTCTTCTCCAACATGGCTCAGCCCGCTCTAGTTATATTTCACCATTGCAAATGACCAGCCGAATGGGCCCATCGGAGAGTATTAATAACCTGGAGACCTAAAATGGAGATGCTTTGGGGGGGCGGTGCCAATATGTGTACTTGGATGAGAAAGGCCATTCCACACGTGAAAAATGAGATGTTAAGATGTTAAGTTATGCAAGAGTGAGGGAAAAGTTTAGTAATTAATCACATGGGTCCTAATGAGGAGAGCAAGTCAACGTAATACAAGGATTTGTCTGAATGGATTATAGGCAAATTTAAAAGAAGGAGAGAAAAAGCCACAAAGGGCATTGCCGGCTTGGGCCTTTGGCTCTTTAGAAATCCTCAGTCATTCTTACAATCAATTCTGCCTTTCCTCAGTAGCCACACGTGAAACACGGCGCTCTCTTCATCATCTTAGATTAACCTCGAACTGCAAACCATATATTTACTGACGTACTGAGTATTTGTCTTCCAGAAATACATTTGAACGCTGTTTATTTCCCTGATAGGTCTGCTATAATGCTTTTGAGGTGCCATATTGCTACATACATACTGTACTTTAATATCTGTACCAGCTAATTCCAACTGTTTAGGAACTGCTAAGGAAGCAGCTGTGTGGGGCCCCCACAATTACAGATAGAATTTTTCTCATAAACTGTTTAATTGTTTGCTTCTGGAAACAATTAGACTGATGGTATTATAGAACGAGTGTCGTATTGCAGCCGGCAATCCTCTTTATGAGTTTTCTTAGCAAAATACCATGTTGACATATGCTGGGCCCACAAAGAAGATTCAGTTATAGGGTGGCCTGACTTCCAAGGAAATTGTGTTCAGTAGTAGGCTACCCGGGAAAATGGCATTGCCAAGGGGAAATCGGTCTGTAAACAATGCTGTCTTGGCGCTGGGTGTGGGCACTCAGCCCCCTCTGCTGCAGTGCTGCAATGGGCGGAGGGTGGGGGGGACCCTGCATCTTTCTTCAAAGCTGAGTGAATAGCACGGAGTGTGATGCATCACTTCTGATACTTGGCCAGGCCGGGAGGTATTCACAGTGCTGTGGCTTGCAGAGCCCCAGTACATTATCATGCCTGTTATCTTTGTGTTATCTTTGTTTGAATGGTTTGTGGTCCCTAGGCAGAATGGCCTCATGGCTGCCCCCTAGTGGTGCATTTCGGTTGGGTGCTTACTTGTGGCTGACTTTTTGCTATGAGCTTTTTCACGCACCATGATCTTGTTTAATCTTCTCAAGTCCTTAGGAGTTTGTGTTATTATTTCTGTTTGACAGATGAGGAAACCAAAGCTTAGCAAATGAAGTGGTTTGTCCCAGGTTACTCAGTGATGACAACTGACAAGTCCTCGTCTCAAACCCAGGCTCTCTGGCTCTAAACTCCAGGCTCTTAACAAATTTGCACACAGCTTCCTAGAAGAGATCTTAATACGAACAAGAGATTTCTTATTCCCAGGTTTTTTGCTTTGTTTTGTTTTAGGTGTGTGTTTGTTTGTTTCACAAAGGCCAATAAAAGTACCAAAGAAGTGGGTTCCACTCATTCGTGGCATTGATTATTTCCTCCTTCGGTAGTCAACTTATTCGATTTTCCCATATTTGTTCAGCATCTGCAATGTGTCAGACAGAGTGGTAGGCATAGACATATAGCAGCGCCTTCATGAAGCTCTAGCGGAGGAGAGTGGGAAGCATAAAATAGCCGGTGAACAGAGGTATAGACAAAGCCACTCCAGGCAGTGTGAATTACTAATATGCACAATAGTTTAATAATTATTGACTTGGTTGTGTGGTTCTTATGTTTGGGATGGTTGCGAAAGGCTTTTCTAAGGAGGTTTCATCTGAGTTGAAGCCTGAATCATGAGAAGGAATTAGTCTTCGAAAGAGCTGAGGAAAGAGCAAGTTCAAAGTCCCTGGTAAAGGAATGGACTTGTGTGTTCTAGGAACATAAATGAAACCAGAGTGTCTCAACTAATCCTTGGCAGCTGTACTTAAGGCCTCCCTGAGGAGCCTCCAGTCACATAGCCCATCCATCCATGCATCCATTCATCCTCACTTCATCCATCCATATTCCAGCATCCATAATCTATCCATCATACATATGTTTATCCATCCAAAAACTATCCAAGCATCCATCTGTCCATCATTCATCCATTCGTCCAGTATTTCTGTATCCATCCATTCATATATCCATTTACTTGTTCAGAAACTACCTATTCATCTATCCACCCATCTCTTCCCCTCCCTCCATCTGTATTCCAGAATTCCTAATCTATCCACCATACGTCTATTTGTTCACCTGTCTATTCACCCATTCATCCATCCTTCCATCCATCCATTCATCCATCTAGTTAACCATCCACCCATCCTCTACGCATCCATCCATACATCCATCCTCTAGCCATCCATCCCTTACCCATCCATCCACTCATCCATCCATGCATCCAGTAGATTCATGCCTACTCTGTAAGTCCCATTGCTAGTGTCACAGTGACAGAGGTAAATAAGATGTAATTCTTCTTTTAAGAAGTTTCTCTACTATTGAGATTGACAGAAATTAATGTAAATAATATGAAAAGTGAGTTCACAGTATAGTGTTCAGAGGACTAAAGGAGCCTGAGGGAAGCAGTGATCACCTCTGCCAGGAGAGTCAGGGAAGACTTCGCTGAGGTGGTGACGTTCAAGGCTTGCCTTAGAGATGGAGTTTTTCCAGGTAGAAGAGGAAAGAGGAAACTGTACCTGAAGGCCCAAAGGTGGGAAAACCATGACATGCATGGAGGAGGTTTAAGGGTGAATGGAGTTAGATCACGGTGGTGCTGGGAGGTAAGGGTAACCTTTGTGTTTTAGGTCAAAGGTCATAAAATGGAAGCCCCAGGTTGCATTTGATTTGCAGCTCTGCTTTGTTCAGCCTGGACTGAGGTTTTCAAGAATAAGTTCTTTTCCTAGTTTTTAATTAGGAGATCTTACACACCAAAATTCAGATTTCCAGCTTCTATTGGAAACATCAGAAACTTGGCAATAGTAGGCTCACCTTCCTCCAAGGTGGCAGTGGGCTGGCTGTCTGGTCAAGGCTGCTGTCTTCAGCTGGAGCCTGGGTTCCTGTCCGCCCCAAGCTCGCCCTCCCCAACTCTATCCCCCATCCCGGAGCCGAGTATCCGTTTTCTTTTATTACCACTCTTACAACTGTTGCCTGTCTCAGAGCAAAGAGGAAAGTAAAATATTTCCTTTCCTTATGTCTCTGTTAAAAGAAGGAAAACAAAAGCTAGCCTGAGAGGTCTGTTTCATGAAAAGTGAAAGAGAAAACATATTTCTTTGGAGATGTGAAGAATACTCCATTCTTTAACATGAAGAGTATGTCAGTGTAGGAAGGATACAATTCTGGGCGGCATTATAGGAAAACACACAGACACGTATGCGGACAGACACACACATGCCTGCTCCTTTCCTTTACGTTACCTATTTGGCCCTGAAAGACATGCAAGTCTATAACCCTGACAGCAGGAGACAAGGGATCTTGAAGAATTTGAAGCAGAGGTGTCACCTAGGTATTGTTTGATCGGTGATTTAGTGAAAACGCTCTGGGTACGTGGGGAGGCTTGGTGATGATGATGGTCTTGTGGTGGGAAGGGTGCTGGACAGATCTACAAATAGAAAGGCTCTTGACAATTCTGCAGTCAAGGAAAGATGGGAGTCTGAATTAAAACAGGACGGTGGCCGGGAGGAGTCATGAGCAAGGGCCAGATGCGGATTTAGACAGGACTTGAGAAGTGCTCGGTTGTGTGACCACCTCTGTTCTCAGCCCACCCCAAAGAAGAACCCAGGTCTCCAAATTCAGTATTGACCACCAGCCTTCCTGCAGAGACAGAGACAGCTGCAGCCTCTTGAAACCTACAATATATTCTTGTAGCAAGACTGCTTTGTTGATAAAAATGATCCCTCTGTGAAACAGATGTCACTGGTGCTGGTGCAGAAAGATGGGGAAAGATAAAGAATTATAATGGAGTTGAAAACACTGTAAAAAAAAAAAAAAAAAAAAGGACCGCACAGCACAGAGCAAAGAAGCAGAACTGCTTTGAAGCTACATATCTTCCCTGCACCTGATAGTGAAAGCCTGTGAAACTTCATCCATCATTTAAAGAACTGAAGCAAAATTTGTTAGAGTAGTGCCTTCACTTCTCATCCTGTATGTCTTATCTGTTTAATAACACCAAGAACAACCTGAGGGGCAGGTCCCTAGTCATATGTTTCTCGTATTATTTTAAGAACCCCTTACCTGTGTTTCTAGTTTCATCAATTTCCCATACAGTCAGGATTGCCATGTAAGATTGAGCAGGTTGTGCACTGCTCAACTCTAGGAGGACACTGTCTACGTAGATCTCAACGTAAGTGGTGCTGTTAGGCCTGCACAACTGTACTTACTTAGTGGGCCTATTAGATCACAGTAATTCCAGTATTACATTATTTTGACTACTGTAGCTTTGTAGTATGCTTGAAATTGGGAAACATGAGTTCTCCAACTTCTAGTATAACTTTGTAAAACCTGCGTTCAAATCTCAGTTCTAACACTTGTAGGCTATGTGACCCTAGGCAAATTATTTAACTACCTTGAACCTTATGTTCCTTATCTTTAAACCAGCTACAGTTGCAGTACCAACCTTTAGCCTAGGCTCTGAGGTCACGCTGCTTGTGTTTGAACCTCTCTCTCTGCTACCTCCCAGCTGAGTGACTCTGAGAAAAGTCATTAAACTCCTTGTGCCTTCACTTTATCATCTTAAAGTGGGATAATCATAACATGTAGTTCATAAAATTGTCATCAGGATTGAATAAGTTAGTATATGTAAAGTGCTTAGAACAGAGCACTGCACGTACTAGGTGTTCAATAAATGCTAGCCCTCACTATGGTGAGGACTTGGTACAGGGTCTGGTATATAGTAGTAGCTCAATAAAGGTAAGTGTTTTAACTTGGAGAGCAAAATGTTGCTTATTTTCTGGATTTAAGATTTAATATCCTCCACAGAACTTGGTCCCTGCTCTGCAGGGTCTGGAGAAGATCCCAGGGCCTGACACATAGTAGGTGTGCAGTCAGTTGGATGACTGCTATGTGTTGCATAAACATTGTCAATTGCGTTGACCAGAATGAGGGAGTACCAGCTCCGGTCTCAGAAGCAGGAAATTGTCAAGTTTTTCTTTGCCGGAAGAATAGTACGAGGGTCCTACTCTGTATACAAAGAAATTTATTTTTATAATTTAAAATTTTATTTGGAATTTATTTATTAATTTACTTTTCTATACTTTATTGCTATTTCACATCTTTTTTTTATTTCTTAGGCTCCTTTTTTAAAAACAGACTTTTTAAGAGCAATTTTAGGTTCACAGACAAAGTCAGTGAAATACAAAGATTTCCCATATATTCCCTTCCTCACACATGCACTGCCTCCCCCAGATCAGCCTCCCCCACCAGAGTGATAAATTCATTACAGCCAATGGACCTACACGGACACATCAGTATCAGCCAAAGTCCAGAGTTTACATGTGTGTGCCTTCTTGGTATTGTACGTCCTGTGGGTTGGGACAGATTTATAATGATGTGCATCAAACATAGTCGCAGACAGCGTATTTTCACTGCCCTAAAAATCTTCTGCGAAATTCCTAGTCATCCCTCTCTCCAACCCTTGGCAACCACTAACTCTTACTGTTGCCATAGTTTTGCCTTTTCCGGAATGTCATGCAGTAGGGAGCTTTTCAAGATTGATTTCTTTCAATTAGCAATATACATTTAAAGTTCCTTCGTGTCTTTTCATGACTTGATAGCTTTTTTTCTTTTTTTTTTCTTAAGCACTGACTAATATTCCATTGTCTGGATGGACCACAGTGTATCTCTTTAGCTACAGAAGGACACCTTAGTTCTTCTAGGTTTTGGCGATTATGAGGGAGGCTGCTACAAACAGCCATGCCCAGGTTTTTGTGTGGACATAAGTTTTCAAATCCTTTGGGTAAATAAATACCAAGGAGCACAGTTGTTGAATCCTATGGCCTGAGTGTGTTTAGTGTTACAAGAAACTGCCAAATGACTTTCGAGAGTGACTGTGCTATTTTGCGTTCCCATTGGTAACGAATGAGGGGTTTTGTGGCTGTGCATCCTTGCCCGTATTTAGTGTCACACCTGTTCCAGATTTTGGCCATTCTCATTGGTGGGCAGCAGTGAATCTTGTTGTTTAAATTTGCATTTCCCCGATGACATAGGATGGGGAACATCCTTTATAACTTATTTTTGTGTCCACCCAGGACTTTCTGGTCCCATGGAATTCCTCTTTCCCTTTTTTTTTCTCCCAGGTGCCTCATTTAGGGACGCTCTCAACTTCCTAGAACTTTCTGGAACTAAGGTGGAGATGGTCTGGGTGCAGGTGTCTATTCAGGCTGGGCTGCTGGAGAAGCAGAACCTGGAAGTCAAGGCTTGAAGCTGTCTTGTTCAGTGTTGAGTTTCTAGATCCCAATGATGGTGTCTGGAACTTGGTACGGTCACAGTAAATGTAATATATATGCTCCCGAGTTGGGTCCTTGAATGGAAGTAACTTTTGTCCCTACAGAGAGATGTTACTCTCTGAGAGGCACATGGTTTTTGTGTGCTCTCTTTCCCAAGCCCCCAGAATAACTAGAAGCCTCTGTAGAAGGTCACAAAAAGGTCACAAAAAGATTGTTCCGGCACCCAAGGTGGGATAGTAGAGATACATTCCTCCTTGGGTACACGCTTTATTCACTTCCCCCATTTATTTTCACCCCAAAGGGGAGAGAGGAATGGGAAGCTCTGAATAGAGCCATACCTCCTGCCTCTTTCTTACCCATTGAAACAATGTCTTTGCTCTAATCATTATATTGTTCCAATCCAATGCTGGTATTGGTCTGATCATTGATCCTTCTTTTAGTTATTTCTAATTGGTTACAGATGTTAATCATGATCTCTGCCTAACAGATTCTGTCTCCTGTCAATACCTGTGATCAAGTTGCTATTGTTTTGTAGATTTAACCCATTGTCAGGATCCTTTGACGGCACCCAGACTCATGTCTCTTACCTTGTGATTAGGCCAAGCCTGCTGTTCTGAGTCCTTCTTTTGCACGTGCGTGCGCGCACGCGTGCGCGTGTGTGTGTGTGTGTGTGTCTAACTGCCAGGGGTTTCAACAGGGCCTAGACCAGGGGTGCCTGGGGGCCTCAGTCTGTTAAGCATTGACTCTTGATCTCAGCTCAGGTCTTGATCACGGAGTCGAGTTCAAGCCCCATATTGGGCTCCACGCTGGGGGTGGAGCCTACTTAAAAAAAAAAAACAGATAAAAACGCGTGTCTAGACCACCCGTGGGCCTGGCCTGTCTCACCCGACCTTGAGAATGGATGGTGCATTGGCTGATCTTGCATCCCCTATAAGGACATAATGAGCACCTCAGGTGTGTGCTGTGCAGTTACCTGCACAGAAAAAGACATGGCCTCTGCCTTGTATGGCTTAGAGTCTAGTTGTGCAGACCAATATTAATGCAGTAACCACATAAACGGTGAGGATGTGGGCCAGGAGGAGGGAGGGCCAGGGTACTGCCTGAGCTTATGGCAGGGCCATGAGCCTCTACCAGGCCTGCTGTGGAGCTTGGGTTGTGACCAGAAGCGGAGACCCTGAGGCGTGGGTTCAGTGGCTGCAGAGGGGAGGCAGAGCCCTCTTTAGCAGAGGAGATAGCCATGCAGTGAGCGAGCAAGCGGGGAGCATGAGGGAGGAGATCTGAGGAGGTAGGGTACAGGTGTTCCCTTCGTTTATGGAAACCGAGGCCAAGGTGCAGAATCTCAGTTGTGTTCCACTGGCCTAACAGTTCTGACCTGCTTATACTATTTAGTGAGTGGTTGCCATGTGCCACACACACATGTATTTATATGTATTAATTTAATCCTTATAGTGGTCCTCTGGGTAGATGTTGTCTTTCTCATTTTATAACCAAAGTAGGTAGGGTTCAGAGAGGTTGAGTGACTGGCCCAGGTAACTGGAAGAGGCAGGATTTGAACCCAGGTCGGCCTGCCTCCAGAGTCTGCACTCATGATCACTGTGACTTTTTGGAAGATCCAGTGAGGGGGTGGGGTGCAGGTGAGCGGAGTGGGCCAGGGAGTTCCATGCCGAACCGAGGAAGAATGAACACATCTGGTTGACTTTGAGAGAGGCTGTCATTGGAGAACCCAGCTCATGTCAGGAGGACGCTGGGGGCAAGGCATCCACAGGTAATCTGCCAAACTCAAGCCACAGCCAGGGAGGAAGTCATGGTGTAGATGCCTAACCAGAAGGGACAGGGCATCCAGACAGTGGGAAGGACTTGAGTCTGTGGGGTCGTGATGCATGTTGGGGACAGGGACAGACTCTCAGGTGTCCAGGAGGCAGGAGGTGGTCTGGAAGCTGGGGAGCTGGTCTCATTTACTTGCTTTTGACCACCTCCTGCACCTTCGCCCTTCTGGTATGCGTGCCATATTCATCTTCTAAGAAGGCTGCTCTGACCTCAGGCAAGGGCATGCGAAGCCCAGGAGTTCAGGTAGAAAACTTGAGGTGTACGGGAGAAACTTGCTCCAGCCTGTAGCTCCTAAGGCTGTTCTGCTCTTTGCTCAGCTGCTTTTCCAAGACGGAAGGCAGCCCAGAGCGACAGGAAGTGCCGCCTGGTGGCTGCCTCCCAGCTTTTCTCCCAGCAGAGGCTTCAACCCGATTTTGAGAACAGGGTTGACAAAGATAAACCCGGCCACGGCCCCCAGGAGGTCTGGAGTAAGCATTTTCCTGCCCCCTCTAGGCACACCTTGGTGTGTCAGAAGATTCATGCATTTACCAAGTATTTACCAAGCACCGGGCACTGTGCTGGGTGCTGGGATACGGGCTGGGACAGGACAGATTCTTAAGTCAGATATCAGAAGGATGAGAGGTTGGCCAGCTGAAGAAGTGTGGATGGGGGAGAGCCCTGCAGGGTCACAGGCAGAGGGCAGGAGTCCGTGCAGAGCTCTGTCCGTGAAGGGGGCATTCAGGAGATGGGAGTTCACTGTGCCTGCATCTTAAAAGCTAGTGGTGCGGCTGCAGAGGGGGATGAAGAGCATCAGAAATGAAGGGCTTCACCAGCCCTGGTATGTGAACAGATTGTGTTTTATGTTGAAGGCAGTGATGAGCTGCGGTAGATTTCTAAGCAAGGGAGTGACTTGTTCAGATGGAAATACTGAGAAAAATGGCTCTCACTGTGGGGTTGGCCAATGGACTGGATGGGGGCGAGAAGGAATTCAGGAAGGGCAGTTAGAACACCACTGTGCGCAGTGGCCTGGGTTGAATTAGGGATGCAAAGCAAGGATAGAAGGCAGTGGATGGAGTCCAGGAATAAGGAGGCAGATTCTAAAGGGCTCAGTGAAGGAGAGAGCAGCATCCAGGCTGACTTCTGGGCAGAAGGAGGTCCCAGTCTGTGACTCAGGGAACACAGAAGGACGAGCAGGTGTTGGGGGGAAGTGAAGAGTTCTGTTGGGGACATGTGGTGACACCCAGGGGAGGCGCCCACTAGCAATCAGAGTCAGAGGTCTGGAGCTCAGCGGGTCACGTGGACTGGGGGTGATTCGCAGAGCTGCCAGAGGAAGGGAGGGTAAGAAAGGGCGTGTTCACGGCCAATGAAGGACAGGCATTTCCATCAGGATCTTCCTTTGATATTTACAACACAACCCCATTTTACAGATGAGTAAGCAGAGGCACAGAAAGGCTAAGGATCATATGTGGCTTCATATGCAAGCTGAGAGTCAAACCATCCCATGTGTATGTGCACATGTGTGTGTACATAGGCACCTGCGTGTATACATGTGTGTGCACGCATGTGCACATATGTGTTTTCCCCAGTCCTGCCATCACGCTTTCCCTGTACCAACCAGTGTTTGGTAATAACCACTGTTGCCTTTGCCAACTTGGCACATATCATTAGCTTCATTCCATGGGCCGTCTAGTGTTGATAGCCCCTAGAATAGGGATGGCTCATTGCTCTTGGAACTTGGGACTCAAATGAGTGCTAGCTTGACAGGTAGCAGAATAAAGGGAGGGTCATGGAACCACGAGCGGTGATGTTGGATTTCAAAGAAGGTTCTCTTTTGCACCCTACCACATGGGCAGCTGCCATGAACGTAGATCTTGGTGAAATCACTTTCCCACTAAAGAACAAGAGATCAGGAAATAATTCCGTTCAGCGCTGTGTGTGCATGAACTCACTGCGGTATTATTTGAGGTAAGAGCAACCTTGCAAAAGGCTATCTTCTGATCCCGTCAGCTGGCTCTTTTACTCAGAAAAAAGCTTAGACATAAAAGAAGAGAAATAGCTTGAGGGGAAGAGATGGAAGACGGGGGAAGAAATAAATAGCCAGGATTGGTGGTGTAGAGCCATGTTTTGAGTTCCCTTGGTTGTCGGAGCATGGCACAACAGAGTCCGTGGGAAGCATTTTGTGAGAAAGCAGGTGAGCAAGGTCACAGCCCCTGGGCTCTCAGAGGCCATAACCTTATTAAAAGTTAGGTTTTGATCCTTGGAAACAGACTTTTTTGTGTGTGTGAAAAGGAAACAAATCCTGGCGTGAAATTCTGTTCCACTGAATTTATTCTGAAAGATATTCCTGTTCAGTGGGCCAAGGCATTAGGAAAATCCAGAGTCGCTGCTAAGAAGCCAATTCTAAAGGATTTGGATTGTCAAGACCCAGTCCTAAGGAGCTGGTTGCCGCTTGCCATTGTGAGAGCTGAGCCGGGGCTGAAATAAAGGCTGATTCCCTGAACACCCCTGAAATAAAGGCCAAGTCAGAGGGGGCTCGAAGCTGGGATGAGAGAGCATATGAGCCAGACTCTAAATCAGATCCAAAGACCAGATGGGCAGTCATTGCTTTGAGCAGAGAGACTCAATGGGTGTTGATTCTGCCCTTCTGTGAGTAGGACTCAGGACTGGAACACATCCTCGGCTAAAGGGTTGTGACAATCTTCATGTCCCTTTTAGGTTCTGCATGGGCTTCCCGCTTCTCTGCGTGTCTCTGAATTTGCTCGGACTTGTCCACAGGGCTCACCTTCACTGGCTTAACTAAGCACCATCGCCCCCTAGTGGACAAAGCCCTCTATAGCAAGCCTCATGGTAATTGTTGACCAACCTATGGACGTACCTTCTTTGAGTCAAATGCCCGGGTCTAGCCTAATCAGTGGCCAGCTTAGACAAGCCATGGTACTTTGCCAAGTGGACCGTGTGGGGCAGGAGAGCTGGAAGTGGCTGGGTAAGAGCTGACTTGCCCAGTGCACATTCCCAGTTGCGGGACAGGGTTTGGCTCCAGGCTGAGTTACCAGACTGGTGAACAGTTGGAGTGTTAATCAGCCATTGTGTTAGCAAGTGAGACCAAGAAGAACATGTAGATTGAGTAGAAAGCCAAGAATCTCAAGAGTGATGCAAAGACCTTCCCAGCCTCATCTAGTCTCTTCTGTCAGGGGTGTGGGAATATCTCAGGCCTAGGGGCAAATGGCAAAGTTCAAAAATAGGCACCCCCACTTAATAACTGTGTGGTTTGGGGAAGCTCGGTTAGCCAGCCAGCGCCTCAGTCTCCCGTACTGTGAGCTGGGCGAACAACAGTGATGGCCTTTAAGGGTTGTGAGGATAAGTTCAGACCCTAACTCGTAGCCTCTGGCACCCAGGATGCACATAATGACGTTGGCTTTGTCATAGAGAAATAAAAGTCCCTTTCAGTGTTGAATGGATTGTAAAAAGAATGTGTCCACCGAGGGACAAGTGAGTGGGATCTAACATGTTTAAAGATTTTAGTGATTGTATCCAGAAGAGTTTGGCAGACTGGCCACACTTTCTAGGTCAGGATCCAGAGAGGAGAGCTATGGATGGTGTTAGTGGTGAAAATTGTATCTGTCTCTTCTGCTTACTCACTCATTTATTGATCCCTTTATTTTGTCTATTCATCCATCCATCATCTATTAATATCCCATCTGTCAGTCATCTGTGTACTCACACGGCATTGTGTAAGCCAGAAACATTTATCAAATGCCTATGTGCCTGGCACCGGGGACCCAGGGGTGAAGGCCAAGACACCCTGACTTTTCACAGAACTTGCCTTTGGGGTGTGGGGGGTGCGAGAGATGGTACTTAAAAGCAAAGTCATTGCACATGGTGATACTATAACGAGCTTCCACACACCCTGCCCGTTTTCTCCTCACAGCACCTCTGTGAGGTAGGAGAGTCTCATCATCCCATTTTAAAGGTGAGGCAAGTAAGACTGTGGGAGAGCAGCTGATTAACGCTCTAGCCGTTAACCGTGCTGTAGCCCTGCTTGGACCGGGCCCTCTCCTTGAAATGGCGCCAGGTGGACACAAGCCAGTCGGGGCAGAGCCTCCTGACTCCAGATCCTGCATTCCCTTTGACTTCCCCATAATGGAACTTACTGAGGGAAGAAGAAATATGAGCTGACAGGAAAGAAAAAAAAAGGTTTTCAAAATAAGTTTGTAAATCAACCTCAAGAAGGTCCATGAATTGCAAGAGGGGAACAAAATAGCTCACTCAGTTACTTTTATTTTTATTTCTGGTTAAATTCCCATAGCACACTTTTGTCTGAGTGGTTTGGGGTACATTAACTTCTCTGATTGCGAGGCAAATCCTTACCCTTATGGATCAAGCAACGGTATAGTCATCTTCACGGTCTTACTCCACAAAGTCTCCCTGCCCTCTGGAGTTTCACACTGGCCCCAGCGTTCTTGCCATTTCTTCTCCCTCTTTTTGTGTGTGTTCGTCCAAGGGCTGCAAGGCACATGCCTGGGGCTGGAGGGGGGGCGGCAGACAGATGTCAAGATGAGTGAAGGGGGCCCACTGGGAATGTGCCTCTTCCAGGGGGTGGCCGCGACTTCCCTCCATCCCATTCTGGGGGTGGGGGTGGGGTGTTTGAGGGCACCGGGTATGGTCAGTGCGTCTCGTTCCAGAGAAACACAGATCTAGTTTTTGTGCATCGTGGTTTGAATTTTCAATCTTAGTTCAGTTGCCACAAAATGAAACAAAACCCGGACGGTGGGCCAAACCAAACGCACCTGCAGGCAAGGCCATTTGGACCATAGGTTTAGAGTTCTTGATTTCTGGCTTCCGACATGCTGGTCATGGGACAGTGATGGCTATTATCCTCTCTCTGACCATGCGCCCAGCACTTAGCAATTCCTGGCACACTGCCGATGCTGACTAAATATTTCTCAGTGGCAACGGGTACTCAGGTTAAGTCACGGGCTCAGGGTTACGCTGATAAGCAATGAAGCTCCCGCTCAGACTCACATTGGCTGATTCTTGCTGTGTGCTTGCAGACTGGTTCATTCCCCATCTGCTGGGTCCCTGGCACTGCACTCAGCAGGGGGACCCTTGTGGGATTCAGATCTTTGTGGTGGTGGAGCTCACCGTGGAGATGAGAAATGTAAAGCCTGAGGCCCAAACTTCCCATTTATGGGGGAGAAAGCAGGGGTCGGGGAGATGAAGGGACTTGTCCCATGTCACGTATGGGAGGAGCAGCAGGATGCACAACTAGGTTTTTGAGGCTGTGCTTTCTCTAATAATACCCCACATTGGTGGCTTTCCTGTCTGTGTTTTTTTGCCCGAGCACACCGAAGTCAACATAGTTGACATCATGCGATATCTGTATTTTTTCATAGATCATACCCTTTTAATGTCATTTATTTTCTCTTTTAAATTGGTACAGCTCTGCTGTTTGCTTGCAGAGGGAATGTGTCTCCTGGGGGAAGGCAGTCTGATCCCTCTGTCTCTGTTTTTCCAACAAACACCGGGATCAGAAGACCGGCTCCTGGGTGATGGGAATTCAAGGCAGGAGGTCCCTCCAGGTGGGAGCGAGCCAGGAGCTGATAAGCCAGGATTTGCTTGGACCTGCTAGTGCTGCTAGGGAGCTACGTATGGTACCCGAAGCTGTAAGGCCTGAATGGTTCCCTGTGTCTTATGTTGCAAAAGTGGGCTGGGAAGGGCCACCCATGCCTTGCTGTTCCTAGTGGAGTGAAGGGTTGGGTTGATATCACAGATCAGGTTTTATTTGTTTGGCCTAGAGCCTTCTGAGACAATTTGGAATCAGTGGCTAGTATTTTAAAATTGGGAGATTTCACATAAGAATCTCGGTTTCTTGCTTCTTAAAAAAATCAGAATATGGATCCACACTGGGGCCGCATGCGTACCCAGTCCCACACCATAGGCGCCGAGTGGCGGCGTCCCTGTACACGGGGAGGTAGGGTTCTCGAATTTGCCACAGCCCCTGCCTTGCCCAGCCATTAACTTATGACCTGCTTCACTTACTGATGCACATTCCCTGGCTCCCACTGGCATTTGGGTTTGTGATCCCAGGTTCACATCCGTGCTGGATTGGAACACGGAAGGGGCATTTGCACTCACGTGGCATCTGTGTGGGGGTGGGCAGCAAGAATCTGTGCTAGCTCTCCCCAGGCAGGAGAGGACTCCCAGGAGCCAATTCGGTCCTGCTGGGAGTCTTCTGAGTCCCAGAAGCATTTCCTTACCGTGCCTGGTGTAAGGTGAGTGCATGTCTCTGTGTGCATGCACACTTGTGTCTGAAGTCTGATCTTTCCCCTTCCGAGGCAGCTAGCTGTCTCTGAAGTCCACTCTCGACCTTGGGAAGCGCTCCCTTGCTAATTGCTGCAGGAGCCACCAGCCACCTGCATTCTGACAGCAGAGCCCATCAGTGGCTGGTGATCTTGGCATTCCACCCACCGTGTGCCCCTTACAGTCGTTTTCCACTGGTGATGCTCTGCAATCTCTAGCAGTCTCCTTGAGTTGCGTGCGTTCAGCAGGTGCGTCTCTCAAAGCTTTATCCCTCTGTTCTGCCACCGCTGCCCTCCCTGGAAAGGATTTGAAAAGGAAACCTTGACTTTCAGATTGATTTTTAAATAAGCACATATTATATAGCCATTGGTGCTTGAAGTGCAGGCTGGGTTATAGTCTTCCAACAAGCAGAGAGTCTTCTAATGCTTTCCACTCCTAGATAGTAAAAGGGGCCGTCTGTGGGCAGTTCCTCACCAGCCTGGGGACGAATCTGACAACAGCTTGAAGTGGGAGAAGGCACAGTGCAGGCAGGCACAGCTGGGGAGCTCTTTCTCCCCAT
The DNA here is from genome assembly GCF_037043125.1 of Eumetopias jubatus. NCBI lineage: Eukaryota > Metazoa > Chordata > Mammalia > Carnivora > Otariidae > Eumetopias > Eumetopias jubatus. Next base: position 91,050,910 of record NW_028274818.1, read on the forward strand.
TCTTCCCACGGACATCCTTGCCCTGCCCCCACCTCTCCCTTCTAGTTTCATTGGCATGTTTTTGGTGGTCACTCCAGGGGTTTTCGTCCCACTTCTAAGTGCAAAATGCAGATAAGGAAGTCTCGTTTGGTTGCTAACCTAGTGGAGCGTTCAGTGAGGAAGGTGGACAGAATGTTTACAATTGGAACGGAACTTAGAAGTTCCAAGACTCATAGCTGCCTCCCACCCGGTGAATATTTTTCTCTGCTTTTGCTAGGGATGTCTAGAATCTAAAATGCTTTTGCCAAGAGAGGAATGGAAGCCCTCCCTCCTCCACCATGGCTTCCTGGAGTGTAAGGAAGAAAGCATAGTCTTCTTTCACTCAAGTACTGATGACCTTGAAGATAATAAATAACCAATGTTATTGACCACTCCCTACCTGCCAGGCATGGTGTTGGGTGCTTATATAACTGTCTATATGATCCTCACAACCACCTTGGGTGGTTGGTTCTGTTATCATCCCCAGTTTACAGATTGAGACTCTAATGCACAGAGAGGTTAGGTAACCTCTCTCAGGCCACACAGCAAGGAAGGGGGGTGGGTGCCAGGATTTGGGCTTAGCTCATTCTGTAAGTGGAACACTCCTCTGCAGCCTAGATCCATACATTTCACCTGGATACGTGGTCCCTGATAATTTTCTCTCTGCCAATTAAAGCATCAATGGAGGCTGAATGTTGCAGTTTATGGGGAGCAGTTAGTTTGTAGGAATTCCTATCAGCCCTGGCATAGTAGTAACAATGAAAGCGAATATTTAATCAGTGCTTAAGATGTGTCAGGGACTGGGCTAAATGCTTTAAATGCATTTTCACTTTGTGCCCTCACAGTGACTCTCAGAGTTGGGTACAGACGTGACAGACCACAGTCCTGTCTCCAGGATTTGAACCAGGATTGACACAGTTAGGATTGAACCTGTCCAGCTTGTCTGTAGAACCCGCCATCCGCCTACCACTTTGAAACTGCGTCTTCTGCCATTCCCTCTCTGGTGCCCTGTCTGCTGCAGCCACAGGGTGGCGCCTTTTTGTCGACGTAACATGTGAAATGATTTCCTACCTCAGGACCTTTGCACAGCCTCTTCTGTCTGCTTGCTGTACCTTTCTTCCTCTTCCCCCTTTGGCAAACCATACTTTAACACCCTGTTCAGGTGTCACCCCAGAGAGCTTTCCTCATCTTCTGTGAAAACCAGTTGCTTCTTCCTCCCTCCTCCCAGTGAAGTGTCTTCAGATTCCCTTACGGCCCTCCTTACACTGAGCTGTCATAATTTGTATACCCCACGTAAATTCTTTGGAGCAGAAATTACGAGGTGTGTCTCTCACTAGAATAAGCAGTTTGTGTTTATCACTATCTCCCCAGCACCTGCTATGTTCTAGTGCCTGGAACATAGCAGGTGCTCAGGCATGCTCATTAAATATTTGATGAGTGAGTGAAGGGGTCTCTCTGGCGCCTCGCCTGGGGGACAGTCGGGGTCACATTGAGTGTGTGCGATAGGAGCTTATATTTCTGTATTAGGGCTTTCCAGAGAAACAGAACCTATAGGATATATAGAGATACATACAAGGGGAGATGTACTATAGAAATTGGGTTACGTGATTATGAAAGCTGAGAAGTCCCATAATCTGCCATCTGCAAGTTGGAGAACCAAGAAAGCAGGTGGTATCATTCAGTCCCAGTCTGAAGGCCTGACAGCTGGGAGCTCTGATGTCCAAGGACCGGAGGAGATGGATGTCCCAGCTCAAAAAGAGAAAGAATTCGCCCTTCTTCCATCTTTTTGTTCTGTTGGGGCCCTCAGCTGACTGAGTGATCCCCGTCCACTTTGGCAAGGGTGGATCTTCCCTCGGTGTACTGATTCCGTCTGTTTCAGAAACACCCTCCCGGACACACCCAGAAACCATGGTCGAGCAGCTGTCTGGGGCTCCCGTTGCCCAGTCACTTAAAATTAACCATGGCGGGGCGCCTGGGTGGCTCAGTTGGTTAAGCGACTGCCTTCGGCTCAGGTCATGATCCTGGAGTCCCGGGATCGAGTCCCACATCGAGCTCCCTGCTCAGCAGGGAGTCTGCTTCTCCCTCTGACCCTCTTCCCTCTCGTGCTCTCTATCTCTCTTTCTCTCTCTCTCAAATAAATAAATAAAATCTTAAAAAAAATTAACCATGGCCGTGCTCAGTACATTTCTCACTGAGGGCTTCTGCTGTTCTCCCCTCACCCCCACCTCTCTATTTTCTTTGGGCTTCAAACAGCATTTAGTGGAAGATGGGATGGTCTTCATAGCCCCCAGGGTTGCCAAGCTTTTTCTGTAAAGGGACAGATAGGAAGTATTCTAGGCTTTTTGAGTCCTGCGGTCTCTGTCAACAACTCAGCTCTGCACCGAGGCATGAAATAAAGCTTTATTTACAAAACATGGCAGCTGACTGGATGTGGTGGGCAGGCTCTAGCTTGCCAACTCCAGTTCTAGAGTATTCCTGTCCTGACAAATATCAGTAGATGGTAATTGGGCTCCTTAAACTGGGCTTCAAAGAAAGGGTTATCTCTTGGTGGTCATGCAGAGCATGACTCTGAGCGTATTACTGCTAACCCTTTGGCATCATATTACCAGAAAGTTCTCATGGAAAAAGGCCTATGGTTTGGGGTCAACCATTAGAGTTTGATTTCCACATTGGAGCTGTATGATCCTGGGTGAGTTCCTGAGCCTTCCCGGTCTTCAGTTTGGTCATCTGCAACACTTAGATCATCATACCTACCTTGCTGGGTTTTTATGGGCTGAAAAGAGTTTGTGTGTTTGACAAGCACGTAATAAGGATTGAGCAAATATTAGTTATTTGTCGTCTTGCAGGCTGTCCTCCAAAATCTTCACCTTTCCACCGAAACACAGAAATGCAAACTGTAAAAGCCAGTGCCGCCCGGGGAAGGCCCATCGTCTTTAGAATTCTAGAAAGAGTCTTTTGAAAAGTGAGAGACATTTAAATCTGAGGAATCCATCGTTTCTTACTGTCTCACCATTCTCTTTGAGAGAGAGTGAGAAAAATTTGACATTTTGTTTTCGCACCTGTAATGTTACAAGCCGGGAAAGCAAAGGTGCCCGTGACGTCAGGGGACGGGAAAATGGCAGTTGCTGGGTAAGCGTTTGGCAGACCAGGGGCAGAGATGCCCTGTTCCACTCTGCAAGGCAGGTAGATTTGATACCCACAGGAAATCGAAGGGACTCGGGAACGTTGTGTGACCGGGAGAAGTAAATATTGAGACTGTCCATTAGGAAAATGAAGACGTTGGATCAGACCACCGAATATATCCATACAAGCCACCAACCATAAGCGTATGTGTTCCACAACCACTCACGGATGGTGTAGGGCAGCTAAATGTCACATAAAGCTGTCGGCTTCCTTGTCTGCCCACACTTCGCAGTTCTGATCCCAGACGGGATCTTTGCAAGCTTCACAAGTGTCCCTGTGTGGTCCAGGCTGACGTCCATGCTCTGCAGCGCGAACATCCTCATGTTTCTGCCACTGAGCCTTGGCCATCCTTTATATCTCATGACTGGGGAAGGACTCTGCCATGACCTGACCCCTCCCCAAGGCTGATGGAAATGCCCCTTTCCACCCAGCTTCACAGCATCTTGCTCCTAGTGCCACGGAATGCTTTTAACACAGGATTTACTGTCGTTGTGAATTTTCCTCCTTAATATTAAAAGATCCTTGATGGGGCCACGTCTTCCTGATCTTTTCAGCTCTAATACCTACAGTGGGAGTGGGCACTTAAGAGAGTCTTGATCAATGTCGCTGAATTTGAAAATAGGAGATTATTTGTAAGTGTGGAGATATTTGGAGATATTTGAAAATATCTTGAAATGCTGGCTGTCCGGAGAAAAAAGATTTTGTGTTGACTTCCATGTTGAGTGGCCCATCCTTTTAAAACAGACTTGCTGAACTCTTGGTGAATCTCGGGATATCTTGGTGATTAGAACATCACCCAGAGACTGGTTATGATTGGCTTTATTGCAGGCCACACGGTCATCCTAAATGTCAGTCTTTTTTTTTTTTTAAGATCTATTTATTTATTATTTTATATATAGAGAGAGTGCTTGGAGAGGGGCAGAGGCAGAGGGGAAGCCTCAATCAGGCTTCCTGCAAACAGGGAGCCCAACATGGGCTCGATCCCACAGCCCTGAGATCATGACCTGAGCTGAAATCAAGAGACGCTTAACCGACTGAGCCACCCATGTGCTTCCTCCCCCGCTTACCCCCCGCCAATGTCAGTCTTAATAAGGCTTTCCTGGGGGAGCCCCAGGGAATGGACCTGCCCTTCAAGAAACACCCCGGGATCTGAAGGTCTGGACACTGAGAATAGTCTGTGGCTATGTGGGTAGATAAGTAAGAAGTTTGATTCAGGAGGATTGGCAGGCAGGGTGAGTGGAGTAAATGAGGCACTTTATGGGAAGTGATTATGTTTAGTAAATGTGCATTTTGAGATTAAATAGCCACAGCGAGAGCTCTTTGGGTGGCTTGTCCACTGGGGATTTAGCAAACATCTACTGACTGCCTACTGGGTGCCAGGCACTCACTTAATTGGTTCGAGACCTTCTGAGACAACCACTGCCAATATTGTTGTCTCACCATTGCAAAAATCAAGGTTCAAAAGATGAAGCCCCTGTCCCAGAGTAGAGTTGGGGCAGCAAGACGGTCTCTTCCTTTGCTGGGGAAGTAGTGGTTTAGACCCCTGAGTTCTAAAGCCAGATTGCCTGCGTTTCCATTCGGGCTCTGTGGTTTCTGAGCTGTGTGGCCTTGGACAAATTGTTCAACCTCTCTGTGCCTCTGTGTCCTCATTTGTAGTGGGAGGATGCTAATAGCTCCCACCTCATGGTGAGGATGAAATGATGTAATGCGTGTAAAGTGCCAGGAGTGGCATATGACGTCCAGCAGATGCTGCACAAGTAGGACTCCTCCCCCACCCCTGCCCCATAGTACCTGCCTGATTTGTTTATTGCATACTTTTGCATTAATCTTCTTGATGGGCCGGTTGGCTGACAGTCGCGTCTGTTTGCATATTGCAATGTACATTTCACCTGCTTTCCCTTTTTCAGGCAGCCCTGCATTTCCAGGGACATGGAGACCTTGCTCGCATGATGCCCCGCTCGCTTGTAGCTCCGATTCGGGTGACTATTATTCTTCCTCTGCAAGACGATGCATCCCAGGGTTTCTCTTTGAGCATTGACTAAAGAGGATGTTATTTATGCGGGGGCCTTTGTGGCTGAATGGCTGTCATACCCACCACATTTATGTGTGGTGTGCAGACTGGCAGATTGATCCATCAAGGGTTCCAGAAGCCGAATTGCATCTCATTCTGTTGCTCTGTGAGGACCTTGGCCGGGCTGTCTGTTTGATATGCGAGAGGATGGTTTCGCTCAGGGCCCCAAGCTTGTGGGACATCAGTACTGAGGATTCTAGAGAATGGATTTGAACAATGAGTGTTGCTGGCATGTGTCTGCAGCATGAGCAGCTGTTGCCTGACTCTTGCCCTCCCATAATAGAAGGCGGCATATGACTGCAGAATGTTCCGTGGCTGAAGGGACATGGATTCTGTGATTAAAAACACCAGGGCTCCTTATAGGGTTTAGTGGGAAAAGCCCTTCCTACTCCCATCCAACCGTATCTGCCTGCTTTCGGACCTCCTCTGGCCGTCCACTAGGTCCAGAATCAACTCCAGAATCCTTAGCTTGACGCAATCTCAGGCACCCCATCTCCAGCTGTGAGCAAAAAGCCACCCTTCTCCCCCACATGCACCCCAGAGTTACTTTCTGCTGAACTTCTTTGTTTTTTTTTAAAGTTTTTTTTTTAAATTTATTTGACAGAGAGAGACACAGCAAGAGAGGGAACACAAGCAGGGGGAGTGAGAGAGGGAGAAGCAGGCTTCCCGCCAAGCAGGAAGCCCGATGTGGGGCTCGATCCCAAGACCCCGGGATTATGACCTGAGCCAAAGGTAGACGCTTAACGACTGAGCTACCCAGGCGCCCCATCTGCTGGATTTCTTGACTGGTCTTCAGATAGTTTATATTCTTCCTCCTCCTCTCCAGTGGCAAACTCCTACTTATCCTTCAGAACCCAGCCGTGGGGCGCCTGGGTGGCTCAGTTGTTAAGCGTCTTCCTTCGGCTCAGGTCGTGATCCCAGTGTCCTGGGATCGAGCCCCACGTTGGGCTCCCTGCTCAGCGGGGAGTCTCCTTCTCCCTCTCCCACTCCCCCTGCTTATGTTCCCTCTCTCGCTGTGTCTCTCTGTCAAATAAATCAATAAAATCTTTAAAAACAAAACAAAACAAAAAAACCAGCCCTGATGATGCCTCCTCTACAGAAGCCTTCTGCAAGGCACCGATGCCAGATCACGTGCCTATTTCCTGTCCTCATCTCGAATATGATAAGGAATCTACTTCCTTTTTGTTGTGTCTCTCCGCCAGGCCATAGGCAGAGGCCATTTATCTCTGAATGCCTGGCATCGTCCTAGTATGGATTATAGGAATAAAACATGAGTTCGAAGTCCTGGGTTTGAAAGAGTCCAGTTGCCGCAGGGCCATGCCTACTGGGTGAGTCTCACTTAGGGTCTGGCATGATACCCTGTCAACAAAGTTAGCCCCCTCTTCCCAGTCCAGAGGTCTGGCCTTCAGTTTACTTGCAACCATGGTGCTGATGTCTGCTTCTCTGCTAGGCTCCAGCCTGCTGCTTCTGTTTGGGGTTCCTGGACATCACAATGCAAGGACAAGGGGCCAGAGACAGGCCCTCGGTCCTCAGACGCTTGGCTGAGTTGCACTGGCTGTGATCGTGCCCACAGGAGAAAAAATGGTCAGGGACTTTGCTCAGGATGCTCTCTGTTGTGCACATGGCAGTACGTTCCCTTTGGTTTCTGGTCCTCGCCCCCATGTTCTTCACCTCTTTGCTAGTGCCACCTTCCTCTTGTGGTCATGAGAATGCTTCAGCCCTCAAATCTCTTCTTCTGTATGATTCCTAAGACACTACACATCTCAGGGACTGAGCCATGTTTATCTAGTTCGGCCGTTTCAATGCATGCTCTTTTTAGCAACAAAATACATGCATGTTCTCACGGCAAGGTGCATTTTTCCATGGGTATGGCTTAGCCAATACTTTATCCTTATTTTAACACCTGTCCCTCCTGATCAGTGCCGTCCCGCACCCCTTCCTTGGGTGCTTTCTCTCCGAAAAGTCTGAGGCATCTCCAGTGAGCCCTGGAAATGTGGGTAGGGGTTTTCTGTTGACTCGTGCACGTTAGTGTTAGTCACTATTGGTGAGTGAACTCATGTTGCAGACGATACAGCTGTAGAATGAACAGAATTTTCTCTCCCCCACCTTATCTGTTCTGTTTGTTTTTCTAATCTGTTTTGCCTGAAACCTGCCAATACCCTTCACACCGCTGTAGCTTTGCCAGGAATCCCTAATCACTTAATTTTTTTTCTAGAAAATATTTATTGTTTGCCTTCTTTGTGTCAGGCACAGCTTTAGGCATTGTGGGTACAACAGAAAGCATAGCAATCTATAGCTTATCCATTGAACACCTAAATAAATGAAATACTATGATCGAAGATGAGAATACTCTGGAGAAAATTGTGGGTCCAGGAATAAGCCTTGTAGATACTTGGGGGAGGAGCATTCCAGGAAGAGGAAACAGCAGGTGCAAAAGCCCTGAGGTGGAAATGTGCCTCATGGATTTAAGGAACATAAGGGAGGTACAGATCAATTAGGAAGTGGAAGATCATTGTAAAGACTCTGGCTTTTATTCTGAGTGAAGTGGGAAGACATTGGAGAAGAATGATTGACTTTATGTCCTAATAGCATTGCTTGCTCCTGTGTTGGAACACATTGTGTAGGCCAAGGGTGGAAACAGAGAGATCAGATAGAGGGGTTTTGGAGGATTGGACAGGGGTGTTCCAAGTTCATGAAGACACCCTTCTCCCCATCACCAATTTGTCATTCATTCTCTTTCTCCTGTGGCATCCAGGGCAGGGAGTATTATCCTTTGGTACCTCTTCCCCAGACTTTCTTCCTCTGCATTCATCGTATTTTGTGTAAACTCTCATAGTAGTGACACCACATGTGAAATAATCATTGATGTGGTGTGTTTTTTTTTTTTTTCCCTTGTTCTTGCTTTACTTACTCTGGAAATCCTTGGGGGTTTATTCATTTGGGAAATCCCAGGGACTAGCACAGTGCCTGGGATGTGGTAGGCAAGTTTGGAGGGCAGGACACACATTGCAAAGCTACCTAATGGAAACATGAACACACATATTCACCATTTCTCCACATGGTAGAGAAGAGCCCATACAAATTTCTCGCTGTGCACTTGGCTACCTGCCGTTTGGCTGTGTCAGCTGAACAATTGTATGTTCTCCAAAGAAGAACCCTGAAGGGATGTGAAGGATGTAAGAAGGGGCTGATTTTATTTTACTTTTAAATTTTATTTATTTATTTTTAAAAATATTTTATTTGTTTTGAAATTATGCACGTGTGTGCAAGCAAGTGGGGTGGGGAGATACAGAGGGGGAGAGAATCCCAAGCAGACTCCATGCTGAGTGTGGAGCCTGACACAGGGCTCAATCTCATGACCCTGAGATCATGACCTGAACTGAAATCAAGAGTCAGAAGCTTGACTGACTCAGCCACCAAAGCACCCAAGAAGGGACTGATTTTAATTAGGCTTAGGTACTGTGTTTTATATTTCTGCATTTCATTCTCACACAACCTCAAGAAGTATCCATTTTACAGATGAAGTAGCTGTGGTTCCAAGGGGTTAAGTCACCCCACTGGCAAATGGTGGAGCGAAGAATCCAGCCCAGGTCTGTGGGCTTTGAAGGTTAAGTGCCTTCAAAGGTAGGTAGGTTAAGTGCCTACCCAAAGGTAGGCTGTTCCACTGAACAGGAAAAAACACATCATTCCTGATTATCTTAATATAATAAAACCTGGCCAAGAAGGCTGCACCCATTACTCCCTGGTCTTAATCAAACTGTCCACCAAGGGATGGATGAGTCCTCTTGAGTAACTGCTTTCTTAGAAAGTAATTAGCTTTTTTCGTTCACTTTCTGCGTCCTCTGCTTTAGAGATTTCACATTATAGAGATAATGCAACATAAAATTATATAATATGTAATATAAATACATGATAGTTAAATGTATATTAAGACATGTAAATATATAAAATATAAATATATGTATGTTGTGATGCATATATATAAAACCACCCAGGAGATACATAGAGAAATCTTACATGTCCATTGTGGGGGGTAGTTAAGAAATGAGTGACACCCAAAAGAAATTATGTCAACCTCCAATATGCCAATATGGTATGATTTCCTAGGTATATTTTAAGGGGAAACAGCTAAAATGCAGCATGCTGCGTACGACATGTTTCCATTCCATAGAAAGAGATCTATACAGACGCACACTTGCCTGTGCTTAGGATAGTCTTAGAGGAGGGGTGAGAAATTGGAAAGTGTTTGATTCTTAGGTGGGATCTGTCTATACACCTATTGCTTATTTCTCTGGAAAACCCTGCCTGATACTGAGGCGATTGGCCTCATGGTCCTGCCCCTGATGCATCACCTTCTCTGTAGGAATGCAACACACTGGCTGGCCTAGGCTGAAGTTATATGTTTACTCCCCAGTAGAGTTAGATCCCCCAATTGACCTTGGTACTGAGGACGGGAGAGGGCTGGGGCACCAAGCCCAAATCAGGGTGTTACAGGAAGTAAAATAATGGAGGCTGGAAGAAAGCAAAACAGGACAGAGAGCAGAAGTTCATCATTGTGGCTATTGTCACCTCCTTTTGCAAATGGATTATCAGGCTCAGAGAGGTTAAGTGGCTTGGTCAAAGTCACACAGAAAATTGGTGATTAAGCCCTAAGTGGGCCTATTCTCAAAGTCTGTATTCTTGCCTCTTATCATTTGTTCATTCATTCATTCACTTATTTATTTCACCAACCAGCCAACCAGCCTACATTAAACTGGTATTTACCAGTTGCTCACTATTGACGGGTGTGGACCGTGCCAGGCCCCAAGCAATCTAAACCGTCCGATCTTAAATACGACCCTCACATGAGGAAAAAAAATATTTCCTGTGCCGCAGACCATGTCTCATATACCCTGAACAAAATCCACTTCTCTTGAGCTTCTCAGAGCAGGCCCATTTCAAGTCCGGAATGGTCTTCAGAGATGAATACCCACGCTTTTTCCACCCAGCTGACTCATTTTCAATTTGCTACATGAAGTCAGGCAGAGAAACAGGTGGGTCCACACCAGTAATGATGGCCACACCCCCAGTGCCGTTTCCAGGAGGGCAGCCTTCCTGATGGGTCTGAGGAAGATGTACGGTGCCCAGGTCCCGGAGCCGGCCTGGCATCTCGGCGAGCTGCAGATCGACGGGACGGTGCTGGTGTCTCCAGAGGAGTCCATTTCTGCGGCTTTCATCCCGAGATCCCCAAGTTGCTTTTTGCTCCATTTCTTCTTAACGTGAGTGATGACCGTGTCCTAGGAGGCAAGCGTGCGCACGGGCACAAACAGTTGTTTCGTGGATTTATTGTTTACTCTCACCTTGATTCACTTTCCTGGCTGCCCTGTGAATGAGTTCCTCCGTGAGAACAGTCCCTGGCCTTGCTGCTCCTAGAAAGTACCATGTTCGCTGCTTTGCTGCAGCTTCTGCCCAATGTGCCCCCCTCCCTGGTATTCTAGATCAGCCCATGTCCTGCCCTTTCCGCATGGCCAGGCTGTCATCATCTTCATCACGGGCCCTTTTGACGTTCAAGTAGCTCTCTACAGTTTATAAAGTACTTTAAGGCAGGCTGTCCATCACGCTGGTTCAGAGCACGGTCTTTGGAGCCAAACTGTCCAGGTTCAGATTCCAGGTTTGTCTTCACTGGCTGGATAATCTTGGGCCCCCTAGGGTGGGCCATCACAGAGAGCTCTTACGGAGAGCAGTTTGAAAAAATCCATGTGAATCACAAGGTAAGCCCTAAATAAATGACTGTTAACTATACTTACCATATTACTTCAGTCATCTCAAAAGAAGGAGAAGCAAAGAATTAGCATTGTGGCTTGATGACCCAGCTCTGCTGACTCATGTGACTACCAGCTCACATGACCTTGGGTGAGTCATCTGTAAAATGGGGATGATAACAGTGCCCACGTCATGGTGCTACTGGGAAGGTTAAATAGGATGTTGGCCTGGAAAGTGATAAGCATGGCGCCTGGCCCTTGGTGAATGCCCAATGGACACAGTCATTTGTAATGATTACCCTGTACCTTGAAACATTTAACCACTATGTTGAAAGAGCATGATTTGTCTGATGTAATCCTAAAGTAATTTTTGTCCTCTGTTATCTCTTTAGATTTAGTCAGTGGGGCTGGTTCTGTTGCTGCCTCTGGATGAGAATTGTAGAAGGCCCTACTGGCCTTCTGATAACCTATTCAGTAATAGAAGGTCCTTCAGGGGCACCTGTGTGGCTCAGTTGGTTAAGCGACTGCCTTCGGCTCAGTTCATGATCCCGGGGTTCTGGGATCGAGCCCCACGTGAGGCTCCCTGCTCAGTGGGGAGCCTGCTTCTCCCTCTCCCATTCCCCTGCTTGTGGTCTCTCTCTGTGTCAAATAAATAAATAAAATCTTAAAAAAAAAGAAGATCCTTCAGCCCCTGTAAGGTATCAAAGTCAGCCGCACATCAGTAGTTAAAATATCCAGTCCATCCAGTGCAATTGCTGAAACTTTGAACTTGGTTTCTGGGACTTGCTACATATGGGGGAGTTTGCTGTCTCGAAAGAAGGGTCACCGACTTCTCTCTCTCTCTCCTCCGTCCTCTACTGACCACAGTTCCTGCCTTCTCCAGGGTCAGAGAGGGTCCCAGTGGGATATGAATGTGTTTACTTGCCTGGAACTGCCTTGAGCTGCTCTCAGCACTTTCTGGACTTGGCAGATTTTTCAGGCAGGCTCTTTTGCTCATGGTTGCTTTTGGAGTTTCTTTGAAGATTGCCATACACATCCACATCCCTAATTACCAGAGCTCTTTGACCAGGAATTCTCTGGATGACAGTCATTGCATCTCTGTATGGCCACTTCTAGTATCTTCCTTCACCCTTACTTAGGAAGGCAGGATTTCACTTTTGTTCTTTTCCTGTGGTGTTCCGTTTTTCCTTCCAAGTTGTTCTCTTGGCAGAACCTTTTCTCACGCGTGGCTCATGTCTGGTTCGTGGATACATAAGCAACCTCCACACTCATTCCACTCTTCGCCTGCCCCCAGGTCATGGGAGCTGTCATTCCCTGCGTTGACAGACGCAGCATTGAAGATGTTGTGTGTACCCATAACTTACCCGAGATCACCCAGCCAGCAGCAAGTGGTGTAGTCAAGATCTTCATCTGGGTCACCTGACCCTAGAGCCCGGGGTTTTGACCACTCAGCACTGTACTCTTAACTTAAAATTCAGCATTACTGTTTTCCTTTACTGCCTGCACAAAGATGTTTGAAGATTACAGTTCTCTCTCTTTTTTTGGTGTTTTTTGGGTATGGGGCTGAAAAGGTTCTAGTTATCATCTAGGGTTTTCTCTTTCTGCTTCTCCTTCTAAAAAATATCTAACCATACAGAAAAACAAAACCACACCCAGCCACCCAACAGAAACACCCGTCTTTTGCCGGCGTCCATCTGCTCCGCATCACGGAACTCTGCCCGTGGGTTTGGTGGCCCAGGGTCCCCTTCCCATGAGCTGTCTGCCTCCTGCCTTTTCTGTATATTTCACATCAGTTCTCTCTAGCTCACGCTTAGATTTTCTCCACTGTCGGATCTTAACGGTACAGTTTGGAATTCAATTTATAAGAAAAATATATTACACTTGATCAGGTTACGCTCTGTACTCTCTCTATCTGCTTACTGACATCTCTGGCATCTGAGGATTATTTGAAAGCAAACTTGATGAAAATGGTGCCAGATTAGTTAAAGAAGGATGCACCTTGCAGAGACTTGGATAAACCATTGTTCTTTAATAAAAATACTGGATAATCCCATGCAAGCAAATCAAAAACCAGCTTTTGCTGATTTGCTGACCTCTTTTTAGAATTAATGGGGTTTTATTAAATTAGAAGATCCAAATAGGGTTAAAATAAAATGGATTCAGATATTTTTGCAAACATGAGTATGTGAAACCTCATGATCCATCTGAACTGTCTTAATTGTTTAAAAATAGTTTCCATAGATTTTTTTTAGTTCTCTGTGATAATAGCTTGTCTGTTTCAGTGGTATTGGGTCTCTTGTCAGATGCTTGCATTGTGATCAGCAGTTTCCTTCCGTACTTAATGCAAAGAAAACCTAATCTACCCCTCATTTTGCCCCTTTCTTTGAAAAAGAAAAAGAAGAGGATTGGGCTATTGAGCCAGTCTGCTTTGCTCCTAATTTTTCATATCAGAGGAATTCCCAGCTTCTTTTTTTCCCCTTCATATTTTGTGGATTGCAACTATGTTTGAAGATGTCATTGTCAGCCAAAGGATTCTTTTCAATTTTCCACTGTGTTTCTTTTTGCCAATCTAATTATCTCTTTAACTCACTGCTGCTTTTATTTATAGCTTGCGATTCTTCTTCTAAACCTTCTGATACCTTCCAGAATGGCTCCGTTTTTAAAGCTACTGACAATTGCCCATATTTATAGTTTTTTGCAGTAAGAACCGTGGGGGTTTGGTTTCCCTGTCCCTAGTTTTTAGCATCAGCTCCGTTGATGGCAGTTGTCACCGAAAATCACATTTTTACTTTCCACCAGAGCTTTGGTAATCAAGCCAATTCTAGCTTTTTCCTGCCTGTGGCGTAATGACAGTTTCCTGCTTCTGAGACACTTGAGCCATTTTGAAGCTCCAACTACTCTCGGGGAGAAATGCGTGATATTGAAGGATAGGGCAAGGCGACAGCAGAAAAATATGATTAATAAAGAATTTGTGGTGACTACAGACCCTCATCTGGCTGTTCTTTTCCACTCAGGGGAAAGACATTGATGAACATTTTTGTTGTTGTAGTAAAATATATATCATGTAAAATTTACCATGTTAACCATTTTAAGAGTCTGATTCAGGGGCATTAAGTACATTCACAGTATGGTGCAACTACTGTCATGCCCATCCATTTCTAGAATTTATATGGATTTTAGAGATTATGAAATACTTGATTTGTTAAGTTATTTAAATCTGTTAAATACAGATTTGTTAAGCACTCTTAAAACACTTTTTCTTTTTTTTTAAAAGATTTTTAAAGAAATTTATTTATTTGAGAGAGAGGGAGGAAGAGCATGCGAGCAGGGGAGGGGCAGAGGGAGAATCTGAAGCAGACTCTGAGCTCAAGTATGGAGCCCAACATGGAGCTCGATCCCTCGACTGCAAGATCATACCCTGAGCCGAAATCAAGAGTCACATAGGCGCCCCCTAAAGCACTTTTTCTATCGTTATATCTTCCTTACTTGTTTTTTTAAGATATATCTTCCATTCATTTAATGTTTGTCTGTTGATTGCTTTTGCTAGTTGAAGCTTAGCTCTGGGCCCAGAGTGCTGTTGTGATAACTAGACAGAATGAGGCTTGTGGTTTAGTGAGTTGGCCTTAGTGAGGCTCATGGCCTACTTGGCTATTCAGCGTTGACTTGTTGCACACATCTCTGTGTTATGAATTCCAGAGAAACAGCATACACCTCTTGTAAGGTCAAGGTCCTCTTCTGTCTCCTTCACTTCCTACCTCCACCATAGCCCTGTTTCTCCAACTCCACCCCTGTGTTGTATTTGAACTACATCATTCCAGGTCCTTGACCCTGTGGGTCTCTACTCTGTAGTGCTTGGCAATTTGCCTTTTTTTTTTCTTCTGAAGTTTGTTGGTTTATTTTTTAGTAATCTCTATACCCAGTGTGGGGCTTGAACTCACGACCCGGAGATCAAGAGTCGCATGTGCTTCTGACAGAGCCAGCCAGGTGCCCTGCAATTTGCTTTTTTAACTTAACAATATTTGTTGGAAATCAATCCATCTTTTCATATGTGAGTCTCCAGCAAATGTCTACCACATGGCAAGAGCTACGAGTTGGTTACCCTTACCTTTCTGCCTCATTTAACCTTGACCCTGGGAAGGGAGGGCTGTTGGCACCAGCCTCACACTACATCTGAGAAAACGGAGCACCAGGGAGTTCATGTGTTTTGTTCAAGGTCACAAGGCCAGTAAGTAGAGTCAGGATTCAAACTCAGGTCCCTGACCTTGAAGCAGGTGCAGTTACCATGGTTACCATGTCACCAGCCTGGCCCTGAGTGTTTGTTAATGCAGAGATTGCAGGTGTTCAGAAAGAATTTGTTTCCAGTTAGTCCAAATAAATGGCCCATTGTTCACTAGGTGTCACACACAAATAACACATTGCGGTTCTGGTTTGTGTTTCAAATGAGAGATGTGTTGTCCTGGGAGAGGGGGCTGACCTGGTCAAACCTTCCCTGTCTCAGCTTTCCTCAGGAGATGGTCATGAGCCAGAATTTGAAAGGTGAATAGATTTTAACCAGGTGAAGAAGAAAGGAAGAGAATTCTGGGCAGAGGGAACACTGTGCACAGCAATTGTAATCAGAAGGAGACCCGAGTTTCAAAAAACCTGGAATCTGGTGTGGTTGAAGCAGAGACAGGAAGAGAGGAAGCGGGTGGGGTCCGTGCGGGGCCTGCTAGGCCATTATGTGGGTTCCAGTCTTTATTCAGAGAGTATGGGGCAATGATCAAATGATTTTCAGCGGGAAGGGGTGGTATTTGCATTTCTAAAAGATTACTCAGCATACTGATGATCAGGTCGGACATGGACCAGAACAAAGGGGAAGGCTGTACAATATTTGGTGGTTTGGACAAGGCTGCTGGTGGTGGAGATGTAGGGAAATGAATTGATACAATTGCTATTGAAGAGGTAGAATGAGACGGTCTTGGAGTTGCATTGGGTTTATGCTGGGGGGTGGTGGATGTGTGGGGGAGGGCAGGGGCAGGGAGGGAGAATATGAATCAGTAAACTGTTCTGGATTTCTGGCTTGAGCATCTAAATGGAAGGTGGTGATGTTCACTGGGGAAGACTGGACAGTGACCAGATTTTGGGGAAAGATCAGGAAATTGGCAGGACCTTAAGAGTAGAAGGTTGGGTAGCCAATTTCTGGAGGGAAGCTCCAACTTTCTAGGCAGTGAATGGTCAAGTGGTTAAGAAGTCTCTGGCATCAAACATGGACTGGAGTCTAGTCCCTGCAGCTTCTCGGAGCTTGCAGTCACTCCTCTGAGCCTCAGTCTCCTCTGGAATGAAAGGGAGATTATCAATACTTGCCCTGAAGAGTTGAGAGGATTACATAAAAATGCATGTGAAGCATTTAACCGATGTTCCGAGGATCACAAGGACTCAATTCTGTTTCCAACATCATTATCTTTATTGCCATTGTTCTTATTCTGAAATGATTTGTAACTGAAATACTGGAAGACCTTTGGGTGGCAGAGGAGATAACTCTTTGCTTTTTCAGTCTACCCCCATTAAACCTTGCTCTTGACTTAACAATGGACTCCCCTGAGCAAGGCGATCTTGTTCCCCATAAAAGACATTGTGTTATACAAGTAAATCAGGCAAACCATTGCATGAATGTCTGTTGAACAAGAACCACAGTACGTAATTGTAAAGGTCATTGATGTCAGTTTTTAAATTAATTTTTCCGTTCTTTACGAAGTTCAGACCAAATGCCCGATTATACCAAGTTATCAAAAAAAAAAAAACAAAAAAACAAAAAACAAAACAAAACCCAAACACCAGAAATTGCAGAGGCTGGTGTCTGTCTGTAGAGGGATGGCCACGGGTCCATGCTGTGAGGGTATGCTCTCAGTAGCTTAAAATGGAAAAAAAAAATACTTTTAGGAACACCACATTCTCACGGGAGCACTCTAACCCTACCTCTGACAGGTGTCAAGAAGGAGCTGCCAGATTATTTTCTTCATACTTGCTAAATTAAAAATAATCCCAACATTGCCGGTTGAGGCTGAAACTTCGAGGCTGTTCAAAATGTCACACAGGATGTGAGTGTACCTGTTGGAGAGGGTAATTTTCCTCCTAGAGATTGTACAGATAAAGCCATCTGGTTTTCAGAAAGTATAATATAGTTTCACTAAATAAATACATACCAAAGCTTCTATGTCTTATCTCTGTTTGAAAGACAGATCTTTTATAAGAAGACAAATAATGGGGTATTTGGAGAACGGATGTTAGCAACAGCCTAAGTAGTTGCCTGTGTTTTAGATGGAAAACCAGAAGAATAGGTATTCAGAATCTGAGGTGGGGGAGTGGTTTTGCCCTGACTTTATTCATGCTGTGGATGTGTTTGGCCTGCGTGGGGATTTAAAAGACATTCCCCTAGAGCCACAGGTAGGTGGAGCGGAGTGGGGGCCGCCTGCCTCGGACTGGCTTGCGTTCCCTCTCATGCACCCTTTGTCTTACTGGCTTGACCCCTGTGGGAATTTGAGCCTGTAACCCCTTCCCCACGTCTGTTCTTTTTAAACCAGGGGATGTTGTCTATAGGAGCACAAGGTACTGCGTGCAGGTGACACAGGAACTTTCCAGAATCATGTGGCACATCTTCTTGGGTGATCGATTTTACCTGACAGTTTGGAGGAAATATTTTTTTGTATTAAGACAAAATATCGGGGCTCCTGGGTGGCTCAGTCGGTTGAGCATCTGCCTTCGTTTCAGGTCATGATCCCAGGGTCCTGGGATTAAGTACTGTATCGGGCTCCCTGCTCGGTGGGGAGCCTGCTTCTCCCTCTTCTTCTGCTGCTCCCCCTGCTTGTGCTCTCTCTCTCTGTCAAATAAATAAGTAAATCTTAAAAAAAAAAAAAGACAATATCATGGAGCAGGTTAAAAAATTCACATGATTTTCTGCTTAGATTTCTAAAAAGTAATCTGTGAGACTTCAAAGAAACATCAAGCTGGCTTAGTGGAAGGGCTTGACTTTTGAGTGTATTGTTCGTTCTCCTTAGCCCGGAAGGGATGCTTTGTTGGAAAAATTTGGAACTAACTGCTGAAGCTGTGGACTTAATGCTGGAAGTGCCCTTGGAAATTGTAACAGGGCTCTTGGCTCCAAATGACAGGAAACGGACTTCCTGCATCAAGCAAAGGAAGGAATTTATTGGCTCACAAAGTTGGAAAGTCCCAGACTGGATATGACTGTATTCATGTTCTCAAAAATATGTCATTACAAGTCAGTCTCTGTGAATAATCAGTTTATCTCCTTTCTCTCTGTCCATCTATTATTTATGTATTGTCTGTCTATGGTTCCATCTATCTTCTCTTGTCTATCTGTATATCTGTCTATCTATCATCTATCTATCTATCTATCATCATCATCATTTTTGCTTTTTTCTATTTTTTTTTTATATTCTCAGGCAGAATTTCACAATGTGGTAGCAATGCCAAGGATAATGTTCACTAGTTAGTTTTCAATCTCAATGGCAAAGTTAGTTGTTCTTATCACATCATTCTATCAAAAAAGCTGTCCTCAAATCACTGGTCCTGTTTGGGTTGCATTCTCATTTCTTAATCAATCAGTAATGTGGCCAGGAGATGGAACACTCTGATTGGCCAGGCCTGGGTCATGTGGGGTTCAGGGAATTAATTCTATCTGAAATTCCTGGTCTGGGAGTGGAGCATGGGTGTTTCCCATCAGAAGTTGAAATGACAGCCACAAAGGATTTATTTAGTCCAATTTTTCACTTTACTGATAAAAGAGCCCAGGTCCAAAGATTTTTCTTTCTTATTGTCTCACAAAAAGATAATAAGAAGAACTGGATTTTTTTTAAGATTTTATTTTTAAGTAATCTCTACACCCCACGTGGGGCTTGAATTTATAACCCAGAGATCAAGAGTTTCATGCTCCACCAACTGAGCCAGACAGTTGCCCTTAGAACTGGATTTTTAAAAGTAGTTCTTCAATGGAAATGTAACACATATAGTGATGTGCATAAATCCTAAGTGGACAGCATGGTGAATTGTTCCAAAGTGACTATACCTTGTAGCCATCACACAAGATTAAGAAATAGAAGACGCCCACTTGTGTGCCTCACCATCACTACCATCCACTCACTAGGACTATCCTGACCTCTGTTATGACAGATTAACTTTGCATATATGGAATCATAAAGTGTATGGATTTTGTGTCTGATTTTATTAGCCCTGCATCATTTGTGAAATACATTCATGTCATAGGTCATTCTTTTTCATCACTGTGTAGTATTCCATTATACAAGTATATACAAGTATGCCAAAAATAATGTATCCATTCTACTATTGATGAATTGTAGGATTACTCTGGGTTTTTGTTATTTATAAACAGCACTACCATGACCATTTCTTGAACATTTGCTTGGGAAGCATACACGCACATTCCTGTGGAGTATATTCTAAATAGTGGAATTCCTCAGTCATAATGTTGACATAGCTTCAAATTTAGGTGAAATTGTAAGCAGTTTTCTAAAATTTGGTGCTAACAATTTAAATTCCCACCAGCAGTGTCTGACAGTAGTTGGGTTCTCATTTGTGTTGATTTTTACCTTTTGTTGGTGGTTGTAGTGTATCTTATTATGGTCTTAATTAGCATTTTTTTGATGACTAGTGAGATTGAGCACTTTTTCATATACTAACCCAACATTTGGCTGTACGCTTTTGTGAATTTTATTTCGAGTTTTTTGACCACTGTTTTTAATGGTTTGCTTTTTATTTCTTATTGATTTATAGATGTTCTTTATATACTCTGGATTAAAGTCCTCTGTTGGATATATGTGTTGAATATATTTTCAACTAGTTGGTGACATACACTTTTATTCTTTCTGTGTTGTCTTTGTGAATAGGAATTCTTAACTTTTATTTTTATCTTTTAAAGATTTTATTTATTTGAGAGAGCATGAGAGCAAAATTGAGAGAATGAGTCGGGGAGAAGCAGAGGGA
Source organism: Eumetopias jubatus (assembly GCF_037043125.1). Taxonomy (NCBI): domain Eukaryota; kingdom Metazoa; phylum Chordata; class Mammalia; order Carnivora; family Otariidae; genus Eumetopias; species Eumetopias jubatus. The sequence goes on from NW_028274818.1 coordinate 91,070,920, forward strand.
GAAGTAGACTCCCCACTGAGCAGGGAGCCTGATGTGGGACTCGATTCTAGGACCCCAGGATCATGACCTGAGCCAAAGGCAGCTGCTTAGCCGACTGAGCCACTCAGGCGCCCAGAATTCTTAACTTTTATATAGCCTAATATATCAGTATCTTTCTTTATAATAAGTGCTTTTCTAATTCCACTTAAAAATTAAGATTTTGGGGCCCCTGGGTGGGGCAGTCGGTTGAATGTCTGACTCTTGGTGTCCACATAGGTCGTGATCTCAGGGTCTTGGGATTGATGCCACATAGGGCTCCATGTTCAGCACAGAGTCTGCTGAAGTTTCTCCCTCTGCTTCAGCCCCTCTGCTTGCTCTCTCTCTAAAATAAATAAATAAATCTTAAAAAAAAATTAAGATTATATCTTGGAGTCATGAAGATATCCTATGCCTTCTTAAAGGTTTATTGTTATATTTTTCAAACTTAGATCTACAATTCATATATGATTGAGCTTTTTGGCAAAGTAGAGGTAAAGATCCATTGTTTCTTTTCTTTTTTTCTCTGATAGGGTATCCAGATTACACAGAATCATTCATTGACAAGCCGACTTCCCCCCACTGCTATGAAATGCTGCTTTTGTCACAAGTCAAGGGATGTATATTTGTTGGTCTGTTTCTGGACTCTGTTCTATGTTGCTGGACTGCTTGTCAGTTCCTGAGCCAATTCACACCATTTTAGTTCTCATGGCTTTATAATAACTGAATGTCTAAGCTCTTAAAGGATTTGCTCTGTTTCTTCATGATCGTCTTGTCTTTCCTTGGTCCCTTATATTCCCAAATATATTTTAGCACCATTGTGTCAATTTTCACAAAAATAAGTTATTGGATTGTGATTGTAATTACATGAAGTCTAGAGCCTAATTTGTGGGAAAAACTGGCATCTTTATTTAAATGATCTTTTAACCCATGAATGTGGTATATCCTTCCATTTATGAAGATGTCTTAATTTATGTCAGTAATGCTTCCTAGTTTTTTGTGTAGAGGTCCTGCACATCTTTTGTTAGATTTAGTCCTAAATATTTGATGGTATTGTAAATGGTAAGTTTAAAACTTTTTCATTTTATAATCATTTGTTACTAGTAATGAGAAATGCAATCTGTTTTTTGGATATTGCTCTCATTTTCTAGTAATGTGTCTATATGTTCTTTTGGATTTTCTGGATTCAAAAGCCAGCGAGTTATGAATAATGACAATTTTATTTTTCTTTTCTAATCCTCTTATTTCATTTTCTTATCTTATAGCACTTCATCTTTTATATATTGTTGGATAACAGTGGGACAGAAAGCATCTTAGTCTTGTTGCTTATTTCAGAGAAGAAAATTTCAACATTTGAAGTTTGATTATGATAATTGCCCTAGGGTTTTTAAGTTGCTCTTCATCAGATGAAGGAAATATAATTTTGTTGATAATTTGCTAATTGATAATAAATGATCATGAATAAGTATTCTATCTTATCAGGTGATTTTTATACATCTCTTGGTATGATTTTTTCCTCTTTTTTTCTGTTAATACGGTGAGTTACATTGATTTTTCAAAGAAGTAATGAGATGTATCATTAGATTGACAGGATACAGTAATTTTTATTTAGCATGTTTACATTCATGTTTATTAAAGAGATGGCTCTGTAATTTTCCTTTCTAGTACCAGTCATGTCAGAGTTTGGTTGTTGTTTAAGATAATGCTAACCTCACAAAACAAGTTAGGAAATGGTCCTGTGGCTTCTTCTTTTTTTTTTTTTTTAAATACTCAGGAAGGTTTGTGTAAGACGATGTTAACTATAACTTAAATGCTTGGAGAATTCATGGAAGAAGCAATCAAGACCTGGAGATGTCTGTTTTTGGAAGTTTTTATGTATATTTAATTTCCCTAATTGATAGGGACTATTCAGATTTACCATTTCTTCTTGTACCAGTTTTCTAAATTGTGTTGTTCTAAGATTTTTGCCGTTAATTTGAACTTTCCATATTGGTGGCAGAAAGTTATTCTTTTTTTTTTTGATAGATTTTTTTTTATAATTTTTTTTGTTAGGTTAATCACCATACATGACATCATTAGTTTTTGATGTAGTGTTCTGTGATTCATTGTTTGTGCATAACACCCAGTGCTCCACGCAGAATGTGCCCTCTTTAATACCCGTCACCAGGCTAACCCATCCCCCCACCCCCTCCCCTCTAGAAACCTCAGTTTGTTTTTCAGAGTCCATCCTCTCTAATGGTTCATCTCCCCCTCCGACTTACTCCCCTTCATTCTTCCCCTCCTGCTATCTTCTTCTTCTTTTTTTTTCTTAACATATATTGCATTATTTGTTTCAGAAGTACAGATCTGTGATTCATCAGTCCTGTACAGTTCACAGCGCTCACCATAGCACATACCCTCCCCAATGTCTATCACCCAGCCACCCCATCCCTCCCACCCCCCCACCACTCCAGCAACACTCAATTTGTTTCCTGAGATTAAGAATTCCTCATATCAGTGAGGTCATATGATACATGTCTTTCCCTGATTGACTTATTTCACTCAGCATAACACCCTCCAGTTCCATCCACGTCATTGTAAATGGCAAGATCTCATTCCTTTGGATGGCTGCATAATATTCCATTGTGTATATATACCACATCTTCTTTATCCATTCATCTGTCAGTGGACATCTTGGCTCTTTCCACACTTTGGCTATTGTGCACATTGCTGCTATAAACATTGAGGTGCACGTACCCCTTCGGGTCCCTACATTTGTATCTTTGTGGTAAATACAAAGTAGTGCAATTGCTGGATCAAATGGTAGCTCTATTTTCAACTGTTTGAGGAACCTCCATACTGTTTTCCAGAGTGGTTGCACCAGCTTGCACTCCCACCAACAGTGTAGGAGGGTTCCCCTTTCTCCGCATCCCCACCAACATCTGTCCTTTCCTGACTTGTTAATTTTAGCCATTCTGACTGGTGTGAGGTAGTATCTCATTGAGGTTTTGATTTGGATTTCCCTGATGCCGAGCGATGTTGAGCACTTTTTCATGTGTCTGTTGGCCATTTGGATGTCTTCTTTGGAAAAATGTCTGTTCATGTCTTCTGCCCATTTCTTGATTGGATTATTTGTTCTTTGGGTATTGAGTTTGATAAGTTCTTTATAGATTTTGGATACTAGCCCTTTATCTGATATGTCATTTGCAAATATTTTCTCCCATTCTGTCGGTTGTCTTTTGGTTCTGTGGACTGTTTCTTTTGCTGTGCAAAAGCTTTTTATCTTGATGAAATACCAATAGTTTATTTTTGCCCTTGCTTCCCTTGCCTCTGGCGATGTTTCTAGGAAGAAGTTGCTGCGGCTGAGGTTGAAGAGGTTGCTGCCTGTGTTCTCCTTTAGGATTTTGTTGGACTCCTGTCTCACGTTTAGGTCTTTCAACCATTTGGAGTCTATTTTTGTTGTGGTGTAAGGAAATGGTCCAGTTTCATTCTTCTGCATGTGGCTGTCCAATTTTCCCAACACCATTTGTTGAAGAGACTGTCTTTTTTCCACTGGACATTCTTTCCTGCTTTGTCAAAGATGAGTTGACCATAGAGTTGAGGGTCCATTTCTGGGCTCTTGATTCTGTTCCATTGATCTATGTGTCTGCTTTTGTGCCAGTACCATACTGTCTTGATGATGACAGCTTTGGAATAGAGCTGGAAGTCCGGAATTGTGATGCCGCCAGCTTTGCTTTTCTTTTTCAATATTCCTCTGGCTATTCTGGGTCTCTTCTGGTTCCATACAAATTTTAGGATTATTTGTTCCATTTCTTTGAAAAAAGTGGATGGTATTTTGATGGGGATTGCATTGAATGTGTAGATTGCTCTAGGTAGCATTGACATCTTCACAATGTTGGTTCTTCCAATCCATGAGCATGGAACGTTTTTCCATTTCTTTGTGTCTTCTTCAATTTCTTTCATGAGTATTTTATGGTTTTCTGAGTACAGATCCTTTGCCTCTTTGGTTAAATTTATTCCTAGGTATCTTATGTTTTTGGGTGCAATTGTGAATGGGATCGACTCCTTGATTTGTCTCTCTTCTGTCTTGTTGTTGGTGTATAGGAATGCCACTGATTTCTGTGCATTGATTTTATATCCTGCTACTTGACTGAATTCCTGTATGAGTTCTAGCAGTTTTGGGGTGGAGTCTTTTGGGTTTTCCACATACAGTATCATATCATCTGCAAAGAGTGAGAGTTTGACTTCCTCCTTGCCGATTTGGATGCCTTTGATTTCTTTTTGTTGTCTGATTGCTGTGGCCAGGACTTTTAATACCATGTTGAATAGCAGTGGTGATAGTGGACATCCGGCAGAAAGTTATTCTTAATATGCTTACATTATCTTTTTTTTTTAAAGATTTTATTTATCTATTTGGGACAGAGAGAGAGAGAGAGCAAGCGAGAGAGAGAGAGAGAGAGAGAGAGAGAGAGTGCAGGAGTGAGGCTGGAGAAGGGGCAGAGGCACAGGGAGAAGCAAGCCCTCCACTGAGCAGGGAGCCCGGCATGGGGCTCCATCTCAGGACCCCGGGATCATGACCCGAGCCTAAGGCAGATGCTCAACTGACTGAGTCACCCAGGTTGCCCCAGTATTTTTACATTATCTTTTCGGTGTCTGTAGGATTTGTAATGATGTTGCTCCTTTCACTCTTGATACTGTAATTTATGCTTTTTCTCTTTTTTTCTTGACTGTCTTGTGAGGTGGTTTTTGTATCAATTTTGTAGTCTTTTCAGAGAACCAACAGAGAACAGTTCTTTGATTTTTCTCTCTTTTCACATCAAACTTGCACTTAATATTTATTATTTCTTTCCTTCTCCTGTTTTAGTTCATTTGGATCTTAATTTTTTGAGCTAGATAACTAGATAATTGTTTTTGGCTTTTCTTCTCTCCTAATAGATGCATTTAAGATGATAAATTTCCCTCTAAACAATTTAGCTACATTCTACCAATTTTTTTCATTAATATTCAGAGAAAAATATTTTCTAATTTCCATGTTAATATGTTTTTTGTTACCCATGGTTACTAGCAATTATGTTGTTTAGTTTCTAAACATTTTGATTTCCTAGTTTTTCTTTTGTTACTGATTTGTTGCTACATTTAATGTAGTCAAATAATATACTCTGAATGATGTTTGCTTGGGCTCACTTTATAATCCAGAATATAACAAAATTCAATAAGCAGCCATATACACTTCAAAATTTTGTGTATGATCTAATTGTTGGGGTGTTGCATTCTATATATTTCAATTAGGTAAATACTGTTAATCATATTAAGATAAAATTCTGTGGGGCATCTGGGTGACTTAGTCAGTTAAGTGTCTGACTCTTGATTTCAGTCCAGGTCATGATCTCTGGGTCATGAGATTGAGCCCTGCATTGAACTCCATGCTGGGCTCTGTGCTGGATGTGGAGCCTGCTTAAGATTCTCTCTCCCTCTCTCTCTGACCCCACCCCATCCCCCGCTCATAAGGGAGCTCTCTTTCTCTCTCTCAAAAAAATTCTTTTTTTTTAAAGATTTTATTTATTTATTAGAGAGAGAGAGCACAAGTAGGCAGAGTGGCAGGCAGGGGGAGAGGGAGAAGCAGGCTCCCCACTGAGCAGGGAGCCTGACATGGGGCTCCATCCCAGGACCCCAGGATCATGACCTGAGCCAAAGGCAGCCGCTTAACTAACTGAGCCACCCAGGTGCCCCCCTTATAAAAATTCTTACTGGTGGGCGCCTGGGTGGCTCAGTTGGTTGAGCGACTGCCTTCGGCTCGGGTCATGATCCTGGGATCCTGGAATCGAGTCCCACATCGGATTCCCGGCTCAGCGGGGAGCCTGCTTCTCCCTCTGACCCTCTCCCCTCTCATGCTGTTTCTCTCTCGCTCGCTCTCTAATAAATAAATAAAATCTTAAAAAAAATTCTTACTGGTATTTTGCTCTGCTTTTTCTACCAGTTAACTGTGAGTTACTGGAGAGTTTGTGAAAGTCCTCTATTGTGTCTGTGTGTTTGCTTATTTCTTCTTGTAGTTATATCATTTTTTGCTTTATATATTTGATGTTATGCTATTAGTTGTGAACCAATTTAGAAGGTTTATGTCTTCCAGGAGGATTGACCATTTTATTAGTGTGAAATGTTCTTTATCTTTAGTTAGGTGTCTTGCCTTAATGACCGCCTTGCCTTCCACACATAGAGCTGCATAGACTTTCTTTTGTTTAGTGTTTGTCAAGAATAATTTTTCTAACCCCTTATGGTCAGCCTTTACTTGTTCTTATATGAAAGGTATAAGAACTTATATGAAGGGTAAATCAGTATAAAGTATTTTATTTTAATTTGATACTTTAAGTTGTGCATTTAGATTATTTATATTTAATTTAATTGCTGATATGTCACCATTTATTTTTTATTTATTTTCCCAGTGGGGTGTGTGTATGTGTGTGCGTGTGTGTGTGTTTTGTTTCCCTTTTGGTTAGTTGAACATCTAAAAAATTATTCCATTATTGCCCTCTATTAGTTCATAGATTTTTCTAGGGGTTCTCTAGGGATTAAAACATGATCTGTGAATATTACAGCCTACTACTAATCAATTCACAAATAATGCTAAGGATATAGAACATCTACCCTTTCTGGCCTCCTGTGTTATTGTTGTCATGCATGTTAATTGTACATATAATTTTTATACCACAAAACATTATACTTCTTGTGTAGAGTCAGTGTTTCATTAAGTTCATCCTCATATTTAAACTTTTTAAAATTCCTTTCTGCATTTGCATTTCTGTCTGGGATCATTTTCTTCCTTAATAATTCCTAATAGTATTTCCTGGGCACAGGTCTGCTGGCAGTGAACTCTCTGAGGTTTTGTGTGTTTGGAAATGTTTTTATTTCACCTTTACTTGTGAAAAATGTTTTCTCTTGAGTATAGAATTCTAGGTTGGTAATTATTTCCGTCTGCACATGAACTATGCTATTCCATCATGTTCTAGCTTCCAGTATTGCAGTGAAAAATCAGCTGTTAGTCTCATTTTTGCTCTCTGAGGATATGTGTCTCCCCATCCTACCCCCGATGCTTTGAAAATTTTCTTTCTTTCATTTGCAGCAGTTTATATGTGAGATACTGAGGTGTAATTTTCTTTTCTTTTCTTTCTTTTCTTTTCTTTTCTTTTCTTTTCTTTTCTTTTCTTCTCTTCTCTTCTCTTCTCTTCTCTTCTCTTCTCTTTTCTTTTCTTTTTTCTTTCTTTCCAAGGTGTAGGTATCCTTGTAGGGAGTTGTATTGCTTCATGAATCCATACCTTGATGTCATTTGCCAGTTTTAGAAAATTTTGAGCTATTATCTGTTCAGAATCTCGATCTGCTTCCTATATCCCTATTTTTCTTTCATAGGACCCAAATTCCATATATGATAAAACTTTTCCCAGGGTTACATATGTCTCTCTTATGTCTTTTCTGTTGACTGAGTTCTTAGTTTCAGTTATTGTAGTTTTTAGTTCTGGCATTTCTATTTTATTCTTTATAGATTTCAATTATGTGGTCAAATTCTCATCTGTTTTATTGACCATTCCAATCAAAGTTTAAAGTCTGAGTCTCAGACTTTAACCAGTAAAGGAGTCAATTGTGGGTCTCTTTTTATTGTTTGTCTCTTTTTCCAGTTATACTAGTTTTTGATATGCCTGGTAATTTCAGTTGGATGTTGAACATTATGGGTGTTAAATTGTAAAAACTCTGGATGGTGTTCTTGTTCTTCAGTGAAGATTCACTCCTTTCTGTGGCACCTGGCAGGGGAAAGATCATCTCATACCATCACAGATAGAGCAGACCTGAGGTTGGAGTGCATTCCTTGAAAGGCTCAGTTTACCTTTCATGTTCAACTTCGATCCTAGGGTCTCACCCTCTTTGTGTCCCAACTTAGAGCCTATGGCATTTCCTAGAACTCTTTCCCATTGGCAGATTTTCACATCTAAGTTTTGTTTCTCTAGCACCGAAGACTGTTGGAACTCTTCCTTCTTTTTCTCCCTTTTAATTTGGCTCCTTAGCTTTCTGCCCTGTGACATTTCATAGACAATGCTTCAAGAGGAAAAGTGGTGCTGAACTTGGTCTCACTTATCTGTTCTTTCCTTCTGTCTCTGATTTTTGCTTCTCAAGATCTAGTTAACTTGACATCCCTGAACCCCAATTTATTTTAACCCAAGCCCCATGCAATTGCCTCTGTCTCTGCTGCTTTCTATCCCTTATAATGATTACTTCTGCCTATTCTTTCAGCTTCTTAACCTGTACCAATAATTTTGACAAATATCCTGTGGAAAACATCAACATGCAGACAACTGGGCTCATCTTTGTGAGCTCTCCTTCTCTCTGCGGTCTGGATTTTAAATTCTGGCTGCCATAGAAACACACTGATGCTTTCAAACAGATGAATTTTGATATGTTATTGGCTTTTATCATTGCTCTTGGTGGGAGTGTTGGTCTGCTACAAGCTATTCCACTTTAGAAGAAACTGGATGCTCAGAATTTGATGCTATACACAGATTTCCTGTCTGTGGTCTAATAGTGCTGGTCAATATCAGTTCACTGTTGGCATTGAGCCGCCAATTACAGCATTGCAAAAATGACTTCTAAGTGACACTTACTTAGCATTTTAGAGTTTATAGTTGCTGTTTCCATCTATTACCATTTTCTGTTTTCATTGAAACCTTATAAAATGAGAATCATTATCCTCATTCTATAAATGAGGTAACATCTTTCAGACATGATTAAGTGGGTTGTTCAAAATCACTGAAAAAGTGCCATTGTTTGGACCCAAACAAAAACCATCTCGATGGTAGGGTTTTTCCTTTTTATCCATGTTGCTTTTCTTGAAAGAAAATTCTAGATATAGAAGAATTTCCAAGTAGTTTTATTTATTTCTATTTTTAATCTCAGGCAATATAATATGATGACTGGGTATTTGGGTTCTGATATTAAGAGACTTGCATTCAGATTCCAAATCTTCCACTGAATTATGACCCTTTGCAAGTTACCTTTTTAATCTTCTATTTTGTCACTGTTAAAGTATGGATAATAAATTCTACCTTATTCTCAGGTAAGGTAGGAATCACCAAAGAAGTCATGCCTGGGAGGTGCTTAGAATGTACATGCCATCCAGTAAGAGCTCATGTTAGCTATCATATTTAGTAATAATAATAATGCTAATAATAATGCTGTTGTTGTGATTGCTGCCACTTGACAGTTCTCAATACCCCTCAATATTTTCATTTCCTTCCAAAGCTTCCCCTGTAATAAGCAAGTGATGGGTTTGCAGAGGTCCAAAAGTACAGCTCATCAACCATTCAGAAAACAGATGCTTGCGTTTCATTGCCAGCAACAACTCTGCTCTGTCGTCAATGGGCAGAACTCTGAATAACAGCCGGAATCCTGGATTCTTGGAAGACAGTGTTACTCAAACTGTAAGATGCTTTATGCAAGGCTTAAGAAACCAAGAGCCCTGGAAGATATTCACTGGAAAAGGGATTTCCTGTTTTGTCATCTTTTGGATGCTAACTGAAGGCCCATTTTGTTCTCTGCTGGCGAATCTATCCATGGCTTCTCATAGCCTGTCTTCACAGGAGTGGCAGAGGCCATGTGACATGCTGGGAAGAAAGGAGAGGGTTTTTGATATAAGTATGTGGCGATCTTGAGGAGAAAGAAGGGGTAAGGACATCAGTCTGCCCCTCCACTCCAGAGAGGAACCATGATTCAGATCATCAAACCATCAGTCCATATCATATCAATTTCGATAAGAAAGATGCACCTAGATCAGTTTTTCTTTTTCTTTTTTTCTTTCTTTCTTTCTTTTTCTTTCTTTCTTTCTTTCTTTCTTTCTTTCTTTCTTTCTTTCTTTCTTTCTTTCTTCTTTCTTTCTTTCTTTCTTTCTTTCTTTCTTTCTTTCTTTTTCTTTCTTTCTTTCTCTCTCTCTCTTTCTTTCTTTCTTTTTCTTGTTTTAGAGAGAAACAGAGAGAGAGGATGCATTTGTGAGCAGGGGAGGGGTGGGCAGAGGGAGAAGTAGAGAGAGAATCTTAGGCAGGCTCCATGCCTAGTGCGGAACCCCACATGGGGCTCAATCTCACGACTTGAGATCATGACATGAGCCGGAATCAAGAGTCAGATGCTTAACTGACTGAGTCACCCAGGCGCCCCTAGGTCAGCTTTTCTATCTTTGAGAATATGGAGAGTGGTCACAGAGCTTCTAGGAGGAAGTGATTCTTGATGTTAAGTGGGCCTCCAAACAGGAAAGCGGGAGTATAGTGATGTATCAGTCAGTTCATACTAAGATATGTTACAGTAACAAATTGCCCCAAAGTCCCTGGCTTACAACGACAAAGGTTTAGTTCTCACATTTCACGTCCATTTTTGGTCAGCTGTCATGATGCCCACAACTGATGTCCTCTGGGATCCAGGCTAATAGAGCTGCACCTCTCTGGTGTATCAGTGGTTTGATGGCACTGAGAAAAGAAAGCATAGGTGCATACCATAAGCATACAATGACTCCTAAAGCTTCTGATTAGAAAGCTTCTGTGAAACTTCCATCTTTATTTCATTGGCCAAAGAAAATCATATGGACCATCTTGATGTCAGTGGGGTGGAGAAGAATAGTCCTTCCATAAGGAGAGGCGGTGAACATTTTTTTTTTTAAGATTGTATTTATTTGAGAGAGAGAGCACGAGTGGGGGAGCCACAGAGTGGGAGAGAGGCAGGAAGGGGAGAAAGAATCTCAAGCAGACTCTGTACTGAGTGTGGAGCCTGACCCAGGGCTGGATTTCATGACCCTGAGATCATGACCTGAGCTGAGACCAAGAGTTGGACACTTATCCTGACTGAGCCACCCGGGCACCCCAGCAGTGAGCATTTTGAGCAATAATATAATTAACCACAAGGACAAGTTCATCTGCAAAGAAAGGGATTGGATGCCCTAGGATGGCATGATTGAAGAAATCTGAATATTAAGTGTTGGCAGTTGGGAATTGCTAAGTCCTATAAGGCTTTACAACCCCGTAATCATTCAGATGTTTGTCTCCAGTCCTCTCTTGGAGCCTGCAATTCCATTATGATATATTCACATCAGAAGGCCTGTATTCATCAGGAAGGCCCACCTGCCTGTTCTTGCAGCTTTTCCCTGGATGTTGAGTTGAGATTGTTGATAGTATAACACAGATACTGTGTATGGGATCCTGCTAATGAGCAAATACAGGCTTTCTTGAAGAATTGAAGTACAGTCTTGTTGGTAGTGTGTATGCTGGTCCCATGCAATTTGAATGCCCCGATTGTCAGAGTCTCTTCATTGAGGAAGAGCTGTATTTTCGTTTTCATGGAGCAGACTGGAACTAAAATTTCCCTGAGCCTTATTTTGTGTTGGTAGCTGTGGTCCTGAAATGTGATGCTGACTGTTACAGGTGGTCTCCATGGCACCCACACTCAAATTCTCATTGTTACCTTGAAGTACCATATCTTTTCCTAACTCCATGCCTTTCAGAGGTTCTTTCTCTGCTGGTTGGATTCTGGAGAGCTTATCCTCATCATGAGCTCTTCCGCTTTCTCTCTTGTCAATATACCAAAAATGTCCCCAATGAAATATTTATTACTACACAAGTCGTATATCATTTTTAGAGACAAAAGATAAGCCGATAAAAAGCACAATTTAAACTACCTTTGAGTCCATGACCCAGAGATAACCATTGCTCATGTTTTAGTGTTTAAACTTCCAGACTTTTCAGATGGTCTGTGAACAGTCACCAACAATTTCAGTGATACTGCGTGCTTAGTGATTACCAAGGTGGAGGCTGGAGAGGCTGGGGGTCGGCCACCAGCTGGCCCCACTGCTTCTAACCTGGTGGTCTTGGGCAAGTTGCTGAAATTCTCCAAATGTGCCACCTCATCTGTAAGATGGCCATCTCACTTACTCATTTAGGATTACATGAATTATTTTTGAGAACGTTCTCAGAATACTGCCTAATGCATATTAAGTGCTTATTATTGATAGGCGTATTTTTCTTGGCAACACATTAATGTATTTCTATATCAGTGTATCTGTATTCATGCCATCCTTTTTAATGAAATAACTATATTACCATTGTAATTGTAATATAGTTATTTCATTAAAGTGCATAACAATTATATTACTAATGGAATTGTAATATAGTTATTTCATTAAGGTGTATAATTCTTTTTCTTAAACTTATTTCTTATTTTACTTTTTTTGAGTGTAGCTGACATACAGTGTTATATCAGTTGCAGGTGTACAGCATAGTGATTTGACAGTTCTGTGCGTTATGCAATACTCACCATAAGCGTGGTCACCATCGGTCCCCATACAACATTATTAAGCTGTTATTGACAATATTCCCTATGCTGTACTTTTCATGTCTGTGACTTATTTATTTTGTAACTGGAAGTTTACAGGTTTTAATCCCCTTCACCTATGTCGCCCATCTCCCCATCACCTTTCCCTTTGGCAACCACGTTTGTATTTATGAGTCTATAACATACTTCTTTTAACCAATTTTATATTTACATTTAGGTTGCTTTCAAAAACTTTTTTTACAGTAATTGAAAAAAATATACCCTCAAATATTACCTCGGATAAATCCCTAGTGTTTGGATTACTGGGTCACATATATGCCCCATTTTACACTTTTGCTGTAGATTTTCAGTGCTTTCTCTATTTTGCTGGAAATCTGAGAGCACACTCCACCATTACTCCATTCAGTTTTACTGTTTTTCTCAAAGCTGTTTATAAGTGGGAAAAGTTGTCAAATTTTAATAAAGCTTTCTTTTCATTCCAGTCAAATTGACTGTTTAAAGCATACCTTTATTAGGAATTATTTGGGGTTTTCATGGGGATGGCCTCACCCAGGTGAGTCTCTTGTTGATTTTTCTGTTGGCTGGTCATACCCTTCTTCCTTCCCTCCCTCTCTCCCCCCCTTTCTCTCTCTGATGGAGAGAAGATTCTTTTATTTTCTAACTTTAAATGCAATGCACATCCATTGGAATGTATAAACAGATAAAGGAGAAAATAAAATTTTCCAGGAAACTACACCCGGAAACAGCTCTCATGCACTGCTTGGTGTTATCTTTCAAGCTTTGCCAGTGATTCTCATACTTGAGCATGCGTTAGAATGTCTTGCAGGGCTTGTTAAAACACAGATCACTGAGTTCCACACCTAAAGTTCATGATTCAGTAGGTTTGGGGTGAAGCCTGAGCATTAGCATTTCAGGCAAGGTCCTAGGTCATGCTGATGCTGTTGGTCCAGGGACCACAGTTTGAGAAGCGCTGTTATACACAGACGAGACATCCATACTGTGCAGTAACTTGGTGTCTTACTGAATTTATCACAGATACTGTTTAGGCAGTTCTGACCCACACTGGTATGCAACATAGTACATATTATTCCACTGTGTTGATGTAGCCTAATTTATTTGATATCAGAGGCATTTAAGTTGTAGGGTTTTTTTAATATTATTTTGATAGCAATGCATCAAAAATCCTTGCTCCTATTTGTCTGACTACTGTATTTGTGCACGCCTTTCTGTATGACAATTTCCTAGCCGCGGAATTGCTGTTAAATGGGCATGCACATATAAAATTTGACACATTTCATTGCTCTCCAGAAAGAGCGTACTAAAATTTACTTCTGCTTACTGGCGTAAGAGTCCTTATTTCCTTACACTCTGGTTGAAGACGGAATATGATCAGACTGTGCCCGGCAGAGGAGAGAGAAATGATGTATTTCACTCTTATTCAGATACAAGTGCTTTTGTCATTTGTGTGTTACACATTTTAAATGTTTATTGACCACATTTTTTTTTCTTCTGGATGTTATTTTTGCCCATTTTTTTTGTTTTTAGTATTTTATAAAGGCTAGCTATTAAATTTTTAAAAAGATTTTTATTTATTTATGTAATTTCTGCACCCAACCAGGGGCTCGAACTCATGACCCCAAGATCTAGAGTTGCACTTCTGACTGAACCAGCCAGGTGTCCCTATAAAGGCTAGTTATTTAATCAGAGATACTCAGCCTTTATATACACGTTGCAGACTTTTTTTCAATCTGTTGTGTACTTTTCTTTTGCCTTTTTTCTTTTTCTTTTTTAAATATTTTATTTATTTTTTATTTATTTGTGAGACAGAGAGAGAGAGAGAGACCTCACGAGCAGGGGGAGGGGCAGGCAGAGGGAGACGCCAACTCCCTGCTGAGCAGGGAGCATGATGCGGGACTCGATTCCAGGACCCTGGAATCATGACCGGAAGGCAGATAGATGCTTAACCAACTGAGCCACCCAGGCATCCCACTTTTGCCTTTTTTAATATAGATAAAAATTCATTCACTTTATGTTTTATATAAGATGTATCTTTTTTCCTTCATGTTACTTTCGTCTTTGAGTGTTTAGACCAGTTTTTCACAATGAGATACCATTTAATCATTTATTCAAAAGATTTTTGTCTTAGTTATTATTAGAAGCTCTCCGAGGCGCTGGGGGTTAAATAGTTAAAAATCCTACCCTTGTAGAACTTGCATTTTAATGTGAAGAGACAGACAGACAGCAAAGTATAAAGAATTGATACAACATTTTAGAAGCCAGTAAGTGTAGAAAAAACCAAGCAGGGAAAGGTGATATATTTCCTTAGATTCACTTTTTCCCCCTTAGATTCCTTAGTTCACTTTTATAATTCCATTTTTCAACTTGTTTTAATTCATTTACAGATTAGCTTGGTGTGAGGTCTGAGGTGTGGTTTAAACCTTTTTTTTTTTTTAAGATCTGTATTTACTAAATGTACTGTTCTTTTGCTACATATCTGAAATAGCAACTTTCGGGTTCATTAAATACTTATCTTGGGTCTCTTTGCTTTCCTTTTTATTCTTTTCCATCGATCTACCTCCATTATGGTCTCAGAAACAAGTTTTTTATTGTTCCCTTGTATTTTATTCTCTAACAGTGCAATTTCTCCTTCCTTATTATTCTTTTTCAAAATCTGAGGGGCTGTTCTGCTCTGCTTATACTTGCTGATGTATTTTAGAATCATGTCAAGTTCTAAATGAAATCACTTTGGAATGTTAGTTAATGGTATTAGATTTGTACATTGATATTTAAGGACTAAAAATCGATACAGTATTAAGTTGTCCCATCTAAGAACCTGGCTTTTGTGTAACAAAGTATTTTGTTATATTCTCCATCAAAGGGTAAATATTTTTTCATTTGGGTCAGGGACATTTGTCTGTAAAGTTGTTTCAAGGTGTTTTACGTTTTTGTGGTTATTGTGAATGTGATAATCACATCCTTTTTAACTGGATATTATTGCCATAGAGGGAAGGTAGCAGATATTAAATTACAAATAACTCAGCATGTAATATTAATTACATATGTGCGTATACATAATATGGCCTGGACTCCCTACCGAACAGTTGTAGTAAGTTTGCACTTGGAATTCCCCGAATTTGCAGGTGGTCTCATGTGAGCCACAAATAATGATGTATTGCTGCTTCTTTTACAGTATTTATACAGTATGGCTTCCTTTTACATTTTCATCCTGCTGACAGTTTTTGGAATGATGTTAAATAAAAATAGACAATTTCCTTTTCTTGTTCTCGACTTTAATGAGAACTCCTCCATTGTACCATCATTAAATATGATGGAGGAGACATTTCTCGAGCTCAGAATATTTTCCAGGCGGTGGATTGCGGGAGGGGCAGGAGGTCAGGAGAGTTTCATGTGGAGACGTTTTCAGCATTCAGTCCCATCCTTTGATTCTTTCTGACAGGCCCTCCCCACAAGTGAGGTTTTTACTTTTATTTTTTAATTCATCCCTTATTTTACTGAGCATCTTTATAGACCATTTTCCCCCTCCCCTGATAGGTAAATGAAGACTTCATTTCCTCCTTCCTTTTCTGCCAGGGAATTTCTTTTTTGTTGCTTTCACAAGAATTTCAGCTTGAATATTACAATCCCCAGGTTACAACTGTTTTCCATTAGAACTGTAAGCTTAGTTTCCTTGTTTCTGGCATCTTAATGCTGAGGTGGAGGAGATTGCTACCAATTTAATTTCTGTTTCTTTGCATTTGACCAGGATCCCTGCCCCTCCCAGAGGACTGAAAGTATTGAGGTGTGTCTAGATGTTGCTTTATTTTGGCTTGTTGCCTTTGGTGAAAAATGGGCCCTTCCATGAGCCCTTGGATTTTTGTATTTTTTAGTCTGTTTCTGTCTCTCTCTCTCTCCCCTCCCCCTCCCCCCAGCTCTGCTCCATAAGCTTGATAAACAAGTGACTAACTTGTCTGGCAAGTAACAGATCAAGTAACTAATTTATCTAGGTCTTAGCTTCCTCATATAAAATCCATTCCTCATATGTACCAAGTGAGAGCTAAGTGAGCTCATTGCAATTGTGGTCATCTCGTTTATATTCCATCAGTCCTGTGTTCTTCCCCAGGGACTCCAGCTCCTGTTTTCCTTCACCGTCATCAACATATCTATAGAAACCACCATAAAAGTCATAATGACTTTTATCTTTTTTTTTTCTCCCTTTTCTTTTGCATTCAGAAAGAGCTGCTTCAATTTGTTTTGCTCGGCAAGGTGTTGAAATTTCATGTATTGTCAATTCGGCTCTTCACCACCTTTAATATTTTAATTCTGGAAATCGCTCGTTTCTTTCCTTGAATTAATTTCTTAACTCTGTTGGCTTTCTCTTTCTTTGTGCCCTCAGTAAGTTAGCCTTATTATTTCCTCTTATTTTACAGGTCCTGTGTTTTCTGTGATTTCCTTGAGAGTGAAAAGCAGATGGCATTGAAAATTTCCCAAGCAATTTTCCTTGAAAATATGATTCTCCTCTGCTTGTTGTATGTTATGTTTCAATCCTCCCTCAAAGCTACAAGTTTTCACAAGCCTCTTGTGGTGGAGGTGGTATTTGTTCTCTTTTAAATTTATCCTCAAATGCAGACAGCCATATTCCAGCTTTTTATTTGCTTCCAAAACTGCATGGCATTTTCCTAGGGTTTGGTTTTGTTTACCCTCATGCCATTGGAATCCTTGTCTTCGGTCTTGTAAGATTGTATGATGGGATGACAGCTCATGTTTAATAAACTTAATTTATTGGCTGACACTTGATATTAACGCTTAGTAACTAATTGTTTGTTACTATTATTGTTATTACAATATTTTATCAAGCTGGAGAGGAGGATGACCTAGGTTGGCATTGGGGGATGAGAAGGGGATCTAGGGACCTAAGGCAGTCCTATCAGCTCCTTTTAGTGTTTGTTAAAACTCCGGTGTCTCTGTTTGGTTGCTTGGTGGCATAGGGGTAGGATCTAAACAGACCCCTCTCTTGATGCTACTGCCTACCAAATGGGTCTGTTCCATAACCCAGCCTCCTCTCCTTTGTCGCTGTGAAGGTCCTTAAGGGACGCTGTTCCATTTCCCTCAGTTTACATCTTGCTCCCAATACTTTCCAGAAAGGAAGTTGCCTGTGGTAATTTCCTTCAGTGTCCTTAACATCTGCAATTTATGTCACCTGTGTTTCTCAAAGTATTGACAAGTAGAGGACACCCTTCCCCAGATTCAGCGCTGGGACAGATTTCCCCCATGTCGGTGGTTCTGTGGTCACTTCTGCTGTGTGTGTGAGCGTGAGTGTGTGTGTGTCCACATCGGAGACAGGACATCAGTCCCCTCCTCACATCTCCGTGTTCTTCTCAAATCCTGTACTCATAAAATCCCAGTTCAGTTGTCAGTGTTACAGCCGCCCAATCTCTAAGTCAACTGCACACACTTGTCCGTGGGAGTTAACACAAGCAATTTTAATTATTTATTTAAATATTCTCCATCTCCCCCACCCTGACCCTGAGCTTCCATAGAGTGAAGACTGCTCTTAACTCAGTTCTTTCAATTGAACTTTTTGAGGTAATTGTAAATTCCCTGACAGTGTAAGGAATGACAAGGTCCCGCCTACTCCTCACGCGGTTCATGGTGACATTTTGCCGAACTGTCGTACAATATCACAACCCGGATGTTGGCATTGATGCAGTGCACTGACTGTATTCAGATCGCCCCAGTTTTACTTGGACCCATTTATGTGTGTGTGAGTGTCTGTATGTGTGTGTGTATGTGTGTTTTGCACATGCATGCATATTTAGCTGTGTGCAGTTTTATCACAAGCATGGGCTGTTGTGAATCCTCTACCACGTTAGGATATGGAAGTTTCCATCAGCACAAGGATACCTCCTGTGCTGTTTTATGGCCACACCCACTTTCCTCCCAGCACCACCTCCCACAGTCCCTGACCCCTGGTGGCTGCTGATCCAGTCTCCGGGTCTGTAATTCTGTCATTTCAACAATGTTAAATGAATGGAATCATGCTATAATGGAACGTTTTGAGGTTGGCTTTTTTCACGCAGTGTAATTCCCTGAAGACGCACCCATGTTGCTGTACCAATAGTTCATTCTTTTATATTGCTGAGCAGTGTTCCATGTGGGGATGTACCCCAATTTGTTTGTTCATCTGTTGAAAGGCTTCTGGGCTGTTTGTAGTTTGGGCTATTAGAAAGAAAGCTGCTGTGCACGTTCTGTGTGGAGCACTGGGTGTTATGCGGAAACAATGAATCAAGGAACACTACATCAAAAACTAATGATGTAATGTGTGGTGATTAACATAACAATGAAAAAAGTTAAAGGGGGGAAAAAAAGAAAGAAAGCTGCTGTGAATATACCTGTATTTTTTTAAGGCTTTATTTATTTATTAGAGAGAGAGAGAGAGAGCACAAGTGGCGGGGGAGGAGCAGAGGGAGAGGGAGAAGCAAACTCCCCACTGAGCAGGGAGCCTTATGTGGAACTCCATCCCAGGACCCTGGGATCACAACCTGAGCCAAAGGCAGATGCTTAACCGACTGAGCCACCCAGGCGCCCTGCCTGTCTGGGTTTTTGTGTGTATGTTAGTTTCCATTTCTCTGAGATGGTACCCAAGATTGCAATACCTGGGTCACATGATAATTGCATGTTTAGTTTTAGAAGAAATTTTCTAACTTTTCTAGAGTTCCATTTTACATTCCCACCAGCAATGTATGAGTGATCCAAGTTCTTTGCATGCTTATCAGCATTAAGGTTGTCCCTGTGTGTAGTGATACCTCATTGTGGCTTTACTTTATTTCCTGAATAGCTAATGATGTTGATTATCTTTTCATGTACTTATTTGCATTTTCTGTGTCTTCCTCTGTTCATGTCCTGTGCATATTTTCTAATTGGATTGTTTGATCTTTAATCTTGAGTTTTGAGAGTTCTTTATATAGTCTAGATAGTAGTCTTTTGTGGGATTTGTGATGTGCTGATTTTTTTTTCCCAGGCCATAGCTTTTCTTTTTATCCTCTTAACAGGGCTTTTTATAGAGCAAAAGTTTTTTTATTTTGATGAAATCAAGTTTATCAGAATTTCCTTTTATGAATCATGCTTTCGGTGTCTAAGGAATTTTTTGTCTAGCCAAGATCTGGAAAATTTTCTCCTGGTGTTATTAGAAATTTTTTCATAATTTTACACTTAGCTACGTGATCAACTTCCTTGTTGGGTTTGAGGTTTTGGTTTATGTTCATTTTTTTGCCTCTGCAAATTTTCCTATTGTTCCAACATTGTTGAAAAGGCTACATTTGTTCTATTGCTTTTCTTCTAGTGCTTTTGCATTTTTGTCAAAAGTCAGTGAAGCATATTTGTGTGGGTCTGCTCTGTTCCTTTGATCTGTGTGTCTGTTCCTACATGAGAACCACACTGTCTTGATTACTGTAACTATATAGTAAGCCTGAATGGTTCCTCCCACTTTGTTTTTCTTTTCCAAAATTGGAATATGCTAGGGTCTGTGCCTTGCCATATACTTTTTAGAATATGTTTGTCTACTTCTACAAAAACCTTGTGTGGATTTTGATAGGAATTCATTAAATCTATAGATCAACCTGGGGAGACTTGACATCTTTACTATGTTGAGTCTTCCAGTTGCTGAACATGATATGTTTCTCCATTTATTTAGATCTTCTTTGATTACTTCCATTAGCATTTTGTAATTTCCAGCATACATATCCTGTACATGTCTTGTTAAATTTATCACTAAGTGTTTTATTTTCTTTGGAGCAGTTGTAAATGATACTGCATTTTTAATTTTGGTCTGTACATGTTCACTGTTAGTATGAACATGCAGTTGATTTTGTGCATGCTGATCTTGTATTCTGCAACGTTGATAAACACATTCATTACTTCTGGAAGTGTTTTGGGGGTAGAGTCCTTGGGGTTTTCAAAGGTTTATTTATTTTATTTATTAGAGAGAGAGTGAGCGTGTGTGAGTGGGGGGAAGGGCAGAGGGAGAGGGAGAGAGAGGGTCCTCAAAGAGATTCCCCCCTGAGTCTTAAGCCCACCATGGGGCTTGATCCCACAATCCTGAGATCATGACCTGAGCTGAAATCAAGAGCCCGCAGCTTAACAGACTGAGCCACCCAGGTGCCCCAGATTCCTTGGTATTTTCTACGTTAGCCATCATGACATCTGTAAATACAGATGGTTTATTTCTTCCTTTCCAGTATGTATAGTTTTTATTATTTTTTTTCCTTGCCTGAGTGCTGTGGCTAGAACTTCTAGTATTCTCTTGGAAAAGAGTGTTGAGAGTGGTGGACATCCTTGCCCTGTTTCTGATATTAGTAAGAAAGCATATGGTCTTTCACCATCAAGTGTGATGTTAGCTATGGTGTTTTTATTTTGTAGGTGATCTTATTAAGTTGATTCGGTTCCGCTCTATTCCTAATATGCTGAGAGTTTTGATCAGGATTGGGGTTGGATTTTGTCAAATGGTTTTGGATGTATCAATTTTTTCCTTTTAGCCTGTTAATACAACGTCTTATGGTCATTGATTTTTGAATTGACCTTGAACAGTGAAATGAATCCCACTTGGTTATGGTGTATAATTCTTTTTATTCATTGTTGAATTTGCTAATATTTTTGTTAAGGATTTTTGCATCTAAGTCAATGAGAGGTATTGATCTGGATTTTCCTTTTTTTATAATCATCTTTGTGTGCCTTTTTTTCTTTTTTTTTTTTTTA
Source organism: Eumetopias jubatus (assembly GCF_037043125.1). NCBI lineage: Eukaryota > Metazoa > Chordata > Mammalia > Carnivora > Otariidae > Eumetopias > Eumetopias jubatus. The sequence continues at coordinate 91,092,016 of NW_028274818.1, forward strand.
CAACAGGGTAATACTGGCCTCATAAAGTAATTTGAGAAGTGATTCCTCTTATTGTGGAGAAGCATTTATATACAGTTGGTGTGTATGCTCCTCAAAATGTTTTTGTAGAATTCTCCAGTAAAACCATCAGGGTCCAGAGATTTCCTTTTTTGGGAATGTTAAAATTGTGAATTCACTTTCTTTAATGGTTATTGGACTATTCAGACTTTGCGTTTTATCTTCATTGAGTTTTGGTAGTTAGTGGTTTTTGGGGAATTGTCCATTTCTTCTGAGTTGTTGAATTTATGAGTGCAGAGTTGTGATATTTCCTTATTATCATTTTATTTATTTTATTTTTTTATTTTTTAAGATTTTATTTATTTGAGAGAGAGAGAATGAGAGATAGAGAGCATGAGAGGGAAGAGGGTCAGAGGGAGAAGCAGACTCCCTGCTGAGCAGGGAGCCTGATGTGGGACTCGATCCCGGGACTCCAGGATCATGACCTGAGCCGAAGGCAGTTGCTTAACCAACTGAGCCACCCAGGTGCCCTCCTTATTACCATTTTAATGGCTTCATGATCTGTAGTGATATCTCCTGTTTCATTTCTGGTATTGGTGACTTGTGTCTTCCCTCTTTTGATTTTTGTCAGTTTTTTTTTTTTGAGTTTTATCAGTTTTATTGTTTTTTTTTCCCAAAGAACCAGCTTTTTGTTTAATTGATTTCTTTATCGTTTTCCTATTTTCAGTTCATTGATTTTTGCTTTTGGGTTTATTGCTTTCTTCTGCTTGCTTTGGGTTTCTTTTGTTCTTTTTCTACTTTCTTGAGGTAGGAACTTAGCTTATTGATTTGAGATCTTTCCTCTTTTCTAAAATAAGCATTTAGTGCTATAGATGTCCCTGCCAGCACTGTTTTAGCTGTGTCCCACATATTTTGATACACTGTATTTTCATTTTCATTTAGCTCTCTATATTTTTATTTTCTTTGAGGTTTCCTTTAGGACCTGTAAATTATTTACAACTATGTTGTTCAATTTCCAAATGTTTACAGGTTTTTCCTATGGCTTTGTTGTTAGTTTTTTAAAAAGAGATTTATTTGAGAGAGAGAATGCATGTGAGTGGGGGTAGGCAGAGGGAGAAAGTCTCCAAGCAGACTCCCATGGAACATGGAGTTTGAAGCGGGGCTTGATCCCACGACCCATGAGATCACAACCCGGGCTGAAACTTGCAGTCAGGTGCTTAACCAACTGAGCCACCCAGGCACCCCGTTATTACTTTTTAGTTTGGTTGCATTGTGGTGAAAGAAAATATGTAATTATGTGATTTCGATTTTTTTTAAATATGTTGAGGTTTATTTTGTGTCCCGGAGCGCAGTCTCTCTTGGTGAATGTTCTTGTAGTACCTGAAAAAAACATGTATTCTGCTGTTGTTAGGTAGAATGTTCCATGTATGTTAATTAGACCATGTTGGTTGGCTATGTTCAGATGTTCTATATCATTGCTGATTTTCTGTCTGGTGGTTCTATCTTTTGCTGGGAATTGGGTGTTAGTATTACCATGTCTATTTCTCTTTCGAGCACCAGTTTTTAACTTTTTTTTTTTAGTCTCTGTTGTTTGGTGAGTACACATTTAGGATCATTCTCTTAACTTTTTTATATTTCTAATACAGTGCCCAGCATATAATATATGCTTTCAGTAAATATTCCCTGAACAATTAGGCAAGTTAAAATTAAATTAAGTACATAAGTGAAGGATAGAAAATATTTCACTTTCTCAAGCTATGATTTTATTCCCCCTGGTTGTATAAATTATGCATCAATTAAATCTCATTAGTTCTTCATTTATGTTTTTTTAAAGACTTTATTTATTTATTTTAGAGAGAGGGAGAGACAGAGAGAGACAGAATGTGTGAGAACGAGGGGAGGGGCAGAGGGAGAGGGAATCTCAAGCAGACTCCACGCTGAGCTGGGAGCCCAATGTGGGGCTCAATCCCACGACCCTAAGATCATGACCTGAGCCAAAACCAAGAGTCAAACATCCAACTGACTGAGCCACCCATGTGCCCCCATTTATGTTTTTTAATGTTGATTCAGAAATTGTTAAGTTTGAGAAGGAGCAAAACTTAGTAGAAAAATCATGGACTTTTGAGTGAAGATAGATTTAATTTTAAATATGAGCTGTGTAACCAAACAGATAATCGATCCTTTTTAAATTTTCAGCTTCTTAGTTGGTAAACGAAAATGATGGCACTCTTGTCACTTAGGAAACTTTTAGTGACAGTCAACAGACTGCTGGTTTCAATAACTACAGATAGTGGGTTTATTTAACAGGAAATTTCAGAGGTGACCTGTTTCAGGTGTGGCTTGATCATCAGCCATTCAGGAAACAAAGTAAAGCCACAAGGAGGTGTCACTACACGCCTGTCTGAAAGGCTAGAATGAAAAATAGTGACAACTCTAATGCTGAGATTCTATTCCACAACCACCAGAATGGTGAAAGCAAAACCAAAAGACCCCACAAAAATTGGCCAAGAAAGTGTTAGGATATAGAGCAGCTGCAAGAACATTGCATTGCTTGTTGGGGGAAGTAGCAAATGGTACTACCATTTTGAAGAACTGTTTGTTAATTTTTTACAAAGTTAAATATCCATTTACCCAATGACCCAGAAATTCCACTCTTTGATATTTAGCCAAGAGTAATGTAATCATGTGTCTATAAAAAGACTTTGACAGCAATGCTCACAGCAACTATATTCACCATAGCCAAAACCTGGAAAAACCCAAATGTCCATCATTGTGTGAATGGATAGATCAATTGTAGTATGCGATCACAAGTGCCATATTATTCAACAACACAACAAAACAAACCACTGTTATGTATGAACACATGGAAGTAGCTCAAAACATTATGTTCAGCAAATGAAGCCAGACATAAAAAGTTACATATGCGTGTTGCCATTTATCCATGGTGTTAGAAGTAAGATGTGGTTGTTTCTAGGGTGTTTCTAGCAATTGATGTGAAAAGGTCATAAGGGACTTTTCTGGGACAATAGGAGTGTTCTATATCTTGTTTGTAGTGAGGTTACTTGGAAATACGCAGTTGTCAAAACTCATTGAGCTTGAGCTGTACACTTAAGAACTATATTTTATTGGATGAAAATCATACCTCAGTGCAAATAACCATGTAATACGGTGGAACATTAAATAAGAAGGAGAAAGATTTGCAGGACAGGCAACAATAGAGGATGCTCACTGCTGTCATGAAGTCCATTTTATTTATTTTTAATTTTTTTTTCACTTGGAACACGTCCTTTTTTCAAAAACAGCTATTTTTTAAATTGAAGTATAGTCAACATATTCATCAGGTTTATTTTATAGTCAAGAGAAGTTTGAGCTCAGAGAGGTCAGATGGCTTGTACAAGGTCACCTAGGTAGTAAGTACACAGACTCCAAGAGCCCACTTTTGTACCCTGTCTTTCTGGCATTTACCACGAGATCTGGTGCATAGTAGGAGTACAATACACGGGTGTAGAGGGAATGAAAGTATTTGCAATGTGTGCTGAGATCATCGTGCCCTACTCAGCTAATGGAGCCACAAATTCAAGAAGGTATGAGAAATAGAGAGGTGTGTCCTCATGCTAAGGTTGGTGCAAAGGCTGGTCTTGGGGTTCCTCCTACCTGGGAATAGTTTATTTGTTCTGTGGGTAAATGTTTCGCTGGATTGAGCATGCTGGAGGATGGACCACAGTGACCATGCAATGACGTGTCTGGGTCCATACGTGGACTGTGCAGAAAGTAAGTCTGAACCACATCGCCTGGCTCACCACACTGGACTGGGAAACGAGAGACAAGAACATTTATCTCCTTCAGGGAGGAGTGCCCAGGGGCTTTTTTTGCACAAGGCGTGTGTCATTTCCTTGCTTGAATATTCCGTGTGTTCTGCGTTATTGAAGTCTGAATTCATCCAAGCAAGTCTGTCCAGAGTTTGTGGGGCCCTCTCTATACATTGTGGGAGACCTTCTTTAAGCAAAATGGAAATGAAATTATACTTCAAATTAAAAAAAAAAACATGACCATATGAACATGCTGTAGGTCTCCTCCTAAGGTCTTGGAAGGGCCCCAAGCCTTCGAGGGGCCAACTGAAGCTTCAACTTCATTAGTTTCATAGTAAAATCACCTCTGTGCCCAAAGATCCCACATATTCTGCATCCTTCCTGCATTCCTCAGCTTGTCCCCTGACCACTCACGTCTCCAGTCCTCCATTTGGCTCCAGCCTCACAGAACTTCCCGCTAACCCCCTGAATTTACCAGGCTGATGGTTCTTGACATCCGTTTTGGCCCAGTGTTCCCTTCTTAGAACCAACATTTTGCAGGACCTCCTGAAATGAACTTCATAGATAATATAACCAATTCACATGCATAATTAAAAAACCAATAGGACCTAATTGTAATATAAAAGAGAAATAAAAATGAAAAGAATTTTTTAAATAAAATAATATACATACCAATAAGTAAATGCATGCTTGGTCATGACGACATCAGAAGGCTAGACATGGACCTATGAATCACTAACTGCCCCCCTTCCCTTTGTCCCTAGGGCTCAGGGCCTCAGTGTTGCGAAGTGCACGAGAGCATTTGTGACTCTGGTTTTAACATGCCCTGTACCTCATCTTTGGGCAGCCTTTCCCCCTCTGCCTTATTTCTTAAAATCCTCCAGAACCTAGGCCAGGACAGCAGCCCCTGATTCAGGAGTGCACTTGCTGTGATGAGCATCAGGTGTTGTACGGAAGTGTCGAATCAATATATTGTACCTCTGAAACGAATAGTACACTGTATATTAACAAACTGGAATTTAAATAAAAACTAAAAAAAAAAAAGCAAAGCAGCTTGGGTCTCATCTCACCTCTTCCAGAAGCTTCCGTTGACTGATAACAGCTCCAGAGGCAATCAGTACCTACTGATGTCTGAGCTGATTAATGTTATTAATCATTTATGTCCAGAGTTAGAGATCATGATAGACTTAACAGGACTTTAGGCAGAGATAAGGCTAGAAGTGTCTGTATTTATAAGGCCAGAGGCTGGACCAGAAAGAGAAGGAAGGGAAGCAGGAGGAGGAGTCTGCTATGTCCATTCCAGAAGCAGGGTGTCATTGCATGTGAAAGCTTACTTTGGAATCTCCGCTCTTTCTTTTACCAGATGTGTGATCCTGGGCAGTTTCCTTAATCTGCATCCAAATCTCCTCATCTGTAGAGTGACACGAACAGCACCTAGCACTAGCAGGTAGGGCCATTGAGGGAGTGAAATCAGAGGGGCTTGCAAGGTGCTCACATAGAGACTGGCACCTTGTAAGCGCTTGCTTAGGATGGCTGTCATTTCAGAGTAACCACACTCCCAGATTCCTGGAGAGACTAGTACAGGGGCTGGCAGACTTTTTCTGGGAAGCGCCAGAGAGTAAATATTTCAGGCTTTGATGTCGGACAGGGTCTGTTGCAATGACTGAGCTTGCTGTTGTAGCGGGAAAGGAGCCCTAGGCAGTATGTAAATGAACGAGTGTGTCTGTGTTCTAATAAAACTTTATTTACACCAACAGCTGAGTTTGGCCCATGGGCTGTAGTTCGCCCACACCTATGCTAAAGGATGGGCTACCAGTGCGCTCTATATGCAGAAGAGGGGACAGTATAACATAGCAGTCAAAAGCCGGGGCTTTGTATGCATATTTTTTATTTTTCTTGTAAGGAAAATAGAATTGTATTTTATGATTTCTCTGTACCCTGTTTTCTTTTTATTTAGCAACATACAGCAGATGTATGTTAGGTAAATAAATGTATCTATGCAAGCCCATGTTTTTTTTTTAAGATTTTATTTATTTATTTGACATAGAGAGAGAGAGAGAGAGACAGAGTGAGCACAAGCAGGGGGAGTGGCAGGCAGAGGCAGAGGGAGAAGCAGGCTCCCCACAGAGAAGGGGGAGCCCGATGTGGGACTCGATCCCAGGACTCCGGGATTATGACCTGAGCCTAAGGCAGTCACTTAACCAACTGAGCCACCCAGGCACCCATATGCAAGCCCATGTTTTACTGCCCGTGGTAGTAATGGGTTATGTGTGGATGAGCCATCATTTATTTGGTCATTCCTCTGTTCCTGGAGATATAGATCCAGTTTTGCCTATCGTGGTTTATAATTATGTATTTGTGATGTTAATATTTTTCTCCTGCCAGACTGTGTGGTGTAGGAAGGCAGGAATTCATGTGTGCTGCTTGGTTCATACTTGGAACATGGGAGGTCTAACGCTCTCACCTAGATGCCCGCCGCCATCTTGGGGAAATCCGTTGGTTTCTCCCAGCCAGTTTCTTCACCAGTAAAATGTAGATTCAGACAGAGTGGTGTGAGGAACACAGGACTAATGTTTGTAAAGGACCATGGAAACTGCAAAGTAAATGCTCTGCTGGTCGGAAGGATCACTGAGGTGGCAAGCATCTTTTCTGACTTCATACGTCATTTATTTTTCTAGTAGGCCAGGGAGAGAATGGACTCATTTCCCCTGATGTCAGTTCTGTATCCAGACACAGGAGTGAACAGTGCTGCTCTAAAGATCTTCGATAAAGAAATAAAGTGAGAAAATTAAAGCGAGAAGAGGAAAACTTACTTGGGTGTCAGCATTTAGCAACCACGTGACACTGTCAAAGCTCCCACTGTCATCTTTGAGTGTGCAAGTGAATCTTGGTTTCCTTCCATTTGCACTCCCACTTTCTGTTTTTATCTTCTCTATCAGAGATGTTCTCAGAAGTGGGGAGACCTGAAGACAGGCCTGCGCTGACATTCGGGGGTGTAGGAAGAGGGGATGGATTTAGAGAGTGACCACCATTGAAGATGAAGTCCAAAATTACCGTGAAAGGTAACTTCAAAGAACTGTGCAAGGTGTGAAGTTTCATGGAGACTGGGGTTCCATGCAGGACTTCCAGCTCTACAGGGTCTGCATGATAGGCAGGGAAACTGAGGCAGGAGAAACGATTGGTCCAGGCTCACCCAAATCCCATGGCCGGGATTTCATCTTCCCAGGAGGAAGTGGCTTAGAAACATGGTAGGGCTGATCCACTGGTGGAGCTTTGGAGCGTGCAACCTTGTAAGGCTGAAAAGAACCAGAACACATACACACCCATACTAACACGATGTGTTATCTATCGTACAGTTTTCTTTCATCCAGCCACCCAGGTCTGGGCCTTCCCTCTCATAGGACATTCAAAGCAAATTTCTCAGGCGATGTCTGAAACCACCAAGGATCATGATTCCGCCAGAGTCCTGGACGGTTTCTGTTCATGCGTGTCTGGTCTGCAGAGAGGCAGCTTTCTGTAGACGAGATGCACTAAGAGATCACAGGCTTCCACCCTGGAAGTCGTATGTCCATTTCTTCCTACTTCCAGTGGAATCGTTGGACTTACTTCTGTTGGCAAAAATGCATGGCGTGTCTGTTTTGTGCAGGTGAATCTATAGTCCTGGACCCACAGAATATAGTGATCACTCACAGAGCTGTGTTCCTGCGTGAAATCTCAACTGCACGAGATGTGTGCTCCCAAGGATGCTCTGAGAGGTTTTGATTTGTCATTCACAACGAAAAGACTCTTTACTAATGGAAGAGATGCCCTTGGTTCAAGCCCCAGGTTGGCTATTTGTAGGAGAACAGACAGGCCCCAGGATCTCCTTCCATCCCCTGAATGTTAGATACCTAGAAATGTACCATATCCCTATTCCACCAGTGCATTATGATTCCCATGTAACGTGCAGAGGGTGGGATGGTCAAGGCCTTGAGTTTGACTCACAGTCGCTTACTGACCTGTGTTGTCTCTCCCCTGTGTGTTGCTGGGGTGTGTGCATCAGGGCTCTGAAGAAGGCAGATCTGGATTCAAACACCTGTTCTGCTACCTAACAGCTGAAGGAACTTAGGCAAGTTAGGAAAAAAAAAATTTAACTTATTTTTTTAAATTCACTTACCCAATGATTTCTTTAGAACCAGTGTAAATGGGTAGAATTGCTGAATGAGAGTTTACTCAATTTAGGGTTTTTGATACACACTGTCTTTTAGTCCTCCGGAAAGTTCCTATCAATGTGTAGGCTTACCAGCAAACTTTGAAAGACATTCTAATTTCTTTTTCTTCTATAAAACTAAGGGTTGTAATTATTTTTGTGTTCTCTTCAAAGATGATGTGGAAAGTATTTTCTTATCATTAAAATTTGTACCTCTGAGTTTTTTGTGTTGCAAAATCTGTTATTATGTATCTGATTATTACATTTGCAGTTTTTAGGGGCTTGAGGGCCCATTTTTATTTTTATTTTTTTAGAAAGGGAGGGAGAGAGGGAATCTTTTTTGTTTTTTAAAGATTTTATTTATTTATTTGACAGAGAGAGAGAGTGAGCACAAGCAGGGGGAGCGGCAGGCAGAGGGAGAGGGAAAAGCAGGTCCCCGCCGAGTTGGGAGCCCGATGCAGGGCTCGATCCCAGGACCCTGGGATCATGACCTGAGCTGAAGGCAGAAGCTTAACGACTGAGCCACCCAGGTGCCCCAGGAGAGAGAATCTTATCCAGGCTCTACGCTCAGCATAGAGCCCAACGCGGGGCTCGATCTCACGACCCTGAGATGATGACCTGAGCCAAAATCAGGAGTTGGATGCTTAACCAACTGAGCCACCCAGGCACCCCGAGGGCCCATTTTTAAAAACGTATTTTCCTTTTATTGATCTATAAGAACTCTTTACATAATAATACTCTCAGCTCTGCATCTGTCTGGTATGTTGCAAATGGGTTTTCCTTGACAGTCTTTCTCTTTTGCAAGCAATTTGTTAGTTTGTAAGGGTTTTTTGTTTTTATGTGATCATATGTCGCCCATCTTTTCCGCGTGCTTGCTTTCTTTGTAATTGCCCTCAGAAAGGCTTTCACTTCTTGTCGGTAGCAGCTGAGAAGTTTTGCATACTGAAGATTTTTTCTGTAGTGTGATAAATCTGATGCCTTATCACCTGGCTTTCTAGATCCACCTGTCTCCTTTTTTGTCCTCCCTGTATTCCTGGTGCATGATATGTCTAGGTCCAGTCTCTTCTTTGAGCTTCTGCAGGTCGGGCGGGTCTGTCTTAGGGAAGCCCTGTTACTCTTAGACTTTCTTTATTTTGTGGGGGGATGGTCTCATGGCCTTTGAATGACTAAAGGGCTTCCAGCCCAGGGCTTCTCACCAGCAGGATTGACTTCATGGATGTGTCATGTGTGTCACCGCATGGGGCTCCGTGCTTAGAAAGACCACGTTCTTAGTTTAATTCCCTGCCATCACCATTTTAACATTTTTGAATAACGGGACCTGCCTTTTTATTTTGCGTTAGGCCCTGCAAGGTATGTAGCTTCTCCTGCCGAATACTTCCACCACTGACCTGTGGTTCGGATCATTCTTTGTTGGGGGGTTGTCCTGTGCATCCCTGGATGATTGGCAGCCTCTCTGGCCTCTACCTGCTAGAGGCCAGTGACAACATCCCTTTCCCAGATGTGACAGCCAGACTGGTCCCCAGACAGTGCCAAGTTCTTACCCACTGCTGAGAACCACTGGGCAAGAGACATCCCTCCAGCCACACCGCCCCCCAGAGTGTGCTTATTTAGCACCTGCTCCTATGTATGGGGGGAGGGGGAGATCCCCTGGGGTTCTTGATTTCTACTTTAATAACAACAACTTGCTTTATTAGGAGGGAACTTGCCATGCAGGCTGCAGTTTCGTCTTTACATTGAGTCCTATCCCTGCTATGTACCTAGAAATTTGTACCAAATGGCCATATTTGTGGCATTGATTTCTTTGTCCCAGGGAATTCTATTAAGAGGATGCTCTTACATGTTGTATTTTCTGCTTCCTGATTTCCCTCGGGGGTTTAGGTTTCCAAAATTCAAAGATCTAAAGTCTTCAAAGACAAAAAGTAAGAGAAAGACTCTGCAGTGTTTAACCACCTCTTGGTAGCGAACTGCTTATCTTTCCCCGAGGAGGGAGGGGGCCACAGGTAGAAGGACGCACAGGGATGAGCTGTGCATCTCATTACACAGCCCACCCCAGTCGTAATTTTCCTTTAGTCATTCAGGACAATTCATTATTTACTGGATTTATATTTACATGTTTACTTATTTTTGATGTTTCAGTTTTTATTTAAGTCCAAAAAGAATCCAATTTATATACAGTCTGAAAGACAGTAGAAAACTTGAATCTGCGGTCCATTTGGGAGGAGGGGACAAGTGTGGATTGAGCTGTCATTGTGCGGGTGGCTCGAGATTGCCCCTGATGGACCCCGTGAGGCCCAGGGCTGAGGGGTGCGGTGCCGCTCACGGAGTTGGAAGCTGGGGAGGTGCTGGCTAAGAACCTGCAGGGCAGATAAAATAACAGAGAAGCCTGCTGATGAGTAGCCTGGCTCTGGCAGACTCAGGATGCTTCCAGGGAGAGCCAAGGCCCGGCCTAGATACTCTGGGAGCAAATCCGATCTCTCCATGACCTCTCCATGACTCCTAAGTAAAGCTAGATGGGGGACCCTGCCAGCATATCTCCCTTCCCAGTTGCCATAGGGTCTTGTGTGCAGATCATGCCGCCCTTTTCCCAGTGGGTTTGGAGTAGAACATACTGAAGCCTTGAGTCTCTTCTGGCATAGAGATGACTGTCAGAGCCATACATGGTGCCCAAGTGGCTGTGAGCTCTGCATGCATTCCTTGTGTTTGCTGTTTCACACGTGGATGGGTATTATGGGTGGAATTGTGTTTCCCAGAAAGATATGCTGAAGTGCTGACTCTTGGAACCTGTGAATGTGATCAGTTTTGGAAATAAGACCTTCGCACATGTAATCAAGTTAAGATGAGGTCGTACTTGAATGGGGTGGGTTGTAAGTCAATGACGGGTGTCCTTAGAAATTTGTACATCCCACACACATGGGGAATGCCATGCAAAGACACAGAGACAGAGGAGACAGGGAGAACACCATGTGACAACAAGAGGCAGAGATTGGAGTGATGCATCTATAAGCCAAGGAGTGTCAAGGATGGCTGGCAACCAGGAGATGTTAGCATCAGAAAAGGAAAGATTCTCCCCTAGGGGCTTCAAGAGGGAGCGTGGCGCAGCTGACACCTTGATTTCAGACTTCCGGCCTCCAGAGGGTGAGAGAATAAATTATGTTGTTTTAAGCTACCCAAATTTGTGATACTTTGTTACGGCAGTCCCAGGAATCTAATACAGACTGTGCATTGGCTTGTGGTGGTGATGGAGTAGACATTGCTGCTGGATATGTGCCGGATGTGGAAGATGGAGGGTCTGAGTGGCTCATGACTGTCCCAGAGCAGCACCTCCCATATCCCTTCTCTCCGTGCTCCCTGTATGTTGTCTGGAAAAGGACCTGTGCTTTATTTTAACAGAGGAAACGTTTTCTTTATAGCATCAGCTTCTGCATGTAAATCACTCCACACAGTTCCAGCAACCTCACCAGTTCTGTGCTAAACAACTCTTTCTGGCCTCTTCATGAAACATGGAATGTGTATTATTCTCTGGGGGTCTTATCAAACACAGTCTCTGTCAGAGTGTCAGAGTTTAGAGATGAAAATAATTATTTTTAAACTTCTCTAAATACTTACAAGGGGGGAAAAAAACCCTGCTCCTTCTTCCTCATCTGCAAAATGTATGACACTCTTTTTCTATATATAAAACTATATATATAATATATATATTTAACATATTTAACTATATATAAAATATATATATTTATAATACCCCTTATATATATAGGAATTCCTATATTTAGGAATATATATGGTAACAAGTCAATATGTATTAACAAGTCTTCCCGATTGAAATTTAAGTCAGATCATTTATGTCTGTGGTGTTCCGGGAATGTGCTAGACATTCATAAATAGCAGTCATAACGGCCCTTGCAGGTAGCTGTAATTAGGTCTGTTTTATAGGAAGAGAGACCGAAATAACCTGGAAGAGACTCGAGCACTGAGGGAAATAAACTGATGAGGTGGAGTGATTGAAAACAGAAGAGAGAAGATTCCTAGAAGATGGGGTTGGGGGTGGGGAAATGGGAACCAGAGCATGAGTGGGACGAGGGAGTAATGGGGAGAAGTATGCACAGGGAAGACTGTAGGTGCGGGGGTGGAAAGTGGAAGGAGTTTACTCCCAGTGGCTTTTGTTTGAGTGTGACGTAGGAGTAAAGATCATCATCAAGAGGAGTGGGCAGTAAAGTGGGAGATATTTGGAGACAAGAAGAGGTGGAAAGGTCATTAAGGAGAGTGGAAAAGCAGGTTGCCCAGAGAGTTGTAGCAGGATTTCTAGGCAGTGTCAAGGGTCCAGTTAGGGTTGGTGATGATAAATTTATACTGAAACCATTCTACCTGGTTGTGCAGTTTCCTCCAGCAACTCTTGGGTGCCTGAGTGCATGCAATGGTGTATTCTTCTTGCTAGGGTCACCGTAACAAAGGGCCATGTGCAGTGTGGTTTAAATAGCAAAAATTTATTTTCTCATAGTTCTGGAGCCTAGAAGCCCAAGGTCAAGGTGTTGGCAGGGTTGGTTTTTCTTGAGGGCATCTCTCATTGGCTTGTAGATGGCCACCTTCTCCCTGTGTCTTCCCACGGTCTTCACTTTCCAACCTCTTCTTATAAGGACACCAGTCATATTGGGTTAGGACCCATCCCAGTGACCTCACCTTAATGACATCTCTAAAGACCCCATCTCTAGATACAATCACATTCTGAAGTCTGGGGGATTAGGACTTCAACATATGAATTTAGGTAGGTTGCATTTCAGCCCATAATACATGGGCAAGGGGAATATGGCTCATTCAGAGCTGTGATTTTTGTCCTGGTGAAATGAAAAAGGGGCAAAGATATTATCAAGGAATTTGCAGAAATCAGTACCATGGACTGAGGGCACCTGGAGAGAGAAATGAAGGTGTCGGGGAGAGAGTGTAGGAACTAGTGACGTCATGTCTTGCTGAGGTCAAAGACGAGGCATGGAGTAATTGAGACAAGTGGGAGGGGATGGAAGCTGTGGTTGGAAACGGGGCAATTATATTAGTGATTTCAGAGGTGATTTTAATACTGTCCATGGTATTTATAATTTCCCCGAGTGGTTTATCTCTTTATAAAACATAGACATGCATGCTCTTTTCAAGCCTTCTTGAATGTGCGATTTTCAAGACCGAGATGATCCCTAGTATTTCCTCCAACCTCAGCCAGAACTGCATCTGTTGTGATGCCTTTATTTGCTAAGAGCAAAAGATCATTCAAACGAGGCTGAAGAAGAAGGAGATTTATTGTAAGGATTCAAAGATGCAAGGTGGAACTTAATAAGAAATAGAGCCAGACCTCTCAAGAGGCTAGCACCAGAAATTGCAAAGTCACTAGGAATGAGGGAGCAGAACCAAGAATCAGAGAAGCCACTGGGATCCAAGGTAGCTGCTCTGTTGGCCTGTTTTTGGAGCCACCAGATCTTTCTGTGTGTCAGCTGCACAGACAGCTACACAGCCCTACAGACTGGCTTCCTCCTCATCACTGAGTGCACGACCAACATTGCAATCGTCTCTGAGCTCGTCTGCCCTGCGTGCAAGCAAAAAGCAGAGAGTTGCTATCATCCCTGCCCTGATTCCTTGCCATAGGTGTGTAGGACAGATGCAGACATCATCCAGCTGGAGCGGGTGGGGGGCAGACATTTACTGACAGGTTAGAGTAAGCTGCGGTTACCCCAAATCCCTTTGAAGATTTTTCTGTCTTTTAAACTTACTGCTAATTGTCAGTGTAAAAAACAAAACAAAACAAAACCAACAGAAAATGTGTTCCTCACAAAGAAGCTGGCTTTCTGTTTCTATCTTGGTGGAACTCAGTTGCTTACCGAAGGACTTGGTTTGGATGGTGCAGAGCAGAAGTCCTACATCCTGCGGGCAGCTGACTTCCTTGGAGAGAAAAGGCATTTTCTCTTAATGGGACAATTGGGAAAATTACTCATTTCTCTTCAGGCAGAGAAAACACAGGGGTGGAGAGGGTCCAGAATGTTACACGAGGCAGGCCTCCTTTGCATGGAAGAAAAGCTTAGTGGAGGGGATAAACTCGGACCCTTTCAAGTGCCCTGAGGAGAGTAGATGATAACGTGTCAGCTCGGGTATAACCAAAGTAGTTTTTTTTTTTTTTTTTTTTTTTATTTCTCACTCCATCCTCTTCTATCATTGTGGCTGGTGCAGATTTTATCCCCTCAACGAAAACTCCTTCTTTGAGGTGTCTATGTATCGTAGCTTCTGTTTCACCATGTTTTCTGCCAATACCTTCTCTCCTCCACAAGCAGAGGAATGGGCTCTTCACCAATCCCCACATTTATATCTCTGGTCCGCCCTACTGCTCCTCCATACCTGAATATCCAATGACTGACTTGACCTTTGCATTATGGCTCTCCTAACATCCCAAAATAGATGTCTTGGTTTCTCCCAGACTTGTTTCTTTCTCTCTCTGAAAATGGGGCCCCCATCCTTAGACCTGCTGACGTCAAAAACCCATGAGTTAGTCTTTTTTTAAAATAATTTTTTATTGTTATGTTAATCACCATACATTACATCATTAGTTTTTGATGTAGTGTTCCATGATTCATTGTTTGTGCATAACACCCAGTGCTCCACGCAGAATGTGCCCTCTTTAATACCCATCACCAGGCTAACCCATCCCCCCACCCCCTCCCCTCAGTTTGTTTTTCAGAGTCCATCATCTCTAATGGTTCATCTCCCCCTCCGACTTACTCCCCTTCATTCTTCCCCTTCTGCTATCTTCTTCTTCTTTTTTTTTTCTTAACATATATTGTGTTATTTGTTTCAGAAGTACAGATCCGTGATTCATCAGTCTTGTACAATTCACAGTGCTCACCATAGCACATACCCTCCCCAAACAGCAAACGCAAAGGCCTAAAGTAGAAATGAGGTTGAGCAAGATCACAATGGCGGGTGCTGAGCGGGAACAAGGGCCAGGTTGGGTGGAATCCTGGAGGCCACAGCACTGAGTTTGGGGTGGATTCTAAGGCATGAGAAGTCACTAGGTGCTTACATGGGGCACTGACACATTGTGATCTTGCTCAACCTCATTTCTACTTTAGGCCTTTGCGTTTGCTGTTTGCATGTGCTGTGCCTTGAGCACTACCCCTCTCTCCGCCTCCCCCCAATCATCACGTGTTTCGTTGCATCTCTTCATTTTCATTTTCCCTCAAATGTCACCTCTTCAGAGAAGTGTTCCCTCAGCACCCCATCAAGAGTGCCTCCCGTGGTAAGTACATTCACTCATCATTGCCTGAAATAATCATGTTTCCTTATTTGTTTGCTTATCTAAGCCTCTCGACTATGAATTCCATGAGGATGTGGGCTTTTTCTGTCATGTTCATCACTCCTTCTCCAATGACAGAATTGTTTCTGGTGTGTAGTAGCTGTTTGTTGAATGAATAAATGGACAGGCCCATGAATGAAGAGGTGGTTAGGGTTTGTATTCATGACTCTGCAGTCACATATGTTGTCTTCTCTTGGGGTCTTGCTTATGGATCTCTGTAAGAATAGTCTCTATCAGGGACTCCTGCTCCAACTGCTCTTTAGAAATCAGGATTGATTCTCACATCTTCAAAAGTTACCTCAGCTGAAGGTCCTCATTATTAATCCATAATAAAGCAAGTTTGTTCTGCAGTATACTGGGCAGCAAACACAAGACCTGGTGCCCTGAACGTGGAGAGCCCTTGGGTTGACTGGGGAGCCAGGGGCCCCACTGGTTAAGAGCATCCAAGTGAATTCCTACCAGGGAGAGTGTCAGCTCATTTTGATGTAATTGAAAAGCGCACAATGGTGGAACTTCATATTTCCCTGTAATTTTGCTGACTCTGCCATTTTAGCAAGAAATAAATTATTCTAATGTGATTTGCATTGCATAAAATTATAATAAATGTTTTTAAGAACAAGGTGCTGTATATTTATGAAATCGTTGTGTTTATATGAGGAAAAGGTTTAAAATGTATTGGCATGCATTTTCTACAAACACTTATATGCAAAGCCATATACTCTGCAGCCTTGACATTAACATACATTATTTGCATAAACCATAAACAGTGGGCAATTTCTTTGTCAAACAAAAAGTACTGATTACCTTAGAAAGGATATTAATATCCTTCCTTTATCCATATTTTTAAATTTTGCTGACTGTATTTTAATGATCATTCATCTTGTCTGGGAGCAGAGTCTGCAGCAGAAATTCTCTCAGTATTTCCCCAAACAAAAAATAAGGTACAAGAGAAGCAACGGCTTCTGAATGTGAATAGTCTGTGATACAGTAATTGTGACTGGTTGCAGAAAGCCTTTCTTCAGCTGAAGTTCATGGCTGTTAGACCTGGGTGTATGCCAGGTGGACATCTGATTGACAGAGGGGTGTCAGTAAATATATTTTCAAATTAAATTTCATGTTTATTTTCAGCCCTCCTTAACAGCTTTCCAGTTGGAGTTTTTGTCCACTGAACCTAGCTAGTTTCCTCTGGAAGAAAAAAAAAGAGAGATCGTTCAAATAACCCACTCTGTGTTTCCTCTTAATAGTTTGGGATTTTTGAGATGAATTTTAGCTGAATTGATAGAAACAAGGATTAGGTTTCATGCCCCCCCCCCTTGGCCCCAAAGTTGGGATTCCATGTTATATGCCAAGAGACTGACTGATAAAAAAAGAAGGGAATGTTGATCTGAGGGGTCAACCGGATCTGGAGTTCATTGGTGACGTGGCTGGGATCAGATTACATAGATGCTTGAAATTACTTCATCCATTAAGTGGCAAGAATGATAGTACTTACAGCATGGATTGAAGTGAAGATTAAATGAATTGATTTGGATAAAGAGCTTAGGACAGTGCCTGACACACAGTAAGAACTTAAAACCTTCACTGTTATATTATCATAACTACATAAATTAAAGATGGTGATGCCTGCAGCATAGACTTCTGTCAAAACTAAATGAGATCTAGTGCCTGACACAGAGTGGTAACTTAGCACATGTGGGGTCGGCCCCTCCCCAAATGATACACCCTCTGAGTGATCTTGTAAGTAGGAACACTGAAGGACAGGTGGGACTCCGCCAACACAAGAGCCATTTTGGTTATGCACAGGGGTTATTGGACAACAAGGCAGAATTTGAAAAGGAAATTAATAAGTAGAGTCATCAAGCATATCCCTCTCATAGAAGACTTGTCTTAGTTCTTGCCTCATGGACCAGAATGTTCTTCGTCCTTAGGGTAAGGATGCTGTGGGTGAACTTGGCCAAGTGTTCACATATTCATAACCAACTTTTCAGTGTGCACTGTGTGCTAGGTCTGATGAAACTAATAAGATATGAAAAGCTTACAAGACTAATTGGCGACCTTGAGAAAAATGTCCAGGGTGGATGAGAATGTAGAGAATTGGGACCCCTCTACACTGTCAATTCAGCTGCTTTAGAAAACGTTTTGGCAATAAGTAGCGGAGCTGGAAGTGTTTATAATCTATGACCTACCACTTCTCCTCTTAGATAGAGCCTAGAGCAGTGGTTCTCAAAGTGTGGCCCCTGGACCAGGAAAGTCACCATCATGTGGGAACTGGTTACAAGTACAAATTCTTGAATCTTATCTCAGACTGAGTAAGAAACTCTGGAGGAGGGGCCCAGCAATCTTTGTTTCAAGAAGGCTTCCAGGTGATAGAGTCTCAAATTTGAGAGCTACAGGCTCAGGGAACCTTTGGCATCAAGGCACAAAGGAAATGGATGACAGAATGCTGGAATTGTCCAGTGGTTGTCTAAATGTCCATTACCGGGGCGCCTGGTGGGCTCAGTCCATAGAGCGTGCCACTCTTGATCCCTGGGTCATGAGTTTGAGCCTACGTTGGGTGTGGAAATTACTTAAAAATAAAACCTTAAAAAAAAGTCCATCACCATTGAATCATTATGGGTGCATTCCTCCAAAATCATTCTAGTCAGTACTGAACAAGACTACACACAACGATGATTGTATCTCACAAACTAACATTGAGAGAGAGAGGAAAAAAAAGCAAGTTGCATAAGAATACAGGGAGTAGGCCGCCATTTATTGGATAGCTTTGAAATTTGCCAAACCAATTCTATAGATGTGTATATAGGTACATACTGTTTAGAAATGAATGTGTATGTAGGAAAATTAGGGGAAAAGGAAAGGATTTTTTTCTCGAGTAATGGATGTGTTGGTGTTCATTATATTACTCTTTATGTTTCTTTGACTTGCTGAATTAGATCAACACCAACTACTTGTAAAAAGAGAGGCTTTCCAAAAATACATCTCGTGGTCTCTGGGGCAGCTTCCCTTCTCCCACCTTTGTCTGAATGTGAGAACTCCTAACTACTTGGCTAAGCATTTCCTTAGCAGAGGAATCTCTGGACAAACAATGCTTTGCTAGGAGCCACTTCAATGCTGTGTCTGAGCCAGAGGGTGGCTTATCTGTTTTTTTCTGGTTTCATATTTGTAGATTCTCTATATATTGCTTCTCGGCCTTTTGGCTAAGATCAAGTGTAGATTCTCTATATATCTCCAAGTATTGTCTCACACATTTTCCCAAAAATAACTCAAGAGAGTGAGTGTGGATATTATTATTCCTTGGTTGACAGATGATGAAAAAATCAAATGAGCTCATATTTATGGCTCATGGTGCCGTGTGCCATCTACAGAAAGAAGTGTTTCCCACACATTTTATCCTGTAGCCATCACAGCGACCCCATTCGATAGATGAAGAAACTGAGGTATAAAGCAGTTCAAGAAGCCTGCTCACGTCCAGTGAGTGGACAGACAGAAGTCCCAACTAGATCTGTACGAAGATCAAGACTTTGCTTTAATGACTATGCTTTGCCATCTTCGAACAAAAGTGTGGTTCCATAACTTGCCTAAGACTGATTGGGTTTGGGCTCGACATAGTCTCTCTTAGGTCAAAGGGTGACAGCCACACTGTTCTTTTTTGTTTGAGCCCTCTGTAGAAGACAGGTATCTTGACTGCAAGTCAAGCAGAAATTGATGCTGTCTTAATTGAAGCAGACACCTTAGTGGGAGAATATCAAGGGCATCAAGGAATAGAGAGAGGAAGCTTGGAAGAAATAGAAGTGGGAGCTCCTGGTGGCTCAGATGGTTAAGCGTCTGCCTTCGGCTCCGGTCATGATCTCAGGGTCCTGGGATCGAGCCCTGCATCGAGCTCCTGGCTCAGCAGGGAGCCTGCTTCTCCCTCTCCCTCTGCCTCTCCGCCTGCTCGTACTCTCTCTGTATCTCTATGTCTTAAATTAATAAATAAAGTCTTTAAAAAATAGAAGTGGACAGAAGGACTTTCTGGAGGGCTGGGCAGCCGAAGGACTCATCTCTTTTGTGCTGGGAGGCAGTCATCCTGAGTATTTTTCCCATCAAGCCTATCAAATGGAAGAGAACAGCTTCCCACCCTCTCCTCTGCCCTCACGTCCCCACCTGAATCAGGATGGTCTTGGGAAGGGGGACATGGATGCTGGAGATACAGTGCGTGTGGCAGACGCACAGACAGGAAGTTCATGTCCCTAAGCAGGCAGTCACATTAAACAAGGAAAGAAAGAAAGAAATACATCTTTGCTGCCTGGTGTCCCCCAATGGGTAATTAAAATGATGCCACTGCTGTTTTTACTACATTCAAAAGTGTTTTAATTTGTATTTAGCCAGAGGCTTTCTAGCAACAAGAACATTTTTACAAATCTAACAAATAATTATAAATAAATAAAGTCTCCAATTCTGGTATTTGGGGAGACGTTTCCTTCAGGTAACACATTTATAAATCCACCTGTTTGACAATATGGAGCTAAAATAACAGTAGACCTTGAACTAGTTATGTGACAGTTGAAATGGTGTATTTGTCAGCATAGAAATGAAAAACAGATCATGCAGGGAGGTATCTGGTCCCAAAGGCACCATGGACTCTAAATGCTAAATTACTAGAATATAACTTTGCTTAATTCTTGAATAAAGGGTATAAAGAACAGAAAATCCAAGGTAGCAGGAATTCAGATTAGAGGAGGCCCACACAATTTATAGTTAAGGTGACTTCAAGACTACTGACAGGGCCCCTAGATACTCCCCCAAATGTATTTGACAGTTACTGTTCATCAGCAACACTGCATAGAATAATGATGATGAGAAAGAGCATTCAAGCAGGAGTTTCTATGTGGTTATGTGCTCATGGTCCCTCTTGGGGCCTCACATCTTCTCAGGTCAGTATGGGTTGATGCCAACCATGGTTGATTTTCCAATCTTCAGTCCATGGATGATTTTCCAATTTTCAGTCCATGGATGATTTCAAATTGAGCTTAGGTGGTACCAGATTTCCTTCTTGAGTCTAAAAGCTGACCTTATTTTGGAGACTCGAGCCAGCTAAGATATTTCCATGGCAGGATATTACTGGGTTGGAAAACTCATTGGATGCCATCCAGCTCATTCATGTTAAGACGAGACACGTATGGACTTTGCATGGGAATATCTCCTGCTTTTCTTTTATTCTGGATGACCAAGGCCCTAGGTGGACAAACTGGGGTTCCATATGGACTCAGGAGGAAACAATGTTTCAATAAGGAATATGTGAATAAAAAGGGCCCACTTTCTAGATATTTTCCAGGAACTCTTAAGAAATGATATCTTATTCTTAAAAAGTTTGGGGGGAGTGCAGAGGGAGAACCTATTTCTTGTGGAAATATTACCAAAATTATAAAAAACACATTTCTTTAGGGTAGGCAAGGGGGCTCAGTACTTACCTCCATCTATCTGAAGGACAGACGATTATTCCAAGTAGGCCAGCCCATTGCATTGTATAGATAAGGGTTGGATCTTGTCTATGTAGCAGAGTCATTGAAGAAATATGAGTAAATAATATTTTTCTGTGCAATAATAGATTTTACTCTCTCCTGGAGTCTTATTGTAAATTAAGTACTTCTTTTGGAACTTTACCCCCTTTAAGAGAAGCCAGCATAGCACAAAGGTGAAGAACAGGGATGCTAGAGCCTGTCTCAACTCTGCAGATCCCTAGCTGGGCAAGTGTGTTTGGTTTCCTAGATGTTCAGTGGGGATTCTGAGAGAGGAGTAAGTCTGCAGAGCACAGTGTAAGCATTCACTGGATGTCAGCTACTTCTACTGTTTAACCTAACCACATCAAGTTTGCTAAAAGCTATCTTGGCTTTAGAGGAAGTATGTTGCAGACTTGTGCTGTCTTCCCAGAAGTACTCATCTGACTGATTCATTCTCTTTATTACTCTCCTTTCATTCAGCATTTACCGTGTACCTGCCATTTGTCAGACATACGTAGCTGGTTTTAACAAAAGGAAAAGATAATAGTTTTCTGCTCTCAAGTATCTCAGTCTAAGGGTGGAGAACCAATGCATCTTTGACTGTGATTCATATTTGCAGTTCTTCTACCCCCTCTCTGTTTCCTGGTACAATTTCCTCAGTATGCTATTTACTCCAGAATCTTCAGATAGTTGTCCAGTGGCCTTCAGTTGGCCATTGAGGAGCTGTGGTGCACTATTTGCTTGTGCTCCCTCTTTAGAACACCGGTATCTTCCATGGTCTTTTCATAGACCCTCCCGGACTTGAGCGTTATACTGGGTTTGCATCTTTCCAGGGAAGCTGGAATAGGTTCAGCCCACTGAGATGGCCCTTAATTGTAAACCACTGGATATCTTCAAAATAAGGCCAGCGCTCAACCAAGAAAATACTTAAGCCATTTTGGGATCACTTTTTTTTCACTAATTCCAATGAGAAATGAAGGATCTCTTGAGGGGTAGGAGGTACCACGAGAGAATTCTCTTTTGTGATTTGCCTTTCCTGCCACTAGGTGTCACTGTTCTACATAAATAAAATGGAACCAAATTGGCCTTGGCACTGAAATTTGGCCTTTGGCTAAGAGGATCTGGCAGGTTTAGGTACCTCCTCATTTTGAAGTTGTCAAGTAACCATCATTGCCACCTAAAGAGTGGCTGCAATTTAGGAACCAAAAACCACAAAAAGTCTTTGAAATTCAAGTATCTGACACATGTAAATCCAATAGGCTGTATATATCCTCTTTGGTATTGATCCTTTTAAAACAGATCTTTAAAGATTAACTTCTTGGAACAAAGGTAATGTATCTGTGGAATGTATTATTTATGTATCTGGGAAGAAATAGCTGGTTGCATCAAGACATCATATAGACAACAAAGGAAATTTCACAAAGGAAGACCGTTTGCCCTTCTGCAAGTGACCTTCTCTTTGATAGACAAAGGGCACCATAAACACATTCAGAGATAACATATGGCATTACCCACTTGATCCTTCCCTCATTTTTAAGGAATTGTTTCAGAATTTTCTGTGGTTAGGACAGTTAGTGGTTTCTCAAGAGTTACAAGGGGTTATCAGCAAAATAAAAATGCTTCCCACCCCTCACCCCACACATACACAAATGCATAGAATTACTATTGAATCAATGATTTCTGACACACAGGAGACCCCTCCTGGAGTTATTTGCGTGCTTTTTTTTTTTGAGACATGAGAGTATTGTGTTATGTTCTACTGTTTAATAAAATACAGGGACCTCTTCAGCAACTGCAGAGGTCAATGAACTATCACTGTTCCCTTTTGTCTGTGACAAGTTGGTGGACTGAGTTTCTACGATGTCAATCATAGGAGGCCCCAGACAGGATTTTCTGCCCTTGTCATGTCCCTGTTGGAAGAACGTCTAATTTTATTGGTAAAGTAATGATCATGAAAGTCAAGCGGTGCTTTGAGCTTTATGTGGCATTGGGCTTATGAGCTCAATTTTAAGGCAGGTTCAGTTCTTTGGGAGAAAAAGGCAAACACTGTTGGTTAAAAGGTGAAAAGTATAGGCAGAGAAGAAGCGAAATCTGGAATGTTTTCATCATGAAGTATTTATAAGACGTGAGTGAAGTCCAGAATGTTATGGTTGAGTTGTACCGCCCATGGTGTGTTGGTTGACGGAAGCCAGAATGTTCTTTTTGGTTGATCTCTTCTTACAATAACTTAAAGTATCTTGATAGCCTGCAAATCTCTCTCATCCTGATAACTCCCTGGAGCCTGATGGAGAGTTCCTGTCCAGAATTCCTTAAATCCCTCCTTTCACATCAATGTCCTAAAAAACCTTCCTGGGAAGCCCTATGTTGCAAATAGTGGGCAGAGAGCTTTGGTTATGGCAGTAGAAACTTGAGATTGGTTTAGAATTCCTTTGAGCCATCTTGAGAAACAATCTACTATAATCCAGAAGCTTCCCCATGTAGTATGGGTCTGTGAAGTCAGTGGATCTTGACCATTCCACTAGGGAGTGTTTTGATAGGTAATATGAAGTAACTTTCACATTTTATCTTATTCTCAATCTCAGAAAAATTGTTGGTCATCCGGCAATTTCTAGTGCCTAGGCTGTGCCTCCATGTAAATGGTCCTTAGATGCTTTCCCATTATAATTATAAGGATAATGTGAAGTCGGCTTCCTGGAATAGAAAAGTGATTTTTTTCCATAAAGGGCATTTTTAAATGGGTCATTAACTCATTTTATGAGTACCTTAATGCTCTGAGCACTGTGAGGAAATAATGTATCAACCTTTTGGGGCCCAAATTGATTCAGAAAGGAATTTCATCACTATGGAATATCCTCTTATATATTTTTTTAGGATTTTATTTATTTATTTGAGAGAGAGAGAATGAGAGATAGAGAGCACGACAGAGGGAAGAGGGTCAGAGGGAGAAGCAGATTCCCTGCCGAGCAGGGAGCCCGGTGTGGGACTCGATCCCAGGACTCCGAAGGCAGTCACCTAACCAACTGAGCCACCCAGGCGCCCTGCCTCTTATAAGATATTACACATCCTAACAGCTTGGATCAAATAAACAATGAAGAGTTTTTATTGTTGCAGGCAGCCGTGTAAATACTACACATGGGTGAGCCTGTGATACCAAACCCTGTCCGTAGGCCATTTGTGGTTAAACAGGCTTTTTGTCTAAGAAAGAAGAGGGTCATTGTTGGCCAAACGAAATCCAGTATTTAATTCTTCCAGTATTTTATTCCTTCACACTTAATTCCAAACCAAGGTCAATCCCGTGTAGCATCTTGTGTCATTGGATTAAGTCTTCCCAACAGTGGGCGTAAATTGCCTTCTTGTCTGTGAGTTTCCAGCAAAGGTGGTATAATGCAAATCAAGACCTCCAGCGGTGGGAGGGACATGGAGTATTCATTCAATATGTTTCTCCCATTCTTACAGCTGAAAGTATAGTCTTAAACCCAGAGCTGTAATGAAGAGGGTAGGATTATCCATAGATAAGAGTTCTAAACATATTCTGATAGAGGCTTATAATCAGTACAAATTGTAACGGCCTTAGAAGGAGTTGTTCTGCAGATGGCTTTATTCTTGAGTACCCAGGACCATCTGGCACCTTGGGGCTGAGCCCAGCCCCACCACTACAAGGAACCATATTTGCGATGTATTGGCACAAACAGGGAAGTCAATGGCTCCTTGACATTTTGGACTCTTCATCATATGGCAAGTCCAGCTGCAGAGCATACCCTTTTCCAGTAGGCAGGGAAGTGGCTCAGGCAAGGTTGCTTTTTATTGAAGAAAAGGTCACTTCAAGGAGTCTTGAAGCTTTGGCTTAAGTCTGAGGATTACATACGGCACCATGAGCCACTTCTTTTGGGTTAAGTGAAATACTTGCAGTATTGATGTAGAAAGCGAACAATTTCACACGAAAAGATCTGAGTTTATGTTAAAATAAATTTAAATAATTGATATGCTGAATCAGTGTGGGCTTTTTCCTATCTGCTTTTAAAACACTCCATACAGACTTCGATTATTTTATGTATCACACTGTACTATGGTTTTTCTCTTTCTGCTCTCCCTACATGGGGTGTGATGTTTTTGAAGGCAGGAACTGTGTCTTTTTTCATCTTTTTATTCCTGGAATCCAGGACCTGGGTGGGCACATTTTAGATACCCAGTAAGTTCATTGAATTAGCCCTGAAAACTTTGTGTTTATGCCTTGTTCATTCCATTCTTAGGAAGTCATTGAACCACGGTTCTTCCACCAGAATCCTAGAAATCAGGATGTGGAGGGACCGAGAACTGTTTTGAGACCGAGAACTGTTTTGAACTCAAGGGACTTAGTGTCCTTTCATAGATACCCGGTCATGCAGGTGCTCTGTCAGAATTTTCTGAGAGAATAAGTGATTTTGTGAATGTGGTGACACCACTGTTAACTAGTGCTGTGATCTTGACATGTCATCCTGACTCTCTAAAGCCTTAGTTTCTTCATCTATAAAATGGGGTTCATAATAGTATCTATCTCTGAGCTTAGGGGAGTTTGTGAAATTAATCATATAAAGAGATGCACAAGATGAGCAACAAAGGGGCGCCTGGGTGGCTCAGTTGGTTAAGCATCTGCCTCCAGCTCAGGTTATGATCCCGGAGTCCCGGGATCAAGCCCTGCATTGGGCTCCCTGCTCAGTGGGGAGCCTGCTTCTCCCTCTGCCCCTCCCCCCAGCTTGTGTGCATGCTCCCTCTCTCAAATAAATAAATAAAATCTTTTAAAAGAAAAAGATGAGCAATACATGTAAACAATTTACCAATCTTGACAAAAAACTATGGATGTTTCCCCATAGCTCCACAACATACCTTCCATCCATTCCTCCTGTAGGACCATTGTCTTCTTGGGGAATGAATGATTGCCCTGGATAATTGTTGCTACATATGAACCACCTTACAATTTTGGTGGATGCAAACAATTTGTTACTGTTTGTCACAGTCTGTGGATGGATTTGGCTTAGCTGGGCGGTTGTCCGTCATGTCTCTAATGCAGTTCTGGTACAATAATGGCTTCTGAAGGCTTGTCAGGGGTCACTCACTCTCCCGGCAGCTGATGCTGGTGGTCAGCCGGGAGCTCTTCAGGGAAGCTCCAACCAGGCCCTCTCCATATGTGTTGGGATGTTCATGGTGGTCTCAAGGAATTTGCCTGGTGCAAGGCAGTGAAGTTCCAAGAGGGAGCAGTCCTAACAGTGAGCATTCCAAAGACCCAGTGGAAGCTACGAGGCTTCTTGCTGTCCTAGCCTTAGTTAGACCCAAGTCATTTCCATAGTATTCTGCTGGTCAGAAGTAAATCCTAAGGCCAGTCCAGATTTGAGAGCAGGGGGCTGTATTAGGGCTTGAGTACTGGAAGTCACTGTTCACTGGGAGAAGGAAGGGGGGTGGAAGGCTACGCTACCTTCAGGAATGAGCTACGAAAGTGAACTCAGCTTCTTTGGCAAAGAGTCTGGAAATAAACATGGTGGGGGATCTGTCTAATGATTCTCTACATTTACAACTGTAATCAACTTCAGTCTTTCAATCATGACTATTAATGAATCTTGTTACATATGTGGCAGCAGCCTGTGGCTTCGCATACAGGATTCTGTGATTTTCATGCAAGTCTTGGACTGCATTATCCTTTGAGGAATCAGTCCTGCTCGATGCAAGGTGACCTGCTATGACCCTGCTTGAGCCTCATTGTAATGGGTTTTGAATGGCTTCCCTCAAGTTGGTCCAGCCTCCTGAAGTTTGTATCCCGGCTTCTTGAAACAATATTTTGTTCCATTATGTTGGTAATCTTGAGATCGTCCTCAGAGAGGTTAAATAGTATTTCCCAACCTCTGAACAGGCCCTCGTACGCACCCTGGTCCATCTTTAGGCTTCTGATACGTATCCATTTTTAACAACTTGATGTCCATCCTCCAGGACTGTTCTCTGTCATTTTGTCGCTTATCCAATAAAGTTGGGATCATTCAGTCATTTAGCTAGACATTCAGGTCTTTTCATTCAGAAATTGTGTACTCAGTGCCAGTGTGCCCGAAGTTTTATTTTATTTTAAAACCACACATCTTGACCATTCCTTTATATATGTGCATAGAACTGCTGTCATTCTTTTTTTTTTTAAAGATTTTATTTATTTATTCATGAGAGGCAGAGGGAGAGAGAGAGAGAGAAGCAGAGGGAGAAGCAGGCTCCCAAGGAGCAGGGAGCCTGATGCGGGACTCGATCCCAGGACTCTGGGATCATGACCTGAGCCGAAGGCAGATGCCCAACCATCTGAGCCACCCAGGCGCCCCTGCTGTCATTCTTTTTTCATTGCCACCTGAGATGACTCATTTAGCTACTCCTTTAATGATACTCAGGTGATATTCCCATTTTGTGATATTACAAACTCTCCAACAGTGATCCTCCTTAAATATGTATCTTTGGTCACACACTTTTTTTAATAAGATAGAGTCTAAGAAGTGGAAATGTGGGGTCCAAGGGAAAGCTCATTTAAAATTTTGATTAAATGATACTGAAACACTGACTTTCAAAATGGCTGTGCCAAGGAATAGCATTTGACAAGGAGGGTGATTCCTGACACTGCGGTAGCAATGGATATTTTACTCCTCGCTTTTAAATTTTTGTTAGTCTGAAAGCTGAAAAATGCCGTCTCACCATTTAATGTGCCTTTCTTACAAGTTTACTTTTGAAAGTTTAATGCATATTTGTTTGTTTCTCCTTTCCTCGAAATTACCTGTTCTGACCTCTGCCTGTTCCTGTTGGATTGTCTTTATCTCAGTGAATCTTTTTGTGCTTCTTTTATATTATTGATAGTATTTGGGAAGTGTTCCCTGCAAGGAACAGGGAACCGGATTCACAATGACTTTAACAAATAAGGGTTTATTTTTCTTATGCAATGAGAAACCTAGAGGTATGAGGCGGCCACCGTTTGGTCTGTGGCTCAGTCTTGGCAGCACTTGGGTCGCTGTAAACTGTCTTGGCTTTTCCCTGTTGATCACAAAATAGTAGTGCTGGTGGCATCTGTCCTTTTTATCAGAAACCTACAGCTTTCCCAGAGCCTGCAAGGAAGTTTATAATGTCTGGAATGGAGACAGGAGAAGGCAAAAGAAATTGATAAGGAGTTTTGGGTTGACTAACCGGCACTGTGTTATAAACATTTTGTGTTACTTGCTGATTAAGCGGTATCTTTTCCCGTTTGTCACAGTATCTTCAGCTTATAGCATCTTTCAGCTCACAGGAATTTATATTTTGAAGATAGTAAATGCTATTATTTCATTTGTTTATGATTTTGGTTTTTATTTTTCCCATTATGAAATTTTTTCCTATTTTCTAATATATTTATAGTTTTGATTTCTATTTTTTAAGAAAATCAATTTGAAATTTATTTTACTTATGGGTCTAATATGGGAAAATACTCTATTTCTCCACCTACCCCCACCAAAAGGATAGTTGCTTTTTTTTGTTTTAAGGTAGAAAGTTTATTTTTCTTACAAAAAAATAAAAGGTCTAGGTTATAGTTAGAGGCTTTCTCCCCAGGTTTATTGAAATATTATTGACAAAAATTATATATATTTAAGGTATACAAACTTGATGCTTTGATGTATGTGTACATTGTGAAGTAATTACCACAGTCAAACTAATTGCCATGTATATCACCTCACAGCCTCAGTTATTGTGTGTGTGTGTGTGTGTGTGTGTGTGTGTGTGTGTGTGTTTAGTGAGAACTCTTAAGATCTACCACTTAGTAAATTCAAAGTATAGGGGGTGTCTGGGTGGCTTAGTCAGTTGAGCATCAGACTCTTGATTTAGGCTGGGTCATGATGTTGGGAGTTGTGGGATAGAGCCTTGCATTGAGCTCTGCCCTGAGTATGGAGCCTGCTTAAGATTCTCTCTCCCTCTGCCCCTCTCCTTCCCTGCTGTCCTGCATTCATGCTCTGTCTCTAAACACACACACATACACACACACACACACACACACACACACCTTTCAAGTGTACAATACAGTATTGTTAACTAGAATCACATTGCTACATATTAAATCTTCTGAACTTACTCATCTTGCCCGATTGAAACTTTATACCCTTTGACTAACATCTCCCTATTTCCTTCTCCCACGGTCCATATAAGTGAGATCATATGGTATTTAGCTTTCTGGGTCTGGTTTGTTTCAATTAGCATAATGTCCTCTGGGTTCATCCTCATTGTTGCAAATAGGAGGATATCAGTATGTATGTATGTATTTATTTTAAAGATTTTATTTATTTGACAGAGAGAGACACAGTGAGAGAGGGAACACAAGCACGGGGAGTGGGAGAGGGAGAAGCAAGCTTTCCGCTGAGCAGGGAGCCGGATGCGGGGCTCGATCCCTGGACCCTGAGATCATGACCTGAACCAACGGCAGCCGCTTAAGTGACTGAGCCACCCAGGCGCCCCAGAATTTCAGTTTTTAAAAACTGAATTTTATATATATATATGTATACACACACACACACACACACACACAATACATAATGTTTACTATAATAAGATTTACATTATAATATATAACGTACCTATGTAATAGCTACATAATACCACACTCACTTTACCCATTTATCCTTCAATGGATATTTAAATTATTTTCATATCTTGGCTATTGGGAATGCAAAGGATGTGGGAAGGCAGATATCTCTTGAAGACACTGATTTCATTTTCTTTGGATATATACCCAGAAGTGGGGTTGCTGGATCCTATGATAGTTCCATTTTTTAATTTCTTGAGGAATCTCTATACGGTTTTCCATAATGGCTGCACCAATTTATAATACCAACAGTTACACAAGAGTTCTCTTCTCCTCATGTTCTCACCAGACTTATCTTCTGTCTTTTTGTTGGTAACCATCCTAGCAGGAGGGAGGTGATATCTCATTGTGGTTTGGTTTGCTTTTCACTGATGGTGAGTGATACCGAGCATTTTCATATGGCTGTTGACCATTTGTATGTAGAAATGTCTATTCAGGTTTTTGCCCATTTTTTTTTAAATTGGGTTATTAGGTGTTCGTTTTCTGTTGAGTTGTATGAGTTCCTTACATATTTTGGATACTAATTAATCCTTTTTCAGATACATTGTTTACAAATATTTTCTGTCATTCCATAGACTGTCTTTTCATCTGTTGTCATCTGTTGATTGTTTTCTTTCTAAACCCAGTTTAGTTTGGTGTAGTCTTGTTGTTGCCTGTGTTTTTGGTGTCACATTCAAGAAATCATTGCCTAGATCAATGTCAGGGCGATTGTTCCTATGTTTTTTTTTTAGTAGTTTTGCAGTTTCAAGTCTTACCTCTGAGTCTTTAATCCATTTTGAGTTGATCTTTGTAAATGGTGTGAGGTAAGCGTTTCATTCTGCATAGCAATATCCAGTTTTCCCAGCACATTGATCGAAGATACTATCCTTTCCCCAGTGTGTGTTCTTGGTGTTTGTCAAAGATCACTGGACAGGGGATTTAATTCTGGGTTCTCATTTCTGTTCTCTTGGTCTGTGTGTCTGTTTTTATGCCAGTACTACACAATTTTGATTATTGTAGGTTTCTAATATATATTGAAATCAAGAAATGTGTTACCTCCAGCTTTGTTTTTCTTGCTGAGATTGCTTTGGCTACTTGGGGTCTTTTGTAGTTCTATATGAATTATTACATTGAATCTGTAGATCACTTGGGGTGGTATGGACATTTTTAACAATATTAATTATTCGAGGGCACAAACACCAGGTGTCTTTTCACTTATCTGTGTCTTTAATTTCCTCTATCAGTGTTTGTTTTGTTGCTACTGTGAATAGTTTTTTTTTTACTTCCTTTTCATTTATTGCTTTATAATGTATTTTCCCCCTAGCTTTATTGAGGTATAATTGGCATATTATGTGTTTAAGGTATACAGTGTGATGATTTGACATATACATATATTGCATTACCACAATAAGGCTAGTTAAAACATCCTTCACCTCACATAATTAACATTTATTGTTGTTATGGAGAGATCATTTAGGATTTATTTTTCTTATTAAAAAAAAAGGTCTAGGTTATAGTTAGAGGCTTTCTCCCCAGGTTTATTGAAGTATTATTGACAAAAATTGTATGTATGTAAGGTATACAACTTGATGCTTTGATGTACATGTACATTGTGAAGTAATTACCACAGTCAAACTAATTGCCATGTATATCACCATACATAGCAGCTTCCAAGTACACCATACAGTAATGGTCACCATGCTGTACATTAGATCCCCAGGCTTATTCCTCTTATAACTGGAAGATTGGACTCTTGAACCAACATCTCATTTTCCCCACTCCCCAACCCCTGGTAACCAACAATCTATTCTCTGTATGAACTCAGCTTTTTTATTTTGCAATATAGCTTGAAATCAGGAAGTGTGATGACTCCAGCTTTGTTCTTTCTCAAGATTGTTTTGGCTATTCAGGGTCTTTTGTGGTTCCATATGAATTTCAGGGTTTTTTTTTAATTATTTCTGTGAAAAATGCCATTGGAATTTTGATAAGAATTGCATTGACTCTAGTAGATTTGGTTGGTATGGGCATTTTAACAATATTAAATCTTCATTTCCTGAACTTTGGATAGCTTTCCATTATTTGTGTGTCTTCAGTTTCTTTCATCAATATCTTGTGGTTTTCAGTGTATATATAGGCCTTTCATTTTCTTGGTTAAATTTGTTCCTGTGTTTTATTGTTTTTGATGCTATTATAAATGGGATTGTTTTCTTTATTTTTTCCAGATAGTTCCCTGTTAGTGTATAGAAATGGAACTGGTTTTGTAAGTTGATTATGTATCCTGCAACCTCACTGAACACATTTATTAGTGCTAACAGGTTTTCGATGGAGTTGTTAGGATTTTCTATATATAAGATTATACCATCTGCAAACAGAGACAACTTTCCTTCTTCCTTTCCATTTTGGATGCCTTTTGTTTCTTTTTATTACATAATTGCTCTGGCTAGGATTTCCAGTGCTATATATTGAGTAGGTGTGGTGAGTGTGGACACCTTTTTCTCCTTCCTGATCTTAGAGGGAAAGCTCTCAAGCTTACATCATTGACTGTGATGTTAGCTGTGGGCTTGTCATATTTGGCTGTCTTCTGTTGAGTATGTTCCTTCTATACTTACTTTGTTGAGAATTTTTATCATGAAATGGTGTTGAATTTTGTCAAATGCCTTTTTTGCATCAACTGAGATGATCATATAACTTTATCTTTCATTTTATTAACGTGAACTATCACATTTATTTATTTGTATAGATTGAACCAGCCTTGCATCTGAGGATAAATCACACTTGATCGTGGTGTACAGTCCTTTTCACATGCTGTTGAATTTGGTTTGCTAGTATTTTGTTGAGAATTTTTGTGTCTTGTGTTTTTCAGGGATATTGGACTTTTAGTTTTCTTTATTTGTTGTGTCTTTGACTTTGAGTTTGATAATTTTTGTTCTACATTGTTGTGTCTGCTGTTAAAACTGTCTATTGCATTTTTTAAAAAATTAAAAAATATTTTTTAAAGATTCTATTTGGGAGAGAGAACGAGGGAGAGAGAATGAGAGAAAGAGACAGAGAGAGAGAGAGCACGAGCAGGGGGAGAGGGAGAAGCAGCCTCCCTGCTGAACAGGGAGCCCAATGCAGGGCTCAATCCCAGGACCCCGGGATCATGACCTGAGCTGTAGGCAGATGCTTAACCGACTAAGCCACCCAGGCGCTCCTGTCTGTTGCATTTTTAATTTAAATTAATTGTATTCCTCAGCTCCAGATTGTCTGTCTGATTCCTTTTTGTGATTTGTCTGTTTGTTGAACGTTTTGCATTGTTTTCCTGATTTCATCGAGCAGTCTGCTTTCTCTTGCAGCTTGCTGAGCATCTTTAAAACAATTACTGTGAATTCTTTATCAGGCAGTTCATAGATCTCCATTTCTTTCAGGTCAATTATTGGAAATTTACTGTGTTCTTGTGGTGGTGTCATGTTCCTTGATTTTTCATGTACCTTGTAGTACTGCCTTGGGGTCTGTGAATTTGAATGAGGAGATGAGGAGTCACTTCTTCCAGACTTGAATAGACAAGGGGAAATATCTTTATGTGCAGCTGGATGCATGGGCATTGACTAGGTGGGATGTGTGATGGTGCTGGTTCTGGTGGCGCAGCTCTAATTTAGCTGTGGCTCTGGGTCCAGGAGTGGGGGCAGCGGTTCGGAATCCAGGTGTTGGTGTTGGCCAAGACTGCAGGGGTCCTCAGCAGTAAAGGTTGCAGGTGTCTGCAGTGGTGGGGAAGGCTGCTGAAATTCTCTGTGGCGATGACTGCTGTAGTCTTCACACTCACCTACCCCCATGGGGGAAAGTTGGGGCCCCTGGGATCCCTCTTGGCCCTGAGCTGTGCTATCCTGGGGGCAAGGTGTTGCAAATACAATGTTTCCTGAACTTTTCTGTGCATCCATCCTTGGTTTTGGTTCTCTACTGGGTTACTGCAGTTTCTTCATTGTACTCCAGAACTCTCCCAGAGCTATTTTTGTGAATGCGTAGCTGTGAAATCTTTGTTTTTGTTGGGGGACTTCCTAGTCCACCATCTTGCTGATGTCACTCTCTGAACAGTGAGTTTTCTCAGTATTACAATCAAAGTTTCCAGCTGTTTTGGTATTGTCTGTTCTATTCCTTTCATTCACCTCTCTGCTAGAACCATGTTCTTTTAATTACTATAGCTTCTTGTATATGTTAACGCTAATATCCAGGGTGACAAAATACTTTTGCCTATTCCTTCCTTCTCCTAACTCCAGATGCTTTGGACAGATTCTCTCATGTTTGCTTCTGCAGATAAATTTTACAATTTATTAAGTTTCATGTGAACATCACATAGTAATTTGTTATGGGATTACATTGAAATGATAGATTAACCAATAAGATAACTAAGATAAAAGAAATAAAATGAAAGATTAATACTTAACCTTTTAAGTATTTTTTAATGAACTTCAGTGAAACTGTAATTTTCCTTACATCTTGTATCTTTTTTGTTATGCTTATAAACAGGTATTTCAAACTAACTGGTATTGTTATAATTAGGATTTTTTTTTTCCCATTGTAAATTCTTATTGGCATCGAGGAGAGCTATTGATTTTTGTTTGCAATTGGCCCCCTTCATAACAATCTTACTAATTTTCAAAATTAAGTTGATTTCAGCAGAGTTTTTTATTGTTTTTAGGTCAGGAATTAAAACATGCTTGTGGGGCGCCTGGATGGCTCAGTCAGTTAAGTGTCTGCCTTCAGCTCAGGTCGTGATCCCAGGGTCCCGGGATCAAGTCCTGCATCGGGCTCCCTGCTCAGTGGGGAGTCTGCTTCTCCCTCTCCCTCGGTCCCTCCTCTTGCTCGTGCTCTCTCTCTCTCACTCACTCTTTCTCTCAAGTAAATAAATAAAATCGTTTTTTAAAAATAAAACATATGCATTTAATGGGGTGCCTGGGGGCTCCATTGGTTAAGCATCTGACTCTTGGTTTCAGCTCAGGTCATGATCTCATGAGTTGTGAGATTGAGCCCCATGTTGTTGGGCTCCGAGCTCAGTGGGGAATCTATCTGAAAGATTCTCTTGGTCTGCCTGCCCCCCCAAAATAAATAAATCAATCTTAAAAAAAAAACCCATTCAAGTAATGACAATTTGTGGTTTTCTTGATCATTTCAATTCTCCTCAGTTTTTTTGTTCTTTTTGACCCCATGCAATGTTTACAGTATCCCGAACAATTTGGAATAATAACAATGATCATAAACTTTTAAAATTTAATTCTTTATTTTTATCAGAATGCCTGTAAATATTTTACTCCAAAAGTGTGATATTGGTAATAGATTTCTTCTAGATATTTCTTAGGAGATAAAATCAAATCTCTTTCTAGCTTGCTATAGATTTTTCTTGGGAATTTAGGCATATATTTATTAAAATAATTAGTGTGTATTGAGGTGATCAGGTAGGGTTTCTCCTTCATTTCAGGAAAGTGGATAATTTCAGAAATCATAATGATGAACCATCGTAGCATTCCTGGGAAAACTTTACTTGGTCCTGTTATTTTATTGGTATAGACACTGCTAGATTAAGATTATTGTTCTGTGTTGTGATTTTTGGCATTCATATTTATGAATTAAATTAGTTTGTTCTCTTGAGGGTCTTTGTTTCTGGTGAAATAGAGTCTGGCTTTTGTATCACTTTTATGTTTGTCTTTGAGAATGAATTGGAAAGTGTTCTGTCCTTTACAATGTTCTAAAGTAGTCACAACAAAGTACAGGCTATTTGTCGTAAGAATGTTGGTTGAACTCCACCCATAAAATATATCCGGGTCTGCAGACTGGGGAGGGTGTGATACTTCGCTAACTTTTTAAAAAAAAAATTCTCTTTGCTTTTTAAAAACCCTTTTTGAATTTACTTCAGTGAGTTAAAAATCCTTAATAATAGCTTGTTTAATCTAGGCTTTCAGATTTATTGACACAAATTTATATATAGTATAAAGCACCCCTTCTTTTGTGGTTATACACTCTTTATCATTCTTCAAATGGTTATTTGTGCTCTGTTCCTTGATCAGTCTTACTGGAAGTTTGTTTATTTTATTGCTCTTTTTACAGAGCTAGCTTTTGGTTTTATTGCCTCAGTCTCGTATTTTTTTGTTGTTGTTTTCTATTTCGTTTATTCCTGCTTTTATCTTTATTCATTCCTTCTTTTTATTTTCTTTAGGTTTTTCTTTTTTTTATGGTTGTTTTGGTAGTTCTTTTCTAGCTTTCTGAGCTGAATGGTTAGCTCATTTATTCTCGATCTTCCTTGTTTTGTAATGCAAGCCTTCAAAGTTATAAATTTTCTTCAGGAGACTGCAGCTATGTTCCATAATTTAGATATGTAGCATTCTAGCTCATTTCTAACCAGGCCATAATTTCAGCTCTGAGTTTCTTTTTAACCCAAGAGTTACTTAGAAAACAGTTTTAAATCCAAAGATGGGTAGTTTTGGTTATTGTTACCTACTCTTGCTTTTTAGTCATCTGTTAATAATTTCTGAATTGTCCACATTAATTCCTCCATGCACCTTCTGGAATTTTGGCTTTTTTTGAACTTGAGATCTTTTTTTTAAATAACCTGTTAAAAACATTGATATTTTTGGTAAATTGATTTTTAAAGGATGCATGTCCTCTGGGTACACAATATACATATACATGCAGACTTGAATATGTATGTACATAGAAGCCTATATGAGAACATATCCCTGGGGCGCCTGGGTGGCTCAGTTGGTTAAGTGACTGCCTTCGGCTCAGGTCATGATCCTGGAGTCCGGGGATTGAGTCCCACATCGGGCTCCCTGTTCGGCAGGGAGTCTGCTTCTCCCTCTGACCTTCTTCCCTCTCGTGCTCTCTATCTCTCATTCTCTCTCTCAAATAAATAAATAAAATCTTAAAAAAAAAAGAACATATCCTTGTTCACTCAGACTGGTTAATTGTGATCATGGAAATTCCCTGTGTATTTTTCTTTTGATCTGTCAATATCTGAGCAAGAAATGTGTTACTGTCCCCTTGGAATTCTCAATGATTTTGGCATATTTATTTTGAATTCCGATGTTTGGTGCATAACATGTCGTGACTTTTATGGTTTCTTAATTGATCATCTTTTATTAATAATATATTCTTCTCTGTCCCTTATGCTGTCACCTTTAATTATGTTTTTTTCCCTGACATTTAAATTACTAATTCCATTTTCTTTTTGTTCCACAGTTGACTGACATTTTGCCTTTTTATCTTATTTTCAATCTTTTTGAGTTACTTTGTCCCAGGAGTATGTCTTGTAATGAGCATATAAATAATTTTTTTAAACTGTTACTTGTGGCACCAGAAATTTGGAAATTCTTAGTGGGTTAATCCTCACATCTCAACTGCCTTGACAATTTCTACTCAGCCTTTGAGATGAAGTTCAAATATTTCCTCTTGTATGAAACCTTTCCAGAAGTTTCTCGCCCTGAAAATTAGTGGATTTCTTCTTATCTCTTTTTATAAGTCACTTTATTACATTTAAATTCTACCTCTTAGCACATTGTATTCTAAGTATCTACTCAACTAACTTTCTCCAGGATTCATGAAAAAGAAAACAAAATTCATATTTCTTCGCTTCTTTAATCTTCCTTCTCCCAACACCCCTTTCCCTCCAAACAATTACTATGCTATTCTTGGCTCTGCACCTCCCTGCAGAGACCTTGGGGTCTCTTGTGTATCCAGAAGTTACCCCTACTGCATGCAGAAGGATTTCAAAGTGTGGACGCAGAAGAATGTTTCATATAGAGGCACAGAGACAGGAGAACAATGGCCTGTTTGAGATTTTACTGGAAGGTCATGGTGGCTGGCAACGATTTTGCATGAAGGAGAGAGCAGGGAGTGGTGGTAGATGAGGGTGAAAAAGAAACAGGTATTTTCATGTGGAAACATTCTTTTCCTGCTAAAGGAGACACTGTGTCTATCGTCCCCTTATAAAGTCTTTGGTACTCAGAGTGGAACTTTGACTTAATAATTTTCCATCTCACTCCTAGAGTTGAACAGCTGGCCATCCTTAGCCTCCTGAAGAGGGGAGCTTAACTTGGAGAAATCACCCAAGGAAAACTTGGCCGAGGGAATGAAGATCTGGCCAAGAATTGTGGCACTCATAAATAATGCAGCACAGTCCCATTTTTCTGTCCTCCTCCGCCCCCCACTTGGTTCTCCTGGGGATTTATATTATGGGCTTACTTTTTCATACAGATGCCTGGCAGGTTGGGCACCATGCCCAGTTTGTTTTATTGTGTGTTTTTTTGTGTGCTCACTGTCCCTGACTCTACAGAGGAGGGCAGATTGCAAATGGCTGTCATACTTGGTTTCACCATTGTTTCCACTTTTATGAGCATTCATGCTTATGTGGTATTACAGAGTGGGTTGAGTCAAGAGCCCTCCCCCATTTGCCCTTTGCCATTGTCCCTGTGTCGTGTTCCTTCCTGCCATCGTGTGACCTTCTGTTTGTTCCAGAATGACTCTCCTCACTGTTCTCTTTTGTGTTTGCTCTCGAGCCTTCCCCATGCCCCTGACACAGATTCTAGCAGCCAGAGGTAGTGGAAACATAGGTTCCTCTGAAAGAAAGCTATGGGGTATAGCCAGTGGGACTTGGACAGACAATCTCTATTGCTTCAACAGAGAGGCATGGGGTCAAGTGAGAGAAGTGAGATGTGGACAAGCAGATCGGGAACGAGTGTGTTTGAAATACACTAAACCCAGGGAATACTCAAGAATTTATCACATGTTGACACTTTTTGCAAAAGTACCATTCAGTTAGATTTTGCTAGTGATACATTGATCTCTTGATGAGAAATACCAATAATGCTTTAGAAAAGTTGCTGATGGGTCTGGCCATGATATAATAACAATGGCGGATAGTCAAGGACCACGTGCTACGTGTCCCGGCTTGTTCATTTTATGTGCTCACTCCTTAGTCATCAGTGTTAATACTTTCAGATGGGTTCTATATTATCTGACTTCATAGATGAGGCAGGTGACATTTAAGGAAGTTAAGGGGCTCCTCCAGAGTCGGGTGAGTAGGTGGTGGAGCTGGGATTTGAATCACTGTGCCTAAGTTAGATGCCTCCAAATGAGAAAAGCAGCCAAGCCCCTCTCTCCTGATAAATAGACTCACTTTCCCTTCACTTTACTTGTTTCTCTTTGGATCCTCTTTGGCCATTTCTTTTCTGCATCCCTTTCTCCTGAGAGTCTTTAAGTACTCCTGAAACCCCGGCCGTCGCCTATCCTATTAACTCTCTCTGATGTGCCTCTCTGCTCAGCTCTCTCACCATGTTGACTGTCTCATACTGATACCCACAACCTAGACCTTTCCTCTAACTGTGGTGCCATGTGTCTGCTGGGCATCCTTTTTGGATGATCCACAAAGCATCTACAAAGCATCAGGTGAATATCTTTGTAGCTATCTTGGTGAATGAAGTCTCTTAGTTGGAAACTTGAAATTCATGCTAGATGTCCCTAATCCCTTAACACCTCAATACGTACACACACATCACAGAGGACAGCCAGTTCAATCTCTCCCTGATATCCACCGTACCTCCTTCCAATCCATTTTCCACAGCACAGCTAGAATGAATTTTATTTTTAAAACAATTAGAGCAAATGTTGTCACATCTTGTTTAGACCCCTTACGTAGCCTCATCTCTGTTACTTTTAAGAGAATATAAAAGACTTACATAGGACATATATTAATTTGTTAAGCATTGATTCACTCTCTCAAGTTGTAATATATTATTACCCCGTTATACCAATGAGGAAATGAAGACATGGAGAGGGTCAGTTATTTTCCCAGAGTCATAGAGATAGTAAGTGATGGAGCAGAGATTGAAATTCAGACAGTGTAAGTCTAGATGCTGTTCTTAGCTATTAGGCTTTGCAGCCAGTCTCCTTCTCATGGCATACCCCACATGATCCTACTTGAAATATTCAGACTTCCTTCATTTTTCTTGGCCAAGTTGGCTGGTAGATAGGATTGTGGAGAGAGGAGATGTAGGATAGAGCCCCCAGCCAGCCACCCCATAATGGAGCAAGAAATAAACCCCAGCTCTTTAAGGTGTGTATTATTATTATTACCTCCAAGCTAATATATTGGTGCATTGTTGGGGCTCTAAGAATTTTGGTGAATGATGGACTAAAATTGTAAAGATTCCACAATGTGAGGACCAACAATGGGCCTACATACCATCCATAAGGGTTATATAATGCTTTGGACAGAAATCTCTACACAGGGAACCTCAGTGACTCAGTCATTTAAGCATCTGCCTTTGGCTCTGGTCTTGATCCCAGGGTCCTGGGATAGAGCCCCATATTGGGTTCCCTGCTCAGTGTAGAGCTTGCTTCTCCCTCTCCCTCTGCAGCTTCCCCTGCTTGTGCTCTCTCTCTCTCTCTGTCAAATAAATAAAAATAAAAAGAAATAAAAAGAAAGCTCTACACATCATCAGGGACTGAACCAAGAAGAAATACACAATACCTGTTATTGCTAGAAATTCTGCAATGCAAGGAGCGGGATACCATGGTCATTGGGCGGTACCAAAGACAGTAATTCTGATAGGAATGGAAGGATCAGACCATTACGTTTGTCTTTAGCCGCCGATTCCACTCTGAGCTGTATTAATTGCATCTGAATAGCTTAGTTTCACTATTATCTCTCTCCCCCTTTCAAAAAAGAAATTCTATGGCTTTGTAGGATTGACTCTACAGTCATCAATTTCTGAGGTATATGATGAGTAAACAATATTGCATTAGAGTTCTCCATAGAGGAGAAACCATTAAATCAAGGGCTATACATGTGAAACTGGGAATATGTCAGAATCATTTAGTTCTGCTTAGGGCTGATTTTATGAGGCAGAAACAACACAGGATATAATTTTAGTAAATATTTGGATGGCCATCAAAGCATCAGCCTTTTGCTCTTTGAGTACAGTCTGAAGATCCAAAAACACTTAGTTTGCAGCTTCTTTTAATTTTATTTGTTAAATGATCATAGAGTAACAATCACTCTTTTACTTTTTTTTAATTTTATTTATTTATTTGACAGAGAGATAGAGAGAGAGCACAAGCAGGCAGAGGGAGAGGGAGAAGCAGGCTCCCCGCTGAGCAGGGAGCCTGACGTGGGGCTCAATCCCAGGACCCTGGGATCATGACCTGAGCCAAAGGCAGTCGCTTAACCAACTGAGCCACTCAGGCGCCCCAACAATCACTCTTTTAAAAAATGTACATTTCTATGAATTTTTACACATGTGAAAATTCACATCACCACTGCCACAGTCAGGGTTCAGAAGAGTTCTCCTACCCCCGAAAACTCCCTTATCTGCCTCTTTATAGTCCCACCTGGTCCCTCACTCCTTACCTCTTGGCAACTACTGGTCTATTCTCCCATCATGTAGTACAGGCTGTTTGAAACTGTTCTATAAATGGAAGAATATTATAGGTAACCTTTTGATACTTGTTTCTTTCACTCAGCATAATGTCTTTGAGATGTATCCAAGTCTGTGTTTCCATAGTTCCCTCTTTTTATTGTTGAGTTATATGTTGAATTGTCCCCCCCCAAATACTTGTTGAAGTCCTAAACCCCAATACCTTCGAATGTGACCTTATTTGGAAATAAGATTATTGCAGATATAATTAGTTAACACAAAGTCATGGTAGAGTAGGGTGGGTCCTTAATCCCACATGACTGGTGTCCTTATAAGAAGAGTAAAAGTGGGGCACCTGGGTGGTGCATTCGGTTAAGCATCTGACTCTTGGTTTTGGCTCAGATTGTGATCTCAGGGTTGTGAGATCGAACCCCATGTTGGCTCCACGCTCAGCGCAGAGTCTGCTTAAGACTCTCTCCCTCTCCCCCTCTGTTGCTTCCCCGTCATGCTCACTCGCACTCTATCTCTCAAATAAATAAATAAACCTTTAAAAAAAAAGAAGAAGAATAGAGAGACACAGAGAGGAGAATATCATATGAAGACACAGAGAGAAATCAGTCATCTGAAGAGAGAGACCATCACGGTATCACGGTGCTGCCACAAGCCAGTGAACTCTGGGGGCCGTCAGAAAAAAAAAAAAAAGAAACTAGGAAGAGGCAAAGGAGGATTCCTTCTGTGTAGGCTCTGCAGGGAGCATGGCGCCGCTGACGTCCTGATTTAGACTTCTAGCCTCCAGAACTGTGTGATGATAATTTCTGTGGTTTTTAAGCCATCTAGTTCAGGGTACTTTGTTATGGTAGCCCTAGGAAACCAATACTTCTAGAAAATGGGACTCTGAATTGCTAAAAATTCCTCAACATTTCTACCATCTAAGGGTGTAAGTAACAGAAAAGAAACCTAGAAAAACATAAGGGCAAGTGTGGTAGAAAGGCATGAGATAGTTTATGGGATTACAGATAACATTGGATAAAAATACAGCAGAAGGATTGGGAACCTAGCTCGTGCTGGAGCTTGGGTAGAGGAACTAATTACCAGTCTCTGTTGGGTACTGGGAAAATGACTCAGTTCCAAATGCTTGAGATTCAAATCCATTTTCCTGAATACTAGTAAACTTGAACATTTCTTCAAATATTTATCAGCTATTTATATTTTTTCTTTTTTAAAAATTATTTTTGAAAGATTATTTATTTATTTATTTATTTATTTGACACAGAGAGAGAGAGAGAGAGAGAGAGAGTGAGTGAGCCCAAGCAGGGGAAGGGGTATGGAGGGGCAGAGGGAGAGAGAGAAGCAGACTCCCTGCTCAGCGGGAGCCTGATGCAGGGTTTGATCCCAGGACCCTGGATCATGACCTGAGCCGAAGGCAGACGCTTAACCAACTGAGGCACCCAGGCGCCCCTATACTTTTTCTTTTCTGAATTTCCTATGCATATTTACTTACCTCCATTTAAAAAATAGGGGTAATCTTATTTCTTTCAAAAAATCTGTTGTAGGCATTCTTGAAATACTCTGGATTTCAATCCTATTTCTATCATATGGGATGCAAATAATATCTTATAAAATGTTACTTGTCTTGACCCTGTAACTTTCTTTACAGAGTCTTTTGTCAACCAGATGTTTTAAATTATTCACAAGGTCAGGTCAATCAGTTTTCTTTTATTGATTCTTTCTTCTGTTTGTTGCTTAATATTTTTCCCCTCCCAAGATTACAAAAGTATTATCCTATATTGTCCTTTAATCTAGTTTTAATGCCCGGGTCCTTAATTCATCTGCAGTTTAATTTTGTGTGTGCAGTGTGAAGGATGAATATCATTTAAATTTTCAAAATGTATAGTCAGGCCAACTCCGGCCTTCTGATATCCAGTGTCACCTCCATGGTATACAAATACAAAGTTTCCTTTAAATCGTGATTCTATTTCTGAACTCTACTCTGTCTTACTAATTTACTTATCTGTTCTTACAACCACAACACACCTGTTAATTACTTTAGCTTCCTAATATTTTTTTGATAACAGAGCATGGGTTGCTCGTTACTTTTTTTTTTTTTACAGAATTTTTATGATTAAAAAAAATATTTTCTTTAGGGGCGCCTGGGTGGCTTAGTAGGTTAAGCGTCTGCCTTCGGCTCAGGTCATGGTCCCAGGGTCTTGGGATGGAGCCCCTGTGCATCAGGCTCCCTGCTCGGCGGAGAGTCTGCTTCTCCCTTTCCTTCTGTCCATCCTCCTGCTCATGCTCTCTATCACTCTTTCTCTCAAGTAAATAAAATCTTTAAAAAATATATTTTCTGAAAGATAGCTTGTCAATTTTGATAAAAATATTGCTGAGAATTTAATTGATAGAACACTGAATTTGTAGATACTTTTAGGTGGAGATTTTAAATATTTGCCTTATTGAGTTATTCAGATCTTTCAGATTCTTCCATAAAATTTAAGATACTTCCAAATATTTATATAATTTTCTTTATATTTGTCTTGTTTATTTTTTTTCTTGTGTATCTCATTTGTTTGGAGAAGGTATATCTTCTCATTAATCCTTTTGATTTACTGTTCTTTATGTGCAGCCCAGGAAACAACTTTTGTGTATTTATAAAGTATCTGGCCACATAACTGGATTTTACTTTTAGAATAATCTTTCAGTTGATTTTCTTAGTTTTTCCAGGTAGCAATCATATCTTCCACTAAGAATGACTGTTTCATCTTTTCTCCTCCTTTACATGCCTTATTGTATTTTTTTCAAACTCTAGAATAATGTTATCAGGAATTTTGTCTTTTCCTGACTTTGCTGAAAATATTTTTTATGTTGGTATTTATTTTAGATTTTTGGTAGCTACACTTTCTTGAGTTGGGAAATAGTTTTCATTTAAAAAATAAAAGCAGAAATAGGCACCTGGGTGGCTCAGTTGGTTGAGCGTCTGACTCTTGGTTTCAGCTCAGGTCATGGTTGCGGGGCTGTGGGATTGAGCCTGACATCGGGCTCCGAGCTCAGCACAGAGTCTGCTTTGGATTATTCTCTCTCCCTCTCCTGTCCTCCCCACCCCTCCCTGACTGGCCCACGAGCCCTCTCCTTTAAATAAATAAATAAAATGAGTGGAAATGGATGAAATGCTTTTCTGGCGTCTATTTGAAGGATCACATAAATGTGTTCTTAATCTGTGATGGAGTGAATTCCATGAATAGAAACCCTGAAGTTCATCAGTCCTTTCATTCTTTGCCCTTTAACATGCCCTGTAATTTTTTGTTCAAAGTTGGTTGTGTTGTATTGGGTTATAGGAACTGAGATAAATAGACCTTCAGTGTGAAGTTTCATGTTAACATGGCTATGGGCTCGGCTGCATTTAATGTTTGCAATAGCTGTAGTTGCCTGGGACTTCAAAGTACCCGGAGTGATGGAATGCCCTTCCGCCAGGTGGGATAAAACAACCAGAGTTTACCCTCCGGAGAGTGGCCCTTTGTCATGGAGAAGACTCTGGGCTCTTCTACAATGGCTGCCATTCTTCTCCTCCCCCTCCCCCCACAAAAGCCATAAGCTGATCTTCCTTTGCTCTTCAGTGTGAAAACCTGTTGGGGTTCCTGGAGGTAAAACCCTCAAGAAAGTGTTGGGGGAACCCCTATGGTAGAATAAAAAATAAATATTTGCTCTTTTGTCCCCAGTTCCTGGCACAG
Source organism: Eumetopias jubatus (assembly GCF_037043125.1). NCBI lineage: Eukaryota > Metazoa > Chordata > Mammalia > Carnivora > Otariidae > Eumetopias > Eumetopias jubatus. The sequence goes on from NW_028274818.1 coordinate 91,136,502, forward strand.
AGCTCCAAAAATCCTTGGAATTTACTATCTTTTGTATGCTAATAAGATGACTCCTGACAAGACACCTTCAGAATGGGCACTGGTTACGGAAGGACAAAGTCCTGATTTAGAGGGTTGGATTTACCCTCACACCCCAATCTTCAGGGAGAGATGGGGGCTGGAGATTGTGAGTTCAGTCACCAGTGGCCAATTAAGCCTGTGTTATGAAGCCTTCACAAGCACCCTTTCACTACAGTGGGGTTCAGAGAGCTTTTGGGTTAGCGAACACACTGATGCACTGGGAGGGCGTCAGGCCCAGAGAGGTCATGGAAGCTCTGCACTGTCCTTCACCCTGCGCCTTTCTTTCATTTGGCGATTCCTGAGTTGTATTGCTTATAATAAACTGGTAAATGTAAGTAAAGTATTTTCCTGAGTTCTGTGGGTCATTCTGGCAAATTATAGAACCTAAGGGGGTGGTCATGGGAACCCCCAGATTTGTAGTTAGGGGGTAGCAGAGGTAGCCCAGGCACCCCATTTGTGGCTGTGATTTGAAGTGGGGCAGTCTTGTTGGACTAAGCCCCTTAACCTACGGAATCTGCACTAACTCTGGGTAGTGTCAGAATTGAATTGAATCATCAGACACCCAGTCGGTGTCAGAGAATCAGGGACACCCTAAGACTGGGGTCCCCAGGAGTGTCTTGATGTCACACAAGTCCACACCTGGCCTCCAGCAACCTGTCAAAATGACAATTTAGGTGTCCCCACGCCTGTAGCTCCAGGTAAGCAGATCTTGACTGTAACTCTGTATATTCGTGTTTCTCCAGATTACAAGGTGGAGGTTTGCCCTCCAGTTCTTTCATGGATCCAAGAAAAGTCACTGATTTTCCATCTGTTCACCTTTTTCTTGTTGGAAGGATGGAAGTGTAACGACTTTGAATCTCTTTCTGTGCTGGAACTTGAAACCAGTAGTGTCTTCACATTGTTTGTGTGAGCCCTACTTGGTCAAGACTCTTTGGAACACTCTGGATAGGATTGGCTCAGAGTTTGCTTCTATGTCTGTTAGTGGGATTGAGCCCCTCATCAGCATGTGTCTTGTGTTTGTACAGCTTTGTCTTCAGGATTCACAGAACTAGCTGAGCAACTTTGTGCCTTTTTAGTTTTAGGGCTTTTATTGTATCTTAAAAGGTTTGGCAGAAGTCTGTGTGAAAAGGATGGGGCACCTTCTTTTATTTATGTTTTTCTTTTTTTACTTTCACTTCTGGTATTCATGAATGTACACAAAACACACAAGCATACACATGCATATTCGAACAGATACATATATAATTACACATAAAAGGAGTTATAGCATGAAAACATTTTGTCGTGGAATCCTTAATTTACATGAAATCTTTTGTTCCTCCTGCTTTGCTAAACTCCTTTTTTTTTTTTTAAACCTTCCCTCTACTTTCCTTCCCAATTCATTTCCCCGACACTTACTCTATTACCCGTGCTTACAGCCTTGGACAGAGCTCGCTACAGCCTTTTCTATGATAATAAAATTATACAAATGTATGTGTGCGTGTGTGCGTGTGTGCGTGTGTGCATGCATATACAAACACAGAGGGAATTTATTCTGATTATTCTGCAAAAATTGGAAAACACGTATATGTGCTTTTCTGCTTCTTGCCTTTTTCACTGTCAATATATTGTGCAGATTGCTTCAAACCAACTGATAAAAATGTAGCTTTTTTTTATGACTGCATAATTTTCCACGGTAGAGTATTCACTTTGTTCCCTGCTTTTTTGCTTCTACAAATGATTCTACATTAACAACCCTCACACATTTTGTAGGTACTGGTGCTTTCATTTCTATTTGATAGACTCCCAGGAGTGGGATTTCTGAGTAGAAAGGTATGTGTGTTTTTAATTTTAATAGCTCTTTCCAAATTGCTTTTGCTGGTACCTCGTTTTGAGTAGTTTTTGGACAGCATTTCCAATTTCTTCAATGGTTATTGGTCTACTCGAGTTTTCCACCTCTTCTTGAGTCAATTTCAGTAAATTATATTTTCCGATGAAGTCATTCATTTTGCATGGACTTCTAAGATTGGCGGTATAAATTTTACATAGAGCTCTCATATAATTTTAGAAGTTCTTCCTTATTTCTGTATAGCTTTGAACATTGTGTGTCTTTCCTCTTTTTGACTAGCTGTTCTCCCTGTAACTCGAGAGGTTTTTAACTTGAGAGTAGCCCAGGGGCTTGCAGTATTTTGTATTTGTTTATTTTAGGTTTGACTATGTCAGCTACTCTTGACTTTGCTGTCATCGTTTCTGAAAACATGGGGTTCACTCCCAACATTTTCCTCCCATAGGTCTGCCACACTTTCTTGGCTTTTTGAATTTATTTTTTAAAAAATGTGTTTTTGGCATGCTTGGGTGGCTCAGTCAGGTAAGTGGCTGACTCTTGATTTCGGCTCAGGTCATGATCTTAGGGTCCTGGGATCGAGCCCTGCGTCAGGCTCCATGCTCAGTGGGGAGTCAGCTGGAGGATTTTCTCTCTCCTTCTGCCTCCGCATCTCTGCCCCTCAAATAAATAAATAAATTTTAAAAAGTGGGTTTTTTGGGAGTCATTTCTTGGAATTATGGAGGGACAAAACAGACACTTGTTCTATAATCCCATATTAATCCATGTTCTCTGTGTGTATTACTAAACAGCAGTTTTAACAAAAGTATGTTTGATAAGACAGGTTGTACGGATACAGAATAATTCTCAGCTAATCTCTAAAGAAGATCGTGGCAAACAAAAAGTAAGCCAGGCCTATTCTATCAGGCTATTTCACGTGTATTATCTTAATCTTCAGAGCTGTATGGTAAGGTAACTGTATATTCATGTCCATTTTATAGTTGAGAAAACCAAGGCTCAGAGAGGTAGTGAATGCACCTAATAAGTGTGGAGTCTGGGCTCACAATCAGTTTTTCTGACGTGCCCTCCCTAGGGCTTTGCTTTAAACAACTAAGTCGTTTTATTTCTTTGATAACATTGCATCAACCTGCAAAATAAGACTAAACTACATGGTTGCTACTGTGAATATCTGCCCTCAGGGCTGCCTAATTTACCCATCCTTAGGTGCCATTCCTATGTCACCTCATTAACATAAAAAGACCCCTCAGTTGCCCTCCTCTTTTAGGAAATTCCAAGGGCTTTAGGAGCTCTGTGCTAGAAATGGGAATAAAACCAAATATATTTCTTACAGTGAATCACAACATCAGAAGCCCTCATCCAGGAGCTATTCAGGGGCCCATCAAGAGTCTTCTCATTAGAAAAAAAAGCTGTTCTTGTCACCCAGGAATTTCTCAGGGATTTAGGAGCTCTGTGTCAGGAACTGGGGTCAAAGACTGAAATAGAACAAAAGATGCTCCTACTTCCTTTATCACTTAGGAAATTACAAAGATTTTAGGAGCCCTGGCCAGGAGCCAAGGATGAAGACCAAAATCTATATTTCTTATTATATCACAATAACTATGAATGTCCCTGTACCTGCATTTGGTATGTGTGCACCTGAGTTTCCTTCGTATTTTGGTGCCTGTGTGCATGAGTTTCTCCAAAAGGAGAAATGCTGGATTATTGGATATTTGTATCTTCATCTTCAGTGAATCATGCCTAACTGCTTGACAAAGTGGTTCTCCCGATTTTCACTCCCACCCTCAGTGTATTGCAGTTACTGCTGTTGCCTAGTATTGCTTATTTTTGATATTGTTCGAATTGTTCATCTTTGCCAAAAATGTGTTGTGGTAGCTTGTGGTTTTGATTTGCATTTCTCTGATTCTAATGAAATTGGGGACCCATTCTTTCTTCTCTCTCTCTCTTTTTTATATTTTGGCTATTTGGATTTCTTCTTCTGTGTTGTATGATCTAGCATTTTACTCATTTAAAAAAATCATGTAGTCCATTTTCTTATTGATGTGTTTATCCTGGGTATGAATTCTTTGTTTTATGTGTTTGAAGTATATTTTCCACTGTGTGGCTTGACATTTCTCTCTCTTAATGACATTTTATGATGAATAGAACTTTTTAAGTTTAATGGAATCAAATTTATTATTCTTTACTTTCTTCATGAGTCCAGAATCTTGGGTTTTATTTAAGATTTCTCTCTCTACTACAGTGACATGGTGGTATTCTCCTATATGATACTCTACAAGTTTTTTTGTTTTTGTTTTTGTTTCTTTATATTCTAAAAGTCTTGATGGTTTTGACCAGTTGTATTTAAAAAAAAAAAAACAAAAAACTCAATCCTGTTTTAAAAGATTAAGTCATCCATTGGAAATAAGCATTGTTTTGATTTTATAGAAAGGTGTTATATAGTGTATTTTTCTGGAAAAATGTGTTTAATTTGAATCATTAGTGGTTTAGAAATCTTTTTCCCTTGGGGCGCCTGGGTGGCTCAGTGGGTTAAGTGTCTGCCTTTGTCTCAGGTCATGATCTCAGGATTCTGGGATCAAGCCCCTTGTCTGCTTCTCCCCCACTCATGCTCACTCTCTCTCTCTCAAAGAGATAAAATCTTTAAAAAATTTTAAAAAATAAAAGTAAAAATCTCTTTCCTTTATAGTCACCTGAACGTGGAAACTTTGCGTGTAAAAATTTCCTGCAGTGCTACCTCATTTTACCCAGCGTGTCCACTGTTTGGATCAATGTATTAGTCTGCTTGGGCTGCCATAACACAATACCACAGACTGGGTGGCTTAAACAATAGAAATTTTTTTTCTCACAGTTCTGGAGCCAAAAGCCCAAGACCAAGATGTCAACAGGGTTATTTTTATTGAGGCCCCCTTCCCTTGGCTTGCAGATGGCCGGCCGCCTTCTTGCTGTCTCTTCACATGGTCGTTCTTCTGGGTGTGATGCCCCTGGTGTGTCACTCTGAGTGTTCTCATCTCTTCTTATGAAGACACCAGTCAGGTTGGATTTGGGCCCATGCTGGTGGCCTTGGTTCAGTTTAATCATCTCCTTAAATGTGCTGTCTCCAAATTCAGTCACATTTTGAGGTATTGGGGGTTAGAGCTTCAACACATGAAGTTTGGGGTGGGGAACATAGTTCATCCTGTAACAGTGGTGAATGACCATACACTTCATATGTATCATCTATGACACACACGTGCACTTTTATTTCTAAATCATTCGCGGACCTGCAGACTTGCCTGGTGCTAAGAGGGCTTCTTTTTTTTTTTAATATTTTATTGATTTGGGCACCTGGGTGGCCCACCCAGTTGGTTAAGTGACTGCCTTTGGCTCTGGTCATGATCCCAGAGTCCCAGGATCGAGTCCCACATCGGGCTCCCTGCTCAGCAGAGAGTCTGCTTCTCCCTCTGACCCTCCCCCCACTCATGCTCTCTTACTCTCTCTCTCTCTCTCTCAAATAAATCATTTGATTTTATTGATTTATTTGAGAGAGTGAGAGCACGAGTGGGGGGGAGGGGCAGAGGCAGAGGGAGAAGCAGACTCCCCCATCCAGGCACGGAGCCCAATGGGGCGGGGGGTGGGGGGCTCAATCCCAGGATCCTGAGATCACTACCCAAGCCGAAGTCAGACGCTTAATTGACTGAGCCACCCACGCACCCCGAAGCAGCTTATTCTTACACAGTCAAGATAGCATTTCCTGCTGAGGAGGCAATTGGGTTCCTTCTTCCATGTCCTGGCTTCTTGTGGAGGAATTTGAATGGTTAGAACATTATTCCATTGGTTTCTGTGAACCTCATCTTCATTCTTTTTGCACCCTTAGGGAACCCCAGTTTCCAGGAAGCTCACCCATCCAATGACCCAAAGTCACACAGCCTATAATGGAGTTAAAACAAACTTTAGAATAAATCAATCCATCCTTAAAATCCCACTGTCCACTCAGAGTAAAGAAGACCTGTCAAACTATAAACCGTATGTCCACCCTGGGTTCTGGGGCCTAGCTTACAGAACAGTGGTGCATTTAGGACATTCCTTAAAAGCTTAAGGAGGATTCACAGAGGAGGATGGTGGGAGAGGGGAGGGGGTAGGGGAAGGAGGGTAATGGGGAAGTTAAGAACCCCGTGGAGAGGAACAGCTAAGACTACCATTTTTCCTGTGTTGTTGATTGGCCAGGGCTGGAAGGGCAGAAATTAGGACAACTCTTAAATTTGAAACTCTCCCTGAGAGGAGAATCTACTGTCCCTATAGCTCTCCTTGTGTGGTTTTAGGATCCTGTGTCAGTAAGACTTACTTCCTTTAATCTAGCCAAACGTTCTGCTACAGAGTAATCCCTCTGTTTTAGATTTGCATAATGTCTTTCTTCACCTTCAATATAAACACACACACACACACACACACACACACAGTTGTTCAAAGCACACAGAGCTACTAAGGCATTTTTTCGGGGGGTTTTGATCCCATGGATTCAGCCAGTATCTTATTCAGTAGCCCCTGGGTCTGGCACATAATAAGTGCTCAATGCATGCAGGTGGAGGGACACCATTTACAGTCAAGATCAGGAATGACTGAGTCAGTGGGATCCTGATTAAGAGCAAGGGAAGTGCAATGGGGGAAACTGAGTTAATCCACCCTCACCTGCATCCAGGTGAGGTGCTGGAGCTCAGGGATCCTGACATGTCACAGGAGCTTAATCAGTTTACTCAGCTGTAAAATACACAGACAGATAGGTAGATAAATAGATAATAGATGGGTGGGTAGGTATGGAAACGGAGTCAGGGAGGTATGGAGATGTAGGTGTGTATGTGCCTCCTTCAGAGTGTTTTCTTGAGATAAGAAAATGAAGCAGTGGGGACCCTGGGGTGGCATCTATCAGATACACACGAATGATGAAGTCAGAATCTTCACCTGCCTCCTCGCTTTGTTCCTCCCGCTCCTTCTACCTCTGCCTGCCTCCCACCTGAGCGAAGGTGCGTGCTGTCAAGATGGAAACCGCCAGGCTCCAACCACCTTCCTTGGAATCCTGCAAAGGGAATGGAACAGACTTAGAACTTTGGCGGCTACGGTGAATTCCATGCCAAAAAGCTGATTTTTTTTTTTCCAAATTGAAGATTCATTGTAAGATACTAAATACGGAAGGAACAGCAGGCAGCACAACCTGCTTCTCGGTTCTTCTCCTTCCCGCTTCCCTCCGTAGGAGTCCGTGGCCCCGACAGCAGATGCGATGCCCCTTTGCACCAGCCTGCCGCAGATGCCCAGGAGCACCTTGACACAGAGCAACAGCCTGCTAGACTTCAGGGTCGTCCTCAAAGAAGAAGAAATGCATCCACTGCTTAAGTGGGAGAAGAAAATATCTCATAAACAGAGACCATGGGGTGAGCCCTCACTTTGAAAGGTTCAGAATTCAAACAGAAGAAAAATCGAGCATTTCACGTGGCAGCTAAACTCCTTGTGAGTAAGTGCCTTGAGGAGTGAGTGTGGGGACTGACTGTCAACTTTAAAACCTGGTCTGGAGGGGCGCCTGGGTGGCTCAGTCATTAAGCATCTGCCTTTGGCTCAGGTCATGATCCCAGGGTCCTGGGATCGAGCCCCACATCGGGCTCCCTGCTCGGCAGGAAGCCTGCTTCTCCCTCTCCCACTCCCCCTGCTTGTGTTCCCTCTCTCACTGTGTCTCCCTCTGTCAAATAAATAAATAAAATATTAAAAAAAAAAAAAAAAACCTGGTCTGGAATCGAGGAAGCAGAGATCGCCCTTGTGAACCTTGGCGGTGCCCTGCCCCCTGCCATGTTCCTTGCAGGGACGCTGGGGGCGAGCTGGTTAATAAATGGCGCCTCTGTCAGTAAGAGAAAAGCAAATGCAAAAAATCTGTGTGTAGGCAGGTTCACTGGTAGGATGATGCTCCTTGAGCATCTTTGTCCACCTCACAGCCTCCAAGAATCCCTGTGGCATAAAGTGTTTGTGTCTGTTCACGTGCGTGCATGTGCACGTGTGTGTGCACCTGCCTCTGCTTGTGTGCGTGTCCGTGTGTACTTCCTTGTTCCACCCTATCTTTGGAATTCTGAGTTTACTCACTCTTGTTTAATGTAAGAATAATAGCAGTAATTACTGAAGGTTCTTGGGGTACCAGAAAGGAGCAAAAGGAAAGCTGGCCTCACACGCAGCCATATGCTCCTGGGAAGCAGGAGGGGTTTGCATCCATCCGCATCACAGCCCAAGGGATCAGGCTCCTGATTTGCTCCCTGCAGAGAAACCACGTTGCTGGTGTGAGTGTAGATTCCCCGGGAGCAAGAGAAAGTCTGGACGGTGCAGTAAAAGCCGGCTCCTAGCGGAAGGGCAGGCTGGGGCACTCGCCCCCCCCACCCCGCCCCTGCAGTGTGGGCATGATCTCAGTGGCCTCAGGAATCTGGGGAGCGGTGAGAGGTGTCGAAGGTGGTGGGGCCTCCCTCTTGTCATGGGTTCAATGCTGGCTTGGCCACCTGGAAACTTCGGGGCTCTGGGCAAGTTACTTGACCTCTTTGGGACTTTGTTTCTCAGATGCAATCTAGGTGCATCTAGGTGGTGTCTAGGCAGACACTTCAGAATTACAGGAAGGGACCCACGGTTCGCGGGCTTTTGGTGGCGAATCTTCGAGGCCTTGGGCGCACAGCTCAGGTCCTTGGAGCCAATTCTCTTCAACAGCATGACCAACGTTTACTGGGTCATTATCAGTCTGAGTCCAGTGTCAACTGATGTGATCCTCCCAGAAACTCCCATCAGTAGGTGGGGTTGTTAAGAAACTGAGACACCATAGAAGTTGGCTCTAGGAGTTAAACTAGCATTTATTAAATCCCAGACTCTGTGGGATGTAAGATAACGTTACATGAAGATAACTTTCATGTAAGGTTATTTTACTTCTTAGAACACCTTCGTGGTCATCTTCATATAAATATATTGTTATCTTAATTTTAGAGGTAAAGAAAAGAGGGCTCAGAGAGGTTCAGTCACTTGGCCAAGACTGCACAGGACCAGGGCTCATATCTCTGTCTGACGCTAAAGCTTCTGGCCTTCCTGGAGCATTCATCTCCACCTTTGGGGATATGAGCGGATAGAAGTCGCAGGCCATCCAGTCTTCCAGGACCCAAAAGGGTCAATTAATGAAATGAGAGCAGGATGTTCTCCGGGTAAATCTGTGGATTCAGTCTCCGTGGGCCAATGGCAGTTTGCTTCTCCCTGCTGAGCCCTGCGGCATTTCCAGCACCTGGTCAGCCCCTTCCCATCTCTGCTTCTTATTCTTCCGTGCATCTTTCCATGCCCCATGCATCCCCCCACCCTCCTCCATCCCTCCTTTCCCTCTCTCACTTCACCTCTCCCATCCCTTTATACCTCCATCCCTCTGACCATCCCTTCCTCCCTTCCCTCTCTCCCGTGCCAGATACCATACTCTAGGTACCATGGATACAACAACAAACAAAAATTACCCACAGTTATGGAACCTACATTCTGAAGCACAGAGAGATTCAATGACATGAATAGTAAGTCTTGAATTCAGACTCAGACAGTGGGACTCCAGAGTCCGTTTTTTTTTTTTTTTTCTTTAGAGAGAGAGAGAGAACATGGGGTGGAGGAGGGGCAGAGGAAAGAGAGAATCTCAAGCAGACTCCATGCGCAGGGCTGAGCCTGACACGGGGCTGGATCCCACGACCCTGAGATCATGACCTGAACTGAAATCAAGAGTTGGTCGCTTAACTGAGCCACCCAGGTGCCCCCAGGATGTCCTCTTAACCACGGTGTGAAGAGCCAAGACAGTTGTAATTCCTCTGTACTGGGATCTGTCAGGCAGCATGTGGGTGGATTTTTTTGGCTAAAGGTCCAGGATCAGGCCAGATGATGGTCATAGTGCCCCTTCCTGCTCCAAGCCCTCTTCTGGCTCAAAACCAAAACCCCATCCCAGCCCCTGATAGGATCACTTAGCCATGGAGGGACACAAGCCCAGTCTGCCTTGCCTTCTACCTTATTTGCAGAGCCTAACCTAAATTGGTGCTCCATCAATGTTTGTTGAGTAAATTAATCAACGGTTCAAAAAGCGATGGGATAACTACATGTCTGCAAACTATCTCCCAGAGAGTGGTCAGCTCATGTGTTCATACTGATGAGATGTGATTTTGTTGAAGTTATTTCTCTGCCATGGGGATTGGTGGACAGAAGGGAGGGGCCTCATCCACACGAGCTTGTTTGCCCGGTCTGCTGGAGTGGGCCTGGCTCCTCACGATTCACTGTTTCAATGAGCTTTCGGAGCATAACACAACACCCCAAACTTGGTGGTATAAATGGTAAACATTTGATCCTTCCTCCTGGTTCTGAGAAAATGATTCCGTCCCATCATGGGCCGGTGGGATGGTTCTTCTGGTTGGGGCCCAACTCAGCTGAAAAACCTGTACTCAGATGATAGCTAGTAGAGGCAGCTTGTTCTGGGATGGTCCCTTTCGCATCAGACAGTTGGGTCTGTGTCAGCTGGGGCAGTAGGCATGACTCAGCCATGTGGCAGGTTTAGGAAGCCTGGCAGTTCACGGAGCAGTGAGTACAGGGCTCCCAAAGCAGCGCGAGAGCAAACGCCAATGTACAAGTGCTTTTTAGCCTCTGACTGGCACATTTGTTAAGGTCCCATTGACCAAGACAATGGGGAAGGCCAGATACAGAGTACATGAGTTACATTTCATCTTAATAATAGGAGCTGCAGAATCATATTGTGAAGGGGATGCATCTATAAGGGACATTTGTGACTATCCTTGTAATATACCACACCTGACCCTCTGGGTCCTGCTGTGCAAAGTGTCCTTCTTGCTGGTGTCATCTCCTGCACCTGGGCCCTATTTTCCATCTTTCTTGTGTTATCCCAGTTGAAGCTTCCGGCTTTGCTCCAGATCTGCCCCTGACACTCCTGTTCCATCCAGTTTTTAAATATGCAGACATTGGCTTCAATGTGGACTTTTGCCCCTGGACTTGGCTTTTGTCAAGTCCTGACTGTTCTTGTGTGGACCAATTTTTTGGCTTCCTTCCATCCATCTGTCCATCCATGCATCCACCCATGAGTGCATCATCCATCCCTCTATCCACCCATCCACCCATGCATCCATCCATCATCTATCCATCCATCCATCCATCCATCCATCCGTCTCTCCTCCTTACATCCATCCTTATGTCCATTTGGTGCAACTGATTCCTCTTTAAGGGTTGCGTGGGCATTTCTATAAGAGCCGTGTTTAACAGGGAGACAGATGCATACAGTGGTGGCCAACCCAAGTGAAGCAGTATGGGGGCATCAAGGAGGAGAGGCTAATTGCCACACCATCTAGCACCCCCTTAGTATCCCGCACTTCCCTCAGCATTCACAAAACATGTTTGTTTTTTTCCTGTGTTTCCCACTAAACTAAAATTTCTATGAACCCAAGGACCGAATTTGTCTAATTTAGTGTTGTATGCTTACCCTCAGCACAATGTCTGCCTAAAGGACACATTTCATAAACATTTTGTTGAACTGAATTGAACTGAAAGCTGCAGAAAAGAGATGTTTGTACCAGGCTCCAAACAATAGCAAATAACATTTAATCCACAGCAACTGTGAGTAGCTGGGGTTATTCTCATTTTATAAGTGAGGAAACAGGTCCAGGGGGGTTAAATGAATTGCTCTAGATCACACAGATGTTAAAGGGATGGAGCCAGGTTTCTGGTCCTAGAGCTTGCGTGCCTTCCACTGACAAATTACTGTCAAACACAGGAATAAAAGCTGTGGAAGATAGATCCAGCCTCTTTTATTGATGACTCGCTCGTGATATTCTGCAGATCCTTTCCACATGCATATCTGAATCCTACCTTGTTCTTCGCCCATCCATCAATTCATCCACCCTTCTGTCCATCCATACATCCACCTAGTCATCCATCCAGCACATGTTCCATGAACTCCGGATCCTTTTTATTCATAGCTGCATCCCCAGCACCTGGAAATGTACCTGGGATGGAGTTGATGCTTGAATGACTGTTCTGGGCACTTGGAAGGCAGGATGGGCATAGCAATAATTAGAACCTGGACTCTGGAGCCAGTTTGTTGTGGGTTCAAGTGCTAGCTCCTCCAGATATCAGCTGAGTGACCTTGTGCAGGTTATCCAGCCTCTGCCTCAGCTTACTTATCTGTATGTGGGGCTAATGATAGTACCTACCTCGTGGGATTATTGAGGATCAGACACACTGATACACACGTGCATGTCGTGTACTGGCATAATACTGCCTGACCCTTTGTAGACCCCTTGTTGTGTTACCGGTTTGTTATCATTAAATAAGTGGGGTAAAGTGTTGATCAAATAAGACAAAGTCGCTGCTGTCATAGACCCTGCATTTTAGAGAATTAGATAACTGTCAAGCAAATAACGAAGGCAAGGCCAAATGAGCTAACTCTTCCGTAACTTCACTTTTGTTTACAATTGTTCTCTTGTTCTTGCCATTGCTTTTTGGATACCTGGGGGTCTGGAAGCCTTGCTACCCTTTTACTTGGTCCCATTAGAGGAGGGAGGGGGGCAGTGTCTCCTCTGTGTGGCATTGGTCATGGGGCATTGATGAGAACACCAAGCAGTCACGCGGTCTCTTGGAGCCCAAAGTCCCGGTCTAGCGTGCGTGTCCAGGCTGGCTCTGCAGACCTCATCTGCTCCTCAGGCACAGTCAGCCACACCCGCATGCCCTCTGTGGAGGGGGCAGAACGCACGGCTGGCAATACCTGGGCACCTCACCCTTGTTTGTCACAGCCGCTAAGACCCAGTCTGAAGCTTGGGAACGGTGCGCCCATGAAATGCAACTGCGGGCTTCAGCTCTGTTTCCCACTCTTACAAAAGCTCTGGAGCCCAAGCGTGGAAGTTTCTGGCATCCTTACATATGACTGAATTGCAAATATCTGAGGCTAGGGAGACTCGGCCATGGGGGTGTAGCTCACACCACCTGTGAGGGTTATTGCCACGGAGTGTGATCAGACGCCCAGGGAGCCTAGGCTCCAGCAGTCCGGGTAGTAATTTTTACCCCTGACTCCCAGCTTCCCTGTAGATTGATGGATACAGATAAAATGCCCAACAGCAGGCACATTAGGACCTAAGGCAGTAATTCAGGCAAGGCTGCTACTCTTGGACTAATGTTCCTTTCTCTTGCAAAGATTTCTGGAACACAGCTCAGAAAGCCAAAGAATTTCAGATTGGAAGGGATATAAAAACGCCACGATGAAACCCAAACCCGGCTTGATCTAAGGTCCCTTCCAATGAGACCTCTGCCGTCTCTTCCCTCACTCGCCAACCGCACTAAATTCTCAACTATTTCTAGAAAACACCCTGCTCTTTTTGCCTCTTTGACTTCTGACATGCAGTTGTCACCTCCTGGACTGCTGTTTCCATCCAGAGCCATTTAGCTGGAGGTGCCAGGAAATCCAGTTCCTGCTGGCTCCAGCAAAATAAAATATATCTATTCACTCCCATGATGAGGGGTCTGTGGGTTGGTCTGGCTTCAGGTACCGTTTGATTCAGGACATAAAGAATGCTAACAGGACCCAGCGTTTGGCCATGCTCCTTGTGAGTGGCTCCATTCCCAGCATCTGCTGTTTTTCTTGGCAGCTTCAAGATTCTCTCCTTAGAGTTGCAAGATGGTTCCAGCAGCTGCAAGCTTCACATCCTTCTAGTACCAAATGCAGTGGAATCAGTACTTTCCTGCACCCCCAGCCGGTGTCCCCTCGTCTCTCATTGGCTCTACTTAGACAAAGCTGTGGGATGTCCTGACTGGACTAAAACCCTGGGAGCTGTGGGCAGGGTCATCCTACTCAATCAGCAGCGCTGAGAATGGAGAAGAAGTTTCCCAAAGGAGATTTCTGTGTTTTTAGTAGAAGGAGGAAGGATGGAACCTGGGCTGGGGACCAAGTATTTGTGACTGGAGAACTCTGCTCATTATTGATACTTGAGTTATTTTTCCTTGGCTTCTCTGCAGGCTGCCTTCATTACCTTAGTCTTGATACTTCCATAGATTGTGAGAGTAAACTTTGTTTTTAATCGTATTTTGGTGGACCTTTGCGCATCTACCTCCCCAGCTGGGCTTTGAGACACCCTGCCCCCCATAAGGGAGCTCACGTTAGAGTAGTCCCACTGTATGATTTCCTGCTGGATATCCAGTCGGGATTAGTAAAGGTTTATTGAAAGCAAGGGTGATATCTTAGATCAACCCTTAATTTGATTGCTGCAATCCTCACTATGAAACTCTAAATCTGTGCCTGCGCCTTCCTGGGGTCGTACTGTGCCCTAGCCAACTGCTACCATGCCTCGCCCAATTCAGTGATTGCCCTCAGTTGAATGGTGTCTGCCTCCAATTCACGTCCATGCAGAACAGGTGAATGTCATTTTATTTGGAAATGGGGTCTTTGTAGATAAAGTAAGTTCAGTTGGGGTCCTCCTAGATTAGGGTGGGCCCTAATTCAATGACTGGTGTCCTTAGAAGAAGAGATGCAGAGACCCAGAAGAGATGCCCCCAGGGGAGGGAAGCCAAGGGCAGAGAGTGGCAGAAGCTGGAATCACGCAGCTGTAAACCAAGGAACCCCCAGCATGGCCAGCAACCTCCAGAAACCGGGAAACAGCAAGGAAGCGTTCTTCCCTAGAGCCTTCACAGGGAGCACAGCCCTGCTTTCACCTTCCTAGCAGTCAGAGCCAGAGAGAATACATTTCTGTTGCTTTCAACCACCCTGTCTGGGGGACTTTGTTAGGGCAGCCCCTGAAATTGAGGACTGTGGCGATTCTTACTCTAGGGAGCTATTCCCTTACTCAGCTCTGCAGTTGGTCCTGGTTCAGTAACTCATTTCTCCAGCAGGTGCTGATTAAATATTTACTCCATGACATGCACTGGAGAGATGAGGACCCAGGCAGTGCCGGCCAGCAGGCAGCCGATCCCTTTGCCGTATTCTCTGGCAGGTCCCTACCACGGGATGGTTCTGTAGGGCACCTTGCATCTTGGGGAACATGCTGAATCTGGAGCCAGACAGACCTCAACTCATATCTTTGATCCACCACTCACCAGATGCATGACCTTGGGCAGAGTACCCTTTGACCTCTGTCAGTCTCTGTTCCTCGTCTTCATGTAGCTCATTGCCAGGCCCAGATCTGGCTGCTATTTTTATGGCTTCCTTAAGAATTTGGAAAGAGCAGCCCTGCAGCTCCTCTCCCTACCCCCCGCCCCCAGTCTTTTCTTTTGGTCATGTTAATTTGACCACAACCCGTGTGTTTGGAAGTCCCTATCCCTTCCCTGATTGCATTTATTCAGTGATGCTCATGAATGCTAATGTCTATCAGAACTACACCCAGACCTCTAACAGAAAAGTCACCTCCCTTACTCAAAAAGCTCTACTTCAAGTAATGCAACCAGAAACGATCCAACTGGCTTTGCAAGCCATGTTCCACCGTAGACCGGTATTGAGCTTGTAGGTAATAAAAACCAGCCAGGTGCATTCACACCTGCTTCCCCATTAAGGGCTTGTCCAGATGGTTGCTGGGCCCCGAGGGCAGGACCTCTTGTTTATCTCTGTTACATTTCATGTTGTGTGATTCAGCCTTCCATACCAGCTGGTGGAGGTCTTCTGGGATCCTGATTCCATTATGTAGCATATTGCCTACAAGATAAATTCCCAACTTTGTAGCACAGATTTTGATTAGCCTTCATTTGGGCCCTTGATAAAAATGTTGAATATTGGGCCAAAGGCTGAGTCAGCCCTCCCCCTTGGTTGTCCTGATGAAGACACTCTTCTGGCTGTATCTTAGGGCCTTGGGTGGTGGGCTCTGGAAAGGCTGCCAAGATCCTCTGTCCTGTCTGCTTCGGGGAGAAACAGGTCTCAGTGCTTTTCTGTTCCAGGTCTTTCTTGCTCTCAGAAGAGCCCCAGGCTACCGCAGGAGGATATACAGATGCTAGTTCCCCAGGGTTAACTCTAGATTTGACTGCATTTTTCAGACCTTCAGGGGTCCATTTAATTCTGGAGGATTCCAGAGCTTCTTACAGGTTTAACTGGTGTGCCTTCAGATGAGCAATGATCCCCCAGTTTAGAAGGCCACTGGACAATACTACTCGTAGTCATAACTGCTCACTTTTATCAAGCACTTAGAGTTTTGGGGAACAAGCAGAATGTCCTGGCTCACTTGATCCTTCCAACAAACTTTTGGGGTGGACACTATGCTAGATGAGGAAACAGAGCCTCAGAAAGGTTAGGAAAGTTGTCTAATAAGGCCAGGGAACTAATTGATAATGGGTAATACAATTAGTCAAACCCAGGCCTGACTTCCCTGAGACCCCAGGCTACCCCAGGTCCCTCTCTTTTCTGTATATCACTCAGCAGGATGTTTACATGATTAATCCATTAATGAAATGAATTTGCGTAATGGATAATTCCTTCCTGAGACCCTCAGATCTGCTCAGTCAGGGACCGTGTCTGCTTGGCTTTCCCGCAGCCTAGCACAGTGCCTGGCATGTGGCTAACACATAATAAATATTTGTTGAAGGAACGAATGGCTCCATGCAAATATGCTTGAAATCACTTTTGTGGAGTATAAAGTGAACTCAGGGGATGGTGTTTATATGGTAATATGCGACCCATCTCGGCACAATGGTGCTTGGAGTCCCAAATGGGAGTAAATACTCTCCTCGCAGAGCATGGAGAATTAATTAAGGTTTGTGACACCCTTTAAAATTCCTTACAATATATAGCTGCTTTCATCTGGCTAAGTGCAAGGCAGCATTATGGGGCCATTACTGGGGCCGACGCTAATGGGCATTTGTCAACCTCCTCCCTGTCCGCAGTGTGTTAGACCCGTGCATCCCCCAGTAATTGCTAAATAACTCACGGAGCGCTTGGATTGCTAAATTAATAGATGAAATAATAGAATGGAAATAAGAACAGGCATGTGGGATGAATAGAGACATACCAACAAGGAGGTTTGCCCTGCTCGTATGTCTCTTAAATAAAGAGTACGCCTCCAGTTAGGACTGCGAGAATGGATTTTTATAGACTTTGGGACAGTTCATTGGGTTTGTAGGAGGATGTGGTGGCTGTATTTGATGGGTGGTCTCCTCTAATTCTGCTTGAAGTCCTATGGGAAGAGGGAAGTGAGTCTTATCATGTTGTGATTTAACCAAAGACGGCTCACCCATCAGGGAGGTAAATGAGAAGAACCAGGGCGTTTTGAGCAGGAGCAAAACAGTGAATGGCTTTCCTACAGATTCCAATACAAGCAGGAAACTTAGAGGGCCTGATCTAGAGGAAAAGATACATAAGCAGGAACAAGCCAGGACACAGGGGTGAGGACCCCACTCATCCAAGGAAAGCCCCTTATAGAAGAACGTGTCTAACCCATTCCACTTAGAAACCAAGACATTCAGCTTCATTGTGGGTGTTTTCACCTCCTTTTGTCTGTCAGTGCAAATTAAAATACATTTTGAAAAAAACACAACAAAAACTTAACTCTTTAGAGTTTTGAAGTGGAAAATTAAAAAAAGGAAAAATGAACAGAGAAGTCCCCAAGGATGTAGAACACTCCTAAAAATACTCCTGAGATGCACTTGAGATTTGTTCAGTGTGTATTAGATAAAATTCAGATTAGATTGTCATTAGACAAATTATTTTAAAAAAAATTTTTAGGTGTCAGAGACTGGCAATAAAGAACCCCTGGATAAATGGATAGCTACTCGAAAGGAAATTGAATTTCGAGGGGTGAGCTGGGCCCAGGTGACATGGTGATACAGGAGAAATGCATGGGGAGGGACTTCTTGGTGTCCCTGCGACCAGGCAGAAGGTTCCTGGGATCTGTGATCAGGGTGGGTTTTTTTTCCCCAGAAGGACATCATATGGTAGTGGCAGCTCTGTTGGGAGATGTCCCAGCATCTCTCCTCTGGTAGGTGGCCATCTGGCTTCCTAGCTGATCATCAGAGGTTGATGAGGGGCTGGCCAGAGTACGAGGACATGAAGCAGATAGTGCTGGTCCCCAGGGAGTGGGGGAAGAGCTGTGTGCTGTAGAGAAGTCAAGGGCACCTGGGGTGAGACTGGTGGGAGTTTCAGTCGAAGCTCGGAGATTTTGGATAAAGAGCTCCTTTCTCTTGTCTGGTTTTCTCAGCTGCAAAATGGGGCTAAAATAGCATGTAATGAAGAATTTTTTTTTAATAAAAGTATTTGATTTTATGTGTTAAAAATTCATCTCAGTACCTGGAACACTGTTAGTGATCAATAAATGACAGCAATGATTGCTATTATTATAATCAATGTGATTAAAATGGCAATATAATCACAATAGGAATTACAACAACAAAACAGCATCAAGCTCTGAGCCCCATGGAGGACTTGGGGTGCTATCCTTTCACTGCAGCCCGTTTAGATGGTGTCTGGGTGGTAAGGATGGGGCAAAGCAATCCTTTGGCTCCTCCGGGTGTCCGGGACCAGATTTTGAACAACTCCTTAATATTATCATTGGTAGTCACCATTATCATTTATTATAATGCACAGCAAAGAATCTAACCTTGCTCAAGACGCCTGGTCTTTGTCCTTGGCTACTGGCAGGTGACCCAGTGTTGTACGTGATAAGAATGTCTTTGCTTGACACGAACAGACATTTTTCCAAAGAAGACATCAAATGGCCAACAGACACATGAAGAAGTGCTCCACATCGCTCGGCATCAGGGAAATCCAATCAAAACCTCAATGAGATACCACCTCACACCAGTCAGAATGGCTAAAATTAACAAGTCAGGAAACGACAGATGTTGGCGGCAATGTGGAGAAAGGGGAACCCTCCTACACTTTTGGTGGGAATGCAAGTTGGTGCAGCCACTTTGGAAAACAGTATGGAGGTTCCTCAAAAAGTTGAAAATAGAGCTACCATATGATCCAGCCATTGCACTGCTAGGTATTTACCCCAAAGATACAAATGTAGGGACCCGAAGGGGTACATGCACCCCAATGTTTATAGCAGCAATGTCCACAATAGCCAAACTGTGGAAAGAGCCAAGATGTCCATCGACAGAAGACTGGGTAGAGATGTGGTATATATGTATATATATATATACACATACACACACACACACACACACACACAATGGAATACTATGCAGCCATCAAAAGGAATGAGATCTTGCCATTTGCAACGATGTGGATGGAACTGGAGGGTGTTATGCTGAGTGAAGTAAGTCAATCAGAGAAAGGCATGTATCATATGACCTCACTGATATGAGGAATTCTTAATCTCAAGAAATAAACTGAGGGTTGCTGGAGTGGTGGGGGGTGGGAGGGATGGGGTGGCTGGGTGATAGACATTGGGGAGGGTATGTGCTATGGTGAGCGCTGTGAATTGTGCAAGACTGTTGAATCACAGATCTGTACCTCTGAAACAAATAATGCAATATATGTCAAGAAAAAAAAAGAAGAAGATAGCAGGAGGGGAAGAATGAAGGGGGGAAATCGGAGGGGGAGACGAACCCTGAGAGATGATGGACTCTGAAAAACAAACCGAGGGTTTTAGAGGGGAGGAGGTGGGGGGATGGGTTAGCCTGGTGATGGGTATTAAAGAGGGCACGTTCTGCTTGGAGCACTGGGTGTTATGCACAAACAATGAATCATGGAACACTACATCAGAAACTAATGATGTAATGTATGGTGATTAACATAACAATAAAAAATTTAAAGAAAAAGAATGTCTTTGCTTGGGACTCGGGGTCACACTGGCGGGTCTAAGAGTATGATTTACAGTGTGGGATGGCCCCACGTTGTGATGAGGGTAAGTCAGGCCAGGAAGATCTACAATGAGATGGGTGGGGGCTTTGGGTCACACCCAGAGGGGTGAAGACTTGAGATGGAGATTAGCCACGTGAGCAGTGAATCATGCCTACCCAATAGAGTGCCAACAAAGACTCTGACCTCGAGGCTCAGGGACCAGCCTTGGTTTGCAGTACTCCATACGCGTTGTTGCGTGTGGCTACAGGAGAAGGAAGGCGTCCTTCCTCCCTGGAGAGGGGAGACTGGAAGCTTTCCCTTTGCCCGTCTTCTTGGCCTCTGCCGTGTGTCTCTCTTCCTTTGTTGATCTTAGACTGTAGCCTTCCCTGAAACCACAAGCTCCACAACTTACAGTGACTGTTTTTCTAGTGAGTTATCAAACCTTGGGGTGGTTTTGGGAAACTACCCCCCGAACTTGCACTTGGTGTCAGGAGTGAGGGCAGCCCCAGGTGCTGAACCTTCTCACTTTACTGCTGGACATTGAGCCCTCACACCCAGGAAACTTAAAATCTCCCATAATCCCACATTTAAATAGAGAGTCACTGTTTTATTTTGATGAACCTTTTTATGGATATGAATATTTGCACACCTCTCCTGTGCTGACAGGTGTTGAATATTTAAGTTATTCGCACTGTTCATCATTATAATTAATTGCGGAATGAACATCCTTGTAGTCAAACCTCCACGTGTCTACAGGCATGATCATTTCCTTAGGATACATTCCTAGAAGTCTGATTGTTGAAGTTCTGGTCCAAGGGGTGGAACTTCAGCACCTAGATCTGGGCTGGAGCAACACGGACTCCCTGGAACAGTAGAATATTGGACGGGAAGCCCAGAACTCAGATCTGAGCACAGTCAGTGACCCACGGCCTTGCTTGTATCAACCACAAGTCACATTGGCTGTGTACTTCATTTTACTAAGAGCAAATGAGGCCTTCAGATTGATAGGGCAGTCTCTAACTCTTCTCTGTAGGAGCAGCCTTGATGGAAGGTTCTTCTTTCTGAGCAGAGTTAGCCAAGTAACCTTTTGCTTCTGAACATTTTGCTCTTGATATCTTCAGATGGTTTTGCTTTTGGAAATGTGACTGGGCCCCCCTGGGGAGACTGAGGCAGTTGGCTTCTGTCCCTCTCTCGCATTGATCTAAATGTATAAACAGAGTCACTGTAAATTCAGTCCAGGGGCTAGTGGCTTGTGTCCACCTGCTGCAGAGCTCAGAGGACAGCTCAGGAATCACACATGGTCCCTTGAGTACATCCTTGAGAGGTTTCCTCCATCCTTGTCCCACCACCCACAAAGTTATTTGCTAGCGCTCCTGTGAACTTCTGGAATGTGGAGTCTGGAAAATGAAAGGAAGGAGCTTGGGAGACCGTGGGGCATAGTGCCCCTTGCCTGGCTCTACCCTGCAGGAGATTTTGTTACCGAAATTTCATTTCAACTCCAGGAGAGAGGAGTGAACAGAGAGAGGCGGCAGGGGTTGGGGGGGGAGGAGGTGAGAAGCAGAGGACTATGCCAGCTTCCTGTTAAGCAGTTTCTGGCTGCTTTTTCTCTAGACCATTAGTTTATTGATGGTGGGTTGTCTTTCCAGCAAATCTCTTTTGATTGCAAGTGTCTAACGAAGGCATGTTTTAGTGTCCTTCTAGCTCCAGGGAGAACTCAAGCTGGTTCCTTTCATTCCCATGGAGGCATCAGTGCTGAGGCTGATTCATCTAGATTTTTAGAGCACTGTTCCATCTTGAGGGCTTATGACTACTCTGAGCCATCGTAAAGGGGATTTGTCCACATGGGGTGATTCAGATGGTGCCGAGCTAAGTCTTGCAGAGCAGACAGGTTGCTCTTTGTCAAGCCGTGCGCGGGAGACAGGTTGGCTGCCGTCCTGACCACATGCCCAAGAGAAGAGCAATCCCGTGGTGGGTGTGCTGTGCTCACCTGAATGGTGGCTTCTGCCTCTGCCCACAAAGCATCTTGGGACTCAGGAACTTAAGCCGCTTTCCCTCCTCAAGGACACTGCCCTACTGGTCTGACCCCCAGGAGGATGCTGCAGAACTCTCGAATCCGATTCACTTTCCTGGTCCCTACTTGGGAAATGGGAAGAGGTTCCCCTATACCCTCATACGTCTAACTTTATTCTTAACCCTTCCACTGGACTGGGCTTCACTGGGCCCCCTGACTAGGCTCTAACTGTCATGTTCCTCTGTCGCTTCTCCCCAGCCTGTGGGATTTTCTTTTCTTTCTTTCATTTCTTTTCTTTTTTCTTTTTCTTTTTTTTTTTTTTTTTTTGGTGGCAGACCGGAAAACCTCATTCTCACAGATCAGTGAGCATATTCTTCTTGGCCTATTGTTTAGCCTGGGGTTTTGGTCTTTTGAAACTCAAAGGATACAGGCTCTTGAAACTCAAAAAGGCTCTTTTGTTCAAGATGTAGTTCTTGCCTTGAGTTTCAAAGGCCTGTTTTGAACCTCAAAGGCGAAGCAGTGACTCTTTCTGTCTTTGGATTCCTGCTAGAAAGAAAACCTGCAATGGAGACAGTAGGGGAAGAATGCTCTAGCCATTGAAGGGGGTAGCAGGAAACACCTGGAACCAAAACAAAACAAAAAACAACAACAACAACAACAACAAAAAAACAAGAGAGAGAGAAAGAAAGGGAGAGAAGGATTATATCATCTTCTGTTTTGAAATGATCAATCCCAAACCCATTCAAACAAGAAGGGACTCAGAATTCAAATTCAGGTCAGCTGTTGCACGGGACTAGGCATCCTTTAGCCTCTATGAACCCAAGTCCCAAGTGTCTTCTGGAATGTGTCCAAGGAACTCAATAGAATTAGAATGATGAGTAACCACTGTTGGATGTTGAACCCGGAAGTCAGGCGTTTTTAGACACACCATTGTTACTCACATTTTATTTATTTGAGAGAGAGAAAATGAGAGAGCATGAGACGGGTGAGGGTCAGAGGGAGAAGCAGACTCCTCGCTGAGCAGGGAGCCTGACGCGGGACTTGATCCTGGTAGTCTGGGATCATGACCTGAGCCGAAGGCAGACGCCTAACCACTTGAGCCACCCAAGCTCCCGAGGTTACCATTCTTGTTACCATTTTACAGGTGGGAAAACTGAGACTCAGAGATTGGTTCCATGGTTAGCGATAGAACTAGCAGTCACCCCTGCTTCAGAGCCGTATCTCTAAGCCTTGTGGACAGAAGCAGAGGCAATGCAGAGAGGGTCAGTCCTTGAGGAAGGGAAGTAAGGAAGAGGTAAATTGAAGGAGTCCCACCGCATGACTTTTGTATGTGTGTCTCCCTTTACCAGAGCACCCTTCCCTCAGATTCAAGTTTCAGATCAAAATATTATAGAGATAATCATCCATCACTCCATTAACGCGCCCACCACACACACATGCCCCCTCAGATATGTTTTGATGAATCCTGTATTTTTTAAAAATGTTTACTTATCTAAGTAATCTTTATACCCAACGTGGGGCTTGAACTCATGACCCCAAAATCCAGAGTTGAATGCTTTTCTGACTGAGCCCACCAGGTGCTCCCCTGTTTTATTTTTTAAATAGCCTCACCTCCTCTGGAATTAACTTTTCATTTATTAATGTTCGTACTCTCTGTCTCCCCTTTCTAGAATCTCTGGAGTATAGGATTCTGAGGTGAAGTACTTTGCTGTTCTGGCTTCTCGTTTGTCCCCGCTGTTAAAACAGAGCATGGCTCATAAAAGCTTGCTGGATAAATATATTTGAACGAATTTGGTTGAGTGACAGCAATCAATCGGAAAGGTGAGGAAGAGAAAGGCCCCATCTTGCATATCTCGAAGCCACATTTCAGAATAAAAACGACAAGTTTACCCATTCATCGCTTTTCAGCCTTGACGTCAAAAGCAGCTTCGCAGGGTCTGGTTGGTTTGCTTTGGGGCTGCCTCTTTAAGTGGCGATCAGAAAATGCCTTTAATCTTTAGCTTTATTTGTTTATCAAAGACAGGAGACCCTTTGTTCTCCTTCACAGCTGGGATTCTGCAAGATGGGAACTTCCTCTGCCTTGTACTTCAGAAGAGCCAAATGGAGCTAAAACAATGGTTTTTGGACTCTGAAATAATCCAGGGATGTGAAAATTTGGTGGGACACCCCAAGAGCTGGGGAACAGGGCAATTTCAAATGGTTGCCTTGTTTCTGAAGCCCTTTATGAGGCTGGGAAGACTGGCTTCAGCCAGTTTTCTCAGGGTTTGCTTCTTCCAAACATTTGGGGAGCACAGCAGCTTTGGACTCTGCCCACCAGAGACTTCATGGGTCCCAAGGAAGGCAGGCATCCTAGCTACTCCAGCCAGCTCATTTGAGTATCACTTACACAAATTTTTGTCACATGCAAGCAATATCTGTGGTTAATACATTTAATTGTATATATAATTGTAATATAATTATAATTATATATATATATCACCCGTATATGTGTGTGTATGCATATAATCAACCCCTTTATTTACTTAGATTTACATGAAAACTTGACAGCATTAATATCAATGCAAAAAAAAGGTATCACCTTAAGTAGAAGGGAATTATAAACATAATACCATGAGAAAACAATATTATTATTTCTACGCCTTTTAAAAATGAAAGATTAGCGGGGGCACCTGGGTGGCGCTGTCAGTTGGTCTTTTGGCTCGGTTTCAGCCCAGGTCCCGATCTTGGGGTCGCGGGATTGAGGGCCCCCCCCCCCGTCCGCGTCTGCACTCAGTGGGGAATTTGCTTGAGTTTCTCTCTCCCTCTCCCTCTACCCCTCCCGCTCATGCTCTCTCTCTCTCCCTCTCAAGTAAATAAATCTTTTTTTAAAAAATGAGAGATTAGCAGATGTTAGATGTTGAAGACCTATGAGTAGCAAAAATTAGACTTTTTTTTTTTTTGGTGATCAGAAAGGCTGAGGGAATTTGAGAAAAAATATCTCGCCTACTGTGTGTTTTCGTTTTATCTACTGCTGTTGTTAACACATCACCTAAAGACAACTGGAAAAACACCTGGGATGATGAGTGGGCTTGCTGGGGACTCTGGGACCGACTTCGTTATCCAGATCTGCTAATCTCATCTGAAATGTCTGGCCGGATTATCATTAGGCTCATCTTGATCATCTTGAGAAGGAAGCTCAGTCTTCTGAGTCAATCTGCTCCCAAGCTCTTCCTTTTTAGGGTGAGAAAGTCCTAGAACATGGGAGTTTGGATGGGGTGAGAAGAAGCAAGTCCTTAGGAGCCCCTGAGAACACAAGATATTTCAGGCGGATGGAACTGTGTTTAAAAAAGGCAGAAGGAAAGAGACAGCACGGCCTATTTTGGGAAAACAGCGAGTAGTTAATTCAGTGTTGCTGGATCCGCATAAAATGCCAAGGGAAGGTAGGGAGAGGTGAGAGATGAGAGAGGTGTGGGCCAGACCCCGGAGAACAGCAGGGCATGCGCCTTTGGCTTCTAGCTTTCACACCAGCAGGGTGGCTCCCTGCTGTCCTTTGCACTGGTATTTATAGGGACATCATATTTGGGTGGCAACAGCATTCCCTTCTGGAAGAAATCTATTTTTGCTGCATGAATGTATTGATAAGTTTTGGGGTGGGTGGCAGGGGTGTGAGAGCTTCTAGGATTTTGTTTTGCCTCTGCAGACTGAGGGGAGAGATGCATTTCTAAGGATCATGGAAGGGGATTTGTGAAAGGTTGGGCAGCCCTAAGGAAAAAAGGCTTTTGGGGGAGGAATTTCCATGAGGGAAATAACAGAGGTGTTTTATGGGAAATTTAATGACACTTACAATGACTGAATACCTGTAGTTTATTTAGAAGGTGCAGTGACAAACCATAAGAGACTCCTAACTCTAGGGAACAAACAGGGTTGCTGGAGGGGAGGTGGGTGGGGGATGGGGTAACTGGGTGATGGGCATTAAGGAGGGCACTGATGCAATGAGCATTGGGTATTATATGCAACTGATCAATCACTGAACTCTACCTCTGAAACTAATAATGCACTATATGTTAATTAATTGAATTTAAATTAAATTAAATTTAAAAAAGAAGAAGGTGCAGGGACACCACAAGGGAACAGGGGAGGGGAGGCAGCTGGTTAGGGCTGCATTTCTAAGCGACCTATTACGGTGGGTGCCTAAGACTGAATCGTGGGTGGGAGGGAACCCTGGGGTGTGGGATAAAGGAAATGCCTCCTTGCCAATGTTGAAAGGCTGTCCCCGGGGAGATAGTAGTCCCCAGGCACCCTTGGCATGTCGTGGCCACAGGCAAAGCAGGATTCTGAACCCCAGGGGCAGCCTTCCCATGAAGGTGGAGGCCGTGGTGCTGGAAGTCAGAACAGAATGCCCAGAGTGGAGAGGGGTCCGGGTGGGGATGTGGGCGGTCACCAGCACCTGCTTGTTGGCTTTCGGATGTTGTATCTGCTTTCCCAGAAAGCAATGTGAAATCTTCACTAATATGTCCGTACAGGCATACCTTATTCTACTGCACTTTGCGTCTTTGTGCCTTGCAGCTATTGTTGCATTTACAAATTGAAGGTTTGTGGCAACAAGTCTGTCGATGCCATTTTCCAACAGTGTCCATTCAGTGTGTGTCTCTGTGTCACAATTTGGTAATTCTTGCAGTATTTTGGACCTTTTCATTATTATATTTGTTGTGGTGGTCTATGATCAGTGATTATGAATTGCTGAAAACTCGGATGATGCTTAGCAATTTTTATCAATAAAGTTTTTTTTTAACTTATATAATTAATCTCTACACTCAACATGGGGCTCGAACCCGTGACCCAGAGATCAAGAGTCACATGTTCCACTGACTGAGTCAACCACGTGCCATAGTAATAAAGTAGTTTTTTTTTTTTTTTAATTTTGGGGCACCTGGGATTTTATCTTTTTTAAAGATAAAATTTTTAAAAAGATTTTTAAAATTTTTTTAAAGATTTTTCTTTTTTTTTTGAGAGAGAGAGCAAGCATAAACGGGCAGAGGGGCAGAGGGAGAGGGAGAAGCAGACTCCCCGCTGAGCAGGGAGCCCAATGTGGGGCTCGACCCCAGGACCCTGGAATCACAACCTGAGCCAAAGGCAGACGCTTAACCGACTGAGCCACCCAGGCGCCCCAGCAATAAAGTATTTTTAATTAAGTTATGCACACTGCTTTTTTTAGACATCCTGCTGTTACACACTTAATAGTCTACAGTATAGTATAGACAGAACTTTTATATGCACTGGGAAGCCTACAATTTCATTTGACTCTCTTTATTGTGATATTTGCTTTATTGTGGTGGTCTGGAACCGGCCCTGCAGTATTTCTGAGGTATGCCTGTGTGTTCTTAATGCATTGGAAAGTGGGATCCAATTGGAAGATGTGATTAATTACTGAGTGTGGCCTTGACTTAGGCCCCACACAGAGCTGGTGCTGTCCACGGAGGCCTGACTCATCCAGCTACAGCGGAATTGTCAGATCTTTTTCTTGGTTGCAATGACAAAAAACCCAGCTCAAATTGGTTTAAAACCAAGAAAAATGGAACTTACTGGATTTTTGAACTGAAAAGTGCAGGCGATGGTCTTCAAATAATCTCATTCTAGGAGCAATAATCTAATCAGATTCTGGTTGATCCCTATCTCTTATCTGTGTCTTTCTCTGGGCTGATTCCATTCTCCCCTTATATGATAAGATGGTTTCCAGAAGCTTCAGGCTTAATCTTGTCTTCCCAACCACACCGGTAGAAAGATGACTTCTTTTAACAAACAGTTGCAGAAAATTCCAAGACTGAGTCTCATTGGCTCTGAATGGCCTTCCTTGGGTGCTGTGCCTATCCCCGGAGCATTCACTGAAGTCAGGGTGCTGCTTGGCTCTCTCGGGCAGGCTGAGTTCACAGGCCTACCTCTCCTTAGAGCCAGAGGTGAGCTAAATTTCATCCAAATCTCATGAACTGAGAAGCAGAAGAGGAACTGTTCCCCGAGATAAAGTGGGTGCTATTTTTTTTCAAAGATCTTATTTATTTGAGAGAGAGAGAGAGCAAGAGAGCAGGGGAGAGAGGCATATAGAGAGGGGGAAGCAGACTCCCCGCTGAGCAGGGACCCTGATGTGGAACTTGATCCCAGGATCCTGGGATCAAGACCTGAGAGAAGGCAGACACTTAGCCGACTGAGCCACCCAGGTGTCCCTAAAATGGGTGCTATTGATCGAAAAATAAAAGTGAATGGATGCTGGGCAAGCAAAAACAAGAGATACTCATTACAACCAAAAGAGGCCACCAGGATGCTCAGAGACCTGGAAACTCAGGCCCATTGTCAGGACCTCCCGCAAAACCAGCGTCTCGGGCTGCCATGGCCCCAAATACCCACTCTTGAAAACTGCCCCACTTGCTGAGCCAGACCTCCAGCTTCCTTTAAAAGCTGCTGACTCCAGCTGATGAATGAGGGTCTCAGGGTTTCCGAGGCACTGGATTTCTGTTGACTGCTATAACCTTGAGCTACAGGCTTTATTGTCAGTATTTAACACAAATCTGTTTTCCATCCTTGTCAGATTCCACTTCAATATGCGCCACAGGAGAAGTCGAATGCTAAATTGATTTCTTTAATGGGGAGTGCTCTGCAGCAGATAGCAACCCTTCTGGAGATGCATTAGTCGGATTACAATTGAATCTTTTCTTGTCTGCTTTTGTGGACTCTACTCTTTGCCAGAAGGATGGGACTCTGATACCATCATTTGCCTAACTTTTATTTTATTACTATTTTTAAGATTGATGGCTAAGAAGATCAGGGCTTCCATCTCTAGCCTGTAGGTCAGAAGCTGGGTCTTTTAGTCACCAGACTTTCCAGAGAAGATTGAAATGTAGGAATTAGCATCTTGAGATCGCCAGGAAGATTAGTGTCAAAATGCTTCTTAGCACCGTGGGTGCAGTAAGGGGCTGGCATTGTGTGAATGAAACCCTTTCTCCAAGGTCTGGGAGGGGGCCTTCTTGCCTCTTGGTGCAATTTTAGGGATTGTTTGTACTGAAGTTTGAGATAATTTGGTGGCTTTTCTAGAATATAGTGAGATTCTGCTCACTTCCATTTGATAAGGATTCATTCCATTCTGTGTATGATAACAATAACATTGGTCATTTTTTGGAGGGGTTTTTATTATGTTCTAGGCTCTCTGCACTATCTCACCTGTCCCTTACAACAACCCCGTGACATGGTCCTCTTATCACTGTGCTCACGAGGGCATGGGGACTCATGTGTTTACACAGCTTGCCCCAGGTCACATAACTAATATTATAATACAGGTCTTTGTCTGATTCCAGAGGTTCTTCTTTTTGCCACCACTATGTATTTCCATCCATGAGAAGGCATTGTACACTCATCAAAAACAGATTTGGTACCACCTCCCAGGATAAGAACCCAGATTTATGGTATTACATTCTGGAATGTGGCACAGCACCTGGAGGGATCTGGCCAGTACAGATCTTAGCCACAACCATTGTACCAATTCACGAGGAAGGACCATCTTTATTTTTCAGATGTGTTGTTGACAAGGAGGTGTGTTTTCAAGGTGGAGGAAATCTGGATGAGGGCTGTTGTCTTAATTGAAATCAGGTAGATTCTCTGCCCAGAGAAAAGTCTAATGGTTTTTCCGTCTTGGAATCCAGGATCTATTTTGTCTTCAACCTTCCAAAATCAGACCTTGCAGAGGACCCTGGGGCAGTTTAATACAACCATATGACCAAAAATGGCTTAATGTCTTACTCTCTCTGTAAAATGGAGTCAATAATATTATTAATATTACATAGGGTAACGTAATGAGGGTTAAATCCAGTGGTGTACATTAGGGATTCAAGAGATGTCGGTCACTACCATTTTGTTTTATTTTGCTGGGCATCTATTTTTCCATCTCGCAAATGAAGAGGCTGGATTAGCTCCATTTCCAGACCATGACTGAGTCACCTGAACATGGATGGAGCTGGCTGGGATAGGAATGAAGCAGGAAACTGAGATCTGTGGTCAAGCTTGAGGGGTCAGAAACAGCTTCAAGAAGTGAGCATGGAGGGGTGCCTGGGTGGCTTAGATGGTTAAGCATCTGCCTTCAGCTCAGGTCATGATCCCAGAGTGCTGGGATTGGGTCCCGCATCAGGCCTCCCTGCTCCTTGGGAGCCTGCTTCTCCCTCTGCCTCTCTCTCTCTCTCTGTCTCTCATGAATAAATAAATCTTAAAAAAAAAAAAAAAGAAGAGCATGGGTTCAATCTAGCCGATCACATTTGGTGTCTTGAGGATCTGGCTACAGACAAGAAGTGGTAATTGAAGTTGGCTGTTGGGACTCAGGAAGTCCAACAAGGGATGATGAGGTGACACATCAGGGTAGCAGAATATGATGAACCTGTCACTGGGTATTAGGGACTGAACAGATGCTGTTCAGAGGCAGAGTTCTATAGACAGACTGTATACAAGTTGTAGACAGGAGTGACGTCCCATTACTATTGCTGTGTAATAAACCACTACAAAACCTAGGGCATACAGTGGCCATTTTATTAGGTTCATGAATTCTGTGGGTCAGGAACTCGGGAGGGGTTGTCTGCAACCTGATGTCTAGGGCCTCATTTGGAAAGACTCAAAAGCTGCGGTGATTTAATGACTGGAAGCAGGAAAATGACTGGAAGCAGGAAACATCTCCCCTCACAGTTCTGGGGGTGATGCTGGTTATAGCTGGGACCTCAGCTGGGGTGTCAGACCCACGTGTGGCATCTCCATGAGATCTCTCCACCTGGGCTAGTTTGGGCATGGTGCTAGGTATGGAGGCTGAGTGTCCCATCAGAGCAAGATACATAGCATCTTTTTTTTTTGAGGTTTTATTTATTTGTTTGTTTATATATTTTAGAGCGAGAGAGAGCATGAGTGGGGGGAGAAGCAGAGGGAGAGAGAATCTGAAGCAGACTCCAAGCTGAGCATGGAGCCCGATCCCAAGACCCTGAGACTATGACCTGAGCCGAAATAAAGAACAGATGCCTAACTGACTGAACCACCCAGGTGCCCCACAGCATCTTTATCATGGAGCCTCGGAGTCACATAGTATTGCATGCTCTAGGTTCAAGGAGAGGGAATATATGACTCACTCTTCAGTGAGAGGGATCTCAAAGTGACACTGTAAGAAAAGCATGTGGGATGGGAGATATTGTTGCATCCATCTTTGGGAAATTGAGTCTACCATAGATGTTTATAGTCTTAATTAAACTGTTGTAGAGTGAATGTTAATAGCACAGGCTCTGGAGCCAGGCTGCCTGGCTTCATATCCTGACTCCAGCATTTACTAGCTGTTGATGTTGGGCAAATTATTTAAACTCTCCATGCCTCAGCTTCCCCATCTGTGAAATCGGACTATTAATGGTACCTATCTTATTAAATCGTTGTGAGGATTAAGTGAACCAAGGACATGAATAGTGCTCAGAACATAGCCTGGCATATCATAAAACACCAATGAAAGGCAAGCGTTTACTCTTATTATCATCACTAAGAAGGTTTCCAAGTCAGAGACTCAGGCCTAGATAACCAGCCAAGAACAATTCAGAGATCCAAACCAAGGAGTGAGATTCAAGCCAGCCTATTGGCAAATAGGGCCTGATGCTGATGTAGAATGTGAGCCTCGAATGGATCAATTGCTTCTCTTTTGGGTCAGAACTGATCCCAGCCATGGTGCCTCTGTTTTAAGGGCAGGCAAGACATGGGGGCCAATGGCTCCGGCAGGGGTGAGGTGGCCCCAGGCACAGGAAGAATATAGGCCAATTCAGTCACATCTGCTAAACATCTGACCTCACCTTTCTCAGGGCAAGCCCCTTGTGTCTCATTGTGTCTTATCTTGTCAGATAAGGGCCCTGGAACTGAGCCATGTTAATCAAACAGTGAATGACACATAGGGAGGCCTCTATCACTGGGACCAAAGCTCGCCCCAACCTGTTTGGGGGACAGACGAGCTGAAATGGAAGAGGAGAGCAGTCACGTGGCTGGGCTCCACTACTGGCTGTATGAACCCCTTTCGTGTAAGTCAGAGTTCTTTGGTCACAGGTAACAGAAACCCAGTTCAAACTAGCTTAATCTAAAAAGGGAATTTTTTTGCTTCCTTAACTGAAAAGTCCAGGAGAAGACAGCCTCAGGTGGGTCCATATGCTCAAATGTTGGTGTTGGGAATCCTGTCTCTCTTTATCTTTTGGATCCACTTTCCTTTTTATTTATTTTTTAACAATTTAGGCCCTATTTTCAGTTGATCAATGTTGATCATTCATTAATTCATCCATCAAATCCATCTTAGGAGCTTATTTACACCAGGCATGTTGTAGGCACTGGGAATACAGCAGTAAGACCGTGAAGCCTTTGAGCTCATGGAATTTATTTCCAGAAGGGGAAGTAGAATAAATAAGTAGACAAATGAAAATGTATGTGTGATTTTTGTTAATAGTGTAATGGAGGCAGTAAAGCTGGATATAGAGATATAGAGAGAGAGTGAAGAGAATGATCACGGAAAATCTCTCTGGGCCTGACATGCAGCAAGAAGGCATATGGGTAGAGGGAGGAAGCCCACTGTGTGCCCGTGTGGGGAAGAGTATTCCCCGTGTAAGGAAGAGCACCGGGGAAGACTTTGAGGCAGGGATGATCATGCCATGTCTGAATGACTAAAAGAAGGCTATTCTGGTTGGGGCTTAGTGACCAAAGAGGAGGGTCCTGTGAGAACAGGAAAGAGAGACAGATGGTACAGGGATTGTGGCCGTGATGAGTTTAGGTTTTATTTTAATTGTAATGAGAAGCCATCGGTGACTTTTTAAAAAGGCGGACAGTGAGATCTTCTTTGCCTATTTAAAAGATCACTCTTTCAGGCTTCGTGGGGAATGTGGTGGCAGAGATGGACGTTCTTGGGTCAAGGCTGACATCCTTGACCTGATTAGCAACCCCTCTAGACAAAGTCCCAGGGAGGGATCTCACTGGCCAGCCTCGAGTCACATGCCAATTCATGGACCAGTCACAGTGGCCATGGCGATGAGGTTTTTTGAATGGCCCTTCTGAGGTCTCACACCCACTTCTAGAGCCTGGGAATGGGGTTAGTGCCACCCTAACCCATTGAAGGTGAAAGAATAAGTCCTTAAATGAAAATTGTGGGTACACTTAACAATGACGGTGATGGGTAGTTGGATCAGGAAAAGTGATAGAAGTCATGTATGCCTCTCAGTGGCATTTTTTTTTAAAGATTATTTTAAATTTATTTGACAGAGAAAGACACAGCGAGAGAGGGAACACAAGCAGGGGGAGTGGGAGAGGGAGAAGCAGGCTTCCCGCGGAGCAGGGAGCCCGATGCAGGGCTCGATCCCAGGACCCTGGGATCATGACCTGAGCTGAAGGCAGACGCTTAATGACTGGGCCACCCAAGCACCCCTCTCAGTGGCATTCTTGAAGTGTGGATACTCATCCCTGCTTGAGCACCTGCTTGGGACTTCCATCAGATTTTCAAATGCTCTGTTATTAACAGGAGGGTTACTCCTAGTTTAACTGGAGTGATTTCTTATTTTAAGCCTGATTTCGGCTGAACTAAAACAATGTGGTACACAAATGAAGTTGTTCCCAGTTCTAGACAAAGAAGTCACTGGTCAATAAATCATCGATGCCGAAGGAGACATGGTAAACCAAAAGCAGCTTGAAAAGCAGAACGGGAAGTTTCAGGAGGGAAATATTCCTGCGGTCCTTTGCATTTTCTGTAAAGTTTTGATATTCTGTAGTTTGTAGGCTTCCATTTTATTTACAGAAGGAAA
This sequence comes from Eumetopias jubatus, assembly GCF_037043125.1. NCBI lineage: Eukaryota > Metazoa > Chordata > Mammalia > Carnivora > Otariidae > Eumetopias > Eumetopias jubatus. The sequence goes on from NW_028274818.1 coordinate 91,169,954, forward strand.
GTTGGTAGGACTGCTCCTCCTGTGCCATTCATATTTAACTCCAGTATGGAATTCATCATGTTTCATGGTCATGCATTTATTCAACAAGCATCTATTGAGCACCTACTGCATTCCAGGTACTGGAGAATAGGGATGTAGAAAGCAGCAAACAAATCTTCTGGAATCAGTGTAGTATGGGAGGCAGAGAAGAAAGTTAGTAATGGTGAGGAAGTGGGATTGGGGCTGTGATAAGAGAATATGCTGGTGGGGATCCTTCTAGAAAGTGCCTGAGACCAGGGCTGAGGGGAAGGAAGATGGGTGAGCAGAATGCGTGTGTGTTCCGGGCAGTGGGAACGGGGTATACAAAGGCAGGCACCAGGGCTTGAGAGAAGAGTGTGATGTGAGTGGACATGTTGGCTGGAAGGAAGGATAGATGGGGTTGTGCTTGGCTGGTAGACAAGGATCAGACAGTGCTGGTCTGGGGACGGCATGCAAGGGCAGCAGGGAATGATTGTGCTTGGCTGGTAGACAAGGATCAGACAGTGCTGGTCTGGGGACGGCATGCAAGGGCAGCAGGGAATGATTGAGGGTTTCAATCACGGGCAGTGACATGATCAGAGTTGTGCTTTAGAAAGATCGCAGATAAATTTTGTAGACGGTGGACAGAGACTGGAATGGTCACAGGACGACAGACAGGGGGCAGGTCATGGACCAGGGAAGGATGAATGTCAGAGTGGAGACAGTGTCTGTCCTAGTCTGCTCAAGCTGTTACAACAGGATAGCTAGTGGTTTCAACCACACACATTTATTTCTCATGGTTCTGGAGGCTGGGGAGTCCAAGATCAGGGTGCTGGCAGATTTGGTGTCTGGTGAGAGTCCTCTGCAGCAGGTCTTCTTATAAGGGCACTAATCCCATTGACGGAGGCTCCACCCTTATGACCTAATCACCTCCCAAAGGTCCCACCCCCTAATGCCATCACATTGGGGGTAGAGCTTCCAATGTATGAATCTGGGGGGACCCAGACATCCTGTCTATAGCAATGGCCAAGGGGACTGAGGGATCAGGGGGAAGGGAGGGTGTGAGAGTAACATCCACAGCCCTGCTGAGTGACTTGTCTTAGGGACTGTGAGGTATTGGCTCGGCTGTGGACCCCACATCCCTTGGCACCCCAGCCCTGACTAGCAGCATTTCAGCCTCTAGTTAGAGATCCTCCTAGGATTGAAACAAGTGTAATCGGCCTCCAGGGCCCCCCTGCCTATCTAATTTACCACACACCCAACTAGGAAAATACTGAAGGATGTTGTGACCCTTGGAGAGAAATGAAGGGGATGGGTTTTGGGTAAATCAACATAATCAAGTCAAAAGCAGTACTGTGGGGTTCACAACCTCCCTTTACCCAATTTTTAGTTTCCCTAAGTATAGGCTTACAGGTGCACTCTGGCCAGAACATGGGCTGGTCACGTGCAGTTCGAATCCCAGACCCTTTGCTAGAGGGATGACCACTGGCAAACTGCCTCGTTCCTGTGGGCTCTGGCCTCTTTGCAGGACTGTGGCGAGGACTGAATTGGATGGGGAGTGGGGAGTGTTGGGGGGGCACCTCCTGAATGAGACTCCTTCCTTCCTCCTTCCTTCTGCCAGGGTGAGCTGCTGGAGTATCTTCCCGAAAAGCCTGGCTCACTCAAGGGGCTCTGTGGCTGACAGGTTCTTCAGACCAAGGTTTGGGGTCTTTTTCTTTTTAAGTTTATGTTCAAGTTCCTTCCCTTTTTTAATTTTATTCCCTCTTTCTCATTTTAGCAGATGAGAACTCTCGTGCTGTGTGACAGCTGATATTGTGAAAATGACAAGGCACCTCATTTGGGATAGAATGTGCTTGGGGATTGTTATCTGTGCGTGCGCAGTGTTCATCTGAGTCAAGTCTGTGCAGGGAAGACCTGGCAGTGTGTCACGGTGGGCCTGGGACTGAGACAGCTTCCAAGCTGGAGCAGAGGGAAAGGAGACACTCACCTGGGCCTCTGTGGCAGGGGGACCTGCAGATCCTTCTTTCCAAATGTCCCCAGACATTTCTCACCCCTAGATTTCACTGAGCGTGTATCAGATCAACAACCTCTTGATCCATCTCCTGAATTCAGTCTCCTGCCCTTGAACTCACTCTGCCTCCAAGCTGATAATGACATTGGTGGTACTAATAGCACTCCGATAGTTAATATTTATTTTGTGCGCCAGGCACGATTCTAAGTTCTTTGCATGCATGAACTCACGTACTCTTCCCCGTAAGTCTCGAAAACCCGATCTGATTGCCCCTTTCTGTGCAAATATGAGCAGCCCCCTGTAGACTGGAATGAGATTTCCTGAACATCTTCCGCTTTTTACAACATGAGGACGTCCTTGTTGACGATCCTGGCGCGTCTGTCATGCGGTGCACTGCCTCTGCCATTTTGTGCTCCAGCTTTTTCTGCAAGTTCACTCACTTTCAGAAAAAATGTACATAGATCAAAATAAAAAGAATGCACAGTGCAGCTTGAAATGCCTGGTGTCCTCTTGCAAAAACAAGATGGAAATGAGTTTACAAGAGCATGTCTGTCTCGCACAGCTCGATGTTCTTTAACCCTGTGCTCGTCTGTCCTCCAGAATCCTCCATATTCACTGAAAGCGATCTCTCGTTTTGAAAAGAACTGTTGAGCAAGATGGAGCGGGGCCCCAACCCATCTGGTCCACTGCTCTCTCTGCCCAGGATGATTTCTTCCTCCACCTTCTCCCATTTCGCTGTTCTGACTTAACATCTCCACTTGCCCACCTCCCTGTCTCTGCATTTGTGGTTGTCCATGACCAGAAGACTCTGTCCTTCTGACTCCAGGCAGCACACTTCCATGCATTTCTTTCCCATGACGCTCCTGTGTGATCTTTCTCAAATCCCAAAGTGTAGAGTAGGTCATCCCTCCTCTGTTCCCAATGTAAGCATGACCCCCATCTCTGTTGCTGCCATATGCTGGAAGTTTTTGAGGGAGACACTGTGGGTTGGCTCATCCAACATACATCTGTCACTTACCCTCTGTAGGAACTGAGAAGCTTTACCAGCCTCCCCTGGAACTATGTGGGGAGGACCTATGCCCCAGTTCTGTCCAATGAGACATATGTTGAATGTCCAGTGAGATGTATGTTGAAGGACAGTATGTTGGATGACTTCTGGAAAGGTGCTTTGCTTCTTGGTGGTAAGGACAAGCATAGGAGAAGACGTCACTAGACTTGTCCCTTCCTCCTTTAGTGGCAGCCTTACTATGGCCACACAGCAACATGCAGAGAAATTATGTCCTATCAGGACACCTGGGTGGCTCAGTCAGTTGGGTGTCTGTCTTTGGCTCAGGTCATGATCCTGGGATCCTGGGATTGAGTCCCACGTCGGGCTTCTTGCTCAACAGGGAACCTGCTTCTCCCTCAACCTCTGCTCCCCCTGCTTGTGCTCTCTGACAAATAAAATCTTAAAAAAAAAAAAAAGAAGAAATTAGGTCCTATAAAAGGAGTCAACATACTACAGAAAGAGGGTTAGGGACACCAGGGTGGCACAGTCAGTTAAGCATCTGACTCTTGGTTTCGGCTCAGGTCTTGATCTCAGGGTCATGAGATTGAGCCCCTTGTCGGGCTCTACACTCAGCATGGAGTCTGCTTAAGACTCTCTCTCTCTCTGCACCTCCCCACTCCTCTAAAGATAAATAAATAAAGCTTTCTTAAAAAAAAAAGAGTAGAGAGAGACACATACCTGGTCACAGAATCACGGAGCTGCCAGACCAACCCGAGGACCACCTATTTTCAAACTCTTTGTTAAATAAATTATAAACGTCCTCCTGGTGTCAGCCACTATTCATAAGAAATTCTGTTACATGCATTTGAAAGTGTTGTTAACAGAGTTTCCATACCAGTATCCATTCTTTCCTGGATTTTGAGCAGTTCTCAGGTGGGAGTGGAGTGTTTATCTTTATAATATCGTCACTCGCATAGGGCTTGATGTATGGTACTATTTATATTATTATCAACAAAAACTGATATTTGTTCAAACTCTGTGTCTGTCTGGCTCCAGAGCCTAGATACTTCACCACTATGGTATAATTCTGGTCATTGATCAAAGTGGAATGAGTGAATACATGAATAAATAACTTATCAGCAGGGGGATTTGCAGAAATTGGTTTCTATGCCAATTTTACTTCACCACTTTATTAGAATTTATATTAAGATTTAAAAAATGAGGATCTGTCATTTGTTCTGTATTTTTAAATTTTTTTTCTTTTTACTTTCCTTTATCCTAACCCATGAAAATTTGCATTCTGGGGCTTTCAGGGGGCATCAGAGGGAGACCATTAGGGTGGATTCAGCTCATCTTCTGTGTGTGTTTGGTATGTGTATTAATATAAACAACGCTGGGATGTGGCTGTTTCTGGGGGAGTGACAGGCTCAGAGGGGTTGAGTATCATAAAACAGTGTTATGAGAGTCTGGATTCCATGTTCTTTCTCCTCTGTCACCTGAGCAACACCTGCTTGAGGACCCCTAGGACACTCTGCCTTTGAAATTTGATCTGCTTTTTTAGGAAGGCAGGACAGGGACCCTTGAAGGCAGGATCCCTGGCTTCTCAGAGCTCAGATGAGTTGAATTCTCCATCTCTGGCAGTTCCCTTCCCTTCTCCCCTGCAGGTTCCTGGGGAAGAAAATTCACTGCTGGCCCTGAACACATTTCTCCATTTCTGCTCTGGGAGCTTCCCTTAGTAGCTGTGGCTCCCTGGGGTCTCAGGGCCTCGTCAGATTGTCTGAGGGCAGGTCTCCGTGTCTTTGGAACCTTAACCAACCCCATGGGGGCTGGCAGTGCAACGTCCCACATCCAGTAATAGGGAATATTCAGCAGCCGCCCTTAAACTATCTTTCCTTTCTCCCCTCGCGTTCTCTGTGCTCACACCCAAGAGCTGTTGCATACGTCTCGTCCTAAGCTGTATGGCAGTGTTCTTCAGCCCTTGCTTTCTTCACCCTTTGTTTTTGTCCTCTGTCCCTGCTTTTGCTTTTTGCCATCTCGTTTTTATTTATTTATTTTTAAAATAATGTGGTTTTATTTATTTATTTTTAAAGTCCTCTCTATCCCCAACATGGGGCTTGAACTCAACCACCCCCAAGAGTAAGAGTCCCGTGCTCTTCCAACTGAGCCCGCCAGGGTTCCCCTACTTTTTTTTTTTCTACTTTAAAACCTCCAGAAAAGGCTGTCTGGCAAGGTAGGGCCTTCATTATGTTGGAGTTTTGGGAAACAGGAAAAAAAATGAGTTTCACCTGCAGGGGTTAGGGGAAGTTTGGAAACACAAGTTTATTAACATTGTTTTATTTTATGCATATGTCTACTATCTACTGGGTCTGTCACGGAGTCTCTGTCTATGTCTACCTCCATACCACTTCTCTTTAACCAATGGATATCCATTTATGCTTCTTTTTCTCTGCATTTTCCCGCTTTCGTTTTCCTCTCTCCTATTCCTGCCCCAACCAAGGAGATCCTCTGCTCAGTACTCATTACTTCAGGGGAGGGATCTGGGGGTAGGAAAACTGATATTCTTCCCCAACACTTTTTTCTGGCTTTTGTTCAAAAGCTGAAGCCCTCAGTGGGACAGGGTTTTGGGTGTAAAGTAGCATCATGGGGAGAATGTGGGTCCCCCCACCAGCCTAGAAGGAAAGTCACTCGCTTCAGTGCACCCCTTTGGAGGATGAGCGAGGAGGGCTGAGGGAGAGATCTCTGGGTGCAGAAGAGAGGTGACCCAGGCTACCTACCTCCTGGGTACACACAAGGGAGGCCATCGGACTCCACAGGAAAATGTTGATATGGCACTTCTAGGCAGATGGGGTCCCAGGCAGCTTTAAAAACACTGCCAGGTGCTGAGCATGGTGCAGATGCAGAAGAGAGCCTTTGAGGCAGTAGGGCAAGGCTAACACAGGCACACGAGCTGGGTAGATTCCTGAGTCATTAGCATCTTACTCAGACTCTCAGCACCGTGGCATTGAAACTCCAGGTCAGGGAAGATCTCAGGACGAACTAGGAATTTATTTCCCCCAGTACACTCTGCATAATAGAGACCTGGGGTCAGAACTCAAGTTGCTTTACAGAAAGATGAAGAAGGTGATGATGATGATAGACAGACAGATAGACATGGGTATAGATATGTGTATGTGTGTATGTATGTATTTGTACCCCTATATTCAAGTGCTGTAAATCCTACTTGATTTGTCATTTTATCATTGACCTGTAAAAAATAAATGTATGGATATAAATATGAATATGGTTATATTAAGGTCCCTCAACTTGGCATGGCCCTTTCTCAGGGTATCCCTTGTGGATCCACATAGCTACTGACGTCCTTTAATTATTATAAGCCGAGAAGGACACCAAGCATTCTTGCCCACGTGTTTACCTTGTCTTTCTCCCTTATTCCTGTTGCTCTGCGCATTTCTGTTAAGCCATCCTGAACTCCCTCAACGCCTCAAGCATGCTACTCTCTCTGTCTCTCATGCACAGCTTGCACACACATTACTTCCTTCTAGAACTGCCTCCACCCCTTCCTCATCCACTAGGTAACACACACTGATCCACCTTTTTGCCTGAATAATTTGTATATCTCCTTCAAGTTGCAGTCAAGATGTAATCTTTTCTAAGAACATTCCTTTGACTACGTCCCTTCCAACTTGGTCATATTTCCAGCACTTACTAGTTCCTAAAACGTACTAAGGCTTGAGAAATATTTGGTGGGTGAGAGAATGAGCACTGAGATGGGTCAGTGAAGAGATAAATGAATAGCTTGGTGAATCGTGAATGAAAGAATGGGTGGATGGATGGGTGAATGATGTCTGGGCTTTCTGGCCTCACATACCCCAGTGATATCTGGAAGTAAAACATATTCACTGCTCCTTGACTTCCTCGAGTCCATTGTGTCAGTCAAGCTCATCTTCACGTCCTTCATCTCGATGTCAAGGATCTGAATACAGGTGGAGGCATTTGCTTTGTAAAATCAGATCTTACTTTGAGCTGCCAGAGGTGAGAGCAATAAATCAGTGGCATAGATCACCCTTTCTGTTTTTACATATTAGCGCTTGGCCACCTGAATAGAGCACTTTCGTTGACTTGTGGGGTGAGGTCGCCTGGCTTCACGGATCCCCAAGGGCACCAGAAGTCATTCATTCATTCATGCCTGTCTTCATTCATTTCCCTAGTCAGCCTTTCAGTATGGTTTAGGAAGTAAGAGAAAATTCTAGAATTGTAATAAAATTGAGTTCTGATTCCATTTTGCCCCTTATGGCCTGGGCATCTTCAGTACAGTTATGTAGCTTTGCTGAGCCTCTGCTGGCTTGTGTATAAAGTGGGGCTCACCATATCGGACTCTCAGGGATGTTCTGAGCATTCAGTGAGTTAGTAAATGGAAAGCATTTTGCACAGTGCCTGGTATGGAGAGACAATGCTCCATAAATGTTAGCTCTTATTATAAACTCCTTAATTTATGAATCCCTCCTGCCATCAAACATGTATTGAACTCCTATTGACTAGCAGACCCTGAGCTGAGTAAAATATGCTTCTTACCTTTTAAGACCTCACAGTCAGTTGAGGTTGACAGATGCGTGGGTCAATAATTAGAAACTCTTGACAGATTTCGTGGTGGCATGGAGAGAGTGGCAAGACGGGGAAGGGAATGACTCACCCTCTCTGTGGGGTGATGGGTAGCCTGACTGGGGACAGCTAGAGAATTCTGGCTAATTGTAGGGGGAAGGTAATGCTGGGTTATAAAATGTTTTAAGCTGGGAAGTGCTACGATTGGACTTGCCCCCTAAAACTGCCTTGGCAGTGTAGTGAAGGACAGAGCGAAGGCAGATAGGATGGCAGGAAAGCAGATCGAGGGGCAGGGGTTAAACAGGGCAGGTGTGAAATGAGAAGGGTCTGCGTTAAGGAAGGTGGGGAGAGATGCAGAGGTGGAGACATGAAGGGGTTTTTGTTATACCTCGCTTCTCAAAGAGTGGTCCCTTGAGTGGCTGCATCAGCCTCACCTGGGAGCTTGTTAGAAATGCAGCCTCTCAGGCTCCATCCTGGGCTTCCAGGATTTACTTGTCATAAAGATCCTAGGGTGGGGGTGCCTGGGTGGCTCAGTTGGTTGGGCATCTGACTTTTTTTTTTTTTTGGTGGTTGAAAACGGAAATGTATTTTTCCTTTTTTTTTTTTTTAAACAAGTGTTTTATTTTCTATGATTCTCCCATCTAGATTGGGCCCAGCTGGGCAGTTTCTCTGCATTATGTGACATCCTCCAGACCTAGAATATCCAAGATGGCTGACTCCTTCCTTCATGTTTGTTCCTCAGATTGGATGAATGGAAGAGCTGGGGTTTGGCTAAACATCTCTTTCTATCTCCATATGGCTATATTGTGCTTCCTCAAGCCTTGTGTTATCAGGGCAGTTTGACTTCTTATATGGTGAATGGCTCGTTCATCCATGGTGTTGCAGTCAGATGGGAACTGAAATGTCTAGAAGCAGTCCACTCATGGTACAGGCAATAAGGTTCATCATAAGTCTGAAATTGGTGCCGTCTGCTGGGATGCCTGAATCTTTTCCACAATGTTGCTCATTGTCCAGTAGTTAGACAGCTTCCTCACAGGATGATCTTAGGGCAGCATTCCTGGAAGGTTAAGGTGGAAGCTGAAAGGTCTCTTTCCACTCAGGTCATGATCTCAGGGTCCTGGGATTGAGCCCCATGTCGGACTCCGCACTCAGCGGGGAGTCTGCTTATCTTCCTCTCCCTCTGCTTGCTCTCTCTAGCTCTCTCTCCCAGAATAAATAAGTAAATCTTTAAAAAACAAATCCTCGGGTGATTCATAGGTGCATTATGACCCACAAAGGACTGTGGGTAGACTCGATCAGATTTGGTGGCCACCTGCATGTGGGGTGAGTGGGACAAGAACTAATCAGGAATCAGGGAGTCTAGTAAATCAAGCACACCTACTGGGTTTTCTCCTTGAGGAATATATGCCTCATGAATGGCATTTTTCTCTTTGATATTGACTTAGAATTGGAATTCTACAGGAAACCTCATGGTTTCTCCTTGAGCTCATTGGGGCAACAGCTCCAGAGGGGTCGTTGGCTTCAACATCTTTGCACATTGGGGCTGGTTTTGTTTCTTTATCAGCAAAGCCAAAGCTGAGTGTTTATAGCTGAGTTATAAATCCCCAGAACATGGATTTCCTACTGGAAGTGCTGACTCAACCTTAACTTTTGCGGAGCAAATGGTGCCACAGTAAAATGTATATATCAAAGTTGTGGCGACTATAAAGGTCTTTTAAAATCGAGTTGACGTTGCAGTATGTTTCCTTGAGATAAGGTGAGGATTTACATTCATAAATAGAACGATGAAGCCTGAGAAGCATAATTGCCAATTTGGGGTGTTGAGATTTGGGGATCTTTTGTCCTTGATCCTCACTGAAGACTTCCTCCCTTTTTTGGTGGGAGGCTGTCTCACTTTTTTAGCTTTAATCTGGCTTTGTACACAGAGATGGAGAAGTAATTCCGAGGACCCCCTCAAGAGGTTCCCCCTGCAAAGTGCCTTTCAAGTCCATTCAGTTCAACACAGCATTGTGGTTTTTGACTCCAACCCCGTGCCAGGCACTGAACTGTGTCCCCAGAATGTGAAATGAACAGAAATTCTGACTTCAGTGAACTCACAGGCTAGCCTGGGGAGTAGACTTTCAGCTGTTCATTCAGCAGATATATTTTGAGGGCTTATGATGTGCCCGGTGCTAATTCTAGGTGCTGGGGTCAGGGCAGTAAACACAACAAAGTCACCGTCCCCAGTGAGTTGGGATTCCAATGGGGGAAGACAGGCAGTCAACAGAGAGATCTGAAATATACTCTAATACTGCAGAGTAAATGATGGAGAATAAATAGAAGGATCCTGTGAGATCACAAGAAAGAAACATTTCTATCTGCCTAAGAAAATCCAGAAACGAGGACAGAGAGAAAGTGGATCCAAATGTTGACAAGTCGTTGTTTACTATACAAGACCTGTTACGCACCAAGTGTGACTGGTCTCGAGGAAATGTGCCTGGGGATGGCTCCTGGGGAAGGTAGAATCAAGTAGATTCTTAATGAACTGCCCCTTTTTCAGATTTCAAGTGTTAGAGAAACACGGTAAGATGGCTGTCTTAATAAAGGTGGCACTGGCCTGTGCATGGAAGCTGGCAGATGTGGGCATAATGGAGCAATTAGCCAAGGTTGGAGCGGAAGGTGGGGGGACCCTCCAGGGAAGCTTGGTGAGTGGAAGGCAGTAGGGATGCAGGGAAACGGGAGAGATGAACCCAAAGACGTCTCGGTGTTACCTATTTCCCCAGGTTAGAGGTAACATTGATCTTGACATTCAGCCACTTCCTTTGGAGCTTATCATTCCATCTCTGGCCTATTTCTGAAAGATACCATCCAGCACAGGGAGGGAGAGCTGGAGGCTCATCGGTGGTCCGGAGCCCAAGCTGCCCACCACAGCTGGGCAGCCCACAGCACCCGGAGAGAAGTTGAAGGGGCAGCCAGAGAAGGACCCGGCGATTCCCTTATCCCAACAGTCAATATGTACTGTCTTCCAAGTGCTTGATTAGGATGGCTCCATCGGCAGGCCGGCCCCTTGAAGCGCACACACAGAGCACATGTTCTGCATTGCAAAGTGCGTATTTTAATATTGATCTCTCAAAATCCAACAGGCTTCATTGATTTTCACAGGACCTGGAAGAAAGACGGTGATAAACCAAAGACACTTACAGCTTCATCAGCTCGAAGGACATGACTTATTTTCCTCTTCCTTGAACTTTGCTTGGCTTCCCGAGAAGATAACTTATTTTTATTTCTCTCTTTATTTCTTTATTTTGTATCAGCCTGTATTAAAGTCCTATAAATAATCCTGGAGACACACGAAACAGATTCATTTAATTTTCCTTTAGTTATCCTAAGTTGGAACAGATGTGTGTTTGTGATAGAAAAGAGGGGAGGGGGCGGATGAATCATAGGTGTGGGAAGAGAGAGGAGAAGCCTGCTGGCATCTGTGCGGGAAGATCTGGCCGATTTGGGGAGGTCGGCACACGGAACAGGCTCAGCCTGGCTGGCTGTGCAGGGACCTTGTGACATCTGCCACCGCTGAGTCCCTAGGAGGCCAAGGTACCAAATACTGGGGCAGGGAGGAGGTCAGATGCATAGAATGTGTTGTCTGGCATCACTCGGCTCTGGTGATACCCCGTCACTCAAGCCATCGGCTGACCCCCTTCCTTTCTTTCTTCTACGCTTGAGAGATAGGAAGGTGAAGGTGGGGGAGACCCGAGGTCAGAAGTACAGTTTCCAGATTCATAGAGTGCCCAGATGAGCTGCTTGACCATCAAGCCATGACCGAGCGTCTTTCTCCGCTGAGCCTGGGGCCACGTGAGGTGTATTCTAGACTCTGATGGACAAGGCATCTCACCTGAAGGAGAGGGCGAGCATCCTTTGTGTTGCCCAGAAGGGGTTCCCAAGGGCCACATCTCAGGCAGGAGGCTGGCTGGGGCATCAAGACTATGGGCCAGGGTGAGGATAAACCCTCAAGGTCAAGCTTGGGAGGGCAGCAGTGGCTTATCTCTGTGAGTGTCCAGCAGACATGTCTTGCCGTAGCATGATAGAATATGATACTCAGTGCCAACAGCGTATTGTTGGGGAAGCATGAGAAGTCACATTGCGGAAGGTGCAGAGGAGACAGGGGAAGGTATAAGGACACATACTGAAGAGAGGAGGTCCGCAGGAACCATGGCAGGTGTCAGAGTCCAACCACAGAGTCTTGGGAGACAGAATGGGCTGGCTTTTTCGAAAGGATTAAAGAATGGACACCGGCACAGAAATGCACTTGGCCAGAAGGTGAGTATATGAAGATGTTGTACTGTGCTGGCTGAGGCCCATGGCATTGCCACCAGGATATTATCAGAGCGGGGATTAGAGCAGGGCATTCCAAACCCGGCTGTGCACCCAGTCACCTGGGGATGTAGTTAGTGTGCAGATCCCATTCACTAGGTCGGGGGCAGGCCCGAGATTCTGCATGTTGAGCAAGCTCCCAGGTGGCCCATGGGCCACACTTTGTGAAGTGAGGGAGGAGAGAAGCCCCAGCAGGGAGGCGTTAGGAGACATGGCCTGCCATCTACAAGCAGGTGGATCTCAAGAGGCACACGGAGGCATCAATCAGACACAGCTGATGCAACACAGGCTTGAACCCCACCTCTGGGACGCTGGGCCATCCCTTCTGAGACTTGAGAGTCCCACCTGTAAAATGGGTTCTCACTGGATTAGAGGACTCAAACCATGTAAAGGATTTTGCACAGGATTTAAGCTATAGAAACATCAGCTATTAGACAGAAGTTGGCATCTTTTCCTGTAAAAGACCTCATAGGAAATATCTGGGGCTTTGAGAGTTGCACCATCTCCGTTGGAACCGCTCAGCTCCGCTGTTTTATCACAAAAGCAGCACAGACAATAAGTAAACAAATGGGTACGGTCGTTTTCCAGTAAAATTCAATTTACAAATAAAGCAGGTGGCTGGCCAGAATTGCCCCCAGGCTTTAGTTTGCTGATCCCTGATAAAGATCGTTATTATAATAATATTCCTAGTAAGAATAGCATAGCAAGAAGACCAATGAGACAGCCCAGGGAGGATTGTAGATAATGCTCCATGCTCTGGATGGAGCTTTGTTTAACTCACATACAAGTAGCAGATGATGCTCAGGTCCTGCATGGTCTGAATGGCTTGTCTCCCTAAAATGGAGAGTAAAACAAAATAATTATAGGTAATAACTTAATGCCTGGTAATATCCGACTCTCTGATGGTGGCGCTGTTAGGGCCAGTGAATAGTGACATCACTGAAGTTTACTGTATCGAGAAATATGAAGACATTCCCTTGGAGGCTCCAGAAATTACAGAATGAATCTCTCTGAGACAGAGTCGACCAGATAAGCGCTATCAGTCAGGGAAGTCTGCTCCATCCTGGATGATCTGCATGCTCAGTAGCACCTTAAGAATCACGAATGCAGGGTGTCTGCCTTTGGCTCAGGTCATGATCCCCAGGGTCCTGGGATTGAGCCCCGCGTCGGGTTCCCTGCTCAGCGGGGAGTCTGCTTCTCCTTCTATTGCTTTCTGCCACTCCCCCTGCTTGTGCTCTCTTTCTCATTTTCTTTCTCACTCAAATAAATCTTTAAAATCTTTTAAAAAATCATGAATGCAGATGCCCTAGAGAATGCCCACTCACTCCTGTTTATTTAGGGGGTGTGCAGAAATGGGGGTCACCACAGTGGCCTGGAGGAGGTGGTGGCTGGCTGTGACTCTCTGGGCAGGTGGGCCCTCTTGAGGTGGGATCAGGTGTAGAGGCCAAGCCCAGGCTGTGGGTTTACCCTGGAAGCTCTCCCTTCCCTTGTCCCCACCTCCTGCTCCCCAGCCCCTGGCAGTCCAGAAAGAGGGAGGTTTGGGTGTAGGCTTGTTATGTCTGTTTTGTTCACCTCTGTGTCCCCAGGACTTGGCTTGTAGAAGAGCTCATTACATACACGGAATGAGTAAGTGAGCCAGTGGGTGGGTGAATGAGTGAATGGTGTGAACCACCTCATCTAAAAGTGGCAGGAAACCAGTAAAAGATGGCGTTTTGGATAAGCATGGTCCGGCCTTCTAGAAAGCCCTATGGGCCTTGGCTTAAGAGGGCTGTCCATTCAGAAGGTCGCGAATCCAGCTAGGAAAGAAAGCACTGGTCTAGCAAAGATCAGAAAAGTGTGGGTAGAGAGGATCATAATTAGCAGATCATCCGTGCCCCAGTGGCATTTCTACCATGAAATACCATGAATTCTGTGAACTCATCACACTCTCTCTTTGGGTCTCCCAACGGGTGGGTTTCCTCATCCTGGAAGACCTTCACTCCGTTTCTCCTGCCTAATTCCTCTTTCCCCTTAGTCCCTAAGCTAAAATGTCACTCCAAGGAAGAAGACCATGTTAGCAGGTGCGCCTCCCAGCCCCACACATCACACCTGTTCCCACAGCACCCTGGGCTTCCCCTGTGACCCAGCACCTGTTATGACTAGCTCCTTTCTGACTCCAGCCCCAGCTAAAGTAGGGCCTGGGGGTGTTTTTTCATTGTCACACCCCCTCTGCCAAGCACAGGGCCTGGCACACCGTAAGCTTTATCGGGATTTTACAGGATAGGGCTTGAGTCGTCTTCATTCTAAGTACCAATGGGTGGGGTTGCTGAGATGGTATCGCGTCCCCATGGCCAGCATTGGACCTACACTGGCCTCAGCTGTCTGGAGAAGGATACAGCCTTTCCATCTGGCAGGGACTGGAGGGGAGGGGGGTGCGGGTTGCTGGTGGGGGGAGCGCAGATTGATAGACTGTTCATTTGTTTAGCTGTAATATATCGGGTGTCTGCTATGCGTCTGGTCTATTTTGATGCCAGTGATACACACATAAATAAAATATCATCCTTCTGCAGATCAGGGTCACAAAGTGGAGAGAGAGACATACACACAAACAGACAATTGCTGTACAGGAAATCATCTGTGAGTTGGGGGTCTCTTCCTGGGAGTGGAGAGAATGTGGCAGGCAGCTCCCCTTGTGGACTAGAATCATTTTGCACTTCTCTGGGCAAACAGAGCCCCTGAAATCTTGAAAGGCAGATTCTGATTCCTTAAATCAGTGATGAGGGCCAGAGATTCTGCTTTTCTAATAAACTCCCGGGTGATGCTGTTGCCGTTGCTGCACGAACCCTACCCTGAGAAGGAAGGGTTTCCACAAAAGGTGAAGAAGGTGACCGGCGGAGTCTTGGGGGATGCAGAGAGTTTTGCGAGGTCGTGAAGGGAGGAAAGGCTTACCAGGCTGAGCGAGGAGGCTGTGCAGCTTCAAGGCTGGTTTGGGTGATGCAGGAAGTCCAGCATGATTGGGTCTGAGAGAGGACAGAGAGGACAAGGTGGAGGTCGCCAGTCCAGGGTCCTGGACATTCCTGTGTGCTGTGCTGAAGGTTTCAGACGGCTCTGGAAGGGACAGGGAGCCACGGAGGCTCACTTAGGAAAGACTCTCAAGGAGTATGTTTTAGAAAGATCATTTCGCTGGCAGGCTGAGAATCTGTAATTTGCTTTTCCAAAGATGAAATTAAAAAAAATTCGAAACTAGGGGTACTCTCTCAAAAGCAGGGTTTCTTAACCTTGGCACTGTTGACATTGTTGCAAAAGAATTCTTTCTTGTGTGTGTGTGTGTGTGTGTGTGTGTGTGTGTGTGTGTGTGTGTGTTGGGGTGGGGGTGGGCTGTCCCGTGCACCGTCCGATAATCAGCAG
Source organism: Eumetopias jubatus (assembly GCF_037043125.1). Classification (NCBI taxonomy): domain Eukaryota; kingdom Metazoa; phylum Chordata; class Mammalia; order Carnivora; family Otariidae; genus Eumetopias; species Eumetopias jubatus. The sequence continues at coordinate 91,185,286 of NW_028274818.1, forward strand.
CATCTCCCCACTGGGTGCCGGGAGCCTCCCCAGCTGTGACAAGCAAGAACGAGTACAGATGTTGGCAGCTGTCTGCAGGGGTGCAAAATAGCCCACGGTGGAGAACCACCGCTCACAAGTATGAAACGCTTCATTCTTTTTTGTATTCTCTTCATGGAAACCCAGACCCTTCAAATATTCAGTAGCCCCCAAGATTCCTGGAATGGTTCTGTTGAAGAGCATCACCTCCGAGCCAGATCGACCCAGCTGCTGCTTTTCTCTGAAGCGATGGCAAGGACAGGAGCCTGGCCTAAGGTAAGAAACACAAACACACCTGCTTAGAAATTCTGTTTTAAAAATAATAAAGTGACCTGCCTCTTCCCTCCCCTTCCTGGCCTCCCCCGCCTTGTTCTTGAGGTCCATGGAAGGTGGTGTTGAGAAAAACACAGTCATGTCATGCAAATAACAAATCCTTAACATCTGTGGATGGGTGTGGAGTTCTAGGAATACATACAAGGTAAAATAGTACCCGAAGTAGACTCCCACAGATGGTATTGGACTTCAAGTAATTTCCTGTCCGTCATGATATCAGATTGGGCTGGCTGGTTTGTACCTGACCTGAGTGAATGTCTCCTGACCTTTCTGCCTTTACATTTTCCTGGTGATTATGCATAAACACACAATGCCGGGTTAGGGAACATTATTGCAAAAAGCAATGAATGAACAGAAAAAGCTTACAGTTTTCTCAGTGTTTACTGTCTTGGCGTGGGGGGAGGAAGTCAGTGTCGCCTAGTGATTGGTGCCTTGAGCTTCAGCTGCAAATAGGCCGGGTTCGAGGCAGAGCCCTTATGCATCGTTCGTAGGCTGGATAGCACATGGCAGCCTGACCAGAGGTCCAGAGAAGCTTAGCAGAGCCAGGCATCACGCAGCTCATCCGCAGCAGAGAAAGAATTCAAGTCCAGAGCTGACTACAAAGCTCTTGTTCCTGCAGTGTTATCGTGCTATGTGCTGAGATGTGGCCACACCGGCTCAAGTACGAAGCGATCAGATATTTGATGCTCCGTGCCACAGTGTGGACTCTGACAGTTATTAAGTGTCTGGTTTACTACTTGCTTTTTTGGGTTGTTTTGTTCTTTGTGTTCATTCTTACACGCATTCTTACATTCTTAACACCTGCCTTCCGTCGCTTGCCAACGTTATGAGCTCGCGCCAGTGAATACACTCAAACCTCCATTTCTACATCTCTGAAAAGGGATAAGAGTGCCTTCTAAGTGGGAGTTAATTCAGTTGTGAGGATGCCTCATTCCTGCACATAGTAGAGGCTCAGTACACATTCACTCGTTCTCACTCTTCCCAAACACACACCAGCATGTAAATTAGACAGGGGAGCCACAGATAGGCCACGTACACCGAATTCATGTGGGCTACAATCCCATGTGGGTTACAGTCCCACGTGTGTTGCAGAATCGTGGAAGTGATGTTCGGAGCCTTCCAGACAAATGCGAGGATCCTCACACTGACCGCACCCCACGCCCCCCAGGCCAGCTCTGGGTCTCCCCTCCTCACCACCACACAGCTTCGCTCCAACCTTTGCTGTACGGATAAAGTAGATACTTGACTTGGGATGAAAGCAGACTTCCTATCATCTGCACCTGTTTTCTTGCTCACCAAACCTTCAAGCCACAAGCATCACCTTTATTGACAAACTACACACACCTTTCAAAAAATAAAACAAGCAGGTATGAAACAGAAACTTGTTCAGGGCAAAAAAACCAACCAAACAAACAAAAACCAACAAAACAACCCACAAAAAACCAAAAAACTTGGCTCTAGGCTGTGAATTTATTGATGTAGCCCAAAGATGCTTACTGTAAGATTTCCACACCTTATGATCAGGTCAGAGGATCTTTTTGAGACAGATGGGTAGGAGCATTAATTGTTGAGTGGGGACCTGACATCAACTCTTGTTTTTACCTCTCTGCAGACAGATAGTAATAACAATTCAATCCAACACACATTTGGTGGACAGTAATTTTATACCAGGTGCTGGTGATACAAATGTGCATAGAACAGTCTTTCTCTCTTGGAGAATAAAAATGTAATAAAGTGGTATGCTACTTCACGGTTTTATTTAATCTGTCAGAGAAGGGAAAATATCATTGTCATCATATTACAGATGAGGACACTGAACCTCAGCATATTATAAAGTAGACAGCGTTCATTCCTTCAATCATGTAACCAATATTTGTTGGATATTGATTGTGTCCCAGGCACTGGTTATTGTGGCGGGGGGCGGTGAACGGCATAGATAACGGACTTCCGGAGTTTACAGCCTGAGTGAGGGCAGGTGGCACTAAACCAGTAAGAACAGAAGTGAGCAGAATTGGAAATTGTAGGGAGTGCTCTGAAGGAGCGTGTGACAGGAGAATTTCCATAGTGCCTGAGGATGAGGCCGATGGAAGTAACATTTGACTGAAATCTCCAGGATGAGTTGGGGCCCCTTGGTAGCAGCGGGGGAGGGGGGGCTGTCTTCCTGGCAGAGGGCAGGTGCTGAGGCAGAAAAGAGCCTGGCTCGTTTAAAGAATGAAATTCAGGCCAGTGTGGATGGCTCTGAGCAAGGTCCAAGGCCCCCGGGAGTCACATGGGTGGCCTATTTGTGTGATGTGAGCCAGCCTGGGATTTGAAGACCGGCACATATGTGGGCTTCCCAGAGATGATCTTCACCATTTGGGAGTGGGGGCGCTATGTTAACAGATCTTTCCATTTTGTTCTAAGAACTTCTATGATTGCTAAAGGGAACACATTTTAAAATTATCATTACAGGAATGAACTAGAGAAGACGGGATATGTTTGGGGGTCGGGTGAGACCTCAAGAATTCTGTTTGGATGTGTGAGTTTGAGATGCCTCTTAGACACACAAGGAGAGTGGTTGGAGAAAGCAGTTGTAGGTATCAGACTGCGGTCAGGGCATAGGTTAATTTGGGGAGCTGCTGGCCACAGCTGTTCTTGCAAGCAATGGGACTCCTGCCACCATGTAGGTGGGTAATATGGAGTAACAAGAGAAGAGGTCCAGGTAGGAGCATTAATGTTGGCAAATTCCAACATGGTAGGAGGAAGCAGAGGACCCAGGTTGGGGAGACTGAGAAAGAGCAGCTAAATGATTTGGGGGAGAATTAGGAAGGCTGGTGCCACCAAAGCCAAGAGAAGATTGTGTTTAGAAAGATAGCATAGTCAGTCAGGCCTGGATGCAGCTGGAAGGTCTAGTAACATGGAAACTTAAAGGTGTCCACTGGGTTTGGCAATAATTTTAGCACACTGATAGAGACAGAATCCATTTTTAAAGACTTTGAAGAATGAAAGAGAAGAGAGGAGTTAAATTCAGCACATAAATAAGTCTTCTGAAGAGCTGGCATATACAGTTGACCCTTGAACCAACACAGGTTTGAGCTGCATGAGTCCACTTCTATGTGGATTTTTTCAGTAAACACGGGACAGTAGTGTAAACGTATTTTCCCTTTCTTATGATTTTCTTAATATTTTCTTTTCTCTAGCTTACTTTATTGTAAGAATATATATAATACACAAAATATGTGTTCATCCACTATTTATGAGATCAGCAAGGCTTCCGGTCAGTCAACAGTAGGCTGTTAGATAAATTTTGGGGGAGTCAAAAGTTACATGCAGATGTTCAGCTGTTCTGGGGGGTAGGGTCGGTGCTTCGTTCTGATCCCTGCTTTGTTCAGCTGTACAGGGGACCAGAGAAAAAGGCCCATTTCTTCCTCACTAAAGTATCCGGGAAGCCATGGGCTCAGTGTCTATAAAGCAGCAGGTGTGGAACTGTCCTCAGCTTTGGGTATTCTTGGGGGCCTGTGTCTCTTGGCACTTCATTGTCTTTGGTTCCTGACGCTGGTGCCTGCCTTCTGAGGTCAGTGTTGATGATATGGTTCTCTTCTCCAGCGCCACACCAGAGTCTCAGCTTCTGTCATCCCTTGCCTGTGATTTAAATAAAGCAGGCACATGGGTCCCATGCAGATCGTTCTACTGTGCCCACTTTTTCCCCACACTGAACTCTGCATTCCCACGTGGCTCCATGAGAGCCATGCTCTTTATTATCATGACCTGTGGAGCCCGCCGTGGTCAGCAGTCTTACTTTGAAGTCAGATCCTGTTCGGCTCCCATCATCTGCCACCCTTGCTTTACGTATTCTTCTTCAGATACACTGGTCTCTTTGCTGTTCCCCAGACGCTCCTGGCCACCCCAGGATCTTCTTCTGTGCCTACGGATCCCTCTCCCTGCAGTGTTTGTCCCTCAGGTGTCCCATCAGCTTTGTTCTTCCTGCTTCTTCAGGTATTCATTGATGCCATCATGAGTTTCTGAGGTGCCATATCTGAAATTGTACCCCCCACCCCTCTTGACACTCTACCCAGGGTATGTAACACTATCCAAGGGTACTGTACCTATTGCTTTTTTTTTAAATTTTTTTATTGTTATCTTAATCACCATATATTACATCATTAGTTTTTGATGTAGTGTTCCATGATTCATTGTTTGTTCACAACACCCAGTGCTCCATGCAGAATGTGCCCTCTTTAATACCCATCACCAGGCTTACCCTCCTCCCCTCTAGAACCCTCAGTTTGTTTTTCAGAGTCCATCGTCTCTCATGGTTCGTCTCCCCCTCTGACTTACTCCCCTTCATTCTTCCTCTCCTGCTATCTTCTTCTTTTTCTTTTCTCTTAATATATGTTGCATTATTTGTTTAGGAGTACAGATCTGTGATTCAACAGTCTTGCACAATTCACAGCGCTCACCGTAGCACATACGCTCCCCAATGTCTATCACCCAGCCACCCCATCCCTCCCACCCCCAACCACTCCAGCAACACTCAGTTTGTTTCCTGAGATTAAGAATTCCTCATATCAGTGAGGTCATATGATACATGTCTTTCTCTGATTGACGTATTTCACTAAGCATAACACCCTCCAGTTCCATCCACGTCGTTGCAAATGGCGAGATCTCATTCCTTTTGATGGCTGCATAATATTCCATTGTGTATATATACCACATCTTCTTTATCCATTCACCTGTCGATGGACATCTTGGCTCTTTCCACAGTTTGGCTGTTGTGGACATTGCTGCTATAAACTTTGGGGTGCACGTACCCCTTCGGGTCCCTACATTTGTATCTTTGTGGTAAATACCCAGTAGTGCAATGGCTGGATCATATGGTAGCTCTATTTTCAACTGTTTGAGGAACCTCCATACTGTTTTCCAGAGGGGTTGCACCAGCTTGCATTCCCACCAACAGTGTAGGAGGGTTCCCCTTTCTCCACATTCCTGCCAACATCTGTCGTTTCCTGACATGTTAATTTTAGCCATTCTGACGGGTGTGAGGTGGTATCTCATTGAGATTTTGATTTGGATTTCCCTGATGCTGAGCAATGTTGAGCACTTTTTCATGTATCTGTTGGCCATTTGGATGTCTTCTTTGGAAAAATGTCTGTTCATGTCTTCTGCCCATTTCTTGATTGGATCATTTGTTCTTTGGGTGTTGAGTTTGATAAGGTCTTTATAGATTTTGGATACTAGCCCTTTATCTGATATGTCATTTGCAAATATTTTCTCCCATTCTGTCGGTTGTCTTTTGGTTTTGTGGACTATTTCTTTTGCTGTGCAAAAGCTTTTTATCTTGATGAAATCCCAAGAGTTCATTTTTGCCCTGGCTTCCCTTGCCTTTGGCGATGTTTCTAGGAAGAAGTTGCTGCAGCTGAGGTCTAACACGTTTGTACCTGTGTTCTCCTTTAGGATTTTGATGGACCCCTGTCTCACGTTTAGGTCTTTCAACCATTTGGAGTCTATTTTTGTGTGTGGTGTAGGGAAATGGTCCAGTTTCATTCTTCTGCATGTGGCTGTCCAATTTTCCCAACACCATTTGTTGAAGAGACTGTCTTTTTCCCACTGGACATTCTTTCCTGTCCTGTCAAAGATAAGCTGACCATAGAGTTGAGGGTCCATTTCTGGGCTCTCGATTCTGTTCCATTGATCTATGTGTCTGTTTTTGTGCCAGTACCATACTGTCTTGATGATGACAGCTTTGGAATAGAGCTGGAAGTCCGGAATTGTGATGCCGCCAGCTTTGCTTTTCTTTTTCAGTATTCCTCTGGTTATTCGGGGTCTCTTCTGGGTCCATACAAATATTAGGATTATTTGTTCCATTTCTTTGAAAAAAGTGGATGGTATTTTGATGGGGATTGCATTGAATGTGTAGATTGCTCTAGGTAGAATTGACATCTTCACAATGTTGGTTCTCCCAGTCCATGAGCATGGAACGTTTTTCCATTTCTTTGTGACTTCTTCAGTTTCTTTCCTAAGTATTTTATAGTTTCCTGAGTACACATTCTTTGCCTCTTTGGTTAAATTTATTCCTAGGTATCTTATGGTTTTGGGTGCAATTGTAAATGGGATCGACTCCTTAATTTCTCTCTCTTCTGTCTTGTTGTGGGTGTATAGGAATGCCACTGATTTCTGTGCATTGATTTTATAGCCTGCTACTTGACTGAATTCCTGTATGAGTTCTAGCAGTTTTGGGGTGGAGTCTTTTGGGTTTTCCACATACAGTATCATATCATCTGCAGAGAGTGAGAGTTTGACTTCCTCTTTGCCGATTTGGATGCCTTTGATTTCTTTTTGTTGTCTGATTGCTGTGGCTAGGACTTCTAATACTATGTTGAATAGCAGTGGTGAGAGTGGACATCGCTGCCGCGTTCCTGACCTTAGGGGAAAAGCTCTCAGCCTTTCCCCATTGAGAATGATATTCGCTGTAGGTTTTTCATAGATGGCTTTTATGATATTGAGGTATGTACCCTCTAATCCTATACTCTGAAGAGTTTTGATCAAGAAAGGATGCTGTACTTTGTCAAATGCTTTTTCTGCATCTATTGAGAGGATCATATGATTCTTGTTCTTTCTTTTGTTAATGTATCGTATCCCGTTGATTGATTTGCGGATGTTGAACCAACCTTGCAGCCCAGGGATAAATCCCACTTGGTCGTGGTGAATAATCTTTTTAATGTACTGTTGGATCCTGTTGGCTAGTATTTTGGTGAGAATTTTTGCAACCATGTTCATCAAGGATATTGGTCTGTCGTTCTCCTTTTTCATGGGGTCTTTGTCTGGTTTGGAGATCGAGGTAATGGTGGCCTCAAAAAATGAGTTTGGAAGTTTTCCTTCCATTTCTATTTTTTGGAAGAGTTTCAGGAGAATAGGTATTAATTCTTGAAATGTCTGATAGAATTCCCCTGGGAAGCCATCTGGCCCTGGGCTTTTGTTTGTTGGGAGATTTTTGATGACTGCTTCAATTTCCTTTGTGGTTATAGGTCTGTTCAGGTTTTCTGTTTCTTCCTGGTTCAATTTTGGTAGTTGATACATCTCTAGGAATGCACCCATTTCTTCCAGGTTATCTAATTTGCTGGCATGGAGTTGCTCATAATATGTTCTTATACTTGTTTGTATTTCTTTGTTGTTGGTTGTGATCTCTCCCCTTTTCATTCATGATTTTGTTGATTTGGGTCCTTTCTCTTTTCTTTTGGATAAGTCTGGCCAGGGGTTTATCAATCTTGTTAATTCTTTCAAAGAACTAGCTCCTAGTTTCGTTGATCTGTTCTACTATTCTTTTGGTTTCTTGTTCATTGATTTCTGCTCTGATCTTTATTATTTCTCTCCTCCTGCTGGGTTTAGGCTTTATTTGCTGTTCTTTCTCCAGCTCCTTTAGGTGTAGGGGTAGGTTGTGTATTTGAGACCTTTCTTGTTTCTTGAGAAAGGCTTTATTGCTATATACTTTCCTCTCAGGACTGCCTTTGCTGTATCCCAAAGATTTTGAACAGTTGTGTTTTCATTTTCATTGGTTTCCATGAATTTTTTTTAACTCTTCTTTAATCTCCTGGTTGACCCATTCATTCTTTAGTAGGATGCTCTTTAGCCTCCATGTATTTGAGTTCTTTCTGACTTTCCTGTTGTGATTGAGTTCTATTTTCAAAGCATTGTGTTCTGAAAATATGCAGGGAATGATCCCAATCTTCCAGTACCGGTTGAGACCTGATTTGTGACCTAGGATGTGATCAATTCTGGAGAATGTTCCCTGGGCACTAGAGATGAATGTGTATTTTGTTGCTTTGGGATAGATTGTTCTGAATATATCTGTGAAGTCCATTTGGTCCAGTGTGTCATTTAAAGTCTTTATTTCCTTGTTGATCTTTTGCTTAGATGATCTGTCTATTTCAGTCAGGGGGGTGTTAAAGTCCCCCACTATTATTGTATTGTTGTCAATGTTTTTCTTCGCTTTTGTTATTAATTGCCTTATATAATTGGCTGCTCCCATGTTCAGGGCATAGATATTTACAATTGTTAGATCTTTTTGTTGGATAGACCTTTTAAGTAAGATATAGTGTCCTTCCTCATTTCTTATTACAGTCTTTGTTTTAAAATCTAGTTTGTCTGATATAATGATTGCCACCCCAGCTTTCTTTTGGTGTCCATTAGCATGGTAAATGGTTTTCCACTCCCTCACTTTCAATCTGAGGGTGTCTTTGGGTCTAAAATGGGTCTCTTGCAGACAGCATATTGATGGGTCTTGTTTTTTAATCCAATCCGATAGCCTGTGCCTTTTGATTGGGGCATTTAGCCCATTTACATTCAGGGTAACTATTGAAAGGTATGAATTTAGTGGCATTGTATTGCCTGTAAGGTGACTGTTACTGTATATTGTCTGTGTTCCTTTCTGATCTATGCTGCTTTTAGGCTGTCTCTTTGCTTAGAGGACCCCTTTCAATATTTCTTGTAGGGCTGGTTTAATGTTTGCAAATTCCTTTAGTTTTTGTTTGTTCTGGAAGCTTTTCATCTCTCCTATTTTCAATGACAGCCTCGGTGGATATAGTATTCTTGGCTGCATATTTTCTCATTTAGTACTCTGAAGATATCTTGCCAGTCCTTTCTGGCCTGCCAGGTGTCTGTGGATAGGTCTGTTGCCAGTCTAATATTTTTACCATTGTAGGTTACATATCTCTTCTCCCAAGCTGCTTTCAGGATTTTCTCTTTGTCTCTGAGACTCATATGTGTTACTATTAGATGTCGGGGTGTTGACCTATTTTCATTGATTTTGAGAGGGGTTCTCTGTGCCTCTTGGATTTTGATGCCTGTTTCCTTCTCACATTAGGGAAGTTCTCTGCTATTATTTGCTCCAATATACCTTCTGCCCCTTGCTCTCTTTCTTCTTCTTCTGGGATCCCAATTATTCTAATGTTTTTTCGTCTTATCATATCACTTATCTCTTGAATTCTGCCCTCGTGATCCTGTAGTTGTTTCTCTCTCTTTTTCTCAGCCTCTTTATTTTCCATCATTTGGTCTTCTATATCACTGATTCTCTCTTCTGCCTCATTTATCCTAGCATTTAGTGCCCCCATTTTTGATTGCACCTCATCAATAGCCTTTTTGATTTTGACTTGGTTAGATTTTAGTTCTTTTATTTCTCCAGAAAGGGTTTCTCTAATAACTTCCACGCTTTTTTCAAGCCCAGCTAGTATCTTTAAAGTCATGATTCTAAACTCTAGGTCCGACATCGTACTAATGTCTGTATTGAGTAGGTCCTTGGCTGACGGTACTACCTCTTGTTCTTTTTGTTGAGGTGATTTTTTTCGTCTTGTCATTTTGTCCAGAGGAGAATAGATCAATGAGAGAACAAAATGCTAACAGGTTTACAACGTCCCCAGCAAATACACTGTATACAAATCAGAAAAGACCTGAAACCAGGGGAAAAGAAATGGAAAGAAAGAAAAAAGAAAGAGAAAAAGGAAAAAAAGATAAAAACAAAAACAGAACAATACAAAAAAAGCAGAATATGATCAAATATGATCAGGCTAGTGCATAGATCAGTGCCACACACTAGATTTTGGGCGTATTTTGGTCTGTTAGAAAAAAGTGCCTCCTAAAATTTTAAAGGAAGAAAGACTTATGTATGTACAAAATAAGGGTTGATACAATGAAGGGATGGAAGATGACTGTGAAGATGAAAATTATAAAAGATTTTATAAAAGGAATTAATAAGATAAGTTGTTTGAAAAAAGAAAGAAGATTTAAGCAAAAGAAAAAAGGGAGAGAATGTGATCATGCAGGAGACTAGAACAAAGCCATACACTAGTGATTTAGGGTATATTTTGATCTGTTAGAAGAAACTGTATCTCAAAATTTTAAAGAGAGAACAACTTGTATATATATGCCAAAAATAAGGGTAACTACTATGAAGGGATAAAATATGACTCTCAAAATGAAAAATAAAAAATGTTTTTTTTAAAAAAGGGATTGATGTTGGTTGAAAAAGGGAAAAAGAAAAATTAGAAAAAAACAGTTAACAAAAATTAACTTTGATGAACTAATGAATCATGGTAAAAAAAAGCCATGAATTCTATGTGCAGTATTCCCCTAGCGCTGCAGTTCTCCCGTTCTCCTTGATCGGTAAACTTGGTCTTGGCTTGCTGGCTGTTCGTGCTGATCTTCTGGGGGAGGGGCCTGTTGCTGTGGTTTCCAAATGTCTTTGCCGGAGGCGGAATTGCCCCGCCCTTGTCGTCCGGGCTAAGCAAGCTGCTCGGGTTTGCTCTCAGGAGCTTTTGTTCCCTGCAAGCTCTCGGTACAGCTTTGGAGGACCAGAGCGAAAATGGTGGCCTCCCAATCTCTACCTGGAGGAGGTGAGAACTCGGGGCCCCGCTCCTCAGTGCGCCCCCAGAGAAAAGCAGTCACTCCCGTCTCCCCGGTCTCCGGCCGCACTCCGTACTCACCCGGCCTGTGACCGAGCATTGCTATCTGTGGCACCCGACCCCGTGTGGAGTCTCCAAACCCAGCAGATCCCTGCGGTGCGCTCCCTCGCCGCTCCTCCCGCGTGAGGGAGGGAAGTCTCCCCGGATCTGCCGCTTGTTGGGTCCCTGCTGGAGGCGCAGTGGCCTCAGTTTATGGCAACCCCGAGCTGAGAGCCCGTGCCTTGGCTCCGTCTCTGCAGCTGGCTTCCCCGCTCCAATACCTGGGAGCTCTGCCGCACTCAGGCATCCCCGGTCTTTCTGTGACCCCGAGGGTGCTGAGACCACACTGTCCTGGGAGGATTCCACCCCCCGCTTAGCCACTGCAGCGACGTCCCTCAGCAGAGCCAACTTCTACAAGGTCCGATTTTGTGCTCCGCGGCTCTCTCACTTGCCAGAAGCGGCCGGCGGAGGCCCCTCCCCCGCCGTCTATCCTCCCGATTGCCTCGGATTCACTTCTCCGCACGTCCTACCTTCCAGTAAGTGGTCGCTTCTCTGTTCAGAGAGTTGTTGCTACTCTCCTCTTCGATCTCCTGTTGAGTTCGTAGGTGTTCAGAATGGTTTGATCCTTATTCAGCTGAATTCCTGAGACCAGACGAAATCTAGGTCTCCTATTCTTCCGCCATCTTGCCCCCCCCCCCCCCCGATGATTTTTCTTGATATATTTTGAGGACATACTTTTAAGTTCATGGGAGGTACAGGGTCAAGATCATCAAAAATAAGAAAAGTCTGGGAAACTGTGACAGTCTAGGAGAGCCAAAGAAGACCTGAAGACTGACTGAATGCCATGAGGTATTCTGGTTGGGATCCTAGTAAGTAGTAGCTTCTCCATGAATGTAAGGCTTCCTTCCCCCTATGTGAGGGCCCAGCAAATCTGGGGAGAACCCAGGCAGTCCTGGGCCTAAGAGACAGGCTACCTCTGACTCAGCCTGTGAGTGTACAGTGAACATATGCTTTATGAATCAAGACCTTAATCCAAATTTAGGTTTCCCAAGCATCCTTCATACTCAGCTTTTCTCTCATGAGCCCATTACATTAAGAGTTAATTTATAACAAGTAGCTTGGTAGACCAGTTCTTTGTTCTACCCTCTTTTAATCTGCTCCCCTATTGCTTCTTTATCATATTCAGTGCTTCCCCCCACTCTCATGTAATATTCCTCCATGAGGGTAGCAGTCTCAGTCTCTTGTTTGCTGCCGCATCCTTAGCACCCAGAGCAGTGCCTGGTGCCTAGTAGGGGCTCAGATAATAGCAGAATGCATGAATGCATTAATGAATGAATGAATGAATGAATTCATCTCAGTACGTTGGCACATTCTCAGAGTGGCCCAAAGTTCAAGAGAGAGATGCACAATTCACACACACTTACTCCGTTCTTACTATGTCATTACAACTTGTAATTTTGTGTCCATTATCCTTGTGAAAGGGACGATTCTGTCTCTCTTCCTACTGAGATTTGAAAAATTGAAATGATTTTCCTTGCTAGCTGAGACCGAGGTCCCAAAACCAGGTTTTGCGTCCAGGTGTCCGGGCTACGTTGGGTTGATGTTAGGCCTTTTCTGGCTGTGGGGAGCCGTTCTGTCATTCCCAAAGGAGGGGGGGTGGTGAGGACATGTGGACAAAGAAGGCAGGCCAGCAGTGGTGTTACATACCCCATGGAGATTGAAGGATTTTCCAGAAACCAGAACCTCATGTAATCTAATGTTCTTGTCACCTCACTAGCAGGAGAGACTTTGGGTGCCTCTTCCAACTCTGGAAATACAGAAACTCAGTGGATCTCAGCCTTTGCTGCCCTACTACCCTGGGATATGACTGATTCACTTGCCACTTCTCTTTTAGTTTTGACAACACCCGTAGCTACTCATGCCTTTGGATGCTTTGTGGCTTCTTCCCACTGCCTTTTCTTTGTGTCTCTGGACTTTCTCTTATCTGCTCACTGGCTGTCCCTAAATACTGAAACTCCTCAAAAGAGGGCAGTTTATTCCACACATATTTATTGAGCCATTACTGTGTCCTGGCACTGGTCTGGGCATGTGCTGGGTAACTGAGTGCCCCTCCCCCATCGTAGAGCTAGTAGCTGTTAAGCAAGATGCTTGCACCCGTCCCGGGCATCAGCAGCATCAGCAAACCCACACGGGTTGGCCTACAGACCAGCCTACTGAATTCCAGTCTCTGAGCATGGGTCCCAGAAAACTGCATTTTAATAAGCTTTCCAGGTGATTTTTCTTTTGCACGTTAAAATTTAAGAACTGCTACCATACAGAGCAGCCACCCTTGGGCTGTGTGTCTCATCCTGGTCCACTCAGGGATCACAGAAGCCAGGGCACTCGTCAGTTTTCCTTTGAAGGGGGCCCTGGTGGAGTGGCAGCATCTGGGACATCATACAGCCTTTCCCGATAAAAACCCAGTTGCTTGATAACCAGAGACGGCACCCCTGAGAATGAGGTTTTCGGATTCTGCTTCATCAAGTTCACCAGCCTTGTTTTTACTGCTCTTGCTTCTTTCAGTTTTCACCCCCTCTTTGCCCAAATCCAGACGTGGAAAGAATTGCAAATGAGGCTCTCCAGAATGACTCTTCAGATTCCAGCTTTCTCTTTTCTGGAACTTATTCTGATGAGGTGGCAGGGTTTCTTGAGAGCTTTTTGACTGGGGAGGAGATCCCAAGTTGGAAGATGCTCACAGTACTCAAGGCTGTATCTTGCCTTCCTATCATATGAAGTTATTGAATGCCTATCAGCCAGACTTGTCTGATTCTGTTCTTTTTCTCTGTGTCCCTGCTGGAAAGCTCAGGGTGTGGCTCTTTAGGTCTTCCAGGGACTCTGCAAGGGAATTCTGTTGCCTGAACTCAAGGCCTCTGTCAAAGAGGAAGATCTATTGGTAGCAGAGTCATGAGCAGATCTCTGTCACTAAACTGTTTTATTTATTTATTTAGGAATGAGGTGTTGGCTATGTTTTCTGGTTTCTTTGCTTTTTAACCTGCAGCTTCTGGCCCTATGTTCATTCTCACAAATTATAAAATATATATGATCGTCAAAGAGAGTCTAGAAATCAGGAAGAAAAGCTGGTTGGAGGCGCCTGTTCCTTCTCACTGCCTGCCCAGAAGGATCTGATCTACAGCTCTGGCTTTCAATCCCACTCATGAATTGATGGATTGATTTGTTTGTTCAATAAGTAAATATTTATTGAGCTGGCGCTTGAGGCCTTGGGAGGGCCCTCTAGGTGGGCAATTGCATCCATTATGCTTAAGTAGATCCCATTGGCTTTCTCGGGGAATGTGACCCTGGGCCGCCCTCCTGGAGCATCTCATGCATATCCATGGCTTCAGCTTTGGAACGATGACAACTGAAAATGTTTTCTTTTTAGGTTTCTCTTGCAAGCTTCAGATGTCAATATCCAAATGCTTACTTGGTATCTTCACTTGGTATCTCAAATTCAGCTCACATTAAACACACACAACTTAAGTTTTCTAACGGTACACACTATCTTAATTATATGGCTCTTGACCAATTCATTCTGCAGCCCCACATCCAGGGGGACCTTTCAGAATCTAAAAGTGACATTGCACCCCCCCAGAAATCCTTCTAGTGCTTTCCATTACCCTCAAGGTAATAATAATGATCACTGACTAATAGTAACTAGCATGTATGTTGTACTAGGCACTGTTCTGTGCTGTACATATTTCACCCCATTTCCTATGTCACCCCATTTGAGCAAAACCAAAATTGTTGCAATGGCCATAACGTCCTGTGAACATGACCCCCACCTGCTTCTCCTGGTTTATCTTTGTATTTGTGATTTCCAGCTACAGTCTTTCCCTCTTTTAGAAAATGCAGTCCCCCTTCTCAGGTTGGACTTGAAGTTGACTGGCTTCTGGAAACTATGGTGTGAATTCTAAGTAAGCGCCCAGACTGATGAGCAGCTCATCTACGCCATCTTGGGTAACGAACATCAAGGTCCCTGGTCCAGCAGGAGAAGAGGCTTCTGGTGTCAGTTTTGCATGGTGATTTGGGGAAGCCCGTCTCTGACTCGATGAGGACACTGTGATTCCAAGGGAAAAGAATCCATTTTCAACTTGTTAGAACAAAATACAGGAATTTACTGGAAGCATACTGAGCATCTGATAAATCCCAGGAGTATAATAAGGTGAGCCCAGTCTCAGAGGGAACTAGAGCTGGAAACCAGACAGTAATCAGGATGGGGGGTTGCCTGGGTGGCTCAGTGGGTTAAGTGTCTGCCTTTGGCTTGGGTCATGATCTCTGGGTCCTGGGATCCAGCCCCGCATCATGCTCCCTGCTCAGTGGGGAGTTGCTTCTCCCTCTCTCTCTCTCTCTCTCTGCTCTCTCTCTGTTTCAAACAAATAAAATCTTTTTTTTTTTTTAAAGCATGGAGTGGGAAGGTCTGTCTATCACTCTCTCTAGACCAGATGTCCATGCTTCAGAATACACACGGCTCCCAGTTCTTCACAAATGCAGGTCCACTGACCAGTCCAGAATAATGAACATTCCTCAGCTCAGTTCTGAACCCTTTGGGAAAATCATCTGAATGGCCCAGCCAGGACCAGGAATCTAATTGGAGCTCCGGAGGGTGGGGTCAGGGAATATAGCCCTGTCTGCTAGAAGGGAAACTGTGGTCTGGCCAGAAACCCTGAAAGGTGCTGCTCCTGGCCTTCGCTTTCTCAGCTTTAAAAGCTTCCTGAGCATCTTGATTTCTCCCAGCTTGCTCCCTGCATGGAGAGCTGAAGCTCAGTGTCACGGATGACACCGTGCCACTCTTGAAATACAAATGGAATGCAGCCCAAACTCTAAGGATCTGGGGATTAAGCACAGAAACCTCTTGTGCCATTTCTGCAAAGAAGCTACAAATCCCCTAAGTACCAGTGAAGGGGAGGCTTCCACAGGGAAAACCTCAGAGAAATCAAACACTTCGCTCTGCTCTCATGTCCTACGAGGGGATTTCTGTTTTCTAACAGTGAGCTTGGATTTATTTTTTGCAAAGCCAAAGCCCACCGTTAGCGCGGGAGACAGAATGCGTCACAGCAGCGGCCGGGCATCACTCAGTGGGCGTAATACTAATACCACTGTGTCCCTGTCCCAGGGAAGCTGTGTGTCCTGGAGTCCATGTGTCCACAGTGGGTGGAAAGTCTCCCTCAGCCTTTTAACCCACGTCTCCTTCCACCTGCCACAGAGCTGATTCTTGATCATGTAAGTTCTGCCCATCCTGATTTTGCTCCTACGCAGGTACCCTCCATCTCCAGGGAGACCAAGTCTTTCCTTCTTGTCTAGTGAATTCTACCATCCCGGAGGCTTAGCTTAAATGGCACCTCTTCTGTGAATACTTTTAAATTCTTGATACTTTATTGAGAGGTGATTGACATTTTGTAAAATTCACTCGTTTTAAGTGTACAACTCAGTGGTTTTTAGCAAATTTACCTAGTTGTGCAACTATCAACACAGTCTAATTTAGAACATTTCCTTCTCTCCAGAAGGATCTCTTATGCTCTTTGGCAATCAGATCCTCGTTCCCACTCTCAAGCCAGGCAACCACTAATCTACTCTCCATCTCTAATAGATTTGCCTTCTCTGTGAATTCTAGACTCCTCCTGGCAGTCATTCTGTCCTCTAGGCTCCTAACATCCTTTGTATGTGCTTGGAGAATGATCTGGTAATTGTTGTTTATGTGTATGTTTCTCCAGCTAGAGTTTAAATACCAAACCTGCTCTCTTACCCTGGGGACTTATTAGTAGAACCCCTGCAGATGGTAGGTAGGCTAGAATAGTCTATGATTTTTAGTCATACGATCATTATTAGTCAATAGTATGACTGAGCGCGGGCACAAATTCAGTCCATTGCTTGATCTGGGGCAAACTTTCATACCGTTTCTCTTTTAGAATAGCATAGCTTGCATTTCCTGAGCATTTACTGTGTGCCGGAGATCCTTACATGAGCTTCACTTTGATTGAAGAAACAGTTACTATTATTTTTTTCTAAAGATTTTATTTATTTATTTGAGAGAGAGAGAGAAAGAGAACACGTATTGGTTCAAATGAGGGGGGGCCTGAGAAGGAGGGAGGAGCAGACCCCCCTCTGAGCAGAGAGCCTGATGTGAGGCTCAATTCCGGGACGCTGGGAGCATGACCTGAGCCAAAGGCAAACGCTTAATCGACTAAGGCACCCAGGCGCCTGAAACACTATTATTATTGGCATTCGCTGTTATGGAGATGGAGGCTAAGAACTTCCAGAAAGTAAGTGACAGAGCCAGGCCTCAAATTTGGTTCTGTTTAGTCGAGAAGTCCATTCTTTAAACCACAACACTGCACTGCCTCCCAGCCGTGGACAGGGCCTCAGGAGTTTTCAGGAATTTCCTGGGATCGCGATAGGTCTGTGCCTTTCAGGCTTTGACTTGTGATTTGGTCAGTGAGTGTCCCCCAGTGCATTCCCTTGGAGGCCCCTCTGAAAGGGGTGGGACCATTGAGAGCTCTTTAAGGTCTTTGACTAATTTAGTGTGAAATCATTTGATTTTCCTGATCAGCTAAACCAACTGCAGGCTTTCCTTCTTCATTGATTCCTTGCAGGCAATGGCCCAGTGGAATATGAGGTAATAATAACAAACTTAGCATTTGTAAAGCATTTAAGGGGGAAAAAAAAATCCTGCCTGAAAGCTTACTAGAAAAACTGTACTGGATTCTGCAGTTTTGAAATGTTGGAAGCAAAGAAGAGTGAAAGGCGGGATGGGTTTGTGACATTTTGACCTTCCGTGGCCCACAGACACTGGCAGAAGTGAGGCCCAGCTCACTCGGGAAGGATGCTTCTAGGTGTTAGTAATCCGAGTGATAACCCGGATTCTCTGGCTGCACCCTCCTCAGGGACTGGAGTACACTTCACCTGAAAATTCTCACAGTTGTTTAGGTCATAGTCAACAGACTTGAATGCCTGCATGCTGGCAGGTGATGCACAGGAATGAAGTGAGTCCAGTGTGAGGCAGTAGGGAATGGTGGGGATTGTGGTAACAAGGAGAAAACAGCTCCTGTTTTCAGGGAACAGCTGCTCCTCAGCACCAGTTCCTTGTTTTCTTAATTCTTCTGAGTTTTAAAAAGAAGCCAGAAATCTGGCTATTGATTGAAAATCATGTGGTTCCACTACCTATTCATCTATCAGTTGAGCTGATTGAAAATCATGTGATTCCACTACCTGTTCATCTATCAGGTGAGTCCGTGTCTATTGGGAGCTTACTGTGTGCCAGGCCTGCTGAGGGGCTGAGGATATAACCGAATAGAATAGACAAAGCCCTCGGCTTGCTTAGTTAGAAACATGTAGAACAAACAGACCACATTCGCTGATCAACTTTGGTCCACGGACCACTAGTTGGCAACGTCTGGCTTAGGCTCTTGATCCTTTAACTTGCCTTTTCCCTGCCATGTCCCTGAGGGCCATGGATGCTTCTACTGCTGTTCCCTGCTCTCCAGGTGGGGTGTCAGGTTCAACCACAGCTTCCCCTGGACACTGAGGCCTTTGCTGCGTGTTTGATACAGCTGTGCACTTTGCCAGGGGGTGGCTTCTCTCCCCACCAGGATTCAGAGCTTAACCTGGCTCCAGAGCCAGGTTTTGGAAACACCCAGAATTTTGGAACACCCCATTTCTCACCCTCTATTCTGTTGCCCACTGACCACTAGCCTCCAATAACGTACGGGTTCACCCTGCAAAAACATGTCTTTTGGCAAACTTCTGTTTGCACTGTGGAAAAATTTATCAGCTTAGTAAAGGAATCCCATTCCAAAGCTTGAGAAAGTCCACACACACTTTATTTTGCTATTTTGGCAACAGGCATCAAAGGACCCAGTTTGCAGATGCAAGGGATCAGTCATACCGGGGCTGGCACCCAACAAAAGCAAAAATCACGAACAAAATAATAATAAAAAGAGTCTCCATTATAATGTGGATGCAGAACCCTAAATAGGAGATTTTCGAATATAACACCCACCTCCAACCCATACACTACCCCCCAAAAGATTCACAGGGCCTCCTTTCTTTTCCCCAAGATGGAGCCCTGTGACTTTAATGACCTGTGTTTTCCCTCAGGCTGACTTCTGTGGTCTCCCTAGACATCTCCTTAAGAACTTGGCTGTAGGAATTGCTCTTCCTTCTCCTTCTTGGGAGGTTCTTGGCCCAGTGTCCCAGGGCCCAAGTGCTAGTCCCCAAACCCTCTTCTGTAGCTTTCCCACCCTGGGGCATGAGCATTCCTGAGTTTCCAGACTCAGTCCAGTCCAAGCCTTTTCTACCTGGAGCCACAAAGGTTGAAGATGTGAGAAGGTCAAGCGCAAAGATGATGCTGTAGCAGAGATGCGGATGGTGGGAGGTTTTGTGTTGTGTCTGAGCAAAGTAAAACTCAGGAGTAGTGAAGGGAAGAGAGATGTATGGATGGACCAGAAGGGGGACAGATGGTGAAAGCAACCTTGTTTGGCAGGTGACATGTGAGGAAGTGGTCTTAGGAAGGTTAAAGGTCATCTTCAAGGGCACATAGAAGGAGCCAGGACTGTACTCCAGGGTTCCTGCCTTCTAATCTCAAACTGCAGCCCTCCACGGTGGTGGTCCCTCTGCCTAGACCTCTTGCCCCACGTGAAAACCAAAGACAGGCAGGAGTGCTCTTGAACCGCCATGTCTCAGCTTTCTCTGAGGCACATGTCCCAGGCAACTTGGACTAATTCCAGGGAAGCACAGGGAAGATCTGTTTTTGGTACTAAAATCTCAGTTTCTTGGCCAGGGTGGCCACCTGGAAGGTTGGCACCAGGAGAGGAGGGAAAAGAAACAGCCTCAGACAAGGAAGAGGCCAAGAGTATGCCTGTTTTTGCTGACATTTATCAAGCCAGGCGGCGGCAGCCATACCTCGAGAGTGTCAGTGTTTCTGGATGGAGCCCGGGGTGGGGGGTGGGAGGGTAGGGGGGGCTCTTCTACTCACAGACCTTGCCAGATCAGCTCTATCTAAACTCCAGCCACTGCCCTCCTGGTCCTTTTGCTACATGCTACAAAGTGAAATTCGGTTTCCAAACCTGCTATACAACTGGCTAAGTTCTAGTCTGGGAAATACTTTTCTCTCTTCACAGAACTTCCTGTGCTCTCTTCCTGTGCCTTAATGCATTAGTATTCTTCTGTTTGTAAGTGACAGAAACCTAGTCAGACTGGCTTAAGCAAAAAAATGCTCAATATTAACTTAAAAAGTGCAAGGTATGATGTCTTCAGGTACGACTAGATCCAGTCTCATTCAGTGTGATTGTGGCTGAGAAGATGTTAACAGAAATCTTTCTTTCTGTCTCTTGTCTCTCTTTTCCTGTCTGGTGATTTCATCCTCAGCCTGGTCCTCTCTAAATATTGATAAAGATCGATTGGTTAGGAAGTTTGTATCTTACCATTACAGGAATTCCAGCAAAATGACATACCTCTTTTGCAATAGCTCCAACAAACGTCTAGATGGCCAGTCTTCAATCTTCAGTGGACAACTTAGATCGTATGACCACTCCCAAATCAATGATGGGGACCAAACTGCCATTGGCTGAGCTTTGATTACTAGTCCATCCTCAGATTCATAGAGCAGAGTCAGCCATATGCCCCTACATATGCCCACATAGACTGGGCGTAAATAGGGGAGAATGGATGTCGGCACAAATGTTAGATTCTAAACTCCACGTGAGGATGTATAGTGCTTAGCCTCTCTGCCACTGTATTTCTGGTATTGAGCAAAACATCAGATGCAGAGTAGGTGCTTCGTAAATGTTTTCTGAATAGAGTAATACGCCCCCACAGCACCCTATACCTCCTCTGTCATAGATGCTGATCAGAGTGTTTCGGATTTGCTATCCTGTGGGCCTTCCTCCTTTTGCCACACTATGTCTGAATCACCGTTTCCACTCTGGCCACCGAGCACCGGGCCCCTTAATGGCAGGTGCTCAGTAAATACGTAATGTAAATGGAGGAAAAAGGAAAGAAAGTTCTTTGAGATGTGGAAGTGATGCTAACAGTTGTTAAGACAGATGACCATAGTTTGTGAGGGTGAATGAGCAATGGAGGATAAAGTCTGAAGTCATCTGCCCAGGCTACCTCAGGATGCTTCTTGCAAGTGGGGTCCCCGGCCTGCACTTGTTGAGGTTCAGGGCAGGCTTGCTGGCATCTCAGAGGTGCAGGTGGGCGGATGCCGTGGGAGAAGGGAGCCAGCGGTCCCTGTGTGCAAGGAAGGCTGCGTATCCTGTGGTACTGAGGCAGCGTTGGATGAAGGAGGGTCACGATGGTGAGCACACACAGTGTACTTTGTGTGTGCCGTGAACTGTGTTGAGCACGTTTGCATGTGTCACCATCACCTCAGGAGGTAGGCACTGTTACCAATGAGGAACATTGTAAGAGGTTTGCTCAAAGTCACCTTTGAACCCAGATAGGCCGCCTTCACAGCCGGTACTACTCATAACTAGACCATGTGATTTCCTGCAGGGCAAGGAACAGGAAGGGAAAGGAGAGGACGTGCAGACAAGCTCTGAGACTAAGGTAGACATCAGGAGGCTACTTATGGTGCTGTGCCTTCAGGCAAGTGACTTCTTCAAAACGTAATCTGTTCTGCAAAATAGGGATTAAAAAAATTGGGGAATTCCTAAGGAGGACCAGAGCAAAACTGTGCACTTGGATTTGGGAGACTTGAATTCATGTTCTGGCTTCATTCAGTGGAGTCAAAAGCCCGGCATTGGGGCTGAGAGTCAGGATGGGCTAGGTTATGCCTCAGTAACAGATAGCCCCCAGCTCCCAGAGATAGGAGACAGCCAAGCGCTATTTCTCACGTTTGCTCTGTGTCCATCATGGCTCAGCTGGAGCCCTTCCTTCCTATCTCCTCACTCCAGGACCGAGGTTCCTGGGACAGCCGCTGTCTGGGATCCTGGTTTTGTCACAGCTGAGAGAAAGTCATGAGTTGGACTCTGGCTCTGAGCTTCAGATGGAGGCGATGCCCTTCCCTTTTGCTCACACTCCCATGGTCCAAAATGAATCACAGGTCACACCTCACTCCAAAGGGGCAGGGGAGTGTGACTTTTTTATGTGTCTGTAAGGAGAGAGAACCGGAAACATGGTTCCCATCTAAGATCCAGAATCCATGTGGTCTATAAAAGCCCCCTTCTACTGCAGGTCCTCAGTCTCCCCTTGTGTAAAATGAGGCCAATCACTCAAAACTCTTGGAGGATTGAGTGTCACCTGTGAAAATAAATGCCTTTTAAAATGCAAAGTTTGTTCTAGAGCAAGTGACTTTTCCTTCTTTTGCTTGCCCCCTCCCCCGCCCACCCCATCCCTGCTGCATTTTTTTCCTGCCAGAAGCGAAATCCTTGTCTCCTCTCTTCCCCCACCCCACAGAAAACAGTTCACAAATGTTCCTCCTCTCCCCGAGGCCCATGGCTTTTATACAGTCCTGGTAATACATTTTTATTTTCTTGCAGGAACAAGGCCTAAAAATAGATAAAGTGCAGGGCACCAACGATAACCATTCAATGTATTGACCCAGTCACGAGTTTATCTTGGTGCAATTCAAATTCGCTCTTTATTCCCGAAAGCAAAAGCACCTTCGATGGGCAGTTATGGAGGCATTACCAGGGCCATTTGGCAATAAAATGTGACTGACTTCGTTATGTAGTGTGGAGACAAGGAGTAGCAAGTCTTAAATCACAGGGCGGCTGACCCGGATGCATTTGGCACAGACCTATGCAGATAGACTCTGTTTGGTGGCAAACAGCGTTGCAGAGAGGGAGGCTCTATGAAGATGCAGAATTAGTCTACGTTCTTTTGTTTAACTCAGTGCCAAAAGGTAATTTATGTGCAACGTGTAGCAAGCCATATGGTTCTGTCTGGGGGCTGCCAACACCCCCCCCCCCCCGCTGCTATAGCTTTGCCTTCAAGACTTTACATCTCTTAGAGGTAACATGGCAAGAGGGCTGCCTCTTTGCTTCCAGCGGGTAGGTTGTGGGGAAACAACTCTGTTGGAAAGGTCCCCGAAGGCTGCGTTTTTCCCTTAGTGGAGGGTTTTGAAGGGAAGGGAGCAGCAACACACTGTACAGGCATACCTAGGAGATATCACGGGCTCGGTTCCAGACCACCGCAATGAAGCAAATATCGCAATAAAGCGACTCAAATGATTTCTTTGGCTTCCCAGTGTACATAAAAATTATGTTTATGCTATACTGTAGTCTGTTAAGTGTGCCATAGCATTATGTCTAAAAAAAAAATAAAAAATAATTTACATACCTTAATGAGGAAAAGATTTCATGCTAAAAAAATCGTAACCATCATCAGAGCATTTGGTGAGTTGTAATCACAGATCACAGATCACCCCAGGGAATAGAATCATGATAAAAAAGTTTGAAGTGCTGGGAGAATTACTAAAATGTGACACGGAGACCGGAAGTGAGCAGGTGCTCTTGGAAAAATGGCACCGATGGATGTGCTTGATGCAGGGTGGCCACAAGCCTTCAATTTGTAGAAATGTTAGTATTGAAGAAGCATGATAAAGCACAATGCAGTATGGAAAACAAGGTATGCCTGTATTGAAAGTTCATTCCCCCAGTCTCTCTCCCCGCCACTCCCATCCCTGCAAACGGCATTGTATGTACTCTGTCAAGCAGTTTTCCACCTGTGCATTCTTTGCCAGTGTCCTATCTGCAGGGTTGTTTTTTGCCCAGAGAAAGAGTAGGAGCTGCCATTTTCGTTCCTCCTTCCTGTTGGACGTAGTAGTTCAGACCTCCATTCTCCATATGTCATGTCACCCTAATGACATCCTTCTATGGGCTGTTCTTACTCCCTCCCCTGGATGAAGAGCCTGAGACTCTGAGGGGCAGCAGTAGCTAGTAACTGTACCTGATGCCTCGCATGCCCGCTGGGAGCCAGGCACGTGCTTGACACATTAAACGCACGATCACACTCACCCCTCCAGAGTTCATAATGTTATTATCCCATTTTGCAGAAGAGGCCATGGATGTGTAAGAAGGGGAAAGGACTTGTTCCAGAAAGAACAGCTTCTAGGTGGCAGAACTGGACCTAAAAAACTCTAAGCTCCTCCCAGTGTTCTGTAGTGGGTGGTGAGATTCCGGAGCTGAATTTTCTCTGAAGACGGGAATAGAGGGCAGATCGCAGACAACATGGATCTTTTCCCATCTCTCCTTCCCTCGCCTGTCAACCACAGTGGGTCATCACAGTCTTTCTGAGGATTCAGGTGTCTCTTTGCAGCTTCCCTCATCCCACACTGTGCCAGAGAGGCTCTGGGTCATTCACACCCTGTGGCTTGTTCTCACTCCACACTGCCGTCTAGCTCTCCTGCACTCAGACACCCAGCTCTCGGGCAATCTCATTAAACTGGCTTTAATTACTTCTGTGAAGGCAAGGGGAGACTTCTCCTGTGCCCCTCTGCCATAGCCATTATTGATTGGCCACCGAGACGGTTCTGTTAGACAGCAGATTATAAGAGGTTAGTTTCCCTAATTCTCCAGCTCTCTTCCTGGCGATAATTGCTTCCCAGGTGAAGCATCATCCCAAACAGAGGCGTCTTGCATTGGTTCTTCCACCTTCACTTGCTTTTGAAGTCAAGTTTAGCACAGTTGGGAAATCCGTATGGCCACTGTTTCTCAGGGCAGAAGGCAAATCTAAGATGTCACGGTGAAGGTTGGCCCTGTTGTATGAACTCTCTGGCAGTTGTCTCAAGGTCATTTGCTGTGGGAGTCTATCTGCTGTTTCTTCTGCCCGCCCTGAGGATGGCGAGTCAGTCCTGATTTTCCCAGTGCCTGGGATATATTTGCTTTTCTCTTCAAAAGGTTCAGGTGATTACTGAGGTCTTTCCAACCTTGAGATTCCTTGGTAATTCTTGGCAGGAGGGTCTTGCCTCTCGGGTAGATTTCTTTTTGACTTATTTCTGTGTCTGTTCCTGATCGACTCTTGATGCCATTGAACCCCCTGAACACTGACAGACATCAATCATGCATCAAGGGGAGGTGACCAAGCTGATAGGTAGGGTCTAGAAACCATTACCCATTACTATGATGGAAGGAACGGAGGTTATTTACATGGGAAGACAAAGACCCACTCTCACCCCAGGGGAGATACAGAGACTCTCCTTCTCACCCCAGGGGAGACAGGAGGCAGAGCCTTCGAACTACAGATGCAGCCTATGGAAGGAGGATCAGTGAGTTCCAGCATGGCCCCAGAGGACAGAATCCCATCGAACGGGAAAATAAGGGGGTTGAGGGGCCAATTTCACATTCTCATGAGAAATAACATTAATGATCAGCTGTTAGAAAAGACAGAGTTGGCTCTTGGCCCTGTGGACTCCTTGATTCTGGGAATGTTCAGGTGGAGGCTGTTAGCTTTGTTTCCTGAGCCATGATTGAGGTACATGCATGAGAATCTGGACATGGTGGTCTTTCTTTCCTTTCCTTTTTTTTTTTTTAAAGATTTGTTTATTTATTTTAGAGAGATAAAGTACATGTATGCGTGCATGAGTTGGGGGAGGGGTAGAGAGACAGAATCCTCAAGCAAACTCCTTGCTGAGCGTAGAGCCCTATGCAGGGCTCGATCCCATGACCCCAAGATCATGGTCTGGACTGAAACCAAGAGTTGGACCCTTAACTGAGCCACCCAGGTGCCCCCATGGTGGTCTTTCTTGGAAGAATACCAAAGAGCAGGGCTTATAAATTCCCAGTGTTGATGTAGGCCAGGCACTGAAATGAAGAGGCTGCATGTGGACTGTGGTCAACTAGAAGACATCTTCCCTTAATACTGAGCTTCAGCTGGTGGCTGCAATTTGGTAACATGGCCTCCATATTGCCAGATTTGGGGGATTTTTTAAAAGCCAGAAATTTAGGCCTTTATGTAAAATCTCCCACATTAAAAAATGTCACCTCATGTTAAACCAAGGTCACTGAGACACCAGAACTCTTGACTTCTGAATAACCAATGGAGCATCTTCACGATACCGCTGTTGATAAGACAGTGATGTCTTTACTCGATGAGGACACCATTATGTGGGTTTCCAGTGGTAGAACCCTGGAATTGGTTGGATCGTTCTTTTTGCACCTGGAGAGAGACTTCCATTCATGATCCATTGTCCATTATTGATCCTCTGTATTCAGTTCTGTTCTACCAAATATTTTTATTTTGGTCGGTGATTTGACAAGGACCAAGAAGGCTTACTGATGAGATCTGCAGATGATACGAAGCTGAGTATGATAGTTATGAAGAGGGATGAAATCAGGACTCAGGACCGTATGATCAAATGGGAGAACTTGAGAGACCCCAGTAAGTTGAAATTCAGTAGAGGCTAAAGCAAAGTCTTATGTTCGGGTCTAACATAGGAATTGCATTTTCACCAAATGAGAAGAAAAACCAACTTGGAATGTGTACATGTGGGAATAAGATCCGGGAGGATTTGACCACAAAATGAATATAGCCAGCAGTTTGATAAAGATAATATAAAAGCTGAGGATTAAAATATATAGATAGTCATCCATTCATCACTTCTTACTAAACATTTTCTCTGTGCCAGCAGACATGCTACATGGAGGGAATAAAGAGGGGAATAAGGCTGGGCCCTTGCTCTTGAGGCTTTCCCAGCAACCAATTCAGATACTTGATAGTTCAGTGGAATATATTTTATGGAAGAGATGTCTACAGAGTACTGTGGGAATCCAGAATATACAGTGCTTGCTTTTCTAATATTACATAATCTCACATAGAAAGCAAAATGAGGTTTATTTATTTATTTTTACTTATTTTATTTGTATTTATTTTTTTCCAGCCTGCCTGAATATCTTATTTTATTTATTTATTTATTTATTTATTTATTTATTTATTTATTTATTTAAATTCAACTAGCCAAGGTATAATACATCATTGGTTTTTGATATAATGTTCAGTGATTCATCAATCAGGGTATAATGGACATATATATTAGTTTCAGGTGTACAACATGATTTGAAATTTGCACACATTGCCAACTGATTACTACAGGAAGTCTGGTTAATATTCATCCCGATACATAGTTATAAAAATTCTTGTTTCTCTTGTGATGAAGACTTTTTAAGAAAATGAGGTTTTAAAGGAAGAGTAAGAGTTTGTCATGTGAAAACTGGAGGGTATAGTAACAGGGGTAGCAATAGTAGGTATTTGTGCTTCTTGCCACTGGTATTCGGCAGTTGGCTTTATGAGGCCTGGGACATCTCTTACCTTTGTGCTTTGCATGACGTTGCCTCTGCTCTTGGACCTCAGGGTGGAATGTGTGACTGATAGAGACAGTCAGGGCATTCTGTCTTTTAGCCACCCAAGCTGGACCAGTTAGGGATAAGGAGATACCTTTCTGGAACTATCAAACACCTGTCCAGCTGGTTGCCAACAGGAGAGAACATAGATGTAGGAATTCTTGTAGTCGGGTGGCGGGTTTAGAGGAGGTAAGAATGGAATCAATATCAAGGAAACAATGACAAGAAACAAAGACAAGAAATTCTGCCCCACATTATAATTTGAACCCTAGACCAAATTTTGCTTGAAATATCATCCACGGACCGCATGGTTGTTAAACGCACGTGGCAATTCACTTTCATTTTTCTTGTCTCACTTTGGGTTGAATTACCTGTCCGTTTCAAATAGTGGGAATCCTGTGTGATTTTATCTACCGCGGTGGTCATGGGAGAGAATAGACATTCCAGGAGGAGGAACAGCATGGGTGGAACACAGAGCTGCAAGGAAATGCCATGTGATCCTGAGATCCAACTGGTGTGTGTCACTGGGTGCCCAGAGGATGCTGGTGGGCGATGCAGCTAGAGAGGGGGCCGGAGGCTAGATTATGATGAGCCTTGATGACGCCCTAGCCTACACTGTCCTGTGTTGTCTGGTCATCACCGAGGTGCTAATTACAGCTTTTAATGGAGCAGAGCCCTGATCCCTTTGTGCGAGGCTTCTGCGGGTGCTGTTCAGAATGTATACAATGCTTCTGCATTTATTTCCCAGTGACACAGGGAAGTTGGTGAGTGTACCCGTCTTGTGAAAGCACAAGTTGGAACAGAGAGATTTAGCAGTTAGCTCAGGCTTACCTGGTGAAGAATCCCAGCTCCGCAGCATCCAGGCATCCACTGGTGGGAGCGAGTGGCCCTCTGGCTACAAGGAGGCAGGAAGGGAGGGAAGAGCTGGAAGCAGTAAACATTGCAGCAGCATGAGCTTTCTGGGGGCAGCCAGTGTTCAGCAGGGGCTCTGGCTTCAGGTTCCTGCTTTAGGGATGCTTCTGAGTTCAGATTACACTATCAAGTGTGGCCACTTACCAGGCCCGTCCCTGTGGACCCAAATAATAGTACTCTCTTCCCACAGCCAAGGAAGCATTGACAGTAGTCACCAGTGAGGACAGCTGGGCCCAGCAAGACAAGAAGCTCAGAGCAAACAGAAACTAAAAGCGTAATTCTGGACACACAGGAGGCCCGGGGAAACTCTCAGAAACAGCTGGGAGACAGTTGGAGGGCCTGTGGCCATAATAATTTGCGTATGAAAGAAGAGCAGCATCTCATTTTGTAGTCACAGGCTGATGAGGTTGGGGACTTATGATTTACATATATTTCATTGTCTTTTTAGGGGAAAAAAAACAGTGTGCGTCTTCTGCCAGGGATTCATGCATTTGTGTGTAAAAACAGGCAGGGGCGCCCACACCTATCTTTTGCTCAACAATACTGAGTGTATTGGAAAGATCACTGCTGTGATAGGGAGCTGGTACCTGTTCTTAAGAAAGAAACAGTAATAAAATCCTTCCAAGGTTTTATCTCCAGTATTAAAAATGAAAAGAAAAAAAGCCGTTTTCACTTCCTGAGACGTGCCAACCTCCTTCTTGCCTCGAGGCCTGTGTGCCTGGTACTTCCTCACTCTAGAACACTCTCCTTGTTCCGTTTTCCAGGCCTTCTGTTGGCCTCCCTCTGTGGTCTCCTTTTAAATGTCACCGCATCAGGGGCACCTGGGGGACTCAGTCACTTAAGCCTTGATTTGGGCTCAGGTCATGATCTCATGGTCGTGAGATCGAGCCCCACATCAGGGTCCATGTTGGGCGGAGAGCCTGCTTAAGATTCTCTCTCTTCCTCTCTGTCTGCACCCCCCCCAAAAATAATAAAAAAATAAATGTCACCGCATGAGAGAAGGCTTCTCTGATCTGGATAAGGCAGATTTTTCTTCTATTTGTTTTAATGGCGCTTTCTGTTTTCCCTTGGAAACACTTCTTATCTTTGTTTATAGTCTTTCTTCCCTGCTAAACTACAAGTTCTCCAAGGGCAGCTTCTGTGTCGTCTTGCTCACGACCATCTCCGTAGAGTCTAGTGTGGTATCTCACGCTGTGAGTGATCAATGATGATTTTTTGGTTGCATGCGTCAGGTTGTTCTTTCCGACTCCAAATTGGATACGTTTGCCACTGTTAGTTGCTTGGCTTGTGAAGCCTACATGCAGAGATCAGAAACACGTATGCTTCGTTGGGCCAGGTGGGAACAGTGACCAGTGGGAGCTCATACCTTGACCCAAAGGGAACAGGTGCCAAAGTGGATTGGCTGTTTTGTTGCCTTCCAAGCAAAGTGGACCCAGTGTGGGCCTGTCTTACAGTCTTGTTGGGAAAGTTTTGAAACCTTGAGTTTATGAGTTCCCTTCCAATTCTTTAATGTTGACAACACTTTTTAAAAGTAAACACTTCTATGGATCAAGACACTCAATATGTGGGAGCTGGACCTGGCCTGGGCACCATGGTTGGTCTTTGGAGAGAAGGTCAACCATTCATGCCTTGTTTCCCTGCTCAGACTGCACGAGGAAGAGAGAATACAATCCTCAGTATCATTTAAAGAATGCTTGTTGAAAACCAGAGGTGAAAATAGGGCAGCCAGAATGATGAAGGGTCTGAAACCATGCCATGCACGGAGCTGTTGCCCAAAATGCAGATCGGTGCATGTGGCTTTTCAGCTTTGCTGCCCTGGCTCTGCCATTCTGGTGCCTGATTTATCATGATAATAAGAATTTGGACCCCAAAGTGCTGCAGGAGTTATAACCACAAACACATGGGTGGTAGGTAGGGAATGAGGCCGATTATTAACAAATATATTGGTGATTTATGCACTCATATGGATGTGGTCCTTCTTCCAAGTAGACCCCTGAGGAGGTCATAGCTCTGTTCCAATTACATGGCAGTGTCCCAGCTCTTCTGGGAATTGCTCTTTGGAAATTGCCATCAGAGCCTGAACATAATTTTTAAATGTCCTCAATTGTGACAAATCTCCAGATTTGATTTTTTGAAACAGCCAAGAATTATTTGGAGCTAAATCTGGTGAATTAGTTTGATGATTAAGCTTAACAGTACTGTTTAGGGCCACTGTGATGCAATCAAGCCTTAACAAGAACACGGCTAGGACAAAACATGCAAGGATCAGACACAGGCCAATGGGGAGGAGGGGAGGACACGGGACCAAGTGGAACCCCACTTAGTTAGGGTAGGATATGGGCTTTACTTCTCCAAAATGCCCAAGGTATTAAATCGAAAAGGCAAAGCAGAATCAGACATGGTTTAGAAGGCCTGGGATGAGCCGGGATTTATAGAACGAACCAGGATATTGGAGTCAGGTCCTCCTGTTTCTTGGACTGAGAGACAGCTCCTTTTTTAGGCAAGTCTGCAGGGTCTACTCAGGGGCATGGAGAGCTGAGCCAAGCTCTGATAAGAAGATTTGTAAGAGTAATATACAAATGGTATGAGTAGGGGTTTAGGAGGGACCACCAGCGATGTGGGGAGGATAGAACATGAAGCAGGTTGACTAGATGGATGAACATGCGTATCATGACAGAGGCTTGGCATTTCAGTGAGCTTCTTACTAAGTCCTTCTCTGCCCAAGTGGTCTGCTTTCTGGCTTTCTTTACATCATCTTCTTACCACTCTCCCCCTGGCTCTCTGAGCTCCAACCAGAAAAGCCAACCAGTGGCTTTCTTTCTGTTCTTTGAACACACCTAATTCCTTTCTGCTCTGGGGCCTGTGCTCTTGCTGTCATGATTCCTAGGACACATTTACTTTCAACTTACACCTGACTGGCTCTTTCCCATGTAGGTCTCAACTCAGATATTAACATCTCCTTGACCATTCAGACCAAAGTAGTTTCCCTCCATCCCCCCAGTTACTTTTAACCCAATACCCTGTTTTGTGTCCTTCGTAGTGTATCCAAACTCACACTGTTTATTTGCTTGCTTCTTTCTTACCCACCTGCCAGCAGTAGAATGGAATTCAGTGAGGGCAGGGCCTTTGTTCTCTCATTGACCCTCAGGGCTGTAACCGTGCACGACGCATGACAGGTGCTCTGTCAATATCTACAGAATGAATCCACACATGAATGATAGCTTGATCCATCAGATGGAATTAGCCCCTTGAGTGTGGAGGGTGAGAGAATTCAGGGAATGAAGAGAATCCCCCTGTGTTACTTGGCCCCAGAATTATTTGGCAGCCAGTTTTAGATAATGGGGGCTGTCCCATTTGATGGGCTTTGGAATTCAGTAGCAGTATAGATCCTGGGCCCCCAAACTTGGGGACTAGAGGAGGAGAAACAGGAGCTGATAGAGCATCCATCACCAAATGAACAGTATAAAACAGTGGATCCTGAAAAATCTGGCCAGTAAAAGAATTCCAGAACGAAGTGAGTCACCCACAAATGAACGCATTCTGAATGTTTGTTGGGCAGTTCGTCTCTCAGGCTTATAATTACCTGTCTTATTGTATTTGTCTCCACTTGACAGCCTCAGGGAGAAGGGTCCTCTGCCATTCCATATCCATCCTCAAAGAATATTGAAAGAGCTTTTCATCATTCCAGGCTGACTTATTCTTTGAAATAATCTGTGTCTCTGTAGAATTCTTTCTGTGGAGCCTTTATTTTATATTAAAATGTACTGTGATGTGTGATTCCTGCCCTGTCTCATCTTTAAACTCTGCAGTACCTGGAGAGTGTTTTCTTTACCTTAAAAATTAGGCAAATAAACCAAGCAGTTCAGAAAACAATCCACTTTATCAACACAAAGTGGTAACAATAACCATAACCATATCACTAATAATAAAGCTTGGAAAACAGAGCCTCTGCCAGCCACCAGCCATCAACCATAGTCTCAGCACTGGGACATTCTTAGGCATTAGGGGCAGGCTGGAGAATGGAAACCTTTGTACAGAGATATCCCCCGCAAAGGGATCTGGAGGGGGATGGTTGTTCCAATAGGAGGCATGGGTTAAATACATCAAATTCGTTCATTTGTTATTCACTTACATAGAAAGTGCTTTGTGACATTTTGGGGCTGTTGAGGTGACGGGTGGCTTTAGTTCTCTTCTACTTCCCCGACTTTTAAATTGGGATATAACACTTCTATTAAAAAACAAGGAGCTGAGGCTCCTTGTAAAAACAGGATCATTCTTGTCAAGCACTCACAAAGCGGGTGGCTGAGCAGAACCCCAGACTCCTTTATGGACCCCATTTTTGAGCTCTGTTACCAAATTCCAATGTAAAACCAACAGTGACATAATCGTGGTAATAAGCAACAATTTGTGTACAATTTTGCAATTTTCTGAGGGCATTCGTGAGTAATCTTATTTAATCACAGGACAATTTGGGGAGATGTAAGAATTTTGAGACTGGGGCAGACCTGCCGGGCGTTCCTGCTCTGTGGTTTGTTTATCCTTATGTGCTTGGCATTTTCCTACACCCGAGCTTAAGTGTACTTTGTCCATTGAGATATTTAACTATAAATCCCTTTCAGATGATCTGTTAAAATGTTATATAAGCCCTGTGTCAGCAGTGGCACCCGGGAAACCTTTCTTTATCTAAGACACTCGGTGACATCCCTGT
The DNA here is from genome assembly GCF_037043125.1 of Eumetopias jubatus. Classification (NCBI taxonomy): domain Eukaryota; kingdom Metazoa; phylum Chordata; class Mammalia; order Carnivora; family Otariidae; genus Eumetopias; species Eumetopias jubatus. The sequence continues at coordinate 91,217,982 of NW_028274818.1, forward strand.
TCCTTGTCCCTTCCTTTCTCCATATGCCCACCTCTGAGTTGTTGTTCCTTGCTGGAACAGCCTTCTTTTTCCACGTTTGTCAGAAGTTCCTTGATACCTGGAGGTAGCACAGGGCCGAGAACGTCAGCAGAGAGATCAGCCCATCAATAAATGAGCTGCATCTGGGCACCAGGAAACCTTGGTTTCATTCTGAGCCCCTCTCCCTTCTCCTGGCTGCAATTTCAAGTGCAAATTCACTCTGCTCGGTTCCTTGGTTTTCTTGTTACTCATTCATGCTTTTGAACAAGGTGGGGTGGTTTTTTTTTAATGTTTACTCTCCCCGCTCATGATCTTTCTCTCTCTCTCTTAATTGCTCTCTCTCTCTTTCTCAAATAAGTAAATAAAATCTTTTAAAAAGTGGCACCTGGGTGGCTCAGTAGGTTGAGCATCTGCCTTCGGCTCAGGTCATGATCCCAGGCTGGTCCTGGGATGGAGCCCCGTGTTGGGTTCCCTGCTCAGCAGGGAGTCTGCTTCTCCCTCTCCCTCTGTTCCTCCCCCACTCGTACTCGCACTCTCTCTCTCTCTCTCTCTCTCTCGCTTTTGCGCTCTCTCTCAAATAAATCTTTTAAAATAAATAAATGTTTTAATTTCCACTAGTAAAGTTTGACCATATCATCCTTTATGAAATGAACAGATACTATAGACAAGGCTAAATCTGCACAAGCCTCCACCCTCAAGTCTACCTCCCACCCCATCCCCAACTGTTCACACTTTGGGGTGTAACCTATTGGACCACCCACTGCACAATTACAAATACTTGGCAGCAGAAAGGCACAATATACAGTGTTGTTACTTTGAATAGGTGCATTTAAGAAAACTACAACATGCTTGCTGTGTCCTATGATAGCTTGCTTTCTTGGTCCGTTCTCAACACAGTATCTTGGGAATATGTACGTGTTGATGCATTTCTCATTGTTGCATGGTATCCCATAGGTGACTGCATTGGAGTTTGTCTACTCCTTCCTCCAATCCTGGATAGCTGGGCTGTTCCCAGTTTTTGCTGTGATGAACATCTTGCAGTGCACTTCTCATCATATGCCTTCCTTTGTGCTTGGATGAGTGTTTCTCCAGGAATATACTGAGAGGAATTGTATATCATAGCTTAGAAGTGTCTCAGTGTTTTAAAGATCATGCCAAAGTGCCTTCCAGAGCAATCAGGCCAATTTCTACTCCTACCTTGTCCTCGCCAATTTTTGGTATCATCGACTTGATTTTTCTGATCCGCCCAATTGGTTCTCTCTTTGGTGCCATCGTGGCTGATTTGTGAATCCTGGTGAGTTTCTAGCATAGTTTCTGGGACACACCTTGCCTTCTGCCGATTTCCCAGTACCTAGTCTCCCCACATTGCCTTCGTGTTTACACTGACATACCCCTCATCTCTCCTTTATTCAGATACAGGCTTCTGTCTTATGGTTAGAACGATCCTTTGGCACTGATGAAGTATTTGCTGAATTCACTTATTAATTTCCCAAATGCATCGATTAGAAGACATCCTTTATCCCAGCACAAACACATTCAAAATGAAGTCATCATTTGGTCCTAAGCATGGCCTCTTTTACTGCCAGACTGCAGATCCCCAGTCACTCCCAAAGGAAATCCAGGCAGTCTTTGCTTAATACCATGGAGAGACTTCACCAGCATGTTCTGCTGCCAGGCACCGTTCTGCAGTTCGAGAAACTCTCATTTCTCGTGCATCAATTTTGAAGGTGATGGTATAGACAACCTGTCGAGAGAGCTTGCAACATCCAGATGTTTCATCCTCCTCCAATTATGGGAGGCTTCTGGGTTGTAAAATTACAGTGCAGATATGGAGGGACACAGGATGAACACCTGCCATGTAGATGGACCGACCATATTGTCCTGGGTTAAGGTCGTATTTCCTGGTTGGTAATAACAGATTGATAATGCATTCCCACTGCACTGTTGCTTCATGAGAGATCTGTCTTGGCAAAGTCTCAGGGAAAGCAAGTGGGAGTTGAAAGGGCTGATGTAAAGGAGAAGGATTAGTTCTGTTCTTGTGTGCTTTCAGCAACCAAAATAATCCTTTGTCCTCATTGCTATCTGGGCTGTTAGCCTAGAGCATTTTTTCATTCAACCGTTTTACTGAGCATCAAGCTTATATCAGAGACTGTGCTAATGCTGGTGATACAAAGAAAAGGGCAGGGGGTAATAAAAGACCTGGTAATTGCCTTCAGGAAATAGACAATTTAGTAGCAGAGACAGAGACTAATAAAATTTCATGAGGAAGTATTCAATTACAACTATGTGAGTGAAATGAAAGAGAAACGCGTGGTACTCAGGACACACAGCACAGGAACAATAACCAAAAAGCTCCGGAAAGGCTTTCAGAAGGAAGTGACAATAAAGCTGAGAGTTAAGTAGGCAAAGAGTTAGTGAACGAGCATTTCCAGCAGCAAGAGAAGCATGTGCAAAGGTCCTAGGGCCAAAAGAAGGAGTAGTGCATATTCAAGGAACTGAAAGGCGGCCAGTGTGTTTGGAAGGCCCTTGTCAGGGGAAGTACTGCACAGTGTGTGACTGGGGAGCCTTTGGGGTCCAGACAGAAAGTATTTGGATGATGTTAAGGATCTGTGGTCTTATCCTAAGAACAAAGGAAAGCCATTGGTGAATGTTAAGTGTATGTGTGGTAATGGGGGACGGAGGTAGTGACTCAGTTTGTGTTTTGAAAAAATGACTGATTGCAATGTAGAAAATAGAAGTCGTATTATTTCATGTCTTTGCGTGGAAGCATTTGAAGACTTCATTACTCTCGGGATGAAATTAAAAGTCTTTAACATCATTGCTAGGATATTTCCCCCTATGGCTAATGTCAACTTTAAAACCTCATTTCAGCAATCCAAAGGAGCTGGCTATTGCTAGGATAATGCTGTGTAACAAACAGTCCCCAAAGCCCAGTGTCTTATGACGACAAGTGTTGTTTTCTCCTTCATGAGTCTGAGGCATTTCTGCTTCAGCCTCCGAATCAGGTTCAGGTCTGGTCTACTTGCCCATCCGTCTGAGATTCATGCAGCTATGTGAATCATGCTTTTTCCATAGTAAATCACAAGAGTATGAGAGGCCAGGAAAACCCCAAAAAGCAAATTTAAAGTCTCTGCACCTGGCACCTCTAATAGCATTTCATTGGCTAGAGCAGGCCCACATCAGTGTGGTGGGAAGGATAGCTCTTCTTTGAAGGGGCAGGCATGGGGAAAGAGGGCATTGAAGGAAGGAACGAAGACCATGCTTGCTCTTCCTTCATTGTAGCTATCCGGGTGGTGAGTGTAACACTGAAGAATACAGGTTTGGAGGCAAGGCTCTGTTACTTTGAAACCTGGCTTTGAAACTTCCCAGCTGTGTGAGTCTGGTTAAGTTAGGATCCTCCTTTTGCATCAGTTACATCATCTGTGCAAAGAAAATTAACAACAATAATTATAATAGTATAACACCTACCTATGTCAGGAGGATTAACTTAGTTAAGTGCTCAGAGAAGTTATTAGGTATTATTAACATAGATTCATCTCTTGGGGTGCCTGGGTGGCTGAGTCATTAAGCATCTGCCTTCAGCTCAGGTCATGATCCCAGGTCCTGGGATCAAGCCCTGCATTGGGCTCCCTGCTCAGCAGGAAGCCTGCTTCTCCCCCTCCCATTCCACCTGCTTGTGTTCCCTCTTTCACCGTGTGTCTCTCTCTGTCAAATAAATAAACCTTTAAAAAAAACAACATAGATTCATCTCTTATTCAAAATTAGTCATGTTTTGAAATTTAAAAATATTAGAATTATTAAATTTTAGGGGCTCCTGGGTGGCTCAGTTGGTTAAGTGTCTGCCTTTGGCTCAGTTTATGATCTCCAGGTCCTGGGATCGAGTCCCGCATTGGGCTCCCTACTCAGTGGGGAGTCTGCTTCTCCCTCTGCCCACCCCCCCCATTTGTGCTCTCTCTCGCTCTCAAATAAATAAAATCTAAAAAAAACCAGAATTACTAAATTTTAGAAAGGCGGTGTGATACATATGGCTTACAGTACATAACTTCCCCCATGGGTTCTGGGACAATAAGCTATCATCAAACTCTTGACTCGTCTGCCACGAAGCACCATCATTCACACAAGGCGGGAACAATGATAAAATGATACACACTCATATATCAGATCACCATTCTGGTTTTCAGGGCATTGTGGATTTTAGGATTGTGGGTAAAAGATGCCAGCTGGTGTTAGCTTTGAAATGTGGTGTGTTAGTGGGTCTTCACGTGTGCAAGCCGCACTTTTGTCTTGAAGTGCCCTTTACGACCCGCTCTGGATATAAATTCTCGTCGTGGCCTGATCCCAAACATCACCTCATTCTTTTTTTTTTTTTTTAAGATTTTATTTAATTGTTTGACAGAGAGAGACACAGCGAAAGAGGGAACACAAGCAGAGGGAGTGGGAGAGGGAGAAGCAGGCTCCCAGCTGAGCAGGGAGCCCGATGCGGAGCTTGATCCCAGGACCCTGGGATCATGACATAAGCCGAAGCCAGATGCTTAACGACTGAGACACCCACGCGCCCCCAAACATCACCTCGTTCTTTGACGCCCCATTATCCCCCCAGCTAGAAATAATTTCTCCTGCTCTAGTGCCCTTGGGACATTGATCTCTCTGTACCCCCTTGTTGTAATTACTTTTATTGATTCTTGAGTTTAGGGATTGTGTCAAACTCCAGGCACCCCATAAACGTTCTTGGATTCAAATGCTATATATGCTTCCATCTTCTTGTCCCTTCTTCTCTCACACCTGATGCTGCTGATGACTACTACAGACCCCACCGCTGGTATCCACTGAGCATCTGCACAGGTACCAACCATGTGCCAAGCATGCACATTCCTTGCCTGGCTCGATCCTCGCACCTGCCTGCAGGGAGGCTGCTAATATGCCAATTTAGAGAGGGGGAAACTGAAGCCAGGAGACTGGTCTTACCTTGCCAGTAAATAGACGTGGGTGTCTGGGTATGAGAGGACTGAATTGACAATGGGCCCGAAGATGCTCTGCGTCCAGATGCTATTTGTTACTCTCTCTGACTCAGAACCACTCAGATATGCTGCTTTCCAGAGCAGGTACTATCTACTAAGTTGTTTTTGAATGAACAAATGAATCTTTTCCATGTGGACCTAGCTTCTGTGGCATCTGTGTGTCAGAAAACCAGAGCCAGACAGAAGTTAAAGCAGTAAAGGCAAATTTTGTTCAGAAACGATTGCAATCGGGAAAGAGAGACCTCGGTACAGTACAGGGCTCCATTCCAATTACAATGAGGAAAGGAGGGATGTGTAGCCAAGCATCGGGGTGGGGGGGTCAGTGGGTAGAAAAGTACTAAGAGGAAATATCAGGGGTAAGGGGGAGTTGTTCTGGCTAAACTGGCTCAGGAGGTTTCTTGCTGAAGACAGACCAGGGTAATAAGACATCAAGACTAGGGGAATGAGGAATCTGATCCGATATCAAAGGTGGGGGATTTTTGCTAAACTGACCCTGCATAATTCTGACTAAAACTGGACCAACTGGGGCAAAGATAGAGCCCGAGTTTGGGCATGGTCCAAAGTGGAACCTGCCAAAGTTTGGTCAAGGAGCAAGTCTTGTCACAGAGGGGATGATCATCAGGGTCTCCTTGAACACCCAAGGAACACTGTGTGTGTCCTTTTGCATATCCTTTCATAGGACAGTTCAGATTAAAAGTTCTTCCCAACTTTCTGCTGTTTTTACCAATTTGGGACATCTGTTCACTGACCCAAGTTCTGATCTCTTAGGGAATGATTGCCTCATTATCGGTGAGGGACGTGGGCTGGAGGGAAACTAGGTGGAGGTGATTAAGGAACGCACATTCATTCACGTCCAGGTAGATGGCCCACCTGGCTCCCTGGCTTTGAGTGGCCCTTTGATAAGGGTCTTCACCTGCCCCTCTTTCCCACAACTGGTTCCCATCGACATGCTCTGAAACTTCACCCCTCTAAAATGTTAACCCTTCGGACTAGATCTTAATTCATCTTTGTACTTTTCCTCTCCAGGGCTAGCATAGGACCTGACTTCTAGGGGATGTTCAGGCAGTATTGATCACATGTGCAAAAGAATGATTGATTCATCGGATGGATAGATAGGTGTTTGGAAGGAGGGATGGATAACCAGATGAATGAGTGAATGAATGATCGAATGAATGAATGAATGACAACCGTCACATTTCTTGTTTGGTGCCATATAGATCTGACTGTCCTTTGCCTGAAATGTTTATTTTTAACAGAATGATCACACTTGCCATTGTTATTGAAAACACAGCATGTGGTTCAACTCCTCTGCCCCAGCCTGACTGGGCACCTCTTGTCCTGGGCAGCACGTGGACTCCTAGCACAGGCTGCTTTTGTAGGAAGCAGGGATTCTATCCCAGGCCGTCCCACTGGACTTTCTAATTAATCCCTCCCTCTGTAAAGGCTGACCCCCCTTGCTGCTGGGGCAGAGGCCTCCCAGCGTCATTTGGTTGTGGGTAGAGTTAGAAACTGAGGATGGCTTTAGGTTGTAGACTGCGGTCCGCAGTAGGTATGCCTAGATCAAACCTGAAGCAATAAATACACAGCAGACCAGCTTGGACCCCCTGCCCATCTTGCCAGTGGGAGGCTGACTGTGGTTCCTGGCTCTGCTCATCTGGTGCAGGATCCGCGATGCCTAGAAACTGGTGTCTGGCATCCTAGCGTGTGAATTCTTGCTACAAGCTGGGTGATACAGGGCAAATCATTTAACCTCTCTGCGTCAGGATGGAGGTACGAGGCAGTAAACCACTGGCACGCTAATCACGGGGAACTGTCAGTGTGGTACAACACACCCAAATGGCAACTTGAAGAAAGTTCAACTTCCTTAGCAAGGCCCATGGGCTCTGATCATATGGATCCTTGCTTTGCATTCTGTTTTTCAGGTTCTAAGCATTAGTATGTCAGCCCTAGAGGATGAGGTGGGCCAGCCCAGAATTCTCCTTGACTTGAATTCTCTAACCATTTGGCAGCCTATTAAAAAAAGCAATGCACTGTCCTATCTTTCAGCAACTTCATAAGTGGGAAAGAACAACAAAGCACTCAAGCACCACTTCTGTCCAGAGACTTTTCTAGATCCTAGCTCAGGGGTTGGTAACCTATGGCCCATGAGTCAAATCTGGCCTGCCCCCTGACCTTGTATAGCCCATGGGCGAAGGATGGTTTTTACCTTTCTAGAATAGTTGGAAAACCGTCGAAAGGAGAATAGTATTTTGTGATACATGAAAATCCTATGGCGTCCTGATGTTAGTGCCCATAAATAAAGTTTTCTTAGAATGTATCTGTGTGCCTGTCGGTTTATGCATTGTCCACAGCTGCATTTGAAGCTCCCAGCAGCTGAGCTGGGGGGCGTGACAGAGATGATGTGGGAGATAAAGCTGAAACATTTACTCTCTGATCCTTTACAGAGAATGTTTTCTGAGCCATGTCCTAGGGCACACTTTTGTGTGGGCTATTGAGTATAAGAAATGTTCCGTTCCGTGGGGAGCTCACAGTTCGGGACCTCAAAACCATAGATTGTTCCTCTGGCTTCCTCCAGGAAAGGAATGGCTGGTTTAGGAGGTTGTGTCTTCTCTGACCTTGGGCATTTTCAGGGGCCAGCCATGCATCCATGGGCAGCCAGTTCCCTAGAAGGGATCCAAGCCCCCGATTGGCAGTTGGACAACAATATTTTAAATCCTGGTGTTACTGTTTTCTAGTTTCTTCACCTCCCGGGCTCAAGATCCTTCATCTAAAATGGAAATAATAGTTGTACCTCCCTCAAGGGCTCGAGGCTTCACTTGTGAGGCTTATATTGCATAAGCAGGACAGGCACTCAGCCCCAGGCCTGGCACATAAAAAAAGTTAAAGTATGCTTTATTATTATTCATATTTTTAAAAATTTATTCTCTGTCTCTTATGGGCTGTGTGATTGAGGGCAGGTTATTCCACCTATCGAAGCCTTAGCTGCTTCATCGGGTAAATGGTGCCAAAAAAATGCAACCTGCTTCACCGAGCGGCCAAAAAAGCTTAAATGTCCTCCTAGCTAGCACATTGCTGCAGGTGGTAAGCATTCAGTGGCTGTCTTCTTAAACCTCCCTCCTTCCTTGCCACGCCGATGTTCTGTGAGTTCGCGGTGTCCAAAGAGCTTTCTACTGTGGCTTTCACTTCTGGACCACTCGTCTGTCATCAGCCACATGTCATCCCACATCCTCATCATGCATCTGTCATGCCTCTTTATGGACCGTCCAAAGCCCTTCAAGGGCTGGGGTCTTGTGCGGCACTTCTTATTTATCTAAAATTAAGGTGAAGGAAAAGCCAGCTTGAATGATTTAAATATACAAATTGCATTTTGGCATGGTTTGATGTAGCTAAGTCCTGGCTTGTCTCCCAGGATTGGAGAGACCAAGTACGTTATGCTTAGATGGTGCTGGGGAGCAGGTGGGGAGGCAGGCACCAAAGTATGATGGCTCAAGGGGCTGCCAGGGAGGAGCTTTGTGAGATGCTATTTATGGTTCATCAGGAACCCAAACACCTGCTCCTGGGTCCCCAGCCTATGCCCCACAGCTCTGTCTTTCTTATTCCTTGGATACTGACAAGCTGGCCTATTAGAACCATTTTCCCCTTCTTCCTTAAAAATAGCACGCTTGACCTTGTAGGGCCACTCAGAATAAGAACTAAATCTCCCAGTTTCCTTTGTTAACATATATGAAGCTATGTATATTCTGCTTGGGGGTGTGGGGCAAACTGAAGTATCCTGTGGAAGTCCCGAGACATGTCCTTTAAAGGGAGGGGACTCACCCCACTTCACTGTTTTTTCCTTCCTGCTGGCTGGGATGTGTATGAAATGGGTGGAGCATCCGTGGCCATCTTAGATCATGTCTTAGATGAGGGTTTTCCAGGAGAGCAGACTCTTGAGTCAGAGGTTTGAGAGAAAGTTATTTATTTGCCAAGTGACTCCAGGAAGCATGGGGATGGGGAAGTGAGATAGAAAAGGAAGGAAGCTAGTATAAAGTGTGCTAATGAGCAAATTATGGTAGATCCATGATGCTGGGGATCTCTGGGAAATCGTGTAGTGCATGCTTCAGAGGTGTTCTGCTTGAAAGGAGGGGGAGCTGGGGTATTTATACACCAGTGCCTCTCTGCTATTGGTGGGGCCATTACTCTCTGCCACTCTCAGGCTTTCTTTGGTGGACTGAACATTCTGCTGGGGCCAGAGAAAGGGGCAGAGAGTCTCAGATGCTTGCAGCCAGGAGCCGTCTGCATATTTGGGAATGATGCCTGCTTACAGGATATAGAGATCCTGGCAACGACTACCACAGACCAAGAGCTGAGCATAGTGGAGCCTTGGTCTCCACTGACTGTGGGGCCATCGTAATAAGGCTTGGACAGCTTACCTTTAGAATTTATGTCAAAGAAAAAAAATCTATTTTGCTTACACCATTGGCCAAACCTAATCCCAAGTCACCATTAAATGATGATGGTGATGATGGTAATAAAGAGAATGAGCACATACTGAACATGATATTGGAATCTGCTTACTTATTATTATCTGCACCCCCCCACATGCACACAAAGGTAAACTCTATGACCCTTTCTGGCTCGTTCATTGCCTGGTACCTAGTAAGGTGTCTGATACACGGCAAGCTCTCAGAAAGTATTTATTGAGGGGCGCCTGTGTGGCTCAGTCAGTTGAGCATCCAACTCTTGATTCTGGTTCAGGTCATGATCTCAGGGTCGTGGGCTCAAGCCCTGTGTCAGGCTCTGCGCTCAGCACGGAATCTGCTTGTCCTTCTCCCCCTGCTCTCTCTTTCAAATAAATAAACAAAATCTTTAAGAAAAAAAGTATTTATTGAATGAATGAATAAGTTAAAAAAAGTTAAAAAAAATAAAGGAAAAACCTAGATGGGAACCCTGATGTTTCCAGCTCCCCAGCTCTTAACCACTATCCAATGGGAAAAAGTTTAGAAATCGTGTTTTAGAGATGATTGAAGGAAGGCAGTATAACGTCAGAGAGCCTGAGTCTTGGCAGAGGCAGAAACCCTGGGATGAAGCAGTGAATGTGCTTGTGAAGTAGTTTTCATGGAGAGTCGACGTGAGGAGCTGAGCCAGCATCCCTTGTAGCAACGGCCAGTAGCTGCTTGTCACCCAGAAACTGTGAAGTCCAAGGCTGGGCTAGAGCTTGGGTGGTCCCACATAATGGGATTCAGAATGGGGCATATCTGAAAAGCCCCTCAAAGCTCCTCTTGATCTGCTAAACCCTAGACTGGATAACCTTAGAGGCACCTTGGCCCCTAGCACAGGTGCATTCACCTAAAATTGTTCCAGCAAAGCCTGGTTGGCAAATGGTTAAGGGATGCTGCAGGGAGTTACGGCAGTGCGCTAGGGGACTAGGTGAGACAGGTTTGGGAGGTGTCCTAAAGGTGTAATAAACCTCACCTGTAGCTTTATAGTCTTTGTCATGACTTTCTAATCCACAACTGGCAAGCGTCCTTTCTTTCTCTGTGCAAGTTTGTATTCACTGTTTCTGTTTCTCCTGGAGTAAAACCCTTTCCAGAACCCAACTAGTCAGTATCTCTGGCCAAAACTAGGTCAGTGGCCGACCCCTAAGCTACTGGAAGGGAGAGGTGAAGAAGAAATGGAAAATAGTATGAAATGCTTTGATTTCCTGCAGATGCCTTTGAGAAGCAAGAGGATGATGCGATTAGGTTTGTGTCCTTAAAAAAGGGGGAGGAAGATCTGATTTAAGCATGGGGTTTGGTGTTGGATCTGGGTGAAACTGGAGAGAAGGAAGCTATTGTAATATATTTCAGTAGAGAAAAGATCAGAGCCCCGATGGGGGTGGTCGAAAGGAAGGTGGAGAACGGGGACTCTGGAATACTCTGGCAGCACTGGCCAGGGCTCCCCACTAGCATCCCTTCCCAAGGCCCTCCGACTCTTCCTTTGGAGAAAAGCCTTCCTACGTCTCAGCCATATAGCACATCACCAGCCTGAGCCCCTTGTCCCACATTTTCTCTAGTAAATGCCAGGAAAGGAAAATAATTGTGCTGGATTCGGAGCAGTGGGCACATCACTACAGGGATCTGTTAATTAAATTTTATCTGCAGCTCTGTAGCCTATGAAAAATCAGCAAACCTTCCCTGGCCCACTACACACAGGTGCTTTAAATTTGCAAAACAGCCACATGACAAAAAGAAGCTCCTCATTGGGCCACTTTCCAGGCTTCCTGGGGACCTGCTGTGCCTTCTGAGATACAGGTAGATGTGGAGACAGACGGATGGTTGTCAGCTGGTGTGGGGACGGACAAGTACTTGCCTGGCTTTAGATTCTTTTCTTCAGAAGGTCTCAGACCTCGGAGCAGCTGGGCCAGTGTTGTTGCGGGCGTGTGGGGTGGTCAGCCAGAGGGAAGGCTCACTCTAAGTCACGATGGTGCACCTCTTTCTGCAAGGACTCTGCCCGCCCGCCATGTGTGCCAGGCACCGTTCTCAACTCTGGATAGTGGCCAGGGAACAAGCCCAAGGGAGTCAAATTAGGGATGGAGGCAAATAATGAGGCAATAATAAATGTTCAGAATAATAACTACTCTGATGAGCCAAATGCCATGGGAATTTCTGGCTCTCGTTACTGCATAATGGCGGTGAAATTTAGTGCCTTAAATGATAGCAATCATATTTTTGTTTACAATGCTGCAGTTTGAGCAGAGAGCCGTTTGGAAGACTTGACTCTGATATACGGGGAACCAGCTGAGCTGGCTCATCGGGGCCGGAGGGTCTACTCCTAAGATGGCTTCAGTCACAGGGCTGGCTAGCCGGTGCTGGCTCTCGGCTGGAGCTCAGCTGTCGGGAGGCCAGTTCTCCTCCACGTGGCTTCTTCTCATGGCCAGTGTTGGCTTGTCCTAGCATTGTGGTCTCTGGGTAGCCAGGCCTCTCTACGTGGTGGCTGACCTGCCCCAAAGCAAAAAGCAGAAGCTTCTAGGCCTTCCTAAGGTCTGCACTCAGACATCCCAGAGGGTTCTTTCCATCACATTCTGTCAGTCAGATGGGCCCCAGGGCCAGCTCCGAGTCAAGGTGCAGGTAAATGGACTCCCATCTCTTGACGGGGTGGTGACAGGGTCATGTTGCAGAAGGGGCTAGGGAACGGGAGCTGTGGCCACTGCCATCTTTGGAAACACCACCTGCCACAGAAGCTGTCTGGGGAGGGGGAGGCACAGCCTGAGAAAGCAGGCATCATGAGGGAGAGTGAGAAATAAATCATACTGGGATCAACCCAGCCCCTGAAGCGATCCTATGGGATTCATAGTCCCGGTTTCTCACGTCTCCTTTTCTGCAAGAATCAGCCCAGGACCTGTCTTGCCCCGGAAGTACTGTGCCTTGAATTGCTTGGGATATAAGATCGGAGGGTCGGAGTTGCCCACCGTGCCAGACTCACCCTGTGATCTTGGCCCCGGGATGTGATAATATCAGAGCCTGGGCCTCCAGATCTTATCATGGGGACCCTGGCGGTAGGTAACATTAGCAAAATACAGAGCTGTCAGGGAGTTGAAAATGAGATAATACAAGTGAAAAATCAGAGTTGAGGTTTCGTTCACTTGCCTTGCCCAGCCCAGCACCCCTCCCCGGGAGCTCCAGGAAACTGGGGTGATGGTTGTTTGCTGGGCTTAATCCCTACACTCTCTGCTGAGAGCGTCAGAGGATTAAGTTGAGCATTTGGACTGTTCTCTTCACTGCCAGTGCTCCCGCCTCTTGCAGCCCACAGTGCACATATTCCAGCACATAGCAGGGCACGTCGGAGGGAACTGGCCTCAGAATGGTCCCTGTGGTAGTTTACTGTATCTTTTCCATCTCCCGCATGGTTGGAAGAAAGAAGAGAACAGGATCCATTCTCTTGAGCGAATCTGAATGTCTAGGATAGGGATGTGATAATAACCACCCCCACTTACGAAAGTGCCCAGCAGGTACCCTGGAATCTGTCCAGTGCATCCTTATTCCTTCTACTTGGGATCCAGGGGAGTGTTGAAATGGCATAAGAAGCAAGTAGAAGGAGGAAGGCTTCAGAGCCCCAAGCTGAGCATGGGACGGAAGTGCTTATTATGCCTCTGCTGTTGTGTGCTTTTCTAGGTGGTATTCCTTCTGTCTCTTCTTTTGTTGTTTTGTACCCATGTGTTTTATTTCTTTACCCCTTTCTAAAACATTCACTGACCACTTATTTTGCCCCTTACCTTTTGATAGACGACAGTCCCGCAGAGATGAACGTCATCCATTTCCTGCCCTGGAGGAATAATACAAATTAGAATTCATGCTAACTACACAGAGTATGTTTCTTATCGGGGGGGAGGAGTGATGATATGTCTGTGTGCATTGCTGCTTTCACTCCAGCTTACCCTCCACTCAGATCCGGGAATCTAAAACATTATGTGGTTGAATTATCAGAGTGACATGATGAGATCCATTTCTGTTATGAAGATGGAGTACCTAGATCATGTGATGTGTTTCTGGTTACATGGCAAGTAAATGAAAGAGTTGGACCAAACAAACAAACCAACCAAAAAACGGCTTCCCTGACTTAAAAAGTTTATATTATTAACTTTCTTACTGCACCATCTCCTAGCTCCCAATTATAGATGCATATTTGCTCTGTCAGCCACAAAGAACAGTATGCAGTGTATGATGGTGTTGTTGATATTTACAAAATAAAACTCATTGGGCTTTGAGACGATTTGCAAGGTTATTGGTCATGAATTCTCTGTTTAGTCAGGTGTGATTGTGGTATGGGATTATAAAAAGAAGAGAATTGTAGGCAGTTCTTGAATACACTCAGCATCTTCAGTAGAATTTCTGGCATGGGCAGCTGTCATATATACTTGGGGAGGACACAAGGTACAAACTTGTGGATCTCATCCTCAAATATCCAGGAAAAAGCAGAGATAACCCCTCTGGGGCTCACCGTAACTGTTGGAACTGCTACAATATGATATCTATCATGACAAATGTGAAGAGAGCCATACAAATATGAACAGAGTGAGAAAAAAAGGAAGAACATAGATTCTAGAACTCAGTAGACCTGGGTTCAATCTCAGCTGTGCCACTCATTGGTCTTGTGACCTGGGGCACATTGCTTATCTTCTTTTGCCTCAGTGTTCTCATCTGTAAAGTGGTTATGACAACAGTATCCACCTCGTTTTGTCAGGGTAATTCATTCATGCTAGCTTCCATTTAAAAAAAAAAAAAAACTAACACAATAAACATTTCTTGTCGTACAAATTGATGAAGGTCTCACATCTTTCCTGGATGGCGCTCCTCCAAGTAGTAACTCAGGGATCCAGCCATGTCCCTCATTTGGCTTCACTACTCTGAGCTCCTTAGCCTTGAAGTCCAGACTTGAAAGCGTGGGGAAGGCAAGATAGACACTTAGCCCCCTTACCCTGGAGTGACAGATACCGTTCTGCTCCTTTCAGAAGATTGATGGCCCACTAAACCAAGGCCGGCTGGGAGGTCTGGAGGTGTCAGTGGGGAACTCTTGGAATGTCTCCCACACTCTCTCACCGTTGTTGGGATTAAATGCATTAACACACACACCATCACTTAGAACAATGTCCAGCACATAATAAGTACTCACTACACACTATGAGTACAACCATGATCCCTCCTCCTTCTCCTCCCATCTGAGATGCAGAGAAAAATGTAGTCCTATCAAAACAGAGAAAATGCCAGGGCTAAATTCTGGGGCAGTAGTAACGACAAGAATAAAATCAAGTCCATTCTGCAAAGTAAAGATGGACTTTGAACAAATGCAAAATAACCTACTAGAGGTCACATTGACATCAGCCGTATACCCCAAGTTGTGAGCACAGCTGTGCAGTGGCCTGAATTTTGAACTTCCAGATTTTGCTCATGAACCAGTGTCCTTTTCCACACAAGGCTTAGAATGTCTACCCATTCTTTACCCAGCTCTGGGTCTTCATGCTCTTAATGGTTGAACATTCATACCTGCAGCTTCTAGCCTTTCTTTTCTTTTTTAAGATTGTATTTATTTATTTATTTGACAGAGAGAGAGAGAGAGAGACAGCATGCACGTGTGTGAGTGCACAAGCAGCGGGGAGTGGCAGAGGGAGAGGGAGAGGCAGGCTTCCCGCTGAGCCGGGACCCTGATGCAGGGCTCGATCCCAGGACCCTGGGATCATGACCTGAGCTGAAGGTAGACAAATGATTAACCGACTGAGCCACTTAGTTGCCTCAGCTTCTAACTTTTGTACCCCTGCCTTAATTAGTGTCCCGGATTGACTCTCTAAAGTACTGTTCCCATGGATAGTCTTGGCCCTGGAATACTGGGACTCTTCCCGTTATAATCTAAAAAAGGAACCTCGGCCAGTTATCGGTACAGCTAGACCTCAGACTTGCCCTTCTCACTTCGTGTCCAGAGCTGTTTTTACTATCTCTGCCTGGCCTATGAATTTCCCCTTCCTAGACAGACCAAATAACTTCAATGATTTTGATACAACAACATGTACTCCCATAGGGAATTCATCAGCATTTTATTCCCCAAATCATCAAAGAATTTAGAGCTGTCATGCTGGAGGCAAACGTCCTTCCGTTTTAGCTCTACATCCTTGTCCTTTGCAGACCCAAAGGTATTTTGGCTGAGTCAGGACAGCCCTGTCGCGGATCTGCTACCATGGTGGGAGCAGAGGGGCTGGTGAGTCGACTTGGTGTTCTTTGTGGGCAGGATTTAATGAGTGCTCTTGACAATGGACCATTCAATATAACAAACTCAAAGAACAACATAAAAATGTACAAGGCATTGGGTGCTTAAAATGTGACAGATGCTATTTTAAGTGCCTGACATGTTTCAATTAATACATTGCTCATGCAACCGTGTGGTGTCCCATTTTGCAGAGGAGGAAACTAAGACATATTTAAATACTGGCCTAGAGTCCCACAGCTAGGAAATGGTAGAGTACTTTTGATCTCAGTCAAGCAGCCTCTAAAGCCTGTGCTCTAATTCCTGCGGGCCCCAGCACTCAGTAAAGGATAATTAATCAGTACAGTGCTTTGCGTATAATCTTCTTCCAGTTTCAGTCCTGAAATAAACACATCCCCAGCAGTTCAATCATAGCCCACACATCACTCTGTTTTCCTGTAATTTTATGCAACCTTAGCTTATAAACATTTCTTCATGTTGCCATTATCTTGATGAGGATAGGTTATGATTCTAAGATACTCCACATATACATCACTTTACTTAACCATTTATTCCCTTTCTTTCACCTATTCTGCAAACATTTAATAAGTAGCTACTATGTGCTGGCAACAGGCTCAGCATTAGGTACATAAAAATGATTTAGGCAGAGTCTGTGTTCTAAAGACATCTGCAGGTGCATGGGGGACATTGTGCGAGATGAGAGAAGGTGCTGGGTTCACCTGTAGAGTTGTGCACGGAGTGTTCTGTGTAGCAGAGGATTTGGGAGGCTGGAGATGGAAGGACCCCTACCCCGCACATCTGGAGGCTGGCTCCTTTTGGAGGAGGTGCATTGGAGGTAGCAGGACATTGACTACAGCACTGGGGGGCCTTGGCAAGGCAAGTCCACTCATGGAGCCGTAAGCAGTGGGTCCCCACCGTCTCCAGGGCAGGATTCCTTCCCCACAGTGAGGTCAACAATCAGGATAGGTGGTGTGAATTCCCGATTTTGGATTATTTCACTTCCCAGAGTCACTGAATCCACAGGCTTGCACATTTCCTCCTGTGGATAACTCTGAACCTCCCGCCCATGAGCTTCATTGCTGTCTTTTCAGCATGCTTATGTCTTCAAATAGCTTATTAACCAAAAATTCCCCTTCTCACTGTCTGTGTCATGCTCACCTACCTGTACCAACTTGGGGCATTTTATTCTTTACCCCAAATTATAATGAACAAAATATTTACTTGATGGCAACATCGTGTCTTTAAAAAAAAAGATTTATTTATTTATTTGAGACAGAGGGAGCGTAAGCGGGAGGGAGAGGGAGAGAGAATCTCAAGCAGACTCAGCACTGAGCACAGACCCAACACGGGGCTCGATCCCATGACCCTGAGATCATGACTTGAGCCAACACCAAGAGTTGGACGCTTAACTGACTGTGCCACCCAGGTGCCCCAACATCGTGTCTTTTTACACCATACAGACATCTTCAAAGCACTTCTCCTGTACGTTATTTAACTTTGTGTCCCCATTTTGGAGAGTGGTAGCTTCCATTTACTGAGTGCCTCCCATGTGTCATGGCATTATTCCAAGTGTGCCATGGGGAGCATCTCACTCAAACCTCAGAGTAATCCATTGAGATGGCAGGATTATTATGCCCTTTTTACAGATGAAAGAACTGAGGCCCCAGGGGGGTTAAGAACCATGTTCAAGGTCATGACGAGAACACTGAGCTGGGTATTTTGCACTCATGCCATTCTGACTTCGGTGCCCACACCCTTAACCACGACTCTCTGTCTGCCTTTCGCTGTGTAATAATGTTCTGATTCGTCCCTATTGGAAGGCTGCTGGGACCAGTGTATTTCTCAGCAATAAGCCAGAGAGAAAGCATCTTTGGACTCCTGGGAGGGCCAAATGGAGTGGCCAAGCCACATCCAGCACCACACCTCCTTCATTCTCACAGCAGAAATGTCGCTAACCTTGTGGCAGGGAGAAAGATTTATAGACATGCTTGCTCAGTTCTGTCTGAATATCAGGTGGTATGGGGCAGAGGTGGGGGGCCCTGGAGAGGGGGATATGCCTGGAGCATGTTGCATAGAACCTTCGAGAAAAAGCAGCTCAGCGTGGGGGGCTCTAGTTCCAAGAGGAATTGGCTGGGCAGACGGTGGAGGTGGCATATTTCCTACCTAACTTTGATGGATCTGTTCAGAATTCTGCAGAGTGGTGGTTCCCAGAATGTGGTTCATGGACCTGCAGCATCAGCATTGCCGGGGATCTTGTTAAAAACATAATTTCTGGGCACTTCCCTAGACCAGAGGTTTCAGAAACTCTACAGGTGGGTCCCAGGAATCTGAGCTCCAAACAAGCCCTCCAGGTGATGCTGGTGCCAACTCCAATTTGAAACCCACCAGTCCAGAGCCCGAAATGTATTTTATAGTTCTTATTTTAAAAATCAGAAAACTGAAGTACTGTAGCTTTAGCCTATGAATCGTGCAGTGTTCTTTTTGGAAAATCAGGAATTCCAAAAAGAAAAGGAAAGTCCCACAGAGCCTGTCCTTAGCAGGAGATAACTATTACTAGGGTTTTGGTGTGTTTCTTTTTGGGCCATTTCCTCTCCGGATCATGATAAGGTTATCACTCGTTTGCTTTAATTTTGATGAGTTCATCTGAGAAGCACCTCATGGACTCAGGTGGGACGAGGAAGAAGGTGGCTGGAGAGAGAACAGACTCAGAGGTAGAGTGGAGCCCCTCGGGGGAAGTTCTCAGCTCAGAGCCCTGTGCTTGTGGGGGACTTGGAGGGGTCGCCTGGGGCCAGGTGGGCCTCCGAAGTGCCTTGGAGGCAGTGCCCCTGGGGCACTAATCCACCTCTGAATGGGGGACCCTCTTTATCATTCTTGTTAGATGGGATAAGATTTATATCAGCTCAGAAATCATTGCAATGATCAAAATATGTGAAGGGCTGTCAGAGGGAAGAGGGATTAATCTCTCTGTGATTACTGCAGAGGTGGGCCGCTCTTTCTGGGGAGGGACGGAAGAGGGATGGATGCTCGCGGGGGAAGATTTTAACTCGGGGTCAGGAGGAGCCCTCGCAATGAGAACTAAGCCACCGTGGTCCCACCACCTAAAGCAGCGAGGGCTTGAGCCCCACTGTTCCCGAGGATGAGCTGCAAATGGGCAGCACGCCAGCAGGTGTGGCTTGCAGGTGTGTTCTGCATGACCAGCCCAGTGCTGGAGACTTCACCTCGGAGGTAGACGCTGATGTCTCCGGAAAACCAGGAGCTCTGGAGACACAGCAACCACCTTTCCACAAGACAGGCGAGCCGTGGAAGGTGACCATGGCTGCCCCTTTAGATGAGGCACGGGTGCTCCCCTGCGTCCCTTTCTCTGTCGCCCCCCGCCCGTTCCCTGAGATTGAGTGACATGCTGGTGATGATTTCATTTGTGTTTTTGTTTGCGTCTACGCAGCCTCCTTCCTGTGTTTGTATTGGTAAGTGGCATAATGTGCAAATTCTAGATCTAGATGGCTTGGGTTCAGATCCTGCCTCTGCCCCTCGCTGGCTGTGTGACTCTGGGCTAGTTACTGCACCTCTCTGTACATTGCACTTTCTCGACATTAAAACTCCTAAAACAAGATTGCTGTGAGGAATTAGTGAGTTAACACTAGGTGAGATGCATAGAATAGTGTGTGGGAATTACTTCCCAGTGAGGGCTCTACCGGTGGCTACTGGTGACCATTGTTACTGTGGCGAGTCATTTACGTTATGTACCTCCCACACCAGCATTTGAGCTCCTGCCTGCTGATGTAGTGTTCCTTTAGTGTGTCTCTCATGCTCGCACACTGTGGGTCCAAAGTCTTCGGAATACAAAGCTCGAGGAAGTTTGCTGTCTGGAATAGATATTTTATGCCTTGAGACAGGGAGTTTTCTGGGATCCTGGCCCTATGGCAGAGTCTAACTTACTAATCGAAAAATAGTGCTATTCTGTTGGGCCTGCAGGACCCCCTAATCTACCTGTACAGAGTTGGTGGGGTGGTGGCATGGTTGGGTGTATGTGTGTGAGAGAGAGAGAGAGAGCAAGTGTGCATGGTGGCACTGTGGTCGAGTCTGGCCTCTGGAGCTGAGTGGCCTTCCTTTTGTTCTGGCTCCTCTTCTTCCCAGCTCTGACCTGGGACAAGTCCCATTTTCTCTTTGCTCATCAGTTTCCCCCTCCTTAAAAGGACAGTGGTGGTGACTTCGAGGCCCATGTCAGCAGTGAGTGAGCCCGTCATGTGCAGGAGGCTGGCACATTGCAGACACAGCCGTTTTGTGCCCTTCTCCTTCTTTTTCCTAAGGGAGAACGGAGGGCTTGCCATAGCATGAACTTGAACTTGAGCTCATCATCTGATAAGCGGCAGATGGTCCCCATTTCAGATCATCTAGGAGCCTGGGGAGACGAGCTGATTATTCAGTGTGAGCCCCATGAATGGTTCAGGCTCCTTTTTTGAGCTTTCGTGGGAGCAAAGCTCCCTCCCAAACCCGACCCCAAACTCCGTGGCATGCTGCCCCTGTGCCGAGAACAGTGCTTGCGTGCTCGGTCCTTGTGGACTGAGTGAATAAATGGACAGTACCTTCCCGTCAACGGTGGACCAGGAGGAGAGGCTCATGCTAAACAGGAGCAGACCGCCCTTCCCCTGCGCTCAGGAAGGGTAGGACAGGCGGGGACATGGCCTTTGGAGTCTGAAGTCTGGCCATCTGTAATGCTGGGCAGGCCGTGTGACCTGGCTGAGCCTCAGTCTCCCCTTTGCAGAATGGAAATGGATCCGTCAGATTGTTGTGGGGATCAAGCATGATTTCAGGATGAGGCCTAGAACATAATGGGTCTCCCATAAGTCTTTTACCCCTTCCTCTAGGTAATTTAAGGTAAAGGCAGTGTTTTGACCTTTGAATTATCATTTTATACATGAATTCGGTATTAAAGCTCCTGGTTAAATATATCCATATGCCAATCATCCAAAACTCATTTTGTTCATTCATTCCTTTTTTCCCCTTTATTTGCTCACTCATTCTTTCTTTTAATGGGGGGGGCACCATTTGCATGACACCCTTTCTGCAAGCACCCTTTCTAGGACAAGCCCCTGTGGGGCGCTGGGGGTATGAAATATAATCGTACCACATCCTTTACTTGAGGTCCTTAACATTCTTCTGAAAGAGAGAGAGAAGAGCCAGCTGGGACAGACCTTGCTAAGGTGATGCACCTGTTCAAAGCCTCTCCAGGCTCACTTGTATCACACCTGAACTCCCGTCTTCTGTTTCCCCTTGCGGTTCACCCCCCTCCCACCCAAACACTGAGCACATTGCCTTTCAGATTCAAGATGCTCTTATAGAACTCCTCATGAGTCATAGGCTCTGTCTCAGGCTGGTGGTACAACCAGATGAGGTTAATGACAAGATCATCACTTCTCTCAGCTCCTGCGGTTGGGGGGGCCCTTGGGTGAGTGAAGGGAGAACCCCATCCAACTGTTCATCTACCCATCCATCCATCCATCCATCCCCTGTTATTATTGCAGCACAGTGGTCAAGGGGGAAGACGATTCTGGGGCCAGACTGTCTGAGCTCAAAACCTGGCTCTGGCACTTACTAGCTATGTATGTGATTTGCATGAAATTCCTGAACCATCCTGGGCCTTGGTTTACTCATCCACATAATGGGGTTATAAGAGTACCCAGGTACAACCACTTAGCTACTAAGTGGTTGCTTGCATTAGCCATCTATTGCTGTGTAACAAATGACCTCCCGCTTGAAACAGCATTTATCCATCTTAGTTTCTGTGGGTCAGGAGTCTAGGCATGGCTTACCTGGGTCCCCTGGCTCTGGGCCCTCCCAAGGATGCAACAGTCACAGTGTTAATAGAGCCTGCCATTATTTTAAGGCTTGAGGTAGGTCAGCTTCCAAGCTCCCTCCAGAGGGTGTTGGCAGGAGCTTCAGCTCCTCTGAGCTGGTTGGATCCAAGGGTCTTAGTTACTCCCAAGCTGTTGGCTGGAAGCTTCCATCGGTTCCTTGCCACATGGTCCTCTGAACGAGGGCAGCTCACATGTTAGCTTGGTTCATCAGAGAGAGTAAGCAAGGGGAAGAGAGAGAGTTTTAGCAAGACCACAGTCCTAGTCTTTAATAACCTTATCTCAGAAGTGACATCCATCACTTTCCTGCATTCTTATCATTAGAAGTAAGTCACTGGGTCCTGGGCACGTTCAGGGCAAAGGATTATACAGGGTGTGAATGTCAGGATGGTGGAGCAGGGGTATCACAGTGGTGGTGAGGATGAACTGAGTTCTATGTGTAAAAGCATTTATAAGAGTGTCAGGAACAGAGTTCACACTTAATAACTCTTAGCTGTGATTATCACTAATATGATTATTACTTATAGCATGTTTTTTTTAATCCAATAATCATCAAGTTTCCTCTTCTATCAAAGACACCATCTGCATTGCTATTGGGGATTCTTAGAGAGAAAACTGGGAGCAGATGAATTATAATTGGGTCCTGCCTCTGAAAGCTCCAGGAGTCCTGGGGGTATGGATGTTCATTTAGAAAATAAAGACCGCAGAGTAGAAAACGATTGTTGTATCTTCAGAGGAGGGCAGAGATGCAGGGCTGGAAGGTTCTGGATGTGCACGGGGATGAGCAGTTGTTCAGTTTGGCTGGAAAGCAGGACATGTGAAGGTTGGAAGATGAGGTTAGTGCCAGATGGTGACAGGAGTTTGGAGTCCATCTCCGATGATGTGGGAAACCAAGAAGGCTTTTTGAGATCAGGAGTGTTGTAGGCATGAATGCATGGCCCAGAGGGGAGGGGACAACCTGTCATAGGGGATCATTGACATATTTTTTTAAAGATCTTATTTATTTTATTTATTTATTTATTTATTTTAGAGAGAGAGAGAGAGAGAGAGAGAGAGCACAAGTGGGGGTAGGGGCAGAAAGAGAGAGGAAGAAGCAGGCTCTCCGCTGAATAGGGACCCCCAATATGGGGCTCAATCTCAGGATCCCGAGATCATGACCTGAGCTCTGAAGGCAGACACTTAACCGACTGAGCCACCCAGGTACCCCTGGATCATTGACCTATTAAAAATTACGGTGTCACATGAAATTGCCCTAATAATAATTTTGGACTCTGTGTATCTAAAACCAACTCATTTATTTATTTTCTTCAGCCAGACATCCTCCAATGCTGGCTTCCCCATCTTGGTAAATAACCACTCTGTTCTCCAGCTGCTGAGATCAAAAGCCCAGGAATTGTCCTTGACTTAGGTTCTCACAGTTTACACGTAGTTGATATATCAGTAGATCTGGGGCATCTCTCCTTTGGAGAAATATCCAGATAGCTTCCTCTCAGCCCTAACCACACTGGTCTAAAGCAGCAGCATTTCTCTGCTAGAATATTGTAGTAACCTTTTCATCGGAGACCTTGCCTCTCTCCCAGTTTATTACTTACCTGTTGGGGAGAGAGGTCAGTGAAATGTCAAGTCCGAGCCTGTCCCTTCCCTGTCAGCTCTCTCTATGGCTTCTGATCTCACTCCGAATAAAATTCACCCATTAAATTGTCTCCCAAAATATGATTTTTAAAAATAGCTATAAGAGCTAAATAGTGTGATATGTCATAGTCTATTGATTTAACTCTTGGTGGGCCCTCCCCCATTTACTAATAGGGCACCACGATGTATATAAATAGTGGTCTTTCTCTGCCTCTCAGGTGATTTACCTAAAGTGGATTCTTAGAGAGGGAATTACCAAATAAGTGAGATTTGTGGAGTTTTATCAGGGAAGGGGAGAAGTTGAAGACTTCTGCCAGTTTATTTTCTGGAACGTTTGTCCCATTTTTATATTTCCATGAAACGTATACAAGAGTATCTGTAAAACTGCACCCTTACGGCAGTGAATTTTGCAGATTTGGTCTGTATCCTAACTTTATAACTAAAAATACCATTTCTATTTTTTTAGTTGCATTTATTTTTATTATTTTATTTTATTTTATTTTATTTTATTTTATTTTATTTTATTTTATTTTTTAAGTAGGCTCCACACCCAGTGTGGAGCCCAACACGGGACTCGAACTCATGCCCCTGAGATTAAGACCTGAGCCGAGATCAAGAGTCAGACGCTTAACTGACTAAGCCACCCAGTTGCCCGTAGTTGCATTTATTTTATTACAAGTGGTTCATATACCTCATTTTTTTTTCAAATCATTATTGATCATTTATGAATTGGCTCTTGGTATGATCTGCTCTTACTTCTTCAGGAGTGTCCGTTTATGTCTTGACTGTCCTCATCACCGAACCTCCAGAAGGATTTGGTGTTCCTGCAAGTGTGTTTGGAAGGGGGCAGCGGGATGCAGTGTGGGGTCTTACGTAGATGGAGTGTCTGGACTCAGAGTGCCGGTTCCAGCCACAGCCTTCCCACATACGAGCCATGCAAACTGGGCCAGAGTGGGTATGCTCTAAAATTCTGTGTCACCAGTTAAAATAGGTCCAAGAAGAGTACGGGCCTGTCTCCTTAGGGCCTGAGTCCACGAACTCTTTCCTCAAAGGACAAGAGACTATAAATAGTTTTGGCTTTGCAGGCGTACAGGCTCTGCCGTCATGGTGCTGAAGCAGCCCTAGACAACACATGAGTGAGGGTGACTCTGTTCCAATAAACTGTAGTGATTGATACTGAAATTTGAATTTCATGTAAATTTCATGTGTCACAAAATCTCCTTCTTTTTAAAAATTTTTTTCCCAACAAATTAATAGTGTGAAAACCATCCTTATGTATGGTCCTCAGGCTGCAGGACTGAGGTTGCTGACCCCTCTCTTAGGGTTCTTGGGTGCATTGAATGAGAAGACATTTATGAGTAACTTGGCCTATTGTTTGGCACAGACTGAGCGCTTAGCCTCTATCATTATTATTCTTATACTAATACAATGTTGTAATGTGTTCTCAGAGTAGTTATTTTTAAAATGCGGGCTAAGGGCCTCTGGGTGGCTCAGTTGTTTAAGCTTCTGCCTTTGGCTCAGGTCGTGATCCTGGGGTCTTGAGATCAAGCTTCCTGCTCAGTGGGGAGCCTACCTCTCCCTCTGCCCGTCCATCTGCTCATGGTCTCTCTCTCTATGTCAAACAATAAAATATTAATAAAAAATAATAAAAAAATAAAATGTGGGCTAATTCTTGCCTTCCATACTTGCTGCAGTATGCCTGGGTTGATCTAATCTGTGTGGACGTCCCCGGTATATCACAGATGTTTAACACTTTGGTTTCTCTTGCCCTGTGTAAATGCAAATCATTTGTCTCTGCCCGCCCCCTCTTCCACCTGCATTCTGGGCTCCAATTGACTGAAACCCTTTAGCTCTCTGAACACACTGTGCCCTCCTTCACCTTCAACTGCTGTTTGCATTCTGTATCTTAATTCTTTAAACATGGCCTGACCAGTTCCTCTCGTTGGGGAGACGATAAATAATGCCAACAGAGCCCTAGGACCTAAAAGGTCTTAACACATCCATCGTTGTATTCTCCACTCTAACGTCTTTTTGTTTTTTAAACAAAATGTGCTGTAATGTGTTCTCAGAGTAGTCATTTTTAAAATGCGGGCTAAGGGCCCCTGGGTGGCTCAGTTGTTTAAGCGTCTGCTTTTGGCTCAGGTCGTGATCCTGGGGTCTTGAGATTGAGCTTCCTGCTCGGTGGGGAGCCTGCCTCTCCCTCTGAATCCCATCCAAGTTTCCTGAACCTGCCCTTGAATGCTTTTTGAGAACTCCATCCCCGCACAGGACATGATCAACACCATAGCCAGTGGCTGCCTTCTTTGGAATTCAAATCCCCCCCCCACCCCCCCCACCCCCGTTCAGTGGTATTTGGCCTATAAAAGGAAAGTGGAAGGTCATTGTTCATTCTTTAATTAAAGCAGTCGCTGTTGCAGCTGCAGGCCATCTGAATCAGACTCCTCGGTGAGGAGGAAGTAGAGGTAGGTCCAGGCACTTCTGGGTGGGTGACCTGCCCTGGGGGCAGTTCCTCGACTCGGCTTTGTAGCCTGCAAGTGGCGTCCATGATTCATAAATGAATGGGTGCGGCTGAGTGCCAGTAAAACTTTATTGACACAGACAGGTGGCTGCTGGATTTGGTTCTGCGGATCCGAGTGGGCCAGCCCCTTGCAGTGGGGAGTGAAGGGGGGCACTCTGCTGGGAATTGTTCAGAGATTCTGGGACAGAGGAGCTGTGTTCCGTGACCAGGCCCCCCATGCGCAGAGTGAGCCCTGTAAATGCCGGAGCAGGTGTCCGGGCAGCCAAGGGCCTTCCCCTGTGATCTGTGTGGACAGCGCTGGGGCCACAGGCTTCTTCTGCCACTTCATTCCTCACGTCACAGCCGGGCTTTTCTTTCAAGAAAGGCTGACCCGAAGGAGCCAGGTCCCCCCACTGGGGAAGCAGTGTGTGGATTTTCAGGGTTTGGGCTCTGGAATACGGCCGCTCAGCTTCAAATCTTGGTTCTCCAGGTAGGAGCTGCCTGATGTTAGAGCCTGAATCCTGTCCTGATGAAATGGGCATAATGATGAGAATACCTTGCTCAGGGGTAGTAGATGGGAAGTGCTCAGCATGGTTGTGGCAGGTCGTTAGCGCTCCGCAAGTGGCCCCTGGTGTCACTCATCCTTACCGACAGCTGCGGTCACGATCCATGGGGAATACAGGAGTTGGTGCACGAGTGTGCACTGGCGTGCGTGTCTATTTGTGCACGACACATGCATGCACACAAAGGCGCAGGGTTTCCATCTGTGTGCTCCATGGCCCGTGTTCTGTGCCTCTCTATATCCCGCCTTCTGGAAGTCGGCTCTGGGGAAATAAAGAGCATCCCACTTGGCCCAGGACGCAGGGGCTGTTTGAACTGGTGGTTCTTTCTTCACTGCGGCCTCTTCCTGCACTCATCCAGCTGGATTCTGAATTTCTTGATGGTCTTTGACAAGTGGCTATCTCTGTTGCCTTCCAAAGGCCCCAGGAAGGACATCGGGCCATGTTGCCGAAAGGGCTTGAGTTGGAGGGACATCTGGTGGGCTGTGTCAGGTCATCCTCTCTGATTTTTTGGCTCTGTTCTCTGGTCATGGACAGGTGTCCAGCTTTACTTCCTCCTGGGGCCCATGGGGTTCCCCGGCCACAGCTCTCTTCTTAAATAAGACTGGTCATGGCACTTCTGTGTTTAAAACCCCCAACCTCCATTTAAAAACCTGTGTCTGCAGCCTGACGTCCTTGTCTTTAGTCTTATTAATCAGCCAATATTTATTGAGCATCAAGTAGGGGGCAGACCACTCTAGGCACCGAGGATACAAGAGTGAAGAAAATGAGTAAAAACTCTGCTCTCACGGAGCTTACGTGCCAGTGGAGGGAGGTAAATTATATGAAATAAGTAAGAAGATACAGTGGTCTCACTATCCGCGGTTTCAGTTACCCTCGGTCAGTCGGGGTCTAGAAGTGGATGATCCTAGTAGCCAAATGCTACATCACAGGCCTACGTCATTCCTCTCATCACGTAGGTGCTTTATCATCTCCCATCACACAAAGAAGGCCGAGTAGAAGGCAAGGTGTTTTGAGAAAGAGAGACAGAGACCACATTCACATAACTTTTATTACTGTATATTGTTATAATTGTTCTATTTTATTAGTAGTTATGTTGTGAATCTCTTACTGTGCTTAATTTATAAATTAAATTTAATCATAGGTGTGTGTATAGGAAAAACATAATATACACGGGATTGGGTACTATCTGCAGGTGTAGGCACCCCCTGGGGGTCTGGAACCCCAAATTAGGCTTCTGGGTGCCCACTTCCGAGCCACCAGTGAACACTCCTGTGACACGGGGCAAGTTATGTGAATGTTCTCTGCTTCCATTCCCTTGTTTATTAAATGAGTGTCTCCGGCTTGCATGAAGCAGGGTTGCTGTGGGAACTATATGATCACCAGGAAACAGGTGAGAAAACAGGTTTATTTCCACTATAGCAGGGGAGGGAGTCTAAAATTTACACTGCACTAGACTCCTGGAGGTTACCAGAGATCTCGCCTTCTCAAGGAAAGGGATTGAGAAGCTGGGGAATATAGTTCTACTGAGAGCAGGTCATTGTCAGTTTGCCGAAAAGGTAGTCCAAAGTCTAGAGATGTGCATTTAGGAGGTTAGTTAAGGGCACCTTGGTGGCTCAGTCGGTTAAATGTCTGCCTTTGGCTCAGGTCATGATCCCAGGTTACTGGGATCGAGTCCCACATCGGGCTCCCTGCTCAGTGGAGAGTCTGCTTCTCCCTCTCCCTCTGCCTGCCACTCCCCCTGATTGTGCTCTCTCTCTGTCAAATAAATAAATAAAAATCTTTAAAAAATAAAAAAAAATTTTTAAAGAGGTTAGTTAACCATTCTTAGTTCACAGAAAAGATGAACCAAGGGTAACTTAAGTCCAGGGCAATTACATTCCTCCTTCTACAGTTTGGGGCTATGTAAGAAACAGGTGTTTAAGGCAAAACCAGGAAAGGTCCTTCCTGTGGTCTCAGGTTTATCAAGAAAAGAGGACAGTTTAGGACTGAGGCATGCCATACTGTTTTTGTGTAAGGGGTGCATAAAGATCCTAATTCTTTACTCTGCCCAAGTCCAAATCCTGGCTTTGTCATTTATCAACTGTGTGATCTGGGTAGATTACCTAACCTCTCTGAGCTTCCTCATTTTGAAGATACAGGTAGTAAATTTCACTTCATTCCTTCAGTGCTATCGAGGTGCCTAATTTGTGCAGGATTGTCAGGGAGCTGAAGAAAAAATGGCATACCAAACAAGGTACTTAAAATAGTTAACAAAAGAAGACACACAATTCCACCCTGGTGGAATTCAGGGTCCAAGGAGGGAGATAGAAATTAGTCAAAGTATCAACAAATAAAGAACATCTGCTCTGGGAAAGATGCTGAAGAGATGTATGTGTCATCTGAGAGTCTGTAACTAGCCATTGAACCCGGTCAGGGTGGTAGTCTGCTAACGCGACGCAGAGCTGAGAGATGGAGCAGAGATAGAATTCACCAGAACTGGGAAATCAATAAAATGTTTTAGCCAACATGAGGGTGGTGAAATAAAAAACAAATGGAGACCAACCTAAGTTCCTGAGCAGAAATATTTATAAGTGTGGCAGACCCCATGGCTTACCCCTTAGTTTTCACTGAGGATGAAGAATTCCAAGGGTTAAGGATTCTAATTCATATGTGTGACTGAAACTACCAGAAAGAGTAAATGTGAACTAAAATGACTATTTGAGAAGTGGGTAAGGAAAATAGAATGTATTTTTGGATAAGGAATGGTGTGAAGGACATGGCTAAATTTTTGTTTGTTTGTTTGTCTTTGTTTGGTGAGGAAAAAATGAAAGCAATTTGGTCCTAAAGTGAAATGGTGGTTCCCGAATTAAGAAGGGAAAAAGATAGGATGAATCCACATGGATTTGGAAGTTGTGGCAGGCCTGTGGAAAAGGAATCTTGAGA
The DNA here is from genome assembly GCF_037043125.1 of Eumetopias jubatus. Lineage (NCBI taxonomy): Eukaryota > Metazoa > Chordata > Mammalia > Carnivora > Otariidae > Eumetopias > Eumetopias jubatus. Next base: position 91,247,197 of record NW_028274818.1, read on the forward strand.
AAGGAATTTTAGGTATGGTCAAGCTACAATTGGAATGGATTATTTATTTATTTATTTATTTATTAATATATTTTTTAAAGATTTTATTTATTCATTTGGCAGAGAGATACAGAGAGAGAACAAGTAGGCAGAGAGGCAGGCAGAGGGAGAGGGAGAAGCAGGCTCCCCGCCGAGCAGGGAGCCCGATGTGGGGCTCAATCCCAGGACCCTGGGACCATGACCTGAGCCGAAGGCAGCTGCCTAACCGACTGAGCCACCCAGGGAATGGATTATTTAAATTAAAAAATAATTTTAATATCAAAACTATACAATGCAAAATTAGAATTTGGTTTTCTCTCTGTTAAAAGGATAGTTTTAAAAGGACAGTTTTGGTTTGGTTTGGTTTTGAAGATTATTGGTCTGCTCTTAATTAACAGTTGTAAACAAAGTTACATTTAATGCAATCTGCCTAGGAAACAAAGATTCTGTCATGAAAATAATTTCGTGTGCTTCATATGGTCATCATCAGGTCTTTGATTACTTAGAAAAATAACTGAGAAAAGTAACTTCTCTCCTAACAGAAGGGCTAAGGTTGTTTTTTTTTTTTTTTTCCAACTGCAAAACCTTCTGTCTTTGCCTTTGAAATTTTTCAGTGGTCACTTTAGTTGAACAGATAACGAAGTCAATTGCACCGTTGTGTGTGTATGTGTGCGTATGTCAGTGACCTCTCTTCAGATCTTTAACTGTGGCCATTTGTGAGTCTTTTGTCCTTTACAGACAGTTACTATTTCACTCTGATGCTTTTGCAAACGTGTTCCTGCAAAATGGCTTTGTCTTCAAAGGGATTCATGGAAAAGGCCCTGACAAGTACTCTTAGAATTTAGGTTTCTGATAACCATAAGACCTTAACACTGAACGGGGGTTAAGAATTTTCTAAAAGCCTAGTGGAAAACTGATTGATTCGTAAAGCCGCTAACCCAAGATGTAGCAAAACAAGAATTAATTACATAAGACTGAAGGAACTTATGAAGATGATTATAATTTTTATGACTTCATTTAGAACATGGCTGGTTCTTTAATGGTTTGTTTTCCAGATGTAAAGGACCCCTTTTTTCTCATCTCTTTAAAGCTAGCAAGCTATAAACTTGCAGCAGGTTGGTAAAAGTGTATCTGTCTTTGCAACATTGAAACATTTATCTTTTCCTCTCTACCGGATCCCTCCAAAATTCAGAAACTCTTATTAAATATTCTTATTTTTCATGACAATCTATGTCTTTACATAAGTTCAATAAGAACCTGTTTTCCTTGTAGCAGGACACAATTGGACAAGTCCTTGGCTTGGCTCCCCAGCCTCGAGAGACTTATACAAGTCCCATCTGGGATTCCTTATGAAAAGTTCCAGCAAAGCAGATTTAAAAGAACTATATGGTCAGTCACTATTCCTGCTGCACTTATGTAAATAATCAGGCCAAGTTTATTGAAATTAGACTTACCTTGCCAACAAATCATTGTTTATTTAGCTGATGTTATTTAGCTCTGATAGAAATGGAAATGAGGGTTGATAAAATACATTTCAGTTATACATCTTTGTGGTTATCAGATTCTAGTCTGTTACCTGTCTTTGAGTTTTGTTTTCTACCTGGAAATGGGACTGTTCCCTGAATTGTGGTTTCCTCCAGTGTTTGCCTAGACCTCTCCAAACTAACATTTCCAGTTTTCTCACCTTCTTTTGACTTGGAATCACTAGGAAACTCAAATTGCCCTTTTCCTAAAGCCATGCCAGCGAAAGCTGGACAACTTGATATGAACTTCAGAGAAGTCACCAGAACAGCTCACGTGTGGACAGTCTCGGTGCCCGTTGCTGTTCGGGCCACTTGGGGAAGTGCCACAGAACGCCTGAGGACAACATCAAAGACAGTCAGACCCCCAGAGCAGGAAGGTAATTCAGACTGAAACTACCACCCTCATTCCACCACCCGAAGGTGCTTCAAACCACCATCTAGAAGTTTGCTCAACTGGCTGGTCTCCAGATGCAGAAACTGAATCTGTAATTTGCTGGAACTGTTCACCTTTGTTTTCCTTTTGTTTCCATAGAAATGTCTCTTGTTAAATTACCTGATTGCTCACACCACAGAGAGGCTTCATTGAGGTGGAAGCTCGTCTGCCACATCGCCCCCCGAAATAAAACATCCTTGTGTTTGTCCTGCCCTGAGTCACCGTGAGGATAGGTGTTTGCTGAATACTTCACGTTGTGCCTCTGTGAATAACTTTGAAACATTAGAACCCATTGGAGTGACTTGATGGAGAAAATCGTGGCTCCTGGGAATCTCTGATGAGGGCAAGGTTTCCATCCCTGGCTGTTCTCCTTAGTCATCCTACCGACCTCTTGTGGGACATGGTACACACTCAAGGGTTTTAAATGCCTGTCAGCAGCCACTTGGTATCCATCTCGATCAGACAACCGGATGAAATCAACAGTCAACCCCACGAAGATGAAGGTGGTGATTGCTTGACCCTCCGGCCTGAAGCCCCAACTCATGGAAACTGTGAATGTGTGATTCTTCAGCCTGAGCATATCAGCAGCGGGAGCCGAGAATGACACTGTCCTGCTCAGTCATCCTCTGAGCCCACTTGGGAGAATGAGCAGAAGCAGGGGAGTTGTTAAAATCAAATGAGACAATGACCAACCCTAGCAGACAACACCAATGTGGTTCTACAGACAAGGCTTAAGGTAGCTGCTTTTGCAAGGCTCCCTTGACCTGGGTCATGTCTTGCTCGTGCCCCTGAAAATCATAAGCAAAACTTGAACTGTTGGCCAAAGCTGATAGCAGGTAACTACTGATCCATTCCCGATCATTTAGGAAAATTCTAATATTTATAACCAGTCACCGTGAAGAATAAAGCAGTTGCTGCTTTCTGTCTATAGGAGCTGCTTTCCAGACATACCCCTGAGTCTCATTCCATGTTTTGGTTTGAGTGCTCCTGGTCTGCAAGCTGTCTTTTTGGCATGTGCACAATACCTTTTTACTAATTAGTACTTCGGTGAGTCATTGGTTTTATGTCTGTTATTTGTGAACTTCTCACAGGCCGTAGGGGTGGGGGATCAGATTTGCATCTTGAAAAGATCAGTTGTGAGGTTTAAGTATGATTGTACGGGCAGGGGCTTGGTGCCCTTGGTACGCAGAAGCTATTCACAGTAGCTGATGGTGGTGGTGGTGGTAGTGCCAACGTCTGAATGTTCACGTCCCCCCAAAGTCCCTATGTTGAAATCGTCACCCTCAGAGTGACAGCACTGGTATTTGCTGAGCACTTGCTCAGGCCTGGCAGAAGTAGTAGAAGGAAAATTAGCAGAAGTAGAACTAGTAATAGCACTAGTAATAGTTATGCTGTTAACTTACCCGTGTGAGGTGGGATAGCACTGAAGACTGTAAGAAGGCATCGGTAGTTGTTATCTATTGCTGGGCAGTCAGTTACCTTCCTGCTTAGTGACTTAAAACAACATTGTAGGAGGTATCTCAGAGTTTCTCTGGGTCAGAAATCCAGGCGCGATTTCCCTGAATCCTCTGTCTCAGAGTCTATAGGCTGCCGTCAAGAAGCCAGCTGGGTCTGTGGGCTTCTTAGGCTGGAGAGAGGACGGGATCCATTTGTAAGCCCACTTCTGTTGTCATTGGTGGGATTCGGTTCCTCGCGGGCTGTTGGACTGAGGACTCAGGTCGTTGCTGGTTGTTGGCTGGGAGTTGCCCTCAGTTCCTAGCCACATGGACGTCTCCACAGGGCTGCTCACAGCATCGCTTTCTTCAGAGCGAGCAAGTGAAGGAGCCAGAACAGGTGTGAGCAAGAAACAAGAGAGTCTTAGATTCTCATCATGAGGGAGTCTTATGTTGTCATCCCTTTTGGTCTGCCATGTTCTGTCAGAAGTGAATCAGGGAATCGGGTCCACACCAAAGCGGAGGGGAGTCCACATGGGCATGACCACTGAGTGGCGGGGATTCTGGGGCCATCTTAGAGGTTGCCTGCCACCACAGCAAACTTATTCCAGACTTTCTGTGGGTGGAAACAAGGTGGGTCAGAAATGGCCCAGATGTCCGGTGGGAGCAGCAGAGTGATGATACGCCCTGGGAGAGCTTGGAAAGACACCATCTGATGTTCTGGCCTTCATTCCTTTTAAATCGTATTCTCATAACCCTCTTGAGTTGCTTCCTCTGAGCTATGAGATCTGAGGATAAGTCTGCCTCCGTTTCCACAACCAAATGTCTGAGGTGATGATGCCCATCATTGTCCTGAGTTCATATTTATTACATGGCGTGGTTCAGCACTTAGCCCTCTGTGGACCTCAATAGAGATTGAGATGAACAAAGTGAATTACAGTAGTCTCCTCCAGTGGATGCCTGAAACTGTGGATAGCACTCAAGCCTAGATATGTTTTTTTCCTATGCATACATACCTATGATAAGCTTTAGTTTATATAGATTAAGTACAGCAAGAGATGAACAATAGCTAATAATAAAGGAGAACAATCATAACAATATACTGTAATAAAAGTTATGTGAATGTGGTCTCTCTCAAATATCTCATCCATAAAGCAGACGCAATGATTCTAATCTCATAGGATGTCTTAGTTTGAGTTGCCGCAGAAGCTGACCGTGAGATGAGTCAACTGCAAATCGTGTATTTGGAAAGGAGACAGTGATGGGGGAGAAAGGGAAGGCATCCAGTAATATGGGAGTTCCCGCGGCATGTTCTGAATCCCATTGGGAACTCTGGAAGCAGATGGTGAATTTGAACCTCAGCAGAGACTGACAGTGCCTACTACCCCAGGGCCTTGTTCAGTATCCTGAGTGGACCTCTCTTTGTGCACCAGTTCACACATTCCTTTTCCCTAGTCTGAGTTTCTTGGGGTCATTTCTGTAAACTCATCCCCCAAGTGAGGAGCATACTGCCAGCACTCAGTATATGTCTTTCGAATGAATTGTGATGATTACAGGTGTGTATTAAATGTTTAGTGTAATGTCCAACACTTAGAAGGTGCTTCGTGGGTTTTTAAAAAATTTTTTGCATTTTATTGCACTGTACTGAGTCAGTGAAGGAAACCTGCAGAAAGCTTATATGCTTTAGTTACCTGCTTCTCCTGATGCACATCCATATAGCAGCTTGTACTTTGCCAGTGATCTTCCCAAATATCATTTCATTTAATGCTCGCAGAACCCTGTGGTAGGTGATGCCAGTGCCTTTCTTGTTGCATGTTATAAACCGGTGCAGCATTGTGTTTCCAAGTAGAGTGGACACGACTGTCTGGATAGATTTATTTCCACTTGTTCACTTGCCTGGAACAGTAGGTACCTTTGCCTGTGTGGATAGAGACAGAGTTGGGGGACAAGGAAGAGGGGGAAGGGCGTGGGAGAAACTGCTTATCTTTCTCAAGAAATGAGTCTTACCCTTTCCTTTTACATTCAGAGTCCTAGACGTTCTTATTTTCTCCAGTTTATATGAGGACACTGATTCTAACTAATGAAATCACAGTTCTAATCACAATTCTAATTAATGTGAGCAGGAACCAAGTACCCTTGAGTCTCTCGTAAGTTTTCAGTGCTTTGGAAAGGAGTCTGCTGTTGATCTCTGAGATAATAAAAGACATTCTTTGTAATGGAAAATAACAAGGGGATTAAGCTGTAGGGCTAAACTGTTAAATAATGTATATGCCTTAGAATCTTCTAGTTGCAAGGGACAGAAACCAACTCAAAATGGCTTCAGGAAAAAAAAAAATTGATGTATTGGATTATTTAACTGATTCAGGTATGGCTGGATCGAGGAGCTAAAAAAAATGCCTTGGAGTATCTGTCTCCTTTTGTTTTGCTCTTGATTCTCATCCAGGTGCTCCTCACGAAGGGAAGAAGATAGGCACAGACATCTTCAGGGTGTACATCCTACTGGCTTGGCCACCCCAGAAGAAAAATTGTGTCTGCTCCCAGTGTAGGTTTAGCAAATGTCCTGAGGTGCACTAGTTGGCCCAGGTGGGTGGGTGTCTCAGTTCTGGAGCCTGGTGTTGGATTTTAACTTCAGATAGACCTCCTGGATGAATAACATACATGTGCTGGGTCCCACTGCAATTTCCACTGGCTTCATGGAGGAAGCTAGTCTTCCCTTTGACTTGATAAACGTGGAGGAGAAAAGCAGGCAGGGCCCTGAGGCTTGAGAGCCCCTTATAAGCCAAGGCCTACGAGTGGAAAGTGAACCGTGCATACAGGTACCAGTAAAGGGTTTGGCCTTCCAAGAATGTCAGGGATAGTGTGTCTTAATTAAGTACCTTCTGTGTGTCTCGAAGGGATGTAGCTCCTTTAAAGGACATGTACAGTAGAGCTTCATAGCCCAGGTTCTGGAGTCAGACTAGTTGAATTTAATCATAATTTTCTAGCTGTGTGACATGGGGCAAAAATCTTAACTCCCCAGGGTTCAGTCTCCTGTTCTGCAAAGCAGGGATGATAATAGCACCTGGCTGTAAGAATTAAAGCCAATAGTGTCCCTTCCCTCAATGCTTAGCATTGTGCCTGTGTCACCTTAATAAATGCTCGATATTGTTTTTATTCCCCTCAATGACACGAGGCCTTTTAGATTCCTCCTTCTACAGGGGAGCGTAACTCTGAATTTCAAGTCCATGGCTTTTCTGGTGTCAGAAAACTTTTTGTTGGGCAAGAGGAAAATGCAGTTAAATAGCTAAGGCAGGGTTAGACTGTGTGGATTCTTGCATTTTCTTGTTCATACACTCCCACGATTCTGACACAGCTGTGCTCTCATCCCCCACCCTAAATGCATGGTGAGCATGGGGTTTTAAGACAGAGAAACCTGCATTTAGGTCCCTTTTCTATCCCTGTTCTGGTTTTGTGACTCACAGGCTACTCTTACAGCCCACATTTCAGGGTAAGTGATGTCTTCTGATATCGCACAGTTAAGATTTGGAGCCCAAATTTGAACTTTGGTCTTCTGAGTCCAGAAAATAGAAATCACAGTCTGGGATTTTTAACTGTTTAGCTATCTCTAGAAATTCAAGGGCTAGAATATGATCAGGTAGCATATGCCCCTATCCCTAAATGCCCTCAAGAATTCAGGTAACTATCAGAAAACCAAGTCTCCTCCTGGTCTCCCCAAATCCCTTGGCCTTGTTCAGGCTTGGGGAAATATCTGAGTGTCCCCCACATCCTGGGCACTATAGGAGGGAGAGAGGACCCACTGTGAGACAAGCGAGTCAGGACACTCTGGCCTTCCTGGGGCTGGATGTGGCTTTCCTGCTCAGTGCGCCCACCTTGCACCATGGGGTTGTCAAAGGCCTACTTGGTCGTTTGCATACCTCACCCCACTGAGTTGGGTTGCATAGCTATTTGGAATGCTCTCCCACAGATGTATTTTCGTACCATTCTCCCATTAACAAGAGCCTCAACTCAGCAATAGCAGCAGCTACCATGTATTGGATGCTCACTGTGTGAGTCCGGCTCTCTGCTTGAGTCTGGAACACAGACCCACCACTGCTGGGGTTCCTTAAATGTCACCTCAGTAGCACCTCCTCCCATCACCTTTTTAAAAATTAATTAACTTACTTATAAAGGTGTATTTTATTAGAGAGAGAGTGCCCCAAGTGGGGGTAGGGGCAGAGGGAAAGGGAGAAGAGAGAATCTCAAGCAAACTCCTGGCTGAGCTCAGAGCCCAATGTAGGGCTCGATCCCAGGACCCTGAGATCATGACCTGAGCTGAAATTGAGAGTCAGATGCTTAACCCACTGAGCCACCCAGGCACCCCTTCAATCCCCTTTTTAAAAACTGCCACATCCTTCATCCCAGCATCAGCATTTCCAATCTCCTCTTCCTGATTAATTTTTCTCAGCAAGTGACCTCTCCCTAACATCCTAGGGTCCCATGTACCTACTCATGTTCTGTGGTCCATCTTCTCCCACAAGAAGGTCAGTTTCACAAAGGCAGGTGGCTTGTATTTTGATTCCTGCTGTGTGCCCAGAGCCCAGATGGGAGACTGGCATCATGGATGGATGAATGAATGAATGAGCTTCATATTCGCCCTCTCTCTGAGGTCGGTTTTATTATCATCTCTGCTTTACTGATGAGGAGACCAGCTGGCAAGGGGGGTGTCTCATTTTCATTTCTGTTTTTGATTCATTTGCCCCCAGTGTCACAACACAGGAGAGGCCAGAGGCCTCCCAGACCCAGGCTTTCTGGTGTCCAGTCCACTGTTGGCTGAACGGCCATTTGAAGGGGAACAAGTCAATTCAGCGGCAGTCCTGGTGGTGTCGGCTCTGCCATTGAAGCCCATGGTGTCCATAAAAATGTTATTTTAGTTCTGACACTGATGTTTACGAATAAAATTTAGTCCTCATTCAAAAGCACATTAGTGGAAGCCATTTGGCGTCCCCTTGCCGCGTTAATTTTTATGGAGAAGGATACACTGGCAAGGAGCGAATCTTCCACCTTTAAACAGAACACGCGCCTCCAAGGCGAGGCCTGGTGGTGCTCGCCTCTGATCATGAGATGAGCTGCCGTGTTGCTACGGCTTTCCTTGGGGGACCCGGGATGTAATTTTCAGATGGCAGTTTGTTTTGTCACCGCGTTACATCTTGGGCTTGGCAATTACATTTCATTAACAGGGAAACATAAGCCATAAATCATTGATCAGAAACAGGTTGTTAATCGGTCTGGTTAAAACGTCTGCGGGCTGGCCGGGCGAGGACTGCAAATTGATGGATGCCCGGGCTTGGGACTTGCGCAGGTAGCCCATTAAAGCAACCCTGCTAATAATTTTCACTAATATTTATTGAGCTAGTTTGCTATGTGCCTGTAAGGGCTCTGGTCTCACAGCAACCCTAAAAGGACTATTCCCATCTTAACAGATGAGGAAATTGAATTGCAAAACAGTTGGATGGCTTGCTGCCATTCGCACGCCTTGGAAGTGGCCCGGGTGGGGATCCAAACCCAAAGGTTTGGACTCCAAAGCTTCTGCCCTTAGTGGCCACATGCTTCCCCCTCCCTAAACTTCACCCTTGGAGGGGGAAAGAGGACAGCGTTTGAGGCCACCGGCCAAGTGTCTGACTTGGCCACTGCTTTTCTATGGAACAGACTTACCCCAACGTGGAGAAGGCTGTAGGAGGAAACTCAGAATGTGCAAGATTGAATTTTAACCTGCACCTCCAAACAGCCGAGGTTGACCGCCATGGCCAGGCTTTGGGCTAATTCATCTGACTTCACGCCTGTCATCTTGGGCAGAGTGGTGGCAGCTGGGCCCGCTCACATCCTATTAACCTTGTCTGTTGGAATGACACCTGGCTGTGCTGAAGCCTTGGTTCCTGTAATTAGGAATGTAAACAACTCTGGCTTCCTCCTGTCAGCGCTGGCTTCGCTCCTGTCTCCAGCCCCCTGGCCCCCACACCCAACCCAGGCTGTGACGCCCGAAACAGGTATGCCGTCCCCCAAGCCAAGGCCATGTAGGACTGTGGGTCTTGTGCTCACTTGCTGATCACCTCCCCTGAGCCAGAGGTTTTCCAATGCATGGCCTCATTTAAACTCAGAGTGACCTTACCTGGCTTGTTTGTTCCCATTTTGTGGATAAGAACCTGGACTTTTGGAGCGACTGAATATGTGATCTAAGGTGTGACACACAGCTCTTCATCTGTGGGACATTTTTCTTTTTAATCATTGAAAGTTCATAGTATACAATAGCATTCACTCTTGGTCGTGTATATTCTGTGCTTTTGGATGAGTTTATAATGATATATATCAACCACTGTAGTGTCACACAGAATCCTAAAAATCCTCTGTGCTCCACTCGTTCGTCCTTTCTCCTCTCCCTGTACCCCCTCCCCAGCCCCTGGCAACCACTGATCTTTTTTTTTTCTTAAAGATTTTATTTATTTATTAGCGAGCAAGCGAGAGACCATGAGTGGGGGGCGGGGCCGAGGAAGAGGGAGAAGCAGACTCCCCGCTGAGCAGGGAGCCAACATGGGGCTCAATCCCGGGATCCAGGATCGTGACCTGAGCCGAAGGCAGACGCTTAACTGACCGAGCCACCCAGGCGCCCCACCACTAATCTTTTTACTCTCTCTAGAGTTCTGCCTTTTCCAGAATGTCATGTAGTTGGAATCATACAGGATGTAGTGTTTTCAGATTGGCTTCTTGCACTTAGTAATATACGTTTAAGTTTCCTCCATGTCTTTCTATGGCTTGATATGATTTCTTTTTAGCCCTGAATAATATTCCATTGCCTGTACAGACCACAGCTTTATTTTTCCCTTCCCCTCCTGAAGGATCTTGGTGGCTTCCAGGTTTTGGCACTTAGGACCAAGAGTGCTAGTGTGCTGGGTTTTGTGCGGAATAAGTTTTCAACTCATTTGGGCACATACCAAGGACAGTGACTGCTGGATCATATAGTAAGAGTATGCTTAGTTTTATTTTATTTTATTTTTTTTAAGATTTTATTTATTTATTTGAGAGAGAGAGAGAATGAGAGATAGAGAGCACAAGAGGGAAGAGGGTCAGAGGGAGAAGCAGACTCCCCGTCGAGCAAGGAGCCTGATGTGGGACTCGATCTGGGGACTCCAGGATCATGACCCGAGCCAAAGGCAGTCGCTTAACCAACTGAGCCACCCAGGCACCCGAGTATGCTTAGTTTTATAAGAAACTTCCAACTGTCTTCCAGAATGGCTGCACCATTTTGCATTCCCACCAACAGTGAAGGAGAGTTTCTGTTGCTCTACATCCTCCTTGGCATTTGGTGTGGTCAGTGTTCTAGAATTTGGCCGTTCTGAACAATTTTCAACCTGGATGTTTTGCCTGTACATCCAGTGATCCTTCTAGTAGGCTAATAATGCCTATCCAATAGGACCAGTGTGAAGATAAAATAACATCACACAGGAAGTATGATAATGATAGTATCTAACTTTTGGCATATGCCAGGTACTGTGCTAAGTGACTTAGGTAGATTTAATTCTCACAATAAATAACCCCAGGACTCCGGTGGTATTATTATTATTAAAAGCTTTTTAGTATGGTTGATACACGATGTTAACATTATTGTCACGTGTACACACAGTAATTCAACAAGTCCGCACATCATGCTGTGCTCACCCCAAGTGTAGCTACCATCTGTCACCATGTAATGCTATTACAGTACCAGTGACTAGGTTCCCTATGCTGTACCTTTATTCTTGGGTGCTATTATTATTTTGGGGGTGTAGGGGTAGAGGGAGAGAGAGAATCCCAAGCAAGCTCCACGCCCAGCACAGAGCCTGATGTGGGGCTCAATCTGACAACCCCAGACCACGAACCAGCAGAAATCCAATTGGTGGCTCAACTGACTGAGCCATCCAGGAGCCCCTCGGGTGCTATCATTATCTCTGTTTTGCAGATAAAGAAACAGCAGATTGGAGAGATTAAGTGCTGTGCCCAAGGATAGGTAGGAAGTGTCAGCTAGATTCAAACCCAAACCTGCCTGATTCTGGGGCTAGCGTCCTTACCCGCTGTGCAATCTGCTGCCTCATATATAATAGATGTTCAATAAAAATGCCATCCTGCCTCAGGCACACAGCAGGGCCAGTTTCCATTCATTTCAGTAAAGGATCCTTTATTATGCCAGGGTCCCCGTAAAATGGCCTCTTGGGGTCCTCTTTGTAGCTTTTGCTAGAAGACCCCACAGCCAACTCACTCACACACCTCAGCAGAACCCTGTGTCCAGGCCTGTGGAGAATACGGAAACCTAGAGCATCGTCCTCCTCATTACAGCCTCAGCATGCTCTCTGAGCCCTCAGATCATTTATAACGTTGATACCAGCTAATTTAAACCCACTGAACCAGTGAACTCGGGCTGCAGATGTGTTTATGAGCAGGATACTAAGTAGATATTTTAACTAAGTGGAACATTTCCTGCTTCAATTAATGCAAAAGGTAGCAACTCAAAGGAAATATTAGGGGCATTAAGTTTTATATTGGTGCCATTTATTATATATGATATTTAACACTTTTAATCACTTTATTTCTGTGTTGACAGCTACTGAGAGAAAAAGAGCTTTCTATGGTGATTGTGACCCAGGAATTACTGTCAAGCTGAGACAGATTATCATTAACCCCTGAGTTGTCATGGTGTCTCCTGAGGAGATAGTAAGGATTTTATGAGCTTTATTAATGGCAAACTGGTAGATCAAGTTAGTGATTTGCAAAGAATGACTCCATAAGGGAAAAAAAAAGTCTTGGAAAAGGTAAAATGAAGTAGAAGGGACGTAATATTTATTGAACAGCCACCCGTGCCAGGCATGTGCTAGGCGACCTACATAGTGAATTAAATCTCCAAGCAATCCAGTGAGGCTACAGTTACGTCCATGAGAAAATGGAAAGGCTCTCATCAACACTTTTGCACTGTAAGATCCCCCGTGGGGATCTGATGCCAAATACTGTGGCTCGCTCCCTGCCCTCAGGGAGCTTCTTTTCTGGTAGGGGAACTAGATATTTATGACTACCTTTTTATCATGATTATAATAATGAGGCCAGGGCTGAGACAAGGAATGAATGGAGGTGCTTTGGGAACCTGGAAAAGGTGAGCTTGATTGAGACTTTAAGGTGAGAAATCAAGGAGGTCTTCCTGGAGGAAGTGATGTTTCAGCTGAGATTTGGATGATTACCAGTGCTCAGCCAGGCAAACAAGGGAGGTGGAAGAAGGGTGGAAGTGTATTCCAGGGAGAGGGAATAGCATATATCAAGGCACAGAGATGTGAGAAAGCCACTAATTTCCCAAGGACTGTGGCTTCTATTATGTGACAAAGCTAATATGTGAATCCAGGTTTATCTGAATCTTTCTTTTGAGACCCAACACGAAAGGGAATCTGTGATCTTCTTAGGCGCGTAATCAAAATATCAAATTTTCAGAGGAACCATCCAAGTAGTTTGAGGCATTCTGCGAGCTCCCAGGTGGGGCCACAGTGGTCTCACAGTGACACCATGGCCCCAGGTTAGAGTCACATCATGGCGGGGCTTTGAGGCTAGAGGTGAGAAGCTTCTTGGCTTTCTTCCTAGCTTCTCACCGTAGGGACACAAGGCTTCAAACTGATGCCTCGGTCTGTAAATTGGAGGTTGTGAGGAACAGAACCCCCAGGCACGCTGGTTTAAACACTTATAAGGTGCGGGGGTAATTTTGCCCTAGGTTTGGCTTGATTGAGGGTCAGGCACTGGCAGACGTGGTTGGTCTTTCTACACTGCTCAACTCCACTTTGTACTCCATGTGGCCCATTGACCAACCTCTTTCCTGCATTGTGATGTTGTTACTCATCTCGGTTTCAATCCAGCCAGATGGACAGACATGGGATGGCGTGAGGTGGTGGTGAGAATCGAATTCTTTGGGAGCTCAAACGCAAGCCGGCCATCCAAGATTGCAGCTCTGATTGGCTGGCCTGGGTCATCAGCCCGCCCTGGAACCAATCACTGTTGTGAACGGAATGCGGTGAGCTGATTGGCTGAGGCCTGAGCTAGGCGCCCAGAACTGAGCATCCGCGTAGGGTGCGGTGGGACTAGGTTGCCAAAGGGAAACATGGGGCTGTTACTAAAATAATGTGGGGTGGATCCTGGGCTCTTTGGAGGCTTTTCCTCGCACTCGGGGAACATCAATCCGGTCTTGAAATCGCAATGATACCGGTGACAAGCAGCAGCCCTCGTGGGGCACTGAGAGGAAGCCCTGGCTGTTTTAGAGAGGCAGTGTGGGGGAAAACAAATGTGCTTTACACCAAAAGACTGGAGTTCCCATCTAAGCTCCACTCTCACCACCTGTGAGGCCTGGGGCACCTCATTTAACCCCTGGGCTTCAGCTTCTGTGTTTGTCAAATGGGAATGCTAAACCTGCCCTTGCAGGATTGCTATTAGAATAAATGAATTACTGAATATATAAGACCCGTCTTGGTACCTGGCACTTAATGTGCGCTCAGTAAATGTCAGCTGCCTCCAACAGATCCAAGTAGCTTGGCATTAGAATCCCCCCATTTCTCTTAGTACATTTAACTGTTAGCTTTATAATATATTCCCCTTTCCCTACTACTACCTTATCACATTTTTATATCTACTCCATGGAGTCTTATTTGGTATTTTTAATCCTTTAGATTTATTTTTCCAATCTTATTATAACTTATTTATTCTCTTTATTATCTTATTTATATTATCAACATATTTTACCATTTCGTACATATTGTAATGAAAAGATAATATGTAGTGTTTATTTATGAATCACCATTTGTATCTTTCCAGTGCTACCTTTGAGCTAATTTCTTCTATTAGTAGATGCAATTCATTTGATCCCACTTATTTTTAACCAATATTCATTTCTTTAAATATGTTATTTACTTGTTTTTAAAGACTTGCTATTATATATTGTAATAGTAACACTGGAAATCTAAACTATACCCAAATACCCCAACAACATTTCATAATATTACATGATAACCCTTTGCAATTAAAAAAAAATAATTAGAAGTACTTCAACAGCCAAGATCTTATTTCCATCTCAGAAAAGCTCTGCCGGGAGGAAAAGAAAGAATTAAGACTCAGACAACTACCCCTTGCCTAAAATTGCACAGCTGAAAGGTGGGACCAGAATTATCTCTCTGTTCTTTTGACTGAGAGCCCATTGTTCTTTCCACTTCAAAATGTTCTTTTGTGTGAGTACCATGTACCTATTGAATAAAGCCAGATCTTTGGGAACTGGACTTCATTTTTTTTCAATACAATTTAAATCTCACTTCCATCAAATTTCCCAGAACGTTCTTCCCTAATTCCATTCATCAAAGACAGTGTAGAATTCACAGCAGGCTAAGGATTTGTCAGATATCACAGCAAATTCTTTTGTGAACTGTACAATTTTCCTCCAACTAATAGTGATTTTTCAGGAAGTATGGCCTTGTGGAGAAAGATGATGACCCTTGGAGTCAGGAAGAAAGACATTTATCTCTTGGGCTGTATCACTTCTTAGCTCTGTGGTGACTTAATTAATCAAGATGTTTTCTATACAGAGGATGGCAGCCCAATATAAAGTGATTTAAGTCTATAAAGGGATTTATCAGTCTATGTGTCTGCTAAGTCCAAAAGCAGCATTTGCTTCAGGTATGGGTGGATCCAGGGGCTCAAACTATATGATCAAGATCGTGTCTTTCACCTGTTCAACTCAATTCTCAGGTTGGCTCTGTCCATGGGACAGCCTCTGGCAGCTCTAGGCTTACAGTTTACCAGCTCAGCTGCATGAGTGGAAAGAACTGGTTTTTCGACAATTCCAGCAAAGTTTTAAAACTGCTCTAGTAGAACTGACCAGAGTCCCATGTCTATTCCTAAACCAATCATTGTGGCCAGAGGATAAAACAAAGTGATTGGCTTTGCCTCAGTCCTGTGCCCATCCTTGGCTGCGCAAGGACTAAGAACAGGGTAGATGGTTTCTCCAAAAACAATCAAGAGTGCTGTAAGGAGAGAATAGTGAACACACCAGGAAAATTACCACAGTGACCTTGAACAAGTTACTTAATACTTGCTGAGCCTCCGTCTTATTTATAAGGCAGCCATAATGACACGCTTACTCTGGTTTTTTTGCATGAGATACTGAAAGTATTTTGCATATAGTACGTGAACAGTAAATGTGAATTTTCTTTCCTCTCGTCTTCTGATGCTTCCACTTCCATTTTCCCCAGACTCTAGGAGGACTATGTATTGGAAGAGTGACTACATATCACTTTGCTAAGAAGCACATTTGCTTCAACTCATTTGTTTTTCCTCCTTATAAAAATGATATATTTGCAGATAAGATGGGTCAGGATATAGTAAGTATAAATAATGATACAGGAAGTGCTTTCCTTGTCTGGGAACTAGCAAAGAAATATGATCAGAGGCTAGATAGGATATGAGACGAAAACACCTTCTGATTGTTGGGTGTAGCAGTTTTCTGCAGGCACTGGTGATGACAACACTATACCCTGATACCTTCTTAGATTCTAAGAAGAATCCTTTGTTACATGGTTGCTTTATACCCGTCCTCCACCAGAAGGCTGGGATAAGACTGAGGACCAAATAAAGGGCTAGGAAAGAGTTTTATAGCTTCTAGGTGTTTTGCATGGTTTAAATATCTAGAGATATGCATATCATTTTAAATTATAACCTAAGATTTTAATTATATTGTTTTGTTCCTTACCTTTAGACTTTTAATCTATCTGTAGTTTAATTTGCAGTGTAAGGTAATGGGTTCCATTTTTTTCCCCCAGATAATAGGCCGTTCTGCCAGCACCACTTATTACGTGAAATCATGATTTAGTTACTGGCATTTTTATTATATACAGTTGGTACCTGTAATGCAATTTATCTCAAGGCTCATTCCCCCCCAATACCACATTAATATTACATTGTTTTGACTATGGTAATTTCAGAGTATGTTTTAGTATCTTGCAAGACAAGTCATTTCTCACTGTTCTTGTATTGTTGGCTAATCTAGAAATTTTCTTCTGTATGAAAATTAACATCATTTTATAAAACTAACAAAAATTTGGTATCCAGAATTACATTGAATTAGTATGGTAATTTTCAAATAATCAGTATTTTATTCCATTAAGTCATCCCATCCATGGAGATAATATATTTTCCTACTTATTGAGATCTAGGTTGATATTCTTACATACAATTTTATAGATTTCTTTCATGTAAGTCCCATAGCTTTTGGGTTTAATACATTGCTATGTATTTTTTAGCTTTTATTATGCTTATGAATTTTTTTTCCATTTTCATTTCTAGCTAGTGTGTACTTGATTAAGAAAATATGTTGATTTTTGTGTATTTATCTTACATTCAGCCACCTTATCAAGTTAAAATGGTTTTTATCTGCAGCCTCTTAGACTACCTTGATATATAGTCATAACAGCAAAGAGAAATTTTTCTCTTCTTTTCCAATAGCTCAGCAATTTATTTTTCTTATCTTATTGCATTTTAAAAACTCCAGAGAAATGCAAAATAATACTAGTGATGCAGGTCATCTGACCTTGTTCTTGATTTCAGTGAAATTGTTTTGAGAATTTAAAAAGAGCTCTCATGATCTCCATGTGCCATTTCAATTTCAAAATCAATATTCCTTTAATCATTTCCCATATGACATATTTTTAAGGTTGAATTAGTTAGAAATTGTTTGTTGGTAAATGGTAGAAACTGAACTCAAACTTATTAAGGAGCATTTGTAGATTCACATATTTGGCTTCAAGAAAGGCTGGATCAAGTTTCTCACTAATGGCATCAGGAGCCTGTCTCCTTCCATCTCTTATCTATGATAATTTCTCCACTTGCTTCATGGTCAGTGTCCCCTTGTAGTCCCAGACTTATGTCCTCTCAACCCAGCATCCTTGGCAGAAATGAGGATTTTCATAATAGCTCCAACTCAAGTCCTGACTTGATTTGATGATCATGAGCTTAAAAAACAGTCAGTTTTTCCAGGAGGATACAACTATGACTGGTTATGCCTGAGGCATGTATCCACTGGTCTGGTTGACTTTAAGCCTAACATGGACTAAGAATAATGGCATTGGGTGGGGGGGAAGTTTCCCTAAAGAGATGAATTGTTCCCAAAGAAGGAAAATAGGCAGAACAACAGATTCTACTAAATTGGCTCCTCATTATTCTAGTCTCCCTTTGGGTATGTTCTCTCTCTTTCTAAATTAATATCCCTTTAAAATTGAGCACTACTTCAAAGTGTACTGACCAGAGCACTGTAGAGAGAGACTGTCATTTTTTTAGAGATCTATATTTCTGCAGTATAACCTGAGATTACTTGACAATTTTGCTAACCACATCATATTTCTGAGTCCTATCAAGTTAGTGTTGAATAGCCTATATCACAGGCATGACTACTTTCCTGGCCGTATCTACCAAAGTTTAGGACCATATTCAGGTATTTTTAGAGTCAGCTCCATCACTGCAGATTATCAGAGTATTTTCCATTCCTGGCCATGAAATTTAATCCCTTTAAAAAGATTTATTTATTTATTTGGGGGGGAGGGGGCAGAGGGAGAGAGAGAGAGTCTTAAGCAGACTTTGTGTTCTCTGCGGACCCCTACTTGGGGCTCAATCTCACTACCCTGAGATCACGATCTGAGCCAAAACCAATAATCTGATCCTCAACCATCCAGGCGCCCTTCAATCCTTTTTTAAGACTCGTTCCAGGCTGGTGCCATTTGATGAAAATTGATCTCCTCTTTACATGCATTGTCCAACTCTTCCCTTCAGATTCCCAATACCTGGGATGAACTTCTCTCTCACCCCATTTGGTGACTCTGTAGTCAAACTGAGAACTAGGAAACTGCTCCATTGAAGTGCCTGATAAGTTTTTACAATTTTTCTCTGAGCACTATCACACTCTGCTTTAAAAGAATGCTCTATAACAGGTTAAATGACATAAGACTTTTCTATTCGTTGAAGGTTTGATGGAATTCACTTCTGAAGCTTTCTGGGCATGTTTTGTTTTTTTTTTTTCTTACAGAATGGAATTGTCTCTGCATCTGAGAGAGACTATTTCTCCATTCTTTTTTTTTTAAGATTTTATTTATTTGAGAGAGAGAGCATGAGTGGGGCAGGGGCGGGGAAGGGGAGAGGGAGAGGGAGAAGCAGACTCTCTGCTGAGCAGGGAGCCTTACTCGGGGCTCCATCCCATGACCCTGAGCTGAAGGCAGATGCTTAACCAACTGTGCCTCCCAGGTGCCCCCACTTCTCCATTCTTACTTAGTGTTGTGAATTTGAATTTCACTCTTCTTCTCTTCATTAGGTGAGCAGATAGTTTTTTTCCCTTTTTTTATTTTCCAGAAGACCATGTTTGGGATTGTATTCATCATTTCAACTCTTTTTTTCCTAGTAATTTCTACCTTTATCTTTGAAGATTGCTCTCCTCTGTTTTCTTTGCATTTAACTTGTTCTTTTTTCTAGATTCTTGAGTTAAGTATAATTAATTTATTTTTGTTTCTTTAATTTAGAATTCCTAACATTTGGAACTATGACTTTTCCATTGAGAACTGCTTTAGACATACCCTCCAGGTTCTCAAAATTCGTATTGAACTTTCTGTTTGAAATATAATTGTAAATAGTTATGTGCTTATCTTCTACCAGACTACTCATGAGCTGGAACTGTCTCTAAATAGCAATATAGGAACACTGAATCTAAGAAATGTTGATTGATTCTGCAGATAAATGTGTACAATGTTGAAAAGGAAGTGTACGTTTTGTAAAAGATTTTATTTATTTTAGAGGAGGGAAGGGCAGAGGGAGAGAAAGAATCCCAAGCAGGCTCTAGTCCCAGGGTGGAGCCTACACAGGCGTCATCTCATGACTCTGAGATCATGACCTGAGCTGAAACCAAGAGTTGGATGCTTAACCGACTGAGCACCCAGGCGCCACAAGGAAGTATACATATTATTGCCCGGTTTGTTATCATGCTGGGATTTCAGCAGCACAAATGAGTGTGAGAAAGGTTAACACCTTGTGAGGTGTTAAAGGTGTTAAAGTCACCACTTTTACCTTTAACAGCTTAGTAATTTACCAGCTCATGCAACTGAAAAGTCCTTGGTAAAAGGCTTCAGGCATGGCAGGAATCAGGTGCTTAAATGATGTCATTACATAGCTCTTCCTCTCTTTTCTCTTTCTTTTCTTTTTTTTTAAATTTTATTTTATTATGTTATGTTGGTCACCATACAATACATCATTAGTTGTTGATGTAGTGATCCACGATTCATTGTTTGCGTATAACACCCAGTGCTCCATGCAGTACTGCCCTCCTTAATACCCATCACCGGGCTAACCCATCCCCCAACCCCCTCCCCTCTAGAACCCTCAGTTTATGGGGTAGAGCCCATTTCCCCCCTTCATTTTTCCCTTTCTTCTCCCCTGCTATTCCTTATGTTCCACAAATAAGTGAAACCATATGATAATTGACTTTCTCTGCTTGACTTATTTCACTTAGCATCATCTCCTCCAGTCCCATCCATGTTGATGCAAAAGTTTGATATTCATCCTTTCTGATGGTTGAGTATACACTTCAAATTATAGCTACATTTTCCCTCATTCTCAGGAAAGTTCTCCCTACATTGTGATAAGATGCCCTTCTTCCAGAGGTCCAAACAGATGTGCTCCTCATAATTCACAAAGCTCAAAGAAAAGAGATCTGTCATGAGAGATCCAGAAAAAGTTCAGGATGGTCCAACTTGAGATATATGCCCATTTTTGCATTTCTGTGGGTAAGGAGAGAAAGACCTTGACTGGCCATTCTTGGTTCCTGATGATGTCTCTTAAAACCACAGAAATGGGCTCTACCCCATAAAAACCCTGACGGTTAAGCAGCATTAGTAAGGAACTGGTAGGGGAGGGCATTTGCCAAAGGAATGGGTGTTGGACAGGCAAACAGATGGGACAGTGGCTGGTCCCTGGGAGGTCAGCCAGACGGAGCTCAGTGGGTCATATCATAAAGAACAGTATGTGGAGAATCTAAGAAGACACAGAATTTAAAGACTTTGAATACCACGTTGAAAATATTTGCTCTTCCTGGATGTGTTACCCTGAAAAGGACAGGGTATTACTTAAGTGGTACTCAGTCAGGAAGTGGTTGATTTGAGTTTCATCATGAAGAAGCATCAGACAACCCCAAATAAAGGAAGTTCTATTTTAAAAAAGGAGGTGGGGGACACCTGGGTGGCTCAGTAGGTTAAGTATCTGCCTTCAGCCCAGGTCATGATCCCAGAGTCCTGGGATGAAGTCCCACACCAGGCTTCTTGCTCAGTGGGGAGTCTGCTTCTCCCTCCGCCTGCTGCTCCTCCTGCTTGTGCTCTGTATCTCTCTGTCTCTGACAAATAAATAAAATCTTTTTTAAAATGTTTAAAAAGGGGGGTGGACTGTATTCTTCAAAAAATGTCAGTGTCATAAAAGATAAAGAAAGGTTGTAGAAATGTTCCAGACTCAAGGAGACTAAAGAGACTTCACCACTAAAGGCAATCTTTGATCCTCGACTAGGTCTTGTACTACAAGGAAGAAAAAGGCAATGAAGGACTTTGGGTCAATTGACAATATTGGAATTCGGATGGTAGATGAGATAAAAGGATTGAATCCACGTTAAATTTAGGGAAGAGTATACTGTACTGTGGTTATATAAAAATACCTCTTATTCTTAGAAATACACACTGAACTATTTAAAGGCAAAAGGCCAGATATCTACAGCATACTCTCAAATGGTTCTGGTATGTGTGTCTGCGCGTCTATGTGAATATTTGCGCAGAGCAAATGAAACAGCAAAAGAGACAAAAATGGGAGCCGTAAGTGAATCTGGATCAAGTGTATACAGGTGTTCTTTGTACTTTTTTTATCCTTGCAACTTTTCAGCAAGTCTGAAATTATTTCCAAAGAGAAAGTCTAAAAAAAACTGTCAGGGTTTCTCTTTCTTTAGGCGATCACAAAGTAATTGAGATTTTTCAACAAGCTTGTGGGATGAGATAGGTTTTGGTATCTGTTGCAGAAGACACAGCAATTAATGTAAACTCGTCCCTGATTCTGAATGCGATTGATTTTATCCTGTTAGTGGAGAGATCACACCACTCTCTCCTTGGTTGTTTGAGGGCATTTTAAAGGGAATTCGAGAAAAGGTTTCGTGACAGCTCACACCGACTGTGCCATTTTTCTCTCAGGCTCTGAAATGTCTTCTGAAGAGAGATCACGCTGGTTACAATGAGGAGGGCAGATTAGGATGGAGATGACCCGGAGTGGGAGGATATTCAGGGGGTTCCTGGCAATAGTTCAGCTAGGAAATAATGAGGGGAAAAAAAGAGAACATGTCTTTGAGAGAGATTTTTAAGGCAGAGTTGTCAGGGCTTGGTAACTAATGGAATTTGGGGGCCAGAGCACAGAAGAGGAAAAAGCCACATTGTCTGCTTTGGAATTCTGGGTGAATGATGATGCCAGTAGCAGAGCCGAAATCTAGGCAGAGGAATGGTGGATGGAGGTTCTGAGCATCGTGGAGGAGGAAGAGATGATGTTGGTGTTAATGCTTTTGTGGGATTTCCAGTAGCACATACTGAGTGGGAAATTGGAAATACCAGTATGGTGTTCAGAAGAAGAGTTAAAGCTTGCTGTGAAGTTTGGGGGTCATCAGTGCATAGGGGCTCATTAGAACCTTGGGGGTGGCTGGGTTTCCTTGGGAAAAGAAGAGGCACAGAAAAATAGGGAGGAACTAATGTAGGACCTTGTGAACATTTCTTCTTTTCTTTCTTTTTTTGAAAGAGAGCGAGAGCACGTGAGTGGCAGGGAGGAGGCAGAGGTTGAGGGAGAGAGAAAATCTTAAGCAGGCTCCATGCTCCGCCTCTACTCACAACCCTGAGATCATGACCTGAGCCAAAATCAAGAGTCAGACACTTAACAGACTGAGCCCCCCAGGCGCCCCTGAACGTTTCTTTTAATAGGAATCATTCCAGAGGTCTTGGGACAATAAATATTCACCATACTTGAAACATACCATAAAATACCAACATGGGATGAAGTTGGGCAGAGGTCTAGTTTGTTTATTATAGGGCAAGGAAACCAGAAATAATGGAAGAGGTTAAGTCCCACATTCCTCACTGACCAGAAATCTGAGTAGCTGACAAATCCAGATGAATAGTGGAAAGGTTAGGGGGAAATCCAGAAATAAGAGCCATTGAATATTTGGACTTCAGAAAGAGCACGAGATTTGGATTATTCATTGTTTCCAGAGAAAAGATGCATCCTTAGGATTCCTTACTTGAAAGTGATTTGCAGGAGAAGGGTTTGTAAAGATGTTTTACACAAATTGTGTTTACATGCTTGGCAGCTTCCCATCAGTAAGGGTTTCTGGGTAGACAAGACAGTAGATTGGTTAAGTTGCTCTGAGATGGAAGGGACAGAAGTCCAACTCCAGCTGACTTAAATGAATTTATTGACTCACAGAACTAACAACCAAGGATTATATATTACAATGTTTAAAATGTGCAGGCTCTGGGAGCCAGATCTCCTAAGTCAGAATCCTCACTGTACTACTTACCTAACTTGTCTGAACAATTTTCTCATCAGTAAAACAAAGCTAATTACAGGACCTATATCACAGAGCTGCAGTGAAGGTTAATTGATTTTATATAAGTAAATCCCTTAGAACACGCTCTGACACATGGTAACACATAGTAACTCTTCAGTAAGTGTTCACTCATTTTATCCAGGGATACTGGCTTCAAGTATGGCTGGATCCTGGTACTCAAACAATGGCTGTTGGGAATCTGCCTATCTCATTTTTTGGACCAGCTTTCCTGTTGACTTTATTCTCAGGTGATCTCTCTCCCCTGGGGAGAGGTAACCCCCGGAAACGTCAAGCCCGGAGGCTACCCATCTAACAATCTCAACAGAAGGAAGGTGTCTCTTGCCTCCTATTTCCAGCTGAAGTTCCAAGGGTGACTTTCATTGGCACAGCTAGGTAACATGGCGGTGGTTACCATGGACAATGGAATGAACTGGACTGATTTGTCCTGGAGCTACAGACTGGGTGTGTTGCCTTCTCTTTCCTTTGTAAGTCTCTTTGCTGTGGCATCAGAGGGGATGGGGTGGAGAGGGTGAAGGGGTTGCCTGGGAAGACTAGACTTTGAACCAGCACCGCTCTGTTTAGTTCTGTGTCGTGTGTTCCCTGCTCCCACCTTCCGTAGTGCCCAGTACTTCCAAGTCCTGCACCTTCCATATGTCTTTGGAACACATTTGCTTGCTTCTGTTTGGTGTCTGCCAGTTGAAGGTACCTGGTTCTAGCCTTTTCTATCCTGCCATGTCCGTTTTCTCACTCACCCCCGTCCCCCCTCCAATCTTCGTTCATGTGTATTTATTTTGTTTCCCATGTAGTTCCTGTCAGTTAGTGGTCTTTCTGGAAGGAAAGGAGATAAATGCTCACGTTCATTCCAGCATGTAATCCTGGGTCCCTGCAGAGGGTTTTCGGAAGGCTGTGGTTCTTGCCATCCTGACAAATGATATTCTCTAGTAGAACAGATTTCCATCAATAAGATGTGTTGGATAAATAGGAGACACTATGGGTTATATGCACTTTCCAGAGGAGTAAGTACACTTTTTTCCCTACCATTGATCTGTAACACACCAGAACCATGCTGTAAGAGCAGCTGATATATGAACTGGTTAACAAGTTCTCTATAAAAATTGTATGGGAAGGACAGCATTTGGCAGAGAGATTTACAAGGGCTAAGATCATTTGTCCATTCCTACAAACCAAAAAAAAAAAAAAGGTAAAAGAGCCCTCAAGTGGGATCCATGGGAAAATGCACCCCAAGGAGCAGATGCTTAACTTCTGTGGGGACTTGGTGGCAGCATGCATTTCTTGAGACAGCCTGTGGCCAGTGTCTCTGTGCCCTGCATGTGCAATAGCGTCCTCTCTATGCCAGTATCCTGAGCTAGAATGTGGGACATGAAGGTCAAGAAGATGAAGCATTCACTGGGGCTTGGTTTCCCACTGAGGAGACTTGGATCATTCTGGTAAAATATAACAGCTGCCAAAATTGTACAATGTGCCACGTGGGATGTGGCACAGGGTGCCTTATGCAGAAAAAATTAAAATAGCCATTCAAAGTGATTCCTTGATTACCTTTTTCCAGTAGGATTGTCTGGAAAACATCTGAACTCCGAAGATATTTCTGGTTGTTTTTTGCCCATAAACAGCGGATCAGTGCCTATGGTTAATGTTCAAAGTTGAAACCATTTTTATTATAACGCCTGTGGTTTTTGCATTGTTTTTTTTTAATATCCCAGTTCATCCGCCCGTTTAATATCCTGCCTTTCCAGCATAGAATTTCCTCATCTCTGCTGAAAGAATGTTTTAAAGAAAAAGGATTCCCGTATGAGTGTGTATTTTTTGGGGCTGGCTAACATCAAA
Organism: Eumetopias jubatus; assembly: GCF_037043125.1. Lineage (NCBI taxonomy): Eukaryota > Metazoa > Chordata > Mammalia > Carnivora > Otariidae > Eumetopias > Eumetopias jubatus. The sequence goes on from NW_028274818.1 coordinate 91,272,121, forward strand.
AATCGTGTAAAGGGGAAGGCCGAAGCTCTGCTTTCTGGGTTTGTCAGGGGGCTGGTGAGGCCCCATGGCAGCACGAAGTGCTCAGACCGGTTTGGTAAATCAGTGGAAAAGTATAAAAGTGAAATTTCTTAATAATACGGCCCATCCTGAAAACTTAAGGTGACTTTGTTTTTACTCAATAATATAATGAGTTTTATTTTGAGTGATGCTGTACATAATGGCTAAATCAATATGTGTATTTAGCGTTGGGCTCTATTTCCACACTAAGTGACAGGGGATAAGCAGCCTTAGAGTGTGCTAATTGGTTTGTGTTTAGCGTTTAATGCTAATCAGCAGCAGCAGAGGGTGCCCTGGGCCACTTCGGGCCTGGTAATGGGGTTTATCTAAACCAGGCTTTGTTTACACTATTGACTGGAGTTGAATTGCTCCTGTTTCTTATACACGTAAAGGGTAAGCTGGATTGGAAAGTGTAACTCAAGACCTTCCGCATTAGCAAGACTTAGCCCAGGCCTGGAACAAGGCAAAGCAAATGAAAAGCAAGCAAATACCACGCCATCCCTGGCATAGGAGAGCTATGAGCAATCCTAAGACCTAGAGAAGACTTCGCTGGGTGAAGGAACCTTTACATCAGAGATCAGAGCTGGAGGAACCACAGGTGATGAAACAGGGGCTTTCTCCCCATCCGCAATATTGCCCTTTGGGGCTGGATAATACTTCGGGCGTGGAGGATCATCCTGTGCGTGGTAGGATGTTTAAAAGCCTCCCTGGCCTCTCTCTACCAGATTAGAGTAGGTACTCACTGCCCACAGTCGTGACAACTAAACATGTTTCCAGACGCTGACAAATGTCTCCTGGGGGCCAAAGTCACACCCAGTTAAGAACCACTGAGTAAAATGAGGCATAAATACAGCTTTGGTCCGTGCAGATGTACATACGGATCTAGGTATTTATGTTAGAAGCTAGTGTTCTAACAGCTTGGAGCGTTCACATAGTTATCTGCATTTGGGGAGTCTTTTGAAATGTGGGGAGATCTGTCCTCCATGGCCCATGACAGTCACCAATAGGAGATGAGGAGTGAGCTGCCCCTTTTCAACAAGGCAGGGCTCTCCGGTCCCCCCTGCTTCCATTTGCCCCTGCACAGTCACCTGGGGGCGTTTGCTTTTGTAACACCTGCTTTAAATGTTGCACCATCGAAAGCTTATCCCTTAGCACCAGGAGGATGCAGGATCCCCTCAGAACCCCTTCTGGTCTTAGCTTCACCAATCACCAGCCTTGTGACTTCTCTGTGCCTCAGTTTCCTGATCCATTGTGTTGCTTTAGCCTCTGCAAGCCTCTGCGAAAAGTTACCGTATGCAATTTCAGGAAGTGAGGGAGGAAAGGGGACATAAATACTGTTGCTGTGCCCCATTTTTTGAAATTGCCCAGGGCTTGTGTTCAGAAGGTGTGCAGGCTCACAAGACGGGGCCATTTCCTTCCCTTCTAATTTGCACTTTCCGCTCCTGGGGACCGGAGCCTCTTTCCATCAGACGGCAACGGGCTTCAGGGACGTCACACTTTGTGTTCATGAACTATGAGTGGAAATGGGGGTTTAAGAGGCAGTGTACGGAAGGCTGCTTCACCACATTACTTTCTTCTCTTTTTCCCTCAAGGACATTAACTTCCAGGGGCCAAGGCAGTTAGAGACAGGGCCCCCGTTACCCTCCCCCCCCATACAAAAAACCAGGGAGTCAGGAATTCAGCCCATGCAGCCATGGAACTGGCTCAGTTGGCATCTGTGAGGTGCCCACCAGGTTCTTGATACCTTCTAAGTCCTAAATAATTTCATATGTATTGTCTCACTTGGCAGCTCCCAGCCCCCTGCTGGAGTCAGGAAGTGCTACGTCCTGAGCTAGCCTTACTGGAGCTTCTCTGGCCTTCATTTAGTTCCTTAAACCCGGGGGTGGGGGGGGCTTGTCCTGAGGTCTTTGCACATGCTGTTCCCGCTCCCTCGTATGTTCTCCCCTCCCCCAACCCTTTATGTGGTGACTCTTTCTCTTCTGTGAGCTCTCTGTCCCATGGTGAATTCTTTGGGGGAAGTTTCTTGTGATCACCTGATTCTGCTGCTTTATCTGATAGCCTCATACTCCTCGCCTCAAAGCATTTGTCACTGCTGTGCTATATGACTTTCTTTAATGATACTCATCTTCCCCAATAGACTGTGACTACCTGTTACATCGAAGACTGTATCTGATTTTGCAGAACATTATATCCTTGGCTCCTAGTATCATTCTGGAACATATTAGGTGCTCAATAAGTATTTGTTAAGTGAGTAAAAAAATGGTGCTGCACTAGCATTCTCCAGATACCAGTGGCTAACACAGCAAAGGGACATTGCCACCCAGGCAGGCTTCACGTCCCCAGCAGTAGGCTCCAGCCTCTGGCCCATATCAGCCTTGCTCCAAAACGGAGGCAGATACAGCCTCTGCCATCTGGAATGTTCTGTGGTCAGGGTGCCCCAAGCGAAGGAAAACAGCAAATTGTTCACCAGCTCTTAGAGCTTCCACCCAAAAGCGACAGAATGCACTTCTACTCACGTTGCATTGGCTAAAGCAAGTCACATGCTCTTAACAAACCTCAAAATGGCTGAGAAGTGTGTGAGCTTCTGTGGGGGTTCCTGTGGATGAGCAGAACTACGGATGTAGCTAAAAACTACCTCATCTGTATCACCTGTCAGATTTGTGTGACCTGCAGCCACCCGACCTTGGGGAATCAGCTCTGCAAAGTCAGCCTTTCATTTTAGCTTAATAGATCCTGGCAACATGGGCTACATCTCTGTTGTTCTTAGGAACATGTTATCAGTCTTCCCATCATTCCTCCCTCCCTTCTACTAACATTTTCAGAACCTGCCTTTTGGACCAGGATGAAGGCTGAGCCATGAGGATCCAAAGATGAGTAAGACATGACCCCTCTGTAGACCAGTATGCATGAGAGTTTTTAATATTTTTATAACCTAAGTGGCTTTACAGTGTGAAAAAATGTAATTTTTTAAAGATTTATTTATTTGAGAGAGAGAGCGGGGGGAGCAGCAGAGGGAGAGGGAGAGAATCTCAAGCAGATTCCACACTGAGCACGGAGCCCAATGTGGGGCTCGATCTCATGACCCTGAGATCATGACCTGAGCCGAAATCAAGAGTCAGATGCTTAACCGATTGAGCCACCCAGGCGCCCCTGGAAAGTACAATTTTTGAATAGATTTTTGCTTGTTAGGGTGGGGTTTTTAAACAAAGGTTCTAGGAAGAATCTATGGGAATCTGTGGGTGTCTTTTTGGGTTTCTGTCATTTTCAAGTCTGAGGAATACTGGTCTAGTGGGATATTTCCATGGAATCAAACAAATGCGACAAAGTCTGATAGCCTCACTAAGACATGTTATGTGTAAGGCTGAGGGAATACTCAAGAGGGAATTGATAACTTAATCTGCCAGTGGGAACTCAGAGAAGGCTTCGCAGAGGAGAGAGGGTCCGGGTTGAGTACTGAGGAAGGAGGCAGGATTCCTGAGCTACTTTGTTGGAAAAGGAAGTATGTTTTAGAGCTGACGGCATGATTTTTGATCTGCGCTCTGCCGTTTATCAGCCACGTGTGAAACAATTGTCTTAATCTCTGTAAGCCTGAGGTTCCTCCTCTCTAAGATAGGAATGACGTTGTTCCCTCTCCCAGGGGAATGTTTAGCACCCTGCCCCATCTGTGCTACATTCCCAGCTATTATTACTAGCTCGGGAGGGAAACAGGGTCCAAATATGGATAGTGGCCTGGGCAGTGTATAAAGCTAAGACACGGCTTGGCATACTTAGGAAATTGGAAGTAGTTCATTTTGACCAGGGGTAGGGATTGCAAACTCAGACGCCTCCAGGGGCCAGGCAGGTAAGATAAATAAATGGAACCAGAGGACAAAGATTGGTGGGAACCATGGCAGACAGGAGAGCCCTGGGATTACTTGAAACGCATTTGAATTTAACTGCTTAAAATACACGAGCAGGAATAATAAATCATGACTTCCAGCTGGGTTTGGCTGTTGGACTGCCAGTTACCACGAGACATCAGGTGTGTGTGTGTGTGTGTGTGTGTGTGTGTGTGTGTGTGTGTGTGTGTGTGTGTGCGTGCGCGCTTGCTTGCTTGCTTGTAGGAAATGGGAGGTGGAATGGAGACAATGTGAGGATTATAATAGAAAGGGAAACGAGACCCATGTTTTACTTACCTATTAATATTATAAGGAGGGTTCCTGGGTGGCTTAGTCAGTTAAGTGTCGGAATCTTGACCTCAGCTCAGGTCTTGATCTCAGGGTTGTGAGTTCGGGCCCCGTGTTGGGCTCCATGCTGGGCATGGAGCCTACCTAGAAAAAAAAAAATATATATATATATATATACATATATATATACACACACACACATATATGTGTATATAAATATATAAAGTATATAAATGTATATATTATATAAGTTTTATACATATATATATAAGTAAGGGATGTATGAGGTTGAGATCTGAGTTATAGGAATGAAGACATGAAGTCTATATGTTCCAGGCTTTTCTGGAGGTGTTACTCCAGCCAAGATTAATGAAAGCCAAACCAATGCCAAACAGCCCTTGCGGTTTCTGGAAGAGATTGAGAGGGCTGTAAAGTTGGAGATAGAATAGATTCTACACCTGAATAATCAATTAATGCCTCTTTAACGATTGCAAAGGAGATATGTACAAATTTCAAATCAATCCCAAGAATTAATCAGCCAAGGCAACAGGGCCTCGTGTCTCAGTAGATAAGCCAGCAGGGCATGGTTTGCAGACAATCCTATTTGACCATGAAACTAGGAGACGGAGATTCATGTCTTCCCTGTTCTCACTGGCACACGGGGAAAAGACTCAGCGGTTTTTTTTTGTCAAAGAATATGAGCTTGCGGACCAGGGAGAGATGAGATGATCTGCAGCAGTACCAAGGGGAGAGGGGAGGTCCCTCATCCAGTGAGGCAGATCTTCTAAAAATTAGGAGGAAAGATCAGGGGGGGAAATCAAGATCCAGGCAGCTAGGAAATTCTGGCCTGCAGACTCCCTTCTAAGGGTAAATTGAAGATTTCCCGAAATTCATAACTCCATGACTGTGGTTTTTTGTTTCTCAGAAACCACTAGTATTTTCTCCATTGTTTATGAAAATGTCCAGTTACGCTGTGAGTTTTCTCTGTCACAGCCTCTGCTGACATATTCCTTTGGGGGGAGACAAGCTGGAGACACACGGGACAGCTAAGTGGCATTTCAAGGCTGGAAATAGTGCATTATAATTTTACATTTGTTTCTGCCCCCACACTCCAATATGCACAGAGGCCAAGCCGTGTTCCTTATATTCTCAGCACCTGCTCAAGGGCTAGGAATGTGGCAGGTGTTTGATAAATGCTCGCTGAATAAATAAATTTATTAAATAAGAAATTCACAGTGAAGGTCCAAGTGTGTTTTGAGAGGTCAGGAAAGGGGATCTTGAATTAGAGCCATTGTTTAAGATGCTCGGTACAGCGGAGTAGTTAGGGGCAAGGTGCTCAAGAGCTGACTGCCCGGTCCCTGTTCCTGGTTTAATATCTTAAGAGTTGTATGAATTTAGGCAATATACTTAAGACTCTTGCCTCAACTTCCTGATCTGTGAAATTGGCAAGGACAACGTTATCTACCTCAGGAGGCTGTTGTGAAGATTAGTGAAGTTAATTAACAGGATATTTGCTATGCACACAGTAGAACTCAACCATGATCATTTCTAGGAATGTTTTCTATAAACATTTAACACACTTTTATGTAGATCTTCCTAACGGATGCTTAAATTTTCTCTGAAGTGCCAGGTACTGAGCTCATTAATTTTGTAGGCTTCATTTCACTTAATCCTCCATGACCACGGTTTTGTACACTTCAAATATCCCAAGTGTGTGCCTACCTCAGGACCCTTGTACAGATGATTTCTCCTCTGAGAGGTGTTCTCAAGGGCATGGTTGAAGAGAACATGCACTCCTACTGTCCCTTTCTCATCCCACCCTGCCTTATTTTTCTTTGTGGCACTTTTCATCATCTGAAATTGTTTGTTGTTGTTGTGCATCTCTGCCCCTGGAATGTGGACTCCATGTCCTTTTGTTCGCTGCTGTGTCCTTGGGGGCGAGATCAGTGCCTGGTACAGTGCAGTACTCCATGAATACTTAATGAATGAACAGTTCTACTCTCTCCATTTTATGTGTGAGGACAGCAAGTCTCAACGGGTGAAGTGGCTTGACCACCTTATATAAGCAGGAGGGATAGAATTAGAATTTACACTCCTGATTTAGAGGTCTGAGCTATTTCCACCACACCTTTGTGACTTGATATGTGAGAAACTTCTGGCTATTATGGTGAGCACGAGCTGTTGCACACAGACTTTTTCCGTAAGGAGAGATGATCAACTACTGGAAAAAAAGATTTTTTAAAAGACAAAATTAATGAAATTGGTGGTTGAAAATAATGACCCTGTTATATCTATACTTGGAATTAGCCAAGCTGGAGGTTAAGGATGTGGTCTTCTAGATATCAAGTCTGCCCAAGATTTCTGACTCTAAGCCCCAAGTCTGGGGGTCCTCAGGGCTGCTCTCACTTCAGACCAGCTGGCTACAAATTTAGGGCTTCCCATGACGACCCTCAGGGTGATAATTCACTAGAATGACTTAAAAAACTGAGCAAAGTGTTGTACTTGTTATTATGTGTTATAGCAAAAAGACATTAGAGCCACCAAAGGGAGTGATGTGTAGGGCAGAATAAGGCAGGGGTGGGAGGGTAGGGGTTCCAAATGCTAAACTTCTCTCCTCCTCAGAGATGCCTTATGCTCCTGATATCAAGGGTAGCAATATGCTATAGTATCACCAATCCAGAAAGCTCATCCAGGCTTTGGTGTCCAGAGTTTTCATGGGACTCCATTTCTTAGGCATGACTGATTGAATTCTTGCCCACATGGTTGAACTCAGCCTCTGGCCCTGCTCCCTTCCCTGGAGGTCAAGCTGGTATTCCATGGCTCAAAGCCTGTAATCACATGGTTAGTCTTTGTGGTGGCATGGCCAGCCCCCACTCTGGGTCTTTTGGTTAACAGAAACTGTCTGGGGCCCACCATGAGTTGGAGTGGCCCACCATGAATAACAAAGATGCTCCTATTACTTGGGAAACTCCAAGGGTCTAGAGGTTACTTCCCAGAAGCAAGGACAAAAGTCAGACCTCTCTTTGGGGGCCAGGTTCCTTACTCTACAACTCGTCTCTCCAACTTTTTGGATTTAGGTTAAACCAGAGACATTTTCTGTTGCCACAACCTGTGTTGGGGATAACACCACTGGAATCTAGTGTATGAGGCCAGGGGATGTTGCTGCATATTCTGCAGGGCACAAGATTGCTCTCTCTCTCCACCATGGAGTTGTCTGGCTCTGAAAATCAGTAGTGATGAGGCTGAGAAATGGTGCAATAAAGTAAATCGCAGAAATGAGCCCAGATGTCCATCGATTGCCGAGAACAAATATGAACAGACGGATTTTCCCTCTCCCTTACTGTCTTGTTCCTGCAAACACGAGGACTCTGATGAAGCTATTCTTTTGGGAAAAGTATTTAGGAATCTGCCTACAGATGTGGTTGTCGGGTCAGGCCCCAGATACCGAATTCTGTCTGTCAAGACAACTCACAGGTGTGCGTACCACTGGTGTTTACAGATCATTTTAGAGGCTATGGGGCAGGGCATTAAATAGCAATGAATCACATAAAGAAGGTGTGAGATAAACACACACAATTGAATATTACTCAGCCATAAAAAAGAGTGAAATCTTGCCATTTGCTACAACATGGATGGATCTAGAGGGGATAATGGTAAGTAAAGTAAGTCAGTCGGAGAAAGACAAATACCATAGGATTTCACTCCTATGTGGAATTTAAGAAACAAAACAAATAAGCAAAGGAAAAAAATAGAGACAAACCAAGAAACAGACTCTTCACTATAGAAAACACACTGATGGTTCCCAGAGGGGAGGTGCATGGGGGGATGGGTGAATGAGGTGATGGGAATTAAGAATACACATATCATGATGGGCACTAAGTCATGTACAGAATTCTTGAATCACTATATTGTACACCTGAAACTAATAGAACACTGTACATTAATTATACTGGAATTAAAATTTTAAAAAATAACATTGAATCACATAATTAAGAAGGTACTCACATTTTACTTCTCCTTTGTTCAATTATGCCAAGAAGAGTATCTCAGTTCGGTGCTAGCCTGCCTGTCATAAGCTTACCTACTTCTTTTGATTTTTTTAATTTTTTTATTGTTATGTTAATCACCATACATTACATCATTAGTTCTTGATGTTGTGTTCCATAATTCATTTTTGGGCATAACACCCAGTGCTCCACGCAGAATGTGCCCTCTTTAATACCCATCACCAGGCTAACCCATCCCCCCACCCCCCTCCCCTCCAGAACCCTCAGTTTGTTTTTCAGAGTCCATCGTCTCTCATGGTTCGTCTCCCCCTCCGACTTACGCCCCTTCATTCTTCCCCTCCTGCTATCTTCTTTTTCTTTTTTCTTAACATATCTTGCATTATTTGTTTCAGAGGTACAGATCTGTGATTCAACCGTCCTGCAAAATTCACAGCGCTCACCATAGCACATACCCTACCCAATGTCTATCACCCAGCCACCCCAGCCATCCCACACCCCACCACTCAGCAACACTCAGTTTGTTTCCTGAGATTAAGAATTCCTCAGTGAGGTCATATGATACATGTCTTTCTCTGATTGACTTATTTCACTCAGCATAACACCCTCCAGTTCCATCCACGTCGTTGCAAATGGCAAGACCTCATTCCTTTTGATGGCAGCATAATATTCCATTGTGTATATATACCACTTCTTCTTTATCTATTCCTCTGTCGATGGACATCTTGGCTCTTTCCACAGTTTGGCTATTGTGGACATTGCTGCTATAAACATTGGGGTGCACGTACCCCTTCGGATCCCTACATTTGTATCTTTGGGGAAAATACCCAGTAGTGCAATTGCTGGATCGTATGCTAGCTCTAATTTCAACTGTTTGAGGAACCTCCATACTGTTTTCCAGAGTGGTTGCACCAGCTTGCATTCCCACCAACAGTGTAGGAGGGTTCCGCTTTCTCCACATCCCCGCCAACATCTGTCATTTCCTGACTTGTTAATTTTAGCCATTCTGACTGGTGTGAGGTGGTATCTAGTTGAGCTTTTGATTTGGATTTCCCTGATGCCGAGTGATGTTGAGCACTTTTTCATGTGTTGGCCATTTGGATGTCTTCTTTGGAAAAATGTCTCTTCATGTCTTCTGCCCATTTCTTGACTGGATTATTTGTTCTTTGGGTGTTGAGTTTGATAAGTTCTTTATAGATTTTGGATACTAGCCCTTTATCTGATATGTCATTTGCAAAATTTTTCTCCCATTCTGTCGGTTGTCTTTTGGTTTTGTGGACTGTTTCTTTTGCTATGCAAAAGCTTTTTATCTTGATGAAATCCCAATAGTTCATGTTTGACCTTGCTTCCCTTGCTTTTGGCGATTTTTCTAGGAAGAAGTTGCTGCGGCTGAGGTCGAAGAGGTTGCTACCTGTGTTCTCCTTTAGGATTTTGATAGACTCCTGTCTCACGTTTAGGTCTTTCAACCATTTGGAGTCTATTTTTGTGTGTGGTGTAAGGAAATGGTCCAGTTTCATTCTTCTGCATGTGGCTGTCCAATTTTCCCAACACGATTGTTGAAGAGAATGTCTTTTTTCCAATGGACATTCTTTCCTGCTTTGTCAAAGATGAGTTGACCATAGAGTTGAGGGTCCATTTCTGGGCTCTCGATTCTGTTCCATTGATCTACGTGTCTGTTTTTGTGCCAGTACTATACTGTCTTGAGGATGACAGCTTTGTAATAGAGCTGGAAGTCAGGAATTGTGATGCCGCCAGCTTTGCTTTTCTTTTTCAATATTCCTGTGGCTATTCGGGGTCTCTTCTAGTTCAATACATATTTTAGGATTATTTGTTCCATTTCTTTGAAAAAAGTGGATGGTATTCTGATGGGGATTGCATTGAATGTGTAGATTGCTCTAGGTAGCATTGACATCTTCACAATGTTTGTTCTTTGAATCCATGAGCATGGAACGTTTTTCCATTTCTTTGTGTCTTCTTCAATTTCTTTCCTGAGTATTTTATAGTTTTCTGAGTACAGATCCTTTGCCTCTTTGGTTAAATTTATTCCTAGGTATCTTATGGTTTTGGGTGCAATTGTGAATGGGATTGACTCCTTAATTTCTCTCTCTTCTGTCTTGTTGGTGTATAGGAATGCCACTGATTTCTGTGCATTGATTTTATAGCCTGCTACTTGACTGAATTCCTGTATGAGTTCTAGCAGTTTTGGGGTGGAGTCTTTTGGGTTTTCCACATACAGTATCATATCATCTGCAGAGAGTGAGAGTTTGCCTTCCTCTTTGCCGATTTGGATGCCTTTGATTTCTTTTTGTTGTCTGATTGCTGTGGCTAGGACTTCTAATACTATGTTGAATAGCAGTGGTGAGAGTGGACATCCCTGCCGCGTTCCTGACCTTAGGGGAAAAGCTCTCAGCCTTTCCCCATTGAGAATGATATTCGCTGTAGGTTTTTCATAGATGGCTTTTATGATATTGAGGTATGTACCCTCTATCCCTATACTCTGAAGAGTTTTGATCAAGAAAGGATGCTGTACTTTGTCAAATGCTTTTTCTGCATCTATCGAGAGGATCATATGATTCTTGTTCTTTCTTTTGTTGATGTATTGTATCACGTTGATTGATTTGTGGATGTTGAACCAACCTTGCAGCCCAGGGATAAATCCCACTTGGTCGTGCTGAATAATCCTTTTAATGTACTGTTGGATCCTCTTGGCTAGTATTTTGGTGAGAATTTTTGCATCCATGTTCATCTAGGATATTGGTCTGTCATTCTCCTTTTTCATGGGGTCTTTGTCTGGTTTTGGGATCAAGGTAATGGTGGCCTCATAAAACGAGTTCGGAAGTTTTCCTTCCATTTCTATTTTTGGAACAGTTTCAGGAGAATAGGTATTAATTCTTCTTTAAATGTCTGATAGAATTCCCCTGGGAAGCCATCTGGCCCTGGGCTTTTGTTTCTTGGGAGATTTTTTGATAACTGCTTCAATTTCCTTTGTGGTTATAGGTCTGTTCAGGTTTTCTGTTTCTTCCTGGTTCAGTTTTGGTAGTTGATACATCTCTAGGAATGCACCCATTTCTTCCAGATTATCTAATTTGCTGGCATAGAGTTGCTCATAATATGTTCTTATAATTGTTTGTATTTCTTTGGTGTTGGTTGTGATCTCTCCCCTTTCATTCATGGTTTTGTTGATTTGGGTCCTTTCTCTTTTCTTTTTGATAAGTCTGGCCAGGGGTTTATCAATCTTGTTAATTCTTTCAAAGAACCAACTCCTAGTTTCGTTGATCTGTTCTACTGTTCTTTTGGTTTCTATTTCATTGATTTCTGCTCTGATCTTTATTATTTCTCTTCTCCTGCTGGGTTTAGGCTTAATTTGCTCTTCTTTCTCCAGCTCCTTTAGGTGTAGGGTTAGGTTGTGTATTTGAGACCTTTCTTGTCTCTTGAGAAAGGCTTGTATTGCTATATACTTTCCTCTCAGGACTGCCTTTGCTGTATCCCAAAGATTTTGAACAGTTGTGTTTTCATTTTCATTGGTTTCCATGAAATTTTTTCCTTCTTCTTTAATTTCCTGGTTGACCCATTCATTCTTTAGTAGGATGGTCTTTAGCCTCCATGTATTTGAGTTCTCTCCGACTTTCCTCTTGTGATTGAGTTCTAGTTTCAAAGCATTGTGGTCTGAAAATATGCAGGGAATAACCCTAATCTTTTGGTACCAGTTGAGACCTGATTTGTGACCTAGGATGTGATCAATTCTGGAGAATGTTCCCTGGGCACTAGAGAAGAATGTGTATTCCATTGCTTTGGGATGGAATGTTCTGAATATGTCTGTGAAGTCCATTTGGTCCAGTGTGTCATTTAAAGTCTTTATTTCCTTGTTGATCTTTTGCTTAGATGATCTGTCCATTTCAGTCAGGGGGGTGTTAAAGTCCCCCAGTAGTATTGTATTGTTGTCAATGTGTTTCTTTGCTTTTGTTATTAATTGCCTTATCTATTTGGCTGCTCCCATGTTCGGGGCATAGATATTTACAATTGTTAGATCTTCTTGTTGGATAGACCCTTTAAGTCAGATATAGTGTCCTTCCTCATCTCTTATTACAGTCTTTGGTTTAAAATCTAATTTGTCTGATAGAAGGATTGCCACCGCAGCTTTCTTTTGGTGTCCATTAGCATGGTGAATGGTTTTCCACCCCCTCACTTTCAATGTGGGGGTGTCTTTGGGTCTAAAATGGGTCTCTTGCAGACAGCATATCGTTGGGTCTTGTTTTTTAATCCAATCTGATAGCCTGTGTCTTTTGATTGGGGCATTTAGCCCATTTACATTCAGGGTAACTATTGAAAGGTATGAATTTAGTGCCATTGTATTGCCTGTAAGGTGACTGTTACTGTATATTGTCTCTGTTCCTTTCTGTTCTGTGCTGCTTTTAGTATGTCTCTTTGCTTAGAGGACCCCTTTCAATATTTCTTGTAGGGCTGGTTTCGTGTTTGCAAATTCCTTTAGTTTTTGTTTGTCCTGGAAGCTTTTTAATCTCCTTCTATTTTCAATGACAGCCTAGCTGGATATAGTATTCTTGGCTGCATATTGTTCTCGTTTAGTGCTCTGAAGATATCATGCCAGTCCTTTCTGGCCTGCCAGGTCTCTGTGGATGGGTCTGTTGCCAATCTAATATTTCTACCATTGTAGGTTACATATGTCTTCTCCCGAGCTGCTTTCAGGATTTTCTCTTTGTCTCTGAGACTTGTAAGTTTTACTATTAGATGTTGGGGTGTTCACCTATTTTTATTGATTTTGAGAGGGGTTCTCTGTGCCTCCTGGATTTTGATGCCTGGTTCCTTCTCACATTAGGGAAGTTCTCTGCTATTATTTGCTCCAATATACCTTCTGGCCCTCTCTCTCTTTCTTCTTCTTCTGGCATCCCAATTATTCTAATGTTGTTTTGTCTTATATCGGTTATCTCTCGAATTCTGCCCTCGTGATCCTGTAGTTGTTTATCTCTCTTTTTCTTAGCCTCTTTATTTTCCATCATTTGGTCTTCTATATCACTGATTCTCTCTTCTGCCTCATTTATCCTAGCAATTAGTACCGCCATTTTTTATTGCACCTCATTAATAGCCTTTTTGATTTTGACTTGGTTAGATTTTAGTTCTTTTATTTCTCCAGAAAGCGTTTCTCTAATAACTTCCACGCTTTTTTTCTAGCCCAGCTGGTATCTTTAAAGTCATGATTCTGAACTCTAGTTCCGACATCGTACTAATGTCCGTTGAGTAGGTCCCTGGCTGACGGTACTATCTCTTGTTCTTTTTGCTGAGGTGATTTTTTTCGTCTTGTCATTTTGTCCAGAGGAGAATAGATGAATGAGAGAACAGAATGCTAATAGGTTAACAACATCCCCAGGAAATATACTCTATACAAATCGGAAAAGACCTGAAACCAGGGGAAAAGAAAGGGAAAGAAAGAAAAAAGAAAGGAAAAAAAAAAAGAGAAAAATATAAATACAAAAACAGAACAATACGAAAAAACCGAATATGATCAAATATGGTCAGGCTAGTGCATAGATCAGTGCCACACACTAGGTTTTGGGTGTATTTTGGTCTGTTAGAAAAAAGTGCCTCCTAAAATTTTAAAGGAAGAAAGACTTATGTATGTACAAAATAAGGATTGATACAATGAAGGGATTGAAGATGACTGTAAAGATGAAAATTATAAAAGATTTTATAAAAGGAATTGATACAATAAGAAGTTGTTTGAAAGAAGAAGATTTAAAAAAAAAAATAGGGAGAGAATGTGATCAGGCAGGAGACTACAACAAAGCCATACACTAGTAATTTAGGGTATATCTTGGTCTGTTAGAAGAAACTGTATCTCAAAATTTTAAAGAGAGAACAACTTATATATATATGCCAAAAATAAGGGTAACTACTATGAAGGGATAAAATATGACTTTCAAAATGAAAAATAAAAAAATGTTTTTTTTTAAAAAAGGGATTGATAAGATGTTGGTTGAAAACGGGAAAAAGAGAAATTAAAAAAACAGTTAAAAAATTAAGTTTGAAAAACTAATGAATCATGGTAAAAAAAGCCATGAATTCTATGTGCAGTATTCTCCTAGTGCTGGAGTTCTCCCGTTCTCCCTGATCGGTAAACTTTGTCTTGGCTTGCTGGCTGTTCGGGCTGATCTTCTGGGGGAGAGGCTTGTTCCCGTGGTTCCCAAATGTATTTGCCGGAGGCGGTATTGCCCCGCCTTTTCGGTCTGGGCTAAGCAAGCTGCTCGGGTTTCCTCTCAGAAGCTTTTGTTCCCTGCAAGCTTTCCCTTAGGCTTTGGAGGACGACAGTGAAAATGGCGGCCTCCCAATCTCTGCCCCGGAGGAGCCGAGAACTCGGGGCCCCGCTCCTCGGTGCGCCCCCAGAGAAAAGCAGTCACTCCTGTGTCCCCGGTCTCCGGCCGCACTCCGTGCTCACCCGGCCTGTGACCGAGCGTTGCTATCTCTGGCACCCGACCCCGTGTGGAGTCTCCAAACCCAGCAGATCCCTGCGGTGCACTCCCGCGCCGCTCCTCCCGGGGGAGGAAGGGGAGTCTCCCCGGATCTGCCGCTTGTTGGTTCCTTCTGGAGGAGCAGTGGCCCGACTGGGCCGCGGATCACAGTTTATGGCAACCCTGAGCCGAGAGCCCGCACCGCGGCTCCGTCTCTGCAGCCGGCTTCCCCGCTCCGATACCTGGGAGCTCTGCCGCACTCAGGCACCCCCGGTCTTTCTGTGACCCCGAGGGTCCTGAGACCACACTGTCCCGCGAGGGTTCCACCCCCCGCTTAGCCACTGGAGCGACGTCCCTCAGCGGAGCCGACTTCTAAAAGTTCCGATTTTGTGCTCCGCGGCTCTAGCACTTGCCAGAAGCGGCCGACAGAGGCCCCCTCCCCCGCCGTCTATCCTCCCGAATATCGCCTCGGATTCACTTCTCCGCACGTCTTACCTTCCAGTAAGTGGTCGCTTCTCTGTTCAGAGGGTTGTTGCTACTCTTCTCTTCAATCTCCTGTTGAGTTCGTAGGTGTTCAGAATGGTTTGATCCTTATCCAGCTGAATTCCTGAGACCAGACGAAATCCAGCTCTCCTACTCCTCCGCCATCTTGCTCCCCCTCCTTCTTTTCTATAAAGAGAGCGTGTGTCTTGGACTTGGACCCTTCTTCAACAACATCTCTATACAATTTTAAAGTGTGCTTTCTTTCTGTTTCTGTTATATTTGTGCTTACCATCTATTTTTGGCAAATGATTCCATTTATATCAAGTTTCTTTATACATATAATTTCTCTAAAGGAGCATAAGTTCCAATTGAAATGAAAACCCTTTATATAAAAGTCACTCAATTTAAAGAGAATATTAAGTAAATGTGGTAGAAACTTCTAGTGTTCACTCATATTTCATTCTTTCCTCCCCCCTGGGCATCCAAGGAGATGGTATGTCCCATCTTCCTTGCAGTTAGACGGGGTCTTGTCATTAGTCTTAGCCAGGAGGCAAGCTGAGGCCAGGGAAAGCCTGTGTGATCTCCCCAACTTTCTTTACTCTGCCACAATCAACCAAGAAGCCATGTGTTGAGGTCACGCATCATGTTCTAGCCCAACCTCCCTGAGGGATGGTAAGAGCAGAGCCTTCCACCAGCCAACACCAGACATGCATCGTTAATGAGAAATAAGCATTATTTATGTTCAGGGACTGACTGACACTTCAAGATAAATTTATCATCACAGCATAACCTAACCCTCTTTGCAATGCAGAAATTAGTACCAGAAGTGGGATGATTTTATACCAAAACCCCAAAATATGTAACATTGGCTTCACAATTGGGGGGTGAGGGGCAAAGAAACAGCTGTTAAGAGCTACCACTATGGCATGGGTATCCTTTCTGAGCAATGGCAAACTTTGATCACACTGTCCCTTGTGATAACTTGGAGGCAGACCATGGGACTAATGAACTAGCTGCTCTGGGAAAGAGTTGGAAAATAGGACATAAGTAGTGTGTGTTAGTTGATATTGGTTGCACCTGGCTATATATTGCATGAAAGCCATGAGGAAGGGGAAAAAATGGCCAGTTGGCAGTCAGAAAGTTAAAAAAAATAGAGATTCCAGAAATTGTTTGCATAGTGATAGAACAGGAGGTATGTAGATCTGGCAAAAATGGGAAAAGCTTTTATGGCAGCACCGTACCAAGGCAATGCTTTCTGTTGAGGAGTTACTGATGAATGAAGACCCTCCAGTATCAGGAAGATACTTCTCTACTATTGGTCATTAGCACCTGGAGTCAAAACTACAGGAACTTCAAGGTGGAAAGAGACCTCAGGGGACTGAATTTACCATCCCTTGATGAATAAGGCTAGGGTGAAGTTTTAAGATGTTCAGCCATGAAGAGATGAGGGAGGCAACATGGAAGGGAAGGCAGCCCTCCCCCAGATGGTACCAGTGGGAGCCTGGGGACAGCCAGGATTATACTGAGAAGGACTCTGAGAACAGGGCAGAGAAGGAACTTCTGATGGCTTTTCACAAATCAGGTAGCAGCAACAGGGTTCTAGGATCTCTTCCCTACAGTAGGATAGGGGAGTTAGCTTGGTGAAAGAGATAAGCCAAAATGGTGCCTCGAATGCATCTCCAGTAGAGTGCCTCGTGCTCATTCTGTTGTTATGCTCCCTTGTTCGCTGTCTCTGTTTGCCTGCTGCTTGAGAGCAGGGCTTATGCTGGTTTATCCCTGTGTGCCCAGTGCCCAGCACAGGACCCAAGCCAGAACAATGAGACCATGTGAAGACTTCCCTGATGAATGGCTAAATGAGAAAAAGTGAATAAAATAACGCATACGTCGGGGTGCCTGGGTGGGTCAGTCGGTTGAGCATTCAACTCTTGATTTCAGCTCAGGTCGTGGTGTCAGAGTCATGAGATGGAGCTCCATGTCAGGCTCCCTGCTCAGCGCAGAGTCTGCTTAAGGTTCTCTTTCTCCCTCTCTCTCTGCCCCTCCCCCTGCTTGTGCTCGCTCTCTCTCTCTAAAATAAATAAAATTTTTGAAAAAAATATAATGCATAAATTGAGGAAGCAACAGAGTCAAGGACCAGGATCTCTATCTTGATTAGGAGGATGAGGAGTTGGGGAAATAGGACTGGTCAGAACTGACAGTGGGAAACTGGGAGACAGAGAGGGACAACCTTCCAGTTATAAAATCAGTAAGTCACGAGGATGAAAAGTACAGCATAGGACATCTAGTCAATGATGCTGTAATAACGTTGTGTGGTGACAGATGGCAACCACACTTAGGGTGGGCAGTATAGTGTGATGTATGGACTCGTTGAATCACTGTGTTGTACACCTGAAACTAATATAACATTGTGAGGGACCCCTGGGTGGCGTAGTCAGTTGAGTGTCCGACTCTTGATTTTGGCTCAGGTTATGATCTCAGGGTTGTGAGATCGAGCCCCTTGTGGGCCTCTGCACTGGGCATGGAGCCTGCTTAGGATTCTCTCTCTCCCTCTATCTCTGCCCCTCCTCCTGCTCACACGTGCTCTCTCTCCCTTTCTAAAAAACAGTAACGATATAACATTGTGTGTCAACTATACTACAACTACAAAGGAAGGAGAGAAGGAGCTGGGAGACTGGATGTAGGAATTCAGAGCAAGATTCTCGCTCATTTCTTATTTATTCAGCCACTCATCGAATGTTTGCTGTTCACCTGCTAGGGACCAGGCTTGTGACTGCACTCTGGAGATTTCATGATGAGCCACAGAGATCTCATAGTTGTCCTCAAAGCATTCACAGCCTGGAAGACTTAATTCTACACACGAGGGAGCTTAGTCTTAGATGGGCTGTGTGATGTTTCTAGGGTAGGAAAGGCTATTGACCAAGCCAGTTCAGGACACAACATCCTGACTTTCTACTTTTCCAATATTTGACTCTACATTGTGGACCGCACCTAGTGACCTGAGAGCCATATCTGGTCCTCACAAACATTGTGTCTGGTTCACATAGTATTTTAAAAACTGGGAAATTCTGGACAGACACCCAGCTTTTCTACCTCCTCTTGAAAATCAGATCTGGCAACATGGGACCCATGCTCCTTCATGGCAGAAAACTCGCAGGAGCCGAGTTGGCGGGCACTGTTTATTTTCAGTACATTCGCCCATCCCATCATCACCCTCCACCTGGCCCGGGTCACCTGTCTGTGCCACCCACCTGGCTCCTATAGCTGTGTGCACATTGCACACCATGACCTTGAATTTCCTCAGCTTGACACTAAGTCTTCTTCCAGCCTTCCGACAAAGAGTTGAAAACATCCCATTCCATCCTGTAGGTGGGAGCTTCCACAACCCATCTCATCTTTCTCATCTGCTCAACCCTCCCATCTGGTCCTCCAGTCCTTACTTCTAAACAGTGATAGGAATGTCCAAGCAGGAACGTGCAGGGGTCCTGTGGCCACACACATCCTCTACCCCTAGAGTAGCAGCATTGATTTATGAGAAAGGGCACCATCATTTCGTATTTTTATATCTAATCATTCTGGTCTCCAAGTTCATGCATTAGATATGCAAAAATGGTAATATGCTGGTATTTTAATGCTTTTAAGCATACGATATTCTTATTAACCCAAGTGCCTTTTTTTCATCTATAATTGAATGGTTTACTTTATTATTGCTTTATGGTAACAACTGTGCATTTCCATTTTTGTATAGAGTGCCTAATTTTAACAGGAGGGCACTCAGAATCAGGAGGGCTCGCTGCACTAATTGCCTTCCTTATAGGAGCAGCTCGCATTTCTGGCAAACCAAGGATAGATATTCCCTGTGTCTGGAGTGAAAACAAAGCCGGGGTGGGCCATTCCTCTGGCTCCTGGGTATCCAGCATGTCCCTTCTTATCAAAACAGATCTCACATCTGCAAAATATAACCTTTTTCCCTCCGTGGTGACAGTTGGAGTATTAACAGGGGTCGAGGGCTATTTATATTAGTTTGTACATTTAATCCGGTTTGGTGGTTTTTCTGGTTTTGGGGTTTTCTGTTTTTTTTTTTTTTTTTTTTTTTTTTGCAGTTCTCAGCGAGATGCGGACTCTATCCCTGTCCAAGGCATTTGGTTCAAATCAGCTGAGACAGAGAATAATCAAGATTTATGATTCTTATTCTGACTCAAACCACAGTCCCTGCAGTTGCTACTCACCAGCTGTATTCCTCCCTTCCCCCACCCCCGCCCCATCCCCAGTTGGACTGACACCCACTTCACGGTCTTTTCAGTGACTGATTTAATGTCCATCTTAAGAACTGTCAAAACACTCCTGGCATTCCAGATAACAGCTGTGAGGTTTCTGTGTCCCCCCCACCCCGGCTCCGCCACGGCCCCAACACCCTGCCTCCAGTCACACCCTCCTCCCACCAGTCTTGCCTTCCAAAGGCTGTATATGCCTGAAGCCTGGGATGCGGAAAACCTTCTAGAAGGGGTGTCAAGCCCAGACATCACCTGTGGCTATTTTTAGTGGAATCAAGGAGTTAAATTAGGATCATTTCACCTCACTTGATCTTGGCTGGAGTGGAGGGTAAATGCAAAAAAGAGAGGGCCTAGGGCCACACAGCTCTTAAGGAAGTGCAGCTCTTGTAGGGCCCTGGGAGTTATTATATATACTGAGAGGCATTAGCACCCTCTACTGTGTCTCTCCTACCCTAGCCAGAATCAAGGTCCTAAGACAGAGGGAAGGCTCACTAGCTATGGCCAAGCTAGTGATGGTCAGAAATTGGAGCTGGGAAGCCTAAGAATGCGGCTTTGTATTTCTAACAACTTGAGTGTGTATCAGAATTATTTGGAGGGCTTGGGAAACACAGGTTGCTGACCCCACCCCCAGACTTTCAGGTCCTAGGGTGAGACCCAGTGAACTGATTTCTGAGCAGCTCCCAGGTGCTTCTGAGCAGCTCCCAGGTGCTGCAGGTCCCCACTCTAAGAACCCCTGGTGTCACAGGTAAGAGCTTTGCTACTTAAAATGTGGCTCACGGACCAGCAGCGTCAGCATCACCTGGGAGCTTGTTAGCAATGAACCTTGAGCGCTCCCCCGCCCCCTCCCCCCAACCTGCTGAACCAGACTCTGCACTTAGCGAGATTTTTAGATGATGTGTGTGCATGTTAACGGGTGAGAAGCTCAGGCTAAGATCCCAAAGTCTGGAGCCTGCATCACCTAGGTTCAAACCCAGACTCTATACTTCCTAGTTTTGTGATCTTTGGTGGATTAATTAACCCATCCATGCCTCAGTTTCCACATTCATAAAATGGGGATGGTGAAGATGGCCCTTGCCTCCTAAATGAATGAATGTGTTAATATATGTAAAGTGCTTGCAACAGGGCCTAGCGTAGTCCTAGCACTCATTAAATGTGATTGCTAATATTCACTGGAGTGTTGGGAGCTTTCAAAAGTCAAAGTAGACCTTGCATAAGGACTTGAATATCCATCAGGTAGACTTCGTGAAATCATTGCAAACTCATACATTTACGAATTTCCTTTCAGCAGTTTCGGGTAACTGTCAGCGTATGGGCCCGTTCTGTCTGGCAAATTTCTATCGTTCTCTGTGGCTATTTTTTAAACAATCGCCAACTTGTAAATATGGGGAGATTTTACCTCAACATCTGGATTCTCAGCTTCCGTAGGAAAGTTCAAAGAGTGGATCACTGTGGGCCTGCATCCTTGCTGCTCAGAGCAATGACCAGCTGGTGATGGGTAGCAGCCTTCATCATCAGATGGACAGGACAGGCATTTTTCCCCACTTGCCTCTGTCCCCATCACTCCCTATTGTCTTACACACAACCCACTTTACTCATTTATATCACCTGTCTTGCCCCTCTAGACATTTAGCCATCTCTGTGCTTGATTATGCTCGGCAGTACTCGAGGCTCAAAACACCCAGTGGAAATTCTCTCTTCAGTGCGATTGTTGATACTCGTCTCGTGGCTGAGTCTTGGTTGCAATCAAGACAGCTATATCTAAAACTGTCAGCAGTAGAAGGTGTCTGATGCTATATTCTTTATCTACCCTTCCCATGGGGTGGATACTGCGCTCTGGGGGAGGGGACGTGTTCGCAATGCCAGCTCTCTAAGGCAGGGGTCAGCACGCATTTCCTGGAAAGGACAGGAAATAAATATTTTCAGGTTTGGGGGGGCCAAGAGACTACTGGTCTACCCTTGTGGCTTGAAAGCAGTTGTAGGCCACCCGAGGATGAACGAACATGGCTGAACAGGCAGGCCACATGTAACAGATGCCAGGTCAGATCTGGCCCGTGGACCTCAGTTTGTCATCCTGCTCTAGGTCAGTAAGGACGTCACTGTTGGCATAGTACTTTCTATTCCATGAAAACGCTTTTTAAATAGTTGTCATTTCATGGGGCACCTGGGTGACTCAGTCAGTTAAGCATCTGCCTTCAGCTCAGGTCATGATCCCAGGGTCCTGGGATCGAGCCCCGCATCGGGCTCCCTGTTCAGCGGGAAGCCTGCTTCTCCCTCTCCCTCTGCCACTCCCCCTGCTTGTGCTCTTTCTCTCTGTCAAATAGAAAAATGAAAAAAATCTAAAAAATAATAATTGTCATTTCATTGTATGAATCACTTGGTATTTTCCCCCTTTCCTTACCTTACTTTATTTCTCAAGTTTTTTCCCATGTCTTTAAACTTTTTTTTAAGATTTTATTTATTTGACAGAGAGAGAGAGAGAGACAGCAAGAGAGGGAACACAAGCAGGGGCAGAGGGAGAGGGAGAAGCAGGCTTTCCGCTGAGCAGGGAGCCCGATGTGGGGCTTGATCCCAGGACCTTGGGATCATGACCTGAGCTGAAGGCAGACGCTTAACAACTGAGCCACCCAGGTGCTCCTTCCCATGTCTTTAAAACATCTTAATGATTTTCATTGTTAATGGCTGCAGATTATGCCATATCGATACCCTATTTGTCCCATCTCTTTCTGCATAAAGACTGTGTATGTCCAGGGGTCATATATATGGTAATTGTACAAATATATATATATATTTTTTTCCCTGCCCCAAAGAGTGGCGGAGCTGGTCTGACAAGAGGACAGGTGTTTAAATATACAAAAGGACAGAATTAAAAAAAAATTAGATCGCATTGAAAAATCCAGTATGCCTAAAGGAGCTATCCTGACTGGTTCTTATCTCTGTGTCACAGTAGGGTAGAATGAACCTAAGGTTTGCAGCCAGATGTATATAACTCTGCATCCTGGCTTTGTCACTTAGTACAAGTCCCATGGCCTCAGCGAGTTGTCCAACCTGAGTCTCTGTGTCCTCATCTGAAAATGCTTTTCCTGCGAGATTGTTCTTAGTAATAGGGGACGATGTACAGAAAGCCCTTGGATCAGTGCATGGTGTCTGGGAAGTGTCCATAAATGGGATTGTTGATTATTATCATGGATCATTCATTGGTATTACATCCATCTTCCCTTTAGAACTGGGACACCAGGTGCCTGGGTGGCTCAGTTGGTTAAGCAACTGCCTTCGGCTCAGGTCATGATCCTGGAGTCCCAGGATCGAGCCCCACATCGGGCTCCCTGCTCAGCAGGGAGTCTGCTTCTCCCTCTGACCCTCCCCCCTCTCATGTGCTCTCTCTCTCTCATTCTCTCTGTCTCAAATAAATAAATAAAATCTTAAAAAAAAAAAGAACTGGGACACCAGTCACACGGAGAAAGAGCGCCCTAGAACTATTTTGTTTGCTTTTGTTTATTTTTTAAACAAGTCTTG
Organism: Eumetopias jubatus; assembly: GCF_037043125.1. Lineage (NCBI taxonomy): Eukaryota > Metazoa > Chordata > Mammalia > Carnivora > Otariidae > Eumetopias > Eumetopias jubatus. Next base: position 91,295,073 of record NW_028274818.1, read on the forward strand.
CTTCATATTGTGCTTCATAGTTTACAGAACCCTGGCAATAGCCCTTTAATTAATCTTCATGTCATTCTAGCCTTAGCCAAATTGACAAAACATAATGTAGGCCTCGAATCAAGGACAGCATCCCCATCTTTGGTAGGTAAAGCAAAAGCCAGATTATCTCAGTGATCTGCTTAGAGTTGCAGGAGCAGCTAAGAGCTTGTGTGTAGAATATGACTTATTTTTGTTCTATGAAGTCCTCTCTCCATTTTTTGAGTCCTAAAGTTAATAATGGGAAGGTTCCAATTTTATTTTTTCCTTAATCCCATCCTATCCCCTGCAGACCATGGGGCACATGTTGCTATTTTCTAGATTTGTGGAGAATTAAAATTATGCTCCTAAGTCACCTCCGATATAGGAGAAGATGCATTCTTTTTTTTTTTAACAAGAAAAGGTCGAAGTTTTCCAACAAGAAAGTGCTATCACATTGCCTGATGTGAATATGGATCCCAGTTGCTGGTTTGGTTGATGGCCAGCTTTCCCTGAGCATCCTACTAGCTGTTATCATTTCATTCTTAGCCTGGGTCCCACATCTGACATCCAGTATGCTCTTAACAGAACCTCCATACTGTTTTCCATGGTGGCTGCAACAGTGCATGAATGTTCCTTTTTCTCCACATCCTCACCAACACCTGTTGTTCCTTGTGTTACTGAATTTAGCCATTCTGACAGGTGTGAGGTGATAGCGCAGTTTTGATTTGCATTTCCCCGATGATCAGTGATGTTGAGCATCTTTTCATGTGTCTATTGGCCACCTAGATGCCTTCTTTGGAGAAATGTCTGTTCATGTCTCCTGCTTATTTTTTAATTGGATTATTTGTGTTTTAGGTGTTGAGTTATATCAGTTCTTTATATATTTTGGATACAAACCTGTGATCAGGTATGTCATTTGAAAATATCTTCTCCCACTCCATAGTTGCCTTTTTTTATTGTTTCCTTTGCTGTGCAGAAGTTTTTTTTTTTTTTATTTTGATCTAGTCCCAATAGTTTATTTTTGCTTTTGTTTCCCTTGCTCCTTGCCTCAGGAGACATGTCTAGAAAAATGTTGCCATGGCCAATGTCAGAGACTTCGTTGCCTGTGTTCTCTTCTAGGATGTTTATGGTTTCAGGCCTCACATTGGCTGGTGATGTGCTGTTGTGCTTTAATTGCTTAGCTAGCAAAGAGGGGGTGGCGAAGTCAACTATTTGGCAAGAGTTAAAGGCTGAGATTGGCTACTGCTTCGGTCGCATGGGTGGATATCACATGGTAACCTGGGCAATAACAGACAATTAAGTTTCCCAAGTAACAGAAGGCTTAGAAATAACATCTTTTGTTGATCAACCTCCCCCATTTCTCCTCACGTTGATAACCAGGACCAGTTCTTTCATTTCAAAAACCAATAGATGAGAGCTTAATCATAAAGCATGCTTTTAGCTACAAATAACCAAGAGCTCTGATTCCATTAGCTTACACAATAAGATCAATTTATTATTGTAGCTAATAAGAAGGTGGGAAGGTAAGGTGGCTTCAAGGATGGATAATTTAGTAGCTCAGTGATGTCACCAGTGATCTGGTTACTCTTGTCTTTCTCCTCTGTTGTGATCTGTCAGCTTTCTGTTCAGGCTCATTTTTCTTCATGGTCATAAAATCTGTGCAGCAATATTAGGCATCACATCCAGAATCAACTCTGTTCAGAAAGACGAGGATGGGAAAATAAGATATGACATCACTTTCTAGGGCCCCTTTTTATCAAAGAGGGAGCCTTTCTCAGAAACTCCTCCCACAAGTGGATTTCTGCTCACGTCTGTTCTCCAGTATTGGGTCACACATCCACCCTTGCAGGAGTCACTGGCTAAAGGAATGCGATCGTCATAATTATTCTGGACTAATCAGATGTGTCCTGTGTCGGATATGGAAAATGGGCACTGGTGCTTAATGCCTTCAAAGAAGAGGGAACTACCAGAACCTTCTGCTAGAAGACAAAGGGGAGGGTAGATGTCATTATGGGTCATCTAGATGCTAAAGCTTTCACATGTGCATACATCTGTGGGCTAAGCCTTTGGAACATATACAGTGGCACATGACAGAATCCTTAGTCGTAAGTCCATGCCCTCCCTCTTTCTTCAAAGTGCTTCTGCCTGTCAGTATCTGCTGCCTAAGTCTCAACTTAGACCTTTGAAGTATTTTAAAAAATACCTTTTAATTTCAAAAGCAAAAATCTAAAAGACAGTATGTTTTACTTTTCAAAAGTAGAAGTAAATCTCTGACTTTGGGCCATCGCTTTGTCCAACAGCCATGCTGTCTAGAAACTAGAGAGAGTTCCATTCATGAGGAATAGCTGTTGCTCTCACTGGCCCGTAGCTGAAATCATACCCGTGAAGCTGCTTCCTCTTCAATCTAACAGCCTGGCACAATTCTTCCTCCTCCAAGAAGCCTTCCTTGATTCACCCAGTCTGGGTTTGCGTCTCTGTGTTCTCTCTGAATGATTCCGCTCTGCCGTGTAGTCACGTAGGTCCCCTGGCTGACTAGTCTGCGAGCCCCTTTACAGTTTCCTCTCAATTCTGTTTCTTCCAACTCTGGCCCAGATTTGGAACACAGGAAGGTTGCTGCTGTGTTTCTTGATGTGGACTAAGGGAAGGGAAGATAAATAAAAATTAAAAAGTAAGTGAGTGAGCCATGACAGGGAGTATGTGCTAGGCACTTAATGGCCACAACTCTACAAAGTAGGCATTCCTTTATGACCGTGATGGAGACACCGAGCTTTAGGAGGGATTTAATGCTTGCTGGAGTGGATACATCTGGAAACAGGGTTATGGACCTACACTCGGTTATGCCTGCCTCCGCGCACATGTGAGGCTGTGACTGATTGGATCCTATCTCAGGATAAAAACAATCTGGACAGTAAAGTGTCTTCCTAAGTTTGGTCTGAATGGACTAAATAGGGTAAAATGGTGAGTGCGGGACCCTCTTAAAAAGTGCGCTAATTAAATAGACAATGTGTTTGCCTTGGATGTGTGGGCTTGGTTATCAAGGAGCGAAGCTTCTCTGTCTGCTTGCTGGGCGCAGCATGGTGGCCCAGTGGCTGTGCCAGCCCGAGGATGAGATTGACTTGGTGGCAGCAACAGTTTGTTAAAAAGCTCAAGCTACCCAGAGTCTCCACGTGGGCTCCTTCTCGAGGCTTCGGGAAGATCTTCACGGCACTGGACAGTTGCTGCCATGGGTACTACTTCCATGTCTGGGCACAAGCCTGAGCAGTTCATCTAAGCGCCTGTTTAGACCCAGAGCCCTGAGCTCCAGGTGGGAGGCAGAGAGCATAGCGTGTTAGCACGTGGATTTTGACGTCACACTCTTAGGCTGGAGTCCTGAAACGCCACAGCTGCTACCTGTTGTCCCTTCGTTAGGATTCTGATTTTTTTTTTTTTAAGATTGTATTTATTTGATGGAGAACGCGAGCACAAGCAGGGGGAGTGGCAGGCAGAGGGAGAGGGAGAAGCAGACTCCCTGCTGAGCAGGGAGCCCGACATGGGACTCGATCCGAGGACCCCCAGGATCATGACCTGAGCCAAAGGGAGACGCTTAACCGACTGAGCCACCCAGGCATCCCCATTATTCTTCTGATCTTGACACTGTTCCTCACTCATTTTGAGAACTTCATCAGGTCCTTCTTTGCTTTAGAGATCCAGTTTCTTCAACTGGAACTGAGGTCTGATAGTATTGGGCTCCCAGAATTGTCCCATGAGCAGATGAAGCAGGTGGTGCTGTCATAGCCCAGGGAGACCTGGGGGCAGGAGGGTCTCGAGCACATGTGACCTGAGCAATTGTAACAGGCCCTGTACTTGGCTTAACAACCTGCTGTCGTCATCTTGAAGTCCTTAATGACTTCTGAACAGAGGTCCCCACATTTTCATTTTGCACTGGGCCCTGCTGAGTATGTAGCTTCTCCTCCTGCCAAAGCCCCTGGACCTGTCTCAGCACCACACCATGAGGAGAAGGATGCTGGCTGGAAGGAACTGACCAGAGGGAGGCTCTTCCCTGTTGGGTGGCCACCATTTCCACACCCACTGTCAAAAGGAGTAGATGATTCTCGGGCTTGGTTCTTTGGAAACCAGGGCATGTTCTTTCTTACTCTCACGCCTTGGCACATCATGTCATCTTTGCCAAGAACACCTTTCCCTGCATGCCTGTCAAGACCCAACTCCAAGCCCTCCACATCTCTTGCTCTCTATGAGAGCAAGACCTGTCCCACCTGGGACAGGTAACATGGTAGCATGGCCCTAGGGGACACTTGGGAATCCAGGCTTCCTTTAGCATGAGAATGATTTGTGTCTCATCTTTTTGCAGTCACTGGGTTTGGTGCTGAAGAACTGGGCTGGCACCATTCAGCCCCAGGTCACACTCCAGCTCTGCCCCCTCCTCGCTGTGTGATTTGGGCAAGTCTCATAAAACCTGGACCCCTGATCTCCTCATTGGGAAAGAGGAAATAATACTAAAGTTACCTATATCCATAGCCAGTTACAAGGAGCAGATGAGTCAATGCAAATAGAGCGGCCAGATCCATGCCTACGGCATAGAAGGCACTCTTCTGCAGAAGCTAGAATGATCCTGCTTTTCCCCCCTCTATGACTTGATTAAGTCAAAGAATGTCAGAATGGTCAGAACCAGTTCACGCCCTCCTCGAATCCTGCCACCTGTGCAAACCTAGGCATGAACTGTTACCTCTTGAGTCTTGCTTCCCGAAGTCCCGGAATTCTAGGCATGAGACCTGCCCCCACCTGGAAGAGGCAGGATGTAATAGAAGGATAGGAGGCTTTGGTCTGAGAAACCAGTGTTTGAATTTCATCTCTTCCACTTACCCACTGTATGAGATTCCAAGTTATGAAAATTCTCTAGACCTCCTTTCCTGCTTAAGATTGGGGATAACGATACCTTTTAAAGAGATGCTCCTCCGGGGTGCCTGGGTGGCTCAGATGGTTAAGCGTCTGCCTTCGGCTCAGGTTGTGATCCCAGGGTCCTGGGATCGAGCCCCACGTCGGGTTCCCTGCTCAACGGGGGGCCTGCTTCTCCCCCTACTCATGTTCTCTCTCTCTCTCTGTATGTCTGTGTCTTGAATGAATAAATAAAAAAATCTTTTTTAAAAAAAGAGAGATGCTCCTCCACTAGTGAGCATGGGTCCCAGTAAGCAAGGTTTGCCTGCTTTGTTCATTGCTGCATCCCTCAGACGGTGCTTAGCACACAGCAAACGCAAAATAAATGTTAGGGAAAGGATTGTTGAGAGAATGAAATAATGTGATTTGTGCAAAGTACCTAGCATGGCGATAGGCACCTGCCCGGCAGACCCCAGGAAAGCAGTGGCGATGGACATTATTTTTTTTAAGATTTTATTTATTTATTTGACAGAGAGAGAGACACAGCGAGAGAGGGAACACAAGCAATGGGAGTGGGGGAGGGAGAAGCAGGCTCCCTGCCGAGCAGGGAGCCAGTGTGGGGCTTGATCCCAGGACTCTGGGACCATGACCTGAGCTCAAGGCAGACGCTTAACAACTGAGCCACCCAGGTGCCCGTGATGGATATTATTGAGTCAGGTGGGTGGGAACACTGTGGGTCCAGCCAGTGGTTCCACTCAGAGCAGAACTGCCTGTCCCTGCTCCCTGCCCAGGCACACTGCCAGGATTGGGTAGCGGGACCTGATGCAGCAAGGATGAGCAGAGTTGCTAAAGCAGAGACCCCAGAGCATGGACAGTTGCAGTAGCACTAGGGGAAGGGGATGACTACAGATCATTTGGCAGCTCCTGGCTAGCAGCAGCAGGAAAAGTTCCAGCCCCTCTGGCAGAGACAAGGGTCCTGTCCCTTTCCTTTCTATCAGAATAAGCTTAGAGTCATGATAAAGCTTTGCTTGCCCAAGGAAGATGTTTGCATTCCAGCCAGGGAGGGCCCAGGCACACTGCACAAAAGCAAACTCTGATTATCATTGCATTTATTTTGACTAGGCAAGGATTAAGTCCTAATCAAGCAGAGAAGAGCAAATTGGTCCCAAATTAAAAAAAACAAAAGGGAAGAAGGATCATTGAGAAAGCCTGTCAATAAGGGGCTCTGGCCTGCTTCACCAGCGACACAGCCCAGCAGAAAGAATGAGGGTATGGCTTTAACCCTGATTTAGATTCTGTCCACAAGCATCCTCGTCACACATTGGGAGAAAGACGCTTAGCTCAGGTGTTGTCTTCACACTCACTGGAGGGCATATATGAGGTGAGACCAGCTCATTAAGACCCTGAGGAGAGTCTGGGAAGTTGAGTGGAGGGAACACAGGCTGTGGATTTGGGCAGGTCTTGATTCTGATGCCCGCTCTACTGTTGGCAAGCTAAATGGGCTCAGGCTCTCTGAGTCTCAATTCCCACACCTCTAAACAAGACAATAAGAATGTCTGTGGGCGGGGCGCCTGGGTGGCTCAGTCAGTTAAGCGGCTGCCTTCGGCTCAGGTCATGATCCCAGGGTCCTGGGATCCAGCCCCGCATCGGGCTCCCTGCTCGGCGGAAAGCCTGCTTCTCCCTCTCCCTCTGTCTGCCGCTCTGCCTACTCGTGCTCTCTCTCTCTCTCTCTCTCTCTCTCTGTGTTAAATAAATAAATAAAAATCTTAAAAAAAAAAAAAAAGAATGTCTGTGGGCAATGAAGACTGTTAGGATAACACATTTTATATGGTCTTGCTTAAGAAATGTTCTCCAGGCCCATCCCGCACAATCTAGAATTCCAGATTCTCTCATCAGATTTCAGCTCTGGGCAATCCTAGGAAAGACTATGGGAACTGCAATAAATGTTTGATTGGGTTTCACCCTTGACTGCCTCTTCTGCAGGATCTTTCTGGAGTCCCTCCTGTCCGAGTCTGGCTTCCACAGGTTCCTGGGAGGAGGGCAGAATGAGGGAGACAGGCCCATGGACATCATGATATCAGGGGCAAGACTGGTGGGTTCTAAATGCAGATGCTCAGCCACTAGGCAGCACCTCAGGGTGATGTACACATGACATCTTCAGCCTGGTCACTGCTCCTTACATTTGTCACCAACTGTAGACTCATCCAACACATATTCATTGAAGCCTACTTTGTACCAGGCCTTTACTGGACCCCAAACTCAAGTGGTATGAGGCATGGATCCTGCTCTTATTCTAGGGGCCATATAGACCTTCCCAATAATACTTCTTGCCAGATCTTTCAATAATACCCCCAAATTACCTTGCTGCCCATCCCACATGGCTTCCAGGCTGCTCAGTGCCATGGACCCTTGTCTACGAGACATAAATCCATTTCTGTCTTAATGTGTAATTCCATGAAGATGTTCCATGAAGTGGGGGATGGGATGTGTCGATAGCATAGACTATATAGTTTCAGAAATCAGATGCCTGGTGTCTCTGTTGGGAAAACCAATAAAACAAATAGAGGTAGCCTCAACATCTGCCCAGATCTCTTCGACCATCTCTCTGCAAGACATTGATATAATCTTGCCATGAGAAATATGTAACAAACTCCAAATACCATCTGTAGACATTAGCCATGGTGAAGATTGGGTTTAGGTAGGGAGTAGTCCCAGGTGGATGCATTTTGAGAGGGAGGAAAACCAACAGCATGGGTGCAAGATGGAAAGAGCGTTGTCAAGGTGAACATAGAGGGGGCGGTCCATGAGATTGGTCTCTGGCTCTTCTCTCTGATATGATGCACATTGTTGGTTTTGTGCATGGACCACCAGTTAATATCTCCAACCCAGCATCATCCCCAGTGTTCTGTTTGTACAGCCCACTGCCTCTTGACACCTCCTCTAATGTGTTTCAAAATATTCCAAACTGAAGCCATGCTCTCCACGAATCCCTCAAATCCAGTTCTCTTTCAGATTCCCCTCCACCAGTGAAAATCACCGTTACCCATTCACTTGCACAAAGCACAAACAGGTATCATTCATGACATCTCTTTCTCCTTCAATCCCCCATATTCCATGCTTGACCGTCCATTGATTTAATTCCGAAAAGTTGCTTAAGTCAAATCTGCCTCTCCTACCAATATTCTAGTCCAAACTGTCATCTTCTTTCCTCAAAATATCAACAGGCTTCCAGTTGGTCTTCTTTCACGTGGTCTCTTCCCACACGGCCGCCAGAGGGATTTTTCCCAAATGCACATCCAATGACATCATCCTGCCATTGGGCTTGTCCGCATAGGGACATACTAAAGCTCTTGAATGACGTATCCTTGCTCGTATGATAAAACCTTGGAGCTGGAGGCAAAGTCAGCTTCCCCACACTGAGCACAGGAACTGGGAGTGCAAGGCACGTCCTTTCTTAAGGCCAAATATGAAGGTGTTAACCAGCACAAGAGGAAGTGGATGCCAGTCAGGTCAAGATGGCACATGTCCACCGTGAGGACAGCTTCTCTAGGGAGAGTTTCTGAAGGAAGAACTTTACAAGGGATTAAGAGGGGTCCATGACCCTCTGCAGGTGGACTGAGATAGGGATTTTGACAAGAGACTAAGAGGCCTGGTCAGGGTTACAGTAAAGCTGCAAGTCAGTGGAATCAGGGCAGGCGTATCAAGTTCCTGGCAGCCCCAGTAAGATCACGCCAGCTGGTGAAGCCAAGGAACCTCACTACCTCCTCCTGCTGGGACCTTTCAGCTCAAGAGGATGAATGGGACTGGGGGGGGCTGGGGCTGACAGGAGTCTCCCATGACTTGTTCATCCTGAACCTCTGCTGACTTCTCCATGCTCAAACACATCTGTGATGTCTTCTAGAATCGAACTGGGGTTTGATGTCACAGTACCCAGTGTGTAATTGCTGGGAATAAGCAGTGAACCTCTGGTATTGACTGCAAATGAGCTTATCCACCCATCTCGTCTCCTGGTGTCTTTCTCACCCACCTACCTTGAATTTTTCTTCTCTCTTTCTTGAAGTTCAATTTATATGTCACCACGGATGCCTCTAGTGAAACCACTGTTGGAAGTGCTAGTGGAGAAGGGAAGGCCAGGCGTAGCCTTGCAGTCCATCTTCCACACTTAAAAAGCCCCTTCTCTGTTTCCAAGCCTCCCAATTTTCTAAGGTGATACAGAAAATTCTTTGTAACATGGCCCATGCTTTTTCTAGGAGTGCTTGGTTGCAGGCACAGTAACTATCTCTGAACTGTGCAGGCCTTGAAAAGAATGCACTGGGGCAAGTTCATGGATTGGAAGGAATAGTTAAGCAATGAAGTCCTAGAAAGGACTGGGACCGGAGGATCTCCAGTGATCCAGAGAATAGGAATTAAGGGAAAAGCTTTTCAAGACCTTGTGGCCAGTACAAACCCACTCCAGAACTTTTCCTTCAGCCCTTCTGTTCATGATTCAAATTCCTAGGAACTCCCCACTACAATTTTATGGCTTTTTGGTAGGGATACCAATCAAGGAATCCCATGTCCCTTGCGTAAAAAACAGTGACCAGAGCTTAGCCAACTTGATTAAGAAGGGCAGTACCATCCTGAAGCCCATTCGAGAAACATCCTCGCCCTGGTCATTCACCCTATAGTCTTACCACGTATCTTCCCAAGTAATAAGGAAGCCACGGACCAAGGGCACTTTCCCTGCACCCCCAGTCTGGACCATTCTCTTGGTAACAGAAACCCTGGACTTCCCTGCCTAAGTTACTTCTAAGTTACATCTTCTCTCAATCTCCTCCCCAAAGCAGATTGCAAAACAAAACCAGAAGGAACATAAAGGCAGTCGTCCGCTGATTTTCAATGTGCAGTTTATGACGCACTCACGCAAAAAGCCACTCACAGTGAGGGACTGAGCCGGGGGCAGGAACAGAAGTGGGGGACAGGCTGAGGGTAGGAAGCCAGGAGCCAGAAGCCATTTCTCCCCATGCTGCTGTATTTTGGCAAGGAAATCTGAGAAGTCAGAGGATTCTAAATTTGAACTTGGCCTTCCGGATCATTACTTAGATAGGAGGATACTACTTACTTTATATAATAGCTTATGAAACTGCTTTATCATTTTCAAGTGCCTGGGCATGTGGTATATGATTCTCTGTCTGTACCCTTAACCTGGGTCTTGCAATGTTATAGGAAGGTCTATCGAAGACATTAGGATACTGCTAATTAGGGCGCCCGTGATGTCCACAGGCTGCCGAGATTCTGTTTTCCCACACCTGTACCTAACCACCCCACCCCCACATACTCAGTCACCCAGGTCCTCAGCAGATCCTGCAAATGCAGAAGCCTCCCGACTGGTGTCCTGGCTTCCACTCTTGCCCTCTGGATCCTTCTCCGTAGAGCAGCCGGAGGGATCTTTGAGAACATAACAGATCAAGCCACATCTCAGTTCAAACGCCTCTGGTGACCCCCGTCTCTCTCAGAGGAAAAGCCAAAGGCCTTTTCATATTCCATAAAGGTTTACTGACGTGTCCCAGCCCCCCTCCCTCTCTGACCCACATCCTCTGGCTGATGTGCACCAGCTGTCGCCCTGGTTGTCACTGGGACACATCAAGTTCAGCCCTGCAACAGGTCCGCTGCACCTGCCGTTCTTGTGTCTGGAATGTTCTTCCCTGGTTGTCTCCACGGCTAGTTCTCTCAGCTCCTTCAGCTCTCTGTTCATGATAACCAGCTCCAAGCATGGCCTTCATTGTTGACACTAACGAAAGGAGGGGGCCCGTTTCCCACCCCTTCCCTACAGTGTTCTGTTAGCACTCATCATCACACTGTGCCTTTTACTTATTTGCCTAGTGTCTGTCTAGACTGATTAGAATAGAAGCACCTGGAGGGCTGGGACCTTTGTCTGTCCATTCCCTGTTGTATCCCCGGCACCTGGAACATTCCTGAACTCAGAGGAGGGGCTCACAAATGTTAATTGAGTGAATGAGTGGATGAATGAATGAAAGCCTACATGCCCATGCTCCTGAGCCCCTGCTCATGGTCCCCTCTCTATCTGGGATGCCAGCCTCATCTTCTCCAGGAGCTCTCCCTTCAAGGGCAACCTCAGCATACCTGATCTCCGTGGCATTTCTTTGTCTCCATCCCACCCCAGGAGAATAACTTTTTGTACTGCCATCATACTTTACACACACTTTTTTTTTTAAGATTATTTATTTATTTTAAGAACACATGCACACGAGAGAGGAGAGAGCACGAGTCGGGGGGAGGGGCAGAGGTAGAAGGAGAGAGAAAATGTCAAGCAGACTCCATGCTCAGCGTGGAGCCTGATGTGGTGCTTAATCTCACGACACCGAGATTACAACCTGAGCCAAAATAAAGAGTTGGATGTTTAACCGACTGAGCCACCCAGGCGCCTCTATACACACTTCTATGATAATGCTCAACATATTAAATTGCTGCCCTTTTTTCTTTTAAAAATACACATAAGAAGTACATGAATGCATTCACATTCTGAAATTTTCAAACAATATAGGTGAGTGAAAGATCTCCCCTAAACCAACTCTAAGTCACTTTTCCTTCCCCTAAGTAATCTTGTGGAGGAATCTATATAACATATGGTGATAAAAGTGGAAAGTTTGTTTTGCATGTGTGTATATGTACTCTCTTATACATGAGTTTTGACATTTTCTCTTATTTGCAACTTTGCCACAAAATACTGTGGATGACTGTCCATTTATACGATATGCATTCCTAATTTTTTTAAAAGATCTTATTTATTTATTTGACAGAGAGAGAGACAGTGAGAGAGGGAACACAATAGGGGGAGTGCGAGAGGGAGAAGCAGGCTTCCTGCTGAGCAAGGAACCTGATACGGGGCTCAATCCCAGGACCCTGGGATCATGACCTGAGCCAAAGGCAGACACGTAACGACTGAGCCACCCAGGCGCTTCTGTGCATTCCTAATTTTAAAAAAGTTCAGTATTCTATAAAACAGAGGCATGATGGTTTAGTTAGCCATTCCCCATTTTATGGTATTTAGATGGTTTCCATTGTTGCAACCATGCCACAGTAAACATTCTTACATGGGTCTCCTACCACGTATCTATTTCTACAGACTGGAAACCTAGAAAGGAAGTAGAGGATTCTAAGGGTGTGTTGACTTTAACCTGCCAATTCACCCTTTTAAAAGCCTGCTTTGGGGTGCCTTGGTGGCTCAGTCGGTTAAGCATTGGTCTCTTGATTTAAGCTCAGGTCATGATCTCGGGGTGGTGAGATCGAGTCCCACTTCGGGCTCCTCACTGAGCATGGAGCCTGCTTGAGAGTCTCTCCCCTTCCCTCTGCCCTCCCCCACCCCACTCGTGCGCACGCGCTCTGTCTCTCTTAAAAAAAAATAAGTAAAAGCCTGTAAAAATTACACTTCCAAGAAAGTAGAATATTTTCAATATTTCCAGTATATTTAAATTAACAAATTAAGAAATTAGTATTAATAAATTGTTCTGTTTAACATTTGCATAATATAGCGCACCCAGGGAGAAAATGCCTCACTTAAGTTTTATTTCTTGTTTCCCTGATTATTATCGAGGCTGAACATGTGCGTGCCCATTTAGCAGAGCTTGGTTTCTCTTCTTTGACTTGTCTGTTCCTAGTCTGCTCATTTTTCTTCTCCGTTGCCTTCAATATCTTTGTACACACCTGTTTGTCTTACTTGACGGTGACCTCTGTCAGGTGGTCATCTCATCCTATTTATGTCAGTTTCCCCTTCCAGGACACACAACTGGTGTTTAATGAATGTGCGTCCACTTGCACTGTTGAAGCCATAGGCATTGTCCTCTGTCAGTGTCATTCTCATCCTGCTCATCACCCATTCGGATGACTGGGTGCTGAGCCCTGTCTTGGGAGGAGTGCATACATGGTCCCCATCTTCATAACACCTTGCCCAACAAGGCGACCATTGATACCTCTGCTTTATAGATAAGGCAGCTGCGATTGATGCTGGTTGTGTAGTCTGCCCAAGGATTCTCAGCTGAGTGGAGGTGGTAATGATGAAGCAAGTTCTTTTCAGCTTGGATCCAAACCATACATAGCCAGTCTCCTTTACAGCAGTGGTCCTCATCCGGGCTGCACATTAGCATCCCTTGAACAACCTTTTAAACACTACCTATATCCCATCCCTACCCTAGGCCCATTGATTCAGTATCTCTGAGAACTGGTCTGGGGAAGTAATATAAAAAAAAAAAAACAACCCTAGATGACTTTGGTGTACAGAAATGGTTGAAAGCCATTGGTCTGCATTGGAAACGGCCCTTTTTCTGCAAAGGGCCAGATAGTAAGTATTTTAGACTGCAGGCCATCCAGCCTCTGTGGCAACTACTCAGCTCTGCTGTTGTAGGGTCAAAGCAGCCAAAGACCAAAATGAACATAGATGTGTTCCAGTAAAATCTTTATTAGAAACAAGCGGTGGCCAAGTTTGTTGACCCCTGGTCTATATCATAATCCTTCAAAGAACCTGAAACTTAAGACTGTCCCCATCAAACCCAGGACATCTGATCATATTGATTATCATTGTAATTCTCAAGGGCATTGGCTTAAGAATCCTTACCCCACCTTAAGAGATTCTGTTTCCATGAGTTGGGGTCTGGGGGTCTGCATTTCAGCCAGCAATACAGATTATTCTGATGTAGGTGAACCTTATGGGTCCATCCTGCAGGAATCACTGGTCTACTGAAACAGAATGTTCCCAGCAAGTAGCAAAAGCTTGGCTGGAGAAGCAGAACTGGCTCTTATCCAAAAATTCTTTAAGATCATGGAGAGACATTCTGTGTGTCCCTGCCTGCCTTATGTTCCAGCATCCTGCCTCCAAGGTTCTGGAACCTCTGACGCCCCAGCACCAACTCTTCCCAGTCTGAACGTTGGCAGAGAAGGAAGCCATCCTTCCTCTTCAACTCTGCAATTAGGAAAAGACCTTACTCCTCTCTATTTCAAAACATTGAAGAAGAAAGTGGCTGTTTAACCACCTGCATAACACTGATACCCGCATTTATCAGTGTGTGTGTGTGTGTGTGTGTGTGTGTGTTTGTGTGTGTGTGATCATAGTTCACTAGTTAGAGAATGGAGGCTCCATTCTGCCATCATCAGCTCTAAAGCCACGTGGTGGGTGAATGCAATCATTTCTGTTTCCCGACCCTCTTTAACATCCATTATTCCTCTGTTGTCCACATCTAATGGTCTCAATCCTTTTAGTTGTTGATGGCTTGGCGATTACCCGGGCTGCCGCTTTAGGATTACATCCAAATGCATCTGAACAGTTGAATTTACTTACTGCTTCCCTCCTAAAAGCTTTTTAGCATGATCCAGCTGGGATGGCTTCACCGGGAGAACCATTATTTGCAGCTCTCTTTTTTGGGGGTGGAAATAAATTTCCCAAAAGATGAAAGTGAACTCTGTTTGGTATAGCTCTGCAGTATTGCTTTTTCTTTTCTCTCCCTTTTATATTCCCCTTTCAGTTTTCCTCAGGAATGACTCTTCTCCGGGGAGATAGGAATGTTCTAAATTGCACAATTGAGTCAAATCAATATTTAGAGTAGTTTGGATCTTTAAGGCTTTTGGTGGATTTTTGGCAGTATCATTTTCCCCTGTAAAACCCTTTTTTACCAGGTAACCTGTAACATTACTATTGAACATTATTCACAGCTTTCTAAAACCCCTCAATTTCACTTAGCTATCAGCTAGGCAAATAGTGCCCAAGAGTTAAAGATGCACCGTTCTTCTTCTGAAGCACATGCACGTTTACATTCAAATGGTATTGCTCTGTGTTCCTAATCTCTATATACATATCCATCTATGCGTGTGGTAGCTTTCAATGCCGTAATTAGGCACAGAAGGCACACTGTGCAAACAGAATGCACACACACACAGTTTGGTGACAAATGCATAATATGGTGAAACACCTTTTATACAGGCTAGAGCGAATTCTAGAGTACCCAAAGAAGGTTTCGAGTAAAAATGACATAGAAGAACCTGAACTGTTTCATTCAGGAAGACTGTACAGATGGTAATGTCTAAAATGTTTCTCATGTGTTGGATATTTGAGAGGCAGTGTGCAATCCTGGGAGGCGGATAGCTCAAGGAGTTTTATCTTCCTGGGTTGAAATCCCAGCTGAGGTGGCTGTGTGGTCTTGGGCAAGTTGCTTTACGTCTCTGAGGCTCAGTTATTACTTTGTTACATGATGGAGGTGAGAGTAGAACATTTCCCTCCCAGGGCTCTTGTAAGGATTAAAAGAGGTCACAGATGTTAAGCGACAGGCACAGTTTCCTCATCTGAGGGTGGTCATCACAGTGTGGAGACAAGAAAGGGACAAGATGGGGGAACTCCTCTGGAATGCAACCCTCCCTGCCACACACAGAGTAAATATGAGGCTCTTATGAACCGTCTTGGTTAATAGCATCCATGTTTACTCACCTACCCTAGTGAAAAATTTAAGAGCTACATCTGAGTGGTTTCTCTCCCATCTTAGCCCTCCACTCTTCTTGTACCTGTCCCCCTGGTCAGTTGGTCACCGAAGTGTGCCATCTGGCCTCCTAATAAATAACTTTCCAATTCTGCCTCCCCATTTTCATCCTCCCTGTCACTGCATCAGTTCAGGCCCTAATGACCTTTTGTCTGGATTAATGCAAGAACCTCTTTTTTTTTAAATTTTTTATTATGTTAATCACCATACATGACATCATTAGTTTTTAATGTAGTGTTCTGTGATTCATTGTTTGTGCATAACACCCAGTGCTCCACGCAGAATGTGCCCTCTTTAATACCCATCACCAGGCTAACCCATCCCCCCACCCCCCTCCCCTCTAGAACCCTCAGTTTGTTTTTCAGAGTCCCATCGTCTCTCATGGTTCGTCTCCCCCTCCGACTTACTCCCCTTCATTCTTCCCCTCCTGCTATCTTCTTCTTTTTCTTTTTTCTAAACATATATTGCATTATTTGTTTCAGAAGTACAGATATGTGATTCAACAGTCTTGCAAAATTCACAGCGGTCACCATAGCACATACCCTCCCCAATGGCTATCACCCAGCCACCCCATCCTTCCCAACCCCCACCACTCCAGCAACCCTCAGTTGGTTTCCTGAGATTAAGAATTCCTCATATCAATGAGGTCATATGATACATGTCTTTCTCTGATTGACTTATTTCACTCAGCATAACACCTGGCAGTTCCATCCACGTCGTTGCAAATGGCAAGATCTCATTCCTTTTGATGGCTGCATAATATTCCGTTGTGTATATATACCACACCTCTTCTTTATCCATTCATCTGTCGATGGACATCTTGGCTCTTTCCACACTTTGGCTATTGTGCACATTGTTGCTATAAACACGGGGTTGCACGTACCCCTTCGGATCCCTACATTTGTATCTTTGTGGTAAATACCCAGTAGTGCAATTGCTGGATCGTATGGTAGCTCTATTTTCATCTTTCTGAGGAACCTCAATACTGTTTTCCAGAGTGGTTGCACCAGCTTGCATTCCCAACTAGAGTGTAGGAGGGTTCCGCTTTCTCCGCATCCCCTCCAACATCTGTCGTTTCCTGACTTGTTAATTTTAGCCATTCTGACTGGTGTGAGGTGGTATCTCATTGAGGTTTGATTTGGATTTCCCTGATGCCGAGTGATGTGGAGCACTTTTTCATGTGTCTGTTGACACATGAAAGACACAATGTCTTCCAAAGAAGACATTTGGATGTCTTCTTTGGAAAAATATCTGTTCAGGTCTTCTGTCCATTTCTTGATTGGATTATTTGTTCTTTGGGTGTTGAGTTTGATAAGTTCTTTATAGATTTTGGATACTAGCCCTTTATCTGATATGTCATTTGCAAATATTTTCTTCCATTCCGTCGGTTGTCTTGTGGTTCTTTGGACTGTTTATTTTGCTGTGAAAAAGCTTTTTATCTTGATGAAATCGCAATAGTTCATTTTTGCCCTTGCTTCCCTTGCCTTTGGCGAGGCTTCTAGGAAGAAGTTCCTGCAGCTGAGGTCGAAGAGGTTGCTACCTGTGTTCTCCTTTAGGATTTTGATGGACCCCTGTCTCACGTTTAGGTCTTTCAACCATTTGGAGTCTATTTCTGTGTGTGGTGTAAGGAAATGGTCCAGTTTCATTCTTCTGCATGTGGCTGTCCAATTTTCCCAACACCATTTCTTGAACAGACTGTCTTTTTTCCACTGGACATTCTTTCCTGGTTTGCCAAAGATGAGTTGACCATAGAGTTGACAGTCCATTTCTGGGCTCTCGATTCTGTTCCATTGATCTGTGTCTGTTTTTGTGCCAGTACCATACTGTCTTGATGATGACAGCTTTGGAATAGAGCTGGAAGTCCGGAATTGTGATGCCGCCAGCTTTGCTTTTCTTTTTCAATATTCCTCTGGCTATTCGGGGTCTCTTCTGGCTCCATACAAATTTTAGGATTATTTGTTCCATTCCTTTGAAAAAAGTGGATGGTATTTTGATGGGGATTGCATTGAATGTGTAGATTGCTCTCTAGGTAGCATTGACATCTTCACAAAGTTTGTTCTTTGAATCCATGAGCATGGAACGTTTTTCCATTTCTTTGTGTCTTCAATTTCTTTCCTGAGTATTTTATAGTTTTCTGAGTACAGATCCTTTGCCTCTTTGGTTAAATTTATTCCTAGGTATCTTATGGTTTTGGATGCAATTGTACATGGGATCGACTTGTACAGTCTTGTTGGTGGTATATAGGAATGCCACTGATTTCTGTGCATTGATTTTATAGCCTCCTACTTTACTGAATTCCTATATGAGTTCTAGCAGTTTTGAGGTGGAGTCTTTTGGGTTTTCCACATACAGCATCATATCATCTGCAAAGAGTGAGAGTTTGACTTCCTCTTTGCCGATTTGGATGCCTTTGATTTCTTTTTGTTGTCTGATTGCTGTGGCTAGGACGTCTAACACTATGTTGAATAGCAGTGGTGAGAGTGGACATCCCTGCCGCGTTCCTGACCTTAGGGGAAAAGCTATCAGCTTCTCCCCATTGAGAATGATATTCACTGTAGGTTTTTCATAGATGGCTTCTATGATGTTGAGGTATGTACCCTCTATCCCTATATTCTGAAGAGTTTTGATCAAGAAAGGATGCTGTACTTTGTCAAATGCTTTTTCTGCATCTATTGAGAGGATCATATGATTCTTGTTCTTTCTTTTGTTAATGTATTGTATCACATTGATTGATTTGCGGACGTTGAACCAGCCTTGCAGGCCAGGGATAAATCCCACTTGGTCGTGGTGAATAATTCTTTTAATGTACTGTTGGATCCTATTGGCTAGTATTTGGTGAGAATTTTTGCATCCATGTTCATCAAGGATATTGGTCTGTCATTCTTTTTGATGGGGTCTTTGTCTGGTTTTGGGATCAAGGTAATGGTGGCCTCATAAAATGAGTTTGGAAGTTTTCCTTCCATTTCTATTTTTTGGAACAGTTTCAGGAGAATAGGTATTAATTCTTCTTTAAATGTCTGATAGAATTCCCCTAGGAAGCCATCTGGCCCTGGGCTTTTGTTTGTTGGGAGATTTTTGATGACTGCTTCAATTTCCTTAGTGGTTATAGGTCTGTTCAGGTTTTCTATTTCTTCCCGGTCCAGTTTTGGTAGTTGATACATCTCTAGGAATGCACCCATTTCTTCCAGGTTACCTAATTTGCTGGCATAGAGTTGCTCATAAAATGTTCTTATAATTGTTTGTATTTCCTTGGTGTTGTTGTGATCTCTCCCCTTTCATTCATGGTTTTGTTGATTTGGGTCCTTTCTCTTTTCTTTTTGATAAGTCTGGCCAGGGGTTTATCAATCTTGTTAATTCTTTCAAAGAACCAACTCCTAGTTTCGTTGATCTGTTCTACTGTTCTTTTGGTTTCTATTTCATTGATTTCTGCTCTGATCTTTATTATTTCTCTTCCCCTGCTGGGTTTAGGCTTGATTTGCTCTTCTTTCTGCAGCTCTTTAGGTGTACGGTTAGGTTGTGTATTTGAGACCTTTCTTGTCTCTTGAGAAAGGCTTGTACTGCTATATACTTTCCTCTCAGGACTGCCTTTGCTGTATCCCAAAGATTTTGAACAGTTGTGTTTTCATTTTCATTGGGTTCCGTGAATTTTTTAAATTCTTCTTTAATTTCCTGGTTGACCCATTCATTCTTTAGTAGGATGCTCTTAGCCTCCATGTATTTGAGTTCTTTCCGACTTTCCTCTTGCGATTGAGTTCTAGTTTCAAAGCATTGTGGTCTGAAAATATGCAGGGAATAATCCTAATCTTTTGGTACCAGTTGAGACCTGATTTTTGACCTAGCATGTGATCAATTCTTGAGAATATCCATGGGCACCAGAGAAGAATGTGTATTCCATTGCTTTGGGATGGAATGTTCTGAATATGTCTGTGAAGTCCATTTGGTCCAGTGTGTCATTGAAAGTCTTTATTTCCTTGTTGATCTTTTGCTTAGATGATCTGTCCATTTCAGTCAGGGGGGTGTTAAAGTCCCCCAGTAGTATTGTATTGTTGTCAATGTGTTTCTTTGCTTTTGTTATTAATTGCCTTATATAATTGGCTGCTCCCATGTTAGGGGCATGGATATTTACAATTGTTAGATCTTCTTGTTGGATAGACCCTTTAAGTCGGATATAGTGTCCTTCCTCATCTCTTATTACAGTCTTTGTTTTAAAATCTAATTTGTCTGATATAAGGATTGCCACCGCAACTTTCTTTTGGAGTGCATTAGCATGGTAAATGGTTTTCCACCCCCTCACTTTCAATGTGGGGGTGTCTTTGGGTCTAAAATGGGTCTCTTGCAGACAGCATATCGATGGGTCTTGTTTTTCAATCCAATCCGATAGCCTGTGTCTTTTGATTGGGGCATTTAGCCCATTTACATTCAGGGTAACTATTGAAAGGTATGAATTTAGTGCCATTGTATTGCCTGTAAGGTGACTGTTACTGTATATTGTCTCTGTTCCTTTCTGATCTATGCTGCTTTTAGGCTCTGTCTTTGCTTAGAGGACCCCTTTCAATATTTCTTGTAGGGCTGGTTTCGTGTTTGCAAATTCCTTTAGTTTTTGTTTGTCCTGGAAGCTTTTTATGTCTCTTTCAAATTTCAGTGAGAGCATAGCTGGATATAGTATTCTTGGCTGCATATTGTTCTCGTTTAGTGCTCTGAAGATATCATGCCAGTCCTTTGTGGCCTGCCAGGTCTCTGTGGATAGGTCTGTTGCTAGTCTAATGTTTCTGCCATTGTAGGTTACGTATCTCTTCTCCCAAGCTGCTTTCAGGATTTTCTCTTTGTCTCTGAGACTCGTAAGTTTTACTGTTAGATGTGGGGTGTTGACCTATTTTTATTGATTTTGAGAGGCGTTCTCTGTGCCTCCTGGATTTTGATGCCTGTTTCTTTCCTCACATTAGGGAAGTTCTCTGCTATTATTTGCTCCAATATACTTTCTGGCCCTCTCTCTCTTTCTTTTTCTTCTGGCATCCCAATTATTCTAATGTTGTTTCATCTTATCGTATCGCTTATCTCTCGAATTCTGTCCTCGTGATCCTGTAGTTGTTTCTCTCTCTTTTTCTTAGCCTCTTTATTTTCCATCATTTGGTCTTCTATATCGCTGATTCTCTCTTCTGCCTCATTTATCCTAGCAGTTAGTGCCCCCATTTTTGATTGCACCTCATTAATAGCCTTTTTGATTTTGACTTGGTTAGATTTTAGTTCTTTTATTTCTCCAGAAAGGGTTTCTCTGATAACTTTCACGCTTTTTTCAAGCCCAGCTAGTATCTTTAAAGTCATGATTCTGAACTCTAGGTCTGACATCGTACTAATGTCCGTTGAGTAGGTCCCTGGCTGACGGTACTATCTCTTGTTCTTTTTGCTGAGGTGATTTTTTTCGTCTTGTCATTTTGTCCAGAGGAGAATAGATGAATGAGAGAACAGAATGCTAACAGGTTAACAACATCCCCAGCAAATATACTCTATACAAATCAGAAAAGACCTGAAACCAGGGGAAAAGTAAGAGAAAGAAAGAGAAAAGAAAGAAAAAAAAAACAAAAAGAAAAATATAAATACAAAAACAGAACAATACGAAAACAACCGAATATGATCAAATATGGTCAGGCTAGTGCATAGATCAGTGCCACACACTAGATTTTGGGCATTTTTGGTCTGTTAGAAAAAGTGCCTCCTAAAATTTTAAAGGAAGAAAGACTTATGTATGTACAAAATAAGGGTTGATACAATGAAGGGATGGAAGATGACTGTAAAGATGAAAATTATAAAAGATTTTATAAAAGGAATTGATACGATAGAAGTTGTTTGAAAAAAGAAAGAAGAAGATTTAAAAAAAAAAAAGAAAAAGAAAAAAAAAGGGAGAGAATGTGATCAGGCAGGAGACTAGAACAAAGCCATACACTAGTGATTTAGGGTATATTTTGATCTGTTAGAAGAAACTGTATCTCAAAATTTTAAAGAGAGAACAACTTATATATATATATATATGCCAAAAAGAAGGGTAACTACTATGAAGGGATAAAATATGAGTCTCAAAATGAAAAATAAAAAATGTTTTTTTAAAAAAAGGGACTGATAAGATGTTGGTTGAAAAAGGGAAAAAGAAAAATTTAAAAAAAAAGTTTAAAAACATTAAGTTTGAAAAACTAATGAATCATGGTAAAAAAAGCCATGAATTCTATGTGCAGTATTCCCCTAGTGTTGGAGTTCTTCTGTTCTCCTTGATTGGTAAACTTGGTCTTGGCTTGCTGGCTGTTCATGCTGATCTTCTGGGGGAGGGGCCTGTTGCCATGGTTCACAAATTTCTTTGCTGGAGGTGGAATTGCCCCACCCTTGTCGGTCCGGGCTAAGCAAGCTGCTCGGGTTTGCTCTCAGGAGCTTTTGTTCCCTGCAAGCTCTGGTACAGCTTTGGAGGACGAGGGTTAAAATGGTGGCCTCCCAATCTCCACCCGGAGGAGCTGAGAACTCGGGGCCCCACTCCTCAGTGCGCCCCCAGAGAAAAGCAGTCAGTCACTCCCGTCTCCCTGGTCTCCGGCCACACTCCGTGCTCACCCGTCCTGTGACCGAGCGTTTCTGTCTCTGGCACCCGACCCCGTGTGGAGTCTCCAAACCCAGCAGATCCCTGCGGTGCACTCCCGTGCTGCTCCTCCCGGGGGAAGGAGGGGAGTCTCCCCAGCTCTGCCACTTGTTGGGTCCCTGCTGGAGGATTAGTGGCCCAACTGGGCCGCAGATCACAGTTTATGGCAACCCCGAGCTGAGAGCCCACTCCTCGGCTCCGTCTCTGCAGCCGGCTTCCCCGCTCCAATACCTGGGAGCTCTGCCGCACTCAGGCACCCCCGGTCTTTCTGTGACCCCGAGGGTCCTGAGACCACACTGTCCTGCGAGGGTTCCACCCCTCGTTTAGCCACTGGAGCGACATCCCTCAGCGGAGCCGACTTCTAAAAGTTCTGATTTTGTGCTCCGCGGCTCTATCACTTGCCAGAAGCGGCCAACGGAGGCCCCCTCCCCCGCCGTCTATCCTCCGGACTATCGCCTGGGATTCACTTCTGCGCACGGCCTACCTTCCAGTAAGTCTGCGCACGGCCTACCTTCCAGTAAGTGGTCGCTTCTCTGTTCAGAGAGTTGTTGCTACTCTCTTCTTTGATTTCCTGTTGAGTTCGTAGGTGTTCAGAATGGTTTGATCCCTATTCAGCCGAATTCCTGAGACCAGACGAAATCCATTTCTCCTACTCCTCTGCCATCTTGCTCCTATCAATGCAAGAACCTCTTAACCAGCTTCACTGTCTCCCACTTGGTTCCTCCATGATCCACCATCAACCCCATTTTACAAATTAAGAAACTGAGACAGAGTGGTCCCATAAATAGCCCCAAATCATACAGCTACTAAAGTACTGCCGTGGGTATTCTGACCCAGACAGCCAAGTTCCAGCATCTCTGCTCTTTCCTGCCCTGATGACCTGGCTGCAGCATGTTATATAGGTGAGGAAGCCCAGCTGTATCTCCTACACTGAGTGAGCTCTGTTTCTCCGTCCACAGATGCTCCATCAGAGCTGCCCTCATGGTTATGCTGGTGCCGCAGGAGCTTCAGGGAGCAGGGCGAAGGGGCGGAAATCTACACATGGATTTTGGTGGGACACTGGTGATGCACCAGGGCCTGCTATCCAGAGGTGTGCCTGGGCCATGGGCTAAAAGGAGGTAACTGGGTTAGAGATGGAGATTCTGATCCATTCTGATTCTGATCCATTTTGGCATCCCAGAAGTCCAGCTCAGTGGATAGGGCTTGGTATGGGGAATTTCTAGGCTGGGAGGATGCCCAGATTCCTGGGGTGGTGGCAGAGGTTACTAGTTTGGAGCAAGAGGCCAGGTAAACATGATGCTGTAGTACCACCAGAGGGTCAAATCTTCCATGTCCCAGTGAAGCCACAACTGGATGGAAGCAGAGGCCCTGGGCTTTTCCATGTCCTGTGGTCACTGGCACTAGAGTGGCAGGAAGAGTAAACTGAGGTACTTAAGGTCCGGGACAGGATGGATTGTTGACCAGTCCGTGGATCTCAGTGCTCTCCTGCAAGGTTGACCGTGGGCTCCCCAACCATGATTTTGCAAAAAACACAGATAACCTGGGTGAATGTGTAGTTTGTATGTCCAGCCACCCAAGAGGCTGCAGGTGCAGCACTGAGGATGCATCCGTGAGAGCCTGAGTGTTATGACCTCGGCATTTGCTTGGTTGGGATCTACTTTGGCATTTATCAAATGTGTCTGAGAGACATCAGTAGCTGTGGCAAGAGATGAAAAATATGGAGGTGGGGTGGGGTGGGGGTTGACACTGTGGTCAAAAGTACTGGGAAAAATGACCTCTACCCTTTCTGAATTTGAAGCTGCAGCAAGATAGATCCTTCTTCAACATGCATAACGCATCTTACCATTCCAATTCTGTAGTAACAAATTTGTTGTGGTTTAGTTGACAAATCTTGCCCAGACTCCTTTGACCAGAGAAGTGTTTTTACCCAGAAGAGCCAGTGACAGGTTGTAAACAGCATCGCTTGGGATTCCGTGTGGGGAATTCTGACGTAGTTGAGCACAGCACCAGAACTTACAGAACGCGGGAGGGTGAAAAGTGAGTGGGCTTACCAGCGTAGACTGCCCTCAGCAGGAGCCTTCCTCAGTTGCTGGGGTTGTGAGCTTTGCTAAGACAAGCATCGTGTCTGAATTTTTCACCGCTGCACCTGCCCAGGCTTTGAGTGTTGATTTTTTTATGTTCTGGCCTTCTCTCTCAGGAATGACTGTCAGTCGTGAATTTCTCATCCCTCAATGTTTTCATCCTTTTTTGCTGTTTCTCTGCACTTCTGTACCATCCTGGTTTTCCTCTCACATTAGTGATTATATTTTTGTCCGTTGAAGATGAACTTTTCCTTTATCATGCCTAATGCACATCTTAATTCTCTTATTTTTGTCTTCTGTGCAATCTAGCCTGTTCCCAAACAATGCTCTTCATTTGAGTTAGTCATTTTATCATTTCAGCTTTATTATTATTATTTTTTAAAGATTTTATTTATTTATTTGACAGAGAGAGACACAGTGAGAGAGGGAACACAAGCAGGGGGAGTGGGAGAGGGAGAAGCAGGCTTCCCGCGGAGCAGGGAGCCCGATGTGGGGCTCGATCCCAGGACCCTGGGATCATGACCCGAGCTGAAGGCAGACGCTTAACGACTGAACCACCTAGGCATCCCTCATTTCAGCTTTATTAAATCTTAGTGCGTTGAGTTTCTGACACTTGATAGAGACCATAAAACATAGGTGTTCAGAATTTTTCTTTTGTTCCCTATAGCATATCTTCTTCCAGGCACATTCTACTGTGCTTCATGCACGCTGTGTCCTACTTTCTTACTCTATTTGCTTTGGCTCTACTTATGAGATATTTTTTTTTTTTTTTTTATACATGAGGACAAGAAGAGTTCTTATTCGAGCTGTTTGCTCATGTTGGGCTCTGTGGGTCAATCTTTATTTCCCACATGGCCCTTCCGGTTGCTTTTCAAACATCAGTGATATTCACCATGCTGAACCAAATTTCTGGCATCTTTGAAGACTTAGCCGGTGTGTTTCTTTAGGACTCAGGAGGAATTTGCTATCTGTTCTTCCTGCAGAGAAATATGTGTGTGTGTGTGCACGTGCGATACCTATATATACACTTAGGCTATAGTTCATTTAACAAACATTAGACAGTGCTTACTAGGGTGCTAGGCACTTATTCCAACGCCCTTTACATTCACTTAATCTGTACAATAACGCTATAAGGTTGATACTGCCAGTATCCCCATTTGGCAGATGAGAAAAATGAGTCCAAATAACTTACCCAACATTAAAAGCTAGTAGGTGTCAGAGCCAGAATTCAAACCTGAGCAAACTGGCCCTGGAGTCTGTGCTCTTAACTGTTATGATATGCTTCCTTTTCATTCCTTCCTTGCAAAACAACCCTGGAAATCTGCAGCTGCCTTGGTTTCTTGGCTCTTGCTTACTTCCTTTCCTTTTCTACTTAGGAGTGGCGTGATAGCTGCATTTCACGACTGGGCATTGTAGCCCTGAATGAGTATAGAAAGTGTGCACTCAGTAGAGGGATGGAAGGATTCAGGGATGAGCTCCATGGGCACCTCCTGGGAGAGCTCCCCATAGTGTGGGGGAGCTCCCGCCTCCAGTTGGCGCAGGGTGTCGGGCTTCACCCCCTGAGTCTGAGACATTGTGGTGGAAGGGCCTGCTCCTATTTCTCTGCATCAGAGACCCTTCCCTTCTTTGATTAGTGGAAATCACCTCAAGGGCCCAGAAGGTTTTGATCAGTAATATTTCTTGTTCCCAGAGCTGCATTACTGGTGTGTGTGTGTATCTTCATGAATATTTCAGTGGGAGGTTAGTGGACAGTGAATCCAGTTGTTTCCCAGCTGGTGTCTTGCCCTGGAAGCCCCCATTATCAAGTTGAATCCTCAAAACAACCTTGCAGGGTGCCGTTATTAACCCTGTTTTGCAGGAGAGAGAACGAAAGCTGGGGAGTGCCCCAGATGTCCCCAAGGGTCACACAGCTCCAGGCAGAACCCAAACCGGGGCTCTGTCTCTAAAGCCCTCATGTCCTCAGCGCCCCTCCCGCATCCCGTCAGCTCATGTAATGTCGCTGTACTTAATTCGGTCCCATTGCAGGTGTGCTTACTCAGCTCTTAGATTCTAGAAAGACTTGGGCTTACACTCAAGGAGTTCCTGATGAGAGGAGAAATGGAGGAGGTGGGGGCTCCATGATGGTGGACAAGTAACATGAACAGACAGCTGCTGGGGTCTTGGCAAAAGCAGAGATTCCATTTGTGTGGGTGATTGGAAAACGCCTCATGAAGAAGGAAGCATTCCAAATGGTGCTTGATGAGGGGCATGGTTTCTGATTCAACCAGATGCTACAAAATGGCCTGGAAAGAGGCAGGGCATCGGGAGAACAGGCAAAGTTTGGGAAGCCCCGCCGTTTCTATTTGTGTATTATTTTGTCGGGCTTTCAGTAACAAAGGACCACAGACAGAGCGGCTTACAGAAAGTTCCTTTATCTTCTGACCATTCTGGAGTATAGAAGACCAACATCGGCGGTCAGGAGGGTTGCTTTCTTCTGAAGCCTGTCTTCTTGGCTTCTCAATGGTCCCTCTCTCCCTGCATCCTCACATGGTCTTGCATTCGGTGTGTTGGTGTCTTAATCCCTCTTCTTATGAGGACTCCAGTTGTAGTGGGTTAGGACCCACTTTAATGACTTCATTTTCACTTCATCACCTCTTTAAAGACCCCCGCATCCACATGCGGTTACTTTCTGAGGCACTGGGGGTTGGGGCTTCCAATATGTGGATTTTGGAAGCACCTAATTCAGCCCCTAATGGCTGCAACCAATTGTATGTCCTGGTGGCAGCAAGAAAAAGTCCATGGATGAAGCCCAGATCGTACGGCATAATATTGGGGGTAGTCAGGACCTCATCCTTCCCGTAGATCACTGCTGCCCCACGAGGGACACACGCCGCTGATTGTGTATGAACACCAGGACACGTGTGATTGTATGTGACAAGGCTTTAAGTGGTACTAGGCTGGAACATTAAATCACATCAGATCCCGCAGCCAGGAGCCTCATTCCCTTTTCATTTGTCTTTCAGTTTTTCGAGAAGAATACCTCAGGGGGTGCTAATATGCCTTTCCCACCTCTCTTGACATTTGCTAATGTCCCCTATTGAGCAAAGAGGAACACTAAGAGCCTGGAAAAATAATGGTATCTAGCTAGAATTTGAGAATATTCTGTCAGTTTCATCTTATTTGATTTTTATGCTTGGCTTTCATTTACGACAGGTGATTCTGGATTTCCACTCCCAATAAGAATATAAAACTTTTCTTGATTACCTGAAGGTAGCAGAGTTTCTTTCTTTTTTTAAAGTGGGCTAATTTAAAGAAAATACGGGGAAAATAATAGAAGCCATGGCATAAATGATGAAGGGGAATGCCAACACCTGGATCCTGGGGAATGCTCTTGTGGGCTAAGGTAAGGGCGGGGGGGGGCAAGGAAGGGCTGCTGCAGTGATTGGGAGAACCATCCAGAGAATAATGAACTTGTAAACGTGTGTGTGTGTGTGTGTGCATGTGCGTGCACTCCTTAGCCTGGCATCATCCCATCACCTGAGATGAACGAGGAAGATTGGCTATGCCTCTATTTTCTCTCTAAAAGCAGAATTGAATACATCCACACAGTCTGGAGTACATAATAGTATGAATCTCTGGAAACAAACAGTCATCCATAGAGCTGTTGGGTACTTTCCATATGCTAGCTACCATGCAAAGTACTCTGGCCACAACGGGGATTGAGAAAGGGTCCCAGCTACTGGGTCCGAGACTGACCCGTGACTCCCAGCACACCTCTGACTAGCCAGGCACCCAATCCAGTGGTTTGTGCTCTTTGAGCGTGGGCCCAGACAGACCCCACATGTCAGCCCTGGCAAGAGATGAGCTGGGGCGTTCGCACCCAGTCCGCAAATTGTGCGAAGGCACGTGGTTGGCATTATTACTGGGAGCCTGATGTTCAGTGTTTCAGAAGTGCCATTCAGAGCATCAGTGCCTTTGTAAGCCTTCAGAAGCATGCCACTCAGAAGACCCAACTGCATACCTTGGGCAATTTAGGGGGAAGTGTGAAAGCATTCTGTGCAGCTGGGGAGCTGGGATGGAGGGGACCCCACAGTTTGGAGGTCAGGGATCCCCCGTGGGAGCAGTGAGTTTTTCGGGGGGGCATCTACTGTGTGTTCATCTAGAGGGGTGTCTTGGATTTGTGCAGTGCAGCCCCTGAATTTTAATGACAAGCCCAACAAATGCACAGAGCTCCAGGGAGAATAATTGAAAGGAAACCATCTAAGTCAGCCCTGGTTCATCTGAACTCATTTGCAGTCTCTTTTCCAGTGCGGGTGGAGGTGGGGAGAAAACTTCAGGTTAACAAGTTAATGACACCTGCCTACTGTGCCTTTAATTACCCTGCAAACCTCAAGCAGAGACTGACAACTGCAGGAGCCAAATGCAGATTGTCTAGGCTTCCCCCCCACACACACACTGAAAGCACAGCTGTCTTCCCACCAGCCTTCCTGATGAGGATGAGCCTTATTCCCAGAAGCCCACCTCTACGGGGCTAGTGGAGCTGATATTTTTCTCAGAGGGTAGCTCTCTTCATCTTTAGAAGAAACCCCGCGAGGTCAGTAGTAATGTGTTTGTTTGCCCAGGGGGACACTGAGGCTTGGAGATATTAAGAGCTAAGTCCAGGATCCCCCAGATCGGAGTAGGGCAGATGTGAGTAGAACTCGGTTCTGTCTGACCACAAAACAGGATTCCAGGCAGCGCGGAGTGCCCAGCTCAGTGTCCCCTTCCTCCCCCTCCTTCTCCCTCTCTTGTCTTTCTTTTGTCTCTCTGTTTTTTACTACCCCTCTTTTTGTCTCCCCTCTCCATCCTTCCTTCTTTCCTCCCTTCCTCCCCTCGTGCATTCCCTCCTTCCTACCCTCCCTCCTTCCTACCCTCCCTCCATCCTTCCCTCCCTCCTTCTCCCTTCTTTCCTCTCCCTTTTCTTCTTCCCTCCCTTTCTCCTTCCCTCCTTCTGTCTCCCTTCCTTCTTCCCATTCATTCCTCTTTATTTCTTCCTTTCTTCCAACACACACAAACAAGAGACTGATCTATGCTAGTCTAAGCGCTGCAGATTCAGAAATGAAAAAGACGTGCCCCATCTCTGCTTCTGCAACTTGATGTTGACATTGGGAGAGACAGATGAGAAATAAACAAGAATAATATGAAGTACAGGAGCATGTCAGTATGTCCAGTGAGTTCAGGGATGGGTAAAGGTGATGGGGAGGGGTGGCAGGCAAGCATTTTTACAGCTGAGGCCCGTAGTATGGGGGACCCATGGTGGAGGCCCACTTGTGAAGGTGACAGTTTTTAACAATTTAATTTAATTTTGTTATGTTAGTCACCATACAGTATTAAGGAGGGCACGTATTGCATGGAGCACTGGGTGTTATACGCAAACAATGAATCATGGAACACTACATCAAAACCTACCGATGTACTGTATGGTGAAGGTGACACTTGATCCAAGATCTCAGTGGGCTTGAGGAGTAAGTGATGTGGAGGTTGCAGGTGGACAAAGCCCCAGGGGCAGAGGTGTCTGTCTGAGTCAGCTCAGGCTGCTGTAACGGAACACCACAGCCTGGCTTAAAACAACACTGCTTTCTTGCAGTTCTGGATGTTGGAAGTTCAAGATCTCGGGGCGGGCAGATTCAGTGCCTGGTAGGGACTGTCTGCTGGCCTCATAGATGGCTGCCTTCTCACCAGAGAGAGGGAGCCCTGGTGTGTCTCTTCCTCTTCCTATTACAGACACTAATCCCGTCATGGGGGCTCTATCCTCATGACCTCATCTAAACCTACCTGCCTCCCAAAGACCCCATCTTCAAGTACCATCACAGGAGGGGTTAGGGCTTCAGCATACGTATTAAGGGGAAAACACAAACACTGACTCTATAACAGTGCTGTGGGGGGAATGAGTTTGGTGTGTTGGAGGGAGCAATGGAACGACGGAGGAGATGAATTTAGAGAGGAGAACGCAGGGAGCTCACCATTTATAGCTCTGCGGCCAAGGTAGAGAGTCCCTTGTGTGTGTTGGCAAGAAGCTGTGAGCAGACAGGGCTGACACCCGCATACCCTACTGTCCACTCCTCCCCCTTCCCTTTACCTTGAACTGCCCCCCTCCCCCCAACCCTACGCAGTCCAGAGGTTGCAAAACTTATCTCTTTGTCTCCCATCTTGCTTTTCTTTTTTCTGGGAGGGGGAGGGACAACGTTTAAAAGTCAGGATACTGCAGTTTTTAAAACACCAGAGCCAGCATTCTCTTATTCTGAAAACTCCAAAGATCTGGCGGTGTTGGTACCATATTCCCCCAGGGTGACAAGCAGCTGGAGCTCGTTGCTGCAGACCTTTCCAAAGGGACCCTTGCTTTGCCATGCTCCCCACCCCTCCTGATGCTTGGTGCTTCCTGGCCCTGGAAGCCAGCACGTGTTTCTGGGTTCTTCTCTGCATTCTGTGCTGCTTTGCCTCCCCCTGGGGACCTTTATCTCCAGAGACAGTTTCTGGCTTGAGATGTGTTGTTAGTTGCCTTCAGATGATTCCATGAAGTTTGTTGGAAAACGGGAGGTAGACCCCAAGACTGGACACCTGAGCTCAGGTGACTGGCCCCTCACTTACTGTGTTACCTTGAGCAAAGCCCTTTCCCCTCTCTGGGCTCCAGCCTTCCCATGGGTAACAGATAGCCTTCAGGCATCCTTCCAGCTCCCACCTATCTCAACATGCGTAACCGGGCAATGGAAGACGCACCCCTCAAAAATCCGCTTTCCCATATAAATCCACAACCTTGTTGTCTTTCTATAGTGATCCATTAGAACAGGTGGAAGTTTCAGGTCGCTCATCTACAAAGACTAAGTGAGATGTCACTTTCAAATGCTTATTGCAGCACTTAGAACAACTCATTAATGTTAGTGCTTGTTGCTATCATTATCCAGTCTGATCCTCTAAAGTCACAGAAATAGAGAGAAAAAGAAATATCCCCGGTTCCAGAAGATTTAGACAATAGAGTCTTGGGAAGGAAGCAGGTGTTATAATGATATGAATGGAACATGGATCATTCTCTCTGAGGAAGACTGAAATTTGGACTTTAGGGAGTATGGTTCTTACCAACCCAGGACAGTCAACCCAAGATTAAGTCAGCAGGGAGAAGGCGATCTTGCTTCTAGCTTTGGAACTGATGTATAGGTCAAATATTTACCTCTCTGCACCCAGTTTACTTGTCTGGACACCCAAAAAACAGCATATAATATGTGATTTTTTTTTTAACCAACATATTCTCTTACCTACTTTCTTATTTCTTCTCCTTTTCTTCTCCTTCTCCTCCTCCTCCTCCTCCTCCTCCTCCTCCTCCTTCTTCTTCTTTCTTCTTCCTCTTCTTCCTCTTCTCCTCCTTCCCACTTCTCCTCTTCTTCCTCTTTCATTTTCTCCCCTCCCCCCTCTTGCTCTCCTTCTCCTCTTCCCCCTCCTCCCTCCTCTTCCTCCTCTTCCTCTTTCCCTTCTTCTCCTTTTCATCTACTATGAATGCTTAAGCAAGTGTAACAATATAGGTTAAGCTTCCTTGCAGTAACAATCACAACAAAATCTCAGTAAGTTACAATGTTTATTTCTCATTCAAAAGAACATGTCTCATGCATCAGCAGGGGATCAAGATCCAGGCTAATGGAGGCTCCCTGTAACACAGACACGTCTGCTACCAGAAAGGCAGGGAAAGGAGAGTGTGGCCAGAAGTGCTCTGGCTCTCAACATGTCACATATCACTTCTTCCTGCCTGTCATTAGTTGAAACAATTCAGACAGCCATGCCTGAGTTTAAGTAGGTGGAGACAGTGCGATCCTACCATGTTTCCAAAGCAAGAGAAGCAAACA
This sequence comes from Eumetopias jubatus, assembly GCF_037043125.1. Classification (NCBI taxonomy): domain Eukaryota; kingdom Metazoa; phylum Chordata; class Mammalia; order Carnivora; family Otariidae; genus Eumetopias; species Eumetopias jubatus. Next base: position 91,327,021 of record NW_028274818.1, read on the forward strand.
TTTGTAAAGGGCTCTGCCTTTGACCACAGAAATGGTCAAATGGACCTTTGCTCCCCCATTCAGCAGAGAACCTGGACTCCCCAATATCTCAGAGCTGGCCCCTGAAGTCACATGCATTTTCAACCCCTGGACTTAGATGTTCTCTGAGGACCTGATAAAGAGTAGATCTGATTGTTCTATTTTGTTCCTATGAGATTGAATTCAGAGTTACTCAGCCCTGCCACATCCCCCGTTATCCTTTCTTAAATTTGACAAGGTGGTCTTTCTGGATCATCCACAGTTGTTCTTTAATGTGAATCAGTAATGAGACGGTCTGGGCTCCCAGCAGGGATGCAGCCTGCTCAGGTCAAAGAGGCAGGCACAGGATTTGGGGTGGGACTGGCCCAGCCCTAAATCTTAACGCTGGCCTTGAGATGTGCCAGCTCTGGCTAGGAGATTTTGCCTCTCTGGGACTCAGTTCTCAGTCGTGAAGGTAGAGGAGATGATATTTGTAAAGCACGGTTCTTTGCCTAGATCACAGCAGGCATGCACGTGATGATGGCGATGGAGCTTTAGGGGAGACTCAGACACTGTGTTTGGGTCATGGACATGGGCTGGGGAGCACAGTGACTTGGGTGGTACAGGGACTATGAGACAAGCCTCAGGCATGACTGCTGTTGGATCAATGAAGCACTTAGCTCTAGGTGCTACCTCTGATGGAGCTAAGGCTGCAAGTACACACCAAAACTCATGGGTTTGAAGAACAAGTTCCCGTGTAAGAAACCCCAAATGGCTGACTTTAAACTCCTTTGAACCTAGCCACCATCCCTTTACTAAATGTCTTCCACTCTGTGGAGCCTGTGTGTGAGGGTACAGAGGGAGGCTGAGTTTCTTTCCTCTTTTCTTAAGTGTTTTTGGGATGGATAACATCCCATATATTGTAATTCACAGCAGTTGAATATAGGTTGACCAGAAGGAAGTGGCATGCAAACCGTCTCACTGATTTGATTCATGTAGACAGTGAAGCATCACAGTTCGGGCCAAGAGATCTAAATGATCTTGTCTATCTACATGGTTCAGGCTCATTGAACATTTGATAAAGATACCTTCGAATGCAGTACCATACCTGACAGGTTGGATTTGCACGTTAACATATCCTTACCCTCATGAGACAGAGAGAGAATATGCATCGAGACCCCTGGTTTTTCAGAATGATACTAATTCTTGTCCATTCATATTAACTTCCCCTCTCAATTGACTCAGTTTACCTACCAGTGCAAGGCTTAAACGCCTCTCTCTTTTGAAGCCTTCTGAATTTTTATCAAGGGGCAAGGAGAGCTGAGCAGAGTAATCGGAGTAATCAGAGCTGTGGCCAGTGGGCCAGGGTGGAAATTTTTGAGAGCTAATGGTCAGGAAAGGGTCAAGGAAGAAAAGTGGCCATCTTCACCAAAATGGAACCAAAAGGTGGGAGCTGGGATAGGAGAGTACCAGGTCATTATTTTAGGGGCAAAGACCCCAGCAGAATTCAAAGGCTCAAGAGAGTGCTCAAGCTACGGACAGGAAGTGTGGCCCTGGGCTCCACGAATAAGAATGAGGAGCAGAGGGCTCAGAGAGGCTCCAGGAGCCATTTCAGGGGGAGTAAAGCCGGGTGCTCAGGTGGGCTCTCTAGGATGATGAGAATGTTCTAGCTGCTCTTTATCCAGGTGTGTTCACCATTCGAAGCTCCCTGCCCCTCCCCTCTCGTTCACTAAACAGAGCTTCTGCTGCTGCCCTCCACCAGCTTCTTGAGAAAGGTCACAAAGGGCATCCTTCTGCTGCCCCCAGTGATAAGCCAGGACAGAGGGGCATTTATTTATTTGTCACTTTTTCTTGATGTTCATGGTAACGCACAGATCATCCCGTATCTGGCATTCTTGGTCATGTAAATACTAGAAATGACAAGTTCAATATACATATCATTATTAGTATTATAAGATGTATTTATATTTATAATTAACACTGGGTCTACCTTATTGAACAGTTCACATTATATTGTCATATTTAACCTTTGCAATGATGTTGTGATGTTGGTATTATGCCCATTCGGTAGGTGGGAAACCCAGGGCTCATGGAGAGTAACTTCTCCAGCATCACACGGGGTTAGTGGGAAGGGGAGACACGTAGAGGCTGGGAGCAAATGAGATCTCCATCTGGAAGTATTAGAGGAGATGTACTGGGACATCGGCACTGGGGGTCCACCTGCCCAGAAAATATGAGAGAGAATTAAAATACAATTTGGTGACAATCTGAGAAGTCTTCCCAGAAAAAGGGACACTTCAGCATGTCCTGGTGGAGAAGTGGGAGACAACAGGAGCTGTTCATTGGAAAAAAATGACCCTACTAACAGAGTTTCAAATTGTAGATCTTCTCTGAGCGATGCAGTCATGGCTTCATGATCTCTGGCAAGTCACCAAACCTTTCTGATCCATCTGCAGGGGAAAGGGGCTGAGCCAGGGGCTGTACAAGTGCCTGTTACTTGAGTATTAGCTGGGCATCTGCTCAGAGCAACTCCTGGGGATTTTCCATGTGTCGAAGGAAGAAAAAGAAATCAGGTCCCAAGTGATGTAATATTTTTAGAGTGCATTGCTTTATGCAGCCCTCCTGGCCGACTTAAATGTGGACCTTGGGTCAGGCAGCGGCATGAGATGGCCCCTCAGCCCTGAGCCCTGGGGAGTGATAGGTCCCTGGGCACAGCAAGTGGACAGCTCCCCGGCAGCTCTGGTTAAAAAGGAGTTAATGGATCATGCTCTCTCAGGCTTGGTGATTACAGGATTCTTCCCTGTCCATCACATCTTGGCCTTATTGCCCCACTGAATACTCATTGCTTCACCCTCTCAAGCCTTAAGGCAGACTGGAGTCTACTCATGGGGAACTACAAATCACTTCCCTTATATGTGCTTCTGCTTTCTTCCACATGAAAGCAGATCATTCCAGAATCTTGGCTTTGGAAGCATCCTCAGGGAACATCTCACTGGCCCCTTACTGTACAGATGGGGAAACTGAGGCAGAAGGGGAGTGAACAAGGTCGGAGAATCAGATCTGTAGAGCTGGACCCTGGTGTCCTGACCACTCCAAAGGGCAAGTATCAAGGTGTCAAGGGTGCACCGTTTGCCTGGTCCCCTTCACCGTCCAAGTTCAAACCTGCAGGGCAGGAGGTGAGGCTGGGGAGACTCTGGCTGGGAGGTGTGGGCTGAGCGGGGAAGCCCCGTAGGTCAGACCTTCCTGAAGGAGGTTGGAAGAGTGTGATCCGAAGGATGAATTCACTCAGGATCAGTCAGGGGGCCAGAGGAACAATCCTTGGTCTCAAGCTCAAAGAAGGAAAAAGAGCCAGAAACATGGAATGTGGGAAAAGCCAGGGGCAGCAGTTGCTATGTTGAGGGCACTGGTCAGAGTGACAGGTTCAAGGTAATGAACACTGGCGTATTTGGCTTGTTTCTTTTCTCTCTCTCTCTCTCTCTCTCTCTCTCTCTGTGTGTGTGTGTGTCTCACAATCTCTCCTTTTCTCTTTTTCTCAACTATTGGCCGTCAGGTGTGAAATCCGGCTTTTTTCAGAGAAAATTACCAGGCCAGAAGAGACAGAACTGTTTGCACGAAACCTAACAATGTACGGCCCTAGGGAGGAGAAGATCCTTTAGGTACCCATACTGGAAAAATAAGCCAGGTGCTAAACTCGGGTCAGAAAAGCTGGCTTTAATGAACCAATCCATCCAGGAAGTCACTGGCTCCCAAACATGCCTGATCTTCGCCAGGTTCCCGGGGGCCATTCTTCACTAGGTGAAGCAGGCAGAGCGCACACACACAGTCTCCCTGAGCTGTCATAATGATAACACATCCCTGGGGTTCTGATGGGATTAAATGAGTTGCTCTAGGACGGTGAACACATTGCACTCTGAAATACGTAAAATCCTCTGTATTACAGCCTCCCCTGCTTATTCGCGGGGGAAACGGTCCGAGAACCCCACCCCAGTGGACACCTGCAACTTGGGATCACACTCAATCCTATACATACCCAGCCACGGTAGAGTTTAATTTATAAAGGAGGCACAGTAAGAGATTCACAACATAACTACTAATAAAATAGAACAATCATGACAATATAGTGTATTAGAAGTTAGGGGAATGTGGTCTCTCTCTAAATACTGTTGGTCCTGTACTTGCCTTTCTTCTTGTGATGATGTGAGGTGATGAAATGCCCAGGTGATGAGATAAAATGGGATGAGTCACATAGGTGCTGTGAGGTAGGGTTAGGCTACTTCTGACCCTCTGACCATTTGTCAGAAGAAGGATCACCTGCTTCTGGACAGAGGTTGACCACGGGTCAACTACTACACTGCTATTGTATAGCACACTTTAAACTATATTATTCTTCACATTCTACTCGTGATTGTGTTGACTGCTGTCAGAGCCCTGAGTCTGTGCATTAGGGGTTTTCCCTCTGGTCAATTCAGAGAAACCCAGTTCTGCCCCCCCAAAGAAAGATCGCAGGACTTACTCAGTCTCCTTAAGAGGTAAGATGAACCAAAGCCCCGGGAGGGAAGTAATTTGCAGCAATTTGAACCGGACCTATGCTCTCCTTGTGCTGGAGGCTTAGGGATGTCTCGGGCTGCTACACACCAGGGTACCCATGAGTTGGAACCTTTTCCATCCGAGTAGACTCCACATCAGCTCTGCAAGAGCTGGTGCCTCCCTCCCTTGCTCTGCGAATTTCTTGGTGGCCACTGAGTTGCTAAAGTCTACTCCAGCCCGAGTGCCTTGCTTCCCGCCTTCAGACAGCTCAGAGTTTGTATGGAGTCTTCAGACACTCGGTGTTTTTGCGCTCCACCTTGCTTCCCCCCAACCCCACCCGCAAGACCTTGCCAATCAATCATAACACTGACACTCAGCCATAACAGGACCGGGGGCTGTTTCTCAATATAGTTCTCCAATTGGCTACCAGGCAGGAGATGAGATGGCCAAGGCATGGCACAGGCGTCCTCTGAATTCTGGTGTAACAACTAATACATATTGATTTAAGCATCTAATTCAACATTCTACCAGATCCTGTGTTGAGGAAGAAGGCAGCGCTGTCTGGTTCTCTGTGGTCTGGAAATGCCCGTGAGAGCCAGAGTAGTTTCAAACACCAGCCTGCTATGGATCCACTTGGGTTTGTAATTAACCGATCAGTCCTTGATTACCGAGTGGCCGGGGGCTCCAGTTGGAGTCTCTCTCCCTTCCCTCTGGTTTCACACTAAGTGGAAGAATGCATAGTTATCCATTGCGTCGGGGTTTTCTACTCTGCAGTGAATCCTCAAACTTTTGTACGAATGTTCAGTAAGACAAGTGCTATCTTTGATCCTTTAGGAACACCATTTGTTACATGGTCCCATCCTTTAAAGGGCCTGTTTCCTTCTCTGTTCTTGTTCTCTGAGCAGATTCTCTATTCAAGGCAGAACACGCACGCATCCCCAATCCCATGGTGATGCAGTGTTTTGAACAGCTTTTGATGTGGAAATTTGTCAATGGTTTTCTTGTCTTTCATTCTTCTTCTTCATTTTTAAGTCTAATTAAATTATTTCCACAGACTCCTTTCGCCATATGCCTGTTCGTCATCTCAAAAAGCACTAATAAATTACTTGAGCGTGACTGTGGACACCGTGTTTTCTCTCTCTAACAGGAGATTGTTTAGTTCATAGCACACACTGCTGAACAGTGTGGTCCTGGTGTCAGGTGTAGTGTTAAGTTACCCGCTTCCGAGTCTCTATGCCTCTCTTCTTTCTGCAGACTCTCCTTGACCTCCGCCCACCATCTTGGCTGCCTACCAGCATCTGGGAACCATTATGACCAGAAGGAGGGTGGATTTAAGAAATCTTGGCCAGATAATTTGGCGCTTCACATACTTCTAACTTTATTTCATGCCCACAATTTGGGAAGGACGTGTTCATTATAAATGACAGAAAACCTGACCACACTGGTCTAAGCAGCTAGGAGTTGATTGGCAGGAATATAAAGAGTTTGAGGGCTATTCTAGCTTTAAGTGTGGTTTGACTTGGGCTCAAATGACATCACCAAGACTCTGTTTCTGTTTCTCTTTCTTCTTCCATCTTAGGGTTCAGATTTCTCTGTCGACCTCATTCTGGGACTAATTCTGCTCTTATGGTGATAAGATGGAACCAGCAGCAGGTTTAGCTTCAAATTCTCCCAAGATTCAAGTCCCATAGAGAAAAAGAGCTCTTTTTTTCCTTCTCCTCCAGTAACTCCTATAAAATTCCTGAGATTCATCCTGATTAGATGGGCTCAGATCACATGCTCTTCCTTGAACAAATGAGTGAGCGATGCCAATTAGCTAGGTTGGGTTATGTGTTCCACATTCTGGAGTTGATGACGGAGCTCTCCTTACTGATGGACTAAAAGCAGGAGGAAGAGGCTAATGAACATTGAGTGGTTAACAGAGCATGTGTCCACTATCCAACTGTTAATTTTCTGCCTCAGTCAGATTCCCCAAATCCAGATCCAACCAGATTTTTCAGATCCAGCTCAAAGAAGTTAGAGACAGGGACATTGGACTAAAATAGATCTGGGTCAATTCCTGGATACAACACTAATTTGCTATTTAATGCTCTTAGCCTTAGTCTTCTCATCTTTAAAATGGGCATAGTAATAAGGTGTGTTCTCTCTCTCTCTCTCTCTCTCTCTGATGCTCAGCAGTGACTGGTGCACGTGCCACTTTCATAGATTGGAGTCTTGATTATTCTTCGTATCTAGATTGCTTCCGTGTTAACCTCCTTGGTGCTATCAGCCATATGAGGACCCACCTTCCTCTTACCGCTCTCTTTTTGCCCCCAGGGATGAGATAGATACACCCAAACTTTGACCAGGTTCCTGGAGGCTGGCTAGCTAGCCCACTTCTTGGACACATACCTGCTTCCTTGCCATGCATCCTATGCTGTTGGGATGCTTCTATACCCTATGCTGAGCCTATCCCATGAATATGTCCATTCTTTCCCTGGTTCTTGGTTAGTCTTTCTCCTGTAGCTTAGAGCTAAATCTCACCATCTCCATCATTCCTAACATCCTCCCCAATCCTTTTGGTTCACTGAATAGCCCCTGACTGTTCCCTGTGTGTTTTTTCTGTGTTCAGTTAACAAGACCATGCTCGGCCTCATCATGAGATGTGATGGGGAGAAACTGAGTAGGAGAGAGATCACAGAACCATATTGAGTGAAATTGGAAAAGACATTAGAGGCCATCTGAAACGACCTCTCTCCTGTGAGGAAAGTCCCAGCTGTGTGAATGGGGCTGGACACAGGGAGGGTTGTTTGGAAGACTATTGTGAACCCCCAGGATTCCAACAGAACTGTGGGTAATTGTAAACTCCAGTAAATTAGAACATTCTTGTTGAAAATCAACATCTTTTACCTCCTCAGGGAAACAACCAAAACACAATTGAGATATACTTTATGGAGAAAATACCTTTAAATTTGGTCTTAGGGCTTCCATTAAGTTCACGATTAAAACAAATAAGAAGCTCGTTGGGTAATGTACAGGATGAATGGGGCTAGTGTTTACAGGTGTGTTGTCTGTGTGGTGGGGACTGTGGTGAGCCAGGTAATACAATCCTCTTTTAAAGAAGCCACCTGTTACTCCTCTCAACTCTTCTCAGCTCCTCTCAACATGTTATGTAGGAAGGCAAGTCCAGTATAGACAAATCTTCCACTATTTCAAGAGATGATGGAAATCTGGATTTTTAAACCTAACTCAATTTTAACATGTTAATGATTTTTCATTACTAGCCTCAAAAAAGTAGCCAATGGCTGTCGTAATGTTTAGGACATTCTTGAGGGAATAGAGGGGAGAAGGGGTGGCAGCCTAGGTGTGGAGAGACCATGAACAGAGGCCCAGAGTAGGACCAGGCATCGTGTACAAGCACCATAGTGAGGTGAATGAACAGCCTCACTGGAACGGCTGGGGATTAGAGTGAACACACGGTATGTGGGATCCAGATTGAGAAGAGACTTGAAGTCTGCCAGAATAGTGTAAACATGATTCATGGGCTATGGGCAATCCTTGTAGGTTCTTTTTTTTTTAATTAATTTTTTATTGTTATGTTAATCACCATACATTACATCATTAGTTTTTGATGTAGTGTTCCATGATTCATTGTTTGTTCATAACACCCAGTGCTCCACGCAGAATGTGCCCTCTTTAATACCCATCACCAGGCTAACCCATCCCCCCACTCCCGTCCCCTCTAGAACCCTCAGTTTGTTTTTCAGAGTCCATCGTCTCTCATGGTTCGTCTCCCCCTCCGACTTACTCCCCTTCATTCTTCCCCTTCTGCTATCTTCTTCTTCTTTTTTTTCTTTACATATATTGCATTATTTGTTTCAGAAGTACAGCTCCGTGATTCATCAGTCTTGTACAATTCACAGTGCTCACCATAACACATACCCTCCCCAATGTCTGTCACCCAGCCACCCAATCCTTCCCACCCCCCACCACTCCAGCAACCCTCAATTTGTTTCCTGAGATTAAGAATTCCTCATATCAGTGAGGTCATATGATACATGTCTTTCTCTGATTGACTTATTTCACTCAACATAACACCCTCCAGTTCCATCCACGTTGTTGCAAATGGCAAGATCTCATTCCTTTGGATGCTGCATAATATTCCATAGTGTATATATACCACCTCTTCTTTATCCATTCATCTGTCGATGGACATCTTGGCTCTTTCCACACTTTCGCTATTGTGGACATGGCTGCTATAAACATTGGGGTGCACGTACCCCTTTGGATCCCTACATTTGTATCTTTGTGGTAAATACCCAGTAGTGCAATTGCTGGATCATATGGTAGCTCTATTTTCACCTTTCTGAGGAACCTCTATACTGTTTTCCAGAGTGGTTGCACCAGCTTGCATTCCCAACTAGAGTGTAGGAGGGTTCCCCTTTCTCCGCATCCCCTCCAACATCTGTCGTTTCCTGACTTGTTAATTTTAGCCATTCTAACTGGTGTGAGGTGGTATCTCATTGAGGTTTGATTTGGATTTCCCTGATGCCGAGGTATGTGGAGCACTTTTTCATGTGTCTGTTGGCCATTTGGATGTCTTCTTTGGAAAAATGTCTGTTCATGTCTTCTGCCCATTTCTTGATTGGATTATTTGTTCTTTGGGTGTTGAGTTTGATAAGTTCTTCATAGATTTTGGATACTAGCCCTTTATCTGATATGTCATTTGCAAATATTTTCTCCCATTCTGTCGGTTGTCTTTTGGTTTTGTGGACTGTTTCTTTTGCTGTGCAAAAGCTTTTTATCTTGATGAAATCCCAATAGTTCATTTTTGCCCTGGCTTCCTTCCCTTGGCTTTGGCGATGTTTCTAGGAAGAAGTTGGCTGTGGCTGAGGTGGAAGAGGTTGCTGCCTGTGTTCTCCTTTAGGATTTTGATGGACTCCTGTCTCACGTTTAAGTCTTTCAACCATTTGGAGTCGATTTTTGTGTGTGGTGTAAGGAAATGGTCCAGTTTCATTCTTCTGCATGTGGCTGTCCAATTTTCCCAACACCATTTGTTGAAGAGACTGTCTTTTTTCCATTGGACATTCTTTCCTGCTTTGTCAAAGATTAGTTGACCATAGAGTTGAGGGTCCATTTCTGGGCTCTCGATTCTGTTCCATTGATCTATGTGTCTGTTTTTGTGCCAGTACCATACTGTCTTGATGATGACAGCTTGGTAACAGAGCTGGAAGTCCGGAATTGTGATGCCGCCAGCTTTGCTTTTCTTTTCTTTTTCAAGATTCCTCTGGCTATTCGGGGGTCTCTTCTGGTTCCATACAAATTTTAAGATTATTTGTTCCATTTCTTTGAAAAAGGTGGATGGTATTTTGATAGGGATTGCATTGAATGTGTAGATTGCTCTAGGTAGCACTGACATCTTCACAATGTTTGTTCTTCGAATCCATGAGCATGGAACATTTTTCCATTTCTTTGTGTCTTCTTCAATTTCTTTCATGAGTATTTTATAGTTTTCTGAGTACAGATCCTTTGCCTCTTTGGTTAAATTTATTCCTAGGTATCTTATGGTTTTGGGTGCAATTGTAAATGGGATAGACTCCTTGATTTGTCTCTCTTCTGTCCAATCCTTGTAGGTTCTGAGCATGAGGGTTGAAGGAATGAATCTGGCAGAAGGTGTAGGCCAGGACAGAGCAGGGAAAGCCCAGAACTCGAGATGCCAACTAGAAACATATTTTTAGGTATTTTGCTATTTACCCCTAGCCCATAGTAAAGCAAATTTGAAGTTGAATTAAAACAGTGCAGTAAGGGGCACCCAGGTGGCTCAGTTGGCTGAGCATCCAACTCTTAATTTCAGTTTAGGTCATGATCTTAGGGTCGTGAGATTAAGCCTCAAGTCAGGCTAGGTGCTCAGCATGGAGTTTGCCTGAGATTCTCTCCCTCTCTTTCCCTCCCTCTCCCCTCCCCTTGCTCATGCTCTCTTTCTCTAAATAAATAAATAAATAAAATCTAAAAAAGCAAAAAACAATGCAGTAAGAGTAGACCATCAACAGAGATTTAAGCACAAGGCAAGAGATTAAAAAGGAAGAGAGGGAAAATTATGCCCATGGATTGCCACATTTACTGAAGGCCCTAGTGTCCGAGTTCTGTACACCAGCCCAGTTATAGGAGACCAGACATAAATAGAAACCAGATCCTGATATGAAGAAGTCCAGAATGAAGAAAATCAGAGACCAAGTACCAAAACTTTGCACTAGCTTTTTAGTCATGATAGAAGAAAGAAAAGTAAGACAAGTGTCTACATCTTATCCATGATAATAAATCTGTGCCTATTTTTATGTTATGACATCACCCAAAACAACTGGATGGATTTTCACCAAGTTCAGAGGGTGTTGTTTGAGATGACCTTTCTGAATATATGTTATGTGTTGAGTATTGGGTATGACATGCCATGTCATTAAGATCTCATAACCAAGACTAGGGACCCAAAATGCAAAACACAGGAAGACCCACTCAAGACTTGCTTTGCAAGTGAACTGCTTTTGATACAGATACCTATATGGGGGGAGGGGTTGACAACAGAGGCAGCCAAGTGTTCTCATGAGGTAGGTAAGGGAAATGAGCTAATTGTTTGATAAAAGAAGTTAGACTTCTCAGTTATACTCTCATTTTCCTTGCCCTGAACTTCATTCACAACGAATTTGCTAAGGGAGTTGGAGTGAAGAGTATTCTTTCTGCATGAGACTGAACATTTTAGTGGATGGTTCCCATTATGGACTGAATGTTTGTGTGTCCATGTGTTCAATTCATATGTTGAAACTCTAATCCCAATGTAATGGCATTAGGACGTGGGGCCTTTGGGAGGTGATGACATCATGAGGGTGGAGCCCCCATGAATGAGATTAGAGCCCTTGTGAATAGAGGCCAGAGAGCTAGCTCTCTCTCTTTCTATGTGAGGACACAGTGAGAAGTTGGCAGTCTGCATCCTGAAAGTCTGCAACAAAACCCAACCATGTTGGCCCAGATCTTGGACCTTCTAGTTTCCAGAATGTGAGAAACAAGTTTCTATTGTTTAGAAGCACCCAGTCTGTGGTACTTTGTTAGGGTAGCCCAAACTGACTAAGATGGTTCCCTCTGGAAGGAATAATACTATCTATCACTGCATCAGTTTGTATTAGCCATGTTCACTGAGGGAAGACGTATCCTACCTCTGAAATGAACAAACGTGGAAGGTGTTCCTCTCTTCCTCCTTTGGTCCCTTGGTCCTCTTTCCTTCTCTTCCTTGCTGTCTCTACCCTTTCCATCTACTCATTCACGGAGCATCTGCAGGAAACCTGGACGACTCCCAGCAGGCACCTGTGCCTCAGGTAGATGGAAATGTACCTGATATGGGCCCCACCACCAACAGTTGCCATGTTGAGACACATGAAAGGTTAATTACAGAAAAACAGCATGTACCTGTGAAGGTGCAGTTGGAGTACAGAACTGAATTACTCTTGCCTATGCGGCTCTGCAAAATTCCAGATGATTTCTTGATTCTCACTTTGAAATGAGGGTCTCACTCCAGAGTTATCCTATGACTGAAGGAAGGAGATCCCTTTGCCGTGTGTGAAGTTCAGGGACATCTGTTCATTAGGCCACCAGGTGAGCAGACAGAAGGAATGCCTATGGGGTTGTGTAGGCATGAGTAAATCGTATGTCGTAAATAATCAGCAACAGGGTCTGTGCCAAGGACCGTGGGTGCAGCCATGGATAAAGCCATATGGGGACTCTAAGGAGTTTGATTGGGTCGGAAGCTTTCTGTAAGCCCATGGATCTGAGAGGTGGAGAGCTTATAGCATCTTACAGTGATTGCTTTGGGGGAGGCTTTGTCCACCCTAATCTCTATTAACAACACTTCCAACCCACCCCCAAACTAACATACAATCTAAGTAAAAATTGCATGTTTCCTCTGGAAACATCATCTGCGACTGTCTTGGTCCATTTGGGCTGCTTAGAAAAAATGTTATAGTACCAAGTTGTCTTACTTACAAACAACAGAAGTTTATTTCTCACAGTTCCGGAGACAGAGGAGGCCAAGATCAGGGTGCCAGCACAATCACTGTCTGGCGAGGAGCCATTGCAGACAGCCATCTTCTGGCCGTGAGCTCGTGTGGTGGAAGGAGACAGAGGAGTTTTCTCGGGATTTTTTTATTAAGGGCTCTCATACCCTTCGTGATGCTCCCCCCTCATCATCTAGTCCCCTTGTGTATTTGAGGGGGGACTGAATTTGGAGGGGGGACACAGATATTCAGCCCATAGCACAAAGCCCCAGGCTTGCTTCCAACCAAATTACTGCCTCTGAGCACCTTCTACAGAGAAGTTCTGAATCAGCATTGACTGGCTGCCAACCCACTTTCACATTCAGCACAATAATTCTGAGCATTGAAACAACAGAGCCCCTCGTGCTCCTCTCTCTTGCTTGTTCTCATACCTCAGGAGAGATGAATGAAGACAGTTTGGAATCAGAGATATATGGATTCTTCCTGCCACTAATTGACTTTGTGACCCTAACCACATTTTTCCACCTCACTGATTCTTCAGTAAAATGGGCAGATGACATCATCCTCCTACGGTTAATGGGAGGGTTATATGCAGTCAAGGAAAAATTGTTGCTAGCACTAACCAGTGATCAAGGAAGTTCAGTTTATCCACTTCTCCCCGAAAAGACACCATCTAGAAGCAGATTCAGACTGTCCTCGTCTTCCAAATATTCAAACTGTGCACAACTTGAATGTGACTGTATTGTATGTCTACTTTCCTAAACTACCAACACATACACCAAACATGGATTTTCCTCCTCCTCCTGACTCACATTTACTGAGCCCTTACTAGCAATAGACACTTTTCTCATCAATCAGCATAGATCAACTCAACCCTCTGAAGCAGCCACCACCATATTCATTGAATCTAAGATGCCATTAATAGAACACATGACACTTTTATGACTTTATTTATTTATTTATTTATTTATTTATTTTTAAAGATTTATTTATTTGAGAGAGAGAGAGAGCACATGAGCAAGGGGAGGGGCAGAGGCAGAGGAAGAGGCAGACCCCCACTGAGCAGGGAGCCCAACATGGGACTCGATCCCAGGACCCCATGATCATGACCTGAGCCAATGGCAGACGTTTAACCAACTGAGCCACCCAGGCGCCTTTATGTCTGACTTTAATATGGCATCAATTGTATAACCCAATTTCAAAGATATTGGAAAGTGAAAAGTGTATCTTAGGATCAATAAAATAGATCAATAAAATATTCTACCTTCATTTTTACAGATGAGATTAGTGGAGATCATGGAGGTCAGGCATCATACCTAAATTCATGTACGTAGGGTTTGAGAGAAGATTTGGACCCAGTTGCCTTTAAAGCCCATACTTCTAATCACTTCACCAAACTGCCTCTCTCCATCAGCTGATGAATGAATATTTCAGCAATCTCCTATCCAGCCTCAATTATATGCCCTGTGGGGTTCAAGTGGTCACTTGACTTTGTTCAGTTTTGAAGGAAGGGAATAAAATTAAAGACTAAGCACAAAATCCTGAAAATACATGATCAAAAATCATGTCTAATACATTGAGCTCTCATTTGGCATTTTATGATATTGTTCTGCTCCCTGGAAACCAAATGCCTTTTAATATGTAGGGGGATTGTTTGACTTTTGCATGTTCGGCTTTTTTTTCCCTCCATCTTTCCATGCTTCCATAATGGCATTTTTGGCTTTTGTGTGTGAGCTCAAGGGCATGTTAAATGCAAAAGTTGGCATCTTGGTATAATGTTTGCAAAAATGCCTCCAGTTCTCCAACTCCTGCCTCTATCCACACTCTTTGCAATGGAATGTTGTAGCCTCTCCCATCAAAACATGGAGTCTCTTCTCATATCTTTTAAATCTAGGCTGGTCTTGTGCTTTGCTTTAGTCGATAGAATATGGTAGAAATGTTGGTCTGACAGTTCTGGTTCAAGAGGTCTTCTGAGATTTGGCTTTGGCCATGAGAAACATACCCAAGGTTGCCTGCTGGATGGTGTAAGACTACGTGGAACAAAACCAAGTCATCTCAGCGGATGCCTTCTGAGATTAACCAGCCCCCAACTGGCCTGCTAGTGCCTGCAGACTCTTGAATGAGTCCAGATGAACCTGATAACCTGAGCTCAGCTCAGATGAGCAGAACTTTCCAGCCAATCCATAGACTCCTGAGGGGGGAAAAATGGCTCTTGCTTAAAGTCACTGTGTTTTTCGATTATTTGTTATACAGCAATAACTAACTGATACAGTTTCTGTCTCATTTGCCAACCAAACAAAATAATGGGGTAACTCTTGATGAATGTAGAAATTTCCTGGGTGATCATTCGCTCTGGAAGTATGCTTTACATTTACTTTTGCACTGGAAACTTCCCCATTGAAACAACTCCCATTTTCTGTATATCCAGTTGCCATAGCAACCTGATACTTTTGTTCTCTGCTTTGGTCTTCCTGATCATATCACTTTGCAGTTAGTCAACATGATGTTGGAACCTTGGTTGTTATGGTAACCTGGGACCATTTTTTTTTTTTAATGAATTCCATTGACATTGTTTTTGAGGAGACCTGAGATTTAGTCTTGTACTCATGTGGAGACACTTGTGGTGCAGAGCAGAAAGCATTTCAGGAAATGCTTCTCTGGGGAGAAGTTCTTTATTAAAGCCTCCTTCCAGAAACCCCAGACATTCTGTGCTTTTATGGATTTTTCCTATTTAAATGCCTCTTAGAATTTTGGTGAATTGCAAAGTATGTTTTAAAAAGTCCTAAAAGAGCCTGAATTGCTAATAGAAAACATGTGTAGCAGGATTGTTGTTAATTATACATGAAGCCCCATAGACGCCCCAACAGAGAGCTCCACAAACCCAGAGATGAAATTCTTTGTGATCTGAGGAGGATGCCCATGAAATACCTGAGGGAAAGGTCAGTGGGAGTAGATGAGGAATGAGGGATGCAGGGGTTGGGCTTGGAAGGCTACAGGGAAGGGAAGAGAGAGAAGTTGAGGGCATTTGTCTTGAGGTCCCAAGTGCTGTTGCTGGAATGAAGAGGGGAGGGCAAGGGCCAGAGATTGAGGCATCTATGCCCAGAGCAGACTCCTGAGCAAAACGAAAATATTTCTGTGTTTAGAGGCATTTCCATTTCTGAGAAGCTCACGGAGGGCACTGACACTTTTGGAGGCATTTGCTTTATTTAAAAAAATCATGAAATGCGCAAGCAGATACAAAATGGTGGCACATCTTAGATGTTGACATTTAATGTTTTTACTAATAAAAATATGATGCTGTAGAGTTAGGCTCATCACCAGGTAATGAGTGGATTTATTTTAAAATATATTCATTAGTAGAACATCGAAGACCAGTCACGAGACTCAGGTTTGAAGCTTCGGATGCACCAGAGGCAGGACCAGGGTGAAGCGCTCACTCCAGGATCCAGCCCCCTTCGGTTTTATGTGCCTTCCTCACTTTCCTCACCCCTGACCTTGCTCTCCTGCGATGTACCTTTCCTCTCTCAGTCATGTTAGCATATCACCATTTGGAACATTCATCAGAAGTCTCAAGTTGGGACCAGTTGGAAATGTGTGACTCATGCCAAACGCCTCTCCCATGTCCTCCTCCAATGGGCCTCGCCTTTGCTGTCTTTGGGTTTTGAGGTCACTGAATGAAGGACCATCAAACATGGAGGAAAGAAGTGTTCAGGAAAGTCAGCACAGAGTCACGTGGAAACTTTAGCACCAGAAAGTTTGGGCTCCAGGCCCAGATGGGCCACTCACTTATTGCGTGACCTTGAGCAAGTGGCTTTCCTTTCTGGGCCTCTGTTCTCAGCTCTCAAAAAATATGTGGATCAACTATTTCTTAGAGCCATTCTGACTCACACGACCTAGGATTCCAGATGAGGGGGTGTTAGCTTTTGGAAGAGCAGGGCAATCTGAAGGAGAGATGTTCCATGGTCTTCCCGCTGTCTGGAATCTTGCACTTGTGCTGATGAGCTGGAGGTACCTTTGGTGTGGGATATAGGGCATCAGAATGGGTGCCCAACACCAGACCAGTGGTCTCTAGAGCCCCTAATTATAGTTGGCAGGAATATTTGTGTGATAGTGGTCTGAGTGTTAGGAATTAAATATAACACCCAAGAGAGTAAATTCTCTTCTTGTACATGAAAGGCAATATACTATACTGACTAAGAGCCCATTTATGAAATGGGGCAAAACACTACCATTTATCTCCTAGGCTTCAATGAGTTTATACATGCAAACACCTAGGACAGTGTCCAGCACATAGTAAATAAGTTCTTACTATTTTGTCCATGTATTTATTCAACAGGCATTAACTGAGCACTCACTCCATAACAGCTATGGTGCTGAGCACGTTACATGCACTATTTTATTTTGTCTTCATAGCAGCCTTTAGAAAGAGTGCAATTCGTTCTATTGGGTCCTAATGTCAACATTGAGGGTGAAATTTGTGTAGAGTCAAAATTACCCTTGAAAACTCTTTAGTAGGATGATGCAAATTTGGAGATCTACAATGCTTTTTGACTCCAGACCCTGTACCCTTAAAATGCAGAAACTCTTGGGGCACCTGGGTGGCTCAGTCTGCCTTCTGTTCAGGTCATGATCTCGGGGTCCTGGGATTGAGCCCCGCATCAGGCTCCCTGCTCAGCGGGGAGTCTGCTTCTCCCTCTCTCTCTGCCTTTCACCCTCCTTGTGCTCTCGCACGCACTCTCTCTCAAATTAATAAAAATCTTTTTTAAAAAAAGTAAAATGCACATACTCTTTATACTCTCAGTATCTTTCAACTTCCTTAATATACTATCAAAAAGATAATGTGGTGTTGGGGATATGATGCCCAAACTCCCAGGTTCGAGGCTTCTGCCAGTAGTTACCTGTGTCACCCTTGGGTGGAGACTTTACTGCTTCCAGTCTTTGATTCCTTAACTTTCCCTGCCTCCAGGGTTATCACAGGACTGAACAAGACAAAGCATAACTACTTACATTGTAAGCTCGAATGCCCTACCGGGATATTACAAAGAAAATTCTAGAAGCCGGTAGACAAGCTTGTGTTTGTGCCATTCATAACTTGCATTATTTCCAATTTTGATGACTTCCACTTAATAGTTCTAAGTCATTCCCTCCCTCTGAGACTTCTAGCTTCCAAACCAAAAGCCCTTCACTTTCCGTGCTGTCCCTCCCCCTCCCACGTCATTTCTCAGGACCATTCAGAGGTAGGAATCTTGTGGCTTCCCCACATCTTCCAGAAGTGCTTTCTCTCCCCAGCTGAAAATTTGGGGCTTAAGATCTCACATCAGGCACAGTTGTTTGACCATTTTAGTAGCTGGAAAGACTTCATACATTTCCAGCCTTCTTTGCAAATAGGTAAGGGCCTTGCATGATTTTCTGGACAATGAGAGGTAAATAGACATTGGTGGGAGGCAGTTTGGAAAATACTTTGATTTTTCGATGAAGAGGACACTTAGAGCAAGTACCGCCTCCTTCCTTCCTTCTTCCTGCTTTGAATTTCGAAGCCTGGAGCTGGGACAGACTCTGATGAACAGACAGACATTGATGAGAGCCAACAGGCCGTGTATGATGAAAGGGAAGGTAGGGAAAAGGGAAGACCCCTCAAAGACCCTATTTATCAGCCGAACATCCTTTGGAAATTATTAGTATACAATTTCTTGCACTTTGGCAGCAGAAAAAAAATCTTTAATGTTCAGATGTGGCACGTGATGAAATCTACAATCTGGCCATTCTTTATTTTTTTTAAAAGACAATACAGTTTCTACCGTTTTTTTCTTTTTTTAAGATTTTATTTATTTGAGAGAGAGGGTGAGCGAGAGAGAGAAAGCATGAGCAGGGGGAGGGGCAGAGGGAGAAGCAGGCTCCCCACTGAGCAGGGAGCCCAATGCGGGACTTGATCCCAGGACCCTGAGATCATGACATAAGCCAAAGGCAGATTCTTAACCTACTGAGCCACGCAGGTGCCCCAAGGTCATTTTTACTTTATTAATGTTCTCTCCTACCTGCTGTCCTTTAACTATCATGTTCCCCATAGGTGTTAAGCCAGTGTCCTAACTCTGAGCTTCAAGTAAGCTTTCACTTAGGCGAATGTCTGTTCTTTTTTTTTTTTTTTTTTTTTTTGTCTGATTAATCTTTACTTTAAAACTCAAAAAGAGTGACATTAAGTCCAAGAAACTTCTCTGGACCGTCTTTTTTTCCAACTCTCTCCCTCAGGTTATGGGCTTGCAGACCTCCTGGGTGGTTGCATAGAACCTGTTCATTTCTGTCCCAGTAGGGAAGACACCCTATTTTAACCATTAACATGTTGCCTTTCTATTATTAAACAGTAATTATCTGAGGACAGAGGTGACATTGTATTTCTAGCACTCAGCACGGTGCCCAATCAATAATGGATGCTCCACAAAGGTTTGCTAAAAGCAGGAATGAATAACTGAGTGTTTCCTGTTGGAATTTGTTACTACCACTTATGAATCACTGACGAGCTGTACACCTCCAATCCCAAGATGGGGTCTCGCGCAGACTATTTTATACAAATAGTCTGTAGACCTTTGGGAACATGGCAGTAAACTGGACTGAAGGATTTGAAAAATAGTAGAGCCTGAGCTTTAGATCCTTTTCTCAATTGGTTGGAATATAAATATGGTAGGAATTGGTTTTCTTAAATACATTGCCTAATACATTCCCAAAGGGCATCTGCACGCTTTATAATAATACCCCAATTATTCATCCATGCCAGCTTGGTTCTTCACTATGAGAAAGAATGTATTATCTCCTGCAAAGTTGGACATGTCCTTTTTTAAAAAATAATTTTCAGTATCTAAACTTGATTAAATCCCAACACTCCTTCCTGGAATGTCTATGATATATCCACATTGTCATCTAGAAATTTAATAGTTTATCCCCAGCCTTTTTTTTTTTTTAAGATTTTATTTATTCATTCATGAGAGACAGAGGGATAGAGAGAGAGAGAGAGAAGCAGAGGGAGAAGCAGGCTCCCAAGGAGCAGGGAGCCCGATGCGGGACTCGATCCCAGGACCCTGGGATCATGACCTGAGCCGAAGGCAGACGCTTAACCATCTGAGCCACCCAGGCGCCCTATCCCCAGCCTTTATTTGGAGTATGGTCCATTTCTCCACCAATGAACAGAGACCAAAAACCAAAATACCCTCCCTTCAATCTTCACAAGTCAGTCCCAGATCAGCTAGTTTTATGCATCTACTTTAAATTACAGTAACTTCTTAGAATTCTTGGTTGTATTGGAGGCTGTAGCTTGAGCCACAGACCAAAGGTAGGGACCAAAGAGAGGCACAAGGTGTTTGCAGCTGTGTGAATTTGGTAGGAAGGGAGATGGGAGAGATCCCAGGAATTCAGTAGGGATGCACCATTTGGTTTTACATGGTTAAAACGGTGGCTCTGAGTGGTGTTGAGCTGGGCTTACTGTACCTGAAAAGGTGGCATTCAAATAGGTCGAAGGTGTTGGCATCAGCAGACATACTGGGTTGATTGGCAAGGAGCATCTTGGGCTCACACATACTGTGAGGATGGCCGCGTTGAAGGTGTGGGTCTGAGTGGAGTTACCCCCCCTGTCTACGGCCATACCACCCTGAACGCGCCCGATCTCGTCTGAGTGGAGTTACCCCTTGTGTTTGAGCATGGCATGACATTAAGGCTTCAGAGCCTAGGAAGCATAATGATTTTAAAAAATGGCCTTTGGGGGCGCCTGGGTGGTTCAATCGGTTGAGCATCTGACTCTTGATTTGGGCTCAGGTCATGATCTTGGGATTGTGGGATTGAGCCCCACATCAGGCTCCACACTCAGCAGGGTGTCTGCTTCTCTCCCTCTGCCCCTCCCCCTGCTCACTCCCTCTCTTTCTTTCACTCTCTCAAATAAAGAAATCTTTTTTAAATTATAGCCTTTGGATTAGAACTTTTTTTTTTTTTTTTTGCTCACCAGGTGGGTATAAAACTTCTCCTCTCCAAGCAAAATCTCACATCTGAAATGGGAATGAGGTGACAAGAAGTACCTCCATCAGTGGCAGCTGGTGTTACCAGAATATGAGGCTAGCCGGAGGCAGGGGTAGCTGCTGCTTCTGTAGGCTCACAGAAGGGCAACTCTGCATTCCAGCCCCACTGGCCACTTTGTGGCTCCCCAAACCACCCTCTTTCTCTTCTCCTTATCACCACCACTAAGTAGAGTTGGCCTCAGGGCCTCCCTAGTAGTGTTCCCTGTTCTGGGGATACTCCCTGTTCTGGGGATACTCCCTGTTCTGGGGATACTCTCTTCCTGGTGTTACAGCTCGCTATTGCTGCACAACAATCTATCCTGAAATGTAAGGCCTCGCAACAACACTGATTTGCAATTTCTCTCATTTCTGTGGAGTGGCACCTGAGCGGGTCTTCTGCTCTTCTCACCTGTGATCATTCAGGCAGCTGCAGCTCCCCGAGTGACCATGGTGACCTCACTTCCTTGCCTGGCCACTCCTGTGGCTGTTCGCTGGGGCACCTCAGCCTCTGGGAAACAAGACTGGGTTTCTTTGCCTCCTGGTGGGCTCAGGGGTCCAAGAGGGTGAAGAAAGCATGACTTGCAAGTATGATTTGCTTAGACCAGCGCGGCTTGTGGTTCAAGGAAGGGGCGTCTCGAGCAACAACTTCATTTATTTGTGCGTGTGCGTGTGTGTGTGTGTGTCTGCTTCCCCCATTGGGATGTCAGCTCCAAGAAAACGGGGGCTTCGCTGTTTTGTTCGCTGCTGTCTGCACAGCACCCAGGCCACTGCACCTTCCAGGGACTCGATGAACATTGTGTGGGTGTGACTAGAGCAATGCTTCTCCCCAGCACTGTCCATAACCCTCAGTAACACATAGTTGCATCATTTGGGGTGGGGCAGGGACACAGAATAACAAGTGACCGCATTTCCCTGGCTAAAGTCATTCATGCTTTAATTCTTTTCAGCAGACCCGTGCACATGGCCCACATCCTAGAAATGTGTGTTCATCCTTTGGCAACAGCAGGTTTTGTGCGTCTTATTAGAAAGGATTGACTGCTTGGGTTTAGTAATGTGCAAAAAAATCGGGCTTTAGAGGGATTAAAATTATTTTCAGCCTTAAATGCGGTGTATCTGAGCTGGTGCATCTAGTCTTGAATATAGATTCCCAGACCAGAAAGATTATAAGACATTAAATCTATGTAAATTCAACTATTAATTTATGTTTGAACAAATTCAACGAGAGATTTGACTTGGGGGCTTAGAGACAAATAGATTTGGTTGGGAAAAATGCGTATTGCAGTCTTTCGCCCTGATGCTGTATTCCCCTTGAAAATTCTGTGGCTGAGTGAATCTCTAACAGGTCACAGTTGAGAGCCCAAGCAATTATGCCAGAATGTGTTAATAATAAAACAGGGAAACGACTATGTTTGTCTTGTATAAGGATGAAAGCAGCTGTTGGTACCAATTCGGAAAAATGGTACTGAACCAGGCAAGTGCTCATTGCTTGGGGTGCCGGGGCAGGATGAAAAGAAGGGGCTCTCTTCAGGAGCTCCTCAGCCCTGACATGTTCCTGGGACCCCTGTGGGTGACCAGGGCTGTGGGTGCTGCTGTCAACATTTCACTTGGTGGTGGTGGCTGGCAGATACAGTTTATGAAGGCTGCCTTGAGTGGGTGTCCGGGAAACCCAAGACATAATAAACGAGCTGCCTCCACATGATAATCGACAGATGTGACTGAAGGAATAAACAGAATAATCTGGACTTACAGAAACCACAGGGGGCTTTTGGCAGCATGCAAATTCACAAACTTATCAAATGTATCCTTTGAAAATGAAGAGCCCTTTTGAAGCTGGCAAGCAAGCTAAAGGAGTCAAGCCTGTCCTCTTGGATGCATATATAGGAGCAAATCCTGGCAGAACTGAAAGCCCAGAAGCTTCCATAGGTCTGGTGTTAGCAGCTGTAATAATAAAGACAACAGTAGATGGTAATCAGCCTCTTACTATTTACCGGATACTTCATATGTGGTATGCCACTTCTACCTCACAATCACCTTAGTATGGTAAGGTACCCTTATTGTGCCCATTATACAGATGAGGACACTGAGTCTCCGAGAGGTTATCTAATGGCCCACAGTCACCAGTGGCAGAGCTGGGATTTGAACTCAGGCCTCGTGATCTGCTTCCAAAACCTCGTCTGCAACAGAATAGTTCACATTCAGGTGGAAGGAAGGGAGCTTCCTCTTGGGGTCCATGTGTCTAGCTACACTTCCCGCCTCTGTTCCGGACTCCATCTCAGCCACTAGCTGTAAAGGCTTCAGCACTGGGGCTGCCATATTGGAGAGAGCCAGCTTTCCAAACACATTGTATCAGGCACGTTTGGAGGAGTCGATAGTTGTTCATTATCTCATTTAATCCTCCTTAATAACTCCACCCCCCAAAAAATAGGTCCTACTGATTTTAAAGGTGAGGACACCAAGGCACAGAGAATTCAAGTATCTTGTGAGAAATTGACAGGAGAGAAATTTGACTTTGTCTGCATGGCAGCTTAACTGCTATGCTACTCTTCAGAAATGCTCCGGGTCCCTGGTTCCACCACCACCTGCAGAGCTGCATCCACCATGGCCAATGCTGGGTTCAAGAAGTCAGGGCAGAACAGCTCTTTCCTTCCCTCCTTCTCCCACCAACCAGTATTCTCTGGAGACATAGTTTTGTCCACTTTTCTGCTAAGAAATGGGAACACTGAAAAAACCACAATTCATCCTTACTCTCTAGTACTGATGGATCTTTCACTAGATGCCCACTTAAGGAAGGAAGGAAGGAAGGAAAGGAAGGAAAGGAAGGAAAGGAAGGAATAATGGAAGCCCAAGGATGGAAAGACCAGACAGCTCAAATTTTAGGAGCCTGACTTAAATGGGTTTCCCCTGGATGGAGTCTTGAGACAATGATGGGCTTACAGGTGGTTGGTTCATCGAGGTGTTCATCCCCGGAGACCCCAGTATAAGTGCGAACGTGGGAACAGAAGAAAGCAAAGAGCAAATGCGCCATCGAGCAGGATACCAATGACGATGAAGGATGCCCAGTCCCACAGGGAATCTTGGGGCGACGCTGTGGGGAATATCTCAGGGTTTCTGCAGTCAAGGGATGAGAGAGCTGGGGTACTTATTCCCTTGTATCTATCAGCCACCGATTGCTGGTTGCTCCTGGCAGGAGGCAGGGGGTGCTATTAACTCTAAGCCACTTCTAATATGCATCTGCATGGGCCAAGTGGGCTCCAGCAGCCAGAGAAACACCTGGAACGAAGAGCCACAGGTGCTGGCAGCTGTAGTCTGTCAAGTTGGCGTTCATGGACGCAGTTTGATGAGAGGGCACGGGCGGAGCATCGCAGCAGGTGCCATTGCCTTGCTAATCAAAGTGTGCCCATGGACCAGCATCTATTAGCATCACCTGGGAGCTTACCGGAAATGTACAATTGCAGGCACTGCCCTAGCCCTACCACAGCAAAATCTGATTTTAACATATCCCTAGGTAATAAATACAGCAACGTTTGAGAAGCACCGGATGATGGGAGTTTTTCCAAATATAGTCAGTCATTCAACAGACCTTTATGGAGAGTCTCAAAGGTGCCAACCACCCTGCTCGGTACTGAGGAGTCGGGGATGGATGAACCCCAGATGGGGCCCTTGAGGAGTTTTGGAGGCTTTGTAAATACCGTGCAGTCAGTCTGTTGATTAGGTAAGTACACACTGTCCTGGGAGGTCCTCCCTGGGGCACGCAACTCTGTTCATCTGCGAGGGGAGATGGCTAAGCTGAGTCCATAAGGATCAGGAGGACTTTCCAGGTGAAGAAATCAGAACAGGTAGGGGTGAGGAAATAGCACATACCAAGAGTTGGAGACCAGAAGGAGAGCCCCAAGCCATTTTGGCATGCCAGTAGAGGGAGACAGCACTTTATTCAGGGGACATATTCTTTGAGATGGGAGGGAGGTGGGAGCCAACTGCATTGGTATTCCAGAGGGTCCATAAAGCATAGTGTTTATGGAGATGTGTTCTGGGCATCCTGTTCTGTCAATCACTCTTACACTCCCTTAAAGTTCTCTAAACCTTGACATGACTACAGCTGTTCTTCCTCTCATCACACTCTCCGGGACATGGCAATGACTGTGTGGTCCTCCATCAGTCCTCAATGGCTTGCTGATCTTTACCCTCTGATGCTTTAACTCTTTCCTTTGAGATGTCTTCCCTTTTCCTCTCCCTTCCTGAGAACCTTTTCTCCAACCTTTAGGATCATGTTAACCATTTTGGTTATGGGAATAATGGTAGCATCAGATAGACTGGGTTTTAATACTTTAAACCAAGCTTCCATTCTTGGTTTGAACTTGGGCACGTTTCCTAGCCTTTCTGGGCTACAGTTCCATCGTTCGTAAATAACACCATGGTAGATATTGCTAATGCTCCACCATCATTTCTGGTTTCTTCTTCTGGTGCACTTCAGGCACCCTTAAAGTTGGGTATGGTCCCCTGACTTGTTTGGACCACTGAGAAATGGCACGGGCCAGTTCCGTGTGGAAGATGTTCGTTCAGAACTGGGATGTGATTCTCCATCCTCCCCTCTCCTATGGGAGCACACCTCCTGAGCTTCATGTTAGCATGGTGGCTTCATGAGATGGTGGACTGTCTGTCACCCTGGGGTCCTACCTGCCGACTTCATGGGGTAGCCCGCTCCCCTCCCCTCACTTGTTGCCAGTTGTATTGTGCATGTTCTGTGAATCGTAAGTAAACCTTGTTTGTTTGAAGACACTGAGTTACGGGGGTTGGTTGTCACTAAAGCATAAGCTGACCTCCTCTAATACAGGCAACTACCAGGGGGGTTTATGGTTAAGGATTTAATGCGATATCTCAATATGCCTGCATACAGTGCCTGGCACAAAGAAAATGCTCAATAAACGGAAGCAACTATTAATGTTATTCAAGGCCAAGGTGAAGTGATGTAGATTCTGCCTCATCGCCTTCTGTTTGCTTGTCTGATATAATTAGCTGCTCCTCCCTCCTCCACCACCCTCTGGCGCCCATTCCACACACCCCTGCAGCACCCAGAATTGCGGCAATGTATATGTCACTCTCTCTCCCACACCGGCTCTTAGACTCTCCAGCCCTGGAATTATATCTGTTATTTCTGCCATTCTGCCCCGGATCTAGGCACAGTGCATGGCGCCACAGTGGGTGTTTGGAGAAAACAGATGGCATGAAGTTGAGTTGAACTGCATTAGTTTGACTGTTTCTGTAGCGAGGACAGCTACCATGAGCCTTGTACCTGTTTTTCCCCCTTCCAACCTTTATTTCATTCTGTTAATTAATTCTATCAAATATATCTCAAACACTGAGAATTCGGTGCTATCTAGACCAGAGGCCAGTGAACTTTTTCCATGAAGGACCAGGTAGTAAATATTTTAGACTTTGCACACTCTAAGTTCTCTGTCTACTACTCAGCTGTGCTTTTGTAAAGCGAAACTGGCCAGAGAAGACATGTAAGTGGAGGGATGTTACTCTGTTGCAATAAACCTGGCTTTATAAAAGCAGGAGATGGGCCAGATTTGGACTGTGCAGAGTACTTGACTGATCTCTGATCTAAACCACTGGGGGGTTTATACTCTTATAATAATTCTAGTGCAGGGAAGATTTTTTAAAAAGCCAGAAGAGTTAAATAAAGGCAATAATTTCACATGTGACAGGTGCCCTGAATAAGAAACAACAGAGTAATTTGATGGTTGTGGGGGGGGAGGGGATTGAGAGAGCTACTTTATTTGGACTGTGAAGTCAGGATGGGCTCTCTGCAGATAACGTGAAACAAAATTGAAACAGCCTTGTGGGATCTGGAGAGGGGAGGATTACAGAATTCTAGAGGAGTGGCAAGTGCAAAGGTCCTGCGACAGGAATGGGCAAATCATGTTGCCCAACAGAAATAGGATCAGTAGCTCTTGGTGAGATGGCCTCCCTGCCAAATCTGGACTTTGCCCTGATGGTCTAAATTCCCTAGCTTTAGCTTTATTCCTTTGTTCCTGGTTGGATCCCCATGGGCTAGCTTCTATAATGCCTTTTCCTCCTAAGCATCTCCTTCCTTCAGATGTCCGCGAGTAGTTATTATACTTCCCCTTGGGCTCTGCTTATCCACACTAAACAGACCTAATTTGCTTAATCCCTCCCTGATATTTCAGTGCCTGCAGCCACGGGCTTTCCATGGAGACTTTAGAGGCTTTGTCCTTCTCAAGCACCAGGACCCCTTAGAAGTAGACTCTCCCCAGGAACTTGCTTTCCCTAAGCCCTTTTTCCTCTTGCTTCTCTTTCTGAAGTCAGGCCTCAGAGCTCACACCCCAGCTAACCTCCCATTGCTTTTTCTTGCAAGACTGTAGGGATTAAAGCAATAATGCCCCCCCGCCCCAGTCTAAAGAGCGATCGTGCCTCCATCATAGCTTTGTCTTCTGAGATCTTTATTCTGCCAACCAGAGGGCTGGAGTTTGTTAGAGTTTCCTTTGTGCTTTGTAAATCCCTTGAGTGCCAGGATGCTAATGACTTTGTGATGCTCCCTGCTTCACCACCAGCCCCCACTCTCATCCACCAGTGGCTCCCCCAGGGGGACACACACAGCACGGGGCCTTCCAGGTAGGACTCTTTGATGGAACGTGTCTCTACTGGCTTCTCTCTCATCTAGCATTCTAGAGCCTTTCAGAAGAGTGCTCAGGGAGGTGAATGGAGGCTGGGGTTTCATTCCAGAAAACTCAGACTCAAATTCTTATTCCTCCCTAATGACCCTGTCATTTGGGGCAAGGTAACTCACCCCTTTCTGGAAACCTCAGTGATCTTCTCTCTAAAATGGAAACCGTATCAATAAAACCCAGCTTATGGGATCATGTGGCGACTTCGTGAAATAGCACCTGTGAACATGAATTTGTTCATTTATTAATTCCACACCTCGTTATGGGCTATCTCATATATCCCAGGCCCTGTGTAGGGACCCAGAGATCCAGCTGAGCCATAGATAACTTCATACAGGTGAACAGTTTGGGCATAGCTACTGCCTTTTGGAGGCCTACACTCTTGGCAGAAAGCATAATAAGATCCTGCCATTTCTTGAATGTTATTTTAACCACACGTGGTGCTAGTACACGAATGATCTCAGTCAGTCCTTATGAAAAATTCCTATATTAGTCCTAGTTTATACATCAGAAAATTGAGGTTAAAAGAAGCTGTGGGGGTGCCTGGGTGGCTCTGCTGGTGAACCATTCAGCTCTTGATTTCAGCTTCAGGTCATAATCTCGGGGTCACAGAATCGAGCCCCACATTGGGCTCTGCACTCAGCGTGGAGTCCGCTTCTCCCTCTGCTCCTCCCACTCCTCTCTCTCAAATAAATAAATAAAATCTTTAAAAAACATCTCTAGAACTTGCCTAAGGTGACAGATAATCCTATCTATCTCTGACACCAATGCCCTTAACCAAAGAGATCTGTTCCTTCATTCAAGTACAAAGAATGGCAGAATTCGTAGATGCTGTAATCTCTAGCTTTGTACAGGTTAGGAAGAGAGTTTATTCCATTGAAAACCTTGGAAGACGTGGTTTGAATATCCAGCATGATGCTTTTGTTGTATTTGGCCTTGATTTCTTGGGGTAGGGACAAAATCTTTTTTGAGTGATTCTTACAGTGATTGGGGCTTTGAGTTCATGTTCCAGATCCTTTTCTTTTGTTTTCAGAAAGTTATATATGCCATATACTGAAAGATCCTTGGGACATCTTAGGTGTATATATTCTATATAATTACATAATATATAATATTATATATCAACCATGAAGACATTTATTAAAATTCTGTGGAGCATCACAGAGGTCTCTAAAGGCCACATAAAAATCCTTAGTCTTACTCTGCAAAAAGCACACTTTATGGCCCTATTTAAAGACAAATAAATACTTTAATGGTGATTTGTAAACCAGGAAGAGGAGAGATTAATTCCGCTTGGAGGGAATCCAGAGAAGTCTCCACAAGGGGTTGGTATTTGGCTTGGGTCACAGAATCAGCAGGAGATTTCTATTCTAGCCGCTGTGTTTCCAACGCTTTGTTGGGCTCCATTAACAGCCTTGACCTCCTTGATGTTCTTTCTAACCTTAGGAGGTACGTTCTGCAGCAGAGAGAACTGAATCCCAGGGAGGGTTTCTGTGTGAATCAGGGGAGGAACAGGGACCTGTGTTGTGCCTCTATTTTTCCCCTACATGGAGACCTGGTTCTTTAAGCCAGCCTTCTCCATACTCAGTTATTTGAGGAACTCAACTCCTGCATCCACTGACAGAAAAACCTAAACGTGACATCACAGCAGACAGTTAGCTGGGAGTGGAGTTGGGAGAAGAGCTGGTTTAAAGTCAGGCCAGTCCAGGTTCATGCCTCGGCTTCGCCAACCACAAGCTTACCAACCGCATGTCACCTCGCCTCTCCGGCCCTCCATGTTCTCATCAGTAAAATGGGTTGATAAAACAAACTGGGCGTGAGTGGTAAGTGGAAGTTACCTGAGAGATGCCTTGAATGTGAACCCCTCCAATTAATCTCAATACTTATGTCTTTGTGCCCCTCGGAGCCTCTGCTCAAATGTCACCTCTGCATTGCTGTGTTTATGGTGGCCCTTTCCCTCTCTGTCCCCTTGGTTTTATTGTTTATGATATCCTTAAAATCACATGAGTGTTACTACACCCTTGGGGGGCGGGTGAGCTCCACGAGGGTAGGGATATTGTGTCTGTTTTCCAAACACCTAGAACAACACCTGACACTTAGTAGGGCTACAGAAAATTCTTGCTGAATGAATGCGGTGCAGAAAGCTTTTGGCCCTTAATAAATACCAATTTCTTCCTTCCCTTTTCTCTCCCCCGACTAATCTCCAGTTGTATCTTTCATAAACGCACCCTTAGGTCTTCCCTCTGGGTTTTCTGACAACCTGACCCCTATTTAGTTGGGTCCCCAGCATCAAAAGAAAGCCGCCCAGATGTAGGCACGGCCCCTATGGCTTTCTCTCTTCCCTTGGGCACCGCCTCCCTGTTCTCACCCTGGAGTGAACAGTTTCTTCCCCAGACCACCTCACATGTGCAGGGAGGTTTTTATTTTTTTTTTTTTTCCAAGCCTTTAACATGGAACATGCTGATTAATTGTTCTTTAAACACTTTGGGGGTTCCAGTTTCTGCATCTTTTTATCTTTGTGGCACCTGGAAGAGGCGTGGTAATTAAGAGTGTGCCAGCATCTCTTCCACGAGGCCCTGGTGGGGCTGGGGGTGATGTGATTTGACCATTCAGGTAAGCAGCGGGTGCATTACTGGCTGTGCTGAGTGGGCACCTCTGAGCGGCTCTGATGTATTTAGTTACAATGAATAGGATTTCAATCACCTCGACTTGGTTAGAGCAAGCCCCAGGCTGCACTGGAGAGTAAATAATGAACTGCCTGCGAACTGGGGGGAGGGCTCTTCTCTCCCATTAAAGGACAGGCTGGTCCTGGGATTGGAAAACCAACACCCTAGGGCACCTGTCCTTCTGTGGCACTAACCCCAAACCTATGAGCTAACACCTCAGGCTCCCTCACTGCCCTGACGCCAAAGCCATCAGCAGCCCCTCTGATTTAAAGCCTTAAATATCTTTCAGATCTCTTCTCGCCACTGCAGTCACCCTTGGCCAAGCCGAGGACATCCCTTGCTTGGATTACTGCGTAGCTTAGACCCTGGCCACCCTCACTTCAATCCATTCCACTCTGGTTCTGCTTCTGCTCAAACCCCCAATGTCCGCTGCTTAAAACTCTGCAATGCTTTCCCATTTCTCTCCAGATAAGGATGAAATCCTTCAGAAGAATGACCTCCTCCGAGGTCCTAGGAGATTCAGCCCTGCCCTACACCCCCTGTGGGACACGGGTTCCTCTTCCCCTGCACACCCACATTCCACCCTCTGGACCTCAGCCCAGCTTCGGCTCTTCCTCATGCAAGTCTGATTTGTGTCCCCTGGCTGGGTCACATCCCTAAGTGGTAGGCTTTCACAGTGGGCTGAGCTTCGTCTGATACAATGTAACATTTCTTTCACTTATTGGGTTCTATGTCTGTCTCTCTCCTTAGACTTTAAGCTCCATGAGGGCAGGGCCCTATTCATTTTTGCTCATCTTTTACCTCCATTCTCTTCTATCAGAGAAGAACCACCTCTCCCAGAGGACAGCGAGGAGTAATCTGAGGGTAGCCAGGGAGACTTCATGGACCAGAGAGGGACAGTTTATGACTCACAGCAGCACAGCAAACGTGTAGGAACATCAGTGTAGTTATGCCAGGTCCCCTTTCTCCCATGGGTGATGTGATTGGCCCAGATTGGTGCCACCCATGCTATCACTCCTCTGAGGAACCCAGGGCTGAGGGCCCAGCACCTTTAGAAGGAAGCCTCAATAAGACTGTCCCCTCCCCTGGGAGCGAACAGGTACTTGGTAGCCACACTGTGGTTGCCTTGAATCCTTAGTCACCTGGGTGACCAGCTGTAGATATGGCTCAGTAGCCAAGCAGCATTGGAGAGGTCTTGTGGTTTGGCGCACTCAGCAAGAACATGAAGGTTACTTGAATAATAACAGACCTTCCCTGGCTTGGCAGTGCCTGAGGCATCTTCAACGGTGTGGCCTTGAGCAAACGACTTACATTATGTGCATCACAACTTTTGCATTAGCTGTGATGATCACTGCATCCGGGTATAATATGATATAGGTAATGTAATATAGCATAAGTGGTCGTAGCTATAATAGTGAGAAAGTAGTAGCAACAGGAGTAATGTCCACCTCACTGGGTTGGTGGGAGGGTGACACGAGTTAATCCGTGGAAATTCGTTAGCACAGTCCCTGGCACATAGTAAATGCTCAACGAAAGCTAGCTAATAGCGGTGTCTGTTGGGTGTGCTCAGCTGTTGGTTGGCCATTGCCATTGGGTTGTGGTGATAGCTGGTTGAGTAGAGGTGATGGGTTGGTTGTGTTGGCAGTTGGTTGTGTTGTTTGGTTGGCTGTGGTGATCACTGATTAGCTCTGGTTATGGGTGATGGGTTGCTGTGGTTACTCAGGGTACCGTCTGGTTGTAGTGGATGGTTTGAGCAGATTGGTGGCGGTCTTGCGTGACTGGCTATTGCGATTGGTTGGCTGCAATGGTGCGTGGTTAGTTGTAGTGGTGGTGGATCATTGTGTTGATTGTTGACTTGTATTGGTTGTTTGGTTATGGTAGTTGTCTGTGTGGCTTGACTGGTTGTGGTTGCGGCCGGCTGTGGTTGTGGTTGTGGTTGGCTGTGGAGTGAAGGGGAGCCTGATGAGTTCCTGACAGAAGGTACACTTCCCTCCAAACATGTCACGTGCAGTTATGCTCATGATTGGCCGGGGAGGAGATCGCACCACTGCATGGTTGCTGAGAGGTCACGCGTTGCAAACCAACACCTCTGATGAGGAGCTTCAGCTGCACTGGTATATCACAGCCTGGTTTAACCGTCCTTGGCATTGGAGCAAGGGCATTGTGGCTCCTCCAGTTAACAGTCAGGTGAGCCTCTCATTTTCTGTCTCAGCTGCTCTGGAGAGAGCCCGCCTTTCTCTTTGGGGTCTCTACAAGGATCCCCAGTATTATTTTTCCTTGGGCCACATAAGCTGTGTATTAAGTCAGACCATCTAAAATATACCCTGCAGATTCCACAAAACCCATATAGCCATTTTCGTCTGGTGTGGCGCACACACACACCCAGAGAACAGACACTTCATTGTCCTCGACGAAAGGCTGCCTGGAAGATGTGTCTCCTGGTGTTTGTTGCCTGCCTGTGGACTTGTTCCAGTGTCTGCAGGCGCTTCATGTCTGTGTGGGGGGCATGTGTGTATGCATGGGGGGGGGGGGGGCGTCTGCATACACACACACGTGCAATGCGCATGCCCAGAGGCAGGAGTTTGGGTGAGCAGGTATAAGCTGGTAGCCCCAGTCCCACTGTTCTCCTGGAGAGCCCGTCATCAGAACCCCGCAGCAGCTCCCAGAGAAGTTGAACACAAGGAAGCAACCTGACAACCCCCAGACATGAGAAGGGGACTGTCTGCAGCTCCCACCTGGGAGGGAGGGCAGCTCCCAGCCTGTGGCCCACCGAGAGCAGAGCAGGGTGTCACCTGACAATACCGAAAGGGGTTCTGTCCTTTCCTGATGTATGCAGTCTGTGATCAGGCCCTGGGGAGAAGGAGAGGCTCGTGCGGGAGCCAGAGATCAGGGTACATCTGGGAGAAGAGATAACATGGAAAGTGATCCTGCAGAGGGCCTCTGAAGAGCAGATGGACAGGCGGACAGACAAGGACACTTGGGGGGAAAGAGAAAGGAGTCTCACATGCGCTGAGCATGCCCTCCGTGCAGGGCATTGGTTGGCTGGCTTTGACACACATGCTTGTGTTTAATCCCAGAGACACAGCTTCCGGAGCAGGCATACCCTGGGTCTGACTTTTACAAACTGCGTCCCTTGAGGCTACTGGTTTTGTCCTTCTTAGCTTTAATTTCCATATCTGCAACACTGGAACCATCATACTATGAAATGGGGTAGCGCACAGGATTGTCAGTTTAGTCCTGGCCCCCCAAATTCTTGGGCTGTGCGACTTTTGGCACGTTACTGAATTTCTCTGTGCTTTAGTCTCCTCCTGTAGACAAATAGCACTACCTGTCTCTTAGGGCCCTGTGAACCATAGAAAACACCTGTCCTGGTACTAGGCTTATAGTGAACAGCACATTTCCACTCACATCATTATTATTCCTAGTTATTACTTTATAATTTTGTTGACAGGCTTCTCATGAATGTATATGCATGAAGCATCAGGCACTTTATGGACAATACATAAATCCATCTCTTCTTTTCCTTTCCCCTAATTTTCACCACTCGACTGTGGGCAATTTTACAGAAAGTGAAACTAGGACTCAGAGTAGTTGAGAAACTTCCCCAAGATCACAGCTGAAATGAGAAGGACTGGAATGAGGTCCATATGCAGGGCCAGTGTTCTTGAAAGGAAGAGTTAAGGAAGTCCCATGAAACCTTCCAGCATTAGGATGTTTGAGGATCCTCTCCTCTACCCCAAGACACCACTAATCACTGACCCATGTCCATGTTGGCCAGGATTCCCCAAGGCTCATGGGCCGATAAACATTGGGGTGGTTGTATACAAAGCCTTTGGGGCCCTCCCTAGAGAACCGTCCATTCCTTTCTCTCTGCAGAGGAATGTGGAAAGGGTGCATCTCATTTCCCCCATGAATAGGATAGTCAAGAACCAATGAGGTCCGAAGGCCTGAACTCATAAATGGAACTGGATTTATAAAGGTTACCCAAGAATCCTCCTATGCCACATAGCTGTCCACCCCATGGAGACCCGGAGCGGGGAGGAGAGGGGGCTGTAGAAGATTTGTACTACCATCCAAAGGGCACATGATCATAAATAATCATAAGAGATTTTAATTTGGAAGTTGCTGTCCTTCCAGCTGACAACAAAGAAGAATCCGTAAAACTGAGTTATAGGAAGAAGGGGCATGATGCCGGAGAGAGCTGGAAAGCCCTTCGCCTCCCTGGTCCCCTTCACCCTGGCCCTGAGGACCACCAGAAGACGTGTGACCAGTCCAAGTTGGGGATGTGAGGTCATAGAACAGAGCCTCACTTCCTGGGCTAAGTCAGCACACGAAGCTCACTAAGCATACAGACCCAACAGTACCCTTCAGGATGCCTTACGTTACCCATCAAGTTCAGTCTGTGAGATTTTGCTTATACAACCCTGTCAAGTATTTCCTAGGCACACTCAAGTTTGAGAACCACTAAGCTAGGCTGAAAGAAAGAAGTAAAAGCAATGTCTCTATGCAGATGTGTGGACATTTAAACCTTTCCGCCTTCTAGAGAATGAGCCAATCCCTACTAATGGTGAGGAATGGATAGGAAATTAGAAAGCATTTTTCCATTACTTGTAATGTTCACACTAATCTATGGTAATACTAAGCCTCTGTACCTTTGTTGCATGCTCTCAGTTATGTTGGTAGATGGATTAATCAGCACATACATTGAAAGCATCTAGCACAGGATCTGGTATGTAATGGATATTCAGTGAATGTTTACTGGATGTAAACCATGCCTGATCAGATCCACATGCACACTGTGTTTTCTTCAAGGAGCAGAGAACTTGGCCAGATGCTTCCTGTCTTTCCAAGGTTGTATTTGTGTTTGTAGCCTGTCTTCCATGTTCCTGGGCATTGTTTTCGTGACACTTGGATATACCTTGATGCCCAGGCCTCCTGCCACCTCTGCTGCTGGGGACCCCTCTCTCCAGCCAAGGGCAAACTGAAGGATGGTGCTATGAGCCCCAGCCATAGACACAGACAGAAGGTACCTTATCCTGGAGGCACGCCAAAAGGAAGTTAGTAATGGAACATTCCTGTTGCCATTCCAAAGGCAAAGAATCCTAGACACTAATCCTGCAAGATCATGAATATGTAGGGAGGAAGAGGAGAAGAAATTGACATTTGTGAAACGTCCATCGTGTGCCAAAACTTTACTCAGAAAAAACCAAGGACTCCCAATAGAAGTGGGATCCAGGAAGAAAAATTTCAAGGATGCATTTTTTCAAGAACCATTAATTGAGCACCTACCATGTGGCAAGTGCTGCTCTAGATGTGGGGATACAGCCATGAGCAAATAGATGAAAACCCCTGCCCTTACTGGGGGTTTAAATTCTACCGGAGGATCACATTATAGAATTAGAAGTGACAGGGCAGCAAGAAGTAGGAGGTTTGGGGTACAATCTTGAAACACTGAGCTGAGGTCCTTGATGACTAGTTTCATGCTCTGAGCATCTTGTGTGGGGCAACCTGGATCCTCTCAAAAGAACAGTATGGTATTCTGGGACTTCTAGAACTCTCCGTCTGAGCTATTATTCAAGGGCCTGTCTTTGTCCCTCCCTGACCCTGTTCATGGCTGCATTTCCCTCGGCAGAAAATACATGGCAGAGAATTGATCATAATGAGTTTCTCCACAGGACAATTCCCAGATCTGTTTAGCTTACACTGAAAGGCAATGTGAATTTGATCAGGCAGGAATCAGGAGAATGTCACTAAGAGACCTGCCGCAACTGAGCAGTCTGGCTACCGCTGCTTCATGTTCAGTCACCACTGGCCCAGGGCCTCAGAGCTGATGACTCATCATACCCCTGGGCAGGTCGAGGCTCCAGGTCCTGGCTCTAGATCCTACCAGGGAAACACTGTCTTCTTGGATTAGCCTAGGTTTTCCAGAGAAATAGAACTAATAGAAGATTATCCATCTGTGTGGGTGGGTGTGTTGTGTGTGTGTGTGTGTGTGTGTGTGTGTGTAGAGAGAGAGAGAAAGAGACAGAGACAGATAGACAGACTGAAGGAGAGAATAACAGAAGGAGAGAGGGAGAGATATTTATTATAAGGAATTGGCTCATGCCATTATAAAGGCTGAGAAGTCCCAGGATGAGTGGTCTGTTTGCTGGAAACCCATTGATGTAAGTTCCAGCCTGAGTCTAGAAGTCCTAGAACCAAGGAGATGAATGGTGTAAATTCCAGTCTGAGACCATGTCCAAAGTCAGAAGACCAGTGTTCCAGCTTGAAGACGGTCACGCAGAGAGAGAGAGAGAGAGAGAGAGAATCCTTTCTCACTTAGCTTCTTTGTTCTATTCAGACCTTCAGGCCTTCAAACATACCACATTGGGTAGAACAATCTGCTTTAAATGAATTTATTCAAATTTAATCACATCCAAAAATGCCCTCACTGACACACCTGGAAATAATGTTTAAACAAATACCTGTGGCTCAGTTGAGCTGACATGTGGAATTAAGCATCACACTTACATACCTTAAGATCTCTAGGATATGACATGATATTTGACGCATAGTAGGTGCTCAGTAAATGTTTATTGGATGGATGGATGGATGGATGGATGGATGGATGGATGGAAGGACGGATGATCATGATAGACATATGGAAGTTTGGGTGTGTGGATGATGATGGGTGGGCAGACAGATGGACCGACAGACAGACTGACTGATGGGTAGAGGAAAGAAGAAAGGGTTTGATAGTGTGAAATAACTTGTCTCAGGTCAAACATCTGGTATATGGCAGAGCCAGGATTTCAACCCAGGCAGTTGGCCTCCATCCTGGTACTTAAACCTTGAGATGAACTGCAGCAAATGTTGCTCCAAGTCAATGGGGGGAGGATAAAAGAAAAGAAAGCCAACATGCACTCCACAACTGTCATCTTTAGACACCGGTAGAAGTATATCCACACTCATTCATTCATCCATCCAACAGATGTTCACTGGGGGCCCAGGATCAGCCAAGGAGTGGGAACAGAGAAGTGAGCAAGTGAGCAGGACAGAAAAAATTCCCTGCCCTTACGGAATTCTAGTGGGGGAGGCAGACAGTACATAAATATATGTGTATATATTTATATATATTTGTGTATATATATATGTGTGTGTGTGTGTGTATGTATGTATATATGAGTCCTTTGGTGATAAGAGTCAGGAGGAAAGAGAGAGGGAGTTAAGGGTGTAGGGGTTAACCTGTAGAGAGGAGGAGCTCCTTGAGAAGGAGAAACACAGAAACTCTGGAGGCCAAGTGGGCACCTGGTTGAGGATGTTCCCATCTAGTACAGAATCCCGTTCTCAGAACAGTAGTGCCTGAAAGGCATTATCATTCCCAGTGTTACATATGGAAAGGTGTGAGTACTTAATGTTGGGTACCTCCTTCAAGGTCACAGAGTGGTGGCATATTTGGAATGAGTCTGTATACCCTCAACCACAAATTCTGTGGGGCGAGGGTCTCTCAGATCCCCCGGATCCATGCTCATGAGCAGGTGCCTTCTCAGTTCCCTGAGGCTTCTAGATGACTTCGTTGCCCTAGATTTTTAGGACTGCAGGGCTCATGATGGTATGTTTGAGGTACTCGTTTGCACCCTCCCTTACACCTGCTCCCAATCCGTGGTGCAGTGATACAATAATAAGAAAACTTTTCCACTCTGATTTATGAAAATTAGTCCCATTGCATTATTTTCATGCCTCGTAAATCTCCCCCAACCGCACTGGAATCATTAGCACAGGCTTAAAAGAAGTTTACTGGAACTGCCACCTGGCCTCATAGAGAGCCTTGTTCTTCCTATAACTCCTTCATTAGTGTTTTCATTAGTATCGCATTATCTCGTGTGCTCCTCTTAATAGTCTTAATGGTCTTGTGAGGTAGTTAAGGAAGCCATTATTATCCCCATTGTGCAGATGGGGCAACGGCAGCTCTCTCACCCAGCCAGGGCTGAAGGCAGGACACGAGGGC
The DNA here is from genome assembly GCF_037043125.1 of Eumetopias jubatus. Classification (NCBI taxonomy): domain Eukaryota; kingdom Metazoa; phylum Chordata; class Mammalia; order Carnivora; family Otariidae; genus Eumetopias; species Eumetopias jubatus. The sequence goes on from NW_028274818.1 coordinate 91,364,941, forward strand.
TGGGCCCAGTGGTCTTCCAGTATAGAAACGGAAGCACCGTCTGCTTAGTTACAGGCGCCCGAAGCCCGGGAGTCATCCTGGCTGTCACTGTGTCCCTCACTGCTCGTACCCAGCTTGTCAGCTGACCCTGTTTACTCCGCTGTGTATCTCCAGCCCTGCCTGTACTCCTCTTCATCTCAACTTTCACTCCCCAGGTCAAGCTGCCGTCTTTCTCTGTAAGCAGTCCCCTCGCTTCCGTTGTCCAGTCCATCCCCAACCCAGGAGCTTGGATGGACTCTTGCAGACTTGACCCACCTCCAGTCATCCCTTTACTTTCAAGGATTTTTCATGAAATCCAAACCTCTGGGCCCTGCCTGCCTTCCTCTGCAGCCTCTTGTCAAAACCCTTGCTGGTTATACATGCCCAGCTGGCTACTTTTTATTTCCTTGGCTCAGGGCCCCGAACACATGCTGGTCCTCATACCTATGACACTGTTGGCTCAGGCTTTCCTTGGGGTTAGCTTTCTCTTCCTTCCGATCTTCAGTATGGGGGTTTCTCTGCCATCTCCCTCGTTAAAGTTTATGAATTATTCGTCCTCTCTTTTGTAATATGCTTATGTAACATGTGCTTATGGCCTGTACCATCACTTCCCTGTTACCACTGGAGAGTAGCTTCCATGGGGATGGAGAACTCCTCTATTGTCCCCGTGTGCAGGACCCAGGAGGTACACAATAAACACTTGTGGAGTAGATGAATGAACTTAAACAAATAGCTGGAATGAAACATTATGCTGGTTACATACATTAGTAATCTGTATGTTCCTCTCTCTTCCATAGGATTCCTGATTAATTTTCTTGATACTTCTTGCAGATAGATGATTAGATAGATAGATAGATAGATAGATAGATAGATAGATAGATAGAGGTAGATGGGAAGTATCTAGAGATAGAAAGTTAGAAAGTTCTCAATCACTGGTTATTGAATGGATGCATTGATGGATGGTTGGATGGATGGATGGATATATGGTTTGTACTTTGTGATCTCATAGATTTTTTTTTCATAGCCAAGTCACCAAGCTTATATGCCTTTTGTAATTGCCCCCCACCCTTTCCTTCTACCGTATCCTCTCTCTTTCCTTTCAAATCTGTTTCAGACAAGACATTCTTACGTAACCCCAATAGTAAGGCCCTAATATGATAACATGGGTTGTTTTCTGAATGTATTACCTTACTTTTGGTAGCAGTTCCCTTCTTGCAAGAATATAAGAAAAAAAAAACCTGTATAATACAAAAGTATATCCTACCTGCAAGCACAGTTGATTTATGGATACAGAAAGTGATTCCGTTGAGAGTGGGTGGGTCAATATAACAAACAATTCTAAAACAGGCTCATAGTATTTGAAAGCCTGAAACCATGCAAAAATCTAGTCTTAGTAAGGTCCCTTGGTTGTCACAGTTAGGATTTTTCTTATCAAGAAGGTCTCCATGGTATTTGGCATAATCATCACCCATGATCCCTAGTTCTGGTATTTCCTTCCTTCTGGGGTATTTGTCACTAATCCTCCAGCTCTCAAAAGGTGGTCTTTTGAATTCTCCATGTTGCTGCATGGAAAAGCCTATGGGTTTCTTACTAGTCTCACCATCATTGCTCTCTCTTTTCTTCCTTCCCTTGTGTTACCAGTTTCTCCCTATCCACTTCTTCACATAGTAACAAATCAAGCAAAGTAAAATACTGTTCCTTGAAACAACCGTTCCTTGGGCAGCATATCTAGTCCGTACCAGACCCAATATCTAGTCCATACAAAACAAATACATTCCACTGCCATCCACCAATGGCCATGCATTATGTTTACCTGCCACCTTTCTTGTATAATGTGGGATGATTTACTCTCTCTGGGTTTTAGCTCATTTGCTCATGTTTTTTTCTTGAGGATAGAGTGTAAGAAAATAAATATTTAGTACTTTTTTTTTTTTTTTTTGGCTCACTACAGATTATTGGGCAAGGGGAGGGAAGGTTTCCTCCACAGTGATTCAGGAATCCAGGTTGATGGAGATTCTGACATTTTAAACATCCAGCTTCCAAGGCTGCCCCGGATATAAACATGTACCATGCAGAAGAGGAAACAACATGTAGGGTCACCAATGGGAAATTTTTGTAGGGCGGATCTGGGAGTGAACATATCACTTTTGTTCATATTCCACAGGCTAGAACTCAGTCACATGACCACATCCAACTGCAAGGGAGGCTGGGAAATGTAGTCCAGTTATCTGCCCAGGAGAAAGAGCAAATGGGTTTTGGGGAGTAACTAGCCTAACTCTGTCACCCAGAACTGGATGTTTTAATTTAATTGCCTTATTTAATCTTGAAAACAATGGAGTAAAGAAGGCATTATCACCATCCTCAATGAGGAACCGAGTCGCAAGACATAAAGTAAAATGAAAGACAACACATCACTGGTGCAGCTAGTAAGTTGTAGGGTCTAGATGTGAATTTGGATCCATACGACTCCAACTCAGTTTTCTTCTTGGGAAATCACAACTCTTCTCTAAGGAAAGGAAAGATCTGACTCTGGAGCTCATGAAATCGCCATGAAAACTGTTGCTGGTTGCCCAAAGTGTGTGGAGTAAACTCCTCATTGGCCTCATAAGATGTTCAGGAGCTACCCTGGGCATCTTGATTAGGAAATACTTATCCTTAATTCCCAGATATCTTCTCTGTAAGTACATTGACTTCACTCCTTCACATGGATCCTTCCGACTACTTTATTTGCTCCCCATGAATGAAACTTTGGTACCTGGTTAATCAAAACCTCCCCATCTTAATTAACCTGACACCCTTTTGCCTGGCAATAAATTTAGTTAATGACCATATCATGTAAAATTCAATACCCTTGAGTGCTTCACATCCATTTCTGTATCCAATTCTTTTTAACCCTGGAAACCAAATTTTAAAGAATGGGGTTTGGGTTTGTTTTTTTTTTATCAGTGTCACTAAAAACTACTTAAAGTGTTTGAAAGTAGTTAAAATGTAAGGCAACACCCACACCAATATAGAGAAAGCTCATCTTTCATAAAATGTACGAATTTGATAAATACATGCACACACACACATACACACACACACACACACACACACACACAAGAAATACAAAGTAAAATTAGAATGCTTTTAAACATATTGCTTAAATTCTTAAAATTCCATAAAGGTAATTTAAAGAGGAAAAAAAAAAGCAGTACATTTGACTTGATTTTAGAACTTCTCCAAGTAAGTGTGGTTTTCATGACTTGATGATTAGGTGGATTGTTCATTAAGAGAAGTCTAATAAACTGGCTTGGTTGAGTCTTGTGTAGACCTTAACCTTATCTTGTTTGAAGGCATCCCTTCCTCTGGTACTACTGACCAGTCACCCAATCAGGATGCTAGGGACCAGACTGCCCTCATAGAAGCTTGGGGCCCCAGCCAGTCTCCACCAATCCATCCCCATCTCCCCTGTGTTGTCTGGAGGCTCCATCCTGGCAGCCAGTGGTGGTCCTGACTACTGTTTGTGATTGACAATTGTTGATAAAGGACGGTATACCAGTGATCTGGCATCATTTAGGCTCAATCTTCTGACTTTAGTAAGTGACTGAAGAATGACCACTCTATGCTGCTGCTACTCATTGAAGGATCAGCAGATCTCGTTTTTAGAGACTTTGTCATTGAGGCTCCCACACAGCCTCAGACATTTTCTCTATTTTCACCCACTGCCTTTATGAGCTCAGCCAGTTTCAAGGCTTTCAATACTTCCTGTGTGCTGATTTCCAGGTTATAGCTCTCCAACCAAGCTTGTTAACTCTAGACTGGTAAATCGAACTGCGTTGTCAAAACCCCCTCTTGGATGTCTTAAGAAGCACCTCAAAACCAATATGTCCAAAAGCAAACTCTTCATTTGTCAGCTCCCCCAACTCCTCTCCTCTGTGAGTCTTCTTAGGAATTGTTGGCTCTACTCTTCCCTTTCCTTTAGGGCAGGGACCTTGGAGCTGTCCTTGGTTCTTTTTTTTTTCTTTAAATTTTTTTATTATGTTAATCACCATACATTACATCATTAGTTTTTGATGTAGTGTTCCATGATTCATTGTTTCTGTATAACACCCAGTGCTCCACACAGAACATGCCCTCTTTAATACCCATCACATGCTAACCCATCCCCCCACCCTCCTCCCCTCTAGAACCCTCAGTTTGTTTTTCAGAGTCCATCGTCTTTCATGGTTCTTCTCCCCCTCTGACTTACTCCCCTTCATTCTTCCCCTCCTGCTATCTTCTTCTTTTTTTTTTCTTAGCATATGTTGCATTATTTGTTTCAGAGGTACAGATCTGTGATTCAACAGTCTTGCACAATTCACAGCGCTCACCATAGCACATACCCTCCCCAATGTCTATCACCCAGCCACCCCATCCCTCCCACCCCCCACCACTCCAGCAACCCTCAGTTTGTTTCCTGAGATTAAGAATTCCTCCTATCAGTGAGGTCATATGATACATGTCTTTCTCTGATTGACTTATTTCACTCAGCATAACACCCTCCAGTTCCATCCATGTCGTTGCAAATGGCAAGATCTCATTCCTTTGGATGGCTGCATAATAGTCCATTGTGTATATATACCACCTCTTCTTTATCCATTCATCTGTCGATGGACATCTTGGCTCTTTCCACAGTTTGGCTATTGTGACCTGTCCTTGGTTCTTAATCTACAAGCCAGTTCGGTGGTGGCTGCCACATCCCATCCGGTCCTAATCACATTTCCCTTTGTCCCAGCCACCGTCACCTCTCACTCTGACTTTTCAGTAGCCTCTAAGTCGTCCTTCTTAAACACTTACCCAGGAGAGTCTGTTCTCCACACGGCAGTCAGAATGGTCTTCCCAATGTATAAGTCGGGCCATGTCCTCCCCTTCCTCAAAGCTATCTGATAGCTCCATGTCACTCAAGACCAAAGCTGCAGTCCTCACAGTGGCCAGCAAGGCTTTTCATTGTCTGCCCTGCTCTTTTCCTGCTCTCATCTCCCTGACCCACTCCCGAACCACACTTCTTTCTAGTCCTGCTGCCCCTCCCTCCCTGACCCTCAGACAACGCCAACCACACTTTCAGTCCAGAATTTTGCACCTCGTTCCTCTGCCTTCCTCCACATAGCTGGCTTTCACACTTCTGTCTCCCTGTTCAGATGTCATCTCTAACCTGGTCTTCTGGCTAAACGCACCCCAATTTGCACACGGGGAGTCACCTCTATCCCACTGGGTGTGGTTGGGGACTGTCACTCACTTGGATAATAAACTAGAACAATCAGATGTTTTCTGCCAGGAATTCAGATCTTTAATGGAGTGATGGAGAAAAAAGAAAAGAGGAAGAAGAAAAAAAGAAGAGGTAAGAGATAATAAGGAAAGAAAGAAAGGGAAAAGGGAGGAGAAAGGAGTTGAATCCAACCCATTCTTGTGGTGGGGTCCTAATGAGACTATCGATGTTCTGGGAGCTTCCCCACTACCTACGTCTTCCAGGCCCTTTCATTAGCTATTCCTTATGAGTCACTATATATATATATATATATATATATAAAGTATATATCCTTTGAGTAAATTCTGCTTTACAATAGTTAGCCAGAGACATTTCTTATTGCTTGTTGAAAACCAAAAGTCTCAGTGACAGACCTAAACGCAGGTGAATGGGTCCAAGGAAAAGCCAAGAGCTGAACATTGAAAGAACAGCAGGGGGTGAGGACAGAGAGGCCTCATTTAGAGTCGCAGAGCTGAGACCAACCCTCTCTGATTGGCTCAGGGACATGGCATCGCACATTCGGGTCCCCTGCCTTTGGGTGGCTCTGGGGATATTCAACAGTGGGGGCAAAGGAAGGCCCAGACCAGTGACCTGCTTAGAAACTCCCAGTGAGGGCGCCTGGGTGGCTCAGTTGGTGAAGCAACTGCCTTCGGCTCAGGTCATGATCCTGGAGTCCCGGAATCGAGTCCTGCATCGGGCTCCCTGCTCGGCCTGCTTCTCCCTCTAACCCTCCTGGCTGTCATGTACTCTCTCTCTCATTCTCACTCTCTTAAAATAAATAAATAAAGCTTAAAAAAAAAAAAGAAAGAAAGAAAGAAACTCCCAGTGAATAAGTGAGCCAGAGGCCAGTGAACCCAGACACCTTTCTTCCTGTGCGGACCCCCTAGCCCAGGTGGGACGGAAGGGAAGACGGCACGGGAACTCTCCCCCAGGCCCCTTTCCTTAACCTTCACTGTGTCACTTTCCCCCTTACCTTCTCCTCTGCTGACGTGTCTTGTCCCGTGTGCATGAATTTAGGCCCAACAAAAAAATCAAGGAGTGATCTTTCGCACCAGCATGTACTCTGCTGCTACCTCTTATCTATGCAAAATGTTCTTTGTCTTCACAATTTAGACCAGCTGCCAGGGGTCAGGGTTATTCTCTAACCTCATGGTGCCTTGAACAGACCTTTGTCTGCATCGACTCTCATCACATTGCAAGAGGAAACGTGTTTGGTGCAGGAGTCAGAAAATCATGGTTTCAGATCTCAGCCTTGTGGCATATTATGTGGGTATCTTTGGGGGTGGGTCACTCTCGGAGCCTCATTTTTCTTGGTAAAATGAGTCAAATCATAGAGCTTATTTTCCAGAATTAGAAATGAAAGGATGTGTTGTCATAGAAATCACCTAACAGATCTACATTATAAAGCTCTGTAATCCGAATCTAAATCTACATCATAAAGCATATGTGATAGATGCTTAATCATAACGAACCGGCTTCCCCTGGCTTCTTTGCATATCAAGGGTGGCATTGAATAGTGGTTAATGGAGCTGCCCCGGTGGAATTCTTCCAGCTGTGTGACCTTGGACAAATCTTCCAACTGCGCTGTGCCTCGTCTGTAGAATAGGAATAAAAGTAATTTTCACCCCAGAGAATTGTTGTAAGGGGCAAATGAGCTTAGTCTTAACAAAGCGCTTGGAACAGTGCCTGATGTGTAGTAAGATCTCAGTAAATATTAATAGCAAACATTTGTTAGTATGAATAAGTTTCAGGTATCTTTGGGGATCTCCCAGATAGGCAGTATCAGGGACGGGTGGTACTGATCTCCATCTTCTAGGACATAGCAGAGTCTCTGGTTACAGCGATCAATCAGAAGTTGCTTTAGCGAATGAATGAATACATAGGGTCATGAGTCCTGGTGCCCCATGGGCTCAAGTCTTGAACGCTAAGAGGAATCCCACTTCCAACCCCAGCCCACCCTGCCGCTCCAGCCCACCAGGGAAGACACAGAATCATTTAGAATACGAAGACATAAATATGTTAGGGGCTAGATTAAATGCAGAATGAAAACTGGGGAAGATGACATCACAAATAAGCCCTTGAAGAAAAAGAAACTCAGGCTGATTCGGCGTACTCTCTGGCAAAACGAACCGTGATTTACTCCTGCAAGTTACCAACTGTAAAATATTTACAGCTAATTCCCTCAACCTTCCAGGGTGGCTGTGGCAGAGGGAGGCAGGCTGTTTCGGTAGTAAACCTGGGATGCAATTTCCACCTCAGTGGCCCTGTTTCCTGCGGCAACCTCAGGTGACAGCGTCATTTATATCTTCCATGCGTGCAGTCTCTTCTGCGTGTGCATGAGTCTCGATTACAGGCAGTTGAGGTTTGTGTGGTAGGCATTATGCATTTATGAGCTAGAGCAAACATTTACTGGTGCTAGTAATTCGTCTAGGGGGTGGAGGAAGAGAAAGGGTGGGGGCAGCCAGGCCCAGCACAGATCCTTGCAGGCTGCAAAATCAGCTCACAGGTGGGGAAGAAACGTCCCATCCATCCAGAGGCACCTGCTCTTCGAAGCTCATCTCCTGGCGTGTTGGTCTCTCTGTGCTTTCTGATCCGTGAGATCAACCTACAAATGCCCCAAGGCTCAGTCCTTGGACTTTTTCTCATCTCTGTATACTTTAGCATATGCCATCTGTCTGTGTTGGAAGCACCCAGATATTTCTCCACCCAGATCTCTTCTAGACGCGGATACCCCCTGCTTACCTGGCATTTCCATCTGGAAGTCCACAAGGCATCGTGAATGTGACATGTCTGAGGCAGAGCTCCTGCTGTTCTCCCCACCCCACACGCAGATTTTTTCTCCATGTCGTCCTCCAACAGAGTAAATGACCCGGAGCCCCCCCCAACGTCTCTCTGCCTCTCACGTCCCCCCATGTAATGCATCAGTGGATTCTATTAGTTCTTCCTTCCAAATATGTCCAGGATCTACCCACTTCACCACCCCCACTGCCATCTCTTACCTGGACCATGGCAGTGGCTTCCTTGTGGGTTTACCAGCTTCTGCATCAGGGGTACGGTCCATTCCAATGCATCAAGTAAGGGGTCCTGGAAAATTGCAATTCAGACCATGACCTTCTGCCCTCTGCTCAAAAAACTCCATGGATTTCCCATCACACTCAGAATAAAACTTCATCATCAAGCCTCCTGATACCTCTCTGACCTCAATCCTGCCACGGACTCCCCCTCTCACGGTCTCCAGACTGCCTCCATCTTTGCATGCACACTAAGAACACTCCTCCCTCAGGACCTTTGCACTGACTGTTTCCTCCGTTTAGAGCAGGCTTCCCCCAGAGACCCATGTAGTTTGATTTTTCACTTCCTTTATATATGTATTCTCAGGTAGAGAAGGATTTTTTAAACAACAACAACAAAAAAGGCTAGCCACAAAATACTGACAAATTAAACTACTTTAACATTGAAACTTTGGACCATCAAAAGACACATAAAGAAGGTGATGAATTGAGCCACAAACTGGGAGAAGATACTTGAACTCTATATAACAGGGAAAAGAATAGTACCCAGCATGTACAGAGAACAAACAGTCCAATTAAAAAATGGGCAAAAGATATATATGCTTCACTCAGGAGAAAACACAAATCATCAGTAAACAAAGATCTCTCAAGCTCAGAAAAATTCAAATGAAGACAGTAGCACAAATTAAGTCACACTGAAAAGGATGAATGTAAACTCATATGCACAGATGGAGTGAGGGTAACCTGCTACTTATAAGGGTGACTGTCACTGAGCGCATGGCTCAGCATTTCTGTTGTCTGGAAAATACACAAAAGGGACTCTTGCCTTATATCAGGAGGCATGTATTAGAATTTACAAAGCAGCATTGTTTATAAAGTAAAAATCTAGAAATAACCCCCATGTCCTTCATCAAAAACATGAAAACATAATGCCACATTCATGGGCACCTGGGTGGCTCAGTCAGTTAAGTGGCTGACTCTTGGTTTCAGCTCAGGTCATGATCTCAGGGTCATAGCATCAAGCCCCACATCCAGGCTCCATGCTCAGCAGGGAGTCCACTTCTAGATTCCCCATCTCCCTCTGCCCCTCCCCCTACTCATTGCAGGCACGTGCTCTCTCTCTCTCTAAAATAAACAAATCTTTTAAAAAAATAATGCCATATTCACACAATGGAATATTATACAGCCGTAAAAATGCAGCAGTATGAATAGATTATACAAAGATAACACCTAATTTTTGAAAATCAATAGAAGACTAAAGCCAGTATTATGCCATTTTAAAAAACCAACAAACCCAGCAGTGTGCTGTTTTGAAATGCATTGTGTGAGATATACACACACAAGGGAAGGATAAACACAAAATTCAAGAGAGTGGAGTTTTAGTCTGTAGGGCAATTCTTCAACAACTGTCAGCCTGCTTGTTCTTTTGTGGGGGGGTGGGGATCATGTAGTTTCGGTCAGTTACCAGAAATGATGAAGAATCCTTTACAGGAGGAGCGTTTAATTGCCAGGGTGACATTTTCCAGAATGCTCACATACTTGCTGTCCTTCTCCTTCTCTGGCATCCCTCTGACACAGCATCTAGCAGTGTTTGAGATGGTGGGGAGCTGCACACAGACAGCTTAACTTAGGGGTTCGTGTGTGTCCATTTTTATATTGTATGTATGCTATATATATGTATTCCAGGGAAGCCACACAGAGGAGAAGGCCCTCGGATCAGACATGTTATGAACAGGAGTTGGCCTAAACAGCGGGCAGGATAGGAAGGGCATTTCGGGAACTTGGAACATCATCTATAAAATCCCAGACTGACAAAATCTTGACATACCCGGAAAATGGCAAAAAGTTCCAAGAGAGCTCAAATGCAGGGTGCCTGGGGCACGTGGTGGGACTGTGGCCAGAACATAATGCTTCTCCCTGAGGAGCTAAGATGCAGGGGTCACCCAGACCTGGCTAATATTTATTCTTGCCAGCAGACTTTTCTTTGGAGTTTTGTCCCTCCCCTATTTCTGCTCAGCGGCACCCAACCATGTTGATTTCTACATGAAATTCTTTTCACATAAATGATTCTCAATGCCAAAAGTTCCTATGAAACTCCACCTGTCCCTGGAGATGCCTGGGTTTCTGGCAAAGGCATGTGATAACATCTGGAAAAAGCAGGGGGTTAATCTGGTCCAGCTAAGCAAACTTTTCCTGTGAGTCTATTTTGGCCTTTTTCCCAAGGAACTCACAGTCTAGTAGAGAAAACAAGGAAATATATATGTGCCATATGGTGTGGTGGGTCCATAATGGAAGCAGAGAGTTAGCCACAGGACAGCAGAGACCAGAAGAGGTGAGTGTCCCTTCAACGTGGGGAAAACAAGCCACATGAGCTGAGGCTTGAGGATAGTTATCGGTAACAAGATGTGGTGGAAATGACACGTTCAGTACCTTTAAGAGCTGGTGAGGGGACATGGGTACTCCCTCACTTTGTGAATGGGCACATAATTTGGCATGGCCACCACGGGGGGCTATTTGCCAGTATTTATTAAAACCTTTATACACAAACTCCCATGAAATGATTTAACTTTTCTAGGGCTGTGTTAAGGAAACACTCAAATAAGTACATGTTCAAGGATGCTCACTTCAGCCATATCTGTCCTCATAGAACATCTCTGACCACCAAAGGACCCTCTACAGAAGAATGACTGAATAAATAGTGGTTGGCATATACCATCAAATGCAACATTCATTTTTAAATGAGATGCACACTGGTTTGAAAAGATCTCGAGAAGTAGTGTTGAGTAGAAAACCCAGATTTTAGAAGGCTGCATGGGGGATGATACTGTTTGTATCCACATTCCCACAGAAGTGCACACACTCACCCAAAAGAAGGCTACCACCCAGGGCTCCGCACAGGGGTGGTAAGCTATGATAGTGATGATGAAGGAGTGATGGCGTGACGGAAGGCAGATGTGGAGCAAGCCCGGCGGGGGTGGGGGGGACATCTGCCCAGAGGGGGGGCAGTGGTGCTTGTTTTTCTTTTTACCAAGCTAGCCATTTGGACATGGAAAGGGAAACATTTTATTTCCCCGGAATCAGAGGAGCCTATCTCCTTCAACTCAAGGTGCATAGGTTTGAAGCTTACTGAGGACTCATCCACAGAGGTTGGCAAGGGAAGAGGAAGCCTGTCCCCCCAAGGCAGTATATTAAATGTGTGTTGATCTCTGGAATGGGAAGAAAGTTCTATGAACCAGGCAGTGTGAGTCCAGGCCAAAGATGAGATCCACAGTCAGCTGGGGAGCAATGTCCTGCTTCCCTGTGGTCTTTGGGCAAAAGCAGAATCTTACTTTGCCAGGGCTACAATGAGAAGGTCCAGGTAAGAGCTTGAAAAGGAACACCAAAGGGATAATTACTCGCCCTGAAACATTCTCCAAAAGCGGAGCTTTCTTAACAGGTTGGTCATCATTGCAGGATTACTGGGGGGAGAATTGAGAGGAAGAAGCATGTGGGCTATATAATCAGATATGCAACAAAGGCAGTGACTTCTTGTGTGCCCCTCCCCTGCCAGCCAGCAGCACAGATCCCAACTCCTGGACCTGGATCTTCCTGACACTCCCTTCCCTAAGGGCTAGAACCTGGCTAAGACTCTGAGTCCAGCCCCGGAGAGAAGTCTGGAAAAACGTGTAGAGCCTCACTGAAGGAGACTGGGGTCAGTATATGTATGCCTCTTTGATAGTGGTGAGATAGAATGTTTTGCACAGAAGTGGGCAGAAAATCCCAAACCTGTGGATAGAACACAAATAATGGAAATAGAGGAAAGACAGGATCTCCCAGGTGCATGTAAGTGCAACAGGTACTCTGACAGAGGCCATCTCTTATTTCTGGGCCCCATCTGCTGGGGTCACAGTGAGTGCTGACGTATTCTCATCCTGAGTGAGATGCAGTTCTTACCTGGCAGCTGGAGGCCAACAGGTAAGTGTGCTTGGCTATAGGAGTTAAGAAAGAGTGGAACCATGCAATTAGAGATAAGGAAGAGAAAATAATTTCCTTTCAGTCTTTTGGAAAAGATTTCATTTCAGTCAAAGGAGAAAATCTCATTGTGATGCTGATAGGTCTCTAACAGCTAACATTGGTAATTTCCTTTATCAAAAAGGAGATCTCAGACTCACAGTCCAGAGCAGGCCGGGGTCTCATCTGAAGTTCGACTGGAGAAGGATGACTCCCAAAATTGTGTGGCAGGGTTCAGTTCCATGTGGGCTGTTGACTGAGGGCCTAAGCTTCTTGTGGCTGTTGACAGGAGTCTGTCCTCTGTTTCTTAACAAATGGACCTCTCCCTATGGTGGCTTGCTTCATCAAAGCGAATAAGAGAGAGAGACAATAGAGAGGGTCTGCTAACAAGATGCAAGTTACAGTCTTACATAACACTCCATGGAAGTAATATCACATCCCCATTGCCAAATTCTGTTCATTAGAATCAAGTCCTGGGTCCTGCTCATGCTCAGTGTATGGAGATTACACCAGGGGATTAATATCAGGAGGTGGGGATGACTGGGAGCTGTCTCAGAGTCAGTCTGCCTGGCAGTTGTAATTGTTTTTCCATTCAAGGTAGTCACATGCAATTTCTGTTTTCAACAGATTTATTGAATCAAATAAGGATGAAATTGATTTAAAGAAAAATATTGAATCCATGATAACAAGAATGTAGGTGAGTGTCCAGAAATGGCAGAGTGTGACCCAGAGATTGAGAGATACTCAAGGTTATCAGGATGTGCGAATCCCAGTGCTTTTTCATTCATTCACTCATTGGTTCATTCATTTATCTGCCTGTATTAGGGATCTCCAGAGAAATAGAACCAACAGGGGATGGGATAGTAGACAGATATATAGATAGTTACATAGATATAGAGATGGGTGGGGGGGGAGATCTTTTATAGGAATTGGCTTATGGGATTATGAAGGCCAAAAATCCTATAACCTGCTCTCCACAAGCTAGAGAACCAGAAAAGTGAGTGTTGTTATTCACTCCAAGTCCAAAGAACTGAGAACAGGGGAACTGGTGTTATAAGTCCCAGTCTAAGTGTGAAGGCTGGAGAACCAGGTGAATTGAGGTCTAAGAGCAAAAGACAGACAAAATAAGCAAATTTGCCCTTCCTTTGCCTTTTTTGTTCTATTCAGACTCTCAATGGATTGGATGATGCTCACCTGCATTGGTGAGGGCAGATCTTCTTTTCTCGGTCAATGCTAATGTTGCCCAGAAACACCCTCCCAGACACACCCAGAAATAACACTTTACCCTCTACCTGGGCATTCCTTAGCTCAGTCAAGGTGATGCATAAAATTAACTAAGCATCACATCTGTCCGATGGTCTGTTCATTTGTTTATTCATGGAACAACATCAGTCTGGTTCCATTCCTGCCCTGTCCTCTGGGGTTGCAGAGATGGGACAGATGTGCTGTTGTCTATCAAGGAATTTGGTTTACTGATATGTTTCTAAATCCTGGATGCTCATTAGAATCCCCTGGAGAGCTTTTAGAATATACCAATGGTCAGACACCATCACAGAACAATTGAGTCAGAATCCCCAGTTGTGGGGCCTAAGGAATTACGGTGTTCCTCTGGAGTCACCAGTGTGGTGACTTCATGGCACCAGTCCATTTGCCATAGAACTGGCAGAGAAATTTTTGGAGATACTGTGAGCAATCCCCACAGCCACAAACCAACCAGAGAGTTCTACTCATTTCTTCTCCAGAGAATGGAGTTTCTGGGGAGGTGGTTGACTTTGAGGAGGGAACAGACTGAGCCCTGCACTGGACTCTAGTCCTTGGTCTTCATCCTTTTTTTCCCTGGCCCCCAGCATGAACTCTAGAACTGTCCATCAGTTCAAACTCCAGACTGAGCTCTTCCTCTGCTCTACCTTTCCAGAGGCTGGAAATGGGTGACTCCATATTACACATGTATTTCATGGTTGAGGTCTCGCCATGTCTAACTGGTTCTGCTTTAGAGGCTAGAGTTGGCATCAGCATCTTCAGCGGGGGAGGCTAAGCCGTCCTACTTTGTCACCAGCTGGTGGCCAGGAGATGGAGACCTACCTAGCATCAATTTAAACTTTCTTTCACCTCCCTTGTCCTGCTCTGGCCTCTTGGGGTGCATGAAATGAGTGTATATGTGAGTGTGCATATTCAATAACGTCATTCATTTATTCGTTTCTTATTAACCACCTATTACGTACCATGCTTTATGAGAGATAGATATACAACCTAATAAATAAGACAGTTCTGCCATCATGAGGCTTAATTCCAGGTGGGGAGGCATCAGCCACCACGTGAACCAATAAGCAAATTAGGTAATTGTAGGTCTTTTTTTTTTTTTTTTTTTTTGACAGAGAGCGAGCACAAGTAGGCAGAGAGGCAGGCAGAGGGAGAGGGAGAAGCAGGCTTCCTGCCGAGCAGGGAGCCCGATGCAGGGCTCGATCCCAGGACCCTGGGATCATGACCTGAGCCGAAGGCAGCTGTTTAACCAACTGAGCCACCCAGGCGCCCCAGATAATTGTAGGTCTTGACCAGTGTCAGAAAGTGCAATGAAGAAAAAGCAGGACAGTGAGATAGAAAGTGACTTGGAACAGGCATTATTTTTGGTAGAATGATCAGGGGAAGCCTTTCTGACATAACTTTTAAGTGGTATATAGATGTCCCCAATTGTCATCACTGATGGACCAGACCAGCACTATCCAATAGAATGTTATGTGATCATGGAATATACTCTACCTGCATCTTCAACACAGTAGCCACAGGCCTTTCGTAGTTATTGAACACCAAGGACTTGAATCTTTAACTTCTTCTTTTTTTGTAAGCCCAACACAGGGCCGAAACTTACAACCCTGAGATCAAGACCTAAGCCGAAATCAAGAGTCGGACACTTAACCGACTGAGCCACCCAGGTGCCCCAAACTTTATTTAATTTTAATTAATTTACATTGAAATAGCTACATGGGGCTAGTGACTTCTGCATTGGACAGCACGAGCCAGACACGTAATATGAGACCTGAATAGTGAGCGGAAGCCTGCTCTGCAGGGACTTGGGGAAATAGCCGGAGAGGATAAGGGCAGAGCCAATGCAGAAAGGAAGGAATCTGGAGTGCTGGCGGCAGAGAGAGGGCCAGCAGTGCTGGGACCTTGAGCAAATGTGATTGAGCTCAGGGACATATCATACAGAGACCATGAAGAGGGTGGTAGATTTTTTTTTTTAATATAATGAGAGATGATCGAAATGATCTCAGCAGAGGAACGATATAACAATAATGATAATGATAAAAATTAGAGCTAAAGTTTACATAGATTTATGAAGTGGGCTTTATGTCTCATTCCATCTTCAATCCTCAGTAGCATCAGGGGAGGGAGCCTGGGGCGGGGCTGACCAGGCTGATGGGCAGGTGGCAGATACTGCCATGTGACGTGCTGGGAAAGTCATCCGGTGAATTTCGGTGCCTCCCTTTGAGCACGTTTTCCTTCCTCCCTTCCTGTATTTTTCCTTTCCTTATTTCCACCTATGCTCTCTTCTCCTTCTTCCCTTCTTTCTCCCATCCTCCAGCAAATATTTATCGAGATCAGTTTGATTCTAGGCATTGTGTGAGATGCAGGGACACAACCACACACGAAAGTGTCAAATTGCCCTTCTTCTTTGGAGCTTGCTTGCTTTTGGAGGACAGACAGACTCTACAAGGAAAAATAAACACATAAACAAGATAATTTCAGATAAAAAATAAGCCGGATGAAGTGAACAAAAGAAGCTGGTGTGAAGGAGAGTAGTTAGATGGTGCCTGGGGAAAGGGATTGTGCTCTGAGTGGGTGATGTCTGAGCCCAAACCTGAATAATGAGGAGAATGAGGAGTCAATTATAGGAGCAGCAGAGGGGGTGTGTGTGTGTGTGTGTGTGTGTGTGTGTGTGTGTGTGTGTGTGTGTGTGTGTGTGTGTGTGTGTGTGTGTGTGTGTGTGTGTGTGTGTGTGTGTGTGTGTGTGTGTGTGTGTGTGTGACAAAGAGAGACAGAAAGAGACCCTGCAGGGGATTGGTGTGCAGGAATGTCTGATAATATAAGAATCTTCCATCCTCATAGTATAGCCTGTGCATGTTTGTGTATATCTTTTTTTAAAAGATTTTATTTATTTGAGAGAGAGAGAGAACATGAGCAGGGGGGAGGAGCAGAGGCAGAGGAAGAAGCAGGCTCCCCGCTGAGTAAGGACCCCGATGTGGGGCTGGATCCCAGGAGCTCCCCCCGTATCATGACCTGAGCCGAAGGCAGATGCTTAACCAACGGAGCCACCCAGGCGCCCTGTTTGTGTATATCTCTCTAGGTGTGTGCTGAACTTCTTTCCTATCTATCTGTCATTTCTCCATCTGCTATATGATCAGATTGATTGGTTCGAAAATCTGTTTAGTATTTCGTGCGCCCCAAGCTGTGAAAGTCGGATCTAAATACAGGCACAGTGGGAAGCACTAATTAATTTATGATTGTACTTAACATCTTTGAAGCTGGAGATCTTGATTTGGGGCTGCAAGTTTAGGAAGGAAATATCTCAAGGACAACATGGAAGGCTCTGACAGGGGCGCTTTGTAGAAGAGGCTGTCTGTCCTACCATCCTGGCCCCATGCAGGGAAAAAGGGGGCTTCTGGGCTGCATTCTTGCAGCTAAGAGTACCAGTTGCCTTCAGCACTACCTCAGTCACAGGCAAGTGCTTTGAGTGTGATCTGTCTAGCTGACCAGGTTCCTTGGATCACTAGGAGGGAGCACGTAAACATTATTTGTGAAAGCCAAGTTCATTTTAAGGATGCACACTGAGTAAACATTAGATGATCTCACCATCTGCACAGGTCCTAGGTGGCATTCTCTGAGAATGCGTAATACATAGACTTCATGCAGAATTAGCAACAATCATCAACACTTGTGCTGGTCTCAGGGTGGTAGGATCGAGCCCTATGTCAGGCTCAGCGGGGAATCTGCTTGGGATTCTCTCCCTCTGCCCCTCTCCCCACTCATGCTTGCTCTCTCTCTCTCCCTCAAATAAATTAATTAAATCTTTAAAAAAGAATAAAATAAATAAAAGAGCCCTAATCCCTTTCATGAGAGCTTCAGCCTCATTACTAATCACCTCCCAAAGGCCACACCCCAATACCATCACATTGGGTGTTAGGGATGAGTGTATGAATTTGGGGGTTGGAGGTGGGGAACACAAATATTCAGTTTACAGCGGCCTCATAAGCACCAGCCCTTTTAATCCTCGCAAAACATTCTATGCGATTGGTCTTGGTTGTGATCTCCACTGTATATAGTGTATATAGTATATACACTCCACTCCAACGTTCTTTAGAGTAAGGACGGCAGAAGCAGGCTCTTGGGGGCCAGAGGACAGGTGCGTCCGCTGCCAACAGCTTGGGGGACATTCCGTTTTGGGCAGAACACCAGGCTCCAGAGGCACAGCCACAAATGGCCAATCAAGTGATGCTCTAGGCAAGCAGGGGTTGATGGGACCTCCACCAAGGGCTCAGGTGAGAGTCTTGAGAAGCATGTGGAAAAAAGCAAGGGGTGGTCCTAGAAAAGGAAAGACTGGAATGAGAACCTGGCATATAGGTCGTCACCTTCATGAAAAGCAGTGTCTTTGTCACTCCGGGTTGCGGTGGCCCACATGGTCAGAGGCCACAGGGCTTCGATGTGCATAGGGGAGGCATGGCAAGTGGGACTTGGATCTGCATCAAGATGCCGGTGAGAAGGAAGGAGGCTGGCCGCGTCCCAGAGGCAGGGCTGAGCTGACACACAGCTGGGAGTGCAGGGGGGAGGCGGAGAGACTTGGAAAGCAGCCTTCCTGAGAGGAACCCTCTCCTGTCACCGTCTGTTAAATCGTGAGCACGATGACCCAGTGCAAACATGCTGACACCTCCATAATCATCATTTAATTGTGGCACCTGCCCTTTGAAACACTGAGCCCGAGGAAAGAAAATACAATAAAACAGCTAACGGAGGTTGGTGTATGAGGACCTGCAGTGGGGCACTCTTTGAACGTGTATGAATAAAGTATCAGAGAGGGGCGCTCTGGGTGGAAACCCCAGGCAGGGACAGGTGAACTGTGTTCCAGAATCTCACGGATTCAAAGTCAGGGAGCATCTTGTCTTAGAACCTCCAGGGCAAGATGGTCCAATAACAAAAGAGAAAAGAGCTGGAGGGACAGCTGCAGATAAAGCTGAGGTTATAGGCAGACAATGCTTTAGATTTTAGAACCTTGCTTCCAACCTATGGGCTTGAGAATTATTACAAAGGACTTCCCTGTCCCTATAGATGCCACACATGGAGTAGAATCTAAATCAATAAAAATCTCATACACACACACACACACACACACACACACACACACACACACACACACACCTGGGGCAATCTGATTTCATTTTAAAGGATTGTTGAATTCATAGTTGCTTTCTCTCCATATGTGTTTTCCAGATCAAACCATTTGAACAAGTTTGCTTCCATCCCATGCTGGTCTCATCGATGCCAAAGATGGATGGTGGCACTGGGAAAGTCAGGGACAAGAGGGAGAAATGGAAGTGATGCCTACAACTCGCGTAAAATGAGGCATGGTCCCCCAAAGTGGCCAGGTTCTGCCCAGAACTGCGCCTTCCCAAATGCTTGAGCACCTCAGGGTGCCAAAGAGAAAAAGAGTTCTAGTAATTTACTAGAATATATGCCCAACCAACCTGTTGGGTGCTCTAAGAGTGGGTTGTATCAACACCTACTTGAGAGGGGGGTTTCTGTGGCTCAGTCATCATTTACATAGGGGTGCATCTATTAGGCAAACTACGGTAGTCGTACAGATTCAGAATTGGGCAGGGCCATTGTCCCACCCTCGCTCAACAAATAAATTTGTTCGCACCTACTATGTGCTACATTACACTGGCAGCCAGAACGGCTAGGTACCCGTGCTCTCTACCAGGATGCCTGATACATTTTCTTGTGAATGAATAGGAGATGTTATGCCCATTCAACCAAGATGGAACAGGGATTCAAAGATATGCAGTGGGTTTGCTCAGATGGTTTAGAGATGGAACCCTGAAGTTAAACGCTCAGCCACACACCTTTGTCAGGAGAGCATGCACTTAGCAAAGCTTCTGGAGGAGGCAATGGGGGAGGGCTGGGATTCAGTTGACCCTTGGCCAATGATTCCCAACCCGAAACTCATGCATGTCTGTGCATTCTCAGAAACAAGGACCGACCTCTTAAACTATTCTTACTATTTCACAAAAACACACGCTTCTTCAGGGCAAGATCTTGCTCTTGGTTTTATCTCCCGATTCTAGCACAGTGCCTGGCAACACATGAATGGGTACTTTTCTTTTGCTTTTTGGCTAAAATTTGTTTCAGCATAGTGATCTTGGCTTTCTCTGGTGCAGAAACACTAATTGTATATAGCTCTGATATAGACAATAATAAATGTGTAATTATTTGGATAAGTGGTTCCAAAACTCAGATCCAGTGAAGGGAAACATCTATAGGATAGGAGATCACTATGGAAATCCGAGGGAAGGCATTCAACCCTCCGTGATAGACTGGCATTTCTCCACCCTCCAGAGGCAGTTGGGCACACCTAGAACACCTAGTTATCTTCTGAGCTCCAGAGAAAGTTCTGTGAGTCCTCAATCTGCCTGGCGCCAGTTTCTCTTTGGGGCCTGATCCAAGAACATGTATATGGAGATCTTAATATTCCGACCAGCTCCCGACTATTCAGGGAGTGAAAATACCACTGGGTTGATTAAAAACAAACAAACAAACAAAACCCCAAAAAACTGTGGAGTCCTCATTGTACTCATTTGGGAGATCGAGAACCACCTCTGAATAGCTGTGTGTCAGCCTACTGTTGAACTGGAACTGGCCCGAAAGGGGTCTTCCTTTTTTCTGTTTTGATTTGTCTTGTATTGTGTCTCTGGCCCCAAAAAGACTTAGTGTATATGGTATCATTAACTTCTAATCTTTTGAGATAAGTGCCACCCCATGTGGTTCATGACACTTGGCAGTCCCCAGAAGGGAATAAGGAGCATCTTTTCCCAAGTAATTCTTCTCTCAGAGTGGAATATGTTCTCCTATTCCCTCACTTGCCCTTTCTGGTTGCTGGCATATACGGATATCCCAGACCCTTGCCTTATTCACTTGTGATGACATCTTCAGAAACGTATCCCCTTAGGGCCCTGGGCTGCCTTACAAAAGGTGTCAGAGGTGGCTCTGAATAATGATCAGTAGAGGACTTCTGTTCAGGCTCATCATGTGAGTTTCAAGTCAAGTTTAATTTGTATTAGAATAAAAACCTTTCTTGAAACCCCAGGGCCAAGGGATGTATGGTGGTGGTGGTTGGGGTGGGGAGTGAAGGTAGCGATGAAATTCCCTGCCTTTTTTTCCAGATGAGTCTCCCAGGGCAAAAACCAAACCCAGGATAATTTCTCCATATGTCACTATAATCCATAAATTATTAATATATCATCCAGCTCCATCTGCTCTGAGTCCCATAACCCCACTCCCAAGGCCTTCAAGCTTAGCAAATGGCCCCAGTCTTCTGACGTCGGGAATATCAAAGCCATTAGGAGGAAGTTCCTCAGTATTTCTCTCCCTGATCCTACCCATGTCCCACCACATCTTAAGACTTTATTAACTCTAATGCTAGGTTTCTCTCTGGGTAAGAATGCCTACTGGACCCTCATTTCTCCACTGGAGGTTGATAGCCTATCCCTTCCTCCAGGCTTTAGCTCCACTCTGGACCTTCCTCTCTTTGTCCTATTGAAGAGTGGTGAGGACCACAGGCTCTGCTGGGTTTCAAATCCCAACCTGCCACAGAGGAGCTGTGTGATCTCAGTCAAGGCACAAAACTTCTCTGAGCCTCAGTTGGTTCATTGAGAACATGGGGAATAAGGAGTATCTACCCTCTCTGCCTACTTCAGTAGGGCTCACACTCCTACCGCCTCCCTGACAAAGACCATCCTAAACCTTCTAACCCTAAAATAGCTGTGCCTGCCTGGCCCAAACTTTAAAACAACAAAAATGCCTAAGACCTGGGTTTGCTTTTTTTCCCCCACAGTGTGGCCATGTGTCATTTAAAACTGGAATGCTTTCCTCATTTTTTTTCTGGTTACTTATATCTTCAAAGCCCAGTTCCTTCTTCTCTTTCTCCTCCTTCCTCACTCCTGCCTTTCTTCTTGTCTTTATTTCTGCCCTCTCTTCTAATCTTTTTCATTCTTTGCTACTTCTCTTCCTCTTCTCTTCCTCTCCTCTGCCCGCACCTTCTGGTCTCCTCCTTCTCCTTGTGTGGTCGTGCAGGAATGCAGCTGAGACTCGGTGGGGATCATTTGGTTTGAAAGGAGACATCTGCCCACAACAGAGATGTGCCACCTGAACCACAGACCAGACATGGGCTATTCAGACCTTTCCTTCAAAGAACTTACAGTCCATGGAGGGCAGGTACCAGGCATGCGTGATCATCAGTATATACCCAACACCTGCTGCATAAGACGCACCAATAAATACTTGATGGGATTAATGAGAGGATTGATATTAACATAGCCCTTTCATTGTGCAGCTCCAGAGAGAAAATCCCTGTCCTCAATTCATTCAGCAAGTTAGTTGTTAAGTCTGAGCTCTAACTCAAGATCCCTCTAACTCAAGATTTCTTGGCTTCAATTTGGCTGGTAGTCATATGGCCCCAGGGCATGCTGCTTTTCTTGGGTCTTATATAAGACATGTAGTTTCCAAATGGTTTGAATATCAGCCTTCAGAGATTTCCAGGATTCCTGAATCTGGGCTTAAAAAGCACGATGGACTTTCCAAGAGAACTGGGCAGGGCATAGTCCTGCCTATGTGTCCTTGGACAGGGTTCAAGGTCACCCCAGCTCTCCAGATCCACGTGTATATAACAGACTCAGTGAATCCTATGGTATTTGTGAGCTTTAGCCAGGAGAACTGTGTGGAACTGCCTTGTTCCGGGCTTGGCAAACAGCAAGAGCTCGATTGACTTTCTAAGTGAGTTCTTTCCTCAATGTGGAGGAAGTGGTCCTACCTCATGCCCTTGCTCTAACCACCATTCTCTTGGGTTACAGTTCATCAGGAGGGCTCAGAACATATTGCTAATTTATGCACCATTTGTTCCACGGGAAAATGCATTTGGGAAAATGTGAGCTGCCCACGTTATCTCCAATTCAGGCAAGCCAAAGGCAAGCTCTGCCACTGACCCTTCCAGAGAGAATGGGCACTTTATATCTGACATGGGTGATTGCTTTCTCCCTCGGTGTTCATGATGGTATCCATTTGCTTCAATTGAGGAGGCCCCAGAGAGAGATATCACAAATTGAACGATGTAGCTTGATCTGGCAAGAATTTCTGGGGATTCTGGCCTGGATTTCTGTAACTCCCAGTGGTAAGTCAATGACAGCCCACCTTTACAACATAACATAATGAGGCTCGTTTTAACATTCAGCTTTGCCACCCACTAGCCGAGTGACTTTGGGCAAGTCCTGTGACCTTGCCCAACCTCTCTAGTTCTGTTAATCATTGTCAGGCAGCCATAAAGGGCTCAGGCTAGCTATGGTGCAAGACAGACCTGGGATTGAATTTCAACTCCACTTCTGTGACTTTGGGCAAACAAATCCATTTCACTGGGCCTCAGTTTCCGGACCTCTATAATGGGGATAACAGTAGTGTCCAAGATAGTTGTTTAAACATTCACAGCTAACATATTGAGAACCTTATCTATATAAGGGACTCTTTTCAATATTAACTTACTTCATCTTCCTAAAATCCCTCCGAGATGGATCTTATTAGTACGATGCCCCTTTTCCAGATAATGAGACGGAGCAACAGATTACCTGGGTTAAGTCATTCGCCCAGGGTCACACAGCTAATAAGTAAGTGGATCCAAACTTGGAAAGTCCGGAGTCTGTGCGCTTAACCGACTAGGCTGGAGAGTCCAGTGTCTTGAAAGTGCTTAGAGAAGTGGATCTGGCATCAGAATTTGGATTCAGACCACAGCCTAGAGTGAGCACTCTGTGACCGGAGGGTGGTAACTTTTGTTGGCAGCATCTCCAGAGAGGCCCCCAGAGCGACGACCCGCACTCACACAGGGCTTGTGCTCTGCAAAGCACCCCCACCCCCCGGAGCCGGAGTGGGGGCTGGTGAGTGCGTTGGATGGTGGCTCGCAAACATTTGGGGCTACGAGAGCAGATGTGTGATCTTGTAGCACGCTTCTCGCTTCAGGCCTGTGTGTTGACTTTGATGTCACAGCTGCTCTGAGCACCCCAGATACTGTTAACGAGCTGTTCCAAACCCAGATGTGGTGTTTTCTCCCCATATGGTCCATACTGAAGTGCATGGTCTTTCAGACAGTGATGGCACAGAACTCACTCACACCAAACCCCCATGCGTGGAAACCCTACTTAGAGGGGCCATGCCCTGCAAGCTGTGCCCCAGTTCTCCTCGCGTCCAGGGATCAGGCTTTCATCTGTATGCCATTCCTGGGTTCATCCAACAACCCCAGAGAGTGAGGGGGTGACCACCATATGTGGCGGGCACTAGGTTAGACCCAAGAGATACAAAGGTGAATAGAACATTGCCCATAGCTTCGAGGGACTGAGACTAGCCATGAAGGGCTGGGGAACAAGTCCTATTATGACAGTATCCTAAGCTCTATGATTCAGGTAGTTAGCAAGGACTGCAGGAGTGAAAAGGAATTCGTGAATGAATGAATATAACTGGTGCAGAATCTGTTCCGGGAAGGGGGAATGGCTACTTCATAGAGGCTGAGCAGCTCCTGTGGATCTTCTTACTGACAACAAATCCTGAGTAGCTTGTACCACACGACTCTCTCTTGGCTCAATGAGATGGTCTCACCGCGTATGCCCCAATGCCAGACCTCTCCCTCAGTGACATGTTTTATTTAATTCATCTGTAACACAATCAAAGACATTTAGACTCCTCTGCTCCCCTCTGCCTTCCCCGGCATCCCTCCTCTCGTTCCCTTTTGCACTGAGCACGGAGCTGGGCATACAGTGGCTTGGAGGTGGGGTGTCCTTTCATCCCAGATGCTTCAGATAAAGACTTGAGATCCCTACATGTCTTGACAGACCGTAGCAATTAGCCAAAGTGAAGGAGATGAATTTGAAAGGGGCCCATCGTAAAAACAAATGCACACAGAGGTCTGAGAAGTGAATGGCAGAGAACAAATGAGAAGAAAAGAGGGGAGGGGGGAAGGGGGAATGGTTGGCCCCGTGATGGGTATTAAGGAGGGCACGTACTGCGTGGAGCACTGGGTGTTATACGAAAACAATGGATCGTGGATCACCACATCAAAAACTAATGATGTATTGTATGGTGACTAACATAACATAATAAAATTTAAAAAAAAAGAAAAATCTAGCAGCTGCTCTTGCACTAAAGAAAAAAAAAAGGCCACGAAATAAACAAGCAACAGTATATGTGAGGGATTAAAAATCTGGGTAGGGCCATGTAAAAATATCTGTCTTCAGGCATTTTTTTACATCAGTCTTTATTTAATATTTTCATAATGCAACATGAGTTTCATACTAAAAGAATATATCCCTCCAATTGAAATCAAAATAGGACATCGGCATGTTCCTTGAACTCAGGCTGAATTCATCTGTCACCAGCCTCCAGGTCAGTGTGGTTGGTGATATGGGCTTGAGTGAGAATAGCCTTTACCCCTAGACCTGTTCCTTCGTTCACTTGTTCAGCTTTGCCATGTTTGGGTCAAGTAGAAGTATTTTTTCCTTGCTTTTCTCTAAGAATTGCTGTGCCAACCGTCTTATAGACCTAGTGTAGGTTTTAAAGACTCTGGTATTCACCGGGTACTATTCTAAGTATCTAACTGCATTATCACATTTGATTTTCGTTATAATCCCAGGAGGTAGGCACTCTGCTTAGCCCTATTTTTTTTGAGATGAGAAATTTGGGGTTCAGTGTGGATTAAGGATGCTTCCTAGAGGTCCTCTGAACTTCAGAGTAAATTCAGGTTTTATCAACTTCCCAGGGGCGAGGGTAGTCAGAAATTCTTCAGTCCTGCACATCTGACTCCCAAAGGTTCTGCGTTCCTGAGCCCTGCACCTCCGAATGACACAGTTAAATCTGGTGAGAGCCCAACAGGCACATAAAGATGTCCAAACCACTTTGGAGAATACGTTAGTCCAAGACGAGCACGGGCTATGGCTTTAATCTGAAGACTTCTGGCTGTCCAGCCATTACGTGCTAACAACATCTAATTCTATGTGAAGCTCTCTACCGGGCAAATTCCTCTTGCCTAATAAAAGTGCTTGCCAAGAAAGCTCAAAACCCAGTAGCAATTAATTATTGACAGAGCATGTGAATTAGAGATAAAAGAAAAGTTGTTCTTTCTCCACACATGCGAGAGTAAATAAATTTAATTATAGTAGGGGAAGCTAAGGGATCTTCGTCTGTATTAAGTTTTATTAGCTGAGACATTTAAAAGCATGTCATCATAAAAAAAGAGGTCTTGTGTAATCCTAAATGTACCACTTTGGTGCAGGGCTCAGAAATGAATAGATTTAATGGAACACATGGTGGTCATCGATGGCCTGCTGTACCGACAGGTCTAACAGGTTTATTGTCTGTTAACTTTGGTCTACATATGCCTACAGCAAAATAACTGCGTAATAGGATCCCGAGCCTCTTTTATCATTGATAGGCCTGCCACATTGGGATTGGGGGACAAATAGCATCAAAACTCCTTTAATGTCTTGAAGCTCCCAAATGGGACGTGGCCATTCTGAAGGTGAACACGGATGGAGGGGTGGGCATGGAGATGCATCGTAGGGAAGGAAACCGAGAGACATGGTGTGGGATCTACCACTGGCTCACTGGGCAAGCTGGGGAGCAAAGTAAAGAAGAATTCCATTTCTAGAACCAGACCCATGCTGGATGCCTTCACGCTGTATGTCATTTTTTTCTGAACTTGAACTTGAGGTGAGCTTTAGGGTTTTACAGAGGAGAATAAGGGGACGTGATTAAACTTGTTCAGGTCACAAAGCCTATCTGGTTCCCTGTCTCTAGGCTTCATTTCTGCATTTGCACAGTGGTGCCTTTGGACCAGGTCAAGGCTCAGCATACATTTTCCTAAAGGGCCAGTGAGTAAATATGCTTGGCTCTGAGTGTCTTAAATTCCCTGTTGCAACTACTCAGCTCTGCTGTTGTACCACAAAAGCAACCAGGGACAGTACATCAAGGAAGGAGTGTGGCTGTGTTCCAGGGAAAGTTTATTTATGGGCATTGAAATTTGAATTTCATATAATTTTCATGCATCACAAAATATTATTATTATGTTGGGTTTTTTTCCTAACTGTTTAGAGATTAAAAATCAGTCTTAGCTGAGAGCCATACAAAAACAAAAAAAAAAGAGAGGCAGGGAGTAGTTGGCCAACCCCTGGTCTAGATAATCTTTGAGTTCTTGAGGCGCTCAAACATTTTCCAAAAGCTGCTACGACAATAGTAACTTCCTTGATTTATTAAGCTCTTGCACGTGCCAGATTCTGTGCTAAATGCTTTACAAGTGTTATCTCCCTTAATCCTTCTACTACAGTGCGAAGTAAGTGCTATCATTACCTCTGTTTCAGAGATTACACAAAACTAATACATAGAGAAATTAAGAGCATATCTCCATTGAACGTAACTGGTAAGAGATAGGGCTGCAATTGAAACCCAGGTGTATGAGGTTCCCAAGAATGAAGGCGGAAGCCTTATGCTGCCTGTCCTGATAATACCATAATCAGAGCCATAGTGGGACATAGAGTTAAAAAGAATCCCTAGGATTTATCAACAAATTTTATTTTGTAGCTCCCCACGAGGCTCTTTATGTCACACGTTTTGTGTGAACAGTTAAAACGGTTCTCGATGGGAATGACCACTCTCTTTCCTTTCCCTTCCTCTTCCAGAAATGTGATGCCCAAGACTCTGGATGGGCAGGTAACCATGGAGAAGACACCGAGTTACTTCGTGACAAACGAGGCTCCCAAGCGCATCCATGCCATGGCCAAGGACATCAAACTGATTGTGGTGGTGAGGAACCCTGTGACCAGGGCCATCTCTGACTATACTCAGACGCTGTCAAAGAAACCCGAGATCCCCACCTTCGAGGTGCTGGCCTTCAAAAACCGGACCCTAGGGCTGATCGACGCCTCCTGGAGTGCCATTCGAATAGGGATCTATGCTCTGCACCTGGAAAACTGGCTCCAGTATTTCCCCCTCTCCCAAATCCTCTTTGTCAGTGGTGAGCGACTCATAGTGGACCCTGCCGGGGAAATGGCCAAAGTACAGGATTTTCTAGGCCTCAAGCGTGTCGTGACTGAAAAACATTTCTATTTCAACAAAACCAAGGGGTTCCCTTGTCTAAAGAAGCCAGAAGACAGCAGTGCCCCAAGATGCTTAGGCAAGAGCAAAGGTCGGACTCATCCCCGCATTGACCCCGATGTGATCCACAGACTGCAGAAATTCTACAAGCCCTTCAACATGATGTTTTACCAAATGACTGGTCAAGATTTCCAGTGGGAACGGGAAGAGGGTGACAAATGAGGTTAGAGAAGCAGAGGGAAGGCTAGTGAATAGCTAAGGAGGCTCCTTACCTGAGTCCTGAAATCCCCCTCACCGGGGTCTATGGCCTCAGCCTCACTGGAGTGCCAAGTAGACCCCCTCCTTTGTCCAGCTGGGACTGCTTCCAGTGCTGTAGGCTTAGGCAAAGGGATGGATCCCATGGCATCCTCATGGAGGCATTGGGTTTGCCAGGGCAGCGGCATCTGGTTGACCAGATGGCCACCAGGAGCCACTGCTAATTCTTGTCTTCTGCTAATTAATAGAGTCTAAAGACAGGATAAATAGCTGTCAAGGTCAGAGACCATGCCAGGAATGTTTCTTTAAGTGATTAAAAAAAAAAAAAAAAAAGAGGAAGGAAGGTCTACTTTGGCCACTTTAGAAGCCTGAGTCCTAGCCCTGCATCTGGCACAGCCCTCTGCTGTACAAACCTTTGCTTTGGCATCTCTCCAGAATGCTATTTGTGGCTGAGTGCTCCAGGACTCCTAGGGAGCAAGGTCCTTTCTCTGAGGTGTCTCTAGCCTTCTCCTTAAAGGTCTCATCCCACAACCCTTTGACATCCCCTCTCCTCACCTTATGAAGGCAGAGACATGCACGTTCCTCACCAGAAAACAAAAAAACACAAAAATAAAAGCTGACACCCTTGGAAGCCTTCTTTCCAAGAGCCCTCCAAGGAGGGTCCCGGGCTGTGGTGAAGCTTAACATAGGCCCTCATGAGAGAATCAGGCCTACATGGCTGTTCTCGGAGCCGTATGATTGCCTTTGAGTTCTAAGCCCTGAGGCTGGTAAAGATAAATGTTATTTCTGGGGGTGAAAAAAGAAGGCCAGATCTTTTGGTGGGAGGTCTCCATACATGAAGACCCTTAGCACCACAGTTCTGAGGAATGCTTTCAGGATGGGCTCTGTCCCTTGGGGTCCTTAGACGGGCAAGGACCAGATAGTTGGCATGTCTTCCATTATGAGTAATCCTGAGCAACACAACCAACAGGGGATCAGTCACCATTCTTGTTTGCCCCACCATGTCCTCCTCATGATCATCTGATGCTTCACTTACTCTCTTCAGAGATGGCACATTGGGGCTGGGACAGACCCTCCCATCTATGGCGGGTCTTCAGATCCAGTCTGCGGATGCAGGGGAGAGCAAGGGCTGTCTGTGGACAACCCTATCAAGGGCTGCTGAACGAAGTGTCCCTTCCCTTTACTCTGATTTGATTAAAAGGCCACATTTGATGCCACGCACTTGTTCACAGATCTCCAAAACCAGGAACTGTTCTAGTAAATTTGGAAATATGTATGAGTGGGGGGGAGCTAAGTCTGTTCACCTGTTATTAAATTCATTTCTCCCGCTAAATGAAAACTGTGTTGTTATAAAGCTTAATGCAACCTGATTGATGGGCTTTGATGGTGTGTTTGTATTGGTCACCTCCAACCCCACCCTGACCCTCGAATTCTGGAATGATCCCTCCTCCTCCGGGGTGGTCAGAAAGCCCCAGATTAGAGAATCTTATGGGAGATTCTGTCTGCAGGGCCAGATAATTCTCAAAATAGCACAAAGGAAGTGGCTCTCAAAGGACTGCAGCTTTCTCTCTCTTAACTAACCCTGGCGGGGGATAGACTGATACACTACTCAGAAACAACCTTACAAATAATTTTTTGCCAGATAAGAAAGTGGTTTTTGAACCGAAGGCAGCGAATATGCTTTCACCAACAAAGCAAAAGATACAGATAAACACATACAGGCATATACAAACCCATCTCTTTGAAAGAAGAGAATGCATGCTGGTTCAGAACAGTGTTTTATGGGCTGATGTGGGCCTTGTGGTATAAGCAGAGCAAAGAGTGGGTCTAGCTACCCATCGGGGCGGCTGTGGGACTTTTTTCAGGCTACAGCTTCTTACCATCATTCCTGACCACACTTCTGGTGGAATCAGGAGCTCTAGGGTAGAGCTCAGACACCTGTCCTTTCAAAAATATTCTTAAGGGAGCTGGGATTGAGAACAGATGGAGGCAAGTCTTGCTTGCTTATTTCTTTGCCCTGTCATTCTCGGTCCTGTCCTCCTTGTAAGCTTTTGTGGGGATTACTCCCAAGAGAAATGGCCCCCAGGGTGTCATGGCTTCCTGGGACAAACATGGTCTTTCTTTTTTTGGGGTGGGGGGAGTTCAGTGAGATCTAGGTAAGAGTTAATCTCACAACAGTCAAAGGAGCGTCTGATTCTAAGAAGGCTTTAAAGATATTTTTCTACCAGCCAAGAGGGACCATTACACCAGCCTACCCTTACCCTCATCTCTTCTAAGCTGGGTGGACATAATTGACTCAGGCCCTCAATTACACTCACTTTCCACTTTCCATCTCCCTGGCTGTCTCTCCGTCCCCATAAACCCAGAACATTAACACCTTAAGTGCCATTTTTTTAAAAAAACCTAGTAATTATGTGTCCTCAAATAAATATGACAAGCAAATCCATTTTTAATAGGGTGAGCTGACGGTTCACCAATAGGCCATTCTCACCTGGAAAATAAAAGTGGGGAATCGCCCCCCCCCCCTTAAAGTATGTATACACTCTTGCATCTAACAGCAGGCTTAAATTCTCTGGAGAAATTGGGCAGAAGCCAAAGCCTTGAGAGCTTGAGGGTTTTTATCTTAAGGGTCTATTTGGCGATATGGTTGAAAGCTCATGGTTTGGAAAAGAAATGCAAACTTGACATGCTTACGGTCTATTTTCTGCAGTGTCTACTCTAACTTGATGCATGTGACTCTGGGAGTGAGCCACTAAGACATGCCCCCTTCTTCAGTGGGGAAACTTGACAAAGGAATTATTTCCTATCCAGAAAAGCCAAGTCAACCTGCTAAAACAGAGTCAGGTTAATAATACTTCTGCCCTATTTAAACGTGAGCATTGCAACTCGCAGGAGATTGAATTTTGTATTTGATTTCAATTAGCAAAGCATGAATTATATTTAATTTTCTATTTCCCTCTTTTCCCTCGAATGGATGATTCACAGCTCTGGAAACTGCTGCGTGTGGTTCAGAGATGAGAAAAGGAGAATTCATCCCTCCCAATAGTGCAGCTGTCAGTGCTCCCATAGTCATTGCTTCTTGCCAGTATTATTCTGTACCTGAAATGTATGAAAGCCTTGGCCTTGCCACTTAGACCTACCAGCTCAAAGCACAAGAGCAATAATAGCAAAAGCACTCGGCAGCCCCATTTATCTTCCTTTCGACTGTATATGAAAACCATGACTTCAGTTTCATCCAATTCCTTACCTTTCCTGTTCATTCCTATCTGAAAACCCTCAGCCCCCTTACTCCCTAAAGAAAACTAATGCCTCACTGCTGTCAGAAGAGAGGTGGCTGGGGTCTGTCCTTTCCTCTCTCTGCGTCTTGGACAAGTGTCATTGACCATCTATATACCTTACTTTTCGTGTCTCTAAAATGGGTATATTTAAGCTCTGCCCCCACCTACCACTCAGAGCTTCTGTGATGATCAAAATGAATGAATTGATGGAGGATATTCGAAAAGAATGAAGAGCTTGAATGATGCAATGCATAGTGATGATGGTGATGGTAATGGTGGTGATTGATGGTGATAATGATGGTGATGGTGATGATGGTGGTGATGGTGATGATGGTGATGATGATGGTGGTGATGGTGATGATGATGGTGGTGATGATGATGGAGATGATGATATTGATGATGATGAATTTGAAGGAGGAAGAAGAGGAGAAGGGAGGAGGTTCTTAATACCCTTTCCATCACAACATGCCTTTATAATGTTCCAAGATTATATCTTTACTCAGACTGTACAACTATGAGAATGTTAAGAGAATATGAACCAGCACTGATCTTACTCGAAGCTCAGGCCAGAAGAAAAGCCCTCCATAGCACAGGACTGGTTGGATTTCAGGAATTCAAATGTAAACCTTCTCCCTATTGGTCAGGACCCCCCATTCACCCCACACACAAACAAGTTCTCCTCCCTGTGGCCTTTCCCTTGCTCCACACTCAAGGTTCTTTTAGATACAACAGGACCAAACAGATCCTCTTGACATGAAAACGGGAGAGAAGTTTTCAAGCCTCCGAGCTATGAATTCTATGCCTGGAGCTCTGACTCCTGCAAGTTTACATGGAAGACAAAGAAGGTGGAAAACCAGGGCAGGTGCTTGTCCTCAAATGTTTCTGGAAATAAAGTTGGGTTGGGGGATCTCCTCAGGCTTTTGTGTGACAAACTGGCATGAGTGCATATGATTAGCTTCTCAAGGGGGTGAGGTGGTGTCATTTTCAGATATGAGATACATGAAATCACTTTTTTTAATTGTGAAAATATCCTATGGGACAAGGTAATTATACTTTGTCATCTGTCATCCAAGCAGGAAATAAAGGCCAAGGAAATATATGAAATGTATGTCCACTGATGGAAGAATCTCTAGTGTCCCTGGATACAGCAATGAATAGAACACGGCTCTAGAGTCAATCATGTTTCATTCTGACTTGTATTCCACAAATATATGTATAGATGACCAAATGGCAATTGAAAGCAATATGAGAGAGAGAGAGAGAGAAGCTGCCTTGACAGGGCTCCCAGCCTAGTGGGAAACACAAGAAATACGTATAGGGAAGGTTTACACTATTATGAGAGAGGATGCCCAGGGTGCTATGGAAATACGAAATGGGGTAGGGGTAACTGGCCAAGGGAAAAGAAGAACCACTATATACTTATGGCATTAAAGACCACAGGCTGCGGCATTTTCCCTCATCCCAAATTGTAAGACTATTCTTATGCTCTAGGCTTATACTAAAACACAAAGTGGTAGACGCTAACAAAAGATGGAAAATCCAAGATTGTATTAAGAAGGCTCTTAGGGATTTGAGGGGGAAAAGGAGTGAAAGGAGTGTATATGAAGGACTTTGCTATCAAGGATCATCTTTTCCCAGAAGGCAGGCTGACCATAGCCAAGCCATTTAATAAGGCACATAAATTCTTCCAGATACAGCCCTTGCTCCCACCTATAGCTCCCTTAGCATTGTCTCAGACCAAGTTCAAAGGGTGACCTTCTTTCCTTAGCTGTCAGCTACTTGTTAATTCATAGATCAAGAAGGAAACACCAAGCCAATAGAAATCCAACTTTTCTGAAAATCTGCTGAAGTCAATAATAGTTCAAATGAAAACACACACGCACACACTCACCCATCTTAGGTTGGATTAAATGATGATGTCGCCTTGTCCTCTAGGTCAGGGGTAACCAACAAGTCTTATCCCTGTGTTTTATAGCTGGGGACTCTGGAGGTTTGGGAATTTAAGGGACTTTCCCAAAGTTCCACAGCAATGTAATGACTGAAATAAAACCACAAGGCAGGTCGCTGTGCTGGGGATCATGGGAGAAACAGGTGCCAGGACAGCCTGCCCTGAATCATCCCAATAAACATGATTTCACCAGGTATTTTCAAAATCTTCTCTTTAAGCCCAGGAAAAGTCAGTCTGAATAGCTCAGATCCCATTTGTCATTCTGGACCATTGGAGAAGGATGGTTTTGAAATAGAAGCATAAAGACCAGTTGGGAGGTCATGAGTAGACTACAGCTAGAATGGTCTATTGTGTTTGGGGCTCAGAAGGATCTCCATCACAGCATCTTCCTGGCTCTGAGTGGACCCATACCTCCCTGTCGTGGTCATATCTGTGGGGCTCAAGTAGGACTGTATGGGATACATAGAGCTCATTGGGTTAACACTTCCCATTCTTAAAGCCTCAACTTGAGAGAAGAGTTGATATTAAGCTTTTTGAACATTTCTAATTTCTTTTTTTTTTTTTAACCTCTCCCTACTTGGAAGAAACACACAAAATATCTTGGGGAAAGGGGAATGAGATGAGCTGGAATTGCAGGATTCGGCTGGAACCAGGTTAGGAAAATGACCAGTTATGCTTCTCGAAAGGTGAGCCCATGACTTCAGGTCCTGCTTGCCTCTATAGAGAGTCCACAGAGGCAAGGCTGGAGCAGGACACCACAGCCTTCATCCTTCGCTCAGCTTTGCGCTGGATGGAGGGACTTGGTCTTCTCCCCCTAAACAATTTCAAGAAGCTCCAATCCCCTTGGTAGATCCATCTCTGCCACATCTTTGCTTGCAACTTTGCTTGCACCGATATCTCTGTAATAAAGGATATTTCCCCCTGAGTGTACATGTCTTTAGGGTCTGAGCTTTTGTCACCAGTTTGTCTGAGGATCATGGGAACAGCCTTGGGATGATGACCCCCAAACAAACAAAACTGCAATAAATGGTATAAAGAAAAAAAGAGTGGTGTTTGTTTTTTCCCATACCTCACGGAAAAAGCAATATTTAGCAGTCACTTTGGTTCCTTCTATCCCAAGAAGAAAGAGGAGGGCTGCAGATTCCACTGAGGCTTTCTGAGATCCAAGGCAAAACTTTCTGATGGAGCAGGAGAATCCCTCTTTTCAGTCATTTATGGAAGAAAAGATTGCTTAGTTCTGATCCCAGGGGCAGTGCTTATCCAGGGTTCCAGGGGACAGGGTGTGCTCCTGGGGATGCTGAGGAACAGGGCTTTGGAAATAAGGGCTTTCATTAGCCTGGCCATCCTGTGGAAAGGAAAGAAAAAGCAAAAAAAAAAAAAAAAAAAAAAAGAATGGGGCACTGTTTACACCATAGGCAGTACATCAGAGGGCTGAGTCTAAATCACAGACTCATGGACCAGTCTCCAAGCCAGGATGAATCCCATCGTCCATTTATTCTGCTCTTGATGCTCTCAGCAGAAGATGCAGATTGGGGTCTCCATAAATTTCTGGTTTCTAACTTCAGCGAGGCCCTCGGTTCTGCTATTCATTCCTTTTATTTGTCACTGGGCTGTTCTTTCTCCTAGGCCCCTTGTATTTGTTTCAGAGATTTCCACTTCTTTCAAGCTCTTCGCCCTATCCACAGTCTCCCCCTACCCGCGTGGTTCTTTTGGTCAAAGAAGGTGACTTCCTGAAGAAAGTCAAGTTCTCTCTCTGTGTCTCTCACTGGACTTGTGTTCCTTCCTTCGCCAGGTGAAGACAGTGATCGTGCCCGCCTCGCAAGCCAGTGTGAAGACTAGTGGGATGATAGATTCCAGGATCTTTAAAACAGGGAGTAGCAAAGAAAGATCAGTAGGCTTACTATTATTACTGTTATTATCAACTTAAAAAATTGCTAACTATGGTATGAATCCCTAATTCCTCCACTCATGTCTCATTAGTGCCTATACTGGCCTGGGCTCCCTAACTCTCAGCTTCTAGGATCATGTGCTTTATTCATTTATTCCCCCCTCTTCACTGATCTTTAACGGCAGTCCAAAGCCGATCATCCCAGCCTTAACTTAAGGACAAGGAAACTTTCTGTAGCACCTGTGAACATATCATACAACACCCGCCCCCCCACCTTCATAGCTCAAGTTTTGGAGAGTAGATTCCCCCCTCCCTATAGTCTCCCAGTTACTATCGTCTTACAGCCCTGCATCCTGGCATTGGCTGCCGTAAGTCTAAGGAAGGGCTTGAGGTGGTCATCAGTGGTGCTGCAATCATTAGGTGGAGAGGCCATCTTCAGCCTTCGCCTACTTGGTCTCTCATTAGCATTTGAAACTGTTGGCCGCCACCTTCCTCCTGCTTTATCTTCCATATTGTGTTTCTCTCTAATTCTAGGCCCACCCTTGATCTCTTCCTAGCTCTCCTTCACCGACTCCTTCTCCTCTCTCTCTCTCTTTGTTTTTTTAATTTTAATCAATGGTGGAGATTGCTTGGTCTGTTTCTCATAATGTGGATGTTCTGGATGGTTTCATTCATTCTCATGGTTCCAACAACAAGTCATAAGCTGGCTCCCAGACCTATACTATTAATGGCTATAATCCCTATGACAGATGCTGTTGAGAGCCTATCTATTCCCCTCCTCCTTCCTGAAAGAACCCTGGTTATATTCTGGCAAGGAGTGGCAGTATGTGCATAGAAAATGGACCTCTTCTTCAACCCCAAGGAATAAACTGTGACAAGTCTAAGCAAGTATGCTCATTTAATTCTCCACTGCCAGGAGACATGTTACCCTCTAAAGGTCAGTGGGGTCTGAGCAGTGGTCAACTCAAGGCTCTTGAGAAACATAATCTTTAAGGATTAAAAAAAAAAAAAGTGGCCAATGATAAGAGAATAGGAATCCATTTTTTTCTACTTCTGAATGCTGTTCGGAAAGGATGACAGATTAGAATTGTGGCAGCCATATTGTGACCATGAGGCAACGAACATAGCCAACACTGAGGATGTCAGAGCAGGACTGATGAAAAGAGCCTGGCACTTTGTTGGCCTTATTGATCTGGTGAATTACGCAATAATGTAACTGCCTACCTCCAAGCTTTTGGTTAAGTGAGACAATATATAATCTTCATGGTTGAGCTTGAGACACTATAATCGTGCATAGTTTTTTTGCATATTCAGGTATTCTAAATTATAAGTCCCTTGGGGCCCACAGGACAAGAAAGACAATGCATCAATGAGTAGACAGTATCTGGGGAAATCATTATGGCCTCATGATGTTAACTAGAATCATGGGATCAGTCAAGGGTATATCAAACCTACATTAACAGGACAGAATTGACCTCAGACATTCATGGACCCTGCCTTCTTTCCCTTTTTTCTTTTTTTTTTCAAAGATTTTATTTATTTATTTGACTGAGAGATTGAGAGAGAGAGAGAACACACAAGCAGGGGGAGCAGCAGAGGGAAAGGGAGAAGCAAGTTCCCTGCTGAGCAGGGAGCCCGACGTGGGGCTCGATCCCAGGACCCTGGGATCATGAACTGAACCAAAGGCAGACACTTAACCAACTGAGCCACCAAGGTTCCCCTTTTCTTTCTTTTTTGTTTTTTAATATTTTATTTATTTGAGAGAGAAAGCATGTGCATGTGCCCAAGAACAGGGGGACGGAGCAGAGGGAGAGGGAAAAGCAGACTCTCCGCTGAGCAGGGAACCTGATGTGGGACACAATTCCAGGAACCTGGGATCATGACCTGAGCTGAAGGCAGATGCTTAACCAACTGAGGACACCCAGGCGTCCCTATTTTTCATAATACAGTGCATGTTCTCATTCCCTCCCAAATCTATCCTTAATCACCATAAAAAGCTACATCTCATAACACATCTGTAGATCTAGTGTCTTTTCAGCACCACCAAGATGATGGAAGTTACAGATTCCTCCAGGCACTTCTCAAATTTCAGGGAGCTGAGGTATCACTTCAAACCTAGAGATGGTCTTCTCTCAAAGTACAAATTTGATACATCTCACCTCCCAAGTTACACGAGTCCTATTAAATACCAGTCAGACTGTAAAAAACTTCCATTAAGATAAACAACTTCAAAAGGTTGTATCTTGAGTTAAGGACAAATTTTGACAATAGTACTATTCACTACCTTTTGAGCAGTCATGTATTCATGCTTCTAAACTTATGAGCAGTATTTGATTAGCTGGTCTTCATCTATTCCCGCAACACCTTCCTGACTTGGTTCTCCAAGACCCAGTCTCCCAATTTTCCGTCTACAGTAGTGGTTCCTCTTCAACCTCACTTCTTTAAAAAAAAAAAAAAAAAGATTTTTATTATCTTATTTGAGAAAGAGAACAAACAGAAGGGAGAGGCAGAGCGAGAGGGAGAAGCAGGCTCCCCACTGAGCAGGAAGCCTGATGCGGGGCTCGATCCCAGGTCCCTGGGATCATGACCTGAGCCAAAGGCAGACCCTTAACTGACTGAGCCACCCAGGTGCCCCTTCAACCTCACTTCTGTTACTGCTCATTTTTCAGGGCTTAGTCTTTCTTTACCTGTACTTACTCCAGCAATCTCCTACATTCTCATCGTTTTAAGTACCGTCTCTATGCTGGGCACTCCCAATCTCAGATTTTTAGTACAGAGCTTTCTCTCAGACTTCAGATTCTTCCATCAAACTATGCTTGGTTTGTCTGCATGGCGGTAGAGAGAGAGGGTATCTCAATCTTAATGCATCAAAGTCAAATTCTAGATGTTCTAAGTCACCCCAAACCAGTTCCTCCCGATGTCTTGCCAGCCAAGCAAACAGCTTCTGTCTTTCCAAGCCAAAACCTCTGTTCATTCTTGCTCCTCCCCATGTCTTATACTCTGTGTGTAATTTAAAAGAAAATATGTCCAGAATTCAGCTACTTCTCATCACAGTCACTTAGGACCGTCAGATTTAACAGATCATTGCATGGGATATACTTACAGTCAACATTTACATTCTTCTTATGTGGTCTTCTAAGGCCTCCCCATAAGTGGTCTCCCTTACAAGAGTGTACTCCCTTGTTAATTTAGAATTCATCTGCATCTGGAGTCATGCTGACAAGGGAGACTATCAACCTCTTACCACTAAACCACTTGTGATCCCTGTATTAGTCAGTCACTTCTTTAGCTAGAAGTGGCAGATAGCACAACTCAAACAGAAGATTAAGGACTAAAGGGAATTTACTGGTTCATGTAACTGAAGTTTCCAAAAGGTGACCAGCTTAAGGTATAGCTGCATCTAGGAGGTTAATAACC
Organism: Eumetopias jubatus; assembly: GCF_037043125.1. Taxonomy (NCBI): domain Eukaryota; kingdom Metazoa; phylum Chordata; class Mammalia; order Carnivora; family Otariidae; genus Eumetopias; species Eumetopias jubatus. Next base: position 91,403,399 of record NW_028274818.1, read on the forward strand.
AGTAACTTTTCCCTCTTTAAATCCCTCTGCTTCACCTCCTCTGTCCTCCAATATTTTGCCTTCAATTGTCTCTTTTCACGTGATATTATGGCTGCTTGCAGCTCAGCCTAAACCACATTTCACAATTCAACAGAAAACATGTTTTCCTAAGAGCGCCATCCAAAACGGGTCACGTGGCCACTCAGGAACCAATCACTGTGGCCGAGGACCTAAAGTACTCTCAGGGTCTGGCTTAAGTCACATCTGGGGATGAGGCAGAGCCAGCGCCTTCTCTTGTCTTGGAAAACATCATTATTGAATGGGGGAGAATGATTCCAAAAGGAGATGCCAGGAAACCAATAAAATCTTTTTCATGGTTCCCTGTTGCCTACATGATAGATTCCCAATGCCTCAGCGTAGCACATAAGAGTTTTTAAATCTGTCTCCAAACTAGCCCTCCTGCCTCCTCCATGGCAACTACCATACTCAATGCTCCTGTTACGCTGGCTTGTCATCATCCCCTACACAGTTTTTGCTGTGCCCTGTACTTGTCATGGCTTCCCTACCCCAATCCTTTCTTTACCTGCGAAATAACACTCATGCTTAAGGACCCGATGGAAATGTTCCTGCCACAATTCCCTGGCTGAACTAGTTGTGCTGCCCTCTGCCCTTGAAATCCTCTGCCAAGCCACTTAAGACTCCGCAAATCATGTCCCTGAGCCACTGTTTCCCACCAGACTGTGAGCTCCTTGGGGGTCGGGATGTCTCACTCATCTCTGTCCTACTGATGCCTGGTCTTCGGATTGAGACAGTAACTGTTGACCCAAGGGATGCATGAGGAGTTTAGTGAATGAGTAAATGCATGACATAGTGAGGAGAGCGCCAAAGTGTCTACAGTCTTCCTTTGAGCCCGCTTCCCCACCACTTGTGTATCTACCCTTGAGCCCTGAACAAGCTCAAGGTATAGCTGCATCTAGGAGGTTAATAACCAGTAACTTTTCTCTCTTTAAATCCCTCTCCTTCACCTCCTCTGTCCTCCAAAATTTTGCCTTCAATTGTCTCTTTTCACGTGATATTATGGCTGCTTGCAGCTCAGCCTAAACCACATTTCACAATTCAACAGAAAACATGTTTTCCTAAGAGCTCCATCCAAAATGGGTCACATGGCCACTCAGGAACCAATCACTGTGGCGGAGGAGATAAAGTACTCTCAGGGTCTGGCTTAAGTCACATTAATTTCCCTTCTGTCATCTCTCTTGTTGCCTCTTTCCCCACTGAGCTTTCTGATGTCTCCTGAAGGGCTCGCACATGGGACACATGAAAGATAAGAGCTCTTCCTATTTCCACTGTACATTTTGCCAGGCCGTGATGGGCATCTCACTTGCCATCTGAAAACATAGATAAGGACTTCAACAAGGTAAGGTCAACAGTCCGGGAAAGACAGCTTTTCTCCCTTCCTGAAGGGAGACTCCAGACATCAATGCTCCTCTCAGGATTTTATCATCATGACAAGAATTCCACCTTTAGGTCTGACTAAATGCCATCAATTCCCAGAGCTTCTCCTTTATTCTAAGCTACTGTTTAATTGAGCACTTACTAAGTGTGAAGTACTGTTCCCTCAGCCGGACAGCTCTTCTGCCAGATAGCCCCATGACTTCTTGCCTCTGTCCCTCAGGTCTCTGCTCAGATGTCCCCATCTCAGCAAGGCCTTCCCTGAGCCCCCCAATTTAAAATCATAACCCCCCCAGCCCCCAGAGCTCTATCCATTTGGCCTGCAGTATTTTTGTTCCTAGCACTTTCTCGGCACATGGTGCTCAATTACAGCCTGCATCGCCTCTATGTGCTCAGTTGCTGGTCTCTCCTCCACTGGAACACAGCCCCCGGGAGGGCACGGACCTCTGGCTGGGGTGTGCCACTCCGTACCACTCTGCCCTGAGCTCACATACAGTAAGCACTCGATAAATACTCACCGAGTAAAGAAATATCCAGCACCTGACCTAGATTATTGTACTCAATTTTACCCAACAAACCTTGTAAGCACTCATGAGATAGGCGCTACTATTGTCCCATTTTAGAGATGAGGAAAATAAAGCCCAAGGCAGTTAAGGTCACAGCAGTAATAAGAGACAGAGCTGGGACTCCAACTCAGGCTCTCCTCGAACATTTTCCCCCCTGGTGCTTCCCTGGGCTTCCTTAGGAAAACAGAGATGGGATTTTACATTCCTCTCCAGGACATAGTGGGAATTTTCCCAGCACGGTAGCCAAGCCAGTACCTGTCACCGCGGAGACCCCAGAGGAAAGAGATTTACAGAGTGATTGCTGGACCCATGTGACTCCTTAACTCAGCAAGCTCCAGGTTATAAATTGTTCCCCTGCCCCCATGTCTGCACTTGACTCCGAGTCCGCTTATGAGTCCCATTCTGCAGAAGAAGAAACCAAAGAGAGAGAGGTTAAGTAATCCCTCCCGGAGGAGGTCTCCCCTGCTTGTCTGCCCAGGCAGTGAACAGCTTCTAGCCACGTGGAGAGCACGCAGAACGCACCTCGGGGGACTTGCTCCCGAGCGCAGCTGACACCCAGAAAACCCAAGGCTACTGGTCATTTTTACCAGAAGGAAATTTTCTTGGCAGGACAGTTCACTCAATTTGCTGCACAAGGCTCAGTCCACGTGAGGTGTTTCCCCTCCTTTAAAAGGGTCATTATATGATTATATGCCATTCCGACAGAGAGGCTCCTCCTCCCGGATAGCCAGTGCTAAGCGTGACCTTGACGAAAGACCCTCCAGATGACATTATTCTAGCTCACCGCACTCGGGATTCTTATGAAGTGCTCTGTCACCAGGCAGCGAGCAGAGACTTCTCACCCAGAGGGAAAGGATAGCATCTTCTCAGAGCTGATTTTATCAGACCAGGGGGAAATGACTTCCATAACCTGTCACTCCAGAAACTCTCTGGACAGCAGTAGACTTTTAATTAATTCCTATGATGTCAAAAAGTTGAAGTAAAGTAATAAAAGGCATACTAGAGACACATGTTTGTGGAGCAGTCCAAACATTTGTTTGGGGCATATTATTAGTCCTCAGACCGGATGCGGCTTGCAGAACTCTTTTATCTGGTGTGCACAATCCTTTTGTTTTCAGACAGCACTGGAGTGCCTGTGGGCAGGGTGTAGGTCATGTCTTCACCCCAATCCCCGCGAGACCTTAACCTCTTACATCAGCCTGCTTCATGATGTGTGTCTACCGCTGAAAGTTTCAAGAAGTAAAACACAGAGTTTTGATGAAGTTACAAGATGGGGTTTCTAGGCCTCCACGTCATAATATTTTTTGTGACATTTACACTTAATAATATACAGGGAGACAATAAGACCCCGAAGCTCCATAGCCCCTTCCAATTGTTTTCTTCCAGACCATAATCTCAATCTGTTAGCTCATTTGCTGCTCACGGCATCCTTATAAGGCATCTGTTCTTAAATTTAAGCATGCATTAAAAAAGTACTTGGAAACTTATTAAAACACAAGTATCTGGTCCACACCCCTAGGGATTCTCTATCAATAGCTTTGGGAAGGGGCCTGAGACCCCTTCTAACAAGCTTCTAACAAGCTTCCAAGGATGCTGATGGCGCTGGCCCACGGACCATGCCTTTAGTTGCAAGAAGGGGAAGGTTCTCTCACCCATTTCCCAGATGCACAAACTGATTATCATCCACAGGTCTGTAAATAAAACCCGAGAGCTTCTATCTGTACTCTCTTTACTACATGCATTTTTTTTTTAATTTATTTATTTATTTGTGAGAGAGAAAGAGCAGGGTGGTGGGGCAGAGGGAAAGGGAGAGAGAAACCGAAGCCAACTCCGCACCGAGCATGCACGGGGCACAGACACTAATGCAGGGTTTGAACTCTTGACCCTGAGGTCACAACCTGAGCCGGAACCCAGAATCAGATGCTTAGCTGACTGCACCACCTAGGCGCCCCTGGTACATTCGTTTCTCTCACTCCATTTCTCCTGTAGCCGGGGGCTAGCTGCCTAGAGAGAGGGAGAGGTGAGCTAATGTGTTGCAATCAATATTTCTAAGAACTCATTAAGGAGAGATGTATCTGGCCTAATGAGAAAACAATTTTCTTCTCTACTCTCACTGCTAAGGCTAAGAACTCCCAAGGTCAAAGCTAAACCATCCCCAAGCTGCCCTCCCACAACTCCCCCTCGATGTTGATTAAAGATAATTTATTGCAGATTCAAATGGGAGGGGAGGTGGTGAGGGAAAGATAGGCCTTCCTTCCAATGGATGCAAATAGCCAACCAAACAATTTTTAAAAATGTATATATCCCTTGAGGGGTCCCACATCTCCCTCCCTGTTGGGCAAGTGATGTCATAGCACATTGTATTGTGGTGCCTGATAAACCATTGAAAAAATTTTTATCCACAAAATGAGGAAGTAGTGAACTATAAAATTGCTAATTATTTTCTAGTAAATTTACTTTTAAATAACTTTAGACATCAATTACAGGCACCATTAGGCACCATTAAGCACTGGGTGTGTTTACCAAACAAGGGCAGTGCCTTGCTGATTCTGTCCCATCTGCAAGGCCTCTTCATTCTGTTTCACCCTCCCCTGGAGCTCCCCTCCTCAGCCCCTCCCTTACAGACTAGGCATAAGTATCAAATGTTGCAATTAAACTCCATACGTGGTGGTGGACTGTTTCCATTTCAAGTGTCATTGGCCAGTCAAGCCCCAGGTGTCTTAGATGGAAGTTACTTTTAGGCGGAGATTTTAATTGTAATTGTCAGTTTCAGGTGCATTTCCCAGCCCCATGTTTCCCCATCATTGCTACACAGTAGATTCACCTGGGGAATCTAAAAGGAAAAAGAAAAAAGCCTTTATGTCAGGGCTCGACTTCAGACCAATTACATTGGAACCTTTAAGAATTTTAAAAAAATTTATCACAAGTGGTTCTAATGTGCAGCCAAGGATGACAAGCACAGCCTCAGCCACCCCCAGCTGTAGTCTCAGGGGCTTTCGAGACCAGAGGGGAAGGACAGCGCATTAACCTCTGTCTTCCTCCTGTCTCGTGTGCCTCTAGTCAGCTGGAGTTCAGGATTATTAGCAAGTCAGAGCCAGGATGCCTTGGCTCAGTTATGACCGTGGGATCTTCTCTGGTGAGTCTCTACCAGCCCCTCAGATTAAAGCCTTGGGGTTTTTATATCTGCTCTCATGCTGTAATTAAATATGCCGTGGGTTCAGACAGGCTTGTGTGCTAGACCCAGCTTTCTTGGAAATTGTGGGCAAACCTCAAGTTCCTCCCTGCCAATCTGGGAGGAAGGACTGGCGTGGGAGGGCTGTGTGTGTCAGCTCTGGCACCGAGGGTCAGAGTCCATGCACAGATGTGATGCCTTTGGGTTCTTCGTCTGATGCTGCCAGTTACCAGCTGAAACACTTGGTCTCACGGAGCCTCATCTCATCAGGTTACCTCATAAGACTGTTAGTAGGGTTAAAGTGAGTGAGTCTACGAAAAGCTGCCCAGGGAGGGCTCGATCTAGGTGCGATCGTGTGAAAAGCACAGAGCGGCATCTAAACCGCGGTAGGTATGTTTGTCCTCATGTTTGTATTTCCCCAGAAACGGAAACTTTTGTCTGTGCTTCTCGCCTTTCAAGAAAGGGTGGGAGGAATCCTAGGTCGCAAATCAGGTCTCAACCGGTACCAAAAGATTGGGATTATTCCCTGCATATTTCCAGACCACAATGCTTTGAAACTAGAAATCAATCACAAGAGGAAAGTCAGAAAGAACTCAAATACATGGAGGCTAAAGAGCATCCTACTAAAGAATGAATGGGTCAACCAGGAAATTAAAGAAGAATTTTAAAAATTCATGGAAACCAATGAAAATGAAACACAACTGTTCAAAATCATTGGGATACAGCAAAGGCAGCCCTAAAAGGAAAGTATAGAGCAATACAAGCCTTTCTCAAGAAACAGGAAAGGTCTAAATAGACAACCTAACCCTATACCTAAAGGAGCTAGAGAAAAAACAGCAAATAAAGCCTAAACCCAGCAGGAGAAGAGAAATAATAAAGATCAGAACAGAAATCAATGAACTAGAAACCAAAAGAACAGTAGAACAGATCAACGAAACTAGGAGCTGGTTCTTGAGAAAGAATTAACAAGATTGATAAACCCCTGGCCAGACTTATCAAAAAGAAAAGAGAAAGGACCCAAATAAACAAAATCATGAATGTAAGAGGAGAGATCACAACCAACACCAAAGAAATACAAACAATTAAAGAACATAATATGAGCAACTATATCCCAGCAAATTAGATAACCTTGAAGAAATGGACATATTCCTAGAGATGTATCAACTACCAAAATTGAACCAGGAAGAAATAGAAAACCTGAACAGACCTATAACCACTAAAGAAATTGAAGCACTCATCAAAAATCACCCAAAAAACAAAAGCCCAGGGCCAGATGGCTCCCCAGGGGAATTCTACCAAACATTTCAAGAAGAATTAATACCTATTCTCCTGAAACTGTTCCAAAAAATAGAAATGGAAGGAAAACTTCCAAACTCATTATATGAGGCCACCATTGCCTTGAATCCAAAACCAGACAAAGACCCAATCAAAAAGGAGAATTAGACCAATATCCTTGATGAACATGGATGCAAAAATTCTCACCAAAATACTAGCCAAGAGGATCCAACAGTACATTAAAAGGATTATTCACCATGACCAAGTGGGATTTATCCCTGGGCTGCAAGGTTGGTTCAACATCCACAAATCAATCAACGTGATACAATACATTAACAAAAGAAAGAACAAGAATCACATGATGATCCTCTCAATAGATGCAGAAAAAGCATTTGAAAAAGTACAGCATCCTTTCTTGATCAAAACTCTTCAGAATATAGGGATAGAAGGAACATACCTCAATATCATAAAAGCCATCTATGAAAAACCCACAGCGAATATCATTCTCAATGGGGAAAAGCTGAGAGATTTTTCTCTTAGGTCAGGAATGCGGCAGGGTTGTCCACTCTCACCAGCTATTCAACATAGTATTAGAAGTCCTAGCCACAGCAATCAGACAACAAAAAGAAATCAAAGACATCCAAATCAGCAAAGAGGAAGTCAAATTCTAACTCTTTGCAGATGATATGACACTGTATGTGGAAAACCCAAAAAACTCCATCCCAAAACTGCTAGAACTCATCGAGGAATTCAGTCAAGTGGCAGGATATAAAATCAATGCACAGAAATCAGTGGCATTCCTATACACCAACAACAAGACACAAGAGAGACAAATCAAGGAGTTGATCCCATTTACAATTGCACCCAAAACCATAAGATACCTAGGAATAAATTTAACCAAAGAGGCAAAGGATCTGTACTCAGAAAACTATAAAATACTCATGAAAGAAATTGAAGAAGACACAAAGAAATGGAAAAACCTTCCATGCTCATGGATTGGAAGAACAAACATTGTGAAGATGTCAGTGCTACCTAGAATAATCTACACATTCAATGCAATACCCATCAAAATACCATCCACTTTTTTCAAAGAAATGGAACAAATAATCCTAAAATTTGTATGGAGCCAGAAGAGACCCCGAATGTTGAAAAAGCAAAGCAAAGCTGGCGGCATCACAATTCTGGACTTCCAGCTCTATTACAAAACTGTCATCATCAAGACAGTATGGTACTGGCACAAAAACAGACACATAGATCAATGGAATAGAATAGAGAGCCCAGAAATGGACCCTCAACTCTATGGTCAACTTATCTTTGACAAAGCAGGAAGAATGTCCAATGGAAAAAAGACAGTCTCTTCAACAAATGGTGTTGGGAAAACTGGACAGCCACATGCAGAAGAATGAAACTGGACCATTTCTTTACACCACACACAAAAATAGACTCCAAATGGTTGAAAGACCTAAACGTGAGACAGGAGTCCATCAAAATCCTAAAGGAGAACACAGGCAACAAACTCTTCAACCTCAGCCGCAGTAACTTCTTCCTAGAAACATCTCCAAAGGCAAGGGAAGCCAGGGCAAAAATGAACTCTTGGGATTTCATCAAGATAAAAAGCTTTTGCACAGCAAAAGAAACAGTCCACAAAACTAAAAGAAAACCGACAGAATGGGAGTAAATATTTGCCAATTACTTACCCGATAAAGGGCTAGTATCCAAAATCTATAAAAAAGTTATGAAACTCAACACCCAAAGAACAAATGATCCAATCAAGAAATGGGCAGAAGACATGAACAGACATTTTTCCAAAGAAGACATCCAAATGGCCAACAGACCCATGAAAGAGTGCTCAACATTGCTCAGCATCAGGGAAATCCAAATCAAAACCTCAATGAGATACCACCTCACACCCATCAGAATGGTTAAAATTAACAAGTCAGGAAATGACAGATGTTGGCGGGGATGCGGAGAAAGGGGAACCCTCCGCATTGCTGGTGGCAAAGCAAGCTGGTGCAACCACTCTGGAAAACAGTATGGAGGTTCCTCAAACAGTTGAAAATAGAGCTACCATATGATCCAGCAATTGCACTACTGGGTATTTACCCCAAAGATACAAATGTAGGGACCTGAAGGGGTACGTGCACCCCAATGTTTATAGCAGCAATGTCCACGATAGCCAAACTGTGGAAAGAGCCAAGATGTCCATCGACAGATGAATGGATAAAGAGGTGGTATATATACACAATGCAATATTATGCAGCCATCCAAAGGAATGAGATCTTGCCATTTGCAATGACGTGGATGGAACTGGAGGGTGTTATGCTGAGTGAAATAAGTCAATCAGAGAAAGACATGTATCATATGACCTCACTGATATGAGGAATTCTTAATCTCAGGAAACAAACTGAGTGTTGCTGGAGTGGTTGGGGGTGGGAGGGATGGGGTGGCTGCGTGATAAACATTGGGGAGGGTATGTGCTATGGTGAGCACTGTGAATTGTGCAAGACTGTTGAATCACAGGGGCGGAGCAAGATGGTGGAGGAGGAGGAGACCTGGATTTCGTCTGGTCTCAGGAATTCAGCTGAATAGGGATCAAACCATTTTGAACACCTACGAACTCAACAGGAGATCGAAGATAAGAAGAGTAACAACACTCTGAACAAAAAAGCGACCACTTTCTGGAAGATAGGACGTGCGGAGAAGTGAATCCGAGGCGATATTCGGGAGGATAGACGGCGGGGGAGGGGGCCTCCGTCGGCCGCTTCTGGCAAGTGCTAGAGCCACGGAGCACAAAATTGGAACATTTAGAAGCCAGCTCCGCTAAGGGACGTCGCTCCAGTGGCTAAGCGGGAGGTGGAACCCTCGCGGGACAGTGTGGACTCAGGACCCTCGGGGTCACAGAAAGACCGGGGGTGCCCTAGTGCGGCAGAGCTCCCAGGTATCGGAGGAGGGAAGCCAGCTGCAGAGATGGAGCCGAGGCGCAGGGTTGCCATAAACTGTGATCCACGGCCCAGTCGGGCCACTGCTCCTCCAGCAGGGACCCAAAAAGCAGCAAAGGTGGGGAGACACCCCTTCCTCCCCCGGGAGGAGCGGCACGGGAGCACACCGCAGGTATCTGCTGGGTTTGGAGACTCCACAGGGGGTCGGGTGCCAGAGATAGAAACGCTCGGTCACAGGCCGGGTGAGCACGGAGTGCGGCCGGAGAGCAGGGAGATGGGAGTGACTGCTTTTCTCTGGGGGCACAGTGAGGAGCGGGACCCCGAGTTCTCAGCTCCTCTGGGTGGAGATTGGGAGGCCGCCATTTTCACCCTGGTCCTCCAAAGCTGTACAGAGAATTTCAGGGAACAAAAGCTCCTGAGAGCAAACCGGAGCAGCTTGCCTAGCCAAGACTCACAAGGGCGGGGCAATTCCGCCTCCGGCAAAGACATTTGGGAACCACGGCAACAGGCTCTTCCCCCAGAAGATCAGCACAAACAGCCAGCAAGCCAAGACGAACTTTACTGATCAAGGAGAACGGGAGAACTGCAGCGCTAGGGGAATACTGCACATAGAATTCATGGCTTTTTTACCATAATTCATTAGTTTTTCAAAGTTAATTTTTTTAACTGGGTTTTTTTTTTTGAATTTTTCTTTTTCCCTTTTTCAACCAACATCTTATCAATCCCTTTTTTTAAAAAAAACATTTTTTATTTTTCATTTTTAGAGTCATATTTTTATCCCTTCATAGTAGTTACCCTTATTTTTGGCATATATATATAAGTTGTTCTCTCTTTAAAATTTTGAGATACACTTTCTTCTAACAGATCAAAATATACCCTAAATCACTAGTGTATGGCTTTGTTCTAGTCTCCTGCCTGATCACATTCTCTCCCTTTTTTTTTCTTTTTTTCTTTTTTCTTTTTCTTTTCAAATCTTCTTCGTTCTTTTTAAAAACAACCCTTATCTTATCAATTCCTATTATAAAATCTTTTATAATTTTTATCTTTACATTCATCTTCCATCCCTTCATTGTATCAACCCTTATTTTGTATATATATAAGACTTTCTTCCTTTAAAATTTTAAGAGGCACTTACTTCTAACAGACCAAAATACGCCAAAAATCTAGTGTGTGGCACTGATCTATGCATTACCCTGATCATATTGGATCATATTCTGTTTTTTTTTTGTTTTGTTCTGTTTTTCTTTGTTTTTATCTTTTTCTTTTTCCTTTTTTTTTCTCCTCTTTCTTTCCCTTTCTTGTCCCCTGGTTTCAGGTCTTTTCTGATTTGTATAGAGTATATTTGCTGGAGACGTTGTTAACCTGTTAGCATTCTGTTCTCTCATTCATCTATTCTCCTCTGGACAAAATGACAAGACGAAAAAAATCACCTCAGCAAAAAGAACAAGAGGTAGTACCATCTGCCAGGAACTTAGTCAATACGGACATTAGTACGATGTCGGACCTAGAGTTCAGAATCATGACTTTAAAGATACTAGCTGGGCTTGAAAAAAGTGTGGAAGTTATTAGAGAAACCCTGTCTGGAAAAATAAAAGAACTAAAATCTAACCAAATCGAAATCAAAAAGGCTAGTAATGAGGTGCATTCAAAAATGGGGGCACTAACTGCTAGGATAAATAAGGCAGAAGAAAGAATCAGCGATATAGAAGACCAAAAGATGGAAAATAAAGAGGCTGAGAAAAAGAGAGAGAAACAACTACAGGATCACGAGGGCAGCATTCGAGAGATAAGCGATATGATAAGACGAAACAACATTAGAATAATTGGGATCCCAGAAGAAGAAGAAAGAGAGAGAGGGCCAGAAGGTATATTGGAGCAAATGATAGCAGAGAACTTCCCTAATGTGGGGAAGGAAACAGGCAAAAAAATTCAGGAGGCACAGAGAACCCCTCTCAAAATCAATAAAAATAGGTCAACACCCCGACATCTAATAGTAAAGTTACGAGTCTCAGAGACAAAGAGAAAATCCTGAAAGCAGCTCAGGAGAAGAGATATGTAACCTACAATGGTAGAAACATTACATTGGCAACAGACCTATCCACAGAGACCTGGCAGGCCAGAACGGACTGGCATGGTATCTTCAGAGCACTAAACGAGAACAATATGCAGCCAAGAATACTATATCCAGCTAGGCTATCATTGAAAATAGAAGGAGAGATAAAAAGCTTCCAGGACAAACCAAAACTAAAGGAATTTCCAAACACAAAACCAGCCCTACAAGAAATATTGAAAGAGGTCCTCTAAGCAAAAAGAGAGCCTAAAAGCAGCATAGACCAGAAAGGAACACAGACAATATATAGTAACAGTCATCTTACAGGCAATACAATGGCACTAAATTCATACCTTTCAATAGTTACCCTGAATGTTAATGGGCTAAATGCCCCAATCAAAAGACACAGGCTATCAGAGTGGATTAAAAAACAAGACCCATCAATATGCTGTCTGCAAGAGACCATTTTAGACTCAAAGACACCCCCAGATTGAAAGTGAGGGGGTGGAAAACCATTTACCATGCTAATGGACACCAAAAGAAAGCTGGGGTGGCAATCCTTATATCAGACAAATTAGATTATAAAACAAAGACTGTAATAAGAGATGAAGAAGGATACTATGTCCTACTTAAAGGGTCTATCAAACAAGAAGATTTAACAATTGTAAATATCTATGCCCCTAACGTGGGAGCAGCCAATTATATAAGGCAATTAATAACAAAAGCAAAGAAACACATTGACAACAATACAATAATAGTGGGGGACTTTAACTCCTCCCTGACTGAAATGGACAGATCATCTAAGCAAAAGATCAACAAGGAAATAAAGATTTTAAATGACACACTGGACCAAATGGACTTCACAGACATATTCAGAACATTCCATCCCAAAGCAACAGAATACACATTCTTCTCTAGTGCCCATGGAACATTCTCCAGAATTGATCACATCCTAGGTCACAAATCAGGTCTCAACCTGTACCAAAAGATTGGGATTATTCCCTGCATGTTTTCAGACCATAATGCTTTGAAACTAGAACTCAGTCACAAGAGGAAAGTCGGAAAGAACTCAAATACATGGAGGCTAAAGAGCATCCTACTAAAGAATGAATGGGTCAACCAGGAAATTAAAGAAGAATTAAAAAAATTCACGGAAACCAATGAAAATGAAAACACAACTGTTCAAAATCTTTGGGATACAGCAAAGGCAGTACAGAGAGGAAAGTATATAGCAATACAAGCCTTTCTCAAGAAACAAGAAAGGTCTCAAATACACAACCTAACCCTACACCTAAAGGAGCAGGAGAAAGAAGAGCAAATCAAGCCTAAACCCAGCAGGAGAAGAGAAATAATAAAGATCAGAGCAGAAATCAATGAACTAGAAACCAAAAGAACAGTAGAACAGATCAACGAAAGTAGGAGCTGGTTCTTTGAAAGAATTAAACAGATTGATAAACCCCTGGCCAGACTGATCAAAAAGAAAAGAGAAATGACCCAAATCAACAAAATCATGAATGAAAGGGGAGAGATCACAACCAACACCAAAGAAATACAAACAATTATAAGAACATATTATGAGCAACTCTATGCCAGCAAATTAGATAACCTGGAAGAAATGGGTGCATTCCTAGAGTTGTATCAACTACCAAAATTGAACCAGGAAGAAATAGAAAACCTGAACAGACATATAACCACTAAGGAAATTGAAGCAGTCATCAAAAATCTCCCAACAAACAAAAGCCCAGGGTCAGATGGCTTCCCAGGGGAATCCTAGCAGACATTTCAAGAAGAATTAATACCTATTCTCCTGAAACTGTTCCAAAAAATAGAAATGGAAGGAAAACTTCCAAACTCATTTCATGAGGCCACCATTACCTTGATCCCAAAACCAGACAAAGACCCCATCAAAAAGGAGAATTACAGACCAATATCCTTGATGAACATGGATGCAAAAATTCCCCCCAAATACTAGCCAATAGGATCCAACAGTACATTAAAAGGATTATTCACCATGACTCAGTGGGATTTATCCCTGGGCTGCAAGGCTGGTTCAACATCCCCAATCAATCAACGTGATACAATACATTAACAAAAGAAAGAACAAGAATCATATGATCCTCTCAATAGATGCAGAAATAGCATTTGACAAAGTACAGCATCCTTTCTTGATCAAAACTCTTCAGAGTTTTGGGATAGATGATACCTACCTCAATATCATAAAAGCCATCTATGAAAAACGTACAGCAAATATCATTCTCAATGGATTAAGGCTGAGAGCTTTTCCCCTAAGGTTGGGAACGCGGCAGGGATGTCCACTCCCACCACTGCTATTCAACATAGTGTTAGAAGTCCTAGCCACAGCAATCAGACAACAAAAAGAAATCAAAGGCATCCAAATTGGCAAAGAGGAAGTCAAACTCTCACTCTTTGCAGATGATATGATACTGTATGTGGAAAACCCAAAAGACTCCACCCCAAAACTGCTAGAACTCATAGAGGAATTCAGTAAAGTAGCAGGGTATAAAATCAATGCACAGAAATCAGTGGCATTCCTATACACCAACAACAAGGCACAAGAGAGACAAATCAAGGAGTCGATCCCATTTACAATTGCACCCAAAACCATAAGATACCTAGGAATAAATTTAACCAAAGAGGCAAAGGATCTGTACTCAGAAAACTATAAAATACTCATGAAAGAAATTGAAGAAGACACAAAGAAATGGAAAAACCTTCCATGCTCATGGATTGGAAGAACAAACATTGTGAAGATGTCAGTGCTACCTAGAATAATCTACACATTCAATGCAATACCCATCAAAATACCATCCACTTTTTTCAAAGAAATGGAACAAATAATCCTAAAATTTGTATGGAGCCAGAAGAGACCCCGAATGTTGAAAAAGCAAAGCAAAGCTGGCGGCATCACTATTCCGGACTTCCAGTTCTATTACAAAGCTGTCATCATCAAGACAGTATGGTACTGGCACAAAAACAGACATATAGATCAATGGAATAGAATAGAGAGCCCAGAAATGGACCCTCAACTCTATGGTCAACTTATCTTTGACAAAGCAGGAAAGAATATCCAATGGAAAAAAGACAGTCTCTTCAACAAATGGTGTTGGGAAAACTGGACAGCCACATGCAGAAGAATGAAACTGGACCATTTCCTTACACCACACACAAAAATAGACTCCAAATGGTTGAAAGACCTAATCTTGAGACAGGAGTCTATCAAAATCCTAAAGGAGAACATAGGTAGCAACCTCTTCGACCTCAGCCATAGCAACTTCTTCTTAGAAACATTGCCAAAGGCAAGGGAAGCCAGGGCAAAAATGAACTCTTGGGATTTCATCAAGATAAAAAGCTTTTGCACAGCAAAACAAACAGTCAACAAAACCAAAAGACCACTGACAGAATGGGAGAAAATATTTGCAAATGACATATCAGATAAAGGGCTAGTATCCAAAATCTATAAAGACCTCATCAAACTGAACACTCAAAGAACAAATAATCCAATCAAGAAATGGGCAGAAGACACGAACAGACATTTTTCCAAAGAAGACATCCAAATGGCCAACAGACCCATGAAAAAGTGCTCAACATTGCTCGGCATCAGGGAAATCCAAATCAAAACCTCAATGAGATACCACCTCACACCAGTCAGAATGGCTAAAATTAACAAGTCAGGAAACGACAGATGTTGGTGGGGATGTGGAGAAAAGGGAACCCTCCTACACTTTTGGTGGCAATGCAAGCTGGTGCAACCACTCTGGAAAACAGTATGGAGGTTCCTCAAACAGTTGAAAATAGAGCTACCATATGATCCAGCATTTGCACTACTGGGTATTTACCCCAAAGATACAAATGTAGGGACCTGAAGGGCTACATGCACCCCAATGTTTATAGCAGCAATGTGAACAATAGCCAAAGTGTGGAAAGAGCCAAGATGTCCATCGACAGATGAATGGATAAAGAGTTGGTATATATACACTATGGAATATTATGCAGCCATCCAAAGGAATGAAATCTTGCCATTTGCAACGACGTGGATGGAACTGGAGGGTGTTATGCTGAGTGCAATAAGTCAGTCAGAAAAAGACATGTATCATATGACCTCACTGATATGAGGAATTAATCTCAGGAAACAAACTGAGGGTTGCTGGAGTGGTGGGGGGTGGGAGGGATTGGGTGGCTGGTTGATAGACAATGGGGAGGGTATGTGCTATGGTGAGCACTGTGGATTGTACAAGACTGATGAATCACGGACATGTACTTCTGAAACAAGTAATGCAATATATGTTAAGAAAATAAAAAGAAGTAGATAGCAGGAGGGGAAGAATGAAGGGGAGTAAGTCGGAGGGGGAGAGGAACCATGAGAGAGGATGGACTCTGAAAAACAAACTGAGGGTTCTGGGGTGGGGTATGGGTTAGCCTGGTGATGGGTATTAAAGAGGGTACATTCTGCATGGAGTACTGGGTGTTATGCACAAACAATGAATCATGAAACACTACATCGAAAACTAATGATGTAATGTATGGTGATTAACATAACAATAAAAAATTATTAAAAAAATAGACTGTTGAATCACAGATTTATACCTCTGAAACAAATAATGCAATATATTTTAGGGAAAAAAAAAGAAGAAGAAGATAGCAGGAGGGGAAGAATGAAGGGGGGTAAATCGGACGGAGAGAGGAACCATGAGAGACGATGGACTCTGAAAAACAAACTAGGGTTCTAGAGGGGAGGGGGATGGGGGATGGTTTAGCCTGGTGATGGGTATTAAAGAGGGCAGGTTCTGCGTGGAGCACTGGGTGTTATGCACAAACAATGAATCATGGAACACTATGTGAAAAACTAATGATGTAACACATGGTGATTAACATAACAATAAAAAAATTTAAAAAAAAAAAGAAAGGGTGGGAGGAGAGCTTCTGCCCATGTTCCTTGTTCTTCCCTAGGGGAGGTCGAGTGTCCAGTCTAATGGATGCAGACATGATATGTACTGGGCATCATTCTCTAGCAGGTTTGGTCACTGCACACTTGTGCTGTGGTCTCTTGGTCCATGTGTTCTGCCCGTGCTCAGGAAGGGGGACTAGAGGGGAGCTGGCTCCATTCTCCCTCTTCTTTCCATTCAACTGTGCATCAACTCCGGGTCTGCTGTACAGAACATCCCCCCAAAGCATGGGGGTTAGAGTTGACACCTATAGTCTAGAGTCAGGTCCAAACCATACACAGCAGATGACCTCCCTCTGTGCAGGGCAGGGGTAAAGGGGTCAAGGGCAGGGGTCAAGGAGGGGTTTGGGAATTAACAAAGATAATGGCCCAGTTCTCACTTGGCAATCAGGATTTTTTGTTTATTTTCTTTAGTCAGACCCTGGAGCAGCGTTGAGGTGGGTCTTAAGTACCAGAGTTCAGCATGGCACTTGGTTCCATTTTCCTGTCCACTGTGTTGGTTCAATCCACAGGGTAGAGATTCTGAGTAGGTAGGTCTCGTTAGGACTGATCAGTGCCTCTGCCTCATATAACCAGCCCTCTGTTCTTGCAGCAGAGCCCATGCATAGGGCATTTGCTGACTCTAGCACCACTTGCAAATACCCACGTCACACCATTTTCCCAATGGGTGAGAGTGCATGCAGGTAGACTCAGGAGGGAGGTGGAGGGATATTTACTCCAAATCTGGTTCCCAGGGTTTGATTATCACTTGGCTTCCATTGTGCCATGCCTTGGCTGCAGAATTCACTTCGCACAGCACTGGGGAACGAGGACGTAGATCTTCCCTCTGAGACATGGTGCCTGGACTGCTCACTGTGATCTCTGAGGCCAGCATGTCCTTTGTTTGTCCCTTCACCCAGACCGTGCTTCCCTTCATGTTTATCCTCACTGTGGAAGACCCACCATCTCTTAAATACAACCTTTTGCGGAAAGAGCCCAGAAATGTTGGCGGGAATTGTCTGGACTGGGCTGGATTGACTCCTTGGTCTGGAGAAGATATCAGGTTGTCATAATACAATGAGATCATGTGAATTCCTACGTGTAACTATGATACCTAATTGTAAATGCTTTGGTGGTGAGCTCACCAGTGTGAGCGAGTCCTTGGGGCCAGTGAGTGGGGTGTTGGAGTGAGTTCTGTCCTGGGCAAACAACAGTGGGCAAGCATCCTTTTCCATGGAAGGAAAGGCCTAGAAGATGAATTGATTTTTTAAAATTGTAACATTTTCTCCCACTGACAATTATAAAATCAATATAGTAACAGCATGGGGAGTTTGGAAAACAGGAAAAAAAGATAACTTCCTTAAAAGCCAGCCTCTAACACAATCCAGATTTTATTTTTGTGTCTCTTTTTTCCCTCCTGTTCTCAATACATATGCAAACTATTTTTATACATTCATTGTTATTGCTTTGTTCCATAAATAATTACTGGCCCCCTGTTAGGTGTGTATCTTTCTTCTAGGGGTTCAAAGCCAAGAAAGACTCAATACCTGGATTTGACCAGCTTAATTTAGTAACAGATACAGATGCATACACATACACAGATCACTGCAACAAAAAGAGGTAACTATATTAACAGAAGTTAGATCTCATGTCTGAATACAGGTAATGAAAATAATGACCTGATCCTTCTCAATGCCCCCAAAACTATCAGACAGGCCTGATGATGTTAGGATCACATGGCAGCATGGTATAATAATGCAAAGGCCCCTGGGGCACCTGGGTGGCTCAGTCGTTAAGTGTCTGCCTTCGGCTCAGGTCATGATCCCAGGGTCCTGGGATCGGGCCCCGCATCGGGCTCCCTGCTCCACAGGAGGCCTGCTTCTCCCTCTCCCACTCCCCCTGCTTGTGTTCCCTCTCTCGCTGTGTCTCTCTCTGTCAAATGAATTAATAAAATCTTTAAAAAAAATAATGCAAAGGCCCCAAACTGGGTCAGTTTGTCACAGTGCTATTATGGGATGCTTTCTGGGCAGGGGAGACATAGTGATTTGCCAAAATGGAACTCGTTACTAATATTTAAAAAAATAAATCAGGAGGCTTGACATAAAAATCCAGATTTCTAGCTTCTGTTGAAAAGCAGATCAGGCAACATCAGGTTTGCCTTCTCCTTTGGGGACTTTTGGAATGAAAGTGGGTAGGGGCTGCCCCATACAGATGAGGCAGGTACACTTGTTGCTACAGATTTACCTGAGGCACACTGCTCATGACATTCCCTTCCTGGCCCATATGGGCAACAGAGTCAGGACTATGGCTTTCTTGTGTTTCTTGTATTAGAAAGCCAAGTCCTTCTAATGCCTTCCATGACTCTGCTGGTATCTTTGCTATCTTCCTGCTGACTTCCCTGGTGTGCCCCTGGCAGACCAGTATGCTCTGCCTTCCATTCATACCCCCTCTTCCCTCTGCTTGGGATGCTCTCTCCCTAGATGGGTATCCACGAGCCTCAACTCCTTTCCTCCTTCGAGGCTTTGCTCAAAGATCATATTCTCACTCACTTGAAACTGCACCCCCATCTTAACATACAGGTTCACTTTTACAACCTGTTAACATAACATCCAAATTATTTGTTACAATTCTTGTTCATCATCCATCTCCCCCTAGAAAGGCAGGGATGAGCTCCATGCCCAGGAGACTACCTGGGGCCCAGAAGGGGGCAATCCATTTTTCCCCCAATTTTTTAATTGTGGTAAAGTACATGTAAAATTTACCATTTTAACTATTTTTAAGTGCACAGTTTAGTGGTATTAAATACATTTATATTTTTGTGCATCATCACTATTGATCCCCATAGTCCTTTTCCTCTTGTAAAATTGAAACTTTGTACCCCCTAAACACTAACTCCCGGTTCTCCTCTCCTCTGGCCCCCAACAACCACCATTCTTTCTAAGAATTTGATCACTCTAGGGACCTCATACTAGTGGTATCACCCAGTGTCTGTCCTTTTGTGCCTAGCTTACTTGGTTTAGCATAACGTCCTCAAGGTTCATCTGTGTTGAAGCATCTGTCAGAATGTCCTTCCTTTTTTATGGATACACCCCATTTTGCTCCTCCGTTCATGCCTCTGTGGACACTTGAGTTGTTCCATGTATCAGCTCAGTTCATTTATGCTGACTGAATAAATGACCCTTGAATGGATTGTTGGACTCTGAAGAACTGGTTTCTGATCCCACCTCTGTGTTGGGAGCTCATTGACCTTAGCAAGTCACCAAACCATTCTAATTCTTCATTTTCTTATGGGTAAAATTAGTTGGAGCCTTAAGAATCATATTTAATTAAAGAAGAAAGAAATGAAGAAAGGGAAGAAGGGAGGGAAGGAGAAAGGGAGAGAGGGAGAGAGAAAGAAAGAGAGAAAGGAAAGAAGGGAGATGGATGGATGCATAGATGAAGTCAGTCTGGTCTGAGTTTCTCCCTTAGCAACTGGGTGACCTTGACAAGTCACTAAACTTTTCATGGCTTGGTTTCCTCCTTGGTAAGGGGCTCCCAGACTGCCTCTCCTAAGCTCCTCAGGAACGATAAGGAATATGGTGCATGGAGGATCCATCATAGGCTGTAACTATTAGATGTTTCTCCTTTTCCCCTCAATATTGAAGATTCTCAGGAAGCAGATCTCTGGTGTGGAGCTGGGGACCTGATGTTTCAAGACCAAGAATCTTTGACCAATGAACATTTGAAGGAGGATTCTAGGTGGGGGAGGGGGGAGAGCTTGTGTTCTTTGGATGAGGCTGAATGTGATCGGATGAGCAGGAACGAGGATGCAAAGGAGCAGCAGTGGGACAGGCGGCCTGGAATTTTCGTGGTGTGGTGTGTGAGGGTGCGAGGGCCAGCGCTGGTGGAGGTTGATCGTTAGTCTTATTTAGATGAGCCTCTTCAAGAGATCCAACAAAACCTAGGCTTTTGCAGTTTCATCTGGGCCACCCACACCTTTGGGGATAAAAAGACCACCGATCTCTACCTTAAAGATAGATCAATCGATTGATAGATTATAGATAGATAGATAGATAGATAGATAGATAGATAGATAGATAGATAGTTGAATAGATAGGTAGATAGATAAGAAGGGCTGCCAATACGTGTGAAAACATCCCAGTCCAGTTTCCTGCCGTTGGCCGAGGTGCCTAGAAGTAGATGACAAAATCACCGATTTGATAGCCTCTTTTTCTTGCACTTAGAGTTTTCAAGGCTTAAAAATAATCATCATGATGAGAAAAGCCATGGCTGTTTAGAGTGTCTGCCAGGCTTGAGCACTTTGCTAAGTGCTCTGCTCTGTTTTCCCTTGCTGCAACGAGCCTTACTAAGAGCCTGCTAGCATTAGCAGCACAGTCGTGACTGGCCAATTCTGCAAAATTGGTTCTGCTGGGAGTGGCAAATGGCTGGAAAAGAGGCTGGGGAGGTGGCCCAGGGCTGCCTTGTGGAGAAATCCACATTCCACGTGCCCTTTCCTCCCCACCTGGGTGTGTGTGGGGGGGTGGAGACGGATGTTTACTCGCCAGGCCTCAGTTACTTGACCTCTAGCAGGAAGACCATATAGTTCACCTCCCAGTGCTTTTGGAAGGATCCACGGCACCCAGGACCGTGTAGCCCAAAGTACATGATCCAGAGAAGCCAGTACTCCTCTCTCTCTCTCTCTCCCTTTCTTTCTTTTTTTTTTTTTTTAAGATTTTGTTTATTTATTTGACAGAGAGGGAACACAAGCAGGGGGAGTGGGAGAGGGAGAAGCAGGCTTCCCGCTAAGCAGGGAGCCCGATGCAGGGCTCGATCCCAAGACCCTGGGATCATGACCTGAGCTGAAGGCAGACGCTCAACGACTGAGCCACCCAGGCACCCCTTTCTCTCCCTAACTTTCTTAAAGTCTCTGTGATGGGCTGAATTATGTCCCCCACCAAATCCTTATGTTGAAGTCCTAACCCCCAGGATCTCAGAATGTGACTATATTTGGAGATAGGGTCTTTATTTATTTATTTATTTTAAGATGTATTTATTTGAGAGAGAGAGAGAATGAACGAGGGGGAGAGAGACAGACGGAGAGGAAGCGATAGAATCCTCAAGTAGATTCCGCCCTGAGCACGGAGCACGACACGTGGGGCTGGATCCCAGGACCCTGAGATCATGACCTGAGCTGACATCAAGAGCCAGCCACTCAACTAGCTGAACAACATAGGCCCCCTAAAAGAAGGTCTTGAATTAAGGTGATGCAGTCGTCTGGGTGGACCCTAATCCAGTCTGGCTGGTGGCCTTATAAGCAAATGAGATTAGGGCACAGACATGCAGGAAATGACAGCTTGTGGCCCTTTGTCATGGCAGCCCAGGCAGAGTCATGCGGCTGCCATGATAAAGCATCAGGGCCTAGGGAGCTTGAAGAAGCAGGCTTGGTTTCCCCTGGGGTGCTCTCCTTGGCTTGCAGCTGGCCGCCACCTTGCTGCCTCTTCCCATGGGCGTTCCTCTGTGTGCACCCCGATGTCCTTTCTTCTTCTTACAAAGACAACCAGTCAGTTGGGGGGCGGGTAGCTTTGTGTGTACACAGAGGTATACATAACACCTTCAAAAATAAAAAAATGTTATAGTAGTTTATCCCCTGGTCCCCTTTTGGTATTGTGTGAGTATGTCTTCTACACACACACTTATCACCAGTGGTTTTTATTCACTCCCAAGTTAATGGGTGAAGCATATTTCACGAGAGTTTTTTTTTTTTTTTTTAATTGCTGGAGATCCAACACATTTCGTATGTGTGTTGAGTATTTGGACTTCTTTTTCTGTGCACAGCTAGTTCATACCCTTTGTGCATTTTCCTATTGGGACATACGCAATTTTTTATTGAATTGTCAGAGCTCTGCATATTTGAAGTAATTTGTAATAGAATAGAAAAAGTAATAGAAGAAGCATAAACGTCAAAAAATTCAGATATCTTATATCTGTTTCAGAGTTTACAAAAACCTTTTCACAGCTTGTAATTGGCCTTTCAGTTTTGTTTGTGATGTTTTTGTTATAAGTACTTTATTTTAAAATATTTAAGGTAATCAAATCTATTAATATATTCTTTTATTTTATTCTTTTGAGTTATGCCAAAAAAAGACTTTTCATTTATACCAAGTTTGGTAAACTAGAGTATCTGTCATTATTTTTAGTTTTCTTCCTCCCTTCCTCCCTTCCTCCCTTCCTTTCTCCCTCCCTCCCTCCCTCCCTCCCTCCCTCTCTCTCTCTTCCTCCTCCCTCTCTCCTTTCTACTTTCCTTCCTTCCTGGCCTGGCTGCCTTCCTCCCTCCCTCCCTCCTTCCTTTGCTTATAAGATTACCATGTTTTAATCTACCATCTCTAATTTATTTTGCTTTATATATTCAAGTAATTACGTCTCCTCCTTTCTGTTTCCCTTTTTTCTTTGTCTTCTTCTTCTTACTGTTATTATTTTTTAAAAGATTTCTGTATTTTTTTGAGTGAGAGAGAGCCCAAGTCAGAGGAGGGGCAGAGGGGGAGAGAGAATCCTCAAGCAGGCTCCCTGCCGAGTGCAGAGCCTGTCAGGGGCTCAATCCCAGGACCCTGAGATCATGACCTGAGCTGTAATCAAGAGTCAGATGCTCAGCCGACTAAGCCACCCAGGAGCCCCACTATTATTATTTTTATAAATGAATAGTGGCTTGAGCATATGTTGAATGATCCTTCCTTCTCCTACTAATGGGAAGTGCTGTATTTATCATACTGTACGGTTTTACATATGTTGATCTCTTCCTGGGCTATCTCTGCTCTTCCTTTCATCAAACTCTCCATTCTCGAACCAGTTTCCACAGTGTTTTACTATATATATTTGAGTACATTAATTTTATTAATATTATAATTGATTTGCATATTATTTGTTAGCATATCATATATTATTATATTACTGAATTAATGTATTAGTACACTAACATATCTTCTGACTGCTTATTAATAGTTTTCTAGTCATTCTGAGATGTTTACTTTTAAAACTTAATCACTTCGTTAAAGATGTAAAAGTGATTGGGATTTTGATTGAAATTGTTTACACCTACAAGTTAGGAGAGTTCATGTTTTTTAAAATACTACTCTTCACAGGTACCTGGGTGGCTCAGTCAGTTAAGTGTCCAACTCTCGATTTCGGCTCAGTGCATGATCTCAGAGGGGTGAGATCGAGCCCCACCTCGGGCTCCCTGTTCAGCGGGGAGTCTGCTTGAGATTCTCTCCCTCTGTCCCTTCCCCCACTTGCACACTCTCTCAAATAAATAAATAAATCTTTAAAAAAATATTATTCTTCCAAACAAAAACATAATAAGTCTCTGTTTTTTCAAGTCAACATTTTTTTTTTAAAGTAGGCTCCATGCCCAGCACGGAGCCCCACATGAGGCTCGAACTCATGACCCAGAGATCAAGACCTGAGCTGAGATCAAGAGTCAGCTGCTTGACCACCTGAGCCTCCCAGGCACCCCTCAAGTAGACTTTTATGAACACCCAGGAAACATTTCTGACATTATTTTAGGGCTCTTCAACCCTCTGTGTCTTCTGCTGTGATAGCTATAATGATTATTTATATTCCGTGGCATTGTCATATTGGGGAAATTCACCTCTCGGAGCTTCCTCTCCTCATCTTTAAACCGGACAGGTGCGCTTCTGCCTCTCCCAGCTGCTGTGAGGGGTTAAATGAGGTGGTAAATTCAGAGCTCCCACAGCAGTGCACAACACACCAGGTGTTCAACATGTAGTGGGAAGGGTTGTTGTTAATGTAAAAGAAATTGTAGAACAGCCTTAGATAATCATGATCATGCTCGACCATGAAGAAAGTCCTTCCTCCACAGGACAACTTTCTGTGCACCTGGTACAATTAGCTTATAAATCCTTCTGAAGTGAGGCAGGGAGATGACAGGACAACCAACAATAATCCACGTTGGAATATTGTGATTTTAATTCTTTTTGGCTCAGTCCCACCATCACACTCTCTACGAGACCCATCCACCTACTTGATTTCTGATTGAAGTAGAAATGCCTCTCATGTTCTGCCATTAAGTATGGCTTGGCTGCTAAGAGTGATTCATGAATACATAAATACAGGGGTAAACAGATATTTACCTGCCAGTCTTTTAATCCGAGCCATTCTGACTTGGAGATTCTATGTGATGCTTCTATATGACCGTTTCATAGGAGAGAGGGAGGGGGAATAGAATGGGAAGTCTTAGATTATTCAATTTCTTGCAAAAATCATAGTGGAAATGTCCCCAAATGTTGCCAACAATACATTCTGTGACTGAGTCATTATGCAGAGAGATGAGCTGGGGGCTGAAGGACAGAATTAATATAATAAGTAATTCTGTCCCTTTGGCAATGTCTTTCTGCATGAAATAATGACTTTATGTCTCACTTCTCCCTAGTTCATACATTTCTCATAACAAACAGCTCCACAGTGAGTGACTATTTATGTTTCAAGGCAACGGCATCAGCATAATGGGCTAGCCTCTGAATCTCTCTCTGTAAAGCCATGCGTGGGCTCCCTGGGAGACCCGAGAAAGCCTTCCAATTGGGAATAATAATCCTGCTGCTGGCTATAGGTGCTGGAGTTTGGAGTTTGGGACCAGGCGGATCTTCGCTCAGGCCCTTCCACGACTACTTACTGACTTAGCTTCACGGCCCCTGTTTTCCTGTTTGAAAATGGGGATGCTCACACCTGGCTCACACATGAAAACATATGGCACAGAGCCTGCAACCTAGACAGGGTTCAGTAATGGCTGACTGGGAACATGTCAAATCTCAAACCTGGGTGGCAGAATTCCTGTGTGAACACAGACAGAAGACGCAAGTGTATCTCCTCACTCCCCATGCTTCCCTATGAAAGTTTATTTCATTCTCTCAACAATATTTAATACCTCCTTTGTTCCAAGCACTGTGCTGCTGGGATGAGATGGAGTGACATCAGACGTGTCTTTGATGGTCATTTTCATCTGATCAGCTCTCGGTACTCTTATTATGTGCTCTATGCGAGACCAAGCAGAGGCATTGCTAAGAACGCTTCACTCCCATCGGGATGGTCAGGAGAATACAAGTTGGTCACTCTTGTGCCTATTTGAAAGATTAAAAAAATTTTCCAGCACAAAGACTTCAATAAGTCCCCCAGGGCCATACTGTGATAAATCAGCATTTAAACTTGGAACTTTGTGTTCGGATAGCCTGAATGCTCCACCTTAGGGCCATCTGGCCTTGAACCAGCCTAAGTTTCCCGTGGTCCGGTGGGGGGTTGGGGGGCAGTCACGCAGAAAATACCACAGAATGGATGCAGAGCTCGGAGATCATTGTATGAGGGTCAGTGGGATCACAGACAATCAATGGATCATTGTCTGAATATTAGTTGAATCTAACTGAATTATCCTAGGGGTTTGGGGATGGCTTGACCAAAGGGATAAACATCTGATTTGGATCCTGAAAAATTAGTAGGGCTTTGCCACACAGATCTGGCTTTCTAGGTGGAGGGAAGGGCCTCTTGAGAGGCATGGTGACTTGAATATTCGCGGGGTGTGCAATCAGGAGATAACAGGTCCTTCATGGCTAAAGCAGAAGTACTCCTTCAGAGAAAGGCAGGGGAGAGAGGAGGGGCCCACTGGCAGTAGATTGTTGGGGGGATTTATTGCTTGTCTAGGGTTTGCAGTCAATCCTAAGGGCAATGGAGAGCCACTGGAGTGTTTTATAAGAGGAGTAACATGATCAGGTTGGCGTCTTAGGAGGATCACACCTGCTGAGTGCTGAGCAAACAGATAGCTCTAGTTCGGTGGTCGATACGCCAATGGCAGGTTGAGCCAAAAGCCTAGGTGGGAAATAGCGAGATCCTGAGCTAAGACAATGGGACTGGGGAGGAGCAGATGAATATGGGAGAGATTTATGAGGAAGAACCCATAATAGTGAGCTTGAGTGTCTATGTAGAGGGAGGGGAAGGAGGGTCAGGCAGAATACTAGGATGGCTAAAGAGCTAACCTGGACACCCTGGTCATGGTGCCCCCTTGCCCCCAACACACAACTAGAGACAAGCAAGCCTGATTTGACATCGGCACATAGCCTGCCAGATATACCCAAAGTCCTTCCATTGCAAAAGCACGGCAGAATCCCGATTATTCCAGTTCAATGTCCTTTTGATCTGAAGGCAAATTTCATCAGCCTGGAAGGCACAGCAGGATGCTGAAAGAATGGCCTAGCCATTTTGCCTCATTGGTTCTCTAGGACATATTTCTCGACCTAAGTGCCTGCGTCACCCTCCTCCTCCCCACATCTGTCACTGTCTGCTTCCCAGCCCATTCACATCCTGTGGACCCCGGCATTCTAGGGTACCCAGGATGAGGGCAGGCATTGTGATGAAGCCACAACCCCATCCCTGTGACCCCTGGTGAGATGCTCCCACACCTGTTAATTCAGCAAATGTTTACTGAGCACTGATGTGTGCCAAGGACTGTGCTCTGTGCTGGGGGTACAGCAGGGAGCAAAGCAAAGACCCCCAGTTCCTGGCTCTCTGAATCGAACCTTCTAAAGGGGTGGGGAGCATAGATGTTACTCATAGCAATATAAAATACAGACCGTGAGTGCTGAGGAGTGAAGGGCAGAGCGACAAGACTGCACGCTAATAAAGGAAAACCCCTACTTAGTGAGGTCAGGACGGGGCACTGCTGAGAAAACGCCAATCACACTGAAATCGGAGAGGAGCAGGGATGGAAAGAAGGAAGAGCTCTCCAATATACACCCACCCTTCCCAGTTATCCGAGAAACCTTAAAATACTGCTTTTCTTTCTTTTTAAAAAAAATATTTATTTATTTGAGAGTGAGAGAGTGAACAAGCGAGTGGGAGGGGCAGAGGGAGAGGGTGAAGCAGACTCCCCGCTGAGCAGGGAGCCTGATGCAGGGCTTGATCCCAGGACCCTGGGATCATGACCTGAGTCGAAGGCAGACGCTTAACTGACTGAGCCACCCGGGCGCCCCCAAATACTGCTTTTCTAACGTCAAACCCTCACTCAAGGATCTAAAGTAGTTCCTTGCTGCTTACAGTTCAGGTGGACATTTTTTGGTGTGGCATTCCAGGCCCCAGGCTGAGGCTTGGCATGGGAGAGCCCTGGGCTTGATGCCAGGCAGATCCAAGGCGAACCCAGACTCCATCCCTCACCCGCTGGGTGACCTTAGGTGAGTACATACCTTCTCTGTGCCTGGATCTCCTTGCTGGTAAATTAGGACTAAAACTGCCCTTCTTCCTAGAGATTTGTGAGCAGTTAATGAGATACTGCAGACCACCTAGCAGGGTGCCTGACATATAGTAAGTGCTCAATAGTTGATGGTTTTTATTGACATGCACTTCCCAATTTGACTCTAGGTCAATTCACTAAAAATCAATCTCCCTAAAGCCAATTCACCTAAAATCAAGCTGTAAAAAAAAAAAAAAATCAATTTAGTGAATGACCAATTTGGCACTGTTATTTGATGCAGAAAGTCACCCTAATTGGCCCAAAATGGAAACATAAGACAAAAATGTCACCTGCACCTCTCTCTCTAGCAGCTGGCTTTCTCTTGCTTCCTCTTCACAGCAGACTCCTAGGAAAAGTCTTAGGAAACTCATCGCCTCTACTTCACCTCTGTTCCTGACTCACCTCCTCCAACCTGACACCTGACTTCCATAATGCCCCAGAAAGTTCTCCACTTCGCTCCTTTGACCAAGAGATCTTCCCATTCCTGACTTGACTTACTGCTCACAGCTTAACTGATTGAGGAATGCTGACCACTTTCCCTTTCTGGAAGATTCTTTTTTTTTTTTTTTGACTCATGACTCACCATGCTCCCCAACCCATTTCTCTTACTTTTCTGACTCTCATTGTTGTTACTTAGGGCAGGATTCCACTTTCTTCTCACTGCCTCCCCACTCCCATTTGGTACCATTCACCTCCATGGCTTTACCTGCCGTCTGTGTGCTGATGACCCCAAAGTTTCTTGTTCTGGAACAGATCTTTCTTCTGAGGTCCATTCCCATAGGTCTAACTGATGGCTTGAGGTCACCACTTCGGCATGTCACAGGACCCCCAGTGCAGCCAAGTCCCCCTACAAAAGCCAAGATTGTGCTTTTGTCCCCACACCTCCAGTGTTCTGAACCTCATTGCACAGCATCCTTCCCCCAACCCAGGGTTCATGGCTGAAACCCAGGACTCATCGTTGACCCTGTCTCCCGCTCACCACCTCCATCCACAGCATTAGCACACCTTGCAGAGTCACCTCCCAAACTTTGTCCCTTTTCTACAGAGAGCTTTTATTTATTTTTATTTTTTAAGATTTTATTTATTTATTTGAGAGAGAGAGAGAGCATTCATGAGCAGAGGGGAGGGCCAGAAGGAGGCGGACAAGGAGACTCCCCGCGGAGCAGGGAGCCTGACATGAGGCTCGATCCCAGGACGCCGGGATCATGACCTGAGCTGAAGGCAGACACTTAACTGACTGAGCCACCCAGGCGCCCCTCTACAGAGAGCTTTTAAAAACGCAGATCGGATAATGTGGCTCTGCTGCTTCGACTCCTTAATTCGCTTAGAATAAAGACCCAAATCCTTAACATGGCTTGTCAGGCCCTGTGTGAACATATCGTGGCTTTCCTCTCAGCCATATGTCATGCTCGCTCCCTTTTACTTCCTTGTCTCTGGCCACCCTCCTCTCTTCCTACTTCACTGATCGTGCCCACCTCTACTGCTGCCTTGGTCCAGGGTTCTCTCTGAGCGTGGGCTCTTCTGGATCTCGCACCCAACATCACAGGCTAATTCCCCTACAGCCTTCAGTGATCAGAGTAAACATCACCTTCTCAGGTTATATGAGTTTCCTAATTGTGAGCTCACATCTCACTTAAACAAGGACATGGATGAGTAGTAGGTTAAATCTCTACACTCCACGGGCATAAGGACCATAATCTGCCTTGTTCGTTGTTGCACCAGAAGTGTGTTATGGGATAGCGCATTGGCATGGTGTAGGTACTTGGTGAATAGTCTTGGAATAAAGAGATAGATAAAGAAGTAAACCTGTATTTCCTATTTCCTACCCTATTGTCTGGAAGTGGAGTGAGATGAGCAGGTGCAAGTGCTGGGCAGGCTGCCTCGGACCGCGGGAATACATTTTCATCATCAGAGTCTTGAGCAGGCAGTGGTGATGGGGGGGCAGCCAGGTGGGATGTCAGTGCTGATAGGAAAAGGGCTCTCAGATTGATCAGAGGTGACAAACGGAATCTGACACAAGTTTAAGATGTGCCAGGCCTGCATTTCACGGCATGGTAATCAGTCCCACTGCCTAATGTCAGAAGGTTCCTGACAATGGCCCCAGCTTCCTGGTCTCTCCCTTCCACTGCCCCCCATACATCCACCTGCTGGCTTCCCTGAAGACGCCCTAGGACCTTCCTCTGTGCTCTGATCACACTCCGTACATCCTTCTGTGAGCATATGGACCCAATGTCCTCTCTGCTGTGCACTTATATTTGCACCTGCTCCCGCTGAGAATCCTCATCAGAGCTCCAGTATGGGATGTAAATGGGTGCTAGCATGAAATGCTCATTGGTCCATCTTTGGAAGTCCTGAAGGGGAGGTGTGCCTGTTTGCAGATGGGGAGCCTGAGACTAGTGACCTCAGGGGCTTTGCACAGGGGTTCATACCTCCACGGAGGCAGGAAAACTAGAATTGGAACACAGATTTGTGTCCCGTTCAGCAGCACGCTGTTCAATGTTACCAAGGAGTGTTGGGTTTTATCAAATTACTTTTCTTCATTGATTCCAATTATTGTATGCTTTTCCTCTTTTATTCTGGTAATACGGTAGGTTATATTAATTGATTTTAGAATGTTAAACCAACCTTGTGTTCCTTGAAGAAACCCCTACTTAGTTATGATGCATTATCCTTTTAATGTATTCTTAAATTGAATTTGTTAATACTTGTTATGGATTTTTGTGCCCCTGCTCATGAGGAATATTAGTCCGTAATTTCATTTATTCTAGTGTCTTTGTCAGGTTTTGGCATCAGAGTAATTCTGGCTTCATGTTGGCGTTCACCCCTCTATTTTCTGAAAGAGTTTGAATAAGATACTTGTGATTTCTTCTTTTTAACTTTTATTTGAAGATGATAATGCTGTCCTCTTTGGTCAGAATAAGGTCAGTGCTCAATAATATAAGCCAGGAAGGGCTCCTGGCTGGCTCTGTGGGTGGAGCGTGTAACTCTTGATCGTGGGGTTGTGGGTTCGAGCTCCACGTTGGGCGTAGAGATTACTTAAAAATAAAATCTTTGGCGTACCCGAATGGCTCAGTCAGTTAAGTGTCTGACTCTTGATTTTGGCTCAGGTCATGATCTCAGAGTTGTGAGATCAAGCCCTGTGCCCATTGTGGAGTCTGCTTGTCCCTCTCCCTCTGCTCTTCCCCCTGCTCTCTCTCTCTCTCAAAAATAAATAAGATCTCTAAAAAATTAATATCTTAAAAGAATAATATAAGCAGCACTGGTAATCTAGAAAAGAGATAACGGTTGCTTATTCTAGAATGGTAGTCAGATTCCAGATACATGCAGGAAGTAAAGCAAATAGGATTTCCTGGCAGACATGATGGGGGTATACATCGAAAAGGATGACTTCCAAGACCTTTGGCCTTTGGCATGGGCGGGTTGGAGTTGCGTTCATGTGAGATGGGGAAGGTTGTGGGTGGGGCAAAATGTGGCCAAGTCAAGAGTTTAGCTTTGGACATGGTGAGTGTGAGATGGCTTTTAGGCATCCTAGCAGAAATGCTGATGGAGCAGCCCAATTTTAGGAGTTTGATGCTTTGGAGTGAATTCTGGGCTGGGGATACAGAAGTGGGAGTCACTAGGAATAAAATAGTTGGGAGATTTGAAAGAAAGGCCAAGGGAGTGTTTGTAAATAGAAAAGAGAGGTGGTCCAAGGACTGAGTCCTTGATGCTCTCACACTAAGAGATTAGGGAAAGATGAAGATCTACAAAATAAAGCTGAGAATGAGTAGCCAAGTGGGCAGGAGAAACACCAGGACATTCACGAGAAGAAAGGGTATCTGGCGAGATGGAATGAGCAACGCAGCAAAGTGCTACTGAGAGATCAGGTGTCATAAGACCAGGCATTCATCACAGATGCATTAACAACTTGGAGGTCACCAGTGATTTGAAAAAGGATAAGTTTAAGAGAGAAAGAAGAGAAGAGAAAATATGGAAAATTCTATATGTTATTGCCAAAGAGACCAAAGAATTAGGACAAAAGCTGGCAGGAAGTGGGCATCAACATGTTTTCCTTCACAGTGAGAGCAGAATGGTTACCCTGAATGAGGGACCAGTCCTTGGTTTCCTTCTTGCAAGTGAGTGCGTTCTATTCATTGTGACTCATTCATACCTGCTTTCAACACAGATGTCATTTCCTTGAGGAAGACCTCTCCGACATCCCTGGTCATCCTTATTCCCCCAGCCTAACCCAGATATTTAACCGTTTCCTAGCACCGTGTACCTGTCCCCTCAGAGCATTTTTGTCATTGTTACATATTCACCTTATGATAATTTAGTGAACCTCTAAAGGTAAGCATCATGTTAGCTTTGCTTCCTTTCCATAACCCCAGGCAATTCATTCAGCAACCTTTATCTGTATATTTACTGCATGCTGTGCACATCTGGTCTCCCGAGATCACTAAGTTACTGATAGTACCTGCCCATGAGGCAGTCACAGTCTGATGATGAGAAACATATAATACTCATGAAACCAAAATTATAAACCATGTGTTATAGTATCTGGGGATCCCAGAGACACCCAAGGATGACAACCCAGGGATACTAGAGAAGTGATTTAATTTAATTTATCTAATGGATAAAGAAGAGGTGGTATCCATATACAATGGAAAATTATTCAGCCTATAAAAAAGCATGAAATCCTGTCATTTGCAACAACGTGGATGGAGCCAGAGAGTATTATGCTAAGCAAAATAAGTCTGTGAAAGACAGACAAATACCATATGATTTCATTCATATGGAGAATTTAAGAAACAAAACAAAGGATCATGGGGAAAAAAAGAGAGGCAAACCAAGAAACAGACTCTTAACTATAGAGAACAAACTGATGGTTACCAGAGGGGAGTTGAGGGGGGAATGGGTAAAGTAGGTGATGGGGATTAAGGAGTGCATTAGTGGTGATAAGCACCAGGTATTTTATGGAAGTGTTGGATCACCAAATTCTACACCTGAAACTAATATTACATTGTTTGTTAACTAGCTGGGGTTTAAATAAAAACTAAAAAAAAAAAAAAATTAATTTATCTTATGGGAACAATACATGAACATGGATTTTAAAAAGTATAAAATAAGATAGCCCATAAAAAAAACAACAATCATGTGGTGAATCTTTTCCCCTATTTATTTATTTATTTATTTATTTATTTATTTATTTTTTAAAAGATTTTATTTATTTATTTGAGAGGGAGAGAATGAGAGACAGAAAGCATGAGAGGGAGGAGGGTCAGAGGGAGAAGCAGACTCCCTGCTGAGCAGGGAGCCTGATGTGGGACTCGATCCTGGAATTCCAGGATCATGACCTGAGCCGAAGGCAGTCACTTAACCAACTGAGCCACCCAGGCGCCCACTTTTCCCCTATTTAAAAAAAAAAATTAAGTCATCTCTACACCCACTGGGTCTCGAACTCACAACCCCAAGATCAAGAGTCCCATGCTCTACTGACTGAGCCAGCTAGGCGCCCCTCTTTTCCCCCACTTTTGCCTCCACTTTTAACCATATCATTCTTAGCTATCTTGGTGGTTACCTCCGTATTTTAAAATTATAATCTCATTCCATTATTTTTTTTGATGTATCAACTTTGCACATTGCTATTGACTTCCTAGTGTGTACATGGTGAGTTACCTTTCACTGTTCTGGGCAATTCTACTAACCTCTCCTTCCCTTTCAAACAAGCTCAAACAGGATACTTGAAACACCTTTCTCAGTCTGGTAAGCCATGGAGAGAATGTTAGTTGTTTGAGCTTGGATTTGAAACCAGGGTAGGAGTTGTCGAGGAGGATAGGGCTGAGCGGGGTGGCAAGAAGGATGGACACTCCGGATGGATGATAAGTCATTTAAAATGATGGAAAGGGGCGGCTGGGTAGCTCAGTTGGTTAAGCGTCTGCCATCGGCTCAGGTCATGATCCCAGAGTCCTGGGATTGAGCCCCACATTGGGCTCCCTGCTCCCTGCTCAGCGGAGAGTCTGCTTCTCCCTCTCCCTCTGCTCCTCCCCCCTGCTCATGGGCGCATGCACGCACGCTCTCTCTCTCTCAAATAAATAAAATCTTTAAAAAAATAAAATGATGGAGAGGAGGGAGAAGGGGAGTATTTTACACCCACAGTGCATATGGCACCTAGACTATATAGGACCCAGTGCATAATCGCAAGTTGCCTGGTGAATTACCCAGGCCAGCGTGCATGGACAGAACAGGCGCAGGAAATCAAAAAGCAGTAGGTTAGAATAAGTCAACCCTGGACTTGTCACAGAAGCAATTTCTCTCTCTCATACAGTCTCATCAGTAAAAACAAGAAGCCCAAAGCCTTTTGTGCTCAAAAATATTTTCCCAGTCAGACATGAAGTATTTTTAAATGTCACAACCTTTTTAGCTACTTTCATATTTTGGAAACCAAATAGGAAGAGGTATTTTTCAATTAAGTCCTGTCTGGTGTAAATTTGTACATGGAAAGACTGCATGAAAAAAAATTATACTTGACCATTCTTTGGTCTTAGAATTTAATTAAAAGAACATAGTATTGCTACAACTTTAACTTTCCTCTTGTATAAGTTGCTACATATCAGATTAAATTTGAACCAACATATCAGAGCATTTACTTAGGACATGTCGGTGCACTAGGAATTTGTGTGAGCCCTAGTGCGGGGAAGCCTCAACAAAACCCCTCTAAGTCTAATTATCATTCAGGGTAATACATGTAGAGAGAGCTAAGGCTCAAAAGGCTTAAGTCACCAGCTTAATGTCATTTATATAACAAGAGCAAACGATGTATGTATTTAGGACTTAACTCCGTGCCTTGTTCTTTGTCAGCTCTTTCACTAATATTATCTCATTTAATCCTTAGGTTCCCTATAGATGGTTTTATTTCCCCATTTTGTGGATAGGACACCGAGGCTCCCTGGGTTGGAGTATTATGAATATCCCCCACCTCTTAGATAGTTAGTTGAGCTAGGATTCCCATCTTAACCGAGCCCTATTGCTTAAGCAGCACAGGTGAAATCTGTAGGACATCCCCACTCTGCCAGCCACTGGTCCAGCTACCCTCTGGACCACCCTGATTCCTGGGGCAAAAGATTGTTGGTGACTGGATCCCTGCTCGGCATTGGAAGCAAGTAATGAGTAATGATGCCTTCTAATGATGGACAGAATGAGTGGCTACAACTGAATTCTTCCTGGGTATGCTTATAACTCCTCGTCCTGATGACAACCTTGCTGGGAGCACTGGCATCTAAAATCATCCACTGCCCAGGCACTGTAGGGAAAATGCTGGAAGAGAAGGAAAATTAGTAATCCACCTGCATGCTGGGATTGAGAATACAGTTGTCTCTTGAACGACGTGGGTTTGAACTGCACAGGTCCACCTGTGCATAGGTCCACCACCGCATAGTTGCGGATTTTTTTCAATAAAGACAGTCCAGTAGTGTAAATGTATTTCCTCTTACAATTTTCTTGACACATTTTCCTTTCTCTAGCTTACTTTATTGTAGGAATATGGTATATATAGTACATATAACACACAAAATATGTGCTAACCGACTGTCTATGTTGTTGGTAAGACTTCCTGTCAACAGCAGGCTATTGGTGGTGGAGTGTTGGAGGAGTCAAAAGTTATATGCGGATTTTTGACTGCGCGTATGCATGTGGGGGTGCCAACACCCTTAACCTCACATGGTTCAAGGTATGCTGGAGATGTCTCTGCCCAAGCATATTACATAGACTACCAAAATTGTATCTTCTTAGAATAGGAAGGTACCTCAGAGGTCATCTTGTCCATTCCTTTCTTTCCCCATGGAGGATCATTCCTCTCTAGTATCACTGACAGGTCATAAACACCTGCTTGAATAGCTTCCCGAGTTCTCTTTTGCACGGAGCAGAATCCTGCCATTTAACTATAATTGTGAGTCAGGTGTCCGTATTTCTGACCTTTGAACCTACATAGAAATCTGCTTTCTTTTTCACCCTTGAATTCATTGAGTCGACTGTGTGTGCCTGCTATGTATCTGCCGGAATCACGGGAGGAAAGTCATGTAGATAGCTGGGCAGACAGGCCCAAGAACCCTAAAGCAGAGGAAGATTTTATACTACTTAGGGAATGGAAAAATAATCCAGTATGAGTGGACAAGGGATTGTCTTCCAGACAAGTGTAAGACTGACTAAGCTGGAACATTCTATGCCTTATAGCAGTAACTTACTTAGAATGATAGGGACATATCGAAAGGATGAGGAGCTGGCTTGAAGGGTCAGCCCCTAGCCAAATCGGGGACCATGTTGTCGTCAAAATTAATAATGATAGAAATAGATTCTAACCGATCAAATAAATATCAGTGAATCAGGGGATGCCCACCTCGCTCATTCAGTGGAGCGTGCAACTCTTGATCTCGGGGTTGTGAGTTTGAGCCCCTTGTTGGGTGTAGAGATTACTTAAAAATAAAAAATCTCTAAAAAATAAAACAAAGAAATACTCAGGCTTAATGATTTTTAAAAAATCAGTGCATCAATTACGTCATAGACGGAAGAATAAACACTGAAGGAAGGGATAGCTCCTCCTTACAGAAGAATGCCGCTAGAAAATCTAGAAGGAATGATGGCATTAGAAAGTTTTCAATGGGGAGGGGGCGCCTGGGTGGCTCAGTCTCATGGGTCGTGAGATTGAGCTCCTGAGTGGGGCTTCACACTCAGCGGGGGTCTGCTTGGGATTCTCGCTCCCTCTCCCTCTGCCCCTCCCGTGCTCTCTCTCTCTCTCTCTCTCTCAAATAAATAAATAAATACTTTAAAAAAAAAAGAAAGCTTTCAATAGACTATAAAATTAGTGGGTGAAAGTTTTATGGGGAGCAAGGTAAATACCTATATATCTGAACACAAGATACTTATTAAAATAACAAAAGGGGAAATAGAAACTATATTGTGGAGAATCTCAGTGGTAACATATGAACTAGTTGATCAAAGCCAGTGTCGCAGGTATTGGGGTAACCTGACATCTTGGGCATCCTGATCATGTGATGTACTCAGAAGAACACAACGTTATCATGCTGGAGTTCCTGCCTGCACTCCTAATTCAACCCAGTCATGAGGAAACATCAGGGACACTCACACTTAGGCACATTCTACAAAATGACTGGCGCTCTTCAAAGATGCCAAGGTATTTAAAAAAAAAAAAAAGAGAAAGTCACAGAGCCACTCTTGCTGAAAGGACACGGAAAGGGACAGGATACCTGAATGCCATGCATGGTTCTGGACTGGATCCTGGACTGGAAACTAAAAATAGCTTCAAAGGATATTAACAGGGCAATTGACAAATTTCGAAAATGGCTTGTGGATTATGTAATATTGAATCAGTGTGAACATTTCGGATTTTGATGACTGGTATGTAAGAGAATGTTCTTGTTTTTAGAGATACACACTGAAAATGCACATCGTGTCTCAGGAAAAAAAATATCTTTGTCTAGCTATCATCCATCTGTCTGTCTATCTAATCATCCATCTGTCTTTTGAAAATGATAAATCAAATGGGAAAAATGGAAAGAATTGGTCAATCTGAGAGAGAATATGGGAGTTCCATGTATTTTCCTTGCAACTTCTCTATGAATTTTCAATTACACCAAAAGATACAAAATCAAGATTAGCTGGAGAGCTCAGCAGAGTCCAGTGCAGAGAGCATGCAGGTCCTTGTACATCATCTTATTAATTTGGAAGCTTGTGGAAGTTTCCATCGTGGAGGTGGGTGCACTAGGCTGGATGTTATGACTAATCACATGTGGGAAGTGAGGAGGAAGGAGTGTGCCTTGAGCAAGTGGGTGGATGGCCCCTCTGACTGAATTGAAATAACAAGCCTGGCAGACTCCTCCTTGCCCTGTGACAGTTGGCTCTGCCTTTCGTGAAGAAGGGTAACGAGACCTGAATGTTCTACTTCATGCTGTGTGTTAAAGACTGATCCTTAGAGGCTGAGCATCTTTATTTATCCCTCTTGAGGAGCCTATTTCCCAATTTATCCAGCTAGCTATCGAATCCTCTTGATGTTTGTAACCCTCCTCCCCCAAATCACAGAAATCCATTCCGTCCTCTACCACTGTTTTGTTCCAGACTTCCTTTCTTTTTTTAAAGATTTTATTTATTTATTTGCAGAGAGAGAAAGAGAGCACAAGCGGGGCGGGGAGCGGCAGGCAGAGGGAGAGGGAGAAGCAGACTCGCCACTGAGCAGGGAGCCCGATGCAGGACTCGATCCCAGGACCCTGGGACCATGACCTGAGCCAAAGGCAGATGCTTAACCAGCTGAGCCACTCAGGCCCCCCTGTTCCAGACTAATTTCTTTATATCTTACCTTTACCTCTTTCCCCTCACCTCCATCCTCACTGGGCAGTAATATGACTGACATGAAATCTGGTTGTTTCCCTTACCTTAGAAGGACCCCCTAATCCTGACAGAATGGAATTCAGCCTTCTGAATTTAGCATAGAAGCACTTCAACCATGCAGTCCCCCCACCTTTCCGCTGTTACCTCTTGCTTCTTCTTTATACTGTGCAAATAGAGCACAAGGCACTGGGGTGAATCTCACCCCTGGCACTTAACCATGGTGCCCCTTCCTATAAGGTTTGTGTTTTTGGTCTCCTCCTTTAGAAAATGGTAATGATAATATTACTATGTTGGTAATGTTGTTATAAGGATTAATTGAGATGATATTGGTAAAGTGCTTAGCAAACCAATCATTTGGCACGTGGCAATTGCTACACTCAAAATGCATGGAGCTTCTCCATCTCTTCAGATACTTATCAGGGCTAATTTCCTCCTCTGGGTTTTTGCAGTTGTTCCTATCCAACAGATTCTACTCAATCTGAAAAGGCTCAGATCAAATGCCATCTCTTTTGGAAAGCCTTCTAGAATCCCTAGACTCTGGGTAGATGTCCACAGAGGAGTGGTAGTGTTATTATCTTACCAGTTCAACAGATATTTATGGGGAACATGCTGTGTGCCTGCGATTGCAATGACCCCGGAGATAGATCAGGGAAAGGAGCTCGTTGTCCCCCTAGAGTGCGCAGTCTGGTGAGGAGAGTCAGAAAAGGAAGGGAGGAAACAAATGGATATACGAGGTCATTGGAGAGAAGGCTAAGGTTCGAACAGGGAATTAAACAGAAGGGTGTGAAGGACAGAGACTTGGTCTGGAGGCCACAGTAGAGAAGACTGTGTGGGAAGAATCCCTTGTGTTTGTAAATGAGCTGACACCTGAATAAAGAGAGGAAACGATGGACGAGCGGGAGGAAGGATATTACTGGCAGATGCAAAGGGCTTGAAATGAATCTGAGCTTGTATTGATCCAGGAACTCCCTGTGTTTGGGTAGAGAGGGGTAGAGAGGACCGAAGGAGGGGTAGAGAGGGACAAGATGAGTTTGTAGCCTGGTTTCTGGTTTGTAATCCGATCTGGCACTAGATGATGCGGGGCCTGGGAGGCATGCTGAGCCCCACATATGCAAGGACTAAGGGATTTATATATTCCATCCTATAATAAGAAAATCTCCACTGGAAACGTGGAGAGTGAATCTGGTCTGGGAGGGGGAAAACAGAGGGTTATCCTCTAAATATATTGTTGCAGTAGTTAATAACAGTAATAGAAACGTAGCTAATGAAAGAAAATGTCAATAAAAGTGTACTGAGAAGTACATCTTTGTGTCAAAAGCATTGCCATTTGCTTTCCTTGCAATTGGAAATATACACTTTATTTCAAAACAATGCCATATTGAAAGTTCTGGTGAAGCAAACCTTCTCTTGCAAATAAGTGTCTGAGAGTCACAGAGTCAGTCAAGGAAAAATGAAGACGTTTTAAAAGAAAAACAGCTTCTGGGATTTATCTTTAAAAATGAAAGTATTCGGGCTCCTGGGTGGCTCAGATGGCTAAGCGTCTGCCTTCAGCTCGGGTCATGATCCCGGAGTCCTGGGATCGGGTCCCGCGTCGGGCTCCCCGCCCCTCGGGGAGCTTGCTTCTCCCTCTGCCTCCCTCTCTCTCTGTCTCTCATGAATAAATAAATAAAATCTTTAAAAAAAATGAAAGTATTCATCATATGTGTAACAGGGCTGTTTGTTTATCCATCCACCTATTGATGGACATTTGGGCTGTTTCCCCGTTTGGGGTATTATGAATAATGTTACTCTAAAATTTCATGTGGAGCTTCTGTGTGGGCATATGTTTTCATTTCTCTTTGGTGCATACTTAGGTGTGGAAGGGCTGGGTCACACAGTAAAGGCATGCTGAATGTTTTAAGGAATTAACAAACTGTTTTGGGCTGCACCGCTTTATATTCCCACCAGCAACATACAAAGGTTCCTATTTCTCCACATCTCATAAACACTTCCTAGTCTCCAGTTTTATTTAAAAATGAAAGACATCGTAGTGGGCATGGCATTGTATCTCATTGTGGTTTGATTTGTGTTTTCTTGATCAATGACATTGAACCTCCTTTCATGTACTTATTGGCCATTTGTAGATCTTTGGAGAAATGCCTGTTCAAGTCCTTTGCCCATTTTTTAAATTGGGTTATTTGTCTTTTTGTTGTTGAAGTGTAAGAGTTCTTTATATGTTCTAGGTATTAAACCCGTAGGCAGGTCCATAGAGAGAAGGCAGCTAAGAAGATACCAGGGGGCTGGGGGCAGGGAGAGTGGGGAGTGATCGATTACTTAATGAGTATATGAGTATGGGATGTTTGTATGGGTGATGAAAATGTTTTGAAAGTGAGAGCTAATGGTTGCCCAACATCGTGCACATACTATACCACTGAATCGCACAGTTTAAAAAGGTCAATTGTATGTTATGTGAATTTTACCTCAATATAATTTTCATGTAAAAATGTAAATAAATACTTTTCAAAGATGGGGCATGGGTTCAATAAATGATCGAGGGGATTTACACACATTGAATTTTCTTATATGAGGACATAATTTCTTTTGATAAATTGAGTGATTTAGCTTTATCAACGCTTATGCAGAAAAGTTCATTTATCGCTTACAGATCACTTAAACCTTACCTGTAGGAACTACAGATGCATAGAGCTCCGTACTTTCCCACCTGCAAAGTTCTGTTCGTTCTTTTTTTTAAATATTTTATTTTTAAATAATCTCTATACCCAATGTGGGGCTCGACCTTTACAACCCCAAGATTGAGACTCTCACGCTCTACCGACCGAGCCAGCCAGGTGCCCCTCTGTTCATTCTTTTAGACCCAACTCAAATTGGGCTAGAAAGCAGTTTCTGAGCAGCTTGTTGTGTACCTAAACTCTTTAGAATTAAGTAAGTTGATTTCAGATATGAGTCATGTTTCATGGTCAGAATAATTGATGTTGACTAATGCAACAGAAAAACTTGAAATCTCAGTGTTTCAGCCCACCCAACATCTATTACTTGCTCTCTTTAAATATGATGCAGTTTCAAAAAAAAGATGATAAATGGATTGAATGATCGGTAGAGAATTGATATGTGGATTAGGCAGGTATAATTAGACGTTAATAGTAGAATTGAGGTGATGCGAGTATGGGTGTTCACTGTAGGATTCTTCCAATTTTATATTTTGAAAAATTTCACAATATATTGTTGGAGAAAATGTCATGTGGGTCAAGTGGCCTTCCACTATTATGTCACTACACTATGTGTAAGATGTAGACCCCAAATACAACACAATAGGGGAGGGGAGGTATATATTTTTAAAAGATTTTATTTATTTATTTGACAGAGAGAGAGAGCGCAAGCAGAGGGAACAGCAGAAGGAGAGGGAGAAGCAGACTCCCCACTGAGCAGATAGCCCAATGCGGGCCTGGATCCCAGGACCCTGGGATCATGACCTGAGCTGAAGGCAGATGCTTAACCGACTGAGCCACCCAGGCGCCCCAGGAAGGGGAGACATTAAGGGTATAACCACCTGTTAGCTGTCTTTCTGAGAATTGAGGTTGATCACTTCTGTTCACAACCCATTGGCCTCTGAATGTCAGAGACCCTGCACTGAATGGCTTTTTCATGTGAATTAGAGCAAATAGACATTCCTTGGTCTCGTTTTCAATGGCCTATAGTGGTGTGTCTTCAAATATTCCCATCTGATCCAGTCCATCTTAAAAACAATTGTGGTGAATGTAATAAACACTGGCTAGAATAAGCAGAGTGTCCTATGGACAAACATATAAAACATAAAAGCTCTTTTCAGAAGTTGGGCTGGGCCAGGAAAGGCTCTTTGAGCCGAGAGGATTTGGTTTGGTGAAGTCACAGGGGAAGATATCACAATATTCCTTGCCCAGGCAGCACAAGCCTTAGAATTGAGGGACAGCCGGATGGCTTGAAGGAGTTAAAAGGATTTCAGTGTGGCTGGGGGCAGTGAAAGTGACAGAGCATGCAGACAAAAAAGCAAAGAGACGTTGGCTCATCCAGGGTCTCCTACTTCCTGGTAAAATTCTGCAACATGCAGGCCTTCTTTTATTCTTAACCCAAACCATCTTACTAGGCTCCAGAGTGTTCTTACACCCAAGACATCAGAGATGTCAGCCTATCCTGTACTAAAATCCAGTGTCTTTCACACCCCCTATTTCTCCCAAATGTCTCTGGCAATTGCTGAGTCTGGGTTCCATCCAGCTTTCCTGGCAGAAGATAGAAACACACATTCTTCCAGCCTGGGCCCAGAACATGCTTTCTAGCCTTCAGAGAGAATTGCTGCTTGAGACATCTAATTTTACAAATCATGGTTTTGGAGGAAAAAACATCGCCCCAGAAGCGAGTGGGAAATCGTTCACTTCTGGTGAGACGGAAATGTCAAGACGGATAGGTCAGGCCCCAGAGTGGGCTCCTCGGCAGTCCACCCAGAGGGCCGGGAAATTCAGCACCTTCTTGTCCCTGGTCTGTCTCACGGTGGTACAGAGTGGGGAGGTGGCAGACACTTGCCACTGGGATTTTCTCACCTTGGAGCCATTTCTCATGCTGCTTCCTCTGCCTGTCCTTCTCCCCCACTCTCCTGGGATAACTCCTACATAACCTTCGGCTTAACTATCACCTCTCTGGAACCTTCCCCGAGCCCAAGGTTGGCTCAGATGACCCTACTCTGTGCTTCCAGAGCGTGTTTTAATACAGTTTTATAAAAAAAAAACAACCCATCTCACTGCTTTATAATTATGATTCTTATTGTTTTATGTACACCTATCAAGCCTGGATATTCACAAGGGTGAGGTAAATGTTTATCTTATTTCCTATTTTTTTCCCCCCAGGACCTAGAATAGTACCTGGTGCATACATAGTGCTTGGTAATTTTCCATTGGTGAATGGGTATGGGAATAAATGAATGAATGAATTATAAGAGCCTGTATTCTCCCTTCGGTTAAGCCTTTTCCCCTAAATTATCCTCACTTTTTAAGACCCAGTGC
The DNA here is from genome assembly GCF_037043125.1 of Eumetopias jubatus. Taxonomy (NCBI): domain Eukaryota; kingdom Metazoa; phylum Chordata; class Mammalia; order Carnivora; family Otariidae; genus Eumetopias; species Eumetopias jubatus. Next base: position 91,446,447 of record NW_028274818.1, read on the forward strand.
CTAGCATAATCAAATGTTGGGAGTAGAAAAGACCTTGTAACAGTAAGTCAGTGATCCCCAAATTTGGTTTCTGGGATGCTTCCTTCATGAGGAAGAACTTATCTGTACCTCTGAGTAAGTGAGGGTTGAAGGATAGTGTGTAATATAAATAAGGATAGGCTATGCTTTCTTGAGTGGGAGAGAGAGAGAGAGAGAGAGAGAGAGAGAGAGAGATTACAATCATGACATTGATATTAAGGAATTAAACATAACCTTCCCCGTAAGATCTCTGCAGCCTGTATGCCATGCCAAAGAGGATCTAAGAGATGAGAAATTCTGGTAGAATCTGACCTTCCATCATATCTTAAGTCCTTAATACATTGCCAAACTAACTGCCAAGAAGTTCTGCTTGATTACTTTTCCTGCTGGGGAGCTCCCTACATTCCAAGGCAGCTTATCATTTAGACTAGGGTGTTTCAGTCTCAGCACTATTGACATTTTGGGCTGAGTAGTTCTTTTCTTTCATGCTTCTCACCATTATCTTGTGCTTAGAAAAGTCATTTCTATACATTTTTATTTTTTAAAGAATAGAATATATAGTCTATATAATGTATAATATAAAACAGTATGTATAATATTATGATATAATATTAGTATATAATGTATAATATAATTAATGTATATTATAATATAATTAATATATAATATAATATACAATAATATATATTGTATATATCCTGCACCTTACTCCCCCCCTTTATGTTTTAAGTTCATTCTTTCTCAAAATCAGGAAATAAACACTGATACAATAATGTTATCCAAGTATAAACCTTAGTCAGATTCTGTCAATTATCCCCAAATGTTTTTATAGTAAAAATATCCCAGATTGTATGTTACATCTGGTCTCCTTTCATCTGGAACCGTGTCTTAGCATTTCTGTTTCGTGACATTGAACTTTTTGAAGAGTACTAGCCAATTATTATGCAGAATGTCCTTCAATTTTGGTTTGTTTGATGGTTCCTGGTGGTTAGACTCAGGTTTGGCCCCTTTGGCAGAAACGCTATTCACGGGCGACATTGTGTTCTCGGTACATCAGATCAGGAGGCATGTGATGTCCATTCCCCTTGCTGCTGGTGAGGTTCACTCTGATCATTTGATTAAGGCCAAGTCTGTCAGGTTTGTCCAGTGGAAAGTGACTCTTTAACCCTTTCCAAATAATAATGATCTCTTGGAGTGAGAGTTGTAGTTAATGTCCTATTCCTCCTCAAACTTTCACCGAGCTGGGTAACTTGGTTGCAGGGAATGGTACTGTGTGTGGTTAGACGTTTAGCAGCATCCCTGGCCTCCACAAGCTAGTGGCACTCTCCCCAGTTGTGAAGACCAAAATTGTCTTCAGACATGGCCCAATCCCCTGGGGGGGAGTGTAGCATTGTCTGCGGTCGAAAACCGCTGACTTAGAACCATCCTAACAATAGAATGTGGGCATTAGTGTCACGTATGTCTACCGAATTTGCTCACCTAGGATGTTTTCTTTTCTTGAAGTAAAACAGAAACAAATGAACCAACAACAAAAGAATGAACAAAAATCCCAGTACTCTGATTTTCCTCTTGTTACTATTTCTCACCCATTTCCCCAGAATATTTGGCTTCAGTGGGGTTGCCTACACACAAGTAAGACTTGGTTCTGAGAACTGTCTTTGAAACACTAGGGACCAGAAGCCCGCTTTCTGTCAGAGGTTCAGAGAAAATGTCGGGTCTGGCGCTACTGGCAGCCATCTTGTCAACATGAGGAAAAAGTTCACCTGAAGTAGGTCTAATGCAGAGGAAAGCAGGTCTGGCATGGTCATCTTCCTGAAAACATTGTCTGAGCCTTTGGGTTCAGCCTGGTCCAAAGCAGAATGAACCCTGTACTTTTTAGTTACACAAACACAGAAAGTCAGAGTAGGATCTCCCATCAGATGCCGCTGGAAAAAGACTTGACTTTTTCACTTACAGTTTTCAATTTCTCCTGAGCTCCTCCTCAGAGTAAATAAAATGTGAATCTGCTCTCTTTTTGACAACCCAACATTGACAATTTTTGAAAGCATTGAAACAGGTGAATTTGACGAGGTCTGAGCCCCCTGACCTCTGGTCTTCCAGCTGTGTATCTCCATTTTCTGTAATTCTACCAGAATGATCTTTTTAAAGGCCAGAGCTCTTCTTGCATCTTTTCTGTTTAATAGTATTTGATAGCTCCCATTATCTACAAGATATGTCCCCACACCACAACCTGGCACTTAGGACCTTTCTGACCTAGCTCCGGAGGATACCTCAGCCTCAGTGTTGACTTTGCGAGCCTTTCCTATGAGTCCCCCAGCATCCAACCCAGGGCCAGACACAGGGCAGGCCTGCAGGGAATGTTCGTTGAGTGGGTAAATGCACCAGAAGAACTGTAGTATTCCTGACAAGTTGGGGACATGGGGGATGCTGCTTCTCCCTAGACAGAAGACCAGCTTCATGCATTTGCCAAACGCATTTCCCTTCTTCAGCTTTGGGCACAGAACGGACACTATATATTCTAGTTTTGTTTTTTTTTTTTTAATCACTCAGTGTTAAGCATGGTATCAGCTGTTTTCATAATTTTTCTCATATACATATTATCCCTCCTTACCCCCACTCACAACATCCATGCTCTAGTTCCCATTTGACAGAAGGAAAATACCTGAAGGTGAAGAGGCAGGCAGCCCAGAGTCCCTCACTGGGTGGGTGGAAGAGTCAGGGCTTGAATGCAAGATATTATAGCAAAGTAGAGGGCTCTGTCTGCTCATCAGAATTTCCAGAATTAAACACTCATGCTTCTATTGGTGGATGGGCTGATTTTATGGTGGCTGTTTTTATTGTAATGATTGTGTATTTATTCTAATGTGTTTTAGGGAAAATATGTAAGCAGCTCAGGAAACCTGGGGTTTGTGGATCTTGAGCTGAGTAGGAGACTGAGAGAGATAGATGGGTAAAAAAAAAAGGTTATTCAGTTTAGGAAAAATACAAGTAGATTGTAGTAGTTGGGTTGAATGATTAGGCAACAGGCTCTATCTCTTCTCAACCCTGTGACTTTAGACAAGTTACTTAAACTCTCTGTGCCTCTCATTGCCTTATTTGAGAAATGGGAATGGTAGTACATAGCATGGGGAATTGTAGTGAATTAAAATGAGTTGATACATGGCAACCACCACTTAATAATAGCCATTCAGTGAGGGCATTACTATTATTCCATAAATATTATGATAGTATTAATAATATGCATATTGGGGAACGGCTAGGGCAGAGTTAGGCCAAATCATGCTGGTGTTATGCACGAAATAGCAGAAGTTTGAGGAATGTGATGCTAGGTCCTTCTAATCCTTGGGGTGGTGGAAAACAGTAAGAACACAAATAACCATGAGATTAGCTTATGCCCAGAGCCTACAGACAGTGGGTACCCCAATGTTGGAGAAGATACGTGTTCCGTCCTTGAATGCTTAGGGAGTGCCCTTTGGTGGAAAGAGGTATTGGCGCATAAGATAGTGTGCTGGTGAAGCATCTCCATGGGGCCCTAGGTGCCCACACAGTGGGCTGCACGGAGAGAGCCTGGCAAGAACTTTTGTGGCTTTTATTCTTTGTTTCCAATGGTGTAGAGCTTTTGCCTCAGACACAGGGTCCTGCTCCTGGTCTATCCTTGCTAACTTGGTGAGTAGCTCAACTTCTATCTACTTCAATCTCTGGATTTTTAAACTGGGGTTCCTAATTGTACAGTGACCTCACTTTTGTTCCTTCTTAGACAAAAAGAACTTAGCCTTGAGCCTACATATGTCAGTCAGTTCTCAGTAAATCTATTTGTCATGTTTATTGTGGATTTTATGCTCATCGTCATCATTTGGACAGAGAAAATTAACTGCAATGAATATAGACATAGAGCTTCTTCCTCAGTAGAATCCAAAGAAATCCAGTGAGTCAACTTTGTAGCATACCCAGATGTGTGTTTGCATATCATGTGCACAACACACACACACAAACACATTCACATAGACACACTGCATATGTGTACTAAAATACATTTTTTCCTAAAATACATTTTATATAATATATAAAGAGCAATGCAAATCAATACTCTACTTTTAGAAAGTAAAGTTAAAAACATATATATACACACATACAAATCTCTATATATACACACACATATACATATACACACATATGCATGTAACATATGTCCTCGAAAAATTCTGTAGATGTAATTCAAGAAAAGAAAAAAAAAATCTATGTACAAATATTTTCACTACAATGTTATCTGTAATAGTCGCCTCTTCTCTTCTGGTTCACAAAACCCCTCAGGTCCAGCTGATGAACCCTGTACTCTATACCCCACTGGGGAAAAGCCCCCAAAGAGAACATGAAATAAATCAGCTGGTTTTGCCTTGGGGTCTCATTTTCCTATGCATTAAAGAGAGAGAAATTTCATCTGTGTTTTGAAGATTGCTGACATTCTCATGGCCATGAGAAGGTCACCACAGTGTCTGCAAATGCTGTCTCTTGAGGTGACCGGAAGTTATTTCGAAATGAATTCCAGTGACTGCTTGGAGGCCGGGGATCTATGTGCTATTCCTCTCTCCAGCACTAGATGGTCCTAGGACTGTGGTCCTTACTTCTCCCAGCTGGAAATAGACCTTCAGAACCAGGGTCCTGAGGCACATGGCATGAGTGAAGGTAAGGAACCTGCCAGTGAATTAGAAAGTTGGAAAATGATAGAATGGAGACCTAGAACTTGAAAGGAGCTGAAGAGAAAGGATTTGGCTGAATTATAAGGATAGTTGATGGGTGAGGGTAAGGCTAGACCACTGTAAGGGACAGACTCCAAATTCAAGCATCTTAAACAAAATGGAGTTTAGTTTCTCCGTTACAGAAGAGCCCCGGGGGGTAGCCAGGTGGTAGACGGGCTGAGCACATCACTCTGCCATCCCTCAGCGTGAAGCTTCCTCTTGGGGTCCAAATCCGTTGCCCCATTTCTCTTCCTCTCCCATCGAGTGAGGAGGAGAGAAGAGAGAAGAGGGGCCCGTGCCCCCTCAGTGTAACATTGGCTTGTTCAGAGTCACATGACCACACACAGTTACAGGGGAGCCTGGGAAGTGTGTTCCCCTAAAACCGTATTCCTGGGATAGAATAAATAGTGGGGACTGACCAGCCATCTGTTTCAAACAGGGAGGGGAGGCTACTCCGGAAGCTGGGATTGTGTGAGGCATGTGATCAGGGTCTGCTTTTAAAGTCCAGTCATTCAGCTAGCCCGAAGAGCTAATGCAGGCTCTTGCTTGGTGATGATATTAGATGCTATCTAAGCGCCTTACTCCTCCTGGTACGATTCATGAGAGACCCTGCTCAGGAGCCTTGAGTTCTGGTCCCAGTTCTAGCATTGATGGCCCCCAAATGGGGACCTAGGTGTGGTGACTCTCATTGTTTTTATTTTCTGGGCCTCAATCTTACCTTCCTTCCTCCGATAGCCCTGTTCTTCCCCTCTGGGAACTAGTCCTGCTTTATTTTCAGGATATACTCCACAAATCTTTGGATCCAGGGTTGGGCATGTGGTTTAAGGCTGGCGACTTAGAGCATTCCTCCAGCACAGTGGTTGATTCAGGGATGGGTATAGGGTATGAGACAGGCAAAAGAGACCTAATGCAGATAATTTTGATGGAGTTGTTTGAGAGAGGTGCTCATTCTGCCAGAATTGCTAAGGAGATAAGAAGTAAACTCTGAGTCATTAGTGGTCATTTTTGCCACCGTGGAGGAGAAACCACTTGAGAATGAAGGAGAGCTGAGAGATGAAGAGAGATTATGACACTATTCCAAGCCCCTGGATCCAGCCATGCCTGAAGTCGTTAATCCTGGAATTAGTTTCATGAACAATGAATCCCTGTTATGGCTTTTGCCGGTATGAATTAAGAACTTGGAATGAGAATAATTCTAATATATCACATTCCAAGCCTCTGGCTTTTTATCCCACATCGTGGTTCTCAGACTTGGCTACACAGCAGAATATCTAGGCAGCTTTCTTTATAAAAGGTACAGATACTCTAAAAAATTTTAGTTCAGCCAGTCTGAAGAGAGGCTAACAATCTATTTTTATTTATTTATTTTTTAAGAATCTATGTTTAAAAAGCTTCGCAGGAGTTTCTCATAGGCAGTTAGATGGGGGGACAACTAATTCGCCCATGCTTCCTACCAATATGAGTATTGCTGTGTGACTTTGGAAAATCATAGTGACCTCTCTGGGCCATTTTTTTTTTACACTTACAAGAGAAAGAGGGAGATCCAGATGATTTTTAAGAGGCTTTCCTGCCCTAAAAGATTGTCATGATGACAATCCCTTTCACACCCCTGTCTTCTTGCTCCTAATTTGTGAGCGCACGTGCGCACACACACACACACGCACACACTCGCACACACACCACTGAGAACAAAGACAGCCAAGCAGTGCACCTCTGAGGCCTTGGCCCACTTTCCATGACACTCTCCCCTCTCTGGCGACCACTGACAGGTGAGAGCTGGGGAAGATACAGGCCCTGTTTGAAGCATCGTGATAAGAGAAGCTGAGACAGGCCAAGGAGAAGAAACAGAAGTATTGATCTCAGGAGCTGACAGCCTTTGCAGAAGGATCTGATGGTAGGAAAGGGTGAGCCCAGACTGAACTGTTTCCACTTTCCCTGTGCAAGATTCTGTGCAGCAGAATCTTGATGAAAACATTATCTTGTGTTCTCCATATCCCAGGATTCCAGCCTCCCTGTGCTATTTCTGACACAGCAGCCCTTGAAGTTCAAGGGGCCTGCTGTGCCCTGAGCATGCTGTGTTCTCTGTCGTGTTGGTGCCCTTTCGCTGGCCAGCTTTCCTGCCTGGGCTCCCTGCCTCCCTCTGCGTCTCAGGAATGATTGTCCTCTTTCAAGACCCAGGGCCAGTCGACTTTCTCTGGGAACCAGCCTGATGGCTGCAGGCAGAGTCGTCCCGCCTCCCTCTGCAGGCCTTCAAAAGGTCCAGGTCTAGTGACTGCTATACCCATCTTATAATTATTTGTTCACGTGTCTCCCCTGCTAAAGAGGACAGGCTCTGTATGCCCAGGATGAAATCAGTGCTGTCACTTCTTACAGAAGGAAGGAACAGAAGAACTGAATAGAAGTGGAGTAAATAAGAGTCTTTATCATGGCCACCGGATTGTAGACTTTAGATGTGTTGCTGGGAATCCATTTAAAATGCATTACACATACACAGGCTTCCCAAAGCATAATTTAATGTTTTGCATAGCTATCGTTTTGAACATCCACTAGAACAATTCTCAGTCGTGACTTAGCGTTGGAATTACCTGGAGGCTGGTTAAAACAGAGATTCCTGCCCCTCCCTTTCCCACTCAGAGATTCTAATTCAGCAGGTCTGAAGGGGCGGGGTTCTGCATTTCTAACAAGTTCCCAGGTGATGCTGATCCTGCCCGTCTGGGGACCAGGCTCTGAGAACCACTGTCCTGGATGGTATTACTCTAGTTCAGGACCTTTGGAATGGGTAGGATCATGGTGCCTACACCCAATTTCCCTATAGCCCGTCTTTTGAATTCTCTGGAACATTCTTCTGCAGTGATGCCTGAAGTTGCCTTCCTTCCACTGTGCCATGAGCCTTCACTGTGATGCCATGTTGTGTCATGCAGGGAAGCGAGGTGCATCGGGCTCAGTTGTGGGGAAACTCAACGTAAGAGAAGAGACTAGAACTGGTACTGCTGGGGGTGTGGGGAGAGCTGACTAGTCGGGAAAATGAGGTGAACAGCAGGGAAAGGAAGGAAAAGGTGTGAGAGGCAAGCTGAGAATTAAGGATTTCATTTAGGAGTTGTCCGGGTGGCTCAGTCGGTTGAGCTCAGGTCATGACCTCAGGGTCCTTGCATTGAGCCCTGAGTCGGGTTCCTTGTTCAGTGCGGAGTCTGCTTGAGATTCTCTCTCTCTCTCTCTCTCTCTCCCTCTGCCCCTCCCCCACTCTTTGTCTGTCTGTCTCTCAAATAAAAAATAAATCTTTAAAAAATAAAAAGAATTTCATTTGGATTGTAGCAAGAGACACGAAACTTTCTGGCTGTTCCTTGGCTTGGTGGGAGTCCCCGGGGGAGCTTGTATAACAGGCCAATACCATGGCCCAGCTCCAGACTGATGGCATCAGATTCACTGGGGCCTGGAGCGCAAATACTGTTATGTTGTAAAGTTCCCCAGGTGATTGCAGGAGGAGGCCAGGATTGACAGTCTCTGCAAGGATTCCTCTAGTCCTCCAGTCCACCCTCCACTTAATCCTTGACTTTGGACGTAGTTAACAGTGGTGTGTCTTGACCGTATCCGTCCTGCCTTGCCTTTCCTCCTACCATGTATCGAAGTCCGGAAAAAGTGACTGCTCCTTGTCTGGGCTTCGCAGGTAGTTTTGGGTGAGATCCGCAAACATGGAAAAAAGCTTCTCCTGGACTGCCCCCCTGGTTTCTAGAATGTTTCGTTTTGCAAGTACTTCTTAACCTTCCATGGAGACATTTTGGAGATGAAAAGGTTTTGAAAGACTTCTTTTATTTAAGATCCACTTGAGCATGAAGAAAAATGTAAAATTCTAAAATAATAAGACATATTTGTATGAATGTGCATGCACATACCTAATGAATGTTGGTGCTAGATATATAAATAAGAGATTATATATAAGAAAGGGGTAGGGTGCCTGGGTGGCACAGTTCATTAAGCGTCCGACTCTTGGTTTCGGCTCAGGTCATGATCCTGGGTTTGTGAGATTGAGCCCCACGTTGGGCTCTGCCCTCAGTCGGGAGTCTGCTTGGGATTCTCTCTCCCTCTCCCGACCTCTCCCATTTGTGTTCTCTCTCTCTCAAATAAATAAATAAATAAATCTTAAAAAAAAAGAAAGAGAGGGTGGCTGTGTCAACAGAAGAATTAATTAAGGCCTAGTTTACTATAGGAACTCGAAACATTATTATTGAATGAATGAATGAATGGATGGATGAATGAAAGACAAATGAATGGAGAAAGCAATATGAAGAAAGAGGTCCCAGATCTTTGCAATGGACTAAATAGACAAGGAGGAATCATAGATGAACTACAAGTTCTTTTTTTTTAAAGATTTTTTTATTTATTTGAGAGAAAGAATGAGAGAGAGAGAGAGCACATGAGAGGGGGGAGGGTCAGAGGGAGAAGCAGACTCCCTGCCGAGCAGGGAGCCCAATGCGGGACTCGATCCCAGGACTCCAGGATCATGACCTGAGCCAAAGGCAGTCGCTTAACCAACTGAGCCACCCAGGCGCCCTGAACTACAAGTTCTTACAGGAGGTCTCATCTAGGAGAGCAAGCTGAAAGGGGGGGAAGGAGAGCTCTAGATCCCAGTCCTGGATCCCTGCAGTACCACCGGGTTGATCACTGCTCTGGTCCCTTCTCTCTCCATTAAAGCTTATGTCAGCTCATCCTCACCTGAAGGCAGATATCAGCCTCAGTCCACCAGTGAGTGCACCTAGAATGACGCTTCCTATTTGGAGGGGAGTGCACAGATGGCCACAGATTCCTCTCATCCCCAGGTTCCTTGGCAGTGTATTTTGTCACTCTTCCCATTAAGAGACAGGGTCAAGATGCACTCTTGAATCTAGGTGAACCATGTGACTTGCTTTAGCTAAAGGGATATTTAGATGTGTGTTAGGCAGAGCCTTAAGTGGCACATGGGCATTGAGGATTACTCTGTCTTGCTGGGACTGCAGTGTGAAGAAGCCCAGGGTGGCCTGCCTGATGATGAAAATCATGTGGCCCACTTTTTCCTATCACACGAGCTAATGACCATCCATTACACCTGTGGGTCAGGCCATCAGAGATAATCCAGCTGACCTGTCAGTGACTCAAAGGTGCATGGGAGAGTCTAGTAGAGATGGGTCCTGTTGGCCCAGACCATAAGAAACTCTCTGTTAACCCACAGAGACATAAGCTAAAATGGTTGTTGTTTCAGATCATGAAGGTCTTGCCATGGCTTGTCACACAGCATAAGCTAACAGATACATCATCTTCAACCTGGGATCCTTCACATGATGGTTAACAGACCATGAGTATTAGCCTGTTTGTTTAGTTTTCTCTGCCTGCATAACAAATGATCAAACATTTAGTAGCTGAAAGCAACACACATTTATTATCTTATGGTTCTGGGAACCAGGCATGGCTTAACTGGGTCCCCTGCTCAGGGCCTTCTGTGGTTGCAGTTAAGGTGTTGGCAAAGACTGGGTGCCTGGGTGGCTCAGTTGGTTAAGCATTTGCCTTCGGCTCTGGTCATGATCCTGGAGTCTTGGGATCGAGCCCCACGTCAGGCTCCCTGGTCAGAGAGGAGTCTGCTTCTCCCTCTGACCCTCCATCTCTCATGCTCTCTCTCTCTCTCTCTCTCAAATAAATAAATAAAAACTTAAAAAAAAAAAGATGTTGGCAAGGACTGAAGGCAGCAAAAGACCTTCCTTGGTCGGAATATTGCAATTCCTTCTGATTATAACACTGAGGGTGACAATTTATTGCTGGCTGTTGATTGGAGGCCACACTCAGCTTCTAGAGGCAACCTTCAGTTCCTGGACGTGTGGGTCTTCTGATAGGTAGCCCACAACATGGCGACTCGCCTACACAAAGTCGACAGGGGGTCAGAGAGATTCTAGCAAGATGAACACTATAATATATATTTTTAAAGATTTTGTTTATTTGAGAGAGAATAAGAGAGAGAGCATAAACGGGGGGAGGGTCAGAGTGAGAGGGAGAAATAGACTCTCCACTGAGCAGGGAGCCCGATGTGGGGCTCAATCCCAGAACCCTGGGATCATGACCTGAGCCAAAGGCAGACACTCAACCAACTGAGCCACCCAGGTGCCCCAACACTACAATCTTAGTACATAACCAAGTACACATCACTGCACATATGCCCCACCACCCCTGCCATATTCTATTGGTGAGGAGCAAGCCACAGGTCCCACCCGCACACAAGGGGTATGGATTCTGCAAAGGTTTTGAACATCAGGGAGGCAGAGATCATCAGTGAGAGCCATTCCCTAGGCTCAACATACAGACCTGCAAGGGACTTCTGCCTCATTCGCTCATCACCGAGCAAACGTTTATGTGTGAGTGCTTTCTGCGTGGCATGCCCTGGGGATACAGCAGTAAGCGGCGTCTCAGAGTGGGGCTGATGCTGAAATGGAAGAGCCATGTATGTCACCGTGGACACCCGGGCTTTAATTCTGAGAGGCTGGGGGAGCCACAGGAGGGTTTTGAGTGAAGGAAAGGCGGGATCTCACTGATGGTTCAAAACCATGTCTACGGCTGGTTTTTGATGCCAGACGTCGGAGAAAATGGGCTGCTTTTGCTGCTGGGTCTTTGTGAGCGATGAGGAAGCGTTGAAGCCACAGGGGACGGGAATCAGGAGAACAAGCGAGGGGTTACTTACTTCCCAACCAGGGACTTCAGGCTTTTCCTGGGTCTCCCACCTGCTTGGTGGAGGATGGAACCTGCGCTTAACTTCTCGTCAATGGAGGGGGACGGAATCGCCTAGCAGGGTCCTGCTTTGGGTGCTTGGCCACCTGCGTATCTTCCCAGCACGCCTTTAGATCCGTGCTGCCTCTCACTTGGGCCTTTTCGTGTAGCCATGAAAGCCCTCATCTTTGGTGTCAAGAAAATCTGGAAGGAAATCGACCGGTCGGTGACTGCCTGGATGAGCCTCGTGTTCCTGTGTGCACACTGGGGGTTGCGATGCTGAGACCCCGGGTTTGTTTGTGAACCAAATGAAATAACTCCAACCAAACACTCCCAGGACCACACCTCTCTCTTCTCCCTCCTTCCGTGCAACTGCCTGCCCCGATTTGCCCTATCGTGGAGCAACGTTGCCTTGTTCTGATGGTCTGCGTTTCCTCAACTTGGGATGATGGAAGCTCGCGCTAGCATAAGGAAGCCACGGGGACCGGGTGCCCTCCAAGCACAGTGGTGGCAGCTTTTCCAGGTGGAGACGGCCACGGCCCACCTACTGCATGTCTTCCCTGAGGGCACAGGGCACAGATCCTGCTGTAGCTGCACAGAGCGGCCACTCTGCTCGGAGCCAGAGACATGGGAATGTCTCCCAAGAGGTTGAGAGGCCGAGAAAAACCCCATAAAGTAACTGCATCAAGGCTGCTACTGTCATTGGCCTTGGTGGCTGCCATGACTACTCATGATAGTGCTCCATCCGGTGTGTGTGCAGTCCAAACCGAGATGCTGAGTACGGGAAATCTGCGCTCCCTTGGGAAAGCCACTGCATTGACAAGGAATCTCTCGAGACCCTACTTCCCTCCATACACCTGGGGCTTGGCCGCTCATCTGGCTTTTGAAATGATACAGAAGGGGAGAGAAAAAAAAAATTACAATCCAGTTATCAGCAAGAAGCACTGGTGACACAGCATGTCCTCGGGTCTGCCACGGTGCTAGAGCGACTTTCTGGTGGGAAAATAACTCCGGGCAAAAGACCAGTGTCATCCCTGAGATTCCAAGGCAAGGACAGCACAGAGGCTGCCGTGCAGGTTGCTCGAGGGCAATCAGGACCGTGCAGAGGGCTCAGACATCAAATTGCTAGATTTTTGGGGCCGTCCATGGCGGCCCAAAGCAGGTCAAGTGTCAGGCAGGAAGGTGTTCTTTGGAAAAGGTTTTCGCCCATGCAAAATGCTGCGTGCAGTTGAGAGTCCAATCTATATTTTTATGTCCTCCGATGATGTTAATTAGGCTCGTTACATTTACAAAGAAAGCCAACTGGTAGAGACGGGGTGGGGGGCTGTTGTAGGAATGCCACCGCCAGGGGAGTACAGGTAAATGCCCAGGTTTGGAAATCCTGCGATGACACATGAGGGCACCGGGATCCCAATCTCTCTGACTTGGAAACCATTTCCTCCCACAGGGACTCCGCAGGAATCAGGGAGTTCATGGGGTGTCGCAGAGAAACAGGGACATAAATACACTGAGTTTCCTGTCTTCTCTTCATCCCATTTCATTGACGACATCTTTTCTATGGTTAATGGCATGTGTGGAAAATGCCACTGTTTTCAGGGGCTCTCTTCATCCTCAAGTTATCAAAGCTGTGTTGGGTAAGATTCTGTCCCTAGTTCCATGCGATACTCCCATTGCCTGGGCCCAAAAGGCAGTGCTCCCTCTGTCCTGGGTTTCACAGAATCCTTCAGCTTTGGCACACTTGTTTTCACCAGTGACAGAGGTCATGCTGTGTCCTTTGTTGTCCCCTACACAAGGAGACCATCCTCTCTACCTTTACAAGAAGATTCCCCTGGACACACCAGCATGGAGGGTCCAGTGGGGTGTCATTTAAACAGACCTGTCAGACACATCTGAGTTCCAGTCCCAGCCCAGGCACACTTTTCTGCTACATGAGGAAATTATGTTAGCACTTGTCCCTGGAGAATGAACAGGAACATCATTCAGAATTCACCGGCATCTCTGGGGTCTTGACCTCTGGGTAATATTTCTCCATTTCTAATTGTGCCTTGTGTACTGGGAATCTGTCTGATTCCATTCCAGCACCCATTGGCTCCCAGCTTCTTCTTCTTCTTTTTTTTTTTTTTTAAGATTTTATTTATTTATTTGATAGAGAGAGAGGCAGTGAGAAAGGGAACACAAGCAGGGGGAGTGGGAGAGGGAGAAGTAGGCTTCCCGCTGAGCAGGGAGCCCGATGCGGGGCTTGATCCCAGGACCCTGGGATCATGACCTGAGCTGAAGGCAGACACTTAATGATTGAGCCACCCAGGTGCCCCTCCCGGCTTCTTTTTATTGCTTCCCTCTGTGGATGTTTAGATTTCCCCGCCATCTTCTGGGTCTCTCTCTCTCTTAGATGAACTTCCCAAGAGAAATAAGTCATTTGACACTCCCCATATATAGAGTCTGGTGGTCACTAGGCAAAATATAGCATGCCCATATTAGGCAAGAGTCCCACATTAGGCCACTTCACCGATTGTTGGTCTGAGCTTGGCTAAGCCCTGATTTTACTATCAGCTATAGCCATGGTTTAAGGCATTGACAGCTTTGCATAAAAATCTGTTTATGGTCTGGCTGTTCAGAGGGAACCAGATGTAACAGGCACCCTGAGCATCATAAACCCTTCTCCCACGTACCCAAATTCTAGCTTCAGGGTATCCAATGCTTTCCTACGCGTAGCCACTTGAGCACCTCAAACTTACCACACCCTGAAATAAACTCTTCACCTTCCCCATCAAAGTGTTACTTTTCATCTGAATTCTACTCTGATTTGAGTCCCTCAGGCCATATATCTTGAATATTCCTTCTTGCCTTGCTGCGTGCATCCAGTACTTCCAGTAATGCCTATTTCCCTGCCAGTACCTCTGAGTTTCTTGCTCCTTCCTTCTCATTGCTCTAATTCAGACCCTTGTCAGTTCACACTTGGTCTATTGCAGTAACGTCCATATCATCTTTCTCATTCTAGTCCAACCCAAGGTATGCACATTACTTTATTCCTTTTATATGCTATTACCTATACCTAGAAGCTCTATCCTTCTGTGCTGGATAAACTTGCATTGATTCTTTAAATGTAGCACAAGTATCAACTCCCCCTTGAGGAATTCCCTGGCTTTCTCCTGTCTCAGTCAATCAGATCCTCACTGCATTGTGCTAAATCCACATCCTTGTAGAAAGTTCTATTATAGCACTTATGCCCTGAATGATATTGATTTTTTTTCCACACACAACCCCCTCCACTAGGCTAGAGTTGGATGAATAATATGAATAATGAGGTTATAGGATCTTTGCAAGTTCTATCTCATGGAAACTTAATCATTGTATGTAACTACTAGTGCAAGTAGCTACTAGTATAAGTAACTACCAGTGTAAGTAATTACCAGCCCTAACATTAATCTGAATGCTAGCTCTAACCTTAAAGTGAGTTTTAGTCCACATTCCTTCATTGAATCTATGCCTATTTTCCTTATTTTGGTAGTCTTCCCCATGGTACAGGAGGCAGTGGGAATTGGGTAGTCATATGTGAGGTGTGGAACAAGTCATTCTCTCTTTCAATAAATTAAGAAGGGGGAGGTAGAGAAAGTATATATTTAAGAGGAGGAAGAGATAAGTAAGTATGGAGTCCATCAAAAAGGCCCAGAAACAACGATCAACTCACTTGCAGTGGACACCCTTAGTGCCCATATTATGATCTCTAAATACCATTTTCCACTAAAAGCAATCAGGGCTAATTGGCAAAATGGCTGAATCTAGGACTAGGATAGAGAACGTGCAAGATGAGCCTGAAATATGTTGTCATTCTAGAGAGCAAGAAAGCCATCAAAAACTACCAGTCTTGAGTCAGGGACTCAGAAACCAACATGAATAAGACCCCAATGGCCAAAAATGGGACTACTAGAATATTAGTAAAAATACTGACTTCAGTGGATTAAAGTTTATCAAGTATATTTAAATTCATGAGTTCATGATGATTCTGAACAAATAGTTTTTGCTTTACTGTTGGAAGATGCTGGTGAGCCAACCCATTTTTTGAAAACTGGTAAGTAGGGCTCCCTCCTCGAGAGCTTTGTACTATCACTTTGCTATCACTCAATAAACCTTGCTTTGCTGCCCACCGAAAGAAAGAAAGAAAGAAAGAAAGAAAGAAAGAAAGAAAGAAAGAAAGAAAGAAAGAAAGAAAGAAAGAAAGAAAGAAAACTGGTAAATAAAAAGAAACATTTTAGCATTTATCCTGACTCTCCTATATTAGTTTTATATCCCACCTAATGAACAAAGAAGTAATAATAGAACACATATATCATCATTTTGCAACTCCTAATGAATTAATACATCTAATTTATTAACAATGGCATTATAGAAATACAGATAATCAGAAATTACATGCTTTCCAAGGGAAGTACCCATCTCCCATGATGTAGTCTTGCCAAAAATTTGGACTTGAATCTTAGCAAGTCTCTGGGTCTAACCTCAGTTTATAGGAAATATAGGGGACAGAGGAACAACTGGCCAAAATCAGACTATGAGGAGCTCCTCGGAACAAACGACTCAGGGTTTTTTTTAAGCTGTCTATGACTATGTCCCATCATTTTTGTCTGTGCTTGTGTCTGACTTTGGGTCCACATCTTATTACCTATTTATTATGAGAAAAATAGATACAGGATGGACCTATATGTTAAAAGAGAGTTAGGAGAAACGTAAATTAATCACAATATATGGATTTCATTTGGATTCAGATCAGTCTCACTGTCTTAACAGGTTTTAAGATAATCAAGATGTCAATGCTAATTAGGTACTTGGGGATATCAAATAATTTTTTTAGGTGTGATAATTACATCAAGGTTGTGTTGTTTTTCTAAATAGGTTCTTATTTTGCATAAATATATATAAATAAACTATCTCCCTGATGTTTGGGATTTAAAAATATGCATAGAGGGGCAGGAAAAAGTGGGTGAGGGCATAAGTGAAACCAGATTGAGCTCATTATTGTTGAAGCAAAGAGATGGGTACATTCACTTTCATTATGTTATCTTCTTTACTTTTATATAAATTTCAATTTTTTTAGGTATGGAGGAAGGAAAGTATAAGATGATCACTCCCTTTCTTATTCCTTTTGGTAGCTCCTGTTAGTCCTTTAAATATGAGCTCCACTGTACTTTCTGAGAGTAGCTGCAACAGACATTTGTCATTCTTTTTGGCGTCTGAAAAACCCTGATATTTTTGTTCCTAGAACTCCTTGCAGCTAGGAAGGAGACACCACTCCACCAAACAAACATAAGTGACCCAGATTTCAAATTGAAAAAATCAGGGATGATGTAGATTCAAGTCTGGGAGCTACCCCATATCATTGGATCACATTCCTTGTCTTTTTAATTTGGGCAGAGATGGATTCTGTTGCCTGTGATCAAAAACTATCTGAACAAAAGCTTTTCCTGTTTCCCCAGGTGAGAGCCCATTTCTGTTACAGATTTTCATAAAGCCATTTGGTTATCTCTTACAGAACTTGACACAGTCCTGGTTAACTTGTGCGCTAATTGGATTAGTATATGTGTCCTCCCTAATCACAAAGTAAGCTTCTTGAATGCAGGGATCATGTGTGTTTTGCTTTGCCTCTCTATTCCCAATGTCAGCACACTGCCCTGGCATATTGCATAAGCTCAGTAAATATCTGTTGAATGAATCAGCTAGTGAATGAGAACAAGAGGGGAGCATGAGGGTGTTGGGTAAGCGCATCAAGGAAAACAGCCTGTCCTCTAGGGCATATGGTACTTCGGAATCTGGTTGTGGGTTGGTGGGACCACGTGACTAGTTATGCCCAGTGGCTTGCAAGCAGCAGGATCAGGTGTACCTTTCAGTGGAAGGCACTGAATTGCTAGCGTGAAGCTTCTGTCTCTCTTTTCCTGCTGCTGTGACCAAGATGGCCCTGTTTTCTAAATGCTACACTCCAGGAGGGCAGAGTCTGCCAGCCCAAGTGCCTGAGTCACTCCAAGCTTGACTATATTAAACGTGTAGGCTGGGGGTGCCTGGGTGGCTCAGTCAGTTAAGCGTCCAACTCTGGATTTGGGCTCAGGTCATGATCTCAGGGTTGCGAGCTTGAGCCCTGCATTGGGCTCCGTGCTGGGAGTGGAGCCTGCTTAAGATTCTTTCTCCCCCTCTCCCTCCCATCTTCCCACTCAGGCTCTCTCTTTCTCTCTCTGTCTCAAATAAATAAATAAATAAATCTTTAAAACAAAACAAAAAATGTGTAAGCTAAATGACCACAGCAAAAATAGAAAACCTTCCGTTGTATTAAGCCCCTGCGATTTGGGAGCACTGTTCCTTTCCTTCCACATAACTTACCCTATCCTGACACATACAAACAGAAAAAGAAAAAGCGACAACATGGATGGACCTAAAGACGTTCTGTTGAGTGAAATAAGTCAGTCACAGGAAGACACATGCTGCCCGATTCCTCTTATGTAAGATGTCTAAAATTGTCTAGCATGCAGAAATAGCCAATGGAATGGTGGTTACCAGGGGGTGGGGGCGGGGGAGTGTTGAAGTTATAGACATACAAGATGAGTAAGTTCCAGAGGTACAACACAGCACCTATAGTTAACAAGAAGGTATTGTGCACTTAAACATTTGTTAAGAGGGTAGATCTCCGAGACGCCTGGGTGGCTCAGTCGTTAAGTGTCTGCCTTCAGCTCAGGTCATGATCCCAGGGTCCTGGGATCAAGCCCCGCATCGGGCTCCCTGCTCAGCGGGAAACCTGCTTCTCCCTCTCCCACTCCCCCTGCTTGTGTTCCCTCTCTCACTGTGTCTCTCTCTGTCAAATAAATAAATAAAATATTAAAAAAAAAGAAGAGGGTAGATCTCCTGTTAAATGTCCATACCCCCCAAAACAAACAAACCCAAACACTCAAAAACCAAAAGACAAATTAAACACAATAAAGGGACACAAGGAAACTTTCGGAGATGAGGTGATGGATATTTTTATTACCTTGATTTTAGTGATGGTGACATGACGTATGTCTGAACTCATCAAAATATATATATAATTATGTGCCTTTTTTTTTTTTTGTATACCAATTACACTTCAGTGAAGTTGGCGGGGGGGGGGGAAGAAAAAGCATAAGAAAGAGGAAGTGAGAAGAGGCATTTGTGGAGAAAGTGGATATATGACAAGAGAGGATCTCGTCGTAGCAGAAATATTCTTGGGCTTGGTGGACATTTTGCAGGTTGGATCTCAACGCTGCCTGCTTACTAGCTGTGTGATATGGGGAGTTTCCTAACCTCTCTGAACCTCAATTCCCTCACCTGAAAAATGGGGAGAAATGATATGACCCCAAATTTCTAGGGTGCATCAGTTAAATTTAAATGAGATCATTTATGTGTAAGCACCTAACGTGACATGGTGGGGGTGCTCTGTAAATGTTGGTTGATTGGGCGAGTGTATGGAGAGAAGTCACCAGTGGAACCAGGGAGGGGCAGATGTGGAGGAGGCCATGGAGCTGGAGGAGGTCCAATTGTTAAGCAGGTCCATGCTCTAAATCTCCCAGATCTGTCCCCGTGCATTGTAATTTAGTAAATCATTTCGAGCAGTGCGGTGTTTGCTTATTCAATCAAGAAGTGGATTTATGCCTAATTTTTCACTTTGCGACTCTTCTGCAAAGTGCTGTGAGCTTAGGAGCCTCCCCAGCTCAGGAGCCAGATTGCTGCATGGTGATTTATGTGATCTGGGAGGCTGGCCCCACAGCCATGAGCATAGGGCATAAATCTGAGGCTTGCGGGGAGCCCTGATTCAGCCTGGCACACCTGGGCACCGCACCAGCCCTGAGCCTCTTCTCATCTTATTGTGGGTCTTGATGCTACAAAGGGTGAGGGCACGGCCCTGGGCTCAGAGGCTGCTGGGTCTCATTTATTCACTCATTTATTCAACCAATAATTACGAAACACCTTCTGTAGGCCAGGTCCGGTGCTTGGTACTTGGCATATAAGCAGAGAACTTGTAAGACACAGTCCCAACTCTACTGGGACTCATACTCCATTGGCAGCAGTAAACAAGACAGCCAATGATTGGATTCTGGTGCGCGACATGCTACCGCAAGGGAAACACAAGGTGGCGTGGGTGCCATATTGTGATTTAGAAAAAATATACCTATCTAGGCATATAGATGACCAAAATATATTTCTATATATATTTTGTCTTTGTCCATGGTTCCTGGCTCACAGCTCCCCAAACCCCTGGAATTTCCCAAGCTATAAGAGCAAGGGGAGCATCTTTTGTGATGTTTGGTCTCTTGTCTCCAATTCCTGGCTCTTGTCAGAGCCCTAAAGGTGAAATGGATGTCTTGTTATTCCTCACAAACCTCTTTCCACCACAACTGGGTTGATGTTGATGAGGTGAC
Organism: Eumetopias jubatus; assembly: GCF_037043125.1. Classification (NCBI taxonomy): domain Eukaryota; kingdom Metazoa; phylum Chordata; class Mammalia; order Carnivora; family Otariidae; genus Eumetopias; species Eumetopias jubatus. The sequence continues at coordinate 91,466,341 of NW_028274818.1, forward strand.
TTTTGGAAAACACCTAAGGATGGGGACTGGTTGCTAGGTGAACCGACCATGAATGGAGTTTGGAACTTTTAGTCCCACCCCCTGATTTGGGGGAACAAGAGAGAAGCTAGAGTTCAAATCAATCACCAATGACCAATGAGTTAATCAATCATACCTAAGTCATAAAGCCTCCGTAAAAACCCAAAAGGAGGGGTGGTTCTGGGAGCTTCCAGGTTGGGGAACCAGAATGCTTCCCCATGCCATCCTGCTGGGCTCCAAGCTCCACTGGGACAGAAGCTCCTTTGTTGGGGAACCTCTGTATGTCTTCATCTGGTTGCTGATTCATTTCCTTTAATATCATGTGTAATAAACTGGTTGTCTCATGAGTAAAAGGGTTTCCTGGCTTCTGTGAGCAATTCTAGCAAATTTCTGGAACCCAAAAAGGGGGAATCATAAGAATTTCTGAATTATAACCAGCCGGTCAGAAGCACAGGTAACAACCGGAGTTTGCGATTGGCATCTGAAGTAGAGGCTTGTGGGACTGAGCCCCTACCCTGGAATCTGGTACTCTCTCTGGTTGATAGTGTCCGAATTGAGTTTTGGGTTCGAGCTGCATTCTTGGGCACCATGATGGTGTTTGGGAATTGCTTATTGGTGTGAAGAAGACTCCACACACTTTGGAACTGGGTCCAGATGGAATCTAATTTAGGGGGCAAAGAGGGCAGCATCTGAGCTATTCTTTTTTTATTTTTTTCTTTAGTTAGAAAGAGAGCAAGCGCACATGAGCAGGGGAAGGGCAGAAGGAGAAGGAAAGAGAGAATCCCAAGCAGGCTTCTCGCTCAGAGCAGAGCCCAATGCGGGGCTCGATCTCATGACCCTGAGATCATGACCTGAACCTATATCAAGACTCAGCGGCCCAACTGACTGAGCCAGCCGGGAGTCCCTACTCCTGAGCTATTCTTGAGCCTGAAGGTTGGCTTTCCAGAGGAGGGGGTTTGTAAGCTGAGACATGAAAAACTTCTAAGAAGAGGGGATGGCTTTTGCAAAATCTAGGAAATGAGTAAGAGAATAAAAGTGAGAAGACAGAAAGTTCTGGGGCCGTTCATCATTTGATGTGGCCGGAGAGCAGAATTACAGAGGGAGAGTTGTGGGACAGGTGGCCGGAGTCCTGACCGCACAGACCTTTTCAAGCCAGGACTTTGCCCGAAGGGCCAATGGGAAGCAGGGAATGTAGCGTGATCACATTTTCTCTCCAGAAAGTTCTTCTGGGCTTTTCGTTGCAGAATTGACCAGAGGAGGCTGGGGTACCAGTTGGGAGACAGACAACTCCAGGTAAGAGAGGACAATGACCTGAATTAGGATGTGACAGCATTCACAGGCTAGACATAAAGCATGTAATAACAGCTAGCAGTGAGCCAGGCTCCGTCCAAAGTGCAGGGTCACTGGTTTAATTGTCCTAAGTCTGCGCAGTAGGTGCTACTAGGATGCCCTTTTTATTTTTTATTTTTTTACGTTAATCACCATACGTCATTAGGTTTTGATGTAGTGTTCCATGATTCATTGTTTGTGTATAACACCCAGTGCCCTTTTTAAAGATGGGAAAAGTGAAGCCCAGAGAGGTTCTGTGGCTTGCTCATGGTCACACAGCCTGTAAGGGACAGGGCTGGGATTCAAACCGAGGCAGCTTCATCCCAAATCGGCACTATTCACCCATATGCTCCATTGCCTTCTTAGACCACAAGCTCTCTGGAAAGTCAGGGTCCACGCTTTGTTTTTCATAGTGCCCCACACGGAGCCTGGCACCTGATGGGTTCTTAATTCCTATTTGTGGAATGAACAGCTGAGTTGATGAGTAGAGTCCCGACCAACCCTTACTTGGCCAAGCCTGGGTCCTCTCCTCTCTGACACAGGCTTTATTAGGAAGCAGGTGACGACCCATTGGGGTTTCTCTGCACATCCAGGCACGGCACTCTGCCAGTACCGGTGGTGACAGTGGTTATGATGCAGACTGAGAGCCCACATTGGAATTCCAGGCGGTATTTTTCTCTTTGTCGATCACCACAAGCTCCCTTCCCCTGGAAGGCTTCCACACAAATTAATTACTGTTCTCCAGGTCCGGGGGCTGTGGCCACCTGCCATCCTCTCTCCCTGAAAGCTGAGGGTCTTGGGGCTCAGGAGTGGGCACTTCTTCCCTTCTGGTGGCGGCTCCTTTTTCCCCCCTATTTACTTCTCCTTTAATCTGCATATTATCATCAGCACAAAGCCCTCAGAATAACATCTGACAAATGACGCCTATTAAAAAAAAACTGTGTGCACTTCTCCTTCACCGCCTTCTAATTTGGAATAGCATTATAACTATGCATCGCTAGACAAGCAATATTATGTTAAGAACATGATAAAATACCAGCAGCCCTGTAATGGCACCAACCAAATGGTAATTTCTGCTTCAGAAATTGGTCATTTATTTTGCTGGTCTGTTCTTACGCTCAAATTAGATGAAGTTTAATATACTGTAAAATTGAATGTATTCTGTCCTTTTCAACAAATATGGCGTGTGTGAAAATGATTTATGGTTCATGGGAACCTCTAAAATGTTAAATAATCTCTTTTTGTGTGTTTCTTAAGTAAGTTATGGCCGGAGAGTTTAAACACAGGAAAAGCAAAACTTTATTAAGCTCCAGGCCCTGCTTCTCCTAGTACCAAGCCGCGGTTTAAGAACAGGAGCTGTGGCCCCCTGCATATTATGTTGGGCTGTAAGAGTACCCACATTAATTGCTACATTAATTTTCTTCTATTAACTGTAATTGGGAGGAAAGCAAGTCTTCCCCAGCGAGTGTTATAATTTGTGACTTAATTTTTAATAAAGCTGTGTTGAGACCATGGGTGCTTAGCACAGGTCATTTCTTACAAAGGGTGTTTGGTTCCCTTCTGGAAAATGCTTGACTTCTGCCTTTCTTCCCGGCCCCCCACCCTCCACAGTGCTTCCCCAAGCTCAAGGGAACTCTCGAGAAGCCCAGATAAATGGCCAGAGGCTATGGCTAGATGTTCAAGACAGTGGCCATGCCACAGACCCACTTTATAACAGCAGATGAGTCTTTTGGACACTCTGAGCCTTAGCTTTCTCATCTGTAGGATGGGGAGATTACAATAATGGTAATAACTGGCTCTTTATCACATGTACCCTGCGCCAGGCACTGTTTTAAGCGCTTTGCATGTATGAATTCATTATATGCTGCTGACCACCCTATGACGTGGGTATATTACCATCCCCATTTCACAGATGAGGAAAGAGAGACACAGAGACGTTGTGAAACTTGCTCCAGGTCACACAGATGGTTAAGCATCGTAGGCAGGGTTTAATACCAAGTGGTTGGACCCCAGCCCCCATGCTTTAAGCCTGGAGGCTGAGCCTTCCACACTTGTAAGGGAAAGTTAGAGAGATGATGGGTGTGACCAGGCTTGGCATTTATTCACTGGGAAGTTTTTCATTCAACAAACACTTATTGGATACCTTATATGCCAGCCACAGCCCCAGGCACCACAGGGGGATACAGATGGATGAGAAGAAGCTCATGGTCTTTTTTTTTTTCTTTAAAGATTTTATTTATTTATTTGAGAGAGAGAGAGTGAGAGAGAACACAAGTGGGGTGAAGGGCAGAGGGAGAAGCAGACTCCCCGCTGAACAGGGAGCCCAATGCCAGACCCGATCCCGGGCCTCTGGGATCATGATCTGAGCTAAAGGCAGCCACTTAACCAACTGAGCCACCCAGGCACCCAAATATCTCATGGTCTTTAGTGCACTTAAGATATACCTGAATGTGCTCTAGGAGCACCTAATGCCTGGTGATGGCAGAACTTTCTGCTACTAGATTTAGTGAGAAGTCCAACTCCAGCAGTTGGGAATTACTATTTGTCAGAGCCCCACCAGACATATACCAGTTTCTTAATTTATGTGATTTGTTTCATGATCATACCAGCCGGGCAAGGTGTCCTTCAGGATCCTTATTTGACAGATTAAATTATCGAGGGCTTGTCTTACCTAGGATCCTACAACTTCTGAAATAGCCTTCCAATTTCCACCGTAGGTCAGCTTCACCCCAAAGCAGACTTAGGCTAATGGATCTCATCAGAGGTGAGAAGAGACAGTTAGCGTGGAGAACGAAAAGTTCCTGAGGAGGTTTTAGGGCCACCGAGGGAAAAGTTGGGGATCCAGGCGGGTGGAAGGCTGAGAGCAGACTAAACATGAATGTGATCCATTAAAGATCCCAGTAATTACTGACAGAGGGTCCCGGCTCGGCCAGACCTGGATCTGAATTCTCGCTCTCAGTTCCTTGGGAAGTGACCTTTGACAAGTTTCTTAAACTCTTGTAGCCTCAGTTTCCCCATTTCTAACAAGGGCATGCTAATGATGTTGACTTCCTGGTTGGCTGAGAATTTAATGAGATGATATTTGGGTGAATGTTCTTAGCCCTGTGCCCTGCATAGAGGCAAGTTCCTAATTCATAATTACTGTTAATTATGGTAGGAATTCTTGTTCATGGTTCATCTCAGAGAAGAAAATCATCACCCAGTGTGTCTCAGTACAGTTGGGAAATACTCGTGTCCACAATTTGGTTTTCTGCTTAGTCCTTCCTCTTGCCAGGCCTGGGCAATTTATCAAATGCCTGCAAACCCCAGCTGACCAGCAAGGAAAGACACAAACAGTAACACACTGTAGCTTCCTCCTCTAAATATTCTAATTCTTTTGGTTTGGGCTGGGACCCTGGACTTGTATGCTTAATCTTGGGGGATTCTTAAGGCTGAGCAAATTTGGGAAACACTGCACCTCGGGGTGGTTCTCAACTTTAATGTGTAAGAGAGTCACCTGGGGGAAATTTTTGCACTACAGATTTCTGGCTTCTCCCACCTGCATGAAATTGAATTTCAGGGTACAGGACCCCAGAATCTGCATGTTGGTTTGGCTTACTCCTCTTTCTAACGAAAATCTCATTTTTTAAAAATCACTTACATTTGTAATCATCTCTGTGTCTCCTGTGTTCAGCATGGCATGCATAATACTCAGTGAACACTGGCAGATCCATCCATCCATCCATCCATCCATCCATCCATCCATCCATCCACCCATCCATCCATCCACCCACCCACCCAGCCAGCCAGCCATCCACCCATCCAGCCAGCCAGCCAGCCAGCCAGGCATCCACCCATCCATCTACACATCCATCTACCCATCCAATCATCCATCCATCCATCCATCCATCCATCCATCCATCCATCCATCAATCTACCTCCTTGTTCAACAAATATGGTTTGAATACTTGAAATGTTCTGAGTGTCATTTTTGGTGCTGAATTATACAATGAAAGAATTTCTAAAAATCAAACTTCTTCCTTCATAGTTTGTAAAATCTTGATTTATTTGGGGGAGAAATTAACTTTATTCCACATATAACAGAACTTTTCAGTACAAGGTAAAAATTGTATTCAGGTGAACTTGGGCAAGTTACTTAACCTCTCAAGACCTTGGTCTTCTGGTCAGAAAACCTGATATACTATTCTGCGGGTTAGTCTGATCCCTGTAGAGGAGCTGGTACACTGTAGGGGTTTTAGAAATGGTAGATGTTATTGTTCTTAATAATAAATAGAAAAGATTACCAAAAGGATAGTATTAGCTGGCCGTGATTTTCTTTGATGTCATTTCCCACATGAACAGCCTGGTGATAACTCTGAATACAATTATTACAGAATCTATTAAGTTTATCTCACATGACCTGTGCTCTTTCTCTGATTTTGGAGTATTTTTTCTCCTTCATTTTCTCTGTTCCATTTCTGTCTTCTGTTTGGATTAATGGTTTCAACTTTGGTTCCTCTCTTTTTCTCCAGTATGACTCCTCTCTTCCTTCCTAATGCTCTTCTCTGCTTCTTGTCTTACTCTTCGTCTTCTGGCTTTCCAATTCTTTATTACCTCTTAACATGTGTTTTTGTTTTTTTCCCTCAGATTTTCTGTCTTCTCTTTGTGGTCTCTCCACTTCTCTCAGGGCCCCAGCAAGTTCTTAAAATGCTTGCTCATGAAGAGAGTGTGTTTCCTAATATTCATTTTTTTAGAGTAGATAAGATGAATGAATGCTTTGTTTTTTTCCTTAAACCAATGACAAGAAATGGAAAAGTTATCCCTTTACAATTAAATCAGATCATTATTTTCTTCTTTTGTCTGGGACCCTCAACGGAGGTGTAACCTGGTCCTGTGGATCAGCACCGAGAGCAGGGGTGTATTTTTTACAGAGTCAAAGAGAAAAGATATTTTCTAGAAGACCTGGTTCCAGCACATCCTCAAACTATTTAGAGTTTGAGAATGTCATTTGACTTCTCTGGGCTTCATTTTCACATTTATAAAATAAGTGGGTTGTACCAACCACCTCTGAAGCTCTTCCTTGGACTAAAATTTCTGTGAGTCTGATCTCTGATTCATTTCCTATAGCAATGCTATCAAGTGCCAAATTTCATTAGCCTGACAAGCGTCACTAGGCATAAGCAGAAGGTATTCAATTGCAAATAGAGGACAATTGACATTATATTTTTCCAATTTTCTCTGGGTCTAATGCACATTGTTAGACTTTGCTTTTACCTTTGGAAATGTATTTCTGCAAAGTCTCAAAGGGCATGGCAGGGTTACTTGATTCATGAAGGGAGTGTTCTGGGGACACTATTTTCCAGTAGGCAGAGGACTTCTGTTTTTACCCCTTGAAAATATTTTTTAATGATTCCTAAGGCTGTGTTTTCCACCTTTATTGAAGTATACTGATGAAATTATAATATATTTGAAGTGTGCAATGTGATGATTTGATATACATATCCATGCAATAGTATATCATTTGGTCCTTTAGTAGCTGCCATATTGTTTGCTTTTTAAAGCCAAGCACATGCTTTCTTTCCTTGATCCTTAATGCTAGTTTCCTTTCCACTGAGTGTTTAGTACTGCCAAGGGAAGTCCTGCACACTTGGCAATACTTTAATTATTCACTGTAAGACCAAGAAACAGGTACCTTGCCTCCTGATACAACCCACAGGCACCTCATCATCATGACTCTCTTCCCTGAGTTTGTTCTGTCAGTCATTCCCATGAAGGGTGACTCTGAGAATTGTCTTCAGTACTTGATCACGCCATATCTCCAGTGTCCATATTTTTGCAATGCTCTGGTTATATCCCCGTTACAGATATCTCTACCCGGGGACCCAGGTCACACTCAGAAGGCCTTCTGAATTCTTCATTTCCTCCCACGGACATTCTTCTTCTATGCACAGTTCTAGGTTCCTCCACTTCTAAGAACTAATCAGTTGCTCAACTTTGAGATATCTGGAACCACTCTCCCTGCTTCTTCCTTCCCATGGAGGTAGCCAGATCCTATCAATTTAACCTCAAAATTCCTTCTTTTTAAAAGATTTTATTCATTTATTTGAGAGAGAGAGAGAGGCAGAGGGAGAGGGAGATGCAGACTCCCTGCTGAGTGGGGAGCCAGACAGGGGGCTTGATCCCAGGATCCCGAGATCACAACCTGAGCCAACAACAGAGCCACCCAGCTGCCCCCAGCTCAAAATTATCTCTTGATTCAGAATCCTCTTCTCTGTCTCTGTTGCCACCATTTCAGTTTATAATCACATGTCCCACCTAACGTCCTACAACTACCTTCTAACCCACTTCTGTACTTCTGCTACCGTCTTCCCTTTTCTTTTCCAGACAGAGATTGGTATTTCCAATTTGAAAACTTTTTGAAAACTTGATAGCATTGCTATAGGAAATGCTGAAAAAACAGGTGGTCCCCTGTGGCTATTGTGATGAAGTCAAAACTCCTTGGTAGGCACACAAGGCCCTTCATAACCTACTTCTTCTCTGCTACTTTAATTTTCAAACACTGTTGAGAAAGTGACACGCTCTTTTTGATTGATGGCTAAGTTGGTATAGAAAGTAAACTTAGAGCTACTGGGGGACATCTTTGTCATCTTGTAGGGACAACCCATATAACCAAAAAGCCAAAACGGATGAAGGCAGAGCTATGACTTAGAGAGAAAGCGAGGACAGAGAGAGAGGGAGGGGGAACACATAATGGTGGTATTATTATGATGTGCAGATTAAAGACAGAGATTCAGCCATGCCTGAGGCTTTCTTCAGCTTCTCAACTATATAACTAAGAGTTTTTTTGGGGTGTGTGTGCTCATGTAAATATTCTTTGGGGTTTCCTTCCTTTGCAACCAAAAGAGAAGAACTAACTTGAATTATGTATCTTTTTGTCTAAATGCACTTAAAAAAAGATTGAGTTATCCCATGTCTTTCAGAAAGGGCAGTAAAAATTTTTTCACACCCCCAGGTCAGACTATTCTTAGTCTTTCTCTCATTAACCAGCAAATACAGGAAAACTTCTGTTCTATTAAGATATGTATGTCACAGGGATGGCAGTGAAGCCACGATATTAACAATAGCTCCTACTTGTTGAACACCTACTGTATATCAGACTCTTTAGACACATTATATCTAATCCTCGCCTCAACCCATATGATATTCAATTAGCCCTATTTTATATCTCAAAAATGGGAGCCTAAGAAGTTAAGTACCATTTTTAAAAATTATATATTATTTTAGAGAGGGAGTGGGAACAGGGGCAGTGGTGGAGGGAGAAGGAGAGAGAGAAAGAATCTCAAGCAGACTCTGCACTGAGCAAGGAGCCTGACACGGGGCTCAATCCCATGACCCTGAGACCATGACCTGAGCCGAAACCAAGAGTTGGTTGCTTAACCGACTGAGTCACCCAGGTGCCCCAGAAGTTAGGTATCATTGAAGTCCACATACCCTATGGTTGAGATAACTGAGGTTCAAATCCGGGTTGTGTCTGCTGTCCAAATAAATATGTCTTACATTACATTGTACTATTCAAATCGTAGATCGGAGCTGTGTTCCCCATGTGAAAGAATAAAATAATATTGATTGAGCACTTCCTGCATGTCGTGCTGGTGTTTTCATAGACATTAATTCATAGATCATCTTATTTCATCTTAAAATCTTATGAAGTATTATCAATCCAAATTTACAAGTAATGGAACTAAGAAAACCAGGAAATTCTGGAGTAAAATAGTGGCTAATATTGGGATCCAAACTCATGAATACCTGAAATCAAAGTTTTTGTTTTATTTTTCTGATTATTCTTATTGATCATATAAGAAAGTTCAAGACCAAACTGGCTAAATAATTAGGGTACCAAAAATGTATGCCATTGGAGTAACATGTATGGGCATTTAACATATCAAGGGGAAGATAACTAAAATGATTATTGATCCACCTTTAAATGAACACTCGTCTTTTGAAAGACTCAAGGTTCCTGTTTCTAACATGTGGGGTATAAGACTGGCAGACCTGAAAGCTTCATTCCAGCTCTAAAATTTTATAGTTTTATGTTATGTCAACTGGTCCATCATTTGGGATTATTTACGATTAGGTGTTGCAGCAAGTGAGAGAGAGACAAGAGCTTAAAAATATAGAAGTTTGGGGGTGGAGCAAGATGGTGGAGTAGTAGGAGACCTGGGTTTTGTCTGGTCTCAGGAATTCAGCTGAATAGGGATCAAACCATTCTGAACACCTACGAACTCAACAGGAGATCAAAGAGAAAAATAGCAACCACTCTCTGAACAAGAAAAGTGACCACTCACTGGAAGATAGGACGTGCGCAGAAGTGAATCCGAGGTGATATTCGGGAAGATAGACGGCGGGAGAGGGGGCGTCCATTGGCCACTTCTGGCAAGTGATAGAGCCCCAGAGCACAAAATTGGAACTTCTAGAAGTCGGCTCGGCTGAGGGACATCGCTCCAGTGGCTAAGCGGGAGGTGGAACCCTCGCAGGATGGTGTGGTCTCAGGACCCTCGGGGTCACAGAAAGACCGGGGGTGCCTGAGTGCAGCAGAGCTCCCAGGGATCGGAGCGGGGAAGCTGGCCGCAGAGACAGAGCCGCGGCGCAGGCTCTCAGCTTGGGGTTGCCATAAAATGTGATCCGCGGCCCAGTCGGGCCACTGCTCCTCCAGCAGGGACCCAACAAGCGGCAGAGCTGGGGAGACCCCCCTTCCTCCCCAGGAAGGAGTGGCACGGAAGCGCACCGCAGGGATCTGCTGGGTTTGGACACTCCACACAGGCTCGGGAGCCAGAAAGGAACGCTCGGTCACAGGCCGGGTGAGCACGGACTGTGACCGGAGACCAGGGAGACGGGAGTGATTGCTTTTCTCTGGGGCCGCACTGAGGAGTGGGGCCCTGAGTTCTCAGCTCCTCCGGGTGGAGACTGGGAGGCCACCATTTTCACCCTGGTCCTCCAAAACTGTACCGAGAGCTTGCAGGGAACAAAAGCTCCTGAGAGCAAACCCGAGCAGCTTGCTTAGCCTGGACCGACAAGGGCGGGGCAATTTCGCCTCCGCAAAGACATTTGGGAACCACGGCAACAGGCCCCTCCCCCGGAGGATCAGCACGAACAGCCAGCAAGCCAAGACCAAGTTTACCGATCAAGGAGAACGGGAGAACTCCAGCGCTAGGGTAATACTGCACACAGAATTCATGGCTTTTTTTGCCATGATTCATTAGTTTTTCAAAGTTAATTTTTTTAAAGTTTGTTTTTAATTTTTCTTTTTTCCTTCTTCAGCCAACATCTTATCAATCCCTTTTTAAAAAAACATTTTTTATTTTGCATTTTTAGAGTCATATTTTATCTATTCATACTAGTTACCCTTATTTTGGCATATATATATAAGTTGTTCTCTCTTTAAAATTTTAAGATACAGTTTCTACTAACAGATCAAAATATACCCTAAATCACTAGTGTATGGCTTTGTTCTAGTCTCCTGCCTGATCACATTCTCTCCCTTTTCTTTTTTCATCTTTATTTTAAATCTTCTTTCTTTTTTCAAACAACTTATCTTATCAATTCGTTTTATAAAATCTTTTATAATTTTCATCTTTACAGTCATATTCCATTCCTTCACTGTATCAACCCTTATTTTGTACATATATAAGTCTTTCTTCCTTTAAAATTTTAGGAGGCACTTTTTTCTAACAGACCAAAATATGCCGAAAATCTAGTCTGTGGCAGTGATCTACACACTACCCTGATCATATTTGATCATATTCTGTTTTTTTGTATTGTTCTGTTTTTGTTTTTATCTTTTTCTTTTTTTTTTCCTCTTTCTTTTTTCTTTCATTCCCTTTCTTTCCCCTGGTTTCAGGTCTTTTCTGATTTGTATAGAGAACATTTCCTGGTGACGTTGTTAACCTTTTAGCATTTTGTTCTTTCATTCATCTATTCTCCTCCGGACAAAATGGCTAGACTAAAAAAATAACCTCACTAAAAAGAACAAGAGGTAGAACCGTCAGCCAGGGACCTACTCAATACGGACATTAGTATGATGTCGGACCTAGAGTTCACAATCATGACTTTAAAGATACCAGCTGGGCTGGAAAAAAGTGTGGAAGTTATTAGAGAAACCCTTCCTGGAGAAATAAAAGAACTAAAATCTAACCAAGTCAAAATCAAAAAGGCTATTGATGAGGTGCAATAAAAAATGGGGGCACTAACTGCTAGGATAAATGAGACAGAAGAGAGAATCAGCGATATAGAAGACCAAATGATGGAAAATAAAGAGGCTGAGAAAAAGAGAGAGAAACAACTACAGGATCACAAGGGCAGAATTCGAGAGATAAGCGATACGATAAGACGAAACAATATTAGAATAATTGGGAGCCCAGAAGAAGAAGAAAGAGAGAGAGGGGCAGAGGTATACTGGCGCAAATAATAGCAGAGAACTTCTGTAATGTGAGGAAGGAAACAAGCATCAAAATCCAGGAGGCACAGAGAACCCCTCTCAAAATCAATAAAAAGAGGTCAACACCCCGACATCTAATAGTAAAACTTACGAGTCTCAGAGACAAACAGAAAATCCTGAAAGCAGTTCAGGAGAAGAGATATGTAACATAAAATGGTAGAAAGATTAGATTGGCAACAGACCTATCCACAGAGACCTGGCAGGCCAGAAAGGACTGGCATGATATCTTCAGAGCACTAAACGAGAAAAATATGCAGCCAAGAACACTATATCCAGCTAGGCTGTCATTGAAAATAGAAGGAGAGATAAAAAGCTTCCAGGACAAACCAAAACTAAAGGAATTTGCAAACATGAAACCAGCCCTACAAGAAATATTGAAAGAGGTCCTCTAAGCAAAGAGAGATACTAAAAGCAGCATAGACCAGAAAGGAACACAGACAATATACAGTCACAGTCACCTTACAGGCAATACAATGGCACTAAATTCATATCTTTCAATAGTTACCCTGAATGTAAATGGTCTAAATGCCCCAATCAAAAGACACAGGCTATCAGATTGGGTTAAAAAACAATCAATATGCTGTCTGCAAGAGACTCATGTTAGACCCAAACACCCCCACATTGAAAGAGACGGGGTGGAAAACCATTTACCATGCTAATGGACACCAAAAGAAAGCTGGGGTGGCAATCCTTATATCAGCCAAATTAGATTTTAAAACAAAGACTGTAATAAGAGATGAAGAAGGACACTATATCCTACTTAAAGGGTCTATCCAACAAGAAGATCTAGCAATTTAAATATCTCTGCCTCTAACGTGAGAGCAGGCAATTATATAAGGCAATTAATAACAAAAGCAAAGAAACACATTGACAACAATACAATAATAGTGGGGGACTTTAACACCCCCCTTACTGAAATGGACAGATCATCTAAGCAAAAGATCAACAAGGAAATAAAGACTTTAAATGACACACTGGACCAAATGGACTCCACAGACATATTCAGAACATTCCATCCCAAAGCAATGGAATACATATTCTTCTCTAGTGCCCATGGAACATTCTCCAGAATTGATCACATCCTAGGACACAAATCAAGTCTCAACCGGTACCAAAAGATTGGGATTATTCCCTGCCTATTTTCAGACCACAATGCTTTGAAACTAGAACTCAATCACAAGAGGAAAGTCGGAAAGAACTCAAATACATGGAGGCTAAAGAGCATCCTACTAAAGAATGAATGGGTCAACCAGGAAATTAAAGAAGAATTAAAAAAATTCACGGAAACCAATGAAAATGAAAACACAACTGTTCAAAATCTTTGGGATACAGCAAAGGCAGTCCTGAGAGGAAAGTATATAGCAATACAAGTCTTTCTCAAGAAACAAGAAAGGTCTCAAATACACAACCTAACCCTACACCTAAAGGAACTGGAGAAAGAAGAGCAAATCAAACCTAAACCGAGCAGGAGAAGAGAAATAATAAAGATCAGAGCAGAAATCAATGAACTAGAAACCAAAAGAACAGTAGAACAGATCAACGAAACTAGGAGCTGGTTCTTTGAAAGAATTAACAAGATTGATAAACCCCTGGCCAGACTTATCAAAAAGAAAAGAGAAATGACCCAAATCAACAAAATCATGAATGAAAGGGGAGAGATCACAACCAACACCAAAGAAATACAAACAATTGTAAGAACATTTTATGAGCAACTCTGTGCCAGCAAATTAGATAACCTGGAAGAAATGGGTGCATTCCTAGAGATGTACCAACTACCAAAATTGAACCAGGAAGAAATAGAAAACCTGAACAGACCTATAACCACTAAGGAAATTGAAGCAGTCATCAAAAATCTCCCAACAAACAAAAGCCCAGGGCCAGATGGTTTCCCAGGGGAATTCTATCAGACATTTCAAGAAGAATTAATATCTATTCTCCTGAAACTGTTCCAAAAAATAGAAATGGAAGGAAAACGTCCAAACTCATTTTATGAGGCCACCATTACCTTGATCCCAAAACCAGACAAAGACCCCATCAAAAAGGAGAATTACAGACCAATATCCTAGATGAACATGGATGCAAAAATTCTCACCAAAATACTAGCCAAGAGGATCCAACAGTACATTAAAAGGATTATTCACCATGACCAAGGGGGATTTATCCCTGAGCTGCAAGGTTGGTTCAACATCCGCAAATCAATCAACGTGATACAATACATTAACAAAAGAAAGAACAAGAATCATATGATCCTCTCAATAGATGGAGAAAAAGCATCTGACAAAGTACAGCATCCTTTCTTGATCAAAACTCTTCAGAGTATAGGGATAGAGGGTACATACCTCAATATCATAAAAGCCATCTATGAAAAACCTACAATGAATATCATTCTCAATGGGGAAAAGCTGAGAGCTTTCCCCTAAGGTCGGGAACATGGCAGGGATGTCCACTATCACCACTGCTATTCAACATAGTATTAGAAGTCCTAGCCACAGCAATCAGACAACAAAAAGAAATCAAAGGCATCCAAATCGGCAAAAAGGAAGTCAAACTCTCACTCTTTGCAGATGATATGATACTGTATGTGGAAAACCCAAAAGACTCCACCCCAAAACTGCTAGAACTCATAGAGGAATTCAGTAAAGTAGCAGGATATAAAATCAATGCACAGAAATCAGTGGCATTCCTATACACCAACAACAAGACAGAAGAGAGACAAATCAAAGAGACGATCCCATTTACAATGGCACCCAAACCCATAAAATACCTAGGAATAAATCTCACCAAAGAGGCAAAGGATCTGTACTCAGAAAACTATAAAATACTCATGAAAGAAATTGAAGAAGACACAAAGAAATGGAAAAACTTTCCATGCTCATGATTTGGAAGAACAAACATTGTGAAGATGTCAATGCTACCTAGAGAGCAATCTACACATTCAATGCAATCCCCATCAAAATACCATCCACTTTTTTCAAAGAAATGTAACAAATAATCCTAAAATTTGTATGGATCCAGAAGAGACTCTGAATAGCCAGAGGAATATTGAAAAAGAAAAGCAAAGCTGGCGGTATCACAATTCCGGATTTCCGGCTCTATTACAAAGCTGTCATCATCAAGACAGTATGGTACTGGCACAAAAACAGACACGTAGATCAATGGAATAGAATCGAGAGCCCAGAAATGGACCCTCAACTCTATGGTCAAATCATCTTTGACAAACCAGGAAAGAATGTCCAATGGCAAAAAGACAGTCTCTTCAACAAATGGTGTTGGGAAAATTGGACAGCCACATGCAGAAGAATGAAACTGGACCATTTCCTTACACCACACACAAAAATAGACTCGAAATGGTTGAAAGACCTAAACGTGAGACAGCAGTCCATCAAAATCCTAAAGGAGAGCACAAGTAGCAACCTCTTCGACCTCAGCCGCAGAAATTTCTTCCTAGAAACATCGCCAAATCAAGGGAAGCCAGGGCAAAAATGAACTCTTAGGATTTCATCAAGATAAAAAGCTTTTGCACAGCAAAACAAACAGTCCACAAAACTAAAAGAAAACCGACAGAGTGGGAGTAAATATTTGCCAATTACTTACCCGATAAAGGGCTAGTATCCAAAATCTATAAAAAAGTTATGAAACTCAACACCCAAAGAACAAATGATCCAATCAAGAAATGGGCAGAAGACATGAACAGACATTTTTCCAAAGAAGACATCCAAATGGCCAACAGACACATGAAAAAGTGCTCCACGTCCTCGGCATCAGGGAAATCCCAATCAAAACCTCAATGAGATACCACCTCACACCAGTCAGAATGGCTACAATTAACAAGTCAGGAAACGACAGATGTTGGCAGAGATGCAGAGAAAGGGGAACCCTCCTACACTGTTGGTGGGAATGCAAGCTGGGGCAACCACTCTGGAAAACAGTATGGAGGTTCCTCAAAAAGTTGAAAATAGAGCTACCATATGATCCAGCAATTGCACTACTGGGTATTTACCCCAAAGATACAAATGTAGGGATCTGAAGGGGTTCGTGCACCCCAATGTTTAGAGCAGCAATGTCCACAATAGCCAAACTGTGGAAAGAGCCAAGATGTCCATCGACAGATGAATGGATAGAGATGATGTGGTATATATAAACAATGGAATATTATGCAGCCATCCAAAGGAATGAGATCTTGCCATTTGCAACAACGTGGATGGAACTGGAGGGTGTTATGCTGAGTGAAATAAGTCAATCAGAGAAAGACATGTATCATATGACCTCAGTGATATGAGGAATTCTTAATCTTAGGAAAAAAACTGAGTGTTGCTGGAGTGGTTGGGGGTGGGAGGGATGGGGTGGCTGGGTGATAGACATTCTGGAGAGTATGTGCTATGGTGAGCACTGTGAATTGTGCAAGACTGTTGAATCACAGATCTGTACTTCTGAAACAAATAAGGCAATATATGTCAAGAAAAAAAAAAGAAGATAGCAGGAGGGGAAGAATGAAGGGGAGTAAGTCAGAGGGGGAGATGATCCATGAGAGACGATGGACTCTGAAAAACAAACTGAGGGTTCTAGAGGGGAGAGGGGTGAGGGATGGGTTAGCTTGGTGATGGGTATTAAAGAGGGCACATTCTGCGTGGAGCACTGGGTGTTATGCACAAACATGAATCGTGGAACACCTCATCAAAAACTAATGATGTAATGTATGGTGATTAACCTAAGAATAAAAAATTTAAAAAAAAGTGAGACGTGAAAATTAAGTCTCAGTTTTGTGAACAAGTCTCATGAGAACCAATCCCCAAATCGCCAATCACTGACCATTCTTATTCTTTCCAAATTAAGGCAAATTGATTGACTTACCTTGGGCAACTCATTTCCTTAAACCTCATATTCCTTATTCCTAAAATGACGATAATAATACCTACCTTTCAAGAGTTTTGTGAGAACGAAGATGAAATTAGTGAAGGAGTCTACACACGAATATTTGTTGTTAGATATTTGGTTTTTAGAATAAATATGATGTAGTTATACTCCATACAGAGGTTTATAAACCTAAAGAGACAGTATAACCCAGTGCCCTTCTGGCTTCTAGCAATGGCAACTGTATTGGTCAGGGTTCTCCAGAGAAATAGAACTAATAGGGAATATATAGATACATGTGTATGAGGAGACTTATTATAGGAATTGGCTCATGTGGTTATGGAGGCTGAGAAGTCCCATGATCTGCCATCCTGAAGCTAGAGAACCAGGAAAACTGGTGATATAATTCTAGGAATTGGAGGGGGAAGGGTTAGAGGATGTAGGGACTGAAGCTGTAAGTCTTCATCTGAGTCTGAAAGCCCAAGAACCAGATGTCTCGGCTCAAGGAAAGAGAGAGGGAGGGTGCATGAGAGGGCGAGTGAGTGCAAATTCACCCTTCTTCCGCCTTCTATTCCATTTGGGCTCTCCATGAATTGGATATTGCCTAACCACATGGAGGAGGGCCATCTGCTTTACTCATTTCACCAATTGTTCACCAATTCCAGTGCTGATCTCTGCCAGAAACACCCCTCACAGACACACCCAGTAATTATATTTTCCCAGCCATCTGGGCCTCCCTTAGCCCCGTCAAGTTGACACATAAAATTATCCATCACAGCAACCCAATTTGAACAGGCTTAAAATTTCTTTTTTTTTAAGATTTTATTTATTTATTTGAAGATAGAGAGAGAGAGCATGGGTGGGGAGGAGGGGCAGAGAGAGAGAGAGGAAGCGGGCTCTCTACTGAGCAAGGAGCCCAATGCGGGGCTCAATCCCAGGTCCCTGAGATGATGACCTGAGCCAAAGGCAGCTGTTTAACCGACTGAGCCACCCAGGTGCCCCCAGCCTTAAAATTTCTAGAAGGGAAACTGATTGGCTATACCATGATTTCAGGAATGGCTGAATTTAGTTGTTCAAGGGATATTTATTAAGAGTTTCTCTTTCTACTCATCTTTGACTCACTTCCATCTCTGTTGGTATAATTTTTGGCCCAGTTCTCCTCTTCTGGTGCTGAAGGTGGCTCTCCCAATCCTTCCTGGAAACGTCCTTGGTGTCAACCTCATTGGTTCTATCTGGTATCTAAACCAATCACTGATGCCTCATTAGGTAGAATAAGCTTACTTAATGTGTCTGATTTATCAACCACCTGTTGTTTGAGATTTGCTTCCCACTTCCACACCACGTGCTGTAACCAGAAAAGGTGCTAGGCAGATAATGCCTCAGGTTGAACAGATAAATGAGTTTCTTCACCCTTCTCCCTTTTATAAACTGAAGACTCTTGGACTCTAGAGAAAATACACAGATAATCTATTTCTACTTCTCATTTTATATATGAGCAGGACTAAAAGGGTAAGTGACTTGCCCAGTGATATAAAGCTGGTATATGACAGATGCAGAGTAAAAACCCATTTCTTTTGACTCTAGTTCAATGATTTTCCTCCCTATACAACTCTCTCTTTTTTTTAGAGAGAGAAACTGTGTGTGCAAATGAGGGGCAGAGGGGGAAGGACAGAGAGAATCCCTAGCAGGCTCCATGCTCTAGTGCAGAGCCTAACACGGGGCTCGATCTCATGTCCCTGAGATCTTGACCTGAGCCAAAATCAAGAGTTGGTCGCTTAACCAACTGAGACATCCAGGCACCCCAACTCTGACTCTTTTTTAAAGGATAATCCAATTTAAATCATAATCCAATTTGTGATAAAGCTGACCAGTTGTTGTTTTTTTCCCCCTTCTTTAAGTCAACGATACTTTTCTCCCAAGTACTTTTCATGGCTTTTGACTTGGCTCATCACTTGGGCTGCAGAACACATGAATAGGAATCTAGTCCCATGGAAATCTTGTGCTGCCTTATTGAAACTCAGTAACAACCTACTTGGGATTATCATTTTTATTTCCTGATCTGTGACCTAAAAATCTTTCTGGAAAAAATTATTATTTGTTCAAATGATCATAAATAAAAGTAATATTTTTCCTCTAAAGAAGGCAAATTTAGGGGTGCCTGGGTGGCTCAGTCAGTTAAGCGGCTGCCTTCAGCTCAGGTCATAATCCCAGGGTCCTGGGATCGAGCCCCGCATCAGGCTCCCTGCTCGGCGGGGAGCCTGCTTCTCCCTCTCCCTCTGCCTGCCTCTCTGCCTACTTGTTCTCTCTCTGCTCTGTATCTCTCTGCCAAATAAATAAATAAAATCTTTAAAAAAAAAAGAAGGCAAATTTATTGAAGAAATAGTAGCAAATACAGGGAAGCAATATAACTGTCCTAACTCCACTGCTCAGCAATGATCTTTATTAATATGTTGGTATATAATGATATTATATAATGGATCATATTATACATATTGCTCTGTAACTTGCTTTTCTCACTTAACAATATGTTACAAACATTTAGCAAGTCAATAATTATAAATCTATATCACCCATTTGAATGATTTTAGAATACTTAATTTGAATAAACCCTCATTTATTTAGATTATTCTCATGTTGTGAGATATTTCCTTTTTTTGCTATTATGAACAATACAATAAAGAGTATCTTATAATACATTTTTGGATACTATTCACTTGGGATCCCTTGGTCTTAAGAAACAGAATGGCTAAAATTAACACAGGAAACAACAGATGTTGGCGAGGCTGAGGAGAAAGGGGAACCCCTGTGCACTTTTTGTGGGAAGGCAAGCTTGTGCAGCTACTCTGGAGAACAGTTTGGAGGTTCCTCAAAAAGCTAAAAATAGAGGGGCGCCTGGTGGCTCAGATGGTTGAGCATCTGCCTTTGGCTCAGGTCATGGTCCCGGGGTCCTGGGATCGAGTCCCGCATCGAACTCCCTGCCCCTTGGGAAGCCTGATTCTCCCTCTGCCTCCTCTCTCTCTCTCTCTCTCTGTCTCTTTCTCCCTGTCTCATGAATAAATAAATAAAATATTTTTAAAAAATAAAAATAAATTTTAAAAAAGTTAAAAATAGAACTACCCTATGATCCAGCAACTGTTCTACTAGATATTTACCCAAATAATACAAAAATACTAATTCGGAGGGATACATGCACCTCAATATTTATAACAGCATTATTTACGATAGCCAAAACATGGAAAGACCCAAATGTCCATCAACTAATGAATGGATAAAGAAGATGTGGTATCTACCACCTCACACCCGTCAGAATGGCTAAAATTAACAAGTCAGGGAACGACAGATGTTAGCGGGGATGTGGAGAAAGGGGAACCCTCCTACACTGTTGGTGGGAATGCAAGCTGGTGCAACCACTCTGGAAAACAGTATGGAGGTTCCTCAAACAGTTGAAATTAGAGCTACCGTTCAATCCAGCAATTGCACTACTGGGTATTTACCACAAAGATACAAATGTAGGGACCCGAAGGGGTACGTGTACCCCAATGTTTATAGTAGCAATGTCCACAATAGCCAAACTGTGGAAAGAGCCAAGATGTCCATCGACAGATGAATGGATAAAGAAGAGGTGGTATATATACACAATGGAATATTATGCAGCCATCAAAAGGAATGAGATCTTGCCATTTGCAACGACGTGGATGGAACTGGAGGGTGTTATGCTGAGTGAAATAAGTCAATCAGAGAAAGACATGTATCACATGACCTCACTGATATGAGGAATTCTTAATCTCAGGAAAGAAACTGAGTGTTACTGGAGTGGTTGGGGGTGGGAGGGATGGGGTGGCTGGGTGATAGACATTGGGGAGGGTATGTGCTACAGTGAGCGCTGTGAATTGTGCAAGACTGTTGAATCACAGATCTGTACTTCTGAAACAAATAACGCAACATATTTTAAGAAAAAAGAAAAAGAAGAAGACAACAGGAGAGGAAGAGAAGGGGAGTATGTCAGAGGGGGAGACGAACCATGAGAGATGATGGACTCTGAAAAACAAACTGAGGGTTCTAGAGGGGAGGGGGGTAGGGGGATGGGTTAGCCTGGTGATGGGTATTGAGGAGGGCACGTTCTGCATGGAGCACTGGGTGTTATGAACAAACAATGAATCATGGAACACTGCACCAAAAACTAATGATGTAATATATGGTGATTAACATAACAATAAAAAATTAAAAAAAAAGAAGATGTGGTATCTATATACAATGGAATATTACTCAGCCATCAAAAAGAATGCAGTCTTGCCATTTGCATGATGTGGTTAGAACTAGAGTGTATTATGCTAGACGAAATAAGTCAGAGAAAGACAAATACCATATGATCTCACTCATACGTAGAATTTGAGAAAACTATCAGAAGGGCAAGAAAGAGAGAGGTAAACCAAGAAACAGACTCATAACTATAGAGAAGAAACTGATGGTTACCAGAGAGGAGGATGATGGGAGGAATGGGTGAAATAGGTGATAGGGATTAAGGAGAGCACTTGTGATGAACACCTGGTGTTGTATGGACGTGTTGAATCACTAAACTCTAGACCTGAAACTAACATTACATTGTATGTTAACTAACTGGAATTTAAATAAAAACAAAAAAAAAGTTAATCGTGGCTAGCTTGAAGGGAGGAAGAAAGAATTTATTGGATTGATTGAGGGGACCCACAAATTTGAATCACAAAGTGAAAAAGTAAACATCAGAAGGGAGATGGATCTGGGAAGCTCTGAGGATTCAGGTAGCAGAAGCTAATGGCCCCTACCATGGACATAAGTCAACTACAACTGTGTTCTGACCTTGATCACCTCCACTGAAGTCCAAGGAAGGTCCATAAGATTTTCCTTGTGTACACGTCCACCACCATTTGGCCAAGACAACACATGACATCTTTATTGACCGTCCTACTCAAAATCACAAGGAGAAATAATAATTTCCCAAAGAAAAATCCAAGAGCTTTAATTAGAAAAAAGGGATGGATGTCAGACAACTGAAAATGACACCACAATGCACTTGTCTGAATATTTCAGAGATTAAATTCCTTGAAATGAAATGATTAGTTGGGAGAATAAAAACTCATTTTAAAAAATCTTCTAAATAATGCAAAAAATTATTGGCAACTAAAAAGCTAATAAAGAGAAAGTTATATTTCATAATAATAGAATTAGTAATAAGTTGTTAGAAGAAATCCCAGGAGGTTTGTCTCAATCTGCCTTTCATATTATATTTTAGAATTCCAGCCAGAGACAGAGGGAACGTGGGTAGAGTCTTATGCCAAAACACATCACTCTGTGCTTCATGAAATATGTGACTTAAAGTAACAGGTTCCAAAGAAGAGGGTGAATGCATTTATTTCATTGAAACAACAACAACAACAACAACAACAACAACAGAGAAATAAATGTAATCTTTTGAACTCAGGTTCTTATGTTTAAGTATAATTATATAAAACGTAAAGAGACGGTCTAGCAGAATGGTTTAGAACAAAGGGTTTGGGTCTAAACATATCTCATTTGAATTCAGGCTCTACTACTCTTTAGCTTCTTTACTTTAAATTAACATCTTAGCTTCCATTTCCTCACTGGTAAATATATCTAATATTAGTACCTACCTGAATGGGTTATTGTGGAGTTGAAATAAAATAATTCTAGTATGGACACGTAGGGGACTGGCTGGATTATAGTAGGTCCTCAGTGAGTATTAGCCTTTGATTTATTCCTAGTGGAGTGAAGTGGCTTAAGTCCCCCGACCCCAAAAGAATGCAAGATTCCCCATCATTCCCCATCAAACACTGGATTTGGAACATCGTCCTAGAGGACTCATAGCTCTGGAGGAATTGCTGGATGTTCATATAAGGATATCTCTCCTATTCCATCTTCTGGATTGTGTTATGAGGGACATTTTTAAGCCGACCTTCATCCTTGGCAGGGACAGTACAAGAGCCATCTTTATAATGGTTTGGAAACAGTCCTACTCCCTCATAACTGTACTTTATTTCAAAATTATTTTTACTTACTAAATATATCTTTTTATAAAAGCACTTTGAAAGGATGTGTGTAGCTTAAAATAATACCTATGTATCTATGACTTAGCTTGAGACATAGAACATTTAAACATTATCAGAACTTGGGAGGTCATCCTTCTACTTCTTTCTGACCGTTTTCTCATTTTTCTCCTTCTTAGAGGTCAGTGCTCTTCAGATTCTGTGTTATTCATTCTTTGCTTTACTTTATAGATTTTCCAGGGAGGTATACATTCCCAAACACTATTTTTTGCCTGTTTTAGAAAATATACACAGAATCATATAGAATGCATTCTTTTATAACTTGTTTTTTGTGGTACAAATGATAATTTGAGATCCATGGATGCTGCTTTGCAGCTCACTCTTTCTTATTACTTTTAAAAAGTCTTCTAAATAAATTACTGTCTGCCTCCTACTGCACCACGATTTATATATACCTCCTTTGGAGATGGTCATTTGGAATATTTATTTTTTTATTATTACAAATGCTGCTGCTGTAAAAGCATGAACACTCCCAGAACACATAGGCAAAAGTTTCTCTAGAATGTATGCCTATGAGTGGAACTGCTGGGTATTGACAATATACATGTTTAACTCTCTCCTATAAGGATGGATCATTTCCTAACTGGGTGTACCAATTTACATGCCCACTGGCTATGAATGAGAGTTCCTGTTGTTCCACATCCTTGCCATACCTGAGAATATTAGACTTTTTGTTCCCCAGTATTGCTAGTATGATGAGGTAGAATGGTATTTCAATAAATTTTCTTCATTAATAATGATGTTAAAATGTTTTAATATATTTCTGGGCTGTCCCTGTTTCCTTTCCTTTACTTTGAAAGTTCATTTACCTAGTGTGAATTTTTTCTCTTTCTTGTTGATTTGTAGAAGCTCATTACATATTATGAATATGGAGTCTTCCTTGGTTATTCATGTGGCAGATATGTTCTCAGTTTGTGGTTTATCTTTTCACTTCCTTTATGATATAAAACTGGTGTTTGCAGAGATGGAGAAGAACCTGGGTATCCGAATAGTTTCTGAGATATTTTCTGCTAGGTCCCTGTGTGATCTGCTTTATCACCTGGGCTCTTCACTCACTATTCTTGTCTAAGTGCTCACTCTCTCTCTCTTTCTCTTAACCAAGAATGGGTTATAGTCCTGAATCTCAGCCAATTTACTTGGAGCCTTTGACCTAAAGTTCAGGTTCTACTTCCTGTGCTCAGTTATTGCTCTGGACCCTTCGTGATTGCATTAATAACCCAGAGCCTGGGCTGTATTGCTCACTTGGCTTTGCGTTATCACAAGCTCCAAGAGTCTTGCTTGCTGAAATAGAGATGAAGAATCCCATGGCTCAGGACCATTTGTGCAGACAATTTGGAACCTTTAAGGTGATGACGAAAAACCTACAGCGTGGACTGATGGCCATCTAGACTTCTTTGACTTGTTTGAAAGATAAGTGAATGACTGCCTATCTGTCATTGTCTGAGCCTCATCCAACCTGCTTTCAAAATATGGTTGGATCTTCACATACAAAGTGGCTAAAAAATTCAAGTAGTTTCTTAACTATTAACTCTATAGTAAACCTATACATATATGTATGTATGTTGATGTGGATGTATTTGCCATTTCATGCATGTATATATGTGTGTGTCTAGATAGACAGATATAGATATTGATAGATATAAGTATTCATATGATCTCTGTCCACGTTCCAGAACCCATTGTGATGCGGTAAGAATTACAGAAGATAAGGCTGTTAGGGAATGACATGTGACAGCTTTACGGATTAGGTCCCATGTCTCTTCAGGATGCAGGGTTGAGCTACAAACACTATTTAGTGCTTAGGTGTTGCTTAGAATTGTAGCCAATTTTGATAAAATATATCTCAAATCACAGAGGGATCTTAGGACAGCAGGCAAGAGTGAAATCCTGGTCCATGGACCCAAGAGGAGCCTCGCCAGCTTTTTAGGTAGGTAATTGATGAAAGGCATCAGATTTTTAGAGATGACCAAGCTGGAGGCAACTACATAGCTCTAGCATAGTCTCTGGATTGTGGTGACCAGAAAGAAGAGAGTGGAGAGAAGAGGGGTTGTCAGCTGTAAGAGGTGAAATTCAAACTCAAGTCTATTTGATCACGAAGGGCTTAACCACTGGTGATTTACTATAAAACTGCATTCCAACATCTGTATCTCCCAAACTCATTTCTGCACAGAATAAACACATCTGCCATCCTTTCTTTGGGCTTCCATGGAATGATCTACAGTTATTAGGTCGTAAACACACCGACCTGGCATAGGACCCCTTCCATTTTCTAAGCCTGGACTACATTCCCCTCATGTCCCTCTGACCCCCTTCTTTTTCTTTAAAGATTTATTTTGGAGAGAGAGAGAGCAAGAGCACAAGCCGGAGGGGCAGGGAGAGGGAGAATGTCAAGCAGAGTCCACTGAGGGCTGAGCCCAATGCAGGGCTTGACCTCAGGATGCTGAGATCATGACCTGAGCCAAAACCAAGAGTGGGACACTTAACCAATTGAGCCACCCAGGCAACCCCCCCACCCCGGTCCCCTTCTATCTTCTTTTTGGCCTCATCTGAGGGCCACTTTCTCATGGAGGCCTTTGCTGGATGTCTCAGGAGGGAGATTCACTTGCTTTATGCTCTCTTGGCATTATATATTTGGCCTTTTGTAAACCTCATCAGCCTTGTCATTATAGATGATTATCTTTCCGTTGTGTTTAGCAGAGACCAGGTCTGCCTTGTACCCTGCTGTACCCCTAGGACCTAGACAGAGCATAGCCTGGAGCATAGTAGGTGCTGAATTGACATGTATTGAATGAAAGAACGAGTAAATAAATAATGGAGAGCAAGTTGGTGCCAGGACTCAGTATAGACACTGAGTCTCCTGATTTCCAGAACCAGCACATTTGCTCCCATGCATTAGACTTCCTTCAGCCCTCTAGGCTCTTCTTAGGTATGCCCAGAGGACACCGTCTTCATTCCTTCCCATGGGAGCATTTGGCCCTTTCACAATGCTTTTCTAGGAAAATTTCCCAACTATTTTTTTGTCTACACTGGGCTACGCCATATGCTTGGATGGACAAAGAACATGAACATCATTCTCTCAGTACCTACTGTTTATTGTAAGAATTAATGTAAAACACCCAACACTTCCTGATGCATGGGAAGAGCTCAGGAAATGGTATCTGTCTGCAGAAGGGGTACCCTAAGAAATGGGGGTAATTCCCAAGTCCGGGAAAATTAGCCCACCATCAGTCTTTGCTCAATGACGTGGTCTTCCCTAGAAAACCAGTGCTTGCTTTCTTTAATTTCTTTCTTTTCTTTTTTCTTTATCTTTTTCTTTTTCTTCCCTTCTTTCTTCCTTAGCATTTTATAGTATTTTAATATATTTATTTATTTAATATATATTTTATATATTATATATATTATTTAATATATTTATATATTTTATATATTATTTAATATATATTTAATATATTATACATAATATATATAAATTTCCTCTTCCTGCCATTCCTCTTATTTTTTTATTTAAAAAATTTTTAATATTTAAGTATAGTTGACATACATTATAGTAGTTGCAGGTGTACATCATAGTGGTTTGACAATTTCACGCAACACTCAGTGCTCACCACATGTTGTCACCGTCTGTCACCATACAATGTTACATTTTTACTGATTATTTTCCCTATGCTGTACGTTTCATCTCTGTGACTTATTTATTTTATACCTTTTAATACCCTTCATCTATTTTGCCCATCCCCATCCCCTCCTCTCTTGTAACCACCAGTTGTTCTCTGTATTTATGAGTCTCTTTGTATTTGTTTGTTTGTTTTGTTTTTTTAGATTCCACATATAAGTGTAATCATAAGGTATTTGTCTTCCTCTGACTTACCTCATTTAGCATAATGCTCTCTAGGCCTATCCATGTTGTCACAAATGGCAAGATCTCATTCTTTTTTATGCCCGAGTAGTATTCCATTGTGTATATATACCTCATCTTTATCTGTTCATCTGTGGATGGACACTTGGGCTGTTTCCATATCTTGGCTGTTGTCACTAATGCGGCAATAAACATAGGGGTGCAAACGCCTTTTCAAATCCATGTTTTCATTTTCTTTGGGTAAATTCCCAGCAGTGGAATTGGTAGATCCTATGGTATTTCTATTTTTTAATTTTTTGAGGAACTCTATACTGTTTTCCACAGCAGCTGTACCAGTTTGCATTCCCACCAACAGTGACCAGTGCTCTTTCTCGATGTTAGAAGGACGTATCCATAATATCAGCACTAACGCTTGCTTTTGGAGATGACCACACTTGGCCGGCTTCCTGTCGATCTCACTCTTCAGTAGATTTTAAGTTAGTTAAGCACCTTCTGTTTTATAAGCCATTCCACTAGGTGTCACAGGGGAGATAGTGATCGGTCTGACTTCCCTCCTTTAGGTCAATCAGAGTAGAGCAGGGACTTACATGGGTCAAAGGTCAAAGAGGGTAAAAATAGACAATTTTCTTTCTGGACATGTTACATAAATGGAATCATGTTGTGTGTGTGTGTGTGTGTGTGTGTGTGTGTGTGTGTCTGGCTTCTTGCTCTTAGTATTACGTTTTTAGGGTTCTTCTGTTGTTTTACATATCATTATGGTGTTCCTTTTTGCTGCTGAATGGTATTTTGCTGGATAGATAGATATACCATGGGTCTGGGGGTGGGGACCAAGATTAACTATCACCAGGCATGAGGAATATTATTGGGATGATGGAAATGTTTTAAAGTTGGATTATGGTGATGGCTTTGCAACTCAGTATATTTGTTAAAAACTGTTACATTGTGCACTTTACCCCGATCAATTTTATGGTATGTAAATATTGTCTCAATAAAATTGTTAATAAAGAAAATGAAGTGCAACGAAAACTCAGAATGGGGAAATCATTTCAGGCTTTGCATGGTAAGAGAGGCTTCCTGGAAGAGGTGTCATGAAAGATGGGCTTGATTAATTGTATTGGCGTGAGTACTAAAAGATGCCTGTGAATGCCTGCTATGACACCTTCCTAGGACATCTCATTTCAAAACTTCATTTTACAAATCCCAGACCCCACTGTGGAGTGACTTGCTTAAGGGCACCCAACTAGCACGTGATGGCACAGCCTGGAGCCCCCGCCTCACCAGCATGGAAGCCTCTTGCCTGTAACCACGGTGCATCCCGCCTCTGTCCCCGCTTCTAAATCTCTGGGAATGTGAGGATGCAGTGGTTTTGCGCACCATCTATCATCATCTTGTTTGCCGAAAGACGACCTAATTTGCTACTATCTAACTGAATTCAAACTTCATAGCAAGGCGACATAATAAAAACATCCTCCTAATAGTGCACTGTTTTAAAGGCAAATGAATTGCTCAGATATGAAATTAGAATCGTGCTCTCCAAGTGCACGGAAGCTGGAGGATACATAGCGCCATAACATTGATTTCAATTACGTCCTAACCTTCAGCATGATGATGTGACATTATAGCCCTCTGTCACCGACAGCGGATCCACCCTCATTTTTATTTCTCTTGTTAAATATAAGCTTTGTTGTGCTCCATCAATCTCTGCAAATATTCCGCTGTTTACAACTTGGATAATCTTTGTGTTATCTGCAGGAGTAATTGGATTCCTACAAACGTGGCTGAATTTTCAACATCACCGGGGTGGGGGAGAAATGGGCATCTGACACAATGAAAGCACCCCCGATTGCAGAAACCTCTTTTGTTCTCTAGTTAAAGCTGACCTTTTGTCTCCGGTTTGAAAGGTTATGTCCTAATAAGTTTGGGCATTTGTAACAGAAAGGAGGTATTTCCTTTAAATGAAACAAGGCTGTAAAAGTCACAGCTCTTTGGCTCCTCCAAAGTCATCGCCTCTGTGGCCGGTCATTATCTCATTCAAGAAATAAGGATGAAGGGGTTCACATATGTTTTTAAAAAATTACTCTCTTTTGGGAGAATACGGATTGTGCGCGCACAGGCAGGCGCACGCGCAGACACACACCCGGAATCCACAGTCTGTGTTCCTTTTGCCAGTAACTTCCATTCTTTTCCATCAACGTGGGTATTTGGAAGGGAAGGAAGATAGTGTGGCTTTCTTATCTTGGTTCTGCCACTTACCACCAGCCGGCTAACCTTGGGCAAAGTAACCTCTCCGAGGCTCGGTTTCCCCCTGCTTAAAATGGGGGATCCTGATACAATTTACATTGTAGAGTTGTTATGAATATATATTAGTAGATATGTAAAATTCTTAGAACACTGGCACGGAGTAAGCATTCATGTTTGTTAACTAAACTCAATAAGAGGAGAAAAATGACATGTGGATGCCATCTTGCCAAAATGTAGGGTAATGGTGGGGCTTGGAATTTTTAGGTTATTCTCAGAAAAGTAAAAGCTTGAGAAGAAGGGAGCCGCATGAAGGAGGGTGACCTCTGGGCCTGAGGGACAGGGAGGCCATGGTGCAGATGATATCCCATATACCACATAATCCCTAACAGGGGGGATTCCCCCTCTAAAACCCAAGAGCATCCAGCGTCTGCGTCCCATTGCCAATGGATTATTTTTACTCTTAAAGAAGTGAAAGGAGATCGCTTATGATTTGTTATCATAGCAATAGTTTTCAGATAAAAAGATGTAAAGTTTTGGCAATAAGAAATAATAAAAAATAATTAAAATAAATTCATTTAATAGAAGTTGTTAAAATGATAATATTTCAGGCATTGTTATGGAAAGATGCTAATGATACATTGCTAGGAGTCTGTTTAAAAAAAAACTATGCTTAGGAAAATGTACGGATGGGTATACAGTAAGTCATAGTTTTTTAATTTAAAATTTTTTAAGATTTATTTACTCATTTTACTTTTAAAAATATTTTATTTATTTATTTATTTATTGAGCACTCCAGCATGGGGAGGGGCAGAGATAGAGGGAGAGAGAGAATCTTAAGCTGGCTCCATGCCCAGCCCAGAGCCCTGCGTGGGGCTGGATCTCACTACCCTGAGATCATGACCTGAGCTGAAATCAAGAGTCGGACACTTAACCAACTGAGCCACCCAGGTGCCCCCAGAATATAGATTTTTAAAAATCCAACTATTCATTTTTGCATCAATGGGAAAATTACCCAAGGAGTTACTCCATAGAGCTTGGCATGCGAATGTATTTGGAGGGGCACTGATATTTCTTCAAATTCTAGGAATCTTATTTGGGAATTTAACAAACCTACAAATTCAGTGGCCATATAAGGGAGAAATGCACCCTCACATATGGCCTAATAGAGGATGAGTTGATGGATAGAATACCTATGCTGTCTCCACAAAATTTATATAGATAATAAAATATGTTCGTGGTGGAAAGAAAGGTACACAGAACATGAACATTATGTAAAGTCTTGCCCCACAGACAGAACCTCTGTCAACATTTTGTATATGTCCTTGTAGTATCTACCCTTCCTCTTTCTCTCTATAAACCAAAGGGGAAGAGAAGAAAAATAAAATAAGACAATAACAGAGAGGGAAGCAAATCATGAGAGACTCTTAACTCTAGGAGACAAACTGAGGGTTGCTGGAGAGGAGGTGGGTGGGGGATGGGGTAACTGGGTGTTGGGCATTCAGGAGGGCACTGATGTGATGAGCACTGGGTGTTATCTGCAACTGATGAATCACTAAATTCTACCCGTGAAACTAATAATACACTATATGTGAACTAACTTGAATTTAAATAAAAAAGGAAATATACAGATGGAAGTTTCTCTATCTGTACATATATCTATATTTTGTAGTCTGAATAGAGACAGTTTGAGTACTTGCAGACTGAAACTACATATATATACATACACACACACACACTTTCTGTTTTTAACAAAATTAAGATCACAGAATACACAATATATCCTGCCTTATTACATTTGGATGATTTTGCTTAATAGAATACCATACGCATTTTCCCGTGATGCTAAATATTCTCTGCAACATGATTTTAATGGCTACATAATATTTCATTATATGGCCATACCATAATTTATTTCACAAATCTCCTATTGTGAATAGTTATGTTTTTTAAATTTATCACTATTATAAATACTGTTGTGATACTATCACATGTGCATTTCTGAGTATTTCCTTTGGATAAGTTCCTGGAAGTAAAATTACTGGAGGGGAGGATATAAACACTTTTATAAGGCTTTTGATATATCTTGCCAAATTACCCTCAAGAAAGGATAAAACAATTTATTTTCCTACCATCAGTGAATGTATTACCTCACTGCCCTCTTGACAACAGGCAGCATTCCATATATAATTTTATTCTTTGTCAATTTGATAGATGAATAATGGCATTTTGTTGTTGTTTTAATTTGCATGTATTTGATTACAAAATAGACTGATTCTTTCTTGAATCCATATGTAATTCTTCATTTGTGAGCTGTCAACTGGTGTTCCTTGCTTTTTTTTTTTTTCTATTGGATGTTCCTCTTTGTTTTTCTTTATCGATCCACTAAAGCTATTTAAATATCAGATATGTTAGATTTGGGGGTCAAAAGTGGTAAGAATGCATATAGAAAGCGTTCTTTTTTTTAAAGATTTTATTTATTCATTTGAGACACAGAGATACAGAGAGAGAGAATGAGTAGGGGGAGAGGCAGAGGGAGAGAGAGAAGCAGACTCCCTGCTGAGCCAGGAGCCTGATGTGGGGACTTGATTCCAGGACCCTGGGATCATGACCTGAGCTGAAGGCAGTTGCTTAACCATCTAAGCCACGCAGGCGCCCCTAGAAAGCATTCTGGTAGACTAAACCCTGAACCATTAATGAACCCGGAAGCATTACTCTATCTCTGGGGATTAGGGGAAATGGTAAGAGGGAAGTGCTTGTTTATTCTCAGCTTCTCTCCCAACTGGACCCACTGTTCACCTTTTTCTGTCCTATCCTATGCCTCAGGAGGCTGACCTCTCTCTATGCACTGGATTCTTCAGGACCCCTTGCTCTCTACTTTCCAGTTGGTTTTGGCTAGTGGGCATCAGTGACCGTGGATCAGAG
Source organism: Eumetopias jubatus (assembly GCF_037043125.1). NCBI lineage: Eukaryota > Metazoa > Chordata > Mammalia > Carnivora > Otariidae > Eumetopias > Eumetopias jubatus. The sequence continues at coordinate 91,498,133 of NW_028274818.1, forward strand.
GGCAGGAGAAGAGAGGCAAGTGAGGATTTATGTCCTCCCCCACCCCCTGCCTCCCTGGCTGTAGGTCTGGTAGAACTGGGGTCCCTCTGTGGTCACAGCTTCTGTCAGATGACCCTATGTCCATAGGTCCAACTGTTGATCTAGAAACATCAACTCTCCCCTTGGCCACCTTCAGCCTGGGTGGTCAAGAGCTTCCTGCTGCTGCTGGTGCTTAGAACTCCCCCATCCCCTGTGGCTTTCCTTCGCTGTGCCCACATGTCTGCATATAGCACCTTCACTGATCCCTCTTCACGTGAACCCCACACATAGGTCATCTGGTTCCTGCCAGGACCCTGTGTCATAAGGGAGGTGATTAACTTTTACTCTAAATATTTCCGTAGTGTTGTTGATTTCATTTTTTTCTCAGTAATCAAGTATTCATTTTGTTGTTCTTTTTTCTTTTAAGAATTTTATTTATTTGTCAGAGAGAGAGTACAAGCAGGGGGAGCAGCAGAGGGAGAAGCAGGCTCCCCACTGAGCAGGGAGCCTGATGCGGGGCTCAATGCCAGGACCCGTGGATCATGACCTGAGCTGAAAGCAGATGCTTAAACCCACTGAGCCACCCAGGTGCCCCTTCATTTTGTAATTAGCTACAGTCCTTGTATATTTTTTTCTCCTGGCCACTTGGATTTGCTCTTCTGGGATTTAAAAGGCATTGTCCATTTTCTCTATCGAGTTATCAGCCCCTTTCTTGTCAATAGGTAAGAGTTCATTGACTATTACAGGTTTTTAGACAGTGTATCTCACCTCTATTATAAATGTCCCCTGAATCTATTGTCTGTCTTTTGATTTCATTTAAAATATGTTTTGACATACGCAGATTATAAAATTATATTAAGCCAAATTGCCTGTACATCCTTTTGTCATCTCTGTGTATCCTGTGCCAATTAATAAGGCTTTATCCTAAGAATTTGTAAATAGAGTCTCTTCAGTAGTTTTCTCAGATTTTTGCTCAAATTTTATTTGCGAATCTATCAACTCTTCAGTTGATGCTGAAGTTTTGACTCTTTCGAATAATGTTGCTAGGAACGTGCAAGTCTTTGAGTGGATAGGGAATTTATTTTTTATATGATGTGAGGTTGGTGTTCAGACTCATTCATAGTCAGAGACTATAGTCCTATCTAATTGTCAGTGTAACAAAATATCACTTTACTTTTAAGAGTTTGGCCAAAAGAAGCCCCACAAAAATTAAAAATTTTAACACTTTCCTGATGGCCATAAAGGGAAAGTTGCTTTCAGAAGTTACTGGAGAAAGTGTAAATTTTTACAGTCCTTTTGGAAAGGAAAAATGGCAATATCTCTTAAAATTAAAAGTACACATGCTGTTCAACCCAGCGATACCACGTCTGGGAATTCAACCCATAGTAATAAAAACATCAATAAATTAAGACACATACACCAGGATGTTTATAGCAGCCTTGCTTGTAGTAGCAAAAATAAATGTGGATGACAAAGAAAGGTTGAAAAATCTATATAATAGAATATTTTGCAGCCAAAGACTGAATTATAGCTGTAACAGTTAGAAGGATGTCTACGAGGCATTGTTGAGTAAGAAGAGAAAGGTAAAGAAATGTTTTTCATATACTATTTTTATTAAGCTAACAGTGACCAAAAAAAGATGTGTGGGCGGGGTGGGGGGGCAAATCTGCAAATAATTAAAGAGAAAGGCAGAGAAGAACTTAGAGCTGTTTGTTAGCACAGGCTGTGTTCTTATGCGATTTGGGAGTAGGGCAAGAGAAAACATTGTAATAGAAGATGACAATTCTCCACTTATGATAGGATCCCTGTTTGGTTTGTTACAGATATCTGCATCCATTTGCATAAATAAATTAGAAAAAAGAATATATCTGTAACGATTGACTTGTAAAGCTGTCCGTGACAGATTCTCAGGCGTGAAGGCCAAGTTGCATTGAAATGTGTAAACAAACAACAAAGAAAACCCATTTGTGTATACATATACATATGGTGACGTTTAGTTGTACAACAGAAGAAAAGTAGGTTGTATTCCAAATCGTGCATAGGAGTGGGCAGTGAAAGGGAGAAAGAGGCCAAGGAAATCAGGAGAACAAGGAAGTGAAGGATTTGCACACATACGATTTTATATTATTGCAATTGAAGTATTTTTATCATTCGAAAAATATAGTAATTTTTTATATTAACTTTTTTTGAAAAACAGGAAAACACAGAGGGGGGAGAAGTACTATACTCGAACATTGTCCAAGGGGTTTAGGAAGGTAGATAAGAGCACTACCTGGGTAAAAGATAATAGTCTCCAAATTGAACCAAATCCTCTACCCAATATTCAGTCTTCTGATCCATTAACATAGGATGTTTTACTATTTCTTTAAATATTCTTTAATTCCTTTCAAGAATGTTTTATAGTTTTACAGGTATAATTTCTCAATTCTTTTAAAATATTTTATTAAGTATTTTAGTCTTTGCTATTATTTTTAAAGGAGTTGCTTTATTAATATGTTTATTTAAATTTTCTTATTATGTTAATCACCATACATTACAACATTAGTTTTGTATGTAGTGTTCCATGATTCATTGTTCGTGCATAACACCCAGTGCTCCACACAGAACGTGCCCTCTTTAATACCCATTACCAGGCTAACCCATCCCCCACCCCCTCCCCTCTAGAACCCTCAGTTTGTTTTTCAGAGTCCATCGTCTCTCATGGTTCATCTCCCCCTCCGAATTCCCCCCCTTCATTCTTCCCCTCCTCCTATCTTCTTCTTTTTTTTTCTTAACATATATTGCATTATTTGATTCAGAGGTACAGATCTATGATACAACAGTCTTCCACAATTCACAATGCTCACCATAGCACATACCCTCCCCAATGCTATCACCCAGCCACCCCATCCCTCCCACCCCAACCCTCCGTTTGTTTCCTGAGATTAAGAATTCCTCATATCAGTGAGGTCATATGATATATGTCCTTCTCTGATTGACTTATTTCACTCAGCATAACACACTCCAGTTCCATCCACGTCATTGCAAATGGCATGATCTCATTCCTTTTGAAGGCTGCATAATGTTCCATTGTATATATATATACCACCTCTTCTTTATCCATTCATCTCTTGATGGACATCTAGGCTCTTTCCACAGTTTGGCTATAGTGGACATTGCTGCTATAAACATCGGGGTGCACGTACCCCTTCGGATCCCTACATTTGTATGTTTGGGGTAAATACCCAGTAGTGCAATTGCTGGATCGTATGGTAGCTCTCTTCAACTTTCTGAGGAACCTCCATACTGTTTTCCAGAGTGGTTGCCCCAGCTTGCATTGCCACCAACACTGTAGGAGGGTTTCCTCTTTCTCCGCATCCCCACCAACGTCTGTCGTTTCCTGACTTGTTAATTGTAGCCATTCTGACGGGTGTGAGGTGGTATGTCATTGAGGTTTTGATTTGGATTTCCCTGATGCCAAGCGATGTTGAACACTTTTTCATGTGTCTGTTGGCCATTTGGATGTCTTCTTTGGAAAAATGTCTGTTCATGTCTTCTGCCCATTTCTTGATTGGATTATTTGTTCTTTGGGTGTTGAGTTTGATAAGTTCTTTATAGATTTTGGATACTAGCCCTTTATCTGATATGTCATTTGCAAATAATTTCTCCCATTCTGTCAGTGTCTTTTCGTTTTGTGGACTGTTTCTTTTGCTGTGCAAAAGCTTTTTATCTTGATGAAATCCCAGTAGTTCATTTTTGCCCTTGCTTCCCTTGCCTTTGGCGATGTTTCTAGGAAGAAGTTGCTGCGGCTGAGGTCGAAGAGGTTGCTACCTGTGTTCTCCTTTAGGATTTTGATGGACTCCTGTCTCACATTTAGGTCTTTCAACCATTTGGAGTCTATTTTTGTGTGTGGTGTAAGGAAATGGTACAGTTTCATTCTTCTGCACATGGCTGTCCAATATTCCCAACACCATTTGTTGAAGAGACTGTCTTTTTGCCATTGGATATTGTTTCCTGCTTTGTCAAAGATGAGTTGACCATAGAGTTGAGGGTCCATTTCTGGGCTCTCTATTCTGTTCCATCGATCTATGTGTCTGTTTTGGTGCCAGTACCATACTGTCTTCATGATGACAGCTTTGTAATAGAGCTGGAAGTCCGGAATTGTGATGCCGCCAGCTTTGCTTTTCTTTTTCAAGATTCCTCTGGCTATTCGGGGTCTTTTCTGGTTCCATACAAATTTTAGGATTATTTGTTCCATTTCTTTGAAAAAGGTGGATGGTATTTTGATGGTGATCGCATTGAATGTGTAGATTGCTCTAGGTAGCATTGACATCTTCACGATGTTTGTTCTTCCAATCCATGAGCATGGAAGGTTTTTCCATTTCTTTGTGTCTTCTTCAATTTCTTTCATGAGTATTTTATAGTTTTCTGAGTACAGATCCTTTGCCTCTTTGGCTAGATGTATTCCTAGGTATCTTATGGTTTGGGGTGCAATTGTAAATGGGATTGACTCCTTGATTTGTCTCTCTGTCTTGTTGTTGGTGTATAGGAATGCCACTGATTTCTGTGCAATGATTTTATATCCAGCTACTTGACTGAATTCCTGTATGAATTCTAACAGTTTTGGGATGGAGTCTTTTGGGTTTTCCACATACACTATCCTATCATCTGCAAAGAGTGAGTTTGACTTCCTCTTTGCCGATTTGGATGCCTTTGATTTCTCTTTGTTGTCTGATTGCTGTCGCTAGGACTTCTAATACTATATTGAATAGCGGTGGTGAGAGTGGACATCCCTACCGCATTCCTGACCTTAGGGGAAAAGCTCTCAGCTTTTCCCCATGGAGAATGATATTCGCTGTGGGTTTTTCATAGATGGATTTTATGATGTTGAGGTATGTACCCTCTATCCCTATACTCTGAAGAGTTTTGATCAAGAAAGGATGCTGTACTTTGTAAAATGCTTTTTCTGCATCTATCGAGAGGATCATATGATTCTTGTTCTTTCTTTTGTTAATGTATTGTATCACATTGATTGATTTGTGGATGTTGAACCATCCTTGCAGCCCGGGGATAAATCCCACTTGGTCGTGGTGAATAATCCTTTTAATGTCCTGTTGGATCCTATTGGCTAGTATTTTGGTGAGAATTTTTACATCCATGTTCATCTAGGATATTGGTCTGTAATTCTCCTTTTTGATGGGGTCTTTGTCTGGTTTTGGGATCAAGGTAACGGTGGCCTCATAAAATGAGTTTGGACGTTTTCCTTCCATTTCTGTTTTTTGGAACAGTTTCAGGAGAATAGGTATTAATTCTTCTTGAAATGTCTGATAGAATTCCCGTGGGAAGCCATCTGGCCCTGGGCTTTTGTTTGTTGGGAGATTTTTGATGACTGCTTCAATTTCCTTAGTGGTTATAGGTCTGGTCAGGTTTTCTATTTCTTCCTGGTTCAATTTTGGTAGTTGGTACATCTCTAGGAATGCACCCATTTCTTCCAGGTTATCTAATTTGCTGGCATAGAGTTGCTCATAAAATGTTCTTACAATTGTTTGTATTTCTTTGGTGTTGGTTGTGATCTCTCCCCTTTCATTCATGATTTTGTTGATTTGGGTCCTTTCTCTTTTCTTTTTGATCAGTCTGGCCAGGGGTTTATCAATCTTCTCAATTCTTACAAAGAACCAGCTCTTAGTTTCGTTGATCTGTTCTACTGTTCTTTTGGTTTCTATTTCATTGATTTCTGCTCTGATCTTTATTATTTCTCTTCTCCTGCTGGGTTTAGGCCTGATTTACTCTTCTTTCTCCAGCTCCTTTAGGTGCAGGGTTAGGTTGTGTATTTGAGACCTTTCTTGTTTCTTGACAAAGGCTTGTATTGCTATATACTTTCCTCTCAGGACTGCCTTTGCTGTATCCCAAAGATTTTGAACAGTTGTGTTTTCATTCTCATTGGTTTCCATGAATTTTTTAAATTCTTTTTTAATTTCCTGGTTGACCCATTCATTCTTTAGTAGGATGCTCTTTAGCCTCCATGTATTTGAGTTCTTTCAGACTTTCCTCTTGTGATTGAGTTCTAGTTTCAAAGCATTGTTGTCTGCAAATAGTCAGGGAATAGTCCCAATCTTTTGGTACCAGTTGAGACCTGATTTGTGACCTAGGATGTGATCAATTCTGGAGAATGTTCCATGGGCACTAGAGAAGAATGTGTATTCCATTGCTTTGGGATGGAATGTTTGAATATGTCTGTAAAGTCCATTTGGTCCAGTGTGTCATTTAAAGTCTTTATTTCCTTGTTGATATTTTGGTTAGATGATCTGTCCATTTCAGTTAGGGGGGGTGTTACTGTCCCCCACTATTATTGTATTGTTGTCAATGTGTTTCTTTGCTTTTGTTATTAATTGCCTTATATAATTGGCTGCTCCCACGTTAGGGGCATAGATATTTACAATTGTTAGATCTTCTTGTTGGATAGACCCTTTAAGTAGGATATAGTGTCCTTCTTCATCTCTTATTACAGTCTTTGTTTTAAAATCTAATTTGTCTGATATAAGGATTGCCACCCCAGCTTTCTTTTGGTGTCCATTAGCATGGTAAATGGTTTTCCACCCCCTCACTCTCAATCTGGGGGTGTCTTTGGGTCTAAAATGAGTCTCTTGCAGACAGCATATCGATGGGTCTTGTTTTTTAACCCAATCTGATAGCCTGTGTCTTTTGATTGGGGCATTTAGCCCATTTACATTCAGGGTAACTATTGAAAGATATGACTTTAGTGCCATTGTGTTGCCTGTAAGGTGACTGTGACTGTATATTGTCTGTGTTCCTTTCTGATCTATGCTGCTTTTAGGCTCTCTTTTTGCTTAGAGGAGCTCTTTCAATATTTCTTGTAGGGCTGGTTTCATGTTTGAAATTCCTTTAGTTTTTGTTTGTCCTGGAAGCTCTTTATCTCTCCTTCTATTTTCAATGACAGCCTAGGTGGATATAGTATTCTTGGCTGCATATTTTTCTCGTTTAATCCTCTGAAGATATCATGCCAGTCCTTTCTGGCCTGCCAGGTCTCTGTGTTAGGTCTGTTGCCAGTCTAAAATTTCTACCATTGTAGGTTACATATCTGTTCTCCTGAGCTGCTTTCAGGATTTTCTGTTTGTCTCTGAGACTCATAAGTTTTACTATTAGATGTCGGGGTGTTGACCTATTTTTATTGATTTTGAGAGGGGTTCTCTGTGCCTCCTGGATTTTGATGCTGGTTTCCTTCCCCACATTAGGGAAGTTCTCTGCTATTATTTGCTCCAATATACCTTCTGGCCCTCTCTCTCTTTCTTCTTCTTCTGGGCTCCCAATTATTCTAATATTGTTTCATCTTATCTTATCGCTTATCTCTCGAATTCTGCCCTTGTGATCCAGTAGTTTTTTATCTCTCTTTTTCTCAGCTTCCTTACTTTCCATCATTTGGTCTTCTATATCGTTGATTCTCTGTTCTCCCTCATTTATCCTAGCAGTTAGTGCCCCCATTTTTTATTGAACTTCATTAAGAACCTTTTTGTTTTTGACTTGGTTAGATTTTTGTTCTTTATTTCTCCAGGAAGGATTTATCTAATAACTTCCATTCGTTTTTCAAGCCCAGCTAGTATCTTTAAAATCATGATTCTGAACTCTAGGTCCAACATCGTACTAATATCCATATTGAGTAGGTCCCTGGCAGACGGTACTACCTTTTGTTCTTTTTCTTGAGGTGATTTTTTCCATTTTGTCATTTTGTCCAGAGGAGAATAGATGAATGAGAGGACAAAATGCTAACAGGGGAACAACATCCCCAGAAAATATACTCTAAACAAATCAGAAAAGACCTGAAACCAGGGGAAAAGAAAGGGAAAGAGAGAAAAAGAAAAATAAAAAGATAAAAACAAAGAAAAACAGAACAAAACAAAAAAAAAACAGAATATGATCAAATATGATCAGGCTGGTGCATAGATCAGTGCCACACACTAGATTTTGGGCTAATTTTGGTCTGTTAGAAGAAAGTGCCTCCCAAAATTTTAAAGAAAGAAAAACTTACAGATGTAAAAAATAAGGATTGATATGATGAAGGGATGGAATATAACTGTAAAGATGAAAATTGTAAAAAATTTTATAAAAGGAATTGATAAGATAAGAAATTGTTTGAAAAATGAAAGAAGAGGATTAAAAAAAAGATAAAGAGAGGAAAAAAAAGGGGAGAGAATGTGATCAGGCAGGAGACTAGAACAAAGCCATACACTAGAGATTTAGGGTATATTTTGATCTATTAGAAGAAACTGTATCTCAAAATTTTCAAGAGAGAAGAACTTATATATATATATATATATATATGCCAAAAATGAGGATAACTACTATTATGGGATAGAATATGAGTCTAAAAATGAAAAATAAAAATGTTTTTTTTAATGGGATTGATAAGATGTTGGTTGAAAAAGGGAAAAGAAAATTTCAAAAAAAAAGTTAAAAAAAATTAACTTTGAAAGACTAAAGAATCATGGTAAAAAAGCCATGAATTCTAGGTGCAGTTCCCCTAGCGCTGTAGTTCCGCGGTTCTCATTCATCAGTACACTTGGTCTTGGCTGGCTGTTCTTGCTTATCTTCTGGGTGAGGGGCCTGTTGCCGTGGTTCCCAAATGTCCTTGCTGGAGGCGGAATTGCCCTGCCCTTGCTGGGTCCGGCCTAAGTCATCTGCTTGGGTTTGCTCTCGGGAGCTTTTGTTCCCTGCAAGCTTTCTGTTTGGCTTTGGAGTATGAGAGTGAAAATGGCGGCCTCCCAATCTCTGCCCTGGGGGAGCTGAGAACTCAGGGCCCCACTCCTCAGCGCGCCCCCAGAGAAAAGCAGTCAGTCATTCCCGTGTCCCCGGTTTCCGGCCACACTCCGTGCTCACCCGGCCTGTGACCGAGTGTTTCTATCTCTGGCACCCGACCACGTGTGGAGTCTCCAAACCCAGCAGATCCCTGTGGTGTGCTCCTGCGCCACTCTTCCTGGGGGAGGAAGGGGAGTCTCCCTGGATCTGCCACTTGTTGGGTCCCTGCTGGAGGAGCAGTGGCCCGACTGTGTCTCGGATCACGGTTTATGGCAACCCCAAGTGAGAGCCTGCTCCTCAGCTCTGTCTCTGCACCTGGCTTCCCCACTCCAATACCTGGGAGCTCTGCCACACTCAGGCACCCCCGGTCTTTCTGTGACCCCGAGGGTTCTGAGACCACACTGTCCCGCGAGGTTTCCACCCCCTGCTTAGCCACTGGAGCGACGTCCCTCAGCGGAGCTGACTTCTAAAAGTTCCGATTTTGTGCTCCGCGGCTCTATCACTTGCCAGAAGCGGCTGGCGGAGGCCCCCTCCCCCGCCATCTATCCTCCCGAATATCGCCTTGGATTCACTTCTCCGCACGTCCTACCTTCCAGTAAGTGGTGGGTTTTCTGTTCAGAGATTTGCTGCTATTTTCTTTGATCTCCTGTTGAGTTTGTAGGTGTTCAGAATGGTTTGATTTCTATCCAGCTGAATTCCTGAGACCAGATGAAATCCAGGTCTCCTACTCCTCCGCCATCTTGCTCCGCCCCCCATTAATATAATTTTTAAGTTTGTTCATTGCCAGCATATAGAAATAAAATTAACTTTTTTAAATTGAAAAAAAAAAAGAGCACTGCCAGGGGAGACCTGGAAAAATCTCACAGAGGATGCTATCGGGAATAGGCCTTGGAAGAAGAGAAGAATGTCCTCAGGAGGAGGAGTAAAAAGGTAGAGTAAAAGTAAACAGGTAGGGACATAAAAGGCACTCCAGGTAGAGCACAAAGCATGTGCAAAGGCACAAATATAAATATGTATTTTTATAAAACTGCTTAAAATGTCAGTGAAGCTGGAGAGAAAGCAGTGATCTGGGGCTGTATCCTGGCAGCCAGGGCAGTTTGGGATTTTATACGAAGTTCAGGGTATCTTAATCTCAGTACTCTTGACTTTGGGGCCAGCTAAGTCTTTGTAGAGGAGGTTGTGCTGTGCACTGGAGGATGTCTATCAGCAGCCCTGGGCTATGCTCATCAGGAGGCAGTAGCAACCCCTGCCCTTCCAGTTGTAAAAACTAAAACTATCTCCAGACATTGTTTTGTGTCACCTTGGGGACAAAATACCCCCCTTCCCTCCCCAAGAATCACTGGTGGGTGATAGGGAGTAAATAGTCTTTAAGTGGTTGGCTGTTAGAATGACTCTGTGGTTGGAAGATAGACTGGAGGGGAGAAGGCTGCAGGCAGGGAGGCCATTCAGGAGGCCACTGCCATGATCCAGGCAGGAAACAGGACAGGCTGTGAGGAGACTCTCCCCCCTAAATTCATCTCAGCTCTGCTGCCTGCTCCCCACCCCCGCCGCTGTGGCCCCTGTTCTGATCACTCTTGTTATTTCTTACCTCATTGACCTGTCTTGTCCCCTCTCTCCCATCCTTCAGTCATCTTCCGTGTGGCTGCCAGAGGGAACTTTCTAGTGAGATCAGGCATGTTCAGGGTGGTGTGCCTGTAGACCAGAGGGAACTTTCTTTCTTTTTCTTAAAAGGTTTCATTTATTTATTTGACAGAAACACAGCTCACGAGGGAACACAAGCAGGGGGAGTGGGAGAGGGAGAAACATGCTCCCCATGGAGCAGGGAGCCTGATGTGGGGCTCAATACCAGGACCCGGAGATCATGACCTGAGCTGAAGGCAGATGCTTAACGACTGAGCCACCCAGGTGCCCCCAGAGAGAACTTTCTTAAAAGCAAAACAGAACATGCTCATCCTCAGCTTAGGAACCTACAAACAGCCCCTGTTGCTGGCGGGATCAAGAACAATCTCGGTGGGGGAGAGCAAGGCTCTTATGAAGCTGGACTCTGCCTATTTCCCTTGTTTCCTGGGTGCCAGTGTCTACGTCATATCTTCTCATGACCAATTCACAATCTTACCAAATGTGTCCATTCTTCCTGAACTTCTTCTCAGCCTTTGTTTTCCTCTTCTTTCCATGTGCCAAGATTCACCTTAAGTGTCACCTCCTCTGAGAAGCTGCCCCTGCTTGGTTGAGGGTAGAGTTGAAGATCCCTTTTCTGGATTCCAACGCTATGGCACTTACCACGCTGTATCGTAACACCCTTAGACGTTTGTCAATTTCACTTGTCAGTGAGTCCTTCAGAATCAAAGTCTGTGTTCTGGCTCATCTTTCAAACTCAGTGCCTGGGGCATACTTGGCACTTAAATATTTTCCGGAAAAGAAAGGGAAGGAGGAAAGAGAAGGATTCTCTAGAACAGACTAGCACGAGCAGCAATATGACTCTACTAACTTAAAATCGTGGAAACAATTTTAAAAGAGATGTGGAAGGGTAGAATCTCTTGAAAATGAAATGAACCAATAAACTTACAGAAAAGATGTTTCAAGAATAGAGAACAGTCTGTGGGTGAAGAGAAAAATGGGGGTTGTAGGAGGTCTTAACTCAGAGGTCACAAAACCGATTGAATTTGGCCTTCAGTATATTTTGTTTGGCCCCACGTCATCGCTGTATTTTCTAAAAAGGTCAGTAATCACTGTGAAAAATTATTAGTTGAGAAGTAGACTTTATAATAATGTAAATGAGTAAAAAGAAACAATATCATAAAAATACTGATTTCTGCCTTTGCTTGACAAGAATGGCTGCATGAGAAGCCAAGAGTTGACCAAGTCAAGTAGGCTGGATTGCCATAGCCATTAGAAGAGGCAGTCCATGGGGGCCAAGGATCAGACACCTGCTCCCAATATGGCAGTGCAGGGTTTTGGGGGCCAAGTAGACACCACCTGCAGATGGAGATACGAGTCCTATTGCCTTGAATGCCTGGTTAGGGTGGTTGGACGTGCACTTGATTGGGACCAGGAAAGGCAGGAGGCTGTGGCTCCAAGAACACCACCCTCCTCAACAAGCTGGAGTCACTCCAGAGTAGTTGGAATGTGCACATCTTCTCCAGAACTCTGGCTCACCCAGAGCAGCCACTGGGACTGTGTCATGAGTGAGCCCATGAAGGGTCTATAGGATCCTGGCCGCTGAGTGGGAATTTAGCTCCAAGATGGTAAACATGTTTGCTCAAGTGTTTCAAGCACAGTGTTTTATGAATTAAAGAGAAGAACAATAAAGGCACTTTAGTCTCAATTCCCTGAGAAAAGCTAATCAGCAACCAAACCTAGAATTGATTTTTTTTTTTTGCTAGTTCAGTACTTAATGATACATGTTAAGCAACAGGATTTTACAATTCACTAGTTCTTCACTTACAGGGAATTAAGCAATAAAAATCCATTATCCTCTCAAATGCCAAGAGCCAAGGCTATCCACTAATAAGTGAGTGAACCAATTGAGTGATTCAGTCAGCACATTGATTTCTTGTTTTTCCAAATACCTATTTCTTTGCTATATGTGGGGACTCCTTAATAGACTCCAAGAGCTCTTTCTTCTTACTTTCTGTAATCCATCACCCTCTTTTTTCCTTTTTCCCCAAGCTGGACGCTCAGGAAACTGCTGGAATGGGTGTTATTAAAACTTTTGGAAACAGGAGAAATGCTGCTGGAGAGCTCATTCCAGAGCAGAGTATATAAACATCAAGCCTGTACTCTGTATTCAAGAGTCTGTTTTGTCTTGTTGGTTTTTTTTTTAATTGTTTGCTTCCATATGTAGGTGAAATCATATGGTACTTGTCTTTCTCAGTCCGAGTTATTTCACATAGCATTAATACCTGCTAGGTCCATCCATGAGGTAGCAAATGGCAAGATTTCAGGGTTGTGGGTAGGGGATGGGTGAAAGAGCTGAAGGGGATTAAGAGGTACAAACTTCCAGTTACAAAATAAATAAGTCACAGAAATAAAAAGTACAGCATAGGGAATATAATCAATAAGGCTGTAATAACGTTGTGTGGGTGACAGATGGTGATGACACCTACATGGTGAGCATTGAGTAGTGTACAGGATGTTGAATCACTATGCCGTACACCTGAAACTAATATAACATCGTATGCCAACTCTACTTCAATAATACATTTTAGAAAGTCAAACATATAGATGCAAAAGGGAGCTTCCTTTGGTCTTTACAATACCCTTGTGAGATATACACTCTTATTTCATGATAATAATGTGGCCCATGTTTATAGATGAGGAAAATGGGTCATGTGGAGTTGTCATCACCCTGATATTGAGTAGGCTGGGCTAGAGTTTGAACGAAATGCTCTGGCTCAAGTCCTTGACCTTCACCTTCAGACTACACTTCCTCTATGATATTTACATATGTCAATGCTATCCTCTAGAAAGAGTTACTGCCTTTGGTCGATTCCCATCCATCACTACTTACCTATTATGAAACCAGAATTTGGTGGGTGCTCAATGATGAGTTGATGCATGAGTTCGTTAAGAGCATTTTGCTGCCCTGGAGGAGGAGCAAGATGGCGGAGGAGTAGGAAACCTGAATTTCGTCTGGTCCCAGGAATTCAGCTAGATAGGTAGCAAACCATTCTGAACACCTACAAACTCAAAAGGAGATTGAAGAAAAGAATAGCTGCAACTCTATGGACAGAAAAGTGACCACTTTCTGGAAGGTAGGATGTGCAGAGAAGTGAATCTGAGGCGATATTTGGGAAGATAGACTGCGGGGGGAGGGGGTCACTGTTGGCTGCTTTGGGCAAGTGATAGAGCTGCGGAGCACAAAATCAGAACTTTTAGAAGTCGGCTCCACTGAGGGACGTCACTCTAGTGGCTAAGCGGGGGTGGAACCCTCGCTGGGACAGTGTGGTCTCAGGACCCTCGGGGTCACAGAAAGACCGGGGGTGCCTGAGTGCAGCAGAGCTCCCAGGTATCAGAGCAGGGAAGTCAGTTGCAGAGACGGAGCTGAGGAGTGGGGTCTCAGCTCGGGGTTGCCATAAACTGTGATCTGCGGCACAGTTGGGCCACTGCTCCTCCATCAGGGACCCAACAAGCAGCAGATCTGGGGAGACTCCCCTTCCTCCCCCAGGAGGAGCGGCATGGGAGCCCGCTGCAGGGATCTGCTGGGTTTGGAGACTCCACACGGGGTTGTGGGCCAGAGATAGAAATGCTCAGTCACAGGCTGGGTAAGCACGGAGTACAGCCAGAGACTGGGGAGACAGGAATGACTGACTGCTTTTCTCTGGGGGTGCACTGAGGAGCAGGGCCCTGGGATCTCGGCTCCTCTGGGGCAGAGATTGGGAGGCCGCCATTTTCATTCTCGTCATCCAAAGCTGTATAGAAAGCTTGCAGGGAACAAAAGCTCCTGAGAGCAAACCGGAGAAGATTACTTAGCCCAGACCGGCGAGGGCGGGGCAATTCCGCCTCCTGGCAAAGACATTTGGGAACCATGGCAACAGGCCCCTCCCCCAGAAGATCATTGAGAACAGCCAGCCAAGACCAAGTTTACCGATCAATGAGAACTGCAGAACTCCAGCGCTTGAGAATATAGCACATAGAATTTATGGCTTTTTTCCCCCTGATTCTTTAGTCTTTTAAAGTTAATTTTTTTAATTTTCTTTTTTTCTTTTTCTATTTTCTTGAGTTTTTCTTTTTCTCTTTTTCAACCAGCATCTTATTAATCCCCTTTTTAAAAAATATTTTTTATTTTTCATTTCTAGAGTCATACTCTATCCCTTCATTGTAGTTAACCTTATTTTTGGTATATATATAAGTTTTTCTCTCTTTAAAATTTTGGGATACAGTTTCTTCTAACAGACCAAACTATACCCTAAATCTCTAGTGTATGGCTTTGTTCTAGTCTCTTTGTTCTATCTCTTTGATCTAGTCTCACATTCTCTCCCCCCCTTTTTTTGAATTTCTCTTCTTTCTTTTTTCAACCAACTTGTTATCAATTCCTTTTATAAAATCTTTTATAATTTTCATCTTTACATTCATTTTCCATCCCTTCAACGTATTTACCTTTATTTTTTACATCTGTAAGTTTTTCTTTCTTTAAAATTTTGGGAGGCAGTTTCTTCTAACAGACCAACATACACCCAAAATCTAGTGTGTGGCACTGATCTATTCACCAGCCTGATCAATTTGATCATATCCTTTTTTTCTTCTTCTTCTTCTTTTCTTTATTCTTTCTTTCCTTTTCTTTCCCCCCGGTTTTGGGTCTCTTCTGATTTGTTTAGTGTATATTTTTCTGGGGTCATTGTTACCCTTTTAGCATTATGTTCTCTCATTCATCTATTCTCTGGACAAAATGACAAGACAGAAAAACTCACCTCAAAAAAAAGAACAAGAGGCAGTACTGACTGCCAGAGACCTAATCAATATGGACATTAGTGTCGGAACTAGAGTTCAGAATGACGATTAAAAAGATACTAGCTGGGCTTGAAAAAAGCATGGAGGATACTAGAGAAACCCTTTCTGGAGAAATAAAAGAACTAAAATCTAACCAAGTTGAAATAAAAAGGCTATTAATGAGGTGCAATAAAAAATGGAGGCTCTAACTGCTAGGATAAATGAGGTAGAAGAGAGAATTAGTGATATAGAAGACCAAATGATTGAGAATAAAGAAGCTGAGAAAAGGAGAAACAACTACTGTATCAGGAAGGCAGAATTCGAGAGATAAGTGATACCATAATATGAAACAATATTAGGATAATTGGGATCCCAGAAGAAGAAGAAAGAGAGAAAGGGGCAAAAGGTATATTGGAGCAAACTATAGCAGAGAACTTCCCTAATGTGGAGAAGGAAACATGCATCAAAATCCAGGAGGCACAGAGAATCCCTCTCAAAATCAATAAAAGTAGGTCAACAACCTAACTTCTAATAGAAAAACTTATGAGTCTCAGAGACAAAGAGAAAATCCTGAAAGCAGCTTGGGAGAAGAGATCTGTAACCTACAATGTTAGAAACATTAGAATGGCAACAGCTCTATCCACAGGGCCCTGGCAGGCCAGAAAGGACTGGCATGATATCGTCAGAGCACTAAATGAGAAAAATATGCAGCCAAGAATACTATATCCACCTAGGCTGTCATTGAAAATAGAAGGAGAGAAAAAAGCTTCCAGGACAAACAAAAACTAAAGGAATTTGCAAACATGAAACGAGCCCCATAAGAAATATTGAAAGGGGTCCTCTAAGCAAAGAGAGAGGCTAAAAGCAGCATAGACCAGAAAGGAACACAGACAATATACAGTCACAGTCACCTTACAGGCAATACAATGACACTAAATTCATATCTTTCAATAGTTATCCTGAATGTAAATGGGCTAAATGCCCCAATCAAAAGACAGAGGGTATCAGATTGGATAAAAAAAAACAAGACCTATCGATATGCTGTCTGCAAGAGACTCATTTTAGATGCAAAAGACACCTCCAGATTGAAAGTGAGAAGTGGAAAACAATTTACCATGCTAATGGACATCAAAAGAAAGCTGGGGTGGCAATCCTTATATCAGACAAATTAGATTTTAAACCAAAGACTATAATAAAAGATGAAGAAGGACACTATATCCTACTTAAAGGGTATATCCAACAAGACGATCTAACGATTGTAAATATCTATGCCCCTAACATGGGAGCAATCAATTATATAAGCCAATTAACAAAAAAATCAAAGAAACAGATCGACAACAATATAGGCATACTAGGGGACTTTAACACCCCCCTCACTGAAATGGACAGATCATCGAAGCAAAAGATCAACAAGGAAATAAAGACTTTAAATGAAACACTGGACCAAATGGACTTCACAGATATATTCAGAACATTCTATCCCAAAGCAACAGAATACACATTCTTCTCTAGTGCCCATGGAACATTCTCCAGAATAGATCACATCCTAGGTCACAAATCAGGTCTCAACCGGTACCAAAAGATTGGGATTATTCCCTGCATATTTGCAGACAACAATGCTTTGAAACTAGAACTCAATCACAAGAGGAAAGTCGGAAAGAACTCAAATACATGGACGCTAAAGAGCATCTTACTAAAGAATGAATGAGTCAACCAGGAAATTAAAGAAGAATTTTAAAAATTCATGGAAACAAATATAAATGAAAAACAACTGTTCAAAATCTTTGGGATACAGCAAAGGCAATCCTGAGAGGAAAGTATATAGCAATACAAGCCTTTCTCAAGAAACAAGAAAGGTCTCTAATACACAACCTAACCTTACACGTAAAGGAACTAGAGAAAGAACAGCAAATCAAACCTAAACCCAGCAGGAGAAGAGAAATAAAGATCAGAGCAGAAATCAATGAAATAGAAATCAAAAGAACAGTAGAACAGATTAATGAAACTAGGAACTGGTTCTTTGAAAGAATTAACAAGATTGATAAACCCCTGGCCAGACTGATCAAAAAGAAAAGAAAAATGACCCAAATAAGTAAAATCATGAATGAAAGAGGAGAGATCACAACCAACACCAAAGAAATACAAAAAATTAAAAGAACATGTTATGAACAACTATATGCCAGCAAATTATATAATCTGGAAGAAATGGGTGCATTCCTAGAGATGTATCAACTACCAAAATTGAACCAGGAAGAAATAGAAAACCTGAACAGACCTATAACCACTAAGGAAATTGAAGCAGTCATCAAAAATCTCCCAACAAACAAGAGCCCAGGGCCAGATGGCTTCCCAGGGGAATTCTACAAAACATTTCAAGAAGAATTAATACCTATTCTCCTGAAACTGTTCCAAAAAATAGAAATGGAAGGAAAATGTCCAAACTCATTTTATGAGGCCACCATTACCTTGATCCTAACATTAGAGAAAGACCCCATCAAAAAGGAGAATTACAGACCAATATCCCTGTTGAACTGGATGCAAAAATTCTCACCAAAATACTAGCCAATAGAATCCAACAGTACATTAAAAAGATTATTCACCATGACCAAGTGGGATTTATCCTTGGGCTGCAAGTTTGGTTCAACATCCTCAAATCAACCAGTGTGATAGAATACATTAACAAAAGAAAGAAGAAGAACCATATGATCCTCTCAATAGATGCAGAAAAAAGCATTTGACAAAGTACAGCATCCTTTCTTGATCAAAACTCTTCAGCGTACAGGGATAGAGCGTATATACCTCAATATCATAAAAGCCATCTATGAAAAACCCATAGTGAATATTAATCTTAATGGGGAAAACCTGCACTTTCCCCCTAAGGTCAGGGACTTGGCAGGGATGTCCACTCTCACCACTGCTATTCAACATAGTACTAGAAGTCCTAGTCACAGCAATCAGACAACAAAAATAAATAAAATGCATCCGAATCAACAAAGAAGTCAAACTCTCACTGTTTGCAGGTGATATGATACTTTATTTGGAAAACCCAAAAGACTCCACCCCAAAACTGCTAGAATACCTACAGGTATTCAGGAACGTGGCAGGATATAAAATCAATGCACAGAAATCAGTGGCATTCCTAAAGACCAGCAAGACAGAGAAAGAGAAATTAAGGCATCAATCCCATTTACAATTGCGCCCAAAACCATAAAATACCTAGGAATAAGTCTAACCAAAGAGGCAAAGAATCTGTACTCAGAAAACTATAAAATACTCATGAAAGTAATTGAGGAAGACACAAAGAAATGGAAAAACGTTCCATGCTCATGGATAAGAACAAATATTGTGAAGATGTCAATGCTACCCAGAGCAATCTACATATTTAAAGCAATCCCTATCAAAATACCATCAACTTTTTTCAAGGAAATAAACAAATAACCCTAAAATTTGTATGGAACCAAAAAAGACCCTGAATAGCCAGAAGAATGTTGAAAAAGAAATGCAAAGCTGGCGGCATCACAATTCTAGACTTCAAGCTGTATTACAAAGCTCTAATCATCAAGACAGCATGGTACTGGCACAAAAACAGACACATAGATCAATGGAACAGAATAAAGAGCCCCAAAATGGACCCTCAACTCTATGGTTAACTACTCTTCCACAAAGCAGGCAAGAATGTCCAGTTGAAAAAAGACAGTGTCTTCAACAAATGGTGTTGGGAAAATTGGACAGCTACATGCAGAAGAATGAACCTGGACCATTTCCTTACACCACACACAAAAATAGACTCAAAATTGTTGAAAGATCTAAGTGTGAGACAGGAGTCCATCAAAATCCTTGAGGAGAACACAGGCAGCAACCTCTTTGACCTCAGCGGCAGCAGCTTCTTCCTAGAACCATCGCCAAAGGCAAGAGAAGCAAGGGCAAAATGAACTACTGGGACTTCATCAAGATAAAAAGCTTTTGCACAGCAAAAGAAACAGTCAACAAAATAAAAGACAACCGAAAGAATGGGAGAAGATATTTGCAAATGACATATCAGATAAAGGGCTAGTATCCAAAATCTATAAAGAACTTATCAAACTCAACACCCAAAGAACAAATAATCCAATCAAGAAATGGGCAGAAGACATGAACAGACATTTTTCCAAAGAAGACATCCAAATGGCCAACAGACACATGAAAAAGTGCTCAACATCGCTCAGCATTAGGGAAACCCAAATCAAAACCTCAGTGAGATACTACCTGACACCCGTCAGAATGGCTAAAATTAACAAGTCAAGAAACAACAGATGTTGGCGAGGATGCAGAGAACGGGGCACCCTCCTACACTGCTGGTGGGAATGCAAGCTGGTGTAGCCACTCTGGAAAACAGTATGGAGAAATAGAGCTACCATACGACCCAGCAATTGCACGACTGGGTATTTACCCCAAAGATACAAGTGTAGTGATCCGAAGGGGTATGTGCACCCCAATGTTTATAGTAGCAATGTCCACAATAGCCAAACTATGGAAAGAGCCAAGGTGTCCATTGACAGATGAATGGATAAAGAAGAAGTGGTATATATATGCAATGGAATATTATCCAGCCATCAAAAAAAAAAAATGAAATCTTGCCATTTGCAATGACATGGTTGGAACTAGAGGGTATTACGCTAAGCAAAATAAGTCAGTCAGAGAAAGACACGTATCATATGATCTCACTGATATGAAGAATTCTTAATCTCAGGAAACAAACTGAGGATTGCTGGAATGGTGGGGGGGTGGGAGGGATGGGGTGGCTGGGTGATAGAAAATGGGGAGGGTATACACCATATACTATTGTGAGTGCTGTGAATTGTGTAAGACAGATGAATCACAGACCTGTACCTCTGAAACAAATAATACAGTATATGTTAAAAAAAAAAAAAAAAGAAGAAGATAGTAGGAAGGGAAAAATGAAAGTGAGGAAATCGGAGGGATAGATGAACGATGAGAGACTCTGGACTCTGAGAAACAAACTGAAGCTTCTAGAGGGGAGATGGTGGGGGGATGGGTTAGCCTCGTGATGGGTATTATAGAGGGCACGTTTTGAATGGAGCAATGGGTGTTATACACAAACAATGAATCATGGAACACTACATCAAAAAATAATTAAAAAAAAAAAAAGCATTTTGCTGCCCTAGTGTGATTTCGTGTTTGGTCTAGGTATGGTGCCAACAGAATGGTGCAGATGTGGAGTGGGGAATGAGGGCACTCTGCAGCCTCCGAGGCCCCAGTTTATAAACTGCTGGTGTTTATAGAGCTCTAAAAAGGGCTTATGCATCCTCCAGGACCAGACAGGAAAAGGCTTGCCTTGTGCTCAATGCTTGATGGAGACACGTCAAATAGTGTCTTCGCATTCTACTCAATCCCTGGAAGCTCTTCTTCCATGAACCAGGATCAGGGACCGGAGTGGAAGGACAATTACTTCCTAAATAAGTCCCATCATGAGGGTTGTATTTAAGCCTCTCCGTCCTCCTAGGACAGGAGAGAGGGAAGAATGGGTTCAAGAGACTTCAGAGTCTCCATGAGCCCATCACGGAGGCCTCATTTGTCTGCATGATTGGTGTTTAGCTGCCGGTGGAGTCCTAGGTGTGCTGCAGAGATGCCTCAGGTGGTCAGGTGAAGGAATTTGGTATTTTCTTACCTGTAAATGAACTTGTGTTACATTTATTACTTTGATAATAAATCAAAACAAAACAGAAATGAAAATACCCAGCTCTACCATTATCAACCCCAAACCCACCAATATCAACAACTACTTTGTTTTTTAAGAAGCATGTGCTGAGTGTTGTGCTGATAAACATTGATAAGCATTATGTCAGTCAGCCTGCCAGATCCCTTCAGGGAAGTACAGTTTTACTTGTATTATATTTTACTATAATGACTATATATCTGTGTTTTGCTGGGGAGCCACCCAAGTTCACACAGCCAGTAGGTACCAGAGTCGGATCTGGCTCCCAGCCCCGGGATGCTAGCCACTTTGGCACACCACTGTGACTCCCCGAACTCTGTCCTGCTGCCTCCTGTTACTTCTGTCTTCTCTGCTCAGCAACTCCTTGCCCCATGAATGGACTTTGATGTCCAATTTCTGTTCCCTTAGGTACTGGCCACTGTTGCATTGATGAGAGGGGCCTCATTGTGCCCTGCCCTGCAGCTGCTGAATCAAGGTATAAAGTACAATTTTTCTCTTCTCCCAAAGCAGAGACAGTTGAGACTGGAGGGTTTTCTGAATGCCTGCCTGGAATATCATTTTCCTCTATACCCTTCACATGTACATTTGATTGGTTGACTTCTATTTGCTACTAAAGCCCTTGCCTCTTCCAGAAAGGAATGTAATTCCAACACATACCTATCTGGCACAGGGTATGATTCCTTAAATAGCTGACGGATGCATGAATGAATGAATGTATGAGTG
Source organism: Eumetopias jubatus (assembly GCF_037043125.1). Taxonomy (NCBI): domain Eukaryota; kingdom Metazoa; phylum Chordata; class Mammalia; order Carnivora; family Otariidae; genus Eumetopias; species Eumetopias jubatus. The sequence goes on from NW_028274818.1 coordinate 91,519,809, forward strand.
TATATACAGTAAACATATGGATAATGCTCATTGATTTTTCCCTATAAAGCACTAACTTTAAGCACTTAAAAAGAGTAAATTCAATGAAGTTTGAGATAACTTTTAAGAAAATTTATGAGTATGGGAAGGAAAATGTTGACAGCATAATCTTCATAAAGCCTTTCTGTAGAAAACAAAAACAAAAAAAGCATGTGCATGGCAGAATGATTGGCTTACTCTGAGGGGTGGGGTAGGCTAGTGCAACAGCTCCCTATTTTGAGTATGCATGAGATTAAAACAAGGATTTTCAAGCACTGCTTCCAGAAATTCTGATTTGGAGTTAGACTCAAGATTTTTTTGTTTTTAATTTAGCAATTTCATACATTCCACAGGTCATGTACTATTCTAAGTGTTTACACAAATTCATGCATTTCATCTTCATAACAACCGTAAAAAGCAAGTGCTCCTATACCAACTTCATATCCTATGCTCAAGGTTACATAGACAGTAAATGGTGGCATCAGGATTGGACACAGGTAGGAGATGTACCGTTGCTCTGATGCATTATTGTAGGTTTTGTGGTCACAGTACTAGAACATGTTCTGAAAGGCCTTTCAACTCTGGTTTAAATCAGTCTGCAAGCAGAATATTCTACAATGGAACAAGTTAGGATTGGGCAAAGATGAATTCTTCCTTTGCATATAAAGACTGTTGGTCGCCTCCACTACTCTGTGTACATAGATAATCATTGTATCGTGTGACCAATGTCCGTGGACACAGTGCCTCCTTAGTGTGTCCCGAGGGCAGAGCCAGCTTTCAATTCATGTTTAAATCTCCCTACCCTGTCACCTTTCCACACTTAGGACTGTGCCGAGCACATAGTAGGTAGGCAATAACTGCTGAATAAATTAACAAATAAATGAATGCATTCATTCTTTATCATAATCTTGTGAAAGAACGTGCCTATTAAGTGTTAGCAACGTGCACTGTATTAGCGTCCTATTGTGGCTATAACAAATGACCAGAAACTTGGTGGCTTAAAATAACATAAATGTATTATCTTACAATTCTGGAAGCCAGAAATCCAAAATGGGTCTCACTGGGCTGAAATCAAGGTGTTGGCAGAGCTGTGTTCTGTCTGGAAGCCCTAAGAGAGAATCTGTGTCCTTGACTTTGCAGCTTCTAGAGGCTGTCGGTCCTTTGGCAGATGAATCTCTTCCCTTTTCCATCTGCCAATCACTCTATCAACTTCAACCTCTGCTTTCATTGTCTCCCTTTTTTGCTTATAAGGACCCTTGGGATTACATTGGGCCCACCCACATAATTCAGGACAATCTCCCCATCCGAAATCCTCAATTTAATTATATCTGCAAAGTCCCTTTTGCCATGAATGGTAAAATTTTCCCAGGTCCTGGGGACTAGGGTGGGAACCATTATTCTGTCTACTCCAGGCACCTAGCACTGAATAGATTGTCCCCCTCTTTTTCCATATAATTAATCAATAATTCTTTCACTCAACATTAGTCTTTATAATAAGGTAGAAATATGTATATTTAAGGTTGAGTATAGTATAGTCTTTACCTTAAAGAAAGCCCAGGAGGATATTGGAGAAGAAATTAACTCTGAAAGGAAGATAGAAAATGTTCCATATGTTTCACAGGAGAGCATGACCACTTGTAGTTGGGAGAATACAGGAAGGCTTCACAGAAAAGGTGGCACTGGAGCTGGTATGTACAGATTGTGTTAGATTTGGAAGTGGGAGGGTGTGGAGGCAGAAGGAACAAGGCTATGGAGGAAGGAAAGCCTGATAGTAACAATAACTCATCCACATTGAATGTTATCGGATACCAGACACATTAGTTACTCTATAGGGATGACTACCCTTGTTTTCAAAACAACAACCCTAAGATATATACAGTATTATTTACCTCACATTATAGGTGAGGAAACTGAGGCACAAATGGCCTGAGCAACTTATCCAAAGAAAGTGATAGAATGTGAATGAAAATCCAGTCCCCACCGATGAGAAAATAGTTTTGTTTGAATGGAGAGTGTAATGTATGTGTCAAGGGGAGTGGAGAATAAGATTGAAAAAGGTAAGTAGGGACCGGATCATTTAAGAATTTGAGTTAGTTCTTCATTTAAAAGGTTATACAGGGGAAGGGAGGGAAAACTGAACAGGAAGAAATCAGAAAGGGAGACAAACCATGAGAGACTCTGGACTCCGGGAAACAAACTGAGGGTTACAGAGGGAGGGGGTGGGGGGGTGGGGTAACTGGATGATGGGTATTAAGGAGGGCACATGTGGTGATGAGCACTGGGTGTTATACGCAACTAATGAATTGTTGAACGCTACATCAAAGACTTATGATGTACTATATGCTGGCTAACTGAACATAATAAAAAAATAAAAGCAAAAGGTTATAAGGACTTATATTTTTGAGAAGATGGAATAGCTCCAACTTTTCCTATGCCCTCCACTATACACAGCCAAAAACCTAGATAGACTGGCTAGGTACCTTGACTAGATGAGGTCCCATTTTTTTGGTCCCATTTATTTGACACACACACACACACAGAGCACAAGCAGGCAGAGTGGGCAGAATCAAGCTTCCAGCTGAGCAGGGAGCCCAACATGGGGCTTGATCCCAGGACCCTGGGATCCTGACCTGAGCTGAAGGCAGACCAAATGAGCCACCCAGGTGCCTCGAAGAGGTCCCAATTTTTATTTTTGCTTTTGTTTCTTTATGACTCATATGTCAGGTATGGGGCTTGAGAAGTCAGCAATCTAGAGACATCAAGGGATCCAGGAGAAGAAAAGCCCACCAAAAGCCCTCTCTGTAGTCAAAGGGCCATGGAAGGGCTAATCTAAAAAAACAGGCAACTTTTAGACAGTAACTGCTTTACTTTAGCCAGACTCCACAGGGAAAGCTATAGCCCCACCCCCATCCAAGCTGGCAAAGGCTGAGTGGGGAAGCTGCACATCTACCCTTGCCCTTGCCAGGCAGTCACAGTGACTCCTCCATGGCTATGATAGGGAAGACCACACTGGGAGCCTGGAATTTCACCCCATCCAGTAGTAATGAAGAGTCCCTCACTCCTGGCATCAGGACTTTCACCATTACCCAGCATTGAGGCTATACCCTGTGGCATCACTGGAGGCCACATGGGAAGCAGCAACAAAGCACAATGACCCCTACCCACCAGGGAGATGCCAGCAGAGGTCTGGTCCTCCCCTACTTGGGTATCCACAGACACTCAGTGAGGAACCTGGACTTATGCCTCAACCCAGGACTAATGAGGCAGTGAGCCCCATCCCCTGCTCGAGCTGTGTTGCAGAAATCCAGCTAATGCAGAAAGTTGAAATAAGTTTCAAAGTCTCATAACATAAACCGCAAAATGTCCAGGTTTCAATTCAAGTCACTTATGAATTGAATTATAGAACAAAGAAAATGTCAACTTGAATGAAAAAAAAAAGACAGTCAATGCTAGCATGAGAATGACAGAGAGGTTGGAATTATCTGACAAAGATTTTAAAGTAGTCATCATTAAAAAAAAATGCTCCCAAGAGCAATTACAAACATGCTGAAAACACACGAAGAAGAAGAGAAGCTCTAAAGAAGTAAATAGAAATTTTAGAATGGAAAAAGATGGGTCATTGAAAGAAAAGCCCAATGAATGGGCTCAACAACAAAATGGAGAGGACAGAAGAAGGAGTCAGTGAGGTGAAGGATAGAACAAGGGGAAATACCAAATCTTAGAAAGAAAATTGACAGACAGAGTGAGCAGGTCCTCAAGGGCTTGTGGGCCTTTGACAGAGGAGCTAATCCATGTCATCAGAGTCCCAGAAGGAAAGGAGAAAGAGGTGGGGCTGAAAAAAAAAATCACTGAAAGAAATAATGGCTGAAAACTTCTTAAATTTGACAAAGGACTAAACCTAGAGATTCAAGAACCTGAGTGAGGCCCAAACAGGACAAATCCAAAAAAATTCACATCAAGAAAAATCACAGTCAAATTTCTGAAAGCTAAAAACAAAGAAAAAAATCTTGAAAGCAACCAGACAGAAATGCCCCCTTTATTCTATAGGGGAAAAGAATTTGAATCACAGAAGATTTCCCATGAGGCAGGGAGACCAAAAAAGGAAATGGCACTTTTTCTTTCAAGCTTAAAGAAAAGGATTGTCAATTCCGAATCTTATCTAGTGAAAATGCTGTTCGGGAATGAAGGAGAAATTAAGACATTCTCAGATGAAGGAAAGCTAAGAGTGTTGCCAGCCGATCTACCTAAAAAAGAATGGCTAACAGAAGGTCTCTAAACAGAAAAGAAAAAAAAAAAAGTCTTGGAACATCAGGAAGGAAGAAAGAACATGGTAAGCAAAAATATGGGTGAATATAATACAATATCCTTTACCTCTAGAGTTTCCTAAATTATATTTGATGGTGGAAGAAAGAACTACAACACTGATGTGGTTTTCAGTGTATGTAAAGGAAATATTTAAGATGACTATATTATGAGGGGAAGGTAAAGAGACGTAATAAAAGGGATTAAGATTTTATTTGAATTGGTAAACTGTGATAATTTATTTACATAAAAGTTATTACCTAGAGCAATCACTAAAAAAGCCACACAAAGAGATACTCAAAAACATGACAGATACATCAAAATGGAATTTAAAAAAGGTAGTCGAGTAACCACAGGATATATTTTCTGATCACAAGGGAATCAAGCTGGAAATCAGTAACAGAAAGATAATAGAAAACTTCCAAACAATTGGAAAGGAAACAGTACAATTCTAAATAAGCCATAGGTCAAAGAGGAAGTCTTGGGAGAAATAAAAATTAGTTGAGTAGAATGAAAATGAAAAACCAACCCATCAAAGATTATGGGAAACAGCTAAAGCAGCTCCAAGAGGGAAACTTACAGCAATATGCATTTGGGAAAAAAGGAGAAGACTCAAATCAATAATCTAAACTCCCACCTCAAGAATTTAGAAAAAGAAAAGCAAAATAAACCCAAAGCAAGAAGAAAAAAGGAAATAATAAAGATAAGAACAGAAATGGATTACATTAAAAACAGAAAACAGGGGCACCTGGGTGGCTCAGTTGTTAAGGTCTGCCTTCGGCTCAGGTCATGATTCCAGGTCCTGGGATCGAGCCCCTCATCAGGCTCCCTGATCAGCGGGAAGCCTGCTTCTCCCCCTGCCACTCTCATTGCTCATATTCCCTCTCTTGTTGTGTCTCTCTCTGTCAAATAAATAAAGAAAATCTTAAAAAAAAAAAAGAAAACAAATAGAGAAAGTCAATGAAATGAAAGATTCCATTTATATAACATGCTTGAATGAACAAATTTATAGAAGTGGGGAATGGATTCATGGTTGCCAGGGGTTAAGGATGGGGAGGAAATGAGAAGACAGTGGACGTGACTATGAAGGAGCAACTTGAGGGATTTATGTGTGATGGAAGTGTTCTCTGTCTTGACTGTGGCACTGTCAACAGCCCAGTTGTTATTATACTAGAGTTTTACAAGGTGTTGTATCTGGGAGAAACTGGATCAAGAATATATGGGATCAGGGCATTCAGATGGCTCAGTCTGTTAAGCAACTCACTCTTGATTTCAGCTCAGGTCATGATCTCAGGGATGGGAGATGGAGACCCTTGTGGGGCTCTGTGCTGAGTGTGGAGCCTGCTTGGGATTCTCTCTCTCCCTCTCCCTCTGCCCCTCACCCCCAGCTCACACACACACACACACACTCGCTCTCTGTCTCAAAAAAATATATATATAAGGGATTGTCTATGTTGTACAACTTTATGTGGTTTTACCATTTTCTCAAAAATTTAATTAAAGAGAGGTGCCTGGGTGGTACAGTTGGTTAAATATCTGACCCTTGGGACGGAGCAAGATGGCAGAGGAGTAGGAGACCTGGATTTCGTCTGGTCTCAGGAATTCAGCTGAATAGGGATCAAACCATTCTCACTTAATAATTTTTTATTGTCATGTTAATCACCATATATTACATCATTAGTTTTTGATGTAGTGTTCCATTTTTCATTGTTTGTTCATAACACCCAGGGCTCCATGCAGAATGTGACCTCTTTAATACCCATCACCAGACTAACCCATCCCCCCACCCCCTTCCCCTCTAGAACCCTCAGTTTGTTTTTCAAAGTCCATCATCTGTCATGGTTCGTCTCCCCCTCTGACTTACTCCCCTTCATTCTTCCTCTCCTGTTATCTTCTTCTTTATCATTTTTCTTAAAATATGTTGCATTATTTGTTTCAGAAGTACAGATCTGTGATTGAACAGTCTTGCACAATTCACAGCGCTCACCATAGCACATACCCTCCCCAATGTCTATCACCCAGCCACCCCATCCCTCCCACCCCCAACCACTCCAGTAAAACTCAGTATGTTTCCTGAGATTAAGAATTCCTCGTATCAGTGAGGTCATATGATACATGTCTTTCTCTGATTCACTTATTTCACTAAGCATAACACCCTCTAGTTCCATCCACATCGTTGCAAATGGCAAGATCTCATTCCTATTGATGGCTGCATAATATTCCATTGTGTATATATACAACATCTTCTTTATCCATTCATCTGTCGATGGACATCTTGGCTCTTCCAACAGTTTGGCTATTGTGGACATTGCTGCTCTAAACATTGGGGTGCACATACCCCTTCGGATCCCTACATTTGTATCTTTGGGGTAAATACCCAGTAGTGCAATTGCTGGATCGAATGGTAGCTCTAATTTCAACTGTTTGAGGAACCTCCATACTGTTTTCCAGAGTGGTTGCACCAGCTTGCCTTCCCACCAACAGTGTAGGAGGGTTCCCTTTTCTCCACATCCACGCCAACATCTGTCGTTTCCTGACTTGTTAATTTTAACCATTCTGACGGGTGTGAGGTGGTATCTCATTGAGGTTTTGATTTCGATTTCCCTGATGCCGAGCGATGTTGAGCACTTTTTCATGTACCTGTTGGCCATTTGGATGTCTTCTTTGGAAAAATGTCTGTTCGTGTCTTCTGCCCATTTCTTGATTGGATTATTTGTTCTTTGGGTGTTGAGTTTGATAGATTCTTTATGGATTTCGGATACTAGCCCTTTATCTGATCTGTCATTTGCAAGTATTTTCTCCCACTCTGTCGGTTGTCTTTTGGTTTTGTGGACTGTTTCTTTTGCTGTGCAAATCTTTTTATCTTGATAAAATCCCAATAGTTCATTTTTGCCCTGGCTTCCCGTGCCTTTGGCGATGTTTCTAGGAAGAAGTTGCTGCGGCTGAGGTCGAAGAGGTTGCTACATGTGTTCTCCTTTAGGATTTTGATGGACTCCTGTCTCACGTTTAGGTCTTTCAACAATTTGGAGTCTATTTTTGTGTGTGGTGTAAGGAAATGGTCCAGTTTCATTCTTCTGCATGTGGCTGTCCAATTTTCCCAACACCATTTGTTGAAGAGACTGTCTTTTTTCCATTGGATATTCTTTCCTGCTTTGTCAAAGATAAGTTGACCATAGAGTTGAGGGTCCATTTCTGGGCTCTCGATTCTGTTCCATTGATCTATGTGTCTGTTTTTGTGCCAGTACCATACTGTCCTGAAGATGACAGCTTTGTAATAGAGCTGGAAGTCCGGAATTGTGATGCCGCCAGCTTTGCTTTTCTTTTTCAACATTCCTCTGGCTATTCGGGGTCTCTTCTGGTTCCATACAAATTTTAGGATTATTTGTTCCATTTCTTTGAAAAAAGTGGATGGTATTTTGATGGGGATTGCATTGAATGTGTAGATTGCTCTAGGTAGCATTGACAGCTTCACAATGTTGGTTCTCCCAATCCATGAGCATGGAACGTTTTTCCATTTCTTTGTGTCTTCTTCAATTTCTTTCATGAGTATTTTATAGTTTGCTGAGTACAGATCCTTTGCCTCTTTGGTTAAATTTATTCCTAGGTATCTAATGGTTTTGGGTGCAATTGTAAATGGGATCGACTCCTTTATTTGTCTCTCTTCTGTCTTGTTGTTGGTGTATAGGAATGCCACTGATTTCTGTGCAATGATTTTATATCCTGCTACTTGACTGAATTCCTGTATGAGTTCTAGCAGTTTTGGGGTGGAGTCTTTTGGGTTTTCCACATACAGTATCATATCATCTGCAGAGAGTGAGAGTTTGACTTCCTCTTTGCCGATTTGGATGCCTTTGATTTCTTTTTGTTGTCTGATTGCTGTGGCTAGGACTTCTAATACTATGTTGAATAGCAGTGGTGAGAGTGGACATCCCTGCTGCGTTCCTGACCTTAGGGGAAAAGCTCTCAGCCTTTCCCCATTGATAATGATATTCGCTGTAGGTTTTTCATAGATGGCTTTTATGATATTGAGGTATGTACCCTCTAATCCTATACTCTGAAGAGTTTTGATCAAGACAGGATGCTGTACTTTGTCAAATGCTTTTTCTGCATCTATTGAGAGGATCATAAGATTCTTGTTCTTCTTTTGTTAATGTATTGTATCACGTTGATTGATTTGTGGATGTTGAACCATCCTTGCAGCCTGGGGATAAATCCCACTTGGTCGTGGTGAATAATTCTTTTAATGTACTGTTGGATCCTATTTTCTAGTATTTTGGTGAGAATTTTTGCATCCATGTTCATCTAGGATATTGGTCTGTAATTCCCCTTTTTGATGGGGTCTTTGGTTTTGGGATCAAGGTAATGGTGGCCTCATAAAATGAGTTTGGAAGTTTTCCTTCCATTTCTATTTTTTGGAACATTTTCAGGAAAATAGGTGTTAATTCTTCTTTAAATGTCTGATAGAATTCCCCTGGGAAGCCATCTGGCCCTGGGCTTTTGTTTGTTGGGAGTTTTTTGATGACTGCTTCAATTTCCTTAGTGGTTATAGGTCTGGTCAGGTTTTCTATTTCTTCCTGGTTCAATTTTGGTAGTTGATACATCTCTAGGAATGCACCCATTTCTTCCAGGTTATCTAATTTGCTGGCATAGAGTTGCTCATAATATGTTCTTACAATTGTTTGTATTTCTTTGGTGTTGGTTGTGATCTCTCCTCTTTCATTCATGATTTTGTTGATTTGGGTCCTTTCTCTTTTCTTTTTGATCAGTCTGGCCAGGGGTTCATCAATCTTTTTAATTCTTTCAAAGAACCAGCTCCTAGTTTCGTTGACCTGTTCTACGGCTCTTTTGGTTTCTAGTTCATTGATTTCTGCTCTGACCTTTATTATTTCTCTTCTCCTGCTGGGTTTAGGCTTTATCTGCTGTTCTTTCTCCAGCTCCTTTAGGTGTAGGGTTAGGTTGTGTATTAGTGACCTTTCTTGTTTCTTGACAAAGGCTTGTATTGCTATATACTTTCCTCTCAGGACTGCCTCTCCTGTATCCCAAAGATTTTGAACAGTTGTGTTTTCATTTTCATTGGTTTCCAAGAATTTTTTAAATTCTTCTTTAATTTCCCTGTTGACCCATTCATTCTTTAGTAGGATGCTCTTTAGCCTCCATGTATTTGAGTTCTTTCCAACTTTCCTCTTGTGATTGAGTTCTAGTCTCAAAGCATTGTGGTCTGAAAATATGCAGGGAATGATCCCAATCTTTTGGTACCAGTTGAGACCTGATTTGTGACCTAGGATGTGATCAATTCTGGAGAATGTTCCATGGGCACTAGAGAAGAATGTGTATTCCGTTGCTTTGGGATGGAATGTTCTGAATATGTCTGTGAAGTCCATTTGGTCCAGTGTGTCATTTAAAGTTTTTATTTCCTTGTTGATCTTTTCCTTAGATGATCTATCCATTTCAGTCAGGGGGTGTTAAAGTCCCCCACTATTATTGTATTGTTGTCAATGTGTTTCTTTGCTTTTGTTATTAATTGCCTTATATAACTGGCTGCTCCCATGTTCGGGGCATAGATATTTACAATTGCTAGATCTTCTTGTTGGATAGACCCTTTAAGTAGGATATAGTGTCCTTCCTCATCTCTTATTACAGTCTTTGTTTTAAAATCTAGCTTGTCTGATATAAGGATTGTCACCCCAGCTTTCTCTTGGTGTCCATTAGCATGGTAAATGGTTTTCCACCCCCTCACTTTCAATCTGGGGGTGTCTTTGGATCTAAAATGAGTCTCTTGCAGACAGCATATTGATGGGTCTTGTTTTTTAATACAATCTGATAGCCTGTGTCTTTGATTGGGGCATTTAGCCCATTTACATTCAGGGTAACTATTGAAAGGTATGAATTTAGTGTCATTGTATTGCCTGTAAGGTGACTGTAAACTGTATGTTGTCTGTGTTCCTTTCTGATCTTTGCTGCTTTTAGGCTCTCTCTTTGCTTAGAGGACCCCTTTCAATATTTCTTGGAGGGCTGGTTTCGTGTTTGCAAATTCCTTTAGTTTTTGTTGTGGAAGCTTTTTATCTCTCCTTCTATTTTCCATGACAGCCTAGCTGGATATAATATTCTTGGCTGCATATTTTTCTCGTTTAGTGCTCTGAAGCTATCTTGCCAGTCCTTTCTGCCCTGCCAGGTCTCTGTGGATAGGTCTGTTGCCAATCTAAGGTTTCTACCATTGTAGGTTACATATCTCTTCTCCCGAGCTGCTTTCAGGATTTTCTCTTTGTCTCTGAGACTCCTAAGTTTTACTATTAGATGATGGGTGTTGACCTATTATTATTGATTTTGAGAGGGGTTCTCTGTGCCTCCTGGATTTTGATGCCAGTTCCCTTCCTCACATTAGGGAAGTTCTCTGCTATTATTTGCTCCAATATACCTTCTGCCCTTCTCTCTCTCTTCTTCTTCTTCTGGGATCCCAATTATTCTAATGTTGTTTCGTCTTATCGTATCGCTTATCTCTCAAATTCTGCCTTTGTGATCTTGTAGTTGTTTCTCTCTCTTTTTCTCAGCCTCTTTATTTTCCATCTTTTGGTCTTCTATATCACTGATTCTCTCTTCTGCCTGATTTATCCTAGCATTTAGTGCCCCCAGTTTTTATTGCACCTCATCAATAGCCTTTTTGATTTCGACTTGGTTAGATTTTAGTTCTTTTATTTCTCCAGAAAGGGTTTCTCTAATAACTTCCATGCTTTTTTCAAGCCCAGCTAGTATCTTTAAAGTCATGATTCTGAACTTTAGGTCCGACATCGTACTAATGTCCGTATTGAGTAGTTCCCTGGCTGAAGGCACTACCTCTTGTTCTTTTTGCTGAGGTGATTTTTTTCATCTTGTCATTTTGTCCGGAGGAGAATAGATGAATGAGAGAACAAAATGCTAACAGGTTTACAACGTCCCCAGCAAATATACTGTATACAAATCAGAAAAGACCTGAAACCAGGGGAACAGAAAGGGAAAGAAAGAAAAAAGAAAGAGAAAAAAAAAAGAAAAAAAAGATAAAAACAAAAACAGAAAAATACAAAAAAAGCAGAATATGATCAAATATGATCAGGCTAGTGCACAGATCAGTGCCACACACTAGATTTTGTTCGTATTTTGGTCTGTTAGAAAAAAGTGCCTCCTAAAATTTTAAAGGAAGAAAGACATATATGTACAAAATAAGGGTTGGAACAATGAAGGGATGGAAGATGACTGTAAAGTTGAAAATTATGAAAGATTTTATAAAAGGACTTGATAAGATAAGAAGTTGTTTGAAAAAAGAAAGAAGATTTAAGAAAAAAAAAGGAAAAATGGAGAGAATGTGATCAGGCAGGAGACTAGAACAAAGCCATACACTAGTGATTTAGGGTATATTTTGATCTGTTCGAAGAAACTGTATCTCAAAATTTTAAAGAGAGAACAACTTATATATATATGTCAAAAATAAGGGTAACTACTATGAAGGGATAAAATATGACTCTAAAAATGAAAAATGAAAAATGTTTTTTTTTTTTAAAGGGATTGATAAGATGTTGGTTGAAAAAGGGAAAAAAATAAAAAAAAACAGTTAACAAAAATTAACTTTGATGAACTAATGAATCATGGTAAAAAAAAGCCATGAATTCTATGTGCAGTATTCCCCTAGTGCTGGAGTTCTCCCGTTCTCCTTGATCGGTAAACTTGGTCTTGGCTTGCTGGTTGTTCGTGCTGATCTTCTGGGGGAGGGGCCTGTTGCTGTGGTTTCCAAATGTCTTTGCCGGAGGCTGAATTGCCCCGCCCTTGTCGGTCTGGGCTAAGGAAGCTGCTTGGGTTTGCTCTCAGGAGCTTTTGTTCCCTGCAAGCTCTCGGTAAAGCTTTGGAGGACCAGGGCAAAAATGGTGGTCTCCCAATCTCCACCCAGAGGAGCCGAGACCTTGGGGCCCCGCTCCTCAGTGTGCCCCCAGAGAAAAGCAGTCACTCCCGTCTCCCTGGTCTCCGGCCGCACTCCGTGCTCACCCGGCCTGTGACCGGGCATTGCTATCTCTGGCACCCGACCCCGTGTGGAGTCTCAAACCCAGCAGATCCCTGTGGTTAGTTCCCGCGCCGCTCCTCCCCGGGAAGGAAGGGGAGTCTCCCCAGCTCTGCTGCTTGTTGGGTCCCTGCTGGAGGAGCAGTGGCCCGACTGTGCCGCGGATCACAGTTTATGGCAACCCCGAGCTGAGAGTCCGCGCCTCGGCTCCGTCTCTGCAGCCAGCTTCCCCGCTCTGATACCTGGGAGCTCTGCCACACTCAGTCACCCTGGTCTTTCTGTGACCCCAAGGGTCCTGAGACCACACTGTCCCACAAGGGTTCCACCCCCCCGCTTAACCACTGCAGCGACGTCCCTCAGCCGAGCCAACTTCTCAAAGGTCCGATTTTGTGCTCCGCAGCTCTATCACTTGCCAGAAGCGGCCGGCGGAGGCCCCTCCCCCGCCGTCTATCCTCCCGAATATCGCCTTGGATTCACTTCTCCACACGTCCTACCTTCCAGTAAGTGTTCGCTTCTCTGTTCAGAGAGTTGTTGCTACTCTCCTCTTTGATCTCCTGTTGAGTTCGTAGGTGTTCAGAATGGTTTGATCCCTATTCAGCTGAATTCCTGAGACCAGACGAAATCTAGGTCTCCTACTCCTCCGCCATCTTGCTCTGCCCTCCAGGGATCAAACCATTCTGAACACCTACGAACTCAACAGGAGATCGAAGATAAGAATAGTAACAACACTCTGAACAGAAAAGTGACCACTTTCTGGAAGGTAGGACGTGCAGAGAAGTGAATCAGGGGCGATATTCGGGAGGATAGATGGCGGGGGAGGGGGCTTCCGTCGGCCGCTTCTGGCAAGTGATAGAGCTGCGGAGCACAAAATCAGAACTTTTAGAAGCCGCTCCGCGGAAGGACATCTCTCCAGTGGCTAAACGGGGGGTGGAACCCTCGCGGGACAGTGTGGTCTCAGGACCCTAGGGGTCACAGAAAGACCAGGGGTTCCTGAGTGTGGCAGAGCTCCCAGGTATTGGAACGGGGAAGCTGGCTGCAGAGATAGAGCCGAGGCGTAGGCTCGCAGCTCGGGGTTGCCATAAATTGTGATCCGTGGCCAAGCTGGGCTACTGCTCCTCCAGCAGGGACCCAACAAGCGGCAGATCCGGGGAGACTCCCCTCCCTCCCCCGGGAGGAGCGGCGTGGGAGCGCACCGCAGGGATCTGCTGGGTTTGGAGACTCCACACGGGGTCGGGTGCCAGAGATAGAAACACTCGGTCACAGGCCGGGTGAGCACGGACTGTGGCCGGAGACTGGGGAGATGGGAGAGACTGCTTTTCTCCGGGGGCACACTGAGACGTGGGCCCCAAGTTCTCAGCTCCTCCGGGAGGAGATTGGGAGGCCACCATTTTCATCCTGGTCCTCCAAAGCTGTACCGAGAGCTTGCAGGGAACAAAAGCTCCTGAGACCAAACCTGAGCAGCTTGCTTAGCCTGAACTCACAAGGGCAAGGCAATTCCGCCTCCCGTAAAGATATTTGGGAACCACAGCAACAGACCCCTCCCCCAGAAGAACAGCACGAACAGCCCGCAAGCCAAGACCAAGTTTACCGATCAAGGAGAACGGGAGAACTCCAGCGCTAGGGCAATACTGCACATGGAATTCATGGCTATTTTACCATAATTCATTAGTTTTTCAAAGTTAATTTTTTAACTGTTTTTTTCAATTTTTCTTTTTCCCTTTTTCAACCAACATTTTACCAATCCCCTTTTTAAAAAAAACATTTTTTATTTTTCATTTTTAGAGTCATATTTTTATCCCTTCATAGTAGTTCCCCTTATTTTTGGCATATATATATATAAGTTCTTCTCTCTTTAAAATTTTGAGATACAATTTTTTCTAAAAGATCAAAATATACCCTAAATCACTAGTGTATGGCTTTGTTCTAGTTTCCTGCCTGATCACATTCTCTCCCTTTTCTTTTCTTTTTTTTCTTTTTTCTTTTTTTTTTTAAATCTTCTTTCTTTTTAAAAACAACTTCTTATCTTATCAATTCCTTTTATAAAATCTTTTATAATTGTCATCTTTACAGTCATCTTCCATCCCTTCATTGTATCAACCCTTATTTTGTACATATATGTCTTTCGTCCTTTAAAATTTTAGCAGGCACTTTCTTCTAAGAAACCAAAATATGCCCAAAATCTAGTGTGTGGCACTGATCTATGCACTAGCCTGATCATATTTGATCATATTCTTTTTTCTGTTTTGTTCTGTTTTTGTTTATTTTTATCTTTTGCTTTCTCCTTTTTTTTCCTCTTCTTTCTTTCCTTTTCTTTTCCCCTGGTTTCAGGTCTTTTCTGATTTGTGTAGAGTATATCTGCTGGAGGCATTGTTAACCTGTTTGCATTCAGTTCTCTCATTCATCTATTCTCCTCTGGACAAAACGATGATGAAAAAAATCACCTCAGCAAAAAGAACAAGAGATAGTACCATCTGCCAAGGACCTACTCAATACTGACATTAGTACGATGTCGACTTAGAGTTCACAATCATGACTTTAAAGATTCTAGCTGGGTTGAAAAAAGCGTGGAAGTTATTAGAGAAACCTTTTCTGGAGAAATAAAAGAACTAAAATCTAACCAAGTCGAAATCAAAAAGGCTATTAATTAGGTGCAATAAAAAATGGGGGCACTAACTGCTAGGATAAATGAGGCAGAAGAGAGAATCAGTGATATAGAAGACCAAGGGTGGAAAATAAAGAGGCTGAGAAAAAGAGAGAGAAACAACTACAGGATCACGAGGGCAGAATTCGAGAGATAAGCGATACGATAAGATGAAACAACATTAGAATAATTTGGATCCCAGAAGAAAAAGAAAGAGAGAGAGGGGCAGAAGGCATATTGGAGCAAATAATAGCAGAGAACTTCCCTAATGTGGGGAAGGAAACAGGCATCAAAATACAGGAGGCAGAGAGAACCCCTCTCAAAATCAATAAAAATAGGTCAACATCCCAACAACTAATAGTAAAACTTAGGAGTCTCAGAGACAAAGAGAAAATCCTGAAAGCAGCTCGGGAGAAGAGATATATAACCTACAATGGTAGAAACATTACATTGGCAACAGACCTAACACAGAGACCTGGCAGGCCAGAAAGGACTAGCATGATATCTTCAGAGCACTAAACGAGAAAAATATGCAGCCAAGAATACTATATCCACCTAGGCTGCCATTGAAAATAGAAGGAGAGATAAAAAGCTTCCAGGACAAACAAAAACTAAAGGAATTTGCAAACATGAAACCAGCCCACCAAGAAACATTGAAAGGGGTCCTCTAAGCAAAAAGAGAGCCTAAAAGCAGCATAGACCAGAAAGGAACACAGACAATATACAGTCACAGTCACCTTACAGGCAATACAATGACACTAAATTCATACCTTTCAATAGTTACCCTGAATGTAAATGGGCTAAATGCCCCAATCAAAGACACAGGCTATCAGATTGGATTAAAAAACAGGACCCATCATTATGCTGTCTGCAAGAGACCCATTTTAGACCCAAAGACACCCCCAGATTGAGAGTGAGGGGGTGGAAAACCATTCACCATGCTAATGGACACCAAAAGAAAGCTGGGGTGGCAATCCTTATATCAGACAAATTAGATTTTAAAACAAAGACTGTAATAAGAGATGAGGAAGGACACTATATCCTACTTAAAGGGTCTATCCAACAAGAAGATCTAACAATTTAAATATCTATGCCCCGAACATGGGAGCAGCCAATTATATAAGGCAATTAATAACAAAAGGAAAGAAACACATTGACAAAAATACAATAATAGTGGGGGACTTTAACACCCCCCTTATTGAAATGGACAGATCATCTAAGCAAAAGATCAACAAGGAAATAAAGACCTAATTGAAACACTGGACCAAATGGACTTTAAAGACATATTCAGAACATTCCATCCCAAAGCAACGGAATACACATTCTTCTCTAGTGCCCATGGAACATTCTCCAGAATTGATCACATCCTAGGTCACAAATGAGGTCTCAATGGGTACCAAAAGATTGGGATTATTCCCTGCATATTTGCAGACCACAATGCTTTGAATCTAGAACTCAATCACTAGAGGAAAGTCGGAAAGAACTCTACACATGGAGGCTAAAGAGCATCCTACTAAAGAATGAATGGGTCAACCAGGAGATTAAAGAAGAGTTAAAAAAATTCATGGAAAGCTATGAAAATGAAAACACAACTGTTCAAAATCTTTGGGATACAGCAAAGGCAGTCCTGAGAGGAAAGTATATAGCAATACAAGTCTTTCTCATGAAACAAGAAAGGTCTCAAATACACAACCTAACTGTACACCTAAAGGAGCTAGAGAAAAAACAGCAAAGAATACCTAAACCCAGCAGGAGAAGAGAAATAATAAAAGTCAGAGCAGAAATCAATGAACCAAAAATCAAAAGAGCAGTAGAACAGATCAACGAAACTAGGAGTTGGTTCTTTGAAAGAATTGAGAAGATTGATAAACCCCTGGCCAGACTTATCAAAAAGAAAAGAGAAATGACCCAAATCAACAAAATCATGAATGAAAGAGGAGAGATCACAATCAACACCAAAGAAATACAAACAATTGTAAGAACATATTATGAGCAACTCTATGCCAGCAAATTAGATAACCTGGAAGAAATGGGTGCATTCTTAGAGATGTACCAACTACCAAAATTGAACCAGGAAGAAATAGAAAACCTGAACAGACCTATAACCACTAAGGAAATTGAAGCAGTCATCAAAAATCTCCCAACAAAAGCCCAGGGTCAGATGGCTTCCCAAGGGAATTCTATCAGACATTTCAAGAAGAATTAACACCTATTCTCCTGAAACTGTTCCAAAAAATAGAAATGGAAGGAAGACTTTCAAACTCATTTTATGAGGCCACCATTACCTTGATCCCAAAACCAGACAAAGACCCCATCAAAAAGGGGAATTACAGACCAATATCCTAGATGAACATGGATGCAAAAATTCTCACCAAAATACTAGCCAATAGGATCCAATAGTACATTAAAAAGATTTTTCACCATGACCAAGTGGGATTTATCCCTGGCCTGCAAGGCTGGTTCAACATCTGCAAATCAATCAACGTGATACAATACATTAACAAAAGAAGAACAAGAATCACATGAACCTCTCAATAGATGCAGAAAAAGCATCTGACAAAGTACAGCATCCTTTCTTGATCAAAACTCTTCAGAGTATAGGGATAGAGGGTACATACCTCAATATCATAAAAGCCGTCTATGAAAAACCTACAGCGAATATCATTCTCAATGGGGAAAAGCTGGGAGATTTTCCCCTAAGGTTAGGAACGCTACAGGGATGTCCACTCTCACCACTGCTATTCAACATAGTGTTAGAATTCCTAGCCACAGCAATCAGACAACAAAAAGAAATCAAAGGCATCCAAATCGGCAAGGAGGAAGTCAAACTCTCACTCTTTGCAGATGATAGGATAGTGTATGTGGAAAACCCAAAAGAATCCACCCCAAAACTGCTAGAACTCATACAGGAATTCAGTCAAGTAGCAGGATATAAAATCAATGCACAGAAATCAGTGGCATTCCTATACACCAACAAGACAGAAGAGAGACAAATCAAGGAGTTGATCCCATTTACAATTGCACCCAAAACCATAAGATACCTAGGAATAAATCTAACCAAAGAGGCAAATGATCTGTACTCAGAAAACTATAAAATACTCATGAAAGAAATTGAAGAAGACACAAAGAAATGGAAAAATGTTCCATGCTCATGGATTGGAAGAACAACATCATGAAGATGTCAGTGCTACCTAGAGCAATCTACACATTCAATGCAATCCCCATCAAAATACCATCCCCCTTTTTCAAAGAAATGGAACAAATAATCCTAAAATTTGTATGGAACCAGAAAAGATCCCGAATAGCCAGAGGAATCTTGAAAAAGAAAAGCAAAGCTGGCGGCATCACTATTCCAGGCTTCCAGCTCTATTACAAAGCTGTCATCATCAAGACAGTATGGTACTGGCACCAAAACTGACACATAGTTCGATGGAACAGAATCGAGAGCCCAGAAATGGACCCTCAGCTCTATGGTCAACTAATCTTCGACAAAGGAGGAAAGAATGTCCAATGAAAAAAAGACAGTCTTTTCAACCAACGGTGCTGGGAAAATTGGACAGCCACATGCAGAAGAATGAAACTGGACCATTTCCTTACACCACACACAAAAATAGACTCCAAATGGTTGAAAGACCTAAACGTGAGACAGGAGTCCATCCAAATCCTAAAGGAGAACACAGGCAGCAACCTCTTTGACCTCAGCTGCAGCAACTTCTTCCTAGAAACATTGCCAAAGGCAAGGGAAGCCTGGGCAAAAATGAACTATTGGGATTTCATCAAGATAAAAAGCTTTTGCACAGCAAAAGAAACAGTCCAGAAACCAAAAGACAACCGACAGAATGGGAGAAAATATTTGCAAATGACATATCAGATAAAGGGCTAGTATCCAAAATCTATAAAGAACTTATCAAACTTAACACCCAAAGAACAAATAATCCAATCAAGAAATGGGCAGAAGACACGAACAGACATTTTTCCAAAGAAGACATCCAAATGGCCAACAGACACATGAAAAAGTGCTCAACTTCGCTGGGCATCAGGGAAATCCAAATCAAAACCTTAATGAGATATCACCTCACACCCGTCAGAATGGTGAAAATTAACAAGTCAGGAAACGACAGATGTTGGCGGGGATGCGGAGAAAAGGGAACCCTCCTACACTGTTGGTTGGAAGGCAAGCTGGTGCAACCACTCTGGAAAACAGTATGGAGGTTCCTCAAACAGTTGAAATTAGAGCTCCCATATGATCCAGCAATTGCACTCCTTCGTATTTACCCCAAAGATACAAATGTAGGGATCTGAAGGTGTACGTGCTCCCCAATGTTTATAGCTGCAATGTCCACAATAACCAATCTGCGGAAAGTGCCAAGATGTCCATCGACAGATGAATGGATAAAGAGGTGGTATATATACCCAATGGAATATTATGCAGCCATCCAAAGGAATGAGATCTTGCCATTTCCATCCAGTGGATGGAACTGGAGGGTGTTATGCTGAGTGAAATAAGTCAGTCAGAGAAAGACATGTATCATATGACCTCACTGATATGAGGAATTCTTAATCTCAGGAAAGAAACTGAGGGTTGCTGGAGTGGTGGGGTGGTGGGAGGGATTGGGTGGCTGGGTGATAGACACTGGGGAGGGTATGTGCTATGGTGAGTGCTGTGAATTGTGCAAGACTGATGAATCACAGATCTGTACTTTTGAAACAAATAATGCAATATATGTTAAGAAAAAAAAAGAAGAAGATAGCAGGAGGGGAAGAATGAAGGGGAGTAAGTCGGAGGGGGAGATGAACCATGAGAGACGATGGACTCTGAAAAACAAACTGAGGGTTCTAGAGGGGAGGGGTGTGGGGGGATGGGTTAGCCTGGTGTTGGGTATTAAAGAGGGCACGTTTTGCGTGGAGCACTGGGTGTTATGCACAAACAATGAATCATGGAACACTACATCAAAAACTAATGATGTAATATATGGTGATTAACATAACAAAAATTTTTTTAAAAAAATGTGTAACAGTTAAAAAAAATATCTGACTCTAGGTTTTTTCTTAGGGTTGTGAGATCTCAGGGTTGTGAGCCTGAGCCCTGCGTTGGGCTCTGCACTCAGTGTGGAGTCTGTTGAAGACTCTCTCTCCTTTTCCCTCTGCCCCTCCCGTTCATGCTGTCTCTCTTTCTCTAAAATAAATAAATCTTAAAAATAGTTTAATGAAAGAAAAAAGTATAGGGGCTGTCCATCCTTACATTTGTCAGCCAACACTGCTAGGACAAAATAAGCGTGGGTCAGAATCAGAGTCCAGCTTCCTGGATGCCTCACTTTGGATCAGCTGGGAGACAGCAGTGATCCTCAGTTTTCTCACCTCAAAAATGGGGAGAGTACATCAAGCCAGTCTCAGAGGATTCTAGAATGTGAGAAAGCAATATAGACTTTGTAGACTGTAGGTCCTGGAACCTGAAAGAAGGACAGGCCACGACTTGAATGGACCTCAAGGTTGATCTAACCCTCGGTACAAGGGGCCTGACTTGAGCTTAAGAGAGAGGAGGCTTAGAGGCTCCCAGAGGAGAGCCCTTCTTCCGAGAAGTGATCCTGGCCTCTCAGAATTATGGGACAGAACAGGACAGACTGGATCAGCAGGGCTGTGAGAACCCATATGGAGATCCAGGCACTTTCACGGAAAAAAGAATGGTTTTGAATGTGAATACCCACTTAGTGGACCTCTTCCATTTCCAGCTGGGAAGAAGATGACATGTGTGCCCCTGATAGTGAATGAAAGAACTCCTTGAATGGGTGGCTTTGGTTCATTGAATACAATGAGGAGTGAGGGGAAATGACTAGTTTTCTCCAAGGGGGACCAGCCTGCCTTGTGCTTCCCTCTGTCTGCAGTGTTAGCTGTGGATGACCCACCCAGCATTTGGGAACTTGGATCAGGCACTAGTTAGCTCTGTCCCCTGTTTAGCCAATGAAGCATATGCCTGCACTTATCTCCACCTACTGCTCCAGACAGTTCCTCCACCAATCTTCCCTGCAGTAGAAAGCTGGGAGATGTCAATGCTGGTTGTGATTCACATCCCCAGTGTCCCCAACTGGGCCCGTGGCCATGACAGTGCCCAGGTGGTGGAAGCCAAGACATGCTACATGAATCGGTCTCACATTCTGCACTTTCCTGTTGGAAAGAGTGCTGAGCTGGCACCTTCTCGTTTAGGTTCCAGAGATGTTTGGGATACAGCCAACCCAAGGACCAGACTGAAGCTGGCAGACAGCCACAGGGCATCTGGAACCAAGAAAACAGAGCTCAGTTCCAGTTCTGTTCTTGATCAGTGCTGGATCTGAAAAGACATGTACTGACCACCTGCTGGGCAAAGGCATGTTTTAGCCACAAAGAATACAGTGGTGAGCCACGGAGGCAAGGCCTCTGTCCTTCTGAACCTAACATTCCAACACAGGGAAACAGACGGTAGCAGTTGACACATAAATGGTTAAAATAGCTCCAGATAATAGTAAATGCTATGAAGGAAGTGGGTGGTTCATTTATTCAGTTCACGCAACAGATATTTATTGAGCACCTACTATGTGTCAGGTGCTTTTCTAGGTGCTGGAGATACAAAGAGTGAAGAAAACAGACTGCATTCTTATAGACTCTACATTCTAACGGGAAAAGACAGACAGGGAAAGATAAATGTATGTGTTGAGTGGTAATAAGAATCATGATCACAGATAAAGCAGATGAGGTGAAAAGATGTGTGTGTGCACACCTGTGTGTGAGTGTGCTTTATTTTAGGCGTTTGGGGGGAGCAGGGAATTCTCTTTGATAAGACCACGGGCATCAGAACAGTGGCTTGATAACTATACTCCTCCGATCTGTTTCTGCTGAAAAGGTGGAACATGGGATTTAGCATTAGGTTGTAGTGAGGGTTAAATGAGGTGCAAAATCTGAAGGTCGGGTGCCTGGAAGGTAGAAAACATTGAGGAAGTGAAGGCTATTATGACGGTTATGGTGGTGGTCGTTACTGTTAGGATTTTAGGCGGCTGGTGGTTGTGATGATGGTCTGTGAAAACTGAGTCTGAATCCATGAGAGTCCCAAGGGAACGTCTCTGCAGGAAGAGAAGGAAGAAAATTGTGTGTGTCTCTGTTTTCTTCTTTAGTCACCGGAACATCTGCTGGAAACTGAAATCTTAATTAACTCAGACAGGGAAGTGTCCTCATTTCTAGGCTTTTCAACTTGAAACTGATGTTCTTGGAGCCTGCAGCGCTGCTGGCTATGTGCCTTAGAATGGTGGAGTGGAGGGACCAGAGCCTCCTGCAGGTGTGGGGTGCTCAGGCTGCAGGACAGGGCAGGCATCCCGCGTGTGGCTTGAGGATGCTCTGGCTGTTGGGTCCTCCCCAAGAGATGGGATGACGAGGTTGCCTCCACCTTGCTCAGTCACTTGGCTCACTCTCCACAGCCTGGATCCAGCTCAGCTTATTTCATAATTGGCCCAGCAACTGAGAGAAACCACACAAGCAAGGAGTGAGAGGTGAAGAGAATGCAGACATATGTAATTAAGACTCACGATGAAAAAATTAATCTAGGCCAGGGGAGAGGTTTCTAGCACAATGCTGGCCCTCGGTGATCCCCACTCGGAACATCTTGGTTTTACAGCTAGGAAAACAGCATTGTGAATTGCCTTGGCCAAGACCACACAGAGAGTCCATAATGAACTATTGGTCCTCAATCCGGTTCATGTTTTTCAAACCGAGGCCCCCAGAAATCTCAGGGAAGACAGTTGTATCAGTCTGTGTCTCAGCAGGAAAATTGAAATGACTTCAAGTGTTTAAGACAGAAGGAATGTCAAGGAGGGGATTATCTACCCAGGTTCGAGAGATGCTGAGTCTAAGCAGGATAATGAGGCTGCCCCAGAAAGTAAGATACAGCACGAAGTTGCTGCCAAGCTCCCAGGCCTGAGAGGCAAAAAGAAGTGGTGTGACCGGAGCTCAGGAGCATATGGTAGAAGCTAGAACCATGACAGATCCACCTGGGAAGAGCTGAAGCCATGGAGGATCCCCAGCCCCTGTTCTAGAAGCCTTCTGCATGGAGTAGAATGGGGAGGATGCTCTGTGTCTCCTTTCCCCTTGCTCTGTGATGGTGTCCTGCCAGGTCTGATTCTACCAATCCAAGAGCAAGTCTTGGAAGCCTAGCAGATGCAGCTATGAAGAAGCCCCACGACTACAGAGCAGAGTGGAGAAAGGCCAAGAAACCTATCTGAGGAGAAACAAGCCCAGAACCAGCAACACAATAAGAATCACGACCTTTTATTGATCATAAGCTATGTGTTAACATTGCAGAAAGGACTAGTTGGTACCAAGACCAAAGAGAGAGTTCACCTTAGCTCTCTATAGAAAGCACCGGCTCCCCAGTTTACAGGAGAAACACTGAAGCTGAGCAAATCTAAGTGACTTGCCCACAGGTGACCCTCTCAGGGAGCCGGGCCAGTATTTGACCTAAGGCCATTTGGATTGCAAAGGTGATGGCTTTAAGTCCTTAAAGGAAGAGAATAAGAAAGTACGGGCATTCTTCCAACAAGGCTAATGATGTGTTTTGGTAAATACATTAAAACATTTGTTTTCTAGTAAAATAAATATTAATATATTTATAGAGGAGAATGAAACTCTAAGGTTTGTTTTTCATTTTTTATTAAGGTATTATTTGCATACATTAAATTCAAACTTTTTAGGGCATGGTTCTGTGACTTTGGCAGACACCAACCCTTCCAGACTCCATCCCTCCCCCAAATTCCTCTGTGCCCCTTTGGAATCAACCCCTCTCCCACCTCCCAGCCCCTGGAGACTACTGATCTATCTTCTGTCTCTGTGGTTTTGCCACTTCCAGAATATCAGATAAATGGAATCGTTTAAGGCTGGATGTGTTCAAATAGATCCACAGATTTAAGAAAAACATGAATAGGAGCTTTTGGAGGCGTCTGTTGCAGACTGGGGAGGTATTTGAGCACTCCTTCCTGTTTTTAAAAGTATTTTGTTAATTAAGTTCATATGAGTGAAGGACTTATAAGGATGCCAAACATAAAGCCATTATATTGCTATTACTATAGTCTTTATTACTATTACTATTAGTATCATTACTGCTATTATTGCTATCGTTCTTGTTCTTGCTGAATAAATAATTAGGGCACTATCAAGCGCTGTGGGAAATGGCAGTGAGGGTGTGATACTGTGATTTATAGTAAGAAACACATGTTTGGTCTTTGGTTTCTTGCTCAGACTTTCTAAAACCCTCAGAATTTCTTAAATAGTAAGAGCAATAAAGGTGTCTTTTGATATTCATAATAAAGTTCTTTCAATGACACCTGACTCTATGTTAATGAGGTGACTCTAGGCTAGCACTTAAGGCTGGAGGCTGGTTGCCAGGGAAACCAACCAAAGAGTAGAGGGTTGTAAGTTTCAGTCCCCTCCTGACCTCTGGGGAAGGGAGGGGGCCCGCAAGTTGAGATCAGTCATCTAGGGCCAATGATTTAATCTGTCAGGCCTGTGTAGTGAAGCCTCCCAAAAAACCCCAAACCCCCAAATCCCTGAAGGCCGTGGTTCAGAGAGTTTCTGGGTTGGTGAACATGTAGAGGTTTTGAAAGAGCATGGAAGTTCTAAACCCCTTTCCCCCATACCTTGTACTACACATCTCTTCCATCTGGCTATTCCTGAGTTATCTCCTTTTAAAATAAACCAGTTATCTGGTGAGTAAGCAGTTGTCCTAAGTTCTATGAGATCTTCTAGCAAATTAATCAAACCCAAGGAAGGGATGGAGAGAACATCTGATATACAGCTGGTCAGTCAGAAGTACAGGTGACAACCTGGACTTGAGATCAGCATCTGAGATGGGGGGCATCCTTGTAGGGCTGAGCCCCTAATCTATGGAATCTGGTGCTGTTTCCAGGTAGGGAGTGTCCGAAGGGAGTTAAATTATAGGACGCTCAACTGGTGTCCACTGAGAACTGGAGAACTGCCTGATGTGGACAAACTACCACATATTGGGAGTGCAGAAGTGTCCCGAGTATTTATGTAGTGTAAAACCAAATGCTAGAGTTTTCCCTTTACAATGCGAGAGCGTGTAGACCACACATCTGCAGAAGGTAAGGAGCAAGGACCTAGAATTTCTGCAGCAATGCTGAATTGGAGATGTGGAAAATTCATCACCATTTTGTAAACAGTCCAACCCCAAAGGACTGTGCCCAGTTAAGAGCAGTGCAATAACTTTGCAGGAATTGTAACCCATCCCATCACAAGGCATTGACTTGGCACTAATGAGTCATCTTGGAGTGGTGGGTGTGCCTCCCTAGAAAAGTAGACGGGTCCAGAGCCTTGAAACCACTTGAGACCTTGAGCTTGGTAACTGAACCTCCCCAGGTTGATTCTTTTTAATGAGTTTTTCCAGCCCAAACAAATGTAGCCGGGAATTCAAAAAAGACCATCTGGGTCCAAGAACATGCAGTCATCCCTGAGATCATCACTCATTGCTAACATCAGGATGACTGGAGATACAAATGTGGATAGTGGATCAGAGCTTGGGCTCCTGAACCAAACTTGTGGCAGAATTTCAGCTCCGCCACTCAGTAGCAGTGTGCCTTTAGGCCAATTATTTAACTGTTCTGAGCCTATGACCTCGTCTATAAAATAGGGATAATAATAACAGTCACAATAATAAGAAGAAGAACACATGACTCCTTGGATGATAGTGAAGATTAAATTGTCTAATGCATGAAAAACATGTAGCATCATGCAAGGTGTATAAAGACTTAAGAAATGTTAAGTCTTCTTATATTTATGGCATGCTAAGATCCCACTATATGCCAGGTTCCATGGTAGGAGGTGGAGAGACGGTGAGACACAAAATGTAAGATGGTCCTGTCCTCATCAGCTTCACAGTCTCCAAGGGTTGGGGGAGTGTCTGTGATAAAGCAGGAGGTGCATAGAGTAACACACAGATGACTAGGTGTGCAATGAGGGAAATGGACAGAGAGATGGGATTGAATAACCCTTGGAGGATGGATGATCAGGGCCAGTCTTTAGCTGAGAGCAGAGTCCTAAGAAGAAGCCTACCCAGGAGATGTGGAGAAAGAGGAATCGAAACAGAGGGAAGTACAGATGCAAAGACCCTGAGGCATAGGGGAACTCGACATTCTAAAAGGAAAACCACAGGAACCACCCAAAACCTTCAGCAAGTTTAGTAAGAGAAGGGCAGACAAGTAGGGGGTTCCAAGAAGGAGGCAGTGGGATTTGTGAGAACATGGACGGGCCCGGAGGACATTATGCTAAGGGAAATAAGCCAGATGCGGAAGGACAAATCCTGCATGATCTCACTCATATAAAAAAGCCAGACCAGTCAAACTCATAGAAGCAGAGAGCCGACTAGCGGTTCTCAGAGGCTGGAGGGGGTGCAGAATGGGGGAGGTGATGATCAAATGTGACAAAGCTTCAGTTATGCCAGGCAAATAAATTCTGGAGGTCCACCATACAGCGTGGTACTTAGGATGAACAATAGTGCATTGTATATTTAAAATTTACCAAGAGGGTGTGTTAAGTGTTCTTACCCACATACACACACACAATACCAAACAATAACAAAAATAATAATGAGAAAGGAGGTAGGAGGGAGCTTTGGGAAGAGGTGGATATGATTATTGCATGGTTGGTGGTGATGGTCACAGGTGTATTGTTATCCCTAAACTCCTTGCGTTGTGTTAATTAAATACATATGACTTTTAACATGTCAATCATACCTCAATGAAGTGGTGAAAAAAGCAAAAACAGAGGCAGAGACTGTTTGGGGAGGCTCTGGCAAAAATCTAAGAATAAAAACTAAGTCAAATGGGAATCTATTTTTTTAATGCATGGGTTGGACATCTTATCTCCACTTGGTATGTACTTTTATTTCACTTATTCACATTTTACTGTATTTAAGAGAAGCTAAATAACTTTTGCAAAGCCATATAGTTTTCTCTCTTTGCCCTTAACTCCTTAGGCTCTCTGGCCCCCGTTCAGCTCTCTACCTCATCTACCAACAATTCCCTTTGGTCTACCTGGATTTTATGGCGGTTTTGGATCTGTACTTCCCAGTTTCTCTCACTTCTTCTGGATAATTTCACATTTGAACACTGGAAACCACACGCCACAACCAGGAAGAGCTAGTCTTAGACATACTAACCCCTTCCCCCACCCAGCTCCTGTTCTGAAGATGGTTTCTACCAACTTCCTACCTCTTGATACTTTTAGGACCCAAGAAAGACATATTTAGCATGTTAATAAAGCTCTTCAGATATAAGGAGACCTTTTCAGTATTTCACATAATAAGAATAAAGAGATGACCTTGGGACACTGATATCACTGTTGGTCAAGCAAAGGATTAATGACATCCGTAAAGAATGAGTGTTGGTACACATGTACGTGTGCGTGTGCATATGTGCACCCCATTTGCACACATAATGGTAATATCACAGGCTGTGAGGAAAACTGGAACAAATTGTGCCCACTTTCTGAGCCTCAGTGACTCATTTGTAAAAAGGAATTAAAAACCGAATCCCAATATTCTAGCCACAGATACTTAGGAGCTGTTCCACTGTATGCTCATGTACCTTTTATACCTTTATATACATTTTTACCTCTATGTAAACCCAATGTGTCAGGTACTCCTACTACTCCTGTGATGAAGATTAAGAGAATCAAAATAACTTAGCCACCGTCACAAAGTTAGGAAGTTGCTGAACCAGAATTCAAACCCAGAGGGTCCTGCCCAAGAGGCTCTGTCTGTAATTTATGGGAATGGCATTTGGTGCAGAGTATGGGGTTCATATTTATGAGAACTCTTTTTCCCATTTCCAAAGGCAATTTGAGTTACTCATGCAGAATGACTTCTGTGGACCGGCTACAATGATTATAGCTTATTTTTGTTTGCTCCTTGCTCTTTCTTATGCTTTATTCAACTGGCAGCCCTTAAACATTGGGAAGAAAGAAAGAAAAGAAAGGAAGGAAGGAAGGAAGAAAAAGAGAGAGAGAGACAAAGAGAGAGACAAGAAATATCATCAGTAGTCTGACGGAGCTTGCTGTGTCTCTGTGCAGATGGATGTGGTTGAAGCCAGACAGGATGTTAGAGATTCCTGTAGGTCATGCCTAGGCTGTGTAGGAAGAACACAGGGAGTTTTTTTGCATCTCTATAATCCAAACAGGATGGTCATGATGCTAAAGTTAAGTCACGAACCTAAACTAGGTTCACAACTTCTGTCCTGACCTTCCCACACCATTAGGATAAACCTGCTTCCTTTTGGCAGTCTGTCTCTCAAATGGTTACTTCAAATGTGGGGATGCTTATAATCCTCCGAGACCCAAACACAGGGGAAGCAGCCCAGTTGTTTTTCTCTTTCAATTACTCTGTCTTGCTTTGGGAGACTGGTTTAATAATGCAGAACTTTATTTCCTTCTGGCTGAGTCCTGCTCATCAGTACAAAAATCATTCTTTGATTCATGATCTCTTTCTGGTTAAAACAATCTTGGTATCTAAACACTGCCCATTAGTATGAACGTTGCTTAAGTCATTTCCAAAAAAAAAAAAAAAAAAAGAAAAGAAAAAAAGAAAAAATCTTCAGAGGAAGATTCCTATGAACTTGCTTCATCTTTCCCATCTCAAAGTTAGATATCATCAACATATTTACTCAGTTGACAAAATGCTAGAAATGAGTTCACAGTTCTAGTGGAAAAAAAAATGTTCTCATAGCCTCCCCCACCTTTCTATTGAAGTTCCTTCAAAGTATAAGAAGAGATGCAACATTTCAAAGACACTAGAAACTAAGAACATAGTTTATTTGATTATGCTTCCATCTTTCCCAGAAAGGATTCCCAGTGGCTTCTAACTGTACATGCAACACCACAAAATAGTACAGTGAAAGTTAATAGAAAAACAAGACAGGGTAGTCAATAGAATTTGGCGTAAGGCTAGATTGCGGAGCACCATGACCTGCATTCCAGAAAAAGAAGCCAATATTTGACTTTGGGTTTCCTAAGGAAATTTTGACTATTTTCCCATTACTCACAATGCCCACGAAATAAAAAACAAGCCCACTTTTCAGGAGGGGTAAAATGTTCTTGGCGCAAAGATCAGATTAGAATGTATCTCTGAGATCCTTATAAAGCAGATACTTGTAATGTAAAGAACAACACTTTTTTGTTTGTTTGTTGTTAATAACGAATGTCACTAGGGTTTGAAGTTATCCCACCAATGCATAGTTCTGAAAAAAATTTTTTTTCAGGCATCTGCATTGCATCATCAAGCTTCCCAGCAATCTAGTGATGTGGCTTTGTCTAGAGATAGATATTGAAATTTCCAAATTCATGGACTGTATCTTTTAAATAACCTTTTGTATAGAGTTATTCTTAATTGGCGTTCTGGTGAATACTGAGTCGAGTTCAAGAGCATATCCTGTGGCATTAAAAAAAAAAAAGAGTGTAGCTTCTTTTAACTAGTTGAAATCACACTGCTGTGATTTAACAGACCAATATCCAGGATTAGGAAGTGGTAACATCCTTTTGTGGATGTAGATATTCAGAGGGACTTAATAAGGATACATTTCTGACTAGGAAGGTGCCCACTTCTTTCTGTGGTAAACCTAGGGAACAGGCCCATATTAACTTCAGAGCTGAGAAATCAATGATCAAGTACCCTAATTCCACTCTGCATGGAGAGAATAAAATAGTGACAAGCTTAAAACTCATTAAGGCAGTTGCTATCTTGATACCAGACTCAGTCAAAATAGAATTTCAAGACTTCAAAAGACAGCTGTGTCTGATGAGCTGCTGGTAAAAATTTCAACTGAAGTAAGTAAATTTGTAGCAAGTTTGGTATCTGTTATTGATGACATTGAGAAAAGACATGGCTGGATACAAAGATAAGTTGAAGTCATAAAAAGAATGGTCTGAAGAAAGATTTTAAGCTGCAGGTAAGAGAAGGTACAGGGACCTGTGTGAAAGTTGTCTTTGTCTTTTCTCTGAAGTAGGAGCTGAGGTTCTCCAGAGAGTTGACTGCTGAACACAGAGGGGATAAGATGGTACCAGGACTTGGGTGGAGTGGTGAGAGATATTTCTTAATGAGATCAAATAAGGAAAGTTGGATCATAGTGGTTACCCTCTTCACCAAATTTTGATGTTCACAATCAGAAAATTTTAATGCTCACCGTGATCCACGTTTACGGACTTGTTAGGATATAAAGGGATTTCAAAGAAATGATGAAATCTACAGGGCATTAAAAGATAGGTTGGGAAATCTGACCAAATGGTGAAATGAGGAAGGAAGGCACACGAGGATAGAGACAAAAAGCTTGAGGACAATGGAGAGGTATCTAGAAATTGAACATTCAGTGATGATGAATGGGGTGGTGTGAAAAGAGGTTTCAAATAAGAAGTTGTACTCAAAATTGATGAGCCACCTCAAAAAATTCAAATGCGTGAATACTGATGAAAGTTTACTGTATGTAAAACTATATGCATTACAGATTATTATTCATTATGATGGTTTTTGAAATGAAGATGATGTAGATGATAGTTATGATAGTGGTGATGGATAGTGATGATGATGGTGGTGATAGTGATGGTGGTGGTAATGATGGTGATGATGATGTGGCAGTGATGATGATGGTGGTGGTGATGATGATGGTGGTGGTTGTGGCAGTGATGATGATGATGGTGGCAGTGATGATGGTGGTGATGATGATGGTGATGATGATGGTAGTGATGATGATGGTGATGGTGGTGGTGATGATGATAGTGGTGGTGATGATAATGATGGTGGTGGTGGTGATGATGGTGGTGGTTGTGGCAGTGAAGATGATAGTGATGGTGGTGGTGGTGATGATTATGGTGGTTGTGGCAGTGATGATGATGATCATGGTGGCGATGACTGTGATGTTTCTGGTATGATTAAGCTGTTCTTGGTGACTAGGAGAAGACAAAGTTCCTTCAACTGTTCTTTGCCTCCTTTTTTTTTACATGTTTTTCCCTCTTCCTGGATTCTTCTTGCTCATTCCTGCATTATTGTATGTGTGGTGGATGGCTTTCCATGTACCTTCTTCTCTCCAACTTTACTGTCATTTCTGGGTCTAAGGTACCATAATTTCTCACTTAAACTACTACCCACAACTTCCCAACAGATCTCTCTGCCTCTTGACTTTCTTTCTTTCACCTTTATCTACCTCCACCCCCAAATTTGTTCTTCACTTGACAGCCAGAATGATCATGCAAGATTATAAATCATATTTTGTTACTTGGTGACCTAAATTCCTTTATCTACAAAAACAACAACAACAACAACAACAAAAACCACCCAGAGCTAACTGCTTAGCATACCCTACAAAGCCCTTCATGATGTGACCTACTTCTTTCTCCAACCTCATTTTATGCCGCTCTGCCCTTGACTGCTAAGCTCTAGTGGTCAATATAGAACAGCCACACTGTTACCTCTTTAGATTTCTGAACAATCTAAGTGTTTGTCAGCTCAGGGAACTTTCAAAATAGCAACTTTGTTCTTTCTACTGATATAACACACTCATATATATATATATACACACATATATTTATAGGTTTATACACATAAATATAACTATATAAATGTTATGTAATTATGTATTATATATATAATGAATGAGCAAAGTGACAAAGGGAAATAAATACTCCTCTTTTCTGTATCAACAATATATTTCATAGTCATCTCTATTATTGTATTTATGACAGATTATAATTTTGTGTTTTTATATCTGTCTCACCATTAGAATATTGGCTTCCTCGGGGCTGGAACCATGTCTGATTTATTTCCATTTCTTCAGAACTGAGGACACTGTCAGGCAAATAGTATGTCTCTATAAATACCTGAAAAATAAAGAGTGAAAGCCACTGTAGTTGTGGGGTCAATGGCCTATGAGATCAGGGTGTCACATGAAGGATCAACTGTGTCATTGTTAAAGATGCTAACAAGAACAAGGCAACATAATATGGAAATGAACTTTTATTATTGAGTTGGTGAGTCCACTTGTATTTACCCCAAGTGTAAATATCCTCTGCCTTACTATAACCTCTGTCTTCCCTGAAAATATCTTGCATATCCTCTTCAATCTGTTTGAAACTCTCCTTTCCGTAGTTTCTCTCTGAGACCAAGGGACAGGCAGAGAAATGACATTTTCTTTGCCAAGATCAATTTGAAGTCCTCAGCAGGAGCTCACATTAATCACCTTCTTAGAGGCTCTCTCTTTCTGCTGCTCAGAAAGACTATTGTGAAAGGCAAAGGGGCCAGGAACTTCATTGATTCCTTTCCCACAGTATATGAATAGGTCCCCTTTATCTAACTAAACAGGTGTATTGTCAAATATCCCTGTATTCAAACCCTAGTACTTTGAACAGCATGTGGTTCCCTTGACCCAGGACAACAAAAGCATGCAAATCTTGTCTCCAAGCTCATGGAGATAAAGCCAAGGTCACACATTCATTCCCCCATATGGGCCAATTAGCTTTCCTCTATTCACTGGACCAAAGGAGTCCCGATGGTTGAATATCTACTATGGGAAAAGCCTTGTGATAATCACAGAGAATGAAGAGATGAATGGCATCGTCTTTTCCTTGGAAAATGTAACAATACATTGGCGTGGCAGAGAAATGAATAAACCATCAGAGTAAAAAGTGTTAAGGGCTCTGATAGAAAGAAGATATACAAGGGGATTTGAAATGAAATGAAGAAAGAGGGAGATTAGTGTTGGAGAAGTTTCTTACGGAGAATTAACGTTTGCGTGGGGTCCACATGAATGAGGGTCCTCCACGTAGGTAGCATAAGAAGAACCTGCAGGGAAAGGGAATATGTTCTCTGCTGTAATTGTGGACAAGGACTTGACCCTGGAGCGGTAGGGAAGCTGAGAAGAAGATACCAAAGCTAAGCCTTGTCCATCTACCAACCTGCTGGGAAACTACCCTTCAGGGACTGATATAGTTCCAGCACTAGAGAGAGAAAGCAGGAGTGAAATTTTATTTTTCAAAACTGAGCCACCACCCCGTAGCTCAATTACCTATTCTCAGTATAAGTTATTACTATAGAGAACAGAAGTGGGGAGAATGGTTGAACTGGAAGTGAATGATCAGGGGCCCTTTGTCAAGAGTCAACCTGGGATAGCATACTATCCCCTCACTTGCACCCTTAACCCTACTCGTGACCTGGTAGACAGAAGCTAGAGAAGCAGTGTCTAAAACTGAAAAATCTCACTGGGAGTGGAGGGTTTGGACATCGGATTGTGTATGTGATGTAAGCCTCATATTTGGATTTTTAGACTGAAATGGCAGAATCTTGGATAACTGGGTTAAGCAAAATAATAATATAAATAGTTTTTCCTATCTAAATTTTACTTTCATAAATGTGCTTTCTGGGAAAATTTAAATCACCCGTGTGGCTTGCATTATATTTCTGCTGGATAGCGCTGTCTATGGAATTAAAGATGTGTTGCTTTAAGCCAATAATGTATGGTAATCTGTTACAGCAGCAATAGGAAATTAACACATGATCCCTTTTTGCAATGTGACATTGACAATCCTCCATCCCATGTGGGATCCATGGTTCCTTTGGTTGAGTGTAGGCAGACTTTTGAGACCGCCTTGACCAAGGGAATGACACTGCATGCCTTTCTCCCTCCCTCCAAAAGGCTGGGACTCAGCTGTGTGAGAGGAAGCCCCCACATGATAGCCAGGATTCACAACCAGATGGGCAACTCATGAGCCAACAGATGATTCCAGACCCTGACCTGAGAGTCTTCCAGGTGAGGCCCTATATAACATGGCATAAAGACAAGCCATCCCCAATGTGCCGCATCTGAATTCCTCTGTCTTGTTACCTTTCTTTCAGTGCATGAACGGTTATATATGCTTATAATGTCTTAAAATCATTGGTAAACAATCACTGTATCATCAAAAAAATAATCTAAAGTCAAATGTCCACAATTTCAGTGTCCAGAAAACGGAAATGTTAGCTCCTTCTCAGAACCATGGGTCCTAGATAATTCTGACACTATGTGTTTTGTTTTGTTTTGTTTTTGTAAAACAATCATTTCTGTCTTTGGGTTTCCTCTGGTTGTCTACTGATTTCCTGGGCGAATTAAATGCATGCAGTCTCTCCTCTCTGCAAGGCCAGTCACCATGGCCTGTCATTCTTTCTCTGCTTCTCCATCCAAACCAGCATTGCCTTAGTTCAGGCTGTCAGCGCTATTCACTTAGACGATCATATTCACTTTCATCCTTTTCAGGTTCCCCAAAGCCCTGGAAAGTAGAGCCTGCAGCATTCACTGCAGGTGGCTTAGTGGGGGGAGCAATTCAGGGAGCAATTGAAGAGGGAAGCAGAGAAACCAGTAGAAGAGAGCACTGTTGAGCTGGTCATTGCTATGGGCAACGGGGGCTTGATCCAGCTGGAACGTTCCAAGGAAGTAATTAGAGCATGACAAAGAATTATCCATCCAGGGGATAGAAGAGGGAGCATTTATGCTCTGGCTTGCATCTTCCATAGACTCCCAGGGTGGGCATGCTTGAACGCCAGGCTGACTGCTGCCGGCTTCCCAGCTTTGGCAACACAAAAGGTGTAGAGCAGAAAGCTAGGGATGGGGTAGAGTCAGGTTGCACCTGCACACAGCAAAATCTCAAGTACCAGGTGGGCTGAGACGTGTCAGGTGGGGCATGAGAGACATCTGATATGCCTCCTTGTTTCTACCCTGTCGCCACCCTGATAGTTTCTCGTACGGTTTCCATAATGATCTTAACATTCCTAGTTATATTACTTTTCTGAATAAAAAGTTGTGCCGACTCCTCACTGCTTTGTGGCATACCGTCTTAGACACCTGTTTGCCTGACCTTCATCCTTTCCCTCTTACAATATTTTATAGCTCTGTGGAAGCATAAATAACATACATTAACTGCACATATTTAAAGCATACACTTTGAGAAATTTTGACACATTTACCCCGAAGACAAAAGTTTCCTCTTACCCTTTTGCAATTCCTCGTCTCTACTCCCCCTCCCATAAACAAGCAACCACTGATCTATCGCTAGAGATGAGTTTGCATCTTCTAGAAAGTTTTATAAGTGTGATCAGACAGCATGTTGTGAATTTTGGCGGGGGCTAGGAGAGGTCTAGTTGCTTTCTTGCTTGATGTAGTTTTCCTTTAGGAATTCCTACTTCTCCCAAACTCAATCCATGCCATTTGAGTAAGACTGCTCACACTTCCAGGATACAGGGATAAGAATGTGATCTAGGGTGGCCTATGAGAATACCATCATCATTGGGCTCCACTGATTGGCTAAAGAACAGGCATGTGACCTAATCCAGGCTGCAGATTAAAGCTAACAGACCATGGATCCACATCATAGATAAAGATGTATTTGTTTCTGATGAAATTCCTCAACTGGGAGAATGTCAGCTCGGGGCTGCAGATGCACATACTTTTTCATTTTATTTATTTATTTATTTATTTATTTATTTATTTATTTATTTATTTATTTATTCTTGAGAGAGAGAGAGAGCGAGAGAGCACAAGCAGGGGGAGCAGCACAGGGAGAGGGAGGAGGAGAAACAGGTTCCCTGCTGAGCAGGGATTCCCACACAGAGCTCGATCCCAGGACCCTGGGATCATAACCTGAGCCAAAGGCAGACCACCCAGGTGCTCTGGGAGACAGATTCCTGATGACATCATTTGAACACCTAGATCCAGCCATGCCTGAACCTGGATATTCTGGACTTTTCAGTTACATGTGCTGTTACAATTTTTTTTAATGCTTAAACCACTTCTAATTGTATTTCAGACACCACTTGCACCTGAAAGTAACTAACAAATACAAATCATAATCTGGCCCCTTCCTTCCTTTGCCTACTTACCTCTTACCAGTTCTCACCATGCAGTTTATCATTTGATTTGTATCAAAATCTTTACCTGTTTTGAAACATACCAGGCAATTTTATGCCTTTTTTTCTTTGTATATACATTTTTATTTCCTCACATGATTTTATCTTTCCCACCAGAAATTTATTTCTGGTAGAGGAAAAAAAATGTGTCTTTGTGGATATTTGAATCTAGTTGTTTATTATATCATTCATTTAAATAACATACGTGAGTGCCTCCTTTTTGCCAGGCACTGTGCTAGGTGGTAGAAATCCATGTTGGACAAACCTGACTTTCTCTGCCTCAGGGAAAGTATATTCAGCCAAGGAAAATACTCAAATACCCTGATTATCTTCTCCATAATAGATTTAGTTTCATCTTGGAAAGCAATACATGAACACATGAATGAATTTAAAAATCGAATGACCAAGTGAAATTAAGTAAGATATTTTGGAAATAAATCCTCATAATTCGCAATTTATTTCAGCAAAGGAGACTGATTTCAGATTCTTGAAGATGTACCAGAAAGCCGGGATATGTGTTTGAACCTCAACCTCTACCCTATGAACTCAAGGTCTCTTTGCTTGGCTGTGCTACATTTTGTCTTTCTGTGAAATCTGGCCAGAAATTATTATTAAAAGTCCTATCAGGATTCTGTGACATAAATCACCATTCCTTTGAGACTACTTTGGGGGGATGGTTGTATTTATTTTACTTATTTGTTTGACAATTGTTGTGGTTAATATCGGAGAGTCAGATCAACCATGAAAAGATGAGCCAGATTCCCCTTAATGACGGAAATAGAACTGTTCCTTGTTATAGCTAAAATCCTGATTGAATCAGCTATTGATTGTCTGGCATATAACTTGGAACAGTTGATCCAATTGTCGACATTCTCTATAAGGCTCGATGATTCTCTCGGATCAGATTCCTCCCAAATCCTGCACTCTTTAAAACCTAGACACAGAAGCCTGCCGGTAAGCCTTTGGCTGAAAGACTAACATGGTATTTAAAAAGTAAAAGACTTTGGTCTCCTTTGCCCAACAAAGTTCAAGTTTCCCCTACAGCAATAAACACCTTATCTGAGAAGTATGCAGTATGGGCAAAATCTTCAACCATGAAATTATATGACCCTACCTTGACCTCTGGTTTCTCTAGTGGATCTCGCTCATAACATAACAAACAGCAGCTCTGGGCTGTTTCTCTGATTCGACTGGTGAATTGTGTAAGTCTTGAGGAATTCAGACTTCTCCACAAAGGCATCCAGGTAACAGGGACATCTTTATCTGTCCTCGCTTACCCTGAGCATGACTGAGCAGCCCCAGGGGCTCATGCTGCATGATGTATGTGTCTGACCACCTTTCTGTCCATGCCTCCAGCAGGCAAGGAAGAGACAGGGCCTCACTGGAGTGATGGGTTATGGCTGGTAAAACGCTGTGTTGAAGCAGAACCTCCCTTCCCCCTTGGTCTGACCACTCACTGTAATTAGGGATGGTTATCAGCCAGCCTCTGGAATATACGACATAATGACTTGGTACTCAAAGTGTGGTCCATGGACCAGCCGTATCAGAATTATCTGGAGTTTATCAGAGATGCTGAATTGCAAGCCCCATCACAGAACTAATGAACCAGAATCTTCATTTAACCAGCCCCCAGGTGACTCTTGTGCCCATTAATATCTGAGAGGTATGGTGCAATGGAGTGCTGTTATTCCTGTCCCAGATCTTCTAATCCTAGATCTGATAACAGTATCGCTGAAGTCATTCCCTCTGGGGATGCAACCCTCTCCACCCTCATGCACAAGGGTGAGAAGATCAGTGTGTTCCACCCTCTGACCTCAGGGATTAGTTCAGGGATGAACAGGAGATTAACTGGGAACAGAGGCATTTAGGCCCATGACAATTGTTTGAACTGTTGGAGGATAAGATATTATTTCACTTTTGTACTTGGACTTGGAAGGATGCAAGCCTGGAGCTGTCAAGGGGCACCTTGCAGATGCTGATGATGAATCTGCAATCAGGAATCAGACCCAAGACATGGGTAAAAATAAATCTTCATGCTACCATTTGAGCCCCTGGATCAAGTATTACCTGAAGTCCACCACCATAGTGTTAGTAGCACAGAACAAATTCCTCTAGGGTTTTTGTTACTGTTATGTGTGTGTGTGTGTAGATAGTGTGTATAGATAGATAATCTATAGAAATAAAGTCAGATTTACTTGAAGGAACTGGCTCACATGATTGTGGGGGCTAGCAAATTTGAAATTCATAGTGTAAGCCGGCAGCCTGGACATCCAGGTAAAAGTTGATGTTGCAGTCTTGAGTCTGAAGGCAGGAAGCTATGGCAGAATTCTTACATTGCAGCCTGGAGGGAGCATTCCTTCTCTTTCAGGAAACAGGTCTTTGATCATAGCCTTCAACTGATTGTATCAGGCCCACCCACATTATGGAGGCTAATCTACTTTAAAGTCAACTGAATGTTAATCACATCTAAAAATATATCTTTATGTGGTGCACTGGGTGGCTCAGTTGGTTAAGCATCTGACTCTTGGTTTTGGCTCAGGTCATGATCTCAAGATCATGATATCAGGGTTGTGAGATTGAGTCCTGTGTTGGGTGCTCCACACTCAATATGGAGTCTGCTTGAGATTCTTTCCCCTCCTCCTTCTCCCCACTCCTCTGCTTCTCCCCCCATTCATGCCCCCTCTCTAAAATAAATAAATTTAAAAAAATCTTTAAAATTATCTTTACAGCCACATATAGACTGGTGTTTGACCAGACAAATGATTACTGTAAGCTAGCCAAGTTGACATACAAAATTAGCCATTGCAGTTGTGTTTTTTTGAACCTTACAACCGAAAGAAATAGTAGATGGCAGGGCTGAAGATCCCTGGGGATGACTCTCCATTCAGCTGAAATACATACCTGAATCCTGCCTTTCTGTTTTCTTTAAAAGAGTTGACTTTGTTCAAGAGAATCAGCAAAACAATTTAAACCCCATTTTGTTTCATGGAATCGAAAGAGCTCAGGATTGGAAGGACCTTAATAACTAACCAGAGTTTTCTAAATGTCAAGCATTTGCCTAGCACTAGAATGATTTTTCTCCATAGTAATGATCCACACTGTATAACATCCATGCCTGTATGCATGATATTTTCTTTTAAGTCACTGTGACTCTTCAGTAATATAGTTTATTGATAAAAGTAGTCTTTGTTATTACCACAAATATAAATCCCACATCAATTACCTTAAATATATAAATATATACATACAGAAATACAGTGGGAACAAAATAATGTTTTAAAAATCTGGCAAGATACTATTACCTGGGAAAGAGTCATCTAAGCATTTATTTCCTTTTTTAAGAAAGTGATACATGGGGTGCCTGGGTGGCTCAGTCAGTTAAGTGTCTGGCTTTGGCTCAGGTCATGATCCCAGCATCCTAGGATAGAGCCCTGCATCAGGCTCCCTACTCAGCAGGGAGTTTGCTTCTCCTTCTCCCCCTGCTTATGATCCTGATTGTGTGCCCTCTCTCTTAAATAAATAAATAAATCTTAAAAAGAAGAAAGGGATACAAAGCAAGTGTTAGCTATTAAAGACACATGAGATGTTCTCCTTGACAGAATTTAAGGAGAAAAAAAAAAAGAAAGAAAAAAAGAGACAAACCCAAAAACAGACTCTTAACTATAGAGAACAAACTGGTGGTTATCAGAGGGGAGGTGGGTGGGGGAAGGATGAAACAGGTGATGGAGATTAAGAATACATTTATTGTGATGAGCACTGAGTCATGTATAGAATTGTGGAATCACTATATTGTACACCTGAAACTAATATAACATTGTGTTAGTTATACTTGAATAAAATACAGAAGAATTTTCCATTAAGAAACTGGAATAATAGGTGTGCCTACGTGGCTCAGTTGTTAAGCATCTGCCTTCATTTCAGGTCATGATCCCAGGGTCCTGGGATGGAGCCCTACATCGGGCTCCCTGCTCAGCAGGAAGCCTGCTTCTCTCCCACTCCCCCTGCTTGTGTTTCTTCTCTTGCTGTGTCTCTCTCTGTCAAATAAATAAATAAAACCTTAAAAAAATAGAATAATAGAGAAGAAATTGAAAAGCAGTAGTCTCTGTACTGCTTCATCTGATTACTTAAAGAAACATCTATGTAACATCTACCATTGCCAACGGAGGCCCATGCCCTGTCCTTCAGGAAACACTAATTCCAATCTAATGCCAGTTGTGTGATTTCCAACAAGTGTAACCTTAAGGCAGTACCCAGATTTCGCCTGGACTTTTCCTGGGATGAGAAAGTCATTACCTACCAGGACACATTGTGTCATTGGATGGGGATATTAATTAGAAAACTCTGCCTGTGCTTGAGCTGAACAACCCGTGTAGTTTCTACCAACTGGTGATCATAATGCCCCCTCCTGGGGACACAGAAACCCTGACCCTACGCCACCTGATTTCCACGTGCCAGCCTTCCAGAGAGCTGAAGAGAGCTTCTGTGGGCACTAGACTCCTCTTTCTTTGTATCTTCTCTGTACAAGAACCACATGAGGCAAGCTCCAAACCTGACTTCAAGACCCACACCATGGCAGGGAACATGCTCTGGGAACAGTGGAATGACATTTACATTCAGGATGCGGAACGCCTGGGTGGCTCAGTTGGTTGAGCATCCAACTCTTGGTTTCGGCTCAGGTCATGATCTCAGGGTCATGTGATCGAGCACCACGGTGGGCTCCATGCTCAGCACGGAGTCTCCCTGAGAGTTTCTCCTTCACCCTCCTCCTGCTCACTCTCTCTCTCTCAAAGAAATAAAATCTTAAGTTCAGGATGGACATGCCCATCTGATTAATCTTCACTTACACCACTCTGTGTCATAATGCTCCAAACACACTGGCTTTTTCTCCATTTGTCTTTATACAATGCCAACTTTTTCCTCCTGCAGGATATCTCCACCATCAGCTCCTACTGCCTGGAAAGATACTTTTCAATTATTTCACTGAATTTCCTTCTTATTGGTTAAGTTCCATTTCCAATGTAATTTCTTTGGAGAGGCTTTCTTTGAATAACCAAAATCAAGACTTTCGATCCCTCAAGGCTTTCTACCCAATTGACCCAATTTATTGGCTTCATCACACATACATCTCCCAAATAATCTCATTGGTTTACTAGGTTTTACCTAAAATGCCAGCTACACGATGGGCGGGAACTCACTGCTGTCTTTCTAATACTTAGGAAAATGCTAGGAACTCAGTATCCATTTAGTAAGTATTTTGTTTAATGCACAAATGAGATCAAGGCATAGCATGACTGTTTTCAAATTTGAAAAACTTATTCCCTTAGCCATTTACCTAGGCATCTGTACACCCATTAATTCACTCTACTTTTTAAATTGAAAGTGATACATAATACATTCTTGAGTACTGCAAACTGTCTTGCCATTCTCTCCTGAATTCACTCCAGTTTGTTCTTTCACTTTTCTTGTGCTTTGGGCAAAACCTAATCTTCTATGTGTGGTCTGACCCCGTTGGAGGAGTCCGATAGCCTTCCTTATTCTGGGTGCTTTACTTCTATTAATAAAGTCTACAACCACATGAGGTTTTTTGGCAGCCTCATTATTCTTGCAATACTTACAAGCTTAAT
Organism: Eumetopias jubatus; assembly: GCF_037043125.1. Classification (NCBI taxonomy): domain Eukaryota; kingdom Metazoa; phylum Chordata; class Mammalia; order Carnivora; family Otariidae; genus Eumetopias; species Eumetopias jubatus. The sequence goes on from NW_028274818.1 coordinate 91,561,364, forward strand.
GCAAAAAAAAAAAAAAAGCCTGAGTTAATAAATGTATGTTTCTGCTAAGCCACATGTCCTTGGGCAGCTGACTTTTTAATACAAATTCAGAGCCTTGCATTCATCCTTGTTAAACTTCATCACATCCTGTGACAGGTGTCTGTGTCATCCTTGTGTATCCCAATCTGTGACTTTATTTGGGTTCCAGCAGGCTGTGTAAGAGGTGATTTGCAGAGTTGCTTCACTGCAAGCAAAGGTTGAGTGACAACTGGACACCCTGAGGTTCCCCTTCTCCACCAGATCCAGTGTGGACCTGAGCCCAGGCAAGGGAAATTGAAGCACCGTAGAAATATATATATGTTACAGTAAAGGGGTGCCTGGGTGGCTCAATTTGTTAAACCTCTGATTCTTGACTTTGGTTCAGGTTCATGATCTCAGAGTCATGAGACCCAGCCCCATGTGGGGCTCTGTGCTCAGTAGGTAGTCTGCTCCTCTCTCCCCTTCCCTCTCCCTCTGCCCTCCTCTCTCTCTCTAATAAATAAGCAAATCTTTAAAAAAATCACAGTAGTGCGCCTGGGTGGCTCAGTCATTAAGTGTCTGCCTTTGGCTCAGGTCATGATCCCAGGGTCCTGGGATCGAGTCCTGCATCAGGCTCCCTGCTCCGTGGGAAACCTGCTTCTCCCTCTCCCACTCACCCTGCTTGTGTTCTCTCTCTTGCTGTGTCTCTCTCTGTCAAATAAATAAAATCTTTAAAAAAATTTAAAAAATTAAATATTAAAAAATCACAGTAAAAATAAACATTCACCATTTTGGTTACCTGTTATTGTGCAACAAATCACACCAAAGCATAGTTGCACAGGGCACCTGGGTGGCTCAGTCTGTTAAACGTCTGCCTTTGGCTCAGGTCGTGATCCCAGGGTCGTGGGATCAAGCCTACGTTGGGTTCCCTGCTCAGTGGGGAGCCTGCTTCCTCTGCTCCCACTGCAGCTCCCCCTGCTTGTTCTCTTTCTCTCTCTCTCAAAAATAAGTAAGTAAAATCTTTAAAAAATAAATAAAACATTAAAATCAAAACAAAACAAAATATAGTTGCATAAAACAACAATGCATTATTTCCCGCAGTTCTGTGATCGGATGTTTCCTCTGCTTCATGTGGTGTTGAGCTGGGCACCACAGGAGAGCTAGAAGTTCCAAAATGGCTTTACTCATATGGTAAGCAGTTGGTGTTGGATGCTGCCTGGGAGGTCAGCTAAGCTCAGGATAGAGGCCCCTGTTCTGCAACATGTGGGCCTCTGCACTTGGCCGCTTGGCTTCTCTCCGTATGGAGACTACTTATCAAGGTCAGTGTTCCCAGGTACAGTGAGAAGGCTGTAACCCTCTTCAGCTCCAGCCTTGCAAATTGCACAGTTCTCTCCTACCAGGCCCCATTGCTTACTGTATATATTTATTTTTTTATCTATTTATTGAAAAAAGGCTTATTTTATACTCTGCCTTTTTTCATTTAAAATTTTTGTCATGAGCATCATTCACTCTATGCCATCAAAGAGTCAACCATTACATAATTTAATACCTTTTACATAATTTACCCATCCCCTGATGTTGGACATTTAGGTTGCTTCTGATTTGTCACTGCCACAAATATGCTTCAGGATCACATTGCAAAAGGGCATGTGGGATGGGAGGCATTGCCCCGGCAGTCCTTAGAAGCCAGATCCAGCGTGGCCTGCCCTGGGGCCATAATTTATATTCCTCTGGCATGCAAACTATAGTCATTTCCTCCCAAGGCTGCTAACATTCCCATCCTGTTATGGCATCAGGCTCAGCCTCAAGGTTCAAGATCTTGTTTTCTAAATCTAAGTGAGGATCCTTGGGTGTAGTTCCTCAGGTGGGGAGGCCTGTGAGCCAAAAAAGACAATCCATTTGCCTCCACATGCTCAGCATAAAGTAGACACAAGGACGGGGTGACCAGGGAGGTTGGTGGTAGTCTCTGGTCCATAGCAATTCTGAAATCCAGTGCATATGTTACCAATTCTCGCTGCTCTGCAGGCAGAGAGTGCATATTTATTAGGGCCCATTGCTGCTTTGGGGGATCTTTCTCAGTAGCTTTTGGCTCTGCTGTTCTGACTCTGTAATTTGTCTTCTGAGAGTTTTTTATTTCCTGTTCCATTAGGAATGGCTTATATTTATAGCTCGTGCTGAGTTGTTTCCTTACTCTCACTCTTAAGTCATAGAAATGTGGGGGTGCACAGGTCTTTTTCATTTTGAAATGTTTCCGTCTCTTTGTTTTAATTAAGAATTTTTTTAACTGAACTATAGTTGACGTACAATGTTGCATGAGTTTCAGGTATACCAGATAGCCAGTCAGCAACTCTATACATTGCTCTGTGCTTACCCCAAGGGGAGCTACTGTCTGTCCCCATACAGTGCACATTGTTACAAAGCATTGACTGTATTTCCTATGCTGTACTTTTCATACCTCCTGCTCCCTTTCATCCATTTTTGCAAGCCCATCTCCGTCTTTTTTAGTTCAAGCTGGTGTCACTCCCATTTGTACAATTTTCTGTACAACTTTGTTGGTTCCTATGAGTCTTGCTGGGGTTCACACTACTAGAAAAAAAAAGCATCCACAGATCTCTACAGGAAAGATGTCTCTCTTCTTTGGGGTGTAGCCAAGATCCTGTAGCCCAACATTCTTGACTTTCTTTAGAGTCCTTTCGTCTAGCAATGAGGTCTAAGAGATACCTCTTTACATTTTTCTGAAGCCGTAACAAAGAAAGTTAACAGCCATGCCCTTTACTTGATCTTGACCTGAGGCTATGTTTTAGTGGCAATGCCCTGGATTATTCTTTCTTTCAAGTTTTTATTTACTTTGAGACCCTTTTTACTCCTTAGAGAAGCTGAGCGATAGAAACAATTTTATTTTCTAAGCCGCAAGTTGAAAATATTCTAATTTCTGCTTGAGTATTGAACATTTCCTTCTTTAGACCATCCCTCTTTCCCCCATTTATCACAGGCAGCTAAAAAAAAAAAAATACCAAGCCATTTGGTACTTTCAACATTATTCCGGGACTCTCCTTAGTTCAGATCCGGAAGTGTATTAAGCATGCTTTTTGTCTGTCACCTTCCTGTGGGTAAAGTTTTGCCCAATGAAGTACCATTACATAACACAGCTTCCCTTTTCTCCAATCTCCAATAACAATTTGCTCACTGCTTTTCCAGCCTTGTTAACGGTCTCCCTGCTGCTCCTCAGCCTATGCTGTCTCCCAAGGCCACAACTGGTCACACACACTGATGACGCATTTTTGTTACACAGGATACAATATCTGGTTCTACTTTCTGTTTTGGTTATCTCTTGCTGCGTAATTTCCACCCAAAATTTTGTCTTAAACCAATCATTATTCTCATGATCTCATGGGTTTGCCAGTGGCATTCCTGATTCACAGGATGTCAGTGTATGTTCTGGGAAAGCTGAGAGGTCCAAGACAGCCTCACTTGCATAGGGGCAACTGATGTTGGATGCCGCTGGGAGCTCATCTGGGGCTGTGGTCTGGAATCTTGTTTTTCTTCCATTTCGGGCTCCTTGTGGCTGATTTTAGGTTCCTCAGTGTGGAAGCTGGGTTCCAAAAAGCTGTGTTCCAAGAAATAAAGATGGAAGCTGATCCAGTTTTGAAGTTCCATAGCTATCTCCTACCACACTGTATTGTCAGAGTGGCTCACAGGGGAAACCCAGATTTAAGGAAAGGGCACACGGACTCCACCTCTTCATGGACATGGAAAGATCCCATTACAAAAGAGCACATGGAAGAAGCCTTGCTGGGGTGCCATCTTTGGAAACATAGCCTGGCTCATTCATATGGCTCCTATTGTGTCCCAGGCTCTGTTTTAAGGGCTGCCCATGTAATAATAAGCCAGTAAGTCCTCAAAACCCTGTGAAATAGATGAATGTTATCTTCATTACACTGGTGAGAAATGGACGCACAGGGAAAATAATTAATATGATGAACTCTACAGAATTAGTAAGTTGTAGAGATGGGGACTAAACTCAGGCAGATCTGGCTTCTGAGCCCATGCACTTAAAATCTACAGTCTGTATTCATCTTCTTGGGCTGCCATCACAAAATAATGCGGACCGGGTGGCTTCAACAACAGAAATTTACTTTCTCAAAATCCTGGAGGCTGGGAATCCAAGATCAAGGTGTCAGCCAATCTGGTTTCTGGCAAGAGTTCTCTTCTTTGATTGCAGATGACCCACCTTCTCACTGTGTCCTAACATGGTGGAGAGAGTGAGTTCTCTGGTATCTCTTCTTAGAAATATACTAATTCTATAGCGTCAGACCTCATTGACCCCAAATTACTTCCACAAAGACCCTATCTCTAAATACAGTCACATTGGGGATTAGGGCTTCAATATATGAATTCCGAGGATACACGGTTTGGTCCATATTACTCTTTTGTTTATTCTGATAGAATTTTACCTTTAAGGGATCAGCCCTCGCAAAGGGTATAAGAAACCATCCTAAGGATAGCACACCTCCCATTTACACAGTACTAATTTATTCATGTGCTTATTCATCAAAACTTTCAATAAGTTGCAGACACTGGCAATATAATGATGAATAAATCAAAAATTATTCTTGCTTTTTTTAAAGGTTTATTTGTTTATTTGAGACAGAGAGAGAGAGAGAGAGAGAGAGCGCACTAGGCGGGGGAGGGGTAGAGGGAGAAGGAGAATCGGACTCCCCACTGAGCAGGGAGCCCAGTGTGGGGCTCCACCCCAGGACCCTGAGATCATGACCTGAGCTGAAGGCAGATGCTCAGCCAACTGAGCCACCCAGGCACCCCATATTCTTGCTTTCAAGCAACTTACAATACATGTTAGGAAAATAGCTATTGTGTATTTTAAATGATCATTGTTACAATTTTCCTGTGCACTTCAAAGGAGAAATAAAATGCACTATTCTGCGAGCTTTAAATAATAAGGTGGTTTGGGATTTGGCCCAAGGTCCCCAACATTTAAATATTTGTCACTTACAATGACAATTTAAAAGATGGTACAAATGTCATGCCCTTTCTTCCTCAGCAAATTCCTTCCTCACAAGCATCTAAGTCTAATACTACAGTCAGGTGTCTGTCCAGGCTGAGCTTCTCTGACAGCAGGTAGAGGAAGATGCGCCCACCCGCTTGGCCAAGGACACGGTGTCCACTGGCCCACGGCGGCAAATGAGACACCCTGTCTTTATTCACTTCTCATGACTAAGTCTCCCTTTCTTCCTGATTGTCCTTAGTACAAATTGCTTGTGACTCTGCTGACAGGGAGATTGAATTAAGTTTGAGGATCCACAGAGTCTCCCTTGGGGAAATGATATTTAAAAAAAAGATGAGAAACTTCATGAATGTGCTGGGCCTCCACACAGAGGCGCTATGCCTGTGGTCTCTGGCATAGCAATGCGCCCATATTAGGAAATGTAGGGGAAGTGGAGGTGAGTATAGCCAAGCCTCGGTTTTCAGGAGCTTGACTCGAATCATCTCCCCGAACTCAGTCCACGGAAGGGGTGGACATTAAATAAATCACTCAAGGTCTTTGAGTTTGGTTTCATTTTCTGTAAAATGAGAAACAAGTGACATCATTGAGAATCATTGTAAGAGTGGAGAGACAACACTCAACACAGTGCTTGGCACTAAGACAGAGCTCAATGTCAATGGCTTTTTGTTAGATTATCAGTAATCTTTCTTCAGTCAGGAGAAGGGAGGATTTGAGGGGGAGAAAGAAGCCTTTAATTACTTACAGTGACAGGCTTTGTGCAGAAAGAGTTAACTCGGCAGGTCTGGATTGCCCAAACCCTGCACGTTCCTGAATTCTTCCAGACTGGCCCTTGACCAGCTCCTGGGAGCTGACCTGTGTGTCCTTGGAATATTGTGCCCGATGAGAGTGTTTCCAGATATCTTAACAGTATAATACTAACAGTGAGATATATGGCAAATGATTGTGGGTTTTTTTTTTAATTTTTTTATTGTTATGTTAATCACCATATATTACATCATTAGTTTTTGGTGCAGTGTTCCATGATTCATTGTTTGTTCATAACACCCAGTGCTCCATGCAGAACGTGCCCCCCTCAATACCCATCACCAGGCTAACCCATCCCCCCACCCCCCTCCCCTCCAGAACCCTCAGTTTGTTTTTCAGAGACCATCATCTCTCCTGGTTCGTCTCCCCCTCTGACATACTCCCCTTTTCTTCCTCTCCTGTTATCTTCTTCTTTTTCTTTTTTCTTAAAATATGTTGCATTATTTGTTTCAGAAGTACAGATCTGTGATTCAACAGTCTTGCACAATTCACAGCGCTCACCGTAGCACATACCCTCCCCAATGTCTGTCACCCAGCCACCCCGTCCCTCCCACCCCCAACCACTCCAGTAACACTCAGTTTCTTTCCTGAGATTAAGAATTCCTCATATCAGTGAGGTCATATGATACATATCTTTCTCTGATTGACTTATTTCACTCAGCATAACACCCTCCAGTTCCATCCACGTCGTTGCAAATGGCAAGATCTCATTCCTTTTGATGGCTGCATAATATTCCATTGTGTATATATACCACTTCTTCTTTATCCATTCATCTGTCGATGGGCATCTTGGCTCTTTCCACAGTTTGGCTATGGTGGACATTGCTGCTATAAACATTGGGGTACACGTACCCCTTCGGGTCCCTACATTTGTATCTTTGTGGTAAATACCCAGTAGTGCAATTGCTGGATCGAACGGTAGCTCTAATTTCAACTGTTTGAGGAACCTCCATACTGTTTTCCAGAGGGGTTGCACCAGCTTGCATTCCCACCAACAGTGTAGGAGGGTTCCCCTTTCTCCGCATCCCCGCCAACATCTGTCATTCCCTGACTTGTTAATTTTAGCCATTCTGACGGGTGTGAGGTGGTATCTCATTGAGGTTTTGATTTGGATTTCCCTGATGCCAAGCGAATTTGAGCACTTTTTCATGTGCCTGTTGGCCATTTGGATGTCTTCTTTGGAGAAATGTCTGTTCATGTCTTCTGCCCATTTCTTGATTGGATTATTTGTTCTTTGGGTGTTGAGTTTGATAAGTTCTTTATAGATTTTGGATACTAGCCCTTTATCTGATATGTCATTTGCAAATATTTTCTCCCATTCTGTCGGTTGTCTTTTGGTTTTGTGGACTGTTTCTTTTGCTGTGCAGAAGCTTTTTATCTTGATGAAATCCCAATAGTTCATTTTTGCCCTGGCTTCCCGTGCCTTTGGCGATGTTTCTAGGAAGAAGTTGCTGCGGCTAAGGTCGAAAAGGTTGCTACCTGTGTTCTCCTTTAGGATTTGGATGGACTCCTGTCTCACGTTTAGGTCTTTCAACCATTTGGAGTCTATTTTTGTGTGTGGTGTAAGGAAATGGTCCAGTTTCATTCTTCTGCATGTGGCTGTCCAATTTTCCCAACACCATTTGTTGAAGAGACTGTCTTTTTGCCATTGGACATTCTTTCCTGCTTTGTCAAAAATAAGTTGACCATAGAGTTGAGGGTCCATTTCTGGGCTCTCGATTCTGTTCCATTGATCTATGTGTCTGTTTTTGTGCCGGTACCATACTGTCTTGATGATGACAGCTTTGTAATAGAGCTGGAAGTCCGGAATTGTGATGCCGCCAGCTTTGCTTTTCTTTTTCAGTATTCCTCTGGTTATTCTGGGTCTCTTCTGGTTCCATACAAATTTTAGGATTATTTGTTCCATTTCTTTGAAAAAAGTGGATGGTATTTTGATGGGGATTGCATTGAATGTGTAGATTGCTCTAGGTAGCATTGACATCTTCACAATGTTGATTCTCCCAATCCATGAGCATGGAACGTTTTTCCATTTCTTTGTGTCTTCTTCAATTTCTTTCCTGAGTATTTTATAGTTTTCTGAGTACAGATCCTTTGCCTCTTTGGTTAGATTTATTCCTAGGTATCTAATGGTTTTGGGTGCAATTGTAAATGGGATAGACTCCTTGATTTGTCTCTCTTCTGTCCTGTTGTTGGTGTATAGGAATGCCACTGATTTCTGTGCATTGATTTTATATCCTGCTACTTTACTGAATTCCTGTATGAGTTCTAGCAGTTTTGGGGTGGAGTCTTTTGGGTTTTCCACATACAGTATCATATCATCTGCAAAGAGTGAGAGTTTGACTTCCTCTTTGCCGATTTGGATGCCTTTGATTTCTTTCTGTCGTCTGATGGCTGTGGCTAGGACTTCTAATACTATGTTGAATAGCAGTGGTGAGAGTGGACATCCCTGCCGCGTTCCTGACCTTAGGGGAAAAGCTCTCAGTCTTTCCCCATTGAGAATGATATTCGCTGTAGGTTTTTCATAGATGGCTTTTATGATATTGAGGTATGTACCCTCTATCCCTATACTCTGAAGAGTTTTGATCAAGAAAGGATGTTGTACTTTGTCAAATGCTTTTTCTGCATCTATTGAGAGGATCATATGATTCTTGTTCTTTCTTTTGTTAATGTATTGTATCACGTTGATTGATTTGCGGATGTTGAACCAGCCTTGCAGCCCAGGAATAAATCCCACTTGGTCGTGATGAATAATCCTTTTAATGTACTGTTGGATCCTATTGGCTAGTATTTTGGTGAGAATTTTTGCATCCATGTTCATCAGGGATATTGGTCTGTAATTCTCTTTTTTGATGGGGTCTTTGTCTGGTTTTGGGATCAAGGTAATGCTGGCCTCATAAAATGAGTTTGGAAGTTTCCCTTCCATTTCTATTTTTTGGAACAGTTTCAGGAGAATAGGTATTAATTCTTCTTGAAATGTCTGATAGAATTCCCCTGGGAAGCCATCTGGCCCTGGGCTTTTGTTTCTTGGGAGATTTTTGATGACTGTTTCAATTTCCTTAGTGGTTATAGGTCTGTTCAGGTTTTCTATTTCTTCCTGGTTCAATTTTGGTAGTTGATACATCTCTAGGAATGCACCCATTTCTTCCAGGTTATCTAATTTGCTGGCATAGAGTTGCTCATAATATGTTCTTATAATTGTTTGTATTTCTTTGGTGTTGCTTGTGATCTCTCCTCTTTCATTCATGATTTTGTTGATTTGGGTCATTTCTCTTTTCTTTTTGATCAGTCTGGCCAGGGGTTTATCAATCTTGTTAATTCTTTCAAAGAACCAGCTCCTAGTTTCGTTGATCTGTTCTACTGTTCTTTTGGTTTCTATTTCATTGATTTCTGCTCTGATCTTTATGATTTCTCTTCTCCTGCTGGGTTTAGGCTTTATTTGCTGTTCTTTCTCCAGCTCCTTTAGGTGTAGGGTTAGGTTGTGTATTTGAGACCTTTTTTGTTTCTTGACAAAGGCTTGTATTGCTATATACTTTCCTCTCAGGACTGCCTTTGCTGTGTCCCAAAGATTTTGAACAGTTGTGTTTTCATTTTCATTGGTTTCCATGAATTTTTTTAATTCTTCTTTAATTTCTTGGTTGACCCATTCATTCTTTAGTAGGATGCTCTTTAGCCTCCATGTATTTGAGTTCTTTCCGACTTTCCTCTTGTGGTTGAGTTCTAGTTTCAAAGCATTGTGGTCTGAAAATATGCAGGGAATGATCCCAATCTTTTGGTACCGATTGAGACCTGATTTGTGACCTAGGATGTGATCAATTCTGGAGAATGTTCCATGGGCACTAGAGAAGAATGTGTATTCCGTTGCTTTGGGATGAAATGTTCTGAATATGTCTGTGAAGTCCATTTGGACCAGTGTGTCATTTAAAGTCTTTATTTCCTTGTTGATCTTTTGCTTAGAAGGTCTGTCCATTTCAGTCAGGGGGGTGTTACAGTCCCCCACTATTATTGTATTGTTGTCAATGTGTTTCTTTGCTTTTGGTATTAATTGCCTTATATAATTGGCTGCTCCCATGTTCGGGGCATAGATATTTACAATTGTTAGATCTTCTTGTTGGATAGACCCTTTAAGTAGGATATAGTGTCCTTCCTCATCTCTTATTACAGTCTTTGTTTTAAAATCTAGCTTGTCTGATATAAGGATTGCCACCCCAGCTTTCTCTTGGTGTCCATTAGCATGGTAAATGGTTTTCCACCCCCTCACTTTCAATCTGGGGGTGTCTTTGGGTGTAAAATGAGTCTCTTGCAGACAGCATATCGATGGGTCTTGTTTTTTAATCCAATCTGATAGCCTGTGTCTTTTGATTAGGGCATTTAGCCCATTTACATTCAGGGTAACTATTGAAAGGTATGAATTTAGTGCCATTGTATTACCTGTAAGGTGACTGTTAACTGTCTGTTGTCTGTGTTCGTTTCTGCTCTTTGCTGCTTTTAAGTTCTCTCTTTGCTTAGAGGACCCCTCTCAATATTCCTTGGAGGGCTGGTTTCGTGTTTGCAAATTCCTTTAGTTTTTGTTTGTTCTGGAAGCTTTTTATCTCTCCTTCTATTTTCAATGATAGCCTAGCTGGATATAGTATTCTTGGCTGCATATTTTTCTCGTTTAGTGCTCTGAAGATATCTTGCCAGTCCTTTCTGGCCTGCCAGGTCTCTGTGGATAGGTCTGTTGCCAATCTAATGTTTCTACCATTGTAGGTTACATATCTCTTCTCCCGAGCTGCTTTCAGGATTTTCTCTTTGTCTCTGAGACTCGTAAGTTTTACTATTAGATGTCGGGGTGTTGACCTATTATTATTGATTTTGAGAGGGGTTCTCTGTGCCTCCTGGATTTTAATGCCTGTTTCCTTCCTCACATTAGGGAAGTTCTCTGCTATAATTTGCTCCAATATACCTTCTGCCCCTCTCTCTCTCTCTTCTTCTTCTGGGATCCCAATTATTCTAATGTTGTTTCGTCTTATCGTATCACTTATCTCTCGAATTCTGCCCTCGTGATCCTGTAGTTGTTTCTCTCTCTTTTTCTCAGCCTCTTTATTTTCCATCATTTGGTCTTCTATATCGCTGATTCTCTCTTCTGCCTCATTTATCCTAGCATTTAGTGCCCCCATTTTTGATTGCACCTCATCAATAGCCTTTTTGATTTCGATTTGGTTAGTTTTTAGTTCTTTTATTTCTCCAGAAAGGGTTTCTCTAATAACTTCCACGCTTTTTTCAAGCCCAGCTAGTATCTTTAAAGTCATGATTCTGAACTCTAGGTCCGACATCGTACTAATGTCCGTATTGAGTAGGTCCCTGGCTGACGGTACTACCTCTTGCTCTTTTTGCTGAGGTGATTTCTTTCGTCTTGTCATTTTGTCCAGAGGAGAATAGATGAATGAGAGAACAAAAGGCTAACAGTTTTACAACGTCCCCAGCAAATATACTGTATACAAATCAGAAAAGACCTGAAACCAGGGGAAAAGAAAGGGAAAGAAAGAAAAAAGAAAGAGAAAAAGAAATAAAAAAAGAAAAAAAAAGATAAAAACAAAAACAAAACAATTCAAAAAAGGAGAATATGATCAAATATGATCAGGCTAGTGCATAGATCAGTGCCACACACTAGATTTTGGGCGTATTTTGGTCTGTTAGAAAAAAGTGCCTCCTAAAATTTTAAAGGAAGAAAGACATATATGTACAAAATAAGGGTTGATACAATGAAGGGATGGAAGATGATTGTAAAGATGAAAATTATAAAAGATTTTATAAAAGGCCTTGGTAAGATAAGTTGTTTGAAAAAAGAAAGAAGATTTAAGGGAAAAAAAAAAAGGAAAAAGGGAGAGAATGTGATCAGGCAGGAGACTAGGACAAAGCCATACACTAGTGATTTAGGGTATATTTTGATCTGTTAGAAGAAACTGTACCTCAAAATTTGAAAGAGAGAACAACTTATATGTATATGCCAAAAACAAGGGTAACTACTATGAAGGGATAAAATATGACTCTAAAAATGAAAAAAAAAATAAAAAATGTTTTTTTTTTTAAAAAAGGGATTTATAAGATGTTGGTTGAAAAAGGGAAAAAGAAAAATAAAAAAAAGTCAACAAAAATTAACTTTGATGAAATAATGAATCATGGTAAAAAAAAAAAAAAAAGCCATGAATCTATGTGCAGTATTCCCCTAGCGCTGGAGTTCTCCTATTCTCCTTGATCGATCAACTTGGTCTTGGCTTGCTGGCTGTTTGTGCTGATCTTCTGGGGGAGGGGCCTGTTGCTGTGGTTTCCAAATGTCTTTGCCGGAGGCGGAATTGCCCCGCCCTTGTCGGTCCGGGCTAAGGAAGCTGCTCCGGTTTGCTCTCAGGAGCTTTTGTTCCCTGCAAGCTCTCGGTACAGCTTTGGAGGACCAGAGTGAAAACGGCGGCCTCCCAATCTCCACTCGGAGGAGCTGAGAACTCGGGGCCCCGCTCCTCAGTGCGCCCCCAGAGAAAAGCAGTCACTTCCGTGTCCCCGGTCTCTGGCCGCACTCCATGCTCACCCGGCCTGTGATTGAGCGTTGCTATCTCTGGCACCCGACCCCGCTCGGAGTCTCCAAACCCAGCAGATCCCTGCAGTGCGTTCCCACACCGCTCCTCCCCGGGAAGGAAGGGGAGTCTCCCCGGATCTGCCGCCTGTTGGGTCCCTGCTCGGGGGGCCGTGCCCCGACTGGGCCGCAGATCACAGTTTATGGCAACCCTGAGCTGAGAGCCCGCGACTCTGCTCCGTATCTGCAGCCGGCTTCCCCGCTCTGATACCTGGGAGCTCTGGCGCACTCAGGCACCCCCGGTCTCTCTGTGACCCCAAGGGTCCTGAGACCACACTGTCCCGGGAGGATTCCACCCCCTGCTTAGCCACTGCAGTGACGTCCCTCCGCCAAGCTAACTTCTAAAAGGTCCGATTTTGTGCTCCGCGGCTCTATCACTTGCCAGAAGCGGCCGGCGGAGGCCCCTCCCCCGCCGTCTATCCTCCCGAATATCGCCTCGGATTCACTTCTCCGCACGTCCTACCTTCCAGTAAGTGGTCGCTTCTCTGTTCAGAGAGTTGTTGCTACTCTCCTGTTCGATCTCCTGTTGAGTTCGTAGGTGTTCAGAATGGTTTGATCCCTATTCAGCTGAATTCCTGAGACCAGGCAAAATCTAGGTCTCCTACTCCTCCGCCATCTTGCTCCGCCCCCATGATTGTGGTTTTTTAAATTTTTTTTTAAATTTATTTTTTTATTTTTTAAAGATTTTATTTATTTATTAGAGGGCTGATCACTTAAGGATAAAATTCTTTCAGAATAAACAGAATTCCCTGCTGAGTAGGAAGCCTGATGCAGGGTTTGATCCCAGGACCCTGAGGTCATGACCTGAGCCGAAGGCAAACAATTAACTGACTGATCCACCCAAGTGCCCCTCAAGTGATCATTTTTGTATGCCCAGGGCTTTGGAACATGCTGGTATCAATTTGACATTGGGGTTGAGAGGGTGCTCCATGCCTCTGTGTCTGAGCCCTGATGAAAACCCAGGACACCAAGGCTTGGGGGAGCTTCCCCCAAGGGTAACGATACTTCCAACATGGGTTCACCTATCACTGCTGGGAGAGGTACGTGCCCTCTGGAAGCACTGCACAACTAGAAGGACTCTACCCTATGTGTCTATTTCTTCTGCAGCATTCACTATGTATCCTTTCACTGTGATAAACTGTAACTGTTTTTCTGGGCTTTTCTAGAGAATCCTGAAATCTGAGGGCGGTTTTGGGGAGACCTCCAACACAGGTACTGTGTTAGGTGCTTTTTCCTTGGCATCTCATTTAATTCAGTCTCACTTACAGGTGGGACTGACAAATGCAAAGTTGTCTCCCAAGATGAAGCGGTATGTCAGGTTCACACACCTAGGAGATGTTCAGCCAGACTTTGAGCCCAGGACTGCCTGATCTTCACAGCAATGAGTGTTCCTTGGGCTGAGAATTTCTAAATGGATCAAGTACATATGTGGGGGCAGATGCACAGTGTCCAGACACCACTGAGCCAATTATTCTGATTGGGTTGGGTTTTCTTTCTGTAAGAAGGAGACATTAGGTATCGGAGGGGGCAGAGAGAAGTGAATGGAGGATCAGAAACGAGACTACCTTCTTCCCTCTGTCAGCACCCACTGAATTATCTATAAATTCCTTCAGAGAACTAAGGAAGGGGCAGGTAGGAAGCAGGTGTCCTTCACAGGTGGGCATAGCTAGAAATAAGAAATCGAAACACACTGAGTCTAAAGGCATTTCTTGCTGATTTTTTTCCATAATTTTTTGTTAACATATTTATTTTGAGAAACAAAACATATCTGGGTGCACTGATATGGAAGGGTCTCCGAGATATACTCTTAGGAGGAAAACTCAAGGTAAAGAAAGATGTATAGTAGATTATAGTGTTATATATAGATATATAGTGTTATCTGTGAAAAAACAAAGCAAATACATGTATTTACCTATGTATATACACCTGTGCACATATCCTCTATATCTTTTGTGATTTCTATACATGGCATATGCTTGATGTATGTTACCTACGTGTCTGTACGTCAGTCTTTCTCCGTATGTACGTATCTATCTCATTTATGCGTCTGTGTGTGTGTGTGTGTGTGTGTGTGTGTGTGTGTGTGTGTGTGTCTACTGTTTCTGGAAGAAGACAGAGTGGGGAGAAGTAATTGCCTCTGGGAAGGGGGACAGAGAAGTCAGGGGTTGGATTCGTTTCCTACTTCTCCTTTGACAAATTACCACTCACGTAGTGGCTTCAACAGCCCAAGTTATCTTACAGTTCTGGATGTTAGAAGTCCTAAAGTGGGTCGGCAGGGTCACATTCCTTCAGGAGCCTCTAGGAGAGAACCTGTTTCGCTGCCTCCTGCAGCTTCTTGAAGGCACCACGTTCCCCGGCTCACGGCCCTGCATTTCTCTCTATTGCCCTTGTCCCACCCGCCTTCTTCCCTCTTAAAAGGACACTTGCGATGACACTGGGCTCATCTGGATCACACGGGACCAACTTCCCATCCAGAATCCCGAGTCTCCTCCTATCTATAAAGTCCTCTTTGAAATGTTAAGGTAACATTTCACAAGTTGTGGGACATAGGACGTGGGCATCTCTTGGGACCATTTTTCTGCCATCCACAAGGGTGGACAGGAAACTTCATTGTCACTAGAGACAGCTGTGCTTTTTTAAATGCTTTACCACGGGTAGCATTATCTTACATATTCACATTTTTAAAATTCTATTTTAATTCCAGTGTAGTTAATATACAGCATTGCATTAGCTTCAGGTGCACAGTTCAGTGACTCAACACTTCCGTATGTCACCCAGGGCTCATCAAGGTAAGTACAAATAGGTGAAGGGGATTAAGGGTACATATTCAAATTTTAAAGTCCTATTCCTCTTTGGTAAGACAATTCTTACATGTGAGTTTTAAAAATCAAAGATGATTTTCATCGAGGTTAAAATCAGTCTCCTTTCTCCCTCTGATGTGTCCCAGCTCCTCTGTGGGAACAGCCATTTAGACTTATTTCTTGTGTATCATTCTGCTTTTTTTTTTATTGAGAACAAAAGGAGAGGGTGGGGAGGTGGCTGCTGCCCTGGGTGGGAATGGTGGGGGCTGGCTGCTCTAATATCTTTTGCCTTTGAATTGAGGCCTCCTCCGGCTTCTCCTCAGGGGTCTACATCTTTAACAGACTCAACAAAGATTTATTTCCCTTGACTGCGTGCCACACATCATGTTAGATCCTGGGGTACAGACCAGGTTGTACTCTCAAGTGGCCTCGGACCTGGGGGGGGTGGTGGTAAGCAGACAGTAACAGTGCAGCCATGGTTGACTGGGAGGAGGTATGGCCTCAGCAGGCAGGGTCCCCTCCACGTCTCAGCCAGGCGGAGACTTGTGCCTGTCCCTGCACAGCCAGGTGCCAGGGGAGGGATGGGGAAGGAGAGACCTGCTTGGCCTCCAGCCTCGGGAACATACCGTACATCTTCCAGGAGGGCATCTGCCTTTCTGCTGTGTATTTATGCCTAGGCTCATGTACCAAGAAAATCCTATGATCAACCAAAGCATGATTTCTCTGGGAACCAGAGGGGCATGAGGCCGTCAGCCGGTCTGATATAGGGACCTCTCTGGGCTGTTTTCTAAGCAACCCACAGCCATGAGGCAAGAAAACACAGATGATGCATAGCTCTGTGGCTTTGTCTCCCTTCCTCTGGGGAACCTGGGGCCTGGCTGATTCATTTTTGTGCCTCCCATCAGGCCTGCAGCCGAGGGCCTCCAAGGGGAGGAGGATTCTCTAAGGCGGCAAATGCTGGCTGTCAAGGACAGTTCCCCTTGGACTGGTACCGAGCACTGGAATTTTCAGAGGCTAACTTTCTCTTCCTTTTATCCGCCTGTACATTTTGAATCTTTAAAAGCCCCAACTATTTCAGACACCCTCACAAGCCATAAGCCACAAAGGTCAGTAAATTTTAGATGGAAAAAAAAAAAAGCTGCAGGGGAGAGAAGGAAATGCAGGGACAGATCAAGATGTTGACACCTGAGAGACGCACGCCCCCGAGGACCAGCAAAATAGCCATCCCTGAGAGACAAAAATGTCTGGGGTAGGAGGCTTGGCAATCCTACCCCATCCTCAGGTGCTGAGGCAGACAACCCGAGAGAAACAGTCCTTCTCAAGGACAGACCCAGTTGACCTTGGGGTCCACCCCCAGCATTCTTATCTCCCGCCCACGGATTCACCTCTTCCTCGTCCCAGAAGAGAACTTTCCAGAATGGGGAGACCCCCACCTGCCCCTTTCATGAGTGAGGCTTCCCGCTTCCAGAGCCCAGCAGGAAAGCAGTCTAAGACTGAAGGATCTAAACATGTATACAAGAAAGATACATGTACACGTGACAGAAGGCTGTGTTGGCACAGAATCCATTTTCATGGGACGTCCCCCAGGCACTTAGCTGAGGGAAGTGGCTTTGGAACTATAATCACAGAGGCACTGAGAGCAAAGGTGAATCTTTTTGTTAACCTCCTTTGTTGTATAGCTGAGTAACATCCACAAAGGCAAGGTAGCTCTCACAAGGTCACGTATCCCGCATAGGAACCAATGTGGTTACAAGACACCTCTGGGCATGTTTTTTGGGTCTCAGAACAGTGGGATCCTGCCTCTATGTTGAAATAGCTTCTTTCTCTGCTGTGGGGAATAAAAAAAAGGGCTGGATCCTAGCTCTCTTAAGCATTATGAAGTGAATTGGGTACTATAAGTGGCACTTTTAAAGGTGATCATAATTATTTCCCCCTCTGTGACGGATCACAAAGGGGGTTCCCCATCTAACACTCCCACAAGATGTTGGCACAAAAGGGATGAATATAGTACAACTTTGGTTCCTCACTGGCATTTAAAAGCCCTCGTTTGGGAGTCAGATTTATTAAATATTGTAATCAGTTTGATGTCGCCTGTTGAAACATTTGCTTTAATGGGCTTGTTAAATTTAGATTATGTTAAAAAGAAAAAGAGAGAGAGAGAAGACATTTCTCTGTCTCTGAACTCTTGGGCTGCCACATCATGATTGTATATGTGTTCAAGAAATAGCTCCCAGCCGTGATAATTACCCCCATTGTGGGGAAAAGAGGATGACATTTCAAGATGATTCAAGAGGACATTTTGTTTTGTAAACACAGTCTTCTGATCAAAGCCTGTTCTTACTTTGGAGAGAGCAACATAAACTCTTTTTCCTTCCTTCCTTTATTTCCTGAATGATACTTTAAATTGATTTTAATTACACAAGTAACACATGATGTTAACATGTGTTACAGTAACATGATATTAACAGTTTCCATTTATCGGTGGCTTACAATGCGTTAGGCATCTAAGGATTTTACTTGCATTCATGTTTTAAATCTCTATAATGCCCAACGAGGCAGATAGTAGTAATATCCCATGTTATGCAGGAGGCAAGTGGGGCACAGTGAGGTGAAGCAATGTGCCTGAGGTCACACAGCTAGTAAATGACAAAGCCAGGATCAAATTCAGGTATCTGACACCAGCTACCTAACCACTATGCTATCTTGCACGTATACGCATTCTCCCATAAAATGAAAGTTTTTTTTCATATACAGTGAACATCTCTTTTGATCACCAACCCAATCCCTGTCTCTTCCCCCCCCATACCCAAAGTTGGAAGTTACCAACTAAGGAAGTATTTATCACATGTATGGAAATAAATAGAATTTCTATGCATCCTATCTCATTAAAAATATTCTCTCTCATAGCTCTATAATATTCCATTCTGTTTTATTTAGCTATTCCTCTCCTAATGGAAATTTAGGTTGTCCCTAGATTTTCATTAGAGCAAGTAAAGCTGCAGTGCATATGCAGGTGTGTTCTTAGGGCAGATCACAATGATGGGATCACTTAGTTATCTTTGGTTTCAGCACGGATTGCCAACTTACCTGCAAGTCACCGATTCTTCAGAGCGTCACTGTCATTTTTCCTAATTAAACCTTGAAGGAAAGTACTGTCCAACCTTAGGGTAGAAACATGAGTCCTTGTCCATCTTCTGTCATAACAGTTAACCATGCAATCTGGTTCCCTTTGCTCCTGCATTCTTCAGTATCATCCAGCTGAGACCCAGTTTAGACTTTTCTTCATTCTCAGGAAAACGTAGCCAACATAGAATGTGAATTTTTGTTCTCCACTTTGAGGCCTGGAAACAGGAGCCAAGGTGTAGCTGTTGAGATTTCCAGGATATGGGACACCCCCACCTCCCCACCTTCCTGCCATCAAGATGAAAACTATGTGCTCATTTAGAAACAAAATCAAAACCTTTGCTTCTTTGCTTTATTTATTTCTTCTGATATCTAGCCCTTAATTTAATCAATAGTTAATGGGAGCTTTTTATATGCAGATAGAGTACAGGGTGCTGGGCACACAAGACGAACGCTTCCTCTGTCCTCATAGAGCTTCATATTTCTGTGATTTCCTGGGTCGTAGACCCAAACATCCACTTTACTCTGTATTAATTGTTGCCCATCTACCTCCCAAGAATTTCAACTTGATCCCAGGTGATGTGTGTGGGGACCTGCTGCTTTGCAAAACACCTAGCTCCCATCGCTGAGAATCGGATAGTGCCTCCAACCTCCATACCTACTGTGGGAATTCTGCAGGACATATAAGAATATTTTGGAAAAACAAAAGGTCTGGATTCACTGTTATTGTGTCAGTTCTGTTTAAATAGTAGTTCAGAATTGACTGGTCCTAACTCTTGAATTGAAATAACCATCCTTTCTTTTAGAAGACAGTTCTTTTTTAAAAAAACTAACTTGTTGAGGAAATCCTGTCATTTGTGACAACACAGATGAACCTGGAGGACATTATGCTAAGTGAAATAAGCCAGATAGAGAAAGTCAGACACCACGTGAAACCACTTATATGATGAATCTAAAACAGTCAAACTTTTAGAAGCAGAGAGTAGCAGGGTGGTTGCCAGGGGCTGGAGGAGAGGAAACAGGGAGGTATTAGTTGAAGGAGGCAAATTGTCCTGGGTCCTTGCATTTCTGCATGTCTTGAGACCAAATGGACAAACTGCCTTGTTCTATATCATCTTTCCAAAGATGTTTGTATAGTGATCGATCTTAGAAGACGGAGATAGTGTCTCCCTCTGGAGTATAGGGGAGGTTTTCTTTCAACCTTGGGCAATAGAGATAATTTCCCTCTGGATCAGTAAATAGCCATGCTTACTGCTTGTTATAAAAGATTAAGATTACCTACACTCAGGGTTCTTTTCTTGGAATGCGCCCTATTTTGCATGTGCTGATGTCACCTTGCTCACTGTGTATCATCCTGGGGGATTTGGGGTACAGAGAATCATTACACGTGCTGATATAGTAGTTTGCTGTTGCTATGAGTAATAAACTTTCCTTCATTTCTGGCCTAGACGTCTGGTGTCTTCTACTGCCATCCACGGCTGGCTAATTTGTTAGTTTGCAAGTGGGGAACATCTCAGACATTTCAGTTACTGATACATTTATTATCCATTCGGGAAATATTTATTGGGTATCTCCCAGGTGTCACATAGTAGGGATACAACAGCTAGTGAGGTCCCTGTCTCCTGGAGCTTCACTCTAATGAAGAAGGCCTGTAAAGTAGAACCATTCACAGCTGGTAAAAGGTGCCAGGAAGGGAATGAGTGATGCACAAGAGTGGGCACCAATAGGGATACAGGGAGAGGCTTGTGACAGGGGCCCCTGTCTGCAGAGGTGGCCACGTGGGTGGGAATTGAGAGATGAGATGGTGCCAGTCATTCCAATACTCAAAGAAACGCCAAATCCAAAGGCACTGAGTTGGGACAGACTTGGAGTGCAGAGTGGCAAATGAGAGTGTGGCATGGTATGATAGGAGGCCGGGGAAGGAGCCACTAAAGCAGAAACTACAAGTCCTTGAGGCCACAGTGTGGAGGTTCTGTTTTATTCAAAGTGAAAATGAAAATCATGGAAGAGCTGGAAGAGCTGGGGTGGGGTGGTGGGGGGGTGGGGGTAGGGGGCTGGGTCTGCTTTATATCTTATAACAACCCCTAGGACGGCCAGGTAAAGAAATGCCATTCCGTTCCCCAGAAGACGCTGTGTTTGGACCACCCACTGCTGTCTCTGGTCCCCATCCCTGCTCCCATCGTCCCCCCGCAGGAGCGTGTTTCTCACTGGTCTGGTGCACTGTCCCCTTCTCCTCTCTCACTGCCTCTGTGTTGCCAGGCAACCCGCAAAGCCTCTTGCCCCCATGCACAGGGGACAATGGCTTTTCAGCTTAGGGCTTGAGAAGGGCAAAGAGTGAATCCAAAACCAGAAATGTGGGCAACCCTTCAGAATGTGCCATTGTTCGATGGGGAACAGAAAAGGATTTGCAACAGACAAAAAGAGAAACATTTTGTCTGGGACAGATCGCAAAACCACCCATAAAAATACTAGCCCGAAGCATTAAAGTCGATGACACGGACATATTTGATGGAACAACACAGTGAGACATACTGGAAACAGAATGTGACAAAAGGAATATCTATCAAGAAAAACGTGGTTGACTAAGTGGTGGCATACGCATACTATTACAGGATATTATGCAGCTAAGTGACGAGAACTTGCAAAATAATGTGTTTAGTATGATCAATTTAAAGCACACATTGATGATTTAGAAAGTCAGTATGTGTTTCTGTGTTTACATGTTTAAACTCATGGGGACTGGTGTGGAGGATTACCTTCTCAAATGTTGTTGGAAAGGTGGTTCTAAGCCCCGGCTGAATATTGGAATCAACTGGGGTATCTCCCCCCCATTGCTACATGGTTTAATCCTAGGAAATTACATTTTTATATTTATTTTTTATTATTTTTTAAAAGATTTGTTTATTTGAGAGAGAGAAAGAGAGAGAACACACGGGGAGGCGAGGCAGAGACTCTGTGCTGAGCATGGAGCCTGACATGGGGCTTGATCTTACGACTCTGAGATCATGACAGGAGCAGAAACCAAGAGCCTGATGCTGAACCGACTGCCACACAGGCACCCCAGAAATTACATATTTTAAATAAAATTTTTATTTTGAAATGATTTTAGATTTTACAGAAAGACTTTTGCAGAGATAATACAGGCTATCATATATCTGTCACACAGTTTTTCCTATGTTAATATCTCACACAGTCATGGTACATTTGTCAAAACTAAGGAACTGACGTTAATACATTACTATTAACTAACTCCAGACTTTATTTGTATTTTACCAGGGTTTTTGTTTTGTTTTGTTTTGGACTATTGTCTGTTTGCTGTTCCAGGATCTAATTCAGGACGCCATGTTGCTTTTAGTCATCATGCCTCCTCAGCCTTCTCTGGTCTAAGTCAGTTTCTCTGTCTTTCCTTATTTTTCCTGACCTTGACAATTTTGAAGAGTACTGGGCAGGTATTTTGTTTGATGTCTCTCAATTTGGGTTTGTCTGATGTTTTTCTATGATGAGAACAGACTATGAACATTGGGGAATAATACCTTTTTCATCCCATTACTGGGATGTATGTCTATGGTGCCAACGCTCACTGGTGATGTTAACTCTATCACTTGGACTTGGTTAAGCTGGTGTCTGCCAGGTTTCTCCACTGAAAGTTACTATTTTTCCTTTTCTGTACTCTCTTCTTTGGAAGTGCGTCACTAAGTCACTAAGCCCACATTTGAGGAGGGGAAGCTTTAAGTTCTACCACCTAGATGGGGGAATATATACATAGTATAGTATATTATTTGGAATTCTTCTGTGATGAAGATTTGTCTCCTCTCTCATTTTCTAAATATTTAATCACTTATTTATATCCGTATGACCTTCTGTATATTTATTTTTATTTTGGGTTATAATCTAATACCATATTATTTTGTTACCCAAATTGTTCTAGTCCTGGCCAGTGGGAATTCTCTTAGGCTGGCTCCTATACCCCTGGGGCATGTCCCTATCCTTGTTTCTTGGAGTACTTCCTTACTTTCTAGAACTGTAATCTTAGGGTTCTTGTACATCCCATCTTGTATATTTCCTGCCCCCGCCTTAGAATCAGTCACTTCTCCAAAAAGGATATTTAGAAACCAAGGTCTGGGCAGGGGTGTTGTTATTGCTATAGGAGTGTCGTTGTTTCTAGGACCTCTCTCTGCAGACAGAACTAGGAAGGACACGTATATAACCCATGTATGCACATATATCATAATTATTTCTCTCTTCCTCTCTCTCCATATCTATCTCACTATATAGAATCTATATTCTCTCTCTATATATATATTTATATACACACACACATACTTTCTCTATACTGTCTACATATATACAGACATATATATACACATACTGGGTATTCATAAGACATATAACTATATATATGTAAGTTATATATAGTTATATATATTTTTTACTTTTTAAAAATTGAACACATCCAGTATCTCAGAATTCATTCTCCCCTTTCCTCTTTGCTTATTTATAATTTCTTTCACCAACAGGGAGATCTTTGACTCCCTTATCTACCATCCATTACAAAACAGAGCTCAGGATTTACACAAAGTTCTTTTTGTCTTTAGCCTTACAGGATCTGGTCAAAGTACCATTATCCCAAGTTACTAAGGTAGCTTCTTTTTTTGTTCCTGGAAAACTTTTTAAAATACCTCGATACCTATAGCCTAATCCCGACCACTCCAGGATCCATGCGGGGTGAATTTCTAGCATTTTTAAAAGATCCCCAGATAGTTCTCATATACAGTCAGGATTGAGAACCATTGCTTCAGAAATTGGAAATGAAGAGAAAGAGTTTAAAGTGTTTCTTTATGTACTTTCATTGCTTCACTGGTAATAAGAACATAAACTCCTTTGTAATTTAAAAGAAAATGAGAAAAACATCTTTTATTTATTATTATTGAGAGAGAGAGAGAGAGAGTGCCCAAGTGGTGGTGGGGAGGGGCAGAGGGAGACAGAGAACCTTAAGCAGACTGCATGCTAGCACAGCGCCCAATGCGGGGCTCAATCTCACGACCCTGAGATCATGACCTGAGCTGAAATCAAGAGTCAGACTCTTAACTGACTGAGCCACTCAGGCGCCCTGACAAAAATAGGATGAGAATCTTTTAAAAAATAGGATGAGAATCACAGCCACAGAAACCAGGCTGTATGCCTGTTTCTTCCTATTAATAGCTGTGTGACGTCAGGAAAGTAACATAAACAGTCTGAGCCTCTATCTCCTTACGTGTAGATTTAGTCCAGCGGCATCCATCTTACTTTCCTTGAATGGCTACACCACAGACCAATTGAGACTATGTGTGTGAACACATTTGGACAGCCTTAAAGAAGTTATGCCAACTGATGAGTTGCTTTTGAGATCCTTGAGGATGAAAGGTGGCTCTGTTTCCTGCACTCTCTGGGCATTACCCATACAGATTGGCCTGACAAATATGGAAGGAATTGGCCAGCCAGCAGAAGAGGGGAACGGGGCAGGCAAAGAATCATGCCAGGAGAGATAGGCAAACAAAGGTATAAACAAATCAGAGAAAGCGGCTTAGTCTCCTGATTTACTTGGGTTCCTGAATAGCTTTCTTGTTCTATTTACATTCAGCCCATCTCCTTGCTACATGACAGAGCTACTGAATATTTTTTTATTATTTTCAGCAATCTTTAATAGTGCACTGGGATTCTCTAATTTGGTAGAAAGTGATAACAAATTTGGATATTGAACTTCTCCCATGAGGATTCAGACCTGATTATTGAACTTCTCCCATGAGGATTCAAACCTGATTCAAAGCTAGGTGAGAGATTTCAAACATAATCAGACCTCTAGCTAAGGGTTCTCAACCTTGGCACTGTCATCATTTGGGGCTTAATTGTTCTTTGTTTGGAGGTTTTCATGGGCAGGATAAGATGTCTAGCCATATTCTGGGCAATCCTGGTCCACTAGATGCCAGAAGCACCCCCTCCCCCAGCATGACAGCCCAGAATGTCTCTGCATATGGCCAAATGTCCTTTGGGGACAACATAGCCCCCAGCTGAGAACCAGCACTCTGGAATAGGGATGAATATTGTTGTCAATATTGATAACTAATGAAATGAAAAAATGACAATGAATCTTTCAAAAAATACCAAAAACTCATAGTCTTTGTAGTCACTGGATAGCCACTAAAGGTCTGATGATGATGTAAGGTGAGCGGGTAAAAGTCTCGGGGGAGTGGTCCAAACCTTTCATATATTTTAATGATGGATAAAGGAAAGAGTTTCTTATAGTCATATAAGATGGCTATCACTGCAAACCACACTCTTGTCTCCCAATGCCTTGTTGGGTGGTGAACAAGACCCAAAAGGGGGGTAGTTTTTTCTGCTAACATACCAGTTTTTATGTATATTCTTTTCAGGTTTTAGATCAGTTTCCATATTCTCATGAGTATACCCAAGTCAACTTCCAAATACCAACTACTTCAGTGAAGTCTCATTTGACTCCAAGTGAAAGGGCACCCAGCCCAAACCGGTTTGTACAAAATCCAAACTGGCTCACATCATAGAAAATCAATGGGTATTGTGTTCAGGCATGGATGGATCCAGGGGCTAAGCAGTGTATCCTGGGTTTGCTTTGTCTCCATCTTTCGGTGTTACTATTGTGTTGGTTTCATTCTCAGGCTCAATGACTCTAAGCTTCCCCCTCAGAAAGCAAGATGAATATATCAGCTCCTCTTTACAAACTATTGGGTTCACTCTTAATGGGGAAAGATGACTTGCTTGTGTCCAGAAGCAAAAAACTCTGCTTCTTCATTTTCCTTTGTTTTGTGTTACTGTATTTGGGTCACAAGCTTCTTTACATGCCCAATCTTGAGCCAATTGTGGGACAGGGGTGTGGGATACATTGATTGACTGAGGTCTGGTTTATGTGCTATGATGTGATGGTTACTTTCTGAGTTACCTTGAGTGGCTGTGGGGTGCCCAGATTAAACATTGTTTCTGGGTGTGTCTGTGACGGTGTTTCCAAATGAGGTTAGCATTTGAACTGGTGGGTTCTGTAAAGTAGATGGCCCTCCCTAAAGTGAGTGAGCCTCATCCAACCCATTGAGACCTGAACAGAACATATAGATATATCCCATTGCTTCTGTTTCTCTGCAGAACTCAGACTAATCCACATACCAATTCCTGAAGCTGTGTCAGAGAGTGGGAGAGCAGGAAATCCTCAAATGAAAACAAGACTGCTAGTGGGAGAATGTGAAATAGTTTCTGGGGAGGCGGACAACACAAGTCTCTTTCATTAGATTTCTTCCTGTGTTATAGTTACAGAAGAGCCCTTAGAGTCTGAAGAGAGGGACAGCCCTCATTTTGTAAATGAAGGAAATGGATCCCAAGAACTTGGAGGCAAAGCAATGACTATAGTTAGCAGCAAGGACCAAAAAATAAACAATGCTAGCTTTCGACTTTTAGAAGATCAGATCCAAGATTTCAGGATTTTTCCAAAATCAACCTCTGGTGCTTGCTGAAAAATACAGATTCTCAGGGTAATTTCCCAATGATTATAATTCACAGAGAATGACTGGGGTCTGGCCAAGGAATCTGCTATTCTATTTTTTATTATTATTGTTATGTTAATCACCATATATTTACATCATTAGTTTTTGATGTAGTGTTCCATGATTCATTGTTTGTGCATAACACTCAGTGCTCCACGCACAACGTGCCCTCTTTAATACCCATCACGAGGCTAACACATCCCCCACGCCCCTCCCCTTTAGAACCCTCGGTTTGTTTTTCAGAGTCCATCGTCTCTCATGGTTCGTCTCCCCATTTGATTTACCCCCCTTCATTCTTCCTCTCCTGCTATCTTCTTTTTTTTATCTTAACATATAATATATTATTTGTTTCAGAAGTACAGATCTGTGATTCAACAGTCTTGCACAATTCACAGCGCTCACCATAGCACATACCCTCCCCAATGTCTATCACCCAGCCACCCCATCCCTCCTACCCCCCCACCACTCCAGCAACCCTCAGTTTGTTTCCTGAGATTAAGAATTCCTCATATCAGTGAGGTCATATGATACATGTCTTTCTCTGATTGACTTATTTCACTCAGCATAACACCCTCCAGTACCATCCACGTCGTTGCAAATGGCAAGATCTCATTCTTTTGGATGGTTGCATAATATTCCATTGTGTATATATACCACCTCTTCTTTATCCATTCATCTGTCGATGGACATCTTGGCTCTTTCCACAGTTTGGCTATCGTGGACATGGCTGCTATAAACATTGGGGTGCACGTACTCCTTCGGATCCCTACATTTGTATCTTTGGGGTAAATACCCAGTAGTGCAATTGCTGGGTCATAGGATAGCTCTATTTTCAACTTTTTGAGGAACCTCCATACTGTTTTCCAGAGTGGTTGCACCAGCCTGCATTCCCACCAACAGTGTAGGAGGGTTCCCCTTTCTCCGCAACCCCGCCAACATTTGTCATTTCCTGACTTGTTAATTGTAGCCATTCTGACTGGTATGAGGTGGTATCTCATTGAGGTTTTAATTTGGATTTCCCTGATGCCGAGCGATGTTGAGCAATTTTCCATGTGTCTGTTGGCCATTTGGATGTCTTCTTTGGAAAAAGGTCTGTTCATGTCTTCTGCCCATTCTTGATTGGATTATTTGTTCTTTGGGTGTTGAGTTTGTTAAGTTCTTTATAGATTTTGGATACTAGCCCTTTATCTGATAGGTCATTTGCAAATATTTTCTCCCATTCTGTCGGTTGTCTTTTGGTTTGTGGACTGTCTCTTTTGCTGTGCAAAAGCTTTTTATCTTGATGAAATCCCAATAGTTCATTTTTGCCTTCACTTCCCTTGCCTTTAGCGGTGTTCCTAGGAAGAAGTTGCTGCGGCTGAGGTCGAAGAGGTTCCAGCCTGTCTTCTCATTTAGGATGTTGATGGACTCCTGTCTCATGTTTAGGTCTTTCAACCACTTTGAGTCTATTTTAGTGTGTGGTGTAAGGAAATGGTCCAGTTTCATTCTTCTGCACGTGGCTGTCCAATTTTCCCAACACCATTTGTTGAAGAGACTGTCTTTTTTTCCATTGGACATTCTTTCCTGCTTTGTCAAAGATGAGTTGACCATAGAGTTGAGGGTCCATTTCTGGGCTCTCGATTCTGTTCCATCGATCTATGTGTCTGTTTTGGTGCCAGTACCATACTGTCTTCATGATGACAGCTTTGTAATAGAGCTGGGAGTCCGGAATTGTGATGCCGCCAGCTTTGCTTTTCTTTTTCAACATTTCTCTGGCTATTTGGGGTCCTTTCTGGTTCCATACAAATTTTAGGATTATTTGTTCCATTTCTGAAAAAACTGGTTCGTATTTTGATGGGGATTGCATTGCATGTGTAGATTGCTCTAGGTAGCATTGACATCTTCACAATGTTTGTTCTTCCAATCCATGAGCATGGAAGGTTTTTCCATTTCTTTGTGTGTTCCTCAATTTCTTTCATGAGTATTTTATAGTTTTCTGAGTACAAATCCTTTGCCTCTTGGGTTAGATTTATTCCTAGGTATCTTATGGTTTTGGGTGCATTTGTAAATGGGATTGACTCCTTGATTTGTCTCTCTTCTGTCTTGTTGTTGGTGTATAGGAATGCCACTGATTTCTGTGCATTGATTCTATACCCTGCTACTTGACTGAAGTCCTTGATGAGTTCTAGCAGTTTTGGGGTGGAGTCTTTTGGGTTTTCCACATACAGTATCATATTATCTGCCAAGACTGAGAGTTTGACTTCCTCCTTGCCGATTTGGATGCCTTTGATTTCTTTTTGTTGTCTGATTGCTGTGGCTAGGACTTCTAATACTATGTTGAATAGCAGTGGTGAGAGTGGACATCCCTGCCACGTTCCTGACCTTAGGGGAAAATCTCTCAGCTTTTCCTCATTGAGAATGTTATTCACTGTAGGTTTTTCATAGATGGCTTTTATGATATTAAGGTATGTACCCTCTATCACTATACTCTGAAGAATTTTGATCAAGAAAGGATGGCTGTACTTTGTAAAATGCTTTTTATGCATCTATTAAGATGACCAAATGATTCTTGTTCTTTCTTTCGTTAATGTATTGTATCACGTTGATTGATTTGCGGATGTTGAACCAACCTTGCAGCCCAGGGATAAATCCCACTTGGTCGTGGTGAATAATCCTTTTAGTGTACTGTTGGATCCTATTGGCTAGTATTTTGGTGAGAATTTTTGCATCCATGTTCATCAAGGATACTGGTCTGTAATTCTCCTTTTTCATGGGGTCTTTGTCTGGTTTGGAGATCAAGGTAATGGTGGCCTCATAAAATGAGTTTGGAAGATTTCCTTCCATTTCTATTTTTTTGGAACAGTTTCAGGAGAATAGGTATTAATTCTTCTTGAAATGTCTGATCGAATTCCCCTGGGAAGCCATCTGGCCCTGGGCTTTTGTTTGTTGGGAGTTTTTTGATGACTGCTTCAATTTCCTTAGTGGTTATAGGTCTGTTCAGGTTTTCTATTTCTTCCTGGTTCAATTTTGGTAGTTGATACATCTCTAGAAATGCACCCATTTCTTCCAGGTTATCTAATTTGCTGGCATAGAGTTGCTCATAATATGTTCTTAAAATTGTTTGTATTTCTTTGGTGTTTGTTGTGATCTCTCCTCTTTCATTCATGATTTTGTTGATTTGGGTCATTTCTCTTTTCTTTTTGATAAGTCTGGCCAGGGGTTTATCAATCTTGTTAAGTCTTTCAAAGAACCACCTCCTAGTTTCGTTGATCTGTTCTACTGTTCTTTTGGTTTCTATTTCATTGATTTCTGCTCTGATCTTTATTATTTCTCTTCTCTTGCTGGGTTTAGGCTTTATTTGCTGTTTTTTCTCCAGCTCCTTTAGGTGCAGGGTTAGGTTGTGTATTTGAGACCTTTCTTGTTTCTTGACAAAGGCTTGTATTGCTATATACTTTCCTCTCAGGACTGCCTTTGCTGTATCCCAAAGATTTTGAACAGTTGTGTTTTCATTTTCATTGGTTTCCATGAATGTTTTTAATTCTTCTTTAATTTCCTGGTTGACCCATTCATTCTTTAGTAGGATGCTCTTTCGTGTCCATGTATTTGAGTTCTTTCCGACTTTCCTCTTCTGATTGAGTTCTAGTTTCAAAGCATTGTGGTCTGAAAATATGCAGGGAATAATCCCAATCTTTTGGTACTGGTTGAGACCTGATTTGTGACCTAGGATGTGATCAATTCTGGAGAATGTTCCATGGGCACGAGAGAAGAATGTGTATTTCGATGCCTTGGGATGGAATGTTCTGAATATATCTCTGAAGTCCATTTGGTCCAGTGTGTCATTTAAAGTCTTTATTTCCTTGTTGATCTTTTGCTTAGATGATCTGTCCATTTCAGTCAGGGGGGTGTTAAAGTCCCCCACTACTACTGTATTGTTGTGAATGTGTTTCTTTGCTTTTGTATTAATTGCCTTATATAATTGGCTGCTCCCATGTTCGGGGCAAAGATATTTACAATTGTTAGATCTCCTTGTTGGATAGACCCTTTAAGTAGGATATAGTGTCTTTCTTCACCTCTTATTACAGTCTTTGTTTTAAAATCTAATTTGTCTGATATAAGGATTGCCACCCTAGCTTTCTTTTGGTGTCCATGAGCATGGTAAACGTTTTTCCACCCCCTCACTTTCAATCTGGGGGTGTCTTTGGGTCTAAAATGAGTCTCTTGCAGACAGCATATCGATGAGCCTTGTTTTTTAATCCAATCTGCAAGCCTGTGTCTTTTGATTGGGGCATTTATCCCATTTACATTCAGGGTAAATTTGAAAGATATGAATTTAGTGCCATTCTATTGCCTGTAAGGTGACTGTGACTGTTTATTTTCTGTGTTCCTTTCTGATCTATGTTGCTTTTAGGCTCTCTCTTTGCTTAGAGGACCCCTTTCAATATTTCTTGGAGGGCTCGTTTCGTGTTTGCAAATTCCTTTAGTTTTTGTGTGTCATGGAAGCTTTTTATCTCTCCTATTTTCAATGAGAGCCTCGGTGGATATAGTATTCTTAGCTGCATATTTTTCTCATTTAGTGCTCTGAAGATATCATGCCAGTCTTTTCTGGCCTGCCAGGTCTCTGTGGATAGGTCTGTTGCCAGTCTAATGTTTCTACGATTGTAGTTTACGTATCTCTTCTCCTGAGCTGCTTTCAGGATTTTCTCTTTGTCTCTGAGACTCATAACTTTTACTATTAGATGTCGGGCTGTTGACCTATTTTTATTGAATTTGAGAGGGGTTCTCTGTGCCTCCTGGAGTTTGATACCTGTTCCTTCCTCACATTAGGGAAGTTCTCTGCTATTATTTGCTCCAATATACCTTCTGCCCCTCGCTCTCTTTCTTCTTCTTCTGGGATCCCAATTATTGTAATGTTGTTTCATCTTATCATCTCGTTTATCTCTCGATTTCTGCCCTCGTGATCCTGTAGTTGTTTCTCTCTCTTTTTCTCAGCCTCTTTATTTTCCATCATTTGGTCTTCTATATCGCTGATTCTCTCTTCTGCCTCATTTATCCTAGCAGTTAGTGCCCCCATTTTTGATTGCACCTCATTAATAGCCTTTTTGATTTCAACTTGGTTAGATTTTAGTTCTTTTATTTCTCGAGAAAGGGTTTCTCTATAACTTCCATGCTTTTTTCAAGCCCAGCTAGTATCTTTAAAGTCATGATTCTGAACTCGAGGTCCGACATCATACTAATGTCCATATTGAGTAGGTCCCTGGGTGACAGTACTACCTCTTGTTCTTTTTGCTGAGGTGATTTCTTTCGTCTTGTTATTTTTTCCAGAGGAGAATAGATGAATGAAAGAAGAGAATGCTAACAGGTTTAAAATGTCCCCAGGAAATATACTCTATACAAATCAGAAAAGACCTGAACCAAGGGGAAAAGAAAGGGAAAGAAAGAAAAAACAAAGAGAGATAAAAAAAGAAAAAGATAAAAACAAAAACAGAACAATACAAAAAAAAAACCAGAATATGATCAAGTATGATCAGGCTAGTGCATAGATCAGTGCCACACACTAGATTTTGGGCATATTTTGGTCTGTTAGAAAAAAGTGCCTCCTAAAATTTTAAAGGAAGAAAGACTTATATATGTACAAAATAAGGGTTGATACAATGAAGGGATGGAAGGTGAATGTAAAGATAAAAATTATAAAAGATTTTATAAAAGGAATTGATAAGATAAGAAGTTGTTTGAAAAAAGAAAGAAGAAGATTTAAAAAAAAAGCGGAAAAAAAAGGGAGAGAATATGAACAGGCAGGAGAGTAGAACAAAGCCATACACTAGTGATTTAGGTATATTTTGATCTGTTAGAAGAAACTGTATCTCAAAATTTTAAAGAGAGCACAACTTATATATATATGCCAAAAATAAAGGTAACTACTATGAAGGGATAAAATATGACTCTAAAAATGAAAAATAAAAAATGTTTTTTTTTAAAAAGGGATTTTTAAGATGTTGCGTGAAAAAGGAAAAAAAATAAAAAAAAACAGTTAAGAAATTAACTTAGAAAAACTAATGAATCATGGTAAAAAAAAAAGCCATGAATTCTATGTGCAGTATTCCCCTAGCGCTGGAGTTCTCCCGTTCTCCTTGATCGGTAAACTTGGTCTTGGCTTGCTGGCTGTTCGTGCTGATCTTCTGGGGGAGGGGCCTGTTGCTGTGGTTTCCAAATGTCTTTGCCGGAGGCTGAATTGCCCTGCCCTTGTCGGTCCAGGCTAAGCAAGCTGCTCGGGTTTGGTCTCAGGGGCTTTTGTTCCCTGCAAGCTCTGGTACAGCTTTGGAGGACCAGGGTGAAAATGGTGGCCTCCCAATCTCCACCCGGAGGAGCTGAGAACTCGGGGCCCCGCTCCTCAGTGCACCCCCAGAGAAAAGCAGTCACTCCCGTCTCCCTGGTCTCTGGCCGCACTCCGTGCTCACCCATCCTGTGACCAAGCATTTCTATCTCTGGCACCCGGCCCTGTGTGGTGTCTCCAACCCAGCAGATCCCTGCAGTGCACTCCCGCGCCACTACTTCCGGGGGAGGAATGAGAGTCTCCCCAGCTCTGCCGTTTGTTGGGTCCCTGCTGGAGGAGCAGTGGCCCGACCGGGTCGCGGATCACAGTTTATGGCAACCCCGAGCTGAGAGCCCGTGCCTCGGCTCCATCTCTGCAGCCGGCTTCCCCGCTCCAATACCTGGGAGCTCTGCTGCACTCAGGCATCCCTGGTTTTTCTGTGACCTCGAGGGTCCTGAGACCACAATATCCCGTGAGGGTTCCAGCCCCCGCTTAGCCACTGGAGCGACGTCCCTCAGCCGAGCCGATTTCTAAAATTCTGATTTTGTGCTCCGCAGCTCTATCCCTTGCCAGAAGTAGCTGTCGGAGGCCCCCTCCCCCCCGTCTATCATCTCAAATATGGCCTTGGATTCACTTCTCTGCACGTCCTATCTTCTAGTAAGTGGTCGCTTCTCTGTTCAGAGAGTTGTTGCTACTCTCTTCTTCGATCTCCTGTTGAGTTCGTAGGTGTTCAGAATGTTTTGATCCCTATTCAGCTGAATTCCTGAGACCAGACGAAATCCAGATCTCCTACTCCTCCGCCATCTTGCTCCGCCCCCCACTTGTTAGATCTTCTTGTTGGATAGACCCTTTAAATAGGATATAGTGTCCTTCCTCATCTCTTATTAGAGTCTTTGGTTTAAAATCTAATTTGTCTGATATAAGGATTGCCACCCCAGCTTTCTTTTGGTGTCCATTAGCATGGTAAATGGTTTTCTATCCCCTGACTTTCAATCTGGGGGTGTCTTTGGGTCTAAAATGAGTCTTTTGCAGACAGGATATCGATAGGTCTTGTTTTTTAATCCAATCTGATAGCCTGTGTCTTTTGATTGGGGCATTAGGCTACTTACATTCAGGGTAACCATTGAAAGGTATGAATTTAGTGCCATTGTTTTGCCTGTAAGGTGACTGTTACTGTATATTGTCTGTGTTCCTTTCTGATGTATGCTGCTTTTAGGCTCTCTCTTTGCTTAGAGGACCCCTTTCAATATTTCTTGGAGGGCCCGTTTTGTGTTTGCAAATTCCTTTAGTTTTTATTTGTCATGGAAGCTTTTTATCTCTCCTTCTATTTTCAATGACAGCCTCGGTGGATATAGTATTCTTGGCTGCATATTTTTCTCATTTAGTGCTCTGAAGATATCATGCCAGTTCTTTCTGGCCTGCCAGGTCTCTGTGGATAAGTCTGTTGCCAGTCTAATGTTTCTACCATTGTAGGTTACATATCTCTTCTCCCGAGCTGCTTTCAGGGTTTTCTCTTTGTCTCTGAGACTCGTAAGTTTTACTATTAGATGTCGGGGTGTTGACTTATTTTTATTGATTTTGAGAGGGGTTCTCTTTGCCTCATGGATTTTGATGCCTGTTTCCTTCCGCACATTAGGGAAGTTCTCTGCTCTAATTTGCTGCAATATACTTTCTGCCCCTCTCTCTCTTTCTTCTTCTTCTTCTGGGATCCCAATTATTCTAATGTTGTTTCATCTTATCGTATCGCTTATCTCTCGAATTCTGCCCTCGTGATCCTGTAGTTGTTTCTCTCTCTTTTTCTCATCTTCTTTATTTCCATCATTTGGTCTTCTATATCACTGATTCTCTCTTCTGCCTCATTTATCCTAGCAGTTAGTACCTCTATTTTTGAGTGCACCTCATTAAGAGCCTATTTGATTTCAACTTGGTCAGATTTTAGTTCTTTTATTTCTCCAGAAAGGGTTTCTCTAATAACTGCCATGCTTTTTTCAAGCCCAGTTAGTATCTTTAAATTCATGATTCTGAACTCTAGGTCCGACATCGTACTAATGTCCGTATTGAGTAGGTCCCTGGCAGACGGTACTACCTCTTGTTCTTTTTGTTGAGGTGATTTTTTCCATCTTTTCATTTTTTGCAGAGGAGAATAGATGAATGAGAGGACAAAATGCTAACAGGGTAACAACATCCCCAGAAAATACAGTGTAAACAAATCAGAAAAGACGTGAAACCAGGGGAAAAGAAAGGGAAAGAAATTTAGATAAAGATAAAAACAAACAAAAACAGAACAAAACCAAACAAACAAACAAAAAAAACCAGAATATGATCCAATATGATCAGGCTGATGGATAGATCAGTGCCACACACTAGATTCTGGGTGTATGTTGGTTTGTTAGAAGAAAGTGCCTCCCAAAATTTTAAAGAAAGAAAGACTTATATATGTACAAATTAAGGGTTGATACAATGATGGGATGGAATATGATTGTAAAGATGAAAATTATAAAAGATTTTATAAAAGAAATTGATAAGAAGTTGCTTGAAAAAAGAAAGAAGAGGATTTAAAAAAAAAGAAAGAAAGAAAAAAAAGGGGAGAGAATGTGATCAGGCAGGAGACTAGGACAAAGCCATACACTAGAGATTTAGGGTACATTTGATCTATTAGAAGAAACTGCATCTCAAAATTTTAAATCGAGATATATATATGCCAAAAATAAGGGTAACTACTATGAAGGAATAGCATATAACTCTAAAAATGAAACATAATTTTTTTTTAAAAAAAAGGGATTGATAAGATGTTGGTTGAAAAAGGGAAAAAGAAAAATTAAAAAAATTAAAAAAAATTAACTTTGAAAGTCTAAAGAATCATGGTAAAAAAGCCATGAATTCTATGTGCAGTATTCCCCTAGCGCTGGGGTTCTGCCGTTCTCATTGATCAGTAAACTTGGTGGTGGCTGGCTGTTCTTTCTGATCTTCTGGGGGAGGGGCCTGTTGCCCTGGTTCCCAAATGTCTTTGCTGGAGGTGGAATTGCCCCGCCCTTGCTGGGTTCGGGGTAATTCATCTGCTTGGGTTTGCTCTCCGTAGCTTTTGTTCCCTGCAAGCTTTCTATACCACTTTGGAGGACGAGAGTGAAAATGGCGGCCTCCCAATCTCCACCCCAGAGGAGCCAAGAACTCGGGGCCCTGCTCCTTAGTGCATCCCCAGAGAAAAGCAGTCAATCACTCCCGTCTCCCCGGTCTCCGGCCGCACTCTGTGCTCACCCAGCCTGTGACCGAGCGTTTCTATCTCTGGCACCCGACTCAGTGTGGAGTTCCAAACCCAGCAGATCCCTGCGGTGTGCTCCCCCACTGTTCCTCCCAGGGGAGGAAGGGGAGTCTCCCTGGATCTGTGGCTTGTTGTGTCCCTGCTGGAGGAGCAGTGGCCCGACTATGTCGCCAATCACAGTTTGTGGCAACCCCAAGCTGAGAGCCCGCACCTCGGCTCTGTCTCTGCACCTGGCTTCCCCGCTCTGATATCCCGGAGCTCTGCTGCACTCAGGCACCCCCAGTCTTTCTGTTGATCCCGAGGGTCCTGAGACCACACTGTCCCGTGAGGGTTCCACCCCCTGCTTAGCCACTGGAGTGACATCCCTCAGCGAAGCCGACTTCTAGAAGTTCTGATTTTGTGCTCCACTGCTCTATCACTTGCCAGAAGAGGCCGATGGAGGCCCCCTCCCCCGCCGTCTATCCTCCCGAATATCGCCTCAGATTCACTTCTCTGCACATCCTACCTTCCAGAAAGTGGTCGCTTTTCTGTTCAGAGAGTTGTTGCTATTCTTTTCTTCAATATCCTCTTGAGTTCGTAGGTGTTCAGAATGGTTTGATCCCTATCCAGCTGAATTCCTGAGTCCAAACAAAATCCAGGTCTCCTACTCCTCCGCCATCTTGCTCCACCCCTGTTGTATAATGAAATGTCTGCTTCTTCATCATCTCTGAAGAGATCTGTAGCTCACCATCTCTGCCAGATGGAAAACTGTGAAGTAGCTGCCTTAAGGACTCTGTGGAATATGTCAGCCAGATTAGTGGTTGATTATAAGAGGATGTCACTCAGGAAAAGCCAAATGGAAGAGTTAGGCAGGGCAAGGTCTGGAGAAATGGCACGCAGCTTCCCTGCTTTCTCCAGGCCGCCATTCTCCGGAAACTGCTGTTCTTATCATTAGGCAATTTTGGATCATTCTGCATATACTAGTGGTCTTCTCAACCCAGATCAATTAAAACAGAAACTCAAGTGTTGGCACCTGGGCTGGCTGGCTGTCTTTTCTTTCTTTCTCTTTGTTTCTTTGTTTCTTTGTTTCTTTGTTTCTTTGTTTCTTTGTTTCTTTCTTTCTTTCGTTTCCAGAGGATTCCAAAGTGCAGCCAAATTTAAGAACCAATGCACCATATGGTAGACCAGTGGTCCTGGGGAATTTTATGTAAATACAGAAGCCCCAGGTCCTATTCTGCTTTAACAAAACTGAGCTTCTGTATTCTTTGTTAGCATTCTAGGTGACTCATACATACCAAGTTTGAGAAACACAGTTATAGATTCCCCATCAACTTCATCTGGGAGCTTCTTAGAAATGCAGCATCTCAGGCCTCACCCAAGACCTACTGAGTCAGGATGTGCATTTTAACAATATTCCCCAATGATTTGCATGCAGCTGGAATGATCTGTATCCCCGATAAAGTTTGAGAATCTGCTATAGCCCCACTGTTCCCATCCCCAGCAGAAATTCAAGCCCATCGTGGGAGATCCTATGAAGTATTGATTTCCAAGCCCCACTCCGAAATAGTCTAATGAACTGGGTGGGACCTTGGGTAGGATCTCTTTTTCAGTAATTTTTTTAAAGTTTTATTTATTTATTTATTTGAGAGAGAGCGACTGAGAGAGAGAGAGAGAGAGCACGCATGAGTGGGGTGAGGGGCAGAGGGAGAAGCAGACTCCCCGATGAGCAGGGAGCCCAATGCAGGACTCAATCCCAGGACCCTGGGATCATGACCTGAGCTGAAGGCAGACGCCCAACTGACTGAGCCACCCAAGCACCCTGATCAGTATTTTTTTTTTTTTTAAGTTTCCAAGTGATTCCAATGTGCAGCTAAGGTTGAGAGCCACAGTTATAAGAGGAAGAGTTTGACATCAGGTGGCCTCAGGTTAAATTTCATCTGCAACATGAATTAGCTGTATGACTTTGGAGAAGTTATTTAATGCTGTGGCTTAACTCACCCGTAAAAGAGGCCTCCATTAAAATCCTATTTCTAGGCAAATGACGTAAATGGAGTTGCCTATGGATTGGCTACCTCGTGTCTTAGTTTCTGGGAAGGTCTGCTCTGCAAGTTGAAATTAAAAAACACCAGCTTTCTAAACGGAGCTAAAGAAGTCAGGAGCTCAAACTCAGTTTTTATTCAGTATAACACCCGCCAAGGGGATTGCACCTGCTATCCGGAGTCCCGCTTGCTCCTTGGTCTGTCAAGGCAAGCTTCCTTTAAAAGGAGAGCGTGGTTAGGTTGC
The DNA here is from genome assembly GCF_037043125.1 of Eumetopias jubatus. NCBI lineage: Eukaryota > Metazoa > Chordata > Mammalia > Carnivora > Otariidae > Eumetopias > Eumetopias jubatus. The sequence goes on from NW_028274818.1 coordinate 91,599,070, forward strand.
TGCCTTCCCCAGATCCTGTGGCTGCTCAAACACCAGCTTTCCTTCCTGTAGGTAAATCAGATGGGGCTTTATGCAACAGTGTGCTTGGTTGCCAGTTTAGAGGGAGGTACTGTTCTTCCATGGACGTTTCCTGAGTCTTTTTCCCCATTAGGTGTGCACAGTGATGATGCCAACTCGAGCAAGCCTAATAGGCAAGGAAAACTGTTGGCTTTCAAGCTAGATTATCAATAGGCCTCTTTGATACGGCTGCATTTCTGACCTAATCAGCCGCTAGCGACCTCTCCATCGAGATCCCTAGGGGCTTCGGAGCAAGCAATATTTCACAATCTAACAGCTCAAATCAGCTCAGATCTCAAAGAGCAGAAGCCTGTAGAAAAAAGAATGTTGGGAAAGGCTTGTGTATGCAGAGAAGAACCTTTTTGATGATGGTTAAGTGTGTTTGCACAATATTTACTCCTCGCCCGAAACCATACCAGAGCTCTGTTGGACAGTACCAGGGCGATGCTCCTGGGAACAGGTGCATCTAAATTTGAATGAAACCTGCAGGTCACTCAGCACTCAGTTCTTTTACCAGAGAACTCTCACTGGAGGACTTTTGCCAAAGCACGGCAGGAAACAGAACATTGCTCATCAGCAAATGTGCCTTGGTTCATGCCTCGGCTTTGGTTTAATATCATCATCCAGCTTGAAATGCTCTGGCTCTGGCTATATTTGACTTAGGCACAAAAGGGGGCACGTCAAATATTTTTGTATTGGTGAGGATTGTTTTGGGTGCAGTGTACTGAAAACCTAGCAGACTGCATTAGTATGAACAGAGTTTAGGGGCTCATATAAGGAAAGAAGCCTGGAGTCATTTGGTTTCAGGCACTCTTCGATCAGGATTCTTCTTCAGTCTTTGCCGTCCTGCAGGCTTGTCCTCCTGGATAAAGCCAGGTGTTGAAGAAGGTCTAGACTTCATTTCAGAACCTGAGAGAGCTTCTTGAGCTTCATTTGTTTGCCTGCCTAACACTAAGGCAATTGTGTCCAAGGGGGATGACATTATGCTGATTAACCCAAGTAGAGTCAATTCCACCCAAACAACATAGCTACATTTCAATGAGATAAATGGATATTGGGGAGAAAGCCAACATTTCCTACATAGTTATTTTCTCTCAAGGCCAGAATAGATTTTTTTTTTTTTAATTAGAGAGAACTTGAGCAGGTACAAGTTAGATCCCAAAAGAGGTTTACTATTGACTTGGCCAGTACCTTAGAATCTCCTCTCAAAGTAAGGCACATGGATACCTAGGTGAATTCCTGAAGATTATCACATCCTGGCACAGAGCTATTCTGAAGTGTAGGAGGATTGATCTTCTGGTCATTGGCTGACTTCTGCTAGAGCTGAGCTGAGGGGGCAGAGGGGTGAGGGAGAGAGAAAGAGATAGAGTCTTAAAGTGGAGGCACAGACTCATTGAATGTGTTAGCTCCTGGCTCACGATCTTTCTTCCCACCTCAAACCTTCTCATCATTCTTGGTGGCCTAAAAATTCATGCAGCTGGTCATTTGGTTCTTTGATGTACTGTCCTCCAGCCACTTTTCATCCCACCCCCGCCCCTGTCACCCACTCCAGAGATCATGCCCATGAATTTTGTTCTACCAGTAATTTTACCCCTTCTCCACACCTGAAATATATTCCAAATAGCCCTGTCTTATGTTATCAGGTAGTCGTGTACTATCTGTAGTGCTCTTAGATGCAATGGCTCTTTCATCATTATGGTCCTCCTGTCCATTGGCCACAGCATCTTTCCACCATTTGTCAATCTTCTCCTGCATTGTCTCTTATGTGTCTCCTTATCCAGCTTAGATTTCATGACCCATTTTTATAATTACTCTCTTGAAAACATCTCAACTCCCTTCTCTCTCTCTTCTTTCATCTTGTTCAGATGTGAATTCCCCTAACTGGCTGAATGTTACTAAAAGAAAAATCAAACAGGCAGGCCAACTAGTTTCACTTAAAATTCAGATCTTGCATGGATGTTCAGTACTGCTGGACCATCCCACAGTGCTTCTCCAGTAAGACCACTTGCTCTACTCTAGGTGACTATTTTGGAAATTCCCTTCTGTCTTCAGAACTCTCATTCCCATTCCATACGTCTCTTAGTCCTAAGTGATGATATGACTTCATATGTTTTGGGCAAACAAAAGTCAGTAGAGGAAGTTTATCATTAACTTACCACAAATCTACCCATACCTGTTTTCTCTTTTTAGATGTTCCTCTTGCTAGGACGGAGGAAACTGAGGAGAAGCGGGAAATAGGGAGTTCATGTTTTATGGGCATAGAGCTTCAGTTTGGGATAAAGAAAAATTCTTGCAGGCAGATGATGGTGGTGGTTGCCCAACAGTGTGAATGTACTTAGTGCCACTGAACTGCACACTTTAAAAAATATTATTTATTTATTTGAGAGAGGTAGAGAGAGAGAGCACGAGCAGGGGGTGGGGAGGGGCAGAAGGAGAGGGAGAAGCAGACTCCCCGCTGAGCAGGGAGCCCAATGCAGGACTCGATTCCAGGACCCTGAGATCATGACCGGAGCTGAAGGCAGATGCTTAATGGACTGAGCCACCCAGGTGCCCCTGAACTGCACAGTTTAAAATAGATAAAATTGTCAATTTTGTGCTATATATCTATTAACTACCACAAACATGTTTGTTAACTACAAGGAGGAAAAGTAGTAACTTTATACTAGAGAAACTGACAGAAACCACTACACAAAAAAGATAAAAAAAAAAAGAATGGAGGAAATAAGAGAATAATCCTTTATACTCAGGATTTTATTTCCTTCTGTCTTATCAAAGACTTTATGACTTTATTTTTTTAAATCTATTTTAGAAAGAGAGAGAGAGCATGAGCAGGAGGGGCAGAGGGAGAGGGAGAGAGAATCTCAAGCAAACTCTGCACTGAGTACTGAATGGGATGTGGGGCTCAATCTCACGACCCTGAGATCAGGACCTGAGCCTAAACAAAGAGTCAGATGCTTAACCAACTGTGCCACCCAGGTGCCCCAAAGACCTTATGCCTTTAGTTGGTTTCTAAAGTGTTGATGGTTCTCTGTTGCCTCCACCCACATTGATTATCCTCCTTTCTCTGTGTGCTGGATGACCCATCTGTGTAGAATGCATCATTTGAAGTCCCTTCAGTTGGCCAACTGAAGGCACAAGCAGGAGATCATAGGGTGTGAGCCGAAAGATTAGGGTATTTATGCCTCATGTTCTGAATTGCTTGCCTACAGACCTGATACTAGCAGTTTTTCCCTAGAGCCACAGTTTCTGTTGACCAGGCCCCCACTTCTGTAACTTTCCTTGCATTGCTGTCCCATCAGTTGTTCACCTGCCCTCCCTCTGATAAGTGGTCCTTACATCTACCTTTCAGGTGTGCCAAGTTGGGTGGGCAAGCATCCACTCTAAAGGAGATTTCCCCCCTGCTTTCAATCTTCATTCTCTCCAGCTCCATAGAACCATTCCCTAGAGCATATAAACATGTTCTAGTAATTTTCATTAACAATAAAAATTTAAAACAAAGACTTCTCAGGGCTCTGCTTCTGGATATGATGGATGAAGGCAACAGAACAAATATTTACCATCTGTCCCTTTAAAGAAGCATTGCTGACTCTAGACATGGACAATTGAACATGCGTGTCTGTAAATCAACTTTCAAGTCTGAATTGAAGACGTGAAAGTAGAAGACAGGGTGGATTACAAATAACAAGAGGATCTGGACCGGGTTCTGAGGAGTTCTAACATGCAAAGGCCAAGTAGGAAGTGTGAGCATAGGAAGGAATTTAGCAGGAGGCAGCCAGTGAGACTGGAGGAAACCCAGAAGAGTATAGTATTACCGCAGTTCAGAGAGGAATTTATCTCAAGAAGGAGGTAAGTGGTGTCAAATTCTCTAGAAATGCAAAGTAAGATGGGACCAGTGTGCCCCCTGGATTTGGCAACATGGTGAGGTGGGGAGAGCACAGGTGATTTTAAATCATGTCAGTGAAGTTGTGAAAATATAACTAGATTGAAATAAAATGAAAAGAAAGTGAGATATGCTGGAGTTGGCCTATCAAGACTAGACAATGTTTTCAAGAAGCTTTGCTCTGAAGTAAAAAAAGAACATGTTACAGCAAGGGGTCATATATATATAACTGCACATTTTTGTAGATGTAGAGCATATACCAACGGAAGCATGCATTATAGATGTGCGGATCACATATTTTACACACAATGCACATACCTGTGTAACCACCACTCAGATCCTAAAACAGAGTTCTACCCGTATCTCAGAAGCCTATTAAAGACTATATGCTTGCATTCTGATGTGAACATGTTTGAACAACTTCTCCCTTTTGATGGTCAATATTATGGGGTCAAACTGGCTAGGCCACGGTACACAGATATTTGGCCAAACATTATTCTACAGATTTCTGTGAAGATGTTTTTGAGATGAAATTAACATTTATATTGGTAAACTTGGAATAAAGTAAGTAACCCTCCATTGGGTGGGTGGGCCTAATCCAATCAGTTGAAGACCTTAATAGAAAATGAGATTGATTTCCCTGGAGGAGAAGAGAATTCTGCCAGCAGATTGCTTTTGTACCCCAACTGTGACTTTTCTCCGGGTCTTCAGACTGCTGGCTTACCCGATAGAGTTTTGGACTTGCTGGCCTCCACAATTGTATGAATGAGATAATTCCTTAAAATTTCTCTCTCTCTCTCTCTCTCATATATTTATATCTACATTTACATTTACTTTTCTCCATCTCCACCATCATCATGATACAAACCGCCATTACTTCCCACCTATATAACATTGGTGGCCAGCTAGTAAGTATTCTATCAATCCTTCCTCCCTAGAGTAGTCAGAGAGATATTTGTAAAGATAAGACCACATCCCTCGCCTGCTTAAATTAAATGCTCAAAATAAAACTCGAAGGTCCTACCAAGCCTTACTAGAGTGTGGAAGAAGAAGACATGCAACTGAAGTGTGCTTGCCATGCTCACTGGGGCACCACTCTTCAGCCCCAAATTAAACAGCAAGGTGGGTCCACTGTTGCTGGATCCTTATTTCTGTTTTCTAAAGAAAAGCCAGATGCTGGGGTTCTTTGGTCTTGATCATTTCCCCAACTCCTCATCAGGGTTTTCAAAGCTCTGTTAGGTTTTGCTCCTCTTTTTGTCTTCCTGAACTCTCTCCCCTCACCCTCATCCGCATTTCATCCTCCAGCATTGGTAATCTAACTCAACTTAATTTCCACTGTGCATCAGGCTATTTCCCACCTTCATATGTTTGCATCTGCTGTGCCTTCTGCTCAGACTTCCCTCCACCTCCCACCCCCTCCTTCCCCTGGCTGAGATGGTAGCATACCACTGACTTCATGAAGGCTTCTTTGACACCACCCCTTCAAGAGGAGTTGGTTGCCTCTACATGGAGCTCCACACTTCCCTGTGCGAACTATCACCTGTCAGGCTGCACTTCAGTTATCTGCCAGTAGACTGTGAACTAACTTCTCAAGTACACAGACAGCATCTCTGACTCCTTTGTGCTCAGTACAGAAATAGCCATGAAAGTGATTGAGCTCTGCCCCTAGGTTTTGCCTGGTTCCCCCCAATAGATTTCCATGAGGCTTCTGTCACTGTCCAAGGTGCTGGCCACCTTGCTCTGCCTGCCTCCAGCCAGCCTTCCTTACCAGAGCTAGAGTCTGATCCTCTGCCTCCATTCCCAGGGCCAAGTCCCCAGATGGGGCTTCTTGATCACTTGATCTTTCTATTACTAAGGTCTGCTACTATCTTGGCTGTTGGAATTAAGTTTATGCCTCCACATTAGGCCTCAGATGCTTACTTGTACCTCAGGGGTCAGTATCTTCAGCCAGATCAAGTTTTTTGGTACCTGCTTTGACCTAAGGGTAATTCTTCTGCCCGGTCCTGGCCATTGTACTTCTCCCACGTTCTGTATCAACCATGTCCCAGTCCTCACACCTTTCTCCACGTGTCTTGATATATGATACCTCTTCTCCTCCCTGAGAATATGGGAGAAATAGTCCCACATTTCTTTTCCTGTTAGGGTCAGGTCTTTGAGAGCAAGTTCAGGTTAAAAACTCAGACCTAAGTTTAAACCTACTTTTATCAATGACTAACTATGCAAAGTTGGGCAAGCTACTAATGCTGCTGAATCTTAGTTTCCCCATCTAAAAATAGGAATGATAGTATACTTCTCACAGGGTTATTAGGAAAATTGAAGCTAATGTGTTGAAAAGCACTTAGTTACGTATAACATATGTGTGATAAGTTATGCACTATTATTATTGGTTTTTTAAGATTTATTTATTTATTTATTTGAGAGAGAGAGAAAGAATGCATGTGCAGGGGAGGGGCAGAGGGAGAGGGAGAGAGAAACTGTAGCAGGCTTTCATGCTGAACACAGAACCTGATGTGAGGCTCGATCTCAGGACCCTGAGATCATCACCCGAGCTGAAACCAAGAGTTGGACGCTGAACTGATTGAGACCCAGGCACCCCCATTATTATTGTTTTTGTTAGTAGGAGATGATAGTGTGACAGTGACATCATTCGTCCCAGTCTGATCTCCATCTATCTCTCTCCCCACGGCACATCCCCCAGCTTCTCCTGTTCTCTCCTGACAGATGCTTTTGCTGCTAATAAATCCTGCCTGTGATATCACAGTTCACTGCAGCAGCTGGCTTGGAATCGAGACATCAACACATGAATCAGACAGGATGAGAGGAGGAGGAGGCTGAAGACAGAGGCTCCAACTACCTTGGTGACAAGGAACAGAAAAGAGAAAGAACAGAAGATTATAATAAGATCTGGAGGTTTTGCTTTTCTGCTAAGTGGGTTGGGTTTAAACTTCTCCCTGTATTCACCACCCACTCAAGGGTTAGGCAGATTGCTTCTGGGAGGGGCAGCCAATTGGAATTTTGGCAACCCAGAGGGAAGAGTTTGCAAATGAGATGTGCCATCTGATGTCCAGGTTGAAGAAGGAAAGAAAGAAGGAAGGAAGGAGAATGTAAGAAGGAAGAGGAAAATAAGTCCCATTAACCTTTCTGATATATTTGTCTTGGACACATTTCTAGCATGGTAGAAATAGCTTCCCAAGACTCACACAATTGGAATTAGTTCCATAAAATTTGATGTTCCTAAGAATAAGTTCAACTCCGTGGTGTAGCATTGAGGGTCATTCCAAATAGGGTCTCTTCTGAACTTTGTCCATCTCCTGCCACCTCTCCCCACATGTGCATAGAAAGGTAAACACAGAGAAAGTTTATTGAGTATTTGCTAAATACCAAGTTCTACGCCTGTGTTCTCATGTGGTCCTCTCAACAACCCTTTGAAGTAGGTCTTATTATTACTCTTATTTTCTAAACAATAAAGCTGAGGCTTAGCTTTATCAAATTATTTCCCATGTTCAGAGACTTACACAAAGTTGAGCCAGGTAGGCTGATAAACAGATCATGATGATGATTATCCAATGACTTTTTCAAAGAATGAGTTATGATTGAATGCATATAGATGTTCCTTCATATGCATCAGGCTCTGCTGTAGACATCCAGGATACCATGGTGAATGGTACAGGCTTCCAGAGATGACGCAGCTCCTCAAGATCAAACAGGCAAGCGGCAGAACCAGAATCCCAGCCTTAGTTTTCAATTCACAAATTTATTTTCCTATTAGACTCAGCTGCTTCCCAATTCACACATCTTCATATTCAAAGAGGCTATTAACCTACCACATCGCCACCACCTGGGGCCTGCCAAGCAAAGCAAATGGAGTTAGCATATTTGTAAATAAGGACTGCTGGAGTCGGAAATCATGGATCCCAGAGAAATGTCATCCCCTGTCTTTCAGGGAGAAGACAAATGACATTGCCATCCTACATGGAGCATGAAGCTGAAGATATAATGACTGAGGAACCAACTCTGGCTCTGTGTGATCCTGGCAAGATGAATTCTCTTCTTGGGTCCTCATCTGTAAATAGAAGGGGAGGCATGAGTTGGTTCTAAGGCTCTTTCAGTCATCTTAGGAAGGGATCTATTTACAGTAGTTTCCCCCAAATAGACTTCAAAATTCTTGGAGATTGGGAGTTCAATGAAAATAAATTAGGGAGACAAGATCTGACTAGTTGATACATAGTTTTTTAAAACTCCTCTTATTCTTTCAATCTGTTAATATGCTGGATCTCACCCTCAGGTCTAATTAGCTGCAAGAGTCTCCTAAAGACTTGAAAATCCAGAAACCTAAGCTTTATCAGGAGAGAGCACTCATAGGCAATTATATTGGTGCTTTCCTGGGACTCCATACAAGACACACATGCACTTAGGAAAGTTATCCTTTGCTTTCTCTTCTCCATCATCTGGGTAAAAGAAAGCAGTTCAAAGCTTGAACTCAGAAACCAAATGGGAAATTGTCTGTGTTTAACTCCCATCCCTTGACTTCTCTTACCCTGTTTCCTCCTCTGTAAATTGAGGCAGTTTTCTTCCCTTTCTGTCTTTATCTTATTTTATTTGCAAACCATAAGAGACTCTTAAATATAGGGAACAAAGTGAGGGTTGCTGGAGGGGAGGTGGGTGGGTAGAGGGATGGGGTAATTGGTTGATGGACATTCAGGAGGGCACTTGATGTAATGATCACTGGGTGTTATATGCAACTCATGGATCACTAAATTCTAACCCTGAAACTAATACTACACTATATGTGAACTAACTTGAATTTAAATAAAATTTTGAAAGAAAAAAATGGAGGCAGTTATAATACATCTCTCCTTGAGTGTGATCTATATACTTATAGATTCGCCCCATGCCTGAAAGATAGTGGGATGTTCAACTGATCAAGAATGAAGCCCCTAGGGCCATCAAAAAGGCCAAGATCCTTAGAATGTTGCCATACTGGCTTGGGTAGCCTGGGCAGAGGGACCTTGTTACTCATAACTCACATCACTTACCACTTTGTATTGGGTACTTTCCAACTTGGGATGAGAAAGAATGAGAGAGAGTGAGAGAGAGAGAAGTGGGGAGATTTGGAAAGGATACTTGGTTGTAGAATCAGCTACACTGTGAGCACTTAACAAGCCACTAGTTTTCACAAGAGTTGTTGATAATGGCCTCCTTAAGGCACCCTCCTTTCTTCCCCTCACCCCACTTTGCTGAAGGCTGGGTCATTCATATAAAAAAATATCCTGGCCTTGTATTAGAAGACATGCTTATGCCTGAAAAGACAGTACAAAGAACCTGGTGCTTCCCTGCTCCATATCCCAGCTTCAACTCATTGTTTGTTTGCAAAGCTCTGAGCTCTTGCAGAGATCTGAAGCTTGGAGGAGACACAAGGGATTCAGAGAACCAACCCATATTGCTTATTTATTTCCCCCAACCATTATTGAAGAGTATTTAGCAAGCATATTTCCTGAAGGCCATTCTCCTTGTAAGAAACCCCATTGGTGGTTTAATTAAGCTTACATAAATACTAAATGGATTCAAACAGAATGGGGTTTGCTGATTTGTTGTGTTGAAATAAATCCTTGTTCTGTTCTAATTGAATAGATTGAACACAGACTGCATTTGTTCTTATCCTGAAGCCACTTTCATGGGAGCGATAAACTGGAAATGTTATCTGGCTTGATATGCCAGTTTTGCTGGGAAAATCACTCTGCCAGTGGTGAGGGAATGGAGGAGCTAAAAAGATCTTTGTTTTCAAAGTCATACGTCACAAGCCAAGGAGACTTTTAAAAAAATCATGGTCGCTTCTTGTAAGCGTATGGTGAAACAGGCGCCTCATGTATGGCCAGTAATGTTGCAAATTAAAATAACCATCTTGAAAAACCATTTTGGAGGTGTTAAAAGAGAACTTCAAGATTGCCATAATGCTTCATGGTTCCATCCAGGAATTCCACACATGGGAATCAAATCCAAGGAAACAACTACAACCTGGAAAAAAAAAACTGTATGTGTGAAGATGTTCATTGTGGTGTTAGCTATAGCAGCAAAACAAAACAAAACAAAAAAAGTCACAAAGAAATTTTGCAACAAACCTAAAGAAGAAATGATTAAGTCAGTTATGACACTTTCTCAATAGAATGTTATGCAGCTAACATGGTGATTACAATGATTATGTGGAAAACTATTTGGAGTATAATAAAATAATATAATATGTATAATATATAAATAATATAAATAAATCTAGATACAGGTATACACTATAAATTAATTTAGCTTTTAAAAAATATGCCACTCAGCATGAAATAGCCAAAATAGGCAAACCCATAGCGATATAAAGATGGACATAGTGTTTTTCAGGGGCTGGAGGAAGGAAAGAACGGGGAGTGACTACTAATGGATATGGGGTTTCCTTCTGGGGATGATGAACATGTAGATACCCGTGATGGTTGCATGACACCGTGAATGCAACAATGCCACTGGAGTGTACACCTGAAAATGGTTACAATGGTTAAGCTCATATTTTGTGTTTGCCACAATTAAAAAAGAAAAAAGATATGACAAAGGATGAAAAATGAAAGAAAGTACCCCCCAAAATCCGAATAGCAGTTATTTTAGGACAGTGGGAACATTTTTCTGTTTTTGAAGTTTTCTATCATATTCATATTACAGAAAGGCAGACTCATGTAGTATTAGAATCCAGCACAGAATGCTAGGGGTGGGGACCCCCTAACCCCCACCCTTCACCCCCAGCCAGTGCAGATGGTAATATATAGCACTGAATACATATTCTAGAAAAGAAAAAAAGATCAAAACTCAAGAGTCTAAGTTTCCATCTTGGGAAACTAGATAAAGAAGAACAATACAAATGTAAAACAAATAGAAATAAATAAATGATACAAATGAGAGCACAAATTAATAAAATAAAGAAAACCAGGAAACTAATAGACAAAAGCAATGAAACCAAAAGCTGGTTTTTTAAAATGTCAATGAAATTGATAAACTACTAGTCAGGCCAACCAAGAAGCAATATGGAAGACACAAATTACTCCTATCAGAAATGAAAGAGGGGACATCACTACTGATCCCATAGACATTAAAAGGATAGTAAATGGATATTGTGAACATCTCTGTGCCCCACACTTGGTTACATAAATTAATTCCTTGAAAGACATAAACTACCAAAGCTCACACAGGAAGTAGATAATCCAAATAAGCCTATATCTATTAAATCGAAATTGTTGTTAATAGCTTCCAGACACAGATGTTTTTCACTGGTGAATTCTATCAAGCATTTCAAGAAAGAAATGAAACCTATTCTCTCCACTGTGTTCCAGAAGATAGAAGCAGAGAGAACACCTCCTGATTCTTTCTGTGAGGCCAGCATTACCTTAATACCCAAACCAGATAAGAAAGGAAAACTACACACCAATATCTCTCACGAATATTGATGCAAAAATCCTCAAGAACACATTAGAAAATAGAATCCAACAATGTATGAAATTAATTATACACCACTACTGAGTAGGATTTATTTCAGACTTATGAGGGTGGTTCAGCATTGACCATCAAGTAATGTAATCATATCAACAGTAAAAGAAAAATCATATGACCATATCAATAAATGGAGAAAAAGCATTTGACAAAATCCAACACCCATTCGTAATAAAAACTCTCAGAAAACAGGAAAACCTGATACCTATTCATAATAAAAAGTCTCAGAAAACTTCAACTTGATAAAAAAACAATCTAAAAAACCTTACCATTAACATCATACCTAGCAGTGGGAAAATATCAGGAAGTAGGCAGTAATGTCTCCTTTTATCACCCCTATTCAACATTGTACTGGAAGTTCTAGCTCATGCAATAACACAAGAAAAGGAAATAAAATGTGTAGGGAATGGGAAGGAAGACAAAATGATGTCTGCTTGCAGATAACATGATTGTCTATGTAGAAAATCCAAAGAATCATCATCAACAACAACAAATCTTCTGGAACTAATAAGTGGTTGTATCAAGGTCATAGGATCTAAGATTAATACCAAAAGTCAATTTTCCCTATATTCCAGCAACAAACAATTGGAATTTGAAATGAAAAGCAAAATATGATGTTGCATCAGTACAAAAAAAAAATGCTTAGGCATAATTCTAGCCAAATGTGTGCAGGATTTATATGAGGACAACCATTAAACTCTGATGACAAAGATGAAGATCTAAATAAATGAAGAGATATTCCATATTCGTACAATCAGAAGACTCAGTATTGCTAAGCATTTGGTATTATCAGGGTGTTTTGGATTTTAGTCATTCTAATATGTGTGTGATAGTATCACATTATTGTGATAGTTCCCAACTTAGTTCAGTGCAATCTACTGAATGCAATCCCTGTCAAAATCTCACCAAGTCATTTTGTAGATATTGACAGACAGCTTCTAAATTGTATATGGAAAGGCAAGAGACAGATTAGACTGACTGGAACAATTCTGAAGAGGAAGACAAAGTCAGGGGGCAGATACCAGCGTCAAATTGTCAGTAGGATAGAATAGAGAACCCAGAAGTAGACCCACATACCTATAATGAACTGATCTTTCACAAAGGAGTGGAGACAATTCAGTGGAGAAAGGATGGCCTTATCAACAAAAGGTGCTGAAACACTTGGACATCTTATGCAAAAAAAAATTCACAAAAATTAAAACAAAATAGGTCTTAAATGTAACTTGCAAAATTATAAAATTTCTAGAACAAGAGAAAACCTAGGTGAACTTAGATTTGTTGGTGAGTTTTTAGATATAACAACAAAAGTACACTTCATAAAGAGAAAAATAGGTACATTGGATTTTATTAAAGTTAAAAACCTCTCTGAGAGAGACACACTTAAGAGAATGTGGAGGAGCACCTGGGTGGCTCAGTTGCTTAAGCATCTGACTCTTAGTTTTGGCTCAGGTCATGATCTTGTGGTCCTGGGATTGAGCCCAGGGCTCCCCACTCAGTGGGGAGTCTGCTTCCCCTTTCTCTCCCTCTGCCCCTGCTTATGCACTCTCTCCCTCTTTCTCATAAATGAATGAATGAATGAATGAATGAATAAATAAATAAATAAATCCTAAAAAAAGAGAGAGAGAATGTGGAGGCAAGCCATAGGCTGGCAGAACATATTTGCAAAACACGTATCTTTTGATAAAAGACCTTTGCCCGAAATATACAAAGAGCTCTTAGAACTCAATGTGAAGAAGACTAACCCAAGTAAAAAATGAGCAGAAGATCTGACACACACAACTTCACAAAAGACATGCAGATGGAAAATAAGCATATGAAAAGATGCTCAACATTGTATGTTGTTAGGGAATTGCAGATTATGGCAACAATGTGGTACTAGCATACACATAGGAGAATGACTAAAATCCAAAAAGCCCTGACAATGCCAAGTGCTGTTAAGGATGCAGAGCAACAGGAATGCTTATTCATTGCCAATGAAAAGCCTAAATGTACAGCCACGCTGAAAGGCAGATGGGCAGTTTCTTGCAAAACTAGACACAACCTTACCATATGATAGAGCAGTGATGGTCCTAGGTATCTACCCCAAATTGCTAAAAACTTATGTGTGCACAAAAACCTGCCCACGAATGTTGATAGCAGCTTTATTTATAATAGCCCAAATCTGGAAGCAACCAAGATGCTCTTCAATAAGTGAATGAATAATCTGTGATATATCTGTACAGTAGAATATTATTTAAGAATAAAAAAAAAGAGCTACCAAGCCATGAAAAGGCACAGAGGGACTTTAAATGCATTTTAGTCAGTAAAAGAAACCAGTCTGAAAAATCTACACACTATGTGATTCTAACTATATGACAATTTAGAAAAGGACACAACTTATAGAGACAGTAAAAAGATCACCGGTTGCCAGGGGAGGTTGGGGGGAGGGAGAAGATGGATGAATAAGGTGAGGAACAGGGCATTTTTTGGATGGTGAAACTATTCTGTATGATACCATAATCATGGGTATGTGTCATTATGCATCTGTCAAAACTCACAGAAGTGTACAACACAAAGAACCTTGATGTGAACCAAGGACCCTAGTTAATAATAACATATAATAGTTGTAACAAATGGGCCACAGGGATGTGAGATGTTCATAACGGGGAAAATGATGTGCTGATGTGGGGGAGCAGGGGTAGAGTGTGTACATGGGACTTTGTATTATCTGCTCAACTTTCCTGCAAACAGAAACTTCACTAAAAAATTGAATTTTTTTTTTAAGTTCGTCATGGCTGCTGAGGTAATCCGTACCTTAATAGGGGACCCTCTCAGCAGATAGGGCAAAGCCACTTTGGAAAGGCAACTTTCCTCCAAAATCATTACTATGAGCTCTCGTTTGGTGTTCGAATGACCTCTTCATGGCTTCTGTCACCTGGTGACAAAGAGTTGCAATGGTCGTTCTGATCAGCTTGGCAGTCATTCAGGTGGGCCACCTTACAGAGTAGTAGTGGTCAGGCTTGCATTTCTGGAGTTAGGCTTTCTCGGTGCATTCTTGGCTCTACCACTTGCTAAGCATATGAGGCTGACTTTTCATGGGTGACATGAGCACGTACCTCAAAGTTTGTTGCAAGGATTAAATAAGCTCATCCCTGGTGCCTAGTAAGTGTTCAATAGATGTGAGCTGCTATCTGTATTATTTATTTAAGTCTCACCCAAGGCTCACATCAACAAGGAGAAGATGAAGAGATTCCAACTCACATTATTTCTGGGCTGTCAAAGCGCATAAAAAAGAAGCCAAGATAAGATGCTTGGAAGCTGTGGAAACACTGCCCAGAGGAAAATAAAAGGAGAGATGTACAGATCAAAATGGTTTGAACTGTCCTCTGCCCTTTATCTGGGTGCCCAAAATAGCTCACCCCAAATCGTTTCAATAATCCCCTTCTGTAAACTTGACCCTAACCGTGTTCTTCCCTGGGCAGAAAATGTGATCAAGTGTGAGACCTTACCTCTGAGATTCTCAGTGACCCCACCCTGGACCTCCCGCCTCTTAAACCAGGGCCCTTCACTTAGCTCTTCCTGACTGTGTTCTCTTTTTCTGTTTGTTTATATTTTGTTCCACATGCCTGGGGCCCGCGGCAGGGAGAAAGAACACTTTCGCAAAAATAAACATTGCTGTCTTACGCTTTTCTTGCTAGAAACTGTTGAGAGAACCTAGTTTCTTCACTATAGGGAAGCTTAAAGCACAGAAATTGCTTCCCATTAAGTTTAGTATCACAGGACTCTGAAGGGGCCCTGAAGGACTCTATCCTACCTGGTACCAGGATCTCCTCCACGATGTGTTGTCAGTTTCTTGCCTTCCATGTTTGGGACTCGCTTCTGTTCTCAAGATCCCTGTAGCCTCTTTAGTAGCCATGATACATTACATGTATCATGTAATCATACATACAACTTGGGCTAAGTTTCCTGCAGACCCCTTAACTTGCTAACTTGCTGCCTTCTCTCCTTTCCCTGCAGGGAACTAAGGACAAGAGCTGACCTCCCTAGTTCCTGTTAATTCCTCTTACATCGCCCACATTTATTGCTCAAGAAAACGCCATAAAAATCCCTTTGTCTCTTTTTTCTTCTACCTTTTCTCTCGTTCACTATTGAATTTAATACTCCTACATTTGGCATGTGCTTTATGATATGTGCGCCACCTCCCTAAATTGTAGAACAAAAACAGAAAAAAAAAAGCATTTGCTCAAACTGACATTTTCATCTCAGCTCACTCATTTGGGAATGACAGGCTATAATTTGCCACCAGGTTCACATCCAAATGCATAGGTTAGTGCTGACATCATGTGATTTTTCTACCATAGTCATCTCCGGCTTGTGTGTGCTACACGGAAGGCCATGCTTAGGTCAGCAGATATTGCAGTGGAAAAACAAGAAAAAAGGAAAAAGCTCTTGGCTTCCCTAAGCTGCTTAATGCACCAAACGCGATGCTCCACTTAGGTCCCTTTGGCGGAGCAGGTGGGTAGGTCAGGCCATGCATGGGAATGCTGCATTTGTTGAATAAGGCTGGTTTCCCTCTTCTGTTCACTCATTCTAGTGCAAACACACTTAACCTTTGATGCTGTAAGTAAACAGATTCCGTAGCCAGGGTAACCAGGATCCACTCCTGGCTCCAAAAACAGAGGGTAGCCAGCTGGGCAAGGCAGAAACATAGCCATAGCTCATCCTGCTTCCTGTGTTGTGCCCTGTGTTCACTCGCTAACTTGTCCATCCACCTGGCCGAGAAGGGACCAGATTTACTTTACTCTTTTCCCCTCCCTTTACCTTGGTTTCTCTGCTGCGTATTGCTTCTTGCTAGGTTAGAGACTTACTGTGTTCTCCCAGCAGCTGTCTCTTTGGTAGCAAATTCTCTTATTGCATACTTCTTCCTGGAGTTGATTTTGTAATGTTTGCCCGTGAGCTCACTTTCAGCAGGAGGTGTGCACATGCCTCGACTGGGGAGGGATGCCACAGTCTGGTTTCACCATTGCCTCTGCCAGAGAGTCCTCAGTTTCTGGCTAGCTTTTACATAATTTCATGGCTTGGAGTTTCTCCTCTGCTGGAGGAGTTAGAACTCAGGCTTATCATCTGTAGTCCAGGCACAGGGTTCTAATATTTTATGAATAACTACTTTCCATCAGCGACATTCTGAGCAGGCATTCTCTGCTGGGCTCCATCCTGGGACTGCAAGGCACTTTTTCATCCCTGTTTACAGACTTAGAATATCTTTCCCTGCACTCTGATTTATTCAGGAGTCCCCACACCGGCATCTTGCAGCCCAGAGGGATCACAACCTTGACTATGGTTTCTCTGAGGACATGAACATCGCAGCCTCCGAGGTTCAGACTCTGCTCTCCATGGGGCCTGTAAGGTCGTCATTGTCCCAAGATCCCCTGAAGACCATCCTTTCTTGCTTTGACACAGGACTGTATTTGATTTATTTAAAATTATTTTATCTAGTAATGTGACAGTTTCGAGAACGGAAAAAGGGTTTTATGCAATGTTTTTGTCTCCCCTTGTTTGCCAGGGGAGCTGCACTGATTCTCAGTGTCTGCTTTCTGGAGCCTTTTGTGATCATTTGTGAGCTGGTGATAACTTCCGGTTTGAGGCGGTGACCATGTATAGACTCTTCTACCAGCTGGGATGCCAAGCCATCACGGGCTTCAAACCCATACTGTAGGGAGTGTTATGAAATTGAGAGAGACCCAAAGATCGTCTGCTTGCTCAGAGAACCAAGATCTGGGTGCAGGTTATGAGCACCTAACTGAGATCTGACCTTTGCCATGTCTATTCTGATTCTGTGGGGCAGAGGAAAGAAAATGGTCTGAGTGGTCCACTCATGGCGTGGAATGTCTAGCATCTGGGAGTTGACCAGCGCTAAACTGTACCGTGTTCTTGTGGCAGCACACTGCTTCCTGATAAATACAATGCCTCTTTTTCTTTAAAGACAAGAAATTTGGTTGTGTCACCCTTGTTTTTTTGGCAGCTGAAAGAATGAGTCAGTCCTCCTGGTCCCGAGCAGGAAGAAAACAGTACCAGACATCAGAATCAGGGATTACTATTTCAGCAGCCAACATGAGGAATGATCCTTTGAATCAGAGATGCCTTGAATGGCTAGTGGGCATAAAGTTACTGCCTTCCCCCCCGACCCTCACCCCCCACCCCCTGCCAAACTGATTGCTCCTCTTGGGGTATTAACATATGAGTACCACTCAGAAAGGACTTGCTAGTCTACGGCCATACCACCGTGAATGTGCCCAATCTCGTCTGATCTCGGAAGCTAAGCAGGGTCGGGCCTGGTTAGTACTTGGACGGGAGAAAGGACTTGCTAGTTCGGGTGATGTTTCAAGATCCCCACCACACAAAGTCAGGAGGGCCAGGGAAAGAGGTTTCTGGAAAGGGGGCAGAGCGTAGCCATAGAATACACCTCATTTTTCTGTGAGGTGTCCTGATGGAAGCAGCAGGTCAAGCAAAATAGGCTCAAAAATCCTTTTTCCCTACAGGAGCCTACAGGATCCACGATTCTCAGAGGAGAAAGGGCTTGGAGTGGTGCATTTATTCCAGGGGACATCAGCTCCCTTGTCTTTGGTCCAGGCACCTCCCAGCATGCGGAGGGAACTTCTGTTTACCAAGTGCTTAATCTCTGCCAGGCAGGAGTGATCTATTCTTGACACATCTGACAGAATGACCTTTTAAAAGTGAAATCAGATCATTCAATTCTCCTCAAAGACTATTCAAGAGGTATTTTCCTTGTGTGCAGAAAGATCCAATGACTTATCCTGACCTATTTGATCTGACCACTGTTTCCTCAACTAGTTGGTAACTTACCACAGCTCTGCTTGTTTACTATAGTCCAGCGTTTTTCTGTATTTTTTTCTTTTCTTTCCAATTTTAGTTTCATTGTGTATGTATTTTTTCTTGTGGTAAGAATGCATTATGAGATCTACCTGTTAATAAATTTTTAAGTGTGCAATGCAGGGTTGTTGACTACAAGTGCAATGTTCTACAATTGATCTCTAGAACTTATTATCTTGCATAACTGACACTTTCTACTCCCCATTTCCCCGTTCCTCCAGCCCCTGGCAACCACTATTCTGCTTCTATGAGTTTGAGTGTTTTAGATGCCTCATGTAAGTGGAATCATGTAGTATTTATCCTTCTATGACTGGCTTGTTTCACTCAGCATAATGTCTTTGAGGTGCATCCATGTTGTGATAGAGCAGGAATTCCTCCTTTTAAAAGGCTGACTAAGGGGCGCCTGGGTGACTCAGGCTGTTAAACGTCTGACTCTTGATTTCAGCTCAGGTCATGACCTCAGGGTCATGAGATCAGCCCTGCATTGGGCTCTGGGCTGGACGTGGAGCCTCTCTCCCTCTGCCCTCCCCCCACAAAAAAGGCTAAGATTCCATTGTATGCATGTAACACATTTTCTTTATCCACCTATCTGCTGATGAACATTTAAATTGTTACCATACCTTGACGACAGTGAATAGTGCTGCAATGAACATGGAAGTGCTCATATCTCTTTGAGATCCTGATTTCAATTCTTTGGGATAAATACCTGGAAGTGGGATTACTGGATCATATGGTATTCCTATTTTGAATTGTTGGAGGAACCTCCAAACTGTTTTCCATAGCGGTTGCACCATTTTGCATTTCTACCAGGAGTGTACAAGGGTTCCAATTTCTCTATAGTATCGCCGGCAGAAATTGATAGGCATTTCTCCAGAGATGACTACATGGGCCAACAAGTACATGAAAAGATGCTCAGTGTAACTAATCATCAAAGAAATGCAAATCAAAACCACAATGAGATATCACCTCACATCTGTTAGAATGGCTATTTGTCCTTCTGTTCCTTGATATTTCTTAGCTTGTTCTGACCTGAGGCCCTTGGTGCTTGCTATTTTTTTTTCTGGAACACTTTCCCCCTTAAGTCATCATCTGGTTGGCTCCTTCTAGTCATTGGAATCTCAACTCAACTCATATTTTATTAATTCAGAGAAGCTGACCCTGACCACCCTATCAGAAGTAGCTCTTCCTATCACTAATCACCTTGGCCTGCTTTATTTATTTTTATTTTTTTATTATTATGTTCAGTTAGCCAGCATATAGTACTATATGCTGTTTTATTTTCTTTCTGGCTCTCATCACTGTCTGTGATTATTCTCTTCATATTTGTTCACTCTCTCCCCATGAGCACAGAGATCTTGACTATCTTATTCCCCACTGTATCTCCCGTCCCTAGAGCTGGTCCAGTCTTTAGTAAGCACAGTGGCTCAGAACATGGCCTCCATAGCCAGCTGTCCGGGGCTCAAATCCCAGGTCTGCAGTGGACTTGTTGTGTGACCTTTCTCCTACTACTGAAACTCTCTGTGCCTCACTTCTTTCATTTGTGATAAAAATTATTCTTTTTTTCATCGAGTTATTCTAAAGATTGAAAGAGTTGACATAGGGGAGCCTGGGTGGCTCAGTGCGTTAAGTGTCTGCCTTCTGCTCAGGTCAGGATCCCAGGGTCCTGGGATTGAACCCTGCCCTGGGCTCCCTGCTCGGCGGGGGTATACTTCTCCCTCTCCCTCTGCCCCTCCCCCCCACTCATGCTCTCTCTCAAATAAACAATATCTTAAAAATAAATAAATAAATAAATAAATAAAGTGCATAGTGCATAGAAAGCACCCAACAAATGCTAATTATTATCATTGATTGCAAATATATTGAATGAATGAATGAATGAATGAATGAATGGATGGATGGATGAATGAATGAATCAAGCATTTCCCCATATCAATTTCATTTACTTCCCATGGCAAACATGCTTATACCCATTTTATGAGTGATTTTAAGAAAATCACCTGGGTTTTTACATCCAGAATGACTTGGACAACGAGTCCATCCCAGGTCCCCCTGACTCCAGACGAAAGGCACTCTTCCATTAGACCACACCCACTCTCCTGCCTCCCTGGTCACTAGCCTCTGTCATGCATCTTGGCCTTGCACAGGGTTGGTTGTCCTGAGAACCCTTGCTCCCCATATCTCATAAGCCATTGTCAGCCTGTGCCTTGATCTTGAGTAAATGCCCCACTTGCTCCTGGGTGTGCTGCTGAGGATTTGCTGCTCAGATCTGTTCATCCCAGCAGCTCTTGATGGCCCTCAGCAAGGAGTAACCAAAGGGACTTTTAGAGATGAACACCTGCTCTGTTCTTACACCATCTCTTGCTATGTACATTGAAAAAGTAGTGACTCCCCTGGGCTCCCATCCTCATTAGCTCTATCTTTACACCAAATTATTCTGTCCGCTTAGATGGCAGAAATGGCCCCACTATTTTTGTGGAACTATCTTCCAACTTCGCTTATTCTCAGCTTCTGCATCCAAGAGAAAGTGGGAAAAAATAAAAATAAACATTTCTCCAGGAGGAAAAAAGTCTGAAGACTTCAAATCAGGTTGGAAACTGTGGCACAGGTTTTTCATCTAACCTGGCTTCCATAATTCATGAACTCCCAATCAGGCCCATATTCCAGCATGTGGTTTGATATGTATTGTGGAAGAATACTTGAAATTCAGACTTCTCTAGAAGTTCTTGAGATAAACCTTGCAAATGTTCCACTGTCTCCTCATACATAGATTTTATCTGCTGCAAATTTTGGTCTACTTATTGTACAATTCAGCACCTTGAACCAGGCGTACATAGTAGATATGAATACATAAATTCCAGGTGGGAACAACGTTGAGCACTATCTTACAACTAATATCTAGCCATTTGCAGATGTTAAATGAAGTGGTCATAATCCTGAATTCTTCCTGAATGCACTATCGGGATACGAATTACAGGTATAACATCATCATTGGTTCCATTCATTATTCACTCCACAAACAGCGAGAGCCTGCTATATATACCCCAGGCCCTGTGTTGGACACCGGAGATACAACAGTGAAAAAGATATTTTCCCGTAGGGATATCAGGGTCTACTAAGGAAAGAGACTGGTCATTGGGCAGTTATAATATAGGACGATACATCCTGGGTGTAAGGAGTGTGCTGCATAGTGGTAGCAAGGAAAGGGGCTCCCAGCGCAGCTCCTGGCCTGCTTGTGGGGGTTCATGACCCACTTTTGGATCCTCAACACTCTTTTGGGATAAGGACAAGAAACCCAAAGACTTCCTCATCTTCCTTTTTTGGCAGACAGCAAGTTTTTCAGACTCTTCCAAAAATACTCTTCCAGTCCTGGCCCAGTGGTGCCCAGAGATCCCTGGCTTGTTCTTCTTGCCTGTGTTAGCATTTGGCTCCTACAAGCCCTCCACCTGAGGATCTCTCATGAGGCTCACGGGAGATTCATGCTGATGAGTGATGGACACTGAAGCTGTCCATTCAGTGGCAAAAGCTAGTCCACCTGCTTTCCACGACTGGGTGGGTGGGAAAGCAAGGCCCTGTGTTCTGCTCCTGGGAGTCATCAGTGAAAGGCCAAAGTTTGGCTTTTCTGAGCTGCTGGTCAGGCCCACGGAGCAGCTTGGTACCTGATGGAAGCAGGGAGAGCAGTGATGAGCCACCTTCCACTTCTGTAGATTCTTAGCCGTGTCTGGATCTGCTTCAGAAGGGTGGGGGGGGCGGGTAGGGAGTAAATAGGCCCAGTGTGGAGGGAGGGCAGAGGGAGGTAAGGCTGTGAGTGCTTGTAAGTGTTCTTCTGGAAAGAGGCAGCTAGGACCCCAGGTAGGAGGTGAGGGAAAAGGAGCCCCTGGAGAGAGGTGTTTGGGGTCCCCAGGGAAGAAGGGCAGGCAAGGAGCACTGCTCAGGAGCTGGGTAAGGACACCAAAGCACTTGGAGGTGGCAGACAGACGGTTGGAGGCAGATCTTGGAATAGAAGTAGCAGGAATAAAAATGGAAATAAGTCATGCTCAGAAAAACTGAGAAGGCAGCAGCTGTGGGAAAAAGATCCTGGGACCATCTTTGTGTCTTATCTTTCTATCCAGTCCCCATGGACCACAAGATGGAGGCTGTAACTGGAGAGCACCCTTGAGCTCTTCATGATTCCAGTAGGAGCGCTTGGTGTCAGAGTTTGGCTCTGAACCTGGAGGCTTGTGAACTAGCCAGGTGTCTCAGCAGGAGGCCACCCCAGCATCCTCTGCCTCTTGTCATTTCACCTCCTCATCACTGCCCTGCCTTCAGCGAAGCCTTGGACTCCTGCTGCCCAGTCTCCCTCTCCTCTGCTGGGCTTGCCTTCACCGTGGCAGGACCAGCCAGCCAGCCAGCCAGCAGTCAGGATTTTTGCATCCTAGGTGAAAGAGTATGAATGTGGAGTCTGCAAGGAAAAGGTCTGTCATTTTTCTTTTCTTTTTTTCTTTTTTAAAGATTTTATTTATTTATTTGACAGATAGAGACACAGCGAGAGAGGGAACACAAGCAGGGGGAGTGGGAGAGGGAGAAGCAGGCTTCCCGCAGAGCAGGGAGCCCGATGTGGGGCTCGATCCCAGGACCCTGGGATCATGACCTGAGCTGAAGGCAGACGCCTAACGACTGAACCACCCAAAGGTCTGTCATTTTTCTAAGACTGTCACAGGGTGCAAGAGCCCCCACCTGCCCTGAGAAAGAACCACTCTCAGCCCTGGACACCATCCCTGACCCTTCCCCTTCTTCAGTGACATGGCACCTCTCCTTGACTCCCATCATGGACTTTCCATCATTGTCCGCATCAGCCCCACCCTGCAGGAGCCGTCTCTCCGACTTCTCCACCAAAACCTCTGGTCCATCAGCTTGCTCACTTCCTCAAGCTAATTCTGCTTTACCAGCCAGTGGAAAGCTTCTAGGCCCTTCCTCTCCCTCCTAGTCTTTCATCCCCCGACCTGACTTCCTAGTGCATTCAGCCTGGGCTCCTAAGTTCAATTACTTCATGGTTCTCTCTCGGGCATCTTCCATTTCCCTTGTCTTTGTGGAAGATCTGAAGATGCACTGGAGCAAGCTGTATGGTGGCCCCATGCCCAGATTTATGGGCAAAATCTCACCGGGGCACCTGGGGCATCTCAGTAGTCCTGTTATTGACCATGGTTGTCTCTTCTGCTTATTTATCTTGGGAAATCCTACAAGACTGAGCCACCTGTCTTCAAATTCCCTTATGTGATCCTCCAGCCAACCCCTCTCTCAAGGAACAGCCTTGCCTCTTGCCAGGAAAGAGAGGCCTGTGGGAATAAACTCTTTGAACTTCCTGCTTGCCATGCTAACTGTAGCCTCCCTTTGACAGGTGAGGATCAGAGAAGGAAAATGCTCTCCCTGAATGCCTTCAGCTCATGAACAGCTGTGAGAATGTTCTGCTTTCTCCTGCTATCTAGAAATGCTTTCTTCTCTCTGTTTATTGTAATTATCACTAGCAGTAGTCGTATTCTTGGTAGGAGCACTAACAGTGGTGGGCAGCCTTCATCAGTCATTAAAACAAGTATTTCTTGAGTAATTCCTAGGGACCAGGTCTTAACGCGTACCTGTTACATCCTGGGCAATAAAGTGAGCCTGTGGGAACTGGTGTCATTGTATAGCTGTGCGAATGCACAAGCAATGCATACTTACAAGCATGCACACACCCCATGCTAACCCGCGCTGGGCATACGTGTCTGCAGAAGCACAGATCCCCTGCAGAGGTGGGCTCGTGCACAGATGTGCCCATCACTTTCATCCCGTTTTAGTGGCCCCCGGTCTTGCAGATACCTTCCCCGATGACAAGCGCACACCACCTGTGAATGGAGACGCACCGAGAACTGTGCTCAACAGGCCCATTAATTCATCAGGCACTCACTTAGGCACTCACATTAGAGCAAATGGCTTCTGGGGGCTCGGGAAGGACTGTATTTATTTTCTGAGAATGGCCATTAACCCCGGATGGGAGGGTGCGAGAGGCCACATTAGCCTCTGGTCAGTGTCTCTGCCGGGTGCCATTGCAGAATTAGTGTGTGGTTTATTTATGGGCCTGTTATCCTTTAACAGGGTCCCAGTTTGGCCCAGGGATAATGAGATGGGTCTTTAGGGAGCATCTGTCTCTGCCCCCCACACCCACCACACACACACAGCTGAGGGCAGCTCTGAGGAGCTTGGCCTCTTAAGTGGCTGGTGATGGAGTGGAGAGGGAGCCAACTTTAGCATGCCCATTTATTTCCCCGGAGCTGAAATGCTCAGCAGCCCCTTCCCTCTTCTCCCCCACTGGACCCCTCCCTGGTTGACATATTTGCAGGCTGAGCAAAGTTCTGCCCCAGGCAGTCAAGGGCTTTGTGTCTCAGCTCTGCTGGGCAACCTTAGGCAAGTGGCCTAAACTTTCTGAGTCTTAGTTTTCTCTCTTGTTAAATTAAGACCTACATTTGGTACCCTTGACGTTAACTGAGGACCTCCTCTTGGCTTGGCATTGTGCTAGTTTCCAGGCTAAGAGGGGGACAGAAGCAGAGGAAGTTTCTGTTTTCATGAACAAGAATTAAAACAGTAACAACAACAATAACAACAACCCCCCCCCAATGGATCACTAATGAATGCACAATTCAGGCTTGAAAAGCAAGAGGCAAGAAGACCCATATGACATGGGGCTATGTCCTTGTCCAGGGGCTCTGAGAGAG
Source organism: Eumetopias jubatus (assembly GCF_037043125.1). Classification (NCBI taxonomy): domain Eukaryota; kingdom Metazoa; phylum Chordata; class Mammalia; order Carnivora; family Otariidae; genus Eumetopias; species Eumetopias jubatus. The sequence goes on from NW_028274818.1 coordinate 91,624,120, forward strand.
GGATAGTTGAGTTTGATGTGAAGAATGAGCAGGCCTTAATACCAGAAGGGCATGGGCAGGGTGCCCCAGGCAGAGGGCACAGCTTGTAGAAAGGCCTGGTAACTGGAGGGGACATGATGTTGTTGCAGAAACTGAGAGAGAGTCAGAAGGCCTGGCATGCTGAGAGGGAAGCCTGGCTGGAGGGAAGGTGGAAGGTGGGTGCTCCAGGAATTTGTACCGGGACACCTTGTTCTGGATTTGGCCTTTGTCTTAAGAAAAATTGAAAGTTGGGTTCCTGGGTAACTCCATCATTAAATATCTGCCTTTGGCTCAGGTCATGATCCCGGGGTCCTGGGATTGAGTCCCGCATCGGGATCCCTGCTCAGTGGGAAGCCTGCTTCTCCCTCACCCTGTCACTCTCCTTGCTTGTGCTCTCTCTTTCTGTCAAATAAATAAATAAAATCTTATAAAAAAGAAAAATAGAAAGCTGTCAAAGGTTGTAAGCAGAGGAAAGACTCACTCACATTTGCATGTTGAAAAGATCCCTCTGGCTGCAGCAGGGGTACTGAATTGGAAGGGCACCAGGGAGGATGTTAAGAGACTGGTTGAATGGTTATTGGTGTAGAAATGATGGAAGTGTGTCCTAGTCTGGGAGCAAAGGACACAGTGAGGGGTGGGATCATGTGAGGCATTGAGCAGAATCTGGGCAGAGAGGAGAGGAAGCTGCCAACAATGTCTTCTCTGTTTCCTGCTCACACCTTGCAAGGCCACTTCAGGATTAAATGAACTCATTTGTGACACACGTCTGGCACACTGTAGGTGCCCAATAAATATCAGCTCTTGTCCACCTGTTTCCATAGCTCTTTGCCATTTGATTCCCGTGGACTCTTTCACGGAGGGCTGGGACGCTAATCCTTGTTACCTTCTAGATTGTTCTAAGCTTATCATTTTCTAATTCCGCACTGAAGTGCCAACCGGCAGCCTTGGCTTGGCAGAGCTGCCAGGGAGAAGCCAGGCACAGATTGCAGCTGGGAGCAGTTCTGCTGGGATGTTCCTTGGCAGCTACCCCTCCTCTGTCCGATGAGAGCCGGCCAAGTCCCCTCCCTGCTTAGCACAAAGAAGGGGACACTAGACAGGCAGGCGAGGGAAGGGGACAGAAAACAGAAGAATGAAGTGGGAAACATATTGGGGTTTGTGGACAGAAGGAACCATCCACCTTCTGGTGTGTGGTTATCAGTGAATCACTTGACCCCCCGGAAGCCTCCAGTTTTCTCATTTGTAAAATGGGGTTAGTGACAGTTCCCGCAATGGAGTTCCTTTGCGAGAGTGAATGGGATTCTGTGATAGAACAAAATGGTTTATAAAGTACAGCGTGGCGAGAAAATAATTTGTGTGCGAGTAAGTCGGTGGGGTGGCTTTCAATTCGGTCAAATCTGGGATCAGACCCAAATTCTACCACTTCTGCCCCATGTAATGGGGGTTAGGGGTAAGTCACTAGCTTCTCCACAAGTCAGAGTCCTCACCCACAAACGGGAATCATAATACACGACTCATGGGACTGTTGTCAGAATGAAAAGGGAAAATAGTCTAGGTCTCAGACTTCATGAAGCTTATATTTCTAGAAAGAGAGAAATTAGCAAACATAGGCATACCATTTTCCTGTGCTTTGCTTTATTGTGCTTTGCAGATTCTGTGTTTTTCACAAGTGGAAGGTTTGTAGCAACCTTGCATTGAGCAAGTCTTTTTTTTTTTTTTTTATGTTATGTTAGTCACCATGCGGTACATCATTAGTTTTTGATGTAGTGTTCCATGATTCATTGTTTGCATATAACACCCAGTGCTCCATGCAATACATGCCCTCCTTAATACCCATCATAGAGCTAACCCATCCCCCCATGCCCCTCCCCTCTAAAACCCTCAGTTTGTTTCTCAGAGTCCATAGTCTCTCATGGTTTGTCTCTCCCTCTGATTTCCCCCCACTTCATTTTTCCCTTCCTTCTCCTAATGTCCTCTATGCCATTCCTCATGTTCCATAAATAAGTGAAACCATATAATTGACTCTCTGCTTGGTTTATTTCACCTAGCATAATCTTCAGTCCCACCCATGCTGATGCAAAAGTTGGGTATTCATCCTTTCTGATGGCTGAGTGAATACCATTGTATACATGGACCACATCTTCTTTATCCATTCATCTGTTGAAGGGCATTCTGGCTCTTTCCACAGTTTGGCTATTGCGGACACTGCTGCTGTGAACACTGGGGTGCATATGGCCCTTCTTTTCACTACATCTGTATCTTTGGGGTAAACACCCTGTAGTGCAATTTGAGCAAGTCTTTTGATGCCATTTTTCCAACAGCATTTGCTCAGTTCATGTCCCTCTGTCACATTTTGAGAATTCTCATAATATTTCAAACCTACTCCTTATTGTTGTATTTGTTATGGTGACCTGCGATTGGTGAACTTTGATGTTATTACTGTAAGTGTTCAGGGTCACCACAGACCACACCCGAATGAGATGACAAACTTAATTCATAAACATTGTGTTTTCTGATTGCTCCACTGACTGGACATCCCCCCCATCTCTCTCCCTTTCCCCAGACCACCTTAATCCTTGAGACACAACAGTGCTGAAATTAGCATAGTTAATAACCCTATCATGGCCTCCAAGTGTTCACAAGAAAGGGAGAGTCACGTGTCTCTCATGTTAAATAAAAAGATAGAAATGATTCAAATTAGGAGCTCCTGGGTGGCTTAGTTGGTTAAGCGGCTGCCTTTGGCTCAGGTCATGATCCCAGGGTCCTGGGATCGAGCCCCACATTGGGCTCCATGCTCAGCGGGAAGCCTGCTTCTCCCTCACCTCTACTTGTGTTCCCTCTCTCCTGTCTCTCTCTCAGTCAAATAAATAAATAAAATATTTTTAAAAAAAAGAAATGATTCAAATTAGCAAGGAAGGCATGCAGAAAGCCAAGAGAGGCCAAAAGCTAGGCCTCTTGTGCCAAACAGTTAGCTAAGTTGTGAGTGCAAAGGGAAAGTTCTTGAAGGAAATTAGAAGTGCTACTCCTGTGAACACACGAATGATCAGAGAGTGAAACAGCCTTATTTCTGATACAGAAAAAGTTTGGTCTGCAGAGAAGGTCAAACCAGCCACAACATTCACCTAAGCCAAAGACTAATCCAGAGCCAGGCCCTGACTCTCTTCAGTTCTGTGAAGGCTGGAAGAGGCAAGGAAGGTGCAGAAGAAAAATTGAGGCTAGCAGAGGTTGGGTCGTGAGGTTTAAGGAAAGAGGGGGTTTCCATGACATCAAAGTGCAAGGGGAGGCAGTAGGTGCTAATGGAGAAGCCAGACCCAGAAGATCGAGCTAAGATCATTAATGAAGGAGGCTACACCTTCAGTGTCAACAAAACAGCCTTATGGTGGAAGAAGATGCCATGTAGGACCTTGATAGCTAGAAAGAAGTCAATGCCTGGCTTCCAGGCTTTGAAGGGACAGGCTGACTCTCTTGTCAGGGGCTAATACAGCTGATGACTTTAAGTTGAAGCCAGTGTTCATGGCCCATTCCAAAAATCCTAGGGCCTTTACAAATTATGATAAATCTACTCTGTGCACTATAACAACAATGTCTAGATGACAGCGCATCTGTTTACAATATGCTTTACTGAATATTTTAAGCCCCCTGTTAAGACCTCATGCTCAGAAAAAAAATTCTTTCAAAATACTACTGCTCATCGACTATGCACCTGGTAATCTCAGAGCTCTGATAGAGATGGGCAATGAAATTTATGGGTTTTTTTAAAGATTTTATTTATTTGTTTGTCAGAGAGAGAGTGTGAGCACAAGCAGGGGGAGGGGCAAGCAGAGGGAGAAACAAGCTCTCTGCTGAGCTGGGAGCCTGATGTGGGCCTCGATCCCAGGACCCCCTGGGATCATGACCTGAGCTGAAAACAGATGCTTAGCTGACTGAGCGTCCTGAGATTTATGGTTTCTATGCCTCCTGACATAGTATCTATTCTGTAGTTTGTGGATCAAGGAACAAATTTGACTTTCAAGTCTTCTTATTTAAGAAATACATTTCATAAGGCTATAGCTGCCACAGACAGATTCCTCTAATGGATCTGGGCAAAGTCCACTGAAAACCTCCTGGAAAGGATTCACCATTCTAGATGCCGTGAAGAACATTGTGATTCATGAGAATAGGTCAAAATACCAACATGAAGAGGAGTTTGGAAGAAGTTGATTCCAACACTCACGGATGACTTTGAGGATGACCTCAAGACTTTCATGGAGGACATCACTGCAGGTGGAGTAGAAATAGCAGGACAACTAGAATGGGAAGTGGAGTCCAAAGATGGGACTGCACAGCTGCAATCCCATGGTAAAAGTTTAATGGTTGAGGAGTTGCTTCTTAGGGATGAACAAAGAAAGTAGCTTCTTGAGGTGGAATCTACTCCTGGTAAAGATGCTGTGAAAACTGTTGAAATGACAACAAAGGATGTAGAATATTCCATACACTTAGTTGTAGAGGGTTTGAGAAGATTGACTCCAATTTTGAACAAAGCTCTGCTGTGGGTAAGATGTGATCAAACATCATCGAATGCTGTAGAGAAATCATTCCTGACAGGAAAAATCAATGTGACAGACTTCATTGTTGCCTTATTTTAAGAAACTGCCATGGCCACCCCAACCTTTGGCAACAGTCAGCAGCCATCAATGTTGAAGCAAGACCCTCTACCAGCAAAGAGATCGTGACTCCATGAAAACTCAGATGATGGCAAACATTTTTTAACAATAAGGTATTTTTTAATTAAGGTATGGACATTTTTTAGGCATCATGCTATTGCACACTTAATAGAATACAGTAGAGTGTAAACATAACTTTTCTATGCCTGGGAAACCAAAAAATCCATTTGACTTGCTTTATTGTAATATTTGCTTTTTTTGCGATGCCTGCAGTATCTCTGAAGTATGCTTGTAAATCAAAGATCATTTTACAGAGTGATTCATGCTCTGGAGAAAGCAAAACAGTGTTTGGACATAGAGGGGCTGCCCTGGATGGGGTGGTCACAGTGGGGGACTCCCTGTGGCCATGACCCTCGAGCCCAGATCTGAATGTAAGAAGAGCCAATGACTAAAACCATCTAGGAAGATGTTTCTCAGGTGTGGCTGCTCCTTAGAATCGCCTGGAATCACCTCCAGCCCAGTTGAAAAGGAATCCTTGGGAGCAGGGCTCAAACATGTATTTTTTTATTATGAAGCTTTTTATTTTAATTCCTGTATAGTTAACATACATTGTAATATCAGTTTCAGGTGTACAATATAGTGATCACCATACATCATTCTGTGCTCATTACAAGTGCTCTCCTTAATCCCCATCACCCATTTAACCCATCCCCTTGCCTAACCCACCCCTCTGGTAACCATCAGTTTGTTCTCTAGAGTTAAGAGTCTCTTTCTTGGTTTGCCTCTCTCTCTCTCTCTTTTTTCCTTTGCTCATTTGTTTTGTTGCTTAAATTCCACATATGGGTGAAATCATATGGTATTTGTCTTTCTCTGACTGACTTATTTCACTTAGCATTATACTCTCTAGATCCATCCATGTCATTGCAAGCGGCAAGATTTCATTCTTTTTGATGGCTGAGTAATATTATATATATAACAATATATATACAACATTATCCACTCATCTATCAATGGACACTTGGGCTGCTCCTATAATTTGGCTATTGTAAATAATGCCGCAATAAACATCGGGGTACATGTACCCCTTTGAATTAGTGTCTTTATATTTTAGGGGTAAATACCCAGTAGTGTGATTACTGGATCATAGGATAGTTCTACTTTTAACTTTTTGAGGAACCTCCATACTATTTTCTACAGTGGCTGCACCAGTGCACATTCCCACCAACAGTGCATGAGTGTTCCTTTTTCTCCACATCCTCACCAACACCTGTTGTGTCTTGTATTTTTGTTCTTAGCTATTCTGACAGGTGTGAGGTGATATCTCATTGTAGTTTTGATTTGAATTTCCCTAATTATGGTGGTGTTGAGCATCCTTTCTTGTGTCTATTGGCCATCTGTATGTCTTTTTTGGAAAGATGTCTGTTCATGTCTTTTGCCCATTTTTAATTGGATTATTTGGTTTTTGGAGGTTGACCTATATAAGTTGTTTATATATTTTGGATACTAACCCTTTATCAGATCTGTTGTTTGCAAATATCTTCTCCCATTCAGTAGGTTGTCTTTTAGTTTTGTTGATTGTTTTCTTTTGCTTTGCAGAAGCTGTTTTAATTTAATGTAGTCCCAATAGGTTATTTTTGCCTTTATTTCCCTTGCCTCAGGAGACATATCTAGAAAAATGTTTCTATAACCTATGTCAGAGGACTTACATATTTATTTTTAAGGCTCCAGGTAATTTTTCTGCACAGTGAAGGTTGGGAATGGCTAAATACATATAATATGCAAGGTGCTGTATCTAAGGAGCCTAACATTTCCCAACATCTAATATCACCTTGTGTTGGTCTGATTGGGATGCCATACCAAATGACCACACATGGGCTTACACAACAGAAATTTATTTTCCCATGGTTCTGGAGGCTGGAAGTTGAAGATCAAGGTGTCTGCAGGGTTGGTCTCTCCTAAGGCCTCTCTCCTTGGCTTGCAGATGGCCACTTTCTCATTGTGTCCTCATGTGGTCTTCTCTGGGTCTTGCTGTCTATGTCCTCAACTTCTCTTCTTATAAGACACTAATTATATTGGATGAGGCTCTACCCATATGACCTCGTTTTACCTTAGTTTCTCTACTTACTGGACCTGTCTCCAAATATAGTCATATTTGAGGTATAGGGGTTAAGACTTCAGTATATGAATTTGGGAGAACACAGTTCAGGCCATAATATGCCTGATAGAGATAGATTTCTTTCTTGACTCTAAGCTTCCAACCGCTTTTCTGATTTCCCTATTTTTGTACTCTGCATTCCCCTTCTGTGTGGTCCTGGGCACACTCTTCATTATCAGGTCATTGGTTGCTAGAAGTTTGAACTAAAAGACTTCCAAACAGGGTCTTGGTGAAAGCCCTTATTTTCCAGGTGGAGATTGAGTGGTCAAAAAAGGAAAGAATTTGCTCAATTATTCACAGACAAATGGCCCAGAAGTAGGTCAATGCATCAGTGTTATTGCTGCCACCATTTCTGTTCTCCTGCTGCATAGACACAAGGGGAAAAGAAAACTCTGCTACCCTGGGTTTGCCACTAATTATATGACTTTGGGAAAGTTGGGCCATGACCTTGAGTGTTATCATCTGCAAGAAACAGATAATAGAAGGATGATCATGAGAAATGCATGGTGTAATGTGAAGACTCCTTACAGTAACTAGCATATAGCATGTGCTCTTATAACCTATATGATCCCCAGCGTTGTGCCTTGTGATGGGTGCCAAGGCCATCATGAGAGGGGAGAATGTGCTTCTGGCTTCTTAGGGTCTCCAAGTCTGGCACCTTGGTGCTATGTGTGAGCCCAGCTCTGGGTTGTAGGAGGGTTACATTCAGGAGAGGATGCACCAGGTAGAGGAGACCTAACATTAGGTAATCTTGTAGCCGCCATCTTCTTAAGGATAGTAGCCACCACTAATTCCGTACAAATTCTGCCTCCAGGCTATTATCAGAAACCAAAATCAAACCATGTGTCATGGGGCACTGTCACATGGGATTTGCACAGGACTCTATGGGATTCTCTCTGACATCTTGGCTGACAGGCTCTCTCCAAGGGAGGTGGGAGGAGAAAGTCTGTAGCTCAGTGGGATTGTAACATCAGGATTCGGCCTTCATGTCTGCAGGTTCCCCTTTTCTCTGATACTCTAGAGGCTGAATGATCAGATCAGCAGAGAAAGGAGTTTCTTTCTGAAAGGCTCAGGAATTGAGAGTGGCCAGCATTTGTAAGCTCTTCTAAGGAGATTGTCAGAGAGGAACTAATGCCAAGCAGTGAACTCTCAAATGGTGGTTAGGGTTTTCTGGGAGCCCAGATGAAGAGTAAAGAAAATTGAGATTTTCCAAAGACACAGTCCCACTTCCACATGGAGAAGGGAATGAAACCTAACGTCAAAAGCAAGAAAGAACATAGCTTTGTGTGTAGGTCCTGTCTTCCTACAGCCCTCCCGGCCACTGTCCACATGTCCATAACTGTAGACAATAGACTTCAGTTGTCACTGATGTCCTTCCCTCCTATCCCCACCCCCTTGGTGGGTTTATCCAGTTCCTGAGCCAGTTCTGACAAAGACAAGAAGTCCAGCCACAGCCTCAGCTCTACAAAGAGGTGGATCTGGAAGGAGAGCTGCTGCTTGGGAAGTCATGTGTGGTCTGATAGAGGTCTTACCACTAAGTCTTGGCATTCCTTATGCCTTCCTCCAAACCAGCACCAACTGGATTCAGAGCCCAGACTATAAAGCAACTTCCCCAACCCTCTCTCTGAAGCTTCCAAGCTCCTTTTCCCTCTGGGAATCTGTATCACAGATCTTCCATTCTCAGAATCACTTAGGCATCTCTGGGATGCAAGCAACACAAAACTCAGCAGTGTGGCTTGGGCCATAAAATGTTTATTCTAATCATTTTTTAAAAAAGATTATTTTAGAGAGAGAGAGATCGAGTGCAGGCAGGGGAAGAGCAGAGGAGCAGAGAGAGACAATCTCAAGTAGACTCCCCACTGAGCACAGATCCAGATGTATGGCTTGGCCCCATGACGCTGAGATCATGAGCTGAGCTGAAACCAAGAGTCACATGCTTAAATCAACTGAGCCACCCATGTGCTCCATATTCTATTCCTAAATACAGTTCCAGAGGTCAGAGGTGCCAAGGATAACTCCACAGCTCAGGTGTGCCATCTGGAACTGGAGCTATTTATCCTGCTCCACTTTCCTTGAGATACTGGGTTTTCACCCTTATGAGCGTTTCCTTGTGGTGGTAAAATGGCTATCACTGCTCTAGCCATTGCTTCTTCACACAACAGCGTCAAAGCAGGAACAAGGTGATGGGTAGCAGTAACAGAGCTTTTTTTGCATACCAGCCCCCTCTGTCTTAACTTTCAATGTAAATTTTCAGTGACTTTTGACATCACTGTCTATACAAAGAGTGCATAAATCAAAAGTGTGCATTGGATGACTTTTCACAGAGTAAACCCAGACATGAAACAAAGCTCAAACCACGAGACAGAATATCACCAGCAGCAACCCTGGTCACCTTCTGATCCCAAAGGCCCCCAAAGGAAATTGATAACCTGACTACAAACACCATAGGTGAGTTTTGCCTTTAAAAAACAACAACAACAACAACTTTATGTAACTGGAATCACACAACATGTCCTTTTAGGCAACTGTGTTCTTTTTTTTAAGATTTTATTTATTCATTTGAGACACAGAGATACAGGGAGAGAAAGCATGAGCAGGGTGAGAGGCAGAGGGAGAAGCAGGCTCCTCACTGAGCCAGGAGCCTGATGTGGGGCTTGATCCCATGACCCTGGGATCACGACCTGAGCCGAAGGCAGATGCTTAACCATCTGAGCCACCCAGGCACCCTAGGCAACTGTCTTCTTTTGCTTTGTGGGATTCATCTACACAGTTGAGAGTAGGCATAACTTGTCCATGGTCATTGCTCTATGGTGTTCCATTGCATAAATATGCCAGAATTTATGTGCTTTATTATTTATGGTTATTTGAGTTGCTTCCAAGTTTTGTAGATCATGGGTAGTGCTGTTATGACTCCCCATATATATATTTTGATAAATATATATCATATGCATATGTGTTGGGATAACCTAGGAGTGGAATGGAAGGGTCATAGGATTGCCTCTCTCTTTCCATGGACGAATGTCTTTCCCACAAGCCATCAGCATTTACTTGGCTCATTACAAGCCTACTCTGAAGATATTCCTTAGAATATCTTAGAGATATAATTTGTTCCCTGAGGCTGGGGACAATGCTACTTGATCAAAATCAGGCTTCTGGAAATGATGAAGACACAGAAATGTCAAGTGGATACCACTGTACTCTGCTATCTCTTCCTGATTGTTAGCTCAGAGTCTTCAGTGAAATGTGAATTTGTCTGGAATCATGTCCATGCCACTCACGTGGACATCCTTCCACTTACCCTACCTGGCCTGGAAGTGTGGTCTTTTTTTCCTATCACTATCTACCTGCCTTCTATCTGGGTTCTGTCTCCGTTGCGGACTTTTCTCTGGAGCCATGACCAAGCTCTTCCTTGACAGGTAGGCCTGAAGATGCTGTCAGGGGAGAATAATAACTATGGGCCAACATTCCCTTGCATGCACCTTGTCTCAAGTTTTCAATCTGCATTTCATCCCATCCAGGCCCCCTTCTGTTAGTGAATTTTCCAAGAGCGTCTATTTCAAGATCCCAGTGGGAATTATTTTTTTTAAAGAGGCACAATCCTCTCTTCATGTCATCAGACTAAAGATTCTGAACAATCTAAGGCTGATTTTAGGGCAGTTTTGAGTAAGTTAGCATGGGATTTCCCCAGAGTTGGAGTGCAGCATAGTATTTTAGGAGAATCTTAATACTGCAATAAGGATGGATTGACGTTGCATCAATTTCTATTCTCATTACAATAAAAGAGTCAGTGCGGTATTAGAATTTTACTGCCTGCAACATTTGGTGAATTACAGGGAGGTCTATTATGATTTCCCACACTATATTCTGTTTAGATTGGCAGTTTCTCTGGGAGTTTCTCAATAGACTGATAAAGCACAAGACAGGGGATTAGCTCTCTTGGAAGCTAAGAAAAGAGGTGATCGGGGTTGTTTATAGCTTGTGGGGATGGATTCTAATGGAAGAGCCCAGAGAGAGCGAAACTTTCACAGCATACAGAATGGCAAGGACTTAGGGAGCATATCATAGGATACGGCCCTATCCTGTGGAGTAATTCCCCTGGGGACCCAGGACAGGAACAACTAGAACAGAGAGACTAATGGATCTCCTTTTGGGACGACATCATAAGGAGAAATAAATTATACCAAATGTCTCCCAAGGGGATCGATTTTTTTTTCCCCTCCCGAAGAAAGGCTTCAGATTCAGATGAAAGTAACACATATTGGACAGCCCCAACTCCAAGCACCATGAATGCGGACTGTTTCATCCCAGACTCCCATGGTCCTATTGGGGAAGCCATCATTGTTATCCTCCTCCTCAGCAGCATTGTTTTAGATATGGTTTCCTGGAAACAGACTCTGAAATGCATACAGAAAGGGTTCCCCGGGATTACTCTCTGGAGGTACAGCTCTAAGGAAGCTGGTGGGGCAGAGTTGGGCAGAGAAGAGCTGACCTGCTATGTGGGCCCAACTGAGGACTCAGTGGCTCCCAGAGGGAAGGAGTGGGATGGCCTTTAGAATCATCCCGAACTGACACTAAAAGCTGCCACTTTGTGTCCGCACATCAGTCATTCATGGACTGGGGCCACCCCAGAGACAAAGCGTAACCTTGAGTGGGGAGGGAAGAGGCGTCAATAGCCCATATTCCTAGCACCCAGGGGACGAGTGTGTTAGGCCTGAAGAGGGGATCTGGGTGGAATATGACACTAGGCATCAGTGAATAATCAATTCAGTGGTTATCATTGAATTAATTAATCCATTCATTGATTGTCAGTGATAGTCATCATCACTATCATTTAGCAGAAGAGGCTCAAAGGAACCAAGTGACTTGCCCAAGGCCACATAGCTGGTAAATGGACCATCAGTTGCTCTGATTCCTGGGTCACTATGCTTTCTCCTTCCTGTGCACTGCTTCAGCCTCCATTTCTCTCAGGAGTCTGACTAAGGTTGGAGGATGGTGAGGGAATGAGATGATGAAGGAATGAGACCCCCCCCCAATCGAGGAAACAGTAACTCTGATGGAAGGCATCTAGGAACACCTTTCATTCGACAATGCCAGTGAACACCTGCTACATGCTGGGTAGTCCTCTGCGTGGTGTGGATATGTTGGTAAGAAGATGGAAAGACCCTTTTTCTCATGGAGACCTTATTCTAGTCCAATAAGTTTATCATCAGGGTGCCTGGGTGGCTCAGTCAGTTAAGTGTCTGACTCTTGATTTCGGCTCAGGTCGTGAGCTCAGGGTTGTGAGATTGAGTCCCACACTAAGCTCTGTGCTGGGGGTGGAGACTGCTTAAGATTGTCTCTCTCTCTTTGCCCCCTCCCACCTTTAAAAACATAGGTTTATTGTCCAGGACCCCTAGAGATCCATGATGGAGAAAACCAGCAGTAGCTGAGATTGGTTAAGTGGATTCTCATTGTAGAAACTGGGGCTGTATTGTATTTGGCTATAGATAATACAACACTCAACTGATAATAAGGAGGTTTATTATTCCTTTGTTCCTTAAAAATTCAGGTATTTTATTGAATGTAAGAGAACACTGAGGTAGGCAAGAGTTATTATTATTATTATTATTATTATTATTATTATTATATGGTGGGTGTGCAGCTAGACAGAAATTCCTACACCGTCATAGATGACAGACTTCTATTCTCTTCCTTCCACTTCAGACTGGATTTTAATATAGTTTGGGTTTGGTTGATGTCTGATTTCAAATGAGGGAAGGGGGACATTAACAGCTGAAGGCAAGCCAGCCAGCCAGTCAGTCCATCTCATGTAGGTGCCCTTAAAGGGTAGGACTCTGTCCTCTTGTCAGAAACAGTGGCAAATATATCTGGGAGTGCTGAATTTTAATTAGTGAGAGATGGACTCTTGCCCAGGTTTTCCATTTGGTCCTCCCTCAACAAAGGATTCCTTTCATGGTGATTTCCTAAGATGTGGGTCCACATTTGTCCTTCAATCATCAACATGCATCAGTTTCCAGATTTGAGCACTGGATTCTTCTTCATTGGATGGAAGATAAAAGCATTTACACGTATCCCCAAGAAGGAAACTTGCAGCCAGTTCTCTTTTCATTTTTTTCATGCTTTAGAAAAATATTTAATGTTATGAGAAATATTTATATTAGATCAAGCGAAAGATGAATATAGAATATGTATAATGCAATCCCCAGTTCTAAAAGTGGAGAAAAATAAACTGGAATGTTAACAATTATGACATTTGACTATGGGATGAAGGGTGATTTTCAGTTTCTCATTTATACTACACCTTATTTCCAGTACCATGTAGGGCTTACAGTTAAGACCGTGGCTTAGCATTGTGTCTTAGTTCTATCACTTACTTGGATGAGTTAAATAACCTCTCAGAGCCTCTTTTCCTTGCATGTAAAATCCAGTCCTCTTTTGACTTGCTCATGGCCGAGTGTAGCAGCGCATACCTACCCTGGACTTCTGTGCACTTTCCCAGGTTCTGCAGAACATCCGTTCTGACATAAAGGCATTCTTGGGCTTCTTGGCAGCCTGATAGAGGAGATATGAAGATTCCGCTAACTCTAGTCTCAGCAGGTAGAAGAGAACATCAGAGACCCGGAGACATCACTTAACCTTCTTAGGAAGGGCTCCGTATCTTTTCTTTACAGCATAGTAAAGAGTGTGGAGGCGGATGGCAACTTTTACTAGAACCTCAGCCCAGGGAAGCAGCCTTCAGAGAGTCAACCTGGGAGTTGATCAACTGCCTACTGAACATGTTCACCTTGACAAAGAGAAGAACCTTTCCTTTGTTTTGGGGGCTCCTGACCTCTCCTTAAGTAATTCTGAGTACTCTGATATATAGCTGGCGTAGTCTGTTCAGGCTGCCATAACAAAATATCCTAGATTGGTGGCTTAAATGACAGAAATTTTCTCACAGTTCTGGGAGCTGGGAATCCCAGATCAAACACCAGACTAGGGGCATGTGGGTGGCTCCATCAGTTAAGCATCTGCCTTCAGCTCAGGTCATGATCTCAGCATCCTGGGATCAAGCCCTGAGTTGGGCTCCCTGCTCAGCAGGGATTCTGCTTCCTCCTCTCTCTCTGCCTCTCTCCCCCCCAATGCTCTCTCTCTCTCAAATAAATAAATACATAATCTTAAAAACAAAAAACCAAATTGCCAGTCTATTCAGTTCCTGGTGAGAGCTCTCTTCCTGGCTCATAGATGGTCATCTATTCACTCAGTTCTCACATGGCCAAGGGGGGGTGGGGGCAGAAAGAGAGAGAGAGTCTTATGTCTCTTCCTCTAAGGCCATAGTCCTATCAGATCCAGGCTCTACCCTTATGACTTCATTTGACCTTATTGACCTCCATAAAGTCCCCATCTCCAAATACGTATAATCACATTGATGGTTAAGACTTCAACATATGCACTTGGAGAGCACATAATTCAGTCCATAGCAGTAACACTAAACATTTGTTGGTCTTCTTCTTCAAAGACAAAAATTTCAGGAGTTATCCTTTGAAGTAATCCAGCCCAGCATCCAAGTCTCTGCGCTTTCCACCCCAGTGGCCCAACTGAGTGTTCACATTCCTTAATAATCTCATGTCACTGCTGCAGAAGGTCCAAACGGCTTTCAGTGCCCATTTGGCCACCATGGCCACCATGTCTAATGATGACATCTCTAGTCATCAGCTATGAATCCCAAATTCTACCAGGGAGCCAGGGCCCACTGTGTGTTACTTCTGTCTTTAGATCAGAAGCTACAGACAGGACTCCTGTCTTAGTGTTTTCAAGAGTGGGGAGCGGCCACATGGTCAGGTCATGAGCCATGTGTAACTATTTGTTGTCATAATCCTGAACTGTCATATCACCAGTTGGCTTCTTAGAGTCCACTATTATTTAATCGTCAGGCAGGAGACTTCCTAGGGCCCTTATTACAGATTTGAAGACTTGGAAGGCACAGCCTTTGTGAAATACAGCTGTGTTGATCAGGGACTTCACTGCTTTCCAGAACTTGGATTAATTTCCTATCACTGCAGTGTATTCAGTGCATGAACAAGAGTCAAAGAAAAGCTTCCTAGGACATCACTGACGTTCAGATTTGAACCTCTCATTCTCATACTTCAGGCCATAGCAGTGGGTTGAGATCATTACCTATAGTGTTATGGCTGAGGTGCTTTGAGAACAGTTGAACCCCACTCCCTCTTCTGTTGATGTGGGAGCCCCCACATAGGAAATGAATGATGGGAGGTGCTGGGAGAGCCCATGTTGGGTCCCAGCCCAAAGGTGAGCCACAACAGCTGTGGAGGCTGAGCTTAACAAGCATCAGTCCTGGGATGAACGATTGGGCTCTGTAATGTTTTTTTAAAGAAAGGGGGCCTCCCCTCTTTGACCATCATACCCCCAAACTATTGCAAAGTCCTGCTCATTTTTCTTTAATAAACTCCCCTGGGAGGTGCCAGGAACTGACCTACAGTCCTTCTCCCCCAGACCCTTGTGTCTACTTGGCCCTTGTGTAGCTTTGTTGGAGGATGCCTGGGAGTCAGGAAGATTTACTATTACCTCTTGCAACAAGAAATCTGGAGGTAGGAGTTTTCAGGTTGTGTAGCAGCTCAGAGAAGTCATCAGATCACATGTTCCTTCTGTCTCCAGGCTGTCATACTCAGTCAGATTTATCCCCCACCCTGTAGCAAAATGACCATAGTACTTCACTGTTAAGGCAATGTAGTTGCCATAACAAAAAAGAGCAATAAAAGATATTCTAAAAAAGAGAGTATTTCTCCTTTGTACATCATAGTCCACTGAGGGCTGGTGGGAGAAAGTTAGGGAAGGGACTCTCTTCTCTCTGTCACTCAAGGGCCCAGGCTCCTTCCATCTGGTGGCTCTTCCCTCCTTTCACTCCCCAGCATTGTCCCCAGCCAGGGAGAGACAATGAAAGATGAAAGATCAACAATCATAATTGGAAGGTCTCGTATGCCAAGTATGGAAGTGGAGAACATTACTGCTGTTGACAGTTAGGAACTTGGTCAGAGAAACTTCCTTTTCCAAAGGAGACTGGAAGATGCAGTAGAGGTGTGTTACCTGGGCAGAAGAAAACTTGGATATCAGGGACCATGGTGGTCTCCCCCCGAATTTCCAAGTGCCATGTCCTCATACAACAGTGTTGAAGACCAGACGAGAAGTGGGTTCTGCTAGCACAAAGGGAGCTGAGGATGGCTCTTGGGTATTCTACCAACATGTGTCTGTGACTTAGAACAGCGTGTCCCAGCCCACATGAAAAGGGGGATGTCAGAAATAGAAGCTGGGGCTTGGCATGGGGTGAACAACCCAGTCTGGAAGGCCAGGATTTGAGCTGGATTTCAATCCTAGTGAGTAAGAGTAGCAGAAGGACCAGATGGCTAGGACTATGACCGTGGGTAGTTACCTTTTTTTTTTTCTCACATAGACAGATGCCTTGGAGTTAGCTTCATGCCTCAGGCCTCTCCTGGAGGAACCCTTACAGCATTGGGTGAGGACTTATTACAAGGGAATCAGGATCAGGGTCACTGGCTCCTCAGCATGACTTGGTGATGCTGGGAGGTGAGCATCTCAAGGCATAACACACTTGGACCGCTCTGTCTGTGTATTTCATGGTCTGGCTTGAGCATTGCTTTCTCCAGTATCCATTCGCCATGTTCCTAGCAATTCTGTCCATACATTACCTTTAGTGACTATTTAAAAGACTCCAATTTTAGAAAATGCTCAGAGTTAATGACCCCTTCTCAGCCAGTTCTTCTGGAAGCTCTGCTTTCCCCCATGCAACCACAGGCCACTTCTCAATCCAAAGAATGGACTTTGGCCAGATCAGGGATGAGGACCAGGGTTGACTTTCTGATGAATTTCAAACCATGTAAGAAAGGAGATTTATGCTTTCTTCACAAGTGCTGGGACCAAGGGAATAATGACTGTCTAGATAGCTTCTATCTCCTGAGCTTTTCTTTCTGTAACTGAGGAGTGGTTTTCCACCTTGGCCATATGTCGGAATCACCCAAGGTGTTTTAAAATATTCTAATGTTCATGCTCCAATTAGAATCTCTAGAAGTGGAGTCCAGACACCAGTGAGAGTTGAGAAGATCCTCAGTGATTGTGATGTGCCAAGAAGTTGGAGAACCACCGTGCTAGACAATGTTCTAAAGTTTTAGACACAGGGTCAATCCTCACAACAGAAGGAAGGGACCAAGAGTATCCCCATTCATTCACAGATGAATGAAACAAGGCTCAGGAAGATTGAGCCATCAGCCAGGGGTCCTGTGGCTCAGAGGGAGCAAGGCTGAGATTCAAGCTTGGGTCTGACTCTTGGGGCCACACACCCCACCTCGTCACAAGGCTGCATCTCTAAGAAACAGGTTGTTCTGTCTGGCAGCTGGGGTGGCCTGTAGCCGGCTCTGGCTAACAACACCCAAGATTGCTCCCAAATGGTGTTCCCCTGGCTTTGTCTGGAGAAACCTAATTGCTGCAATTGTGTTATATAATTATCACTTTACCCACACAAATGGGCCAGAGCGACCTGTTGTCTATTCTTGTGGTTGTCCCAGATTATTAAATGAGCAGCTGCCTCCAAATATGTTTGCAGCCACCTAATTCAATGGCTGTGTGCACTTGCATATTCATGGCTCCCGACCCACAACCCAGACTTGCAAGACTCCTCCAGTGGGGCTCTAAAAGTTAATTTATCTTGACAATTTAAATAAATACACTCCCATTGGCTTTAGTGACTCTTGCAGATTTCCGGGAGTACCTTGACAGATAGGGAAGTTGGGGATTGGCGGGGGGGAGGGGTGGGAATCTGCTCTGGGTTTCAAGGTCAAGTGCAGGAGGATGAACAAACCATTGAAATGGTGGAAAAAGAGCCCTGCATCAGACAGGCGCTTAGCATTCAATCCCCACTTGGCTGATTGCAAGTGTTGAGAACTTGGGCAAAGGATTTGATTGATCTAGACCTTGTTAGTCCCCATCTATAAAATGGGAATAACAGATTCATAGGCAGTGTTCCAGAAAGAATTAGGTGAAACGACAGGCTCCTAAATTTCCATCAGCCTTGTTTTGCCTTTATAGAATTGTCCCTCCGCCCTCCGGGTTACTTAATTTTTTCCCATTATATTGACCTACTTCTATTTTTACCTCGAATATTATTTATCCCTGACCCTATTAAGATCATCCTAGGAATCTCAGTAACATTGCCCTTTCCTAACACGCATTAGGATAGTAGATAACTTTACAAAATGACTGGTCTCTCCCTGTGCCACCCGAGTGGGACACAGACTGTACCAGAGGGACAGTCCCCGCGGAGGAGGCTAAGGCCCCAGCTGAGCCCAGCATGTAGGAGGTATTTAATCCTTGTTTCTTCCTCTCCTTTTTCTTAATGCCAGCCTTACAGGGGAGGAAGATCCTAACGTAGCGAAATTGGTTGAAGGTGCCTACAAAGTGCCAACTGGAGGTGGGGGGTGCAGGTGGACCAGCTCAGCCACCACAAGGGAGAAGAGGCAACTTCTGTGTTGGGGAAGGCTGCCTGCTGCCCTGCCCCTGCCCTTCAATAAAGCAGCTCTAGGTTAACAGTGTGGACTGGAGCCAGGCTGCTGGGGCTCCAACCCTGGTTGTGCTGCCTACTGGTGAGGCAATCCTCTGCAGACGCCTCGCCTCTCTGGGCCTCAGTTTCTTCGTCTGCAAGATGGGAAGACACACGCACACCTCGAGCAGCGCCTGGGACAGAGAAAATGCCAGTTGAAGGGTTGTTAAGTCTTCAGAGATGTTTTTTAAATGCCTGGGGACACATTTTTAAATGGCCAGCTTTCTCTTCTTCCTCCTCCTCCTGTCCTCCCTCCCTGCTCTGTCTTCCCTCCTTTCCTCCTCAGTGCCATTTTCCTGCACACTAGGTGGGATTCCTATGCCTGGGGGACTCATTTAGACATCTTCTGATACACGGAAGGTCTTATTTTCCCTGTTTATGGGTGAAACAAAAGAGTCTGCAGCTTGAGAGAATAAGAGATTCGCACAAGCCCACAGGGCTAGTAGGGGACCAAGCCTCCGTCCTTCCCCTGGACACACCTCGAACGTAGAACACACTTAGGAGAAATGAGATGGTTCCTCTGCATGTTACCTGTTGTAGCCACGTCCCTCTGGTGCAGACATCGCTCCTGGAGTGATTCTGGAACCACGTTTATTAACAAATAAGCTTTGCCTTTTGAAGTGGAGTCTCTTCTGGTGTCTCGGGTGCATGTGAGCGCACAGACTGTAAGGGTTAGGAGCGTGGCCTCTGGGCCTAGGCTGCCTGGGTTTGCCTCGTGGTTCCATCCACCCCTTATTGGCCACGTGATGCTGGCCACATCCCTCCACATTTCTGATCCTTCAATGGGGATAAGACCTGAACTCTTGAGGTGGTGAGGAATTAAAAGCCAACGAGTGAGAGGTATGCAGCACAGCACTGGCTAGGCACCAATTTACATGTTCTCATTATTCCGAGCGTTGTAAGAAACTACAAACTGTTCAGATGGAAGGTGATGTTTACAGTAGTGGAGGGATCCAGACACTCCCCTCCAAAGTAAGTCCTGTCTGATTGACAGCCTGCATTCAAATCCACCCATCATCTATAGGCTGTGTGGCCTTGTGTAAGATCTGAACCTCTCTGAGCATCAGTTTTTTTTTTAAGATTTTATTTATGTATTTGAGAGAGAGAGGGAACACAAGCGGGGGGAGCAGCAGAGAGAGAGGGAGAAGCAGGCTCCCCACGGAGCAGGGAGCCCAATGTGGGACTTGGTCCCAGGACTCTGGGATCATGACCCGAGCTGAAAGGCAGATGCTTAACTGACTGAGCCACCCAGGAGCCTCAGTTTTCTTAATGCTACAAGGAAAATAAGAGTAGTACCTGCCTGGGGGTGGTTGTGAGGATTCAGTATAGGGAGGCAAGAGAAGCCCTGAGAACGGAGCCTGCCACGTGATACACAGTAAATAATCATCGAAGTGAGCTACTGTTGTCAAGCTGAGCTTGGCTCCGTTCAGTGACGTGGTTGCCAAGTTTTGGGGACACACATGACCTATCTTTTTTTTTTCTTTTTAAACCACCATGCTTACACTAACCTATTACGTGACACGCCCTCCGTCTTTAGGTAAACACACCTGGGGAAACTCCAGATGTTTGCAGCTTGCAGGACTGACTATCCCCCGCTGCCTCCCGCATCGATGCCACCACCAGCTGGGCTCTCGGCTCCCTCTGTGCTTGGGGACCGGCATTGCTCCAAGGACAGCAGGGAGCCACCAAGGCCCAGGAGGAGAGGAAGAATTGCCTCTGAGTGTCTGGCTTGCCTTCTGCTTTCTCTCAGGAGAATCATAAATTACCTCCCTTTACTTGTTCACCACTGTTCCTGTGGAAATTAAATTCACAGCCTGTATTTTAAATCCTATATATTGTTTGGCTTAAGCTGGGATTTTTTCCCCCCTCCTCTGATAAATAGGGCATTTTAATAACATTCACAGCATGACAAGAAGTTGGGAGAAAATACACATGGCTCTCCAGGTGTCGGATTCCCCTGGCACTGCTGAGATGGTATCTTGTGCCCGCTCTCCTGGAGAGTGACTAATGCTGACATAGGAGACAGCAGGTGGGGAGGGGCAGAGGAGAGGACTGCGGGCGAGGACCTGGGGACTGGCAGCCCCGCAGGGGATGGGCTGGATCCGCAGGCTCTCCCGGAAGGCTCTTCTTTCTCCATTCTGTCAGGGCTCCGCATCCTTGCTGCCAGAGATAACAGGGTGATGGAAAGTTCCCTATCCATCAAGTGCCAGCACACCCAGGCAAGGGGCTGATTTCATTCATTTTTGGGGGGTGGCGGGGGCCGGGGGGGCTTGCCCTCTGATGTCTGCAGAGGTCTTTGACATCCCATGCATGGGTCGGCTCCTGCTCCGTGCGAGGTTCTGCGGGGGATACAGAGATGAATAAGACACGGTCCCTGCCCTTGGCGAACTCACAAGTCAGCGGGGAAGACAGACGTGAGCTCCCACTGGAAGAGCTCCATAATCGTTGAGCGACCCCCTGGAGCCCGGCACTGTGTTAAGCCTCATCCACTTAGTAATTCCCACTCGAGTGTCACGTGAGAACGTGTTGTTTCCAGTGCCTGGAATAAAATAGCAGATGACACAATGGCCCTCAACCTTCGTGGAGTTGATATACCCGGTGGTGGGCGTTGAGGAGGGAGATAAACAGGGAATACACAAAGAGATACATAGTATATCTGGCAGTGAGAATTTAAAATGCACAGTAAGTGGAAAGGGACCCAAGTGCCATTTTATGCTGAATGAGTCTGGGAAAGCCTCACTAATGAAGGAAGGAAATAAGAGAGTGAGTCCCAGGAGGAGTATCTGGGGGAACACCCTTCCTGGTGGAGGACAGAGCAAAGTGCAAAGGCCCTGAGGCACATTTGGGACCATCCAAGGACCACAGTCAGGAGGCCAGCAGGCTGAAGCAGAGGGGGAGAGGGGGCAGAGAATGGGAATGTTGACCAGAGAAGTCTTACGGGCCCAGGGGAAGGATTCTGGATTGACTTCTGAGGATGCTGGACATTTTCTGGAGGATTTCCAAGCCAAGGAGTAGCATTCGCTGGTTTAAGTTTGCCAAGAATTACTGTGGCCGCCGTGTGAGGAATGGCCAAGTGTAGAATCAAGGGACCTGTTAGGAGGTCCTACAGAGCAGGTGCTATATTGCTACCGTGTAGATAAGAAAAGCTGAGGTATGAAGCTGAAACTTAGCCATGGTTTCAGTCCTAGTGAGTGGAAAGACAGGAAGACAGAGCCAGGATGTTCTGACTCCAGAATGTCTGCCATTAACCCCTGTGATCCGAGGTCTCCCCAATAATGACAGCAAAGGGCGTGATGTGATCTTCACTGAATGCAGCTCATGCGTCTCACCTTGGAGGTTCAGAGCAGAGAGCAAAGCTCTGCTGTTGGAAGGAAGGCGTCATCCTGCAAGGGGCGGTGTGTTGGCCCTTGCAGGAGGGGATGCTTTTGGTAAGCTAGAGCACAAGATGCTCCCTAGAGAGAAATGCACACAAAGGCCTGGAGGTGGAAAAGGGAGGGATGGAGTAGTTCAGGGAGACTGGAGCTTTGGGAGCCTCTCAAAGAGTGGGACAGGAAGCCAAACAGGGAGCTAGGGCATAGCTGATGTAAAATGCTAGACCGAAGAGTAAATGACAAGGAGCCATTAAATGTTCTCAACCTCCAAGTAGTAGAAAGAAATTGATTGCATGACAGAGGACAGAGGGAACCCCTGGGAGCTTGAGGGAGTCCCCTGAGCACTGGGTTTCCACAACTCTGTCTTGTCAGAGCCTCCCCAGGGCAGTGCTGAAAGGTGCTCGGTGTGGGTCACATGCAAACCTGGGAGCTTGGGGTAATGATGGTGTCATTTGTGCAAGTGGGAAAGACAGAAAAAAGAAACAGTTCTTTATAAAAGATGAGTTCACCTGGTTTCAGACGTGCTGAGATAAAAAATTAAGGAATTTATTTTGAAAGTATTCTTACAGCATTTACCATCCTAAGTCCATTCTAAGTGCTTCACAAATGTTGACTCATTAAATACTCATAGCCCCGAGGAGGGGAGGTTTCCTATGATTATCCCATTTTGCAGATGAGGCACTGAGGCGCACAAGGGTAAGAACTCGTCCAGTGTCACTTAGCTAGTGAGCACTAGAGCCTGGATTTGAACCTGGGAAATTTCGCGCCAGAGGTCATTCTTCAGACAGCCAGGTTATGACATTGTCTTCGTGAATGTCAATAACAAACCAGTGATCTGCAGGTGACTGAGCTTCCCATATTTCTTGACTTTGATTAAAAAAAAATGACTCCTTTTGTTCATCAAGTCTCTAATTTTAAGGACATTCAGGTTTATTTAGATCTATACGCTGCTGATCATCAATAAACCGGAAGTATTTACTAGGTCGTCCGGTTGCCATGTCCCACCCGTTATGACTAGAATCATTGCCACATCCTGTTCACCATTACGGTGCTAGCGCCTATAAAAACACCCAGAATGCAGTTGCTACTCAATGAATATGTGGTGTTAAGTGTGGTCTCCTGCCTGAGCCAGGTCCGAATTTGTCCCACCTCTTGAATCCTGTTCCCTTACAGTATAGTATGGTGGTTATAAACTCAAGAGTCTACAGTCAGACTTCCTGGGTGTGAATCCTGGCTCTGCCGCTTGCTAGCTGTGTGACCTTCTGCAAGCTACTTAACCTCTCTGTGCTTCGGTTTCCCCATCTATAAAACATGGATGATAATAGTATTGCTGCAAAGGTCAAATGAATTGATACATAAAAAGCACAGAAAAGAGTGCTTGCATGGAGTATAAGGTGGGGCATAAAAGAAGGAAAAAGAAGGAAAGAAGACAGGAAGGAGAAATGGGAGAGGGGAGAAGAGGAAGGGAGGAAATAAACTAGTTTAAAAATTTTTTAGGGGCACCTGGGTGGCTCAGTCAGTTAAATGTCTGCCTTCAGCTCAGGTCATGGTCCCAGGATCCTGGGATCAAGTCCTGCATTGGGCTCCCTGCTCTGCAGTGAGTCTGCTTCTCCCTCTGCCTCTCTGTCTCTCTCTCTCTGTCTCTCATCAATAAATAAATAAAAAAATCTTTAAAATTTTTTTTCAGAAAGGAACACTCTGCAGACAATTTTTCAGAGAGACCAGTTCTGTTCCTCTTTGAGTTATAAAAAATCATATATGTACATCTGGAGGGATGGACTCTTTGGCCAGTGCATCAGACTTGTCATCCCCGCTGAGGCGAGCAATCATCAGGCCATAACCTAGAGAACTGGATCCCCACTTGAGCACAATAGACTCAGAATGACTGTCCAACTTGCCTTGTCACAGATGAGGAAACTGGGACCCATACTGACTCATGTCATCCACGGAGGAAGGGGCAAACCTGCAGGTAGGACCCAGGTGTCCTAGCTCCCAGTCCTCTTTTCTTTTTCCACATGATAGAGAGAACTAGAAAAAAAAAACTTCCTCCTCTGCCTCTTTCAGCTACCTCTGACCTTCCTGCTTACCTCATTCCCAGAAGTCAGAGAGGTGGAGTGTGCCCCCAGCCTTCAGAGATAGGGAAGCCCTTGGCTGAAGCGGGAGCAGGGGAAGGTTGGGTGCATATGACTGCTCACGACTCAGGAGTTGACATCAGCTCAGCTGCTTGCATGCTGTGCTAAATCCCAACGTGCATGGACTGAAAATCACCCGGTTACTTTGCAGGAACAGCAGTTTAATAAGATTAGGAGGAGTTGAGAACACTTGTTACATCCGAAGCAATGATACGAAAAACTCAACAGGCAGCAGAGGATTTGCAATGGACTTCTGAAGTCGGCAAGGGGAGGAGATGTATTTTGAGGCTTTGGAGTCCATGCCCCTGACTTTGGCCATACCAAATCTACTACTCCTAGTAGAAAATCCAGTTGCCAAAAATGAACTATTGGGATTTCATCAAAATAAAAAGCTTTGGCACAGCAAAAGAAACAGTCCACAAAACCAAAAGACAACCGACAGAATGGGAGAAAATATTTGCAAATGACCTATCAGATAAAGGGCTAGTATCCAAAATCTATAAAGAACTTATCAAACTCAACACCCAAAGAACAAATAATCCAATCAAGAAATGGGCAGAAGACACGAACAGACATTTTTCCAAAGAAGACATCCAAATGGCCAACAGACACATGAAAAAGTGCTCCACATCGCTCGGCATCAGGGAAATCCAAATCAAAACCTCAGTGAGATACCACCTCACACCCGTCAGAATGGCTAAAATTAACAAGTCAGGAAACGACAGATGTTGGCGGGGATGTGGAGAAAGGGGAACCCTCCTACACTGTTGGTGGGAATGCAAGCTGGTGCAGCCACTCTGGAAAACAGTATGGAGGTTCCTCAAACAGTTGAAAGTAGAGCTACCATACGATCCAGCAATTGCACTACTGGGTATTTACCACAAAGATACAAATGTAGGGATCCAAAGGGGTACATGCACCCCAATGTTTATAGCAGCCATGTCCACGATAGCCAAACTGTGGAAAGAGCCAAGATGTCCATCGACAGATGAATGGATAAAGAAGAGGTGGTATATATACACAATGGAATATTATGCAGCTGTCCAAGGGAATGAGATCTTGCCATTTGCAACAACGTGGATGGAACTGGAGGGTGTTATGCTGAGTGAAATAAGTCAATCAGAGAAAGACATGTATCATATGACCTCACTGATATGAGGAATTCTTAATCTCAGGAAACAAACTGAGGGTTGCTGGAGTGGTGGGGGGGTGGGAGGGATGGGGTGGCTGGATGATAAGACATTGGGGAGGGTATGTGCTATGGTGAGCGCTGTGAATTGTGCAAGACTGTTGAATCACAGACCAGTACTTCTGAAACAAATAATGCAATATATGTTAAGAAAAAAAGAAGAAGAAGAAGATAGCAGGAGGGGAAGAATGAAGGGGAGTAAGTCAGAGGGGGAGATGAACCATGAGAGACAACGGACTCTGAAAAACAAACTGAGGGTTCTAGAGGGGAGGGGGTGGAGAGATGGGTTAGCCTGGTGATGGGTATAAAAGAGGGCATGTTCTGCATGGAGCACTGGGTGTTATGCACAAACAATGAATCATGGAACACTACATCAAAATGGTGATTAACATAACAATAAAAAAATGAAAAGCAAAAAAAAAAAAGAAAATCCAGTTGCCCTTTGCATGTAAGGTCTTGCTGTCCTTAGAGACTAATTACAGAACCACATCGTTATTTATATTAGGAAGTTCTACCTAATGTCATATCCTATAGATAGATCTGGTCTACTGAGATCTGAGCCTGAAAGTATTCAGTGTGTCTTGAATTTTAATCCAATGATGTCGTAATCTGAATAAATTATGTCAGGTGGAAGTTCAATAACTTGGCCCAATGGGAGGAGAACATAGGGAAAATTTGTGCGTAATCAGAATTAGGAATGTTACCCAGATGTGACATGGCCCACTGGGACATCCCAAGGAGTGTGGTCAACTCTGGCTTAGTCAGTTAGACATTGGCATAGATGTCCAACAAGGCCATGTTGCTCATGGCAAACAGTAATCTAAGTAACAACGGAAACACTTTAGGTGGGAGAGGTCTTGATGTGTTAAAAGAACTGAAAGAACACATAATAGCTAAAGTACAATGGGACCAAGGGATTATGTTCTAAGGATAGTCAGCTAAGGAGGGAGGGGACAGATCTCTCAGAACCTTGCAGTAAATAAAGGATTTGGATTGTATCCTAAGAATACTGGATGTCTTTGGAGGGTTTTAGATAGGGAATGACATGAATTGGTTTATATTTTAGAAAGATCACTTGGGCTGCTAGGTGGAGGATAGATTGCAAGAAGCATGGGAAAAAATGGAGGCAGGGGACTAGCTGGAAGGACACCACAGTAGTGCGGAAGTAAGATAACTAGGCTTTGATGAGAATGATAGAAATGGAGATGGAAAAAGGTGGATGGATGAATGATTGGTTGGATGGGTGGATGGTTGGATGGATGGATGGATGCAGTGATGATTCACTCTAAGGGAATGCACAGTTTGTGCCCTTTGAAGTTCATTAACTAAGGGTTTCTCAGTCAATAGAGAGCAAGTGAAAAATGATAAGCAATAGGCTGTTGGTGTACATGAAGAACAAACCTTGTGCCACCGTCATGTTGCAAATGAAAACACTGGTTCTCAGAGGAAAGCACCTGGCCTGTGGACATACAGAGGAGGCTGGGAGCAGAACTAGAATCCTACTCTGCTGACCCCAGTTGTGAGGGTCCTTACTCCACTGGATGTGGCTTTTGCCATACTGTTGTGTACCCTTCCGCACTAAGGAGAGAAGCCAGGACCATCTGTTACTGCCCTCAGTTGTGGTGACACCTTGCCAAGAGGCTGATGGAAGTCACCACTGTGCATGGTCCACCAAAGGAACAGCTCCATTGAGAAAAGAGTGTGTTGAAGCTCCCCTCTGGGGCAAAGTGGGGCAGGAATGCATGGGCTGGTTTTTCACAGGTGTGTGGAAAAGAATCTGTGAGCAGAAAGAATAGGTTGGTGCCTGTGTGGATATATGTGTATTCACATCTAGAGACAGTGAGAAACCAAGTCTTTCAGAAAGAGGATTCCAAGTCTGGTCATTTCAGAGGTCAGGCTATGTATTAAGTAACGAAGAGAAGCAGAGGGGCAGAAAGGGAGGGACTGGATGATAGAGCGGACAGAAGAGGTGTATAGGGATATGTGGCTGTGCACCGGTGGTTGTGAGCATTTGTGTTTATTTGTGTTTTTATTCGAGTGTGCACACGTGAACCAGAGAAGCACCTTGAGAGATATCGCTGAGGCTTCTCATTTCAGGGGTGTCTGTGCACTTTAGGGAGGGAGGGATGGAGCCATTATTTCTGTCATTTTGGAGTTTGGGGCCCTATGGCTTGTGATGGCAGTGAGGAGGCACTGGGAGGAGGGAGAGACAAAGAGACAGGTGGAGAAAGAGAACCTTAGAGACAGAGAAGACAGAGAGGCAGAGATACCAAGGGGCACCGGCCCGCACAGGGGCTGTCAGCAGCCCTAGGCCCACCCCCGCCTTCCCGGGGGGAACCACCCTTTTCCCAGAGTGGTTTTAATCCCCATGCGTTGTGATTACCCTGCCTGTTTTAGGGTATGTCAATCCTCCACACGACGAGAAATGGCTTAGGAAAGACCTCATTTTTTTTAAGCCACTAAAAGCTGCTCTTCTCTGGTTCTGCTTTCTTTCAAATACGGTCCCAGAGAGGTCTACAGATTCTCCGCAGCCCGTCTCTGTTCTGTGGTGAGGTGGCAAGGCCTCCGTGTTATCCCAGGGAGGGGCAGGGTGGGGAGGGGAGAGAAACATTCCATTAGATCATGCCCCAGGTTGTCCAAGAGAAAAATGGAGAAAATAGGGACAATACCTTTCTTGCCCTCCCAGGTGACTCTGGAAGGGGAGAGTAAATCTCTACTCACCAAGAGTTCCCTGGAAGGCAGACTTTATAGAAGCCATGGAGGGGGCGGGGTGGGGGGCATGTTCAGAGAAGGGGTGATACTTAAACTGAGAAGTTCATGAATGTTTCCAGGAGGCACAGCTGACAAAAAGCCTGGAGTGATGGTAGCTGGCTGCCACGCTGTGGATTTGGTCTGTTCTGGGTCAGACTCTTCTTGCAGAGTTGAATTCCAGCCGTACCAACCCAGCCAGAAGCATGAGCATCCAGACCTTCTGCTTTTAATATCATTTACCACAATCTGTGATTTCCTTGGGAACTGCAGTGGCTTGGTGATAAGAGAAAAAGCTATAAGAACATGCACTGCAGGGACACCTGAGTGGCTCAGTCGGTTAAGCATCTGCCTTTGGCTCCGGTCATGATCCCAGGGTCCTGGGATCGAGTCCTGCATTGGGCTCCTTGCTCAGCGGGGAGCCTGCTTCTCCCTCTGCCTGCTGCTCCCCCTGCTTGTGCTCTCTCTCTCTCTGACAAATAAATAAATAAAATCTTAAAAAAAAGAACATGCATTGGGGTCTCGTAAGACCATCCCCAGAGGGAGGCCAGTGCACTCAACAAGCACCTATGGAGACTTTACAATGGGCCCGGCACTGGGCTGGGTGCTGGGTTCATCAGCGAACACCTGCTGCACCAGGTCCTGCTCCCACAGAGCTCGCAGTTAAGAGGGAAAAGATAGTTCAGAGGTGAGCCACTGAGTTAGATGATGCAGGTAGTGGTAAGAGATGTGTAGAAATGATAGCAGTCAATTTGATAGCTTGTGATTTACTGGGGACACTGTTTAGATCAGTGAGTCAAGAAAGGCCCATGGAGGAGGCATTATTTGGGTTGAGATCTGACTGATGAGAAGGGACAGGTGGAAGCTAGAAGGTCACCGGAAGAGCATGACATTTCTTTCTGAGTGCAACCAGAAGCCACTGAAGGGCTTTAGGGAAGTGAGGGTGGGAAATAGATGGCAGGGGGTTTACCCATAGCAGGAAGCTAGGGGGCCAGGTGGGACTGCATTGCAAATGTCCAGCAACAGATAACAGTGCCTCAGAGTAGGGTCCTGGAGATGATAAGATGTCCTTGTCTCCATACCACTGGAATGGCTAAATTTACAGAGACTAATGATACCAAGTAACTGCAAAGAAGTACAAGCCTTTGGGACTCTCGGGCACTGCTGGTGGGCATATGAATTGGTATAAGCAGTTTGAAAATTGCTTGACAGTATCTTCTAAAGCTCAAGATACATCAATCCTAAGACCCAGGGAACTAAGTCCTGGGAATGTGTCCAGCAGAAATGAGTGTTCACACACACAAATGTAAAAGAATGTGCCCCACTAAGTACACACATACATAAATAAAAGAATCTATAACAGTTTTCTTCATGGAAGCCCCAAACTGGAAAACCAAACGTCCATCAGCAGGAAAATGAGTAAGTAAACAAACTACTGAATCACCAATGACATGCATAAAACTCATATAGATCATGTTGAGCAAGGCAGGCCAGCTGCAAAAGAGTCCATTAATGTGCAATCAAGAACAGATGATAGAGGTCTGAATAGTGGTTACTTTTAGAAGGATATTGACTGCAATGGGACACAGAAGAGCCTTCTGGATTGCTGGAAATGTTTGTCTTGTGGGTGGTACCAGAGGTGCATTCATACGTCAAAATGAATGGAGCTTAATGCTTACACACAATTTTGCATCCATGCATAAAGACAGATGGAGCTTAATACTGAAGATTTGTCTACAATTTTGTGTGTATTTTACACCTGAATGGTGAAGTTAACAGAAAGGGTTTAATGAGGACATGTTTTAGAGGTTGGTCCAAATTACCTAATAGAACCTGTTGATAGATTTGATGTGGGATAAGAAGGAAAGACTAGTACTACTAGCAGTAGTACCGAAGTACTACTCTTCAGTTTCTGGTTTGAACAACTGGTTGGATAGTCTGACAAACGGGGAGTGATTAACAGCCAGGTAGACAAGTCATGTTACCCAAGGATCTTGGCCATCACTTGTCATTTACAGGTAAATGGTAGACACTGAGATCTAGGGTAAAGGAAACATCCAGGTCTGTTGGCAGATGACCAGGCACAGTAATAAGGAAGCCAGATCCATGGTCTTTGGGGAGCAGAACCTCAGCCACTAGTCTGGCTCAGAGGACAGAGCTATAGATCCTGGTGAGGGGAATGTGTAGGAACATGGCATGGTCTCCATCTCGCAAAAGACCTAAGGAAGAACTAGTCACTGGAACAAGAAGCAGAGCAGAAGTTCGGTCCTGTGGACCAGGGCATGAGATGGAATACAGAAGCTTGCTGTGACAGGGAATGACTAAGTGCTCACCAGTCCCATGTCCTTGACCTAAAAATATAGGGACACCATATTTCTTACTCTCCTTGCTGCTATGCTGAGGTCATGTGCTGGTTCTGGCCAGTAGAATCTGGGTGAGTGAGATGTGTGCCATTTCCACTCCTGTCCCCTAATCTCTCAGGAGATCCTTGATTTACTGTCTTTATTCAGATCATGAGGATCCAGCTTAGGAAAGCAAAACTAGATGTGGAAGGCAGAACCTCAAGATGGAAAGAAACAGCACTACTAAATTTTGGCATATGAGATTTCCGGCTCAATAGCTTGTCACATGAGTAAGAAATGTGCCATCATGCTAAGCCTGTGAGACACAGCTATTGTGGCAGTAATTGGAATGAGTTACCCTGACCAGGACAACTGTGTTCAAAATTCAAGTACAGGAGACTGGGTCAGCCAGAGAGTAATAGCTGGGACTCTGTGGTCTGGTGAGCTCTGAGGAGTCTGAGGAGGAGTTAGCCAATGGGGTGGAGACAGATGGCACCAAGCCCGTCTGATGGAAGTGATAAGGAATGGCTAGCCTGTAAAACCTCTTCTTTTGGGAGAAGAGTTTGGGAGCTAGGCTGTGATTGTCTGTGGACATTACGGAACAGATGTGTGGGGGTGCTACAACTAGGAGATGTAGAGAAATTCATCGTTTAAGTCACCTTTCCATCCATACACTCACCCAACCATCCATCCACCCATCCACTCATCCAACCACTCATCCATCCATCCATCCATCCATCCACCCACCCACCCACCCACCCATCTACCTACCCATCCATCGATCCACTCATCCATCCATCCATCCACCCATAGATCCATCCATCCATCCATCCATCCATCCATCCATCCATCCATCCATCCACTCACCCATCTATCTACCCATCCAGAAGTATTGATGTTCCTTCAGTTCCTTCTTGTGGATGGTCATATGGTTATGATATTAATGAGGATGGCAGTATTATAAAACATCATCCACTGCTAGTGACAGTACACTAGGTCCAGCATACTATAAACCTCAATTTGATTTTTCCAATGCAACTTTGTAATGCAAAGGGATACATTTTGGCAACTCTTTGGGAAGACTCGAGTTACCTATAAAGGCAGGACCTGGTCCTGGACAGTATGATATAGTCCAGAAAAAGACACCCCATTATGAAAATATTAACATCAAGAAGGATCAACAAAATTATTCCTCAAATCTCCCAAGATTTTATGAAATAATAATATTGCAGGAGGAAAAAAAGAGAGAGAGAGAGAGCATAAGCAGGCTCCCTGTTCCATCCCAGAACCTTGGGATCATGACCTGAGCTGATCAGGTAAAGGAAAGGAGTAAAGCTTAACCAACTGAGCCACCCAGGCCCCCTAGTTGACATTACTTCTTGAAAAACTTTATGTACATGCTGGTAATACACATACACAGTTTTACTTTTTTTGTATTTTTACAGAAATTGGTGGCAGACTCTAGATGTTATTCTGAAACTTTTCTAAAAATTTAACAATAAATATAGATATTTTCATATCTGTTCAAAAAAAAGGGCTGATCAAAAGGCTGCTGCCAAAGCTGCCTTCATATATACCTGCACTGTTTGTAGGACACAAGTACCAGACCCTAAGACCTTCAGGCAGCACTTTGAAAGCAAGCATCCTAAGACTCCACTTCCTCCAGAATTGGCTGATGTTCAGGCATAAAGTTGTTTACAGCTGAATTCATGACACCTTTGACACTTCTACTGTCTCAGCCCTTAGGTAACAAACCTACAGCTGCTTTTCTAACAAACTGCTGATCAGCAAAAATAAAAGGGCTACAGAAACATCATTTTTATGCTGTTCCCTTTTGGGCTTCATGCAAAGACAATTCTGTGTAAATGTACAGTTGATTCTGATTTGGAAATCTGAAAATCAATCCATCCTTGTTATAATTTTTTTTACAATTGTAATTATATTGATGTTCATGTGTAAAATAACTCATTTAATAAAGTAGTACTTTCATTGATTCAGTCATTTGTCCATCCATCCATCCACTCATCCATGCATCCACCACCCATCTACCCATCCATCCATCCACTTATCCATTCCTCCATCCATTCATCCATCCACTCATCCACCCATCCAATCATCCACTCATCCATGCATGCATCCATCCACCCACCCATCTATCCACTCATCCACTCATCCATCCATGCATCCATCCATGCATCCATGCATCCATCCATCCATCCATCCATCCATCCATCCATCCATCCATCCACTTATCCTTCCCTCCATCCATTCACCCATCCATCCATCCACCCACCCATCTATCCATCCATTCATCCTCCCAACCATCCATCTGTCCAAGGGTGGTCCAAATGTTCCCTTGCCTCCCTGTTCCCTCAGGAAATGAAGCTGATTGGCAGAGGGAACTGATTCCTGGCCAGCTGGTCAGTCCAAGGAGGACTGCCCATGACGATGATGGGAGCCTGGTGTAATTTCTGAGAAAGCTGGACCTGGTGAATTTCCTTTTGGAAAAGGAACACTGCACATTCATTTGTGTTTCATGGCATGCAAACCAACTTCACTTTCATCAGCTCACTGAATTTGAATCTTAAGAAGGTAAGTCCTGGCAGGTGAGAAAAGCAGAAACTATTATTCCCAGCTTTGGTGGGAGAGGTTGTTCTCTCACTATAGATGAAGAGAGTAGATGTAGGTGGGCTGAGGTCATTTGTGAGCTCAAAGTCACACAGCTGCATAGTGGTGGATCTGTTTGTCTCTGGAGTCCCAAATCTGTGCTGTTAACTACCAGACCCCCTGCTTCCAGCAACAAATGTCTTCCCATTGGCCGACCCCATTCACCCCACCCCCTTCCCACTGCATCCTCAGGGCCGGCACCACACAAGGCACATAGTAGGTACTCAGTAATTGTTCATCAAATGGATGGGTAGGTGGGTGGGTGGATTTGCTCCCTCAAGACACAACTGTGACTTAAATGTGATAATAGCATTTTGGGGCCACTTCTACCCTCTAATTAGGATCCAGGAAAAAGCCCTGAAGTTTGTACAGGTGGCCAAAAGTGTCTGAATGCATTGACTTCCCTCCAATTGCTTTAAAATCCTGTGCCTTTCATTAATATTCTTATTTTTTCTGAATGCCAGCTACACACGACCTACTATATACACTGCCTAGTTAAATCCTCATCACAGCCACAGTAGGCACATTTTATCAATGCCATTTTACAGGTTAGAAAATAGATGCCTGGAGAGGTTAGGTGACTTCTCCAATTCTTACTGTTACTTAGTGGCAGAGCTGAGAATCTAATTATAATCTGCCGGGTACTAAAGCCTGTCTCCTAGCCAGTCCTGATTCCTTGGCCAGGGTAGTTCCCTAGAGATTATTTGGAAGAGTCTGGGTGCTTACAGCTTTAGGGATCCTGACTGTGTATAGCTCACCTCTCCTAAATAAACCCTTGGAACTTCTAGAGAATTCCACCTTCCCCCACTCCCCCACCCCCAGTAAAAGAAGAAGCCAGCAGAGAGATCTTGCTTTGCTCCTCAAGAAGCTCCAGATTAGAAAGCTAGTTAACAATTCATCTAAAAGAAGCAGAGTATTCCAAGCATATCCAAATTAATATTTATAGAAGGAATGCTTGCTCAGACCCAATTATTCTGAGGGCCTGGGAGCTGGGCACAAGTGGTGCATAGAGGAAAGGGAGGGAGTGGGGCTTCCAGGGGAACGGGGGCCCAGAGATAAAGGCCAGGACACTGTTGGGTGCAAAGCACCGGGTGGCCATGGGGATGGGCGTGTTTGATGGGGTGAACAGGTTACTCACCCCAGGCCCCCTTATTTATAGGCAAGCACTGAACACTGCAGCTTTGACTGTTCTCTTTAGCCCAGAACTCTGGGCAGAACGCGTCTTTGCAGTAGTCAGCTACCCAAAGTCCCTATAGGGGCTGGGTGGTAGGGTAAATGCGCAGATGGGCCAGATGGGGTCTCTGGCAAACTGGAGATGAGGCGCCCCTATTGCCCTCCTCCGATTCATTACTGCCAGTGGGGACGGGGAACCAGCCTGGTCAGCCAGATTTTTATTATATAGAAAATTCAAATTTAAATATGAAATTTCCATAGCAACTAACTCACATTTTTAAAATTGTGAGTAGGTCAACAAAGCATGTCTGTGTCATTTTTGTCCCTCATGCTGCCTCGTCATAACCTCTGGCCTGGAGGCTAGAATCTGAGATTATTTCCGGTAGCTTTGATTAAGTCCTGCTGTTTTTGCCTGATAGGATTCTCCCAGCACCAGCTTAAAACCAACCAATCTGTGACGGTATTTCTCCAGGATCTAGCCGACTCAGCCCCTTGCAACCCTGGAACCCGAAGTTCCTATTAGAAGTCCCAACCCGCCACTGAGAGGAGTGAGAAATTGTCTTGGTCATTATTCCCCACACCCTAATGTCGCCATCAGAACATCCTCTCTCCAGCCTCCTGTCCAGTGATACTCATTTCTGGGTCTCTGATCCTAAATCACTCCTTTTCTGTTCACCTTCCATATAGCACCAGTGGAATCTTTGGAGAATGCAAATCTGATTGTAGCCTGCTTCTGCCCTCAAATGACTTTGCACTGGGTTCTTGCTAAAAGTCAGACTCCTAAAAATCACATTTAAGACCTTGTGTAATCTGACCATCGTCTGTCTCTCCTGCCTCATCACCCACCAGCTTAGGGAACTTTGAGCAGCAGGAAGTGGCCCTGAATAACCAAAGCAGTATACGAAGAATAAAGAGACCACTGTCCCTTGCCTGGATCTGTGCTTATCTACCTGCCCGATTCAGTCTGTGTAGTAACAAGAGAATTCATAACCTTGAATCAGTCCCTGTCTCTCCCCTGATTAAAAAAAAAAAAAAAAAACCCTCCGAGGACTTCCCATCTCATTGAGAACAAAATCAGAATTTCATCATGATTTGCAATAACAAGTAACTTTTATGGAGCACTTCATGTACCAGGCATTTTTCCAAGTGTCTGACATGTCATAACAACCTGGTGAGGTAGATTCTATTATTAGCCCCATTTAAAAGATGGAGAAGCTGAGGAACAGAGAGCTCAAGTAGCTTGATCAATGGCACAGGTCTGGAAGGTAGTGAATTCCAAAGGGATAGGTTGAGTCCAGAGCCCAAGATCTCATCCCCTAAACTACACCAAGTTCTGCTGGTGGTCTTCCAACATAATCCTTGTTCACCTAGCTTCAGCCTCACTCATTTTGCTGCTGGTCCTCAAACTTGCCACATCCATTCCAATCTCTGGGCCTCTTCTGTTAGTCCCCCTGCCTAGAACATCCTTGCATCAGAACTCTGTGAGGCTTCTTATGTCACCTCTGCCAAGATCCTTGCCCTGGCCATCATACCTGCATTAACTAGCTCCTCTCCTCCTGTACCATGATTCCCCACATACTGAACCAATTTTCTCCAAAGCACTGCAAGGCAGGAGAACAGGTTTGAAAAGAGCAGGAACCAAGGAGTTTTGGAAGGTTCTTTTGACAGGAGCTGATGGGGTTGCTACAGGTCATTGGGGTGAGTTATCTCTCATTAAAAAAAGAGAGAGAGAAAGAGCAAATTTGCCTTTCCTCCACCCTTTTGTTCCACTTAGACCCACGGTGGATTGGATGATGCCCATCCATGCTGGTGAGGACGATTTTCTTTGCTCTGTCTGCTGATTCAAATGCTAATCTCTTCTGAAAACACACTCACAGACACACCCAGAGAAAATGTTTTACCGGCTGTCTGAGCATCCCTTAACCCCATCAAGTTGACACGTAAAATTAACTGTCACGTCCTGGGTGTTTATTTTGACCTGCACTGAACTGGTTTTGTTTTTTGTATTTTGTTGTCTTTTGCCCTCTGGACTTTGAAAAGTAAATTTGTTCTAGTGCCACTAACTGCCTGCAGTAAGGCCATCCACCTACTGGGTCTCAGTTAAAATTCCTGGGTCACGTCTTCGTTCTCTTTGCTTCTCCAGAGGTTTTTAGCTTCCCCTGTGGCTTAAGCGTTATCCTTCAAGAAACCTCTCTCTTATGTTTTCCTTGACTCTCAACCGCCACCCCCAACCCCAAGTCTCAAGGTCTTCTCATATCTCCCTGCCTTACCTTGACTTCCCAGAGAAAAGCAGGAAGGACTTAAGTTAGAAGAATGGTCCAAAGAAAGGATTTTGACTGATCTGTGCATACAGTTTTTCCTTGATGTGCTGGAGACAAATGAATGTGGGATTTCACAGAGAGCTCTTGTCTCTGCTCAGTGTCAGCAGCTGTTCCTAAGTCAACAGAGCAATAGTGTGTGTCTGGGATGAAGAGAACAGAGGTTGCTTAAATTGTTTTCCATCCCCTCTGAAACCAATAAGTGCTACTCCATTGCTTGGCACAATTGAGTTCCTGAATGGTGCCCCGATGTGGTATCAAATCAAATCTTAATCCTGTCAAATGCTGGCTCTGTGAGCTTCTGGAAGCAGGCATCGGGCCAACCGAGGAGAGCTTGGGGGACCTGTTCTAACTGGCCTGTGCAGGGAGGGGCAGTGTATCCACTCTCCTCAGTCTACAAGAGAAAGCCTATCAAACATCTGGGGTCTTTAGCGATACCTTCTATTAGGTTTAATATGGCCATAAGCAAGAGTACGTGCCTAACTTTATGGTAAGTTTCAACAAGGCTGACAGTGGTCAGAGGGCATGCGGTTGATAAAATGGTGGGAGGAGGGGTAGATGCATTTTTTAATTACCAAATAGTTAGACATTGGCTAGACACTGGATATTCCAGACCCTGGAGCAATATCAAAGAAGACAGAAAAGATCCCTACACTCAAGGGGCTGATGTTCTAGACATGGTCTCCCTCCAGCTCACTCTGGAACAACATGAGTCTTAAAAGATGAGGAAGAGCTTTCAAGAGATGCCATACGACCAAAAAAAAAAAAAAAAATCCCAGTCCCTCAGAGGTCCTGAGAATCCAACCTTTCTTTCAGACTCCATGTCCTGATCTAACCAACTTGCCCAGATGTAGACCAGTTCCATGGATAAGAGGCTACCATGCTTAGGGCCAAGTGAAGCTCTCATTTCTCTCCCCTCTACATTCGTGACATACCAGGGGCAGAGGCTCTGGGATCTCAGCACATCACTCACTATAGTCTCTTTCACCATACAGGTGTCCCAGAGGTAGTATGCCTCTGACTCAAATCCAATGTGCTTGCTGATGAAGAGGTAGCTAAGATCTCAGACACTAATGTCAGGGTTTCGATCCTTGCTCTGCCACTTACTGCGGTGTGACCTTGTGCATGTCCTCTACTCTCTGAGTCTCATTTTCTTCCACTTAAAATGGGAATAAGTACCTACTTTTCAGAGTCAAGGTTAAGGATTCATTGAGACAATTCAGGTAAGAAATAAGTAAATGTTAGCTACTATAGGAATAATAATTACTTTGTCACTGCTATTCATATTTATTTTGTTTTCATTGAGGTATGATTTATACACAATACAATGCATAGATATAAAGTGTTTGGTGCAATGTCACCATGTTACCACCACCCAAACACAGAGAGTATTTCCATAGCCTGGAAAGTTCCCTCATGCCCCTTTCCAGTCAGTGCTCCCTCCCCGAGAGGCCATCACTTTCTGACTTTTGTCATCATAGATTAGTTTTATCTGTTCTCGAAAGCCACAGGAATAGAATGAGAAAGTGTATTGTTTGAGTGTATTTTTCTTCTTTTCCTCAGTTTTTTTTTTTTTTTTTTTTTTTTTTTTTTAAGATTCAGGACTACTGGGCTATACCCAGGTTATGTGTATCTGTATTCGGTTCCTTTTGGTGCTGACTAGTTGTCAAGTGTAGTGAATTTACCACAATCTGCTTATCCATTTGGTCTGCCCAAAGTGGTTGCACCATGTTTTGCTCCCACTAGCATTGTGTGGCAGTACAGTTGCTCTTGACCTCACCGACATTTGGAGCTCTCACTCTTTGATCTGAGCTCCAGGTTTTATTAGTAATTGGTGCACTGCTTTGCTCATTTGGGGGTTGTTATGGCCCTAAGCAGATGCTGCCTTTTCTGAATATTTGCTGGGGAGCCCAATGAATTTGACATCTTTCCTTGGCTCCAGGCATTCCAGGATCTTAAGAATTGGAGGAAATAAAGTCATTTTGAAGTTGGTGGTTTCAACACAAATTACTAGTTGTGAGCTCACTCTTCTCTAGGAGTTGTTCTTCTCAAAGGCCATATCTGCACACTGAAAGCATCACTATCTCCTAGACCAGCCCTTCCCTGAGCAGGTGGGATAGCAGGAGGTCCTCCACAGAGGGGAGGACTGTTATGTTATGTTATGTCCCCAAATCCCCTGAGAATCCTAGGATGAGCAGCATTAGTGGACAACTCTTGACTGTGTGTGCCTTGAACCCATTCCCCTCCGAATAGATCCCAGTTTTCCTTTGTGAGCCTCCCAGCCTTCAGGCCTTAAGAGTTAGAATCAGGTTGACCCCACTCTCTGGTTCCAGATTGGTACCCATGACACAGTTTTGGCCTCCCGAGACACAGATCATGTTTCAGAGACAGACATGTGACTGGGCTGCCTGAGGCCATGTGGAGTTTTGCTGCAGCTACTGAGAAAGAGACATTCTCCACTGGGGTTGCTAAATAGGTAACACAGACACTCGGAATTGCTGGATCAATGCCAGATCACAGGAAGAGCCTGCTCGAAGGAAAGCACGGGCAAGAGATGGAGAGAGTGGCATTGTTTGAAACTTGGTATTTTTTATTGAACTTTATTAAGATATAATTGTTGTGTTATAATCATACTCTGGAAGGTGTACAATTTGATGAATTTTTATAGATGCATATACCAGTGAAACCATGACCAAAATCAAGTTCATAAACACAACCACCATGCTCAAAAGTCTCCTTGAGCCATTTTATAATCCCTGCCATTACACACCTCCCATTCCGGAGCAGTCTGCTGTGTCCGTATAGACTAGTGAGCACTTTCTGTCATTTTATGGAGACAGAATCATACAGCACGTACTCTACTTTTTTGCTCTGACTTCTTCAACTCAGAATAATTTTCATCCCTGCTCTTGTGTGTTTTATTGGTGCATGCCTTTTCATTGCTGAATACTAATCCATTGTATGAACATACTGTAGTTTGTTTATCCATTCGCCTCTTGCTGGTCATCTGGATTGTTTCCCATCTAGGTCTATCATGAACACAGCAGCTATGAACATTCATGCTCAAGGCTTTGGAGCAATTGCTTCCATTTATCTCAGAGAAATTCCTAGGGCTGGAATAACTTGTCCTGTTTAACTTTTAAAGAAACCGACAAATTGTTTTGCAAAGTGGTTGTATATCATATTCCACCATCGATGTATGGAAGGTCTTCTTGCTCCACTTCCTTGCTAACACTTGGCATGGGTGTCTTTCTTAATTTTAGCCGTTTCAATAGCTGTCAATCATTATAGTTTTTGTTTTAATTTCCGTAATGACTAATGGTGAGCATATTGTCATGTGTTCATTTGCCATCCATATATCTTCTTTAGTGAAGAATATGTCAAATCTTTTGCCCATCATTTTACCAGGTTGTGTTGTTTTCTTGGTAGTGAGATATATGAGTTCTTTGTATATTCTATGTGCAAGTTTTTGTGAAATGTATGCTTTGAAAATATTTCCTCTCAGTTTGTGCTTTGTCTTTTCATTTCTGTTAAGTCTTTTGAAGAACAAAAATATTAAATTTTAATAAGTTCTCATATGTATTTATGTTGTTTCTTTTTATCATTTCTCCCTCTGTGTGTGTGTGTGTGTGTGTTCTGTTTAAGAAATATTCCTTAAGATCACTAACATTTTCCTCCATGTTTTCTTTTTGTAAGTTTTATATTTTAGCTCTACATATAAATGTAGATCCATAGTCCATTTGAGTTAAGTTTTGTATGTGAGGCAAGTGTTGAGGTTCTTTGTGTTTTTGTGTTTTTTTTGCATATGGCTACTGAATTACTAATGAAAGAATTATTCTTTCCCCCAATGAATGGCTTCACACTTTTGTGAAAAATCAGTGGACAATATATGTGTGGGATCTATTTCTGGACT
The DNA here is from genome assembly GCF_037043125.1 of Eumetopias jubatus. NCBI lineage: Eukaryota > Metazoa > Chordata > Mammalia > Carnivora > Otariidae > Eumetopias > Eumetopias jubatus. The sequence continues at coordinate 91,664,394 of NW_028274818.1, forward strand.
CTCAATTATCTATCTATCTAATCTTTATATCTTTACATATTATATATGTTATATATACATATTTTTATATAGAGATGTAGATAGATCTTTACACCAATGCCAACTGTCTTGATCCCTCTAGCTTTATCATAAGCCTCAAAATCAGATAATGTAAGTTCTCCAACTCTGTTCCTCAAAGTTGATTTGGTTATTCTAAATCCTTTGCATTTCCATATAAATTTTAGAATCAGCTTATGACTTGCCACAAGAAAATAGCTTGCTGGGATTTTGATTGGAGTTTGAGGAGAATAGGCATCTTACACACATTGAGTTTTCTGATCTATGAATACAGTCTATCTTTTCATTTTTTAGGTCTTTTTTAATTTATCTTGTCAATTTAAAAAATCATTTTTATTGTACAGGTCTTCTACATCTTTTGGCAAAGTCATCCATATGTCTTTCATTTTTAAAAAATAATGTCTAATTGTTCACTACTAATATATAGAAATACAATTGAATTTCCATCTAGAGTTTTTACAACAGCATTTTGAGCTTGTCTATTTGCCTGGGTCTTCTACTGGTCTCCACTTCTTATTCTGCTTCATTACTCTGTTGAGCATTTGAATATTTCTTGTTACTTGCCTTAGTCTCAGCTCACTTATTGGCCCCTTGCATGGTATTCTCATTCCCAGTTTTCATGCCTTCATCATGAAGGCCAGCTTATCCTGGGCTCATCGTTTAGAAGTTGCTCTGATCACTCACTTGTTTATTCCCGGGTGTTGATGCCCACTTAAGAGACATTGTGCCCAAGACATTTACCATGCCTTTTCAAGAGGAACAAATTCATCAGCCTCTGCCCATAACCCTGATCATTCATCCCATTCTCTAGACACATGTACACCACCAGTTTTTAAATCAAGTTTCCAGAATATCCCAGCTAGAATGCATAGTTTGTGAAGCTCTGTATTTTGTCAGAATAAAAGAAGCATCTGTAGTATGCATTCCTCCACATTCTCTATGACATTTCGGGGAGGGGTTCCTAGTGTACTGTGAATTACAGAAGCAACAAATCAAAGATCATTCAATACTAAAAATATCTGGTTAGAAATGAAAGTGGGACGAGGGGAGGCCCATTCACGATAGTCATAAAAACTATAAAATATCTATGAATAAATTTAGCAAGCACAGTACTTATCTGAATAAAACTATAAAATTTTATTGAAGAACATAAAACATGATCTGAATTAATGGAGAGACATAGCTTGCTCCTGAGTGGGATGACTTTGTATCACAAAATATCTACCCTTTCCAAATTAATAAAACTATTTACCAAAATTTCTTTCTGAATCCCCATTTTTTAAAAAATATTTTTCTTTTTGCATTGATTATTTTTTAGGGGGATGGGACAAAATAAGTTGATTAGAGAACAAATTTGGATATTTTGAAAATCAGGAATGTTAGAGATTATCCTACCAGCTATATAAAAACATACTCTAAAGATGCTCTAATCAAAACAGTATTGGCATAGTAATAGATTTTATAGATTTTATAGTGGAAAGTGAAAGAATACAGAACAGATCCTCGTGTATAAATAAATTTAATATCTGATATATCTGATATAGATGATATCTTCATTCAAATAAGAAAATGAAAGGTCATGTAACAAAATGACCTGACAAAACAGGCCATCCGTCTGGGAAGATAAAAATCTTAACCCTTACAATAAACAACATATAGAAATAAACTCCAGCTGAATGAAAGAAGTAATAATGAAAATAATTCACAGTAAAATATGAATATACACTTAAATAAAATATTTGTAAGACCTCAGTTTGAAGGAAAATGTCTTAAATAACAGAACACCCAAAAAACCACTATTAAAAAAAAAGGAAGGGAAAATATGTTGTCATAAAATCAAAAGACAAGTGATAGATTGAGAAAAATATAAATCTGAGACATTGCAAATAAAAAGTTAATGTTTTTATGCAGGTGACTGAGAAATTTTTGTTGTTGTTAATGAGTTTTTTGTTTTTAGTTATTTTATCATATATTTTATATATATATGTACATATATATGTGTAACTAACATACATTATTATATTAGTTTCAGGTGATTTGATATTTGTATACACCGTGAAATGATCACCATAATAAGTCTAGTTACCATCTTTCACCATACAAGTCAATACAATACTACTGACTATATTCCCCATGCTGTACATTACATCCCCATGACCTATTCATTTTATAACTGGAAGTTTATACTTCTTGATCCACTTTGCCCATTTTGCTCACCCCCCCCAATCCCATCCCCTCTGGCAAATAAAAATCTCTTCTCTGATTGTATGAGTCTATATATTTTTTGTTTTGTTTTCTAGATTCCACATGTAAGTGAAATCATGCAGTATTTGTCTTTCTCCAGCTGACTTATTTCATTTAGCATAATAATAGCCTCAGGTTTTATCCACGTTGTCAAAAAAGATTTCTTTTTTATGGCTGAATAGTATTCCTGTGTTTCCCCCGACCAGGGGTTTTATGGTTTCAGGTCTTACATTCAAGTCTCTAATCAATTTTGAGTTAGTTTTTTATATAGTGTAAATAAGTGTTCCAATTTCATTTTTTCCATGTAGCAGTCCAGTTTTCCTAACATCATTTATTGAGGAGACTATCTTTTCCCCATTGTATATTCTTGCCTCCTTTGTCATAAATTAATTAACTGTATAGTGTGGTTTTATTTCTGGGCTCTCTAGTCTGTTCCATTGATCTATGTGTCCGTTTTTATGCCATTACTCTACTGTTTTGATTATTATAGCTTTGTAGTATACAAAGTGAAATCAGGGAGTGTAATATCTCTGGAGTGTTTTGTTTTTGGGGGGTCTTTTGTGGTTCCATATAAATTTTAGAATTATTCGTTCTAATTCTGTGAAAAATGCCACTGGAATTTTGATAGGGATTACATTGAATCTGTAGATTGCTTTGAGTAATATGAACATTTTAACAATATTAGTTCTTCCAGTCCATGAACATGGAATATTTTTCCACGTATTTGTGTCATTTCAATTTCCTTCATAAATGTCTTACAGTTTTCAGTGTATAAGTCTTTTAACTCCTTGGTTAAATTTATTCCTAGGTATTTTCTTCTTCTTGATATGATTGTGAATGCAATTGTTTTCATGATTTCTTTTTTTTTAAAGATTTTATTTATTCATTTGAGAGAGAGAGAGAGAGAGCCCAAGCGGGGTGAGAGGCAGAGGGAGAAGCAGACTCCCCACTGAGCAGGAAGCCCAATGCAGTGCTTGATCCTGGGACTCTGGGATCATGACCTGAGCTGAAGGCAGATACTTTACCCTAGTGAACCACCCAGGTGCCCCTGGTTTATGATTTCTATTTCTGATCATTTATTATTAGAGATAAAAATGCAAATATTTTTGTATATTAATTTTGCATCCTGCAACTTTACTGCACTCATCTATTAGTTCTGACAGCTTGTTGGTGGAGTTTAAGGTTTTATATATATAGTATCATGTCATCTGTAAATAGTGACAGCTTTACTTCTTCCTTTCCAATATGGATGCCTTTAATTTATTTTTCTTGCCTAATTGTTATGGCTAGGAATTCCAATACTATGTTGAATAAAAATAAAGAACTGCATCCTTGTCTTGTTCCTGATCTTAGAGTTAAAGCTTTCAGCTTTTGGGGTGCCTGGGTAGCTCAGTTGGTTAATCACCTGACTTTGGCTCAGGCTATGATCTCAGGGTCTTAGGATCAAGCCCCATGTTGGGCTCTGCACTCATCAGGGAGTCTTCTTGTCCCTCTGCCCCTCCCCCAGCTCATTCTCTCTCTCTCTCTCAAATAAATAGATAAAATCTTTTTTAAAAGCTTTCAGCTTTTAACCAATGAGTATGATATTAGCTGTGACTGTGTCATATATCCCTTACTATGTTGAGATATGTTCCTCTAAACCCACTTTGTTGAGAGTTTTCATCATAAGTCAATGTTGAATTTGTCAAATGCTTTTTTCTACATCTGTTGAGACAATCATATGATTTTTATCTTTTATTTTGTTGATGTGGTATATTGTGTATCATGCTGATTGATTTGTGGGTGTTGAATCATCCTTGCAGTCCTGGAATAAATCCCACTAGATCATGGTATATGATCCTTTTAATATATTGTTGAATTAGATATACTAGAATTTGTGGAGGAGTTTTGCATCTATGTTCATTAGGGATATTGGCCTGAAGTTTTCTTTTTTTTTTTTTTTTGTGGTGTTCTTGTCTGGTTTTGGTACCAGGGTAATGTTGGTCTTATAAAATGAGTTTGGAAGTGTTTCATCCTCTTCAAAATTTGGCAGAGTTTGAGAAAGTTAGGTATTTAAAACATTTTTTGAATGTTTGGTAGAATTCAACAGGGGTGAGTGGGACCACACATGACCCTTTTAAATGGGGAATCTCATTTTCTTATAGAACTTTAGGTCCCTTGAACATCAGTACTGCTGGTTTTCTAAACCAGATGTTTGAGATCTCATCTCTCCAGGGCAGATCCCAGGGCACAGATCCTTTGATCTTCTGAGAGAATTGCTGGACTGGCAAGATCTCTCCCTATTATATTTCACTGCACTGGGGAGTAGGAGGTTGGCGAGACCATATCTCTGCCTCTACCCTTCTCTAGCTGGTCTTTTTATCCTTTGTGTGGAGAAGCAGTTCATCTAGTTCTCAGTTCTTTTTCAGAGGTAAATAATCCGTATGTATCTGTAGATTTGGTATGTCCATGCGAGGAGGTGAATTCAGGATCTTCCTATACCAACATCTTGTGGAAGTCTTTCCAGGATGTTAAGACAAAACTCAGCATCTCAAAAAAAAAAAAAGTCATTAACAAATGATATCAATAGAGTATTAGTAAAGACAATGGTAGATGTTTTTTGACCCTCGAATTTCCATAGTGTGACATAATACAAGTTTCTGTATCACACCAGAATGGGTCTTCCTATGCAGTAGGTCACCATTCCTGTGGTTGTTACAGACCCAGGCTCCTTCCATCTTACAGTTCCACATTCTCTAGGGCTTCAAAGTCTTTGCATTAAGCTGACACTTGGGAGAAAGGGATGAAAGATCACAGGTGGGAAGCTTGGGGGAAACAGGTATGGGAGTGAAGAAAGCCCATTACTTCTGTTCACATCCCATTGGCCAGAACTCAGTCTCATGACCATTACCGAACTGCAAAGAAGGCTGGGAAGTATAGTCTAGTTTTTCCTCAAAAAAAAAAAAAAAAGAGAGAGGAAATGGGCCTTGATGATCAGACTGCCACAATTTGGCAATTCACAAGAGCAGAAATTAGAAGCCAATAGACATATAAGATCTCCAAACTTATTAGTATTAGAGAAAACCAAATTAAAACATCACTTCTCATTTGATAGACTGAAAAGAGATACAAGTGTTAACACGCAGGTATGGCAAAGATTTGAGGGGAAGGAATACTTTCATGTGTTTCTGTTAATAATAAGAAATGCTACAGTCTGTTTGGGAAGCTGCCTGACAATGTCTATTATACTTTTTAAAAACTGCATATATACAATGGAATACTACTCAGCCATCAGAAAGGATGAACACCCAACTTTTACATCATCATGGATGGGACTGGAGGAGATTATGCTCAGTGAAATAATTCAAACAGTGAAAGTCAGTTATCATATGGTTTCACTTATTTGTGGAACATAGGGAATAGCATGGAGGACATTAGGAGAAGGAAGGGGAAAATGAAGGGCGGGAGGGAATCAGAGGGGGAGAGGAACCATGAGAGACTAGGGACTCCAAGAAACAAACCAAGGATTTTAGAGGGGAGAAGGGTGGGGAGATGGGTTAGCCTGGTGATGGGTATTAAGGAGGGTGCGTACTGCATGGAGCACTGGGTGTTACACGAAAACAATGAATCATGGATCACTACATCAAAAACTAATGATGTATAATGACTAACATAACATAATAAAATTAAATTAAAAAAATAAAAACTGCATATAGCCTCTATCCTAGAAATCCCACTTTAGAAAATCTATTGCACAAAAACAAATGTATGAGTAAATAAAAATGTGTATATGGAGATGCTGTTGAAGCATGTTTAAAATGACAAAAACAAAAGCCAGAAATGTCCTGGATGCTGACCAATAAAGGAAGAGTTGAACAAATCTCAGTACATTTATCCTGTGAGACATTATGTGGTTGTAAAAAGAGAGAGAGACTGTATTCGATTTATACATACTAGTCTGTAGGTATGTTTATGATGTACTGTTAAATGCAAAAAACCAAGGTGCAAGAGCTGATCTGAGTCCTGCCTAATTTTGTAAAATTATTTTCATAAAACATTTTGTGTATAAGTTTACATATGATTGTGTAAGTAAGAGGTATGAACGGTGCATTCCAGTGGTTGGGGTAGCCAAGAGACATTTGAAACAAACACACAAAATGATTTTAACGTAAAGTAAATATCACGAATTTTACAAGCATAGGTTAAATCATTCATCCATATATTCATTCAAGTTATCTATTAAGCCAAACATCTCGCTGGGTGATACAGTGCTGACCTAAACAGGTATAACTGATGTGATTTGCATTTTCAAGGAGCTTGCAGCCCAATATGATGTTGGGCGTGAACAGGTGAGCAAACACAATACTGTGATAAATGTTTTAGTGGGAAAACTTCAAAAGAGGGGCAGTTAACTTCACCTCAGTGTGGTGGAAGATCAATACCTATGTCCATATTCTGACACGATAAGTATCTGGATATGTGCATAGAAATTTCTAGGCTCAGTTTCCCCCTCTTTAACAAGTGCTAAAAATCCCTCAACTTACAGGATTGTTGTAAGGACCGAGTGAAATAATAATTATAAATAGTCTGTCAGAGTGCCTGGAAAGTAGTAGAATCCCAGTAAAATTAGGTACCTTTGACTTTCTCTCGAATCATTACGCTGTGTCCTTTCTCTAGTATTAGGCAAGTTGCAAGGAGCAGAGGGAAGGCATTTCCCCAAACCTGCATTTACTTCATCTCTCGTGGTTTTACCTTCTGAGAGTAAATGATACAGCCTCTGTTGTTGAACACTATTAATCTATAACGTGTCTTAAGAGATCCGATATGCCTTAGTGATGCAGAAAACCTTCCTGCCTGGCTCCTTGAAAATGCTCAGAGTGGTTCTGGTGAGCCTAGGTGGTGTTTATCATGAATGAGGTCCCAGCAAGTCATTAACGGCACATCTAAACATCTCCAAGATCAGACCTGGGATGGCTCTCATTTAGTGTCCTATTTTATTTATTCATTTAAAAAATTTTAATGGCAGAGGTTGTTTCTTAGAATTGTAGCAGAAATCTGTTTTTACAGTACCCTTTCCCTCCTCTTCTTGTGACAGTATGCTAAAGCTACTTCTCCCCCACTCATCCAGCCTGGGTTTTATGGGAATGACCACAAGCCCAGCTACAGGGATGGTAGCCATATGATCAAGGCCAACTGCTTTAATATACAAGAAAGCACTTGTTGGTTGAGAGCTAACAGACATCTGCTTCTGGATTTTTGCTGGTCCTATTATAAAAGAGAAGGATTCTGTTTATGAGGGTACATTTAGCTTCCAAGATCTACCACGTGATGAAGGAGTTTTCTTGCTTTGTATGTGAAAGATTTTAATATTTGTAACTAATTCAATTTTTTTAAAGTTTATTTATTTATTATTTTAGAGAGGGAGTAGGGGCAGAGGGAGAGAAGGAACCTCTAGCAGAGTCCCTGCTGAATGTAGAGCCTGATGCGGGGCTCGATCCCACAACCCTGAGATCATGACCTGAGCCAAAATCAATTTGGATGCCTAACCAAGCCACCCAGGCACCCCACAACTAATTCAGTTTTTATAAAGGAACACTATGTGGTCCAAACAAAACCTATCTACAGGCTGCATCCAGTGGACAGTATCTTTGTAAACTCTGGCATAAACCTTCCAGCAAGACATGCCTCTAGGGCAACCCTGTGAACTGTTCATCCAGTGTTGGCTGAGCAGAGCCAGCCAAGAGAACTATGGAGCATTTTCATCCAGCTATCTTCACAGAATGAGTAAATAGTGATAATTTTTTCCCACTCACTCAATAAAACAGCGGTGTTTACAACTTCAGGTTTCTAGTTAAACACACAAGACTTGAATCTCACATCAGCGGCTACCAGCTTTGTGATGGTGTTAATAATAGTTTCTACCACCTAAGGTAGTGTGTTCTGAGGATTAGGAGAGGTAATTGGTCCTCGGGAACATCTTGATCATCTCCTTCAAGAGAGAAGATCCCCACAGAAAGAAGACATATTCCCCAGTCACACAGCATCCAGGCCAGTGTTGCAGATCCATAGGTACCTTTTTCCTGGAAGTAGTATTCAAATCTCTGCCCCCTTCTCAACCAGCACGAGGTCTATTCTTCCTTCTGTGTCCTCAGCGCAGACAAGAATTGGAACAGTCTCTCACCTTCCATGGAAACTGCCTTGGAAAAAAAGAGCTCAATGTGTGTTATCTCTAGGATCACTGGGGTTTAGATTTGTGTTGTTTCTCCTATTTCTCTCTCTCTGTGTGTCTTTCTTTGTATCTCTATAAGAACACTATCTCCCTTTTCTCCTCTCTCTCTTTTTTACCTCTTCACTTATATGTTGATCCTTTGCTTCTTTTTTCTACTTCTCTTTCCCCTACCACCTTGCTTTACACATTCCGTCTCTCCACCTCTCATTCTTCCTTCCTATTCCTTCATCTGTCAAGTAAGGAAAATTAACTGTATCATTGTGACTGCTTTAAGGTTTAGAAAAAACACATTTAAAATTCCTAACATTGCCTGGATATAGTAGGCGCTTAGTAAATGGTGGGATGTTCTTCATTTTCTTGTTCCTTTGAATCTGTCCTCTTCTTTTCTCTCTCATTTCCTTACTTAGATGGCTTCTTAGCATCCACCCTCTGCCTTCCACCCCCACCTCTGCTGTCAGGTTCATATCAACACCTTCTTCACCCCCGCAGCTCAGTGAAGCAGCTGCCTTCATTCAAACCATTAACAGTCCTTTCTTGGCTTTTTATTGTTCCTTCTTCATTTGAGATGCACAATGGTAGCTTGTTATGTTGTTAAAATGATTGACTATATATCACAAGAAAAAAGAGTCACATTTCGTGAACTTCAGAAATTTTCTCAATAAAGGCATATTTGTTCTATGTACATTTTAATTATCTTTGTCAAAGGATTATTTTAGATGCTAGAGGAAGAACTGCTTGGAAGGCATCAGGTAGAGCTTGGCTTTCACCCAAAGCTCTCTCCAAGGTGCTGAAACTTGAACCCACACGGTGTCTTCACTTAATTGCCTTTGAGAGGGCAGATGGAAGATGTTCATTCACCCACTTGCTTGACAGACACTGCTACAATAGCATCTCACGTTGAACTTTTTGAATTGTGTCACCTGGAATTCATACTTCGCTCCTATATTGTCATTTTTTGGCTCAGGAATTTTTAGCTCTTCCAGCTCTATCTTTGGGACAGCATGAAGTTCTGGCAAAGAGCATGGCTTCTGGAACCAACCCCCCATCACTAACTAGCTGTGTGACCTTGGGAACATCACTTAATCTCTTTGTCCCGCTGTAAAATGAGAATGAATGGGAATAACAACATATCCACCAGATAGATTTTGTAAGAGTTAAACGAAATCACGTATGTAAAAATGCTTAGCAAAATCCCTGTTGTATATTAAATGCCATATAAGAGTGAGTCAACAAAATTTTTCAAATCCACATCCTATGAAAGAGTTTGTCTCTCCACTTTATGTAGAGTAGCAGGGCAGAATTCACTGGGAAGTGAGTAATAATGGCTTCTATGAATACCACTCAAAGTCAGACGTTGTGCTGGGTGCTATACAGGTGTACTTACCCATGTCCATGTAATTATGATCCCTGTGCTGCAGGTGAGGGGATAGACACTGAAAGCTAACAGTGTTCCTTTGGATCACTCACCTCTTAGTATTTTATTAAGAAGGTGGTTGTTAGGAGCAAGTGAAAAATAAAACAGAACAGTCTTATGCAAAGAAATGGATGATTTATTGCTCAGGTAACTAGAAAGTCCAAAGGGGGACTTCCTAGCTTTAGGCTTAGGCCGAACCAGGTGATTAAATGACACTGTCTGGAATCCGTCTTTATTATCTCTCGGCTATGTTTATTCTTTGTTGGTCTTACACTGAAATAGACTCTCCCTACACGGTGGCAAAACAAGAAAAAACATACTTAGGATCTTTTCAACTTTTGAAGCCCTTGTGTATTTTCCCTCTCCATTCATGTGGTTACCCAAAGCTGGTTTTCTGTGCTTGTTCTTTTCCTTGTTGTTGAGCCTATTTTACTTTTGTGATTTCCATTTAATTCATTAATTTTATAATAATGTTTTGGATCTTTGGCACCCGGCTGGGTCAGTCGGTTATGCGTCTGACTTCAGCTCAGGTAATGATCCCAGTGTCCTGGGATCGAGTCCCGCATCAGGCTACCTGCTCAGTGTGGACTCTGCTTCTCCCTCAACCCCTCCCCCCCTGCTTGTGCTCTCTCTCTCTCACTCTCTCTTTCTCTCTCAAATACATAAATAAAATCTTTTAAAAAATAATGTTTTGTGTCTCAATTTGTCTCCCAAAATCTGCAATACATCTTTCATTCCATTCTGTTGTTTTATTACCTCAACTCAAAGCTTTTGTATTACTGAAATCTTGTTCTAATCAGCATCTTTTTCTGTAGTTTCAGGTACTCCTCATGCAATTCCCTGAGTTATGTTTTATTTCCAACAAGTTTCTTCACCAGTCTTTTGTGAGCTATATTGCATGTTTCTCTATTACTTGTCTTGTAATTGCATTAGTAGATGTTCAGTGTTGCAGTGTATTTATAAGCCTCTTGTTCATACTAACCATAGGTACTCTTTTCACGCCTTCTATTTGAAGTAAAAAAAAGAAAAAGAAAGAAAAAAGGAGTGAATATTCTCTGTCCTCTTTTGTCCTTATCTGAAAACTGTTTATCTTTCTGAAGAGCAAGAGCTTGAGTCTGGACATTGTTAGCTTGCACTTTTATACAGACACACACACACAAACACACACATCCAGATACACATATGTATACATATATGATTCATACATGAGAATACATACATTCTCATACACATACACACTACACATATGCATACTTGTACACACATACATACATACACACATGCACACTCATGAACATACATACAAATACTCATACACATACACACATATGCATACTCATACACACAAATACACATACTCATACACATATATGTATATATACATACACACACACACATGATCATACTCATACACATTCACAAGAAGAACGTGAGGTGTGAGGTGGGGCAGGGAGAAGGCTTAGATATAGAAATCACTAGGTCACCAAGGCTTGCTCTCATTCTCTCCCCTACCTACTCTCTCTCATTCTCCATCTCTGTCTCTCTCTCCTTAAGTGCCTGAGATCTAGGTCTTTTCCCCTTACTTGAAGGTGTATTCCAATGACACGAGAAAATTAATTCACACTTTGAATATTATACCTAATTAGGTATTATTATACCTAATAATATGAATGTCACATACTAAAAAAAAGGCAGAACTTAATGGTTTCACCTGTCTCAGCAAAAAGAATTTTCTGGTAAGTAACCAAGATTGAAAGCTGTTCTGTAACTTCTAATGGGCAGCTCTTCAGGCCATATCTCCTTAAACCAAGAAGTATTGATAAGCATTTTCTTGACTCCCTCTGGCCCCATGCCCACTACAATGCTGGCAAACGCAGGCTGGGTTAGAAGCTCCGTGGCACTTTGACAGAATATTCTGTTTCTTTTCTTCATTCTCATGTTTTAAGGATTTTAACATTAAGTTGGATCCCTTCATTATATAGTTGCTGTTAGCAATTTTTTGTGGCTTTTGCTATTTTATTCATTTCGTGAGTACTGGGGGAATGTAGATGTATGTACAACTTGAGCATATTACCTTTGTCCAGAAGCCCCATTAACTCCTTCATAAAAAAAGAAAGTTAGGAAATTGATGTTCTAAGACTTTGGGTTGCTTTAAAATACTTAGTAATTGAGTAACAAAGACTTAGAATCTGTTCTTTTAATTCCAGTCCTAGTGAGCTTTTCCTTTTGCCTACACTTTTTCAATGGATATTTTCCATTTCCAGTGGAAATGGAAACACAGAAAATGCACTTAAGCCACAGCATGAGGAAGGGAAGCTTACTTAACTGACAGAGCTCCTTGATATTTTTAAAGATGTATTTGTTTATTTGAGAGAGAGAGAGCGAGCACGCACAAGTAGTAGGGGGGAGAGGGGCAAAAGGAGTGAAACTCAAGCAGACTCCATGCAGAGTGCAGAGCCTGATGCGGGGCTTGAGCTTACAACCCTGAGATCATGACCTGAGCTGGAACCAAGAGTCAGGCACTTACCCAACTGAGCCACCCAGGGCGCCTCAAGAGACACAGGACTCTTGCTTCTGTAGAGCTTCTGGTCCAATGAGGGACACAGACAATAAAACACAAACACCCATAAAGAGGGTACATTTCAATAAGTTCTACAAAGACACGCAGGTGATGTGACAGAGAGTAACAAAAGTCAGAAGGGGCAAGCAAGTCTTGGTGATCTAATTATTTCTACACCTAAGCTTTGTCTCTGTCCCACATCACACCTCACACATTCTTCTCACACGTCTCTTACATCTTACATGATGTAGACAGAGAAGGTCTTCAGGGGGATTGGTGATATTGTGAGATCTGAGGGGTGAGAGGGGGACATTCATGGGAAAAGAAGACAGAAAAGTTCCAAAGCGCCTAGGCAAGACAAGGGTCTGGAGATGTGGAGGACTGGCATGGAGACCAACATGGCTGAAGTTAAGGGATAAAAGGGGCTGATGGGAAGAGATGATGCAGAGGGCAGAGGTCTGATCTTGTGAGATGATTGTACCAAAGGGTTTGACCAATTGTCAAGTTGTCCAGGAGCTTCCTGAAGAAAGCCTCTTGTGTGAGAGAATTTTAAAGGGGGGGGGGGCTGGAATTACAGATGGAGGAGGTAGTGGTGCAGTGCTAAATGACCAGGACAGTCTCTCTCAGAGGTGGTGACTCCACAGCACCAAGTGAGGAGAGGTCTATGGATTTGTAAGCTGCAAAGAGCTCAAGGCGCTAGGAGAAGCCAACCCCACCCAAGACTGTAATAGATTCTTCAGGCATTTTCTGCTTTATATCTGAACATTGACTAAGAATCTTCTTTTCATTTCACCAGTTACATCTCTCTTGCCTGTGTCTTCCCACTTTGTAGGATGGATGTAAATATTAATTCCACATCTGTAACTTTAGGAAGTGTTTTCTTCCAGGCTGCCAACACCTTTGATGATTTGTCTTGGCTGTTGTGCAATAGAATGTCACTTCCCTCTACTCACCCTTTGAAAACAGCCTATTTAAAGAAGGATGATTTGGGGTTAGAGTCAATAAAATCCAGTGGTAAGTAATTCTTCAGCACGTTTGGTCCTCAACAGCTAGGCTGGGTGGCTGGAGAGCCATTTTTGATGACAGATATCTTCTTGCAGTGCAAGCCTGGGAGATGCTCTGTGGACATGCATGCAAAAGGCTTCAGGTGACTTAAAGATGCACCCAAATGAAAAACAAATCTGGACCATAAAGGCTTCTTTTATAGATCTTGTGGGGACTCTCCGATAAGGTGCTCCTGGAGACAGTGCAGGCTGGGTCCAATGGGAGCTCTGTTTTTCCGGGGAAGTAAAATCAATAGTTTGAGCCTTAATTTCTCATCTATAAAGTGGGACAAATATTTCTACCACTCAGTGTAACTTGGGGGCTCAAGGAAGAGAAGTGAAAGTGACCAGCACAGCATCATTATGTCTTGGCAGCCTCCCCCCATCCTTCCTGCCACTCCCCTTCCTTCTCCCCTCCTTTCTGTCTTCTTTATCAGCCATTGGTATTTGATTTTATGACCCCAGCAGAGAGTTCAGTGTAGGTGATGTTAGAGCACAAACGCTGGGACAAGACCACTTGGGTTTGGGTCCTGGTTCTGCCATTTTACCTGGTATGCATCCTTAGGCAGCTCACTTACGGTCTTTGTGTTTCCATTCCCCTACCTATTAGGTGACGGGAACAGGGCTGTTGTGACAATTAAATCAGTCAATCCACACAGTGTTTAGGATAAAGTCCCTGGCATGTGGTTTGTGCCTTACAAGTGTTGTTAGTATTATTATTGTTATTGTGTTATTCTTACTCTATTTTCTGTCTAGTTTATCTTCTTGGAAGTCAAAGCTAGTGCCAGAGGCATTTGTCAATTGGCTCATCTCAGGGTGCAGAGCAAAGCTGTTGGCATAAGTGCGCTCATACAGACCTTTGATTCATGCCTTTGTCCACAGTCTGTATTTTGAGGTAGGGGCAATAAATTAATGTTGGTTAGATTTTGTAGATTTTGTCTACAGAGTTGTACACAACATAAATATGCTTTCACAGCCTCATTCTTCATAATAAAGCACTGTTTCACATAAGAAAAGTTAGAGTCAGAATCCATGGTTTATTAATAATATGAATGCCACATACTTATAAAAATAGTATTTTGAAAAAAGCATTTGCTAAACCTCTGAAACAAATAATACAATATATGTTAAGAAAAAAAAAGAAGATAGCAGGAGGGGAAAAATTAAGGGGGGGAAATCAGAGGGGGAAACGAACCATGAGAATCTGAAAAACAAACTGAGGGTTCTAGAGTGGAGAGGGGTGGGGGGATGGGTTAGCCTGGTGATGGGTACTAAAGAGGGCACGTTCTGCATGGAGCACTGGGTGTTATGCACAAACAATGAATCATGGAACACTACATCAACAACAAATGATGTAATGTATGGTGATTAACATAACAATAAAAAATTTAAAGAAAAAAAAGCATTTGCTAATATGAGGCATTCTGTTATATGAAAAGTTAAAGTGGCCCACAGAATGGTCCCAATACAGAAACACACAAACACATTGATAACAGATAGAAGATGAAATGTATCAAAATACTAATATTAGTCATTTCTTAATAGGAGCTTTGTACACTGAAGATTGCCTAAATGCTTAGAGAGTGAATCTAGGTCCTAAAGCAGTAAAAAAAGCATAACTTTCAAGTGTCCTGTGTCACAGAGAAATTTCTTTATTTTTTATTACATTTTCTTTAAAGTGCTACTGCATTAAAGAAGAGTAACTCTACATATCAGATTCATCATGCAGGCAAAGTATCTCTGGAGTGGTGTTGCAAAAATTTCAGAACTGAGGCCCCATAAATATGTGGATACGTTTTGAAAAAAATAGTTTTTTCCACATATTTCCAATAAAATTGACTATTCGAGAAATTTTACTGTTTTTACTTCATGGCATTTGGCCTCCTTCATTCTGACTCATGCTCTTAATAGTACAAATAGTATCATTTGAGGAGCAGAAACTAACTTTACTAAAAATCTTAGAATGGAGTAAGTAATCCCAGCCCATACCTCTCTAACTTCTGGAATCCTGGAGCCACAATTCTAAGATCATATCCTCCAAGAACACTTCCTTCACCAGTGCAAGTAGGATGTGTTTCTACTCCTAGGCCTTCAGTGCTGAAATAGACATATGAGTCATGGTGGGGTTTGGGTTTGGAAAGAGGAAGGGCCTTGGCTGGCTGATTTTTTAAAAGTTTTTAAAATATTTTGTTTATTTATTTGTGTGAGAGAGAGAGTGCAAGCAGGGGGAGTTGCAAGCAGAAGGAGAAGCAGGCTCCCTGCTGAACAAGGAGCCCGATGTGGGGCTCAACCTCAGGACCATGGGATCATGACCTGAGCCAAAGGCAGACACTTAACTGAATGAGCCACCCAGGCATCACATTGGCTGGATGAATTTTAAGACCGTTCCTGAACAAATGGATTAGGAGTGGTTCCCTGTACTTTTATTTTTATTAGTTAAGTTTCAGAGTCCAATTCTATGCACGATGGGTGTTATGTTCTAACCTTTTTTGGGAGAGAATGACTTATTAAGCATTAAGCACAACCCAAGCCATCTCCCTCAACCAGGTGATATAATATCGGGATTAAGAACACAGCTGCTGGTTGTCAGACAGACTTGGGTCTGAATACAAGCTCTGATACTCTCTGCATAATACAAGGATAATAACAGAGGATTTAGGGGTGCTTGTGGGGAAATTCCATCTCTCAAAATCAAATAAAGATGAAAGTTTTTCTACGAGAAATGATTCAATTTGCCCAGAAATACATTTTTTAAAAATCACACATATGATATACATGAAGGGAATATTTGAAAGATAGTAGAGGGCACAAAATATTACATAAACAAATGGAAAGGCATATTTTTACTATCACAAATTTCTAATTCTCTCTAAATTAACCTGTACATTCAATATAATTTTGTTAAAATGTACCAACAGGCTTGTTTATGAGCCAAAGAAATTGATATTAAAGTATACAGAAAAAAAAATATCCAAGAAGATATTTTTACTAATTTTTTTATTATGTTAATCACCATACATTACATCATTAGTTTTTAATATAGTGTTCCATGATTCATTGTTTCCGCATAACACCCAGTGCTCCACGCAGAAAGCACCCCCCCAATACCCATCACCAGGCTAACCCATCCCCCCACCCTCCTCCCCTCTAGAACCCTCAGTTTGTTTCTCAGAGTCCATCATCTCTCATGGTTTCTCTCCCCCTCTGATTTACCCCCTTCATTCTTCCCCTCCTGCTATCTTCTTCTTCTTTTTTTTTCTTAACATATATTGCATTATTTGTTTCACAGGTACAGATCTGTGATTCAACAGTCTTGCACAATTCACAGTGCACACCATAGCACATACCCTCCCCAATGTCTATCACCCAGCCACCCTATCCCTCCCACCCCACCCCTACTCCAGCAACCCTCAGTTTGTTACCTGAGATTAAGAATTCCTCATATCAATGAGGTCATATGATACATGTCTTTCTCTGATTGACTTATTTCACTCAGCATAACAGCCTCCAGTTCCATCCACGTCGTTGCAAATGGCAAGATCTCATTCCTTTGGATGGATGCATAATATTCTATTGTGTATATATACCACTTCTTCTTTATCCATCCGTCAATGGACATCCTGGCTCTTTACACAGTTTGGCTATTGTGGACATTGATGCTATAAACATTGGGGTGCACATACCCCTTCGGATCCCTACATTTGTATCTTTGGGGTAAATACCCAGTAGTGCAATTGCTGGATCGTATGGTAGCTCTATTTTCAACTTTTTGAGGAACCTCCATACTGTTTTCCAGAGTGTTTGCACCAGCTTGCACTCCCACCAACAGTGTAGAAGGGTTCCCCTTTCTCCGCATCCCCGCCAACATCTGTTGTTTCCTAACTTGTTAATTGTAGCCATTCTGACTGGTGTGAGGTGGTATCCCATTGAGGTTTTGATTTGGATTTCCCTGATGCCGAGCGATGTGGAGCACTTTTTCAGGTGTCTGTTGGCCATTTGGATGTCTTCTTTGGAAAAATATCTCTTCATGTCTTCTGCCCATTTCTTTTTTTTTTTTATTTTTTTATTGTTATGTTAATCACCATATATTACATAATTTGTTTTGCTGTAGTGTTCCATGATTCATTGTTTGTTCATAACACCCAGTGCTCCATGCAGAATGTGCCCTCCTCAATACCCATCACCAGGCTAACATATCCCCCCACCCTCCTCCCCTCCAGAAACCTCAGTTTGTTTTTCAGAGTCCATCATCTCTCCTGGTTCGTCTCCCCCTCTGACTTACTCCCTTTCATTCTTCCTCTCCTGCTATCTTCTTCTTTTTCTTTTTTCTTAAAATATGTTGCGTTATTTGTTTCAGAAGTACATCTGTGATTCAACAGTCTTGCACAATTCACAGCGCTCACCGTAGCACATACCCTCCCCAATGTCTATCACCCAGCCACCCCATCCCTCCCACCCCCGACCACTCCAGCAACCCTCAGTTTGTTCCTGAGATTAAGATTTCCTCATATCAGTGAGGTCATATGATACATGTCTTTCTCTGATTGACTTATTTCACTCAGCATAACAGCCTCCAGTTCCATCCACGTCATTGCAAATGGCAAGATCTCATTCCTTTTGACGGCTGCATAATATTCCATTGTGTATATATACCACTTCTTCTTTATCCATTCATCTGTCCATGGACATCTTGGCTCTTTCCACAGTTTGGCTATTGTGTAAATTGCTGCTATAAACATTGGGGTGCACGTATCTTTGGGGTAAATACCCAGTAGTGCAATTGCTGGATCGAATGGTAGCTCTAATTTCAACTGTTTGAGGAACCTCCATACTGTTTTCCAGAGGGGTTGCACCAGCTTGCATTCCCACCAACAGTGTAGGAGGGTTCCCCTTTCTCCACATCCCCGCCAACATCTGTCGTTCCCTGACTTGTTAATTTTAGCCATTCTGATGGGTGTGAGGTGGTATCTCATTGAGGTTTTGATTTGGATTTCCCTGATGCCGAGCGATGTTGAGCACTTTTTCATGTGCCTGTTGGCCATTTGGATGTCTTCTTTGGAAAAATGTCTGTTCATGTCTTCTGCCCATTTCTTGATTGGATTATTTGTTCTTTGGGTGTTGAGTTTGATAAGTTCTTTACAGATTTTGGATACTAGCCCTTTATCTGATATGTCATTTGCAAATATTTTCTCCCATTCTGTCGGTTGTCTTTTGGTTTTGTTGACTGTTTCTTTTGCTGTGCAAAAGCTTTTTATCTTGATGAAATCCCAATAGTTCATTTTTGCCTTGGCTTCCTGTGCCTTTGGTGATGTTTCTAGGAAGAAGTTGCTGCGGCTGAGGCCGAAGAGGTTGCTACCTGTGTTCTCCTTTAGGATTTGGATGGACTCCTGTCTCACATTTAGGTCTTTCAACCATTTGGAGTCTATTTTTGTGTGTGGTGTAAGGAAATGGTCCAGTTTCATTCTTCTGCATGTGGCTGTCCAATTTTCCCAACACCATTTGTTGAAGAGACTGTCTTTTTTCCACTGGACATTCTTTCCTGCTTTGTCAAAGATAAGTTGACCATAGAGTTGAGGGTCCATTTCTGGACTCTCGATTCTGTTCCATCGATCTATGGGTCTGTTTTTGTGCCAGTACCATACTGTCTTGATGATGACAGCTTTGTAATAGAGCTGGAAGTCCGGAATTGTGATGCCACCAGCTTTGCTTTTCTTTTTCAATATTCCTCTGGCTATTCAGGGTCTCTTCTGGTTCCATACAAATTTTAGGATTGTTTGTTCCACTTCTGTGAAAAAAGTGGATGGTATTTTGATGGGGATTGCACTGAATGTGTAGATTGCTCTAGGTAGCATTGACATCTTCACAATGTTGGTTCTTCCAATCCATGAGCATGGAACGTTTTTCCATTTCTTTGTGTCTTCTTCAATTTCTTTCCTGAGTATTTTATAGTTTTCTGAGTACAGATCCTTTGCCTCTTTGGTTAAATTTATTCCTAGGTATCTTATGGTTTTGGGTGCAATTGTGAATGGGATCGACTCCTTGACTTGTCTCTCTTCTATCTTGTTGTTGGTGTATAGGAATGCCACTGATTTCTGTGCATTGATTTTATAGCCTGCTACTTGACTGAATTCCTGTATGAGTTCTAGCAGTTTTGGGGTGGAGTCTTTTGGGTTTCCCACATACAGTATCATATCATCTGCAAAGAGTGAGAGTTTGACTTCCTCTTTGCCGATTTGGATGCCTTTGATTTCTTTTTGTTGTCTGATTGCTGTGGCTAGGACTTCTAATACTATGTTGAATAGCAGTGGAAAACTGTAGGTTTTTCATAGACAGCTTTTATGATATTGAGGTATGTACCCTCTATCCCTATACTCTGAAGAGTTTTGATCAAGAAAGGATGCTGTACTTTGTCAGATGCTTTTTCTGCATCTATTGAGAGGATCATATGATTCTTCTTCTTTCTTTTGTTAATGTATTGTATCACATTGATGATTTGCAGATGTTGAACCAACCTTGCAGCCCAGGGATAAATCCCACTTGGTCATGGTGAATAATCCTTTTAATGTACTGATGGATCCTATTGGCTAGTATTTTGGTGAGAATTTTTGCATCCATGTTCATCCAGGATATTGGTCTGTAATTCTCCTTTTTGACAGAGTCTTTGTCTGGCTTTGGGATCAAGGTAATAGTGGCCTCATAAAATGAGTTTGGAAGTTTTCCTTCCATTTCTATTTTTTGGAACAGTTTCAGGAGAATAGGTATTAATTCTTCTTCAAAAGTTTGGTAGAATTCCCCTGGGAAGACTTCTGGCCCTGGGCTTTTGTTTTTTGGGAGATTTTTGATGACTGCTTCAATTTCCTTAGTGGTTATAGGTCTGGTCAGGTTTTCTATTTTTCCTGGTTCAATTTTGGTAGTTGATACCTCTCTAGGAATGCATCCATTTCTTCCAGGTTATCTAATTTGCTGGCATAGAGTTGCTCATAATATGTTCTTATCATTGTTTATATTTCTTTGGTGTTGGTTGTGATCTCTCTCTTTCATTCATGATTTTGTTGATTTGGGTCATTTCTCTTTTCTTTTTGATAAGTCTGGCCAGGGGTTTATCAATCTTGTTAATTCTTTCAAAGAACCAGCTCCTAGTTTCGTTGATCTGTTCTACTGTTCTTTTGGTTTCTATTTCATTGATTTCTGCTCTGATCTTTATTATTTCTTTTCTCCTGCTGGGTTTAGGCTTTATTTGCTGTTTTTTCTCCAGCTCCTTTAGGTGTAGAGTTAGGTTGTATATTTGAGACCTTTCTTGTTTCTTGAGAAGGGCTTGTATTGCTATATACTTTCCTCTCAGGACTGCCTTTGCTGTATCCCAAAGATTTTGAACAGTTGTGTTTTCATTTTCATTGGTTTCCATGAATTTTTTTAATTCTTCTTTAATTTCCTGGTACACCCATTCATTCTTTAGTAGGATGCTCTTTAGCCTCCATGTATTTTTGTTCTTTCTGACTTCCGTCTTGTGATTGAGTTCTAGGTTCAAAGCATTGTGGTTGAAAATATGCAGGGAATAATCCCAATCTTTTGGTACAGGTTGAGACCTGATTTTTGACCTAGGACGTGATCAATTCTGGAGAATGTTCCATGGGCAGTAGAGAAGAATGTGTATTCCGTTGCTTTGGGATGGAATGTTCTGAATATGTCTGTGGAGTCCATTTGGTCCAGTGTGTCATTTAAAGTCTTTATTTCGTTGTTGATCTTTTGCTTAGATGATCTGTCCATTTCAGTCAGGGGGGTGTTAAAGTCCCCCACTATTATTGTATTGTTGTCAATGTGTTTCTTTGCTTTTGTTATTAATTGCCTTATGTAATTGGCTGCTCCCACGTTAGGGGTATAGATATTTACAATTGTTAGATCTTCCTGTTTGATAGACGCTTTAAGTAGGATATAGTGTCCTTCCTCATCTTTTATTACAGTCTTTGTTTTAAAATCTAATTTTTCTGATATAAGGATTGCCATCCCAGCTTTCTTTTGGTGTCCATAAGCATGGTAAATGGTTTTCTGCCCCCTTACTTTCAATGTAGGATGTCTTTGGCTCTAAAATGAGTCTCTTGCAGACAGCATATCGATGGGTCTTGTTTTTTAATCCAATCTGATAGCCTGTGTTTTTTTGATTGGGGCATTTAGCCCATTTACATTCAGGGTAACTATTGAAAAATAGGAATTAGTGCCATTGTATTGCATGTAAGGTGACTGTTACTGTATATTGTCTGTGTTCCTTTCTGGTCTATGCTGCTTTTAGGCTCTCTCTTTGCTTTAACCCCTTTCAATATTTCTTGGAGGGCTGGTTTCGTGTTTGCAAATTCCTTTAGTTTTTGTTTGTCCTGGAAGCTTTTTATCTCTCCTTCTATTTTCAATGACAGCCTATCTGGATATAGTATTCTTGGCTGCATATTTTTCTCATTTAGTGCTCTGAAGATATCATGCCAGTCCTTTCTGGCCTGCCAGGTCTCTGTGGATAGGTCTGTTGCCAATTTAATGTTTCTACCATTGTAGGTTACATATCTCCTCTCCCGAGCTCCTTTCAAGATTTTCTTTTTGTCTCTGAGACTTGTAAGTTTTACTGTTGGATGTTGGGATGTTGACCTATTTTTATTGATTTTGAGAGGGGTTCTCTCTGCCTCCTGGATTTTGATGGCTGTTTCCTTCCCCACATTAGGGAAGTTCTCTGCTATAATTTGCTCCAATATACCTTCCGGCCCTCTCTCTCTTTCTTCTTCTTCTGGGATCCCAATTATTCTAATGTTGTTTCATCTTATGGCATTGCTTATCTCTTGAATTCTGCCCTCGTGATCCTGTAGTTGTTTCTCTCTTTTCCTCCGCTTCTTTATTTTCCATCATTTGGTCTTCTATATCGCTGATTCTCTCTTCTGCCTCATTTATCCTAGCAGTTAGTGCCCCCTTTTTCGATTGCAGTCATTAATGGCCTTTTTGATTTTGACTTCATTAGATTTTAGTTCTTTTATTTTTCCAGAAAGGGCTTCTCTAATAACTTCCATGCTTTTTTCAAGCCTGGCTACTATCTTTAAAATCATGATTCTGAACTCTAGGTCTGACATCACACTAATGTCCATATTGAGTAGGACGGTACTGCCTCTTGTTCTTTTTGTTGAGGTGATTTTTTTCGTCTTGTCATTTTGTCCAGAGGAGAATAGATGAATGAGAGAACAAAATGCTAACAGGTTAACAACATCCCCAGAAAATATACTCTAAACAAATCAGAAAAGACCTGAAACCATGGGAAAAGAAAGGGAAAGAAGGAAAAAAGAAAGAAAAAAAAAAGAAAAAGATAAAAACAAACAAAAATACAATAAAACAAAAAAACAGAATATGGTCAAATATGATCAGGCTGGTGCATAGATCAGTGCCCCCACACTAGATTTTGAGTGTATTTTGATCTGTTAGAAGAAAGTGCCTCCTAAATTTTTAAAGAAAGACCTATATATGTACCAAATAAGGGTTGATATGATGAAGGGATGGGATATGAATATAAAAATGAAAATTATAAAAAAATTTTAAAAGGGAATTGATCAGGGCACCTGGGTGGCTCAGTCGTTAGGCCTCTGCCTTCGGTTCAAGTCATGATCCCAGAGTCCTGGGATCGAGCCCTGCAACAGGATCCCTGCTCAGCGGGAAGCCTCCTTCTCTCTCTCCCACTTACCCTGCTTGTGTTCTCTCTCTGGCTGTCTCTCTCTGTCAAATAAATAAATAAAATCTTAAAAAAAAAGGAATTGGTCAGAACGTGTTTGAAAAAATAAAGAAGAGGATTAAAAAAAAGGAAAGAAAGAAAGAAAAAAAGGGAGAGAATGTGATCAGGCAGGAGACTGGAAAAAAGTCATACACTAGAGATTCAGGGTATATTTTGATATGTTAGAAGAAACTGTATCTCAAAATTTTAAAGAGAGAACAACTTATATATATATGCCAGAAATAAAGGTAACTACTATGAAGGGATAGAATATGACTCTAAAAATGAAAAATAAAAATGTTTTTTTTAAAAAAAGGGATTGGTAAAATGTTGGTTGGAAAAGGGAAAAAGAAAAATTCAAAAAAAAACAGTTAAAAAAATTAACTTCGAAAGACTAATGAATCATGGTAAAAAAAAACATGAATTCAATATGCAGTATTCCCCTAGCACTGGAGTTCTCCTGTTCTCCTTGATTGGTAAACTTGGTCTTGGCTGGCTGTTCGTGCTGATCTCCTGGGGGAGGGACCTGTTGTTGTGGTTCCCAAATGTCTTTGCCAGAGGCGGAATTGCCCCGCCCTTGCTGGTACGGGCTAAGTAATCAGCTCAGGTTTGCTCTTGGGAGCTTTTGTTCCCTGCAAGCTTTCCCTACCGCTGGAGGATGCAGTGAAAATGGCGGCCTCCCAATCTCCACCCAGGAGGAGCCGAGAACTTGCGGCCTCACTCCTCAGTGTGCTCCCAGAGAAAAGCAGTCAGTCACTCCCGGCTCCCCGGTCTCCGGCCGCACTCTGTGCTCACCCGGCCTGTGACCGAGCATTTCTATCTCTGGCACCCGACCCCGTGTGGAGTCTCCATCCCAGCAGATCCCTGTGGTGTCCTCCCGCGCCGCTCCTCCTGGGGGAGGGAGGGGAGTCTCCCCGGATCTGCCGCCTGTTGCGTCCCTTCTGGAGGAGCAGTGGCCCAACTGTCACTGATCACAGTTTATGGCAATCCCGAGCTGAGAGCTTGCTCCTTGGCTCCGTCTCTGCAGCCAGCTTCCCTGCTCCAACACCTGGGAGCTCTGCTGCACTAAGGCACCCTGGTCTTTCTGTGACCCCAAGGGTCCTGAGACCACACTGTCCCGCGAGGGTTCCACCCCCTGCTTAGCCACTGGAGTGACGTCCTTCCGTGGAGCCGACTTCTCAAAGTTCCGAATTTGTGCTCCACGGCTCTATCACTTGCCAGAAGCGGCCGACAGAGGCCCCCTCCCCCACCATCTATCCTCCTGAATATCACCTCGGATTCACTTCTCCGCATGTCCTACCTTCGAAAATGGTCGCTTTTCTGTTCAGAGAGTTGTTGCTATTCTTTTCTTCGAGCTCCTGTTGAGTTCATAGGTGTTCAGAATGGTTTGATCCCTATCCAGCTGAATTCCTGAGATCAGACGAAATCCAGGTCTCCTACTCCTCCCAAGAAGATTTTTGAAAAGAAGGGTTTTGACGACAATTAATGTTATCAGATATAAAGAAATATTATAAAGCAACAGTAATTAAAGTCGTGTGGTTCTAGCAACACAAAGACATATCAATAGAGGAAAATAGAGAATATGAAAACTGAAGCAAATCCCCAAGGAATGTATAGTAGTGAGAAAAAGGTGAATTACTCAATAAATCTTATCGGGAAAATTATAAGGCATATGGAAACAACCTGGATGCCTACTTCACTCCTTATAACAAATACATTCTAGACAAAGCAAATATTTTAACTTAAGAATAAATCAGATAATGGAATATTATTCTGTGATAAAAGGAAATGAACTACATCTTACTAATGGTGCAAGACTATAAGCTTACTATTCAAGATCAGGAAAAAGCTAAGGATGCCTCTTCTCACCACTGTTATTCCAAATTGTACTAGAAGCTCTAGCCAGAGAAATTAAGCAAGAAGAAGAAATAAAAAGCATCAAAACTAAAAAGAATTAAACTATCTCTATTTAAAAAATTTTTTTTTAATTTAAATTCAATTTAGTTAACATATAGTGTATTATTAGTTTCAGGGGTAGGATTTAGTGATTCATCAGTTGCAGATAACACCCAGTGCACATTATATCAAGTGCCCTCCTTAATGCCCATCACCCAGTTACCCCCCCACCTCCCCTCTAGCAGCCCTTACTTTGTTTCCTAGAGTTAAGAGTCTCTAATGGTTTTCCTCTCTTTCTGTTTTTATCTCATTTTACTTTTCCTTCCCTTCCCTTATGCTCATCTGTTTTGCTTCTTAAATTCCACATATGAGTGAAATCATATGTGGTATTTGTCTTTCTCTGACTGACTTAATTCACTTAGCATAATACCCTCTAGTTCCATCTACATCATTGCAAATGGCAAGATTTCATTCTTTTGGTGCCTGAGAAATATTCCAGTGTGTGTGTGTGTGTGTGTGTGTGTGTGTGTGTATTTTTTATGTATGTATGTATTATTTATTTACGTATGTATTTTTTATTTATGATGTATTATTATGTATGTCTGTATATATTTATAAATATACACACACACACATATACCACATCTTCCTTATCAATTCATTTGTTGATGGACATCTTGGCTCTTTCCATATTTTGGTTGTTGTGGACATTGCTGCCATAAACATTGCATTGCATGTGTCCCTTTGAATCACTATTTTTGTATTCTTTGGATATATACCTAGTAGTGCAATTGCTGGGTGGTAGGATAAACTATCTCTATTCACAGATGACATGATCCTATACATGATCCTATATGTAGAAAAATCCAAGTACATACACACAAAACTACTAGAGTTAATACATGAATTCACCAAAGTTGCAGGGTACAATATCAACACCAAAAAATCAGTGGTGTTTCTGTACATCAGCCACAAACAACCCAAAAGGGAAATAGAGGAAACAATTCCGGTTACAATAGCATCAAGAAGAATAAAATACCTAGGAGTACATTTAACCAAGGAAGTGAAGGACTTACTGAAAATTCTAAAACCATTGCTGGAAGAAATTAAAGAAGGCGTAATAAATGAAAACCTATCCTTCAGAAAAGAAGGAGAGATAGAGTATTGTGTGCCACAACTATATAGTCATATATATGGAGATCTGGGCTCTTCATAAGGAGAAGGAGAAGGTACTAGAGAGTGGTAGAATGGAGATTCAACTCAGGTTTTTACGAAACTTAAGCTCATAACTGTTATGATGTATAGTTTTCTGTATTCACCCTATGGGTGAAGGAAACTCATTTGACTATTTTGAATCAGAAGCATGACATGATACAAAATGTGTTTTAAAAATAACCAAGTAAAAAGATTAGTGACAAATCTCAGAAACAACAACCACCAAAATACAGCACATAATACAAAAAAGTTTTTAAATTTATAAAGAGCCTCTATATCAATACAAAAAAAGAACCTACATTTCCATAGGAAAAAAAAAATGGGCAAAGCATATGAATGGAGAGTTCACAATAGAGAAAATTCAAATGATTCTAAATATGGGAAAGGATGCAAAATCTCATTTATAAGGGAAATGTTACTTATTTTTTTAATGAACTTTATGAAGAATAATTTATAGGCAATAAAATGCATAGAAAATTGCTGCTCATCCTACAAAACTTGCTGAAACTCAGTATACTTTTGAGTTTCAGCAATATACTCTTCTTTGACCTTCAGTCAATATACTTTTCTTTGACCTTCAGGTTCTCCATAGATATTGGAACATACTCTCATATCTGGGAGCACATTGTACTGAAATGATCAGCATACATGTTCATTGAATGAAGGCTGTCTGCGGATTTCCAGTACCTTAGCCTGGTGGACATAGTCCTCCATCATCTGATCCCAAATCCGCTCTCTGGTCTTTATCCTTACTAGGTTGAGTCACACACCAGAACCTCTTTGTTATCATCATCAAACTGATGAACTCTTTTGCTCAGTTTAGCCATCTAGGAGTACTCAGTGTTGCCTGGAGAATCTATTCACCTTTATGCCTTTATGTCAATTTCTTTCCTATCTTGTTGCTTCTTCCCAGAAGGTTTTTGCCAACTTGACCTACATGTTGAACTCCTATTCATCATTCAAAGCCCAACACCATTGTTAAGACTCTGGGAAGATCTTCCTGATCCCCACCTCTGCCAAAGTTACTAAGCTGAGGCAGCTAGTATTTTGACAGCTAGCTCAACATTTTCTTGAGCATAACTTAGTCAAAATTGCACACACACACACACACACAAACACACACACACACTCAGTTATATGGTTATGAAAATTATCAGTGTATGTCTCTGTCTCCCTTACTATAGGGATACAGTGTGATCCTCTAAATGAGGGAATCATGCCTGATATACTTCCTGATCCCCACCTCTGCCAAAGTTACTAAGCTGAGGCAGCTAGTATTTTGACAGCTAGCTCAACATTTTCTTGAGCATAACTTAGTCAAAATTGCACACACACACACACAAACACACACACACACACACTCAGTTATGTGGTTATGAAAATTATCAGTGTATGTCTCTGTCTCCCTTACTATAGGGATACAGTGTGATCCTCTAAATGAGGGAATCATGCCTGATACACTTATCCTCCACACACTAACAATGACCTGTCAAAAGAGAAATGTGTTGAATAAAAGCGAAGAAAGGAAGGGAGGCAACATTCAAGGAAGAGAAACACGGAAAAACATGGAATGACAGTTCCAGTTCATCAGCTGGTGCCTACATGAGGGTTAAGGAGAGCCTTGTGTCACTGGTTCTGACTGAGGGCACTGTTGCACTTCCACTTTTTAGCTAAATCTCAGGTCAGGTCTGACTCAGGCCTGCCTCTGTTGGGCAGCTGAATGGCCCTCAGTAGATCACACTGAATGTTCTGGAGAAGACAGGATCTGCCAGGGAATACTGGGGAATCAAAGTGGGTTACTGCTTCTCCTCCTGCACACGTGTTACTTCCTAGGAGTGGGGTGGGAGGTGCAGAGCCAATCTATTTTCAGCACCAGGGACAGCAGCCTTCTTGCCCAGCCTGGCCTATGCAGTGAACTAGGTCGAGAGAAGGACCACGCTTTGAGAGAACAGGAGGGGCTTGCCACAAGCAGTGGGGAGGCAGGGAGCTGTTAAGTCACCATGTGAGCGTGGGAGGTGCTTCGGAGGGAGAAAACAATATTTGCATCTATATTTGGGCAGTCATTGCAAGATAAAGGCACGGAGGTATTAAAATAACCTGTGATTGATTCTGGGGAAAAGAGGCAGCAGGTGGGGGAAAACTGCTCCTTTGAAACAGACATCTGCAATAAAAAAGGAATTGGGGATTTTTTTTGTCCAAAATAGGCTGCTACCTGTCATGCTGCAACTTTGTGGAAAAAAAACAAACACACAACAGAAAACTCAATTCCAAAGGAAAATTGAGTGATGTTCACTTAGCATTTCTTTTGGTCAAATATACCAGGTCTTATTGCTGAAAAATCATTAACTTTAGTAGGTCTGTCAATCACAGGCATATCAGATGGCACTGGGTTGGGCATTGATATGTACCCCAACCTGATGAACATGCTTCTAGATGTTTCATAAAAGCTAGTGTAAGTTTTCTCAACCACTTGGCAATGCTTTCATGTGCAAAGAGTCAACAAGTCAGAGAACATAGAATTTTTTTGCTTATTTTGCATAACTCTTATGTACCAGACACAATACTAGGTATTTTATGTACTGGTGTCTTGTACATTTCAGCCACACTATGATGTAAATACCATTGTCTCATGTTACAAATAAACTAAAGCCATTAATGAGATTTGTTCCAAGTTACCTTCTTCTAAATGCATTTCTGTCTTTAGAGTCAGTGCCTGGACTCTGAAGGCAAAACATACTATAGTCTTTGTTCAACTGTATAGTAATAAGTGACAAAGAAGACTAAATGATACCTTTATATATATATAGGATCCTTTACACAGGCCAGGCATTGGTGATTTACACACAGGCACCCCTGCACACACATATGCACATACATAGACACACCTACAAATATAATGCATTATACTCATTGCAATCCATTTCTTTTTTTTTAATTTTTTATTGTTATGTTAATCACCATATATTACATAATTTGTTTTGGTGTAGTGTTCCATGATTCATTGTTTGTTCATAACACCCAGTGCTCCATGCAGAATGTGCCCTCTTTAATACCCATCACCAGGCTAACCCATCCCCCTACCCTCCTCCCCTCTAGAAACCTCAGTTTGTTTTTCAGAGTCCATCATCGCTCCTAGTTCGTCTCCCCCTCTGACTTACTCCCCTTCATTCTTCCTCGCCTGCTATCTTCTTCTTTTTCTTTTTTCTTAAAATATGTTGCGTTATTTGTTTCAGAAGTACAGATCTGTGATTCAACAGTCTTACACAATTCACAGAGCTCACTGGAGCACATACCCTCCCCAGTGTCTATCACCCAGCCACCCCATCCCTCCCACCCCCGACCACTCCAGCAACCCTCAGTTTGTTCCTGAGATAAAGAATTCCTCATATCAGTGAGGTCATATGATAAATGTCTTTGTCTGATTGACTTATTTCACTAAGCATAATACCCTCCAGTTCCATCCACGTCATTGCAAATGGCAATATCTCATTCCTTTTGATGGCTGCATAATATTCCATTGTGTATATATACCACTTCTTCTTTATCCATTCATCTGTCCATGGACATCTTGGCTCTTTCCACAGTTTGGCTATTGTGGACATTGCTTCTATAAACAATGGGGTGCACGTACCCCTTCGGGTCCCTACATTTGTATCTTTGGGGTAAATACCCAGTAGTGCAATTGCCGGATCGAATGGTAGCTCTAATTTCAACTGTTTGAGGAACCTCCATACTGTTTTCCAGAGGGGTTGCACCAGCTTGCATTCCCACCAACAGTGTAGGAGGGTTCCCCTTTCTCCACATCCCCGCCAACATCTGTCGTTCCCTGACTTGTTAATTTTAGCCATTCTGACGGGTGTGAGGTGGTATCTCATTGAGGTTTTGATTTGGATTTCCCTGATGCCGAGCGATGTTGAGCACTTTTTCATGTGCCTGTTGGCCATTTGGATGTCTTCTTTGGAAAAATGTCTGTTCATGTCTTCTGCCCATTTCTTGATTGGATTATTTGTTCTTTGGGTGTTGAGTTTGATAAGTTCTTTATAGATTTTGGATACTAGCCCTTTATCTGATATGTCATTTGCAAATATTTTCTCCCATTCTGTCGGTTGTCTTTTGGTTTTGTGGACTGTTTCTTTTGCTGTGCAAAAGCTTTTTATCTTGATGAAATCCCAATAGTTCATTTTTGCCCTGGCTTCCAGTGCCTTTGGTGATGTTTCTAGGAAGAAGTTGCTGCGGCTGAGGTCGAAGAGGATGCTGCCTGTGTTCTCCTTTAGGATTTTGATGGACTCCTGTCTCACGTTTAGGTCTTTCAACCATTTGGAGTCTATTTTTGTGTGTGGTGTAAGGAAATGGTCCAGTTTCATTCTTCTGCATGTGGCTGTCCAATTTTCCCAACACCATTTGTTGAAGAGACTGTTTTTTTCCATTGGACATTCTTTCCTGCTTTGTCAAAGATAAGTTGACCATAGAGTTGAGGGTCCATTTCTGGGCTCTCGATTCTGTTCCATTGATCTATGTGTCTGTTTTTGTGCCAGTACCATACTGTCTTGATGATGACAGCTTTGTAATAGAGCTGGAAGTCCGGAATTGTGATGCCGCCAGCTTTGCTTTTCTTTTTCAATATTCCTCTGGCTATTCGGGGTCTCTTTTGGTTCCATACAAATTTTAGGATTATTTGTTCCATTTCTGTGAAAAAAGTGGGTGGTATTTTGATGGGGATTGCATTGAATGTGTGGATTGCTCTAGGTAGCATTGACATCTTCACAATGTTGGTTCTTCCAATCCATGAGCATGGAACGTTTTTCCATTTCTTTGTGTCTTCTTCAATTTCTTTCCTGAGTATTTTATAGTTTTCTGAGTACAGATCCTTTGCCTCTTTGGTTAAATTTATTCCTAGGTATCTTATGGTTTTGGGTGCAATTGTAAATGGGATCGACTCCTTGATTTGTCTCTCTTCTGTCTTGTTGTTGGTGTATAGGAATGCCACTGATTTCTGTGCATTGATTTTATAGCCTGCTACTTGACTGAATTCCTGTATGAGTTCTAGCAGTTTTGGGGTGGAGTCTTTTGGGTTTTCCACATACAGTATCATATCATCTGCAAAGAGTGAGAGTTTGACTTCCTCTTTGCCGATTTGGATGCCTTTGATTTCTTTTTGTTGTCTGATGGCTGTGGCTAGGACTTCTAATACTATGTTGAATAGCAGTGGTGAGAGTGGACATCCCTGCCACGTTCCTGACCTTAGAGGAAAAGCTCTCAGCTTTTCCCCATTGAGAATGATATTCGCTGTAGGTTTTTCATAGATGGCTTTTATGATATTGAGGTATGTACCCTCTATCCCTATACTCTGAAGAGTTTTGATCAAGAAAGGATGCTGTACTTTGTCAAATGCTTTTTCTGCATCTATGAGAGGATCATATGATTCTTGTTCTTTCTTTTGTTAATGTATTGTATCACGTTGATTGATTTGCGGATGTTGAACCAGCCTTGCAGCCCAGGGATAAATCCCACTTGGTCGTGGTGAATAATCCTTTTAATGTCCTGTTGGATCCTATTGGCTAGTATTTTGGTGAGAATTATTGCATCCATGTTCATCAAGGATATTGGTCTGTAATTCTCCTTTTTGATGGGATCTTTGTCTGGTTTTGGGATCAAGGTAATGGTGGCCTCATAAAATGAATTTGGAAGTTTTCCTTCCATTTCTATTTTTTGGAACAGTTTCAGGAGCATAGGTATTAATTCTTCTTTAAATGTCTGATAGAATTCCCCTGGAAAGCCATCTGGCCCTGGGCTTTTGTTTCTTGGGAGATTTTTGATGACTGCTTCAATTTCCTTAGTGGTAATTCTTCTTTAATTTCCTGGTTGACCCATTCATTCTTTAGTAGGATGCTCTTTAGCCTCCATGTATTTGAGTTCTTTCCGATTTTCCTCTTGTGATTGAGTTCTAGTTTCAAAGCATTGTGGTCTGAAAATATGCAGGGAATGATCCCAATCTTTTGGTACCGGTTGAGACCTGATTTTTGACCTAGGATTTGATCAATTCTGGAGAATGTTCCATGGGCACTGGAGAAGAATGTGTATTCCGTTGCTTTGGGATGGAATGTTCTGAATATGTCTGTGAAGTCCATTTGGTCCAGTGTGTCATTTAAAGTCTTTATTTCCTTGTTGATCTTTTGCTTAGATGATCTGTCCATTTCAGTCAGGGGGGTGTTAAAGTCCCCCACTATTATTGTATTGTTGTCAATGTGTTTCTTCGTTTTTGTTATTAATTGACTTATATAATTGGCTGCTCCCATGTTCGGGGCATAGATATTTACAATTGTTAGATCTTCTTGTTGGATAGACCCTTTAAGTAGGATATAGTGTCCTTCCTCATCTCTTATTACAGTCTTTGTTTTAAAATCTAGTTTGTCTGATATAAGGATTGCCACCCCAGCTTTCTTTTGGTGTCCATTAGCATGGTAAATGGTTTTCCACCCCCTCACTTTCAATCTGGGGGTGTCTTTGGCTCTAAAATGAGTCTCTTGCAGACAGCATATGGATGGGTCTTGTTTTTTAATCCAATCTGATAGCCTGTGTCTTTTGATTGGGGCATTGAGCCCATTTACATTCAGGGTAACTATTGAAAGGTATGAATTTAGTGCCATTCTATTGCCTGTAAGGTGACTGTGACTGTATGTTGTCTGTATTCCTTTCTGATCTTTGCTGCTTTTAGGCTCTCTCTTTGCTTAGAGAACCCCTTTCAATATTTCTTGGAGGGCTGGTTTTGTGTTTGCAAATTCCTTTAGTTTTTGTTTGTTCTGGAAGCTTTTTATCTCTCCTTCTATTTTCAATGACAGCCTAGCTGGATATAGTATTCTTGGCTGCATATTTTTCTCGTTTAGTGCTCTGAAGATATCTTGCCAGTCCTTTCTGGCCTGCCAGGTCTCTCTGGATAGGTCTGTTGCCAATCTAATATTTTTACCATTGTAAGTTACATATCTCTTCTCTCGAGCTGCTTTCAGGATTTTCTCTTTGTCTCTGAGACTCGTAAGTTTTACTATTAGATGTCGGGGTGTTGACCTATTATTATTGATTTTGATAGGGGTTCTCTGTGCCTCCTGGATTTTGATGCCTGTTTTCTTCCTCATATTAGGGATGTTCTCTGCTATTATTTGCTCCAATATACCTTCTGCCCCTCTCTCTCTTTCTTCTTCTTCTGGGATCCCAATTATTCTAATGTTGTTTCGTCTTATCGTATCACTTATCTCTCGAATTCTGCCCTCGTCATCCTGTAGTTGTTTCTCCCTCTTTTTCTCAGCCTCTTTATTTTCCATCATTTGATCTTCTATATCACTGATTCTCTCTTCTGCCTCATTTATCCTAGCAGTTAGTGCCCCCATTTTTGATTGCACCTCATCAATAGACTTTTTGATTTCGACTTGGTTAGATTTTCGTTCTTTTATTTCTCCCGAAAGGGTTTCTCTAATAACTTCCACACTTTTTTCAAGCCCAGCTTGTATCTTTAAAGTCATGATTCTGAACTCTAGGTCCGACATCGTACTAATGTCCGTATTGAGTAGGTCCCTGGCTGACGGTACTACCTCTTGTTCTTTTTGCTGAGGTGATTTTTTTCCATCTTGTCATTTTGTCCAGAGGAGAATAGATGAATGAGAGAACAAACAGGTTTACAACGTTCCCAGCAAATATACTGTATACAAATCAGAAAAGACCTGAAACCAGGGGAAAAGAAAGGGAAAGAAAGAAAAAAGAAAGAGAAAAAAAGAACAAAAAAGATAAAAACAAAAACAGAACAATACAAAAAAAGCAGAATGTGATCAAATATGATCAGGGTAGTGCATAGATCAGTGCCACACACTAGATTTTGGGCGTATTTTGGTCTGTTAGAAAAAAGTGCCTCCTAAAATTTTAAAGGAAGAAAGACATATATGTACAAAATAAGGGTTGATACAATGAACGGATAGAAGATGACTGTAAAGATGAAAATTATAAAAGATTTTATAAAAAGACTTGATAAGATAAGAAATTGTTTGAAAAAAGAAAGAAGATTAAAAAAAAAGAAAAAAGGAAGAGAATGTGATCATGCAGGAGACTAAAACAGAGCCATACACTAGTGATTTAGGGTATATTTTGATCTGTTAGAAGAAACCGTATCTCAAAATTTTAAAGAGAGAACAACTTATATATATATATATATATGCCAAAAATAAGGGTAACTACTATGAAGGGATTATATATGACTCTAAAAATGAAAAATAAAAAGTTTTTTTTTTTTTTTAAAAAGAGATTGATAAGATCTTGGTTGAAAAAGGGAAAAAGAAAAAAAAACAGTTAACAAAAATTAACTTTGATGAACTAATGAATCATGTAAAAAAAAAGCCATGAATTCTATGTGCATTATTCCCTTAGCGCTGGAGTTCTCCCGTTCTTCTTGATCGGTAAACTTGGTCTTGGCTTGCTGGCTGTTCGTGCTGATCTTCTGGGGGGAGGGGCCTGTTGCTGTGGTTTCCAAATGTCTTTGCCGGAGGCTGAATTGCCCCGCCCTTGTCTGTCTGGGCTAAGCAAGCTGCTCGGGTTTGATCTCAGGAGCTTTTGTTCCCTGCAAGCTCTCCGTACAGCCTTGGAGGACCAGGGCAAAAAATGGTGGCCTCCCAATCTCCACCCGGAGGAGCTGAGAACTCGGGGCCCCGCTCCTTAGTGCGCCCACAGAGAAAAGCAGTCACTCCCTTGTCCCCGGTCTCCGGCCGCTCTCCGTGCTCACCCGGCCTGTGACCGAGCGTTGCTATCTCTGGCACCCGACCCCGTGTGGAGTCTCCAAACCCAGCAGATCCCTGCGGTGCACTCCCGCGCCGCTGCTCCCCGGGAAGGAAGAGGAGTCTCCCCGGATCTGCCGCTTGTTGGGTCCCTGCTGGGGGAGCAGTGGCCCGACTGGGCTGCGGATCACGGTTTATGGCCACCTCGAGCTGAGAGTCCGCGCCTTGGCTCCGTCTCTGCAGCCGGCTTCCCCGCTCCGATACCTGGGAGCTCTGGCGCACTCAGGCTCCCCCGGTCTTTCTGTGACCCCAAGGGTCCTGAGACCACACTGTCCCGGGAGGATTCCACCCCCTGCTTAGCCACTGCAGCGACGTCCCTCAGCGGAGCCGACTTCTAACAGTTCCGATTTTGTGCTCCGCGGCTCTAGCACTTGCCAGAAGCGGCCGGCGGAGGCCCCTCCCCCGCCTTCTATCCTCCCGAATCGCCTCGGATTCACTTCTCCGCACGTCCTACCTTGCAGTAAGTGGTCGCTTCTCTGTTCAGATAGTTGTTGCTACTCTCCTCTTTGATCTCCTGTTGAGTTCGTAGGTGTTCAGAATGGTTTGATCCCTATTCAGCTGAATTCCTGAGACCAGACGAAATCTAGGTCTCCTACTCCTCCGCCATCTTGCTCCCTCACCCTGCAATCCATTTCTTAATGATGAGCATACAGAGCTTCAGAGAGAACACTGAACCCACCCATGCTCATACGGTCAGTAAGGAATTCAGTTCCAGAATCAACTGATACCAAGATTCTTTTCAAGGTGTAGCTCCCAGAGATGGCGGCTGAGTAGGTCAGACTCTGCTTGTTGTTTATCCAGTGTCTTTTCATCCATTCTTTCTTGTTAGCAGAATCCCAGCAGTGGACTAGCCAATTTCCTTTCTATTGGTACTCTCCTTTCCCTGGATCTCATAGACTGTCACTTGGATTATTGTAAGTGTCTCTATTGAATATCCCAGCCTCCAGTCATGCCCCTTTCAATGTAGCCAGTTCCCAGGTTTATTCAGGTATGTCACAACCAGGGGACATGTTTTCATGATGACTGGAGAAAGTCCAGACTCTTAGACAGCCCTTCACAATGGAGTTCCATGCCTCCTTTATAGTCTTTCTACTCTTCATTATATAACATGCTCTGTCTCAGCCTGACTGATCTGACCCTGTCCTCCAAATACATCTTGAAATTTTATTTTTTTAATTTTTTAAAGATTATTTATTTATTTATTTGACAGAGAGAGACACAGTGAGAGAGGGAACACAAGTAGGGGGAGTGGGAGAGGGAGAAGCAGGCTTCCTGCCGAGCAGGGAGCCCGATGTGGGGCTCAATCCCAGGACCCTGGGACCATGACCCGAGCCAAAAGCAGGTGCTTAATAACTGAGCCACCCAGGTGCCCCACATCTTGAACTTTTAGATGCCTTGCCATTCACATACGCCCCACATGCCCACAATCTCAGTTCCCATCCATGCTATCTTATAGTCCTTTAAGATCTGGACCTCAAGGTGCCTTAAAGATTTTCTCTCTTTTTTCTGAACCCTAGTATGGATACAGTGGATCCATGCTTGTTAGACATAGATCAGATTCAGTCTGACATTTTCATCCATTGATTGTTGAGTCAATTGATTGGTTAAACATGTAATTTTTGGGTTTCACCTACTTCATGAAAGATAAGACAGACAAGTTCATTGCC
Source organism: Eumetopias jubatus (assembly GCF_037043125.1). NCBI lineage: Eukaryota > Metazoa > Chordata > Mammalia > Carnivora > Otariidae > Eumetopias > Eumetopias jubatus. Next base: position 91,701,244 of record NW_028274818.1, read on the forward strand.
CCAAGGGACGTGCAGAGAACTGCCCCTCTGGGCATCTTTGTCTCTCCCCAGCTCTCACACTTAAATTAGCTGGGATGTAAGACATTTAGGGATGGAAACTCTCTCTTTAACTATACTATGCATTTTCCAGGTAAGATATATTAGTATATTATATAATTATGTTATTAATAAGTAATAGCTATTATCATCACTAATATTTACTGATTTATACCTACATGCCACACCATATGCTTGATAAAGTGCCACACACTTACCCTGTCATGCAATCCTTACAATAGCTCTGAATATTATAACTATTATTTTCCCCATTTTACAGATGAGGAAAATGAGGCAAAGAGAGTTTAAACAACCTGCCAGAAGCAAGAAGTAAGCAGTGAACAAAAGTTTTGGACTGAGGCAATGTGAACTCTATCATCCAGACCCTGAATAATTTCAGTGATCTTACTCCCATATCCAGGTACAAACCTAACAGTGCCAGGCACATGAGGCGTAGTTAAGAGTGTTAACTTGCATTACACAGCCTGGGTTCAATCACTGAATTTCTCACTCACTCACTCTCAGTTGGCTCATCTGTAAAATGGGAATGATGATAATACCTCCCTCATGGAGTTGTTTGGAAGATTGAACACCCAAATATATAAAAAGCATTTAGAACAGCACCTGCCAAAAATTTAGCATTTCCTTGGGCAACAATAATAGTTACCACTATAGAGGTTCAGGAAGTACCTGTGCATGAAGGAACACCTAGCCCACTGTCCCATGAACAGTTTGAACTTAGCAGCAATAAATAAATCCCCAGCCCAGTGGCCAGAATACAGCAGGTGGCTCAGTAATTGTTTATTGATTGAACAACTGACTGTCAAAAGCTGGGTGGGGAGGAAGCAGTGCCTGTGTGGAGACCCAGCATGAGTTTGCATCCTGTTCTGAACATTGATCTGACTCCACAGGATGGTGGGCCCCCAGGCAGGAAGAATCCAATTTCAATATTGTAATGGCATGCACATCCTCTGATCCACCTCCCCTCTGCCCTGTAACTCCAGATCTCGGAGTACGGTCACCTCTACAGCACAGCTAGGTCTGTGACGAGACTCCCCCTCTACTTTGTCTGATGGCAATTACACCTCCTGAACAAGGAAGGTTATGAGATTAATTAAAGGATGCCAGTCCAGGCTGACTGACAGGACTTCTGTCTGCAGAGGTGGAATGATCCTGAAAGCATCTGGAGCTAGTGAGGTGAGAGGTCAGCCAGACCATCCCCCTGCCTCCAAGCATGCCTTGCATCTCTCCTTCCCCAGAGAGAAGAGTATCACAGCTCTTCTGACCTTGGAGGAATTGGGCCAGATATGTTTCATTCCATGTCTCAGTAGAAGCAAACCTGGGCATTCTCTTTGCAGGGGATGGCTCTGAAACAGAAGGAGGTAAGATTTCCCTTGTAGATCTGAGTTCTTGTGGGGTCGGGCAGGAGAGGGAGGGCAGTGCCATCACATCATCATTTTCCAACCCATCCCTTGCCTTCCGGAGTCCTCAGATCACTTACAAATGTGAGGTCCTTAAGGGAAGGGACTACGTTCGTGGCTAGCTCAGTACCTTACACAAGCCCTGTGATAATGAGGAGATGGTAGTATGGTTTGGTCCTAGGACCTTTAAATGCTCAGATTCCCAGCCAACTGCCTCCCCTGCCATCAGACAAAAAAAACAAATAGTCATGGGGAAGTGATATCCCAAGCAAAATCCTTCATTTTGTTGTTTTAAACACAATGGTTTGTGTCAAAAAAATTTATTGAACTGTGGTTGACATACAATGTTATATTAGTTTCAGGTATACAGCCTAACAATTTGACAATTCTATATATTATGCAGTGCTCACCATCATAAGTATAGTCACCATCTGTCACCATACAACATTATTACCACATTATTGACTGTATTCCCTATGCTGTACTTTTCATCTCTGTGACTTACTAATTTTATAACTGGATGTTTGTATTCCTTAATCCCCTTTACCATTTTGCCCATTCCTCTACTCTCTCCCCTCTGGTAACCACCAGTTTGTTCTCTGTATTTATTTACAATAACCAAGATATAGAGGCAACCTAAGTGCCCATTAGTAGATGAATGGATAAAAAAGATGCAGTATGTATGTATGTGTATGTATATACGTATATATATAATGGACTATTACTCAGCCATAAAAAGAATGAGATCTTGCCATTTGTAACAACATGGATGGACCTAGAGGAAATTATGCTAAGTGAAATAAGTCTGATAGAGAAAGACAAATATCATATGATTTCACTTATATGTGGAATCTAAAAAAAAAGCAATGAAATGAATAATTAAAACAACAAACAAAAACAATTATTTTTATCAGGATTTTGCCCCAAAGGCTACTGCAGACTTTCAGTGAACTGGATACTACAAGTAGATCTAAACTTCCTACAGCCTTCCTTGGAAAAACCCAGGTTTACAGCTTTAAATAGGGTTAGGCAGTCACACAAACCCCTTACCTGAGACCCATAGCCTATTACAGCCACTTACCACTCCAAAGGTGAGGATGGGGAAGGAGTGTTTCTTCATGAGGACTGGAATTGAACTATTGGACTTCATGAGGAGACCTTGAACTTTCTAGAGAGAGAGAGGATATCTCCCATCAAGCAAAGGGAAAGATCAAAGCATTCTTGTTGTAATGACCACATGGGAGACTGGAATTCTAAAGAGTCAAAAGAGGAGAAAAGATCCTAAGAACACACTCAGCCTAAGGAAGCAGAGCTTCAACCTTACCCCAAGGTCGCACCCTTTGTCCAGTCTTTTATCACAAGGACTGGCCTTTGATAAAGGGCCAGTACTAAAGTACTTGTTGGGTGGGGGCACCCTGGATGACTCAGTTGGTTGAGCCACTAACTCATGATCTCAGGGTCCTGGGATTCATCAAGTCCCCCATTGGTCTCCACACCTCTGCTTGAGGATTCTTTCCCTTTCCCTCTGCCTCTCCCCCTGCTTGTGTGCATGTTCACTCTCTCTCTCTCAAATAAATAATCTTTTACAAAAATACTTGTTGGGTGGATGAGCAAATGAAAGTTCTGCAGGGAAGTTTATCTGTCTCCTGTCTCATTTTATTTGATCCCTGTTCTGGTTTAGGGTTAATCTGAAAAGTCACGTTACTCTATGATGCTACCTAAGCAAAAAACATCCCACTCTTATCTCATGAACTTTTTTTTTTTATTGTCAGAGAGAGAGATTGAGAGAAAACGCATGTGCACAAGCAGGGGGAGCGGCAGGCAGAGGGAGAAGCAGGCTCCCCGCCGAGCAAGGAGCCCAATGCGGGACTCGATCCCAGGACCCTGGGATCATGACCTGAGCCAAAGGCAGACACCCAACTAACTGAGCCACCCAGGCGTCCCTTATCTCATGAACTTTTTTTTTAAAGATTTTTATTTTTATTTATTTATTTGAGAGAGAGAATGAGAGAAAGAGCACATGAGAGGGGGCAGGGTCAGAGGGAGAAGCAGACTCCCTGCTGAGCAGGGAGCCCGATGCGGGACTCAATCCTGGGACTCCAGGATCATGACCTGAGCCAAAGGCAGTCGCCCAACCAACTGAGCCACCCAGGGGCCTCTCATGAACATTTTGTTTTCATACGAAAAGGAAATGGATGCAGTGGAAAAAATACAAATGGGTTGTTGGCACAGACCACTTCACCTTTGCCCACACTTAGCAGATGTATGACCTTGGATAAGTCACCTTACTTTCTTTTGCCTCAGTTGCGCCATCTGCAGATCAGGGATGATAGCATGGATCCCACAGGGTTATAGCAGGTGTTTCTGTTGAATTTTCTGCAGTGACTGCACACGATTGATACTCTATAAATGGCAGCTGTTAAGAGAGTGTGACTCTGGCTGTTTTTGAGTACAGAGGAGGATCTTTGCTAGTGTGCTTGGGCATTTAGGAAGCTTGGTTGCCCCAAGGCTTTTGGAGGGCTTTGGAGTCCAGAGCGGGTCTTCTCGAGAGTGGATGGACAAGGTTGAAAGAAAATGAGAGCCAGAAAGACAGGATGAGTTTAAATTTCAATTATGCCACTTACCTGCCATGTGACTTGGGTCATTGTCTTTCTGTTTCCCAATCTGTGGAAGTGAAGGGTCAAATTAAATGACTTCTCCATAACCCATCCCAGAGTTTATGATCCTATCTCTGCATTAGAGTGTTAACCAGCAGGCACATCAGGCAGTAAGCTCTGTGCTTACTGGGGCTAGGAGACCATATCTAGGCATTTTAAGCAAAGAGAAACTGCAACAGAGGTTACAGTGTGGCAATAAGATGAATTAGGGTGATACAGTTGCAGGCTAATTATTTTGAAGTCTGTTTTATAATTGCATTATAAACTTTGTGTCTTGTTTTAACAGTAGAAAGGTGGGGATCAGCTTCCACAATGTGTAGAGCCCAAGGAGGAATCTGAGTAAGGGCAGATTCACAGGAAGGTGGAGGAGGTTTGGAAGGGCTGTGATCCAAACTGGAAATCAGATGGGTGATGGAAAGAGCATCACTGATTCAGCCAGAAATTTGGCATCAGGCACAATTCTGAACTGGATGTATCACGATGTTGATGGCCGGCCTTACAGTCACTAGTCTGTTATGGGCTTGCTATAAAACTACTGTGTGACCTTGAACAAGTCACATGTCCTCTCAGAGGCTGGGATACAAGAAAGGGTTGAACTAAATCAGAGTCATTTAGACTTCATTGCCTTCAGTTCTCACCAAAGACATCAAAATCAAGATAAATAAGGAGAGAGGGACTTATTATATAATGATAACTTTGGATCTGTTATAATTTATAGAAAGAGTAAATTCATCAAAATCCAAGGCATTTGCAATATCCTTCCCAAAATTCCATACAGGGTGGAGAAGCTCCAAGCAAGAGGATCTCCTGGAATCTATCTAGCACTTGGGACACTTTAGGGTGTCCTACAGAAAGCATGGATCCCTCCAAAGTATCTCATAGCTGCTATACAGGGGCATAGGACAGAGCTATCAAAAAAGCAGGCCCTGGAGTCAGACTAGCTGGCAGTTCTGGGACCTTGGGCAAGCTACTTAATTGCTTTTCTGTGCCTCATTGTTTTCATCTGTGAAATGAAATAAGGTATGTAAAGCACTTGGTATACAGCATGGCTTGTGATCCATGCTTAATCAGTGTTAGCTAATGTCATGCAGACACTAAACTCTCCCCTTTATTCACTCAGCAACGATTTACCAAGTACTTTTCATGATTCAGACACTGAGCAAGGAACAAGAAACAATTTATGTCCTCCTGAGGCTTATCTTCTAGTGGGGAAAGAGAACAACAACAACAACAAAAAGAACCAATAAATGGAATATTATGCAGCCATCAAAAGGAATGAAATCTTGCCATTTGCAATGACGTGGATGGAACTGGAGGGTATTATGCTGAGTGAAATAAGTCAATCAGAGAAAGACATGTATCATATGACCTCACTGATATGAGGAATTCTTAATCTCAGGAAACAAACTGAAGGTTGCTGGAGTGGTGGGGGGTGGGAGGGATGGGGTGGCTGGGTGATAGACATTGGCAAGGGTATGTGCTATGGTGAGCTCTGTGAATTGTGTAAGACTGATGAATCACAGATCTGTACCTCTGAAACAAATAATACATTATATGTTAAAAAAAAAAAAAAGAAGAAGAAGAAGATAGCAGGAGGGGAAGAATGAAGGGGGAAATCGGAGGGGGAGATGAACCATGAGAGACGATGGACTCTGAAAAACAAACTGAGGGTTCTAGAGGGGAGGGGATGGGGGGATGGGTTAGCCTGGTGATGGGTATTGAGGAGGGCACGTTCTGCATGCAGCATTGGGTGTTATACGCAAACAATGAATCATGGAACACTACATCAAAAACTAATGATGTAATGTATGGCGATTAACATAATTAAAAAAAGAAAAAAGGAATAAAAAAAAGAACCAATAAATAGAACAGATAAATTCATATGGCCCAAGTAATCTTACAAACATAAAGAGTGATATGGTGCAAGTCAATAGTTTGAGAAGGTAATGTTACAGCAAGTGATTTAAGGGGGGCAACTTCATCTCCCCCAGTCCTGTCCCCAAACCAACCTTTTCCTCTCCTCTTCACTTCTTTTCTCTGAACCATTCTCCTGTCATATATTCTTGTAGTGCTGGGGAGGGCAATCTTTGATTCATTGATTCAGGCACTGAATGTGCAATGCATGTGGCTTTACTGGGATTGGAAGTCATAGTTTTATACAGTTTTTCTATTCTCTAATGTAGCCTTTCCTCCTAGGACAGTGCCTGGCATACTCACACACTGAATGTGTGAACCCCAAATCAGAGGCATGAATGATCTGCTGTTTCTCCACACAGATGGGAAAATTGCTTGTTAAGCCTCCCTCAGTATGCCTACTGTAAAGACTCTATAAGAATTCACAGCCCTTGACCTTCCAGGTCACTTTTGTTTTCTGTGTAACTTACCCAAACTGGGAGAGGGTATTGGTAGTCTGAGAAGCCGGGATCCAAGTTTACCTTTGTAGTTAACTATATGAATTTGGGGAAGCCACATAACCAGCCTAGACTTCTGTTTCCTCATCAATAAAATAGGAAAATTAACCCCATCCTAGCAGGCATTAAGTCAGATGTTGAGTGTGAAAAAATGAATTGTAAATTCCTATCAAATGCTTGACATTGTTGTTACTATGACAAATGATTAGTGGCCACAGGGTAAAACTCTGGATCCCTAAGCCAACATTTGATAAGGATCATCCAGAGGGCCTCCTCTAGGTCCTGGAGCCCCCCAGTTCTCCTTCATGCCTTGCCCGGTTCTCCATCTTTGTCCTTAACTGAAAGTGTAGGGATTTCTTGGTCATGAAAAGAACACTCTACCCAAAGCTACAATATGATTGAAGTTTGCCACAAATTAAAGAGCTGGGATTTGAGGCATTGAGAAGCTCAGAATAAACAGACTAATTGAGGGAATGAAACATCCATTAGTCTAAATGAATATTTCTATAAAGCCACATGTTAGACATTGATAAAAAGAAATGATTAAATGCAGAATTAACCAAGATTAATTATTTTAATCAAGAGATTAATCACGATTATATCTTTACATTAGTTTGCTCTGCTGATGTTTGCTCAGCAATCTGGGAGAAAATCTGTTCATTTATCACCTTCATGTTTGAAAATCGGCCCATATTTTATACAATCTCCTATCCACCATCCCTAACCTCTTTGTAAGCAGAAGCTCCTAAACAGATAAATAGCACTGGAGAAGAGCATGCATGGGACCAAGGACACAGAGTTTCATACTAGGGACCCAGATTCAAAGCTGAATATATTTTTTTAAGTATAGAAAAGCTAGGGGTGCCTGGGTGGCTCAGTCATTAAACGTCTGCCTTTGGCTCGGGTCATGATCCCAAGGTCCTGGGATCGAGCCCCACATTGGGCTACCTGCTCCGTGGGAAGCCTGCTTCTCCCTCTCCCACTGCCCCTGCTTGTGTTCCCTTTCTCACTGTGTGTCTCTGTCAAATAAATAAATAAAGTCTTAAAAAAAAAGTATAGAAAAACTACAGGTGTTCCTCATTTTAGACCCATTGCTGAATCTGGTGGTTTTTCCAGTTGAATATCCCAAGACCCTTGATGGTGGGCTTAAAGAGTTGATGGTGGATGCCTGCTAAGGGTCCAGGTGGTGATTCCAGGTAACCACCTGAAGAAGCACTGCCAACAAGTAGGAATGGAACAGGTAAGGACTCTGGATCTTGGAAATTAAAGTAGCCTAGTGCATAGGGAATATAGATACATATATCTATATACATTATATATCTATATACCTATTATTGTATATCTATATATAATATAGATAATGTAATAATTTTGTATGGTTACTAGCCTTATGGCAGTGAGCATTTTGTAATGTATACAATTGTTGAATCACTATGTTGTACCCCTGAAACCATATAATATTATATGTCAACTATACTTCTGTTAGTGATAAAGAAGTAAAGTAGGCCAGTGCCAAATGAGATATTAAGAAATGGGAAAACAGATTTAGATGATGTAGATTTGCCCTGCTTGATCCTTTCCTGCATGTTTAGCTCTAGCTTTTAACTGAATTTGCTAATGAGATCCAAAACTGGTTCTCTCTGGGGCTCTATCTTCTCAGAAAAAGTTACCACCATTCACCAGTGAGTGGTACCCTAAGAAACGAGGATAATTCTTTTATTATTATTATTATTATTTAAATATTTTATTTATTCATTTGTAAGAGAGAGAGAGCACAAGCAAAAGGATCTGCAGGCAGAGGGAGGAGCAGGCTCCCCACCAAGCAAGGAGCCTGAAGCTGAACTCGATCCCAGGACCCTGGGATCATGACCTGAGCCAAAGGCAGACACTTAACTGACTGAGCCACCCAGGTGTCCCAAAACTAAGATAAGTCTCAACGTGACTTCCTGTATTACTTCCCCAACTAACCAGAATATATATGAATAATTATGTATTTATAATATTCATATATATTTATTATATAAATAATGTATGTGTGTACATATATACACACATTATTATACATCTAGACATATGCATTATATATTTACCTATATTTTTAAATTGTTCAGTCTTGGGTAACAATTCATCCTTTTCAATCATAGCTTGCATTTCTCACTTGGGTCATGCTGGCTGGATTGGAAACTCTGGTATCAATTTCTTCTAAATTAAAATTGAGAAAATTGTGCCACCTTGGACAACTCTTGTATTTCTTCTCCCAATGGGTATTTATCAAATACTTATTCTACATCAGGCCCTGTGCTTTCACTGGGCTGTGCTCTTGATAGTTATCTTCTGTGACTAAGTTAAGTCTCTCAGGTCTCATCATATAAAGTCCTATCATTATCTATATTTTGTCAAGGAGAAAACTGAGTCATGGGAAGTCTAAATAATTAGGACAAGGTCTGTAGATCAATCTGGGAATAATTGAGAGCCTAACAATAATTAAGTCTTCTGATCCATAAACACAACATATTTCACTGTTTATTTACCTCTTTCTTAATTTCTCTTAGCAATGTTTTGTCTTTTTCAGTGTACAAGACTTGAATTTATTTTGCTTAATTTACTCCTAAGTATTTTGCCCTTTCTGGTGCTACTGTGAATGGAAATGTTTTCTTCATTTTATTTTGGGATTGTTCTTTGCAGGTATAGAGAAAGTATAATAGACTTTTGTATATTGGTCTTGCATGCCATGTCCTTGCTAAACTTGTTTATTAGTTCTATTAGTTGTGTGTGTGTTTCTTTGGATTTCCTACATACAGGACTCTGTCATATATGAATAAAAACAGTATTATTCTTTTCTTCCAATTGGATGCCTTCATTTTTTTTTGTCTAATTGCATTGGCTAGGATCTCCAGCATAATATCAGATAACAATGATAAGAGTGGGTATCTTCATCTTTTGAATAACATGTGTCAAAGAAGAAGTTAAAGGGAAATTACAAAGTATTTTTAAATGACTTAAAATGAAAATTCAACATATAAAAATTTGTGAGATGTCACATTCAAGAAAACATTCCGCCTTTTACCAGTAAGTATGATGTTAGCTGTAGGTCTCTCACAGATGCTTCTTACCAAGTTGAGATTATTCTGTTTCATTCCTAGTTGACTGAGAGTTTTGGTCAGGAATGGATGGCTGTTTGCCACATACTTTTTCTGCATTTATAGAATGATCTTTTTTTTAGTTTGTTAACATGGTGAGTTACAATTGATTGTTCTTTGAAAATTAAACCAAACTTTCATTCTTGGGATAAGCACCCAAGAATGTATAATGATCATTTCATCATTAAATAACATCCTTATTGAATATTATTGGATTCAACTTACTAAAATTTTGTTTAAAAAGTTTATGAGGGAAGTTATCTGTAGTAATTTTTAAAAATATATTTTGTTTGGGTATCAGGGTAATGTTTTCCTCATAGAATGACATGGGAAGTATTCCCTCATTTTCAATTTTCTTGACATGTTTGTATACAATTGGTAATATTTATTCCTTAAATATTTGGTAAAATTCATCTGAAAAATTATCTGGACTTGGAGTTTTCTTTGTGGGATGGTTTTTAACTAAAAATTCAATGTCTTTAACAGGCATATGGCTATATTCATGTTAACTATTTTTTCCTCAATATGATTTGGAAGTTTGTGTTATTCAAGCCATTTGTCCATTTCATCTAAATGTCAAACTTATTGACACAAAGTTGTTCATAATATTCCATTAATATTCTTTTAATATTTGTAAAACTTCTGATGATGGCATCTCTCTCATTCCTGATATTGATTATTTGTATTCTCATTATTTTTCCTAACCAGAGGTAAATTAATCATATTGATCTTCTCAAAGAACCAGATTTGTTTTATTGTTATACTTTATTGTTTTTGTTTTCTATTGCATTGTATTCTGTTCTACTCTTTATTATATCCTTTCTTCTTTGAATTTAATTTGCTCTTTCTTTTTTCATTTTTCCAAGTGGAAGCTGAAATCATTGATTTGAGATTTTTTCCCCATAATTTGAGCATTTAGTGTTATAAAATTTTCCCCTTCTGCTTTAGTGGCATCTCACAAATTTTTATGTATTGATTTTTAATTTTATTTCACTTCAAAATACTTTGTAATTTCCCTTTTGATTTCATCTTTGACACATGTTACTTAAAAGTATGCTATTTAGCTTCCAAATATTTTGGGATTTTCCGGTAATCTTTTAGTTATAGATTTCTTATTTAATTCCACTGTGGCCAGAAAACATACTTTATATGGTCTGAGTCTTTTTAAATTTATTGAGATTTATTTTGTGACCCAGAATGTGGCTTATTGTGGTAAATATTACATGTGCCCTTGAAAAGAATGTATATTTTGCCATTGTTGAATGGAATAGTCTGTAACCCTCCTGCTTGTGTTCCCTCTTTCACTGTCTCCCTCTGTCAAATAAAGTTAGGTCAAGTTTGTTGATGGTGTTGTTTGAATCTTCTATATTCATCTTAAATTTCTTTCTAATTGTTCTATCAATCATTGAGAGAAGGGTATTAAAATCAATGATTATAATTTTTGATTTGCCTATTTCTGCTTTCAGTTCTACTGGGTTTTGCTTCATGTATTTTGAGGCTCTGTTATTAGGTTCATAAAGATTTAGGATTATTATGTCCTTTCTATGAATTGCCTCTTTTATCACTGGGAAATGGGCTTCTTTATCCCTGGTAATATTCTTTGCTCTGAAATGAAGTTTGTTTGACATCAATATAGCCACTCCAGCTTTCTTTGGATTAGTATTCACATGATATATCTCTTTCCCTCCTTTTACTTCAATCTATTGTGCCTTTATGTTTGAAACATATTTCTGTAGGCAGATCATGCTTGGGTCTTGCCTTTGAAGTCTAATCTGGCCATCTTTTGCCTTTTAACTTAAGTATTTGTACCATTAACATTTAATGTGATCATTGCTATGGTTGTGCTCAGTCATGCTGCTACTTTTTCTATTTACTCTATTTGTTTTTGTTCCCTTTACCTCTTTATGACCTCTCTCTGATTAATTGAATTTTTATGATCTCATTTTACCTCCTTTGTTGGCTTATTATCTTTACCTGTTTGTTATTTTATTGGTTGCTTTAGTGTTACCACAGTCTCTCTTTAAATGACATTATGTGGTGAGAGGAAGACTTTGATTTGAACATATTACTCTCTCTGTCTTTTTTTTTAACTTTATTTAAAATATTGCACCTTCAGTGCAATATTAAAAAGCAGTACAGCCAACTGGAGTGACAACCAGCAGAAAGAAAGGAGAGGGTTAGGGAAGACCCAGAGACCCCACCCCACCTGTTCCCAGGGGCAGACCAGGATGGGGCAGGGGTGGTGGGGGAGAGAAGAAAGGCCATCCACCAAAATGAACAGGCAGAACAAAACATTTATATAGGGAACATCTGGCTGACCTAAAGAGGATCTAGGGGAGATAGGAAGCCCCCGTTTTTGTTTTTTGTTTTTTCAAGAATGTCCTAGACTTGGGGGAGGGCTGGCCTCCTGGGGTGAAATAAGAGGGCCCTGTCCCTCCCCACACTCCTCTATCATGGAGTACAGAATGTGCTGGGGGCCAAATGTGTGTATGCTAGGGAAACACAGGGAAGAGATGAGTAGGGAGGAATGCCCCCTCACTGGAATCTGTTATGAAGGCTGAGAGTGTCCCCATCCAGCTCCTGGACTCTGGGGGTCTTGGGTTACTCTCTATCTTCAAAGCTTATTTTTGATCCCTAATTTTGGGGACTCTCATTAAGTTATATAGTTGATTTTGGTAAAAGTTCTATAGGAGAGAGTCAAGAAGAAAAGAGACCTCATGTTGCAGAGCTGGGTCTGAGATACATCAGACGCCCCAACTTTGGAGAAGTTACACAAGTCTAGATGGAAATAAATGACACATTTTGGAGCTCAGCTCCTTAAGTTTTTGTTACTATTTTAAACAAAACAAAACAACTTTTGACCAGTTATTTATCCCTGCCTTAAATAATTCTTTGATACAAATAGTAAATATTTTCCTGAGAAGATTAGGTAATGTAAAACCTAATGGAAAAGCAAAACAAAACAAAAAAATTCTGAAGACTATTGTCAACATGTATAGCTTTCCAGACTTTCCTCTGCAAAAACGGACATATATTTATATGCAAACATAATAGCTAACATTTAAAGAACACTCATTATATGTCAGGTAATTTGTTTAGCATTTAACATAGATGATTTCACCCTTACAAATCAGCATGACAGGTACTATTACTACTACATTTTATAGGTGAGGAAACTGAACTGATACACACAGAGATTAATAAATGAGTACAAGTTCTTTCAATTAGCATGTGATGATGGCTTTGATATTTAAATCCAGACATTTCAGCCTGAACTGTCACTCTTGACTCCCCTATTAAATTTCCTATCATATGCATATATTTTTTACAGGGTTGAAATTATCTTTTTCATATTTCATATACACATTTATGTGTGTTTCTGTGTGTGTATAATTTGTCCATGTGACATTTGCACTTCTATACCCATGAATATTGACTTAAGCTTCTAATAAGTAGTAAAATTGGCCTCTTTGAAGATCCTAATTCTCTTCTTCCCCCATCATCTTTTCCTGTATTTTTCCACCCATTCTCTTGGGCAGATTTTAATGGGTACACTTTCCATGGAGGCTATATACAAGATTTAAGAATTCAAAGGTGTACTTAGCTCAAAATCAGAGTAACCATTTCTGAGAAGTCCTAAGACTGGGTCTCTGTTTCTCCACAATCACGTTGCACTCATGATGAAGAGTATGAGGACTCCTATTTTTAATTGAAAGCTTTATTGACTTATGTAAATTTACAATTAATTTGCTTTCCAGAACCAACAGCTTGGCACCAAAGCATCTTCATAGTGTTGCACGTCATACCAACAGTGACACCTGCTGTTAAGCATTGAAACTGCAGCTCAGCTCTGTTAGCCTTGCAATCTATAACCACTATCAGAATTCCCTACTTCTGCCTCTTAAGGTAGTCTCTGAGTTTTTAAGAGCAATAAAAGCTAGAAAAATTACCTCCAGTTCTCCTTTACTCAACTTTTTCTTGTATTAAGCAGCTCCTGACTTAAAGAGATATATGATGGATTCTATTTTATTTGTGTCCTTCAAAATCTGAAGTCGTTCGTTATCTCGCTGAGTTCATCTGCACTCTGAAAATGTTATGTTCTAGGCACCTTCCCTCCACATTTGGGTTTTGAGCTCTCAGTTTGCATCTGACAGCTTGGAGCTTGGATTTGGGCCTTTTCATAGTGAGATTCAGCCTGAATATTTAAAGAAATGACAGGCAATAAATTGGCCAAGGGGAAAGAATGGAAAGTAGAATCTCTGGGAACTGACTATACACAAGTCACTGTGATAGAGGTTTGCACATGGTTTTTCATTCAGTACTCACAACCATCCTAAATAAGTAACAATTATTACTCCTACTTAACAGACCAAAAAAAAAAAAAAAAAAGAATGCATCTAATTTCAAGTCAAGCGTTCACTGAAATTAAATAATTTTTCTATGGACAGTTACTGAATGGAAAAGATTAGATATATTCCGTAATACATACCCATGTACACAACTTTGTATGACAACCATATAAACTTATCAAATAGACATTTTTAGCTCTGTTTTATAGATGAGGAAACCAAAGCTTGCACAAAGAAGAACAAGTAGAGAGATCCCAAAGCAGGATGGAAGCTCAAATATTCTGATTTTATCATGAGATGCTTTCATTCAGTGGCTAAACTCATGGGATTTGGAGTCAGATTGCCTAGGTTCCACTTTGTGTTCTGGTAGTTTCTAAATGAGGGGCTCTAGGCAAGTTTTTTAACCATAGTATGATTCATTTTTCTCCTCATCAATAAAGGGGGGATAATTATAGTACTTTCCTTGTGAGGTTGTCGTGAGAATCAAGTGAGAATATATATAATGCACATATGGCAGGTAATATGGATGATGTTAAAATTATGATCAAGAGTGAATATAGCCTGCCTTAGTTACTGGGTTTCCAGGGAAGAAAATAAAGACATTTTGTGGACAATTTCAGCACAGAGTCATCTATTTTTTGCAGTATGTCCCCTTATTTTTTCCCTCTCTCTAATGAGCCCAGGTTGGGAGTTGTGAGAAGCTATGTCAGGGTCTGTTTCTGCCACCAAGACCGAATCAATGGTGTGAACCTCCAAAGCCTGCCTTCTTTCTCTGCCATCCCGGCTATAGGCATACCACACTGGTTTGTACTGAAGAGTTTCTATTTCAGGTTACTGGGCCCTCTGCCTGGGGGAAGGAGTGAGACAGAAAAGAGTGTAAGTTCTACTAGGCAGGCTGGGTTCCAGATGCTTTTCAGTCTCTCTACCCATCAGGAAGAGGGTCAGAAACAGTTGGAATTCAGTTCTTGAAGCATTCACAGAGTTGGGAGAACATATTAGCAGTCATTTTTCTGACCCTCTGCTTTTTTATTATTAAAATAGGGATCACAAGGCTTAACCAGGTAGAGTGAATGAAATAATGTATGCAAAATGCTAAGACTGAGTGCCCCCTGTAGGACAGACTCATATTGCAAAGGGCTCTGGATTGAGAATTATGGCACCTCAATTGTCACATGGCTATGAATTTTCTGTATGCTTTGGTGCAAGTTGTTTGCTCTCTCTGGCTGACAGTTTCTTCCTCTGTTTGATCAATTATTTGGATCTGATAAATTCCCAATGTTTTTTTCTGGCTCCATCTGCATAAACAATTCATTCATTCATCCATCACACTTTTATTAAGTACCTACCTACCACCCAGAAACTGATGATACCAGAATGAATAAGAAAGATTGATGTCAAAGAACTCAAGTGCTATAATGTATGTTACCCATGTATTACTGGAGCAAGGTGACAGGAAGGAACTAATTACTACTAGGGGAGTTGGCAATGGCTCAGAGAACAGGTAATATTTGAAAGGGGCCTTGAAGAACTAGTATAGGTGTGCCAAGTGAGAAAGAATGGTCCCAAATAAGAGGCTTATTATTTCACTCCAGATTCTGTGTAACTCTGATTGTGTTATGTTGAATCCAACCAGGAAAGGAAAGTCCCCGTACTTTGAGAGGCATTTCTAAATCTCATCTCCAAATAAGATCAGGGTTTGCCTCTTAAGTTCCACTCCAAAGTGGCAGCAGTCAACATCATGTGAGTTTGGTGTCTTAATTTAGGTTATCTCTCTAATAGAGAGCAAGACTCAAGCCAATGTCTTAGGGAAGGATGCATAGATCTGGGGACATAAAGCAGGCAACAAATAAACATACTTTCAAGCTCTCAGCCAATGTTCTGGGATTCAAAGAAATGTCTGGGCTCCTCTGGAAAACCAAAGAGCTAGGCGGGGAAACCAATGTTCATTGGTAGGACTGAGGGAGACTGTGGCTCTGAGACAGCATGGTTCTTCCAGCTCCCACCAGGCTTTAGATGAGTTTCTATGGTGAACGTCATCTGTGCCTGCTGAGAGTGGTACTATAAAAAGGTGGTAGGGCATCTGGCTGGCCCAGTCAGTAAAGTGCACAACTCTTGATCTAGGGGTTGTGAGTTCAAGCCCCAAGTCGGGTGTAGAGATTACTTACTTACTTACTTACTTATTTATTTGTTTGTTTTTATTTTTTATTATGTTCAATTAACCAACATATAGTACATCATTAGTTTTTGATGTAGTGTTCAATAATTCATTAGTTGCATATAACACCCAGTGCGCATCACATCACATGGCCTCCTTAATGCTCATCACCCATTTACCCCATCCCTCCACCCATCTCCCCTTCTGCAACCCTCAGTTTGTTTCTCAGAGTCCACAGTCTCTCATGGTTTGTCTCCATCTCTGATTTCTTCCCAGTGAGTTTTCCCTCCCTTCCCCTGTGGTCCTCCATGCTATTTCTTATGTTCCACATATGAGTGAAACTATATGATAATTGTCTTTCTCTGACTGACTTATTTCACTTAGCATAGTACCCTCCAGTTCCATCCATGTCGATGTAAATGGTAGATATTCATCTTTTCTGATGGCTGAGTAATATTCCACCGTACAGATTAACCACATTTTCTTTATCCATTCATCTGCAGAAGGACATCTCGGCTTCTTCCACAGTTTGGCCATTGTGGACATTGCTGCTATGAACATTGGGGTGTAGGTGTATCTTTCTTTTCACTTCATCTGTATCTTTGGGGTAAATTACTTAATAAAAAAATAAATAAAAATAAATAAAAATAAATTGTTGTGGTAGGGGTGGTGATGAACACTGCAGTTGTCCTTAGGTGTGTATAAAAATTGTTCACATTTCTTGTTTGCCTGCCCTTATTTCTATCCTAGCAATCTTAATTGAGCACCTTAGAGCACTACTTTTTGTTTTCATTCAGTTTGTGTAGTTCAAGGGGAGCTGACTCATCTGTGGGCTGCACACTTGGGTCATGTGACCCAAGTCTGGCCAGTCAGAGAATCTTATCCCCCTTGACACAGTGATCAGTTCTAGAATGTGCTTGCGTACCAATCAGGGAAAAATCTGAGAACTCTTGTTCAAAGTGCCTGGGTAAGAGGTGCCCCATTTTAGTAAGAAAGATGGGGAGATAGGATACAAGCCCAGAGTGCTAGCTGTCTTCTGACACCAGGAAGGAAGAACTTGCTTGAAAATGAAACCAACACCAAGAAAATAAAACTTAGAGAAATCAATAACACGGATGATACTCTTTCAGCACTCAGATTCAGTTCTGCCTCAAATTGAACCTGATCTTGGACTTTGCAATCCTCTATCGCAGTACAACTTCCCTTGTGCTTAAGCCAGCTCGAAGTTAGTTTTCTGTCACTTGAAAACTGTTTCTTGACTGAAACCATGCTGTTCTTACTCTTGGAGCTTGGGACGTCAAAATGGGAGGTGCTTCTGGGGTCGGCTTCCTAGTATCTCAGAGAATTTCTTTCTTCCCAGAATAGTGGTCCAGGTTCTCAACCCAGTCAGGCATTTTTCTCCATAGGCCTCCCAAACCATATTCCAACCTGTAGCTACAGAGCTCCCTTGTCTATAGCATTCTCCTCCCACGACTTTTTTGCTGCCTCTTTTTTAAAAATAACTCCCATCTGCTCATCTGCTTCCTGCTTCTCATTCTCCTGAGACATGAGCTTCCCTGGTCTCTGTCCCTGGTGCTGAGCAAGCTTTGGAGGCACACCTATTCGACCTATTTCTCCTGCTGTGCTTTGCCTCTGCCAAGTTTTTAACTCTCCAAATTATATGCTTCTCTTTCCTTCACTCAACAAATGACCCATCAAAAAAAATGTAGTTGTATTTCTGGATTCAATAACCTGAAACTTTACATTGTCACAGATTACTGGATATGACTTTTTGACATCCTAAGGATGGATGGTTAATTAGAGAAAACTTAAACTACATAAGATTCCAGGGAGAAATGTTGCATTGTGTTGGTTGAGACTAGGGGGAAAGAAGAACCAAGTCACTTGAAGTGATAGGAATTGGTTAACTTTTAGCTATAATAAAGCCAATGCTCACTGAACATGTATTATAAGTTATGCATTGTGCTGAGTACTTACTTCTACAGGTTTGCATTTATTTCTCACAACAACTTGTTAGGTATTATATAATTACTTCCATTCTGAAGAAGAGAAAACTGAGGTATAGAGAAGTTAAGAAATTTGCTCAAAGTCACACAACTAATTATAGTTATGATAGTCCCATGCCTGGCTTTCCACTTTCTGGATCCCAGGAATGATTGAGATTCCCTACTCTTTGGTGAGCCATGTGACTTGTTTTGGACAATGAAATGTGAATAGATGTGATATATGTCACCATGAGGTAGAAGTTCTAAGGGTCAGGACTTGATTTCTCATGCAGATACTTCACACTGTGGCAGTTCCATCAGCCTAGGGAGCATGATATACATAACACAGCAGAGAGTCTCCCACTGATGCTCAGTGGACTTCTACTTTGGAGGCTCAGCCCCACCCCGTGACAAGCCTCAAGCTGCAGAGATTCTGGTGTGTGTGTGTGTGTGTGTGTGTGTGTGTGTGTGTGTGTGCATGCACACACGTGTCTGTTGGTAGCATTTTATTTCTTAAGCTGGAGGTGGGTTTACAAGTTTTTGTTACAATATTCCTTAAACCATTTAGAAATCTTTTTAAATTTTTTTTCCTTTTTGTTATGCTTAGAATTTAGCTCATTTTTAATGGACACATTTTTTTTTTAAGTAGGTTATATGCCCAACATCGGGCTTGAACTCATGACCCCAAGATCAAGAGTCGCATACTCTACCGACTGAGCCAGCCAGGCACGTTCCATTTTGAGATCTTAAATGTGGCAAACAGTGCGTTCTCATTATTAATGATTCATAGGTCAGTGAAAGATATAAAAGAGAAATGAAAATCACTTGTATTTCCACCACCATACACAGGAAATACCATACTTACCATTTTGACCTGTGCCCTTGCAGGATTTTGTGTGTTCTATGTATTAATGTATAAATATCCCTACGTGAAATTTGCATACATATAGATAGCAAATCTTCTGAAATGAGGCATATTCTGATCACATTACAGATGAGGAGTTTTAGATTCAAAAAGGTTAAGCTATGTCCCTAAATTTACACAACTATTAGGTGGCAGATTTGGGATTTGAATCTAGGAGTCCTGTTTTTAGCCCCTGTTTTTAGCAATGCCAGAAATTCACCTGTATCAGAATCCCCAAGACCGCAGCTTTGGATGTCCCAGGGAAGAAATATGTCTAGTGTCCCATCCCAAGCCTTGAAACAGAGATCTTACCCTAGAGTAGTGGTTGACCCTCATACCGTTCAGAGGCACGGGGTGTATTGTTAGAGGTGGAGAGGAAGGTGTGGAGTCACCTCAGCAGGCAGTGCACCCTTCACCCACCTTGTCTATGCAGCAGCTTGCACTGTGGCAAGGTAGGATGATTAATGGTGTCAACTTGATTGGGCCAAGGGATGCCCAGATACTTGGTTAAATAGGATTTCTGGGTAGATGTGTAGGTTAGTTCCAGGAGAGATGAGCATTTGAATTGGTAGACTGAGTAAAGCAGATCTCCCTCCCCATCGTGAGTGGGCATTATCCAATCCACTGAGGGCCTGAATGGAGCAAAGAGGCAGACTAAAGGCAAATTCTCTCTCTCTGCCTGTCCTGCCCTTGGACTTGACCTCCTGCTTCTCAGGCCTTTGGACTCAGACTGAAGTACACTTTCCTGGGTCTCCAGCTTATAGATGGCAGATCAGGGGACTTCTTAGTCTCTGTAACTACATGAACCAATTCCTCATAAAAATTATATATGTAATAATTATAAATAATGAATTATATAGATATGATTGGGTAAATATAAAACAAATATGTATAACAAATATGTATAAACAAATTTTACATAATAAATTCTATATAATAAATTTTATATAAGCTATATAATAATTATAAATTCTATATAATTATAGAATATTGCATATATTGAAATACACTATGTAATATGTATTATTATATAATAACATAATAACAAATATATAATAATATGTAATGAATTTTCTATAATAAATGTAATATACATATAATCAATATAATATATATACTGCATCATTATAATATAGGTATCTGTTTTTGGTTCTAGTTCCGTAAAGAACTCTGACTGATATATGAGCACTCCCTCATGACAAAATGTGTTTTGACCCCTACCAGTCTGTTAAATCCCATGATAGGGAAAGGCATGCATTTTGGGGAGGCCTAAATGTGCCCCCCACGGCACATGCAGCCCCAGCCACTTGCCCTGCACTTGCTCCTGCAAGGCTTTTGCTCATGGTGTTCCCTATGCCTGGAATGCCTGCCACTGCTCATCTCCACATGGTCACTGGTGGACTGCCTCAAATATCAAATCTCCCACTGCGCAGTTGCTGGTTCCTGCAGCCAAGACTTGTGTCTCCACTCTCCGAGCTCTTGCAGAATCACCACCTTCCCTGATCACTCTCTGCAGGGTATCTCATTTTTGTTTGAATCATGGGAGGCAAGGTAGGCTTGCAGTGAAACATCGGTGTCTGGAGTCAGGAGATGCCAAATATGGATCTTCACTCTGCCACTTAATGCTGTCTGATCTCGTGGCTGGCTGCATTATTCCCCATAAATTTAAAATATTTCATATTTAGAAAAACAACTTTGATAAGCCCCCCAAAGTTAGTGAACTCCCCAATCTTCTATTTGGAAAATATGGATAATGAAACCTCACAGAATTTCTGTGAGGATTGAATAATAAAGCAGTTGGCACAGTGCCTGAGACAAGAAATGGTGGCTATCTTTATTAGGCATCACTAGCATTATTTATTAATATGAATTTCCACTCATTATTTTCCTTTCTATTTTCATAATGCAAATCTCTAAGGAGGCAGTATGATCCCTTTAGCTGCAAGGCCTTGGGCAAGTTACATAACCTCTCTCTGGGCCACAGATTTCTCACCCAATCCTTCATTTACACATGAGTGCATCACACGTTCACTGAGTGCCTGTTGGGTGCCAGGCCCAGTGTTTAAAAATAAAGAGAAATAAAGAACAAAAATATAAATTACTCTGTTGTCATGGAACTTGTGCTTTAATGGAGGAAATAGACATAAATCAAAATATCATATAGTAATTTGTAAGGTCACTCCTGTGATGAGTATTTGAAAGAGAGGTACATGGTGTGTGATGGGAGATTTGGCATAAACAGACAGTTCTAAGAAGTATTTATAGGAATGAAGTAGAGAAAAGGAGGAAAGAGGCTCAGTGAGAGCACAGTGGGGAGCATATGCAAAGGCCCTGGGGTGACAGGAAGCATGTTGGTTAGGAAGGCTGTAGAGCAAGATTGAGAGAGTATGTGCTCTGAGATGAAACAGAAAAGGTAGTCAAACACATTCAGACCCTTCTCCAGGAAGTGTTCTTGGATTAATGAACTGAGAATAGGAGGTGTCTTTGAGTCTACCTTAGGGCAAAGTGTCTAGCCCTTTGTGTTTGTGGGCTACAGAAAAATACTTCTGTGCATTTCTGTATGACTGAAAGTCATGTTTTCTTGGGCCTATTTCATAACAGACACTAGTAAATACCTACTGTTGGTCAATGCCTCTCCCCTAATCATGTAGAGTTTCATTTTCTATTAGTGTAAGCATTTATTTTGATTTGTTCACCATAAAAGTTCGTGAATTTGGATTCCATCCATTCAAGAATTTGTGATACTAACAGAAATTGAGTTGATGTGAGGAAGCACATGGGAAAGTTCCCAAGCACGTTAGAAGTATTCAATTAGATACAAACAATTACTAGAGTAATTATAAATCATTCCTATCTATTCATTACAGCAGGTCCAAGATGCTAGTTAAAAGTAATAAAGCTGCATCTTTTTGTAAACAGTCTATAAGGATGTTGCTAATTCAAATTAGCCTCCCCCTCAATCAAGGAGATTATTGAAGTGTGTTGTCTTGCTCTTTTTAAAATTAAATGGAACATCTTTTTTTCTGATTATATAAGTGCACCTACAATGTAATAAATTTAGAAAATTCAGACCAAGGTAAAGGGGATAAAATCACCCATTATGTCTGTATCTGATCACTGTAAGCACATCTGTGCATTCCTTCTGATCTCTTCTTAAATACAATTTGATAAATGAATGGGTGAATTGAGGCATGGGTGGATGAATAGGTGGATGGCCAGACTGATGATAAGCAGATACATGTATGGATATGTAGGTTGATTTTATAAAAATTTGAGATCATAATGTGTCAGAGATTGTTCATTCTCTCCAACTATTCGTATGTTCCTCTATGCTTCTCCACCTTCTGCAAGGTTAGCTGGGCCATAAGACTGAGTCTGGTCAAAGAATGTGCAGGATAAATGCACAAATTTCCAGTGCTGGTATCAAAACTCCCTTCACAATCATCCACATACTATCTTTGAGCCACAAGCTCATTTGTCTTACAGTAGAAGCATCCTTAAGTCCTTGGGTCACTAACTCAGGGAGACCTATAGAGCAGAGCTGTGTGATGTGCATCTAACTAGGATATGACTAAGAAATAAACCTTTGCTGCATTAGGCAATTGAGATCTGAGAAACTATTAATTAAACTGCTTGGGAACTTTCTTTTGTGCTTCCTAGCATCAACTCAATTTCTCTGTTAGTATCACTATTAAACTAGAACGGCATACCCTAGCCTATCTTGACTAACACCCTCTGTGTACATTGATTCATATACTATTTTTAGTCATTTTACATTATATCAGATGCAATTTCCATGTCAACACATATTCTTTAAAATTGTAACTTTAATGTCTGTGCAATATTTATTTATTCATTTATTATGTGGCTGCACCAGATTTTTTTTTACCATTATCTTGTCTGTGTGCTTTTTTCAATTACGATAAATTCCTAGAACATCATTTCAAAAATTGTAACATTAAAAAAAAGTTCTTTATATATTTTTACAACGCCTCCAGAAAGTTGCCTGAGTTTTACACATTCTGTAGTCTAAGGGAATTCTACTCTGATGGTCATCTTAACAAAACTGGGCATTAATATTTAAATAATCTTTGCCAGCTTGATAGGTGATCACAATACTTCCTTTCAATTAAATCTTTATTACCAGTGAGGCTAAAGCATCACATATTGGTCATCTGTTTTTAGTTTATTTTGTGAATTTCTATTTCTTCAGTCTGAAATTTCCTCTGTCTCCATACTTCTTAGTCTGACTAGCTCCCACATACTTTTAAGGCTTTGCTTAGAATCATTTCTTCCCAGAGGTTGTCCCTGACTCCTCTAGACAGCATTATCCTTTATGCCTTGTCACAACACCTATACCTCCTCCTGTGTAACAGCAATGATACTTTCTGTAAATATTCTTCTGCAGACAGAAGTCATTTCTGACTTGTTCATCACTCTCTCTTCAGCCTCTAATATGGTGCCTGGCCAGGATGGATAGGCAACGCATGCTAGTTTAATGAGTGAACTAACTGATAAAGGTAATAGTGATAATGATGACGTTGGTGATTTGTCCTTATGTGAAGGATGCAATAATGATGATTGATGATAAATGTGATTATTCCAAAGATGATGGGGGCAATGGTGGGAAGAGCTACAGAAGTGATTGTATGTGGATGAAAGCTTAGACTACCCACGTAGTAAAGATGTGGTACTGGTTTTAACTCTAACTGTGGCCATGTTCATGGTGAAGGTGGTGATGCTGAAGCTGATGGTGATGTTAGTGGTTGCAGCTGATGAGAATGATGAATGCGTTGATGGCGATTATATTCGCCAAAACTTTTAGATGCATTTTCTTGGAATAATCTAAATTAGACAGGGAAATTTGGCTTAATAAAGATTATTGGCACACATGCCCTACTCCTGGCCATGGGGACATGACCATGTCTCAGCCTGGACTTGACTCAGATTGAGAGGTTTTATAAGCTCCAAATTTTAAAAAGTCATGTCAAAGTCCTCAAAGGATTTGCCTCAGGAAACTTGCCTCTGGCACTCAAGGTAACAGTTAATTTCCCCAAAATATCACTTTTCTCTCCCTTTGGATATCAGGCTTGAGCAGGACCTCAGCTTAAAAATAAGATCCTTGAAGAACAGGAACACACTGCCTGATCATTGGGGGCAAGACTAGCACTGGTAGATCCATGCCATTGCACAGGACCACAAAAGCTTAGAGTCTCTGAGGTCACAATTAATTAAGTTCACTGATGATTGAAGAACTTGAGCCATTTGCAAAAGTTACCCCAAGAGTTTAGGATTTCAATCCAAAGATGATGCATAAGAAAGGATGAATGTGGCTGTTTTAATGGAACAGACACAGAATTTGTGAAGGAACAGAGTGTAGTAAACTAAATAACTATGAAATAGCAAATGTGACAGATAAACCCTCAAATCTCAGTAGTTCTGCATAATGCAGGTTTATTTCCCACTTCTAAAAGGGCTGGTTTGGATTTCTGAGAGCTCTGCTCCACCCAGTGACTCAGGGATCCAGTCTTTGTTTCTTGCTACCACTTTAACAAGTGGCTTCCAGGATCACCATGATGTGAGAATGAAATGAGGTGACACATCAGCTCCTTAATGCTTCAACTCATATGTGACACCCATCTCTTCTGCTAATATTGCCTTACCTAGATCTAGTCGTGTGGTCCTTCTTGACCTTCCATGAGCTAGGAATTGTAGCCTTTCTGTGTTTCCAAGGAGAGCAGAACCTGACATAGGTGAACACTAGCAGTCACTACCTCGTTGGGAATTTTCTCCATGAAATCTGGAACAGAGAAAGCCAAGAATTAAATTCTCAATATGATATTTGGACCATGGGAGTGTTTGGGCCAAAATAAAATGCAACTCCATTAATCCAAAAGGATTGACTGTTCTGTAGGGTATTTAAACAAGATGATCTTTGAAGACCTTTCTTCCTCATTTAAGGGGCTAGGATTCAAGAAAAGTGCTCTTAACTGGGAAGTAATGTGTGCCTCCACTTTAACCATCATCATCTATGGAAGAATTTACTAATCATCTCCAAAACTCGGGACCCAGACTCATTGTATGACAAATTAATTGAGATAAGCAGATGAGATCAACCTATTTGCCTTCTTTTTTTTATTATGTTATGTTAATCCCCATACATTACATCATTAGTTTTGATGTACTGTTCCATGATTCATTGTTTGCATATAACACACAGTGCTCCATGCAGAACATGCCCTCTTTAATACCCATCACCAGGCTGACCCATCCTCCCACCCCCTCCCCTCTAGAACCCTCAGTTTGTTTTTCATAGTCCATAGTCTCTCATGGTTCATCTCCCCTTCTGATTCTCCCCCTTCATTCTTCCCCTCCTGCTATCTTCTTCTTCTTCTTCTTTTTTTTTTTTTGCCTTCTTTATGCTTGTTTGTCAACAAAAAGTTGGAAAGGATTTGTACTTTCAGCTTAGACAGACCTACCTTCCCAATATAACCAACTATGAAAGTAAACATAAATGAGGCAACTGTTTTCAGGGATTGGACATCAAGCACCAGAAAACTACAACCCCTGAACCCAACTGAATAAAATGAGCTGTAGTCCAAATAGAGTACATCGGTTACACTGTGCCAAAGAAGCAGAAGATAGCCTCTGCGGTAGCTGATGGAGTTGAAATCTGTGACAAACACATAAGTAAGAGAGAGATATGAAAAGAAGAGTGCCTCTGAAATCTATGTAGGAGTCTCCATGAGTCCTTAGCTGAAGGCTAGGCTACATGTATAGAGGCGGAGACAGTGTGAGGCTTAAAGGAAGTGGCTTCTACAAGGTTGGAAGTAAAACTGGGAAACTAGTGGTCAGAATACAAAGGGAATGTTAGGATTACAGCATGGTCAGAATAGAGACTTCATTCATTAACAACTTGTTACTCACCCCTACCCCACACCCTTTTAGTGAGAAATATCAGAAAGGACATAGCTTAGGAATAATAATACCACCCTAGAGTAAGACCTTTCTAGACCTGCCCTAACAAACTCTACAGTGATGCACTAAGGATTGCTGGGGAGACAGAGTTTGGTGGTTATAATCTTACAAGGTAGAGGGACCTAGAACATTCCACAGTTCCGCACTAGCCAAACAAAGTTAAGCTCATACAAGTTCAAGGTGGTAGATCAGTAATTGAATTGTCTAACAATAAAAAAAGAAATTCTGTAGAGGAAAAAATAGAATCCCATGTGTCTACAATAAGTCATTTACATTTACCAGTATACAATCAAAGGTTGCTAGCACACAGAGAAGAAAAAAGAGGGAAAAAATTGCAGAAAAGTGAACAAAACCCTAGGTACTGTGAAACAGTATAGTTAACATACATGTAATTGCAGTCCCAGAAGTAGAAGAGAGTGAGAATAAGAAAAAACATAGATGAAGAAATATGCCAGAAAATTTCCCAAGTTTATTAAAAACATGACTTATAGATCCAAGAATTCTCGCAAAACTAAGCAGCATGAATGCAAAGAAAAGAACAGCTACACATGAAATAGTTGAACTGTAGAGATCCAAGAAAAACTTGAAAGTAGCCAGAGAAAAAAAACAGGTGTATAGACTTAAATGTAAGAGGCAAAACAATAGTATTTTATAAGGAAACATAGAAGAAGTCCTTGGGGTAGGCAAAGATTTCTTAGATATGACAACAAAATCATGGTCTATAAAAGAAGAAAAAAGAAAAAGTCAATCTCACCAGAAATAGAAACTTTTGCACTTCAAAAGAAAATCACAAATCAATACCCCTTATGTACACAGATACAAAAATCTTGAACTAAATATTAACAAAATGAATTCAGAAATATATGAAAGGAAGATATATGACTGCCTTAGTCGGGGTTCTCCAGAGAAACAGGACCTATAGGATAAACAGAGATTATTAAAAGGGATTAATTCACACAATTATGGAGGCTGAGAACTCCCATGATCTATGGTCCATAAGCTAGAGACCCAGGAAAGCTGCTGGTTTAGTTAGTTTCAGTCCAAACCTGAAGGCCTGAGAACCAGAGGACCCAATGGTGTAAAGTCTTAATTCAAGCACTGAGAATCAGGAGTACCAATATCTGCGGGCGGGAGACAATGTAGGTCCTAGCTGAGTAAGATAGCAAATTTGCCCTTCTTTCATCTTTGGTTCCATGGAGGCCCTCCGTGGAGTAGATGTTGCCCACCTGCTTTGGTAAGGGTGATCTTCATTATTCAATCTGCTAATTCAAATGCTAATTTCTTTTGGAATCTTACAGACACACCCAGAAATAATATTTTACCAGTTATATGGGTATCCCTTAACTCAGTCAAGTCGACCCATAAAATCAACCATTAAATGATCAAGTGGGGTTTATCCAAAGAATGCAGTGTTGGTTTGACATACAAAAATCAAGCAGTGTAATTTACTGTATTAACAGACTAAAAAACCAAAAGACAAAAATCATATGATTGTCTCAATAGTTGCAAAAACAAAAAAGTATTTGACAAAATTTGACAATCATTCACGATGATAAGAAATAGAAGGGAACTTCACCCATCTTATAAAGGGTGTCTACAAAACAAAACCAACCAATCAACCAACCAAAAACCCTACAGATAGCATTATAGTTAATGGTGAATGAACAAATACTTTCCCTTTTAATATCTGAAACAAAGCATATTTGTTTACTCTTACCACTTGTATCCAAAATTATAATGAAGTCCTAGCCTGTCTATAAGACAAGAAAAATAAATAAAATCATATACATTGGAAATAAAAAGATAAAATCATTCCTCTCCAAAATTACATGATTGTCCACATAGAAAATCATAAAGAATCTACATAAAAAGTTATTTGAGCTAATAAATGAGTTTAACAAGTTTGCAGGACACCAGGTCAATGGACAAATCTTATTTACACATACTAGAAATAAACAACTGGAAAGTGAAATTAACAAATGGTCCCATTTACAATTGTAAGAAAAAACATGAGATCCATGGAAACCTAACAAAATATGTGCAATATATGTATGCTGAAAAGTACAAAGCACCAATGAAGAAATCAAAGGAGGTCTAAATGAATGGATAGAAATTCCATGTCCATAGACTGGAAGATATGACTAAGAGGTCAATTCTCCCCAAACAGAGATTCAATGCAGTTCAAATCCCCACCAGAATTTTTTTGTAGAAACCAACAAATTGACTCAACAATTTATGTAATTAAGCAAAGGAAAAAAAAGAATAATCAAAACATTCTCAAAAAGTGAACAGAGCTGAAGAACTTATACCTCCCAAGTTTAAATAATTAAAAGTAAATTTACAGTAATGGAGAGAACGTGGAATTAATAAAACCAGTGGACTGAAATAAATCATGGGATAGATTAAAGTACAAAAATAGATTCATACATATATGATCAACTTTTTCCAAAAAAAAGTACAAAAGCAATTTAATTAATATGATAGTTCCTTAAAAAAATGATACTAGAACAACTGGATACCCATATGCTAAGAAATTGAACATTGACCCTATATCCTACACCACATAAAAATGAACTTAGAATGAATTATAGACCCAAATGCAAATTTTAAAACTGTGACATTTTTAGAAGGTGAAATATGTGGAAATGTTTGCATTTTTGCATTAGGGAAATATTGCTTAAAAATGATACTAAAACCTCAATTCATAAATGAAAATTGATAATGTGGACTTTACCCTAGTTTAACACTTTTGCCCCGCAAAAGACATTACTACAAAAATGGAAGGTCAAGTCACACACTGGCAGAAAATATTTATAAAACATATAACCATCAAAGGATTTGTATCTAAAAACATAAAGAGTTTCACAACTCAATAAGAAAACAGATATCCAATTTTTTTTAAAAAGGGTATATTTGAGCAGATGTTTCACACAAAAAATATATAAATGGGGAAAAAGCATATAACAAGATGTACAACATGATTAGCCATTGGGGAAATTCAAATTAATACCTAAGGAGATAAGACTACACCTACTGGAATGTCTAAAATTAAACAGACCGATCATGACCAAACTGGCAAAGATAGGAAGTAACTATGTCTCTCATATACTGCTGGTGGGAATGCAAAATTGTGTATCCCCATTAGAAAACAATATGGCAATTTCTTAAAAAAATAATTGTGCACCTACCATATGGTGTAGCTATACCCCTCCTAGGTGTTTGTGTTTACTCAAAAATGAAAGCATATGTCCACACAACTACTTGTAAGTGAAAGTTTACTGCTGCATTATTTGTAATAGCCAAAGAGTGGAAATAACTTGCATGCCCATCACCAGTTTAATGGATAAACAAATTGTGGAACATCCACATGATGGTAAACTATTCCACAAGAACGAGTAATAAAATATCAGTGCATGTGAAAAAACAGACGAATCTCAAAACCATTATGCTGAGTAAAAAAGTGAGACAAAGGAGTACATACTGTATGATTCCATTGATACAGAATTCTACAGAATGGGGACTAATCTCTTGGGATAGGAGGCAGACCAGTGGTTGCCTGAGGCTCTTTTGGGAGAAGAGAGAAATGAAGGATATGTTGAATCACAAGGCTCACACTTTGCAACCACTTTGGAAAAATATTTGCAGGCTTCTTAAAAGTTAAGCATACATTTCCTATATGTCCTAGCAAGTCACAAGAGAAATAAAATCATATGTTGACAAAAAGCCTGGTATTCAATATTTTATAGCTGCATTCTTCATAATACCCAAAGACTGGAAACAACCAAGTGCCCATGGACAGGTGAATGCATTAATAAAATGGGATGGCTTTGTACACTGGATACTTTTTAGCATGTAAAAGAACAAATTACTGATAGACACAACAATGTGGATGAAACTCAGAAATGTTATACTGAGCAAAGAAGTCATATACAAACAAACAAAAACCCCATGATTCC
The DNA here is from genome assembly GCF_037043125.1 of Eumetopias jubatus. Classification (NCBI taxonomy): domain Eukaryota; kingdom Metazoa; phylum Chordata; class Mammalia; order Carnivora; family Otariidae; genus Eumetopias; species Eumetopias jubatus. The sequence goes on from NW_028274818.1 coordinate 91,731,236, forward strand.
ATTTATTTAAAGATAAAACTAGTCTGTGGAGATAGAAATCAGATCAGTGGTTGCCCAGGATATGGTCGGGGAGATTTAACTGCAAAGGCTCATAAGCAAACTTATCTCAGGGGGTAGAAACATTATATATCTTTATTGGGATGATGGTTACAGAGGGCTATATTTGCCAAACTCATAAACCTGTATACTTAAAATATATGCATTTTCTTGTACATTAATTATGCCTCAGTGACGTTGATTTAAAAAAGGAGAGAATGAGGAGGGTTTGGAAAGAAACAGAAAGAGACTACATCCCCGGGGCTTCGGATCTGTTTCCTGGCCACTTTATTAGAAACAGCAGGTGGCTTTTCCCAAATTGAGTTTATTTTTAGGCAAGAGAGTTCACTGTATACCCTTGGGGGTTATTTCCTAGCATGAACGCATTTCCTTTTGCATTTTCTTCACAGCTAAGGGAACAAAAATAGTTGGAAAAGAGTTTGGCTCCATAAAAATGTAGAGTGCTTTGTCCCTCTTGTGATGCATTTGGAAACAAAAATTTAATTTTATTTTCTCTAATTGTGACAATTTGCCCACAATTATATACAGCCTCTGTGATTGGGGATACAAGAGGAGGAGTCATGGGCTGGGTATCTGAACACCTGTGTTGTGTTTCCTGTGCTGCCACTGGGTACCTCTGTGACCCCAGGCAGGCCACCTGTTTGGTTTGAGGCTTAATCTCCTTGTCTGTATAGAGAGAATGAATGATCCTCTACCGGACAAGACAGTTACTGCAAGACTCAAATGAGATCATGTGTGTGAATGCATTTTTGAATTAAAGCTCAGGGAAATAATATCTAACTATGAATTCTATTAAATGTTTAATTTTAAACAAACAAGGGATGTATTTTGGCCAAAATTACATAGGCCAGGGAAGGAGAGTACCCATATCTCAGGGTGGCTCTCTTAAATCACTTGAAATTGTAATGAAGAGCGGACAAAGCCAGGACTGTAGAATCAGAAGATACCAGTTTGTACTCCTCAAATTTAAAATGTAAAAAAAAAAAAAAAAAAACTGTTTAATCAGGGAGAAATGACTTAACCCCTCTGAGCCCATGTGTCTCTGGCTCTACAATTTTAAGGATTCTACAGAGGTTCTATAAGAATAATGGAGATAACTTCTGTGAAAACATAGAAAACATATAAGCAGACACTGATAAATAATTTGTTAGGTTAAACTTGGGCTAGGTAGAAGAAGAACTTGGAGAATTTCCTCTAAGGTGTAATTGTTCGCATTTCACAAACAATCCACACAATCATGGAAGACTATGGTGCAGCGGACAGGGCACCAAAAATAATCATGGTGATGGTAGTGATCATAATTATTATTATAAGCATGTCTTGAGAAGGTACTGTTAAATAACAAAAATTCAACTGAATAAATATTAAGGATCTAATTGGCTTTGTTAAACAGATTCACGAATCAGGCAGCATCCTATCTAGCAAGTAGAGGGGACTTCTTATGGGGCTACAGAAAAGAAAAGGTGTTTAAAGTTAGAGAGGAAGCTGGGGGGGATTATTAGCCAAGAATCCATTATTTGAGGAAAGGTCACCCTCCCAGGGGGATCAGAAGGGGTCAATCATCAGTAAATTCCCTTGTGCTCCCAGGAAATCCCATGTTGACTGGTTAAAGTTACATTTCTGAGGGTTTGTCACTGCAGTCAGCTTAGATATTAAGTCTTGGTTTACTGACTTGGGGTCTTAACCTAAGTGACACCATTTTGGACCTGTGGTTTCCTTTTTAATAGCACTGCGTGCCAGACACTTCAGTAATTGTTCTACCTGTATGTCTCACTCAATTTCCCAAGAACCCATGAGGTGGGCATGATAACTGATCCCTCTCTTGCAGAGGAGAGCTGAAACTCAGAGAGGTTAATTCCCTTGCCTAAAGTCACACAGCTACTAAGGGCTGAGCTGGGACCGGGTATGCAGTTTGTGCCAGGCACCAGTCTCAATGTACTTTATAGCTATGCCATTGAAAAGATGTTACTATTGCTGTAATCTGCACAATAGGCCATTCAAAGACAATGAAATCACACCGTTAGATATCCCAGAGTACCGAGGCTTGCTGTCTGCCTCTCAGGGAGATGTCGTTCTTCAGGTCTGGGGGCTCTGTCATAACAACACATTTGTGCCTCTCCGATAACACCTGCCGGCAGCTGCTCATTTGGTGACACACAATTTGCAGGTTCCAGAGCAGGTTGCTTTCACCCGCCATTTATCAGCAAACATATCCATTGTATAGATGCACCTGCTGTTTCTGAGGACTCTTACACTGAATCCTTTTTAAAAAGAAGGAATATTTTGCCAAGCAGAAAATTCGCTTGCCCTCATTTAGAGGTCTCACGGATACACATTTTCCTAAATGGGCTTTTGCATGTGGAGGAAGACGGGGGGGAGGGGCTTGGCGTTGGCGAACTGGAAAGATGGCTGCCGCCCACCCAATAGAAAGCTAGATGTAAAGAAATAGATGACAATGACCGCTGAGCACTCTCTCTATGTCTGGTATCCTGTTAGACATTTCTGCTTGAGTACTTTTGATGGTCCTCAAGTCAATCATGGTATATTGTATATTGGTCAGGAGTGTCTAGGTTATGCCGTAGTTAGCCAAAATTTCAGAGGTTTCCCTCATTGACAGTTTATGTCTCACTCATTGTTGACCAGTTGACCTCAGTGGGAGTTTTGCTCCATATGGTCACGCAGGGACGCAGGGGGATGGATGCTCCTCATGTGGCTTCCACAGTTGCTGTGTCAGGGGAAGCAAGAGCTGAAGAGACACACACTGGCTTTTTTAAAAATAAAAAATGTTAGTATAATTAACATATAGTGTTATGTTAGTTTCAGGTGTACAGTTAGTGATTCAAAAATTCCATACATTACTCAGTGCTCATCATGGTAAGTGTGCTCCTAATCACCTTCATCTATTTCACCCATTCCCCCACCCACTTCCCCTCTGGCAACCACCAGTTTGTTCTCTACATTTAAGACTTTGGGTTTTTTTGTTTGCCTTTTTCCTATTTCATTGTTTTGTTCCTTAAATTCCACATATGAGTGAGATCATATGGTATTTGTCTTTTTCTGGCTGACTTATTTCACTTAGCATAATACCTTCTAAATCCATCTATGTTGTTGCAAATGGCCATTGTATATACGTAAAGAACTTATACAACTCAACACCAAAAAAAAAAAAAAATTCCAAACTAACCCAATTAAAAATGAGCAGAAGAGGGGCAGCTGGGTGGCTCAGTCAGTTAAGCATCCAACTCTTGATCTCAGCTGAGGTCTCGATCTAAGGATCGTGAGTTCAAGCCCCATGTTGGGCTCCATGCTGGGTGTAGAGCCTATTTTAAAAAAATGAGCAAAAGACATGAAAAGCCACTTTTTCAAAGAAGACCTCCAGATGGCCAAAAGACACATGAAAAGATGCTCAACATCACTCATCATCAGGGAAATGCCAATCAAAACTACAATGAGATATTACCTCACACCTGTCACAATGGCTAAAATCAGCAACATAAGAAAACAGTTGGCGAGGACGTGGAGAAAGGAATCCTCATGCACTGTTGGTGGGAAAGCAAGCTGGTGCAGCCACTCTGGAGAACAGTATGGAGACTACTCACACAGTTAAAAATAGAACTACCCTACAACCCAGCAATCGCACTATTAAGTATTTACCCAAAGGAAATGAAGACACTAATTCAAAAAGATATACGCACACGCTGGTTTTTAAATGTTTCAGCAGGAAACAGCACATCACTTTCGCTCACAGGGCATTGGCCAGAATTAGTTATATAGCCCAGCCTGAGTGCAAGAAGGCTGGGAAATGAGTGGTGGGTGGGACAACATTGATATTTGGCAGTAAATGTTTCTGACACAAGTGGGTATTAGACTCCTCCATTTTACAGAAGAAACTATGGGTCAAAGAAATTATTTGACTTATACAAAGTCACATTGTTCTTATGCAGTAAAAAGGGGTATCAAGAATATATCTCCTGAGCTCCGAACAGCGATCATTTAACTTCCTTACAAGGTCTCCCTGGAATGCCCAATGAAGAATACTGATATCTTCTGGGACATATCTTTGGATGCCACTTGGGTATTAATCAGTCAGTGGGGAAGGTTGTGTATCAGTCAGGATTCAGCCAGATGAGTAGAATCAGAGATTGTGTATGTGCATGTGTGTGTAGATAAAGCATATGTATGCTTGTATGTACACATACACACATTCTCTCATGTGGTTATGAAATAGTTATCAGTGTATATATCTGTCTCCCACACTACAGTGCTACAGTGTGAGCCCCCAAGGAAGGAATTGTGTCTGACATATATATATAAGGGATTTGTTAGAGAATTGGCCTGTGCAGGTGTGGGCACTGATGAGGCAGTCTCTGTAAGTGCTGGGTCTGTGCCTAATGTGGGAGCCTGAGGTCCACAAAGCAGGCAACAGGAATCAAAGGTCATGAGCAGGTTGGAAACCATAAGTGTGAGTTGGAACTATACGAGGATGGATTGAAAACCACCTTTCAGGAGCTCCAGATGTAACAATGCTCATACCCAGAAACATGAGCAATAAGGAAAGAGGGAAGACAAAAGGACATTGCCCCACTCCCTGCCCCCCTTTCAATGACCCTTCTGCAAGCCTCTCCTACCAGTTTACCTCAAGTAATTTTCTCTCCAATTGTAGGAATCTTTGTGTTAGGAATAACTTCATTCATTCATTAAAAATGCATTTACTGGGGCGCCTGGGTGGCTCAGTCATTAAGCGTCTGCCTTCGGCTCAGGTCATGATCCCAGGGTCCTGGGATCGAGCCCCACATCGGGTTCCCCAATCCTCAGGAAGCCTGCTTTTCCCTCTCCCACTCCCCCTGCTTGTGTTCCCTCTCTTGCTGTGTCTCTCTCTGTCAAATAAATAAATAAAATCTTAAAAAAAATAAAATGCATTTACTCACTGAGTATATATGAAGTTCTTAATTACGTGCCAAGCACTGTTCTAGGCATTGAAGGTATGGCAGGGAAAAGACAGACAATATCCCTGCTTCTAAATAAGGGTAGTAGAGAATAAACAAGCAAATAAAGAATTTAAATGAGATCATTTGAAACAAATAGAATGATGTGATATTTTATCTCGAGTCATTAATTTCAAGATAATTCATGTTTTCATTTGATCTATGCACCTTATAAAGTGTCCCATTACATGAGGCTATGGTTTGGTGTCTGAGATCTGCAAGCTCTCATAACGGACAACTCTGTGTATTTTACCAGGGAGGAATCAGGACATGCTAAATTTTAGTGATTTCAATTCACCTGTGGTTTGATCAGTGTTAATGTTGTTCAAGGGGGAGCATCCCCAAGTGCATGTGTTGTTGGTACCCCTTCTTACAGTGCTGTGATATGGAGCATTTTTAGTATTTCTCAGTTTATACAAGCTTTTAATTTCCTTGGTGAATCTATGACATCCAGCTGAACGGATGCCACAGATTGAAGACCTCTGAATAAAGATATTGTGGAACCAGCACAAATCCAGTTTGTGTGAATGAAGCAGAAACATGTCCTATTCTTCAATCAGATTCCTTCTGCTCCAGTGTGAGGCTGGGGCAATAGTTTTCAGGCAGGGTTGGTTTCATCTCCCAGGGGATGTTTTGCAATGTCTGGAGCCATTTTTGCATGTCCAGAGATGAGGAGCAGGGGTACTGCTGGCATCTGGTGAGTAGAGGTCAGAGATGCTGCTAGACACCATGCAGGACAGTTAAGTGCAGCAAAGAATGATCTGACCCAGAACATCAATTGTGCTGACATTGAGAAACCCGGGGCCAGGGAATATTCGTATGGTTTCCTATGAGACCAGGAGTCCAGGAGACCACCTTGCACATGAAGTTCCAAAGTTTTACATAACACTGAGAAGACTCATCTGCACATCATCTTTAGAACAAGAAACCAAGAATCCATAGAAGACCCCGACTAGTCCTTAGACAGATGGAGAAAAAGTAGTTACTTGAGAACCACCATCAGACCTCAGCAGTTCTCTAGAAAGGGAGTAGCTATGGCAACTTGTTGAGGATGAGGCATTGCCAGGAGCTGAATGAAACATGGGGCTGAAACTGCAGACTCTTAATAGTGCATTTAACTAATGGTATTCCAGTCCTTCTTTGTCTCCCCTCTTCTGCTCCTCTTCTCTAGATTCAGAGGGCTGGGCAAGCTGGGAGATGATCAGAGTGGATGGTGGCATGTGGTGGAAGAGAAGGACCAGAACTATTTGGTGTTTGGGTCCTTGTTTTTTGATCCTGAACAGGAAGAGGGACAAGGAGAAGGAAAGGTTTGGGAAGGATTGGAGGGGAAGATCCTGTGGTCATGGCCCATGGCCCCTTCTCTTCCTCCAAATCCTTTGCTGCATGCAGACATTGGCTTTCTCTAGGGACATTCACAGAATAAAAGAATTCCAGGGAAGAAAGAACTTGGAGATTATCTCACCCAGTGTTTCCCAAAATAGGAGACAAATTACTGGAGGCACAGAGATGAATACAAACAATTTGCAGATGCAGCAAAAATGTCATTTTGAGAAGACTACTTGATGGCAGTTGTCGAGGATTTTTCCTTCATTTTCCCTCTGCCTAGAATGCTCTTCCCCCAGATCTTTCTGTGTTCTGCCTTTTCTCATCTTTGAGGTTTTAGCTCAAAAGCCTCAGAGAGACCTTCCCTGACCGCCCACGCTAAAGTAGTGGACCATGAACACACCCGTATACACACCCTTCTGGATTTCATTGCCCTGGCTCATTTTTTTTTTTTTTTGATAGCACTTCTCACTACCTGAAATCTTATTATTCAGTGAGTTATTTTACTGGCCATCTCCTTCTGTCCTGCCCTATGAGAACGAAACACCAGGAAGACAGACACCGTCTTTGTTTTGCTTAAGGGTGCCGCCTCCAAGACCCATGACCGTGAATGTGCTTGATTTAAATCTGTCGCCATCAATTACCCTTCAATATTTCAATTAAGTCAGAGCACAGTTGCCTTTGGTGCACTTCTTTTAGCTAAACAAGTTCTTTCTCAAAGTGAGGTGGAGCTGTCCACCTCCAAGGCTACCCCACTCAGTAGAGGGGTAGGAATTGTCAGAGGGAGTGAAGGGAGAGTAAGGAAAGGAGGGTGGAGGAGGCCAGGAGGCAGAGCAGAAGTCAGGGCAGTGGGGGCTTGTAGCTTCAAGGAACCACCCCCGGCCTGCCCCAGGTGAGCGAGATTTCCAGCTGCCTTGAGAGGCCTTGAGTCAGAGTCCTGGCAAGAGTGGGTTCGCCCGCTCTCTTGCAAATCTGCCTGATTCTGGGGTCACCGGTGGGCAGATGTTTGCTAACTGACATTCAGCATCTAATTGCCTCCCTCCTGGATCCAGAGACCTGCAATTTTCCCTGACTGTGAGGAGGCCTTCCAAAGCCAAGAGGGATTTTCCAGCAGAGCCATCCGTCAGATGAAAAATAAAACCTTTTCCTTTGGAAAACGGCCTCCATCAGCCCTCAGGGTTATTCACTGATTCAGAAGGCAGACTAGAAGCGAGGTGGCCCAGAGCCTAACACGTGCTTTACCATAAGTGTGGTGGAAACTACCAAGGGCCTCCGTGGGATTAAGAGAGGGGTGAGACACCATCGTCGTATTGAAGACCACCAGGTGCCAGGTCGTACACGCTCACACACACACAGCTACATGTATGTGAATGATACATATGAAAGATACACATGAACACTTGTGTACAAATAGCTTTTTGTTGATTGATAGTATTTGTACTCCAGCTCATTCCAGAAAGGATTTGCTGTGTCTTGTGCAAAAGATACATATAGCATGAGTAATGGAATGGAAACAAGAAACGGAAACAGTTTCTAGCAGCAGGGAAATCTCTGTGCCAACCATGTGCCCATTCTCCTAGACTAGCTTCTTCGTAATCACAAGTGCTCAGGGAGGTAATGTGAACTGTGGCATCTGAAAAGCCTGGTTCAGCTCCAAGCTCCCCAACTCAGCCTTGTATAAATGACTCCATGTCTTTTAGCATCCTAATCTCTAAACCAGGCATGATTTCATTCACCCCGAGGCTCTAAGAATTAAAGGTGTGAATGGGATGGATGGACTAGACATTTGATAGTTGCAGGCTTTTTCTTTAAATTCAGTTTTGTGGGTGCCCGGGTGGCTCATTTGGTTAAGCATCTGCCTTCAGCTCAGGTCATGATCCCTGGGTCCTGGGATCAAGACCCAGGTCGGCTCCCTCCTCAGCGGGGAGTCTGCTCTCTCTCTCCTTCTCTCGCACTTTCTCTCTCTTGCATGCACACACTCTCTCTCTCAAATAAATAAAATCTATAAAAAAATAAATCTAGTTTTCTATTTAAAATTTTTGACTATTTTAAAGCATCATCAAACATTTATTAAAAGTACTATACCTAGGTTTCTTGACAAAGCTCCTGCTTACAAGGAGACTGATAGGTCTCAATAGGTCTGCAATTGTATGTTGGCTTATGTGCCTTCCCAGGGGAACTTCATGTGGGCCAAGCACACAAAACTTTACCAAGCTTCCTCCCAGCAATGCAGGCAGACATACCTCCTAGTGCCATTGCAAAGAAAGAAGAGCAAATCAGGACTCAAACTGTGCAAAAATTTCCCCTGGGATCCCATAGCAAGTACGTTGTAGGACGGGATTTGAATATATTGATTCTTTTTTTTCCTTTTATTTTCTTTTACTTTATTTTATTTATTATGTTATGTTAGTCCCCATACAGTACATCATTAGTTTTTGATATAGTGTATTGATTCTAAGTGTCGTGCTTCTACGTTTCTTCCCTTGTCTCCTGCAAGTCTATGCAAGCCAAATTCTCTGCCTCACACTGCAAATTTTGCACATTAGGTCTGCAGTGGTGTTTGCTAAATTTGCATTCTCTGGGTTGAGCCCAGCCCTCCAGGTGGCTGAGTCCTCAGTAGTCGGCTTTGGAAGATGGAATAGCCTCGTGTCTCATTCCAGACTTCCAAGGAAACCCCTACAGCTCTGTCAATGGAGGCAAAATGCCCACTGGGTGGTCTGTCTGCCTCAGTCCTCCTCCCTTGTAGCACTCAGCAAGGCTACTCTTGGGGCATCGATGGTTAGTTCATGATGGATGGAGCTTGGGTTGTAGGGAGGGTTAAATCCTCAGGTCAATTGTCGGAGACTTCTCCCATCTCTTAGCTCACCTATAAGGCAGAGTGTGCATGGTGGTTCTGTTTTGGCATCACCCAGGGTACATCACTCAGCTGTTTCTACTCTGCGTGGCAACTGAGCTCAATTGAGAACAACTGATTTGTGTGTTGTACCTATTTCATACCCATCCCACATATATGTGTTCACTGAGCAAAATCTCAGGTGCAGTCATGAGTACTCTCTACTTTTTCTCTGTTCCCCTGTCTTTGCATGGGTGTCTCTTATCTGTCTGTCTCTCTCTCTCCAAACTGGAGGGTCCACTTGCCATGTGTTATGTGCATTTCATCTGGGGCAGAGCATACGCCTGGCAACACACCACTCATCCTGGAATTAGACCATCTCAATTCACTCTGGGGTTTCTTTTCTTCCATCTGTACCCAAAAGTCTTTTTTGGGAGCCTCCTGCTGGATCCCCTGTTTCTCCATGCTCAGGAGGCCTTGATCATATCTGCAGTTCCCCTGTCTCTTACAATCTGAGGACTCTTAGATCTTCTGTGCTTTACCCCAGGATTCCAAGCTGAGGTCAGCACCCACACATCTTGCTGCCTGTTAGGATGAACCACGCACAGTTTAAACACAGAGGTTTCCCTCAGCACTCCACATCTTGACCCCAGCCTACCACCCCCAAATGAAGTCTTCTTCCTTCATTCTCAGGCACCCATGCCAGAAAATTGGCAATGCCGCTGCCCTCTTTCTTTCATCCTTCATGTGCAGCCAACCACACCCCCAAGTTCTGTAGATTTCTGTCCTCTAAAACTCCTTGGTATGCATCTGCCTCAGTTCCTAGTTTCCCCAAATTGTGATATAACGGCTGAAAAGTTGAGAGAGGAGGCATTTTTATTTGATTCAGGATTTTTGCTTCCTTGACAAAAATTGGACTTATGGATAGCATGATCCTAAGGGGATGAATGCAGGGGACAAAGTGGCCCTTGTTTTAATCCCAGCCCTGCTGCATAGTAATCATGTGATGTTGGCCAATGTACTTGGCTTCTTTGGGTGCTGGTCCCCTTGTCTGCACAGTAGGGCTGCTGTTAACCTCCATAGCACTCACTCTGTGCCAGACGTGTTCCAAGTGCTATATACGGGTCAGCCCCGTTAATCCTCAGAGCAAGTGTCTGAGATAGGAAGTGTTATCACTTGCATTTTACAGATAAGTAAACTGAGGATGCAGAAGTGCCTGAGTTCATTCAGCGAGTAAGTGGCAGAGCTGGGATCTAGCCCAGATGCTCCAGAATCCTTGCTCTTAACCATGTTAGAAGATTTTTCATCAGGGGCTGATAGGAGGATTCAGGGCATGCATGCAGAATGCTTAGCACAATGCCTGGTACATGGTAAATGCTTGATAATTAACATGCCCCAGAAAATGGGTTTATGGTCTTGCAAGGTGGCACAGTTCCCTGAAGGCAGAGATTCTTGGTAGCTTTGCCTATTGATTATATCCCTTGGGAAACTGTGGCTGATGAATTGCTGCACATCTCAGCCCAATCTCCGAGATTTGATTACTGCACCTGCCCTGCTGTCTCTTGTGATGATCAAGCCCTCTCTCTTTTCTTTTTTGGTAATTAACTGCACCATATGGATTCAGCTGTCCTGGACTCCTTCTTCCCCACTGAGCTTGGGGAACCTGTATCAATTGCCCTCCGTGTTCCTCGAGGACAACCAATAAATATAATGTGGATGAATGCATGAAGGATTGTGGCAGTTCATGGCTTCATTTTTGTATTCATCCACTCACTTATTTATTCATTCAACAAATGTTAGCCGAGTGCAAACTTCATGCTGGGGACTGTTGCCCAGCCCTTCCCATGGCCCCCAACGGTCCCCTTGACCTCTGTTTTTAGCTGTCCTGGCAAATGCTATTGAAACTTTGTAAGTATCACTTCTCTGACATCTGGAAGACATATGAAAACTCTCTTACTCGTGAAATGCATCCCAGTGGCATGTTACTATTATTTTTTGAAGATCGTGCTCCTCCTAGTTTGGATTTCTGGTTTCAATACTTAGATCCTTCTCTTCCCATTTGCTCCTACCCTGCCAACACAGGAAGGCGACTCCCCAGGTCCAGGGGCCGTGTTTCTTTCCACCCCTCCCTTGCTCCTCCATTGTGATTGGGAGTGGAAGCCCGCGATGCACTTTATGAAGGACACATAATAACACAATCGCTGATAACACTAAAGATAGCTTTTAATGAATCTTGTTTCTGGGTATTATTGGAAGCATCTTCGCTGGCAAGAGAGACCTTTTCAAGCTCCAAGAGTTTCACATTTGCAGACTTTTACAGCACTGGGAGGGTTGTTTAGTATCAGCTTAAAAAAAAATTTCCTTTGACAAGAGTTAGATCTAATTTGTTAAACTGGTTGCTTTTGTTTTTCTGGTTTTATTTATTTATTTTTTAAATCGGTATACTTCCCTGGATGCAAAAATAGCTGAGATGCATTTCATTTTCTTTTTCTTCTTCTTCTTTTTTTCCCCCTGCTTCCCTTGGCTTTTGACAGCCTGTGCTGACGACTGTTTTCCTATTAAGATTCACGGAGCCTCCAAGGTAGGCACTGGAGGTTTGCGGGTGCACTGTCTCATTGACGGGGGACTCTGGTCTGGCGGGTATGACTTGTCTAGTCCTCTGATCTTTACTGAGACAATTCAGAAGGCATCCTCTGCTCAGGTTTCCATGGTGTCCAGCAGCTCTGACATTGGGACTCCGTGAAGGGAGAAGTATCATGCTCCCTTTTGTAGATGAAGACACAGCCTTGCTCATTATTTTATTCATGTATTCCAAAATATTTGTTGAAGACCTACTCTGTGCCAGGCATCGTTCTAAGCTCTGGCAATACAACAATGCACAGAACAGACAGAAATCCCTGCCCTAGAGGAGCTTCCATTTTAGTGGAGTGAGGCCGAATCCAAATGATCAGGACATATTCTATCTGATCGTGATGAGTGCTGTGGAAAGAAGTGAAAGCAGAAAAGTGCAGGGGTAGACTTGGGGGTTGCAATTTTATGGCGAATGGTCAAGGAAAGCCTCACTTAAAATGATAGCATTTGAACAGACTTAATGGAAGTGAGGGAGTTGGTGTGATTTCCAGATAAAGGGAGCCTTAATTGCAAAGGCCCTGGGGCCAGCATGTTTGGCATGAGGATGAGCAGCAAAAAGACCAGAGTGGCTGGAGTGAGGTGAGCAAGGAAACTGGCATGTGATGAGGTCAGGGAGATTATCCAGGTCATACAGGGTTTTGGAGGCCACTGTAAGGATTTTGGCTTTTATGTTGGGAGTGTCAGGGAAGCATCGGTGGGTATTAACAGAAAAGTGAGATGACTTGACCCACACAGGTTGCAACTGGGATTCAGTTCTTCGTACTCCAAAGCCGGCATTTCCCCTTATTCTGATACTGCTTCCTCCTCTTCACATTTCAGTACAATTTCTTGTATCTGTACCTGTCTATCCCACGAGACTGTGGCTCCTCAAGGGTACAGGCTGAAGCTTGATCTTCAGAGTATACTACCTACTTCTTACATGATATATGCACTCAGCAAAGACCCATGAAATAGACCCATTTCTGCACCTAGGGAGAAAGAATGAATGGCTTTATTAAAAAGAGATTTTAAAATAAGTTCTTTTTTGAAGAAGGAGGAGAAAGCAAGAAATATATAACTGTGAAATATAAGCACAGCTTCTTTCCTTTCTATACATTTCCTTAAGTATCTTTTTTTTACCTGCAGGTGAAATTCAGATAAATAATAACACCGGTGCAGTCACTTTGTATTTGTGTTTTAAAATTTCATATTGGCACATAAACATTTCCCCAGATTTATATAGGTCTTTTGTACTGAGCCTTTAAAGAGCTAATCAGTATGACTTTATGAGGATGTGCCATTATTTACTCTACCAATTCCATTTCTGGCCATTTAGAAGTCTTTCAGGTATACTTATTTTGTTTGCCTTTGCTGACGTAGATAATGCAGCAGTGAACATCTTTGTGTGTGCAGCTTTTGGTATCGATGTCTCGTTTTCTCAGGGGACATTCCCAGAATCGAGATTCTTCGGGTTGAAGCGTCTCAACAACACCTGTTGAGTTACTACTCACCCGTTTTCCTTTTCCCAGTGATGACTGCACCCTTCATGCATTGTGTGGGTCTTGGTTTGACTTTGCGGGTCAGGCAAATGAAACTGCCTTGCCTCTGGTGACATCCTAGGAATAGCGCTAAGCCTCAAGGATCCAGAAACCAGTGTTTTCGAAACTTGTAGACCAGCCACAGTGCCGTTTCTCCCCTCATGGAGCTCCTGACTTAGTGTGGGAGATGTGTGTAATATCTACACAATATTATGATGGGCTATGATATAGATATGCTAGAGGATCAGAGGCAGCACCTCAGAAAAAATAATAATAATTTTTTAAAAAGCAATAATTTATTCTTTCACACTTCCGGAGGCTAGAAGTTTGAATTTGAGGTGTCAGCAAGGCCATGCTCCTTCTAAAGTCTACAGGGAGGAATCCCTCCTTGGCCCTTCGGGCTTCTGGTGGTTGCTGACAATCCTTGATGTTCCTTGGCTTTCTTCTCTCTGTCTCTTCTGTGACTTCAAATCTCTCTCTCCTCCTAGGGGCACTGGTCATTGAACTTAAGGCCCACCCTGATTAAATATCATCTCATCTCAAGTTGATTACATCAGTAAAGACCCTATTTCCGAGTAACTTCACATTTACAGTAAGAAAGAATAATTAAATCTGTCCTGGTGGGTGAGAAAAGATTTAACAAAAAAAAAGAAAGGATGGAAGGAAGGAAGGAAGGAAGGAAGGAAGGAAGGAAGAAAAGATTTCACAAAATAGGTGACAGTGGAGAATAGGAATTTTTCCAAATAAAGCAAATTCAGAAGTCATTTCAGAAAAGAGACACTGTGCAAAATTCCAGAGATATGGAATAATAAGACATACGTGGAAATGCCCAGAAATTTGGGGAGGAGGCTTGGTGCAGGCAAGAGGTAGGAGCCTAGGCTGGTGGCTAGCACTGATGCTATAATGGGTGGTTTGCACTTGATGCTGTAAATCAGTTCTTCTCAGTCTTGGCTGCACATCAGGATTGTCTGGGCAGGTTTTAGTTTTATGATGCATGGTTTGTTTTTAAATATGACTGCTAGTCCAATTAGGTTAGAATCTCTGCACATGGGGCCTGGGTGATTCTAATGTGCTGCCAAATACAGAATAAAGTCCATACCCTTTATAAGGCATATAGGAACAGGAAGGGAGTATCAGAATCAGATCAGGGAAACAACCCTCTGGGGGTGAGGTGAGGGTGTATTTTGTGTGTTGGGGGGATGTACAGCTAGGCATTAGAGCATTCTAGGACATGATCTTGCCTTGGCTGTGATGTCATAGAGGGAGGGGTGTTTTCCCGGAATAGTTGTCTCCAAACTTTGCTGCATGTTAGAATTATCTGGGGAGGCTTGGGAAGTCTCTATGCCTAGACACCCCCCTTAATCTGGGGGTGATTTAATTGTCACCCTTCAGACAATTAAATAAAATTCTCTGACGGTGGGACCCAAGCATCAATATTGTTTAAGCCTCCCTGGATGATCTCACGTGTAGCCAGCTTTGAGAACCAGTGTTTTAGAACCTTGTAGACCAATAGCATCAGTATGTCCTGAGGGCTTGCTGAACATGGACCTTCTCAGGCTCCACCCCAGACCTAGAGAATCAGAATCATTACTGTAACAGGATTCCTTGTTGAGTTGGGTGCACATTAAAAATCGAGATGCAATATTCTAGAGATGTTTTTAAAAGCACTGTCACTAACATCAGACTAGATAATTTTTACAAAAAGGTACTATATTTTAGGCACATAATAATATATTAAATTCCCTTTAATTTGCGATTGTACAATTCAGTTGGTCATGACACATCTGTGTTGGTTCTTTGTACAATACGCATATTATGTATGACTGGTTATATATTTTTCTGACCTTGTTTCTGACTGTATGATACTGTATGGATTAAGCTGTCTATACGTGTAGCCGATTGTATGAGGGTGGCTGTCCTGTGGATGTGTGTTTAAGGATTCGAATTGTGTGTGTGCTTGCCTGTTTTAGGTGTTTTTCTTCAGATTTTCTCCAGTTGGGGGCACTACAGGCATTTTCCATGAGCTGATTCTGGGTGGGGCTGGGATATACTTTGAGCAAGGACACACTAAATGTTGTAGCACACACAGGTTACATGATCATCAAAACTGTTTTTCCCACCTCCATTTCCAAATACCCTCTAGGGGTTTAAGAAGCACTGCATGTGAAAGAGAAGACTAGATTTTTATATCTAAATCTTCTGCAAGTGACTTTGTAGCTGAGTAGATCTGTGTGTTGTGTGTGTGTTGGGGGTCAGAGATAGAAATGATGTGTGCCTGTAGGAAGAATGTGTATTTGTGTGTGTGTGTGTGTGTGTGTGCATGTGAGTAGGTGCACACATTAATCACTATGCGTGCCTGTGCCTTTGTAGCTCTGAGCTTGGCCCACATGGTGGGGTCGCACAAAGGATCCCACACTAAAGACCACCTGCCACATGATGCCCTACTCATGTGGCCAATCACACATCTGGCCAAATGCACACAGAGTCACATACACAACGTCACCCTCATCCTCCTTTCTGCCCGCAGTCTCAGCCAGAGCCTGGGGCCAGCACACAGCACTGCATGCATGCACACCCAGGTAGACACACACACACAACCCCTGCCCAAGGTATGCTCTTCAGAGGCAACCCCCAGAGGAACATGAACGACAAACAGATTCCACATAACAACCCTCAAAGGGAAGCTTGGGTCCTGTTGTGCTGTGGGTGACCTTGAAAATGCTGCTTCTAATCCTCTGTTTGGAAAACTGAAAGGGTTTTCACTGCAGGATGGGACAAAGGGAGGCACCAAGAGCAGAGAATGGAACTGGCTCTGTTAGAGAGAAAACCCTACCCCAGACTCCTGACAAGCAAAGCCCCCCAATAAGGGAGAGCTCCCTTTCCTCTCCCTGTGCTCAGCCCTGTTCCCTCCATATTCCCCAATTACTTCAGTGCCTCTTTGTGTCACTTCTAACATCTAAAATTGTACCTTGGGAAGCCCAGATAAATCTTGCCTACTGCTTACAGCTCCGCACTCATGTCCTCTGAAGATGGAGATGCTATTTCTCGATCTTTCTCTCACAAGAAGCTAAAGTATCCAATTATTGGTGCATTTTGATTATTCACAACGAGTAGAGGAGATGCTCTGAAACAAGAAACAATCTCCCCATCTTTTATATGGAGCCTCAAAATAACATGTTCCCAGTTAGGTAGAAAGTCAAATAAACACTGTTCACACACTCACACTCAGATTCATTCAAAAGCCCAGACAGGGGAAGGAAGCACATAGATACTTTCCAGAACACCTTCTCTCTGCCCCACCAATGCCAGGACATGTCTGGAACCCCCAGTGCACATACGCAGGCAGGCTCAGATGCCTAGATACTGCAACAATACACATGTGCAAACAGACATCGTCAGAACCAGGCACCCACCCAAACGTGGACACATCCATTTCCCCTGGGGAACCCCGGCTTTAGCTGGAACAATGGGTGGTCACAGAAAATCCACAGAATTGCCAATCCGCTGGTGAGAGTGGACAAGAATTATCTCTAGATGTCCCCCAGAGTGATCTGTAGGTTGGAAACAGAAAAAGTTAAATGTCAATCACATTGGCAAGAAAGCAGAGCCAGGAGAGAGGGTTTGCAATAAAGAAAGTTATAAGCTTTTAAACTTTTTACCCCTTACCTTTCAACAGTTATCTGCAAGCCTGTTTGACAAAAGAGCTCTGTTTTCCTCCAAAGTTTTTTGTGGTAGCTATTGTTATTAATCTGTGGACACAATGAGAGTGCAGAGATACTCAGCAGAGGCGGGAAGTGCCTGGCTCTTGCTGGAAAAGCCTCTCAGAGTCATCTTTCCTGCTGAAAGCTAGGGGCTGTGGTTAGCACTGGCTTCATGACACTTTCCCTCCGTTATTTATCAGAAAAGGGTCTGACAGGACTGAACTG
The DNA here is from genome assembly GCF_037043125.1 of Eumetopias jubatus. Taxonomy (NCBI): domain Eukaryota; kingdom Metazoa; phylum Chordata; class Mammalia; order Carnivora; family Otariidae; genus Eumetopias; species Eumetopias jubatus. The sequence goes on from NW_028274818.1 coordinate 91,748,508, forward strand.
GGTGAATGGGGGAGGGAGGACAGAGATGTCAAAGGGAAAGAGAGAGAAACACAAAGTTGTCTCCCTCCTCCCATTTCTGAATGCCTCCTAGGGATTCAAGAACTACTGCATAAGAGAGACACAGAGCTTTGGAAAGGAAAAAAAGAAAACAGGAAAAGCTGTGGGGGAGACAATATGAGATGGAAAGAGAGGCAGAGGAACAGAGAAAAGAGAACAGACTCTGCCTGAGATTTTCGTATGAGACGAAGATGCCATGTTTGTGAAAGATCACAGGAGAGGGGAGATTGTGTGTGTGCTCATGTGCACAGGCAAGTCTGCATAAGAATAGAAATGATGGTGGAAAATGAAGGACAGAGAAGAGATGCAAAAAAAAAAAGTGTGTACAAGGGAAGAGAGAAGGCTTTAGAAATTCTGTGTAGGTTTGAGTGTATTTGTGAAGATGAGACACAGAGAGGCGGAGGTTGTTGATGACATCGATTGAGAACCTGCATCCAGTCAGTCCCAGATCCCATAAATTTCCGAATTTCACAATTGTGTGAATCACTACGTCCCTTTGATTTGGGGCGTGTCTTCCTGTTATTGTTTATGCTAGTTGAAACAGGATTTTTTTTCTGTCACTTCCGTAGAAAACGATCTTGCTTAATATCCGCCCTGTTCTCTCACACAGCCATGCTTTTACTTAAGTTTTTTTTTTAACCTAGAATATCTTTCCTGCCTTCCCTAACTGATGACCTCTTTCTCATCTAAGTGCCAATTCAAATGGTATCTCTTCAGTGGAGCTTTCCCAGCACCCCCAGTAAGCGACTTCCTCTTCTCTGTCCACTGGCATCTTACGCAAAGCTCTGGGAAAGCAATGATTATGTTACAGGATCAAAAGTGGTGTCTGTGTCTCCCACACTAGATTGGGGCCAAAGTGAATCTTGCTTGCCTTTCTTGCCCCATTGACTAGTGCAGGATCTGTGACATTGGAACACAAATACCTTGCCCCTCCTTTTCCTCCTCCTTCGTCTTTCCTCTTCCTCTTCTTTTCCTGGATGATTTCACCCAAAGCACAGAGTCTAGCTACGAGTCACTGGGGAAGGAGTGGTTTCAGAAGATGTTAACAATATCTGACATCACAGAGGAGAGTATATTAGGCTAATTGAAGTTTTGGTTTACCAAAAGAAACACACAGATTAGAAGTTGCATGACTTCAGAAGTCAGGGTCCCTGAGAGCCCATGAGAAACAAAGAAGATCTATAGGAAATGCCAACTGGAACCTTCATGAAGCCCCAGTTGGCAAACATTAAACCCAGTGCTGGTCTTTTGAGGAGCTGAGACTTGAAGGCTGAGTCCTCCAGGTCCTGAATCATTTTCTAGGGCAACAGCAATACTCGGACAGGTCCCATCAGGTTCACCTCCCAAATCTCTTCCTCTGGTATTTCCATCTACTTTGTTTTGGATTCAAATTTAGTCCTTCACATATTATATTTTGTAGGATGGATAATCCATCTGGGCTTTGGGCTTTAACTCTTTTTAAAAATGTTTTATTTAAGTTTGATTTAATTAACATAATTAATTAAGATAATTAACATAATTCAGTGATTCATCAGTGATTCATCAGTTGCATACAACACCCAGTGCTCATTATATCAAGTGCCCTCCTTAATGTTCATCACCCAGTTATGCCATCCCCCACCCACCTCCCCTCTAGCAACCCTCAATTTGTTCCCTATAGTTAAGAGTCTCTTTGCCTCTCTCTCTGTTTTTGCCTTATTTTATTTTTCCTTCCCTTCCCCTATATTCATCTCTTTTGTTTCTTAAATTCCACATAGGAGTGAAATCATATGGTATTTGGCTTTCTCTGACTAACTTATTTTGCTTAGCATAATACTCTCTAGTTCCATCTACATCATTGCAAATGGCAAGATTTCATTCTTGTGATGGCTGAGTAATATTCCATTGTGTGTATATATCCCACATCTTCTTTATCTGTTCATCTGTCAGTGGACATCTGGGCTCTTTCTATAGTTTGGCTATTGTGGACATTGCTGCTATAAACATTGGGGTGCATGTGCTCCTTCAAATCACTATGTTTGTATCTTTTGGATAAATATCTAGTAATGCAATTACTGGGTCATAGGGTAACTCTTTTTCTTTAACTTTCTGAGGAATATCCATCCATCCAGGGTAGTTGGACCAGTTTGCATTCCTACCAACAGTGCAAGAGGGTTCCCCTTTCTCTGCACCCTCCCAACATCTGTTGTTTCCTGACTTGTTAATTTTAGGCATTCTGACCAGTGTGAGGTGGTATCTCATTGTGGGTTTGATTTATATTTCCTTGATACTGAGTGATATTGAACATTTTTTCATGGGTCTGTGGGTCATTTATATGTCTTCTTTGGAGAAATGTCTCTTCATGTCTTCTGCCCATTTCTTGGCTGGATTTTGTGTTTTTGGGGGTGATGTTGAGTTTGAAAAGTTCTTTATAGATTTTGGATACTAGCCCCTTATCTGATAAGACATTTAAAATAAATTCAAACTGTGGTCATTCCCCTTTCAGGACCTCCAACTTGGTCAATGCCCAACTTGACCCCCACGCCACAACCCTGCATTCCTAGGATTGGAAGTGTGACAGAGCAATCACTGTCCTCAAAGGCTGTTGTGTATCTTGTCTATTTCCCCTTCTAAGGTAGATTTAGGAATTGAGCTGAAAGGTCATTATGGAATCAAATAAGCAAGAGTACAATTAACAATGTCCATCTGCCTCAGTGGCCTCTAAGGGCCACATATGATTTGGAGTTGAAAGAGACATTCACTACATGAATGAATAAATAGAGGAAGCCAATTGGTATGGGGAAATTGCCAGCATGGGGGATCGAGATGCTTCAGTCCCAGCAGCTCCTTTTCTGTAAGTACTGATCTACTTTGGTTCCCATAATGAGTCACATGAACCCACCATGCAACCTTCTAATAAAATCCAAGTCCCTGTTCATGAGCAATGCTGAAAGTGTTTCTGCTCTTTAAAATAAAAAAAAAAAAAAACCAACCAGGGCTGAAACTACCAGCCACTGATGGCCACAGTGATTGCTCTTCATTTGGGAAAATAATGGTGATTATGGCATCATAAAGGGTGGGAAGGGGTGATCCTACAGACTGGTTGGGATACATATACTGGTGTAGAGTAAGATCTAGAGGAGACAATCAGTCTACCAAGGCCAACTCTGGATTTTCTTCCAGGTTGTTGACACACTATGTCGAAAAGGTCCAAGGGTCTCCATTATCATTCTGATACAGTGACAGGGCACCATAGTGAAAGAGCTGAGAAGTAGCAGTCAGGAAAACAACTGGTTAAAAAAAAAACCCAGAAAATCTTCCCATAGCATGTTTCCTGTCCAGAAGGAGCTGGTAAATGGGAGGCAGTTTAGGGCAAGAGGTGTCCAGTTACCATGATGTTAAAATTCACCATGGTGGGAGCAGATAGACAGTAAGGCTGGGACCAAGGTAGAAGGCTGGATCTCACAGTCTGAGCCAGAGTAGTTGAGGAGAGGGATGTAGGTACAACATGACTCTCAGGTATTAGGAGGCAGCTGAGTTGCCTTGGGCAACCTAGAGATACCAGACCAACATTGACCATAGAGGAGGTTATGACAGCAGCACAAAATGTGGTTCCAGAGTCTAGTTGGGTAAGCTCCAGAGTCTGGTTGGGTAAACTGAACTCTAAGACTCATCTACCCAGAGCAAGGAGGAGCTTGCCACTGGGCAAGTGAAGAGGAAGGGAGGGGCCAGTGCACACTCAGACTGACCAGGCAGGTCTTGAAAATTCATAAGCAAGAGAAACTAAAGCCTTGCCCTGTCTGGAAGATTCTAACAATTCTACAAGAGCCTTTGCTTTCTGTGATTAAAGAACCAGCTAACAGAGCAAGAGCGCAGTGAACAATGCCTATCTGCCCCCAGGTCCTGCCCTTTCCCATTTGGAAAACAGCATTTCTGAGCCCAGAATGCATTTGGATGGACTTGTTTGACTTGCTAAACCTTGGTTCGTGGGATTGTGCATTTGAATTTTATAATATGGAAAATTAATTTCTTAAGTTATTAGGACAGAAAATTCAATAAGATTAATTCTCCTCATTCAAAAATAATCAGAGGTCACCATGGCAACGCACATCAATGGAGCAATACACAATGAATGAAACATTTCCCTATATTTGGCTGTTTATTCGGGGCCTCTCCTCTCTCTATCCTGGTGGCCTTTGTAAGGGTGGCTGAGTCCCTGGGGTCTCTGCTACTAATGAGCATGGGTCAGGGTGATTGCATCTAAGAACCCCCCAGATAGAAGGTGAAGTCTGGCTTGGAAGCAGAGTTTCTTTTGGCTTATATCCTCATCCCCAGGGAATTAAAGGGTAAGGTTTGGAGAAAATACCAGCTATTTCTCAAAATTCATGAGCATGCTGTGGAAGTAAAACCAGCAATGGCAAGGATTCAGGTCATTGACTGGATGCCAAATGCAACTCCTTGGAAATTGGAAAAAAACAGGTTCATAACTTAGTAAGAGGGATTTTCAAGGTTGACTGGTTCTGGCTGGATAATTTGAGCAGGCCAAGGGACACTGATCCCCTTTCCCATTTGATTTTGCCTGGATTGAGCTGAGACAGGAGGGGATTTCTCTGGATCCCAAATTCTATTTTTAAGAAAAGCAGTATAGCTGAGTTATTGAAAGGTTGCCTCTAGAGTTAGCCAGTCAGGGTCTGAACGCTAATGCTATGACCTTCTAACCTTGGAAGATGTATTTTTCTGATGCTTGTTCTAGTCACCTATGAATAGTTGTGTGTGTGTGGGTGTGTGTATGTGTGCGTGTGTGCACATGTGTGTATCTGCATGAACATACAGGGTAAGATCAGTTCAGTTGATAAGCTCATTGTGCAGATTCCATGAAATAATGAATTTTAAACACTTAGCATAGTGTCAGGTACATGGTAAGCACTTGCTTCTCCTTCGGACAGGAATGTAAACCAAAGGGAATGCATATGGATTTCTCAAACACTTGATCTCAACAAGGGGAATAATTCAGAAAAAAAAAACTGGAGGGCGGGAAGGTAGTTCATACCTTTTACTCCACATGTCATGTGCATCTAAATTAAAGAATGCAGGCACATAGTAACAGTACAGTTAGGGAAGATGGTTTAGTTTGTTATTCACACCTCAAAATAAATAAGTACAATGACCCTGAGATTCTGTGTACCTCCAAACACATTCTGAGTCATTAGACCAATATTTTGGCAAAACATGCATGGGCAGGCTGAGCTCGGATGAGGAAGTAGGTACAGCATGACTCTCTGCCCTTTGTCCCTTGTCCCACCTGACTTGGAATCTTATTCTCATTCTGTGAGCAGGTCTTCAAGGAGATTCAGGGCATGTGGAGAGAACAATCAGGATGCATATCAAAGGAAGAATGGTAGAAGGTCCTGGAACTCTATTAATCAATTAATCAATTGATATAGTTGAGCCATTTTATTTATGGCTCAAAGAATTGTCATGGAGAAAATGTAACCTACAAGGGGAGGGGAATTTTAGACCTTTCTCCCCTTAACTGCCTTGCCTTTGTACCCCCTTCCTTGTTCCGTATCCCTGCCCAAAGCAGCAGTCACTATTCTGATCCATGTATGAGGGCTGGTAGGTGGGCTCGGTGTGCTGTAGCAGGTACAGCTTATCTATGGTGCATTGGCTTCCCTTGGTCACTCCTTTGGTCTAAATATGTACACTAAGTCAAGGACCCCTTTGGGACCCTGCTATTCTTTCCTTCCGACTCCGAATCAGTGAACGGACAGGAAGATGCAGGGCTGCTCAAGGACTTGCCATCTCTTTCACACTTAGGCTGTGTGTAACCTATCATGGGCCTGAAGGCAAATGGAATTCCACTCAGATGGCTCAAATCTTTAATATATGGATTATTTATGGAGGTATTGGCAGGGGGAAGGAATCAACAAGAGATAACGAGGCATCAGGGAACCAGCAAAGGGGAAAACCAACACCACCGTTCAATGTCAGAAAGTGCAAGATGAGGAAAAGACATTATGGAGCTCAACATGATGTGCACCCATGGAGAAAGGGGACTTCCCAGTAGGAGCCATAGATATGCTGAGTCTCAGCAAAGATGGAAGCACCAAAGCAGGGAGAAGCAGAGGAAGAAAGCTCAGCCTCTTTCTTCTCCCATGCCTTGAGTTCCTGTAAGTGTCTTTTGTTAGCTGAACTCAACTGGAGAGGGTCAGTAAAAAGAGTCTGGGTGAAAAACTGAACCAGGAATAAATAGAAAACCTGAACAGACCTATAACCACTAAGGAAATTAAAGCAGTCATCAAAAATCTCCCAACAAACAAAAGCCCAGGGCCAGATGGCTTCCCAGGGGAATTCTATCAAACATTTAAAGAAGAATTAATACCTATTCTCCTGAAACTGTTCCAAAAAATAGAAAGGGAAGGAAAACTTCCAAACTCATTTTATGAGGCCACAATTACCTTAATCCCAAAACCAAACAAAGACCCCATCAAAAAGAAGAATTGCAGACCAATATCCTTGATGAAATGGATGCAAAAATTCTCACCAAAATACTAGCCAATAGGATCCAACAGTACATTAAAAGGATTATTCACCATGACCAAGGGGGATTTATCCCTGGGCTGCAAGTTTGGTTCAACATCCGCAAATCAATCAACGTGATACAATACATTAACAAAAGAAAGAACAAGAGTCCTATGATCCTCTCAATAGATGCAGAAAAAGCATTTGACAAAAGTACAACATCCTTTCTTGATCAAAACTCTTCAGAGTATAGGGATAGAGGGTACATACCTCAATATCATAAAAGCCATCTATGAAAAACCTACAGCGAATATCATTCTCAATGGGGAAAAGCTGAGAGCTTTTTCCCTAAGGTCAGGAATGCGGCAAGGATGTCCACTATCACCACTGCTATTCAACATAGTATTAGAAGTCCTAGCCACAGCAATCAGACAACAAAAAGAAATCAAAGGCATCCAAATCGGCAAAGAAGTCAGACTCTCACTCTTTGCAGATGATATGATACTGTATGTGGAAAACCCAAAAGACTCCACCCAGAACTGCTAGAACTCATACAGGAATTCAGTAAAGTAGCAGGATATAAAATCAATGCACAGAAATCAGTGGCATTCCTATACACCAACAACAAGACAGAAGAGAGACCAATCAAGGAGTTGATCCCATTTACAATTGCACCCAAAACCATAAGATACCTAGGAATAAATTTAACCAAAGAGGCAAAGGATCTGTACTCAGAAAACTATAAAATACTCATGAAAGAAATTGAAGAAGACACAAAGAAATGGAAAAACCTTCCATCCTCATGGACTGGAAGAACAAACATTGTGAAGATGTCAATGCTACCTAGAACAATCTACACATTCAATGCAATCCCCATCAAAATACCATCCACTTTTTTCAAACAAATGGAACAAACAATCCTAAAATTTGTATGGAACCAGAAGAGACCCCGAATAGCCAGAGGAATATTGAAAAAGAAAAGCAAAGCTGGCGGCATCACAATTCCGGACTTCCAGCTCTATTACAAAGCTGTCATCATCAAGACAGTATGGTACTGGCACCAAAACAGACACATAGATCGATGGAACAGAATCGAGAGTCCAGAAATGGACCCTCAACTCTATGGTCAACTAATCTTCGACACAGCAGGAAAGAATGTCCAATGGAAAAAAGACAGTGTCTTCAACAAATGGTGTTGGGAAAATTGGACAGCCACATGCAGAAGAATGAAACTGAACCATTTCCTTAACACCACACACAAAAATAGACTCCAAATGGTTGAAAGACCTAAACGTGAGACAGGAGTCCATCAAAATCCTAAAGGAGAACACAGGTAGCAACCTCTTCGACCTCAGCCACAGCAACTTCTTCCTAGAAACATCGCTAAAGGCAAGGGAAGCAAGGGCAAAAATGAACTATTGGGATTTCATCAAGATAAAAAGCTTTTGCACAGCAAAAGAAACAGTCCACAAAACCAAAAGACAACCGACAGAATGGGAGAAGATATTTGCAAATGACATATCAGATAAAGGGCTAGTATCCAAAATCTATAAAGAACTTATCAAATTCAACACCCAAAGAACAAATAATCCAATCAAGAAATGGGCAGAAGACATGAACAGACATTTTTCCAAAGAAGACATCCAAATGGCCAACAGACACATGAAAAAGTGCTCCACATCGCTCGGCATCAGGGAAATCCAAATCAAAACCTCAATGAGATACCACCTCACACCCGTCAGAATGGCTAGAATTAACAAGTCAGGAAACGACAGATGTTGGCGGGGATGCGGAGAAAGGGGAACCCTCCTACACTGTTGGTGGGAATGCAAGCTGGTGCAACCACTCTGGAAAACAGTATGGAGGTTCCTGAAACAGTTGAAAATAGAGCTACCATACGATCCAGCAATTGCCCTACTGGGTATTTACCCCAAAGATACAAATGTAGGGATCCGAAGGGGTACGTGCACCCCAATGTTTATAGCAGCAATGTCCACAATAGCCAAACTGTGGAAAGAGCCAAGATGTCCATGGACAGATGAATGGATAAAGAAGAGGTGGTATATATACACAATGGAATATTATGCAGCCATAAAAAGGAATGAGATCTTGCCATTTGCAACGACATGGATGGAACTGGAGGGTGTTATGCTGAGTGAAATAAGTCAATCAGAGAGAGACATGTATCATATGACCTCGCTGATATGAGGAACTTTTAACCTCAGGAAACCAACTGAGGGTTGCTGGAGTGGTGGGGGGTGGGAGGGATGGGGTGGGTGGGTGACAGACATTGGGGAGGGTATGTGCTATGGTGAGCGCTGTGAATTGTGCAAGACTGTTGAATCACGGATCAGTACTTCTGTAACAAATAATGCAATATATGTTAAGAAAAAAAAAAAAGAAGATAGCAGGAGGGGAAGAATGAAGGGGAATAAGTTGGAGGGGGAGACGAACCATGAGAGACGATGGACTCTGAAAAACAAACTGAGGTTTCTAGAGGGGAGGGGGTTGGGAGGATGGGTTAGCCTGGTGATAAGTATTAAAGAGGGCACGTTCTCTTGGAGCACTGGGTGTTATGCACCCACAATGAATCATGGAACACTACATCAAAAACTTATGATGTATGGTGATTAACATAACAATAAAAAATTAAAAAAAACAGTCTGGGTGATGGCGTCTGTAGACCCAGCCTCTTGGAGTACCAGGCACGGCTTGGAGAGCTGAAGGATGGATGGGATGGGGCAGATACCAAATAACCAGCAGATAGTCTTACAGAAGGCTGGTTTCCTAATATTAGATTTCAAGGAAGAAGGGCGTGATGGTTAATTTTATGTGTCAATACTTAATGGTATTGCTTAACGGCTTTAATAACGGGAAAACATTATTTCAGGCTGTGTCTGTGAGGGTGTTTCCAGGAGAGATTAGTATTTGGATCAGTAGACTGAGTGAAGAAGGTCACCCCCCACCCCCAATGCAGATGGAGCATCCAATCTGTGAAGAGCCTGAATGTAACAAAATGGTGGAGGAAAGGTGAATTTGCTCTACTTGAGCTGGGATATTGATCCTCTCTTGGCCTTGGACATCAGACCTCCTGGTTCTTGGGCTTTCTGACTCAAGACTGGGACCTACACCACCAGCGCCCTAATCCTTGGACTCAGACTGGCCTGGTTATCTAACTTGTAGATGGCAGATCGTGGGACTTCTCAGCATCCATAGATGTAAGCCAATTCCTATAATAAATCTCCTCTTATGAATATCTCTATATGATCCTGTATGTTCTGTTTCTCTAGGGAACCTTGACTGAGACAGAGGTATGCGGTGTTGGGCTTGCAGAATCAAGGTCCCTAATAGGCTGTAAGTGTAAGCTGAGTGTTCCATCTCACACTTTCACTTGAGCTCGTAGGGGAACTGGCATGTGTTAGTACTTAAAAGATGCTATTTTGATTATATTTGTGCATCCCCTCCTTAGGAGCTTAAAGGAGAAATTATACTTATGATTCTGTTTCTATTTGGGCAATCTCAGTCCCCTGCCATAAGCCATTCCATTATCATTAAGCAGAAACTCAATCCCAACATGGTGGATGGCAAGAACCTAAGCTTTATAGTGAGGGTTTGGCTTTTCCACGTACTACCTGTGTGATTCAGGACAAGTCAACCTCTTTCTTCCTTACCTAACCTCTAACCTGCTTGCTTAACTAACTTAAGCCTTAGTTGCCTTATTTGTGAGGCATCAATCTTAACTGCGCCAACCTCCTATTGCTGCTGTGAGACTAAAAATGAGCTCGTGGAGGTGATGTCTTAGGACCAGTGCCTGACCCATAGTGGGTGCTTGGTACATGGAAGAAGAGGAGGAGAAACAGGGAAAGGAAAGAGAGAGAGAAAGAACTGGCTCGCTTGCTTATTTACATATGGACCAAGGGATAGAAGAAGCCCAAATGGATTGAAGTTACAAAAAGGCAGGTTTTAGGTTTAATGTAAGGAATTGGCTCCCAGTTGCTACCAGCGGTCTAGGAATGGAAAAGTAATGAGCTTCTTGTCACCGAAGCATGTTCCAGTCAAGACAGAGTGGATCCCTTGTCAGGGAGGTGATGGTAGTGGTGTTTGTCCTCGGTGGGAAGCTGATTCGGAGAACTCTGTCTGGTTCCACTGACATTGTCTCTGCAAAGCTCGGAGCACCAGATGGAGAGCAAACCATTCCATAGGACTCTGCATCCTCTGGGGAAAGCCATTCTCCAAACACCCTAAATATTTTGGTTCTGGGAGGAAAAAAATGTAAAAAGTCACTTGTTTCTGGGCATGTCCCTGGAGGGCTTCGAGGGAGAAACAGTCACTCTCGATGATGCTGAGGCTGAGGAGCTGGGAGAGAATAAAATCACAGCTCTTCCAGACTGTGGGACTCAGAGCTGTGAACACATCAACGTACAGGGATGGCAGAGGATCATTTGAGATGACACAGCCCATTCCACCTTCATCTGCCGGTCAGCCTCCCTCCCAGGCACAACCTCTCTGAAGAGTGGAGATTTAGAGATCAGACTCTCGGAGGTCAAATCCCTGCCTCACCACCACTGGCTGACTGTATGACCTTTGGCAAATTTCTTAACCATCTGTTTCCTCGTCTGTAAAATGGGTCTAATGATAGTAACCCTTTCAGGGAACCCTCCTACACTGTTGGTGAGAATGCAAGCTGGTGCAGCCACTCTGGAAAACAGTATGGAGTTTCCTCAAGAAGTTGAAAACAGAGCTACCCTGCGACCCAGCAATTGTACTACTGGGTATTTACCTCAAAGATACAAATGTAGGGATCCGAAGGGGTATATGCACCCCAATGTTTATAGCAGCAATGTCCACAATAGCCAAACTATGGAAAGAGCCAAGATACCCATCAACAGATGAATGGATAAAGAAGAGGTGGTATATATATATATATATATAATGGAATATTATGCAGCCATAAAAAAACCCCAAATCTTGCCATTTGCAACAATGTGAATGGAACTAGAGGGTATTATACTAAGCAAGATAAGTCAATCAGAGAAAGACAAGTACCAAATGACCTCACTGATATGAGGAATTCTTAATCTCAGGAAACAAACTGAGGGTTGCTGGAGTGGTGGGGGTGGGAGGGATGAGGTGGCTGGATGATGGACATTGGGGAGGGTATGTGCTATGGTGAGCACTGTGAATTGTGGAAGACTGATGAATCATAGACCTGTACGTCTGAAACAAATAATACATTGTATGTTTAAAAAAAAAAGAAGATAGTAAGAAGGGAAAAATGAAGGTGGGGAAATTGGAGGGGGAGACGAACCATGAGAGACTATGGACTCTGAGAAACAAACTGAGGGTTTTAGAGGGGAGGGGGTGGGGGATGGGTTAGCCCGGTGATGGGTATTAAGGAGGGCACATATTGAATGGAGCACTGGGTGTTATACGCCAACAATGAATCATGGAACACTACATCAAAAACTAATGATGTAATGTATGGTGATTAACATAACATAATAAAATTAAATTAAAAAAATAGTAACCCTTTCATAGGCTGGTTAAGGTAACTATGAGTTAATATTTGCAGAGCCCTTAGAATAGTGCCTGGCACATAGTAAGTGCTGTATAAGTGATTATTAAATAAATGCAAAGAATAAGGCATGCAGAGGGTGAGAGGGATAAAATAGGAGTCCGTGATGGATCTTTGGAGAGGGGCTGCAGCCAGTGGTTGCCATGTAGAAATGCTGGGTACAGTGCCACCAAACTTTTCAATTTAATTAATTAATTTAGAGAGAGTGTGCATGTGTGCATGAGTGGAGGAAGGGCAGAGGGAGGGAGAGAGAAAGAGAATCCCCAGCAGACTGTGCTGAGCGCAGACCCTGACTCAGGGCTCAATCTCACGACCTTGAGATCATGACCTAGGCTGAAATCAAGAGTCGGTTGCTTAACTGACTGAGCCACTCAGGTGCCCCAAACTTCTCAAGGTTATAAAAGAAGCTGGAAACCCAGGCTTTTCCCCCTTGGACTCAGTTCCTTCATCTGACAAATGGGTTTATTGATGGTTCTATCTGGGACTAGAGTGAGGTTCAAGGGAGACAGGCTTGCACAGTGAAGAGTCCAAGAGAGTGGAGAAACCAGGGCACCCGGGACATATCCCTTGCCCTACTCATGAACGAAGGGTAGTTTTCAGGGGCCACACAGACTTTCCTTCTATTCAAAGACCGTGGGAAGTTCTTCCCTGCCTCAGGGTATTGTGAGACAGGCTAACTATCACTACCTACTCTAGCAAACATTCCCCAAGAGCTGAATGACTTAACACAATAAGCTTATTTCTTGCTTATTCTGGTCTCAGTCCAATGCAGGTCAGTTGAGGTTGGGGGAGTAGGGACACTCCTTAGAAGGCTGAATTGCTGAAGGAGGCTCCACCTTCTTCAATTTGTGGCTCCTGAGGGCTGCACTGGGTGGTGGTAAGGGAGAGCATGGAATACTCTGGGGCTGGAGGTTATGATGGCCAGACCCAGAAATAGAGAATATCATTTCCATCCAGTTGTCATTGGCCGGACCCCAGTCATGTGGCCCTGCCCCACTGCATGGAACTATAAACACAGTCCGTCGATGTGTCCAGGAAGGAGAGGAGGATGACTAGCATTCTCTGCCACAGGGCCTTTGCACTCACCGTTCTCTTCCCTAGAGCAATCTTCTCTTATCATCTCTTTCCTCCTCCTCATTGAGGTCTATACCTCCTCAAAGGACCTCCTTTGACACACCTAGTTGCAGGAGCTCCCTCCCGTCCCTCATCCCCACCACTTCAATTCGGTTCTTCAAAGCACTTAGCACATTCTGAAGTCATCGAGTGGATCATAAGACCTTGCCTGTTCCTTTCAATCAGGAGAGCAGGAATGTTGTGAGTCTTGTTGACCAACATACTTGCAGCATCTACAACAGTGCAGCTGAGTTAATGGATTCAAAGTTCATTCCAATCACAGGCAGCCTCACGGGAAGCCAGTGCCTCTCTGCTCCTGTGGCCATCACAGATTGGATTGGCCTTTTCAGTGCCATCTCCCTGTTGTCCAGTGTCCTGTTCCAGCCCGGAGTCGGCACTCTGCAGGCTCACCAGGGCACCTGCTGGTGTCTGTACTGCTGGCTTCCAGAAGCCAGGCTCCCAGGATGCGTTTCATCTGCTTTACGGGATCTTTCACAGCGTTCTTGTCTACCTACCCTGTCATTTTGGAATCTGTACAGAGGGTTTTGGAACGTTTATTCTATTTCAGGTCTACTTGTTAAGCAGGAGGGAAAATGTCAGTGGAGAAGAACTAAGGGATGTGGATGTGAGTGTGTGCACGCATGCACGTGTGTGTCCACTCACAATTGCATGCCGCAAAATGAGTTACCGGGATGGATGCAGTGATAGAGTGATAAATCAATTATTTATGGTTGCAGAAACAAAGGAGCTCCAGACCTCAATGACTTACAACTGCAGGAATTTATTTCTTGTTTATGCTGTGTGTTGTTGGCTGAGGGTCAGCTGTGCCTTTGCTCCGTGTGTCTACACATAGCAGGACACATGCTGGAGAGCACTTGGGACATGTGTTTCTCATGGTGGAAGGAGAGCTCACACAGGAACTCTTAAAGCTCCTGTGGGGCTCTGGTGTTTGACTTCTCCCCTCTTGTTGGCCCAAACAAGTTGTATGACCAAGCCTGATATCAAGGCCCAGGGAAGTAGACTCTTTCCTCAACCAGAGCATGAAAGGTGAATCAAAGGTCCAGTGGTAGAGATGTGTTGCGCTCTTGTAGGGAGGAAGAGTGGATAGTCAGGACCACCACATGCAAATGTGCCATGCTCCCCGCTCTACAGAAGTCGTAAGGTGGCTGTGTTAATCAGGGTTGTTCTAGTTGTAACAAACAGAAAATCAACTCAATTGGGCTCCATTTTGAAAAAAGGAAATATGCTTGGCCTTGGCCCATGGTTGGTTATAAGGTCGCACATGTCTGAATCCATTCTCTCTGTTTCCTTGGTCTGTATTTCTTTGGGTAGAGAATGTCAGGTAGGTTCTCTCCATGATGTGGTCTGTCCAGTCTTATGGTCCTGTGAAGGGAGGGCAGCCTTTTCCCCAAAATTCCAGCCCAAGTGCCATTGTTAGATCTCATCGGACCAACTTGAGTGGCATGACTGGACCTAAATTAATCGCTGTGGACTGGGAATAACGTATAGAGATTGGTCACACATGGATTGTGTAGGACTCTTAGGTTCTTGGGGTGGGAGGATGTGAGGGGGATGGAGGCGGGCAGGAATGGTCCTCCCAGTCTGAACAATTTGGACTGAGGCTGGGGGAGTGAATGGTTCCCTTACATAAAACTCACAAGTTACTAGTTCAAGATGGGCGGCTAGACAGTTGAAAACAACAGATTGTATTAAAGTGGCTTTTAACAAATCCATATGTAAGTGTGTATCTGAGCCAAGGAAAATATCAATAGGGATAGGAAGTCAAGACCATGGTTAAAAATAGAACACAAATAAGCAGCCCAGGAGGGCTAATTAACTTGCCCTATTGGTGTTGAAAGTTGGACTTGGAACTTCCTGATGGTTGCAGTAACTTGACAAAATGCACTGTCATCACCCATCTATTCCTATTACCAAAGTTGTAGCATAAATTAGGTTATGGAAATCAGGGACATTCAAAATATTAGGTTCACGCCCCCTCCCCCCCTCATGCCCCCACATTGTTGTGTGCACCCACCTGTGTGTACATATTTATATTGTTACAGATGCATAGGTAGATACAATATATATGTTTTAAGAAATACTATTTAACCTTCCAAGTGAAGTGGACACTGACATTTTCCATTTTCTGCTGTCCCAGTCTACCCTGGTCTGCCCTGTCCTATCCTGTGCTGTCCTCTTTCCTGCTGCTTTATTTTACATTGCCTTTTTTCTTAAAGTTTTTATTTATTTATTCACTTGAGAGAGAGAAAGAGGGAGAGCAGGGAGATGGGCAGAAGGAGAGGAAGAGAGAGAATCTCAAGCAGAGCCCGTGCTCGGCACAGAGCCCGCCAGAGGGCTCGATCTCACTACCCTGAGATCATGACCTGAGCCGAAATCAAGAGATGACACTTAACTGACTGAGCCACACAGGCGCCCCTTTATTTTACATTCCTTCATGCAACTTGCAAACTATTACAATGATTTCATCTCCTGCTGCGGGGTTGCAATCCACATTTTGAAAATCACTGAACTAGTCATGGAAGGGAAGGCATCTACAGCACCTTGTAAATATCTATTGAGCAATGGATGGTCAATGAATGAAATCAATCCAATCTAGTCTGTGATTATTTTGTACTCTACTGGTATGTATAATTATGTGTACCAGGTACTGGGACGCAGATATGAATATGCTCAGCTCCTGGCCTTGCATCTCACCTCTCCGCGGGGGAGAGGGAGGTCCAAAGAGGCAGTGGGAACAGAGGGTGACAGCCCTTGCATGGAGGGGAGCCAGGTGCTGTGGATGCCCAGATACAAAACCAATGGCACTTCCGGAACAGAAGGTGAAGGAGGGAACAATGCACCGAGGTAGGCACCAGAAGAGGGTTGTGAAATTCAGAAACAGCTTCTTCACCCTTTGAGGTCGGGAAGCCTCCAGACTGGAAGAAGCAGGGATGCGAGACAGCAGAGTGTGGTCAGTGTCACGGGGGGATAGTTGAGGTTGGAAGGGTTGCCTGGATCAAAGCCTCTCTTGTTTTTTGGTTTGGTTTTGTTTTCTTGTAGAGATGAAGCAGACACCGTGGTGCATGCTGACCAACCACCTTTTGGAGCGATCATCAGAAGCGGCTTCTTCCAGAACCTCCTCCAGCTGTAGATATAGAGAGGCTTTCTTTCTTCCTTAAGCTCCTCTTTCTATTCCTCCTCCTTCTTCTTTTTGGTCCTTTAAGGGTATCACTTCTCAAATTCCTACCTGCAGCTGTCTCTCGATGCTACGTCGACGTTTTTTATATTTTTCTAAGTCTTGTATTTCATGCGCCCTGGAAATTGTCATCTAATATGAAAAATCCAAATCTCAAACTTCGGCTTTAGGAATGTAGGGACACAGAGACAAGGGATTTCTTTTGTTCTTTCTTTCTTTTTTGGAGGGACACGTGGACTTTTGATATATGGAATGAAGACAATTGTGTCTGATTGCATCTGTAATGAACTCTCATAATTTTAGATTAGGGTTATGTGGACGTCCCAACTAATGGGCAGTAGATTGTGTGGATATAATTCTAGTCTATCATACTTTTTCTTTGATATCAATTACTTTGAATGCTTAAATATCCAATTTCCTGAGATTTTTATTGTTCAATTTTCTTGTTAAGTGACCCTCCCTCCTCCCAAGTTAAAGTTGCTAAAGCAATGAGCTATGAGTTCTGGCAGCCTGAAATGAGCAGGGCTGGGGAGTCCAGGTTCAGTGAGGGAAATAGTTTATGGTTCTGAATGTCTGGAATATTCTATGACAAATGCCGCCAGAGATTAGAGACTCAGATCTTTTCCCCAGCGCTCAGACAGACTGGAAAAAAAGAAAAAATAAAGACAGGTTTAATTAACCTGCCAAAGAGAAAAAAAAATCACAGAATGTCTGTGTGTGAGATTAAGAGCAAATCTAATGATGAAAGAGCTCGGAAGGGGGATGGTTAGGCACATTTCATATTCAGTCAACTAATATCACTGAATCTCCTTAGAATCAAATCATCAAATTATTTCAGCTTTGGGGTTGCCACAGCAGAGAGAACTCCTGCAGGTGGAATTTGACGGAAAGGAAGAGTCAAGGTCATCAGCCCTCACTCACTGTCTCCAGGCAGATGCCCGGCTGGTGGTGGTAGCTCGCCCTCAAAACCCCCTCCACTGGCTTGAGGAGCCCAGAGGAGGTCAGGGCATAGACACAGCAAGAAAGTGGAAGTAAGGTAAGAGGGAAAGAGGGTTAGAATGATGCCCACCCAGGTCGAAGGACAATACAAGTGCATGTGGGAGTGTCATGTGGGTGTGACTTGTATATGGGGGGGGTTGTTATAAGTGTAGGTGAGCCTATGATTGTGTCGCTCACCAATACGCACACAATGTGGCATTTCCTTGACACACATAGAGATGACATGCCCAGCCCTCCTTGGATCCAGGCAGGGTTGCATGACTGGCTTTGTCAGCGGGTGATGAACCACGGGGAGGGCAGCCACCTCCAGTCAAGCTGGTAAAGAGCAGGGGAACTTTCTCTGCATCTTCTCTTATCTTCTTCTTCTTCTTCTTCTGTTCTTTGTCCTCCCTCATCTACTGGTTGATGTAGAGCAGGGGGGAGAGCCACACAATGGAAGGAGCCCTGGTCTCTTTCAGCCATAGAAGAACCTGCCCTACCCACCCACCCTGGATTTGAGATGAGCAAGAGATCACTTTGGTGGTGTGTGCGCCCTGAAATGTGGGAGCTGTCTGTTGCAGCTTGGCTAAATTCATAGGCCGACCTGAGCACATCACTTATCTCTTTGAGTTTCATTCCTCAAACGGGTATACTAATAAATGTCTTAGCTTTATAGGATCATTGTGTAGATTAAATGAGATACTGAAATGAAGTGCTTCCTATACTCCTTGACACATATGAATCAGTAAGTCTCAGCTAACAGTGAGGCAGCACGGGGCTGATTTTGTTGAATATCTGGCTTATTTTGTTTATAAACCACAGTTAACATCATCATCATTATATTTTTATCAGTAGTAGTAACAGTGTCGTCATGATGATATGCTTTTATTCATTATTTAACAAATATTTATTGAACTCCAACGACATGCCAGCCCCAGTAAGGGGTGCCAGGGACACAGCGAAATAAGACAAATTCTCACATGCAACTGTGGACTTCCATTTTCACCATGTCATTCTAAGGTTTACATTCCATCACCCCGATTTCCATTCTGCCCCGCCCCCCAGAGACTGGCATCCCTGACCACAGCTTTGCTCACTGAAGCCCACTCTGTCCCCAGAGCACTAGCAATCAGAAACCTGCATCCTATGTAAAGAGAATTCACATTGTTTTTGTCTAACAAAATCCACTGCCCTCCTTCTGGAACTGCTCCAACCTCAGCTTATGACTTCGTCTTTCTGATGGGGTTGGTTTTATATACAGGCGCTCTCTTTTAAGGTGAACACATGACCCGAGCTGGCCAATCAGAGCCCTCCACAATCCCTGCGACCAGGAATGAGGGAATAAGCACCTGACTTAAGCTGGGACAATAAAAGGAAATCTCAGGACTTCCACAAGAATATTAACCAAGAGGGGCGCCTGGTTTCAGCTCAGGTCCTGATCTCGGGGTCGTGAGATGGAGCCGCTAGACGGGCTCTGGGCTCAGTGCAGAGTCTGCTTGGGATTCTCCCTTCCCTTCCCCTCCGCCCCCCCACTTGAGTGCTCTCCCTCTCTCTCTAAATAAAATAAATAAAATCTTGAAAGAATATTAACCAAGAGATGCTCTCTTTTTGCTGGGATTATTAGGCTGATCAGAGATAAACTTGAAGCTATGGAGTTGCTTTTGATCATCCTTGTGACCCCATCGCAAGCACCTTCCTGAGCTTCAAGCAAATGTTGGGGAAGTTGAGTCAAGAGAAGAAAGAACGCCAGATACTGTCTCACTTGAACATCTGGATCCAGCTATTCCCATAATCCAACCCTTGAACTTCGCAGTTAATTCGTTAAAATAAATGACTGCCCAAGGCGGTTTGATTTGGCGTTTGACTCTTTGGAACCAAAGTATTGCTGAGTAATATCTGGCATTAGCTTTGGAGATTGAATGGTCTGAAGCATCATTCACACCTGAGAAGAAACATCACCTGTCCTATAGAGGATGAATGCTGCTCTTGTAGGAGGTCACCTTTCAGAAACAAGTTTCAACTCCTAAATTTACATACGCTATTAAAGAACCCCTGGGTGCTCTTCCCGTAGTTAGACCAAATGTCCCAGTCCCTGCCCTGCCTAACCCTGGCTCCCTCCTCCTACCTGCCAGCCCATTTTCCTCCCATCCCACCATGTCTTTTAGGTGACATTTTCCCATTTATGACAAGCTCTCCATTTCTGTGTAGAAGATAATCTTTTATTCTTTTTATTTTTTTAAGTGGTGTTTAAAACAAAACAAAACAACCTTTATTGAATGGAAGGATGTCAAGTAGTATAATTCTCTACTGAGATAGCACATTATAAGTAAGATGACCATAAAATTTATAGTCCATATTGGGAACTTTTTGAGAGTAAAAGGGGGTGTTCTTAAAAATTATTCTTTTTTAAGACTAAAAAAGAGCAATTTTATGTTTATAACAAAATTAAGGAGGTACCGATATTTCCTATATCCTCCCTGCCACCACATAACCTGCCCCATTATCAACTTCACTCACCAGAAGTGTGCATATTTTACAAGGACGAACCTACATTGATATATCATGATCATCTAAAGTTTGTAGTTTACCTTTAGTTTCCCTCTTGATGTTGTATTCTTTTTTTTAACTTTTAATTTAAATTTTTTATTGTTATGTTAATCACCATACATTACATCATTAGTTTTTCATATGGTGTTCCATGATTCATTGTTTTTGCACAACACCCAGTGCTCCATGCAGAACGTGCCCTCTTCAATCCCCATCACCAAGCTAACCCATCCCCCCACCCCCTCCCCTCTAGAACCCTCAGTTTGTTTTTCAGAATCCATCGTCTCTCATGGTTCATCTCCCCCTCCGATTTACTCCCCTTCATTCTTCCCCTCCAGCTAGAAGATAATCTTTTTAAAGCTCCTGCTCTGTACATTGATGAACTGTAATCTCTGGGGAAATTTAAGAGGTATACACGTCTCCTCTCTGGTCTCCCACTCCCCGAACCTGCATAGAAATACTGTTTTCTCCCCAAGACAAGAATCACTTTGGCTTAGTTTTTTTTTTATTAAAATTCACATTAATTTAATAAAATGCAGAATTTTAAATTAATGAACCACTTTCAGAATCTATACAAGCCTCTCCTGTAACTATGAAATGTATGGGGATCCCTGGGGAACTTAGTTGGCTAAAATTACCCTTATCAGCTCAGTTCTGTTAAGAGCAAGCAGGTCCCTTTGCTCCCATGCAGATTTGTAAACATCTCCTGAGGATGTACTATAGACCAAGTCCTATCCAAGGTACTCCCAAAGGCATCATCTTGGAATCCACATGGCCACTCTAGATGTGAGTGGCACGAGGGGAATGGTCCAACCCTTTTGCCAACTCAGCTTACCTAGGAGAGAATGCACAGACTCATTTAGAACCGTGGTTACATCACATCAGGATTATATTACACTCCCTGGGGTACAAGGACAGGGTAGCTTTAAAGTAAATGATAAGGTCATGTGGCTACATTATACCTTCCATCCCCAATTCTTAAAATTCCCTTAGTAGGAAGTAGTTCGGAAGGAGGTGATAAAGGGGAAAATAGTTGACGATATATGCAAACTACTTTTTTTCAAACATTTTTTAAATTTTTAAATTTTATTTTTTTTCTTATGTTAAGTTAGCCACCATACAGTACATCATTGGTTTTCTTTAGTTTAATTTTATTTTATTATGTTATATTTAGTCACCATACAATACATCATTAGTTTTTGATGTAGTGATCTATGGTTCACTAGTTATGTATAACACCCAGTGCTCATTAATCATTAATCAGCACTTAGTTTGTTGAGGGCTAACTGTGGTTGTTATCAGATCACTGGATCTTCCGAAAACAGATCTATTGGAAGTTAGTATTAGCATCTTTTATGTACAGGCTGAAAAAAACCAAGCCACACAGAGTTTACATAAGCTGCCTAAATTCACCAGAAACAAGGATTTAACTCAAACAGAATTTTGCTCTTGAGCCTAAATGTTCAATCACCGTGCTATTCTGCCCCTTATATATGTAATAGGTATTAGGGTATCAAGCAAGCCATGTTCAGGCAGTTCATGGTAATGGGAACTATGGAAAGTATTTTTATGAAATGAAGGCAGTATTCATTTATTTCTTTGGTGTCTGCTTTGTGTTAGAAACTGCTAGAAACTGTTGATACCATGGTGAACTGGAATAGCAGATAGACAAAATGGTATGGCCCATGACTTCATAGAACAGAATATGCAAAACTCTGTGGCATGTCGGAGGAACCCAAAGAAGGACAATAAAACTAGACAAAAGAATTAGGGAGCCAAGGCTGAAGATGGACAGAAGCCAGATATGCAGGGGCTTGTGGTTCTTCCAGCTTTCTTGTTTTTATTCCAAAAACAATGGAAAGTCAGTAGACTTTTCAACAGGGGAGTAATGTGGGGAACATTATCTTTGATCACCTAAACACTCATGAGCAGATTGACAGTATAGTGGTCCACTGGAAAAACAGGAAGATGGAATGACAGTTTTAATACCCCACCCTTCCTGGGAGCATCTGCCTCAAATACAGTCAGGTGAGGTGTTTGTCACCCTCCACTATAATGGATTCTGTTGGGTATGGTTGCCATCAAGGTTGTTCAAAGGTAAATTGCCTCTGTTCTTGCATCTCATTGCTGATTGTCTTTGTCTTAGTGACCAAGACCTAAAACAATGAGCTGTAACCACCATAGGAGGGCTGGTTGAATTGTCACACTTGAAACAAACTCTTTACAACTGTAAAGAGCTACCCGAAGTGGCTTTCTTCAGAAGGCAGCTATAATCATGGAAGGGGCATGGATCTTCTCATCATATTCCCCAGATAAAGCGGATTTTAAGGAAGAAGTGATGTTTCAGTGAAAATTTACAAGTTTATTTCGCTAATGGAGAAGATAAATCAAAGAGGTTCATTGCTCGGTTGCAAGTCATAAAATCCATAGGTAGCAGAGTTCAGAGGTATACCCAGTCTCCTTTCTCAAGTTTGGCTCTTCTACTTGTGCACCAGATCTAACTTTGACGTTGATCTTGAAGCTGGCCTTCCAACCCCATGGAGCCCTAACCCTTCCCACATCAGCAGAATAGGCAGGAAGGTGAACTCCATGAGGACAAGTAAACTGTCTCTGCTCTGCCCTTAGTATCCAGAACAGTGCTGCAAGGGTAGGTACTCAATTAATATTGGTTGAATGAGTAAAAGAAATCCTGTTCACAGCATCCCTGATGGTTGACAGCTTCTGCCTGTGTGTGGTAAAGTGCGAATATAACACCACCTCTTTGGTTAATGTTAAATGATTTTTTAAAGATTTATTTATTTATTTGAGAGAGAGAGAGAGAGAGAGAGAGAGAGCAGGAGGAGGGGCAGAGGGAGAGGGAGAGAATCTCAAGCAGACTTCCTGCTGAGCAGGGATCCCAGTGTAGGACTCAATCCCATGACCCTGAGATCATGACCTGAACCAAAATCAAGAGTCGGACGCTTCACTGATTGAGCTACCCAGGCACCCCTGTTAAATGATTTTTTATAAAGCAGGAAAAGGTCCTTCTTCATAACAAATGCCCTTTGGAGCTGCACAAAACAAGCAAAATCTTTCCTTTTCCTGATACAAATTCGGATATTTGAAGATATTTATTGGGGGTCTCCTTGACTTCTCTTCCCCAATGGAACATCTTTTGTTCCTTAAAATGTCCTCCATATTGTGTGTGTGTGTGTGTGTGTGTGTGTGTGTGTGTGTGTGTTTTAATTTTCCTACTTCCCTTTGTGGAGAATATCCAGATTTCTCACTTTAATCCATATCCTAATAATGTCAGATTTATCTCTATGTCCTCATCAACCGATATAATGTTTGGCACATAGTAGGTTCTCAATAAGTGTTTTATCGAATGAATTAACGAGTAAATGAGCATCCTCCTGAGAACACGCTCCAATTTTCCTCCTGACCTATTACAATAGCATACTCTGGGCTAAAGACAAAATATTGCAAATGAGTCTGATTATTTTGGGGCAGAATGATCACCTCCCTCAGTTAAATGTTATGATTTGTTCGTGTGATTTAAAGATACAAACGCATTTGCATTATGCCTCTGTGTGTGTTCATATCATGTCAGTGGGTCAGACTGAGAGATGATGGTGTTGCTGCTAGAACTCATCCTGGCCCGGGGAATTATGGGCAGCTCAGTTCATGACAGGCGGACCAATTGAGGACACAGGGTGAAGCAGTCTTAAGGAGGTCAGCTGTGTGGAGAGCAGAGGCATGTGGGTGTCCAGCAATGTGCTTGAAGCATAGCCATAAGTAACAGGTGGCAATGACCCAGGGGTCAGGTGGGTGAGCACCGTGATGCTGCTGGATCTAAGGAATGAGATTGTTCAGAAACCAAACTCTGAGACATGGGCCCATTCAGGAAAAGGTGAGGAGCATCATCATAGGGAAGCTGTATCTGGGTACCCAGAGCTCAGTCCCGGAGCACTGGGTCTTGGATCTGATTGGACGGAAAGGGGAAATTTTGGAAAAACTGGGGGACTCAGAGTAAAGCTGATCAAACAAAATAGAGGCTTATTTAGTCAGCATGCCACAGTCCAGAGGTAGGGTGGTGGTCCAGCACAGGTAAAGACTTTGGGTCCATGATATTGTTGAAGGAACCAGGTCCTCCTACCTTGTCGGTCCAAGCTTGTTCAGCATCCTCATGTCTGTGCTGCACAGCCTAGAAAGACAGAGGGGAGGGCAAGCAATCAGCTTTTAAGAAACAAGACAGACGTTTTGGACATCACTTCGTTCACATCCAAAGGCACAAACTTAGTCACGGGGCCACGTCCCACTGCAAGGGAGGAAAGGTAATGTGAATTGTACCTTAGTGCTGTCAGACTAAGTCTGCCAGTAGCCAAGGCTGAAACTGTGTGTTTGGGGCGCAAGATCATCCATGGGATCAACACCCATGGAAAGGAGTATGAAGCAGGATTAGGCAGGGAGAAGTCAGGCGGTGATGCTTCTACTAAGCTGGTGGGAAATTCTGGAGTAAGAATCACCCATCAGAGTTGACCCATGATGAGCTGAACTGGCTGGACCTTCAAACCTCTGCCTCCCTCAGTCACTAGATGCAGCCTACCCCAGGACGGGCTGGAAACCCTTGAAGGAGCTGATTAGTAAAACCTGCCTGCTGACTGCCCTCCCCACAGCCGGGCACGAAGCCACCTGTTCACTAACGGATCTGGGCAGTATATCACAGTGTCTACCCCCATGGCATGTGCCTTAAAGCAAGCTCGGGAAGAATGGATATTGGTGGACTATGAGCAATCTTTTGTTGGAGCGTGTGGAGGAAATTCATTTGTTGAACCCTACTGGGTTTCAGCAGTGAACAAGGATACGGGGCCCTTGATCTTCTAGACCTTACAGTTTATTGAGAGAGACAGAAATAAGCAAGGAAACAAAGAAATAATTAAGATTATTTCCAATCATTGAAAACCCTATGAAGATATTCCAACAGAACAGGGAGAGTTGGTGGCAGTCATTTCAGATGGGGTATTCAGAGAAGGCTTCTATGAGGAGGTGATGTTTGCGCTGACAGAATGATGATGGGGAACAGCATTACAGGCAGAGGGAATAGCATGTGCAAAACACAGGAACAAACTTGACTCTTTCAAGGAACAGAAAGAAGTTCCCGGGGCTTGGAGTTATTTCAGCAGAAAGGAGATATAAACCCTACTGTCAAATAGGTTGGCAAGAGTCAGATCATGTATTACTTAGATAAAGAGTTTGGAATTTGTTCTAAGTGTGATAGAAGCCATTGTAGATATTAAAACAAGGGGGATGACTTATCTATTTTAATCAAAATTCTACTAAATTTGCTATACTTTCATGGAACTAACTCTTTAAACCTATTTAACTCTCAGATCAATTTTCTGTACAATATAGTTAACCTGCTTCCAATTCTTTGTTCTATTTTCATTTAACTGAAATTATTTTCATATGGATCAGTTTCACAGAAAAAAAATTTTACTCTTATTATTGTTCCAAACTTTGGCTCTGACAAGAATGACACAGAAACTGAGACATGGCCAGACTGTCCCTTTATCCACAAGAAGGAGATTTATCTTCATGCCAAAAACCAGCACCCCATAAAAATAGTTCTTCATTCCCCACTATGCCTTGACCCATTTCTCCTTGAACTTCTTTGTGCTTTGTGCTTTTTTCTTGGTCATCTTTGGTTTCTCCTCAGGTTTCGTGCAAGCCAAGATTATGTCCTTTCTTTCTTTGTTTCTTTGTTTCTTTTCTTTCTTTCTTTCTTTCTTTCTTTCTTTCTTTCTTTCTTTCTTTCTTTCTTTCTTTCTTTCTTTCTTTCTTTCTTTCTTTCTTTCTTTCTTTCTTCTTTCTTTCCTTTCTTCTTTTTTAAGAAATGAAGCCAACTCAAAATAGCTTAATAAAGGTGGCAGTGTCTTAGTTTATAACGAACTTCAGGTATGACATGGATGCAGGAACTTGATTTATGTCATGCCCATTCAGCATAACCCTCTATTTCTCCAAGATCTGCTTTATTCTGTCTTGACCAGTGACTTGATGGCCAGAGTCTCCTTTCCATGTGGTGGTCCACAGGTGTACCTTCTACCCCTCAGCCCCTGCAGAGATTAAAGAAAAAACAACTTTTTTCCACAATTTCTCGCAAACATCCCAGGACTGATTCTAGTTTGGGGGTCATGTGACCACACCCACATTAATTATTTAGCCAAAAGAATATAAGGCTCTGGTTGGCTAGTCCACTCATTGAGGCAAAGGGGGGCAGTCAACCCTTCCTTGTACCATAGGAGTTTAAAGTGATTTCCCCTCTAAGATCAAGCAAGCTAGGAATAACAGAATAAAAGGGAACAGGTGTTGGGCAGTGATTGCCACCGTCCCCGGGCCCATGACACCGTTTCTATTTGCAGCTCTACATTTTTGCTCCAGAATGGCACCTTCTCAACTGTGGCTTGCTTGTGGCTTTTGGGTCATACCTGTTCCTGGGGCTGTCCTTCTGCTCTTCACCCAGCACAGTGTGGTCTTTGTTCTTGGATGGTAATGGAAGGACTGCATCACTGGATTGATCCGAGACCCAGAAATAAGATCCAGATGGAGCGAACCTATAGATGGAGCTGACTGCCAAAACAGCCACATCTAAGTCCCTAGTTGGAAGGACAGTTTCTCTCCCTGCATTCCCTGTGACGTCAAGTTGCTGAGCCAATGCTTAATTCAAAGGCTAGAATCCATTAACAGCCAAAGCAAGGAACAGAAAAGAAATCCCCTCATTAAATCTATGTTCAGTACGGTGTGTGCATAATTCATCCCCACGCCATCAAATATAAATGTCCCAGTGTCAGGGGAATGGAGCTGGCACCACGAAAGTCTGAAACCACTTAGAAGGAGATATTGGAAAGAGACAAGCTTTGCAAGGAACTTTTCTGGGTGGTAATGAGATCTGGCACCAGAGTGTTTCCAACAAAGATGCTCAATGAGGACATGCTCAGCAGCTCAGCAATGGTGCTCCCCTGCCAGTCTCTCTGTGGGCACCTGCATGTTTATAAACTCAGCTCCAGACTCCCTCTGCACTGGTGTGGAGCTGCCAGAGCTTCTAAAGTACACGGAATGAAGGTTCCTGGGGCTGTGGATTAGACTGGTAAATTGAGTGCAGGGAGGCCGGGCTCCTGATGTACCAGCTCTGCTCGGCTGCAGAAAGCATTGCTTCCATCCTGTGGCTTCAACTCTACCTAGCTCCAGGGCCACAAACGACCATTGTGGGAAGTGCTGTTAGGAACCCCTTTGTCCCTCAATCCCCTGGTGCACAGAGAAGGGTCTGATGAGCTCAGGGGAGGTTCGCCTATCACATGAAAGCCTTAACCATTTACCTCACCAAGGTTGTATGTGTGTCTGCTTTGATCAACAGCACTGAGAGCCTGGTTCTTGCTGGCCCTTTCCCAGAGAGCTGGTCTCTTGCCCCCATGGCCAGACTGTAGTGATAATTCGTAAGCCCTCCTCTTCTTCCTCCTCATCACCCTCACAACTATTCGTTTAACATTTATCAGGCACTGAACCTGTGTTGAAAACATGCAAATCCTCCCATCTTCAGGCCTTTTGCACCAGCTTCCTAGGATACCCTTACCTGGCTCTTCAGAAAGTACCCTCCTCCTAGCCTCCAGCTAAATACCATCTCTGTGAGATTGTTCTTTTATTCCTTTTCACAGTGCTTAGCACTCAACCACATGGTCAAGTTCATTTATCTGTGACAGGTTTCTGTCTGCCCCCCACATTGGAATGTGAGCAGCTGGGGGTGGGAGGCAGGAATCCCTTCTGTCTTGTTCTGTGTGGTATGTTCACTGCCCAGAAGAACACTCTGAACAAAATCAGAGCTCAAACCCTGTTCATGGAATGAATGAACAACCCTACGATGTAGGGGATATCATAATCCTCATTTTACTGACAAGGAAACTGTGGCCCAGACAGCAGGTATAATTAATTAATTTCTCCCTGGGTTACGGGATACCGAATTGAGTGATGGGTGCTGCTATTCATCGCAGACCTGCTCCACTGGGGAAGCCCCAAACCACGGTGCTGCCAAAACACTTCTTTCCATTCCTTTTCAGGGTCAACTCTATCTTGGATCAAGGTCAAGTTCACCAAAACCTATTGGACTGTGACCTAGACAGTAGTTTGTGGGAGGTCAGCTATCTCCGACCAAATTTCCCTCTCTCTGTTTTCTCATTACTCCCACCGCACAGATCATGCCTTCAGTTCATTCGTGATCTTGTATTCTTTTAAAATACTTGAGAGCAGAGACACCTGCGTGGCTCAGTTAGTCAAGCATCTGACTCCTGATTTGGGCTTAGGTCATGATCTCAGGGTTGTGAGATCGAGTCCCATGTCGGGCTCCAGTGCTCAGTGGGAAGTCTGCTTGAGATATTCTCTCTCTCTCTCTGCCTCTGCTCCCCCCCTCCTCTCTCTCTCAAAATAAAAAATGAAGTCTTTAAAAAAAATACTCAAGAGCATCTATGATGCATGAGTCCCCGGCGTGGTGCATCCTCCTGTTTGAGTATGTAAATGGCACCAGACTCCCTGGTAGGGAGAGAAAACTATGGAATAGCCAGTTTTCTGGGGGCTGACAAGAAGGAGAGATGTAATTGTGTTGGGAAGTGGGGGAGGCACTGTGTTTGTGTCCCTGTCACCTTCCTAGTCCTCAGCACTGTTTTGGTTCTCAAAAATTTGAGGAACATCAAATCGGATTATCCTTACCCAAACTCACTCCAGCTCTTCTCCTCCCTCTCGATGGGGTGAGGAGTTCAGGCTGCAAGAGACATGGTATTTGTTCACACTGTTGTTATGAATCAGAAGAGCAGGGTAAGAGACAGTAAATTTCTGCTTGGTGCCTAAGGTGGAGTATAATTAGTCAATTCCATTAGAGGTTCAAGGGAACTCATGTGAGTCTAACTCCAATTTACAGTGTGTTCTGTGAGAAAGCCCATTCTCGTTTCAGAGAGCTGGCCTGCCGAGAAGCCCCAGGGACTGTAAAGATCCAGCAGGTCTGTCTCCTAGAATTTAAAGAAGAGACACTCAGAGATCACTTAGCTTGTTGTAAATGGGTTTTAAGAATATATGGGATCATAAAGCTCAAGAGGAATTCATCCATCAGCCAGGAAGTCACACAACTCCCCAGCCTCCCTGGTTCTCGGATGCTTAGCATGTTTCCCAAGAAGGCAGGACGATTGCCAAACCCTGCTAAGGATGTAAGTGGGTGCCTTCAGAGACTGCACCTCTTTCCTCTGCTCCCTGCATTTACACTTCACAAGGGAGGAAGTGGTTGGGTTGAACTCGTGCCATTTGGTGTGGAACCTCTGCACTGGGCTGAGTCTACACTGGTGGACTCTGGATTGTCTGAGGCTGCTGGGCTCCACCCCAAATGCATGACATGAGGTCAGACACTGTGTTTCTCAAGGTCATTGTGAGGCTCAATGAGGTAGCCTCTGTGAGTATACTTGTTTGTGCTCATAAAAGCCATGTCTTCATTTTGCTAAGAACATCCTTAGACTGGAACTAGCCCCTGTCCCCCCATTCACATCCAGCAGTGCCCTCCTGCACTCTACGATCCATCCCCATCAAGACTGTTCCCATGTCTTGAGTATGCTGGGCTCGCTCTCATTGCCATGAACCTGTGCACGATAGTCCTGCTGCCTTCACCATGAGCCATTCCTGCGCAGGACTCCACACCCACCCTCACCTTCCACAGGAGCAATTCTGTGTCTTTTGGGGGCTCTCCTTAAATGGCACTCCCTTCAGAGTCTCCCCTGACTCTCCTAGACCATTTTAGATGCCCCTGCTGTGATTCATTCAAGCTTCTTATGCCAGCTTAGCGCCTGTCCAGCAGCGCAGTCTTCCCTCTTCCTCCTGGAATTAGGATTGCTAGATTTACCAAATAAAAAAAAATGCGGAAGACCAGTTAAGCTTGAACTTCATAAACAATGAGTCTTTTTTAAGTATACATTTACCAATTACTAAAGAAATAATTTTTGCTTACCTGAAATTCAAATTTAACTGGGCATTCTGTATTTTATCTGACAACCCTATCTGAAATGCTTATTCTCCTTCCAAGAAGCTGATCATCTCATTGCTGGAGATGGAGCTCCTATGTCTTAAGACTTCCGGCTGAAAGTCTTAGTGACAACCATGAAAACCTGGTTTTTCCCCATCTCACTGTTGTTGACCACAAAACCAGAGGGGTGGTATTTCCACCTACTGAAATCTTTGCAATCCAGCAGATAGAACACCTCCTCCTCCAAGGTCCAGCCACCCAGACTTCCAGGATGTACTTCTGGGGCCAGGTTGGTTCAAGGTTTATGCAGAACAGATCTCTGTCCTGGTGCTAATCTCAGCTAACTATGCTCCATGACCAAGCTGCCCCGAAGACACTTCCCAGATACCAAGCCTGCACTGGAAGCCTAGGCTGAGATTAATTGCTATAGCTGGCACCCTAGGGACCCCAAACCACCATGTCCTCTTGGACTGGAAACCGGTTTTACAATTTTTATCTCTAAGGTGATTTTATCTCAGGAGCCCCATTGCCTTTTTCTGCTACCTGGCCTTGGTGAGGAACATCTTGACAAATTCAATTAAATTTGAATTGCAGGAGGAGTGTTTGGGTTTTTGCAAAACCATTCCTCACCAAAAGACAGATTATTTTTCAGATTTCTCACTTTCTCAACAGGCTGAAGCTTTGCATAACAAGAGTTCTTTAAAAATTCTGCGTTAGTGGATCCCACTACTGATATTTGTTGAATGAATGAGTAGTGTGGAGAAAATGCATATCTCAGACATCTACTGCAGAGCAAGAGGCTAAGTGCTTTGCATTTTTAACTCACGGAGTCTCACAGATGCACTATTGGACTGGGGCAAATATTACATTTTTAGAGGAGGAAACCAGGGCTCAAAGGTTAAGTAAATAAGTTCACACCGGCAGCTTGAGATTTGGGATCTTTTACTAAGTATCGTAGGAGATGTGTATTTCCCCCACACCATTGATTCTGGATTCAGCTATGGGACTTGTAGTGCCCAAGGAGATATTCAGGTATGATACAAAGAAGGCCCCAGTGATGCCCGGATGTTTTGGCCTGGCTCTCCTGTTCTGGTAACATGCCATGCAAACATGTAGCGAAGATTCTTTCTTTGACCAAACTCTACTGGGGCTCCCCCAGACTTTTCAGCTTAGGCTTCAACTTTTGGATACCTGGGTTCATCTCCAGATTGTCCAACCTTAGCCAGAATCCCTCCTCCTCTTCTGACCGCCTTGGATATCTAGCTAGTCCTTCTCCCACCAGCCCCCAGTGACGTCTGATCCCTCTGGCCTGCCTTCACCAGGAATCCTGCTAGGCTGGCTTAGCCAGAATCTGCCCCCCCAACACTTAGCCTTATGTTTCCTCTTAGAACTTTTCCATTCACTGACCCCTACCTTGCTCCTTGGCTATAAATCCCCTTTTCCTTGCTGTATTTGGGGTGGAGCCCAATCTGTCTCCATCAGTGCCAGACCCCAGCACAATGGCCCCCCCCTTAAAGAAAGTCGACCTTAACCATCCACAACAAGGACACGAATGTTCTTTTTCTTTGACACATGCCTCTGGGGGCTGCTGGTACAAGGAGGACAGGATTCATGGAACAGACTGAGCCCAACCCCTACCTAGCTGACTTGCAGCTTGAAGCAGAGCTACCCAGCTGGACAAAGTCTATGGGTACGCAACTGACATGCAGACCGGGAAGCCACTGATTTTGAGATTGTTTTCTAAGCAGAGGAAGATGATTTTTACAGCTAGGCAGTCACATTTCCCAGATTTCAACCCATAAGATTTGAATGTGTGAGTTCATGCCACCTGCACTCACCCCTGGAGCATGGCAAGCTCCACCTGTCAGAGAGTGTTAAGTCTGCAGGCTCTGGATATCACAAGTGCCAGAAACCTGCTAAGGGAGTGAAGGCCTCTAGGGAAGTTTTAAAGCACAGCTTTGGAATAGGAAACAAGGTTGTCAATATTTATTTTCCTGAAATAATTAAAAGTCTGTCTTCTCCTCCTCCTCCTTCTTCTTCTTCCTCCTCCCCTTCTTCATTATTCTATTTTCCCAGTTTGATTAAATTTCTATTAAGCTACATTCAAGTGAACTAATTACTTTATCTGCTACGTCCATTCCACTGGTAGGCCTGTTCCAAGAATTATTCATCTCTGACATCTTGTCTTTCGTTTTCATTTCATCCTTGTATAGCTTCCATCTCTGCCCAAATCTCTCAACTGTTTATTCATGTTGTCTTTCTTGTAGATTCTCCAAATATACTAATTTTAGTTTTAAAGTCTCTATCTCATCAGGACAATACCTACACCATCTCTGGGTCTGGTTTTGTTGAATATTTTATCTTTTGATGGGGGCCTTTTTTTTTCCCTGCCTTTTTTTTTTTTAACATGTCTTAATTTTTTTATTGAATGCTGAGTACTGGGTGTAAAAGAATAAGGAAGAGTGAGATGAATTGATTGATGTCTGGAAATGAGCATGCCTCTTCCTCCATCAGGTCTTTTATATTGGATGTGGAGTCAATCTCATCTATAGCTGAACTAGGTTTAATTTTATCATTGCTGTTACTGCTATGATTCACTTCAGGGTAACACAATCTTCAAATTCCTTTAGGAGCCACTACTTCATGCTTAATTCGAGGCCCAAAGTTCTGAAGGGTTTTCCTCAACATCCCTCTTGCACTCTGAGCAGGTCCTCCAATCCTGCCCCAGAGGAGAATTCCTGCCCTACATCCAGAAGTCGACTTTTTTTGCTCACTCAAGACTAATGAGAGGGCAGGGAGTTTCTTAGATCTGCTCTAGCCTTTGCCTTAGATAGATCTGTGCACCTGGCCTTGGGGGGTGGGGCTTTCTCGGCATTCCTACCCATCCGCCTATGACAAACAGTCTTTGCCAGGTCAGGTCTAGAGCTCAGGCAGGTTTTCTGTCCTCCAAGACTCTACTCTATGGCAGCTGAATTGTGCCTTCTATAAAGCAGGGTTTCTGCTACTGTACTGGCAGCAGATGGTTTTTGTCTAGTGTTTACACAGTATGGAGGGGGGTAGATTTTTTTAATCCCTCTCCCAGCGGCATTTGAGAGTTTCCCAGTGTCAAGGCAGAGCCAGGTGACTGGGAGGTTTTGCTGTCTTTTCTCAGAGGTGTGCAACTTTGGTCTTGTGTCCAAAGGATGGTCAGGACTAGGACCTGGGATGGTTCTTGCCCCTCGTGTGGTGGAAGATAGCTTTTGCTTGGTATCAGTGGAACGTGTATCGTAAGATGGGTTTCACGTCTGTCTCAAGTGGCAGGTGATTACCATCTTGTACTCACTGAGGGCCTGAGGCATAGATGGATTCCTCAGGTGTCTGGAAGGTGCCGTAGGCTTGAGACACTGAGGGGGTCCTAGTGAGTAAACACTGGAGGTCTATGGAACAAATCCCATCAGTGGATACAGGATTCCTTCAGGCTTAGGGAATGCCCAAGGATTCTAAATTGTTGTGCTCACCCTGACTTGGTACTTAAGAAACTTCAAGATTTTTATTGTTTTAATATTGCTCTCTTATGAGTGTGACCACCCCTTCCTGCCATGCTCTGCCAAAGATGTAACCATTTACAGCTCCCATCTCCCCTCAGAGGAGCCTGTTTGGAATATTTTTCTTATATTTTTCTTATAACCTTAGCTCTCTTTTGGGCTCCCAAAAATAGGATTATGTAGGTTATCTAGCTTTTTCTCATTGTTAGCATAGGAATGACATTCTCTTGCAGCTTTTAGCATCTTATGGGACTACAGACCCATTCTTTTTTTTTTAAGGTGATTTTATTTTATTTATTTTTATTTTAAAGATTTTATTTATTTTTTGACAGAGAGAAAGACAGCGAGAGAGGGAACACAAGCAGGGGGAGTGGGAGAGGGAGAAGCAGGCTTCCCACTGAGCAGGGAGCCTGATGTGGGGCTCAATCCCAGGACCCTGGGACCATGACCAGAGCTGAAAGCAGACACTTAATGACTGAGCCACCCAGGCGCCCCTACAGACCCATTCTTAATATTGTCTCAAGCTCATACAAATGTTACAGCACCTTCTCTGGGCGTTTTTTTTTTTTTTTTCCATTGGCTCTTTGATACAGCAGGTGGTTTTTTCCCCTTTGATTTGTCTCCAAATCATTAACCCAGTTGAGTGTGTATAAGAGACTTCCCTGAAGGTCTGAGAAGAAAGTAGAATTTACTGTGCAGAAAGACAAATAACCAAAACCGTAGCATCGCCAAACCTTAGTCTAAAGTGTACCATTGTTACTTTACAATTTCCAGGGATTTTTATATCACTGCCAGTTTGCAATATCAAATTAAGAGTTCTGCCATATTTGTTCAGCATTCAGCAACAAACCCCACCTGCAGACTCCCATATTCTGGATCTCTTTGTTTTTTAAATTTAATTTTCTTTTTTAAAAAGACTTTGTTTATTTGTCAGAGAGAGAGCACGTGCACAAGCAGGGGGAGCAGCAGGGAGAGGGAGAGGGAAAAGCAGGTTTTCTGCTGAGCAAGGAGCCCGACATGAGGCTCGATCTCAAGACCTTAGGATCATGACCTGAGCTGAAGGCAGACACTTAAATGACTGAGCCACCCGGGTGTCCCATGGATCCCTTTATTTTTAAAAAAGATGTATTTATTTATATATTTGAAGGCGGGGGACTGGCAGAGAGAGAGGGAGAGAGAGAGAGAGAGTCTCAAGCCGACTCTGTGTGGAGCACAGAGCCCGACGCTGGGCTCCATTTTACAAACCCTGAGATCACGACCTGAGCCTAAACCAAGAATCAGATGCTTAACCGACTGCACCACCCAGGCACTCCAGGATCCCCTCATTTTAACAGTAGTGTCTGGGTCACGAATCTTGGGGTGTAAGCAACACAGCTCAGTCAGTCTTTGATCAAAGTAGTTTACTGGTGGCTCAGGAATTGAGTACATTCAAGGGTAGAACAGCTGGATCCAAAATTTCTGTGTTAACAAGTCTTTCTGATTCACGGATCTGCTTTCTTCTCTACCGGCTTTGTTCTCAGGTGGTCTCTCTCTTGGTGCAGACAAAGCAAAGACAGCCGCTTGTAACTTTAGACCCAGATTCTCTCTGATGCAGGGATTGCAGGGAAGAGGGATACCTTCATCACTCCAAGCTCAGACAATGTCTAAGGTTATACACCTTACAAGCTCAGGGCTCAGTCGCCTGCCCATTCCCAGAGCCAGGGGAAAGGTTCAGCACTAGCTGAGATCACAAGCATGGGGAATGGAGAAGGGTTAGTTTCCCGGAAAGGAGACATTTAGAGAAGATACAGCAAGTTTCAGATATTATTGCAATCCATTCCCTTCTCTACAATGCAGCTAGTGAAAAGCAGTCATAACTCACGAACCATCATGAACAGCTTTAGAAATTATGATTTATTTTAGTGCTTTACTTAACCTGGCTTTCTGGGTGGAGGGGCACATCAAAATCCGGGTCCATTCATGAGGTTATAGTACACACGGGAATGTCCTTCTGCAGGTGGTGTCTGAGGCTGAGGCTGGCCAGGACAACTGTGGCCTTGGACGTAGGATATTTGCTGGTCATCAGCTCCTCTCCTGGCTGCCCAGTCTGGACCTGGCGCACCGTGTCTATTCACCACCATCTCCTGCATGGGCGCACAATTTACTCCTGTCCTCCCTATACTCAGGCGACCTCTGAGATGATGCTTTGGGAAGAAATCCTTCATAGTCCCCAGTTGGTGTGGATTAGGAGCCAAGTGACCTCAATTTCACAAGCCTTGGATGGGACCAAGCAAACACTCCGTATTCAGCACAAACAGCCCCTGATACAGGAGGGCTGGCTGGGGACTGGTAGCCTTGGAAGGGGGGGAGCAGTAAAGGAACAGCGTTTAGGGGCTTAGAAACTCAGTCTCAGCAGGTTCACAAGTCAAAAAGTGGTCTTCTGAAGACTTTAAACAGGGCGGCCACTCACGGTTCAACTCAATGAGGTGACTGTGGCCCTTGGAATTGTACAATGTGGGGGTACTGCCTTTAGAGACCCCCATGTATGCCCCAGTATTGTGATGGGGCAAGCGACTCACTACATGCTCCCCCCGCCCGAGGAATATGCAAGAAAAAGAATGGTCGGTTAATGCTTAGATCAAAAGCAGAGGTCTGGGTGGTGGAGCAAGATGGTGGAGGAGTAGGAGACCTGGATTTCGTCGGGCCTCAGGAATTCAGCTGGATAGGGATTAAACCATTCTGAACACCTATGAACTCAACAGGAGATCAAAGAAAAGAATAGCAACAACTCTCTGAACAGAAAAGCGACCACTTTCTGGAAGGTAGGACTTGCGGAGAAGTGCATCTGAGGCGATATTCGGGAGGATAGATGGCGGGGGAGGGGGCCTGTGTCCGCCGCTTCTGGCAAGTGACAGAGCTGCGGAGCACAAAATCAGAACTTTTAGAAGTCGGCTCTGCTGAGGGACGTCACTCCAGTGGCTAAGCTGGGGGTGGAACCCTCGCGGGACAGTGTGGTCTCAGGACCCTCGGGGTCACAGAAAGACCGGGGGTGCCTGAGTGGGGCAGAGCTCCCAGGTATCAGAATGGGGAAGCCGGCTGCAGAGATGGAGCCAAGGAGCAAGCTCTCAGCTCGGGGTTGCCATAAACTGTGATCGGTGACAGTCGGGCCACTGTTCCTCCAACAGGGACCCAACAAGCGGCAGATCCGGGGAGACTCCCCTTCCTCCTCCAGGAGGAGCGGCACAGGAGTGCACCGCAGGGATCTGCTGGGTTTGGAGACTCCACACCGGGTCGGGCGCAAGAGATAATGTTCGGTCACAGGCCAGGTGAGCACAGAGTGCGGCCGGAGACCGGGGAGACGGGAGTGACTGACTGCTTTTCTCTGGGGGCGCACGGAGGAACGGGACCCCGAGTTCTCCACTCCTCAGGGGCGGAGATTGGGAGGCCGCCATTTTCACTCTTGTCTTCCAACACTGTATGGAAAGCTTGCAGGGAACAAAAGCTCTTGAGAGCAAACCCGAGCAGATGACTTAACCCGGACCGACAAGGGTGGGGCAATTCCGCCTCCGGCAAAGATATTTGGGAACCAAGGCAACAGGCCCCTCCCCCAGAAGATCAGCACGAATAGCCAGCCAAGACCAAGTTTAAAGATCAATGCGAACGGGAGAACTCCAGCTCTAGGGGAATACTGCACATAGAATTCATGGCTTTTTTACCATGATTCATTAGTCTTTCAAAGTTAATTTTTTTAACTGTTTTTTTTTTATTTTTCTTTTTCCCTTTTTCAACCAACATCTTATCAATCCCTTTTTAAAAACATTTTTATTTTTTATTTTTCATTTTTAGAGTCATATTCTATCCCTTCCTAGTAGATACCCTTATTTTTGGCATATATATATATATATATATATATATATATATATATATATATATGAGTTGTTCTCTCTTTAAAATTTTGAGAGACAGTTTCTTCTAACAGATCAAAATATACCCTAAATCACTAGTGTATGGCTTTGTTCTAGTCTCCTGCCTGATCACATTCTCTCCATTTTTTTTCATTTTTTCAAATCATCTTCTTTCTTTTTTCAAACAACTTCTTATCAATTCCTTTTATAAAATCTTTTATAATTTTCAGCTTTACACTCATATTCCATCCCTTCATTGTATCAACCCTTATTTTGTACATAAAACCTACAGCGAATATCATTCTCAATGGAGAAAAACTGAGAGCATTTCCCCTAAGGTCAGGAATGCAGCAGGGATGTCCACTATCACCACTGCTATTCAACATAGTATTAGAAGTCCTAGCCACAGCAATCAGACAACAAAAAGAAATCAAAGGCATCCAAATCGGCAAAGAGGAAGTCAAACTCTCACTCTTTGCAGATGTTATGATACCGTATGTGAAAACCCAAAAGACTCCACCCCAAAACTGCTAGAACTCATACAGGTATTCAGTAAAGTGGCAGGATATAAAATCAATGCACAGAAATCGGTGGCATTCCTATACACCACAACAAGACAGAAGAGAGAGAAATTAAGGAGTCAATCCCATTTACAATTGCACCCAAAACCATAAGATACCTAGGAATAAATCTAACCAAAGGGGCAAGGGATCTGTACTCAGAAAACTATAAAATACTCATGAAAGAAATTGAGGAAGACACAAAGAAATGGAAAAACGTTCCATGCTCATGGATTAGAGGAACAAACATTGTGAAGATGTCAATGCTACCTAGAGCAATCTACACATTCAATGCAATCCCCATCAAAATACCATCCACTTTTTTCAAAGAAATGGAACAAATAATCCTAAAATTTGTATGGAACCAGAAGAGACCCCGAATAGCCAGAGGAATGTTGAAAAAGAAAAGCAAAGCTGGCGGCATCACAATTCCGGACTTCCAGCTCTATTACAAAGCTGTCATCATCAAGACAGTATGGTACTGGCACAAAAACAGACACATCGATCAATGGAACAGAATCGAGAGCCCAGAAATTGACCCTCAACTCCATGGTCAACTCATCTTTGACAAAGCAGGAAAGAATGTCCAATGGAAAAAAGACAGTCTCTTCAACAAATGGTGTTGGGAAAATTGGACAGCCACATGCAGAAGAATGAAACTGGACCATTTCCTTAACACCACACATAAAAATAGGCTCCAGATGGTTGAAAGACCTAAACATGAGACAGGAATCCATCAAAATCCTAAAGGAGAACACAGGTAGCAACCTCTTCGACCTCAGCCACAGCAACTTCTTCCTAGAAACATCGCCAAAAGGCAAAGGAAGCAAGGGCAAAAATGAACTATTGGGATTCCATCAAGATAAAAAGCTTTTGCACAGCAAAAGAAACAGTCCACAAAACCAAAAG
Source organism: Eumetopias jubatus (assembly GCF_037043125.1). NCBI lineage: Eukaryota > Metazoa > Chordata > Mammalia > Carnivora > Otariidae > Eumetopias > Eumetopias jubatus. Next base: position 91,787,379 of record NW_028274818.1, read on the forward strand.
ACAACTGACAGAATGGGAGAAAATATTTGCAAATGACATATCAGATAAAGGGCTAGTATCCAAAATCTATAAAGAATTTATCAAACTCAACACCCAAAGAACACATAATCCAATCAAGAAATGGGCAGAAGACATGAACAGACATTTTTCCAAAGAAGACATCCAAATGGCCAACAGACACATGAAAAAGTGCTCCACATCGCTCAGCATCGGGGAAATCCAAATCAAAACCTCAATGAGATACCACCTCACACCCGTCAGAATGGCTAGAATTAACAAGTCAGGAAACGACAGATGTTGGCGGGGATGCGGAGAAAGGGGAACCCTCCTACACTGTTGGTGGGAATGCAAGCTGGTGCAACCACTCTGGAAAACAGTATGGAGGTTCCTGAAACAGTTGAAAATAGAGCTACCATACGATCCAGCAATTGCCCTACTGGGTATTTACCCCAAAGATACAAATGTAGGGATCCGAAGGGGTACGTGCACCCCAATGTTTAGAGCAGCGATGTCTACAATAGCCAAACTGTGGAAAGAGCCAAGATGTCCATTGACAGATGAATGGAAAAAGAAGAGGTGGTATATATACCCAATGGAATATTATGCAGCCATCAAAAGGAATGAGATCTTGCCATTTGCAACGACATGGATGGTACTGGAGGGTGTTATGCTGAGTGAACTAAGTCAATCAGAGAAAGATATGTATCATATGACCTCACTGATATGAGAAATTCTTAATCTCAGGAAACAAACTGGAGTTGTGGGGGGCTGGGAAGGATGGGGTGGCTGGGTGATAGACATTGGTTTGGGTATGTGTTATGGTGAGCGCTGTGAATTGTGCAAGACTGTTGAATAACAGATCTGTACTTCTGAAACAAATAATGCACTATATGTTAAGAAAAAAAGAAGAAGAAGAAGATAGCAGGAGGGGAAGAATGAAGGGGGGTAAATCGGAGGGGGAGACGAACCATGAGAGATGATGGACTCTGAAAAACAAACTGAGGGTTCTAGTGGGGAGGGTGGGGGGGGATGGGTTAGCCTGGTGATGGGTATAAAAGAGGGCACGTTCTGCGTGGAGCACTGGGTGTTATGCAGAAACAATGAATCATGGAACACTACATCAAAAACTAATGATGTAATGTATGGTGATTAACATAACAATATAAAAATTTAAAGAAAATAAAAGAGCAGAGGTCCGGTGTGGGAGAGATCGCTCAAAGACAGAAGGAGTATTTGAGGCGCTGGACATCTTTGTAATGGAGGGGAGAGACTTGGAGGGATCCAGTTCTGAGTCCAGACAGTGGAAAGATCATTCCAGAAAGGAGGCGTGATAAGTTCTGAATGATACCAGGGGCTGGAAATAGGAACATGGCAGTGTGAGGGGCCAGAGTCAGATTTTGATTTGAAAGTATATTTAATTATATGGGAGACCCAGAGGGTCCCGTTGGGAGAATGAGTTGCTTATCACATGCTCTCCCCTGCCTGTGGGCCTTTGCAGAAGACCTTCCCCCCTCAGGAAACCCTTTCAACTCCTGACCCAACTCTCTGTGTCAACCCCTTCACTTGTTTGTACTTTATTTTTCAAGCTCATTTGAGGAATTGCTTCCCCTGGGAAATTTCCACCAAACATCTCTCTCCCACTCCCTCCTCAGATATGAGCACCTTGTCATCTGTGTTATTTCAAAAGCCCTGTGATTCCTCCATCTTCACCACTACCCTTAACATCATCATCATCACCATGATCATCTTCAGAAAATTTATTATATTACCAGGCTGATTACAATTATTATATTTGATAATGTTGCATGTTATAATTATGACAATTATTTTTTTTAGATTTTATTTATTTGAGAGAGAGAGTGGGGTGAAGGGCAGAGGGAGAAGCAGACTCCCAACCTAGCAGGGAGCCCGAAGTGGGACTCCATCCTGGGACTCCAGGATCATGACCTGAGCCAAAGGCAGATGCTTAACTGACTGAACCACCCAAGCGCCCTAATTATGACAATTATTAATCTCAAATAATACGATTATGAGCGAGGCCCTTCACGTGCCCGTCACTGGGACCCAAGGCTTTGCGAGCCTACAAGGTGAGAATTGTCTCCGTGTCCCCCCCACCCCCCTCTGCCCCTGAATGAGGAAACTGAGATGTGGAAATGTGGATTAACTTGCCCACGGACACTTAGTGAGCAGGTGGGGAAGCCCAGAAGTGAACTCGGGTCTTTCTAAAGCACTTACCACGTAGTTCTGTGATTGTCTTTTCTCATGCTGTCCTCCCTGTTTCTGCTACCACCTGCTTTGTGGAGGACAAGGCACAGAGGAGCATGCCATAAACCTTAACTAATTTTTGCTGCTGATTGAATACGCCAAATGACCAAGAAAGGGGTATTGTGTGCCCATTGTTTAAGGGCACGAAAGTGCCAAGAAGAGGGGGGCATGAGATGATCCCCAAACTCCGAATAAAGGGCTCAGGCCCTAATTAACTTCCAATGACCATCCCAGGGGACACACCAGTGACCAGAAGACACAGGGCAGGGACAATGGCCTGGGCCTCTGTGAGCTTCTGGAAACTTAGTCACTTCCTTACCCTTGTCACTCTGTTGCTCCTGGCTTGTCCCTGCCCAGGAATAAGAGCCAATAGAAAATCAGGGGGAAGAAAAGAAGCCTCAGAGCATGACCTTCAGGATGGGAAGGGGTGATCGAGGGATGGGGCAGGAAGGATGCTGGCTACAGTCTGAAGTCACGAGGCTGGCTGGAAGGGGCAGGAAGGCAGGGGACTGGAAACGCAGGGCTCTGGGCAGGTTCAGGTGGTGGTGGTAAAGAGCACAGATGTAGGAGTCCAACAGGTCACAGCTTAAACTTACAACCCGCCACATCAAGCATAATTCTGCTGCTGCCCAGAACTTGAGCATCCTCATCCTTAACATAGAGTCACAATACCCCTGCTTGCAGAATGCCAGAAGAAGGTTAAATGAGTTAATATCATAGGGCCCTTTGCTCAGTACGTGGCAGATGGTAAGCTCTTACTTCTACTGTAATTGCTGTTTTAGTCATGAGGACCAGAGGCTGGACCTCCTGCTGACTTGTGACTTCTGGTTAGGAAGAAGGCACCCCTACAAGGCATAGGAAGAGGCAGGGTGCCTGTACAAGGACATCATATAGACTGCCAGTTCTAAGGGGTGGTGTGGAGGGAAGGGCCTCAGATAGGAAGGGCTATGACAGAATGACCATGACCTTGAGTAGGACAATCACCAGCATTACCCTTCAGATGGCAGCCCCAGGTCCAGACAGAAGCCAGAAACCAGATTGAGATACCCTTACCGCAGGCCAGTGGTCAAAGCCAAATACTTGAGAGATGTTATCAAGAAGCTCGCAACAGAACTGAGCTGGGAGAAGATAGGTCCAGAAAGAGTAGTCGAGGGCTTGAGTGTCAAATCTGAATTGCGAGGGGCAAGGGAAGAGTCCATGGATGGTGGAGGACAGGGGAAGGGTGTCTACCTTGGGGGCAGTGATGAACTGTGCGGAATCCCAGCTGTGCTAGCTTGCTAGCTGAATGTCCTTGGGCAAGTTACTTAACCTCTCTGGGCTTTGATGTCATCATCAATAAAATGGGATTGAAGGCAATAACACAAGGTAAGATTTAGGGTCGGGTGAAGATTCAAGGAGTAGATGAGCATTTAAGTATCTGGCACATAGTCCGTGGTCAGTGTCAGCTCCTGCTATTATTTGATGAACTCTGGCTCAGGATTTTTAGGGTAGTATCAAAGGGAGTTCATCCTTTCCTACTAGGGTAGGAAAGCAGAAGGGATGAGGAGCAGGACCCCTAGCTGAGAGCCAGGTAGAGATGGGAGGTGCCTGGAATGGGTTGGTAGGTAAGAAAGGTGGTGAGAAGCCAGGCAGAGCTGAGAAGAGGGGATCCCCATCTGTTCCATGGCCTGAATCTTGGGGAACAACACTGTAGAATTCAAATGTCCTTCAACACTCATACAATCTCCAGAATTGTGCATTGATCTTACTTATTCTTTCAGAAATATCCCACATTGGGTCTGCAGCATGTCAGGGTACTACTGGTACCAGGTACTATTGGCCAGGACAGACTTCCCTACCTCATGGAACTTACAGTCCAATCAGAGGGGAGGAGGAGTCTCTGGAGTGCAGGGTATGAAACAGGTGAAGGAAACGTCATGTGCAAAGGGCCTGTGGTGTGAGGGAGCACATTAAAGAGGTGAGGGTACTAGTGCCAGAAGAAGAGGAACTGTTCAGTTGCTGGGCTCCAAAAGAGTAGGTACCCATGATACTTAGTTACTGATGAATAACTGACGTCAGAGCTTCCATGAATGTCAAGGTCAATCATCAAGTAAATGGCTAGGCTGGACTTCAAACTCAGGTATCCTGAAATCCTTGCTCTTGATCACCACCACCTGGACCTGTTCTGGTATACCCAGGGCAAGAAGGCACTGCCAGCCACCTTGGATTGGCAGAAGGCATGGGTGTCCCCCAGCTGCCCACACATTATCTCTCCTGCCTAGGGAGCATATTTGGGTGGGAGACTGGGCAGCCATGGGAAACCTCTGCTTGATGGGCCTTTGCCAGAGCCTTTTACCTCCGTCTTGGAAATGCAATATTGAAAATCAATGGGGAGAAAGCATCTGAAAGGGGAACTAAATCAAATATCCCAATACAGAGGAGTTAATCATCCAAAATTAACCTTATAACGTCTAGTATCAAACTGATCTATAAAGAAAATCAATGAGAACGAATCAAACCCCAAGCCTCGCGTCCCACCTGGCTGCAGCTGTGACCAGAGTATGGCAATTGGGCTCTATTACCTGGAAACTATCCCTCAGCTGTGGATATATTTAGCCACGGGCTTTCAATGGATAGTTTTCATATACATTTCTCCTTTTGCATTTACTTAACTGCCATTCTTAGAGCCTTAAATAAGATGCACTTAGCTGAAAATTGTCCTTCACCGAGGAGACACGCTGTTCCCACTGAGATAGATAATCCAACATTGTATATTTTCGCGCTCGGAGCAAAGCAGGATGCTCATCAGGACGCAGCTACTTCTCCGTTCCAAAGCAGCCCAGAGCAATTTTGGGGGCCAGGAGGGTGCTCTGAGAGGCAGAGTAAAGGTTGAACAGAGGGGGACCTCTAGAGGCAGATCCAGGAAGATAGTTTGGCCAAGCCAGACTCAGGGATGTTGGGCACATTGGCCCCGTGGTCTGGACGAATGAGGGAGGATGTCAGGGGTGGCTGGGACAGGGGCTGGGCAGCTGAACCACAATCTCTCCAAACCCTTCAAGCTGTTTTTTCATTCAGCACAATGGGAGTGATTTTGGTGGGTGATTCATTGTCTATCATTCGCAGTGGATATAAGCCCCATGAGAGCAGAAGCCTTGTCTTTTGTGTTGACTATGAAACTTCCAGCATCCAGAGTGATACCTAGCACACATCAGGCATTCTCTCTCTCTGTGCGTGTAGATGAACTGAAGAACAGAAATAGTTCAGCAAAGTTCAACACCTGCTTTCAAGCAAAATCTCATATAGGAACAAATGGTGGTGAGCTGGTAGTGATGAGAGTGATATGAACAGTATGGCTAAGTAACTGGCCTGAGGTAACACAGCTCCGAACTGATGGCCCTGGAATTTGAACTCAGGCCTTGGGCTCCTGTCACGCTCTAAGCCACTGTCCTGTCCCGCCCTCTGAGAGCAAGCTTGCTGAGTGAGGGCTGTGAGTGGGGGCGGAGATGGATAAAAATGTTCAGAGTGAATAGTGATGTCTGCAAGATGGTGGTGTAGGCAGCACCAAACTACCGTCCTCCAGCACAGACCTCGAAAATCTAGCAGACAGTTTCAGAGCCAGCCTTGGCGGGACTCTGGTGAACTGTCCAAAGTTGATGGCAACCCACTGAATGCTGACCCAAGAGAAAGTCAACTTATAGAGGATAGGAAAGTTTGGGGTGCTTTTTTATCTGCTTATGCCCCACCCTTTGAGAAATGATCATGCCTTGACCCTACAAAGGTACTCATAGCATCATAACACACCAGATACCTAATATTCCAAGTGGGAGCAGAAGAAGACTCACTATAATGGGAGCAGTGGACGGGGCTTATTCCTTTCAGGTTCTCTTTCTTGAGGACCTTGACCATCACCTTTGCTCCCCACCTCCAGGGAGCCTTAGTTTCTTTCATCATGTAGGTCTAAGCATCAGCAGGGACCCTTCCCTGCAGAGAAGCTGGGATCATGCTAAACTACATGACGTGGACACTATGTTTATTGTCATCTTACCAATGGGTAAACTGAGGCTCAAAACATTCAGTGACATTTCCATGGTCCCTCAGCTACTAAGTGTTGAATCCAGGATTGAAACACAGGCCTTTCTGAGTCCAGAACCAATGTTCTTTCCCACAAACTTTAGTGGCTCCCTTATAAACATTGAGAATCAGTGCGTTGTGCAAGTATATTTTGTCTGCATATAAATTGAGCGTTTTCCTAGAAAATTGAAGGCTGCTTAACATGAGAACATTTATTTATGGAGTCAAGAGTGAGACAGTGAGTGTTTCCAGAATGGCATTTCTTACTTCCCTGCGTTCATCCTTTGTTCTCCCTGTGATGATAAAAAATGATTAAAATTTACAGGAAAAAAAAAGTTTTCAAAAACTTCCCACAAAAATCTGATTTTGTCAAAACAACAGCAACAGCAGGATTTCTCAGCCTTGTAGACCTAAAGGGTGGCTGCCTTGGAACCAGACAGATCTGGGCTCGACAACTAGCTCCCACATTTCTGACTCAGAGCAAGTTTCTGAAACTTTGGGGCCTGGGCTTTCTCATCTCTCTCATTCATTCATTCATTCATTCATTCACCAAACACAGACTAGTCCCAGCCTGCTCTGCTAATTTTGCTGTCACCTGTAGGCTCCAGGGGTTGCATGTGGAAGGGGCACAGGGAAGGAGGGGGACCGTGGATGGATCCTCATGCAGACCTTCCCCCTTCCCTTTATTAACTGTGTTCTCTCACCCACAAAGAGCAAGTAGAAAAGCCCCGGGTTGGCCCTGGAACCCATGTGGTGGATATAAATGTGCCATCTCTGGGTCAGACTCCCTGGGTCCACATCCTGGCTCTGCCACTGATGGGCTCGCTGACCCTGGGCAAGTTATGTAGCTTTTCTGGGCTTCATTTCTTACTCTGTAAAATGAGGATGCTGATAATAACAACACCTTCATTCTATATGTGTATTTCCCCATTTTACAGAGAAGGAAGCTGAATTCCAAAGTGGTGAAATTCAGGGCTGCTGGGTGCCAGGTAGTGGTAAAGAACTTATCCAGGGCTCCTGGGTGGCTCAGTCGGTTAAGCATCTGCTTTTGGCTCAGGTCATGATCCCAGGGTCCTGGGATCGAGTCCCGCATCGGGTTCCCTGCTCAGCAGGGAGTCTGCTTCTCCTTCTCCCTTTGCCTCTGCCCCTGCATGTGCTCTCTCTTTCTCTCTCAAATAAATAAATAAAATCTTTAAAAAAAAAAAAAGAACTTATCCAAAGTCACAGAACTGGTAGATTCAGATCCCTGTGTGTCTGCATCTGAAACCTCAGTCCTTCCCCCACAACCAAGAGCTCTGCTGAGAAAGGAAGGGGGTGAGTTTTCTATGATGCTTAGTGGGAATTGTGGCTCTCCTTCTGAGTGTTCACTTCCCTTGGCAGCCCCATCAAGGACCATGCCCCTAAACAATGTCGGTGTCCCAGACTATAGTTTGCAGAATTCAGTTTGTTCCCTATTGTGTCCATCTTCAGTTTGCTGGCATCTCGCTGAGCCCTCAGGGGACAAGTCATAGCCGCGCTGAGGTATTGGAAAACTATGGTAGTCATAGTATTTCAGAGTCTTTCTCCCTCCCTCCTCTATGTCCTGAGCATCTTGTCTCTTAAACATCTCATCCTATTGTCCCTCTCCCTTCTGAGCCCTTAGCATCCTTCACCTGTCGGTCAACAGTGGCCTTGACTGGTCTCCCCACCTTCAGGTTCTCTCTTTTCCATTCATCATCCACAGCCCTCTCCATGTAAACTTCAAAGCTGCTGTTATGACTAGTCTGCCCCCTGTGTAACACCCTTCTCTGCCTTGCCATCACTTCTGTCAGATTCCTTCAAGGTCTGTCCTCTAAGACATGCCTGGGAATCTGATCTTTGCCTCCATATCCAAGAATCTCTCTTCTCATACCTACCCAGGGGCTCAACTCACTAGCTATCAACCGGGCTCTGGGATCTCTGACTCATACTTTCAAGCGGGCAGCCCCTACGATCTTGAACAGACAGTTCAATCCTATACCTTCATCCAGTTCACTTCTTAAAATTCTAAGGGCTCAGCTGATGGTTCACCTCCTCCAGGATGTCTTCCTGATTGCACTGGTGTAGGTCCTCTGCCTTTGCACCCCACGATGCTCCGTGCCATCTCTGTCCATTTGCTTATACTCCCTGCGATGGTTTGAGACATGTTTTCAGCAAATATTCACTCTCTTCCCTTCCCGCTCTGTGTGTGCTTGCCCCCATTGATGTTGACATACTTTGGGCAATGGGATGTGAGTGGGCATGATGCAGGCAGAGGCTTAACTGCTTACATGGTTGGGCTTGCATTCTTGTGCTCCTGTGATCCCCTGGAGGAAGAGAAAGCCCCAGGTAGCTGCTGGCCCTTCACTCTGGCTACAAAATGAATATATAGGGGACAGCCTGGAGCCAAACACAGTTGATTGTCAGCCCATAGCATGGATGACCAACTGGGCCAAGCCCTAAGCAGCCTGCAAGCATAAGAACAAATACTAGTGGTTGTCAGCCAGCCAGTTTATTAAACAGCATTCTGTGGCAAGAGTTGATGAATATTTATTTTTTACTTGCTTTCCCCCTCTTTGAATCTGTGAGCAACCGAAGGGCAAAGACTGTCCCTTACATATAAATCTACATCCCCTGCATTCAATATATGATTTGGCACATTAAAAAATGCTCGCTATCTGTTTGAAGGAGAAAAGAAGACAGGAGGAGAGGCAAGCTGGGGGGTGGGGGGGGGAGAGAAGCCAAGAGGAAGAAGAAGGAAAAAAATAAAAGAATGATGATATTCTCAGCCAAGCTCAAAAGCCTTGTTAAAACTGCTTTTTATTGGCCCCTGAATTTAATGATTAAGCGCCATGCCAACAAAACTGTCGGGAAAGATTCAGGAAGGAAGAAATGAAAAGGTACCAAAATGACCATCTATCAATCTGAATTCATCTCAGAAAGAAGGGAAGTAGGCTACTTGGCCAGCTTTAAGGGTGCCCAACTCCTACAGAGACAAAGTTGCCCCTGGCAATGGCTGGACATTGACTGATACAATGATATCTTCTTCTGAAGGAGATGAAGGGGGTGCCAGAGATGACCGGCCAAGAGCCATGGGGTTCATGGTAGCAACCACCATGGACGTGGACTCCTGCTTCCCTTGAACCTCTCCCCTCATTTGGAAGGATTCCGACTTTGAGCACCATAGGCAAAAGTTCAATGGGTGTTGGATAGGTCTCTGTGTTGGATGGTGGGTAGGTCGCTGTGTTGGGAGTCAGAAGTTCACTTACTGATGATTTGGCATAAACTATCTTCCCTAAGCCTACCCCTTTGCAGAAATAATTTGTACTTTTTATTTTCATCTTTTCTGGCACCTCAGAGAGCACCAGAAGAAGTTCAGATTTTGGATCCAAATGTTTTCTCTGTTCCCAGAGCTATACTTTCTCCAGGCCAGGAAGATGAAATTTTTTTTAGCCTTCCTTAGGGGTTCCCTAACTAATACCAAAAATCCAATGATAATTACCCTGTCTGGAGCACTCGGGTCAGGCACTTTACATCAACAATCTCCTGTAATTCCTCGCAAGATCGCAAGAGAGTTGGGGGCGGGGAGAGGGGATGGGAGGAGGGAGAAAGACCAGTATTTCACAGATGAGGAAACTAAGGCTCAGAGGGGTAAGGAACTTGCCTTTGATCATCTAGTGGGGTGCAGACCGAACTAAAATTCAAAGGCAGCGCTGTTGGAAGCCAGCTGTCAAGTCCAGCACATTGTGTCACATAACACCCTCTCTCATCTCTGGCTCCGGTCTGCCCAGGAGCAGGAGGTGTTCTTGCCCGTCTGAATAGGCTACTCCCCTGACGGGGAAGGCTGCAGCAAATAGAGTCGGGAAGTTTAGCATGTTCTCTGTCTTCCAAAAATTAGCATGTCAAAAAATCTTTCCTTGCCTATGATAACTCTGGTCTCCAGGGAAACCGGGTTATAATACAATGCCGGTGGCAGGAGACAAAACCATCATGCAGGTGGGTTGCTAAGTGCTCATGCTGGGTACAGGAGCCCTAGGAATAAGAAGGTGAGGTTTTTAACCTCAGCTCTACTGTGTGGCCTGAGCAAGTTAGCTTGGTCTTCCTCAGCCTCACTCTTTTGAAAAATGGCAGTGGGGATTTTTGCTCTGCATATTTTCGATGGTAAAAAAAAAACAAACAACACCTGGAAACAGCATAAATGCCCAAAAGTAGGAAATAGGCGACATTTTGACATACTCATATCATTTCATGGTCATTAAACAATGAGGGGGTGAAATACTACCTGTTTCATGTTTAACGAGGTTTCAGGCACTGTGTTTTAATTTTCCCTCAAATCTACAAGGTTTTTACCAAGTCCATTTTATAGATGAGGTGAAGTAATTTGCCCAGAGTCACAGCTAATATGTGAAATCAGAATTAAAACCAAGGCCACCTGATCTGGAACTCACTCTGACCACAACATAATTACATAGAAATATGGTCTAATTTTAAACTTTAAAACGCAAGTTATAAAATGGAATGATTGTCAGTTATTCATTATGTGGTAATAAGCCACCACCTCAAGAAGTAACAGCTTCAGGGGCACCTGGGTTGTTCAGTTGTTAAGGGTCTGCCATCAGCTCAGGTCATGATCCCAGGGTCCTGGGATCGAGCCCCGTGTTGGGCTCCCTGCTTGGCGGGCCTGCTTCTCCCTCTCCCACTCCCCCTGCTGTGTTCCCTCTCTCACTGTGTCTCTCTCTGTCAAATAAATAAATAAAATCTTAAAAATAAAAGATGTAATGGCTTCAAATAACAACCATGTTATTTAATCAATTTTTTTCACTTTTTTATTATTATGTTATGTTAATCACCATACATTACATCATTAGTTTTTGATGTAGTGTTCCATGATTCATTATTTCCGTATATCACCCAGTGCTCCATGCAGAACGTGGCCTCTTTAATACCCATCACCAGGCTAACCCATCCTCCCACCCTCTAATGCAATTGATGGCATTTTTGAGATTCTGCAAACCAGGCTGGGCTCAGTGGGGTGGTTCTTCTGTGGGTCTTGCTGTGGGTATATTCACAGGGCAGGGCAGGTGGGGTCTGGGCTCAGCCTGGAGGCTGGAAAGACTGGGCTCTCTCTCTCCATGTGGTTTCTCCAGCAACATAGGCATTCTTCTTGCACGCCTGCTCAGGGCACCCAAGAAAGCTAAAGTGGGAGCTGCCCAGATTTCTTAAGGCTTAGGCCTGGGATTGACACAGCTTCACTTGGCCACATTCTGTTGGTTAAGCAAGTTCTGGGTGTTGGGTATTCAATACTGAATAAGACCTATGAAAAATTCCTGAATAATGCCGCATAATGGCATCAGAAACCGCGGGAAACTTGGGACCCTCTCCCACGGCCCCAGTGTCAGTGGGTGGACATAACCCAATCTGTGGGAAGTTTGTCCATCCGGCCACGGGGTGTAGCCTAGGAAAGATGACTGCGGCCGATAAAGCTGGGTTGTGACAGAAACCCAGGTTGACAGTGGAGTGCTGGTAAATGGAGGAAGGAAGTGAGGAGCAATGCCCAAACTGCAGAGGCGGGTAGCAGCGAGAACAATCATCTGTGATCAACTAATGGAAGCAAGAAAGAGGCATTCTTCCTTTCTCCCTCTTCCTAGTGTATACCACGCACCAGGAAGGTGCCCCTTGAGTTTAGCAGCGCAATCTGAGAAACTCTGTGCCTCAGAGAGCCTAGTGGATGCCTGGCATAGGCAGAGGTAGTTGAACGAATGAATGAATGAATGAGTTCAATAACCCTAAACCCTTGTTTTGTACCAGGTGCTGTTAAAATGCTTTATGTGCACATCGTATGATTTCATTTAATCTTGACGACTGCCCTTTGAAGGCAGAGAAACTAAGACACAGAAAGTTTAAGTAACTTTCCTCAGTGTCTACTAAATAAATGGATGGATAGATGAAGAGATAGGACATAAAAAGTGATAGAGATGGGAGCTCTAAGAAGTTTAATCTGGTTGAGATTTCCCATTCCTGCCGAGTTCTGAAACACCCATTTATTTTAAGATGTGCCATGGATTTATTAATAGCTTTTCAGGGGAAAACAAACAACAGATCAACACACGTACACAAATCTAATCATATCAAATACACACATCAGTTGTTTGCTAGGTCCCAATGTGGAAGCCTCCACGTGTGGGAAAACATGTGTCTTTGAATCAAGGAGTTGGGCATGTTCTATTAGCCATCAGAAGCCTAATAACCAAGCAACACTGGCAGGGATCCGGCTGACCATAGCTCTCCATTCCTGCCTCTGCTCTCAGCCTGGGACCTGCCTGACTTGCTCGGTCTCTGCTGGCTTCAAGTCTTGCCTTTTTGCTTTCTTCGTTTCCAGCTAATTGCCTTAAAATGCCCTGCTGCTAGCTGGAGGCTCTGTAACTTTGGGCTCAGCTACAGCTCCCAGCTCAGCTGTGCCCCTCCCAGCAGACCAGGGCACAGACACGAAAAGGGGAAGCAAGATCACTTCCTTCACTGAATGCAACCAGGGCCAGTTAGGATTTCTGATGCCCTCCTGGCTTGGGTCTCCAAGCACCCCCGGGGGGATCCTGGCTCATTCATTTGTGATGCAAATCAAGGAATGTCAAAAAGATAAGAGCTTCTCCACACCTGACCCCAAAATAATTATCAGAAACTTCTACAAGCTTTTCCTGCAGAAATGGGAGAGGGGAGGGGAGGTTCTGATTCTGGGATTTCTAAAATCTTTGTGAGGCACTCTTGCATTGCAATATAGTCTTCTTCTCTTTATATGGAACAGCCTTAGGGTTGAAGGAAACTATTTGCTACATTTCTAAGAACCAGTCCAACTTGATTTACTCCAAAGGGCCCCAAAGGACAACCCTACTTGAAAAATAGGTACTAGCGCTTGAGAGACACTTGACAAAGATTCTCTCCTTGAGCAAGTTCTGCTCAGGCTCCTCTGAGTGCTCTCCTTGATGAGACCCTGACCTTTGGGCTTCCTTGTCATCTCTGCATTAATTTTGGCAAAACTCCTGCTAAGTCAGGTTAGCCAGAATCCCCCACCCTCTATGTCTAACGAGGCTCCTTGTCCTCCACCTTATCCCCTGGGTGATGTCTGACCAGACTGGGCTGCCGACAGCAAGAACCCTGTGACGTCATGTAGCCAGAACCCCTCCCCCCTTCCCCTTGACGTGTCCTCTTGGTAATTTTCCATCCACTGACCCCACCCTGCTCCTTGGCTCTTCTTTGTCATATGTGGGGTTGAGCCTGATCTCTCCCCGTTCTGCAAAGCCCCATGCAGTGGTCCCTGCCCCTCTGGTGGTAGGGGGCTCGAGTCAAGCCTCCCCTCACTGTTTTTAACAGGCATCATGAATAATTGAATATTTGTTTCTTTAATGCACTTGATCCACTCTATGTGTGCAGCTTTAGTTACACTAGTGGACGTTGTTTGCAGACATAGAAATCAGGGCATATAACATGGAATTCTCTGACTCTTGTGGTATCTCCAGCATCTATCATGTACAAGTTCTTCTCAGGTATTTGTGGACTGAAATAACCAACCAATGCATTAATGAAAGAACGACTTAACGGAAAGAACTCAAAAACACGGAGGCTAAAGAGCATCCTACTGAAGAATGAATGGGTCACCAGGAAATTAAAAAAGAATTTAAAAAATTCATGGAAACCAATGAAAATGAAACACAACTGTTCAAAATCTTTGGGATACAGCAAAGGCAGTCCTGAGAGGAAAGTATATAGCAATACAAGCCTTTCTCAAGAAACAAGAAAGGTCTCAAAACACAACCTAACTGTACACCTAAAGGAGCTAGAGAGAAAACAGCAAAGAATACCTAAACCCAGCAGGAGAAGAGAAATAATAAAAATCAGAGCAGAAATCAATGAACTAGAAATCAAAAGAACAGTAGGACAGATCAATGAAACTAGGAGCTGGTTCTTTGAAAGAATTGAGAAGATTGATAAACCCCTGGCCAGACTTATCAAAAAGAAAAGAGAAATGACCCAAATCAACAAAATCATGAATGAAAGAGGAGAGATCACAACCAACACCAAAGAAATACAAACAATTATAAGAACATATTATGAGCAACTCTATGCCAGCAAATTAGATAACCTGGAAGAAATGGGTGCATTCCTAGAGATGTATCAACTACCAAAATTGAACTAGGAAGAAATAGAAAACCTGAACAGACCTATAACCACTAAGGAAATGGAAGCAGTCATCAAAAATCTCCCAACAAACAAAAGCCCAGGGCCAGATGGCTTCCCAGGGGAGTTCTATCAGATATTTAAAGAAGAATTGATACCGATTCTCCTGAAACTGTTCCAAAAAATAGAAGTGGAAGGAAAACGTCCAAACTCGTTTTATGAGGCCACCATTACCTTGATCGCAAAACCAGACAAAGACCCCATCAAAAAGGAGAATTACAAACCAATATCCTTGATGAACATGGATGCAAAAATTCTCACCAAAATACTAGCCAACAGGATCCATCAGTACATTAAAAGGATTATTCACCATGACCAAGTGGGATTTATCCCTGGGCTGCAAGGTTGGTTCAACATCCACAAATCAATCAGCGTGATACAATACATTAACAAAAGAAAGAACAAGAATCATATGATCCTCTCAATAGATGCAGAAAAAGCATTTGACAAAGTACAGCATCCTTTCTTGATCAAAACTCTTCAGAGTATAGGGATAGAGGGTACTACCTCAATATCATAAAAGCCATCTATGAAAAACCTACAGCGAATATCATTCTCAATAGGGAAAAGCTGAGAGCTTTTCCCCTAAGGTTAGGAACGCGGCCGGGATGTCCACTCTCACCACTGCTATTCAACATAGTATTAGAAGTCCTAGCCACAGCAATCAGATAACAAAAAGAAATCAAAGGCATCCAAATCGGCAAAGAGGAAGTCAAACTCTCACTCTTTGCAGATGATATGATACTGTATGTGGAAAACCCAAAAGACTCCACCCCAAAACTGCTAGAACTCATACAGGAATTCAGTAAAGTAGCAGGATATAAAATCAATGCACAGAAATCAGTGGCATTCCTATACACCAACAACAAGACAGAAGAGAGACCAATCAAGGAGTTGATCCCATTTACAATTGCACCCAAAACCATAAGATACCTAGGAATAAATTTAACCAAAGAGGCAAAGGATCTGTACTCAGAAAACTAAAAAATACTCATGAAAGAAATTGAGGAAGACACAAAGAAATGGAAAAACGTTCCATGCTCATGGATTGGAAGAAAAACATTGTGAAGATGTCAATGCTACCTAGAGCAATCTACACATTCAATGCAATCCCCATCAAAATACCATCCACTTTTTTCAAAGAAATGGAACAAATAATCCTAAAATTTGTATGGAACCAGAAGAGACCCCGAATAGCCAGAGGAATATTGAAAAAGAAAAGCAAAGCTGGTGGCAACACAATTCCAGACTCCAGCTCTATTACAAAACTGTCATCATCAAGACAGCCTGGTACTGGCACAAAAACAGACACATAGATCAATGGAACAGAATCGAGAGCCCAGAAATGGACCCTCAACTCTATGGTCTACTAATCTTTGACAAAGCAGGAAAGAACGTCCAATGGAATAAAGACAGTCTCTTCAACAAATGGTGTTGGGAAAATTGGACACCCACACGCAGAAGAATGAAACTGGACCATTTCCTTACACCACACACATAAATAGACTCCAAATGGTTGAAAGACCTAAACGTGAGAGAGGAATCCATCAAAATCCTAAAGGAGAACACAGGTAGCAACCTCTTCGACCTCAGCCGCAGCAACTTCTTCCTAGAAACATCGCCAAAGGCAAGGGAAGGAAGGGCAAAAATGAACTATTGGGATTTCATCAAGATAAAAAACTTTTGCACAGCAAAAGAAACAGTCCACAAAACCAAAAGACAACTGACAGAATGGGAGAAAATATTTGCAAATGACATATCAGATAAAGGGCTAGTATCCAAAAACTATAAAGAACTTACCAAACTCAACACCCAAACGACAAATAATCCAATCCAGAAATGGGCAGAAGACATGAACAGAC
The DNA here is from genome assembly GCF_037043125.1 of Eumetopias jubatus. Classification (NCBI taxonomy): domain Eukaryota; kingdom Metazoa; phylum Chordata; class Mammalia; order Carnivora; family Otariidae; genus Eumetopias; species Eumetopias jubatus. The sequence goes on from NW_028274818.1 coordinate 91,803,782, forward strand.
ATTTTTCCAAAGAAGACATCCAAATGGCCAGCAGGCACATGAAAAAGTGCTCCACATCGCTCGGCATCAGGGAAATCCAAATCAAAACCTCAATGAGATACCACCTCACACCCGTCAGAATGGCAAAAATTAACAAGTCAGGAAACGACAGATGTTGGCGGGGATGCGGAGAAAGGGGAACCCTTCTACACTGTTGGTGGGAATGCAAGCTGGTGCAACCACTCTGGAAAACAGTATGGAGGTTCCTGAAACAGTTGAAAATAGAGCTACCATACGATCCAGCCATTGCACTACTGGGTATTTACCCCAAAGATACAAATGTAGGGATCCGAAGGGGTACGTGCACCCCAATGTTTATAGCAGCAATGTCCACAATAGCCAAACTGTGGAAAGAGCCAAGATGTCCAACTACAGATGAATGGATAAAGAAGAGGTGGTATATATACCCAATGGAATATTATGCAGCCATCCAAAGGAATGAGATCTTGCCATTTGCAATGACGTGGTTGGAACTGGAGGGTGTTATGCTGAGTGAAATAAGTCAATCAGAGAAAGACATGTATCATATGACCTCACTGATATGAGGAATTCTTAATCTCAGGAAACAAACTGAGTGTTGCTTGAGGGATGGAGTGGCTGGGTGATAGGCATTGGGGAGGGTATGTGCTATGGTGAGCTCTGTGAATTGTGCAAGACTGTTGAATCACAGATCTGTACCTCTGAAACAAATAATGCAACATATGTTAAAAAAAAAAAGAAAAAGAAGAAGATAGCAGGAGGGGACGAATGCAGGGGAGTAAGTCTGAGGGGGAGACAAACCATGAGAGAGGATGGACTCTGAAAAACAAACTGGGGGTTCTGGAGGGGAGGGGAGTGGGGGGATGGGTTAGCCTGGTGATGGGTATTAAAGAGGGCACATTCTGCGTGGGGCACTGGGTGTTATGCACAAACAATGAATCATGAAACTAATGATGTAATGTATGGTGATTAACATAACAATAAAAACAATTAAAAAAAAAGAAAGAACGACTTAAGACGGTCCTGGAAAATCTGGACAAAAGCATGCCAGGTCAGTGGACCATCGACACCTTATGCAACCCGTGTAAATACCCACCAAGATCAGCTGGGTGCTGCTGAGTGTCAGTGGGAGGGATATGCACTGAGGTTCTGCTTAGAAGTCAGGCAATCTTTTGCTCTCATGGTCTAAGTCCCCCAGTAAACATATTTTCCTCCACAGCACAATGGAAAGTTGGGACTACACTTGGATTTTAACAACCCCCTTTAATCCATGTAGTTCATCCTCCAGGAGCTATTATGTAATTCCTCTTGGGGGACATAATGCCTTAATCCTGAGAAAATGCACCTGCATACAAAAGTAATTAAGTAGAGATGCTCATGGTGGATATTCAAGCAACGTGGCTCAAGGGGGGTTTCAGTAGCCCGCAGATGACTCCATAAAAGAAACTGTTGAAGCGGCTTCTGCCTAAAGCATCCCTGTTCTCCATGTGTGGACATCTCATCCTCCCAAAGCCCTCCTCTAGGTCTACAGGGAGTCACCACCTACCCCAGGTGGAGTTAGATGGAGGTTCTACTCCATCCTCCCATGCCTGTGGTCAAGGATTTCCAAGGACAGCTTGAGGCTCTGTATGGCCCTGAGGATCAGCCCGCTGCAGGGCTGGGTCTTCTGCCAGGAGGACCCATTCTTGCTAGCTCAGCCAGGACTGGGTAAAGAAGGACCTGTTGTTGCAGCCTGTTCACTGTGGATGCCCAGAGAGGGGCTTTCACTCTTTGCTGGTTTAGCCTTTAGTTAATGTGTCTGTTAGCATACACATTACAGTTTTGTTACAATGTGGTATCTTTGCTTTTTGCTGGGAACTCTTCTAAGTGCTTTATTACGTTAATTCATTTCCTCCTTATACCTCCCCTACCAGACAGGGACGGTTTTATTATCCCCACCCACCCATGCAATGTGCAGAAGGTGAAACTGAGACCCAGAGAGGTTGAGCAGCTTGCGTAAGATCACACAGCGAGTGTTCAGAGGAACTGGGAGGTAGAATTGGTTTTAGGACCTGCTTTCTTAAGCACTAGGCTTTTGCTGTCAGCTTTTGCCACTAGGCTGTAAGTTTGTTACAGGCAGGGACAGTGCCTGCAATGTAACTTTTTACCATGCAATCTTGACCCAGTTTTAGCCCTCGCCTAGGGGCCAGTCATTTTCTCTTCTTAAGCAGCTAATTAAGTTCACACTTCAACACTTCTCTGATAAGACAGTCACACGAGGCACCCATCCTAAGTGCCCTGGGGCCAAGGACCAGATAGCTAGGGATAGCCCCTATTTCCCAGAGCCCACCGCAAGCATTAGCCAACCCACAGGGAGACCACGAAACCCAGCTCTCCCCACCCCGCTTGCCAAACTTAAGCTGCCCCCTACAGCTCCAGCTTGCTATTCCCCTGTTCCCCAACGCATCTCCACGTGGCCCTGCCTGGCAGCCTTGTGTCCCGTGGAGCTGTGAGGAAGATTTCTGCCTCTCATCTCGCCAAGTGCCGGTATACATGCCCCGCCACTGAAAGACTATTTCAATTGTATGAAACACCTTATTCATTTCCGTGAGCCTTTCAGCATTGCAAACAGGACTTGGTATCAGGCAGAAAATGCTCCTAAGTATTTTGGGTAGAGAAAGAGACAGAGGAAGGGGGCAGAACTGGGGAGAGAAAGAGAGGAAGAAGGAAGAGAGGAAGGGTGAGGTGGGGGAGGGCGTGGGGGGAGAAAATGATGTGACTCCAGGAGACACAGAGCTGGTCACAAGCAACATCCCTATTGCCCGGCCACCTCTTCCTAGACCCTGACACACAGTCCAGCGTGCATTCGCTCTCCTTTTGATCAATGATGTGCTAGAGTCTAAGTGTCCAAATTGGATTTGGTGCTGCATTTCTGGGTTCCTGATGGCAAAAAGAACATCATGGTGGTTAAAGGTCAAGCACTGGAATCAAAATCCAGCTCTACCACCTACTCGCTTTAGGCCAAAGGACAAATTACTTCAATGTCCCTGAACTGTGGCTTCCTTTTTTATCAATAGGTCATCATCCCTACTTCATAGGGCTTATGGGAACATTTAAAACCATGAAGACGGGAAGGCAATGAGTGTGTGGTGCAAATGGCAGGCCCTGGTGTGCGTTCTGGGGGAGCTGCGTGGATCTTCCAGGAGAGAAGGAACAGCAAAGCATCTCCTTTCCCATTTCAGGCTCACACACAGGAAGAAAGCAGAAAAACTTGTATGCTCTGGGCACCCAACACATGCCAGGCGTGGCCATGTATTTTTTTTTCCATCCTCACGAGGACGTGTGAATCATTAACCAGTAATCAGAGATGTTAGTTGAGTGACTCCTGGGCTCCCTGAGGGCATCTGCTACCCAGCAGGTGTCACCCACAGAAAGAAGTAATAGAGGGGACTTCCAATGTCAATTTTCATGGCTCTCAGGATGCAATCAAGAATGTCTATGTAGCCTCTACCTTCCCCCATAGGCTATCTGTTGACCCAGTCCACGAGAACTGGATTAAACACCATCTCAGCATATGATGAACAGTCAGAAGAGCATAGTAATAAAAAAGAATTTAGAATGAGACAGATATGTCTAGCCATGATCCTTCGACCTGCCAGTTTAACCGCTCTGAGCTTTATTGTCCTCCTCTGTAAAATGGTGATTGTGAGAGTTACCGGTCTCAGAAGTTTGTTGCGAGGATTAGATGAGATCATGTCCTTAAATATTGTGTTTATCTGATGATACAGGGGCCTAACCAAAAAAGGCAGATTTTTCTCATTAAATAAGAAACAGAGAGGTAGGCAGTACATGACACACCATCACCATCGAGGCTCAGATTCTTTTGTTTTCCTGCACTGCCATTTTTTTTAATTTTAGTTTATTATGTTAAATAAATTTAAAATAAAATTTTAAAAAATGCCATTCTTGGCATGAGTTTCTTCCCCTCTTGATCGCAAGGTGGCTGCTGAATCCTGACCATTATATTCACATTCCAAGCAAGACAGAGAGAGAGAAAGAGAGAGAGTAAAGGCAAAAGACCATCAAGTATCCCTTCAGTCAGACTCTATCACGTGGCCACTTTAGCCACAGGAAATCCTGGGAATATTTTTTTCTGTGTACATTGCCATTCTGAACAAAATCACAGACCTGTTAATAAGGCGTAAGTTGAGATTGAATATAAATACACAGTCAGTAATATCAGTAGGAAAATCACTTTAGACAGGGCCTGACACATAGTAAATGCCTAATAAGGCTTAGCTATTATAAAGGTGATAACAACTTATGATTTTTATTCAATCCTCACTCCTCCTAGGACTGGAGACTGACCCTGAAGCCACAGTCTCATTTATATGCAGGCCCTGCCATTTTCCTGAGCTCCTGTCACCCGAGAATGAGGTTCTGTTTCCTTAGTCCCGGTCACTGCTCAGAACCAGCATGCTGTGGTCGGAAGTGTCTCCAAGAACAACTACACGGCCCTCCGGTCCCATCACTTCCATTGCCTCCTTGTCTCATTGGCCTCAATTGTCTCTTGGACTATCCAGTTTCTCGCCTGGCACATGAGTTCTCTTGGAAGTTACCAATAAAGCCTAGATGAAAAACTGGGACCCCCTTCCAGTGTCCTTCGAGCTTCCTATCCCAGTAATCACACAGAAGCTGGCCGGTACTTTTCTTCTGGATGCTCTCTAGTCTCTGTTCCAGCCACATGCCTCCTTCACCAGGAAATCACCTTAATCATTAATCACCTTAGGGAGCGTCATAGAGAGTGGGTGGAGATTTCACGGGGGTCTGTGCTCAGCTAGAGCAATCCCCATGCAAATATCACTGCAACAAACATCCATATGCCAGTTTCCCCAGTGTAGGAGTTTCTTTAAAGTATAAACCTGGGAGTGAAATTGCATGGCCATTGGGTATTCCCATCCTTAACTTTACTATATATATTTCCAAATTGCTTACCAAGTTGTTCAAATTTACAATTGCACCGGCTGTGGGTAAGATATTCAGTTTCTCAACATCCTCACCCACAATTAATGTCGTTGGACTTTTTAATGTTTTGCAATTACAATTCTGTAACGTGGTGTTTCTTTGATCTTGTATTTTATATTTTCGTGATTACTGGGGGAAGGGACATCTTTTTATGTGTTTCCTAGCCATTCATAATCTATAGAATCTCAAAGGCACTGTTCATGTATAAATTTGTTATCCAGTGCATAATTATTGATTTTGAGCTGTGGAGGAGAAAATTCCATTTGTTGCTGAGCCCCAGCCCTGCCTGGGTGTAGTAAAAACATAGTTCTTTTTTTAAAATATTTTTATTGTTATGTTAATCACCATACATTACATCATTAGTTTTTGATTTAGTGTTCCATGATTCATTGTTTGTGCATAACACCCAGTGCTCCACGCAGAATGTGCCCTCTTTAATACCCATCACCAGGCTAACCCATCCCCCACCCCTCCCTTCTAGAACCCTCAGTTTGTTTTCAGAGTCCATCGCCTCTCATGGTTCTTCTCCCCATCCGACTTACTCCCCTTCATTCTTCCCCTCCTGCTATCTTCTTTTATTTTCTTAACATATATTGCATTATTTATTTCAGAAGTACAAATCTGTGATTCAGCAGTCTTGCACAATTCACAGCGCTCACCATAGCACATACCCTCCCCGATGTCTATCACCCAGCTACCCCATCCCTCCCACACCCCCCACCACTCCAGCAACACGCACTTTGTTTCCTGAGATTAAGAATTCCTCCTGTCAGTGAGGTCATATGATACATGTCTTTCTCTGATTGACTTATTTCACTCAGCATAACACCCTCCAGTTCCATCCACGTCATTGCAAATGGCAAGATCTCATTCCTTTGGATGGCTGCATAATATTCCATTGGGTATATATACCACCTCTTCTTTATCCACTCATCTGTCAATGGACGTTTGGCTCTTTCCACAGTTTGGCTATTGTGGACATTGCTGCTCTAAACATCGGGGTGCACGTACCCCTTTGGATCCCTACATTTGTATCTTTGGGGTAAATACCCAGTAGTGCAATGGCTGGATCGTATGGTAGCTCTATTTTCAAATTTTGAAGAAACTCCACACTGTTTTCCAGAGTGGTTGCAGAGGCTTGCATTCCCACCAACAGTGTAGGAGGGTTCCCCTTTCTCCGCATCCCCGTCAACATCTGTCGTTTCCTGACTTGTTAATTTTTGCCATTCTGACGGGTGTGAGGTGGTATCTCATTGAGGTTTTGATTTGGATTTCCCTGATGCCGAGCGATGTGGAGCACTTTTTCATGTGTCTGTTGGCCATTTGGATGTCTTCTTTGGAAAAATGTCTGTTCATGTCTTCTGCCCATTTCTGATTTGGATTATTTGTTCTTTGGGTGTTGAGTTTGATAATTTCTTCATAGATTTTGGATACTAACCCTTTATCTGATATGTCATTTGCAAATATGTTCTCCCATTCTGTCAGTTGTCTTTTGGTTTTGTGGACTGTTTCCTTTGCTGTGCAAAAGCTTTTGATCTCGGTGAAATCCCAATAGTTAATTTTTGCCCTCGCTTCCCTTGCCTTTGGCGATATTTCTAGGAAGAAGTTGCTGCGGCTGAGGTCAAAGAGGTTGCTACCTGTGTTCTCCTTTAGAATTTTGATGGATTCCTGTCTCACGTTTAGGTCTATCAACCATTTGGAGTCTATTTTTGTGTGTGGTGTTAAGGAAATGGTCCAGTTTCATTCTTCTGCATGTGACTGTCCAATTTTCCCAACACCATTTGTTGAAGAGACTGTCTTATTTCCATTGGACATTCTTTCCTGCTTTGTCAAAGATAAGTAGACCACAGAGTTGAGGGTCCATTTCTGGGCTCTCTATTCTGTTCCATTGATCGATGTGTCTGTTTTTGTGCCAATACCATACCGTATTGACGATGACAGTTTTGTAATAGAACTAGAAGTCCGGAATTGTGATGCCACTGGCTTTGCTTTTCTTTTTCAATATTCCTCTGGCTATTCGGGGTCTCTTCTGGTTCCATACAAATTTTAGGATTATTTGTTCCATTTCTTTGAAAAAAGTGGATGGTATTTTGATGGGGATTGCATTGAATGTGTAGATTTCTCTAGGTAGCATTGACATCTTCACAATGATTGTTCTTCCAATCCATGAGCATGCAACGTTTTTCCATTTCTTTGTGTCTTCCTCAATTTCTTTCATGAGTATTTTTATAGTGTTCTGAGTGCAGACCCTTTGCCTCTTTGGTTAGATTTATTCCTAGGTATCTAATGGTTTTGGGTGCAATTGTAAATGGGATCGACTCTTTGATTTGGCTCTCTTCTGTCTTGTTGTTGGTGTATAGGAATGCCACTGATTTCTGTGCATTGATTTTATATCCTGCTACTTGACTGAATTCCTGTATGAGTTCTAGCAGTTTTGGGGTGGAGTTTTTTTGGGTTTTCCACATACAGTATCATATCATCTGCAAAGAGTGAGAGTTTGGTTCCTCTTTGCTGATTTGGATGCCTTTGATTTTTTTTGTTGTCTGATTGCTGTGGCTAGGACTTCTAATACTATGTTGAATAGCAGTGGTGATAGTGGACATCCTTGCCGCGTTCCTGACCTTAGGAGAAAAGCTCTCAGCTTTTCCCCATTGAGAATGATATTCGCTGTAGGTTTTCATAGATGGCTTTTTTGATATTGAGATATGTACCCTCTATTCCTATACTCTGAAGAGTTTCATCAAGAAAGGATGTGGTATTTTGTCAAATGCTTTTTCTGCATCTATTGAAAGGATCATATAATTCTTGTTCTTTCTTTTGTTAATGTATTGTTACCACGTTGATTGATTTATGGATGTTGAACCAACCTTGCAACCCAGGCATAAATCCCACTTCGTCATGATGAATAATCCTTTCAATGTACTGTTGGAACCTATTGGCTAGTATTTTGGTGAGAATTTTTCATCCATGTTCATCAAGGATATTGGTCTGCAATTCTCCTTTTTGATGGGGTCTTTGTCTGGTTTGGGGATCAAGGTGATGGTGGCCTCATAAAATGAGTTTGGAAGTTTTCCTTCCATTTTTATTTTTTGGAACAGTTTCAGGTGAATGGGTATTAATTCTTCTTTAAATGTTTGGTAGAATTCCCCTGGGAAGCCATCTGGCCCTGGGCTTTTGTTTGTTGGGAGATTTTTGATGACTGCTTCAATTTCCTTAGTGGTTATAGGTCTGTTCAGGTTTTCTATTTCTTCCTGGTTTAATTTTGGTAGTTGATACCTCTCTAGGCATGCACCCATTTCTTCCAGGTTATCTAATTGCTGGCATAGAGTTGCTCATAATATGTTCTTATAATTGTTTGTATTTCTTTGGTGTTGGTTGTGATCTCTCCTCTTTCATTCATGATTTTATTGATTTGGGCCCTTTCTCTTTTCTTTTGGATCAGTCTGGCCAGGGGTTTATCAATCTTGATAATTCTTTCAAAGAACCAGCTCCTAGTTTCGTTGATCTGTCCTACTGTTCTTTTGGTTTCTATTTCATTGATTTCTGCTGATCTTTATTATTTCTCTTCTCCTGCTGGGTTTAGGCTTTATTTGCTGTTTTTTCTCTAGCTCCTTTAGTTGTAGGGTTAGGTTGTGTATTTGAGACCTTTCTTGTTTCTTGAGAAAGGCTTGTATTGCTATGTACTTTCCTCTCAGGACTGCCTTTGCTGTATCCCAAAGATTTTGAACAGTTGTGTTTTCATTTTCATTGGTTTCCGTGAATTTTTTTAATTCTTCTTTAATTTCCCGGCTGACCCATTCATTCTTTAGTAGGATGCTCTTTAGCCTCCATGTATTTGAGTTCTTTCCGACTTTCCTCTTATGTTTGAGTTCTAGTTTCAAAGCATTGTGGTCTGATAATAAGCAAGGAATAATCCCAATCTTTTGGTACCAGTTGAGACCTGATTTGTGACCTAGAATGTGATCAATTCTGGAGAATGTTCCATGGGCACTAGAGAAGAATGTGTATTCCATTGCTTTGGGATGGAATGTTCTGAATATGTCTGTGAAGTCCATTTGTTCCAGTGTTTCATTTAAAGTCTTTATTTCCTTGTTGATCTTTTGCTTAGATGACCTGTCCATTTCAGTCAGGGGGGTGTTAAATCTCCCACTATTATTGTATTGTTGTCAATGTGTTTCTTTGCTTTTGTTATTAATTGCATTATATATTTGGCTGCTCCCATGTTCGGGGCATAGATATTTACAATTGTTAGATCTTCTTGTTGGAGAGACCCTTTAAGTAGGATATAGTGTCCTTCTTCATCTCTTATTACAGTCTTTTATTTTAAAATCTAATTTGTCTGATATAAGGATTGCCACCGCAGCTTTCTTTTGGTGTCCGTTAGCATGGTAAATGGTTTTCCACCCCCTCACTCTCAATCTGGGGGTGTATTTGGGTCTAAAATGAGTCTTTTGCAGACAGGATATCGATGCGTCTTGGTTTTTAATCCAATCTGATAGCCTGTGTCTTTTGATTGGGGAATTTAGCCCATTTACATTCAGGGTAACTATTGAAAGATATGAATTTAGTGCCATTGTATTGCCTGTAAGGTGACTGTTACTGTATATTGTCTGTGTTCCTTTCTGATCTATGCTGCTTTTCGGGTCTCTCTTTGCTTAGAGGACCCCTTTCAATATTTCTTGGAGGGCTGGTTTCATGTTTGCAAATTCCTTTAGTTTTTGTTTGTCCTGGAAGCTTTTTATCTCTCCTTCTATTTTCAATGACAGCCTATCTGGATATAGTATTCTTGGCTGCATATTTTTCTCGTTTAGTGCTCTGAAGATATCATGCCAGTCCTTTCTGGCCTGCCAGGTCTCTGTGGATAGATCTGTTGCCAATCTAATGTTTCTACCATTGTAGGTTACAGATCTCTTCTCCCGAGCTGCTTTCAGGGTTTTCTCTTTGTCTCTGAGACTTAAAAGTTTTACTATTAGATGTTGGGGTGTTGACCTATTTTTTTTATTTTGAAAGGGGTTCTCTGTGCCTCTTGGATTTTGATGCCTGTTTCCTTCCTCACATTAGGGAAGTTCTCTGTTATAATTTGCTCCAATATACCTTCTGCCCCTCTCTCTCTTTCTTCTTCTTCTGGGATCCCAATTATTCTAATGTTGTTCCGTCTTATCATATCGCTTATCTCTCTAATTCTGCCCTCGTCATCCTGTAGTTGTTTCTCTCTCTTTTTCTCAGCCTCTATGTTCCATCATTTGGTCTTCTATATCGCTGATTCTCTCTTCTGCCTCAGTTAGCCTAGCAGTTAGTGCCCCCATTTTTTATTGCACCTGATGAATAGCCTTTTTGTTTTCGATTTGGTTAGATTTTAGTTCTCTTATTTCTCCAGAAAGGGTTTCTCTAATAACTTCCACGCTTTTTTCAGCCCAGCTAGTATCTTTAAAGTCATGATTCTGAACTCTAGTTCCAACATGGTACTAATGTCCATATTGAGTAGGTCCCTGGCAGACGGTACTACCTCTTGTTCTTTTTGCTGAGGTGATATTTTTCATCTTGTCATTTTGTCCAGAGGAGAATAGATGAATGAGAGAACAAAATGCTAACAGGTTAACAATGTCCGCAACGAATATACTCTATACAAATCAGAGAAGACCTGAAGCCAGGGGAAAAGAAAGGGAAAGAAAGAAAAAATAAAAAAAGAAAAAGATAAAGATAAAAACAAACAAAAATAGAACAATACAAAAAAAACAATATGATCAATTATGATCAGGATAGTGCAGAGATCAGTGCCACACACTAGATTTTGGGCGTATTTTGGTCTGTTAGAAGAAAGTGCCTCCTAAAATTTTAAAGGAAGAAAGACTCCTATATGTACAAAATAAGCGTTGATACAATGAAGGGATGGAAGATGACTGTAAAGATGAAAATTATAAAAGATTTTATAAAAGGAGTTCATAAGAAGTTTTCTGAAAAAAGAAAGAAGATTTAAAAAAAAGAAAAGAAAAGAAAAAGGGAGAGAATGTGATCAGGCAGGAGACTAGAAGAAAGCCATACACTAGTGATTTAGGGTATATTTTATCTCAGAATTTTAAAGAGAGAACAACTTATATATATATGCCCAAAATAAGGGTAACTACTATGAAGGGATAAAATATGACTCTAAAAATGAAAAATAAAAATGTTTTTTTAAAAAAGGGATTGATAAGATGTTGGTTGAAAAGGGGAAAAAGAAAAATTCAAAAAAAAAAGTTAAAAAAATTAACTTTGAAAAACTAATGAATCATGGTAAAAAAAGCCATGAATTCTATGTGCAGTATTCCCCTAGCGCTGGAGTTCTCCCGTTCTCCTTGATCGGTAAACTTGGTCTTGGCTTGCTGGCTGTTCGTGCTGATCTTCTGGGGGAGGGGCCTGTTGCTGTGGTTCCCAAATGTCTTTGCCAGAGGTGGAATTGCCCTGCCCTTGTCTGTCTGGGCTAAGCAAGCTGCTAGGGTTTGCTCTCAGGAGCTTTTGTTCCCTGCAAGCTCTCGGTACAGCTTTGGAGGACCAGAGTGAAAATGGTGGCCTCCCAATCTCCGCCCGGAGGAGGTGAGAACTCGGGGCCCCGCTCCTCAGTGCGCCCCCAGAGAAAAGCAGTCACTCCCGTCTCCCCAGTCTCTGGCCGCACTCCCTGCTCACCCGGCCTGTGACCGAGTGTTTCTATCTCTGGCACCCGACCCCATGTGGAGTCTCCAAACCCAGCATATCCCTGCAGTGCACTCCCGCGCCTCTCCTCCCGGGGGAGGAAGGGGAGTCTCCCCAGCTCTGCCACTTGTTTGGTCCCTGCTGGAAGAGCAGTGGCCTGACTGGGCCACGGATCACAGTTTATGGCAACCCTGGGCTGAGAGCTAGCTCCTCAGCTCCATCTCTGCAGCCGGCTTCCCTGCTCCGATACCCGGGAGCTCTGCCGCACTCAGGCACCCCCGGTCTTTCTGTGACCCCGAGGGTCCTGAGACCACACTGTCCCACGAGGGTTCCACTCCCAGCTTAGCCACTGGAGTGACGTCCCTCAGCGGAGCTGACTTCTAAAAGTTCCGATTTTGTGCTCCACTGCTCTATCCCTTGCCAGAAGCGGCCGACGGAGGCCCCCTCCCCCGCCGTCTATCCTCCCAAATATCGCCTCGGATTCACTTCTCTGCACGTCCTACCTTCCAGTAAGTGGTTGCTTCTCTGTTCAGAGAGTTGTTGCTACTCTCTTCTTCGATCTCCTGTTGAGTTCGTAGGTGTTCAGAATGGTTTGATCCCTATTCAGCTGAATTTCTGAGACTAGAAGAAATCCAGGTCTCCTACTCCTCCGCCATCTTGCTCTGCCCTAAAAAACATAGTTCTTTTTTGAAAAAGGGCCTGCAAATCTGCATTGGGGTCTCTGAGCTAGGACTCAGGAATCAAGGTCCAGGGAAGGGGAGCCAGGGTTGAGTCAGGTTACAGAGACAACAAAGAACCCAGAATTCTAAACCAGGAGCCATTAAAAGGGCAGGATTCAGATGATTCATAGCCAGGGTCCAAACAGCATTTTAGGGGACATAAGTTGAGCTCACAATGAAAGGTGGCTTACAGTTCAGGCTCCAGGTAGAAGAAAAAATTAGGGTAAGGGTTTCTAGGCAAGCCAGGAGCCACTCTGTCTCAGTCCAAGTAGAGTAGTGCCCCTGAACCATGATACTATAGTTCACAAGGAAAAGTTTGTCAGAATAGGAGAATGGCACTTTTGGGTTGGGGGTAGTGGGGAGAGACAGGTCTTATGGGCTGTGCCTAGCATGGAAGGGCAGGAGCATGAAAAGACCAAGACGGCAAGATCTGTTGGTTAGGGGAGAGGGCGTGCGATGTAGCAGAGACTGCCTGTGACATCAATTCTCTCCTCTTGCTTTCACTGTGAACCCCTATTTTATGTAGTGTGACCATGTGCCCAGTGATAATACTACTTTTCTAAGCCTTCCTTTGAGACTAGGCTTGGCCAATGAGTTGCTAGTGGAAATCATTGAGTGGAGCGTCTAGGAAATCTCTTTAACAGGGGCTTACTCAGGAGGAATAGATGTTTTTCTCTTGATCTTTCTCATCTTGCTTGGAATGTGCTGCGAAGGCTGGAGCTCCTGCAGCTATGGCATAGGTTTGAGGGTAGTGGAAGAAAAAACAGAAGATCCCTAAAGACTCTGGAAACCAGCAAATCAATCCCAAACTACTTATGTCTGGATTTCTTTCATGTGAAAGAATATGCTTCTAAATTGTTTAAAGCACTGTAAATGGCTTTCTGTTAGTAGCAAAAGTAAGGTAAGTTATTTAGAAAGTCACTGGAATTTCAGCACATTGGAGTGTATATGGGTGGGGAGAGGGAAATGTTAATGACAGAGCAGGATGGATACAAAATTTCATTAAATATCAAATGATGCATGAGCAAAGACTATAATTCTTTTCCAGGCTTTGTACCTTTAAATGTGACACCACACTGGGTCAGGTCATTAGCAGCCAAGGATTTCTAAATAGACATGATCACTTGGCTTTAAAAATTATTCCAGCCTTCCAGTTCCAATGTGGGGATGTTCCAACCTTTTCATTTTGCAGTTGGAGAAACTGAGTTATGGATAGAGGACATTATTTGCCCAAGTTTACAGAACAACATATCAAAGCCAGGTTTCCTGATACCTTCCAATATCCGTGCTGACATCCTGTCCCTTGTGCCTTATCACTCTAACTCTAAAATAAGAATATTGCAGTGGCGTGCCTTCCAAATACCATTTCTTTATCATCCTAAGGAACCAGCCTCCTGAGTATCAACCAAGCCCTGCACGCATATTGGGCACTGTTTCCATAGACATAACCCTCCCATTGACACAGAAATCCTGGCATTCCTTCAAGTTCATTAAAATGGGATTTTTGCAGCATTTACCTTTGCCCAAGCAATAACCATTTTCACTCTGGGAAATTTGTTCTCAAGGAATTTCCACGTCTTATTGTTGGTTGAATGTAATGAGCTATCCCCAAAATGTGGTGCTAAGAGCTTTCTTATGTTTAAAATGAAAAGGGATCCAAGCATTTGCTCTGAACGTCTTTGGCACGTACCCATGCCTTCCCACCCTGGTTGGCGTTTATGTCCCACCCTGCTCCTGACCCACCACGATCCTGGAATTAGTCAGGTCACCCTGAAGTAGGACCTTCTGTGACCGGCTTGGAAGTGAATTTCATTGGGACTGCATTCTTGGGACTGTGCTGGGTTAGGTGGATACGTATGTGGTCTGAGGACTGAGTCCAAAGGGAAAAATCATCTCCATGTTTAGTTTGAAGGATCTCATTACTGGGTCCTCTAATCATTCAGGGACTGCTGTCTTTGTGCCTCTGGAGGAAGTCAGATATTCACCGTGGAAGCCAGTGTCCATAGTTCTGCTTTCCAATAGTGCTATTTGGAAGAATCAGAGACAAGGTCAAGAGTGAAGGGCGGCTAGGGGACCCTTACAATTGGATTTGACTTGTCTCTGTTCAGCCCTGTTGACCATCAGCTGGAAGAAAGATGGAGGTGGGATAGGAGGGCAATGGGAAAAACTGGACAGGAAACAATGTATACACTGTGTACAGGGTACACTTGTCCACTGTCTATATCCACTGTACAGTGGACTTGGACTCTGGCCAGACTGAGATCCATGTGGATACTAGGACCAGGCTCAGGAACCTGGATTGTAGGTAGAATAGTCCAATAGGACCTCCTTACCAGTGAGGTGGGGGGTCTTGTCCTATCAGAGATCCCAACTCAGATGCCTGGAGCCTGCAAGCAGGAAACAAATGATTGGAGGCATGACTCTACAGTGAAGGAGACTATAGCAAACTACAGAAGGTGAGCCCTACCTCCAAAATAGTCCAATGACCTGTTCTCCAAAACATCAGTCTGGCTAGATAAAGTGCAGTTACATGCAAACCAACAAACTGTGACCTCTGATGAGGTAGGGAGTTTAGGAGAAGCAGGAGAATTTGCAATTTAGAGGCCACCTGGGTATCCAGGCTTTGTATTTGGGGTTCCAGATCCAGCATTTGATGGGCATCTCGAGGTCAGAGGGGCAAGACTCAGCACCATTCATTTGCTGATTCATTCAACACTCTTTGATCAGCTACTCTGTGTCAGGTCAGGTGCTGGGCACTGGGGACACGAAGAGGACAAGGAGGGACTGTAATGTGGAGTCAGGGAAGGCGGCATCATTCCAGCACCTTCGGGCAGGAGCCAAGGCTGCTGATGAAGTTGGCTCAGGGACGGGAAGGGCAGGCAAGCACGTGGGTGTCCTCAGCCTCCAGGATCTGAGAAAGACCGAGGCAGGAACTCCTAGCTGGGAATTCTGCTCCAGTGACAAATCCAGGGCTGGGCTGTGCAGCCAGGGTTAGCCAAGTGAGGGAGGCGGGCCCAGTGAAAGTGGCCACTGCAGGAATTTAATAAGCATTGGAACATTTACAGAGACACCTCCCTATTGGAGCACACAGCCTCATTTCTGAGCTTCAAAATGTTTGATGTTGGACATCTGACTCTGTTCCAAGTTCCCAGCCAGCTCTGCAGAGGCCCTGCATCCTAAGGAGTATCCTTTGAAGGAGCCAGGGCTGTCAATGGAGTTGTACTAATTAAGCAAGCAGAGCATACTCAAATGCCTGTCCTCATTTGCAATTCAGTGTCTATAATTTGTCAAAAAAAAAAAAAAAAAGAAAGTCCTCTCTGTAAGATTATATCCAAGTTGGTGAGAGAGACTGCCTTAGTCACCATTTATGGGGTACCGAGCATTGGCTAAATGTCCTGCCTGCATAACAAAGGGGAGCGTTGGGGTTTTGATTCCATTTTACAGATAAGGAAAGTGGAGTTCAGGGAAATGAAGTCTTCCCCTACCAGCCACCCAGCTGGTAAGGGACAAAGTCTGGGTTTCCATCATTCATTTGTAACAGTGGTTCTCTGTCCCTCAGGGCACGTTGGACGATGTCTGGAGACATTTTTCATTGTCACAGTTTGGGATGGGAGATGTTTTTGGCATCTCATGAGTAGGGACCAGAGCTTCTGCTGAGTACCTTGCAGGGCGGGGAACAGCACCCCACAACACGGCATTGTTTGGACCCAAAGGTCAATTGTGCCAAGTCAAGATCGAGAAAGCCTGATATTTTCCAAAAGAGCAGGATTTAAATCTGCTGGCCTGACAGTAATGGTGTGATTTGGGGGAAGTCAGTGAACTTCTCTGAGCCTCATTTAACATCATATTTAAAATGGAAGGTGTGAAGAATATGAAAGATAGCATGTGAAAATAACTAGATAGATGATAGATAGATAGATAGATAGATAGATAGATAGATAGATAGATAGATGATAGATAGATGCATGGTTGGATGGATGAATGGATGGACAGATTGATAAATAGATAGATGATGGATGCATGGATGGATAGATGGATAGATAAATAGATAGAGAGGTACCAAGAAAGCCTTCAGCCTCAGGATGGAAATCATGCAATCTTAGTGTCATAGGGGGTTCTTAAAGATCAGCATTCAACCCAGTTTACAGGTGGAGACACCAAGGCTCAGAATGTATGTCCCAGATATTTATTTGTTTGCCTTTCCAGCTTCCAGTTCCCCTTTTGGGAATAGTACCTTCACTCCCCTTGGGGAAACATGCTCCCGCCCAGTCACAGTGATGTGATTAGGGTGTAAATGACCCTACCCTTGATTCCAGGAGTAGACATATGACACTGACCTAGCCAATCAGAATGTTCCATCTCCCTAGTCTTTACAATTTGTTCAGGAATGTACCCAAGACCCACTTGGGGCCAGTGAGAATAGATATGACTCCTTCTGGACATGTTGACTGTGAGCTATGAGGATGGAAAACCTATAGAGAAAGTCAACTTAGAGTCACGACAACTCTGCCTAAGCAGTACCAAGAAGCAGAGAAAGAGAATACAAGAGATCTAGCCCTGGGCATGTTGTTTGAACCTCTGGATCCAGCCATGCCTGAGGCTTGCTTTTCATTTACACGAGAGTCCAATAAATCCTTTTTTGCTTCAAGCAGTTGCAATTGAGTTTCTATTTCTTGGTAACACAAGGAACACAGAAATACAGGGAACACAGAGCAAAATTCTTTGTCTAAATCAGAAACTAAGCTACATCTGGACTAGACCCTCTGTCTAGTGTGTTTTTGTCATTTTATTGAAGTGTAACATTTATCCTGCATACATATCTGTACACTACATGGATATAGGGAGAGAGAATGCACAAATTATCAGTGTACAGCTCAACCAGTGTCCACAAATCAAAGACACTTGTGTAACCACCCTCCGCATTCCCCTTTACTCCTGCTCACCACCCTCCCAAATGTAACCACTCCCCTTGTTTCTAACAGCACAGGGTAGTTTTGCCTGTTGTTTGTTTGCTTTATTTTATTTTGTTCACAAATCTGCACTCTGGGCAGGACCTGGACAGCTTGTCTCTGCTCTATTGAGTCTCAGCGGGGGCAGCTCAGAGACCAGGGGCTAGAGTCAGTTAGAGACTCCCTCACATGCCTGGCATCCAGCCTGGGAGGGCACGAAGAGTGGGGCCTCCCCTGACATCTCTCTTAGTGCGGTTTCCCCAGCCCCGCAGGTTCAGGCTAGCCATTCCTTCCATAGTGGTCCAGACTTCAAAAGTATGTGTCCCATGAGCGAGCACTAGGCTCAGAGGTCACGTAGCTTCTCTTCCACCCAAACCCGCTCCAATTCTGGGAGGCAAGCAGGACCTCAATGGAGGTGTCAGCTTCATGGGGCCAGAATATGCTTTCTGTTGACCTTGAAATTTATATAAATAGAATATAGAGTATGTCCTCTTTTGTGGCTACTTTCTTTCCCACAACACTTTATTGATGAGATTTACTGATAATATTACAGCATTTGTATTTTATGTCTTCCCATCTGTTACGGACTGAATGTTTGTGCACCCCCTCAAATTCATATGTTGAAATTCTAACCCCCAACGTGATGACATTTGGAAGTAGAGCCTTTGGGAGATGATTAAGTCGTGAGGGTGGAGCCCTGGTGAATGGGATTAGTGCCCTAATAAAAGGGACCCCAGAGAGTTCTCCTGCCGTCTTCCTGCCTTGCAGGGACACAGCAGGAAGACAGCTGTCTGTGAACCAGGAAACGATTACCCCAACAATGAATCTGCTGTGCCTCCAGAGCTGCGAGAAGTAAATATTGGTTGCTTAAGCCCCTGGTCTATGGTATTTTGTTATAGCAGCTCAAACTGATGGAGACAGCCTTGCTGTATAGTACCCCACTGTGTAACTACACCCCATATTCTTGTCCCTTGTAGTATAGACATTTAGGCCCTTTCCAGGTGGGGCCATCATCAATAGTGTCATTATGAACATTCTTGTGGATGTCTTTTGGTACACATTTCTATGGAAAATGCCAGGTTCTAGGATGTGTGTGTGTGTTCACCTTTAGGAGATCCTGACACTGATCCTTTTCTTTGGTGGTTGTGCAAACACACACAGTCTTCCTGCAGCGCAAGAGGGTCCCAGCTGCCCCAGGTCCTCACCCACACCTGTAGTTCCTGTTTTCTTTGTTTCAACCACACTGCTGGATGTGACGATCTGGTGTTCTGCTAACGGTATCAATTCTGCCTGACTTGAGATCAGGCCGCACGCTTTGTAGATATTCAAAAAAGTTTGCACACAAAAGGATGTTTGCCTGACTCTGCCTTAGCCACCCTGGACTCCTACAGGGACTATCAACATGAACTTCTAGAGCCCAGCTGTGGAGTCAGGTTGATGGATGTCCCCTCACAGGGGTCAGATGCATCTATCAACATCTTTTCTGCCCCTGCTACTAAGTTTTTATCCCGTGGCCTGTCATTCTGTTAAACTTGGACCAGGAGACATCTGTAGCCTCAGGGAAGGGTTTTAGAGAAGAAAAAAAAACAGAGAAAAGTGCTTTTGGAGTTTCAAAAGCCGGAGTGCTGCAGCTTTGGGAAGACTAGAAGATCCGAATCATCTTATCTTATTTTATTTATTTGTTTATTTATTTATTTAGTTAGTTAGTTATTTTTACCACAAACCTCCAAGAATATAGAAGATTCGGGACTGAGGAGCGGGGATAAAGAGGGAAGGTGGGATCGGGGGTGGGGTTGGCAGAATCGTAGCCCCCACAGAGATGTTATGTTCTAATCCCTGGAAAATTCGCATGTGATAAAGCTAAGGATCTTGAGATGGAGAACTACCCCGATTATACAGATGGATGCAATACCATCTTGGGGGTCCTGACACAAGGGAGACAGGAGGGTCAGAATCCGGGAAGGAGATGTGATAATGTAACAAAGCGGAGGTCGGAGTGATGTGACTGCTGGCCTGATCATGGAGGAAAGTCCCTGAGTCGAGGAAGAAGGTGGCTTCTCAAAGCTAGGAAAGGTGAGGAAACGGATTCTTGCCTAATGTCTTCAGGAGGAATGGAACACTGTTACAGCTTGGTCTTAGCCCATTGAGGACCATGTTGGACGTCTGACCTCCAGAACCGTAAGATAAGTAATAAATCATTTGTGTTCTTATAAGCCAGTGAGTTTGTGTTAATTTGTTGTAGCAGCAATAGGATGCTAATCCAGGGATCAAGGTAAGTAGAACACAGGCGAAAAAAGGGAAGCCTTAGAGGGTGCCATTGTGCTGCCCAACCTCTCTCTCAAGGGAGGGCTGTCAAGGTCAAGGGGAAGCAGGGTTGGGTCTGTGCCCACAGATCCAGTATCCACTAATGGGAGCCTCACTGAGAGTGCAGGTCAGGGCAACACTGAACGGACCTCCTGACCATCTAGCAAAGTTGACATCCACCCACGATTCAATCCCCATGCACTGTGATCCTGTCTGGACAGTCATCTTCCCCCGACTGAGGGGCTCATAGGCTTCATCTATAAGAACAAGATGAGAGCTAGCCCTGCACACCTGAGGGGCATCCCTCTGCCCCACCTGCATGGGTGCCAACAGGCCCAGGTCAGTGTATTCCCCATTGCAACTGAGAGGCATCGAGACCCAAAGGAGGGAGAAGTCAAGGGGCCTTGTAATGCTTTCAGGTGGCTTCGTGCATCATTTCAGCATTCCAGGGAGAAGGCCCTATAGAACATTCTCAACAACCAAACAATAATGGAAATAAACCAAAACCATGTCAAGCTGGGGTGGTCTCTAGAGCGTGTCTGGCCCCATACTTTCATTACATGGATGGGGGAACCAAGTCTTTGAGGGGATGCGACCCTCAGCATGGAGCTGGATGGGTGCAGATTGGAATCCGCCCCCCTTAGGTCTGGTGGGGAGTGTTTTACACTTCACCATGCTGCCTAGAGTCATATTTTAAACTCACACACTTACTTTTGTTGTTGTTGTTACCGAACTACAAGCAATGTAATATGATTGTAAATCTCAGAGGCATGGACTGGCATTTCTTTGAAGCTTTTTTTTTTTTTCATCTAACTGATTTTAGCAAGCCCACAGTGTTTTAATACGTATTTCACCTTTATTTGATTTCATGGACAATTGGTTCTTTCACAAAGCAAAAGAAAATTAAGGAAAGAGTGTTTTCCCCTTCTTCCCAGCATGCACATTTCCTCAGGAAAGGAAATCCATTAGAATGTAGGAGGCCAACCTGGGGGGTCCAATCTCCCCATCGCTGGTGGTATTAGTGTGTTGCTCACATATGCTAGGGCTCTTGCCAATGCTCTCAGGGATGCATTCCCGATGGCGAATACTGAAAATCTGCGCACCGTGGGGTAGACCAGCAGGTCACTGCCACCTGGCCACCAGAGGGCAAGAGAAACCAACCACTAGAGCTGGAAGGATATTTTTCAAACACATGGGAGAGTCAAGATCAACAGGAAATAAGTTTGTTGAGAAAGGAAGTAATAGGTTGGAAGAAGCAAAGCAAACCAGCATCACCATTCTCTCCCATAACTAGAGGTTAGGAATTTACATTGGGTACCAGTCTTAGCGTAGTGGGGAGGAGCTTCTTGCATGGTAGCTGGAAGGATCTTCCCTCTGAAAACTCGAAGGGAAAGGCCTTTTCCCACCTGAATAGAATCTAAGCACGAATAATAATAATAATACGAAAGCATCTGTTAACATTTACCAAACACTCACTAGGTTGCAGATGTTCTGATAAGAATTCTCGTGCACTGTTTTATTTAATCTGCTGCTTAGCTACCTTACGAGGTAGGTGCTATTATCATCGCTACCTTGCAGGTCTGGAAAGTGAGGCCCAGAGGGATTAAGATGCAGCCAAGGTCACCAGTCTGCAGGTGGGTGATCTGGGATTTAAGTCTAAGCAGTGTGGCCCTAAAGTCCATGATTTTGACCATCATCCTATACACTCCCTCTTTCCACACTAGGTTCATTTGTTCCCATTTTAAAGACGAGGAAACTGAGCCTCAGAATACTTAAGTGAAGGTCATTGGAAGTAGGACTCAACTCAACTCAACCTGGATTATTGCCAGGATTGCTGGGCAAGATCCCTCCTCCCTCTACTCTCGTTGATATGCTGGTTGGAAATAGGTTGGCCCCAAGGTATTGGACCATCTTGTATAGTGTGAACATTTAACCATCCCCTAGGAGAGCAGGCTCTGGGGTGCTTTGGAGTCAGCAATGCCAGAAGCCAGCTCTACTCCCGTAAGCTGATGAAATCATTCATTGGCTTAATTAGATTTGAGCTGGCAACTGCCTGTATTCTCTGCCATCTGGATTCATAGATGTCCTCACTCCAACTTAGTCTCTGCCCCGAGAGGCTGACGTGCATGGACTCATGGCCAGTTCCTAAGGCTTCTGGTTTCCCATAGAATTTGGCTGGGGGTCCAAGGAGGGGGAGCCTGAGGTTGGAGATTCATTCCCTGGCTGCCTGACTGTGGCATCACAGGGAGGGCTGGATAACCTCAACCAAAGGTAGCAGGTGACCACTCCTCTCCATCGATCTCCTCTGTCTCTCTCTGGGATCTGGTGACAGCTCCTTTCTCTTGCCACTTCAGACCCAGCTGTAGTTATGGTGAGCCACTGTGACTATTGCCTGTGGGTGCTCTTCTGTCCCTGGTGATTTCCTTTACAGCCCATTCGCACTTTTGTAAATAGTTCCTTTATTAAACTCTATTCATAGTTCCAAATTGAACGTCCCATCTGCTTCCAGCTGAGACCCTGACTGATAGAGATGGTTTTCTGTCACTTACAACCAATAATCCCAATTATTCCAGGAAATAAAATAATTCAAGTACTACTTTATGGCAAACATTGTGTTAAGTCCTTCAGTTACTTTACCTCATTCACTTCTCACAATAACTGCCTTGGCTTGCCATGTGGGTTTTCCAAAAATGGCTCAGTTTACCTCTCTGGACGATGGCTTTTACACCTGCTAACACTGAATTAATTAGTGGCCTCTTTGCATAGGTGATTCCTTCTACTTGCACACTCCCATCGCTACCACCCATCGCCTAGTCCTTCCTTCAGACACTGCTCAAGAGCCATCTCCTCCTTGAAGCCCTCCTTGCTATGTTACTCCCCCATGAAGAGTATGTCTGCTTTCTCAGTTGAATCACCTTGGTTGTCCTCCAACCAGAGAGCTTAGTGAACTGTGAACCAACCTCCTGCTGGAGTCTCTCTACACCAGAATGCAGGCAGCTTGAGGGAGGGGATGCCTTGGTCCTTAAAGCTTAGAAAAAGTGCCTGGCAGGCAACAAACAGCCACTTGGTGGCAAGCATTTGAGGTGCGCAAGCAATCAGGAAGAAGAAGGAAAAGGAAGAAGGGAGGGACGGAGAGAGAGATTGAAGTGACTGATAGGAACCCAGAGTTAATCCTCACTTATGATGTAATTTGTGCAAGGAGGCTCTCTGGGTTTCTGGACACAAAAACTTGCTTCTGGGCAGTGTAGCCCATTGCTACCACCCCAGTTGAATTTTCTTTTTGTTGACTGCCAATTCTACATTAAGAAGTCATTCCCATGGACTCTGACCAGTATGGTCCTTGACATTGTGTCCTCTCCTGTCCACACACAGAGCTTGGCCCCATCTGTGAGGTGCAGAGGCCCCCAAGACCACCTACCAGAGATCCCCGGTCCTGGCCCAGCCTCCTGGATTCCACTCTGTCCTTTAAGCCAACCAGGAGAGGCGTTGGAAGAAAGACCCCGTCCCCAGGCCCTCCCTCCATCCATCAGCCTGGCCGCACGTGAAGGACACCACCTTTTCTCCACACCACAAAATGCCAAGCCATTGACTGCAACACTCAGTTTCAACCCAGCAGAGGACCTGGCAGGCCTTTGATCAATATTTTCCACAACAGACCACTTCCCTATGATAAATGCACTAGGTGAGAAGAGGAACAGATTAACCTTTCTGCACGGGTGGCAGGCAGCAACTAGGAAAAAGATGGCTCAATTCTTTCAGGAAAAGAGGATGGGGCCTATTTTCTGAGCTCCCCGTGACCATATTTCAGCAGCGGAGAACCATGAATGAGAAGGCTCATTCCTAAAGAGTCTCAGAAATTTCCGCCACCAAAGCAAACCAGGCCTTGCATCTCCTCTGCACCTCCCCCACACCTGTGTTTGACTCAAAGGAGGCAAGCAAGAAGCAAAGGTAATGCGGGGCGGGGGAGGGGAGGCATGGGGGAGAATATATATATATATATGTTTTTTTTTCCTCAGGGCAGCTGAAAGATGAGGGCTGGGAGGAGGGGTGGTGTAAAACGTGCACGCAAAGGGAAGATGAAAGTCCCTGAGAAGAGTTCTGTACCCCCCATAAATCCTTCTCGCTGACAAACAGTGCAGGAACAAGTAATTCTCTGCAGTGATGGACCTGTGACTGCATCAGAGATCTTACAGCCCCACAGACAGGGGGAGGAGAACACCAGAAAAGTTGTTCAGTGATGAAGGGGTCAGGCCAGGAGCCCAGGGAGACAGGAGGGCCCAGAGTGCATGCCCCACAGGTGAGTGGAGGTGCCCCAGCGAGACCCAGCTCAGAAAAATCACAGTGGGCACAACTATGCATACATTCATTTAAAAATATTTGGTTTGGTGCCCAGTATGTGCTAGGCACTGTGGGTCGGGAGGAAAACAGTAAGATTTAGACTCTGTTTTCAAGTTGCTTAATTAATAATGCTTGCAATAATGACTGACAACAATGAGGCATCCCCTATAGGCTGGGTGCTCGGCTTTATGCATTACATCATTTTGTTCTCATACTGTCCTTATGTTGGTTGGCTTTCCCAAGAGCACACAGCTAGTAAGTGACCAGGCTGGAAGTCAGTCCCAGGCGTTGTGAGTGTTGCCCATTGCAACAGTTGCATAAAGTGTGGGAGTGCAGACTGGTTTGCTGGGGAGACAGACCACACTGTCTCAGGGGAGTCAGGAAAGTTTCCTTTAGGAGGTGGCAGCTCCCTTTGTTCTTGAAGGACAAGTTGGGTTGAAACAGATGATAATGGAGGTTGTCATCCTGCCAAGTATGTGAATATCATAGGAAATGTCATATCAGTCTGACCATCCTCCTAGAACCCAGGTATGATGGCTGATTTCATATGTCAATTTGACTAAGCCAAGGGGTGCCCAGATTAAATATTATTTCAGAGTGTGTCTGTGAGGTGTTTCCAGATGAGATTAACATTTAAATGCTGAGTTCAGTAAAGTAGATTGTTCTCCCCTATGCAGGGGGGCCACAAATCCACTGAGGTCCTGAATTCAACAAAAGGCAGAGAAAGGAAGAATTCACTCTTTTTGCTTCCTGCCTGTTAGCTTGAGCTGGGACATCTGTCTTCTCCTGCCCTTGGACTAGGATTTATACTATTGGCTCCCCTGGTTCTCAGGCCTTCAGACTGGGCTGGAATTATGCTACCAGCCTTCTTGGGTCTCTAGCTTACAAATGGCAGATCTTAGCCTGAAGAATCATGTGAGTCAAATTTGCATAAATCTCTTCCTGTTTATATCTTATTGGTTTTGTTTCTTGGAAGACCCCTGACTGATACACTGGGTATGGTAGGGTGGCAGGAGGCTTCCAGCATGTCCCCCAATGTCCCCGCCTGTGTAATTCCCTCCCACTGAGTGCAGGTGTACCTAATGAGCATAATATGAGGAAAATGATGGCATGCCACTTCCAAGATCAGGAAGTCACAAGCTCTGTGACTTCCGTCTTGTTTGCATTCCTCTCTTGGGTTCTTCTTGGTTTCATTTGAGGATTCAAACTGCCATGTTGTGACATGTGACATGTGACAGAGACCCCCACATAGCAAGGAACTGAGGGCAGCCTATAGGTAACAGGCAGCAAGGAGCTGAGGTTCTACAAAAGCTACCGAGGAACCGAATTCTGCCAGCAATCATGCTGGTGAGATTGGAAGAGAATCCTTCCCCACCTGAGCCTTCGGATGACTACAGCCCCGACCAGACCTGGATGACAGTCTCGTAAGGATCCCAGAGCCAGAAGAACTGGGTAAGCCAGCCCCATAGAAACTAAGAGATAATTTACATTGTTGTTTTAAAGCCCCTGAGTTTTGGAGTAATTTGTTATTCAGCAGCAGGTAACTGATACACACTGGTTGCAAAGGGTGTTTATCCTTTGTCGTCATCCTTAAAAATCAGTGCAGTAGCCTTGCTATCTCTTCATTCCCAGCTTTCTCTCTGTATTCCATGGTCTCTCAATTTTTGGCCAAACTCAAGTCCATGGGCCCCCCTTATGTCCAATATCTTTGTTCAAGGGAAGGTATATATGGCCTGGATGGACAGGGAACCTATACTGGAGGCTCTTGGACACTAAGTCATCTCCTCCATTAGCTGGTGGACCAGGAAGGAGTGAGTATGTCTTGGAGTTGACATGGGATCTCAGTGGAATGAAGATAATATTGAGATAGATGTCTCAAGACTGTCCCAAGCTATAAACACCTCACCCATGAGCTCCCCAAGGGAATTGTAAATACAAAGGTTAAAGGAAATCATGAAATGCAAGCATTACGTCAGTATAATTTGGACACGAGCCCAAAATGCCAGAGTGAACCATGTGGATAAACCAGCTGGAGCATGCAGCTTAAGCCTGTCTTCTTTAGGGTCCTCTGTCTCCCCCTCAGCCCAAGCCCAAATGATGCTACCAGCTGGCCATCCATATGGGACGTGAGACCTAAGGGATGAGAGTATACATATGGCAGAAGGAGTGAGAGCTGGGCAGGCCTTCTACCATGTGAGACTACATTTTAGCCCCTACATTCCATGAGAGGTAGAAAGCAGAAACAAGCATCAGAGATTGGTATTGGTAAACTTCTGTTGCATCATGGCCCAGCTGCTCATAAACATGACCCAGCCACTCTCCTGGACTAGGACCTGGTTGGAGTAGAAGCATCTCCTTTCAAGAGACAGGACTGTGTGAGGAGGAAACTCAAATACAGAGATTATAGCGCACTGCATGAAAGAGATTGCCTGTATTCATCTTCTATTGCTGTAACAAATTAACAAAAACTTGGTAGCTTAAAAAAACCACCAATGTATTCGTTATAGTTTTGAAAGTCAGAAGTCCATCAAGACCTCACTGGTTTAAAATCAGGGTGTCAGGAGGGCTGTGTTCCCTCTGGAGGCTCTAGGAGAGAAATTTCCTTGCCTCTTCCAACTTATAGAGGCTTCCACATCCCTTGGCTCGTGGCCCTGCCCTCCATCTTCAGAGTCAGCCCCTCAGGCCAAGCCCTTCCCATGCAGTCATCTTTCTGGTTCTCTGTCATCTGCCTCCCTCTGCAGCTGTTAGAACCTGTGTAATTATGCTAGGCTCACCTGCAGAACAAAGATAATCTCTGCATCTCAAGGTCAACTGGTAAGCAATCTTTTTTTTAAGATTTTATTTATTCATTTATTTGAGAGAGAGTGTGTGAGAGAGAGCACAAGCAGGGGGAGCAGCAGAGAGAGAAGGATTCTCCCCACTGAACAGGGAGCCCGTTGGGGGACTCAAACCCAAGACCCCAGGATCATGACCTGAGCCAAAGGCTTAACCGACTGCACCACCCAGGTGCCCAGCTGATTAGCAATCTTAAGTTCATTTTCATCTTAATCCCCTTTCACCATGTAACCTGGTACAGTGACAGGTTCCAGGAATTAGGATGCAGGAATCTTTGGGAGGCCGTTATTCTGCCTATCACTTTACCCACCCCCAAAATGGCCATTTTGGCACTTCTGAACCCACCCTTTCCCCTGGGGTGATGAAGGGCAAAACAGGAGAACCTTTCCCCATATGAAGGGGAAATGACTTTGATGCGTCCAAGTTAAAGAGACTGATGTCCTGGGAAGCAGTGACCCAAGAGTGGACTCAGAGCAAAGGTCTCAGAATTCCTGAACCAGTATTTATTTTCTCCTGTACAAAGTGGAGATGGCCACCCCTCCCCTCCAGAATGAGTGTGAGATTTACCTGAGACAAATATGCATATGACTAGGTATGAATTGGAGCGCGCTTTTCCTCTGGAGTCCCCTCACCATCATCTTTCCCTTGTGAAGCTCTCTGCACGACATCACCACATTTCCCTGCCACTTCGTTTCATAAGATGCTAGAAGCAAAATAATCACTTCTGTCTTTTGTTCTGGAACATTCATTGCCTTGTGTATTCTACGCAATTTTCCAAATCACAAGCTAATTAAATACTCCAGCAAAGGGCTAAAAGTAGATTAAACATTGATGTGAGAGCATCTATTGATTGGTGCATTTCCTTGACTCCTGGTGCAGTGTATCAATAATATTAAATAATCTCTTAATAAAATTTCCTCCTCATGATACTGCTCTCCCTCCTTCACTCTTTCTGAAAATGCAATTGCATAGGAAATAAACATTCTTTCTAAATGGCTATCAATAAATGCCAAATAGGATGAGAGGATAGGGTAAGGGAGAGGCTTCTGCTATACCCTATTTTGTGGCCGTTTGATTGTATTACAGTCAAAATAAATTCAGACAAACTAACCTAGACAGCACTAATTCAGGATGTGTGGATGTCTGTGAGTTATATTTTTTCCCTTTATTTTTAACAGGACCTGCCTGTTCGGTTCAGCAGGAATCAAAAAACACTTACTCAATGCCTAATTGCAATAGCTAACATCTATTTTTTAATATATTTATTTATTTGAAAAAGAGAGCACAAGCAGTGGGGAGAGGCAGAGGGAGAGGGAGAAAAAGACTCCCTGCTGACCTGGGAGCCTGAAGCAATGTGGGGCTCAATCCCGGGACCCTGAGATCATGACCTCAGCTGAAATCAAGAGTCGAAAGCTTAACCTACTGAGCTACCCAGGTGCCCCAATAGCTAACATATATTAAGTAGCTACTCCATGTCAGGCATTGGTGATAAGCCATGTTACCCACTGTCTCAGGGAGTTCCTTCCAACCATCCTAGGAACCAGGTCCTAGCATGATGCCACATTATAATGAAGATACTGAGAAATGAAGAAACCCACTCATGGCCATACAGACAGACATTGGTAGCCACAGGATTTGAATCCATGTCTGTCTGATTCTGGAGCTGCATTTCTAACCACCATGTGGCATTACTGCTTTGCGCCAGACCCTAGCCTGGGACTCTGAGATGCAGTCGTGAGTAAGAGGAGGTCCTTGCCCCTGAAAATGCTATAACCATACTGGACTGACACTGATATTCATGCTTCAAAAAAATGTATTTTTTGAATGAGTTGCAGGGTCCCAAATTAAAAAAAATATATATATGAAAGGGCATACAGGGAAAAGTGAGTGTGCCTGTCACCCTTGTTCTAGAGTCCCCAGCTACTCACTTCCTCATTAAATAGCAGAAAATGACTACTCTCTTCCCCCTTTTGCAAACAAGTAAACACTGAAAGTGAATGGAATGTGTAAACAAGACTGAAAGGCCATGTTGAGTGTCCTATCTTCATCATGCTCTGTGGGTGCTGAGCAGAGAAAAGCCAAGTTGAAAGATAGCAGCTGAACCACATGATCAGGCCAACAAAACACGGGGAAAGCCTCCAACCCAAGCTGAAAGGAAAAGAAGGTGAGGACCATTGGTCAGGCTGGACATTTGCTGGAGCATTAGCAGCTGAACCAAGTTTATTCCTCATGTCTGGGGGGGGCGGGGGAGGGGACAGGCGGGAGGGTCTGCTCCACACAGTCATTCAGGTGCTCAGGCTCCTTCCATTCTGTAGCTTTTTCTTTCTCTAGACCCTTGGAACCCTCTCTTTTCTGTAGCAGGTGGTTTTCCCAGAGGGTGTTGTTGATTGCATGGAAGGGTTTGATGGGCATGAGTGAGGATAGCATGTATCACTTCTGCCCGCAAGCCCTGGGATGGATTTTTAGCTTCATGGCACTAACTAACTATAGAGAAGGCTGGAAATTGGCAGCTACGTTTGTGCCCAGGAAGAAAAGGAAACAGGGGGAACATAGGACTATCTCGTTACTTTATGGATCCTGCTCAGGGCCAAATCCTGTGAGTGTGAGTAGAAGACGGAAAGTCTGGATGCTGTCTGTTGGTAAGGCTGCAGCCATGGGGCAACGCAAATGCCCAGCTGAACACGAGTCAGGACCTGGACCCCAGGAAGGAAAGGTAATCTCAACTCTTAATTCACTGCTATTTCTTTGAGCCAGGAATGCCTCAGTGATGGACATTTCTTAAGTGGACACTTCTTAAGTGGACACAGCTTTCTAATGCTTGAATTTAGGGCACATAAGAAATCAGACTGTTCCCCAAAATTAGGGAAGTGTTTTGTGTACTTTTTAGGCAATGTTATAGATTAGATAGATAGAGAGATGCTGATAGTGATGTTTATTTATATAAAGTTTATATATAATATATTGTGTATATATAAAGTGCAGAATATATATATATTCTGATATGAATATTAAGATGTCCAGAAGGTCTAAGGGGACGATTCTGCACAGTACACATGACAGGACTCTAAAGACAGACAAGGGTGGGTTCCCCTCTTGGTTTCTCTGCTTACTACAAATGCTGTCTTAGGCACGTTTCTTGAATTCTCTGTGTGTTAATTGCCTATACAGTAGCTTTGTTGCCTCCTATGAGTGATTTCTGTAGACCATGTCACTCTCATCATTCTTGGCTCTGTATAGTCCATCCTCCACATAGTAGCTGCGGTGATATTTTTAACTGTAGGTCTGACCATGTATGTCTCCCAGGCTTGCACCTTGCTCATACTCTCTTGTGTTTATACTCTGCTGGTGTATGCTGGTACAAGAACTTTGGAAAACAGTTGGCAATTTCTTATAAATTAAACCTACACTTGCCATATGGCTCAGCCATCCCCCTCTGAGGTGTTCACCCAAAAGAAATGAAAACATATGTTCGTTAAAAGACCTGTATGTGCAAGTTTATAGCAGCATTATTCATAATAGTGCAAAGCTAGATACCACCAAAATACCTACCAACAGATGAATAGAAAAACAAATTATGATATATCCATATAATGAAATACTCCTTAGTAATTAAACACACACAACAGTGATATGTACAACGTGGATATCAAAAACATTGTGCTGAGTGAAAGAAGTGAGATCCAAAAGATGCCATATGTATAATTCCATGTATCTGAAGATCTAGAAAATCCAGGCCAATCTATGGTGACGGAAAGCAGATCCATGGTTGCCTGGAATGGGGGGAGGGTTGACCACAACCCCACATGAGGGAACTTTTCGGGGTGATGGAAACATTCTCTATCTTGACTTGAGAGACAGTTACAGAGGCGTAGGCAGCTGACAAAATCCACCGGACCTCGTACTTAAATTGAGAGCGTTTGACTGTATGTCAATTACACCTGGATAAAGTTGACTTTAAAATAACAAGATTAAATCCCCTCCTGAGGTCTTCCATCTCATTCAGAAGGAGTTCCAAAATCTTTACCACAGCTTCCAGGCTCAGAATACGTTCCTGTCCTGGGCTGTACCTCATCCCCACTGCCCATACTCCCTGGCCTCCCTGCGGATCCTCAAACATCCACCTCCACACTCTTGCATTTCCAATACCTTCCACCTGGACATCTTCCTCCCCTAGATGATGGCATGGCTTTTACCTCCCCCCCCCAGGTGTCTGCTCACTTGTCACCTCCTCAGAGCATCCTCTGATTCCCCTTTTCCATCACTCACAATACCTGTACTCTATTTTAAGCTTCCTTTGTACAGCTTATCACAACCTGAAATGACGCCTAACTAATTTGTTTTCTGTTTTCTGGAGCCAGAATGAAAGCTTTCTGAGGGCAGGAAGGGCTTGTTCATCTCCATAACCTCAACACCTGTTACAGTGCCTGGTGCATACTGGAGTCTCAACAAACATGTCCTTGATTGAGAAGAATATGTCTGTGTGTACATAAGCATACATGCATATACATATCCACACATATGTGCATATATGCATGTATACATATAATGTAAAGCACTAAATGCTATGAAGAAAAATAGGAGAGCATGAGCACAGAGAGTGATCTGTGTGTATAAGGAGGACATATTGGATGATGTACTCAATGAAAGCATCTCTGAGAAGGTGACTTTTGAACAAAGACATAAATGTAATAGAGGAGTGAATCATGAAGATCTCTGGATAAGAGCATTCTGGGCAGAGTAAACAGCAAGTGCAAAGGCCCTGAGGTTGGCATTCATTTGTGGCATTCAGTAACAGTGAGGTCAGCGTATCTGAAACAAAACAAGATGCACACCCATTCCCTGGTCCCCATTGATATTCCCCATCACCCCATAAGGTTCCCTTTCCTTGTTGCACTTTCAGTCATCTGAAATTGTGTCCTTAGGTAGTTGTGTGCACTGTCTGTCTCTTCCACCAGACTGTGAGTTCCACAAAGGAAGACCATGTCTGTTTTATTAAACAGGGTGTCTCTGCACCGGCAGAGTGCCTGGCACATGGTGGGTGGACACTAAAGCATGTGATGAAAGGAGGAGAGGAGAGAGCACCTAGTTGGTGCTGGACAAGAGACTCTTAGTTTCAAGTTTCCCAGTAGGGAAGAAAAGTGCCCCCTTGAAATCCTGTCCAAGGGGAGGGAGGAATCAAGAAACCTCCTGGTTTTGAGTCCCATGGTTTGGCTAGCTGACAAGCAAAGTCTTTTCCCACCCAACTCAGAAGCATAGCTGCTGTGGACACAGACGATTCTGCCATTCCCCTTGTCTCACTTGGTTACACAGGGATGTCTGAGGAGATGTTTGGAGTAATGTATTGATCCCTGAGGCATTTTTCAGTCAAATTCTAACACCTCTCTTTTTAGCACTGGGACCTTTCTTACCTGAAGAAATACTTTTCCTGATGGCCAAAAAGTAAGAATGGATTACAGTTAAATACACAAGGGCACAGATAGTCAGATACACACACACACACACACACACACACACACACACACACACATTGCTCATAATCCACCACGTAAAGGATAGATCCTGTTGATACTCTCTTGTATTGCATGCCACTTTTGTATTGCATACAGTGCATGCATCATTTAAAAAAAGATGAACATCATACAAAAAATGCTATTTTGTAACAAAGTTAATAAAGAGCTTACCTAAATGATTTCTCTCTTGTCACTGAATCCTCTCCTCAACTCAAATTTTAATGCTACTTCACAGAGGTGCTGTAAGTGTATCTACGTAATACCCTGATATTGAGTGTTTAGGTTTGTCATCATCGTTCCACACAGCTATCAGGGAAATCTCTGCCTGTATCTTTTCTTCACCATCTGTGTCTTTCACCTGAGGATAAACTGTGAGAGGCTTGCAGGTGGGGGACAGGGGAGTGTGAACATTCTGGATGCTCTTGATGTATGCCATGTCATTTTCCAGAAATGCTGGACCCTCTGTCCACCAAGACTGCATCAGTTTCTCTTCCCCAAACTTTTCCCAAATGTGTGATCTTTTTATTTTTTAATTACTTCTATCGGAACAGTAATTGAATAATTCATCCTCTGCTTGCTCACCAATACTGTAATTTTTATCAATATGATGCATGAATGAGAAAACATCAGAAGAATTAGTGACAACATAGCAGAAGCTCCCACCCCCCCTCTTCTGCATCTCAAGTTCGGCAACTCATGAATTCCCTCTTAAGTTGTCAGGCTTTTATTTTTCTTGATGATTACCTCCATATCATCATATGATACAGACACTTACATTTATTAATAGCCCATATTTAGAAAATACCTGTTTCCTTGAGATTAAATATTATAATTTAGCTCCCTTACACAGTACCATCTCTTTCTCTTCCCCAGCTCCCTGAGATTCACTGTTAACTTATGATTCCTTATTATTATTTCATTATTCTTTATTGTTCTTCTGTTGGCTACTCTTTTTGAGGTTTTTGCTGTGAAATAATTTCAAATAACAGAAAAGTTGTAAAAATTTGAGAAAGAATTTCTGTATACCCTAAACCCAGATTCCGCAAATAACATTCTCAATGGTCCTAAATATATAGACTTCAGCATAGACATATATCCATAAGCATATATATTACTATTATTTCATAGTAGCTCCTGAACTGTTTGAAAGTTGCAAATATGTCATCCATCCCTTCTACTTTAGATTGAATGTTTGTGTTCCCTCCAAAATCATATGTTGACATCCTAACCCCCTTGATGATTATATTAGAAGGTGGGGCATTGGGGGGGGTGATCAGGTCATGAATGGGATTAGTGCCCTTATGTAAGAGGCCCTGTGAACTCCCTTGCCATTCCACCAGGTGAGGATACAAAGAGTTTGCATGTCAGTAGAAGGAAGGTCACCAGAACCTGACCATGTGGGCACTCTGTTTGTGGACTTCCAGCCTCCAAAACCATGAGCAAGAAATTTCTGCTATTCATAACCCACCCAGTCTATGATATTTTGTTATAGCAGCCCGAACAGACTAAGACAACTTTTAAATACTTCAGTGTATATGTCCTGAAAATCAGGACTTTCTCTTACACAACCACAGATTTTCTTGATCAAAATCAAGAAATTATACTGATTGATCACTATTCTCTCATCTACAGATCTTATTCAAATTTCACCAATTGCCCAGTCCTTTACAGCACAACCAAGGAAAATTGGCTGCCTTTTAAACTTCAACCAATAAATACAGATCCCCATTTCTTGTTTCATTTGCTTTATTCATGTCATCCTGTACATCCTTTAGTAAATGTAGTGATTTCCTTCTCATAGGGCCTGTGCAATGCTAGTTAAGTATTTTCCTAGAGGTTTTCTTTTTTTTTTTATTCCTAGATATTTTCATTTGTTTTTGCTGGTATTATTGTGAATGGGATCTATTTATCTTTTATATTGTACCTTACTGAACCCTTGTATTAGTTCAAAACATATTTTACCCAATTTTCTAAGTAGACAGCATATTATCTCCAGATGATAATTGCATCTCTTCCTTTCTGAAATTCTAACTCATTTCTTCATCTTGTCCTTTAGCACTGGCCACAAAATTAAAACAGCAATTGTTCCAATTAATTTTCTAAATGTTTTATTTGGAAAAATTATAGATTCATAGGAGGTTGCAAAGTTGCAAAGAAATGTAACATGCGCCCTACAATCTGTCCCCCTCATGTCATGTCATTTAAGACAACAGCAAAATCAGGAAACTGGCATCGTTGGTACAATGCACAGAATTATTCAGATTTCACTATTTATAAGTTTGCTGCTATGTGTGTGTGTGCATGTATTCTATGCAATTTCATCATATATGTAGCTTTCTATAGTAACACTATCATCCATTTACTTTTTTAAATGAGTAAAAGGAAATATAAACTAAGACTGAGACTCTCCCAAAGATATAACAAAACATTTTATGGACGTGTTCAACTGGCCCGAGAAATACAGAGACTTGAGTCAAATACATGAAGCTGTTTTTTTTTTTTTAAAAAAAAAAAGGTTCTATTTATTTATTTTAGAGAGAGCATGAGTGGGGTGAGGGGTGGGGGCAGAGGGAGAGAGAGAAGCAGATTCACCACTGAGTAGGGAGCTCAATCCCAGGACCTAGAAATCATGACCTGAGCAGAAGGCAGATGCTCAACCAACGAAGCCACCCAGGTAGCTACATGTAGACTTTTTTGATGGGTAAATTCTGTCCAGATTAATGCTTCAATAAGTCCATCTAGCTACAGTCAAAGACAAGAAAATAAAATAGCATAACCTTCCCAAACATACAAATGAACATTTAGAAATGGGTTAATGTTGTTTAAGGTTTAAGGAAAGAAAAATAAGATGTGGGAGGCATTTGGAAGAGCCTCTCCTGAACTAAGGGAAATGAAGTCCTACTTCCACAGCAGGCTTTCCTGCTCTCAGTTTTTTCCATCCTTATCCTTCACTGTTGTGAAGCGGTCTGCAAAGGACCCAGCTTCATCTACAAAACAGTCTAGACACAAGTATTTAATCTGAATTTAATTGAGCCTCTCATTCTAATTTCTAGTGTTTGGAACTAAAATGGATACAAGAACAAGTCAAGCCAGAATGTGGGGCATTCTGCAAGATCATATGGGAGATTCTCTTCCAGATGAAAAGAAAAATAAAAACCAAATGAGACCTGTTGTAGCCACAAAGACCCTATTGAGACATGAGGACTAGATGTAATCTGGTCTCTTGGATAACTTAGGGGACAGAGGGAGGATATAAGGTAAAAACTAGGAAACTATCTGAATAAAGTATAGACTTCAGTTGATAGTAATGTATCATGACTGGTCCATTAATTGTAACCAGAGGATCATACTAATGCAAGACATTAATAGTAGGGAGAACTAGTTGAGGGATATATGAGAACTCTGTTCTACCTTCTCAATTTTTCTGTAAACTTTAAACTATGCTATAATTTTAAAATTCATCAAAAGACAAGTGGGGATGATTGGGAAATTTTTAACCAGGAACTAAATATTAAATAATAGAGAATAATTATGAATTTTATTGGGTAGGGCGATGGTATTGAGTTATGAGGCTAACTCCCTTAATTACCAAAAGCAATGCACACTGTAAGCCGTAAGTATTTAAAGATAAAGTGGCTTGGGGTCAGAACTTACTTTAAAATGATTCAGCCTAACTCTTGCGGAATGATTGCCAATAGGTTAAACTTATTATGTAAAAAGCCGTTGGAGACTTTCTAATGGGTGGAATATACAAATTAACACCAAAACCTACTTAACATCATAAAAAGAGACAACCAGACATATGGCCTTCCCGAACTACAGCATCACTACTTTAAGGAATACTCTTGCCAGAAATCTAACCTGAATTCCATCAAACCTCCACAGCTCACTCCCAGTTTACAGGAGATAAAAGCTAGGGGGGAGGAGTTGCATTAACTGGCATCACAGAATTGACTCAGCAAAATTCAGAATATGGCAAATTGTACAAGAGAAATGACCCCGATTTTTCAAACAAAGAAATCACATAGTGGAAAACAAAACAAAACAAAAATCAAAACAAAACAAACCAAAACAGGAAGAGGAAGAGGAAAAGAGACTCAAGCAAGGATTAGTCAAATACACTGTGGGACACCTGTTTGAATCCCAATTCAAAAACAAGGACTGTAAAAACAGACAGGAAGAAGGGCGAGAGGGGGTTGGGGAGGGCTGGGTTCAAGGGGTTGGAGCACAGACTGGGTATTTGGTAGTATGCAGAAAATGTTCAATATTTGGGGTGTGATAATGACATTATGATTATAATTTTAAAAGAGCCTTTATCTTGCAGAGCTACAGACTGAACTATTTACAAATGAAATCACATAATGTCTGGGATTTGCTTCAGAGCAATCCAGAACTGGGGTGTAAGAGGCATGGGTGATTGAGGGAACAGGTGGATGAAAATTGTCCACAAGATTGTCCACACTGGAGAAGGCTGGATCCATTATGCCAGTGTCTCTGCTTTTATATACAGTACATACTTTACAAAATGAAATCCTTAAATAATGGCTCAGCAAGTACAAAAAAAAAAAGCCAAATGTTAAAAAGCTATGGAATCCAGTTGTAAGTGTATCATATTCAATTATGAAATGTAGTACATCTTCTAATTTTCTCCATATTTGATCATTTTTATAATAAAAAATTAAAAATGAATGACCAAATAGAATAATAACACAAAAGTCAGGGAAGCAGCCACTTGCAGGGAGAAGGGGAGAGATGGAATCAGATGAGCACAAAAAGCTACTAAGGTATGGAAGAATTTCCATTTCTTAAAAAGGTAGTGCACAGACACATGTTTATTTTATTAATGTCTCATAAACTGTGAATGTATCCTCTATTCACTACCCACTTTTATGTATGACACAAAAAAATACAAAACTACGTCTTTTTCTTTTTCTCCTTTCTTTTTTTTTATGGATCCAAAGAATTATTTTATTCTATATACCATTACTATCATTATCTTAATGTTCACATTTTCTGAGAGATAATCATTTCACAAGAGATGCATGTATCAAATCATCAACATTGTACACCCTAATCTTACACAATGTTACATGTCAATTATATTTCCATAAAGCTGGAAAAAAATTGTGAGAGTTGGCCAAATTTCAAGGGAATAAGATAACTACACTCAAAGGGATGCAGGAGGGAGCCAACATAAGTAAATTGTTTAGAGAGAGAACACGTGCATGTGTGCACTGGTGGGGGCACAGGCAGAGGGAGAGGGAATCCCAAGCAGGCTCCACACTCAGCGTGAAGCCCAAGGTGGGATTTGATCCCAAGACCCCAAGATCACGACCCTAGCCAAAATCAAGAATTTGATGTCCAACTGACTGAGCCACCCAGGTGCTTCCTTTTTTTTTTTTTTTTGTAATTTCTTAAAGATTAGACAGTGTTAGAGAGGGTTTGAGATGCCCCTGCAGGACTTCACCTTAGCACTGGGCTCCCAGGAAGTCTCCATTTATGTCGTCCTGTGTTAAATCAGGGCTGGTTTAGGGCCTGGATGGGAAAGGTGATGTCACACCTCTGCTTCCTTTTCTGGGAGGTGAAGGAGAATTATTGGTGGTGAGAGTTTAATCAGAACTAATCGAGGAAAGGAATAAACATCATAGACCTCACACTTTCAGATTTGTGACCCCCCTTCCTTCCTCCCTACCATCCTTCCTCCCTCTGTTCCTTCCTTCCGTCCTTCTATCCTTCTTTCCTTGCTTCCCTTCCTTCCTCCCTTCCTTCCATATTTCCTTCCCTGCCTCCTTCCCTCCCTTCCTTCTTTCTGTCCTCCCTCCCTCTTTCTTTCTTTTTAAATGAAGTTAAGTTTCAAAAAACTCCCAACTAGCTTTCCAGCCTTATTAATTGTGAGAGAATAAGAACAAGGCTTTTTCATGAATTGTGAAAATACCATGAGAGCAGGCAGCCTCCCTTGGTGTGACTAAGTGAGTAAGACGTGACCCAGAGAATGTGGCTGAAACAGGTCAGTCACAGAGAAGACAGAGAGAGAGCCAAGGGACAGAAAGCCAGGACCTGGGATGGACTCCTGACTCCAAAATGAAGGAGGACTTACCAGAATGTTCATTTATTCTTGCTTTGACTAGCAATTTTCTCCCCTGTAGATTGGAGTAAATCAGGTACGGCCAATTACAGGGGACAGACCAAGAAAGCAAACAAGTAAGTGGGTGGGGGTTGGGGGTCCTGGTTAACTAGAGAACATACACCTAATCTAATCTTAGTCAGGACTAAGCTGCAGCAGCAATAGAGGCCAATGTGACCGTTTTTATCTCAAGAAAATAAGAGGCATTTGAAAGTGAAATTTCCCTATTTTCAAATGTTGGCTCATCGTTCATTTTAAAAAGAAATTATAGCAGCAATGTCCACAGTAGCCAAACTATAGAAAGAGCCAGGATGTCCATCAATAGATGAATGGATAAAGAAGATGTGGTATAAATATACAATTGAATATTATGCGGCCATCAAAAGGAACAAAATCTTGCCCTTTGCAACAACATGGATGGAACTAGAAGGTATTATGCTAAATGAAATAAGTCACTCAGAGAAAGACATGTATCATATGATCTCACTAATATGAGGAATTCTTAATCTCAGGAAACAAACTGAGGGTTGCTGGAGTGGTGGGGGCAGTGGGAGGGATGGGGCGGCTGGGTGATAGACACTGGGGAGGGTATGTGCTATGGTGAGTGCTGTGAATTGTGTAAGACTGATGGATCACAGATCTGTACCTCTGAAACAAATAATACATTATATGTCCAAAAAAAAAAAGATAGTAGGAAGGGAAAAATGAAGGTGGGGAAATCGGAGGGGGAGACGAACCATGAGAGATGATGGACTCTGAGAAACAAACTGAGGGTTCTAGAGGGGAGGGGGGTAGGGGGATGGGTTAGCCTGGTGATGGGTATTAAGGAGGGCACGTACTGAAGGGAGCACTGAGTGTTATACGCAAACGATGAATCATGGAACACTACATCAAAAACTAATGATGTAATGTATGATGATTAACATAACAATAAAAAAATTTAAAAGAAAAAAAAGAAAAAAGAAAACAACAACCTTCCCCCAAAAAATCAAAAAGTAAAAACAAAACAAAACAAAACAAAACACTGCACAGCTCCAAACTAAAATCATTTGTGATTAAAGATAGGTTTCTGTGTGTAAACCACCATTTTCTGATCTCTGTATTAAATACTAGATAATATCTGAAGAACCTCCCCAATTTTAACAATCTATGTTAAAGCAACTTAATTTAGAGGTTAAGAAGACAGGCTTTGTTGCCAGAAGGCCCTTGGCTCAGATGGTAGTTCTTCCTCTTACTGGCTGTGTGACATTGGACAAGTCCCTCAACTTCTCTGAGCTTCTGTCTCCTCTCCTGATATCATGTATCTGCCAGAATGAAAGGAGGAAATATGCACTCAATTTCCCACATGGCGAGTAGCACAGTGGATCTGCTCAATAAATGATGCTGATGATAACTTTTGGCCTTCACCAAGATATGTTGGCTGCATACTTTTAAATCTAGATGACTCTAAGCACATAGATAATGGAAGGAACTTCTGGTTGCATGGGTTCCCCACACACCTAGCAGAAAATTCCACTGGGGAAGCATCAGCCATTGTACAGATGATGCAGAAAGTTGTCGTGACAGCTACTGCAGGCTTTGTTCTGCCCTTGAGTTTATCTCTTGATCACAAAATCTGGGGATCTAGAGGATTTGAGGTCCTGTGGGTTAAAAAATGGAGCTGATGCCTACAACACAGTCAACATCAATTCGATCTTTTGTTTAAAAATATATTATAATTTTCTTTTTTGTTGTAATTTTAGATTTATGGAATAGTCTTAAAGATAGTATAGAAGATTCCTGTATACACTCATCTGATTTCCTCTTTTGTTAACATATTGCATAACCATGGTACACTTGTCACGACTGAAAACCAACATTAGTACATTATTATTAATTAAATTTTAGATTCCATTTCAATGTCACCTGGTGTTTTTTTTTTTTTTTCTGTTCATAGCCTCTTTCTGCTCCAGGATGCAGTTGGGGTACTACATTGCTTTTAAGTCATCCCATTTCCGCCATCTTCTCTGATCTCTCTCAGTTTCTCAGTCTTTCCTTGCTTTCCATGACCTCACAGCCTCAAGGATACTGGCCAGGTAT
The DNA here is from genome assembly GCF_037043125.1 of Eumetopias jubatus. Lineage (NCBI taxonomy): Eukaryota > Metazoa > Chordata > Mammalia > Carnivora > Otariidae > Eumetopias > Eumetopias jubatus. The sequence goes on from NW_028274818.1 coordinate 91,844,331, forward strand.
CCTGTAGAATGTCCTCTAATCTGGGCTTGTTTGATGAATTTCCCATGATTAGACCAGATTCTCAAGTCTGGGGGAAGAAGACCCTAGAAGTGAGGTGCCCTCCCCATTAGATTGTATCAAGGGGTACGTGGTAGCCATATGACATACTGCTGATGTTAGCCTTAATCACTTGTTTAAGGTGGTTTTTTCCAGACTTTTCCACTGTCAGGTTACCATATTTCCTCTTTCCATACTTTATTCTGTCATCTACGAAGTGAGCTAAATCCCGGCCCCTAGAGCAACCTGCTGAATTGTTGTGTCCTTGTGGTCATTGAACCTGGGTAAAGCCTGAGTCCTACTTGTTTCCAGGTACTGGTGAAATCCTGTGGGGGCAGTAGTCCTCACTGCCTCTGCAATTTGGGGATATGAAAATGGACTCACCAAGCCCCTGGCACTCTTATAAAGTAAAATGTGCAAGGAAGGATAGAAAATGTTGTTTCTGTTACATTTGGAAACAACAGTTTTTCCTGGACTCTTGTCTTTCCAGCTGAGGTACATTCACCACTCATTAATCCCCCCAATACTCTAAATTTTAGATATTTCCCTGATCAGGACTCTCCTTTCTGAAAAATAAATTCTAACCCAAGTTGAGTTAAAATTCCAACTTAAGTTGACTCTAGCCAAAAATAGAAGTTATCATTGCATCTAATTGAGAAGTCTACTTGTGGTTGTTTCAGGCATGGCTGGATCCAGGAGCTCCAAAGACATGGTCAGGATTCTTCCTTCCCATTTTTAATCTTGATTCTTCTGGGCTGGCTTCAATCTCAGGCAGGCTTTCCCTAAATTGACATGGTATCTTCCAGCTTTCTAGGCTTCTATCTGGTCAGCATAATAACACCAGCAGAAAAATAAACGCCTCTGTGCTAATTGTTCTAGCCAGTCTCCATCCTGATTCTGGCTGGCAGAAATTTGTTCACCTGACTTCTCAGTTATCTACAGTCACAAAAATAGTGAGCAAGAAACAATGGCAAAGCCTCAGTGGCATATAAAAACACATTTATTTCTCATGCCTCTGGAGTCATTTGGGGGTCAGCTGGTGGCTCTGCTGATCTTGGGTGGTCTTGCTCCCCTATCTGGAGGTTGGTTTGTTACCAGTTGAGGCAATGGGGGTCACTCCCCTGGCCTAGGCGTGTTCTCCTGATGATGGCAGAGGCACAAGAGTAGCTAGTAGCTAGTGGAAACACACCAGTTGGTACTGTGACTATCACTTCCGTCATGGCCAATTGGCCAAAACACACCTTGAGCCAGCCCCGATGTCAGGGGTAGAGAAATCGACTCCCGCGTTTCTGGTGAGAGAAATACAACGGCAAGTATGCACACAGGATGAAGAACAGGTGTCACTGATGCAACTCATCTTACTCCACTGGCCCACACTGGACTGGGATGAGACAGACATGGGCCATGTGCCCATCTCTGTACTGAGATACAAAAATCAATGTCTTCCAAGAGAATGAGTGGAAGGAGGCCATTTCCCCCTGAGGAATAGTGAGGTGTAAAACAACAGAAGTACAACTATGATACCCCTCAACCCATTTTACAGATCGGCAAAGAGACTCAGCCAAGACCTGGGATCTGGTGGCAGGAGGTGGGGTGGGGGTGGTGGTCACAGCTACAAGCGGTCAAGTTGTGTTTGGAGCCAGCCTTCCTCCAACGTTAATTCATGTCATGTCCCATCTCACAGCCTCCTAAGAAGCTTCCACTTTTATGCATGCTTTGATATTTTTTTTACCCCATTTAAGTATCCTCAGAAGGTGAACATTATTATTCACCTTCCATAGATTATTTCATTTTGTCATTTTTTTAGTTACAGTTGATGAACATGAAAATTTTTGCCACTTTTAAAGAAGACGCTCTTTACCTAAATTTAGTTCATCACACTATCACTTGAGAAGACTCTTGATTTTAAGTGTAAACTAGGGGGTCTTGGTGTCAGGGGGTTTCGGAGATGAGGACTCCCAATCTATAAACAAAGGCTACAGTATCTCCCTCCCCTTGGCAAATTTTGTGCTTGGGCTATTTGGAGACACTGGCAAAGAGGTGCCTTGTCACTGAATCACCAAACGCCCAGACTTCCCCACCATCCTTCAGCAAATCAATCCTTCAGGACAGACAGTGGCTCTCTGAAGCTGGCAAAAGCCTTCTAAAGAGACAACTTGACTTCCACTCCTATTCCTGAGCCTGTATTGAGACAGGAGCCTATATTGAAGGGTTTGGCAGCATCTAATCTCTGCAGTAAATTCTCCTAAGAGTTGATATCTCTCCTCTTGCAGGGAGCTGGGGCTTCATGAATGGCCTATGATGTGACCACTGTGGGGAGGGGTGGACATCACAGGGAAGTCGTGAGAAACCGTCTCTGGGGCCCGGGAAATCAGAGCCAGAACTTGAATGTCATCAGCTTCTGAGACAAGCAGTTATGCCCTGGAAAAGCTTCAACCTCTAAAGCAACTCCATGAATGGCAAGGAGGCCACCAACAGCTCTGTTCATACACGCTGAGCAGCAGGATCCCAGGTTGCTGTTTTGCAAGGGGTGTTGACCCTGTGCTCTTCGAGGAATTGAGGAACTGTTTCATCCACTCCACAAATGTTCATGGAGCACCTACTAAGTGCCAAGCACTAGAATACCACACTGGGCAAGACAGAAAAGGCTCTGCCCTCGTGGAGCTGGGCTCCTTGTCATTCCCACCAGGAAGAATCCATGGGGTGCCCCTGGAAGGTCAGGACCAGGAGAGAAAAAGCAGATTGTTGAACCTGTAGGCCACTGGTGAGGTCTGCAGCCAGACAAAGGAATAACGGGTAGTTGGCAAACCAAATGAGGCTCTGGCCAGAGGGATAGAGGGAGCCTGACAATCACTAGATGGGGTCCAGAGCAGGTGTAACTGATTCTCAGTTACATGCGCAGCAAATACCTGCTGAGCATCTTCATTGTACGAAGCATTCTTAGGTGTTAGCAAGACACAAGGGAGCAAGATGCCCATGATCACTGCCCTCATAGAGATTACAGTTCAGAGGGGCAAGAGGTGAGAAACAAGGCAGGGCTCCCAGGGGGTGACTGAGAAAGTTCACGGGGCTCTGGGAGCAGAGGAGGGGCAAGTAGGTTCCTAATGGGGTAGAAGAGCAGCAGGGACTTAGTGGGTGATGACAGCTGAGACCAGTAAAGATGCAGGGAGTGTGGGTGGGGAGGTTGCTCCTGGCCCAGGGCCCGTCCTCGGCAAAGCCTGCAAACAGAGCACACATGGCCCATTTAAGGTCCGGCTCAGAGTCCCAGCCAGCTGGATGTAGGACATATGGCAAAAGATGAGGCTAGAGAATGAAACAGTAGCTCAGACAGGGAAGGACATTTGCGTGTTTGCAAAGGAGTCTGGACTCCAGCCCCGGGTCAAGGAGAAAGGACAGGGAAGTAAGGGGCCGTTAAACTGGTGTGTGACATGGCCAGATTTAGGTGTAGAAGGATCCCTCTGCCCTTAGCATGCCCAGTGAATAAGAGAGGGCAAGACTGGAGCCAGGGAGCCAGTGAAGGAGAGGCTATTTTAGCAAGGCAGGAGGCTGTCACGCTGGGAGCAAAGAAGCTCCCCTGGGATGCATGTGGGTCACGTGTCAGCAGAAAGCACTGGTATCAAACTGGTACAATGCAGAGCTGGGGGGGAGAGGCCTCAGGGGGACTTCCCTGGCAGGAAGGAAAGAAAAGGAATTAGGGGGCCAACCAATGAGGATGGTATTTGGAGCTAAGTAGGCAACCCTTCACCTAAAGGGCTTTCTTTTATTTATCCTACTGGAAATTCACTTGGAAAAAAGTAGGTTCGAGGGGGCGGAGCAAGATGGTGGAGGAGTGGGAGACCTGATTTCATCTGGTCTCGAATTCAGCTGGATAGGGATCAAACCATTCTGAACACCTACGAACTCAACAGGAGATCGAAGAAAAGAATAGCAGCAACTCTCTGAACAGAAAAGCGACCACTTTCTGGAAGGTAGGACGTGCAGAGAAGTGAATCTGAGGTGATATTCAGGAAGATAGACGGCGGAGGAGGGTGCCTCTGTTGGCCGCTTCTGGCAAGTGATAGAGCTGCGGAGCACAAAATCAGAACATTTAGAAGTCGGCTCTGCTGAGGGACGTCACTCCAGTGGCTAAGCAGGGGGTGGAACCCTCCCGGGACAGTGTGGTCTCAGGACCCTCGGGGTCACAGAAAGACTGGGGGTGCCTGAGTGCAGCAGAGTTCTTGGGTATCGGAGCAGGGAAGTCAGCTGCAGAGATGGAGCCGAGGCACGGGCTCTCAGCTCGGGGTTGCCATAAACTGTGATCGGCGACACAGTCGGGCCACTGCTCCTCCAGCAGGGACCCAACAAGCAGCAGATACGGAGAGACTCCCCTTCCTCACCTGGGAGGAGTGGCGCAGGAGCAGACCGCAGGGATCTGCTGGGTTTGGAGACTCCACACGGGGTCGGGGGCCAGAGATAGAAACACTCCGTCACAGGCCGGGTGAGCACAGAGTGCAGCCGGAGACCAGGGAGACGGGAGTGACTGCTTTTCTCTGGGGGCTCAGTGAGGAGCGGGGCCCCGAGTTCTCGGCTCCTCCTGGGCGGAGATTGGGAGGCCACCATTTTCACTCTCGTCCTCCAAAGCTGTACGGAAAGCTTGCAGGGAACAAAAGCTCCCGAGAGATAACCCAAGCAGATGACTTAGCCCCGATCGACAAGGACGTGGCAATTCCGCCTCCGGCAAAGACATTTGAGAACCATGGCAATAGGCCCCTCCCCCAGAAGATCAGCACGAACAGCCAGCAAGCCAAGACCAAGTTTACTGATCAATGAGAATGGCAGAACTCCAGCACTAGGGGAATACTGCACATAGAATTCATAGCTTTTTTACCATGATTCTTTAGTCTTTCAAAGTTTTTTTTTTAATTTTTCTTTTTCCCTTTTTCAACCAACATCTTATCAATCCATTTTCAAAAAAAACATTTTTATTTTTCATTTTTAGAGTCATATTCTATCCCTTCATGGTAGTTACCCTTATTTTTGGCATATATATATAAGTTGTTCTGTCTTTAAAATTTTGAGATACAGTTTCTTCTAACAGATCAAAATATACCCTAAATCTCTAGTGTATGGCTTTGTTCTAGTCTCCTGCCTGATCACATTCTCTCCCCCTTTTTTCTTTCTTTCTTTCTTTTTTTTTAACCCTCTTCTTTCTTTTTTCAAATAACTTATTTTATCAATTCCTTTTATAAAATTTTTTATAATTTTCATCTTTACATTCAAATTCCATCCCTTCATTGTATCAACCCTTATTTTGTACATATATAAGTCTTTCTTTCTTTAAAATTTTGGGAGGCACTTTCTTCTAACAGACCAACATACACCCAAAATCTAGTGTGTGGCACTGATCTATGCACCAGCCTGATCATATTTGATCATATTCTGTTTTTTTGTTTGTTTTGTTTTGTTTTGTTCTGTTTTTCTTTGTTTTTTATCTTTATCTTTTTCTTTTTTTTCTCTTTCTTTTTTCTTTCGTTCCCTTTCTTTTACCCTGGTTTCAGGTCTTTTCTGATTTGTTTAGAGTATATTTTCTGGGGATGTTGTTACCCTGTAAGCAGTTTGTTCTCTCACTCAACTATTCTCCTCTGGACAAAATGACAAGACGGAAAAAATCACCTTAAGAAAAAGAACAAGAAGTAGTACCATCTGCTAGGGACCCACTTAATACAGACATTAGTATGATGTTGGACCTAGAGCTCAGAATCATGATTTTAAAGATTCTAGCTGGGCTTGAAAAAAGCATGGAAGTTATTAGAGAAATGCTTGCTGAGGAAATAAAAGAACTAAAATCTAACCAAGTCGAAATCAAAAAGGCTATTCATGAGGTGCAGTAAAAAATGGGGGCACTAACTGCTAGGATAAATGAGGCAGAAGAGAGAATCAACAATATAGAAGACCAAATAATGGAAAATAAAGAAGCTGAGATAAAGAGAGAGAAACAACTACTGGATCATGAAGGCAGAATTCAAGAGATAAGCGATGCCATAAGACGAAACAACATTAAAATAATTGGGATCCCAGAAGAAGAAGAAAGAGAGAGAGGGGCAGAAGGTATATTGGAGCAAATTATAACAGAGAACTTCCCTAATGTGGGGAAGGAAACAGGCATCAAACTCCAGGAGACACAGAGAACCCCTCTCAAAATCAATAAAAATAGGTCAACACCCTGACATCTAATAGTAAAACTTACGAGTATCAGAGACAAAGAGAAAATCCTGAAAGCAGCTCGGGAGAAGAGATATGTAACCTACAATGGTAGAAACATTAGGTTGGCAACAGACCTATCCACAGAGACCTGGCAGGCCAGAAAGGACTGGCAAGATACCTTCAGAGCACTAAACGAGAAAAATATGCAGCCAAAAATACTATATCCAGCTAAGCTGTCATTGAAAATAGAAGGAGAGATAAAAAGCTTCCAGGACAAACAAAAATTAAAGGAATTTGCAAACACGAAACCAGCCCTCCAAGAAATATTGAAAGGGGTCCTCTGAGCAAAGAGAGAGTCTAAAAGCAGCATAGATCAGAAAGGAACACAGACAACATACAGTTACAGTCACCTTACAGGCAATACAATGGCACTATATTCATATCTTTCAATACTTACCCTGAATGTAAATGGGCTCAATGCCCCAACCAAAAGACACAGGCTATCAGAGTGGATTAAAAACCAAGACACATTGATATGCTGTCTGCAAGAGACTCATTTTAGACCCAAAGACACACCCAGATTGAAAGTGAGGGGGTGGAAAACCATTTACCATGCTAATGGACACCAAAAGAAAGTTGGGGTGCCAATCCTTATATCAGACAAATTAGATTTTAAAACAAAGACTGTAATAAGAGATGAGGAAGGACACTATATCCTACTTAAAGGGTCTATCCAACAAGAAGATCTAACAATTGTAAATATCTATGCCCCTAACATGGGAGCAGCCAATTATATAAGGCAATTAATAACAAAAGCAAAGAAACACATTGACAACAATACAATAATAGTGGGGGACTTTAACACCACCTGACTGAAATGGACAGATCATCTAAGCAAAAGATCAACAAGGAAATAAAGACTTTAAATGATATACTGGACCAAATGGACTTCACAGACATATTCAGAACATTCCATCCCAAAGCAACAGAATACACACTCTTCTCTAGTGCCCATGGAACATTCTCCAGAATTGATCACATCCTAGGTCACAAATCAGGTCTCAACCGGTACCAAAAGATTGGGATCATTCCCTGCATATTTTCAGACCACAATGCTTTGAAACTAGAACTCAATCACAAGAGGAAAGTCAGAAAGAACACAAATACATGGAGGCTAAAGGGCATCCTACTAAAGACTGAATGGGTCAACCAGGAAATTAAAGAAGAATTAAAAACATTCATGGAAACCAATGAAAATGAAAACACAACTGTTCAAAATCTTTGGGATACAGCAAAGGCAGTCCTGAGAGGAAAGTATATAGCAATACAAGCCTTCCTCAGGAAACAAGAAAGGTCTCAAATACACATCCTAACCCTACACCTAAAGAAGCTGGAGAAAATAACAGCAAATAAAGCCGAAACCCAGCAGAAGAAGAGAAATAATAAATATCAGACCAGAAATCAATGAAATAGTAACCAAAAAACAGTAGAACAGATCAACGAAACTAGGAGCTGATTCTTTGAAAGAATTAACAAGATTGATAAACCCCTGGCCAGACTTATCAAAAAGAAAAGGGAAAGGACCCAAATCAACAAAATCATGAATGAAAGAGGAGAGATCACAACCAACACCAAAGAAATACAAACAATTATAAGAACATATTATGAGCGACTCTATGCCAGCAAATTAGATAACCTGGAAGAAATGGGTGCATTCCTAGAGATGTATCAACTACCAAAACTGAACCAGGAAAAAATAGAAAACCCGAAAAAACCGATAACCACTAAGGAAATTGAAACAGTCATCAAAAATCTCCCAACAAACAAGAGCCCAGGGCCAGAAGGCTTCCCAGAGGAGTTCTATTAGATATTTAAAGAAGAATTAATACCTATTCTTCTGAAACTGTTCCAAAAAATAGAAATGGAAGGAAAACATCCAAACTCGTTTTATGAGGCCACCATTACCTTGATCCCCAAACCAGACAAAGACCTCATCAAAAAGAATTACAAACCAATAACCTTGATGAGAACGGATGCAAAAATTCTCACCAAAATACTAGCCAATAAGATCCAACAGTGCATTAAAAGGATTATTCACCACAACCAAGGGGGATTTATCCCTGGACTGAAAGTTTAGGTCAACATCCACAAATCAATCAATGTGACCCAATACTTTAACAAAAGAAAGAACAAGAATCATATGATCCTTTCAATAGATGCAAAAAAGCTTTTGACTAAGTACAGCATCCTTTCTTGATCAAAACTCTTCAGAGTATAGGGATAGAGGGTACATACCTCAATAACATAAAAACCATCTATGAAAAACCTACAGTGAATATCATTCTCAATGGGGAAAAGCTGAGAGCTTTCCTCCTGAGGTCAGGAACGCGGCAGGGATGTCCACTATCACCACTGCTATTCAACATAGTATTAGAAGTCCTAGCCACAGCAATCAGACAACAAAAAGAAATCAAAGGCATCCAAATCGGCAAAGAGAAAGTCAAACTCTCACTCTTTGCAGATGATAGGATACTGTATGTGGAAAACCCAAAAGACTCCACCCCAAAACTGCTAGAACTCATACAGGAATTCAGTAAAGTAGCAGGATGTAAAATCAATGCACAGAAATCAGTGGCATTCCTATACACCAACAAAAGACGGAAGAGAGAGAAATTAAGGAGTCGATCCCATTTACAACTGCACCCCAAACCATAAGATACCTAGGAATAAATCTAACCAAAGAGGCAAAGGATCTGTACTCAGAGAACTATAAAATACTCATGAGAGAAATTGAGGAAGACACAAAGAAATGGAAAAATGTTCCATGCTCATGTGATAGAAGAACAAATATTGTGAAGATGTCAATGCTACCTAGAGCAATCTACACATTCAATGCAATCCCCATCAAAATACCATCCACTTTTTTCAAAGAAATGGAACAAATAATCCTAAAATTTGTATGGAACCAGAAGAGACCCTGAATAGCCAGAGGAATATTGAAAAAGAAAAGGAAAGCTGGCGGCATCACAATTCCGGACTTCCAGCTCTATTACAAAGCTGTCATCATGAAGATAGTATGGTACTGGCACAAAAACAGACACATAGATCAATGGAACAGAATCGAGAGCCCAGAAATGGACCCTCAACTCCATGGTCAACTCATCTTTGACAAAGCAGGAAAGAATGTCCAATGGAAACAAGACAGTCTCTTCAACAAATGGTTTTGTGAAAATTGGACAGCCACACGCAGAAGAATGAAACTGGACCATTTCCTTACACCACACACAAAAATAGACTCCAAATGGTTGAAAGACCTAAACGTGAGACAGGAGTCCATCAAAATCCTAAAGGAGAACACAGGTAGCAACCTCTTCGACCTCTGCCACAGCAACTTCTTCCTAGAAACATCGCCAACGGCGAGGGAAGCAAGGGCAAAAATGAACTATTGGGATTTCATCAAGATCAAAAGCTTTTGCACAGCAAAAGAAACAGTCCACAAAACCAAAAGACACCGACAGAATGGGAGAAAATATTTGCAAATGACATATCAGATAAAGGGCTAGTATCCAAAATCTATGAAGAACTTATCAAACTCAACACCCAAAGAATAAATGATCCATTCTAGAAATGGGCAGAAGACATGAGCAGACATTTTTCCAAAGAAGACATCCAAATGGCCAACAGACACATGAAAAAGTGCTCCACATCTCTCGGCACCAGGGAAATCCAAATCAAAACCTCAATGAGACACCACCTCACACCAGTCAGAATGGCTAAAATTAACAAGTCAGGAAACGACAGATGTTGGTGGGGATGCGGAGAAAGGGGAACCCTCCTATGCTCTTGGTGGGAATGCAAGCTGGTGCATCCACTGTGGAAAACAGTATGGAGGTTCCTCAAACAGTTGAAAATAGAGCTACCATACGATCCAGCAATTGCACTATTGGGTATTTACCCCAAAGATACAAATGTAAGGATCCGAAGGGTTACGTGCACCCCAATGTTTATAGTAGCAATGTCCACAATAGCCAAACTGTGGAAAGAGCCAAGATGTCCATCGACAGATGAATGGATAAAGAAGAGGTGGTATATATACACAATGGAATATTATGCATCCATCCAAAGGAATGAGATCTTGCCATTTGCAATGACATGGATGGAACTGGAGGGTGTTATGCTGAGTGAAATAAGTCAATCAGAGAAAGACATGTATCATATGACCTCACTGATATGAGGAATTCTTAATCTCAGGAAACAAACTGAGTGTTGCTGGAGTGATGAGGGGTGGGAGGGATGGGGTGGCTGGGTGATAGACATTGGGTAGGGTATGTGCTACGGTGAGCGCTGTGAATTGTGTAAAACTGTTGAATCACAGATCTGTACTTCTGAAACAAATAATGCAACATATGTTAAAAAAAAAAAGAAAAAGAAGAAGATAGCAAGAGGGGAAGAATGAAGGGAAGTAAGTTGGAGGAGGAGACGAACCATGAGAGATGATGGACTCTGGAAAACAAACTGAGGGTTCTAGAGGGGAGGAGGGTGGGGGGATGGGTTTGCCTGGTGATGGGTATTAAAGAGGGCACATTCTGCGTGGAGCACTGGGTGTTATGCACAAAGAATGAATCATTGAACACTACATGAAAAACTAATGATGTAATGTATGATGATAAACGTAACAATAAAAAAATTTAAAGAGAAAAGAAATGTAGATTCAACCACTAATGAAAACTGCTTTTACACAGACAGATAAAATGTTAGGGAAGGGAGACTCTGAAGGGCCCTCCCGCCTTGATTCTCAGGTTCTGTGAATCAGGATCATAGAGGGAGGGTCCGGCTGGGCTCCAGAGACTGCACAGTTGTGTGAGCTGGTGCCCAGCGGAGAAGACTGGTCAAGGACATGCAGGCCCTGGGCAATGCTGTTAGGACCCTGGCCCATTCTCTACCTCCAAATGATGATTTAAAAAAAAAAAAAATCACAGGAAAGTGAGAGGACTCTCCAAGCAATTGCTTACCAGGCAAAAACTCCCAAAGCAACAATACTCACTAACAGCCCAGCTTTTGGCAATGAGATGGAAATGCCCATATTAGAAAACAGGGCAATTAGAATCTCCAAGAAACAGTTCCATAAGCTCGAGGATTTCTTTGGAATTGTTATGAGGAAGGATGAGAATGAGGAAGAGGCAGAGAGGAAGAAAAATCACCTGAGGCTCCCGTGTGCCAGATTCGGCTAGCACACGGGGGTACCTGCTGCCGAGCGCAGGCAGATTCCTACCTGCTTCTCTCTCGCTGAGTCTACCCAGAAATATGGAGAGGTGGGCAGGTCATTCTAGGGAGGTGCCATCCCCAGACCCCTGGATATTGGAAGAAGAGACCCTCCCCAACACCACCCGCAGGCAGTATAGCATAGCATTTAAAGCCCATCTTTATCAATTTTGTTGGCAAAGTAGTTTTATCTCTCTGTGCCTCAGTTTCTTCAAGTACAAACTGGATTTCTAATAATAGAGCCCATCTGATAGGGACAGGATTAAATGAGTCCATGCAACCTACAATGGTTAGGATAGCGCCCAGCACTCAGTGCTAATCATTGTTAGTTACAACTAAATGGAAGGCTAAACACACTGTATATTTGAAGCAGTGGTGCTCTTTCTGTTTCCAGTGAGAGGTATCTCAGTATTGGGAGGGAAGGAAGTCACATCCTTACCTCTCCAAACAAAAGGGAGATGAGGCCAAAAGAGTCTGGCATGCACCGGGGTTTCTAACAGCTTCATGTGGCCCATGTGGCCAAGCCAGGCTGATTCCCCAAACACAGTATGCCTGCAATTATGCTACTTTACATACCTAACCAACAGGCATGTGTTTGTTTTCCTCCCTCTGCAAAAAGAAGATTCTCATTGTCTGGAGGAAAAAGAAAATAATAATCTGCCAGGAGTACTGACAGAACCTTTTACAGAAAACAAAACCCCCAACAGCTTCTCATCAAGGGCTCTTCATCCTGTCTCCAAACACTCACAGGAAAGCCAGGCTGACATTTTACACATGATTGACCGAGAGAGTGATGCCTGCCTCTGGGTGTGTGTGCGCATGTGTGTGGGTGTGGATGTGCACCTATGTGTGCGCATGCCTGCACACGGAGCACGTGTGTGCCCACCTGCTGTGTAGCTCAGCCTAAACAAAGATTCAGTCTTGTCTGTGTGTAAATCATGAGTTGTTGGGGTCAGAAGCCCACCCCTTTGGGTCTCTTTGCAGAGATTAGTTCTTATGTGGCATGAGGAGTTAGAGCGCTTGGGGAGAATAACCTGGTGTCCAGTCCCCTGGCCCATGGTGGTTCAGGGGTAGAAACCACTCCTATAAACCCCTCCCTCTGTGAGTAGCGTTCTCACCAGCTCCAGAGACTTCCTCTCACCCAACTCATGGTGCTAAGGATCCAGCCTGTCTGGTACTCAGTTCCCCTGACCCCAAGGTCAGGATCTCTTTTTAATCCCACCTCCAAATCTTTCGGACTAAGGGTTCTGAAGACCTATCTCAAGGTGACCATCAGTTTCTCCCTCATTTTGGCAGAGTGTTTCACTTTTTCTCTGAAATCCGTTTTTTTATCTCCTGTTCAATTCAGAAAACCTCAGAAGTGTAACAGAAGGGCCTCAGATATGTTACCTAGATTGTGAGTTCTTGCCCAAAGGTGGAGAAGCAGGGGAGCAGAACTCAGACGGAGCCCAGGACATAATCTGTAGGGTTATTTTATTTTATTTTATTTTTTGATGAACTAAACTTGTTGTCAAAAGCAGCCAGGAGTTTCAGGATATGTGGGTTTCACTCATTCAATGTGATCTACTTTAGTGATATTTTCTCGAGAGCCTAGTACCCACTAGGCTTTGGGAAAGGTCACGGGGACACACACAGAATTAAGACCCAGTCCCCACATCATGAAAGATTAATCAAGGTAAGGGTCAAGAAGGCAGCACAGCACATTTTGTTATGGGTATGAGCAGTAAGGAATTGGTTAGAATCCCAAGTGCTTCTTCCTCCCAGATGAATAATTTGAGCAGGTGACAACCTCTCTTAAAGTCACCTTCCTCATGCAGTGGTTGTGACAATTACATAATTCAGACAAAACTGTGGGTGGCACATTGTGACTGCTCGACAAGAAACAGCTATTGTTACCCAGGGTTTCAAATGAAGAAGAGAACATGCATTCAGTAAGGGAAAAGATGGAAGACTTCCAGGGGTAGGTGCTGTCTGAGCTGTGTCTCCAAGAGGGGCAGGGATTGGAGAGGAAGGGAGGCAACTCTGGGCTTTTCAGGCAGAGGGCACAGGCAGAGAAATAGCATGGAGGTCAGTGAAAATGGCCTGGTTCCTTGCTTCTGGTCTTGCTCCCTCCCCCTGGAATCTATTCTCAGCATAGTGTCTTACTGAAATACAAGTCAAATTGCGTCCCTCCTCTTCTTAAAATTCTCCAGTGCTACCCATTCCTCTCTGACCTTTATGACAGCCTAGAAGGTCCTATTGCCCTCTCACATTGGCTTCTACTATCCCATGCCCCTCATTCTGCTCCAGCCACTCTGTCTTCCTTTGTTGTTCCTCAGATGTACCAGGACTTTGCACTTGCTGTTCCTTCTGCCTGGAAAGGTTCCCCCAATCTCTGAGGTTAGTAGACTCTCACTGCCATCAGCCTGAGCTCAAAAGCCACCTTCTCAGTGAGGTTCTCCTGATCATCTTCTAGTAGATATACTTGTCGCTTCCTGCTTTATTTTTCTCCATGGCACTGACACCTTCTAACATCTATATAATTTATTTTTTAAAATTAATTAATTAATTTTTTTAAGGTTTTATTTATTTATTTGACAGAGAGAGATAGTGAGAGCAAGAACACAGCAGGGGGAGTGGGAGAGGGAGAAGCAGACTTCCTGCCGAGCAGGGAGCCTGATGCGGGGCTTGATCCCAGGACCCTGGGATCATGACCTGAGCTGAAGGCAGACGCTTAACAACAGAGCCACCCAGGTGCCCCCATCTATATAATTTATTATTTATAAACTTTATCATCTTTGTCTTCTCAGTAGTCCGTGTGGGACTTTGCTTTGTTGGCAATCACCGTTGTATCTTCAGCACCTAGAACAGCTCCTGCCATGTAGTAGATGCTCAATAAAAATGGGTCAAAGTAATGAATACAGTGATCACGGAGGAACTGTGACTCCCAGTCTGCCTCAGGCACAGCCCTCTGCTTCACCTTCCCTTATGAATCAAACCACCATGAGCTACCCTTTTGGGGCCCCAAGTTCAGTCCCCATCACGTACTTTAAGCCTTATCTTCCCTCATTTCTTCTTTGTCTTTTTCTCAAAGGACTTCCTTCCTGAACTCATCATTCTGCCCCTTCCCTTTGGATGGGCATCTCTATTTTGCACCCTATATTCCGTATTTAATTTGCAAATGCAGAAATCCAGTTGAAATTGCCTTCATCATAAATAGCAATGTATCACCTCAGATAAACTGAAGAGTCCGGTGGTAGAGCTAACTTCAGATAATAAATATCTGACAAATGAATAACTAAGTAAATGAAGGAGTGAGGCTCAGTGCAGGGCTTGGGAAAGAGGCAAAGTTAGTAGACTGGGTCCCCCCAAACCCTTATATAGGCCAGATTGACATATCTCCTCTCTGTTTTGCATTTTTAGGGGGATCTTCATAAGATTTCATTTGATAAAAAGGTTCTACTGCTTTGAAACTTTATCTTTGAAAACCATTGCTGTAATGGGAAAAATCAAGTCTTTGAAATCTTGAAGACCTGGGGTGGAATCCCACACTTTAATGGGTTTTATGCCAAAGAAAATGCAAACTCATTATGGCCTATAAGATGTGTGGTCTGTCCCTTGTCATCTTCCAGCCTTATCCCTGGCTTCCCTCCTTCAACCACACGGACCTTCTTCGAGGCCCTTGGGCTTTTCTGGGGCCTTGCTCCCTCACAGCCTATGAGCATGCTCGCCGTCTGGAATGTTCTCCCCACCCCCATTCCCACGCTTATTATCACTGGCTGCTTCCCAGCCTTTACTGGTCTGCTCAGTGACTTCTCAGAGAGGCTGTCTGGGGCCTTCTGTCTAAAGCAATCTCTGTCCATCATCCTCCTCCTCAGCCCCATGATCCTTTGCTTCTCAACTTGAATGATTTATATATATATATATATTTTATTTGTTTGAGAGAGAGAGCATGAGCAAGGGGGAAGGGCAGAAAGAGAGAGAGAGAAGCAGACTCCCCCCTGAGCAAGGAGCCCATTGCGGGGCTCGATCCCAGGACCCTGCAATCATGACCTGAACCAAAGGCAGACACTCAACTCACTGAGCCACCCAGGTGCCCCTTCAATTTGAATGATCTTAATAAGTTATCTCATTGCATTTTTAGTCTCCTCAACCAGAATATGTGAGCCCACAAGGCAGAGATGGTGTCCGTCTTGGTGGCTACTGTGTTCCCGAGGCCCAGAACAGGCCTCCACACGAAGCAGTTTCTCATCGTATTTGTTGAATGAATGAGAATAGTTGTAGGACATTGACTGTAAAGTGCTGGGATCTCAGTTTTCTTATCTCTGTATTGGAGATAGTATGACCTACCCCTCAGAAAGTGGCAGAGGTGTTGCGTGGAGCACAGCTCGGGCAGGGGGCGACACATTCACGGGGGCTGCCTTCCTGCCTTCCTGCCCACGATTCGCAGAGGACCCAGCCAGGTGAGCCTCACTGGAACTCAATTATATTCTAAATCCAGAGCCATCCTTCTGCTCTGAGGGTGATGGGGGCCCACGATCTAGCCTGTCAGCCTCACACTGCCACACATCCGAATACACAAACTGAAAAATTAATGCCCCTGGAAGGCACTGTCTTCCTTCCCATAGACACTGCTGACCTTCTTGCCTGTCTGTGGGGTGGTGGACCCTGGAGTGCCTGCTTTGCTCAGTCTTGGCGCAGCTACAGGGATGCAGGGCCGAGAGGAGGAGAAGGCATCCGGCGCAAATCTCATTAACTGGAAGTGGGAACCGGAGACAGAGTCTGGGGTGAGAGCAAATGTCCAGGTGATCTCTGCATTCAGCTTTACAGCCCTGAAACCCATCCCATGGTCCCTCAGAGGGCGGGCTCCAAATGGGGCAGGTGAGAGTCGCAGGTGGGGCAGGGAGAGGGAGGGGGATGGGCGGCAAGAGGAGAGAACCGTGAGACCATGACCATAATCTGTAGATTCTTGGGAGCAGCAGAGTTATTCCTGACCTTGCATGATGCCAGCAGACAATTTCATTTCAATTCTGTAAGCAGGACAGCACAGGTAAGCTCAGTATTTTAGGACTATGGCCTTCCCAGGGACCTAGACTCCTCATCCACCTCTTCTCTCTTTGTGGTCTGAGACTGGTTTTCCAACCTGGCCTCCCAAAGTGTGGTTTACACACCAGTGGCATCAGCATTACCTGGGAGCTGGTTAGAAATTCAGACTTTCAGGCTCCACCCAGACCTCCTGACTCCGAGTCTGCATTTCAACAGATGACTCCCAGGCTCGTGGAGATGGGAGAAGCTGTGCCCTAAGCTGTGCTGGTTAATTTTCCATATCAACTTGACCCGACCCCGGTATGCCCAGATGGCTAGTTAAACATTATTTTGGAATACATCTGTGAGGCTGTTTTCTGGGAGACATTAGCATTTGATTGGTGGATTTAGTAAAGCAGATGGTCCTCCCCTAGGTGGGTGGGCATCATCCAATCCATTGAGGGTCTGAATAGACCAAAAAGGCAGAGGAAGATTGAATTTGCTCTCTGCCTGATGGCATGAGCTGGAACATCATTCTCCCACCCTTGGCTCTCCCTGGTTCTCAGGCTTCACACTCGGGCTAGAATCTACCCCACCAGCTCCCCAGCTCTCAGGCCTTTGAACCTTCACCACCAGCATTCCCGGGTCTTTACCCTGCAGATGGTAGACTGTGGGCTTTCTCAGATTCCATCATTGTGTGAGCCAATATCTTATAATAAATCTCTTTCTAGAGAGAAAGATAGAGATCTATTTTTAGATATAAAAATATATCTGTAACTATATCTCTATGTAAAGATTTTATATCTATATAAAATATAGATATATATCCAATTGGTTAATTTTCTTGGGAGAAGCCTAATACATGCTGGTGTTGTCCATTCTGATGTGCGGTGTGAGAGTGTGCACAGTGTAGTGGTTATAAGTTTGAGAGTTAGCATTAGGAAATGAGCATTTGGATCCCAGCTCTGCCCCGTCCATCGGTAAGACTCTGATCTCTTGGAACCTCAGCTTACTCCTCTGCAAATGTGGGAGGGGGGCAGGAGCACCCTTTCCTGGCGGCTGTTGGGGGATGCAGTTAGCCCTTGCAATGAACAACACATTCCTCATGGTACCTGCCACATGCTGAGTGCCTGGGACATATTAGCTGGCATTGTTACTGCTAGTAAATTGTTTCTAGTCACAAAACGTCCAAGTTTATAGATTATTTACCTCCTTTTTTATTTTTTTCAAAAATAGGTAAGCTTGCAGATTCAAGGAAACCTTAGGCTAGGTGCATTCTCAGAGTGCCTGGGTGGCTCAGTGGGTTAAGCACCCGACCCTTGATTTTGGCTCAGGTCATGATATCTGGGTTGTGAGATCGAGCCCTGCATCAGGCTCCATGCTCAGGGCAGAGTGTGCTTGAGATTCTCTCTCCCTCTGCCCCTCCCCCTGCTTGTGCTCACTCTCTTGCTCTCTAAATAAATTAATAAATTAAAAAAATAGGTGCACTCTCACCTACATTGTGAGGAATATCCTCCTGGAGGAGGAAGACTTGGCCACAGAGCAGGGTAACAGGAATTGTGCATGGACCAGATGTTCCTCTGCTCTGAGTCTCAGCTGATGTCCCATCAGAAGCCAGTGACTGAGTATTATTACAGAGCTTCGGTTTTTCTGAACTACAAAATTGTAGAGAGTTTTGTCAAACTCAGAGTCCCACCACGGGTAGCATGCCAGACAGCTGACAGTTCTGTCATGTGTTTTGCTCAAATAGAAGAAATAAAGCCAGCGATGACTGATTCATTCCAAAGGTGACCAGCCCTGGGGCAGAGAGGAAGGAGTGGATGGTTAGTGGGGAGCACTGTGAAGGCAGAAGAAGGGGATGGGGAAGAAGAAAGGGAGACAGGACACAGGGGGAGAGCCAGAAGGCACAGAGGACAGGGCTGCAGACAGCATTAGGGCTTGGTGAGGATTGGGGATAGGGCTGGAATTAAGGCTTGTTTTAAAGGAGTGGTGCCCAGTCTGGGTTACAGTACTGTCATCAGCAGAAAATTTCTAAACCCCCAGAAATGTGAATCAAGTGGTGGGATCTGGGTGTGAATATTTTGCAAAAGCATCAGGGCTTGGGAGCCTACAAAGAAGGTGGGAGGAGATCAGAGGCATGAGCACGACACCTGGGGACATGCCCTGCACTATCAGTCATCAAGAGACCCTTGTGAGTGGTCACTTTTGACCTCTTAATACCTGAGAGCCCAAGCCAAGTCCCAAAGAGGACAGGGATATATGCTCAAACTAGGGAACTTAAATCCCCTTGATTTCTCCTAATCAGGTCAAGGAAAGGGTAGGGCTGGAAAAAGGCTCTAATCCTAAGACACTCCCAGGCAGCTCGGGATGCATGCCTGTCTGGTATCCAGCCTAGATGTGAAATTGATTTCTCTCTTTGCACCTCTTTCTCTCACAGAGGGCTGTTTTTAGGATGGCTGACATCCCTAGAAAGTGTCCCTCCTGGGGCACCTGGGTGGCTCAGTCCATTGAGCATCTGACTCTTGATTTCGGCTTAGGTCATGATCTCAAGGTCCTGGGATTGAGCCTCACATCATGCTCTATGCTCATCGCGGAGTCTGCTTGTCTCTCTCCCTCTGCTCCTCCCTCTGCTCTCTCTCTAAAATAAATAAATAAAATATAAGCAATAAAGAATATGTCGCTCCATTTCCAATAGGGAAGTAGCCTTTGGAAAGACAGTTTCCTCTTACAGAAGATTTTTAGCTTCCAAATAAAACAAAATCCCTAAGAGTTATGTAAACAGACCAAAATTATTATATAATATATAGGGCTACATGAATACATTTTTAAAAATATGTAACATAAAAAACTGTATAAATATAAAATATTTAGGGTGCCTGGGGGGCTCAGTTGCTTAAGGGTCTGCCTTCAGCTCAGGTCATGGTCCCAGGGTCTTGGGGTTGAGCCCCGCATTGGGCTCCCTGCTCCGTGGGAAGCCTGCTTCTCCCTCTGCCTGCCGATCCCCCTGCTTGTGCTCTTTCTCTCTGTCAAATAAAACCTTTAAAAATAAATAAAAAAATAAAATATAAAGTATATAATATGTTATTTGACATTTATATTACATATCCAAGATATTACATTACTGTTAATATATTATATTAATATATAATGTATGATTATATTAATATAATAAAGATATTTGTTATATATTTAAGTTAATAAATTTAAATAAATTAATAAAATATATTTATTAATATGATTAACATATTACTTATATTTATATATATTTAATATTGTAAATATAAAAAATTTTAAACTTTCAAGCCATGTTTAATTTTGATGGAAATCCTTGGCAGTGAAATTCATCTTTAAGAAAACGTCTTCTGACTGTGTTGACCACCCTCCTCCCCTACACACATAGATAGCTCCAACCAATGAAATGGAAAACCTAAAATTAAAAAAAAAAGAAGCAATATCAGGGTCATGTGCCACAGGCAAATATTGTACTGTAACACATTGCCATTTTAATAGGAACTCCAGGCAGGCGAGAACGAACAAATGATCCTGCTTTACAGATGAGCACATTAAGGTGCCGGAGGTGAACTGACTCTTTTAAAGATTCCACTGATCTCAAAGCCGGTACGGTCCCACCTCTTGCTTGGAGCCAGAGTTCATTTCAATCTCAGAAAGCAGGTCGACTCTCGGGGTGCCGTAAGAGGAAAAACACAGCGTCTCAGGAAACGTTCCATTCCGGGTCTCCCACGTCAGCCCCGCTCCTGTTGGGCACAGGCTGCAGGCAAAGTGGCGGGAGATCAAGGTCACAGAAGTGGAAACATAAAGCCGCCCGCCCCGCCCCCCGCCTCTGACATGGTCACCAAGCAGGCAGGAGTCTTCATCCTAGCCCCGACCCCATTTCTACCTTTGCCCAGCCTGGCTGATTCTGGTGACAAAGCACCTCGTGTTGATTTCCCTCAGCTGATACTAACGACTTACTGTGCGTCAGGGGCCACTTGAAGCCTGTCATTCATTCATTCATCCAACAAATATATATGGAGCACCTACCAGCCGTCAGACATTGTTCTGGGAACTTTTCATGTGTTCTTTCATGGAATTCTCATTTTGGAAATGCCCGGGGGGTGGGGGGGACAGAGACTATTACTGGCTGCATTTCACAAGTAGGGAGACGCATGCTCACATAGTTTGAGACTTGCCTAAGATCATACCAGCAGGAAGTGGGAGTCACACTCAGGTCCACTGGGCCGTAAGCCCCCAGACACAACCGGCGCCCTTGAGGTCTTGCCCGCCCCTCCCCCCAAGGCTAAGCCTGCCTCCCCAATCCATGGGACCAGCTCCCACGTACCAGGGGTTCCTCAGGCTGAGTTTATCCTCAGATAAAGCAGCCCAGGGAACCCCCAGCCCTGGTCAGAGGGAATCCTGAGCCTCCTGCATTTTGAGGGAGAAGCAGACCTAATCAGGATTGTCTACTGGGAACCACTAGCGTCCTGTGGAGACAGACAAGAGCAGAGATGGGGGGACAATGAGGAGGGCAGTGGAGGAAAACCGAGAGACGGACAAGAGCAGAAGAGGGAGGTCAAGAACGGGACAGGAAGAACAGAGAGGGTTGGGGGAGGAGAGGAAGAGTGCAGACACCGACACAAGGGGGAGGGAAGGAGAAAGAAACAGAAAGAAGAAGACAGAGGGGAAATAGAGAGGCAGACAGACTCTGCTGGAAAACCGGAGAGGACCAGGGAAGAGAGAAGCAAAGGACAAATAACAGAAGGAGGCAGACAGCAAGGGAGATGAGAGAGAGAAAGCACACCCTCTCCCTCCGCTGCCCCCGCCAATGCACAGGCACACCAACGCTCGTGTTGTTTGTTTGGTTTTGCGTTGTGTTCCTCTGAACGGATCCTGGGAACGGCCTTCCCTGAAGCAGCCCGCACGCTGAGCCAGGGCGCCGATGAAAATCAGCAGCTCTGTAAAGGAACTAGCTCCCAAGGTAAAATTGATTTTGTGTTTGTTTGTTCTGACCTTGAATTTTTCCCATGGCGACACCCAAGGAGCGGCACTGGATGCAGGAGGAGACGGAGATGAGTCAGCAGGGCGGCTGGATGAGAGCAGCTCCACATGTCCTCTCCACACGCAGCTCTGGACGCCATCGGCCTTGGGCCATGGTGGACGTGCATGCCTCATCCGGGGGACAGGCTGTGCCCAAGGGACCACAGACTATGATGCACCTGAGGCCAGCAGGATCACGAGTTATGTTCTGAGTGAGCAATGATGGTCCAAGGAGGAGAGGATGAGCATCAGAAAAGACAGAAGAGCAATGGGCAAACCAACATGGCTAAGAAGCTCACGCCACCGGGAGCAATGGCCAAAGAAGACGGGCGAACACTGACGTCGCATCACCCTCATCTTCACCAGCTCACCCTCATCCTCAGCCCCATCCTCTTCACCAGCATCCCCTTATTTTGACCTCTCACTCAGAGTTGGACACTGATAAGCATTCTACATCATTTAATCATTACTCCAAACTTATGCGATTGTACAGATGTTGTCCCCATTCTCCATGTGAGGAGCTGAGGCTCAGAGAGCTTTCTCAAGGCCACACAGCTAGTAACTAATACTAAGGTCTTGAACCCAGACCATCCTGACTCCCACACCCATCCTTGCCACATCTTTCCTTTGGCTCCCTCAGGTTCCCCAAATATACCCAGTCTTGGGGCAGCAAGGCTGCTTGGCGCAGAGGTGACAGGCATCTGAAGCTGCCATGAGGGGGTCGGGGGGAAGGAATTAGGGGATTCCCAAAGTCCAAAGGGCAGAGGGGATGCAGTTTAGGGTGATCAGTTCATTCTTAAGAGGACTCCAGATTGTTTGGAATTGGCCTGGGGGCAGGGCTACGTGTTGGAGCAGCAGATGATGGGGAGCCAGGAGCCAACTGTACAAATACGGCGGAGAAGTATGCAGAGGCCATGATCCTGGGCGCACCGAAGCCCTGGGCTGCCACAGAGGCAGCTCTGTGGTAGCAGGACTCCATCGGATGGCCTGTCTCCAGATGGGACCCTTTGCCTGCTCCGACTGGCTCTGGAACCGGGCAGGGCTGAGTCTATAGGAGAATGTCATGGGGACTGCAGGTGGCAGAGTTGGGGAATGTAGGGGACGAGAAATCAGAGCCAGTCAGCCCATAAGGGAAATTGCTCCTCTTTGTCCAACATCAAAACCTCTAGGGCTCTAACTCCCTTGTGGAGTGACAATTCTATGTAAATAGGTCCTTCTAATCTAACACACTAAGTACCATATGGGATTGCCTTGCAAGAACTGGGGACACACAGGGGGAAGGGACAGGGGCTATCTCTACAGGGCTGGGCCCCTATAGATGAGTGTGAGTCTCCAGGACTCAGGATAGAGGAAATGTCCTATGTGCACAGGGAGACCAGCACGGACTGTTTCAAGTTCAGGGAAGTTGAGTGTAGACGCATCTCAGGGTGAAGGAAGGGTGAAATGAGGAGCATAAAACTGGACATGAAGGTTGGGTTTGGATTGCATAGATCCCTGTATATCACGTATGGGAACTTCAGGACATGTTTAAAATGCTTAGCACATGACACACAGGATACTAAAGTCCGGGTAGCATCTTCACCCCCCTTTGATCATGGAAATTGCCATGAAGTTCATCCCAGGAGCTGATGAAATTGAAAGAATAGGGATTTACTGTTCTAATTTGTTCCATTGTTCTGTAATCTCAAGTTCCCACCCTCCAGGTCTATTTGTGACTTGGGTTACCCCTCTGTCCTCCAATCCTGGTGAACACTCCATATTTATCCCATCCAGGTGCAAATGGAGACAGAGTTCAGGAGCAATACATTAGGAATAGGGTCTAAAATCTTGGAGGTTGGAGATGATTTTAAAAGGATTTTGGAACCTCCCATACCACCACTGCCAGTGTATCGACAGAGCCAGAGATGAGTTATTGGAGAGGAAAGGGCATTTTCCTTTATATCTGGGCAACAGCCAAGATCCTACCCAGCGTTAGGTAGCCCAAAAGGTAATGTGAGGAAGCCTTTAACAGCTCCCAGGGCATTCTCTGGTTGCACAAGGATGAGAAGCAGATGCAGGGGAATTCTTAATCTGTGGTTGCAAACTTTCTCTCCTTGGTGACTTGAGAACATCTGATATTGTATGGGAGGAACTGGAAAGGAGTTAAAGACATTTCCTGCCTCATCATCTCCCAGGGCACACGGATTTGAGGCACTAGATTTAATCTGAAAAAATGCACAAACTAGATAGAGATAAATGGCAGACAGGGATGGTATCCACCCAAGTGTTTTGAAAGAGCTCAGGGGTGAAATTGGGGAAGTGTTGGCCAAACTGTGGAACAGCTCTTAACAAATGGCTGCTATGCTGAGAACAGGAATACCCCTCACCCACAAGGCAGCAACTAGGAGTCCCACTCCCCTCCCAGGTCATTGGGCACTCTAGGGCAGAGAGAGAAATCAACAGAGAAAAAGTTATGTGACCTCCTCCTTTCTCCAAGGGCAATGCAGCCTGATTCATTCACCCATGTGAAGTGGGTTTTCCAAAGGAGAGTTGGCTACACTCCACCACTGAAGACTCTTGAATCAAGAGAAATTAGTTTGGGGAATGAGGGAGAAGGCTTTGGGACTGGCTTATGGATAAGAAAGAATCTCTGTGCTTTCATCTCTATAAATGGGAAATTGCTTTTAAGTTAATTGTAAACAGCAGGGTCCTTGCAGTCCATTGTTGGACACCATGACAGTCCAATCTTTACCTTCCTTTGGCCACCCTGCCAGAACCTGCTGCAGACAACTCACTGTCTCAGATCCAGACATTTTAGCATGATTTACCTACCAGTAGGCTATTCAAAGCATCTGCCAAGTGAAGCCTTCCTGCATTAGCTTTCGTTTCAAGTCCTTTCTAGACTTTCTTCGTTTGCCCCTAGTTTTTCTCCTATTGACATTCAGCCATCTTATCTCATTTCCCCAGTCAGAATCTCTCAGCCAACTATCCAGTAATCCTCATCAGGCCAGCCCTAAAACATGTATACTGGTTCTGGGTGCACATTCTAATATGGAGCATTGACAAAATTGGGTCTTCCAGAAAGGTACAATCAAAGTGGAGAAGAGTGGTGGACCATGGGAAGTTGAAGGAAACAGAGATTTTGGCACGGACAAAGGAAAATGATACCTCTATTTGCAGAGGAGATAATTTGGAAATGATCCATATGAAAGGAACCCAAGATCATCCAACCATCGATACCTTATTTCAACAATTTTTATTGAACACCTGCTATGTGCTAACACCCTTCCAAGTATTAGGGAGATAACAGTGAATAAGACCTAACAGACCCACAAAAACTAATGATGTAATGTATGGTGATTAACATAACATAATAAAAAAAAAAGACCTAATAGACCCAGACCTCATGGAGTTTTTATTCCAATGAAGCCAAAGCAAGCAAATAACTTAATTAATAAAAATGAAGAGTATATACAGTTATAAAATTAATAAAATAAAATAGGGAAATGTTGGAGCTACTTTCGGTTGGGCAATTACAGAAGGCCTCAGCAAGTCTGTACCTCTTCACTCCCTTCACCTATTTTGCCCATCCCTCCAAACCCCCAGCAATCACTAGTTTGTTCTCTTATTTGGGTCTGTTTCAGTGTTTATTCACTTTTTCTGTGTTTTACATTCCACATATAAGTGAAATCAGATAGTGTTTGTCTTTCTCTGTCTGACTTACTTACTTAGTGTAATGCCCTTTAGGTCCATCCGGGTTCTCACAAATGACAAGATTTCATTCTTTTTTACAGCTGATTAATAATCCAGTATATACATACCATATCTTTTTCATTCATTCATCTATCAATGGGCACTTTGATGGGTTGTTTCCATATCTTGGCTATTGTAAACAATGCTGCAATAAACATAAGGGTGCATATATCTTTTTGAGTTAGAGTTTTTCTTTTCTTTGGGTAAATAACCAGCAGTGAATTTACTGGATCAGAGGGTAGCTCTATTTTTAATTTTTGGAGGAACCTCCATGCTACTTTCCAGAGTGGCTGCACCACTTTGCATTCCCACCAACAGTGCATGAGGGTTTTCTCTTCTCCGCATCCTTACCAACACTTGTTATCTCTTATGTTTTCTACTTTAGCCATACTGACTGGTGCGAGGTGATATCTCATTGTGGTTTTGATTTGCAGTTCCCTGATGCTGAAGGATGTTGAGCATTTTTTCACAAGTCTGTTGGCCATCTGGATGGGCCAATGTTTCCACAAACATTTGGGAAAATGTTTATTCAGGTCCTCTGCCTGCTTTTTTTCAAATTTCCAGTGATAAAAAGAAATAAGTCATGGAGATGAAAAGTACAGCATAGGAAATACAGTCAATTATATTGTAATAATTTTGTATGGTGACAGATGGTGACTACACTTATCATGGTGAGGATTGTGTAACATATAGAATTGTTGAATCTCTCTGTTGTACACCTAAAATTAATGTAACATCATATGTCAAGATACTTTAATTAAAAAAAAAAGAGGCAGTGTGGCTGAGTGGCTCAGTTGGTGAAGGGTCCAACTCTTGGTTTCAGATCAGGTCATGATCTCAGATGGAGCCCTGCGTTGGGCTCTGAGTTTAGCAGGGAGTCTGCTTTGAGATTCTCTCTCCCTCTCCCTTTGCTCCCCACCCTTGTGAGCAGGCATGCATGCCCACTATAAATAAATAAGTAAGTAAGTAAATAAATAAATAAATAAATAAATAAATCTTCTAAAAACTGAGGCTTCTGCAGGGAAACATCTTCTTACAAAGAGCCAAGCTTCTCAATGAATTACATGAACCCAGGAGTGGGTTCCTGAGCCTTAAGAGGCAGGAAATCTAGGTGGAACCAAGGTGGGACTGGGCATGTGTTATCTGAGCACAACCTTGGACCTGACAGCCCAGAGAAGGGCTGGAATAGTAAGGATGGGGGCAGGGGTTGAGAGCAGACCTTGTGAGGACCCTTAACCCCAACCTACTCACCTTGGGGGAGCCCAGAGCAAGAACCCTGGCTGTATCAAACTGAGCAAGATCTGGGCAGCCCAGAACATCACCAAGATGATTACCCCATCAGAGAACGGTATCTCACTGCTGACAACCTTGTGCTGAACCTATAGGAGGAAAGTTTTACCTGGGGCAGTGACAGCCTCATCAAGGGTAAAAAATGAGCCTGGTGACCAGGAACTCCACCCCTAGAGAAGAAGTGGCTCTTTTTCTCCCCTGGTTTTTGAGGAGCTAGTCTGGGGTCCAGCACACCCCCATCCTACCAGTGTCATGTGATGGTCCCCTCTGCATCTGTTCCTCCCAAAGCTTCTTGGATGAACAAAACCTGACCAGTTTGGGGGGAGTGATTTTTCTCCTCCCCATGTTGGCCAGAGGTGTTGGGACAGTGTGATTTCTGAGTGATTTCCTATAGTATTGGTTCCTTCCTCCAGGTTGGGAGGTGATTGGGAAAAAAAATGATGCAGAAAATGTTCAAAAATGGGGGTTTGGCCAAAGAGAGGTCCTGAAGTTTAGGGCTTCGGTGACCCATGTGAACATCCACATGTCCAAGACAGGTCCAGAAGGAAATACAGTCTTGACACAATCATAAAACCATGGCTAGTGAAAAGAGATGTGGTCAGGGTGTTTTGAGGGAAAATATCCCACATGGGCTTGGGACCCAAGGACACCACTGTGTAACAATTTTCTTCCTTTTTTTTTAAGATTTTACTTATTTATTTGAGAGAGGGAGAGAGAGCGGGGTTTGGTGCAGAGGGAGAGGAAGAAGCAGACTCCCCGCTGAGTAGGGAACCCAATGTGGGGTTTGATCTTACAACTCTGAGATCATGACCTGAGCCAAAGTCAGACACTTAAACCAACTGAGTCACCCAGGTGCCCCAACAATTTTCTTCTTTATGGGAAATAAATGATATTAACAATTATTATTATTATCTATTGTTCCTAAGCAAGCTACACTACTCTCTGTTTCCCTTTCAAAATACAGGCTGAATATCTAACAAAGGGAAGAAAATGCAATCATTTCTCCATTTCCTGTTAAATTTTTTGTTGTTGTTGTTGTTTTGACCAGACTTGCCAGACTGTTCCATAAAAGAATAGTTACAAACATACCATAGGTGTTCCAGATAAACAAAGAAGGATATGATTGGATGCCAGCATGAGACCGCAGTTCCTGCCTGAGGAAAGTAAAGAAAGGGATCAAAAACACACATGCTCACTCTTCTGGTATGGACAACTGGTCATGCGCAGTCAGAGAGGCTCACCTGGGGGTCATGGGTTACAGCAGCGACATTTGCCCGCTGAAACCAGTAAGTAATGGAATTTAGGGATGGTCATACAGTTGAAGAACTGACTGTCAAACAGGAGAAGGGCTGAGAGTAACCTGATACTACATTTAAAAAAGAAGAGGTAAAATGAAACCCTTTGACCAGTCTTTGTCTTTCAATATCCTGCACTTTCATGTTACTCTAACCCCAAAGGGTCCGATGACAGTCTAGTGTAGACAATGAAACAATCCCAAAGTTGACAGACTCAGAGGCAAGACCAGGGACAGGCTCAGTGACAATCTCATCAACAACCTATACAGAGTGAGATGAATTTTTTTGAAAATTCTCCCGATGGCCTTAACACCTCATCAGGCAGAATCTTACAAATAGAATGTAATTAAAATTGCATCTTCTTTGACCCAATTCAAAGAAATCTTCTCCAAGGCATGCTGGAATTGTGACATGTTGAGCAAGACTCTCTGGGTGCCAGGAACTGCTATTGGAAATACAGAATAAACTTGAAGGTATCAGGCAGGTCCAGGAACCCCCAAACATTAATTTGAGTCACAGTTGGCTGCACCGTATCAACCTATAAACACCTCTCCACTTTCAATTAACATTGCTCTGTCTCCTGTCTCGCTGAATATTATATTTAACTAATTTAAGAGGATTGGTAAAGAGAGTTTTCACACTTCACAGAAAAACATAATGAAATAATTATATGTCTACCTCCAAAAAGCATGAGAATATTGCATAAGCAGGCTTCAAGTCTTTCCAACTAAAGCCACTTTCCTGTGACTCCTGAAGGAGGATTCATGCCTGAACTTTCGCTTAGATGTACTTTGTTTTTACACCTTGGTGCTCATACTCATGTTATAGAATGTTTGCTTACCTCTGGGGGATTGTATTGTTGGTATCTTTTTTGGTCATCCAGTAGACTGGCTGAGGTGGGATGAGGCAGGCTGAGACACTGGCCACATGTATTTGTGGGTAGAAATGGAGTTGAGATTGGGACCAGGAAAGAGTAATCCACAAGGTTAGTCATAGGCGTGGCCGGTGGGACAAAGTTAATGCATTAGCATGTATGTCCTGTGTATCCATCAGCTATTGACATGATAATGCTGCATAACAAACCACCTCCAAGCTCAGTGTTTTACAACCACAAGCATTTATCTTCATAGATATGGGTTCTGCACGCAAGTGATGCCTCCAGTAACTCCATCAGGCTGCAGGTTGGCTGGCCTTGGTTCCAGGCTCCACATTGGATTCTGGTCTGCTCCGTGTTCTGGGACCCAGGCTGAGAGGGTAGTGGCTACTCAGTGCATGTTCTTCTCATGGTTATCACAGGAGTTCCAGAGCCAAGCCAAGCCGTGCAATCACATTAAGGCCCATGCTTACATCATGCCTGCCAATATCCTTTTGGCCAAAGAAGTCAAATCCAGGGGCTGAGAAGTACATATCACCCTTGGCAGGAAGGTTGAAGTAATATATACGGACCTGCTGGACACTAACCTGGTCCTTTACCGCCATGGAAGGTCAATCCAGTGGGCATGGCATACAGTGAGTGAAGACATAAAGACTGATCAAAAGCAGGCCGGGGTTTAGGAAGAAAGGCCATGTGTCGGTGAACTACAGTGCACAATCCCAGCCAATCCAGGTGGCATTTCAGGATGACTTGAGAGCTGGACAAGTAGGAGAACAAGATGGAGCCCAGACTTCAAGGTGTGACATAATGAGCAGGCAGGCTGTCAGGCCCACCACAGCAAAACTTTCAGATCGGCTAGCCCCCTCCCCCCAGGGTTCCTAAGGCCATTTTTTAAAAACTGAGATCTGTATATATTTCAGGTATACAACATGATGGTTTGATACATGCATATATCACAAAATGGTAACTACGGTCAAGCTAATTAATACCTTGAACTGGTGTTCAGGACAAAGGAATCATAGAAAGCCCAAAGGGGACAATAAACAGGCAGAAAAGGGACCAAACCCCACATTAAACCATGAAGCCCAAGAAGTCCCTACTTAAAGAGTCATGACTGACCTGCCTCACCATGGCTGGGGGTGTGTTGAAGTTACAGCAGGAGGCTGCTGGCTCTGTCCAGCGCTGAAGTCAGCTCCACTGAGCACGAAGGGACTCCCCAGCCCCACATGTTGCAGCACTGCACCAAGGATAATATGGCCCTGGGAGATCTTTCTGGATGGACAGTCAGTGCTCAGGTTTCCAGGGGTGCAAAGCTATGTAAACAATAGGCGCTTATACTATGTACCAGACATTATTCTACCTTTGTGTGTGTTCATTCACCTAACCCTTCAACGGGCCCTGGAAATGCAGGGAGATGAAGCTCAGAGGAGTTGGGAACTGTGCCAAGGGTTTTCACCGCTAGGGAATGGTGAGCTGGGACTAGGATCCAGATAACCCAGGCCCTGTTTCTGACCACGGTTCCTTCCTGCCCCCAGGTAGAAAAGTCGGGTGCACAAGGGCAGCAGGTGGCCTGGAATTTATAGGGAACTGGAGTGAATAAGCCCAGTGGAGGAGAGAAACAGAACATTCTATACCAGATATACTTTATGGCATAAAGGAACATATATATGCCAACAATGGGTAAATGGTATCTTCTTAATTCCAGTTCCAACTTCCAAGTTCAGTCTTATTTAAAAAAAAAACAAAAACTCCTTCATAAAGTCTTATTTATTTAGTTAGTTATACCAGAATGTTCTTAACTACTTTATTCAGAATGGCCCCAAATTGGAAACAACTGAAATATCCCTCCACAGGAGAAGGAGAAAGTATGTCAACATAACATATTTTTACAATAGAATACCACTCAGCAACCAAAGGATCAGACTTCTGATAAATGCCATACAATATGTGGATCTCAAAAACACCATGGTATTCAGGAAAAAAAAAAAATCAGACCCAGATTAGTACATTAAGTATAATTTCCCCTCCCCCTGCCTTTGGACGGTCTCTGTGTTTTTGTCACAAAGAGTGGGTCTATTTCTGGACTCTATCCTCTTCTTCTATGTATATGTCTGTTCTTGTCAGTAACGCCACACTTTCTTGATTACTATAGTTTTCTGGTAAATCCAGAAATCATGTAGTGTGATCCTCCAATTATGTTCTTCTTTTTAAGAGTATTTTGACTTTTCTAGGACTTCCAGCAATGCATTTTTAACTACTGTAAGCTTTGATCACCTTTTACTTGAAATACAAAATCCTTCTTAAAGGATCTTCTTGGGTACAGAGGAAAAAATAAAATGATCACAGAATCTCTCTCCCTCAGTACTAATGGAATAAATAAACAACAGTA
Organism: Eumetopias jubatus; assembly: GCF_037043125.1. Taxonomy (NCBI): domain Eukaryota; kingdom Metazoa; phylum Chordata; class Mammalia; order Carnivora; family Otariidae; genus Eumetopias; species Eumetopias jubatus. Next base: position 91,875,430 of record NW_028274818.1, read on the forward strand.
AAAACAACCAGAAAGGTAATCAAGAAGAATGAAAAGAAGGAGATTTTCAGAATGCCGTAACCTACAAAATGCTTCACCAAGTAAAGAAACAGAACTTCTAGAGCAGGATGACTCCTGACTTTTTCTCACCTCCGTCCCATGCCCCAGTGGGGTCCTGGTGAGGTCACAGAAACCCTTGTATCCTCAGGAATATTTCCAAAGCAATGAGACATGTGCGCAGAGGTGGGGGAGCTCTGTTCCTGCTCTGGCTTTCGGGCTAGTCACCTAGGCTGTCGGGGAGAGAGGTGAGTAAGATGAGAGAAGCAAACAACACGCAGTGATACTTTTTTGACAGGGACAGAGACTCACATTGCCCCTTTGAACTAGGGAGCAATTTGAAGGCAGGGGGTACCCTCCAGGATAGCTCCTGGGCAGAGGGTGGATGCTGGCAGAGGGCAGTGGATGACCTCTGGGAAGAGAACAGAGTCTGGTTGTTCTGGGACCGCGCTCACCTCCACCTGCCCTCCACCTGCCAGCCCACCTAAACTCAGCTACAGAGAAGTAGCCGCACCACAAAATTCCAGCCCTCACACTGTGGCTTGGAAGGTCTGGCAAGAGGGAAACTTCAGCCTTACTCTCCCGTAGCAAGTGGAAAATGAGAACGAAACCAGAAAATGGTAACAACACTGCAAACCTACTTTGGGGGAAGGGGAGAGACAGGAAGAGACATGGGATGGACACTGGAGATGAGGAAACCTGTCTGGAAGAAAATGCCAGAAGGATCAGGTGGAAATACCGCCCAGGGACCCGTGGCAAAGAACCTCACCAGAACATAACATCAACCAAACGGGAATTCAAAGACAAAACGAGTTTTCCAAAGAATGAGGCGTTACCCTTGGGGGAAACCTTCCCAAGGCCAACTTAAAGTAGCAGGGCTGATAGTTGCACTTCAAACCTGGCTTCATCACTTTTGTGCAACCCATTTTAGAAAAGAAGGTGCTGAAAAGACAAATTGAGACTAAATAACATTTATGCAGAAATGGTAATTGAGAAGCATCAAAGAATAAAATAGATGGAGCCGAAAATTGATTTACTAACAGAGAAGCAAGTCTTGACATAATTGCATTTAAAATAGAGAAATAAGACCATGAGGTTAAAGCATTTAAGGCAGGTGGTAGGGAAACAGGGAGGGCAAAGTAAGCCAATGTTAAGACAAGTAAAGTCCCTGAAGCAGAGAACTCAACAAATACAAAAGGAGAAGAAATGCAAATATATTTGAGGGACAATTCCCCGAAACCAGAAGGAAAAAACAATCTGCAGAATGAAAGTGCATATTCTCTTCCAGGAAAAAGACATGCCACAGACAATGGGAAAAATCGAGGTGGCTTCAGACTTCCCCACCACAGCATTAAACATCAGCAAGAAAATGGAACAAAGTTCATAGAGGTTTGAGGAGAAGGAACTAGAATTCTGTTACCTTCCTGCCTGTCACTTGGCATAAAAGAAACAGGGCAAATGTTCTTTAGGAACGTTTACTTCATATTTAGGGTGAAATAGATGAGAAATGATAGCACTCCTCAGCTCATTTAAAATAATGGTATAATAGTAACAGTTGCCAGGGCAGAGACAACAAAGAACCAGAGAGTGAGGAGCTTTGCTAAGTAGCCATGTGAACTCTGAGTCTATGAAATTACAGATTCTAGACTCCACAGCCTGAGTTTGAGGGGCCCAGAACAAAGCACAAATGGATACATGGTCACCAGGCAAGACTAAAGATGTCATTTAAAACCTCAAGAGTTGGGACACCGGGTAGGGTATACTGATGCCAATGCTTTGTCATCTTTCTTAGCGGGTGTCCTGCCACACTGTCCAAAATCAAAATATGAAGTTAAAAGTAGCATTGATTCCTACCTCTGCCAATATATATATATTTTCCTTAACCATAGAGAGTTTTTAAAAGGAATGATACATTTTGTGGTGAAGAATTAATTCTGGCAGATCCTTCAGTTATACTTCAATTGTGTTTTCTTCTGTCAAATTCAAGAACTTTTAACTTAGGCACTTTTAGTTCAATAGCAACTATATTACGGCTTTACTTACTACAGCTTCTCTGTCTGTCTGTCTTTCTGGGAATCTGCTGGAGAGCTGTCTGGAATGAGACGCACTTCATGTTGACAATTGCTATTTTTAGGTATGAAGACTCCGAGGGATTTCTTTTACTTCCTTCTTCCTACTTTGGCACCATTGAAATTACTTATAATGAGTAGGCATAGTTTTAAACATGCAGTCATTATTTTAAAAGCTAAGAACCCATGCCGGCATGGTTATATAAGGACACTTTGCCTGGATAAACAGAAAGCAAAACCAGCTAAGCAGAACCCTAATGCCAACATCTCAAGACTTATTTCTGGGATAGCAGGACAGAGAACCCTGTCAGAGTCATAAAAAGAAAAAGTCCTTCATAAGAAAATGGGAACGGAATTAAAAACAATAAATAGCTAAAATATCTTGAATATTTCCACGAGCCAGGCACTATACTAAGAACTATACATCGATTTTCTAATTTAATTATGACCATAATCCTGTTAAAGAGGTATTACCATAACTCATTATATTATGCACAAGGAGACTGTGGCTCTGTGGGGGGGGGGGTAACCTTCCCAAGGCCAACTTAAAGTGGCAGGGCTAATAGCTGCACTTCAAACCTGGCTTCGTCACTTTGTGCAACCCATTTTAGAAAAGAAGGTGCATGATCTAGAATGCAGTGGGTTTAACCTGTCTGAGCTTCCTGAAGTGAGTCTCCCACAAATGGTCATGTGACTTACTTACCTTCCACCGGAGCAAGGTCATGTAGGCTCATGAAGTTCTTTCCAGTAGGGTGATTTCTAGACACTGCCACCAAAGGCTGGCTCATGTCCACTCTCTCCTTTCCTTTGGAGTGCACGATTATCTTGGAAAAATAACATCCGCCTGCATTGACCCCTGGGTCCTGCTATGTTGCTCCCATTGTCAGGAGGCCTTGATTTCAACTCCGAGGTGCTCCTTGTCCAGAAATCTGGTGCTGGCTCTCTCACCACCCTCTTGGGGTGCTATGCAAAGCCTCCACAGGTAAACACTGACCTACTGTACCAAGAATATGGAATATAATTTTCCAGATGTAATTTCAACAGCCTGCACCAAGAGAAGAGCCCCCTACCCCAACCAGGGGAATGGTGTGTCCACAAGCCAAGGTGCACCAGCAGCCACCAGAAGCTGGGAGAGAGAGGCACGGGGGAGGATTCTTCTTCAACCCTGCCAACACCTTGAGTTTGGACTTCGGACCTCCTGAACTACAAGGGAATACATTTCGGTTGACTTAAGCTGCCAAGTTTGTGGTGATTTGTTAGGGCGGCCCTAGGAAAGCCAACACATTCCCAAAGCATCTACACCACAGATATCCATACTTCCACTCCCAAGGCAGTTCATACTCAGGAAGTACAGGTTGAATTTTCTCATGAATTCACCCATTGGTTCAGTGATGTGGACAGCACGTTCGAACTCCATCCAGCCTTCTTTGACATGGACTGTGAGCTCCATGGGGACAGGGGCATTGCTTCTCACACCTGCACTGCTGTGCAGGTGCCCAGCCACATTTGTCAAATGAATGATGTTAATGTAAGGGCTGTGTAAGACCCCGCATGATATGGTAAATAGGCAGAAAGCTAGAGGATGTCAATGGCATTCTCGAGTCAATTCCATCGCTAAATTTGGCTAGATGGTTTTAGGAAAGTCACTTATATTCTCTGGGCCTTGGGCTCCTCATCTTTAGAACAGATATGTGAAAATCCAGCCCTAATTATTTCAAGGGATTGAAGCCGAGATCAGAGACCAGTGTCAACATTTAGAAATGTTAAGACTCAGAAGTTTGTGTTGTTGGTGTTATTCACAGAACAGAGGATCCAAATTTTACAAAGAAACATGTTTAAAGCTACTGAAATATTGTACTCTGGCAGGAAGTGGGGAGGGGTCTGAGACAAGGAGCATGAAGTCTGGTACAAAGAGAGGGGCCCAAATGCTGCCTGGGATTCATCCCTCCAGAACTCTGGCTCCACCGTGGAATTGACACATGGGCCCTGGGTTCCATGCAACATGGTTCCACCAACATGGAAGCCCTGTCTTCATTAAGGGCTGACCTTGAAAGAGACCTTTGAAAGCCACTCTTCCATATCCACAAGTAGAAATCGATTACTCTTCCTTTTGATCTTTTTTGAGCATTTATTGAGAGCTGACCCTGTGCCAGGCATTTTACAGGAAATAAGCTCTTTTAAAGCATTGTACCCATTTTACAGATAAGTAGAGTCCATTGTAGACATGGAAATGGTGGGGCTGAGATTTTAGCGGTATCTTTCTGTGTCCAGAGCCTGAGCTCCTTACCATGTGCTTTACTACCCTCTCATCCATCTACTGAGCATCTTTTTTTGGAATGTAAATAACTGTCTCTTCTTCAAGAAAATCACAGAGAGTTAGAGCAGACATGTCAACGATTTACCATACAATCTGTGTATTAACAGCAAACACATGTGCCTAATGCTATGAAAGTTCTGAGGAAGGAGGAATGATCACTGTCTGGAGGATAATGGAAGGATTTACAAAGAAGGTGACTTTGAGCTGGGTCTTGTAGTGTGAATAGGAGTTCACCATTCTACATAGAGAGAAAAGTAGTCCAGGGGTATGATAGAAGGTGTTTGACATGGGAAACAATGCTCACTTTACTATAGCCAAAATATGAGTGTTGTGGGGTGCCTGGGTGACTCAGATGGTTGAGCATCTGCCTTCGGCTCAGGTCATGATCCTGGCGTCCTGGGATCGAGCCCCACATCGGGTTCCTGGCTCAGCAGGGAGTCTGCTTCTCCCTCTGCCTCTCCCACTTCTCATGTTCTCTCTATCTCTGTGTGTCAAATGAATAAATAAAATCTTTAAAAAAATATATGAGTGTTGTGTGCGATTTGGGAGGTGGGGGCAGAGGCAAAGGAAGTTGGGAGCGTGAGTTTGTGCAGATGGTGAGTGCTCTGACAGGGACCAGATTTTACCCTCTACCAGAATTTGCAAACTTGTGGCCCCAGATGCCCAGAATTGTCCCAGAGACATGTTTTGCCGAACCCATTAGTGTTTAAATTTTTTTTTTAACTGACTGCCAATATTTGAAAGTAAGATTTCACATACGTATCAAGATTTCAGTTCTCATTTAAAAAAAAATCAAAATCTGGCAACACTGGGTCTGTATTTCTTCATAGCTACTGACTAGAGCTGAGGAGCTGTGGTCACTTTAGGCCTGAGCTCATCGTCTTTAGTTTGATACAGCCCCTACCATACCACTCCACCCACTTACCGTCCCTGTCTCGTGCTTGTGGGCACCTGAGGCCTCACCTCTGACGAATGGGAATCGTCTTGGATTTTTAAGCGGTAAGTGATCTGGTCTGATTTGAATGGGTCAAAGCTATTCTGGCTGGAATGTGCAGGACAGACTGGGAGGAGAAAATTGAAGTCAGAGAAACCAGTGAGGAGACCGTCAGGAGCTCAGACATCTGGGGGCGGGGGGGTAGGACTTGGCTTCAGTCACCCCAGAACATCCACATGTCTCCCTCTCCTGCTCTGTTTTTCTACTTTATGCTTATCACACCCTGACATTCTGGATACTTTCCTTATTCATTTGTTTATTATCTGTTTTCTCCAACTAGAATACAAGCTCCACATGGCCAAGAACTCTTTGTTTCAGGCCCTGCTATGTATTCGAAGTGCTGAGAAAAGTTCCTGACACAGAATGTTCTTAATGAAGAGATGTTTCTTTCAGATGAGAAATGACGTTTTAAATTATTTAACAATGGATATATCTAAGCATCCATAATCTCAATACTTTGAGGACAACTGACATGCCAAGAAGAGATGCCAGGTTTTCTGGCCCCGCCAACATGGCCCAGGGGACTTCCAGAAGGGTTCTGATCCCAATCTGGGAAGTGCCATACCCACCCGCACCCGGCATGCAGTGGCAGGTTCATGGGGCAGGGGAGATGTTGACTCTCAGAAGCCGGGCTCCCAGGAGACCCAGGGCTTGGCCAGGACATCTGCCCTGGAACACCCTGCAGCCCAACCCCCTGGGGCCTGCCCATCCTTTGAAAGGAAGACCCAGAGCAACTGTCCTTTATCTCCATTGTAATTTCTTCACCGGTTTTCTGAACAAGTGCCAAGGCTGTAAGAGCCTCCTTTTGATGCTTAATTGCTTAATTATCAGTTTGCTCCATCAACTTGAAGAGAGGGATTTGGACCACTTTTAAAAAGGGAGATGGGTTGGAGACTGCCCAGGAAGTCAGGCTCCTCTCTGCATCTGCAGCACTTACTCGCCAGGGGCGGGAGGGCTTCTTACAACCCGAGTTCAGGGGCCCTGTCTTGTCCAGCCCCCATTCTCACTGGGCCCTCTGCGCCCCATGATCCCTCTTCATCCAGCTGAGCACTCGGGCACTGAGTGTGGGGTTATCCCAACCCCTGAGGCCACCACTAAACACACCATTCCTTTTTTTCTCCCAAATCATCTACATCTTTTCAAATTCTAGTTGTTTTTCTTAATTTTGCTGGCATTCATTCATTCATTCATTCAGTCCGTCTTTCATTTATTCATTGACAGTCTTTATATGCCTGGGCCAAGTGATGTTCAAGGAGCCAGAGGGATGAAGAGACAAGGATCTGAAAATGACTAGCATGAAAATGGCAGGTGGCCTGATAGTCTGGGCAGAACGCAGGGAGGGGTTGATCCTACTGAGCTGGTGTAGGGGTGTGGTCTGGGTCTGTGGGGATCAGGACCACCTTCCGGAGGGAGCAGCTTTTCATGGCGCCCAGAAAGATGGTGGGCGCTCAAGATGTTACTTTTCTTCTCCTGTTTTCTCTCCTCCCCTTCTCTCTTCTCCCTCCCTTCCTCATCTTATTCTCTCTCATTCATTCACACACACACACACACACACACACACACACACACACACTCTCACATGCACATGCACACACACATAGATGCTGTCAAAAGGTAAACAGAGGCACATAAAAAGTCCTAAGAGTTTATTTGAGCCTAAGAGTTCATTTGCCAGATAGAAATGAGTGGACATCAAACCAAAGATGGTTAGGACCACCTCACCAACAGGAGTTAGGGGCAGCGTTTTTATAGAGAAGATGCTGAAGCAAAGCAAAGCAATTACTTGGTGATAGCTTTAAGCAGTTGCCTCACTGGGGAAAGCCTCGTTGGCCATTTGTGATTGGTTTGTCTTAAGGTTCGCTTTTTGGATTTAGGATTTTGTTTGCTTGTGTAAACTGTCAAGGCATTAAAGCCCCTCACCCCAGTGGGCTTCCTGTTTAATTACTTTAGCAACACACACACACACACACACACATACACACACACACACACACACACACATTCACAAGCCATCAGTCAAATGGGGGTTAAATAGCACATAGGCTCCCAGACAAGATGGGCAGTCCCCTCCCAGGGACTCTGTCTATACTGGCTGGCTTCACTGTGGCTCATTTTTCTTTAGGAAATTGGCCTAATGGATCCAGTTTCTCAACACAGAAGTGTGCTTCCACACACTCCGATGGCCCAGTTCAATATAGTTTTTTCTTTTGTTAAGAATTACCACCGAGATGCCCTCCGGAAACAAGCGCAGACAGGTCCTGCAAGGATGCTCACACTGCGGCCAAATGTCAGACTCAGATGAGCTCCTCTTACTCACAGCCTGCTTGAGCCACAAGAGGCCAGCCCTGGATCCAGACCCAGGAGTGCAGCTCTCTCTATACCCTGCTATGTTTTCCTTTTCCTTTCTTTTTTCAGCCAGTGTTTGGCAAGAGATATGTCCAACAAAGGGATCTGTGGGATGAATGAAAAATAAACATGGTGAAGACAGGGAAGGAGGAAACCAGGCATCAGCAGAGATGATAAGGTGTGTGCAGGGAGGGTGTGGATGGAGAAGCTGCAGGCCACAGCCATGCCCTGTGCATGGGGACCCAGGGGGAGGAAAGATGTGTAGTCTAGAGGTCTTGGTGCTGACTCCTGTAGAACATTTTTCAATATTTTTCCAACATGGTGGGCAAAAAAGGACTGCAGCAAAATGAACCCTAGGCCCCAAATTTAAGAGTGCAAGAACTAAAATTAATATTATTGCCTTTAAATCCAATTATATCCCACTCAGGGCCTCCATCTTGCCCAGAGGGGGAAATCGAAGAGGCTCCCTCTACCCCCAGGCTGGATCTTGCAAATGTCCTGGGGGCTCACACAAAGCAAACATTTGGAAGTTTCCCCTTGGATGGGTGGATGACAGTGGGCAGGGCCTCAATGTTGAGCAACTCCAAGGTGGATGGAGGCCTTGGACTGCATAGCATGTGTGGTGTCCACACTGGAGTGGACACAGCTTCTCCCAAAGCACCATATGGTGATCCCCACGGGGTCTGTAATCTTCCTGGGGTGCTAAAAGGAAGCTAGTCACAGATCTTCAGTGCTTGAGGAGTCTACAGGCCTCACTTTCCTTCCCAATCTTGAAGGATCCAACCTCTCTCTGCTGTTACCCTCAAAGGTCCTCATGTCTCTCTTTCCTTCTCAATAGGGATGCCTGCCTTGCTAGTCTCAATAATGCCACAAAAAAAAAAAAAAAAAGAAAAGGCTAGCTTCAAAAAGGTCCCATTTTCTCCTAAAAATGCCCCTCAAATACAGGATCATTGAAAGGTTTAACTTCCTGCTTGTATGCAACATGAGCACCAAAATCTAACAAGAATGAAGAAACAGATGAATGTGTCTGTCGGTCAACCTACCAGAGGGTTCACTGCAGTGTCTTGGGGCCAGTTAGTAGAGGGTCCCACTGAGACTGAATTGACTGTCGCTACTGTGCTGTCCTAAGTAGTTTGCTACAGTAAGGCCCCAAAACAACATCATGCATCCCATTATCCACGGTCTTGTGTATTCCTTTCCACATGGACTCTGGGTTTGGCCTTGTGATTTGCTTTGGCCAGTGGGACATGGGCAGACATGGTACCAGCAGAGGTTTAATGAGTGTTTGTGCACCGGGGCTCACTTGGATGGATGGCTCCCTTGGACAGCACTGCACAGAGAAGCCAGTCTAGCCTACTGGAGGGTAAGAGGCAACATGGTGGAAAACCAGAAGGCCTCGGCCAACAGCCAGCACCAGCCAGATGTGCGACTGGGTCATCATGGAAGGCTGCAGCCAAGCCAACTCTCCAGCTGAACTCAGGCACAAACAGTGGGGGAACAGCCCAACTGACCCACTGAGTTTTGGGGTTGTTTGTTGTATAATGGTAGATAACCAAAATTGTCTCTCACCACAAGATTTTGTATACCAACTGCTGGAGAGCTTTTTTTCAATAGGGTTTATTTTTTAAAGAAGTTTTAGGTTCATAACAGAATTAGAGAAAGGTCCAGAGATATCCCATATAGCCCCCGCCCCTACACCTGCACGGGCTTTCCCTGATATCAGTGTCCCCCACCAAAGTGGTATATTTGTTACAACCAATGAAGCTACACTGATACATCATTATCACCCAAACTCCAGAGCTTACATTAGGGTTCACTCTTGGTGTTGTGCATTCTATTGGTTTGGACAAATGTAAAATGATATGTATCATACAGAATCCTATAGTATCATATGGAATTATATGTATCATATAGAATAACTTCACTGCCTTAAAAATCTTTTGTGTTCCACCTATTCATCTCTCTTTCCCCTTTATTCCCCAGCAACCACTGATCTTTCTACTGTCTCCATGGTTTGCCTTCTCCAGAATGCTCTATACTTGGAGTCATACAGTATGGATTTTCAGACTGACTTCTTTTACTTAGTAAATACATATTGAAATTTCCTCAATGTCTGCACAACCTGATTGCTCATTTCTTTTTAGCACTGAATAATAATGCATTGTGTGGATATATCACAGTTGATTGATCCATTCACCTACTAAACAACATCTTGATTTCTTCCAGATTTTGCTGCTACAAAGAGCCATGTGCAGGATTTTGTGCAGACATAAATATCAGGGAGTATTGGGGTAAATATCAAGGAGCATGATTGCGGGATCAGATGGTAAGTATATGTTTTGTTTTGTAAGAGACTACCAAACTGTCTTCCAAAGTGGCTGCACCATTTTTGAATTCCCACTGCGTGAGAGAGTTCCTTTTGCTCCATATCCTCATTAGCTTTTGATGTTGTCAGTGTATAGGATTTGGGCCATTCTAATAGGTTTGTAGTGGTATTTCAGTGTTGTTTTAATTTGTACTGCCTGATGGCATATGATGTGGAGTGTTTTTTTTTTTTTTGTCATTTCAAGTTTTTATTTAAATTCCAGTTAGTTAACCTACAGTGTAATATTAGTTGCATCTTTTCATATGCTTTTTTGCCATCTGTAAATCTTCTTTGGTGAAGTGTCTGTTACTTTGACTTACTTTTTAATCAGGTTGTTTGTTTTCTTGTTGTTGAGTTTAAGGTTTTTTTGTGTGCGTATATTTTGGATAACAGTCCTTTACCAGAGATCTTCTGCAAATATTTTCTCTCAGTCTGTTCAAGGGCAAGCATCTCCCCCTATGGGCCAGCAGGCAGCAGGAGGAGCACTGAGCTAGGAAGGAAGCGTTCCCCTTCCTAGAACTTGCATGTATTAAGCACCTGATGTATGAGGTCCAGCAGGGGAGAGTGGCCAGATCATGAAGTATTTGAGATTTGGAATTTTAACAAGTTGATCTGCTCCCTTTGTTTGAACTCTTACTTTCTGTTGGTTGACTCAAGTCATCAAAATGAAAGAAGGTCAAGGTCCAAAGACACATCTGGAAACAGAGGAAGATGATTTTTATATTTTGCCTTCTAACAGAGAAACTCCTTAGAGATATTATCGAATGAGGTGGGCATAACACATTCAATCTGATTTCCTTTCCCTGTGAACAGGATCATTAAGGCATCCAAATTAACTGGGTGTAATCATGAATTAAATTGAGCTCGTTTATAAGAGAAACATAGAGGCATCTTTCATCTTACTATCCTGACATGATTCTCCTGACTTGAAAGTACAATTAGGAGGAAAGTGGGGAAAAAAAAAAAAAACACAAAAAGCCCATAGCTTAACCCTGAGTGGAATTGGTAATAAAACACCAGTTCCCCAGCGAACTGGCTGCCTTTCCAGGCCTCCTCAGCAGAGCTCATTATTTTATTTCACCACTTGATAGGTTGAAAAATTGCCTGCAAACTGGCTAATTAGGACTAACAGTGCTTAGTAACAGGGGAGACAATTGCACTTTGAGAAATTAATGCTGAAATTGTGGGAGCTCATGATTCATCTATTAAAGTGCATCCAGACACAGAGTTCCCTTCACCATTGTGTCTGTCCAGCTGTGGGTCCGGGTAGTCAGGGGATGCCAACATTTGTCTGAGTTTGGGGCTGGTGGTGGTAAGAAACAGAAACCCATCTGGAGAAAAATGGGAGGCTGATTGTAGACATAGAGGCTATTCCACTTGGGACTTCTGGGGATAAGTATGAATATGAGGGGCTAATGGGGGTGGGTCACTCTCTCTCTCTCTCTCTCTCCTTCCCTCCTTTTCCTCCCCTCCTTGGTCTTTCTCTATCCTTTTCTGTATGACCAGGGTCCCCTGTCTCTCTTTTACCCTGAGCTCCATTTCCTTCTAGGCATACACCCACCTTCCATGTAGTAATGGTATAGGGACTTACCCCCATCCAGTCATTCTTCTTCCAGATGTATGTGGATCCCCTCCTTCTCTTTGTCAGACCATGTGATTTGGTTAAGGTCAAACTGGCCAACGCTAGGGATGCAGCTTGTTGCCAAGATCTTAGCGAATCAGCTCTCTCTTAGGTTCCCTTTGGTCTCAGAAATTGGTTCAGGGATGGTCTCATGGTCCAACCAGAGTCAGTAAGATGCTTTTGCTGGGGCATCTTGGAAAAAACTCTCTGTCTTTACCATGAGGTTCCAAAGATGGGTGACATAGGTTCTGGACCTGCTGGAGTCATCTTGCAACCACCCAGATAAATCCTTTTAGGGAGTCAAGCCAAATCCTCTCCATGTGGAGTAGGGCAGAGCTCAGCTGTGAAGAGAGAAATAGGTTGTATGATATCTCTTGAGCCCGTGCATCAAGCAGTGCCTGATGCCTACATTATGGTGGATTTTACAGCTGCCTGATCCAGTAAACCCCATTTTTGTGTGTAAGGTAATTTGTTTTTAAGTTTCTGTCACTTGTGATCGAAAGAATTCCTACTGGCACCCATGGCTTTTCTTAATCCCCTCGAACCTTGAATTGCAAAATTCCCGGCTCTGACCCTAATTCCATATGGCCTGCAGTCCAAGCGCTCACCCCCACCTGACTGTACTTTCTGTGTGTCTTACTTCATAGTCTCAGAGAGACGGATTCAATTATCCCAGTCATGGATTGGATTTCCCGATCCACCCAGAGAGTGAGGGCCACACAGTATAAACATGGTCACTCTCCAGCTGGGACCATGTGGCAAAAACAATATCAAACAATAGTCAAAGTCATGACCAGCATATCCTCCCTGGGTTCACTTAGCCTCCTGAAGAGACAAGTTCACAGACACCTGCCCTTCTGTTTTGATCCCCTGGACCTCCCCATCCAGGCATCCCCCTGCTTATCTCACATGAGCCCATGGGCTCCAGTGCCAATGGGATGCTTGCCAGACCTTGAGTGAGCCCCCTTGGAGTGCCCCCTATGCAAAGAAGAGGAATCTTTGATCCCTTGGGCTTGGGGAGTTCCATGTACCTGAAGAAACTCACCCTTTGGCATCTTTCTGTCTGACACTGACAGATTTCAACTCCAGGAAATGGCTGGTTGGTGCACAAATTCTGGCTCTTCTCCTTGGGGATCTGACTAGGAGGGAATAAGTAGAATATTTTAAAGTTCCCCTTCATATGTGTCCGTTGGGATGAGGAGGAACTTGTTTCATTAACCCATGTGCTGAGCAAATATTTGCTGAGTCCTGGCCTCTAGGTGAGGCAATAAAAAAAAAAACAACTCTTGGGGGCGGGGTTTGAGAGTCCTCACTTTAGCAGGAACTGGGTGTCCTGAGGTGAGTTAGTTAAGATCTCTGAGCCTCAGTTTCTTTGTCTTGAAAAGAGGAGATGATCATCCTTCTACTCTCTACCCCAGAATAAGGCTCATCGCCAAGAGGATGGTACTGCTTGCTGTGCCCTTTGCTGTCAGATGATGGGTTCTGAGATCTGTGGCTCAAAGGCTGTCAGAGGAAGCAGATTCAGTTCAAGTGTGGACTGCAGCATGTTCCTGGATCCCACCCAGGGCAGGTGCTATCCATGCTTGGCCTTCTCCTCCAGAAAAAGGTGTGGAGACTCTTCTCTGCCTGGCTTTCTCCTGCATCGTGCACCACAGGACTCAGGGTTGGAGGCCAGTGGACAGTGGCCCAGCCTCATCCAACCCCAATGGAATGATACCGAGGTGGTTCCTTGGAGGGACATTAGCAGGACTGAGTCCCAGGTGCCCACAGCAGCGACCTGCTCAGGAGTGCACTCCTCACTGGTTTTTCTCTATTCCCCATCTCACTTTCTCCTCTCCTCCCCTTTTGCTTCATGAGATCACCTTCCAAATAAACCACCTGCGTCCAAGTCTCAGGGTCTTTTTAGAAGAACATACACTGAACCACTACCCAGACTCACTTCTTATCTCATTATTCTTTGATGACCGCAGGGTCTGCAGTGACATCCCGTTTCATTCCTAATCTTTGTAACTTGTGTCCTCTCTCTTTTTTCCTTTTTCCATTTCACTAGAGGTTTGGCAATTATGTTGATCTTTTCAAAGAACCAGCTTTCTGTTTTTCTGTTTTCAGTTCCATTGATTTCTGCTCTTATCTTTATTATTCCCTTCTCTACTTGCTTCGGCCTATTTTGTCTACTTTGTCTCATTTCTTAAGGCAAGAGCTTCAATCATTAATTTAAGACTACTTTTTTTTTCACGTAAGCATTACAGGCCATGTCGTTCTCTCTTAACCCTGTTTTACTCATGCATCACAAATTTGGATATGTTTTATATTCATTTTCTTTCACTTAAATGTATTTTTACATTTTTCTTGAGATTTCCTGTTTGACCCTGGATCATTTGAAAGTATGGTGTTCAGTTTCTGAGTGTTTGGAGATTTTTCTGTTATCTTTCCGGTGGCATTCCCATGTGGACAGAGAACACATGGTTTCAATTCTTTTAACTTAGCTTCAGTTTATCTTACAGCTTTGCTGTAGATTTCTTTGGATTTATCTTGTTCGGAATTCACCCAGTTTCTTGAGTCTGTAGGTCTATGTCTTTTGCCAAACATGGGGGATTTTTAGCCCTCATTTCTCTGTATAGTTTCTCATCCCTCCTCATTGTCCTCTACTCTAGGACTCTGATGACCCAAGAGGTTGGATCTTTTGCTATGTTGTGTTTGTTCTGTCCAGGTTATTTTCCATCTATTTTTCTCTCTGAATACAGATTGAATAATTTCTATTTTAAGTTCACTTCCCTCTCTATCTCTTCTTTATTCTGTTGCTGAGCCCATCCACTGAGTTTCTATTTCATCTTTTGTATGCTTGCAGTTCTAAAATTTCCATTTGGTTCTTCTTCATATCACTTTTTTTACTAAGAATTTCTATTTTTCTGGGCGCCTGGGTGGCTCAGTTGGTTAAGCGACTGCCTTCGGCTCAGGTCATGATCCTGGAGTCCTGGGATCGAGTCCCGCATCAGGCTCCCTGCTCAGCAGGGAGTCTGCTTCTCCCTCTGACCCTCTTCCCTCTCGTGCTCTCTATCTCTCATTATCTCTCTCTCAAATAAATAAATAAAATCTTAAAAAAAAAGAATTTCTATTTTTCTGAGACCTCCTATATTTTCATTTGTTTCAACTGTGTTTGTAATTCCTCACTGAAGCATTTTTATGACAGCTACTTAAAATGCTTGTCGGAGAATTCCAACATCTCTGTCACCTTGGGGTTAGATTGTGTCAGTTGCTTTTCTTTCTTTCTTTTTTTCATTCACGTTGAGATATTCCTGATTGTTGGTCTAACAAGTGATATTTGATTGCTACCTGGCCATTTTCGAATATTACATTGTAGATCTCTGGATCTTATTTAGATTGTGTGTCTTAGCAAGCCTCTTCTGACACTGCTCCAGTAAGGAAAGAGGGGGCACGATATCATTACTGCCATGTGGGGATGGAATTCCAGATTCTACACTTGGCTCCTATTGATTGAAACCCAGTGGAGAAGGGGCTTCTCATTACTGGTGTGTGGGGATGGGAGTTCAGGCTCCCTACTGATACCACCTTACCTGGGAGGTGGACGTGGACCAAATTATTGTTCTGCTGATACAACCCTACCAAGGAGGGGACATGAACTATGTTACTGCTCCTCATATAATCTGCACTGTTACTAGAGCATTGATGGCCTCATTATTACTGAGCAGTGGTGTAAATCCTGACTCTCCATGAGGCCTCTTCGTATGTTATCCCAGTGAGGAGGGAAATGTGTGACTCATTCCTCAGAGCAGATGTGCAAGTCCAGGCTCCTCACACTGTGTTCACCACTGCCACCCCAGCAAAGGAGTTGGGTCACCTCAATACAGCCTGACAAGGGTAAAAGTCTAGGCTTTCTGCCCAATCTTTGATGATGGAAATGGGAGAATGGGCATTTCTGCATTGCTGGTTTCCCAGCACACAGTCTGGTATATATGAGGCAGAAAGAAATCCCAGGAAACTCACCACCATGTTGTTCCTCAGGTTTGGAGGTCCCTGGACAGTCTGTCTTCTTCTCTCCACCTTTCAGGGTCTTCTTATGTTTATTTTATATGTAATGTCCAGGGGTTTTAGCTGTACTTATACGATGAATAGGGGAAAATATGTCTGTCCACTCCATCTTAACAGTCTCCTGGTTAAATTCTTTTCAATATTTATTCATCAATAAGTAATATATATGTGAGTTTTAAGATACAAAAGATACAAAAGAGGGAATAGCAAAAATTCTCTGCTCACCTCTATCCCCCAGCCACTCAGTTCTATTCCCATTAAACAAATGTTATCAGCTCCTTATATATCTTTTTGGAGAGTTTATGCAGATACAAGCAAATTCATATATAACATTTTTCTACTTATTTTCCATAAATAGAATCCTCAACGCACTGATTTGGTGCTTCTGATTTTTTTAGCCACTTTCTTTTAACTTTTTATTTTCAAATAATTATAGATTTATGGAAGGCTGAAAAGAAACGTACAAGGAAATTCTGTGCACCATTCCCTCGCCTTCCACAAAGTTCTAACAGTGGCAACACTTTATACAACTATAGCACATTACCAAAACCTAGATATGGACATTCATACAATCCAGACTCTGCAGGTCTTACTTGGATTTTATCTGTTATCTGTGTGTATGTGTGTGTGTGTGTGTGTGTGTTTATGTGTGTGTGTGTGTGTGTGTGTGTGTGTGTGTTGTTCTTTACAATTAGACCACATCTGCAGCTTTTGTAGCCACCACCACCATCAAGATACTCAACTGCCCCATCAGAAGACTGGGGTTACCCCTTCACAGCCACACCCATCCCCTCACCCCATCCTTAATCATCTTTAGTATTAGATTATTTCATAAATGTATACATAAAAAGAATCATTCTTTTGGAAAACTTTTTTTAAGAGAGGGATAGAGAAGGGTGGAGGGCCAGAGGAGAGAGACAGAATCTTAAGCAGGCTCCATGCCCAGTGCAGAGCACAGTGTGGGCTCATGACCCTGAGATCGTGACCTGAGCTGAAATCAAGAGTTGGACATGTAACCAACCGAGCCACCTAGGCGCCCCTCTTCCGGAATACTTTTTAAAATCTGAGTATAATTCCCCTGAGATTGATCCAAGTTGTTCTGTGTACTCATAGTTCATTCCTTTTTATACCTGAGTTGTATTCCATGATATGGATGGAGCAGATTGTGGTTAACAATTTACCCATTAAAGGACATTTGAGTAGTTTCCAGTTTGAGACCATTATGAATAAAGCTGCTATGAACATTTGTGTTCAAGTTCGTGAATGATAATAAGCCTTTATTTCTCTGGGAGAAATGCCCAAGAGTGCAACTGTTGGTTTATATGGTAAGTCCATTTTTAGTTTTGAGAGGAACTATCAAACAATTTTTCCAGAGCTATTTCCATTCCCACCAGCAATGCATGCTTGATCCAGATTCTCCATATCCTTTTTCACTAACTTTTATTGATTTTATTTATTTATTATTGGTGTAACTCACATACTGTAAAGTTCACCCCTTTAAAGTGGACAATTCAGTGCACTTTAGCACACTCACAGGGTTGTCCACCCATGACCACTGTCTAATTCCAGAACATTTTTTTCATCCCCCCAGAAAGAAACACAACACCCATGAGCTCTTACTCCCCACGTCATGCCCCTCCCAGCCCCTGGAAGCCACTTTCAAAAAATTCCCCAGAATCCTTCAATTTCTAATTCCCCCTTCCCACCTCGGAATATAGAATCTAATTAAAAATAAGTAAAATCCTACCCAGTAAGACATGGGCTTCATGAGGGCGAGGCGTTTTATTTCTTTATTTAGTCTATTTGGTTCAGTGATGATTCCTCAGGGCCTAGCACAGAATCTAGCCCATAGGAGTTGCTCCACACGCATCTCTAGAAGCACAGTAATTGGAAGAAGAAAGGCATGCATGAGGGAATACATTTTCCAGGATCATCATGTTGAATCCCAACGTGGTACAGGACATCTGGTTCCATTCCTGCTGCTGGATTTAAGAATAACCTGCAGGGGCTCTTAAAGGCACACATTTCTAGGCTCCAGCCAGATCTGAATCAAAACTTCCAGGTCTGGGGTCTGAGATGATTCATTTTTAATCAATACTCCTGGTGGTTCGAGCTCTACCTCAGTACACAGGCTATAATTTCTAAACCATGGAGATAGGGAGTAAGGCTGAGTGGGTCCTGAGTACACAACCCAATCCTTTGCCAGATGCCCCATGGATTTATGTATCCTTCTCTCTCCGGGAAATGGAAATGTAGAAAAATAATTGTGTCCAAAGGATGCTTCTGTTGGGGAGGTGGTGGAGTATACCAGAGAGTGGATACTCAGGATCCAAAGACACAGAAGTTTGAAATCAGACTCAGTTACTTACTAGCAGACTTGGGCACATTATTTGGCCTCTCTGAGCACTTCTATTTTATTTGTATTTTTATTTTTGTTAAATGGGCAGAATAATTGTTTCTAGCCCAGATTGCTATTGTAGGAATTAAAGAAGCTAATGAGTACACATACACACACACACATACACACACACACACACATACACACCATATTTTAATTTTCAGACGTCCAGTTACAGAATCAGAACCCAAGAACCTCAGCATTAAAATTGTTCTAAGAATAATATCATCTCACCTGCCTCTTAGAGCTGAGATGTCTTCTCTAGTCATCTCAACAGGTGACTGCTCAGTCTGTTTGAATGCCTCCAAATGCCAAAAGCCTCACTACCACATAAAGCATCCCGATTAAATCTAAGTGCTTTGGCTCCCATAGCTCATAGTTCTTATTTCTACAGTGAAGCCCCGAAGAATAAGACAAATCCCTTTCCACCTCACCAGCTTTCTGGTTAGCTAACCTCTCACTGGATAATCACGGCTTGGTAATATATGATGAGTGGTGTATCACAGGATGGAATTCATTTCACGGGGACATCTTTCCTAGCTCCTAGAAAGAGCAGAGTAGCAAGTACAAATGCCTTCAGAGGCCAGGCTGGTGATGTACACAAGTGAGGTCAACTAGCGAAGGATCGTGGCAAAATGAAGATCCAAAGCCCCTTTAAAATGAGGCAGCCTGCACTCCATTCCAGCTTATCTCTCCGGATATTGAAATCTGGCTCAGTGTTTTCAGAGATGGATTTTTTTAATAGCTGTCCGAATTCCATGCTTTTCATTTAAAATCACCTCGTTACAATACGGGTACATTACAAACTAGCAGAATGGGATATGTTCCGCAGTTTATTAATAGTGTGGCACCCATGTCAATGACCTGGTTTTGATAACGTCCTCTGGTTGTGCTAGATGTTATCATGGGGGATATTGAGTCAAGGGGATAAGGGAGCTTTTGTGTACTGTTTTTGTGACTTCTTGTGAGTCTAAAAATATTTTAAAATAAATAGCTAAAAAAGAAAAATAAGAAACTGCCGTTTTGTAATCACTCATGTTTTAAATGTTGGCAAACTGACTTAATTAGAAAGCATCCATGTGTTTGCAAGTGAAATAAAACATATCTAGGGCTGCGATTCTGCAACATTCGTAGCTGAGCATCATGATTCAGTTTATGAATGTTGCAGTCAGACTATGTGAATTTTGGCTCTAGTACTTAGTTAGCTCTAAGAGCATGGCAAGTTTCTGAGTCTCATTTTCCTCATCTGTAGAACAGAAGGGATTAATATCTCCCTGGGGAGTTGCAGGGGTTAATGAAGCACTGTGTTAACGTGGTACCCAGGATATATGCCCTGTTGGGTCAATGTAGCCAGCTGATAGTAATTGTTCCTCTCAGGACGAATTCAGTTGGATGGATGCTCAAATTGCCATCACCTCAGGCTGGTCCAGCAGTCTGTTGACAGATGCTCCGGCTGCCTCCCTCACTTCTGCTCGGAGCAGGTCTTCTATAACCATCTGATGAAGCAGGCTGGCTGGATCCAGGAAGCCGAGAGAAGGGCACATTCCCGTCCTGCTGCTTAGACCGCCCGGAAGCCCCATGGACGATGACATGGCTTCTCCAGTCAGAGGCATCTCCTTAAAGGGAAGACGCAGTGCAGTCAGCCTCGCCTGATCTGCCTGCCCCCCAGCTCTGCCCCATCTCCGTATCCTGCTCTTCCTGCTGCTACACTGAGGGATACAAGGAAGAGCGGATTAAGCGAGGGACAGTTCTGGATTTTTCTCCTGGCCTGAAATTCTTAACAGGGATCAGGAGGAAAGGGAGAGAAGGGAAGGGATTTGCGGTGCACGAGCCAGAGGCCTTGGTGAGTGGGCATCTATGACATTCACATCTGGGCTTGAGGGGAACAGGCTGAAAGGGGCTGGCTGGGGCACACTTGTCACTGGACCCTAAAGGGGCAGGTGATCTACACCATCCCGGCTTCAGCATTTCACTCCGGTGAGCCAACGAGGCCACGAGACTTTGGTGGGGCCAGAATGGAGGCCCAAACCACAGCATTCCAAAAGACCCCTTCTCTGTATATCAGGAGGAAAATGGTGGCCATAGAGCAGCTGCTTAATAGGAAGGAAGGAGGAGGGGAGGGAGGGAGGGAAGAAAGGAAGGAAGAAGGAGGGGAGGGAGGGAGGGAGGAAGGAAGATGGAAGGGAGGGAGGGAGGAAGGAAGATGGAAGGGAGGGAGGCAGAATTCAGACAGAATTCATTCCACAAATATTACTGAGGTGCCTCCCCTGAGCCAAGCACTGTGTCAGGCATCAGGGTAGAGCAGTGAACACAGAGAGTGTGCTCTCAGCTTATGCTGTGGAAGGGAGACAAAGAAAACAAAGCCATAACTTGTCAGGCTGTGAGAAGTGCTGGGAAGGAACACCTGGGTGGCTCAGTCGGTTAAGCGTCTGCCTTTGGCTCAGGTCACCATCTCAGGGTCCTGGGATCCAGCCCTGCATGGGGCTCCTTGCTCAGTGGGGAGTCAGCTTCTCCCTCTCCTTCTGCCCCTGGGCTTTTGCTCTCTCTCTCTCTCTCAAATAAATAAATAAAATCTTTAAAAAAATAAAGAAGTGCTGGGAAGGAAAACAAAGCAAGGTGCTCTGCTGTACCAGAGGGGCAGGAAGGACGGTTCTGAGCCAGTGACAGTGGAGGCTAGGTGTGAACGAAGTGAGGGAACAAGCTTAGCAGGGACCTGGGAGTGAGCCTTCCAGGCTGAGGGAGCAACAAGGGCCAAGACCTCAAGGCTGGAGCCTGCTTGGCCTGTTCCAGGAGCAGCCGAGGAAGAGGCAGAGAGCAGTGGGGAGGAAGTCTGACCACAGGGTTTCTGTGGCCTGAGAGAGAGAGGGAGGCTGTGGAAGGTTCTAGAAAGAGGAGGGACATGATTCAACTGAATGTTTTCAACAGGATCCCACTGACGGCCAGGTAGGGAAGAGATCCAGGGGGACAAGGACCGAAGCAAAGAGCCATCAGGATGCCGCTGCCATAGTCCAGAGGAACAAATGTGCGCTCCATCATTCATTAACTCCCCCTGCCGGGCCCGATGCAGGGCATCTTTCCCGAAACTGAATCACACCCACTCTCCTCATGTCCCCCCATTCTCCAGTGTCAATGCTGAGCGGCTCACCCCAAACCACATGCATGCACACGAGGGTCCTAACGTGGGTCTCTGGGATCCCAGGCACCCCTGTCCTCAGTTCCCCCCACCCCAGCTACCCAGCCCACCTTCCCTGTTTTCCTCTGGGATCCAGAGCCAGGGAGGCGATTCTCACACATTCACACATTGGACTAATTGCAAGGGTTTACTGGAATGGCCAGTAGTCATCAACGCTGACTTTTATGGCATCTGAGAGATGTGGCTTGTGACCACGGCGTGGGGCTGTTCCAGGGCTGTGTCTCCCCCCACTAGCCCGTGAGTTCCATGAGAACAAAGATTGCATCTGTTTTTCTTGACAGGTGCATCCTTGGCCCCTCCAGAGTGCCTGAAGCAGTGTAGACTGTGATGATGTAGGATGCTAATGGCACGGGACGCTGGCTGGAGGGTGCCTGGGAACACAAATTCTCTGTCTTATCCTTGCAGCTCCCCTCTTAATGTAAAATTTTTTCAAAGAAAACAAAAATTAGCAATGACGCTGTTGGGTAAAACACATAAAGAAGAAGTGGCTTCCAACAAAGGTGAACCCAGCTTGTTTGTTCCTTCTCCTTGGCTGCTATCATTCCTCCCCTCCAAAGCTCTGGGCCACTTGTTTGAGCCTCTGGAATAACAATCTGGAATATCTGGCCGTGTCTGGGTGTAGGGAGCCCCTTGTGTCAGGTGCGTGGAGAATTCCCTCACATCCCCCAGCCTCTCCGGCAGGTGCAGGGGTCTCCGCGAGGCAACCGAGGATTTTATTATAGTTGCACTTTGTGGGGCTCACTCAACCCGTCAAGATAATTGTTTGACTTAATGTGATATCTGAGCCCCGCAGCTGTGTGAGTCTGTCCTCCCCTGGAACTCGGGCTGGCTGCTGGCGCACATTTCAGCTTCTTGAATTAACAGCAGTTTGGAAGTCTCCCTAATTAGTTACAGCGCTGCTTCGAGGTGTCATTTTATTTTTTTTTTTAATTTTTTTTATGAGCCAAATAACATATTGCCATGTGAGTTTCTGGAAGACAGGAAGCTATAAATAAAATGATAATTTACTTGAAGTCTATCACACAGATCTACCAAGTTCAGAAGTAAGTTTTAATTTGACTAATGAGATGAAACTTTCTCTGTGGCGGAGGCGGGTGGGGGGAGGGCTGTGGGTAGGGCTATCCCTGTGTTACAAGGAGCGGTGCATTCCCCCAGAAGGCTGGGGACGCGATGAAGGAACAGAACTTGATCTGCCCAACAGAGGGTGTGCTCGGGGTCCAGGAAGCATGACTCCAGGGCAGACCCACCACCTGCCTCCTCTCGGCCCGGAGTCTGTGGGCCTCTCCTTCTTGCCCCAGACCTCAGTTCCTCCTATATTCCAGGAGGAGGACAATGGTAAAGCTCCCATCAGAGGCTTTTGGAAACATGCGAACATCTTACCTATGGGCAAGCAGTAAATGCCAGAGATCCAGAGTGGGTAAGGGGGTTGTACTCAGAAGCCCTCGAGATCAAATCCTGCCTCCTTTATTAATGGGCTGTGTCAGATCAGGTGAATTATTCAGTCTCTCTGTGCCTTGCTTTCTTCACCTGTTGAACACTGCATAAGCTTCTTGAACCAGTTAATTGATAAATATCCAGATTGCTAACAACTTATAGGAAACACATAGCAAACTCTCCGTAAGTCTTATCTAGTACACATATTCTCAACAGGGCGCAAAGAAACCGTAGCTAGGACACCGGTCTGTGGGCCTCCAAAGGGACCCAGCCCCTAAATAGATCTGCAGTACACCTGTGGTATTAAAATATAGGGGCGCCTGGGTGGCTCAGTTCGTTAAGCGTCTGCCTTCGGCTCAGGTCACGATCCCGGAGTCCTGGGATCGAGCCCTGTGTCGGGCTCCTTGCTCGGGGGGAGCCTGTGTCTCCCTCTCCCTCTGCTGCTCCCCTTGCTTGTGTGCTCTCTCACTCTCTCACATAAATAAATAAAATATTTAAAAAAATAATGAGGGAAGGCGAGCATGAAGAAACCAGGCTGAGAAGCACTAAAACAGTTACCTACAGTAATGATGTGTGTGCCAAGTTGATCGGACAGGTTGCCTATCTGATATCAGCCATGATGATGTCAGGTTTGGGGAACAGTGTTGCAATCTGGCTCTTCTACTCAGGAACTGTGTGATCTTGGCAAGTTACTCCACTTCTCTGTGCTGGAGTTTCTCATCTATAACCCAGAGCTCATAGAGCCACAGGGAGGATGAATAAAATTATGCACGCTGAGTGCTGGGCATAAGGCCTGCCATGCAATAAACACGCAATAGAGGGCAGCTATTATTGGAATTATTTTCCTCATTATTTTACCAAACAACAACAACAACAAAATAAAAATAAAAACCCGCCTAGCCCACACGGGCCCCCGATCCTGGATAGCTCAGCCACGCTTCTGAGCCATCCCAGGGCTGACCCTTTTAGCGGGCTCTTTCTGATCTCTCTAATGATCCCTGGGCAACGTTGCTGATTGCTAGGCAAATATTTCACTGTTCGTCTGTAATCATAATATCACACCACGGAGTGGACTCGGACAAGAGGAACCCGCCGATGTGAGTTGTTTGCAAATGCCTGTCAGTTACGGCTCAGTGGGAGCTGCCGGGTGTGGTTCAGGAGTCAATGCCTTATTAGTGTCGCTCGGCACGGAGCCCTTCCTCCGTGCGGTCCCTTCAGCTCAGCTGTGATGCTGTAAAGAAAGGGCCACTTTTGCATAACCGATACGGAATTAAAATGATTGAAGAGTGTGACTCGCCACACTCTGGACGTGTGCTCGGGGGAAGGTAGCTGGAGGATGGAGGCCCCCCAGGCCACTCCTCGGCACCCAGGGGCTGAAGCCTGCAGCATGACCCCCACCAGCCCTGGGGCCATCTTGGCTGCTTGCAAATCCTTCAGCATTCATGGCCACATGGCCCCGGAGGTATCTTTTTCCTGCTCTAAGTGCCTCCCCTGGGTCTAATCTAAATCCTTCATGTTGCAGGTGGAATCCATCTCTCTCTGGGTCTTGAGGACTCCTAAGCAGAGGTCCCACTTCATTACAGAGATTAGAAGTGGGGGTGCTGGAACCTAGCAAGTGCCCCAGTGTGCCCTTCCAGTCTGCCTACTCAGCCTGTCAAGGACAGGTATGGAGGGGCTACCTCCCTGGTGGGCTGTCTGGGAGTCTCCCTGAGGATGACAAGTGTCCTGGAGCATCATGAGGAAGTGTTGACAGGGACAGACTCCAGCCTTTGGGTCCAGCCTGCACACAGCCACTCTGGATGGTCAGCTGATACACAGAGCATAGAAATATCCCTGTGTATAGACACTTAGCGGGCTGGCACCCGGGGCTCCCGTGGGCCATATGGCTGGTGGGTCAGTGTCACTGATTCACAGGGAATCCGTGGCTGAGCCAGGCCCTGCCTGGGGTCCCGGCAATAAAACAACAAACAAAACCAAAGTCAACATCCATGACACACTAAATCTCTGCCCTCGTGGGGCTTACCATGAGGATGATGGGCTTAGTGATACATTCTATGGAAGAGAATAAAGTGGAGTAAGGGGACAGAAGGGGAGAGGAGGGGCTCTTTGGGGCAGGGTGGACAGGCTAGGGTAGGCCTTTCCAAGGAAGAGGCCTGAATGAAGGGGGCAGTGAGCCATGCATATATGGCAGGGAGGAAAGCCCAGGGAGATGGAACTTGCTGGGTGGTTCCAGGAGAAGCAAGATGGGGCCGGAGCAGAGACAGCCATCAGGAGAGCAGAGGGGGAAGGGGGCAGGGGCCCATTATGTGGGGCCTTGACGATCCCAGGAAGGCACCTGGGCTTCAATCAAAGTGAAATGAGAAACCACTGGAGCCTCGACAGTAGGTGCTTTTTATTTTTACAGGACGACTGGAGGCTACGTAGGAAATCTTTTTTTTTTTTTAAGATTTTATTATTTTTTTATTTGAAAGAGAGAGAGAGAGAGCCCAAAGGGGGGGGGAAGGGGCAGAGGGAGAAGCAGACTCCCCGCTGAGCAGGGAGCCCGACACAGGGCTTGATCCCAGGGCCCCGGGATCATGACCTGAGCTGAAGGCAGACGCTTAACTGACTGAGCCACCCAGGCACCCATAAATAAGCTGCATTTAAATAGAGACACGCACAAAACCAAGTTCTATAGTGACTGATTAATAAAAACCTCGTGACCAGAAGCTCACAAGAGCCTAACCCTGTATTTCCCCCAGCAGCTCTGCATTATTCAGTATTGGCTAATCCAGGGTTTCCAGCGACTTTATAGAACCTAACTAACTACCATGGATAATACGAATTGACTGTAAATGGATGCGGAATGTATTTTGAAGGTAGAGGGAAACAGAGGGACATCATCTGACACTGTACTTCCACGTGTGTTCCTCTCCCAGCAAACCCATGTAGTGAGGATTATTCACCCCCATTTTACAGATGAGAACACTGAGGCTAAGAGGCGAAATCACATGGCTGAGAAAGGCAGAACTGAGATGCGTGTCCACCTCCAAATCCAGTTCTCTCCTCAGCACGCTAATTTGCTAGGGCTGCAGTAACAGAAGACCACCGGGTGCCTTCAACCACAGACATGTATTTCTCACGGTTCTGGAGGCTGGAGTCCAAGATCCAGGTGCCAGCAGGGTTTGTTTCTTCTGAGGTCTCTCTCCTTGGCTTTCGGGTGGCCACTTCCTGTGTCCTCACATGGTCTTTCCTCTGCATGCATGTGTGTCAAAATTCCTTGAGTATCTAAATGTCCTCTTCTTCCTTTTTTTTTTCAAAGATTTTGTTTATTTATTTGAAAGAGAGAAAGCACAAGCAGCAGGAGGGGCAGAGGGAGAAGCAGGCTCCCCGCTGAGGAAAGAGCCCGATGCAGGGCTTGATCCCAGGACCCTGGGATCATGACCTGAGCCAAAGGCAGATGCTTAACAGACTGACCCACCCAGGTGCCCCTTAAATGTCCTCTTCTTTGAGGACACCAGTCAGACTGGATTAATGCCCACCCAAGTGGCCTCATGTTCACTTGATCACCTCTGAGAAGCTCCATCTCCACATACATCCACATTCTGAGGTCTTGAGGGTTAGGATTTCAAAATGTGCGTTTTAGGGGGGACACAATTCAGCCCATAACACTCCACCCTCCAACACCTCCCCAAAATTCACGTCTTTCTCACATTTGGCATACATTCACCTCCATGCTGACAGACCACAAGTTTTCACCCACCCTGGCAACGACTCAGAGTTTCAAATCCCATCTAAATATTATCTCAACCAGGTGTGGGTGGGACTCCAGGTATGATTCATTTTTCAATTAGCAGGTATGATTCATTTTTAAGCAGACTTCTTTTCTGGATGTGATCCTATGAAACCAGACAAGTTACCTGCTTTAGAAATCCGACTGTGGGACAGGAGTTGAAGAGACAGATATTCCTGGTTCCAAAAATAGCAAGTCCAGCAAGAAGAAAGAGATCATGGAGTGCTTTTGGGGACCCCTCTGCAGGCTGAGCTCTACACACGGGTTTTGTCACTCTTCCATGGACAGAGTTTTTGCAGCCGATCAGTAAGTACTGTGCCACTTCCCCGCTGCTTGATCTCAGGGGGAGGAGAGGCGGAGCAAGATGGCGGAGTAGTAGGAGACCTAGATTTCGTCTGGTCTCAGGAATTCAGCTGAATAGGGATCAAACCATTCTGAACACCTACGAACTCAACAGGAGATCGAACAGGAGAGTAGCAACAACTCTCTGAACAGAGAAGCGACCACTTACTGGAAGGTAGGGCGTGCGGAGAAGTGAATCCGAGGTGATATTCGGGAGGATAGACGGCGGGGGAGGGGCCTCCGCCGGCCGCTTCTGGCAAGTGATAGAGCCGCGGAGCACAAAATCGGACCTTTTAGAAGTTGGCTCGGCGGAGGGACGTCGCTGCAGTGGCTAAGCGGGGGGTGGAATACTCCCGGGACAGTGTGGTCTCAGGACCCTTGGGGTCACAGAGAGACCGGGGGTGCCTGAGTGCACCAGAGCTCCCAGGTATCAAAGCAGGGAAGCCGGCTGCAGATACGGAGCAGAGTCGCGGGCTCTCAGCTCGGGGTTGCCATAAACTGTGATCTGCGGCCCAGTCGGGGCACGGCTCCCCCAGCAGGGACCCAACAAACAGCAGATCCGGGGAGACTCCCCTTCCTTCCCGGGGAGGAGCGGTGCGGAAACGCACTGCAGGGATCTGCTGGGTTTGGAGACTCCGTGCGGGTTCGGGTGCCAGAGATAGCAACGCTCAATCACAGGCCGGGTGAGCACGGAGTGCGGCCGGAGACCGGGGACACGGAAGTGACTGCTTTTCTCTGGGGGCACACTGAGGGGCGGGGCCCCGAGTTCTCGGCTCCTCCGAGTGGAGATTGGGAGGCCAACATTTCTGCCCTGGTCCTCCAAAGCTGTACCGAGAGCTTGCAGGGAACAAAAGCTCCTGAGAGCAAACTGGAGCAGCTTCCTTAGCCCGGACAGACAAGGGCGGGGCAATTCCGCCTCCGGCAAAGACATTTGGAAACCACAGCAACAGGCCCCTCCCCCAGAAGATCAGCACAAACAGCCAGCAAGCCAAGACCAAGTTGATCGATCAAGGAGAATGGGAGAACTCCAGCGCTAGGGGAATACTGCACATAGAATTCATGGCTTTTTTTTTTTTTTTACCATGATTCATTATTTCATCAAAGTTAATTTTTGTTGACTGTTTTTTTTTATTTTTCTTTTTTTTTCTTTTTCCCTTTTTCAACCAACATCTTATAAATCCCTTTTTTAAAAAAAAAAAAACATTTTTTATTTTTCATTTTTAGAGTCATATTTTATCCCTTCATAGTAGTTACCCTTATTTTTGGCATATATATATAAGTTGTTCTCTCTTTAAAATTTTGAGGTACAGTTTCTTCTAACAGATCAAAATATACCCTAAATCAGTCTCCTGCCTGATCACATTCTCTCCCTTTTTCCTTTTTTTTTTCTTAAATCTTCTTTCTTTTTTCAAACAACTTATCTTACCAAGTCCTTTTATAAAATCTTTTATAATTTTCATCTTTACAGTCATCTTCCATCCCTTCATTGTATCAACCCTTATTTTGTACATATATGTCTTTCTTCCTTTAAAATTTTAGGAGGCACTTTTTTCTAACAGACCAAAATACGCCCAAAATCTAGTGTGTGGCACTGATCTATGCACTAGCCTGATCATATTTGATCACATTCTCCCTTTTTTGTATTGTTTTGTTTTTGTTTTTATCTTTTTTTTTCTTTATCTCTTTCCTTTTCTTTCTTTCCCTTTCTTTTCCCCTGGTTTCAGGTCTTTTCTGATTTGTATACAGTATATTTGCTGGGGACGTTGTAAACCTGTTAGCATTTTGTTCTCTCATTCATCTATTCTCCTCTGGACAAAATGACAAGATGAAAGAAATCACCTCAGCAAAAAGAACAAGTAGTACCGTCAGCCAGGGACCTACTCAATACGGACATTAGTACGATGTCGGACCTAGAGTTCAGAATCATGACTTTAAAGATACTAGCTGGGCTTGAAAAAAGCGTGGAAGTTATTAGAGAAACCCTTTCTGGAGAAATAAAAGAACTAAAATCTAATCAAATCGAAATCAAAAAGGCTATTGATGAGGTGCGATCAAAAATGGGGGCACTAAATGCTAGGATAAATGAGGCAGAAGAGAGAATCAGCGATATAGAAGACCAAATGATGGAAAATAAAGAGGCTGAGAAAAAGAGAGAGAAACAACTACAGGATCACGAGGGCAGAATTCGAGACATAAGTGATATGATAAGACAAAACAACATTAGAATAATTGGGATCCCAGAGGAAGAAGAGAGAGAGAGAGGGGCAGAAGGTATATTGGAGCAAATTATAGCAGAGAACTTCCCTAATGTGAGGAAGGAAACAGGCATTAAAATCCAGGAGGCACAGAGAACCCCTCTCAAAATCAATAATAATAGGTCAACACCCCGACATCTAATAGTAAAACTTACGAGTCTCAGACACAAAGAGAAAATCCTGAAAGCAGCTCGGGAGAAGAGATATGTAACCCATAATGGTAGAAACATTAGATTGGCAACAGACCTATCCACAGAGACCTGGCAGGCCAGAAAGGACTGGCAAGATATCTTCAGAGCACTAAACGAGAAAAATATGCAGCCAAGAATACTATATCCAGCTAGGCTATCATTGAAAATAGAAGGAGAGATAAAAAGCTTCCAGAACAAACAAAAACTAAAGGAATTTGCAAACACGAAACCAGCCCTCCAAGAAATATTGAGAGGGGTCCTCTAAGCAAAGAGAGAACCTAAAAGCAGCAAAGAGCAGAAACGAACAGACAACAGACAGTTAACAGTCACCTTACAGGTAATACAATGGCACTAAATTCATACGTTTCAATAGTTACCCTGAATGTAAATGGGCTAAATGCGCCAATCAAAAGACACAGGCTATCAGATTGGATTAAAAAACAAGACCCATCCATATGCTGTCTGCAAGAGACTCATTTTAGACCCAAAGACACACCCAGATTGAAAGTGAGGGGGTGGAAAACCATTTACCATGCTAATGGACACCAAAAGAAAGCTGGGGTGGCAATCCTTATATCAGACAAACTAGATTTTAAAACAAAGACTGTAATAAGAGATGAGGAAGGACACTATATCCTACTTAAAGGGTCTATCCAACAAGAAGATCTAACAATTGTAAATATCTATGCCCCGAACATGGGAGCAGCCAATTATATAAGGCAATTAATAACAAAAGCAAAGAAACACATTGACAACAATACAATAATAATGGGGGACTTTAACACCCCTCTGACTGAAATGGACAGATCATCTAAGCAAAATATCAACAAGGAGATAAAGACTTTAAATGACACACTGGACCAAATGGACTTCACAGACATATTCAGAACATTCCATCCCAAAGCAAAGGAATACACATTCTTCTCTAGTGCCCATGGAACATTCTCCAGAATTGATCACATCCTAGGTCACAAATCAGGTCTCAATCGGTACCAAAAGATTGGGATCATTCCCTGCATATTTTCAGACCACAATGCTTTGAAACTAGAACTCAACCACAAGAGGAAAGTCGGAAAGAACTCAAAGACATGGAGGCTAAAGAGCATCCTACTAAAGAATGAATGGGTCAACCAAGAAATTAAAGAAGAATTTAAAAAATTCATGGAAACCAATGAAAATGAAAACACAACTGTTCAAAATCGTTGGGATACAGCAAAGGCAGTCCTGAGAGGAAAGTATATAGCAATACAAGCCTTTCTCAAGAAACAAGAAAGGTCTCAAATACACAACCTAACCCTACACCTAAAGGAGCTGGAGAAAGAACAGCAAATAAAGCCTAAACCCAGCAGGAGAAGAGAAATCATAAAGATCAGAGCAGAAATCAATGAACTAGAAACCAAAAGAACAGTAGAACAGATCAACGAAACTAGGAGCTGGTTCTTTGAAAGAATTAACAAGATTGATAAACCCCTGGCCAGACTTATCAAAAAGAAAAGAGAAATGACCCAAATCAACAAAATCATGAATGAAAGAGGAGAGATCACAAGCAACACCAAAGAAATACAAACAATTATAAGAACATATTATGAGCAACTCTATGCCAGCAAATTAGATAACCTGGAAGAAATGGGTGCATTCCTAGAGATGTATCAACTACCAAAAGTGAACCAGGAAGAAATAGAAAACCTGAACAGACCTATAACCACTAAGGAAATTGAAACAGTCATCAAAAATCTCCCAAGAAACAAAAGCCCAGGGCCAGATGGCTTCCCAGGGGAATTCTATCAGACATTTAAAGAAGAATTAATACCTATTCTCCTGAAACTGTTCCAAAAAATAGAAATGGAAGGGAAACTTCCAAACTCATTTTATGAGGCCAGCATTACCTTGATCCCCAAACCAGACAAAGACCCCATCAAAAAAGAGAATTACAGACCAATATCCTTGATGAACATGGACGCAAAAATTCTCACCAAAATACTAGCCAATAGGATCCAACAGTACATTAAAAGGATTATTCACCACGACCAAGTGGGATTTATCCCTGGGCTGCAAGGCTGGTTCAACATCCGCAAATCAATCAACGTGATACAATACATTAACAAAAGAAAGAACAAGAATCATATGATCCTCTCAATAGATGCAGAAAAAGCATTTGACAAAGTACAGCATGCTTTCTTGATCAAAACTCTTCAGAGTATAGGGATAGAGGGTACATACCTCAATATCATAAAAGCCATCTAAGAAAAACCTACAGCGAATATCATTCTCAATGGGGAAAGGCTGAGAGCTTTTCCCCTAAGGTCAGGAACGTGGCAGGGATGTCCACTCTCACCACTGCTATTCAACATAGTATTAGAAGTCCTAGCCACAGCAATCAGACAACAAAAAGAAATCAAAGGCATCCAAATCGGCAAAGAGGAAGTCAAACTCTCACTCTTTGCAGATGATAGGATACTGTATGTGGAAAACCCAAAAGACTCCACCCCAAAACTGCTAGAACTCATACAGGAATTCAGTAAAGTAGCAGGATATAAAATCAATGCACAGAAATCAGTGGCATTCCTATACACCAACAACAAGACAGAAGAGAGCCAAATCAAGGAGTCGATCCCATTTACAATTGCACCCAAAACCATTAGATACCTAGGAATAAATCTAACCAAAGAGGCAAAGGATCTGTACTCAGAAAACTATAAAATACTCATGAAAGAAATTGAAGAAGACACAAAGAAATGGAAAAACGTTCCATGCTCATGGATTGGGAGAATCAACATTGTGAAGATGTCAATGCTACCTAGAGCAATCTACACATTCAATGCAATCCCCATCAAAATACCATCCACTTTTTTCAAAGAAATGGAACAAATAATCCTAAAATTTGTATGGAACCAGAAGAGACCCAGAATAGCCAGAGGAATACTGAAAAAGAAAAGCAAAGCTGGCGGCATCACAATTCCGGACTTCCAGCTCTATTACAAAGCTGTCATCATCAAGACAGTATGGTACTGGCACAAAAACAGACACATAGATCAGTGGAACAGAATCGAGAGCCCAGAAATGGACCCTCAACTCTATGGTCAACTTATCTTTGACAAAGCAGGAAAGAATGTCCAATGGCAAAAAGACAGTCTCTTCAACAAATGGTGTTGGGAAAATTGGACAGCCACATGCAGAAGAATGAAACTGGACCATTTCCTTACACCACACACAAAAATAGACTCCAAATGGTTGAAAGACCTAAACGTGAGACAGGAGTCCATCAAAATCCTAAAGGAGAACAGAGGTAGCAACCTTTTCGACCTTAGCCGCAGCAACTTCTTCCTAGAAACATCGTCAAAGGCACGGGAAGCAAGGGCAAAAATGAACTATTGGGATTTCATCAAGATAAAAAGCTTTTGCACAGCAAAAGAAACAGTCCACAAAACCAAAAGACAACCGACAGAATGGGAGAAAATATTTGCAAATGACATATCAGATAAAGGGCTAGTATCCAAAATCTATAAAGAACTTATCAAACTCAACACCCAAAGAACAAATAATCCAATCAAGAAATGGGCAGAAGACATGAACAGACATTTCTCCAAAGAAGACATCCAAATGGCCAACAGGCACATGAAAAAGTGCTCAACATCGCTCGGCATCAGGGAAATCCAAATCAAAACCTCAATGAGATACCACCTCACACCCGTCAGAATGGCTAAAATTAACAAGTCAGGGAACGACAGATGTTGGCGGGGATGTGGAGACAGGGGAACCCTCCTACACTGTTGGTGGGAATGCAAGCTGGTGCAACCCCTCTGGAAAACAGTATGGAGGTTCCTCAAACAGTTGAAATTAGAGCTACCGTTCGATCCAGCAATTGCACTACTGGGTATTTACCCCAAAGATACAAATGTAGGGACCCGAAGGGGTACGTGTACCCCAATGTTTATAGCGGCAATGTCCACCATAGCCAAACTGTGGAAAGAGCCAAGATGCCCATCGACAGATGAATGGATAAAGAAGAAGTGGTATATATACACAATGGAATATTATGCAGCCATCAAAAGGAATGAGATCTTGCCATTTGCAACGACGTGGATGGAACTGGAGGGTGTTATGCTGAGTGAAATAAGTCAATCAGAGAAAGACATGTATCACATGACCTCACTGATATGAGGAATTCTTAATCTCAGGAAACAAACTGAGTGTTACTGGAGTGGTTGGGGGTGGGAGGGATGGGGTGGCTGGGTGATAGACATTGGGGAGGGTATGTGCTACGGTGAGCGCTGTGAATTGTGCACGACTGTTGAATCACAGTTCTGTACTTCTGAAACAAATAACGCAACATATTTTAATAAAAAAGAAAAAGAAGAAGATAACAGGAGAGGAAGAAAAGGGGAGTTTGTCAGAGGGGGAGACGAACCATGAGAGATGATGGACTCTGAAAAACAAACGGAGGGTTCTAGAGGGGAGGGGGGTAGGGGGATGGGTTAGCCTGGTGATGGGTATTGAGGAGGGCACGTTCTGCATGGAGCACTGGGTG
Organism: Eumetopias jubatus; assembly: GCF_037043125.1. NCBI lineage: Eukaryota > Metazoa > Chordata > Mammalia > Carnivora > Otariidae > Eumetopias > Eumetopias jubatus. Next base: position 91,909,341 of record NW_028274818.1, read on the forward strand.
TTATGAACAATGAATCATGGAACACTGCACCAAAAACTAATGATGTAATATATGGTGATTAACATAACAATAAAAAAATTAAAAAAAAAAAAGAAGAAGAAAGGGATCATGGATCCTAAGCAAGTCCAACACCTAGCAGGGCAATTCCGTTCGATCTTAAGCCTTGAGCGCAAGCCTCTTTGACTCGATGGCCTGTCCTCTAGACCCACAGGGGTTGTAGCCCCACCATGAGGCCCTGGGTGGTGGTGACAGCCTGGCCCTCTGGAACTCAGGAGGTGTCCCCACCCTCTGGAATGAAGACAGCCCTGCCTTTGGGGCCATTCTTCCCTTTGAGTACAGGATAACATGTTCCCATCTGGATAGCTCAAGTGGTCCATCCTGGAGAATCCCAGAACTCTGACAGCCCTCCTCCATCTTGTCCCATCTCTGTCCCCTCCAGTCCATTTATCAGCGTTTCTGCTCAGATTCTGCTTGATTGGGTACAAGAGTCACACTTGTGGGGCACCTGGATGGCTCAATCAGTTCAGCGTCTGCCTTTGGCTCAGGTCGTGATCCCAGGGTCCTGGGATCGAGCCCCATATCGGGCTCCCTGTTCGTGGGAAGCCTGCTTCTCCCTCTCCTCCCCATTCATGCTCTTTCTCTCTCTCTCAAATAAATAAATAAAATCTTAACAAACAAGGGTCACACTTGCAATGTTTTTGTCACATAATCATCCAGTCACATCCTTGGTGTTCTCACCAGAATGGACTCTCCCTCTCTCTGCAATATAGATGTACTGAGAATTTTCCAAATCTTCAAGTCCCGGTTCCTTTTTAGTTTGATAATTCTTTCTTCAGTTTTCCTCTCTCTTCTCCTGTTGTACCATACGCAGTAAGGAGAAACCAGGCCACACCGCTGACACTCTACTCAGAAATGTCCTCTGCTAAATGCCCAAGTTCTTCATTCACAAGTTCTACCTTCCACAAGACACTAGAACACAATACGGCCAAGCTCTTTACCACTTTATGAAAAGGATCACCTTTCCTCCCGTGTCCGGTGACTTCTCTTTGTCATCCGAAGCCTCACTGGAAGCATCTTACTTGTCCATATTACCGCCAACGATCTGTTCTTCAAGGTAAAGTGGGCTTTTTCTAACAGGTGCTTCATAACTCCCAGCCTCCACCCAATCCCCAGTTCCAAAGCCATGTCTTCATTTTTAGGTACCTGTTATAGCAGTAACGCAGGTCTCAGCACCAAAAATCTCCATTACTTTGCTAAGGCTCCCAAAACAACACACCACAGGCTGGGTGGCTTCACCAGATTGATTTTCTCCCAGCTGTGGAGGCAGGAAGTCCATGGTGTTGATGGATTTAGTTCTTTCAGAGACCTCTCTCTGTGGGTTGCAGGGGGCTGCTTTCTCGCATGGTCTTCCTTCTGTGCGTGCGCATCCCCGGTGTCAGCAACAACTGAACTTCCTCTTGTTCTCTGTCTCTCTCCATCGATTGCAAAATAAAGGTGCGTCAAGTCCAGTAGGAGGGGTTGTCCATTTCTCCAGGATGCTGGACCTGTGTCTGTTCCTATGCTAGAGCCAGAACTTCAGCCTGGAGGAGGTGAGGAAGAGCAAGAGGAGGGGAACAGTAGAGTTGTGAAACATCTTTAGTTCTTTGACCACATAATTCTCCCCATCTTCCCCTGCCTCATTATTCTTGCTGTCATTTAATAAACTGACTTCAAAATTATGAGAGAAAAGGAAATCACCACCTCATGTCCTCTGTACTCCCTGAGGGATTCTGGGATTTTACATAATTAAATAGGAGCCATGTAATTTCGCACCTGCTCGCCTCCCTTGTACATTGTATGTTGCCCCCTCACTGCTCCTCAGTTCCGATTTCAAGTGGAAAACATGATTTGCTGTGACAAAAATACCTCTTCCCAGTCTCTGCGTGGCTCCCCAGCTCCTGCTTCCCTGGGGCACCTGCCCTGGCGGGCGGCCTGTGGGTTTAGCCAGGGTGCATGGGGTCCTTCCCTGGTGCTGGGGCTTGAGGCCCGGGCAATGGGAAAGCAGGCTACCTGGGCTCAAAGACCAGCTTGGCAAAGTATCTCTCCCCTCCAGGCCTCTGTTGGTTCATCTGTAAAATGGGTTCGAATTATTTTCTTGCCTGGTTCACATGGAAGTGTTGAGAGTCCAGTTACTGCCCTGCTCTGCAAGGTGCTCTACAAACTGGAAAGTGCTGCATGAATATTATTTTATTCATGTGCTTTGGAGAAAGCCAGCTCCAGGGCCCCAAGTGGTGGTGGTGACAAGGGGACTCCGATGATGCCAGGGGCGGAGAAGCCTTGGTAGGCATGCCCTGGGGCTGTCTCAATCTTTTCTCCTTATACCCATTGCCCTTATCTGGGAAGAGGAAAGGTTGATATAATCTGGGAAGAAGGAAAGAGGAATGAAAAGCAAGAAGTAGAACTTCCTACAGATCCCTTGGGAGACCAGGTTATTCCCCAGGAACCTCTCAGTGCTCACCCAGCCTCTAACTCACCAGGGTTCAGATCTGCTTTGTGTTCTCCACCTGTGATACATGTGGTTTTAAATGCCAGAGTGGGGCCTGATGCACTCTTCCGAGACTGATGGCCCTTGGGACTAGTTGTAGGACAGGGTGATGACAAGGCACTGATGAAATGCTGCACTGTGGTCAGTTCCAGCTTTTTGCTTAACTGTACCATTCACAGCACTGAGCAATGGGGCAGTAACTCTTGGGCACAGAGAGCCAACTGGGCATCGAAATATTAATGCGAATCTTAGCTTCAGATTGACCCGAGTCGTCAGTGCATCCGAGATCAGCTGCCTTTTCTTCTCTTTGCCAGGTCAGGGCTGAGGACTCCTTACACATAAACATGCTGGGATCGACCTTGAATCCAAGTGCACTGATTTCCACAACAGCAAACAATCTTACAATAAAGAGATAATTCCATGGCAGACACATGCCTAGTGTTCACCTACATTTGGGTCTCCTCCTTTCCCAGGTACATGGAAGGATTACATGTCTCCACTCACACGCCCCTTGAAAGTTGGGTCAGACAATTAGTTCTGGCCAATTTGTTGTGAGCAGTGTGGAGGCATATTTCTTCTGGATCAGAGGATTTAATTGCTCATGTGAAATCTTCCAGGCTCTCTTCCCTGCCTTGGCAATCATGGAAATGTGTGTGTGATGGAAATGCTACAGGATGGAAGTAACCTGGAGCTCCAAATCACTTTGTGAACACCGAGAAGACCATGTCCAAGAGCATGGTTTCCATCTGCAGCCAAGAGCAGGCTCCTGCTGTGCTCAGGTTCCTGCTATTTGTCATGGCAGCACGGCCCAGCCTGACTGACAACAGGAGTCTCATCAGTGTTACCAGGGACCCCATCATTCCATAAGCACTTGCTACGTTTCAGGAACTGTGCTGAGTTCTATAGGCCTTATGTCATTTAAATCCCACACTAACCCTATGAGAGAAGATTCAGGATTTTCCCAGGGACAAATACCTACAGCATGGTAAAGCTGTGAATTCTCATCCCCAGGCTGATCTTACTCCAGTCTGATGTGCTTTTATTGTTAAATATGGGGCAGGTGGTGGGGTGGGGGTCGGAGGGGCCACAGGAGAAAAGATTTTATAATATACTGAAAAAAATCAGATAGAAAAACCTGTATGTAAGGTGACCCCACTTACTTTTATGTACACACATGGAAAGAGAGAGACAAAGACAGAGAGAGAATAGAAGTGAACCACAATATACACAGTTGAAATCTTTAATGAGTGGTTTAATGGGAGATTTTTATTTTGTTTTTATGTGCTTCTATAACCTCTTTGATCTTCTCCAATGAGTAAATATTATTTTGTAATTGGAAAAAATGCATTTTTAAACATAAGATAGTATCCAAAATAGAATGTGAATTACTGATATCTGAAATATTCCCAACTCAAGCTTGGATGCAGAACAAACACTTATTAAGCCCCTACTATGTGTCTGATATTTTATTTTAAAGATTTTATTTTTGAGTAATCTCTACACCCAACATGGGGCTGGAACTCACAACCCTGAGACCAAGAGTTGTGCGCTCCACCAACAGGGCCAGCCAGGTGCCCCTGTATCTGACATTTTTTGTGTTATGGGACTTAATCCTCCCAATGATTTTGAGAAGTAAGGATTACTTTTCCCATTTGTAGATAAGAAAGCTGGGATTCAGAGAGGTCACGTGACATGCCCCCCTCATTTTCATGCCTTAGTATAAGACTGTGTCAAGTGTCCCACAGAATGATCCTCGTGCTAGTTTGGGCTCATTGTTCCCTGTGGCGCTGTTTCACGTATTCCTCTATCCTGCATTCTTCATACAGTTCGGAAGTCTGCAACCCCTAGGACCCAGCAATTGCACTACTGGGTATTTATCCAAAGGATACACACATAGTGATCCGAAGGGGCACCTGCGCCCCAATGTTTATAGCAGCAATGTCCACAATAACCAAAATATGGAATGAGCCCAAATGTCCAATGACAGATGAATGGATAAAGAAGATGTGGTATATGTACACAATGGAACATTACTCAGCCATAAAAAAGAAGGAAATCTTGCCATTTGCAATGACGTGGATGGAATTAGAGGGGATTATGCATAAGCAAAATAAGTCAGGCAGAGAAAGACAAATACTATATGATTTCACTCATATGTGGAATTTAAGAAACAAAACAGATGTACATAGAGGAAGGGAGGAAAAATAAGATAAAAACAGAGAGGGAGGCAAACCATAGGAGACTCATAACTCTAGGAAACAAACTGAGGGTTGCTGGAAGGGAGGGGGTGGGGAGATGCGGTAACTGGGTGATGGGCATTAAGGAGGGCAAGGGGGGCACCTGGGTGGCTTAGTCGTTAAGCGTCTGCCTTCAGCTCAGGTCATAATCCCGGGGTCCTGGGATCAAGCCCCACATTGGGCTCCCTGCAGGGAGCCTGCTTCTCCCTCTCCCACTCCCCCTGCTTGTGTTCCCTCTTTAGCTGTCTCTCATTCTCTGTGTCAAAAAAATAAATAAAATCTTAAAAAAAAAAGGAAGGCACAAGATGTAATGAGCACTGGGTATTATATGCAACTGATAAATCACTAAATTCTACCCCTGAAACTAATAGTACTATATGTTAACTAAATTGAATTTAAATGAAATTTTTTTTAAAAATCTGCAACCCCACAATTTGATTAAATTGAATTGGTGCATGGCTTTTAAATGTACAGTTACCCTACTGTATTAATTTCCTATAGCTACGGTCACAAAATAACATTAATTTAGTGCCTTAAAACAACATACTTTTTTCCTTTAGAGTAGGCTCCATGCCCAATGTGGAGCCCAAAGCAGGGACTGAACTCATGACCCTGAGATCAAGACCTGAACTGAGATCAAGAGTCAGATGCTTAGCCGACTGAGCCACCCAGGGGCACACATTTTTTTAATCTTACAGATTTGGAAGTCAGAAGTCTGAAATGGGTGTACTGGGCTAGAATAAAAACTCCATCAGGGCTTCATTCCTCCTGCAATTTTTGGGGGACAATCTGCTTCCTTGAATCTTCCAACTTCTAGAGGCTTCCATGTTCCTTGGTTCCCGATTCTCTTCCTTCATCTTCAAAATCAGCAATAGCAGGTGAGTCTCATGATGCCACGTCTCCGGTCCCCACTCTCTGCCTCCCTCATCCCCATTTAAGGACCCTGGTGATTACATAGGGTCCACCTGGATAAGTCAGGATCATCTCTTTTTTTAAGGTCATTTGATTTACAACCTTAGTTCCATCCCCAACTTTAATTCTCCCTTGCCATGTAACCTGACATATTCAGTATTGGGGCCCTGGGACATGGCCATTACTCTGCCCCTGATCCCTGCCCAGTAATGATTGCAACTGACTCACATATTAACATGAGTCTCAACTCATTAGTAGCTGTTGTTAACACATGACAATAACATTTCCCCCACCCAGGACCCTGGCTTCGCCTGCTATAGCTGCTGCCTGCCCTCCACTGGGAGCCTGACTTTGTTGCCACCATTAGATTTGGCTCTGCACGGCCTCCTGTAGCTACCACGTGCAACTGGTTATCTCTGGGGCTGATGGTGTTGGTCTCATCATTCTCATCTCAGTGAAAGTGACTCTGGCTGAGGTGAGAGACGGTCTCCCCTCCCACCACCTCCCACCAGTATATGTAACTCCTTAATTAGATTTCTTAAAAAGAAGAGGGGTGTCTCTCTGTAATTCAGAGTGTGAATAAATCCCAAAGTCCCCACCCCCAGATGACTGGAGCATCAGAAGGAGCCAGAAGTCAATGCTGGGATTGTGACCTGGAGAGGCTCCCGGGAAGGGATACTTGGGAGGTGTCTTGGAAGCTCAGTGGTTACCCTCACTTGCTGGGCCCCACAGTCTGGTTAACTTCTAGCCCTAGAACCAACTGGGAGGGGTAAGAATCCTACTCTATCACCTTTGCCAAAGAATGGAGCAGGAAGAATATGGAGGAGAAAATTGTTGCCTCCCACGTCCCAAGCAAGACAGAGAGGTCTCAAGGTGACAGTAAGACAGTAGAGGTGTCTGCAAGTGTTTTTGTGACCTTGAGTTGTCCCGAAGGCTCGAGACCCTTGAGCCAGAGTGGGGAGCCTTGCATCATCAACTTCCATGAACTTCCATGTGAAGTTTAGAAAGCAGGAAGGTGAAGACAGGTAGAGCAATAGAGATGATGTATAGATAGAGGGATATATATAGATACACAGACACAAGAATACATATTTTTATTTATACACGTATATATTTATTTCTTTATTTTAGAATTAGGAAATGCATCCAGGGTTAGATGAAGAAGCAACTTCTTGTAGATAACATACATTTCTTAACTTTCTGACCATGTTCTAAGGACTACACGAGGCATTCTCCGGATGTCATCTTGTGGACAACCCCAACAGGGCAGCAAGCAGGTAGGTATCCCTGTCCCCGTCTCCTACTTAGAGCAGGGGAAACTGGCACTCCGAGAAGCTAAAAAAGGTTAGCCAAGGACACACAGGTGGGACGCTGAATTTCCAAGTCATGGAATTGAGAACGAAATGAATACCTTCCTGAGAGAAGAAAAAGTCAATGAGTTTGCCATAGTGCCACAGCGTAGCAGACTATCCGAAGGAAGCTGTTTGATATTTGCCTATCTTTAAATCTTGCTCTAAATGGTACCATTTCTTTTAAATAGACCGAGTATGAATAATTAGCAATTAATAATTATGATGCCTCATTAACTTAATAAAGGATTATGTCTTTATAGAAAATGCAGAGCTAATTGGAAAAGAAAGTTAACCCCTGCTTTTTTGGCTTCCATGGGGAAGATCTGCCCACCTGGAGGAGATGACCGGGGTCCAGAACATTCGGCTCACCTGAGGCCAGGTTACTAGGCTGCTCACCTGGGAGCAGATGGGAGCTAGAGAGGCAGTTTCGTGAACTTAAACCAATAAGAGCCCTGTCACTAAACAAACAGAAATCTCAGGAAACAAAACAGAATAAGCAGCACAATTACCAGCTCACCAGGGCTGTGTGGCCTGTGACCCGGATTGTGGGGAACATGGGCAGTGTGGAAATCTCTCAGATTGCTGCAATTTGCAACACTAGTGCTTGGAAAGATATAGATAAGTCAGGCAGCCCTTTAGGCTGAGGAAAAGGACAGAACTAAAACGTCACTGGGGCACTAAGCCGGGGTCACTCGTTTAGGAAGAGCAGGTCCACCCGCCGCCGCTCTCCATTTTGCACACCCTGGTCTTGTCCCCTGGCCAGGATGGTTGCATCAGCTCCGTGAATGGTCTCCCTGCCCCCAGTCATGCTCCCCTCCAGTCCTAATATGGCAGCCACGGTGAGTCTGGTCCTGTAGTTTCCCTGCTTGAAAGTCTTGTGCCGGCTTCCCACTGCCTTGGGATAAAGCCCAGAAGAAGGGAGCCCTGCTTGACGCCCCAGGATCTTCTCATCTTGCTTTCTTCTCCCAGCTGGATGCTGGATGAGTACTCATGTGCTCTTCCAGATTAATGTACTCTTTTTGTGGACTGTCCTTCGATCTCCCCTTCCTTCCTCAGGAGCACTCCTTTGTGGCATTGTGTCTCTGTTTGACATAAGGCTAGGAAGGTCCTGTGGGCGCCTATGACCACCGGATTGTTCTTGAGAGCACCTGCAGCTAGCTCATAAAATTGACACTCAGGAGTGGGAGAGCTGAAGGCCTGGTGGATGGCAGGTCCAGTGTCTGTAGACAGACTATAAGCACCCCTGCATGCAGAGCACAATATGTAGACCCCAGCCCAGAACTGGAGCTCAGGAAATGTTGGCTATAAGAAACCTGGTGGGACTCCCGCTTCCCCTCTGGCCCAAGACCCAGCGATGTTTTATTTCTCTCACACACTATATTTTTCTTTGAATATTTAACTTCTTGATTTGAGAGAGAGAGAGCACAGGAGGGAGAGGGAGAGAGAATCTGAAGCAGACTCTGTGCTGAGCGCAGAGCCCGACATGAGGTTCCATCCCAGGACCACGAGATCATGACCTGAGCTGAAACCAAGAGTCAGATGCATAACTGACTGAGCCACCCAGGCGCCCCTCTGTCACACTGTTTGACCATCCAGGTTGCTAGCCTCACTCCAGGACCCGAGGGAATAAGCAGCCTCTATCTAGAACATTTCCTGTCATCATGGAAGAGGGTAATGAGGGTCACAGTGGCAGAGGGCTCAGCATGGATGAACTCATAAGGTGGAACTTGTCCCATCAGCCTACATTACATTGTCCAAAGCAAGCCACATGGCCAAGCCAGACTCTGAGGCGTCTGGAAGTATAGCTCTTCTATACAACCCTCCTTTTGGTAAACGGCATGGTGTCCTCCATCATATCTCTCATCTGATTATAATGGGGGGGAACCACTGACTTCTCTGTCTTCCCCACTGTGAGCTTCTCCAGGCTTTGGTCTTTATCTTCAAGATATTGCTTCACACAGCACCTGCACCAACTAGGAAACTGCCATCTGTATGTTGAAAAGACAAAGAAATGCCTCATTGGAGCCCAGACCAGCACCTTTCCTCCACTCTGACCCCTCTTACCACCTCCTACTGCACAGAGACAGCTCATATGCATGACTATTCCAGCCACAGGCCTTCTTCTCTCCCACAAACATGCCAGGCTCATTCCCCTGTCCCGGGCCTTTACACATGCTGGCCCCTTTTCCTGGAACACCCCCCTGAAATCTGCGTACACCAGAGACACCTTCCTTGGCCACCTCCTTTAAAGGAGCTCTCCACCTACAGCCCTCTCTGTCCTCACATCCTGTTTCATTTTCTCCATAGACATTATCGCTATATTAAATGATATTCCTGATTCATTTACTTAATGTTTATCTTCCTGAGAAAAATGTGGCTCCATGAAGTAGGGCTGGAATAGTGTTTGTAGTGTGTGTGTGTGTGTATACACACACACACACACACACACACACTACCCCAAAATACTCTCTGCCTACTCTAGAAAATAGTATCTAGAGAAAAGTAATGCATAAACTCAAACTTCCCTGGATTTTTTTTTTTTTTTTTTTAGATCCTCAACCCATCAGAATCAGCCCCGGTGCCCTTCTAAAATGTATTATGACAAGCAAAATGATGGTGAATTAAATGTTTAATTAATGTTTATTATTGCCAGCATATTAGCTTCCAGTCAAATTCATGACCCAATAGGTTTGCTGTCTTTATGAGTGACAGGTTGATGTCATAACACAAAGGTCTTTGGCATAAGCAGGGAGCTCAGTGCATTTCTGCTGTCTTGCAGCTCCTTGGGAGGGAAGCAGCACGGTATACCGGGACAGGCATGAGACCACTCGCTCATTCATTCCATGAAGCCTGATTGAAAGCCTACTGCACACCCGCCTATGCCCAGCTCTGCGATGCTTGGACTAGAGTGAGTGAGCGCATGCAGGTATTTATTCATTCAGCAAACAGTTATCTTTGTCTCTAGCATGTACAAACTGTTGTGTTAGGTGGCAAATAAAATAGAAATGGAAATAGGAATGTGGGTCTGGTTCGGACTTTGGACTCACATAAATTCACAGGTAGTGAGCAACAGTGGCCGATCTGACCTGGGCTAATCCAACCCCAGGTTCATTGCTTTTGCTCATAGATACTGTTATGTCCTTGCCTTTATTCCCCTCATTCTCTCATTCTGCCCCCCTGCATTTAATCCATCAGCAAGTGCTGATGGCTCTTCCTCCAAAATGCACCCTGAATCCATCTCTCATCTCTTGCCCTGCCTCCTCTCTCCTCATCTCTCATCCACACGTCTGCAGTGCTCCTCTGTATTCCTCCCTCTGCTCTCTCCCTACTGGGCCCTTGCACTCTGGCGCTGTGATGGGTTTGGCATCCCTGATAATCTCTGAATTGGTTTCAGCGTCATTTTCCCATTGTCTTGAGAGGAGCTCTTGGCTTCTATCTAGATAGCTGATCCACATGACTCTCCCCATCAAACAGACCTTGGTCACACCCTTAACTTGCTCTTTCCACTCTACTTTCTTATTTTTATAATATGGAGAGCCTGAGAATCTTCCAAATCTTCAAGTTCTTCTTCCTTCTTTGCTTAAAAATTTCCCCTTTAAATCACGCCTCCCTTTTATTCGAGGCAGTCAGGAGGAACCAACCCACACCCTCAATATTTGGCTTGGAAATGTCTTCAGCTAAATATCCAATTTCATCACTCACGAGTTCTACCTTCCACAAAACACTAGAAAAATTCGACCACGTTCTTTGCCATTTTATAATAAGGGTCACCTCTTCTCTGGTTTCCAATAGCATGTTCCGTATTTCCCTGTAAGAGCTCATCAAAATGGCCATAACCTCTCTCTCTGAGTTCCCACAAGAATTGCCCTTAATGGTCCATTCTCAGCAAAGCAGGCTTTTTCTAGCATGTCTCCAGACTCTCCCAGATTCAACCTACCACCCAGTTCCAATGCCGCTTCTACTGTCTTAGATATTTGTTACTACAGCAGCCTATTCCTGGTACCAGTTTCTGCCTTAGTCTCTTCAGGTGGCTACAATGAAAAATTATTATAAATTGGGTAGCTTAAACAACAAACATTTATTTCTTGCAGTTCTGGAAGCTGGGAAGTCCAAGATCAAGGCACTGGCAGATTCTATGTCTGGTGAGAGCCTGTTGCCTGGTTCACAGATGGCGGTTCTTACTGAGTCTTCACAGAAAGAGTGAGGGAGTCCTCTGGGGTCTCTTTTATAAGGGCACTAATGCTATTCATGAAGGCTCACCCTTGTGACCTAATCATCCCCCAAAGACCCCACCTCCAAATATGATCATGTTGAAGAATAGAATTCAACATATGAATTTTGGAGAGACATAAACATTTCTGTCCGTAGCAGCTGGGAAGGGAGAGATATCCTTGACCAGACCTAGCCAGGCCGTGGGAGCCAGACACCATCCACTGGAGCTGGGTTTTCCAAGGCCAGAGAAGTACAGAAACACTCCCAAGGGGACAAAGAGCAGGAAGCTCTGGGCAGACTGACTGTGCAGGGTGACTAGAGAACATTCTCTTCACAGACTAGGGAGAGAGGAGCCTGGGAATGTCTGCTGAGGTTTGACTTCTGGGCAGAGGGCTGTGGAGAGTAAAAGCTACCATCACGGGGGCGGAGCAAGATGGCAGAGGAGTAGGAGACCTGGATTTTATCTGGTCTCAGGAATTCAGCTGGATATGGATCAAACCATTCTGAGCACCTACGAACTCAACAGGAGATCCAAGAAAAGAATAGCAACAACTCTCTGAACAGAAAAGCGACCACTTTCGAAGGTAGGACGTGCGGAGAAGTGAATCCGAGGCGATAATCGGGAGGATAGACGGCGGGGGAGGGGGCCTCCGTCGGCTGCTTCTGGCAAGTGATAGAGCCACGGAGCACAAAATCGGAACTTTTAGAAGTCAGTTCCGCGAAGGGACATCGCTCCAGTGGCTAAGCTGAGGGTGGAACCCTCGCGGGACAGTGTGGTCTCAGGACCCTCGGGGTCACCTAAAGACTGGGGGTGCCTGAATGCGGCAGAGGTCCCAGGGATCGAAGCAGGAAAGCCGGCTGCAGAGACGGAGCCGAGGCAAGGGCTCTCAGCTCAGGGTTGCCATAAACTGTGATCCGCAACACAGTCGGGCCACTGCTCCTCAAGCAGGGACCCAACAAGCGGCAGATCCGGGGAGACTCCCCTTCCTCCCCCGGAAGGAGCGGCGCAGGAGCACACCACAGGGGTCGGCTGGGTTTGGAGACTCCACACGGGGTTGGGTGACAGAGATAGAAACGCTCGGTCACAGGCCGGGTGAGCACGGAGTGCGGCCAGACACCGGGGAGAGGGGAGTGACTGACTGCTTTTCTCTGGTGGTGCACTGAGGAGCGGGGCCCCGAGTTCTCAGCTCCTCCAGGGCAGAGATTGGGAGGCCACCATTTTCACCATCATCCTCCAACGCTGTACGGAAAGCTTTCAGGGAACAAAAGCTCCCTAGAGCAAACCCGAGCAGATTGCTTAGCCAAGACTGGCAAGGGCAGGGCAATTCCGCCTCTGGCAAAGACATTTGGGAACCACGGCAACAGGCCCCTCCCCAAGAAGATCAGCACGAACAGCCAGCCAAGACCAAGTTTACCAATCAAGGAGAACGGGAGAACTCCAGCGCTAGGGGAATACTGCATAGAATTCATGGCTTTTTTAACCATGATTCATTAGGCTTTCAAAGTTAATTTTTTAACTGTTTTTTTTAATTTTTCTTTTTCCCCTTTTCAACCAACGTCTAATCAAGCCCTTTTATTAAAAACACATTTTTATTTTTCATTCTTAGAGTCAGATTCTATCCCTTCATAGGGCTTACCCTTATTTTTGGCACATATGTATATAAGTTGTTCTCTTTTTAAATTTTGAGATATGGTTTCTTCTAACATATCAAAATATACCCTAAATCTCTAGTGTATGGCTTTGTTCTAGTCTCCCGCCTGATCACATTCTCTCCCCCCCTTTTTAACTTTCTTTCTTTCCTTTTTTAAATTCTCATCTTTCTTTTTTCAAGCATCTTCTTATCAATTACTTTTTAAAAATTTTTTATAATTTTCGTCTTTACAGTCATATTCCATAACTTCATCGTATCAACCCTTATTTCGTACATATATGTCTTCCTTTCTTTAAAATTTTAGGAGGGACTTTCTTCTAACAGACTAAAATACACACAAAATCTAGTGTTTGGCACTGATCTATGCACCAGCCTGATCATATTTGATCATATTCTTTTTTGGTGGTTGGTTGGTTCTGTTTTTGTTTGTTTTTAGATTTGTCTTTTTTTTTCCCTCTTTCTTTTTACTTTCTTTCCCTTTCTCTTCCCCTGGTTTTAGGTCTTTTCTGATTTGATTAGAGTATATTTTCTAGGGACGTTGTTAACCTTTTAGGATTTTGTCCTCTCATTCATCTGTTCTCCTCTGGACAAGATGACATGATGAAAAAAATCACCTCAACAAAAAGAACAAGAGGTAGTACCATCTGCCAGGGACGTACTCAATACAGACATTAGTGTGATGTCAGAGCTAGAGTTCAGAATCCTGACTTTAAAGATACTACCTGGGCTTGAAAAAAGCATGGAAGTTATTAGAGAAACTCTTTCTGGAGAAATAAAAGAACTAAAATCTAACCAAGTCAAAATCAAAAAGGCTAGTAATGAGGTGCAATCAAAAATGCGGACACTAACTGCTAGGATAAATGAGGCAGAAGAGAGAATCAGCGATATAGAAGAACAAATGATGGAAAATAAAGAAGCTGAGAAAAAGAGAGATTAAAAAACTACTGGATCACGAGGGCAGAATTCGAGAGATAAGCGATACTATAAGACTAAACAACATTAGAATAATTGGGATCCCAGAAGAAGAAGAAAGAGAGAGAGGGGCAGAAGGTATATTGGAGCAAATTATAGCAGAGAATGTCCCTAATGTGGGGAAGGCAACACCCATCAAAATCCAGGAGGCACAGAGAACTCCTCTGAAAATCAATAAAAATACGACAACACACCAACACTTAATGGTAAAGCTTACGAGTCTCAGACACAAAGAGAAAATCCTGAAAGCAGCTCGGGAGAAGAGATATGTAACCCATAATGGTAGAAACATTAGATTGGCAACAGACCTATCCACAGAGACCTGGCAGGCCGGAAAGGACTGGCATGATATCTTCAGAGCACTAAACAAGAAAAATATGCAGCCAAGAATACTATATCCACCTAGGCTGTCATTAAGAATAGAAGGAGAGATAAAAAGCTTCCAGGACAAACAAAAACTAAAGGAATTTGCAAACACGAAACCAGCCTTCCAAGAAATATTGAAAGGGGTCCTTTAAGCAAAGAGAGAGCCTAAAAGCAGCATGGACCAGAAAGGAATACAGAAAATATACAGTAACAGTCACTTTACAGGCAATACAATGGCACTAAATTCATACCTTTCAATAGTTACTCTGAATGTAAATGGGCTAAATGCCCCAATCAAAAGACACAGGCTATCAGATTGGATTAAAAAACAAAACCCATCAATATGCTCTCTGCAAGAGACTCATTTTAGACCCAAAGACACCACCACATTGAAAGTGAGGGGGTGGAAAACTATTTACCATGCTCATGGATACCAAAAGAAAGCTGGGGTGGCAATTCTTATATCAGACAAATTAGATTTTAAAACAAAGACTGTAATAAGAGATGAGGAAGGACACTATATCCTACTTAAAGGGTCTATCCAACAAGAAGATCTAACAATTGTAAAAATCTATGCCCCTAACATGGGAGCAGCCAATTATATAAGGCAATTAATAACAAAAGCAAAGAAACACATTGACAACAATACAATAATACTGGGGAATTTAACACCCCCCTCACTGAAATGGACAGATCATCTAAGCAAAAGACCAACAAGGAAATAAAGTCCTTAAATGAAACATTGGAACAAATGGACTTCACAGACATATTCAGAACATTCCATCCCAAAGCAACGGAATACACATTCTTCTCTAGTGCCCATGGAACATTCTCCAGAATTGATCACATCCTAGGTCACAAATTAGGTCCGAACTGATACCAAAAGATTGGGATTATTCCTTGCATATTTTCAGACCACGGTGCTTTGAAACTAGAACTCAATCACAAGAGGAACGTTGGAAAGAAGTCAAATACGTGGAGGCTAAAGAGCATCCTATTGAAGAATGAATGGGTCAACCAGGAAATTAAAGAAGAATTAAAAAAATTCATGGAAACCAATGAAAATGAAAACACAACTGTTCAAAATCGTTGGGATACAGCAAAGGCAGTCCTGAGAGGAAAGTATATAGCAATACAAGCCTTTGTCAAGAATCAAGAAGGTCTCAAATACACAACCTAACCCTACACCTAAAGGAGTTAGAGAAAGAACAGCAAATAAAGCCTAAACCCAGCAGAAGAGAAATAATAAAGATCAGACCAGAAATCAATGAACTAGAAACCAAAAGAACAGTAGAACAGATCAACGAAACTAGGAGTTGATTCTTTGAAAGGATTAACAAGATTGATAAACCCCTGGCCAGACTTATCCAAAAGAAAAGAGAAATGACTCAAATCAACAAAATCATGAATGAAAGAGGAGAGATCACAACCAACACCAAGGAAATACAAACAATTGTAAGAACATATTATGAACAACTCTATGCCAGCAAATTAGATAACCTGGAAGAAATGGGTGCATTCCTAGAAATGTATCAACTACCAAAACTGAACCAGAAAGAACTAGAAAACCTGAACAGACCTATAACCACTAAGGAAATGGAAGCAGTCATCAAAAATCTCCCAACAAACAAAAGCCCAGGGCCAGATGGCTTCCCAGGGGAATTTTATCAGACATTTCAAGAAGAATTAATACCTATTCTCCTGAAACTGTTCCAAAAAAAAGAAATGGAAGGAAAACTTCCAAACTTATTTTATGAGGCCAGCATTACCTTGCTCCCAAAACCAGACAAAGACCCCATGAAAAAGGAGAATTACAGACCAATATCCTTGATGAACATGGATGCAAAAATTCTCACCAAAATACTAGCCAATAGGATCCAACAGTACATTAAAAGGATTATTCACCATGACCAAGTGGCAGTTATCCCTGGGCTGCAAGGTTGGTTCAACATCCGCAAAACAATCAACGTGATACAATACATTAACAAAAGAAAGAACAAGAATCATATGATCCTCTCAATAGATGCAGAGAAAGCATTTGACAAAGTACAGCATCCTTTCTTGATCAAAACTCTTCAGAGTATAGGGATCCTCTATCCCTATACTATATGTATATATATATCCCCATATGAGGGTACATACCTCAATATCATAAAAGCCATCTATGAAAAACCTACAGCAAATATCATTCTCAATGGGGAAAAGCTGAGAGCTTTTCCCCTCAGGTCAGGAACGCGGCAGGGATGTCCACTCTCACCACTGCTATTCAACATAGTATTAGAAGTCCTAGCCACAGCAATCAGACAACAAAAAGAAATCAAAGGCATCCAAATCAGCAAAGAGAAAGTCAAACTCTCACTCTGTGCAGATGATATGATACTGTATGTGGAAAAGCCAAAAGACTCCACTCCAAAACTGCTAGAACTCATACAGGAATTCTGTGAAGTGGCAGGATATAAAATCAATGCACAGAAATCAGTGGCATTCCTATACACCAACAACAAGACAGAAGAGAGAGAAATTAAGAAGTCAATCCCATTTACAATTGCACCCAAATCCATAAGATACCTAGGAATAAATCTAACGAAAGAGACAAAGGATCTGTTCTCAGAAAACTATAAAATACTCATGAAAGAAATTGAGGAAGACACAAAGAAATGGAAAAATGTTCCATGCTCAAGGATTGGAAGAAGAAACATTGTGAAGATGTCAATGCTACCTAGAGCAATCTACACATTCAATGCAATCCCCATCAAAACACCACCCACTTTTTTCAAAGAAATGGAACAAATAATCCTAAAATTTGTATGGAACCAGAAAAGACCCCGAATAGCCAGAGAAATGTTCAAAAAGCAAAGCAAAGCTGGTGGCATCACAATTCCGGACTTCCAGCTCTATTACAAAGCTGTCATCTTCAAGACAGTATGGTACTGGCACAAAAACAGACACATCGATCAATGGAACAGAATCGAGAGCCCAGAAATGGACCCTCAGCTCTATGGTCAACTCATCTTTGACAAAGCAGGAAAGAATGTCCAATGGAAACAAGACAGTCTCTTCAACAAATGGTGTTGGGAAAATTGGACAGCCACATGCAGAAAAATGAAACTAGACCATTTCCTTACACCACACACAAAAATAGACTCCAAATGGTTGAATGACCTAAATGTGAGACAGGAGTCCATCAACATTCTAAAAGAGAACACAGGCAGCAACCTCTTCGACCTCAGCTGCAGGAACTTCTTAGAAACATCGCCAAAGTCAAGAGAAGCAAGGGCAAAAATTAACTATTGAGATTTCATCAAGATAAAAAGCTTTTGCACAGCAAAAGAAACAGTCCACAAAACCAAAAGACAACTGACAGAATAGGAGAAAATATTTGCAAATGACATATCAGATAAAGGGCTAGTATCCAAAATCTATAAAGAACTTATCAAACTCAACACCCAAAGAACAAATAATCCAATCAAGAAATGGGCAGAAGACATGAACAGACATTTTTCCAAAGAAGACATCTAAATGGCCAACAGGCACATGAAAAAGTGCTCCACATCGCTCGGCATCAGGGAAATCCAAATCGAAACCTCAATGAGATACCACCTCACACCCATCAGAATGGCTAAAATTAATAAGCCAGGAAATGACAGATGTTGGCGGGGATGAGGAGAAAGGGGAACCCTCCTACACTGTTGGTGGGAATGCAAGCTGGTGCAACCATTCTGGAAAACAGTATGGAGGTTCCTCAAACAGTTGAAAATAGAGCTACCATACGATCCAGTGATTGCACTACTGGGTATTTACCCCAAAGATACAAATGTAGGGATCCGAAGGGTTATGTGCACCCCAATGTGTATAGCAGCAATGTCCACAATAGCCAAACTGTGGAAAGAGCTAAGATGTCCATCGACAGATGAATGGATAAGGAAGAGGTGGTATATATACACAATGGAATATTATGCAGCCATCAAAAGGGATGAGATCTCGCCATTTGCAACGACGTGGATGGAACTGGAGGATATTATGCTGAGTGAAATAAGTCAATCAGAGAAAGACATGTATCATATGACCCCACTGATATGAGGAATTCTTAATCTTAGGTAACAAACTGTGGGTTGCTGGAGTGGTGGGGGTGTGGGAGGGAGGGGGTGGCTGCTTGATAGACATTGGGGACGGTGTGTGCTATGGTGAGAGCTGTGAATTGTGCATAACTGTTGAGTCACAGATCTGTACCTCTGAAACAAATATTGCAATATATGTTAAGGAAAAAAAAAAGAAGAAGATAGCAGGAGGGGAAGAATGAAGGCGGGGAAATTGGAGGGGGAAACAAACCATGAGAGATGATGGACTCTGAAAAACAAACTGAAGGTTCTAGAAGGGAGGGGATTGGGGGGATGGATTAGCCTGGTGATGGGTATTAAAGAGGGCACATTCTGTGTGGAGCACTGGGTATTATGCACAAACAATGAATCATGGAACACTACATTAAAAACTAATGATGTAATGTATAGTGATTAACATAAAAATAAAGAATTAAATAAAAAAGTAAAAGCTACCATCACTTATCAAGAGACTTTCTCATTGCCAGACTCTCAACTGAGTATCTCCCCATATTATCTCATCCAATTATCCCAAGAGCTTTGGCCACTGGAAACTGCCATCCCAATCTAGCAGAGAAGGAGATGGGAAAGTGAGAACACTGAGACATTAAGCTTGACTTCAAACACAGCGTTGCCCTATTCCAAAATGCCTGCCTCTTAAATAATCGGGAGAACCAGGAGAGTTGCGAGTGAGATTCCTGCCTGACACATAGAAACATCAGTCCCCTGGCATGAGTCACTTCAAGGGTTCTTGAATCAAATTTGAATCAGAAGCAAACAGTGGAACTTCCAGATGGGGTAAGGAGTTCAGTGGACCCTCTTCCCAGTAAAACAACAATTGAATGGGTGAAAATTATTTTTTTTAAGTCATTCAGAGTCTCTGGAAATTGTCCTAAGGGCATTCAGCAAATAAGGAAACATTCATTCAAGATAATCCACTAAATCTCCATAAGAATAGGAGAGTCTGTGGGCATTTGAACTATGACCCACTCCATTACCTACCAGTGCCTACCACATCACAGAGTTGTACTCCAGGTATGTACAAACAGGAAGAGAGGGGCTCCCTCTCCTTTCAAATGGCAGTTTGGGGAAGGTTGTGGGCATTCATCATCTCCCAAGCCCCACGATGCAAAAGTTTTATTCCAGGCAGGCATAGCTGAGAAGATCGAGCTCTGAGCCCCAACCCAAACCCCTACTCACATGGGGGAAGCTCTACCTCAGGTACATCACACAAAGAATGCTGGGCTCTAACATCCCCTGCTCTAGGTAGCTCATGGGGCAGAGGTTCCACACCAGGAGGGAGAAGCCAAGAACACCAGGTATTGCCAATCCAGTTCCCATTCATAGAGGGAGGGTGTCACTCCATTTCAAGAAAAGTAGTTTTCAACTCCCAGCTCCAGTGCACTGGAACATGGCTTCTTAACTGGGGGTAAATGCAGGCCATACGGACAAAGAGATCCATTGCTTCGCCTGAAAGGACTAACTTTATTTAGAATGGAGAATAGAGAACTCCATGCCCAAGGGCATTGTGAAAAACACTGGAGATTTTCATATGATCATCTCAATAGGTGCAGAAGAAGAATTTGACAAAATACAACATCCTTTCATGATTAAAACCCTCAGCAAATTTGTCTAGAGGGAACACACCTCAACAAAATAAAGACCATATACAAAAAAGCCACAGTTAACATTAGTCTTAGTGAAAAATGGAAAGCTTTTCCTCTAAAATCATAACAAGACAAGGGTGACTACTCTCACCACTCTTATTCAACATAGTACTGGGAGTCCTGCTAGAGAAGTCAGGCAAGACAAAGGTATAAAAGGCATCCAAATTGGAAAAGAAAAAGTAAAATAGACATTAACTGCAGAGGATACGATCTTATATTTAGAAAATCCTAAAGACTCAACCAAAACCTGTTGGAAGTAATCAACACATAAAGTCAAGTTGCAGGATATAAAATCAACATACAGAAATCAGTGGTGTTTCTATATACTAACATTGAAACTTCTGGAAAAGAAATAAAACTATCCCATTCACAATAATGTCCAGAACAGAAACAGAAACAAAATACTCAGGAATAAATTTAACCAAGAAGGTGACATACTGTACAATGGAAACTAAAAGACCTTGGTGAAGGAAATCGAAGAAGACACAAACAAATGGAAAGATACCCATGTACAGATCAGAAGAATTTATGTTGTTAAAATGTCCATACCACCCAAAGCAGTCTACAGGGTCAGTGCAATCCCTATTGAAATACCAATCACGTTTTACATAGAAATGGAACAAACCATCCAAAATTTGTATGGAATCACAAAAGACGCTGGATAGCCAAAGTAATCATGAGAAAGAAGAACAAAACTGTAGAGATCATGGTTCCTGATTTTTCAAACTATACTACAAAGCTGTAGAAATTAAAACAATATGGTACTGACTTAAAAACAGACACATAGACTATTGGAACAGAATAGAGAGATCAGAAATAAAACCCCAACACACAATTAACTAATGTTTGACAAGGAAGCCAGGAACACTCTGTAGGGGAAAAAATATTATCTTCAACAAATGATGTTGGGAAAACTTCTTAACAACATGCAAAAAATATAAAATTGAACCCCTACCTTAATTCACTCACAAAACTTAACTTAAAATGGATTAGAAATGTAAACATAAGACCTGATATCATAACACTCCCAGAAGAAAACAAAGGTAAGAAGCTCCTTGACATTGGTCTGGGCAATGATTTTTTTTGGATATGACACCAAAAGCACAAGCAACAGCAAAAATCAACAGGTGAGATGACATCAAATGAAAAAGCTACTGCATAGGGAAGAAAACCATGAACAAAATGAAAAGGCAACCTACAGACTGGGAGAAAATAAGACAACCCATATATGGGGTAAGGAGTTAACAACCAAAGTATAAGAAGGACTCACACAACTCTATAGCAAAAAGCAAACAATCCAATTTTTAAAAAATGAGCAGAGTACCTAAATAGACATTTTCTGAAGCAGACTTTCAAGTGGCCAACAGATACATGAAAAGATGTTCAACCTCACTCATCATGAAAGCAATGCAAATCAAAACCACAAGGAGCTATCTCCTCACACCTGTCAGAATGGTCATCAGCAGGACGACAAGTGATAGCAAGGGTTGGCATGGATTTGGAGACAAGGGAGCCCTTGAAAGCCATGGTGGGAATATGAATTGGCACAGCCATTATGGAAAATAGTATGGAGGTCCCTCAGAAATTGAAAAATAGAACTTCCACATGATCTAGCAATTCCATTTCTACATATATACAAGGAGAAAATGAAATCAGTATCTGGAAGAAGTATCTGCATTTCCATATTCATCACATTATTATTCAGAATAGCCAAGATATGGAAACAACTTAGGTGTCCATCAATGGTTGGATGGGTTAAGAAAATGTGATATATGTTATAGATTTATTATAGATTATAAATATATAATTTTTACATATCTATATAATGAATATTATTAAGCCTTTAAAAAAGAAGAAAGTCCTGTCATTGGTGAAAACACAGATGAACCTGGAGGACATTACACTAAGTGGAGTAAGGCAAACACAGAAAGTCACTAACACATACAATCTCACATTTATGTGGAATCTAATACAGTCAGACTCAGAAAAGCAGAGAGTAGAACAATAGTTGTGAGTCTGAGAGGGGAGGGAAATGGGGAGATGTTGGTTGAAGTTTATAAAGTTCCAGTTATGCAGGATGATTAAGTTCTATGGAGGCAATGGACAGCATGGTGAATATAGTCAATCCTGTATTGTATATTTGAAATTTGCTAAGAGTTATCTTACATGTACCCATCATAAAAAGCTCCTATGTGAGGTGACAGATATGTGAGTTACCTTAATTGTAATCATTTCACAATGTATACATATATCAAACATCACATTGTACTTCTTAAATGTATACAATTTTTATTTGCTAATGACACTGAAATAAAGTTGGAAAAATTCTTTAACAAGTTGAAACATGACCTAACAAAGAGCTCAAACTGGGGGCGGAGCAAGATGGCAGAGGAGTAGAAGACCTGGATTTTGTCTGGTCCCAGGAATTCAGTTGGATAGGGATCAAACCATTCTGAACACCTACGAACTCAACAGGAGACCGAAGAAGAGAGTAGCAACAACTCTCTGAACAGAAAAGCGGCCACTTTCTGGAAGGTAGGACATGCGGAGAAGTGAATCTGAGGCGATATTCGGGAGGATAGACGGTGGGGGAGAGGGGCCTCCGTCGGCCATTTCAGGCAAGTGATAGAGCCACGGAGCACAAAATCGGAACTTTTAGAAGTTGGCTCCGCTGAGGGATGTCGCTCCAGTGACTGAATGGGGGGTGGAACCCTCCTGGGACAGTGTGGTCTCAGGACCCTTGGGGTCACAGAAAGACCGGGGGTGCCTGAGTGCGGCAGAGCTCCCAGGTATCGGAGTGGGGAAGCCGGCTGCAGAGACGGAGCCGAGGCGTGGGCTCTCACTCGGGGTGGCCATAAACCATGATCTGCGGCACAGTCGGGCCACTGCTCCTCCAGCAGGAACCCAACAAGTGGCAGATCCGGGGAGACTCCCCTTCCTCCCCGGGGAGGAGCGGCGCGGGAGTGCACCGCAGGGATCTGCTGGGTTTGGAGACTCCACACGGGGTCGGGTGCCAGAGATAGAAACGCTCGGTCACAGGCCGAGTGAGCACGGAGTGCAGTCAGAGACTGGGGAGATGGGAGTGATTGACTGCTTTTCTCTGGGGTCGCACTGAGGAGGGGGGCCCTGAGTTCTCGGTTTCTCCAGGGCGGAGATTGGGAGGCCACCATTTTCACTCTCGTCCTCCAAAGCTGTACTGAAAGCTTGCAGGGAACAAAAGCTCCCAAGAGAAAACCCAAGCAGATGACTTAGCCCGGACCAGGCAAGGGCGGGGCAATTCCACCTCCGGCAAAGACCTTTGGGAACCACAGCAACAGGCCCCTCCCCCAGAAAATCAGCAACAACAGCCAGCCAAGACCAAGTTTACCGATCAATGATCCCAGGGTCCTGGGATTGAGCCCCACATCGGGCTTCCTACTCCACGGGAAGCCTGCTTCTCCCTCTCCCATTCCCCTTGCTTGTGTTCCCTCTCTCGCTGTCTCTCTCTGTCAAAAACATAAATAAAATCTTAAAAAAATAATAAAATAAAAAATTAAGTTAAAAAGTTTGTGCTGTGACTGATACCCATCAAGAAGGTGAAAAGACAGACTACAAGATGCTAGAAAATATTTGCCATTTACATATCTAATAAGGAACTTACACCCCAAATAGATAAAAGATTCCTGCAACTTAATAAGAAGACCAGCAATCCAATTAAAAATGGGCCAACGATTTGAAGACTTGAACAGGCATTTCTCCCAAGAAGTTATACAAATGTCCAATAAGTACATGAAGAGGCAAAATGTCATTAGTTATTAGAAAATGGAATTCCAAACCACAATGAGACACCACTTCGCCCACACTAGGGTGACTATAATAAAACCTATGGACAATAGCAAGTGTTGGCAAGGATGCAGAGATGCGGGGCCCCACATACATCACCAGGGGGGATGTAAAATGGTGCGGTCTTTTGGAATATAGTCCAGCAGTTCCTCAAGAAGTGAAATGTAGAGTTACCATATGATCTAGCAATTCCACCCAGGTACATACCTAAGAGAAAGGAAGCATGTGTCCACACAAAGATTTGCACACTAATGTTCAAAGCAGCAGTATTCATAAGAGCTGAACAACCAAAATGTCCATCAACTGATTAACAGATACATAAAATTTGGTGTATCCATATGACGGAATATTATTTGGCAATAAAAAAAGTGATGTGTGCCACAACACTGATGACCCTCCAAAACACTATGCTGAATGAAAGAAGCCAATCATGAAAGATCAGTATTTTATATCATTCCATGTACATGAAATTTCCACAATAGGCAAATTTATAGACACAGAAATTAATTAATGGTTGCTTAGGGCTGGCTGGAGGGCAGGGTAGAAGTACAATGGTGATTGACTGCTAATGGGTATGGGGGTATCTCTTAGGGGGGAATGAGATGTTCTAAGCTTAGATTATTATGACGGTTTCACAGCCCTGTGAATATACTGGAAAACACCAAACTGTTCATGTTAAGTGGGTAAATTATGTAGTATGTGAATTACATCTTAATAAAATGCTTTAGAAAAAAATCGGGAGCCACAATCCCATGAAAGCCCTGGATGGCTTGGACATAAGAACTTTGGTCCTCTGCCCTACATAACCAAGTCCTTGCTGGCAAAGTTGAAATGCAGAGTGTCAAGAACAGGAATCTTGGATTTAGATCACAGAGAAGTGAGCTCTCACTGACTCTCTGAGCAACCAGCACTAGCCTCGGTTTCCCCATCTATAAAAGGGAGTAGGGGTGCCCAGCGGGCTGAATCGTTAAGCATCCGACTCTTGATTTCAGCTCAGGTCATGATCTCGGGATCATGAGATCGAGCCCCACATCAGTCTCCACGCTCAGTGTGGAGTTTGCTGGATATTCTCTCTCCCTCTCTCGCTCTGTCTCAGCCAGCCTGAGAGCCTGCTAAGCAGGCTCTGGCCATAACATGCACCAGTGCTTCTTCTTCAGGCCAATCAAACTCCAAGGCCAAGGGGACCATTGGCAGCTTCAAATTAGTAAGGAATACCCAGCCCAGGAAGACCTCCACCATGACTGCTCCCAGGAGACCCAGGAGGCCAAAAAGAAGGACCCCAAGAAACAAGGCAAGTCAAAGAAGGACTTACCCAATCCATGTGAGCTGCAAAGGGGACCCAGGAGAGGTGAAAACACCCCCCCTCCAAACCAGGTGCAGCCAAAGAGAAGGCCCCAGAGAAAGGCAGCCAGACTAAGGAGAGAGACAAGGTCACACGAGCCCCTCCCAGTGCCAAGGGGCCCAGCAAGAAGTCGAAGGTCAAAGGCAGAAAAAAGGAGCCACCAAGGTGCAGAGACCCACAGGAAAACAAAAGCTGGGAGTCAGCGTTGAAAACTCATGGTCACCAAGGGCAACAATGCTGCTGTCAAGGTCTTATAGAGGTCACTGCCCAGGTGGCTGGGGAGGGGCCAAAAGCTAGGGCCACTGCTCCTCCTAAGGGCAGCGGGCCCAAGATGGTGCCTCACCACTGGCCAGGAAGACAGAGGCCCCGAAGGGCCTGGAAGCCTCACCAAGACCACCTCATCCAAAGTGTCCAGGAAGAAGGCGGAAGCCGAGAGCTAGAGGCTGGGAGACAGAGACACTGAGTTCTGCTCAAGATTTTATTCTCCAGCAAAGCAACACTCTATTTATGTCATTTACCCTATTTCTCAACAGAGAATTTTTTCCCCAATGAACAAACAATACGCTGCTTAAGATTTGTTTTAGGAATGAATGAAAGAATTAACGAATGAATAGCCTGCCATTCTGGGCAGCTTGATTCCTCCTGAAAGCTGATCTGATATGTCAAAATGCTGACCAAGGTGAGAAGGAACTCCTGAACTGGAAACCCTAGAGAAATGGTCATTGTAAGTTTCAGTTTTTCTTCTGATAAAAAAGAACTATGAACATGAGAGACGGAAAAAGAGATGTCCCGCTCTAACTTCAAACATGAACAAACTGAGGCAATAAGGCAAGGTTTGACCATGAATATTTAAGGGGGAGGAAGCCAGCTTCCTTGCTGGCTCAAGGTGGCTCAAGCCACCTTGAGGCAGGTGGCCTCAAGCTGATGAACCCTGTCCTGGAGCCTTGGTGTTGGCCGAGGGGGAGGATGGTGAGGTGGTCTCAAGACCACCAAGCCCAAAGCAAAGTGAAAGTCCTGAATAGCTCTGCTTTATTGTGACTATGAGGACCAAAGTCACCTACTTCTAGGTGGGGAGGGGAGAGAAAGCAGGTGCATTTCTTTGGCATCTTCTCCGTGGGAGCTCCTGAAAATAGGTTCTCTCACTAATTCTCATGACAGACCTGAGAACCTGACATTATTGGTCCCATTTTACAGATGAGAAAACAGAGTCCCAAGGAGTAACATAAGAAACTTGAGGGGATCTAACTGTTGAACCAACATTTCTCACGTGCCAGGACTAACCATGCTAAGGGCTTTAGAAGCAGAAACTCATGAGTTCCTCACATCAGCACTGTGATATGTTGTCCACTTAACAGATGTGGTAACGGACTCATGGAGAGGGGCAAATAACTTGCCTGTGATCATACTGAGGCCCATCTGAACCAGGTTCCTACACACTACGCTAAGCAGACTCTCCTATTAGTTGCGAATCAGGACTCCCAACTCACTTCCCTCTCTTTCCAAAGCAAAAACACTCTGTTTCCCCCTGTCCCCTTTCCCTTTAAACAGTGTAGCTCTAACAATGCCAACATCTAGAAGAAAAAGATTAGAGCAGAATTGGAAAATATGGAATGCTTCCAGGGGCCAAGCTCAGGGAAGCAGGTCAGGTGTACCAGATGGACGACACATGCCCCATGGAAAAGGGAAGTGTAATTCAGACCCAGCCACTCTTGCTATAGGAATTGGGGGCCCAGTGTTGCCAGATAGTCACCAGGGTACAGAGAGTGCCCAGAGGGAGAAGGAGATGTCAGATCTGTGCTGTTTCTCCAGCCATGCTGGTAGTACAGCTGTGCCCGCATTGAGCTCATCCACTGAGCCGTCTGCTTGTGAGATGGGCGTGTTTCTGTGTCTGCATTACACTTTAGAAGACATTTTGCTTTTCTAAATCATGGAACCATAGAATAAAACTCTGGGTCAAATCCGGCTCTTAGGTCACCAGTTTGCCAGGGTTGAGGCACTCGTTTTAAGTCCTTTGCGGATCATTCTTGCCATTGAATTATTTGGAACTGCACGTCTGTGCTTTTCTGTCATCCTAGGAGTTGTATTCCGGGGCAAGGAGGTAAATCACAGGACACATAATGTGAGCCTCTTTCTCTCTACAGTGGAAAGGATTGTGCCTCCTGGAGGTAGTGAGCTCTTCCTTCCCTGTAGGAATTCAAGCAGAGGCTGGACAAGTATTGGCCAGGGATTCTGCAGGGGACTTGGAGAAGTTGCTGGGCCAGGCAACACTAAAGTTCCTTCCAGTCCCGAGAGCCAAAGAATCCAAGATCACTTATTCAATCATTCACCCAGCAAAAACTCCTCTGAGTACCTCTTTTGTGTCAGGTATGTGCCTGGAACTGGGGATTCAGTGGTCAACAAAATGGTCAGGATCCCTCCATTTAAAGACCTTGCAAATTATGGGGTGGGAGCGCATTAAATCAGCTCAGTGCAGAGGAGAATGATGTGGGAAGATGAAGGGTCTCTGCTTTGATCTCATTCGCGCCCATTTTTGTGTAGACAGAGATAGTGAGTAATAGTGCCGCTGACACAAGCCAGCCAGACAAAGGGAAGGGGCTGGTGGAAGGAGGGAAGCAGAGCCCCACTTGAGGAAATGGGGGAAAGTTCCAGCCAGCTGAAATGCAGGCCGTGTGGAGGGCAGTTGTATTCCTGCTGTCTGACCTCATCTTCATTCGCAGGATTCTGAGAATGTAAAATTCTAAGACCCCATAATTCTGAGCATCTATGATTCAACAATCTCTATTAGGAAGATTTTCTGAATTGAGTTTTCCAGGAGTCCATGAATACACCTTTCATAGTCTCTGGCTTTTGGACGCAATGAGTCTGCATCCTCATTTTCCTACAGCCTGACCCTGGCCTGGATTTATTTCTCTGCTGGTGTAGACAAGGCTAAAGAGAAGTATTCGGAAGCTCATTCATATTTGCTCTGCAATCTGCCTCCCAATTAGACCCTGTGTTCTGCTCTGCTCCAGGAAGAGACAAAAGAAAATACGGACAGGGGCCCCCACTTACACTAATGAGTGATCTCCGTGCGCAGAGTTAATGCCAACCCCCATTCAGCCTCCAGACCATCGCCAGCATGGGGTGAACACACAGACTAATTTGTGTGGAATAAAAACACATTTTTTACATGGTGCCCTGACACCAAGACAGGCGTTTCCTCCCCACCAAACAAGCCCAATTATCGTGGTATGCTCTGTGGCCTTTTCTGCTCTACAGTTAGAAATTCTCTTAACTCCTTACAGCACCAAGAGGAGCAGAAGGAAGAATGGTACCCATGGAGCATCGTGGGAGGGGAGCAGATGAGTCTAGAGATGTGGGCCACGCAGGTTGGGTGTCACAACCACAGTGTCGGGCCCAAGAAACTGCTCACCCATCGGGTGCCTCAGTGGCCCCACTGGTAAAAAGGTGGGGAGCACAATCCACTTCAGAGGTGGCTTCTTGTGCCGGTTAAGTGAGTAAATGCATAAAACAATGGCTGACTCGAGTGTTAGTGGCTTTTATGAAACAGAGGCCCAACAATGCTGGACTATATATGCATCTTAAAAAATGTGGAATTATCCAATGATGGTCAGCGACCAAAAGGTCTTAAGTAAATAATGAGTTAAACAGAGAAGGGTGGGCTTGCTGAGGTGTGGAGGATAAATTGTCAGGGATGACAGCGAAAGGCCCCAGTGCTGAGAGATGGTAAGGTCCATGTGGCCTGCAGCGGGGCAAAGCCCAGCTGATGGAAGTGGACATGTGGCTTGCAGGCTGTCTTAGTCCATTTGGGATGCTCTAACAAAGTACCACAGAGGGAGAGGTCTCTGAACAGCAGAAATGTGTTCCTCACATTCTGGAAGCTAGATGTTCAAGATCAGGGTGTGGGCATGGTCTCATTCTGGTGGGGGAGTGCTTCCTGGTTGCAGACTTCGGTCTTCTTGCTTTGTGCTGAGGTGGTGGAATGAGAGCAGGGGTGCCTTCTGGGGTCTCTTTTTATCATGCCCTCACCCCATTCACCAGGGCTCCCCCCCAACCCAAGACCTAACCACCTCCCAGAGATCTCACCCCTACCACCATCACACTGGGGGACAGGTTTGGACGTAGGAATTCTGAGGGATCACCAACATTCGGTCCACTGCAGGGACATCACCAAAGGGCTTTTGAACAAAGCACGTAATTAATTTTACTTTTGCTCCAAGAGTCAGAAACGCCACTCAAACTGGCTCAAGCAAAATATGGAGGCTCCTGGAATTGGAACTTTCTGTGGTAAAGCTAGAGCTAGACTGGATTAGACTAGATCAGCCCTGGACTGGCTAGGCCAACTGGACTAGAGTCAAACGCTGCACTGATTTCTTCAGGACACAGTTCCCTCCATCACCTAACTCTGCTTTTCTCCAAGTTGGCCCCCTTCAGCCCAGATGCTCCCGACCTGGGGACCAAGATGGCCGCCAACAGCTCTAGTCTCAGAGCCTGCCACTGAAGTCACGCTGGGGAGGGGAGGGAGGGAGCACTACAGGCTCCGGTGTCATTGGCCTGCTTTGAGTCAAGTGGGCATCCCTGAACCAATCGCTGAGGCCGAGGTAGGATGCTCTGATCTCTGATTGGTTAGACCTGGTCATGTGCCGACTACTGGAAAGTGTGTGTGAAGGGTGGGATTAGGGCTTGAGGGCACAAAAGAGAAAGTTCCCCCAGGAAAGGCAGAGGGGTGTGCCTGTGCACACGTGTGTGCCTGTGCACACGTGTGTGCTTTACTTTTTTATGGTTTTGTACTGTTCGTTGTGTTGTGTTGGTTGTGGTTGTGCCATTTTACCCGAGGAAGGAGGATGGAGTCTGGACAGGCAAAAATAACGATGTCCACAGTACATACATGCATGTGTTGATTTTGTTTATTTGCACTTCTGGAAAAAAAAAATGTGGCTGTGTGTGAACAAAGCCTAGAGCGGGGACATCAAATGTGGAGTGTCCTGGTTGTCGCTGCACCGTCCTACACTCATGGCAGATGTGGCTAATTCGGCGCGCGTCCACACAGCCCACTTTTCTATTATCCTATGTGGGTTGCCATCAGTCGGTTCAAGTGAGAACGATTCGCTACC
This sequence comes from Eumetopias jubatus, assembly GCF_037043125.1. Taxonomy (NCBI): domain Eukaryota; kingdom Metazoa; phylum Chordata; class Mammalia; order Carnivora; family Otariidae; genus Eumetopias; species Eumetopias jubatus. Next base: position 91,939,610 of record NW_028274818.1, read on the forward strand.
CTGGGTGGGGGCCAGGGACTCTAAGTTTTCTCCTCTCTCTTAGCCGCGACACCCGTGATCTTCTTCAACTGGAGGGTGATAGGTGAAGGGAATATGGGGCTGATCTCCCTATCCTGTCTCCACGTTGACAAAAAAGCCAAGCGACCTGTCCAGAGTTGCAGGGTTGGCGTTGGACCCGGGGTATCCTGCAGGCCAGCTGGGAGTGTGTACTCCCAGCATGAAGAGCTCAGGGATTGTCCTGTGTCTGAATCCCATCTTTACCGCTTCCTAACCCTGTGACCTCTGGTGGATTGCTTCATCTCCCTGCATTCCTTGCTTCATCTGTAAAATGGAAATAACACCTCCCCCTGGGGCCACTGTGAGGACCCAAGGAGCAATATTGGCAAAGCACTTAGCCCAACGGGTACTTAGCACTCAAAAAAGGGACAGTCGCTTCGTAATCATGGTTAATAGCCCTCTCGCTGTTTTCCAGCTTCCCGGCACTAATTGGATCCTTAAATCCAGTTGAGGGAGTGAGAAAATTAAGATAACCAAGTGGTTTAGTGACAACATTATGTAAAACTATCTCCCTATGGATCCCGTCCAAGCTAAATAGAGAGCAGCATTTGAATTTCCAAAAGTAACTCAGTAAACTCTCTTATCATTGGGGAATGAGGAGGCTGGTTAATCAAATACAGAGAAATCAGAGTTAATCAAATAAGGAGTTACTGTGTTGACTGAGTTGGAACGAGCCTCACGGAAAGAATCAGGATTCAGCAACAACACAGCCAAAAATGCCTCGGGGGTTCCCCCTTGCCCACAAGCTTAAACACCTCAGAACCTGGTTCCGGTCTTGCCCCCCATCCCCGTGTGGCCCACAATCCTGTCCCTCAGCCTGGCTCCCAGGCCCCAGGGCACACACCTGGCCCCTCCATGGTTTTGCTGGTGGCCTGCCTCCCCTCCTGGAAGATCTCAGTGACGTCACTTTGCCTTTCTGCACCGCTGTCTCTTGATGTATAAACGGGCAGAGTATGATTCCTCCACTGGAACCCTGGGATGATATTAAGGCGCCACGTGTGGATATGTGCTTCGAAGAATGGCTGCCAAGCCGCAGGTGTTCATAAAGCTTCAGTTGCCCTGGATGGGGTCCCTGGACACCCCTGTGGTCCAACGGGTAGAAGATCAGTGGTCCCCAGGTTGGGGACGACCTGGAAAGTGTCCCAAGAATACCACAGAAGTTCTATTACAGCAAAAGACCCTTCCCTGGACCCCTCCTGCTGCCAATTCCAGATGACTTACCATATACAGAGATAAAGCCTGATCCTAGTAACTTGGGAGATTTTGTTATTCGTAAAAAGTGAAAAGGCTATTGTTTCAAAACACCTCATCAAGGAATATATTTGGACGCAAGCAGCCACAGTTAGAGCCTCTGAAAACTGCTCCTGGACCAGGCTGTTCTCATGTATGTGCTCATTTCATCCTCACACCCTGTTTTGTAGATGAGGTGACAGAGGCACAGAGAGGTTAAGCGATTTACGCAAGGCCGCACAGCGAGAGAGTGGCAGAGCTTAGGATCTTAACTGCTTTGTAATAAATGGCTGAAACCCACTCCCACTGGGGTTCAACAGAAGTGGAACATTTGTTCTTCTTTTCCTGAGTCCACAAAATCTTTGAGTCAATTCTGAAACTTTTTTGACCATGACTATTATAGGACCCATAGTATTTATTAAACGAATAAAATGCTCTGCAAAAACATACCTGCTCTTATTACATGCAAAATGCTGTGATATTTCTGTAATATTCTATTTTATATTTTATATAAATATTCTATTCTCTCTATATATATATTCTATGTATATTCTGTATATTCTGTTTTCTATTTTTAAAAGCTGGTTGCCATCTGCTACATAGCTTTCAAGACGCACTAATCAATCATGATTCACAGTTTGAAAAACAACCCTCAAGTCTCTCACTTATAAAAAGGCAGGGCCCACTCACCACTATAAAGCAAGAGCCCAGCACAGCTCTTGGCTCTAGGAGGCTTCCATCAACCCTTACCCAACTGAATGTTCAAACATGAATAAAGTTCAGAGCAGAGATACCCAACTAATAACCCAGAGCAAGTCTAGCCCAAGAAATTATTTTATTTTGTCTGCAGGGAGCTTCCGTTTTGGGGGAAAGGTTGCTAACATTTAAAATAAAGCAGGAGATTCACAGAAGCATCCAGATCCCCAGCTTCTGAAATAATCCAAAGTGGCAACTCTGGGCCAGGGCTGTGGGTGGAGCATTCTGGCACTCGCTGAGACAGAGCCCCTGTGTGCCTCACTTCCCAGCTCAGCCCCCAGCCTCCGGCTCACTTACTCATCTGTCACCTACCTGGGCCCTGTAGGCATTCCGATTTGGGTCTGGTTGAGGGCCTTAATATTAAAAAAGAAAGAAGCAAATTCTCTGGGTAAACAATGATCTTTAGAATACTCTTTGCCATCATGCCTTCCCTGCCAGAATTTTCACAGTGACCTTAAGGTATAATTGCTTGGATGCCTAGAAACATTTGAATTTGGACTTCCTTTTGTTCCATCTATTTATCTAGTTGTTTAAGGACACCCCTGCTAATGCCCCATATCTTTCTTGCCTAAAGCCTTTATGGCCCTTCTAGGAACTCCTTTTCCCTTCTGGGAATCTCTAGAAGCCAGGTACCAAGCAGATGCCTGGAGATACCATTTGCTGTGACTTGCTCCGAATGCTGTAGCTCTAGCAAGGATGGGCTGTTTCCAAGCACAGGCTCTGGAGCCAGACTGCCCTTTGCTAGCCATGTGACACTGGGGCAAACCTTTAACTCCTCTGTGTGTCTGTGGTTCACCTGTTAAAATGGGAAACATAGCCGCGTACATCACGCGGGTTTTGGGGAGGATTGAGTAAAATAATCCATGTAAAGTGCTTCCCCCCTGTGCCCGACAAATATTAGTAGTCATTGTATGCTGAAAGCATGGAGTCTCTTGTCACAAATGCCGTGGTGTGGGGTTCCCTGGGCACAGGAGGATTTGTCAAAGACTGTCACCAACCCCGGTTGAGGCTGGAGGGAAAGGGACTACTTGATTGTGTTTCAAGACCACCCTTTGTGTTCATCATTCCCCAGGGCTCTGTGGTCACCATGGCAACGCAGCTTACACGTTGCCAAGTTCAAAACAATATATTTCCAAGCAAGAAGTTTTGCTGACATCATCCATCCTCATGAGAAGGGAACGAAGTGTTTGTGAGTCCGCACTATGGTCTGTGCCAGTGTGAACATACAGGAGCCTTCCTTCTGTCTCTGTTTGCACGTCTACCTAAGCAATGATGTCCAGGCAGAACTAGGGTCGTTATTATTAAACTACCAGCACGATCACCCTGAGCACCACGTACAATTCCTACACTGAAGTGAACCGAGCCTGAGCTTTGGGGTCCCACAAACGGAGATCCACTCTTGACTCAGCTATTTACTGGGGGACCATAGGCAGGTAACTTAACCTCTCTGTGCTTTGGAATGGATGCTGAAGGCTTTACCCAGGCAAGGTTGGGTCTCTTTAGCCCCAAACCCCAGGGAAAGTCACGGGCATGAAGGGAGAATAATTTATCCCATTGGCTTATGGAGCAGCCGCATTTGACTTTCTCTTCTCCAGTGGCTTTTCACATCTGCTTGTGCATCCCTGATTCTGTGCCTTTGCTCTCTCTGATTTTTGTGCCAAGGATACCCCTTAGGTCAAGCCTCAGCTCCCTACCTATTGAAAACACATTTGATTTTTTCTAAGGAAATTACTGCCCAAAGACTCGTGTATAAAGATCGTAATCACAAGAACACTGGTAATGACAAACAACTGCAAGCAATATAAATATCCAACAATAAAGTCCTGATGAAAGAAAGTAAGGCATAATCGTACAATAGAATATGATTCACCTGCTTAAAATGATAATGCATATCTCCATTTATTGATACAGAATGGATTACTATATTATAAAATGAAAAGTAGATCATAAAAGAATAACCATGGAATGGCCATATTTTAGAGATAGGAAGGTAGACAGTCAGGGAGATTCATAGATGTCAAAATATTCCTAGTAATTTTCTTTCATTTAGTTTGTTTATCAATGTCTTCTACATTTTTCACCACAAACATGTATGTATGCCTTGTGTAATAAAATATCTCTAATCCAACCCTGACGTTAACACTGACACAAATTTATACTGATATCCATGGTCCAAGTTCCAGGTCAAATTCCCCTTCCACCACAGGCTCTCTCTTTTTTTTTTTTTTATTGTTATGTTAATCACCATATATTACATCATTAGTTTTTGGTGCAGTGTTCCATGATTCATTGTTTGTTCATAACACCCAGTGCTCCATGCAGAACGTGCCCTCCTCAATACCCATCACCAGGCTAACCCATCCCCCTACCCCCCTCCCCTCTAGAACCCTCCGTTTGTTTTTCAGAGTCCATCATCTCTCATGGTTCGTCTCCCCCTCTGACAAACTCCCCTTTTCTTCCTCTCCTGTTATCTTCTTCTTTTTCTTTTTTATTAAAATATGTTGCGTTATTTGTTTCAGAAGTACAGAACTGTGATTCAACAGTCGTGCACAATTCACAGCGCTCACCGTAGCACATACCCTCCCCAATGTCTATCACCCAGCCACGCCATCCCTCCCACCCCCAAACACTCCAGTAACACTCAGTTTCTTTCCTGAGATTAAGAATTCCTCATATCAGTGAGGTCATGTGATACATGTCTTTCTCTGATTGACTTATTTCACTCAACATAACACCCTCCAGTTCCATCCACGTCGTTGCAAATGGCAAGATCTCATTCCTTTTGATGGCTGCATAATATTCCATTGTGTATATATACCACTTCTTCTTTATCCATTCATCTGTCAATGGGCATCTTGGCTCTTTCCACAGTTTGGCTATGGTGGACATTGCTGCTATAAACATTGGGGTACACGTACCCCTTCGGGTCCCTACATTTGTATCTTTGGGGTAAATACCCAGTAGTGCAATTGCTGGATCGAACGGTAGCTCTAATTTCAACTGTTTGAGGAACCTCCATACTGTTTTCCAGAGGGGTTGCACCAGCTTGCATTCCCACCAACAGTGTAGGAGGGTTCCCCTTTCTCCACATCCCCGCCAACATCTGTCGTTCCCTGACTTGTTAATTTTAGCCATTCTGACGGGTGTGAGGTGGTATCTCATTGAGGTTTTGATTTGGATTTCCCTGATGCCGAGCGATGTTGAGCACTTTTTCATGTGCCTGTTGGCCATTTGGATGTCTTCTTTGGAGAAATGTCTGTTCATGTCTTCTGCCCATTTCTTGATTGGATTATTTGTTCTTTGGGTGTTGAGTTTGATAAGTTCTTTATAGATTTTGGATACTAGCCCTTTATCTGATATGTCATTTGCAAATATTTTCTCCCATTCTGTCGGTTGTCTTTTGGTTTTGTGGACTGTTTCTTTTGCTGTGCAAAAGCTTTTTATCTTGATGAAATCCCAATAGTTCATTTTTGCCCTGGCTTCCCGTGCCTTTGGCGATGTTTCTAGGAAGAAGTTGCTGCGGCTAAGGTCGAAAAGGTTGCTACCTCTGTTCTCCTTTAGGATTTTGATGGACTCCTGTCTCACGTTTAGGTCTTTCAACCATTTGGAGTCTATTTTTGTGTGTGGTGTAAGGAAATGGTCCAGTTTCATTCTTCTGCATGTGGCTGTCCAATTTTCCCAACACCATTTGTTGAAGAGACTGTCTTTTTCCACTGGACATTCTTTCCTGCTTTGTCAAAGATAAGTTGACCATAGAGTTGAGGGTCCATTTCTGGGCTCTCGATTCTGTTCCATTGATCTATGTGTCTGTTTTTGTGCCAGTACCATACTGTCTTGATGATGACAGCTTTGTAATAGAGCTGGAAGTCCGGAATGGTGATGCCGCCAGCTTTGCTTTTCTTTTTCAGTATTCCTCTGGCAATTCTGGGTCTCTTCTGGTTCCATACAAATTTTAGGATTATTTGTTCCATTTCTTTGAAAAAAGTGGATGGTATTTTCCACCACAGGCTCTCTTGGATGCTCTAGGTCCCAGAGAATTGCCTTTTTCTTTCTTCAGAGCCCTCTGCTCTCCAGAGCCCACTCTGTCCTCTGAAGACATTTATCGTGTCCTGTCTTGTGCCCAGTCCCTGCTCAGGAATATGTTCCTAGGGGACAGAGGTGGCCTTGCTTCGTCCCTCCAGGTGCCATGCAGTGAATGTACAGATGACTGAGTAAATCAGTGAAATGAGTGCATCCTCCACTCTTCAAATTCTGGTGTGATGCCTCCTCCTTTGTGAGGCCTTTCTGGACTCCTTCCTCCTTCTCTCAACCCTTGACATGCTCTGCCCTTTAAAACCATCCAGCCTGAGCCCAGACTCTAATTCCTGCCGGTACATTACAGCTGGCTGGGTGTCTGAGGCAGAAGCAAGGGGAGTGCAGTGGACACAATCCTGGATCCAAATGTATCAGTGGGGAAACTGCAAACAATAGTCCAGGCGGTGGGAAAAGGCTTTCTGGAAGGGGAGACACCATGGCCATTCTTTGGTATAACAGTCACTGTGAATCATGAAGGCACAGAGGCAAAGAGAAGGTGGTATGAATCCAGGTTCAGTCTCCTTATTCACATTCTCCAAAGGGGCTATATTTTTTGACAGTGTCTTTCAGTGCAATATGGCAGCCTGATCGTTGGGTGCTACCAGAATTTCCATGTTCTCCCTGTATTTCTCAGCCCGAAGTGTGCTCAGGCTGGGGCCTTGGGGGTCAATGTGAGAAGAAACAAGATGCATCTCTTCTGGCCTGTGGCCACTAAGGACCAGGGTGGTCCCTCCTCCAACCTTCTCTCCCCTCCAGCTGCAACTTGAAGGCCATGTGTTTCAGGAGGCATAGTCACCCACACAAAAAAGCTGCCTGACCACAAGAGAACCTGCACAACACATTCAGTGACCTTCTTTGGATTCATCCTGCTGCAATGTTAGGATTTATTTGTTACTTCAGCCCAGACTCTCCCATCCTGACTAACACAGTTCTTGGATTTCATCCAATCCCTGTTCCCATTTAATAACTTTCCCAGAATGGTGACCCTGCATTTTACAAAATTAAATGTCAAGATCCCCCTTACAGAGTGATATGGGGGGTTCACTCCACTGGTGGACAGGATAAGTAAATATTTGTGTAGAAAAATGAAGAAGGTTATCAAAGTCTTCACAGCCTCTGGCCAGCCTAGCCATTGCCTCTGAGAGGCAGAAGAGTCTGGCTCCTAATTAGGCATGTTCCCTGTCCTTGAGCTTCGCAAAAGGGGATCCATCCAAATAGAATCCATCACCTTCCAATGATTTCCTCTCGTGCAGGGACACCGGCATCAATTAAGCCCCAAGATGGTTGTAGGCAAAACGTCGCTCCAACAAGGATCCAACCTGTCTTGCTTCTAATTGTTCATTTATTTCCCTCACAAACAATGTCAATAGCCCAGATGCTGCTTTTGCAGAGCAATGTCTGCTCCCCAGGGAAGTGGGCTGAGGGAAGCAGCTGAGTGTGGCATGAAGGTTTCCATGGTAATTACCCGCCAACCACCAGAAGGCTCTGCCCAGTGAAATCCCTTGTTAGCCACCAGCCGGCTAATTAGAAGAGCCCTTTAGCACTTGATGGTATTCTGGAACGTTTCTTCCTGGTCGGTTAGGAATGGACGCTGAAGGCTTTGCCCAGGCAAAGGTTGGTCTCTTTAGCCCCAAACCCCAGGGAAAGTCATGGGCATGAAGGGAGAATAATTTATTCCATTGGCTTATGGAGCAGGCGCTTTTGACAAACTCTCTTTTGCATCTGGCAAACACCAAGATAAGTTCAAGGAAGCCACCAGCCCAGAGCAGAGGTGTGGGGGTCATTAAGGGCGGGAGAGACCCAATCTATCCATTCTGAGGAAGACCCAGATAGTAACTGAGGGAACAGGGGACACGAAGCCCTGCTTTGGGGAAAGAGAGTGGGGTGGGGTGGGGTGGATTCAGGAAAACTTGTCTGGAAGCATTCAGGGCTCACAGGGCCAGCTTTGTGCACAACCTGTGGAGTCACACCAGGTCTTGTGCTCAGAAGGATCTCATGCTTCGTTAAATGCTTTGCTGTCACTAGCTTAAAATGTTTAATAACTTTTAAACAAGGGGCCCTGCATTTTCATTTTTCACTAAGCCCCACAATATTATGTAGCTGGACCTGGGTCTCAGGTTTTCTAAGGAGGTAAACTGAGGCAGCAGGCTGTGGATATGGCGAAAGTCCCTACGCCCACAGGCACCCAGGACTCCAGTGGCCCAGACACTGAATCCATGGCACTGTGATGAATCTCAGGAGGACTGCTGGCTCTAGAGTCAGAACGAGATGGGCCCAAGATTTACCTTGCCCATCACTTCCTGTGCATTCTTAGGTAAATGACTTAACCCCTCTGTGCCTCAGTGTTCTTCTCTGTGACACCCAGATGCTAGGTAGTGGCTATTGCATAACTTATGGTTCAAAGTTGGCACATAAGTGTTGCTTAGGAAATGTTATTCAATACTCTTATTATCATCATTGATATTCATTATATTTTAATCCTCATATTGTTACACAGCCACTGGCTAAGGCTTTTGAGAAGCCCCTGGGCCACCCACACTGCCTCAGAGACGTGGTCTCTCTTGCAGTGGGGGTCCTGAAGAAGACTGGGAGGGGCCAAGGCAAAGCATTGCCTTTTCTCAATTTTTCTCTCTTTGCCACTCCTTTCCTCCTGGGCAAACTTTCCCCCCACCCCAGCTTCTGAGTTCTACCTTTCAACTTTCAAAATCTATTTTCACCCTATACTTTCACTAAGGAGACTGGTCTGGGGAGGGAATGACTTGCCCAAGGTCACCCAATGAGTCGACAACAGAACCACAATCCCGTCTTGGTCTTCCAACGTTTTCCATCTCGCTCCACGATTTTGTATCTGACTGGGTAATGTTCCTTCATTTCTACCAGCCTCAGAAAAGGACTTCACTGTGCTTTAAATTTCACGGAATCTGCTCTTTCCTTATAAATTCACTCAAACCCCCCAGGATATAGTTATCTCCAGGAAAATCAAGCACCTCCTGACTGAGGGCTGGTCAGAGCGAGACCCTGGGCTCAATGCATCAGTGGGCAGAGGGAGGTGCTTATCTGAAGCAGCAGAAAGCTGGATGGGAGCCTAATTAGCAAACAAAAGAAGAACAGTAGGCTGTTTAAGCATGACCCAAACTTGGCCAGTCCTGCCAGGGAAGAGCAGCCCCAGCTGGAGGTGGGGAAGAGGCCCTCAACTCTGACCAGTCCTGCGAAAGGACGGCTGGTGTGTAGAGAGAGCGTTCACATTCTCACAAAGCACCGGCCCCGGCATCCAATGGAATTGGGCTTGAATCCCTCTGCCATTTCCCAGCTGTGTGGCTTTGAGCAGGTTACTCTCCCTCTCTGAACAGGTTTTCTTATTTGTAAAATGGGACTCAGCATGTGTACCTCTCAGGGTCGTGCGTTTGAGTGGAAGGCTCCATGTCAAGTACTTGACAGTAGTGCACGATACAAGTTCATCAACATCATCATCGTCCTTAGTGTTGGCCAAGCACGGTGACCTCAGGCCTTCCTAGTGGTTGAGAACCGCAAGGGCGTGGAAGGCAGCAACAATACTCATCAGAGCAATAAAACTAATAATCAGAGGGGGACAACGTGACGTTCAGGCAACCTCACCCCGTGCAGGGAGCATACTTGGCCTTGCCATTGTCCCTCTTCACAAGCTGTGAAGCAAGTGGGATTTTCACCCCATTTTGTTGATGAAGAAGCCGGCTTGCCTCTGACCCAGGGGCTCCCACTGCCTCCTCTCTGGGGCTGGTGGCCATGAAGGTGGCCAGGAAAGACCTGACACCGAGTCCACAGTCCCCAGGAACCCCGTGTCCCTCGGACAGGGACGAAGAGGACATGGCAAGGGAAAATGAGTGAACGGTGGCAGGAAAATGAATCAGGGAGTGGGGAGGAGTTGCCTGCTATTAATCATCATGAAGAATAGGTCCCAGAGAGCTGCCTTTGGCTCCACGGTGATTAATGACCTTTTTAATTTCCCTGCACATCGTCCCAATTATGCAGGGGCACCGAGGGAGGCCCCACCTTCCCTGGGGAAGTAGAGAGGTCTGTGCAGTGCCCCAAAGCAAGGCACAGAGGAGGGCTCTGGGGAGACCCCGAGTTGTTTTCCAAAGACCTTAGACCTGGGGGTGGGGTGGGGGAAGGGGTGGGGGCAGGGCTTGGAGGAGCAGCAGACCTGATCCCAGAGGTTAGCAGCATGCAGAGCCAGGGAAAGACAGCGCCAGTCTCTGGAGAGACTGTTGATGGGCACCATGCTCTGCCCTCACACTCGGTTGCAAAGCAATAGAATCTTTTTCTTACAGACTCAATCAAATTTCTATTTTGAGCGCCCACTCTTCCCAAAGGGCAGAATCTTAATCTTGTTCGTGACTTATGTCTGTGTTCTAGATGACAAGTCATGGGCTGGGAGTCCGGGGCAAGGGGCTACTTGAGATTCTCCACCGGGCGGGCAAGTATCTTCTGGTTCATCCATCGTCTGGTCTGACCCTCGGCTATCAGTCCCTGGAGGTTGCCTCCGAGAAACCCCCCCCAATTCTTGTTCACACCCCATGGCTCTCATTGTTATGACTGGGCATCAGGGAGCAACGGGGATCCTGACTAGTGTTGTCTCTGGTCCCAGACCTTTCTGAGGTCCCCGGTCCTCCACACTGATGCTTTGTTGGGAATCAAGGTGCAGGGACTGCCTCTGAGCCATGCTGTCCCCTCTGTCACCACCCCTCCCCTCTCCTTGTCCCAGCTCAGGGCAGGCCACAGGAGATCAACCATCCTCCCCTGCTCCTCAGACCCTGTTCACACAGCCAGGCTTCACAGTCCTCCCTTCCCAAAAAGTCTCTTTCATCCCCAGGCCAGAGCCAGCAGGTTAATCCCATTTGCCACCTGCATTAACGCAGTACGAAGCCGATCTGTCTGTCTGTCTGTCTCCTTTAATTTTGAGAAGCACAGGACAGCAGAGAAATAAGGGAAGAAGCAACGGTTAATGTCTCATAAATATTATCCTGCCACATATACAAAATGCTATGGAGAGGCTCCAAGGAAGGAATGCGCACATCCTGTAGAAAAATCAATGAAGTTGCTCATGCAGAGAGCAGTGTTTCTTCATTATTAAGGATACAGGCGTTAGAGCCCAACAGATCTTGGTTCAGCCCCGAGCCCCCTCTTACTACTGTGTGACCTCGAGCCAGTGGCTTCATGTCCCCCAGCCTCAATGGCCTCATCTGCAAAGTGGGGAGAAACAAACCTGCTGTAGGATCAGCCGGTGCGTTTGGGGAAGGACTTTGCCGAGCCCTCTCTCTGTAGCCACAGAAAGAAGGGCAGGGCGGCTGAATTAGTGGGAGATGCAAGGAGAGGGAGGAGGTGAGCGGGCGAGGGAAGGTAACTAAAATTTGGGAGAGAAAAATGCAGGAGAGAGAGAGAGGTTATGGCCCCCGGGAAAGATAAATCACGGCAGGAAGGAAGTTGCAGGAGCTGGAATAAGGAAGGGAAGAGAGAAGGGCGTTGGAACTGTTGCCCTAAGACCCATGAGCTAGGGAAGGAGGGGAAGGAACAAGGAGGTGCCTGGCTAAGTGCCTGAGGAAGGGTGAGCGTTGTTGCTTTCCCTGTCACACACACACCTGCCCATGCACACCCGCACACGTGCATATATGCACTCGCACACACCCACACTCTGCATGCACACTCACAAGCACGTCGCGCATTTTCACACACGTGTACTCACCCTCACAGGCACACATGCACACACTTACACATACACACAAACATGCATGTGCACTGACACACATATGTGCACCCACACACATTCACAAACATGCACGTGCACTCACACACTCACAAGCATGTATGTACTCATATACACACTCACACTCGCAAACATGCGCACTCATGCACAGGCACACTCACACTCATGCATGTGTACCAGCATATGCGCACACACTCACAAACGTGGGCTCACACTCATAAACACACATGCAGCACACTCACAAACATGCTCTCACACACTCATAGGCACACTCACAAATGCTCTCTCATATACTTACACAGTCCCACAAGGACACACGCACGCTTACACACTCACATAAGCACACATGCACGCCCCCCCCACACACACACACACTCACATGCACTCAGGTGGAGGGAACTTCTCAATGCATCACAAACTCACCTCTTTCTGGAAGTTTCTCAGCATGGGTGAGACAAGGCCTGGGTGGGCTGAGATGAGTGTAAAGACAGGAAGCAGAGCAGTATGTCCCAGACTTCAAAAGTGCACACGAATTACTTGGGGATCGTGTCGGAATACAGATTCCGAGTCAGCAGCTCTGGGGTGAGATGCGAGATGCCTCGTGGCCATCAAGCTCCACATGAACTGGTCAGCAGACCGCACTCGGGTGGTGGGGACCTGGGGGCTTCCAGATGAGACGGCATCATGGCAGGGATTTGCAGGGCTCCTGTTCTTTCTGAGTCCTGGGGAATAAACTCCCAATTCCTCCCCTACAGGAACCCTCCCTACACTCTGGGTAACCTGCAAGGGCTAGGCCCTTCCAGATTTTGCTGATGTGTTAAGGAGAGAGAAATCCAGAAATCCAGCGTGTCATTTAAGCTTCAAGACTTGTCTTAGTGGCAATGAACCAGTTTTCACACCTCCAGGGTCAGGGACAGCTGTCATGCCTTCATCCTCTCTTCTGGTGACTCTGGGCAGGATGGCCAGGGAGTGGTTATGGCCCCTTGTTTACACACACACACACACACACACACACACACACACACCCCACATACACACCACTACCATGGAAACCAATACATCTATTTTGTTGACCAGAATCAAAGTCCATCTCCTGATAATGTCCTCCAAGGCCCCGAATGATCTAGAATCAGCCTCCTTCCTTTTCCTATTCTTGCATCACTTTTCACCCCCTCATAGCACACCAGCCGGACAGCTCCTTTCTCTTCTAAGGCAGAGGTTCCCACACCTGGCTGCATTTCCCAATCACTGGGTGGGGGTGGGGGGTTCTAAAATACATGAATTCCCAGACCAAGCCCCAGGCCAATGAGGTCACAATCTTTTGGGGGCTGGGAACAAGGCATCAGTAAATTCTAAATCTTCCCCAGGAGATTTCAATGTGCGGCCAAGGTTGAGAATCACTGCTCTGAAGTTCAAGAGCTTTCCACCCTCCATGCTTGCCTCCTCATCCTTTGCAAGATCTCAGGCAACAGAGAAAATAAACGATTACACCTATTAACTGAGTGGTTACTATGTACAAGTTACCATGCCAAAAATACCACATTGAGTATCTCAATTGCATTAACTTCTTTAGTCTGCTTAGAGAAGGTGAATTGTGCAAATCTCCCTGCAAGAAGGAACAGAAAACTGGGTCAGGTCCGCCTGACTCCAAAACACCATACTCTAAACTGGGTCCTCCCACTGCCTCTGGAGATGAGCTTCTCCTCTACAGACAAAAGGCTATTTGTTCAAATCACTGACACATGAAGGTGTTGGCCACTGAACCCTGGTTTATTGCATCACATGGCATCATGTGGCCCATCTCATCAGATGAGTCCTATCCCAGTGACAGTAGCATGGGAAGACAGAGAAAACCAAACTGCAATGCAGCCAATTTTTTCCTAAATGACTCAAGAACTATAATGGAGATCAAGAATCTTTGATAGCCCCCCCTTTAGTGGTCCATTAATGAATAAAACTAGAGTAACCTCTCAGAGAAGTGGAATAGAGATCATGGTTAAGCAGAGATTTTAAAAACTCTTAAGGATCATTAAGATAATCACATGTATCTACTAGGGATTTGCATTCCTCATTAATTCAGCAAAGATTTATTGTTTCCTATTCTGCGCTTTCTCTAGGTATCTGGGATTCATCTGTAAATAAAAGGGACAAACACCCTTGTCTTTAAGAAGCTCACACTTCAGTAACAGGATATAGACAATAAGAAAATAAAATTATATACTATGATAAAAGGTAATAAGCAATACATAAAAACAATAGAGAATGAGGAGTTCTGGTTGGGGAGAGGGGTGATATTTGAGCAAATATTTGAAGAAGATAAGGGGATAAGGGAGCAAGCAAGTCATGCAGATACCTGGGGCAAGAGTGTTCCAGCAGAGGAAACAGCCAGCGCAAAGGCCCTGAGGCAGAAACATGTCTGGATTGAATGAAGACTAGCAAGAAGACAAGGGTAACTGGAGTAAAATAAGTGAGGTAAAAAGGACAGAAGATGAGGTCCAATAGGCAATGAGGTTAATATTCAGGTCTTAGAAAGCTGCTATGGGCATTTCAGGTTCTACTCTGGGTGAAACCGTTGGTGGGTTCTGAGCAGAGGAGTGATTGTGATCTAATTTATGTCAACAGCTAGTAGGGGGACCCACTAGGAGACTATACGGGTGACGAGACCATACAGGTGAGAGATGCTGGGACTTGGAGGCCAGGGTTGTCAGCAGAGGTAGTGAGAAGTGGTCAGAGTTTGCATAGATGATGGTTTATATGTAGAAATGAGAGAGGTCAAGAATTTCTCCCTCACCCTCAGGACCTATTGTGCCTTGGAATATTGCTTCATGATAGAATACAGCCATAATGATCAGAGAAAATGTAAAAATTAACCACCTGATCATGATCTCATGGGTTGTGAGACTGAGCCCTGTGTTGGGCTCCACACTCTGCATAGAGTCTGCTTGGGATTCTCTCTCTCCCTCTGCCCCTCCTGTTCCTGCTCTCTCTCTCTCTAAAATAAACAAATAAGTCTTAAAAAAATTAACCATGTGAAATAGAAAGACATAATTTTGTCATTTTCTTCAGTGAAGTTTACTCGCATGTAACCTTTCATAAAATTTAATGATGAGAATTTCTGAATGTAAGAGTTCAATAGTACATGTATAGAATTCATGTATACAGCTGACCCTTGAACAATGTGGGGGTTAGGGGCACCAACCCCCCACATGGTAAAAAATCCACAAACTTTGACTCTCCAAAAACTTAACCACCAATAGTCTACTGTTGTTATCTTACTGATAACATAAACAGTTTATCAACACATACTTTGTATGTTAGATGTATTATATACTGTATTTTTTCAATAAGGTAACCTAGAGGAAAGAAAATGTTAGCAAGAAAACCATAAGGAAAAAAAAATGCATTGATAGTACTGTGCTGTATTTACTAAGGAAAAAAATCTGCATAAAGTGGACATAAGTGCGGTTCAAACCCATGTTCAAGGGTCACCTGTATCTACAAATAAGATTGTCCTTAAGTTTTCCATCTCAGATGCTGGAGAACTGGACTACATGAACTGACATGAAGGTGCTGCTGGGTCTAGCAGTTTTAGGGGAAAGTCAAGATGTCTGGCTTGGACGTGATAAGCTTGAGATTCCTCTTTGACATCTCAGTGGACAGGTTGAGTGTGCATTTATATATGCAAATATGAGTTCTGCAGACAGGTTTGAACACACCAGAAACCCAGAGCTCTCCTCTCCTGGTCTCCTGCCCAGTGGATTCAAATAACATTTTTGTGCTCTTGAAGCCAAAATCTACAGCTCTAGGTCAGACCACTTGTCTGATTCTAGATTCATCTCTTCGATGATGAGATTGACACGTCTATCTGGACACCAACTGAAATGATCAAGGGGAACTCTTGATTTTGGTCCCAAATCTGATTCTATGTTAAGCCTCCCCACCTCCCTGAAATGACACCACCATTTCTCCGGGTTTTTTAAACTCCAAATTTTAGAATCTTCTACAACTCTCTTCTCTTGTTCTCCATGGGTACCTCATCAACAATTCCATCTTACTCTCCCTCCAAAATATACACCAGAATCACTGGACATTCTCAGTCTCTACTGCACACACCTCGTCCAAACTGCTCTCACACCTGGAACATGGCAATAGCCTCTCGTCTTAGTTATCGGTTTTTCTCTTGTACAACTTGCAATCTATCCTCCATACGATCACCCTGGTGGTCCTCTAAAAAAAAAGTACGCATCCTCACCTCAGGCCTAAAGTCCTTCACTGGCTCCCTAGTGACCTAGAACATGTTCAGTCTCCTTACCCTAGTCTGAAAAGCCCTATAGGACCAGGTCCCTGCTTATCTCCCAACCTAAATCCAAGTCACCATCCCCAACTATGATACAGACATGTAGGAGTTCTGTTCCTTGGGGTCTCTGAGCAACTTCCAGTCTTAATAATTTACATATGCTGTTCCCTCAGCAAGGAATATTCTACCCACAGATCTCTGCTTGACATTGTGTATTCCCATTATTTGGGTCTTATAGCTTGACACCATCCCTTCAGAATGCTTTCTCCATTTGATCCAGTGTTAACCATCTCCCTTCATGATGGCCCATCCTGAATTTTTCTTCATAGAATTTATCACTATCTCAAAATGAGCCTATTTTAAAAAAATGAGCCTATTTAAGTTTTAACCAGCGTGTATGTTATCAGTCCTCCCCCACATGAATGTGAACTATCTTGTTCAGCATCGTATTCTTAGGTCCTCATCAGTGTTTGGCACATATTAGGTATGGTATAAATGCCTAGTCAATAAGTGATTTTCTTTAAACTTTGATGTATTGGACACATATCAAAGATCTCCCCAGGGGAGGGCGGGGCAAGATGGCGGAGGAGTAGGAGACCTGGATTTCATCTGGTCTCAGGAATTCAGCTGAATAGGGATCAAACCATTCTGAACACCTATGAACTCAACAGGAGATCGAAGAAGAGAGTAGCAACAACTCTGAACAGAGAAGCGACCACTTAATAGAAGGTAGGATGTACGGAGAAGTGAATCCGAGGCGATATTCGGGAGGATAGATGGCGGGGGAGTGGGCCTCCCTCAGTGGTTTCTGGCAAGTGATAGAGCCACAGAGCACAAAATCGGAACTTTTAGAAGTCGGCTCCACTGAGGGACGTCGCTCCAGTGGCTAAGCGGGAGGTGGAACCCTCGCGGGACAGTGTGGTCTCAGGACCCTCGGGGTCACAGAAAGACCGGGGGTGCCTGAATGCAGCAGAGCTCCTGGGTATCAGAGCGGGGAAGCCGGCTGCAGAGACGGAGCCGAGGCGCGGGCTCTCAGCTCGGGGTGGCCATAAACTGTGATCCGCGGCCCAGTCGGGCCACTGCGACTCCAGCAGGGACCCAACAAGCAGCAGAGCCGGGGAGACTCCCCGCCCTCCCCCAGGAGGAGCGGCGCGGGAGTGCATAGCAGGGATCTGCTGGGTTTGGAGACTCCACACAGGGTCGGGTGCCAGAGATAGAAATGCTCGGTCACAGGCCGGAGGAGCATGGAGTGCGGCCAGAGACTGGGGAGACGGGAGTGATTGACTGCTTTTCTCTGGGGGCGCACTGAGGAGCGGGGCCCCGAGTTCTCAGCTCCTCTGGGCAGAGAGTGGGAGGCTGCCATTTTCACCCTGGTCCTCCAAAGCTGTACCGAGAGCTTGCAGGGAACAAAAGCTCCTGAGAGCAAACCGGAGCAGCTTGCTTAGCCCAGACTCACAAGGGCAGGGCAATTCCGCCACCATTTGGGAACCACGGCAACAGGCTCCTCCCCCAGAAGATCAGCACGAACAGCCCGCAAGCCGAGGCCAAGTTTACCGATCAAGGAGAACGGGAGAACTCCAGCACTAGGGGAATACTGCACATAGAATTCATGGCTTTTTGACCATGATTCATTAGTTTTTCAAAGTTAATTTTTTTAACTGTTCTTTTTTTAAATTTTTCTTTTTCCCTTTTTCAACCAACATCTCATCAATCCCTTTTTTAAAAAAACATTTTTTACTTTTCATTTTTAGAGTCATATTTTATCCCTTCATAGTAGTTACCCTTATTTTGGGCATATATATATAAGTTGTTCTCTCTTTAAAATTTTGAGATAAAATATACCCTAAATCACTAGTGTATGGCTTTGTTCTAGTCTCCTGCCTGATCATATTCTCTCCCTTTTTTTTTAAAAATCTTCTTTCTTTTTTCAAACAACTTCTATTCTTATCAATTCCTTTTATAAAATCTTTTATAATTTTCATCTTTACACTCATCTTCCATCGCTTCATTGTATCAGCCGTTCTTTGTACATATATAAGTCTTTCTTCCTTTAAAACTTTAGGAGGCACTTTCTTCTAACAGACCAAAATACGGCCAAAATCTAGTGTGTGGCACTGATCTATGCACTAGCCTGATCATATCTGATCATATTGTTTTTTTTGTTTTGTTCTGTTTTTGTTTGTTTTTATCTTTTTCTTTTTTTTTATTATCTCTTTCTTTTTTCTTTCTTTCACTTTCTTTTCCCCTGGTTTCAGGTTTTCTGATTTGTATAGAGTATATTTGCTAGGGACGTTGTTAACCTGTTAGCATTTTGTTCTCTCATTCATCTATTCTCCTCTGGACAAAATGACAGGATGAAAAAAATCACCTCAACAAAAAGAACAAGAGGTAGTACCGTCTGCCAGGGACCTACTCAATACGGACATTAGTACAATGTCAGACCTAAAGTTCAGAATCCTGGCTTTAAAGATACTAGCTGGGCTTGAAAAAAGCATGGAACTTATTAGAGAAACCCTTTCTGGAGAAATAAAAGAACTAAAATCTAACCAAGTCGAAATCAAAAAGGCTATTGATGAGGTGCAATCAAAAATGGCGGCACAAACTGCTAGGATAAATGAGGCAGAAGAGAGAATCAGCAATATAGAAGACCAAATGATGGAAAATAAAGAGGCTGAGAAAAAGAGAGAGAAACAACTACAGGATCTCGAGGGCAGAATTCGAGAGATAAGTGATATGATAAGACAAAACAACATTAGAATAATTGGGATCCCAGAAGAAGAAGAAAGAGGGAGCAGAAAGTATATTGGAGCAAATTATAGCAGAGAACTTCCCTAAAGTGGGGAAGGAAACAGGCATCAAAATCCAGGAGGCACAGAGAACCCCTCTCAAAATCAATAAAAATAGGTCAACACCCCGACATCTAATAGTAAAACTTACGAGTCTCAGAGACAAAGAGAAAATCCTGAAAGCAGCTCGGGAGAAGAGATATGTAACCTAAAATGGTAGAAACATTAGATGGGCAACAGACCTATCCACAGAGACCTGGCAGGCCAGAAAGGACTGGCATGAGATATTCAGAGCACTAAACGAGAAAAATATGCAGCCAAGAATACTATATCCAGCTAGGCTGTCATTGAAAATAGAAGGAGAGATAAAAAGCTTCCAGGACAAACAAAAACTAAAGGAATTTGCAAACATGAAACCAGCCCTCCAAGAAATATTGAAAGGGGTCTTCTGAGCAAAGAGAGAGTCTAAAAGCAGCATAGATCAGAAAGGAACACAGACAATATACAGTAACAGTCACCTTAGAGGCAATACAATGGCACTAAATTCATACCTTTCAATAGTTACCCTGAAAGTAAATGGGCTCAATGTCCCAATCAAAAGACACAGGGTATCAGATTGGATTAAAAAACAAGACCCATCGATATGCTGTCTGCAAGAGACTCATTTTAGAGCCAAAGACACCCCCAGATTGAAAGTGAGGGGGTGGAAAACCATTTACCATGCTCATGGACACCAAAAGAAAGCTGGGGTGGCAATCCTTATATCAGACAAATTAGATTTTAAAACAAAGACTGTAATAAGAGATGAGGAAGGACACTATATCCTACTTAAAGGGTCTATCCAACAAGAAGATCTAACAATTGTAAAAATCTATGCCCCTGATCAGCCAATTATATAAGGCAATTAATAACAAAAGCAAAGAAACACATTGACAAAAATACAATAATACTGGGGGCTTTAACACCCCCTCACTGAAATGGACAGATCATCTAAGCAAAAGATCAACAAGGAAATAAAGACTTTAAATGAAACACTGGAAGAAATGGACTTCACAGACATATTCAGAACATTCCATCCCAAAGCAACGGAATACACATTCTTCTCTAGTGCCCATGGAACATTCTCCAGAATTGATCACATCCTAGGTCACAAATCAGGTCTCAACCGGTACCAAAAGATTGGGATTATTCCCTGCCTATTTTGAGACCACAATGCTTTGAAACTAGAACTCAATCACAAGAGGAAAGTCAGAAAGAACTCAAATACATGGAGGCTAAAGAGTATACTACTAAAGAATGAATGAGTCAGCCAGGAAATTAAAGAAGAATTAGAAAAATTCATGGAAACCAATGAAAATGAAAACATAACTGTTCAAAATCTATGGGATACAGCAAAGGCAGTCCTAGGAGGAAAATATATAGCAATACAAGACTTTCTCAAGAAACAAGAAAGGTCTCAAATATACAACCTAACCCTACACCTAAAGCAGCTACAGAAAAAACAGCAAATAAAGCCTAAACCCAGCAGGAGAAGAGAAATAATAAAGATCAGAGCAGAAATCAATGAAATAGAAACCAAAGAACAGTAGAACAAATCAACAAAACTAGGAGCTGGTTCTTTGAAAGAATTAACAAGATTGATAAACCCCTGGCCAGACTGATCCAAAAGAAAAATGACCCAAATCAACATAATCATGAATGAAAAGGGAGAGATCACAACCAACACCAAAGAAATACAAACAATTATAAGAACATATTATAAGCAACTCTATGCCAGCAAATTAGATAACCTGGAAGAATGGGTGCATTCCTAGAGATGTATCAACAACCAAAATTGAAGCAGGAAGTAATAGAAAACCTGAACAGACCTATAACCACTAAGGAAATTGAAACAGTCATCAAAAATCTCCCAAGAAACAAAAGCCCAGGGCCAGATGGCTTCCCAGGGGAATTCTATCAGACATTTAAAGAAGAATTAATACCTATTCTCCTGAAACTGTTCCAAAAAACAGAAATGGAAGGAACACTTCCAAACTCATTTTAGGAGGCCACCATTACATTGATCACAAAACCAGACAAAGACCCCATCCAAAAGGAGAATTACAGACCAATATCCTTGATGAACATGGATGCAAAAATTCTCACCAAAATACTAGCCAATAGGATCCAACAGTACATTAAAACGATTATTCACCATGACCAAGTGGGATTTATCCCTGGGCTGCAAGGTTGGTTCAACATCCGCAAATCAATCAACGTGATACAATACATTAACAAAAGAAAGAACCAGAAACATATGATCCTCTCAATAGATGCAGAAAAAGCATTTGACAAAGTACAGCATCCTTTCTTGATCAAAACTCTTCAGAGTATAGGGATAGAGGGTACATACCTCAATATCATAAAAGCCATCTATGAAAAACCTACAGCGAATATCAATCTCAATGGGGAAAAGCTGAGAGCTTTTCCCCTCAGGTCAGGAACGCGGCAGGGATGTCCACTCTCACCACTGCTATTCAACATAGTATTAGAAGTCCTAGCCACAGCAATCAGACAACAAAAAGAAATCAAAGGCATCCAAATCGGCAAAGAGGAAATCAAACTCTCACTCTTTGCAGATGATATGATACTGTATGTGGAAAACCCAAAAGACTTCACCCCAAAACTGCTAGAACTCATACAGGAATTCTGTGAAGTGGCAGGATATAAAATCAATGCACAGAAATCAGTGGCATTCCTATACACCAACAACAAGACAGAAGAGAGACAAATCAAGGACTCACTCCCAAATACAATTACACCCAAAACCATAAGATACCTAGGAATAAATTTAACCAAAGAGGCAAAGGATTTGTACGCATAAAAGTAAAAAGTACTCATGAAAGAAATTGAAGAAGACACAAAGAAATGGACAAACGTTCCATGCTCATGGATTGGAAGAACCAACATCGTGAAGATGTCCATGCTACCTAGAGTAATCTACACATTCAATGTAATCCCCATCAAAATACCATCCACTTTTTTCAAAGAAATGGAACAAATAATCCTAAAATTTGTATGGAACCAGAAAAGACCCCGAATAGCCAGAGGAATCTTGAAAAAGAAAAGCAAAGCCGGTGGCATCACAATTCCGGACTTCCAGCTCTATTACAAAGCTGTCATCATCAAGACAGTATGGTACTGGCACAAAAACAGACACATAGATCGATGGAACAGAATCGAGAGCCCAGAAATGGACCCTCAACTCTATGGTCAACTCATCTGTGACAAAGCAGGAAAGAATGTCCAGTGGAAAAAGACAGTCTCTTCAACAAATGGTGTTGGGAAAATTGGACAGCCACATGCAGAAGAATGAAACTGGACCATTTCCTTACACCACACACAAAAATAGACTCCAAATGGTTGAAAGACCTAAACGTGAGACAGGAATCCATCAAAAGCCTAAAGGAGAACACAGGTAGCAACCTCTTCGACCTCAGCCGCAGCAACTTCTTCCTAGAAACATCGCCAAAGGCAAGGGAAGCAAAGGCAAAAATGAACTATTGGGCTTTCATCAAGATAAAAAGCTTTTGCACAGCAAAATAAACAGTGCACAAAACCAAAAGACAAGCTAAAGAACAGGGGAAGATATTTGCAAATGACATATCAGATAAAGGGCTAGTATCCAAAATCTATAAAGAACTTATCAAACTCAACACCCAAAGAACAAATAATCCAATCAAGAAATGGGCAGAAGACATGAACAGACATTTTTCCAAAGAAGACATCCAAATGGCCAACAGACACATGAAAAAGTGCTCAACATCGCTCGGCATCAGGGAAATCCAAATCAAAACCTCAATGAGATACCATCTCACACCAGTCAGAGTGGCTAAAATTAACAAGTCAGGAAATGACAGATGTTGGCAGGGATGAGGAGAAAGGGGAACCCTCCTACACTGTAGTTGGGAATGCAAGCTGGTGCAGCCACTCTGGAAAACAGTATGGAGGTTCCTCAAACAGTTGAAAATAGAGCTACCATACAATCCAGCAATTGCACTACTGGGTATTTACCCCAAAGATACAAATGTAGGGATCCGAGGGGGTACGTGCACCCCAATGTTTATAGCAGCAATGTCCACAACAGCCAAACTGTGGAAAGAGCCAAGATGTCCATCGACAGATGAATGGATAAAGAAGAGGTGGTATATATACACAATGGAATATTATGCATCCATCAAAAGGAATGAGATCTTGCCATTTGCAACGACGTGGATGGAACTGGAGAGTGTTATGCTCAGTGAAATAAGTCAATCAGAGAAAGACATGTATCATATGACCTCACTGATATGAGGAGTTCTTAATCTCAGGAAACAAACTGAAAGTTGCTGGAGTGGTGGGGGGTGGGAGGGATGGGGTGGCTGGGTGATAGACATTGGGGAGGGTATGTGCTATGGTGAGCGCTGTGAATTGTGCAAGACTGTTGAATCACAGATCTGTACTTCTGAAACAAATAATGCAATAGATGTTAAGAAAAAAAAGAAGAAGATAGCAGGAGGGGAAGAATGAAAGGGAGTAAGTCGGAGGGGGAAACAAACCATGAGAGACGATGGACTCTGAAAAACAAACTGAGTGTTCTAGAGGGGAGGGGGGTGGGGGGATTTGTTAGCCTGGTAATGGGTATTAAAAAGGGCACATTCTGCGTGGAGCACTGGGTGTTATGTACAAACAATGAATCATGGAACACTACATCAAAAAGTGATGATGTAATATATGGTGATTAACATGACAATAAAAAATTTAAAAAAAAGATCTCTACAAATCATGTAGTTGATGAAGAGGTTCTGCTGGGTAATGAACATTCAAGTGATAAGATCATATTCTATATGGGATTTCCTGTATCTCTTCAACTAAAGAAAACCTGGATTTCCATAAGAAATACCACTAGACCAGATGGAATTGGCTTCTAACATAAACTTTTAATTGCATTTCTTCTTTTGGGATAATCATAGATACATGCACTTGTAAGACATAATACAGAGAGATCGCGTGTCCTTTCTATTGTGTTTCCACTGACATTAACTCATTGCAAAACTACAGCATGATATCACCACTGAGGTATTGGCACAATCCAGGCCCCTAACTGATTTTGATTTGATTGACACAATCGAAGCCCCTAACTGATTTTGAAATGCAGAACGGTTTTTTATTCTTGCTTTTATTGTAATACTCCTCTTGTAAGATCTCACTCTAAGCTTGCAAGTAATTGTGAAAAAGGCATTGAAGCGTTCTACCTTTCAAGAATAATTGTATGTGGGATGCCTGGGTGGCTCATTCAGTTAAGCATCTGCCTTCAGCTCAGGTCATAATCTCCAGCTCCTGGGATCAAGTCCCTTGTTGGGCTCCCTGCTCACGGGGAGTTTGCCTCTCCCTCTCCCTTTGCCTCTCCCCCCCCCCGCTGGTGCTCTCTCTCTCTCTCGCGCTGCTCTCTCTCTCAAATAAATAAATAAAATATTTTTTAAAAAAGAATAATTGCATGTGAAGAGCGATTAAGGCCAAAACACAATTAACTCTATGACAATGTTCACAAATTCACTATAACTTAGAGAAATGCATAGCAAAACAACCATGAGATTCTGCTTTTCATCAGTCAGATTAATAAAAGTAAGAAAAGACTGATAATACCCTGTGCTAGTATGTGTGTTGGGAAACAGGCATTCCCGTATTCCTGTTGGAAGCCTTAATTGCTCTTTGCGAATTAATCTGGCCATAGCCATTGTAATATGAACGCATAAAACTTTTGAGATCACAATCTCCATTTAGGATGATTTTACAGAAATAAAAGTAACTCCAGAAGCACGAGCATGTTTATTGCAGCATCATTTGAAATGTCAAGCACATACACACAAATACCCTGAACACAGCCAGGATGGAAGTCAGTAGGAGAATGGTTGGATTCATGATGTTGATCCCAACTGTGAAATATTATGTAGCTATGTAAAAAGATGAGTTGATCTAATAATATATCTGCAGGAATTTCTGGTGTGATAAGTGAAAAATAGAAGGCAAGCTGTCGGGGTAGTGTACATAATATGATCCAAGTTCAGCAGCAAAAAAAAAATTGCAAATGTGTATACATATGTACACGTATTTTGAGCTTTAAAAAAAATTGTGGTGAGGGCACCTGGGTGGCTCAGTCGTTGAGCATCTGCCTTCAGCTCAGGTCTTGATCCCAGGGTCCTGGGATCGAACCCCGCATCAGGCTCTCTGCTCTGTGGGAAGCCTACTTTCCTTCTCTCACTCCACCTGCTTGTGTTCCCTCTCTCGCTGTGTCTCTCTCTGTCAAATAAATAAATAAAATCTTTTTAAAAAAATGTGGTGAGACACAAAACAGAGAGCCACTGTTGTTTTCCCCAGGGGTTAGAGGAAAAGTTAGAAGGAGTAAGGGAAGAAATTACTGACTTCTTTAAATGCTTTTGAATTGTTTGGTTAAAGCAAGCATGCAATCTTTTTTGAGATTTACAAGAAATCTAATAAGTGGTAGAAAAGAAAAAGAACGGGACAGAAGATCAAAGATGGTCTTCAAGCCCAAAGGAATGAATGGCGATGGTGGAATTTTAGACACTGAGAAGAGTCTCTGTACTTGAGGAGGGGCTGGGAGAAGGAGAGGGGAGACCCCATCCTTTGGCCTGGGGTCTGGGAACTTGCCTTCGCTGGCCCAAATCCAGCTCTGTGGACCCAGGGAGACTAGCAAGACCAACCGCATATCGATCGGAATTGATATGAGATGCAAGGAGCTCATTAAATGGGCCCTGGAGGCAAGCAGCTCATTAAATGGGCCCTGGTAATTGATTTCCAAGGAAGCAGATGCCTTCTCTTGCAGGCAGCAGTGCAGGTGTTCGGGCTGCCTGGGAGCCTGGGCTCTGTCTTTGCAAGGAGCTCTTTGATGCGACACACTCTCTAGGACCAAGAGGGAAGCAGCAGGCATCGGGCTTGGCTTCATTCCCTCCACTGCCTCTCTGTCCTGCAAACCAGCGGGGATGCCCCCCTCTGAGCTGGACCACCACCTCTGCAACAGATTACAGTCTCAGGAATCTCAGAGCAGGGTATTCTAAGCAGTGCCTCGTGTGGGAATTGACGAAGAAGGGCAGAAAACCTCACCTGACCCTTGAGGTGACAAGACCCTAAGGCAAATGCAGTTTTAAAAGTCACCAGCAGTACAGGCATGAATGTGCAGAATAATTGAATCTCTTCAAAAAAAGCCACACCCAAGGATTTGAGACGCTGAGAGCCTAGACAAAAATGTCTGCCTACATAGGCAATTAAATTGGATTTATTTCACCCTGCAAATCTGCCCCCAAAGACTGCTCCCACCAGTTCTGCTAAATCAAATGATGTTCTCTCTGGGGAGGGGTGTTTTCTTGTCACTCAGGATTTTTTTTCCACCCATATGGCTCCTATGGTGAAGTCGTCCCCCCAAGAAAGAGTTATGTAATCTCTACACACCTCAGTTTGCTCATCTATGTAATAGGAATAATAATAATAGCCCCTTGGGTGCCTGGGTGGCTCAGTTGGTTAAGCGACTGCCTTCGGCTCAGGTCATGATCCCGGAGTCCTGGGATCGAGTCCCACATCGGGCTCCCAGCTCAGTGGGGAGCCTGCTTCTCCCTCTGACTCTCTCCCCTCTCATGCTGTTTCTCCCTCGCTCAATCTCTAATAAATAAATAAAATCTTAAGAATAATAATAATAATAATAGCCCCTACCTCATGGGTTTGCTGTAAGAATAAAATGGGTTAAAAGTTGGACAGCATTTAGAACTGGGTCTAGCATACAGTAAGCACTCAATAAATGCATGTTGTGATGATGCTGATGATGTATGCCAGGCACTCTGCTCTGTATGTACATTACCCTTTCTCATCCTCACACAACTCTGGAAGTGAGGACTATGCTTGTCTTCATTTTTCTCCTGAGCATCGGAGAACTGAAATGTCTCCCTATCCAGGGCTTCCCAGCCAGTAAGGAGCAAAGCTGAGATTCATCCTAATCTTGCCAACTCCGGATGCTCAGCTCCTACCCTCCATGACCTGCAGGAGCAGGTGCTTAGCACCCCACAGACAGAGGTTCTCACACCTGTCTTCACCAGGGTGCTTTCCCAAAACAGATTTCAGCATCCTATCCCACATACATACTGAATCACTAACTTAGAAGTGAGCCCAGAAATATGTATTTGTGACAAGCTCCTTGAGTAACTTCTACGTAGTTAGGCCAGTAGTTGAATTTAAGAGCTATCCCCAAAACAGGGTTGGGGCTTCTCTCTGGCTGATCCCTGTAATGAAAAGGATCCCCTTACTTGGACTAGACTCTTTCATCCGAATTTGGCAATCTTAAGCTGAGTCTAAAGCTCTACAACAAAAGCTTTCTTGCATTCTACATCTTACTTTTAATTAAACGTTTTGAGCCTGAACCTTCCAGATACCTGGAAAACATTTCCTATGCTCTCTCTCTTCCCACGTCAGTATTGTGTCTCCACAGAAGCCTCAGCCAGCCTCACCTATTAAATGACCTACAGTTATGAACAATGGAAAGATAAATCTGTTTCATTCAATGGAAACATTTACCCAGTGAGTCTGAGTCATCAAAGCCTCAGAAATTTTGACACATTCATTAATTTTGTTCAACTTTATTTGTTAACCATAAAAACCAGGACCTATACAAGCCCTGAAGACTTTGCTTTTTACATGAAGATGTATTGGTTGGAAACGAGTGCTGAAATGAGCATTTCCTTCCATATAGGGATTCTTAATGTAATTACACCAAGCAAAGTAAAAGAAGAGCTTGGATATATATTACTCCATTAGAGCCCTGTTTATTGAGCACCTGACACGTGAAAGGCACTTCCCAGGGTCAAGCAGGAGACACTGAAACAGATGTATGTTCTGGCCTGAAGAAGCTTTTATCTGGGAGGGGAGATAAGCAGAAATAACTATAATACAAGGCGGGATGTGAAATGTGTCATGAGATGGTGAGATGAACACTGTTTGTTTTTGCTCTTCTAGAATCTATTTCCCCACCTTTGGGAAACAGCACCTGACTTCATGTGACATGGGAGGAACTGACCCCACTCTCCAGCTTCAGGGAGGGAGCCCATCCCAGGTTGGCCAATCAGAGTATTCCATTCCTCTGGCCACAGTGATTGGTTGAGGAAGAAACACGTGACTCAAATTGGACAGTGAGCTTCAATCCTGGGATCTTGTTGGAATAATATAAAAATAACAGCTTTCTCCTGAAGTTGCTGAGCTGGAGAGATATCAACTTGAAGCTGCCACGTCCACCTAACGAGGAGAGCTAACCTGAAAGTGAAGGCAACAAAATACGAAAGCCAGAGCCCAGAGGGGATTGTTTGAGCTCCTGGATCCAGCTGTGCCTGAGGGATAACAATGCAGTATGTGAAGAATTTTGTGCTTCGGTTACTTGAAGTTCAGTTTCTGTCACTTATAGCTGAGAGCCAAAAACAGTGATAAGGCAGATACTACAGTTAAAGTGTAGCCAATGTTCAGTGGCTGACTCCAGGTGGGGGCATCAGAAAAACCACTGTTTCCTGAGGTGGTGGCTCCAGAGCAGGGGCAAGATGGATGGAGTTGGGTTTGTGGAGGTGAAGATAAGGGCATAACCACCACACTGTATATCTGTCAGTGGAGGAACTCCACCAACAGCCTTTTCTAAGCACCTCACACCAGAATCATCTTAGCTCGGTGATGGCACATCTTCCAGAGACGTCTTTGGCAGTGGGAATCATATCTTTTATTTTTCATCCCTTTTCATCAGGCAGCTGTGCACACAGTAGGTGTTTAATGAGTGCTTCCTTAGTTATGCATCATGTTCTTGAGTAATAAGCTAAACAGAATCTCAGAAGACAGGCATCCAGTGGTTGCCAAGTGTAACGCAGGTGATGACAGAATTCAAAACAAAAACAAAACAGACTCTCCAATGTGATCTAGAAAGAATCGGTTATGTTTCTTATTTCTCTAAAAATGTTTGCTTCAAGGTCCCAAAATGGGGGTGCCAGCGACTCTTCCAGACTTCAGTTCTGGTGAGCAGTCTTTTTTCCCACAATCTCTCATTACTACCATCTTTAAAATGGGAGGCATGTTCAAAGGCTCCCCAGTTCCATTTGTACCATGAAGTCATCTTGAATGGTGCAGTTCCTCGTTCTGTGTGTCTGCATGTATGCGTGCTTCCCAGATTAATTTACTGTCCCTTCATGCAGGCATAAACTTCCCACCAACTCACACGAAAGAATCTAGCAGAAGTTGGGGGGCCCTAAATGGAAATTGGGCAGCAGAATTTGGAGTACCCTAAATGGAAATTGGGCAGCGAGGCTGATAAAAATCCAATCGCGGGACCACTGAGCACTAAAACATACATGTCAGTCAGGGGAGGGGGGTGTTCATCAAAACCAGATCCCAGACTTACCCAGCAATAAAACACATGTGCCACCTTGATCAGCATGCATTCCCGAGAGCTGGTTTGCTGGCAAAGCTCTGCAGACCTGGGCAGGAAGAGAAAATGGGAGGGGTAGGAGTTTGGGGTCTTAACCAAACTCATTTTCTTCTGGGAGAAGCAAATCTTCTCACTGGGGAGGAGCCACTGTTTATGCCCCTGCTCATTTATAGCTAATATCCTTGGAGTGGGTTCCTGGAATGCCTACCATCTCCACCACCACCACCCTTTCACAGAACTTGCTCTGATGTTCCTTAGTTTCATAGTCAGAATATCTGGTTTAATTATTTGTTTTCTGGATGTTCTGAGGGTACAGAAAACTTGCTTGTCTTGTTCATCTCCCCAGCACCTAGGATTGAGGGATGAGATTTGGATCCAGGACAGAGTAGTTGCCCAATAAATGTGTGTTAAATGATTGGATAAATGAATGATACCTTGGAAAGAAAATTGTACTTGGAGTTACATGTAAGCCAGGTCTTGATTATGACGTGAATCCCCATGAGACTTTGGTGGAAGTAAATTCACATATCTGGGATAATTTCATTACTCATAAAATGAAATGGTTAGATCATATTTGGATATCAGAGTGTGCTTCATTTTATAGCAGTTTACCTTTCTTAATCAACTGAAATATCATGCAGAATTTGCATGTTTATGACAGATAAAAAAGGGGCTGCTCTACTTGAAGTCTGGGAGTGAGAAGAAAACAGGCCCCTAGCTGTTAGCCACCTCTGTAAAACTAGAGGTTGCCCCAGGACACAGCTTTCAAACAACTAGAAGAGATGTATAATGAAATAATAGGGTATTCTGTTTACTCAATGCTTTGAGACAATGGTCAAAGTGATGCCAATGAATGGGACAAAGATGGGAAGCATGGAGCAGGAGCAAATAAGAGACACAACTAGGATTCGGTCCAGGTCTATCTGACTCAAAATCCCATGTATTTTCCATCCATCAGCCCGCGAGCCCATGCATCCACCCATCTACCCATTTATCTATCTATTTATCATCTATCTATCTATCTATCTATCTATCTATCTATCTATCTATCTATCCATCCATTCATCCATCCATCTATCCATCTACCCATTCATTCATCCATTCATCTTCTCATCCAGTCATCTATCTATCTTCTTACATATCCATCCATCCCTCCATCCATCCACCAATTCATTTATTGAGCAACTATATTGAGTCCCAAGCACTGCAAATATAGTCCTGGATAACCATAACTAAGGTCCTACTTTCAGCTTTAGTGGTGAAGTCAAATAAGAGAGAATAGATGATAGATAATAGAATAGATAGCTGATAGATAATGGATAGATAGATAAATAATGGATCAATAGATAATGTGTCAGCTATGTAGTGCTACAAAGAAAAACAAAAAGGGGAAAGGGGTAAGGAGTAACAGGAGTGCTATATTACAAAAAGAAGTCAGGGAGGGCTTCTCAGAAGAGGTGACTTTTGAGCAGAAATCTGAAAGAATCGAGAGTATATCCTGTTAATATCTGTAAGAAAAGCATTCCAGGCAGAAGAAACTGCAAAGGCCATGAGGCAGAGTGGGGTTGGGGGTGGGAATCTGCGACACCTACCTTCCCCTTCAGAAAACAGAGCTTGGAAACCTCAAGGATATCAAGGGCTCATCTGGAAAAACTTTAAGAACTCTTATCTCACAAGGTTATCATGAAATTCAAATGAGAAAATCATTGCGTGTTTGTGTGTGTGTGTGTGTGTGTGTGACATATATGAAGTGCTCAAAGAACATTTGCTGAATGAGGGAGGGTGGGTTTGATTTGGGGTTTTCCAGATTCCTTAATCAACAAGTACTCATTATGAGCACCCATGATGCAGAATCTCTTTGGTTAGCCTTCCATGTCATTCTCTCATCTCACCCTCCCAATTACTCAAAGAGATAAGCCCTACTCTTGTGAAGTCCATTTGGCAGATCGGGAAACTGAGGCAGGAACAAGTTAAGTCCCCATTACACCACAGCAGTCTGATGCCAGAGCCCATGGACTTCACCACAAGAACATCCTGCCAGCCTCCCCCCACCCCCGCTGCCCCATCACTGAGCCCAGGGCTCTTGGCATGGGACCACTGCTCCCAAAGAACAAATCCTGCAAGAAGAACAGCAGAAAAATGGGAGAGAAGCTGGTTACCACATTTCCCAGAAGGGTACCTCTCCTGTGATGCCATTTTAAGGAATTGCCCTTTCTCTCTGCCACCACCTCTGGATGATCTCTTTTCAATAGATTACTCGGGATTTTTGAAGCATTGAGACCCTTCACGTGAGAGAGGTATGGTGGGGCATCCAGAAAGGTGCTTGTGTGCTTGTGCACTTGGCAGAGATTCTGCCACATCAGCCATCTCTGTGGGTGTCCACACCACTGCTTCCCATCAGAGGCCCCAGGGATTCAGACCTTGGCTTACATGTCATTTCTTCTGGAATACTGACCCTGACCACCACCCCCACCACACACATACACACAAACACACACACACCAACTGGGATAGGTACCCTTCCTCTATGCTCCCACACCCCCTGCCCTATTTCTTCTCTTTTAGTCTCTATCACATTGTACTCTATGGTTCATTTACTGGCCTGCCCCACCAGCCTGAAGTCACTGGTGTTTTGTTAAATGCTCTAGGTGGGGCAGAGCTAGGTTCAAGACCCAGCTCTAGCTACCATTATTGGCTGGGTAACCTGAAGCAAGCAATCTATCCCTTTTCTGGTCCTGGTTTTTTGAATCTGTAAAGCATGAATGACAGATACTTTACAGACTAACTACAAATATAAAAGGGCTAATGCGTATAAGGCACCAAATATAGTCTCAGAATATGGCTAGCATTCAATAATGACTACTTGCATTATTATCAATAATTCCATTAGTTCAGAGAGCTTGATTCGCTTATTCACTACACAGTAGGCGCCTAATTATTATTTATTGAGTGAGTGAATGAGTAAATGAAACTCAAAAAGGAAGGGGTGAAGAAGGAAATTTGGGTAACTCATGGCTGTACCCTGAGCAGGGTAGTTTAGATACACCCTGTAATTCTCACAGCAGCCTCATGATTTGGGCTCATTGTTTTCCATTCTGCAGTAGAGGTGAAGTGACTGGCCCAAATCACTCAGCTAAATGACAGAGCTTTATTTTTTAAGCAATCACAGGAGGATAGCCAATGTTCTTGGTAGGAAGTCCATCCTGACAATGTACTGTCATTGTGGAAGGCAGGCCAGCCATTGTAGAAGACGGAATCTGGAGGCCCATGGGTTGAAATTTGGCCAATGGATGAGATTACTTGGCTTTCTCAGAGTTTCAAAAAAAAAATGTTAGGCTGACCTTTAAAAAGACAGAGATTTCTCATAAAATCTAGATTACTGGTTTCTCTGGAAAAACCAGAAGCTCTTGGAACTCTGGGCCTGTATTCCTGCATGGAAGCAATGAGCTGGAGTTGATACAGGGCTGGTGGCATTCTCTTGTGTGCCATAGTCCCCTTCTCCAGCCAGCTCACGCAACATTTGCCCACACAACCAGCCTGCTTCATTGCTCTACATTATCTTTTTGTCCCCCACTGGCATCTAAGTTGGCCATCATGATGCAATTCAACAACTTCAATCTACAGACAGGACATTGAAACACAGAGAGAAGTGGCTTGCCTGAAGCCACACACTTCATAGCCTCTGGAATTTTAATTCCCTTTCTCTGTGTCCTTTTCATTACTGCATCATGACTTGTGCAGGCAACACGCCTAAATATTCCATACCAGCAAGTGCCCACTCATTTTATTTCTACAGGATCTATTTCCAAACGGAATAGCTGATATCTCCTCTTTTTTTAATTTTTTATTGTTATGTTAATCACCATACATTACATCATTAGTTCTTGATGTAGTAGTGTTCCATGATTCATTGTTTGTGCCTAACACCCAGTGCTCCACAAAGAATGTGCCCTCTTTAATACCCATCACCAGGCTAACCCATCCCCCCACCCCCCTCCCCTCTAGAACCCTCAGTTTGTTTTTCAGAGTCCATCGTCTCTCATGGTTCGTCTCCCCCTCCGACTTACTCCCCTTCATTCTTCCCCTCCTGCTATCTTCTTTTTCTTTTTTCTTAACACATGTTGCATTATTTGTTTCAGAAGTACAGATCTGTGACTGATATCTCCTCTTAAGGGTGAAAAGTAATAGGAAGAAGAATCATGACAACCACAGGATGTAGTAGCTGAGAAATAAGACCCACAGAATCAGTGTGTGCCTCATCAGCACTCCCAATTGGATCCAGATCATTCAGAGTGCCAGTAGGATGCTGGCTTGGTGTTGGACCATTAGTGACCCTTCTGCTGTTACAGAATTAGGCATTATTGGCCAACAGTATTTACTTTCTCTCTAAAAGCCTCAAAGTACAACTGCTTCCACTAGATGCCCAACCATTGGGACATTGGGGTCTGCCTCTTGATGACAGAGAATCAAGAGGCCAAGGACATTGTGTTCTGTGGCTCAATCCTATTTCTGATACAGTGTGTTTGTAGAGTCTTTAAAGCCCAGCATCTTGGAGTTTAGAGACACTGAGAATTCTAGAATCGCCATTTTGGAAACTCAGAATTCCAGCCACCTGGAACTACAGAGCACTTCAGAGTCTTTCTAGCTTATTCTTCCAACAGGTGCAGGCATCCAGTACCATCCAGCACCAGCAAATCCCAAATTATGAGTGAGCTTTAGAGACAAAGACAGGTGTCCTCATAAAGGCAGAGAGAGACAGCAAAAGAGAAGAGAGCTTTTGAGCAGTGTGGAAGCCCTCACATGGTCTCTGATGTCACCCTACTGGGTGCACTCTCTACTAGAGCTGCAACAGAAGTGTGAACTGGCAAGAAGCATCATATGTTGACACCCTTTGCAGGGTATGTGTGTGTGTGAGAGAGAGAGAGAGAGTTCTAAAGCCCAGTGTGATCTCTCGGGCACAATCGATCCTTATACAGCTACCCAATAATGCTCCCATCTGTGAAAGGCCAATCTAAGTGGAAGTGATTTGCTCATGTTGCTTAGAGTAAGTGGAAAATACTATATATCATTGTCTTCGAGAAAAGGGAACAACAAATAGGATTTGTGAATTGAAAATCAGTGATTACATTGGTGATGTCCATAGTACAATAAGAACAAACTTGATTATCTCCAGTGACTCGTTTTCCTTGTGGTGTGTTTACACCGAAGCTGATATTGTGAGTGGAGAGAGGGAGCCCCCACCCCGTGTTATTTATGCTTTCAGGGATATTTGTTCAGGATGCATCTGAGTCTGTGGATGAGGTCCAGACTAGACCAGACTCTCTGGTCTAGTCTGGCTCTTGCTTTCTTCTCTGGCCTCATCCAAAGTCACTGCTCCTTCCTGCACGTCCTAGTAACCCATACCGTGTCCTCACAGAATCCTGGATGCTCCACGCTCATGTCTCTGGACTTCAGCCAATGCTATTTCCTCTGCCTGGAATGACCCCACTTAACCACCCATATTTACAGTGGATTTATGCTTGAGTCCAGGTTAATGGACTCGTAATCCCAACCCCAAACTACCAGGCAGAATTACTAAATACTGAAGAATTAACCACTCTTTGTCTTTCTTCCTGATATATTTTGAGTATCTCCTTCATAACACTTACCCCAGATTACTGAAATACTCTGTGTCTGTCACTTACTCTCAGCTATAAGCATCTCTAGGCTGGGAATAGCTTTTGCATTTCTATATTATCCCTAGCTTCAAGGACAGAGTTCAGGCACACACGTTAAGTGTTCAATATATGTTTGCTGAATTAATGAATTAATAAATAAGTTAATAAAAACCTCAGACCCTCCTGGTAGCTGGCTATTGGGTTGAGGAAAGGTTCTAATAAAGATGTCAAAGTGGCCCATTTTGAAGTGCCCCTTCTAAGTACCACATGCCCCCCTTTTATGAAGCAGGACTGGAACCAGTCAGAGAAGTGGTCCACACAGAGGGGTAGAGTCCTAAAGGGCTAAAATGTTAGCAGGTGATTGCAGAGGACGCCATCTGGATCATCCCAAAGTCAGAGGAACCAGAGCCTACACTCCCACAGGCTCTGTAAGAAGGGGTCAAGATGGTGGTGGGCATTGCTATCCATGGTTAGCAAGTCTGCACAGTGCCCCATCAGGGTTCTGTCTCCTAAGACCAAGCACTAATGTAGTTACTTCTTCCCAAATTCTGCTGGGCATTTAAATAGGAGGTGATGAACAAGAAGGGACAATCAGAAAAAGCACAGAGGTGATAAGAGAAACAAAGTTTTGAGGCTGCCAGGGAGCAAAGGCAGGGCGATAGGGTTACTGGCATAAGAAGAGGTAACAGGCACATCAGCTAGGAATGTGTTCAGCTTCAAGCAAAAGAAAACCTAACACAGTGGCTGAAACAAGGAAGCCCTTGCGTTGCCTTAAATAGCAAGAAACCCAGCAAGCACTCGGGAGCTGGTGCTGAAGGGCATTGAGGACCCAGCTCTCCTGTCTTGCTCTTCTGCTATCCTTGGCCCTGGACTCTAGTCCTATACCCACAAGCTGGTTGCTATACCTCTTGGCATCACATCTGCACTACAGTCAGGAAGGAGGACACAACGTCAAGGATGCGTGCTCAAGTCTATTTCTTTTCAAGAAAGCAAATGCTTTTTCAGAAGCCCTGCTCAGTAGAATTCCACTTAAGTACCATTGACCAACACCATTTATATGGCCATCCTTAAGTGGAGTGTGACCAGGAAGAGAAAGAATTGGGCTTACCAACCTCTTTAGTTGAGGAAGGCATGTGAGAGGGGGTTGGAAATGGGAATAGAATGAACCGACCTACACTGTGTGCACATCAATTACCTCTAAGTGTCTCAATACTGAACTTACAGCCAAGTCAAAATCCCCAGACATGGGGTTGGGTAAGTTCCTACTATGTACCCATCACCATGCTAAAAGTTGAGGATACAGAGGTGAAAGTCCTTATTCCCATGGTCCTATGGTTCCAGTGCAGGAATCAGCAAACTACAGGCTGTGTCAATAACTGTTTTTGTAAATAGTTTTATCAGGAAATAGCCAAGTACAATCATTTACACACTGTCTCTGGCTGTTCTTCTGCTCCAGCCGCAGAGGTAAATAATTACGATGACACAATGTGACCCACAATACCAAAAATAAATACTTATCTCGCCCTTTCCAGAAAAGGTGTCCCAGGGACGCCTGGGTGGCTCAGTCATTAAGGGTCTGCCTTTGGCTCAGGTCATGATTTCGGGGTCCTGGGATCGAGCCCCTGGATCGAGCCCTTAGGGATCCAGCTCCCTGCTTGGCCGGGAGTCTGCTTCTCCCTCTCCCTCTGCCTCTCCTCACTGCTTGTGCTCTCTCTCTCTCTCTCTCTCTCTCTCTCAAATAAATAAATAAATAATCTTTTAAGAAATAATAAAATTAAAAGGTCAGGCACCTGGGTGGCTCAGTTGGTTGGGCAGCTGCCTTGGGCTCACGTCATGATCCTGGAGTCCCGGGATCGAGTCCCACATCGGGCTCCCTGCTCAGCGGGGAGTCTGCTTCTCCCTCTGACCCTCTTCCCTCTCGTGCTCTCTGTCTCTCATTCTCTCTCTCTCAAATAAATAAATAAAATCTTTAAAAAAAATTAAAAGGTCACCCTCATAGAAACAGAGGTTGCCAGGGTCGGGGGTGGGAGGAATGGGGAGATGTTGGTCAAAGGGTACAATCTTTCAGTTGTAAGATGAGTAAGTTCTGGGGATCTAATGTCCAGCATGGTGACTGTAGTTAATAAAAAATGTCCCCTACCCTTAAATTTGCTGAGACAGTAGATTTAAGTGTTCTCACCACAAACACACACATTATCCTGTCGGGTAATGGAGATGTTAATTAGCTCAATTGTGGTAATCATTCCACAATGCATATGTATATCAAGTCATCTCATTATATACCTTAAATATATACAAATTTTCCTTGTCAATTATACCTCAATAAAGCTGGAAAAAATGAGAACTAAATAAAATATATTAAATTAAAAAATGTTTCCTCAGACAGGAAGGAGTTCCAGAACCTGAATGGAGCTAGAGTGACCCACTAGGTTGAGCTGAGAAGGCACAAGACGACAGGGTGTGAGGGGAAAGCAGATTTCTGACTGTTCTGGGTTTTGTCGGGCATGGGAGGGGGGTTGGGTTTTATTCTTACTGCAGTGGGAAATCCTTAAAGTCGAGAACTGGACTGACCACTGTAGCTTTAGTACCCAGGATGGATCGTCTGGGGCAAAAAAAAAAAAAAAAAAAAAAATGCAAATAAGGCCATCAAGTGATTATGTGAAGTCCAGGTACGGCAGAGGTAGGCTATGCATCTGTCAAAACTATTACCTCTTTTGGTGAACACTGGGTGGAGAATACACTGAGACACTATTTCCAGGCCTTCTGACAGTTAGGTGTGGCCAGGTGGCTGAGTGTTAGTCAATGAACTGTGAGCATAAATAATGGAACCCCAGCCAGGTCTGACACATAAAACCCTCCCATGCATTTTCCTCCAGGCGGACGTGAACTTCGGAGGCTACATTCCACAAATGGTGGGGCCACAGCTCGTTGAAGAAGAGAATCCCGAAACTCCAATTGGAGAAGAGCTGCCCACCCATTAGGAGCACCCACTTTGGACTTTACATGGGAAAGAAATGAATGTTAATGATCCTTGAGCCATGATAAATGTTTGGGTTTGTTCGTTTGTTCTAGCATTACCTTGACAGTAGCGGTTGAAGGTTTAGATGAGGGAGGTGTTTGCGGACATTTGATTGCCCAGGAGCCATGGGTGTGGCGGGCTGGTTAGAGTCCTGGGTGATACAGTGAACATCTCTCTTATTCTTCACAAATTTTACTCAGGAGCTAACCACTGATCATTAGCACCTCTCTGGCTCTTTCTGGGCTCAACTAATCCGTCTGGACACCTGCGTGTGCCCAGTACTTGTGAATTTGTGCTCCCCAGAACTGCCCTGTTCCCCAGGGACTGACTGCTTGATCCCAGTTGCCCGGGCAGCTCTAACTTGTGCATAATGATGTTCCGCACCCCATGTTTTATTTCTTGGGTTTTCCATCCTTTCATAAAAAATGCATGCTGGATGAAAGGTTTTACATACCAAACAGGCCAGAGATTTAGGGCAGCCAGCTTAGTGATTCAAAAATGTTTCTTTTTATTTTTTATTTTTATTACAGTTGCTCTGAAAGAAATCCCTATCGCTTGATATTAACAAATGTAGCCACCAAAGCAGATGCACATACCGAAAAACACCAGGAGAATTAATTACCTGCAGTTAGATGCCTTTCATCCTTTTTTTCCAAGGCAATGCTGCAAAGATGAGAGCTTTCCTGCAGTCAGTTGCTGAAGCTTCAGCCTTCTATTATTGCATGAGGACCCACCGGGGCAATGGAGATAACAAGAAACCTTCACCAGGGAGACCCCTGGGCATACTCTTCTGGCCAGATACATCCTGGAGAGACAGTTACCTTCTAATTTAACTAGAATCTAAATCTGAAGGAAATCCCAGAGGCATGAGCGCTAATAGTAAAAATAACACCTCACATGTGGGTAAAGAGCTTCACTTACAAAAGAGCTCACAAATCTGTTAACTCTGATGGCTTCTTCTGAGGGAGTGAGGCCCCTGGCATCTGAAATTTCTGCCTGCAGAACTTTGGCGCTAGGAACATGTTTCATAGTAGGACAGAGCTGGGCTGGGACCAGCCGGGGATGGAACTGGGACCTTGGTCGCAATATTCGCTATCATTTTTGTGTGCTTAGCACTTGCCAAGCACTATTTTTAGCACTGTACATACATGAAGTCATTTAAAGCTCTTAACATCCCGATGGTCTTATTATCTTTATATTACAGAGGACGGGACGGAAGAATGGAGATGAAGTAACACTGACTCGAGGAAACCAATCTAGTCGTGGTGGGGCTGGGATACGAATCCAGGAAGTCTAGATTCAGAACCCAGGGTCTTAAACATTGTGCTATTTTAGGGAAAAAAAATGCTGAATTTAGAGTTAGGGTCTTCAGATGCTAGCCCCAATTCTGCCATGAATAAGGTGTCTTAACCTGGACAATATGGTTCTCCCCTTCTTAAAAATAGCATCCTGCTTTTAACAGCGTGGGAGACGGTATCCAAGCCCTTGGGCTGTCACCTCCCGCACGG
Organism: Eumetopias jubatus; assembly: GCF_037043125.1. Taxonomy (NCBI): domain Eukaryota; kingdom Metazoa; phylum Chordata; class Mammalia; order Carnivora; family Otariidae; genus Eumetopias; species Eumetopias jubatus. The sequence goes on from NW_028274818.1 coordinate 91,979,214, forward strand.
GAGGGAGCTGAGTTTGGTCACATGGGTTGCTTTGGCCAATAGGACCATAGCAAGGGTGATGGGGTCATAAACTGGAAAATCGCTTGTGCGCTGGGAATCACCCTCTCTTGCTGTTCTCGGGAACCCCGTGACCCTTATATGAATGGGTCTAGTGATAAGACACACCTGAATCACCCCAGCTCACATGGAGACAGCCCCTAGACACGCGAATGAAATTACGCCAGCTTATCCAGTCCTAGGTGAGCCAGAGATTGGCCACGCCAATTCGGACCAGAAAAACCACCAAGCCAAAACACCCAATTGCAAGGAAGAAAAAAAAAATTCACCTCTTTGTTGCTTCAAGCCACCAAGTTTTGAGGGGGTTTGTTATGCAACAAAAACTGCCCGATACATTCAGTTAAGATTAGTTTCTGCTGTGAATGAGAGGTAATCCAACATGGCAGTGATTAAAAAAAAAAAAAAAAAAGAGTTTCCCTCTCAAGGAAATAAAGTCAAGATCAGGTAAGAAAGAATGGTGATCAACAGTGACCAGGCCCCTTTTCTGGGGCTTTTCTGCTTTATCATTCTTCACCCGCACCTGTGTCTTCTTCCACTTTGACTGCATTGACTCTAGCCATCAGTTCGGCATTCCTGTGCTTGGGGAGGAGGCAAAGAAAGACACACTCTGTCCTCTTAAAGATGCATCATAGAAATAATATTCTTTGGTAATAATGATTCTTTAACTTGCTTGCTATTAGTCAAAACTTAGTCACAAGATCACACGTAGTTGTGGAGGAAGTTGGCAGGTGTCTTTATTCTAGGAAGCCATGTGTGCAGGAATTTAGAAAAGGAGGATCTGTTAGTAAGGACTGATAATAATGGCAGCTGGGAGACTCCCTACAGTACCCGCTACATCCTTGCAGCCACCCGTGGTTGGGAGGAACTGCTTTCTTCTAGCCACTGACAGTGAGCTCAGCCAAGTGTGAGGGAGGATGTGATCTGTGGTGGTTACAGACCAGAAAGATACAAAGATCCTGTGAATGCAGAATCCACACAGGAAAAGACTCAAAGGCCAATACCTGGACAAGATGGACAGATAGACAGGATTGGGGTAAAAGTGATCAGGGGGTGGCAAGATCTGGATTGGGCAACTGGTCCTACAAAAGCAGCCGGTCCTTCCAGCCTTACCTCTAGCCAAGATCACCCTCACCTCCGGCCACCTACAGCATTCACTGGACCCAGACTTGCCAGTTGCCAGCATGGTGGAAGATCATGATCTCGAATATGTCAGAAACATGTCTTGCTCTGCATTCATAGTATTTCTGAAATGTAGATTCTAGGATTGAAAGGACATATTTTATCACTTAAATACTTGCACACTTTTCAAGGCAATTGTTTTAAAGCAAGTGCTTCTCACCAAAACTTATAAATGAACAAGAACTGTCGAAACCCTGGCCTACCCAGGGTGAGCACCGCCGTGATAATTCACTGGGATCATTCATTCCTATTTGTGGTCCCCCAGGCTGTGTGGTGGGGATCCCCCACAACATCACCCACTTAGCGTTGTTAGCTGTAGAGGGCACACCACGGCATCCGCTGCGTGGTAATGACCTTCCTGTGGGTGAAAATCACTGCCTCTCTGTGCGCGTGCATGCACACATGTTAGTTTAGTGGATGACCACCTTTTAGAATCCTTTGGGAATTCTTTTGTTCTTTAGAAGCTTTGTATATTTCGATTCCAAGATGGATGGCCTTCTAATACAGATTGAAGCCTGCATGCCCTCTTTCCACCTCAGAGGTTCTCCTCCTTGCCTGAATCTTAAGGCAAGATGGCCTTGTTCCTCAAGACTCACTTCAGATTAACCTCCTGAAGTCTTCCTTATCACCACACCTTGCCCTCACTTGCAGATGCATTTCGTGTCTCTCTTCTGCCTCTTCCCACAGGATCTTTTTCATAAACCTCCCTCCACTCACATTTTCCCACATGGTATGGGAACGTAGTATATGTCGAGTCGATTAAAAATAGATGAGTCTGGGGAAAAGGTTACTTCCAGAGACAGGGTAGTTTAGTGGTAAAGAGGAGGTAAAATCCCTGTCTCCACTGATTACCACCTGTGTCACCCAACCCTGGGCTTGCAACTGAACTCTAAGACTCAGTTTCCCCATTTGTAAAATAGGAATAATCATAGCACCATCACAAATTAAACGTGGTGTACATAAAAGTGCTTGTGTTTGATTTAACAATAAGGTTGTGACTTTGTTCAGTTAACATTTGTGAAGGAGAGCCCTGGGGTGTTGGGCGCTGAGCCACCTTTCAACAGAAGCCTGCAAGGAATGGTGAAATAAAGAAGTTTATTACTCACAGGTCCTGGAGGATGTGTGCAGCATGCAGGGTGCAGCAAAAAGAGCATGACAAAGCCCAAGGCACATGCCTTTATTAGGGTCCAGGGGTGGAGGGCTTTGGGGTTCCCAGACTAAGGGCAGAGTTATCAATATAAACCAAAAAGAGCAAGATTCCGGTAAGCCTTGAGGGGGTCTTATTTTAAAAGTACATAAGGGGAAGGCCCTGGGGGCAGGAGGAGAGTGGTTATCACGAGGGCGGCTGGGGGAGTCCTATCAGGAAGTCACATGACTCTGAGGGCTGCTGTGTGGGGCACTTGCTCAAGGGAAGGGCTGCTATCAGTACAAGGCTCCCACAGGCCACTTGGCCTTACCAAATGGATGCTGAGGCAGCAAAATTATGGAGGAGTTTAGCAAAACTCTCAACAAATAGCCTCAAGTTTTCTCAGTAATGACCTTGAACAAGTTTAATATATTCTTTCCCTGCAGACTGAGGAGTCAGGTTCATTCAGAGAAGGAAGGACTGAGTATGATATGCTCAAACTTGTGTTTTAGAAAAATCACTCATGGGCTTTATGTACCCCATATAAGCATAGATGGATATGCAAATGGTAGGTGGATGAGTGGGTGACGGGTGATGGGGGAATGGATGAATGAAAGGATGGAGAGATGGATTAATCAATGGAATGAATGGAGGAAAGATAGAAGAGAAACAATCTCAAGCAAGGATACCAACGCTAAGGCCACTTATCACTAATGACTGAACTTGGTAACCAAATGAGTTTGGAGGCAAAAAGAATCAAGGAAACAACTTCTAAATTCCGGCTTAAGTGATGGAGCTTGGTGGAGCCATTCAGAGAGAAAGGAAAAGGTTGCTTTCCTCACACCCTCCATTCACACAAACCATCTCTCTTTGAGCTCAATTCTATGACTTGTACTTGGGGCAGTAATCTGCCCAACTTTTGAGGTCCCTCCCTACTCTTATCCCTTCAAGATTCACCTTAGTACCCACCCGAATGCTAGGAATAAGAGAGTTCTAGAGAATTCTTATTGAATGATACCTCAAGAGTAAGTGTGCGGGGGCAAGGTGTCACAAGGGACATAGAACCCTCTCCACAAAGTCAGGATGGCCCCTGAAAGCAGAAGTGACCAACACATGCTCTGCCCAGCTATAACCAGGACCACATGGCCCAGCGTTCTTCTTAACAACTCAGAGCCCACCCTGAACAAAGAAACACCAAGTCCTTTAGGCTATGAGCATCAATCTTACATCAGTCCCTTTGGAAAGAGGCAAACAATTCCATGATTCTGAAAGAGAGAAAAATACATAGACCACTGTGAAAATGTTTCCATTAATCCTTGACAGAATGTTTTTAAAGATCAAGACAATGCAGATACCATATTTATAAAGTTACATTTTTTTAAAACCTAAAGCAATGAGCTTTACTCTGACACGATGCCTTTCCTCCGTGTTTTATGTGACAATGTCCTTTCTGTATGAACTAATGATAATAAATGATATTTCTTACATCTTTTTTTAAAGATTTTATTTATTTATTTGAGAGAGAGAATGAGATAGAGAGAGAGAGCATGAGAGGGGGGAGGGTCCGAGGGAGAAGCAGACTCCCTGCTGAGCAGGGAATCCGATGCGGGACTCGATCCCGGGACTCCAGGATCATGACCCGAGCTGAAGGCAATCGCCTAACCAACTGAGCCACCCAGGCGCCCCTTACATCTTTCTAATAACCTATTCAGCAAAATTTAATTAATGTGACTCATTTTATTTTTTATTTAAGTTTAATGACAGTGGATATTGGTCACTAACCAGATACCCCCCTAAGCACTCAACATGTAATAACTAATTGAATCTTCAGAACAGCCTTATAAAGTAGGTAATATTATTATTTCTACCTTGAGTTGCACAAACACCAGCAGTGTTAGGTGACTTGTCCGGAGTCCTAAGGATCTGGGTTACAGACTTGATGGTACCTGCCAAGACATAGCAAGCTTGTTCTAGTTTACCCATTCATTTCCTCATGTATTCATTCAACTAGCATTTACCAAACCTATAATGTGCCTGGTACAGTGCTAGGTACAGCAGAGAAGACAGACAAGGTCCCTGCTTTCCTGAAACTTAGAGTATATCTCAGGAAAGACACAAAAAAACACTTTGATTGGGAACTCCAATGGAGGCCAAAGACTTCTAGGCCATGGTAATATGTGATAGACTTTCTAGTGGGAGGACTGAATAGGTTAAAAGTTCTTCCTTTCAGAGACTCACTTTAAAAATACCTCTTTTTTCCCCTCCAGAAGGTCTCCCTTTGTCTTCTTATTGGAATTGGCTTTTCATAAATCTGGAATTTGTGGAGAAGCACCCCATACTAGCTTGAAAAAAAATAAATTGTTCAGACCAGGAAAAGAGGCAGGGCAGGCCATGAAAGCTTCCTCTAACCTAGGAAAAAGGAGTCCTTAAAGATCACATGTGAATAAGGTGGAAGTGATTTCATTTTTCTCTCTACCTACTGCCTCATACCAAATGGATTGAGTCCAGTCCCAGTGCATTGAATGGACTGTACAAAAGGGAGCTGGATCACAGAATTCTTAAGTTTCAATTGTTCTCAGACTTCACTACATACATACCAAAATAACCTGAGCAGGTGGATTAAAAAATACAGATTCTAACTCCGTAGTTCTAAACTGTTGCTCTCACATCTGTAATTTTAACATTCTCCCAAGGCGATTCTCATGCACATCAAAGTGCATGTAATGATATATTTATCTGTTCTCTCCTGCTTTATGCCTTCACGCTGTGGGCTCATTTTCTCTCTCTTTCTTTACCTTCCCCCATGTGCATGCTATGGTGCATTCATTTCAATCTTGGGGGCCAGCTGGTGATCACATTGGGATTTGGGCTTAGGAGGCAGTAGAAAGGCTCACAGTTCTTTAGAATGTGCTATATTCTTTATTATTCCAGCTCTTCCTGAGATCCTTCCATTGGGTATTGGCCATTGGGTGCCATTGGGTTCCCTAACATCAAAATGATGTCTTGTTTGCAATTGATATTGCTGTTTGTGTCACGACTTCTCAGGAACCCAAGAGGAGATAATGGGATTGTTAGAGCAAGTGCTAGACAACTGTGCCTTAGCTGAATTCCATCAGAAGCCCCTATTCCTTCTGATAGCCCTATCCAGCCCAGTTTGCCAGGTGGTCGGCACTTGGGCTCTGCAAAACATAGATGATGGCCTTCAGGGAATTAGGAAGGACGTCATCATCCCACAGACCAGAACTGTCAGTTTTGGATCTCTTCCAAGATCCAAATCATGCTAACATCTGGCATAGTTTAGCACATGGAAGGGTTAGATTTGGTCTCTAGCTCTGTCCTGGGCAAAGTCTCTTGAGAGTCTAGATCCCAATCGGCAGAAGATCTTGTCCACTGCCTATATTATGATAATTCTATTCGTTTCTGAGGACAGGACAGGTTCATTTTAATCCAGCCAGTATTATGGATTGGAGTCAAGGATTTGGAGTACATGGAATTCCCTACCTCAGGTTCTTCTCCCTTTCCTTTTTTGCTTTTATTCACAGTTGTGGAGCTCACATACCACTAAGCCTGTTCAGGTTGGTGGAATTGGGTGACCCAGAGTGTAGGTTCAAGTACATAAGGCAAGGGGCGCCTGGGTGGCTCAGGTGTTAAGCGTCTGCCTTCGGCTCGGGTCATGATCTCAGGGTCCTGGGATTGAGCCCTGCATCGGGCTCCCTGCTCAGCCGGAAACCTGCTTCTCCCTCTCCCACTCCCCCTGCTTGTGTTCCCTCTCACACTGTGTCTCTCTCTGTCAAATAAATAAAATCTTTAAAAAAAATAAATGGACAACTAGGAACAGGGGGAATCATTGTAGAGAGAATATCTTGTTCTATTGGATTACACCTCAGTGTTCACATCTGTAAAGCAGGGCCAGCCCTGTCTCGCACTAAGTGCTTAACTCAGGGTTTGGCTCATAACAAGCACAACAGGTGGCATCCTGATCTCACGGTTGAGGTTGTTGTTAAAGTTCTAACAAATTTATCTCAAACCCAAGAGATGAAACAGAAATAAAAAGGCAAGTTCTTGTACCACTCTGGCTCAGGTTTGCCCAGGAACCTGAAGAAGCATAGTTAGCAGGGAGGCAGGCTTCAGTGTTAGCAGGTAAACAGAAAACTATGGTTCAGACTTTGAAAGGAGAACTTCTAATGAAAGGAAAAGATTTAAAAAAAAAAAAAACAAACAAGGTTTTATCTTGTAGTTAGAACAGAAACAGTAGGAAAGAGAAATAAAAGGGGAAAGCAGATGAGGCAGATCCTATTAGGCTCCAGTAAACAGCCTTAGCCCTGCATGTGGGAGAGGAAATGCAGGGTGAATTTGAGAGGCAGCTTTTAGTTCTGAAATCCTGGCAGGATCCACATGAAAGAAGCAGGGGAATGTCAGAGGAAGTAGGGAGAGACCCTGCTGCTGCAGGAAAAGCTGATGGCCACAAGAGGTGTTTACACTCACGTCTAAGTGGGAAGTTTCCCAAGGCCTGAGAAATTCATAAGCTAAGAGAGGCAAAGTTGTAAGCAAGCAATAGAGAAAATAGGCTTTCAGGAAATCTGAGGAGATAGCTATTTGAGAAGTATCCCTCAACAGTACCCCATCTCTGAAATCTGAGGACTTGGAGGCCAGGACCCTGGACAGCTCATATACAAGTTAGCATTGGAATGCCAAGAATTTAGGGGACAGAGGAAATAGGGCATTTTAAATATGAAAAACATTCAATATGAGAAATAGGTACCAAAAGAAAGATGTAAAATTAAAGGTATCTCTTTTGCACATTTCCCAAACTTGGTTAGAATAATAACTAATGATAGTTAGTGTTTACTGGGCATTAATGAGGTCCCCGGTGCTCCTGTAAGCCCTTATGACATGGATTATTTCATTTCATCTTTAGGGGTATGCATTTTACACATTTCAGTAGAGAAGGCAGACAGGTGGTGAAATTTTTCTTTGGGATTTGAGAAACATGACGTCACAATCAATCTTTTGATTGGAGATGTTTACTTGGGTTTTAAGTTCACAAGACTCCAGACGACTCTGACTGATTGACCCATATGTACTGAAACTGGAATATCATTTTTTTTATTTGCTTTGCTCTCCCTACCTGCTTGCTGCCCTCAAATAAAAATGAGATTACTTTTTATAGTCTATGGCTGTTAACAGCAATCAGATGGAAATTGGAAGAAGCATTTGGAGTGTGTCTGAAAATACCTTTTTTGAGGAGGAGGAGGAGGAGGAGGAGGAAGATGTTATTGTAAAAGGAAATTTGTATTCACTCTAAGATCCTGATAGTTCCAGAACTTTGTAAAGATGGGATATAGGAGACAAATGGGTTTTGAAGTACCTAATTTTAAGAGGCTAAAGAAATAATATCAGTTCAAAGGGAAAATAAGAAGATTCCAGCTGCCTAACTAATATGGCAATCGAAATCTTACCAGCTACCTGAGGCATCTAGCTGTGACAAAGCAAAATAAGAAGGTTACAAGGAGTAGAAGTGACTTTGTCTATTATTTTCATCTTTGATGCTTCTCTGGAAACAGAATTGTTTGGGAAAAGGAAGACATATACAGTGTTAGCTTTAATAAAGAAATATTGAATGTATTTTACATGCAGAAGATCCTATTATATTTGGTCCATCCTATTATTTCAAGAACATTGTATAACCTTCTCTGGAGAAAATGCATGGATACATAACCGAGCATCATTTGTACAAACATACTGGACCATTAACATTACCTTGAGATGCAGACTAGAATCATCTGGAAAACTTTCCCATAACTACAAAAAAAGGAGTTAAAATAGGAATAAATTCTAGGGCTCCATGTGGCTCCATCTTGACATGAGATCATTTAGGTAATAATAGTTTCCATTGTTCTGCATATGCACATTAAGCAAGGCAGCATTCTACATTCATTCATACATTATCTCGTTTAATCCTTAGGGTTAGGGCAACCCTATGAGATAGGCACTATTATTAAATCTGGTCCAAGCCACCTGTCATCACCCCCATTTCACTGATGCCCTCCTAGTTTTCTGACAATGCATCCCTCAGAAGGATCCATTTGGAATGCAAGTTACAGCATATCCCCCCTCTGCTCAAACCCCTCCAATCACTCCTGATTGTGATGGGCACAAAAGCCAAGTTCCCTATTTTGCCCTATAAATTCCTATATGATCAAATTCTTTAAAACTTGCCCAACCTCACCTCTTGATGTCACCTTCCTTCCTCACCCCAGTTCAGCCACACTGGCTTCCTCATTGTTTCCTGAATATGCTCCCAGCCTAGGGCTATCTGGCTTTCTGGATGACACCCCCAGCCAGACAACCACTAACCACATGGCTAATTCACTCCTCATTCCAATTTATTTGCTCAGATGTCACCTTCTTAATGAGGCCTATTCCAATCACTTTATTTTTTCAAAATACTTAATTAAATATTCTAATATTTAAAATGCCATACCCCCATGCACCAATCTTCCTCATATACTTTGCCTTGCTCTACTATGGCATAGCACTTAATTTATGTATTTATTGTATTTGTTATTCATTATCTATTTCCCCATACAGGTATGTAGTTTCCAAGAGAATAGACATTTGGTTTTGCTTTATTCAGGAATGTATCCCAGGCACCTAAAACAGTGCCTGGCACATAAAGATATTCAATAGTCACTTGTGGAGAGAATAAACTAGTTCCAGTTTTACAATGAAGAAACTAAAAGTATGACATCGAATGATTCAGGGACTGGCTCAAGGTCAAAACCCAGTATGACTCATAGAACCAGCATACTAATCCCCTCAAAAAAACACAACTTTCACCAAAATGTGAGTTAAAGGTGATTTATATCAAAAATCCCCCTCGCACTACATCCTATCCCTGTAGACTCCCTCTCACATAGATAGGAGACTATGTCTTGCATAGAAACAGATAGATGATAAGTAGATAGATTATACATAGATAGATAGACAGATAAGGAGATAGAAAGATAGATGATAGAAATTTACAACATAAATTCATTGCTCTATCGTAACTACCCTGATTTACACAAAAGGGCCCAGACCCAACTTTGGCAAGAACTAGAGGCTGAGAAAGAATGAGAAGTGATTCATGCCAGAACTCTTAGTGGGGCAGAGATGAGCCTCTGAGTACTAATATATTTTTTTCCTTTTTTTAAGATTCTTTATTATTTTTTTAATGATTTTTATTGTTATGTTAATCACCATATATTACATCATTAGTTTTTGATGTGTTCCATGATTCATTGTTTGTGCATAAAACCCAGTCCTCCATGCAGAATATGCCCTCTTTAATACCCATCACGAGGCTAACCCATCCCCCCAACACCCTCCCCTCTAAAACCCTCAGTTTGTTTTTCAGAGTCCATAGTCTCTAATGGTTCGTCTCCTCTCCGACTTACTCCACTTCATTCTTCCCCTCCTGCTATCTTCTTCTTCTTTCTTTTTTCTTAACATATATTGCATTACTTGTTTCAGAAGTACAGATCCGTGATTCATCAGTCTTGTACAATTCACAGTGCTCACCATAGCACATACCCTCCCCAATGTCCATCACCCAGCCACCCAATCCCTCCCACCCCCTACCACTCCAGCAACCCTCAGTTTGTTTCCTGAGATTAAGAATTCCTCATATCAGTGAGGTCATATGATACATTTCTCTGATTGACTTATTTCACTCAGTATAACACCCTCCAGTTCCATCCACGTCATTGCAAATGGCAAGATCTCATTCCTTTAGATGGCTGCATAATATTCCATTGTGTATATATACCACCTCTTCTTTATCCATTCATCTGTCGATGGACATCTTGGCTCTTTCCAAACTTTGGCTATCGTGGACATTGTTGCTCTAAACATTGGGGTGCACGTACCCCTTCGGATCCCTACATTTGTATCTTTGGGGTAAATACCCAGTAGTGCATTACTGGATCGTATGGTAGCTCTATTTTCAACTGTTTGAGGAACCTCCATACTGTTTTCCAGAGTGGTTGCACCAGCTTGCATTCCCACCAACAGTGTAGGAGGGTTCCCCTTTCTCTGCATCCCCGCCAACATCTGTCGTTTCCTGACTTGTTAATTTTAGCCATTCTGACGGGTGTGAGGTGGTATCTCATTGAGGTTTTGATTTGGATTTCCCTGATGCCGAGTGATGTGGAGCACTTTTTCATGTGTCTGTTGGCCATTTGGATGTCTTCTTTGGAAAAATGTCTGTTCATGTCTTCTGCCCATTTCTTGTTTGGATTATTTGTTCTTTGGGTGTTGAGTTTGATAAGTTCTTTATAGATTTTGGATACTAGCCCTTTATCTTATAGGTCATTTGCAAATTCTCCCATTCTGTCGGTTGTCTTTAGGTTTTGTTGACTGTTACTTTTGCTGTGCAAAAGCTTTTTATCCTGATGAAATCCCAATAGTTCATTTTTGCCCTTGCTTCCCTTGCCTTTGGCGATGTTTCTAGGAAGAATTTGCTGCGGCTGAGGTCGAAGAGGTTGCTGCCTGTGTTCTCCTTTAGGATTTGATGGACTCCTGTCTCACGTTTAGGTCTTTCAACCATTTGGAGTCTATTTTTGTGTGTGGTGTAAGGAAATGGTCCAGTTTCATTCTTCTGCATGTGGCTGTCCTATTTTCCCAACACCATTTGTTGAAGAGACTGTCTTTTTTCAACTGGACATTCTTTCCTGCTTTGTCAAAGATGAGTTGACCATAGAGTTGAGGGTCCATTTCTGAGCTCTCAATTCTGTTCCATTGATCTATGTGTCTGTTTTTGTGCCAGTACCATACTGTCTTGATGATGACAGCTTTGTAATAGAGCTGGAAGTCCGGAATTGTGATGCCGCCAGCTTTGCTTTCCTTTTTCAATATTCTTCTGGCTATTCGGGGTCTCTTCTGGTTCCATACAAATTTTAGGATTATTTGTTCCATTTTTTGAAAAAGGTGGATGGTATTTTGATGGGGATTGCATTGAATGTGTAGATTGCTCTAGGTAGCATGGACATCTTCATGATGTTGGTTCTTCCAATCCATGAGCATGGAACGTTTTTCCATTTCTTTTTGTCTTCTTCAATTTCTTTCATGAGTATTTTTTTTTTCTCTTTAAACTTTTTATTTTGAAAAAAATGTAGGTTCACATGCAGTTGGTTTTTTTTTTTAATTTTTTTATTGTTATGTTAATCACCATATATTACATCATTAGTTTTTGGTGCAGTGTTCCATGATTCATTGTTTGTTCATAACACCCAGTGCTCCATGCAGAACGTGCCCTCCTCAATACCCATCACCAGGCTAACCCATCCCCCTACCCCCCTCCCCTCTAGAACCCTCAGTTTGTTTTTCAGAGTCCATCATCTCTCATGGTTCGTCTCCCCCTCTGACATACTCCCCTTTTCTTCCTCTCCTGTTATCTTCTTCTTTTTCTTTTTTCTTAAAATATGTTGCGTTATTTGTATCAGAAGTACAGATCTGTGATTCAACAGTCTTGCACAATTCACAGCGCTCACCGTAGCACATACCCTCCCCAATGTCTATCACCCAGCCACCCCATCCCTCCCACCCCCAACCACTCCAGTAACACTCAGTTTCTTTCCTGAGATTAAGAATTCCTCATATCAGTGAGGTCATGTGATACATGTCTTTCTCTGATTGACTTATTTCACTCAGCATAACACCCTCCAGTTCCATCCACGTCCTTGCAAATGGCAAGATCTCATTCCTTTTGATGGCTGCATAATATTCCATTGTGTATATATACCACCTCTTCCTTATCCATTCATCTGTCGATGGGCATCTTGGCTCTTTCCACAGTTTGGCTATGGTGGACATTGCTGCTATAAACATTGGGGTACACATACCCCTTTGGGTCCCTACGGTTGTATCTTTGGGGTAAATACCCAGTAGTGCAATTGCTGGATCGAACGGTAGCTCTAATTTCAACTGTTTGAGGAACCTCCATACTGTTTTCCAGAGGGGTTGCACCAGCTTGCATTCCCACCAACAGTGTAGGAGGGTTCCCCTTTCTCCACATCCCCGCCAACATCTGTCATTCCCTGACTCGTTAATTTTAGCCATTCTGACGGGTGTGAGGTGGTATCTCATTGAGGTTTTGATTTGGATTTCCCTGATGCCGAGCGATGTTGAGCACTTTTTCATGTCCCTGTTGGCCATTTGGAGGTCTTCTTTGGAGAAATGTCTATTCATGTCTTCTGCCCATTTCTTGGTTGGATTATTTGTTCTTTGGGTGTTGAGTTTGATAAGTTCTTTATAGATTTTGGATACTAGCCCTTTATCTGATATGTCATTTGCAAATATTTTCTCCCATTCTGTCGGTTGTCTTTTGGTTTTGTGGACTGTTTCTTTTGCTGTGCAAAAGCTTTTTATCTTGATGAAATCCCAATAGTTCATTTTTGCCCTGGCTTCCCGTGCCTTTGGCGATGTTTCTAGGAAGAAGTTGCTGCGGCTAAGGTCGAAAAGGTTGCTACCTCTGTTCTCCTTTAGGATTTTGATGGACTCCTGTCTCACGTTTAGGTCTTTCAACCATTTGGAGTCTATTTTTGTGTGTGGTGTAAGGAAATGGTCCAGTTTCATTCTTCTGCATGTGGCTGTCCAATTTTCCCAACACCATTTGTTGAAGAGACTGTCTTTTTGCCATTGGACATTCTTTCCTGCTTTGTCAAAGATAAGTTGACCATAGAGTTGAGGGTCCATTTCTGGGCTCTCGATTCTGTTCCATTGATCAATGTGTCTGTTTTTGTGCCAGTACCATACTGTCTTGATGATGACAGCTTTGTAATAGAGCTGGAAGTCCGGAATTGTGATGCCGCCAGCTTTGCTTTTCTTTTTCAGTATTCCTCTGGCTATTCTGGGTCTCTTCTGGTTCCATACAAATTTTAGGATTATTTGTTCCATTTCTTTGAAAAAGGTGGATGGTATTTTGATGGGGATTGCATTGAATGTGTAGATTGCTCTAGGTAGCATTGACATCTTCACAATGTTGATTCTCCCAATCCATGAGCATGGAACGTTTTTCCATTTCTTTGTGTCTTCCTCAATTTCTTTCCTGAGTATTTTATAGTTTTCTGAGTACAGATCCTTTGCCTCTTTGGTTAGATTTATTCCTAGGTATCTAATGGTTTTGGGTGCAATTGTAAATGGGATCGATTCCTTGATTTGTCTCTCTTTTCTGTCTTGTTGTTGGTGTATAGGAATGCCACTAATTTCTGTGCATTGATTTTATATCCTGCTACTTTACTGAATTCCTGTATGAGTTCTAGCAGTTTTGGGGTGGAGTCTTTTGGGTTTTCCACATACAGTATCATATCATCTGCAAAGAGTGAGAGTTTGACTTCCTCTTTGCCGATTTGGATGCCTTTGATTTCTTTTTGTTGTCTGATGGCTGTGGCTAGGACTTCTAATACTATGTTGCATAGCATTGGTGAGAGTGGACATCCCTGCCACGTTCCTGACCTTAGGGGAAAAGCTCTCAGCCTTTCCCCATTGAGAATGATATTCGCTGCAGGTTTTTCATAGATGGCTTTTATGATATTGAGGTATGTACCCTCTATCCCTATACTCTGAAGAGTTTTGATCAAGAAAGGATGTTGTACTTTGTCAAATGCTTTTTCTGCATCTATTGAGAGGATCATATGATTCTTGTTCTTTCTTTTGTTAATGTATTGTATCACGTTGATTGATTTGCGGATGTTGAACCAGCCTTGCAGCCCAGGAATAAATCCCACTTGGTCATGGTGAATAATCCTTTTAATGTACTGTTGGATCCTATTGGCTAGTATTTTGGTGAGAATTTTTGCATCCATGTTCATCAAGGATATTGGTCTGTAATTCTCTTTTTTGATGGGGTCTTTGTCTGGTTTTGGGATCAAGGTAATGCTGGCCTCATAAAATGAGTTTGGAAGTTTCCCTTCCATTTCTATTTTTTGGAACAGTTTCAGGAGAATAGGTATTAATTCTTCTTTAAATGTCTGATAGAATTCCCCTGGGAAGCCATCTGGGCCTGGGCTTTTGTTTCTTGGGAGATTTTTGATGACTGTTTCAATTTCCTTAGTGGTTATAGGTCTGTTCAGGTTTTCTATTTCTTCCTGGTTCAATTTTGGTAGTTGATACATCTCTAGGAATGCACCCATTTCTTCCAGGTTATCTAATTTGCTGGCATAGAGTTGCTCATACTATGTTCTTATAATTGTTTGTATTTCTTTGGTGTTGGTTGTGATCTCTCCTCTTTCATTCATGATTTTGTTGATTTGGGTCATTTCTCTTTTCTTTTTGATCAGTCTGGCCAGGGGTTTATCAATCTTGTTAATTCTTTCAAAGAACCAGCTCCTAGTTTCGTTGATCTGTTCTACTGTTCTTTTGGTTTCTAGTTCATTGATTTCTGCTCTGATCTTTATGATTTCTCTTCTCCTGCTGGGTTTAGGCTTTATTTGCTGTTCTTTCTCCAGCTCCTTTAGGTGTAGGGTTAGGTTGTGTATTTGAGACCTCTCTTGTTTCTTGAGAAAGGCTTGTATTGCTATATACTTTCCTCTCAGGACTGCCTTTGCTGTATCCCAAAGATTTTGAACAGTTGTGTTTTCATTTTCATTGGTTTCCAGGAATTTTTTTAATTCTTCTTTGATTTCTTGGTTGACCCATTCATTCTTTAGTAGGATGCTCTTTAGCCTCCATGTATTTGAGTTCTTTCCGACTTTCCTCTTGTGGTTGAGTTCTAGTTTCAAAGCATTGTGGTCTGAAAATATGCAGGGAATGATCCCAATTTTTGGTACCGATTGAGACATGATTTGTGACCTAGGATGTGATCAATTCTGGAGAATGTTCCATGGGCACTAGAGAAGAATGTGTATTCCTTTGCTTTGGGATGGAATGTTCTGAATATGTCTGTGAAGTCCATTTGGTCCAGTGTGTCATTTAAAGTCTTTATTTCCTTGTTTATCTTTTGCTTAGATGATCTGTCCATTTCAGTCAGGGGGGTGTTAAAGTCCCCCATTATTATTGTATTGTTGTCAATGTGTTTCTTTGCTTTCGTTATTAATTGCCTTATATAATTGGCTGCTCCCATGTTCGGGGCATAGATATTTACAATTGTTAGGTCTTCTTGTTGGATAGACCCTTTAAGTAGGATATAGTGTCCTTCCTCATCTCTTATTACAGTCTTTGTTTTAAAATCTAGTTTGTCTGATATAAGGATTGCCACCCCAGCTTTCTTTTGGTGTCCATGAGCATGGTAAATGGTTTTCCACCCCCTCACTTTCAATCTGGGGGTGTCTTTGGGTGTAAAATGAGTCTCTTGCAGACAGCATATTGATGGGTCTTGTTTTTTAATCCAATCTGATAGCTTGCGTCTTTTGATTGGGGCATTTAGCCCATTTACATTCAGGGTAACTATTGAAAGGTATGAATTTAGTGCCATTGTATTACCTGTAAGGTGACTGTTAACTGTCTGTTGTCTGTGTTCGTTTCTGCTCTTTGCTGCTTTTAGGTTCTCTCTTTGCTTAAAGGACCCCTCTCAATATTTCTTGGAGGGCTGGTTTCGTGTTTGCAAATTCCTTTAGTTTTTGTTTGTTCTGGAAGCTTTTTATCTCTCCTTCTATTTTCAATGATAGCCTAGCTGGATATAGTATTCTTGGCTGCATATTTTTCTCATTTAGTGCTCTGAAGATATCTTGCCAGTCCTTTCTGGCCTGCCAGGTCTCTGTGGATAGGTCTGTTGCCAATCTAATGTTTCTACCATTGTAGGTTACATATCTCTTCTCCCAAGCTGCTTTCAGGATTTTCTCTTTGTCTCTGAGACTCGTAAGTTTTACTATTAGATGTCGGGGTGTTGACCTATTATTATTGATTTTGAGAGGGGTTCTCTGTGCCTCCTGGATTTTAATGCCTGTTTCCTTCCTCACATTAGGGAAGTTCTCTGCTATAATTTGCTCCAATATACCTTCTGCCCCTCTCTCTCTCTCTTCTTCTTCTGGGATCCCAATTATTCTAATGTTGTTTCGTCTTATCGTATCACTTATCTCTCGAATTCTGCCCTCGTGATCCTGTAGTTGTTTCTCTCTCTTTTTCTCAGCCTCTTTATTTTCCATCATTTGGTCTTCTATATCGCTGATTCTCTCTTCTGCCTCATTTATCCTAGCATTTAGTGCCCCCATTTTTGATTGCACCTCATCAATAGCCTTTTTGATTTCGACTTGGTTAGATTTTAGTTCTTTTATTTCTCCAGAAAGGGTTTCTCTAATAACTTCCACCCTTTTTTCAAGCCCAGCTAGTATCTTTAAAGTCATGATTCTGAACTCTAGGTCTGACATCGTACTAATGTCCGTATTGAGTAGGTCCCTGGCTGACGGTACTACCTCTTGTTCTTTTTGCTGAGGTGATTTCTTTCGTCTTGTCATTTTGTCCAGAGGAGAATAGATGAATGAGAGAA
This sequence comes from Eumetopias jubatus, assembly GCF_037043125.1. NCBI lineage: Eukaryota > Metazoa > Chordata > Mammalia > Carnivora > Otariidae > Eumetopias > Eumetopias jubatus. The sequence goes on from NW_028274818.1 coordinate 91,996,040, forward strand.
CAAAATGCTAACAGGTTTACAACGTCCCCAGCAAATATACTGTATACAAATCAGAAAAGACCTGAAACCAGGGGAAAAGAAAGGGAAAGAAAGAAAAAAGAAAGAGAAAAAGAAAAAAAAAAAGAAAAAAAAAGATAAAAACAAAAACAAACAATACAAAAAAGGCAGAATATGATCAAATATGATCAGGCTAGTGCATAGATCAGTGCCACACACTAGATTTTGGGCGTATTTTGGTCTGTTAGAAAAAAGTGCCTCCTAAAATTTTAAAGGAAGAAAGACATATATGTACAAAATAAGGGTTGATACAATGAAGGGATGGAAGATGACTGTAAAGATGAAAATTATAAAAGATCTTATAAAAGGACTTGGTAAGATAAGTTGTTTGAAAAAAGAAAGAAGATTTAAGAAAAAAAAAAAGGAAAAAGGGAGAGAATGTGATCAGGCAGGAGACTAGAACAAAGCCATACACTAGTGATTTAGGGTATATTTTGATCTGTTAGAAGAAACTGTACCTCAAAATTTTAAAGAGAGAACAACATATATATATGCCAAAAATAAGGGTAACTACTATGAAGGGATAAAATATGACTCTAAAAATGAAAAATAAAAAATGTTTTGTTTTTTTTTTAAAAAAGGGATTTATAAGATGTTGGTTGAAAAAGGGAAAAATAAAAATAAAAAAAAACAGTCAACAAAAATTAACTTTGATGAAATAATGAATCATGGTAAAAAAAAAAAAAAAAAAAAAAACATGAATCTATGTGCAGTATTCCCCTAGCGCTGGAGTTCTCCTATTCTCCTTGATCGATCAACTTGGTCTTGGCTTGCTGGGTGTTTGTGCTGATCTTCTGGGGGAGGGGCCTGTTGCTGTGGTTTCCAAATGTCTTTGCCGGAGGCAGAATTGCCCCGCCCTTGTCGGTCCGGGCTAAGGAAGCTGCTCCGGTTTGCTCTCAGGAGCTTTTGTTCCCTGCAAGCTCTCGGTACAGCTTTGGAGGACCAGGGCAGAAATGGTGGCCTCCCAATCTCCACTCGGAGGAGCCGAGAACTCGGGGCCCCGCTCCTCAGTGTGCCCCCAGAGAAAAGCAGTCACTTCCGTGTCCCCGGTCTCTGGCCGCACTCCGTGCTCACCCGGCCTGTGATCGAGCGTTGCTATCTCTGGCACCCGACCCCGCGCGGAGTCTCCAAACCCAGCAGATCCCTGCAGTGCGTTCCCGCACCGCTCCTCCCCGGGAAGGAAGGGGAGTCTCCCCGGATCTGCTGCTTGTTGGGTCCCTGCTGGGGGAGCCGTGCCCCGACTGGGCCGCAGATCACGGTTTATGGCAACCCCGAGCTGAGAGCCCGCGCCTCTGCTCCGTATCTGCAGCCGGCTTCCCTGCTCTGATACCTGGGAGCTCTGGCGCACTCAGGCACCCCCGGTCTCTCTGTGACCCCAAGGGTCCTGAGACCACACTGTCCCGGGAGGATTCCACCCCCCGCTTAGCCACTGCAGCGACGTCCCTCCGCCGAGCCAACTTCTAAAAGGTCCGATTTTGTGCTCCGCGGCTCTATCACTTGCCAGAAGCGGCCGGCGGAGGCCCCTCCCCCGCCGTCTATCCTCCCGAATATCACCTCGGATTCACTTCTCCGCACGCCCTACCTTCCAGTAAGTGGTCGCTTCTCTGTTCAGAGAGTTGTTGCTACTCTCCTGTTCGATCTCCTGTTGAGTTCGTAGGTGTTCAGAATGGTTTGATCCCTATTCAGCTGGATTCCTGAGATCAGACGAAATCTAGGTCTCCTACTCCTCCGCCATCTTGCTCCGCCTCCTTCCTTTCATGAGTATTTTATAATTTTCTGAGTACAGATCCTTTGCCTCTTTGGTTAAATTTATTCCTAGGTATCTTATGGTTTTGGGTGCAATTATAAATCGGATCGACTCCTTGATTTGTCTCTCTTCTGTCTTGTTGTTGGTGTATAGGAATGCCACTGATTTCTGTGCATTGATTTTATAGCCTGCTACTTGACTGAATTCCTGTATGAGTTCTAGCAGTTTTGGGGTGGAGTCTTTTGGGTTTTCCACATACAGTATCATATCATCTGCAAAGAGTGAGAGTTTGACTTCCTCTTTGCCGATTTGGATGCCTTTGATTTCTTTTTGTTGTCTGATTGCTGTGCTTAGGACTTCTAATACTATGTTGAATAGCAGTGGTGAGAGTGGACATCCCTGCCACGTTCCTGACCCCATTGAGAATGATATTCGCTGTAGGTTTTTCATAGATGGCTTTTATGATATTGAGGTATGTACCCTCTATCCCTATACTCTGAAGAGTTTTGATCAAGAAAGGATGCTGTACTTTCTCAAATGCTTTTACTGCATCTATTGAGAGGATCATATGATTCTTGTTCTTTCTTTTGTTAATGTATTGTATCACGTTGATTGATTTGCGGATGTTGAACCAGCCTTGCAGCCCAGGGATAAATCCCACTTGGTCATGGTGAATAATCCTTTTAATGTACTGTTGGATCCTATTGGCTAGTATTTTGGTGAGAATTTTTGCATCCATGTTCATCAAGGATATTGGTCTGTAATTCTCCTTTTTCATGGGGTCTTTGTCTGGTTTTGGGATCAAGGTAATGGTGGCCTCCTAAAATGAGTTTGGAAGTTTTCCTTCCATTTCTATTTTTTGGAACAGTTTCAGGAGAATAGGTATTAATTCTTCATTAAATGTCTGATAGAATTCCCCTGGGAAGCCATCTGGCCCTGGGCTTTTGTTTCTTGGGAGATTTTTGATGACTGCTTCCATTTCCTTAGTGGTTATAGATCTGTTCAGGTTTTCTATTTCTTCCTGGTTCAATTTTGGTAGTTGATACATCTCTAGGAATGCACCCATTTCTTCCAGGTTATCTAATTTGCTGGCGTGGAGTTGCTCATACTATGTTCTTATAATTGTTTGTATTTCTTGGGTGTTGGTTGTGATCTCTCCTCTTTCATTCATGATTTTGTTGATTTGGGTCATTTCTCTTTTCTTTTTGATCAGTCTGGCCAGGGGTTTATCAATCTTGTTAATTCTTTCAAAGAACCAGCTCCTAGTTTCGTTGATCTGTTCTACTGTTCTTTTGGTTTCTAGTTCATTGATTTCTGGTCTGATCTTTATTATTTCTCTTCTCCTGCTGGGTTTAGGCTTTATTTGCTGGTTTTTCTCTAGCTCCTTTAGGTGTAGGGTTAGGTTGTATATTTGAGACCTTTCTTGTTTCTTGAGAAAGGCTTGTATTGCTATATACTTTCCTCTTAGGACTACCTTTGCTGTACCTCAAAGATTTTGAACAGTTATGTTTTCATTTTCATTGGTTTCCATGAATTTTTTTAATTCTTCTTTAATTTCCTGGTTGACCCATTCATTCTTTAGTAGGATGCTCTTTAGCCTCCATGTATTTGAGTTCTTTCTGACTTTCCTTTTGTGATTGAGTTCTAGGTTCAAAGCATTGTGGTCTGAAAATATGCAGGGAATGATCCCAATCTTTTGGTACCGGTTGAAACCTGATTTGTGACCTAGGATGTGATCAATTCTGGAGAATGTTCCATGGGCACTAGAGAAGAATGTGTATTCCGTTGCTTTGGGATGGAATGTTCTGAATATGTCTGTAAAGTCCTTTTAGTCCAGTGTGTCATTTAAAGTCTTTATTTCCCTGTTTATCTTTTGCTTAGATGATCTGTCCATTTCAGTCAGGGGGGTGTTAAAGTCCCCCACTATTATTGTATTGTTGTCAATGTGTTTCTTTGCTTTTGTTATTAATTGCCTTATACAATTGGCTGCTCCCATGTTAGGGGCATAGATATTTACAATTGTTAGATCTTCTTGTTGGATTGACACTTTAAGTAGGATATAGTGTCCTTCTTCATCTGTTATTACAGTCTTTGTTTTAAAATGTAATTTGTCTGATATAAGGATTGCCACCTCAGCTTTCTTTTGGTGTCCATGAGCATGGTAAATGGTTTTCCACCCCCTCACTTTCAATCTGGGGGTGTCTTTGGGTCTAAAATGAGTCTCTTGCAGACAGCATAATGATGGGTCTTGTTTTCTAATCCACTCTGATAGCCTATGTCTTTTGATTGGGGCATTTAGCCCATTTACATTCAGGGTAACTATTGAAAGGTATGAATTTAGTGCCATTGTATTGCCTGTAAGGTGACAGTGACTGTATATTGTCTCTGTTCCTTTCTGATCTATGCTGCTTTTAGGCTCTCTTTATTCTTAGAGGACCTCCCTCAATATTTCTTGTAGGGCTGGTTTTGTGTTTGCAAATTCCTTTAGTTTTTGTTTGTCCTGGAAGCTTTTTACCTCTCCTTCTATTTTCAATGATAGCCTAGTTGGTTACAGTATTCTTGGCTGCATATTTTTCTCATTTAGTGCTCTGAAGATATCATGCCAGTCCTTTCTGGCCTGCCAGGTCTCTGTGGATAGGTCTGTTGCCAATCAAATGTTTCTACCATTGTACATTACATATCTCTTTTCCTGAGCTGCTTTCAGGATTTTCTCTTTGTCTTGAGACTCATACTTTTTATATAAGATGTTGGGGTATTGACCTATTTTTATTGATTTTGAGAGGAGTTCTCTGTGCCTCCTGGATTTTGATGCCTGTTTCCTTCCTCACATTAGGGAAGTTCTCTCCTATTATTTGGTCCAATATACCTTCCCCTCTCTCTCTTTCTTCTTCTTCTGGGATCACAATTATTCTAATGTTGTTTCGTCTTATCGTATCGTTTATCTCTCGAATTCTGCCCTCATGATCCTGTAGTTGTTTCTCTTTTACGCAGCCTCTTTATTTTCCATCATTTGGTCTTCTATATCACTGATTCTCTCTTCTGCCTCATTTATCCTAGCAGTTAGTGCCCCCATTTTTGATTGCACCTCATCAATAGCCTTTTTGATTTCGACTTGGTTAGATTTTAGTTCTTTTATTTCTCCAGGAAGGGTTTCTCTAATAACTTCTACGCTTTTTTCAAGCCCAGCTAGTATCTTTAAAGTCATGTTTCTGAACTCTAGGTCCGATATCGTACTAATGTCCGTATTGAGTAGGCCCCTGGCAGACGGTACTACCTCTTGTTCTTTTTGCTGAGGTGATTTTTTTCGTCTTGTCATTTTGTCCAGAGGAGAATAGATGAATGAGACAACAGAATGCTAACAGGTTAACAACGTCTCCAGCAAGTATACTCTATACAAATCAGAAAAGACCTGAAACCAGGGGACAAGAAAGGGAAAGAAAGAAGAGAAAAAAAAAAGGGAAAAGAAAAAGATAAAAACAAAACAAAACAAAAAAACAGAATATGATCCAATATGATCAGGCTAGTGCATAGATCAGTGCCACACACTAGCTTTTGGGCATATTTTGGTCTGTTAGAAGAAAGTGCCTGCTAAAATTTTAAAGGAAGAAAGACATATATGTACAAAATAAGGGTTGATACAATGAAGGGATGGAAGATGACTGTAAAGATGAAAATTATAAAAGATTTTGTAAAAGGAATTGATAAGTTGTTTTTTAAAAAGAAAGAAGATTGAAAAAGAAAAAGAAAAAAGAAAAAAAAAGGGAAAGAATGTGATCAGGCAGGAGAATATAACAAAGCCATACACTAGTGTTTAGGGTATATTTTGATCTGTTAGAAGAAATTGTATCTCAAAATTTTAAAGAGAGAACAACTTATATATATATATATATATATATATATATATATATATATATATATGCCAAAAATAAGGGTAACTACTATGAAGGGATAAAAATATGACTCTAAAAATGAAAAATAAAAAGTTTTTTTATAAAAAAAGGGATTGATAAGGTGTTGTTTGAAAAAGGGAAAAAGAAAAATTCAAAAAACAACAGTTAAAAAAATTAACTTTGAAAAACTAATGAATTATGGTAAAAAAGCCATGAATTCTATGTGCAGTATTCCCCTAGCGCTGGAGTTCTCCCGTTCTCCTTGATCGGTAAACTTGGTCTTGGCTTGCTGGCTGTTCGTGCTGATCTTCTGGGGGAGGGGTCTGTTGCCATGGTTCCCAAATGTCTTTGCCAGGGGCGGAATTGCCCCACCCTTGTGAGTCCCAGCTAAGCAAGCTGCTCCGGTTTGCTCTCAGGAGGTTTTGTTCCCTGCAAGTTGTCGGTACAGCTTTGGAGGACCAGAGTGAAAATGGTGGCCTCCCAATCTCCACCCAGAGGAGCTGAGAACTCGGGGCCCCGCTCCTCAGTGTGCCCCCAGAGAAAAGCAGTCACTCCCATCTCTCCAGTCTCTGGCCGCACTCCGTGCTCACCCGGCCTGTGATCGAGGATTTCTATGTCTGGCACCCGACCCCGTGTGGAGTCTCCTAACCCAGCAGATCCCTGCGTTGCGCTTCCGCGCCGCTCCTCCCAGGGGTAGAAGGGGAGTCTCTCCAGCTCTGCTGCTTGTTGGGTCCCTGCTGGAGGAGCAGTGCCCAACTGGGCCGCGGATCAGTTTATGGCAACCCCGAGCTGAGAGCCAGCGCCTCGGCTCCGTCTCTGCAGCCGGCTTCCCCGCTCTGATCCCTGGGAGCTCTGCCGCACTCAGGCACGCCCGGTCTTTCTGTGACCCCGAGGGTTCTGAGACCACACTGTCCTGTGAGGTTTCCACCCCCAGCTTAGCCACTGGAGCGACATCCCTCAGAGGACCCGACTTCTAAAAGTTCCGATTTTGTGCTCCGCGGCTCTATCACTTGCCAGAAGCGGCTGCCGGAGGCCCCCTCCTCCGCCGCCACCCTCCCAAATATCGCCTCGGATTCACTTCTCTGCATGTCCTACCTTCCAGAAGTGGTCACTTTTCTGTTCAGAGTGTTGTTACTATTCTTATCTTCGATCTCCTGTTGAGTTCGTTGGTGTTCAGAATGGTTTGATCCCTATTCAGCTGAATTCCTGAGACCAGACGAAATCCAGGTCTCCTACTCCTCCGCCATCTTGCTCCGCCCCCCTCGAGTACTAATATATTTTAAAAGTTCTTCCTCTTAAACTTAAAATTTTAAAGCATTGTCTATGTGTCTCCTATGCTGATTCAGTAGATCTGGGATGATGTGTTAAGTGCACCTCTGCTTAAAAAGCCCTAGGATGGGGAGCGCCTGGGTGGCTCAGTCATTAAGCGGCTGCCTTCGGCTCAGGTCATGGTCCCAGGGTCCTGGGATCGAGCCCCACATTGGGCTCCCTGCTCAGCGGGAAACCTGCTTCTCCCTCTCCCACTCCCTCTGCTTCTGTTCCCTCTCTCGCGGTCTCTCTCTCTCTGTCAAAATAACTAAATAAAATCTTTAAAAAAAAAAAAGCCCTAGGATGAGAGTGGTCTCTATAGTAAGCATGTTCTACTCTATAGTAGCCACAGGTTGGCCTTAACTGAACTAATGAACTGGTGTACATTTAGAGACTTGAGACAAAGTCACACAAATGCAAGCCCACTCATCTCATTGACATAGTTGGAGAAAGTGGTAAATATTGGAGAAGAACCTCACAAAAGACTGTTCTGGGACTCCATCAGTCTCCTCCCCTGGTTGAGGGCCAGCAACACACCTGGCTGATCACAGCCTTGGTCAATAAGACTGCATTGTTCATAGGAGAATAGAATGGGGTAGAAATTTCCAGCCCTCCTTCCAACCCCATTCCTAGAAGAGAGGGTTCCTATGTGGATTAGACCCAATGGATCATGGTTCAAGAATGTAGAGTGATCAGACATTCTTTCTTCCATGGAGCATGTTCTCTTGAATCTGACTTTCCCCTTGGGTTTGGGTTTGCTTTACTGTCTTGTCAACATGTTCATCCACTGCTCTTTCTAAGAGGAAAAAGCTCACTGTCCTCCCTAGCTTTAGAAAGCCAAGCAAGAAGCAGGTAGGGCTTAAGGGCAAGGGAAATCGAGACAATCACCTAGGAATCTCAAGACATGTTCCTGGTCCCCAATTTGAGGAGGTGGTTTACCCTTATGCTGGGCTTTCTCAGCTCTGTGCAGAACAGAATAATTAAGGGTTAACCATGCAGAATCCAACACATCCAAATGACCTGGGTGTTCCCTAGCCCCACTCAGCAAGAGGGCCTGGGGATCTACCCATTTAAGGAGCTGTCATCCCTAATACCTAAGCCAACTATGACCCTGGACGGGGCCACTGAGATAGCTTTACCAGTAAGGTAGGGACTAGAATCAGTTTGGTGGTCATGGGTCTGGTGTCTTTGTGCCTAGGGTGTGTCCTCAGCACCAAGAATTTAGCAAGCCATAGGCTCCCTCACCCACACAAATAAATAAACCTGGGAATCCTGAACCCATACTGACTGGCTGACCATCTCCTTCATATGAGGGACAGGCATCAGTGTTGCTAGGCATCAGTGGATTTCCTAATTTGAATCAGACTGAAAGTCCAAAGCCAGGATGCTGTCAGCCAACTTGACATTGAATATCTCAGGTTGTGGTCCTCACTCCTAAGACCCAACACTCTGAATACTGATGTCTCACAGTCAAACCCAGAATCGGATTTCTTCCCATTCATTCACAACCCCTACCACTGGCTACCTTCATCTCTCCCACCTCCCAGCAGTTAAAGCTGAGACCACTCACAAACACTCAGGTTACCCAGATAGAATAATCTCCCCCCCACCCCAGAAAGCTGCAGACTGTTCATTCCTGATGCCTCTAGCACTTGCTCTTCCTTCTCTTCGTCCCAGGAGCTGGAACCATCAAGCTGCCCAGATGGAAGTTTTCTCCTAGATGCGTCCTATAGAGTGCAGCCTCGCATGGGGAAGCTGACACAATGTCTTCAAACATTTTTAATTGCCCTGTCAAACTGACAATTATAGGACTAATTATTGAAGAGACAATACCAGATACACTGACTGAATCAAGTGTCAACTGAGTTTTTATGTAATTATGCAATTTAATGAATTGAAGGCTGCAGTAATGGACGATTGCTGGTTAATTAGGAACTCCCTTTATGCTAATAATGCCATTTATTTTCAACTCACGGTATTTATTTTCAGCGTCTAAAGCATAGGACCCGTCTTCCTCTGACACTGGCATGTTGAGTGTTTTTCAGAGGGTTTGGCTGCCAATTGTGTTATTTATAGGCAGCAGACTTCTTCCATTCACTGACTAAAGAGCTCCAACCGGCTCCTATTATATTACAAGCATCTCATTTCAGACCTAGAGTTTAATGGGTGCTGGATGAGGTTCTGTGTCTTCCTTTTCCTGAGATCTAAAAGAGAGAAACGTAAGAGACTAAGGCAGATGGTCCTCAAGGTGCACCCCATCAAGGTCAACTTATACAAAGGGGCAAGAGTTAACCTTTTGTGCTTTATTCTGATTCCCCAATGCTCCTGATCTCCATGGATTGCTTTCCTAGCACTGTAGAGCAGTGGTTTTCAAGGTGGGGCAATTTGGGTCCCCAGGGGTCAGTTGGCAATGCCTGGATTGTCTGGCATGTCTGGTTGTCCCAGCTGAGAGCTTGCTAGTGGCATCTAGTGGGTAGAAGCCAGGGCTGCTCCTGAACATTCTACAGTTCACAAGACAGCCCCACAACAAAGAATGATCTTGCCCCAAATGTCAATAGGGCTGAGGTTGAGAAACACTAGCATAGAGTATCAGTAATCAAGAAGCGAGTGGATTTTTGCCATGCCAGCTTCACAGAGGAAAACAAATATTTCGCAGCATCTAAAACATGATAGAACTGTCAAGAGTATGTGAAGTTGGTTCCATAAATTGTGAAACATGAGCCACTGTTATGTTTGTTCTGCAACGTATAAAAACTTGGAGTTTTTTTTTATGAAAAAAGAAAAGCAATGAGCACTCTCTCTTGGAAGAAGCCAGGGTCCTTGCCTTAACCTTTTGTCTCCAAACACCCACCAACACAGACTTGTCTGTGACAGCATTGTTCATAGTCTGGAGCAAAGAGAGAAAACAAAGGAAGAATGTGGTCAGATTTTTGTTATGCTAAATTTAGCCAACTTTTCATTTTAAGACTGTATCTTTTCCTGATTTTCCAGAAGACGTATTGTGTTTTTGCCTGGAGAGTATCCTTTTTTTCTCACTTTTCTTTTTAAAGATTTTATCTATTTACTTGAGAGAGAGCAAGAGAGAGAGCACAGAGGGAGAGGGGGAAGAGACTCCCTGCTGAGCAGAGAGCCCTGTGCAGGGCTTGATCCCAGGACCCCAAGATCATGACCTGAGCAGAAGGCAGATGCTTAACTGACTGAGCCACCCAGGTGCCCCTCACTTTTCTTTTTAATGAATGAATTATCCCTCATTCCTTTTCTGTCTGTTGGATGGGTGCTGCACTCACTCCTATAATCCATGGTGGGTTTAAGATCCATGTTATTAGCCAGCCGTGAAAGACCCAGGAGTCTACATGGGACTAATGATGGGGTGAGTGGATCCTACTCTCATCTGCCAGGATGGAGCTGGAAATGATGAGCACCTGCAGCTGAATGAAGCCATCTTTCTACCCCAAGGATGTTACCTGCCCAAGATGTGTAGTTAGCACAAGGAAGGTAAAGAAGAAGGAGGTGGGAAGAGGAAAGAGAAAGAAAATTATATCATATCATATTTTATTTGAGGTTCCAGCCATTCCTATAGCCTGACAGTTGCCCAACTCTTCAGTGTCATGGATCAATGAATTACCCTTTGGGTGAGCATCACCTCCTCATTCTCCTTTGGCTCATCCACCTTTGCTGAGCCGCTAGGCTGAACCCTGCTTCCCAGGGTTCTATCAAAGGTCCTCCTCTGTCCCCACTGTTCCCCTTCTTCAGTGAGGTTCTGTCCTCACCTCTTTCCTCAGCTACCATTCATGTGTTGAGAACTCCCCCTCTCATGTCCTTAGGCTTCATCTCTGTCCAAATATCATCACTGCCTACGAGACATCTCCCATGGAAGTCCCACCAACACACAAAGTCCACCAGACAGCTGCACCCCTCACCTTCTCTCCACCCTTTCTTGCCCCAAAGATTTTGTGCCATGGAAAGCACTCTCATCCACCAGGGACCCAGGTCAGGACATGGGTGCCCTTCTCCCTGAAATCTTCCCTTTCTGCACCTATGACGTCTTGACTCTGCCACCACCTTTGCCCTTTACTCCTTCATCCCTACCCCCCCTTACTCTTTTTCATATTATATTCTTCATCCACACCAAACATGCACTCCTCCCTGCAACCATGCTTCCAGGTCTGCTGGCAATGCCTTCTTATCCCCTCTTCCCGGAAGCCTTCCCAGGCACCCCAGCATGGCTTAGGTGTTTCTGCATTATACTTCCAGCACACATCTCTTTTCATTGAAATTATTTACTTGGGTAATAACTACAGTTACTGAGCTTCCTATATATCAAACAGTTTACCCCCATTCTCCTTCATGCTCCTGACATTTCCTCAAAGGGAGACATTAAGAAGTCCATTCCACAGACGAGGAAAATTAGATGAGAGAGCTTGAATCAGTTGTTCAATTTGGGAGGCAGGAAAGAAGCAGGACGGGAAGCTAATCCAGGCAGATATTGACCGCACCACCTGCTATTCAGCCTCCTGACTTGAAAAACTGGGTCTCTGTGGAGTCTGTAACTGCCATCTCGGGGTCCACCAGCCAGGAATGCCACACATCGGGTGTCAGTGAATGCCAGGACTGGTTTAATTAATGTTTTGTTTTGTTTTGTTTCCCTTCTGCAAAAGGAAGTGTTGGGTCACAGTCAACTTTCAAATTCTGTGACACGGTAGTTCTAACAAATCCTATCCAGTTAATAACCTGCAAAAATAAGTGACTCATCTGTTTCTGTCCTTGTATCAGTCATTTCCCATCTAAAAACAACTTGATCATGTGCACTTTGCATTGTCCAAGGAGAGATGCAAAATGAATCAAGCTCTTAGAAATCACTTTCCCTGCCTTCATGCCTTCCCACCTCAAAAGTCTCCATCAATGAAATAAACGGTACTCAAAGTTCCAAATCACCTGGCCCTCCTCTGGCCAACACCCCATCCTGCTTTAAAAAAAAAAAAAAAAGGCACAGAGAACAAAAACCCTAACATCTCTGACAAAAACTGGAGTAAAGTAGTGTTTGCTTGCTAGATTGGCACCGTCTTCTTTTCTAACACTGGATTCAGTGCAGATCTAATTAGCTGGGCTCAGACCAGAAGAGAGAATTTGAATTGCATGGTTTGCCCCTTCTCAGAATTGCACGGCAACAAACCCATCTGGAATGAGGGTGACAATTATGATATATTTCATGTTAATGAGCCAACCGGATCCAAGTGCAGAGAATATTGGGATATTAGCCGCAGGGGCTAATGGGAAGTGGAGAAGCCCAAGGCGGATGGGATAGGGAATTCCAGATAGGTCAAATCCTAGTGCTTCTCCCAAGGATATAGACCCATGGTATCCATATACATGGACCAAGTTTCCCTACTGTCTGGGACTCTAGTCCCGCCAACATCCAATCTGATGTTGTCCACAGTAATTAGTGGATAAAGACAGCAGGGGCACAGGTGACGGGGGGCACTCAAAGTCTGGTTTGTGCAGGGAGATCAGAACTCCTGTTCATTTATAGCACAACTGCAGCAAATGGTGAGGAGAACCGGAAACACAGTCCGACACCCTAGGGGGAAGAGCCTGGCAAAATCCAGAGACAATAGTAGAACGCAAGTCGGAGGGATGAAAGCACAGGGTAGCAATTCAGTCCCAGTGGACAAGCAAACATGCAGGCAGGGAAATAAGGCCAAGGTGACAGAGCAGGGGCCAAGGAAGGCAGGGCAAGGGTAGCAAGCTCCAGTGCCCTTGGAGGCCAGGGAATGATTCTCAGTGGGTCAGGCAACCCCATGGAAACTGGTGACCTGGGAAGTGCATGTCCCGAGGAAAGGACCAGCTCCAGCCCACTGTGACCAAGTGGGAATAGGACTCCCAACATTTGCAGGTCTCCCATTTTTTCAAGAGAAGCCAGAAATACAGCATCTGTATGAAAACCCCACACATTTGAAATGTTGGCAACTGGTTTCGTGTATTTTAAGACACATTGTAGACCAAACAAAATTGTCTGCAGGCCAAACACGAAACCAGAAGCTTCTGTTAGAGACTTTGGGGGTAAGGGCTCATCAGAGCTCTCGGTGCTGCTCCGGGCACGGGGGGCATCAGCCCCGCAGTGACAGTACCCGTATCAGAAGGGACACCTGATAATCACTAAGGATTCTGACAGCTAGCCTCTACTGGGGGTACGAGGGCCACGAGCATCCTCAGATGAGTCTTCAGTGACTTCAGAAATGTAAGCTGGCAAGGCTGTCCCTGAGTCAGAACCCACGGAGTTAAGGAAAGGGATATTGGGGAAACTGGTACAGTGTGTGCAACACCAGAGCAGGAGGACTTGCTCATGACCGCCACTCAAAAATTAATAAATAACTGTCGTAGAGTCTGAAGGCCTCCACCCACATCCCCTTACCACTCACCCCACTCCCCACTGTTGAGCAGGTGCAAGGGGTCCCGTTCCACATTCCCGTGCAGGCACATGGGTCACTGCTCACCACCTGCTTCCTAGAATCTCCTCCCAAATAAACTTCCGTGCACCCACATCCTTGTCTCAGGGTTGCTCCTAAACCAGCGTCAGGCAGTAGGTCTCAAGTGTGAGGACGCTCTCTTAGAGGCGGTGGGTTGATTCCATGGCTGGTGTCAATGATTCTGTGGATTGCAGGGGAAGTTCTTGAAACAAGGGACTGGATATCTTACATTTTTCTGGGGGATCCCAAGCATAAATCCTGGGTTTTAATGTTTTTTGGGGATCCTAAGAGTAAATTCTAGGTTTAATTCTCTCAACCCTGAAGAATCTTCTTGATGTAATGATTTGGTTAAATCTTCCCCTCTCTGAGGAATAGCTGAGCCAGTAGCATATAGCAGACTATTTTTAGGTATTTGTGCCTCTGGTTTTTGTGTAAGTGAATGCTTGAGTACATCAGGGAAGATCTTGCTTGAAAGAACCTGAACTGATCTCTTCTGTAAAGGGCTAGAGACACTGGTTAGGCAAAGAAGTCCTCTTCAAGGTGTTGAACTTTACATAATCTGCGATAGGATAAGGTTCATCAGCTAGGACTGGTCACTGTCACCCATCACTTCCCTGGACTCAGCTGACCTGCAGAGAGGAAAGAAAAGCCCTCTGCGGAAGCCAGGTTCTGTCACAAGTCCATCTGTCCCCTCAAAGACTGTGTAGTCAGGGGTTCCACAGAGTTTGAACAAACTTAGTTTTCTGATCTCCTTCTGAGCTCATGTAAGAGATTTCAGAGGTGGGCATCCTAGGAGGGGGCTGGTGGCAGCAGGCAACATGGAGAGAGGGTGGCCAGAGCAGAGAGGAAGAGCAGAACACCTGTGGGGACAGACAGAAGACCCCCAACTCAGAGCATCTGAGCTAGTCAGTGTGGGTGCGAATTCCCCGTGCACTGGCCTGGCACAAGGGGAGCAAACTGTATAGTCTGTGAGATTGCTGTGCACTCTCTCACGCACACTCCATACACTCACACCACACACATTCACCACACACACACATCAGACACACTTCACAACTCTCTCTCACACACACATTCACCACATGCACACACCAGACACACTCCACACCTCTCTCTCTCACACACACCATTCACCACACACACACACATTTACCACACACACATCAGACACACTCCACACTTCTCTCTCTCACACATACCATTCACCACACACAAACACACACATTCACCACACACACATCAGACACACTCCACACCTCTCTCTCTCACACACAATACAGACTCACTTCACACCTCTTTCTCACACACACACATTCACCACACACACACACATTCACCACACACACACATCAGACACACTCCACAACTCTCTCTCTCACACACACACACAATACAGACACACACTACACTTCTCTCTCTCACACACACACATTCACCACACACACACACACATCAGACACGCTCCACAACTCTCTCTCACACACACACACATTCACCACACACACATTCATCACATGCACACACCAGGCACACTCCACACCTCTCTCCCTCACACACACATTCACCACCTGCACACATCAGACACACACACCTCTCTCTCTCTCACACACACACACAATACAGACACACACACCTCTCTCTCACACACACACACACCACACCACCCACATTCACCACACATACTCACACATCATACACATCCACACACCTCTCTTTTTCACACACACACACACACACATACATTCACCACACATCAGACACACTTGGCACCTCTTTCTCTCACACACAACCTACATTCACCATACACACTCACACATCACAGACACACTCCACACAACTCTCTCTCACACACACACACATTTACCACACACACATCAGGCACACTCCACACACCCCTCTCTCACATATAGACACACATTCACCACACACATTCACACACATCACAGACACACTCCACATACCTCTCTCTCTCACACACACACACACACACACACAAACACACCACACACCCACATTCACCACACATACTCACACACACATCACACACACTCCACATCTCTCTCTCACACAGACACACATTCACCACACACACTCGCACACACACACACATCAGACACACTCCACACACATTACTTACACACACATTCACATCACACACATCACAGACACACTCCACACACCTCTCTTTCCCACATGCACACACACACACACATGCACAGAGTTGCCACAGTCACCCGCACAAGCCCCTGCCACACACTAAGAGGAAGACAGAATCAGAAAACTGTTTTCCAGTCTCAGACACAAGCTGTGACAACAGTAACAAGGGCACAGGAAGCAGGTTCCAGGATAGTGGGTAGGAAACCAAGGGCATACTTCTACCACCCTCATGTTGGGGTCCTGTAACCAGAATCCAAATCTAAAGATCCTGTCAGGCCCAGGACATGCCAAGCAGCAATAGTAGGAGGGTCCTGCCTCTGTTTACACCACCTTTATCCCAGCCCCATCCCACAGATGGGACAGAAAGTGACACTATCTACTACCCCTTTGTTACTATGTATCCTGGCATCTCACACTCCCCCACCCCGCCATAGAGTCCTGCCATCTTCCCAATGCCCAATTCCTACAGGAGACAGACACATTTCCACACTCCCCACTTCATCACCGGAGAGCTGAAAAGCTCCAAAATGAAATCCTTCACAAGGATTGAAAACAGGTGGTACAGACAGCCACCTGACGGAAGGAATTCTTGAGGCAGGGCCCAGGAAACGTATTGATCATAACCTTTCTGGAAGCAGAATGAGAAGGAGAACTTTCTGTTTCCAATTACACAAAGTGATGCAAGTGAAATGCTGGTGAGCATTGTCCATCTGCTTCTCTGTTCAGCCCCCCACCTCTGAGGATGCACAAAACCTTCAAGAAGAGACCACATGTTCTCATCTGCCTTCTCTGCTGCTACCTGAGTCAGAAAGTTAATTTCCAACAGTGGGAGCTAAGCCATGGGTAACTTCCTCTTCTTTCCTCTTTCTAGAACATTTCTCTCTCCAGGATGGAGGATAACGCTGAGTGTATCTCTCCATACTGCCTCCTCATTCTTCTCCCTCTCTCCCTTCTGCACACCACAGTGCAAAGCCAGGGTCGGGGCCATTATGAGGCCATTATATAGAAGCCTGTGGCAACTGCCTGGCCCAGAAGCCGCAAAGGCTGAGCTGATTCTCATGAGCCTGCAGAAATTATGCAGGGAGACAGAAGAGGACCAGAGGAAGTGCTGTAGTCTTTGAGCATGGACAGTGCAGGGGAACCTAAGAAAGGAACATCAGGCAGGTAGATGAGAGTGGGACCATTTGAGGTAAAGAGTTGCTTGTCACTGGAACTGTGTGAGCAGAGTTGGGAGAACCCTGGATGTCAAGATACTGTGATTATATCTGCTTTGGATGCATCACCGTTCCCAGTCAGAGGTTCTCAAATAGGACCGTGCACCAGCATCTTCTAGAAAGATGTGATATTTACACCCGCACATCCGGCTGCACATCAGAATCTCTGGTAGTCAGACCTGAGATTTTGTGATATTTTTCTGCTTCTCAAGTAATTCCACTGTAGCTGGTCCCTTGGGTGATTCCTAAAGTTTTCTTCCTACCTGGATATCCTATGCATTGAGTCACTGCATGATCTTGTATTTAGTGGAATCATGTGAGATTGCTTTTTGTAGGCAATATTATGGGATTCAAAAAGATTCTAGCCTTGAACATGGAGATTTCCTCCTTTGCAAAATGAAGGATGTTGGACTGGGTATCAAACACTATTTTAGGTACGGAACTCTTTCTTCAAACAAAATCAGAGGTCTGCCATTTCCAGCACAATTTAAGAGGTGATAACTTGAAAACCTTCATGGAATAAAACACTTAGAAATGAGGGATAAATATGATGACCATCCTTTGACATGCATGCCAAGCTCACAAAAAAGTAAAAGGAGTCCGGGGTGGTGGATGGGGACAGTACACAAGTTGGGAGAGGAGAGAAGAGCTGGACTGATACTGCATTTGTCCCTGGGATGTATGGCTTGTGATAATCAGGGAAGATGGGTTGATGCATGTGTGGAGACTAGAGATGAGGCTTTGGGCAAAGGAAGGAAGGGGACTCGACTACAAATGCATGCCTAAAATAGGAGAAGTCAAGGGGCTACATCCCAGAGAAGACATGACCCAGAACGAAACTACCCACCAGCATAGGGAGATGACAAGAACACTTCCATGTCTTCCCATCACAGAGGTTTGGGTCTGAGTTTACCCTGGACTCCCATGCTGATCAATTAACATTAAAACCAGCCCCAGGTTGCTGCTATCCCTGGACAACCTGAAAGACATAAAAATAATACTGCTCCGGGAAGACACATCACCACATTAGACCATATAGGACTCCCACAGATAAAGCTCTGTTGAAGATAAGTTCCCAATCCAACAATCACAGTATGAAAAGAAAACAATGCACCATGAGCAAAAGTCAGCAGACACTAGGACCATCAAGATTATATACCCAATAATGGAAACTGGTGCAGCCACCATGGAAAACAGTATGGAGGTTCCTCAAAACATTAAAAATAAAAATAGAGCTACCATAGGACTCAGCGATTCCACCTCTGGGTATATATCCAATGGAAATAAAATCACTATCTCAAAAAGACATCAGCACCTCATATTCATTGCAGTATTATTTACAATAGTCAAGACATAGAAACAACCCAAGTGTCCAATGATGAATGAATAAAGGAAATGTGACACACACACACACACACATACACACACACGGGAATATTATTCATCCACAAAAAGAGGAAATCCAGCCATTTGCGACAACACGGATGGACCTTTAGGGTATTATGCTAAATAAAATAAGACAGAGAAAGACCAATACTATATGATCTCATTTATATGTGTAATCTAGAAAATCCAAACTCATAGATACAGACAACATATTGGTGACTGCCAGAGGCAGGGGGTGGGGGAAATGGATGAAGGGGTTCAAGAGGTATAAACTTCCAGTTATAAGACACATAAGTTATGGGAAAGTCATGTACAGCATGGCAACTATAGTTTGTAATATCATATCATATATTTGAAGCTTACTAAGAGAGTAAATCTTAAAAGTTTTCACCATAAGAAAAAAAACTGTAACTATGTGAGGTGATGGATGTTAATGATACTTATTGTAGTGATTATTTTACAATATATACATATGTCAAAACATTATGTTGTACACCTTGGACTAATACAATATTATGTGTCAATTATATCTCAATAAAAATGAAAAAATTAAGAATAAAAGTTAAAAAAAGATTATGTGCCGAAGAACTTTAATTTTATTATTATTATTATTTCTTTTTTAGAAAGAAAGAAGGGCAGAGGGAGAGAGAGAATCCCAAGTAGACTCCATGCCCAGTGCAGAGCCTGATGTGGGGCTTGATCTCACGACCCTGAGATCATGACCTGAGCTAAAATCAAGAGTCGAGTGCTTAACCAACTGAGCCACTTTGGCACCCCTTACCCCAAGAACTTCAGATAATACATCCTTGCAACAAAAGTTATAAGAGATCTGACACAGCATCCCAGTGTGTGTACGTCAGATAAAGGTAGAGCTACTTGGGCCCCAAGGCACCTGAAAGCTCCCCAGGGTGCAGGTGGTACATCACTGGATGGAAAGGGGTGTAAGGACTGCCATCTCCCACTAGCACCATAGGCTACAAACATTACCTCCCTCTGGCTCTCTCTCCTTCCCCTCTTTTCTTTCCCCCTGCTTCACAAAGAGGTACTAATTATTGCTAGTCATCATGAGACCTGTTTCAACTCCTTCCCCTGCCATTTAGTCTCTATAACTTCAGGGACAGTCTCTTAAACTTTCTCGGTTTCCTCATCTGTAAAATGGGTACATATTACCCTGGGTTGCAGATCACAGAAGGTAATGTATTGGCATTCTGCAGAATCTGACGGCTCCAAAATAGAACAAAGGGGAATCACAAGCAGAATGACTCTACTTTTTATGGGTTTGTATAAGACTTGGTTTGAGAAAGAGCCATTTGCTAAGAATAGATGAACACAAGTAAAATTATGTTTGTACAAGTGGGAAACAATACATTTCAGTGGTGGGAGTCATCTGCCCTCCAGCCTACCCGCCCATTCTGACCCATTCTCTACACTTTGCCCTGCCCTGTGTTCCAAGAGGCTGTCCCCTGAGGGCTGCCTCACCCCACTCCTTTGCCCTCTGCCTTTTGGTTGGGTTGGGTCAACAGAGGCCTCTGGAGGGCAGGAAGAGAGCGAAGTAAGGGTTGATGTGTTTCTTCTCCTCTTCCTCCTTGACCCAACCCACTACAACTATACTATATGACTTCTCCTTGACTCCAGATCTTTCTAGGATCCAGTTGGTGCCTTCTTCCATCTGTGCCTTCAACACTGAGAGGTTAAGGGCTTCTCACTATAGCAAGGTGCTGATTGCCTTAACATCCCAGCCCTGCCTGCACCTGTTTTTAAATTCCTTCCTTCCCCTCCTTGCATGCCCCTTGAATGAGTTATGTATGCTGCTCACCCCTGACTGATCTGACCCTTCAAATGAGGCTCAGTCCTTCTCCTCCAGAGAAAAGAAATCCGACTGTTAGAAGTGCATTTATTCAGCTTATGGTACCTGCCTGATAAAGTTGCTTAACTTCACTGAGTCTCAGTTTTTGCTTCTGCAAAATGGCCATAAGTAAATATCTCATCTCCTTTGCTCACAAAGGGAAAATCTGAAAATCCCCGAAAACAACCCCAATTAAAAAGAAATGTTTCCTGCTGGAAAGGAATTACAGCCACCAAAACACCATCACCAGCCCAGTCCCAGGTCTTTGTGGCTGACTGTCCTGCCAAGTTCAGAGGCCAGAGAGAGGAAAGGAAGAATTTGTAGCTTTTTTTTTTAAAGATTTTATTTATTTATTTGAGAGAGAGAGAGAGAATGAGAGACAGCATGAGGGGGAGGAGAGTCAGAGGGAGAAGCAGACTCCCCGCTGAGCGGGGAGCCCGATGCGGGACTCGATCCCGGGACTCCAGGATCATGACCTGAGCCGAAGGCAGTCGCTTAACGAACTGAGCCACCCAGGCGCCTGAATTTGTAGCTTTTTAAAAGGAGAATATTTGAAAGACCGAAGCTTCTTAATTCTTCACTGTGGAGAGAAAATTGGGCCCTAAATTATTTATTGTATTTTAAATTTACTGACAGAAGCAGTTTTAAAAACTTTGCTGTCCTTTTTGAAAATAATTAACCTACTTAAATGTTTTAAATCTTTTAAAATATTTCTATTAAATGGTAAAATGAGGGGAAAATAATATTGATTGGAACAGGCTGTTCAGAGGAGAGAGGAGGAGAATCCAATGCCTCCCTTTTGTCCAGGATCCTCAGGTGGGGGCCCGGGTGGAGGGGGATAAAGGCTCATCCTGACCTTGACCTTTTACTCGGTCAATCTTATTCAGAACTGGTGAACGGTGAGGGAGAGAGAGCTCCATTTTTTATGAGTTTCCTGGAAAGAAGAAGGACTCTTTAAGGCCTGGATTCCAGGCAAAGCAATCCCATTGGTTGCAAATAGAGAACCCGATAGAAACCAGTATGAGCAAAAAAGATGACTGGTTCATTTACCCAGAATGCCCACGGGCAGGACTGGCTTTAAGAAGCCAGTCAGGGCACTTTATTCCCTTGGCCACAGTGACTACAGTGCCCTGACCCAACCCTGGAGAGTGAGGCGTAATCACCTTTTCCTCCGAATGTGGATAAGGGCATATGCTCTCCCCTACGGGGCTTCTGGTAGGGAAAAGGGGGGCACGTTCGCCCTGGGACATGGTTCTCCACCTCTCATCTCTCCACCCTTCCTCTGGGAACAGTCACGGGCATCAGCTTCGTAGATCTTTGTATTTCTGGTGACTCTGTATAACCCTGCCGTGTCTGGACTCTGGGGAAGTGGAGTGTGTCCTGAGCATCATGAGGAGTGTCTGAACATCAAACAGGGATGAGTCTCACTCCACCGCCATACTCAGGCACAAGAAATATCGTCTTATTTCCCTTTGTCCCAATGATCAAATTAAATCTGACTCTGACCGCTCGCCTGGAAGGGAGCTCAATCTCAGTTATTGGGGGGAAGAGGGGGCTTTTTGTCCAGCTCCCTGAAGGATGGAAGAGAAGTCCCACGCTTGTCACCTGCCATCAGGACTAGCTACCTAATTTGTGCATAATGAAAATGTGGGGTCTCCCATTCAAAGATTATTAAGAATTTTAAGATGGTGCCAACAAGAAGCTTTAGAACAAATGCTGGGTTAATAAATTGTCTCATTCATTTAAAAAAAGAAGAATTTTAAGATGGTGACAGAAATGCATTGAACTGAATGCAAGGTCTTTTAGTGAGGGGCTCTGCGTGAATGCACAGGTGGCAGGCCCACAAGGCTGGTCTTGCCTAAATATATATTACTTTTGCAATTCGTTATGGTCCCTTGAAGCTGTCTGTCCATGAGCTGGCATCTGAGCCCAATAACCTTGATGAACCATGTGGCCCTTCTGCTCCTAAGTCAGCCACTTCCAAGGGAACTGCAAAAAATCAGCACTCAGGTTTCTGACGCAACAGAGCCTCCAAACGTGTCCTCACCCCAAATCTTTGGCAAATGCTCTCCCAACTGAGGTCCCTTCTGTCTCTACACACCAAGCATCCTTGCAGCTCCCAACTCTTCCCTCAGGCAAAAGAAGCCCCAGGTCACTAAGACTCAATTAAGACTCTGATTGCACATCAATTTTGAGGAGAAGGGAGGCAGATAGTTCTCATTTTTTCTTTATCAGCAGCAAAAACATAAAGCACATAGTACCAACTCAATACGTTATCCTTCAGGGGAGTGACACAGTCAGATTTATGTCCTATAAAGATCTCTCTGGCCACAGTGTAGAAAATAGATTATGTGTATGGGGGGAGGGGGATCAGGAGGGAATGTAGAAATACCAAATAAGAAGCTATTTCAGAGTCCAAGAGAGAAATAACAATGGCCTGAAGTGTCAGGGCAGATAAAGGCAAGTGGACACATCCAAAAGATATTTGGAAGATCGTGGCAGATACTAATAGTTTCCTGCTTCAGCACCCACTTTCTCTATTACTAATAAAATCCCAAACATGTTCTGGTTGGCAAGGTGTGTGTTTAAAAATATTCACTTCCCAATCTTCCTTGCAGATAAGGGTTACCATGTAATTCAGTGTTGGCCAAAAAGAAATATATATATATTCAGAAGACAATGGGTGAAGTTTCTGGGCTTTTGAAAAGGAAACAGATCTGACTGGCTTCAATTTTTGTATTTTCCCTTCATGCTTTACCCTTTGTTCTGCCTGGAATCTGGGTGCTATATCAAGAGGTGTGGCAGCCATCTTGGGACCAAGAGGTAATAAGCATAGCACCAAGTTCCATGGGCTAGGGATGGTAGAAAGACAAGGTAGAGAGAGCCTGAGATATGGATGGTATCACAGAGCTGCTGAATAAGCCACAGGATGACTTCCTCCAGATTTCTTGTTACTTGAGAAAAATAAACCTCTTTTTTGTTTAGCCAGTGTGATTAAGCTTTCTATTACATGCTTTAAAATGCAATCTCTAATTAATCCAGATATAGACCCAATAAGACTTAGGATAAATTGTGGCAGGGGAATTCAGAAGCAGGCAGCAGTGCCTCTGGGGGACCCCAGCCAAACCCACTGCACAAACTTCAAATCAACCATAAAGCAATGTTAAGCCAAATGTGAAGCTCAAAGAAGCTGTAATATTTAACAGGGAGAAATATATTTAGGTCATAAACCTATTTCCTCCAAAATATTAAATCAACAGCAAGAGGACCCTCCACCTCTCTGGGCCAGTGTATTTATGAGCAGAGAGGGGATTCTGATCCAAAGCTCTGGCAAAGAGAGTGGATTTACTCGAGAGCCCCCGGGCTGCATTTCCCAGGCACAGAGCACAGGGTTTGGAGTCATAAATATCTGGGTTCTAATCCCAGCTCCATCATGCTAGTTGTGTGACCCTGAAAGTGAAGTGACCCTTTGAAATGACTTCACTACTCTAGAGTCCATTTCCTTATCTATAAAATGGAGCTTTGTAATAGTGACATTTCACAGCATTGGCTTGAGAATTAAAACAATTAATGCATAGGGCGCCTGGGTGGCTCAGTTGTTAGAGTCTGCCTTCAGCTCAGGTCATGATCCCAGGGTCCTGGGATCGAGCCCCACATCAGGCTCCCTGCTCAGCAGGAAGCCTGCTACTCCCTCTCTCACTCCCTCCGCTTGTGTTCCTGCTCTCACTCTCTCTCTATCAAACAAATAAATAAAATCTTTAAAAAAACAATTAATGCATAAAAAGTAACTAGCTGCATCTGGCACATATAAGTTCTCATAAAAATTAAGATCCCTTTCTCCATTCCTTCTTTCCATTAGCTTCTCCCCATCCCTCCCTAGATCTCTCCCCCTCCTCACCTACCACTAAAGGCTGAAATACCAATGTAGAGTTCAAACCCTTCTAGGAACAAGCATGTCTTTATCCCATTTTACAGACAAAGAAACAAGACTCAGATAAGTACAGTGCAGACAAGAACCCAGGTCTTCTGCCTTCTACCCTCATGCTCTGTCAGCCTCATGATGCTGCTTTTACTTACAGTCTCCCCACTGACAGTTCAGAAAGCTGGGCTCCGAGAACAGACGCTGGGACAGAGCACAAGCAATAGCAAGAGGACCTGAAACCATTCGCTGGACTCCATTCCTGCAAGATGCTGTAAACTTTTGGCTCAATGTCTATTTTTTAAGGATGATTACACACCATGACTATTAGAGACTATTGGCTATCCACAATATCCATTTTTCTTTCCCCCTATGCACCAGCGTACTACAATTCCGAGACTCCCTTGCAGTTGGTGCGGCCATATAATAACTTAGAGCCCATCCATTGCAATGAGAGCAGACATGATGTGAACCACTTCCAACTCTGGTCCATAAAGCCCCCCATGCTTGCTTCTCTATTTCCTTTTTTCCCCCTTCCGCTGCACACTAAGGCATGTTTAACACCCTGAGGGAAGGAGGAGCTATAAGATGGAAATAGTCCAAGTCTCTGAATGGTTCTGTGCAGAAAAGCTTGCCTTCTTGTCTGAACACTCAGACAGGACTGTGACATAAGTGAAAAGTACACATCTGATGTGTTCATCCATTACATGTTTGGGTCTATCTGTTACTGCAGTACAAGCTTAGTGTACCCAAACTAACACCTATCCCAAACACTGAAATAAGCTGCAAACGTGAACATGACAAAGGAAATTCTAATTCAGAGACTTTTTTTTTACTTTTATGATTTTGATTTTTTTTGGTATGTTAAAAATTTGGTAATACTTGCATAAATTAAAACTATCAGAATTACATGTCCATGTGCAGTAAAAACTGAGTTTCCTTTTCTATCTAAGCCTAGTTCCTTTTCCTAAAACAACCACAGTACCTAGGGTTCTTGGATACTCTTTTAGAAATATTCTATATCTATCTATCTATCTATTTATCTATCTATCTATCTATCTATCTATCTATCATCTATCTAGATCCAAATATACAATATATAATATAGATTCCCCATCTTCTTAGTGTCTACTAAATATATTAGATTGTATATACTTTTATCATATTACCATGATTGTGACCATGGATTTTGGAAATCATCTCACTTCAGCACAAAAAGAACTCTTAAACGAATGCACCATAGTCTACTATATGGACAAACCATTTATTATTTTAACAACTTTCTTATTAAGAGATATTTATGTTGTGACATTTAGCCAGTTTGCCAATACTTTGACATTACAAACAGGGCTGAAGTGAATATCCTGGCACATATACATTTGCACAAAAGTCCTTTCAAGAAATTTCTGGGTCAGATTTTCTGAGTATCATTTTTTTTTTTGGTATTGTGTAGTATTTTTATCAGGGTATAATTGGCGTATAATGAACTTTACATATTTAGGGTATATAGGTCGATAAGTTTGACATATGCACACACCTGTGAAACAAGACGAGATGCATAGACCCTAGACTTCCAAAAGTTTCCCTGTGCCCCTTCTCGATCCCTCCAACATCCATTCCCAAAGGACCACTGGTTTACTTTCTGTCACTATAGAAATTTTCAATAATTTTATGGAAATGGAGTCATGCAGTAGGTACTCTTTTTTACCTGCCTTTCTTCGTGTAATGCAATTGTTTTTATATTTATCTGCATGGTTGCATGTATCAACAGCTCATTCCTTTTAATTGCCACATAGCATCCCATTATATGGATATACCACCATTTGTTTAAACATTCCCATGATGGGGGACATTTGGCTTGTTTTCAGTGTATGGCTAGAACACATAAAGATGCAATGAATGCTCGCAGAAAAATCTTTATGTGGGCGTATGCTTGTTAGGAAAAAATACGAGTGTAAAGGCTGGGCGGTAAGGTACGTCTACCTTTAGAAGAAACCGCCAATCTGTTTTTCAAAGTTACACCATTTGAATCCCCACCAAGAGTCTGAGCCTTCCAGTTGCTCTATATCTTTTCCAACCAATAACCGGCATGATAAGTAATGTGTGCTCATTACTATTGAATGATTTCTTTTCTTCTCTTGGAGTTTTGTTTTGTTTTGTTTTTTTGCTTATACGTTTATTCCACATCAAGTCCCTTTCCATTGCGTGATTTGCAAATGTTTCCAGCCCACATGTGGCTTATGTTCTTATTGTCATAGCAATGTCTTTCAAAGAGTAGATGTTCAAATTTATGAAGTCCCGCCAGTGATAGTTCTCCTTTAGGGATAGAGCTTTTGGTGTCATATCTAAGAAATATTGCCTAACCCCAAATCACAAATTTCCTCAAACATCTTCCTTAAGAAGTTTCATAGTGTCAGGCTTTCCATTTAAGAGTGTGACCAATTTGAGGGCACCTGGTGGTTCCATCGGTTAAGCGTCTGACTCTCGCTTTTGGCTCAGGTCATGACCCCAGGGCCATGAGATTGAACCTGTGTCAGGCTCCACGCTCAGTGTGAAACCTGCATAAGATTCTCTCAAAAAAATAAAAATTAAAAATTAAAAAAAGGAGTGTGACCCATTTTGAGTTAATTTTCGTATAAGGCATATGTTATGTATTGACATTCACTTTAGACTATGAATATCCAATTATTCCACCACCATTTGTTGAGTAGATAAAAATCCTTTCCCTGAAACTGCTGTTCAAAATTCAAAACTAACCACATATGTGTTCAGGTATTTCCAGAGTTTCTATTCTCTTTCATTGACCTAATTCATCAATCTTCATGTCAACGTCACACTGTCTTGATTACTGCAGCTTTAAAATAAGCCTTAGAATCAAATAATGTAAGTTCTCTAACTTTGTTCTTCTTTCTCAAAGTTATTTTGGCTGCTAAACCACTCTGGAAAACAGTATGGAGTTTCCTCAAACAGTTGAAATTAGAGCTACCATTTGATCCAGCAATTGCACTACTGGGTATTTACCCCAAAGATACAAATGTAGGGACCTGAAGAGGTATGTGCACCCCAATGTTTATAGCAGCAATGTCCACAATAGCCAAACTGTGGAAAGAGCCAAGATGTCCATCGACAGATGAATGGATAAAGAAGAGGTGGTATATATACACAATGGAATATTATGCAGCCATCAAAAGGAATGAGATCTTGCCATTTGCAACGACGTGGATGGAACTGGAGGGTCTTATGCTTAGTGAAACAAGTCAATCAGAGAAAGACATGTATCATATGACCTCACTGATATGAGGAATTCTTTATCTCAGGAAACAAACTGAGTGTTACTGGAGTGGATGGGGGTGGGAGGGATGGGGTGGCTGGGTGATAGACATTGGGGAGGGTATGTGCTATGGTGAGCGCTGTGAATTGTGCAAGACTGTTGAATCACAGATCTGTACTTCTGAAACAAATAATGCAACATATTTTAAGAAAAAAGAAAAAGAAGAAGATAACAGGAGAGGAAGAATGAAGGGGAGTAAGTCAGAGGGGGAGAGGAACCATGAGAGATGATGGACTCTGAAAAACAAACTGAGGGTTCTAGAGGGGAGGAGGGTAGGGGGATGGGTTAGCCTGGTGATGGGTATTAAAGAGGGCACATTCTGCATGGAGCACTGGGTGTTATGAACAAACAATGAATCATGGAACACTACATCAAAAACTAATGATGTAATATATGGTGATTAACATAACAATAAAAAGTTTAAAAAAAGTTATTTTGGCTGCTATAGGTCATTTGCCTTTCCATATAAATTTTAGGGTCAGCCTGAATATTTCTCTCACAAAAAAAACATTTGCTGGGATTTGACTAGTCTACAAGTCAATTTGGGGAGAATTGACATTTTGGAAATATCGAGTATTTGGATCCTCAAACAGTGTAGCTCTTCATTTATTTAGGTCTTTAATTTCTTTCCTTAATGTTTTGTACTTTTCAGCGTACAGATCCCTTGAATCTTTTGTCAGATTTATCCCATATTTTTAGGCTCTTATACGTGGTATTTTCCAATTGTTTTATTGGGAGTACACAGAAATACAACTGGGTTTGGTACATTCACTTTGTACCTTGCCATGTATGAGTTCTCATGGCTTTCTTGTAGATTCCATAGGATTTCCAACATATACTTTCATGTCATCTGCAAGATGGTTTTACATCTTCCATTTAACCTCAATGTCTCTCATTTCCTTTCTTTGCCTATTGTGCTGGATAGAACTCCCAAACACAATGCTGAATAGAAATGGTGGGACTGGATATCCTTACATTTTTCCTTATCTTAAGGGGAAAGCATTCAGTCTGTCCACTAGTAGGTATGATGTTAGTTACAAGTTTTGCATTGATGCTTTTTATCAGAGTGAGAAATTTCCCTCCTATTCCTCAGAGATTTTTTTAAAGGAATGGTTGTTGGATTTTATCAAATGCTTTTACTACCTCTATTTAGATGATTTTTTTGTGTAAACTATTAATATGCTAAATTGAATTGAGAGAATTTTGAATGTTAAACTAATCTTGCATTTCTGGGATAAACCCCATTAGGTCACCATGTATTAGTTTTTAATATATTTTAAATTCTGTTTGTTCTCTTTTTGTTAAGAGTTTTGCATGAAAGCTCATGAGAGACATTGTTCTGTCCTTTTTTTTTTTTTAATCCTGTGATGGCTTTTTGTGTCTCATTTTTGTATCAGGGTCATTCCGACCTTACAGAATGAGTTGGAATGTGTTTCCTCCTCCTCTGTTTTCTGGAAGATCTTGAATGTTTGAAAGAGTTCACCAAATAAGCCATCTGGGCCTGAAATTGTCTTTGTTTTAAATGCAAATTCAATTTCTTTGAGATATATAAGATTATTCTGATTATTTTTTTTTCTTAAGTGAGAGCTTGGCTGGTGGGTATGTTGAAAGGAACTTTTCCATTTTATCTGAGCTGGCAAATGTATCGACACAGCATTGTTCATCCATCCCTTTACTGTCCTCTCAGTAATTGTGAAGTCTACAGTGATTCCATCCCATATTCTCCACCATTCTTGATATTGGTGATATGTACCTTCTCTCACTCTGTCCGGGACTTCATAGTTTCCATCAGATTTAGAAAATCTCTGCTCATTATTTTTTTGCAAATACTTGTTTATCCCCCTTTTGTCCTTTGGGCACCCACTCCAATTACATGTGTATTAGGTTACTGTTCTCCAAAAATTTTTTTTCTAGCCCCTTTTCTCTGTGTCTTTCATTTTGGAGAGTTTTTATTGCTATGTCTTCAAGTTCATTTATCTTTTCTTCTACAAAGTCTAATCTACTCTTGATTCCACCCAATGGGTGTATACATCTATATCACAGTCACTGTGGATTTTATCTCCAGAAGTTCAATCTGGATCTTTTTTAGGGTTGCCAGATTTAGCAAATAAAAATACAAGATGCAAAGTTATATTTGAATTTCAGATAAATAATGAATAAGTTTTAGCATGTGTACATTATATGCGATATTTGGGGTATACTTATACACCTAAAAAATTCATTGTTTATCTGAAATTCAGATTTAACTGAGCATCTTTTTTTTAAAGATTTTATTTATTTATTTGAGAGAGAGAGAATGAGAGATAGAGAGCACGAGAGGGAAGAGGGTCAGAGGGAGAAGCAGACTCCCTGCCGAGCAGGGAGCCTGATGCGGGACTCAATCCCAGGACTCCAGGATCATGACCTGAGCCGAAGGCAATCACTTAACCAACTGAGCCACCCAGGCGCCCAAGCATCTTCAATTTTATCTGGTAACCCCTCTTTCTATACCTTACATATCTCTACTTAATGTACATAATCTTTCTTCTAGATCCTTTTGAATATGTGGAATACAGTTATAACTATGCTTTTAATGTCTTTTTCTGCTAATTCTACCACTTGTTTCATTTCTCAGTAGGTGTTAATTGGTTGATATTCCTCCTCATTATGGGTCATGTTCTCTACTTCTTTGCATGCTTCGTAGTCTCGTTGTTGAATCCCAGATCATTATTGATTTTGTTGTTGGGTGCTGGATATTTTTGTACTTCTATAAATATTCTTGAGCTTTGTTCAGGGATGCTATAAAGTTACTTGGGGACAATTTGATCTTTTTTGGGCTTTGCTTTTAAACTGTTAGGTAGGACTGCTGAGTATTTTTTTACCCAGTGATTTCTGTTTTTTATGAAGT
This sequence comes from Eumetopias jubatus, assembly GCF_037043125.1. Classification (NCBI taxonomy): domain Eukaryota; kingdom Metazoa; phylum Chordata; class Mammalia; order Carnivora; family Otariidae; genus Eumetopias; species Eumetopias jubatus. The sequence goes on from NW_028274818.1 coordinate 92,026,249, forward strand.
TTGGCTGGTGGGAACAGAAATTATGTCCAGCCCTTTGGGAACTCTAGTGATGACTCCTCTAATCTTCTCAAGCGGCTCTTTCCTCAACCTTAGATGATTTCCTGATACACACGTGTTGATCGTTAGGCAACTGAAGACTTGAGGGGGGCAATCCTCTACCCCCATCTCTCCCTCTCTTTTTCTCTCTCTCCCTCTCTCTTTCTTTCTCTCCATGAAGCTGTCTTATCCAGTATTCTGCCCTGTGAACTCCAGCTGCTTTGCTTTGACCTTCTCAGACTCCTAAATCTATCTCTTCAACTCAGAGAGTCCACTGGGCTCTGCCCAGTCTTCCCCTCCTTGTGCTGTAACATGGAATCTCCCTCCAGGCAGTAATCTCTGTCCTGCTCAGCCTTGTTTCCCCCATTTAGCCCATTTGGCTTCAAGGGATCTTTGCCTAAAGGAGTCTTGGATTTCATCCAAAAAGCATTGGAAAGGTCTGCCATCCCATGGATAGGACAGGAAGCATCTGGAGTATAAGGCGGTGGCATCTGGGAAGTAGCAGAATGGCAGTCTTTCTCAGAGCTTCACTAGAAAACTAAGAAATTGAGGGTCTAGAGAAGAGGTAGAAAGAATAAAATACCAGCATACCCCAGTAGGGGGAGAGTCAAAAAACATGAAATATGCTCATCTCTTATAGGAAAGAGAATAGGAGAGTGGCTGCCAGGAGGCAGAGAGGGGTGGGCAGGGGTGGAAATGCAGGGGTGGAGGCTGGAGTCCAGGAGGCTATGACACACCATATGAAATGAAATGCGAGTGTCAAGGCTCTGACAGGTGATCAATGCACCTGCCAAGATGGGAGCAGCAGTATCTTCTTGCCAAAGGCCACAGGGATGGATGGCTGGAGGATACAGGAATGGGGGAGGAAGGTGTGTCAGATGATGCCTAGAAAGCTGAGACTTCTTGCCCGATGTTTCCATCCAGTGAGAACGCTATGGGTTTTGCCTGCCCAACACCCATCCCTCCACATTACCTCCAGGAGGTAATGCCATCTTGATTTGGGGGCCCCTCCCCCACTCCCATTGATGTTGTTCTGGAGACCCACTGCCAGTCCCTAAATGTGTGCATGCAACTCAACACAGCTCCATTAGAGCCAAACCTGGTACTTTTGCTGGACCTATCAGGAAACGCATTTTGTTTCTATAGAGGCTGCTGAGGTGGCAGATATAAGGTAGTCATTGCAGACATACAGCTTGGTCCTCTGTGGTAGGAGCCTCCCTGATACTGACATCAGAACAGAGGAAAGCAGAATCAAAGGAGAGAAGCAGCTTCTTGGGGATGTTTCCGAATACCTGGATCCAACCATACCTGAATCTAGAATCCCTTAACTGTTTTATTTTAATGAGACAATGAGTTCCCCCTTTCAGATTAAATATGTTTAATTCTTACAAGTAGAGAGTGGTATAGACATAGTTTGGACATATACTCCCCAGACTCAATCCTTGAGTAGGGAACTGGGATTTTTCAGCCACATGCTCCCCCACTCTCCTTTCACATCTATCCAGGATGAACTCACACACCCTAGAAGGTGCCCAGTCATGCCAAGGAGTCCTACCTGATCAGGCTGGCTCCAGCTCAAGGACTGAGCAAAACATGTTGTTGGGCCTCCATCAGCTCCTCCCTCAGGACTCCTGGGAGCTTTTCCTATTGCTCTGGGTCTCTGGATGTATTTGCAGATCTATTTCCCCAAACTTTGCGTATAGAAATGTTTAATATAGTCTGTATTTGAAAAATCAATTTTTTTGCACAACAATCCAGATGTCTGATTTTGCTTAAAAGAATGGGAAAATATGGCTCCCAGTGTCTTCTTAGAGGTAAAGAGAAGCTGCTCCTTTTATAGAGGCTGGGTGCTCTCCAGTTTGCCACATTCTTCACCATTCCCTGTTGTCTTATACCCAGCCCACTTCCCTAGCTTTTCTCTCCCTCCTGGCACCTGCATGAATTGCAGCCCATGAGACCTTTATAGTGAGAGATCTGAGCCCAGGCCTCAGAGGGCTTAAGGCAGTTGATGTAGAAGCAAGAAGACGGAGGAGGACGACTCTCTAACCAGAATGCTCTATGCCATCAAGGTGCCCAGCAGAGGCAATCTTTATCTTAAAAGATAAAGTCTGGTGGGAGAGAGAGACGTGTACACCCAGCATCTCATCCTTTCCCACTTAGGTACCCAGAATGACAGCAGAACTATCTCATGGCCCCCAAGACAAGAGCTCTGGGAGAAGTTTGGAGTCTACTACAAACACAAGCATGATATTTCTTGCAAGCCTCCTATTTTCGCTTAAAATTAGTCTTAAGTTTTGCATCCTACTTCTTAATATTAAAAAGTTTCATAAAATTGGAAACCCCATTGAAGAGAACCTGTTCATCGTGAAACTTCCTGTGTTCTCCTGACACGTGAAGGTGAGCCCTGGCATGGATGTGCCCCACTTTGGGGAGTGCACATAAAGTAGAGAATGATAAGGAGAATAGTAGGCAGTGTGAAGATTGTGTGTGCCAGATACTATCCTGCCCCAGGACCCCTGCACTGGCTATTCCCTCTGCCTGGAAGAGTCTCACCCCAGATACTTCCACTGCTCACTCTCACTTCCTACCAGTTCTCATACAGTGTCCTCTCAGTGGAGCTCACCAGAACCACCCCACTTCTATGGCAACTGTCTCTTCTCTATGTCTCTTCAGTCAACTGTTTTCTCCATGACACTCATCATTGTCGATCATGTTATGAAATATTCTTATGTTTAGTGTCTATTGTTTATTTCCTCCACTGAGATATAAGTTCCACAAGAGTAGGCATTTTTGTCTGACTTGGTCACTGTTGGATCCCTGGCTCCAAAAATAGAAGCTGGCATATAGTAGGTGCTCAATAAATATCTGGTAAAGGAATGAATGAAGGGATGAATGAGTGGATGATGTGTCCTCTCCTGGGGGCCACTCCAGCAGATTTGATAGCAGTGTTGTGCATTTGGTTTTGCTGGAAAAAAAAAAAACTAAAATAAAAAGAACGGAAGTGCTTTTGAAGCCAAAGGACTGAAGGAACGATGGAGAACAAGGCAAAGCCCACTTTGTTCTCCATTGTCTGAATATTGTGGAGACTAAGCGCCATCTACCTGCAGTCCCAGCCCTTCTCCCAATGGTACCACCCTGGTCCAGGCTTCCTGGCCTCACTCCTGGACCCCTGCATGGCCCCCTGGCATGCGTCCATCAGCTATTCTTGCCCCATTTCCTCCAATTCTTTCCCCATCCTGGGCTGGTGCCAGAATATGCACCAAATCCCCTTGGGGTTTGTAGACCGTAGGCACAGGACTTGGTGGCCAAACACTAGTGTTGTAGGAACTAGCAGAAGTCCACTCTCCTCCTGGGCAGACAGGATGCTCCTGGGCAGGGCGCCCTGCTGCAGGACACGGCCCGCACCACTGTTGCTTGGCGGCCCCGTGCACATTACATAGCAGGTCAGAATTTTTCTCCAGCAACTCAGGTGTGCAATAAATGTCACAGTACTTTATTTGTCTAAAATCAAATTAAATCTGACTTTAATCCCCTGATCCCCCCAGGCTGGAGGAAAATTCAATCTCGGTGTTATTGAAGCTCTCCTCCCATGGTGTGAGCAGATTCCTGGAGGGCCTTATGAGAAAAAGGAGTAAGTCCTTTAGAAGGCTTCTGTGGGCCTAGGTCTGTGTCAGGCCAAGCTGGGCCGAGGAGGCACAGGAACTGGTAAGTTCCCAGAAAAGTTGGGGGGGACCAGAATCACAGACCATGCAACCATCACGAGCTTCCCCAAAGGTCAGGGCTGCCCTGTGAGGCTGGAGGAGGGGCCTATGCTATTGTTGCAGGGCAATGAGTTTATTCTCAAATTCTTGCATGGACACACACTCAGGGACAGCTGTTTGACTAGTCATCCGTCTATCCGTCTGGCCATGCAACAAATATGCGCTGGGTTCCTACTCCATGCCAGGCCCCACACCACGCTAGACCCAGGGGTTATATCGCTGAAACAGAATCAGCTCCTGTCCAAGCATCCTGCCCAGGTTAACAGGGAAACAGACAATAAGTAACCATGGCAATCAATGCTTTCCAGGGAAAAGCAGGATGCTGTGCCTGGGGGCAAATAGGGAGGCCAAGGCAGCAGTACTGAGGTCACAGGTGAGCTGATATCTGAGATGTAATGAAAAGCCAGCCAGGCCACGAGCAGGCAGCCTTCCAGGCAACCAGGCAGCTGGGGCAAGGTCCTGCAGTAGAAAGGAGTTTGGGTTTACCTGCATTTTATTTGGGATGGGGACCACAGCCTTTGTATAGATGCTCAAATTGAAGCTTGACCTCTACCAACATTAAGAACCACAGATTTAATCTACCTTTATTCCCTACATATGCTTCTGGGGGAGGCCCATGTTACACAGCAAACCCCAGGACTGAAAATCTCTGGGATGCAGTGCTCTTTCTCCATTTACTCAAGCTTCCCTTCATCATCCCCTCCTGCGTGTTCCTCCTTCCCTGCTCCCTGCCCTCACCCCTGCAGGTGTCTATACAGACACACTGCTGGGCCCCAAGTGGGCACAACCCATCAAAATGCCAGAGCGACCAGGCGACGGGACCACAAGACAGAGACACAGCTTATAAAGTGTCTCCCGGCCCAGGCAGGCACCCGTGAAATGTTTGACAGCTCAGGAGATGGATCGGCAATACGGCTCAGGCCACACTTCCAGGGCAGAATTGAAGCCATCCTTCCTGGGAACGGCCTTATAGATCAAGCCGAACACACTCATCAGCCCAGCCACCCACCGCCTTGCCACCCCACCCTCCTCCTCCGGGCTCGGCTGGGCTCTGCCTTGGGCTGCTGTGAGCTGGCGGGAGATCCGCCCCCGGAACAGCAGACCTGGAGCAAGACCTTGGGCAGACCAGGTGCCACTGGACAAATCCCAGTGGGAGAGGCAACTTAGCAAGGATTTCAACCCAAGCTTCTCTGGTGTCTTGAGATACAATTCAGTTATTGTTTTGTAACACACTTAATGGACTATTATAAAGACCACACACGGGGTGCTTTCCCCCATGCCAGAGATTATTCCATTCAACCCTCACTCTGCCCTATGGGATAAGCATCATTAGCCAAGTTTAGCAAGGAGTTGTCCACCTCCCTCACTGTAGATATGGGCCAGAGAAGTTAAGCAATTAGCCCAAGGTCACACAGCAAACCAGTGGTGTGGCTGGGTCCTTGCCTAGAGGGGGCATACTTTCTAGATTCCTACGCTGTGTTTGTGTTTGTCCTGGGACGAGGTCCCCACAGCTGCAGTGCTGTGACCTGAAAGAGTGTCCCTCTGATTAGGGCCCCATCTTCACATGCTTCCAGAGACACTCTGTCCTGAGGAGCAGGTGCATGTTAGGAATAAGCAGGGTTTCCCCACATCCTCTCTTGGCCAGGTGGAGAAGATACACAGTCGGGGTGACTGAGATGCCCAGGCCAGTGGAGGCAGACAGACAACGGGGGGCTCAGGCAGGACCTCCTAGAGGGAGAAAGGCTCTACCTGAGTCCAGAAGAACGAGCAGGTATTTGAGAGGCAGACAGTGTGGAGGGAAAACAAGCGAGATGGAAGACAGTGTGAGCAGAGGCGTGGCAGGAAGAAGGAGTGGTCCACACTCTGAGAACTAATGGTTCATGCAACCAGGGAGTCATGTTCACACGTGAGCAACAGGAGACACTGGCCAGGGAGGCATGACTCGATGAAAAAGGTCTTCAAGACAAGGGAAATGGGGAGCCAGTGAAGGTCTTAGGGAGAGGAGGGACATGATCAGATCTGCATTTTGAAAAGCCTCCTCCAGCAGCAATAAGGAAAGTGCATTGGAAGGAAGAAATATCAGCAGCAGAGACACCAAGGAGGAGGCTTGTGCTGCACCCGAGCAGAAGATGAATCTCAACTCGGCCCAATGACCCACTGAGAGAGGGAAAAATCTGTGATGACAGCCCGTTACGTCCTGGGTGGGAGGCAGAGGCTGCCACCACTAAGAGTGACACAGGGGAGAGACCACATTGTAGGGGTGAGGGGGACAATGGATTTCACTGAGCAGGAGTCGAGGGTAACCGAATCTGTGTAACCTCAGATGGGAAGCCAAAATCAAGAAACAGGTGTTTCTGAGACTTACCTTGGCTGAAGAAAGATGCGCATGACCCCAGCAGGTGCTGGTGCGAGTTCGAGCCCGGATGCTGCCAAGTGAAAACACGTAGGTCAGGGAGAGAATGACCAGCACCATGGGGCAGCCCAGAATAATCAGACAGTTGGGGGAGAGCCGGCCACCCAACCCAGTTGTTGCTCCGGCGAGGAAAGTGGACAGCAGCGAGGCAGGTCGTTGGTTGGTAGTTGCCCAGCAAATCCAGACGGAACCTGGAGCTGACTGGACACGAGGGAGATTAGCAATGTCAAAAACTGACCTTGCGCTTAACCGGACAAGGGCATCAAATCACCCATCAGCTTCAGCCACTGGTGGGGGCGAGGGCTCGCAGGACCTTGGCCAACGCAGTCTACATGGAAGGTGGGAGCAGAGGTCTTATTTGACGAGTGGGGAAAAGGTGAAGATGTGGCGGGAATGAGAGTGGCCATTCTTTCCAGGTCCAAGCAACATAGTTGGGTAGCTGGAGGAGGGGCAGGTGCTTCTTTTTTAAGTCTTTTACTTTCTTTTTGCAGATATCCATTTGACATCATGTTACATAAATGCCTAATTGTGATTATCTGCATGCTTTTATTATTAGTTCCATTTTCCTTCCCCACATCATACCCCAACATTAGACAACCCATACCAACAACCTACCATGTTTCTTCCTGCTCAGAAAATCCTATCCACGCATATAACAAGGTCAGTGTTTGGCCAACGCCACCCACAGGGCTGGGTGTTAAATATTGAAATACATCCGTACCAGTTAGTAAGTAGCGTCTCCCTCAAGCCTCCTCGATGGCCCCGTGCCCAACCCTGGGACACTAAGTGGTTGCTTGGCATGGTGACTATCACTCACACAAGTGTGTTTGTGTCTGTGTCCCCATATTCGTGCATGTACGTGCATCCATACACACATGGGTCTAGGGGGACACTGCTGGTTTCTTTTTTTTTTATAAATGTGGGATCATATTATGTGTACCTCTTTCTGCCTGTTGACACTCAACCAAGCTTCATGGAAATCCTTCCAGGTCACCCGATGTGCTACGTACTTTTTGTAATGGCCCCACATAGCAAACCACGGTGTGGATGTACCATAATGCATTCAACCATTCATCCCTCTCCCCCACCACACGAATGATTGGATAATGTTTATAGGAGATGAGCTGAGACCCAGGAGAGAAAGAAAGGAGAAACTAAAGGTGCAGAAACAAGACAGGAGATGGTGGGGGGACTCCCGAGAAGGTGGGGAAGGGCGGGGAGAGACTCCCCATTAACAGAAGGGGAAGAGCCTTCGTATGATGGGTCGGTACAGCTCGGATTAGCTGTGTCTCATCAACTGTGCCCATTCCCTCAGGTCGGCCGAGCAATATACTCTCCTTCCCACAGCCTTGGTGAGCCTCATAAAATGAGGTGATCTGCTCCTTCGGCTCGGCAGCCCCCAGGATGAAGACCCAAATACCTTATGGTGACATATATGGCGCAGCTTGTGCTGCACTTCACCTTTGCTCCCTGAGTTCCAAACACTCTGGCTTCCTTTCAGCACCGTCAACATGCCGTGATTTCTCCTGCCCCAGGGCCTTTGCATATGCTGTCCTAACCACCCGGAATGCTTTCCAGTCCTCTGCTTCCCCTTCATCTAATCCCCTGAGAGGGGCTTAGAAGAAGCATCAAAATATTGCCCGAGATTCTCTCCAGACTGCATTATGAGGCTGCCTGTGATTTGCATGAGGTTAATAACTTCCGACGGGGAAGCTAAATAAAGTAAATCCAAACCTTCACTTGCTTTTAAGAAAAAAGATTGCACATCTGTGATGAAGGTCTTTTTGGTGACAGCTCTTCTTTGTTTCAGTGTTATAGTCACTTGCTTTACTGATGAAAGGATATAGAAATGTCTCTATACGTAGATTAAAGGAAAATCTGTCTGACAACAATCCAAATAAGGAAAAAGAAGTCTGAAGTTGGAAGTCCCCATGGGTCCCTCACTCTCTGCCCCAACAACATGGGACCAAGCATTCCCTCCCCACACCGTCACTCCTCAATGAGCCCCTGGGGACAAATGTCACGAATGGCCATCTGCATTATTTTTCCCAAAACTACCTTCGTTGCCGTGGATCCCATTCCAACACACACACGTGCATGTGCACACACAGAGGCAGGGTGACAGCTAGCATGATAACTAAAAGAAATAAAGTTAAGATACAGTACAAAATATCCTTTCCCTCTTGATGTCCAGTAGTTCCTTATGTCTCCTCCCCTCTCCCTTCCTCCCCCTCCCCTCCCTCCCCTTTCTCCTGCCACCCTCCTCTTCCTCCCGACTTATGTATCTCACACTCCTTAGGCAAGAACCATTATCCACCCATTTTACAGATTTAAGAAACTGAGGTCGGCCAGGCCTACGGCAGCTCAGAGCTATGACTGGATTCAAACCCCAGCTCTGCCACTTGCTCTTGGCAAAGTTTCCCACGTGTCTGACAATTCTGAGCTTGTTTATCTGGGCCAAACAAAAAAACCATTTCTTTAACTGCACAAAAGCACAGGAAGGGTGTTATCCTCAAAACACCAATCTCATTATTATGTCATGGAAAGTAAAGTGAATTTTTAAAAGTAAATTAGGTCAGTATTCACAGTCTTGCCATGATACTTCTAAGAAGTTCCAACTACCACAGCACAACCCACATGGCCCCGCACCATTGACCCCTGCCCACCTCCTGAGCCCACTTCACTCCAGGTTCTCTTCACTCCCTCCTTCTGTTCCCCCTTTCCACCAGTGCTTTGTATTAGCTGATCTCCCAACCTGGGATGCTCCCCCTGCAGGTTCTTCTCTGTCTGGCTCATACTCATCGTTCATAAGTCAGCTTAAATATCACCTCCTCAGAGAAGCCCTCCCTGACTACCTTATCAAACACTACTGTGCGTTCACATGATGGTGCTTTATCACACTGGCTTATATTCCCCATGATCTATGTTACCATCTGAAACTCTCCTGCTTATATATTTATGTGGGCACTCGATGATTGTTTTTCTTTCCCCTTTGGCAAATAAAGCTGGGGCCTCCCCTGTCTTGTCCAGCATTTCATCCACAGAACCTAGAACTGTGCCTGACTCATAGTAGGTGTTCAATAAATATTTCTTGAAAGAACGTTTGAAAGGGGATCAAGAATATAGAATGCAGGGAGTGAAGTAAGCACTTGGCCTAAGCCCAGGTCAGCTAGAGGATGCTCTGGTCCTTCCTCATTGACCTGCCACAGGGCCTGGGATTCTGCAGGTTATGTTCTGAACACAGCCACAGGCAACACATAAAACGATGGGCATGGCTGTGTCCCAATAAATCTTTATTTACAAAAATGGGTGGCCAGCTGAGTTTGGCTCACAGGTCCTGGTTTTTCAACCCCTGGTCTAGGAGAGTCCCCACCAGGGTACCTGTTGGATAAAATGCAGGTTATGTTCCAGGAACCAGCATTCACAAGGCAGTTGAGCCTTGGTCAAGGTACCTGACACGGGCTGTGTCAGCAGGACCCTGGACACTAATTACAACAGAGGCACGGGCCATAAACTTTATTGCTCAGCAGGACTTTGGCCCCCAACTTGGCTTTCTGCTGATTTTCCAAAGAGCAGTGGAGGTAGGCTCAGTGCTGTGATCACTGATGCGTCAGGGAAAGGGAGCCTGCACGTTTAATTAAACGTTATTCAAGAAATAAAATTCAGGCCCTCAGCTGACAACGCAGAATATTAAAGCATCAATTTCCTGAAGGAAACCTGCTTTAATGAGATTCTCCAAATAAATGGAAAGGGGGGGAAGAAACATATTAATCCCACCTGGTAATGTCAGCCCCATCAACCCAGAGTGATGTCTTGATGAACAAAAGCTGATGATATTGGTTTACTAGGAAAAGAAGGTGTGCGGGACTCTACTGAGTCCTCTGGGTTCCAGAGATACCCAGACCCTTGGGAAGAAGACCTTTCTTTCTCATGAGCCCCTAGGATGGAGAGAAGCCATAACAAGGTGCACCCTCAGGGCCAAAGGTGATAATAATTGATTGGAGTCAAGCTGGGGGGTCTATAGTAGAGGGTCACAGGGCTCTGCCCTTGGTCCTGTCCCAGACAACCTTTTCATTAGTGACTTGGAAGGGTATAAGGGGGCATATTGACCTCATCTGTTGATAAGCTGAAGCTGGAGCTCAATTTATGTAAGGTACCTGAAACACTTAGAACAAAATAGATGCCTATCACGTTTCCCCACCGAAGCTTTCAATCCCTTCTGTGCCCCAAAACCAGTGTGAGTAAGATCGATTTACTCAACTGAATACCATGTTCATGGCCTTCACCATTCTTTTCCTCCCTGTTCTGTTATTAACATATTTCCTTGAGTTTGACTCATTCATTATCTCAGATAGATTTTAAATGACTTTAGAGCACTACTGGAAATGAAAATCTGGCATAGCCCCCAGCAAAAAGTAGCCATAAAGACAAATCTGATGACAACTTAACACTGTTGTGGCTCAATATCATTTGCCAGATGAAAACTGTGAGCCTGAGATTCACTCTTTTTTGTTGTTAGAGAGATGACCAAAGGTTAGAGAGGGGTTAACCTCATACAGGAACCATAGATGATGTCAGCCATCTGGTGACATCATGCCTCTGCTTCAACCACAGAAAATTCTCGTCTTTCTCTGGAACAACAGGCACAGTGTGTTCCCTCTGAAATAAAAAAGGGGAAGACCAGAAAACATTCATATATGCAAGTCTGGAAAGGTGCTCAGGAGACAAAAGGAAGTGCCTCCCTGGATGGGGAGCAGGGAGGAGGCTGGGAAGTGCACGGGTAGAGGAAGGGGTGAGGAAGGAGGGAGATATTCACTAAGCTGCCTGAAGTCAGCCCAAATCTCTTTCTGTTGCTTATGCTCGCAGACCCCTAACTGACGGATATACAGTCCCTTGATTATCAGTTCTCCCCAGTCCTGGTGTTGCAGGTTCTTGTCTCCCAGAGTTGAAGAACGAATCTTGTGGACAAGAGTGGGGAGTGAAGTGAAAGTTTATTAAGGAAAGGTGAGAACAGAAAGAACAAAACAAGAGCTCTCTAGAGTGAGAAGGGTCCTGAATGGGTTACCATTGAGGACTTTTGTGGCAGGTCTTCTATAGAAAACTGACCAGGGAACTTGGTAAATATCTTGTCCATAACATTAAGACAAACAAGGTGGATGTGTAAATACTATGTAAATATCTCACCTATATTTAGAACAAACAAGGTGGATTTGTTATGTTCCCTGCTCTCTGGCTAATATCTTGTCTATAAGATTTCTCCACACCTGAGATTTCTGTGGGCCTGGTAGAGTAGCCCCCCCTGCGGGAGCCTAGCCATGTGGTCCCCTACCTATGTCTCCCTATCTAACCTCGCCTGTCCCTTACTCACGGAGACCTACCCTCTGCTTCCACAGAGAAGCTTCATTCTGGGATGTGAAATAAAACGAGGCTCCATTCCCAGCATAACCAGTTAACAGTGAGAGGCCATTAAGGCTGGGGAGCCGGGGCAGGACTGAGCCCTTTCTGACTCGTTCGGTACTATCTCCCCAGATGGGGTGCTTGGCACACAGTAGGCATCACGCCCACGGGTGCTGGATGCTCTTTGACTTGATACAGCAATGCACTACTCTGCTGTGCCGTCAATGGTGCTTGCCGGGGTCCGGGAAAAAAGTCTGCATGCATATTTTCCCTTCTAATTCTGCACCTAGGGACTGGAAGCATTTCCCGGAATGACGGCAGAGGATGTCAGTCTTGATTATGGGTGGGATGAATCTGCTTAGGGGAAGTTTGATGGAATGTCCAGTAGTCACTATTAGTCTTCATTGAATACTAAATATAAATATGAAGAATCAGAAAAGACAACCAGATTGTGAAAAATCTCCCAAATTTATTTTTGCAGTGCTGTTAAATCCATTTCTGATTAAAATAATTCATCACTTATCTATAGCAAGCAATACTGGATGGTTATCCACATGTGAATCTATCTTAGAAATATGCACCAACTTAAAGTGATTTTTAATAAAAATACATATTTTTAGCCTGCAATTTGGTTCCGAGGGCTGGCTGCTGACAAAGGAAAGGGAGCTGTTCTCTGAGTCAGTGAATGTTTTCCAAAAAATAAATTAAGGGGAAAACAAAAGAGGCAGCTAGCTCCCAATGCGATACAAATTCATGGTGCTTACCTTTGCCTCAAATTTCACTGTTCTTAATTTTTGGTGGAGGGTGGGGGCGGGTTGTGTGGCTGGTGTTTGGTTTTTAATAAAATCCATCAAGCAGCTCCCGACAACTCAGTCTGGGTTTGTGGTTTCTTTGAAAGTATCAAGACTTGGAGGAAAATTTGAAAAATGGCCCGGCACATGCGCAGACTTAAAGGGTCTTTAGGGTGGCAGTCAAGGCCCCTGCATATCCCAGTCTCAACCCAATATTCCCTACTGCCCAGGTCTCCAAACCTCTGCTTCAGCCACAGAAAATTCTCATCTTTCTCTGGAACAACAGGCACAGTGTGTTCCCTCTGAAATAAAAAAGGGGAAGACCAGAAAACATTCATATATGCAAGTCTAGAAAGGTGCTCAGGAGACAAAAGGAAGTGCCTCCCTGGATGGGGAGCAGGGAGGAGGCTGGGAAGTGCGCAGGTGGAGGAAGGGGTGAGGAAGGAGGGAGATATTCACTACCCAACATTTTTTGCCTGTAGATTCTCAAACTCTGTGAATCTAACACTGGTTCAGAAATGCAAGGGAAGGAAGGAGTGAAGGAAGGGAGGAGGGAAGGAAAGAAGGGAGAAAGGGCAGGAGGAAGGGAGAAAGGGCAGGAGGAAGGGAGGGAGGGAGGGAGGAAGGAATTCTCATCATTCCAGGAACACATTTCCAGACCTTTGCACTTGCTAGTCCCACCTCCTGGAGGACTTGCTGGACCTGACGGCCACACACCACCACCCCACCCTCCCACACTCCCTGAGGGATGACCCAAGAAGAGTTCCTCTGTGCTCCGAATCAACTTGGTCAGAAGGCAAACTCCCTGAGACAGGACTGTAGATGCCTTCTTCTCTGTAGTAGCACCAGACTTTAGCACGGTGCCCCACACATAGTAGATGCTCAGTAAATAATTGTTGAATGAATGAACGAGGAGCCATAAGGAGGCTGCATAATCTAATAGGAGCATGGGTGCTGGTGTTGGGCAGGTCTGACTAGTGGGGCTGTGTGACTTTAGAAATGTGAACTAACCTCTCTGAGATCCGATGTCTCCCCCAGGGGTTCTGGCAAAGACTCTGTAGGGTCACTCGTGTGTAACAAGCACGCAGTGTTAGCTACATTCTTGTGGTTGTCTTCGGGGTGGCAGTTGCCACACTATATGACAGTCACCTACCATATTCCTGCCTCCACACCCAGACAAGATGCTCTTGAGCACAGGGACCTGTCCCTGTCCCTATCACCTTTCTGCAGTGCCAGCCCTAGAGGAGAAGCCAGCAACGGAAAGTTCTCAGAAGGTTTGTTGACTGACTTAAAGAGGGAGCAAATGAAGGAGGAGCCTTCCGCCCGAGGGGAAGGAGGAAGTGAAGCAGATGGGCAGGTGTGACCCACTCTTGCTGGTAACTGGGACCCCAGCCATGCAAAGCCCCCAGGGCTAGAAGACACTGGCAGTCAGACCTCAGCCTTGCCGCAATCCCCTACCCCCTACCGGGGATTCAAAATGAGTTGAGAGCCAGAGCCAGAAGCTTGGCCATTCCTCCGGTAGGGGCCCTGCTCAGCCAGTCCTCACCTACTCACCCCCCTGCTGCAGGGGCCTGGCCCTTAGCCTTCTACCCACTGGCATCCGTGCCCAGGCAGCCCTCTCTGGGTGTGGCTTTCCCGTGGGTGCCAGCCTGCCCCAGTCCTGGCATGTGCCACCTTACACTGTCCCCCTTCCCATCCACGCCCCCCCCCTCCACGTGCACTGTTCCAGTGTACCGCACTGGGCTTCCATCTTTCACACGTAACACATGTAGCTCTTGCTTGTTGAACCGGACAAAGCAGTTTTCAGGGTGTTGTCATGTAAGTTTCTCCAAAGGGAGAAACTGAGGACTGAGGAAGTTCGATGACTCTCTTACTATTGCACAGCTGTTCAGAGGCCAGGACGTCATCAAAGGTCTGTCTTATTCTGGGTAAGGGTTCCTACTACACCCCAGGCCGCCCTCCCTATGAGACCCACAGCACAGGCTCACTGATGCTTACACCCCTATTCCACCCTAACAGCTCTTCAGTTGCCTGTTCCAACTGAGGATGCAGCATCCCAGGCAAAGTATGCCCTGTGGCCTCTTTGAATACCTCCCAAGATGGGGAGCTCACTCCCTCACTGCCTCTTCCCATCTAGTTTCTTTTTACCACACTGGTAGGCAGGCTGATGCTTCTTGGGGCTTCCCCGATCAAGTGGAGGGGCCCTGCTACCCCCACTGTGACTCCTACCCCAGAGCTCAGCCTGGCATCCACCTTGAGAGGGAAACCCCTATTCTTCATGCCTTGGCACAGCATTAGGCACAAAATCGATGCTTTCACACGGCTATCTGGGTTTTCCCCTGGGCAACCAGACCCCAAAGGAGGGACCCTCCCCTTGGCCCAGGCTTTACCTGAATTTCCCTTCAAGTTCACCTGTGTTAGTGCCTTCACAACTTGCCCTCGGTGGCTCTCCGGATGAGGTGTTAATTGCCCTGGGCGGGTGAACCCCGTTCCTGTTTACTACACTCACTCTTTCTTTCATTAAATATTCACTGTGAATATACTCTGCTGGGCACAGAAATCCTACACATAGAGTCCCTGACCTCGGAGAGATTCCCATGGAATCAACCTTGTCATAGGAAGGAAAACAGCAGCAGAAAGGAGAGCTGATCACACTGTCATTAATCAACACTGCACCCTCTTCCTTGAATGCCACAGACTCTGTGTGCTCCAAGACAAAGGGCATCCATCTATGGATCACCGTTCTCCCTGGCAGGGCGCAGGTGCTTGTGGGAGCCCAGTGCTGGTCCGGCGAAGGAATGACCGAACAAATGAACATCCTAGAGGTTGATACAATGTGTGGTTGGAACCTAGCGGGCAGATGCCAGCATCTTGGGAAGGGGAGTGTGAAACAATGAGTTTAACCTTGTGGATGGTATGCCAGTGAGTGCGGGTATTGGGGAGACCACAAGCGAGCGGAAGGAACTGCCCAGAAAAGGCAGAGAGAATGAAATGTTTGCAAAGCTACAAGTGTTTCAGGTGGTTGTTCAAAGCACTCCAGGCTCACGCAAGCGCACTTCACCCTCTGAATTTTTAGCACAGCACCGAGTCTACAATAGGACCCAGGCCGGCAGTTGTGGCTAGAGCAGGGGAACAGGGAGGGGCTGTGTCCACACCTGTCGGGAGCTAACTCCCCTCCCAGTTCCTCCCCTTCTGTCCAGCCTGGGTTTCCAGACCTGCAGATGTGACCTTGAGCGTCTGCCTCCCATGGGATGGAGACTGTCAGTGCCTCCAAAGCCGACAGGCTTGTGCTAAAATTCACCGCACTCTCCAGTGACTGGGCAGGTGACGCGCCCTTTCCTGGGTCTGACAGATCCCTGAGCTGCTCATCGACCAGTGTGCGTACCCCCCCCACACACACACACACACACACTGTGATTAGCCAGGGTGCCGTGACAGCTAGCTGACATTAATTATCTGTGAGTTACAGGCATCCGAGAGCACAAACAGAGGGCTGTCAGTGGAGCAGAGCGGTGTCATTATGGCTCCTGGGCTTTGCAGCTGGGACCACAAGCAGGGACCTGGCTTTGTAAGTTCAAGGAGGGGTGGGCGAGGCCAGCAGCCCTTCCCAGCAGGCTTTGGGGGCTGTGCACAAACCACCTTGGGATTATTTCATAAGAAGGTCAGGCTCACGCCCTGCCCTGACACCCAATCAGATCCATCACCACAGCCTGACCGTTCTGTCTCCTGAACAGCCCTCACCTCTGGTTCTCTGCATTCCCCTGCTGCCATCCTGCTCTCGGCGCCACGTTCTGCCCCCCTACTTCGTCCTCCCCTCTAACCCAGGTCCTCTCTGCACACAGCAGCCAGAGCGGGCCTGTCAGAGTCTACATCCAACACTGCCGCCCCGCTGCACAGACTCCACATCCCTGCAAAGCTGGCTTGTGGCCCCGCTGGACCCCCCCAGCTTCTTCTCCACCTTGGCTCTCTGCTCTCCCCTATCACGTGCACTGTGAAGGGCTTTTTCGACCAGTCCCCTTGGCCTCTTGCCCCATGGTCTTTGCACATGCTGTTCCCTCTGACTGGAATGCTCTCCCTCGGTCCCCCACTTCCTTAAATCTCACATCATGCCTCCCTTCCACCACGAAGCTTCCCTCAAACCCCAAACCACGGCAAGTTCCTGGTCTCACAAAGGAGGCAGCACAGCATAGAGGCCAAAGGCATTGGAAGCTGGCGTCAAGGAACCTGGGTTCGAATCCCAGTCCATCCTCTGGCTGTGTGACTCCAGGCAAGGTACTTCACCTCTTGGAGCCTCAGCTTCCCCCTGTGAACAATCCTGCAATCTGTGTTTTATGGACTGAAGGAGTTAACAGAGGTACGAGGCTCACACATGCTATGCCAGCCATTAGCGGCTGCTGTTTACACATTCCCCGATTCCCTGTGACTACAACCTCAGTAGCGGGATAATTTGATTAATTCTGTCTTCTTCAATATGCGCTAGGCCAGGGTTTCCTACCTTCTGCACGATTGACATTTGGGGATGGATACCTCTTTGTTGTGGGGCCGTCCCGTGCATTGTAGGATGTTCCTTAGATGCCAAGTAGCAACCTCTTAATCGTGACAACCAAAAATGTCTCTGGACTTTGACCGGTGTTCCCTGGGGGCAAGATCATCCTGGGGGAGACCCCGGCTCTTGTCTGTATGAGAGCAGTGGGCACAGGAGGTCCCCAGAACTATTTCTTCCTGGCACCCAGCACAGTGCCCGGCCCAAGACAGGGGCTCACTAAATACATGTTAAATAGGTCAGTGAAGGAGTGAGTGGGTGAATGAAGGCGTAGCAAGAGATATCAGTAGTATAAAGATGTCAGGGGATATGAAGTCTAAAGATCTGGGGTCAAGTGCGGCCTCCGCTCGTCCCAGAGGGTATCACCCAGGGCCAATCGCTTCACTCCTGTCTTCCCATCTGTGAAACAAGGCTGGTGACAGGGATCGCGATCTCTCTCCCATCATGGGGGCGTTATGAGGCTCAGACAAGCAAATGGATGATAAAGTGCTTTATAAACTGTGGAGTGCCATACAGATGAGCAGGTCTGTAGGTGGCCCCTTGGAAACCGATAGATGTCTCTCTGCTCACCGCGCTGTGCTGGCCCTGTCTGGCATCATCTGGGCTCTGACGGGCATGGGTGTATAAAAGATGGGGGTACATAAGGAATAGAATATATCCCTTCGTCTCCCTTTTAATATTGCTATAAATATGTCTTATGGGGGAGATCATCGAGATACAGAGTGCGTAACGCTGATGGAGTCCAACCAATAGCATCTCACACGTGCTGTGAGGGCACTTTCCCGTCATTGGTTCATAATGGATGGTAGAATGTGGGACCAGTATATCTCAAAGGTTAGCAAGCCCAGAGCACTTAATTACATTGTGTTTCTAATAAGAAGAGGCATCGTGTGGTAGCAGGAGAGCTCTAGGCTCATTGAGTCTTGCCAACCCCGGTGCAGAGCCTGGCTGCGATACTGTGTGAGCTTTGGCACATCACCTGCCCTCTCTGGGCCCCATTAACTTATCTATTAAATGGGAGTGGAGGAGGTGTCACGGCATCATAAGATATTTGAAAAGGACATCTATTTGGAGAAGGGGCAAGACAGGGAGGGGGAGCAGGATGACTCTGTTCTCAGTGATATCTAAGTATCTGTCAAATGTGCTAATAGTATGTATTTGCAGGAAATGACTCCTCCTAGGGGACCTGGAAACTCAATGACTTGCCTTCCAAAATAAACCCTAGGGTAGCGTGGCACAGTGGGTAGGACGTGGAGCCCAACCAGCGAACTGGGAACTGGGCTCAAGCACTTTGCTCCCCCTTTCATATTCGCATTTCTATCTCAGTCAGTCATTGCAATGGTTGAAGAGAAGAACCGAGACAATGTATAACAGCTGCTTAACTCAATGCCTGGTACGTGGAAGGTTCTCAGTCAGTGAAAGGAGCCCCCCATGTCAAGTCCCTTCCATCCTGCGACAGAACTTGCCTTTCCTGTCCTCCTGGAAGGTCCTCAGCCTCTTCCCAATAGGACAAAACATGAATTAAACGTGGAGGTCCTCTTAAATGTTTAAGATCCCCAAGATTTGACTTGACTGTGTCCACGAGTATCTCCATGATTCAATTCCAGCCCCTGGTTGCTGCTGAGAATGAAGCCAAAACACTACCTGGAGATCCCAGGGGCCAGCACTGACCACTTGGCTCCAGGGCCCGAGTCATCTCACTGAAAACCAGATCCCTGAGAGTCCTGCACCCCATGGGCACCTTCCCTGGGCCTGCCTCTTCCCACCTATAAAAGTTGCTGGTCAGCTGGAAGAATTTCTTAAAATGGCCTTTGAGCTCTAAAACACCTAGGTCTTTGTTCAGTTCCTTCTATGTGGCTGGCCATTTACAGGAGCATCACAATATCACACCTCCGTGGGATTCAGATCTGATTAGGAATAGTGAAGAAATGCTCAAAGGAAAGCATCCCCTAGGGGCAGAGACCCTGAGACAGCCGACTCCAGGCAGGCCTCCGGTGTACAAGCTACCCACTTGAGGCAGCGGATCCTAGGTAGACTCATGTTTCTGTGCTGGGACCGGAAATTCAGTGTAGATTAGTGAGTAAGAGCCTGGTTCCTGCAGTCAGACAGACCTGGATTCAAATGGTGACTGCCTATTATTAATTGTGCCATGATTATCTCCTTCTTGTTTGCCATTACATCCCCTGTCCTGTACGGGCACTCAGTTCCCATAACAGAGGAGAATAATAACGGGCACCTCCCCCCTAGGGTGCTCTAGAGACCAGACTCGATGACACATATGAACGTGTTAGCTCCATGCCTGGCCCAAGGCTGGTGCAAAGACCTGGTAACGAGAATATTTTATAGAACAAGGTAGCCCTATATTTCAGATTCCAGCACACAGAAATCAACAGGAGAACTTGTTAAAAAGGGAGTGCTGGTAACGTTCTCACCACAAAAAAGAAATGGTAATCGTGTGACGGGATGGAAGTGTTAGCGAAGTTATCGTGGCAATCATTTTGTAATACATAGATGTATCAAATCAATACATGGTATGTCTTAACCTAGTGTATTATGTCAATTACATCCATAAAGATGGCAGGGGGAAGAGATTGCTGGGGCGAAGGAGGTGGGTATGGTTCTAAAAAGGTAACCACAAGAATCCTTTGGCATAGGAACACCCAAGTGTCTTGACTTGGGTGATAGATTCACAAACCTACACATGTAGCAAAATTGTACAGAACTACATATGTACGACCTACACTCACAAATGAGTACACAACTGGAGAAATCTCAGTAAGATCAGTGGGTTGTATCAATGTCAATCTTCTTGCTCTGATTTTATTCCACAGTTTGCCAAATGTTGCCACTCAGGAACACGGGGCAGGATTGGATGGGGGGTAAACTTATTATTTCTTACAACTGGATATGGATTTAGAAGTACTATTTTGAACCAGAAACAGATTGCTGGACCCCCACCCCCAGACTACCAATTCCATGCAGTAGAAATTACATTTCTTTTCTTAATGTGTTGCTTTTTTTTCCAGCTTTACTGAAATATACTTGACACAGAACATTGTGTGAGTTCAAGACGTCGGACATGATGGTTTGAGGTACATTTATATAGTTGACATGATAATCACAATGCGGTTGGTTTACCTCTTCTATTAACTCATATAGCTATTTTGTGTGCATAGTGAAAACATTTAAGATCTACTCTCTTATTCATTTTCTAGAATACAGTACTCCTAACTAGAGTCACCACGCTGTACTCTAGATGCCAGAACTTACTCATCTTATCACCAGAAGTGTGTACCCGTTGACAACCACCTCCCATTTCCCCCGTGCCCCCAGTCCTTGGCAACCACCAATCTTCTGTTTCTAGAAGTCCAGCTTGTTTAGACTCCACGTATGAGTGAGATCAGACAGTATTTGTCTTTATCTGTCTGACGTACTTCATTTAGCATGATGACCTCGAGGTCCGACCATGTTGTCACAAATGGCAACCTTTGCTTCTTTTTTACGGCCGAATAATATTCCACCGGGGATATGTACATCTTTTTTTATCCATTCTCCCACTGCACTTGCATTACTAACACATTCCCAGGTAATGCTAATGATGTTGCTGGTCAGAGGACCAGACTAACCTGCTTTTATCAAAGAGGTCCCAAAGAAGGCAGAAATTTTGCATTCACATGATAATCCCAAGGTGAAAAATCCAGGTTGGTAGGAAAACTAATTCCATAAATTCCCACGAGGATCTGGCTTCTTTCCATCTGTGGTCCCAGCATCCCCTCACCTGTGTGGTGAGACCTGGTCACCCATCTCCACTTTCCAACTCTGGGGACAGAGGGAAGAGAGAAGAACTTGAAGACAAGCAATTTCAGGAAGCAGATAAAGAGGAAGTTGCCCTCATGGCCCCCATTCATATTCCACTGGGACAGCCACATCACAGGACCACATCTCACTGCAAGGGAGGCTGGGAAATGCAGTCAGTAGGCAGGGGGTCTTGTTCCTAGGAAGAAGGGGAGAAAAATCAAGGGTGGGGGGAGCAGACCATAGTGTGCCACAGTTGCCTTGACCTGGAAAGAGCCAGAACAGGGAGGGTGCATCAGAGATGTGCCTCCATCCTGGAGCATCCCAGAGAAGTGAGAGAACACAAGGCAGAGACCAGGGCTGAGCTCAGGAGTCCTCCAAACTGTTGGCTCATCCTCACTTCCATTACTTTGTTAGTCTCATTGGTTTCCCTTTGCACATGGAAATAATAACCTAAAAAGCAAACAGCCTAGGAGATAGTTTGGGGGGCCAATCTTCCTGCAGTTCCCCTCTGCCTGGGTTCTACGCAGGCCCCAATCCTGCCAGCACCTGGTCCTTCTGCCTTCCAGATCCAGAGTCAATGGAAAGCAGGGTCACTCAACAGCTTCAGTAAAGACCCCTGGCATCTGGACTTGGAAAAACCACTGGAGACGCCCCTCCCTGGCCCCCTTCAGCCCAGTAGTTTGAAGGACAGTCAGACCTTTGTTCAGTGTCCACTGACTCCACCATCTACCATGCCATGGCCTCCATTTTGCCATCTGTATACCACATGGTGCTGAAGTACCTCACACGCCGATGAGTCAATGTCATTAAACTCTGCGTCAAGATGGCGTCAGGTGTTGTCTGAGTATCCACAACCAACCGAGCCACCCAGGCTGTGCACAACCACAGGGAGTTCAGAGCAGCTCATGGGCAGTGGGCTTGATGGTCTTCCCCCTGGGGATTTTTGGCTCAGGATACCAAATTCTCTTACAGAGGATCTGATGAACCATTTCTTGATTAAAGTAAGAGTGGTGGATGTGGTAGCTTCATCCTCCTCTGAAATGAAGGATACAAGAAAATACACCACAGGACCCACCGAACCTGCTGGAAATCATGGAAAAACTAGGTTTTGGAGATAATTAAGTTTCTGTACCCAATTCTAGTGTGGGGGTTTTTCTCCACATTAAGCAATACTCCAGCACAAGCTGGGTGTCCTATAATTCAACTCAATTCTTACACCATCTGACTCTGCAGAAAGCATCCGATTCCATAGGTGAAGGGCTCAGTCCCACCAGACTGCACCCCCTTCAGATGCCAATGGCAAATCCCAGTTGTCACCTGTGCTTGACCAGCCATAGATCGAAGGTTCCAACCACCCTCTCCTTGGGTTTAGTTTATTTGCTGAAGTGTTCACAGAACTCAGAGAAACATTCTACTTACTCTATTACCACTTATTATAAAAGCACATAACTCAGTAACACCTGGATGGTAGCAACGCATAGGGCAAGGTACGTGGGAAGGGGCTCGGAGGCTCCCATGGCCTCACCATGTGAGCTACTCCCCTAGAACTTCCTCATGTTTGCCAACCTGGAAGCTCTCTGAACCCTGTCCTTTGGGGGTTTTATGGAGGCTTTATTACATAGGCGGGCTCGATTAGCTCATTGGCCATCGGCTATCGATTCAATTCCTAGCCCTTCTCCCACAAGCTCCTCAAGAATTGGGAGTGGGACTCAAAGCTCCAACCCTCTAATCACAGGGTTGGCTCCAACCAGTCCCCATCCTTAGGTGCTTTCTAAAAGCCACTTCATTAACATAACAAATCTTTCCTCTCTCTTATCAGAGGAAATTCCAAGAGTTTTAAGAGCCATGTGCCAAGAACAGGACAAAGACCAAACATATATTTCTTACTACAAAATCAAAATATCATGATGATGATGATAGAGATGATGATTGTGGTGAGGCCAACAAACTGTGCACCAGGCTCTTTACATTGTGTGTGCCCCATGATATACATACCATCTTTATAAATGGTCACTCGGAAGTTCAACACAAGCCAAGATCACAAAGCTGGTACGTGGTGGTGTCTGGACATTAATCCAGAAGGTTTCCTCTTCACCAACATGTCAAATGTCGCCAACTGGTGTCCAATGCTAAAACCCCACCTGCAGATGTATTCTGTCTGACCTATAGAGTGCTTTAAATTCTTTGAATTAGTAACCAAGATTTAAATATAAGATTTGGGGTCATTGTTGTTTTTGTAAGACTAAAGGTATCCTAGTTTCTGGCTTCTAGAAGATACAGAACACCTGACTTCACCACGGCCATGATTCCCACATGGTAACAGGTGTCCAGGACTGTCCACTTGCAAACCAGCCTTTGGTCACCACTTTGCCAAAGTCCGAACCCAGGTTATTTATCTTCTTAGAGCATAGGCTGGTCCCATTAGCATTTGTGTTTTCAATCTTCCTATTTCTACAAGGGGCAGTGTGGGCTGGTGGTCGGCCACCAGGCTATTAGATACCGCTGAGTGACTCACCTCTGGCCTCAGGGTAGGAGACTGGCTCTGGGACTTCGCTGGCCTTCCAGATCCCTGAGAATCCTGCTGGGGGTCTGGTGAGGGCAGGCTGGATGGGAGCCCAAGTGACTGGACCAGACGCCGCCATGTATTTCTCTTAAAAAGCATGACATGAACTTAGATCAAAGATGAAACTGGTTTGGGAGGGGCAGGTCCTGTGCTCTCCATGCTGTGCCTGCTAGGAAGAAACCTTCCTCCTGGTGCTGACATCCTCCACGCCAGCTTGGCAAGTTCCCCCCGAAACTGTGAAATTGCCTAAAAAGATCAGATCAAAGCCCCCATTGGCCGCCAAGCTGTAATGACTTCTGTGATTTTTCTTAACCGGATTTTAATTTTGATGTTTATTATTTGGGGACTGATGGAGCAGAGGAAATGGTTCAGCCTCTGGATTCCACTTTTGCTGTCTCCTGTGCAGCACTTTAAAGACTCAGGAAAACTCAATTGCAGAAGAAAGGCATTTGGCTCTCAGTGTTTCCTGTTTTGTTCCTGCTCCCTGGGCTTGGAGACAGCTCAGGAACTTAATTAAAATCAATGGAGAAAAAGAATTGAATAAATCACAACATGAATATCTCTGCAAGTCTATATCACAGTGCAGTTGTGGAGAGGTGGAAAAAGACGTTCTGTTCTCTCTCTCTCCATCTGGAAAGGGGGAAAATTAAAATTATCTCACAGTGCACTTGATATCTTCCCCCCCTTCTCTTTCTCTTTCCTTCTCCCCGCCACCAAAAGCAGAAATCTGAGGGGGAGACCATCAAGGGATCAAGGGTGAGGATCTACCCCTCATCCACAAGAGAGGTCGCTACCACACAGAAAAAACCTCCATCCATTATTGAACACAAAGCACGTGGCATTTGCCTTCCTCAAGCAACTCTACAAAGTCATGGTGCCTAAGCCCCATTTTGCAAATGAGGTCAAGTAATTTTCCCCAGTTTACCTGGGCTTTAGGTGGCCCCTGATGCTCCTCATTTACCTTGGACTTGGCAAGATCTCCAAATCAGTGATTGGGCACTTGCAAACAGATTATTTCCAGGGGATCTGAAGCATACCCAGAAAGGGATGGGAGAAGTCTCTACAGGACCCCCAACTGACCCCTGCCTCTGGGCACAATTACACTTAACCACCTCTGTCCCCGAAAGAATTGAGCAGTTCCTTAGGGTGCCAGATGAAGAAAGTCTCTTCCAGTCTTGAAAATGCAGTTAAGCCTCTAACATCCCTCATTCTCCATGAGGAGTTCTTGCCCAGATCTAATTTGAATGTTTGGGCTGTAGGCTGGATCCCGTCCTTGGGGTACTTAGGAAAGTAAGTGATGGGCCCTCTTCTGCCCTCATCCCGCACCCCCTTCTCCATCTTCTCCAAAGTTCGGCCCTCTTGCCAGATACAACACCCAACCCAGTGCCTGGTGCAAAGCTTGTGTTTGCTGAACGTTAATTCCTTGCTTCTGTTCCTTTCTTCCACCATACCTGAGCCGTGGGGTTGCAGAGGGCACTGGCTACCCCCATCCGTCTCTTGGAGTTGCTCCTTGTCTAGAAAGAAGGCCTACACTTCAGGACATAGCTGTGATGCAGAGGGGTTAAGTGTGATCATAGAGCTAAAATCACTGAGAATCCCCAGAGAATGACCCGCTGTGCCTTTTATGACCCAGTCCCCCTCATGTCACTGTGCCTAGAATCTTCCTATCACCCTTGGGGAGAAGGCCAGATGGCTGGGCCCTGCTGACCTGACTCTGCCTTATGTATTCTCGTCTCTCACACTATCCCTCACTCCCTGCCCTCAGGATCCTCACGCAAACTCCTCCTTATTCCTGACTCATTCCTGCCTCCCTGCTTCATCAGGCCAAACCCTGTTTATCTTCCATACCTCTGCTTAAATGCCACTCTCCCAGAAAGGCCCTCAGTAACTCCCACCCAAAAGCTAAGAGATGTTTTGAGGGCTGGCTCGTCAGGTGTGTTGCCCCAGTAATGCCCTATAACAAACCACCGCACACTCACTGGCTTACGGCGAAAAGCACTCACCCTCACACTTGGGGGTCTGCAGGATCATGGCAGCTCAGCTGACCCGGGGGCCCGCAGGTTGTCCGCACTGACTCCAGTGTCCGGGTTGGCTCAGGCGGGCCCCATGCATGTTTGTCGTGGGCCCCGACTGCAGGGACCGCTGCTACCTGCAGTGCAAGACAGAGATCTTGGAATGCCACCCTTCTCGTGGCAGGTCCCCAGAGCCCCTTACAACCTTGGCCCAGAACAGGCACTCTGGTGCTCCCATCCCCATCCGGGCTCAGCTCCAGACTCATGGGGTGGAGAGAGGTACTCTGCCTCAACTGGGGAGAACAAGGGAGCCCCAGATCTACAGAAAGAAGAGCAAAGAATACAGATAGATAGCTTAACACCAGGAGTGCGTGAATAATCGCAAAGACGATTCCATCCAGCAAGAGCAGGCTGAGGAAGGAGGACTCGGAGCTCGAATCTAGGCCCCTATTTGTGCCAGTGGCTCACATGTGGGTCCTTTGCTGAGGTGGAGAGCACACATGAGGGGAATGTTGAGCTCCGTTTTGAGCACACTGATGCGTACAGTGTCCGAGACGCATCTGAATAGAAAGGTCTGGCCTCCATTGGCTCCATTGGTCTATGTCTGAAAGGGAAGGTCTGAGATGAAATCTGGGAGGAACCAAAGATTTGCGGGGTGGGGAGGGTTGTGCAGGGTGAGTGTGCAGGGAGGCAGACACCACGGCCTGGCTAGCCCATCCTTGCCTCCTCTGCAGCTGGGGCTGGTCACATGGCCCAGCTCCAGTTCATGAGATGAAAGGAAACGTTCCCCAGGAGGGCTTTCGAGAGGTTTTTGCTCTACTGGCAAAATGGCAGATACATGGAAAGAGATGCTGGTGGTGTTACTTATCACTGTCCCTGCCTTACACACACGAGGGTGCCCATCGCTACAGCGACCTGTGAGACTGACAGGCACAAGGAAGAAGAGTTAACAAGCTAAAAGATGCTGAAGGAAAAGTGTAGAAAGAGCTTAGGTTTTTAAAGACATCACCGGGCAACTCTCAGACCTCTGGAGATCATTTCAGGGAAATAGTGAGTATCCTTATGATTTGGGCCGCTGTTACTCAAGCAATCTGTCACTCACAGCTGAGTGTCTCCCTAATTGATACAAAGGCTATGACTTAAATCTGGGGGGAAAACAACAGATCTGTAATGGGTGGGCCAAAGAGGGGGAATCAATAAAACAAAGAGACAGAGATCTTAGAACGTGGAGAGAATATCAAAACATAAACGGGCAAGCAACTTCATTACAAAAACACATGACAATCACCCACTGATTTTCACAAGCAGGAGGCCACTGGTGTAGATGAAAAGTTTGTTTCCCCAAAATTTGTATGTTGAAATTCTAACCCCCAATGCAATGGGGGCCAGGAGGTGAGGCCTTTGGGAGGTGATTAGGCCAGAAGGGTGGAGCCCTTGTGAATGAGATTAGTGCCCTTTTAAAAGAGACTCCAGAGGGCTCCTTTGCCCCTTCTGCCACGTGAGGACAGAGGGAGAAAAGAGCCATGTATGAATCAGGAAGTAGGCCCTCACCAGACACCAAATCTGATGGCACCTTGATCTTGGACTTCTGAGCTTCTGGAACTGTGAGAAGTAAGTTTCTGTTGTTTATAAACCCCCCAGTCTATGGTGTTCTGATATAAAAGCCAAACCAACTATGACAAATCACTGATGAACTTAATGAGGGGAAGAGGGTTTTTTTTGGGGGGGTGGGGTAGATGGAATGGAAGATCACAAGAACTAAGGAGTATAGTAAACACTTGTGGAGCATCAGGGTATATTCACCCTTCCTCCCCTCATCCGTTTGGGTGGGACCTCATGCCTGACTCCAGGGTTGATCATTTAGCCCAACCAAATCCCCCCAACTACAGCATTAGTTCAGAGGCTGGCATGTTGCCCAAAGCTGGGCTAATCAAAGTGGAATCTGGGCCTTGTGTTAGGTGACAGAGATTCTCTCTCTCTCTCTTTGTAACAGTATCTGGGAGGAAAGTCAGAAAATATATTGCTTCTCATAAAAATGCAGTAAAAGATGAAGTACAAACAGCCCCTCTGTTATGCTAAAATATTGTCATTCTGTGATTAACAATCCATGCATCAAACTACTATTGCAGATACTCTTTTTCACACTGGACTGGAATGTGGAAGGGTGCGAGGATTAAGCCATGTTGTCATCATGCAGAAAGAGACTCTGAAAATGGATCCAGCCCAGAAACAGCAAGAAGGAAGAAAGATCTTGTGACCTTATGTGAGCACCTGAATCAAGCCATACCTGAAGCCAGGACATCCTGAACTCCAGTAACATATGCCCTTACCATTTTCTTCCCAGTTTGCTCTAAAGTCGTGTAGGTTGCCACTTGTGTAGAAAGATTCCTGAGAAAAGGAGCGACATGGAGTGGAGGAAGTGGTGATCAGTGACTGTCCTTCTTACTCAAAAGCTGGCGCTAGCAGGCAATGCTTAAACCCCTCCCCAGCCCTCTCACAGGATTGCCCTGTTTAGCCACCATCATTTGGCCAGCAGCTGTCATTTCTACCTTACGTGATGGGAACGAAGGGGAGGGGCTGCCCAGCTCCTCTGATCCCTTTCTGAGTGCACTGGGGTCTCCCACTCCTCTCCTCCATCTGGAGAAAATGACCCACTCACTCAATTTATCACTCCTTGTTTTCATTTCCTTCTGTTTTTATCAGCTTTCAACGAGATGCTCCAATTGTGCCCAAAAAATACATCCAAGGGAAGGCACTGACTTCAGACTAACCCGCAGTCTCTGTGCTATGATGCAGTCCTGTTGAGATTATCCACACGGGGCCCAGAGCTTTTTGCCAAGAGCTCCTAATAATTCTCTGAGCGTGGCTTGCTTCAAGCTCTGAGTCACAGAGGGCAGAGGCTGCTGCTGGGGGCTAAGTGGTTGGAGCTGTGCAGGTCAGAGGTTCACAGGGGTAGGGAGTCCGCAGATCACTGCAGTCCCAGGGTTGCTCAACGTGTCATTGGCACACTCCACTCATCACTCCAGGACCTTGCTCAGGAGAGAGATGGGAAGAGGTAAAGGGGCCAGAAGCATACAGATGCCCTGATGTGAGAACCTTCTGATATGCCCAGTCACCCAGTTGAGATGAACTGGAGAAGCACAGTCTGATGTTTTTAGCTTAGCAAGTGAGATCAAAGAGACCAGGTATGGACTAGAGAGATGGTGTGCTACATTTGTCAGGATGTGGTTTGGAGCTAGGAGTCCATCTGACACCAAATACAAAACAATACACCCAGGCAGGGTCAGGGAGGGGAGATCTGGGAGAATACTAAAATTTAAAATCAGGATCACAAACTCAAATGACTCTAGGGCTAAAGTAAGAAAAATAACGGGATGAACCGTGCTGAGAATAGATCACGGAGAACCAGAGAACTAAAGTCCCATCAAGATAAGCACCTGCTATTCAACTCAAACTAGGTAGAAATGAAGGTCAGTGTTGTCCATGTGTGCTGGAGAAGCCAGGAATCTATAGGACTTTTTCTCTAAAGTGGAATCATTTAACTTTTAAATACTGGCCACTAATGCTATTTTTTTTTTCTTTTTTAAAAACAGTGTGGACTTTTGATTTCTGGTTGGGCATGTAAGGAACTTAGAGATTATCACTCAATCCCAACAACAAGTAAAAAGCTGAACAAACTGAAAAACTCAAAGCTCGTCTTAGATCCTTCCAGAGAAGTGAAGTCACAAGAAGGCAAGCGGCTGCCCCTAAAACTGGAGAGACAGGCAGATACAGAGAATCACAACTCACCAAGCAGAAACCCATGGGCAGCAATGGGTTTTTGCATGGGAATCTGCATGGGAAGCAATGCTGGGTAGGGAAATCTGAGCTATAGCTGACAAGTTCCTGGAGGCTCAGTGTGGACAATCAGAGAGGAAAACCAGCAGGGCCCCGTCATCAGGGCAGGAGGGAGGACACGCTTCTGTGAGTTTCACTTCCGGGAGCCCAACCTAGTTCTCACAGTGAATATGGAGGAAAAAATCCCCTCATACTTTTGGTAAGGGGAAGGGAAAAGCCAGTATTCTGACATCACCACAACATTCTGGTCTCCTTAACAAGGCCTGCCCTCAAGAGAAGCTAAGTTGCTAGGGCTCTATCTGACCCTAACCCACCTAGAGAAGGGAAGTACCCAACCACAGCCCCCCTACTCATCCCGTCCCACCTAAGGGGAAAAACTATTGAGAAGCACTGATGAAGTTTTTGTTTCAGGGGCAAGGACTCATGAAGAGCCCGAGACCTAATCATAGCACCACAGAGCAGTCATGTGTGGGCTGAGCATGAGGTACATGAATGTCCACAGGGCCTACAGAACATGGGTTGATGAATACCAGGTGGGTTTTAAGAAAGTCTGCTTGTTGGGGACGCCTGGGAGGCTCAGTCAGTTTAGCATTTGAGCCTTGATTTCAGCTTAGGTCATGATCTCAGGGTCATGGGATCAAGTCCCATGTCGGGCTCTGCACTCAGCGCAGAGTCTGCTTAAGATTCTTTCTCCCTGGGGCACCTGGGTGGCTCAGTCGTTAAGCGTCTGCCCTCGGCTCAGGTCATGATCCCAGGGTCCTGGGATCGGGTCCCACATCGGGCTCCCTGCTCAGCAGGAAGCCTGCTTCTCCCTCTCCCACTCCCCTTGCTTGTGTTCCCTCTCTCGCTGTGTCTCTCGCTGTCAAATAAAGTAAATGTTAAAAAAAAGATTCTCCCTCTCCCTCTGCCCTTCCCCCATGCATGTGTGCATGTCTCTCCCTCTCTCTCAAATAAATAAATAAAATCTTTAAAAAAGAGAGAGAAAGTCGGCTTGAGTTTGAATTCCTATTCTGTCACTTCCTTGTTGAGTCCACTGGGGCAAGGCATGCAACTTCTTTGAGCCTCTGTTCCCCCAATGGATCCAGTGACATATAAAGCACATAAAACATTTAACATGGTGCCTAGCACATAAGAAACTCGCAGTAAATTGTATCTAATATTTTTGCCACGCACTGCAGGCTCCTGGAATCTGGAATTTCTATCCTACCCAGGGCCTGTATGCATGAGTCCTGACCCTGTTACAGGCTCTGTTCTGGGAACCCAAATGTTCCCAACCAGGAATGCAGAGCGGACCGGTATGGTGTAAGGGGTTGCTGACAAGTTAGGGCAGAGAATGCACACAAGTGTTTTAATAAAACTTCGGGGATGAAAGACAAGGGAAGTAAAAAGGATGGATGGAAGGGTAGAAAGAAGGGAGAGAGGAAGCGTGTTAGGAAGAGAGTTGGAAAGGGGGAGGAAATCAATTAGAAAGGAGGACAGAAGGAAGGGAGAGGACAGAGGGAGGGAGGGAGGCAAGAGAGGTGTGCTCTGACGCCTCTTTGAGAATCTACAGGTTTCTCTGGCCAGAGCCAAGTGATACTTGGCCTGGTCCCAAATGCCCAGTGATGAGCTACTGCTAACCAGCCCCGAGTGCAGTGGCAAGCCCACAGTATCCACGGCTTAATAAAGGAGTCGTCAGTTTATTGTCAAGAGCATGTGCCAATCTCATCCAAATCAATTAATTCCTTAATCATGCTGTGAATGGAGCAGGATGTGAAGCGTCCATGTGGGAGCGATGAATATTAGCCGTATTTAACTGCCAAACGCTTCTGATACCATAAAGCATCCTTGAGGTTGCACAATAAAATCCAAAGTTTAATTGGTGGGTAACAAGGCCCCAGGCAATTGTACCTTATTAATGCTGACAACAGGAATATGTATGCAAGGCCGCGACAGCCGGCTACTTAGAGCAATGCCAGCCGCCAGCCCCAGGAACAGGAAGTGATTAGTGTGGCCCAATTGCAGAAAGATTTAGAATCTCTTTCACCAATGGATCTTTTTCAAACACCACGCTGTAAATACATCAACTCCTCCACCCAGCTATACCCCAGGGGATGTTTTGGAAAAGGCAGAGAAGTTGAGGATAGAGGTTTATGGGTGCTGATAGGCAGATACTGGAGAAATATCAGGCAGGCAGGTTGGGGCCACCCTATAAGGTTGCACAGATTGTGTACTGCACAAGGCTCCTAGTGGAAGGGAAGTGAGCAGAGGCTGAAATTCTGGCCTGAGCTCTGCCCACCAAGCCATGTGCCTTGGCATGAGGCTATCCCTGCCCTAAGAAGGTCAGGGTTTTTTCTAATCCAACCTTCCAGGAGGTAAGTTGCTTAAGCTGTTTGAAACAAGGTTTTCCATTTGTAGAGATTGGACTAGATGAGAAGGTGTCTTCTGAATGTCACATTACTTAATCGTGTTCTGTCCGTTCAGTCATCCAACAAACATGTATCAGTGCCTACTATTATCTCCGCATTAGTCTGGAACCTGGAGATAAGACCTTGGCCTCCCCAACTTGGGGGAAAGGCAGAATCCCAGGCAAATAATTACACCAGCGGTACTTTGGAGGGAAGAGTGGGAGCACACCTCAGTTCCAGTATAGGAAGTGTCTGTGACCTTTCTTCTGCGGCCCCTCTCCTACAGCCTCCCACAGAAAGGACCAAGAGTAGCACATTAATAACGCACTTGTCATATTGCTTTGTCTCTCTTTCTTACCTGTCACTGCCAAGCTGGGAGCTGCCAAGCTGGGAGCTCCGGGAAGTCATAACTAGGCCTTATTCATCTCTGGTGCCCCAAAATCTAGCCTAGTGTCTGATACACAGTGCAGGGTAGTAATGGATTACAAAGTTCCTATATTCCAAACACTGTATGAAGGACTTTTTATACACAGGATTCCTTCATTCCTTATTTTTGCTCTGCAAAGTTTCATTACACCGTCTCTCAGCCCCCCAGTGCTCTCTATGGATCACATTTTCTAGAAAGGTCCAGGATAGTAAATATTTTAGGTCTGGTGGCCCTTAGAGTCCCTGTCACAGCTACTGAACTCTGCTGCTGTAGCACAAAAGCAACCCATTGACAACATGAAAACCGGTGAACGTGCCTGGAATTTATGGACACGGCAATTTAAATTTCATACGCTTTTCACATGTCATGAAATATTCTTCTTTTGATTTTTTTCAACCACTTAGAAGTGAAAAAACCATTCTTCAATCATGGGCCACACAAAAAGAAGCAGCAGGCCAGATTGGGCCGGTGACCCCTACTTTGTCAATCTGTCCTACTCTGTGATTAGGGGGTTGGAGATCTGCATGCTATGTTTCCCAGAATTCCTTGATGCCTGGATTTCTGTTGGGTTTTTCCAGGAGGAGGCACTACTGGAAGATTGGGAGGAAGAGAGAAGGGGTTCGCTTCAACAACCTCCAAATGCGGCCTACTGAAGCCTCTTCCATGATGAAGTTTTCTCGCCCCTGGACAGGCTTTGAGTCACTGGCAAACAGGAGTGGTGGGTGGTGCCCAACTCCCTTGCTACAGCAAGCTCTGATTCAGTAGCTTGTGTTCTCCTTTGGGTGGTCTTCATTTATTTCCACATTATTATCTATAATATTTTTAAATACCTATAATATTTTAATTGTGCCTTTTTTTTTTACAGAGGTGAAATGGAAGCTCGAAAATGTTAGGTGACATCAGAGGTCACACAGCTGGAAAGAGCAGAGGCAGGTTTTAAGCAGGGAGGAGTGGGGTAGCATTAGGAGGAGATGTGTAGGGCAAGGTGCAGAGCATAAGCTATGATGTAAGGAAGAATGGCTGAAATCCCGGTCAAGAGCAAGGTTAAATAAAGACCCTTATGGACCTTGCAGGTCACTCAATTCTCTCTGTACTTCAGTTTCCTCAAATCTGTAATGGAGATAACATTTCACAAGGAATAGAGTTTACTGGGTCCGAGTAAAATCTCTGGAATAAAGTTCAAACTCTGATCGAGTTACTTGCCAGCAGAGTAAAATTGCTTAACTGGCCTAGGCCTCACTATTTTCACCCACGAAACAAGGATAATCCATTTATCACAGGGTTATTAAGAGAATTTGATAGGTTTTGGAGCACTTATGTGGCACTGACTGTGTACGGATTGGGCCCTACAATGTGTTTTGCAGGCATTAGTGGCCTCAATTTTCATTACAATGCCATGGGTTAGGCACTATTTTTACTACCTCCAGTGTGTCAGTGGGAAAACTGAAGGAAAAAGAAATTAAAGGGGTGCCTGGGTGGCTCAGTGAGTTAAGCATCTGACTCTTGGTTTCGGCCCCAGTCATGATCTCAGGGTGGTGGGATCGAGCCCCTCATCAGGCTCCCTGCTTCGGGTTCTCTCCCTCTCCCTCTGCTTCTCCCCCAGCTTCAGCTCTTTCTCTTTCTAAAATAAATAAATAAATAAAATCTAAAAAGAAAGAAAGAGAGGAAGGAAGGAAGGAAGAAACAAACAAACAAACAAACAAACAAACAAACAAACAAATTAGAGAACTCACCCAAGGTCCCCCAGTTAGGAAAAGGTGGATCTTGTATTAGAACCCCAGGCATCAGTACACAATTCCGCTTCTTGAATAATGAAGTATACCAAATATTTACCTCCATGCCTGACACATGGTAAGCTCAAAGGCAGGAGCAAAGAGTAGTAATTGGTTGGTGTGATTTCAAAACTGTTTTCCAGTACAGACTAATGCCTTCCAGGAAGCCAGCATACTACAAATGATCACTCATGATAAGAGTGAGAGGAGAGACAGACTGCACAGATGAGTCTGATTTAAACAAAATTGTTCAAGAGTCCAGCAGAAATATGAATAAACTTAGGGGGGCAGTTCCCAGGAAAAGAAATCAAATGGATTTCAAATATGTGAAAGTATGCTGAATTTCATCTCATATTTTCTGAAATTTATTTTTTAAAATAAGATACTATTTTTCAGAAATTGTAGAAATTAACAAGCTGATATGCAGATGTGTGTATAAATGAGGGATCGAGTATAGGCAAAACAATCTTGAAACAGAACAAATTTGGAGGACTTCTACAACTCGATTTCAAGACTTATAATAAAACTACAGTAATCAAGAGAGTATGGCATTGGCATAAGGATCACTGAGCAGACGAGCAAACGCCCCACACTTACTTGATTTTTTCTTTTCCACTAAAGTGGGTAAGCAATTCAATGGTGGAGAGAAAAATTTTTTAACAATGGCATTGGAACAACTGAATAAACATAGGGGGAAAAAATGAACCTTGATCTCTGTCTCACACCATATACAAAAAATTAATTCAAGATGGATCGCAGACTAAACTTAAAAGCTAAAACTATTAAAAACATAGGAGAATAACTTCACAACTCTGGCAATGATTTTTTAGGAAAGAAAAAGTGCTAACCATAAGAGAAAATAAATTGGAATTCATCAATATTTTAAAATTTTGCTCATCAAGTTACATCATTAAAAAATTAGGTAAGCCACAGATCGGAGGAAAATATGTATCTGACAAAAGAAGAGTATCTATAATATGCAAATAACTTCTACAAATCAATAATAAAAGACAAGCAACCCAATAAAAATTGCCAAGACTTGAAGAGATATTTTACAAAGAAGATATACGAATGGCTGACAAGCACATGAAAAGGCGGAAACTCACTGAAACACATTTAACACTCATTAAAATAGTGAGATAAAGCTTCACTCCCAATAGAATGATCAAAATGTGTAAGACTGACAACACCAAATATCAGGGAGTGGGTGGAGCAACCAGAACTCTCACGCATTACTGTTGGGAGTGTAAATGGTACAGTCTCTTTGAAAACCAGTTCTATAGTGTCTTATATAGCTAAATATACACTTTCCCTATGATGCAGCAATTCTACTCCCAGACATCCATCCAAGGGAAATGAAAGCATACTTCCACATGAGGAGTTGTTCAAGGATGTTACTAACAACTTTATTTACAATAGCCCAAACTGGAAAACAACCCAAATGTTGAGCAAGAGGAGAATGGATCAACCAATCTTGGTATGGCCCCATAATGGAATACTATTCAGCAATGAAGATGGATGAACACAATAATAACATGTATGAATCTCACAGACCCTCTATCAGTCAAAAGAAGTCAGACACAGGAGAGTATATGGAGTGTAATTCCATTTAGATGAAGTTTAAGAACAAAACTGATGGTGATAAAAATCAGAGCTGAGCGTCTTGGAGCAGGAGCCAAGAGAGATAGGAAAGGGGCATGGGAAACCCGCCAGAAGTGATGGAATGATTCTGTCTTGACTGGGGTGTAGGTTCCATGGGTTTATGCGTCTGTCAAAACCAATTACACTGTACAGTTAAGGTCTGCGCCCATTACTGTTGGTGAATTACACCTCGATAGATTGTTTGCGAGGGTGTGAGAAAATGCACCAGGGTACATTCCCTTGGAGAGTATAAATGTGGTGCAATCTCTCTGAAGGGCAATTTTGACAAAACCTATCAAAATGAGCAATACAGACACACACTTGACCCAGTTGTTTCACTTCTAAGAGTCATCCTACAGATATATTCATGCGTGATGCAGAGATAGTCATACCTAGATATTCTTTGCAGAATTGTTTGTGGTAGCAAAAGACTAGAAATAACATGGCAATCCATCCATAAAGGATAGGTTAGATAAATTACAGTGCTACATTTTAATAGAATACCATGCAGCTGTTAAAATAATAAGGGAGATCGCTATGTACTGATATGGAATGATATTCAAGATGTATGATATACTGATATTCAGGGGAAAAAAGGTGTAGAACAGAGTTTATAATATCCTCCCATCGGTGTAAAAATAGATATGTATGTGTAATGTATCTCGAGAGGTACATAAAAAAACTGGACATGGCTATTGCCTCTGGAAACGGGGACTGGCGGACTTGGAGACTGGAGGTTAGACCAGGGCGAGGGGGAGAATTATTTTTACCATATTACTACCTCTTTTATGGTCTGAATTATTTCATTGTTTTCTTGTAACCATATGGGTATTATGTAAATTAAGATTCTTTTTTAAAGCAAAGAAAAAGACCAACACTCGTGGGGCCAATCCATTTTCCCTGGCACTTGACCCGGACTGCCTTAGATCCTGTGCCCCGTGGACCCTAAAGTCTGTCCTGACTGCTCCTGTTAAATATGTGCCCCCATCATTTCTGTCTCCATGACGGCCATCCTCAGATCTGACCTCAGCCCCATGCACAGCCTCAGCTTTGCTTTCCTACAGCACCACCGGCGCTTGCCTATCAGGTATGTTCTCACCTGATGCTGCCTTCTGCCATTCCACATTTCCAATTATTGGCTTTTCCAGCTTTTTACTTAGCCCCAGCTTTTCCCAAGCAAAACAGATCCTCCCACAGCCAGGACCGTGTCTAGCCAACCAGATATATGTCCCCAAATGAGACCATGAAATATCCCTGTAATTTTCAGATGCCTTAAGACATACACACTTAAATATTTAGTAGATTATAAATGACCTAAAGCTTTAGTCCAGCTTTTAAACATAACTTCTTAATGAGCCTACGTGGACGGTTTGCCCCCAGCCCGACTGCGGAGATAATTGTGCCTCTCTTGATGAATAAGAGAGTGGGCACACAGGAATTGCTGTGCAATATTAATGAAAGTGTCCTAGGGGCTTTGTACCCACTCCAGGGACAGATTTGCTGCTCACAGCTTTCTCTCTGATCCTGCTGTTTGTAGGCTGCTGTACAGAGATTTGTAGGGAAGAGAATCAAAGCAACCGGTCTCAAGCCTAACTCTGCCACTGATTTTCTGTGTGGCCTTGAGCACAGAAGGCCCTTTCTGTGAGGCCCCTCTCTGGGCCTCTGAGCCCTTCTCTGTTGCATTAGGGTAATCTCTAAGGTACTTGCAGCAACATCCAGCTCCAGACTTCTGAGGGTCTGCAATTACAATTATTTGTTAAAATATGTTTCACAATAAAAGAAGGGAAAATAAACAGCAAGAATTAAAAAAAAAACAAACACTTTTTAAAATGGGCTAAAAAAAAAAAAGAAGAAATACTACATTTCTTTTAATCCTTGTGCTCCAGCCACATTGGCACCACCTGGGAGGTCATTAGAGATGGAGAATCTCAGGCCTCCCCTCAGACTTGCTGAACCAGAATCTGAAGTTTAACAAGATCCTAAGGTAATTTGTGCTGAGCCCCTAAGAGACATAAAAAAGTACTCCAGGAATCTTCTGTAAAACCAGCAGCTTTGGGAAAGGGTCTTCTCCATGTCTTCAGGCCACTCTGGCACCAGTGGACGAGCTAGATACAAAGTAGCACTCACAACACAAAAACACAAAATGCTGACAGATGTCAGGCAAGTAACATAAACTATCAAAGGAGCCTGGGTGTGGTGCAGTAGGGAGGGGTGGGGACTGTGGTTAAGTGGAAAGTGTTTGTTTC
Source organism: Eumetopias jubatus (assembly GCF_037043125.1). NCBI lineage: Eukaryota > Metazoa > Chordata > Mammalia > Carnivora > Otariidae > Eumetopias > Eumetopias jubatus. Next base: position 92,063,873 of record NW_028274818.1, read on the forward strand.
ATCTTAAGTGGCCTTATAACAGGGCAGCCTGACCATGACTCAGCATCTGTCAACTTTTGTTGTACGGGCATGCAGGGTCTATGTTGCCACATCTTGTGATTTTTATATATATATATAAATTAACCTGGGTATTTGGATTTCTATGTAAATCTCTCTCTTTTTAAAAGATTCTATTTATTTATTTTAGAAAGAGAGAGAGACAGCACGAGTGGGAGGGAGAGAGAGAATCTCAAGCAGACTCTGCTGAGCCTGGAGCCTGACATGGGGCTTGATCTCAGGACCCTGAGATCATGACCTGAGCTGAAACCAAGAGTCAGACACTTAAGCAACTGTACCACCCAGGCGCCCCTAAATGAAATCTCTTAATGATGAAAATATCATCAGGTCAAACACAGAACATTTTAAAGTCAGAGGTAATAGTGATTTCCAAAGCCTTAAGCAAGAACAAACTTTATGAGTTCAAAACACAAAAGAGGAGGCCCTAAGGTGGCTGGAGTATGATGAGAAATGGGGGAAGTACACATGACTAGAAGGGGGGGTGGTGAGAGTGCTGATCACCGATGGAAGAGGCAAGAGGATGTGCCATTTGTTGGTGAACCAAGGGGTTAAAAGCACAAGGACTGGAGCCCAAGCCTGCTCTTTTCCATCTCTGTGACCTTAGGTCAGTTATTTCCTGCTTACTACCTCTGTTTCCTTATCTGTAAAATGGGGTTCATAATGGCATGCACCTCAGAAGGTCAGTACAAAGAAGCAGTGATCAATACAATTAGGCACTTAGAATAATGGCCAGACCTAAGTAAGCACTCGCTAATTGTTTATTGTCATTGCTATTATTTGCCTTTAGTACTGCAAATGTCACGAGTCCCTGCTGGGTGCCAACCCACACACTAGACTTTTTCAGTGGGCCTCTGAAACTTTCAGACAAGGAACAGGCACATAAAGATCTGTAGAGGGTTTCTTTTTGCAAGGCTTCTCCTCTGACAATGTCTCAAACTGCCGTGACCCAGCCCCAGGCAGGCTGTTTGTCCTAAACGTTCCTCTTCCCCCAGTGCTTTGTTTTGTTAGTGGACTCAGTGTTCAAGTCCCTCTGCAGGCTGCCCACTAGCAAAGCAAGGCCATTTCCTCATTCAACAAACATGTATCTCATCTCAACAACGTTTAGGTCCCGAACTAAACACAGTGGTGAACAAGATCCCTGACCCTGTGGCTTTTCCTTCTAGTGGAGCAGATGGATAATAGCCCATAAACACACAAATAAACAAGACAATGACAATAAATTAAAATAAACACTGGTAGTTATTTGACCATCAGAAAGCAGTAAATTCCACCACGGTGAAGAGGTCAAAACAGGACTGACATTTCAGAGACAGCACTCCAGCTCCACTGCTAGGTATGAGGTTTGGAATTAATTTGCCTTGAGCAAAAGCTGAAGCTTTAGTCATGAGTTCATCCAACACTCATTCATCCATTATTCATTTATTCATTCATCCAATCATTCACTCCACAGGTATCTAGAGAGGCCAAAGAGTTGCCAGGCTTTCTACAGAAGAGTCGGAGACAGGGGAAGAGATATGATTCTATCCTTGGGAGAACCTCCCAGTCTGGTGGTGGGTAAAGATGTACTAGTAGTCATTAATAAACAACTAACTTAAATAACTTTTAAGTAAAGAATGATTTCATCTTATAAAAACCAGACCTGCCTGTGGGCTCCTATTCTCGGAGAAATTCAATTAACGTTAGCTTTCTCAACTTCTTGACACTCCAAATCTACCCAAGTTTGACTAACAATAGTTCTGTCTATTGAGGACAAGGCAAACCTGCAGGCTCAAGATCCCCTAAGAGAGATCACCTTAACTAGAGGTACTGTCATAAATTTTTAATGCCTGAGTTTATGCTTATATAAGGATCACTATGGCTCCAAGTTGTTTCCTTAACTGCGCCTGGCTAATGAAAACTGTATGGAGATTGACTCAATATAAAACATTTTGTGCCACGTGACATCTCCTTTCATGCATAAGAACAATGAAAGCATCAAACACTCCATCGGGTTTACTTCCATGAGCTCATTTAATCATAATAGCAAAGCTAGTTTGCACAGATATTATTAACTTGCCTGGGCTCGTGGCTAGTAAATGGTAGAAATAGGATTTCAACCCATACATTTTGGCTTCCAAAGTCCATAGTCTTAACTATCATGCTGCAGATAAGAACATTTTGCAGTGGTTAGAATTTAAAAAGATCTTCCATCATAAAACTGACATAACATACTCAAAGGATCTTTCCTCCAAACTGTCAATACCATATTCACGTTGCCAATCAAAAACTCAGCATCATCTGTCATATTTAAGTTCATGTCATTAATTTGGATATATGCTGAGTGAATCTTGAAGGATAAGTAGGGAACACCCAGGCTCCAGGCATGAGGAATCATATAGGCAAATGTGATGAGACAAAAGAGTCAGGACATATTCATGCACCTGCAGGGACTTCAGTGTGGCTGGAGGGTACGGTGTGAGGTAGGGGATGGCAGAAAAGAAGGCTGCAGGGAGAGGGAGAAGCCAGGCTTCCGGAAGACTGAGTGGGCATTAAGCCAGGACCTGCTCAGATGGAGGGAAGGGGTGAAACCTGGGAAACCGCCTTGGGATTCAGCCTCTCCACTTGACTTGGGAGGGAAAAAAAACAAACCAAAACTGCAAAAGGGATCTTCCTAAAGACCTATTTGAGCAGTGGAGTGCCTTCATGGAAATTCAAGGTCAAGACCTGGGACTTAAAGTCAGGGAAGTCCTCCACCTAGGTGCAATGCTTCCTCCCGCTCTGGTCATCATCTATCCACATTTAGAAAATCTCGTCTTTGCTTACATTAAAGGAGCGTTTATCTCCTATCTTTATCCACTGGCCTTTTCCTGTGAGTCATATTACTGTCCTACTGTAAGAACCACACACATCTTAAGGATGTTGGATTTTAATATACACGTTACGAAGAGTCTTTGAAAGGTGGGCTTTAAGGAGAAAAGATGGAAAATAGAGACAGTATCTTGGGCTAATTTTAAGCAGATCTTCTGTGGCAGGAAGGGAAGCAACAAGACAATAGCAATGATTTTGAACCCTGGCCAGTTACAGAATCACCTGAGGAAGTTTCAAAACGTCTTGATTCCTGGGCTCACCACCACCACATTCCACGTCAATTGCTCTGTGACATTTCAGGACCCCTGAGCAGGACTGATGTGTAGCACTGGGGGAGTGTTGTTATAAAACTGTTATTCCAAGGTGGAAGAGATTCTTGAGTGTGTTGAAGTGGTGATGACAAAGGGTAAAGAGGCAGAGATAAGTATGTAGGACAAATGAACAGTCACCAGAGCAGAATCCCTGTGGGGCAAGAGGGGCTGGTCTCGGGAGTACAGGTGGATTCACCTCCCACCATCTTCCTCTGAAACGAGGAGGGAGGAAGGAGGAAGAAGGCGTGAGTTTCAGGCAGGGAGGAAAAGGATGATGGGGGCAGTTTTTCCTGTGGACTGTAATTTCTGGAATCTTCTTCGTAAAGCAGATAGATGGTTCGTTTGCTAAGAGGGAGGGGGAATGGTGGCAAGGAGCTTGAAAAGAAGCAAGGCTTGAAGTCTGCTGACTGTGGACCAGCAGGAGGCATTCCTCAGCTGAGACTGGAGGCCAGGAATTTAAGCTCCACTAGGAGATATATTCCATGAGGGCAGAGCCTTTCTCTCTGGGTCGACACTTCTTTTCCTGAGTACCATTTGGGAGGCCAGGGAGAAAAGCCTTGAAGCAACTCAGTAAAGCTGGAGTTTAGGGTTCAAGGGTAACCTGACAAGGCATCAAAGATGGGTCAGGGAGCATCAGACAGACTGCGCAAGAGACAGTGGGTTTTACCTTGAAGGCAAAATGTGCAGAAACATGTGAGAGGCAAAGACAGATCTGCATTGGCAGAAGTCCACTCTGGGCTTTAAGGAGATGATTTGAGGGGTAGTGAGAGGATATGACTATCATCCAGGTGAACGATGAGGAGTCAGATAGTCCTGGGAGACGCTGGTTGGAACAGAGGGTCAGTTTCAAGAAGGCAAATTCCACATCATTCTAAGGGACAGCTTTACAATAGTCACTGAGCGCCCCATCTGTCTGGGTGGGGGACGGTGCTGGGCTGAGCCATCTGAGAGCATGCTCTGTGGATCTGTCCAGCCCCAACAGCCACTTTCACTGTCCCCCTCCCTGAGAGGCCTCACAGTTTCAAGTGGATGGGAGACGCCTCTCCTCCAGGCTCGCCAAATTGCCATGCTGTATTTAAAAGCCAAAGGGGAAAATAAGCCCCAGCCCAAGGAGGAAGTGATTTTGGCATTAAATAAAAGGAATGTTTTTATCCTGCAATGAAAACGCTGTGATCCTGGGACACAATTTGCATAAACAGTTTGGCTATAAACAACCTCACCAGTAACTGGTATTTACATATAGAACAACTCAGTCAAAACCCAATTAAAAGCTCTTATGGATCGAGGGTTGTCAAAACATTTAAAAGGCTTCACAGCAGCCAGGCAGTTTATATGTCTCTGTTGGACCAGGCATTCCTGATTTCTCCCCCAAACCACTCTTAGTCTCCTACCAGACCCAGAGACCCCCAGCCCACCCTGGGCCTGGCAGCCTGTCCTCCAATAGGAAGGAGAGATCTCTAAGGAGCTCCCCGGTCTTGGCAAAGACTTGGCAGAGGAGGGAACAGGGTCCAGGGCAGGAAAGCGGGGACAAAGGTCCTGTGTAGAGTCTGAACACATGATGCCATCAAGAGGGTCCACTCAGATGAGGCAGGACTTCAGGAAGACCCAGGCAGTAATGGTGCCTGAAGTCCATCAGCACTGCTGTGGTTCTAAGTTCCAGAGCTTCTAAGCAAATGGTTGCGGAGCAAGGTAGAAAATTAGGGCCTCCTAGCCCACGGAGAGAGGACTTGTGCTGGTCAGGGACTAAGGCCAGCCACAGAGACCGAGTCAACATGATGGGAAAATGGGGAACAGCTATAATGGGAGGGGGGAACCATGGGGTATCATGGAGACTGACAGGCATCAGGAAGTGGCATTCCCAGGGCTAAGCCACCACAGAGCCTCTGCCCTCGGCACAGCTGGGTCTGCTGAGCCTTTGGAAAAGCCTGTGCTGTCTTGCTCCTCTCTAGTGTATTTACAACCATGGACTTGGGGGCCTTTTATTCCCCAGATTCTTAAAAACTGAGAACTTATAGGGGCATCTGGGTGGCTCAGTCAGTTAAGCAACCGACTCCTGATTTCAGCACAGGTGATGATCTCAGGGTCATGAGATCGCACCTTACACTGGACTCTGTGCTCAGGGCCGAGTCTGCTTGAGATTCTCTCTCTCTCTCCCTCTGCCCCTCCTCCCGCTCATGCGTGAGCATGCGCTCTCTCTAAATAAATAATATATTCTATATATTACATATATAAATAAATAAACAAAATTGAGAACTCACTATGTGTCAGGCGTTATGCTAAGCACTTTCTCACATGTGATCCCTTACATACTGATACATCCACCATGACCTTATACACACCCACTAATAGGAAGAGGGACCCAGTATAACAAAACAAACTCACAACCTCCAGGTGGTCAGTGTGCTGCAACCCTCACTGCAGGTGTGTCCTTTGCATAGCAATACAAAATAATCCCTAACAATGAAGGACTTGCGACAACCCAGCACAATGCAAGGTGCTTTACACTCATAATTTCATTTACTTCCCAAGACATTCCTAAGAGGAATGCACTATTATCCCCATTTTACAACGAGGCTCAGAGGGTTGAAGACACTTGTTTGAGCTGATATGTCTGGAAAGTAGTAGAACCAGGAGTCTGTCTGGATCCAAAGCCTGTTACATCAGACCAGGTGTTTCTGGTTCCTGGCTATGGGTCATCTCATTTTAGTGACCCATTTCAACTGTTGACACCCTGGTGTGGAACAGATACAGCAACACTAAGCTGACTTCAGGCTGTTGTGACATCACCACTCAGCTAGAGCCTCAATACTGCTGTCCTCCCTACTCTTGCATTCCAGCTAAATCCACTCAGGTTCTAAATCCCCTAACCACCCACCAAGACAAACCATGTGGCCCAGGAGACTACGGATATTGGTGGAAAAAATGAGATATCTCGTTCTTTCTTTCCTTTCTTTCTTTCTTAAAGATTTTATTCATTTATTTGAGAGAGAGAGAGAAAGACCACGAGGGAAGGAGGGGGAGTGGGAGAGGGAGAAGCAGGCTTCCTGCGGAGCAGGGAGCCCGATGCGGAGCTCCATCCCAGGATCCTGGGATCATGACCTGAGCCAAAGGCAGACGCTTAACTGACTGCGGCACCCAGATGCCTCTCCTTTCTTCATAGGGTCTCAAGCCTATGGCAACTTACTACTGAAAGTCAAACCATCCAACTCTCATTCCTGTAAGACCAGGAATACAAGTTCTAAGAGTAAGCTCATTACCACCAAGAACTTGGCATGTATAGATAAAAATTCAACCAGTATTTATTGAGCATGAACTGGCAAGGAACTATAAGATAATAAGGGATTTCATTTTCTTTCCCTTTGTTTCTCAAAGCGAAGCCTCGATTTCCACATCTGAGTGTACTGGTGTAGACCGGGGGTGGCAAACAACAGCCGTGGAGCCACCCCAGGTTTTTATAAATTCAGTGTTATCAGAACACAGCCAACTCACTCATTTACATGTTGTCTGGGGCTGCTTTCACACTGTAAGAGCTGAGCTGAGTAGCTGCAGTAGAGACTTTATGGCCAACAAAGCCCAAAATATTTGCTATCTGGCTCTATAAGGAAAAGTTTACTGACCTCTGGTCTAGATGTCTAGAAACCTGGATGTTTCTTGGTTGTGTGTTTTGTTCTGCAGGATGTAGAATTCAGAGGGCACTCCAGAGAGGCTCCCAAGGCAGAAAGAATCTGCATTTGATTTCTTCTCTCCACCTCTTCACACATAAGGCCTGATAAATCTTTGATTTCTTTTGCCCGACTTGAGTTGGGGTCCACCAAAACTGCCCCCCCACCATGTTCACAGCCTCCTCCAGTGAGATGTTCTATTTCTTCCATCCAGGAGCCCATGGCTAGGAACGGGGCAGGTGGGCATTCGGCCTCTCCAAGACAACCCAGCAATGGGGAATTGTAGAAAAAGCAGTAGCCGTATGATTACAGACCTTTCTGTTTATAAAACGTGCTCATAATGTCGGATTCTCATCAAAGGAAAAAAAAAAGAAAAGAAAAACAACAGAGCCATAAATTAATGTCCCCAAGTAAGGACGTGCCTCTGAAGCCCAGAGAGGTGGCGGGCTTGCCCAAGGTCCCTCGGAGATGAGCTGCTGAGCCAGAATTTGGTCCCTAGTCTCGATTCCTAGTTTTCAGGTGATTTCCAGGTCATCGGAATGCAGTTCATTGTATTTTTTCTACATGCTTCTCCCTCACAACATACACAGAGGGAATAGTACAGACTTTGAAACCTAAGGTCCCCCCCAAATCATCACTGTGACCATCACTTCCATCCCCACCACTCTAGCTGAATGACTGTATTGATTAAGGCTCTTTGTTGGAAGCAATAGAAAATACGACTCAAAAAGATGTCTCAAAATAATCATGGTAATCATAACAGCAATACTAGAAGCTCTTTCTGGTCCATGTAACCAAAAAAGACAGACGTGGGCTTTTCAGGAATGGTTGGATCCAGGCCTACCTATGCTATGAGATCTCTCTCTTCTCTTCTTAATTCTCTTTCCCTCCCCCTGCCTCTAGTTTTAGGCAGACGCTCCCTCCGGGAAGCTTCTAACAGCCCCACACTGACACACATGACAGTCCCCACAGTGGAGAAAGAGCTTCTCTTCCCCAGTCTTTGGAGACAAAACCCCAGCACTGAGTGCCGTGGCCCTGGCCTGGTCAGGACGCCATCCCATACACGAACAGTGGCTCTGCTCAGGGGACCAAAATACACCCACTGGCCAGACCTGGGTCCGATGCCCACTTCTGAAGCTGGAGGCATGATCAATCCTACCCCAACTTCATGAACGGAGAGGGGAGAATGGGTGATTTCCCCCCAAAGAACATCTGGCTACTGTTGCCAAAACTGGGGGTGTCAGAAATGCCAGACAAGCAAAAACAACAGATGTCTTCATCGGTGGCTTGTGGGTGCTTCGGTTTCTATGGATGAAAACTACGGTATTAAAAATATCTACCCCTCAGGGTTGTATCAAAACGGACACCGAAACTAAAGGATCATGCAGTTTCTCTTAGGCTAGCCTGGCCCTGTGGCTATCACCCTCTTCAAAGACTGCCATCTGACCCCGTCCCACTGCCTGTGCTCTGGTTCAGGCCGCTATTGGTCACCTACGCTGTCGGGACTCCGTGTAACTGGGCTTTCGGCCGTCCGAGCTCTCCCCTGACTCCTGGCACCACTGCAGGGTCCTCCAGCCCAGATAAATCTCCCATCTCAGCAGAGTTCAGGGAGCTACAGAGCCCAGCGGTGTTTAACTTGCTTGGCACTGAACCTCATGAATTTAAAGGCCATGTGAACCGGACCATTCATCTGTTCCTTCTCGACTTCCCACAGTGAGTGCATTTCCACACCCTCCTTTCCGATCCCCGGCCATCTGAGCTGCTTATATATTTCTTTCTCGGGAAAGCGCAGACGGGGAAAAAAAACCCAACATATCCAACCCTAGAATTTGAAACCTTCCTTCTATTATCTCATAAAACATCCCGTTCATATCATAATTTCAATCCCGAGAGAGGATTTGCCGTGTGAGCTCTGAGATGCATATAAATTGCCCTTCTAAACCTCTGGCTACAATAAGCAAACTTCAGAAGCTGACAGTTTACTTGATAAATATCTAATAAAGCTTAAATAATTATTGAAAGCAGACAAATGAAAGAGTAGACTGGCAAGAAGTGTTGTGGCGATAAATCACCGGGAAGAAGACAGAGCCCCAGCAATGCAGGCTGAACAGATTCCAGGTAATGGAAGAGAGAACCACAGACAGATGCTGACTTTCAGAAACAGTTGGTGATGAGCAAGAGGCTGGGGGAACCAGTGGATGTACCAGATGGACTTCTCTTTGGGGACCATCAGATACTCAAGGTGTGAACTTTCTCAACTCTTCCGGAAGAAGGAGAGTCCAGGGAGATCATGAATACACCTCATTGTCTGCCCTGACTCTCCCCAGCCTGTGGAGGGGGTAAGGTTCCAGATACCACCCTTCTTTATAAGCTCACCCAGCTGCAATTCCAATCTTGAGGCCGGAAGACTTAAAATCATTCTAGGGTGCCATCCCCTAAACTTGACCTAGAGTCACCATCCCTGATGGACTTCAGGAAGGTATCCCAAACTCTTCACTCATCCACTTAGTCATTCATTTATTCAACAAACATTAAGTGCCAACTCTGTGCTCTAAATAGTGCCCAACATGCGGTCAGTCTAACCAAAGATGGTTGTGGGAGCAGATCATTAAACAAACAAAGGTACCTGATAAAAATAGAAGCTTTGGGAGTTCATAGAAGCTGAATCTGGTCTGGGGCAAGTGTGGGAAAGGGAAGGCTTCACAAAGGAAATAGCACTTAACCTGAAATCTGAAAAGTAAACAGGAGTGGGGGGAAGGGTATTTCAGGCAACAGGAATAGCAAGTGCAAAGGCCCCGAGGTTTAAGAGTTTTGTTGAGAGAAATTCTGAGACTTTAGTCCCCACATTGAGGCTATTATGTGGCAAATCTCACCCCCTTACTACCCTCCCCACAGGAGGAGGTTCTGATGTCTGTGTTTCTGAGTCTGTGACCAACTAGTTGCCATTTACTGAGGAAGGTTTTCTGGTGCCCATTTGGGAGACGAGGACACTAAGTCTAAAAACTGTTATGGGCTCATTGTCACCTGTGTGGTCATAGATTGAGCTTCTACTTTGGATCCTATCCTCCAAACCACTCAGACCTGCCTTTTCCCTCCTCCTTATTCTTCAGCTCCAACCTAGCAAACCTCCATAATTATTCAGAATACTTCTGGGAAAGGACGTTTCTCTATCCTGCCAGATTCCCAGCTGGGGACCAGAACTCCCCTGGAGTCCCAGCTGAGTGGGCTCCTAGTGATAAGACTTTTCTCTAATGCCTGCCTGGATGTCTAACTATCACTACACACACACACAACACAGACTATTTGCCTAGACTTCACTGGCCCTCCACATATGCTGGGCCTTTCTCTCCCTCCTGGACCCCTGGTGCTTCAACCTCCTAAGGTGGCAAGAAGGCAAAACCAGATGGGAGCCCTCATTTGGCTGGGATGACCACACCAAAGACATTTTGCTTGAGAAATAGAGAAATGGCTTGGGCTCTTCTTCATCCCGTCTCAAAGTCACTTGAACGAGTCACCAGTACTGCCTGGAGCCACAGTGTTTGCGCCCATAAACTCGGCATAGCTCTGACACATCCTGCCTAATGACAAGAGTTCTAAACACTTTACAGACCCGCACGTTTGGGTAACAGTTTACAAAGAGCTTTTCAAACACCACCAGAGTGACAGAGGCACAGAGTCCCTCCTCGGTTGAAGGCTGGCGACCAAGCTTGCTTTTTAAGACCGGATGTGACTAAATCTTTCTTCCCAGAGTGGTTTCTGTGGAGCAGTATGATCCCCATGTCAGCAGCTTTCCCGCCCTGCTTTGGGTGTGATCTTGAGAGGCCGTAGAAGTACAGAAGCCACAACTCTCTCCACTGTAAGTAACAGAAACACAATCTAAACTAGAGAAAGCAAAAAGAAAAAAAAAAGTTAATTCGTTGCCTCAGGAAACCAAGAAGTATACCAAGAAGCTCCTCTGATCAAAGACCCACAAACACAGAGCCTCGGGAGTTCAGCCTCACCCACAGTCTCTCTTCCTACTGCCTCAAATCCTGTGTCTTGCTCGGCTTGCTTCTAGTTTCATTCTAAAAACAGACCAAAAAAGCTCACCACATTGTAGGGAAGATGGCCACAGACAGCCTCAAACTTGTATCCTCCCAGTGTAGCCAGTCTAGCAGGTGGAGACACCGCTCTCCTTTGTGCAGAAACTCCAGGGAAGAACTCTGATTGGCTCTGCTTGGATCATGTGCCCATTCCGGAGGGCACTCGGATTGGTCGGGTCTGGACCATGTGACCACCTTAGCTTCCCGGAGTGTCAGGGATCAGGGCCAGAAGTAGAGAATGAGGGGGTATTTTTGGGGCAACAGCCCAAACAATAGGAGTGGCTCCAGGAGGACACAGATACACAAGGGTGGCATGTGTTGAGGGTGTGGCGAAATAGGAATATTAACTGGTACAACCTTCGTGTTGAGAAAATTAAGAACGTGTTTTCAAGACCCCGGAAGTGTTTACACCTTTGATGCAGGCAGCTGATTTCTGTGACTGCGTTTTTAGGAGGAAAAAACATGGAAAGACGTGTGTACCAGAATTTTCATTGTAGTATTGTTCTCGGTAACAAGAAAGAAATAACCAAAATGTGTACATTAAATATGTTATATATGACACATTAAGTGGCATATTATTAATTTTCAGTGATCGTGATGGATGTCTATAAACACTGACCTGAAAAGAAATTCTCGATGTGTTAATAACTTTTAAGAATTAGTGTACAAAGAATGTTTAGACAATTTTTTGGTGTTTTATCTTTTATTTATTTTTTTTAAGATTTTTATTTATTTATTTGACAGAGAGAGAGACAGCGAGAGAGGGAACACAAGCAGGGGGAGTGGGAGAGGGAGAAGCAGGCTTCCCGCCAAGCAGGGAGCCTAATGTGGGGCTTGATCCCAGGACCCTGGGATCATGACCTGAGCTGAAGGCAGATGCTTAATGACTGAGCCACCCAGGGGCCCCAAATTTTTGGTGTTTTAAAAAAAGAGCATGTTTATTCTCATTATAAGAAAAAACCTTTTGTTAACTGTATGGTGATAGATGTTAACTTGACTTATTAGTGGTGAACTTTTTGCAATGTACACAAATATTGAATTATTTTTGTACACCTAAAACTAATATAATGTTACATGTCAATTATATCTCAATAAAAACAAACTAATAATAATAATACAATATTTACATTTCTAAAAAAAAGCATATTTACCTTTAGGAGTAACAATTGGAGCGGGGTAAGGGGAAGGTCTCTTGAGTGCAGGCAAGTTCTGTTTCTTCATAGGCTTGCTAGTTACAAGGGTGTAGTCACCTTATGAAAATTCACCAAGCTGTCCATTTATGAGATGTGAACCTTACTATACATAACTTATACTTCAGTAAAAATATTTTTTGCAAATATATGTATTTATTTTTACTATTTATTTATCTATTTGAGAGAGAAAATGCATACATGTGAGCAAGTGGGGGGAGGGGCAGAGGGAGAGAATCTTCAAGCAGACTCCCCACTGAGCACAGAGCCTGATGCAGGCTCTATCTCACAATCCATGAGATCATGAGCTGAGGTGAAACCAACAGTCAGATGCTTAAGTGACTGAGCCACCCAGGGGCCCCGCAAATGTGTATATTTGAAGAAAAAAGTTTAGGGTAGATGGTGTAGTTAATAGTGATTTAAAATTTAATTCTTTGTACAAGTCTTTACTGTCTGCTTTTAGAAAAAGCATGTATTACTTCTGTGGTCTCTATCCATTGGGGGTAGGAAAATGAAGAATGAGTTCTATCAAAGAGCTAAAACTTCAATAGGTAGTCGGACTAGTCAGTTTGTGTATGGTCTGAAGATCTAAACTAAACACACCTACAGAAATAAGCATGATCTATCAGTTAGGATAGGCTAAAGTATGGTAACAGACCCAAAAATATAATAGCTCAAACACAACAGAAACTTCTCGCTCATATTGTCATCTAGGGAAGGTCTCTCCTAATGGTTGGCACTTGGCTCCACACGGACATTCAGGGACCCAGGCTGATGGGGAGCCTTAAACGCTACCTCTTAAGCACTACCAAGGGGCACCTGGGCCGTGATCTCAGGGTCATGAGATCAAGCCCACATTGGGCTCCATGCTCAGCAAGGAGTTTGCTGGAGATTCTCTCTCTTCTGTCCCTGTCCCCCCTCCCCTGCTCACACACAATCACTCTCTCTTTCTCTCCACCCCCACTAAAATGCATAAATAAATCTTAAAAAAATAAAACCTAACAAGGTCTCTCTGATCATTTCCATTCTCACCACAGGAGGTGAGAAGGAGCACTGAGGCATGGCCCTTGGAGGTTTTGTGGGTTATTACCGGAAGTGGCTCACAACACACCTGTTCATATTCCACTGGAAAAGAGCTTAGTCACAGCCCCACCTAATTGCAAGGGAGACTTGGAATCACAGTCCCTGGATGGGCATCCACATGCCCATCTGTGATTCCGTCGCTGGAATGGATTTTAGTGGCAATTCAGTTAATGCCGCACTGGAGGGTGGGGAGCAGAAGCAGATAGGACAGGGAGCCAAGAGAAAGAGCAAGCTGACTTTAGCAGACGATTAATATAAAGTCTACTCAAAGAGGTCCAGGTATATGGCATATGACCTCAGTCCACTCCAGGCCATAGTGATGCTCAGAGTTCACAGGGATCCATGACCTGGTTCCAGCGGAAAGTCTGCTCTGGCATGAACTTGGTGGAGTTTTGGTTAGAATATGAAACAGAAGCAGGACCATCTCCCCGGGCTGGAGTTTGGAGAGAGAGGTTCACCAAGCACATACTCTATGGCAGTAAGACTGGCTGAAAGGTTGTCCTTCCCCTTGGCTCAGCTTCCAGGGGAGGCACAGTGATTCTAGCTGGGGTCAAAGAGAAACCAAGAATCCACAGAGGCAAATGGGGTAAATGCCTCCATTTGCCCCTCTGATCAGGAGTAACAATAAAACAAAAGACTGGATTTGATGTTTTAGATGTCACCAGATTCTACCCAGCTTTTTCTCCCACATACAAATCGTGCATGAAAGAGGCCTCCACATTCCTCAAACACTTGAAAATAGAGCTACCATATGATCCAGCCATTGCACTACTGGGTATTGACCACAAAGATACAAATGTAGGGATCGGAAGGGGTAAGTGCACCCCAATGTTTATAGCAGCAATGTCCACAATAACCAAACTGTGGAAAGAGCCAAGATGTCCATCAACAGATGAATGGAAAAAGAAGATGTGGTATAGGAGGGGCGGAGCAAGATGGCGGAGGAGTAGGAGACCTGGATTTCGTCTGGTCTCAGGAATTCAGCTGAATATGGATCAAAGCATTCTGAACACCTACGAACTCAATAGGAGATCAAAGAAGAGAGTAGCAACAACTCTCTGAACAGAGAAGCGACCACTTACTGGAAGGTAGGACGAGCGGAGAAGTGAATCCTAGGCGATATTCGGGAGGATAGATGGCGGGGGAGGGGGCCTCCGTCGGCCGCTTCTGGCAAGTGATAGAGCCGCAGAGCACAAAATCGGAACTTTTAGAAGTTGGCTCCTCTGAGGGACGTCGCTCCAGTGGCTAAGTGGGAGTGGAACCCTCACGGGACAGTGGGGTCTCAGGACCCTCAGGGTCACAGAAAAACCGGGTGTGCCTGAGTGCGGCAGAGCTCCCAGGTATCAGAGCGGGGAAGCCGGCTGCAGAGATGGAGCCGAGGCGCGGGCTCTCAGCTCGGGGTTGCCATAAACTGTGATCCGCGGCCCAGTCGGGCCACTGCTCCTCCACCAGGGACCCAACAAGCGGCAGAGCCGGGGAGACTCCCCTTCCTCCCCAGGGAGGAGCGGGGCGGCAGCACACTGCAGGGATCTGCTGGGTTTGGAGACTCCACACGGGGTTGGGTGCCAGAGGTAGAAACGCTCGGTCACAAGCCGGGTGAGCACGGAGTGCGGCCGGAGACCAGGGAAACGGGAGTGACTGCTTTTCTCTGGGGGTGTACTGAGGAGCAGGGCCCCGAGTTCTCAGCTCCTCTGAGTGGAGATTGGGAGGCCACCATTTTCACCCTGGTCCACCAAAGCTGTACCAGAGCTTACAGGGAACAAAAGCTCCCGAGAGCAAACCCAAGCAGCTTGCTTAGCCCGGAATGACAAGGGCGGGGCAATCCCACCACCGGCAAAGACATTTGGGAACCACAGGAACAGGCCCCTACCCCAGAAGATCAGCATGAACAGCAAGTAAGCCAAGACCAAATTTACCGATCAATGAGAACGGCAGAAATCCAGCGCTAGGGGAATACTGCACATAGAATTCATGGCTTTTTTTTACCATGATTCATTAGTTTTTCAAAGTTAATTTTTTTAACTGTTTATTTTTTAATTTTTCTTTTTCCCTAATTCAAAAAATATCTTATCAATCCCTTTTTTAAAAAAACATTTTTTATTTTTCATTTTTAGAGTCATATTTTATCCCTTCATATTAGTTACCCTTATTTTTGGCATATATATATAAGTTGTACTCTCTTTAAAATTTTAAGATACAGTTTCTTCTAACAGATCAAGATATACCCTAAATCAATAGTGTATGGCTTTGTTCTAGTCTCGTGCCAGATCACATTCTCTCCCATTTTTTTCTTTTTTTTTAAATCTTCTTCTTTCTTTTCTCAAACAATTTCTTATCTTATCAATTCCTTTTATAAAATCTTTTATAATTCTCATCTCTACAGTCATCTTCCATCCCTCCATTGTATCAACCTTTGTTTTATACATATATAAGTCTTTCTTCCATTAAAATTTTAGGAGGCAATTTTTTCTAACAGTCCAAAATACGCCCAAAATCTAGTGTGAGGCACTGATCTATGCACTAGCCTGATCATATTTGATCATATTCTGTTTTATTTGTATTGTTCTGTTTTTGTTTTTATCTTTTTCTTTTTGTTTTTTTTGTTTGTTTGTTTTTCTTTCTCTTTCTTTTTTCTTTCTTTCCCTTTCTTTTCCCCTGGTTTCAGGTCTTTTCTGATTTGTATAGAGTATATTTTCTGGGGACGTTGTGAACCTGTTAGCATTTTGTAACCTCATTCATCTATTTTCCTCTGAACAAAATGACAAGATGAAAAAAATCACCTCGGCAAAAAGAACAAGAGGTAGTACCATCTACCAGGAACCTACTCAATACGGACATCACTACGATGTCGGACCTAGAGTTCAGAATCAACTTTAAAGATACTACCTGGGCTTGAAAAGAGCATGGCAGTTATTAAAGAAACCCTTTCTGGAGAAATAAAAGAACTAAAATCTAACCAAGTCGACATCAAAAAGTCTATTAATGAGGTGCAATCAAAAATGGCGGCACTAATTGCTAGGATAAATGAGGCAGAAGAGAGAATCAGCGATATAGAAGACCAAATGATGGAAAATAAAGAGGCTGAGAAAAAGAGAGAGAAACAACTACAGGATCACGAGGGCAGAATTGGAGAGATAAGCGATACAATAAGACGAAACAACATTAGAATAATTGGGATCCCAGAAGAAGAAGAGAGAGAGAGGGGGGCAGAAGGTATATTGGAGCAAATAATAACAGAGAATTTCCCTAATGTGGGGAAGGAAACAGGCATCAAAATCCAGGAGGCACAGAGAACCCCTCTCAAAATCAATAAAAATAGGTCAACACCCCGACATCTAATATAAAAATTACGAGTCTCAGAGACAAAGAGAAAATCCTGAAAGCAGCTCGGGAGAAGAGATATGTAACCTACAATGGTAAAAATACTAGATTGGCAACAGACCTATCCACAGAGACCTGGCAGGCCAGAAAGGACTGGCATGATATCTTCAGAGCACTAAACGAGAAAAATATGCAGCCAAGAATACTATATCCAGCTAGGCTGTCATTGAAAATAGAAGGAGAGATAAAAAGCTTCCAGGACAAACAAAAACTAAAGGAATTTGCAAACATGAAACCAGCCCTCCAAAAAATATAGAAAGGGGTCCTCTAAGCAGAGAGCCTAAAAGCAGCATAGATCAGAAAGGAACAGAGACAATATACAGTAACAGTCACCTTACAGGCAATACAATGGCACTAAATTCATACCTTTCAATAGTTACCCTGAATGTAAATGGGCTAAATGCCCCAATCAAAAGACACAGGCTATCAGACTGGATTAAAAAACAAGACCCATCGATATGCTGTCTGCAAGAGACTCATTTTAGACCCAAAGACACCCCCAGATTGAAAGTGAGGGGGTGGAAAACCATTTACCATGCTCATGGACACCAAAAGAAAGCTAGGGTGGCAATCCTTATATCAGACAAATTAGATTTTAACACAAAGACTGTAATAAGAGATGAAGAAGGACACTATGTCCTACTTAAAGTGTCAATCCAACAAGAAGATCTAACAATTGTAAATATCTATGCCCCAAACATGGGAGCATCCATTATATAAGGCAATTAATAACAAAAGCAAAGAAACACATTGACAACAATACAATAATAGTGGGGGACTTTAACACCCCCCTCACTGAAATGGACAGATCATCTAAGCAAAAGATCAACAAGGAAATAAAGACTTTAAATGACACACTGGACCAAATGGACTTTACAGACATATTCAGAACATTCCATCCCAAGTCAACGGAATACACATTCTTCTCTAGTGCCCATGGAACATTCTCCAGAATTGATCACATCCTAGGTCACAAATCAGGTCTCAACCGGTACCAAAAGATTGGGATCATTCCCTGCATATTTTCAGACCACAATGCTTTGAACCTAGAATTCAATCATAAGAGGAGAGTCAGAAAGAACTCAAATACATGGAGGCTAAAGAGCATCCTACTAAAGAATGAATGGGTCAACCAGGAAATAAAAGAAGAACTAAAAAAATTCATGGAAGCCAATGAAATGAAAACAGATCTGTTCAAAATCTTTGGGATACAGCAAAGGCAGTCCTGAGAGGAAAGTATATAGCAACACAAGCCTTTCTCAAGAAACAAGAAAGGTCTCAAGTACACAACCTAAACCTACACCTAAAGGAGCTGGAGAAAGCCTAAACCCAGCAGGAGAAGAGAAATAATAAAGATCAGAGCAGAAGTCAATGAAATAGAAACCAAAAGAACAGTAGAACAGATCAACGAAACTAGGAGCTGGTTCTTTGAAAGAATTAACAAGATTGATAAACCCCTGGCCAGACTTATCAAAAAGAAAAGAGAAATGACCCAAATCAACAAAATCATGAATGAAAGAGGAGAGATCACAACCAACACTAAAGAAATACAAACAATTATAAGAACATAGTATGAGCAACTCTATGCCAGCAAATTAGATAACCTGGAAGAAATGGGTGCATTCCTAGAGATGTATCAACTACCAAAATTGAACCAGGAAGAAATAGAAAACCTGAACAGACCTATAACCGCTAAGGAAATGGAAGCAGTCATCAAAAATCTCCCAACAAACAAAAGCCCAGGGCCAGATGGCTTCCCAGGGGAATTCTATCAGACATTTAAAGAAGAATTAATACCTATTCTCCTGAAACTGTTCCAAAAAATAGAAATGGAAGGAAACTTCCAAACTCGTTTTATGAGGCCACCATTACCTTGATCCCAAAACCAGACAAAGACCCCATGAAAAGGAGAATTACAGACTAATATCTTTGATGAACATGGATGCAAAAATTCTCACCAAAATACTACCCAATAGGATCCAACAGTACATTAAAACAATTATTCACCATGACCAAGTGGGATTTATCCCTGGGCTGCAAGGTTGGTTCAACATCCGCAAATCAATCAACATGATACAATACATTAACAAAAGAAAAAACAAGAATCATATGATCCTCTCAACAGATGCAGAAAAAGCATTTGACAAAGTACAGCATCCTTTCTTGATCAAAACTCTTCAGAGTATAGGGATAGAGGGTACATACCTCAATATCATAAAAGCCATCTATGAAAAACCTACAGCGAATATCATTCTCAATGTGGGAAAGCTGAGAGCTTTTCCCCTAAGGTCAGGAATGCGGCAGGGATGTCCACTCTCACCACTGCTATTCAACATAGTATTAGAAGTCCTAGCCACAGCAATCAGACAACAAAATCAAAGGCATCCAAATCGGCAAAGAGGAAGTCAAACTCTCACTCTTTGCAGATGATATGATACTGTATGTGGAAAATCCAAAAGACTCCACCCCAAAACTGCTAGAACTCGTACAGGAATTCAGTAAAGTGACAGGATATAAAATCAATGCACAGAAATCAGTGGCATTCCTATACACCAACAACAAGACAGAAGAGAGACAAATCAAGGAGTCGATCCCATTTACAATTGCACCCAAAACCATAAGACACCTAGGAATAAATTTAACTAAAGAGGCAAAGGATCTGTACTCAGAAAACTATAAAATACTCAGGAAAGAAATTGAAGAAGATACAAAGAAATGGAAAAACATTCCATGCTCATGGACTGGAAGAAGAAACATTGTGAAGATGTCAATGCTACCTAGAGCAATCTACACATTCAATGCAATCCCCATCAAAATACCACCCACTTTTTTCAAAGAAATGGAACAAATAATCCTTAAATTTGTATGGAACCAGAAGAGACCCTGAATAGCCAGAGGAATGTTGAAAAAGCAAAGCAAAGCTGGTGGCATCACAATTCCGGACTTCCAGCTCTATTACAAAGCTGTCATCATCAAGACAGTATGGTACTGGCACAAAAACAGACACATCGATCAATGGAACAGAATAGAGAGCCCAGAAATGGACCCTCAACTCCATGGTCAACTCATCTTTGACAAAGCAGGAAAGAATGTCCAATGGAAACAAGAAAGTCTCTTCAACAAATGGTGTTGGGAAAATTGGATAGCCACATGCAGAAGAATGAAACTGGACCATTTTCTTACACCACACACAAAAATAGACTCCAAATGGTTGAAAGACCTAAACGTGAGACAGGAGTCCATCAAAATCCTAAAGCAGAACACAGGTAGCAACCTCTTTGACCTCAGCTGCAGCAACTTCTTCCTAGAAACATCACCAAAGGCAAGGGAAGCCAGGGCAAAAATGAACTATTGGGATTTCATCAAGATAAAAAGCTTTTGCACAGCAAAAGAAACAGTCCACAAAACCTAAAGACATCCGACAGAATGGGAGAAAATATTTGCAAATGACATATCAGATAAAGGGCTAGTATCCAAAATCTATAAAGAACTTATCAAACTCAACACCCAAAGAACAAATAATCCAATCCAGAAATGGGCAGAAGACATGAACAGACATTTTTCCAAAGAAGACATCCAAATGGCCAACAGACACATGAAAAAGTGCTCCACATCGCTTGGCATCAGGGAAATCCAAATCAAAACCTCAGTGAGATACCACCTCACACCAGTGAGAATGGTGAAAATTAACAAGTCAGGAAACGACAGATGTTGGCGGGGATGCGGAGAAAGGGGAACCCTCCTACACTGTTGGTGGGAATGCAAGCTGGTGCAACCCCTCTGCAAAACAGTAGGGAGGTTCCTCAAACAGTTGAAATTAGAGCTACCATACGATCCAGCAATTGCACTACTGGGTATTTACCAGAAAGATAGAAATGTAGGGCTCCGATGGGGTACATGCACCCCAATGTTTATAGCAGCAATGTCCACGATAGCCAAACTGTGGAAAGAGCCAAGATATCCATCGACAGATGAATGGATAAAGAAGAGGTGGTCTATATACCCAATGGAAAATTTGCAGCCATAAAAAGGAATGAGATCTTGCCATTTGCAACAACATGGATGGAACTGGAGGGTGTTATGCTGAGTGAAATAAGTCAATCAGAGAAAGACATCTATCATATGACCTCACTGATATGGGGAATTCTTCATCTCAGGAAACAAACTGAATGTTGCCGGAGTTGTGGTGGGGGGGTGGGAGGGATGGGGTGGCTGGGTGATAGACATTGGTTAGGGTATGTGCTATGGTGAGCGCTGTGAATTGTGTAAGTCTGTTGAATCACAGGCCTGTAGTTCTGAATCAAATAATGCAACATATGTTAAGAAAAAAGAAAAGAAGAAGATAGCAGGAGGGGAAGAATGAAGGGGAGTAAGTCAGAGGGGGAGACGAACCATGAGAGACGATGGACTCTGAAAACCAAACTGAGGGTTCTAGAGGGGAGGGGGGTCGGGGGATGGGTTAGCCTGGTGATGTGTAGTAAAGAGGGTACATTCTGCGTGGAGCACTGGGTGTTATGCACAATGAATCATGGAACACTACATCTAAAAGTAATGATGTAATGTATGTTGATTAACATAACAATAAAAAATTTAAAAAAAAAGAAGAGGTGGTATATATACTCAATGGAATATTATGCAGCCATCCAAAGGAATGAGATCTTGCCATTTGCAACGACGTGGATGGAACTGGAGGGTGTTATGCTGAGTGAAATAAGTCAATCAGAGAAAGACATGTATCATATGACCTCACTGATAAGAGGAATTCTTAATCTCAGGAAACAAACTGAGGGTTGCTGGAGTGGTGGGGGGTGGGAGGGATGGGGTGGCTGGGTGATAGACCATGGGGAGGGTATGTGCTATGGTGAGCACTGTGAATTGTGCAAGACTGTTGAATCACAGATCTGTACTTCTGAAACAAATAATGCAATATATGTTAAGGAAAAAAAGAAGAAGAAGATAGCAGGAGGGGAAGAATGAAGGGGAGTAAGTCGGAGGGGGAGACGAACCATGAGAGGCGATGGACTCTGAAAAACAAACTGAGGGTTCTAGAGGGGAGGGCGGTGGGGGGATGTGTTAGCCTGGTGATGGGTATTAAAGAGGGCACATTCTGCGTGAGGCACTGGGTGTTATGCACAAACAATGAATCATGGAACACTACATCAAAAAGTAATGATGTAATGTGTGGTGATTAACATAACAATTAAAAAATTTAAAAAAAAAGAAAGTAAGAGGCCTCCACACCTCCCTCCTTCTGCAACACCTAAGCCTTTGGGAAGTACATTCCAGAAACCCAGACTCTTTATCTACAGCGAGAATAGTCAGGCCCAGCCCAGAGAAAATTTGGGCAGTGCCTGCAGGCAAAGTGTGGGCTACAGATGCACAAAGCAAGCATCCAATGAACATTATCCAAAATGTATTAGCTGATAATGCATGCACCCCAAAATCAATGAGGAAATTATCTCCTCCACACAATTGGCACAAAAGAAGGACATTTTCCGTGTCTCTCTGGCACATGCCAGCTATTGTCAACTCTGGCATGTGAGATGATTAATGCACAGGTGACCACGCGTCTAGATTTCGATTCCTCCAACTATACACATGGACCATTTTTTCCCCTTTATGGATCCTCGACATTTAACCTATTCAATGGTTTTTATTTGCATTGATCACATTTTATGGTATGATTAAATTTGTATGGAAGAGAACCAATTAGTTTTGTTTTACACTTATTGAATGCACTTTATAGTCAGACAAATTAACTCTCCACAGTTAGATTGATTTATCCAGTGGCAGGAGGCTTGATGGTCCGTGCAGGGTCTTGTCCCCAGCCGGGAAGAGGGTGGTGTTGGTAGATGGGGGCGGGGGTGGGGCTGGTACCTCTGAGAAACGAGTTTAATGTACTGACTCTGATGGTCTACGTGCAACTAAATGAAGTCTCAAAAACACAGTATTGATATATACAATATGATACTATATACACGCATATATTAATTTATATATGTTTAATATATGTGAATACTCACTTTAATATAAGGTATCTCGTGTTTAGAAAAGGTATAAAACCCTGCATGGGGTGGATATACTGCAACCTCAGAGCAGGGGTGATGTCTGAGAAGGGCCAGGGGGAGGGCTGAAGGAGGGGCATTGTGAACTCTCCCTGCAACATTTCTTTCTTTAACAGAGAAGCCTGAGCAAATATGACAAAATGCCCACATTTTTTGTACCTTGATGGCAGGTCCATAATATAATTTTGGTTTAAGGTATTTCGGTGAACAGGGCAAAGTGTCTTCTTTAACCCCACATCCAGGCACAGGTCCTGGTTCTGACCTCTGGGGCCACCAGGAATAAATGTTCCCCCTCTTCTATACCCTATCCTTTGCCTTCCGAGGAAGGAGAAACATGCCACGTGACCTCACCGTCCGCCTTACGGCCAATACTTTGGCTGAACTGCATCTGGACAGACAGACTCCCACCTCCCCCTTACTTACTGTGTCCATCCATATGTATAGAGTACCTGTCAAATGAATACTAGTCCTTTTCCCCTCTGAGCTCACGTTCTGGTAAGAGAAACGGATACATAACCAGAAATACAGTGTGCTGTTCTAACCGGGAAGCTCACACAAAGAGCTCAAAATGAGAGGAGTGTATGACTAACCTGCCCTCAAATGGGCTAAAGGTTGAAGAAGTTTAGCTAGAAAAATAAGCCCCAAGGGGGCTAGGTCTGGACGTGTGCATTCCACTGGGCAGCTCAGTCACCTGGCCACCTGCCGGGGAGGCAGGGAAAATGTAATCCAGCAATGCTCCCAGGAAGAACTGAGGTCGAGGAATCTTCTTCCAGTCTCTGCCAAAGGTACTGAATAGAAAAGGGCCAGACAGGCGGGTGTTTAAAAACCATGGAGGGCAGCCACGAGCACGGTGGGTAGAATTGTCTCCCCGCGGCTGGGGATTCCCAGCAGATACATTTGGTCTTTCCAGGGAGAAACGTTCAGAGGTAGGCGCACAGGAAATTGAGAGATGCAGCCCCTGCTCCGCTAAAATCTCACCCGAGGAAAGTAGCAGAGCCCCAGAGAAGTGGGGAGGGCAGCTGGGACGCGCAGGCACAACCAGGAGGCTGGAGGAGAGGCACAGAGAGGAGGTGGCCCATACGTGCCAGGTTCAAGGGCAGCGGGGAGGCAAACAGGCTAATATTCAGGGAGCTGGAAAAAGAGATTCTGCAGAGCAAAACACAGGTAAAGGATCTAAGGCCAGAAAGTATGTAGCACTTTATCCACAGGGTGAAAGTTTTCATATAGAAAACTGCACTCCCAGGGGCTGAACCCTTGAAGACCAAGAGGCATTGCCTGCCTGACCATAATCATTTGCATATTTTGAACACCTACTACATGTTCCTACTTACGTGCATCATTTCATTTGATTTTCATAACATCTCCAGAAACCAAACCCTAGGACAAATGCCAGTTTATAGGTGGAAGAAATGAGATATTAAAAGTAACTAAGTCCCTCGCCCAAGGTCACGGATTTGGTATTTGGGAGTTAAACGTGGAGTGTGACTTCCTAACATTCACACCCTTGCCTGATCCAAGAAAACTCCTGGGAGCTTCACTTTCTTGCCATAATATCTACCTGTTGACTTTGACATTCACCCTCTCAGATTCTGTTACTGTTCCTTGTGCTTGCACGTTAATGGTCTGCTCACAGCTCCCCTCTCTGCATCCACATGACAGCCCCAGGGGGTGACAGTTACAACTTCCCTTCTCTTGGGCACAATGAAAATAAAGCCCAAAGACAGTGATGATGCACCCAAGGCACCCAGTGAATTGGCGACACACTTTGACCGCGGGCCTCTCACTTCCTACTGCAGTAGACCTTTGGCCATAATTGTGCTTCAAAAACTGTGCTGCCCCCACCTCCCCCACCACACTGGGGGCGCCTGAGACCCCTTGGGGGAAATGGGGATGCAACACTATATAATCACATCATTTTAAGATAAAATTTCCCATCCTCCTTACCCAGAAATCCAAACTGTGATCCAAGAACTGATCTCCAAAGAAAACCATCTGCCTGGACCTAAATACAAAGTTTCTTATGTACGTGCCAAAGCCTATTTCAGGCTCTGGGGGAATAACACTTTGATATACTAATCAATGGGTACCTTTTTTTCATTCCTAGAAATTGCCGGTTGCCCCGTGACGTTTCCTCCATTCACAGAACATCTAGGGTGGCCAATATTCGGCCCCAGAGATGAGATGTCTCAGCCCCGACAACTCGGAGCACAAAGACCAAAGAGTCAAAAGACCATAGGTGAAAGTATAGTAAGGTAAGCATCTCAGAAACATAAAAAGACACACTCCCAGATTAAATAAACACTTGCCAGGCTTGCGGGAAGAAGGAGAATTCGAGGGCAAGAGACTTTGACTTTGGGGAGTGAATGAGAAGGAGGCATGTGCTGTCTCCCCAAGGCCAAGTTCAGAGTAATGGTGCAGAGAATTGCAGAACCCCATGTCCCGCTGTGGGGACTCCCAAGAAGAGAGAACCTCATCCCTGGATGAAAGTCTCTGAATGTGGCAGGACCCCAGAGCTCCCTGCTCCAAGCCAGAGGGGGAGCAGAAAATCGATCTGTTGTGCAGTCTGTGAAGGAAGGGGGCCCTGAGCCCCTGCATGGAATGAGAACCACAGGATGTCCCCATGAGCCCTAGACAGAGAGAAGGTGGCGTGGAAGTGTGCAGACTACCGGAGTGGTAGGAAGGCAGACACAGTGGTGACCTGTATGGAGGGAAGAGAAGACCAGATGGGACCACAGAGAGCACACAGATGGCAACACCAAGAACAGAGCTCCCTCCTCTGCCCCCACTTCCCACTGACCCTCACGGAGGTCTTGTTACCTCCAGACTCGGACAAGACCTTAGGGGATGAGAGAACACCCATCTGCCTGATGTTCCACTTCTACCTTCTGAGTCAAGCTCAGTGACATGATTATTTAAACTCTATTTCTTACATCACTGTGATTGTGAGATGAGATTTGCACCCACTGCCTAACTGGGACCTCCTTTCTTGCTCCCTGAACCCCCAGAGCCCGGCTCCTACCTCCCCCAGCTGAACTAGCCTGGGCCAAGCAGAGACTGGATTTCTGGGGACATTGACTGCAGACCTGCTCTCGTGCCTTTGGCTGAAAGTTCGTGCTATTTGTCTGCTGGTGACAGTGACAAACGGCTCCGTCAGGGCGGGCAGTGGAGGGATAGGGCCCTGGAGGGGGCTGGCCGAGGGGCCTTCTGCGGAAGGGGGGCCAGTGGCCCCCTGGGCCTGCTGTGTCACAGGTGGAGAGAGTGAATGTCAATCCTGAGGGGACACTTCTGTCCCTGGCTGGGTCCCTGGGATCCCTCACCCGCCCCTGGGGGACACCGGCTGCATCTCCGAGAGCCCCCCAGTGGCTTGGCTTCAAGTGGGACTTGTATCCTCCACTCTTGCCCTCCTCCCACCAGCCCTACCCCTAAATCAAGGGTCTTACTAGTGATCCTTGGGGACAGACAGACAGGGGGCACTGTAGTCACTTCTAATGATGACGAACACACTTAGTATTCGAGGCAGGCCAGGCCGTGTGCGAAGTACTCTACCATGTGACTTTCTTTGACCCTCACTACATCCCTAGGAGGTAGATACTCGCATTGGCCGCATTTTTTGTTTGTATTTTTTTTAATTTAATTTTATTATGTTATGTTAATCACCATACATTACAGCATTAGTTTTTGATGTAGTGTTCCATGAGTCAATGTTTGCATATAACACCCAGTGCTCCATTTAATACGTGCCCTCTTTAATACCCATCACCAGGCTAACCCATCCCCCCACCCCCCTCCCCTCTAGAAACCTCAGTTTGTTTCTCAGAGTCTATAGTCTCTCATGGTTCACCCCCCCTCCAATTTCCCCCCCCTTCATTTTTCCCTTCCTACTATCTTCTTTTTTTTTTTAACATATAATGTATTATTTGTTTCAGAGGTACAGGTCTGTGATTCAACAGTCTTGCACAATTCACAGCGCTCACCATAGCACATACCCTCCCCAGTGTCTATCACCCAGCCACCCCAACCCTCCCACCCCCCACCACTCCGTACAACCCAGCAATTGCACTATTGGGTATTTACCCCAAAGATACAAATGTAGTGATCTGAAGGGGTACATGCACCCCAATGTTTATAGCAGCAATGTCCACAATAGCCAAACTGTGGAAAGAGCCAAAATGTCCACCAACAGATGAATGGATAAAGAAGATGTGGTATATATATATACAATTATGCAGCCATCAAAAAAAAAAAAAAAAAACCCGAAATCTTGCCATTTGCAACAATGTGGATGGAACTAGAGGGTATTACGCATTGGCCACATTTTATAGATAAAGCAACAGAGGCTCTGAGAGGCAGGATCACATGGCTTCTGTGTGGTAAAAGGATTATTATTGGGACCCAGGTTTTTCTGACTCCAAAGCCTGTGCCTTAACCATGATCCACCATAGAAAGGCTGCAGGTAGAGGTATGCAGGATCACCTGGCTATGACAACAAAATGATTCTATGCTTCCCCTCCACCTTAGAAAAGCTGCCTCTTTCTTGGTTGGGCCAGGCAAGGGGATGGAATGAAGCTGGTCTGAAGACTGGAATCTGCACCTATAGCCAAAAGGATCTGGAAACCATGCAGTCTGGCAAGTCATTCTTCTCTGCCTGTGTGTTCCAGCTGCCAAAATGTCTTACAGAACCCCAAGAGCCCCACCATCCATCAGGCTGCCTTATCCAGGCAGCTGGAAGACTCTGCAGGTGCTTGCCTGGATCAGGGCTTAATGAGGCTGCATCGCCACCTACGTCCCTCATGCTTTAAGAATCATAGGGAAGAATTTGCTCTGTGTCTTCTTAAACACTTTGCATGAAAGAGGCTTATGTCACAGCCAGAGAATTAGGCACTGACTCTCAGTACCCAGGTACTTGAAGATGTTGGATGACTGCTCTATAGGAAACAGTTGGGCAGGTGGGGATGTTAATCTGGAATAAAATGAACCAGGTTGTAGAACTGTGGGTGTCCTCATCACCAGTTTAGTGTCAATGATTTGACTAAAACCTTGAAACACCAAGAATTTTAACTCTTTTGGTTGTTAAGTTGTAGACACCCCACTCAAACAGGCTAAAACAAACAAACAAAAATAGGGAAAAAAGGAAGCAAGGGAGGAGAAGGGGGACTAGCTCATATAACTGAAAGGTTCATGCAAGTTTCAGGTGTGGCTGGATCCAGGAGCTTTAACAATGTCATCAGAACTCTATCTTCCTGTCTCTTGTATCTCTTTCTCTTGTGTTGTCTTCACTCTCTAGCAGAATCTACTCTCAGGAGGGCAAAGCAGCCAACAACCCAGAGTTCAGCAACCCTAATGAGAAGACTGTTTCTCTTTCCCAATAGCTTCTGCAAAAGGTCTGGGGCCGATTCATTGATGCAGTTTGGAGCTCTAGGTGTCAGGTTCAGTTCTGGAGCCCGAGTGAGGTTTTCTCAACTGGAGGACAGAGGGTGAGTGAGGAGAGTTGAATGTTTCTGGTGAAGAAAGGGGAGTAGATACCCCCTGGGTAGCCCACTCCGCAGAGGAGGGTGAATCAGAGGACCCGGAGTGACTGAGTTTCTCTCTAAGCCAGGAGTCATGTGATATGCTAACCCACAAAGCTCTGCAGTACGCTCATGAACTAGCTTTTATCTTCGCAATATATCTGTTGTTCTTGAGAAAACCGAGACTCCGAGAGGGAGGATGATCTAAAGTTCAAACTCACATGTGGCTGATTCCACTAGCACTGCTCCATCTTGTGTGGTGTGTCCTGGGCCAGAAAGCCGATGGAGAATTGAATTTTAAAAGGATCCCAGCCCCAGAAGAAACACTATTTGGTTGAGTCCCTGTGCGCCAATTACTACTCTTCTCTGAGCTTTACTTTCTGCAGCTATGAAATGCCAACACTGTCCTAAATGAGTGCCATGAACCAGGGGAGGGATGAGGTGAGACACGGTTTTCAGAAAGGCTGGAGTAGAGCCTCTCTTTTCAGCCAGCATGACCAACCCTAGAAGTGACCTGTAGCTTCCTCTGCATCCAAAGGCCATGATCTTTTGCAAATGGCCTTGGACACTCAGTTTAACAATTAAAATGTTGATAACGCAGTGTGACCTCAGTGTTTTGCATGCATCATCTCATTCAATCTTGCCCTTTGTCTAGTTATGTAACATTGCAAATGTACAGAAAAGAATGTGTCAGACACCTATGTGATCTTTTCCAAGGTTAAACAGATGTTAACATTTCACCAGATTGCTTTAAAACTCTTTTTAAAGAAACAAAATGTTAGAGGCACTGGTAAACATGTCCTCATTAATACCCCACATTCTTCTCTGTATTTCCATCCTCCCCAAGAAGTACCTTCAATATCAGATTGGTATGAATAAACTACGACTAAGTTTACATTCATTCCATCTTTGTGTATATGCATAAACTATATTATCTATGTATGTGTGTGCATATACATACATATATTTTTTTAATGTTTGTGTGTTTTAAATTTTACAGGTAGTATCCTTTTAAAACTTGCTCTCTCCTCCAACTTGGTTTTCTTAATTTATCTATATTGATACATATGGATCTGGTTCATTCATTTAAATTGTAATATCATATCCTGTTGCAAATAAACTATAATTTATTTACCATTCCCCAACTGAGAGAATATTGGTTGTTTTTACATTCTTGCAATGACAAACTACTATAATAAGCATCTTTGTATAGTTCTCCTTGGGCACATATAGGAGAGTTTTTCCAGCACACATAGAAATGGAATTGGTAGGTAATGAGCACAAGAGCCTTGACTTCACCAGGTAATGCCAAATTGCTGTCCAAAGTGGCTTTACCAATTTATACCCCCCCAGAAAGGTGAATTTCCACTTCTCCGTATCTTCACCAATACCTGTGTTGCCAGATTTATTGATTTTGTCAGTCTGACAAGTACAAACTGGTATTTCTCTGTTACATTTTGAATAGACACATTAGTGGCATTGAGAATATTCTTATAGTTTATTGGATATCAGGTTTTCTTTTCCTTCTAATTGCTTTTTCACATACTTTCTCATTATTGGGTTGTTTCTTAATGATTTCTGAGGGTTCTTAATACATCCTACATGCTAATCCTTTACTAATTATATGATTGGCAAGCACCTTCCCTCAGACTGTTTGTTCCCAAGGTTTAATATATATTTCGTCATATGGAAGTTTTAATTTAATGGTGTCTATCAGTATTCTCCTTTGTGACTTAGGTTTTTCCTGTTCTATTTGAGAAATTTTTTCCCACTGAATCTCATAAAAAGATTCTCGTAGGCTTTCTTCTAAAGGTTTTATTTATGTTATGCTTTTCATATATATAGTTTGGCTACATCTGGAATTTTTTCCATAAAGTTAGGCATCGAATTTGAATCCGTTTCCATATGGAGAGTTCCTATTTTATCATTTCATATACCAAATTCCCCAATTACAGGAAGGTCTGTGTCTAGATGGTCTTATAACATTGTTCTAACTCTGGGTTGGTTCCCACGCCCATACCACAGTTTTCATTGTGTGACTTTCCCAGCTACTAAGTTTCTGTGTCTCAGCTCCAGACTTCCACACCATGCTTTGTGATGTTAGGTGGGACTCCATGACCCCCAGTTCTGTTTTGCCAGTTACTTCTGTCAGGCATCAATAGTGGGCTCTCAGACTGAGAAGCTGGGAGAAGAATAAGAGGCTTGCTCCTTCTGTCTGCCTGCGGTCCCTGTGGTGATCAGCCCGGGAGCGGTGGTTCTTTCCGGTAGCAGTGGCTTAACAGTTGGTAGATCCCCCCACACTTGAGAACCAGCCTCACCGCACCCCCTCCAGGACACCAGCACCAATGAGCGGTGCTCCTTCCTTGGAACTCAGAGGCAGTCATGTGGGGTCCTCCTCTCAGCATTGACTTTCAATAATTCCCCTTTGTCCTTCGTTCCTGAGTTAGCAGTTAACTCCTGTAGCTGTCTCTGTGATAGTTTTGTGTCCTTTACAGCCTTTTATTTACCGAATCAATTTTATACCCAGTTGACAGTTCTTTATATGAAACTCTGTTATAGCAACTGGTGTGGTATCTCGCTATTAACAAGACCCTTACTGACACAGTAACTTTACAGTAAATCTTGATGCCAAGGAAGGAAATGTTCTATTTTTCTTCTTCAAAATTGTCTTAGATATTCTTGGCCCGCCCTTTTCCAAATGAGTTTTATAGACCTTATTGTGAAGTTCCGCCAAGATCATAATATTAATACTAAGCATTTTAATATTTACATAGCAATTACATAAATTTATAGCTAAACCTGTGAAGAACTGACATCTTAACTGAGATTTTCTGATCCATGAACACAACATGAGTTTCCCATTTCTTCAGGTCTTCTCATATGTTTTTCAGTAAGATACTTTATTTTTCTACATAAAGTTTATATACATCCGCCGCTAGATATACTTCTAATTAATTTAGGGGTTTTGTTGTTATGGTACATTGAATCTCTTAAATTGCTGTTTTTAATTGTTTCTGGCAGGTGTTTAAGAAGGCAATCGATTTTTTTCTATGTATTGATCTTGTATCCAGAACTTGATGAACTCTTGTATTTGTTATTAATATGACTGTATATCCTGTAGAATGTTTCTACACAGTCATACCAACTGTGAATATTGACAGCCTTATTTCTTTCTTTAAAATCATTACAGCTTTTATTTCTTTGTGGGCATGTGTGCAGGTCTGAGTGTGTGTGTCTTATCACGTTACCACTGTGCCCTCAGTTCAATACTGAAAAGAAGTACCTCCTTTTCTGGCCAAGATGGAGTTACAGGAACTGGATCTACCCTCTCATTTGAAATATCAAAAAAAGTTATTTAAAAAAATTATGAAATAATGGTTCTCAAGATATTGGGTATGAGGCAAAGAGGGTCAGTGAACTCTGAAAGGGAAAAAACGAGGTAGGCTGTGGGATTGCCCCAGATTACCACCCAGAGAAAGTTTCTGGCACAGGGAGGATGACCCCAGGCAGAGTGAGGTCCACCTGAGGTAAGGAGATCAGGCTGAAATTCCAGAAAGGCCAAGATGGCTGGAGTTCACAGGACAGAATGGCAGAGAGGATAAAACTATTCAGAGAGACAGCTCTTCGGGGATCTGCAGAAGGTCCCCGTTGAGTCCTTAGCTGAACACTGATCAACTCAAGAATGGGATCTTGTCATTTGCAACTACATGGATGGATAATGGGAAGTGAAAGAAACCAGTCAGAGAAAGACAAATGCCATATGATCTTGCTCATATGTGGAATTTAAGAAACAAAACAAACAAGCAAAGGGAAAAAGAGAGAGACAAAGAGATGGACTCTTCAAACTGAGAGTTCTAGAGGGGAGGGGGTGGGGGGATGGTTTAGCCTGGTGATGGGTATTAAAGAGGGCACGTTCTGCGTGGAGCACTGGGTGTTATGCACAAACAATGAATCATGGAACACTACATCACAAACTAATGATGTAATGTATGGTGATTAACATAACAATAAAAAATTATTTAAATAAATAAATAAATAAATAAATAAATGAAAGCTAAAAAAAAAAAAAGAGATGGACTCTTAACTCTAGAGAACAAAGTGATGGTCACCAGAGGCGGGGGTTGGGGTGGGCGATGGGTGAAATAGGCGATGGGGATTAAGGAGTGCACCTGTCCTGATGAGCACCGGGTGTTGGATAGAAGTGTTGAATCACTATATTGTACACTTGAAACTAAAATAACATTGTATGCTAACTGAACTGGAATTAAAAAAAAAAAAGAATGTGAGATAAATCCCTGAGGTTAAGTAAAGAACCACCATAAATGATTAAAGTGTAAAGACTCAGGAATCACACAAGGCCAGGAAATAATAATACCTCTCCCCACCAGTCATAGTGGAAAACCTCATAATTCACAGTGCACTGGTTTGAGAACTAGGAAGGCTTTGCCTCAGCAGTGGGGTAAAATTAGCCCTAGACTAAATGCTGTTCTGATCCCACCTAACAAAGCTTAAATGCAAGACCCCAAAGGATCAAAAATGTTTCAACTAATATAATTGCAGGCAAGAACAAAGCTTACAAGTAGTCGTAAGATAAAGAATATCTAATACATAGCAAAGTGAAGTTAAAATTTGGCATTCAATCAAAAATTACCAACCATACAAATATGCAAGAAAATATAATCTATTAATCAAAAGTGATGCAGAGGGGCACCTGGGTTGGCTTAGACGGTTGGGCATCCAGCCCTTGATTTCAGCTTGGGTGGTGATCTCAGGGTCATGGGATCAAGCCCCACGTTGGGCTCTGCAGTCAGCAGGAGTTCTGCTTAAGATTCTCTCTCTCCCTTTCCCTTTGCCCCTCCTCCCTCTGTGTGTGCACACTCCCCCCAACAAATAAATAAATAAGTCTTAAAAAATAATGGCTGAAATTTAAATGTGTACAAAATATTTGGATAGAAATTTTACCAAAGAAAACAGATATGCAGATGGCCAATCAACACATGGAAAGATGCTCAACATCACTAACAATCAAGGAAATAAAATTCAAACCACGAGATACTATTTCACACCCACTAGGATAGAAATAATACCAAATGCAGATACCAACAAGTATTGGCAAGAATGTGAAAACAGTAGTGGTGGGTATGTAAAATGATGTGGCCACTTCTGAAGAAAGCTTGGCAGATCCTCAAAGATTTAAAAACAAATTTTACATGAGACACCACAATCCCACTCCTAGGCATCTACCCAGGAAAAATAAAATAGATATGTAGATAAAGATTTGTACACGAATGTTCATTGTGGCATCATTTGTAAGAGCCCAAAACTTGAAAGACCCAACTGCCCATCAACTGATGAATGGATATCTCAGAAATAAAAAGGAATGAACTACTAATACCAGCAGCATCATGAATGAACCTCAAAGACATTGTGCTAAGTGAAGACAGATGCAAATACCACATTCTGTAAGACTTCATTTATATGAAATTGCTGAAAAAAAGGCAAGTCTATAGAGTCAGAGAGTAAGCCAGTGGTTGCTTGGGGCTAGAGGTGGGACCAGGAAGTGCCTACAAAAGAATCTTTCTTGGTGATGAAATATTCTAAAATTGTATGGTGGTGATTATTGCACAATTCTGTAAATTTTCTTAAAATGTTTGATTCTTTACTCAGAATGGGTGAATTTTTATAATATAGAAATCATATCCCAATAAAGTTATTTTTAGAAGAGACTGGTAAAAGAATGAAAAGAGGCTGAGAAAATATTTGCAAATTACATACCTGATTTTTTAAAAGACTTGCATCCAGGATATATAATAAGAAAACAAACAAGAAAAATGGAATATCACTCAGCCATAAAAAAAATGAGAGCTTGCCATTTGAGACAGCATGGATGGACTGAGGGGGTATGATGCTAAATGAAGAGTCAGACAAAGAAAGACAAATATTATACGATCTCACTTATATGTGGAATCTATAAAACAAAACAAACACACAAAAAAGCAGAAACAGACATGAACACGAGAACTGGTGGTTGCCAAAGAGGATGGGGTGGGGGATGGGCAAAATGGGTGAAGGGGAATGGGAGGTACAGGCTTCCAGTTACGGAAGGAGTCATGAGTAAGTCATGGGGATGGAAGGCACAGCATTGGGAATATAGTCAGTGGTGTATGGGGACAGGTGGTAGTTCCCCTTGTGTTGAGCACAGCACAACGTATAGAGCTGTGGACTCACTATGTTGTTCATCTGAAACTAATGTAACACTGTGTGTCAATAAACTTGGTTAGGGTTAGGGTTAGGGTTAGGGTTAGGGTTAGTGGCTCAGTCGTTAAGCATCTGCCTTCGGCTCGATCCCAGGACCCCGCATCGGGCTCCACACTCGGCAGGAAGCCTGCTTCACCCCCTCCCACTCCCCCTGCTTGTGTTCCCTCTCTCGCTGTTTCTCTCTGTCAAATAAATAAATAAAATCTTAAAAAAATTAAAAACAAACAATAATAATATTAGACCAAATCTTTGAACAGATACTTTACCAAAGAAGATACATGGATGCAAATAAACACATGGAAAGATGTTCAACATGGTTAGTGATCAGGGAAATACAAAATAAAACCCTAATGAGATACCAGTATCCACCTATTAGAATGTCTAAAATTTTCAAAATCGACCACACCAAGTGTTGGCAAGGATGTGGTACGACTGGAAATCTCATACGCTGCTGGGGATGGGGGAATGTGAAAGGGGTATAAGCACGATGGAAAATAGTTTGGCCGTTCCTAGAGTTAAATGTGCACCTAACCTAGGATCCTGTCATTCCACTCCCGAGGATTTCAGCAAGAGAAATGAACACAATATGTCTATGCAAAGACATGTATACAAATGTTCACAGTGGCTTTAGTTGAAATGGTCAGACCTGGAAACAGTACAAATATTCATCAACAGGTGAGAGGATTAGCAGACTGGTACATCCATACAATGGAATGCTCAGCAATCAAAAGGTGTGAAGTATAATACAATGATACAAAATGGGAACATATTAAGGTGATTATTTGAGTAAAAGAAGCAGATGCAAAAGATACATATTGTATTATTTTATTAGCATTAAATTCTTGAAAGTGAGCGGCAAACCCATAGCAATAGAAGCAGATGGGTGGTCACTGGGGGATGGCAGGCTCTGGCAGGAAGGAGGGGAAGGAGGGAGAATACCCAAGAGCTGGAGGAAGCCTTCCAGGGGCAATGGACATGTTCATTGTCTTGATTGTGATGGTAGTTTCATGGGTGCATACATGTGTCAAAATTTACCAAATTTACACATTAAATGTGTGTAATTCACTAAACATCAATGATGCTTCAACAAAGCTGGAGTTTTTTTTAAATAGCAGAAATATGGTATAGAAGAATGAATTGAATATATATTTGTTGTCAACTCTAAGGAAAATGTTGCTTACATTTCACCATTATGTATGTTTGTTCTTGGATGTTGGTAGCTGATGCTTTTGGATGAAAACTATCACATTTCATACTCTTCTTTAAACAACAACAACAAAACACCACTAGGGGCACCTGGGTGGCTCAGTGGGTTAATCATCTACCTACACCTCTGGTCATGATCCCCTGGTCCTGGGATCAAGCCCCAAATCGATTCCCTGCTGAACAGGGAGCCTGCTTCTCCCTCTCCCTTTGCCCCTCCCTCCTTCCCCCTGCGGGCGAGCACGCGTGCAAGCTCTCTCTCTCAAATAAATAAATAAATAAATAAAACCTTAAAAAAATTTTAAATTAAATTAAAATTTAAAAAACACCACTTTATTGAGGCATGATTGCTATGTAAAAAGTTGTATAGATTTAACATATACAACTGGATGTGTTTTAGGGTAAGTTATACACCCGCAAAACCATCACCACCTAGCTAACAGTACTATATTGCATACATAAAATTTGCTAAGAGAGTAGATCTTATGTTAGGTGTTCTTACCACAAATAATAATAACAATGAAGAGGGCAGGAGGAAACTTTGGGAGGTGATGGAAATGTCATGTTCTTCTTTTTATAATTCTTTCCATTTCCCCTTTCCCCCCATTGGGTATTTTAAGTACTTTGACGACTCCTTTCTCAAAGTGCACCTAAGGGATTTCCCGTGTTTAACCTTGAAACCAAACACCTTTCTAACCACTATTGAAAGAAATGTCAGGAAGAAGAAGAAAATGTTTCTTCAATCCCGAAGGCCCTGCTGGGGGGCGGGAGGGGGGAGGAAGCAGTATTCTTGCATCATAAAGCTCCTTCGAAAGTGAGATGGTGAGAATATTAACAAATTTATCAGTCTTACTCTCCTATTGAACGTGGAGAATAGTGCGCAAATAAATAATCCTGTTGTTTCCTGTTTCTATAAAAACCATACGTGGAAATCGTCACACAAAGGAATGTATTAAGTCACTTCGTCATCAGATATGCCTGCCATACTGGTGAAATATCACCCGTAACCCTAAATGTCTCCAACTCCAAGCAAGTGTTCTGGCTTTGTAATTTGTTACCTTGGAAGTAGAATTTAAATCGACATCACCACAAGGTGCAAATCTTAGGAAGTTTCCACGTGAAGCAACAGAAGGGCTTTGGAATTTCCTGCTTCATGCATAGTATCATAAACATATAAATATATGTTATTATTTATATATTTATATAAATTTGTGTATCATAAATACCATGGTTTATACATTGGCTTCATCATTCAGCCTAAGGATTTGAGTTTTTCTTCTCCTGAGAGTAACGTACTCATCAAGTTAAGGAGTTTTCTTCTGTTTTCACTTGCTGAAAGCTTTCTTTAAAAAAAAAAAAAGATTTTATTTTTTATTTGACAGAGAGAGACACAGCAAGAGAGGGAACACAAGCAGGGGGAGTGGGAGAGGGAGAAGTAGGCTTCCCACCAAGCAGGGAGCCCGATGCAGGGCTCGATCCTAGGACCTTGGCATCATGACCAGAGCCGAAGGCAGATGCTTAACGACTGAGCCACCCAGGTGCCCCAAGCTTTCTTTTAATCATGAATATTTCTTGAATTTTATTAAATATATTTTGCTGAATCTGTTGGAAGGATCATATAGTCTTCTCTGGACTAGTAACTAAAGTTTTAATTAGTAAACTATTTTTATGTTGCTGGAAAAAAAATTCCCTACTTGCCCATGATATATTTTTAAGACAGGTTGCTACGTTTTGTTTGCTGATATTTCATTTAAGATTTTTGTTCATAAGTATAATTTGAATATTACCTTCCTTTACTACCCTTTATACTTTACTGTATTACCCTTGTCTGATTCTCATTTCTAGTGGAATCTTCTACCAGCCTCATAAAAAGGATTGGAGACCTGCCCCTTCTCCCCCTTTTTTTTACATTAAATAGAAATTGTTCCTTAAATGTTTTGTAAAACACACTTAGGTTTTGAAATCTTTTCTAAGCAATGAATTTAAGACAATTTTCTCCCTGCTTAGCTGTATCTCATGAGATTTGATGTAAAAGGGTTTATTTGTCATTCAGCTGTACATATTTTCTGGTTTCCATTGTGATGTTTTCTTTGACACATGAATTATCTACACTTATATCGTTAAATTCTAAAACACATAAATTTTTCTTGGTTTCTAGCATTATGGTACTGTGGTTAAAGCATGTAGTGTTTGTTAGTATTTATTTAGATTTGCTGTGTGGCTGAATCATAGTTTTTATAAACATTCAAAGTATTTTGGAAAAGAATTTTTGTGTTCTCTAAATATTACCTGAAAAGTTCTATATATGTCCATTAGCCAAAAACCTGCTAGTTTGGTTTTTTGAATTTTCCATAACCTTCTAACTTTTTGCCTGTTTCACCTATCAGTTACTTAGAGAAGTGTGTTAAACTCTCCATTCTGATTGTGGATTTTATACTTCCTTACCCTTATAAATTTGTCAATACTTACTTTATATGTTTTGAATCCACCTACTTAAGCTAGCTATACAAGTCCTGGAGTGTTGTATCTTCCTATTAAATCACTCCTGTTACTGTTCTGTATCAACCCTTTTTATCATTAATAATACATTTCTCTTTTGTTAATAATGAATTTCTCTTTAAAAATAGTTTTATGTTAATTGAAGTACACAGGATTTCTTTTTAATTAGTATATATTTTTAAACTGATGTTACCAAATTAGGGGTGAGCAAACTATAGCCTGAGGGCCAAATCCCACCACTGCTTGCTTTTGTAAATAAAGCTTTACTGGAACACAGAAAAACTCATTCATTTACATATTGTCTATGACCCCACCACCGCTTGCTTTTGTAAGTGAAGTTTTATTGGAACACAGAAAAACACATTCATTTACATACTGTCTATGACCCCACCACTGCTTGCTTTTGTCAATAAAGTTTTATTGGAACACAAACTCATTCATTTACATATTGTCTATGGCTGCTTTCAAGCAACAACAGCAGAGTTGAGTAGTTGCAATAGGCCAATTTATGGTCAACAAACTCATTCATTTACATATTGTCTATGGCTGCTTTCAAGTAACAACAGCAGAGTTGAGTAGTTGCAATAGGCCAATTTATGGTCAACAAACTCATTCATTTACATATTGTCTATGGCTGCTTTCAAGCAACAACAGCAGAGTTGAGTAGTTGCAATAGGCCAATTTATGGCCAACAACAACAGCCCTAAAATATGTATTATGCGGCTCTTTATATGGAGTGTTTCTTGACAACAGTGATCCAACATCGACTAGATCCAAATGAATATTTGTAACATATGTGTGAGATAGGAAGCAATGCCAAGGGCCACTGTGTACCCAACACCTAGTTTAAGAAATAGAACATTGCCAGCATCTTTGAGGCTATCCATGGGTCCCTCCCTGGTCTGAGCTGGATCCCTCTCCCTCAGATTCAACCCCCTCCTGCTTATCCTGTGTGCTTATCCATTGTTTTTCTTTGTAATTTTACCATATTTGCATCCATAAACAACATATTGTTTAATTTTTCATGGGCTTTGAACTCTAAGTAAGTAGAATCATAGTGTATTATTCATTGACAATTTGTTTTGCTTACTCAATGTATTATGTTTCTGAGATTCATCCTTGTCGCATGTAGCTGTGGTTCACTTTCACTGCTGTTGAGAATCTCAGTGTATGTACCAATATGTATTTTTCCATTCCAGAGCTGATAAGTATTTCTAATACTTTGCTATTTTTAAAAAGTGTTGCTATATACCTTCCTCTATGTGTCTCGTGCTGTATACCAGCAAGAATTTCTCCAGCACATATACCTAGAGTGTTGAGGGATTGCCTGGCCATACATAGGATTATCTTCACCTTTACTGGACAAAGCCAAATTGCTCTCCAAGATGGTTACATATTTTATTCTCCCACCAGAAAAGTATAAAATTTGCCATCAGGTCATAGCCTCAACAACAATTTATAGTGGCTTTTTTCTTTTTGGTTGACTAGGTGATATGATGTATCTTATGGTTGTTTTAATTTTCATTCCCAGAATATTAATGGAGTTGGGCATCTTTTCATGTGTTTAATGACATTTATTCTCCACCTCTGTGATAGTCTTTCTAAATGCTTGTCCATTTCTCACTTGGATTGTTCGTCTTATTCATCTGGACTTGTAGACCCTCTCTATTTTGCTTCTTACTAATCATTTACCAGTTTTGTTGCTGCAGAAACCTTTTCCCACCCTGTGGCTTAGGCTCTAACACCACTTTTCTTGTTGCTTTTTTTAAACAGGAATTTTTTATGTAGTCAAATTTATTCATTTTTCCCTTTATGATTTATACTTCCTGTGAATTGTTTTAAAAATATTGTTCCTTGATGCATTGTCATAAATATCTACTCTAGTACTGTCTTTTAAAAGATTTGTCTTTCATATAAATCTTCGATGCACCTGAAATTGACTTTTGTGTGTAGTGTGAGTAGAGATACAACCACTTCCCCCCTCTGCATCACCAGATTTAATTAGCAGAGCTTTTTCATGATTTTACCAATACAGCTTCTCTATTAGTCCTTAATAGGATGTAAGGTAAGCTTCTCCTCATTTCTCTTCTTTATGGGTGTTTTGTCCTGAACCCTTTATTCTTCCATGAAATGTAGTATTTTTAATTTGTTTAATTCCAGTGTAATTAACATGCAGTGTCATATTAGTTTCAGGTGTACGATATGGTGATCCAACATTTCTGCACATGACTCAGTGCTCATCATGATAAGTGCACACTTCATCCCCTATAAAATGTAGTATTTGCATCAATTTTTTTAAAAATTCTGTTGGAATCATAATAAGAATAGCATTGACTCTTTAGATCAACTTGGGAAGAACTGATAGCTTTATGAAATTGAGTCTTCTTCTCCATGAACATAAAATAGTCCTTTATGCTTCCTTTAACTTCTTTCAATAACATTTTATAATTTTCTCCTTAAAGGTTTCTTAAAATCTTTAGATTTAGATATCTTTATATGTATTATTACAAATGGTATATATTTTATTATGCTTTCTCTCTACTGATAGCTGGTGACCAGAAATGCAATTTATTTTTGTATATTACATTTTTTGTGCAAGCATTGTGCTAAATTTTCTTATTAACTCTAATAATTTATCTGTAGGCCCTTTTGACTTTTCTATATAAATAATCATATCATCTGGAAATATTAAACTCTTTTCTTCATCTCTGTCTTTATAGCTTTTATTTCTTTTCTCACATTACTGTGCTGACTAGGACTTCCAATGCAATGTTGAATAAAAGTAGTGACAATAGATACAACTTTTCTGTTCCTGATCTTAAAAGGAACGTATTCTTCAATTTTCTATCAAATGCAATGTTTGTTAGAGGATTTTTTACAACAGTCTAAGGAAAATTCCCTTTATTTTTCTTTCACTAAAAACTTTTATCAGTTTTTTTAACATATGTTGAAATTATTACAAGCTAGTTCTCCTTTAATCTGTTAATGGGGTAAATTGCACTAATCGACTTTCTAATGTGATGCAAACTCACATCCCTGGAGTACACCCAAATTGGACATTATGTGCTCTCTGTTTAATGAATTGCTAGTTCTAGTTTTGGTAAAACTTTGGGCTTTTTCTATGTTCATCAGTGAGATTGACTTGAAATCGTACTTCCTTACATTGTCGTTCTTAGGCTTTGGTGTCAATGTTTTGTCTCATAAAATGAGTGGGGAATGTTCCCCTCTTCTCTCATCATTACTGAAGATTTTCAAGACCGTTGTTTTCCTTTCTCAGCTTGAGTATTCTCAGTGCAAATTCAAATCTCAAATGTACATGAGGAACAGAAGGCCCGTGATTTTGAAGATGTACAGGGATGTTTTCTACTCAGAGGCCAGGCAGAAATTGACAAACTGCCTTTACTGGCTGGTGGATTTTTTCCTGTCTGCTCTTTCTTAGAGGATGCAGCCTTTTTAAGGGATTTTTTTTCCCTGTGGGTGGGATCTCAGTTCTAACACCCCACACTGTGTGACTAAAAACCTCATCCCTTGTCCTCAGTGGGTATTAAAACCCACCGCCCCTGATTGCTAGGACATTGGGTGAATTGACATTCCACCCAGGATGGGCACCCTGCCTGCCTACAGACTTATTCTTCTACTTCTCAGTCAATGAAAGACCCCTTTTCCTCTTCTCCCTCTTCTTCTTCTTCTTCTTCTTCTTCTTCTTCTTCTTCTTCTTCTTCTTCTTCTTCTTCTTCTTCTTCCTTTTTGCGAATTTATCTATGCCTTTAAAATTATAACTATTCCCAGCATTTCTAGATGTTTCTGGTAAGAATGTTTCTAGGATTCTAACTAGTTATATTGTCAGAGCCGCACACACTCCCTCAGTGACTTTACAATAACCTTGTAATAAGGGACTATAATCCCAAATTTATGAAGGAGGGAAATGAACTCAAAGAGTTCAATGCCTTATCCAAAGTCATGCAGCTAGTGAATATCAGAACCAGAATTTGGGGGAATAAAAAAAAAAGAACCAGGATTTGAACCCAACTATGCTTTGAGTCAAAGTCTGTGTTCAAAATTTTCATCCTTCGTGAGTTGCTTCTAATCCAAGATTACCCACTTTTTTTTACCCATTTACCAGGAAATCATGGAAGGGCCACAGTTCTGTGATACAGCCATGTATCTAAGCACAGATGTAGCCTGAGGAGGAAATTCTATTTTTTTCAAGTCCCTATACCAAGGAATCTGGTCTCCTTGCTCATTAACTGGCTAAAGACTAATATTTTTTAAAAAGAGTAATTTTGCACAACAAGCAAAATTAATAGGCAAAATACAAACCAGAAGATAAAATTGCAACAAATAAGACAAAGTGCTAACATTCAATATATTAATTACTCATAAAATTCAATAAGAGAAAAACCAGCCTAATGGGAAAATGAACAAAGCAGATAAGCAGAAAATTCACAAAATAAAAAATATGAATGTGCAACCTCAATACTAATTTTTTTTTGATGCAAGGGGCCTAAATGTAAGATCTAAATCTATCAAACTCTTGGAAGCAGACCTAGGAGTAAATCTTCCTGACTTTGAGTTAGGCAATGGCTCCTAGCTCTGACACCAAAAGCACAAGAGACAAAAGAGAAACATAAGATAAACTGGACTTCATGAAAATTTAAAATTGTGCTGCAAAGGGTAACATCCTCAAAGTGAAAGGACAATTCACAACTTGAGAGAAAATATTGACAATCATATGTCTGATAAGAAGTTTGTACCCGAAACATGTAAACCACTTCTACAAGTCAAAAGTAAGAAGACAAGGAACCCAATTTAAAAATGGGCAAAGAGGGCGCCTGGGTAGCTCAGTTGGTTAAGCGACTGCCTTCGGCTCAGGTCGTGATCCTGGAGTCCTGGGATCGAGTCCCACATCGGGCTCCCTGCTCAGCAGGGAGTCTGCTTCTCCCTCTGACCCTCTTCCCTCTCGTGCTCTCTATCTCTCATTCTCTCTCTCTCTCAAATAAATAAATAAAATCTTTTTTAAAAATGGGCAAAGAATCCGGTAGCTATTCTTCCAAGAAGATAAACAAATGACCAACCAAC
Source organism: Eumetopias jubatus (assembly GCF_037043125.1). NCBI lineage: Eukaryota > Metazoa > Chordata > Mammalia > Carnivora > Otariidae > Eumetopias > Eumetopias jubatus. The sequence goes on from NW_028274818.1 coordinate 92,107,097, forward strand.
ACACAAAGAGATAGATGGTCTGTGTCATTAGCCATCAGGTAAGTACAAATCAAAATCACGATGAGTGACCACTCCTCACTCACTGGGATGACTTGTCATCACAAAGAAAAGACAGTAAATGTTGGCGACGATGTGGAGAAATGGGAGCCCTGAGTCATGGCTGGTAGGAGCATAAGAGTGTAGCTGCTCTGGAAAAGTCAGTACTTCTCCAAAAAGTTAAACCTATAGAGCTACCACCTGACCCAGCAAATCCCATTCATAGCTGCAGACCCAAGAGAAATGAAAACAAACTTCCACAGAAAAATGCATATATGAATGTTCACAATGGCACTATTCATAACAGGCAAACAGTGGAAATAACCCTAATGTCCATCAGCTAATGAATGAGGAAATAAAATGTGGTGTGTCCATGCAATAGAATATTATTCAGCCATAAGCAAAAGGAGTGAAGGACTGATTCATGCTACCATATGGATGAACCTTGAAAACATGACACTCGATGAAAAAAGTCCAGTCACAAAAGACCATCTATTGTACAAATCCAGAATATATATGAAATGGGATTTATATGAAGTGTTCAGAATAGGCAAATCTCGAGATGCAGAAAATGGATCAGTGCTTGTCTTAGGAGGAGAGGAAATGAAGAGTGACGCCAATGGGCTCAGGGATCCTTTCCGAAGGATGAAAATGTCCTAAAGTGAGATTGGGGTGATGGTTGCACAACCTCTAGCAAATAATAAAAACATTGAATGGTGCATGTTAAATAGGTGAATGATATCTCAAAAGCTATTTATAGTAAGAAGCAAATAAAAATGGGACCCTATACTTTGACTATGAAGTTGGCAACTTTTTTTTTTTTTACAAATGATGCTAATATCATGCCTTGGCCAAGGTGCAAGCAAATAAGTACTACTGGAAGCATAAACTGATGCATACTTTCTGGAAGACATTTTTAAACATATATCAAAATCCTGGAAATAGGAACAACCTTTGCTCCAGCAATTCACTCTCTGGGAAATACAGACTAAGGAAGTATCTAGAGATATATGCAAAGCTTTACATATCACAGCGCTAATTGCACCGTTACTTTTAATAGCAAAACAAGAAAACTAGAAGCATCCTAAAAATCCAACAATGAGAAAACAAGGACATTATTATCTATATGTACATATAAAACTACTATCCATCCATTAAAAATTATGTTGTAAGAGGCAATAGCAAGGAGAAATCATCACAACATTTCATAATAAATGAAAGACCAGCACACAAAGTAATATGTAGAGAATAATTTCAATATTGTAAAACAAAATTACTGAAAATACGTACTTTAAAATATTAACAGCGATTTTATTTCAATGTGACAGGATAATGGAAGATCATTTTTATTTTCTTCTTTGTTCTGCATTGTTCTAATTTTCCATAGAGAACATGCACTGGGTTTTTCATGACAGGGAAAGTAGAATTTTAATGTGTTTCAGATTTTCTGCTTTCCTGGCCCATCCCCCCACCTAAGGTGCAGTGAGTGATGGGTTGTAAGATTTGAAGGTCAAGGGACCTTTGAGTTAATTTATGTGATGCTTTCCATTCCTAAGATCCTTAGACCATTTCTTTCTGCAGTCCACCTAAGGCGTTCATAAAGACAGATTCTTCCCATTTTCTTGTAGACTCCGTGGTCCCCCACTTGCAGAGAGGGACAAGCTGCCATCTTGAAAAATAAGGTTATTCAGCAGTCGGGAGGTGTGGGGGGAACAGGACATTGCAAGATGAGACCAGGCAAACCCTGCAGAGACCTGGAAACGATTTTTCTCTCCCAAAACATAATTAATCAATTATGTCCAAAGAAGTGGAATCAATATTTTTATAAATGAGATGTTCATACGCCAAGAAGGGATTGTTGCAATGGTCACATCATCTTTCACCTGCTAATCCAATGTAAATTATGGGCTTTTTAGCTGATGTCTTCGGCCTTTGCCAACCAACTTTTTTCCACTTTGGCATTCTGATCACGACTTTCTGGTTCTCCTGCCCGGCCCCCAGCAGACGCAATGTGCCAGGGTCTCTTAATAAGCAATACACCACTAATAACAAAACCTTGTATTCATTCGCTGTCTTCCTCTCCCGGGCCTTGGTAATATTGTTGCATTGATCTTCCCAGCATCCTCTACGACAGCGGGAAATGATGTGTGATTGGGGGCACTGGCAAGGCTGAGATAAATTGCAGCTTGAATGAATCTTTTTAATGCAAGAAATATTTATTAAGTGCCTACTATGTACTGCAACTACTCCAGGCACTGGAGCCACAAAGATAAATCCCATAGTCACTGCCCTCTGGGGCTCACAATTTAGTGGAGGAGGCAGGCACGGAGAGGAGCTATGGCATTACATCACTGCGGGCTCTGGGTTGTAGATCAGTGCACGGCACTGTGGGAGCGCAGAGGAAGAACAATGAGCTCTGCCTATAGAGAGGAGGCTCCGTTCCCCCACAATTCTCAAGGGTGAGGAACTGCTCGGCAAGCCGATAAGGGTAAGAAGGAGTTCCGGTAAAAGAAGGGAAACCTGAGAAAAGGAGTATCACCTTCAAGGACTCCAGTGAAGGAAGGTTTTCCAGAAAGGCGGGGCTAGGGAAGGGCAGGCTGCCCTCATGAGCCCTCTTTATAGACCTCTGTTGTTTTCCCTCCTTTTTCTGCTACAAATCCTCCAGTTTGCCTGTGGGGCTCCACCCGCTTCCACCTCCCAGTCTGGTGAGGCTGCTGGAACGCACCCCCATCATGCAATGCAGGGCTTGATAGGGAACAGGGGTCACCCTCATTCTGGTCACCGTCAGTACCTTGGGCAGGGGCACATGATCCAGTTCAGCCCTGGAGAAGTGAGGCTGGGATTTTTGATAAAAGGCTCTACGTCTGTTATAGCTCAATAAAACTGGAGGAAAAAATTTTAATTACAAACGTAAAATTAAAAAGTAAAAGAAGAAACAACAGGTGTTGGCGAGGATGAGGAGAAAGAGGAACCCTCCCGCACTGTTGGTGGGAAGGCAAGCTGGTGCAGTCACTCTGCAAAACAGTACGGAGGTTCCTCAAGAAGTTAAAGATAGAGCTACCCTATGATCCAGCAATCGAACTACTGGGTATTTACCTAAAGAATACAAAAACACGAATTCAAAGGCATACATGCACCCCTATGTTCATAGCAGCATTATCTACAATAGCTAAGACATGGAAGCAGCCCAAGTGTCCACAGATAGATGAATGGATAAATAAGAGGTGGTATGTATATACTATGGAATATTATTCAGCCATAAAAAAGCATGAAATCCTGTCATTTGCAACAACATGGATGGAGCCAGAAAGTATTATGCTAAGAAAAATAAGCCAGTCAAAGAAAGACAAATACCATATGGTCTCACTCATATGTGGAATTTAAGAAACAAACAATAGATTGAGCAGAGGGAAAAAAAAGAGAGAGAGACAAACCAAGAAACAGACTGTTAACTATAGAGAACAGACTGATGGTTACCAAAGGGGAGGTGGACAGGGGGGATGGGGGAAATAGGTGATGGGGATTAAGGAGTGCACTTGTCATGATGAGCACAGGGTGATGTATGGAAGTGTTGAACCGCTGACATACGATTCCAGTATTTTGAGAATTAGGCCTGTAGAAACAGGGCAAGTTGTAGTTAAAGAGGGCCTATGGGGTGACTTCAGGTGGGGAAGCTGCCATCCAGAGGTGTTAGGGGGTTTGCCCCAGACCACACATAAGTCAGTTGCAGGGCCTGGAAAGACTTAGGTCTTGCAATCCAAGACAAGCTCCTAATGCTCTACAACACTGGCCTGCAGATGGGTAACAACAGCTACAAAAATAATAGTGCCTAACGCCACATGTCAGGCACTGTCAGAAGCCCTTTACATATGTTAACTCAATCCTCTGAATAGTAGGAATCATGGGGAGAAGTAAGGAATTGGGGAACATTTCTAACCACCTGAGCTCACCATCTGCAAGAGCAAGCTGGGTCAGGGGCTAGTGGTAACTCGAGCTTCATGTGGGGTGTCCTGGCGTCCCCCAAGTAGGAGGAGACCTACGGGGAATGCTGAGTGCATCTTGGGTGGTCAGAGTCTTGGGACTCTATCAGAGACTCAGGAGTCACTTTAGGGGGTTAAAGGATGGGGTCCATCGAGGATATCAGGGCTCCAGCCAAAATGATCTGGGCTTACATCCTAGTGAAGGAAACAAAGGCAGAAATGTAGTCAGTGGGTTGAGACTAACAAATGATCTTAGCCTCTGCCAGCACATTGCCACAGGTAACCTTAAGGGCCGCTGCCCTGGCCCAGCTCCTGGGAATGAACTGGCTCGCCACTGCATTATGGGTAATCTATGCATTGTGCACTGTTATTGACCACCGACCCCTGCAGGGCTTATGAAACGCCCCCATCACCCAGCTCTCGGGCTGGTCAGGTTGCCTGCCTTTGTCAGCAGCTTCACCTCAACTAAACGTTCACAGGTTACCATAACAACTCATTTAGCTTTGTATCCCAACCTGCTCCCTGCCTCTTGACTGAAAACATATTTTAAACTCATCTTTTGACATTCCAATATTCTCTTTTAAGACAGGACTTAGATATCTGCCCACTTGTCCTGTGATGGCAAAGAAGTGCATATCCTATATATTTTGAAAGAGTGGCAGAATGAATGAATGTGTAAATGAGCCTCCGTGGTATTTAACAACAGTCTGATACTTAATGATTCTTCAGAACATTTGTTATCTTGAATGAACTACTAAATAGAGTGGGTGGGTGGGTGGGTGGGTGGATGGATGGATGGATAGATGGATGGGTAGGTAGATAGACAGATGGGTAGATGGAAGGATGGGGGATGGACAGATGGATGGTTGGATGGATGGAAGGGTGAGTGAATGGAAAGGCAGATGGAAGGATGAGTAGATGGGTGGATAGGTGGATGGATGGATAGATGGATGGATGGATGGACAGATGGGAGGGTGGCTGGCTGGCTGGCGGGATAGATGGATGGACGAGTAGTTGAGTGGAAGCATGGATGGATAAGTGGTGTATGGATAGATGAAAGGCAAGAATCCTTGTCATTGTTTTACTTTTTAAGATTTCTGGCATAGTGCACCTCTTTTATTCCCCCAAGAAATACACTGTCCCTCCTCATGGAGTTTAAAGACCAGTAAGAGGGACAGAGAGAATCTAAATATATAATTATGCCTATAAGTAATTAATTTCAACTGCACAGGTGCTAAGAGGAACTTCCAGGTACTAAGGGAACATATAATAATAGCCCAGAAAATCAGGTAAGCCCTCCCCAAAGATATGTCAGTAAGCCAAGACCCAAAGTGCCACTAGGAGCTGGTCTAGGAAAGAGGGATCGGGTTGGGGGAAAATAGGTGGGAGTTTTAGGCAAGAGTTGTTCAGGTCGGAGAAATGCCAAGTAGCATGGCAGAGGCGTGAAAGAGCATGGCTTCAGAGACTGAATGAAAGAACAGCAAGGTAGCAAGAGCAGAGTGAAAAAGGCTTAAATGTCAAGAGAAGACAGTGGAAAGGTAAGCAGGACTTTAGGTCACGAAGCAATTTTAATGTCAGATTAAGGATTTGGGACTTGCTTCTGCCTGAGACAGTGAGCAGTTGAAGGGTCTGGCATAATCAGACCATGAGCACGCTGTCTGGAATAGTAATGAAGTCCTGAGCACAGGGTCCGATGTGCTTCCTTCCATTCATTGCCTCTGACAAGGTGAGCAAAGAAGGCCGTGTTCCTTGGCCATGTTTGTGTTCTAGTCTCATCAGCTTCACAGGGCAAAGGTTTGGCCAAGGTGTGGTTCTTAATGTAATCTCCATCCTTCCTTTAAGTAAACTATTACCCTTGTGTTTGGAAGACCCTTGTCTCCATGCTCCTCAACATATTGAGTGCTTACTCTATGCTTGGCACTTGCTAAGAGCTTTACATGTATTATCTCATTTAATGCCACCAGCATCGCTACTGTCATATTTGACATGTTACCCACTTTATGGAGGAGCTAGGAGTTGAGAAATGCCATATCACTTATGTGCAGTCACACAAACCCAGGTTTATCTTTAAAACTTAGGCTCTTTCCACTAAGCTACATTGACTATGAGTGGCCTTCCCATCATGCCTTAAGCACTGGCCAAGAGAAGTAATTCTCCTAGCCACTCTTTGTGCCAGACATTGTGTTCAGAGAGCTATTCATTAAGACTGGAAGACATATGTCAATGCAGATGGCCTACAAGTTTCTAAAGAGACCCTGACTCTATAGGCCTAACCTAAATTCTTTGAAATTAGTCATATACTCAGCCTGGGCCCGATGCCCGACCTTGTTGGATCCTGCCATTTATTTGACTGTGGTGTTTAATCAGGCCATAGATTTCCCATGCATATTTGCCCCTACTTGGACATAGAACCTTCTGCTGTAGAAAGGGTCCAATATCAGACACTAGTCCCTATCCAAAATAATTCTCACCCACAGATGAGGGCTGGCACCTTCATCCATTGTATCCACTGCCTCCATTTTCATATGAGTAGCTGGGACATGTCCTGCTCTGTATCCAAATGAGAAAGGTCATTAGGAGGGCTAGCCTCATCTAGAGGCCGTGGGCAGTGGGCGGCCATCATCTCTCAAAACCAACTAGATGATGCTGCATAGACTATACCTGAGCTTGTCCTGTTTATACACCAGTCTGATTTTATACACCAGGAAATTTGGCTTCTGCTCCTACTACACCACCACGGGAATGCTAAAGAATCAAAAGGACCCACATCTTGTCCTCCTTGGTGATCATGTTACCTCCCCTGCCAGGTAAGTATTCAGGAAGTGTTCTTCTCATCCTCCTTGAACTCAAGGAGCAGCTCTGCCTGTAATCACTGGGAAGACCAGACGCTTCCCTTCTCTAAGCTTCTCAGATGAGGATGAAAGATGGGCCCTTCTCATATTCTCCCACTAGTGTGTCACAAAGTAAGTAGGGATGTTATCTGTATCCCCATTTCACATATCTAGAAAATAGGGCTGCATACAAGAAACTCTTGTCTACCTGTGTCTACTTCCCTTCTCAGCCCTCAAAATTTCCTGAGATCTCACCTACTGTCCAAGAGCATCAATCTTCTCTGTACACCGGATGAAAATTGCAACATTTAGGTTTGCTTGTCCAGCATCCGTACAATACATCATCCTTCCCCACTTCCTATAAGGTTTTGTTCAAGAGCCCACCTCTTCCACATTGGGAAGCTTACTTCATCCCCAGCTCCAGGACTGGAGTCTAATTCATGGTCAGCCAACCATTTCACACTTTCCTGTGGTGACTGTGGACACAGGACATAGTTGACCAATCAAAGGGAATGGCTGCAGTGATATTTGGGAGAGAGATTTTGCTCTCTTCTGCTGGATATGGAGAGAGAAGTATGTGGCCCACATGGCCACCAGCAGCCCTCAGATGAAGCCCGAACAATGGAGAACAGAGAAAAAGACACTAAGAATTTGGGTCTTTGATGATGTCATTGAGCTGGTGAATTGATTCGATTGACTCTGGAATGCACCCTACCTCTGGAATTACTGTTTCCAGACATAAGAAATCTCCCCATTGTTTGTGGCAATTGGGATTGCTTTTCTTTTCTGTTATTTGGAGGTGCCAGCATCTCACTGATAATTCTCAAACCTCTATCTCCCGCTCAGAACTGTCCCCTGAGTTCCAGACTCACCAGATGGCATCATTCCTATCAACACAAAACATATTGAAATAGCTCTTGTGTCAACAGAAACTAGCTAGACTGCCGAGCTCAGCTTCCTACAAGAAGACTCCTTAAAAGTGCTATGTGTCCTCATTGCCTCTGCTTCCAGATCCATCCTCTTCTACTTCCTCTTCAATGGACCATCTCAAGCTTCACCTATCACCAACCACCCCCTCCATCTTGCCACATCTTCTGATTCCACTGCTCTGCAAGATGTGGCTCAGTTGGTCGCTCTCTCCTTCCTAAAATACTTCTTGCATGATGTTTCTAAGGCATCATTCTCCTGCTTTTCCCCCTGCCCAAGACTTCCCCATCTTGTCTTCTTGGCTGGCTTTGCCTCCTGCTTCCTAATGTGACACGAAAAGCCCCAGGATTTGCTTCTTAGACCTTTTCTCTAGCTACACTCGCTCCCGAGGTGATCTCACCAAGCCCCATATCTTCAAATTATCAAGCTGATAATTCCCAACTTCCACTCTGAAGTCCAAACTTTTAATCTCCACCTGGATGCCTCACACCTAATTTAACCAAAAGGGGAGATGAATGGACACCCACGCCTACTTCTCTGGCAGATATCCCCATCTCGGCAAATGGCCTCTTTACTCTGCTGTTGGGGCAAAAAAGCCAAGACCCATCCTTGACTCTTCCCTTTCCTTCACACCCCACATGCCACCCAACACAAAGTCCTGTTGGCTTGACAGGGAACTATGTTCTGAATCTGCCTGCTTCCCATCACCTCCACCGCTGCTTCCAAATCACCAGCAATACCGTCCATACCAGAATCTCTGCTTCCTCTCCTCTCCCAGCAGACAGAGTAACCTTCTAAAGAGATTAAGAAGTAAATAAATAAATATGAATCACATCATTCAGTTACTCAAAACCATCAATGACCAACCATCACATTCAGAATTAAAACCCACGGCAGAGGGGGCTGGCTCTGCGTCCTGGTCCCTGGCCACCCCTCCAAGCCCACGGCTGCCTCACTGTCTCTCACCATTATGTCAAGGGTCTTCCTGCTGTCCTTCCTGCCATCACTCCAGGCCTGTTTCCATCTCGGGTCCCTCTGCCTGGAATGCTCCTTCCCCAGATGTCAACGTGCCTGGCTCCCTCCCCCTAAGGCAAGTCTTAACTCAGATGCCACCTCCTTCAAGAGGACTTAGCCAACTCCAGCCCAGCCCTTCGTGCTTCTTCCCCTTCCTCTGCCTCAGTTTCCTTCCACGAACTTATTGTGACCTGACATTGTGTTGTAATTTATTTGTCTGCTCTCTGCTGCTGTAGTGGGAGCCCCGTGAGGCAGAGATGTAATCCCACAGGAGCCTTGTTATGGACAACATAACCAGACACATGGTACACATGCCATAATAGTGATGGAATCAATACCTGACTTACAAAGAAGGATCTCCACTTAGATGAGCTAGCCCACTGGGGACCAAAATTCAGTGTGTCCCAAACTAACTCTCTAACTCGCCACTGCTCCGCCCACAGCCCCTAGATCCCTTCTGTAGTTGTGTTCATGCCATTGGCCAGTGGTTTCCACTCCCAACAACCAGGGCATGGGTTGCTTTGTCGGAGGGCTGCACACGGGCTGCAGGAAGCTGCTTTTTCTGTATGCACATGCGGCCAGAAGTGCTCCGGATTTATGTCTCCACTGGGGGCTGTCTTTAACCAATGATCGACACATGCAAGTCTCGCACCTGCACGAAAGCTGAAGTGTGACCTCCACTGTCTCCAGGTCTGAGCCACAGTGACCCTGGACTTTGATACTCACCGCACCGTTGCTTGCCTCCTTCCCTGCCCCATCCTATGTTTCCACTTCTCTACTAGTTTTTCCTGGGAATCGCTTCCTAAATAAAACTTTTGGCATGCATCATCCTCTCAAAAGTAGCCTTTACTCCCCAAACCTGTTCCTCCTGTCTTCCCCATCTCAGGGATGAAACCTCTGCCCATTCAGTGATCCGAGCAGAGAGCCAAGTCGGCCCCACCCTCCTCTATCTGACCCCACCCAACATGCCCCCTGACCTAACCACTGTCCCTTTTAGTCCACTTGTCTCCATCCCCGCTCCCACTGCCCCCTTCAGCCTGGCCCCACACGTATTCCTGGCTTATAGAAGCCTGATGGAATGTAAAAATCCTGCAGACTTTTCTTTCTCACCTTGCTAACTAGAGTGTTCACCTCATAGCACTTAAAATTGTCTTCAAGGAACAGGTCCATGAGATCACCTCCCTCTTTCCTCACTACAAGACTTAATACCAATGAGCTTACTTACAGGTCATTGCAGGTTGCTGCTTTTGCCTTTTATTACAATAGAGTCCTCCTGTGCTTGAGGAGAACCCGTCAAGTACCTACATCAGCCAGGCACTGGCTAGGCACTGATGGCATGGTGATAAAAGGCACAGCTCTGGACTTCAGGAAACCCATTGCTGGGGGAAGAACAGAGACACGCAAATACTTTCAGTAAATTATTTAAAATGCCACACTAGCTAATTCTGGGATCCGCCTGGACCTGAACTATGTCACGTCCATCTTTAAATCCCCAGCACAGTGCCTAACATACAGAGGCTTATAATAAATGAATGGACTTGGCTTGGTAAGTCAAATGGAAGTATTTCCGGAAGTGACACTTTTGCTGGGCTTTGAAAAAACGAGAAGGGAGGGAAAGGGCTTGCCAAGCAAATGTCAGACAATGTGCAAAGGCTTGGGGAAATGAAAGAACAGGGTGTTTTAAGGAAAGAGAAAATTGCACCGAGTATCTGGAAAATCACATGCGTAATGAAGAGTAGCTAGTTTGGATTAGAACCAATAGTGAAGGAATATGAATACAAAGTTCATGAGTCTGGACTGAATCTTAAGGCAAGAGGGAGAAGGGAAAGTTTTTGATCTCACCAGTGGGTAGGAACCCAGGGAAGCAAAAGTGTTAGAGTCCATCCCAATCTCCAGTCATATAAAGGATTCTTTAAAACTCCACTGATTGTTCATATTCTTTTAGCCTAAACATCTGTACCCCTAGGTCCACGTAGGCACTGTTCTGATGGTGCCAAATCTCGCATCCTTAAAAATCCATCACAGGAAGCTGTCACCAAGGTTGGTGACCACTGAGTGAAGTCATCCTTTGACCAACTGTCTAGTCCAAATGGACAAGAAGTGGGTTCTGCTCTCAGGTCAGACCAAACTAAGATACTCAGCACTGGAAGACAGACAAGTTTGTGTTTGTGTGTGCGCACATACATTTATGTATGCATGTGACCGTGTCCTTGGGTCCGTGTGTGAGTCCAAGGATGAGTTTGGGGTATTCGAGGGCATACGATGTGAATTTGCATGTGTGAGCATTCCCCTGTGTGTGTGGAATTTTTTGAATGTGTGTGTGTGCTTGTGCATAAATGTTTAATACATGTGTGTTTGCATGTGGACATGGGCATGTCCATGTATTTGTGTTTGTGTGTGCAGGTACCCGTGTTGGAGGCATGTCTGTATGTGCAAGTCTTCACATGTGTCACGCACATCTATCTTCAGCCTGCCATGTTTTGTTTGTGAGGTGCCCAGAGCCTGCTTTCTGCCAGAACCAGCCCCGTCCTTTCCTGCCGCATGGCTCCCCATTGCTCATTAACGCAATCTGCATTGGTTACGCCCGTGGCAATGGGTCTCTGTAGAGAGTGTTAAATATCGCAACTGTTTATTGCTTAATATTTTTCATGCTAATGGCCAACTAATTCACAGGGATTCAGGGCAGTGTATAAAACACCTTCTGCTGACTGCTCATTTCATGCCAAGGAGGGACTTGGCAACCCGCAGCCCCTGCCCCGGGCCTCTTTGACTCTATGTGATGCCACACCGTCCCCTGTTCAGTCTTCCCAGAATTAATTTGCAGCCAAGCTGAGCGCACAGCAAACAGCAATATTTGCATTTCTCTGCTGAGTGGGTGGCGGGGGAAAGGGAAGCTGGGGCGAAAGCCCGGGAGGTCAGTGTACTCAGCCCTGGAGAAATCAGTTGCAAGAGGGGAAAAAGGAGACAGTACCAGAAAAGAATCTGGAAATGACCGAGATCAAACCATGTCCATGTTTTGATTGGCCATAGTCTGGCACCACAGCCAAGGCAAAGCCAGCCTGACAATCACCAGTGAACAAGCATGTGCCTCTCACAGACGATGCTCCTAAAGGCCACAACTTATTTTCTGGGCGTTTACTTGTTGCTGCCAGTGCACCAAACTTTGTATAAGAATTTTCTCACTAAATCTTCAACACTAACACTTTTAGGCAAATAGTCACGTCTTCCTTTCAATGATGAAGAACCTGAAGTTCCAGACGGTTCAATTGACGCCAGCAGTCAGAGCCGATCAACTAGTCAGTGATGAAATTAAGAGTCCAGCCCTGGGGTTTCAGACTCCATATTCCAAGCCCATTGCTAATGTTCTGCACTGCAGAGATTGTACATCTGAGCCCAAAGTGATCACACAGATGTGTTTGGCTTGGCTCACAGAATGTGGTTGTTTTTCACACATTTGTTAATTACCAGTATTTAAAAAATAGAAAGATGACTTAAAAAATCGAATTCCAATCTCTCTTTTTTTTTAATTTTTTATTGTTATGTTAATCACCATACATTACACCATTAGTTTCTGAGGTAGTGTTCCATGATCCATTGTTTGTGCATAACACCCAGTGCTCCAGGCAGAATGTACCCTCTTTAATACCCATCACCAGGCTAACCCATCCCCCACCACCCTCCCCTCTAGAACCCTCAGAACCCTTTCAGAGTCCATCGTCTCTCAGAGTTTGTCTCACCCTCCGACTTACTCCCCTTCATTCTTCCTCTCCTGCTAACATTTCTTTTTTCTTAACATATATTGCATCATTTGTTTCAGAAGTACATATCTGTGATTCAACAGTCTTGCACAATTCACAGGGCTCACCATAGCACATGCCCTCCCCAATGTCTATAACCCAGCCACCCCATCCCTCCCAAACCCCCACCACTCTAGCAACCCTCAGTTTGTTTTCTGAGATTAAGAATTGCTCATATCAGTGAGGTCATATGATACATGTCTTTCTCTGATTGACTTATTTCACTCAGCATAACCCCTCCAGTTCCATCCACGTTGTTGCAAATGGCAAGATCTCATTCCTTTTGATGGCTGCATAATATTCCATTGGGTATATATACCACCTCTTCTTTATCCATTCATCTGTCGATGGACAACTTGGCTCTTTCCACAGTTTGGCTATTGTGGACATTGCTGCTATAAACATTGGGGTGCACGTACCCCTTCGGATCCCTACATTTGTAACTTTGGGGTAAATACCCAGTAGTGCAATGGCTGGATCGTATGGTAACTCTATTTTCAACTGTTTCAGGAACCTCCATACTGTTTCCCAGAGTGGTTGCACCAGCTTGCATTCCCACCAACAGTGTAGGAGGGTTCCCCTTTCTCCTCATCCTCGCCAACATCTGTCGATTCCTGACTTGTTAATTGTAGCCATTCTGACTGGTGTGAGGTGGTATCTCATTGAGGTTTCGATTTGGATTTCCCTGATGCCGAGCGATGTGGACCACATTTTCATGTGTCTGTTTGCCATTTGGATGTCTTCTTTGGAAAAATGTCTGTTCATGTTTTCTGCCCATTTCCTGGTTGGTTTATTGGTTCTTTTGGTATTGAGTTTGATAAGTTCTTTATAGATTTTGGATACTAGCCCTTTATCTGATATGTTATTTGCAAATATTTTCTCCCAATCTGTCTGTTGTCTTTTGGTTTTGTGGACTGTTTCTTTTGCTGTGCAAAAGCTTTTTATCTTGATGAAATCCCAATAGTTCATTTTTGCCCTAGCTTCCCTTGCCTTTGGCGATCTTTCTAGGAAGAAGTTGCTGTGGCTGAGGTCAAAGAGGTTGCTACATGTGTTCTCCTTTAGGATTTTGATGGACTTCTGTCTCTTGTTTAGGTCTTTCAACCATTTGGAATCTATTTTTCTGTGTGCTGTAAGGAAATGGTCCAGTTTCATTCTTCTGCATGTGGCTGTCCAATTTTCCCAACAACATTTGTTGAAGAGACTGTCCTTTTTCCATTGGACATTCTTTCCTGCTTTCTCAAATATTAGTGAACCGTAGAGTTGAGGGTCCATTTCTGGGCTCTCTATTCTGTTCCACTGATCGATGTGTCTGTTTTTGTGCCAGTACCATACTGTCATGATGATGACAGCTTTGTAATAGAGCTGGAGGTCCGGAATTGTGATGCCGCCAGCCTTGATTTTCTTCTTCAATACTCCTCTGGCTATTCTGGGTCTCTTCTGGTTCCATACAAATTTTAGGATTATTTGTTCCATTTGTTTGAAAAAGGTGGATGGTATTTTGATGGGGATTGCATTGAATGTGTAGATTACTCTAGGTAGCATTGACATCTTCACAATGTTTGTTCTTCCAATCCATGAGCATGGAACGTTTTTCCATTTCTTTGTGTCTTCTTCAATTTCTTTCATGATTTTTTATACTTTTCTGAGTACAGATCCTTTGCCTCCTTGGTTAAATTTATTCCTAGGTATCTTATGGTTTTGGGTGCAATTGTAAATGGGATCGACTCCTTGATTTGTCTCTCTTCTGTCTTGTTGTTGGTGTATAGGAATGCCACTGATTTCTGTGCATTGATTTTATATCCTGCCACTTTACTGAATTCCTGTATGAGTTCTAGCAGTTTTGGAGTGGACTCTTTTGGGTTTTCCACATACAGTATCATATCATCAGCAAAGAGTGTGAGTTTGACTTCCTCTTTGCCGATTTGGATGCCTTTGATTTCTTTTTCTTGTCTGATTGCTGTGACTAGGACTTCTAATACTATGTTGAATAGCAGTGGTGAGAGTGGACATCCCTGCCGCGTTCCAGACCTTAGGGGGAAAGCTCTCAGCTTTTCCCCATTGAGAATAATATTCCCTGTAGGTTTTTCATAGATGGCTTTTATGATATTGAGGTATGTACCTTGTATCCCTACACTCTGAAGAGTTTTGATCAAGAAAGGATGCTGTACTTTGTCAAATGCTTTTTCTGCATCTATTGAGAGAATCATATGATTCTGGTTCTTTCTTTTGTTAATGTATTGTATCACGTTGATTGATTTGCGGATGTTGAACCAGCCTTGCAGCCCAGGGATAAATCCCACTTGGTCATGGTGAATAATTCTTTTAATGTACTGTTGGATCCTATTGGCTAGTATTTTGGTGAGAATTTTTGCAACCATTTCATCAAGGTTATTGGTCTGTAATTCTCCTTTTTGATGGGGTCTTTCTCTGGTTTTGGGATCAAGGTAATGCTGGCCTCATGAAATGACTTTGGAAGTTTTCCTTCCATTTCTATTTTTTGGAACAGTTTCAGGAGAATAGGTATTAATTCTTCTTTAAATGACTGATAGAATTCCACTGGGAAGCCATCTGGCCCTGGGCTTTTGTTTGTTGGGAGATTTTTGATGACTGCTTCCATTTCCTTAGTGGTTATAGGTCTGTTCAGGTTTTCTATTTCTTCCTGGTTCAATTTTGGTAGTTGATACATCTCTAGGAATGCACCCATGTCTTCCAGGTTATCTAATTTGCTGGCATAGAGTTGCTCATAATATGTTCTTATAATTGTTTGTATTTCTTTGGTGTTGGTTGTGATCTCTCCTCTTTCATTCATGATTTTGTTGATTTGGGTCATTTCTCTTTTCTTTTCGATAAGTCTGGCCAGGGGTTTATCAATCTTGTTAATTCTTTCAAAGAACCAGCTCCTAGTTGCATTGATCTGTTCTACTGTTCTTTTGGTTTCTATTTCATTTATTTCTGCTCTGATCTTTATTATTTCTCTTCTCCTGCTGGGTTTAGGCTTGATTTGCTGTTTTTTCTCTAGCTCCTTTAGGTGTAGGGTTAGGGTGTGTATTTGAGACCTTTCTTGATTCTTGAGAAAGGCTTCTATTGCTATATACTTTCCTCCCAGGACTAAGTTTGCTGTATCCCAAAGATTTTGAACAGTTCTGTTTTCATTTTCGTTGGGTTCTATGAAATATATTTAATTCTTTTTTAATTTCCTGGTTGATCCATTCATTCCTTACTAGGATGCTCTTTAGCCTCCATGTATTTGGGTTCTTTCCGACTTTCCTCTTGTGATTGAGTTCTAGTTTCAAAGCACTGTGGTCTGAAAATATGCAGGGAATAATCCCAATCTTTTGGTACCAGTTGAGACCTGATTTGTGACCTAGGATGTGATCAATTCTGGAGAACGTTCCATGGGCACTAGAGAAGAATGTGTATTCCGTTGCCTTGGGATGAAATATTCTGAATATGTCTATGAAGTCCATTTGGTCCAGTGTGTCATTTAAAGTCTTTTTTTCCTTGTTTATCTTTTGCATAGATGATCTGTCCATTTCAGTGAGGGGGTGTTAAAGTCCCCCACTATTATTGTATTGTTGTCAATGTGTTTCTTTGCTTTTGTTATTAATTGCCTTATATAATTGGCTGCTCCCATGTTAGGGGCATAGATTTTTACAATTGTTAGATCTTCTTGTTGGATAGACCCTTTAAGTAGGATATAGTGTCCTTCTTCATCTCTTATTACAGTCTTTGTTTTAAAATCTAATTTGTCTGATATAAGGATTGCCACCTCAGCTTTCTTTTGGTGTCCATGAGCATGGCAAATGGTTTTCCACCCCCTCACTTTCAATGTGTGGGTGTCTTTGGGTCTAAAATGAGTCTCTTGCAGACAGCATATCGATGGGTCTTGTTTTTTAATCCAATCTGATAGCCTGTGTCTTTTGATTGGGGCATTGAGCCCATTTACATTCAGGGTAACTATTGAAAGGTATGAATTTAGTGCCATTGTATTGCCTGTAAGGTGACTGTTACTGTATATTGTCTCTGTTCCTTTCTGATCTGTGCTGCTTTTAGGCTCTCTCTTTGCTTAGAGGACCTTTTTCAATATTTCTTGCAGGGCTAGTTTTGTGTTTGCAAATTCCTTTAGTTTTTGTTTGTCCTGGAAGCTTTTAATCTCTCCTTCTATTTTCAATGACAGCCTAGCTGGATATAGTATTCTTGGCTGCATATTTTTCTTGTTTAGTGCTCTGAAGATATCATTCCAGTCTTTTCTGCCCTGCCATGTCTCTCTGGATAGGTCTGTTGCCAATCTAATGTTTCTACCATGTAGGTTACAGATCTCTTCTCCTGAGCTGCTTTCAGGATTTTCTCTTTGTCTCTGAGACTAGTAAGTTTTACTATTAGATGTCAGGGTGTTGACCTATTTTTATTGATTTTGAGAGGGGTTCTCTGTGCCTCCTGGATTTTGATGGCTGTTTCCTTCCCCACATTAGGGAAGTTCTCTGCTATTATTTGCTCCAAGATACCTTCTGCCCCTCTCTCTCTCTCTTCTTCTTCTTCTGGGATCACAATTATTCTAATGTTGTTTCGTCTTATCGTATCACTTATCTCTCGAATTCTGCCCTCGTGCTCCTTTACTTTTTTCTCTCTCTTTTTCTCAGCCTGTTTATTTTCCATCATTTGGTCTGCAATATCGCTGATTCTCCCTTCTGCCTCATTTATCCTAGCAGTTAGTGCCTCCATTTTTTTATTGCACCTCATTAATAGCCTATTTGATTTCGACTTGGTTAGATTTTAGTTCTTTTATTTCTCCAGAAAGGGTTTCTCTAATAACTTACACGCTTTTCTCAAGCCCAGCTAGTATCTTTAAAGTCATGATTCTGAACTCTAGGTCCGACATGATACTAATGTCCGTATTGAGTAGGTCCCTGGCAGACGGTACTACCTCTTGTTGTTTTTGCTGAGGTGATTTTTTTGTCTTGTCATTTAGTCCAGAGGAGAACAGATGAATGAGAGAACAAAATGTTAAGAGGTTAACAACGTTCCCAGCAAATATACTCTAAACAAATCAAAAAAGACCAGAAACCGGGGGACAAGAAAGGGAAAGAAAGAAAAAAGAAAGAGAGAGAAAAAAAAGATAAAAACAAACAAAAACAGAACAAAACAAAAAAACAGAATATGACCAGATATGATCAGGATAGTGCATAGATCAGTGCCACACACTAGATTTTGGGCATATTTTGGTCTGTTAGAAGGAAGTGCCTCCTAAAATTTTAAAGGAAGAAAGATTCCTATATGTACAAAATAAGGGTTGCTACAATGAAGGGATGGACGATGACTGTAAAGACGAAAAGTATAAAAGATTTTATAAACGGAATTGATAAGATAAGAAGTTGTTTGAAAAAAGAAAGAAGTTTAAAAAAAAAAGAAAAGAAAAAAAAGGGAGAGAATGTGATCAGGCAGGAGAGTAGAACAAAGCCATACACTAGTGATTTAGGATTTATTTTGATCTGTAGAAGAAACTGTATCTCAAACTTTTAAAGAGAGAACAACTTATATATATATATATATATGCCAAAAATAAGGGTCACTAATATGAAGGGATAAAATATGACTCTAAAAATGAAAAATAAAAAATGTTTTTTTTAAAAAAGGTATTTATAAGATGTTGGTTGAAAAAGGGGAAAAGAAAAATTAAAAAAAAAAAACATTTAAAAAAATTAACTTTGAAAAACTAATGAATCATGGTAAAAAAGCCATGAATTCTATGTGCAGGATTCCCCTAGCGCTGGAGTTCTCCCGTTCTCCTTGGTTGGTAAACTTGGTCTTGGCTTGCTGGCTGTTCGTGCTGATCTTCTGGGGAAAGGGCCTGTTGCCGTGGTTCCCAAATGTCTTTGCCGGATGCGGAATTCCCCGCCCTTGGGAGTCTGGGCTAAGCAAGCTGCTCCGGTTTGCTCTCAGGAGCTTTAGTTCCCTGCAAGCTCTTGGTACAGCTTTGGAGGACTAGAGTGAAAATGGTGGCCTCCCACTCTCCACCCAGAGGAACCGAGAACTTGGGGCCCCGCTCCTCAGTGTGCCCCCAGAGGAAAGCAGTCAGTCACTCCGGTCTCCCCGGTCTCCGGCCACACTCCGTGCTCACCCGGCCTGTGATGGAGCAGTTCTATCTCTGGCATCCAACCCCATGTGGAGTCTCCAAACCCAGCAGATCCCTGCGGTGCACTCCCACCCCGCTCCTCCCTGGGGAGGAAGGGGAGTCTCCCCGGCTCTACTGCTTGTTGGGTCCCTGGTAGAGGAGCAGTGGCCCGACTGGGCCACAAATCACAGTTTATGGTCACCGCGAGCTGAGAGCCCTCGCCTCAGCTCCGTCTCTGCAGCCGCCTTCCCCGCTCCGATACCTGGGAGCTCTGGCACACTCAGGCACCCCCTGTCTTTCTGTGACCCCGAGGGTCCTGAGACCACACTGTTCCATGAGGGTTCCACCTCCCGCTTAGCCACAGCAGCAACGTCCCTCAGCGGAGCCGACTTCTAAAATTCTGATTTTGTGCTCCGCGGCTCTATCACTTGCCAGAAGCGGCCGACGGAAGCCCCCTCCCCCGCCGTCTATCCTCCCGAATATCGCCTCGGATTCACTTCTCTGCATGTCCTACCTTCCAGAAGTGGTCGCTTTTCTGTTCAGAGTGTTGTTACTATTCTTATCTTCGATCTCCTGTTGAGTTCGTAGGTGTTCAGAATGGTTTGATCCCTATTCGGCTGAATTCCTGAGACCACATGAAATCCAGGTCTCCTACTCCTCCACCATCTTGCTCTGCCCCCGAGTTCCGATCTCTCTTAAAAACTGAATTATCTGGTGACTCTGAGCTCCCATTCCTGCCTGGTAACTACTGGTTGGAGCAGTTTCAGCTGCCTCTTCTAGATGGTGTACATGTGCTGGCTTGCCACACTCCTCACCACTCCCTATTACCACACACCCAGCCCTCTTCAGTGATTTATATATTACTGATCCAACACCTGCCAAACTTACTAGATCTTTTCTGCTGATGAAATTTCCTTCTTTTTTTCAGGGATGAAGTAAGTCCTAGAAATGATTCTATAGGTTCACATTGTTGGATATTTTGCTTATATACTATTCTATGGTCAGGCCAATGTTTCCAACAACACAGGTGGTATAAACCAGGAAGGTGGAGCAGTGGTGAGGAACTTTTTGGGATCCAGACAAGAGCAATTGATGTGAAAACTACACATGTATACATATATATTTATACCTTATGATTTTTCCTACGTTCAAAATGAAAAGCATATAATGAAGTCTCATGTTGATATGTAGATATTTTAAGGACTTAGATCACCTAGTAATTAAACTGAAGTTAAAATGGCTAACATGCAGGCACATTTGAAAAGCAGCCACATGGGGATTCTTGATAACCTTTCACTCTGAAAAATTGATATGGTGTCCTTTGGGGAAATCAGCAGGCCTGTGGGGCCCAAGGGTGGTGGAGTTGGTTAGAAAACCATATCACCATGGCATGGCCTTCTCTCAGTCAAGGGTAAACAATCACTCCCCACAGGATGATGGATTTCCTGAGCTCCACCCTGATGTGCATCTTGGGAGAAAAGACCGGGCCTGCGGTCACAGCCGCTGAGAGTGAGAACATCCCCGGGGGCCTGTGGCTGGAAGCTGGGAGACGCAGCGCCCACAGAGTCTTACAGTAATGGTGGGAGCCACAACTCAGCCCCGCCATTGTTGTCGTGCAGAAGTGTGGACCCAGTGACGAGAGCTTCTCAAGAGAACCCAGAATCCTGCACTTTATATGAAATCCCCAAATGGTTACATGCTAACAAAAAAATGAGGAGTTTCTTGGTGATCTCTGACCTTGAAGAAAATAGTAATCATCCCTACTGTGTGCAAGGCCTGAGCCAAGGACATGGCATGTGCTAATTTAAGCAATTCCCGCTGTCCAGGAGGGGGCGGAGCAAGATGGTGGAGGAGTAGGAGACCTAGATTTCGTCTGGTCTCAGGAATTCAGCTGAATAGGGATCAAACCATTCTGAACACCAACGAACTCAACAGGAGATCGAAGATAAGAATAGTAACAACACTCTGAACAGAAAAGCGACCACTTTCTGGAAGGTAGGACGTGCGGAGAAGTGAATCTGAGGTGATATTCGGGAGGATAGACGGCGGGGGAGGGGGCTTCCGTTGGCCGCTTCTGGCAAGTGATAGAGCCACGGAGCACAAAATCAGAATTTTAGAAGTCGGCTCCGCTGAGGGACGTCACTCAAGTGGCTAAGTGGGGAATGGGACAGTGTGGTCTCAGAACCCTAGGAGTCACAGAAAGACCCGGGGTGCCTGAGTGCGGCAGAGCTCCCAGGTATCAGAGCAGGGAAGCCGGCTGCAGAGACGGAGCCGAGGCGCGGGCTCGCAGCTCGGGGTGGCCATAAACTGTGCTCCGCAGCCCAGTCGGGCCACTGCGCCTCCAGCAGGGACCCAACAAGCAGCAGAGCCGGGGATACTCCGCTCCCTCCCCCAGGAGGAGCGGCGCAGGAGTGCACAACAGGGATCTGCTGGGTTTGGAGACTCCACACGGGGTCGGGTGCCAGAGATAGAAACGCTCGGTCACAGGCCAGATGAGCACGGAGTGTGGCCGGAGACTGGGGAGACGGGAGTGATTGACTGCTTTTCTCTGGGGGCACACTGAGGAGCGGAGACCCGAGTTCTCAGCTCCTCCGGGCAGAGAGTGGGAGGCCACCATTTTCACCCTGGTCCTCCAAAGCTGTACCGAGAGCTTGCAGGGAACAAAAGCTCCTGAGAGCAAACCGGAGCAGCTTGCTTAGCCCGGACTCACAAGGGCGGGGCAATTCCGCCACCGGCAAAGACATTTGGGAACCAGGGCAACAGGCTCCTCCCCCAGAAGATCAGCACAAACAGCCCGCAAGCCAAGACCAAGTTTACTGACCAAGGAGAACAGGAGAACTCCAGCGCTAGGGCAATACTGCACATAGAATTCATGGCTTTTTTACCATGATTCATTAGTTTTTCAAAGTTAATTTTTTAACTGTTTTTTTTTAATTTTTCTTTTTCCCTTTTTCAACCAACATCTCATCAATCCCTTTTTTAAAAAAACATTTTTTATTTTTCATTTTTAGAGTCATATTTTATCCCTTCATAGTAGTTACCCTTATATTGGGCATATATATATAAGTTGTTCTCTCTTTCAAATTTTAACATAAAATATACCCTAAATCACTAGTGTATGGCTTTGTTCTAGTCTTTCGCCTGATCACATTCTCTCCCTTTTTTTTCTTTTTTTTTAAATCTTCTTTCTTTTTTCAAACAACTTCTATTCTTATCAATTCCTTTTATAAAATCTTTTATAATTTTCATCTTTACAGTCATCTTCCATCCCTTCATTGTATCAACCCTTATTTTGTACATATAGGAGTCTTTCTTCCTTTAAAATTTTAGGAGGCACTTCCTTCTAACAGACCAAAATATGCCCAAAAGCTACTGTGTGGCATTGATTTATGCACTAGCCTGATCATATTGGATCATATTCTGTTTTTTTTGTTTTGTTTTGTTCTGTTTTTGTTTGTTTTTGTCTTTTTCTTTCCCTTTTTTTTTTCTCTTCTTTCTTTCCCTTTCTTGTCCCCTGGTTTCAGGTCTTTTCTGATTTCTATAGAGTATATTTGCTGGAGATGTTGTTAACCTGTTAGCATTCTGTTGTCTCATTCATCTATTCTCCTCTGGACAAAATGACAAGACGAAAAAAATCACCTCAGCAAAAAGAACAAGAGGTAGTACCATCTGCCAGGGACCTACTCAGTACGGACATTAGTACGATATTGGACCTAGAGTTCAGAATCATGACTTTAAAGATATTAGCTGGGCTTGAAAAAAGTGTGCAAGTTATTAGAGAAACCCTTTCTGGAGAAATAAAAGAACTAAAATCCAACCAAGTCGAAATCATAAAGGCTATTAATGAGGTGCAATAAAAACTGGGGGCGCTAACTGCTAGGAAAAATGAGGCAGAAGATAGAATCAGCGATATAGAAGACCAAATGATGGAAAATGAAGAAGCTGAGGAAAAGAGAGAGAAAAACTACAGGATCACGAGGGCAAAATTAGAGAGATAAGCGATATGATAAGACGAAACAACATTAGAATAATTGGGATCCCAGAAGAAGAAGAAAGAGAGAGAGGGGCAGAAGATATATTGGAGCAAATAATAGCAGAGGACTTCCCTAATGTGGGGAAGGAAACAGGCATCAAAATCCAGGAGGCACAGAGAACCCCTCTCAAAATCAATAAAAATAGGTCAACACCCCGACATCTAATAGTAAAACTTACGAGTCTCAGAGACAAAGAGAAAATCCTGAAAGCAGCTCGGGAGAAGACATCTGTAACCTACATGGTAGAAACATTAGATTGGCAACACACCTATCCACAGAGACCTGGCAGGCCAGAAAGGACTGGCATGATATCTTCAGAACACTAAATGAGAAAAATATGCAGCCAAGAATACTATATCCAGCTAGGCTGTCATTGAAAATAGAAGGAGAGATAAAAAGCTTCCAGGACAAACAAAAACTAAAGGAATTTGCAAACACGAAACCAGCCCTGCAAGAAATATTGAAAGAGGTCCTCTAAGCAAAAAGAGAGCCTAAAAGCAGCACAGATCAGAAAGGAACAGAGACAATATGCAGTAACAGTCACCTTACAGGCAATACAATGGCACTAAATTCATACCTTTCAATAGTTACCCTGAATGTAAATGGGCTCAATGCCCCAATCAAAAGACACAGGCTATCAGATTGGATTAAAAAACAAGACCCATCGATATGCTGTCTGCAAGAGACTCATTTTAGACCCAAAGACACCCACACATTGAAAGTGAGGGGGTGGAAAACCATTTGCCATGCTCATGGACACCAAAAGAAAGCTGAGGTGGCAATCCTTATATCAGACAAATTACATTTTAAAACAAAGACTGTAATAAGAGATGAAGAAGGACACTATATCCTACTTAAAGGGTCTATCCAACAAGAAGATCTAACAATTGTAAAAATCTATGCCCCTAACATGGGAGCAGCCAATTATATAAGGCAATTAATAACAAAAGCAAAGAAACACATGGACAACAATACAATAATAGTGGGGGACCTTAACACCCCCCTCACTGAAATGGACAGATCATCTAAGCAAAAGATCAACAAGGAAATAAAGACTTTAAATGACACACTGGACCAAATGGACTTCACAGACATATTCAGAACATTCCATCCCAAAGCAATGGAATATACATTCTTCTCTAGTGCCCATGGAACATTCTCCAAAATAGATCACGTCCTAGGTCACAAATCAGGTCTCAACTGGTACCAAAAGATTGGGATCATTCCTGCATATTTTCAGACCACAATGCTTTGAAACTAGAACTCCATCACAAGAGGAAAGTCAGAAAGAACTCAAATACATGGAGGCTAAAAGCATCCTACTAAAGAATGAATGGGTCAACCAGGAAATTAAAGAAGAAATAAAAAAATTCATGTAAACTAATGAAAATGGAAACACAACTGTTCAAAATCTTTGGGATGCAGCAAAGACAGTCCTAAGAGGAGAGTATATAGCAATACAAGCCTTTCTCAAGAAACAAGAAAGGTCTCAAACACAGAACCTAACCCTACACCTAAAGCAGCTGGAGAAAAAACAGCAAATAAAGCCTAAACCCAGCAGGAGAAGAGAAATAATAAAGATCAGAGCAGAAATCAATGAACTAGAAACCAAAAGAACAGTAGAACAGATCAATGAAACTAGGAGCTGGTTCTTTGAAAGAATTAACAAGATTGATAAACCCCTGGCCAGACTTATCAAAAAGAAAAGAGAAATGACCTAAATCAACAAAATCATGAATGAAAGAGGAGAGATCACAACCAACACCAAAGAAATACAAACAATTATAAGAACATATTATGAGCAACTCTATGCCAGCAAATTAGATAACCTGGAAGAAATGGGTGCATTCCTAGAGATGTATCAACTACCAAAATTGAACCAGGAAGAAATAGAAAACCTGAACAGACCTATAACCACTAAGGAAATGGAAGCAGTCATCAAAAATCTCCCAACAAACAAAAGCCCAGGGCCAGATGGCTTCCCAGGGGAGTTCTACCAGACATTTACAGAAGAATTAATACCTATTCTCCTGAAACTGTTCCAAAAATAGAAATGGAAGGAAAACTTCTGAACTCGTTTTATGAGGCCACCATTACCTTGATCCCAAAACCAGACAAAGACCCCATCAAAAAGGAGAATTACAGACCAATATCCTTGATGAAATGGATGCAAAAATTCTCACCAAAATACTAGCCAATATGATCCAAGAGTACATTAAAAGGATTATTCACCATGACCAAGGAGGATTTATCCCTGGGCTGCAAGGTTGGTTCAACATCCACAAATCAATCAATGTGCTACAATACATTAAGAAAAGAAAGAACTAGAATCATATGATCCTCTCAATAGATGCAGAAAAAGCGTTTGACAAAGTACAACATCCTTTCTTGATCAAAACTCTTCAGAGTATAGGGATAGAGGTTACATACCTCAATATCATAAAAGCCATCTACGAAAAACCTACAGCGAATATCATTCTCAATGGGTAAAAGCAGCTTTCCCCTAAGGTCAGGAACGCGGCAGGGATGTCCGCTCCCACCACTGCTATACAACATAGTATTAGAAGTCCTAGCCACAGCAATCAGACAAAAGAAATCAAAGGTATCCAAATCGGCAAAGAGGAAGTCAAACTCTCACTCTTTGCAGATGATATGATATTGTATGTGGAAAACCCAAAAGACTCCACCCCAAAACTGCTAGAACTCGTACAGGAATTCAGTAAAGTGGCAGGATATAAAATCAATGCACAGAAATCAGTGGCATTCCTATACACCAACAACAAGACAGAAGAGAGACAAATCAAGGAGTCGATCCCATTTACAACTGCACCCAAAACCATAGGATACCTAGGAATAAATTTAACCAAAGAGGCAAAGGATCTCTACTCAGAAAACTATAAAATACTCAGGAAAGAAATTGAAGAAGACACAAAGAAATGGACAAACGTTCCATGCTCACGGACTGGAAGAACGAACATTGTGAAGATGTCAATGCTACCTAGAGCAATCTACACATTCAATGCAATCCCCATCAAAATACCATCCACTTTTTTCAAACAAATGGAACAAATAATCCTAAAATTTGTATGGAACCAGAAGAGACCCCGAATAGCCAGAGGAATCTTGAAAAAGAAAAGCAAAGCTGGTGGCATCACAATTCCAGACTTCCAGCTCTATTACAAAGCTGTCATCATTAAGACAGTATGGTACTGGCACAAAAACAGACACATCGATCAATGGAACAGAATCGAGAGCCCAGAAATGGACCCTCAACTCTGTGGTCAATTCATCTTTGACAAAGCAGGAAAGAATGTCCAATGGAAAAAAGACAGTCTCTTCAACAAATGGTGTTGGGAAAATTGGACAGCCACATGCAGAAGAATGAAACTGGACCATTTCCTTACACCACACACAAAAATAGACTCCAAATGGTTGAAAGACCTAAACCTGAGACAGGAGTCCATCAAAATCCTAAAGGAGAACACAGGCAACAACCTCTTCGACCTCAGCCACAGTAACTTCTTCCTAGAAACATCGCCAAAGGCTAGGGAAGCCAGGGCAAAAATGAACTATTGGGATTTCAACAAGATAAAAAGCTTTTGCACAGCAAAAGAAACAGTCCACACAACCAAAAGACAACCAACAGAATGGGAGAAAATATTTGCAAATGACATATCAGATAAAGGGCTAGTATCCAAAATCTATAAAGAACTTATCAAACTCAACACCCAAAGAACAAATAATCCAATCAAGAAATGGGCAGAAGACATGAACAGACATTTTTCCAAAGAAGACATCCAAATGGCCAATAGACACATGAGAAAGTGCTCCACATCACTCGGCATCAGGGAAATCCAAATCAAAACCTCAATGAGATACCACCTCACACCAGTCAGAAAGGCTAAAATTAACAAGTCAGGAAACGACAGATGTTGGCGGTGATGTGGAGAAAGGGGAACCCTCCTACACTGTAGTTGGGAATGCAAGCTGGTGCAACCACTCTGGAAAACAGTATGGAGGTTCCTCAAACAGTTGAAAATAGAGCTACCATACAATCCAGCAATTGCACTACTGGGTATTTACCCCAAAGATACAAATGTAGGGATCCGAAGGGGTACGTGCACCCCAATGTTTATAGCAGCAATGTCCACAATAGCCAAACTGTGGAAAGAGCCAAAATGTCCATCGACAGATGAATGGATAAAGAAGATGTGGTATATATACACAATGGAATATTATGCAGCTATCAAAAGGAATGAGATCTTGCCATTTGCAACAACGTGGATGGAACTGGAGGGTGTTATGCTGAGTGAAATAAGTCAATCAGAGAAAGACATGTATCATATGACCTCACTGATATGAGCAATTCTTAATCTCAGGAAACAAACTGAGGGTTGCTGGAGTGGTGGGGGATGGGAGGGATGGAGTGGCTGGGTGATAGACATTGGGGAGGGTATGTGCTATGGTGAGCACTGTAAATTGTACAAGACTGATGAATCACGGATCTGTACTTCTGAAACAAATAATGCAATATATGTTAAGAAAAAAAAAGAAGAAGTTAGCAGGAGGGGAAGAATGAAGGGGAGTAAGTCAGAGGGGGAGACGAACAATGAGAGACGATGGACTCTGAAAAACAAACTGAGGGTTCTAGAGGGGAGGGCGGTGGGGGGATGGGTTAGCCTGGTGACGGGTATTAAAGAGGGCACATTCTGTGTGGAGCACTGGGTGTTATGCAGAAACAATGAATCATGGAAAACTACATCAAAAACTAATGATGTAATGTATGGTGATTAACATAACAATAAAAAGTATTAAAAAAAAAAAAAGCAATTCCCGCTGTCCAACCCTTACTTTGTGCCAGGCACTCTTCTCAGGGCTTTGAGGCTATTAACTCATTCAATCCTCCAAATAACCTTGTGCAACAGGCCTCTTATTGGCATCCCTTTCAGACAAAGCAGGAAACTGAGGCATAGAGAGGTTAAATCACATAGCTAGCACGTGGCAGGGCTGGGACAGGAACCGAGGGCTCTGGGTCCTAGCTCCGGAGTGACTCGCAATCAGTCCGCTGTGCTGCCTCAGTGAATGTTCCCAACGCCCCTTTGAGGTATGTCTGGTTACCACTCCCATTTCATAGAAGGAGAAACTGAGGCCAGGAAGGAACAGCCACTTGCCCAAGGTCATGGTCTGCCTGACACCAGTGCAGGGGATGTTCTGGACCCCTCGCTTGTTTGTACAAGGCAAAGTGGGTGGGGCTGTGAGGAGTGAGGGAAAGATTTGCGAAGGGCCCAAATGTCATCTTTTTTCTGATAAGAAAAAGGCTATTCTAGCTGTCAGACCATAAGCAGCAACCTTTATGTTTACCAAGCACAAAGGGCAATTAAGTGAAACAAAATAAATCTTCTGGGCCTCTGTCGATGGGCCTTGCAGGTCTGCGGTCTGGGGCCTGATTGACAGGACACATTACATTCAGGAACGGACTGGCCTCTGACATTTCCTTGATGCCGCCCTGAAGCATGAGGGCCCATCTCTTAAAGCGCCCCTGCCTGCCGCTCTCTGGGCTTAGGGATCCCCAAGGTGGGGGCGCAGAGGGGAGGGCAGTGCAATGCTTGACTGCGCCAGGAGGTGACGGCCACCTTCACGGTGAAGATCACAATTCCGATCACGATGATGCCGTGATGGTCGGCACACTTTGCCAGTGGAGGGCTCACGGCTTCAACACTGTCAGTAAGGCGGGTCCCATTGTGGTCACCATCTGGGTGTGCAGGGGCTTGCAAGGAATTTCACAGAATGGCCCTATTGGAGACTCAGAAACCAGAGTCAATGAGAGGGGACAAGATTCCCCGGTCCTCTTGTCTGCAGACAGATGTGGCTGCTCGGCTGGCCCCTCGGTCCTGGTATGTTTGCAGGAGAGACCCTGCCCCCTAGGACTGTCCCTTCTCCCAGGTAAGCATGAGAATGACTTTGGCAGTGGGGAATACAGACTGGTTTTGGGAATTCTGAAGTTTGCTGGGAAAGGCCCTGGAAAGTTGGGTTTGGGCACAGCTCCTCCCCCTGGGAGTTGGAAGCCAGGTCATTCCATGAGAAGGTGAGCATGGCCCCGTCCCTCCCTTGCGGGGAGGAGAGCCTCTGGTCTTCCTTGACTCCTTGTCCAACCTTCATTCACGATGGTCCTTCCTCGGCATCTCAATTGTCCCATGTCACCATCAGGATGGTCCACCCCATTGGCACGACCAGCCCCTGTTTTCAGTGCTGCCCTACAGATGGAGCCTGTTTGTCTTTCATGGTCCCATTCCTGATGGTGGGCATTAGGGATGTGACATGTAGGTGCCCAGGTGTTGGAATTTGATTCTGTGAACGGATTCATCAATTGATCAATCGGTGACAACTTCTGCCTCCATCTGGAAAGGCAGCATAAAACTCGGACCAGAGTCAGAGGGGCCCGGCCTCACATTCCTGGTGTCTGCAGAAATGAGTGTGTGACTCCGAGCAGGCTGCTTAACATTCTGGGGGGAATTCGGTAGAGCTGTGAGAAGTCAAAGAGACTAAGCGTGTAAAGTACCCAACCGCACACCAAGCACACGGGGTTCTCGATGGATGTCAGCTCCTGACCATCTAGTTACAGTTGATGCTACTTCTGGAGAGGATGCTGATGACAACAAGGATGAAGGTGATGTCCTCCAGACATCTCATGCCACAGTCTCAGAGGAAAGACGTGAGCTGTCATGTCCCTGGCATCTGCTGGTTTGTATTTTCTCAGTCAGGCAGAGAGTAAGGCCATCTTTGGTCAGTGGGGGCATGAGGGGTATGGATAGAGCTTGAAGACAGTGGGGCTGGGAGAGCAGAGGGGGCTGAGCATGCACCAGGTCCTTTCCTGGTGTCACTGGAGAGCCTGAGTTACTGTGGCGTCACCTAAAGTGATTGCTCTTTCCAGGCTCTTCCTCACATGTGCTGTTGGTGTGGGCTGATGTGCCATGCTGGACCAGACTGATGACACCCCACCCTCTGCCCTTCAAATGCCACAGACATTCATGATGGCATGGAAATCCACCTAGCTGTGAGCCAGCCACTCCACTGTGGAGACCAGGAGGCAAGGTTTCTATGACTCAAGAAGAGGAACATTCAGGTCCCTAAGTCCAAACATCCAGGTGTGTTCTGTCCGGCTGAGCCCCCAAAGCAGGACCTACTGGTCGTGGAATTGTTATAGAATGGGGAAGGATGCGGGTGGGAAGCCAATACTTCTAAATCATGACCACAGATGCCATGGTGTCCCTCCCTCTTGGAAAGGAGTAATGAAAACTCTCACACCACCGCCCAGTGTTGGCTCCAAAGAGGCCATCGTGCTTCGTGGTACTAAAACAGAAGTCTGGAGACCTGAGTTTGAATGCCTGCCTCTCCATCACCTGGATGACCTGGGGCAAGTCACTGCCATCCAAACGTCACCTTCTTTGTGCTTGAAATGGGTAAAGGTCCCAGCTCAGACCATCTCACTAGGTTTTTAGGGACGACCAAATGAGATAAAGGGTGTGCAGGACCTTTGAGAGGTGTAAAGTGCTGGGAAAGCACTTGCTTTATTAATAGCCTGTCTGTTCTCTCTGACAGTTACTTAAGGAGGAGAAAGAAACCCATTATGGAGAACTCCTCCCCTCCCAGCAGCCAAGCATAGTCCTCAGAATCTCGGTACTTGTGCTGAAGTATCTACCCAACATAAAGTAACACTTAAGGAAAAAAATATGATAATGATAATGAGGAAGAGGAGGATGGTAATGAAGAACAGGGGGTGACTGAACATAACTATCAGGATGTTTTCAGCAGCAAGTAATTGACTGAAAATGGCTTAAACAATATGACAATTTGTAATCTCATGCAACTGTTGTGTAGTGGATGAAGAGGGTGGGTTTCAGGTCCAGTATGATCCAGGATTCAACAATACCACCTAAAGCCAATGTGTTTCCCTCTGCCATCCTCATTGTGTGTGGGTATTGCGCTGCCTGCCCTCCCCAGGGACTCAAGACAGTGTCCGTGGTTCTAGCTTTATGTCCAGGACATTGTAGGGGCAAAAACGGAGGAAGTGCAGGAAACAATGTAGGAAAAAGAAAAAGGGGCCACCTCTTAAGAAGGAGGATGATTTTACCAAGAGGAACTCCAGAACTTTCTCCTAACTGGACTCTTGCTCACTGGCAAGGGGGAAAGAATTCCCTTTGCTGGGAATACAGTGCTGTCCAATACAATAGACACCAGTCACATGCGACTACTTTTTAAATTTAAATATAATTCATATACCATTAAATCACCTTTTAAAAGTGTTTAATTCAGTGGATTTTCATATATTTGCAATGCTGTGCAATGATCACTACTAATTCCAGAATATTTTCATCATCCCAGAAAGAAACCCTGTACTCATTCCCTCCTCCTCTTATCTTTTGGCAACACCTAATCTACTTTCTGTCTCTGTGCGTTTGCCTCTTCTGGACATTTCATATAAATGGAATCATATAATATGTGATCTTTCATGTCTGGCTTTTTTTTTTTTTACTTGGCATAATGTTTTCAGGTTTCATCCATGTTGTAGCATAAATCCATACCTCATTTCTTTTTGTGGCTGATTAATACTCCATTGCGTGTATATACCAGAGTTTCAATGTGCTGTGTTTACCAGTTGAAAGACAATTGGGTTGTTTCTATTTGGGGGCTATTTTGAATAACGCTACTGTGAACATTCGTGCACAAGTGTTTGTGTGAATGTGTGTTTTCAATTCTCTTGGGTGTAGGCCTGGGAGTGGAATTGGAATCTGTTCTCTTATCCTTCATAGAGAACTGTGTATACTAACAGTAATAAAAATTTGTTGAGCATTTAAAAAAAAATAAAGCATTTGAAAGAAGCCAGGGGGAAACAGGGGGAGGGGAAGGAAGAACACACAAATCCAGACAGAATACATTGCTGGGTCACGTGTTACCTCCATGTTTAACTGTTGAAGGAGCTGCCAAACTGTTTTCCAAAGGGGCTATATACATCATTTTACATTCCTGCCAGCAATGTAGGAGGAGTTCAATTTCTCCATATCCTTTCTGACACTTACCATTTTTTTATTATTATTATTATCAGCATATACCTTTTAAATTGTAAATTGATATTAATTAAACTTAAATAAAATTTAAAATTGAGTTTCTCAGTGGGACTAGCTACATTTCAAGTACCCTGTAGCCACATGTGACTACTGGTTACTTTTCCACATGGTGAAGCACAGGGCATAGCTCTCACCTCAGGAACTTCTGTTGGATGAGCCCTGGTAAAGGCCAGTCAACATCCTCCCACTGGAGCTGGAGACCAGGTCAACTTCCCCTGCTGCAAGATTTCCAGGTTTTAGGGAAGGAGGAAGGAGGAAATGAATGGCAGGAGGCAACCAATTGTCTTCCTCATTAACATTTTACATAGGCCTTCATCATGTATTAAAAAAAAAAATTCTGCCTGCACATCTTTCCCCACTATCCTTCTTACAACCATGTATTATTGGTCTTATTTTGTAGTTGAGGAGGTTAGAGCTCAAAGAAATTCAGTGCCTTGGAGAAAAATGTATTTAATTCTGTCCTTTCCCACCCCAACTCCCACCTCTCCCATCTTCTTACAGACCTAGCAGATTCCATTCCTAAGAACTCTCTGAAAGGTGTCTAGTGTTCTGCA
This sequence comes from Eumetopias jubatus, assembly GCF_037043125.1. Classification (NCBI taxonomy): domain Eukaryota; kingdom Metazoa; phylum Chordata; class Mammalia; order Carnivora; family Otariidae; genus Eumetopias; species Eumetopias jubatus. The sequence goes on from NW_028274818.1 coordinate 92,139,507, forward strand.
GGGAGAGAATTAGAGAAGGAGAGACTAGGTCACTCAACTCCAAACTCATTTATCTGCCTAAAGATCCATTCACTCAAAAACTCACCCCTGGAGGCAACAAGATGACTAGAAAGCCCGGTCTCCCTTCCCCCATGGGAATACCAAACAAATAACTACAGACTGACTAAAATAACTTTATAGGAGCCCTAGACCAAAGATCGATGGCAACCAAGTGAACACCCAATCATAAAATAAAATAAAATAAGACAAGCCGATTCAAAATGGAAGGAAATTTCATGCAATTTTTCCTCAGTATTGGCCCATACCCTCTCCCATACAGTAAGGTGTAGTCTGGAAGAAGGGACTCAATTCCAGTTTCCCTCACTCAAGCCAGAAATAAGAATGGAAATTGTTTGCAACATCCATGCCTGCCTGTGGGCTGCCCAAGGGACTGGTTTCTGTCTTACCAGACTTGAGTTCAGACAGGAATGGTGGAAAACTGTGGATCTTAGACACTGCTGAAGGCAGCTGTGGGTGCCATGGTGCATGCAAACTGCAGGGGGATTGCAGACCCATGCAGAGCTTGGGGCAAGAAATTATAAACAGAGGAATATAATGGAATATCTAAGGCCCTGAGAAGAAACTTAGGTAAAGCATTTTAGGAAATTAAAGCATTTAATCAACATGGATGGAACTGGAGGGCATTATGCTGAGCGAAATAAGTCAATCAGAGAAAGACAATTATCATATGGTTTCACTCATATATGGAATATAAGAAATAGTGCAGAGGATCATAGGGGAAGGGAGGAAACACTGAATGGGAAGAAATCAGAGAGGGAGACAAACCATGAGAGACTCTTAACTCTAGGAAACAAACTGAGGGTTGCTGGAGGGGAGGAGTGTGGGAGGATGGGATAGCTGGGTGGTGGGCATTAAGGAGGGCACGTGATGTGATGCGCACTGGGTGTTATACGCAACTGATGAATTACTGAACTCTACATCTGAAACTAACGATGTGCTATAAGTTGGCTGATTGAATTTAAATAAAAACAAAAAACAAACAAAAAGCCATCCTGCTGTGTAATTAAAATACAGCCTCAAATCTGTTCTCTTATCCTTCATAGAGAACTGTGTGTACTAACAGTAATAAAAATTTGTTAAGCATTTTAAAAAAAAAGCATTTAAAAGCAGCCAGAGGAAAACAGGGGGGAGGGGAGGGAAGAACATACAAATCCAGACAGAATACATGCCCAGAAAAAAACCTAAGAACAACTTAAGCCATCACCATAGGCTGATCTCAAGGGTCAGGGAAAATCTTCCATGCCAGTGTGCACAGACTGAGAAAGAGAACTTTTTTCAAATGCCCAAATTTGAACAAAACACCACAAAGCTTAAAAAACAAACAAAACAAAACAAACAACAACAAAAGAGACAAAAGCATGGAAATTTGGTTCATTCAAAGGAAAAAATAAATATCCAGGGGCACCTAGCTGGCTCACTTAGTATAGCATCAACAGCAGACTCTTGATCTCAGGGTTGTTAGTTAAAGTCCCACACTGGGTGTAGAGCCTATTTAAAATTTTCTTAAAAATTTAATTTTTAAAAATTAAATATCCAAAAATAGTCTCTGAAGTTATCCATGAACACATGCATCAGACTTACTAGATCAAGACTTGTAAACAACTATCTTAACTCTGCTTATACGCCAAGACCAAGTGGAATTTATTCCTTGAATGCAAGAATGGTTCAACATATGAAAATCAATCATTGTGATACAGCATATGAAGGGGGGACCTACATGATCATTTCGACTGATGCAGAAAAAAATCTGACAAAATTCAATTCCTTTTCATGATAAAAACACTCAACAAACTAGGAATAAATTACCTCTACATAATAAAAGTCTATCTATGAAACACTCATAGCCAGCATCATACTCAGTGGTAAAAGACTAAAGCTTTTCTTCTAAGATCAAGAACAAAACAAGAATGCCATTTTCACCACTTCTACTCTGCATAGTACTAGAAGTACTAGCCAGGGCAATTATGAAAGACTAAGAAATAAAATGCACCCAAACTGGAAAGTAAGAAGCAAAATTATCTCTGTTTACTAAGAACATAATCTTGTATATAGAAAACCCTAAAGATGGCACACACACACACACAAAGCTGTTAGAAGTAATAAATGAATTCAGCAAGTTGCAGGATACAAAATCAACACATAATAAACAATTTTTAAAAAGTTGGAATTTTGTACACTAACAATGAATAATCTGAAAAGAGAAATTAAGAAAACGATTTTGTTTATAGTATCATCAAAAATAATAAAAAACCTAGGATAGTAGACCCAATTAAAAAAGAGTTTTAGAATTCACCAAAGATAAGCTTTGTTTTCCTTTTTCATTAAATCATTTTCGGCATCACGTTATAGATATTACCATTTGGGGCATTTGTGTAAATCAAGGTGGGCTTTTTGTTTTTCACCTTTAGAGATGTGGCAGTGATTGAAATCTTGCCTGAGACCATGAATTTTTCCTAATAGCCAGATGTCTATTCAGCCCAGCACTCTAAAACTATAAACCTCAGTTGTGATCTAAGCAAAGCTTAAATGGAAGTAATACTTGACAGTATTTCACTAACCTCTATCATGTACACACATGCCACTTCCTTTGATTTACTTTTCATAATTATTCATCCATACAGTAAAACAAATCTGTTACACAAAAATACAAATTCACTTTTCATCTACAAGTGGTAAACCCCATGTGTTTTTTCTAAAAAAAAAAAAAAGTGGTAAATCCCTTTCTGAATTTTATTATATTCGTTTTTACATACTACCTACTTTATTTTATACTTTCAATTCTATATTCTATATGAATCAATATCATATGATTATGATTATTATATGAATCTGTATATTTTTTAAAATTTCTTTGTTAGAGAGAGAGTGAGCAGCAGGGAGAGGGGCAGAGAGAGAGTGAGAGGGAGAATCTTAAGCAGGGTCCATGTTCAGCACAGAGCCTGACTTGGGGCCCTATCTCATGACCCTGAGATCATGGATCATGACCTGACCCGAAATCAAGAGTGGGATGCTTAACTAACTGAGCCACCCAAGCGCCCCTGTATAGTTTTTATTTTTAATGGCAACGTGACACACAATTTTATTATACAAACACACGCACATACACATACAGATACACACACTTCTATAAGGATTTCTCAATTTCAATCATATGATACATCCTTAATTTCTTTTTTTAAATATTTATTTATTTATTTGAGAGAGAGAGAGAGAGAACATGAGTGGGGAGGAGGGGCAGAGGGAGAAGTAGGCCCCCAGCTGAGCAGGGAGCCCCACTTGGGGATGTATCCCAAGACCCCGGACTACGACCTGGGCAGAAGGCAGACGCCCAACTGACTGAGCCACCCAGGAGCCCCCATCCTTAATTTCTAATTTTGTGTTGTTATTGATATCAAAGTCACTAACATCCTTGTAAAAGTTTGGACTTAGTTTATATTTTTAGGTTACTTTCTTAAGTAAAAATTGTATCTAATACGGCATTATTTGGTATAAGATGTGAAAATTTTCTATGACTCCATGAAGTATTTTTATATTACCTCAGTCCCTCAAGATAGTCAAATTACACTTTTGCTATCTGAATAAATTGGAATAATATTTCTCTTTTCAATAAAAAGAATAAAATAGGTAGGAAGAAACTTAACAAAGGAGGCAAAAGTTTTGAGAACTGCAAGATGCTGACAGAAGTTTAAGAGGACACAAATAAATGGAAAGACATCCCATATTCATGGATTGGAAGATTTAATATTACTAAGATGTCAATAATATCCAAAGTAATCTACATAGTCAATGCAATCCTTATCAAAATCCCAACAACATTTTTTTGCAGCTATAGAAAAATTCATCCTAAGGTTTGCATGGATTTGCAAGAGATCCCAAATAGTCAAAGCATCTTGAAAAACAAGAACAAAGTTGGAAGTCTCACACTCCCTGATTTCAAACTCACTACAAAGCCACAATAATCAAAACACTGTGGTACTGGCATGACGACAGACATATAGACCGATGGATAAGAATAGAAAGCCCAGAAATAAACCGTCACATATATGGCCAAATGATTTCAACAAGTGTGCTAATACCATTTAAGGGAGGAAAGGACAATCCTTTCAGTAAATGTTTAGCAAAGAGAAAACTAGATATCCACATTTTAAAAACAAAGAACTTGGCCCCTTATTTAAACCATATACAAAAAGTAACTAAAAATGGATCAAAAACCTAAATGTAAGAGCTGAAATCCTAAAATTCTTAAAAGAAAGCATAGGGGAAAATCTTCATGAGATTAGATTTGGCAATGATTTCTCAGATATGACACCAAAAGCACAGACAGCAAAAGAAAAAAATAGGTAAATTGAACTTTATCAGAATTTAAAATTTTGTGCATCAAAGGGCCCTAAAGATTTGCACATTCTATATCTGGGAAGGGATTGATTTCCAGAATATATAAAGAAGTCTAACTCAAGAACAACAATAACAAAAAAATAAACAACCCAATCAAAAAATGGGCAAAGGACTTGAAATAGACATTCTCCAAATAAGATACACAAATGGTTAACAAACACATGAAAAGGTGCCTGACATAATTAATCATTAGGAAAATGTAAATAAAAACCACCATAAGATACCACCTCATACCCGTTAGCATGGCTACAATCAAAGAATGAGAAAATAACAAGTTAGTGCGGATGTGGAGAAATTGAAAGCCTGGAGCATCGTTGGTGGGAATGTAAAGGGATGCAGCCACTTTTGAAAATGGTACAGTGATCCTCCAAAAACTTAAACCTAAAATAACCAGATGATCTAGCAATTCCACTTCTGGGCATGTACCCAAAAGAATCGAGAGCAAGGGCACCTGGGTGTCTCAGTTGGTTAGGCATCTGCCTTCGGCTCAGGTCATGATCCCAGGGTCCTGGGATCGAGCCCCTCATTGGGCTCCCTGCTCAGCGGGGAGCCTGCTTCTCCCTCTCCCTCTGCTGCTCTCTCTTTCTCTCTGACAAATAAATAAATAAAATCTTTTTTTAAAAAATGAATCGAGAGCAAGACTATGAGCAGATATTTATACATCCACATTCATAGCAACGTTATTCTCCATACCCAAAAGGTAGAAGTAACACATGTTCACTGACAGATGAATGGTGGAACACAATGTGTTGTATACAGACAGTGGAGTATTTGCCTTAAGAAGGAAACTGACATGATGCTATGATGGAGACAGATTTTGAGGATGTTGTGCTGAGTGAAATAAGGTAGTCACAAAAGGACAAATATTGTAGGGTTCCTCTTTCTGAGGTTTCTAGAATAATGAAATTCATAGAGCCAGAAAGTAGAATAGTGGTTTCCAGGGGCTCAAGGAAGGAGTGGAGGGGACATGAATATTTAATGGAGACAGAGTGTCGGTTGGGAGCAATGACAAAGTTCTGGAGACAGATGGTGGTGGTCACACAACACTGTGAATGCAGTTAACACCACAGAACTGCACACCCCAAAATGGTTAAAATGGTCAAATTTACGTTATATATATTTGATCACCATTTTAAAAATCTAGTCCCCTTAGAGTGCTTTTGCATCCACTCAGTCATTCTAGAAAGACAAATAAAAGTATTCAAAGGCAGATAAAATAGGAGGGAGGAAAGGTACCCACAAGGATTCAAATGAATCCTACCTTTCATAAAAATGTAGAAACACTGATACTCAGCAGATAAGAGAAGCACTCAGATATATTGGTTTAAAATATCCTTAACACGTTAAAAAATGATGAACAAAAATGAAACATGGGCAGATGCAAAGATCCCAGAGGCTGGTGTGTTTTAGGTCCACTAATCATTAGGGTAATTGATCATTAGAGAAACTGCTGTCTTGTGACAGGCCCCACCAGGCCCACTCCTGATGATGCTCCTGCCCAAGAGTGGGGCAGCTGGGGGTCGGGGAGGAGGGGGAATGTGGGGGGAAGTAGGCAGGGCATGTGCTGTGGCCAAGTCCGGTGAAAACAGCTATAGGAGGAGAGCCAAAGGGTCAGGGATGTTGGATTCACCAGAGCCATGGACATGGTTTCCATGGCTCAAGATGAGTTTCTCCTCTTCTGGGCCCAGCTTCCCCTCACCAAGGTCTCTGTCAGTTCCCAGGAGGGATATTCACTAGGAAGATCCCAGCTGGCAACGCGGACACCCGGGACCCATCCTGGCTTTGGCTTGGTGTCACTGCTGATGGGGAAGAGGAACTCTCCCTTACTCTTTGCTGAGTGAGGATGCAGCTAATGAGCATTGGATGGCTTAGACCATGCTGCAGAAACAGAGGACCAGCGTGGAGAAGTGATCTGCTCAGTCAGGCTGAGGGAGGATTTCCCATTTTGGATAGGTGGTCAGGGATGGCTTCCCTGCAAAGATATTTGATGGAGACCTGAGGGGGGTGGGGCAGAAGCAAGCCATGTGGCCACACGCAGGGAAAGCATCTGGGTGGGGGGACGGCAAGGACCATGCCACAGGTGGGAGAGTTTGCAGGCACATTTGAAGAACAGGAAGGAGTCTGGTGTGGCTGGAACAAGAGAGCGGAAACAAATGAGCAGAGGACGGGGCTGGCTGTGCAGGGCCACGCAGGCGGAGGTAAGGACTTGGCTTCCACCCAGAGTGAAAGGGGGAGCCGCGGAGTTTCTGGGAAAAGGACGGGTGAGATCTGGCTCAGGCTTACCCAGAATTCCTCTGTCTTCTCTTTGAGACCAGACCATGTTACTGATCAAAAACAGAAAACCCAGGTGGGGGGATGACTTGTACAAAATCACACAGGATACTGGCAGCCGGACAAACCACGGGAAGATGAGCCAGAGGTCCCCCTGCTCTGGATGCCAGAGTGGCTCTGAGCCCTTCAGGGCTGAGTGCCAAGGTCTGCCTGGCAGACTTCCTGTTGTCGCACTTGACTCTCTCCCACCCCAAACCTCTCCTCCAGGGAAGAACACACAGCCACCTCATCTCAGAGACCACCCATCTCCTGCCTTTGACGGTGGGACACCTAGCCCAAACCAGCCCTTAGGAGATGTGAATAAATCTGAATGCACCCGTTGAACAAGTTTGGGTAGGGAATAGGATGTAGACTTCTGACCTTAACCTCAGTCAGTAAGGATGAGAAAAGATTGCATTTTTTGAGCAAATGCACAACCAGTGTGCACAAACACAAACCTAGGCTCCATCCCTCCTCCCCACCAGCCTGGGCAATGTCTCCACCCCACTGGGGAGAAATTGGCACTTGGGCTACCCCGAGGGGGGCGGTAAAAGACACATCATTCAATAAGCCGAACTCTGCCACCTGCTAGCTGATGATGCCAATCCCGTTTGTTGGCCCCTGTATTAATCTCAGCTCACTTGTCCCGTGAAATGGAGATTTAAAATGCCAGCCTCGTTTATTTTATAACTAGCAGTTTGTACCTCTTAATGCCCTTCCCCAATTTCACCCGTCCTTCCACTCACCTCTGCTCTAGTGACCACCAGTTTGTTGTCTGGTTTATTTGTGTGTTCGTTCATTTGTTTATTTTTTAGATCCCACATATAAGAGAAATCCTATGGTGTTTGTCTGTATCTGTCCGACTTATTTCATTTGGCATGTTTTCTAAGTCCATTCATGTCATAGCAAATGATAAGATCTCATTCTTTTTCGTAGCTGAGTAATATTCCATTGTATATCTATATATATTCCATTATCTATCTATCTAGATATAGATACCACATCTTCATTATCCATTCATCTATCAATGGATACTTGGGTCGCATAGCATAGGGAATACAGTCAATAATATTGTCATAACATTATATGGTGACAGATGGTGATGACACTAATCGTGGTGAGCACTGAGTAACATATAGAATTGTCAAATCACCATGTGGTGCACCTGAAACTAATATAACATTGTAACTATACTTCAGTAATATTTTTTTTAAAAAGTCCTACCCCTCAATAAATAGATAGATAGATAGATAGCCTCATAAGCTTGTTGTAGGGATTTAACGATGTAAGTGAAGGTTCAGGAAGCAATGCCCCGTCTCCAGCAGTTGCCCATGGCCACAGTAAAATCTCTTTCTCAGGTCCCCTGTGTAGAATGCAGGGGCCTCCAACTCCTTAACTCTTCCCCACCAGCACACTCCCCACATGGACTTCTTGATATCTGAATATGACTGTCTCTGGAAAAAAACATTCAGAGACATTAAATTGCTTGGGCTCCTTATATTTCCTCCTTTCTCTTCCCCAACTTTCAAGCAGAGCATGGCAGGAACAAAACCAAAGCTTCCCTGCTTTGGAAACCCCTCTGTCTTCTGTGTTCCATGAAACCCAAGCCCTTAGGAAAATGGGATTCACTGGCAAGGTCAAAGTGAGAAACAGGAAGGACCAGGATTTCTGCCAGACTGAGAGAGGTAATAAAAGCAGAGATCCGTGGATCCTGGAGCATGCGTGACCTGACGCCTACTGACAGACAGCAAAATCCAAGTAAGGAAGGTCTGCATGGTATGTCAGGGGGAAACCAGATTCACAATTTACAAGATTCCCATGCCTAGCTTGGCCACTGAGAGCCACCAGACCCCAAGGGGTCACTCAGACAGAGATGGTGAACCCCTCATCATCAGTCATCCACATGATTGATCAAGCAGCAGACAGCCTGCTAAAACATCAGTGGGCTTCCCCAAATTCCTTGACACCATGTAGGACCCCAGAACATGAATGAGATAATACCCTGTATTCTTCTTTAGGAAACCTCCCTAAATCGGTTGGGAGTAATGTTCAAATGGGAGGGCTCAAATTTGGAAATTAAGTTGAGTTATACAAAAAAGGAGTTCGATCTCATGCCAGAGTTGCATTTGTGGATTGAGATTCACACCTGCTGCAGGATTAGACCCTATGGCTCCCCATTGCCCTGGAAAATCACACCTCTCCACCATCATAAAAGTCTCTCCACGGTCTGGCTTCTGTTCCCTCCCAGCCTCATATTGCACCACCCCCTGGAGCCGACATACCTGCCAGCTATACTAAACGACTTAGAGCTCCCAGAGGTTCACGTCATGCGCTCTTCCACTTCCATGATTTTGTCTGTTTTTCCCTTTGCCTGGAACACCCTTACACACTGAGGCCACCCTGACACTTCCTACTGTCTTCTGAAAATCAGCTCAAACATGAGACCCACTTGGGATCCAGGATGAATTAGGGACCCCCCCTTGCTGTTCCTACAGCATTAATGTCACTGCCGTATCGTCGACCAAAGTCTGTTGCAATTGTTGACCCAGCCATCTCCACCACTCTGAGCTCCTTGAGCACAGAAATAACGTGCTTTGCCTTCTTGCACCCCCAGTGTCTGGCACAGGGCCTGGCACCAGATGCGCACGTGGTAAATGAAGGAATCAATGAGTAAAACAAACGTCTCTGTGTGTGCCTCAGTACCCCCGTTTGTCAAGCTAGGAAAGCAGACCAGACAATAACTCTGACATCCTGTGACTCCATGAATCTGTGTCTGGTTGATCGAGCCTTTAGCAGGGTTCGGAACAGATTGTTATTAGCTCTTGTGAGTCAGGCGGGAGGGGACAGGGATACAAGAGGGGACATATCCATACTTATCTTCATACTTATCAAAAGAGGAGTTACTGACTCATGGAACTTAAAAGTCCAAAGCTTCTGGGCTGGTTTAAGGCAAAACTTAATGCAGGGGCTCAAATGGCATGGCTAGCACCCTAATTTCTCCATCTCCCGGCTCACTTCTGGATGCTATTTAAATTCTTTGTCAAGTTCTGACTTTGGTGGGACAAGATGGCAGCCCAAACTCTTAGCTGCCTGCCCTCCCTTGTTAAAATCAGTGGGAGAGCGTGATCGACACCCCCAGTAGCTCTTGCTGACTTTGATTGGTCTAACCTGGCTCTGGTGCCCATCCCTGAGTCAGTTGCCAAGGACAATGGGACTGGCAAAGGCGTGGATCGTGTGACTCCACCCATGATGTGGAATGTAGAGTCACTATGCTGCCTGGGGACAGAAAGTGAGGTGTGGTTCCTCCAGTGGAACTCGGAATCTGTCTGTGCAGCATGGGGATACTATGTAGACAGCCAGGTCTCTACACTCTCACTCTAGTCACTGAGCTCCTCCCGGCAAGGATGTGGATAATAGAAATCCCAACTCCATCAGCAGTTCTGGAATTAACCTGGATGCTCCAAATCCATCCTCCAGGAGGGGGGGCAACCCCCACATACCCATGAGCTCCCAGAATCTTAAGCTTTTCTGATTGATCCCTACACCCTCCTCCTCATTTCTATAGTGTTAAATCCTGCTCTGGAATCAAACCAGGAGCTTCCAGTGCACCTCCCCACTACCCCCATCTCACAGTGGCTTAATCTTATCTCCCATGTCTGAGTATCTGTCCACCCAGAATGGACCAATCACCTAGAATAATGGTGTTGCCCCCAGTTCACTTAGAGACCACTTTCTGGATTTACCCCAATGCCCAGCCCAGATGACCTTTGGATGGACAATAGATGTTGGGTGGTGGCCACCATGCTGGAAGTCAATCAAAAGCAGATTCATTTGTCCTAAATAAACCCCACTAATTCCTACTGCCTCCTTCTCGTGGCCAGCTGAGCACCCAAGGTTACAAGAAGACATAGGAGCACATTACAGCTGCAGACCCAATGGGACATCCTCTGGCTTCCCTTGGCAAACATTCATTCATTCAACAGCATGGCTTCCCAAGAATTTTTCAGTTTAGAGAGGGAAGTGGATATTTACCAAACAGCTATGCAAATGATTGTTTAATTTCAACTGTGCCTGGCACTCAAAAAAGAAGGGTACAGGTTGCTCTAAGAACATATAATTTGGTCTAAAAGATCTCCCTGGGGAAATTATATTGAAGCTGGAACCATAAGGTCAAGTAAGACTTAGCCAGGTGAAGAGTGGGAAGATGAGTGAGACAGAAGCAGCAGCTTATGCAAACATCCTGGGGCTGAAAGGTGAAGCCAGGAGAAGAGGACCAGGCTGGGAGGTGTACTTAAGTCAGTATCTTCCAGAGATGTAAAGTTTTTAAATTTCTACATCTCATTTCATTAGAAATGGAGTATCTCTGTAAAGCAGCCAAGACTGATTTTTTTTTTCACCCTTTCTTTCTTATTCTCATACAATTCAGACTTCAAACAGCCATTCCCCACACTGCCTCGGGGCACCTAACCTGGAGCATCCCTGAAAGTCTGCCAATTATACTAGTCCACTTATTAATTCCTCCACCGATAGGGCTCTAAGAAGCAGTCAGGTGCCTAAGGGAACTGAGAAGTTGCTCTTACAGCAAACCCTCTTCCGGGCACTGCCCATGTGTTGAGTCCATGGGTGTGATCTTGCTGCTCCCAAGCACTTAGTAATGCAATGTCTGAATGTCTTTCCCATTTAAGGGGGAGGAAAAACAAGGTTCTGTTAAAACACACACATACACACACACACACACACACACACACACACACACTGCCACTCAAACTCTCTTCAAACATGCTGTCACGGGCTCTGTCCCTCTCTCCGTTGATGTGATTTGAATGCTGTCACAGCACCAGTCAGATCCCCCGCCCTGCTTGGCTGCCTCGGCGACCTCCATTATTTATGACAGGGCGTGAAATTGATTGTGGTTGAAAGATCCACACTGGAATCAAATGAACTCTTCAATTATTGCTGCACAAATAAATCTCTGTTTCCAGAGTTCCCCTAGGGAGCAGGCATCTAACCCTGGGTTCAAGGTAATAGATATTTCTGGATAGCAAAGTACAGGTGACTCTATTGTAATGATTGTCAAGTGATAAGATTCCCAGGGTCAAGCGATTCTTTCTCTGCCTCTCGGCAACCCCCCCCCTTTTAACAATTCTGAAGGAAGCATATTCCAACAGTCTTCCTGTTGTGTGCCTACATGGCCTTTCCCCCGCTGCTGGGGGCATGACAGATCTTTCCATGCTGCGGGCTCTGGTCATTTCCAACCCTTTTCACAGGAAATATGCAGTGAGTGTTAATGGGGTTATAGAAAGATTAATGGAGCTTTCAGGGTGTTTGGGCTTGGCTGGTATTTCTTCCACAGAAAGCGATCAGCTCAGGAAAATTTAATGATGAGACTTAACCCATTAAGACAACAAAAAGACAACCTCCACCCATCCTGGGCTTAATCTTATCTCCCTTCCTGATAATGCAGAGCCTTCCTGGATAGGGAAGAGAAGCAGAGAGCCCGAAGACGCTGAAGGCTTACTGTGGCATGCCAAACATGGAGCTGGGTAATCTTCACAAACATCAGGTATCAAAAACCAGTGATCATGGGCTGCATTTGACTGAAAGAGGCATTTTGGTTGGTATGCCCAGTGTTTGTGGAAAATAAGAATTGGTCAATTTCACATATGAAATCTGACTTTCCTGGAAATGACACATCTGACTAGACCATACCTGGATCTCCCCGTGGCCCCATTGGGCAGGAACGGAGGGATATCGCCCCCTATAGGTGGCCAAGGGCAAACACCTTCAGATAAGCCTTAGTCCCTGCCTGGCCCCAGTTCATTAATTCACCTGCCTGGACACTGTGAACATTTGAATGTGCAGTCCCTGACATTTCCCACCTCATCGCCTTGTCACCACGACCAACATCTCCCCTTAGTAGCTGTGACCACATGCTGTCCCAGCACAGAGAAGACAGAGGTTAATCTGTCTTGTTGTAGATCGACCTCATGACAGCGTCTGGCTTTTTGGGACCAGGACAAACAATGTCTTAAGTCTAGACAAAAAAATAACATAACATAACATAACATAACATAACATAACATAACATAACATAACATAATATACAAATAATAATAAAATAAATTAAATCCTTATTTTTTTATTTCCCTTGCAATATTTTATAATCCCCTCCCAATTTCGACCTGTCATGTCACCACCCTCATGGTGCCCATCTTATGGACCAGTTTGGGGCTGCTGGGAGGGACCAGGAGAAGACTGGGAAGGAACCAAGTCCCTTAGACTTTCAACACCTGCATGCCTGCCGTGGGTCCAGGGGACTAAGCAAGTTATCTGGAGAGATGGAAGAACCAAGGCCGTCACTGATCTTCTCCCCTCAATTCAGAGGTGTTGTCCTTGCCACTCACATCCAGAAATCTCACCACCTTCTTGTAGAATCTTGGTGTTCCATGCTATGCAGTGTCTCGTACCCACGGAGGAAATGGTAAAGTCTCCGGCTATGTCCAGGTGATCTTAAGGTCTTATGACTAAAGGTTTCACTTGCATCCCTCCCTGTGTTTATTACCAATAGAGTCAACTAATAACCGTGTCACACAAGACCACGTGGTTTACTATTGTCTTGATGTCATGCCACGCCTCCATTCCAGGAGCAAGAACATGGCGAAATCAGGTCAGTTTACCTTTTAGAAGTAAATGCACCGTGAAGCCATGTATCAGATCCTTGTGCACAATTTAAGTTGGCTAAGGTGAAGCAGACAGAGCTGGGGGTCACTCTGAGCCCTCAGGGCCCTGAAGTGACCTTACGGGGACAGTGGACAGAGAATGGCCCCTTTCCTACTCCTTGGTCTTGGTCACCTACATTTCCAGGAAGCCCTGGTTGAGCTCATAACTTCACAAGGCTATCTATGAACATGGTTCTTTCGCTACCTTCCCCTGCCTCTTTCATAGGACCTCAAAGACATTTTAAAAGGCCAAGAGGAGAAAAGTTACCATATCCCATTCTCTACATTGGGATACCTCCAAATCTTCCAGTCAAGCCCAGAACTGCCCATGGGCATCACTGCAGACACCAAGAAGTTACCTGTCTCCAAACAATGAAATGTACAACCCAAGGGTACTGTGGAAAAACCTTCATGACAGAAGGCAATCAGTATGTTCTTTCTTTTGCTCCCCTGTGGATTGGGCTAAAGTTTATTTAGTACAGTTGACCCAGGAACAACATGGGTTTAAACTGTATGAGTCCACTTATATGCAGATTTTTTTCAACAAATATACCAACAGCACTGTAAATGTATTTTCTCTTACTTATGAGTTTTTCTTAATAACACTGTCTTCTCTCTAGCTTACTTTGTTGTAAGAATATGGTATAGAATATATACAACATACTAAAACGTGTTAACCAACTATGTTATTGGTAAAGCTTCTGGTCAACAGTAGGCTATTAATAGCTATGTTTGGGGGGAGTCAGAAGTTATAGTGTGTGTTTTTAACTGTGCAGGGGGTTGGCACCCCTAACCCCCCTGTTGTTCAAGGGGCACTCATATATGCACCACGGGTTCATTTTCTATGGCTTTCTCTTCCAAACTAAGATGTTCCCACCCTAGTTCCTATCTTGCCAGCCACAAGTCTCCCCAAACGTGGATGGGCAACAAAGAGGGAAACCCATGGATTGTTCAACTTTTCTTATGCCTCATTACCCCTCCCCCCAACTACTTATGAGGACATTAGCACCTGTTCGGAATGCTCTTAATTATATTTCTTAATGATTTTTTTCTGGAATTGGGTGATCTCTTTCATCATCTACCACAGTTCAACAGATATGCACCAATTTCTATTCCATAAGATCCTGTAAGATAGATGCCTATGCCACTAACAAGCTGTGTGACTGTGGGCAAGTTACTCAACCTCTCTGTGCTTAATTACCTCCTGTGTAAAATGGGAATTAAAATAGTAACTATACCAGAAGGTGGCTATGAGTATTAAATACATAACCAGAACAGTTCCTAGCACACCTATAGGCACTTACAAGTGTTTTTATCATCTTGCCCTGCAGAAGTTCCCAGTCAAGTGAGGAAGAGGTGAGATACAGGGAAACTGAGGGAGCCTGAGGAGGCAGCCCCAACCCAGCCTTGAGGGGAGAGCGGCAGATCTAGGAAGGGATCCCTATAGAAATGACACCCAAATCAAATCCTTAAAAGTGAATGGGAATTAGTCAGGGGGGCTAGACCTGGGAAGAGCATTCCTGGCAGAAGGAACAGCCTCTGTAAAAGCACAGAGACTGAAAGGGTCGTGAGCCTGGGAGGGTTAATTTCACTGTATCACCTCAGATTGAGCCCAGGGTGCCCAGGTCAAACACCACCGCTAGGTGTGTCTGTGGGTGTTTCCGGACAAGATTAGCATTTGAATTCATGTCTCAGTAAAGCAGATGGTCCACCCCAATGCAGGTAGCCAGCAGCCAATCCATGGAATAAACAAAAGGCGGAGGAGGGAGAAATTTGTCCCTTTTTTCCTGCCTTACTGTTGAGCAGGGACATCTCATCTCATCTTCTCCTGCCTTCGGACTGGGATTTACACCTTTGGCTTCCCCAGTTCTCAGGCTTTCTGACTTGGACTGAATTACACTACCGGCTTTCCTGGGTCCCCAGCTTGCGGATGACAGACCGTGGGACATCTTAGCCTCTGTAAACACATGAGCCAATCCCTCCAATAAAATCTCTCTCTCCTTCTCTTCCTCCAGATAGAAGATAGATAGATGGATACATAGATAGATAGATGATAGATGGGTAAAGATAGATAAACTGATAGATGATAGATAGATAGATAGATAGATAATAGATAGATGATGATAGATAGATAGATAGATAGATGATAGATAGATAGATAGATAGATAGATAGATAGATAGATAGATAGATAGATGATAGATAAAGATAGATGGATAGATAGATGGATAGATGATAGACGGATACATAGACGATAGATGGATAAAGATAGATAAATGGATAGTAGATAGATGGATAGATGATAGATAGATGGATAAATGGACAGTTGGATGGATAGATCTACTGGATGGATGGATGGATGGATAGAGAGAGATAGATAGATGATAGATAAAGATAGATGGATAGATAGATGGATAGATGATAGATGGATAAAGATAGATAAACTGATAGATGATAGATAGATGATAGATAGATAGATAGATAGATAAATAGATAGATAGATAGATAGATGGATAGATGATAGATGGATACATAGATAGACGATAGATGGATAAAGATAGATAAATGTATAGACGATAGATGGATAAAGATAGATAAATGGATAGTAGATAGATGGATAGATGATAGATAGATGGATAGATAGATAGATATAAAAATCCCATTGGTCTGAGAACCCTGACTAATATAAAGATCTGAACAGGGCTGCAACAACCTCCATTTTGACCTCAAACTTTCTAATTGATTAAGTTCTTTTCTGCTATCTCTTAATTCTGGCAAAACACCCTGCACACAAAGCAGGGAACCCAAACTACCACCTCAAGCAGTAAGGACCGCCCTGAGCCAGCAAGACCCCCCCGTGAGTGACCCTGAGACAATAATAATTTGACCTTCACTGCCCACCTGCACTACCCACCCACCTTGGTCTCACATTTTCCTTAAACCTGGAAGGACTTCCAGCACTTTGGAGACTGTCTTTGAGATGCTAGTCCACCGTCTTTCCCTGGGCTGGCCTCACGGAAATAAACCCCTTTCTCATTTCCCCGCTCATCAGCTCTCTGCCTTCGGATTTTGTCAACAGTGAGTGGCCAGACCGGGTCTGTTGGGGACTCCCAGAGCTAGGTGCTCTTGCATCACTTCACCCGGTCGACAGACCAACTAGAATTACAAAGTACAGCCTGGCAGAGCAGAGCTCCTGAGGGGTGTGGGGAGAGAAGGGTCTGGAGATCCTGCAGGGGCCAGCTGGTGCGGGCCTTGTGCACCATGCTACACAGCTTGGCTCTTCTCCTGAGGGCAAGAGGGCCTTTTGGAGAGTTTGGAGCTAGTGTGTGACCTGCTTGTAGTGTAAAGAGGCTGGGAGGAAGCAGGCTAGAGGCAGGGAGGCCAGGCGTCAAGCTGGACCGGCTCCCAGGTCGGGATGACAAGGACTGAGTGAAGCAGAATTGGGGCCACCAACTTGCTCTCAGGCCTTAGCAGCCTTTCTCCAGTTCTGGCAGCTTTGAATCTCAAGAAAATATTCCCTTGCAATTCCCCTCTCCTGGTCAGAAACATGGGGAAAGGGGCTGAGGTTGAAACACTGAAAACCAGAGGTTCGGAATCCCCGAATCCCCGCCTGCGACCATACATAGATCAATGCCGGCTTTACAGATGGGGAAACTGAGGCACAGGCCAATAAAGTGACTTGCCAGAGCTCACAGAGTTGTGCAAGTGAGGGACTCGGAGGAAAAATGCCTGGTTATCAGTTACTGCTCAAGAGTCAGCTTTGAATGAAGGTAGTTCCACTGTCATCAAGCCTCAGGGAAGCCTTGTGGCCATCCTGTGAGGTCTTATTTTTTTTTAAGATTTTATTTATTTCAGAGAAAGAATGAGAGATAGAAAGCACGAGAGGGAAGAGGGTCAGAGGGAGAAGCAGACTCCCCGCCGAGCAGGAAGCCTGACGCAGGACTCGATCTCGGGACTCCAGGACCATGACCTGAGCCGAAGGCAGTCGCCCAACCAACTGAGCCACCCAGGCGCCCCATCCTGTGAGGTCTTAACAGTGTTTCTCCACCAGGGATGGAAAAGCCGAGGCTGTGAGCACGGGGAGTCTTAGCGTGGAGAAACAAGTCATATTCTAATATTCAGGCTCATAGCCAGTGTCCATCATCCGGCATCCAGCGTGTATCAGGCAGAATGCCACAGGCTTTACACCTACGAACTCGCCTAATCCACCCCCCCAAAACCCTCAGGAAAGAGAACCAAGGGCAAAGAGGATGGACAGGTCACTACTCTGAGGCTCCACGGCCAGGGCTGAGGGGGGGACGTGAAGCCAGGCCGTCAGA
The DNA here is from genome assembly GCF_037043125.1 of Eumetopias jubatus. NCBI lineage: Eukaryota > Metazoa > Chordata > Mammalia > Carnivora > Otariidae > Eumetopias > Eumetopias jubatus. Next base: position 92,157,309 of record NW_028274818.1, read on the forward strand.
CCCCAGAGCCTGTATTCCTTGGGGCTCTTTTTGTTGGGTGTCACATGGTGGTGGAAGCAGGCAGGCCGTGAGGGCTGACCCACTCTCCTGCTCGGGGTTTTCCAACTGTGCACACGTGGGACCTCATTACCAACTTCACCAGCATGTTTTTGGGCAGCCAACCCCAAGGGGTGGGCTTGGGGTACTAGGCGCCTCCTTGGAAGACCCTGAAGAGCATTCAGAGTCCAAATCAGGGAGCTGGAGATGCCAGCCCGGTTAGGAAATGCCCGCTGGGCCTATAGACAAAGACAAAAGTTAAAGGTAATGTGTCCTAGACTTTAAATATGGAACCTGACAGCCAGAAGGCGAGAGGATTGGTGCTGGGCCCCTGGGCCCAGGCACTCTCCTTATGCTACAAGCCCGTTTCATTCATTCACCTGCATGATTCCAAGCCCTAGTTAGTTTGTCACAGTGGTGCGTCAGTTATCACGCTGTTAACCGGTATTTCTGGTTTTCTCCTTCAAAGGATTAAGTACAGTGAACTTGGCCAACTCCTTCAACTTCAACAGGGCCACATGATTGGTCCAATGGAACGTGAACAGAAGTGACTCCCGACTTCTGGGCAGAAGGGTTTAAGACTCAGGGTGAAATCGCCGCATTTCCTCCCCCTTCCCTGGGGAGTGGCCACAGCCCGGGTTGTGGTGGAGAAAGCTCCATCAATCAGCCTGGATGCCAGAGTGAGCATGACATTGGGGCCTGGCCCCAGCTTGACCCCCGATGGACCTGTAGTGGGAGCAAGAAATCAACCCTTGTCATTGTAAGCCACCTCGGAAGGGATCAGGCTGGCCTGTGACTGCAGCCTAGCCCAGCCTGTCCTGATGGACACAGGGGGTATGAGGACAGTGGTACAAGATGGCCCTGCCCGCAAGGTAATCACAGTCCAGTGGATGGGAAAACGAGTATATAAATACCAGTTACCCCAGTCAGATTTCTGAGGATCTATCTCAATTACTGCACACTCCTACACCAAAGTGCTCATGCTCTCCCGTGACACACACGGCCACGGGGGGCTGGCTGGAGGGGACATGGACATGTGAGTGTAGTTCTCCGATGAGAACAATGAGTTCTCCTCCAAACACGGTTTCCTGAAAGGCCCATCGCGAGGATGTGTGGCTCATCTGGAAAATACATTATTCTCTAGCCGAGTGATATGGCCCCATTTATCCTGGAGTCAAGAATCACCCTGTGGGCAGCTATGTATACTCCAAGGGAAATGGGATATTGATTTGCAATCTCTTGGACACACACACACACACACACACACACACACACAGAGCCTCCTTCAAAACAGTGGCTTCTAGCCACTTTGTCACCAACACTTTCTTATTCTTTTCTTCTTCTTCTTCTTTGGAGCCATATTTGGAAAGACATTTTCTCCCAATCAACTGGTATATAGGAAGGAATAGTTTCTTCCTTCCAGCTAGGTAATGTCCCCTTTTCTTGAACATCATCCCAGAGTTTTAACCCACAGTCCTTACTCACCAACTCGTCTTTGTGTTACTCAGTGTTGGTGATCCACAAACTTCAGATGCTTTATAAGCACTCCTGGGTCCCGGCCCCAGACATTCTGACCGGCTATGTCCGAGCTGGTGCCTGGGACTCTGCACTTTGGCACAACCACACAGGACACTCCGGTGTTGGTAGTGGGTGGGCCAGAGGGAAGAAGTGTTGGTTCTAATGCTGCCACAAAAAGGCATTGCACATTCCTGGTCTGGTGGCTGCCGACGGTCTGAAGACATCCACTGGCTCCCCTGAGCCCCACTGGCAAAACTCTACCCAGATCCCCATCAACTCTCTGTAGGGCCACCATGTAGGTTCCTAAGTGGTCTCCCTGTCTCTAGCTCCCCATCCCCAACCCATCTCCCCACCACGGCCCCACATCCAACATGGCGCCCTAGCCGCCAAGCCTCCCTGGGAGCCGTGTTGCCTACCATAAGCCTTTACTGAGCACTTATGCTAGGCAGACATAATGCTGAGCACTTCACATCTGATGTCCTATCTAGTCTCCACAAATCCCCATGACATAAGGGCTACTTTTATTCTCACTCATGGGAAAGGAAACTAAGAAGCAGATAGTTTCAGTAACAGACCCTCCCTTGATGTTTACAAGAGGAGACCTTGAGCCCAAAACCCACACCCCTTCTTCTCTTTCCATCCTGGTTCCATCCCATACTTGAAGGGGCTTCATCATGCCTGTGTGTGGACACCCCAGTTTGCACACCAAAGTTTCATCTGTGTCTCCCCCAAACCACAACACCTTGGCCACTTCTCAGCAGTGAGAATGTGCCAGCAGCATGGTGCATCCTCAGGGGGTGGTCTTGGTAAAGGGGTCCATGTAGGCTCTCGGAGTAGGTTAGAGGATGCTTGGACAGGAATCACAGGTGGCTTGGTCTAGAATAAGGCAGCTTGGGTTCTGGGAAGGCACATCCCCTGGACCCCACTGACTCCTCACCCCATGTAGAGGGCACAGCCAGAGAAGGGCCACAGCAGGCCCTCCACGACCCTCTCTGCCAGGTCTAAGGGCACTGCTGAGAAGGCGCCACAATGGTGGGGTGACTCCAAGGCCCATGATCTCAATTAACATTTCACTCTTCTTCCTCCCTCCATGTTCAGACTGCTCAACATGGAGTTTGGTCAGTTTGGTCTGGGCTGCCCCGGGGCAGCTTCCTGCCTGGACCCTCCTTCCTCCACGGACAGAACCCATTCTCTGTGTCAGACCCAAGCTATGATTTGTCAATTCTGAGCCATGCCATGCTCTCTCATCTCCCTCTGGCTTTGTGAGCTCTACGTTTGAAATGTCTTCTCTTTGTTTTTCACCTAGACAACTTCTATTTACTTAAAGCTCAGATCAAATGTCCTCTGCAAAACCTTTTCCAGTTCTTCCCCAGCCACCCCAGGGCAGGATTTTAACCCCCTTATGGCTGCCATCACATGAAACACACATTACACTCTTGATGGACCTGAAGCCCTCAATAATCACAGAAACCGGCACAAAGTCCGGAATGCTCAGTACTGTGTAAATGTTTCTCACAAGAATCATGCTAACCCTGGTGACAAATAACTCTTCACTGCTTCCAAAATCCAAATAGTTTTCAAGAGATAAAAACCTATCTCGTGTGGAAAACCCCAAATGTGTATATCCTAAGCAGAAAAAGATGTTCATCCTTAGCACACACAAAAAAAGATAAAGTACATTTATTTGATGTGAGAAAAATGTTAAATGAAAACAGCATTATTACAGATCAAAAGAGAATGTTCAATTTAAAATTACTCACCTAAAATATATATTAAATATAGGGGTACTCCTAGAAAGATATGTGATATTATATGTGCCAAAATATTAAGTGTCATTCCCCTCAGCATGCAGGGCCAGGAGAGTCATTAATGTCTTGCTTTAATGAACAGTTAGATTATTTTGTATTAAGAATATTTATTTTATGTTTTAAAAATAAAGGTATATTCTTGGGGTGCATTTGTGGCTCAGTCGGTTAAGTGTTTGCCTTCTGCTCAGGTCATGATCCCGGGGTCCTGGGATCGAGCCACACATCGGGCTCCCTGCTCAGCAGGGAGTCTGCTTCTCTCTCTCCCTCTCTCCCTCTGCCCCTCCCCACTGCTTGTTCGCTCTCTCAAATAAATAAATAAAATCTTTAAAAATATATAAAAAAATAAAAATAAAGGTATATTTTAAAATCAAGTGGCACAGAGCTAGAAACCTCCTGGGAATGCCAGCTTTGTTGGAAGGTGTGAGTGCCTCCCTGAGTCAGTGCTTTGAAAATGCCACTCCTCATCTGTAGGCAGCAACCCCAATCACCAGCAGATGAGTGGATAAAGAAAATGAGATATCTATAGACAATGGAATATTATTCAGCTGTAAAAAAAGAATGAAATCTTGCCATTTGTAACAACATGGATGGACTTTGAGGGCATTATACTAAGTGAAGTAAGTCAGACAGAGAAAGGCAAATGCTGTATGCTCTCACTTATATGTGGAATCTTTAAAAAAAAAAAGCTCATAGATATAGAGAATAGACTGATAGATTGATGGTTGTCAGAGGCAGGGGGTGAGCAAAAATGGGTGACAGGAGTCAAAAGGTACAAATTTTCGTTATAAATAAGTCCTGGAATGTAATGTACAGCACGGTGATGATCATTAATCATACTGGACTGCATATTTGAAAGTCATGAAGAGAGTAGACCTTATAAAATTCTCATCACAAGGGGCATCTGGGTGGTTCAGTTGGTTAAGCATCTGACTCTTGGTTTTGGCTCAGGTAGTGATCTCAGGGTCGTGAGATTGAGCCCCACATGGGCTCAAGATGGAGTTGGCTTGGGATTCTCTCTCCCTCTCCCTCTGCCCTCCCCTCCCCTGTGATTGCACGCTCTCTCTAAAAAAAAAAAAAAATAGTTCTCATCATGAGAAAAAATAATTCTGTAACTATGTCTGGTGGTGGATGTTGACTAGATTTATTGTGGTGACCAGTTTGCAATGTACACAAATATCAAATCATTATGTTGGACATCTGAAGCCAATACAGTGGATGTCAACTCTATCTCAGTAGAAAAGTACATACGCCCTCCTCGTTGTTTTATTCTCCAACTGCAATCTCAGATGTAGAACAGAACGAGACCATGTGTCTTCTATTTCTTTTAAGGAAAGCGAGATTCATGGTCATAGTCTTACAAGCACAATGACATCATCATTATCGGCTGACATTGACTTTGTGCTCCACAGCAAAATCTTAAATCCTGTTACCCGTGAAGTGTTCTTTCTCCAGCCCCCTCACATCCACCAGGTGAGTTAGGAATGTTTTGAACCTAAACATTTGCCTTTATGTGCACACTCCTCGGATCTCATCAGGCTTTCCATTTTGAAACCCGGGTTGATCCACCAGGCAGCAGAAGCAACCGGTGTACACTTTGGGGATTAGGCTAGGGAACCTGGACCCTCTCCTCACCCAGAAAAGCCAACACTGATCATTTCTTTCTTTCATTAGCAATCTGAATTTGGCCAAACATTTACCTGTGGCCCCGTCTGGGAGAGCAACTTACAAACGGCTGGGAATCTCTGACTATATTCCAAAGCCAGAGTAAGTGCAACCTGCACAGGTCAGTCACCGTTGTTCTCTGCCTCCCCAAGGGCCCAGCTGTCGAAGATCCCTTTCCTACTGTCACCGCAGACAGCTGGTTCCTGGCCCTCCAGCCAATATTACTTAAAGAAATCCACATTTGACTCCCCAAAGAAGAGAAATATTTAAGGTTCAAAATCTCTGACACTGACCCTATGGAAGGGTGACAGACCAAAACTGATAGGAGCATGAGCTTTGGGGCAAATGCTGGATTTGACTCCTGGCTCTTGTACCTGTTCAGCTATGTCACTGTTGGCTACCTACTAACCTCTCTGAGTCTTCACACCCACATCTGTGGAGAACTAGTAATACTATGTCAGAGGGTGGTTGAGAGGTCGAGAGGTGGTTGATGATATAAAATATGTCAGACCCTTGTCTTAGGCTGACTTCCCCCAGAAATAGAGCCTGAGGTGGGGGTAGAGGGGGGCAGAATGGAACGAGAGCAGAAAGAAAAGCAAGTTTATGGTCTCAACCCAAGACTACCTTCAGCCTGATCCCACAGGGAGCTCTGGAGCACACACTGAACCGCAGAGCTAGTCCCAGATTGAGATAAGGAAGGCAGCCTGGGGCAGTCAGTCACTGGCTGGTGGCAAGGGCAGCTGAGATGCTCCCTTTCACAGAAAAGGTGGCTCCCATTCGGCCAAGTGAGGTGGCTTCCATTCGGCCCAAGTGGCAGCTGTGAGCTGTGAGCAGCCAGCACCCACAGCAGCTGGAGGGGGGTTGTACAGACAGTGGAAGGTTCTTGGCGAGGCACCAGGATCATCCATGACAAAACAGAGCCTGGCAAGTGTAAGTGTTCATTTGATGGTGGTTACCGTTATTATTTTAAATCGTCCTCACAATTTCAGGCTAAGCCAGTTTCACGTCCTGTAGCAGAAACCATGGCAGATCTTAAGCATCTGTTTTTGGCCCCGAGACCTGAAGAAAGTGAAGACCCGGTCCGCAGTGATAACATAATGACAGGAAGAAATTTTCCCTCCTCTGATGTGGAAACCAAATGCCCTGAATTGCCCAACATCAGAAACCTCAGAAAACCCTAACAGGATGTTTTGACATATATAGTTCAGGCTTCAGACAACCGTTTCCCAGTGGAAATACTGTGTAAAGAAGAAGGGAAGGTTTAGGAAGTCGAAATGACAGGACAGATCAATTTGAGAAGCTTAACGCGTAAAGCTTGCTATGCAGAGCAATTATACTGAAATGACAGTTTCTCCAAGCAAATTTTCTTGGCCCTTCTGGGGCTGCAGGAAACTGAGGTGTTCTCCCCGAGTCACTAGGAAAATAGCCTGGTGCCATCTGTGCCCATCACATCTAGGGCCCAGACTTCAGCAGAGCAAAGAGCTGCAAATGCAGGGCTAAGCTGCAGGGCAGCAAGAAGAGGACACCTGCGCTCTGCACCTCCTCTGTCTCGCGTCCATGCATCTAGGCCACCTAGGGACTGATGACCCCCGTGCATAAGCCTTGGTTAGGACCCTCCCATGGATTCCAACCTCAGATATCCAAGAGTCTACTTAACATCTCCACTTGGGTGTCCAACAGGCGTCACACAGTCAACACGACCAAGGGGACCTCCTGATGTCCCCCCTGCTTCGTCCTCCCCAATTCCCCCATCTCTATATGGGACAACTCAGTTTTCTCAATCGTTCTGGTCCAAAATAGCATCCTCATCTCTCTCATTCTCTTGCATAGCACATAGCTAACTGGTCAGCAAGTTCTGCTTGCTCAACCTTCAGAATCTACCCAGAGTCCGACCACATCTTGCTGTCACCTGAGTTGTGATCCTGCCTCACTGGGATTCTGCAACAGACAACCCCTTCGGTCTCCCCATAACTGCCCCTGCTCCCCCTGAGTCTGTTCCCAGGGGTGCTCTTAGACTCTGTTGGATCAGGCGACCCCCCTGCCCAAAGATCTTCAGTGGCTCCCTATCTCGCTCAGACTAAAAGCTGAATTCCTGGCAGTGTCCCCCGGGGCCCTGTATGCTCCTGCCCCCTCTCTACCCCTCTGATCTTTTGTTCTACTACACTTCCCCTTGCGCTCTCCGTTCCAAACACACCGGGCTCCATGTTCTTCCTGGCCAGGCCAGCCCTGTGCTAGCCTCAGAGCTTTGTCCTTGCTGTTCCCTCTGCAAGGGGCACTCTGTCTCAGACACTGGTGTGACTGGCTCCCTCGGGCCTTCCTGTAAATACCACCTACTCCATGAGGCGTTCCCTGCCACCCCATTTAAAGTGTGCCCCCATCCCTGCCCCTCTTCCAATCTGCCTTTTCTGCTTTACTTATTCTGCAAATAAATGTTGTCACCTGGAATATCTTCTACTTCACCTACTTACTTTGTTTTCTGCCTTCCCTGCTAGACCACCAGCTCCGGAAAAGGCCTGCCCTGGGTCTGTTTTAATTCACTGCTGTATCCTCAGCAGCATCCAGTAAGTAGTCAACACTAGATAAATATTTCCTAAATAAATGGAGGACTAAACTCACTTATACACTTCTTGGTAAATTGATTCCCTTTTTAACATGCATAAATTCATTTGTAAAGTAAATGTATATCTAGATTGTAAATGAACCTGCATCAACAGTTGTAGAGAGAAGTTATCTGGCAAAAGAAATTCAGCGCCAAGACAATGCTGATATGAAATCTAGCTAGATATTATAAATGGCCCAAGTCTCTAAGCCTGAGGCATAATCTCTTTTCTAAAAAGAGAGATTAGCAAGTGTTTAAAGATGCGCTAGCACCAAACTCCGACTGTTTTTTAACTAATCAAAAGAGTCAATAAAGAATGGAAGGATAAAGAGCTTTCTAATTCTTTGATTCACTGTTAACTGGTGTTGGGTCTGTGTATCATCTCCTCCACCACCCATAAATACTGAGCATCCCACACTTCTGGAAGCAACGAAATAGATATTAATGACCTTCAATTTCCCAAGCGTCCATTCCTCCCACAATTTCCCCCATCTCTATATAGGACGACTCAATTTTCTCACTCGCTTGGGTCAAAAACAACATCATTGTCTCCCTTACTCTCTTACCTAATGCATATCCAATCTATCAGCAAATCCCTTTTGCCCTACCTTCAAAATATACCCAGACTCTGACCACATATCACCGCGTGCCATATCCTTTTCCCCGTTGATTGGTGGGGGAGGTTCTGAGGCCGGCTACACATGGATCGTGCCCTGAAGACATTCACAGTATGGTTGAGAGATAGAGCATGTGTGCAACTCACGTGCATGTAACAGAGAGTTTAAAGTTGTAGACTCCACAAGGAGTACAAATCGTGTGCGATTGGGACCTGTGGTTCATTAGGGTAATGTACATTCCTCATGAGAATAATGGGCTTCCTTGCATGCTGCCGTCGGGGGCTTGCCGTGTGATCTGCTTTGTCCAGTAAGATGTGAGTGGAAGAAACAGTTTGTGAATTCAGAGTCAGGGCCTTCAGAAACATTACACATTTCAGCTTGCCCTCTGGGAGCAGCCAACCTCTTTCTGGGGAAGAACATGTCTCAGTTAGCCATTGCCATCACAGCCTGAAACACATGGCGAACTGCCCCACCAACCTGCAGATACAAGGGCAAGAAACAAATGCTTATTTTTATACATTGCCAAGTTTTGGGGCTGTTTGTTATGCAGTGTTGTTGTGGTGAGAGCTGACTAAGATAGAAACTAACAGGAAGGAGAGGTGACTTTGATTGGAAATCAGTCAGGGATACTTCCCAGTCAGGGTGGCACTGCAGGTGGATTTCACCCCACACTTAGTGCTCACAGCAGTCTCGCTGGGCTGCAAACCAATAAGGTGTGAGAAGAAAGTACCCCAGAGGAGCCTATGCCAGGGATCTGAAAACACCTCTGAAAACTGCTATAACCTCACAGCCCCATAGAGGATAAGGGGCCAGAAAGAAGAAGAGAAGGCTGATGAGGGTTTTCTCCTAAGTATTTGGTTGTTGGTGTTTGTTCTTAGGTGACTGCTCCTTTGTGTATTTGGGAGAGAAACTGCCTCTTCTTCCTCGCCTGTCCTTCAAGTGTTAGGGTGCTGTCTTTGTCCCTGTGCTCCCCTTTCTTCCCAGAAAACCTGCTACTGCGCTGATCAGAGCGAGTGCCATGAGAATCTATCCTATTCTGGGTCCCCCCCCACCCCCAAAGAACTCACGTGCAGGATGTTGAGAGGTATATTTGAGAAAGCAGGAGCAAGGGTGTAGAGGGTGAGGAGAGCTTAGTGAAGGGTCCTCTGAGGGCAGGAGACTACTATCGGCAGCTGGTGTTGGGTCCTCCCGGGAACCCTCTGAGGGCCCTGTAGAATGCCCCTGGGAACTGTCCCACCAGGGAATGAGAAGAGGGAGGCGAGGCATTGACCTGCTACCTCTTATCCCCCTTTGGTTGAGGGTCTCCCCAGCGATGTTAACCTCCCTCCACCACTTCCTGGTGGCACCTGCCCTGAGCTGAGGGGCCTCCACTGAGGCAGCAAAGCAAAGAAACATAGCAGCACAAGCTTGAGCAGGGACACTGGCCACAGGCATGGAATGTGTCCCCTCTGAGTGCGTAAATCAAACATGCCGGGGACGTGCCTCAGTACCTCCCAGGTGGCTGCCACAACTGAGGGCGGGAGGCCTTTTTCCTGAGGGACCCACACACACCTGGGATTCAACAGGTTTCAAGCTATGTCCTCGTCCCCTCCCCCCACTCCTACACTTTCCCCCAAGTTCCTAAGCTCAGGCAGTGAATGGCCCACCATCCCCTCCATTTTGGAAACTTCAAAGGTATCATACATCTCTACCTCTCCCCCACCTATCAGATTAAAATAGGGATCTGAGTCAAAGCCAGGCTTTTTCCCTGGCTGCCCTTACCCCATTCTGCAATTCACCATCCCCCAACACCCCACTCTGTTTTATCACAGCATGATTGCTCTCTGAGATGCACCTGCTTATGACCATTGACATGTTAGTGATCTGTTGTCTACACCTGGAATGTACGTTCAGAAAGTAGAACCTTCTCTTTCTGGTTCACACCTGCATCTCCAGTGCCTCAAAAGATCCCTAGCACATGGTTGGTGCTCAGTGTGTGTTAAGTGAACAGGTGGCCCATGGGCAGAGGGTCCCACAAGGCTCACCGTGTGGTCAGCAAGGCAAAGGTAAATCAGAAACCTCCCAGTTTGTTGTCACTGGGTCTGTCCCTTTCTGGCTGGTCCCACGTAAGATAAGGCACATGTGTGGTAGGAAGTCTGCACCAACCCCCAGGACAGGGAGGAAGGCTGTGGAGAAGACAACTAAAGAATTCTGTGCAGAACATCCAAGTTGGAAAAGTCTGTTAAGACCACTGAGGTTCAGTACATTACTTGTTTCTTTCTTTCCAGCTGTACAATTTCACATCTCAGTGAACTTGCAGGGGGGTGTCTGAGCAGTCGACAGCAGTAACTCCCAGCCTTGCCCCATCTCCCACCCACTCCCCCTCCACGCCAGAGCCGTGGCCTCCCTGCCTCCCCCACCAGCTCCTCAAGGACACTCACCATCAATACTGGACCCGAGGGACCATTTCTCTAGTTGGTGCAGCCAAGACTTCCTCCCCGAGAGGAGAACATAAAGATTAACTAGGTGAGGAAATTTTTCCCTTGGCTCTGAAGCTGGAGACATTTGTCTCATACAGCACATATTCTCCAGGAGACAGGCTAAATTAAAATACTAATGGACTGCTGTATTTAAAATATATTTACCAATGATTAACAGCTCAGTGGGTGATATATGTCTCAATAATTTCTTATTACAACGTGGGAAAACCTCAATAAATATTCTCAGGGTAATTAGCGGGTGTTTGTGTAACATTCAGCTGTGTTTTCCTGCACACCCAGAAGGGTGTCATTGTGCCAGCCAGACCCCTCCTGTGTACAGAGAGGAACCCGGCCCACACGAGACACCAGTCTTGACAGAAGAGAGGGCCCAGCCCTTGGGAACTAGTCCTCCTGCAGATATGTCTGGTTTTGGCCACAATACTGCTGGGTAGGTTTGAGAGGATTATGCATTGTTAGCATTACCAAAAAAAAGAGTACCTATAAAAGTTTTGACTTGCTAATCAGAGAAAGACATGTATCATATGACCTCACTGATATGAGGAATTCTTAATCTCAGGAAACAAACTGAGGGTTGCTGGAATGGGGGTGGGGTGGGAGGGATGGGGTAGCTGGGTGATGGACATTGGGGAGGGTATGTGCTACGGTGAGCGCTGTGAATTGTGCAAGACTGTTGAATCACAGATCTGTACTTCTGAAACAAATAATGCAATATATGTTAAGAAAAAAAAAAGAAGATAGCTGGAGGGGAAGAATGAAGGGGGTAAATCAGAGGGGGAGACGAACCTTGAGAGACGATGGACTCTGAAAAACAAACTGAGGGTTCTAGAGGGGAGGAGGGTGGGGGGATGGGTTAGCCTGGGGATGGGTATTAAAGAGGGCACGTTCTGCATGGAGCACTGATTGTTATGCACAAACAATGAATCATGGAACACTACATCAAAAACTAATGATATAATGTATGGTGATTAACATAACAATAAAAATTTAAAGGGGAAAAAAGAAAAAAAAAGTTTTGACTCGCTGATTCTCTGACAGTTCTGAAAATCTGGATACAACAAGCTTCCCTCCAGAGCCACTCAGCGGGGCCTGAGCAGGCAATCCTCGCCAAGCCAACATCTACTGCATCGCATTTTTCATTTAAAGAGCTACCCAGGGTGCCTGGGTGGCTCAGTCGGTTAAGCAACTGCCTTCGGCTCAGGTCATGATCCTGGAGTCCCGGGATCGAGTCCCGCATCCGGCTCCCTGCTCGGCGAGGGGCCTGCTTCTCCCTCTAACCCTCCCCGCTCTCAGGTACTCTCTCTCTAGCTCTCATTCTCACTCTCTCAAAATAAATAAATAAATCTTTAAAAAAATAAAAATAAAAATAAAGAACGACCCAGGTCCCATAGATACTTAAGTTTGCAACACTGGCATGCTCTGACCAGTCTTTCACCAGGCCGCCCCAACGGTGATGTCCCAATTTGGCACAAATGCCATCAGCGGAGATGCTAGCAAAGGAATGGGGGGAGGGGCTTCCTCAGAGCAGGGGGACCACGGCTCAGACTTCTGGGATGTGGGTAAGCTGGGTCCGGCCACCCAAGGCCTGCCCTCTCTCCCCAGCCGCAGCCTGGAGCCTCTCTTCCCTTGACCCCCAAATCAAGAAGAGTAGAGGGCACTGGATGGTGCGCAGTCAAGACTCAAAGCCAAGAGTGTCTGGATCAAAACCCAACGCCATTAATCACCACACCTCCATGGTCTAGGGCAGATGTGGTGAGGACAGCTAGGTGCCTCCCTCATACCTACACACATACACACACACAAATATATATATGTATACACACATACACATATATACACATATGCATATGCGTATTCACAATTCACACACACACACATAAGCATATGCACACAGATACGTATATACACACACATGCACACGCACACACACATCCTAAGCCCAGAGTTTGTCTAGGGCAGCAACGTGCTCAGCTAAAACATTAATCTCACTGCCACCTTTGCACATAGGAGTGCCAACCTGGCCCAGTTCCGACCAGCAGGTACCAATCCCGCAGTTATCAGGCCAAGTCTGCCCAGGAGGAAACCCTCTGCCAGAGGCATGTGGGCACACTGCTGTGCGCCACCTCCCAGCCCGATCCAAACATTCCCATGCGATGCTCTCACTTTCTGTCCACTGAAGCTGAGAACCCAGAGGAAAGCAGGGCCTAAAAGGGATGGGATGTGGGTTCCTGAAAACTGAATGGAGCAGAGCCCCTGTGCTAGCCCCATACTGGCCGGTGATGTGGTGTAAGAAATTTTTCTGCTGCATTACAGCCACTGACATTTGGAAATTGTTACATAATCAGCCTATCCTGTCAAACACACCCATTTGACTCTCTTACCAAAGCGAGGAGGGTAGACAGTTTTCTGAAGACCTTCTCTTCCACCCCTAGGCTGATCTCCAGTGAAGCAGCCTCCCAGTATGGGAAAGCCATCTTCTGTCTGCCCCGGAACAGGGGTCTACCCACCAAAAAGGGAGATGTGGCCACATTCCCCAAGTTAGAAGCATTCCCCTTGGATTAGCCTTCAGAGAGGCACTTTCCTGGCCAACTTGGGTCAGGACCCAGGAGGGAAGCAGAGACACCGACCCCTTGCTGTTCTTAGCCTCAAAGAGCAATGTCCTGAATCTCATTTTTAACCTGAAGGCTGCCCTGAATCTTCCCTCCTTCCGAGGCTAATCCCTGACCCCGTTCCTCCCCCAACCAAGGAGCGATTATCATTACATTTCACAATCTGAGGTTGTCCTGTGGTAACAGCTGGGTTTTCTCAACCTCTTCACTTCCAGGGAAACAAATATGTTCTGATGCCCTTTACAGGTACATCAGCATGGACCCAAGGGCGAATGCGTCTGACTTGGATGAATAACTTCATCTCCCTTATGGAAATCCCTTGGGGTGAGCCCACTTCCAGGCAGATGGCAGGGGGTTCCTCCCCCTCAACACCTGGAAACTCACCCTGAGGGGCTCAGAACTGGGGGCAAAGACTGGAAATTCCCAGGGGGGGAAGTCCAACATCTGTACTATCTCCATGTCACCATCCCAACCCAAATGTGACCACCCCTCCCCTCTCTCATGCAGTCCAGCCCCCAAGGGAGAGCTAGAAGAACTCTGGTCATTAACGGCAGCCCAGACAGGAAGTGAGACACTGAAGGATGTCCAGATTGTCATTCCAAGAAGGAGGAGAGTCTTGTCCAGGGAATGGCCCAGTGGATGGGAGGAGAGCACTACACCCTCAGTCCATCAGACTTGTCCTATGCCACAAAGCCCCCATCTAGAACTACTTGCCTTGGACTGTCTTGAACTGCACACCACTCCCCCCAGTCCTGGCTCTTGGAAAAGTGACTCCATGATCGTTTTTTCTCGGTACCCACCCAGATTCTGTCCGGTTGTGGCATCATCTTCCCCCTCAGACGTGACTTCTAGTCTTACTCCCCTGTGCTTCGCTGTCCTCCTCACCTGCTTTTTTAGACACTCTGGAAAAATATCCCACCCGCCCATCCCAGCCCTGAGACCTCACAGGGCATCACAGAATGGAGCCTGGTAGCCAGCAGATGCTAAGCCACCTCCATGGTGGGTGAAGAATTCACTAATTCGCCCAGCTTATCCCTGGGACCTCAGTCACCAGTGTTCCTCACCAACTAGGCCTCAGGAGAAACAGATATGTCTTTTTTAGGTATTTGCTTAACAGGACGACAGAGATTCCTCAAGTGATCCTTGGTCAAAAAACACTTTGATAGAGACCCTGCCCTTGGAGGGTAACTCAGACAGCAAGACACCAAAGGGACTCACCTTCGCTTGGATTGCCTTGGCCTCTGTGAGGGTGAAGAGACATCGCCAGGGGGATGGTGCTTTGTGCCGGCAGCAAGCACAGAGTGTTATCAAGCAAGAAGCTGGAGACCCAAGCAGAGAAGGAAGTATTCAATGGGAACAGCAGCTGGGCCCAGCAGGCTAGTCCTATGAAAAGGGCTTAGCTCTAGAAGTAGATCGGATCTAGAGGGGGCGGAGCAAGATGGCGGAGGAGTGGGAGACCTGGATTTCTTCTGGTCTCAGGAATTCAGCTGAAGAGGGATCAAACCATTTTGAACACCTACGAACTCAACAGGAGATCGAAGAGAAGAATAGCAACAACTCTCTGAACAAAAAAGCGACCATTTACTGGAAGGTAGGACGTGCAGATAGTGAATCAGAAGCAATATTCAGGAGGATAGACAGCGGTGGAGGGGGCCTCCGTCGGCCACTTCTGGCAAGTATTAGAGCCGCAGTACACAAAATCGGAACTTTTAGAAGCCGGCTCCGCTGAGGGACGTCGCTCCAGTGGCTAAGCTGAGGGTGGAACCCTCGTGGGACAGTGTGGTCTCAGAACCCTCGGGGTCACAGAAAGACCGGGGGTGCCTGAGTGCAGCAGAGCTCCCAGGTATCGGAGCGGGGAAGCCAACTGCAGAGACGGAGCCAAGGCACGGGCTCTCAGCTCGGGGTTGCCATAAACAGTGATCCGCGGCCCAGTCGGGCCAATGCTCCTCCAGCAGGGACGCAACAAGCAGCAGAGCCGGGGAGACTCCCCTTCCTCCCCTAGGAGGAGCAGGGCGGGAGCAAACCGCAGGGATCTGCTGGGTTTGGAGACTCCACACGGGGTCGGGTGCCAGAGATAGAAATGCTCGGTCACAGGCCGGGTGAGCGCGGAGGGCGGCCAGAGACCGGGGAGAAGGGAGTGACTAACTGCTTTCCTCTGGGGGTGCACTGAGGAGCGGGGCCCCGAGATCTCGGCTCCTCCGGGCGGAGATTGGGAGGCCACCATTTTCACTCTGGTCCTCCAAAGCTGTACCGAGAGCTTGCAGGGAACAAAAGCTCCTGAGAGCAAACCCTAGCAGCTTGCTTAGCCCAGACAAACAAGGGCCGGGCAATTCCGCCTCCGGCAAAGACATTTGGGAACCACGGCAACAGACCCCTCCCGCAGAAGATCAGCACGAACAGCCAGCAAGCCAAGACCAAGTTTACCGATCAATGAGAACGGGAGAACTCCAGCGCTAGGGGAATACTGCACATAGAATTCATGGCTTTTTTACCATGATTCATTAGTTTTTCAAAGTTAATATTTTTTTAGCTGTTTCTTTTTAATTTTTCTTTTTCCCTTTTTCAACCAACCTCTTATCAATCCCTTTTTTAAAAAAATATTTTTTATTTTTCATTTATAGTCATATTTTATCCCTTCATAGTAGTGACCCTTATTTTTAGCATTTATATATAAGTTGTTCTCTCTTTAAAATTTTGAGATACACTTTCTTCTAACGGATCAAAATACACCCTAAATCACTAGTATATGACTTTGTTCTAGTCTCCTGCCTGATCACATTCTCTCCCTTTTTTTTCTTTTTTTTTTAAATCTTCTTCTTTCTTTTTTCAAACAACTTCTTATCTTATCAATTCCTTTTATAAAATCTTTTATACTTTTCATCTTTGCAATCATCTTCCATCCCTTCATTGTATCAACCCTTATTTGGTACATATGTAAGTCTTTCTTCCTTTTCTAACAGACCAAAATATGCCCAAAATCTACTGTGTGGCACTGATCTATGCACTAGTCTGATCACATTTGATCATATTCTGTTTTTTAAGTTTTGTTCTGTTTTTGTTTGTTTTTATCTTTTTCTTTGTCTTTTTTTTCTCTTTCTTTTTTCTTTCTTTCTCTTTCTTTTCCCATGGTTTCAGGTCTTTTCTGATTTGTATAGAGTATATTTGCTGGGGACGTTGTTAACCTATTAGCATTTTCTTCTCTCATTCATCTATTCTCCTCTGGACAAAATGACAAGATGGAAAAAATCACCTCAGCAAAAAGAACAAGAGGTAGTACCGTCTGCCAGGGACCTACTCAATATGGACATTAGTACGATGTCGGACCTAGAGTTCAGAATCATGATTTTAAAGATACTAGCTGGGCTTGAAAAAAGCGTGGAAGTTATAAAAGAAACCCTTTCTGGAGAAATAAAAGAACTAAAATCTAACCAAGTCGAAATCAAAAAGGTTATTAATGAGGTGCAATCAAAAATGGGGGCACTAACTGCTAGGATAAATGAAGCAGAAGAGAGAATCAGCGATATAGAAAACCAAATGATGGAAAATAAAGAGGCTGAGAAAAAGAGAGAGAAACAACTACAGGATCACGAGGGCAGAATTAGAGAGATAAGCGTACGATAAGACGAAACAACATTAGAATAACTGCGATCCCAGAAGAAGAAGAAAGAGAGAGGGGGGCAGAAGGTATATTGGAGCAAATTATAGAAGAGAATGTCCTTAATATGGGGAAGGAAACAGCCATCAAAATCCAGGAGGCACAGAGAACCCCTCTCAAAATCAATAAAAATAGGTCAACACCCCGACATCTAATAGTAAAACTTACGAGTCTCAGAGACAAAGAGAAAATCCTGAAAGCAGCTCGGGAGAAGACATATGTAACCTACAATGGTAGAAACATTAGATTGGCAACAGACCTAACCACAGAGACCTGGCAGGCCAGAAAGGACTGGCATGATATCTTCAGAGCACTAAACGAGAAAAATATGCAGCCAAGAATACTATATCCAGCTAGGCTGTCATTGAAAATTGAAGGAGAGATTAAAAGTTTCCAGGACAAACAAAAACTAAAGGAATTTGCAAACACGAAACCAGCCCTCCAAGAAATATTGAAAGGGGTCCTCTAAGCAAAGAGAGAGCCTAAAAGCAGCATAGATCAGAAAGGAACAGAGACAATATACAGTAACAGTCACCTTACAGGCAATACAATGGCACTAAATTCATAGCTTTCAATACTTACCCTGAATGTAAATGGGCTAAATGCACCAATCAAAAGACACAGGCTATCAGATTGGATTAAAAAACAAGACCCATCCATATGCTGTCTGCAAGAGACTCATTTTAGACCCAAAGACACCCCCACATTGAAAGTGAGGGGGTGGAAAACCATTTACCATGCTCATGGACACCAAAAGAAAGCTGGGGTGACAATCCTTATATCAGACAAATTAGATTTTAAAACAAAGACTGTAATAAGAGCTGAGGAAGGACACTATATCCTACTTAAAGGTCTATCCAACAAGAAGATCTAACAATTGTAAATATCTATGCCCCTAACATGGGAGCAGCCAATTGTATAAGGCAATTAATAACAAAAGTGAAGAAACACATTGACAACAATACAATAATAGTGGGGGACTTTAACACACCGCTCACTGAAATGGACAGATCATCTAAGCAAAAGATCAACAAGGAAATAAAGACTTTAAATGACACACTGGACCAAATGGACTTCACAGACATATTCAGAACATTCCATCCCAAGGCAATGGAATACACATTCTTCTCTAGTGCCCATGGAACATTCTCCAGAATTGATCACATCCTAGGTCACAAATCAGGTCTCAACTGGTACCAAAAGATGGGGATTATTCCCTGCATATTTTCAGACCACATTGCTTTAAACCTAGAACTCAATCGCAAGAGGAAAGTCGGAAAGAACTCAAATACATGGAGGCTAAAGAGCATCCTACTAAAGAATGAATGGGTCAACCAGGAAATTAAAGAAGAATTAAAAACATTCATGGAAACCAATGAAAATGAGAACACAACTGTTCAAAATCTTTGGGATACAGCAAAGGCAGTCCTGAGAGGAAAGTATATAGCAATACAAGCCTTTCTCAAGAAACAAGAAAGGTCTCAAACACACAACCTAACCCTACACCTAAAGGAGCTGGAGAAAAAACAGCAAATCAAGCCTAAACCCAGCAGGAGAAGAGAAATAATAAGATCAGAGGAGAAATCAATGAACTAGAAACGAAAAGAACAGTAGAACAGATCAATGAAACTAGGAGCTGGTTCTTTGAAAGAATTAACAAGATTGATAAACCCCTGGCCACTTATCCAAAAGAAAAGAGAAATGACCCAAATCAACAAAATCATGAATGAAAGAGGAGAGATCACAACCAACACCAAAGAAATACAAACAATTATAAGAACATATTATGAGTAACTCTCTGCCAGAAAATTAGATAACCTGGAAGAAATGGGTGCATTCCTAGAGATGTACCAACTACCAAAATTGAACCAGGAAGAAATAGAAAACCTAAACAGACCTATAACCACTAAGGAAATGGAAGCAGTCATCAAATATCTCCCAACAAACAAAAGCCCAGGGCCAGATGGCTTCCCAGGGGAATTCTATCAGACATTTAACGAAGAATTAATACCTATTCTCCTGAAAAGGTCCAAAAAAATAGAAATGGAAGGAAAACTTCTGAACTCGTTTTATGAGGCCACCATTACCTTGATCCCAAAACCAGATAAAGACCCCATCAAAAAGAAGAATTATAAACCAATATCCTTGATGAACATGGATGCAAAAATTCTCACCAAAATACTAGCCAATAGGATCCAACAATACATTAAAAGGATTATTCACCACGACCAAGTGGGGTTTATCCCTGGACTGCAAGGTTGGTTCAACATCCACAAATCAATCAACGTGATACAATACATTAACAAAAGAAACAACCAGAATCATATGATCCTCTCAATAGATGCAGAAAAAGCATTTGACAAAATACAACATCCTTTCTTCATCAAAACTCTTCAGAGTGTAGGGATAGAGGGTACATACCTCAATATCATAAAAGCCATCTATGAAAAACCTACAGGGAATATCATTCTCAATGGGGAAAAGCTGAGAGCTTTCCCCCTAAGGTCAGGAACACAGCAGGGATGTCCACTCCCACCACTGCTATTCAACATAGTATTAGAAGTCCTAGCCACAGCAATCAGACAACAAAAAGAAATCAAAGGCATCCAAATCGGCAAGAAGGAAGTCAAACTCTCACTCTTTGCAGATGATATAATACTGTATGTGGAAAACCCAAAAGACTCCACCCCAAAACTGCTAGAACTCGTACAGGAATTCAGTAAAGTGGCAGGATATAAAATCAATGCACAG
Source organism: Eumetopias jubatus (assembly GCF_037043125.1). NCBI lineage: Eukaryota > Metazoa > Chordata > Mammalia > Carnivora > Otariidae > Eumetopias > Eumetopias jubatus. The sequence continues at coordinate 92,177,041 of NW_028274818.1, forward strand.
AAATCAGTGGCATTCCTATACACCAACAACAAGACAGAAGAGAGACAAATCAAGGAGTCGATCCCATTTACAATTGCACCCAAAACCATAAGATACCTAGGAATAAATTTAACCAAAGAGGCAAAAGATCTGTACTCAGAAAACTATAAAATACTCATGAAAGAAATTGAAGAAGACACAAAGAAATGGAAAATGTTTCATGCTCATGGATTGGAAGAACAAACATTCTGAAGATGTCAATGCTACCTAGAGAAATCTACACATTCAATGCAATCCCCACCAAAATACCATCCACTTTTTTCAAAGAAATGGAACAAATAATCCTAAAATTTGAACGGAACCAGAAGAGACCCCGAATAGCCAGAGGAATCTTGAAAAAGAAAAGCAAAGCTGGCGGCATCACAATTCCGGACTTCCAGCTGTATTACAAAGCTGTCATCATCAAGACAGTATGGTACTGGCACAAAAACAGACACATCGATCAATGGAACAGAATAGAGAGCCCAGAAATGGACCCTCAACTCTATGGTCAATTCATCTTTGACAAAAGCCGGAAAGAATGTCCAATGGAAAAAAGACAGTCTCTTCAACAAATGGTGGTGGGAAAATTGGACAGCCACATGCAGAAGAATGAAACTGGACCATTTCCTTACACCACACACAAAAATAAACTCCAAATGGTTGAAAGACCTAAACATGAGACAGGAGTCCATCAAAATCCTAAAGGAGAACACAGGTAGCAACCTCTTTGACCTCAGCCACAGCCACTTCTTCCTAGAAACATCGCCAAAGGCGAGGGAAGCAAGGGCAAAAATGAACTATTGGGATTTCATTAAGATAAAAAGCTTTTGCACAGCAAAAGAAACAGTCCACAAAACCAAAAGACAACCAACAGAATGGGAGAAAATATTTGCAAATGACATATCAGATAAAGGGCTAGTATCCAAAATCTATAAAGAACTTATCAAACTCAACACCCAAAGAACAAATAATCCAATCAAGAAATGGGCAGAAGACATGAACAGACATTTTTCCAAAGAAGACATCCAAATGGCCAACAGACACATGAGAAAGTGCTCCACATCGCTCGGCATCAGGGAAATCCAAATCAAAACCTCAATGAGATACCACCTCACACCAGTCAGAATGGCTACAATTAACAAGTCAGGAAACGACAGATGTTGGCGGGGATGCGGAGAAAAGGGAACCCTCCTACACTGTTGGTGGGAATGCAAGCTGGTGCAACCACTCTGCAAAACAGTAGGGAGGTTCCTCAAACAGTTGAAAATAGAGCTACCATACAATCCAGCAATTGCACTACTAGGTATTTACCCCAAGATACAAATGTAGCGATCCGAAGGGGTACGTACACCCCAATGTTTATAGCAGCAATGTCCACAATAGCCAAACTGTGGAAAGAGCCAAAATGTCCATCGACAGATGAATGGATAAAGAAGAGGTGGTATATATACACAATGGAATACTATGCAGCCATCCGAAGGAATGAGATCTTGCCATTTGCAATGACGTGGATGGAACTGGAGGGTGTTATGCTGAGTGAAATAAGTCAATCAGAGAAAGACATGTATCATATGTCCTCACTGATATGAGGAATTCTTAATCTCAGGAAACAAACTGAGTGTTGCTGGAGTGGTGGTGTGTGGGAGGGATGGTGTGGCTGGGTGATAGACATTTGGGAGGGTATGTGCTATGGTGAGCGCTGTGAATTGTGCAAGACTGCTGAATCACAGATCTGTACTTCTGAAACAAATAATGCAATATATGTTAAGATAAAAGAAGAAGATAGCAGGAGGGGAAGAATAAAGGGGAGTAAGTCGGAGGGAGAGACGATGGACTCTGAAAAACAAACTGAGGGTTCTTGAGAGGAGGGGGGTGGGGGGATGGGTTAGCCTGTGATGGGTATTAAAGAGGGCACATTCTGCGTAGAGCACTGGGTGTTATGCACAAACAATGAATCATGGAACACTACATCAAGAACTAATGATGTAATGTATGGTGATTAACATAACAATAAAAATTTAAGAAAATAAAAAATAAGGCTACAAAAAAAAAGTAGATCAGATCTAGAAGTATGTTGGATCTCTAAGTAGGTAGGATCTAGACTGTGGAGGGCTCAAAACTCCAGAATAAGGAGTTTAGGGCTTTTTTCCTGAGAGTGCGCAGGAGACTTTGAAGGAGTCCTATCATCCTCTCGCCCTGATCAAGAAAAGTTCCTGCCAGACCTCCCCTCCCAGGGCAATGACCCTCAAGCCCTAGGAGAACCATCCCCAGCACTTCCCAACTCCTCCAGCCCCAGTTTGCCACGGCAGAGCTCAGAGAGGGCCAGGAAGTGCCAGAAACCCCAGAATCCCAGGGCACTTCATCCACTGCAGCTTCCTGCCCTCTGTGTCTGTGGAGTGGAAAGAGCAGAGGCTTTGGAGCCAAGCAGGGTCAAGGGAGCCCCAGCGCAGCCACATGACACCTCAGTTTCCCCATCTTTAAATTAAAATCAGTGATGTCACTAACCTAGAAGGCTGTCTCGAGGGTCAAAGGAGGAAATACATAAATGTGATCACAGATGTATGCAGACCCCCTTGACACAGGAGGTGGGATTTCTGCACGTGCTGTTTGTCTCAAACCAAGAGACCAAGGCTCCAGGTAGAGCTGGCAGGAACAACATCACATCCTCTATAGAGTTCCTGTCTCCCCACTCTTCTCTTCTTGAGTGAACAAATACTTATTAGTGGCTAAGCTAATAGACATGTTAGCCAAGTACATAGTAGGTGCTCAACAAATACTTATAAAAAAAACTTACTACTGGAAACAGTGGTAAGTAACTGAATAAAGGAACAAGTGATCAGCATATGGAATCCATAATCTGCCTTTTCTCCTTTGTAAGTTTGTGCTTGAACTGGGCTGAATGTGTCTCCAGCACAAGATAGAGACCCACTGGCCCCAACAAACAGCTTCTGGAGCACCTTTACTTCCTCGGCACATCTAGGTGGTCTCAGGGGTTCTCAATGAAAGGGGCCCATCAAATCAGATAGACATGAGTGACAGGTTAGCAACCATGATAACTACAAGACCAGACAATGAACGTCAGGCAGAAGAGTGTTTTCAGTAGGTTTTGGTGGGACCTCAAATTCAGGAACCAGATGATTGAGTGTGAATCCTGAGGGCCAGATACACTCCTTTTTCCCCCATCTCTTCATTCATAAAGTGGGGGGAAATATGGTATCTGCCTCGTGCAGTGGCCATAAATATTAGGTAAGTTAATACTAAATGTGAGTTAAATGTGTAGAACGGGGTGGGGGCGCCTGGGTGGCTCAGTCGTTAAGCATCTGCCTTCGGCTCAGGTCATGGTCCCAGGGTCCTGGGATCGAGCCCCGCATCGGGCTCCCTGCTCCGCAGGAAGCCTGCTTCTCCCTCTCCCACCACCCCCCGCCCTTGTGTTCCCTCTCTCACTGTCTCTCTGTCAAATAAATAGATAAAATCTTTTTTAAAATGTGTAGAATGGTACCCAGCACATGAAAATTTTCTGTGGATGTGTTTTTGACTATCAAAAATCTGACTTCAGAAAACCTAACTGAAAATGGCCATTTTTTTTTTCTGTTTGGCAGTGAAACACCATTCATTCATCTAGGGCCACGAAATGCTCCAGCTCCTGCCACAAACCTGCTTTGGGAAGCCAAGGATATAGCTATCAGAGAGTCCAGGATAAAACATTTGAGATCCCAGCTCCAAAATGTCAACTTCTGGGCAGTCTAGACAAACATCTTAGTCTCACTAATCCCCAGGAATCTGTTTTCCTGTCTTCATCCCAATGGTCCCTTCTGCTGCAGCCCTGAAGTAAATATACCTCATGCGTCTTTCAGGACCTTGGAGAGCTGCCCCCAAATCTAATAAAGTGCTGAGGTCACTGCCTTTTAGGAGTCCCTGGGGAGAGTATTCTGGAGTCCTTAGGAGGTCAGTGCCCCTTTCCCATCCACCATGGCGGTCCCCTTCCCCACCCTATGCCTCTTCCATGAACCCAGAGCCCTGACTGGTTAAACAGCCAGCTGCTCCTATGAGACCCAGAAGTGCAGAGGCCATTTGTCCAGCTGCATGGGGCTGAGAATCCGAGAGAAGTGAATGTCAGGCAAGATCAATAAAGCTCTGAATGGATTGGAGAAATGAGGTTTGAGCCTTAGCGTACGTACATGCTTAGCCAAAGCCCTGGAGACCAGGATGGATAAAGGTGATGAATGCCACAGCCGGCAAATGTGGCAGCCCCAGGAGAGAGGGCAGGGAAGCCAGCCAAGATGGGGACTGGGGGGAATGTAAAGAACCCTGGGCTGGGGGCAACAAGGCTTGGGTTCTAGTGTGAGTTCACCACTAATTCCCCATCTCTGGACAGAGTTCAGGCTCTGGAACCAAAGCTCTAGGTTCAAATCCTGGCTCTACCTCTTACCAGTGGTGTGACATTGGGAAAATCACTTCCCCTCTCTGATTGTCATGTGTTTCCTCCGAAAAGTGGGGTTAATAATAGTACTCATGTCATGGGGTTGTTGTGAGGATTAAATAAATCAGTGATCGGAAAGCATTTGGAAGAGTGTCAGGTGCACAGCAAGCACTCAAGAAGCATTAGCTAATGTTTTTAATGATAAAGAGGAGGTGGAGTGGAAGGTTGTTCTGCAAGGGATATGGCCAGTACCGTGGAGGACTATCCCTGTGCATTCTACTCATGATTCAAGGTACATATCACAGAATGGCTCCTAACTGCAGGTCACTTCCTTCATCCAGTACTCAACAAAGCGACAGTCACCTCTACCAAAATTAGGGGAATGTTTGACTCTGTCATACTCATTGAGGAAAAGCACAATGTACACAAGATAACAGGCACAGAACTTCAAGAACAATTCAAAATCGTTTTCCAAAATTTGGGCTCTCCACTATTTTCTCCTTACATGCTGGCTGGAAATTCTAATCTCCACACAGAAAGCAATGGTCTGGGTGTCACTCACCTGCCAAATCTGGAATGGCAACTACCTGGAATGTTAGGTGGAGGCTAATTTTAAGACGTGGTGAGGAGGAGATCTGAGATCAACTGGCAATGTCTGCCATGGGCAGTGGTGGAACAGGGGCCATATACTGCTATCCCTGGTCAAGTTAGCCTCCAAGAGACTTCCACTTTGGAAAATCTAGGAGCTCATGAAAGTCACCAGTGAGATGAAGCAGAGAAACAGCAAACTAAGGGCCTGCTTTTTAGTGACAGGGTCCGTGCAATAGAGCCATCTCTACACCCCAGATCTCCCACAGCCAAAGGGATCTATGAAATCATCTCAGCACAGAGAAAGGGGATGAGGGTTCTGCCACTAACACGCTAGGTGATTTTGAGCAAGCCCCTTCTTCTCCAAGCTTCAGTTCCCCCATCTGTAAAATGAAATGGATAGATCTTAAAATTTAAGGTAAGGGTCAGATACTTATATTATTAGGTATGTTTGACCTTGCTTCTGATGACACAGGAGCATGGGTCAGATTGAGGGTAAAACCCACTATATATATATATATATATATATATATATATATATAAAACCACCCTGAAGTGCAGCCATACGTCCACAGGGGTCCATGAGAACAGGGGATGTCGCGGCAGCCCTGTGGCTGTAGTCAACATACCCAACAGCCAATTTGAATTTCTTGGATTTCTCAGAGTCATCTACAATACAATATATCCAAAGTGAAGTTCTCATTCACAGTTTCTGCCAAAACTCCTCCTACATATAAGTAAAGGTAACCATCTCTCACCCAACTATTCAATCCAAAAAACCTTGAGAGAACTTTGATGGTTCCCTTTGCCTCACTGCGCATTGGCAAACCCGCCTGTGTCTACCTCCAAGGATAGCCCGAATCCACCTCCTTGCCTCTTCTCCCCAAACATTGGGTCCCCAGGCTTCCCTCCTACTTCTCTTCCTGCAATCAGTGCTTCCCACAGACCCACGACAGTCTTACTCTGATGACTGTGCCACTCCGGTTTAAAATCTGCCCCCCGACCATGAATTCTATTACACTTAGGATCAAATTTAAATCTCTTACTATGGACTACAAAACCATGCTGACCGCCTTGCCAAGTAGTATTTAGCTTCTAGGAGGAGAAACATTTCTCAAGAGATAAATAGAGTCTCTATGGATGGGAGAAAGGCCTGGCATTTCATGACTTTTTCAAAATATTTTCAATAGCAATTTGGAGGCTCTTTGCTCATCTGACATTTATCTTCATTTGGCATGGGAAATGGTTGAAAGACACGGAGGGCGGGGGGCATTGCTTATAAATGTTGGGTGGCAGTAAAGGAGACCTCTTACAGGAATCCATCATAAAGAGGAGCTGTGACCACTCAGCTCGATGAAATCTGCCCCATCTGCTTTGATTTATTCAGCTGGGGTGCCCCCTGATAGCTTGACTCATTTGAAGGATAATTATCCACTGTGTTATAAACGCCAGTCCCTTGTCCCCAGGAAGCTGGTGTCAAGGAGGTTAGACAAGTGACAAGTGACAAAGCATGTCCGATCATTGCTCATAGCCCGGGAGAGGTGGCCAGCTGGGGTTGGGTCACTAGGCCCCGGGCGTGTGCATAGGGGTTGGCTGTTTCTGCCTGTTCTACAGATAGTGGCCCTTCTCCTGTCCCCTGCATATCAGAGGTGCAGACTGCCTTTCCAGTCTGCTCCTCCCCAAAGTGACATCATTCAGGGCGGAGCTCAAGTCAGCGCCTGGGGGTAGCAGCTCTCACTGTCACAGGGTTTGTGCCCAGTGTTCTCTGCGTGTCCCTCCAGGTTCACTCTACCTGTTTCTACCTTCTCCGGGCCCAGGAGGCTAACTTCTGGAGTTAATATCAGTTACCTCCCTTGCAATCTAGCTTCAGGCTCAGTGTGGCTCCTGGGTGGTGCCAACAGGGCTGTTGGAAGGAATGAGACTCAGCCCAGTGCCTGGTACATGGTAGGTGGATAATGACCGGTATCTCTTCTTATACGTAAAGCCACTGAGCCATATGGTTACATCCTAAGGCCATCTCACTGCTCTGAGTAAGACAGCATCTGGTTAAGAAACACAGGCTCCAGGGGCACCTGGCTGGCTCGTTGGTAGAGCGTGCAACTCTTGATCTCAGAGTTGTAAGTTTGAGCCCCATGGTGGGTGTAGAGATTATTAAAAATAAACTCTTAAAAAAAAAAACCAGAAAGAAACACAGTCTCTAGCATTGAACTCACCTGGGTTATAGCCCAGCTCTGACCATGAATAGCTGTGTAACCTCAGGCAAGTAACTCAAACTCTCTGAGCTACGGTCTCCTCAGAGAATAGGAAATGGGTCTGAAGGTCTTTGTGAGAATAAGGCAGAGAAAGGACTCAACACCCTGCCTGTAGCTTTAATACTGATCGTTGTTCCATTGCTGTTGGTGGTCTTACTTTAGAGGAACACTGAGCCATTACCACCCAGTACCCCTCCTTCCAGATGGTTGTAATTCTGACTCTTGCTCTTTTACTGAAGCTGGAGATAGGTGGGCTCAGGAGGAAACATTTACGTAAACCAGTGACTCTCCACCCCGGTTGCACATTAGAACCACCCAGGGAGCTTTGTGAATCCTTATACCCAGATGGCAGCCCTGACCAATAAAATCAGGATCTCTGGAAGTGGAACCCAAGCATCAGAGTGTTAAGTCCCCGAGGTGTCCAGGGTGTGCTGAGAATTGCCATCGGAGCATTGTTCCTACCAGCCGATTCACATATATAAATCATCAAAGCCTCCGACAGGTTTTGGAGACAGATATGAATTTGCCCCCCTCTACTCTAGGAGGAAACTGAGGCACAGAACAGAGAAGGGACATAAGGGTAGAGGTAGTTATTGTCATCCCCATTCCAGAAACAAGGAAGCTGAAGCCTGCCCCAACGGTCCCCACACAGTGTGGAGATGGAACCGCATCGTGGCACTTGTGTGGGAATCACATGGTGGCCATCACCCAGGCGGCCGGGTGCTCCCTCCTGGGAGCAGTAGCTTCAGTGGAGGTACATGGCATTACAAGATCTCCCAGGGCCTTTCATGGTGCAGCCCAAGCAGGAAAACCAAGAGCCAGCTTTAGTCTGCCTTTGCGCAGCAACCCAAGGCAGTCCCTCCCCGCTCCACCTGTCAGTTTTGAAATCTAGCAAGGGAAAGTGTACATGAGATGGAGGATTCGTGAACAGGAAAAAGAAGGTTAGTAATGAAATCTACATAAAGTCCATGGGTTACTTAAAAACATTGTCCCAATGTGAACATTTCAGTTTTGCTAAACGCACCACAGTAAGATGAGACACGAACATAACCAGAAGCTGGGTGAAGGGTATTCCGAAAGTCTCTGCACTATCTTGGCAAATCTGCAAACGTTTAATAAACAAATAAGTGAGAAGGCGTGCTGGGGTCTACCCCCTTTCTACCACATCCCCAGGAATCATGCTGAGGCCCCAAGCCCCAGTACTTCCGAATGTGACTGTATTTGGAGGTGGGGCCTTTGGGGAAGTGATTTGGCTAAATGGGGGTGTTAGGGTGGCCCTAACCTGATCTGACTGGTGTCCTTACAAGAGGAGGAGGAAGACAGGACACGGGGAGGGACATCGCAGATGTGTGCACCCCAAGAGCAGGCCATCTGCAGGCCATGGAGAGAGACCTCAATTGAAACCAGCCCTGCTGGCACCTCAAGCTCGGACGTCCAGCCTCCAGAAGCATGAGACCACAAATCCCTGCCTTTGACAACCCCCCCCACCCCAGGCTGTCGGACTTTGTCTGGCAGCCCGGCGGACTGGTACAGCTCCCTAGAGATACTTCTCCCTATGGGGGCTCCTGGAGGGAGAGGGAAACAAAGAAGAAGGGGAGGGGGCAGGAGGAAGAGACGAAGAGATGGAGGCAATGAATGAGAGACAAGGTGAGAAGTTTCCAGAAGAAAAAGAAGAGGAGCCCTGCGTTTAAGTTCTACCCAGGACTGGCTGTACAGGTTGTTAAAATATTGACAACCTGCCCTAATAGTTGGGGAATAGCTGCCCCAAGTGGCTCCCAGCCAGCCTATCCCCACCCAAGACCCCCCAGCTCTCCCCCAATCCAAGGGGGCTCTGGACCCAGTCTTCCAGCCATCATGGTCCTGATAGGACAGGGATGTCTGGGCCAGTGATAAATATTGCCACCCTCACCCTGTCCCCTTACCCCTTACCCATAACTCTATGTGGCCTCAGGGGACCTAACTTCCTGGTCCCTTTTCTTCATCTCTAAAAGCCTGGAGTTTTTCTGAGCATTTAGAGAGATTACAAAGGGAAAGGTCTCAGTGTGGTTGCCTAGGGGTCCCACCCTTAGTTTCTATTAATGCTGGGGTCTTGACCATAGTTGTGGTCACCAGGGGACAGTGACAGCTGTAACTCACCTGTGCCTCCTGGTGGTTGTGGTGATAAAGCTGACACATGTCATAACCAGGAGGAGCTGGGGTAAGGAAGGGGTCTCTTGGGTTGACAGACCAGCCCTACAGTGTGCCTAGACCCCACAGGAGCATATCCACTGACCCCACCCAGTGCCTCACGGAGTCCAGGGACCTCAGCAAGCCTCCCTAGGGTGGCCTGATGATCTGATGGGGACTCACCCTGGGAGTCACAGAGCCAGATTTGGGAGGCTGAGGTCAAGCCAGAGTAAGGAACACGGGCCAGGAAAACTGAGACAGTGACCAGGAACAGGGAGAAAGATGGGTGGAAATACAAATATAGCGATGTTTAGGAAGAAGGCAGCCGGAGTTCCCCAGATCCTCAAGATTTGGTGCTAGGGCTGCAGGGCTGGGCCAGCCCCTCTCCTGATGATTTACTGAGCACCTATTAAGTGCCTGCTGCTGAGCTAGCTGTTCTGCATTTACACGTAACCCAACCTCATCTCAGCCGGGTGTTGCCGACGCACCGTAAATCAAAGCGCATTTCACAGACACAGAAAACTGAGGACATGGTATACACAGTAACTTCTTCAAGGCCAAGTAGAATACACGATGTAATCCAAGTAAAGAGGTAACATCCCGTTCAATAAATGTTTAGATAGCATCAAAAAAAAAAAAGGTCAAGCAGAAAAGCCAAGATGGAAACTCAAGTCTCTGTGACTTCTACACCCACACTGTCCCCATGAAATCCTAAAATCGTCCCTAGCTGGGGCTGGTCTGCTTCTGGGAGTGGGCTGTCTGCCAGGTAGCTGGGCAGGGGCCGGCAAAGCGGGGCTGATGGCCCTGGCGTCTGTGCCCGCCCCTGGAGGCTGGTTGTCCGCCTCTCCTAGCTCCCCAGACCAGGTGGTAGGAGGGCGGGGAGAAACATCGAGTGGCCACATCTGCGGCACTGACCACTGGCGGCAGGTGGGGTAACAAACACCATGGCAACGTGACCATGTCAACAGTAATCGCTTCTGCCACGCTGCATGCAGGGCTGCGACATGATGAACGGCGCTGCAGGTGGCCTGACAAGTCAGGAAATTAAGATTGAGAAGCACAGTGGAGGGAGCTCAGTACTCTGCAGTAATGACGTCCCAAAGTGGGAGGAAGAAGACAATGCGCTGGAGCTGGGGCATGTCCCCACCCCTCCTCCTCCTCCTCCACATCCCCTCCTAGAGCCCGGGCGGGTGCCTGAGACTCTGCCATTCTTTGAGGCTCCTGACATATTAGAAAATAAAAGAATGCTCCCCCCCCCAAAAAAAACAAAACCTCACAAGAGTCATGGCACATCTCTAGTGAACATATTAACATTTTAAAACCCTCAGGAAAAAAAAAAGGCAAAGCAATGTAATTATACTTTTCAAAAGATAATTATGGGAGTTCTGAAATATTATCAATTCCATGTTTCCTATGGGCAGTGAGGTCCAGGTTTGGGACATAAATTTAAAGTTTGAGAATAAATGACTTCTTCTGAACCTGTTGGTGGATCTCTGAATATAATGGTGGGTAAGTCTTATTTGGATGTGATGGCAGGAATCTAAATCGTGTGTGTGTGTGTGTGTGTGTGTGTGTACATTTGTGTGTCTACACACATACACACCAGCATTTATTATGTGCCAGATAGAGCACACAATATAGCTTTGTAGACAGTCAGGCATTTAAATCTCAAAAACCTTAGGAGTAGGTACTGTTATCCACCCCATTTTGCAGATGAGGATACAGAGGCAAAGAAGGCCTGCATGACTCGCCCAAGGTCACACAGCCACTGAACGGTGCAGCTGGGATTTGAGCTCAGGGCATCTGGCTAGAGAGTGTGTATTTGTAACCGTCATGATGGGTGCACCTTCAAGTCTTTGGGGAAGGTGAGGTCCAGACCACAGGGACCTCCTGATCTCACCCGTGCACTAAAGGAACACAGAAGTCCTGCAGAGCAGTTAGCCTGGTGATGGGTATTAAAGAGGGCACATTCTGCGTGGAGCACTGGGTGTTATGCACAAACAATGAATCACGGAACAGTACATCAAAAACTAATGATGTAATGTATGGTGATTAACATAACAATAAAAAATTATTAAAAAAAAAAAAGAAGTCCTGCAGAGCAAAAATATTCCCCCAGAGCATGGCTGCATTATTTTGGCATGACCATCAGCAGCAGACCCTGGAACACTCCCTACCCCAATAGCTCCTGCTCTTCTGCTTCCAACAAATTCCCCATGCTGAACCAAGACTGTGCATTCCCGTTCACCCATTGGATGGGCCTTTTGACATCAGCACTGACAAGAACCTATCAGGGCTGGGGCTAGCTCAGTCAGAAGAGCATGTGATTCTTGATCCCTGGGGTCGTGAGTTGGAGCCCGATGTTGGGTGTGAAGATTAGTTACTTACATAAACCAACAAACAACAACAACAAAAAGAATCAGGGCTGTGACAGCTCCCCCCCCCAGTGTGGGGCCCACCCAGAGGGCCCCCAATGGGCCTCCCCACCTGATTTCTTGCCCTCTCCCCCTATCTAAGCACTTCCTCTTCAGGCTGACCCAAGCTAGACTTCTGCCCACTCACCCTGCAGTAGGAGGTCACCAAAGAGCCGAGGGAAGGGAGGGGCTCCATTTTCGCTGGCCTGGAAGGAGGTAGGGAGGAAGCTTCTCTCCCCTGAACACCTAATATGTGCCAGGCTCTCTGGTTTAGAGGTCTGAGCCTTCAGCACCTCGGGTTTTTATCCATCCCCATTGTACAGATGAGAAAAGCAAGCTCAGAGAAGCCCCGTAATTCACACAATGCTCACAGCAAAGGAGAGGAGGGACTCAGGACCACCTGGTGCCCAAAACTTCATCCCACTGATGTGGCAGGGATGAGCACCAGCTGGTGGGGGGTTAGCTCTCCCTTCTTGCTGCATGACTATATTCATTGCCTATTCTGCTAGAACAATTACCACAAATTGAAAGTCTCCAAACAACACAATTTTGTTATTTTATAGTTCTGCAGTCAGAAGTCCTAAAATAAAGGGGCCTATGTTCCCATGGGAGGTTCTAGGAGAGAATCTGACTCTGCCTTTTTCTTATAAGGACCATGTGATTACATCTGACCCAGCAGATAATCCAGGATAATTTCCCATCTCAAAATCCTTAATCTCATCCACAGAGTCCTTTTGGCACAGGAGGTAACATATCCACAAGTTTCCAGGACTAGGATGTGCACATCTTTGGAGGACTTTTATTCCGTCTGCCACAATGACTTGGAACATCCATAAGCCCCATCCCCATCACGGAAGGGAGGGCAAATACTGGTCCTATAATATGAGAAAAAGTATCTGCGCCAAAGAGAGAGTCAAAGTGCTGAGTGCAGGCTACGGGGGAGCCTAGTGCAGTCCTTACTTGGTGGGTGCAATGCGCAAGGGGCTGTTCCAAGCTCTCTCTGCGGTCAACTCATTGAACTGCCACAACAGCTTTATCAGATAGGCACTATTTTTGTCCCATTTTACAGATGAGCGAACTGAGATGCAAAGCAGCCAAGGAACTTGCCCAACCCAGCTGGTTAAGTGGTGGGGCTGGGCTTCGACCCCAGGCCCAGAGTCTTGACCACTCTGCCTTGGAGCTGGACCCTCACCTGCAGACAGTATTGACTATTACGAACCCCTTCTTGACATAACTCAGCTTCCATTTCTTGAGGGCTTGTGATGTGCCAGGCTGTGGGCCTGTGTGAAGTCCCTCAAGTCCACTGTCTCACCTAATCCTCCCACAACCCTGGACAGAGACCTCCCCCTCTTTGTAGTGATGAGATAATAAGAGGACCAGAGGGGCAAAAGGAGTGACAAAGACAAAACCGAAACCTGGGACTTTAAAATCCAGGCTGTTACCACTAGAGTGCCCTGCAACTGGGGGGCAGGGGGGGCGGGCATTGCCAAGCCTCCAGACGAGACCCCAGTCTGGCAGGTCTTTGGAGCCATTGCCTCCTTGCACAGAGCCTGCTTTGCCCTTCAGTAGTGGTCCAGAGGCGGGGGAGGCAGCGTAATAATGTATGCCATCCAAGAGATAAAGCGTGTCCGTAACCATTGCTAGCAGAAGCTCATCAATGGTGCACAGGGGTTTTATGTTTCCCAGCTCAGATGAAGGCAGTTCCTGCCTTGCCTTGGGCCAGCATAAAAGATGTGACCTGCAAAGGTTACATCTATCTCCCGAGACAGCCCTCCACCCCAGGTGCTGGGGCTGGGAGTGCCACCGTGACAGGTAAGCAGGAACCCCCTGCGCCCTCCTCCCACCCAAGTTCGGCGGAACCCAGCTCAGGGTCATGTGAGTTTCCCATTTTGGGTCCCACACCACCCCCTCCTTTGCTGACAGAGGCTTCAACCTCTGGGGTGGAGCCCCGTGGCTCTGGATTTGGGGGTCCCTAGGGGGCTAGAATCAGGCTCTTTGGACTTCCAGAATGCGGGTCCTAACCCCAACCTACATTCATTCATTCATTCACTCCTTCATTTGTTCACTCACCAAAAATGCATCAAGCAACTACTTGGTGCCAGACCCTGCTCTAGGTGCTGGCGAGGAATGGCAACCAAGACAGAGACTTCCTCTTAGAGAACATTCCAGAGACGAAGTACATAGCATGAGAAGCTCTGCACCGATTTTCATATGTGGCATTTAGGAGCAGAGATGGGGCATCCCCACCCAAAGTCACAGTTTGAGTCACAGAGCTGGTTACTTTTTCTTTTAAAGGTTACTGACTTGGAAGCCCTGTAATGGATGACAGCCAAGTTTGGAAATCGGAAAGATGCCTTAAATGTAAATCTCAGGAGAGAATCATACAATAAAGGGAAATCTGAACTTAGCACAAGTCCTGGCACATAGTAGGTGCTCACAGAAATATTTATGGAAGGAAGGGTACAAGGGAGGGAGAGAGGGAAGGGGGGAGGAGGCTCAGTTTCAGGGGTGATCATGTTTCCTGCTGAAAGAGACAGTGAAGCTGACAGTTTTATTGTTCAATTGTTTCGTATGGATTTTGAATAAAAAATAAATTGGCTTCTTTTAAAGAGGACAATCCTGAAAGCCTGGGAGACTGGTGGTGAATCATGCATGACTGCCCTTGGCTTTCTTCCTGGCAGTGGGAACTCCCCGTTTGCAGTCAGGAGATCTTAGAGCTCAGTGGGGGAGGGAATGACCCCCTGACTGCCCTCCCCCAGGCCTGGCCCTGGGGTCCTGCGGGGGAGGAAACAGTAACCTGGGGGAGCTCCTCTACCCCCTCTTGCTGCTTCACTCTTTGCAAAGAACAGCCCGGAAGGGGGAGACCCTGGTTGCGTTCACAGCCCCTCTGTGTGGGATCTGCCCTGAGACCTGGTACCTGCTGCCTCTGACTCACTCTGGGATCTTGGGCAGGTCTCTTCCTCATCTGCAAGATGTGCCTAAGAGAAGCCTGATGTCCATGGCACATGCAGCATAGAGCCAGCCTCAAATGAGGCTCCATCACATCAAAAGCAGGAGTTAATGGGTTCTCAGTGGTATGAAGGCGACTTTCATCACCAATGAGGGAATAAGAAGGAATAAGTTCTTAAAGAAAAAAAAAATTCAACAGAGTAAATTTAAAGATCGAATTGGCTTTATTGTGTGATCCATGAACTGGGTGGCATCCCATCTAGCAGGTGAAAGAAGGCCTGAGGATGAGCTAGATGGGATGGCAGACTCTCGCAGGCAGGAGGTGGGGTGAGGAAGTTTCTAGCAAAGAGCTGCTTGTTTCAAGCCAGGTTACCTTCCTTTGGGAGACCATAGTGATCTATCAGGGGGATTACCCTCCAGTGCTGACCGAGAAATTCCAGACCCACTGCTTAGGGATGCATTCCTGAGAGAGGCTGAAACTGAAGTTGGGTTAGGGATGAAGTCTTGACTTGGTGATGTGGGCTTAGCACGAGTCCCTCCATTTTGGGCCCGGTGTCTCTTTTTTAACAAAGTAAAGGAATGGAACTTTGGGCATACCCAGAGAAACTGGCTCAACTGGAAAATGGGCAGAGGGAAGCCTTAAAAGGAAGCCCATAAAGACCCATTTGTCTTTTGTGAGGGAGGGAGGTCAAAAGCAAGCCCTTAGAGAGGGCAAAGGGCAGAAGGAAAAACTCAGAAATCAGGATTCTTTCTATTGTCCTTGGAAGAAAGCAACTTAAAATGGTTTCATTGATTAAGGGGAATGGATTGGCTCATGTAACTTTGAAGTCCGGCTTCAAGCACGGCTGTATCCAGATACTGAAGGATGGTGTCAGGAACCTGTGTCTCCGCGTGGCTGTCACACGCGGGCAACTTCTCCCTTCTCAATGCTGCCGCAGCAGGCAGCCCCAGCAAAAAGAGAACCTCTCTTCCAGTAGGTCCGGCAGAAGTCCCAGCACTGGCTTTCACTGGCCTGCCTCAAAGTCCCATGCCTGTCACTGAACCAATCCCTACAGCCAGGTTGGGTGGCATGTGCTAACTGGTCCAATACAGGTCACTTGGTCACCTCTTATGGCTAGAAGATCATCGCCTCAGCCCCACCTGAACCAGTAGGATTGAGAGGGAAAAGGATGATTTCCCACAGGAAGATCAGGGTACTGTTTTAGAAGATGGAAACACGGCTGCTGGGAGGGCAACAATGGCGGAAGGCTTTGGGTGGGGCTGTGGTGGGGTTTGCTTGGCCCTGACTCGATCCCACCACTATCTGCTTTCATTTCTGTCTCCAGCCATATAACACTGGGGGACCCAAGCCACTCGCCCACCTCCCATCCACGTGTGGAAGAGACACTCATCGGCCTCCCATCCTGTGTCTTGGAAGACAAGCTCCCCGTTGCCTACCACATAGCTGAAGGCCAATATCAACAATTCAGTGCTTGTCACCCCTGTCCCTGTTACCATCCTGGGCACTCTGGCTTCATCCTGCTCAGCTCTGGGACTGTGCTTCTGAAGCTCTTCCTGCCTCTGTCCTCCACTTCAGACTCAAGCTCGTTCCTCAGACTTGATGTTTGACCTTGGCATTCTCTAAAATGTGACCTGGACTCGCGCCTAAGGCACTTCCTGACCACTTTGGAAAAATCATTTCTCCACAACAGGCACAGAGACCCCAGGCCTACCAGACACTGACACCCCACCCACTCCCAGAGGAGGAGTGGCCCCTGTGAGATAAGAGAAAATACATGAATTGGTCTCTCCCGCCCCTGGTTCCGACACAGAGCTTCTAAAACCCGTTGGAATTTCCTGTGACAAAGGGCATTAAAGGTGTCATTTGTTATGTTAATGAGATGACTCTTGGACCTCACCTAAGGAGGAGGGTTGGTTGTCAGGACAATTAACCACATGACTAGGGGGCTGGAACTTTCAGTCACAGTCCCTGACTTCCTGGGAGCCGAGAACAGCTGGAGGTTGAACCAATCACCAATGGACAATGATTTAATCAATCGTGACTATACAATGAAGCTTCCATAAAAACCCAAAAGGACTGGCTCAGAGAGATTCCAGGTTGGTGACCACGTGGAGATTTGGAGAGACTGGTGCTCCTGGGGAGGGCATGGAACCTCTACCCCTTTTCCCCATGTTTACCCTATACATCCTTTCCATCTGGCTGCTCCTGAGTTACATCCTTTTTTTTATATATTTTTTTTAAAGATTTATTTATTTATTTCAGTGAAAGAGCAAGAGAGAGGCGGGGAGGGGAAGGAGAAGAGGGAGAGAGAATCTCAAGCAGACTCTGCACTGAGTGGGGAGCCTGACATGGGGATCGATCTCACAATGCTGAGATCAGACCTGAGCCGAAACCAAGAGTCGGATGCTTAACCAACTGCGCCACCCAAGTTACATCCTTTTATAATAAACCTGTAACCTATGGGATCTGACGCTATCTCCAAATACATAGTATCAGAATTGAGTTGGATAGTAAGCCACAGAGCTGGTGTCCCGAGAATTGCTTGTTGGAGGTATGGGGCACCCCCCCCACCCACATGGAAAATGGCGCTCAAAACCCATGTTAGCCCCTGGTGACCAGAACTAGTTCAGGTGTTCCTACACCCCAGAAAACACACTTATACAGAGACAGCTCCAAGTCATTCCTTTTTGTCTTTTTCCTTTGGCCACTTGAAACATCCTCAACCAATTATCACAATGTTTCGGACAGGCTTATGTACTCATTACAACGATGCTAGCTGATGGAACAAATAAACCCCAAAACTTCAGTGGCTCACCACACACTGAGCTTTTTTTTTCCCTCCCAAATGTGACAGCATGATGTGGCTGTTCCTGGCCATTGCTGACGCGGCATTCAGGGAATCAGCACCCCAGGCTCCTTCCACCTTGTGGCTCCTTCCGTTTTGGAGCTCCCCCATCCCCTAGGTCCTTGGAGCCTTCTGCATCCCCCTCAACACGGAGCTCACCCTACTTCCTAGAGGTCCCAGCCCCAAAGTGACCACGAACAGGCCCACTCATATTCCACTGGTGACTCTAGTCACGTGACCACACCTGGGAGCCAGGGAGACTTGGAAATGAGGCAGGTGTGATGACAGTCCCCACACAAGGGAGCACACAATTCTGGCTATCTCTGCCACAGCATAATCTTATCATTTTATCATCAGTTGCTAACTGCAGGTAAATTGTTTTTAAATTGATTTATGTTGTGTGGAGTCTCCATGTATTAACATCCACCTTTCGGTTCCTCAGTTATGATCACTGTGTTAATCAACAATGTGTGGCCTGCAGCAAATCAGGGCATTGCCAAGTTCCAGCCGGTTGGCAGCCCTGGGGTTCGGAGTGGCTGGATCCCGAGGCACATCCACAGGAAAGGAGTCTCGCAGTGAGGCTGGGCCACAACGGGCTTAGATTTCACATGGCACACAAGAGGCTTCATTTGACATAAGTCAATGTCCCATATATCCCTTTAAAACTCCCCAAACCCAGTCCCCTCCTTAGAAAGTCTGGTAAAGAGTGGCGCTTTGAGTGCATTGACCCAGACGGCACTGTGCCCACAAGAGCATGCCCACGTGCAAGGATCGCACAATGCCAAGTGCCCCATAGCCATCCCCAGACTGTGTCAGGCAATGGAAATGGGGGCCTGTGTCCAGCCAGGCTTCGGCAGATCACCTAGCCCAACCTCAGGAGGACACACACTCTGAGTTCCCGGACGTACCTCTTATTCAGTCTGTGACCTTGAACACAGGACTCACCCACCCTGAGCTTCTGGTTCCTCATCTGAAAAATTGGAATAGCAGTATTACCTACTTCCCAAGAGTGTTGTGATCATCTAGTGCCTTTAAAGTGCTTGGCCCAGAGCCTGGCACAGAACAAGCTTACAGTACCTATTAGCTGTTACTGAGCTTCAACTTAGGAAGAAGTCAGTCTTCACAGCCCCTGGCTTTGGAAAATGTTGGCCCAGGATCCGTGAGAGGATGTGCCTTTTGGGAGCACTGGGAGATTCATTTTTGAAGTTGTAGAGTGAGAAAGGCCGAGGGGCCCTGGAGGCTGGCTGCAGGCCTCTCTGAGGAACCCGAACAGCTGGCCGTGGGGAAGGGCCATCCCAACCTCAGTGGTGTCGGTATGAGCCTTTGTGGGAGGTCAGGGCAGGGACAACACCCTGCAGGACCTGAACCAAGCACTGGGCCAATGGGCCAAACAGGAGAGGAACCACTGGAACTCAGGCACCTGTGCCAGCCCCTTGTGACCACACACACAAGCGTGCAGGGGTGCGTGCACACACACACACACACACACACACACACTGCAAGCCTATTGTACCAACTCCACTTCTGGGATTTTTCCCACAGGAAATCGTTGGATTGGTGTACAAATATTTGTGAACAGGGATGCTGATAATGATGGGAAACTGGAAACAACCCAGCTACCCAACAACAGGGGATCCACCAGACAATAAATGGCAATGATATCCCCATTAAAAATGGTGAGACAGATCTCTATTTATTGAGATGGGAAAACATTCCTGATCCAGCATTTAGTGGAAAATCAGACTGAAATAAGCCTCCTGGTTAAGAAAGCATGGAGCCTCTGCCACGTACCAAGAACTATACCAAGGACTTTACATATATTAACTCACTTTAATCCTCACGTTGACCCCGAGACCCAGAAACTGCATGACAATAATGCCTACCAGCAAAAAGCAGAGTCTGGGTCCCCGAAGGCCTCTTTGAGCTCTGCACTAGCCCCAGAATGCCTACACAGTTTTCTTGTTACAAGTAGACAGACAAACACACCCCAATCTCCCTAAAACCAGCATCAGTGAGGTTTTCTGTCCATTGCAGCCAGACATAATCCTAATTCATACAATCTATAAATGGCAAGGATGGGCTCTAACCACGCCTGCAGAGGTGGCAGAGCAGAGCCCAACGTGCAGAAGATGCAAGAACATCAGACTTCTCTCTGGGGTGACACTGATCTCGTGGAGTCTTCTGTGGGCACGGGATCTCTGCTCTCCTCATTGCCTGGCACAAACACCTGTCTCGGCCTCTATCAGCTCCAGCTGGGCCTGTGGGCCCGCTCCCAGCACGAGGCCCCGGAGCCTGGGGAAGCCAGGACGGCTCCCTGGGGTCCTTCCTCCCTGACCTCATGGCTCAGGCAGGTCCATCCCCAGAAAGACACTTTGCTCTCTTCTGCTCATTGGAATTCAGTCACGTCAAAGCAGCCCACAGGACCTGAATGCAATTTTCTCATTGAATTATGCTAAATCCTTCAGGGAAGGAGGCGAAATTATTTAAAACCTATAAAAACTAAAGCAACATTCTGGCTCTATATTTTAACGTTCTGATCATTATTTAGAGTTAACCTTTTCTGCTGCTAAATCACAAACCCATTTTGCTGTATATCAGGCAGCATGGGCCATAAGGCATGGGGAAAAAATAAAACACCCAGGCAGAGGATACCTGGGGATTGCTTCTTGGGCTCAGGCAGATAATAGAAATCGAGGTGGCATTTTGCTCTTAGAAATCAAAAGTATCAGGAGGTGATTCATTGAAGCAGCAGAAAAATGAATTGTAGCTGCATTGTCATAAATATTAGAGCAATAGATTAGGGCTGAGGTGGGTTACTGTGGGATAAGGCAGTGACTGGCAAGACGAGAATTCACAGAGCAGGCAGAGGAGGGACTGAATCCTGTGCCTGGGATCTTGGGAAATTATGTATTCCCTCTGAGCCTCAATGCCCCCATATATAAAATGACAAATATATAACTCATTCAATTACGAAGTTAGTACTATTTTTTATTGCCGTCTCTTAAGTGGACAAAACAAGGCACAGAGAAGTCCAGTGACTTGTCTCTGTGGTGAAAAGTGGCAAAAAGGCCTGATTCCAGGCTGGTGGTTTCAGGGACAGGATTGATCTGCAGCGTAAGTAAGAGAATGAACATAAATTGCTCAAGACAGTGCTTGGTATGTAGCAGGTGCTCAATAAATGCTGGATGAATAATTTGTATACATTTGTATTTATAATCAAATACATACCGTTTGGATAAATACCTTGCACCAATAATCTTATCAAGAGATCAGCCTAAATCCCATTTATCATTTTTCCAGAGTGCCTACAACAAAACCCCCAAATTAGTTGGATGTCCCTTATTTGCTGTTCTTCTAGCACCCTGTATTTTTCCTTCGTGGCATTTCAATGCAATTCATTATTCAGGTGACAGGCTTGTTCATAGGCAACTTCCACTCCAGCCCCGTGGGTCTCACAATCACAGTGACTGGGTGTCTCCTGCTCTCATCCCCAGCATCTAGCACAGCTCCTGCCCTCTGGAGTTCAGTGAGGGCATCCAGACAGTAAGTAAGCAAACTAGTGGGTACTTGGAATATCGGTGCTTTCTAGTCCATTTGGGCTGCTACCAGAAAATATCATTGACTTAGCGGCTTAAAGAACAAATATTTATTTGTCACTGTTTTGAAGGCTGGGATGTCCAAGATCAAGGTACCAGCAGATCTGGTGTCTACTGAGAGCCCTCTGCCTGGATTGCAGATGACTGTGTTTTTGATGTATCCCCACATGACTGAGAGTGAGAGAGAGAGAGAGAAAGAGAGAGAGAGAGAGAGAGAGAGAGCCTGTGTCTCCTCCTCTTCTTATAAGGGCATTTATCCCACCAGGAGGACCCCACCCTCACAGCCTAACTACTTCCCAAAGGCCTCACCTCTTAATACCATCACATTGAAGGTCAATATCTCAACATATAAATCCGTGGGGACATGACATTCAGTTATAACAAGGGGTATAAGTGCGGGGAGAGCCACATGGGTGGGGAAGAGGCATTATTTTATGTAGCTCTCAGAGAAGTTCTCTGTCAGTAAGAAGGCCCTGATGGAGCAGATGGATGGGACAGGGCATGACAATTTCAGCAGAAAGAGCTACTCAGAAAAAGGCAGGTACCAAATGCAAAGGCCCTGAGATGGAAACGTCCTTGGATGCTCAAGGTCGGTGTTGCTGGAATGGAGTGGTTCTGGTTCAAGGAATGAAGGAGATGAGGTCAGAGGGCGCAGGAGCAGCTAACAGATGGATGATCGTGTGAAAGAAGTGAAAACAGACAGAGACAGTACCTGTGTTCTTCTCCACATTCACCAACAAACATCAAGTGACTGACATGACACAGGGTTGGCCATCTCAGGAACGCTGATGAGCTCTGAGCAACTAATACAAAATCTCAGAGTCTCTGGCCTAAGGAAGAGGGAGCATGGCCAGTCTCCCAACATCCAAAGGGCTGTCATTCGATCGCTCTGGGATCACTCCAGTGGCCAGGCTGGGACCAATGGATCGCTCTTCCATGAAGGCAGAAGACAGGGACAAATATTCAGAAGTCCCAGTAGCCAGATTTCTTCTTCTGGGAAGATGTGGTAGACATACTGTGCACTTTTCTTCCAGCGAAGCACGAACAGAATGCCTGGATGTGGGTCATACGACAAACCTCAGAAGCCTGAAGGGTGGAGCTAAGAAGGCAGACCAGTCAGAAAACTGGGGACCCAAGGGAAAACACAAAGGTAAGTTCGCAGGGTTTTCCTTTCCCCCGACAGATCTCGGGCTTGGAACCCGAGAAAGCAGCAATCTGGAAAAACCAACTGCCACAGATAAAAATAAGCACTGACAAAATCTTGATCTCTCTAGCTAGAGGATGAGGAAGGGGCAGCCTAGAGCAACCGGAAACATTTAGGCAATAACCATGTTACTGTAGCCAAACACTAAACAAAAAACTATGACTTTACCACCACCCACACCAGCAAATACCAAAGGGAGAGCCCACCTTTCCACGCTTGTGAGGCGGTAACAAGGCACCCCAAGCCCCCCATTGGGGTGAGATCAGAAGAGTCAGAACAGGGAACAACCAAGTTGCCAAGTCGACCTCAATAGTCCATTGATTTTCTAAAATATTATTGTTGAAAGTAAAGCATACTCACCAAGCATAGCGTTTGTACCTAAATTAAATTGCTGCAATATAAGCAAGGTACATCTGCCTGGTGACTGAACAATAACAACAAAAAATCTCTGATACTAAACAGCAGAAAGAACTCAGGAATCCCAAGCAATCAGGTGGCTAAGGTGTTTGGTTCAGGGATGTGCATGCAGGGCCACACCATCTAGGAACAGGGAAAGACTTTCATTCAAACTGTTGGGCAGGAGGGCTGTTATGCTGCTCCAAGGAAAGAAAGTCAGTCTGAGATGGAACCAACACAGAGAAAGCAGAGCTCAGTGATGGAGAGAGACTGAATTGAGTGACATCCTTTAGGACCCGATCAAGCCAGACCTGAAGCTATTCTTTGTCTCTTCTATTACTTGAACCTACAAAGTCCCTTTACATTTAAGCTGCTTTGGTTTGTTTTCCGCCTCTAGCAACAAAAGAGTCCTAAATGACAGCAATGGGTGTGGTATGAGCTCCTCGCTCACTGCAGGTGTGCAAGCAGAGGTGGAATGGTAGTCTGGGTAGGATGTGATGGCAGGACTCCAGCCTTAACAGGAAGATGGACAACAGATTCCTTCTGTTCTTGTTCTCAGGGATAACCTTCCAGGACCTTCTTGGTGAGATTCTAGGGTTCTTTGTTAAGCAGTTAGGCAGAAAGTCAATATTTCCCAGAAGGATGAATCAGCCCAGTGATCACTGGCTTATCTAGGCCCTTCTCTGAGGTCCTGCCTGGTGGTTCCTCACTGTGGAATGCAACATCCTGTATGATCTGGCCACTGCTCACCTCTCTGACCTTACCTCATCCCCTCTCCCTGACACTCCCTCTCCTCCTATTCAGTCCTTGAATAGAAGCATGTTCCTACCCCAGGGCCTTTGCTCTTAATGTTCCCTCTGCCTGAAATGCTCCTCCTCCAGACCTTTCCATGGCTGGTTCCTTCTCAGCTCAGCCCAATAGAGGTCCCCTCCTCAGAGAGGCTCAGTCATCCCTGACTGCCAAATCTAAATCACTCAGCCCTACCCTTATGCCAGGGACTCTCTGAACCATTCCCATGTCTTAATTCTCTCATAGCACTTTCACAGTCTGAAATTGCCTGAAATTTCACTTGCTAATGATCTACACCTCCCAGATAGAATGTAACCTCCATGAAAGCTAGGATTCCATCTGTTGTGTTCACCGCTATATCCTTGGAGTGCTGATTAGTGCCTGATAGGAGAAAGAAAGTAAAGAAAAAAGCAACAGAGAACAGAGACAAAAGACAGATGCCAAGAGCTAGGATTGGGAACTGCTGTCCACGAGGCCTTACTATCCCCTGGGGACCCTCTAAGCAACCTCCAGAGGTTCAGAGGTCCCCGGTGGTCATGCAGGGAGCCAGCTCATGCAAGCACACTTGACTGATGCATCTCCATTCCCTCTTTTTTTTCCCTGCTCCCTCATTTCTGCTCCCTGGAATCACCTCCTCAACGGAGTAACTGCACCCAAACTTTTGACTCAGGCACTGGGTTCAAGTGCACCTAAATGAAGACAGACTCTTAGCCAGATCCACACAAAGACACATGTGGCAATGTTCATCACAGCCTTGCTCATGGTAATATGGGGCGGGAGCTAACATAGTGCCCAACACCAGAGGGAACTATTACTAAGAGGCAGTCAGATGTAGCAGAATAAAGGGGAAGAAGCCCCATGGGAAGGTTTCGGTTATGTAAGGCTGAGGGAAAATTTAACATGACGTTGCTTTTGTAATTAAAAAAAAACAGGGGCACCTGGGTGGCTCAGTCAGTTAGGCTTCCGACTCTTGGTTTCGGCTCAGGTCATGATCTCAGGACCGTGAGATGGAGCCCCATGTCAGGCTCCACACTCAGCGTGGAGTCTGCTTAGGATTCTCTTTCTCCTTCTCCCTCTGCCCCTCCCCCTGCTCTCTCTCTCTATCTAAATAAATGAATAAAATCTTTTTTAAAAAGTGGGCGGGAGCGCCTGGGTGGCTCAGTTGGTTAAGCGTCTACCTGTGGCCCAGGTCATGATCCGGAGGTCCTAGGACCAAGCCCCGTGTCAGGCTCCCCACTGAAGCCTGCTTCTCCCTCTCCCCCTGCCCTTCCCCCAGCTCGTGCTTGTGCTCTCTCTCACATGCACTCTTAGTCTCTCTCAAATAAATAAAATCTTAAAAAAAAAGAAAGAAAACACACTGACTTAAAAATCAGCATTATAGATTTCCCCAAAATACATACTTATTTAAGAACACATTTAAAATGCATTAGAGCGCCTGCCTCTGGGGGAGCAATGACATGGGACGAGAGAAGGGAGATCAAGAGAAAATGTCTGTGGTACATCGACTAGCCCACTGTCAGCGCCACACAACCCAAGAAGTGTGGCTCATTCACTCTGGTGCAACTGAGGTCCAAAAATACAAATAAAAAATCAGGTTACCGCAAATCCATCTTCTCTTCACCTAAACAGCTTCCCCTCCCCCTTCGTAGCCCAGAGCACGGCCTCCCTGACTCAGACAGCACTCCCATTACGTGTCCCCCACGGCGTCCAGTGCCTCTGCACACCTGGGCCAAGTGCCATTTTCCGTGTATTCGTGTCCTCCCTAGCCCACGTCCGTGTCCCCCAATCTGGCTTTGGGAGGGCAGCAAACACATGTCCTCTCTCCCGTCTCCCCCCACCCCTCCCCTGCTTAGATCCCGACCCCTGATGCGCAGCCGGTGCTCCGCAGATTGCAGACTACATGGCTGAGTGAGTCAAGACAAGACGTTCGTGAGAAATCCAGTCATCAGAGCCATATGCACGCACACGAGAGAGGCACGCTGGCTCCTGTTGCACGGATCAAACCACATGTACGCTCAGAAAGCGTGTCACAGAGCCATGCCACGCCACACACATGAACGACATGGAAACATGCATCAAATGTGCCCCCATGTGCACGCGCAGAGACCTGCACCCCACAAAGCCTCAGGGCACCATCTTCCATTCACGGTCACCTCACTCCAGCCTGACCCCTCCCCTCCCCCACCTCCTGGACCTTTACAGGGGCGCCCTCCTGCACCCCTCCCTGGTAACAGGAATCCCCCACTTACAAGGGCACACTTCATTTTCCATCCACTGTTTTTTTCCCTTTAAAATGTCTTTCCCTACTCAGGCCCATACCCGGGTTTGGCTCTGGAAGCCCCACACCTCCCTCCTGAGAACGCGCCCACAAAGCTTCCAGCTTAGCTGGCAAAACGAATCTAGCTGCCTCCAGCCCACCCACCTCCCTTCAAAGCCTGGCCTGTTAGTACCAACAGGGGGCTCTGGCAGGATAAACAGATAAAAGCACACTGCTTTGTCATTGCAGAAAATAAAAACAAAGGGAGCAGTCAAGGAAGGGAAAGCAGATAACGCTGGAGGCATTTAGAGAAAAGTTTTCACAAAAGCCATGGTCCAGACAACTCCAGGCTTCCCTTGCCCGCCCTCGGAAAAAAGCCATGTACAGTTATTGGAGGCTTGCAAGCACAGTTTTAATTAGAGCCCACACCCTGAATAGTAGGTCCCGAGGAGGCAGGCTTCTCTACCAGGCATTGCACGGGGCCTGAAAATGCAAAGGGCTTGCAGTGAATATCTGTGCTTTGAGCAGTCAGACGCAAGCAAGACAGAAACCTGTGGACACACACACTTTGTCTTCAGCATTAAGTGAATATCAACTATGACAAGGCAAGGGCTTTGTATTTGTTATCTCATTTAATCTTCATAGCTCTGTGTGAAGGATCAGAGGGGTTTGTTCACTTGCCAGAGGACACACAGCTAGCAGGAAGCAGGTGCAGGCTTGGAAAGCAGATCTTTTATTCGTTCATTCATGTGTTCTTTTGTTCTTCTAGTACTCACTGAGCACCTACTATGTGCCAGGCCCTGTGGTGGGCTCAGAGAACAAAGTATTGAACAGAAAGAATATCCCCCCATAAGACAGTCTTCAGAATGGGAGAAGATACTTACAAATGACATATCTGATAAAGGGCTAGTATCCAAAATCTATAAAGAACTTATCAAACTCAACACCAAAAAGATGAATAATCCAGTTAAGAAATGGGTAGGAGACATGAATAGATATTTTTCCAAAAACATACTGACCGCTAACAGACACATGAAAACATGCTCAACATCACTCAGCATCAGGGAAATACAAATGAAAACCACAACGAGATACTACCTCACACTGGTCAGAATGGCTAAAATTAAGTCAGGAAACAACAAGTGTTGGCGAGGATTCAGAGAAAGGGAAACCCTCTTACACTGTTGGTGGGAATGCAAGCTGGTGCAGCCACTCTGGAAAACAGTATGGAGGTTCCTCAAACAGTTGAAAATAGAGCTACCATACGATCCAGCAACCACTAGGTATTTACCCAGGGGATACAAAAGTAGTGATTTGAAAGGGCACCTACACCCCAGTGTTCCACAATATCCAAACTATGGAAAGAGCCCAAATGTCCATCAACTGATGAGTGGATAAAGAAGATGTGGTGTATATATACAATGGAATATTACTCAGCCATCAAAAAGAATGAAGTCTTGCCATTTGCAACAACGTGGATAGAACTAGAGGGTATTATGCTAAGCAAATTAAGTCAGTCAGAGAAAGACAAATACCATATGATCTCATGGTGGTATTTGTGGAATACCACATGGTATTCCACATGTGGCATATGGCATCTAAGAAATAAAACAGATGAACACAGGGGGAAAAAAAGAGACAAACCATAAAACAGATTCTTAACTATAGAGAACAAATTGAGGGTTGTTGAAGGGGAGGAGGTGAGAGGACAGGTTAAATGGGTGATGGGGATTAAGGAAGGCACTTGTGATGAGCACTGGGGAAAAGAAAAGAAAAGAGTATTCCCCTGTGATCTAAATGAAAGCGGTGTTTGAAGAATTGGAAATATGTGGAATGACTTATTAAAATTTAGTAGGTAGACTTGATGGTATTTGGGGATTGATTCTATATGGAGGGGGACAGGTATGTCATAAAAATGGGGAGAGGGAAATTGAATTGTCATTATTATTATTATTGTTATTATTAGCCAATATATAATGCTTACTATGTATCAGGTACAATTCTGCATTAATTCATTTACTTAGTTAATTTACTCTCGGAAAGCCTCCCGGCACGTAGCACTGTGGTGCCAATACAGAGAAAAGAAAGGTAAAGTGGCAAGAGGCTGAGTAACTTGCCCAAGGCCACTAGCTAGAAAGTTCTCTGGCTGCGGAGCCCACATGCCACCTAGCCATGGATAACACTGCCCTCAGAGAATTTCTCTTTCCCAATCCCAGATCCCTGTCTACCCCAGATAGGCTGAGAAGGAGGGAAAGGAAGGCAGGCCAGTAAGAATCATCCTTGCCTGTTTTCTCTGCTCCAACAAAGGGTCCGAGAGATCCCAGGATCCTGGAGATCTGAGGTTGGCCTTGATCTGGCCTGACTGCAAACCACTACCATCTTTGTGATGGCTGCTTCCGGGCAGGGCAAAGGGGAAGGTCTTGGGATTAACATGCTTAACTCCTTGGGGAAGCTCCACATTGCAAACCAAATTAGCCCTGAGACTAAAACTGCCATCAAGAGTCACAGACAGAAACAGTCCCTTTACTTATTTCCAACACAGCTTTCTCCAACCAATACCATTCAGAGTGACATGCACTCAAAATATGGTGCTGAGATCTTGTTAGAAATGCAGAATCCAGGCCCCACCCCAGAGCTACTCAAGCAGAATCTGCATTTTAAACAAGATTCCCAAGTGACTGTGCACATCAAAGTTTCAGAAACACTGGTCTAGAACCATGAGAGACTATGGACTCTGGAAAGCAAACTGAGGGTTCTGGAGAGGAGGAGGGTGGGAGGATGGGTTGGCCTGGGGATGGGTATTGGACAAGGTGCATTCTGCATGGAGCGCTGGGTGTTGTATGCAAACAATGAATCATGGAACACTACATCAAAAACTAATGATGTAATGTATGGAGATTAACATAACATAATAAAAAAAAAAAGAAAAGAAAAGAAACACTGGTCTAGGCCACACTTCGGACCTCAGGTTCAACCCAGGGATTCAACACCATCCCAAGAGAAACCCCATCTTATTATCCATTAGTCTCATAATGCCGGAATATTCAAACTATTTCCCCAAAACACCATCCAAACAACTTGGCTGACTTGTGAATGAAGTGTTGACAGCAATCAAGACCACTCAATGGCTTCTCTAAACGCTCCTGTGGAGTATGTCAGTGTTTTTTGTTTCCTGTGGGGGCTACCAGAGGAATTCCTAATATCCTCCAGGGCGAGAGACAAGAGAGTATTCAAGGAGGAGGGAGTGGCTTTCAGCAATATGAAACCAAGGCCCAGTGAATGCTGAACTGTGCCCAATGGACTGTCCACATGATCTCTGAAAGAGAAACAAGATGGCAGAGGTAAAAGCAGACAGGCTGTCATGAAAACAAATCAGAGAGAAAGTAGACCCCTTGTCCAGAAGTAAAAGTGACCGGGCAAAGTTGAAGGAAGAAGTGGTGGCAGGGTAGTTTGAGACCTCTTGTTATTGCTGTTTGATTCCTATGCTTTGTTTGGTTTAAGATGGAGAGACTTGAGGATCCCTGAGAGAGGACCAGACAAGCCCTATGAAGACCAATGTGGCTCCAGCCAGAAGCATTATAAGTGCACACGCTCCAAGCAATTCTGCTTCCGGGAATGTACACCACAGATATGCTGGCACATGTGAGAAATGATGTGTATGCCCCAAGGTACGCACTGCAGCCTCCTCCAAAACTATAGAAGATTGGACAATGCAAGTGTCCATCGGGAGGGGACTGGTTACATCGACTATGGAAAATCCATCCAACCTAATGCCATATGGCTATAAAAGGGCTGGGAAACTTCTTTGTGTGTTGATATGAAATGATCTCCAAGATACATAAGGTGAAGAAAAGGAAGATACCCAACAGTGTGTAATGGGACCACATCCATATGGACTTGTGTGCGTAAGATTCTCTGCAGCCCTACACTGCAACTAGCAAGTTTGAAAACTGGGTTGTAATGACAGGGTAAGAGGGGGACTCACACTTTTGAACCTTCTGCTTCTATCTCTGTATTGATCAACTACTGCTGTAAAGTCAAAGGCCACAGAATCTAAGACAGAGCTTCGCCCAGCCGGGCTGTGGGCTGCAGGTGGGATGTGGGTGGTGGGCTGGGTCTGCTCCTCACGTCTCTGGCTCCTGGCTCCCCGGGCATGGTGATGGCCGAGGAGCATTAGGCTCAGACGTGACATGCTGTCACTTCTGCCAAAGCGAGCCTCAGAATCAAAGGGCAGCGATGCATGCTCCATCCCCAGTGCGAAGAGCTTCCAAGGCGCCTGGCAAAAGGCATGAACGTAGGAAGCGGTCCCCCAGAGATACATTACCTGTCTAAAAATACATATTATTTAAATGGAAAAAGATGATACATAAGCAAAGGCACACACACATGCACACTCTAGTAACCAGAGAGGAGGAACCAACAGAGAGTGTGGAGGGGACTGACCAGACCCAAGAAGAGATCCTCCAGGAGTAGAGGCCTGCGAGGGGGAGGGGATGCATCCAGAGCCTGGCTGGAGTGCAGGGAACAGCTCAAAGGACATTGTGAGGAAGAAAGCATTAAGGAGTGGGTACAGGCAGAGGGAAGCTCATTCTCCATGCAGTAGCGAGCATGCCCTTATAGAAGCATCAACTAGGTCATGGGACTTTCCTACTCAAAACCCTCCACTGCCCTTAGAGAAAACCCAGCGTCCTCACTACAGCCTTCAAGGCACGGCATGGTCTGCCCCTGCCCCCCTGATCTCCTCTCCCCCACTCTTCTCACTGACTGTGCTCCAGTCACATGGGCCCCCTTTATTCCAGCCCCAGGGGCTCTGCACTGGCTGCTTCCTCCCTGAGAACACCCTTCCCCAGCCCTCCTCAAGGCTGGCCTTTTGGTGGTGTTCAGAGCTCACTTCACAGTCACATCTCCATAAATGGCCTCCCCAGAGTGAGCACACGCGTGTACACAACCAGGCATGCCTATCCCTCTTCCCAGTTCCATTGTCTTTCTGGCATTCAGCACTGCCTGAATCACCGTGTAAATGGATTCACTTGCTCACTTGTACATTATGGCTCCCTCCATTCACACACAAGCTCCATGGGGTCAAGAACTCTGCCCCACTCATCACTGAGCAGCAGCATCTAACACAGTGCCAGGAACAGAGTAGGTGCTCAATTAAAAAAATAAATCAAGGACAAATGAACGAAAAGAAGTAGGAAGTTGAAAGACCCTTCTGGCAGTTTCTATTATCTCTGTGAGCTAGGCGATCAGATCATCTGCTAAGAGGGAGGGAGGTGTCGTCTGTTACGGGGGAATGGGAGGGTAAAGAGCTCATTGGGGGTTTCTAGGAAACACGGAGGATGCAGCTGAGACTGGAGACCATGAGATTATAGCACCATCATTCCAAGAGTATGGGTTCCTCTCTTTGCCTGTACAGTGAAAAGTCAGAGGGGAAAGTTGGAGATCCCACGGTCGGGTCTCCAGGAGGGTATGTGGTGGATGGATTGTGGTCTTGACCCCAGTTATTCCTGCCTCCCTCTATCCAGGCCCTTTGGCACTGCCCTCCCACCAGACTCTGGGATTGACCACTGAACTTGCTTTGGCCAAGAGGATTCCAGCAAACTCGGCACAAGCTGAGATTTTTGAAAGTGCTTGTGCATTTGGGTTCCCTCTCTTGCCGCTCTGCTTCTGCCATGAGAACATGTCCAGGCTAGCTAAGGCCATCCTAGATCAGCCAGCCCCCGGCTGATCCACCAGCTGACTGGAGATGTGTGAGCAGCCGCCCCAGCCCAGAACGGCCAACCTACCTGACTGACCCATAGACTCATGAGGAACCATAACGGGTTGTTGTTTTAAGTCGTGGACTTTGGGTTGGGTTGTTATGCAGCATTACAATGACAATACGTAACTGATAGAGGGTACAACATAAGGACAAGGACATGAAGTAATGAAGACTATTGGCCAAGTGAGTGGATGATTCTAAGTCATGTCATACCAGATCACTTTCCACCATATCACTCAGAGAAGGTCACCCGAAGGCTTAGGCAAGATTGGCCCCAAGTGTTCGAGGCTGCTGGAAAACTCCATGAATACCAAGTTCAGTTCTGGTACATTTCCCCAACTGTTATCCACAAACCCCTAGATTGGGCTGGTAGGAGAACAGACAACAAAGGTTCTGGACAACGTGGTACAGCAGGACAGTTTGGACATGATCCCATCTAATCCTGGCAGCAACCCCACATGGTAGACGTCTTGTCCCCATTGCACAGATGGGGTAACTGAGGCTCAGAAGGAGGTTGTGCCCATCTGGAGTCCCACAGCCAGTGAGTGGGATGGCAGACACTGGCCAGTCCAGGGCAGTCGGACTGCAAGGCCCCGGCGGCTTCCGGCACACAGACTCCTGAGAGAGGGGGTCCATGGAGCAGGTCACCCCAGGCTTGTCCCCTCTCCATGCCACCTCCTGGCAGCCCAGCCCCACTCTCCCTTGCACTAATTGGTCTTCTGAGTGTTCAGCCTGCTAGACCATCCCCCTTTGTTTAAAATCTCTTCAGCAGATGGAAGGAAACTTGGCCATTACCTCTGCACACAGCTTTAAGTACACATACTGGCCAATCTTTACAGATTTAATTGTCTATAAAATTACTCTGTGTGCGATTCCCATATGGAAATTCAGGGCCCGGACTGCTTCTTAGCCAGGGCTCTCTCCCAGGCTAGGGCACAGCCACCAATTAGGGCCCATCAGCTTTGTGGGTTCAACACAAAATGAGGCGACTTACCAGGTGTGTGACTCTGAGTGGGTGACAAACAAGCTGGGGTCTCAGTTTCCTCACCTGCAAATGGGAACAATCACGGTAACTTGTCATGGGGCTGGAAAAGTGAAAATCAAGCACACAGGTGAAACTCTTGGTACCGTGCCTCACACAGTGTGGCACCTACTATTTTAAGATCTGAACCCATGCTTTTCCCCTCTGTTTTCTGGAGCCCTTTGTCTCCCTGCTGCTACTGAGTCACACACATATTGACTCAGGGGACAGGGGGCTCTGAGGAAAAAATGAGATGCAAGAAACGAGCGAGGCTTTAAAACTTCAAAACACTGAGCCCTGCTGAATTCAAGGTACAAGGTTTCTACCATAAGGAACAGACTGGAAAAAGAATAAATGAAGAGCCAGGGTAGCAGCCAGGAACCATCTATCCTCCAGCAGATAACAGAAAACCCGAATCGAGTGAGCTAAAACCTCAAAAGGACTTCACTGGTTCAGGTGATGATGGGGCCAAAGGGAGAGCTGCTTCAGAGCTGGCTGGCCCGGGAGCTCAACAGCGTCACCCCACATGGTCCACCCGCCCTCCCTGCCTTCAATGGGGGCTGCTCCAAACCACGGCTGGAGCCTTCGGTGGAGACAAGGCAGCTGTCGGAGGTTTCCAGGGCCGCCTTCTTGCAAGGGGGAGGCAAGCATGCATCTCCAGGTAGCTCCTCCCAGAACCCTCAGCCAATACTCTCTCTTCTCATTGGTCCAAAACAGGTCACATGTCCATATCTGAATCAATCCCTGGAGGAATGACTCATACAGATTGGGTAAATCCAATGAGAACTCATTCCTGGGACTGTGGGTCTCTCCCCTCCAATCACTGAGGGGCTGGGGGTGGGTGGGGCAAAGTGGGGCTTCTTTGATTAGTGAAGTATTCAAGGCAAAAAGTTTATGCCAAAGTGCATAAACTAGAAAGAAAACAGATGAACTAAAGATCATATACTAAATATACTAAAAATTATATCATCCATACTAAATTACCCCTATTCTGAACAATTTTTGTGGGATACACTTTATTCATTCAACCATTATTTATAGGGAAGTTCCTGTGGGGCGCTCATGGTCAAGACAGCTGTCAATGTCTCTTTTAGAATATGACACCCAGAAGGCAAGCCACCTCTCCAGAGCTCTGACCAGCACAGAACATCGGGGACCTGTCACATCTGATGATGATGATAACAATAAGTAACTGACATTTATCGAGGTGTTACTGGCTGCTAAACATTTCATGTATTAACTCTTTTGATCCACATGAGAGCCCTCTGACAGTAAGTCCCATTAATTAGCCCCATTTAACAGAGAAACAGAGAGTAGCAGTAACATGCCCGAGATCACACAGCTAATCAGTGGAAGACTGGGAATTAATCCAAATAGGCTTGTTCAAGGTGTATTCTCTACTGTCTCTCCTTCTTTGGTGCCACAGAAGTTCACAGAAGACTCCTGACAGGAGTAGACATTCATTTGCTTGGCAAACACTTATTGACCGTGGTATGCCAGTCAATCTATGAGACATCTAAAATCCATTCATCCATTTCTTCAACAAGCATTTTTGAAAGCCTGCTCTGTACCAAACACTATATTTAGTGCCAGGAAACACTATTTACCAGTGGTAAATAGTCCTGACCTACCCTTTGCCTTCATGAAATGCACAAAATGCATTTTCTTTCTTTTTTCTTTTTTTATTGTTATGTTAATCACCATACATTACATCATTAGTTTTTGATGTAGTGTTCCATGATTCATTGTTTCTGCATAACACCCAGTGCTCCACGCAGAACGTGCCCTCTTTAATACCCATCCCCAGGCTAACCCATCCCCCCACACCCCTCCCCTCTACAACCCTCAGTTTGTTTTTCAGAGTCCATCGTCTCTCAAGGTTCGTCTCCCCCTCCGACGTACTCCCCTTCATTCTTCCCCTCCTGCTATCTTCTTCTTTTTCTTTTTTCTTAACATATGTTGCATTATTTGTTTCAGAAGTACAGATCTTTGATTCAACAGTCTTGCATAATTCACAGCGCTCACCATAGCACATACCCTCCCCAATGTCTATCACCCAGCCACCCCATCCCTCCCACCCCCAACCACTCCAGCAACACTCAGTTTGTTTCCTGAGATTAAGAATTCCTCATATCAGTGAGGTCATATGATACATGTCTTTCTCTGATTGACTTATTTCACTCAGCATAACACCCTCCAGTTCCATCCACGTTGTTCCAAATGCCAAGATCTCATTCCTTTTTATGGCTGCATAAAATTCCATTGTGTGTATATACCACTTCTTCTTTATCCATACATATGCCAATGGACATCTTCGCTCTTTCCACAGTTTGGCTATTGTGGACATTGCTGCTATAAACATTGGGGTGCACGTACCCCTTCAGAACCCTACATTTGTATCTTTGGGGTAAACACCCAGTAGTGCAATTGCTGGATCATATGGGAGCTCCATTTTCAACTGTTTGAGGAACCTCCATACTGTTTTGCAGAGGGGTTGCACCAGCTTGCATTCCCACCAACAGTGTAGGAGGGTTCCCCTTTCTCCGCATCCCCACCAACATCTGTCGTTTCCTGACTTGTTAATTTTAGCCATTCTGACGGGTGTGAGGTGGTATCTCATTGAGGTTTTGATTTGGATTTCCCTGATGCCGAGCGATGTGAAGCACTTTTTCATGTGTCTGTTGGCCATTTGGATGTCTTCTTTGGAAAAATATCTGTTCATGTCTTCTCCCCATTTCTTGATTGGATTATTTGTTCTTTGGGTGCTGAGTTTGATAAGTTCTTTATAGATTTTGGATACTAGCCCTTTATCTGATATGTCATTTGCAAATATTTTCTCCCATTCTGTCAGTAGTCTTTTGGTTGTGTGGACTGTTTCATTTGCTGGGGAAAAGATTTTATCTTGATGAAATCCCAAGAGTTAATTTTTGCCCTCGCTTCCCTTGCCTTTGGCGAAGTTTCTAGGAAGAAGTGGCTGTGGCTGAGGTCAAAGAGGTTCCTACCTGTGTTCTCCTTTAGGATTTTGATGGACTCCCGTCTCATGCTTAGGTCTTTCAACCATTTGGAGTCTATTTTTGTGTGTGGTGTAAGGAAATGGTCTACTTTCATTCTTCTGCATGTGGCTGTCCAATTTTCCCAACACCATTTGTTGAAGAGACTGTCTTTTTTCCATTGGACATTCTTTCCTGCTTTGTCAAAGATTAGTTGACCGTAGAGTTGAGGGTCCATTTCTGGGCTCTCTATTCTGTTCCACTGATCTATGTGCCTGTTTTTGTGCCAGTACCATACTGTCTTGATGATGACAGCTTTGTAATACAGCTGGAAGTCCGGAATTGTGATGCCGCCAGCTTTGCTTTTCTTTTTCAAGATTCCTCTGGCTATTCGGGGTCTCTTCTGGTTCCATTCAAATTTTAGGATTATTTGTTCCATTTCTTTGAAAAAAGTGGATGCTATTTTGATGGGGATTGCATTGAATGTGTAGATTGCTCTAGGTAGCATTGACATCTTCACAATGTTTGTTCTTCCAATCCATGAGCATGGAATGTTTTTCCATTTCTTTGTGTCTTCTTCAATTTCTTTCATGAATATTTTATAGTTTTCTGAGTACAGATCCTTTGCCTCTTTGGTTAAATTTATTCCTAGATATCTTATGGTTTTGGGTGCAGTTGTAAATGGGATCGACTCCTTGATTTGTCTCTCTTCTGTCTTATTGTTGGTGTATAGGAATGCCACTGATTTCTGTGTATTGATTTTATATCCTGCCACATTACTGAATTCCTGTATGAGTTCTAGCAGTTTTGGGGTGGAGTCTTTTAGGTTTTCAACATAAAGTATCACATCATCAGCAAAGAGTGAGAGTTTGACTTCCTCTTTGCCGATTTGGATACCTTTGATTTCTTTTTGTTGTCTGATTGCTGTGGCTAGGACTTCTAATACTATATTGAATAGCAGTGGTGAGAGTGGACATCCCTGCCATGTTCCTGACCTTAAGGGAAAAGCTCTCAGCTTTTCCACATTGAGAATGATATTCTCTGTAGGTTTTTCATAGATGGCTTTTATGATATTGAGGTATGTACCCTCTATCCCTATACTCTGAAGAGTTTTGATCAAGAAAGGATGTTGTACTTTGTCAAATGCTTTTTTTGACATCTGCATCTATTGAGAGGGTCATATGATTCTGGTTCTTTCTTTTGTTAATGTATTGTATCACGTTGATTGATTTGCGGATGTTGAACCAACCTTGCAGCCCAGGGATAAATCCCACATGGTCATGGTGAATAATCCTTTTAATGTACTGTTGGATCCTATTGGCTAGTATTTTGGTGAGAATTTTTACATCCATGTTCATCAAGGATATTGGTCTGTAATTCTCCCTTTTCATGGGGTCTTTGTCTGGTTTTGGGATCAAGGTAATGGTGGCCTCATAAAATGAGTTTGGAAGTTTTCCTTCCATTTCTATTTTTTGGAACAGTTTCAGGAGAGTAGGTATTAATTCTTCTTTAAATGTCTGATAGAATTCCCCTGGGAAGCCATCTGGCCCTGGGCTTTTGTTTGTTGGGAGATTTTTGATGACTGCTTCCATTTCCTTAGTGGTTATAGGTCTGTTCAGATTTTCTATTTCTTCCTGGTTCAATTTTGGTAGTTGACACATCTCTGACATCTCTGACACACCCATTTCTTCCAGGTTATCTAATTTGCTGGCATAGAGTTGCTCATAATATGTTCTTATAATTGTTTGTATTTCTTTGGTGTTGGTTGTGATCTCTCCTCTTTCATTCATGATTTTGTTGATTTGGGTCATTTCTCTTTTCTTTTTAATATGTCTGGCCAGGGGTTTATCAATCTTGTTAATTCTTTCAAAGAACCAGCTCCTAGTTTCGTTAATCTGTTCTACTGTTCTTTGGTTTCTATTTCATTGATTTCTGCTCTGATCTTTATTATTTCTCTTCTCCTGCTGGGTTTAGGCTTGATTTGCTGTTCTTTCTCCAGCTCCTTTAGGTGTAGGGTTAGGTTGTGTATTTGAGACCTTTCTTGTTTCTTGAGAAAGGCTTGTATTGCTATATACTTTCCTCTCAGGACTGCCTTTGCTGTATCCCAAAGATTTTGAACAGTTGTGTTCTCATTTTCATTGGTTTCCATGAATGTTTTTAATTCTTCTTTAATTTCCTGATTGACCCATTCATTCTTTAGTAGGACGCTCCTTAGCCTCCATGTTATTGAGTTCTTTCTGACATTCCTCTTGTGATTGAGTTCTAGTTTCAAGCATTGTGGTCTGAAAATATGCAGGGAATAATCCCAATCTTTTGGTACCAGTTGAGACCTGATTTGTGCCTAGGATGTGATCAATTCTGGAGAATGTTCCATGGGCACTAGAGAAGAATGTGTATTCCATTGCTTTGGGATGGAATGTTCTGAATATGTCTGTGAAGTCCATTTGGTCCAGTGTGTCATTTAAAGTCTTTATTTCCTTGTTGATCTTTTGCTTAGATGATCTGTCCATTTCAGTAGGGGGGGTGTTAAAGTCCCCCACTATTATTGTATTGTTGTCAATGTGTTTCTTTGCTTTTGTTATTAATTGCCTTATAAAAATGGGTGCTCCCATGTTAGGGGCATAGATATTTACAATTGTTAGGTCTTCTTGTTGGAGAGACACTTTAAGTAGGATATAGTGTCCTTCCTCATCTCTTATTACAGTCTTTTGTTTTAAAATCTAGTTTGTCTGATATAAGGATTGCCACCCCAGCTTTCTTTTGGTGTCCATGAGCATGGTAAATGGTTTTCCACCCCCTCACTTTCAATCTGGGGGTGTCTTTGGGTCTAAAATGAGTCTCTTGCAGACAGCATATGGATGGGTCTTGTTTTTTAATCCAATCTGATAGCCTGTGTCTTTTGATTGGGGCATTGAGCCCATTTACATTCAGGGTAACTATTGAAAGTATGAATTTAGTGCCATTGTATTGCCTGTAGGTAACTGTTACTGTATATTGTCTGTGTTCCTTTCTGATCTATGCTGCTTTTAGGCTCTCTCTTTGCTTAGAGGACCCCTTTCAATATTTCTTGGTGGGCTGGTTTCGTGTTTGCAAATTCCTTTAGTTTTTGTTTGTCCTGGAAGCTTTTTATCTCTCCTTCTATTTTCAATGACAGCCTAGCTGGATATAGTATTCTTGGCTGCATATTTTTCTTGTTTCGTACTCTGAAGATATCATGCCAGTCCTTTCTAGCCTGCCAGGTCTCTGTGGATAGGTCTGTTGCCAATCTAATGTTTCTACCATTGTAGGTTACAGATCTCTTCTCCCGAGCTGCTTTCAGGATTTTCTCTTTGTCTCTGAGACTCGTAAGTTTTACTATTAGATGTCGGGGTGTTCACCTATTTTTATTGATTTTGAGAGGGGTTCTCTGTGCCTCCTGGATTTGGATGCCTGTTTCCTTCCTCACATTAGGGAAGTTCTCTGCTATTATTTGCTCCAATATACGTTCTGCCCCTCTCTCTCTTTTTTCTTCTTCTGAGATCCCAATTATTCTAATGTTGTTTCGTCTTATCGTATCGCTTATCTCTCGAATTCTGCCCTCGTGATCCTGTAGTTGTTTCTCTCTCTTTTTCTCAGCCTCTTTATTTTCCATCATTTGGACTTCTATTTCGCTGATTCTCTCTTCTGCCCCATTTATCCTAGCAGTTAGTGCCTTCATTTTTGATTGCACCTCATTAATAACTTTTTGGATTTCGACTTGGTTAGATTTTAGTTCTTTTATTTCTCCAGAAAGAGTTTCTCTAATAACTTCCACGCTTTTTTCAAGCCCAGCTAGTATCTTTAAAGTCATGATTCTGAACTCTAGGTCTGACATCGTACTAATGTCCGTATTGTGTAGGTCCCTGGCTGACGGTACTACCTCTTGTTCTTTTTGCTGAGGTCATTTTTTCCATCTTGTCATTTTGTCCAGAGGAGAACAGATGAATGAGAGAACAAAATGCTAATAGGTTAACAATGTCCCCAGAAAATATACTCTATACAAATCAGAAAAGACCTGAAACCAGGGGAAAAGAAAGGGAAAGAAAGAAAAAAGAAAGAGGAAGAAAAAAAAAGAAAAAGATAAAACAAAAAACAGAACAATACAAAAAAAAAACAGAATATGATCAAATATGATCAGGCTAGTGCATAGATCAGTGCCACACACTAGATTTTGGGCGTATTTTGGTGTGTTAGAAAAAAGTGCCTCCTATAATTTTAAAGGAAGAAAGACTTATATATGTACAAAATAAGGGTTGATACAATGAAGCGATGGAAGATGACTGTAAAGATGAAAAGTATAAAAGATTTTATAAAAGGAATTGATAAGAAGTTGTTTGAAAAAAGAAAGAAGAAGATTTAAAAAAAAGGAAAAAAAGGGAGAGAATGTGATCAGGCAGGAGACTAGAACAAAGCCATACACTAGTCATTTAGGGTGTATTTTGATCTGTTAGAAGAAACTGTATCTCAAAATTTTAAAGAGAGAACAACTTATATATATATGCCAAAAATAAGGGTCACTACTATGAAGGGATAAAACATGACTCTAAAAATGAAAAATAAAAAATGTTTTTTTAAAAAAGGGATTGATAAGATGTTGGTTGAAAAAGGGAAAAAGAAAAATTAAAAAACAGTTAAAAAATTAACTTTGAGAAACTAATGAATCATGGTAAAAAAAAAAGCCATGAATTCTATGTGCAGTATTCCCCTAGCACTGGAGTTCTCCCGTTCTCCTTGATGGGTAAACTTGGTCTTGGCTTGCTGGCTGTTCGTGCTGATCTTCTGGGGGAGGGGCCTGTTGCCGTGGTTCCCAAATGTCTTTGCCGGAGGCGGAATTGCCCCACCCCTGTCGGTCTGGCCTAAGCAAGCTCCTCGGGTTTGCTCTGAGGAGCTTTTGTTCCCTGCAAGCTCTCAGTACAGCTTTGGAGGACCAGGGTGAAAATGGTGGCCTCCCAATCTCCACCCAGAGGAGCTGAGAACTCGGGGCCCCGCTCCTCAGTGCGCCCCCAGAGAAAAGCAGTCACTCCCGTCTCCCCGGTCTCCGGCCGCACTCTGTGCTCACCCGGCCTGTGACCGAGCATTTCTATCTCTGGCACCCGACCCCGTGTGGAGTCTCCAAACCCAGCAGATCCCTGCAGTGCACTCCCGCGCCGCTCCTCCCCGGGGAGGAAGGGGAGTCTCCCCGGATCTGCCGCTTGTTGGGTCCCTGCTGGAGGAGTAGTGGCCCGATTGGGCCGCGGATCAGGGTTTATGGCAACCCGGAGCTGAGAGCCCGCACCTCGGCTCCGTCTCTGCAGCTGGCTTCCCCGCTCCGATACCTGGGAGCTCTGCTGCACTCAGGCACCCCTGGTTTTTCTGTGATCCCTAGGGTCCTGAGACCACACTGTCCCGCAAGGGTTCCATCCCCCACTTAGCCACTGGAGCGACGTCCCTCAGCGGAGCCGACTTCTAAAAGTTCCGATTTTGTGCTCCGCGGCTCTATCACTTGCCAGAAGCGGCCGACGGACGCCCCCTCCCCCGCCGTCTATCCTCCCGAATATCACCTCCGATTCACTTCTCTGCATGTCCTACCTTCCAGTAAGTGGTCGCTTTTCTGTTCAGAGAGTTGTTGCTACTCTCTTCTTTGATCTCCTGTTGAGTTCGTAGGTGTTCAGAATGGTTTGATCCCTATTCAGCTGAATTCCTGAGACCAGACGAAATCCAGGTCTCCTACTCCTCCGCCATCTTGCTCCCTTTCCCCAATCTGCATTTTCTTGCTAGTAATGCTGAGCACAAAGTCAGCTAGAAGCTCAGGGCCGTCATGTACAGTTGTACAGTGTGCACACTGCACCATGGCACCCAATCGAAGGGGAGAATGAGGGCTGAAATCCACCTCTCCCTCACCTCACCAAACCCTGTGCTCTGGCACTTAGCTGAATCCGTCCCAAAAGACATCTCTTCTGTTAAGAAAGTTGCCTTTGGACACACCAAGCCAAGTGCTAGCAGTACCACATCCACTCAGCAGGGGGCACTTGCTCTAATTTACACAAAGGCGCCGTGGAGAATAACAGTGACCTGGTCAAAGCTGTGCCCACTCCCACCCCCTGTCTTAGGAGTCAGGGTTTTGCTTATGTTGGCAGTTGCTCAACTAGGCCTTTGGTTCCACGGTCTGTCCATTGGCTTAAGCCCAAGACTTATGCCTGCTTCATTTCATCTCCAAAGAGCTGATCCTCAGGTGCCTGGGTGGCTCGGTTAAGCGTCTTCCTTAGGCTCAGGTCATGATCTCAGCGTCCTGGGATCCAGTCTTGCATCAGGCTCCCTGCTCAGTGGGAAGCCTGCTTCTCCCTCTGCCCCTCCTGGTGCTCGTGCTCTCTCTCTCTCTCTCTCTCAAATAAATAAAATAAAATTAAGAGAAAAAGAAAGAAAGAGAGAGAGAGAGAGAGAAAGAAAGAAAGAAAGAAAGAAAGAAAGAAAGAAAGAAAGAAAGAAAGAAAGAAAGAAGAAAGAAAGAAAGAAAGAGAGGGAGGAAGGAAGGAAAGAAAGCAAGCTGGTCCTCTCGCAGAATGCCTGGTGGTGAACTTTTCTTCATGGGGGTTTGTATCTCAAAAAGTCCATCACTCACCCAGGAGCCTCAAGGGTAACCAGGAACACCCAGCTCTTCGGAAGTAAAAAAAAAAAAAAAAAAAAAACTCCTCCCCTGGGACACCTGGGTAGCTCATTCGGTTAAGCGACTGCCTTCGTTCTGCGGAGGTCATGATCTCAGGGTCCTAGGATGGAGCCCCACATCAGGCTCCTTGCTCAGCAGGGAGCCTGCTTCTCCCTCTGCCTGCTGCTCATCCTGCTTGTGCTCTCTCTCTCTCTGACAAATAAATAAATAAAATCTTGAAAAGAAAAAAAAAGAAACTCCTCCCCTATGACTTCAGTTGGGGGTCCATCAGCCCAGGGAATCCCAGCCCTGTCCACCTCCACGTCAATCCCAAGCAGAGCTGAAGCAGCAGAGACCAGTGTTGCCACTGGGGGCAAGCATTGGCCAGGGCCCCGTCAACGCCCCATGTGTACGCTTTCTGCCGCCTTCCCCAGTCCCAGACACCCTGGCTGCCAATATGCTTTATCCCGCCAGACAGCATTTGCCTGTCTTCTCAGGAGGCCTGCCTTCTCCAGCGGCCGGAACCACTGCTTGCGTGTGGGAAGAGCCAGAAGCGGCTGGGGGCTTGTATCCTGTCTGCCCCTCAGAAGCCCTTAACCAATGAATCTTGTGAGAGAATAAATAGCCCGGCTGCCTTTCCCAGGCCGGCTCCGATGAGGAGGGGTCACCAGCATGTATCAGGGGCCCCCCTGTGGCACCGAGCCCAAGGCCCACTGCGTGGGGACCGCCTTGCCTGACGTCACCTTTGCCCCGGCCTTCTTCCCTTCTGTGTCACTCCTTCACTCCTCTACTGGTTTTCCCTGGGAATGCTTCCTAATAAAAAATCTTAACACACAAAACTTCGTCCAAGGGCCTGATTCAGGGAAATGGAAACTAGAAGCGGGCCAGGCCATGCATGCTGGGCACCCCCTTGGCTCTGCCCCTTTCTAAGCCTACTCCGTCATTTCAGGAGACATATGTCAAGTGCCACTTGGGGCCAGGTCTGAGCCATTTAACTAAATCTGCTGGCTCCCCATGGAATCAATTGCTCACATTTTTTCCCC
This sequence comes from Eumetopias jubatus, assembly GCF_037043125.1. Taxonomy (NCBI): domain Eukaryota; kingdom Metazoa; phylum Chordata; class Mammalia; order Carnivora; family Otariidae; genus Eumetopias; species Eumetopias jubatus. Next base: position 92,220,394 of record NW_028274818.1, read on the forward strand.
TAGACCTCTATGAGAAATGATTTGCAAAGCTCTCTCTCTCTCTCCTCTCTTTCCTCTCTCCTTTCTCTCTCTCTCTCTCTCTCTCTCTGTCTCTCTCTCTCTGTCTCTCGTTAAACTTGGGTGATGGTGTTCAAGGACTCCCCGAGATGTTTCTCTAACTGACAACTTTATGGGACAATAGCTGCTGATGTTATATGTGTCCTCAGATAGGCAGGTCTTTTTATACTGTGTGTGTCCCCATAAAAATGATTGGTTTTAAGTTGTTATTTTAGTATTGCTGTGATTGTAACATTGAAGCCGACAGTCTCCAAAGGAGATACGTATCGAAGCCTGATGAATAGAAGCGGGGAGGTGCCATCCATCTGTGCGGCAGGAGGACGAGGCTGATAGGCCGCTGTCCACCGGTGGGTTGCGGCTCGGAGCCTGTTGTTTTGATGTTATTATAAAGATACTGATTAATAAGTGATAGCATTGTAAATAATCCAAACGGCCTCCCAGACTGGATCCACCCAGAAGTGGCTCACTGTGGCCTGAGAAAGAGGGAGATGGACAGCATCCAGAAAAATGCAGAAAGAAACACACAGACCCACTCAGAGGGAAAGACAGACACACAGAGGGACACGGCGGAGGGGAAAACAAAGCAACGGGCTCAAAGAGAGACAGGGAGACAGGGACATGGGACAGATAGACAGATGGTAGTAGGAATAAGGAGACAGAGAGACCCACGGACAAAGCTCAAGGCTGACACGGCGACAGAGAGAGCCACAGACACACCAGACACACAGAGGCAGACAGAGAGACAAGGACCAGATGAGATGTCAAGACAGATGAGCAAGGTCAGGACAGACGGGGAGACGGAGGCAGAGGTGAAAGAAGCAGAGGACAGTGAGCAGGAGGAAGAGACACAGGGTGACATCACAAGCATGGTGGAAGGCGTGGGGAAGCCCAGCTGACGGACGGAAGTGGGCAGAAGATTTAAGAGAAGCAGGTGGAGGATGAAGAGGAAGAGAGGAAGAAGACTGCTAGCAAAGCAGGCTGGCAGCAGGGGCGTCCCCTGGCCCGACAGAGTGAGGAGAGTCTGAGAGCCAGGCAGCCTGGTCCCAAGCCTGGTTCTGCCACTTCTTAGGAGCCGAGTGACTTGGGGCATATTACTCAGCTTTTCTGTGCCTCGGTTTCCCCATCTGTAACCTGGGGCAAAGGGACAGACACAGCACCCCCTCAGCCTCTCACCGGTGGTCCCCAGCTCCTCAGCATGCCTCTGGGGATACAAGCGCCTGAGGTGGCTCCCGGTGACCCCCTACTGCGTGGTGCTCACGACGTTGTGTGGCAGCCTGAGAGTGGGCCGGGCCTGGAGACCAGCTTCTACCAAACTGGATATGGAAAAATTACTGGGACAGCACTTCTGAGATTCTGTCACCACGGCTGCGACTATTTCCACCTCCAGAGCTCTGGCTGCCCTAAGGGGACACCCGCATGACAAGGACCTGAGGCTCCTCCACTGGCAGTCAGCGGAGATGTGAGGGAGCTCAGACAGGCATCCTGGAGGTGCAGCCTTGGGAGGCAGCCTCAGCTAGGGGACCCCGATTCCTGACCCACAAAAGAAGACGATTGTTGTTTGAAGCCTCCGTGTTGGGTGGGGGGCGTGGGGAATTTGTTCTGCAGCCATTAATAGCTGACGCAGACTTTGGTACCTGGGAGTGAAGCTCTGCTGTAACAGGTGTGTGGAAATGGGGGGCCAGTGTTGGGGACAAGGCAGAGGCAGGTGCTGAGTGGGACTTACGGGGTGTGTTGGAGAGAGCCCACATTGCCTTAGACAGACGGTTACAAAAGTCTGGATGGAGAAGACAGAGTGAGGGTTCAGGAGGAAATGAGCATGTGACTGGAAGGGGGGTGTCCCTGTTACCTCCTGACGGAACCCTGGGCAGCTTTCTCGCCTTCGGGAACATGGCAAGTAGGAAATGTGCCCGTGAACATGGTGTTGATCGAAGCATTAGGTATCCCTGGCTTTCGCTTGCTGCTTCTAGTGAAATGCCACAGTGCCCTTTTTCGTGGTGCCCAGCATGACAGGCCCGCCAGTGACCTCACTGTCCTGTTAGTGCGGTGAAAATTCAGCACAAATTTAGCGGCTTAAACAATACAAATGTCTTACCTTCGGCCCTGGAGGTCAGAGGCTAACTAACGTGGGTCTCAACGGGCTGATATCACGGCATCAGCAGGCTTGCACTCTCGGACGGGAGAATCAGCTTCCTCCGAGTCCCTGCCTTTGAAGTTTCTAGAGTCCACCTGCTCTCACTGGCTCCTGGCAGTGTGGCAGCTTCCAGTACCTCTCGCTCTAGCCCTGGTTCCAACAGCAGTCAACACATCATCCTTAAGTCTGCCTCCCACCGTCCCCACCTCCCCCTGGAAGGACACTGTGATTGCACCAGGCCTGCCCAGATCCTCAGGATAATCTCCCCATCTCAAGGTCCTCAGCTTAATCACACCTGCCTTCATGCCAAGTGAAGTAATGTGTTTGCAAGATTGGAATATGGATGTCCTGGTGGCGTGGGGGGCAGGAGGGGCTGCCACTCTGTCCGGCACGCCCGTCTTCTAGCATTTACTTTACCATACTTTGCGTATTTGATCATCTCCTTCTCACCCGGGCTGTGAGCTCTATGAGAGGCCGTCTAACATGGCTGTTGAGACCTTACCCAGAGTCTGATTCTAGAGACGGTGCACCCACGGCTTGACACAGCCTCATACTAATGACACGTCACGTAACCTCTCTGAGCACAGTTTCCTCATTCGGAGGCCAGAAGACCAGCTCCTACAGGCTCTGCCTTTTGTTGGTTATGGTCACATCAGGACCACCCGCACCTACAAGAGTCTGGCATCACACCCAGGGCCTGATAAAGACTCAGTGAATGAAAAAAAATCAGTACCTACTGCATAAGGCTGTCATGAGGATTTAAAGAATCAATGACACAGAGCACACAGCACAGGCCCGGCCAGGCGGGGGCTTCGACCTGTCAGCAGGTTCATTACTAGCTGGCTGGCAGGTGTGGGGGTGGGGGGACACGGAGGGAGGGAGCAACTGAGAGCGGGCAGATGGACAGCAGCAAGAAGAGCAGAAACAGGAAGAGAAGGTGAGGGAAGGAGGCAAGGGATATGCTCACCTGGTCTCTCACATCCACTTTGCCCCCCCCCCGGGCCCCCCCGCATTTGCAGGAGCAGCAGGGGTGCCTGCCTGGAGGCAGTCAGTAAGTCATGAATTATTTGTTCAGGTAAGACCCACCCTTGAACCAAGATCTCCTGCCAGGCTTGATACTGGGAGAGAGAAGCTGAAAGGGTGTCAGCAGGAGGCAAAAAGAGAGAGGCTTCTGGGTCCTACATTTGCCCCCACCTGAATGATTGTGTGATCTGAGAGCACTCACGAGGTCCACTAGGCATATTGGGCTGTGTACCATATACATAAAATCTCCTTTATTCCTCTCAGCAACCCTGTGGGGTGGGAAGTATTCTCATCACTTCCCTTTTACATATCGGGACAGGGAGGCACAGAGACATTAAGTAACTTGGCCGAGGACACACAGCTAGTAAGTGCTGGAGAGGTATTCACTTCCGGGAAGACTGGTTCCAGATACCTTGCTTAGAGTCACAATGCTGTTCCTCATGACATCCAGAAGTTCTTAACCCGTGGTCCATAAAAAGCCTTCAGGAGGTCCCCATCCTCCTAAGTTATATATAAAATCGCAGCGACCCACCAAGGTATACCTGCACGTATGCCTGTGCCTGGGGCAACAGTCCATATCTTGTATCAGATTCTCTTAGAGGTTTATTGCTCAAAAGAAGGTCACACACTGATCCAGTGTAGCCCACCTCTCCTCATACCCATTTCACAGAAGAAGGAACTGTTCCCCAATGAGATCATGCCTGCCCCAGATCACTCAAATGAGTCTTGGAAACCCTGGGCCATGTCCAGGACCTCCCCTCCTGGGTGAGACAATGTGCCCCGCAGCTCCCCAGGGGAATGGGAGGGGGCCTCTCTGGACCCAGTTCGTTACCCTGTGCTGATGGATGCAGTGGGACACCATTGTCCAATCCTGAATCCCTATGCTGCCCATCACTGCCCAACAGTGAACCCACTGGGCTCCTCCTCCCAGAGAATACCCAGGCCGAGGAAGTGGGGGCAGGGCTTAAGAGTTGCTAAGGCACAGGAATAAAGGGGGCGGGGGCTCCTGGGTTCACCCACCCATGGCAAGATATGAAGAAACTAGCTCAGGGACAGGAGCTAAATTGATCGTGAACTGATCATCTTAAACCTCACAAGTGGTCAACCAGCTGATTCCAGGCAGAAAAGTACCACCAGGACTTTCCCCTCCTCTTTTCCACCTCCTCCTAGGTCACCCCACTGTTTCTAAGCCATAGGAACTGGGGAACTGTCAAAGGAAATGAGGTCTTGGAGTTATAGCCAGGGGCCAAATCATGTGAGGTCCTGTAGACCATGGTGAGCAGTTCGGATTTTGTTCCCAGCACCAGGGAAAGCCATAGGAGGAATATCAGCAACGAGGGTCCTGGTTGCACTTATGTTTTAAAGGATCTGCCCTCTGTTGGATGATAAATAGACTGTAGGGGGGCAAAGGTGGAGTCAGGAACACTAGTTAACAGGCTAATGCAGTGTCCACTTGAACCAAGAAGGGGAGAGGGGCGGTCCACCCAATGATGCTGAGCAGACAAGATCACACATCCACTGGTTTCATTGTGTCTCCATGTATCAGTTAGTCGTGCCAGTAGAACGCTGTGTAACAAGCCTCTCCTACATCAGTAGCTTAAAACCATCACTTCTCTCACTCACAGGGCTGCAAGTTGACCACAGAAGCTCTGCTCCTTGCATCTCACTGAGGCCCAAACTCCAGGGGCAGTGACTATGTGGGGAAAGTTTTCCCAGGCCAGAAGGTAGAAACTCCCAGAGTAGCAAGCAGAACATATTCTTCTCCTTAAGACCTGGGCTCAGAACCCCCGCATGGTCCTTAGCTTACAATCTATTAGCCCAAACAAACCTCTGAGGAAGGCTGACATCGAGGGGCAGAGTGGGAATATTTTCTGAACAATAAACTAATCCACCACCATCTTGTGGATGCTCCTCAGCACGCAGTTACTCTCTCCTGCTCCTCACTATTCTCCTTCCCCAGGGGGTCCCTTCCCCAAGCAAGCAGACCCTCCTGCTCCAGGGTACCAAAACCTAAGTGGTTGTGTCATATGTGCTTTTTCAGACATTAGCTGCCTGAATCCTCATAACAATTCTAGGAGGAAAGGACATTGGTTTTCCTCCATTTTACAGATGAGAAAACAGTTTTTCCGAGGGAAGCCGGGAAGTATCAAAACCCAAAAGGCCAACTCCAGAGTCTGGCATCTTAACTAACCACACTCTTTGCGTCCCCAGATGTAAGGCACAAGTTAGGGCCACAGGATTCACCTCAGAGGACCTGGAGTCCGCACATCCCAGAGGGGAAAGCTTGGCTTTCAGCTGCATTGAGTTTAGGCAAATCACCTCCCATCTCTGCCCCTCAGTCTCCCCCCCGTGACATGGGAGCTGGGCACACTTTCCTTACCTGGATGTGAAGGTTAAAGCTAAGGTATGCCACACACCTGGCACGTGGTCCGCTCTCCACAGAGCTAGGAGACAGTCACCCACAGAGGTCTGGAGAGGTCTCCTCCCAGACAGCCATGTCTGTCACCTCCACACCCCACCCTCCACTCCCCACCTCTCCAAAAGCATCGCAGATGACCCACAGCTCAACAGTCAACAGTGTCCATTTTCTGAGGCACTTGTCTGTTATGCTGACAGAGAAACAGCCTGCGGAGCATTTCAAGCCCATTTGACAAATGCAATTTTTTTTTTTTTTTTTTGGCATTGAATTGTCTTTTCCTGATTCCTGAGAAAGGGGCAGAATGAAAGTCTATTCATGGCACTCCTTGGCCAGTGATGGCGTGTTCTGAGGGCGGACTCCAAGCTGTCCCATCACCACACTGGAAACCAGGCTGGGGTCCATCAACACGGCACCTGGGCTGAGCAAATTCCAGGGCTCTCACGTGCACAGCTGTGTCCATATGGGTGCGGTGGCATGCAGTAGCCCACCTGCCCAGTGTTCTCCGAGCTTCTCGCTGAGTCTGTGGGGAGGTGTCAGATCCTAGGGCTATGGCATCCCGCTCCATGCCTCGAGTCCTCAAGCTGCAGGCACATCTCCAGTTGAGGTCCCGAGCCAGGCCTTACCGCACTGGAAATGCCATCTCACAGTGGACAGAACTAGAAGGAGCCTTGCTACCCCAGGGAGAGCACCAAATGGGCCTGCAGGAGGCCCAGGGTCCCCGCCTCTCCAAACCCTGGCCTGACCCACCCAGCCATGCTTCTCTCTGAGGAGCTGCCCAGGCTCCCTTTCTGGCACCTCTTTGGCCATTCCCTGGCCCTCTCAACACAGCTATGCCCTGAGCCACTCATGATCCCCCAAACCAGCAAACCTGGGCCAGCCGACAAGCCTCTTCCCTGGAAACTGCCCCTCTGCCCACAGCCATGTTGTACCACAGGACAGGTACAAGCCAACTAAAGTGGGTCACTTGGACCCTCTCCGTGCACTCCACAGAGTCCTGGTTGCAAAAGATAGACCTCCTACTCAAACTGGCGGAAGCAAAATGGGAATGTATGAACTCATGGGAACAAAAATCCTAGGAGAGAAGAGCCGAGGCTTAGCTGGCTCCAGAGGCTCAAAAACAACAATTAATTATTGAGACTCTGTCTTGACTCTGCTTCCCCCTAGGTTGGCTTTATTCTTCAGTGTCATGGGTGACCTCTAGCGCCGCTTGGCTAATCCTACCACTTTTGCAACTGAGCACGAAGAGAATGTCTCTCTCCCAAAAGTCCTAGCAAAAGCTCCAAGGTGAGGACCTTACCCAGCTCATATGACCATCCTGGAAAACAGAATCACAGTGGCCAGGGTCTAGAAGGTGGTGACTGACCCCACCTGGGTCACATGGGGAGGGGCAGGTGGGGAGGGGAAGAGTCCTGCCTCAGCTGCATGGACTCAGGGGCAGGGGTGGGGAGGCATTCCCCAATAGAAAATCAAGGCGCTGCTCCCAGAAGAGTAGGTGACTGCCGGACAGCCCCCAACAGACATTCTGCAAGTCTCTCGGGGATCAGGACTCCACACCTGTCAACGTGGGCTCATCCCACAGATGCAGATATGAGCTAGGAATCTGCCAGGCGATGATGTGTGCACTGAGGCAGAGAGCAGGACAAATAAAATAGGCTGTAAGGAGCAAAGAGAGGAGAAGCCAAGCCCTCCCCAGATCACTGAACATTTTCAACTTCTCAGTCCCTTGTGAGGCTAGCCTCTGACGACATTCCCCAGGAGGGAAGAGACTATGTCCATTTCCCTTTGTGGAAGCACTCCCTCCTCTCCCAGTTCGCGTAGCTCAACCGAGGCTGGCCCCACTCTTTCCCACCAAATCCAACAGGGAGCACGTGACGCAGCCTAGCCAATCACCTCACTCCATGCCTCTCCTGGCCAGTGATTGGTTCAGAGATAGGCGTAGAGCAAAGCCAGGCCCCTAGGACTCAATCTCTGGGACCTTTGTTGGAACCTCTGGGCCAAGGATGGTCTCTATAGGACGGACTGCCGGCATGAGGGCTGGTGCACCCTGAGGCCATGAGGGAGCCAGAGGAAGAAGCCAGCACAGAGCGAAGCAGACACGACAGATGGAAACATATTCTTAAGACACTGTTCCAGCTTCTAGATCCAGCTATGCCTGCAGACAGACTCCATCCCCTGGAGCTTTTGGCTCTGCAAAGCAATGAATACCCCCCTTTTTTTTCTTAATAAGTTAAAATCGGAGTTTCTGTCACTTGTAATCCAGAGAGACCTGATTAACAGACTCTCCCTCAAGCCATCTTCCTCCCGTCTTGTGGATGCTCCTCAATGCACAGTTACTCTCTCCTGCTCCTCACAGGCATAAATCCAGTTCAGTTCTTACTGTTTGTTCGATTACCCGTGAGGAAGCAGACAGAAATCAGAAGAAGGAGTGGTAGGAGCCTGAGGAGGATGTCTCTCCCCAGAGAGCCTCAGTGGCAGGTCCCAAGTACAACCAGCTTATCTGTAAGAGCCAACATTCCCTACCCAAGACAAATCTGCTTGAGGTGAAACATGGCCCCACAGCGTGGCTCAGCGCATCTGGTGGGCTTTGGAGTGACATCTCCCATCCAGGATCCAAGACAAAGCCTCCCTTAGCCCTGTACTCAGGCCTCCTTTGCTACCGATCACTCCATGAGTGAGATCGGGGTTAAGACTGTCGGGCACTGCCTGATCCCTCCTTGTCTCTTTGTGGATGAGTTACAGGACAGTGGCCCTGGGTTCTCCTCCTGCTGGTGCCTCGTGCCATTTTATAGACAAGTCAGCTCATGGTCGGCCTGACTCATGGACCCAGCAGCCACCTGAACTCTGCTCCTGCTGCATTCCTCGCCCCCCGCACTGGAGCTCTGGGAACCAGACTGCCAGAAGACACTAGAAACATCTGTTGGGCCCTTGGTGAGACAGCAAGGTGAATGTGATGCAAAGAGCACAGGCTTTGAAGACAGATCTGGGACCCCAGGCAAGTCACTTACCCTCTCTGAAACTTAGTTCCCTCATTTGTGAAATGGAGGGGTGATGCCTATCTTGTAGGAATATGGAAGGAATAAATAGGAGACACGTGCCTAGCCCGGGACCTGGCATAGAGTGGGCCCTGGATAAATGCATGTTGCATGGAAGGAAGGAAGGAAGGATAGAAGGAAGGAGGGCCGGAGGGAGAGAAGGATCAACCTTATTATCTCCAGCATATTACAGATGCTCAGCACTCACTCATCCCCTCCTACCCCATCTCCCATTTTGCCCCCTGACAACCCAGCCACTTTCTGTAGTCTTCCCCAGTGTTGTCTGGTCCAGTCCTGACTCCACCCCTGTGGCCATCAGCCCTCATGGTGGATTAGTCTGCAGCCACATCCGCCAGCTCACCCACCGGAGGCTCAGCTATACTGCTGCCAGAGAGAAAGCGAAGCATCCAGCCTGGTGGTTCCAAACCACAAGAATCCCAGAGATAACCTTCAGATGCCACTTTCCCATAGGTCTTCTCGTCCATCCCGGAAATCTGGGACCGATCAGCCACAGGTGCCGCCTGACACATCCCTTGAGCACTGCCCACCTGAGACATCAGGTGGCAGGAGCAGGTGCTTCTGTTTACGGAACACCTATTTTGTGCCAGGGTGCAAACGGGTGCAAACTCACTCCAGCCCACAGATGTGTTTTGTTTGGCCTGACAAGTGTTTAAATATTTGAATAACTTACCAACATTTAAATATCAGAAAATCTAACAACAAAATCTCTTTTAACACAATCTAGAGGTCTGGACCCTCATAGCCAGGGACTAGCAGCCCCTCTTGACTGGCATGGACTCCCATTTGCCACAGTCTCTGCCACATGGGCCCTTTCAGGCATTTGGATGTAGGATTTCTGATGTAATAATAACAAATTCCAGCAGATAGATTAGAAAGGAGGAAATGAAACTAACCCCCTATTTGCAGATGACATGATTATCCAGGTGGAAAATTCCAAGGAATTTACACATACACACCCCCGCCCCAAGAACTGATAAGTGAGTTCAGCTAGGTCACAGGTTACAAGAGCTATACACAAGGATCCTCTGCATCTCTATATACTAGCAATGAACAAGTGGAATCTAAAATTAAATACCATTTACAATTACCCAGAAAAAATGAAACACTTAGGCATAAATCCAGCAAAATATTACAAGGGTTCTATGCTGAAAACTACAAAATGTTGATGAAAGAAATCAAAGATCTATTATTTGTTTCAGAGGTACAGGTCTGTGATTCATCGGTCTTACACAATTCACAGCGCTCACCATAGCACATCGGAGGGGGAGACGAACCATGAGAGACTATGGACTCTGAAAAACAAACTGAGGGTTCTAGAGGGGAGGGGTGTGGGGGGATGGGTTAGCCTGGTGATGGGTATTAAGAAGGGCACGTACTGAATGGAGCACTGGGTGTTAAATGCAAACAATGAATCATGGAACACTACATCAAAAAATAATAAATAAATAAATAAATAGGAAAAAAAGGAAGATCTAAACAAATGGAGAACTATACCCTGTTCATGGATTGGAAGACTCAGCATAGTAAAGATATTCATTCTCCCCAAGTTGATGTACAGGTTTAGCATAATTCCTATCAAAATCCCAGAAAGATTTTTTTTGTAGATAAAAGCAAGCTTATTCTAAAATGCACATGGAAAGGCAAAGAAACTAGAATTTGAACATTTTGTAAAATAACAAAGTGGGAAGAGCCATACTCCCCGCTTTCAAGACTTACTCTACGGAAATGAAGACAGTGTGTGACTGCAAGAGGGACAGACACAGAGATCAGTGGAACAGAACAGAAGACCCACAGGCAGCCACACACAAGTACAGCCAACTGGTTTTTGGCAAAGGTGCAAAGGCAGTTCAATGGAGGAGGAATAGTTTTTTCAATAAATGGAGCTGGAGCATTTGGGTAGCCATGGGAGAAATAATAATAAATTCAATGAGAGAAGGGATGTCACTCTGTTTGTTTTTTTAAAAGATTTCTTTATTTATTTGAGAGCGAGAGCGGGGGGGGGGCAGAGGGAGAGGGAGAGACAGTCTAAAGCAGACTCTGTGCTGAGAGCAGAGCCCCACATGGGGCTCAATCTCATGACCCTGAGATCACAACCTGAGCCGAGTGGTGCCTCGGTGGTTCAGTCGGTTAAGCGTCTGCCTTTGGCTCAGGTCATGATCCCAGAGTCCTGGGATCAAGTCCCCCATTGGGCTCCCTGCTCTGCGGGGAGCCTGCTTCTCCCTCTCCCTCTGCCTGACACTCCCCCTGCTTGTTCTCTCTCTCTCTCTCCCTCTCTCTCTCTCTGTAAAATAAATAAATAAAATCTTAAAGAAAAACCTGAGCCAAAACCAAGAGTCAGACCCTTAACAGATCGAGCCACCCAGGCGCCCCTCATTCTGTTTTGTACAGGCACCTGGCACACTAATTGGCACATGGGTAAGTGCTTAATATTTGTCCAAAGCTGAGTAGCTATAAAAGCACTGTGTTCCAGGGATAGGTGTTGCTATCTCCATATGATGGGAGGAACATGTGAGGCACAGAGAGGTCAGAAAACTTGCCCGGTACCTCCCAGCATGTAAGAGGTAGAGCCAATATAGAACATACATAATTTCATGTGATCCTCCACCGATCCCCTTCTGCCCCCTTTCTGCCAGTGGAAGAAACTCAAGTTCAGAGAGAGTGCATGGATTTCAGAGGCCCCACAGCTAGCAGGAAGCAGAGCCAAAATCCAAGCAAGAATCTGTCTGACTCCAGGACACCTGCCCCTGCTTTCCAAAGCCTTTCCGGGTGTGGGTTCTTGGGCCACCACACCAAGCCATGCTGTCCCTCTCAGCAAACCCTTCCTTTCCCAGTCTCTGATCAGAGCCTGTTGGCATCTGTGGCTTAAACACCAGGGCTCCCAGCGGGGCACAGTTCACCGAGCCAGCTCATTTATTCATTAATTTGCTTTCCATATTGCCAAACAGAAAGCGGCCGTTCCAGGCAAGGCAAATCAATACCATGCTCCACGATTCATCTTCATTCGTACCACATCCCCGTGCGCTATCCCCGGCGCTCTTCACCCAGCCTCCTCCGGATGGGTTCCTGGATGCTGACGAATAGGATTCTCGAAGGCAGCCACGCCATGTTAGGAGATCAAATCATTAATATCTGCATCAGGCGTTTTTACGAGCCTCCCTTACCCCAAACTCCTCACCACCCTCGTGTTGACTACACTGTTAGTGATCTGGGCAGGCACAGTACAGATGAAATTGCTACTCCTGAGATTTTATTGGCTGCAAGCTTGGAGTTATTGATTTTATTCCCCCCTACTTTTCTGAACTCGGGTATCCAGCCCAGAGTTGCAGAAATTATTGAGATGGGGGATGAATATGGATTTGCTGATGCCACCTGCTCTGCTTGCCACGGACTTTTCTTGTCTTCCCACAAAGGGGAGAAAGGTGGTCTCCTAACATTTGTTCTGTAGATCCGTTTAAAGTGGAGCACTTACTCTTTGCCAACCACTGCTAAGCACTGTCCAAGCGATGCTCCCTGAGGCCTCCCAGCACCCCACAGAGGGGGGAATTAACATGAGTTCTTTCGCTGGGGTTCTGGGATTCCCCCCTCCCCCGGTTACAGGGGACATGAATGCAGGTGTGCCTAACTCCGGTGACTGTCCTCTTGGGGGCACCATCCCTGTCCGGCTAGCCCCCACTAGCTCCAAGAGAGGGCACAGGTACAAAGAGAATAGATGTTCAGTGAGATGGATGGAATGTTTGTGCCCCCCCAAATTCATGCACCAAAGCCCTAAGCCCTAATGTGATGGTATTGGAAAGTGGGGCCTTTGGAAGGTCATTAGGCTAGACGGGGTCATGAAGATGGGGACCCCCTAATGACTTCGGTGTCTTTATAAGAAGAGGAAGCCCCCAGAGCATGTGCTTTCACTCTCTGCCCCTCGATCTTTCTCTCCACCATGTGAGGACCCTGTGAGAAGGCATCCATCTGCCAGCCAGGAAGAGAGCCTCCCTGGGAACCTGACCATGCTGCTACCTTGAACTTGGACTTCCCAGCTGCCAAAACTGGAAGAAACGAATCTGTGTGTTGAAGCCACCCAGTCTACGGTATTTTGCTATATAGCAGCTGGAGCAGACGAAGACATCAGAAGCACTGCTCTGTGGGGGGGCAGGGGCTTCAGGTCAGCCCAGGGAGGCAGGGAAGACAGGGGCAAGATTCTGGAAGGCGCTCACACCTTCCACTGCCCTTAGGTGAGTCCACCGACCTGAACTTCCCCCACCTTCAAAGCAGGAGAGAATTGAAGGCATTCCCCCTTAAGTTCCAGAAGGTTTAACTTTACGAAGGAGCAGACAATAAATATTTTAGGCTTTGCGGGCCCCACAGCTCTTCACAAGGCTCAGCTCTGTCATTGTAGCACAGAGGTAGCTACGGACAATAGGTGGATGAATGGGCATGGCTGCATTCCAAACAAATTTTATTTAGAAAAACAGGCAGCAGGCCAGATGTCGCCTGCCGGTCATAACCTCCTGTCCTGGAGGATGGGGATTTTAGGAGCAAGAGTGGTGTGATTTCTGGACCCGTGACACTGAGCAGTCTTGCATCATGCAGTGGGGCCAAGATGTAGACCGTGTCAGCACCGGGAGGGGAGAAGCAGAGTCCCCAGAAACGCAGCCAGATAAAATGCAAAACCTCTTTCGTGGAGTGGAAGCTACTGGAGTCAGCCAGGGTAGCAGGTCAGAAAACAAGTCTCATGATAATAAAAGTAAAAAAACCAAAGTCCTTACAGTGGTCTACAAGGTGCTCATGATATCCCGCCACACCCCACCCCCCGCACTAGCTCCCTGATCTCATCTCCCACTGACCCCGTCCCTGTCTGTGCAGGCTGGCCTCCTCTATCTTCCTCAAAATCCAAGCTTGCTCTCATCTCGGGGTCTTTGCACATGCTTTTCCCTCTGCCTCGACCATAACCCATGGTCTAGCCTGCCGGAGGATTAGACCACAGGGAACACCGCCAAGCTGTCCCAGCTGAAACCATCCTGGACCGGCTAGCCCCAGGCCAACCTACCGGCTGACCATGAATGAGTCTGCTCAAGATCAGCTGCACCTGGTCTAGACCAGCAGAACAACACAACCAAACTGCAGATGGAAGAAATAATAAGTGTTCACAGCTTTCAGCCATGTCTTCATTTTGGAGCTCCTTCTTACACAACAATAGCTAACCAGCCGAGGAGACTGTGCCCCAACTTGCTGTATGAATAATACGAGCATTTACTCTGTCTGGTCCTCCAAGTTCTTCATTAGGAACATGAGAGAATCATAAAAATTTTACTCTTTCCCTTGGCTGAGTTTCAGCAATACTCCGCACTGTGTTTCACACCCTTTTTCTGAAACTCTTCCTCCCCTTGGCTTTTGTGGCACCAAAGTCATGTGGTTCTCCAGCTTCTTCCCTCTGTTCCCAGGTTGATCTAACTCCAGAGTTTGAACTCACTGCCTTTCACCAGTAGTCAGCTACCTAGATTCCCAGGAGCCCTGCGATTCGGTGGGAAGCATCAGGGAAAAAAGAAAAGCTAAGCAGGGTCAGCATCCTCTACTTTTGGCCCATCTCTTTGACTACATATGTTGCCCCAGGAATCAGGAACTCCTACTTCCTCTCCTTATCCACAGCCTTCATCTGGAACCACGTACTTCAACTAATTTTGAACTTGGCTATCAACCTCTTCTTGACTTTCCTGGTTCCTAACCCTGGTTCCTGTCCAAGGCCTCCTGCTTGCCCCTTGGATTTGAGACTCTCAGTACCACCTTTTCATCTCTATCCTCTGGCTTCTTTCCAAAACTTCCAGCCAGACTCACCCATTAGATAAGACCTCTTCAGACTGATCTGTTCTTCTGAACAACATGGCTCCTTCCAGCTCCAGGACCCAGTGGTTGACAAACCCCCCTAGTTCACCCTACCCTGTGAGTGGAACTAGGGTCCATGGTGACCTTTAATACTCATTAATAACTTTGGCAGCTGATTTAGTCTTCCTCTCCACCCCCAAGTCCTTGGGGACTTCAACATCAAATGTGAATGAACCAGTTCCCTTCTTTACCTCCCTGGCCCTTAACCTCCCCATTCCAATGGACTTCCTTTTCCATCCACTTCAGCCACCCATATCCATGATCATGACATGCTCAAGCTTGAGCTTGAATCCCAGTCTCCTCCTTGACAACCACAACCACCTATCATTTCAACCAAACCCCCCACTTACATTCATACTCACAACCCCTTCCATCTCTTCCTGGTCCACTCTCCACCAATGATCTCCTCTCTTACTTATATTTTCAACCTCTCTCTCATCCTCACCATTTAATCATGACAAACTATTTTCAGTCTGGAAAAAATGAAATCCCCCCCAGTAGCAGATGCTCTCAGTACCCTATCCAAACCCATCAGTTTTTACTGTAGGCATTAAGTTGATCCAATGTCCGATTGACATCACCTTTGTCTTTTCACCTGAGGACTTTATCTGGTTGCCAGAGCCCATGCTCCCCATGCACCTGGCAAGCTAAGTGCCTGGGAACTCATGCTTCCTCAACCCCTGAGGTTCAGCCTTCAACCAAGGACTGGTGGGAACTGGTGGATAAATACCCCAGCTCCCTTGCCACTCATGGACAATAACTCAGGTGCATGTCTGTACTGTCTTCCAGAGTTACCCAGTGAGATTAAGCTCCATTTTCCCTCAGTGATTACTTGCTCACTTAGCACACACTTTATTGACTTTCTTACCTTTTATGTCTCACTTCTACACTCCTCTATGGTGTTTCCTGGGGTCACCTCCAAAAGAAACTTCTTGCACTTGATTCTGTCTTCGGTCTGCTCAATCCAACATCTCCTCTGGGTACCACCCAATCTCTTGCTTCTCTGTCTTGGACCAGCATGTATTTATACTCATCTCTCTGCCATTTAATCTGCAACCCACTGCAGTCTGGTTCCCAACCCCAGCGTCTCATCAAAACTGTTTTTTCCTGAATGTATAGAACTGCCTTCCATTTTATTTGGCTCCAGTACAACTTTCAACGTGTTGCCCCACTCTTTTCTGAGAACTCTCTCCTTCTTGGCTTCATGTCATCACCCTCTCTGCTTTCTTCCTACCTCTCTGCCATTCCCCATCAAGTTCTTTCTCAGCTCCTGGAAGCTTCAACTACCCTCTAAACATTGAGATTCCTAAAGACTCCACCACCCTTGACCTTCTTCTCTTAGTCTGAGGTTACACACTCTCCTTGGTTGCTACTTCCAAGTAAGAGTAACAGTTGACTTCCCAATTGCTCTGTACATATAGAGCACAGTTCCAAGTGTCAGACTTCAACTCTAACTGCCAATCTAACTTTTTGAATGCAAAAATATCTACAAATCCCCCAAAATGTCCTGAACCCAAATCATCCCTTCTTTGCCCCTCCCTAATGTCACAACTATCCCCCCAGTCACCCAAGCTCCTTGGAGCCATCCCAAACTGCTTTCCCTACTTCACCAGGATGCACAATTCACCACCCAGTCCTGATTATCTCCCTTCTCCGTCCCCATGGTCATGACCCTAGGTCCAGGCCACATCATCTCTTGCTCAGGTCACTGTAATAACCTCTTTACTAGTTTCTCTGGCTCCAATGACTCCCACACTACCCATCATCTACACTGCTGGCAGAGTAATTCCTTCTGAAGTGTAATATGAACCCCTTCTTCCCTTCCCTTCAACCCTTCCATGATGTCAGCACCCTCAGGTAAGGCTCAAACCCCTTCACAGGTTTCCAGCTCCCTCCAGGGTATAGCCCCTGCCTACCTCTCCAACCTCACCTCCCACCACTTTGCATGCTTTAGCCTAGTGACTCTCAACCCTGGCTGAACACTAGCATCACCTGGAGAGCTTTAAAAAAAATACCAAAGCCTTGACCCGCACCCCCAGAAACTATGAGAGACACACTCAGGGGTTGGGTGCAGGCACTGGCATTTTTCAAAGGCCCCATGTGATTCCAGTGTGCGCCCAGAGCTGAGAGCCCTGCCCTAACCACAGTGAACAGCTTAAAATTCCCCACACATCCCGTGTTCTCCCATGCCTCGTGCCCATCCACCCCTGCTCCTGCAACACCTTCCCCTCTCTTTGCTTCACATGGCTGACACCTACTTTTCCCTTAAAGCTCAACTCTGGGGAAGCTTCCTGACCCCCAGCTTCCCAGTCTGAGGTAGGAGCTGTCCCCCGAGCTCTCGCAGTCCCCTCTGCTTTAGCCTATCGGAACATTTATCACATTGAGTATGAACTGTCTGCAGCACCTCGTCACCCCAACACCAGGGCTTAGCACAGTTAGTAGACTGTTAGTAGACTCAATACATGTTTGTTGAATGAATGAATGAATGAATGAATGAGCCCCATTCCCTTCTGGCTATTAGGATAGGAAATGTTTTATCTTTTCACTTCTCCTTCCTCCTCTTCTAGTTCAATGCCAATGCACATAGTAGGTGCTCAGTAAATATTTGTCGAGTAAATCAATGAATGTGAGACACAAGAGACAAGCATCCACCCCGTCCTCATTTTCATAGGAGAGCCCTGGGAAGCAGAGACACATCAAAGTGAACTTGCTACAGTTTTACTAAAATGGAATTTGCCAAAGACGTCCTGAAAAATGGATTTAATTAGGCCCGTTAATAGGGGAGTCATTGGTGGCTAAGATTTAAAGCTGAGGCTGGAAAAGGTATCGATGATTTTACCATTTTAAATTATATAGGAGGTTATTTCTTACTCCCGCCTTAATTAGAAAAATGCATCTCGATGGAGCCTCAGCTTTAGAGGGAAATAAAGCCAAAGGTAGAGGCAAGATCCGCTGTTTCATCGAAATGGAGCTTCGGGTATCACAGCAGAGCGTGAGCTGGCTCAGCCCAGGTGTGCTCAACCTTGGAGAAGGGGATTTAGTAGCACGTACAGCCGGATCTCATTGCGTTAACTATTGTCAGTACAAACCGATGTGGCTTTTAATTGCAAGACACATCCAGGAGAGGGAGAGGTGCAGTGGTCTATAATGACAGCATGAAATTCCACGTAGGTTTTCAGGGCCCCATGGATTTCTTGCATTCCGTTCTCCCATTAGGCAGTCATAGAGGTCTGAGTTCTAATGGGTTCCTCAATCAGATCCTGGAAGGGACACGCCCTTATTCTTTAGCTCACCACTAGCAGAAATACTCAGCTGTCCCCAGATTATGGAGCCAAATAAAAGCAGCTCCGTGTGGGGCTCTGGCTTCCTTCAGACCCAAAGAGCCTGGAATACCCATTGGAAGACTTCCCTGGGAACCCAGGAAATGTCCTGATACATAATAGGGTATCATTCATTCTACAGATCTTTACTGAATATGGGTAGGTGACAGGCACTGTTCTAGGGCAGAACTGGGACTAGGGTAGGACAAGTGGGGTACTCAACTCAAGTGCAAAATTGAAGAGAGTGATAAAAACAACTCAGAAATCAGGATAACCAATACTTTTATGCAATATCGTTAAAAATAAAAATGAATGCAAAAGTATCTACAATGAACAAAACATCCAAACTTTAATCATAGAGAGGATCTAAGCCTGCACTTGCAGGACCTGCCTCACCTGCCTCACCCATCCCCAGCCCGGGATTCTAGGCACTGGGGATACAACAGTGACCTGATCAAGACCGGTCCGTCCCTCACATAAATGCCAGGATGTGTGGGAGACAGACCATGAACCAAATAACCAAGTCAAATATAGAGGGCTGGTGAAGGGTCTCATGGAGGGAAATAAAGCAGAGAAGAGGGTAATTCCATTGTAAACATCCCCAAACCCCCTCCCCACACCAGACTCTCTACTACCCAGTGTAGCAGAAGGCACAGGGGCTCTTAGGTTACTCCAAGGACAGCTCGCAGTCCCATGACCCACTTGCACTAGGTCTAAGGGCAAGTCACTTGCTTTCCAGGCTTCCTTCTTGCACTCCATCATCAGACACATGGAAAAAGCGAAAGTTTGTAACAACAAAGACATGGTGCCGAGCCCAAGGTATCCATTCCCTCAGGTCACCCTCACTGCAGGGCAGTGACCATGGGTATTTCTACCATGTAGCAAGCTGACACCTGAGGTCGAACAGCCTGCCCATGGGAGAGTGAGGGTTTGAGGTTCTTCAGGCCAAGTTCCCAGCCATGATGCTGGGCACCTCAAAAAGAAGCCGGGTTCTGTGCCTAAGTGACCTTGAGCAAGTTTCTGTATCTTTCTGAGCCTTGATGTCCTCATCTGCAAAATGGGGATCGTAGGCAGCTCCCCCTCCCAGGACTGCTGAAGCCAGGTGTCTGGCATAGGGTGGGTGCCCCATGAATGAGTGCACCTCCTGCCCCCTGCCCCTGCCCCAGCTGCAGTACCAGTCTCCAAGGCAACGGGGCAGAATCGGCGGGTGAAGTTCAAATGCAGCCCATTTCCTATTTTCCTGACAGCCTATTTCATGGATCACAGAGACACAAGTACAGCTGCTTATTCAACGGAGGAAAGAATGAATTCATTTTCATTCCTTAATACCCAATGTGACCTATTCTCGGTTGATCTCTCCTTTCCAAGGCTGCAGCCCTTCCCGCGGACTTTCAATTTGGCCAGAAAAAGAAAATGTGCAGTAATGACAGAATATCCTGCCCAGAGAATGCTGGGAGCTGAATCACCACCGTGCCGGTAATAAGTCCAAATGAAAGATATTATGTCATCTCGTTTGAATTAAACAGATGAACTATAGTCCTAGACCATTAAAAATGAACCAATCTGCTGGAAAGCATCCAAGTGCTCAGCATTCAGGGCCCCTAAAAGGTGCTCGGCTCTAGCAGGGTTTTATATCCTCATTTTCTGCCAATAATTCCTCCACTCTGCAAACGTGGAGGAATAATTTGATGAAAAGGAAGCTGGCCCTTCAGCGGTGGCCTCTTTCCAAGGACAGCCCTGGCTGTGCTAACTCGGGGCCAGCCAAGCCCTTGCTGGTGCACTCTGCCTGTGAGCAGCCTGGGCGGGGGTTAATTGAGAAGCACCAGGGAGCCACAAGGCAGGCGGCCAGGCCCTGTCTGCGGCCTGGGTGATGCTTTCTCCTCCAGGAGTTCAGGGGGCTCCCCACCTGCACCCCAAAAGCTCGGGGAGAGAGGCAATTGGCAGCATTGCCTCCCTTTACAAACAGGGAAACTGAGGCACCAGAGTCCACAGTGCCTGGGGGCAACGTCTGCTGGGGCCCTCCTGGTCCTGCTCTGCCATGCTGCCACTCTCGAAGTCCCTGAGCTCGCAGCCCCCATACTTTCCACACCGAGCCTTCCACGACATGAGTGGCCTCTCCCTCAAGCTCTATCCCCCACTTGCTTCTTGGCTCAGGCAACGCTTCCCCTCTCTGAGAACCTGCATCCCTATCTGCGAACCTATAATGCCGGGGTGCCCCCTGGAGTAGACTGGTCTGGGAGCCAGAAGACTGGGTCAAACCCTAGCTCCACTGCATACCAACCACGCGGCCTTAGGAAATCTCCTTCTGCTCACTAAGACTCAGTCTCCTCATCTGTCACTTGGGACTTCATAAGCCTGGGCTGTTTTCCAAAGCTTCCTCCACCCTGATACCCCACCCCAGTACCAGAATCCTGCCCAACCCGCGTTCAAATCCTTCTGGCTTGAGGACTCAGCACCTGGGTGAGATACAACCCTACTCTCTCATTTAATCCACCTCCAAAATGAGCACGTCTAGCTTGCCTTCTATTGATGATAAAGAGATTTCATATCAAAAGAGAAGAAGAAGAGTAATTAAACCTAGTGAACTTATCCCAAGTATCAGTCAACTGCTCTAGAGGCTCTCCATTTATTCATTCAGCAAAACCTTCTGGAACATGAGCGCCTCTTTCAGGCTCTGGGGCCTCAGCAATGTCAGCACACCAGCCCTCCCCAACGTCAAGGCCATCAAGAGCATTTACTGGCCCCCTTGCTCGCAAGAGGAAAGCAGGCTGAGGAGGTTTGGGTCACTGGTCCAGCTGGTACAGCTGGTGGGAGGCAAGGCCTGGGGGGAGGCCATGTCTGTCTGACCCCAGAGCCCATACCACAGAGTCCTCGCCCAGAGCCACCACACTGCCCAGGGCTTGCAGGTGGTTTAGAGCCCAAGGGCTGGCAAGAGAATGGACTTCCCACAACCTGGCGTCTCACCAGATGGTTCTCAAGCTTGAGTGTGCCTGAGAATGTCTGAGGAGGAATCTCTTCACAAAACTGTGGGCCTGACAGGTGAAATCAGATTTCAGGGGTCATACTGACGACATGTGACTTCAGCTCAGGTTACGATGGCCAGCTCATCCCAGGTTAGTCAGGACTGTTCAGTTTTAAGACAGAAAGTCCCACATCCTAGAAACCCCCTCGGTCACATAGTGAACATTAATTCCCACAGACTGGTTACTGCCCTGGGTTCTGTGCTCAGTGAACTCTGCTAGCCAGAGAGGGGGGGCCCCCCTTTCCCCCCTGCCTTGGGGGGGCACTGGTCTCTCTCTGGTGGGCTCCTGAGACCCACCCTGATCAGTACTTGTGTGCCGCCTGAGGCTGACAAGGAAAACGGCTGCCCGGCATCGAGCTCTGGGGGTGTTGACCTCTCCATGCCCTGCAGCCTGAAGCCCCCATTGTAGGAGACACGGCCTTCTCTAAGAAGGACTTCAGGCCCAAATCATGGCCCTGCTATCCAGTCAGTACTTTGGTGGCCAGAGTCTATTTCACCTCATCTCTCCAGGCTTCCATTTGTCCAAGCAGGTCCTCCCACAACCTAGGAGAGCACAAGGCAGGCTCCTGACACTTAGTGCTTACTGGCCTCATGGAACCCTCGCAACAACCTAAGGAACAATCAGCCTGCAGACAAGGCAGCTTTAGCAGACAAGCCTCCATCCATGTCCTCTTGACTCTCTGGGGTCACAGCCTCAGGTACAGATGGTGCTGAGTGACGGCTGCTCACCCAAGCACTGCACCTGCTACCCTCCGCCCCCGGCCCCCTCCGCCTCCGGACTTCTTCGGACACCCCAGAGGCTTGCTCAGGGAACCGGTGACGAAACCTCCAGGCTGAGCCGGAGATGCACTCCACACAGCCTCTGACAGGCCCAGAAGCAGGGGCCCAAGCCGACGGGCACCTTCTCTACAACACCCCCATACTGGCTTTCCTTCCCTCCTGGTCTTGCTGCCCCTTCTCTTCATGAGACTTCCCGGGACCACCTCCCAGATGAACTGCTGGATCCACGTCCATGCCTCAGGGCTGCTTTCGAGGGAACCCAAACTGGAACAGAGGGGTTAGGGAACTTGCCCAGGATCACACAGCTGAGAAGTGGTATGCCCCGGATTTAAACTCAGACCTCTGGCTTCAGATACTGAGGGCTCCGTTACTTCGCTGTACAGTTCTAGGCTTGATCTAGGGAATATTTGTGCCCTTCCTCATCCTCAGGCAGCCTCTCCTTCATCCTCCCTCCTCCTCCCACTGAGTCCACAATGAAGAACACAAGACTATTGTTTTGCCACAGATTACAGGAGCTGGGTGATGAGCCCTGAGCTTTCAGCCACCCCAGCCTCCTCCCATTTCCTGCCGCCCCCCAACCCCTCACCCCACCCATGTCAGGCAACTCTGTGACCTCATCTTTGGCTGAAGTTGAACATTCTGAATGGCCGTGTTTTATGACCAAATAATGCAGGCCTCAGATAGCCCAGTGATTCAGCCCATCCCTAGGCTGAACCTCATAGAAACAATCAGAGAGAAGATGCGGCCCAAGGGTTGAGGAGAAGTGTCTGCTCTATTCGTTATGTGCAATTAAAACAAGTTAAAGCTTTCATAGTCTGTTTGGGAGGAGATTCCCCAGAAATCCGCAGGGAAAATGTCCTGTAAGAGACACACATAAAGGCACACTTACTGTGAGGGAGAAGGGGGAAATGACCTAAATGTCATTTAGAATGGATGGATTATGACATTCACCAATAGCATACTCTATGGCAGTGAAAATGAACCTGAGCCACACATATAGCACAGATGAATCTCACACACATAATGTTGGACATAAGTTGTAGAAGCGTACATAAAGAATGCCATTCATATCCAGATTAATAGCATGCAGAACAATTCCATGTTGGTTTAGGGATACATCCTTTTCTAATCCAAGTATGAAGACGTGCATCAAATTCAATGATGAGCATGAGATTCTGGATTGCCACAGAGAGACACCATGGGGAGGCATAAATGGGTTCAGAGGTTTGTCAGTATTGTCTTCTTTCTTGAATTGAGTGATGAATACAAGGATGACACGGATGTTCACCTTATTCTTCCCTTTTGTTTTTGTATGTTTTAAATAATTTTAACAGCTGGGGGGAAATCAATCACATAACCAACCCAGAGGAAGAATTACCTTTCTTCCTAGACAGATCACCCCTCCAGGCCATGGCTAAGCTGACTCTTTGTCTGGCTCCCAGGAGAAGGTAGAAAGTCCAAGGTCCTGCCATCAGGGACCCAGGTCCAGCCCCGCTCCCACCAGTTCAAGTGCCAAGTGCACCCGAGTAGGGAGGTGCCCTCCACTTCGGGCCCCTAAGAATGTCTCTCACTATCCCCAGGACAAGCAGGCAGTCAGGAGCTGGGCTTCGGGGCAGACAGAAGATGGAATGAGGTTAAAGGAGAACATGCATGCCAACGTCCAGCACGGGGCTTGATGAGCAACATGTCCTCCCTACACGGTCCTTCCACCGCGCTAGCACTGGTCCAGGGAGTTCTCCATGCTCACCTGCCCACACTGGACTCTCTCTTGGTGGAGACTCACCTCACAGCCTGGGGAGCATGCAGCAGCACTCTATAGGGAGTAAATGCAGGTCCTCGCCCACATGGGGCCCGATGATGGGGCCTTCTGGAAAGGGAACAAGGCATCCATCACAGGATCGCAGGGGAGGCTCTGGGATAAGAGTGTTCTGGGTGGAGAATCTCAGGGGACAGTAGGTGCCCCTAGAAGGTGATGCTGAAGGCCAGAGGGTTTCGTGGTTTCAGAAAGTGTGCGTGTTTATATAGCCTTATGTTTGTCTTCATGCGGATATACTTATGTATGTATATATGCATATGGATATATATTCTTATGTGTATATTCATCTCTACACATATTCATATATTTCTATATAAACACATATCCTGTGAGTGTATTTGCCTACATACACATATGTACTTATGTATATATTCATATAGATGTGTATGTACGCATATACTCTTGTGTATGCATTTATGTGGGGTTGTTTTTTCACACAAACACCTATATTCCATCTTAAAGTAGAAGGTTGCATGAGGGCGTGCACTGGAAGCTCCGGGCAGACCCTGGCCTGGTGTTTCCTGTCAGTCCTCAGGGCACCCCTCCCGGGAGTGCTATGACCAGTGTTTCTCTATTTCCCAGGCCAGGAAGCTGGGGTTCAGAGAGGTTAGTTTGGTCACACGATGTCACCTGGATGGAGGACGCAGGATGTGATCCATGGCACGCCAGAGCCCCAAGATGGAGAGGGACAGTTGCGCTCTTCAGGGAGCCCTGTCCAGGCTACCCTTCCCACCCACCCCTTGCCCCCTGCGCCTGTGCTCCCCGCTCTCAGTTGTGAGGTCCACCCAGGGAGGGACTTCTTCCTGACTGTCTCTTGGGGGTCTCACAGGACATTTCCCGTTTATTTCCTCTCAATCAATGTTTGTGGAAGATGTAATCCCCACCACCCATTTGGGTCATCATTAAGCATGGCTCCGAAGTGGGGAAGCTGAGGCTTGAACTCATGTTGATCTGACTTCTGAACCCCAAATCTCGGCCCCTCCTCTTGGCCATTAGTGAGGTGCACACCACTCCATATGCTTCAGAAGGAGGTTGTGCCATTTCTAGAAGGCCATATCACCCCTGATCCAGAGGCTCCTGGACCCCACAAGCTGGCCTTGACCCCACTCTTCCTCTAAACCCCACATCCAGTCTCTCGGCGAGCCTTGCCTTCCAAATACACCCTGGATCCCAGCACTGCTGTCCAGCTCTCCTACCACTGTGTGGTCCAGGCCCTCCCCATTACTCCCGGGATTCCTGTGCTAACCCTAACTAGCTCCCGGCCCCATCTTCCCGTCCCTACTGCCCGCCCCCCACAATGGCAACCTGTTCAAACTCTGGTCCACTCATCACTGCTGAAAAGTCTGCAGCGGCTTCCAGCTCACTGGAGCCACAGGTCCCAGCCTCCCCATGGCTGCCTCTATGACCTCTCCTCCTACTGCTAGCTGGCTCTGCCCGAGGGACAGTGGCCTGCAACGGTCACATGCACGTATGGACACGCACATAATACGTGCACACGTACATGCCCTCCATCTCTGTCCTTGCGCCCTGCTCACATTTATGATCACACAGCAAATTCTTGTTTACATCTTTCCATCCATCCCGGAGGTCACAGCCCCGCCCAAGCCTGACGCAGGGCAGGCACTTAGCAAGTATTGGTGAGAGGGAAGCCCGAGTAGGAGGTCAGGAAATATTGTTGAATGAAGGAACGAATGAAAACCAGAAAAACATCTCCCTGAGTTCGAAGTGATCACAGTGTGTCATACCTAGAGAACTGATGCCCGACTTAGCCAGGGCTTCTGCTGGAATATTCGGGATAAATATTAGGATTAAGGGGAGGGGGGTATTTTCCGGGCTGGTGAAGCTCTTTCTCATCCCCATCAGGGCACTTGGATGCTGAGATCCTGAGGGTAGACGTCGGGGTGGGACGGCAGACCCGGGGGCCACTGCATACCCTCTCAGAGAGGAAGCTCAACCCAGTGAAGTACATTGGCAGGTGTGTGGGCACGGGGCACATTAGTGCGTGTGAGGCAGACTCCGCCGTGGTAAGGCACAAGCCCGCGCCCATGGCAGTCGAGCACAGAAATCACTGCTCACTGACAGCACAAATGCATTTGGTGGCGGGCAGGGCTTCTCCACGCACACAGCCACCCAGGGACCCAGGCTCCATCCACTGTGGGGCCTGCCGCGTGGCTTCCAAGGCCCCCGCAGAATGGAAGAAGTGAGGCGGCTGCACGGGAGAGGTTTCTATTCCGGGCCTGCTGCCCCTGCCCTAACGGCCCCACCTAGATGCAGGGGGTTAGACCTATATTTCTCCTATGGGCTGAGGAGAGAACTGAGATGGTCTGGGGAACATGGAGCATTGTGTGTCACATCAGGGAGGGGCCGGTCTCCGGGACACACAGATTCTGGGATCGGTAGCCAGGTTTCCTGTCTGAGCCTTGCGTGGGACGCAGGCTGAGGTCCTGTGGGTGCCCGTCATCTGTATGAAGTATCTGAAAGTCATGAAGGAAAAGAAACCTGGAGAAAGAGGCTGGAATATGTGTGTGGGCCCTGGAGGGGTTTCGGAGTGGGGCAGACAGCAAGAAAGACTGGAAACCAGAGAAGCACCTGGTACTCGGTCCCCAGAAAGAGAAAGGGCCCTGTGGAGAAGCACCCCCCACCGGCCCCCTTCTCCACGCACTGCAGCTCAGAAGGGTGCTGCTCCGTTTGGCCCTTGAGCACCTGCACTTCTGGGGGCAGGGTGGGGTCTTGAAACAGCATCCAGGTGGGGCAGCTCTGCTCTGACCCCTAGCCTGTGCAGGAACAAGGGCACCACCCCCAGGTGGCTTCTGGTGCAGGCAGGAATGAGAAGACTGGACCCAAAGAATAAAGAGCTCGCCTGAGATGCCTCCCTGAGACTTCAAGAACAACCTTTAGAAGGAGAGTGCTGGGCCAAGACACGGCCATTGACACAGCCTTGCTGTGTCCACGGGCTACTACTGACTCTGGTTACATGAGCCAGAGAGTAGGGAGGGCTCTGGTCCCTGCACAAACCCTCAGGTGTTCACTACAGTCCTCTGGCCCATATGTACTGTGCCTGGGGCAGGTGGGATGGGAACAGGAGAGAATATGAGTCCCAGTCGGCTCCCCATTAAGTCCCAGCTTTGGGGCACCTGCCCTGCTTTGTGTTCATGCAGGGGCAGAGCTAGTCCCAGCCTACCTGCCTGGAGTCCGACCATGCCTCTCTCCTGCCAGCCCCCTAAAGCTAGACCTGGTCCCCACTTCTCACGACGGCTGGATCCCACCACACCGCCTCCTCTGGAATCACTGCTTAGCCACTGTGTCTGTCCCTTCCCTCGCGGTCCCTAGCAGGGAATGTAAGGAAGAGACAGGGAGCCAGACAGCTATGAGAAGCCCCTCATATCCCAGAAGGATAATTTCCACAGCAAAAGAGATGCCTCTGCATACAGCAGAGGGAAGCTAAATGGCCCCAGGCAATGGGAAAGGAATTTGTAATACAGATGACAGGGATAATTAGCACGGAAGCACGGATGACTGCCAAGGGGCTGAGTGGTGCACTCTCCAAGGAGTGCCTTCCTCCTCCCCACCCCCTGCATCCCAAACACAGCCAGCCAGCCCTCTCCAGACCCGTACCATCAGGCCAAGCATCAGGGCCAGCTGTCTCCCAAATGCTAAGGCAAGAGTTGAGCTGAATCATTATGCTTCTTGATCTTAGGAGGATCGTGGATACCTTTAAGAATCTGACAAAGGTGTGACTCCTTCCTTGTGGGAAAGCATATACATAGCTCATCGCAAGGTCTGCTACAATTTCAACGAATTCCCCCAGTCCTTGAAACCCACCTATGACCCTTTAAGGGTCAATGAATTTTGTTTTAATTCAGTCATTCAGTGGAAATCTATTCAGTGTCCACTAATAAAATCTTTTTTTAAAGATTTTATTTATTTATTTATGAGAGACAGAGAGAGGGGGAGAGAGAGAGAGAGGCAGAGGGAGAAGCAGGCTCCCAAGGAGCAGGGAGCCCGATGCGGGACTCGATCCCAGGACCCCAGGATCATGACCTGAGCCGAAGGCAGACGCTTAACCATCTGAGCCACCCAGGCACCCAGTGTCCGCTAATAAGCACCCCAGTGGATGTTCTCATCCACAATACTACTTAGCCAGGGTAGCACACAGAATCATCCACAAGCAGTGCATCTGGCTGAGCCTCGCCTCCTGGCACCCTAGTTCTCAGTGCTGGCTGCACATTCAAACCACCCTGGAGAGCGGTTTAAAATTCTGATGCCAAAGCCTCACCCAAATCAATTAACTCAGAACCTCTGGAAGTGGGACCCTAGGGATGCCTGGGGGTGCAGTCAGGGGAGAGGACCAGTGCCCTAGAAAATCCAAACGTGTTTTTTAAAAAGTTCCCTAGGAGGGGCGCCTGGGTGGCTCAGTCATTAAGCATCTGCCTTCGGCTCAGGTCATGATTCCAGGGTTCTGGGATCGAGTCCCGCATCGGGCTCCCTTTTCGGCTGGAAGCCTGCTTCTCCCTCTCCCACTCCCCCTGCTTATGTTCCCTCTCTCACTGTGTCTCTCTCTGTCAAATAAATAAATAAAATATCTTTAAAAATAAATAAATAAAAAGTTCCCTAGGTGGTTGGGTTAGAGTGCATCCCAACTTAGAATTAACTTAGAGCAGTTAATTCATTCATACATTCAGCAAATGCCTAACGAGCATCTACTATGTCCCAGGCAGTATGCTGGGCGTGGGGGGCACAGCAGAGAATAAGAGATCAAAATCTCTGCCCTCGCAAAGATGATATTCTAGCAGAGGGGACGGGCACTCAGTAACCAACACATAAAAAGACTTGCAAATTGTGTTTCATGCCACAAGGCCCATAAAGTAGGAAGTGACGTGAAGACTAATAGAGGGACCTTCTTGTAGAGGCCAGGGACACTTCCTGGGGACCACTGGAGCTGAAGTTTGAAGGCCAAGGGGCTGAGGGAAGAGCATTCCAGGTGGTGGGAGCAGCCAGTACAAAGGCTCTGCAGCAGGTCAGAGCTCAGAATAAGAAAACAGCCAGTGTGATGCCCCCTGAAGTGAGGAAGGGGGAGGGTGTGATGTGGGACCAGGCTGAGAGAGAGGAGCCAGACCAGCCAGGCCCTTGGAGATCCAGCAAAGAGTTTAGGATAAACTCCTCACTGTCATATTGTCCCCAGGCCTCCCAGTAGTCTCGGATTGGAGCAAGTGTCTCAGGAGAAGTGCCATCCTAAAGGAATACAGTTCAGAAGGGGCTCAGCTGGGATGCACACCCAGGTCTCCTGACATGGCAAAGCAGAGGCAACACGCCCTGCAGGAAGCGTACCCAGGAAAGTGGGTCTCCCCACTCTCTGGCCCTAAGCCCCTTTTCTGCCCATGCCCAGCCCCAGCCACTGATGTAAATGGTGCAGGGAGAGCATTGTCCTTCCCACCCCCACCCCGCCTCATAAACCCCTCACCGTGGGAACCGGGCCAGCCAATCAGAACACTCCCCTTTGAAAGGCCACCCTATAAATTGAGCCTCCTCTCCCCAGACGTACCAGACCTACCATTCATAGGCCTCCCAGGGCCCCCTCCCCCTGGATAAACCAGATCAGTTGCCCCCCACCTTCCTCCAGGGTAGAAACGGGGAGTCTGCTGCCTGGAATGTTCAGGGCCAAGCGCCAAGCCTCCCGGCCCCCAGCATAGAGCCCCAGCCCCTGGCATGGCCACACCATGACACAGGAGCGACTCAGGAGTCCCCGAGAGTTTCGAGGGGTAACCTGGGAAACCCATGGAGCAGTGAGAGTGGGTTGCTGAGCCTGCGACAGTCCAGCCAGGGGAAATGCAAGGAAAGTGACACCAGCCTGTTGAGCAGCGGGTACGCAGGCGATGAGGAGAACAGTGAGGTCAGCCTGGTGGGCAACACTCCAATCTTAAGGTTGCCGAGAAGGCTCCACACCCAGGCAGGCAGCGCCCCAAGCAGCCAGCTGTGTACCATCTACTCGCCCAGCCAAATCAGAAGGCGGGCGGCCGGCCAAGCCCACGGCAGCAGGCAGGCTGGAGGGGAAAAGCAAGGCCAGCCTGCCCAGCAGCGGCCTCAGCAGCAGGGCCAGCAGCCTGACCAGCATGAGCTTCATCAGCCTGGGCAGCAGTGCCCTGAACTATCAGGTGAGTAGCGGACTGCTCAGCTCCGCCCACAGCCTTCCCACCAGCAAGGCCAGCAGCTGCCAGGACATCCCAGTGGACGGCAATGTGCAAAGTGGGGTGAAAAGTAACACCAGTCTTCAGGAGGACAAGTCTGGGGGCAAGGCCAAAGCCGGCGACCAGGCCGCCAAGGAGGAGCAGCCCGCCCAGATGTGCATGCCTTTATGAGTCGGCTTGCTGGCCACCAGGTTCTTGAAAAATACAGACATGACGGCCCAGCAAACCCAGACTTCACCCAGAGTGGTTATTGCCAGAGCAAATACCTTTAAAAAAGTATACACTGACTGTGTCAGAACCTTGGATAGCCCCATTTGTAGCAACAACCATCAGCAGCAGGGTCGTGTGTAGCGAGAACTATGGATGATGAGCACCATCTACACTGACAATCAGCAATCAACAGTGAGACCATCTCTATTGAGAACCACTGTTGAGAAGAATGGCTGTATGAAGAGTCGTCAGTGCTGGGTTCACCTGCATCCACCTCCACTGGCCAAACCACTTATGAGCCCCAGTGATGAGCCAGCCCTAACAGGATCCATCACTGGCAAAACCACCTGTATTGAGAACCATCATGGTGGGATCACCAGTGCCAAAACCCATCAGTGGGGACAGTTGTGATCAGCAGCAAATACCAACTCTATTTAGAACCATCTGAAGTTAGAACCTCCCATGGAGAAACCATGCTAAGTGATGAACACCATCTATAACCAACACCAGTCATGATAAGCTCAGAAGAAGCAAGCACCAGTCTCGGCTGGGACTGTCCACAAGAGCCAGCTGAAGGAAACACCATCCGTGGGGGACCACAGCCCTGGAGGAGCTGGATCCCTACCAAGCTCTGTAAGATGAGCTGCCCACAAGAGCCAGCAGCATCCAGAGAGGATGCTCACGATGGCTGTGTTCAGGGAGCCCCATCCCTGAAGAGCATCCTCCAAGTGAGCTTCTCCCTTTAATTTTGAGCACTGTTGCCAGGTAGCTTCAGCCCAGAATCTTCCCAGGAGCAAACGTTCCCCGATGCCCCATCTCTGTCTCTACGTGCATCTCAGAGGAGGTAGAGGCAAGGAGGACAGAAATCACCTTTGTTGAGATGGTAGGGACAGTGCTTCCTATGGCAGCACAATGCCCTGATCAATGCTTAATGGTGACAGAAACCAAACCAGCCCAGAAGGGCTGGGATGAGACAGCTCTGTGCCATTTAGCGAACATCTCCTAGGTGGGTGGGAAGGCTGAGACCTCCATCTGCCCCTTCTCAGGACAATAAAGCCCTTCCCTGGGGGCTGACCATGCAGACCCTGGGGAGGAGGTGTGTCCACTGAGGGGCGGAGGTCAGAAGAGTCACGAAGACATCCACTAGGTTCAAGAAGGAAAGCGGAGGGGGCACCAAAGACAATAAAAGGTGTCTGGAGAGGCTGAAAGTGTACATGCATGTGTGTTCCTGCCGAGGTCACAGTGACAAATGCAAATACACCAAAGAACCGTGTTGAGAGGAGCCCTCAGCTGCCAGTTCTGCTCCCTCCAGGCTGGTGATCTGGGGCAAAATACTTACACTTTCTGGGCTCGGTTTCCTCATCTGGAAAATGGGAACAATAACCCCTATTTCATACATAGGTAGGATGGTTCTGAGAATTACGTGAAAATGTCTATGAATTACCTGGCAAGTAGTAGGTCCTAAACATTTGCTCCCTCCCCTTTCCGCGCTTGTCTGTAAATGGGCACAGTGGTTCCTGCCTTAGCTTCGCTCACAGCACACAAAGGATCATGACTGCTAACACAGACAATGTATTCTTGACCAAAAAAAAAAAAAAGAAAGAAAGAAAGAAACAAAAAACAACAAAAAAAATGGAGCTATAGCATCTGCTTAGAAGTCAGGACAGATCAGCAGATGGTTTGATAGGTTTCAGGGGTGAGTGGTTCTGGGTTTGAGGGCACTGCATGTCTGGACTGGTGGGGCCGTTCATCTCGAGCATGAGGGCCTTTGAGTGCATTCTCCCCCACTTTGTCCAGGCAATATCACTCAGCAGGGGCAGAGCACCCATGACCCAGGCAGACCAGAGGAACTCCCCGCCCCCAGCCCTGCCCAAGGGACCCCTGTCCACAGGCAGGCCCTGGGGGGGAATCTTCTGGGGAGGCTCTGGGGCTGCTTTCCCTCCTCACACCCCCATTGCTGCCTTGCTCTCCTGTCTCAGAGGAGGACAGAGGGTACACAAAAGCAAAGTTGTAAGCACAGCAACACTAGACAACCGCACACTGGAGGCCACAGACTCCCTGGACACAGCGTGTCCAAAACGAGCTCACCCCCTTCCCTCGACCACCTCCTGTGTCCCTTCTCAGCAAATGACATCATCCCACCCCATTGTTCCAGCGGGGGCCCTTGTCGCACTGGACCCCGCCCTTGCCTCAGCCCCACGTCCCATCAGTCCCTAACACCTCCCCTCCCTCACTGCTGCCCCCCTAATCCAGGCTGTCTCTTCCCCCCAGACCAGTGGTTCCCAGCTCCCGCCGCACAGTAGAAGCACCTGGGGAACATTCACAAGATGCAGATGCCCAGGCATCAGTAGGGTTTAAAGTTCCCCGGGTGATGATCATGTTCTGTCCGGGCCAGGAAGCAACTCTGCCCTTGCTCTCTTCCCCCTCAAACGCACTTCCATCCCCTGGGGTCTAAAATGGACACCCTCAGGGGCCAGAAAGCTACTACAAGGGAGTAGATACGGGGCTCAGCCTACTGGAGGACATGCATCCCATCAAAGAAAAGCCAGAAATCCAGAATTCTATATGTAAGATCTCCTGATTTTTCAATGTGGGTCACAAATTCAAATTCTTTCCAGAGAGGGGGAGGATGGATGAAAATTTCTGAAGGCAATCTCAGGACCACACATTCAAAGGCTTCTGCTTCTAAACAGAATGCAGCCATCTTTCTGAAACAAAAACCTACTTATGTTCCTTAACTGCTTAAAAACTTCTGAATCTTCCCCCTGTCCAAAGGATCTGACACGGCATTCAAGGCTCTTCAACAAACTGACCTATGTTTTCCTTCCCTGGACTCCTGTTACTTCCTCCAAAACCTCTATATATACCACCTCAAACCTCTCATAATTCACATGCAGTAAAATGTTCCCTTTCTTGTGTACAGTTCTATGGATTTTTGACAAGCATGCACATAGATGGGTCAGGCATCCACCACCACACCCTGAATACCAAATAGTTTCATCGCACCCCAAAAATCCCCCCTTGCCCCTTTTGGTCAGTTCCTCCCACCCCAGCACCGCTGACCAGTTTTCTGTCCATATGGTTTTCCAGAGTGTCACGTGGAATCAATCAGTACGTAGGAGCCTTATAAGCCTGGCCACCTTCGCGTAGCCATTTTGACTCACCCACATTGTCTGTTTAGTGCTGAGTAATGTTCCATGGTCCATCAGCTCTCCCATTGAGAGGCACTGGGTTGTTTCCCAATCGGGTAGGTTACGAAGTGAGTAGTAAACATTTACGTACAGGTGTTTGTATGAACAGAAGTTTATCATTTCATCTGGGTGAATACCCACGGGTGGGACCGCAGGCTGGGACATGTGTTTAGCTTCATAAGAACCCGCCCCGTCACTTTCCGAAGGTGGCTTTACTTTATAGTTGCCAGCACTTTGTCTTTGTCAGAGTTTGGATTTTTCATTTCACTCTCAAAGTCTCTGTTCTCATTGTCTTAACAATAAGAAATCGTTTGTCTCAGTCTCCCATTATTAACTCTGTCTTACACATGGGCAAACTGAGGCACACAGAGGCCAACTGTGTGTGAGTAAGTGGTGGGGCTGGGATTTGAACCCAGGCGCTCTGGTCCCTGAGTCCATGATCTTAACCATTAACCTCTCTACCCTGCCCTCCCTGCTTCAGACATTTAGGGCCCTCACATACCCAGGCAACAGGCCGCCCCCAGACGCAGAGCCCCCAGCCAGCTGCTTCTTGTCTCGAGCCCCTTAAGTGTGGCACCTCCCACTGTATGTGTCTGCCTCCCTAAGGACAGGTGTCACTCCCCCAGCCCCCCGCCCCCGTATCTTCAATGCCACTTCCCCATCAGTGGCAGCAATCGTTGCCGAATGAACGAATGAATGAATGAATGAATGAGAGACAGTGAGTGAAGGATGAATAGCTGAATCAGAAGAAAAAAGATGGATCCTCCAAGGCCTGCACTCCAGCGACTACATCCCACTGTCCAAAAACAAACGTGGTTCAGGATCCAAAAATTAAATACTGTTCAGCGTGCATGCCTGAGCCCCGGGCACTGCTCCACACTTCTCTCATTGTCTGCCCAGCAGATCCGTCTCGGCTCAGCTCTCTCCCACCCGAGCACGGGGGACACAGCAAGCACTTGAAGCAAGGACCATTTTTCAAGTGGCTATGGTGATTTTTTGTTTCCTGTCCACTAGCTTGGCGTTTGGGGTGCAGCAGGGTTGGAATGATGGGTTGGCTGCAGGCACTGGCTCCTGAATTATTAACTGGGCTGGGGAAAGAGTTGCTTACAAATGCTGTCCATCCAGCAGACCAGGCGGCCCACGGACTTCAAACAGGCCTGCAGCAAGGAGGGACTGGGAATGGGAGGGACTCGGCTGGTGGGCCCCACATGCTGACCAGATCTGAAGCCTCTCTTCCTGAGCGCTCCCTTGGTTTCCATCCCCTGGCCCAGAAAAAGTTTATTTCTCTCGAGTTCTTCACACCATAGTGCCTGCTCTGTGGAGTCAAGCACACTCCTCTTCTGTCCACGGCAAAACCATGGGCAAAATGGATTGAGTCTAGTGATTAAGGTTTGCTCGGAGCCAGGAGCTTGGTGGGTAAGCCAGGCTCTTGGTCTGTGGCTCACTGTGGGCAGGGAGCAGAGTAGGGTACCTGAGGTTGGGTCTCCAGGAGCAGAGCCTGAGATGAGGGTTTTTGTAAGATTTATGGAAAGGGCTTTCCAAGGAGAAGGGGAGTAAGGGACATGGGATGGGGCTGGCGACGCCTCAGGCAAACCCCATGGGGAGCTCTGGAGCATCTACGGCAGCTCCTAGTGGGTCTTACCATCAATCAAAGGGAAGCAGGCCCTTTGTACCCCCATACTCCGAGCGAACATAACCAGTGGAACAGCTCCAGTCCAAACAGGCAACTCCCCAGAGAAGGGAAAGCTGTGAACCAATAGGGGCCATGTGGGGCAGGTAGTCCAAACTGATATGTGGCTCCACAGAGTGATCAGGACCCCAGCTCCTCCAGATTTCCATTCCACCCTCCTTAGGATGAGGTCTGCATCCTCATGGTCCAAGGTGGCTGCCCAAGCTCCAACAACACATGCCCATCCAACACATCAAGGAGAGCAGGGGGAGGAAGGAGAGAAGAAAGGCTTGACCCCTTCTTTTATAAGGAGACTCTCTAAAAGTCTCACAAAACACAGCTATATGGAGCTATAAAGGAAGGGAGGAAATCCAGTCTTTATTCTAGGATGCAATGTGTAGGAATAAAAACTGGCTTTCTGTTACTAATAACAGCGGAAAGAACAGATACTAGTTAAATACTGCCCCCCAACTGGTCTCCCTTCAGATGCTAAAGGGAAATTTTAACCCTCTAAAAAAAAAAAAAAAAGTCTTTTACTTAAAATCTTTGTAGTAGTTGGCAAAAATGACCCAAATGCTTAGCAACTCCTCCCATGGAGAGGAGGGGTCTACTTCTCCATCCCCTGAATCTGGGCCCATCTTGTGATTTGTTCTGACTGACAGGAAGTGATGCTCTGCCCTTTGGGGTCTAGGCCTTAGGAGGCCTTGTGGCTTCTGTTCACACACTTCACACTAGGCAGCCATCCTGTGACCAAGCTTGGGCTAACCTGTCACATGAGGAGAGAGGCCATCATGAACCAGCCAGCCCCACGTGACCCATCAGCTGACCATGGACACATGAATAAGTCCACCTAAGATCAGCTGGGCCTGCCCCAGACCAGAGGAGCCACCAGCTGAGCCCAGCACAAACTGCTACCCTCCAGGCTCCCGAGCTAAAGAAGACGTGGTTGTTTTAAGTCACTATGTTTGGGGATAGTTTGTTCCATGGCCAAAGCTAACTGATAGTGCTCTGATGACCCTCCCTTACTCTCAGGATAAAGAACAAAATTCCCACCACCACCAGCAAGGGTCTGGCCTTTGCTCACCACTCCAGCCTCATCACAAACCACTTTCCTCTCTGTGGGGCCTTCACTTCCACAGACCCACTGACCCAGTACCTTTGCAGCAGCAACTCCTCTATCTAGAATATGCTTTGCCCCTTCACCTGGTCACTGCCTACTTTTCTTGCAGAGCTCAGCTCACCTGTCACTTCCCTGCTCCCGCCACCTGATCCAATCTCCCCAGAACACACTCTCGGGCCACCATGTCCCTCTCTTTCACAGCACTTTCATGGCTGGTTGTCACTTGACACTTCCTTGTGTGGTTCTCAGATTAAAATTTGCCTCGCCCATAAGTCTTCAACTCCACCGGAGCAGGGACAGGATCTATTTTGCTCACAGTTGTGTCCCTGGAGCTTAGAACAATGCCTTTTCACAGTGGGTGTGTCATTGTGTCGCCAGCAAGTAGAAGCCTGCCTTGCACACAGTAGGTGCTAAATATATACTTTGGAATGGATATGTTGAATCTGAGCATTGCAAAGGAAACGGGTCAAACCTCGATTGTAACGTTAGTTCTCAAAATATGAAAGGTGACAAAATGGGAGCCTACAGAGGTTGAAAGTGGCACACACACACATACCCATCAAGTTTGTCAAGGTTATAAATATGAGTGTTGACAGACATCCCTCTTGGGCTCATTTGAGGCTCGCCTCAATGGATATCAGTTGTAGTCTGTGAAAGCTGATGAAAATCCTTCCCTTACATATCACGTTAACCCCAGTGTGGGCACAGGATGGCCTCAAGCTAATCCTAGAATTCGCAGTGGTTTCGAGGACAGACTCTGGATTCAGAATCTCTGGGCATGTGTCTTGGGTCTGACAAACACTAGCTCATCTAGTGATGACTAAAGTCATCATCTGTAAAATGGGAATGAAAGCAGTCCCTCCAAGGGTTGTTGTGAAAAGTACACTCCTCTGTATAAAGCCCCGTGGGGCCCAGTGCACATAGTAGGCCCTCAATAAGTGACAGTTATCATTGCAATGAGCCTGAGGGCGGGCATGACTCTCCTCGCGGGCAGCTCACCACTCAGGCTGTGTTTCTGTTACTTGTCTTCTATTCCCCCTGCCCCAGCCCCAGCTCCTGGCTCAGGGCCCGGCACAAGGTGGGTGGTGACAAATGGTTGCTGAAGGAAGACATGAGAAACTGAAGAGGAATGAATGAATGAACTCATTCAGCATTCACGAGCTAAGGCATACCCTAGGCAGTGGGGAAGCAAGTCAGAATAAGGCACCACTTTGGCCCGCAAGTTGCTCTGCACTGGGACCAAAAATCAGAAGTGCCAGCCCACAGATTTCACTTAAAGACCCAAACTGCTGGGTGCCTGGGTGGCTCAGTTGGTTAAGCGACTGCCTTCGGCTCAGGTCATGATCCTGGAGTCCCAGGATCGAGTCCCACATCAGGCTCCCTGCTCGGTAGGGAGTCTGCTTCTCCCTCTCACCTTCCTCCCTCTCACCTTCCTCCCTCTCATGCTCTCTCTCTACCATTCTCTCTCTCTCTCAATAAATAAAAATCTTTAAAAAAAAAAAAAAAAAGACCCAAACTGCTGGCTACCTGAGAGCTGGCAGCCCTGGCTCCCATTCCCACCTGCCAGCAAGCAGCAGGACCTGACCTCCCCTGCTCCAAACTCACTGTTGGCTTGGCCCATAGGCCTTTGAGTTTACAAGCCTGGGCAAACTATGCAGAGGATGGAGCCCAGGAGGCCAGGGGCCTCACTCTCCCTGCAGCCTGCTGCCCAGAGGGGGACAAAAAGGCAGGGCATGGGCTCTTTCCCCACATAGGACCATGAAGGTGACAAGGGGCAGGTCAGTCCCCTTCCCTGGCTTTAGTTTGTCCCCAAGGTACATGAAGGGGCCCTAGCAGATCAATGGCTTTTATGCATTTTTTAAAAAAGTACTTGAAACCATCCCTGCACCCCCACCCCAAATAAAAGTAGACACACACATGGGTATGAGCAGAGCTCGCTTGGGAGAAGGCTGGGCAGTGAGGCAGGGCTCAGGCCATTCAGACCCCCACACTCCACATTTGTCCCCTTCATGGGGCCTCTGACCACAGGAATCTGGGAAGAACAATAGAAAAGATGGTTCTGACATTTGGGATTCTGAAACCACATCTCATCTGCCCTCCCAGGCCCAAACCCACCAGTACCAGGCCAGGAGAGGAACAGGCGTGAGGGCAGTGGGAGCCGGATTTACTATTACTAGTCAAAGCATCTTAGACTCTTTCAACCAGACCCACTTGGTGTCTGTATCAAACAAGGATTTTTTATTTCCATCAAGAAATCTGTGCTCTCCCATTTGTCTTGAAATATGTGGCCCTCTTTATTGTCCTTCATTTTTCTGTGTTTGATGGAGATGTGGATATCAAGGAATAGTTTACATTCTTCCTCATTTTGTAGAAGGAAGTCAGCATTGCAATTGGCAGAGATAATGGCAGAGAGTGGCTGCCATCAGCCTCAGGACAGGGAGGTGACAGGGAAGAGCGGGGACTGTCCACAGGGTAGCCAGTGCCTGCTTTGAAGGAAGGGGATACCAGGGTGGCCATGTCTGCTATTCCTAGAAAATCAGAATCCCAGAGTTTTTATGAGAAATCTCCTGATTTTTAAATAGTGATTATTTCTCATTTTTCCCCCCAAACAAAACACTGCTGCAACAAAACATATCCTTAGGTCCGGATTTACCCCCGGAGCCACCAGTTTGAGCCTTCCACTCTAAGTCTGGCCTAGGAAGCCAGTTCTCCTTGGGGACTGGCTGCCTTCCTACCCTGAACTTGGCAAGATCAAGTTTGAGCTAACAATGACCCCAACTCGGCAATGGAGGGGTGGGGGGGTTGTCCTTCTTGGGAACCCCACACAAACTCCCTCCCGCCCGCCACAGAGAATAGATGTAATGTATGAACTGAGACAAGAACACAGCTTGAGACTGGATGGACCGTAGAAAGAAAAACAATTTTTTTCAAAAATAGTGACAGGCAATCTGTTTGACCAGGCTGAGAAGGGTTTAAACCAACACCCTGAGGATTTACACCAGAACACAGGAACCACCAAGTGCTCCACACACCAGTGCCAGGATCTTTCTAAAACAAATCAGTCGAGTTTCCAGCACCCTGTTTACACCTTGGCTGGCTCCCCATTGCCCTCAGAGTAAAGTCCAAAGGCAAGTCCCTTAACTTAACCTTAATGCCTTACAGGATCCAGCCTCTTCCCCGTGTCCCCTTGCTGTCCCCACAAAAGGACTTTTCCTTCTCTCTCTTTATATTTTTATGAAATACTTTATATTTCTACATATATATTTATTTATAATTTATTTATATATAATTTATAATTTAATATATATTATATATATTATTTCTACATATATATTTCTACAATATATATTTATATTTCTACAAATTTTCTCTATAACCTGGAACACCCTCCCCCTGCCCTTCTTCTCCTACCAGCTCTCTCCAGAGGACTCAGTTCACGTGTTGCCTCCCCCACAAAGCCTTCCCTGATCAGACCTCAGGCTGAATTTAGGTGTCACTCCTGCACCCACTACCCTCTGCTTCACTCCATCTTTGTCCAAGTCACTGTGAACTGTAATCATGCACAGGGGAGACAAAATCTCCCATGCTCAGTGTGAGTAGGCACGCAGCAAATGTGTGAAAGAAGGAAGGAGGGAGATCTGAAATGAAATAGACCCCATCCTACAAATGCTTTGGGGTATAGATCTCCCTGGGAATGGAGGTTTCAGTGGGTACTTAAAGTCCCTTCCATCACTTCGACCTCAAAGAATCAGAGTCTGGTTCAAAGTTGGCAGGACTGCTACTCAGA
Source organism: Eumetopias jubatus (assembly GCF_037043125.1). NCBI lineage: Eukaryota > Metazoa > Chordata > Mammalia > Carnivora > Otariidae > Eumetopias > Eumetopias jubatus. The sequence goes on from NW_028274818.1 coordinate 92,260,048, forward strand.
GAGGGACAGAATTCATCAGCGGTCACACAGCAACATGGGGGCAAAACCACAGTGAAAATCCAAATCAGAACTCTGCTGTGTTGTTGGCTTTAATTTACTTCCCCAGATGCCCCTTCCTCCCCCCAACCCTGTCTGCCAGGAGCTGGTTGGGGGGGGTGGGGAGTCAAGGTGATGGAGTCAGTGGCAGGGGTGGGGAGAACAGATACAGAAGGTATTTTCTCTTCTAGGTCTTCATGGGCATTAGCTCTGTGAATTATTCAACAGAAAATCTGCTTGAGATAGTGTCTTAGTCTTAATTTTCAATTCCCCTAATGCTGGCCAATTCTGTGCTGAAAACCTCTCAATTATTAATGTTTCTAAAACAATATTTGTTTTTGCTGCATCTAGCAACAACCAAGGCCTCCTAGCGAGTAATCCTGTCCTGAAATTCTCACAGAGAGGTTTGCCTTGCTGAGGAAGTGTTTCAGAGGGGTCAGGGGTATGTCGGGGTACAGCAACCAGACTGAGACCATTAAGCCATGCAGAGACAGGTAACGGGAACTCCCTGGACAAAAGAAACTATAAAAATAGCAAAAACGATTACTATGTATTGGCATCTTATGTGTCAAGGGTAAAGCTAAACAAAAAAAAAAAAAAAAAAGCTTTACTTTTACTTATTTAACCCTTGGTTTGCTTTTGAAATTCAAATAACTCCTTTAAACTGAAAACAAGTCTTAAAACTGCATTTAGAGTCAAACCCCTTTTGTTCTAAAAATCCTAAGGAGTATTTCTAGGTACGGCAGAAGTATTTCTAGATTAACAAGACTAGATCTCACTTGGACTGGATTCTTGTAGAGAATGGAGGGGGGAAAATGGTTATTTATGGAAAATGGTACTCAGAGGCACACACTCGTGACAGAAGATTCTTAAGTATATGTTGGCATCTTAGAAGGAGTTCTCAGAGAGCTTAGCTTTATTTTCTGCAACCTGATGCTCTCCGACAAGGGGGCCGTCCACAGGCATACCGAGTGTGACCGCAGGGGAGGGTGGAGTCGCTTCCGTAAAGCAGTTCTGGGACCTCAGTGCAAAAGTTAGCTGAACTTGGCTCACTCATCTCTAGGGTGACAGCCTCCTCCTATCAACACCACTCATTTGCCACAGCTTTATATTTCTACTCCCAAGTTTCTTGGAGAAAAGCTCACTCCATCTTTTGCACAAGAAGTGACACCAGGGTCCCCAGGATGACTGAGATCTCAGCGTACATGATGCCCATTCGCCAGAAGTCATCTTTCCTCCACAGCTTCACTCGAATTCGGGAATTCCAAGTTCAACATGTAAATCCATTAACTTCATGTCATTGTCTGAAACCTTTTCTTGATTTGGAGCTTCCAATACCAGTGCCAAGGTGTCTGTATCAGCTTCGGCCCTCTGCCTAACAATGTCTTCAATGCCGGCACAGTTTCTTACATTGGACACGCTGGTGCGGTTCACTCCCGCGGTCGAGTCGCAGTCACAGTCAGATGCGTGGAAACCTTGGGAGTGCACCTTGGAACATGGTGGCTGAGTCACCAGGCTGAGGCGATGGGTAGAGGGAAGGAGGAAGGGGTAGCTAGCTTAGGTGTCACAGGATGACAGCGAGCAGGGAAGTCAGTGGTGAGAGCCTGCGACCCAGGAAGATCACAACCTACTTAAGTAACTTACAAAAACTCCCCGCCGTAAGACTCATCAGCCCCATTTTATAGATAAGGAAACAGACTCAGAGAGTCCCAATCTTTGCCTGTGGTTCCTCAGCTCATCACTGAGAAGAACGGGATTTGGACCCAAGTCTATGTGACTTCATAGTACATTTTCCCCCTTGACACTACAGTGCCATCTGGGATTTTAGTTGCATCCAAGGAAGAACTTTCTGGAAGTAAATGATGTTACTCTCAAAGAGCACTTGGAACAAGGCATGGCTGGAAGGGAGATATGAATGGGAGGAAATTCTGAATGGAGGGCATCTCTAGAGTCCCGTGAGGAGCTGCTCTCCTCTGTTGTAACACAACCTAAACGGCCCGGGGTCCTGGGGTGAGGGTGGGGCACACAAACTCTGCAAACGGTGACAAAGGCAACTGTTGTCCCATCTTTTAACACTCAGACTCACTGATGGACAAAGGGCACGGAGCCTAGCAGAATAGAGGCTTCAGAGTCAGACCAGCCTGGGAGTGCGCCCCCTGCTGAGCCACCTCTGAGCCAGGCCCTTACCCTCTCTGTGCCTCACCTCCCCACATCTGTGCAACAGGGTAACACCAGTCCCTCCCTCACAGGCTTGCGTGTAACACATCTGAGATGATGCCCATTTTGGGGCCTGACACACAGCGAGACACCAATAAATGCTAGCCTCCCTCTCCCTTCCCCTCCCCCGAGCAAGAGGCTGACATTTTCAAAAAGACATGCTAAGAACAAGGGGGAAAGACAGAAAGGAGGCAAAAACGTTGAGAAAATACGTTGCGAGGGGGAAAATCCACTCCAAGAGCTGGCGTAGGAGGAGAGGTGACAAAGGAGTAGCTTACTGAGGACAGAGGGGTCTGTCACAGGTGGGGGCACAGCGTGGGGGCCAGCGGAGGACGGTTCTCTCGGCGCCTGCTTCTTCTCGGCACTCAGATGTCTCACTGTCCTGTCCCCTCCCGTGTCTGCTTCCCTCTCCCTCCACGGACTGGCTTTCTGGCTTCTCCGCAGGGAGACCGCCGCCTCTTAGCTCCCTAGTTTGAAGGCCTTCTGCAAGCTCTCGGCAGCCTCGTGAACATCTTGGAGTCTCACTTCCCAATTCTGATTGGCCCAGGTTACAGTCAAGTATACACGCTGGGCCAATGAGATGGAAGGTGGTGGGTTGCCGGGTAAAAAGACTGCAGCTGGGGCCCACGTCATCACAGGAATGCAATCTAAAACCACACCAGGGGCGCCGGGGTGGCTCAGGTAGTTAAGCACGGAACTCTTGATTTTGGCCCAGGTCATGATCTCAGGGTTGTGAGATTGAGCCCTGCATGGAGCCTGCTTGAGGGTCTCTCTCTCTCTCCCCCTCTCCCTATCCCCTGCTCTCTCTTTAAAAAATACATAAAAAAAATAAAACCACACCAGGAATCCTACATCCCCACGAGAATGGCTAAAATTAAAGGCCTGATAATACCAGACGGTGGCAAGGCTGTGCAGCAATGGGAGCTCTCATCCTCTGCTGGTGGGAGTATGAAATGGTACAACCACTTTGGGAAACTGGCTTATCTCCCAAAGCTAAATGGACCCCTGCCCCTTGACTTAGCAATTTCACTGCTGGGTATACATCCAAGACAAATGATTTCTTCTGTCCACCTAAAGGAATATGTGAAATGTTCATAGCAACCCCAAACTGCAAACAACCCAAATCTCCATCAGCAGGAGGATGGATAAATTGTGGTATATTCATGCAATGGATTATTGCTAAGCTGCAGCAGAAGGATGAACTACCTCCACCCACAACGTAGATGGATCTCACAAGTATAACATTTAGCGAAAGAAGCCATACCCCAAGCAGTACACACTATACGATTCCATTTAACAGAAAATGTATCAGTGTGATGGGGACTATAATATGGGTTATCTTTGGGGAGTAACAGCTGGGAGAGGGCACAAGGGAGCCCTTTGGGATATTACAAAAATGTTCTATATCTTCTTCCTTGGTGGTGGTTACATAAAAAAAAATCATCAAGCTGATGAATACTTAAGATTTGTGCCATTTACTATATCTAAATGATTCCTCAATAAGAAAAGAGAGCAAAGCTTATGGCCATATTATATGGAATATAGAATCAACTACATAACCACACAATCACCTTTGTCTGAATAGATGGAATAAACAGGCACATATCACATGTATTTATTTTATATACCTTACACATAATATACACATTACATGCATATAATATATGTATTTTATTCACATATATGTATATAGGGAAACATGAAGAGAGAGGTAGAAAAAATCTGAATTGTATTTTTAGAATGTATTCAGTCTAGGAAGAACAGATTGGAGGAAGACCGGGATGAAGGCAGGGAGGCCTGTGAAGAGGCTGATCTAGCTGTCTAAGCAGGGGATGGTGGTGTCTGGCCACTGGAATGGACACAAAGGAAGAGATTTGAGGGCAGCCAACAGGGCGTGATGATGGACTGGATAATGACAAGGTAAGGGAAGAAGCTGTATCAGGGAAACCCCTGTGTTTCTGGCTTGGGCAACTGGGTAGGGGACGATGCCATTCCCTGGATGAGGAAGATCAGAGGCAGGGAGGATGGCGGACTCTGTCTCAGACAGGATGAATTGTCAGGGGAGTACCCAATGGAGCTGTCAGAAACCATGGCAGCCCACTGTGCTAGATGGGGGTCCCTGGAAACAGATTGGGAGGTACAGCTCAGTGAGGTGGGTGGGGAGCTCTGGGGAGACACACCAGAAGGAAGCGAGGAAGGCAGGATTTGGTGGAGAGCCAAGCTGAACTGTAGTGTGGTTGCAAGTGAGGCTGCCTTCTGTCCCACCCTGAGCTCTGGAGCCAAATGGCTCCCCAGAGTTGCCCGGAATTGAGACAAAGGGACCAGACTTTTGCGTCCCCCAGCCAGCCAATTACTGGCCATGGCTGCCTCTAGGAGGGGCATCTGCTTGGAGGCCCAGGGCAGCTGTATAGCTCCAGGAGCTGAGGACATCAGCCCTGAAGAATGATCGAGGTGAAGTCCCTGCCCCCTTTCCAATGTGTGTCCAGTTGTGGCTCCAAGGAAGTCTGCAGCCTGTGACCATGACTATCATGCACCCTGGCTCTCCTTACCTGTATCCTACAGGCACCGACCCTCTGGCATGCCCCCTGCATCCCAGCCCTGCCCGCTATGTCCATGGAGCATCTCCTTCTAATCTCTTTTTTATAAAGAGAGCTGGTTTTTCCTCTGATGCAAATACTCAAAGCAATTAGAGCTGCTCGGCACCACCATTCTTGTTCAATGGCCAATGCCAGGGGCATTGGAGGCAATCTCCTCACCACCAGGGCCACCGAAACACACTGAGGGGCTTCTGGGGTCAGGGACTATCTCCCAAGGGCTGAACAAGTTCACTCCTGCGAGGATCTCTCACCCTTCATATCTGATTCATTAGCAAACCCTACTGGATCTACCTCCAAGGTCCATCCAGGATGCCATTTCTCGCAGCCTCCTCTCCCACCCTGGTCCAAGCCACCAGCGTCTGTTAGCTGACTCACTGCAGCGGCCCCTCTGGTCTCCATGCTTCCAGCCAACTCTTGGCCCTCAATAGTGTCTTCTCGCATGGCAGCCAGACTGAGGTGTTAAACCCCTCCGCTACATTCCCCCTCTGCTCAAACTCCTACTTTGCCTTCCACCTCTCTGATAAAAAGTCCATACAGTGGCCTTTCCAAGCTCATTTCTACTTCCCTCCTGCTTGCTCATTTCTCTCTGTCACATTCGCCTCCCCAGGCACACTCCTGCCTCAGGGCCTTTGCACTTGCTGGTCCCCCACCCTGAGATACTTTTTATACCCTTGCTTCCTTCAGATCTCCACACAAATATCACCTTCTCAAGGAGGCCCTCCCTGACCACTCTATTTTTTTTAATATTTTATTTTTAAGTAACCTCTACCCCCAACGTAGGGCTTGAACTCACAACCCCAAGATCAAGAGTCGCACGCTCCACTGACTGAGTCAGCCAGGCACCCCAGTGACCACTCTGTTTTAAACTTACAGCCTCTCACCACTTCTCCCATCCCTTAGCCCTGGCTCAGTTTCCCCTCTTCATGAAGCAACATCCATTGTTGTCTTTCCCACTAATTTGCAGGGGCAGAGATTTGGGGGATTTGTTCAGCGACTAGAATGACACCCCATGCTTATAAGTGAGAGAGCTCAATACGTGTTGATTCCATGATTTAAGAAATGAGTAACAGGTCATGCTCAACCCTTGTCTCAGTCTCCAGCTCAGGCTGCCATAACAAAATACCATAGACCGGCAGGCTTCAATGTGGAAAAGTCCTTTCTCACCATTCTGGAGGCTTCAAGTCTGAGATCAGGGCTCCAGCATGGCCAGTTCTGGTGGGAGCCCTCTTCCTGGCCTTCAGATGTGGGCTTTCCTTGATGCATGCTCACAGTGCTCTTGCTCTTCTTCTAAGGCCACCAACCCTATCCCATTAAAGATCCCATGCTTATGACCTCACTTTACACCTTCCAGAAGTCCTATCTCCAAACACAGTCATGTTGGGTTTAGGGCTTCAACATATGCATTTGCAGGCAGTGGGATCCAATTCAGTCCCCAGCAGCTCTAATCTCTTTTCTCCTCGTATCAGCCCTCACAGGTAGGTATTATCCTCATTTTAAAGATGATAAAACTAAGGCTCCAAGAAGTCACAGGCCCAATCCAAGGGCACCAGGCTCAAAAGTGGCAGAGGAAGGGTTCAAACTAGCAATTGTTTCCCTCCACCCCACTGCATCCCCTCCTACATGCTGTTCCCTCTGCTGCGAATGCTCTTCCCACAGCCAGCTCCTTCTCCAATGGTCACCTCCTCAAAGAGGCCCTGCCTATATGTAGCAGCCATATAGGCAGGGCCTCCTGCTTCTTAGTGACTGCCACTTTGGTCCCTTCATTTCCTTCACAAGCCATGGGACATTCTGATGTTACCTCCTGCCTACCTGCCCAGGTGTAGACAAAATGATGGAGACCCAGGAAGAGTGCTGTTTGGAAGGCAAGGGAGTCGCCGGAGACACCCTCAGGCTCATAGCCGCAGGGACCTCACAAAGGATGCTCCCAAATGCACCGAAAATCAATTTGCCAAATGATCAATTTACTAGGCAATTAATTCACTCAATCTTTGTTTCTGTTCTATTTTTGAAGTTTTAGCAATTTGTGTCACCAGTTTTGGCAGCCTTTGAGGATTTTTCGAAGTCCTACTGTAGCCAGAAAGAGCGGCTATCCCTGCACTGACCCCAGGTGCCTCTGCTCTCAAGAAGGGCAGGGCTTTGGAAAGAGGAGATCTGCCCACCAACACTCAGGCAGCTAGACTCATCACAAACACATGTTCCCCCAGCCAAAGGGCCGTATCAGGCGGGGTGGTTTAAAAGGCCACATGGACCAGAACTTGAACCAGGGTAAGGCAACTGAGGCATTTGCCTTGGGATAATATTTAGGGGGCTCAAAAAAACTCAAAAATCACAACAAACATTTTTTTAAAGATTTATTTATTTATTTGAGAGAGAGAGGATGCAAGCAGGTGTGGGGCAGAGGGCGAGGGAGACAAGTAGACCCCCCACTGAGCAGGAAGCCCAAAGTTGGCTTCATCCCAGGACCCTGAGATCATGACCTGAGCCAAAATCAAGAGTCAGACACTTAACTGACTGAGCCACCCAGGCACCCCTCACCATAAACATTTTGATGCAATACTTCAAAAAATCAAAATTAATGCAAAAATTACATGAGGCACAAAATGAAACCATTTTCAATAAAGGTAAGGCCAGTTGCAGTGCTGTGGCAAGCCATACGAGAACAGAAAACAAAAGGGAAAGTCAATAAGACTGAGCCTATCTTCATTTAAAATGCTTGAATTTTGTTCATCCTGGATTTTTTTGCAGTAACTTTGATTTTTAAAAATATGCACTGAACTATTATCTATTAACACATGCTTCCAGGAGGATGAAGTAGGTGTTCTTTTCCCTATTCTTCCTCCTCAGCTCTCCGGAAAAGCCCTGGCCTATATATATAAAACAATCATGGGACTCGGAAAGGTGAAGAGAAGGAGGCAGAATGGCTAAGGACATTGGGACCCAAGGCAAGACATGACAGTGAGTTCCCTGGGTTTTCTTTTTGCCTCATATATCCCCAACTTAGGGCTGAAAAAGGCAACAATCCAGAAATATCATCAGTCATAGACAAAAAGTCCCAACAGAAGCTGGTTCTTTCTAGCCAAAGGAATGTGAAAGGGCAACCTAACAAGGCGGAAAATGTGTGGACAATAACCACTCTAGGGCAGCCAAGCACCACAGAGAGTGCTAGGCCTGTCCCCCACCCCATGCCAGGAAGGCTTAGTGGGGAACTTAGACTACCACACTTAACAGGCTGGAACAAGAAACCCAATCTCTCCCAGGGTCCAATAGGGAACCTTACCCCAGAGGGTGATGAAGAGCTCCCCATCACATCAGTATCAACGGAGACCATGTACAGAACCTGAACTTCAATCAGACAGTAATTAGACACTTCTCACTGCCCCCTGAGTCAGAAATTTCACTACGGTCCAATGATAATGATGACATCATGACCATGGTGTCATGAAGACCAAGTGGGCACCAAAAATGAGGCACTCCTAAACTTCCCATCCAGCGAGATATCCATGGAGGCCTAGTGAGGAGGTGAACTCCTAACTCTGCCCAGAAGTAACAAGGAGCCTCCCACCTGGGTGTCAACAAATGGGTAACCTGGACTTCTATCCCCACCTGGCAGTAATGAGGTTAGGACCCTCTCACTCCCTGCCAGAGAAATGTCAGAGGAAGCCAGCTAAAACAGAAGATTTAAATAAGATTCAGATTCTCAGAACATAACACAAAAATGTGCAGGTTTCAATTAAAAATCACTTGTCAGGGTGCCTGGCTAGATCAGGTCAGTAGAGCATGTAACTCTTAATCTTAGGATTGTGAGTTCAAGCCCCACATTGGGCATAAAGCCTACTTTAAAAAAAATCACTTATCATACCAAGAAAGATCTCAACTTGAATGAAAAAAAAGGCAATCAATAGATGCCAACATTGATAAGACAGGCATGTTATGATTATCTGACAAAGATTTTGGAGTAGCAATCATAAAAATGCTTCCAAGAGCAACTTTTTAAAAAAATCACTTACAACAAATGAGTAAATAGAAAGCCTTGGCAAAGAAATAAAGTCTTAGAGAAGATACAGAACATATAAAGGAGAACCAATTGGAAATTCTAGAACTGAAAAATACTATAAATGAAAGAACCCAATAGGGGCACCTGGGTGGCTCAGTCAGTTAAGCGTCTGCCTTCAGCTCAGGTCATGATCTCAGGATCCTGGGATTGAACCCCGCATCAGGCTCCCTGCTCACCTGGGAGTCTGCTTCTCCCTCACCAACCACCCACCACTCGTTCTCTCTCTCCCTCTCACTTGTTCTCTCTCAAATAAATAAATAAAATCTTTAAATAATAAAAAGAAGAAGAAGAAAGTACCCAATGAATGGGCTCAACTGAAGAAAAGAGGAAACTGGGGAAGGAATCAGTGAACTTGAAGACAGAACAATAGATATTATCCAGTCTGAATAACAGAGAGAAAACAGACTTTATAAACTTGAATAGGGGTGCCTGGCTGGCTCAGTCCATGGTGTGTGTGACTCTTGATCTCAGGGTTGTGAGTTTGAGCCTTCCATTGGGTGTAGAGATACTTAAAATAAAATAAAAATCTTAAAAATAAATAAATAAAATAAAGTAAAATTGAATAGAGCCTCAAGAACCTCTGGGACTGTAACAAAGATCTAACACTGGAGTCCCAGAAGAGGAGAAAGAGGGTGGGGCTGAAAAGGACTTGGAGATGGGAAACTTAACAAATTTGGCAAAGGACATAAACCCACAGATGCAGAAAGCTCAGCAAACAGGATAAAACCAAAGAAATCCACATCAAAACTTATCATATTCAATTCCTGAAAACCAAAGGAAAAAAACTGGAAGTCAGTGAGAGAAACAGTACTTTATCTATGGGGAAAATAATTTGAAAGACCATGGATTTCTCATCCGAAGCCACAAAGCCTAGAGGAAAGTAGCACATTTTTCAAGTGCTGTAAGAAAAGAACTGTCAACCCAAAATTCTATATTCAGCAAAAATATCCTTCAGGAATGAGGAGACATCAAGACATTCTCAGATAAAGGAAAACTAAAAGAATTTGTCACCATCTGGCCTACTTTAAAAGAACAACAAAAGAAAATTCTCTAAATGGAAAGGAAATGATTAAAGGAGTCCTGGAACATCAAGGAGGAAGAAAGAACAATAAAGAGTAAATAAAAGAGATATGGGTAAATGCAGTATGTTTTCATCTCCCCTTGAGTTTTCTAAATTATGTTTGATGGTTGATTCAAAAATTATAATGCTATCTGATGTGTTTCTAAATGTATGTAGAAGAAATATTTAAAATCATATTGGAAAGGGATGTAAAGCGAGGAAAGCTTCTACACTTCACTTAAGCTAATGAAACACTGTACCAGTAGACTTAAAAATTATGTGTATATAGTGTATATATACATTGTGTGTATATATACATACATTTTAGGCATACAACAATATACACTCAAAAACACTATAAATTAATCAAAATGGAATTCTAAAAATTATTCAAGTAACCCACAGGAAGGCAAGAAAAAGAAAACAGAGAAATTAAAGACAGAGAGAACAAACATAAAGCAAAAAAATAAAAAGGCAAACTTAACCCCTAATATATCAATAATCTCATTAAATATAAGTAGTCTAAATACATCAATTAAAAGACAGAGATTGGCAGAGTGGCCTAACTACATGTTCATTACAAGAACCTCCCTTCAAATGTAACAATATATGTAGATTAAAAGTAAAAGGATGGAGGGGCACCTGGATGGTGCTGTTGATTAAGCATCAGACTCTTGGTTTCAGTTCATGTTGTGATCTCATAGTCATGAGATAGAGCCCCACTTCCAGCTCTGTGCTCAGCAAGGAGTCTGCTTGAATTTCTCTCTCCCTCTCCCTCTCCCCACCCTCTCTCTCTCAAATAAATAAATAAATCTCTTATTTTTTTTAAAGTCAAATGATGGAGAGATATGTATCCTGAAAAACCTAACCAAAAACAGCAAGATATATTAATGTCAGATAAATAGACTCCAGAGCAAAAACAACTATCATAGACAGAAAGGAACACCATATAAAGATAAAAGAATTCATCTACCAAGAAGATATAACAATCCTAAATTTGTGTGCAGCAAACAACAGAGCTACAAAATATGTGCAGCAAAAATGGATAGAACTGAAAGGAGAAATAGACAAAAACACAATCGCAATTGGAGACATCAACACCCCCTCTTAACTGGTCAGAAAATCAGTAAAGATGTAGAAGAACTCAACAACACCATCAACCAGCAAGATTTAGTTGACATTTATAGAACACTCCACCCAATATCAGCATAATACATATTCTTTTCTTTTTTTTAAACTTTTTTTATTTATTTATTCATGAGAGACGGGGGGGGCAGAGGGAGAAGCAGGCTCCCAAGGAGCAGGGAGCCCAATGCGGGACTCGATCCCAGGACCCTGGGATCATGACCTGAGCCGAAGGCAGACGCTCAACCATCTGAGCCACCCAGGCGCCCAATACATATTCTTTTCAAGGGCTCACAAAACATATACCCAAATAGACCATCTCCTACAATAGAAAACAAACCTCAATAAATTTAAATCATATAGAGTGTGTTCTCTGACTATAGCAGAATCAAACTAGAAATGAATAACAGAAAGAGAACAGCAAAACCTCCAAACATTTGGAAACTAAACAATATACTTTTAAATAATTTATGAGTCCAAGGGGAAGTCTCAAGGGAAATTAAAAATACATTGAAATGAATGAAAATGAAAATACAACATAACAAAATTTGTGGACACAGATAAAGAAATGTTGACAGAAAATCTATAGCTTACATAAATGCTTACATGAGAAAAGAGTAGAACTTTCAAAATAATAATCTCAGCTACCATCTCAAGAACCGAGAAAAAAAAATAAGCCTACAAGAAAGCAGAAGATAGATAAAAACAAAAAAATCAGCAAAACTAAAAATAGGAAAACAGTAGAGAAAATCAATGAAACATAAATCTGGTTCGAAAAAAATCAATAAAAGTGACAAATTTCTAGGAAGACTGACAAAAACAAAAAGAGAGAAGACACGAATTGCCAGTATCAGGAATGGAGCAGAGATACTACTACAGACCCTGCAGGCATCCAAAGGACAATAATAAAGGAATACTACAAACAACATGCACAGTCTACACACACACACATGTGATAACTTAAATGAAATGAAACAGTTCCTTGAAAAGCACAAATGACTTAAATGAAATGAACCAGTTCCTTGAAAAGCACACAATTCACTTGAGTGTGAAGCCAGTAATTTGGATAGCCCTGTAACTATTAAGAAAAATGAATCTGTAATTTGAAAAGTCCCAGAAGTCTCCAGGCCCAGAGGCTTTCACTGGAGACTTCTATCAAATATTTAAAGAAAAATAACAATTCTACACAATCCCTCTTCCAGAAAATAGAAGAGGATGACACTTTCGGTTTACTTTATGAGGCTACTATTTAACTGACACCAATATCAGATGAAGACAGTATGACAAAAAGAAAGCTAACAGATCCAGAACGAAGATAAGACAGGAAAGGGAGATGAACCAGTAAAAGGTATGCCAAAGAGCAAATGACCCCTGTGGGCATCTGGAACTCAGTCCCACTGGGGACCAGCTGAGGAACCAAACAGAACTGCTACTGGAGACAAAATGGGCCCACGGGAGGACAGGGAGCCTGAGAATCTCCCATCACCCATTGGTTGGAAGTAGTCCCCCAGGCGTGTTAGCGCCCCTGTACATCTGGGTAGTATGTGCACACAGCTGAGTGACCTTTGGAGGCTTGGGAGCAGAGCTGTCTGATAGGACTTTTACAATGATGGAAATATTCTGGGTCTTTGGAGGAAGCAGAGACCTCACAGTGCACTTACAATATGGGCGCTAGAGGGAGTGCAGCTGTCCATGGTAGCCGGCCTGAATGCATCTGCCACAGAGGGAGAATCAACAGAACTTGGTATCAGATTAGGAATGGGGTGGGGGTGGGGGGTGAGTGGCTCCAAGCAGGGCATGCTAGAGATGGCCATAGGTTATACAGGTGACGTTTTGGGGGACCCAGCTAACCAGCGTCATAGGGCACAATTTGGACCCTGACGTCTGCTGTCAGGAAGGGTCCAAAAGAGCAGCAAATGGTCCCCTCACTGCTCTTCCAAAACTAAGCCTCCTTTGCAAAGGGTAAAGCAACCAGATCTGCAGGAGGCAGTTTAAGGTGAGAAATATTAGTGTATTTGGGGTTTCTCATTTATTTCACGGTGCTCTAAAAGTGAATGTAATTACAGCAGCATTTCTTTCAGAAAAGCAAAACAAGGTCCCCACCTGAAGAAAGTGATTCCAGTAGACTATGTTGATGACAGACTTGGCAATGCTCTCACAGTGCCTACACGCCGACACATTATAATTTTTTCCTTGATAGTTAGACATACTCTGTTGTTACTCAATTTGACTCCTCTGAAACTGTTGCCAATAACCCAATTAAATAGTTAGCTAAATATATTAGAGGCACATTGCTGTGTATTTGGCCCTAATGAGGTTTATAGGAAATGCATTTTCCAGACTGCAAGGGCTCCAAAGGTGGAAATTGCTGGTGGCTTGGTTCTCCTTGTCCATAGCCACTGGCTCCAGGTGAGCCATCCCTGAGAAAGAGCCTCATGATAAACCAAGATGCCCGAGCTACAGCAAAGCAGCTAGAGAGCTGGCTCAGTTTCCCCGAGGGGAATAATCAGTCTTAGGTCTGCTGCAGCTGCCACAACAAAATACCAGAGACCGGGTGGCTTTAACACAGAAATGTATTTTCTAGCAGTTCTGGGGGCTAGAAGTCCAAGATCAAAGTGTTGCAAAGTATGATTGCTGCTGAGAGCTGTCATCCTAGCTTGCTGCCCCTCACATACCTACCCAGGGCTAGTCTTATACAGATGCATCCTTCTAAACAGAGCTGACCCAAATCCTCTCTGCTCCTTTGCTTATTCCAGTTGGATTTGGGTCCAGTGAGGACTTGGGTCACCTCTGTTAGGAAGGGTAGTTATGTAGTCAGACATCCCATGTTCATACAACTAGTATTTCCTGAACACCTACTATATCCCAGATGCTGAGCCGGGTGCTGCAGCTCTTGTGGTGAACGAGAGGTGCTTCCTGCTCTGAGTCTGGAATGTCCAAGAGCAAGTGCAGGATACCATGGGAACACATCAGAGCATCACCAGGCATGACTTGCAGACCCCTAGAAGGCTTCTCCACGGAGGTAACATTTAAATTGAGTGGCAATAAATGATTATGGGTCATTTTTTCAGGTAAAGGAAGTGAGGATGGCAGTGGAGGGGTGTTCCCAGCAGTGGGGACAATACCTATGCAAAGACCTTGAGGTAAGAGACCAGGACACATGGAAGAACAGAAAAGTCACCACCTCTGGAGCAAACTCCTTCCTTCCCAGCTCACAGCAGCACTGGGGTGTCTAGGCACCCAGCCCCTTAGCTCAGAGCCTGAATGTTGCTAAGATTTTCACTGGTTTTACTTCCTAAAGTTCTCTCTGACCCTGAGACGTTAAGACTACTAGAATGATCAGTGACCTCTCACATCAGAGAGGTTGGTGGGATCTTCCTTGTTAATCTGGCATGGCCTCTTGAAGCCCATGGTGACTCTCAAAACACCTGCTTTGAGAGGTGAGCCTGGTCTGCTGAACACCTGCTTTGAGAGGTGAGCCTGGTCTGCTGATTGGCTTTTATAAAGCCAGTGAAGAGGCAGCACTTTGACGTGACCACATCTCCAATGGCATCTCACAAGTCCAGGACACAGCCCCAAATCAGGAAGTTCTTATATAGTACTGTGAATAAAAACTGGGCACTGGAATCAGAAAGACCAGGACTGGAGTCCTGTTTCTGCCCCTCCTAGAAGTATGACTTTGGGAAAGTTGCTCACCACTCTGAGCCTCAGTCTCCCCATATACAAGATGAGAATTTATTCCACAGATGTTGATCGGCTGCCTCCTATGTGGCAGATGCTGTCCTGAGGGCCTGTGATTTGGTGGTAAGTCCAACAGACATGGGTCACTTTCAGTCCTAGCGGGGCAGACAGACCATCAACCAACAGATAATGATCACATGTGCTTGGAACAATGATGGAAACACACAGGGCATCAGGATGGAGAGAATGGGGTGGGGGGGATCCATTTACATAAGGAGTCAGGGAAGGCTTCTTGGTGGAGGTGACATTTGAGTCAAGACCAGAGATGAATAATAGTGCCTAACTCCCAGGGGGGTTGTGAGACCTACACGAAATAATGTCCATAAAGCACCAAGCACAGTGCCTAGCGCAGAAGTAGAACTGAAAAAATATTGGCTTTATCATCAGCCACTAAAATGTAAGCTCCTTTATAGTGAGGAGCAAGTCTGTGTTTGCCAGAATTGTGTCTGGCACGTGCAAAGAGTCGACTGAATTAACGAGTTTCATATTTTCTCATGTTATTGTGTTGCTCCCTACTAAAGTCTTTGCCTCTTCTTCATTTTGAAGGACATTTTGCCTGAGTAGTGTACCTACAGTCAACAATTATGCACGGAACCCTTAATTTTCATTAAGAGGATAGATCTCGTGTTAAGTGTTCTTATCGCAATAAAATAAAATAGTGTTTACTGAGTTCATTTATAATACTAATAGTAATAAGAGTAGCAGCGAGAGTAATATTTGTCGGTAGTATTAGTCATAGGGGTAGTAATACTAGCTACAGCAGCAATAAAGAAAGAATATTAGCAACTCATGCTATGGACAACCCTCTCTGCGAGGGCACTATGTTGCAATGGCAAGAATGAGATTTCAAGTAAGGCAGAGCCACACTTGAATCCTGGCCCAGCTACAAGGTTGCTGTGAAGCTGCTAGATCTCCTTTCCCTGAGCCTCAGTTTTCCTGTCTATGTGATGGGGATAATAATGTGCATCTCCCAGGGAGGCTGTAGGGATAGCGGAGAGAGGTGTCTGTGCGGTGACTGGGACAGAGTAGGCCCACACTAAGTGGTGGCTCTCGAGACGACACGTATGCCATCCCAGGTAACTGAGCTCCAGGCATCTGACACTCCACCCCCTTCTTTGGGGACAGACCAGGCAGCAACATGAGCTTATACCCCCCTGGGGTCCACTATTTATCTGGGTTGGGGAGCCTCAGTTCGTTCATCACTCCCTGACCATGCTGGTCTGGGAAACAGAGATCCCTTGGAAAATTACTATGTTGAACTAAACTAGGTAAGAGTTCTCAGCTGAAATTCCAGTGGGTGGAGAAATGGTTTCGGCATAATTAACTGTCAAAAAATTCATATCTATCCATCAACAAGAAAACGTAAAATAACCCAATTGCAAAATGGACAAAGTATAGAAAACGCAATTCATACACAGCAAAGAATAAGGACAGACTAACATGTGAAAACCCAGCAAAGTATCACGGGACTAGAATTTAAAAACAATGACAAACCCTTTCAGATCTATCAAATGGGCAAAAAAAACCCTTCTGGCCTAAAGTATCCAGGCTTGAGTCAACAGCGTGGAGAAATGGGTACTTACACATAGTGTTGCTGGAAATGAAAACTGGTAGGTTTAGGGAGTGCAATTTGACAGCACCTATTGCAATCTATTTTATTTATATATTTTTAAGAGAGAGAGAGAGCAGGAGGTGGTGGGGGGCGGGGGGGAGAGGATCTCAAGCAGATTCCCTGCTGAGTGCCGAGCCCAGCCTGAGGCAGGGCTCAACCTCAGGACCCTGAGATCATGACCTGAGCTGAAATCAAGAGTTGGACACTCAACCAACTGAGCCACCCAGGTGCCCCTTTTCTTTTTTCTTTTTCTTTTATTTTTATTTTGCCTCTTACAATTTTGAAGGGTGTATTATTTTAGCCACTGCTAAGTGAGTATCCTGGAGAACTATTCATATTCAGGCCCAAGGAGGCATAAACAGCGGTGGTCACTGCAAGTATCACCTGTAATAGTGAAAATTTGGAAGCAGTCTAAATGTCTCTAGATTTATAAATGACTACATTAAAATAATACAATCATATTATGGAATACTATGGAGCAGATAAACAGAATGAGCTAGATCAAGATGAATGACCATAGACAGAGGAAGCCCAAGACATATTAAATGACATGAGAGTATCATAGAATAATAAGCACAGTATAATCCCATATGTATTGGAACAAACTGAAGAAAACAACATACACTATTCCTATAGGAATGCATGTGTGTGCACGTGCATGTGGGTGTGCATGTGCACGTGTGCACAAATACATAGAAAACAGCTGAAAGAAAACACATGTAACTGATGAAAGTTGCTACATCTGGAGAGAAAGGGGGATGGATCCAGGGGGATTTCAAGTGGAACTTTAGTATCAGCCATACATGAATTTTTTCAAGCATGTATCCATGTAAGAGAAAATATTTACACCATATAAAACAAATTGACAAAGTATTGTTGTTCAAATTATATTGAGAACTCCCACGAATTGGTAAGAAGAAGACAAAACCCATCAGGAAAAAAAAATGGCAGAAGACACCAACAGGAATTTTCCAGAAAAGGAAATGCAAACAACTGATAAACATATAAAAGATACTCAATCTCATTTGTAGGCATAAAATGTATATTAAAGCCACAATGAGATGTCAATTCCCACCAAACATATGGGCAAAAATTTTAAAGTAATATGTTAGCAAATGCTAGCAACTGGAATGACAGGAATTCTCATACACTGCTGGTGGAGCGCAAATTGGTCCAACCACTTTTGAAACCACGCTGGAGTTCCCTCTCAAGTTTTAGGTAAGAAAACCCCACTCCGACCCGACAGTCTTACCCCCAGGCACGTACCTAGATCAACCTGTGAACAACTATACCAGAATGCTCATAATCCCCCAAAACGAAAAGCAATCCATGTGTCCGTCCGACAGAATGGATAAATAATCTGTAGTCATTTCATACAACAGTACACCAGATGGCGGCAAAAATGAATACAACATTAGCACAAAATCCAGGATGGTGGTAATTTTTGGAAAGGGGGTCAATTTGTAATTGAGGAAGAGCATCTAGGAGGTTCCACTGGTAATGTTCTATTTCTCAACCTGGGTGTTTATTTTATTGTCATTTTTTAAACTCCGTGTGTGTGCTTTCCAACACTGTTTTGTGTAATTGAAAATAAGAAAAAGGTATGAAGGAAAGAAAGAGAAGAGAGCATCCTCAGTCCTGGCGTACCAGATGTTTCCCGGCACCCAGGAGAGGTCATGGGCTTCTGACTCACTGCTGGATCCCCATAGAGAAGACCTCAGGCTGGCTGAACACTCCAAGAGTCTGCATGGCCAGGGCAGTAGGGGCCAGTCGGCACCCTCTCCTCCCCTTCTCGGCTCAAACCTTGGCCATTGTGGGGTTTGGAGGGAAGGAGAAAACCCACCGTCTTCCCCAGGTCACGGGTCTAGAAAGGCCTGTACACACAGCTGACCCAATCTCTGGACATCACAAAGACCTGAGAGAGGGCGTCACCAGATCAACACAGCTGGTCAGTCTAGCCCAGTGGGTCTCAACCTCCCTGCCCACTCTCACCACCACCACCTGACCATGGCAAATGACCTCCACATGAGTGCCTTGACCCACGGACATATCCAGCCCATGATCAGAGGAGAACAGACACGACAGAGCCTGATTTATGTGCAAAGCCCTCAGCAAACCTTACAAGTCAGGAATGGGGCGAGAGTCCACACCTCCCGACAGGTCCCAGCCCTACTCACGGAACCTGGCAACAGTCCCTGACACGCAGCATTGGAGTCCAGAAACCACTGGTTGCATTCACTTCAATGCCATCTGATTTATTTCGACTGAGCTCTCTGAACTTCTGCACCGAAGGAAGAGGACAGGAAATGCTTCCGTCCACAGGTGGGTGCGGAAAGCATTCCAGAGCTGCAGGAAGGGTTGGTACCGTGCATGAAAGGGCAAAGCAGAGACCTCTAGCTTCTCACCTTTAGAAAGTCGCTCCTTCATGGCGTCTCTGCTCTGCCTTCTGCTGCGGCCGAGACCTCCTGTGTCAGCCGCCTGGCTTCCTCTGGGACTCAGCTGTCCAAAACTGCCGCTCCAACCTTTAATCTACTCGGCATCCAAGTTCAACGCCACCAGCAACTGGAACTTCCTTGAGTCTGAGTTTAAATTGCAGGAGAGAATCTGACTGGCCAACCCCAGCCAAGCCACACCATGATAGGTGGTGGACCAGCCTATAGATAGGCAGCTCTCGGGTCACGTGGCCACTGTTGGTCCAATCAGCAGGGGCAGGATAGAGAAGGGGTGGAGTCCTCCACTACAAGTGGTGCTAGGAGATGGTGGCAAGGGATGTGCGGAGCTTCTCATGGAAAGGGGGCCAATGGCAGGTGACAACATCTCTAGTCCTGGGGCTCCTAAGGACTGAAATGGTGCCCCTCAGGGAACCTGCCTCCTGGAATCTGAACGAGAGAATCAGGGATGTGGTGGGATACATATCTTAAGCTGGAAGCGGGAACATAACGAGAACCAAAAGGAAAGCCAGAGTGAGACAGCAATGGAATTCTGCCTCTGCTACCTACTGGCTGTGTGACCTTGGGCACGTTACTAAACGTCTCTGAGCTTTCATTTCCTCAGCTGTGTCTTGTAATTTATAATAGAACCTACTTCGTAGGGTTGTGAGCATTAAATGTGATGAGACACGATGTAAAGTGTTAGCACAGTTCCCAGAACAAAGCAAATGCTCAATAAATGTCAGTGTGTTCTTTTGAACAGAGGAACCTCATCAGCAGACACCTGGCCACATCACTTGATGCAGGTGTGCCTGAAGTCGTTTACCTTGAAACTTTTGGATAAACAAAACTCCCTTTTGTTTCCACAAGACGTTTTAATTGGTTCTATATGGCCTGTGGCCAAAAAGTGTCCTGAGAAAAACATCCCGTAAAAAAGTTACTCTCTCTCACTTGCTTACAGATCAGCCTCCTTGCAGAGAAAGAAAGCAGTGGATACACAGCGGGTTACTGGGGATTGCATGTAACCCAGGGTCTGCTTTGTCTGCGCCTCTGATCATAGGCTGGCTATGTCCCATAACAAGGCAATCATGTGGATGCCATTTGCCATGGGGGGAAGGGGGGCAGGGAAGTTGAGAACCGTTGGTCTAAATCGAACAACTGTGTTGATCTGGTGACAACCTCTCTCAGGAATCTCAGGAATGAGATGACACATGGAGATCCACCTACCCAAACCTGCCTTTTCTTAGCCAGGCCACAGCTCAGCTCCTAAGGATGTGTCCAAAGTACCAGGGTCTCCACACACCCCCCAACACACACACACACACTGAGATCCCTGGGCATTTCTGACATTGCCGATCTAAGGTCAGAGAGTGGGATTCCAGCTTAGGCTGTATGGACGCCCCCACATAAGGAGAACTTCATTCTTGCACAGGCTTATTGTATTTTTCATTTAATTACCCATTCTTCTTCCAAATGCTCACCTCTTCACCACCTGCCAGGCTTCGTGTTGGGCACAGGAGGCACAGGATGAATGGCCATCGTCCTATAGAATGAAAGCTCACAGCCCAGCAGGGCAATCAGCCATGGAAATAAGCGTATGATGTGGCAGGTGTCAGAGGAGAAGAACAGAATCAGGTCTACATTTCCAGAAGCAAATGCCAGGACTCACGGCCTCAGAAGCACTGTTTCTCATGGGCACGTGATCAGGGATGAGGAGACTGTGAGGGACAGAGTATGGCCAGCAATGAGAGTGGTCACAGACAAGTCCTGGCAAGAAACAGGGATGTGGTCAATGTGACAGTCAATAGGGTTTTTCAGAAATATTCTTCTTCTCGGTCTTCTGGTTATGTGGTAAGATTGCATTTCCTTTTACATGAGCTGTGGCCATATGACTTGGGTTAGCCATGATGTACTAGCAGAAGTAATAGATGTCACTACTAAGTAGACAATCTGGGATGTCCTAAATGGTGGATGCTCTGTCCACCAGGTCCCCGCGTGAAGAGGGGCTTGTGAGGGGCAGAAAGCATGATGGAAATTGAAACCTTTGTGGTCACAAGCTACTGACTGAGATATGGGGATGTTTGTTACAGCATCATGACACGGCCTGCCCTGACTGATACGGTCAGAGACAGGAACACTGGCAGGGACAACACAGAGCAGGGATGAGGACAGGAAAGGACTGGAATTAGTAGTTCCTGCCCTTTTCCTTTTCAGCGCCCCCCTCCCCAGGTCTGGTCCTGCAGAGTCGCTGTCTGAGCCACAGCCACAGCCCAGGCCCCTGACACTAAGGAAGGCAGACAGACAGAAAAAGACACCAGCTGTCTTCATCTTCATTCCAGGAATTTCACTTGATTTCCCTGGAAGGGGCCTGGGCAGCCCTCTCTCTTCCTCTTTATTACATTTGGAAGATTCCTCATTCCCTCTGTGGAGCCTGCATTTATCCTGAACTCTATCAGGGCCACTGAGGAGCCATAAACCAGAAGCTGTCAGAAAGAGAATCTGCAGAGAAGAAAGTCAAAGCTAGGTTCCTGGAGCACAGAAGAGACCCGAAAAATGGAGCTCCCAAGATGGTGCCAAGTCCTCCACATGAGCAGGCTATGCAGGGGCCCCAGGTTTCCTGTCGTGGCAATTCCGCCTGCTGGGATCCATGGGGACTATATTTCCACAAATATAAGATGCCATCGATTGAAGGGTGCATCTTTATGTACCACTAAGAAAGAAAAAACACTACCAATTAAACCAAGACATGATGCTTTATTATCACTTCGAATTTTTATTTTATATCTATTGAAAGGGCTCATTTAGACTTATTTAGACATAGATTTTTATCCTCTATTGCCATTGTACCTATATAAAATGGAAAATCTCAGCAAAATAAATTGGTCAAGTTAGCCTAAAACCTCTTCCCATTCAGAGTCCAACTCTTGTGAATCTCTTGTCATCTCAGACTCCTTGATGTTTGCGTTTTTCACACAATATCCTCTTCTGGGACATCAAGAGTGTAGGTGGTGTGACACTTCTTAAAAGAACATGCCACCGTGTCCCAGAGAGTTTGTTTCAAGTAGACACTCACTCTTCAAGTTTTGATGCTGGTGCTTCTTTTTTATATCTTGCCGGAAATTATCAGGCAACCGTGTCACTGTCACCAGGCCAACAATGATTGCGAGACGCTGTGGATTCTAAGATGAACCCTGATTTCAGAAAGGTTAAAATGTGTATGAAGGGGGACACGGGTGTCTTTGGATCAGCGGATTCTGCAGCCCCGCCCCTTACGAATGCTGCTTCTAAAGTAATAGATAAGAGTCTTCTGTCAGAAAGGTGTGGGTTCAAATCCCAGCCACTCAGCCTCCTAGCTCTGTGATGTATTCTTCAATGTTGGCTGGGATCTGCCATGGTAACAAACACCCCCAAATCTCAGTGGCTTACCCCAATAAAAGTTAGTTTTATGCCGATCTACTCAAGGTCAGGGCCACCGGGCAGGGCGGCTGTCCTCCTTGTGCTAACTCCTTCGAACTTGTGGTCCCACCACCTCAACAAAGCCCGGTCCACCACCTGGATGGGTGGGTAGGAAGAGAGGAACAGACTCCATAATTATAGAAAGGTTTTCCCAGCTTCAGCCCAGAACAGGCACCCCTCACTTCCACCCACGTATCACTGGCCAGAACGAGTCCAGTGGCCCTGCCCAACGGCAAGGGGCTCAGAAATGTGTTTTTCTGGGTCCTCAGGAAGGAGAAAAAAAGCAAAATAGTCATGCCAATAGTAAAGTCCAGCACAGTGATGCCAAGCAATTTGCTAAGCCCCTCTGAGCCTACGTTTCTTATCAAAAGGAGAGTTATGAATATGTCTATTTCTTTGGGCTGTTATGAAGTATGCTACTCAGATACACTTTGCATTGTGTCTGCACACACTGGCTGTGATGTATCACGACCTCCTAAAGGCACACAGAATACCCTTCCCACCTGGAAACAACTAACTTCACTCCCCAAGGCATCTCTTGTCTCAGATGAAAGAGTCCTAGCAATCCCCTCTCCTTCTCATGATTTTCAGATTCCTCTCCATTCAGGTTTCTCCCCAGAAGAGACCTTTATAAGACCTAACCTCTCCTCCATGTCTCTGCTATCTGATCCAGGCACCTCCCAACAGTTGATGTGCGACCCTTTCCAAGTGCACAGCCCTCTCTGGGCCCTAGCTTCCTCACCCATAAAATAAAGAGTCCTAGCCGAGCTCCCCACCTCCCTCCTCCCTCTAGCCCACTGGTGCCAGATATGCAGGGTTGCGGGTGGGGTGGGGTTGGGGGGGTTGGCATGTTGCCAGAGCTCTTGTTTTTCAAGACAAGGTGAAAATCCCCATTTTTGTCTGAAATGTGCCAGCTTTTTAAGGTTGACAACTATTTTTTAGGAAGAAAATTAACCCTGTGTGCACCAAACAAAAAGTCAGTGGAGGAGCTTTGGCAAGTTTACAAGCTCCAGCTACATGTTGGGTCAATGAGAGGCTGGAAGTAGGACATTTTCCCTTTGAGTGGGTGTTCCTGGACCCAAACACCTTACTATTTCCCCTCTCAAGAGAAGAGATGCCATACCCAGGAAGCAGTCTCTCCCAGAAGGGTCAGTGGGCAGCTGGAGGGGCCGATTCCAGGGAAACAGGGGGTTGGATTTGCTGGTGACCATGTCAGCTGGTTTGATCAAAACCAAGTCCTGGGGCGCCTGGGTGGCTCAGTTGGTTAAGCATCTGCCTTCAGCTCAGGTCCTGATCCCAGGGTCCTGGGATCGAGTCCTGCATCGGGGCTCCCTGCTCAGGGGGGGGCCTGCTTCTCCCTCTTCCTTGTTCTCTCTCTCTCTCAAATAAATAAATAACTTAAAAAAAAAAAAGCAAGTCCTAATAGCAGAAACATCAGTGCCTGCTCCAGGCCAGGCTTGGGACACTCAGAAGACTCAAATCCAGGACCTGGCCTGGGGATGCTCCCAAACAGGCCACTGCGATAGCAGATTTAGGGGTGCAGAGGAAGGGATGTGGGCTGCCTGTAGAGTGTGGCCAGGGAAGGCCGCCCAGAGAAGGGGCACCCGCCCAGGAGGTACAGTGTTTCCCAGGCAGGGGGACTGTGTGTGCAAGGGTCTGCAGGTGTTTGTGCTTGGTTCCTTGAGGGGAGGGCGATACTGCAGAGAGGCTGGAGGCTCGGGAACCAGGGAGCGGGAGGAGAAGAGACAGGTGACCGAGGAAGGCTGTTAAGTCCCCACTCCCCCACCTCACCCCCAGTTCGCCTGGCACAGAGCCTAGCACTAGTTGGCATCTATCAAATAGTCTTCCCAGCAAGTCTCCACTGGGCTACAGAGCTTGCAGAATGTGCCAGTGTCTGGGCCCCACCAGAGTTTCTGGAGAGGCCCAGGAATTAGCACTGTCTTAAATTTTTATTTATTTATTTTTGTAAGTAATCTCTACACCCAAGGTGGAACTCAGACTCACAACCTCGAGATCAAGAGCAGGATGCTCCCCTGACTGGCCAGCCTTGTTTGAAAAGCTCCCCCAAGTGGGTCTAAGGTGTTGCAGGAGTGGAGAAGCAGAGTGAGGTGCCACTCCCCACACGGGGCGCTCACTGGTTGCCAGGTTTTGTGCAAGATTCCTCCGTGGAGGGTCATTACACCCTCACAGCGGCCCCATGAGTGAGGCTGGCCCTGGTGTCCTCACTGCCTAGAGGCCCGAGGGACGAGGCAGAAAATTTAACAACCTGCCCAGAGACGTGTGCCTGGCAGGGGAACCTGAGGTTAGTCTGACTCCAGAATCCAGAAGGAAGAGAGGGAGGGAGGGAAGAATTTGGAAAGATGGTTGGTTGGTTGGATGGATGGATGGATGGATGGATGGATGGATGGATAGAAGAATGGATGGGTGGTGGGTGGGCGGGTGGAAAGGAAGGAAGAAGGGAGGAAGGGAAGAAAAGTCAGGGAGGGAGAAAGGGAGGAAGAGTAGTGTGGGGAGGGGTTGAAGGAATGAAGGGAGAAAGGATGAGTTAATGTATTACGGGAGAGATGAACGGGGACGGAAGCCGCCCTGGGCGAGCTCTGATCCTAGGGGACCAGGGCCGCCGGAGCTGAGGGTCGGGAAAAGACGGTCTCAGGCCGACGCCCTCCGGCCCCAGCCGCCCATAGCCGCGCCGGGGTCGCCGCGCCGGGGTCGCCGCGCCGCCACCGGCTTCTGCGTCCCGCCGCCTGGCCGGGACGTGCTCGGCATTCGCAATGGGGAGCGAGCGTCGAGCATCCGCGGGGCCTTGCTGCACCCTAGCGGCAGTACGCGGCACTGCAGCACCCTCCCCGGGGACGGCGCCCGGCCTCCCCGCCCCGCCCCGCGCACCGCCCGCGCGTTCCCTAGCAACCGGCCGGGGCTGCAGCGGCCCGCGCTCCAGCCGCCGCGCGCCGGCTGCAAACTTTAGCATCTCCTGGTCTGGCATCCGCTGGAGGGAAGAGAGGGACAAGCGTCTTCCGTGGGTTCTCCCGCAAAGGTTTTCTCTATCTCGCCTCCGTGAAAAAGGATAACGAGTTGAGGGTGGGAGCAGGAAATGGTTTAAGTTAATTTAAACTGTCTTCCGCGGGCAACAATCCAGAGAAGGTTTTTTTCCCTGTTTTTCAGAGTCACGTCTGAAGCATTGAGGGAAGCTCTCTGCTGCAGCCCAGCGGCCGCTGGTAGATCTTGGAAAGTCGAGGTGCAGACGCCGCTTAGAAAGGGTCCCATGGAGGAGCAGCAATGGAGCCTGGCGGTGGCCGAGGTCGGTGGCCGAGGTCCTGGATTCTTGAAAAGGGCGTGGCTAAGAGTGACTGAGGGCTTGCTCCTTGCACGGACACGCGGGGCTTCATTTCACCCGACAACTCATTCCTGCATTCAGTCGGTATTTCCTGAGTGCGGATGCCAGTCACTGTGCTGGACAGCGAGGGGACAGTGGTGGACGGCGTACTTAGTGATGAAGGCCAGCAACAAACAAGTCGACCAAGGAATGCACAAGATGATTCTGGATCCTAGGAAGTGCTGGGAATAAATGAGACAGAAACGAAGTGACTCACTAAAAAGGGCTGGGGTGGGGGACCCTGTTGTCTCCGCTCTGATGTGAACCTGCCTTTACCACCGTACCTATTGCATTCTGACGCGTGTGCCTAGGTCTGCAGCTGTCTCCCCGCCAGGCGTGACAGCTGTGGTGCTTGCTGACTAAGGGAGCTCAGAGATGCCTGGGGATCCTCTCCAGAGGCATTTGCACTTCACACTGGTTTCAGGAACGGAGATCACAGTGATGGTCAAGGTGCCATGAGCCCTTGCTCTGTTCCATTGTATACCTCATCCCCATCAATCCCAGCAACAGCTTTTCAGATAGTTACTGTTCCTAACCGCATTTCACAGATGTGGAAACCGAGGTCACACCTCTCTCGAAAGAGAGCCAAGAATTGAACAAAGACGCCCTGATTTCTGCACCCTACAGTCTGACATGCAGCTGGCCTCAGACTCAGTGGGAAGGAAGAAGAGGTGGGTGTGTTACCTTGAGCAAGTCATTCCCCTTTCTGCGCCCCCATTTCCGGAGGCCCGCAAAACGGGTGAAGCAGGATGTTCACCTTGGCTGGGTTGTTCGTTTGGGGGATAAAATGAGATAATCCAAGTCACCTGTCCAGCAAAAAGACCGGAATTCAGGAACAGGTTTTTTTAATTAGAGGATGAATAAATGAATGAATGAACTTTATAAATGTTAGTTTCCTTCCTTGTTCCCCAATTCTGTAATGATAAGAATTAAAACAACCCAAATAACTTCTGCTGAGCTCTACCCGAATTCCTGCATGCCACGGCCTGTCCATGTTGGTGATGTGCTTGCAGCCTGTCTCGAGGGCAGATCTAACGTGTAAGGAAAGAGCCCCCATCAAAGTCCTTCTGCTCAGGGTATTCGGGAATCAGACAGACCCAGGTCCAAATCCCCATTTGCACCTACTTGCTGTGTGATCTTGGGCAGATGTCTTAACCTCTCTGATGTGTGAATTCTTCACTTGTGATAAAAACACATGCCACATAGAGCTCTCCTAAGGATGTTATCCAAGTCTCCTTTCCCTATGAAGTGGTGAGGGTGGGCAAGGGGGACAAGTCCAGAGTATGTCACACACACAGAGCTGTGCGCTTTCCGAACTTTAAGTCACCCATTATTCCCTTCCTTGGGCTCCTTCCTCAGGTGGCCACACACACCCCCATCCAATCCACCAGCAATTCCCGTCCATTTCAGGTCAGAGTATAACCCTGAGCCTGGGCTCTTCAGTCTGCCCTCCCTGCGCCCTCCCTGGTCCCAGCCACCATCCTCCCCCTAGAGGACTAGAACAGCCTCCAAACTGTTCTCCCTACCCTGCCCTGCCCCTCCCCACCATACCCGATCCCCAGAGAGCAGCCAGAGAGGCCTGCGGACTTCCATATCAGGTCACTCTCCAGTTTAGAGCCCCTGGTGGCTTCTCCCTGAACTCAGAATAATAGGCTTCCATTGCTGTGCTGGGCATTCCCTGTTTGTCCTCCAGACCACTCTCCATCCCTGTCCACCTATTTGGTGCCCCAGAGGCAGACCTGAAGGGATTGCATCACCTTTGCCCTCTGACTTCTGGGGGACTCGGCCAATAGGGGGTGTCAGTAGATCAGGGGGCAGGAGGAGAGAGAGGTGGGGGTGTTACCCCCCAGCTTCCTCTCTGCTCAGCCGAGGGTTGGCAGCGGCCAGGTCCTTCTGATGGAAGCAGCAGGGGGTCTTTGTAGGCACAACAATGCCTGGGTTCCCCTAACTTCTCCTCCCTGGCCCCATCAGGACTAGGGGTGGCCACCAGGGTGCCACAGCTGCTGATCACTTTGTGATCCCTACCCAGACCTCTGGAACCAGTCCCTCTATCAAATTCCCCAAGTGTACCTCCTGCTACCTGTCTGGACAGTGACTGATAGTAAGACCCCCGTGATCTAGCCCCTGCGGTCCTCCATCCTCTCCTTACTCTGGGCTACCCTCTGGCCACACCCGGCTTCTTCCTGTCCCTCCCACACATTCAGCCTGTGGCCTCAGAGCCACCGTACTTGCTGTTCCATCCAGCCTGGGACATTGTGCCCAGATTTTTTGCGCCGCTGGTCTCAGCCCAAAGGTCACTGTTGAGGGAGGCTTTCCTTAACCACCTGTTGCACACACTCGTGTTCACTCCAAATGCTTTGGGCACCAAAATGTGTAGCGTGTTTTCCACACTAACAACCAATTCTCCAACTCTCCAGACACCATCTGGGTGTCCTACAATTCAGCATCCTACAATTCAGTCCAATTCCAACGCTAACCACCCATGGTTAGTGCACTCAGAGATTAAGGGCTTGGTCCCACAAGACTCCTCCACCTCAGAGGCCAATCACAAGTCCCAGGGCCCTCTGTGCTTCTGATAGACGGGCTATAAATTGGAGGTTCCCACAACCCCTCCTCAGGTTTGATCATTTGCAGGAACCCAGGAAAACACTTTCCTTACTAGATTACTGGTTTTTTATAAAAGGATAAAACTCAGGAACAGCCAGATAGAAGAGATGCATGGTGCGAGGTATGGGGGTGCATGGAGCTTCCAAGCCCTCTCCAGGTGCATCCCCCCTCCCGCACCTTGATGTGCTCACCAACTTGGAAGCTCTCCAGACCCCAATGTTGAGGGGTTTTATAGAGGTTCCATTACACAGGCACAATTAATTAAATCATTAGTAATTGTTGATTGAACTCCATCTCCAGTCCTTCCCCTCTCCTGGGAGGTCAGGGGGTGGGGATGAAAGTTCCAAGTTCTAGTCAGAAGCCCCCATTCTGAAGCTATGGGGGGGGTTTCCCCTCCAGCCATTCATTAGCATACAAAAGACACTCTTAGCGCTCCAGATATTCCAAGGGTCTTAGAAGTTCTTACAGGAGGAATTAGGGAGGAAGACCAAATGTTACAACAAATGATACTATCACATCACTCAGTAAATTCTAAGGGTTTTAAGAGTTCTGTGCTAGGAATTGGGGACAAAGACCAAATACATATATCATAATATCACACAACCTAATTAATTTCCATCGCTGGACTTGCATCAATCCAAAATTAGTCCTGTTAAAAAGAACACCGCAGCCCCAAAATGGCATCGCTTAAGCCATCTGAGCAAACCAAGACTTAATACCTAACCTAACTGCATGTTCAGCCTGCTGGGAATGTGACCTTTAACCAGTCAACATGCAATTTCCAGGTCAATATTAAGAATTTACTGATAGGCTCCCCTTAGGAGAGCGACCTTGTCTAAACCATGCATCCCTTGCTCCCCTCCACTTGCTAGATGGGATGCCTCCCGATTCATGAATCCTTTCATAAAGCCAATTAGATCTTCACATTTACTCCGTTGAACTTTGTTTTTTTTAACAGTCCCCTCGTGTATTTGTCGGTTTGGGAGTTTTGTCTCTTTCTGCCTATAGACATGTTAGTTCTGCAAAGGGCAGGGGTTTTTTTTTGTTGTTGTTGTTCACTGCTGTACCATGGGCACCTCCTGCCATGCCTGGAAAGTAGGAGAAACTCAGTAAATATTTATGGAATTAATACAAGAGCTGTCTGTTCATTCAGAAGTAGGGACTGAGGACACTCACTCTGAAGCCCTTGAAGGCAGAGGGAGCACCTGAGTGTCTTTTAAAGGACATGATCGTGGCTTTATTGCCACAGACCTCTCCATGAGTCCTCTTGGCACCCAAGAACACTGGCAATGAGGTGACATTCTCAGGCTTGCTGCCCTGAGAAGTAGCTGGATTGTGATATAAGAGAAACTCCGGAGTCAGACACATTCGGGTTTGAATCCTGGATCTGCTCTACCCTTCACTCCCTGGACCTCCATTTCACTATCAACTGAAAAAGGGGGTCATGGTGAGGATGGACGAGATCGGGTATGTAAGGTTTCCAGCACTGCCCTGCCCCTCTGCACCACGACTGGGGAAGAAGAATTAGACAAGTTGCAAAGGGAAAGTGTGATGTCGCTGTGTCCCCAAGAAAGGGGCCCTGGCTGAGTCCCAAGTTGGGGGGAATAGACAGATCTGTGCCTCTGTAACTGGACTCAAGGGGCTCACCGTTTGGCGTGCATTAAATTGAACACAACCTGAGGTAGTGTTGGAAGCAAAGAATTCTTTATTGCTTGTGACAAGTTAAGAGGCAGGGAGATAGATCTCCAAGCACCATCTCCCCGTGAGGTTAGTACAGGAAGCTTTTATTCAGTGGATTAGGTGGCAGGGACAGGGGGCTTTCATATACATTAAGGAACTTATACATATTCTATGACTTAGGCACTTTGGTTCAACTGCACACACGTGCACACCTAGCATGTCCACACCCTAGGGTATACACCGTATGTTTAAAAATTGGCAGAAAAATCCCTCCAGTTGAGGACCTCCCATTGCATCCTAGCTAACACCACCATTCCTGGGCAGAGTCTGAGGGCCTGGCTTGATGGGGCATCCAGGCTGAGAAAGGTTCTTGGAGCCCCCCACATACAAGAACAGAGAGAAGCTGCAGAGTGGGTCCCAGGCATCTGGGAGCAATGAGGGCATTGGTAAAGGACCTCAGGAAGCCTTCGAAAGGCTCACCAGTTTCCCTGTGGCTTCTTGTTGAGTGTGGAATGAGGTGCGCCCCAATCCCTATGCACCCGGTGGCGAGAAGCAGTCCTCACACTTGGATGGGAGCCAAGTATATGCCACAGCAACACGTGTGGTCTGTCCTCCAAGGACTTGTGAAGAATCTCAGTGGATGATGAGTTTCCTTCTCCAATCCCTAGATCCCCCTCACCCCACAGAACTTAGAGGCAACCCCAAGGCAAAAAAGCAAATCTAAATTGACTGAGAGGTGTTTCCCACCACCCAGAAGAATGGAACTCAAATGACAAGTTAAGACAAAGTGAATGAATAAAGAAAGTAGCATTTCTTACACACCTGAGTCTCGGACTGAGACTCATTCCCACCACAGGTCATGTTGCCAGGAGCCCCCACAGGACATGTGTCTTCCTTGTGCCCTGAAAGAGACCAGCTGGAAAAGAGAAATCTTGAGGGGCCCTGGGCTTCTGAAAGGCTGTCCTGGGTCAGGGACAGCAATTCTGTGGGACTCTAATGGGGACAAGTAGCGATGGCCAGAGGTGCAAGTGTTGGCGGATGAATCCCAAGAAGCTCCTCACGGACAGCGTTGCCCAGTGAGGGAAGGAACCACTGTGAGAGGAAGTGAACTTCCTGTGCCGGCAGGTATGCAAGTAGATGCTATCAGAGGTGTGGAGAGGTGACTCCTACGAGGGAGCTGGCCTGACTAAAATAATGCAGAGGACTCTTTGAAGCTTGATAGACTACGAGTCTGTAAGTAAGGCCCAGAGTGACGGTGAGTAGTCAGAGCCAGGATAGGATGTTAGTGGGATGTCTGGGGAATCGAGGAAGAGGGGCAAGTGAATAGAAGGAAGAAGAAAATAAGGGGCCCAACTGAGAAGGTGATGTGACTCCGGTACTCTGATACTAATAAAGAGTTCTTCAAAGAGAGGCGTCTGAGTGGCTCAGTCATTAAGGGTCTGCCTTTGGCTCAGGTCATGATCTTGGGGTCCTGAGATCGAGCCCCATGTCGGGCTCCCTGCTCAGCAGAGAGTCTGCTTCTCCCTCTCCCTCTCCCTCTCCCTCTGTTTGTGCTCTCCCTGTCTCTCTCTCTCTCTCTCTCTCTCAAAATGAATAAATAAAATCTTAAAAAAAAAAGAGTTCTTCAAAGATAGTATTTCCCCAAGGGTGGACCACGCGTGTACATCAGTCAGAACAGCCTACACGGAGCTACAGAGCAAGTAAGCCATGATCTCTCAGTGCCCTAACACGATACAATTCTGTCTCACTCATGCAAAGTCTGGATGGCCCTGCAGCTCTGATTTCTGGAACACATGGCCTCCAAGCGAAAGATGGAAGAGGACCACCAGCACTTAACTGTCACAACCCAAAAGTGGCGCTGGACTCTGCCACTCACGGGGTATTGGCCAGAACTAGTCACGTGATCCCAACCGTCTGGTCTCACCCTGGTGACAATATGACTTTCACAGCTCTCTGACACTGCTGATCTCCTTTATCAATAAATAAAGGGCTTGGCCTCGGATTCAGAGCCTGCAGGAGAAAACAGAACATGTTACTGAGCCTACAAAACGCTCTCTGTTCCTAACACGTTCCTTCTCATGATTGTCTCCTATGTAGGGCAAATGATGCCAATTTTCCATGTGGAATGGCAACGTAAACTTTCCTTTTCAAGAAATTTATTTATTTTTAAAATTTGAGTCTATTTAAAGAAGAATATTAATTCTGTTCCAAGTCAAACTGTGCAGCACCTATATTAATATTTATTTTAGAAGAGGTAATACATACTTCAAAATTCAAAATGTATTACAGTATAGCTAGCAAAAACTCAGCTCCATCCCCAGCCACACAATTCCCCTTCCCGTTAATACTTTTTATGAATGATTTCACAGACACTTTCGTTCTTACAAACAACACCGTGATGAACCTCACTGTGTGTACTCCATTTAGGGTGTAAATGGGTACCTAATCCCTAGAAAGAAAATTCTGGGGGTGGAGCAAGATGGCGGAGGAGTAGGAGACCTAGATTTCCGTCTGGTCTCAGGAATTCAGCTGAATAGGGATCAAACCATTCTGAACACCTACGAACTCAACAGGAGATCGAAGAGGAGAGTAGCAACAACTCTCTGAACAGAGAAGCGACCACTTACTGGAAGGTAGGACGTGCGGAGAAGTGAATCCGAGGCAATATTCGGGAGGATAGACGGCGGGGGAGGGGCCTCCGCCGGCCGCTTCTGGCAAGTGATAGAGCCGCAGAGCACAAAATCGGACCTTTTAGAAGTTGGCTCGGCTGAGGGACGTCGCTGCAGTGGCTAAGCAGGGGGTGAAATCCTCCCGGGACAGTGTGGTCTCAGGACCCTTGGGGTCACAGAAAGACCAGGGGTGCCTGAGTGCGCCAGAGCTCCCAGGTATTAGAGCGGGGAAGCCGGCTGCAGAGACGGAGCCGAGGCACGGGCTCTCAGCTCGGGGTTGCCATAAACTGTGATCCGCGGCCCAGTCGGGCCACTGCTCCTCCAGCAGGGACCCAACAAGCGGCAGAGCCAGGGAGACTCCCCTTCCTTCCCGGGGAGGAGCGGCGCGGGAATGCACCGCAGGGATCTGCTGGGTTTGGAGACTCCACACGGGGTCGGGTGCCAGAGATAGCAACGCTCGGTCACAGGCCGGGTGAGCACGGAGTGCGGCCGGAGACCAGGGAGACGGGACTGACTGCTTTTCTCTGGGGGCACACTGAGGAGCGGGGCCCCGAGTTCTCAGCTCCTCCGGGTGGAGATTGGGAGGCCACCATTTTTGCCCTGGTCCTCCAAAGCTGTACCGAGAGCTTGCAGGGAACAAAAGCTCCTGAGAGCAAACGCGAGCAGCTTCCTTAGCCCGGACCGACAAGGGCGGGGCAATTCCGCCTCCGGCAAAGACATTTGGAAACCACAGCAACAGGCCCCTCCCCCAGAAGATCAGCACGAACAGCCAGCAAGCCAAGACCAAGTTTACCGATCAAGGAGAACAGGAGAACTCCAGCGCTAGGGGAATACTGCACATAGAATACATGGCTTTTTTTTACCATGATTCATTAGTTGCTCAAAGTTAATTTTTGTTAACTGTTTTTTTTATTTTTCTTTTTCCCTTTTTCAACCATCTTATCAATCCCTTTTTTTAAAAAAAAACATTTTTTATTTTTCATTTTTAGAGTCATATTTTATCCCTTCATAGTACTTACCCTTATTTTTGGCATATACATATAAGTTGTTCTCTCTTTGAAATTTTGAGATACATTTTCTTCGAACAGATTAAAATATACCCTAAATCACTAGTGTATGGCTTTGTTCTAGTCTCCTGCTTGATCACATTCTCTCCCTTTTTCCTTTTTTTTTTCTTAAATCTTCTTTCTTTTTTCAAACAACTTCTTATCTTATCAAGTCCTTTTATAAAATCTTTTATAATTTTCATATTTACATTCATCTTCCATCCCTTCATTGTATCAGCCCTTATTTTGTACATATATGTCTTTCTTCCTTTAAAATTTTAGGAGGCACATTTTTCTAACAGACCAAAATACGCCCAAAATCTAGTGTGTGGCACTGTTCTATGCACTAGCCTGCTCATATTTGATCATATTCTGCTTTTTTTGTATTGTTCTGTTTTTGTTTTTATCTTTTTTCTTTTTTTTTTCTCTTTCTTTTTTCTTTCTTTCCCTTTTTTTTCCCCTGGTTTCAGGTCTTTTCGGATTTGTATACAGTATATTTGCTGGGGACGTTGTAAACCTGTTAACATTTTGTTCTCTCATTCATCTGTTCTCCTCTGGACTAAATGACAAGACGGAAAAAATCACCTCAGCAAAAAGAACAAGAGGTAGTACCGTCAGCCAGGAACCTACTCAATACGGACATTAGTACGATGTCGGACCTAGAGTTCAGAATCATGACTTTAAAGATACTAGCTGGGCTTGAAAAAAGCGTGGAAGTTATTAGAGAAACTCTTTCTGGAGAAATAAAAGAACTAAAATCTAACCAAGTCGAAATCAAAAAGGCTATTGATGAGGTGCAATCAAAAATGGGGGCACTAACTGCTAGGATAAATGAGGCAGAAGAGAGAATCAGTGATATAGAAGACCAAATGATGGAAAATAAAGAGGCTGAGAAAAAGAGAGAGAAACAACTACAGGAACACGAGGGCAGAATTCGAGAGATAAGTGATACGATAAGACGAAACAACATTAGAATAATTGGGGTCCCAGAAGAAGAAGAAAGAGAGAGAGAGGCAGAAGTTATATTGGAGCAAATAATAGCAGAGAACTTCCCTAATGTGGGGAAGGAAACAGGCATCAAAATCCAGGAGGCACAGAGAACCCCTCTCAAAATCAATAAAAATAGGTCAACACCCCAACATCTAATAGTAAAACTTACGAGTCTCAGAGACAAAGAGAAAATCCTGAAAGCAGCTCGGGAGAAGACATATGTAACCTACAATGGTAGAAACATTACATTGGCAACAGACCTATCCACAGAGACCTGGCAGGCCAGAAAGGACTGGCAAAATATCTTCAGAGCACTAAACGAGAAAAATATGCAGCCAAGAATACTATATCCAGTGAGGCTGTCATTGAAAATAGAAGGAGAGATAAAAAGCTTCCAGGACAAACAAAAACTAAAGGAATTTGCAAACACGAAACCAGCCCTCCAAGAAATATTGAAAGGGGTCCTCTAAGCAAAGAGAGAGCCTAAAAGCAGCAAAGATCAGAAAGGAACACGGACAACATACAGTAACAGTCACCTTACAGGCAATACAATGGCACTAAATTCATACCTTTCAATAGTTACCCTGAATGTAAATGGGCTAAATGCCCCAATCAAAAGACACAGCTATCAGATTGGATTAAAAAACAAGACCCATCCATAGGCTGTCTGCAAGAGACTCATTTTAGACCCAAAGACACCCCCAGATTGAAAGTGAGGGGGTGGAAAACCATTTACCATGCTAATGGACACCAAAAGAAAGCTGGGGTGGCAATCCTTATATCAGACAAACTAGATTTTAAAACAAAGACTGTAATAAGAGATGAGGAAGGACACTATATCCTACTTAAAGGTCTATCCAACAAGAAGATCTAACAGTTGTAAATATCTATGCCCCAAACATGGGAGCAGCCAATTATATAAGGCAATTAATAACAAAAGCAAAGAGAGAGGCTGCTGGGAAGATGGCGGAGTAGGACGTTCCTGTGCTGACCTCTTGCCGCGTGGCCGCCTAGAGAGCACCCACGGCGGCATAAATAACCCAAAAAGCAGCCCGAAAACTGGCAGAACAGACTCTCCGCAGCCCGGCATAGACAAGAGGCCACAGCGAAGCAGATCCACCCCCTCTGATTGCTCTTGGCAAGATCCCATCAAAGTGGTGCCACAAGCCTGGCAGTGTGTGCGTGGCCCAGACAAGGGACAGTGCCTGCAGTTTGGTGCTACTGCATCTCTGGCAAACATCTGGTCTGACTCGACTCAAGCCCGAGGCAGCCCCGGAGCAGCCCACTAACACCACGGGCACCAGACTCTGCCCACAACAGGCAGGGAGCCATCACAGACAACAGGACTGAAGGCAAACATCCCAGCCACAACGGTAGGACACCCCCTGGAGCAACACACATAGGAGACACCCCCTGAAGCACCAGCTTCTGGGGAACAGACATTGCACTGCAGGACCTCTTCTTCATAGAGCCACTACTTTCAAGTGCAGGAGACGTAGCTGACTTTCCTAACAGAAAAACAGACAACGGCAAGAGACAGAATGAGGAGACAGAGGAATGTGTCCCAAATCAAAGAACAAGACAAAATCAGAGCACAAGACCTAAGCGAAACGGAGATAAGTAATATGTCTGATAGTGAATTTAAAGTAACATTCATAAAGATTCTCGCTGGAATTGAGGAAGGACTGCAGGACTTCCTTGAGACCCTCCACCAAGAGCTAGGAGATGTAAAAAAGAACCAGTTAGAGCTATTGGATTTACTAAATGGAAATAAAAATAGACCATCTGGAATAAATAGCAAGCAAGAGGAAGTAGAAGAAAGGACCAGCCACCTGGAGGACAGAGTCATGGAAAGCAATCAAGCCGAGCAGATGAGAGGGGGGAAAAATACACAGAATGAAAATAGACCCAGGGAACTGAGCAACGCTGTCAGGCCTAACAGTCGCATGATAGGGATCCCAGAAGGAGAAGAGCGAGGAAAGGGGGCAGAAGATTTGTCTGAAGAAATAATAGCTGAAAACTTCCTGAATCTGGGGAAGGAAAGAGAAATCCAGATCCAGGAGACACAGAGAGCCCCCAACAAAACCAACCCAAAGAGGTCTGCACCAAGACACAAAGTAAATAAGACGGCCAAAAGTAGTGAGAAAGAGAGAATTTTAAAAGCAGCAAGAGAAAGGAAAGCAGGTACATACAAAGGAAACCCCATACGGCTATCAGTGGGTTTTTCAGCAGAACCTCTGCAGGCCAGAAGAAAGTGGCATGATAGATTCCAACTGCTAAAAGGAAAAAATCTACAGCCAAGAATACTCTATCCAGTAAGGCTTTCGTTTAGAATAGAGGGAGTGATCAAGTTTCCCAGAAAAACAAAAATTAAAAGCAAAACCAGCCACGTCCCTGTCACACACAATGCCATCGGCCTGTGGGTCCCAAATTCACGGTCCAGCCGCCCTCCTGCCCGAGTCAGTGTGCACGGCCTGCCACCTGCTAAATGCCAAGTCAACACGCCTTCACCTCAGATTGCCAAGGGCTCAGGTTGACACTGTTCCCCTCAAATTTCAGCCCCTGTACCCAAGTTTGTGCACAAAAGTGGGAATAATTATAACAGCAGAATGAAGCAACCCAAACATCTATTTCTGTGGAATACAGAATGGATAAAAGGAGTGTGCTAGGCTGAGAACATCTCCAAAAAGCACATGAACAATACATACAGCATGATTCTGGTTAGTTAAAAAAAAAAAACCAAAAACCTGGGAGGAATAAAACAAGATGAAACTAGAGAGGGAGACAAACCATAAGAGACTTCTTAAGCATAGGAAAGAAACAGGCTTGCTGGAGGGGAGGTGGGGGGGATGGGGTGACTGGGTGGTGGGCATGAAGGAGGGCATGTGATGGAATGAGCACGGGTGGTTGTATGCAACTGATGAATCACTGAACTCTAAAACTAATAATACACTATATTGTTAATTAATTGAACTTAAAATTAAAAAAAAAGAACCCCAAAAAAAAAATAAAATAAAAAAATAACAAAAGCAAAGAAACACATTGACAACAATAAAATAATAGTGGGGGACTTTAACACCCCCCTGACTAAAATGGACAGATCATCTAAGCAAAAGATCAACAAGGAAATAAAGGCTTTAAATGACACACTGGACCAAATGGACTTCACAGACATATTCAGAACATTCCATCCCAAAGCAACGGAATACACATTCTTCTCTAGTGCCCATGGAACATTCTCCAGAATTGATCACATCCTAAGTCACAAATCAGGTCTCAACTGGTACGAAAAGATTGGGATCATTCCCTGCATATTTTCATTCCACAATGCTTTGAAACTAGAACTCCATCACAAGAGGAAAGTCGGAAAGAACTCAAGTACATGGAGGCTAAAGAGCATCCTACTAAAGAATGAATGGGTCAACCAGGAAATTAAAGAAGAATAAAATTCATGGAAACCAATGAAAATGAAAACACAACTGTTCAAAATCTTTGGGATACAGCAAAGGCAGTCCTGAGAGGAAAGTATATAGCAATACAAGCCTTCCTCAAGAAACAAAAAAGGTCTCAAATACACAACCTAACCCTACACCTAAAGGAGCTGGAGAAAGAACAGCAAATCAAGCCTAAACCCAGCAGGAGAAGAGATATAATAAAGATCAGAGCAGACATCAATGAACTAGAAACCAAAAGAACAGTAGAACAGATCAACGAAACTAGGTGCTGGTTCTTTGAAAGAATTAACAAGATTGATAAACCCCTGGCCAGACTGATCCAAAAGAAAAGAGAAATGACCCAAATCAACAAAATCATGAGTGAAAGAGGAGAGATCACAACCAACACCAAAGAAAAACAAACAATTATAAGAACATATTATGAGCAACTCTATGCCAGCAAATTAGATAACCTGGAGGAAATGGGTGCATTCCTAGAGAGGTATCAACTACCAAAATTGAACCAGGAAGAAATAGAAAACCTGAACAGACCTATAACCACTAAGGAAATTGAAGCAGTCATCAAAAATCTCCCAACAAACAAAAGCCCAGGGCCAGATGGTTTCCCAGGGGAATTCTATCAGACATTTAAAGAAGAATTAATACCTATTCTCCTGAAACTGTTCCAAAAAATAGAAATGGAAGGAAAACTTCCAAACTCATTTTATGAGGGCAGCATTACCTTGATCCCAAAACCAGACAAAGACCCCATCAAAAAGGAGAATTACAGACCAATATCCTTGATGAACATGGATGCAAAATTTCTCACCAAAATACTAGCCAATAGGATCCAACAGTACATTAAAAGGATTATTCACCACGACCAAGTGGGATTTATCCCTGGGCTGCAAGACTGGTTCAACATCCGCAAATCAATCAACGTGATACAATACATTAACAAAAGAAAGAGCAAGAATCATATGATCCTCTCAATAGATGCAGAAAAAGCATTTGACAAAGTACAGCATCCTTTCTTGATCAAAACTCTTCAGAGTATAGGGATAGAGGGTACATACCTCAATATCATAAAAGCCATCTATGAAAAACCTGCAGGGAATATCATTCTCAATCGGAAAGGCTGAGAGCTTTTCCCCTAAGGTCAGGAACGTGGCAGGGATGTCCACTCTCACCACTGCTATTCAATATAGTATTAGAAGTCCTAGCCACAGCAATCAGACAACAAAAAGAAATCAAAGGCATCCAAATCGGCAAAGAGGAAGTCAAACTCTCACTCTTTGCAGATGATATGATACTGTATATGGAAAACCCAAAAGATTCCACCCCAAAACTGCTAGAACTCATACAGGAATTCAGTCAAGTAGCAGGATATAAGTCAATGCACAGAAATCAGTGGCAACCCTATACACCAACAACAAGACAGAAAAGAGACAAATCAAGGAGTCGATCCCATTTACAATTGCACCTAAAACCATAAGATACCTAGGAATAAATTTAACCAAAGAGGCAAAGGATCTGTACTCAGAAAACTATAAAATACTCATGAAAGAAATTGAAGAAGACACAAAGAAATGGAAAAATGTTCCATGCTCATGGATTGGGAGAACCAACATTGTGAAGATGTCAATGCTACCTAAAGCAATCTACACATTCAATGCAATCCCCATCAAAATACCATCCACTTTTTTCAAAGAAATGGAACAAATAATCCTAAAATTTGTATGGAACCAGAAGAGACCCCGAATAGCCAGAGTAATATTGAAAAAGAAAAGCAAAGCTGGCGGCATCACAATTCCAGACTTCCAGCTCTATTACAAAGCTGTCATCATCAAGACAGTATGGTACTGGCATAAAAACAGACTCATCGATCAATGGAACAGAATCGACAGCCCAGAAATGGACCCTCAGCTCTATGGTCAACTCATCTTTGACAAAGCAGGAAAGAATGTCCAATGGAAAAAGGACAGTCTCTTCAACAAATGGTGTTGGGAAAATTGGACAGCCACATGCAGAAGAATGAAACTGGACCATTTCCTTACACCACACACAAAAATAGACTCCAAATGGTTGAAAGACCTAAACGTGAGACAGGAGTCCATCAAAATCCTAAAGGAGAACACAGGTAGCAACCTCTTCGACCTCAGCCGCAGCAACTTCTTCCTAGAAACCTCACCAAAGGCACGGGAAGCCAGGGCAAAAAATGAACTATTGGGATTTCATCAAGATAAAAAGCTTTTGCACAGCAAAACAAACAGTCCACAAAACCAAAAGACAACCGACAGAATGGGAGAACATATTTGCAAATGACATATCAGATAAAGGGCTAGTATCCAAAATCTATAAAGAACTTATCAAACTCAACACCCAAAGAACAAATAATCCAATCAAGAAATGGGCAGACGACATGAACAGACATTTTTCCAAAGAAGACATCCAAATGGCCAACAGACACATGAAAAAGTGCTCAACATCACTCGGCATCAGGGAAATCCAAATCAAAACCTCAATGAGATACCACCTCACACCCGTCAGAATGGCTAAAATTAACAAGTCAGGGAACGACAGATGTTGGCGGGGATGTGGAGAAAGGGGAACCCTCCTACACCGTTGGTGGGAATGCAAGCTGGTGCAACCACTCTGGAAAACAGTATGGAGGTTCCTCAAACAGTTGTAATTAGAGCTACCATTCGATCCAGCAATTGCACTACTGGGTATTTACCCCAAAGATACAAATGTAGGGATCCGAAGGGGTACGTGCACCCCAATGTTTAGAGCAGCAATGTCCACAATAGCCAAACTGTGGAAAGAGCCAAGATGTCCATCGACAGATGAATGGATAAAGAAGAGGTGGTATATATACACAATGGAATATTATGCAGCCATCAAAAGGAATGAGTTCTTGCCATTTGCAACGACGTGGATGGAACTGGAGGGTGTTATGCTTAGTGAAATAAATCAATCAGAGAAAGACATGTATCACATGACCTCACTGATATGAGGAATTCTTAATCTCAGGAAACAAACTGAGTGTTACTGGAGTGGTTGGGGGTGGGAGGGATGGGGTGGCTGGGTGATAGACATTGGGGAGGGTATGTGCTATGGTGAGCACTGTGAATTGTGGAAGACTGTTGAATCACAGATCTGTACTTGTGAAACAAATAACGCAACATATTTTAAGAAAAAAGAAAAAGAAGATAGCAGGAGAGGAAGAATGAAGGGGAGTAAGTCAGAGGGGGAGACGAACCATGAGAGATGATGGACTCTGAAAAACAAACTGAGGGTTCTAGAGGGGAGGAGGGTAGGGGGATGGGAGCCTGGTGATGGGTATTAAAGAGGGCACATTCTGCATGGGGCACTGGGTGTTATGAACAAACAATGAATCATGGAACACTACATCAAAAACTAATGATGTAATATATGGTGATTAACATAACAGTAAAAAATTAAAAAAAAAAATAGATTCACCACAATGTTAGAACTGCCTTGAGGCAATATTAAAAAAAAAAAAGAAAAGCTTACTTTTATAAAAACAGTGTAAAATATATAATGTCTAAAAATTGTAGCCAGTTTTATGGAAAAATATTAAATTCTAAAGCCTGATTATAAAAAAAAAAAAGAAAGAAAATTCTGGGGCTCCAGATGTGGGCACGTACCTCCCCATGGTTCAGTTTGGTGCACGGCTGCCATGTTAGTGGGACAGGCTTTCAGCAAAGCCCCACTTGGGGCAATTTAGACCATTCATGATTTTATAAGTTTGCTCAACACACCTTGATAAGCACCAACCCTGAGTCAGCCCTGTGCTGGAAACAAGTAATAGAAAGATGCGTTTGACTCAATCTTGGCCTCAAAGAGTTCACAGTCTAGCCGGAGAAGGCAGATGCACAAGCCAATTGCTATGGTTATCCACTGCAGTGTGTTTTGCCATTCCGAAACTTCGAGGCGCCGAGCAACAACCAGGATACTGATGGATTCTGTGGGCCAGGGATTCAGAAAAGGCAGAGCCAGAATGGTTTTTCTTTGCTCCCTGATGTCTGAGACCTCTTCTGGGTGGTGGTGGGGGCGGAGGAGACTTGAATGATGGAGGATAGGAGGATAGAAGGATCCATTTCCACAGTGACTTCTTCACTCCCAGCTCTGGTGCCCATGTTGAGAGCACTGAAGAACAAGCTGAGCTGAGACTGTCACCCAGAGAACTTAACGTGTGGCCTCTCGAGTAGGGCAGTCACGGGGTGGTCAGACTTCCCACAAGGTGGCTCAGGGCTCCTAGAGCAATTGTTCTAGTGATCACAGCAGAAGCTGCATGGCTATGGTTGACTTAGCCTTGGAAACCATGCATTGTTGTTTGTACCGCAAGCCAGCCATGATTCAAGCAGAGGGATGAGTGTTTTAAAGTGGCCACACTCAGGGGAAGAATGAAGGGGAGTAAGTCGGAGGGGGAGACGAACCATGAGAGACGATGGACTCTGAAAAACAAACTGAGGGTTCTAGAGGGGAGGGGGGTGGGGGGATGGGTGAGCCTGGTGATGGGTATTAAAGAGGGCACATTCTGCGTGGAGCACTGGGTGTTATGCACAAACAATGAATCATGGAACACTACATCAAAAACTAATGATGTAATGTATGGTGATTAACATAAGAATAAAAAATTATTAAAAAAAAAATAAAGCGGCCACACTCCCAATTGTAATACAGGATATGTGTTGTAGTAGAGGCAGGTCCAACAGCACAGAGAGCCCAGTACAAGAGTGACAGCTTCATTCCCTTGGAGAGCGATAAGAAGACACTCAGGGAAAGCCATTGAAAGGAGGTGACACTGAACTGAGGATTGAAAAGTACGAGTGAAGTTACCAAAGGCTAAAATGGAGTGGGAGGAGGAAAGGAGGATTTCAGGAAAAGGGAACTGTGTGTGCAATGATTTATGGGGGCTTTGAAAGGCTTGTGCATGAAAAGGTGAGGAACTTCCACACAAGGGTAAGACGCCAGGCTACGGAGTCACGGATGGGAGTGGAGATCTTAGCTCTACCACTTGCCGGCTGTGTGACAAGTGAGCATCAGCTTCCTCACCTATAAAAAGCCTCAGGGGTCTGCAGCCATTTGGATTATTCTAAGGAATAACTGAAATAAGACAGGGCCTGGTATAAAAGTGCTGGAGGCATGTTTGCTGTTGACATCACTATGAAATCTTGTCTGTACATTGGAATCATCGAGGGAGCTTTAAAAAATGCTGATGTAACTACAAGTGCAAAACTTATTATACTCTGAAAATTACAAAACGTTGCTGAAGGAAATTAAGGAAGACCTGAAGAAATAAGAAGACATCCCATGTTCATAGATCAGAAGACTTAGTAGCTCTGCCACCTTAGCAAGACTTCCCAAAAGGATCTAGTTTCAACTCAATCCCTATCAACATCCCAGCTGACTCAGTGGATCCTAAAATTCACATGGAAATTCAAGGAACGCAGAATACAGCCTTACAGTCTTGAAAAAGAAGACGAAATTGGAGGAATCACACTTCCCTCTTTCAAAACTTACTACAAAGCTATGGTACCAAGACAGTGTGGTATTGACATTGTACATCCATGGAACAGAACTGAGAGTCTAGAAATAAGCCCCTATGTCTATGGCCAATGGATCTGGGGTGTGGGTCCATTCAATGGACAAAGAACAGTCTTTCCAACAAATGGTCCTGGGACAACTGGATATTCACATGCAAAAAAGTGAACAAAGTCGAACCTCCTTCTCACACCACATGCAAAAATTACTCAAAATGGATCAAAGACCTAACTGTAAGAGCTAAAACTATCTAAACATTTTGAAGAAACATAAGAGAAAATCTTAGTGGTCCTGGATTTGGATCTGAGATGTGACACCAAAATCACAAGCAACAAGAAAAACTAGATAAATCGGACTTCATCAAAATTAAAACCATTGTACCTCAAAGGACACCATCAAAAAAGGGAAGGGGTGCTTGGCTGGCTCAGTCAGTGGAGCAGGCGACTCTTAATCTCAGTGTTGTGACTTTGAGCCCCATATTGGGTGCAGAGATGACTTAAAAAGTAAAAAAATCTAAAAAAATTTTTAATTAAAAAAGGAAAAGAACCGGGAGCAAGATGGCGGAGGAGTAGTAGGAGACCTAGATTTTGTCTGGTCTCAGGAATTCAGCTGAATAGGGATCAAACCATTCTGAACACCTACGAACTCAACAGGAGATCGAACAGGAGAGTAGCAACAACTCTCTGAACAGAGAAGCGACCACTTACTGGAAGGTAGGACGTGCGGAGAAGTGAATCCGAGGCGATATTCGGGAGGATAGACGGCGGGGGAGGGGGCCTCCGTCGGCAGCTTCTGGCAAGTGCTAGAGCCGCGGAGCACAAAATCGGACCTTTTAAAAGTTGGCTCGGCGGAGGGACGTCGCTGCAGTGGCTAAGCGGGGGGTGGAATCCTCCCGGGACAGTGTGGTCTCAGGACCCTTGGGGTCACAGAGAGACCGGGGGTGCCTGAGTGCAGCAGAGCTCCCAGGTATCAGAGCAGGGAAGCCGGCTGCAGAGATGGAGCAGAGTCGCGGGCTCTCAGCTCTGGGTTGCCACAAACTGTGATCTGCGGCCCAGTCGGGGCACGACTCCCCCAGCAGGGACCCACCAAGCAGCAGATCCGGGGAGACTCCCCTTCCTTCCCGGGGAGGAGCGGTGCGGGAACGCACTGCAGGGATCTGCTGGGTTTGGAGACTCCGAGCGGGGTCGGGTGCCAGAGATAGCAGCGCTCGATCACAGGCCGGGTGAGCACGGAGTGCGGCCAGAGACCGGGGACACGGGAGTGACT
This sequence comes from Eumetopias jubatus, assembly GCF_037043125.1. Taxonomy (NCBI): domain Eukaryota; kingdom Metazoa; phylum Chordata; class Mammalia; order Carnivora; family Otariidae; genus Eumetopias; species Eumetopias jubatus. The sequence goes on from NW_028274818.1 coordinate 92,305,011, forward strand.
GCTTTTCTCTGGGGGCGCACTGAAGAGTGGGGCCCCGAGTTCTCGGCTCCTCCGGGCGGAGACTGGGAGGCCGCCATTTTCGCCCTGGTCCTCCAAAGCTGTACCGAGAGCTTGCAGGGAACAAAAGCTCCTGAGAGCAAACTGGAGCAGCTTCCTTAGCCCGGACCGACAAGGGCGGGGCAATTCCGCCTCCGGCAAAGACATTTGGAAACCACAGCAACAGGCCTCTCCCCCAGAAGATCAGCACAAACAGCCAGCAAGCCAAGACCAAGTTGATCGATCAAGGAGAATAGGAGAACTCCAGCGCTAGGGGAATACTGCACATAGATTCATGGCTTCTTTTTTTTTTTTTTTTCTTTTTTTACCATGATTCATTATTTCATCAAAGTTAATTTTTGTTGACTTTTTTTTATTTTTCTTTTTCCCTTTTTCAACCAACATCTTATAAATCCCTTTTTAAAAAAAAAAAAAACATTTTTTATTTTTTTTTCATTTTCAGAGTCATATTTTATCCCTTCATAGTAGTTATCCTTGTTTTTGGCATATATATATAAGTTGTTCTCTCTTTAAAATTTTGAGGTACAGTTTCTTCTAACAGATCAAAATATACCCTAAACCACTAGTGTATGGCTTTGTTCTAGTCTCCTGCCTGATCACATTCTCTCCCTTTTTCCTTTTTTTTTTCCTTAAATCTTCTTTCTTTTTTCAAACAACTTATCTTACCAAGTCCTTTTATAAAATCTTTTATAATTTTCATCTTTACAGTCATCTTCCATCCCTTCATTGTATCAACCCTTATTTTGTACATATATGTCTTTCTTCCTTTAAAATTTTAGGAGGCATTTTCTAACAGACCAAAATACGCCCAAAATCTAGTGTGTGGCACTGATCTATGCACTAGCCTGATCATATTTGATCATATTCTGCCTTTTCTGAATTGTTTTGTTTTTGTTTTTATCTTTTTTTTTCTTTTTTTTTCTTTTTCTCTTTCTTTTTTCTTTCTTTCCCTTTCTTTTCCCCTGGTTTCAGGTCTTTTCTGATTTGTATACAGTATATTTGCTGGGGACGTTGTAAACCTGTTAGCCTTTTGTTCTCTCATTCATCTATTCTCCTCTGGACAAAATGACAAGACGAAAGAAATCACCTCAGCAAAAAGAACAAGAGGTAGTACCGTCAGCCAGGGACCTTCTCAATACGGACATTAGTACGATGTCGGACCTAGAGTTCAGAATCATGACTTTAAAGATACTAGCTGGGCTTGAAAAAAGCGTGGAAGTTATTAGAGAAACCCTTTCTGGAGAAATAAAAGAACTAAAATCTAACCAAATCGAAATCAAAAAGGCTATTGATGAGGTGCAATCAAAAATGGGGGCACTAAATGCTAGGATAAATGAGGCAGAAGAGAGAATCAGCGATATAGAAGACCAAATGATGGAAAATAAAGAGGCTGAGAAAAAGAGAGAGAAACAACTACAGGATCACGAGGGCAGAATTCGAGAGATAAGTGATACGATAAGACGAAACAACATTAGAATAATTGGGATCCCAGAAGAAGAAGAGAGAGAGAGAGGGGCAGAAGGTATATTGGAGCAAATTATAGCAGAGAACTTCCCTAATGTGAGGAAGGAAACAGGCATTAAAATCCAGGAGGCACAGAGAACCCCTCTCAAAATCAATAAAAATAGGTCAACACCCCGACATCTAATAGTAAAACTTACGAGTCTCAGAGACAAAGAGAAAATCCTGAAAGCAGCTCGGGAGAAGAGATATGTAACCTACAATGGTAGAAACATTAGATTGGCAACAGACCTATCCACAGAGACCTGCCAGGCCAGAAAGGACTGGCAAGATATCTTCAGAGCACTAAACGAGAAAAATATGCAGCCAAGAATACTATATCCAGCTAGGCTATCATTGAAAATAGGAGAGATAAAAAGCTTCCAGAACAAACAAAAACTAAAGGAATTTGCAAACACGAAACCAGCCCTCCAAGAAATATTGAGAGGGGTCCTCTAAGCAAAGAGAGAACCTAAAAGCAGGAAAGAGCAGAAACGAACACAGACAACAGACAGTTAACAGTCACCTTACAGGTAATACAATGGCACTAAATTCATACCTTTCAATAGTTACCCTGAATGTAAATGGGCTCAATGCCCCAATCAAAAGACACAGGCTATCAGATTGGATTAAAAAACAAGACCCATCCATATGCTGTCTGCAAGAGACTCATTTTACACCCAAAGACACCCCCAGATTGAAAGTGAGGGGGTGGAAAACCATTTACCATGCTAATGGACACCAAAAGAAAGCTGGGGTGGCAATCCTTATATCAGACAAACTAGATTTTAAAACAAAGACTGTAATAAGAGATGAGAAAGGACACTATATCCTACTTAAAGTGTCTATCCAACAAGAAGATCTAACAATTGTAAATATCTATGCCCCGAACATGGGAGCAGCCAATTATATAAGGCAATTAATAACAAAAGCAAAGAAACACATTGACAACAATACAATAATAGTGGGGGACTTTAACACCCCCCTGACTGAAATGGACAGATCATCTAAGCAAAAGATCAACAAGGAAATAAAGACTTTAAATGACACACTGGACCAAATGGACTTCACAGACATATTCAGAACATTCCATCCCAAAGCAACGGAATACACATTCTTCTCTAGTGCCCATGGAACATTCTCCAGAATTGATCACATCCTAGGTCACAAATCAGGTCTCAATCGGTACCAAACGATTGGGATCATTCCCTGCATATTTTCAGACCACAATGCTTTGAAACTAGAACTCAACCACAAGAGGAAAGTCAGAAAGAACTCAAATACATGGAGGCTAAAGAGCATCCTACTAAAGAATGAATGGGTCAACCAAGAAATTAAAGAAGAATTAAAAAAATTCATGGAAACCAATGAAAATGAAAACACAACTGTTCAAAATCTTTGGGATACAGCAAAGGCAGTCCTGAGAGGAAAGTATATAGCAATACAAGCCTTCCTCAAGAAACAAAAAAGGTCTCAAATACACAACCTAACCCTACACCTAAAGGAGCTGGAGAAAGAACAGCAAATCAAGCCTAAACCCAGCAGGAGAAGAGAAATCATAAAGATCAGAGCAGAAATCAATGAACTAGAAACCAAAAGAACAGTAGAACAGATCAACGAAACTAGGAGCTGGTTCTTTGAAAGAATTAACAAGATTGATAAACCCCTGGCCAGACTGATCCAAAAGAAAAGAGAAATGACCCAAATCAACAAAATCATGAATGAAAGAGGAGAGATCACAACCAACACCAAAGAAATACAAACAATTATAAGAACATATTATGAGCAACTCTATGCCAGCAAATTAGATAACCTGGAAGAAATGGGTGCATTCCTAGAGATGTATCAACTACCAAAATTGAACCAGGAAGAAATAGAAAACCTGAACAGACCTATAACCACTAAGGAAATTGAAACAGTCATCAAAAATCTCCCAAGAAACAAAAGCCCAGGGCCAGATGGCTTCCCAGGGGAATTCTATCAGACATTTCAAGAAGAATTAATACCTATTCTCCTGAAACTGTTCCAAAAAATAGAAATGGAAGGGAAACTTCCAAACTCATTTTATGAGGCCAGCATTACCTTGATCCCAAAACCAGACAAAGACCCCATCAAAAAAGAGAATTACAGACCAATATCCTTGAAGAACATGGATGCAAAATTTCTCACCAAAATACTAGCCAATAGGATCCAACAGTACATTAAAAGGATTATTCACCACGACCAAGTGGGATTTATTCCTGGGCTGCAAGGCTGGTTCAACATCCGCAAATCAATCAACGTGATACAATACATTAACAAAAGAAAGAACAAGAATCATATGATCCTCTCAATAGATGCACAAAAAGCATTTGACAAAGTACAACATCCTTTCTTGATCAAAACTCTTCAGAGTATAGGGATAGAGGGTACATACCTCAATATCATAAAAGCCATCTATGAAAAACCTACAGCGAATATCATTCTCAATGGGGAAAGGCTGAGAGCTTTTCCCCTAAGGTCAGGAACGCGGCAGGGATGTCCACTCTCACCACTGCTATTCAACATAGTATTAGAAGTCCTAGCCACAGCAATCAGACAACAAAAAGAAATCAAAGGCATCCAAATCGGCAAAGAGGAAGTCAAACTCTCACTCTTTGCAGATGATATGATACTGTATGTGGAAAACCCAAAAGACTCCACCCCAAAACTGCTAGAACTCATACAGGAATTCAGTAAAGTAGCAGGATATAAAATCAATGCACAGAAATCAGTGGCATTCCTATACACCAACAACAAGACAGAAGAGAGACAAATCAAGGAGTCTATCCCATTTACAATTGTACCCAAAACCATTAGATACCTAGGAATAAATCTAACGAAAGAGGCAAAGGATCTGTACTCAGAAAACTATAAAATACTCAGGAAAGAAATTGAAGAAGACACAAAGAAATGGAAAAACGTTCCATGCTCATGGATTGGGAGAATCAACATTGTGAAGATGTCAATGCTACCTAGAGCAATCTACACATTCAATGCAATCCCCATCAAAATACCATCCACTTTTTTCAAAGAAATGGAACAAATAATCCTAAAATTTGTATGGAACCAGAAGAGACCCAGAATAGCCAGAGGAATACTGAAAAAGAAAAGCAAAGCTGGCGGCATCACAATTCCGGACTTCCAGCTCTATTACAAAGCTGTCATCATCAAGACAGTATGGTACTGGCACAAAAACAGACACATTGATCAATGGAACAGAATTGAGAGCCCAGAAATGGACCCTCAACTCTATGGTCAACTTATTTTTGACAAAGCAGGAAAGAATGTCCAATGGCAAAAAGACAGTCTCTTCAACAAATGGTGTTGGGAAAATTGGACAGCCACATGCAGAAGAATGAAACTGGACCATTTCCTTACACCACACACAAAAATAGACTCCAAATGGTTGAAAGACCTAAACGTGAGACAGGAGTCCATCCAAATCCTAAAGGAGAACACAGGTAGCAACCTTTTTGACCTTAGCCGCAGCAACTTCTTCGTAGAAACACCGCCAAAGGCACGGGAAGCCAGGGCAAAAATGAACTATTGGGATTTCATCAAGATAAAAAGCTTCTGCACAGCAAAAGAAACAGTCCACAAAACCAAAAGACAACCGACAGAATGGGAGAAAATATTTGCAAATGACATATCAGATAAAGGGCTAGTATCCAAAAACTATAAAGAACTTATCAAACTCAACACCCAAAGAACAAATAATCCAATCAAGAAATGGGCAGAAGACATGAACAGACATTTCTCCAAAGAAGACATCCAAATGGCCAACAGGCACATGAAAAAGTGCTCAACATCGCTTGGCATCAGGGAAATCCAAATCAAAACCTCAATGAGATACCACCTCACACCCGTCAGAAAGGCTAAAATTAACAAGTCAGGGAACGACAGATGTTGGCGGGGATGTGGAGAAAGGGGAACCCTCCTACACTGTTGGTGGGAATGCAAGCTGGTTCAACCCCTCTGGAAAACAGTATGGAGGTTCCTCAAACAGTTGAAATTAGAGCTACCGTTCGATCCAGCAATTGCACTACTGGGTATTTACCACAAAGATTCAAATGTAGGGACCCGAAGGGGTACGTGTACCCCAATGTTTATAGCAGCAATGTCCACCATAGCCAAACTGTGGAAAGAGCCAAGATGCCCATCGACAGATGAATGGATAAAGAAGAGGTGGTATATATACACAATGGAATATTATGCAGCCATCAAAAGGAATGAGATCTTGCCATTTGCAACGACGTGGATGGAACTGGAGGGTGTTATGCTGAGTGAAATAAGTCAATCAGAGAAAGACATGTATCACATGACCTCACTGATATGAGGAATTCTTAATCTCAGGAAAGAAACTGAGTGTTACTGGAGTGGTTGGGGGTGGGAGGGATGGGGTGGCTGGGTGATAGATATTGGGGAGGGTATGTGCTATGGTGAGCACTGTGAATTGTGCAAGACTGTTGAATCACAGATCTGTACTTCTGAAACAAATAATGCAACATATTTTAAGAAAAAAGAAAAAGAAGAAGATAACAGGAGAGGAAGAAAAGGGGAGTATGTCAGAGGGGGAGACGAACCATGAGAGATGATGGACTCTGAAAAACAAACTGAGCGTTCTAGAGGCGAGGGGGGTGGGGGGATGGGTTAGCCTGGTGATGGGTATTGAGGAGGGCACGTTCTGCATGGAGCACTGGGTGTTATGAACAAACAATGAATCATGGAACACTGCACCAAAAACTAATGATGTAATATATGGTGATTAACATAACAATAAAAAATTAAAAAAAAAAAAAAAGGAAAAGAACCACCCACAGAATGGGAGGGAAAAGATGCCAATTACATAGCAGACTTGTAACTACAATATATAAAGAACATTCACAACTTAATAATACAAACACAAATAACCCAATTTTAAAATGGGCCAAGAATCAGAATAGACACTCCTCCAAAGAAGATAGACAAAGGGCCAAGAAGCCTGTGAAAAGATGCTCAACATTATCCGTGAGGGAAATGTAGATCCACACCACTAGGAGAGACTGCCTCACACCCACCAGGAAGGCTAGAATCCAAAAGATAGACAGTGACACGTGATGGTGAGAATGTGAAGAGGTAGGGACCCTCTCACCACCCCCAGAGGGAATGCAGAATGGTGTGGCCACTTCGGGAAACATGCTTCAAAATGCTAAACACAGAGGGGCGTCTGAGTGGCCCAGTAGGTTAAGGGTCTGCCTTTGGCTCAGGTCATGATCCCAAGGTCCTGGGATCAAGACCCATGTCGGGCTCCCTGCTCAGTACAGAGTCTGCTTCTTCTTCTGCCTCTCCCCTTGCTTGTGCTCTCTCTCTCAAATGAATAAATAAAAAATCCTTTTTAAAAAATCCCATACAGGGATGTTTACAGCAGCAATATTCATAATAACCAGAGTGGAAACAGCCCGAATTTCCATCAGCTGATGAAGGAATAAATAAAATGTGGTATATCCATATAATAAAATATTACTCAGCAACAACAACAAAAAAATGAAGGACTGATCCATCCTAAAACATGGATGAACCTTGAAACCATGAGGCTCAGTGAAAGAAGCCAGGCTCAAAGGACCACATATTATATGATCCCATTTATGTGAAATTTCTAGGATAGGCAAATCTACAGAGATCGAAGGTAGATTATTTGTGACCTATGACTTGGGGCGGGGACAGGGGAAGATAGCGAGGATTGGGGAGCGACTGCTAAAGGGTGCATGACATCTTCTTGGGGTAATGAAACTCCTTTTATTTATTTTTTAAAAGATTTTATTTTTAAGTAATCTCTACACCCCACGTGGGGCTTGAACTCACAACCCCGAGATCAAGAGTCACCGGCTCCATTGAGTGAGCCAGGTGGGTGCCCCAGAAATGCTTTTAAATTGATAGTGGTAAACATTTCCCCTCTTTTCTCTTTTGCATCGCTATGAAATGATGGATGTTAACTAAACTTACTGTGGTTATCATTTCACAAGATTTGTAAACCAAGTCATTATACTGCACACCATGAATTTACACAGTGCTGCCTGCCGGTTACATCTCAATGACACAGAAAGAAACTGGTGGTGATGTATGCACCACTCTGAATACACTAAAAGGTGCCGAGTTGTTCAAAGAGAGAGAGTGAAGGAAGGGGAAAAAAAGAGAGAGAGAAAACCTTTTTTTTTTTTTGCATTTTCCAAGTTTTTAATGAAAAGCTTAAATCGTGGACGCCTGGGTGGCTCAGATGGTTGAGCGTCTGCCTTCAGCTCAGGTCATGATCCCAGAGTCCTGGGATCGAGCCCCGCATTAGGTTCCCTGCTCCTTGGGAGCCTGCTTCTCCCTCCGCCTCTCTCTCTCTCTCTCTCTCTCTCTCTGTGTGTGTCTCTCATGAATACATAAAAAAAAAATTTTAAAGAAAAGCTTAGATCGTTCAAAATTGATGTTACCAATACAAGGGGGGAGGAGAAGACAAACAACATAAGAAACAGACACATAAACAGTCTTTTATATTCTTCCTTTCTTATGAAATGTCCCACATATCTTTAATTTTTTTTTCCTGCTCGGTAATTAAACATTTTTTGTTAACGTATAATGTATTATTTGTTTCAGGAGTACAGGTCTGTGATTCATCAGTCTTGCACAATTCACAGCGCTCACCATAGCACATACCCTCCCCAATGTCCATCACCCAGCCACCCCATCCCTCCCACCCCACTCCACTCCAGCAACCCTCAGTTTGTTTCCAGAGATTAAGAGTCTCTTATGGTTTGTCTCCCTCTCTGGTTTCATCTTGTTTCATTTTTCCCTCCCTTCCCCTATGATCCTCTGTCTTGTTTCTCAAATTCCTCATATCAGTGAGATCACATGATACTCGTCTTGAGAGAGAGAAAATCTGATTTTCTCTTAGAAGTACTGATCCATCCTACAACATGGATGAAGCTTGAAAACATGATGCTCAGTGAAAGAAGCCCTATTCTAGAAGAGTCTGCTTCCATGGTGTGCTGGAGGGCAGCCTGGGCATTGGAATTCGAAGGCGCCAGGGAATGTTATGGGGCAACTGGCTGAGAGCCACTGAGCCAGAGAAGGGGAAGCCTGAGAATGGGGAGAGATGAACAGAGAGGCCAGCAGAGCCCAGCGATGGGTTATGTGGACAAATGTGGGTCAGGATGCCACCAAGGGGCGGGCAGTGTTGCGTGTGGAGGTCAAGCAGGATGGCTGTGTGCGGGCGAGAGGGCAGGTTCCCCACCAAAGGCATCCTCTGGGTGTCGGGGCGTGGGGGACGAGTGGCTGAATCCACCCAGGCTCTGCTTACCAATCCCTGAGCCCCCGGGGCTCAAGTCCATCCCCTTTCTGGATCAGGCAAAGGGTGTTGGGAGTTGGGCTACATCTTTCCTAGAGTCTGTCTATAGTGAATTGACACCTCACTTTGAAACTGCACGTCTATTTTATCTCGGTGCCTAATTGGAATCTCGATTTTAACATCCTGTTACACAAGACCATTGTACAGATAACAAGACTGAATTATATTCATTACCATTCGGTGAGCGCAGTTATGCTAAGCAAGCAACATTCGTTGTCACATCTAATCCTTCGGCACCTCTGGGAGACGAGCTACAATTGGCATGATCCCCATTCCACAGAAGAAGAAACTGAGGCCTGGCGAAGTAAGTGACTTGGCCCAAGGCACCTGGTAGAAAGTGGCAGAACAGGGATTTGAACCCACGTCAGACTGATGCCAAGCCCTTGCTGTTAAGACATATAACCCTCCCAGTCCTGAAGTTCTTCAGTGACCAAGTCAGGAGACTGAAGTCCCCTGATGCCAGTGTCTACCTACTGGTCAGCATAGTGATAAAACCAGCATCGGTACCCAGGTCCCTGTCACCAAAGCTGGCAACCACACTACCTGCATGTTTGTGGGGCACCCGGGCACACAGCAGGGACAGGATAATGTCAGCACCTCCTTCCGCCCCCAGGAGAATCACCCAGTTCAATTAACCTAGTAGCTTTCCTTCCAGGGAGCCCCCGTTTCTCTGGCAGATCCCGCAGGCACATCCAAGGTTTCTGAGGGTTTACGCATGCCGTCCTCCCTCGAGAAGCCCCCTCTGTTTTATGCCTCACTCACTATCCTTGGAAAGACCTGCTGTGGTCCTCCCTCCTCCTAGCGCCCAGCATGGCTCTGCTCTCCCAGGCGCTCACTCCAGACGTATTATTCACGGTGAACTCATTTGTCCCGAATGCAGATGTAATATGTAATTCCCCGAGAATCCAAATGTAATTTAAAGTTATTTTCCAATATCTAATTTGCCTTTTATTTATTTAGGGCAATATTTCAGCAGGAGCTTCCCAGCTAAAGTGCCAGTGTTTGTTTACAGGGCCAGGCCCAGCGACGGCGGGGAGCCACACGCCCCAGACACAGATGTTACCGATTAAAAAAGTAATTACAACATTGAACACAGCCTTAAATAAAAGCGAAAATGCAAGAGACGGGAAAGGAGGCAAAAACATAAATTGGGAACAATGCCGTTTTCCCCAGACATTTTGCAATATTTGCAGCCTGCCTGGTACTGGCGCCCTGCCCTGGTTGCCTCAGACCCAAGCAGCAGGGAGAGATGGGGTGGCTCTGCCCTGCAAAGAGGTGGGAAGAAGTGCCTAAGTATCAGAGATCATCATCTGCCTGTATGCCTGTCTTTTAGGGTAACGTCTCCAGTTTAATGTAACCTTCTTACGCTAAATGACCAAAAATCACCAGCCAACTCAAACTGACTTAAAGAGAAAATAGGTACGTTCTGGCTCATGAAAGACCATCAGTAGGTTTGGCTTCAGGCATAGTTGGATCAAGGTGCTCAAAAATCTTTAAGAATCTCTCTAGGTCTTGGCTTGGCTCGCTGCAGAGTTGACTTCTTTCTCAGTAGGGTTTTGTCCCAGCTGCTTCAAGCTTCCATCTTCTCTGCCTAGCATTCCCAACAGAAAGAGAGTGCTTCTCTTCCACATCGTTCTAGCCAAAATCTTGGGTGGGGCTTTCATCGGCCCTACCTGGATCACGTGTGGATCCCTGAAACAGTCACTTCAGCCAGGGAGTTTCAGCCCTCTGGCCAGACCTGGGTTAGATTCCCATCCCTCGAGAATAGGAATAGGACCAGTCTGGCCCAAACCACATGGACTAAGAGTGGGGGAAGGGTGGTTCCCAAAAAGAAAATTGAGGTTCTTTGAGGGTTGAAGGAGCAATCAGACAAATGCAATTGATTTCCACCCCAGATACAATTTCTGTCTGTTTCCAGTACAAGTCCTGTTTCTACCTTAGCTCTAGACCACACCTTTTACCTTGTGAGTGATGCAGGGTACTCTATGCTCCATTGGTAGGAGTATCATAGGACTGTGATGTAGAATAACAAACTTGTGGATTCCTCCCTCAACTTTACTTAAAGAAAGTGCTATGCTGCCAATTACAGCATAGCATGACTAGGAGCAGATGACATTTTGCGATCACTAAGGCTGGCCTGCAATAGAAGGACAGGTACAAAGCAATTGGCTCTTCAAGTGGATTTCCTTCAAGATGGATATAACAAGAGCTTTAAGGCTTGAAAGAATCAAATAATTGCTGTTTAATAATTAGGTCCCAATAGTTATCCGGTAATTAAGTCAAAGGGGAAGAAGGAGGAAATAATAATACTTAAGGTGCTCATTGGGGTGCCTGGGTGGTACAGTTAGTTGAGCATCCAACTCTTGGTTTCGGCTCAGGTCATGATCTCAGGGTCCTGAGATTGAGCCCCACCTTGGGCTCCCGGCTCAGCATGGAATCTCCTTGAGATTCTCTCTCCCTCTCCCTCTGCCCCTCCCCACTGCTCTCTCACTCTCTCTCTCTCAAAATAAATCTCAAAAAGATAAAAAAATAAAGGGGTCCCAGGTCCAGCTTACACCCAAGAAGTGACTGTGTATATGAACTGGCCGTAGACATGTTACACTGAGGTCAAGTAAGTGTAACTCTTGGCCAAACATAGCGCTAAAGAAATCGCATCATCCTCTCTCAATGGGCATCCAGAAACTACATGGCACAGGCACAGGACGGAGCATCCACGAGGCCGTGTGGAACCTAGCCTGAACAGCGACCACTTCGGGACCAGGAAGCAGCTGCAGCAGGGGACCAACCAGACTCCTGTTCTTGCTGTGTCTGCATTGGAGGTGGACAGGCTCCCGTTGGAACTAAGAAATCCTCTGGGGTTCTGAGATCATTCAGGGTCAGTGGGGGGTAGGGGAAAAACCTTGAGAGAAAGGTTATAAATAAATAAGGCAGGGGAGTGCCCAAGTAACTGATCAGAAAAATGAAAGAACTCTGCCTTATCAATGCCCCAAGTTGGTGGAAAAGTTCTTGCTGATGACACAGTAAATGCTCTTGTTGTTGCTTGACATGTGCCCTGATCATCTCTTACTCAAATACTAGCTCTTTCCATTCAGTCATTTCCAAAACTCTGCGAGGTCGTTGGCTTTATTATTACTCATCCTCCCATCATAGATGAGAAAATGGAGCTTCAGAAGGATGAGGGTGATATGCCCAAAGACCATCATGCTGGAACAGGGACTAGAACCCAGATTTCTCACTTTCTCCTCTAACACCTCCAACAAAAAGGCTTTTTTTTTTTTTTTTTTTTCCCAAAGGCAGTGGACAAACAGAGATAAGAAGCTTGCGTTTATTGATCACCTGCTATGGCTGGGCACGATGCTCAGCGTTATCACACATGTGCTCATTCCATCTCTCCCCGCAGTCCTGCCAGGCCCCTGTGTTATTATCACCCCCTTTCAGTAGTGGACGGTGGAGGCTCAAAGGGGCGAGGTACCTCCCTCTGCATCACTTAACCAGTTTGGGTCTCTGAAGGGATTCAGCATCTATAAGAAGGAACCTAGAAATTCTCTAGGAAGGGAGCTCCCTGTTCACCAGAGTGTTATCCTCACCTCTGTGCTCTGAGACATCACTTGGATGTTCTCTTCCCCAGAAAGCCGGTCTATGCCTATGCACACTGCACGGCCCTCGGGGACCCCCAGCTCTGCTAGCTGGGTCCAGCCAAGAGAGGGATGTCTGAGCTCAAATAACAAGGCCAAGGATTCTGTAATAAAGAGAGAGACAAAGGGACAGACAGCGCCCGAGGGGACTCAGAGAGAACCTGGAAGGACAAGGAGGGTGGCTAGGGGCAGGACAGAAAGGAAGCAGTGAGAAGAGAAAGGACAGGGAGAAAGAAAGAGGGTGAACGGGCATTGGCAGAGATAGCAGAGGACAAGTGGACGAGGGGAAGAGGCAGGAGTTTGGGTGCAAACACACACAACTTTTGTAATAAAGGAAAAATGAAAGTTCTTCATTCAGTCTATTCAGTCCTTAATCTGTACCCATCTCCGTACTAAGCATCGCAAAGATAGACAAAGTTCGCATTCTCAAGCAATTGTAAAATGATGCATAACCAATGTTCTGACCTGGAAAAGCCAGATTCCCTGCTGAGATGTCAGATAACCTTCACTGAGCTGCAGGTGGGGCGTCAAGAGTGTGGAACATCTTTCCGTGCAGACAAGGGGAGGAAAAGCCTTCCAGACAAAGGGAACAGCATACACGAAGACCCAGGAACGGAAGAGTGCATGGCGTCCAGGACCAGCAAGGAGCGAGTTAAGGCTGCAGCAGAGAACAGGACAGAGCCGGAAATGAGGCAGGGCTAGATCATGCTAGAAATGGAGACTTTATCTTGATGACCAGTGTCTAAAAGTGTCATTAAAGGATCCCCGAGAATTTGCTGATTTACACTCAGGGATTTATGAGTGCTCAGCAAGAACATTTAGCACTTGGGCATGTTCACCCAATACCAACATGTTCTGGATCATCTCCCTGACAAGCAGCATGGAATGTTGTCATGTTGTCTGGAATCACTTCGGGGTCCAGTAAGAATGTTTTAATTGTCCCAGGACAAATGGAAAAGAGAAGAGGTAGAGTTGATACACAAATGGTGTGTTTGTGTCAGATAAAGGCCAATTGGTGGCTTGCTACAGCAATGAAGGTTCTTAGAAGAAAAGGATGGGAGAATTAAGTCTCCACACCCCCCAAAATAATAAAGGCAGTGGAACTCAAGAGAACCTGTGCTAGAACAGCAATTCATTTTTAGTAAGTGGCAAATTAGCTTCACCAAGACAACATCATCTCTCATGTTAAGTAAATAATGCTAATTTGAATTTTATCACCTTTATTTGTACATAGTTTCTAATTTGTGTGAGTCTTATCGCTGTCTAGGAACTTCTTTTGTCGTTGATTCTAAAACATAATTTTTGTTACATTTTGACTCTGAAATTGGGATGCATCTTAAAATCTATAGCCTCTACAAGTAGAACTGACAAGACTGTTTCCCTCTTAATGCTACAGAAAATAATTATGCATCTTACAACTAATGGTGGATTAGAGTCACATGAAGAATAAGTGGATACCTAGTTTTATTTGTAAATAACTGAGTAACATTACAATAAAAAATGTTTAAGCCAATATGAGGTCCGTAGACTATTCTCTACAGAAATAGTTTATATAGTCCTCAAGTTGGAGTACCAATGATGAGGAAGAGGCCATAAGAAAAAGTTTCAATCAACAGAGGTCAGATTTTCATATTAGGAAGACATTCTAGCACCACACTGGATAGAAATAGACTAGTTTTGCGGGAGATCAACTGAGAAATTATGAGAATACATATATGGAGAATATATATATTTATTCACATATATATAAAGATAAGAACATAAAAAAGAGATGTGCAAGAGGTAGAATCAATGGGATTTAGTGTTTGATTAGATGTGAAAGGGTGAGGATGTGGGGAAAGAGAAAGAGGAGCAGGGAAGGCCCAAAGAGGATGCTGGGTTTCTGGATGGGATGGAGTAGCATCTCCAAGGTACAGAACTGTAGTCAAAGTTGAGATGGTTTTAAGTTGTGGCAATAATGATGGTGATAGTGACAGTGGTGTTGAAGGCTATGGTGATGATGGTAGTGGTGGTGATGATAATAGGGATGACGGAGATGATGGAAGTGATGGTGAAGTGATAGTGGCAGTAATGGTGGAGATAATGGTGGTGGTGATGGTGATGATGGTGGTTGTTGTTGGTGGTGGTGATGATGGTGGTGGTGGTTGTCGATGGTGATGGTGTTGGTGGTGGTGATGATGGTGGTGAGATTAGTGGTGGTCATGGTGGTAAGATGGTGATGGTTGTGATGGTGGTGGTTGTTGGGGTGGTGGTGATGGTTGTGGGATGGTGGTAGTGGTGATGATGGTGATGGTGGTGTTGGTGTTGGTGATGGTGGTGATGGTGGTGGTAGTGATAGTGATAATGGTGATGATGGTGGTGGTAGCTGGTGATGATGGCAGTGGTAGTGATGGTGATAGTGATGATGGTGGTGGTGGTGGTAGTGGTGGTGAGGGTCATGATAAAACTGGTTTTAAGTAGTGATAATGGTAGTGGAGGTGGTGGTAGTGATGATAATGATTAATATAGCAGAATTGTAATCATGATGTTATACCAGGAGGCCGAGAAGTAAAAGTGGCCAAATTGGGGATTGGGCTCTCCAGCTGCCCCATCTTGACATGAAGTATCTACTGGGAAAGAGCTGACTTTCTCCACGCCTCATCCATGAAATGAAAATTATTCCTCTCTCCGACCATCATGATGGTAGGCATCAGCCTCACTCTCTAATCACACAATGAGAAATAAAATATAAATGAACACTAAAACCAATGGATTCTCCCCACAGCAGGGAATAACCATTATTTACCCATAAAAATATTTTAAGGGTTATTAGCATGTAAACTGTGATTAATTAAATTCACAAAAATTGTTTCTGGGGCATATAAATGAGGTGGTTCCTGCTGGGTGGCACTGAGGCTTCACTCTCCTGATGGCTGCTGAAGGAGACAGTGCAGGGAGGTCACTCAACACATCTGTTCCAGAAACTTTGGGAAAAACTGTAGGGCCCATCTCAAAGGTGTTTCTTCCCTGAGCTCTTCCACATTCATCCTTCCAGTTCGGGTCTACATAATTAAGGGGATAAGTTTGGATGCTAGTGTCCCCATTTAGGAATTTATTCACATCTATGAGTCCTGAAGGGACCCAAAGATTATGGAGCTTGAAGGAACCAGAAGGGAGGAAATCAGCTATATTTTAGTTCACTCTGACCTCTCTGTCCAAGAAAGGGCCAAGACTAGCTCAAGGTTACACTGGCTTTCCATATGCCACCCTAAATTCTTACAGGGTTTTCATGAGGTCAGTGGGACTCTGGATCACACACCCAAAGGAAGCTGGCCCAGATTGGCAGCCAGAAGAAAGGGACAAGCAAAGGTGGAGGGGACCGGACTGAGTTATGCTGTAGTGACCTCCAGATCCAAAGGGCTGGTGCACTGTCTCTGTCTTTCAAGCCTCCAGAGATCCAACTGGCTGAATCTCTAGGCATTGGTGACACCATAGGTTCATGAGGGTTTCAGTTACCCAAGAATGTGTCCAGGTCTCCGTTGTCCACCCTGGTGCAGCCAATCTTCAACAAGAGCTGTTCTCCCTACAGCCTCCCCATGAGTCCAGTCTTCCTTTCTCCCAACCCCAGCAGTGCCCACCTCAGCATAGATACCTGCTCCCATAGGGTTGCCAGGAGAAGGAAAGAACTGTGCATGCCTGGATGGAAGTCCCAATGAGAGGTGCACTTTGGAGACATGCCCTCTCCTACTAGGACCCAAATCCAGATGCAGCTAACACTCACCTACACTCAGCCAGACTCGGTGTTGTGCATTTTCACACACAGCTCTGTGACACCATTTCTCAGGTTTTCCAGGTGAGGAAATGGAGTCAGCTGTGCCTTGAGGGCGCCAACTGTACCAGATACCTTCAACATGACAGGCAAATCCCCCTCACAGAACATGATGCCCCCAGCCCATGGACAGCTACCAGTATAACAGGACAAGGCTCGGAGAGTTTCACTCTCCCCAAGAATACTTCCTTAATCACTGAGGGCAGCCTGTGGCCCAGTTTCCTGGGGCCTGCTTGCCAACCCATGAATCCTCTGTCCCATTTCTCCTGGATGACCATGACACCGTTTTGAATGAGGCAATTTGGAAGTTCTCAGATGTAACCCCCTTGAAGAATGGGAAAGTGCTTTTCTGGGGGAAAAAAAAGACCCAGGTAGATCCTACTCAGGTAGGATTAGGAGGAGAGACAGAAAGACCATGCCCGAGATTGGGGCAAAGGAATCAGGGAAAGGAGAGCCTGGTCCAGAAAGGGGTCCAGAGACATAACTGTCCCTAAGCCCTGGGAACTCCAGCAATTCCAACTCAGCCCCCAGCCCCACCCTAGTAGGCCTGCAGACCAGGGCACCCAAATACTGGGAAATAGCAGACACCAGCCACCAAGGAACCCGGCTAGGACAGCATCCAGGAAGCTGCAGGGTCTGGAAGGTTAAGTTCAAAGGGGCCCAGTAATAACCCCCACAGGGAGACCTGATAATTAACAGAATTAGAAACAAGGCAGAACAATAGCAGGAGAATTCAGTTCTCTTTTGTGTCTCCCTGACATCACTCCATGCAGCAGGAGCCTAGAACTATCTCGGGTCCCTTTTGTCCTTCTGGCATGCGGCCAATCTCTTGGAAAGACTGGATCTCTGCTATTTCCCCACATCATTCCTGCCCACGGGGTTTTGGAGTCCTCTTAGGGAAACCCAGACCCACGGCCTCATAAATAACCTTTAGGGAACCTGGGCTCTTCACAAACTCAATACTGACGTTGCACTTGACTGGGCTGGTGCCATAGATGGTGGTGGTGGTTCCATAACCTGTTGGGCATCCAGATCACATGGAGATATTTTTCCCTGCAATTAACAAGACAGGTACCCAGAAGAGATCAATGTGGTAACACATGGAAGCAGTATCAGAGGGCATACAGTCAAAATGTAATTTGTCCACTTCAGTCATGCTGTCCTGATTTGCAGTCCCCACAGGAGACCACTGTAACAATTTTAGGGGTGCCTCTTCTCGAAAGAGTCATGCATATACAAGCAGACGTGAATAGAACCCCCAGCTTCCCCTCCCCCCTCAAGTGAAGACACCAGGAAGACATTCATCATCCTGCTTTTTACACTTAATATTTATGGGAGGAGATAGCATAACAATGTCTGTAAATCTGTCTCATAATTTTAAACAGCTATGGATAATCGTAATTTACTTCACGGGTCTCCTTCTGACAGGCCTTTAAGAACTTACTAAGCTCATCGTGTTTACTCCTTGCAACCATCTCATGAGACACATGTGTTATTCAATGTATTTCAAAGGCCAAGTCCTTGTACCACCCCAAATGATTTAAACAGGAGTCCTGTGATATTGTGATTTATAATAAGAAATAAGTCTTTGGTCTTTGTCTCTGTTTCTGGCCCCAAGTGATAAGAGCAATCAAGATGTCTTGAGAGTCATAGCAAACCCGCTTTCACCACACCTGACTCCTTGTTAATGAGGTGACTTCTGGAAAGCACCTGAGGATGGGGGCTGGTTGCCAGGGAAACCAACCATGTGATTAGAGAGACTTTCAGTCCTGCCTGCCCCCCCACCCCCTGGCCTTGAGCCCCAAGGAGCGGGAAAAGGGGCTGGAGATTGAATTAATCACCGATGGCCAGGATTTAATCAGTTATGCCTATGTGATGAAGCTTCCATAAAAACCCAGAGGAGAGCTTCTGGGTTGGTGACCACATGGAGATGCAGGGAGACTGATGCCCAGATAGGGCCTGGAAGCTCTGCACCCTATCCCCATACCTTGCCCTACGCATCTCTTCTATCTGGCAGTTCCAGAGTTACATCCTCTAATAATAAACGGGTGATCTGGTAAGTCATGCATTTCTCTGAGTTCTGAGAGGCACTCTAGCAAATTAACCAAACCCACGTATGGTTTGGTGGGAACATCCAGTTTATAGCCAGTCAGAAGCATAAGTGACAAACTGGACAAATGGGTGTTTGAAGTGGGGGCAGTCTGGTGGGCCCGAGCCCTTAACCGGTGGGCTCTGATGCTGTCGATGGTGTCAGAATTGAGTTGAGTCATAGAATGCACAGCTGGTGTCTGAGACTTCCTCGGTCTTGCACAATGGAGCTGGGGTCACAACTCTAAATCCTCAATCCTGGCCTCACTGTAGAATTACCTGGGAAGCCAGGCTGCCCCTCAGAGGCTCTGGTCTGAGTGACCCCCCTCTCAGGCCTGAGCTGCTGGAGCCTGTGGAAGGTCTGGCCAGGCTTTGTTTTTACTTTGTATTAAAGTTGCTATTTCTGCTGGAGGCTTCTGCCTCCAGGCTATTTCTCAGGACATTAACTTCTATAGCCCTCCTCTGCCACTCCTTCTCGGGGTGGAGGACTGCCCTTCCCAGCAGGGACAGAGATGAGGGTGGGGGTGGGTTCAGTCCCCTAGATTGGGATTTAGAGCTGTACACATAGAGGGACTGAGAGAATGGAGACAGAGGGCTATGTCCTCATCCCCAACTATACAAAGATGCCCCGTATTAATTGGCTCAAGAGCATCTTCAATCAGATAGATTAATACATAAACCACTTATTAAGACATTACTATCAATAAAAAGAGTTTCTATTTTTGTGTGCCTACTGGATACCAAAGGTAACACAGACATCATATCTGGTTCTCTCTGAAATCCTGCAGGGAGGTTTTATTACGAAGAGAGCATAGACCAGAGAATTAAGTACCTTTGCCCAAGTGTATCAGTCAGTATAGGTTAGGTTATGCTGTGGTAACAAACACTCCCCCAAAATCCCAGTGGTGTACAACAACGGAGAGCAGAAGATTAACTCTTGCTCACTACGTGTCCATCAAGGGTTGGCCGTAACTGCTCCACCTTCTTTCATGGACACTGTACTCCATCATCAAGATAGCCCCGTAAAGGATGAAGGACCTATTCCCCTGTGGTGTTTAAATGTTTAAATGTTTAAAATGTTTAAAATGGTTCTCTGAGGGAAAAAAATGGATGTGTATATATATACATGTATTTATGCACACACACATTTATATACATATATACACAAATATGTATTATAAAGTTTTCTGATATAAAGGATATGCCGCATAGTTTATACATAATAATGAAATAGACATCATTCTGTATTGTAAATTCCATATATCCCGATAATCCTCATGGAATGCTTTTGTTGATTTCTACTGAACCCTTACATCCATAGACTGCCTATGCTTGCATTTTGACTATGACTTGACAATTTTTTGCTATTCACAATGTAACAGCTACCAGTATGACACTTTCTGGTTTAATCTGCCTTTTTCCCATCACTTCTTCCACCAAACAATGAGTAAAGTCCCAAGTTGTACCATTTGCCAATTTTCTGTGGTACAAATACCTCCGCTGTGGCTGATTTCAAGTCGCCAAGGTCCCCAAAGGCAGAGCTGGAGGTATATGATAGTACATCATTATGCAGTAGCTCCAGCCTGCGGACAGAATGGACATAAATAAGCTCAACACTTAGGTAAAAGTAGGGGCGCCTGGGTGGCTCAGTTGTTTAAGCACCTGCCTTTGGCTCAGGTTATGATCCCGGGTCCCTGGGATCCAGTCCACCTTCCTGCTCAGCAGGGAGGCTGCTTCTCCCTCTCCCTCTGTCCTTACCCTGCTAGTGTGCTCTCTCTCTCTCTCTCAAATAAATAAAAATCTTTAAAAAAAAAAGACTTAGGGAAAAGTAAAATGTAGTAAAACAATTTGGAAGCAATGTGACTAGAGTATTTATTACCTTTGTTTTTTAAGATTTTATTTATTTATTTATTTGAGAGAGAGCGATCAAGAGCATAAGTGGGGGGAAGGACGGAGTAGGGGAGAAAATCTCAAGCAGACTCCCCCATGCACTTAGAGCCCGCCACAGGGCTCGATCGCATGACCCTGAGATCATGACCTGAGCTGAAACCAAGAGTCAGACACTTAACCGACTAAGCCACCCAGGTGTCCCTATTGCCTTTGTTTTTAATAAAACATATTTAAGTTTAAGTAATTTTCAATGATGACTATCTTTAATAACTAGCTCATAACATTCCTGAACACTTAATAATCAGCGCTTGCCGACTGATAGAAGCCTGCTCCAGCTGGCCAAGACTAGTCCCCAGTGGCTGGGAGTGCTGCCCCCAGCCCTCAGCTGTCATCCCCCTCCAGGAATTTCTCACAGTTGCAGAGCTCCCTATTACCCTGGCTCACATCTCCTTTCTGGGGCTCACTACATCTCAGTGAGTGGTTAATGTGGGAGTATAAAAGCTCGGACCATTGCCCTAGCTTGGGACATCTCTGATGGACCACCCCAGCTTCTCAGCTCTTTGTGGAGCCTGAAGTCTCCTCTGCCCCATGCTGGTTCCCTCTTCTCCCCTATGAGAGTGGATCCTGATATCCTGGCAAACTTCATGCATGGAAATCTTCATCTCAGAGTCTACTTCCCCGGGGACCCAACCTTCACTCTGGAATCCAGGTTGATGGAGGGGTGCCACCTGGAATTTTGTCAGTTATTACGGCAGAAGGAAAGAGGGAATCTCTCAAGGGTCTCACTTCTGCTTACAACCCATTGGTCTGAGCTAGTCTCATGACCCTACCTGACCATCCTACCTCATTCCCCAAGAGTGGAAGACCCAGAATATTTGGCCAACAGCACTAGTGATTGCCACTGCACAGTTGCAAAGCTGGGAAACAGTCACTTGGGGATGGAAGTCAGGTCTGTCTGACCACAGAGTCTAACGCTCTTTCCTCAGGTCGTTTGAAGATTAAGACTCCTTGCTAGGTCCTGAGAAGATGAAGATGAATAATCTGAGCTCCACTTGGAAGCACCCACAACACTACAGTCTTGTCAGGTCAGAAATCTACATGCAGAATGGATCTTAGTATCCCCAGGAGACCCCTAAGAGACCAGCGGTCTGGGGCAGCACCAAATACACTTCATCCTTTCCTCTCACTTCTGCAGCAGACATCACTAATGGATCGACACTTCCTCGTCGGGCAAGATCTCCATTCCTGACTCTGGACAGACATTACCAATCAATCAGAGGTCGTGCATAATTTAAAACCAGTTGCTATCCTGAGGGGCATGTGGGTGGCCCAGTCGGTTAAGCAACTAACTTTGGTTTCAGCTCAGGTCATGAACTCAGGGTCATGAGATGGAGCCCCACTCGGGCTCTGCACTCAGCTCGGAGTCTGTTTAAGATTCTCTCTCCTTGTCCCTCTGCCCCACCACACTCGTGCTCACTTTCTCTCTCTCTTTCTCTCTCAAATAAATCTTTAAAAATAAATAAATGATATGAAACTAGTTGCCATTCTGAAACTATCCATTTTCTTTTTTTTAAGATTTTATTTATTTATTTGACAGAGAGAGACACAGCGAGAGAGGGAACACAAGCAGGGGGAGTGGGAGAGGGAGAAGCAGGCTCCTCGCTGAGCAGGGAGCCGGATGCGGGGGCTCGATCCCAGGACCCTGGGATCATGACCTGAGCCTAAGGCAGACACTTAACGACTGAGCCACCCAGGTGCCCCTGAAACCATCCATTTTCAATACAAGGAAAGTGAGACCAGAGAAGAAAATTTCATAAACGGCACATGTGCTAAGTCCGTTTGGCCACACGGACACTGAAGCAAAGACATATTAGTGCAGGGAGGATGGGGGACAGTCTGCTGGAAGCACCCCGAGTGCTCAGTTCTAGGGGGCGGAAAGCTAGCCTCCGCCCAGAGCATTCCCCAATAACCCACCCTGATTGGTTGATAATAACCCCGAGCAAAACCAGTCCTTACCGAGTATGGGGTACGTTTCACCCATGAGGCCCAGTGGTAAGTCCTTCAAACACATTTATCACTTCTCATCCTTACACCATCCCGAGCTGGTGGTTAGCCATAGGTGGCATGATGTCGGTCCATTTCAAAGACAGAGAAACTGATACTCGGGGAGTGACGACACTAAGCCTCTCACTGCGTGAGTATTTAATATGTGGCAGGTGATCCTGTGAATGGGCTAATATCACCCCCATTTTACAGATAAGCAACTCGGGGCTTAGTAAGCTTGTACCCACTGGCTGAAGGTCACAGAGAGGGGACCGGAATCCAGACCGTCTTACCTACCATCAATGCTTACGATGATAAATGGTGAGAAACGGAGAAGGACAGTTTGAAACCCCCCGCCCCATTAATCTTGATGCCATCAATGCTAAACTTTACCGACAGTGCTAGGGAGGGGCTTAGAGCTGAGTCTGGGACCCTGGGACCACACAGTCTGCAGAACAGAGTAGGACAACAGTGTAGCATGGCCCACCCACCCCAGACAAGAGGTGACCAGCCACACAGAAGCCATGATCAAGGGGGCTCTTCATCCCCACGGCCAAGTGCAATGGGTCAGGCGCCCGAGCGGTGGTGGTTTCAGTTTTACTTTTACGGCAGAGCAAACCATCCCAAAATGTAGTGGCTCCAAACAACAGTCACTTGGTTTAGCGCATGACTCGGGAGATCTGCCGGGCAGGTTCCCTGGAGCAGGAGGGTCTAAGGTGGTCCCCTGCATGCTAGCAGGCTGCTTCTAGGCCCACCAGCCAGGCCAGCCCAACTGTGTTCTACCGGGTCTCTCATCATCCAGACTTCTTCATCCAGAGGTCACAGGGCAGCAAGAGGGGACTAATTTCAGCATGCCAGCCCTGCGGGCATCACGTAACCAAGCTCAGATCCAAGATTTAGAGAACTAGACTTCCCTGCTTACCGGGAGAAACCCGTTACAAACTGACCACATAAAGGGATAGGAAGATTTTGTGCCTGCTTTTCTTGTAATGTACCACAGTGATTAAGTGAAGAGATGGATAAATCCAAAGGCAGAGAGGGACTAACATAATGGCATGTCCAGGTTAAGCCCCTGAATGGTGCCCGGCCTCAGAACCTGTTATATTTCTCTGTCCCCAGCAAAGAGCAAGGGGCAGAGCAAAGCCTCTCAGTTGGGATGAAGTGGCTGGTGGGGACAGCAGGAGTCTGGAAGCTGAGCAGAACCAGGGACTCTGGCAAACAGGTCCCCATGCTAGCCCCCGGAGGGACAGACAGGCTTGTGTGGCTGGCAGATCTCTGTGTCCCCAACCCCGAGTCCCCTTCCCCCAAGCCTGCATGCCTGCTTCTTGCCTAAGCCTTCCCTCTGCCCACCTGAGCATCCTTCCCAATCCCACCCGAGCCCCTGGTGACGCACCGTGCCGGGGAGCGTAATTTCTATAGTGATTACTTACAGCCATTACATTAAGTTTTAAAATGCTCCCTTCAAATTGAACAATGTTTTTTCAAAGTCAACAGCTGGTTCACAGCTTGAATGCAACCGTTAGGATAAATTAAATAAAAAGGGTAATAAAATAACAGTCTAAATTTAATCTCTGAAGAGTGCATAGCCTCCAAAGGGGGGAATAAAAAGCATTTAAAACATGCCTTTAAAATACAGCCAGGAAAGCAGAAGTTAATTCACTCCCTGATTATGTCAGCTAATGGGCGCGCCAGAGCCGTGAACCACCGAGTTGCCCTGGTGTGGACGAAGCCCTGAGCTCACTCCCAGGGCCTGGGCTGTGTGGACCCTGGGTGGTTGGGGCCATCCGACAGGGCGCTCGTCCATGCAGACATCCCCAAACACAGGCTGAAAAAGAGTCCACGTCCCTTGAAGCAAAACCACAATGAAGATCATGTCCCAGACAGGCCTCCATCCCAACTTGTCTTCCCATTACCTGTGGCTCACCGGGCAGGAGCTTTTTCGCTTTCCCAGTTTGTGTGCGGGCTGCAAGATTCGGCCACCGAAATCCCCTCTGCCTCTGAACGGTGGCAAGACAGGCCACCTCAAAATATTCCACTCTGGCATAAGGATTATTTGGAGCTAAAGGCAACTGAGGAAAACAAGGAGGGAGGAGAAAAGCTTTCTGCTGTCCCCCTACTCACCTAGAAGCTAAACATAAATTTGTAAAGGCGCCCCCCTCCCCTCTCTGCCAGAAAGGACAGAAGACACCTCTAAACTCTTATCAGCCCAGTGAATCCGCGGCAAACCTCACTAACCAGCCGTTACCTTCCTTGTAGTGACCTTCCCACAGTCTGCTGCCCTGGGAACTCAAAGTCCTTCTCCCGCGTCCTGTCACTTGTCTAAGACCATCCTGTTCTTTGTTAGCAGGCCAGGCACGCCCAAGTTCGAACCACGCTTTGAGTCACTCAGCACCGCCCGTATTTGTAAGGTCCTGGTTGTTTTTCTCTTCTTAATCAGGCTCTTGTGGGTCTAATTCAGGGACTCCATCCATGAAACTAAGATGGATAGAGGGAAAAAGAATTTTTTTCCTCCCCTAAACCTCGAAGGCAACTGCCCTAAAAAGACTGGTCCCCCGGGGTTCAGGACCCACACCCCAGGCTCCAGAGTCAGCCTGGACTTGAATCCCACCTCTACCACTTATTTGCCATATGACCTTGGAGAGGGATCAACTCATTCCTCAGAGCCTCTGTCTCCTCCTCTGTCAAAAGGGAACTCATTCATTCTTTCATGCAATGAATAAATATTTACTGAGCACCTAGGCTGAGCCTGACCCTGTCACAGAAACCCAGGGGACAGCAGTGAGCCAGCAGACAGAAATCCCTGCCTGAAGGAGCAGATATCCTAGTGGGCAAGGCAGACAGTGAACACACTCAGGAAGCAGTATATATAGAATGTGAGTGATATTTGGGAAAAGCTAGATAGGGAAAGGAGGAGGAGGGTACCGTAATCTTAAGGTGTTTGGGGAAGGCCCCACAGAGAAGGGGCCATTGGAGTACAGGCCTGAGGGAGAGGTAGGAGGCAACCATATGGATGTTGGATGAAGAGATTCAGGCAGAGGGCACAGACATGCAAAGGTCCTGAGGCAGGTGTGCCTGGAGGGGTTGGGAGCAGCAGCATGGAACACAATAAGTGGGGAGAGTGTAAAGTCAGAACTAACAGGGCAATAATAAGATCCATTTCCAAGGGCTGGTTGATTCATTCAACTAGCATTTACCGAGCATTTAATCCACACATCAGACAGAAAGGTTATGGTGAGGCTTAAGTCAGATAAAGCAAGGGCAGCTCCTGGAGGACTACAAGTTCCCAGGGAGTGTTAAGGGCTCCTCCTGCAGACAGGTGGGCCCCCTGCTTCCTGGCCGGGTGGAGGTGGATACACAGTCCCAGAGAGCCTGGGTTCTGGTTCTGTTTGCTCAGCCTGGGCGCTCCTGCTCCAGGGGACCACCTGGTGCAGCCTCAGCTACAGAAATCCGTCACTTACAGCTGGGTGTGCACACGTGCGTGCGTGCGTGCGAGAGAACGGTCTCTCCCCTGCCCATCTGCCTCCCACCTGCAATGTCACAATTACTTTCTTTTCTCCCTTCTTCCCACCCAGCCTGGGCACCCCGGTCCATTCGCTACCCAGGTCAGCCAGCAGGGGGCGCTCAACGTTTCCCCTTTCTCCTCCCTCCTCCCATCCACGTATCAGGCCACACACACACACACACACACACACACACACACACACACACGGAGCGGTAACCTGGGGGTTCCTGCTTTTTAAGGACCGCCCCCCTAAGGCCACCACCAGGGAGTCCTTAACACAAAGATCAGCAAATGCTTCCCACATTTGCGATGGGAGAAGGAGTGGAGTGATGCTCCCCGATGCTCCGGGCCCCACCTTCGACTGCCGCACAGACAAGATTGTCGGGGGAAACGTCTCAAGGGTTTTGGTGCCCAAGCACCACAGGGGCACCTTAAAATGCAGACCCTGCCTGCCTCGGTAGTTCTGGGGTGGGGCCTGAGAATGGGCATTGCTAATAAGTCCCCGGATATGCCGATGCGGCCGCTCCAAGGCCACACTGAGTGGTAAGGGTGGGAATGTCCCCTTTCTCTCCCTCTCCAGGCAGATAACGGATTTTCCCTGAATCACCATTTATGAAAAACAGAATATCTGAAACGCCCCCAAGGTTCCAGGTAGAGGAGGCTGGTCCACTAAGCCCTAGGGTAGCCTCGCAATGGGTGTGGTGTTTAACAAGCAGCTCCCCCGGGCGTACAGACTGCCCCTTTCTGTTGGCCAGTTCCAAGCTACCAGCATGTGGTCAACCGGCTCAGGAAATCTTTGACAGTTGAAAAATCCATTCTCCAGGACCAGTAACGCGGATCCCAATGTACCTCTCTGAGCAGCTATGAAATAATCTAAATCATAATTCGGAAGTTCTCTGTGTACAGAAAGAGCTCCTGAACATGCTAGTAAGGGGAAAAAAAACAAGACATGAAACAGTGTGTACAGTTTGCTACATTTTGTATAATAAAGGAAGGGGCATACAAGTGCACACACACGCACACGCACACGCAGTGCTTGTATTCGCATAAAGAACGGCTGGAAGGGCGCCTGGGTGGCTCGGTCGTTAAGCGTCCGCCTTTGGCTCAGGTCATGATCCCAGACTGCTGGGATCGAGTCCCACATCGGACTCCCTGCTCCGCGGGAAGCCTGCTTCTCCGTCTCCCACTCCTTCTGCTAGTGTTCCCTCTCTTGCTGTGTCTCTATCAAATAAATAAATAAATAATCTTAAAAAAAAAAAGAACAGCTGGAAAAAGATAAAGTTAATAAATGTCAGCTAAGGGGAGAGAAAGACCACAATGGGTAAGAAAGGGATTGAGGTTTTTTTTATAAATCTCTTTTTATAGTATTTTGACTTCTGAACTAAGTAAATACAGCATCGTATCTGTTCCAAAAATTAAATTAAGAAAGCAAGCATGTGAAAAATGCAAGCAAGGGACTTTGACGTTCTTACTGGGGCCACAGGTATGAGTTACTCTGTAACTCTGAAGTGTAAGATAGGTCTCATTTCTTTACGTTTCTAAATCAAGTCATAGCTCCACTAGTAATGTAGATAGTAAGTTCGATGGTGCTCAATTTCTGGACACTTCTCCTCTCTGTGGATAGAGAGTAATAGTAAGAGCCTCCCAGGTTTGGACCAAAATAATTAGAAAGGATTCAGTTTCCGGTTCGTGTGGTCACATCCTCACACTTAGTGCTTATGGCTGAAGAGCACAGACACCAAGAATTGACTATAGCTTATTGCTTAAATTTAGATACCGGCTCTGCCTTTCACTGGCTGTGTGACTTCGGGCAAGTTGCTAAACCTCCCTGTGCCTCAGTGTCCTCATCTGTAAAACCAGAGCTAACAACAAGACCTACGACTCGGGGTATTTAACACAGTGAGACCAGTGCCTGGTGCTAACAAATTTTGCTATTAACATCGTCAGCATCATGCACAACGCCCCTGTCCGCAATGTCCATCCACCCTTGAGGATGGGTGACAGACGCCCCTCGAGGGGCCTCTCCACTGATGCAAGTCTGTTTGGGGCACTAGAGACAACATCCTAAAGCTGCAGGACTGAGTCCAGCCTTCAGAGTCCTCGTGGAGCCACCCACATCCAGGACCTGCCAGCTAGAGGGTCCACCGCAAGGGGGCCCACAGCCACACCGCCACTGCCTTCAGAACCCACAACATCTCCCCACCTAGTCCCCGAGGCCAAAATGTCCACTTACCCTCTCCCAATGCCAGCCCCCTTCACCTCTGCCCCCCCCCAAGATGAGCCAGCTAAAGTCCTCTCCAGGGAGCCTCAAACATCCAGCCTTCTTACTACCACATCCCAGTCTCTGGAAGCGCCTGTTAAAAATGCGGAGTCCTGGGCCCACCTCAGAATGGGGGGAGGGGTTCAGGACCCGGAATCTGCATTTTCAGCCAGCACCCTGCATTCTGCACTCCTGCGCTCGGAGAAAGCTCCCTGGGAAGAGGAGGGGAATGGGAAAAAGATTTCCTTTATTCCCTTCCGATGAGCCTAAAGCAGTGAGAAAAAAGACAGCAATTTTCAATAATTCACACAGCTCCACTGGAATAACTTTGAATCAACTGCGATTTTTGCTAAAGTAAATCATCCCTCGATGTTGGTATTTTAACTGCTATTAATACCAAATGAGGGGCGCCTGGGTGGCTCAGATGGTTAAGCGTCTGTCTTCAGCTCAGGTCATGATCCTGGGGTCCTGGGATCGAGCCCCGCGTCGGGCTCCCTGCTCTGCAGGAAGCCTGCTTCTCCCTTTCTCTCTGCTGTTCCCCCTGCTTGTGCTCTCTCTCTCTGTCAAAAATAAATAAAATCTTTAAAAAAAAAATACCAAATGGTTATGACGAAACCTCACCTCTGATTACGGACACTTGCCACAAATTTGGGAGGCCAGTAGTAGGGTATGAACTTTTTAATCCTCAGGAAACTTTCTGCCTGCCAAATCTTGTCCAGTACTCTGAAACAGTGTGTCACATTTTATGCAAATTTGTATTATGTGACTTGGAAATCAGGCGATTTAAAAATATTAATAAAGACTCACCGTATGCTCAGATTTTGAAATAATGTAGATCTTGCTTTACATTTATCCCTCTGGGAAATTTAGTCTTGAATAATGCATAGCTTCAGGAATGAATCCCTTGCATAAATCTGATAAAAGCTGATCTGCTCTGATGGGGAGAGGTTGGGGGCTGGGGGTGGAGACCCACCAGTTAACCCTTTCCTCCACATGTCTCCCACAGGAAACTGTGGCCACTGGGGTGCTGCTTGGGTATTCATTTAGCTTCTCAGCTAAGATTTCTTGAACCAGTCACTCTGTGGAGACCTGCACACTCATCCACTCAATGCACATCTGTTAAGCTTGCACTGTGCACACACAGCGTAATGTGGGTGCATGATGGTGAGCAAGACAAGTTTCCCACCTTTGTGGGGTTTACCCTCGGATCTAGCCCTGCCAACAGCCTGAGAAGTCAGCATTATTTTTTTTTAAGATTTTATTGACTTATTTGAGAGAGAGCACGAGCAGGGGGAGCAACAGAGGGAGCAGCAGAGGGAGAGGGAGAAGCAGGCTCCCCGCTGAGCAGGGAGACCGATGCGGGGCTCGATCCCAGGACCCCGGGATCATGACCCGAGCCGAAGGCAGACGCTTAACTGACTGAGCCACCCAGGCAGCAGCATTAATGTTCCTGCTTCAAGATGAAGAACCTGAGGACCAGCCTGAGGGCACACAGTGAGGAAATTACGCAGAAGCCACATTGGAAAGAAGGTTGTCTGAGTCCAAAACATCCCAACCATTTGCATGAGGAGGAGGATGTCTGGGAATCTCGGATCCTGGCCAGACAACCCTGTCACCTCAACCACGAGTCGGCTGGGGGAGTCACTGTGACCGTGCCCACAGTCGGCAAGCCCATGCCTACGTCACTGAGGAAGATGGGGAAGGCATCTGGTGACTCCCCCCACCACACACAGATATATTCATTCGAGTTCTGATAGCAGAAGGGGAAGCGGATATTGGGCAGGCAACCCATATAGGGTGTCTGCCGCTGAATGCAGGCTTGAGGGGTCTGGAAGAACGACCGAGATGCTCCAGCTGGACAAGGGCCGGAAAAAGGCAAAGACGCCACATAGTTAAACATTCAAAGGCAGAAGGCGTCTGTTGTCTTTGGAGACCCAGAGACAGAAGACGGGGTGCTGGCTGGGGGAGAACAGGACAGAAGGCGCAGCTGCGATGTGAAAACAGCTCCCATGCCCAGTGGCCAGGACCCCAGATGGAAGCGAAGGAGGCCTGGGCTTCTTTTCACATGTGCATGGACTTTGCATATGGACGGGCCATCCCCACGTGGGTGTGTTTTGCGCTTCCTGTGACTTAAGCCTCTTGTTCATAAAAGCATGGGATTTTCTCCCTCGGAAAAGTCGAGATTCTATGAAACATTACATTTCACTCTGCTTCTGTAAAACCGACCCAAGGGCTTTCTTCTCACCTTCAATTTTGCCAAATTTAGAGCCCAGGATGCTCTAACAGCCGGCTGTGCTGGGAGGGGGGCATGCTGTCCCTTCTATGCCGGGCACGTGGCAGGTGCAGAGTATGGGATCATGCACACCTGCAGCTCCCCGGGTCCACCTGTCTGATGAGCGGTGGTGACTCAGATTTACCTGTTTTCACGAGAACTTCTGGCCTCAGGAGTCCCATTCTTCCACCAGCAGTACTTACGGGACTACCCAAAGGGTACACACCTGTACTCACAACTCGATCTGAGCCCACTGGGAGTGACTGCTACCTCACCAGGCACCAAAACCCCCACAAGCCCAGATCTCCAGATGTCACTGTCGTGTACTCTGTGGTGGGGACGGAGAAGTGGGGGAGGAAAAAAATCGATTTTTTTTTAATTCACGGTTACTTCAGAGTCACTTGAGCTCAGTGTGTTCCAGAATAAAACGGCTCTTGCTGTTTTGACTTAGAGCCATCTTCAGCCCTGGACCGAGACAGATGCCCACAGGGTGGGGTCCCCAAAAAATATCAGAGTGGCCTCTTGGGTTTCAGCCATAGACATTTTCTTGAATGTGGTAGATCCTTGGGGATATCTGTCCAACTCACAACACATTCCCCTTCCTGGAAACTGCCAAAGGGAGGGGACTTGGCAAGAATGTTTGTACAATGTAACTCTACTCCCTGGAGACAATCAGATATATTTCTTGCAAGAATTTGGTGCTGGGGCCAAGAGACATGGGGTCTATTTCTGTGAGGGCCAGAACTCATAAACATGGCCCACATGAACAAAAAATCCAAGAAACCGTATCTGTGCACATGGATAAAGAGAAACATTGATGAACGGTAGAGAGAAAGAGCATGCCGGTGCTTTTCCGCTTCCCTGTGCTAGGCCTGTCCCGCCCTTGACTTCCAGGAGGCGCCTCGGCATCCCCTAGGCCAGTCGGAGTTCTCGGGTGGTCTGCAAGGGCCAAGGCAAGGCGGGCTGCCTTACCGCACTGCAGGCTTCTGTCCTGGGGAGGCAGGGCCACAAAGGAAGACAATTTCTCAAAGGTGCTCAAAGGAAACCACAGAGCATGACAAATGTCCCCTACATCCCTGTAGTTACTTTAACACTTCTTTTTACTCCTGTTGGCTGCTGTAAGGGTCCCATAATATAAGCTGCTCAGCACGCTGGCCCTGCTCTGACCACTGAAGCAGTTAGACAAGTCTGGCTTCTTCCCGGGGTTGGGACAGAGGGGGGACACAAGCAAAGTGCTCAGGATGCAAAATCACTCTACAGCTCATGGAAGTGCAGGGCCAGCCCCTAAAGGCAGGGGCTTCCTTAAATCCTGCATCCTAGGGGCCTCCTTTGCCTCTGCCAGAAACCAGTCCTGTTTCTTTGCTGCCCCTGAGGGGTTTGCTCTCTCTCTAGAAGTTTCTCATTCCTCCTGCAAACATGGTTGGATGACATCCCCCGTCCCCACCCAACACTGGTGTTCGTGGTACATTTCAACATGTCTGAAGTTACTGGAACCCCAATACATTTGTTTGATTGACTGATTAGTGAATGACGTAACAGGAAACATTTACTGCACACTGACCTTTGGCCTGGCACTGAAGTATTTAACCAGAACTGTGGCTGTATGAGGCTATCACTATGATTACCCCCGTTTGACGACTTCTGAGGTCCAGAGGGGCTAAGGGATTTGCTGAAGGTCACACAGCTAGATAGTAGCAAAACCATGATCATCTGCACCCAAATCTCTGCACTGTCTCCATCAAACCCCTTGCTGGGAGCACAGGGATGGTGGAAGTGATAATTTCTAACTCACTCAAGTGTGTTAGAATGGACATGAGCTATCGAACCCTCGGCCCCTGAGTCCGGTTGTTATTGTTATAATTAGCAGCATCCACGTCAGTGCTGGTCCTGTTACTATTACCATGACCATGACTATGGAGGAACAACTCTGTGCTGGCGTTAGTGGGGGGGGGATCTCATGTGCCCTCAGGACAAGCAGAAGTACAGGCAGAAGAGGTGCTACTCTCCCTATTTTATAGTCAGGGAAACCGAGGCCCCCAAAAGTCAAGGAAGTTGCCCAGCACACAGCTAGGAGGTCGTAGACTACCTCAGATACAACAAGGGTACATTTCCGGGGGTAAAGACAGGTGGTTGACCTCTCCCAGCCCTCGGCCCCTGTAGGGCTCCTTGAGGCCATGTCAGGGCTGAAAGGAGCAGGGTGCAGAGAGCCAAGCAGAGCCCACCAAGCATTTCCAACCCACCAACCAGAGGCTCTCGAGAGAGATTGAAATGGGTTTCCTTCTGACTGGTCATGTGGGGCTAGCCCCGCCGTTATGGCGCCTCTTACCTCTCTGTGACCTGGTTCGGAGGTTAAGATTATTTTCCTCAGATTTTTCATGCAGTCCCCAAAAGATAACAGCCTTCCGGGGGCCTTGGAAAGCTTGGTAATGGGAAGCAGATTTCTCCTATCTTCTGCTTTCAGCCAAGTGACATGTAATTAAGATTTATAAAACCCTCCTAACATGTGATAATAATTATATCATTAGATTGGGGCCAGGAAGCATTGAAATCCAGCACTGAGTTGGTCAGACAGGCATGAAGAAGCCTTGATAAGGATGAGAGGGGGGAAAGATTCCCTCCGGTGGCCCTAGGCAGAGCCAACAAGAAATCTGTGGTTAGACCAGGAGAGGGGATGATGGCAGGAAAAACAGGAGCTGGGTTCTGGGGCACAGTTTGGTATTGGATGAGCTCAAAAGTTTGCAAGATGTTCTTCTGTTCAAAGCAACTGTTTAGGCAGGGATAGCAATTAATATGGCATTAATGAGTTTCCGCTAACAACTGATGGTCGTAATGATGGTGCACATGAATCACAGTCCTTTTCTTAATCATGTTCATATCCTGGCATTTAACAGAAGCTTTAAATACAGGAGAGACTCATAAAATATCTGTGACTTGTACTAAATTATATTGGTGGTGACAAAAATATTGGTGATTGTGGCAGTGAAGAAGGTGGTGGTAGTATGGTGATGATGGTGGTGATGGTGATGGTGGTGGTGATGGTGATGGTGGTGGTGGTGATGGTGATGGCGGTGATGGTGGTGGTGGTGGTGGTGGTGATGGTGGTGGTGGTGGTGGCGGTGGTGATGATGGTGGTGATGGTGATGGTGATGGCGGTGGTGATGGTGGTAATGGTGATGGTGGTGGTGGTGATGGTGATGGTGATGGCGGTGGTGATGGTGGTGGTGGTGATAGTGGTTTTGGCGGTAGTGGTGGTGATGGTGGTGGTGGTGGTGGTGATGGTGGTGATGATGGCGGTGGTGGTGGTGGTTAAGGTGGTGGTGATGGTGGTGATGTTGGTGATTGTGGTGATGGTGGTGGTAGTGGTGGTGGTTGGGCGGTGACAGGGTCAGTTGGGTAGTAATGACAGTGGGTGGACTGTGGTGAGAGATGATACTGAACAGGCTCACAGAAAAGGGGTCATGATGACAGTACTGGTAGGATTGGTAATGGTGACAGTAGTGGTGCTGATGATGTCATAATGATGGCAGACATGGTAGCACTGACAGGTCGGTGATGGTGTCAGTAGTTTTGTGACAGTGGTGCATGAAGATGGTGGTAGGGCCTTGGGTGAAGATCATCATCACGGTCATAATGTAATAAGGACAGCAGGCGGCTGGTGGTAATGGTGGAGTGTGGTGAGCAAGGATAGTGATAATAGGATAGTGGTGGTGGTGGTGGTGGTGGTTGTGACAATGGTAAGTGAAGGGAGGAAAGAGGGGAGGAAAGAAGAATCCCGAGCATTAATGTCATCAGTCTTGTTGACAGGAACGTAGATCCATTTCTTACCCTTGGGCCCTGGGGCTGATTGTCCCCCATGCTAGGGACGCCTCTGACTACCACCAGTCTTTTTTTTTTTTAATTTTTTATTGTTATGTTAATCACCATACATTACATCATTAGTTCTTGATGTAGTGTTCCATGATTCATTGTTTGTGCATAACACCCAGTGCTCCACGCAGAACGTGCCCTCCTTAATACCCATCACCAGACTAACCCATTCCCCCACTGCCCTCCCCTCTAGAACCCTCAGTTTGTTTTTCAGAGTCCATCGTCTCTCATGGTTCATCTCCCGCTCCGACTTACTCCCCTTCATTCTTCCCCTCCTGCTATCTTCTTCTATTTCTTTTTTCTTAACATATCTTGCATTATTTGTTTCAGAAGTACAGATCTGTGATTCAACAGTCTTGCACAATTCACAGCGCTCACCATAGCACATACCCTACCCAATGTCTATCACCCAGCCACCGCATCCCTCCCACCCCCCACCAATCAGCAACCCTCAATTTGTTTCCTGGGGTAAGAATTCCTCATATCAGAGGAGGCGGAGCAAGATGGCGGAGGAGTAGGAGACCTAGATTTCGTCTGGTCTCAGGAATTCAGCTGAATAGGGATCAAACCATTCTGAACACCTACGAACTCAACAGGAGATCGAACAGGAGAGTAGCAACAACTCTCTGAACAGAGAAGCGACCACTTACTGGAAAGTATGGCGTGCGGAGAAGTGAATCCGAGGCGATATTCAGGAGGATAGACGGCGGGGGAGGGGCCTCCGCCGGCCGCTTCTGGCAAGTGATAGAGCCGCGGAGCACAAAATCGGACCTTTTAGAAGTTGGCTCGGCGGAGGGACGTCGCTGCAGTGGCTAAGCGGGGGGTGGAATCCTCCCGGGACAGTGTGGTCTCAGGACCCTTGGGGTCACAGAGAGACCGGGGGTGCCTGAGTGCGCCAGAGCTCCCAGGTATCAGAGCGGGGAAGCCGGCTGCAGATACGGAGCAGAGTCGCGGGCTCTCAGCTCGGGGTTGCCATAAACTGTGATCTGCGGCCCAGTCGGGGCACGGCTCCCCCAGCAGGGACCCAACAAGCAGCAGATCCGGGGAGACTCCCCTTCCTTCCCGGGGAGGAGCGGTGCGGGAACGCACTGCAGGGATCTGCTGGGTTTGGAGACTCCGCGCGGGGTCGGGTGCCAGAGATAGCAACGCTCGATCACAGGCCGGGTGAGCACGGAGTGCGGCCGGAAACTGGGGACACAGAAGTGACTGCTTTTCTCTGGGGGCACACTGAGGAACGGGGCCCCGAGTTCTCAGCTCCTCCGAGTGGAGATTGGGAGGCCACCATTTCTGCCCTGGTCCTCCAAAACTGTACCGAGAGCTTGCAGGGAACAAAAGCTCCTGAGAGCAAACCGGAGCAGCTTCCTTAGCCCGGACCGACAAGGGCGGGGCAATTCCGCCTCCGGCAAAGACATTTGGAAACCACAGCAACAGGCCCCTCCCCCAGAAGATCAGCACAAACAGCCAGCAAGCCAAGACCAAGTTGATCGATCAAGGAGAATAGGAGAACTCCAGCGCTAGGGGAATACTGCATATAGATTTATGGCTTTTTTTTTTCACCATGATTCATTATTTCATCAAAGTTAATTTTTGTTGACTGTTTTTTTTTATTTTTCTTTTTCCCCTTTTCAACCAACATTTTATAAATCCCTTTTTTAAAAAAAAAAAAAACATTTTTTATTTTTCATTTTTAGAGTCATATTTTATCCCTTCATAGTAGTTACCCTTATTTTTGGCATATATATATAAGTTGTTCTCTCTTTCAAATTTTGAGGTACAGTTTCTTCTAACAGATCAAAATATACCCTAAATCACTAGTGTATGGCTTTCTTCTAGTCTCCTGCCTGATCACATTCTCTCCCTTTTTCCTTTTTTTTTTCTTAAATCTTCTTTCTTTTTTCAAACAACTTATCTTACCAAGTCTTTTTATAAAATCTTTTATAATTTTCATCTTTACAGTCATCTTCCATCCCTTCATTGTATCAACCCTTATTTTGTACATATATGTCTTTCTTCCTTTAAAATTTTAGGAGGCACTTTTTTCTAACAGACCAAAATACGCCCAAAATCTAGTGTGTGGCACTGATCTATGCACTAGCCTGATCATATTTGATCATATTCTGCCTTTTTTGTATAGTTTTGTTTTTGTTTTTATCTTTTTTTTTTCTTTTTCTCTTTCTTTTTTCTTTCTTTCCCTTTCTTTTCCCCTGGTTTCAGGTCTTTTCGG
The DNA here is from genome assembly GCF_037043125.1 of Eumetopias jubatus. Classification (NCBI taxonomy): domain Eukaryota; kingdom Metazoa; phylum Chordata; class Mammalia; order Carnivora; family Otariidae; genus Eumetopias; species Eumetopias jubatus. The sequence continues at coordinate 92,341,547 of NW_028274818.1, forward strand.
ATTTGTATACAGTATATTTGCTGGGGACGTTGTAAACCTGTTAGCATTTTGTTCTCTCATTCATCTATTCTCCTCTGGACAAATGACAACATGAAAGAAATCACCTCAGCAAAAAGAACAAGAGGTAGTACCGTCAGCCAGGGACCTACTCAATACGGACATTAGTACGATGTCGGACCTAGAGTTCAGAATCATGACTTACAGATACTAGCTGGGCTTGAAAAAAGCGTGGAAGTTATTAGAGAAACCCTTTCTGGAGAAATAAAAGAACTAAAATCTAACCAAATCGAAATCAAAAGGGCTATTGATGAGGTGCAATCAAAAATGGGGGCACTAAATGCTAGGATAAATGAGGCAGAAAAGAGAATAAGCGATATAGAAGACCAAAAGATGGAAAATAAAGAGGCTGAGAAAAAGAGAGAGAAACAACTACAGGATCACGAGGGCAGAATTCGAGAGATAAGTGATATGATAAGACGAAACAACATTAGAATAATTGGGATCCCAGAAGAAGAAGAGAGAGAGAGAGGGGCAGAAGATATACTGGAGCAAATTATAGCAGAGAACTTCCCTAATGTGAGGAAGGAAACAGACATTAAAATCGAGGAGGCACAGAGAACCCCTCTCAAAATCAATAAAAATAGGTCAACACCCCGACATCTAATAGTAAAACTTACGAGTCTCAGAGACAAAGAGAAAATCCTGAAAGCAGCTCGGGAGAAGAGATATGTAACCTACAATGGTAGAAACATTAGATTGGCAACAGACCTACCCACAGAGACCTGGCAGGCCAGAAAGGACTGGCAAGATATCTTCAGAGCACTAAACGAGAAAAATATGCAGCCAAGAATACTATATCCAGCTAGGCTGTCATTGAAAATAGAAGGAGATGTAAAAAGCTTCCAGAACAAACAAAAACTAAAGGAATTTGCAAACACGAAACCAGCCCTCCAAGAAATATTGAGAGGGGTCCTCTAAGCAAAGAGAGAACCTAAAAGCAGGAAAGAGCAGAAACGAACACAGACAACAGACAGTTAACAGTCACCTTACAGGTAATACAATGGCACTAAATTCATACCTTTCAATAGTTACCCTGAATGTAAATGGGCTAAATGCCCCAATCAAAAGACACAGGCTATCAGATTGGATTAAAAAACAAGACCCATCAATAGGCTGTCTGCAAGAGACTCATTTTAGACCCAAAGACACCCCCAGATTGAAAGTGAGGGGGTGGAAAACCATTTACCATGCTAATGGACACCAAAAGAAAGCTGGGGTGGCAATCCTTATATCAGACAAACTGGATTTTAAAACAAAGACTGTAATAAGAGATGAGGAAGGACACTATATCCTACTTAAAGGTTCTATCCAACAAGAAGATCTAACAATTGTAAATATCTATGCCCCGAACATGGGAGCAGCCAATTATATAAAGCAATTAGTAAAAAAAGCGAAGAAACACATTGACAACAATACAATAATAGTGGGGGACTTTAACACCCCCCTGACTGAAATGGACAGATCATCTAAGCAAAAGATCAATAAGGAAATAAAGACTTTAAATGACACACTGGACCAAATGGACTTCACAGACATATTCAGAACATTCCATCCCAAAGGAAAGGAATACACATTCTTCTCTAGTGCCCATGGAACATTCTCCAGAATTGATCACATCCTAGGTCACCAATCAGGTCTCAACCAGTACCAAAAGATTGGGATCATTCCCTGCATATTTTCAGACCACAATGTTTGAAACTAGAACTCAACCACAAGAGGAAAGTTGGAAAGAACTCAAATACATGGAGGCTAAAGAGCATCCTACTAAAGAATGAATGGGTCAACCAAGAAATTAAAGAAGAATTAAAAAAATTCATGGAAACCAATGAAAATGAAAACACAACTGTTCAAAATCTTTGGGATACAGCAAAGGCAGTCCTGAGAGGAAAGTATATAGCAATACAAGCTTTCTCAAGAAACAGGAAAGGTCTCAAACACACAACCTAACACTACACCTAAAGGAGCTGGAGAAAGAACAGCAAATAAAGCCTAAACCCAGCAGGAGAAGAGAAATCATAAAGATCAGAGCAGAAATCAATGAACTAGAAACCAAAAGAACAGTAGAACAGATCAACGAAACTAGGAGCTGGTTCTTTGAAAGAATTAACAAGATTGATAAACCCCTGGCCAGACTGATCCAAAAGAAAAGAGAAATGACCCAAATCAACAAAATCATGAATGAAAGAGGAGAGATCACAACCAACACCAAGGAAATACAAACAATTTTAAGAACATATTATGAGCAAATCTATGCCAGCAAATTAGATAACCTGGAAGAAATGGGTGCATTCCTAGAGATGTATCAACTACCAAAATTGAACCAGGAAGAAATAGAAAACCTGAACAGACCTATAACCACTAAGGAAATTGAAACAGTCATCAAAAATCTCCCAAGAAACAAAAGCCCAGGGCCAGATGGCTTCCCAGGGGAATTCTATCAGACATTTCAAGAAGAATTAATACCTATTCTCCTGAAACTGTTCCAAAAAATAGAAATGGAAGGGAAACTTCCAAACTCATTTTATGAGGCCAGCATTACCTTGATCCCAAAACCAGACAAAGACCCCATCAAAAAAGAGAATTACAGACCAATATCCTTGATGAACATGGATGCAAAAATTCTCACCAAAATACTAGCCAATAGGATCCAACAGTACATTAAAAGGATTATTCACCAGGACCAAGTGAGATTTATTCCTGGGCTGCAAGGCTGGTTCAACATCCGCAAATCAATCAATGTGATACAATACATTAACAAAAGAAAGAACAAGAATCATATGATCCTCTCAATAGATGCACAAAAAGCATTTGACAAAGTACAACATCCTTTCTTGATCAAAACTCTTCAGAGTATAGGGATAGAGGGTACATACCTCAATATCATAAAAGCCATCTATGAAAAACCTACAGCGAATATCATTCTCAATGGGGAAAAGCTGAGAGCTTTTCCCCTAAGGTCAGGAACGCGGCAGGGATGTCCACTCTCACCACTGCTATTCAACATAGTATTAGAAGTCCTAGCCACAGCAATCAGACAACTAAAAGAAATCAAAGTCATCCAAATCGGCAAGGAGGAAGTCAAACTCTCACTCTTTGCAGATGATATGATACTGTATGTGAAAAACCCAAAAGACTCCACCCCAAAACTGCTAGAACTCATACAGGAATTCAGTAAAGTAGCAGGATATAAAATCAATGCACAGAAATCAGTGGCATTCCTATACACCAACAACAAGACAGAAGAGAGACAAATCAAGGAGTCAATCCCATTTACAATTGCACCCAAAACCATTAGATACCTAGGAATAAATCTAACCAAAGAGGCAAAGGAGCTGTACTCAGAAAGGTATAAAAATCTCATGAAAGAAATTGAAGAAGACACAAAGAAATGGAAAAAGGTTCCATGCTCATGGATTGGGAGAATCAACATTGTGAAGATGTCCATGCTACCTAGAGCAATCTACACATTCAATGCAATCCCCATCAAAATACCATCCACTTTTTTCAAAGAAATGGAACAAATAATCCTAAAATTTGTATGGAACCAGAAGAGACCCAGAATAGCCAGAGGAATACTAAAAAAGAAAAGCAAAGCTGGCGGCATCACAATTCCGGACTTCCAGCACTATTACAAAGCTGTTATCATCAAGACAGTATGGTACTGGCACAAAAACAGACACATAGATAAATGGAACAGAATAGAGAGCCCAGAAATGGACCCTCAACTCTATGGTCAACTTATCTTTGACAAAGCAGGAAAGAATGTCCAATGGAAAAGAGACAGTCTCTTCAATAAATGGTGTTGGGAAAATTGGACAGCCACATGCAGAAGAATGAAACTGGACCATTTCCTTACACCACACACAAAAATAGACTCCAAATGGTTGAAAGACCTAAACGTGAGACAGGAGTCCATCAAAATCCTAAAGGAGAACACAGGTAGCAACCTTTTCGACCTTAGCCGCAGCAACTTCTTCCTAGAAACATCGCCAAAGGCACGGGAAGCCAGGGCAAAAATGAACTATTGGGATTTCATCAAGATAAAAAGCTTTTGCACAGCAAAAGAAACAGTCCACAAAACCAAAAGACAACCGACAGAATGGGAGAAAATATTTGCAAATGACATATCAGATAAAGGGCTAGTATCCAAAATCTATAAAGAACTTATCAAACTCAACACCCAAAGAACAAATAATCCAATCAAGAAATGGGCAGAAGACATGAACAGACATTTCTCCAAAGAAGACATCCAAATGGCCAACAGGCACATGAAAAAGTGCTCAACATCGCTCGGCATCAGGGAAATCCAAATCAAAATCTCAATGAGATACCACCTCACACCCGTCAGAATGGCTAAAATTAACAAGTCAGGGAACGACAGATGTTGGCGGGGATGTGGAGAAAGGGGAACCCTCCTACACTGTTGGTGGGAATGCAAGCTGTTGCAACCCCTCTGGAAAACAGTATGGAGGTTCCTCAAACAGTTGAAATTAGAGCTACCATTCGATCTAGCAATTGCACTACTGGGTATTTACCACAAAGATACAAATGTAGGGACCCGAAGGGGTACGTGTACCCCAATGTTTATAGCAGCAATGTCCACCATAGCCAAACTGTGGAAAGAGCCAAGATGCCCATCGACAGATGAATGGATAAAGAAGAGGTGGTATATATACACAATGGAATATTATGCAGCCATCAAAAGGAATGAGATCTTGCCATTTGCAACGACGTGGATGGAACTGGAGGGTGTTATGCTGAGTGAAATAAGTCAATCAGAGAAAGACATGTATCACATGACCTCACTGATATGAGGAATTCTTAATCTCAGGAAAGAAACTGAGTGTTACTGGAGTGGTTGGGAGTGGGAGGGATGGGGTGGCTGGGTGATAGGCATTGGGGAGGGTATGTGCTACGGTGAGTGCTGTGAATTGTGCAAGACTGTTGAAACACAGTTCTGTACTTCTGAAACAGATAATGCAACATATTTTAAGAAAAAAGAAAAAGAAGAAGATAACAGGAGAGGAAGAAAAGGGGAGTATGTCAGAGGGGGAGACGAACCATGGGAGATGATGGACTCTGAAAAACAAACTGAGGGTTCTAGAGGGGAGGGGGGTAGGGGGATGGGTTAGCCTGGTGATGGGTATTGAGGAGGGCACGTTCTGCATGGAGCACTGGGTGTTATGAACAAACAATGAATCATGGAACACTGCACCAAAAACTAATGATGTAATATATGGTGATTAACATAACAATAAAAAATTAAAAAAAAATAAAAAAAATAAAAAAAAGAATTCCTCATATCAGTGAGGTCATGCGATACATGTCTTTCTCTGATTGACTTATTTCACTCAGCATAACACCCTCCAGTTCCATCCACGTCGTTGCAAATGGCAAGATCTCATTCCTTTGGATGGCTGCATAATATTCCATTGTGTATATATACCACTACTTCTTTATCCATTCATCTGTCAATGGACATCTTGGCTCTTTCCAGAGTTTGGCTATTGTGGGCATTGCTGCTATAAACATTGGGGTGCACGTACCCCTTCGGATCCCTACATTTGTATTTGTGGGGTAAATACCCAGTAGTTCAATTGCTGGATCGTATGGGAGCTCTATTTTCAACTGTTTGAGGAACCTCCATACTGCTTTCCAGAGTGGCTGCAGCAGCTTGCATTCCCACCAACAGTGTAGGAGGGTTCCCCTTTCTCCACATCCCTGCCAACATCTGTCATTTCCTGACTTGTTAATTTTAGCCATTCTGACGGGTGTGAGGTGGTATCTCATTGAGGTTTTGATTTGGATTTCCCTGATGCCGAGCGATGTTGAGCACATTTTCATGTGTCTGTTGGCCATTTGGATGTCTTCTTTGGAAAAATGTCTGTTCATGTCTTCTCCCCATTTCATGATTGGATTATTTGTTCCTTGGGTGTTGAGTTTGATAAGTTCTTTATAGATTTTGGATACTAGCCCTTTATCTGATATGTCATTTGCAAATACGTTCTCCCATTCTGTCGGTTGTCTTTTGGTTTTGTGGACTGTTTCTTTTGCTGTGCAAAAGCTTTTTATCTTGATGAAATCCCAATAGTTCATTTTTGCCCTTGCTTCCCTTGCTTTTGGCGATGTTTCTAGGAAGAAGTTGCTGCGGCTGAGGTTGAAGAGGTTGCTACCTGTGTTCTCCTTTAGGATTTTGATGGATTCCTGTCTCACGTTTAGGTCTTTCAACCATTTGGAGTCTATTTATGTGTGTGGTGTAAGGAAATGGTCCAGTTTCATTCTTCTGCATGTGGCTGTCCAATTTTCCCAACACTATTTGTTGAAGAGACTGTCTTTTTTCCATTGGACATTCTTTCCTGTTTTGTCCAAGATGAGTTGACCATAGAGTTGAGGGTCCATTTCTGGGCTCTTGATTCTGTTCCATTGATTGATGAGTCTGTTTTTGTGCCAGTACCATACTGTCTTGATGATGACAGCTTTGTAATAGAGCTGGAAGTCTGGATTTGTGATGCCGCCAGCTTTGCTTTTCTTTTTCAATATTACTCTGGCTATTCAGGGGGTCTCTTCTGGTTCCATACAAATTTTAGGATTATTTGTTCCATTTCTTTGAAAAAAGTGGATGGTATTTTGATGGGGATTGCATTGAATGTGTAGATTGCTCTAGGTAGCATTGACATCTTCACAATGTTGGTTCTCCCAATCCATGAGCATGGAATGTTTTTCCATTTCTTTGTGTCTTCTTCAATTTCTTTCATGAGTATTTTATAGTTTTCTGAGTACAGATCTTTGCCTCTTTCGTTAAATTTATTCCTAGGTATCTTATGGTTTTGGGTGCAATTGTAAATGGGATCGACTCCTTGATTTGTCTCTCTTCTGTCTTGTTGTTGGTGTATAGGAATGCCACTGATTTCTGTGCACTGATTTTATAGCCTGCTACTTGACTGAATTCCTGTATGAGTTCTAGCAGTTTTGGGGTGGAATCTTTTGGGTTTTCCACATACAGTATCATATCATCTGCAAAGAGTGAGAGCTTGACTTCCTCTTTGCCGATTTGGATGCCTTTGATTTCTTTTTGTTGTCTGATTGCTGTGGCTAGGACTTCTAATACTATGTTGAATAGCAGTGGTGAGAGTGGACATCCCTGCCGCGTTCCTGACCTTAGGGGAAAAGCTCTCAGCTTTTCCCCATTGAGAATGATATTCGCTGTAGGTTTTTCATAGATGGCTTTTATGATATTGAGGTATGTACCCTCTATCCCTATAGTCTGAAGAGTTTTGATCAAGAAAAGATGCTGTACTTTGTCAAATGCTTTTTCTGCATCTATTGAGAGGATCATATGAATCTTGTTCTTTCTTTTGTTAATGTATTGTATCACGTTGATTGATTTGCGGATGTTGAACCAACCTTGCAGTCCAGGGATAAATCCCACTTGGTCATGGTGAATAATCCTTTTAATGTAATGTTGGACCCTATTGGCTAGGATTTTGGTGAGAATTTTTGCATCCATGTTCATCAAGGATATTGGTCTGTAATTCTCTTTTTTGATGGGGTCTTTGTCTGGTTTTGGGATCAAGGTAATGCTGGCCTCATAAAATGAGTTTGGAAGTTTTCCTTCCATTTCTATTTTTTGGAACAGTTTCAGGAGAATAGGTATTAATTCTTCGTTAAATGTCTGATAGAACTCCCCATGGGAAGCCATCTGGCCCTGGACTTTTGTTTCTTGGGAGATTTTTGATGACTGCTTCCATTTCCTTAGTGGTTATAGGTCTGTTCAGGTTTTCTATTTCTTCCTGGTTCAATTTTGGTAGTTGATACATCTCTAGGAATGCACCCATTTCTTCCAGGTTATCTAATTTGCTGGCATAGAGTTGCTCATAATATGTTCTTATAATTGTTTGTATTTCCTTGGTGTTGGTTGTGATCTCTCCTCTTTCATTCATGATTTTGTTGATTTGGGTCATTTCTCTTTTCTTTTGGATCAGTCTGGCCAGGGGTTTATCAATCTTGTTAATTCTTTCAAAGAACCAGCTCCTAGTTTCGTTGATCTGTTCTACTGTTCTTTTGGTTTCTAGTTCATTGATTTCTGCTCTGATCTTTATTATTCCTCTTCTCCTGCTGGGTTTAGGCTTTATTTGCTGTTCTTTCTCCAGCTCCTTTAGGTGTACAGTTAGGTTGTGTATTTGAGACCTTTCTTGTTTCTTGAGAAAGGCTTGTATTGCTATATACTTTCCTCTCAGGACTGCCTTTGCTGTATCCCAAAGATTTTGAACAGTTGTGTTTTCATTTTCATTGGTTTCCATGAAATTTTTAATTCCTCTTTAATTTCCTGGTTGACCCATTCATTCTTTAGTAGGATGCTCTTTAGCCTCCATGTATTTGAGTTCTTTCCAAATTTCCTCTTGTGATTGAGTTCTAGTTTCAAAGCATTGTGGTCTGAAAATATGCAGGGAATAATCCCAATCTTTTGGTACTGGTTGAGACCTGATTGGTGACCTAGGATGTGATCAATTCTGGAGAATGTTCCATGGGAACTAGAGAAGAATGTGTATTCTGTTGCCTTAGGATGAAATATTCTGAATACGTCTACGAAGTCCATTTGGTCCACTGTTTTATTGAAAGTCTTTATTTCCTTGTTGATCTTTTGCTTAGATGATCTGTCCATCTCAGTGAGTGGGGTGTTAAAGTCCCCCACTATTATTGTATTGTTGTCAATGTGTTTCTTCGCTTTTTTTATTAATTGCCTTATATAATTGGCTGCTCCCGTGTTAGGGGCATAGATATTTACAATTGTTAGATCTTCTTGTTGGATAGACCCTTGCTTTGGGATGGAATGTTCTGAATATGTCTGTGAAGTACATTTGGTCCAGTGTGTCATTGAAAGTCTTTATTTCCTTGTTGACCTTTTGCTTAGATGATCTGTCCATTTCAGTCAGGGGGGTGTTAAAGTCCCCCACTACTATTTATTGCTGTTAATGTGTTTCTTTGCTTTTGTTATTAATTGCTTTATATAATTGGCTGCTCCCGTGTTAGGGGCGTAGATATTTACATTTGTTATATCTTCTTGTTGGATAGACCCTTTAAGTAGGATATAGTGTCCTTCCTCATCTCTTATTACAGTCTTTCTCTTAAAATCTAATCTGTCTTTTATAAGGATTGCCACCCCAGCTTTCTTTTGGTGTCCATGAGCATGGTAAATGGTTTTCCACCCCCTCACTTTCAATCTGGGGGTGTCTTTGGGTCTAAAATGAGTCTCTTGCAGACAGCATATGGATGGGTCTTGTTTTTTAATCCAATCTGATACCCTGTGTCTTTTGATTGGGGCATTGAGCCCATTTACATTCAGGGTAACTTTTGAAAGGTATGAATTTAGTGCCATTGTATTGCATATAAGGTGACTGTTACTGTATATTGTCTCTGTTCCTTTCTGATCTGTGCTGCTTTTAGGCTCTCTGCTTAGAGGACCCCTTTCAATATTTCTTGGAGGGCTGGTTTCGTGTTTGCAAATTCCTTTAGTTTTTGTTTGTCCTGGAAGCTTTTTATCTCTCCTTCTATTTTCAATGACAGCCGAGCTGGATATAGTATTCTTGGCTGCATATTTTTCTCATTTAGTGCTCTGAAGATATCATGCCAGTCCTTTCTGGCCTGCTAGGTCTCTGTGGATAGGTCTGTTGCCAATCTAATATTTCTACCATTGTGGGTTACATATCTCTTCTCCCGAGCTGCTTTCAGGATTTTCTCTTTGTCTCTGAGACTCGTAAGTTTTACTATTAGATGTCGGGGTGTTGACCTATTTTTATTGATTTTGAGAGGGGTTCTCTGTGCCTCCTGGATTTTGATGCCTGTTTCCTTCCCCACATTAGGGAAGTTCTCTGCTATTATTTGCTCCAATATACCTTCTGCCCCTCTCTCTCTTTCTTCTTCTTCTGGGATCCCAATTATTCTAATGTTGTTTCGTCTTATCGTATCGCTTATCTCTCGAATTCTGCCCTCGTGATCCTGTAGTTGTTTCTCTCTCTTTTTCTCAGCCTCTTTATTTTCCATCATTTGGTCTTCTATATCACTGATTCTCTCTTTTGCCTCATTTATCCTAGCAGTTAGTGCCCCCATTTTTGATTGCACCTCATTAATAGCCTTTTGGATTTCGACTTGGTTAGATTTTCGTTCTTTTATTTCTCCAGAAAGAGTTTCTCTAATAACTTCCACGCTTTTTTCAAGCCCAGCTAGTATCTTTAAAGTCATGATTCTGAACTCTAGGTCCGACATCGTACTAATGTCCGTATTGAGTAGGTCCCTGGCTGACGTACTACCTCTTGTTCTTTTTGCTGAGGTGATTTTTTTCGTGTTGTCATTTTGTCCAGAGGAGAATAGATGAATGAGAGAACAAAATGCTAACAGGTTAACAACGTCCCAGCAAATATACTCTATACAAATCAGAAAAGACCTGAACCCAGGGGAAAAGAAAGGGAAAGAAAGAAAAAAGAAAGAGAAAAGAAAGAAAGAAAAAAAAAAAGAAAACGATTAAAAAAAACAGAACAATACAAAAAAAGCAGAATATGATCAAATATGAGCAGGCTAGTGCATAGATCAGTGCCACACACTAGATTTTGGGCGTATTTTGGTCTGTTAGAAAAAAGTTCCTCCTAAAATTTTAAAGGAAGAAAGACTTACATATGTACAAAATAAGGGCTGATACAATGAAGGGATGGAAGATGACTGTAAAGATGAAAAGTATAAAAGATTTTATAAAAGGAATTGATATGATAAGAAGTTGTTTGAAAAAAGAAAGAAGATTTAAAAAAAAGGGAGAGAATGTGATCAGGCAGGAGACTAGAACAAAGCCATACACTAGTGATTTAGGGTATATTTTGATGTTAGAAGAAACTGTATCTCAAAATTTTAAAGAGAGAGCAACTTATATATATATGCCAAAAATAAGTGTAATTACTATGAAGGGATAAAATATGACTCTAAAAATGAAAAATAAAAAATGTTTTTTTAAAAAAGGGGATTGATAAGATGTTGGTTGAAAAAGAGAAATTAAAAAAACAGTTAAAAAAATTAACTTTGAAAAACTAATGAATCATGGTAAAAAAAAGCCATGAATTCTATGTGCAGTATTCCCCTAGCGCTGGAGTTCTCCCGTTCTCCTTGATCGGTAAACTTGGTCTTGGCTTGCTGGCTGTTCGTGCTGATCTTCTGGGATGGGGCCTGTCGCCGTGGTTCCCAAATGTCTTTGCTGGAGGCGGAATTGCCCCGCCCTTGTCCCAGGTAAGCAAGCTGCTTGGGTTTGCTCTCAGGAGCTTTTGTTCCCTGCCAGCTTTCCCTAAGGCTTTGGAGGATGACAGTGAAAATGGCGGCCTCCCAATCTCCGCCCCAGATGAGGCAAGAACTCGGGGCTCCGCTCCTCAGTGCGCCCCCAGAGAAAAGCAGCCAGTCACTCCCATGTCCCTGCTCTCCGGCTGCACTCCGTGCTCACCCGGCCTGTGACTGACCGTTTCTATCTCTGGCACTCGACCCCGTGTGGAGTCTCCAAACCCAGCAGATCCCCGCGGTGCGTTCCCGCGCCGCTCCTCCCAGGGGAGGAAGGGGAGTTTCCCTGGATCTGCCGCTTGTTGGGTCCCTGCTGGAGGAGCAGTGGCCCGACTGGGCCGCAGATCACAGTTTATGGCCACCCCGAGCTGAGAGCCCGCGCCTCGGCTCCGTCTCTGCAGCCGGCTTCCCCGCTCTATACCCAGGAGCTCTGCCGCACTCAGGCACCCCCGGTCCTTCTGTGACCCCGAGGGTCCTGAGACCATACTGTCCCGCGAGGGTTCCACCTCCCGCTTAGCCACTGGAGCGACGTCCCTCCGCAGAGCCGACTTCTAAAAGTTCCGATTTTGTGCTCCGTGGCTCTATCACTTGCCAGAAGTGGCCAACGGAGGCCCCCTCCCCCGCCATCTATCCTTCCGAATATCGCCTCGGATTCACTTCTCCGCACGTCCTACCTTCCAGTAAGTGGTCGCTTCTCTGTTCAGAGAGTTGTTGCTACTCTCCTCTTCGATCTCCTGTTGAGTTCATAGGTGTTCAGAATGGTTTGATCCCTATTCAGCTGAATTCCTGAGACCAGACGAAATCCAAGTCTCCTACTCCTCCGCCATCTTGCTCCGCCCCCCCCCCCCCCCGACTACCACCAGTCTAATACCCTTCCCAGGGGGAGTATTGGTCCAGACCGGGTTTCACGAATGCACAAATGCCCTCCTTCCCTCCACTGTCTGAATCACCAAGTAGGTTTCCTAGGAGAGTAGAGACAGCAGCATGATGTGGTAGCTAAGAATCTGGGATTTCAACAAGATATGGAAACAACCCAACTGTCCATCGATAGACAAATGGACAAAGAAGTAGTATAAATATATAGTGGTATAGAAGTAGTGGTATAAATATATATATACACACAATGGAATATTACTAAGAGTGGTAGATGCAGGCTGCTAACTATGGAATGAATAAGTCATGGGGATGGAAGTTACAGCATAGGGAATATAATCAGTGGTATTGTAATAGTGTTGCATGGAGACAGATGGTAGTTACACTTTTATAATGTATTTGTCAAATCACTATGGTGTACACCTGAAACTAATATAACATTGAGTCAACTATACTTCAGTTTTTAAAAAAGTACATAAGCAAGATAAAAACATATTATCAAAAATATTACATTGGCCAAAAAAAAAAAAAATCTGGGCTCTGGAATTGACTTGAATTTGAATCCTCAATTGTGCTGTGTGGCCTCAGATAAATTACTTAACCTCACTGAGCCTCGGTCCATTCATATGTACAATGAAATTTATAATACCACATACCTCCCAGGATTGTTGTCAAGATGATGGGAGATGATGCTGTAAAACACACGGCCCAGCACTCAGTGCCCTTGGGGATTCAGTAATGTTATTTGGCATAATTATTACCCACCATGCTGTTAGACAAGTAGAAGGGTCTGGTAGGGATTGGCATCAAGATGCTCCCTCTCTATGGGGCACCTGGGTGGCTCAGTCAGTTAAGCGTCTGACTCTTCATTTTGGCTCAGGTCATGATCTCAGGGTCGTGGGATCGAGCCCCGCATTGGGCTCTGCGCTGAGTGTGGAGTCTGCTGGATATTCTCTCTCTCCCTCTCCCTCTGCCCTTCCTCCCACTCACATGCCCTCTCTATCTCTCTCAAAATAAAATAAATAAAATCTTAAAAAACAAAAGAGGTTCTGTCTCCCAGACTCTGCACATTCTCCAATGCCATCTGTCTCAACAGGACAGCAGAGACATCCTGCTTTTGGAATAGCTGCCACAGGGGTTATGATGGAAAGCACGTACAACTCAGTTGCCTCTCACTGGGGATGGCTGGGATAGGGTCTCTCCCAGAGCCATCTGGGGGTGTAATTTAGATTTTTTTTCTTGCATGTATAGCTTCCACATCTATGCCAGTCCTCTGGAAATGTTGTGATCTGTTGAGTCATTTTTTATTCCTCTCCTACTTAAGCTTGCTGGAGTGGCTGATACGACTGGGCTCCCCGGCTTATAGCGATCTCCTCTGAGCAGACACCACCCTTGCTCAAACTACACGACTTTACCTTAGTCCCTAATCCTCTCTAAGGCACAACCCGGGCAGCTCTGTCTGGAAAGCCTGCCCTGCCCCAGCCCCAGAGGACTGAGCACCAGCTACCATTTCACTCATTTACCCAACCACATGTATCAAGAGTCTGCTATGCATCAAGTATCTCACATCCCAGTGGGAAATGTTATCACTGGGGAGCATGGGATCCATGCTGGGTTAGGAACAACAATAAAAATGATGGTCCTAATGTCATCTAACATTCCTTCAGCCCTTCCCGGGCAGCAGATGTTATTCTAAGCTCTTTAATTCACTTACTTCCCACAACCACATTACTAGACAGATACCAGACATTCCCATTGTACAGATGAGGACATGGAGACACTTACAGGTGAAGCCACTTGCCCAAAGTCTTACACTTTGTAAGTGGCAGGTCAGGACTTGACGTCAAGTGGCCTAGCCCGAGTTCAGCTCTTTACCACTCTGCTATACAGTCTTTGGAAGGTTATTTAGGAACACGCTACAGAGGCACCTAACACAATCTTGGAGGACAAAGGAGGAAGGGAAGGTTGCCTGAGAGCAGTGTTGGCTACCTTGAGTCCCAAAGGATTAATCAGTAGGAGACAGTAGGGTGAAGAAACGGGGAACAACTGTTCTTGGCAGAACAGTTAGGAGCAGCTTGCACCAAGACTTGAAGGGGTGAGAGAGAGCCTGAATCAAGCCCAATCCATTTTCCTGAGCTGTTCTAAACACAATCATTTATGGAGAGTGTAAAAATAAGGAGAATGGGAGGAAGTGACCATTTGTTGTCTGCTTACAACATAGCAGGCATTGCATGAGTTAGGATAAGCAATACCAGCTGCTATAACAAAGGAACCACAACATATTAGAGGCTTACACAATAAGCTTTTATTCTTGCTCATGGAGAGTCCCACATAGAGGTTCTTTGCTGCCATGTGGCCACTTCCCATGTGGTTACTCAGGGCTCCAGGCTCTTCCTGTCTCGTGGCTTGACCATCTCCTAGGGCAAGGGTCAGCAAACTTTCCTATAAAAGCATGATAGTAAATATTTTTGGCTCTGTGCGTCATACAGTCTGTCACAATTGCTTAACTCTTCCATTACAGTGTGAATATGCAGCCATAGATGATACAGAAATGAATGGACGTGACTGTGTGCCAATAAAACTTTACTGACAAGAACAGGCAGCAGGCAGGATGTAGCCCTGTTCTAAGGTATCAGAGCCATCTGCTGGAGCCTCCATCCAGCCAGCGGACAGGGACGCAGTAAGGATCTCACAGAGGTGGTTGTAATAGGCTGGTTTGGAAGTGATGACGTCACTTGTCATGAGCCACAACTTAGTCCCGTGGCCATATTCCATGGCAACTGGGACTGGGAAATGCAGGCCATGTGCCCAGAGGAAAAAGCACAGGGATTTGGTGAATGGACAGCCATCTCTGCCACACGCACTCTACAGGCATTCTTCATTCACCAAGTGGCAGGGAGGTAGGACGAATGTATCAGTAGTCCCAATATACAGCTAAATATGCTGAGGCTCGAAGAGAACTAGACACTGGCTGGGGTCGCAAAGTCAGTGGCAAAGACCTGTCTGCGTTAAACCTGCCAAAGCAGAATTTTGAGGGAGAAGAGAAAGAGACCAGGAACTCAATTGTGGGGGAGGGAAACACTGAAGAAAAAAAAAAAAAAAGAAGCTTCACAATGGAGGATGGGTCTGGGCTCAACTATGCTCAAGCCAAAAACCCAGGTGTCAGCCCTGATTTTGCCCTCTCCCTAACCCAGGACAGCTCCTAGATGCAGGCAGGAGGGGCCTCACACCTCAGAGGACACTGCCCCAGTCTCTCCTGGCTGCCACATTCTGCCACAGAACCCCGAGAAGTCACAGAAGCCGTAGTGTAAACCTGGCCTTCTGGGTCCCGACAAAGAGAGATTTGCCAGGACAGGAGGGCAGTATATATTTTATTCAATGGTCGTGTTAACTTGACACATGGTACGTGGATCTCTGTTGGTGCTCTTGCCTCTGCCCTACCAGCAGGAGGGGGGCCTGTCCTTACCTCCCCACCCCAGCACCATTTCTTAGCCTTGGCAAATTTCATCCCACTATGCCTGAAATATTTCCTAAATCCACCCACTTCATCCTGACTCAACTGCTCCCATGTTAGTCTATACCATCTTCACCTCTGCCTGGACTGGGGCAATGAGCGTCCCAATGAGCCTCCTTGTTTCTCCTGTAGCCCCTCACCGTCCTTGGTCCGCACAGCAGCCAGAACCATTACTGCAAAGTGCAACTCAAACCAGGTTACTCCTCTGTTCAACATCCTCCAGGGGCTGCCTTGTTCTTAATTTATCATCCAGATTCCTTGTCACTGCCACATCTTACATTCATCTCCTGTTCACCTCCTTCATCCCCTACCGTTCCCTCAAGCTCTTGCTACTCTTTCACTAAGCCAAACCTGTTCCTACCTCAGGGCCTTCGCACTTGCTATCCCTTCTGCCAGGAGCCTGATAGCCACATCTTATTATTTCAAATGTGGCTTGCCCAGGGATGCCCGCCCTAACTCCCCATCTGAACACCTCTCTCACCTCATTCCCTTCAAAGCATGGTCACAATCTGAAGGGATCCAGTATATTCTTTGTCTAATTGCTTATTGTCATTCTCCCCCCAGGGGCATGTCAGCTCCAAGAATGCAGGGGTCATGTTTGTCCTTGTCATGCTCTAACACAGACCTTGTACATTTTATTGCCAAGGTTGGGGAAAACCTATGCACACTGATTGTAGGGATGTTGGTGAGTGGGGGGCTTCTGTTTTCATGATCAACCATCTTCCATCTTCAGCGACACTTCGAGGAGCATCCCTGCCAGGATGACCAACTGTCCCAATCTGCCCAGGACAGTCCTGCATCCATCCTGGGACAGACTTCAGTCCCAGGAAAACCAAGATGGCTGGTCACCCCAAGTACAAGACAGCACTTAGAAGCAGAGACACCAAAGCCAGGCCATGTGGCATCCACTGAGCCCCAGCTCCGCCACTCACTCACCAGCTGTGGGACCCTGAGCAATTTACTTAGCACTTTGTGCCTCAGTTTCCCCATTTATAAAATGAGGATAGTAATAGTATCAACCTTATAGGGTTATGGTAGGGATTTAATTGTGTTAACATTCGTAAAGCACCACGTGAAGCAACATGTGAAGTACAACGTACGTAGTAAATCTTCTGTTAAATAAAAAATGTGCAGGCCCCAACCTCTCCCCTCCTCTCGGGGGGAAACACCAAATGAATCAGCAGTCACAAGCCTACAGTTGTTCCCCTCTCCCTGAGAGTGACAGCCCCGAGGTGGCACTTCCTGTCTCTTGCCGGTCCTGCAAAGCAACCCGTTCAAATGTCGACTACCACATGTCACCTGAGTCGACAGAAAGTTGTCCCACCTGGTCATCGCCCAGAAATTATGACACTTTACTGTTGTATGTGGAACATCAGGCCAGGGCCATTTGTAAGTTTTGGCACCTGCCAGTCTCAGCGGAGCAGATGATGGAGAGAAAAAGCCAGGACGGGACCAGGCCTCCATTCCGCTTCCTTGCACAGGCAATTTTCTGCACTGCTTTTCAGCCAAGATACGAGCCAAATACAGCAGACCTCTCCTGTTCCAGGCCCACCCACCCGTGCGGCTTGTGGGGGGGTGTCCCCCAAAAGGGTGTTGAGGTCAACCCCAGCCCAACTCTAAAGGCCTTCTCCCAGGGAGACCCTGGATCCCTTCACTCCTTAAGGAAGGAGGAGATCTCAGTTGGTCCATTCTTTTTTTTTTTTTAAGATTTATTTATTTATTTATTTATTTATTTATTTATTTATTTATTTATTTCACAGAGAGAGAGACAGCGAGACAGGGAACACGAGCAGGGGGAGGGGGAGAAGCAGGCTTCCCACGGAGCAGAGAGCTGGATGTGGGACTCGATCCCAGGACCCTGGGATCATGACCTGAGCCGAAGGCAGACGCTTAACAACTGAGCCACCCAGGTGTCCTTTCAATTGGTCCATTTTGATTGATAGTCAATAACCATAAAAGGTAGTTCTCAAGCCTGGCTGCAATGAAAACGACCTGAGGGATTTTTAGAAAGTACCTACGCTCTGACCTCCTCCCCATACACATGAGTCAGAACATCCTAGGGTAGGGACCCGGCAGTGGGCCTTTTGAAAAGCTCCCCAGGTGATTCAGATGTGCAGTCCTGGGTGATAACCCCCAACACAGATTCTGATTCCGATTAAATGAGCACGTAAAGGGCTGCCCAGGCTGGCTGTGTTATCCCATTTTACTCTCACAAATACCCTAGCAAGATAGGCATCATCCTGGGGTGCCTGGGTGGTTCAGTCCATTAAGCATCCAATTCTTGGTTTTGGCTTAGGTCATGGTCTTGGGGTTGTGGGATCAAGCCCTACGTTGGGCTCCACTCTCAGCGTGGAGCCTGCTTGGGATCCTTTCCCCCTCTCCCTCCCTCTCTGATCCTCCCCCTGCTTGTGCGCACTCTCTCTAAAATAAAATAAATAATATCTTAAAAGAAAAAAAAGATAGGTATCATCCTATTACAATAAACTGAGGCTCAGAGAAAAACTGAGTTGCACAATGCCACACAGTGCAAAATGGCCTCAAAGGCCTTAAAACCCTGTCCTCAGGCTCCACGTTCCTTGAATTCCTATTCCTGGTTGACAATATTCACCTCACTGTTCTTCGGCTTCCTTGCCCTCCCCGTCCCCTTCCATGGAGAGCCAGGTACCATTGTGCCGAGGAGCCAGGAAGCCTGGCATTGAACTCCAGTCCCCCAGCTGTGTGACTTTGTTCGTAACATCTCCTTCTGGGGCTTCAGTGGCCTTAATGCGGGAAAGAGGCTGGGCGGAGCTTGCCACCCAATCAGCAAATCTCATCTCTGGTGTTTTCCCGTGAGCGCATGGGGAGACTACATCTCCCAGCTTCCCTTGCAGTGAGTTGTGATCATGTGACTGGGTTCCGGCCAGTGAAGTGAGCAGAAGTGACCCCACCCAGGAAAGCCTCGCAGGTGAGCGCACCCTCTTCCCTAGCCTACTGACTGGACGGAGTGGATCCGATTCGTCATCTATAAAGTGAGGGTGACAAGGAGGCTCCAGTGAGCTACTGTGAGGGCTGGAGGAGTTGACAGGTCCCACGGGCTTCAGATAATGCATGGTGATCGTTGTAAAGTTGTGATGTATTACAACAGTCCCCCTATTATCCACGGGGATATGTTCCAGACCCCTGTGGATGCTGGAAACCCCAGGTATTACCCGACCCTGTATATACTATGTTTTTTCCTATACACATACACCTGTGATAAAGTTTAATTTATATATTAGACACAGAAAGATTATAGACAATAATAATAAAATAGAGCAATTAGAACAATACACTGCAATATAAGTCACATGAATGTGGTCTCTCTCTTAGTGTCCTGTACTCACCCTTTGTCTTCTTGTGATGATGTGAGATGCTAAAATGTCCATGTGATGAGATGAAGTGACATAGGCATTTTGACGTACTGTTAGGCTGTTGGTGATGATCATATGGCAGGAGGCAGATCATCTGCTTCAAGACCCTGGTTTGACTGCAGGTAACTGAAACCCGCGGAAAGCAAAACCACAGATAAGGGGGAGGACTGCTCTACTATTCTGCTCACCGCCTAAGAGAGGAGCCAGGCTTAGGCACCCCCCCACCCCACCCATCCTTTCCCACTCAGACACATCACCTCTGCAAGGTCAGAGATGAATGTCCTCGTGGCTGGGCTTGGCTTCATAAGAGAGCAAATGAACTTTTCTCCTCCTTCTCCTTCTTCTTCTCCTCCATCTTCTCCTTCTCCTCCTCCCCCTCCCTAATAAGATTGTGAAAGATAATTAATACGATTCTCTAAATGGGTGCTTCTCAGGGAGTGCTCCCCAGACCAGCAGCATAAGCATTACCTGGGAGCTTACTAGAAAGACAAATTCTAGGGCCCCAATGGAGACCCGCTGAATCCGAAACAGTGAGGCTGGGCCAGGCAATCTGTGTTTTAACGGCCTTGAGCACCAGATGATTCTGATGCCTGCAGGAGTTTGAGAAATAAAGGGCCCCCTACTGTGCTGGTCCTGTGAGAAAGCCCCCCTAAGAATGGTATTTTTGTTTCTGGGGGGACACACTAGACCCCGAAGAATGAGTAATGTGTGGCATCAGCCTTTTCTCTCATCTACAAATTGGGTGGCTCAGGAAATATATCAGTTTTTAAAATTTTTTCTTAACCCCCTGAAAATCTCTGACCCTTGCAAGCCAGCACCAAAGCAAATTCAGACCTTCTTGGCCTGCTTCTTTCTGGGGTCGGGCCTGAGTGTCAGGCCGAGATGCCAGTCAGTTTGGGTGGGGTGCATGGGAATCTGTCTCCATGGGTTACCCCCGAGATGCCCGTTCTTCCTGTCCACGTGACCCCTTCAGAAGCAGAAGCTCTTGGTGGCCTCAGAACATGCTCGAGACCCTAGAAACTTCACTGAGGCTGCCTCTGTCACCATAATCCAGAGCTGGAGAATGCAGAGGCCCACAGGGGCTAGGCTGGTCAGGAAAAGGAACCAAGGGGACGGGCTGTGACTCAGCAGCAAGGAGGGGGTGCTGTGGGGGAAGTAGCAAGTTCATGCCAGGCCCACCGGGGGCAGCCTCATGCAAGCACAGGCCCAGTGCTGGCCCTGTCTCCTCTTTCAAGACCAACTACAAATCTGGAAATGAATTTTCAAGAGAAATTTGAAATATACAACCTCTTAGATGTTGGCAACTAAAAAAAGGCATGAGCCAAAACAGGCATAGCTGTGGGCAAGATGCAGCCCAAGGGGGCCCGGGTTGGGGTCTCTGGTCTTAGAGGCAGCCTCTTCCCCAGGGCCTCACTGCCTCCCCAGGGAGACACAGGGCAGCAGAGTCCAGGACTTAATGCTCGGGCCTGGCAGCCCTCTCCCCCACGCCCCTCCCCTGCCCCAGCCAAGTGCAGTCTCTCTGCAGTCTGTGGAGGGGGTCCCCTTCTCCCCCCACTCTTGCTCCAAGATGTTTCTTGGTGCCTCAAATCCCCTGCAGCTTCTAACTTCTCCTAAAAGGGAAGAAAAGCCAAAAAAGACTTATGAGCTATTTCTTCCTCCCCTTCTTCTATATTTCTCCCCTGAGACCACAGCTGCCTGCTTTGATGAGAAGGAAAAGGGGGAACTGGAGGAAAGAGGAACAACAGAAAATATCAAGTCATGTATCAAAATGTGATGCTGCTTCGTGCACAAAAGCAGGTGGGGAGAGGTGGGGGAGGGGACCGGGCAGCCCCACCTGGAATTCAGCCCCTCCTCCTGGAGCCATTCATCTCTGTGGGGCTGGGGCACCGACTGGGTTACCGGATGAGATGGGGTGGTCAGGGGAGGAGGTGACAGTTGAGATGACACCTGTACTTCCTGAAGGGTGGCGAGCCAGAGAACAAGACGATTGACAGATTCAGATCGCCTCTGGCTAAACTGTAGGGGGCGCAAGAGTAGCAGCCAGGACCGGAGAGGAGTTGGGGTTGTCTGGGTGAGGGATGCGGACTAGAGGAGGAACTGGAGACTGGAGCTTGCATGCGAGGCGGATTTTAGAGGTGCTGCTGGTCAGACTCGCTGCTGTTGGGCAAGGAAAGAGAAGAAGGCGTCTGGATGATGCTTTCTTTTTTGCCTGGAGCGTTGTTGACTGTCAAGTTGGGTCATTGAGGCATCTCTTTATTCAACAATGATTCACTGAACACCTGCTGTGCGCCAGGCTCTGGCTAGACCCTGGGGAGCTGCGGAGATCAAGAATACAGGACTGGATGTCCCCAAGGAGCCACCCTAAGTGACCTGGGCTTTCTGTGATCCCCCCAAACTGCAGAGAGGGAGGGTAAGAGGGGGCAGCGTGTCCCCTCCTCCCCCAAAATGAAATATCCCTTCATGGGGTCAGCAGATCTCTACTGAGCACCTACTGTGTGCCGGGCACAGTTCAGCAGTGAACAAGATGGACACGGTCCTTGCTATCATGAGCGCCTAACCTAACCTAACCTACTAAACATCACAGCTTAGCCTCGCCTACCGTAAATGTACGCAGAACACTTACTTTAGCCTGCAGTTGGGCAAAAGCACCCAGCCCAGAGCCTATTTTGTAAATAAGTGTTGACTAGCTCCAGTAATTGAATACTGTCCTGAAAGCGGCAAACAGAAGGCTTATATGGGTACAAGACAACTGTGAGTGTCAGGGGTTGACCCTGGCGATCGCCTGGCCCGCTGCCCCTGCCCCGCATCACACGAGGATGTGCACCCCCTGTCACCAGCCCAGGGGAAAGATCCACAATGAAAACTCCTAGTATGGTTTCTACTAAATATGTATTGCTTTCACGCCTTGGGACAGTTGAAAAATCCTGAGTTGGGCCATGGAACATCGGGATCACAGGTGGAGAGAAGTCCTGAGGAGGAGAGCTCCAGGCAGGGGAAGCTGGTGCCCCAGAGGCCCTGAGGAGGGGCGCACTCAGCACATCCTAGGAGCAGCAAGGAGCCCCAGGGAGCTGGGGTGGCTGGAGGCAGAAGAACAGGAGGGAGGGAGGGCAAGGGGTAATAGGACCCCACTCTGTAGGGCCTTGTAGACGAGGGGGAAGACTTTGGGTTTCACCCTGAGTGCAAAGGGGACTCATCAGAGGGTCCAGCTCACCAGGGACCACCCCCTCAGCTACTCTGCCATCCTCCCACACACATCCCTTGAGTCCTTGAGGGGGCCAGACCCAGCCACCCACAGTCACGGGCTCCTCTGGCTCACCCAGCTCGGCTGCTGTCTTGCTGGGCCGGCAGTGTATGTGATTTATAAGTCCCTCCCCAAGATGGTGTATTTGGTGGCATCTGTTCCATTTTTGTTGCTTCCGGCCAGGGCTCTGGTACTCCTTCACAGATCACATCCCTTCCTCCCTTCCTGGCTAATTCAAACAGCTGGTTACCGCTCACCAATTCCCCGGCTCTAATCGCCAAGGGAAGAATTATAAATAAATGTGTACAAGCAGACAGATGCTGTCATTTAAAAAATCGATCCATCTAGCAAAAATGCCCCACTTAGGACTGAAGTGGCATACTGCAGAGCATGTGTCTTGGTGGCATGTTTTAATGAAATCAGAAAAACAATGGTGAAGCTCGCTAATGGATTCCAAAGGAGCGAAAGGCCAAGGACGGAGGGAGGGACTTTGTGGCTCCAACGTCCAGAACCCAGAGCCAGAAAACAGACACGGGGCTCCACAGCTGTTCCACATATGCGTCTCTCCTTTGTCCTTCTTCCAACTCTGTATGACATCAAGTTGGGCTCATTCAGTATAATTTTGCGAGTCTCAGAAGCAGTCGGCAACCCTCATGTCGTGGCTTCTGGGAACCTCGATCCAGACTGAGATGCCATCCTCTTTGCTATCCTGGGTGCAGAGTTAGGACATCCTCTAGCTTTCCCCGTGGCCAGGTTTGCACTAAGAGGCCACTGGAACCAGAACCAAAGTGGCCACTGTCAGGCCTGGCCCATAAAAATCTCCTGCGTGAGATCTGCCACCTTCTTTCCCACCCATGGACTGAAGGAAGAGGACTTGGAGGCTCCTGCAGAGGGCGGAGCCTTGGCTGGAAGGAGTGTGGGTCCCTGAATGAGTATGAGGAGCAGGGCATCCTGTCCATTTGCATTGAGGTGAGACGAGGCAGAGAAATAAATTTACTGTCTCAGGCCAAAATTTGGGGGAAGTTTTTACTGTAAAAATCCTACCCTGGCTAATACACGATGCGTCCCCAAATCCATCCATCCATCCATTCATTCATTCATTCATTCACTGAGCATCTAATAAAAATAATACCTAATTATCTCCATTGCACATCACAATAATCTCATGTAAGGGATGGCATGAGCCCATTTTTTGGATGGAGAAACTGAGGTTCAGAAGGCTAAGGAACCCGCTGAAAGACAAACAGCCGATAATGAGAGGAACAGTTATCATTTATTGAACACTCACTATGTACCAAACACTGCGCTACATGCCTCATATGTAGTATCTTCTGTATTCCTCAAAAATTCTCATAGATGTTGTTATCAGTCCTATTTTACAGAGGCGGGAAGTAAGTCTTAGAGATATGAGTCAACTTGCTCAAGAGAGGGAGGGAGAAAAGAGGGAAGGAAGGAGAGAGGGAAGGAAGGCAGAGAGGAAGGAGGAAGGAGGGGGGAAGGAAGGAAGGAGGGAGGAAGAAAGTACGATTCACAAGAAGGAGTTTCTAATAATAAGCTAATCACACTGCAACTTAAAATACCAGCTTACCTCTAATCAGGCCAGCCCTAGAGAACTGGAGAGCTACCCTTGCGTGCGTGCATGCACGCGCGCGCGCACACACACACGCACACACCTTTTTTTTAAGATTTTATTTATTTATTTGAGAGAGAGAATGAGATAGAGAGAGAGAGCATGAAAGGGGGGAGGGTCAGAGAGAGAAGCAGGCTCCCCACTGAGCGGGGAGCCTAATGCGGGACTCGATCCCGGGACTCCGGGATCATGACCTGAGCGGAAGGCAGTGGCTTAACCAACTGAGCCACCCAGGCGCCCCTCACACACACACACACACCTTAAAGGTGAAAATGATTACATCAAAATAAAACATATGGTCACCCAAATCTGCATTTATTACATCTAACTGGAAGAGACACAGTCAAGTACGTGAATATTTTAGCAGTTTCCAACATGCAAATCACTGTGCCAAGGCCCAATAACCCACTAATCAGCACACACATGCCCAGCTTTTGGTGCATGGGGTTGGAATGACACTCTGTCTTTTCTTTCACTCTTGGCTGCAGTGTTTGGGTGTTCTCTCATTGCGAGTCAGTTATCATTTGCTTGTGCCTTTAAATAGGACCCCAGGAGCAGAAAGCCTTGAAGAGCCCCCTCTCACCAAGTTTATGCCCATCATTGATGTCTGGAGAACACTATAGGCAAAGGCAAACTATTTGGCTCTAAAATCCAATAGAAAATTCAGATCTTTTTATATAATCTCTGACTAATAAGCTTTAATGAAGAGGTTTTGATGGTTGTTGTTTAAGCCACAGGACACACAGGGAACAAATGGGAATTAACAGAAATTTACTTTCTGGCCAATTCCAATAAAAACCAGAGTTCCCGTGCCGATAGCAAGACAAAAACGCAGTGGTAATATATGCCCAAATGCTACTCATTTGCATCTTTCCACTGAGAATTTTCACCATGTCTGACTATCCCCTAGAAAATTATTCACTATTTTTCTTTGAAGCACTCATTTTTTTTTTTTTTGGGTAGATCTTGCATCATTACGTAAATGAAAAATCCAGTATCACTCACCCTATTTAAAAGTTGTATTAGTCAAGAAAGATTAAGCACTGCAGCAATAATGGTTGCTCCCAAGAGTACAAAGGTTTAACACAGCATAACTGATGTGGGATGACAAAGCCTCAGCAGACGGAGTCATGCCATCCTACGACAGGAAATGACAGAGCTGGAGCATTGCTCATGGGCTTTCAAATCTTCCATGCATAGCCCATTGGCCACAAATAATCACGTGGTTCTCCCTACCTGCAAGGGCACTGGGAAATAGGGGGTGCACATGCGTACTGGTAAGTGGTAAATGTCCTGCTGCAAAGAATAGTTCCCAAGTAAGTAAAATAAAAATAAAACAATATGATTAAGTTCTACCTAGAAGGCTGTGCTATGACAATGCTCTGAGCCAGAACATTACGAAAGAAAAGAAATTCGCAAGCATTATAAATGCGCCAAAGATGTTTACAGCATGAAGCTGAGACTTTCTCCTTGACCCCAACAAAAGGACTAGGAGAGACCTGGGAAGGCAATGGCTATCTCACAGGGGGAACCCAGTGTTATGTAGGGTGTGTCCCTGTATCAGCTGAAACCATCTTCAGGCAAAACCAAACCATGGAAAGAGTTTCTTTGAAGCAAAATAGAAACCGGACGGGGATGAAGGATGTTTTAAGTAAGATAGGAATCCCTGGGCGTGCAACAGCATCACTGATGTGGCGGATGGTACTTTCCAAAAACGATGACACCAGTGGATCGCATCTCATAAGCTCTGACAATGTGACAAGGACAGACCTCTACCAAGAGGGGGAAGAGTCTACATTCTCTCCCCATGATTCTGAGTGGGCCTGTGATTATGACAGAATTAAACTCCATGACTTTGGAGGCTTTGCTAAAAAGGGTGTTACACCCAGCAGCGATGAGTGCACTTGGCATCCAGATCTTGGGTTCTAATACCATTCTCCAAAAATAGGAACCAGGGCTCCTTGCAGAAATACATGTGACAAGCATGGAGCAACTTAGAGTGCCAAAAGGTAAGGAAGTGTGCTCTCGTTCTCTCTCTCTCTCTCTCTCTCTCTCTCTCTCTCACACACACACACACACACACACACACACACACACACACACACACACACACACTGAATGACGGAGGAATGAAAAGGTCATGGAGCCACCCTGAAGAGCTCACCAATGGCCAATGCTGGAAAAATTCAAGCAACAGAATAAATACTATTGGATGATAACCCAAAGTAGAAAATAAATAACCACGAGTCAACATGGATATAAATCAATGACTGCATAAATAAATAAATTGGGAAGAACAGACAAACCTCTCATGGAGAAGAATTCCAAGTAATTTCTGTAGATGCTCTAGCCTCAAGGAGGTGGAGCGTCCCTCCCCACGCCCTAAGTGCAGGCTGCAGAGAGCTAGTGACTTCCCTCCAAAAACTAATTGTGTGGGAAAGGGGGAGGAAAGAGTAATTTTATGGTGGGGACACCTAACAAACATTCTGCAGCCAAGTGATCAAGATCAACATCAACAGGGCACCTGGGTGGCTCAGTCGTTAAGCGTCTGCCTTCGGCTCAGGTCATGATCCCGGAGTCCTGGGATTGAGTCCCACATCGGGCTCCTTGCTCCGCGGGAAGCCTGCTTCTCCCTCTCCCAGTCCCCCTGCTTGTGTTCCTGCTCTCGCTGTGTCTCTCTCTGTCAAATAAATAAATAAAATCTTTAAAAAAAAAAAAGTATCAACATCAACAGTGATCGGTCATGCTGATGGTATGTACCCCAGACACGATGTGTTCAGAAGGGCCCTTCGCCTCTGTAGTCTTTGTCCCCAATACCCATCCCCCAGCGCAATCACGAGAAAAACATCAGAAAGATCCCAACTGAGGGACAGTCTACAAAATGCCTCACTGGCACTCCTGGAAATTGTCAAAGTCATCAATAGCCAGGAAAGTATCAGAAGCTGTCATAGCCCAGGGACATGAGGGACACTCGACAATTCCATCTAGTGTTGTATCCTGGATACTGAGATCTATCCTAGGACAGAAAAAGGACCTTAGGTAAAAACTAAGAAAATCTGAATAAAGGATGGGCTTTAGTTATAAAGTTATAAGAATGTATCCATATTGGTTCATTAATCGTGACAAACGTACCACACTAACCTAAGTTAATAGGAGAAGTGGGGGTGGGGTACCTGGGAACTGGATTATCTCAGAAATCTTTCTGTAAATCTAAAGCTATTCTAAAATCATTTTTTTGTTGTTGTTGTTGTTTTAAGTAATACAGCTTCCTCCTGGTTCTCTCTCTCTTAGGGCACAGACCTGAGGGGCCCTGTACTGACACGTGCAAGCCCCCCTCCCAGGCACCATCCTTTTGAGGAGACCATGCAGCTAGAGATGCCCAGAAAGCCCCAGTGGTCCTAGCCCCCAGAGTCTTCCCAGCCTCCCTGGCCCGGGGGCCAGATGCGCGCAATGGGCCTTTCAGATGTCCCCAGCTCCTGGCCTTCTAGCTGCTCCAGCTGACACCCAACTGGAACATAGACAAGCTGTCCCCACCACGCTCTGCTCAAATTGTAGATTCATGCAGAAAATAAATGTTTTATGAAATCACTAAATGCTGTGCCATTTGGTCATGCAGCATTAGTTAAATGGGACAACCGGTCTACAAACCCGACTCTGGGCATTGATGGCTTTCCTCTACACATCTGTCTTTACTTCTGCTAGGGGCCGGGCAGTGGAAACAGATTCAAAAGAACTGGGCCCTGCTCTTGAAGAACTCTCCCATGAGTGTCAGAAACTGAGCCCCATGAGAGGAAAAACAAACACTGGATCCAAACAAAGGGGTGAATGCAATATTTCTGAGACACAGAGAAGGGAATGAAGGACCCTAAAGGATCCCGGGGATGCCAGAAGAGAGGAGGAAAAAACATTTATTGAGCACCGGATAGGTTTCACTGTTCTAAACGGGTTACAACATTTATATGAAGTAATCCTTCCAATTCACACTATGATGTCATTATAACCACCTGAGAGTTAGGGAAACTGAGTGACAGAGACACGAAGGGATTGCTCAGGGCCTGCCAAGTGGCAGAGATAGATGTGAAGGTTCTCGGTTTTCTGACCTATAAAATGAAGGTATTGCATAAGATGCCCGCCAAGGATCGTTCTGCCTCTGAGGCTTCAGTTATGTGTGGTTATTTGCCTGCCCAGCATCTGTTCCTTTTCTTCCAGTAACAGCACCCCAACTTCTATAAGCAGAACTGTCCAACCTCCACTCTCAGTCAAGAGGGGAAACACACCCAGTCTCAGCCAGTGGCAGAATCACATCCACCTTTACACAGAGACTGGCTCAGGCAAAAGCAGAGAGACTCAAACCAGGCCGATGAGAGTCTTCTTGGGGTCTTTTGCCAGAATTCTAGGAAAGAGGCACTGTACGTCCTCCAGAGTTGCCAAACCTAGGATGTACACTTGGAGCTGTCAGGGGCTATCATAAGAAGAAAGTTGGCCTGGAAATAAAACCAGTTCAAAGGAAAAGAGAGGCCAAGCAATGAGGCAACATCATCTGAGCACCTAGGTTCAGCCCTGCCTGATTCACAAGAACTGGACCCTGCTCTTGAAGAACTCTCCTGTGAGTGTCAGAAACTGAGCCCCACAAGAGGGAAAACAAATGCTGGATCCAAGCAAAGGGGTGAATGCAGTATTTCTGAGACACAGAGAAGGGAATGAAGGACCCTAAGGGATCCCGGGGATGCCAGAAGAGAGAAGGAAAAAATTCCAATCCTTGGAATTTTCTGTCCTATGAGTCAATAAATGTGATCGTTTAAGTTGGATTTCTGCAATTTATAATGGAAAGATGTCAAATGCAATTCAGTACAATGATTTGTGCTAGGGTTTGTGTCCTTATTTTTATTCCCCTTATTGGTGTTAAATTCATAAAATGTGCCTTTTTCATCTTTGCAGCTTTACCCCCAGCCCCACCAGTGTCTAAGAGTGCCTGGAATGTAGGAGGGCTCAGGAAAGTATTTGTGGAGTTGCACGGATGGGCATCACTGGCCACTTTGATCCAAAGCTCCTCTGGCTCTTCCGCTAGAGGTAAGCCCCGTGGAGGTCTGAGGTACCCGAGCTTTGATCTGAGCTTCCTGCAGTTTCTTCAAAGAGACAGGACTAGAGGATTGGAACATGGGCAGGACAGCAAGTCAACACAATAGTTAAAGAGCGTGGGCTTTGAAATCAGACTTATCTGGGACCATATCTTTCCCTACATGTTACAGGCTATGTGATCTTGGGCGGGTTACTGCACAAGCTTCCTTAGTCTCCTCTAAAACTCTAATGGAGTTTTAGTATCAATGTCTTCAGGACCACAGGTGAAGATAAGATGAGACAATGTATACATAAATCACCCAGCTCAAGGTAAACCCTCAAGAAATGGCAAGTACTTCGATTATCAAGAACAATCCTACTCCTAATCCCAACGACGATGATGGTGTTGGTCCTCCCACCCCCACAGGCCCCATGGAAAATCAGCTAAGCGTGAGGACAGGACCACACTGCCGTTCCTCTTCCGTCTGCTTCATCCTTAGAAGCATTAACGCACCAGGCTAGGAGCAGCTCCCAGAAAGCTCCTGCAGCTGGGGGTCAGCAGGGCCGAGGCTAGGCTGCTCCTGGCGAGGCTGGGATGCCCTTTCAGCAGGGTCCAGTATGGCCAGGACTGGAATGATCTGTAAGGAGCAGAGCCCAGGCTGTTCCCCCTCAAGACAGCCCAGAGTGTCAAGTTCCCCCCATCCCCCCGCCCCTGCTTTCATTCTGGACCAAAATTTCTGCAGGAAGAAACTCACCCCTCCTGCAGATGGGCTGTTTTCTTTGTCTGGAACACCCTCTCCCCGTGGCAAGGCATCTGAATTACTTGTCTTCCCATTATTTAGTGGGGTGGGAAATGGCTTGGTGGAGACAGCTTGTCTCTGCTCCGCAATGTCCAGGGTTCAGCTGGGAAGACTCCTAAGGCTGGGGCTAGACTCTCCCGGTGGCTTGATCCCTCCGCACCTCGTGCCTGGGTTGGACGATTCAAACACTCGGCCTCGGGGTGGTCAGGCCTCTCATACAATAGCCCCAGGCTCCTGAGAGCTCCAGTGAACAAAGCAGAAGCCGCCTCGCTTCCTGTGACCCAGTCCCAAAGTTCCATAGCATCCCCCCTGCCCTACTCTATCAGCCAAAGTGATCCCAAGCCCACAGACTCTAAGGAGAGGCACACACTGTACCTCTCAATGGGAGGAGTGCCAAGGGCCTGTGGACATTCTTTAAAACTGCCACTCTCCTCCCTATCCTCGATCTGAACCTGTGACATGAGTTTGTGGCTGCCTATGCCTCACCCGCCAGGACACTCCTCACAGTTAACGGTTATTTCTCACACCTCTGCCTGGCGTCTCCTGCAGCCTGTGGGCAGCGAAAACCTCACTCAGACCCTGTCACTCCTGGGCCCTGAATTCTCCACAAGCTCCCTCTTGATTCACAGTAAAAGCCTAAACCCTGATGACAGCCAGAGCAGTCCCATACAATTTGGCCCCCGCTTATCTCTCTGACCGCGTGGGTTTCCCATGCCCCCACTGACTCCCAGGACTCAGACACCCCAGCCTCTGCACGCTTCCTTCTGCCTTGAAACTCTCTTCCTGTCTCTCACTTCCTTCAGGTGTCTGCTCAGAGGTCACCTTGTCAGAGAAGTCTCTGCTGTGTAAAATAGCAGCCCCCCCTCCTATGCACACCTGGCATCACCTGGTTCTCCTTCCTCTGCTTCATTTATAAGTTAGACACCTGAGCACGCATGCCTCTTGCAATCCAAGTGGTGGATTATCTTTCCTTACCCACCTTGAATCTGACTCGCCATATGACTTACTTTGGCCAATAGCACCTGACTTGGTTTAGCCAACAGAAGTGCTTTGTGCCACTGAGGCGTCTCAGCCTCAAGGGCCTCGCAGTTCCCATCCCCTCTCATGGACCCCACCACCATTGTGGGACTGAGCCCAGGCTTGTCTGGTGCATAATGAGTGACCCCTAGTCCAGTTATCCCCCTTGCTCTGGCCAACCCCCAGCTGACCACCAGACACTTGAGTAAGGCCATCTTCACACGAGCAAGCCACGTCAAGAACAACTGAGTCAGACGCAGGTGACCAAACCACCCAGATCTCTGTAGTCTTAATGTTTTAAGTTATCCGGTTTGGGGACGGTTTGTTATGCAGCATTATTTGTAGTGATGGGTAACTGATACACGCACTTAGCCCAGTGCCTACATGGAATATGTGCTTAATAAATATTTGCAACACAAATGAATCAATGAATGAAAAAGAGGAAAATGTGTGTCCTGTTGGTCATGATCACTCCAACACTGAGCACAGTGCTTGGCATGTATTGTGGGATGGATGAGGAGAGGGTGACTGGTCCTATTATCCAGCCAAAGCAAACAAACAAAAAACCCTCTGGCTTTCAAGGGCTTAGGAGAAAAAAATCTCCTGGGACACATGGAAGAAGGGAAAGTAGTAGTCTTTAGTCTCTAAGGGAGCAATGCTTGAGTCTGTCCTGACCAGGATCTTTGGGCTGGCTGTGGCCTAGGCAGTGGTCTGTACGAGAATCCAAAGAAATATCGGTGGAGAAGGGTCTGTGCAACAGCAGGAGAGAGGACACAGCCTGGCCGTGAGGCTCTGGGCCTCTCCCTCAGGTCGGCTTGACGCAGCTTCCAGAACCCTCTACCACCTGCTCCACCCACCGATCCGGACATCTGTGAGCCCCAGAGCTACCTCTCTCAAAATGCAGTTACCATCTGCCTCTAAGTTGTCCAGACAGCTAATGAAAATGCAGAACCCTGAGCCTAACTCCAGAACTGCTATACCGAAAACTCCAGGGGCAGTTGTGGCCAAGAGCCTGGATTTCAAGAAGTTCCACACTGCCCTATGGGGCCTGTGGATGCAGGTTGGAACATAGGGATTCTGGAACAGACTAGGAAATAGAGGGTGGAGATGTATAGCTCTCTTATCAATCCTCACCACCACAGGGGATATAGTTTCTCATACCCATTTCATGGAGGAGAACACTGAGGCTCAGAGAGGTAGTAAGTGTTCCAGGCTGCCTGACTTCCTATCAGACTTTTCATTTCCATCCCAGCGGCATCCACTCAACAAAACACTTTGGCTTTTGTCTTCCTACTCTTTCAAGGTCATTTCAGGCTACTAGCTCCTTGCTGAGGTGGTAATGCTTAAGGAGAAGGAAGGCACCCAGTGAAGGCTGGATAAGTGAACAGAAGATTCAGTATGGCGGGGAGGTTTTCACATGGTCTTTAAGCAACTGGAGTCAATTAAATGTCTCTTCTGTGGCCAAACTGAATGTTGTTTTCCAGCTTAGAGTTTTGTTTGTATGTGTGTGTTTTATATAAATTTGGTAATTAAGCCACAAATGTTCCCAGCACACTTGGATATATTTAAATTACAGGCTGCTCATCAAACGGTGAAAATTCACAAACATGGACATAAACGGTGCCTTTTGTTGGTTCCCTGCATTCTCTCAGCACTCAAAGGGTTCTGTCAGCTTGATGGCCAATTCCAAGGCTGCCAGGGACAAGGGGAGGTGGGGGGCGGGGTGGGAATTGGCAATGACACACAGGAAGTGAAGTCCCACCGTGAAAGACTGTGGTTCTTTTTTTTTTTACGAAAATATTTCATTGGTGCCTATAATTCATCTCAACAAGCCAGTTTTGAAAACATAAGCTGGCAAAAGGGATGTTTGTCTCCGCCTGGCTGGCAGCGATCCCTACTCACTGGGATGGGCCAGAACCCCATTCTTGATCACTGTGGAAGAGAATCAGGGGGTCTTGTGTTCACATCTCTTTTGACCCTTTGCTGTGGGGCATGTTTGGGCTCCTAGGGGTCCAGTGTTCACCCTCCTGTAGTCTCTGCCCACCCACTATGTAACAAAAAATAAAACTGGAAGTAGTAAAGGCAGACTTACTTGCGAGCATGATTGCAAGGCGGGAGGGGTCTACTGTCCTGGAGAGAGAGCTATAACCATAAGGTCTGCAAGCATTTTCAGGGTTAGGCAAAAAGATTTTTTTTTTCTTCTTTAGGTTGCAGAAAAGAACTAGGAAGTGGGATGACATGGTGGCATAATGGAACAGTAGGTCAGAGAATATTCTGCCCTGTTTTTAGGAGGGGCTGTCTGCTCCCTTAGGCCTAGGGTGGGCCAAAATTCAGGGGGTGGAGGCAGGAGAGAATTTAACCAAATTTGGTTAAGAAGCATTTTGCTCGGATTGGTTACTGGGGACAAGCAGTTCAACTAATCACTTATAAGGCAAAGAATGGGAATTTGGAGGGTCTGTGTCTGGCCTTGCCATAGGTAAACAGGGCGGGGCGTCCATGCGTCTTCCCTTAGTCCCATGGAAAAGGGAGTTCTTTGCAGCAAGCTGTTTTCTGGAACACAAAAGGGTGAAGGGAATTCCTTCAAGCTTCACTGTTTTCTAGGAACACAGGGCTCAGGCAAAATTCAATGTCACCACTCAACTGGTGATAATAGTTAATCTATGAATTTAGTATTTTTTTAAAGAGTTTTTGTAATTAATTTATTTGAGAGAGAGAGAGCATGAGAGCAGGAGGAGGGACAGAGGCAGAGGGAGAGAAAGAATCTCAAGCGGACTCTGCACTGACCGCAGAGTCTGATGCGGGGCTTGATCTCACCACCCTGAGATCATGACCTGAGCCGAAATCAAGAGTCGGAAGAGTCAGACGCTCAACTGACTGAGCTACCCAGGCGCCCCATGAGTTTAATATTTTAAAGTGCTTTGAAAGTACAAGGTTTGTAGTAAATGCTCAATAAGTATTTGTCAATCTCCCTTACCTGTGAGATCCTCCAGGGCAGGGGCTGAGCTCACTTGCCGTTTTCTTTGATGCTAGCACACTACCTAGAACCCACTGATCTGCTGAATGGGCCTTGAGCAAGCCCCAGTCTCATCTATAAGACATAGTAATCTCCACCTAATAGGGTTCTTAAGATAATTACATAGTACCAAGGAGTTTCAGGGCCCCAGAAAATGCCTGACACGTCCCTGGTGAGCAGTGACAAAGACCCTCTCCTTGAACTAACTTTAGCAGGCTCTTCTGAATCCCTTTTCTCTAACTAGGCCTTGACCTTGGGCGCTGTCCTTGGCTTGTTGAGTCCAGTTTCAGTAAGAATCCTTTGGGTCACTTCAGCAAAAATCCCCCATCTCTGATATCTGATCAAATTCCTTATTCTCTACCCTTGATATCTTATCACTCTGGCCTGTGTAGTTGGTTTAGTAGAATTCCCCTTACCCCTCATGTGTCCTCTTAGTAATTTCCCATCCACTGACCTAGACCCTGCTCCTTGGCTATAAATCTGCACTTGTCTGTTATATTTCTAGTTGTGCCCCACGTCTCCCTATCATGAGCCCCCGTTGCAGCAGTATGTAGTCAGTCTGCCTTAGCACCTTTGACGGGAGTCATGATTTTTTTTTTTTTTTTTATAACCAGCAAATGAATTCCCTTCCCTTTCCTCCTTGGACTCCTGACCCAGTATGAGCAGAACTTTCTCCTGAGTCTGTTCAAGCCTTCAAAAGGCCTGAGTCCCTGGCGGCCACAGGTAGTGTGCTCAAAACCAAAACCCTCAGGGATGCCCACACCACTCAGGGTCAGGGCAGCACCGGCAGGAATGATTCCGGCCTCCCCACTGAAACCCAGGACCTTCTCACACCCACGAGCCGTGGATGCAGCGCTTGGGGGTTCAAATTTAGGATCTGTGACTTTCCTGAAGCACAAGGATTTGGCCACTTTATTTCGCTGGGCGTTAGCTGACCTCTCCGTAAACCAGGAAAACGAATCATGTTAACTGTACGGTTCAGATGAAATGGCGGATGCGAAGCTGACTAGCCCACGAAGTTATCAGAGCTGAGGAACTCGCAGGTGTGCCCGACTTGGGACGAGAAACCGAGGAAAAGGCCCCCACCTGGCTTGCCGCCACCACCCACAGGCTTTCGGAAACAGGACTGGGAGAGGCCGCGGCATCGATCACTCGGCGCTCGGCTAAGCACTCCGTGCTGATCAGACGAGCACTGAGCGATCGATACCTCGGCAAAGCCTGACTACTCGGAGAAGGCGAGGGCCGGAGTGTTCCGACCAAACGAAACAGGTTGTCGCCAGCCTCCGGGCGACTCGACACAGCCCAAACTCGAGACAGGTGAGCTTGAGCAACTCCAGAGGGCGGGCGGCTCTGGCTCTGTTGAAGCGGAGGGTAGGACTGCGCAGGCGCTGTGTTTAAAGACGAAGCGGGGGGGGGAAAAAAAGACGGCCTCGCGCGTGCGCCTTGGAAAGCCCCGGGGCAGCGCTCCAAAGTAGCGAAAGTGGGGTGTGAACGGGGAGGGAAAACAAAGCCAGCGCATGCGCGCTGAGAAGGCCGTTTAGCGGCTCCAGCTTTCTGCGCTGGCGGGGGGGGGAGGGGGAGGGTAGACCCCCGCGCGTGAGTGATGTTCGCTCTACGCCTGTAATTTCGTTTTGCGCATGCGTAAAGCCAGCTCAGCTGGTGTGGGCCTGCGCAGTCCTTGGCGGGGGGGGGGTGTCCCCGTCGGTGCAACCGTAGTGCGCCTGCGCGAATTTTTATTTCCTTCGTGACGGTACCGGCAGGTGTCTTCATGCTGTGGCTCTCGGACCGAACCTCTTTGTCACCGGCCTGGAGGGGGGCCGGCTACAAACCGAATGTAGGCCGCGAGCAGTGAAGTCCCAGGAAGGGAAGGGGTGTGAGGCCTCGCGTGGAGTGTTGGTGTGGGGGACCTGAAGGAGAGGGATTTCTAGTTTGACAGGAGTTAACGCTGAGCATCGGTGTCGCGCTCTGCACCTCGCGTTAGAATCCAGCAGAGGTAAGTTACCGTGCTCAGCAGCCCCAAGGTCAGGGGGTCGGCAGGTGTTGGGGCCACGCCGACGGCCCGAACCCGAGACAGCGTGGCCCTTGGAATGCCAGACTTCACTTTTGCGCCCGTGAATAAAGCTTTCCAAATATTTTCAAACCTCTCTGGAAAGTTGTACGAAGCTCCCTAGAAAGCTCTTGTTTTTTGCACAACTTTCGTGGAATAGTGCCACGATAAAATTGGAGAGATTTCGGGGCGCCTGGGTGGCTCAGTCGTTAAGCGTCTGCCTTCGGCTCAGGTCATGATCCCGGGGTCCTGGGATGGAGCCCCCATCAGGCTCCCTGCTCCGTGGGAAGCCTGCTTCTCCCTCTCCCACTCCCCCTGCTTGTGTTCCCTCTCTCGCTGTGTTTGTGTCAAATAAATAAATGAAATCTTTAAAAAATTGGAGAGGTTTCAAAACTAACTGGGTAGCCTGTTTCCAGAAAGCCGGATAGAGGCTTCTATTCCGGAAGGCACCGGTGGGAGGCTTATGACCAGCATGCCGCTTTCGGGGCTGTCTCGGGTCAGCCTGAGACCTTTGTGGGGCTCTTGGCGGGGGGCCGCTTTCATAAGGCCCACCTGATACTCTCTGTGAATCCCGGTGAGATTGTCCAAGAAGCCATTTCTCCCAACCAGTTTAAAGACTACTCTGGGAGCTGCTTTAGGTTTTTAAAGATAATTAAAGAGAATTCTGGGATGACAATGGTGGCTTCCTTAGGAGGCTTTCTTTTGTAACCAACAGAAGCCACTTGGGCTGTTCACTAACGAAAGACCAGCTTACTTAAATAATGTGCTCTATCTGAATGGTGAATTTAGGAAGTCGGGCCCAGAGTCCATGCCGACTGTCTTATATAGCCTATACTGGGCTCCTCTGTGTTTAATACAACCAACAAGAAGCCTTTCATGAAGTTCGCATTAGGTTGATTTACAAAGCCCAAACAAAAGCCACTCGGAGAGGTTAGTTCCTAGAACCTTTATGTGACCCCCATGCCAAGAATATCCTTTCGTGCATCAACAAAAAGGCCTTTTATAAGAGAAGCTAAGACACAGTCCACTGAGAAGCTATTTTATGCAATCTGTTCCTTACCTTCCCCTGAAAGCTGTCTCATGTCATGAAACCAGTACATGTGGCGCTCTGAAAGGTCAGTTTACAAAGTCAGGAAACAAGAGCACTCCGCTCTTTCTGTACCTGACACCTGCACCCTCACTTCCTTCAAAAAAAAAGCCTTCTATGACCAACAAGTCTCTAGGCTGATAGCTGTGGAGTTCTAGGAGACTGACTTTAATGTGATGATATAGGGCCCCTCAGGCTTTTTCATAATTAGGGTGACCATAGGTCTCAGTTGGCTTGGAATAACCCTAATTTCTGACTTGTCCAGTCCTAAATATTAAATATTTAGGTATATTAAATACTGGAAACTGAAATTTGCGTATATACAAAAGAAAGTTACTAAGAGCACTCCCAGTACTCAGCTTGTGTAAAATGAAATTCCTACTTACAGAAATGAGAGTTCCAAGCAATGAAAAACAACATTGGAGAAAATGATGAGAATAAAAAATTTTATAAGAGAAAAATTTTATACCAAGCCAAAAAAAAGGGGGAGTGGGTCCTATATATAGCATCCTGGTTTGTCAGAGATACTCTGTAGTTAACTTTCCTATACCTGACCACCAGAAGCCTGTTTATACCACCTCTGCTTATTCCCTTTCCTTGTATGTGGAACTCTGGGAGGCCAATTTGAAGACCAGTCTACAGCACCACTCTGAAAGACTTTCACACAGTTTATTTTTGACTCCCTTCTCTGGAAAGCTGTTGAGCATAACCTGTTATAAAAGGCAATTCAGTGAGCAGCTCTGGGAAGCCAGTCAATAAAGCCAGGCCACAAGGCTACTCTGGCTGATGCCTTCCTCTGGAAAACTGTTTAATATAATTATCAAGAAGCCTTTTTCATCAGACCAGTACATGGGGGATGCTAGAAGGCTGATTTGTAAAGCCAGGACTTGAGGCCATTTAGAGAGGGGTTTCATGTTGCCTATACCCCACCTTCAGTGGAGGGGCAGATCGAATGGCTGGGTGTGCAGGCCACTGCTTACAGCCCACATGAGGCCACCTGCTCTGGAAGATAGTTTCATACAGTCAGCAAGAAGGTGTCTGACCCAGCCAGTGAAGGCCATTTCTCCCTTGAGGCCACGTTCCACGGTAACAGGAGCTAATGGAAGGGTTTTTTGGTAGAACATATCCTGGTTCCTGTTCTGAAGACACCATGGGAGATAGAGTGCTTTGTAAAATAAGACAAAGCCTGGGTTTCATCTGGCCCCCAGACAAGGGCCCAATGTGTAGGCAAGCCCGTTTTTGAAACCGTTCATTAGTCCTTTGGAAGACTGTTTCACGTAGTAGGATGTGGCTCCTCCCCCAAAGGCTGTCTGATATGGCAACCATTTAAAAGGCAAACGTTCTGAGAAGCCGTAAGATTAAGATTACTCAGATAATGACCAGGCTGTCACCTCCCCATGCATAGTTGCTTCATGCTGCCAACATAAGGTCTTCTGGGAGGCTAGTGGTTTTGGGTTTGTTTTTGTTTTTTTAAGATTTTTAAGTAATCTGTACATCCAACGTGGGGCTCAGACTCACAACCCCGAGATCAAGAGTCCCATACTCCACTGACTGAGCCAGTCAGGTGCCAGGGAGGCTAGTGTTTTAAGATAAATCGTGAAGCCCTTTGGGAGGCCGTTCAAGAGGCTAATACGGAGTCAATCTGAAAAATCATTTTGAAAACAAACTCAGAGCTATCCTGAAACGCCCTCCTCTGGAAGACTTTGTCATATAGTGTTACCATTAAGTATCTCTGGAGACCTTTTTCTAAGGCCATTCATCGAGGAACTCTAGACAAGAAATTAATTACTAAAGCTACTTTAGGTGGCTAAGAGGAGACTGTTTTGTGCAGGCCCTCTCCCAGAAGGCTATTTCACATGGCCATCTATAGCAGGCCCTGTCCGAAGCCAGTTTGCAAAGCCACCCATAGGCTGCCTGAGGAGGCTGGTTTATGGAGACCAAACACAAGGCCGCCTTGGGAAGCCAGCTTGTGAAGTAGCCCACGAGGCCACCTGTAGACATTTGCTTTGTAAGGCCTTTTGTGAGCTCTATGAAGGGCTGTTTGGTGAGGTCAGTTTGCAAAGTCCGTAATCTGCATCCCAGGGAACCAGTTGATGGCCCCTTTAAAATTGTCTGGTACGCCATTTTTTAAGGGCACTAAGAGACCAGTTTACAAAGCTGGTACATAAGGTTCCAGTGGAAGCCATTTTTATAGTAAAGCAAATAAATAGGTGGTCTACGGGAAGGCGCTTTTTTTTTATTTCTTTTATTGTTATGTTAATCACCATACATTACATCATTAGTTTTTTATTGATGAATTAGTCTACTTTATTTTGCATTTTTCCATGTACAGTGTGAGAAACTGATAGTTTTGTTTTTTTATTGTTATGTTAATCACCATACATTACATAATTAGTTTGATGTAGTGTTCCATGATTCATTGTTTGTGCATAACACCCAGTGGTCCATGCAGAAGGTGCCCTCTTTAGTACCCATCACCAGGCTAACCCATCCCCCAGCCCTCTCCCCTCTAGAACCCTCAGTTTGTTTTTCAGGATCCATCGTCTCTCATGGTTCGTCTCCCCCCTCCAATTTACTCCCCTTCATTCATCCCCTCCTGCTATCTTCTTCTTTTTTTTTTCTTAACATATATTGCATCATTGTTTCAGAGGTACAGATCTGATTCAAAGGTCTTGCACAATTTACAGCACTCACCATAGCAAATACCCTCCCCAATGTCTATGACCCAGCCACCTCATCCCTCCCACCCCGCCACCACTCCAGCAACCCTCTGTTTGTTTCCTGAGATTAAGAATTCCTCATATCAGTGAGGTCATATGATACATGTCTTTCTCTGATTGACTTATTTCGCTCAGCATAACACCCTCCAGTTCCATCCACGTCGTTGCAAATGGCAAAATCTCATTCCTTTTGATGGCTGCATAATATTCCATTGAGTATATATACACCACATCTTCTTTATCTATTCATTTGTCGATGGACATCTTGGCTCTTTCCACAGTTTGACTTTGTGGACATTGCTGCTATAAACATTGGGGTGCACGTACCCCTTCGGATCCCTACATTTGTATCTTTGGGGTAAATACCCAGTAGTGCAATTGCGGAATCGTATGGTAGCTCTATTTTCAACTGTTTGAGGAACCTCCATACTGTTTTGCAGAGGGGTTGCTCCAGCTTGCATTCCCACGAACAGTGTAGGAGGGTTCTCCTTTCTCCAGATCCCCGCCAACATCTGTCGTTCCCTGACTTGTTAATTTTAGCCATTCTGACTGGTGTGAGGTGGATCTCATTGAGGTTTTGATTTGGATTTCCCTGATGCCGAGCAATGTTCAGCACTTTATCATGTGTCTGTTGGCCATTTGGATGTCTTCTTTGGGAAAATGTCTGTTCGTGTCTTCTGCCCATTTCTTGGTTCGATTATTTGTTCTTTGGTGTTGAGTTTGATAAGTTCTTTATAGATTTTGGATACTAGCCCTTTATCTGATATGTCATTTGCAAAAATTATCTCCCATTCTGTCGGTTGTCTTTTGGTTTTGTGGACTGTTTCTTTTGCTGTACAAAAGCTTTTTATCTTGATGCAATCCCAGTACTTCATTTTTGCCCTTGCTTCCCTTGCCTTTGGCAATGTTTGTAGGAAGAAGTTTCTGTGGCTGAGGTCGAAGAGGTTGCTGCCTGTGTTCTCCTTTAGGATTTTGATGGACTCCTGCCTCACGTTTAGGTCTTTCAACCATTTGGAGTCTATTTTTGTGTGTGGTGTAAAGAAATAGTCCAGTTTCATTCTTCTGCATGTGGCTGTCCAATTTTCCCAACACCATTTGTTGAAGAGACTGTCTTTTTTCCATTGGACATTCTTTCCTGCTTTGTCAAAGATGAGTTGACCATAGAGTTGAGGGTCCATCTCTGGGCTCTCTATTCTGTTCCATTGATCTATGTGTCTGTTTTTGTGCCAATACCATACTGTCTTGATGATGACAGCTTTGTAATAGAGCTGGAAGTCCGGAATTGTGATGCTGCCAGCTTTGCTTTTCTTCTTCAACATTCCTCTGGCTATTCGGATCTCTACTGGTTTCATACAAATTTTAGGATTATTTGTTTCATTTCTTTGAAAAAACTGGATGGTATTTTGATGGGGATTGCATTGAATGTGTAGATTGCTCTAGGTAGCATTGACATCTTCACAATGTTTGTTCTTCCAGTCCATGAGCATGGAATGTTTTTCCATTTCTTTGTGTCTTCCTCAATTTCTTTCATCAGTATTTTATAGTTTTCTGAGTATGGATCTTTTGCCTCTTTGGTTAGATTTATTCCTAGGTATCTTATGGTTTTGGGTGCAGTTGTAAATGGGACCGACTCCTTGATTTGTCTCTCTTCTGTCTTGTTGTTGGTGTATAGGAATGCCACTGATTTCTGTGCACTGATTTTAAATCCTGCCACTTGACTGAATTCCTGTATGAGTTCTAGCAGTTTTGGGGTGGAGTCTTTTGGGTTTTCCACATAAAGTATCATATCATCTGCAAAGAGTGAGAGT
Organism: Eumetopias jubatus; assembly: GCF_037043125.1. Classification (NCBI taxonomy): domain Eukaryota; kingdom Metazoa; phylum Chordata; class Mammalia; order Carnivora; family Otariidae; genus Eumetopias; species Eumetopias jubatus. The sequence continues at coordinate 92,383,114 of NW_028274818.1, forward strand.
TTGACTTCCTCTTTGCCGATTTGGATGCCTTTGATTTCTTTTTGTTGTCTGATTGCTGTGGCAAGGACTTCTAATACTACGTTGAATAGCAGTGGTGATAGTGGACATCCCTGCCGCGTTCCTGACCTTAGGGGGAAAGCTCTCAGCTTTTCCCCATTGAGAATGATATTGGCTATAGGTTTTTCATAGATGGCTTTTATGATATTGAGGTATGTACCCTCTATCCCTATACTCTGAAGAGTTTTGATTAAGAAAGGATGCTGTACTTTGTCAAATGCTTTTTCTGCATCTATTTGAGAGGATCATATGATTTTTGTTCTTTCTTTTGTTAATATACTGTATCGCGTTGATTGATTTGCGGATGTTGAACCAACCTTGCAGCCCAGGGATAAATCCCACTTGGTCATGGTGAATAATCGTTTTAATGTACTTTTGGATCCTATTGGCTAGTATTTTGGTGAGAATTTTTGCATCCATGTTCATCAAGGATATTGGTCTGTAATTCTCCTTTTTGATGGGATCTTTGTCTGGTTTTGGGATCAAGGTAATGGTAGCCTCATAAAATGAGTTTGGAAGTTTCCCTTCCATTTCTATTTTTTGGAACAGTTTCAGGAAAATAGGTATTAATTCTTCTTTAAATGTCTGATAGAATTCCCCTGGAGAGCCATCTGGCCCTGGACTTTTGTTTCTTGGGAGATTTTTGATGACTGCTTCCATTTCCTTAGTGGTTATGAGTCTCTTTAGGTTTTCTATTTCTTCCTGGTTCAATTTTGGTAGTTGATACCTCTCTAGGAATGCATCCATTTCCTCCAGGTTATCTAATTTGCTGGCATAGAGTTGCTCATAATATGTTCTTATAATTGTTTGTATTTCTTTGGTGTTGGTTGTGATCTCTCCTCTTTCATTCATGATTTTGTTGATTTGGGTCATTTCTCTTTTCTTTTGGATAAGTCTGGCCAGGGGTTTAACAATCTTGTTAATTCTTTCAAAGAACAGGCTCCTAGTTTCGTTGATCTGTTCTACTGTTCTTTTGGTTTCTAGTTCATTGATTTCTGCTCTGATATTTATTATTTTTCTACTCCTGCTGGGTTTAAGCTTTATTTGCTGGTTTTTCTCTAGCTCTTTTAGGTGTAGAGTTAGGTTGTGTATTTGAGACCTTTCTTGTTTCTTGAGAAAGGCTTGTATTGCTATATACTTTCCTCTCAGGACTGCCTTTGCTGTATCCCAAAGATTTTGAACAGTTGTGTTTTCATTTTCATTGGTTTCCATGAATTTTTTTAATTCTTCTTTAATTTCCTGGTTGACCCATTCATTCTTTAGTAGGATGCTCTTTAGCCTCCATGTATTTGAGTTCTTTCCGACTTTCCTCTTGTGATTGAGTTCTAGTTTCAAAGCATTGTGGAATGAAAATATGTGGGAATAATCCCAATCTTTTGGTACCAGTTGAGACCTGATTTGTGGCCTAGGATGTGATCTATTCTGGAGAATGTTCCATGGCCACTAGAGAAGAATGTGTATTCTGTTGCTTTGGGATGGAATATTCTGAATATGTCTGTGAAGTCCATTTGGTCCAGTGTGTCATTGAAAGTCTTTATTTCCTTGTTGATCTTTTGCTTAGATGATCTGTCCATTTCAGTGAGGGGGGTGTTAAAGTCCCCCACTATTACTGTATTGTTGTCAATATGTTTCTTTGCTTTTCTTATTAATTGCCTTATATAATTGGCTACTCCCGTGTTAGGGGCATAGATATTTACATTTGTCAGATCTTCTTATTGGATAGACCCTTTAAGTAGGATATAGTGTCCTTCCTCATCTCTTATTACAGTCTTTGTTTTAAAATCTAATCTGTCTCATATAAGGATTGCCACCCCAGCTTTCTTTTGGTGTCCATTAGCATGGTAAATGGTTTTCCACCCCCTCACTTTCAATCTGGGGGTGTCTTTGGGTCTAAAATGAGTCTCTTGCAGACAGCCTATGGATGGGTCTTGTTTTTTAATCCAATCTGATAGCCTGTGTCTTTTGATTGGGGCATTTAGCCCATTTACATTCAGGGTAACTATTGAAAGATATGAATTTTGTGCCATTTACTGCCTGTAAGGTGACTGTTACTGTATATTGTCTGTGTTCCTTTCTGGTCTATGCTGCTTTTAGGCTCTCTCTTTGCTTAGAGTACCCCTTTCAATATTTCTTGGAGGGCTGGTTTCGTGTTTGCAAATTCCTTTAGTTTTTGTTTGTCCTGGAAGCTTTTTATCTCTCCTTCTATTTTCAATGACAGCCGAGCTGGATATAGTGTTCTTGGCTGCATATTTTTCTTGTTTATTGCCCTGAAGATATGATGCCAGTCCTTTCTGGCCTGCCAGGTCTCTGTGGATAGGTCTGTTGCCAATCTAACGTTTCTACTATTATAGGTTACATATCTCTTCTCCCGAGCTGCTTTCAAGATTTTCTCTTTGTCTCTGAGACTCATGAGTTTTACTATTAGATGTCGGGGTGTTAACCTATTTTTATTGATTTTGAGAGGGGTTCTCTGTGCCTCCTGGATTTTGATGCCTGTTTCCTTCCCCACATTAGGGAAGTTCTCTGCTATAATTTGCTCCAATATACCTTCTGCCCCTCTCTCTCTTTCTTCTTCTGGGATCCCAATTATTCTAATGTTTCGTCTTACTGTATCGCTTATCTCTCGAATCTGCCCTTTTGATCCAGTAGTTGTTTATCTCTCTTTTTCTCAGCTTCTTTATTTTCCATCATTTGGTCTTCTATATCGCTAATTCTCTCTTCTGTCTCATTTATCCTAGCAGTTAGTGTCCCCATTTTTGATTGCACCTCATTAATAGCCTTTTTGATTTCGATTTGGTTAGAGTTTAGTTCTTTTATTTCTCCAGGAAGGGTTTCTCTAATAACCTCCATGCTTTTTTCAAGCCCAGCTAGTATCTTTAAAATCATGATTCTGAACTCTAGGTCCGACATCGTACTAATGTCTGTATTTAGTAGGTCCCTGGCAGATGGTACTACCTCTTTTTCATTTTGTTGAGGTGATTTTTTTCGTCTTGTCATTTTGTCCAGAGGAGAATAGATGAATGAGAGGACAAAATGCTAACAGGTTAACAACGTCCTCAGAAAATATACTCTGAACAAATCAGAAAAGACCTGAAACCAGGGGAAAAGAAAGGGAAAGAAAGAGAAAAAAAAAAGGAAAAGATAAAAACAAACAAAACAGAACAAAACAAAAAAAAACAGAATATGATTAAATATGATCAGGCTGGTGCATAGATCAGTGCCACACACTAGATTTTGGGTGTATTTTGGTCTATTAGAAGAAAGTGCCTCCTAAAGTTTTAAAGAAAGAAAGACTTATATATGTACAAAATAAGGGTTGATACAATGAAGGGATGGAGTATGACTGTAAAGATGAAAATTATAAAAGATTTTATAAAAGGAATTGATAAGTTGTTTGAAAAAAGAAAGATTTAAAAAAAAAAAAAAGGGGGGAGAGAATGTGATCAGGCAGGAGACTAGAACAAAGCCATACCCTAGTGATTTAGGGTATATTTTGATCTGTTAGAAGAAACTATCTCAAAATTTTAAAGAGAGAACAACTTATATATATATGCCAAAAATAAGGGTAACTACTATGAAGGGATAGAATATGACTCTAAAAATGAAAAATAAAAACATTTTTTAAAGGGATTGATAAGATGTTGGTTGAAAAAGGGACGAAGAAAAATTAAAAAAAAAAACATTAAAAAAAATTAACTTTGAAAGACTAATGAATCATGGTAAAAAAGCCATGAATTCTCTGTGCAGTATTCCCCTAGCGCTGGAGTTCTCCCGTTCTCCTTGATCGGTAAACTTGGTCTTGGCTGGCTGTTCGTGCTGATCTTCTGGGGGAAGGGCCTGTTGCCGTGGTTCCCAAATGTCTTTGCCAGAGGCGGAATTGCCCCGCCCTTGTCGGTCGGGCTAAGCAATCTGCTCGGGTTTGCTCTGGGAGCTTTTGTTCCCTGCAAGCTCTCGGTACAGCTTTGGAGGATGAGAGTGAAAATGGTGGCCTCCCAATCTCTGCCTGGAGGAGCCGAGAACTCGGGGCCCCGCTCCTCAGTGCGTCCCCAGAGAAAAGCAAATACTCCCATCTCCCAGGTCTCCGGCCGCATTCCGTGCTCACCCGGCCTGTGACTGAGCGTTTCTATCTCTGGCACCCGACCCTGTGTGGAGTCTCCAAACCCAGCAGATCCCTGCTGTGTGCTCCCGCACCGCTCCTCCCAGGGGAGGAAGGGGAGTCTCCCCGGATCTGCCGCTTGTTGGGTCCCTGCTGGAGGAGCAGTGGCCCGACTGTCACCGATCACAGTTTATGGCATCCCCGAGCTGAGAGCCCGCGCCTCAGCTCCGTCTCTGCAGCCGGCTTCCCTGCTCTGATACCCAGGAGCTCTGCCGCACTCAGGCACCCCCGGTCTTTCTGTGACCCCGAGGGTCCTGAGACCACACTGTCCCGCGAGGGTTCCCCACCCCGCTTAGCCACTGGAGCGATATCCCTCAGCGGAGCCGACTTCTAAAATTTCCGATTTTGTGCTCCGTGGCTCTATCACTTGCCAGAAGCAGCCGGCGGGCTCCACCCCCCCGCCATCTATCCTCTCGAATATTGCCTCAGATTCACTTCTCCACACATCCTACTTTCTAGTAAGTGGTCGCTTTTCTGTTCAGAGAGTTGTTGCTATTCTTTTCCTTGATCTCCTGTTGAGTTCATAGGTGTTCAGAATGGTTTGATCCCTATCCAGCTGAATTCCTGAGACCAGATGAAATCCAGGTCTCCTACACCTCCGCCACCTTGCTCCGGTTGGGCACAGGGAGCCTTTTTTATAGACCTTTGTGAGAAGCCAGGGTATGAAGCCTCTGAGGTCTTTTGGATACCTGAGACTTCTCGAGGTTGCTTCATAAGACACATGTGTCACTCTGAGGGGGATGAGCCACGAAGCCACCGAGGGAGACCAGTTGATGGGCTCACATGCATTTTTGTGGGTGGGTAGTAGATATGGCCACGCTGGAAGGTTGGACTGTGAAGCCCTCCCAAGAAGGCTGTTCATTAGGCCAACACAAGAGATTTACAAATCTTCTAGGAGGCCAGAGCTAGAAATCATCCTGGCAGGCGAGGGCCAGGCCACTCGAGGCTCTCAGTCCCATCATTCATTGGAGGGCCCGCTGGGAGGGATACCCCTTGTGCACCAAGGACCAAGCTAGGAGACAAAGGTCCAAAAACGGATTCAGTCCTCACCCCCGAAGCCAAAGAGTGTTCTGCATAACACTACCACGTACTGTGTAGTTTTGGACAAGTTGCTTAATCTCCCAAATCTTTGTTCATATCTGTAAGACCACACATCATGAAATTAGGAGGAATATATTAGGTAATCTACATAAAACATGGAACATTGACACGGCACATAGGAAAGTCACTTCATTTTTCCCTGGACTTTAGTTCCTTCATCAGCAGAAGAGGATGGGTTTGTGGGGAGAATGATCACATACTTCCCTATCCACTTAACGGCCCCAAGAGGTACAAATCAAAGGAGAGGGAGAGGAAAGGTGGGGGAACTGTGGAAAGACGGCAGGACTGAGAACAACTCTATGGTATTGCTGTAGCTTGAGGACACACCCAGGAAGAGGTACTTCAAACATAATGACACACAAGAAAGATGGGTCCTTCTGTGAAGTGATGGGATTTTCTCATCTGTTAAGTGGGAATAATAACTCCTCCTTTACAGATTTTTCTTGAGTTAAGCAACCCGGACTCCCAGCTTCATCATGGGCTGGCTGGAGATGGCATGGCTCCGTTCCTTCACCTGTAAGATCATGGAAGTGGGGGCCAGACGGCCTGAGTTTTAAATCTCTGGATCACCTCTTCCCAGCCGAGTGCTTTGGACAAGTCATTTAACTTCTCTGCTTTAGCTTCCTTACCTGTGAAATGGGGATGATGATACTTTGTTAGAGTTTCTGTAAGAATTAAAAAGCCCCTGGAGCATACCTGGCTTACAGTAAATACCCCAGTATGTTCTTGGTGTCACAAGGTCATTATGAGAGTTGGTGAGGTAATCATGCAATACTGTCAGTATTCTACTTGCTGTTACTCATGAGTTGGGGAGAAATGAGCAAACATGGAGCCCAGAGGTAGGGATGGGGCTGTCCAGCCTACCTTTAGGGACCATACCTCTAGCATTCATATGTCTTCACTTCCCTGTCTACTGCTGACTTCTTCATACACATTGGTACTAAAGGAAGCCATGCTTTTTCTTCCTGTTCTATTGGGTGAGTTACAGTTGAGTCCCAGAGGGTCAGGGAAATCTGGATAGGGGTGTTTATTAGTTATCTACTGCTGTACAACAGATCACCATAAACTTAGTTGCTTAAAACAACACATATTAGTTTCTTTGGGTCAAGAGTCTGGGTGTGGCTTAGATGGGTCCTGTGCGGCAGCAACCTCTTTGACCTCAGCCACAGCAACTTCTTCCTAGAAACATCGCCAAAGGCAAGGGAAGCAAGGGCAAAAGTGAACTATTGAGACCTCATCAGGATAAAAAGCTTTTGCACAGCAAAAGAAACAGTCTACAAAACCAAAAGACAAGCGACAGAATGGGAGAAAATATTTGCAAATGACATATCAGATAAAGGGCTAGTATCCAAAATCTATAAAGAACTTCTTAAACTCAACACCCAAAGAACAAATGATCCAATCAAGAAATGGGCAGAAGACATGAACAGACATTTTTCCAAAGAAGACATCCAAATGGCCAACAGACATGAAAAAGTGCTCCACATCACTCGGCATCAGGGAAATCCAAATCAAAACCTCAATGAGATACCACCTCACACCAGTCAGAATGGCAAAAATTAACAAGTCAGGAAATGACAGATGTTGGCGGGGATGTGGAGAAAGGGGAACCCTCTTACACTGTTGGTGGGAATGCAAGCTGGTGCAACTACTCTGGAAAACAGTATGGAGGTTCCTCAGTTGAAAATAGAGCTACCATATGATCCCGCATTTGCACGAAGGTTGCTATTTCTTGGCATCCAATTAGATAGGGGATATTAACAGCTGTTAGTACACCTAGCGCATAGCGGCACGGGTGAGTAATCGATTGCGGGCAATTATGAACCCGCTAGAACCTACTCACATATTAGTACTTCTGCATTAGGACCGGCCTGCCATCCATATAGAATGCCACCAAAAGCACCAACTATGATGTTTGTCCTTTCTCTGTAGGTTTTATGTATTTCCAGGTTTCTTCCTGCAAAGTTAAGATCTCATCCTTCAGGAGCCTTCACTGAGTGCCTACTGTGAGCCAGACTCCAGGGAAACGTAGAGAAATGAGACCTGTTCTTGCCCTGGAGAAGCTCCCTAGCTAGCATCAGAGAGACAGACATGTAGGCCGGTACTCAGAGTACATTTGGGACAAGAGCAGTTAAAGAAAGTCAAGAGCTATTCCAACACAAAATGCTGTCAGAGGGTCTTGGCAGGTTTCCCATAGGGGATCATTGAGGGTCGGCCTTAAATGTTGGATAGGAGTTTGCCAGAGAGGCGGGGTGTCAGAGGCATTCCAGACAAGGGCAGTACCTGTTCCTCTCTGAGCAAACATTTATCCGGTGCCCACGGCGAGCCTGGTCTTGTGCCAGGCCCCCAATGTAGCAGTGACCCCAGACAGACGAGGGCCCTGCACGCAGAGTTTATGTCCAGCCGAAGAAGGCCACTGTAGAATCATGACCCATGGGATGCTGTCAGAAAGGACACATGTGAGAAACTGTGGGAACCTGGAAGGGAGGAAGTCTGTGTGGTCTCTCTGTCTGGAAAATAACTTTATATAGTTTTTACTTGTATATTTTATCGCTTTTTAATTTTTTAATTATTTTATTTTTTTCATCATGATAAGTGCACTCCTTAATCCCCATCACCTATTTCACCCATCCCTCCCTCCACTCCCCTCTGGTAACTATCAGTTTGTTCTTTTTAGTTAAGAGTCTGCTCCTTGGTTTCTCTCTCTCTCTTCTCTCTCTTCCTTTGCTCATTTGCTTTGTTTCTTAAATATCACATGAGTGAGATCATATGATAATTGTCTTTCTCTGACTTATTTCACTTAGCATTATACTCTCTAGCTCCATCCACATCATTGCAAATGGCAAGATTTCATTTTTTATGGTTGAGTAATATTCTGTCTCTCTCTCTCTCTCTCTCTCTCACACACACACACACACACACACACACACACACACACACACACACACACACACACACTACATCATATCACATCTTTATCCATTCATCAATCGATGGACACGTGAGCTGCTTCCATAGGTCCCCTGTTGTAAATAATGCTGCAATAAACAGGGATGCATGTATTCCTTTAGTGTTTTTGTATTTTGGGGGTAGATACCCAGGAGTATGATTACTAGGTTGTAGGGTAGTTCTATTTTTAATTTTTTGAGGAAGCTCCATACTCTTTTCCAGGGTGGCTGTACCAGTTTGCATTCCCACCAACATGGAAATGGACGAGGGTTCCCCTTTCTCCACATCCTCACCCACACTTGTTGTTTCTTGTGTTGTTGATCTTAGCCATTCTGACAGGTTGAGGTGAAATCTCATTGTAGTTTCGATTTGCATTTCCCTGATGATGAGGGATATTGAGCATCTTTTCATGTGTCTGCTGGCCGTCTGGATGTCTTCTTTTGGAGAAATGACTGTTCATGTCTTCTGCCCAATTTTGAATTGGGTTATTTGTTTTTTGAGTGTTGAGTTGTGTCGGTTCTTTATGGATTTTGGATCCTAACCCTTTTTGGATATGTCATTTGTAAATATCTGCTCCCGTTCCATAGATTGCGTTTTAATATATATCTTTTAAACTCTCAGTGGTTGACATTTTGGCCACTGGATGTCATCACAGATCTAGCTCCCCACCGGTCCCAGTTTGATTTTATGAAAATCTACAAATGTGCATATTTAGGTGTGCAGCACGGTGTTTTGCTCTAACTGTTCTTTCTTTCCCCACCACCTTTATCAGGCTAGGCTGGCAGAGGGCCCGATGGCCGAAGACAACCGAGAGCCCCCGGCAGGAGCCGGCACCCTCCGAGAGGCCCTCCGGGCGCTCCTGCCCCACAGGAAGGAGGAGCTGGTGCCAGAGCTCGGGGAGAAGGTAGAGCGCAGCGTGGTGCAGCTCCTGTGTGAGGCCGCTGAGCTGTTCTGCGGGGGCCGCCGGAGCGAGTGTCTGCAGGCCAGTGAGGCCATCCTGGACTACTCCTGGGAGAAACTCAACACGGGCCCGTGGCAGGACGTCCACAAGGACTGGCGCCGCGTCTACGCCTTCGGCTGCCTCCTGAAGGCAGTGTGTCTGTTCGAGGAGCCTGGGGATTCCGCCGCAGTGGCCGCGGCCCTGAAGGCCTGTGACATGGGCCTGCTGATGGGGGCGGCCATCCATGGGGACATCCTCATTAAAGTCGCCGCTGTCCTCCAGGCTCACCTCCCCTCAGCAAAGAGGCCCGGCCCAGGCCTGGCCGAGGAGCAGCCCAGCATGAAGGTATCTAGGTGGGATTGTTGCCTGCCACACCTTACATGCCCCCCACAGCCCTGTTTTTTCTAGAAGGGAGGAGTCAGCTGTCCCCAGGGTTGAGACCTCACAGCGTGCTGACCTCTGGCAGAAAATAGAATCTTGGTGGATTTAGAAATGGAACAGCCTGGTCTGTTTTCTCAGTTTTCCCCTCCACTTTCTGCAAAAGCAGTGCCCTTTCAGGAGAGAGGGAGGGTGGAGGCTCTGTGGCCGCCGAGAGCGGCAGCTCAAAGGGCTCGTGTGGGCCAGAGCTGTGGGCAGCTGTAGCCTGCGCCTTCCGGCCTGTTCTTGGTCAGCTTGCTGAAGTGTCACCCACTTTCCCGGCTGCCTCGCTCTTGGTGCTGCAGAGTTGGGGTGAGCTGCTACCTCCAGCAGCCTCCTGGTCCCATGGCTGGTTGGTCCCGCCCTTGAGGTCCTGGCATGGGGGGGTTCTTGGTACTTGGGGGTGCGAAGCACACCGCGCAGAGCTGAGGGCGGCGGCAGACAGGGTGTCAGGCCCCAGCGCTGGTGTGCAGCCCTCAGCCGCGATACCTCTGAGCATGTCTGGTTGCCAGGAGGAAATAGGTCTGTGACACAGGCATGTGGGAAAATGTTCCATCTCACCTGTGGTTTAAAAAAAAAAAAAAAAAGGCAAGAACGGGGAGGCAGGCATTGTTGGCTGTGAAATCCTCAAAGGAGGTTTCCTGTGATAGCCGGTGCTGCCGAGGACGCCAGGGGGCCACAGGCATGGCGTGTTGGTTGACCTTTCAGGGGGCAGGGCAGACATGCCTGTGCCCTTGGACCCAGGGGTTGCACTTCTCTTTCCCACGCCAAGTCTGTCCCAAGGGAACATGGAGGTGGCCCTGCACCCAAGGTGGTGCTTCCGGCGTGGGCAGCGTTGGGCAGTGTGTGTAGCTGAAGGGGGAGAGCTCATGCTCTGGAGTCGGCCTGCTGGAGTCGGCCAAGGGTCTGGGCCCCTCAGTGTCCCCATTCCCGGGCCTATAAAGGGGGGGTTTGCTCGGCGGCTCTCTGGAGCCCAGGTGGTGGTCCAGATGTGCCAGGCGCTGAGGGTACGATACGGAAGGGCCCGTTCTCCTGGAGCCTGGGTTCTAGGAGGCTGTAGAAGTACGTCTTCTCTCGCACGGTGAGAAAGGTGGGGAGGCAGCTTCGCTCACATAGGGTGGTCAGGGAGGCATCTTTGATGAGGGCAGGTGTGACAACCAAAGCAGAGGGTATATAGGCCGAGAACAGGCACGTGGGAGGCCTCGCGCCCGGCTTGCAGGGACAGAGGGAGCGGACCCCCCCACCCACCGGTGATCCTGGGCACTCTACGTGGGAGGTCTCCTCTCCCAATAACGTGACAGGTGAGGAAACTGAGGCCCGAGGGAGTGACTGGCTCAGGTCACTTGGCTGACAGGTGGTTGAGGAAGTTCTGGCGCAGGGGCTCCCATGACCTTGCCGGGGCTATGACCTGCTTTAGCTGGGCTGCCCGTCCCGCACATCCCTGCCGGGCGCCAGAAGCTGGGCCAGGAACACATCACGGGACAGGGTCCTTTGACACCAGATGGCGTTTGGGGTGGTGACTTTTCCTCTCTTGTGGAGTTTCTGTATGTTCTTTTTAAAAGCGAACAGACCCTTGAACTGGTAAAGAAAAAAGTCTGGGTGTCTCCAGCATGAAAAGGAGGAGGGGGACGCAGGGACAGTGCCAACGCGTACGGCACTGTCATCAGTAACGGAGTCAGCTAGCCTGCGGGGACGCAGACGCCCAGCCCAGTGCCTCAGATGGTAACTTCTCGGCGCTTTGATTTTAAACAGAAAGCGAGGGACGACTGTGTTTCGGTTCCGGATGTGGCATCGGAGAGACTGGTCCCCCGGCTTCGCTGTCCGTCCCTCCAGCATTTCAGGAAGCAGTTTCTGGTTCCCGGGAGGCCTGTGATCCTGGAAGGCGTGGCAGACCAGTGGCCGTGCATGACGAAGTGGAGGTGGGTGGCTCTGCCCGATCCAGCCCCCCACCCCCACCCGGGGACTCCCCGATTCCATCTCCCTTCGTCCCAAGGAAATGCAGCCTTGCATGCGTGTCCCGACCGTGCCTGCATAGATCACTAGGGGTTAACCGGGGATTACAGGTGCAGTGCTCCAAGTTCGTGGCAGAGATGGAAAGGTCCATACTTCCACAGCTTACTGCTCTAAGCAGGTTCTAGTGAGTGCTCGCCTTGTGCGGCGTGAAGTCTGTTAAAGCCATTTTGCTTGATCTGAGGTGTTCCCTGGACCTTCCCAGGGCCCTGAGGCCTAAGAGCAGAAGTAAGAACCCGAGACACGGCCCCTCCCCTGCAGGCAGGTCTCCTGGGCTTGCTTCCTCCTCCCATCTGCTCAGATTCATGGTGGTGACAGCAGGTCGGGCTGCTGAGCGGTGGCTGGCATGCCGAAGCTGCGGAAAGGAGCAGGGGTCTCTGAGGACGACAGATTGGCTCCCCTGTCTCCTGTGGTTCGTGGACGGAGTAGTTCCTGCCAAGGCCGTGTGAAGAGTACCGGCCGCAGGGGCCACCGTCCCGCAAATGTTCATTACGGGTCTTACTACGGGCCAGCCGCCATGATCGGCTCGTGCCGTGTTTTCTTTCTCTGTCCTCCCAGTTCCCATCCCATGGGACAGGTACCATCATCACCCTAGCTTACCAGTGGGCAGAAGTCCCCGGCCGGCCACGGGCAGGGCCAGGCTGCCCGAGCTCAGAAGCCAGCGGCCCTGCTGTGCTGTCTGCTGTTTGCTCAGACGTCTCTGAGCTCAGAGACAAGGTGAGCAGAGAGAGAACTGGGACGCTTTCGGCCAGCCCGGCGATAGAACCGCCCAGCGAGAAGCTTGGCAAACCAGCCTCACTGGATCTCTCTGCAAAGCCATGTGGCGCCGGTGGGCATGTCACCCCACATGTCGGTGCCCGAGTGCCCCCCGCCGGTGAAGAGGGGGTAACAGTAGTCTCTCCCCTTGGGGCTGTGTGGAGACCAGAGGAGACCAGCGTGGCCGAGTGCCCGGCAGGTCTTAGCCAAAGCGACAGTGGTGACTGTACGCATCTGTCTCCTAGTTTGGAGTATATCCAAGACATTGCCGGCTGCCGAACTGTCCCGGTGGAAGTCGGTTCCAGGTACACGGACGAGGACTGGTCGCAGACGCTCATGACGGTCAATGAGTTCATCAGCAGATACGTCAGGAGTGAGGTATGTCCTTGTGCCTCCTCCCCTGCAGTGTTTACGGTGGGAGCTTGCAGGACATCTGGGCGCTGTAGGACGAGGGTCTGGAGGGGCTGGTAGGGGGGCCAGAGTGAGGAAGGCCAGCTGCAAGGCACGCGGAACGCTGACTCATTTCAGGTCTTTTTTTTTTTTTTTTTTTTGGTACAATTCAGTGGTTGGTTGGTTGGTTTTTTAGTGTCTTTTTAAGATTTTGCACCCATCCCCACTATCTAATTCCAGAACATTCTCATCACTCCCCAAGAAATGCCATAGCCATGAGCAGTCACTTCCTCTTCTGCTACAGACAACCCCTAATCTGCTTTATGTTTCCATGGATTTCCCAATACTGGACTTGGTATAGAAACGGAATTGGACAGTCTGTGGTCTGTGTCCGGCTGCTGTCGGCACTATGCTCTCGGGGTTCCCTGCTGTGGCTGGGTAATATCCTGGGGTGTAGACACTCCGCATTTTGTTTATTGTCAGCTGATGGCTGGTCAGGTGGTCTACACTGGCTGGTGTGAAAAGCGCCACTGGGAACGTTCCCATCCAAGTTTCTCCGTGTGGATGTCTGTTTTCGTTCCTCTCGGGTATATACTAGATGCAGAATCGCTGGGTCACAAAATGTTTGACCATTTTGAGGAACTGCCAGATGGTTTCCAAAAGCAGCTGCACTGTGTTCTCATGTCAGATTATTCACAGTAAAGGCCGGGGGTGGCTTCCCCTTCCTGAGGCCCAAACCGTTCCTCTGGGCTCAGAAGGGAAGCCTGCACGCGGCGCATGGACCCTTACGGGGAGGGGACGTCCACCCAGCCTCTGCAGTCCGTCCCAGCCGTCTTCCTGGCCCGGAGAGCAGAGCCCTTCCCGAGGGGGGTCGGGGAATTTCAAATCCATGGTCTGCGATTGTTCCACACACTTTCTAGCAACTCACACCCAAAGCAGCCCCAGGCCCAGCCCTTGGAAAGTTCTGATCGTTTCATCTGGGTCTGCTGTAGTCCAAGGGCCCCGGGGGGTGACCATGCTGGCTGATAGTTTGAAACACGGAAGAGTAAACCACAGAAAGCTCTGAGCGCAGCATGGTCAGCACCTGGCTAACCTGAGTTAGCGTCTTTGGGCCAGAATCCCCGTGACAGCAGAGATCACACAGATCCGGCCCTGCCCGCCACAGAACCCCAGGTCTGGCTTGTTGTAACTTTTCAAGTCATCAAGAAGAGAAGGGAGTGAGGGAGAGGGCTGGAAGCAGAGAAAGTCTTGAGGGATTCTAGAGAGAAGCCTCCATCTCCTTCAACATACTAGTTTGGAGTATATCCAAGACATTGCCGGCTGCCGAACTGTCCCGGCAGAAGTTGGTTCCAGGTACACGGACGAGGACTGGTCGCAGACGCTCATGACGGTCAATGAGTTCATCAGCAGAGCCCAGGAGACCCAGGCCGGCTGGGCTGTGGCTATGGTTGGGGGGACTGGCAGCCAGCCTCCCGCATGCTCCACCCCCAGTGGCCCTTCCAGAGCCTGCGCTACCTCCTAAGAAGGCCTGGAACCTTGTGGAGCGCAGTTTGTAAGGCACCGATCTTTCCATCTGTCTGATGGCAGAGATGTTCACAAAATGATCATCTCTGGGGAATGCAGCTGGGATGTAGGAAATGGGTGCTCACAGTTGTGCTGGAAAGTCAGTACGTGGTTAATTTTGGGAAAATAAGCTGGCAGAAGCTACTACAATTTAAAATGCAGACACTCCTTGACTCAGTTGTTCTATTTTTGGGAGGACATAAATATAAGGACCAGAATATTAGGCTGTTTATGGAAACACTGGCTAAATAACCTGACTGTCCACCAGCAGGGGGTGATTGAATTCATGGGGTACCCTGCCTATAAAACATGTATCCGTCAAAAAAAAAAAAAATGAGGCAGATCTGTACGTACTCACCTGAGGAGATACTCGTGAGGTTGTCATTAAATGAAATGGATTTCCAAGTAATACATATGATATGATTCTATTTTTATTTATAAAAGAAATCCTCATGGGTGTACAGCCTCTTCATTTTCATGGGGGGAAACTGAGCCTGGGGCATCCCTACAGAGGCGGCCCAGCGCTGCCCGCAAGAGGGAGAGCATCGCTGATGTTTGCCCCTGGGGCACAGAGGGGCCCAAGGGGGACGGGACGCAGTGGCTGGGGCACACCCAGTGCTGAGAGTGAGCGGAACAGCACCCGGAAGGTGCTCCTTACGGCTAACCAGGCTTTTTCTGTGTCGCTTCCGGTTTTCCTTCCACGGATTAGTCAAAGGACGTCGGGTACCTTGCGCAGCACCAGCTCTTTGACCAGGTAAGTCTGAGACCACGCTCCTCTGTCCTTGATCCTGCCACCTTCTCCCACCTCCCCTCATGGGCTCTGAGCCCCAGAGGGCCGGAAAGGCTCTAGCAGCCTCTTGGGCCACCCACGGGGGTGGCGCCCATGTCCCCCTCACCAGAGGGCAGCAGCTGGCGAGCGGGAGACTGGGCGTACCGACCCCAGGGCCCCAAGCCTGGGATGGGGGTGGTGAGGAGCCCACGGCATCGGAGGGAGGTGGCCCCAGCGAAGTGGGAGCAGGTGTGGTCGGACATGGAGGAATGGGTCCTGGGGAGCCGAGTGAGGGCAGCAGGCTCTGACCCGACCCGGAAAGAGCAGGTCACTGCTGTCCTTGACTGTGGGTTTTCCGGGGGTGTTCCCGGCACCGTCCTTAGTCCATCTCAGTTGTCAGCTCACTCCTGGCAAGGGTCGGGTTCAGTTCCTCTGGGTCCCCAGCCCTGGTTGGCCAGACTGAAGACCCTCAGGACAGACTGCTTGAAGGCTGAAGGCTGAGGGGGTCTCGGGCTGGGGCTGAGAGGAGGAGCGGTGCCCAGCCAGGCCGGAGGCAGGAGGACATTGCAGGGAGAGGCGCCTCATGCACCAAGGCTTAGGGGCGCACTCTGGAGCAGGCTCCCTGTGCTGGGTGCGTCCACCTGCCTGAGAGGGTGCATCCAGAAGAGCAGAGCGAGAAGGCAAAGAGGGAGGCTGGGCCCCAGCTGAGCAAGCCTTGAAGGTCAGACCAAGAACTTGGATTTATCTGCAAGGCAGCGGGGAGCCCTGGGAGGTTTCTGAGCAGTAGGGTCCCAGTAAGAGGAGGTATTCCAGGGAGATCCATCAGGAGAGCCCAGGGTGGGGGCGGGGCAGAAGTCCTGCTCTGGCTTTCTCCATCACCGTCACCAGTCAGCCCTAAGAAGGGAGCATGACAGGGTGGCCCCACCAGTGCTCCCAGAGCTGACAGAAATGCAGGATGGCTCCCAGCCCCCAACCCCGGCAGCGCGTGTCCCGTGCACCTGTCACCCGGGGCCCCGAGCACACGGTGAGCAGGGGAGCTCACTCAAGACGCGCTCGTGGGACCCGGGGAGCTGCCTGGCTGCGGGGAAGTGAGAAAGCGAGGATGCGCAGCGGACAGAGGGAGATCTGCTCTGGTGAGGACAGGAGATGCCCCAGAAGATGAACAGCGCTTGTGCGTGGTCACACAGTGTGCGGTTTTTCCTATTCTCTGCAGTTTGCAAAGCATCTAGAACGAGCCCGTATGCTCATCATCATGAGAAAAAATAGACTTTATTTTTAAATGTAGACACAACGAGGGAACAAAGTGAAGTGGAACCTGATGGCCTTCCGAGTTTTCAGAGCCATCTGGTTAGGCTGAAACAACCTGACAGCTTATCCTGGGGAGGTCATTGAACAGTTTCCTTCTGTCCACCCCCCTGCCCTGCCCCCCCACTCACTTCACTCTGTCCTGGGAGCAGGGGGCCGGAATGCTGCCCTGGGCCTGGGCTTCCTGTGAGCCCCTCTGCACCCTGCTCTGGGCCCGGCCCTGGGGGGACAGGGTAAGGAAGAGCTGCCCCTCCCACCCCAGTGGACCTGAAATCCAAGTACATCAGCTGGTGATGAGCGCCCCCAGGAGAAGAACAGGCAGCCTTGTGGCGGTGGCTCCAGGGAGCCAAGGGGCAGGGAAGGCGTCTCCAGGAGGTGAGACTTCAGTGGCAACCTCAAAGACGAGCAGCCTCCAGCCACGGGCGGATGTTTTGCCCATGTTTTTTATTGGGTCGTTTGTCTTTTGAGTGTTAGGAGTCTTATGTATACGTTCTGGGTTTAAGCTAGTTGTCTAGTGTAAGTGCTGTATTTGATGCCAATCCTTAACTTTCTTCTTTTGTCTAAAAGGAGACGAGGGGGACATGCCAGCTAAGGGGGCAGCAGGAGCGGACTTGCCCCTTGAGCGGGGCTGGAGCCAAGTGCCTGGGGCGGGGGGGGAAGCAGCAGGTGGGGCTGGAAGAGGAAGGATGGTCTTTTCCATGCCTGGGGCCGCGTGGGAGGGTTGGGGGCCTTCTCAGATGGCCGAGGCCCCGTCCTAGAGGGGAATGGAAGGTGGGTGGGTGGGGCAGCGGGGAGACCCCCAGGAAGCTGCTGCCGTAGTCCAGGGGGAGCTGATGCCCGGGGAAGCGGACGGGTTCCAGATTGGTGCCAGCTGCCGGCACCTGCACACAGGTGGCTGGGTGAGGCCGAGGGAAAGGGAGCAGTCAAGGAAAACTCCAGACTTGAGACCCGAGTGCCCAGTCAGTGGAGCCAAGGGATCCAGGAGGGACTTCGCTGGTGTCTCGGCCAGGCTACAGACACTGTGGTGGGGCCCAGCAGGAATGCCCGGGCAGGGCAGCACCTGGCCTGGGTGGGGATGGGGGGTTATGCCCCGAAGGGGTTGGATCTGACTGAGTCAGTCAGGGCTCGAACCACAGCCAAGGTCTGCCGGGTCTGTCCCTGGGCTGGGGCTACTCTCAGTGCCTGTCCTGACACGGGACCCAGGTCCAGTTGGGGCTGTCCCAGCCCCCAGGAGCCTACGCACCCAAAATTAAAGGGGTCGGAGCAGGTGGGGGCTGGGTGGGCTGCGCTCTCTTTCCCAGGCCTCCCGAATTAGGACCCGACCCAGAAAGAGCAGGTCACTGCTGTCCTTGACCGTGGGTTTTCCGGGGGGTTCCCGGCACCATCCTTAGCCCATCTCAGTTGGGCTCCTGCCCTCTCCGAAGGAAAGGGGGAGTCTAGCGAGCAGGCCCCTACCGTGCCATCCCAAGTGACCAGCCTGTCCCCTGACCTTGTTCACACCTCCCGGGGGCCCTGTGAAGCCACAGGTAAACTCGCCTCCCTGTCCTAGGGCAGCCATTTTCGATTTTACTAGAACAAGAAGCAGTTTTAGAAGCAGAAGGCAAAGTGCCCAATTGTTTTTAAGACGAACCAAGACCTTGAAGACATTTTGCCTTTTGGAAGGCCACCTGGATCTTTCTCTCGGGTCCCCAGAGGTGTGTTTTCACCTCTGCTGCCCAGAGTGCCACCTGGCAGGCCCCCGCACTGCTTTGTGGGGCCTTCTCTGTCTCCACGAAGCTCAGTGGCTCCCACCTGAAACCTCTTGCCCAAAAACGTCTTACTGACTTTTCTCCCAGGGGCCCCAGGTTGTGGGAGATTGTGGCCACCACGCTAGGCCTCCCTTTAATTATTGGTCACATGGTGGGAGCATTCCTTCTCTGGGGGGGGGTGGTCTCTGAATCCGTGGCCAGTGGCTCTCATTACACCATTTGACCAACCAGTCACAGTCCAGAAACCCTGATGATATCATCAGGGACCAGTCCGCTTCCGAGCGTCCCAGCGGGAAGCAGCTGTGTGTGCCGGAGCCTGGTGGTGATGGAGAAGCAGGAGGTTCCCAGAGGCCTTTGGCATCTCCTGCCACCCCCCACCCCACTGGCCACCCCACGGGCCGACAGGACAGGGGACCCCAGACTGGGAACTTGTACGTTAGTCCAGAGCGGTGGACACAGCCGCATTTCTCTACTTCTGCACAGGCTGTTTGAGACAGAACAGCCTGAGGTCTCTGCAGGGAGAACATTCCAGCCATTCCCAAGGATCCATCAGTGGCTTCTTGGCCAGCACCCTGAACTTGGAGCAGCTATGACTGAAAGATGGCGAAAGCCTGCCTGCAGCTGCCCCTTCAGAGCAGGGAGACGTCCCTCTCAAATACCTGTGGAAAGTAGCCGAGGGGTGCCCCCCACCGCCACCCATTAGGGACCAGACGTCGGTTTCTGTGGAATTTCCCTGAGCCGCCGAGCCACCTACCCCAGCAGCAGGCAGTCTTCGAGGCTCGGGGCTGCGTGGGGCCATGGGGACCTGGCCTCTGCAGGAAAGAACCGGCGTCTGACAGGCCTTCAGAAGGCCCAGCCGGGGCTGCACCCAGGGGAGCCGGCCCGCGGCCCCCTCCCCGGGGTGTCCAGACCCCTCACCAGCCCTGAGTGGGGGTGCTGGGGCCCCTCTGCTGGGTGCAGCCCCGGCGGACCCTCTGAAGGCCCGGCCAGGGAGCGGGGAGGACGCAGGGCTAGAAGCAAACTCCAGAGGGGACACCATGCTTGCTGTCTGAAAGCACCTCTTGTCGGCGGGTCAGGGACGGCGGCTGGGGCGGGGAGCCAACAGCGCCTCCCTTGTATCTAACTCATTTCTACATAGTGTCTGGTTTTTGCCCTTTGATTATTCATGTAGCTTATGTACCGGGATCCTTACTATGTTTCCTTGTTATTTGGTACGAGCTCTCCACACTAACCCTCGGGTACCACAGTGCAAAAGTTTCTCCCTTTATTGGCCTTTGGATTCGTGAACATATTTAAAATGCATGCACGGTCACCGCTTTCTCCTTAGTTCATTTTGGGGAGTCTCCCTTTCCAGAGATTTGATAAATACCCAACCCCATTTTCTTTCTGTTTTTTTCTTTAATTTGATTTTCAAAAACGTAGCACTCTGTAGTACAAACATTGCGAGCTGGTGTATTTTTAAGTGCAAAGCAGTGCTATCAGGTTTTCAAAAAGGAAACGAAGATAAAATGCACATGACAGGGAAACAAATCTGGAAATAAAATTATATGTAACTCTTTTGTAATGATTATATATTTATTTTTTCTTTCTTTTTTTAAAAAATTTATGTATTTACTTGAGAGAGAGAGAGCTTGCATAGTGGGAGGGGCAGAGGGAGAGGGACAAGCAGACTCCATGCTGAGCACAGAGGCCAACATGGGGCCCGATCTCATGAGATCACAGCCTGAGGCGAAATCAGGAGTTGGACACTCAACTGACTGAGCCACCCAAGTGTCCCTATATATTAATTTCTTCAGTTGGTTTTTCAGTTCCCCCACAGTAAAACACAGACACAGTCGCGTTGTTAGGTAAAAAGGCAGTGTGTGTTTGGCCATCCTGTGAGATGGTCCGTTGACTTCAGGGGTGGTGCGTCCCTGGCCAGAGGCTCGACCCCCCACCTGTGCTCTGCCCCCACAGATCCCGGAGCTGAAGCGGGACATCAGCATCCCGGACTACTGCTGCCTGGGCGACGGGGAGGAGGAAGAGATCACCATTAATGCCTGGTTTGGTCCCCAAGGAACCGTGTCCCCCCTTCATCAGGACCCTCAGCAGAACTTTCTGGTCCAGGTGGGAGTTGGTCCAGAGCATTGGCCTTGTGCCTCCCCAGCCTGGCCCCGCGCAGCTGGCCACGTTACCCAGGTTTAAACACCAGAGAGAGGGGTGTGGACAAAAATGAAATCAGAAAGATGGTACCAGGCCCCTATGGGGCCCTCCCTCTGGCAGAGGCTGGTTCCAGGTGTGGGCCCGGGACCAGCAGCCCCCGGGATGGTGGCCACGTCACTCGGGCAGAGCAGGGCCGGGGTGCCGTCTCGGGACGGAGCAAGTGCCCTCACGCTGCGTGTCCTCTGCCTTCCCCTGCCACCCCCCTTCCATCAGAACCAGGCCAGGTTCCCCCTGCCAGCACCTCTCCCCAGACGAGGCGTGGCTTCCCGGCCACTGGATGGTGTGTCCTGAGACCCTGACCCAGACGGGGAGCGGGTGTGCTTATTGCAAGGAGAGGGGCACCTGTTGTGAAACCACCTTATTTTTTGCAGGCAGAGAGGTTTAACAGATGAGAACGTTCTTCCAGCAGAGGCACTAGAGGGGCTGAGGGCTGGGGCCCGGAGCCACTGCTTGGCGTGAACGCCAGCCCTGTCACCATCCAGCCTGGTGACGTTGGGCCACTTGGCTAGCCTCTCTAGTTACCGATCCGTAATATATCTGGAGGCTAAACCCATGCATGGCCTGGAATGCACGTGGCGGGGATGGGGCAGTCTGGGCGCAGGGAACAGCACGTGGAAAGGCGTGCAGAGGTGTGGGACGCTGGTGGGTTCAGGGACCTGCAGTCCGCGGGGGGCAGCCGTGGCGCTGGGGGCAGCAGCTGAGTGATGAGGCACTGTCTTCCCAGGTGATCGGCAGGAAGTACATCCGGCTGTATTCCCCGCAGGAGTCAGAGGCTTTATATCCGCACGAGACGCACCTTCTTCATAACACGAGCCAGGTGGGTGCTCGGGGACCCTGCGTGGCGCTGCAGATTCTCCCACCTGGACCCTGGAGAGCAGGCAGGTGATGGCTCGGGTCTTCTTCAGGTTGACGTGGAGAACCCCGAGCGGGAGAAGTTCCCCAGGTTTGCTGAGGCCCCGTTCCTGTCCTGCGTCCTGTCTCCCGGGGAGGTCCTCTTTATTCCGGCCCGGTACTGGCACTACGTGCGGGCTCTGGACTTGAGCTTCTCCGTCAGCTTCTGGTGGTCATAGCCAGGGTGCGAGGGTCCGAGACGCCTCCCCGGCTCCACACCCGGCCTGTGCCGGAGCCTTTGCTGGAGACCGGGCTGGGTGCTGGCGGACACAGGACGAGGGCACGGCAAGGCGCACGCTCCAGGCCAGGTGCGTGCAGCAGAGGCAGGTGGGCCGGACCCCAGGAGGACGCCCCAGGCCAACACCTGCCTGGAGACCCTGGGCATCGTGAGGCCTGAGGTGCTGGGGACAGGGGCTGGCAGTGTGCACGGCGGTAGGGGGTGGGCTCTGAGGTCGGCTGCCCGGATTCAGACCTGGCCCCTTGGCTTACTTGCTGTGGCAGAGGTGGGACGGATACCTCACTGTGTGTGTGCCTCCATGGGGAAAACAGGGCAGCTCGAGCACCCACAATGAGAGTTCGAGAGGCAGCACGCGGACAGCGCCCCGGCAAATCCACGGGCGTTAGCTACCATCTGATCTTAATAATTACTGTGATTGCCACCGACTTGTTTGTCATGACTGGCCTGACAGGACAGCCCCAACCCGCAGACTCTGGAGGTGGCGCTGGCCACGGGCGACAGTCCCTCTCGGCTTGCTCAGCCCAGCCCTGCCGGCAGCGGGAAGTCTGGGGAGGTTTCTGTTGTCATTATGCACACACAGCGCAGCCAGGGCCATCTCCTAGCCTGCATATTCAACCGTGCCCCCTCCCAGCAGCCAGTCCCCACACCATGAAACCACCCTCAGCGGTGCCCAGAAGCCCCCTCCTGCCCCGGTCTCATTCATTCCCCACTTGCAGAGAGAGCCTTCCGCCCAGGGGAGCAGGTGGCCCTGCAGGTCAGCTCCATGTCCCCGCAGCACCAGGGCCCACAGGCTCCAAGGCCCCAGGGAAGACTCTGGCGGGCCGGGAGCCAACAGGTGCAGCTCCAGCAGCCGGGGCCTGGCTAACACGCAGACCCTTGGGTAAGCGAGAGCAGGGGTGGGGAAGCGTCGGTGGGTGGCTGGAACCGTAGCCGCTCGCATCCTCTGCAAGCGGGCCAGGGCCTTTGAGCTTGATCACGCAGGGCTTGGGCCCCCAAGTTGGGGGCAGGGAGACCATCAGTATATGCGTGGAGCCAGCGGGCTGTTGGAGGGGTGGGGCAGGGAGGCAGCGGGGCTGAGGTGGAGTGAGGTGGGGGCGTGGCGGGAGCACGCAGGGCAGAGGCAAAGGCCAGCTACTTGGGAGTGAAACGAGGGCTCTCTGCGGAGACTGCTTGTCCCCCATCTGGCGCTATTAATAGTTCTTTGCCTAATCCGTCAGATGAAGAACTTACCCAAATATCGGCGCCGCTGAAGGTAGCAGGGCAGTAGGAAGGCCACTGCGTCTGGCACGCTGGCCATCAGGGATGAGTGGGCCATAACTCGGGGGCCCGCCTGCATCACCCACAGGCCCCCCACCCGAGGGCGGCTGTAGCCTCTACGATCCGTCTCTCCCGGCTGGCGGCCCCGCTCCTGCTCCGAGCGGCTGAGAGGACACGGGCGTTAAAGCGGGATGCGGGGGCCTGGCTGCCTGCAGCAACTGTCCCTTGTCAGGTGGCAAGACGGGGCAGAA
This sequence comes from Eumetopias jubatus, assembly GCF_037043125.1. NCBI lineage: Eukaryota > Metazoa > Chordata > Mammalia > Carnivora > Otariidae > Eumetopias > Eumetopias jubatus. The sequence continues at coordinate 92,406,114 of NW_028274818.1, forward strand.
GCCGAAATCTTTATGTGTCCTCTGGGTGGGGCTCCAAGGCCACCGGCAACAGCAGGGCCGGAGGGCTGGCCTCGGCTCTGAGCAGCGCGGACTCGGGTCCTCATGGAAGACGAGCGCCCACCGGCTGCCCGCCGAGCCGATGAGGGGTGAGCTCAGGGCTGCCGTCCCCCACCCGCCCGAGCTGCAGAGGCCAGCCCGGGGCTGGTCCGACGCAGGGACGCAAGGCCTCGAGCCAGATGCGGCCCTGTCCCGGCGTCCAGACGGAGGGACAGTGCAGTAAGGTGTGGATCGTGGCGAGGCCTGTGAAGGGACTGCGACGGGGGTGCTGGGGATGGGACTTAGCACAGACGACATCTGAGTAGCCAGAATGACCAGGAGGCCGCAACTGGCCACGAGGTTTGAGGAGGCGCTCCCAGCAGCAGGTACAACAGCCCTGGGGCAGGAAGGCTCAGGTGCTAGGGGAGAGGGAGGGAGCCCGTGCAGCCGGAGCACGGGGGGGGGGGGGCGGGTACTGCATCTGCAGGGGGAGCCAGGTCTGCGAGCTGCTGTGAGAAGGGCCGGCGGGCTGGCAGGGCAAGCCCGGAAAGCGGAACAGCTGTCACCTGTCCCATTGGTAGCTCCCGGAGTGACCAAGTCAGGAGTGTCGACAGGGAGCAGAGAGGGGGAAGACGGGCTGGGCAGAGAGGCGGGCAACGGCCTGATCCCCAAAGCCTCGAGCGCCAGACATGGTCTTCAGAATTGTGTATGAGGTTTTGTCGGGTGCTGTCAAGGAGTCCTTGGGAAGTTCACATTGGGATCAGCACCGGGAGACTGAGAGCGGGGGGACCTGTGTCCCCCGGGGCCAGGGGCTCAGAGCATCTGGAGTCACAGCTAGGACTCGCCTGGACCTGCGTGGTATGACACTGCCCCTCCTCGGGCTGTGGGAAGCCCCCGGGCCCCCCCAAGCCCCAGGGTCCATCCTTTCTCCACTGTTTTTCCTGCCTTCCTGTCATCTCTGCAGATTTCCTTGTACCCTTCCAAGAAAGCCCTTCTCTGCTTAAGCTAGTGAGGATGCTTTCCGTTGCCTGCTTGACACCAGACCTCCCTACACGGTCGGGGGGTACCCATGGGGCTCTACTGGGGGGCTGCTGTTTGCCTCCAGAGGGCTGTGCCGGGATCCCAGCCTGGCTCCCAGAGGCTCCGTTGGAAGCATCCTTACTGCCTGGGAGCTGGGCGATGAGGAGACCCACCTGAGGCTGGGAGGGTGAGCCTCTCACCAGCCGGCGCCATTTGTCTACCACGTCATAGATGCTAGATGTCCCCTGTGCACCGGGCTTGTGGAACAGATGACGGGTGGAGGCCACCTGCCCATTTGGTGCCAAGTTTATTCCCCGTTTGCCTGATAAGAACATCCCATTATCTTTGGGAGAGAACTCTGTGGCTCAGAGGCAAGCCCCGATTTGCCAGTCCCAACTGGACTGCCCTATCCCGTCCCCACCTCTGTAAGTATCCAGAGTGGAGCTGGGACCACGAGGGTGTTTGCTGGGGCAGGCAAGCCAGTTAATGGGACACGCCCTCTTCCTCCCAACACGGGCGCAGTGGCGTGTGAGGCCTGGAAGGATGGCTAGCAGGAAGAAAGTGGCTAGATTTTCTGGGAGACTGTAAGCACAAGGCCAGCTCGATGAAAGTTAGCAGAGGCAGCGATGTAGATTCTTGGTGACATCACAGGACCCACCAGGTCAAGCCTCTCCTGAAGGACCCCGTCTGGCCAAGTCCTTCCTTGTTTAGCCACATTGGGCTGGGCTGACTGATACCGGGGTGGAAGAGACAAGGAGACGGGAGTCAGAAGTGTGGCAGGTGTGATAAGCAGGGATGTGGGGGAAAACAGGGCTGGACCGAGGGCTGGAAACCGTGACAAAATCCGAAGAGCGGCTGGGGAGCAGGCCAGTGGCGGGAAACGAGGGAAATTGCGCAGGCCCAGGGCACAATGCATGCAGGGGCTCAGGGGCCAGGAACAGAGGGCGCTTTCAGGAGGGAAAGAAAGGCCATGTGGGGCAAAGCGGGCCCAGAGAGGTGGTGAGATGGGCCTCAGCGCCGGCCCATGAATCCTCAGTCTGCACCCGGGCCCCGGGCCAGCGGGGCCATCAGGTCTCAGGTGGGCGTGCCGCACGGATGGCCGCGGTGGAAGAGCCTGGAGCAGGCGGGCTGGCTGTGGCCAGGAGCTGAGCTGGCAGAGGGGGCAGGGGGCCTGGACAGGGTTCGGTGGCCGGTGAGCCAGGGAGGAGGGGACATCTAGGCCGACAGGACGGCTGCTGGTGGCGCTGCTCTTCACCAGGCAGGGGCGGAGGTACCCAGTGAGGAGAGCAGCCTCCAGCCCGTCAGGCAAACTGCACCTTGGGCCAGAGAGGGGTCCGGGCTGTGAGGGGGCTGGGGAGGGCTGGGCCGGCCAGTGTTGATGGCACAAGTGACCCAAGCCGGGGGCTGAGGCTGAGCCACTGGGGGGGGTGTCATGCAGGAGGAGCTCTGGCAGCTTCCCCAGCGGGGACCCAAGCCAAGGGGTTCTCCGTTATCTGGGAGCCACCCCAGGAAGCCTCCTAGGGGGCGCACAACCACAGACCGAGGCTGCAGCAAGGACTCCTTAGTAATGTTTATTCCAAACCTCACGAGCGACCACAAAGCAGACGGGGGTTCAGGTGCAACGTGAAGCACTGCCTCCCAAACAGGGCCCGCTGGCTGTCCCCGAAGGCAGCGAGCCCCATACCAGCGCACCAGCTAGTGCTGCCTGGACCGCAGGGATCTCTTGTTGGCCCTGGAGGTACCAGCCTCCCGCTCCTTCTCGGGATCGAAGACCTCTGCACATGGAAAAGGCCAGAAGGTACCGTGAGCGGCAGCGCCAGGCACGCACATGACAGCAGCTCAAGACCGCGGCTACGGGTCGCCTGCCGAGGGCTCTGTCCTCGCCCCACCCCCCACCGTAGCCAGGAAGAGGGGGGTCACCTCCCGTCCCCAGACAGCTGCCAGGAGGCGGGTGTGGCCTTGTCTAGACCTGTCTGGTCTAGACACGTGACCTAAAGGTTCTCCTGGGTTCTAAGAGCCCTTGGCAGTGTGCGAGCAGTAAGGCCTCCACGTACTGCAGGAGCTGCTTCAGCGCGTGGGTTCAGGTCCTGCTCACACAGACCTGCACACGTGGAGCCCTCGCCTGAGTGCTCCCCGCCCCCAGGTGTCCCCTCAGTCCTGCCACCCAGCCCCTCCCAGAGGCTGGGGCACAACCCCCGAGCCCCACGGTGACGCGAACCTGGTATCTCGTGGGGCCAGTAGTCATTACAATGGGGACAGCGAGGCTCGGGGCTGGACTGAAAATACTTTGCCGTGCAAGGTAAGTGCATCCTGATGCCACACGTCTCGCAGCTTTGACCCTGAAACCAGAAAGGCAATAGCCGTGGAGCCTCGCACACACCTCCATGTTCACAAACCTTCCGTAAATGGCCAGGAAAACGTCCAACAGGCTCCATGGTCTTGTCTTCCAGGCCCCAGATGAATAAGGATAATCCCAAAGCCCTCAGCACAAGGGCTTGTAGGAACTGTTATTAAAAAATTCTGAGAAATGAACGTGGGTGGAGGACACTCAAAACTCTAACAGTGGGACGCTGGGGTGGCTCCATCGGTTAAGCGGCCGCCTTCAGCTCAGATCATGATCTCGGGGTCCTGGGATCGAGTCCCAGGTCGGGTCCCTGCTCAGTGGGAAGCCTGCTTCTCCCTCTCCCTCTGCCCCTCCCCACTCCCCCTCCCCACACTCTTCCTCTCTCAAATAAAAATCTTATACCAAAACTCTACCGGCCAGAGTGTGGTGGTGACGGGCCAGGCCCCGCAGCACAGCCAGGTGGCCTCGGAAACCCGGGCTCCCGGTGCACGCGGGCGCTCTGAGTGTGCAGGGCCCGTGCGCACGACTACAGCCTTTCGGAAGGCTATTTGGCAACGTGAATCAAAGGCTTTAAGAAAACGTGAACACTGTGCCAGAAACTGCACTTCCGGGAAGCCGGCCCAAGGAAACCACCCCAGGTGCCCAAGGTACCTGTGCAAAGCGACTGGTCAGGGCGCAGCTGACGATGGTGGGAAGGTAAGCGTCAGAGGAGGAACCCCCCAAGCGCCCAGCGCTGGCCCACCCGCAGGGAAGCCCCGGCAAGCAGGCCACGCGGGACAGAACAGCCGCGGCCGCCACCGCCAGCACCAGGATGACACGGGCTGCACACAGGCCTCTGAGAGTCCCTGGCCTAGAGCCGAGGGACCAGGGAGGAGAAAAGGCGGGCATGCGCATGGCCGTCCTCAGACACTTCCCAGGGGATGGCCTCCATCCGCCAGTGCCCAAGGCAGGGGCTCAGAGCCCGCGGGGCCCCGGGGGCCCCGGCTCATCCCGCTGCTGGCGCAGTACCTGGATGAGGAGGCTGTGGCAGATGTTGCAGATCTTCACGGCGTCAGGGTATGTCTCCCGGATGTACTGCTCCATCTCCAGGATGGCCCGGCTGTGCAGGGTGAACTCCCCTTCCTTCTGCAGGACAGGACGGGACGTGGCAAGGTCTCAGCTCCCCTCACGCCAGCCCCTTCCCCACCCAGCAGGCCCACGGCCCCCAGCCCAGGAAGCTGCGCAGGGCTGGGCGCCCCTCACGTGGCCCATTTCCACCAGCCCCAGCCGATAGGTGGCCATGCCGGCCCCTTGGCAGAGCCACAAGCCAGGAAAACCTCGGCTGAGACGGAAAAGGGAGCTGACGTGCGACTCCCTGTGCCCCTGCCTCGGCACCTCGCTTGTGCCGCACAAGCGTGAATGGGGGTGCCAACAGCCCTCCTACAGGGAGCATGCGGAGCCAGAAGAGGGAGGCAGTCTCCCTGTGGGGCGAACTGGACACAGCCCCTGCCCCAGCACTCACCCCTTCCTCTCCTCCCCCAGCCAGCACTCTAGCCGGCCCCCGCGCTGCCTTCAGCTCCAGGGTCATTGCCTCGGTTGGGGAAGAGCTGTCCTGGGACGTGTTTCCCTCGATCTGTACTCAACTTCCGCGGCTGCCTGCTCAATCTCTGGCTCTGACCCACACCGTGGGCCCAGGTCTGCCCTTGAGTCCCTAGGCCTAGTGTGGGGCTCAGTGCTTGGCAGTCCTGTGGTAAACCTCCCAGGGAAGGTGAAGTCGACCCTGCCTTGAGACCACTGAGGAATGCCCGAGGCCCCAGTGAACAAGTTCAAGTTCACGGTTGGGCCCGAGCCACATTTACTAAACATCTACTGCGTGCCTGGAACCGTGCCTGGTGCTTATCGTTCACGACCCCACTCGGTCCTTTGGGGGCCCCATCACAGGGAGGGCAGGCGAGGTGCCCTAACCCCCAAAGAAGACCCAACCTCCCACAATCTCCCAGGCCTCACAACTATCCTTAGAGCTCAGGCCCCGCAGCACAGTGGCCCCTCAGGTGTGGAGGTGCGGCCGTCAGCAGAGGCCCACGCTCTGAGGACCCGTGCCCACGTGGGGGCCTCCCCCAGACCCCAGCCACGTACCCTCCGGCCCCTGCCACTGGGACACAATTGCGTCTGTGCCCTGGACGTACATGGTAACTCGTGGGGCCACAGCAGGGTGCTTGGGGCTCCCGGAATGGGTGGCTCTGCGGGGCAGACCAGCAGGTGACCGTAGTGTGTTTCTTCATGAAGATCGGTTATTTTCTCACCTCCCCATGAGAAGCAAGTACTTCTTGTATATTTGGAGGGAAGTTTCTGGAACGTCCCCTCCCAGCCCACCATGCCCCCAGCAGCACTGACGGAGCATGTACAGGGCCGTAAGGCGCAAGGAGGTGTCGTGGCCCTGCCCTTACAAAGGCTTGCAGAGCTCAGCCAGTTATAACCCAAGCTGCCCAAGAATGTTCCCTCCTGCCGAGCCCGCCCGGGAGAGGAAGAGAGCCCAGACACAGCAATTGTTGGGAGCTGCAGTCTCCCGAGCCCGGGCCGGACAGGGGAGACGTCACCCACGCCACGGGGCCGTGGCGCGATCAGCTCAACGCCAGAGCCGAGGGGCCCTCCATAGTTACGGGGCCACAGGAGGACCCGAGGCCACGGTGGGCACAACTGTGCCCGGGGGGGGGGGTCCCGGCACCCCTGCCCTCAGCCCTGTGGCCCATCCAGGCAGGAAAGCGCCTCAGGCACTGCGGGAGCGAGGACTCAGCGCCACAGCTCTGGTGACCTGAGACGGCTCTCCCTGGAAGGGAGGTGGATCAGCGCCTCCCCATGAGCAGTGGCCGCACGGCCTGCAGCCGCGGCTCCAACCAGCGGGGGAGGAGGTGGAGGGCTGCCCCAAGTACGTGGGCGCAGACACAGGCGCTCAGGGACACAGCTGAGGTCAGGGGCCAGCGTGGGGCCGGTGTGCCTCGGGGTTCCTAGTAGCAGTGCTGCCCTTTGTGGGAAAAGCCCAGACACATCTGCTCCGCTCCAGTCAGCAGAAGCAGCCACGGGGTCTAGAAACGGGAACTCAGCTCCATCTGGTCCCTTCCCGGATGCTCCCAGCTCCTCTCCAGCACCTGCCCGCACGTCCTCTTGGCTCCCCAGGGCCTGCATCTAAGCGAAAGGCCCTGAATAACATGACACTGACGATAGCAACCACAAGGACGGCAATTCCTCTGGGAGCCCAGCACTGGGCACTGGGCATCAGCCATCCCATTCCCAGCCTTCTCCCGCCTGGGAGGGGACACGGCTCCTCCCCACTCACAGAAGAGGGGCTCCAGCCCTCCTGCCCAGGAACCAGGCCCAGGTCCGACGCCAGAGCCGCGCCCACCGCCCTGCGTCTGTGGACCAGGGCCCCAAACCTGGGTGCAGTCCCTGCTCCCGGGGCACCCCACGGGAGCGAGCATGAGGCTGCAAGGCCTTCCTCAGGGACACGGTGCGCGTTAAAGCAGACAAGGGGCCCGACCCCAGCTCAATGGACAACAACTGGATACGATATGGTTCTGGAGGAAAATTTGTTATCTGTTCTAAACAGTGAGCCGAGCCAGGGAAAGCACTGGACACGCTACCTCGATCAGCCATTTGTTCTGTACAAACTTCTGCAACACCTGCTCTGCTTCCTTCTTCCTCATCTTCTTGCCTTTAAGTTGATCAACCAGGTTCAAAATATTTGTGGAAGACGCAAAGCCAGTTTCTGAGTCAATAATCAGTTCCAACTGGAAGAAACAGCAGGTACCACGTTCATCTATCAAATCAGCAAAAACAACATTTGAGCAAGAACACCGATCCTGGCGGGGGGCGGGGGAGGGGCAGCAAAACCACTCCCAACCGCAGGCAGAACTGGGCCTGGGGACGCTCCTTCGGGAAGCCGGTTCATAACCAGCACCAAAAGCCATAACCACGGCCAGCCCTTCTGACTCAGCGCTCACCCTGTGACCTGCCAAATGAATAACCTTAATGCCCCCAAATCAAGAATCCTCTCTCTCGCCCCCCACCTCCCTGAAGGTAGAGAAGCTGAGGAATGAATGAACAGAGGTAGCACCCTCCTACTCACATGTGGGCAGGACATCGGGGGTGAGGGGCAAGCTGGAAGCAGGAAGGACAGGACAGCAAAGCCAGGGTGGGCCAGGAAGCAGCACGCTCGGGGGCCAACTGTTACCAGAGGAGGCTCAGAAAGGAATGATTCTAGGACTAGTCACCAGAGACTTGGATTCACCAGATCTGGGTGAGGACAGACTATCCTCCTACTGTTTTTACCTCCCGGTTATTAAAAGGTGCACCCCGGGCTGAGAACCACTGTCGGGACCAGGTGCTCAGCCAGGTGAGTGACAGGAGGGCTGAGCCAACAGCTCTGATGCCGGGGAGGCAGAGCAGTGCCTCTCAAACGTGAAATGTGCCGTCGGGACACCTCGTTAAAACGCAGACCTGGATTCAACGGTCTGGGCGGGGGGGGTGGGGGTGGTGGACTGGGGACTGGGATTCGGCCTTTCTAGCAAGCTCCCTGGTGCTGCTGCTGCGGGTGTGGATCGTGCTGTGAGCACCAGGCAATAACACCTGTTCACCTGCATCGCACACCCAGAGGCCTGGTGCAAACCTAAAGAAGCTCTTCCTTCCTGAGCAGCCATGGTGCCCTCCCGTCATCACCTGGTGGTGGTGAGCTGCCCAGTGGCCCCCCCTGCACGTGGCCACCTGGGGCAGCAGTGGTGACCCTCCAAGATCACAGTTTCCATTTCTAATGATGGAAGACAGCAGGTTTCCCATAAGAAGCCCGGCCGATAAACAGGAGCTACTGTACTTACAGCCTTTCTGAACAGATCCAGCTCATTCTCTGCAAAATCTGAGGCCATTTTGGAAACAGAAGTGGTCGCCAGATTCACCTACAAAAGAGGTCAGCGTGGCAGTCAGGCTGGGCCCCTCCCTGGTCACTGAGCGCCGGTGTCCAGGCGCTGCCGGCCACAGGGCTGGATCTGTGACCAGTCCTACGTTAAACTTCAATCTCTAGCTCAGTCAGCATGTCTGATTCTCAGAGATTCTTAGAACTCCAAAGGTGGTGGAGTATCTTCCAAACCCAGATACATTTGGGGAACTTGTCTGCATGCCTAATGGAGCTTCACAAGCAAAAGGCACTGAGAAGTCCAGCAGTAAACAAACCCGATTTACCGATTTAACCCAGCATTTCCACAGTTATTTGATGCCACAGCCCTTTGGCCCTGGAAGAGTGTGGGAGTCCCTGGCCAGCGCCCCTCGCTGGGTGGGCCTGGCTGGTGGGAGCCCGGCCTCCTTGGATGGGCCTGCGGCAGTGCCCTGGCCCAGGCGGGGGCTTTGTCTGCTCTGCCCGCCTGTTTCTCCCCTCGCTTGCTGGCCAGGAGGGACACCGGAGCCCAACAGGAGGCCCAGATGGCTCTCAGTCCCAGCGCGCCACACATTCTTCTCTCAGCGTCCATGCCTTATTCTAAATGAAAAACCACTTTCCTCCCTTTAATCCTAGTACCGCACACATTTGAGGGGACTTCTTGCGTTGAACTGTCAACACAACCTGTCTCAGGCAGGGGCTCGGTTGGGGCAGTGAAGTGAGCATCGGGCTGACAGCCCCGGCCCTGATCATGGCACAGGACACTGACAGTGGCGCCGGTGGCCCCGGGCGGGCAGGGCGACCACGCTGGGCTGGGTCTGTGTCTCCACTGCAGGGCTGCTGGGGCGGGGGTGCCTCCACCCACCGCAGTTCCGCATAGACGCCGCGAGAGGGCGCCGGCGTGCACTCACCAGCGCGTAAACGGGTCTCCCGTCGTCTTCGGTGGCTCCTTTCTTTATCTCAATATACAAGGACTCCAAGACACTGTTAATGTTGTTGATAAAGTCCTCCAGCTCCTCCACGGTGGCAGTGCCTGGAGAGAAACGGGCCGGGGCGGGAGCGGGGGAGGCATCAAGAAGTCATTACATCCACCTGAGCCTGTGACAGCAAGGCCAGGAGTAGGTGAAGGCCCAGCCCTCTTGGGTCAATGCCAATCGTGTGGCTTCTTCCTTCCTCGAGTATGCAGACAGGGGAGGTGCTGTGAGCAGGAAGGCGGGCGAAATCGTGTCTGAGCCTGCCCAGCTCTTCCCGTCCTTGCTGGAAGCCCCCACCTGCTGGCCGCCCCCCACCGCCCACTATGCCCCTCTCCGCACACTTCCCCACAAGGAGCCTGTCCCTGTGCAGCCTCACCTGTGCCGGGTCTGTCTCTATACCCTCTTCCCTTTATCCGCATCCAGACACATACTGAATACTCCCGTGCCAGCCCATGTGCTGGGCCCCAGGGGCGGGGTGGCAGCGGTGAAGACTAACAATGACCAGCCCAGGGTAAGAGTACCAACTCACAGCGCAACGCTGCCACCCGCCCGCCCCCGCGCTCCGGGAGAGGCCCTGCACCAAGCACTTTCCAGTCATTAGGCCATCGTTCCAGCAGCCTTCCGAGGCAGGCACCGGTGTCCTCCTCCAGCTCGGCGGCCAGGCCCAGGTGCACGGGGGCTGACGTGCCCGCACTGCACCCCCGGGCTCAGCAGCGGGAGCCCAGCAGCACAGCCACGGCCCGGGCTCTGACCCGTATGCTGTCCCGCCTCCACGCTGCCCGGGGCTGCACAAGAAAGCCCCCTCCACTGTCCTCAGGCCGCCAGTCCATAGATGAGGGGTATGTACAGAAACCGGGAGCAGGGAAACTGGGGACAGAAGAGGTCCAGGGGCCAGGGAGGCTGCAGCGGGAGGCAGGAGTCCCATGTGCAGGGCCCTACCGCCCAGCAGAGGGTGGCAACGGGGAGCCTTTCAGACTCGGAAGCAGAGAAAGGACATGGTCAGCTCTGTGTCTTGGAATTACCCTTTTGTGTACTGTGATACTTTTTTAAAGAAAAAGTATTTATTACTGTTTTAACTTATTAAAATAATTTCAACAGATTTATGAGGAGAAAAAGCCAGCATACAAGCAATGTGATACCACTTATGTTAAAACAACGATAAAACTAATGAAATACCACAGGAAAAAGGCCTGGAAGGATACCCATGAAGCTGATGGCCAAGGCCACTGCTAGGAGGGAGACGCAGATGAGGGGGTCAAGCCCAGGGCACTTATCTGTGTTTGACTTCCTACAGAGAGAGAGATTTCTAAGCTCCTTGTGTACCTAAGGATTGTTGAAGGTTATAAAAAATGACCGGTCACGCTGGTGGCAGTGAAGGTCCCAGCCATGTGGGCCATGCAAGGGACAGTTCTGACCCGGGCAGAGGGGGCCCCAGAAAAGCTAATGACAAAGACCAGGACAATCATACTAACATGCAAATCACAGCAGGGATCAAATCTTCCTCTTTAAGTAAACTTATTTAAGTAAAAAAAAAAAAAAAAAAGCCCTTTAAATAAGCAGTCAGTAGTAATAAATAGGTGGTGCATGGACGTGGGACAAACCACGAGGACAGTAGGATGATGGAATTCGGCCCCAGCTGCACGAGCAGAGGCGGACCCAAGTGGTACTTCCTGTCCCTTTCCGAAACGCCTCCCTCCTCTTCACCCCCACTTCTGCCTACAGAAGGCAACTCAAATAGCACTTTTTTCCACGAAATGTTCTCTGCGGCCTCTGCCCTCCTTCCTCTTCCACATGGACGGTGTGCACTGCGTGGGGGCCTGGGCTTAGGCAGTGTGGCCAGGAAGCTTCTCGGCGGGCGGGCAGCCCTTTCTGCCGCAGCGCACCCGACCCTGGGAAGCTGGCTGCATGGCAGTCGGGCCTTCAGGGCCGCCTCTCACTACCTGGGGCGGGGGGGGGGGGTGTGACAGGGCCCTTCGTGGGCAGGAGCTTCTCCGTCCACCCAATATGACACAATGGCAAGTCCCACCTCCCTCCGAAAGTGATAATGCACATTTTCCACCGAAAAGGCCACTCTTCGGTATGGTTCAGAAAAATGTACCCTGTGGGCTGATCACAAACACTGCAATAGGGTGGACTTTCCAGATACCTCGTCTGCATGGAGATGAGCTAATAGCCACTCTGCGCTTTCCCCTCTCCCACCCCTCCGGCGTGCTGTCCACTCTCATTTTTCAGAAACATGCATGTTTTCACTGAACAACAGCAAAAAACCCCAAAAGACCAAAACAAAAATGAAAAAACGCACTTCCTATCACCATTGCTGCAGGAACCTGCCACCTGCTCAAGTGCTCACGTTCCCTTGCCTCCTCGGTCTCTGACCACACGGCTTCCTATGTCAAGGGCATGTCCGCATCGCCGCCCGCTGCTGACACTGTCTGTGTTTCTCACTCCCTGTGCCATACTATCTCCTTCTCAATGGGGAGAATACACTTCTCTGGTGTTCAGGAACACCCCCCACCCGACCTGAGTTTTGGGGGCAACAGCATGGTGCCGTGGGGCCACCCCGCCTCTCTGGGGGTCCTCAGGTGGGTCTCGCCCTTTCTCTCATCCCTGAAGGCCGCCCACTGCCTCACTCCAACTTCACGAGTCTAGAACACATCCCTCTGACTCTTTCTAGGGCCACCCCTCACTCCAACCCCCCAGCCTCCCACTCCCCCGACGTCCTGGGCACGCCTCTCCGACCAGACCAGCTGAGGGGAGGTGCCCGTGCTGGCCTCCTGCAGCTCCCAAGCACTGCCTTCCCCGATCACCCGGCTGCCCCAGTTACTACATCTGGCCGCCCCACTCCTGGGGTCATCTGGTAACATTTGACTGCCAATAGCCATTTCCATCTCTAACCAGACCTTAGCTTTTTCTTTTTTTTTTTTTTTAATTGTCTTTCCCCGAAAAGTGTGATCTGGGGAGAAGAATAATTCCAGGTACCCTTTTCCAGAGAATCGGAAGGCAGTAGTAAGCTGACGGGACCAGAACTGAGATCAGGAGGAGTGGCCCCAGACCCCGTGCTCAGCCTATCAGATGGACACTCTCAATCTAGGAAGGGACAAAAAGGAGAGCTCGAGGTGGTTCCAGCTCGGCCACCAGGAGGTGGAAAGGTGGGAAGATGGCTTTGGCCGGAAGGTCGTCCTGTGTCCTGGTGCCCTCTGGGTCCTGCCCATTCACCAGTCTGGCCCCTGGTCCCTGTCCCCAGCGCCCTTCCAACATGGTTCTTTTAAGCTCGGCCAGAACTGGGTCGCTTGCTTGCTACCAAGCTCCCCGACGGGCCCGTCAAGTGTCACGGGTACACGGGACTGGTGTTTCCCGACTTCCAGTCCTCTAAGGAGCTATTTGCACGGCCATGCCCCCACGCCCTGCCCTGCTCCTGAAGCCTAGAAGCTCCAGTCTGCAGATCTGTATAAACACCCTGGGCCAAAGGACAGTTAGAGGATCCCTTGGGCCCCAATATCCTATAAGGCCATGGTCATGATAAAGTGCCTAAGATAAAAGGCTGAACCACGCACTTCTGAAGCAATTATTTCCAGCCTTAGTCCTGCCATGTTGACGACTTAAGAGAATTAATTAATAACATCACTCCTCCCTTCAGAATTGCAAACCCATTGAGAAAAAAGACAGGCTTCAGCTAAGTATCAAAGTTACCAGATTTTTTTGCAGGTTGAGCTGGATCAGAGGCTGGGTCCCTCAACACCACGGACCTGCAATCAGCATCATGGGAGGACCAGCTCCAAGAAGTGACGAGCAAGGCCCCAGACCCCCCACCACCGTCTCTTCTCAGAGAGCAGGTAACTCCCGAAACCGGCACGTGGCACCACGTCCGAACCAAGCAGAGGTCTATGGATCTTACGAGGCCCCTGGGTCCTCTCTCCATGGGAACAGGGTGTCCCTGGGCCTTCCTTGTGGGCTGGGGCAAAGTTGCTCTAGATGAGCTACAAACAGGAAGCCTACAAACATGTGGCTGTAATTCACCGGAGTGTGTGCTGGGCACTGCTCACTCGCTTGCTTCACGTCATCACTACCAGAAGGGCTCCAGAATTCGAGTCACGAATAACATCTTGATATGCAAGAGGCTTGGAGAGAGTCCCCATCACTCAGCAAGGGCTCCCAGGCCGGCCTGACCCCACATCCCGAGCACGAAGCCACAGGGCCTCAGCAGAGCAGAGCAAGCCTTCTCTGGGAACACACACCCTGCCATGTGAGGGGCCGAAAGGCCAAGGCCCAGGAGAGGACAAAAGAGCTCTTTCTTTAGTAGGAAATGCCCTTCCAATGGGACAGTTCAAGAAAGGGAACTCCGGGTAGTCCCCAGGCCGGGGCGGCACCACACAAAAGGGGCCACCGTTCCTCTGACAAGCCGGGCTGCTTCATTTTGAGAGACTGCTTTTTCTGGCTACTTTTGTATCTATTCTCTCCTTTTCTCTTAAAATTCAATTAAATCTCTTCTTGCTAATCAGGGTCCCTGCTTTTCAGGAGGCTAGTGGAACCGGGGGTTCACCGCACACTTGGGCGGCAGGCGGTCAGGAAGTCTGCTGCCCTAACTTCTGAGCAACAAATAGTTTTGTTCCAAACTAGGCAACTATAGATAGAAAATGCTATTTTTAGGCAGAGGAAATAACAGCAAAAAATAAGACCCCAAGGGACCAAACCACTTGTGGGCCAACTCGCCCTGTGACAGGCCCCTCACCTGATGGGCCGGCTGGGGGTGGTCCCCCTGAATGTGGCGCTGGGGAGGGGGCAGGCCAGGCCCCAGGTCGGGCATGGGCGCTGGGGCACACCGGGGGCTGGGAAAGGCTGGTGGGCAGGGACACAGGGCCAGACAGGCTGTATAAGGGGTCACATCTCAGCCTGTGACCTTCCCATCAACTGCCTGGGAAAAGGACTCTGGACACTCCGGGGCGTGTAAGAAAGACAGGAATGGACAATGATGCCACTTCCAAAGTCTGGCCAGTCGAGGGCGCTGGAAGAGCAGGGAGGGAGGGGGCGGTCTTTCACGTGGCCAGTACGTTCAATAAGTAATTCTTTTATCTGTGTAGCAGTGCACCGTGTACCCCGCTTCCACCCCCTCGTGATCTCATCAGAGCCTCGTGAACAACCACGGAGGCAAGCCGGATACAGCAGGGTCTGGGCGCTTCCACAGAGAACACCAAGGGTCACGGAGCTTAAGGGCTTACCCAAGAAACCAGGGCCAGTGAGGGACGGACTACAGATTGGCAATCCAAGGGCTGGCCTTTAGTTTTTGGTACAGTGACAAAAGGACTTGAGCATTCATTCAAATAAAGTTTTGCTTAGATACTTAACAATGTCATGAGAATTACTTCAAAATAATAAGGGTTAAGTACGTAGCAGATGTGTAGATAAAACAAGATTAGTTATGAGTTGCCATTTTAGCTGGGCGATGGGCTTCATTGTATTGGTCTACTTTTTTTGTTTGACTTTTCCCATTTAAGGGTAAAAAAAAGGTATCTCAATCCTCACCAACAATGTGACCTGATGCCTTCACCCTCAAGTTTCTGAATCCAAAAAGAGAAAAATGGCAGTGCCCCATGACAAGATAGATGAGCTCAGGCCTCTGATGGTACAGAGGGGGCTGGGGGCATGGACGGTCTTTGAATAACGGGCTGTTCTTTTTTTTTTGAAGATTTTATTTATTTATCTTACACAAAGAGTGAGAGACAGAGCAGGGAGGAGGAGGCAGAGGGAGAGAGAGAGAGAAGCAGACTCCCTGCTGAGCAGGGAGCCCGACATGAGACTCAACCCCAGGACGCTGGGGTCACGACCCGAGCCAAAGGCAGCCGCTTAACCGACTGAGCCGCCTAGGCGCCCAGTGATGGACTGTTCTTAAATCTGCTTAGAGAGCTGTTTCCAAGTACACAGAGATCTTTTTTTTTTTTTTTAATCTAACTTTAGTTAGAAAGTCTGCTCTTTGACCCATCGGCCAGGCCCCTCACCAGAGCTCTGTGGGTCAGTGCTCCAGTCAGCAACTGAACGGTGCTGCCTCTTTGTCACTAAGGTGCTAGGGCAGGCGGCACCCTGAATTACAACGTAAGTCATCAGAAACTTGAGCCACTTTCAGCAGAACTTGACTGTTGATGCTATTAATTGCATTTCACTGCATCTCAGCCTTTGAACACAGGTGGGCCACCCACCGTTGAGACCAGAGGCGGCCTCCATTCCCACCACCCCAGGAACCTCTGGGGCAGATGAAGGGGCTCTGTGGGGACTGACTGCCCACCTGCTAAAAGCAAACTGGCTTGGCTCTATCCCTGGTGCGTAAGCTTCCTCCTCTCCGGGTTTCAGCTGAGCCCAGCTTGTTGGTCCTGACAGAATCGGATGCCCACAGAGGCCAGGCAGAAGCCCAGATGGGGACAAGAGCAGATGCAGTGGGTGATGTGGAGGACACATGTCCCACCAAGAGCAGCGGGACTACTCTGCTTCAGCCACATGCCCAATCTTCTGATTTTTATGAGAAATCTCCCGGTTGGTTGGTTTTTTAACGTGGTCATGAGTTTTTAAAACACTATAGGGCAAACAAACTGTGCCCGTCAGCTAGATACCACTGACTGTCCCCGGTTTTCAAATTCTGATGTGGGCTGGGACCCTGCCATAAAGAGACATGATGACTAATGGGGCCACTCTGTTCCCTGACCCACCAGATAAGAGGCTGTGGGCTGAGCTGTGAATAACTCAAAGGAACAGACTGTGTCACACTCATTCTTCTGAGTACAGACATACCTCAGAGGTAACACGGGCTTCATCCCAAACCGCCACAATCAAGCAGCATCACAGTAAAGCTAGTCAAGTGAATTTTTTGGCTTCCCAGTGCATATAAAAGTTACACTTACGCTACGCTGTCATCTACTAAATATGCAATGGCACTATGTCTAAAAAAACAATGCACATACCTTCATTTAAAAATACATGATTGCTAAAAATGCTGAGCATCATCTGAGTTGTCAGCAAGTTGTAATCAACAGGATCCCAGATCACTGTAACAAATATAATGAAAACATTTGAAATAGTGCCAAGAATGACCACAATGTGACACAGAGACAGAAGTATGCTGCTGGGAAAAAAGCACCAACAGACTTGCTTGCTGTGGGGTTGCCACAAACCTTTGATTTGTAAAAAAAAAAAAAAAAAAAGCAACATGTAGAAAGCGCATTAAGCAAAGTGCAAGAAAAAGAAGTATACAGACGAGGAACAGACCACAAATAAGAACAGGACTCTGACCCACCATCTGCAGCCACCAGCCCAGAGAAGCAACCCCTCATCTACAGTAACCAGCCCTGGAAGCCAGCCCACCACCTAGAAGCCAGCCTTCTAGAAAGTCAGACCACTACCTCTAGCAACGAGTCCCGGAAGCCCGATGATAACCCGCGTGGTAACTGGTGCATGATGACCAGGACCTGCTTTGTAACTGACGGCTTCCCTAGTTTTTGGTTCCTGCTTCCAACTTAGGACCAACCACAGAAAGCTGTCCTGCTTCGAGGTAACCAGCCCCCAGCCTCCAGTCAGGGCACACCCAACACCTGCCAGTGGGTCTCTGCCAAAACACCAGTGAGGGGCCTGCCTCCCTTGCCACAGCAAGCTCTGAACAAGCAGCGTCTGCCTATCCCCATTTGGGTGGTCTTTGTTTAGGTCCACATGCAAGACTCAGCTCAGTGCCCTGCTCCCGGGAGGCATGAACGAGGTGGCAGAATGGTGTGTGCAGGCCCAGGGTGCTGCGAGCGGGGACTCCGGCCACTTTCTCCAATTCTCCTCATCCCTGGAGTGTGGACCAGCTTCCCACAGTCTCCTGGGAGACCGTTCGTAGCCCTCTACCCCTGTCCACCATACACAGCCAGAACAGGGCCAGGTCCCGGCACCCCCCTCTCCGCACAGCCACTGGGGGCTCCATCACCCTTAGCCACACTCCTTTGTGATCCCAGCGTGAGCCCCCTTGCTCCACACTCCCATCACGTGGGCCTCCTGCCTGCCCACAAGGCCCCTCCCCAGCTCAACATCCACACTTGTGACTTCCTTCCATTAGGACATAGGGACCACACTTTCTGGATTTGGGGAGAAAATGCCAGCATCAGAAATTCAGCCCTACGGTCTAAATCACCCTATGTATCAGCACTATGAATCTTCGGATAGTCACTACCCCCACACCCCATCCCCAGGATGTGGGGTCAGATGACATGGGAAGGGTCACACAAGAAGGAAGCGGCAGCAAGTAGCACGTACTGAACATGCCCTAGGAAGCACTCTGTACCAGGCACATAACAGAAGTTTCCCTGTTTAACCCTCATGACTTTTCCATGAGGTAGGTAAGATTTCCTTTCGAAAACAGAAAGCTGAGAACTTCTCCAAGTCTCTGACTGGGACCTCTGTCCTCCCTGGCCCTCCACTAGCCACACAGAACCTCCCTCGTGTTTGAAAACCGGTACAAAATGCAATCCAAAACCAATGATATCCATGCTTAGAAGAGTGTGGAGCACCCAGAGGTCCTGGCTCAGGAAATCTGTGCTGGCCACCGGGGTCTGTCCCACCCTGGGGGCTTCACCACACACAGCCGAGAGTGGGCTGGGATCTGGACCCCTTGAGTCCTTCAGGAGCCAGGGGCGTGAAAGCAACATTCACTTCCTCGTGGTTACGGAGCTTACTGAGCCCAGAGAGTCCTGTGGAAGCACAAACAGCCACCTGTTGTGAAATTCTGTATGTTCAGAAATCCACCCAGTTACATTGCAGAGGTGACTTCATGTTAGTTTTCTGCCACTTTTCAGTTACGATCACATCCCTAATCCCCCTTGATTAACTGGGAAGGCGGGCAGGCTTGGACAGTGGCAAGCTCATTAACTGTTCCTCACAGCCAAAGGGGACAAATGTGCAATGAAATCATTAAAAACAGGGGGAAAACTGCTTGGGAGCCAGCTTCAAGTGATCACAGAGTCCTCCCTGGAAAGAGAAGATGCTTACCAACACGACCACACACAGGATGGAACACTATGCCAAAGTGTCAACCATATCGTGGTGACTCACCGGTAGCGCGCACCGCCTAATGATATGCAGGGGTCCTGACAGGGCACTAACACAGCGGGGCAGACGGAGGACAAAACAGGACAAAAACAGAGCCACGGGGAAGGCAGGTAGAAGGTCTGACAAACACGGAAAATACCTGTCTAACCCCAGTGTTCCTCTCCTACTGTGCTCAGCAGTCTATTTTTGGTACGTGCATTTCGGTTAACTGGTTTTTTGGCTTGAACACCGTCCTATTTATTCTGCTCCCTGAAATCATGTCAGATCTTCATTTGTTTTGTTTATTTTTATTTTTAAAAGATTTTATTTATTTATTTGACACAGAGATAGAGAGCACAAGTAGGCAGAGCGGCAGGCAGAGGGAGAAGCAGGCTTCCCGAGGAGCAGGGAGCCCAACGCAGGGCTCGATCCCAGGACCCTGAGATCATGACCTGGGCCGAAGGCAGACGCTCAACCGACTGAGCCACTCAGGCGCCCCTCTTCATTTGTTTTAAACTAAAATTTGAGATCGTTTACCCAGTTTGTCCTTAGGACCGCAGATAATTGAAAAACCCACTAAAATGAACATGTAAGAAGCATCACGAATTACAAAATGCGAGTGTGGGGCATCTAGAACAGTACCTCACGGCAAGCTGGAAACCACTACAAAATAAATGAAGTCAGGGAAGAAACCCCACTGGATGCTAAATCCAGCAGGTACAAGTGGGATATTTACTTTGTCTCAAAGAACCGCCCTGTAAAATGCTTCTTACTCACACAGGAAGGAGTAACCTTACAGTGCAGACATCGTCTTCACCGACATCGTTATACCACCAGACAGGAGGCAGAGGGAGCACTGCTTCTGCAACACGTCTGCAAAGGTAGAAAGCATAACCAGAGCCGAATGGGGAGGAGGCACAGACCAGCCCGAACTGAGGGGCAGCCTGCCAACAGCAGTGGCCACCGGGCATGGGGTGGCTTGGCGCTCACAATGTGGCTCATCCAATTCAGGTATGTCCCAAGTGCAAAATACATTCTGGATTTTGAAGACGTGATATTAGAAAATGGAAAAGATCTCATGAATCATTTTTTACATTCGTTACAGGTTGAAAATGACGGTATTTGGGATATTAATTACACCTGTTTCCTTCTACCTCTTTTAACGTGGCCCCCAGAAAACTTTAATTACCTCTGTGGCTCGCGTCAAATTTCTAGCAGCTCTGTTTTACGCAATAATTAACCTGTAATCTTCAAAAATGTCAAAGTCATACAAATCAAGGAAAAGGCTGAGGAATGATTCCCAATTGAAGGCACCTAAAGAAACGTACATAACTAAATGAGACACGTACCCCTGCGGCAGATCCCTTGTCTAAACGAGACAGTATTGAGAGAACTGGAAAACTCCAGTGGGGTCTGCGGATGAGAGGGCAGTGATACATCAGTGTTAATCGGTCCTGATGTGAATGGTTATCCCAAGAGGATTTAGGAGGATGTCTTTGCGAGAAGGACACATTCCCTAGAGAATTTAGCAGTGATGGCACTTCAAATTGGAAACTCTCAAATGATCCAGGGAATTAATACTTCCTTGTACTATCCTTACAGCTATCCTGTGAATTTGGAATTATTTCAAAATAAAAAATAAGTTTAAAAGGCTCCCCGAAGAGCTACAGGCAAAGAAGGCCCTCAGCAAATGTGCCACTGATTCGGAAGGCCGCATTTGGCAGTGGTAGGGCCGGAGCTGATGCGAGAAGCAGCTGGGTGCTGGAAGGCTGGACCTGGTGATTCCCTAAAAACCCAACCTGTTCAACCGAAAAACAAAAGACCAGACCCAAAAACATTTTAACGAGGGCTGGAAACCAGAATTATTGCCATGCAACTTGTGGGCTATGGCAAACTTTTGCTTCTGTTCAGTAACGCCACAGGAGAAATGAAATACCAAGAGTCAGGCTCTGGTTTGGGGCACCCTTAAACCCTGTGCTGGGCAACACCACTCCATGACGAAAGGGCCTTGGGCCACTTGTGAAGGTTTCAGAATTCAGGCTTCCATGTTTGTTCTGTTTTCCGGGAAACTGAACCAAAGAAACTTTCCATGGCTACCTGACTACCACATAACTACTTCCCAACTCTCTTGTGAGTCAGACTTCAAGAAAGGTGCCCCTCCGGGTAAACCCTGGATACAGGACAGAAGGGATCTATTTCCTGAATGCTACATCTATTTTCTTAGAGGCCCACACAGATGAGGCAGGGCCTCACCAGACCAAGAGAATGAGCTCTATCGCGTGAACCTGATTATCCCCTACATTTAGCCATCCTGGGGATGTACAGGCTTTAAGCACATGCCACACAATACATTTGTATTCTCCACAAATAACTCCGGGTGCCAGGTATCTCCAGCCCCGCTTCACAGCTAGGAAAATGGAAGCTCTGAGTTTTAGCAACCTGACCAAGGTTATACAGCTACCATATAATAGCAAAGTGGCCTTATATTCAGATTTTTAAAAACAGCTTTGGTGGGGTATAATTGACATACAATGAACTGTATCTATTTAAAGAGCACAATTTAATAGGTCTTGACATATGTATACACCCCTGAAACCGTCACCACAATCAAGACAACATACCCATCACCCCCCAAAAGTTCCCTCATGCCTCTCTGTAATCTCTCTCACCCCCACAAGCCTCCCCTACGCCATCCCCAGGCGACCACAGACCTTTCTGTCACTCCAGCCCAGTACACATTGTCTAGGAGTGTATGTTAACAGATTCCTACAGCACATAATCTCCTTTGCCTCGCTTCCTCCACTCAGCATATAATCACTTTGAGATTCATTCATACAGGAGTGTGTAGCACCAGCTCATTCCTTTTTACTGCTGAGTAGTATTCCATCAGACTGATCATCCCACAGCCTCTTTATCGGTTCGCCTGTTGATGGGCAGCCAGGTGTTTCCCATTTTCGGCCATTACAAGCAAACCTACTCTGAACATTTAGGTACAAGCCTTTGTGCAGACATGTATCTTCATTTTCCTTGAGTCTAAAAACAACTACTTGAAACAGAAATGGCTGTGTCATGAAAGTGCCCATGTTTTTTCAAAATGACTATACCACTTTAGATTCTGACAGATGGAGTGCCAGTTCCTCTATTTTCTCATCAACACTCGGTATGCGATCTTTTCAGTATTAGCATGGGCATGTAGTGTACCTCACTGTGGTTTTAGTTTGCATTTCCCTAATGAAGTGGAGTACTTTTCGTCTACTTATTTGCCATCTATATATCTTCTTTGGTGAAGTGTCCAAGTCTTCTGCCCATTTTTTTTCAGCTGTATGATCAGGGAGTTCTCTACATATTTTGGATACAAGCACTTTATTGGATATATGATTTGCAATCTTTTCTCCCTGTATTTTGCTTGTCTTTTTACCCCCTAACCAGTGTATTTTAAAGAGAAGTTTTTCATTCTGAAGTCTACAATTTATCAACTTATACTCTTATGGGTCACATCTTTGTATTGTATCAAAGAAATCTTTGTCTAACCTAAGTTCACAAAGGTTTTCTCCTACATTTTCTTCTAGAAGTGTTATAGTTTCAGGTTTTACACTGAGGTCTCTGACTGATTTCGAGTTAATTTTTGTGTATGGTGCAAAAAGCATGGCTTGAGGTTCATTTTTTAAAAGATGGGGTATCTGGGGCACTTCTGATCAGTGGAGCATGTGACTCTTGATCTCAGGGTTGTGAGTTCAAGCCCCTCGGGTGTAGGGA
The DNA here is from genome assembly GCF_037043125.1 of Eumetopias jubatus. NCBI lineage: Eukaryota > Metazoa > Chordata > Mammalia > Carnivora > Otariidae > Eumetopias > Eumetopias jubatus. The sequence goes on from NW_028274818.1 coordinate 92,428,186, forward strand.
TTGCTTAAAAATAAAATCTTTTAAAAAATAGGGATGCCTGTCAGGGAAATCCAAATCAAAACCTCAATGAGATACCACCTCACACCAGTCAGAATGGCAAAAATTAACAAGTCAGGAAACGACAGATGTTGGCGGGGATGCGGAGAAAGGGGAACCCTCCTACACTGTTGGTGGGAATGCAAGCTGGTGCAACCACTCTGGAAAACAGTATGGAGGTTCCTCAAAAAGTTGAAAATAGAGCTACCCTACGATCCAGCAATTGCACTACTGGGTATTTACCCCAAAGATACAAATGTAGGGATCCGAAGGGGTACGTGCACCCCAATGTTTAGAGCAGCAATGTCCACAATAGCCAAACTGTGGAAAGAGCCAAGATGTCCATCGACAGATGAATGGATAAAGAAGATGTGGTATGTATACACAATGGAATATTATGCAGGCATCCAAAGGAATGAGATCTTGCCATTTGCAACGACATGGATGGAACTGGAGGGTGTTAGGCTGAGTGAAATAAGTCAATCAGAGAAAGACATGTATCATATGACCTCACTGATATGAGGAATTCTTAATCTCAGGAAATAAACTGAAGGTTACTGGAGTGGTGGGGGTGGGAGGGATGGGGTGGCTGGGTGATAGACATTGGGGAGGGTATGTGCTATGGTGAGCGCTGTGAAGTGTGCAAGACTGTTGAATCACAGGTCTGTACTTCTGAAACAAATAATGCCACATATGTTAAGAAAAAAGAAAAAGAAGAAGATAGCAGGAGGGGAAGAATGAAGGGGAGTAAGTCGGAGGGGGAGACGAACCATGAGAGACAATGGACTCTGAAAAACAAACTGAGGGTTCTAGAGGGGAGGGGGGTGGGGGGATGGGTTAGCCTCGTGATGGGTATTAAAGAGGGGACGTTCTGCGTGGAGCACTGGGTGTTATGCACAAACAATGAATCATGGAACACTACATCAAAAACTAATGATGTAATGTAGGGTGATTAACATAACAATAAAAAATTTTTTAAAAAATAGGGATGCCTGGGTGGCTCAGTTGCTAAGCGTCTGCCTTCAGCTCAGGTCATGATCTCAGGGTCCTGGGATTGAGTCCCACATCGGGCTCCTTGTTCAGTGAGGAGCCTGCTTCTCCTTCTGCCTGCCACTCCCCCTGCTTGTGCTCGTTCATGCTCTATTTCTGACAAATAAATAAATAAAATCTTTTTAAAATCATAATTAAATTAAATAAGGGGTATCCAATTATTCCAGCATCCTATTTTGAAAAGATTATCTCCATTGAATTGCCTTTACATTTCTGTCAAAACTTAGCTGTCCCTCTGTGTGTGGCTTATTTCTAGACTCTCTGCTCTATTCCACTGATCTATGAGTTTATCTTTATGCCAATACCACACTGTCTTGATAGGGTAACTATATCATACGTCTTAAGATCAGGTTACTCTTAATTAACTTTAATAACTCAGTGTTAATCCTCCAAGTCTGATTGTCTTTTTCAAAATATGTTTAGTTTTTCTAGGTCCTTTACCCTTCCATGTGAATTTCAGAGTCAGTCTGTCAGTTTCTACAAAAAGCCCTGCTGGGATTTGATTGGGATTCAGTTGAATCTTTGGATCAATTTGAGAACAGATATCTTAACCATATTGAGTTTTCCAGCCCATGAGCATGGTATGTCTCTCCATTTATTTAGATCTTCTTTGACCTCTCTCAGCAATATTTTGTATATTTCAGTGGATAGGGCTTACAAAGTTTTATCACATTTATTTCTAAGTATTTCATATTTTTGATGCTATTATGAACAGTGCTTTTTAAAATTTCAATTTCTGATGATTCACTCTGAGCATACAGAAATACAATGGATTTCTGGAAATTGATCTTGTATCCTGCCACTTTACTAAACCCACTTACTAGTTCTAGTAGATTTTTGAAGATCCATCAGATTTTCTACATAGATGATCATGTCTTTCAATAGACAGTTCTACTTTTTCCTTTCCAACCTGAATGGCTTTTACTTTTTTTCTTGCCTAAGTGCACTGGCTAGAACAGAAATGATTAGAATGGACATTCCTGTCTTGCTCCTGATATTAGGGTAAAGTATTCAGTCTTCACAGTGAAGTATGTTAGCTGTAGGCTTTACACAGACCCTCTCTATTGGGTTAAAGAATCTCCCTTCTTTTGTTACTTTGCTGAGGGATTTTATTGAGAATAGATGTAGTTGTTGAGTCCTCTCTCCTGCTCTAAGCCCCAAGGCCCTGTAAATCTGCTTCTCCCCTTGATCCTTAGCATCTCTACTTCCCTGTATGAATTTCTGTTGCATCATGCCAGGATAGAGATCAGATTTTGTCAAATGCTTTTTCTGCACTACTAAGATGACCATATGGGTTTTTCTTTTTTAGTTAATATGGTAAACTACATGGATTGATTTTCAAATATTAAACCAACCCTGCATTCTTGGTCTAAACACCACTTTGGTCATATTATATCATCCTTTCCATATATTGCTGGATTTCATTTGCTAAAATAGTGTTTAGAATTTTAGCATCTATATTCACGAAGGATGTTAGTCTTTAGATTTCTCTCCTTGCAATGTCCTTGCCTGGTTTTGATATCGGGATAATGCAGGCCTCAAAGAATGAGTTGGGAAGTGTCCCCTCTTCTCAATTTTCTGGAGGAGTGGGTAGAACCATTAGCACTTCTTCCTCCAACTCTTGGTAGAACTCCCCAGCAAAGCCACTGTGTACCTGCAGTGGGTACTATCCTCCACCCTGTGAACATCAGGCACTGATTCTCTTTTTTTTTTTCTTTAAATTTTTTATTGTTATGTTAATCACCATACATTACATCATTCGTTTTTGATGCAGTGTTCCATGATTCATTGTTTGTGCATAACACCCAGTGCTCCACGCAGAACGTGCCCTCTTTAATACCCATCACCAGGCTAACCCATCCCCCCACCCCCCTCCGCTCTAGAACCCTCAGTTTGTTTTTCAGAGTCCATCATCTCTCATGGTTCGTCTCCCCCTCCGATTTACCCCCTTCATTCTTCCCCTCCTGCTATCTTTTTTTTTCCTTAACATATGTTGCATTATTTGTTTCAGAGGTACAGATCTGTGATCCAACAGTCTTGCACACTTCACAGCGCTCACCGTAGCACATACCCTCCCCACTGTCTATCACCCAGCCACCCCATCCCTCCCACCCCCAACCACTCCAGTAACACTCAGTTTGTTTCCTGAGATTAAGAATTCTTCATATCAGAGGCACTGATTCTCTCTTAATCCTTTCAACTGCATCTTTGCCTGGCCTCGGGCAGCTCCCTGTGTATCTGCTCTTCGCTGGATCCCTGCCAGGGAGTAGGGGGAGGCGGCCGACTCCACCTCTCCGAGCACCTCTTCTGCTCTGACCTGCAAATGCTTCTGTCTCCTTGAGCTCTCATCCGCCATCCCCTCAGCTCAGACAGTCTATTTAGCTCTGCCTGGGTTTCCCCTGCACCATGGCCTGAAAACGCTTAGGACAGTGAGCTGAGGCAATTATAGTGCTGATTCTGTTTTTGCCTGCAGTATAAAAAACATATTTGGAAAAAAAAAAAAGATACTTGGTTGTCATCCCTGGTTCCTGGCACAGAACTCCTAAAACCCTTGGAATTTCCTGAGTGACAAGGGTGACAGAAGTGTTTCGTTCTCATGAGGCAACTCTTGGTAGGTCCCTAAAGAACTTCAGGATTGGGGGTTGGTTGCCAGAAAGACCAAGCCTTGATTAGAAGCTTGGAACTTTCAGCCCCATCCCCAACTCTGGGAAGGACAGGGGGACTACATACGGAGTTAATCACCCGTGGACAATGATTTAATCAATCACGCATGTGTAATGAAAGCTCCAAAAAAACCCCAAATGATGGCATTTGGAGATCCACTAGGATGATGAACACATCAAGGTACTGGGAGGATGGAGCACCCAGAAAGTGTGCCACCCCTGCCTATGCATCTCTCCCCTTTGGCTGTTCCTGAGCTCTATCCTTCATAATAGACTAGCAATGTAAGTCAAGGGTTTTCCTGAGTTCTGTGAGCCATTCTAGCAAATTACTGAACCTGAGGGGTAGGCCAGAAAACGTGATGTATAGCTGGTCGATCGGAAGTACTAGAGGCCCAGACTTGAGACTGGCATCTGAAGTGGGGGCAGCCTGGTGGAGCCGAACCCCTTTAACTGTGGGATCTGAAGCTAACTCCAGGTAAACAGTGTCAGAACTGAGCTGAATTACTGGACATCCACTCAGTGTCCAGGGAACTGGAGAGGAAGTACTAGAAAAGACAACAGTGGGGGGAAAAACCTTCACTGCATGTCCCTCAAGGAGTCACTATCCTTCACTGACTGATGTCCACTGTTTCATCTCTTTTTGTTTCAGAAAGGAAGGTAGATTGGTCCCTGTTACTCTGTCTTGGTCAAAAGTGGAAATCCTCAAATGCAAGTCTCCTTAATCATCACTCCCCTGGCTTCCTGTACCTACTTCCATCAAGGGAGGCTTATACTAGAATCATAGGATTCTGTGTCTGCATGATTCATGAAACCCAAGGCGAAGCAAAAGTTTTGGCTCAGTGTCACCAGTCACCAGTCCCCAGCACAGGGGCCTGGCCCCCAAGACGCCCCCAAGAGGTGCCGGATGACCGCACACACGTTCACACACTCCAGCTCACAACCTCAGGTGCCCTCCGAGAGCCCACAGGCCCTCAGTGCCACGCAGAAAGCCCAGGCCCACGGCTTTATGCCAGCGCATCACAACAAAACCTCAACTCTCACTAGCCCAGAGAACTGGGGAATTTGCTTCCAGTTTCATGATAGTAAGAAGAGTTGGAACCAGAGCCCAGAATAGGAAGTGTGTTTGGCAAGCCGGACAAAAAACCATGGGAAACTGCAATCAGAATAACCCACAGATTCAATTACTCCTCTGTTTCATAATTATCTTAGAAGCTGAATACGTTTCCAGTTGGTAAAAGGGGACTTTCCTGGGCATCTCTTCCAAAGACAGATTAATAATGTTGGGTCTTGTAAGTATTTACTTAATTTGAGATCATTTCTTTCCATCACTTCTCGTTTTAAAGTCTCTAAAATAACAATAATGCTTAAGAAAAGCCTTTTTTTTAATGAAGGGCAGGGGAAAACAAACTCCATCTCTATCCTCATTACCCTAACCATAACTGTATCTTGATATCTTAATGCATAGATACGGCACATAAAGTGGGAAGAATAAATTAATTCCTAGATATATTTCTACAGGACTTTCCTAAATTAGGTCATAACAACTTTAAAGGTCAAACAAAGGCAAAAACACTTTCATTCTTAGTACTAAGGCACCATGTGGCTCCCTGCAGTGAGCTACGGAAACTTCCCCATTAGCATTAAAGCCCACATTTAGGACTTACATGAGAAACTGAAGGGGGGAGGAATGAACTGTCATGAAGATAAAAGACTAAGAAAAACATTCTTAGGCCCTTCACTGGAGCATTCCGAGGGGGAGGCTGAAAACCCTGTTGTGCTTTTTAAGGAACAAGGGCAGCTAGCTTGGCAGGTGTAATACGCCTTTCCCATAAAGGAGGCCCTTACCAAAGACCTCTATCCACCCCAGTGCATGCAAGTAGAGCAGTTATGTTTTCACCAGAAGGACGGTTTTCTAGCATAGCACTAATTATGTCCCTTTTCTGTTTCAAGCCCTTCCAGATGTCTTCACTGTCCCCAGAATTAAGCACAAAAGAAACCCCATTACTCTGGTGTACATACGGTGGGTTCTTCCTGATCTGTAAGCCCACACACCATAAGGACACATCTGTTCCCACATATCATATGTTCCTATCTGGGGTTTCCCAAAGTATGTCAGGTGTAGGTCAACGAAGTTTGGATACACGGGATGAAACAAGGTTCAAGAGGTTTCCTTACTGTAGGATTCCCGCAAGCATTTCATTTAGCATCCCCCAGCAAGCTCCCGGCATTTTACGTGGGATACCTCAAGGGGCCAGTCCCTCCCAACCTGCCTCTGCCCTAGCACACACCCTCTCGTCTCCCTTCTGCACATGTCTCTGCACCTGCCGCCTCACCCGTGCTGCTCCCACCCACCCTTCACCTCTCTCCGATGCGGCTTCCGCCTCCGCCACGCGGCAGACAGCACTCCCCCACACGCGGCCCCTCTTCTCATGGGCCTTCACCTGTAAACCTGGCGCCCCACACACACCTGTCCTCACTCCTCCTGGCTGGCTCACCCCTATGTGCTTTCCCCTCTTCTTTTGAAAACTGAAAACACAGAAAGACAAAAGCACAGAATATAAACAAACACCCATATTCCCATTCATCGGAAGTGACGATCATCAGACTACACCACGAATGCCTTATTCGCTTCAGATCTTTTCTTTAATAAAAGAACAAAATATGATAAAGATGACAGTATCCTCTGATTTCTCGCAAGCACCTCACAAGTGTCTTACATATCCTTCTGGTCCACTCTTATTTTTTTTTACATGCAGATGTTTGTATTCATGAACAGCAAAAATCGTTAGGTTGGGGCGCCTGGGTGGCTCAGTCGGTTAAGCGTCTGCCTTCAGCCCCGGTCACGATCCCAGGGTCCTGGGATCGAGCCCCGTGTCAGGCTCCCTGCTTCGCAGGGAGTCTGCTTCTCCCTCTCCCTCTGCCCCTCCCCATCACGTGCTCGCTCGCTCACTCTCTCTCAAATAAATTCTTTAAAAAACATTAAGTTTTACAAAAAGCTTAACACAGTGACATCATACAGTAAGTATAATTTATCCACTTTCTTTGTCACTCAACAGGCTCTACCCATACTGACACTCAACTCAACCCGAGCTACCAATACCAATTTTACTGACCTGCCAGCATTGATCCTGTTGCTTGTACTGCACTGCCAACTTAGCCGGGCCCAGTCTCTGAATGCTTCGTGTGTCTTATCTTACCTCCTGTCTCAGCAACCACTGAGAAGATGCTCCAAACGCACACGGCCGGCCCAGGGCGGCACTAACTCCGGGTCTGCCTGAGTCCCAGGCTACGCTCTGACCCACTGTGCTCAGCCACCCTCTTACCATTGACTGCCAAATGAGCACCTTCCAAGGGGCCAGGCACTTTGTATGCATCTTGTCTCTTAATCCTCTGAACCCCCCTGTGGTGTCAAGGACGATGAATTGTCCTCATTAGAGAGATAAAGAAACTCAGGCTGGAGAAGATGCTGGAGCCTTGGTGTGAGCCCCAACTAGATGGCTTCAAAGTCCAAATTCCTATCCCCTGGGCTAAGTGTCAGATTTACGTAAAAAAATAAAAAGTATAAATAAAAGTCAAAGATAAGATGTGAAACGGGCTAGTGTGAGACTGTGTGAGAGACCTGAAGGCCCCGGTGAGGTGTACTGCTTGGCCGGCTCTATGGTTTTATACCCGTGTCTCTAGTCCCCAATCACATGGTTCCGGGGCATCCTGGGACCCGGGAGACAATACTCACGGTCATGGACCCGATAGCAGTGCTTCTGCAGGCGCCGAACGTCCCACTCCTCCAGCACTCCGTGAGTCATCAACAACTGGAGGAATCGCCGGTGGACGTCAGTCATGACACCTGCCCTTCTAGTACCACCCTGCGGGTGTGAAGGAGCTAAGAAAAGAAGGAAATGAAACCCAGTCACCTCTGGGCTCTCGGAAAGCCAAGTTCTGTGTTGTATACTAACTGACATTCACAAGTAGACATTTGTTGTAGTTCTCAAACTCAAGTGCATCCTGCCAAATGTCCCTAAATGAAAAGGACACGGGTCTGGGGCAAGCCGACGAGTACCAGCAGGTGGGGAGAAGCGTGGGTTCTGGAGCCAGCCAGAGTGCCTGGACCCGGCCTGCTCTACCACCTAAGTGAGTGAAATTGGGCAACCTAACCTCCGTGTGCTTCAGTCTCTGATCTATGAGACGAACGATAGCAACGGCCTCCATGGAATTACTCCATTCAGTGAGTTAATACACAATAAAAGCCGGGTAACAGGATAAACACTGCATAAGCGTTAGCTCTATTTACTCCTAGACAATTCTGGGTCTGAAACTTGGTTCAGCCACTTATTGGATCTATGGCCTTGGATAAAGTCAGCTGTGGCCCCATTTTCTCACACTCTACTTAGAACGGCATTCACCGCCTAAAGAACTGCTAGTAAGCACTTACCCAGTACTAGTTTCCTTCTCATCTCCCAAACCACTAATGAAACAACTGTCACTGTGGGGTGCTTTTTCAATCTCTTGCTCTCTACTAAAACGTTATCTTTCCACAAACCGCAGAGATCACAGCTGATAAAAGCATTACACAAGTCCCGATCAAACAGCCTGCTCTCGCCACGGAGAGGTGGCACGGTGCGGAGGCAAAGAGCGTGGCTTTAGAAATCGGCAGGTGGTGTTGAGACAAGTGTTTGCCAGACCCACCTGAGCTTGAGAGTCATCGAACCTGCACACAAAAAATACAGATTCCTGGGCCCCGTTCCTGGAGGTTCGGACCACCAAGGGGCCTGGAATTCTGAGGGTTTAACATTCACTTCAGGCAATGCCATGATCTGACAAGAAATTCGCTGTTCCCTTAGGCAAATACAGCACAAAAATATTTCAGCTAATGAGCTTCATTTTCCTCGGCCTCAGTCTTTTCAGCTATAAAATGGGGATAACAAAAAACTATCTTTAAGACAGAAGATGCCATTTAAATGAGATATGACTACCAGAGGTTTGCCAAGGAGCTGGCACGTAGGAGAGACACAAAAAGGTTAGTTGCTGCTCAGTTGTTTTTTTTTTTAAACAGCACATCAACTGGACCTCAGGGGTGGGAAGATGCAGGAGCTCAGGACCAGTTTCTCAGACTGCCTGCTAGGTATCCTTGAGAACACCTCAGCGATAACTCAACCTCAACAGGTCCTAAGTTGGGCTCATCTCCTCCTTCCCCCATCCTCAACCTTTTTCTTTGCCTGAGTCCTCTTCACGAATCTTCCGGTTTGGGGGGGGCGGTAGGGGGGCGGTCCACGCAGTCATACAAACCACAGGCCCGAGCATCCAACTCTGATTCTCCTCCCCTTCGCCCGCAGATCCAGCCAGTCACTATGTCCTGCCAAAGTTTATTTCCTATCACTAGGATCAGCAACATTAAATCCAACGGCAAATTAAATCCAAAAAAAGTTAAAGAAAGTGAATAATAAAGAGCAGAAAACAATGAAATTAATATACATTTGAGATCCACAAAACCAAAATTATTCCTTGAAAAAAACATACTAAAAGCAACCAACCTCTGACAAGATTTTCCAAGAGAGAGAAGACTGACAAATAAACACTATTTGGAATGAAAAAGGGGATCGCTTCTCAGCCTTTTGGCTAAGATCAAGTGTGGAATGAAAAACGGGAACTGAGGATACAAACATATTTTAAAAAAAAGGACATAAACAACCTAACAATAATCTGAAGTTGTAAATATATGCAAAGTTATAGGAAATCCATTCAAAACCAACTAAAGAATTATCTGAAAACCAACAAGTTTTATAACCATTGAAGACATTCTGTGGGAAGTCCATCTCCCCACAAAGAAAACTTCAGATCTGGATGGATTTATCAAGAAGCCCTACCAAACATTCTGGAAGCAAGTGATTTCAAATGTCACAAAACTACCCCAGGGCCTGCAAAAGAGCAAACCCTCCCCAAATCATCTGATAAGGCTGACATAAGTTGGGCATTAAAACCTAACCGAGGCTTCAAAACAAAGGAAATAAAAAGGTCAGTATCTTTCAGAAACACAGCTGCAATGGTCTGGAGCAAAACATTAATTGAAACTTAGCACATAGAAAGGATTCTACATGGTGACCAATTGGGTTTATCCCCTCAACGGTATAAGATGTGATAATCAATTGAATGTCATAGCTCAATAATATCTCAATAAAGTCAGTGGGAGTCACCACATCAACAGAATACAGAAGAAAAAGCCTATAATCATCTTAATAGATTCAGAAACTATGACTGATTAAATAGTCACGAGGGAGGCGGAGCAAGATGGCGGAGGAGTAGGAGACCTGGATTATGTCTCGTCTCAGGAATCCAGCTGGATAGGGATCAAACCATTCTGAACACCTACAAACTCAACAGGAGATCGAACAAAAGAATAGCAACAACTCTCTGAACAGAAAAGCGACCACTTACTGGAAGGTAGGACGTGCGGAGAAGTGAATCCGAGGCGATATTCGGGAGGATAGACGGCGGGGGAGGGGGCCTCCGCCGGCCGCTTCTGGCAAGTGCCTAGAGCCCCGGAGCACAAAATCAGAATTTTAGAAGTCGGCTCCGCTGAGGGACGTCGCTCCAGTGGCAGAGCTGGGGGTGGAACCCTCACGGGACAGTGTGGTCTCAGGACCCTCGGGGTCACAGAAAGACCGGGGGTGCCTGAGTGCGGCAAGCTCCCAGGTATCGGAGCGGGAAAGCTGGCTGCAGAGACGGAGCAGAGGCGCGGGCTCTCAGCTCGGGGTTGCCATAAACTGTGATCCGCGGCCCAGTCGGGCCAATATTCCTCCAGCAGGGACCCAACAAGCAGCAGAGCCGGGGAGACTCCCCTTCCTCCCCTGGGAGGAGCGGCGCAAGAACGCACCACAGGGATCTGCTGGGTTTGGAGACTCCACACGGGGTCGGGTGCCAGAGATAGCAACGCTCGGTCACAGGCCGGGTGAGCACGGAGTGCGGCCAGACACCGGGCACACGGGAGTGATTGACTGCTTTTCTCTGGGGGCGCGCTGAGGAATGGGGCCCCGAGTTCTCGGCTCCTCCGGACAGAGATTGGGAGGCCACCATTTTCACTCTCATCCTCCAAAGCTGTACCGACAGCTTGCAGGGAACAAAAGCTGCTGAGGGCAAACCTGAGCAAACCCGAGCAGATTGCTTAGTCCAGACTGGCAAGGGCGGGGCAATTCCGCCTCCGGCAAAGACATTTGGGAACCACGGCAACAAGCCCCTCCCCCAGAAGATCAGCACGAACAGCCAGCAAGCCAAGACCAAGTTTACTGATCAAGGAGAATGGGAGAACTCCAGCGCTAGGGGAATACTGCACAGAGAATTCATGGCTTTTTTACCATGATTCATTAGTTTTTCAAAGTTAATTATTTTAACTGTTTTTCTTTAATTTTTCTTTTGCCCTTTTACAAATAAGATCTTATCAATCCCTTTTATAAAAAAAATTTATTTTTCATTTTTAGAGTCATATTCTATCCCTTCATAGTAGTTACCCTTATTTTTGGCATATGTATATGTTGTTCTCGCTTTAAAATTTTGACAATTTTTTCTAACAGATCAAAATATACCCTAAATCACTAGTGTATGGCTTTGTTCTAGTCTCCTGCCTGATCACATTCTCTCCCTTTTTTTTTAAATCTTCTTTTTTCAAACAACTTATCAATTCCTTTTAAAAATCTTTTATAATTTTCATCTTTACAGTCATCTTCCATCCCTTCAATGTATCAACCCTTATTTTGTACATATATGTCTTTCTTTCTTAAATTTTAGGAGGCACTTTCTTCTAACTGGCCAAAATACACCCAAAATCTAGTGTGTGGCACTGATCCATGCACCAGCCTGATCATATTTGATCATATTCTGTTTTCTTTTCTTTTGTTCTGTTTTTGTTTGCATTGATCTTTTTCTTTTTCTTTTTTTTTCCTCTTTCTTTTTTCTTTCATTCCCTTTCTTTTCCCCTGGTTTCTGGTCTTTTCTGATTGGTTTAGAGTATATTTGCTGGGGACGTTGCTAACCTGTTAGCATTTTGTTCTCTCATTCATCTATTCTCCTCTGGACAAAGTGACAAGACGAAAAAAATCACCTCAACAAAAAGAACAAGAAATAGTACCGTCTGCCAGGGACCTACTCAATACAGACATGAGTGCGATGTCGGACCTAGAGTTCAGAATCATGACTTTAAAGATACTAGCTGGGCTTGAAAAAAGCATGGAAGTTATTAGAGAAACCGTTCCTGGAGAAATAAAAACTAAAATCTAACCAAATCGAAATCAAAAAGGCTATTAATGAGGTGCAATCAAAACTGGGGACACTAACTGCTAGGATAAATGAGACAGAAGAGAGAATCAGCAATATAGAAGACCAAATGATGGAAAATAAAGAAGCTGAGAAAAAGAGAGATAAACAACTACTGGATCACGAGGGCAGAATTCGAGAGATAAGCGATACAGTAAGACGAAACAACATTAGAATAATTGGGAGCCCAGAAGAAGAAGAAAGAGAGAGAGGGGCAGAAGGTATATTGGAGCAAATTATAGCAGAGAACTTCCCTAATGTGGGGAAGGAAACAGGCATCAAAATCCAGGAGGCACAGAGAACCCCTCTCAAAATCAGTAAAAATACGTCAACACCCCGACATCTAATAGTAAAACTCACGAGTCTCAGAGACAAAGAGAAAATCTTGAAAGCAGCTCGGGAGAAGAGATATGTAACCTATAATGGTAGAAACATTAGACTGGCAACAGACCTATCCACAGAGACCTGGCAGGCCAGAAAGGACTGGCAAGATATCTTCAGAGCACTAAACGAGAAAAATATGCAGCCAAGAATACTATATCCAGCTAGGCTGTCATTGAAAATGGAGAGATAAAAAGCTTCCAGGACAAACAAAAACTAAAGGAATTTGCAAACACGAAACCAGCCCTCCAAGAAATATTGAAAGGGGTCCTCTAAGCAAAGAGAGAGCCTAAAAGCAGCATAGACCAGAAAGGAACACAGACAATATACAGTAACAGTCACCTTACAGGCAATACAATGGCACAAAATTCGTATCTTTCAATAGTTACCCTGAATGTAAATGGGCTAAATGCCCCAATAAAAAGACACAGGCTATCAGATTGGATTAAAAAACAAGACCCATCCATAGGCTGTCTGCAAGAGACTCATTTTAGACCCAAAGACACCCCCAGATTGAAAGTGAGGGGGTGGAGAACCATTTACCATGCTCATGGACACCAAAAGAAAGCTGGGGTGGCAATCCTTATATCAAACAGATTAGATTTTAAAACAAAGCCTGTAATAAGAGATGAGGAAGGACACTATATCCTACTTAAAGGGTCTATCCAACAAGAAGATCTAACAATTGTAAATATCTATGCCCCGAACTTGGGAGCAGCCAATTATATAAGGCAATTAATAACAAAAGCAAAGAAACACATTGACAATACAGTAAGAGTGGGGGACTTTAACACCCCCCTGACTGAAATGCACAGATCATCTAAGCAAAAGGTCAACAAGGAAATAAAGACTTTCAATGACACACTGGACCAAATGGACTTCACAGACATATTCAGAACATTCCATCCCAAAGCAACAGAATACACATTCTTCTCTAGTGCCCATGGAACATTCTCCAGAATTGATCACATGCTAGGTCACAAAACAGGCCTCAACCAGTACCAAAAGACTGGGATTATTCCCTGCATATTTCAGACCACAGTGCTTTGAAACTAAGACTCAATCACAAGAGGAAAGTCAGAAAGAACTCAAATACATGGAGGCTAAAGAGCATCCTACTAAAGAATGAATGCGTCAACCAGGAAATTAAAGAAGAATTAAAAAAAATTCATGGAAACCAATGAAAATGAAAACACAACTGTTCAAAATCTTTGGGATACAGCAAAGGCAGTCCTGAGAGGAAAGTATATAGCAATACAAGCCTTTCTCAAGAAACAAGAAAGGTCTCAAATACACAACCTAACTCTACACCTAAAGGAGCTAGAGAAAATACAGCAAATAAAGCCTAAACTCAGCAGGAGAAGAGAAATAATAAAGATCAGAGCAGAAACCAAAAGAACAGTAGAACAGATCAACGAAACTAGGAGCTGGTTCTTTGAAAGAATTAACAAGATTGATAAACCCCTGGCCAGACTTATCCAAAAGAAAAATGACCCAAATCAACATAATCATGAATGAAAGGGGAGAGATCACAACCAACACCAAAGAAATACAAACAATTATAAGAACATATTATGAGGAACTGTATGCCAGCAAAGTAGATAACCTGGAAGAAATGGATACATTTCTAGAGCTGTATCAACTACCAAAATTGAACCAGGAAGAAATAGGAAACCTGAACAGACCTATAACCACTAAGGAAATGGAAGCAGTCATCAAAAATCTCCCCACAAACAAAAGCCCAGGGCCAGATGGCTTCCCAGGGGTATTGTACCAAACATTTCAAGAAGAATTAATACCTATTCTCCTGAAACTGTTCCAAAAAATAGAAATGGAAGGAAAACTTCCAAACTCATTTTATGAGGCCACCATTACCTTGATCCCAAAACCAGACAAGGACCCCATCAAAAAGGAGAATTACAGACCAATATCCTTGATGAACATGGATGCAAAAATTCTCACCAAAATACTAGCCAATAGGATCCAACAGTACATTAAAAGGGATTATTCACCATGACCAAGTGGGATTTATCCCTGGGCTGCAAGTTTGGTTCAACATCTGCAAATCAATCAACGTGATACAATATATAAACAAAAGAAAGAACCAGAATCATATGATCCTCTCAGTAGATGCAGAAAAAGCATTTGACAAAGTACAGCATCCTTTCTTAATCAAAACTCTTCAGAGTATAGGGATAGAGGGTACATACCTCAATATCATAAAAGCCATCTATGAAAAACCTACAGCAAGTATCATTCTTGATGGGGAAAAGCTGAGAGCTTTCCCCCTAAGGTCAGGAACGCGGCAGGGATGTCCACTATCACCACTGCTATTCAACATAGTATTAGAAGTCCTTGCCACAGCAATCAGACAACAAAAAGAAATCAAAGGCATCCAAATCGGCAAAGAGGAAGTCAAATTCTCACTCTTTGCAGATGATATGATACTTTATGTGGAAAACCCAAAAGACTCCACCCCAAAACTGCTAGAACTCATACAGGAATTCAGTCAAGTGGCAGGATATAAAATCCAGAGGCAAAGGATCTGTACTCAGAAAACTATAAAATACTCATGAAAGAAATTGAAGAAGACACAAAGAAATGGAAAAACGTTCCATGCTCATGGATTGGAACAAACATTGTGAAGATGTCAATGCTACCTAGAGCGATCTACACCATTCAATGCAATCCCCATCAAAATACCATCCACTTTTTTCAAAGAAATGGAACAAATAATCCTAAAATTCGTATGGAACCAGAAGAGACCCCGAATAGCCAGAGGAATGTTGAAAAGGAAAAGCAAAGCTGGCGGCATCACAATTCCAGACTTCCAGCTCTATTACAAAGCTGTCATCATCAAGACAGTATGGTATTGGCATAAAAACAGACACATCAATCAATGGAACAGAATCGAGAGCCCAGAAATGGACCCTCAACTCTATGGTCAACTGTTCTTTGACAAAGCAGGAAAGAATGTCCAATGGAAAAAAGACAGTCTCTTCAACAAATGGTGTTGGGAAAATTGGACAGCCACATGCAGAAGAATGAAACTGGACCATTTCCTTACACCACACACAAAAGTAGACTCCCAAATGGTTGAAAGACCTAAATGTGAGACAGGAGTGCATCACAATCCTAAAGGAGAACACAGGCAGCAACCTCTTCCTCAGCCGCAGCAACTTCTTCCCAGAAACATCGCCAAAGGCAAGGGAAGCAAGGGCAAAAATGAACTATTGGGATTTCATCAAGATAAAAAGTTTTCACACAGCAAAAGAAACAGTCCACAAAACCAAAAGACAACCGACAGAATGGGAGAAAATATTTGCAAATGACATATCAGAGAAAGGCCTAGTATCCAAAATCTATAAAGAACTTACCAAACTCAACACCCAAAGAACAAATGATCCAATCAAGAAATGGGCAGAAGACATGAACAGATATTTTTCCAAAGAAGACATCCAAATGGCCAACAGACACATGACAAAGGGCTCGACATCACTTGGCATCAGGGAAATCCGAATCAAAACCTCAATGAGATACCATCTCACACCAGTCAGAATGGCTACAATTAACAAGTCAGGAAACGACAGATGTTGGCGGGGATGTGGAGAAAGGGGAACCCTCTTACACTGTTGGTGGGAATGCAAGCTGGTGCAGCCACTCTGGAAAACAGTATGGAGGTTCCTCAAAAAGTTGAAAATAGAGCTACCATACGATCCAGCAATTGCACTACTGGGTATTTACCACAAATGTAGGGACCCGAAGGGGTACGTGCACCCCAATGCTTATAGCAGCAATGTCCACAATAGCCAACCTCTGAAAAGAGCCAAGATGTCCATCTACAGATGAACGGATAAAGAAGAAGTGGTATATATACACAATGGAATATTATGCAGCCATCCAAAGGAATGAGATCTTGCCATTTGCAATGACATGGATGGAACTGGAGGGTGTTACGCTGAGCGAAATAAGTCAATCAGAGAAAGACATGTATCATATGACCTCACTGATATGAGGAATTCTTAATCTCAGGAAATAAACTGAGTGTTGCTGGAGTGGTGGGGGGTGGGAGGAATGGGGTGGCTGGGTGATAGACATTGGGGAGGGTATGTGCTATGGTGAGCGCTGTGAATTGTGCAAGACTGTTGAATCACAGATCTGTACCTCTGAAACAAATAATGCAATATGTTAAGTAAAAAAAAAAAGAAGAAGATAGCAGGAGGGGAAGAATGAAGGGGAGTAAATCGGAGGGGGAGATGAACCATGAGAGACGATGGACTCTGAAAAACAAACTGAGGGTTCTAGAGGGGAGGTGGGTAGGAGGATGGGTTAGCCTGGTGATGGGTATAAAGAGGGCACGTTCTGTGTGGAGCACTGGGTATTATGCACAAACAATGAATCATGGAACACTACACCAAAAACTAATGATGTAATGTATGGTGATTAAGATAACAATAAAAAATATCTAAATTCAACAGTCACTCATACTAAATACTTGGGAGTTAAAAGAAACTTCCTTTATCTACTAATGTTATCTACAAAAACATAATACTTAAGGAAGGAATACTGAAAGCAATCACTTTCAAATCCACATTGATCCAGTGCAACTGAACCCACGTGATTCCGATCAAAATCCCAACAGGCTGTGTGTGTCTGCATGTGTTTTGACATGATTCAAAAATTTACATGGAACACATAAAGGCAAAACAGCAAAGCTATTCTGGGAAAAGATGAAGACAGGAGGACTCGTCCTACCAGGTAGCGACTTATTTTAAAGCTACAGTAATGAATAATGTATGAAAATATTATAACATGGACCAATTAAGACCAGCAGTACAGAACAGAGAACCCAGACACAGAAACGCACACAGATATGGATACATGACATGTTGGAGAAACAGAACACCAGATCAAAGCAAGCTTTTCAATAAAAGGTGCCAGAACAATGGATTACCCTTATGTGAAAAAAACAGAGAACTCAACCTTCACCTCACACTATGCACAGAAAATCTTTTTGAGGAGTAAGGTCATAAGAAAGAAAACACTATAAAACTTTGGGCAACAATACAGAACATTCTTTATGAGCCAAAGGCAGGGAAGGATTTCTTTAAAAGATACGATAATAACAATAATAATAATAGATACAAAAAGTACAAACCATAAAGGAATACACCAATAAATCCAACTTTGTTAAAATTAAGAACCTCTGTTCACCCAAAATACTTGAGAGTGGGAGAGAGAGAGAGAGGAGACAAGCTACAAACTGGAAAGCATCTGAAACACACTGAAGCCACGGAAGATTCATACTCAGAATATGTGATGAAGTCCTACAAATCAGTAAGGGGAAGACAAGTGCGTGAGAAAAATGAGCAACAGAAATTTTCAAAGAGGATGCACAAATGATTAATAAATATATTAAAAGCTGCTCAGTCTTGATGTCATCAGGCAAATGAGTATTCAAACCACAGTGACCAATGTCTTATTCATCACCAGATAGGCAAAAGTTCTGAATAATGGCCTAGGCTAAAACTCATCCACTGCTGGTGGAGTGTAAACTCTTATGAACCACCTCAGACAGTTCGATATTACTGGCAAATTTGGGTATCCCCAGAAAGCCACTCTTCAGTATACAATTTAGAGAAACTTTTCTACATCTGCCCCAGGAAATATGTTTATAAATGCACCATGTGGTAGCAAAAATCTGGCAAGTATCCATGACAATCAGTTGAGGAATGCCTGCATAAAGCATTTATAATCAAACCGTGGAATTTGAAATAGCAAGGAAGCAATGAAGGTGATGTAGAGCTACTCACATCATATATGTAATGTTATGCAAAAATAAAGGCACATAAATATATATATGAGGATCCTATATAAAATTCAAAACCTAGCGAAACCATACATGGCAGTCGTTACAGATACACAGTAAACCACAAAGAAAAATAGGGAACGGAACACAATACTCGGGGCAGTGGTCATCTTTGGTGAGGGGAAGAAAGGATTTAGCAGGGGCTTTCAGGATATGATAATGTTCTATTTCTTAACTTGATGGTGAGTATATGGGTGTTTTATTTTTATCCTTCCAACTTACATTGCAAACATTTTTACAGAAATGTTACCTATCATGATTAAAAAGAGGAAATAATGTAAATATGTTACACAACAGCCAAAATAAATGTTAGTAAGAAGGACCAACTATAACAGCATAGAAGGCTATACAATTTGGGGGAAAGGAGAAGAAAATAGATGCAGATAGGCCTGTTTATACACAGAAGGCAGTTGTCTGAAGAGGGACTGGGTAGCAGAGGTTAATCATGGTTAACTGCCTACCCAAATAATTAAAAAACGGAAATGTCTGTGCAATAAGCAGATCTCAACCGTCACCATTTGAGCCATGTGCGAGGCATAAGTTGAGTGCTTTCCTATGGTCTCAATCCATCCTCACCCGAGGACGGAAGCATTACTGACCCCATTTTACAGATGAGGAAACAGAGACCGAAGGCACAAGGCGATGTACAGAATTAGTGATGGACACGGAGGTGGCAAAACAAATGCAGAGTTCAGGAACTGTAGCACCCCCTGTCCAGGTAAGCGAGATACAGGAGGCAACAATTCAATCACGATCCCTTGCCTGCAGGGATCCCTTACCTACAATTCTCAAATCTAAAAAAGGTCTTAAAACCCAATCTTTTAAGCTTGAAAACCTGATCTGACCTAAGCTGAGGCTATTTCTGGCCGTTCTTTAGCTCTTTTGGTGTAAATATGCACATATTTAGCTGTGAAAATACTCATGTATTTGATTACAAAAAGCTGCCCCAGACCCCAATGAAGGTATGACATAACATCGAATATATGCATCATATTCCTTTCGAAAATCCGAAAAAATGGGAATTCTGAGCACGCCTCGCCTCGGGGCTTTAAAATACGAGGCTGTGGACTTGTATAAAGTAAGGATTCCTGTAACACGGCAGCACAAGCACAGAACGCGGCGGGTAACCGAGAGGAGGTCCGCGAAGGCCTTATTTTCCGTA
Source organism: Eumetopias jubatus (assembly GCF_037043125.1). NCBI lineage: Eukaryota > Metazoa > Chordata > Mammalia > Carnivora > Otariidae > Eumetopias > Eumetopias jubatus. The sequence continues at coordinate 92,447,648 of NW_028274818.1, forward strand.
TTCGGTTCAGGCAGAATTCTGTATTTTGCTTTTGTCACCTAATATTAGGATCAAACCGACTTTTGCACCTATTACTACGATTTAACAACGTCTGTGTGTCGGGGGCACTAGGTTCCAGCCTACTGGCCTTCCAGGCCCTCTCTGGGCCCGTTTCCTCATCAGGAAATGAGGAGCCCCAAGCCCCCGGGCCCCCAGCGCCACACTCCGGCACAGACACGGGCCGACCCCGGGGCCTGACCCCCACCTTCCGTCCTCCGTCGCCTCTCTGCACGGCCCTCTTCCATCCCCCGCAGCCTCGCGGCCCGGCGCCCGGATTTCCCACCGCGGTACCCAGGTGCAGCCCCCACTGCGGCTGGCCAAGACAGAAAGGCGAGCGCGGCTCCTCCTTCGGGGCGGGACGAACGCGGGCTCGTCGTTCCAATTGGTGGATGTCGCCCATTCGTCCCTCCTACAGGGTAACGCACTTCCTGCCCTCCCGTTCCCCCTTTCAGCTGCCGTAGTGCCAAGGAGCCCGTGGGGTAGGTGGGGAGTTACGCGCTTCTCCCGCCGCTTTCCGTACCTTACGGGGAGGATCTGCGGCTTGTCGCCGTCCACCGCAGTGGCGCCCCGCGACCAAAGAGGTGGAAGGGCAGGCATGCAGCGGGACCCTACCCCCCCAGTAGCCGCGGCTCCGCGGACACAAGCCAGTGCCCTATCCCGGGCCTCAGTTTCCCCATCTGTACAACAGACACTGTGGCCTCGAGGTCAGCGATGAGGGCTCTTGTTGTCATATAGCTTGCGGAGAATCTTGGCTCTGCGACTTACTAGTTGCCAGATCTTGGGTGAGTCATTGAGCTGCGCTGAGCCTCAGTTTCTTCATCTCTTACATGGGAATGATAATAGTCCTCGTGGAATAGGGTGGTCATGAGGTTTAAAAGAAAAAACGCACACTTGGAAGTGCTGATTAAATGTCAGCTACTGCCTTACCTAGGGATTGCTAGGAGAAGCAAATGAAGTTATTAATAGAAGTGAATGGACTGTTGGAGGACATCCTTTGACAAACGCTTGCATCCCAGTGCCTGATCTGGGAGCTGGGGATGCAGTCTAGCAGGGAAACAGGTAGCTAATTCTAGTACAGCAGAAAGTGCAAGTATCTATATCTCTGTGATGATAGCTTCAAATCCCTACTTGGCCGGTTACACTCCTGTGATCTTGGACAACTTCTCAACCTCTCTGGATATCAGTTTCCCGGTGGGCTGAGTGAAAAAAGCAGTAGCATGTGGTAGTTAAGAGCTTGAGCTTGGGAGCTGGACCCTCTGGATTTGAATGCTGGTTCTTAAACTCAGTATGTCTGAGACCCAGGACAAAATCCTGAAGGTCTCCACCTCAGTTTGCTCATCCATAAGGCAGGGATAATACTAGCACATTGTTGATAGGATTGCTGTGAGATCAAATGAGTTAATACATGCAAAGCTCTTAGAGTATCTGGCACATAGTAAGGTCTCAATAAGTGTGAGTTATCTTTACTAATAAAGTACTTTATAAAATGGCTTGGGGGCAGTCAAAGAGAAGAACAGCTCTAAGGAGACCATCTATGTTTTGTTTGTCCTGCATAGTTTTGTAAAATTTTGAATTTATTATCAATATTTAAAGCTGAGGCATTTCACATAAAACCCTAGGGTATCTGGCAGCTCTTGAAATATGGGGCAGTCTGGCCACAATAGACCAGCATTCCCCTATGGCAGCCCCTGTTTAAAGCTTCATAGAGATTATGCCGCTTTGTGATGATGTGTGCTTTCTGGGGGTGTAGAGAAATAAAAACAGGGGCCCATGAATGGAAAATACTGGGAACACTGACATTTCATGATCAAATGGCCAAGAAAGGAGGTAGAAAGAAAGAGATTCAAGACCAAGTGGTACCAGAGGCAAAGAGGAGGGAGAGACTATTGGGTGGTAGGGTGTGGTCTGAATTGTCAGTGCTCTGGAGAGGTCAAGAAAAACGTGCGCTGATTTAGAATGTGATGGCCATTAAGAGCCCATAGAAACAGGAGGAAGCTAGATCTGTCTCCAAGAGAAGTGAATGTATGGAAGCTGAAGGAATGGAGAGGGGATGCTGACTACTTCTAGGAACGGTGTTTTGGGAAGGGGAGACATGAAGACAAGAGCAGAGGGAATAATCAATAGAATAAAGACAGGAGAGAATGGGTTCAAGGGCACACAGAGACAGAATTACTCTTACCCTAGAAAGGAAGAAAGACATTTCTGAAACAGGAGGAAAAGAGGTAAAAATGGATGGATAAATTTCACCTCTGATGTTTTCTGCTTTCTCCATAAAGTAGCAAACTCTGATTCTGCTAAGCAAAGGAGCTGGGAGATGCTTGGGGATTTGAGGAGAATCAAAGGTTTGGAACAGATGCCAAAGGGAATGCAAAAGTGAGGTTCCAGCTAAGGTTGAAACCATAAATGTGCAGAGAGGATAGTCACTCCTGATCCCTGGGCAATCTCCCATCCCCATACCAGGGGCCTCAGAGAAGAAGCTCTGTGTGGACTCATACTGGGGTGGGTCTTAGCTAAACAAATGCAGCTGGCCCTAGAAGTCAAAGCAACTGGAGAGTGTTGGTGGGAGGGTCTTTGAAGTCATCCACTGCAGTATGGGCAGGTAGACACAGGAGGAAGGAAGAGTGCTGAGAAGTTAGCATGGAGGGGGACAGCAACCAGAGGTCCCAGTGAGGTAGATTACCAGGTGACAGTCCTGCCTCAACATGCCTCCACCCTCAGAAGACAGCCCATTCTCTAGTTGGCTCAGTGAGTATTTATGAGGACCTTCAGTGTGCCAGACATTGAGTGGTTTGCTACAGGACAACTCTGCCAGTTCAAATATTCTGAAAGTTGGCCGTGAAAGGTACAGAAGCTCCGTGGACATAAATTCACTTTCCATAAGGCAGGTGGCTGAGACTCTGGCTAGAGAGGAAGCTTGGGGGCCAAATCATAGGCTAAGGGGGTCAGTCTTTTTACCTGAAGACCATAGAAGCTATTGGGGAGGAAGTGATGAGATCAGGTTTGTATTTTAGAAAAAGAACATCAGCACATCTGATCTTTTCAAAACATACTTTGGAACATTTACAGAAATTGACTGTGTACCGGCCACAAAGGAAGTCTCAATAAATTCCAAAGAATCTATAGACCACATTCACGAACCAGTGAAGTAAAATGAAGACTCAAAAACACAACCAGAAAGAAACCCAAACCACTTCTAGACCTTAAACTAGTAACTGAAAATGCTTCTGAGGAGAGGGTCCTGAAGACAGGATGATCTTTTTTTTATCATGTACTACTATTACTTATGAAAAAATAAAATTAAACATGATAAGCATATTTGAATTTTATTTCTTTAGCCGGGAATTCATTTATATTAGTTTTTATACCTGAGTGTATGTTGAAAGATTTTATAACATTTTTAAGAGAAAAAGAACATATATTTGGAAACTGAAAAATACATACATGTTAAAAAGAAAACTAATATGGAAATTACAAAATATTTAGAAATGAATGACCAAAAAAACCCCAATATAATGAAACGTGGGATCCAACTAAAACAATAATTAGAGGAGGATTTATAGCCTTAAGTGTACTTAATACAAAACAAGAAAAAAATTTAAGTGTTCAATGTAAGAGTTAGATAAATAACTAAATAACCCAGAGAAAACAGAAAGAAGGAAATAATAAAGCAAGAGGCAGATGTGAGTAAAACAAAAAAGAAAATTAAATTGATTGTGGAAACGAGAAACTGCTGTTCTATTAAAGACTAATACAACAGACAAGCTTCTTGTAAGAGTTATCGAAGCAATATTATAAATGGCTAAAGAGAGTGTAAAAATTTAGAAAGCATGGGTATACTATGAACAACTTTATGCCAACACATTTGAAAATCTAGATAAAAGGGGCAATTTTTGACAAAAATACAAATTACAAAATTTTGCCCTAGAAGAGAAGTAGACCAATAATCATCATTGAACTTGAAAAGGCAATGGATCTGTTCCAACTCATAAAATGCCCAGGCTAAGATAGTTTTACTAGAGTGATACACATGCACACAAATGCAAAAAAACAAAAAACAAAAAAACAAACTATATTATGCAAACTGCACCAGAATATGGACAAGATGGAGAAATCTATCCAAATATTCTGTGAGGCTAGTCTAATCTTGATACCAAAACAAGAACAGCAGAATTAAAGAAAATGTCAGGTCCATGTATATTATAACAATGTATGCAAAAATTGAGTCTCTTAGTATCTCAAAAGACAATCTCTTTATGATGAGTGATGTTGAGCATCTTTTCATGTATCTGTTGGCCATCTGGAAGCCTTCTTTAGAAAAATGTCTGTTCAGGTCCTCTGCCCATTTTTAATTGGATTTTGGATTATTTGTCTTGTTTGGTGTTGAATTGTATAAGTTCATCATATATTTTGGATACTAATCAGGGAGAATGCAAATCAAAAACCACTAGGTATCACCTTACACCTGTCAGTATGGCTAAAATTAAAAAGACAAGAAATAACAAGTGTTGGCGAGGATGTGGAGAAAAAGGAACCCTTGTGCACTGTTGGTGGGAATGCAAACTGGTGCAGCCACTATGGAAAACAGTGTGGAGATTCCTAAAAAAATTAAAAATAGAAATAGCATATGATCCAATAATTCCATTACTGGGTATTTACCCAAAGAAAACAAAAGCACTAATTCAAAAAGATATATGCATCCCTATGTTTATTGCAATATTATTTGCAATAGCCAAGATATGGAAGCAACCTAAACATTTATCAATAGACAAATGGATAAAGAAGCCATAATGTATATGTATATATGAATATGAATATTATGCAGCCATAAAAAAAGATGAGCTCTTGCCATTTGCAACAACATGGATAGACCTAGAGGCTATTATTCTAAGTGAAATAAGTCTGACTGAGGAAGACAAATACCATATGATCTCACTCATATGTGGAATCTAAATAAACAAATGAATAAATGAACAAAATGAAAAGCAGAATCAGACCTATAAATATAGAGAACAAACTGATGGTTGCCGGAGGGAAAGGGGAGGGGCAAAGTATGTGAAAGGAAGTGGGAAACACAGGCTTCCAGTAATGGAATGAATAAGTCACGGGAAGAAAAGGCACAGCATAGGGAATATAAATAATGCTGCATAGTGACCAATGGTAGCCACACTTGTGAGCACAACGTAACATACAGAGATGTTAAATCACAATGTTCTACACCTGAAACTAATGTAACATTGTGTGTCAACAATACTCTAATTAAAAAAAAAAAAGTTAAAAAAAATAGACTGTCTCTTCCAGAAGAGGAAATTCGAACGACTAAAAAAAAGTGTGGAAAGATGCCCAACCTTACTATTAGTTGGAAATACAAACAACAAAAAGATGCCAATTTTCCCCCATAAAAAAGATAATGCACCCCTATGCATATCTGGTGGAGTTGTAAATATTACAGCTGCTCTGGAGAGCAATTTGGTGTCATGGCAATTGAAAAAGCTCATCTGGCAATTCCACTTCTAGGACTTTAACTAGAGAAAATCTCCCTTGTGCTCTTGAGAGGTTTGCTCAACAGGGTTGCCAACAGAGGAAACAATGAGAACATCCTAACTACCCATTAACAAGGAAATGAAAAGGCAAAATGTTCATGAGGGATGGATGATCATGTAGCATTAAGAGGGATGAATTCACTCACAGGTATCTATATGGATGAGTCTTAAAAGCATAGAGTGAAGTGGGGAAAAAAAACAAGAGGCAAAGATGATTCATCTTCCGGTTACTCTGTGTGTAAAATTGGCGAAATGCAAAACGGCAAATTGTATATTTCCAGTAGATGAATCTATGCACATAAAAGTATCTTCTTATTAAGGATTGGAAACACTATCACAAAACTGACACTAGGAGACCTCTAGGAAAGGGAAAAGGGGGTGGGATGGGCATAAAGAAGTCTTGATCTCTCTCTCTCTCCCTCTCTCTCTCCCTCTGTCTCTCATGAATAAATAAATAAAATCTTTAAAAAAAAAAAAGAAGTCTTGAGGCTTATCTGCAATGTGTGAATTTTAAAACAAAATAACAAAAGTATATATTAATACAGTGTTTGTCTAATTTTCCAATACAGGCAAATATGCCTAAATGCTAACAGTGGCTAATGCTGAACGCTGGGAAAATGGATGGCTGTCACTGTTCACTTTCACTATTCTGTATTTAAAAACAATTTCTAATAGGAAGAGTGAACATATGAAAAGGAATGAAGAATATATTTTTGGTTTTTCTAGAAGTACCCAGCCATCAATGGAAAGGGGGAGAGGCGAGATTGGGTTTCACCAGAGCCCAGGTCACACCCTTTCCACTTTTCCACGATGGTCCTTTTTCTCATCTATATACTCACATATCTTTTGGATTCATTACCTTTTAGGATGGATCCCATGGAGGTGATGAGTATGAGCTAGTGGGGCTGAAAGGGAAAGTGATTCCCCTCCATTCATCCTTCATCTTGGAGGGTTGGTGACAGGCCCCAAAGGTCAATTTTAAAAACGATTCCTGCTTAAAGTCCAGGAAGACCCAGACACGGGACTGAGAAATATGCCCACTGCCAGAGGCGGTGTAGACTGTTCAATCTTTCTAAAGGGCAATTTGGCTGTGCTCATCCAGAGTGAACCCATATCATGTTCTTTGGCCTTGTAATTCCACTTCTGGGAATCCATCTGAGGAAATAATGAGAAACACACACAAAGGTTAATGGACAAAAAAAAAAAAGTGCGTCAGAGCCTTAATTTTATCAGGGAAAAATGGCAACAACTTGAATGTCTCAGAGGAGCTAAAGAAAGGAATGATCAGAATAAATAAAAATGCTACAGAATGTTATGTAGCCTAAAAATCATGTTTTCAAAACATAGTTGAGGTCAGGAAAAAAAGCCGTAATGCAGAGTATTTTAAGAGAGAGAGAAAACTAGAAGAATACATGTACGAAAATATTATCAGTGACTATCCCTGATTGGGGGGATTATAGGTAAATTTTTTTCTTGTCGCTTTCTTATATTTTTCAAATTTCTCCAAAAGCATTTTTTTATTTCATAATCCTAAATGAAGTCTGTGATCATAAAGATTTTTGGTATAATAATATTGATACTATGTACAGTTAGGAGATCGTTAGTCATATATATCCAGCGTCTGAGATTGTTTTATGTGAGTGAATGTTCTGTATAACTAGATTATCCCTTTGAGCATGAGCATTTAAAAAACTTTTTCTATTTTCTGTACCAATAGTTCTAAAATACACACTTATCTGCCACCGTGAGCAAACAATGACTTTTTGTGATGAGTACAGGGACATCTTTGAGGACAATTACTACGCTTTTATGCCTTTACACAAAGTACCCCGACTAATGAGGGTTGTTAGTTGTAAAAATGAAAAGCTCATGCTTGGGCACCTGGGTGGCTCAGTCGGTTAGGCGTCTGCCTTTGGCTCAGGTCATGATTTCAGGGTCCTGGGATGGAGCCCCGCATCAGGCTCCCTGCTCAGCAGGGAATCTGCTTGTCCTTTTCTCTCTGCTCCTCCCCCTGCTCTCTCTCTCTCTCAAATAAATAAATGAAATCTAAACAAAACAAACAAACAAACAAAAAAACTCATGCTTTTCCACCTGCTTCCCTCTGTCAAGCCACCAACAGCCCTACTCTCTTCTTATAATGCCCCTTAGCCTAAGCAAACAAATGCCCACTGTTGTTAGAAAAGTGGCCATAAATAAATAAATAAAGATAAATATCAGTAAAGTGCACAAGTTTTAGTATGTAGGATTTGTTTTTCCTTTTTGGGACCTGTTTTGTTCTCAGCAATTTTCTAAAGAGATAGAGAAGCTGCCAGGGGAGGTTTCCAGACAAGATGCAAGGTCATAGTGATCTCCTAACGGACTGACAAAGAAAGTGAATCAAAGGTTGAATTCACAGCAAGCTGATCAAAACCCCAAATCTGGTGTCATCCCACATAGACCTTTTAAGAGCTCTAGAAACTGCAGTGACCTGTTCATATCACACAGGGGCATCCCACACTTGCTCCTCCAAGTGTGGTCAGTGAACTAGAAGCATCGCATCCCCCAGGAGTTTGAGAGACCTCTAGTAAGATGAGTCTGAGGCGCCGCCCTGAGCTATTGGAGCAGAATCTGCATTTCAACAAGATCCGCAGGTGAATGACATGCATGTGAAAGCTTGAGAAATGCTGATTTCGAACACACTTATTTATTCACCTCTCCCACTTCCCATGCTCTTAAAGCTTACTCCAACGAAAGCATTTTCTCTCTCTCTCTCTCTCTCTGATTCTCTCATTGGAAGCAGGTTGTAAATTGTTTTTGCTGCACATGCATTTCTTTTAATATGGACAAAAGCAGAGAATACCCTCTTCTCCGTGGTTCTCCATGGGTTCAGCAGCTTCCCAGGACATTTTTAATTTTTTAATTTTTTAAAATTTTTTAAGTAGGCTCCCATGCTCAGCATGGAGTTCAACACAGGGCTCAAACCCACCACACCGAGATCAAGACATGAGCTGAGATCATGAGTCAGACACTTAACCCACTGAGCCACCCAAGCTCTCTGCTTTTTTTTTTTTTCTGATTTGAAAATTATGAATTCCTTTAGGAACAACAAACATTTCCAGATCGCTGCTTCTCCCCTTGTGTACAATATGATGTTACACATCAGGATTGGGGGTAGGTGAAATAGGGACACAAAACTAACAGCCCTACATCAATCAAGGGTCTGTCATGAAGTAAGAGCCCAAGTGAATATTATTGTTGTTGTGATGTTTCAAAAGTATTTTTATTCTTTGGCATTTAATAAAGTTTTCTTGATGTTATGACCAGTGGTAATATGAGAAATATATATGAACTCTGATATATAGAGATATATAAAAATGATATATAGAGATTTATATGACATATATGATATAATGATAGTATGCTACATACGATATATAGGGATATCGTGATATATATATAGCACTATCATCATAAAATAGAAGTGTTATCATATTTTCAAATCTCTTAATTAAAACTCATTTGTATCCCCACTAACTAAAAAGTCTATAATCACTTACTCCTCACAATCCCAGTGTGGCTCTTTCTGCCCATGGGTCCTGTCCCCGGGCTTTAATAAAAACACCCTTTTTTGCATGGAAAAAAAAAGAAACAACCAAAACCCCCAAAAAACCTCACCTGTAAATGGTTTTGGAAACCAAGGTTAAAAAGAAAGCACCTAGTTGACTCACCAAATTTTTCATTTTCATTTAATTTTTTGCCTTCCTACTAATGAATGATCAAGAGACTTAGAAGGTATACAGCAGTGCAGTAGATGCAAAGATGAGTCTTAGGCCCTACAGTCAGGTTGATTTAAAAAGTAGCTGATAAAAAAATAAGATAGATAACATGTTAGTAAGTGTAGTCAATGAAAAACTGCTAAGTGGTCTCTGATTTACCAGTTAAGCTATTTTAGGTGCCAGAAACTGACTCTGGATAACTTAAGCAAAAAAAAAAAAAAAAAAAAAAAAAAAGGTTTATTGGAAGGATATTGGGCATATGTTTATTATTCGGGGTAGTCAAGGTCATGGTGCTGTAACAAACATCCCCCACGTGTCACTTCCAGGGCACGCCACACATCCTGTGCGGGTCAGCAGAGGCTCTGCTTTGCACTCATCCAGGGACTCAGACGAACAGAGGCTCCCCAACCTTGCAGCCACATCACTTAAACATGAAGCTTCAGGGACCAGGAAGGGGTCTCTAGAGCCTGGAGTTTGGCACAGGGGCTTTTTACTGCCTCAGCTTGAAAGTGACATGTGTCATTTCTATCTATTGTCATCAGTCAGAACTAGTCACATGGTCTGCCCTCACTGCAGGGCGCTGTGAAACTTAAGGGGACATTTGGAATGACTGGTGAGCTCACTCTCTCTGGTACAGGGAGGTTCACACTCCCAGGAAAAGCTGAAGCATCACCTCTTGCACTGAACAGGGATCTGAGCACCCTGGGAGGCCCGGCCAGCAGGAGATGCAATCGGGCCATCACCCATTTGCAGATCTTTCTGTCTCCCAACTCAGGATTTGCCCTGGAGGAAGGAAGCAGCTGATTAGTCCAGTTGGGCTTTATGTTCCACCCAGGACAGAGGTAAATGGACAAGTTGATTGGCGGTTCCAACAAAAAGGGGGGATCATGCGTCCAAACAAAATTGGTGAGCTGTTAGGACAGAAAGTGAGGTGAATGCAGGCAGGCCAACTTACCCAACTATGCGGGCTTGATGTAATAGCAGTTTAACAGGAAAGGTGGCATTCAAGATGAGCCTTGAAGGAAGGGGTACGTTTGATGAGGAGGAACGAGAACCCAGGCCGAGGGCAATATAAGCAAAGTGTGAATGCAGAAGAGTGGCAGTCATCTGCAAGAAAGAAAAAAGGAGTTGAGTGTGATCAGAAACAGTGATTTTCAGTTACTGGTTCACCACAACTGACCTGGCTTGTCTTTGCTCCACTTGGACACAAGTGGGTGGGGACTGGTTGGAATGGTTCAACCTCCATCACGAACTTGGGGCCGTGGTCTTCTGTGTTGGTTGAGATTCTCAGCTCTCCCCCACATGACCTCCCCTGTGGTTAGCTGACACTGCCTCATAGCATGATGGTCTCGACACAGGTGGAGTGCTTCTTAGGGCAACTGAGGGCATAAAGGTGGAATCTGCTGGTTTGTCTTGGTGCAAGCTGGCAGAGCATCAGATCCTCTGCTAGGATCTAGGAGTTAAGCTATTTAATGGGACCAGTGTAGATTCAGGGGAGGGGGCCGCACAAGATTGTGACTGCTGGGAGACAGGGCGGCCTTGGGGCCATCTCTGGAGACCAGCTGCCAAGGAGGATGTCCCTGTGCTTAGGCATCCCACCCCCAAGCTCCAGCATGAGGTACGCAGTGGGAAGTGGGTAGTGTTGGAGGAAAGAGAAGTTGGGGGCTGGGTCGTGGAGTCTAAAGAGTTTATGCCAGCCCAGAGAGCTTGAACTTCTAAAACCTAAATGAAAATGATGGCAGCTGGGGAGGGGCACAGAAGTCTTTCTCTTCATGCACCTCTTTCCAGATTTGCCCCTTTTTTCTTATTGGCCAGAATGGGATCACATTGCTACCCCTTGCTGCAAACGAGTCTGGGAAAGTGAGAATCTGTTCTGGGGAAATGGGATTGCTCACGATACACTCTCTAGGTGTGGGCCATTGCAGGCTGAGTGAAGTGGGAGGAAAGAAGGGGAACAATGGTACTGGGGGGTGGGGAGCAATATACAGAGGTAGCCAGCAGCAACACAAAGCAGGGAAGGATGTCACTTTAGGTCATGCAAGAGGGAGTTAGGGCCTGGACCAGGGTGGAGGCAACAGGAAGAGGAAAACAGGCCGGATGTGAGCATGGATACACAAGTGGAGTGGACCGATTATGGCAGCTCAGGCATATCTTTCATGAGAGAGAAGGGGAAGGAGAAAGAGAGAGACAGAGACAGAGACAGAAAGAGGGAAGTCAATGATGAGGACATGGTTTCCAGCTTGCTTAATTCGATGGTGAGGCCATGAACCCAGGCTGAGAACACAGAGAAGTGAGGTTGGAGAAAGATGACTTAGTTCTTAGGCATTTGGAGTTTGAGGGATCTGAGAGTTAGCTTGGGGCAAATGCCCACAAAGTGTGGGCCGTGAAGCACTAGGACATGGGAGGATGGACAAGGTCAGATGGAGAGATTGGGGGTTATCAGCCTGAAGCTGGAGAGTGATGACCCCTTATCTGCAGTTTTGGTTACTCTCGGTCAAACTCAGTCCAGAAGCAGACAATCTTCCAGGTATCATCAGAAGGTCGATAGTCACCTCGTGCTGCATCACAGTGCTTAGTTATTCCCCTGACTTGGTCTCATCACATAGAGATTTTATCATCTCACATCCTCACAAGAAGAAGGATAGGAAAATAAGTATATGATAATGAGATATTTTGAGAGAGAGAGAGACCACATTCACATAACTTTTATTACAGTACATTGTTACAATTGTTCTATTTTATTAGTAGTTATGCTATTAACCTTTTACTGTGCCTAATTTGAAGTTTAAATTAAACTTTATCACAGGTATGTATGTATTGGAAAAAAACGTGGTGTATATATAAGGTATATATAAGGTTCCATACTACCCGGAGTTTCAGGTGTCCACTGGGTGTCTTAGAATAGACCCTGCCTTGGATAAGGGGAGGACTACTGTAGTCAAAACCATGCTATGAAATTATGTCTCTTCTTCTGCAAGGTCCAAAAGATTATACATCCATATACTCACAGAGGCTCCTTCTGGGAAGAGGGATGGGCACAGGGGAGGGGGGAGGTCCAGGGAAAATGTTCATTGACATTGTATACCTCTGCATTGCTGAAGCTTTGATAATGGGCACATATCCGATGAAGGGAAAGCACAGTTAGAAATGAGCCAAACAAGAAGAGAATGGTAGAGGAACAAGACGAGGGTGTGGCGAATGCTTCCATCTAAAGGAGGATGAGAAGGAAGAGTAGAAGGTGTTTAAAGAATTAGAGGATTGGGATTGAACCCTGGGAGAGCAATGAGTGGATGCAGAAGTGGAGGAGGACTGAAGGAGAGCCTGAAAAAGACGGGCTTTGTGTTTCATGAAACCTCATCACTGACCATAGACAGTTCCGGTAGAGTGCAGAGGAAATATAGTCATATACTTGTGATGGGGTTCAGGGCAGGCCGCCCCAAAATATGCCACTTTGGCATACTGATTATTTTGAATTCAAGTTATTTAAGAAATAGCCAGTGCCAGAAGGACACTCGGACCCTCCTCTGTCCCCCTGTCCCTCCCCTGTCCCCCCCATGGGGAGAGCTCCCTCCCTGCACCTAGAAGGGAGAGGCTTCCTTATTGCCAGAGATGGGGAACTCAGGGCGGAGAAAGCTATAGAAACAACCCTCGTTACTTCCTCATTAATTCACTTACCTCCAAGCCCAAAGTGCTTTGTGTCATCATTTCTTCACAAATGTATCATGTCTTTGTCTAAATAGTATAAAAATCTGCCTGCTTTGGTCACTTCTTGGAGTCTTAGATTTTTATAAGCCCCTATGCATATGAAATTAAGGTTGCCTTTCTCCTGTTCATCTGTCTTATGTCAATTTAATTATTAGGCCCAGCCAAAGAACCGAGAAACAAAGAAGGGAAAAGATTTTCCTCCCCTACGTGCAGAAATGTGAGCACATGTGAGAACACGGGAGCTTGAGAAAGCAGAGAAACGATATTTCTTGGCTACATATCCTTAAAAGACTAGCCAGGTGCTTCCAATGTCTCATCCACCACCCCTCTCTTTTTAGATTGTTTTTGACCCACCATAGGACCACCCAAACCAAGAAGTATCACGTGAGCTTGAACAAGGTGCACACCAGTTATCCTTGCAACATCCTGCACCACCATGGGACCGGTAGTTGTTGTGGTAAAAATAGGTTGTGCATTTGTCTTTCCCACGATTTTTTTTCTAGCCACAGAATTAACCAGAAACAAGAGAAGCATAACCTCTGCCCCTCCTTTTCTCAACAACAGAGAGACAGAGTCTTCGATACAACAGAATGAATAATGTACCACAACTAAGTTAGAAAGACCACTGAAAAAGGTTAGCAGGGAAGTGTTTCTTTGTCGAAAGCCGACGGACCTGATGTTCCAATTGAGATTACTTGATACCCCATATTAAATGAGCAAGACTGTGTGATAAGACTGAGCAAAAACAAAGCCAGAGGAATTTGGATTATTCACTTGTGAGTGATTCTTCTCCCCCTCTCTTTGGTATTTTTATTTGCTTTGTGTTTACTGGCTTTCCTATGAACACACTGCAGAACAACCCATGAGGGCAACACATATTACAGGGCCAAGAAGCATTACCCATCTATAACTTCAGTTGGCAGCCAGCTCTCATGCTAATGTGAACCTGGGTGGGAGTGGGGGCTGGAGAGTAGAAGGTGCTTATCAAAAACCCATTTACCTGAGCCTCCAGAAGCCCAGGATTTCCACCCTGGCGTTGCTACTTTCTTTCAATAGTCAGGGAGCATAAATGTCTGTAATAATGTATGCAATGGAATAGTTTCAGCTGCTCCTACCAACTAAAAGTGGCTTTCATAGTAAGGACATTTCAGATCTAATTTGCCAAAGTGTTCTAAGGTAGGAGGTCCCAGGGTTGGGGCAGCAACTCAACAATGTCATAAAGGACCCTGACTCTTCCATCTTTCCACTAGGACATCTTCCACATGCTGAATTTTCTAGTGAGCTCTGCCCTCATGTCACAAGATGGGCTGCCACAGCTCCAAGCATTGCCTCTCTCCATGTCAAATGTCCAACATCTCTTTCCATTTTCCTGTCTTTATCAGAGGGGAAACTCTTTCCCAGAAGCCTCTGGCACACTCCCGTTCTAGTCCTGTTGCTCAAGATTGGGTCACATGTTCATGGCCAGCTGGTACGCAAGGCTGGGAGATGAGTACTTTACATTTTCAGTTTCTGTAGTGGGAGAAAAGAGCTGGGAATGACTGTTAGGTAGGCAACCAAACAACCACTGCAAGTAACAACAATGAGAATAAAAAGTAATCATAGCAGCTAATATCAACTGAGTCATTAGTACGTGTCAGGCACTGTTTAAAGGGATCAACATGCATTACTTTGGTTCATCCCAACCACATGACCACGAGATTGTATTATTGCTGCCCCCATTTTATAGGCAGGGAAACTGAGGCTCAGAGAGGTTAGAAAAATTGCCATCATCACAATCGGAAAGCCCACTCTTGTCTTTTTGGAGAGCAAGTTCAATGAGATAGTACTCGATTTCCAAAGACTCACAGTTCAGAGGAAGGTCCAGGTGGGGGAAATAAATCACTGTAATGTGGTGAGGTAAATGCTAATCCATGTGTAACAGGGTGTGAGTAGGCAAGATACTGTCTGGCATCAGCATCCCTCGCCCCCTTCCCTAGGCAAACCAGACCATAATTTGTTCCTAATGAAATCTCCCAGGGAGGGAGGGAACAGAAGTGCTGGCATGTGTGTGGACAAGGGGGAGGGCGGGGGGGGTTGGATGGAAGAAGCAGGGAGTCTCAGGAGGGGGAGAGTTCCCCAAACCTGGGGGAGGGGGTGGAGGCATTTGGGGGTTGCGTGACAATGCCGTGCTGCCTTGCAGTGTGCAGGGAGGTGACAGGACCCCAGTGGGACTGCATGATGTGAGAAGAGGGGGTGCCCAAGCTGGGAAGGAGCACTGAGGACAACTACCCTCCTTCTGGGGGCAGGCAGAATCAGACAACAGCCACTCAATTGTGCCTTTTGCAGATCAGAGCCCAGAGGACTCTCCATAAGCATTTGCCCTGTGTATGACACCTCTACCCTCGTGTCACCCTGGAAACAGGGAGAGACTCCAGCAACCACTGAGAGTCATCTATTATACACTGGAGCATGAGGGATTGGCATCGGGCTTAGTTTTATTTGGAACAACAAATTCCTATGGCATTTTGTACGTCCAGAGAGAAAGCCAGCCTGATGTTACGGCTGCATGCACAGATAGGTAGAAATGCAGAAAAAAGGAATCACTGACACTGTCATAAGGAGAAAGAATCCAGGTAAGTCTCCACAGAAAAGGGGCAGCTTAAGCGGGGTCCTGAAGGCTGAATAGGAGTTCACCAGGGGGACAAGAGAGGGAAAGGGTCTATGCAAAGGCAAAGAAGTATGAAAGACTTGTTCCCTCGCAAAACTGAGTATTCTGAACATTGGGTAATGGCACAGAAGTCAGGAAATGGGGCCGGTAAAGAAGACACTGGGTTATTATCTGAGCTTCAAGACCATGGGTAGGTGAAACTCTTAAAATTAGTCTGAATGAGAGGTTTCCGAACTTGCAGTTTCAAGTAGCAGACTATTTTCTTATTTGTGAACCCCTTTACAAAAGTTGAAATTAAATGTAACTCCAATATATACGTCAAATATAATAGGGATCAATTTTTCCCGGACTGCAGTTGTCTTATTAAATGCAGGAAGTATGATTTTACTAATAAATTGAGCCTGACCCTGTGTGCCCAGTGACAGGCTGGTGAGAAAGCTACTCTCTGTCGTAATGGGAGAGCCCTCTTCCGTCCAGAGTCATGTGAAAACTTAAGGTCTGATCCAGTCCAGATGGTTGAGGAAGGCTTTGATTTTCATCCACACAGGTGACAACTTTCAGAATGCCCACTGCCCTCTGCTGTCATCCCGATGCTGGCCCCCTGATGCAGGACACAGGATTCTTTCCCTGGTCCAGTTTCCCAGGGGACACCAGACAGCCATTACCCTCTCAGCTGGGCACGAACCCCAGCTACTCCCTAGGAACCTCCAAGTAGTCCTCGTCCTAGAGTGGGGAGTCGGCCCAGCTCAGTCCACATCTGGGGACCTCAATCTCCCCAGGCTCTCTCAGATTAAAGTTCAAGGGCCTTAACCAGGTCTAAAGGAGTGTTCTCCTAACTGAAGGTCTTGGCCCATCAATGGCTTACAAAATCAATGCAGTGTGGACCATGCTTTAATTACTATATTTATTATTTATTATTATTTAAGACTTGAAGGGTGAAATGAGTCACTTTTTAAAAATTTAGTTAATTGTGTATTAGTTTGTTTTGGTCATGCACACATTTATTTATTTTTATCAACCACCTAACATCTTTTTGATGTTTTTTGCCAAGCATCTGTTTGGGGACACGTTCAAACCTACCAAAGGGTTGTAAGAAATGTATGATGAATACCCATATTCCCACCATCCAGATTCTACCATTAATATATATTTTTAATTTTTTTAGATTAAGGTATAATTTACATACCGTGAGATTCACGCATTTTAGAGTACACTTCTATGAATTTTGACAAATACAGTTGAATAGGCACCACCCCAATCATGATACAGAATGGTTCCTTTAATCCAAAAAATTCTCCCCTGTCTTTCCAGTAACCCTTCTTCCCACCCCTGGCCCCGGCAACCACTGTTTCTCTCCCTGAAGTTTGTCATAGAAAGAGAGTTATACAATATGTACCATTTTGAGTCTGGCTTCTTTCATAACGCATAGTGCATTGGAGATTTTTCCATAGTGTTGTGCGTATCAGAGGATTGTTCCTTTTTACTGCTGAGCAGTAGTCCATCGTGTGGATGTACCAAGGTTTGGTTATCCATTCACCACCAGCTGGGGTACATTTGGGTTGTTTCTATTTTCTTGGCAATTATAAATAGAGTCACAGTATGGAAACATTTGCGGACAGGTTTTTCTGTAAATGTGTTTTCATTCTCTAGAGTAAATACCCACAAGGAGGACAGTAGGTTGTATGGTAAAATATGTTTTACTTTATAAGAAACTACCAAGCTGTTTTCCAAATGACTGTGTCATTTTGCATTCCCACCTGCAAGGTATGAGAGTTCCAGTCGTTTTGACTCTCATGATCACTTGGTATTATCGGTACACTGAAAAAATTTGAGCCATTCTAATGTGTGATGAGGTATCTCATTGTGGTTTTAACTTGTAATTCCCAGATGACTAATGATGTTGAGCATCTTTTCATCTGCTCATTTGCCACATGTCTATATTTATTGGTGAAATGCCTATTCTTTTGCCCATTTAAAAAAGTTGAGTCATTTTCTTATTGAGTTTTGAGAGTTCTTTATAGATTATGGATACAAGGCCTTTATTAGATATATAATTTGCAAATATTTTCTCACATTCTGTGGCTTATCTTTTTATTCCCTTGGTAGAGTCTTTTGAAGAGCAGAAGTGTTTAATTTGGGGGCGCCTGGGTGGCTTAGTCGGTTAAGCGTCTGCCTTTGGCTCAGGTCATGATCCCAGGGTCCTGGGATCGAGCCCTGCCTCGGGCTCCCTGCTCCGCGGGAAGCCTGCTTC
The DNA here is from genome assembly GCF_037043125.1 of Eumetopias jubatus. Taxonomy (NCBI): domain Eukaryota; kingdom Metazoa; phylum Chordata; class Mammalia; order Carnivora; family Otariidae; genus Eumetopias; species Eumetopias jubatus. The sequence goes on from NW_028274818.1 coordinate 92,465,585, forward strand.
TCCTTCTCCCTCTGCCTGCTTGTGTTCCCTCTCTCGCTGTCTCTCTCTCTCTGTCAAATAAATAAATAAATAAATAAAATCTTTTAAAAAAACAAGTGTTTAATTTGGATGAAGTGCAATTTATCAAATTTTTCATTTATATCTACATAAACATTTTTAAACAGACTTATTGAGATGCAATCCATAAATAATACTGCACTCAGGGCACCTGGGTGTCTCAGTCAGTTAGGTGTCCAATTCTTGATTTTGGCTCAGGTCATGATCTTGGGGCCATGAGATTGAGCCCTGCATGGGGCTCTGCACTCAGTGGGGAGTCTGCTTGAGATTCTCTCTCTCCTTCTCCCTTTGCCTCTCCCACCATGCTCTCACACGCATGCATGCTCTCTCTCTCTCAAATAAATAAATCTTTAAAAAATAAAAATAAATCATATAATTCACTCATTAAAAATGTACAATTCAATTGCTTTAGTGTATTCACAGATTTCACCACAATCAATTTTAGAACATTTTCATCCTCCCAGAGAAACCCTGCACCCTTTAACCATCAATCTCCTACTCTGCCCTTCCCACCTCCAGCCCTGGGCAACACTAGTCTGCTTTCTTTCTCAATGGATTTGCCTACTGTGGACATTTCATATAAATAGAACACACAATATGTAAGCCCTTGCAACTGGCGTCTTTCACTTAGCATCATGTTTTCCAGGTTCATCCATGTTGTGGCAGGTACCAATACACATTCCTTTTTATTTCCAAATAATACTCTCCTGTATGGATATGCCACATTTTACTTATCCACTGTCAGTTGATGAACATCTGGGTCATTTCCATCCTTTGGCTATTACACATATGCTGCTATGAACATTTGTGTACACGTTTTTATATGGACACATGTTTTAATTTCTCTTGGGTTATATGCCCAGGAGTGAAATTGCTGGGTCAAAAACTGCCAGGCTGTTTTCCAAAGTGGCTGCACCATTTTACATCCCTACCAGCTGCATACAGGGTTACAATTTCTCTACCTCTTCACCAACACTTGCAATTGTCTGTTTGATAATTGCTGTCCTGGTGGCTACAAAACAGTATCTCATGGTGGTTTTTATTTGCATCTCCCTGATGCTGTTGACTATTTTTTCATGTGCTTGTTGGCCACTTGTATATCTTTTTTGGAGAACTATCTGTTCAGATTCTTTATCATTTTAAAATTGGGTCATCTGTATTGTTATTACTGAAGTGTAATTGTTGTTTACATAGTCTAGGGACAAGTCTGTTATCAGATAAATGATTGGCAAAAATATTCTTCGATTCTGTGGATCATCTTTCCACTTTCCTGATAGAATCCTCTAAACCACAAAAGCTTTTCTATTTGATGATGTCAAGTTTCCTTATTTTTTTTTCTTTTGTTGATTGTACTTTTTTGTGTCACAGCTAAGAAACCATTGCCTAGTCCAAGGTCAGGAAGATTTATATCTATGCCTTCTCCTAAGAGTTTTATAGTTTAGCTCTTGTATTTAGGTCCTTGATCAGTTTGAATTATTTTTTGTATATGATGTGAGGTAGGGACCCAGCTTCATTCTTTTGTAGGTGGATATCCAGCATCATGTATTAAAAAGACTAGTCTTTCTTCATTGAGTTATCTTGACATGCATTAGCATTTGTATTATATTTTCTTCATCATATGTCTGTCAAACTTTCCATTGCTCTAACCATTTCGAAGTGGTGAGTTGCAGACACCACAATACTTTCTCCTAACACTTCAGCATGCATCTCATCAACTACAGTTCCATTTTTGTCCACAGTCTTTTTTTCTTTCTGATGTAAAATTTGCATATAATGAAGTACACAGATCATAAGTGTACCGTTTGATGAGTTTTGACAAATGCATTCACTTGTGCAATGCAAATCCTTTATCAAGATATAGAACATCAACACCACCTGAGAAAGTTCCCTCACATACATTTATTTTTATGTATTTGTTTTTGACAAATGCATGTGCCCATGTAACCACCACCCCAATCAAGATATAAAAAATTTCCATCTCTTGAGAAAGTTCTCTTTCACTTCTTTGCAGTTGATCTTGCCCCCACCCAGTCCACACCCCAGGCAGCCACTGATGTCATTTATACCACTATAAATTAGTTTTGCCTATTATAGACTTTTATAGGAATGAAATCTATGATGTGAACTATTTTGTGATCGGCTTATTTCACCCCTGACCAACATTTTATTTTTTTAAGATTTTATTTATTTATTTGACAGAGAGATAGAGAGAGAGAACACAAGTAGGCAGAGAGGCAGGCAGAGGGAAAGGGAGAAGCAGGCTCTCTACTGAGCAGGGAACCCAATGTGGGGCTCCATCCCAGAACCCCGGGATCATGACCTGAGCCGAAGGCAGCCGCTTAATCAGCTGAGCCACCCAGGCACCCCCTGGCCAACATTTTAAAACAAATAATGTCATGTTGCAGAGTGAAATATTGTTTTGCTGACTTTTGCTTTAAACACACAAACATACACATACATGTGTGCGCACATGCACGCACGCACACACACTCACACATGCATGTGTATGTGTATGTGATTGCACAGGGCCAAAATAGGAAATGCAGTTCTTACTGTGGCTTACAATAAAAAACTTTAAGCTACTGTTCTCCTGGATCAGAACCTTGTTTCTTTTCTACCTGTCTTTGTTACTCTCCCTGCCCCCTCACATTCCCTGATCTCATATCAATTACCCCAGCAATTGATCTCACCTTCATACCTTTGCAAATTTTGTTCCTTCCCTTGGGTCACTCTCCCCACCTCATCCCACTCACCCCAAACTGGAGAACTCCTATTCATCCAGCAGATGCCCACCTTGTTGGCCCTTCTCTAGAAAATTTTCTCTGTTTGCATGCCTTCCTCTTAGAACTGGCATGTTGTACCCTAATTACCTGGTGACTCTTTCCTTCAGCTGACCACAAACTCCCTGGGGTTCAGGGACCATATCTCATTCACCTTTGCAGTCCTTAGCTCCTAGGATGTGATGATACATAGCAGGTATCAATAAACGTTCACTGAATGAATGAATGAATAAACCCCGGGGTTCGGGGTGACAGAGTTTTAAATAAACCAGCCTGATTCTTTCCCAAGAATCTTCCCATTCCTGCTTATTTTATTGTCCTGTGTATCTCTGATTTCTTAACCATCATGTTTTTATAACCTCCTTCAACTTCCCTGAGACCTTAGCCTTTCTGTCTTCCTCTCTACACACCCAACACTAATCCTTTCATCATTGTTACTTCCTCCCAGATGTGCTGAGACAACAATGCCCTTTCCGAGGATGACGTCCTATCCTTATCTTTGTGGGCTTTGCCCCAGAAGCCTCCCGCATCTTGCCAAAATTATATCAATTCTTTGACTGGGGATGTGCCTGGAGGTGTGTATGGTGTGTGCACCCGTGCACGTGGAGAAATGTTCACCAAAATGTCACCATGGGCTATCTCTGAGATTTCAGGTGATTTTCACTTAAATTTTTTAAGCTTTTCTATATGGCTCCAACTTTCTAATTGAGAATTGCATCAATTACCTACAGCTGTAGGAAAGCTGCCAAAAGCCCTCCATGGCCTGCGACAGAAGCATTTATTGCTCATGTTGCAATGGTTGGCCAGGCGGCTCTGCTGATCTTGGCTGGGCTCTTTCATGTCTGGGCATAGGCTAGCTGTTGGATGATCTAGACTGACCTCGGCTTGGCAGTTGAGGCAACTCTGCTCCACATTATCTCTTACCCTGTGGGTTGGCGCCGTGAGGCATCCTTATGGCAGTGGTGGAAATGCAAATAAGTCCAATCATGGAAGCGAATGTCAAGCTTCTGCCTCCCATCACAACTGCTAAAATCCCATTGGCCACAACAAGTCATGCGGAAGAACTCAGAATCCACGTTAGAGGCACCCATAAGTTACACGGCAGGGGGATACAGGGAGGGTTAAAGAGAGGCCATCTCCTGCAACACACGTTCCGTCTTTATATTCAGAAGTAGTAAAGCTGGTTTCAAGCAAGATGGCTGCCAGAGCTCCATCCCCACATCTTCCAAGTGGAACAGGTGAGACACCTGTGGACAGAAAGGACAGAAGAATCCCGGGGTCTATTGGCTCCAGGGAGTCACATGCCCATCTCTTACCAAATCACTAAGAGTAAGGGACCACAGTGTTCTGATTGGCCACTCATGAGTCACCTGCTCACTCCTGAGCCAGGGTAGAGTCAATTCTCCCTAATTTATATGGACTGAGATCCAGGGAAGGTGGTTCACCAGAGAAATATCGAGGATGCTACAGGAGGTGTCTGACTTAGGTTAGGTTGCCCCAGAATTCCCTCAGTTGAGGACTGGAGCACAATTTACATGTGAAGTGATCCCAGAAAGCACTGGGAGGGAGTGGGGCAGTGAACGGGGAGGGAACGGAGCCAGTGCAGTACTGCTGATGAGCAGGTTAATGCCGGGAGACCAGAGCTCCATCTCCCTGGAGCCTCTGAGAGACTGCAGAGCATGCCTCTAAGTTGTCCTTGCCACGTGCTCTGAGAAGCAAGGAAACTGAGCAACTTACCTGCCAATTCCAATCACTGTTGGCTGAGACCTGCCCTGTGAGTGCTAACTCTCTGACACTGCTGCTTGCCCTCTTCACAGGCTAAGCTGTCTCCTGAGGCCAGAGAATGTCCTTGGGCAGAGTTGCTGGTGCTTGCAGCCAGAAGTTGGACTGGTGAGTGCTAGGGGGTATAGGTGGGGCATCGACAGCATCTACTACGGTGGGAAAGACAGGTCACAGGTTAGGACATTGGCTCATTTTGGTCTGGGTCCTGCCCTCAAGGCAAGGAAGCCAGAGAGGAAATATGGCAGAGTGGTTAAAGGCATAGGCTGTGGAGTATGGTCCACTTTCCCCACTTGCTAGCTGTGTGATCTTGGGCAAGTTACTTAACCTCTCTGGGCCTCGATTTCCTCATCTATAAAATGGTAATATACAAGGTTGTTTGAAGATTGAGACAAATGATTACATGGCACTGGGCACATGGTAAATTTCTAAGAAATGAGAGCTCTACAAGGCTGAGTCCAGTCTGGAGGAATGACATTTCCAGAAGTATCTCTGAGTGTCCTGAGACAAGGAGAAGGTACAAGAACCAGCCAGAGGTAAGCTGAGTTAAAGACATGGATGGCACTAAAGGACCAGCAGAGGATGTCACCAAGGTCAAGAAGCATTGATTGTGCCAGAGTCTGTGAGAAGACCCAAGAAGAAAGTCTGGAACCAGGAGGCCACTCCTTTTAGGAAATATACTCTAGGAATGCAGTGCACACATTGGCTTGTCCCTTGTTTAAAGGATCTGGTGCTCCACTGCCTTCTTCTTGCAAAACAGCCAGAGGGCAGGAGCGGGGTGCCACACTGTTGACAGCTTTGCCATGGTGCATTCCCACATCCTGCCACTGGAGTCTAGCCAGTACCAAGATTTCCTCGCCATAGGTTGAGCACCCAGTAGAACACTGTAAGAGTTAACATTGAAAATCCAACAGACTGGCTTGAGAAAATAACCAAAATGTAGGTGAGGTAAGATTTTGCTGGCTTCAGACCTGGCTGGATCCAGGAGCTCAGACAGTGACACTGGGACCTAATTTCACTCTCTGTTTCTCCACCCCATGACTCCCTGCTGTGGGTTTCCATGCATAGAAAGGACCTCTCCTGGTGGTTATAAGATGGCACCCAACAGCAATGAAGTTAAAATCCACACCTTCCACACTCACATCCAGGGCAAAAGGGTATTAGTGCTCTTGTCCCAGCAGCCCACCAAAGCCTTGAAGTTCACCCTGATTGGACACTAGCTGAGGGCACTCAGGTCACATGTCTGCCCTTGACCAAGCTTTGTGGCCTTCAGGTACACTGAATGATGTAGGTCTGGACCACATGCTCCCATCCTAGGCTGGGTGTGGAGCCCCGTGCATGTATATGGATGAAAAGTTGAGGATGGGTAGATCCCCAGAGGCAAAACATGCTGTTGCCTCACAGCAAGGGGACAAGTGTGTATGGAATACAAGCCACTCACGTCCACTACAAACATATCCATAGTTCCTATATCTTTGGCCAACTAGCTGAAGAAGCAGAGCCATGCCAACTGACAGGTCTGGGAACACAGAAAACCTCACAGAAAAGCACGCAATGTAGAGTCCCATTGCGCCAAACACCCATTTCCATGTTCCTTCCCTGTCTGGAGCTTCAGCCCCTCCCCGGCCACTTCCTGCCAGGCCATCATGATTAACTCAGTGAGCCTCTTCTGGTCTCAGCCCCCCTCAACCACCCCATGGTTCATGCATTCATGCGTTCATTCACTCACCGGGCCCTCTGTGGCTGCCTGGGATATAAGACAGTTGTACATAGCTGTATCCCAGTACCTAGCACAGTGCCTGCCACATAGTAGGTGCTCATTCAATATTGGTTCAAGGAATAAATGGACAAGACAAAGTCATCGCCTCCACATGCTCACCGTCTCATAGAGAAAACAAATGAAATCATAACACGCCCTCTGTCCGGGGCTCAAGAATTCTCCACCGAGGAGGCATCAGGCCTTTAAGGAAGAGGATGCTTTCCCAGCTTGAGGAAACAAGGAAGCGCATAGCTAGCCCAGGAACTGCATAGACAGTGGTGCAGAGCTGGTGGGGAAGAAAGTCATATTATATATCACTTATTAGGGGCTGGAAATTTTATATTCACCTTTACACTCTTGGAAAGGATTAGCATTTATCCACAATGAAATAGGAGGATGCTGCCCCTCGCTCTCCCCTCTGCTGGGCCCTGGGTCTCACTTGGATTATTGTGACAGCCCGCTGTATCTTCCTCAGGTTCACCATCCACACAGCTGCCAGAGAGAGAGGTTATTCTAAAGACTTATTATTTATTTGTTTGTTTGTTTATTTATTTTGTGAGAGAGAGGGAGAGAGAGAGCACAAGCCGGGGGAGGGGCCGAGGGAGAAGCAGGCTCACTGAGCAGGGAGCCCAATGCGGGACTCGATCCCAGGACCCTAGGATCATGATCTCAGCCGAAGGCAGAAGCTTAAGCCACCCAGGCACCCAAGAGAGGTTATTCTAAAAGTCAAATCTGGGCCTCTCATGCCTTGGTTTGGAACTCACTGATGCTCCGTATCACCCGAGGCTGGTGTTGAAGACCTTTAGTAATAGGGCCCAAGCTGCATTGCTTACCCCACCCCGGCTCCCAGGGTGTACCTATAGGCCTCCAACCCTTGCTCACACTGCCCTTTGTGAGTCAGAAGCCAGTCTTCCCTTCCACCTCCATCAGAATGCTCCTCTGCCTTCAACTGCAGCTCTCTCCTCTTCAGAGATGCCCTCAGGAACTCTTTCAGAGACCACCCCCCCAGCCACATCCTTGGTACATTCCATGCTTTCTGTTTGTGTGCTTTTCTTCCTGACCACAGTCTGGTTACGTCTGATTTGACCACTATTTCTTGAGTCATCATTGCTATGAGCTACAAATCAACCTCGGGGGAAGAGAAATGGGAATAAGGCTGGGAACCCACCCTTTGGGGAGCCCACCATCTGGCAGGAGGACCTTCTGAGACCTGTGGTGAAATCACTTTCTCTAGGTCAGAAGCCTGTTTCCTTTAACCTGCTGGTTCTAAAGTGGGGGCCATTTTACTCCCCCTCCCCCAACAAGGGGGCATTTGGCAACATTTGGGGACATTATGATTGTCACGACTGGGAAGATGTTTCTGGAATCCAGTGAGTAGAGGCCAAGGATGCTGCTAAACATCCTACAATGCACAAGGCAGCCTCCCACGGCAAGGGATTATCCAGCTCAAAATGTCAGTAGTGCCGAGATTGAGAAAGTCCGGTTTAACCCTTAAGCAATGGGGAGCTACAGAGGGATTCTTAACCGAGAGAGAGAGAGAGAGAGAGAGAGAGAGAGAGATTCAACTTTGTGAACTCCAACAGCTGAGTCAGTGGTGGTCTGGAGGTCCGGAGGAAGACAGCCTGAGATCAGGGTAATTCAGGACTTTTTCCCTTTCCCCCAGGAAATCAGTGAGGTAAGTAAGAAGGGGTCTATTGTTCTTCAGCCAGAAACACTAAGCCTCATGTACATTCCTTCCAGATGGTAAACCATTGTAAAACATTGCAACAAGCAAAGTGAGTATGTAATGTCTATCAGGTTCCTGGGAAAAGTTTCTCTCTTCTGAGAAAGTGCATGCTGGCTCAGCACTCACCACCCACTTACAGGATCTGAGCAAGTTACTTAGCCTCGCTGTGCCTATTTTCTGATCTGTAAAGAGGAGCTAATAATAGCACCTAACTCCTAGAATTTTTGTAATTAGCGTATTAGCCTACAACAGGGTCTGGCACACAGTACCACACTACTTATATAAGTGTTAGTTCTTAGCACCATCTTGTCATTAGCACCAGCACCATCATCATCGACATCCTCCCCACACCCATCAGCATCACCATCACCATCATCACCATCACCATTATCATCACCATCATCACCATCATCATCACCATCATCACCATCATCACCATCACCATCATCACCATCATCATCACCATCATCATCACCATCATCACCATCACCATCGTCATCATCACCACCATCACCATCATCACCATCATCACCATCACCATCATCATTGTTTTTTCTCTAAACAGTCTCCTGCTTATGGAGACTGCCTTACCTGGGGCATGATTGAATATCATTCTGCCCCAAGGGTGGCAGCAGAAAGGATCTACTCTTAGCCTCTCTGACACAGTCTCCTGACTTTGTCCACAGAGCTCGGCTCAGGGTTGTTGGCTATCCCTCTGTCTTCACCTGCCAAAACCAAGGGAGCCACACCAGCTTGGAGGTTTCAGATGGCTCTAACTCCTAAGATAATCCCACTGGGTCTGTTCTATTAAACTGCTACAAAACAAAACAACCCCCTCCACACACACACAAAACCAAGCAACAGAAGCATAAACAGAGGTTCAAGTTTCTCCTATTAAATGGAATCTGGAGGCTGGCCACAACTGGTGTGATTCAGCTGCTCAAAGATGTCAGGGAAATATCTCTTGCCTTACAAGAATTCCAGATCCTGGCTGTTGCTGGAGCCCAGTTGTTCATAGATGTCAGTGCTCCCACAATGCAGTTGTCTCGGCCTTCTCTCATGGAGGCAAGATGTTCTGTGGTCACAGCTGGAAGACCACGTCTATCAGGAATGCTAACACTTTTCCAGAGGCTCCCCCATCCACAGACTTCCATTTGCATTTCATTGGCAGAACTGGGTCACTCACCCAGGACAAAGGAGGTTGAGAAAGCTGGAATAGGATCGCCATGATTGGCCCAAACAAATCATTATCCATTGCCTCAAGCAGGGTTTCTCACTGCCTCCAGATAAAGTATGGGTTCTGTTGGCAAGGAAGAATGTGGGGGGTGAGTATCATGGTTATACAGCAATTCAAGCTACTATGGCTGCATAACAAACTATCCCCAAACTTAGTGGTATTTATTTTGCCCATGAATCTGTAATTTGGCAGGGCTCGGTGGAGACAGCTTGTCTCTGCTCTACTTGGTGACAGGTTAAAACAACAGCAACATTTATTTTGCACATGATTTTGCAATTTTGTTGGAGTTAAGCAAGCTTAGCTCATCTCTGTTCCCTTTGGTGTCAGCTGGGATGACTCTGGAGCTGCAGGCTGGGATGACTCTGGAGCTGACCATCTAATGACTCACTCACTCACATCTGGACCTGGGCTGGAAAGGTCCAAACAGCTGGGGCTCCTTGGGCTTCTCTCTACAACTCTGTGTGGACTCTCCATGTGCTCTCTCCACCATAGCTGGACTTTCCCACATGTCAGCTCAGGGATCCCAAGGTGTGAGTTGAGAGAAAGTTGGGGGGAGAGAGAAAAAGGGATGGAGGAAGGGGAGGTAGGAGGGAACGAGGGAGGGGGGAGAGAGAGAGAGAGAATACCAACTGAAGCTGTTTGTCCTTGTTAAACCTAACCTTAGTATTCACTGCATCATTTCTACCAGATCTTATTCATTAGAAGAGACCCACTGAGACCTGGTCATCGTGTAGGAAAAGGAACTTAGGACTCCTTCTTTTGGTGGGAGGATAAATAATTGGTCATGTTCTAATGCCACATCTGCCTACCAATGACAGAGACCTAAAAATAAAACAGACCATAAAGTATTGTGTTGGGTGGAGAATTAAGAGGACAGCTGACAAATTCTTTGAAATGCTTTTTTCTCTTCAGATCCTAAAACTTATACATCATGCTGCTTCTGGAAGAATCAGGGTGGCTTTTGCTCAGAAAAGGAAGGCATTCCTCATTTTAGAGGCAGACAACCCTGTTGCAGTTCCCTCCTTCCCGTGTCCCATCAGCTTTGCCATCTCCTGACTCCCAACCTCCAGTACAAGCAGCTCTTTGCCTGAGGGCTTGTCTCCTGGTTCCTGGACCCTTCTCTGCTCCCCTTCCCAATCCCTGTCCCACTTCCACCCCAGCAGCTCTGAGCCATTGGCTGAGAGGAGTAGGTGTATAAATACCCCAGCTCTCTCCCCCTTAGTGAGATGACTTTCCAGTGCATGTTCTGCACTGTCTCCCAGAGTTCTGCAGCAGAGCTGAGCCTTAGTTGACCACAGAGATTGCCTGCTTGGTGATGCAAACTGTGTTCATGCCTTCCCTTCCCAGTCATAGTTCCCATACCTCTCTTGGTTTTCCTGGGACCACTGACCAGGTAAGCTCCTTGTGTTAGAATCCTAATCTCAGAGTCTGCTTCTGGGGAAAACAAACTAAGACAACTAGGTTTAAAACTTGAGAGACAGGACTTGGAGTCTCAGCTCCAACATGGAAAGAGCTTGGAAGTCATCAGTGCCATCATCACAAGAGAAAAGCTGAACAAAGTGAAGATCCGAGGACTTTTCCTAGACCCTTCAGGGAACAGAGGTCACAGGGCATGCTGCCACCCTGAAATCTGGGGAGACAAGTTGAACACAGAATTTCACAGCTAAGATCAGCTTACTGGATGCAGAAACCACTATGGCTAATAATTGGTAGTAACACTTAAGTGATACTTTTGATAAATTGTGGGAGATGAAAACTGGGGGGCTAGTCTTAGGGGCCCATACTTTCATAGATTGTACCTCGGGGAGCCTACCACATTCTCCCAGTTAATATCAGAGGAAAAAAAAATCCCCTCATGTTTTGGGGTAGGGAGCGGGAGGGAAGTAACCTTTCTGACAGGCACAGAGACCATTCTCCATAACAAAGGCCTGCCGTCTAAGGGAGGCTACTTCACCAGAGCCACTTGGGAGCTGAGGGAAGGAAAGTTAGGTGGACTCCAGCTCCATCTAACCTTCCTGTCTCTGGTAAGGCAAAAAAAAAAAAAAAGTCTAGGAAATGCTTCTGAAGGTCACAGACCAGGAACTCAGGCCCACTAGAAACCCTCTCCAACACCTCCCCACCACATCAACAGGGCTCCCATATAGTAACAGTGGAACACAACTGAGAGAACTGAAGGACAATAAATATATAAAATAAATAAAAGACAATAAATAAATAAAAGACATTTTATTTAAGAAGGAACTCTTAGGAAAACCCAAAGACTGCAGAGGGTTAAAAAAAAAAAGTAAACTAGAGAAAACTAAAGCCTCTGGCATCTACAGCTACTGCAAATTATTAAACAGCCCAGCTCCTAGACAGATTAAGATAAAACTTCACACTGGCAGCCCAGTTATCTTGGTTCCTATTATGCAACATATCGCGCCTGGCTTTCAACAAAAATTTACAAGATATACTAAAAGGCAAGAAAAAACACAGTCTGAAAAGATAAAGCAACCATAGGAACCAGACTCAGATATGATACAGACTTGAGACTTATCAGACAGGAAGGGAATTGGAAGTAACTACAAATTAGTATCTTAAAGGACCTAAAGGAAAAAGTAGACACCACGCAAGCAGAGAAATTGACACTCTAAGAAAGAATCAGAAAGGAATGTTAGGAAAAAACACACTATAATGGATATGCGTAACACCCTTGGTAGGCACATGAGTTGACTGGACACAGCCCGGTGAGCTTAAGGGTATGTCAATAGAAATTTCCCACACTGATATGTAGAGAGAAAAAAGAATGAGGCCAAGCAAGATAAATATCAAAGGATCTGTATCTAGGCATATCATATTTAAACTGCAGAACACCAAAGGCAAAGAAAAAATCTTAAAAGGAGCTAGTAAGGGGGAAAAAATCCTTATCTATGAAGAAACAGACATCTTGTCAAAACCAGGCAAGCAAGAAGAGAGTGGAGTGAAAAATTTAAGTATTGAAGGAAAAGACCACCAACCTGGAATTCAGCATCCAGTGAAATTACCCCTCAAAAGTGTAGGAAAAGTAACGACTTTCTCAAACAAACAGAAACCAAGGAAATTTGTTGCCAATAGATGTGACTTCCAAGAAATGTTAAAAGAAGTTCTTTGGAGAGAAAGAAAATATTGTCAGAACCTCAGATCTACATAAAGAAGAATGTCAGAGAAGAAATAAACTAAGGAAAATTAAAAATTAAATTGTAAAAAAATCCTAATTGACCTAATAGATAACTATTCAAAGTAATAATAGTATTGGGTGATTATAGCATATGGATAAGTGAAATGAATGGCAGCAATGTTATAGGGGATGGGAGGAAAGAATTGAGAAAACTTTGTTATAAGGTACTTGCACTACTTGTAACACAATATAGCGTTGTTTGAAAGTGAATTTAGATTAAGTTGTAAATACATATTGCAAATTATATGACAAGCATCACACTTTTTTAAAAAGAAGTATAATTGATATGCTAAAGGAGGAGAGAAAATTTAATCATATAAGATGCTCGGTGAAGACCAGAGAAAGCAGAAAAGAGAATGTTTTTTAAGAAAAAAAGTAAGTGCAATGAATATGAAACAGTTACCAATATGGTAGATAGTAGTCCTAACAGTATCAATTACATTGATACTCACTGCAAATGTGGATGCTCTAAATACATCAACCAAAATGCAGAGACTGTCAGAGTGGATTAAAAAACAAGACCCAACTGCATTTTGTCTACCAGCAACCCATTTCAAATGTATACATGTACAAGTGAAAACTAATGGGATAAAGAAAGATATACCATGCTAACATTCATCAAAAGAAAGCTGTAGCCATATTAACTTCAGACAAAGCAGACTTCAGAACAAGGAATATTAGCAGGGATAAAAGAGGATATTATATAATGATAAAAGGGTCTGTTCTCCAAGACGACCTAACAATCCTTAATGTTATGCATCTAACTACCAAGTGTCAAAATACATACAAAATGCATCTAACAACTGAGTGTCAAAATATATAAGGCAAAAACTGATCAATCTGCAAGGAGAAGTAGACAAATCCACTATTATTTGGGTAATAATAATTATTGGATACTAATAATAATGGAAGTTGGAGACTTCACACCTCTTCAGTAACTGACAGATCCATGAAGCAAAAATCAGTAAGTATATGGCTAAACCAAACAGTGCTATCAATCAACTGGATCTAACTGACACTCACAGAACACTTCACATGGAACATTCATCAAGACAGACCACATTCTGGACCATAAAACAAACTTCAACAAATTTAAAAGATTAGAAATCACATAAAGTATACACTTAGTCTACAACAGAAGTAAATTAGAAATCAGAAATAGAAAGAGATTGGGGCAACTGGGTGGCTCAGTTGGTTAAGCATCCGACTCTTGATTTAGGCTTAGGTCATGATCTCAGAGTCGTGAGATCGAGATCGAGCCCCTTGTCGGGCTCCACGCTGGGCATAGAGCCTGCTTAGGATTCTTTCTCTCCTTCTCCCTCTGCCCCTCCCCCCCTTAAAAAAATAGAGAGATGGAAAATCCCAAAATATTTGGAGAATGAAAAGCACACTTCTAAATAACACATAGAATAAGAAGAAATCACAGGGGAATTTTAACACATATTTTTAAATAAACAAAATAAAAACATAACTTGTCAAAATTTATATTGATGGATACAAGTCATTATGCATGTGTGCTCTCTCGCGCGCTCATTTATTTTGAGATAGAGAGCACACATGAGTGCAAGTGAGGAGGTGGGGGAGAGAAGCAAGAGGGAAAGCAGACTCCATGCCAAGTGGGGAGCCCGACTTGGTGCTCCATCTCATGGCCCTGAGATCATGACCTGAGCCGAAATCAAAAGCCAGACGCTTCATCGACTGAGCCACCCAGGCATCTCTAGCTTACTTTATTCTAAAAATACAGTATATAATACGTATGATATGCAAAACATGGGCTAATCTACTGTTTATGTTGATTACACATAACGGTAAGCTTCCCATCAACAGTAGGCTATTAGTAGTTAGGTATTTGGGGAGTCAAAAATTATACGTGGATTTTCCACTGCCTGGGGGTTGTTGCCCCTGACCCCCGCTGTGTATGAGTTTGAGTCCCTGTGTGTGGGTGTGAATGTGTGTGGTGCTGTGAGTGTGCATCAGTGTGAATGCGTGGAGTGTGTGGATGAGTGTAAGTCAATGCTAACATATGGGTGAATGAATGAGCGTGGATGAGTATGAATGTGTGCAGGGGTGTGTGTGTGTGGATGAGTGAGTCCATGACTGAACGTGTTTGGGGAATGTGAGTGAGTGGTTGCAAGGATGGGTGTGAATGTGTGTGCAAGCTATGTGTGCAAGCTTTTCCAGGCAGGATCAAACATTCCTCAGTGAAGGCAATGTCTACAGCTGCCCGGGTTGCTCTTCATGGAATTCATGTGAAATGCAGAATCCCCATCTGACCTGTTGGAATTCTCAGCTTGTCTGGCCAAGCTTCCTGTCCTTGCTGAGGCCTCTCTGCCTGTCTGCCTGGGCTGCCCCCCTCCAGTGCTCATTACACCCAACTGCTTGTGGTTCTTATTTGTCAGGCCCCGAGCCAGACCCCCAGGGCTAGGAAAGCGGGAGATGGGTCTGTATTTCTCACTCTCCCCACCTCCCAGCTCAGGGCCTGGCACATGGAGGCATCAGTGCATAGATACTGAATAATTGTAGTCTTTCTCACCTCCAGGTATTTGCTCACCCCATCCCCTCTGCCTGAATGCCTTTCCCTTTTCTCCCTCTCTCTCCCGCATTGACTTGTGGAGGGACCATCAGAGGCCACCTCCTCCAGGAAGCCATCCTCGACTCCCAGACTCTCTACAGTCTACTGACACATACTTGAGTTATAAGGTCAGAGAGCAAGGATCATGTTTATTTTGTATCTTCATAGCTGTGTCCTCAGCACTTATCATAGGGTTAGGCAACAGGGCCAAGAAAGAGTGAGGGCATAAAGAATAATGAAAGAGAATGGAAGTACCGTGTCCCCTCCTCCAGGAAGCCAACCCTTACTTCCTGCTTCCCCGGCTCACCCCCCAACCACAGCAACCCCACTGTGCTGTCCTTGGCTCTGAGGAGCTTGTCTCTACTCTAAGACCAGGAGCTCTTTGAGACTAAATGGGGTCCAATTACTCTTTGGGTCCCCAGCACTACCCAGCCTGAGTCTGCACATCTCTTACTTCACCTCCTCCCATTCTCCCCTCCTCAAGGCTCTCCAGCCAAGCTAGCCTTCAGACAATTCCTCCAACATGCCACCCCAGGGCTTTGCACATGCTATTTTCGCTCCCTAAATTAGTCTTCCCCTATATTCTCTCAAATATCAGCTCAAATATCTCCTCATCAGGGAAATCTTTCAACCACCGGCCCCACTGGCCTTATAGGTCCCTCTCTGTTTTACTTTTTTTTTTTTTTAGATATTATTTATTTATTTGAGAGAGAGAGAATGAGAGATAGAGAGCATGAGAGGGAAGAGGGTCAGAGGGAGAAGCAGACTCCCTGCTGAGCAGGGAGCCCGATGCGGGACTCGATCCCGGGACTCCAGGATCATGACCTGAGCCGAAGGCAGTCGCTTAACCAACTGAGCCACCCAGGCGCCCTTCTTTTTTTTTTTAAGACTTTATTTATTTGACGGAGAGGGACACAGCGAGAGAGGGAACACAAGCAGGGGGAGTGGGAGAGGGAGAAGCAGGCTTCCCGCTGAGCAGGGAGCCGGATGTGGGGCTCGATCCCAGAACCCTGAGACCATGACCTGAGCCGAAGGCAGACGCTTAACTCCTGAGCCACCCAGGCGCCCCTGTTTTACTTTTTCATTGGGACCTCTTGTTACCGGAAATACTTTACTCCTCAGTGTTCTTCCCCACCGTCTGGCTCCCCTGGGGCTTTTTTGGTGTCCAGTGGTTAATGGTCTATGGCACCTGGGTTCAAATCCCACACCTGCTAAGTAATTCTCAGCAAGTTGGCCCTCTGTGCCTCAGTTTCCCCGTCTGTAAAAAAATGAGTGATAGTAATATAGCTTCTTCATAAGGTAGTTGTGAGGATCAAATGAGTTACTACATGCAGAGCCTGCCAGATTGTACTAGCTATTATTGATATAAGGGTTGTTTCACTATCTAAATTCTTGTGGCGCCTAGCATATGGTAGGCGCTCAGTAAATATTAGAAGGAAAAACACCCACGGGCACTTAGCAGAAGCCAGAAGCCAGGCTGTTGGGACGCGGAGAAGGAAGAGAGCTGCCCAACAGCACCCCCCTCCACCCCTGGCCCGCCCCGCCCCAGCCCCAGCCCCAGATGCACCTGCCCTTCGGCAAAGTGCGTCCGGGGGCCTGGGGCCGTCCGGCAGGCCCCAGCAGGAGCTGGGACTTTATTCCGCGAGCCAGGGGGAAGCACTGCGGAGTTCTCCGCGGGGGCGGCCGCGCGCCCAGGGGGGCGGGCCGGGGGGGGTGGTCGGGGTCGCCCACTGCGAGGTCGGCGGCCGGCCGCAGAAGGCGCGGAGCGCGGTGCCTGGGCCGCTGGCGGGGGCCGGGCGCCGGGGAGGGCGGCGGGGGCGTAGGGCGGCGCCGGCGGCGGGGCGGGGCGCAGGAAGCCGGGGCGGGCCGGCTGGCGCGCTCAGGAAAGCCCCGCGCGGCACGGGCAGGACTGGCGGCCCGAGGGTCCCCCACTTCCCGCTCGGGCGCCGGCGCGGCGAATGGACCCGGGGCGCGCAGGTAGGATGCGGGGCCCGCGCGCGGGGCGTAAGCGGGGAATCGGCGCGGGGAGGGGCGCGGCCGCTGGCGGGACCAGGGGCAGCGGGGACCGCCGGGGCCACCCCGACCCCATCGGGGGCCGCCCGGAGCCCGCCCCTCCCCGCGCCTGGAGCGGTGGCCGGCTCTGCCCGGTGGTCGGGGGCGGGGGGGGGGCTAAGAGGTGGGGGGGGCAGCGGGCGCGCGGAGCCGGGGATCCCCGGCGCGCCCCCTCAGACTCGCACGGACCGGGAGACGCCAGGGGAGACGGCCCCTCGGGGACTCGAGGACGTCGCGAGCGTGGGGTCAGGCGGGGTTCGGGCCAGGCAGCCCCCTGGTCCCGGAGATCACCCCCTGCCCCGAGAGCAGGAAGTGGGTGAGGACCAACGGTCGAGGGGAGGGGGAGTTCTGAAAAATGAACTTGGTGACTCGGTGGAGGCGTCTGGGGAACCCGGGTCCCGTGGACCCTTTCTCTCCTTATTTGAATATTGGATAGACCTAATTATAATAGGGATCAAATATTTACTGGACTCATTTTGTACAGGTTCTGTCGGGAACTTTGAAAGTATTCTGAGTTAAGTCGCTAAACAACCGTTTTGGTCGGTGCGATGTGTGGATCAGTCCGTTTTTCAGATGAGGACGCTGAGGCCCCGGACAGTTGAGCTAGTTTGCCCCAGGTGACTCCTGCCTGCAAAGTGTGTGGCAGGATTCGAAGCCGGCAGTCTGACGCCAGAGCCTGCTGTTTTCCACCTGTCCACGGTATTTGTCAAACTATCCCATAAACAAATTATCCAGGGGATTTTATTAAAAGGCAGATTCCCAGGCTGCCTTCAGTGAGGTTCAGATTTAGTAAATCCAGGAATCTGGATTTTAAAACACACACACACACACACACACACACACACTTTGGATTTCTTAGATCAGGCAAGACTGAGGACCAGGCACACTCAGTCCTGCTGTTGGGATTTGCTGAGGGCTCCCGGGCCAGCCCTGATCCTGCTGGAGTCCTAGCCTCTCCTCTGTTCTCCCCCAGCCCTCTGTGAGGTTCCACCCCTGTAGCTCCTCCCCTAAGGGTGGCCTTTTAGAAGCATGGGTATTTCCTGGGACATCAGTGCCTTTATTAAAATCCTAAAGTCCCATGGGGAGACTGAGGGTGAGGTATACATTTGTCTAGGGTGTCCCCCCACAGTCAGGGCATTCAAGGTCCTGCAAAGGCCCCTTGAGCGCTGTTCACCTGCCCCATGGCTACAGGTGAGGATGCTGAGGTGTGGAATGGGAGGCAGCCTGCCCTAGCCATCCGCTCATGCATTAGCACCCGCTGGGCTCCTACCGAGCATTGCTCCAGTGGTGCTGGGAACGAGGGAGAAGCCAGACATGGATGGGAAGGTGGGTCTGGCCATGTTGTGGAAGGCCTTGAATGCCGTGCTGAGGAGCATGGCCTGGTGCACTTCACCTTTGCCTGAGCCCCCCAAAAATCACAGTGCAGATTCCTGGGCTCCACAGGGGAACTCCAGAGCCAAATCTGGAGGGGGGCCATGGGAGAGGGGCAAGGAGGGAAAACGGCTAGTGAGTCAGTCACCCTGGTTACCACACACCCAGTTACCAGCAGGTCTGGGATGACCTGAGGATTTCCAGATTCTGGGCAGTGACTCAGGAACTGATGTGTCTTATACAGCACGATCCCAGGGGTGCAGAAAGGTCAGGCCGGGGCAGGGAGGTGGTCCCCTGAGGCAGTCAGTTTCCTGCTGCTCTGATTTAGAAACGGAGCTGAAATGCACTGTCAAGGAAGTGACGGGAGAGCCTATCCTGGACCCCTCCTCTCCCTACGTCCCTACCCCTCTACCTCCAGGACCGAGGAGAGAGTTTGGGGTCAAGTGGCCCACTGCCCTCAGCTGCCTTTGATTGTACCTGGGAGCCAGGCAGGGACAGAAGCCATCCTGCCGCCCTCTCCCCACCCCCTGGGTGCTTCACATTTGTCAAGTTGGACTTTCATGAGGGTTGAGGACATCATGTTTTTTAAGATACTTGACAGAATTTCCAGTGCATAATACGTCACAACAAATGTTCATGACTCTTTTTGCCCATTAAGAAGTACCACTTGGAGGTTAAGAGCATGGACTCTGGAGCCAGATTGCCCAGGTTCAAACGCTAGGTTTACAATTGACTGATTTCTCAGGACCTCAGTCTCCCCATTTATGAAATGATAGTGACTACTTTATACCACCATAGTGATGATTAAATGAACAAGTAACTGTCAAGCGTCCAGATGGCATGGAATGAGCACTATGTGTTTGTTAAGTAAATAGATGAACCCCATTGGATGGGATTTAATGTACCCATTTTTGCCAGGGAGGAAACAGACCCAGGAATGTGTGCAGTGGCCTTGGCAGAAGCACTATATCTGGGAATGACAGGGAGGGATTTGAATCTGTTTTTCTTTCCAGCCTGCGTTCCTTCCCATTGTGCCAGTTTGCTCGTGTTAGCAGGAGGGACATCTTTCTGAGCATTCCTCATGGTCAGAGACCTGGCCGGTCACTTCTGGCCAGAATTCCCCTGGCTAGGCTAGAAGAGAGGCCAGTGGCGGGTGCCTGGGTGGCTCAGTTGGTTAAGCGACTGCCTTTGGCTCAGGTCATGATCCTGGAGTCCTGGGATCAAGTCCCGCATCAGGCTCCCTGCTCAGCAGGGAGTCTGCTTCTCCCTCTGACCCTCTTCCCTCTCATGCTCTCTATCTCTCATTCTCTCTCTCTCAAATAAATAAATAAAATCTTAAAAAAAAAAAAAAGAGAGGCCAGTGGCTTGCCTGCACATCATATGAACTTGCCCTTGCAAGAGCGTGGACCAGAAGCCCAGTGGAGACTGAGGGGTCTTGCAGTGGCCAGAGCATCCCGCATCAGACAGGTCGTGGCCTTGATGTGTGACTTCCAGGAAGTCACTGCTTCTCTGAGCCCAAAGCAGAGAAGAGCCCAGGTTTGCAGACCGGGGCGGGGGGGGCGGAGGGCCCTGGGTTCAATTTTAGACCTTGCTATTTCCTATCTGTGTGATCTTGAGCAAGTTGCTGAACCTCTCTAAGCCTCAGTTTGCTTGTCACTAAAATGGGTATTTTGGAGGGGGGTTGTTCATGAGATAATTTTCATAGGTACCTTGCCCACAGCTCAGCGATTGCTGTTTCTCTTCTTAGGACAATCACTTCTCCATACCTAGCCCCTGGCTTGCTCATTCATTTCTTCGACTATTTATCAAGCACCTGTATGTTCCAAGAGCTCCCGATAGAGCAGTGGACAAAGTCTTTGCTTTCCTGGAGTTTCAATTCTAATTGAGAAGACAGGCAATATGCAAGCAAACAAATACAGGCAGATGTACCCACCCCCCCCCCTTATTTCTAATGCTGAAATCTGCAGGCTCTGGAAACTGAAAGTTTTTCCATGACTTGATGGGAAGCAAGACCTGAGCTGAACTAATCACGAGGCACTTCGGTGTGTTTGTTTATCATCCCTGACTCGAATGCTTGTGTGTCTCGCTGCAGAGGAATTATTGTGAACGATCCAGGGAGTGCTGGACCCATGGCCTGCGGGGGGGGGGGGTGGGACTGGGGGACAGGGTGGTTATGTCAGGTGGGATTTTATACCAGATGACCTTTCTATAATTTGAGTTACTGTGAATTCTGAGACCTGCCCAGCGCCCCCAGACTTCACACAGGAGAACAGGGACTTGCAGTATCCCGTCAGGACCAGGAGAAAAAGGGAAGCAGGGGCAGGGTGGACTAGGGGGGGAGCCTCTGTGAAGAGGGACATTTAGGAAGTTGCAGGGCAGAGGCCTGGGGAAGAACGGGCCAGGTGGAAGGAACCACAGGGAAGGTCTTGTCCACCCCACTGACCCCACTTCCTGGCCTGTGGCTTGTCCCTGGCTCTGGGCGCACAGATCTGTCTAAACATGCATGTCTTTGCCTTTCCAACAAGTGGCCATGCCTCTGAGATTTCAGGTTTGGTTCCAACTGACTCATTCTCACTCTAGGGGCCCACGTGGCATTCTTGAGGTTGCTTTAGAGATCCACACGCTTCGCTCGAGCAGGCCTGGGTGCCGGCTCACTGGAGAGGATCACCAGCTGGGCTGGCATCTGAGTCTCCCCCCCCCCGCGCCCCCCCCCCGCGCCCCCCCTGCCACCACCACCTCCTCCCTGCCACAGGGAGAGAGGGAGGAAGTGGGTCCATGTGAGGGGAAGAGAGCTTGGCCCCCCTGGGTTTGGTGGAACATTTCCTAAAGGGGAAGGACTCATTCCGAGCAGCATGTTTATAAAGGGACTGACTGCGCCCCTAAAAGTAACAGGTACACACATGTCTTTGGGCTGACACTCAGCAAACATGTTAGGGGCAGGGGACACAGCAGTGACACAGAAGCAAGGGCCCTCATGGAGCTGACAGTCTAGGGAGAGAGGTGACTTTTGAGCTAAGACCCGAGGTAAGGGGACATGTGGATTTCCAAGAGAGTGATTCCCCCAGAGGGAGCAGCAGGTGCAAAGGCCCTGGGGTGGGAAGGAGCTTGGTGTGTCTGACACCCAAGGAAACTGCTGGGGTTGGATGGAATTGAGCAAGACAGGAGAGGGGTAGGAACACGGGTCCGGGAGGTAGAACAGAAACCAGACGCCCGCAAGTATCTCATTCACCTTTTAAAATGAGCTTACAGAGTAGGAACTGCTCTCAACCAGACTTTACAGACGAAGAAACGGGCACAGAGTCGTTGACGAACTTGTCCAGGGCCACACAGGTGGCAGAGCACGGCTGTGAACCCGGCAGCTCCAGCATCCTCGGTCCTTACCACGGTGTTTGAACACATCATGTGGATGTGGTCAGGCCAGGATGGTGTTTCAGGCGATCCAATCATTGTACGCATCATTTTACCAACAAGCGCCTTCCCGGCCACAGACAGGACGCACCAAAGCACGGGGGTGGGGGGTGTGGAAGAGGACCCCTGTCCACATCAGGCACTGAGCTGGCTGAAGGTGGGTAGATGAGTGGGTGCTTCCCCATTTCCCCGAGGAGGAAACTGAGGCTCAGGGTAGAGACTGATCTGGGTGACATAACTCCCAAGAGGCAGAGTCTGGATTCAACCCCGAGGCTGCTGACCTGGAAGCCTGTGCATTTAACTGCTGTTCTGAGTCATCCAGCCCAAGGAGTAGCGTCTAAAAGAACTACATTTCTTGGTCAGAAGTGAGGGAGCACAGCCTCCATTTTGGAGAACTGGGGTAGCCCTGAGGTTTTCCTAAGCCAGGAGTGTTCTGCCTTTTCAACAGAACTTCTCTGGAGAGGAGAGACACCAGATCTGTGGACAGGCAGCCCTCCAAGCCCATGGAGCTACAGCCTCTTAACAGTCTTGCATCTGGAGATGGAGTGTAGGCCTTCCAGAAGCCACATTTTCACAGCTGGACAGCTCTAACTGGGAGAACATCTTTCCTGAGATTTAGCCAAATTAACTTTCCAGTAGCATTCATGTTTCTGGCTCCTGTTCTGCCCGTCGGAAGTTGTAACCAGCTCCCTCCAACCTGAGCCCAGTATTTCTCTTACGCGGAATACAGAGTCACAGTTCTCTTGGTCATTCTTCCTGATTCAGGGAATTGTAAAGAATTCAGTCTGGCTTTAGATATGATCCAGTTGGTCAAAGTCAAACCCATTGCCTGCTTCCACCTGCCCAGTCACAGGGGGAGGGAGACTATCATCTCCTTGGATTTGGAGCCCATACCTCTGTTGATACAACCTGCAATCATGCTTCTGAGTGGCCACATCCCCCTTGGAGCTCACACTGGGCTTGCCAGCCAAAACCTCCAGATCTCTCTCCTACATTACTGTCCATCAAAGTTTATTCCATTCTGAGACTCCTTGTTTGAGGCTAACACTTGTTTTCAGCCTTTCTTGTTTTCTAGTAAATCTGCTTCAGGCTAAGTGGCTATCATTTTTTTTCCTCTGAGTGCTCCTTTGGCTTCATTCCACGGGTCTTGTTACACAATGTCATTCACTGCTAAAATAATTTACAATTTCCCATTCGATTACAAGCGTTATGCACTTCAGAATTTTTTTTAGGGTGTGTGATTTTTTTTAAAGTTATCTTTGTTGTTGGAGTCTAATTTCATTGTGTGTGATTACGGGATCACTGCGGCCGCCCCTTGATGGCTGCCTCCCCCACATCCACTGTTCACACAGACGCATGAGTAAGGCACAGTCTCTGGCCTGGAGGAACTTCCAGTCTGGAAAAGGAGAGGAAAGAAGGCCCAGCTCACTACTCCCGAGACTGGCAAGGATGTTGGGACAGAGGGACAGCGGGGGGCAGGGCTGAGGAAAGAGCAGAGTTTGAGCAGCAGTGTCCCAATATTTATGGCATGTGTGATATCGATGATGGAGAATTTGTTGAGGTCCTTGTAAGATTCCTCTGGTCAGTTTTTCTGTATATTCTTCTTATATTTGAAAAGATGTATATTTTCTGGTGGGTGTAAAGTTTTAGAAATCTGTGAGATCAAACTTGATCATTACATCATTCATATTTTCTGTTTTTGTGTGTTTTTCTCTATCTGATTTATCTCCCGCTCTGGTAGAGGATCTGTTCATTTCTCCTTGACCTTTTCTTGAAAATTTTTTTTTTTGCTTTATTTTCAAAGCCATATTGTTTGGTGCATATAAGTAGAATATATGAGTAGAAGGAGGGTTCATGATTTTTATAACTTCTTGGTGAATTGCTCCTTTTATCATAAAACAACCATCTTTTTCTCCTTTATACTTTGTTGCTTTGAATTCCATTTTATTCAGTATTTATGTTCCTATACCTGTTCCTATGTGCATTTTCCGTGACTTTTCTTTGACGCCAGTCTTGGAGCCACATAAATTGGAAAAAAAAATGTACATATCAATCTCAGCTCGGCAACCTACTTGCTCTGCAATCTGGGGCAGGTCCTTTTGCCGTTTGGGTCTTATTTTCCTTATCCATTAAATGCGGCTATGACTCACTTTGCCTCTCTCGTCTCCAGTTCCTGTGAAAATAGCTAGAATCGTGGATATGAGACGTGCTGCTGACGTCCCTGTGCACGGGTTAGTCACTGGCTGTGAGTATGGGCCGGCGTTCTAGGCAGTGAGGAGAGCAGGAGCTGAGGAGGACCTGGAGGGAGGGGGGACCGCACCCAGAGGGTGAAGGCCGACTTCACTGCAGCCGCCCTTGGATGGCTGCCTCCTCTGTTCACACAGACGCATGAGTAAGGCACAGTCTCTGGCCTGGAGGAACTTCCAGTCTGGAAAAGGAGAGGAAAGAAGGCCCAGCTCACTACTCCTGAGACTGGCAAGGATGTTGGGACAGAGGGACAGCCGGAGGAAAGGCTGAGGAAAGAGCAGAGTTTGAGCAGCAGTGTCCCGCGGGGAGTGGCATAGGAGGTGGGCACTGAGAGGGGACACTGTGGCACATTTGGGGACAGGTGGAGCAGGGCTGGGAGAGCACAGGGTTGACAGGGCAGCGTCCTCCCCTATGAAGGAGGAAGGCAGGGGGCTTGCAGAATTTTGAGGATCCTCCCTTGCCCCCGGGATGCTACTCAGCCACAAAGAGCAGGTGATGGGGGGGCAGTTCTCGAGCCCCACTCCTCATCACCATGACAGCCACATCCCGTGATGAGCAAGAGGTAATAGGGACAGAGGGCAGGGGACGTTTGAAAAGGCAACCCTTTGCCTTTAGGGGTGCCGGTGCACAGGGAAGCTGTGGCGTCCCACCTGTTGCTGCTTGTGCGTCTTGGTGGTGGCATCTCGGGACACCCACCCACCCTGGAGGATGTCAGGGGGTGGTGGGAAGCCAAAGAGGGACCACAAATGTGTGGTATGGGTTTTAAAACTGGGACTGTTGTCCAAATTTTAAAAAATCAGGAAAATAGGCATAGAAATCTGGATTTCTAGCTTCTTTTTGAAACTTTGAGAGACCTAGCAATGCCCAGGCCTTCGAGGATGTGACAAAGTGGAGGCTGCCTGTCAGGACTGGCCCGGGGCCCACTGTGCTATCATGTGTCATGTCATATGGGTCTGTCATTGTCATGTGTCTGAGTTCCCTTAGATCCTTGAGTCACCTCTGGGTGAGGGAGGGGTGGCTGTGAGCAGCAAGAGCCGAGGCAGGTGAGTAGAGGGTTGGTGGCCCCAGCAAAGGCCGAGGGGGGCTGGAAGTGCTGTCCAGAGAAGACTGCAGGTTCTGTGGGGGCCCTGGGGGCCCTGAGCCTGAAGGGCATGGCCTCTCTCCTCCTTTTTCCCTTTTCCCCCTTAGCGCGGCTTAAGTGCTGACGGGCACACAGCTTCGTGACTTTTCCTGATGTGTGCACATGGGTGCAGAACGCCACCTAGAAACAGAGCTTGACCAGTGCCCCGGAAGCTACGTTCCTGCCCAACCCCTTCTGTGTTCCCCGCCTCCGCCAGGGACACTTCCCTGACTTCTGACCCTAAGATCAGTTTGTCTCCTTTGGAACTTCTTGTGAATGAGTCCGTTTTGCCCTTTGGAGCCCAGCTTTCTCTTCCTTCCTTCCGTGCACCCCCGTGAAACCTGATGTGGCTGTCATGGGCACTGTCATGTCCTCAGGGTCTCAGAGCCTTTACTTGGTGCTTGGAGATGAGCTTTTGCCCCCTGCTTCATCCTCGCTGTCCCAGTGCCTCTTCCGAAGCCCCACCATGGTCTTCGCCTCTCCTTGCACTACCCGCGAGGCAAGTGGTTCTGCCCTCACTTCACAGATGAGGAGACGGAAGCCCTGAGAGGACCCCCAGCTACCAAGGCCTGTCAGATGGTCAGGGCAGAGCCTGCGCGCTCAGGCCCAGAGTTAGGCTTCTGTGTCTTGGACACTCCAGAGTCCCTGCCCACGTGAGTGGCCCCACACGTCTGTGTGTCCCTGACCATGCCAGGAATAATATGGGGTGGGGGGCTGCGGACAACAGGAAGAGCTCCGGGGAGAGACCCCTCCCCGCAGTGCCTGTCTGCAGACAGAAAGTGAACAGGGAGCTCTTCCCTGTGCGGACCTGGTTGGCCTGGCTTTGGGTTGGCCCAGGGGGCAAAGTCCTGGTCACTGTTGAGACAATTTCACAGATGAAGGCTGGGCCAAAAGGGCCAGAAACCACTTCCAGCCCAGTCGCTTCCCCCTTTGTCACCTTGGATGATTTTGGAATGCCGCTGCGCCTTGGTTTCCCTCCCTGCCGGGGGAGTGTTGGACCACATCTTCTACATGGGGCTTGCCAGGAGGGACAGACAGATGTGCACAGAAGGAGCAAACTTGTGGCTGCTTCCTCCGTGCCAGGCTCTGGACCACAGACTCCAGAGCCAGAAGGTCTGGGTTCAAATCCAGGCCCATCGCTTACTAGCAGTACATCCTTGGGCCAGTTCCTGAACCTCTGGGCATCAGTTTCCCTGTGTCTGCCGTGGGGGTGATACTGCATCTGCCATATTCTTCGGGTTGAAGTCAGGGTTAAGCGAGTCAGTGAAGTTTAAGTGCGAGGCAGAGTTTGGTATGACCCAGACTGAGGCCAGTCAGTGGGGGTCGGAGCCACGGGCAGAAGGGCGCAGGGCATGGTCTCTAACGGCTGGAGGAACTGGGGACGTGCAGGGGCATTCATGGTGCCTTCCACGGACCTCAGGAAGCAGGCCCGCTGGGAGCCACGGCTGTCACCAAGACAACCAAAATCTAATCAGTGTCCTGAGGCCAGGACCATAATCATGGTAATGCCCCGACTACCGGCTCTCTGCAGTTTCCCCGGGTGGCCAAGTTCAGGGCCTGCATTAAGGAATCTAAGGAGATTCTGAGCCAGAATTGGTCAGTGTTTATTCGGCTGTGAGAGATGGATAATTCCAGCTTTGGGGGGGAGCTGTGTCCCCGTCTTCATCAGGGATGGCTGCATTCAGCAAATACCCCTGGCCCCTCCGCTGTTTGCTGAGCACATACTAGGTTCTAGGGCCCCAGCAATGAACAGGGTGGTGGACACAGCCTCCGGCCTTGTGGACGCTGGCGTCCTGGGGGGCCCTTGGACAATGCATAGGACACGTGTGCATGTGGTAAGCCACAAGGACTAAGTGCTGAGCAGAGAAATGGGCTTGCAAGTGATGGGGATCAGCTGCTGCTCCTGACCACGTGGTGTCTGGATGCTTGAGTCCCTCAGGCTCCGCCTTCTCCCTGGGGCCTCTGGGGACCTTCTGAAGCGTGGCTTCCAGGCTCCTCGTGGGGCCTCCTGCCTTTGCAGGGTTCCCATTGGCAGCTGGGACTCAGTGTAGGTACAGCTAACATGCTGTTCACACTGCCATAAAGTGGCCAGCCTGTCCCCAAGACGGTGGTCTTCAGCCCCCTCCTGGCTCTCTCAGGCAAGGCTTTGTCTCTCTCTGCACAACCCCCTGGGCCTCAGACACAGCTGATGACCCTCAGGCCTGTCTCTAACCCGAGCCTTCCTTCTGAGCTCCAGGCCACTAGAACACCTGCCTCCTAGATGCCCCCCAGGGGCCCCCCACCTGCTCGGACTCGTCGTGTCCACAGCGTGGCGGGGCACGTGATCTTCCTGGCGCCACCGTCCACCCACTGCCCAGCCTGAGGCCACTTCTGCCTCCCAACCCCCCCCCACCCATCCATCAGCAAGTTCACCACCTCTACCTCCCACACAGGGCTGAGTCTGCCCCTCTCCTCCAGCAGCACCGGCCCTCCCAACCCAGCCATCCACCTCGGGCCTGAACCCATGGCCCTTCTCCGCACACAAGCTGGAGTGGACTTTCTGGCAGGTGCACCTGCTCCTCTCCTGCTTAGCAGCCTTCAGTGGCTCCCCACTGCCCTGGGGATGGACGGAGTCTGAATCATGTACTGTGCCTAGCTGACGGCATTCTCTTCTGGCCCCGCTGACCTCTCCTTTCTATCCATTGCTGCAGCCAAGGGCCTGTCTTTCGGGGTAGGAGCTAGGCCGTGTCCTCCCTCCTCCCTGGCTGTTCCCTCATTCCTTGTTCATCCCTGCTCCCGATCTCTCCCTCTCCTAAGACTCATCGAGATCAAACATGGGCTGATTATTGTAGTCTCCTCACAGGGAGGACTTAAAGCATCTAGAACAGTGCCTGGCACTAAGGGAGCACTATGTAAGTGTAGAAATAAGAATAAAATAGAAGACACACGGTCGTTTATTGAAGGGGTTGGGGAGCTCTGTGCCAGGCTTGGTGTTCTGCTTCCAGAGGATGAGACTTTGCCTGTCCTCATGAGCCCACAGTGCCTCCCGTACATGGGATGCTCTTCCTCCCTCTCCAAGCATGCACCCCTGCCCTCCCCTGGGGAATTCTCGTTCATTCCTCCAGGGACACCTGACACTCTAGGGCCAGCATGGATCTTCCCCAAACAGCCTCTTACCTTTCCTGATACTGTTTCCCACCGCCCCCCCCCCCGGCAGGCCTCTTTCTCACACAGGGCCCTCCCACACTCCACGGCAGCCTGACACATGGCAGCTCCAGCCTTCTGGTGGCTCAGGAACAAACGACAGTCATGCTCCACCCCGATTCATTCTCTTCCCAAAGTCCATTCTGTCAGCGAATCCCGTTGGCTCAGCCTTCGGCCAATCTAGAAGTCAGCCCTTCTTGCTGATCCTTCCCAGCATCTGCTGCCTGGACGAGGGCAGGAGGCTCCTCACCGGTGCCTGCTTCTGCCCTTGACTCCATGGGCCTTTCAGACCACACAACCAGAGGGATGGTTTGAAAAGTCTCATCGGGTCAATTTCTGCTCAAAAACCTCCAGTAACTTCTCTTTCTAAGTTATTTGTCGAAGGGAAGAAGGAAGAAATGAATGGGTGAGTTGAGTGAACGAATGAATGGCTTTCTCTGCGTCGGTAGCCACTGGCATTTAGTAAGTGCTCAGAAAGCACAGCAGGAGCACACGTGGGCTCGGGCGAGTGGGCAAGGAGCGGGGACGCACAGTAGGTCCACAGGAAGCCTGCTGGACCCCGTTGGCCGAGGCTGCTGATTCTCGCCCCCAGTGGGAGTAGGACCAGCCTGCCGCCACCCGTCACGTCCACTCGCTGGGCCGCGAGCCGAGGAGACAGAGGCCAGGCCATTTTGGGGCCCGGGGCTGGCCTGCATCACCCGCGGGGCGGGGCCGCTGATGCGGCTGCCAGTTCTGGGAACCCCAGCCGGGCAGCAGTTCTGGGAAAGCCGCTGCTCTGGGGAGAAGTGTGGCCCTGGCCCTGCGCCAGGGCGGCCCAGCTGTCCTGGAAGACAGAGGAAGCTCCAGGCCAGCCTCAGACTGGAGTCGCAGGGGCCAGCAGCTCCCCAGGGAGGCCACCCCAAGCCCCCACTGTCATTGGCTTTCTCTTCACGTGCGCTTGTCATGGGACTGGCTGCATCCTGTCTGCCCATCCAGCCCCCCTTCAAGCTGGTTTGCAGTCAAGAAAGGGAAGAGGAGCGGGGAGCCAGAGGCCCTGCGCCCCGTTGGGCTCAGGAAGAGCTGCGCGGTCACTTCCTGACTGCTGCTGGCCTCTGACATTTCAAGGCTTGCCACTCACGGCCTCCCAGATACAGAGAGTAAGTTAAGTGTACCTCACTGCCGGCAGGAGGGTTTTCCCACGTCTTGCTAGTTCGGACTCTCGCCGACTGTAGCTTCCTCCCTCCCTGACCTTGACTTTGTCGCTTGCCATCTCTAAACCTCAATTTTGGCCCAATGGCACCACATCCCAGGGTGGCAAGGGCTGCATTTCAAGAGGCAGCAAAATCAGGGGTCAGGCACATGGGTTCTGGAGTGAGACTGCCTGGGTTCACATCCTAGCTCTGCAACTTCTCTGTGCCTCAGTCTCCTCATCTGTAAAATGGGGGTTTTAATGGCGCCTACCTCATAGAGTTGTGTGCATAGCAACAGCTTGGTACCCCGTGTTTAAAAATAGATTTTAGAATTTGTTATTCTTGACTTTTAACCAATCACTCATTTAATAAATATTTACTGAGCACATACTATGTATGTATGAGGCACTGTTTGGGTCCTGGGGACAAAGCAATGACCATAAAGCTCTGTCCTCACAGAGTTTGGGGCTTGTATTCTCGTGGTAGGGAGACAAACAGTACATATATAGACAAATAATTTAAATGTTACAAATGATCTTTGACACTCCCAGTGTCATGAACTAGCAGAAGAATGAAAGGGGCTGTTTCATATTTTGCCAAGATGGAATACCTTTTGGGTGAATCACTTAGGTCCTTTGCCTATTATTTTTCTTAAAGGGACGTTTGTCTTATTGATTTGTAAGACCTTTTTATATATAAAGGCCATTAAGCCCCTGCAGTGTAGACTGCTATCTTTTTCTGGTCTTTGCTTGCTTTTTTTTTTTTTTAATGGCGTATTTCCACCTGGGGAAGTTGAAGACATTTTTGCCATCAGATCTTCAATCTTTGCCATCTACATCCTGAATTAAAATAAACATTCACACATGTAACCTCAGTGATATGATTAGAGATGGTGATAAGTATATGACAGAAATAAACAGGGTGCTGTGATAAGCAGTAACAGGGGGAACCCTCATTAGGTGGAGTTTCTGGGTGTAAAGGCTCAGAGCGTGTCAAGGTGTTCAGAGGCCAGTGGGACCAAAGGCCTGTGGGGGACCGGGAGGCAGTAGAAGGGAATGGTGGACATGTAGCAGGGGCAAGATCATTAGGGGGCTTAAGGTTTTTTTGGTTTGGTTTGGGTTTTGCATCTTCTTACACTTTTTATTTTTTCTTACACTTTTTATTCTAAGATAATTGTAGACTCACCTGCAGTCGTAAGAAACGATAGAGTCAGGTTCCCCCAAGAGTACCTGTCTTAGGAAACTGTAGTACAATACCACGACCAGGACAGTGACACTGAGATCATCCCCCAAGCTCGCTCAGAAGGCACCTGTTTTACTCGCACACATTCGCGCATGCACGCGTTTGTGCACATGTGCGTACGTAGTTCAGTGCAGTTGCGTCACATGCTCAGGTTTGTGTCTCCAGCACAGCAACCGCGATACAAAGATCCCTGTGTTGCCTTTTATAGCCACACGGACCTCCCTTCCTCCCCACCAACAGTGAATCTGTTCTCCATTTCTATAATTTTGTCATTTGAAGAATGTTACATAAATGGAATCACACAGGGTGCGCCCTTTTGGATTGGCTGTTTTCACTCGGGCTTGGATTTTATTCTGAGTCGAGGATGCTCGTCTTGGATGGGCCATGAACTGCAGGCATCTATCTGTGTGCCCCTGGGTGAAGACACCCTTTGGGAGCCAGAGGCCAATGAAGGGCAGGAGCAGGGAGTTCATGGCCTGGTTTCTGGTTTTAAAATGACTCTGCGTGGAGAAGAAATGAAGTGAGTCATGTCTGCAGTAACCCTAATTTCCTCCTTGCCCCACCCCCATTATTCTCTCAGGCCCAAACTGGGCTTTTGGAAAATCTTGTCACTGTTCAAACCCTTAAAAACTGCTCGTTGCCTAGAAGAGGGGTCCTTACTTCAGCTGTGGAGGTGATCTACAGACCCCTAAATTGGAATGCAAAATTTAATGGGTGCGCTTTTCTTGAAGGAGGGTTTGGAATTTGCATCCGATATTCAGATGGGTCCGTGATCTCCAAAACATGAAGGACTGTGGCTTCTAAACAGAGATAGGGGTTAAGAGCTGAGGCCCCAGAGCCCGACTGCCCCTGTTCAAATCTAACGACTGCCACAGCTCTGCAACCTCAGGCAAATCACTTAACCCTTCTGTGCCTTGGTTACCTATTTGGAAAATGGGGGAAATAATAGTACCTACTCCATAGGACTATTTTGAGCATCGAATGAATGAATACAAGTGCAGTGTTTAGAAGAAACTTGGCATGCTGTAAATAGCATATGTTTGTTCAGTGAATGATGAGCCTGTAGGGTGTAAGGGGACAGAACCTTTAGGCAAAGCCTTTCTAGGCCCTCTGGGATTTTTCAAGCCTTCTCTGTGTCGGTTATCATCCTCTAGACTAGCTTCATTCAGATCAGCAGGGTTTCTTCCAAAGGGATGCACAGGTGTGTTTGGGCACTGTCACCTCCCTTGTCCTGGCTCTCATATCTCTGTTAATATGACTTTCACTGGCTTTTTTGTCTGTTTGTTTTTTTAAGTTGCTGCCGCCCTCTGGCTTGTGGGGAGTTTGTAAACAACAAAAGCCCTAGGTCTTTTCTGCTGTTGCTGGTCCTGTGTGTGCGGGGGGGGGGGGGGGGGGGGGCAGCTGATGTTTGAAATCAACAAGCAGGAGGGCCAGTTCTCCCTGGCTTATTTCATTCATCTAGTTGGGTTCATTGTATAGTTCGAGGAGAAGGTGAAGGCACTGATGTATTGGAATGCACTTTGGGCTCAGAAGCCAACAGACCTGGATTCTGACAATAGCTTCCCCTCTTGGCAGCTGTGGGACCTGATGGGCAAGTTACTTGACCTCTCTGGCCTCAGTTCCCCCAGATGGAAAGTGGGATTAACAGGCCATCTTGCAGGGTTCTCGGGCAGATTCAATAAGATAATGTTCCTAACGCGCTTAGCTAAGTGCCAAGCACAATGAAGTACTTGACAGGCGGGATTTTGTTTACACAAATCTTTGGCTCGACCTAAGGAAACGGTTTCTAGTCGTCAGTTCTGCTCAGCCGTGACCTGGAGATGAGCATCCGGGGGAGGTGCAGGAGCCTGGCAGAGAGAAAATGTGTGCAGGGCATCGCTGTTTGGATTGGCAATGGAGCCTGGGGTTGCCGGCCAACTCCAGTGGGTCAGGACTCCCATGACTGAGAGTGTGAACTTGAAATTATTTTCTCTTGCCATATGCTTGACTCGTGCAGTTGATAATTATTCTTTTTACTTCTTTTATTTATCTGCATCTTTGTCCTCCATCCTTATGATATTCAGGGAGGTTCTTCTGTTACTGAACATTGCGGGCTGTGATTTCCCCTGAATGCAGCACCCGTTTGTGCGTGAAGCCAGCTGATGTGTGCACGTGCCACGCAGGCAGTTATGGGCATCCGCATGCACATATTTGGATGTGCATTTGGATTTCCCCTCTGAAAGAGATCAAAGATAGCAACCCTGTCTGCTATAGATGGGATGTTTTAGTCTCCCCTGCCTGGGTGGCTTGACTTTATCATAATAGCCCTTCTGCTGTGTGACCTTGTACATGTTATCTTGCCCTCTCTGTTTCTCTTTGTTCAATATCAGAGCTAAAGTGACACCTTTGCCATTTCTGCCGCAGGATGCTGTGGGCATGTGTGAACCTGTCAGAGGAAAAGTTACCGGGACTTTGTAGAGGACACCAGCGTCATGGATCCACCACCACATTCCCACCCCTCCTTCCTTGCTCTTCACTGTGACTCTTCAAGAGAAGTGAGTTGGGGCTTTGAGCAGATCCTGGGTTCCCCCGCTGGGGAGAGTTTCCAGTCCCGTGCTGAGCCCATTAGAGGCCCCGCATCACGTCCAAGATGACTTTATTCCACGAGCACTAACTGAGCAGGTGCTACGCGCCAGGCACCACTGTAGGTACTAGGAACTCAGCAGCGAACAAGACAAAGGCTGGCTCTCGGGATGACAGACAATTGAAAAAAAGCAGCCCTCCCACACTGTCCTCACCTTTTGCCCCCACACCCCGCCCCACCCCCAGCATGTTTTGAAGAGCATAGGCCAATTCTTTTCTAGATTCGATTCTTCTCAATTCTCGGTTAGGTTTGATGCTTCCTTGTAATTTGTGCACTTGGGGCCGGAACACCGGAGAAGCAAGCTGTGTTCTCGGGGGGTAGTTTCAGAAAGCTCCTGACCTTGATTTGTCCCGTTCCTGGCGATTGGTGAAGGGGTGCCTGCCAGGTTTCTGTACATAAAGTTATATACAATTGTATCTCTATATAAAGTATTGTGTATAAAGTATAGAACATTGTAAAGTTAATAAGTATTTTGACTCACTAATGAATAAGCAATATGAGTCTTGTGGGGAGATACTTAGAGGCTGCTACGGAGACATGGAACTACCTACCCCCTTCCCCCCACTTGCTGAGCAAAAGCAGGACAGACGCCTGTGCCCTGTTTAACTCCAAGAGTTACAATCGGTTACTGTATATTTATTGCGATGCTTCTGTTGTGCCCGTTTGAGCCAGTGGACATTGTTTTGGCTGGCTCCTGTGTCTTTTTTGACAAGTCCCCACCATTCTTGGGGCGCGTCCTTACTTTCTGACACAAGGATTCCAGGCTTATCGTGCACTTTCCCTGCTCCTGGGGTCAGCCCCTTCTTCAAGGAGCCCTCGTTCCATTCGGTGTGGAGTGGTGCTCGAAGCCAAGACCTGGGCACTGGGATGGCAAGATGATCAGGTGTAACACATGATCCTAGACTGGGTCCTGGACTTAAAAAGAGCATTATGGAGGCAATGAGCAAGGTGGAAATAGGTAGGGTCTGTGATCCGATGAGAGTAACGCCTCAGTGTTAATTTCCTCGTTTTGATGGTTGCCTTGTGGCTTGATAGGAGAAGGAATGTCCTTGTTTTCTGAAAGATACACTGCAGTATTATGGGGTAATTTATCCGTTAAGGACAGATGAATAAATAAAATGAATAAATGAGAGAGAGAGAGAGAGAGAGAGAGAGAGAGAGAGAGCAAAGGACCGCAGGAGGAAAGGTATGGAGGTGGGAATCGGTTTGCTGTGTCTGAAGGGCAGCAGGAGGAAGTGAAGATGTGCGGGTGGCAGGAGCGCCGAGCACAGGTGCTGGGACAGGTGGAGAGGGAGGTGGGGCGCGGCCCGGGAGGTCCTGCAAGTGGAGAGCTTCCAACAGGGGCATAAAGCCCTTCCTGTGCTCCAGACACTGGGGGCAGAGTGCTTTGGGTACAGACCTCACTTCCTTTTTGCAGTACACCTGTGAGATTGAACTCAGTGAAAGATAGGGTAGCTGCTTAACAGCACGCAGCTACTAAGCAGCAGAAGGAAGCCTGGAAGCCAAGATAGAGACCCATGAGGCGGGGCGGGGGGGCGGGGGCGGGTGCGGTGATCTCAGCATTGCCGGGAACATACCTCAGTGCCTTGCCTTTTAGAGAAGCCCTTTGGCCTTCTGTGCCAGGAGTGTTGTGGGAAGAAGTAAACACTCAGGGAATCCACTTCTGAGCATTTTCCTTAACAAGAGTGCCTGGTGACTCCTTGGACCTCCTTTAGCGCTCACAAGACCCCACTCAAATGGGAGCTGTTATGAGCTCCTCTTTACAGGGTAGGAGACTGAGGCATGGAGCAGTTTGCTCAAGGCTCACAAGGAGTAAGTGACAAGAGCAGGTGTTTAAACTTCAGGAAACCCACTACACATTGTGAGGAGGGGTGCGGAGCAGTATTTCATGGCATAGAAATAAACAGGCTCTGAAACAGCAGACGTTGTACCAGCCCATGCCGTCCAACTAGATATGCACAGAAAAGACTGGAAATGGATGCAAAAAGGCCACCCGTGGTGTTTTCCCAGGTGATGGAATTACAGGCATTCTTTTCACTTGTTTGCTGTGTCCCTCTTATCTAAATTTTCCACAGCGATCAAATGTGGCTTTTGTAATACGAGAAAAGATCAATAACATACCTTTAAAAAAAGAGAGAGAGAGAGAGAAATAAGGGGCACCTGCGTGGCTCAGTTGGTTGAGTGTCCCACTCTTGATTTCGGCTCAGGTCATGAGCAGGTCATGAGATCGAGCCCTGTGTGGGGCTCTGTGCTCAGCGGGGAGCCTGCTTCTCTCCCTCTGCCCCTCCCCCCGCTAAAATACATAAATAAATCTTTAAAAAAAAAAAGAAAAGAATAAGCTTAAGGCAAGGATCAGAGAAATGTGTGGCGATGGTTCTCTGAGGATGGGCACAGTCGCCATGCTGTGTATAACAACAAAGCAATAATAAAGGCTAAAAATCCAATGGCAGACACACAGGGGGATACTACGAATTTGATGCTTTGGATCTACAGTGGGATGGAATGATATTTAGTGACATATTAAATATTTAAGTTTTAGTAGGGCAGAGGGTGCTGCTATTTGGGTAAATAAAATTCATATTTATCTCCCTATTTGTATAGATACAAATCTGGAAGCATTGATAGGAATGTATACAGGGGTTATTGCTGGGCCTTGTGATTTTGGGGAGGATTTGAATTGTGTTTCATTTTGGGTGTCTGTACTTTCTGATTCTTATTTCCCAGTCATGTATTATGGGATGCCATTAACAGTAGAGGCAGTGCACAATTCCATTTGTATGAAACACAAAACACAAAGGTAATCTATGGGGTTAGAAGTCAGAGTGGAGGGGTGATGACTTGAGGGGGAATCGCAATAAAGCTCAAAAGCCCAGGAGCATGTAACAAGAGATGCTTATTTAGCTCAAGTCGGGCGGGCCAGCTTACCTGGGCTTGGCTGAGCTCACTGGGCTCACCCATGCACCTGTGGCTAGCCTTGGGTCGGCTCCTGAGCTCACTCACATGACTGGGGGTGGCTGCCTGTTGCCTAATGCGGAATGGGGTTGCTAGGACTCTTCCATGTCACCATCCTCCCACAGGCTAGCACGGTCGTGTTCTCAAGGCAGTGGTCGTGCAAAAGCAGGCTTCTACAATGCATCCATTTGCTAATATTCAGTTGGCCAGAGCTAGTCACATGGTTGAGCCCATAATCCAAGGACAGGGGCAAACGCCCTCCCCAGAGGGGTGGTGGTGCTGGAGGCATTGAAATGTTACATGGATCCAGGAGGGGTGTGAGGAATTGGGGCCATTGATATAAGTCTAACACACTCAAACATCATTTTTATTGCATGGATATACCACCATTTATTTAACCTGCTCTATAAGGCTAAACAGATTAACATCTCCAAAGTATATGTCAAGGAATCTTTTAGGGGGTTAATTGGGGTTTTAAAACACACACACACACACACACACACACACACACACACACACAAATCAAGGTTGAGTAGGGAAATAAATTGGTAAGTGTTGGGTTAAATGAAGAAAAATAAATTTATTTGCTGCAGGACTTAACAGAGCCTCTACATTTCAAATGTGCATTATGAACTTCCAAAAGTCCGAGGGGTTGCTTAAATTTAGTAGGTAGGTCATGGGTTTTTTTCAACAAGTGTCTCTTTGGACAGGCATTCTGTGGATCTCATTCTGGGCTTTCTGCATCTGGGTTGTGTTTCATGATTATAGAGATAGATGATAGATAGATAGATAGATAGATAGATAGATAGAGCTCGGGTGAACACAGAAGGCTCATTGTTGGCACTAACCTGGGTCACTTTCTCTCAGCAGGTATCTTAGGATCTCCCAATGGGGCAGCTTTGCTCTGGGCTCACATTCCCTGTGAGCTGCCTGATCCTGGTGTGGGTGACAGGCTCTGGTAAGTCACCAACTCCCATTCATTCCTTCGTTCAT
Source organism: Eumetopias jubatus (assembly GCF_037043125.1). Classification (NCBI taxonomy): domain Eukaryota; kingdom Metazoa; phylum Chordata; class Mammalia; order Carnivora; family Otariidae; genus Eumetopias; species Eumetopias jubatus. Next base: position 92,503,051 of record NW_028274818.1, read on the forward strand.
TCATTTGATCACTCATTCAACAAATGTTTATTGGCCATTTAGATGCCAGGGTCCTAGGATAATCAGTGAACAAAACAAAGATTCCGGGCCTTGAGGAGCTTACACTGTAGTGGGAGGGGACAGCTAATGACGAATAGTCCTAATTATAAATAAATTGTAAAGAGTGTTAGAAAGTGATAGAAAAAAACAGCACGGAGCAGAGTAGGGAGCACTCGCTTGGGAGGGTGGGGAACGAGATGTGAGTTTTGGACACGAGGTGAGTTTAAGATATCTGTTAGAAATTTAAGGCTCTGCCTAACATGATTAGTCCTTCATCCAGCAAACAAATGCAGACTGATGTCCGTGGTGGCGGGGCTGGTGCTGGGCACCAGAGCAAGAAAGCACCTGCCCGTCTGTGGCTGGGCAGTCTTGAGCCGGGGTGAGGGCTCTCGGATGATTTGGCAAACCCAGTATCCCATCCTGCCAGCTTCACACCCCAGCTCTGCCACTGACTGGTCGGAAGAAACATCCCAGCCTTTCATCCTGCCCTTGATATTGGCTGAACCCAACCGGCAGCCAGAGAACAAGGGCATCTGAGTGGCAAGACCATGATTGGGGGGGGCGGTGGTCAGCCTCCTGAGCACAGAGAGGGGTGGAAGATAGATGGGAGCAGGGAGCAGGCAAATGGATAACAGCCCTTGCTCTCGCTCACACTGCTCTGGGGCAGGTGCCTGTGACAGTGCAATAGACTAGACATTTCTTAGATTAGAAATTTCCTTTGATTTGGCCTCATAGGGGCAAGTAGTGGAGTTTCGGGAAGATAAAGGTAGCCCCTACCACCTGGGGGTATTCTTCGGCTTCAGGAATCTCCCCCATGCCGGCTGGGAAGCTCCAGAACCCCATCCTGCCCCCAGCTCCATGAAGACTGGCACACAACTGTGCCGGGGACTGTGGTCTCCTTGTTTTGTGATGGACTCCTCGGTCCTGTCTGGGCTGGCTTCCAACTTGTCCCCCTGGTGCATGCCCCCCTTGCTTGTCTGGCTTTGGTTGCTCAGGGTACTCCTGTGTCTCCCCAGGGAGTGTTAAGGTCCTGCAGGAGCCCAGCTGCTTGTCTGACTACATCAGCACCTCTGTCTGTCAGTGGGAGATGGACAGTCCCACCGACTGCAGTGCCGAGCTCCGCCTGTCCTACCAGCTGGACTTCATGGGGTCTGAGTAAGCCTGGGGTGGAGCTGGGATTTGGGGGAGGCTGTGCCCAGAGGGTTGGGGATAGTGTGTTAGTGGTGGAGTTCACTGTGATGTCTGGTGGACCTTGGAACCCGGGGTACGTTGTTCCAGGTGGGTCACTGGGATAATCCATGGCACCTGCGGTATCCTTCCAGGCGGTGCTCAGGACGTGATCGGGTACCCAAGGCATGCAGTTACAAGGGCACCCTGGCGTATGCCATACAGACATAGGGTCCACTGACAGAGGCATTCCAAGGTATACCAAGCTGGATGGGCTGTGCTTTGAAGTGTGGTACACTGGCCTAGGCCAGGGATCTGCAGATTATGGCCCGAGGCCCACATCCGGCCCACCACTTGCCTTTGTAAATAAAGTTTTATTGGCACTCGGCCACGCCCATTCATTCCTGTATTGTCTACGGCTGCATTTGGGCTACAACAGCAGAGTTGAATAGTTGGGACGCACACAGTATGGCCCTCAAAGCCCCAAATATTTACTGCCTGGCCCTTTGCAGCAAACGTTTGCTGACCCCTAGCCTAGCCCATGAGATGTGGGGCAGCATGCTACCACCCACTGTCCACTGGGATAAACCGTGCTACCCGGAGGCACACTGGGACACATACACACATTGTTACGAATTCTTTAGTGCCTTCGTTTCTTCCCTTTCACTGGCTTTCAAGGGTGAGCCAAGTTCCGGGACCACGACCATGGCCAGAGCTGCCTAAGAGTCCATGGTGGGTGTGGCAGGTGGCTGTGGCCAGCAAGGAGAGCAGTCCTCATCTGTTGTCCTCACCACACCCCGGTCCCCAGATCTGGTCCCGGGGGCAGGGCCATCAGGAAGCGGGCAGAGCATATGAACATATGTTCCTTGAGGCACGTTCCAGGGATACCTGTGGGTCACGGTCCGCCTGAACATGGCAACCTAACGGCACACCCGTGTCTGCAGAAACCGCACGTGTGTCCCCGAGAACCGAGAAGGCGCGGTGTGCACATGCAGCATGCCGATAGATGACGTGGTCGAAGCGGACGTCTATCAGCTGGACCTGTGGGCTGGGAAGCAGCAGCTGTGGGGCGGCTCCTTCCAGCCCAGCGCGCATGGTGAGTGGGGCCAGCGGGGCGGGGGGGGCCCCAAACCCCAGCCGGCCTCTGGGGCAGGGGAGGCAGCCTCCAGTTGGGGGAGCAAGGTGCAAGCAGTCTTCTGCGTATTCCCAGACATGATGAGGCTTTTGCCCCTTTCTGGGCCTCAGTCCTCCCATCTCTGAAATGGGACTGGGCTCCATAGTACATCAGGTCCCCTTCAGCTTTTATATTTCAACCACCTGACTTTAAGTGCCCAGACTGGGGACTTGAGGTGAAGCGTACTTAACAGAAGGCAAGTTGGCTGCAGAGCAGAAACTGAGCTGGGCACTCTCCTTCCACCCTCTGTCACCTGGTCCGCTGCTGCTGCTTCAGGCAGTCTGGACCATGGAAGGCTGACGTTATCCTGGTAGTCAGAGGCCCCGCCGCAGTTCACCATGATTCTGCTGTGGCGTAGTGACGGGAGTTTAAAATACCATTTATTGCTGTGTGACCCTGGGCAAGTCAGATTACCTCTCTGAGCCTCGTTTTCCAGAAGAGAGTTATCCCCATTTTACAATTGAATATAATATAGAGAAGGCAAGTAAACCTGCCTGAGGTCACACAGCTACTAAGAATCAGAGGAAAATTCTCGCGGGTATCCACAGAGTTCACGGGCTCAGCAGTTCCTGAAGGGCCTGTTCATGCCGCCCACGGTCAGTGGGTTGTTTAAACAGACCCGTGAACGAACCCATGAATTAAAAGCATTTCTGCACGTGTGCAGTGATTTTAGTACATGTTACATACCTATGATCTCCTGGATAGGATTGCTTAAAAGGAGACTAAGTTTTAAAACACATGAATCAAAATAAATGGAAAAAAAAGTAAGAACATAGTACATAGATGTGGCCAAAAGTGTGAAGGACAAAGGTGAAAAAAAGGCAAATTTGGGGTTACTTTGGCTCACACATTTTGCATTTCACTGTAGAAAGCTGGTTAATAACCATGAGTGCTAAGTAGAGTTTTAGCAACATTATAATCAGTATTATGATTGTCGTTCTCTGCTGAGCCTCAATCCATGTGGGATTCCAGAAATGTGCTATGGAGGTGTGGTTCACTAAAAATCTAAAGATTTATTTATTTATTTATTTGAGAAAGAGAGGGGAGGAAAAGAGGGAGAGGGAGAGAATCGCAAGCAGACTCCCCACTGAGCAAGGAGCCCGACGTGGGGCTCGAGCCCCTGACCCTGAGGCCATGACCTGAGCCCAAACCAAGAGTCAGATGCTTAGCTGACTGAGCCCCCGAGGCGCCCCCCAGGTTGACTAACAATCTAAGTGACCGGTGTCCCGCGGGCCATCCCCTTCCCCTCACCTGGACAAGGGCCTCACCAGGCACCGCTTCTCCACAGTGAAACCCAGGACCCCCGGGAACCTCACGGTTCACCCCAACGTCTCCCACACGTGGCTGCTGATGTGGACAAACCCGTACCCTAGCGAGAATCACTTGTACTCCGAGCTCACCTACATGGTCAACATTTCCAATGAAAACGACCCCACGGACGTGAGTGTGTGCGCTGGGGGGTTTCTCCACACCTCTTGGGACTCAGGCGGGTGAAGACTCGGGCCCTGAGGCCTGACTGCAAAACCGGGGACCTAGAGCCCGACTTCCACCCTGGCTCTGTGCTGGGTTCAGCACTTTTTCATGGCGAGAGGAGGCTGCAGGCTCAGAGCCTTCCTCCCCAGAGAACCGGTTCAGCCATCATTTAATGCTGTCGCTCGGTCCTCGTTGCATTGACTTTTCTAGGATGCTAATGACATCTGCTACGGGCTTTGCCATCACAACAGTGATTGCGGGGTTGCTTTTTAAATGAAGGTGGTGACAGGTTTTTAAAAGGGAGAACTGATGGCCAGCAAACTATCCAGTAAATACTAGCAGGGACTGTATGCGGCAGGTGGCTTGGCTCCCTTCCTTTTTAGTTTCTGGTGGGGATGAAGCTCATTTCCTCCCACCCCCATTTCCCCCTCACACATTCCCAGGGGAGGGACAGCATCTGAACCGCACAGAGCTGGGTTCCATTACCTGCTTGCACTCATCAGCTGCATGATCCTGGTCATGTCGCGCAACCTCCTCGTGCCTCAGTTGTCTCATCTGTAACATGGGGCTAGCAAGAGTACCTACTCCATGGGCTACCAAGGGTGCCGAGTGTGTGCCGGGCACCCCGTGTGTCGTCAACATTGTTCTCCTTTTCTCCCGAGTGCCACAGGCCTTGGAAAGCCCCATCTGCCTTGCCCTCCCACACCTTGGTCTGGAAGTGGCTACATCAGACTCGCCGAGGGCCTCCTCTGAGGCACGCCTGGTGTCCTGGGACCCAGGCTGGCCTGGCTTCTGCTGCCAGGGAGCAGGCTGCACACGTCTTAAACTCCCACATCAGCCTCTGGCTGCTTCCTGTCTTCCTCCCTCAGCCAGCGAGGGGGTGTGTGTTGATTCATAGCTCTCGGGCTCAGGTGTGGTTTCCCACCTGGCACGGGGCCATGGGGCCATGGTGTGGGGTGGGAGCAGGAATGGGGCAGTGGGGTTCTCACAGAGGAGGCCCAGAAAGCACTGGGAGGGGCCGCACAGATGCCAGAGACAGAGGCAGGCTCCATTTTGTAGGGAAATCCCCTCCCCATGTTCTGGGAAGTGCAAAGCTTATTAAGAGGGTAGAGAAGGGTGTGACCTATAGGGTCCAAAGCAATGTTCCTTATTTGCTTATCGTGGCTGGCTCCAGGTTCCAGGGATCTATCCCGCCCTTGGCCCCCGCTCTATTCTATATTGGCTTCATTTTTAGGGAGGCTCTTCCCTCATGTAGTGGCCAGTATATCCACCAGCAGCTCCATGCTACATGCTAGCTACCTGCTCAAGCCACAGTGGGAAAGGCTTTTCTTTCCCCAGAGTCCCAGTAAAAGTTCTGGGGCCAATGCCCAGTTGCCTGGCTTGGGTCCCATGCAAATCTCTGAACCTGGCCCAGGCTGTGGGCAGGAAAGAGGGTGCTGTGCTCTGATTGGCCAGAGGCGAGTCATGTGCCCACCCCTGGACCTGCAGGTGGGGTCAGCTCCACCCAAGCCAGATGGGTGGAGAATGAGGAAGGGGTGGCTCCCCAGAGGAAACTCCGGGGAAGGAAAAACCAGGGACAGGGCTTGCTGAGACACAGTCAGGTTTGGGATCTGGCCCCAGACTCCAGCCAGCAGGGAAAACTAATCGGTGTACCCAGGCCATGACTCAGTTGTCATATACACACCCAGTGCTGCCCAGGGCCTCCGAATTCTGGGTCCAGCTTCTCTTGTTGGTGGGGAAGAAGCTATTGAGACACCCCTCACCCATTCCTCCCTTCCCCAGGGACAGACCCAACCTATAGAATTCCCCTTATTGGTCATTGGCCAGAGCTGGTCACATGCTCCTCTCTAATCAATCACAGGCTAGGGAATGGAATGGCTGCAATTGGTCTCAACCAATGAGGATTAGTCCTGGAAGTGGAGCCAGAAGGTTCCCTGTAGTCTCCACGCTGTGTTCCACGGGTGGGATCAGTTCTAAGGAGACATCTTAGAAGTTTGCTCCGGGATTTGAGGGATAAATCTACTCAGGGTCTTGGATGATTTCTGGGCAAGGTTCCATAATGGAGGTGGAGTTTTGGCCTGGGTGTTGAAGGGTGTATAAGAGTTTTCTAGATAGGGAAGGAAGGGAAGGGTAGGCTGCATGGAGGGATCCACATGAGCAAAGGCTTGGAGGTACAAGGATGTGTGGCATCTCTTGAGGAGTATGGGGATGTGGTGGTGTGTGCAAGGTCATGAATGCCACGCTCGTGGTCATAATGGTTCCCATTTCCTGCATGCGTGGAATGTGCTAGGCTCAACCTGGATCACTGTCGGCTGCGAAAGCCCAGCAGGTGGGAGGGTGCTGGTCTCTCCACTTTAATGACAAGGAAACTGAGGCACAGGGATATAGACATACTCGCCCAGGGTCGCTGGAAATGGCAGAGCTGGGGTTGGGAGCCAGGATTTGAACTCCGGAGCCTGTGCTGTTTCTCCCGCCTTGGATCTTTGTCTCAAGGGTGGCCTCCCAAACACCTGGCCTCTTTGTTGAAACACAAGCTACAAGTAGTTCCTCTGATTTCACTTCCGTTTCTTAGTAAAACATTTCCCAATCCCCTACTCCTCTCCAGGGTGTACGATTCCTTTAGAGAACTAGGTCCAGCTGTTCGTTCCTGCTTACCCATATTTAGAAAGAGAAGAGTGAGTGTCCTCATCTTCCTGCCCTCATTTCCTCCCTCAGCCCCCTCCCCAGCCTCACTCCACTGGGAAGCTCCAGCTGCCCTCCAGTCTCTCCAGCGACCTGTTGGGGTTCTTTGCAACACCTCCCCTCGGCTCACTTTACACCAGACCTGTTTCTCCAAATATGCTTCCAACCCACGAGCAGAAGCACAGCTGCAAAGGGATGGGCCTGGCTGGGAGAGGCGCCCCAGGCAGAGGATTTGGGCTACTCCCATTCCATCAGAATCGATCTGGAACACAGATTTTATTTCATTTTTTAAAGTTGTTTTTTAAATAAAAGTAGTACTTAGTTGTAGTAAAAAATTCAAATGGTATGAAAGGACTCGGCTGCGGCTGTGGTCTCATCTGAGGCTCAACTGGGGAAAGACCTCTCCCTAGTGCCAACCGCGATGTTGGCAGCATTGTTCCTTGCAGGCTGCCGGACTGGGGGCCACAGGTTCTCACTGGCCCTTGGTGGGAGGCTGCCCTGAGTTCCTTTCCTGTTGTCGACTCAAAACCAGCAGAGGAGAGAGCATCTCCTAGCTCATTGGAATTATAGCCTTACGCGATATAACCCCATGCATGTGGTCCCTACCTACCCACCACCTTTGCCTCATTCTGTTCAATAGGAGCAGGTCACAAGCCCCGCCCACACAAGAAGAGGGGTTACACAGGGGTGTGATGCAAAGTGGGGATCAGGGGGCCATCCTAGAGTCCGTCTTCTTGTGTGTGTGTGTGTGTGTGTGTGTGTGTGTATGTGTTTGTGTGGCAAACAACACATGCTAATTTTCATTTACCTTTTTCACTGAATAACAGGTCTTAGAAGTCCCTTCCCAGCAGTGGGAGCAGGGCTGAGATTCTAGGCCAGGGTTTGGGCTTGAGTATGAAGGCTCCAGAGAGCCCACGGAGGAGAGAGGGGGACACGGTGACCTTTTCTGTGCTCTAGAAAGGTCTTTGTCATGCTTCCTGCATGCCAGGCCCTGTCCTCCGTGCTTACCCATATTAACCCTCACAACAACCCTGGGGGGTATGGACTTCTATTATCACCATCTTGCAGAAGGATCATATCAAGGTCTAGAGAGGTTATGTCACTTCCCTAGGGTCCCACAGCTAGAAAGTGGCAGTAGGGACTCTTCCCTCATTTTACAGATGAGAAAACTAAAACTCGGCTTGCCCCAGTAATGTTGCTTGGCTCATCAGGGAGCCAGGTGGCGGGGAGGTGGAGCAGGGGTAGGGCCAATTCCCTGACTCCTCTCGCTTGACTCTGGTCACAGTCATGGTGAAACAAAAGGCCTAAATCAGAGGAATAACCAGATGCCCAGGCTGGTGGCTCTTAAACACTGTGGGCTCAGCTAAGGAGACGGCAGCAGGGGTGGGAGCTGGGATGTCCTCTTCCCACAAGCTGGAGCCCTAATGTGTCCCTTTCCTCTACCAGTTCAAAGTCTATAACGTGACGTACGTGGGGCCTGCCCTCCGCGTGGCGGCCAGCACCCTCAAGTCTGGAGCATCCTACAGCGCACGAGTGAGGGCCTGGGCTCAGAGCTACAACAGCACGTGGAGTGAGTGGAGCCCCAGCACAACATGGCTTAACCGTGAGTGTCCACAGGGAGGCATGGGCAGGTGGAACGTCTGCTCGGCACTTTTATTCTGTGGCCAGACACTTCCTCTGGCTGAGCGTCCGCGTTTCCATCGCGTCGAGTGCCTCGAACCGTGGGTAACAGGATTACTGACTGACCTGGTGTACTGGTCAGGGTAGGTAGGCTGGGCTGCAGTAACAAATGAGCTCACAAGTTCTAGTAGAAACACGGTAGAAATGTATCTCTTGCTCACGTAACCGTCCGGCATGAACTTAGCTGGTTTGTGGGTGGTTTTCCTCCCTGTGGTTCCCTCATTCCCTAGGACAAAGATTCTTAACCCTTGTGTATCATGGACCCCTTTGGCAGTCCGGTGAGTGGACTCTGTGGACCCCATCTCAGAATAATATTTTTCAAATGTAAAAAATAAAATATGTAGGATTACAGGGGAAACTAACTGTATTGAAATGAGGTTATAAAAATGTTTTAAAATATATTTGTTGTCTACGAATACAGGTTTTCTTAATTAGCACTGTAAAAACAAGATCTAGTGGTACTTCTAAATACTGTCATTTCAGAGTGGGTGAGCGTAAATGATATTTTGTTGATTTCTGTTGGTGCTTTGTGGCTGATGCTATTACTATGGTGCTTTGCTCTCTCCATCCCTAATGGGAGGAAATGCGAGGTATCAGAACCTAGTGAAAATAAAGAGGTTATTTCTTACCCATCAAGTTCCCAGACCCCCAAATTCTATCAGCAACCTTGTTGGAGATCCATGAACCCCCAAGTTAAGAATCCCTGTTCTAGGGCCCTACCATCACCTGCATCTAGCCAGCAGAAGGGGCTGAAACCAGACCTGCTTCTTAAAAATCCAGAGCCCAGAAGTGACACATACCACTTCCTCTCAGATTTTCCTGGTGGAACCGGTCACATGGCCACACATAGCTGCAAGGGATTCTGGGACATGTAGTCCCTCACTCGGTAGCTGCAGCCCCCAACCGCTGTTTGCAACACTGTTCCTCGTGGCTTTTTGCAATAGAAACATTGAATTATCCCATGTAATGTGAAGTTTTACAAGGGGACCTTCCCTAGTTTATACAGCAGCTCAGTGATGTCACCCCAGGGGCTTGTCTTCTTTCCCTGTTTCCCTCCTTAGCATAGGAGCGTTTTATCCTTTGACTTGTTACCCCATGGCCCCAAGGTGGCTGCTGTCCACGCCCTCCTGCCCCAGGGACGAAAAGAAATGAAAGGCTGCCACAAGCAAGTGCACCTGGTGCATCTCTTTCTTTTAGCAGGAAGCAAAAATCTTACCAGAAGCTTCCCTAGCAGACTCCCCCTTGCATCTCATTGGCCAGGACTGTCACAGAGCCTCTCCCAGCCGCAAGGGAGGCTGGAAGCTTCCTGGAAAGGAGAAGAGGATAATTATAACTGACCCAAACCTCAGGGTGGGCACATTGCTCCCTCCCTGGCAAAGAAGAGGGGGGTAGCTGTTGGGTAGGGGGGGCTGCCTCAGGCACTGTCTATACCACGGAGGAGGAATAGGGGCTGTTGTCAAGATTCACCGAGAGAAGGGGTCTTCAAAGTGCTGGGCACAGTGGCCGTTGGTGGGTACCCCAACCAAACGCCCCCACACCCCTCTCCACATTGCTCATCTTGTCCCGTGGTTGTCTCTGACCCATCTGTGGGCTGCCAGCTCCGTAGGTAGGGTCTACTCTGTCTGTACCTCTGGTGCCCGGCACAGCACCAAGCACACGGTAAGTGCTGGGCAGAGTTGCATCACCCTGATATGATTCTACCATTGACCTGGGGAAGGGAAGAGAAGGGGAGAGAAATGGCTTGTATGGAACATATACGACGGGCTGGACGCTCATTCGTTATTTCCACAAATATGTATTGAGCTCTTGCTGCATGCCTGGCCCGGGGCTCGACCCCGGGGAATCAGCAGTGAACAAAACAGACAAAAACCCTTGATCTTGTGGGATTGACATTCTGGAGGGGAGACAGAAAATAAACAAGTAAACAGAAAAACAAATCAGAGAGATCTTGATCCAGGTGACAGTAGGTCTGGAGAGAAAATAAAGCAGGGTGAGGGCACGGGGGGATGGGAGGGGGCACCAGGAGAGAGGGCGTGAGGGAACTTTTTGGAGCAGGTGACTGTGGCATGAACGAGAAGGAGCCAGCTGGGACCCCAGCAAATGCTTCCGGACAGGTGAGCCCTGTTCTGAGTGCTCTGTGTATTACGTCGTGTAATCCCCATGAGAGCCCTGTGCGGTCTATTAACCCCAGTGTACAGACGAGGCACGGAGAAGCTGAGTCACCAGCAAGGATATGACAGGGTCAGGCTTTGAACTCCGGTAGTCCAGCTCCAGAGCCACTGCTCTTGACCTCTGGGCTTCAGGAAAGAGAGAACAGGAAGTTCAAGATCCTGGGTGGCACCGAACTTTGGAGGAGCAGGGGACAGCGAGGCAGCCATGTGACAAGGACTCAGAAGGAAGGGATGAGGCGGGAGGGCCTGGTGGTGGCCAGTTCACACAGGGTCTCAGACGACCCTTTCCCAAGGCTTCGGTCTCCGGCTCTGGGAGGCAGAGAGCAGGCGGTACCCCGCATGATGCAGGCTCACGGCTTCCCTCCCATTCCAGACTATGAGCCCTGGGAGCAGCACCTGCCGCTTAGCATCAGCATCTCCTGCCTTGTCATCCTGGCCATCTGCCTGTCCTGCTACATCAGCATCATCAAGTGAGTCCTGGGCTTCAGCACGGGATGCCACCGAGCTGGCTGCCCCGGGGTGTGCAGTGGGTGGGAAGCCCCCTCTGACCTGTCAGCTTCCAGTCCCTTTGCTCAACAATAAGTATTTATTGAGCAGCTACTAAGTGCTGGGCATTGAGGCAACAGCCGAGAGCAAGCCTGACCAGGACCCTGTGCTCCTTGTGGGGAGACAGAAGACGCCAAGTCAACCAGTAACCACAGTTGGTTTCCATAGCGATCCATGTGCTGAAGGGAATTTACCAGGGCGAAGGGGAGAAATGTTCGGGGTGCTGTGTTGGATGGGGAGGCCAGGCAGGCCCCTTTGAGCTGAGGCCTGACGGGGGAGAATGAGCTGGGGAAAGACCTTCCTCCGGCAGAAGGGAAATGGGTCACCCTGGGTACCCAGGGTGTGGTTCACACACAAGGGGTACGTGGCAGTAGAAAGAGGAATGCTAGACAGTTGCCTCAATGGAGTCTGGAGATCTGGGTTCAGATCCTGGGCTTGGAGCTCGGTAGCTTTGTGGCCGAGAGGCTTGACCCTCTGTCCATCTTGGGTCCCTCCTTTGCAGGTTGAAGGAGCATATTTCATGAGTCCTAAGAGTCCCAAGAGAGTCCTGGATCACAGTGGGTGGGGAGGGTAGAGGAGCCTTGTTTCCAGTGAGCTCAGGCCCTTGGAATCATGGTGTCTCATGGCCTCAGACCTCCCATCTCTGAAATGGGTCTAGCGAGCCCTGGCTCACCCCATAAGGCTTAGCGATGGCTGGGGATTGACCGAGGGAAGGCGTCTTGCACTTTGCAGCCGCACAATAAAGAGGCTCCCCTCTTCGTGTCATGTCACTAATGGTTCTGCATGACCCCGGGCTGGTCTTCTCCCCTTCCCTGAGCCTCAGTTTCCCCCTCACCTGTCCCCCCTCCTGCCTGGAAGGCCCTTTCCCCGGGCATCTCTGTGGCTCCCACTCCACCTTCAGTCGCCACTCAGAAGTCATCTCCTCAGAGATGCCTTCTTGGATCACACTCTCCATTCCCCCCACTTCCCCATCGTCTTTATTTTTATTCATGACACTTAAGTAGCTTTGGCTGATGTCTCCTCTCTTCTAGAAGGTCAGTTCTGCAAGGGCAGGGATTTTGTCTGTCTTGTTCACTGTTGTGTTCCCAACGCCCTGGCCCAGTGAGTGGCACATAGTAGGTGCTCAGTAAATGCATGCCGCCTGACCGAGTGGAGTGGATGAGGGCCAGTCAGAGGTGATGGGAGACCCTCCCCTCCCAGCACCAACACTCTGTGGCTCCAGACAGACCCGGGCAGATTCTCCGGGTCTCCTCAGCTTCTCAGACCATCGCTGATGGGGAAACCCAGAATTCTCTCTCTGCCGCTTGGGTTTCTCCTAATTCCCTGGGGCTTGTTCCCACCGAGGACAGTGGTGGCCACGTCAGGAGACCCATCCTCCCGGGGCACAAACCTGGCTGTTCTGCCCACAGTCCAGTGGTCACTTCCCTTCTGGGCCTCAGTTTCTTCCTCTGTAGAATGGGTTTAGGGCAAGACATCTGAGAACCACTCAGCGTGGTCTCTGACCCCATCATGGAAGGAGCACCAGCCTGGCCATGACATCCAATACCTCTTCCTTTTCTTTTTCAGGATTAAGAAAGGATGGTGGGACCAGATTCCCAACCCAGCCCACAGCCCCCTAGTGGCCATAGTCATCCAGGACTCACAGGTAGGAGCATGGGCTGGGGAGGATGCTTCGGACTCTGTGCGGCAGGAGATAGGAGTCAAAGCGGCTGGGATGTTAAGGATCTCGGGTGGCTTTTGGAACTGCCCATGGGAAGTCAGGAAGGTTCCAGGGTTTCAGCAGCTTCTGTGTGGTCACTAGGAGCCCAGAGGCCTTCGCTCCCCGCCCCTTGATTCCCATGGCCACTCTTCAGCCAGAGCGGGCTCCTCTGGGTCGGTCACTTGGTTTCTTACCTCCCTTGGGAAGGGAGCTTTGCTGTGTCACAAATCAGCCCACAATTTAGAGAGTCAAAACGACAACCATTGATTTAGCCCTTGCTTGTGCAGGTGGGCAGTCTGTGCTCCATGCACTGGTGTGGGTAGAGGGATCTGGCCTAGGCCCTTTCGGATCCGGAAGTCGACTGCCTCTTAACTGGGGCGTGGGGGTGACTAAGCCGTGTCTGTCATCCCCGAGCTGGCTGGCCCAGTGTCACATCCAAGGCATTCTCTTGGTCAAAGCGAGTCGCCTGGTGAGGCCAATTTCAAGGGGTGGGAAGAGCTTCAGAGCACGGTGGCCATTTTTACCATCAGCCCCAGCAACTTAGTATCAGGGCAGTATCATTGATTCCCAGGATGCTGAGGCTCAGAGAGCTGAAGTGACCCGATTGGACCTCTGGCTGGTATGATGTCAATCTTTACCGCCTTTTTACAGCAAACACTCACTGAGCATTGCTGTGTGCCAGGCTGGGCTACAAGTCTTCTCCATCCTGTTTCATTGGCTGTCTCCGTATTTTAGGTGTCGCTGTGGGGGAAGCGGTCCCGAGGCCAGGAACCAGCTAAGTGCCCGTATGTATATGAACTTGACTCACAGCCTTTGTGGATTTGGAAGGGGTTGGAATTGGGGCAGTGGGCCCACCTTAAGAGTGGGGTCACACCCTACCTCCACGTCTGCCTTTTCCTCCTTAGCATTCAGCACTTGTCCTGTGACCTTGGGCTTTGAGGGGTGGCAGGAGGAGGGGTGGTCTGGGGAGGCGGGCATGGTGGCTAAGCCCCCTGAGTTTCACTGGGAGGGGGGTCAGACCCATGCTGAACCCCCTTGGAAATGTCAGTCTGGCCTGAGCAAGGCTGATAGAGGTGAAAGCTGAACAGTGGTTACAATGTTGGCATAATTACATACTGGTTGGCAGAGAGCCGCCATCTTGAATCCTTGAGAATCTGATCATCACCCTGACCTCCCAACACCTCCATCACCTCTAGCTCCTCCCTCACACGGCCCCAGCCTAGGACTCTGTGGCCACAGTCATTACTTATGCTGTGGTATTGATAAATATTTTAGATTGATAAGTATTTTAAATATCATCGTCCCTGACAGAGACTTCTCCTTATTCAGTAGACTGAGTTTGTATTAGCTGCCAGGTAATGGGCGGCCTCCAGAAATCCCAAAATAAAACACAGGCCCTGCCTTCAAGGAGTTCCCAGTGTGGTAATGGAGATAGACTGATAGATTATTGATTATGAAGTCAGGAGGCATGTCTGCAATAGATAGACATCAGTCCGGGATGGTTTCAGAGCCAAGCTTTGAAGGGTGAATAGGAGTTTTTCTAGCAGAGAAAATGAATCCTGACTAAACTTTTCTCTGCTCTCAAAGACACTGGAAGACCTGTCTTACCAAGCTCCTGCCCTGTTTACTGGAGCACAGCATGGACACGGATGAGGACTCCTCTAAGACTGCCAGAAATGCGCCTTTCCAGGCTCCTGGAAAATCAGCATGGTGCCCTGTGGAGGTCAGCAAGATGATCCTCTGGCCAGAGAGCATCAGCGTGGTGCAGCGTGTGGAGCTCCTTGAGGCCCCGGTGGAGAATGAGGAGGAGGAGGAGATGGAGGAAGATAAAAGAAGCTTCTGCCCATCACCCGAGGGCAGCGGGGGCAGCTTCCAGGAGGGCAGGGAGGACATCGCAGCCCGGCTGACGGAAAGCCTCTTCCTGGACCTTCTCGGGGGGGAGCCTGGGGGCTTTTGCCCACAGGGTTTGGAGGAGTCCTGCCTTCCTCCTCTAGGAAGTGAGTGCCCTCAGATGCCCTGGGCTGAGTTCCTGGGTGCGGGGCCCCAGCCTCTGCACCCCAAGTCCACTCCTTGGGCCTCTCCAACCCCGAGGCCAGCCAGCCCGGCTTTCATGGAGATGCCCCCTGTCGTCACAGACAACCCCGCGTACCGCAGCTTCGGCAGCCTCCTGAGCCAGTCCGCAGCCCCCGGGGAGGGTGACTGCCACCCAGAGCCGGCCGAACGCCCCGGGGAAGCAGACCCCGGCATCCCCTCCGCCCCCCGGCCTGAGCCAGAAAGCTGGGAGCAGATTCTGCGCCAGAGTGTCCTCCAGCACCGGGAGGCCCCGGTCCCTGGCCCGGGCCCCAGCAGCGGCTACCGGGAGTTCATGTGCGCCGTGCAGCAGGCCTGTGCCCCCGACGCCGGGGTGGCGGGCTTTGGTCCTTCCGGGGAAGCAGGGTACAAGGCCTTCTCCAGCCTGCTCCCGGGGACATCTGGGGATGAGGGCAGCCATGGGGAGGGGGGCTACAAACCCTTCCAGAGCCTCACTCCTGGTGGCCCTGGGGCCCCTGCCCCCATCCCCCTGTTCACCTTCGGACTGGACGTAGAGCCAGCGCACAGCCCTCGGGCCTTGGTCCTCGCAGGCAGCGCCCCAGGGCACCTGGATGTGGAGCCGGCGGGGAAGGAAGGGGACAGCCACAAGACCCTGCTGGCCCCGGAGCAGGCCACAGACACCCTCAGGGACGACCTGGCCGGCAGCATCGTCTACTCGGCCCTCACCTGCCACCTGTGTGGCCATCTGAAGCAGTGGCACAGCCAGGAGGAGCGTGGCAAGGCCCACGTGGTGCCCAGCCCCTGCTGTGGCTGCTGCAGAGACCAGTCCTTGCCCCTGGTGAGCCCCCTGCGGGCCCCAGACACCCTGCCAGGGGGGGCTCCTCTGGAGGCCAGCCTCTCTCCAGCCTCCCTGGCCCCCTTGGGCATCTCAGAGGAGGGCAAGCCCTCCCTGTCCTTCCAGCCTGCCCCCAGCAATGCACAGAGCTCAAGCCAGACCCCCACAGAGATGGCCATGCTCTCCACTGAGCCCACGTGCATCAGCGCTTCTTAGGTGTGTCCCCCCCGTCACCGCTGTCACGGGAGGGCCTTAGCCAGGCCTGTGACAGGCCTCCCCCGCCTCCCCGGAAGGTGGCTGGGCTGGCAGATTTGTGAAAGTCTCGGAAAACCCCGGTATGAAGTGGTGAGGTGGTCTGACGTGGGATTACAGATACCGGACCCCCCCACCCCACCCCATCTCCCAGCCTTGGCCTGGGCTCAGCATATCCCATGGGAGTGGATGGCATGGGGTCGAGGCAGCTTCAGAGATCAGGAGTTCCTTGGGCCCCTTGGCTTGTGCACCAGCCATTGGCCACTTCATCGGTCCCCAGCTTGTCCAGGGTGCTGTCCCTGTCATGCCTCCCCCCGACCCCAGGCCTGCTTTGTCCACCATGTCTTGCCCAGCCCTGGGATTAGCTGCTGCTGCCTATGAATTGGACGCCGAGCCCAGCAACTAACCAAGCCAACGGGGGAAGGATTTGGAAGCCTTGGGAAATGGATGGGACATTAAAGTTCAGGAAGGGTGGTCATTTGGCCAGAGGTGCCCATTCATTCAACAGACCTCCCTTGGGCTGACACTGGAGGTGGGATCTGGGCTGGAGTGGGGAGGGCGTGCTTCGTCAAATGCGGGCAACAGACACCAGAGGACACGGAAGGTTGTGATCGTCAAGCCATGACGAGTTGCCATCAGGTTCCCACATGACCATAAGACTGGGGACTCCTGTGAAGCACGGGGCCTCTCTGTGCCCCCATGGATGCTTGCTGGCAGCCACGGAGACGCCAGACAAAGAGAGTGGCTCCGGTCCAGTGACCCTGACATGCTGGGCGTTCCAGACGGACCACACCAGGCACACTTAGCCTGCACATTGACCTACCCCTCAGGTTGAGTAATGCTTGTTTGCATCTCAAAGATTGTTTTATCACCTGGTATTTGTCTAGGCTGGGGAGGGTGGAGCAGGAGGGTGTGGAGTTTTGTATAAATAAAGGCTCTTTATCTCCTTCCCCGCCCCCTTCTTATTAAATAAACATACTGCTGGACCTGGTTGTGAGCACTTTGTCTCCTCTGTTAACTCGTTGAATCTTGCTGTCCAGGGGAATTGAGGTCCAAGAGATTAAGTAACTTTCTGTCTCTACTTGGGTTCCTCCGAGACCGGGATTCAAGTGCAGGTCGTTGTTTTAGGAGGTGACTCTAGGACACCTTGCTCAGGAGGGGGAAGTGAGTCAGGGAAGGTCAGGAGGTAGGAAAGGGTGTGTTACCCAGCAGGGCTACTGACCTTCACCCCTCTGGGCGCCTGGGATAGCCATGCAGGACGCATGCCTAAAGGGATCCCTGCAAAGGTGAAGGAGCTGGGGTGCTTGTCCACCAGCTTCCGTCTGGTCGAGGGCTCCTTCCATAGGCATTCATTCTCCAGCACGACTGGCTGCTCCCCAAGGCCCCAGGCTGAGAGTAAAGACTACTGGAGCACACTTTGGCACGTCGGGGAGACGCGGACAGAGATTGCCGGCAGCTGCTACACTTTGCCAAGTCACACAGCTAGTTAGTGGCGGGCCCGTCCATAGATGAACCCAGGCAGGGTCTCCATTAGCCAGGCTGTCTGTAGGTGATCCATGCTTGACATCCAGGCAGACAGCATGAAAACGCAGATGGGATTTAAGCTCTTATGTCCGTGATCACTCTGGTGTCTGAGTAGCTACCCTGATGGCCACACTTGCAAAATAGGTGGCTTGGTTGTCTGAGGTTCCTTTCTGTTCTGGCATTTTACACAATGCACTAGAAGCAATGGGGAGCTCACGACCTCACATGCAGCCTGATGTTTGTTAGAAATCCTGAGCCCAAATCTGTGCCTTTCGATGCCAGAGTCACCTCCCACCCCACGATTTACAGGTGGGGGAACTTAGTGCTAGAAAGGAAAAGGGACTTGCTCAAAGTCACACAGTGAATGACAGAGCTTGAACTAGTCCTCTGGACTTTCTGCCTTCAAGAACTCTTTATAAAAAACATAATAATTTAATATCAAAATAACTATTTAGGGCCACGCAATATGCTAAGTGCTATACACATCCACTACCTCATAGCGCTAGGAGGCAGGTGCGATTATTATCCCAATTTGATAGATAAGGAAGCAGGCCCAGAGAGGTTGAGGTTTAGCTTAGGACCACACAGCGAGGACACCCGGAGCAGGACTTGACCCAGGTCAGACCGCAGAGCTCCCAGCCACCACGGTACGCCTCCTCGTGTACAGCAAGCCACCTATGTGAATGTCAGCTCGAATCCATTTTGCCTGAGCGTTGTCTCAGAAAACATGTTTGTGGGCGTGGTGGAGGGGTGGCTGGGATGGAAGTCCAACACAGAAGCGCGGCTGATCTCCTTGTCCTCTCCCCCACGATCTCAAGAGAAGGGGACCCAAGTCATCAGCTGAGACTCGTAATACAGAGTCGTCTGGGCTCTGGGAGGTGGGAATAGAGAATTAGACCCCTTCCGTTTTTTAGGTGGATTTAAACCACCCTCCTAGGTTCAGGGAAGCCGGGGAAAAGGCCACTGTTCTTGCTTCCCCAGATGCTCTTCTCCAGCTTAACACAGGGAAGGAGGAAGCAGTGAGCAAGAAAGCGGCACCTCCCACCGATATTTACTGAGCACGTACTGTGTGCCCAGCACTGTGCTGGGCACTGAGGCAACTGAGACAAGGTCCCTTTCTTCCTGGATCTTACAGTTCAGTGCAGGAGACAGTCATTAAATAGACAAAGGGGAAAGTTACAAACACTGAGGGGTGCTATGGAGAAAAGCACTATGAAAAGTGCTATGGGGTCTGAAGTAGGGGGATCTAACAGGGAGGTCTTTAAGGAGGTGACATTTAAGCTGAACCTTCGGTGACTGGAAGAAGCCAGGAAGTGCTGGAGGAAGAGCATTCTGGGCAGAGGGTAAAGCAAGTGCAAAGGCCCTGAGGCATAATGAATTTGATACATTCGCAGTTCGAAAAGATCGGCTACAGCGCAGTGAGCCAGGGACCAAGGTGGGAGATAGGCAGGATGGGAGCCAGAGGGAGGAATTTACATCTTGGCTCAACTGCACAGTAGCCCATGCACTGAGAAACATGGTCCGGTGGAAACCAGGCACCAATCTTCAATCTCCCCAATCCCCAAACGAAGCTACCCATAAGCAGAAGCCAGCGAAGGGAAGTGAAGCCCCTGGAAGTGTTCCTCCATCCAGCAGGGCTCCCTCCCACCTTGTCAAAGTGGAGGACTCAGGTTCCTCCTGACAACAGCGACTGGAGCAGGGGGAGGCGGTTCAAAATTCTCATTGCTGATATTCTCACTCAGGAGTGAAGTGACTTCCCCCAGGGAATGGCTGGCTGCCTGGGGCCTTCTTGGAATTTCTTCAATAAAGAACTCTTAAAAATCCTCTTAAAATCTGGTCCTTGCCCCACCCTCCCCCATTCTCCAAATTAGGCAAGGAACCCTAAGGTATTTACGTCATGAAGCCCCAGACCCCTTCTCTGCTGCATCCCCTTTATCCTGCCCAAGCCTTGGCATTCTTTTTTGTAAAACAGGAAGGATAATAAAGCCTGCATCCTAGGGATAACCTGGAGATAGTCTCCCTCATCACCATCATCTTCATCACCTTTGTCCCTTGTCTCAGTGTGGCTCCAGAAAGATCAAAGAAAGAATGGGAAAGGGCTGCATCAAACGTTTGCCCCAAGAGCGTTGGAGGAGGGGGTACCTGGTGGATCAGGTGGGCCCAGCCCAGTACTGCAGCTGGAAGTAGGCTGGGGGGGGCGGGGGGGCGGAGCAAGATCCTGGCGGCGAGGGAGTTTCCCAGCGCCCCCGCGGGGCTGGACCAGAGGTGCGCAGGGCAGGAGGGGGATGGGCCTCGCAGACCCCGGGCAGCCTGAGATGCGTTGATTTCAGGGTCCCCCCCGGCCCCCCTCGGCCCCATCCCCACACACTTCCAGCCTTGATTTTACAAAGATCCCCCGCCCTCTGGGGGAGGTGAGCCTCTGCTTTATTTTATTTTATTTTATTTTATATTTTATTTTATCTTATTTTTTACACAAAACCCCTGCTTATTGTTTGTTTGTTTTTGATTACTAAATTGGCACGTGCGGCCTTCTCCGATTCAGAGAAAACATAAAGGTATAAAGAGGAAAGTGAAAACCACCGGAAATCCCATCCCCCGCCTGGCTCCCTGTGGGCGATCACAAAATGAATGTTTGTTTTTGAAGGTGTAACTCCATGAACATCCTGTTGAATAAACTTTCTGACATTATTTTCCCACGAAAGTTGAGCCACTGCAAGGGAGGCATGAGCTCATCAGATCCCCACAACAGGGCTATGACGTGGGCCTGACTTGCCCATGAGGAGCCCTGATTCCTGACCACTCTCGGCCACCATTTGCCCATATTTGCATACCCCTCTTCCAGGTCTCGGAACACGGAGACTCCAAGAAGCAAGGGCTCTGCACTCATCCTGCCTCGTTTGGAACCTGCCTGTGCCAATCAGGGGCTGTGTGACTGTGGGCAAAGTACTTGACTACTCTGGGCTTCAGTTTCCACCCCAACAAAGATGGCTGAGAGAAGTAGCATGCAGCCCGCAGCGACGGGGTGAGGAGCAGATGTGTCAGCTGGACAATGCCAGTTCTTTCTCAAAATCCCACCGTTTCCCACACGATTATTGACAAGCCAGGGGCGCCTGGCCAGTGGGGGGGAATGGCTGCGTCGGACTGGCTGCAGGCTCGCTCTTTGGTCCCTGCTGCCCTCTTGAGGCCGCTCTGGCCCCAGCGTCTGCCTCTGTCCCGGTGCCTCCAAGTTTGGGTCGACGCCGCGCCTGGGAGATCCCGGGGCCCCTGGCCCCACCTCTCTTTCTTCTCTGCCTTTCTCCCCATCCCTGTCAGCACCTCGCAAAGGGGTCTGACACACTTTAGGAACTCAGAGTGCTCCAAGGATCAGCTGTGTGGCTGGAGGCCAGTCACCTAACCTCTCTGTGCTTGCTTCCTAATCTGTAAACTGGGAATGATACTAGTACCACCCTCATGGACCAGTAGTTAAAATTAAATATGCTAGTTCATGTAAGCCTTAGGGTGGTGTCTGCACATGGTTAGTGCTGTCCAAGGGCCTGCTCGCATTCTTCTTATTATACT
Organism: Eumetopias jubatus; assembly: GCF_037043125.1. Lineage (NCBI taxonomy): Eukaryota > Metazoa > Chordata > Mammalia > Carnivora > Otariidae > Eumetopias > Eumetopias jubatus. Next base: position 92,523,882 of record NW_028274818.1, read on the forward strand.
GAATAGGTCTGTGGGTGTTGTGGGAATGACGGCATAAAACGTAATTAAAGGGGGGCGCCTGGGTGGCTCAGTCAGTTAAGCGTCTGCCTTCGGCTCAGGTCATGATCCCAGGATCTGCTTCTCCCTCTGCCCCTCCCCCTGTTCGTGCTCTCTCTCTCTCTCTCTCTCAGATAAAATAAATAAAATCTTTAAAAAAAAAAACATAAAGGAAATAACATTTTAAATTTAATGCTATTTTATTGCAAAAAAAAGGTCAGACTAGCCAACAGAAATCCAAGACAGAAATGGTCCCAATGGCTTCATGCCACCAATTTGTCCAACAACTTCTAGATGTTCACATGCAGAGTCAGTGCTTTTGTCTATTTGCAGAGGTGTGGACCACAGGTTTCTCCCCACCTATCCATACACATTACATATATCTTCTCCCTCCCACCCTCACTGTTTTACTCCTTTCTGCTCATGTTCTTCCATATCTCCCCCATGTCACAGGGTCTTGCCCAGACTCTGCTTCTCTCCTCCCCGCAGACCCGAGTCACCAAGCTTTCAACAGATCTTTCCAGAGAAAGAGAATGAGACAACGGGAATGTGCTGGAGTAGGAGACCCTAAGCTCACCTCATCCCATGGATACAACTAAACACTCACATCAGTGTCGATAACCCAGAGCAGGAGACAAGAGAGAGATGCAGAGGGAGAGAATAACACTAAACCAAACTTCGAATCCTAGCTCCAGTCTGAAATCTGACTCCAACCACAGAATCACTTCTGACTCAAGCCATAAATGGATTCCTGACCCACACTATGGACCTATTCATGATCCTGGCTGCACACTGACCCCAGCCACATGCTGACCCCTAGCCCTGGCCACAGACTAATCTTTGACCCCAGCTATAGACTGATCTGCGATTCTGGCCATCTGGACCACTCGCTCCCAACCACTGACACCCCACCCCATCCAGGAACTGGCATTTCCTGATTTCCAGCTGGTAAATTCAGCTCAAGTTGGTTAACAAATCTGGTCCTTCCTCTTTGTCATGGAACCGCAGTGCAAGCTGGCAGTCCTCTTTTCTAACCAAAGAGAGCAGCAGTAGGAGAGGGTCCCTTTGACATCACCTGTGCTGCTTTGGATGTGACGGTGGTTTGGCAGCCATCTTGTGATCATGAGGGGACAAGGCTGGAGATGAAAGATAATGTCTGAATATGGCAGAATGGGAGAAGAAAAGAGTGTGGGTCCTTGATTACATTATCAAATGATCAAATCAACCTCCGGATTCTTAAATAAACCATAAACCTGCTTTCGTGTAAGCCACCACAGAGTTTCTTCTGCAGTCATAAAACAGCCTTAAAGATTGTGGTAGGTAGAATAATGAACCTCCAACAACACTCACATCCTAATCCCTGGAAACTGAACATGTTATGTTACATTGCAAGGGAAAGTCAAGGTTGAAAGTAGAATCCAGACTGCTGATGGACTGATTTTGCAATGGAAAGATTATCCTGGATTGTTTAGATGGGCCCAAGGCTCATATAATCACAAGGGTCTTTATAAGTGAAAAGGGATGTAGGAGAGTTAGTGTCAGAGAGAAATTTGAAGATACGAGGCTGCTGGCTTTGAAGATGGAAGAAGGGAGCTATGAGCCAGGAATGTAGGTGACCGCTCAAAGCTGGAAAAGTCAAGGAATAGATTCTTCCCTAGAGTCTCCAGAAGGAATGTGATCAATCAACCCAGCCGAGACCTTGATTTTTAGTTCAGTGAGACCAATTTTGGTCTTCTGAGCCCCAGGACTGTAAGATAATACATTTTTGTTTCAAGCCACTAGATTTGTGGCGACTTGTTATGGCAACAATAGGGAACTAGGACATGGATATTTCCATGTGTCTGATTTTGGGTTCTGGACACATCCCAGCCCCGTCCCTACATCTCCAACCTATTTCTCATGACTGGCACTCTGTCTCCACTTCTAGAGGATTCTGTCAAATGTCTGTCCACCCCCTACCTCCATACACATCTAGCATCTCTTATTGAAGTGAATGTGGAGCAGGGAACGCTTCAGAACTTGCCCCCAGCTCAGTAGTGTTCAGAATTTGAAGCTCTGAGGTTCCCATCTTGAGATCCTTAATAATTTTATCTGTGAATATGTGTTTTGTAAAGGAAGTCCAGTGGAACAGTGGAGCATGCACCAAGGGCTTGGAGCCTCAGCTCATATGTGGTTGCCCGCTTCCCTGGATCAGGTGCTTGGCCACCTGGTCCTCCAACCCCTGGCACTCTGGACCCTGCTCAATCTCCCCCTTTCCTCTCCTCCCCAACAAGTGTGCTGCCTTCTGCCCCTGGAAGGGGTCCGGGTGCAGGCATAAGGGAGGGTTGTGGTCAGCGGCTCACCTCATGGAGTGTTGGGCTGGAGCATGATTGAGACCATTCATGCCCCAGGTGTATGTGCTGGGTGGCCAGAGGCCACAACTCAGCTAAGTCAGCAGTCAAGCCTCTTGCCCACACTCCCTATCTGAATACCAAGAGTCACCATTTTGAATTCTTAATACTAGAATTTTGAACTAGAAGACCTGCACTTTTATTTTGCTCTGAGCCCCTCAAATTATGTAACCAGTCCTGAAACAGGGTCATTCCTTGTCTCCGAGGCTGAGCCCACCCCTCTCTCTGGACCGCAAAATGCCACCATCCCCCTGTGCTCTCAGCTTCTTCCCTCTGAGGGCTTCTTCCCATCACCGCATGTCTCTGTTCAGGTCCCCTCCATCCGCAAACAATCAGAGGTTCCTGCCACCCCTCCTACTTCTCCCTCGTTCTCTCTCTCTCTCCTTCCCTCCCCAGCCACATTCTTGAAAGCTGTCTCCTCTCTGGCTCCACTTCCTCCCTGCACACCCACTCCTCACCCTCTCTGTGTTGCCTGCACTTCTATCGTGAAACTGCTCTCACTGAGACCAGCCGCCATGTTCAGGTCTGTTTCAAGCCATACCTGTCTGCCCTTCTTGCTTCTCCTGCTACTGGCTGCTTGTTCCTGCTCCGGCTCCTTTTCTAGGGTCTTCTCCTCTGCCCTACCTCTTCTTTTTTTTAATTACTTTTTTTTTTTTTTGACAGAGGGAGGGGGAGAGGAACAGAGAGAATCTCAAGCAGGCTCCATGCCCAGAGCCCCACACACGGCTCGATCTCACGACCCTGAGATCATGACGTGAGCCGAAATAAAGAGTAAGATGCTTAACCGACTGAGCCACCCAGGTGCCCCTCCACTGCCCTACCTTAGGCACTGGGAGTCCTCAGCGCCCCTCCCCCACACACCCACACTCCATGGGCAGTCTCCTGTTTCCATTGCTGGGGAAGAAAACTTTTCTCATACTCTTCGAAGGTTCCACTGGCTGGTCTAAGAATTAAATTGATATGAGACAGATTAATGGCAGGAAAAACCCCAAGTTTAATTAGGTACACGTGGAGATGCAATAATAAAATTCAGACCCGAGAAATGACCAAAACCATGCACTTTTTATATGTTTAAAGAAACATAAATCTGTGAGGAATTGACAGGACAAAGAAAACGTGTTTGGGAGCTTCAATTAGCAAAGAGTTCTAAACAAAATTTGGGTTGGGGCAATCAATGAGTAAAAGTAACAAGGTTTGTTTATACATCCTTCTCGGCCCTGAATTTCCCACGTCTGGTGTTATTACAGGGAGGGAACATTTCACATGGAAGATTTATTTCCTGCTTTCAGAGGGACAGAGGATGGGTCACACTGTCCTTTTTGCATGGGCTGTCTTAAGTAACTTTAATTCAAAATCATCAATATCCCAGAGTGACACATTTTGAGACAGCCTCCCTTGAACCCCATCACCATAGAGTTAACTACAACACTTAGGAAATCTGGACTGAAGTTTCATAAGGCAGGGAATGTGTGGCCCAGCATACAGCACAGTGGCTAGCACATAGAATGTGCTCGATAAACATTTACTGAGTGAATGAATGAATGAATGAATGATGTCTTCTAAATATATCTCCCCAGCCCTGGTCTCTTGCCTGAACTCCAGGCCCATATAGCCATCTCAATTTTCGCCTCCCACACAGACACTTCCCACATCCTATACATCACTATCTAATGTGACATATATTATGACATATTCGTCACTCCTTTATTTCTTACCGGTCTCCCACATCTCCACCACTAGAAAGTAGACTCCATGGGGACAGAGATGTTTGTTTGATTGGTTCACTGCTATATCCCCAGGGCCTTAGAACAGTGTGTGGTACACAGTAGATGCTCAATAAATACTTTCTGAACAAGTAAATGGGTCTCCACACAGAGGTCCCCACATCTTAGACGAGTATATCCCAAACCGAGCTCTTCATCGCTCTCCCCAAACCTCCTTCTTCTGGGTCTCAGTTGCTAAAGCCAGAGAGTAGGCATCACCCCCAGCTGCCCACTTCCTCCCTCCCTACTGAGATGCAAGCATGTGTGTCTCTTCCCTGCTCACAGTGCCTCCTAGCTCCCGTTAGGCAAAAGTGTGGGTCACATATGCTCAGGATAACCCAAGTACGGGACATTTACCCCAGGGCAAACCAGGTGGGGGACACCAACCCCTGGGGGGGTGCCCTAAGATGATTTTAGGTGTCACATGGGTGTGGCGTAAAGGGGCAACAAACCAAGAAAGCAATTCCTTTTTCAATTCTCTTTCTCTTCTTCTGACTAGCCTTCCACAGGTTACAGCATCTCGCTAAGACCGAATAACACAGTTTTGGTTTCATTGTTTTTGTTTTTACAGTTCCCTTCTATTAATGATAAAGAATTCTTGTTTTCCATTTGTGATGATGACAATGTTTCTTTTTTAAAATAAAATGATTTAAATAAAACAAGTAAGTTGATATGAAAACAATTTTAAGTACATAATGGTGAGGAAGAGAGGTAAGCATGGAAGTATAACCTGTGGCAGTGTGGATGAGGGACAGAAGCTTGGAAGACACTGGTCTACAGGTCAGAGTCCAAAGCCCTTTGCAACCTGGATCCTGGCTCCTTCTCTCTGTCTCTTCAGCCCATACTACACCCTAGACACCATGACCTGTCACTTCTGGATACCATGATCCCTGGACGCTGTGACCTGTCACCTCTGGACAACGTGACCTGGTCATCCCTTGACACCTTGGCCTGGGCGCCCTAGAATCTATGAGCTGGTGTGATGTTCTCATTAATGATAAGAAATATAACTTCGGTCTTTGTTCTGGTACAGAGCTGCTAAAACCCGTGGAATTTCCTAAGTGATTAGAGCAATATGTGTCTTTTGTTATGTTAATGAGGTGACCTTTGGGAAGTCCCTAGGTCACCTAAGGATGGGGGCTGGTTGCCTGGGGAACCAAACTTGTGATTAGGTTGAAAGTGTCAGTCCTTCCTCCTTGACCTCTGGGCAAGGGAGAGGGGCTGGAGATTGAGTTCAGTCACCAAAGGCCTGTGATTTAATCAATCACAACTATTTAACAAATAGTTAAATAGCCTCCATAAAATCCAAAAAGGACAAACTTCAGGGGGCCTTCTGGGTTGGTGAACATGGAGGGGCTGGGAGAATGGTGAGCTCCTGTGAAGCCTGGAAGCTCTGAGCTCTTTCTCCATATCCTGTCCAAGAACCCTGTTCCTGGGTTATATCCCTTCATACTAAACCAGCAATCTAGGAAGTAGCATGTTTCACTGGGTTCTGTGAGCCGATCTAGCAAATTGATCAAACCCAAGGAGGGGATGCTGGGAGCTCTGATCTATTCCTTTGGGGCCAGAAGCACAGGAGACAAGCCAGACTTGAGATTGGCATCCGAAATGGGGTGGGGCAATCTTGTAGGACCGAGCCCTTAACCTGTGGGATCTGATGCATCTCCGGGTAGGTAGTGTTAGAATTGAGTTAACTGCTTAGTGGTGTGGAGATACACACATCAAAATTAGTGACAGAATCATATCTGGACCCCTCTAGACACGAAGACCTAGGGACCACTAGCCAACATGACCCAGCCACCGACAGACACCATGACCTGGGCATTTTCTAAGTATCATGACCTGTCACCCCTTAGACCCCATGATCTGGCCACTGTACCCAGACCACACTGCACATTTGCAGACCCCCAAGCCTTTACTCCTGCCCTTCCCCCTACCAAGTGTGCCCTCCCCGTGCAAAGAGACTCTGATTCCTTCTGCCCAGCATCTGCTCCTCCCTCTTCTGAGAAAAGCACCTTGTCTTCCTTGGGGATAATCTCTCCCTACCCTTCGTTCATGTTGCTTCCATGGAACTGATCTCACTCCCAGCTTTCCAATAGAGCACATGACTCAGGCTTGGCCAATCAGAGCATTCCAATCTACAGAGGGTTGGTTCAGGGACAGACATGTGATTCAATCTGACCAATGGGGGCCTTTCCTGACACGATCTTTGGGACCATTAGAACAAAGATCTGCTCTTTCCTTAGAGCTTCCTAAGGTGGTAGGTTATAAGCCTGGATTTCTGAGATTTTTTTTCCCCCACTACTGAGTCTCATTCAGCCTGTCTGAGAAGGAAGCCAACCCAGAAGACAGCAGATTCCAGAGGTTGGGCCTTCCAGTCTGAAGGAATCATTTGAGTACCTTGATCCATCTGTGCCTGAAACTATATTCTTAAACTTAAAAAAAAAATTTATGAGCCAGTAAGCCCATTTAGAAAAGCAGTTTCTATTACTTACAACCACAAGGCTCTTGGTTGAAAAAGCTTATTTTTTTATTGAGATTGAATTCACATCACATAAAATTCTCCATTTTAATCATTTAAAAATATACAACTTAGTGGGTTTTAGTATATTCACAGTGTTGTACACCCATCACCACCATCTAATTCCATCACCACCCACCAGCCCCCTCACAAAAAAAACCCTAACCCATCAGCAGTTACTCCCAAGTTCCCCTCCCCCAGCCTCCCAGCAATTAATGAAATATCATCTTTTAATGCCCAGTTTCACATTTCCCTGTGAGCTTGTCCCTAAACACAGGGCAGAGTTGTTCTTTCTTTAGCACACATCCCTTTATTATCACCTATTGTAATTGTCAATTTTATTTTTTGTATTTGATAATGGAATATTTCAAGCATACAGGAAGTCACTATTGGTGTGTCTCTCCTACCCGACACGCTGAGGACAGGGACTAGAATCTATTTCCTCTTGTGTCTCCCAGTCCCCAGTCCAGGGCCTGGCCCAGACGAAACGTTCAGTGGAGACACAATACACAACAAAGAGTGAATAAGAGCTCACTCTAAACTTCCCAGACCCATGCCAGGCCAAGACATGAAGATGTTGACCAGCGTTTGCTGACTGGCTGATTGACCTCTCTAGTAAACACTTCCACCATGGAAGTGCCTTGTTTGCGTATGATGGGGGTGGAGGGGTGGGGAGGGTTAGTGGGGGAGAGAGACTATGCTTTAGCTGAACAGATCACCTCCCACACGATGACATTTAATTAACCCAAACTAAACTTACAGGTGGTTGCCGTGTCTGGGTACCCCCCAAAATTTCCCCTAGCTGCACCCACTTCAGATGCTAAGAGGTTGCGTATGGGGAGGCAGAGTGAACCAGTGACCATGGGCACATTGGCTTACCTCCTCTGGGTCTCAGTTGTCCCATATGTACAAGGAGGTTAAAAACAGCAAGTACTTCCTAGGGTCATCTGAGGATTAAATGAGTGAAGAACTGCACAGTACTTAGTGCTGGCTCATTTAAGAAGTCTGTTGAACAGGATGCTTTCGCTGGCTTAACCAAGAAGTGCGTGAGATCGCTAAAGCCACTGCACATGCTATTTCCTTTGCTTGGAAAGAACTCCTTTTTACCGCTCACTCCCTCCATTACGTTTCTGCTGAGATGCCGCCTCCTCCAGGAAGTCCTCTGGCTCCCCAGACCTTGGTAAGGTGCCCTCTCCTCTGGGCTCCTTGGCATCTGTGCTTCCCCATCAGCACAGGAAGGGATGGCCTGAGACACCCCGGGGTGCCCAGGGTCCATCACAGGGCGGGTGCTGAGTTAATGAAAGGACAAAGCAGAACACCCATTAAAGGATGAGCAAGCAGTTTTGTTCTTGTCCTTGGCCCATCTAACTGGGACATCTGGCCTGCCCTGGGCACCAGAGAAGGTTGTGGATCAGTGACGTGTGCTGAGGCGGGCTCGCACCAGCTCCTGAGGGTAGATTGTGTGCATCTCCTCTCAGCTCTGTGCTTGGTGGCATCAGGTTGGTACCTTGAAATTGGCCATTGTGGACGTATGCCCGCCCCAGAGAGCAGCAAACACCGCATACCAGGCTTTTGATTTTTGTTTCTGGATGCTGGGCTTGGCAGCCCACTGTCAGTTGGGATTTGGCAGGCCAAGAGCACGCTTGTTTCGATCTGCCCAGGACATGCTTCTCCTCCCTTCCCCCCCACCGCCCAGTTTTGTGCATGGAGTCTCCTCTGCTTGGGCCAATCTTCTCCCCCTCCCCCCACGGCGAACCACAGCTCCCGCGTGGCCCTTGACCTTTTCGTAAGACAAACCCTGGGCTTTCTCCTCTCCCTCTTTCCCTGCCTCACTGCACCCAGCCCAGCATGCAAGCTGCAGGTGTCAGTAAATGCTTGTTGATTGACTGATGGACTGTTTTGGGTAAACATTTTTGCAGGTTTAACCTTTCCTCCCTGTCAATGCGGGGAAACCACAGCCGCCTGAACTTTCAGTAAAAAGGAGCCTCTTTGAGGAAGGGAGTCTTTGCAGAAACTCACTGAAGCTGCCTGGAAGCCTAGTCATTGCTGCCCTTCCTCCCTGTGTGTGCAGCCTCTTGGAAGACCTAGATGGCTCTGGGGCATGGCTCCCTCGGCTGTAAGACCGGAAGAGGGGAGGAGGAGGTTCGGGACTTTGGGGTGGAGGTTCTTGATGGGGCAGGAGGCCCTGAAAGGCCTGGGGCAAGGGGGGACTTGCACACACATACCAGCATACGTGGTGTTGTGCATAGGTCTGCAAATGCACGTGGCATTTGTCACTTGGGTCACAGTCTGGTTTCAGATGGAGGCTTGGGGATCCTTGGAACACAGAGGATGCTGAAAACTGTCCCCTGCAGGCCAGTTACCTCTTGCCAATATCCAGGTTGTGCTCACATGTGTGCAAGTGCGCATCAGGGGGATGGTGCTCCCAGGGCCTCCTCATGCATCAGGCTCAGCTCTGTACCTGACCTATAATGAACACTTGACTGCTAGGACCTATAGGATGTGACCATTGTACGTGCTTATCTATGCACGCATGTGCCCCTGCTTAACTACATGCACCGAGGGTGTAGCAGCTCTGTTTTCTTCTCTGCGATCTCCGCAGCACAGTGTCTGGCACATAGTAGGTGCTCAGTAAGTATTTGCTCAGATGCAAATGCGCACAGGTACACATACATACATCTGCACTTGCACAACAATGTGCATGCACTTGTACATGTGTGAACTTGGATGAACGGCGGTGTTGCATGCTTTCTATGCAGGTATGCAAATGGGGATGTGCATGCTTGTGTGTGAATGTGTTTGAAGAATGTGCGTGAGCCAGCAGGGGACATCCTCGCTGGCCCACGTGAGCACACGTGAAAAACCTCATGCTAGTGGGAATCTATGCTTCTGAGCATGCGTTGTGTGTGCACGTGAGTGAGTGAGCCAGGGTGTGATTTCAGATGCACAGGCGCGATGCAAGATATGTTCATACAGGGTCATGCACGGACATTTGTAATAAAGATCACCGTGTGGTGGTTAACAGCTCAGGCTCTGGAGCCCAACTAACCAGGTGGGAATTCTGGTTTCATGTCCTTCTATCTGCACAACAACAGACACGTAACTTAAATTCTTTGTGCCTCTGTTTCTTTATCTGTGAGGCGGGGGTACTAATAGCAGCTGCTTCCTAGAGCTGCTTTGAGGACTCAGTGAGGGACCAGCACCTGGCACACAGCAGTGCTCAGTCATGCCACCTGTTGTTGTTTTTATTTGTGTGTTGCACACACCTGTATATGCACATCCATGTCCCCAACATGCCCCCCTGCACCAAGATTCACTTGTGAGTTACTGGGAAATAAGGAGGCTCCTGGGCTAATACGACCGGAGGTGGGGGGGCATTGCAGCCCCCATCCCCTCAGCTGTCCTTCTTCCCCACTCACTAAGGAGGACCTGGGCTCCCCTTGATCACCTGACTCCAGCTCCCCAGTCTGGGACAGGCCAGTCTTTGCCAGGCCTGCTCTGGAGAGGCCGAAATGAGATGATGGGTGATGAGCTCACTTCAAGGAATAGGCAGTCCCAGGATGTGTCCACCGTCAGTCCCTTTGGCGGTCAAATTCCCATAAATGCCTATAAAACGGAAAGAGCCTGGTGCCTTTGAAGCGTCTAAAATGAGCTATAATGCGCACGAAGGCAATGTGGATCCTAGGAAGGCGAGCGATTCAAGAGGATGGGGCTCTGAGAGGGGCTGGAGGACAGGGAGGACCCTGAGGCAAATTCCCTCGCATCGTGTTGCTTGAGTATCAGCACTCTTCGAGGAGCTGGGGGCTATGACACAGGTCCATGCCCGTGTGGAGCGTGAGGTCAAGTATAGAAGCACCGATAACACATGACGAGGGAAGCAGGAGCCTGGAGGAGAGACAACTCACCCAGACTGGGGGCATCACAGAAAGCTTCCTGTAGGAGGTGGCCATCTCCATTGACATCTGAAGGACCAGGACAGACAGCCAAGAGGCGCACACTGTGTGACGTGGGGTGGCACTGGGTGGGGTGGGGAGTGGAGGGGGAGGAGCTGTAGGGGGAGCTCAGGGAGGGCCTGGCCCAGGAAGGGACATTTTAAACACAGGCTTGAATGAAGAAAGGGAGCCATGCAGGTATCTGGAGGGGTGAGGGGAAAGGGGCATGTTCTAGGTGGAGGGAACCGTGCGACAGAGGAAAAAGGGGCAGGTCAGTGGGCTGCAGAGGAGGGCACGAGCGTGGGTTCTGAGGGGGTGGGGGCCGGGAGGGACTCGCTGGCCACAGTGAGGACTCCGGGTTTATTCTAGAATGACAGGGAGGCTTTAGAGGTTTTGTTTTAAAACGCTCTGCTGCAGCGAGGAGAACGGGATGCTTTCAGAGGCCCAGAGATGGAAGCGGGGAATTGTCAGCCTGCCGTAATCCTCCAGGTGAAGGATGCTGGGGGCCACGGCACCGTGGATTCTGAGCAAGCTTTGAAGGCAGAACAGGCAGGATTCCTAAGGGTGGGAAGGATGAGCCAGCACTGTGGCCGTGCTGGGGACCCAGCCTCTCTGGCCCGACCCCAGAGGCTTATCACCTTGACCTCTGCTGTGTGCTGAGCCCCTGCTCTGCCAGGCACGGTGACCTCACTGTATCCCTTGTGCGGCGGGTCTCCCCAGCCTCATTCAGCAGGTGGGGGTACAGAGACTCAGAGGGGAAGGGCCTCGCCCAGGGTCAGGCAACCCTAAGGGTTGGTGCACCCCTCCACCACAACACCAAACCAGGGTCCAGGGAGTGACGGCCACCACAACTGGGAAGAGGTGCTGTTGGCATCTAATGTGTGGAGCCCCGGATGCTTATTCAACATCCTCCCACGCAGACAGGATAGTCCCTGCAGCAAAGAATTATCCAGCCCAGATGTTGGCGGTGCTGAGATGGAGAAACCCGGCTCCCCCAGCCTTCCAGGGCCTTCTCAGAGACCACCTCCAGGGCTTGGCAGTCCCTCCCTGAAAGGTAAGTGACCTGTGCCAAGGTGGCAGTGGGAGCAGGCAGAGGTGGTGGCCATTTTCCCCATGACAGAGGCTGGTTCCTGGAAAATTGAACATGACATCCTTGTGGCTTTTCTTCTCCTTTTCAATCAGCCCAAGCATCTGAGTCAAGACCCCTCCTCTGCAGAGGGTCTCCAAGGGCCAGACATGTCCCCAGCCCAGTAACATGCCAAGAACCTTCCATGGCTTCCACCGCCCATGGGGTAGGGTCCTGGTCCCGCTCCTCTGCAAGGAAGCTCCTCCGAGCTCTGGGCACCACTGGCCCCTCCAGGCTATGGCCTCACCACTTCCCTCTTGCTGCAGCCTCCTCTGCCCATTCCGCCCACACCAGGGGGTCACTCTTTCCCCGAATAGGCCGTGAGATCACACCCCCAAGTCTGGCTCATCAGTGGTGGACTTGAGGCTTTGTTGGTCCTCTCCAGGCTGTTTCCTTCCTCTTTCAGTCTGTTTTTATCACGATGATTTCCTTTCTTTTACTTTCTTCTACTTTTATCTTGCTGCTCTTTTTCTCACTTCTTGAGAGGGGTGTTCAGGACATTCCTTTTCCATTCTTCTTTCCTAATTTATAGATTCTAAGGCTACAAATTTTCCTCTAAGTATTATTTAGCTGCACCCATAAGTTTTGATATGCACTTTTTATGTTGTTCAGTTCAAAATTTTTTCTAACTTTTCCACTCTGGTTTCTCTCATTGTCCCTTAGGTTATTTAAAAGTGTATTTCTTGGTCTCGCCAGTCATGTTTTTGATTTTTGTTTTACTTTTTTGTTTAGATTTTGTTTATTTATTTGAGGGAGAGAGAGAGAGGGAAAGCACAGAGGGAGACAGCAGACTCCTCACTGAGTGGAGAGCCCAACGTGGGGTTGATCCCAGGACCCTGAGATCATGACCTGAGCTGAAGGAAGATGCTTAACCAACTGAACCACCCAGGTGCCCCACCCCCAGTGATGTTTTTGAAAAACTTTGGAATGGCCACTTCTGTCTTTCTAATGTGAAGAACTGCTCTTCATCCTTCCAAGTCCAGTTTGAGTGACCCCTCATCTGTGAAGCCTTCCTTGGACACTCCCTCCACACCACTTCAGACATATAATTAGTAGTTGCTTCCTGTCTGCTCCCATGGCCCTTTGTACAGACCATCATTGTCACACTGGTAGGCACACAGTGATGTCAAGACCTTTTCGGTTTCAAGTGGTTTCAAGTGAAAGAAAATTAATCCAAACAGGCTGAAACCAAAAGGGAACTTATTGCCTCATTTCACTAAAAACTCTGGCTTTCAGGCACAACTGGATCAAGGCGTCCTGATGCCTAATGCTTCAATTCATGTCATGAGTCACTTCCTGTATGTTGATTCTATTCCATTCTGAGGCAAGTTCCTCCACTGTGGCATGAGATATATAAAGTAGCTTCAGATGGTATATCCTCTCTGCTCCGAGTCCAGTCTTTGCCCCAATCTTCCCAACCAAAGTTCTCATTGGTTCTGACTGGATTAATTCATATGGCCTGCAGAATATAGTGGATTGGCTTCTGGCAGGGTCATGTGCTGCCCTGGGGAAAAGAAACTGAGCATGGAGGAGGGGTGACATCCCAGAAAAAAATCAGGATACAATTACCAGGATACAATTCTAGCATTTCCAATGCTGGAAAGCCCAAAATGAGGCAATGCTCCTATTCCTAACAACAACAACTAAAAGTCACTCTTGAACTTGCCAAATGCCATTATCCCAAGTGCCTTATTTTTAGTCCTCTGTATCCCTTCCCCACTGGACTTGGGACCTTCAACAGTAAAGAGAATTTCTGTTCTATTTACTGAGAAAGATCGGAGGACACAGGGGAGAGAGGGGGGATGAGCAACTACTCCTCGACCATCATCAGCCCACCTTCTGGACCTTGGAGGCTGGCACCCCGAGGCCAGGGCTTCGGCCCCAGGATCCCTCCGGAGGGAGCTCAGCAGAGGCCCCCAATGTGTGCAGCTGCTGCAGTCACTCTGTCTTAGTCAGCTCGGGCTGCTATAACAAAACACCACAGACATCGTGGCTTCAACAACAGACATTTCTTTCTCATAGTGCGGGAGGCAGGAAAGTCCAAGGCGAGGTGCTGGCTGATTCAGTTCCTGGTGAGAACCCACTCCTCGCTTATAGATGGCCACTTTCTTGCTGTGTCTTCACACGTTATTTCCTCTAAGCTCCCCAGCGTCTCTTCTAATAAGGACACTAATCCAATTCTCAATGACTTCCTTTGTGGCCCCATCTCCAAATACAGTTACACCTGGGTGAGGGCTTCAACATAGGAATTTTCGGCAGGACACGAACGTTCAGTCCATAGGGCTCACCTTCCAGGGTAAACCCTCCCACATCTTTCCAGAAATCAGAGTCACACAGACACTCAGCATGAAAGGAGACTTCATGGCCCTGTGGTCCAACCACACGCTCAATCAATCCAACCATATACCCACATCAACAGGTGGCCAAGCCTTGGTTTGCATACCACCAGAGACAGGAAGCTCACTATCCCTCAGTGAGACAACTGACTGCACTGGTCTGAACCTAAAGGTCAGCTCTCATGTCTTCCATCCTGGATCTTCTCTTCTTCATGCTAAATACCTCGGCTCGCTCATGGTTTGCAGACCCTCTCCACGCTCCCTCCCCCGTCTCCTTGGTTCCCTCTTCTGAATATTTTGCCAACATTCTAAAAATGAGGGCCCAGGGACACCTGCATGGCTCAGTTGGTTAAGTGTCCAAGCTCTTGGTTTGGGCTCAGGTCATGGTCTCAGGGTCATGGGATTGAGCCCCAGGTCGGGCACCATGCTCAGCAGGGAGTCTGCTTAGGGTCTTTTCCCTCTCTCTCTGCCACTCCTCTTGCTTGAATGCTCTCTCTCTCTAAAATAAATAAATCTTTTTTTAAAAAAATGAAGGCCCAGAACATAGGCTGCTGGTGTGGCCATTGCAGTGGGATAACCTCCCTTGTTCTAGGCATCACACCTCTATGAAGGCAGCCCTAGTTTCTTTGGGCCGTGACCACACTCTTGAGTCTGAGAAAAGTCCCCAAGCACATGTTGCTTCAGTGATTCTAATCCTCATACCTGTGAAATTGACCATTTGACCTAAAGTAAAGCCATGACCCTCATCCTAGGTCAGTGTGTTTGGAAGGACCCCTACTCACATCTCCATAGATTTTTAATGCCTTCCCTCCTTGCTGTACCCTTCTCCCCAGCACACAGGTGCATTGTGACCTTCCTTTTGTTAATTTCCAAAATGGAATAGCTTTATTATTGTTCTCAGATTCCAGAAGTAATATATCACTTAAAAAATCAATACAGAAAAGTACAAAAAAATTAGAAATAAAAACACCCATGACCTAGAAGTAATCCCGTTAACACTTGGAGTCAGACTGTCCACATTCCAATCCTGCCTCCAATTACTATGATCTATGCTTGTCAGCAAGTTGCTTAATCTCTTGCCCCTCTGTCTCCTCCGATCTAAAATGTGGATATTGAAACGTGGTCGTGATAGCTTTACACAGTGCCTGTGAGATGGTAAGCTCCTTAAAAATGTAAACAATTCTGTTATCTTTGTTATGAATAATGGTATTCACCAGGGCCCTGTTTCTCTGGAGAGTCCTGACTAATACAGATAAATCTGTCTTAGTCTGCTTAGGCTGCCACAACCAAATACCCTAGACCAGTGGCTTACACAGCAGAAATTTATGTCCTTGGAGTTCCAGAGGCTGGGAATCTCAGATCACAGACACCCATGGTCGGTCCCCCGTGAAGGCCCTCTTCCTTCTTGCTGAGTCTGCACGTGGTGGAAAGAGAAAACCCTGGTGTCTCTTCTGGTTCTTAGAAGACCATGGTCCTATTGGATCAAGCCTCTAACTTTATGATCTTATTTAACTTTACCTCCGAAAGGCCCTGTCTCCAGATGGTATCACATTGGGAGTTAGGGCTTCAACATACGTATTTTGGGGGATGGCAGTGGGGGACCCAGTTCTGTCTGTAACAGTAATATTAGTATATGTAGAGGCTATTGGCTTTGCATGGAATGACCCCACACCACACTGCCTTCTTTTTGTGACAGCCACAGAGGTGAGCTGGCATTTCCCCAAAGGCTCCCTCCCTCTGGCCACAGGGACTGGTCCAGGGATTGCCAGGTAACTCATGCTGAGCCACCATTGACCATAGATCCACGTGCAGACTGGCTCGAGAGGCAATCCAAGTCAACCCAATAATCCCCTGGGACTTTTCTGGCTGGAGTCCGTGGGAAGCATTGTTTTCCAATCCCACTGCTAAGCTGATGAGCTGGGAGTTCTGTTGAGCCCCCGTGGCATCCCGGAGCAGCTCCACCTTCTCTGCAGTAAATTCCCACTTTCGGTAAGCTTGCTTGATATGGTTTTCTGGGACCGCAGCTGAAATAATCATGTTAGTCATGGACACTGAGTAATAAAATGTGTTTTACTTTATTTTCTGGGATATGACAGAGATTTTTAGTTGCCTGTCCAGGATAGGTTCTATCCTTCTTCCTTGGTAACAGATCCTGACGGCCGTCTAGCCATTGGTCAGGATTATATCTACAGCACCACCCACCTCTGTGTCTACACCTGCATGCGTATCTAATTCTGCATCTGCGATTATGAGTTCAGATGTGAGTTCAGTTGCACATACAGAGTCTCAAGTTGGCAGTGACCTAAATAAGAGAGGTTCCTCTCCCATGTCACAGTGTAGAGGTAGGTGCCCAGGGCTGAGTCACCCAGGGACCCACGCTAGCTGCTCTGTCTTCCCTAGGATTTGCCTTTGTCTGCATTGCCCAACATGCCCACCACCATGCCCGTGTTCCAGGCAGCAGGAAAATGTGCTTTACCTATTTGATTTATCTTATTATTTTATTTTACTATTATTTAGTGGCTTTAAACAACCATTTTTGCCATAGTCATGGATTCTATGGGTCAGGCATTTGGACAGGATGCAGCAAGGACAGTTTGTCTCTGCTCTATGGTGTCCGGGACCTCAGCTGGGGAGATTGGAAGGCTGGGGGTCAGTTAACAGCTGGAGGCTGGAATCATCTGATGGTTCATTCACCTGCTTGTCTGGCACCTGGGTGGAGGCGACTCCAAGACCAGGACAGTTGAGCAGTGAACCTGCCATGACTTCTCTGAGTGGCTTGGGCTTCCCCACAGCATGGCTGCCTCAGGGCATGGACGTATTGCATGGCAGCTCAGGACACCCAGCAGGGGTTCTGGTGTGTTTGTTTGTTGTGAGAGGGGGAGAGGGTCCGAGAGAGAAGGAGAGAGAGAATCTTAAGCAGGCTCCACACCCAGCATGGGGCCAACACAGAGCTCAATCTTACAACCCTGACATCATGACCTGAGCCAAAATCAAGAGTCAGATGCTTAACCTACTGAGTCACCCAGGTACCCCTGTTTGTTTTTAAACTTAAAAATATTTTAAAGTATAAATCACCTCCTTATAAAGGTATGGCTCTGAAACTGTACATGGCACTTCTATTCCCATGCCCTGATTTTCTCACTTGATGTATCACGCATTTTGATTTTAAATAATATGGGCTATTTCTACTGTCATCAGTGTTTGTGGGCAAATTATCCATTTTTAATATCTGCAGAGTATTCCATTTTATGGATGTTTTATAAATTATTAATTCAATCCTCTTTTCCTGTTTCATTTCGACTTTGTCAGTATTTCTCATTGTATTTGGCATAAGTTGCTTCACCAGTTTGGGTATACAAATAAACTGCTTTCTCTTTTTGAGAGTCATTCAAGCTCCTTGTGTGGTTGGAAGTCGCATTCAGATGCTGCCACAGAGGCCAGCTCTGGTGGCTGAAACGCTTCAGGGTTTATTTTCCTGTGTAATGTGAAGCCTGGAGGCAAGAAGCTGCCGACATGGGTGCATGGCCTGTGATATTAGGGCCAAGTTCTCTGTGATTCTCTTGGTCTTTTCTTTTGGTCCCCAAACAGCTGCTTGAGCTCCAGCCATCACATCTACACTGTAGGCAAGAGAAAGGAAGAAAGGAAATAGGGGAGGGACCAAAGGGTGCTCTCAGGAGTTCTTCTGAACACTCCAATCACTAGCTGCAAGGGAGGCTGGGAAGTGGTCTGTTAGCTGGGTTTGTCGATGTCCAGAATTATACCTCAGTTTTTATCTGAGGATGAAGGGCAGGATGGAAGATTGGAGCCAACTGGTGGTTGCTGCCATTTGCTTTGTAGTAGGTATTAGAGCCTCACACTTATCCTCTAAGCTCTATATACTGAGTCATTCCTCCTGCAAATACCATCAACCCTCTGCCCAAGGGTTTATTTTTGGCTGTGGGTGCACATGGCTGGCTATCTGAAAGTGCCAGAGTTATGCCCCTGGAAGTGGCCCTTTACTCATGACAATTGGAGTCTGAGGTCTTAGTGAAGAAATACCCCAGTTTCCTTGTTCTGTATGTGGGACAATTTGGAAGAATGTTCTACACTGTCTCCCAGAGTCCCTGATGGGATTATTAGGCTCCAGTCACCTACAGCAGTAATCTCCTCTTTAAAGCACCCTTATTGGCTTCCTTCCCTGTCCTGCCTCACTTCCCTACTCCCCTACAAGTGTTACTGAGATCACCTTCCAAATCCACTACATGCACTGAAATCTTTATCTTATAAATTGTTTCTGGGGAACCCACCCAAGACACCCATCATCCACAAACAACAGTCAGTGTAATCAATGGCTGGGGGATCGGATCAGCTCACCAGGGAGCTTAATTTGGGGACTAGATTTACAAAATCCTAAGACATTCTTACTGTCTTTTTGAATAACACAGCTACTGGTCCAGAGTCTGATACAAACCAGAGTCTTTAAAGTAGGATGATCCTATCCCTTCTGTGTTATTCATAACTGAGGATACCATTTATTCATTTTCCTTTATATTCAGCCATTGCTCTTGAAATGAACCCACTGTATCAAGATAACTGAGTGAAAAGGGGGTTCCCAATCTCAGCCACATGTGGTCCTGTCATGACCCTCTAGATGTTGCTTTCCTTTCAGGTGACTTCCTAGGGAAATACCTCCTGCCCTGTTTTGGCTGTGACCCTTAGCAGACCGTTTGATCCATCCAAGGAGCCTCACAATGTTGGACCTTAAAAGGGAATGGATGAGGAAGGAGGCATCTGAAAGAAATTTTAAAAGACCTGAATAAGTGGAGAGCTAGTCCATGTGCATGACTTGGAAGACACAGTATTTTTAAGACAGCAGGTCTCCCCAAATTGATCTGTAGATTCAGCACAATCCTTGTCAAATTCTTAGCAGGTATTTTCACAGAAATTAATAAGCTAATCCTAAAATTTTTATGGAAATGCAAAAGACCCAGAATAGCCAAAACAATTCTAGAAAAGCAGAACAAAGTTGGATGACTTTCATTTCCAGATTTCAAAACTTACTATGAAGCTATAATTAAGACAATGTTGTACTGGCTTATGGATAGATTTAAAGCAATGAAACAAAACAGAGAGTCCAGAAATAAACCCACATATTTAGAGTCAGTTAATTTTCAAAATAAGTGCCAAGGTAATTCAGTGGGGGAGAGGATAATCTTTTCAACATATCATGCTGGGACAATTGGATAGCCACAAGCAAAAAGATAAGTTTAGATCATTATCTCACACCATACACAAAAATTAGCTCAAAATGAATCATATTCTGAACGTAAGAACTAAAACAATAAAACTGATAGAAGAAAACATAAAAGAGATCTTTGATATCTCAGGTTAGGCATAGTGTTCTTAGATATGATACCAGAAGTGCAATCACACACACACACACACACACACACACACACACACACACACACACAGATTGGTAAAATGGACTTTAATAAACTTAAAATGTAGGGAACTCCAACAATTAGTCTTTCCACTGAAGCAACCATTAAGCTGGAAAAAGCAGTCAGAATCAATTTTTTTGGTACTCTAGAATCTGATCAAAACCATACAGCAACCAGGGGAGTGCTTAATGAAGACGAAAACTGCAAATCGTCAGTGAAAAAAAAAAAGTGTTGTAGCATTTTTGCTCAACCCTCTGTCATCTCTCATTTCCCAAATCAGTGGTGGCTGTGGAACAGTAGCTACATTTTTGGTGCCACTTGCTGGTATCAGAAAAGGCAATGCAGATCTAGTTTTTAAAGAATTATAGTTGTGCATTTTGATCTGTCTGGTAGTTTCCTGAGGTATCAGCTCAGGCATTTGTTTTGTCCCCCTTGAAATTCTGGACTGAAGATGCTTCCTAGACGGTAGCTGTAGAAATAATTTAAAGACACATACTGCCCAACTGGAGCATGGGATGATGGACAGAGCAAACAGAGGATTGACAAAACAACCTGGAAAGGAGGAGACTGAGGAGGAAAACACAAGGTCTTTGAAGGGCTTCCACATATATGAGGGAATCTGGAGTGTAATGCATATGCCCAGGGCTGAATGCATGAAAAGAAAAAAAAAATCTAAGAGGACCCTAGGTTTATACCCCTGGCTGATCTTTGAGCTCTTCACAAACAGGTGAAAAGCTAAGACAGAGTTGTAGTCAGCTTGACTAATTATTAAGAAACGTCCCGGCACAGAGCCAATCTATAAAGATTGAGAAAATACGTTTTTGTTCTGTTTTCATTTTGGCTCCAGGTATTTATGGACATCTCTATCAGATCACTGGCTGACTGCTGAGATAATGGAACAGAGACTTCAATGAACATACATGACAAGGAATACAATATTTGCAACAATAGATTGGAAAAGTCACTAAACAAATGGGTGGCTGTGTCTCACAGCAAGCAAGAAAATCAGTCCCTGCTGGGGCAGAAGGGCAGGGGAAAATCTGATTTCCAGAGTAATCACATTATAATATTCAAAATGCCAGTTTTCAACAAAAACGTATAAGGCATACAAAGAAACAGGAATGCATGGTGCATTCACAAGGGAAGAAAAAAAAAAGAAATTGACAGAACTGTTCCTAAGGAAGTCCATATATTGGACTTACTAGACAAAGATTTTAAGCCAGTTGTCTTAAATATACTCAAAGAGCTAAAGAAAACCATGGATGAAGAACTAAGGAAAACCAGAATGATGCATGAACAAATAGAGACTATCAATAAAGAGATAGAAATTATATAAAGGAATCAACTAGAAATTCTGCAGCTGAAAAGTAAATACTGAAATAAAAAATTTACCATAGGAGTTCAACATCAGATTTAATGCAGGCAGATGAAAGAATCAATGACCGGAAGATAATAAATGGAAATTACCCAATTGGAAGTGCATAAAGCAAAAAGAGTGGAGAAAAATTAACAGAACCTAAGGGACTTGTGGGATACTATTAAGTATGTCAACATATGCATTATGAGAGTCTCAGAAGCAGAGAAGGGGCCAGAAAAAAATATTTGAAGAAATAATGGCCAAAAACTTCCCAAATGTGATGAAAAACATGAATCTACATATCTACATAGCTAAGCAAACTTCAACTGGGATGAATGCAAGAAAGTATACATCAAAACACATACAATCAAACTGTTGAAAGACAAAGAGAATCTTGAAAGCAGAAGAGAAAAGTGACTCATCCCATATAAGGGATCTTCAATAAGATTAATAGCCAATTTCTCATGAGAAGCCATAGAAGCCAGGAAACAGTGGGATGCCATAATTAAAGAGCTGAAAGAAAAACTGTCAACCACGAATGCTATATCTGGCAAAACTATCTTTCCAAAATGAAGAAGAAATTAAAACATTCCAAGATAAGCAAGAGTTGAAGGAGTTTATTGCTAGTAGATCTGTCCTATGATAAATGCTAATGGGAGTGTTTCAGGCTGAAACAAAAGAATGCTAGAAAGTAACTCAAAGCCATATGAATAAGTAAAGAATACCAGTAAAGGTAAATAACAAATAAGTGTAAAATCCAGTATTATTATATTTTTGGTTTGTAACCCTTCTCTTTGTTTCCCATGAGACTTAAAAGATATATGCATATGTAATAATTATAAATCAATGTTAATGGGCACATAATATATAACAATGTAATTTGTGACAACATAAAAGGGTGGGAGATAGAGCTGTATAGAAGCAGAGTTTTTGTATTCTATTGAATAGATTGGTATCTTTCAAAGTAGATTATTGGTATCAATTCAAAGTAGATTATTATAAATTTAGTATTATAATTGTAATCCCCCAGAGAAACCACTGAGAAAATAACTAAAATATATACAGAAAGGAAATGAGGAGGGACTCAAAATAGCATACTAGGAAAAAAAATCAAACACAAAAGAAAACAGTAATAGAAGAATTGAGAAATAAAAAAAGATACGACATATAAAACAATAACAAAATGGCAGAAGTAAGTCCTTCCTTATCAGTAACCACTTTAAATGTAAGTGTATTAAATGCATAGATCAAAACACAGAGACTGACAGAATGGATAAAAACATGGTCCAACTTTATGTCATCTACAGGAGACTCACTTTATATCCAAAGACACAAATAGGAGGAAAGTGAAGGGATGAAAGAAGATATTCCATGCAAATAGTAACCAAAAGAAAGCTGGAACGAACATAATAATATCAGTAAAATAGGCTTTAAGTCAAATTTTTATGAGAGACAAGGACATTATATGTTGATAAAAGTGTCAATTTATCAAGAAGATATAATAATTATAAATATATATTCACTAACCAACAGAGTCCCAAAATAAATAAAGCAAATGTTCACAGAACTGAATGGGAAAATACTATTTACAGGAATACTTGAAGACTTCAGTACCCCACTTTCAATACTAGATAGAACATCTAGACAGAAGGATAATAAGGAAACAGAGGATTTGAACAACACTACACACCAACTAGACCACACATTTATAGAACATGCCATCCAACCACAGTGCACATGAAACATCCTCCGTGATAGACCATATGTTAGGCCACAAAACAAGTCTCAATAAATTTTAAAAGATTGCATTTATACTAAGTATCTTCTCCAACCACAATGGAATGAAGCTTGATATCAATAACGTAAGGAAAACTGGGAATTTCACAAATATATGGAAATTAGACAACACGCTCTTAAACAATCAATGAACAAACGAAGAAATAACAAGGGGAATTAGAAAATAGTTAAGGATGAGTGAAAATGAAAACACAACATACCAAAATGTATGGGATGCTGTGAAAACAGAGCTAAGAGGGAAATTTGTAACTGTAAATGCCTTCATTAAAAAATAAGAAAGACTACAAATCAGTAACCTAACTGTACACCTTAAGGAACTAGAAAAAGAAGAGCAAATTAAACCCAATGCTAGCTGAAGGAAGGAAATAACAAAGATTAGAGTGAGACAAATGAAATTAAAAATAGAAAAACAATAAAGAGAATCAACACACCAAGAGTTATTTCTTGAAAAAAATCAAAATTGGCAATCCTTTGGCTGGACTAAGCAAAATCAAAAGAAAGAGAGAGAAGAAAGAAATTCAACTCAGTGAAATGGAAGTAATGGGGATATTACTACCAATCTTACAGAAATAAAAAGGATTATAAGAGAATACTATAAACAATTGTATGCCAACAAATTAGATAACCTAGATGAAATAGACAAATACCTAGAAAGACAAAATTACCAAAAGTGACTCAAGGAGGAATAGAAAAATCTAAGCAGATATATAAGAAGTAGAGAATTGAATCAGTAATCAAAAGCCTCCTAATGACAACAACAAAAGTCTAGAGTCAGATGGCTTCACTGGTAAGTTCTACCCAACACTTAAAGGAGAATTAACTCCAATTCTTCTCAAACGCTTCCCCAAAATAGATGAGGAGGGAACATTTCTTAAATCATTCTGTGATACTGGAACTAGATAAAGACACTGGAAGAAAAGAAAACTATGGATCATACCAAAAAATGAAACAAATAAAATTAATTTAAATAGGAAAGAAAAGAAGAAAGAAAGATGAAAGAAAAAAAAGAAGAAAGAAAGAAAGAAAGAAAGAAAGAAAGAAAGAAAGAAAGAAAGAAAGAAAGAAGTGAAAGAGGAAGAAGGCAGGCAGGAAGGAAGGAAGGGAGGAAGGGAGGAAGGGAGGGAGGGAGGGGAATGAACAAACACTATGGACAAATATTCTTTATGAATATAAATGCAAAATTCTCAACAAAATATTAGCAAACTGAATCCTATTGCATATTATATACATGACCAAACAGGATTTATCCCAGGTATGCAGGGGAGGTTCAACATAAGAAAGTGAACAAATGTAGCACACCACACTAAAAAAATTAAGGGAAAAAACCACATGATCATCTCAATTGATGCAGAAAAAGCGCTTGACAAAATTCAACACCTTTTGTGATAAAAACACTCTGCAAACGAGGAATAAAATAGACATCCCTCAACATGATTGTTGTTACATATGAAAAAAACACAGCTAACATCACACTCAATAGATGAAAGACTGAAATCTTTCCTCCTAAGATCAGAGCAAGGATGTCCACTTGTACCACTGCTATTCAACATTGCACTGAAGGTTTTAGTCAGAGCAATTCAGCAAGAAAAAGAAATTGGAAAGGAGGAAGTAAAACTACCTCTATTTATGGACAACATAATACTATATCTAGAAAATACTTAAGGATCCACAAAGAAATTATTAGGGCTAATAAACTAATTAAGCAAAAGTCCAGGGCGCAAGATCAACTACAAAAATTAGCTGTGTTTCTCTACGTTAGAACAATATGAAAAGGAAATTGAGAAAACAATTCCATATGCAATGCCATCAAAAAGAATAAGATAGTTGGGAATAGATTTAACCAAGGAGGTGAAAGACATACACGCTGGAAACTACAAAACATTGCTGAAAGAAATTAAGGATCTAAATAAATGAAAGAACATCCCATGTTCATGGAAGAATTAACATTGTTAAAGTGGCAATATTCCTCAAAGCAACTTATGGATTCAATGACAGCCCTATCAAAATCCCAAAAGCCTTTGGTTTGCTCAGAAATGGAAAAGTTGATCCTAAAATTCATATGGAATTATAAGGGACCCAGAACACCTGAAACAGTCTTTAAAAAGAACAACAAAGTTGGAGGATTCAAACTCCCGATTTCAAAACTTAATGCAAATCTACAGTAATCAAAACAGTGTGATACTGACATAGGGTAGAAATAAAGATAAGGGTGCCTGGGTGGCTCAGTTGGTTAAGCAGCCAACTCTTGATTTCAGCTCAGGTCATGATCTCAGGGTCCTGGGATTGAGCCCCATGTCAGGCTCTGTGCTCAGAGGGGAGTCAGCTTAAGGATTCTTCCTCTCTCTCTCTCCCTCTGCCCCTCCCCCCTGCACTGAAGCACCTGCACTCTCTCTCTCTCTCAAATAAATAATCTTAAAAAAAAGAAAGAAATATCAATGGAAGTGAATTGAGAGTCCAGAAATAAACCTATGCATAGATGGTCAATGATTTTTGACAAAGATGCCAAGACAATTCAGTGGTAGAAAGAACAGTCTCATCAGCAAATGATACTGGGACAACAGGCTATCTACACACAAAAGAATTAATTTGGACCCTTATCTCACATCATATACAAAAATTAATATAAAATGTATCATAGACTTAAATATAAGAGCTAACACAATAAAACTCTTAGAAAAAGACGGGTAAATCTTCATGACCTTAGATTTAGTGATGGATTCTAGGTATGATGCTGAAGCATGAGAAGCAAAAGAAAAAGGACATAAATTGTACTTCATAAAAATTAAAAACTTTTGTGCACCAAAGGACATTATCAGGAAAGTGAAAAGGTAAACCACAGAATGAGAGAAAATATTTGCAAATTATATATCTGATAAGGGTCAGTATCTAGAATATATAAAGAGCTCTTATAACTCAACAACAAAATGACAAACAACCTGTCTTTGTCCATTCAGGGTGCTATAACACAATACAGTTGATTAGGGGGCATATAACCAAAAAAAAAACAATTGATTTCACATAGTTCTGAAGACTGAGAAGACCAAGATCAGCAGATCTGGTGTCGGGTGAGAGCCCGCTTCCTGGTTCATAGACCACCTCATCCTCACATGGTCAAAGAGTTGAGTTATCTCTCTGGGATCTCTTTTAAGAGTACTAATCCCATTCGTGAGGGCTCTGCTCTTATGACCTAATCATCTCTCAGAGGCCCCACCTCCATTACCATCACATTAAAAGTTTAGAATTTCAACATATGATGGGGGTGTTTGACCCAAATATTCAGTCTATAGCACAACACAATTTAAAAATGGGCAAAGGACAGGGTGCATGGGTGGCTCAGTTGGTTGATTCTTGATTTCAGCTCAGGTCGTGATCTCAGGGTCATGAGATGGAGCCCTGCATCTGGCTTTGTGCTGAGTGTGGGAGCCTGCTTAAGATGCTCTCTCTCCCTCTCCTTCTGCTCCTCCCCCCACTCACATGTGCTCTTTCTCTGTCTCTAAAAAAAATAAAAATTAAAAAAATGGGCAAATAACTTGAATAGACATTTCCCCAAAAGAATATACAAATGACTACCAAGTAGATGAACAGATGTTCGGCATAATTAGCTATTAAGGAAATACGAAGCAAAACCACAATGAGATACCACTTCATACCCACTAGGATGTCTACAGTAAAAAAAAAAAAAAGTGTTACCAAGAATGTAGAAAATTTGAAATTTTCATACACTGCTGGTGACAATATAAAATGGTGCAGCTGCTTTGGAAAACAGACCATCAGTTCTCAATGAATTACACATAGAATTATCAGAAGACCCAGAATCCAATCCTGGATATATACTCCAAAGATCTGAAAATGCATGTCTGCACAAAGATTTGCATGGAGATGTCCAATGCAGTATTACTTATGATAAAGACAAAGTGAACATAATCCAAATATCCATCAGCTGATGAATGGATAAACCAAATGTGGCATATCAATCGGATATATTGTTGCAATATTATTACATTTCATTACATTACAATAATATTATTGCAGTGGAATGTTATTCAGCAACACATATGAATGAAGTGCACACTACAACATGGGTGAACCTCAAATACATTACACTAAATAAAAGACACCATACAAAAAAGGCCACACATACAATTCAACTTATATGAAATACCCAGAAAAGGAAAAGGAAATCAGTACCGACAGAAAGAAGATTAGTTGGGGCTAGGGCAGAGCAAGATGCCGGAGGAGTAGGAGACCTGGATTTCGTCTGGTCTCAGGAATTTAGCTGAATAGGGATCAAACCATTCTGAACACCTACGAACTCAACAGGAGCTTGAACAAAAGAATAGCAACAACTCTCTGAACAGAAAAGCGACCACTTTCTGGAAGGTAGGATGTGCGGAGAAGTGAATCCGAGGCAATATTCGGGAGGATAGACGGCAGGGGAGGGGGCCTCCGTCGGCCGCTTCTGGCAAGTGATAGAGCCGCGGAGCACAAAATCGGAACTTGTAGAAGTCGGCTCCGCGGAGGGACGTCACTCCAGTGGCTAAGCTGGGGGTGGAACCCTCGCGGGACAGTGTGGTGTCAGGACCCTCGGGGTCACAGAAAGACCGGGGGTGCCTGAGTGCGGCAGAGCTCCCAGGGAAGCCAGCCGCAGAGACGGAGCCAAGGCGCGGGCTCTCAGCTCGGGGTTGCCATAAACTGTGATCCGCGGCCCAGTCGGGCCACTGCTCCTCCAGCAGGGACCCAACAAGCGGCAGCGTCGGGGAGACTCCCCATCTTCCCCCAGGAGGAGCAGCACGGGAGCGCACTGCAGGGATCTGCTGGGTTTGGAGACTCCACACGGGGTCGGGTGCCAGAGATAGAAACACTCGGTCACAGGCCGGATGAGCACGGAGTGTGGCCGGAGACTGGGGACACGGGAGTGACTGACAGCTTTTCTCTGGGGGTGCACTGAGGAGCGGGGCCCCGAGTTCTCGGCTCCTCCGGACAGAGATTGGGAGGCCACCATTTTCACTCTCATCCTCTAAAGCTGTACGGAAAGTTTGCAGGGAACAAAAGCTCCCGAGAGCAAACCCGAGAAAATTATCCCCCACCGACAAGGGCGGGGCAATTCCGCCTCCAGCAAAGACATTTGGGAACCACGGCAACAGGCCCCTCCCCCAGAAGATCAGCACGAATACCCAGCCAAGACCAAGTTAACCGATCAATGAGAATGGGAGAACTCCAGCGCTAGGGGAATACTGCACATAGAATTCATGGGTTTTTTTTACCATGATTCATTAGTCTTTCAAAGTTAATTTTTTTAACTGTTTCTTTTTTTATTTTTATTTTTCCCTTTTTCAACCAACATCTTTATCAATCCCTTTTTAAAAAAAATTATTTTTCATTTTTAGAGTCATATTCTATCCCTTCATAGGAGTTACCCTTATTTTTGGCATATATATATATATATATATATATATATAAGTTGTTCTCTCTTTAAAATTTTGAGATACAGTTTCTTCTAACAGATCAAAATATACCCTAAATCTCTAGTGTATGGCTTTGTTCTAGTCTCCTGCCTGATCACATTCTCCCCCCCTTTTTTTCTTTCTTTTTTTTTTTTAAGATTTTATTTATTTATTTGACAGAGAGAGACACAGCGAGAGAAGGAACACAAGCAGGGAGAGTGGGAGAGGGTGAAGCAGGCTTCCCACGGAGCAGAGAGCCCAATGCGGGGCTCGATCCCAGGACCCTGGGATCATGACCTGAGCTGAAGGCAGACGCTTAACGACTGAGCCACCCAGGCGCCCCTTTTCTTTCTTTTTTTTAATCCTCTTCTTTCTTTTTTCAAGCACCTTCTCAATTCCTTTTTTAAAATTTTTTATAATTTCCATCTTTACCGTCATATTCCATCCCTTCATTGTATCAACCCTTATTTTGTACATATATAAGTCTTTCTTCCTTTAAAATTTTAGGAGGCACTTTCTTCTAACAGACCAAAATACACCCAAAATCTAGTGTGTGGCATTGATCTATGCACCAGCCTTATCAGATTTGATCATATTCTGTTTTTTTTTGTTTTGTTCTGTTTTTGTTTGTTTTTATCTTTTTCTTTTTCTTTTTTTTTTTTTCTCATTCTTTTTTCTTTTCCCCTGGTTTCAGATCTTTTCTGATTTGTATAGAGTCTATTTTCTGGGGACTTTGTTAACCTGTTAGCATTTTGTTCTCTCATTCATCTGTTCTCCTCTGGACAAAATGACAAGACGAAAAAATCACCTCAACAAAAAGAACAAGAGGTAGTACCGTCTGCCAGGGACCTACTCAATACGGACATTACTACGATGTCAGACCTAGAGTTCAGAATCATGATTTTAAAGATACTAGCCGGGCTTGAAAACAGCATGGAAGTTATTAGAGACACCCTTCCTGGAGAAATAAAAGAACTAAAGTCTAACCAAGTTGAAATCAAAAAGGCTATTAATGAGGTACAATAAAAAATGGGGGCACTAACTGCAAGGATGAATGAGGCAGAAGAGAGAATTAGCGATATAGAGGACCAAATGATGGAAAATAAAGAGGCTGAGAAAAAGAGACAGAAACAACTACTGGATCACGAGGGCAGAATTCGAGAGATAAGCGATAGCATAAGAAAAAACAACATTAGAATAATTGGGATCCCAGAAGAAGAAGAAAGAGAGAGGGGGGCAGAAGGTATATTGGAGCAAATTATAGCAGAGAACTTCCCTAATGTGAGGAAGGAAACAAGCATCAAAATCCAGGAGGCACAGAGAACCCCTCTCAAAATCAATAAACATAGGTCAACACACCGACATCTAATAGTAAAATTCACAAGTCTCAGAGACAAAGAGAAAATCTTGAAAGCAGCTCGGGAGAAGAGATATGTGACCTATAATGGTAGAAACATTAGATTGGCAACAGACCTATCCACAGAGACCTGGCAGGCCAGAAAGGACTGGCATGATATCTTCAGAGCACTAAACGAGAAAAATATGCAGCCAAGAATACTATATCCAGCTCGGCTGTCATTGAAAATAGAAGGAGAGATAAAAAGCTTCCAGGACAAACAAAAACTAAAGGAATTTGCAAACACGAAACCAGCCCTCCAAGAAATATTGAAAGGGGTCCTCTAAGCAAAGAGAGAGCCTAAAAGCAGCAAAGACCAGAAAGGAACACAGACAATATACAGTAACACTCACCTTACAGGCAATACAATGGCACTAAATTCCTATCTTTCAATAGTTACCCTGAATGTAAATGGGCTAAATGCCCCAATCAAAAGACACAGGCTATCAGATTGGATAAAAAAAAACAAGACCCATCCATATGCTGTCTGCAGGAAACTCATTGTAGACCCGAAGACACCCCCAGATTGAAAGTGAGGGGGTGGAAAACAATTTACCATGCTAATGGACACCAAAAGAAAGCTGGGGTGGCAATCCTTATATCAGACAAACTAGATTTTAAAACAAAGACTGTAATAAGAGATGAGGAAGGACACTATATCCTACTTAAAGTGTCTATCCAACAAGAAGGTCTAACAATTGTAAATATCTATGCCCCTAACATGGGAGCGGTCAATTATATAAGGCAATTAATAAAAAAAAGCAAAGAAACACATTGACAACAATACAATAATAGTGGGGGACTTTAACACCCCCCTGACTGAAATGGACAGATCATCTAAGCAAAAGATCAACAAGGAAATAAAGACTTTCAATGACACACTGGACCAAATGAACTTCACAGACATATTCAGAACATTCCACCCCAAAGCAACGGAATACACATTCTTCTCTAGTGCCCATGGAACACTCTCCAGAATTGATCACATCCTAGGTCACAAATCAGGTCTCAACCGGTACCAAAAGATTGGGATCATTCCCTGCATATTTTCAGACCACAATGCTTTGAAACTAGAACTCAATCACAAGAGGAATGTCAGAAAGAACTCAAATACATGGAGGCTAAAGAGCATCCTACTAAAGAATGAATGGGTCAACCAGGAAATTAAAGAAGAATTAAAAAAATTCATGGAGACCAATGGAAATGAAAACACAACTGTTCAAAATCTTTGGGATACAGCAAAGGCAGTCCTGAGAGGAAAGTATATAGCAATACAAGCCTTTCTCAAGAAACAAGAAAGGTCTCAAATATACAACCTAACCCTACCCTAAAGGAGCTAGAGAAAAAACAGCAAATCAAGCCTAAACCCAGCAGGTGAAGAGAAATAATAAAGATCAGAGCAGAAATCAATGAACTAGAAACCAAAAGAACAGTAGAACAGATCAACGAAACTAGGAGCTGGTTCTTTGAAAGAATTAACAAGATTGATAAACCCCTGGCCAGACTGATCCAAAAGAAAAGAGAAATGACCCAAATCAACAAAATCATGAATGAAAGAGGAGAGATCACAACCAACACCAAAGAAATACAAACAATTATAAGAACATATTATGAGTAACTATATGCCAGCAAAGTAGATAACCTGGAAGAAATGGATGCATTCCTAGAGAGGTATCAACTACGAAAATTGAACCAGGAAGAAATAGAAAACCTGAACAGACCTATAACCACTAAGGAAATGGAAGCAGTCATCAAAAATCTCCCAACAAAAAAAAAGCCCAGGGCCAGATGGCTTCCCAGGGGAATTCTACCAGACATTTACAGAAGAATTAATACCTATTCTCCTGAAACTGTTCCAAAAAATAGAAATGGAAGGAAAACTTCCAAACTCATTTTATGAGGCCACCATTACCTTGATCCCAAAACCAAACAAAGACCCCTCAAAAAGGAGAATTACAGACCAATATCCTTGATGAACATGGATGCAAAAATTCTCAGCAAAATACTAGCCCATAGGATCCAACAGTACATTAAAAGGATTATTCACCACGACCAAGTGGGATTTATCCCTGGGCTGCAAGGCTGGTTCAACATCCGCAAATCAATCAACGTGATACCATACATTAACAAAAGAAAGAACAAGAATCATATGATCCTCTCAATAGATGCAGAAAAAACATTTGACAAAGTACAGCATCCTCTTTTTTTAATTTTTTAAATTGTTATGTTAATCACCATATATTACATCATTAGTTTTTGATATAGCGTTCCATGATTCATTGTTTGTGCATAACACCCAGTGCTCCACGCAGAATGTGCCCTCTTTAATACCCATCACCAGGCTAACCCATCCCCCCACTCCCCTCCCCTCTAGAACCCTCAGTTTGTTTTTCAGAGTCCATCGTCTCTCATGGTTCATCTCCCCCACTGATTTACAATTTATTCCTAGGTATCTTATGGTTTTCGGTACAGCATCCTTTCTTGATCAAAACTCTTCAGAGTATAGGGATAGAGGATACATACCTCAATATCATAAAAGCCATCTATGAAAAACCTACAGCGAATATCATTCTTGATGGGGAAAAGCTGAGAGCTTTCCCCCTAAGGTCAGGAATGCAGCAGGGATGTCCACTATCACCACTGCTATTCAACGTAGTATTAGAAGTCCTGGCCACAGCAATCAGACAACAAAAAGAAATCAAAGGCATCCAAATCGGCAAAGAGGAAGTCAAACTCTCACCCTTTGCAGATGATATGATACTTTATGTGGAAAACCCAAAAGACTCCACCCCAAAACTGCTAGAACTCATACAGGAATTCAGTAAAGTGGCAGGATATAAAATCAGTGCACAGAAATCAGTGGCATTCCTATACACCAACAACAAGACAGAAGAGAGACAACTCAAGGAGTCGATCCCATTTACAATTGCACCCAAAACCATAAGATACCTAGGAATAAATCTAACCAAAGAGGCAAAGGATCTGTACTCAGAAAACTATAAAATACTCATGAAAGAAATTGAGGAAGACACAAAGAAATGGAAAAATGTTCATGCTCGTGGATTGGGAGAACCAACATTGTGAAGATGTCAATGCTACCTAGAGCAATCTACACATTCAATGCAATCCCCATCAAAATACCATCCACTTTTTTCAAAGAAATGGAACAAATAATCCTAAAATTTTATGGAACCAGAAGAGACCCCGAATAGCCAGAGGAATATTGAAAAAGAAAAGCAAAGCTGGCGGCATCACAATTCCAGACTTCCAGCTCTATTACAAAGCTGTCATCATCAAGACGGTATGGTACTGGCCCAAAAACAGACAGATCGATCAATGGAACAGAATCGAGAGCCCAGAAATGGACCCTCAACTCTATGGTCAACTCATCTTTGACAAAGCAGGAAAGAATGTCCAATGGAAAAAAGACAGTCTCTTCAACAAATGGTGTTGGGAAAATTGGACAGCCACGTGCCGAAAAATGAAACTGGACCATTTCCTTACACCACACACAAAAATAGACTCCAGATGGTTGAAAGACCTAAACGTGAGACAGGAGTCCATCAAAATCCTAAAGGAGAACACAGGTAGCAACCTCTTCGACCTTACCCGCAGCAAACTCTTCGACCTCAGCCACAGCAACCTCTTCGACCTCAGCCGCAGTGACCTCTTCGACCTCAGCCACAGCAATTTCTTCCTAGAAACATCGCCAAAGGCAAGGGAAGCAAGGGCAAAAATGAACTATTGGGATTGCATCAAGATAAAAAGCTTTTGCACAGCAAAAGAAACAGTCCACAAAACCAAAAGACAACCAACAGAATGGGAGAGAATATTTGCAAATGACATATCAGAGAAAGGCCTAGTATCCACAATCTATAAAGAACTTATCAAACTCAACACCCAAAGAACAAATAATCCAATCAAGAAATGGGCAGAAGACATGAACAGACATTTTCCAAAGAAGACATCCATACGGCCAACAGACACATGAAAAAGTGCTCAACATCGCTCGGCATCAGGGAAATCCAAATCAAAACCTCAATGAGATACCACCTCACACCAGTCAGAATGGCTACAATTAACAAGTCAGGAAACGACAGATGTTGGCGGGGATGTGGAGAAAGGGGAACCCTCCTACACTGTTGGTGGGAATGCAAGCTGGTGCAACCACTCTGGAAAACAGTATGGAGGTTCCTCAAACAGTTGAAAATAGAGCTACCATACGATCCAGCAATTGCACTACTGGGTATTTACCACAAAGATGCAAATGTAGGGATCTGAAGGGGTCATGCACCCCAATGTTTATAGCAGCAATGTCCACAATAGCCAAACTGTGGAAAGAGCCACGATGTCCATCGACAGATGAATGGATAAGGAAGATGTGGTATATATACACAATGGAATATTATGCAACCATCAAAAGGAATGAGATCTTGCCATTTGCAACGACGTGGATGGAACTGGAGGGTGTTATGCTGAGTGAAATAAGTCAATCAGAGAAAGACATGTATCATATGACCTCACTGATATGAGGAATTCTTAATCTCAGGAAACAAACTGAGGTTTGCTGGAGTGGTGGGGGGTGGGAGGGATGGGGTGGCTGGGTGATAGACATTGGGGAGGGTATGTGCTATGGTGAGCACTGTGAATTGTGCAAGACTGTTGAATCACAGATCTGTACCTCTGAAACAAATAATGCAATATATGTTAAGAAAAAAAAGAAGAAGATAGCAGGAGGGGAAGAATGAAGGGGAGTAAATCAGAGCGGGAGACAAACAATGAGAGACGATTGACTCTGAAAAACAAACTGAGGGTTCTAGAGGGGAGGGGGGTGGGGGGATGGGTTAGCCTGGTGATGGGTATTAAAGAGGTCATGTTCTGCATGGAGCACTGGGTGTTATACACAAACAATGAATCATGGAACACTACATCAAAAACTAATGATGTAATATACGGTGATTAACATAACAATAAAAAGTTTAAAGAAAGAAAAAAGAAGATTAGTTGGGCCAGGAGGTGGAATGGGATTGATTACAAATGGATGCAAGGGATCTTTCTGGAAATGTTCTAAAACTGGGTCAATGGAAGGGTGGTGGAACAACTCACTGAAAACCATTGACTTGTGCACGTTCAGTGGCTGCCATTTATGTCATGTAAATTATACCTTTAATAACGCTGTTAAAATAAAAATAAAAAAGAGGAAATGAGTTGAAGGAGGGGTTCTCTCAATTATTTTTTTCCCAGTAGGTCTTTGGCTGAAATGCAAATTTAACCACTTCCTCCCCATTGACCAACTCTGAATACTAGTGGGGGCTGGGGGATTTCGAGAGATCTTATCACACCCTCCTTCCGGGACCTTGGGGGCCACGCCTGCGATCCATGCCCAGACCCAAAGAGCCCCCTCAAGGGACCCTTCTCTCAACACAGATCTGTTCCTGAGGGGACTCATGGTCACCCCCACGGACATGGCAGCTCTTTCGTTTCTACTTCCAAAAGCATCTACTTTTTAAACACAAAGGGTTGAGTGGCTCCTGCTGTCCCCCAACCACTCCCCAGGTTAGGGCCTGAGCACTCTCTTGAAAATGTACATTGGATTAAGCCACTCCTCTGATGAAAACCTCAGATGAGTTCCAATATCCCTTGGAACCAAATCTACCTTCCTTGCTGTCCTGTGGGGTCCCACGCAGTGTGTGTGTGTGCGCCTCCTTGTATTCCTTTGCTTGGTTGCTCTGTTCCACCGCACCGTGTCCACGGTCCTGGACCCAGCCCCTTTCCTTCCTGCCTCGGTGCCTTTGTACTTGCAGTGCCTTCTGCCTAAAATGTTTCCGCAATGGCTAGGTCCTTTCTGTCATCCACCGTGCCCCTAAATGTTCCTGCCTTGACCTCTCATCGGTTTTATAGGACACTTAGTACCCTTTGCAATTCGTTTGTCCATTACTTCTTTTTATGTGTCTCTCTCCATCAGAATACAGGCCGCCTGAGGGCTGTCACTTGTGTATATTTCTGTGGGGTACCCCCAGGACATAGCCAAGGGCTCGCTCAGTATTGGTGGTCAGAAGGCTGGGAGGGGAGAGTGGCTGGCCTGCTGGGCGGGTGGATAGAAGGGTGGATGAGTGGATAGGTAGGGCAATGGGTGGGTGGAGGGAACGGTAGGGAGGCAGGCAGGCAAGTGGGAGGGAGGCAGGAGGGATAGAATATCCTCGGGTTAACATACATCCGGAAGCACTGTGGTGAGCAATCAAGAATATGTGCTCGGGAGCCCAAAGTCTGAGTTCAAATCCCAACTCTGCCACTCACCAGCCGTGTGACTTTGGACAAGTCACTTGCCCTCTCTGAGCCTTACTTTCCTTCTCCGTAAAATAGGGATGAGGATGATGATGAGGTTTTTAAAAAAGATTTATTTATTTAGCTAGGCAGAGGGAGAGGGAGAGAGAATCTCAAGCAGACTCCGTGCTCAGCACCCAATGTGGGACTCCATCCTATGACCCTGAGATCATGACCTGAGCCGAAACCAAAAGTCGGATGCTTAACTGACTGCGCCACCCAGGAGCCCCCAATGATGAGTTTTAAGCAAGATGATGTATCTTTAAAGGCCTTAAAAACCCTGGGACAGGGGCGCCCGGCTGGCTTAGCTGGTGGATCATGAGGCTCTTGATCTCAGGGTTGCGGGTTTGAGTCCCATATTGGGTGTAGAGATTACTTAAAAAATAAAATAAAAATTTTTTAAAAAGAAAACAATCCTGACACAGAGTAGTCTCTCAGCAAATATTAGCTCCATTGTACTTTTCCTTTTCTTGATCGTTTAACCACTCAGATTCCTCTGCACAGTATCCTAAAACTTACCCTGAAGATCAAGAGAAAGAAAAGAAAAACAAAAGCTGGCTTCCTCCCGACATTGGTTCTCCAGAGAACATGAGCTATTTCAGCAGTGGGGAAGAGAATTTCTATAGGGCAAACATCCTTCAAACCAGCCACAGGGGAATTTGTACCCAGTTCCTCAAAAACAGCTAGAAAAAAGAAGAAAATAGAAGAAATAAGTAGCAAGATGCTTTCTCTTTTTCTTTGGAGCGGTCATATGGGTTAGCTGCAAATTGCTTCCCAAAAATGAGTCAGATGGGAAGAGATGGCGTGTGCGTTTGAGCCAACTGTGTCATCCCAACAGCACAAAGTAGCCCCCAGCCCCCTTGGTAACATTTTGTCCTGGTTTGGACCCATTTTCACAGCCTGGTGCAGGCTTAGGAATGAGATACACCCAGGATCAAATCTCCACATGTCACTTCTTAGCTTGAAGTCACTTCTTAGCCTCTTACTGATGTTTCACTTCTCTGAGCCTTGTTTTCTCCATTTGTAAAATGGGAATAGTCTTGTTGCCTCACAGGGTTTGTGGGATAAAATGAGATCTGTAGGTGCCTAAAAAATGCAAGATCATAACAGTAGTGATGGTAGTTAACTTCTCTTGCTCTCTCTCTGAGCCTGCTGGGCATGACTTTGTTGAATTTTCTCTCCTGATTTCTTAAACATCTGCTGGAGAGAGACATCTGACCCTTTCATGAGCCCCTCTGGCTTGTGAGCAAGATGAAAACTCTCTTGAGAATGTCTCTTCTCATGTGCTCATTATGGCTGCCCTCTCCCCTTGGCCAGGCATCGCCCGGCTTGACAGATGGGCAAAAAGAGGCATTCAGACAGCTGACGGGAGGTGCCGGAGGAACTGTCTTCTCAAGGGCATGGACACAGGGTCCTGCTCCCTGCAGCCCTGGAGCAGGAAGCTAGATTCAAATGAAATGGGGTCAGAGGAGTCTGGAGGGGGTTCCGAACTCAGACCCTTCCTGGGTCAGGCAGGCAGTGTGCCTGCATGAAGCGTGGGACCTTAGCGAGCCTCTGCCCTGGGCCCTCTCTGTCTTCTCTGTGAGCTGAGAGTTGGACCCTGAGGACCGCCGGGACCCCCCTGGGTCCACTAACACCACCCCTGCACCCCTCTGAGCCTTGGCGTGCACATCTGTGGGAAGCGGTCGCTTGCAGGCCCTGCCTGCCTCTCTCTCCTTGGTCATGACCGTGAAGCCTGGGGGGATGTCAGCCATCCGCAAGAGGCCATATCACCCAGTTGGCCCCAAATGTCTTCCTAGCGGGTGACCTTTGGTGATCAGAGGGCTCTGCCCTAAGGCCTGGCCCCCTCCCACCGCTTTCTCACTCGGCCGGGGAGGGGCCAGCGGCTGTGTGGGCGGGGCCTGCGGGGAGCTGATCACCACATCCTCCTCTTCCTCCCCACCCTGCACACGCGGCCGCGGGGCAGCCACACTCTGACAGACCCACTGGTGCCTCTCTGCCGAGTGACCCACGGGCTCGGGGTCCGACTGTTTGCCGGCTCCTCCCCGAGTGTGACCGACAGCCACACGGCCATCTGTCTGCCTGCCTGTCTGTGTCTCTGGGTGTCTGCCTGGCTGGCCATCTGCCGGTTGGCTTGACTTCCCCTGTCTGTCTGTCTGTCTGTCTGCCTGCCTGCCTGACCAGCCCTTGTCGCCGTGTGTCCCCTCCCTGGTACAGCCGATTGGTCCCTTACCCCAGCCTCTGCCTTCTGTCCGCGTGTGGCCTCCCTGGGATGTGACCGACCATTGTCTTCCCCCCGCCCCCCTCCCCCCAGCTGGCTCCCTCTGTGTGGCCCGCCTGCCTGGAGCCCGGCTGCCATCCATCGGGGTGACAGGTCGTATGCTTGTCTGGTGGGTGACTGGGGCAGGCTGTGGGTTCCCACCCCCTAGCCCTGCCGTTTCCCTCTCTCATCCCCCACCCCCATGCTGAGCCTAGCTGCCGCCCCCTGGGAGCCCACTGGATTGCCCCGAGCACACAGAATGGATTTCTGAGGGAAAAGCTGGAACAGCAGGTAACTCGGCTCCAGCCACTGTTCTCCGTGGGAGAGACACCTTCTCTGCCTGAGGTGGGAGGACACCAAGGGGTTTCTCACCCTCAGCATAGCTGGGACAGTGAGACCAGCAGAGCCGGGGCTGGAGTCTCCTGTTCAGCCCAGCGCAGAATGACCTCAGGATCGTTCTGTCGGTCTGCAGGGGGCCTGGAGGCAGGGCCATGGCTGAGAGGACCCCCTGAGCTGTCTGTGGAAACCAGCCTCCAAAAGGCAGGGGGTGGGGAAGGAAACCTGATCCCAGACCAGACCCGATGCCTCAGTCACCGTGGTTCTGGGCAGCTGAGTAGGGCAGAGTGGGCAGGGGTGAGACGATGAGATGGTGTGGCACTTCTAGGGGGCCCAGTTTTGGGGGAAGGGGCAGAGATTTTGTGCTGGGTTCCGTGTGTTAGCTTTTTTATGTCATCTAACTCCTCAAAACGGGTTGGTGTACCCATTTCATGGAGAAAGAATGGGGGCCGACTCTGAGAGGTAGAGTGATTTTCCCAAGGTGACTCACCAGTGCGTAGTAGGGTGGGCAGGCGACTCGGAGGCTGGCCCTGTCCTCTACACTGTCTCTTCCTCATGAAAGCCCAGGGGATGGGCCCATGGAGGAGAGGGAGGCAAGGGGTCAGGGGGAGGCTGAGCCTGGAAGCATGGGTTGAATTTTGACGTGTGGAAAGGAAGGGAAGGAAGGAGCCGGCAGACACTTTCCCAGCAGAGCAGCTGGGTGAGTAAAAGCCTCCGGTGGGAACCTTGGACCCGTGGAAGGAATGGCCAGTGCTGCCCAGTGGGAGCAGCAGACCCAGGGCAGGGAGCATTAAAAAGTCAGGGGCTGCTCCTGGGAAGACATCTGCATTCCCCTGGGGGAAAGTGTGGGGGTTTTAGAAGCACATGGTGGAGTGGGGAAAACCTGGCGGGTTCAAAAGTCAGCCATGCGACTCCCTAGCTGGGGGGACGTGGGCAAGTCTCTGGGCTTCATCCAGCCTCGTGGAGTCTCAGTTTTCTCATCTGTAAAATGGGGGTGAAGGCAGTTCCATCCTCATGGGGCTAGTTGTGACGATTGGAGGGCATAAAAATATGAAAGCTGGAGGCCTGCCCAGGAAGGCAGCTTGTAACCACAAGGAACCTGAAGCCCATGGCGAGAAGGGCCAGTCTCCAAGAGCAGAAGAGGGTGCAGGGACACATTCGAGAATCTGCAGTCCTGCCTCCCGCAGCCTCCATGGTTCTGGTCCTCCCCGCACCAGGGCTCAGCATGCTGCTGACACCTGAGGGTCTCCCACCATCCTTACAACATCAGCTGAGCCTGGGAGCCTCATTCAGCCCATTCACAGATGAGGAGATTGAGGATCCCAGATCACCTGTGGCCACAAGATGCAGAGCTGGGTTTGGACCCCCAGTCGGCTTGATGGCAGAGCCATACCTGCTGGTCAGGGTAGCATAAAAGCAAGACTCACTGTCTTGAGGGCCATTACCTGCTCCCCTGTGGTGGCCTCAGCAGAGTTCTACTCACTCCACACCTGGCAGGGTGTCTGGGTCCTCACCACTCCACAGGGGAGGGAACTAAGAGCCCTCATGTTGGGAGAACCAAATCCAGGGCCAGTAGAGGTGGGGTGAACAAGACAAAGGCTGAGCCCTGGGCTCCCACCTGCCCAGTGAGGGGTGGGGGTGGGGGTTGGAGACCATAAAGGGCTTGTGGGCAGTGGGTGGGGGCAGATGGAGGATGTGGAAGGGGGGAAGGGCACCAGAGACTTTGGGAGGCACCTCTTTTCTCTCCCTGGCGCCTGATAAATGAATGAATGAAAGGAATCCTTGATTCCAGGGAGGAGAGCCAGTGCCTTCGGAATCCCCACAAGCAGGAGCGATGGCTGGGAGGTTTCTGTGGTCGGGTGGGGGGCTTGGGACCCGGCGTACCAACACACGGCCGATGGCAATTTGGGGCTTTGGAGTCAGCCAGGATGGGATGGAGACCCAGCTCCACCCCATGGTACCTGTGTGACCTTGAATAAGCCACGCAATCTCCCTGAGCCTCACTTTCCCAGTCTGTAACATCCATTTCGGGTGTGTTGGGAGGTTTTATTCTACCCGTGTTTTTGGGGGCACCTGCTGTGCAGCAGGCACTGTCCCAGGTCCTGGGGATTCAGTGGCGCAGACAGACAGGGCCAGCGCCATGAGGAGGGGAAGGGGGCTTAGCCCTGGCTCACAAGAAATAGTAGCAATTACGGTTTACATGAAATGTTGTTGGTAACAGTCGTCTTGTTATTTGCCAAAACACAGGGCATGGTGTCTGGCTCACCCTACGCCCTCAGAAAATGATAGCTCATATGGTGATTCTGCTCTCTCTTTCACAGCTGGGGAAACTGAGGCTCAGAGAAGGGTAGGGTTTTCAGTGTCACCCAGGGAGTCTGTCACAAGAAGAGGGAAGGCAGCTGTGAAGACAGGAGGAAAAAACACT
The DNA here is from genome assembly GCF_037043125.1 of Eumetopias jubatus. NCBI lineage: Eukaryota > Metazoa > Chordata > Mammalia > Carnivora > Otariidae > Eumetopias > Eumetopias jubatus. The sequence continues at coordinate 92,564,748 of NW_028274818.1, forward strand.
TCAAGGAGGAGGGTCTTCTGCCCCCCAGCCCCTTCCTCCCCTGTCTTTGCCCTCTAGTACACGCTGAACTGTGGGGGCAGGCCGGGGGGAGCAGAGAGGGGCCCCACCCCCACCTCTGGCTCACAGGTGCCACCGCCCCCACTCCTTGCCCTGGCGCCTGGCCAAAGGGACTTTTTACGACAGCTCATATGCAAGATCTGAGTAAACCTGGAACTTCTGAAACATCCTGAGAATATTCCCCAGGGTGCAGGCAGGGGCCCCGCTGATGTCCCCCAGTGGCTGGGACACTTGCAGCCTGCTGGTCCCCCTCACCCAGCACCCAGGAAGGGTCCGGCCTCCCGAAATGTCCCCAGGGCAAGCACACCAACCTGGCTCCCTGCTCAGGCCCTGGTGCTTCCTCACTCTGTGTGACCGTAGGCAAGGCGCTGGGCCCCTCTGGGCTTCTCCTTTCCTCATCTGCCAAGAGGGCTTGAGCATGTAGATTGGGACCAAGGCCTGCAGAGCTTCTCCAGTATGAATCCATAACACTCGGCCCACTTTGGCCAGGCTGGTGGGGTCCTGCTGGGCGGGGGAGGGGGAATAGAGGGCAGGCCGCCAGCCCTGTCCCAACCCCCCACCTCGGGGCCGGGGCCACAAGCATCCCTTCTTTCTCTGCCTTCCAACCAGCCCGTCCTGGTCCAGGGGAGAGGGGGCTGGAGGGAGGGGTGGCTAGAGGAGCAGAGAGGGGTTGCACAGTCTGGGCGAGGTTGCCCAGCACGGTGGAGATTGCAGGGCGGGTAGAGAATGCACAGGCAGGGGGCGGTTGCTGGGAGCGGGGCATGCTTATCGGCTAGGGGAGGTTGCACAGGCTGGGAGAAATCCCAGTAGGGAAGGCTTGTTCGGGCTAGGAGAGGCTTCATGGAAAAGAATCCCAGCCCAGCTGGGAGGAAGCAACATATAGACAGGTGTCACAGCCTGAGGTTGGGCTAGGACCTTCCCCTCATGTTCAGCTCCTACTGACTAAGCTATGACCCCAGGGTCCTGGCACACCCGACCTCAGACACCCACAACCCACTCCTTGTTACTGGGAAAATAAAAAACACGTGTAAGAAACAAGTAATGTTCCCCACACACCTGCAGTGTGCCTGCCTCTCACCCCCTCGGCCAGGCCAGGGCACTGCCCCATTCTATAGGTGAGGAAAACTGAGACCCAAACAAAGGGAGAGATATGCCTAAGGGTCCACTATGGGTTAGTGACAGAGCCTCCTTTCTGGTCGAGGGCTACCAATCTGATTCTTCCTCAGCCTGAGCGCTCTGCTTGGCTAAGTTTCTGTGTGACCCTGGGGAACCCACCATCCCTCTCTGAAAGTTCCTTGTTATTAATCTGATAATAGCGGGCATGATTGCTCAGACCCTGGGAGCTGAGGGTGTTGGTTGGGGTGGAGGGAAGTTCCTGGGCACTGTGTGTGATGGAGCTGATGGGGAAACTGAGGTCTCTCGTGGGGGCTACATGCGGGCCTGCTCCATGTATGACTGGACACAGCACTTCTTTTTTTTTTTAAGATCTTATTTATTTATGTATTTATTTTTTGAGAGAGAGAACAAGCAGTGGGGAGGGGCAGAGGGGGAGAGAGAGAGAGAAGCAAACTCCCTGCTGAGCAGGGAGCCCGATGTTGGTCTCAATTCCAGGACCCTGGGACCATGACCCGAGCCGAAGGCAGACGCTTAACCTACTGAGCCACCCAGGCGCCCCAGGACACAGCAATTCTTAGCCTTGTTTGTTCATTCGCCATTCCCCCAGCTACTTGTTGAGGACCTACAGTGCTCCAGGGCCCACTCCACACACTAGGGACACTTCCTTTTGTGAACAAAACTGACAAATTTCCCAGCCTCTGGGAGCTTATGCTCCTTGATGGAGACAGGTCATCAACAAAAACAGAAACACTTACTAAATTAATTCTAATGTCACAACTGCGAGGAAGGAAACAAAGAGATGTGTGGCCCAGAGAATCGCAGGGGACACGTGGTGATTGCCTCTTTGAGGAGGCGACATAGACGTCGAAACCAGGGGACGAGAAAGCAAAGAAGCACGAGGAAAAATGTTCTAGACCAAGGGAATGGCATGTGCAAAGGCCCTGCAGTGAAGGGAGAAAGATGGAGCCCTGGAATTTTTATCCTTATCAAGTAGGTCAAGATCCTCAGTGCACCAAATTTAAGAGAGAGGAGTCAAAAAGAATAACATCGACTTTTGGAGTGTATAGTTTGCATGGGTTTTAACGTTGAGGGTAGACTTCAAAATCCATTATGATCGAAAGCATTCCCTTTCATTTAGTCACTCATGTAACAGAAACTTTGAGCATCTACTGGGTGTCAGGTGCTGGTTAACCACTGGCGATTCAGCAGTAACCAAGAGACACAGAGTCCCCGCCTGGCCGTTGCTCAGAATGTTGCTGAAAACACCCTGAGCAGTGTGCTCTGGTGGAAGACTGGACCCCAGAGGAAAGAGTGACTCATACTCTTTGGAGAGGTTGAAGACTGACAGAGGAGACGTCATTTGAACTGGATTTTGAAGACTGAGTGGGAGGCTGCAGACTACCGCAGACCGTAGAGAGTTTTGGTGGCTGAAAGAGCACGTGCTAAGGTGTGGAAGCAGGGTGAATGGGGATGTTGGGGAAGCTATCAGGCATCTGGTATACCTGGAGTCCAGGATGGATACTGGGGGTCAGACGGAATGTTGGGGAGCAGATCCTGAAATGTCTTGAATGTCAGGCTAAGGAATTTGAGGTTTTCTCTGAAGGGCAACAGGGAGCCACAGAACGACCCAGCTGCAATGAGGACTGGGTTGGAGGTGCCCCAGCTGGATGCTGGAGAGATCAGGGAGGAGAACAGCAGGAGGGCAGGTGGGCAGAAGTCCCTGAAGACCAGGGATAAACGGAGCCCTTTCTTCTGGGTTCCCTTTCGGGAAGTCCCTCAGTCTTGACACTTCCCCTTCTGGCGACCTATTGCCTCCTGTTTCTGGCATGGCTGGGGAGTCCCTCTTCACCCACCTCATTTCTTCTTGGTCCCTGTGGGAAACGGGTCATTTTACTTTTACTGCACTCCAGCCTTACCTTTCACTTTCAAGCCCCAAGCCCTGCCCAAGCCCCACTGGAGATGATGATTGACCTGAGACATTCAGCAATCCTGTTCCTGAATCATGCGTGAGGGAAAGAAGACACGGGGGGTAATCAAAGCGTGAGTTCTTTCCAGTTTGGGGTGTTGTAAATGATGCTGTTGTGAACGTCTCTGCACACATCTGCTTGTGTACAGATGTACATGTTTCTCTTCGATGCATAGCCTGGAAGTGGGATTCTGTTCAGCAGAAGTGTTTCAAAGTGGTCATATCAAATTGCATGCACACCAGAACACTGAGTAGAGATTGAGAGTTTGGGTTACTCTGCATCCTTTACGAGCACTGAATTGTCTGTCTTTTTCATTTTAGCCTTTCTGAGTTGATGTGTGGTGATATCACACAGAGAGTAAATTTGCATTTTCTTGATGAGTCATGTTTTAAGCACCTCTTACTATGCTTATTGGCCATTTGGATGTCTTCTTTGGTGAAATGTCTCTTTAAGGTTTTAGTCCATTTTTTCTTTTTTTTTTTTAAAGATTTTATTTATTTATTTGACAGAGAGAGACAAAGCGAGAGAAGGAACACAAGCAGGGGGAGTGGGAGAGGGAGAAGCAGGCTTCCTGCTGAGCAGGGAGCCCGATGCGGGGCTTGATCCCAGGACCCTGAGATCATGACCTGAGCCGAAGGCAGATGCTTAACGACTGAGCCACCCAGGCGCCCCTGGTCCATTTTTTCAAAATTGAGTTTTGTGTTGTTTATTGTTTTGTAGGAGGTCTTTAGATATGCTGGATATATATATATATATGTTACATAGATCACAGATATGTATAAATTATATGTATAACATATATTTTATAATTTTATACATATTACATATATTATATACAACTATATAAAATACAAGGATTATATATAGTTATATAAAAGAAACATACAGATATAGATTTATAGAAACAGATATAATCTCTTCCCATTTCAGTTTCTTTTCCATTCTCTTAATGAAATCTTTTGGTGGACAAAAATTCTTAATTTTAATGAGGTTCAATCTATCAGTCTTTTTCTTTACAGCTCAAGCTTTCTGTGTACTGTTTAGGAAGTGTTGTCTGCCCTAAGGTCATGAAAATATTATTCTCTGTTTTCTTCTAGAAGCTTTATTGTTTTACCCCTGACATTAGGTCTACAAAATATCTGGTTTGTTTGTATGCATGATGTGAAGTGGCAGGTCAAGATTTATTTTTTCCCATATAAATATCCAATTAATCTACCATCATTTTTTTTAAATCATGCTTTCTCCATGACTTTGCAGTAGTGCCTTTGTTGAAAATCAAGTGACGATAAATGTGAGTCTATTTCTGACCTCAGTTCTTTTCCATTGGTCAGTTTATTTTTCCTTGCAACAATGCCATATTATTTGTCTAAACTCTTCTCAGTTCTTTGCATTTCTATATAAATTTTCACACTAGCTTGTCAATTTCCACCAAAGGAAATCTTGCTGGGGTTTTTCTTGAAACTTGAGATTTCGTTGAAACTTAAGTTTTATTTGGGGAGAACAGACATCTTTAAAATATGAAATTTTCTAATTCATGAACATGTATGTCCCTCTATTTATCTGTCTCTTTAAAAATTTATCTTACTAATATCTTGTAGGTTTCTGTGTAGAGGTCCCGAGTAGAGTTCATTAGAGTATTTGATTTTTTTATGCTAATGCAAATTGTATAATTTTTAAGTTTTCATGTTTGTTCTTGGTATATAGAAATAAAGTAGATTTTCTTCACACTTCACTAACTTTGTTAACACACTTTTTCAAGCTGGAGTTCCAGATATAGGAAGAAATAGCTGCCAAACCCAGGTCACTTCAACTGACCACTAGTTGGGGACTTCCTACTTTTGCTTTTATAATGTTTGCCGACCCCTTCATCTGCTAATCTTATGAGTGCAAGGCAGAGCATCCCAGCCGGGGACTTTATAAACTAGTAAATATTTTTTCCCCTCTTAACAAGTTTTGCTGGGACAATACAGAACAGTACAGTATTGTTAAGTGTATGCGCATTGTTGTACAGCCGATCTCTGAAACTTTTTCACAACTGAAATTGCATACCCATTGAACAACTCCTCATTACCCACCTCCCTCCATCCCCCAAAAACCACCATTCTACTTTCTGTTTCTATGAGTTTGATGACTTCAGATATGTCATGTAAGTGGAATTGTACAGTATTTTTCTTTTAGTGATTGGCTTTTTTCACTTAGCATAAAATCCTCAAAGTTCATTCATGTTGTAGCCTTCTTTCTTTTTAAGGCTAAATAATCTTCCACTGTATGTATGTACCACATTTTCTTCATTCACTGGATGGTGAATTTAGGTTGCTTACACATCTCGACTGATGTGACTAAAGCTGCAATGAACATTGGTGTGCAAATACCTTTGAGATCTTGTTTTCAATTCTTTTGGATATCCACCCAGAAGTGTTATCCAGAAACTGCTGGATAACATGGTACTTCTCTTTAAATTTTTGAGGAACCTCCATACTGTCTCCCGTTGCGTTTGCACCATTTAATAACTCCACAAACAGTGCATAAGGGATACAGTTTTTCCACATTCTCGCCAATACAATATTCATCCTCATAGGTGTGAAGTAACAAATTGTGGTTTTGATTTGCATTTCCCTGATGATTAGTGATGTTGAGCATCTTTTCATACACCTGTTGGCCATTTTCTCAATCTTCTTTGGAGAAATATCTATTCAAGACCTTCACCTATTTTTCTTTTTATTTATTTATTTTAAATTTAAATTTAATTATTAATTAACATATTGTATATTACTAGTTTCAGGGGTAGAGTTTAGTGATTCATCAGTTGCATATAACACCCAGTGCTCATTACATCAAGTGCCCTCCTTAATGCCCATCACCCAGTTACCCCATCTCCCCCACCCACCTCCCCTCCATCAACACTCAGTTGGTTTCCTATAGTTAAGAGCTTCTTGTGGTTTGTCTCCCTCTCTGATTTCATCTTATTTTATTTTTTCCTCCCTTCCTCTATGTTCATCTGTTTTGTTTCTTAAATTCCACATGAGTGAGATCATATGATACTTGTCTTTCTCTGATTGACTTATTTTGCTTAGCATAATACCCTCTAGTTCCATCCACACCGTTGCAAATGGTAAGCGGTCCTTCTTTTTGCTGGCTGAGTAATATTCCATTGTGTGTGTGTGTGTGTGTGTGTGTGTGTGTGTGTGTGTGTGTGTATACCACATTTTCTTTATCCACTCATCTGTCGATGGACATCTGGGCCCTCCTTTACCCATTTTTCAATCAGGCTATTTGTTTTGTTACTGGATTGAAGGAGTTCGTCATATCTTCTGAATATATTCAATATATGATTTTCAAAGATTTTCTATTATTCTGTAGGTTGTCCTTTCACCCTATTGATTGTTTCCTGTGCTGTGCAAAGAATCTTAATGTAGCCCTGTTTGTCTACATTTGCTTTATTGTCTGTGCTTTTGGTGTCATATCCAAGAAAGAATTGCCAAGCCCAATGTTCTGAAGTTTTCCCTTATGTTTTCTTCTGGAAATTTTATAGTTTCAAGTCTTACATTTAGGTCTTTAGTCCATTTTAAGTTAATTTTTGTGTGTGATGTAAGAGTCCATGCTCATTCTTTTGCATGTGCATATCCAGGTTTCCCAGCATCATCTGAAGAGACTGGCCTTCCTTCACTGATGATGTCTGCAAAGATTTACTTCTGGGCTCTCTATTTTGCTCCATTGGTCTCTATGCCTGTTTTTATGTTAATACCTACTTTGTCTGTCTTTACACCAAGATCTATATGTCTGTCTTTATGTCAATGCCTACATAAAATCCGTGATTTTATAGCTTGGTAATATGTTTTGAAATACTGTAGCTTGGTAATATGTTCTGAAATCAGGAAGTGTAAGGCCTGTAGCTTTGTTTCTCATTGTCAAAGATTGTTTTGGTTATTCAGAGTCCTTTGAGATTCCATATGAATATTAGGATTTTTTTTTCCTATTTCTGCAAAAAATGTCATTGGGATCCTGACAGAAACTGCACCGAATCTGTAGATTGCTTTGGACATTTTAATAATATTAAGTCTTCCAAGCCATGAACATGGGATGTCTTTCCATTTACTTGTGCCTTCTTTAATTTCTTTTAGCAATGTTTCATAGTTTTCAGAGTACAAGTCTTTCACTTCAAGTATTTTTTATTCTTTTTGATGCTATTATAAATATTATTTTAATTCCCTTTTGAATTGTTCATTGTTAATGTATAGAAATGCAACTGATTTTTGAGTGTTGGTTTTATATCATTCTACTTTGCTGAATTTGTTTATCAGCCCAATGGCTGTGTGTGTGTGTGTGTGTGTGTAATCTTTAGGGTTTTCTCTATATAAGGTCATGTCAGCTATGAACAGAAATAATTTTACGTCTTCCTGTCCAATTTGACTACCTTTTACTTATTTTTTGTATTGCCTAATTGCTTTGACTAGAGTTGTAGTGCTATGTTAGCTGGAAGTGGTGGGAGTGGGCATTTTTCCTTTGTTCCTGACCTTAAAGAAAAAGCTATCAGTTTTTTACCTTTGAGTAAGGGGTTAGCTGTGGGTTTCTATGTATGACCTTTATAGGGTTAAGGTAATTTCTTTCTATTTCTAGTTTGCTAAATGTCTTTATCATGAAAAGATGGTTAATTTTGTCAAATGCCTTTTCTGCATCAATTGAAATTATCGTGTGTGATTTTTGTCCTTTGCTAGTTAATGTGGTGTATTTTTGGATAGTGAATCATTCTTGCATTCCAGGGACAAATCCCACTTGGTCATGGTGTATAATCATTTTAATGTGCTGTTCAATTCAGTTTGTTAGTATCTTGTCAAGGATTTTTACATCAGTATTCATCAGGGATATTAGTTTGGAGTTTTCTTTGTCTGGTTTTGGTATCAGGATAATCCTGCCCTCATAACATGAGTTTGGAAATGTTCTCTTATCTTCAGTTTTTTGGAAGAGTTTGAGAATGATTGGCATTAATTCTTCTTTAAATGTTTGGTAGAATTCACCAGTGAAGTCATCTGGTCCTGGGCTTTTCTTTGTTGGGAGACTTGATTACTGAATCAATCTGCTCACTATTTATAGGTCTGTTCAGATTTTCTATTTCTTCATAATTCAGTTTTGGTAGGTTGTATGTTTTGAGGTATTTATTCATTTCTTCTACATTATTGAGTTTGTTGGGGTATAATTATTCAGAGCAGTCTCATAATCATTTTTTTTCTGTGACATCAGTTGTAACGTCTTCTCTTCCTTTTCCGACTTTGGCTATTTGAGTCTTCTCTTATTTTTTTAGTCTAGCTAAGAATTTGTCAATTTTGTTGATCCTCAGAAGCACAGTAGATTTTTATATTGGTCTCATATTCAGTGTCCTTGCTTAACAATTATTATTCTAATAGTTTGTTAAGTATCTGGACTATTCTAGGTGCTCAATCCTTATATCATTCCAATCCTTATAAATTTTCTAATCTTTATAAATTTATTTACTTTTCTTGCCTTATTGCATTGACTAAGACCTCCAGTACAAGACACTCTTGTCTTTTTCCTGCCCTCAGGGATATAGTGTTCAGTATTTTACCATTGTGGATAATGTTAGTTGTGCATGTTGTGTGCACCTGTGTGTGTGTGTGCGCTCTTTATCAGATCAAAGAAGAGTCTTTCTATTCCTGTTTTTCTGAGAGTGTTTTAAAAAATCATGAATGGGTATTATAATTCATTAAATGTGTTTTCTGGATCTATTAAATTATCATATAAATTTTCCTTTTTAATTTGTTTATGTGATGAAATAGATTACTGATTTTCAAATGCCAAGCTAACCCTGTATTCCTGAAATAAACCTCATGTGATAATGATGTCTATCTACTTTTGTATATATCATTACATTTGATTTATTATTTTGTTTAGTATTTTTGTATGTATATTAAGAGAAAGATTGACCTATAATTTTACTTTCTTTTAAAGTCAAGTTTTGATGCAAAGTTACATCTTTCATTCCAGTGTTTAGTTCACTTACATTTGATGTGTTTGGGATTAAGTCTACCATCTTGCTATTTGTTTTCCTTTTTCTATTCTTTATTCCTTTTTTCTTCTTTGTTTCATTTTTTAGAAGGATAAAGTTTTAAAAATTATTATTCTGTTTCCTATTATATATATTTTTATAATTCTTTTAGTGCTTATCTTGAAATTACAATGTGCATATTTGATCTTCTTTGAGTCTACCTTATATTGGTACTCTTAGAACTTCCCAGATAATACAGTGACCTTTAACTTTATTCATTCCTTCTTACCTTTGGGGTATCATGGTAATGTATTTTAATTTTGCATACAGTTTAAACTTCATAAGACATTATCATTATTATTTCAAACAATTATTATTCATTTATTTTTATAATATTCTCTATTGCTTTTTATTCCTTCTTACATTACCTTGCTTCCCATCTGGTGTTATTTTTCTTTTGCCCAAAAAACTCACTTTAATATATCTTTTGATGTAGTCTGCTAGTGACAAATTCTCTCAGCTTTTTTTGGGGGGGATCTGAAAAATATCTTTATTTTGCCTTTATTTAAAAATTGTAATTAAGATCTAATTCACACACCATACAATTCACTTTTTAAAAGTGGTTTTTAGTATATTCACAAAGTTGTGTGACCATCACCACTATTAACTGCAGAACATTTTCCTCACTCTAAAAACAAACAAACAAACAAACAACCCTACCCACCATTTCCCCTCCTTGCAAAGCTCCAGTCCCTGACAACCACTAATCTCCTTTCTGTCTCTATGGATCTGCCTATTCTAGAAATTTCATATAAATGGAGTCATACAATATGTAGATTTTGTGTTTGGCTTCTTTATCTTAGCATAAATTTTCAAGATGCATCTGTGTTGAAGCCTATATCCGTATGCTTCACTCATCTGTATGGCTGAATAATATTCTGTTCTATGGATATTTTATGTTTTGTCCATTCAATTGGTGGACATTGGGGCTGCTTCCAGTTTGGAGCTATTATGAATAATGCTGCTATGAATATTCATGTATAGAGTTTTTTTTTTCTTTAATGGACATATGTTTTCAGTTATTTTCACTATATACCTAGGAGTCAAATGGCTTTGTCATGTGGTAACACTATATTAACTTTCTGAGAAACTGCAAAACTATTTCCCTTAGCAAATGCATCATTTTACATTCACATCAGCAATGTATAAGGATTCCAGAACTCTACACCTTCACCCACTTTTTATTTTTATGTTTTTAAAATAGCCATCTAGTGGGTTTGATGTGATCTTTATCTGCATTTCCCTAATCAATATGATGATGAGCATCTTCTCATGTGTTTATTGGTCATTAGTATATCTTCTTTGGAGAAATTTTTATTCAAATATTTTGCACATTTAAAAATCAGGTTGACTTTAAATCTTGAGTTGTAAGAGTTCTTTATATATTCTAATACTAGACCTCTTACAAATATATAATTAAAATATTTTTTCTAATTCTGTATATTGCCTTTTTACTTTCTTGGTAGTGTCTTTTGATGCACAAAAGTTTTAAATTTTGAAATAGTCCAATGGATTTATTTTTTCTTTGGTACTTGTGGTTTTGGTGTCATTTCTAAGAAACTACTGTGTGATACAGGTCACAAGGAGTTATATCTGTATTTTATTTTTAAAGTTTAATATTTCTACCGTTTACAGCCAGGTCTTTGATCCATTTTGAGTTAACTTTTGTATATGGTGTGAGATAGGAGTCCAATTCCATTCTGTTGCATGTGGATATCCACCAATCCAAATGGCATCCCAGCACCATTTGTTTTCAAGACTATTTCCCCCCCATCAAATTATCCTGGCACCATTGTCAAATTTCAATTTAACATAAATGTATAAATTTTGACTTTGAATTTGATTTCACTGATCTATATATAGGTTAGTCTCACACTGTGTTGATTAGTATAGCTTTGTAGTAAAGCTTTGAAATGGAGAAGTCTGAGTCCTTCAACTTTGTTCTTCTTTTTCAAGGTTATTTTGTCTATTCTGGCCCCTTACATCTCCATAAGAGTTTTAGGATCAGCTTTTTAACTTCTGCAAAAGAGCCAGCTGGGCTTTTGATAGGGATCACTTTGAATCTGTAGATCATTTAGGGAAGACATCTTAACAATACTGTCTTCCAATCCATGAACATGGGATAGGCTTCCATTTATTTGGGCCTTCTGTCATTCTTCAGCAATGTTTAGTAGTTCTCAGTGTACATATCTTACCCTTTGTTAAGTTTCTATTTTATTCTTTTTGATATTATTGTAAATGAAATTTCTTTTTTTTAAAGCTGTTTTTAAAGATTTTATTTATTTATTTGACAGAGAGAGAGAGAGAGAGAGCACAAGCAGGGGGAGCGGCAAGCAGAGCAGGCAGAAGGAGAAGCAGTCTCCCCACTGAGCAAGGAGCTGGATGTGGGACTCGATCTCAGGACCCTGGGATCATGACCTGACCTGAAGGCAGACACTTAACCTACTGAGCCACCCAGGCATCCTGAAATTACTTTCTTAAATACATGTTCAGATTGTTCATTACTGTTGTACAGATATAATTGATTTTATATATTGATCATGTATCCTGCAACCTTGCTAAACTCACTTATTAGGCCTAATAGTTCTTGTTTGTTTGTTTGTTTGTTTTGTTTCATTTTGGCTTTTTGGTGTGGATTCTTTAGAATGTGTATACAAGATCATATCATCTGCAAACAGAAATGCTTTACTTCTTCCCTTCCAATCAGAATGACTTTTATTTATTTTTCTTGCTAAATTGTCTTGGCTAGAACCTCCAGTACAGTGTTTAGTAGAAATTATGAGAGTGGACATCCTTGTCTTGTCTATGATCTTAGAGGAAAAGATTTCTGTTTTTCACCATTAGATATAATGTTAACTGTGGAATTTTAGTAGATCTGTTATTCCTATTGAGCTTGTCTTATTTTTTTGAGGGATATTTTTTCTGGATATAAAATTCTAAGTTGGCTTTTAAGTATATATTTTTCTTTAATTTTTAAAATAGTTTTTCTATGATGTGTGTAGGTGTGTGGGTTGTTTGTTTGTTGTTATTGAATTTGTCCTACTCAAGGTTTGTAGGACTTCTTGAATCTGTGGATTAATGTCCTTTCCTAGTTTTGAAAAATTCTTAACCAACATTTCTATTATTGCTTCTGAGTTGTTCTCTCTCCTCTTTCTGTGTTCCAAATACATATATGTTGGACCTTTTCGCAATGTATATCTCTTTTGCTCTTTTCTGTATTTTAAACACTTTTTCCTTTGCATGCTTCAGTCTGAGTATTTTCTATCCCATCTCAGCAATCCTCTCTTCTAATGTTACTAATCTGTTGCTAAATCCATTCATTTCTTATAAATTTCAGTTATATCAATCTGAGTATTTTTTTAATTTTTTATTGTTATGTTAATCACCATATATTACATCATTAGTTTTTGATGTAGTGTTCCATGATTCATTGTTTGTGCATAACACCCAGTGCTCCATGCAGAATGTGCCTTCTTTAATACCCATCACCAGGTTAACCCATCCCCCTAACCTCCTCCCCTCTAAAACCCTCAGTTTGTTTTTCAGAGTCCATCGTCTCTCATGGTTCGTCTCCCCCTCTGACTTACTCCCCTTCATTCTTCCCCTCCTGCTATCTTCTTCTTTTTCGTTTTTCTTAACATATGTTGCATTATTTGTTTCAGAAGTACAGATCTCTGATTCAACAGTCTTGCACAATTCACAGTGCTCACCATAGCACATACCCTACCCAATGTCTATCACCCAGCTGCCCCATCCCTCCAACCCCCCACCACTCCAGCAACCCTCAGTTTGTTTCCTGAGATTAAGAATTCCTCATATCAGTGAGGTCATACGATACATGTCTTTCTCTGATTGACTTATTTCACTCAGCATAACACCCTCCAGTTCCATCCACATCGTTGCAAATGGCAAGATCTCATTCCTTTTGATGGTTGCATAATATTCCATTGTGTATATATACCACCTCTTCTTTATCCATTCATCTGTCGATGGACATCGTGGCTCTTTCCACAGTTTGGCTATTGTGGACATTGCTGCTATAAACATTGGGGTCCACGTACCCCTTCGGATCCCTACATTTGTATCTTTGGGGTAAGTGCCCAGTAATGCAATTGTTGGATTGTATGGTAGCTCTATTTTCAACTGTTTAAGGAACCTCCATACTGTTTTCCAGAGGGGTTGCACCAGCTTGCATTCCCACCAACAGTGTAGGAGGGTTCCCCTTTTTCCACATCCCCGCCAACATCTGTCAATTCCTGACTTGTTAATTGTAGGCATTCTGACTGGTGTGAGGTGGTATCTCATTGAGGTTTTGATTTGGATTTCCCTGATGCCGAGAGATGTTGAGCACTTTTTCATGTGTCTGTGGGCCATTTGGATGTCTTCTTTGGAAAAATGTCTGTTCATGTCTTCTGCCCATTTCTGGATTGGATTACTTGTTCTTTGGGTATTGAGTTTGATAAGTTCTTTATAGATTTTGGATACTAACCCTTTATCTGATATGTCATTTGCAAATATTTTCTCCCATTCTGTCGGTTGTCTTTTGGTTTTGTGGACTGTTTCTGTTGCTGGGCAAAGCTTTTTATCTTGATGAAATCCCAACAGTTCATTTTTGCCCTTGCTTCCCTTGCCTTTGGCAACGTTTCTAGGAAGAAGTTGCTGCGGCTGAGGTCGAAGAGGTTGCTACCTGTGTTCTCCTTTAGGATTTTGATGGACTCCTGTCTCACGTTTAGGTCTTTCAACCATTTGGAGTCTATTTTTGTGTGTGGTGTAAGGAAATGGTCCAGTTTCATTCTTCGGCACGTGGCTGTCCAATTTTCCCAACACCATTTGTTGAAGAGACTGTCTTTTTTCCATTGGACATTCTTTCCTGCTTTATCAAAGATGAGTTGACCATAGAGTTGAGGGTCCATTTCTGGGCTCTCGATTCTGTTCCATTGATCGATCTGTCTGTTTTTGTGCCAGTACCATACCGTCTTGATGATGACAGCTTTGTAATAGAGCTGGAAGTCTGGAATTGTGATGCCGCCAGCTTTGCTTTTCTTTTTCAATATTCCTCTGGCTATTCGGGGTCTCTTCTGGTTCCATACAAATTTTAGGATTATTTGTTCCATTTCTTTGAAAAAAAGTGGATGGTATTTTGATGGAGATTGCATTGAATGTGTAGATTGCTCTAGGTAGCATTGACGTCTTCACAATGTTGGTTCTCCCAATCCACGAGCATGGAACATTTTTCCATTTCTTTGTGTCTTCCTCAATTTCTTTCATGAGTATTTTATAGTTTTCTGAGTACAGATCCTTTGCCTCTTTGGTTAGATTTATTCCTAGGTATCTTATGGTTTTGGGTGCAATTGTAAATGGGATCGACTCCTTGATTTGTCTCTCTTCTGTGTTGTTGGTGTATAGGAATGCCACTGATTTCTGTGCACTGATTTTATATCCTGCCACTTTACTGAATTCCTGTACGAGTTCTAGCTGTTTTGGGGTGGAGTCTTTTGGGTTTTCCACATACAGTATCACATCATCTGCAAAGAGTGAGAATTTGACTTCCTCTTGGCCGATTTGGATGCCTTTGATTTCTTTTTGTTGTCTGATTGCTGTGGCTAGGACTTCTAATACTATGTTGAATAGCAGTGGTGATTGTGGACATCCCTGCCGCGTTCCTGACCTTAGGGGAAAAGCTCTCAGCTTTTCCCCATTGAGAATGATATTCGCTGTAGGTTTTTCATAGAAGGCTTTTATGATATTGAGGTATGTACCCTCTATCCCTATACTTTGAAGAGTTTTGATCAAGAAAGGATGCTGTACTTTGTCAAATGCTTTTTCTGCATCTATTGAGAGGATCATATGATTCTTGTTCTTTCTTTTGTTAATGTATTGTATCACGTTGATTGATTTGTGGATGTTGAACCAGCCTTGCAGCCCAGGGATAAATCCCACTTGGTCGTGGTGAATAATCCTTTTAATGTACTGTTGGACCCTATTGGCTAGTATTTTGGTGAGAATTTTTGCATCCATGTTCATCAAGGATATTGGTCTGTAATTCTCCTTTTTGATGGGGTCCTTGTCTGGTTTTGGGATCAAGGTAATGGTGGCCTCATAAAATGAGTTTGGAAGTTTTCCTTCCATTTCTATTTTTTGGAACAGTTTCAGGAGAATAGGTATTAATTCTTCTGTAAATGTTTGGTAGAATTCCCCTGGGAAACCATCTGGCCCTGGGCTTTTGTTTGTGGGGAGATTTTTGATGACTGCTTCCATTTCCTTAGTGGTTATAGGTCTGTTCAGGTTTTCTATTTCTTCCTGGTTCAATTTTGGTAGTTGATACATCTCTAGAAATGCATCCATTTCTTCCAGGTTATCTACTTTGCTGGCATAGAGTTGCTCATAATATGTTCTTATAATTGTTTGTATTTCTTTGGTGTTGGTTGTGATCTCTCCTCTTTCATTCATGATTTTGTTGATTTGGGTCATTTCTCTTTTCTTTTGGATAAGTCTGGCCAGGGGTTTATCAATCTTGTTAATTCTTTCAAAGAACCAGCTCCTAGTTTCGTTGATCTGTTCTTTCTACTGTTCTTTTGGTTTCTAGTTCATTGATTTCTGCTCTGATCTTTATTATTTCTCTTCACCTGCTGGGTTTAGGCTTGATTTGCTGTTTTTTCTCTAGCTCCTTTAGGGTAGGGTTAGGCTGTGTATTTGAGACCTTTCTTGTTTCTTGAGAAAGGCTTGTATTGCTATATACTTTCCTCTCAGGACTGCCTTTGCTGTATCCCAAAGATTTTGAACAGTTGTGTTTTCATTTCCATTGGTCTCCATGAATTTTTTTAATTCTTCTTTAATTTCCTGGTTGACCCATTCATTCTTTAGTAGGATGCTCTTTAGCCTCCATGTATTTGAGTTCTTTCTGACATTCCTCTTGTGATTGAGTTCTAGTTTCAAAGCATTGTGGTCTGAAAATATGCAGGGAATGATCCCAATCTTTTGGTACCAGTTGAGACCTGATTTGTGACCTAGGATGTGATCAATTCTGGAGAGTGTTCCATGGGCACTAGAGAAGAATGTGTATTCCGTTGCTTTGGGGTGGAATGTTCTGAATATGTCTGTGAAGTCCATTTGGTCCAGTGTGTCATTGAAAGTCTTTATTTCCTTGTTGATCTTTTGCTTAGATGATCTGTCCATTTCAGTCAGGGGGGTGTTAAAGTCCCCCACTATTATTGTATTGTTGTCAATGTGTTTCTTTGCTTTTTTTATTAATTGCCTTATATAATTGACCGCTCCCATGTTAGGGGCATAGATATTTACAATTGTTAGACCTTCTTGTTGGATAGACCCTTTAAGTAGGATATAGTGTCCTTCCTCATCTCTTATTACAGTCTTTGTTTTAAAATCTAGTTTGTCTGATATAAGGATTGCCACCCCAGCTTTCTTTTGGTGTCCATTAGCATGGTAAATGGTTTTCCACCCCCTCACTTTCAATCTGGGGGTGTCTTCGGGTCTACAATGAGTTTCCTGCAGACAGCATATGGATGGGTCTTGTTTTTTTTTATCCAATCTGATAGCCTGTGTCTTTTGATTGGGGCATTTAGCCCATTTACATTCAGGGTAACTATTGAAAGATAGGAATTTAGTGCCATTGTATTGCCTGTAAGGTGAGTGTTACTGTATATTGTCTGTGTTCCTTTCTGGTCTTTGCTGCTTTTAGGCTCTCTCTTTGCTTAGAGGACCCCTTTCAATATTTCTTGGAGGGCTGGTTTCGTGTTTGCAAATTCCTTTAGTTTTTGTTTGTCCTGGAAGCTTTTTATCTCTCCATTTTCAATGACAGCCTAGCTGGATATAGTATTCTTGGCTGCATATTTTTCTCGTTTAGTGCTCTGAAGATATCTTGCCAGTCCTTTCTGGCCTGCCAGGTCTCTGTGGATAGATCTGTTGCCAGTCTAATATTTCTACCATTGTAGGTTACATATCTATTCTCCCGGGCTGCTTTCAGGATTTTCTCTTCATCTCTGAGACTCGTAAGTTTTACTATTAGATGTCGGTGTGTTGACCTATTTTTATTGATTTTGAGAGGGGTTCTCTGTGCCTCCTGGATTTTGATGCCTGTTTCCTTCCTCACATTAGGGAAGTTCTCTGCTATAATTTGCTCCAATATACCTTCTGCCCCCCTCTCTCTTTCTTCTTCTTCTGGGATCCCAATTATTCTAATGTTGTTTCATCTTATCGTATCGCTTATCTCTCGAATTCTGCCCTCGTGATCCAGTAGTTGTTTCTCTCTCTTTTTCTCAGCCTCTTTATTTTCCATCATTTGGTCTTCTATATCACTGATTCTCTCTTCTGCCTCATTTATCCTAGCAGTTAGTGCCCCCATTTTTGATTGCACCTCATCAATAGCCTTTTTGATTTCGACTTGGTTAGATTTTAGTTCTTTTATTTCTCCAGAAAGGGTTTCTCTAATAACTTCCACGCTTTTTTCAAGCCCAGCTAGTATCTTTAAAGTCATGATTCTGAACTCTAGGTCCGACATTGCACTAATGTCTGTATTGAGTAGGTCCCTGGCTGACGGTACTACCTCTTGTTCTTTTTGCTGAGGTGATTTTTTTCGTGTTGTCATTTGTCCAGAGGAGAATAGATGAATGAGAGAACAAAATGCGAACAGGTTAACAACGTCCCAGCAAATATAGTGTATACAAATCAAAAAAGACCTGAAACCAGGGGAAAAGAAAGGGAAAGAAAGAAAAAAGAAAGAGGGAAAAAAAAAGAAAAAAAGATAAAAACAAAAACAGAACAATACAAAAAAGCAGAATATGATCAAAAATGATCAGACTAGTGCATAGATCAGTGCCACACACTAGATTTTGGGCGTATTTTGGTCTGTTAGAAAAAAGTGCCTTCTAAAATTTTAAAGGAAGAAAGACATATATGTACAAAATAAGGGTTGATACAATGAAGGGATGGAAGATGACTGTAAAGATGAAAATTATAAAAGATTTTATAAAAGGAATTGATAAGATAAGTTGTTTGAAAAAAGAAAGAAGAAGATTTAAGAAAAAAAAAGAAAAAAGGGAGAGAATGTGATCAGGCAGGAGACTAGAACAAAGCCATACACTAGTGATTTAGGGTATATTTTGATCTGTTAGAAGAAACTGTATCTCAAAATTTTAAAGAGAGAACAACTTATATATATATATGCCAAAAATAAGGGTAACTACTATGAAGGGATAAAATATGACGCTAAAAATGAAAAATAAAAAATGTTTTTTTTCAGAAAGGGATTGATAAGATGTTGGTTGAAAAGGGGAAAAAGAAAAATTAAAAAAAAACAGTTAAAAAAATTAACTTTGATGAACTAATGAATCATGGTAAAAAAAAGCCATGAATTCTATGTGCAGTATTCCCCTAGCGCTGGAGTTCTCCCGTTTCTCCTTGATCGGTAAACTTGGTCTTGGCTTGCTGGCTGTTCAAGCTGATCTTCTGGGGGAGGGGCCTGTTGCCGTGGTTTCCAAATGTCTTTGCCGGAGGCTGAATTGCCCTGCCCTTGTCGGTCTGGGCTAAGCAAGCTGCTCGGGTTTGCTCTCAGGAGCTTTTGTTCCCTGCAAGCTCTCGGTACAGCTTTGGAGGACGAGGGCGAAAATGGTGGCCTCCCAATCTCCACCTGGAGGAGCTGAGAACACGGGGCCCCGCTCCTCGGTGCGCCCCCAGAGAAAAGCATTCACTCCCGTCTCCCCGGTCTCCGGATGCACTCCGTGCTCACCCGGCCTGTGACCGAGCGTTTCTATCTCTGGCCCCCGACCCCATGTGGAGTCTCCAAACCCAGGAGATCCCTGCGGTGCGCTCCCGCGCCGCTCCTCCCGGGGGAGAAAGGGGAGTCTCCCCGGCTCTGCAGCTTGTTGGGTCCCTGCTGGAGGAGCAGTGGCCCTACTGGGCCGCAGATCACAGTTTAGGGCCACCCCGAGCTGAGAGCCCGCGCCTCGGCCCCGTCTCTGCAGCCGGCTTCCCCGCTCAGATACCTGGGAGCTCTGCCGCACTCAGGCACCCCCGGTCTTTCTGTGACCCCGAGGGTCCTGAGACCACACTGTCCCGTGAGGGTTCCACCCCCGCTTAGCCACTGGAGCGACGTCCCTCAGCGGAGCCGACTTCTAAAAGTTCCGATTTTGTGCTCCGTGGCTCTATCACTTGCCAGAAGCTGCCGACGGAGGCCCCCTCCCCCGCCATCTATCCTCCCGAATATCGCCTCGGATTCACTTCTCCGCACGTCCTACCTTCCAGTAAGTGGTCGCTTCTCTGTTCAGAGAGTTGTTGCTACTCTCCTCTTCGATCTCCTGTTGAGTTCGTAGGTGTTCAGAATGGTTTGATCCCTATTCAGCTGAATTCCTGAGACCAGACGAAATCTAGGTCTCCTACTCCTCCGCCATCTTGCTCCGCCCCCCCAATCTGAGTATTTTCTATCCCAGCTCAGCAATCCTCTCTTCTAATGTTACTAATCTGTTGCTAAATCCATTCATTTCTTGTAAATTTCAATTATTGAATTTTTTAGTACTAGGGTTTCTACTTTTAAATAAATTCCATATTTCTGGTGAAATTTTTCAACATACTCATTTGAGTATTTTTAAATCATGTTAGATAATGCCACTTTCTGAATCACCCATGTGTCTGTTTTCCTCTTGGTTTTTGGTCATTTGGTACTGTTTCCAGGTTTGGCTTGTCAATTTGTTTGAATGCTGGACATTGTGCATGAAAAATACAGAGGCTTTTGGTGAAGCTGACTTTTTCCAGATAGGTTCAAATTTTCTTCTAGCAGACATATTGCATATAGGCGAATCATCTTGCTGCAGTTATGGCTAAACTGGTTCTGAGTTTTCCTTATTCCCAAGGTATATCCTTTCCTGAATAACTGGGTATTTACCAGGGCCCATCTTCTTTGCCAGGGCTTGAACTCAATTCTTCCCTCACTGTTGTAAAACTACAAAATCTCTTTCTTGGTTTTTAAGCTCATTGCCAGATTCTTTCTGCTAGGTTTCTTGGTATGAAACGTATTTGCAATGACTTGACACATGATTTGAGGGGAAATTGCATGCAAAATTTCAGTACATTTTCTTCTCTGTGGAACCCTGGCCTCTCAAGTACCATCTAACTTCATTGCTCTCTCGCATCCTCTATTTTTTTTTCCTGGTTCATAGTTGTTCTCAACTACTAGTTGGGGGTTCAGTCTGATACCAGCTACTCCACCATAGCCAGAAGTGGAAGTCCCCCTTACATTTTATTTTAGAAACATAAGATTAACTGACATTTAAAATTTTATGAAATAGTTTGGTCATACAAAAAGATATATTAATATAATCAACACTCATAGTAGCTTTGCTCAGTTTCACCAAACTGTTGAGAACCCTGACTACTCCTCCAATCACATCCCCTCCTTTTTTACTCTATTCAAAATTTTGATTTTTTTTAATCATCCCCTTAAATTTCTCTATACTTCCAGGACACGTGTATGTTCACCTAAACAATATAGAGAGCTATTTTACACAGTGTTAAGTGTGACATAGATGATATTACTATGTATGTGTTCTTATTTTATTTTATTTTATTTTCACTATGCATTTTGTTTGTGAGAGTCATTTGCTTTGCTGTGTGAAATTATGATTCATTTTCACATTGAGTGATTACACCACAATTGATTTTTCCATTCTCTTGTTGATGGATATTTAGGTTGTTTCCAATTCTCACTATTAAAATCAATGCTGCTATAAACATTTCAGGGTATGATTCTTGTACATACATGCCAGGGTTTCATCAGTGGTGTACAGAGGAGTAAAATGGCTGGGTCTTAATGCAAACACCTGCTCAAGTTTATTATACCATGCCAAACTATTTTCCAGACCACTAATTTACATTTCCACTAGCCATGAATCAGAGTTCCCATTACACCATGTCCTCAGCAACATGTGATGTTGCCAGACTTTTAGTTTTTGCCAATCGAGTAAAATTAATATGGCATGTCATTGTGGTTTTAATTTGCATTTCTTTGTTGGCTGTGAATTAAGCACTTTGTGCTCTCCGGAGCACCTACTTCAATCTGGCTTCCTACCTCCAAGCTTCTTCACTTCCCTAGAATCTCCTGAAATTTGGCTTTTAGTCTGAACTAACACAACCCCTGAAATCATTTCTTGGCACTGGAGCCTGGCAGATAAACACCTCTCCCCAGCCCCATTCCATCCAGGACTGTGCTGGAGTGCTTCACGTGCAGTGATGTATTTAGTGCTTCCAACAAACCTGCAGCAAAGAGTCATGACCCCCACTGTATAGATGAGAACACAGAGAATCAGAGGGGTTAGGAACTTGCCCAAGGACACACAGCTGGGAGCTGGCAGACTCTAAGTCGGGTGCTCTTCACTCCTTATAGGAGACTGCAGAGGTAGGTCGTGCCACAGGGGGTCCCACAGCAGGAAGGCCCTTAGGATACCCTCTGCCCTTCACTCAGAAAGCACACGTGGTGGTTTGGTGTGCACCTGGGAAGAAAGTACTATTGCCCTCTGGAGTCAGCCTGAGTGTGAAGCCCGACAAAGGGACAAATTCGGGGCAGGGAGAACAATGGGACGGGGAGGAGTTCCGACTCAGTGCCTTTACCATTCAAGCCTGCTCTTCCCCGAATTGAGTGGCTGATTGTAGACAGTGTTCAATATCTCTGCACCCCCTAATGAAAGAGTTAGACCTTTTTAAATCTTCTTTCAGTCCTCTGATGCCAAGTGAGAATCTCAGTTTGGTGGTAGTTTGCCTTAAACAACCTGATACTCTTTAATCCCCCTTTTAAATGAAGGCAATCTGGATTTCCCAACTTCTCAGTTTTAAGCGGGAGATAGCATCTCACTCACATTCGATTACTGTCTTTTGTTTGCCTCCTATTTAGTTTTATGGTTAATGGATCGTTTTGTTTAAGAAACACATAACATCTACAATTATGTGGGGCACTGCTCCCAATGTTTTACAAATACTAATTTTTACTTCTCCCATGGACCCCCCCAAGGTGGGCACTGTTCCTAGTATGTCCATTTTACAGATGAGGACTCTGAGGCCCAGGAAGTTTAAGTAAACTTCCCCGAGGTCCCGCAGCCTGTAAATGGCAGTGCTGGGATTTGAGCTGAAGCAGGCTGGTCCGGAGTCTGCGTTTTAACCACCGTAGTACACACAGTCTCTCCATTTCATACTAGTTCCCTGTTGACTGTAGGGATATATTTTCTTTTGAGACATGTTTATTGGAGTAAACATGGGAGGCAAGGTAAAGATAAATAGCAAGTAGATAATAGCACCGGTGAAAACCTTGAAAGCCGTAAGTGGCAGGAGTTCTGGAACATTCCAACATGGCTTCATGGATGCAAGGGCAGAGCAAGGGGGCCGTGAAGACTGAGTTTAGATGTATGGGAGGCGGGGAGGTGTTCACCAGGAGAAGACTCAGCACAGGAATTTGCCTCATGCAAAGGCAAAGAGGCATGACGGGGCCTCAGGTGCTAGGGGGAGGCTGAGTAATTCAGAGTAGCTGGCCAGTAACTGCAAGAACCCAGCACCCTTGTATAGCACTTTCCGGTTCACAGAGCACTGTCACATCTGCTTTCCACTGACCCTTCTTAACTGCCAGGTGCAGTGGGCATGATTGTCCCCATTTTAGAGATGATAACCAGGGTCAGAGAAATACCAGAAAAAAAAAATTTTGTTATTTTTTGCTCCAAGTTACTCTGGCTTCCAATTCTGGGCCCTTTGCTCTATTCCACTGTATCAGGTATCTTTGGTAGCAAGCAACAGAAACATAATTCACACGACTGAGCAAAATAAGGTGGGTGGTTTTGGGGGGGCGGGGTTTATGTAAAGGAAAAGTCCAAGTGAGTGGACATTAGATACGGCTGGATCCAGGTCCTCAAATAATGCCGTGGGGACTCTGGGTCCGTATTTCTCAGCTTTTGAGAAAATTTCAGGCAGGCTCTCCCTAAGAAGTGACAAAGATGGCTGCCATCTTCCAGCAGGGAGCCAAGAAAGTACCTCTTTACTAGAGTTCTAGGAAAATCCCCAGACTGCTCTCATTCTCCTTGCTTGGGTTGGTGTCCATCCCTGATCCATTCAGTGAGGCGAGGCAGATGGGGTGCTGTGCTGGCCAGGTCTGGGGCGGGTGCCCACCTGTGGAGCAGGGGTTCCGGTCTTCTCCACGCAGACCACACAGGGACAGCTCCAGTTTGAGAAGCTCTTAATAAGGGAGGAAGAGATGCCAGGCAGACGGAGGCAGCAGGTGCCTCCCTTCCATCCCCAGGCACCTGTGTGTCCTATGTGCAGAGCTGAGGCATTTGGAGGGATGGAGAGCCTTGAATCTGGGCAAGGGAGTCGGTGCTTTATCCTGGGGTCCAGATGGAGCCTCTGGGGAGCCTGACACAGATGGAGCTATGCCAGGCCTGGTACTGGGGTCAGAGGTGTGGACCTGCCAGTGAGGGGCATAGAGGAACCCCACCTCCCATGATGGGTAAGTGTGATAAGAGGGCTCCGGCAGGCCTTGGGCCAGGCAAGACCAGTGTTCCTTAAAGCAGATTTAAAAGGTTGTGGCCCCAACATTATTTTATTTTAATAGCGATGTTATTCATTTTAAGATGTACTGGAGAAAAAATATACAGTTATGAATATCATTGCTTAGGATGAGGCTGGAGTTGGATTTTTTAAATGAGCTCATTTATACAAAACATTAAATAAATGGTAGCACACATGATCTACAAATATGGCCAACATTTTGAAAGTGACAAATTTAGGGACCTCTTGGCTAGATCATTCTGGGGCCCCTCTACTTCTGATGCTCTAAATTCTCTATCCATCACAGCTGTTTGTTGAGTGTTTATGTGTCAGGGGCCATGCCCAGGGTTTTCTGCAAAATGCTTCCTTGAACTCTTACAAGAATCTGGGAGGCAAGCTTTACTTTCTCTACAGGGCTCAGAGAGGGGGAGTGACCAGCCCAGAGCAACACAGCTGGTGACCTGACCTTTCAGGGTGCTTTGCCACTGTTTGCTGGGTGACTTGTTAGGGAACTCAGAGGGAGCTCTCAGGGGGGCTAGAGTAGGGTCTGAGGGAACCCAGGGAAGGGGGGGGGTCTTCCCATTGTGGGCTCAGGGATGGTGTCTGGAAGAAGCCATGCCTGCAACTTGGTTCCTGCATGGGGCATCCCTCTAGGCTCCAGTTCGTGTTACAATCCTGTAACCAGTCTGGGTGGGGCTCGTGGGCCTGGGCAGGTGGATGCCCCCTTACCCACCCAGCCTCTGGCTGGCACCTCCCCAAGCAGACATAGAGCTGGGGTGCTGTGGGCATTGCCGGCCTGGGGGGTCACTCCTTTGCCGAAGGCACCAGCGTCTGCTCCCCCTGGGGAGGCCCATGCTATTCTTCAAAGAGGCATCTCCTGCATCTCATCCAGATCAGGGAGTCAGGCTCACTTCCATGGGGTCCGGCCTGGGTTCTCCGGATGCTTTCCAGTGCACTCGCTGACCTGGGCTCTGTGACTGAGTAAGGAGCCTTGTTATCGGGCTAACCTTACCTTAGGTATCCAGTAGGGGTCTTCTTTGTGGGATAACTTTGGATCTGTTATTCAGTAAGAAGCCAGTCTATCGGGCTAACGTCAACAAGGGTGTTTTGTGGAAAGAAGGACTCCAGATTTCTGCTTGTCGTAAATACTGCTTTCCAACCAACTTCCCCTCCCCACCTCCCTGCCTCCCTGCCTCTCTTTCAGATGGATAAATGCCCACATTTACTCTCATGCATAGCACTACATCCTTAGGCTTCCAGGGGCAGGAGAGCTACTAGCTGGGAGCCTCCCTCTTTCAATTCACCTCTCAGGGGCGCCTGGGTGGTTCCGTCGTTAAGAGTCTGCCTTCGGCTCAGGTCATGATCCCAGGGTCCTGGGATCGAGCCCCGCATCGGGCTCCCTGCTCGGCGGGAGGCCTGCTTCTCCCTCTCCCACTCCCCCTGCTTGTGTTCCCTCTCTCGCTGTGTCTCTGTCAAATAAATAAATAAAATCTTTAAAAAAATAAAATAAAATAAATTCACCTCTCATTTGGGACTGTGTTAGGGGACAGGAAGAAGGTGGGAGAAACTGGGTCCAAGGGGCGAGTCAGCCCCTTCTAAGGGGCAGGAATCCTTGGGACCCTCCACGGGCTTCTCCAACTCTTATTTTTCTAAGAATCTGAGGCAAGTCTTCCAAGGGAGGGAGAGGACCAGAGGGAGGCTGTTCAGGGTCCCTTGGTCCCCAGGCCCGGGTACACCCTCTCACTCTAAGTCTCTTCCAGGATCCTGAGAGTCAGCATGCCGTGTGGCTCAGCGGCCGCTCTGTTCCTGCTGATGCTCCAGGGTGGTGAGTAGCTGCCCCAAGGTCTGTGCGTGGGGAGGGCCCGACTGGCCCATAGGCTCCAGGGCACAGCTAGAGGCTACAAGCCGGGGTCCGTGGCATCTGCTCACTTGGGCTAGCCTAGCCAGCTCTCTGTCAACTAGAACCTGTCCCTCCAGAGAGCCCCATGGCTCATGTGAATCCCACGGGGACCAGACCACCAGCTGAGGTCTTCATATCCCACGGCAGGGACGAGAAACTTGATTCTCTGTTTCCACAGCTCCCTGCCTTGGGTGGCTCCCAACCCTCAGAGGGAGGAAGTCCTGCCTTTGGTCTAACCTCAATTTCTCTTTGTGCAATGACTCTCCTAGGAGATGTTTATCAACAATCACAGAGTCGTCAGCAGGCACTGATGGTCCCCAGCCGGGGGTGGGCAGGAGGAAGGGAGGTGGAGAAAGGGAGGGGGAAGAGAGGTAGCCAAACCTTGGAAGGCACCCCCAGGGGGCCAGAGGATGTTGCAGTCAGAGGGAGAGAAGTTAGTGACCGGAGCTGGGAAAGGCCAGGAGTTAGACTTGGGCTCAGAGATCCGGGAGGCCTTCCCAGAGGAGGCGGGGAGGCAGCATACAGGCTTAAATAGGGGTTGGAGGCAGGGGTCCCTCAGCCTCTGCTCTGCTGATTCTGCATTTCTCTCTGGTTTTTACCGAAAGACCCAGAGCCTCAAATAGCTTCTTCAGGAAACAGATGTCTGGCTCTTTTATTTTCCCCTTCTGAGTGACCAGCACTCTGTCCTGGGTCACCCGCCAGGGCACCACGCACGTCCCGTGAGCACAAATAAGCCCCTGCTGCACCCGCATATCCTCCCCGCCCTCCAAGCGGCCAGTGTCCCCAGCTTACCACGGGGGACTCAGAGCAGTCGTGAGTCATGCGTCCACTGTTCCGGCCTCTCACGGCCTCCTGCATTCTCTGACAACCCTGGACGAGGGAGGCCCTGGGGCCGTCTGCCCGGGGGCTGGGCTGCGGACCAGGGGACTGGGTCCTTCGTGCCACATCCACGCTAGCTCAGGGGCTGCTGTCCCCTTCCCAGTTCAAGACTGGGACTAACTGTGTCAAGCCCTTGGTGACCTTGAGCCTAGCTAGGAACAGTAGCTCCTCCCCCAAGTTCTAGAACCCAGAGCTAGAAGAACCAGGGTATAAACTGGGAGAATACATAGCCACATGGTGGTTCCCGCAGCCCCGGGCTTGGCCCCACCAAAATCAGTCCTCTTTTCTCCACCAAGTGTCTTCACCGGCATCCCTGTGCCCACCGGCATCCCTGTGCTCCTCCCCAGGGGAAGGCTCCTCTTAGCACAGGACTCACTGCCACAGCTCAGATCCCTTGGTGGTGGCTGCTGGGAGACCTGTGTTGAGGGGGATTCTGAGGGTCGCCCGAGGGAGAGAGTGCCATGATCGATTAGTAATGTCTGCTCCGTGTGCAACAATAGCACAGATGAGACTTTTCTTTCCTGGGTGAGAGTCTGAGCAGCCCAGACCTAGAGAGACAGGAGGTGTGGTCCAGTCTCAGAGTCTCTGGGTCCTTGGCTATAAAATGGCAATGGCAGCTGGCTAAGGGTGCTTCCAACAACGGTCTTCTTGGCTCCGAATCCAGCTTCTGACCTAAAATGAAGGCCAGGAAGGGAACATACCACCACCCCTTGGGTCTTCATTAGTTGAGGAAAAATAGGAAAGAGCCACTAAGAATGAATCCACTTAAAAAGGGGAACGAATTTCTGGTAAATAGTTGGAGGGTAGGCGGAGGAGAAATAGCAGTGTTGATACTTAATCTTACAGAACAAAACTCAGCTCAAACTTACTATATTTATTTTGTTGCAAATTTAGATTATGGTTGCACGGAAACTTAGATTATGGTTGCACCTATAATTTTAGAACAAAGGGGAGCAATTAACGTTGGGGGTGGGAGAGCATGAAGTCTCCCAACAAAACGGCCTGAGTGAGCAGTGCTTGTGTCACTTGGCGGCAGTGGTCGTGGTGGTGGTTTGGCCAGTAGGCTAATACGGACATTCTGCCAAAAGTTTTCGAGGACTTCTTGGTTTGGGATGTTTTCCTCCTCCCTTGACGTACTTCCAGCCTCCCTGAGGTCTGTGTCCCAGCTGCTTTGAGTCACTATGATTCACATTCAGAGCATCCTGTCTCCATAGCCAGCCTCGAAACTCGGGGGTCACACAAAGAATACTCAGGTGGCAGGGACATCCTTCCCCAAGCCCATATCTTAGTGTCCCTGTGCGTTGCCATATTTGTCCTGGCCCTGGGGACCCGTGCCTCCACTCAGCCTCCAGCCCTTGAGGGGGCGAAGGGGGGAGGCACCACGCAACCTCCGGCCAGCCTTCCCCCCCACCACGACAGCCTCTATCTCCCCTAATCTTCCAGCCTGGGGTTGCCTAGACCTCGTCTGCTACACTGATTACTTACAAAGAGTCACCTGCACCCTGGAGACAAGGACCCTCCACCCCAGCACGCTCACCCTCACCTGGTAAGTGGCCGGACCTCAGCAGCCCTGGGGATGCTACTCAGGGTAAGCCACTGGAGGGCTGGGGTGAAGTAGGGCTGCTGGGGACCACAGACCAAGGGGACCTACTATGTGCCCTGCAGATAGTTTAACAATCAACAGAATAGACCCACTTCCTGAGGGTTCTCTCAGCAAGTTCACCAACAGCATTTGGTTTTGCCCCAAGAAAGATGGTTCATTAGCGGGGAATTGCCTGGCCCACCTTACAGACGGCCACACGGGGCTCATGGGGCTCGTCCAGAGCGTGCAGCTGAGAGGCCATGGGGCGGTTCCGTCCGCCCCCAAAGGTCATAGTCTCTTGCCCACACAGCCCTAACTGTGTGTGTGTGTGTGTGTGTGTGTGTGTGTGTGTGTGTTTTAAGGATTTACTTATTCATTTTAGAGAGGAGGGGAGAGAGGGGCAGAGGGAGAGAACCCCAAGCAGACTCGGTGCTGAGCACAGAGCCCAAACCGGGGCTCGATCCCACGACCCGAAGATCATGGCCTGAGCCAAAACCAAGAGTCGGTGAATGGTGGAGCTGGGATTCAAAACAGGCAGCCTGATTCCAAAATCCATGGGCTCCTATTAGTCCACATTGTTAAAGAACAGTGAGGGGAGGCTTGACTCAAGACCACCGCCAGAGACACAGGGACCCTGCATGGGGCTTTGCAGTGGGGGGAGAGATCAGGTTCAACCCCAAATACAAGGAAAAGGGGGGATTTAGAGCCAAGGAGCAGGGTGGGGTTAGTGGATGGAAAATTACCAAGAGGACACGTCAAGGGGAAAGGGGGTGGGTTCTGGCTACATGATGTCACAGGGTTCTTGCTGACGGCAGCCCAGGCTGGTCAGACATCACTCGGGGGATGAGGCGGAGGACAGGAGAGATGACACAGAAGCCCAAAGGTCAGGGCCTCATCGAAGAGAGTGCTCAGAGGAGCCTGAACAGAGCTTGCTCAAGGAGAGAATCTTTGTTCATAAGCTGCTCAGGATTAAGAAAATCTGTCATCCTCAATTCATTCATACATTCATTCATCCAGAACACATTTACTGACCTCCTGCTAGACATTTGCAGGCACTGGGGGTTCAGCAGAGCCCAAGATCGAGGAGGTCCCAGAAGTTCTGCAGCAGGGTGTGTCTGGGGAAATAGACAATAAACACATAAGCAACCATCAGGAAGCTTTCTGATGACAGTGAGTGCTAGAAAGAACAGGAACCAGGGCCACGGGGTCCAGAGAGAGTGACATGGGGGCGGGCAGTCAGGGCAGGCTTCTGGTTGGGAAGGAGGCAGCCATAAGCTGGGGATGGAGCATTCCAGGCAGAGGGCACTGCCTGTGCAAAGGCCCTGAGGTGGGGAAGAGCTGGTGAGTTTGAGGAATAGTGAGGAAGTCAGTGTGGCCAGAGTGGAATGAGTCAGTGTGAGGGAGAATACAAGCAGGGGTGAGGGGGAGGCTGAGGCCAGATTGCCCTGTATGGGTGGTGAGAAGTCACCGGAGGATTTTAGGCATGGGAGCGACAGGGTTTTTTTTAAAGGCCCCCCTGGCTCCTGTGTAAGAGACTTGCATTGACTGAGCAGAAGTTTCCATTCTAACAAATATTTAGCAGAGAACAGTCTGCACATCCATACTGGCCTTGAAGGGTAGTCATGTTCAGAGCCTGAAAGTGTAGGTAGGGAAATAAATATCTGCTGAACTCCTACACATACTTCAAAACCCATCACTTAATGCCTAGTGGGAGTAAAAAGGCCAGAGCAGTGCTCCCAAACCCATACCAACAGCCTCCCTGGAATTTCAGCCAGAGTGGGGGATGAGGTTCATTTGGCTCTTACCTTGACCTTCAGCCCAGGTATTCACTGGGTATTCCATGGATGTTGGGTGGAAGGAGGGCAGGAAGGAGACTTGAGGTGCTTAGCATCCTTCCTATGGGACCGTGATCCAGCTGATGGGATTGACAGGGACAGACTTAGGCTCAGCCTAGGCAAGAATGGCCCAAATTTCCAAAGTTGCGAGTTGTTGCCCTTTGTGAGGTGGTGAGTTCCTTGTTCCTTGGAGGCACACAAGCCAAGCCTGGACGCCACCCATCAGGGATGCTTCGGGGGAGGGAACACCTTCCCTGGGAAAGTGTTGGTGGACCAGGTGACCACCCCCCAGCCTCACCTCAAGTCCCCCCCAGCCCCGAGCTTCTGGCCATGTGCACAGAGCCCCACCGGCCTTCAGGCATGACTGGCTGCTCTGTCCTTGAAGGCAGGACCCATATGGGGACCTGGAGGACGAGGTGACCTCCTGCAGCCTCCACCGGTCCGCCCGCAATGCCACGCACGCCGAGTACACGTGCCACATGGATGTGTTTCACTTCATGGCCGACGACATTTTCAGTGTCAACGTCACAGACCAGTCTGGCAGGTCCTCCCAGGAGTGCGGCTCCTTCGTCCTGGCTAAGAGCAGTGAGTATCCCTGGGGACCCCAGAGCAGAGGAGAACCCAGGCCGGGGCTGAGCCCCATGCCCCGCGGACCGGTTCGCCACCATCATCAAAACTGACCTGTCCTGGGAGCTCATTTCTCCTTCGAGTTTGTTTCATAGGAGCGCGACCAAGGCATGATGGGTTGATACCTAGGTTTGGGCCTTAACCAAAGAGAGGCAGCTGAGGCCTGAAACGGAGCTGGACCGGGGCCCAGGACCTGCCCCTCTGTGACCCCGGACTGGCTCACTGTTTGTAGAGTGAGGGCCCTTCTGGGCTTCTGCCCCCATTTTGAGGCAAGCGGGGGAGGCTGTGTCACAGGAGAAAGGTTTCGCTGAGACTTCTCCTGTTTATTAGCTCCAGTGAGGCCCAGAGTTTCCCTCCACCCTGGAGGAAGGGAGGAAGCCTGGCTGGGGAAATCAGTTGTTTCTATGGGCCCAGAACCAGGGCAGGGCAGGGAAGGGCACAGGAGGTAAGTGTGAGTGAGTGTGTGTGTGCCCCCAAAGGGGAGCGTCCAGGGAGTGGGTGAGAGGCCCGTGCCCAGAGGCATGTAAGTGGACCTCGAAGAGAGGCCTGCCCTTGGGGAGGCTCAGCCCCTGCAGCCTGGTAGCGTATCCCCAGATTCCCAGCAGTGGGGCAAGAAGATAAGAGGACGTCTGTCATTCACACTCTGGGGGTCCAGGTTTGTGCCACTTTGCACACAGAGGGCATGCGCAAAGCTTCACATATACGCAGACACATCCAGACTCACACACATGCACCCACACACTCTAAATACCCCCTCAGATACACAGATGTCTTACCAACAACTCCTGGCCTGGACAGCTTGGACAGATGATGCTCACGCTCTCTCTCAGACACATGCTGATGCGTGCACACACATGCACACACATGCTCACTTGGCCATCTGGACCCAGGCATGGCAAGCTTATGGAGCAGGGCCACCTTCCTGCCTCTGGGGGAGCTGGGACAGGCAGCATCTCCACCCCTTCCCTGCAAAGCAGAGTGCAAGGCAGAGAAGGAGCTGCTTTGCCTTGCAGGGGGCTCCAAGTCACAGTTCCCTCCGACCCCTCCCTCCTGCCCTCCCTGCCAGGGTCTGAGGCCCACCTATGCCCAGATGTGGCAGAAGGTGGCATTTGGCTCCCCGCCCACTCCGGCACCTTCCTCCTCCTGGGCACCGGGCTCCGAAAACATCCAAGTCCCTCCCTCAATCAGTCCACACCACCCAGCCCAGGCCACACAGGGAAGTGGAGAGCTCCACCCAGCCTGGGGAAGACGGAAAAGGGTTTAAGAATAAGTCCAGTCCAAACAGACCCATGGCTCAAAGACAGAAAAGCCCTCGATGGGGCCCTGGGAATGTGCACCTTCTCCCAACTCTGGCAGAGAAGTAAGCAGCTTTAGAGTTCCTTTTAGCAACCCCTGAAAGCTTCATTTGTTGATTTAATAAGTATTTCTCCAGGGCTTCTGGTGCACCTGCTCTGTCCTGGGAGCCATGGGCACAGTGTTGACCCAGGAGAACAAAACCCTGGCCCCAAGCAGCTCAGATCCCAGAGAAGGGGCAGATGGTGAACAGGATTATACAGGGAAATGCAGAAAATGTTAGATGTTGGCAAATAAGGTGGAAGAAGAAGAGAAGAAAGGAGCCGGGGGATAGGAGCTTCTGGCTTCTCTCTCGGAAGGGACCTCCTTCTGCTACTGAGTTTGGTCCCCGAGAATTGTCACCCCATGAAAGAGGAGCTGGTACTCTTTCACAAGAGAAGAAACGAAGGCATCTAACTGTGTTGTATCCCGCTCACGTTCATGAAACAAACTTGGGATGGAGCAGAATGGGAGGCCCGGCTTTGACCCTTGCCTGGGAGGCACCCAGGAGGGTGTGGTGCTGTGACTCAGGCCTCTGCACTTGCACTTTCCAGAAGTCTCGGAACGCAGGGCCACTGAGGAGGGTCAGACTGCTCTGCAGACAGCCCTGCAGGAGCTCAGTACTCTTCGCTTTCACCATTAGCATTAACGAATATTAATGCTAGTTCATTAGCATTAATGCTAATCAGAGTCTTTGGCTTCTCTGGGAAGCTACAGCTAAAAGAAAATGATGTCATCATTTAGAATAGAAACGCAGAACCAGTACCTCTGGCCCACACGTCCCTTAGCAAGTTTTTGGATTAGGAGCTAACTTTATTCTTTTTTCAAGATTTTTAATTTATATATTTGAGAGAGCGTGTGCATGCATGAGAGAGATTGAGAGAGAGAGGCATGGGCGGGGGCGGGGGTGTATGGGGGAGGGGCAGAGGCTGGGGAAAGGGGAGAAGCAGACTCCCCACCGAGCAGAGAGCCAGACAGTGGGCTCTATCCCAGGACACGAGGATCATGACCTGAGCCAAAGGCAGACACTTAACCGACTGAGCCACCCAGGCGCCCGGATTAGTAACGAACTTTAATGTTGGAGAGAGCTTTCCCCCATGTGGGATTCCAGGCTGTTCTCCGGCCACCCTGGTCTGCAGTCCTGCCCAGCCTGAGTGTGGCATCCTGCTTACATGTCCTCAGACCCCAAACCTGCTTTGCCCACTTCTGTTACCCTCCTCCCCCTGCAGCTGCAACTCCACTGTGGTCTGAACTTCTCATTTCTCGGATGCACAAACTGAGGCCCGGAGACAGGGGCTGCCTCGCCCAGAGTCACATGGGGGTACGGATCCCGACCCCACCACCAACACCGGGTCGGGCGTAGAGAACTTCCTGCCACCACATTCTTCTCAGCTGCGGCCCGATCTCACCCCTTTCTTATCTTTCTGGCTTTTCCCTTCAAGTCAAGCCGTCCCCCCCTTTCAACGTGACCGTGACCTTCTCGGGGCATTATAACATCTCCTGGAGCTCCAGTTATGATTTCTTCGCGCTGAAGGGCAAGCTGCAGTATGAGCTGCGATACAGGAAGCAGGGAGGCCCCTGGGCTCTGGTGAGGCTCACAGACACTTGGGGGAAGGAGGGAGGGGGGGCGCCGTGCTGAGCATCCAGGGCACGCTGGTGGTAGGGAGGGGGTTCTGAGCGACAGGTGAGCTGGTGACTCACAGCCAAGAATGGAACCAAGGACCCACCGAGGCTGCAAGCTCCCCCTTCTGCCCTCCCACCGCGTGCTGTCTCCCCTCATTTCTCCTTGGGGTGGGAGGCCCCTGAAAATTCTTCCTTCATGCCCCTGGTTCCTCGATCAGCATGCCAGAGAGGAAGAGGGTAACACATCCTCAGGTTTCCTCCCGGAGTCTAGTAGAGTCACAGCCGAGGAAGTTTCAGAAATGGGGCCATCTGGAGCCTTCCCTGCTTGGCTTGGAATGGCCACAGGTGAAGAGCTCCAGAAGTTTCAATAACAAAGAAAGTCCAGTGTTAGAGGGACCGTTGTTTCCAAGGTGAAGGCTTCTAGAACTATCCTTGTTTAGAGCATTGGAGATTCCCAAAGGGCCCACTATTCAGAACAGTCACGGCTGAAGCCTTCTAGAATGATCCATCCTTCAGAGAGGTCCCAGTTGAAGAATTCCGTACATGTGGTTGTTTGGAATGTCCCCCGTGGAAGGCTTCCAGAGATATCCACTGCTGAGAAGCCTGTGGTCCAAGACTTGCAGAAATGCCCGCTGTTGAGAAGGTCCACTGTGGAACAATTCCAAAAATGACCACTGTCTGGAAGGCTGCTGGTTAAAGATTCTGGTTAAAGAGGGGCCACTGCTACTCCTGGGCCAGTCCCAGGCCTCGCAGGGAGGGTCCCCCTGCCAGGACTGTGAGGGGAGAGCTGGGGTCAGAGAGAAACAAGGTCTAGGCAGTGCCCGTGGCTCCGTGCCGCCCCCACTGAAGTGGACGGGAAGCAAGCTGAGCCTGGTCTTGTGGAGGGAGCGGGGCCTTTGCAGGAGACGCTCAGCGCCTCTCGGGGCAGCTGGGAAAGGGTGCTTCTGCTGGAGGCCGGGGCTGGCCTGGCTGAGCTTGACCCGGTGCATCCTCCCTGGGTGCTGGCAGGGTCCGAGGAGAAAGCTGATCTCGGTGGACTTGAGGAGCGTCTCTCTCCTTCCCTTGGAGTTCCAGAGTGACTCGAGCTATGAGCTGCAGATCCGCGCAGGGCCCCAGCCCGGCTCCTCCTTCCAGGGGACCTGGAGCGAGTGGAGTGACCCGGTCACCTTTCACACCCAGCCGGAAGGTAGGGGTGACTCCTGGCAGGGCGCTCGGTGCTCTTCATAACTCCCTGAAGTGGGAATTATTATCCCCATTTTGCAGATGGGAACACAGAGGCCCAGCGAGATGAAGTCTTGCCTGGGGTGGGGGTGGGAGCAGGATCCCAGACCGCCCCACTTCCGGGCTCCCGCGGCCTTCCCATGCCCTCCACACCAGCCCAGACCCATTGCCCCCCACACCCGCCCCACGTGGCCTCTGGGAGAGGTGGGTTCCACTTTACCCAGTGTCTGCTTCCTTCACAGAGATAAAGGGAGGCTGGCACACTTACCTGCTCTATCTCCTCCTTGTCATCATACTCCCCATCCTGGTCTTCTTAGGCCTGAAGATCCACCTGCCTTGGAGGTGAGGCCAGGGATTCAGGGAGGCAGGGGGAGGGGGTCGGCCTGGGCCACAGCCCCTCTATAACCACCCAGGGTTGGGGGACGCAGCCTGTCATTGCGACAGTGGTCATGACAATGACGGTGGTGAGAAACAGCTCCTGTTCACTGGGCACTGTGCGCGTCCACCTCACCTTCACCTTCAGGCCTTAGGAGCTTGCCATTCGGGACTTACCTCCCCTGGACAAATGGGGCAAAAGCAAGGATGCACAGAGCTAGCAAGCAACTTGCCCAAAGCTGCACAGCTCTGAGGTGGAGTCTGCCCCTGTGCTCATGACAGTGACCTAGGCTGTGATCTTGTCCGATGACGTTTACGCTTTGCATCCCCGGGGGGCACGCAGGGCCCCCAGGTCGGGGGGAGGGAATAATCCACCACCCCCTTCCTTTCTGCTCCAACCAGGGTTTGCTGAGCCCTGGGCAAGGGTGGGGGGGATCCGCACACCCAGCTCAATGTGTTCATCTGCATCCAGAGGCTTTGACAGAGATGGAGGCAGAGAAGCTGGAGGGGGAGAGAGCGCGATGCGAATAATAATGATCACGGAGCGCTCTCTGGGTGCTGGGGTGCCGGGGCTCCCCACACCCCTGTGGAACCGGCCCCTTGCTCATCCCTGTTGGTGGAGGAGCAAGCTGAGGCTCAGAAGGGGCGTCATTTGCCCGGCACAGAATAGACAGCCAAGCGCTTAAACTCCGGGCACCTGCATGAGACTTGCTGCCCCCATTTTACAGATGCGGAAGTTGAGGCCCGGAGTAGAGAGGTGGAAGGGAGGTGCGTTGAGTGTGCTTTGGGAGGAGCTGAGTGTCCTGCAGGACAAAGTTGGGGAGCCCCTGAGCGGGAGGCCAGGCTGCCCTCTGGGGAATGGTGAGGGCTCACCTCATCTCTGCCCTCCCAGGCTGTGGAAGAAGGTGTGGGGGCAGGTGCCCAACCCACAGAAGTTCTTCCAGCCCCTCTATGTGGGCCACAGTGGAGACTTCAAGGTGAGTGCCCTCCAGCCCGTGACAAGCCCTGCGGAGCCTCTTACCCTCTGGGAGCTTACCTCCACCCGCACCCCAGGACCCCAGCTCCACCCTGCAGGCCCAGAGCGCCCGGGGCCCCAGCCAGGCCCCGATCTCCACATCTGCAGAGTGCAGGAAATAATTCGGGTGGGGCGGAACTGGTATAACAATGACACAAAATCGGGTAGCATCTCCCAATCCAGGAGCCAGGCTGGGGGAGGGGGCGAGCCCAGTGGTTCCTTGAGTCACAAACTGGTCTCCTGCTTCTTTGTCAGAAGCCCTTGAAACGGAGCAGGTTCTGGGAAGGGTCTGGCCCCACCTGCCAAATACACCAACCCCCTGCCAAGCCCCAACCACCTGTCACCCGCCGGCGCCCACGGGTTGTCTGTGCCCATTTACCGCTCAACACCCACCCTGTGTGGGAGGCCCCGCCGCAGAGAGGATGTGGTGACTTGGGGGGGGGGCAGCCCGCCCACTCCCGCTGAGCCTGGATGTCAGGAAACGTGGACCAGAGCATTGGCTGAGCTCCTGCTCTCTGCCTGGCGCTGCACTGAGCGCCCTCTGCCCCCTGCCCCTTCCATCCTGACTGTGGCCCTTGGGGGGCCGGTGCTCCATCGTCCACAGGGCACCCCTGGGAGACCAAGCCTCCGAGTGGGGAAGTGGCTTTCGTGAGGCAGGGGAGCAGCATGGACTCCCACCCGCACCCCCGGGGGGAGAGAAACCTTCCTCCTTCCTCTGCACCTTCCCTGAAGTTCAGATACCACACCTATTCAGTGTTTACTCCCCTGATACTCACATGTGCCCCGCCCTCTGCGAGGAACATCCAAGATGTGAATGCATCGACTCCTCACCACAGTTCTGTGCAGTGGGTGCTACTGGCAGATGGGGGGCCTCACCCGGGACCTGAGATGTTTTCTGAGTCAGCATCCTCAAAACTGGGAGATTCTGGTTCTCAGGGGTTTTCACTGCTGCTCGGATGGAGACCCTATGTCATGAGTGGGACCCCAGGCCAGTGAGGGCGGGGTGGGGGATGCTCAAAGCTTGGGGGCGCTGCTTTGGTCCGTCATCGTCCCACATCCCTTACCCACCAAGCACACAGAGGCCTTTCCCAGGGGCTTGTCACTGATTCCCTCCACGTGTTCATTTAGTTAATACACATTTATTGGGCACCGACTGTATGCGAGGCAGTGTGTGAGCCTCCGGGAATACAGCTGGGACCAGAAGAATCGAGGCGTCTGCCCTGGCCAAGTGTCCACTCCAGTGGGGACACCAACAGGAGAATGTTCGTTTTCAAGAAGCATCCCGGAGGAAATGAAACAGGGGACCGGGTGGCAGCTCTGTCGCCCAGACCTCAGGCCCTCCTGCCCCCATGTCCCTACAACTCAGCAATCTTGGCCCCTGCTACCCAGGCCACCGAGCACTGATTGTCTGGCAGGCTACTGAGGGCAGTGGCTCCCTCCTGCAGGTGGGGAAACTGAGGCCCAGGGAGGAAGCGACAGTGGTGAGGAGCGTCCCTGGATAGGGGTGCACCATGGCTCCGACCCGTGGCGATCTCTCTATCCTCTCGTGTCTCTGTTTCTTGCTGCCTCTGTCTGGTCTCTACGTCTGTCTGTCCCTACCCTCTTTGCCCCCGTCCTGTCATGACCGTCCCCCTTTTCTCTCTCACAGAAATGGGTGGGTGCACCCTTCACTGCCTCCAGCCTGGAGCTGGGACCCTGGAGCCCCGAGGTGCTTTCATCCCTGGAGATGTTCAACCTTTGCCCACCACAGAGTGCCACCAAGGGGCCGCAGCCCATGCCTCTGCCCGAGCCCACCGACCTGGTGGAAGCCGACGAGGGGCCTGAGCCCGACTCCTGCGGCCCGGCCCCCGCCACCGCAGGCAGCTTGGGTGGCTCGGCTTATAGCCAGGAGAGGGACCAACCGTACAGTGTACTGTCCATCGACACGGTGACCGTAGCAGACATGGAGGGGCCATGTGCCTGGTCCTGCACCTGTGGGGATGACGGCTACCCAGCCCTGAACTTGGACGCCAGCCTGGAGCCCGGCTCAGGCACCGAGGACCCGCTCTTAGACACCGGGACCACAGTCCTCTCCTGTGGCTGCGTCTCGACTGGTGGCCTTGCCGGGCCGGGAGGCCCTCCTGGCAGCCTCCTTGACCGGCTAAAGCTGCCCCTTGAAGATGAGGCAGGTTGGACCCCAGGCCCGCCGTGGAGTGGCGGGCCCCCCGGAGGGGCATCTGACAGCGAAGCGGGCTCGCCTCCCGCCGGCCTGGACATGGACACTTTTGATAGTGGCTTCGCGGGCTCTGACTGCGGCAGCCCTGTGGAGTGTGACTTTACCAGCCCCCGAGACGAGGGGCCCCCCAGGAGCTACCTCCGCCAGTGGGTGATCATGGCCCCGCCACCCGAGGGACCCGAGCCCCAGGCCAGCCAGTGAGGCTGACCGGCCGTCCAGAGCCATTCGGCCCGAGCCAGAGCTGGGCTCGCCTGGGCCATGGGGTAAAGTGGCCTGTGACCTTTGGGTCCCCAGATGGGGCCCCTGAGCCTGGTTGACGCCTGGCGTGCATGTGTGGCCCCAGGAGCGCATGGGTGTGTCCGTGTGTGGGAGCAGGTGCCCGTGGGCGCGGAGGAAAGACGCACATGTGTCTGGGACTGTGTGCACACGATGACAGCCTCCCTCCTTTCTGGACGTGGGGCGGCCCCCCACGGACCCTGCCCTGCGGGGCCTGCCTCCAGGAACCGTGAGAAGTCCCTACTGTTCCTTTTCATGTCTCCGGGGGACAGGAAGGGGATGGAGTGAGCCCATGGGGACCCTGGCTGTGGGAAGGTTTGTGGGGGCCTGTGGACCGAGGTCTGCATCCCAGCTGTGATGCCCCTGAGCTGTGCCACTTTGGGCAAGCCGCTTCCCCTTTCTGGGCTGGCTACTGGGGGGGGGTCCCACAGGTGGCATGGCCCCCCTCGGGGAGAAATCGGTGAGGTCACCCACTGTACAGGCTGCAGCAGAGCAGACCCTCAATAAATTCAGCTTCCTTCCTTCAGGGGCCCAGATCAAGCTTGTGCTGGTGGTGGGCGGGGGTGAGAAAGCAGCCACAGTGTGGGGCTGTCCTGCCCACAGAGGGGCACTTGGGGGTGGTTTCAGGCTTCAAGTCAGCCTGTCCCTTAGAAACAGCCCCCACCGGCCAAGATTTGCTGGCTTCTGCTGCCCACTCAGTTATTCCCCTTATGCTCCCAAGAAATATTTATCAGTCACGAGTATGTGTGCCGGGTTCTGGGGTACGCGGTGGGGGGGCTCCTTCGGCACTTGTGGTGGAGGAGGGGCAGACAGGCAGTGATGACGCAGCCCTCCACTCCTCCGGCATCTTGTTTGCTCATCCCCGGGAATCAGGGGGGAGTCAAGGTCTTGTTGACGATTTCTCAGAGACCCGTTCAAAATGCGAATTGAGACGCTAAGAAAATCCATCTTGGCCACATTTGAAGGCACCTTACTGAGCATCAGTGCCACAGACTGCATGCAGCTCATGCTTTAACAAACCAAACCAAAACCAGAAACAGCAAACAAGACCATAGGTTGTTTTCTTAGTCGGGGTGCTCACCTTTAGAGGCGTCTTTTTCGAGCC
Organism: Eumetopias jubatus; assembly: GCF_037043125.1. Taxonomy (NCBI): domain Eukaryota; kingdom Metazoa; phylum Chordata; class Mammalia; order Carnivora; family Otariidae; genus Eumetopias; species Eumetopias jubatus. The sequence continues at coordinate 92,604,469 of NW_028274818.1, forward strand.
CGCCAAGCAGGGTTTGGGAGGCCGAGAGTCTGATTCAGCAGGCCAGCTGGCTCCCAGAGCCCGGGGACATCCCTGCCCCAGCCTGGAACTGCCCAGGGCCCTCGTTCTCCCAGGAGGCCGGGCTGCTGGGCGGAACCCAAAGGGGAAAAGCTCTGGTTTGTCTGTCCTCTTGGATGAGCCTGAGCTACCTGTTGGTGGGAGTCAGTCCTGCAGAAAGCCTCACCGTGATTCATCTGTAACATGGGGTGGTTGGGGGGGGTGAGTCCCCGAGAGAGTCCTGGGTGCTTGAAAGTTCTAGAACATCAATGGTTTCAACCATGGGGCTATTGACCTGGGATCAAAGTGAGGCTCAGTTGGGAGCTCAAGTCCGACACTGGAGCTCCTGCACAAGTGAGCAGCCCTCACCATCCCCCACTGTCACCCCCCGGGGACACTTGGGCCAGGTGTGCTGTGGTTTCACATCCTCCTGCGGCCAGCGAGTTCTAGGGGCCACCCTGAGCCGCCGGCTCCCCGGGGGAGGCAGCAAAGCTCTCCTGCACACAGAGCTCTGGGCTGGGGGCCAGGGCTGGGGCTTGGTCAGGGGCTCTAGCCTGAGCCAGGCGTGGCTCCTCACCGACTCTGTCTCTGAAGGGGACTCAGCTGGTAAGCGGGCTGCAAAGAGGAGGCAGGAGCTGGTCCTCCTGGGAGGGTGGGTTAGCAGGAGGTGGGTGGGTGGGTGATGAGGGACCAGTAGGTACACTGGCAGGTGGACGGACAGACAGATGAAGGGATGGTGAAAGGCTAGAAGGAAGAACGCTGATGGACAGGTGGAAACAGATGCTAGAGACCAGGATCGTAAGTCAAATATAAGGCCCGCGAGAGCAACAACTTCCTCTGTTTTGTTCCCTGCCCTACCTGTAGCCTGGCACATAGGCACTCAAAAAAGCCCGATTTGTAGGGTGTCGTGTGTGCTTTATTCACATGGTGTAGACGCTTCCACCATGGCCAATTTCAAGCTACCAACCTGACAACCCCAAGTGGGATTGGGAAGAGATGTGTGTCATCAACCCTCCTAGGTGGCCCGAGCCAGCCCCAGCACCCCACTGACGGGAGCCCCGGGGGGCATCGGGAGGGGCTGGAGGGCTTCAAGGGGGAGGTGGTGGTTGTTGGACTTTGACAAATGGATAGGACTTGTTAGATGCACCGGCTTTTCTGGCAGAAGGAAGAGCTTGAGCAAGGGCCTGGAGGTGTGACGGAGCCCTGAGCACCAGGAGGTGGGGAAGATGGCTCCTCGTCACCCAGAGTCTGGGCCACAATTGCCAATGACTCTCTTAAGAGAGTCAGGAGGATTGATAGCAACACCCCGTGCACGGAAGCCACGCTCTGCTCCTGGGCCAGCCCTTTTCCATCTGCGGGGTTGGAGAGGGCAGGGCTATCCATGTGACGAATGAAGTGAAGGTGCACAATGGGCCAGAGGCTTGCTGGCCTGAGGTCACACACTGGATTCAAGATCACAGTCAGAACTCAAACTCTGGTCTCCTGACCCCAAATGCAGCTCTTCTTCCCCTTATTCAGCTGGGAGGGACCTAGGTCAAGAGGGAACACCTGTGGGGTGCCTGTTGCTTCTGTTCATGCAGCGTCCTTGTGGGGCAGCTGACCCCAGCTCTGGTAGTAGCCGACAGAGCATTCCATGCCAACCCCACCCCCCGCCACACTGCTGGTTCTGGGACATACACGTGACTCAAACCGGTCCATGTGCTCTTTCTGCTAGGACTGCCAAGCCATAGGGATGGACTGAAGCCTGGGGCTGTGGGGTGGGGCCAACGCACAAGAAAGCAGAGCTGGGAACGGAGATTGAGTCCTGGTAGTATCTCTTGAGCTCCTGGATCCAGCCATGCCCCATGGACTTTTGAGGTACCCAAGTGTGGAAGTCATTCTGCTCTTCATCTTCTGGCCCCCCTGGTATGGTACCACATGACCAGGACTGGCCAGGGAGTTGTAAGCAGAAGTGGTAAGTCTCACTTCTGGACCAGAGCATGTACCTGACCATTGTGATGTTCTCCCGAGTGTTGTTCCTCTCTGCCACCAGGAGCTGTGACAAATGAGCTGGTGGCTGCTCCATCAGCCTGGGTCCCTGCGGGAGGAGACGCGGAGAGCACAGCCTCCACTTTACCCGACATGGACATATATCGTGAGCAAGAAATCAATCCCTGTTGTAACCCACCGAGATCTGGGGGCTGTGTGTTAGCACCGCATAACCCAGCCTGTCCCGACTGGGCTGATGAGCTGAGAGTTTCCCTTTTTTGCTTAAGTGGGTCTTACATGGGTTTGTGTCACTTGCGGTGGGAAGTGTCCTAGCATAATGAGGACTCTCCTCCCAACCTGAGGAAGGACTAACTACATTCAAAGAGGCCAGAGGGCCAGGCTCCATCCCTTCTCACGGATGACCTTGGGCAGTCGCCTGCTGTCTCTGAGCCTCAGTTTCCTCTTCGTAAAGTGGGGGGCAGCCATCAGCCTCTCGGCTTGCTGGGAGGACCTCCACGTCTGGGAGGAATGGCTCAGCTGGGATGAGACCCACACACAAGGAGGAGGAGCTGGTGTCTTCCTTTAGGCTCCCCATTGGAGGGGCTCTTCTCCCTCCCCTGCTTGGGACTTGGTCTGCGGACGGGCCACGTGGGGGCACATCTCACCCACAGCTGCCCGGACACACCATCAGAAAACCAGGGACGGGAAAGACGGAGAAGCGAGCACATACATGCACTTGCCTCCCGGGAGCCCACCGCACCTAGAGAACAGGAGAAGTACACGTTCTCGACAGGGAGGAGATGCGAAAGGGGTCGCCCGCGGTTCAGAAGCATCAAGCCACGAAAGGAAAACAAGGAGTCGGGTCTCTGCTCAGACATCACCTTCTCAGCAGGACCTCCCCTGGGCCCCTCCCTCAAACTGCAGCACCCCACTGACTTAGTTGTCTCCCGTAACATGTATTAAGCTCTAACCTGTGTCTTTTACTTATTTGTCGTGTTTACTGTCGGTCCCGCTAGCACGGGGATTTTGTCCGTTTTACTCGCCCTGCATTTCAGAGCCTAGAATGGTGCCTGGCACACACACGGCAGGTGCTCAGCAGATGCTGAATGGATGAGCGTGTGAAGCTATCAGTTAACGGCAGAGCAGTGGCTGATGAGGCAGTGGGCAGAGAGAACGGAGGGGACTGAGCCCAGGAGGGAGCCACCTGCCCTGGACCTGGAGATACCACAGAACGGGGCTGAGAGATGAAGACGGGGGCCTCCTGAGAAGTTTTTGAATGGAGCAAGAGATCTCTCCCGTTGCTCACCCCGGGGGGGCAGCGAGGGGTCTTTCCCCCATCCCTGGGGGGCCACAGATCTGAGGGGTTTTCTTTTAACATTGGTGGCCCCGGAGAAGAAACCTTCTCATTCTGCAATTTAGGGGGTCTCCTAGAATAGAGCTAGTTGCTCACCCCAAAGCAGCCCCCACCTCTGGCAAGCAGCGTGGCGGGGGGGCATTGGGGGCCGCATGACCTGAGCTGGCAACGCCAGGCAGATAAACCTACTAGCTGCCAGTCTGCAGAAGCTATTTTCTCTCTCTGTGCCTCGATGTCTTCAGACACAAAATGGGCGTACTGCGCAGACTGCTTTTCGAGGCTGCCGGGAGGCCAGGAGTTGGTCTGCGTCAAGTGCCAAGGACGGTGTCCGGCACGCTGCAAGTGCTCAGGAAATGTTGTTGCAAGTCAACCACCGCCCGCCCCCCCCCCCCCCCCCGCAAGACCCCAGCAAGCTTTTCCCGTTCTCGCTGCAGACACCTGGAGAGCAAGACGACCCGGCCGCGAACCGAGCCGCTGCCGCCACCTGCTGGTGACCACGGGAACTTGGCTGAAGTGGGAGGGGTGGCGCCAGTCATGTCAGGTGGCTTAGATGGGCGGCCCTACACCATGGTCGCGGCCACACTCTTGCCGTGGGAGTATGGTGATGACCCAAGATGCACTGACGGTTTTTTTTTAATTCCACCAGGGCTGACTTCTGGTTGGGTGGCTGGAAGTGCACCGGGCACTGGACGCTGGGGGTGGTGAGGTGTCACCAAGCAGGGAGATCACACGTGTACACGCACGCCCACATGTACACACACATATACACACAGATGTGTCAATACATGGATCCACATCCATGCACAACTGGGAAATCCCTGGCACAAGCGGGTCGGGGTGCAGGGGAAGGCTGGGTAGTCAGGGGAAGTCAGAGGGCGGAGATCATGCTCAGCCCAGGTCAGAAACGGGGCAGGAGGGGAGCAGGGCCAGCAGCGGGCAGGACATGGTCTGAGAGGACCCCAGACAGGAGGGCGGTGGAGTCTGAGAAGGCAGAGGAAGAGGCTCAACAGGGGGAAACCAGGAAGAGTGGTGCTTACCTTTAGGGAAACGAGGGAGTAAGTCCAGGGACACGGCTGGGGGAGCCCAGCGAGCTTTATCAGGGAGACATTTTATGTAAAAATGGCATCACAGGACCATGTTTTCTAGTGGCGCATAAAATGTATGTAAATGCAAAGAAAAAGGTCCTAAGGGGAAAGGAGCCTGGAGGCTTAAGTCTTACTGTACTGTTTTAATTAAAGAGAATGCATTACCCTGTCGCTGATGTAAGTTAAAAGGGGTAAGGACCAAGAGTCGGGGGTGGGGTGAGGACATGAAGGACAGAGCCACGGGTGTCCAGGCCCCTATAGTTCTGGCCTGTGAGCGGCAGGCCAGGGTGAATGGGACGCGTGCCCTCTGGGCTCAGTGTCCCTCCTCACCCTCCCTGCCTTGTTTGGGAGTCAGTCTGAATGTGAATTCTCACACCCTTCACATACACTTTAGTTCTCCACGGTCTCCACCACTCCCTAGTATTTATATTTAACACAAGGCTCTCCTTCCTCTCATTTATGGGACTTGCTTGACCCCTGAAGGCATCTGTGCTCAGATCTTCTGGTCTATGCTGTGGTTCCTGAAGCCCTTTGTGCAGAGGTTGGAAGGGCAGAGCCACCTTGGATGGGTGGGTGGATGGATGCGGAGGTAGGGAGATGGATGGATGGTGGGGAGATGGGTGGATGGATGGATGGATGGTGATGGGTGGATGGATGGATGGATGGGGGTGGATGGACGGACAGACATGGACAGATGCACAGGTGGGCAGACGGACAGAGAGAACAGGTCATCCTTGCACAGAATGGCTGGCTGTGGAATGTGGAGCCTGGCCATAGAAGCCCATCTCTCCACTGAAGGGCTGTACCCCTCATCCCTATGTCCCATCTCCCAAACACAGGCCCAAACCATCCCTCAGGCACGGGGACAGAAAGGGAGATAAACTTTGCTGAGCCCTACTATTTGCTTGCACTTGGTGTCCTTCAGTGCCTCTGGTCCTCCCAGGAGGGAGGTAGTCCATCCCCATTTTTCAGATGAGAAAGGCAAGGCTCTGAGATGGGAGTGTCGAGACCGGGTGCCCGTAGCCCCCACCTGTCTTCCGCCACACCATGTGTTCCCAAACAACTGGCGTTTGTAAAGCATTTTCTGTTCATAAAGCAGATAACACTCCTTTTTCTACTTGATCTCAAAAAAATCCCCCCACTTTTTTTTTAAAATACTTGAGTACAAAGGAGAGGGGAAAAAGTGATGGTTAAGACTTGGCCAGGTCTCGTCTGTGCTGGGGTTCACCCTCAGACTCCCTGCTCCGTGCTCCACCCTGTCCCTCCTCACCCCGGAGTCTGGTCCCAGGACGGAAACACGGGGCCCCGAGTTGGGCCAGGCCAGGCGCTGCAGGTCAAACATACCCAGGTGGGCTGCTTTTGTAAGGCTGAGAAGCTGGCAGGCGCGAGGCTGGGCCCGGGGCTCGGGCAGTGCTGCCCGGGGGCCCGTCCCCACTCCCACACTCCCCACTGCCCTACGCGCTGTCACTGGAGCTCTCCAGTTTTCTGCAAGACAGAAGCCTGGATTTTTTAAAAATGTGAAATGTCCCATTCCATTTTCTAAAAAAATGTTGGCAGCTCACATACACATACAAAAGAAAGAGAAGGAAAAAGAAAAAAAAAAAAAAGAGAGAGGAAGGGAGAGAAAGGGTGGGAGAGAAGAAAAAGGGAAGGGGGGGAGAAGGGAGGGGAGGGCTGAAGAGAACGTCCACTGCCCAAACCCAGGCCACAGCCTGTGACCCCTGCAACCGGCCGGCCTGGCCCTGGGCTGCCCTGCATGGCACAGCTGCCCGAGCGTCTCCGGGAAGACAGGCCTGGGCCCGGCTGAGGAGGAGAAAGGGCTCTGGAGCAGGGGCAGGAGAGCTGGGCCGAGCAGGGGCAGGGCAGGGCCGCCGCGCCCCCCTCCCCCTTTGGTTTAAGTGGGAGCGTCTATTCCTGGTGGTTCTGCAGGTGAAAGCAGGAAGGCCTCCAGGGCATCAGAGATTCTTTAGGAAACACAGAAAGCTAAATGCATTTTCCTTCACTTTAATTACAAAATAAATAAATACATGCCAAGGGATTTTTTTAAAGAGAAAAGAAGGGAAAAGAACAAACCAACTCTAGGCCCGCTCAGCTCCTCAGCTCCAGCTGCGGGAAAGGCGCCCCCACCCCCCACCCCCCGGTTGTCTTGCGGGCCGACAAGGGGGCCTCAGGCTCAGGGTCCGATGTCCTGCCTGGAGAGGGGTCAGTCCCTGCTGGGGCCCTGGGCGGCAGGACACACAGCCCATTCTGTGACGTGCCCCCCACAAGGCCCTGCCACTTGGGGCACTTGGCCTTTCTGCCATGGTGGCTGGAATCTGCAACGCGGGCTGTGAGCAAGGCCAGCTCCTGACCCTCACTGGCCAAAGGATGACGCCGCCGAGGTCCATACGGAAGGTGAAAGGCGCGGGGGCCCGGGCCGGCAGCTCCGCTCCCTAACGGTGGAGGCCCTTGGAGGCCAAGCCCACCAGGGCCTCTCAGACTCACCACAGCCCAAGTTCCGCAGAGAAAGCAGGCAGCGACGGAGCGCAGGATCCGTGCCTGCAGCCACGGCTAACACGCCCTGGGAACGAGAGAGGGACAGCAGGGACCCAAGCCTCCTGGTAGCTGCTCCCTGACAACGCCCGGCGGGACTGAGCAGGGCCCTCCGTCCGGGAAGCCCCCTGGAGCAGGTGGGCGGGAGGCCCTCTTCCGAGTTCTGGGCCCGAGGCTTGGCACAGACCTGTCCCTGTGCACTGGGCAGGGTGCGGCGCACGCGGGGGCCAGGTGGAGCCCCCCCCGGGGAGTCACGCCCTCCTCAGGCACCAGTGGCGGGGAGGGGGGGGTCGTGGTGACCGCACGTGCCTCATAAGTGGACCCACTTGTTCCAGTTGACCTCGTGGGGGAACACGCGGCCCAACCGCAGGGTGCAGTCCAGCGTGGGCTCGTAGAACACAGTGGGGCTCTCGCTTGGGCTGGAGGGCGCCTGGACCTCTGGGACCCGGGGCTTGGAGAAGAGCGAGACGGTCGCCGGCTTCCTCAGCAAGCACTTCTTAATGCAGCCCAGGGATTCCAGGCCCTAGAGACAGCAGGACACCTAGGGTGACGGGTATATTGCAGACCGGGTCCTCCGTCCCACCCTGGGAGCTGCAGGACCCCAGGGCAGGGGTGGGGGCTGCAGGGGCCCAGGGAAGACAGGTGAGGGGCTCACGGGCTGGCCTGGCGGCCTCGGAGGGCAGCAAGGACACCTCTCTGGGCAGGGCTGAGCAGAGGAGTAAAGTAAGTAAGGGACCCATGCGAGCGGCCTGGCTCTCAGGCTGAACCTAGAATCTCCTGATGGGCTACCCCGCTGGGAGGCTGAAGCAGGGGCCCAGGAGGAGGGAGCAGTGGTCAGCAGGGGGGTAGGCGTTGGCGGGGGGCAGGGAGCTGCGGGGAGGCCTGGCCAGCCCAGCCTGGCTGCACCTGGAGCAGCTCGAGCACAGCGATGGGCTGCAGGACGCCCTGGTAGTGCTGCAGCAGGCGGCTCTCGGGGATCCCGGGCCGGGTCATGATGTGGTAGAGCACGGCCTCCATCATGCCCTTGCACACTGGCACGTTCAGGTGGCCGTCCACGATGCGCCACGGGCGGGCAATGAAGGAGATGTTCTCACAGTCCCTGCAAGGGCGGCACGTGGGCGTCAGGCTTGGTGGGTGAGGGGACACGGCTCCACCGACGGGACGCTGAGGCTCAGGGTGGTCGGTGCCCGGCCCCCATCACAGGGCCGGGGCTCCTGCTCCTCCACAACCCCCTGCCCATCTGGAATGAGCAGTCCCTACCCCAGGGCCCAGGGTCGCCAGCTGAGGGGACCCACTCACACTCAGCCTTAACCAAGGCCGTGACATGCCAATGTCCCCCACAGTGCAGGGGAGGGGGACGAACCGAGCTCTGGATGTACCAGCTCCATCCTGGTCCCAGGGGCAAGGGCTGACTCCACATCAGGTTAGAGTTCACAGAGGTCTTTATGCAGAAGACCGACTTCTGTGTCTTAGCAGTACCCCCCGTTGCCCCAGTGACTGGTCTGCCACACGGGGTCCAGGCATGGGAGGGGCCCAGGACCAGCTGGACACCTGGCTCTGACTGCCATGACCGGCAGGGCTGCATCGGAGCCAGCGGCTCACAGCCCCGGCACACGTGTGGGAGGCGCGCCCTCACCAGGAAGCCTCCCGTGAAGCCCATGGTTCCAACGGACCCATGCACTGCCCAAGTCTACACCTCTGGCCCTTGCCCGCTCCCCATAAGCAGCTCCTGCCCTGTTTCCCCAGCAAGTGGGAGGACCAAAGACCAACACGTTTCCAGGTCCCCTGGCCGAGAACTCCCGCGCCAGACTGTGCAAGATCTCCACGTGATGATCACTACTGGCACCCGGGGACCGACTCCCCACCCTCGCACCCGCGCCCCGCGCCAGGCCGCCTGGATCTGGGCACACACTCACTTTTCCCGTGCCGCTTGGGAGAGGCTGCTGGCCACAGTACTCTCGGCCAAACCTGACAGAAGAGGGAGAGGACGTGAGACCCAAGAGGCAGGAGTCCATCTCTTCCTCTTCTGTTCATGCAACACGTCCTTCCGGGCTCCGGGGATAAAGCCGCGAACAGAGGACCAGCAAGCCCAGTCCTCACAGCACCCTCGCCCCCCGAGAAGCAAACTGGGCTGGGCCACGGTGTGCAAGTGTGTGTGTGTATAGGGGGGGTGTTCAGGGCCCTGAGGAACCCCCACGAGGGGAGGCAAGTGAGCATCTTATCTTCCACCCAGGAGCCCCGACCACAGAGCGTGTGCATAACCCCTTAAGGCAAAAACAGCCCCAAGGAAACAAAGACGCCAGCATTGAGCACAGGCGAGAGCATCTCCCCACAGGAGGGGAAGCCGGCAGGTTTCTGTCCCTGCACGTCTGCCAATCCCGACAGGAGGCGCGACGCCCCCCGTTCCTGCCACTGCGCCCTCACGCGGGACACCTCAGCCAACAATGCCTTCCAGGACCACCCTCCTGTCACACACTGGTCATTCACAGACCTGCTCAGGAGCCCCTGAAGCCCTCTAGTGGAAACAGTAAGTGGAAACAGGCAAGACCTTTCCCCCTCAAGGCTGAGGCTAGAAAAAGCTGGGGTTCCCCGTCTCAGGGAAGATGTGGGGGACACTCAGCCCAGGACAGAGGATGGGCAGTTGGGGGAAGGTGGGGTGGGGGACCAGGTTTGTTCGGTACCTCTGGGGTCTTCAGATCCTTCTGGAAGCTGGGCCTGACAGCTCAGCTGCTCCTCCTGGTCCTCCTGCCCGGCCTCCGGTGCTCCTGGGGGAGGCTCCTTCACACCTGTGTCTCCGGGAACTGGTGGCAGAGCAGGTGCCGGGGGCTCTGGCTCTTCTTCTGCTCTGGGGCTGGGGACCCAGCGCACATCCTGGAGCGTGGGCCTCTTGGCAGGGGGTTTCTGGGTACTCTCGGGGTCGGTCTCCCTGCCCTGACAGGCCATGTGACTGCTCGTCCAGCTAGCACGCCTCTTGGTGCTCCGGGGGCCCTGGGAGGGCGGTGCCTGCCTCCCCGAGGGGCTGTCCTCGCTGGCGGGCCCGTCTTGGGGTCTGGCCTGGAGGTCTTCTCTTGGAGGGTACGCATCCTCCTCTCTGCCTTTCAGCCGCACCGAGTGCAGGAGCCAGGGCTGGGCAGAGGCCATGGCCACCAGGCGAGTGGTGTTGCCACCAACTTCCAGGACCTGGTGGTGCTCCAGGAGGTCCTAGGAAAAGCAGGAGGCACACTGGGTCTGTGCAGGATCCTCACGGTGCATCTGAGCATCCCGAGCAAATGGCAAACCCAGCTCCGTCAGGACAGATGACTCGAGGGTGAGGTCTGGCTTCCAGCCCAAGGCGGGTGCCAGCTGGCCATGCAGCCCCGGGGCAGCCCTTTTCCCCCTCTAGGCTTGGGGCAAACTTCTTAGAACGGAAGCTGCCGTGAAAGTGTCCTCCCAGGGAACTCAACACCCCGAGTGCTATCAAGTTCCACAAAAGCCATGATTGTTCCCACACGAATGACAGTAACTCCTCTCGTCCTTATACCAAGCCCTGCCTGAAAGGTCCGTGTTCTGAACAATGCACTGCACCCGACACTATTGTCTTTCTTTTCATTCCTAGCTTAAAATCCCACAAGTCAGGATTCAAGAAATTTGCTCCAGTCCACATCCTGGAACCAAGACTCATACCCAGGTCATGCAGGTCTGGGCAGGGTTTGCTGTAAGCCCTTGTCACCTGGGCCACAGGGAGCATGGGTTATATGAACAAGGAGACACCATGTGAACAGTTGTCATGACCCTGCTCTCATGTCCTGCACTCACGAACACCTGCTTCCAACTACAGACCAGGCACATCAGGGCCAGACAGGTCCCAAGGCACTTCATTTAAAAGGTCCATCTGTTAATACGTTCTTTGGGCTCAAGGGTCCCTGATGAAAATGGACCCAGGCAAGTACAGCGGGGAGTCCTGTGGGGCCAGGTGCAGGATATCCAGGAGCTGTGGGCCCTCTGAGCAGAGATGGCTCTACTTGGCTCCATCCCGCTGTGCTGAAGAGACGGGACCCAGGGTGCCCAACCTTCTAACATTCCAGAGAAGCTGGGTTTTAGGCAAAATCTCCCATTTTTAATCTTGGCAACTAATTTAATCTTTGAAAAAATTACACTACGTGTCCCAAGCCAAGTCCTTCCTCCACGGCGTGCATGTGGCCGGTGAGTGGTACCTTCTCCATCGGCTACCCCACGTTACTTAGAGCACGGCTCACCTGGATGTAGTCTGCGAAGGTCCTGGTGCGCTCGGCGTCTGTCCGTTCAAAAGCAGAGAACCATCTGCTCAGCTCCACTCTGTCCACCCCAAAGCACCCTGTGGCCGCAATGACCCCATGGACCTCCAAGACGGCACACACGTCTCCCGGCTCATACCCGCACAGCTCCACCTGGTGGACAAACTCCTCCAGGCTGCAGGTGGCCCCCTGGTTCTTGATCAGCCTGGTGAAGCTGTCAGGGAGGCAGGATATGCCCACGGGTAGCTCTTCCAGAGAAGGGACTGTGAAGACGAGGAGAACCCGAATCAGCCCAGCCCAGAGCCCCAACACCTACTCACCGCCCCCCAAATAGGGAGGGGTCACCTTCTGGGTGGACGGAGTGCGGGCCTGGTGGTCGAGATGCGCCCCTGGGGCCAGGATGAAGGGCAGGAAGGTAGGGCTGGGGTCTGAGAATGGCAGCCCCAGAGCTCTGGAGGGGGTCCTCAACTTGGGCTGCCCTGGGCCCTGCCTTCCTGGTGCTCCTGTGTTCACTGCTCCTCAGACCCCGGGGGATGCCCTGGGACCCCTCCCTGAACTACCACGTGAGCTTCCACGAGCCGGGGGCTGCTGTGTGCAGCTTCCTGGAAAAGCTGGTTCCACCAAGACCACGGGCACAGGTTCTGCCTGAGCCAAACTCCAGACAGAGCACAGAACACCAACTGGGGTTTCGAAACTGAAAGTGAACACCATGCACCCCGATAGGTGAAGGGGAGGCAAGAAAGGGGTGGGAAGGGGCCTGGATATTCTCATTTTACGTAGAGGAAGAAGAGACTGCCTCAAATTCAGGGTATGGGAAAGCAAGGTTTTAAGCAAGGTATTTAAAGTTTCAGAGGTGACGCAAAAAGGGCTAAAAAGAGTGTAGAAATTGGAAACAACGGAGATGTAGATGATGGATGTAAGCCGAGGACTCCTTTTTCAAAGCAAGAGGTCAAAAGTGATCCTTCAAAAGTCTGTGGAAGCGTGTACTTCCGAGCCCTGGAGGGCACCAGCAGCACTGCGCAGGCCAGCACCCCGCGTCGGCGGGCAAACACTCACCGGTGGGCCAGAGCCGGGTGGGCGCGGCCGTGCGGCGCAGGCGGAACGTCACCTGGCAGGAGTTCACCACGATGCTGTCGTTGGGGTTGAGGTTGCGGGTGCTGACGATGCCGGGCGCGCAGTAGCCCCGCATCAGCAGGTAGTTGGTGTGGGAGGCCTGGCGGGCTTTCACCTCGATGGCCCGGCGCTTGCTCCCGGAGCCTTCATCCAAGTCTTCCTCCTCGTCGTCATCCTCGTCTAAGCCCCCGTCCTTCCCCAGACTAGGAGAAGAACACGGACCTGGGTGACAGGGCACAGGCCCAGCGTGTCTGCTGGCCCGGCCCTGTGGTGGCGGAGGGCCAGCTCCCTCACAGAGCGGCCCCCTCAGCGGGGCCGCCATGCTCCAGCCTCAGCAATGGCCTGTGGTCGCTACAGACCCCCTCCCCCTCCCCCCCCCCCGAGTCTGGCTGTGAAGGGAAGCGCTGCCGCTCCAGATTCATCTCCTCTGACCACCTCCCCACACTCCTCGCTCACCGCTGTTCACATACCAGTGCCTTTGCAAAGGCTCTTCCTTCTGCTGGAAACCTTTCCAGTTTCTGTCCCCAAACTGCCTGCTTTTCCACTAAATCCCAGCTTAGCTATTAGGCCCTCAAAGACCTCTGCCAGAGCCACACCTTGACAGGTCCCTCTCTTTGGCACAGCCAAGCCACCCCCCCCACCGCCTCCGCCACTGCACCTGGAGGCACCAGCACGAGGCAGTGGACTGGACACAGTGCTGAAGTCCCTAGTCCCTAGTCCCCAGATCTGAGGTCCCGTCCCAGGGAGCTCCCTGCCGCCCTGCTGACATCTGCCATCTCATGTGCCAGATGCTACACAGGGCCAGACATGACGCGCACAGACTCAGCATGTGTTGGTGGAATGCACAAAGACCAGGAGGGGCGCCTGGGTGGCTCCGTTGGTTAAGCGTCTGCCTTCGGCTCAGGTCATGATCTCAGGGTCCTGGAATTGAGCCCCACATCGGGCTCCCTGCTCAGGGGGTGTCTGCTTCTCCCTCTGCCTCTGCCTCTCCCCCTGCTTGTGTGCGTGTGCGCGCTCTCTCTCAAATAAATAAATAAAAGCTTAAAAAATAGAAGACCAGATGACAGAGCAAATAAAACTGTGGACACCACGGTGCCTGAGGCCCCCAGGTGCGCTCAGAGCGGCGTGCATGGGGTGTCTGCTGCACCTCCGCCCTTACCTCTTCATGACCTCGTTCTCCACCATGGAGCTGTCCACCACGACAATCTGCTCTGGGATCCGGACATCCACAGAAATGAGCCCCAAAGAGAAAAGGGTCAGGGCAGCCACACAGTGTCCTCCAGGGCTGTCCAGAGAAAATGCCACCAGGTGGCTTGTAGACTTGTGATTATCCTGGTCTTTGAAGGAAAAATTATCGGGCTGGTCCAACTTGCCAGCAGCCAGGATTGTGTTGAAGAACTGGAACGATTCCGTGCAGACGGTGCTTGGAAATCGCCATGTAAAAATCCTGCATGGACAAAAAGGAGGTAAGGTCCAAACTGAGGACGCAGTGTTGGAGGCCTCCACGTGGATGGGCTACGGGCCCTTAAGATCTTTGCGTTCAAAACTGACCACACCAGCTTCCCCCCCACCCCCCCGAAACCCTCTTTTCTACCTCGAATGCAGGTGCCACATTTCAAGCTAACTGCCTATGCCTTCCCTGCTCACCTAAGCACCTTCCCGGAGGGCCGTGTCTTTGCATCTAACCTAATATTCTACGCCTCGCAAGCATTCACTATGAACAGGCGCCAAACTGGGGAAGACGAATGCACTTCTTGTGACGATCATCTTTACCCCAGGCAAACCCCGAACCCGTGCAGAGACGACAGGACACGTGTATCCATGTCACTGTCTCTGTGAGGTGACCGCAGAGTCAAGCCCTGGCCTCTGTCTGAAAGCGTGCCTTCCCACAACCCGTAACGGGGGCCTAGGTCCCAGGGAGGGATCCAGAAGGTCTTCAGGATGCAAACGCTGCCCTTGGCTCACAGACAAAAATGCCGTGGTGCAGAAATAGTCAAGAAGTAGCTCAGCATCCCATGGAAAACAGTATGGAGGTTCCTCAAAAAGTTGAAAATAGAGCTACCACACAATCCAGCAATTGCACTACTGGGTATTTACCCCAAAGATACAAATGTAGGGATCTGAAGGGGTACGTGCACCCCTATGTTTATAGCAGCAATGTCCACAACAGCCAAACTGTGGAAAGAGCCAAGATGTCCATTAACAGATGAATGGATAAAGAAGAGGTGGTATATATACACAATGGAATATTATGCAGCCATCAAAAGGAATGAGATCTTGCCATTTGCAAGGACGTGGATGGAACTGGAGAGTGTTATGCTGAGTGAAATAAGTCAATCAGAGAAAGACATGTATCATATGACCTCACTGATATGACGAATTCTTAATCTCAGGAAACAAACTGAGTGTTGCTGGAGTGGTTGGGGGTGGGAGGGATGGGGTAGCTGGGTGATAGACATTGGGGAGGGTATGTGCTACGGTGAGCGCTGTGAATTGTGCAAGACTGCTGAATCACAGATCTGTACCTCTGAAACAAATAATGCAATATATGTTAAGAAAAAAAAAAAGAAGAAGATAGCAGGAGGGGAAGAATGAAGGGGGGGAATCAGAGGGGGAGACGAACCATGAGAGACGATGGACTCTGAAAAACAAACCGAGGGTTCTAGAGGGGAGGGGGTGGGGGGATGGGTTAGCCTGGTGATGGGTATTAAAGAGGGCACGTTCTGCGTGGAGCACTGGGTGTTATGCACAAACAATGAATCATGGAACACTACATCAAAAACTAATGATGTAATATATGGTGATTAACATAACAATAAAATTAAAAAAAAAAAAAAAAGGCAGCAGCAGCAGCAGCTCAGCATCCCAGACTACAGCTCGGACAGCTGAGGGGCTACAGAGTGCATCTGGAAGATATGGGATGGCTTCAAACTGAACACACAGCTCGGTGTGGCTCTGAGCTGTGAGAATGGCCAATGAGGCCTGACCAGGATGCCGTGCCTTTCACTGGGCTCATGAATACCTTAGAAACTCATTTCTCATTTAAGATTTTTCCAGAAGCTGCACGTCCTCTGAGGAAGACGGACGCCCCGCTCCTTCTGCTCCCACAAGCTGCTCTTTGCAGAGGTGTGGCACAGCCTCTGACCTGGGCCCCGCCTTGCCCCAGCCCCAGCTGGAGGGCTCACCTGTAGTAGGTCTGGGACAGCTGGTAGGACATGGGCACGAAGGGCAGAGCCCGGTTCTTCTTGGGGCCCAGCATGTGGTTGACGCGGCGCCGGTTGACCAAGCTCCTTTTCTGGCACTCCATGAAGGCCTTCACGAGGATGTGGTCTTTATACTCTCGGTATAGGCGGAAAGTCTGCAACACAGCAAGGCCGTGGGTGAGCAAGGCTCTCCAGCAGCTGGCGGGGGGGGGGGGGGAGGAGCAGAATGCAGGGGTGCACAGAAGTGGGAGCCCATCACGTGTGCTGGAGGGACTGATACGGGGCCGAGGGGCCGGGAAGCTGGAGCAGACTCCTGGGGATGCGGGGCGGGAAAGCTTGCAGGAAGCTAGCAATCTGATGTCAACTTTCACCGCTATCAGAGAGAGGGACACCCCAGAGGACAGGCAGCTGGGACAAAGGATGGCTGTGCACCCCACGCCTATGTCTTGGGATACAAGGTCATGGGAGTCAACGCAGAACCACCTCTGATACCACTCGCTTCCCCAGCCTTCGCCCAGCCCATCAGTAGATGCGGCTGGCCGTGCCCACATAAACCATTCCCAAACACCAGGGCTTGACGCCGTCTACACCGTCACTCCTCACAGCGGGCTCTGGCTAACTGCTCTCCCTGCCTCCGCCAGTGCCGCCTGCTCCCAGGCCCTGGCCGTCTGCCACGCAGCCACAGCAAGCCCCGTGTGCCTGCATCAGACCACACGCGGCTTCCCTCTGCAGAGGCAACACCCAGTCCTCCCTACACCTGACAAGGACTCCCGGGAGTGCGACCCTGCCCACACCACTCCTGCCTCCCTGGCCTTCCTACTTTTCCTCAAAGAGCCTTCCCACTGTGTTTTAGCCTGGCATTTGCAGCTCCCATTTCTTGGACAGCATCTCCCCCGCCCCCAATTTTTGCAAGGCTGACTCCTCAACACCCAGCTTTCAGCTCAAGTATGTCCCCTCAAGAAGCAAATCCTTCTCCTTCTTGCTCCTCTACAGTCAACTGTTATTATAGAAACAACGCTCTCCACCTGAAATGTCCTCATTCGCTTACTCATTGTCTCTCTCCTCCACCAGAAAGGAAGTCCCACAGAAGCACAGATTCAGTGGTCTGCTGCTGCCACGGCAGCGCCTGGCACCGGGTGACCAGCATGGAGAAAATGTGGCTCCTGCCGGCCATGCCATCCCGGCTCCGTGGCTCAGATTCGGACCCGGCCCAGAGGAAAAGCAGCCCCAAGGCCTGCAGGGCCAGCAGAGTCCCAGTGACTCCCGTTTCTGAAAAGCACTGGCTCAACCAGCCAGCCCAACAGCAAGTGTCTAGCATATGCCAGACCACAGGAAAGTTCCTGCCAGACCCGTCTCCTCAAAAGCACTGGCCAGGCAAACGTGTGGTCACGGCCTGAGAATTTTAGGCTTGGGAGGTTCTCTGCTGCGTTGGGCCCGGATCCATGAGGGGCAGAGAAGACGGAGGCTCGTGGACTTCGAGGGATCCTCTGAGGCCACACCATTGGGCAGGCCTGGGACCAATAACAGAACAAGGCCTTGTCCTCGAGTCTAGGGACCTCACCACTGCGCCACTGCAGAAGGACAGGGGATCGGGAGCCAAAGCGGTGGTCAGATGGGGTGCTGGGGCAGCACGGGGTGTTCTCCTGGAACCGGAGGGGGGTCTGCGCACACACTGGGCCTTGTCAGTCTTGAGGCCCGCACACCACCCTCGATTTCTCTAGACAGAGCTTCCACGTCAGCTGTGGTTCACAGGCCCGGCGGGGGGAGTGTGCGGGGAGCACCGCCCAGGGCAGAAGGCAAGGGGCTGGAGAGTGGCCAGGAAACCATCGTTCCTGCCCACTGGGCGAGTGCAAGCTGGGATGCAGCTTCTCCTGGAAAATCTGGTGTCTTCAGCTCTTCGTATGAAGACGACGACAAAGGGGGCTGCTGGTGTGGCGCAGGAGCGCTCTGACCACATACAGGGAGGGAGGGAGGGTGGTCCAGCCCACCAGACTTCCACCCACTGCCCTGCACTGCACCTCCCGGAAACCTGGGGCTGCAGGGAGCTGAGAAGGATCCTACACATGGCCCCTGGCCTTGTCCCTGCTGGCCTTCCGGTGCTCAGTGCCAGGTGGGGTGGATCACGAAAGCAGCCCCCTGTCTCCTGCGGTGGCCCAGGTGCTCTCTCATGTAACTTCCCACACCCCTGGGGGTCAAGGAGAGGGACGAGAGCCCGGACACCACCTGGAAACGGAACCAGAGGAATGACAAGCAGCAACATGATGCAGGGGACAGGCCCCGGCTGGGATGCAGGGACCTGGCTTTTGCCATTAACTTTGGGGCTGGGCTTTCTCACGGGATGGGCAGTTGGACCAACTCCCGAGGTCCTGTCCAGCTCGAATCCCTTCTGGGCAGCACAGCCAAGAGGTTCCTCCACAGCCACAGGTGAAGTCGGAAATTGGGATTTTATGGGCAATGTTGGTAGTACATTTAAACAATTTTTTTTTCTTTTTAAACAAGCTCGGATCCAGTAAGATAGAGCCAGGGGCCAGACTGGGGGCTGTCTCTGTGGGACTTCTGCCCCACCCCACCCTATTCCAGGCTTGTTCTCTGGCACATTCAGGCTCACATGAGGCTTTCAGCACGGAGGAGGGGGCGAGGCCCCACGACCAGCCTCCCACTTGGAAACACACACTTCATGTGAGTAAACAGGGTTCAAGGGCTCCGTGGCACCAAGGGTAGCAAGAACGGGATGACTGGGGACCCTCCTACTAGACTGTCCCAGATGTCACTGCCGGACAAGCAACTGCACCTCATGGTGACAAATTCAAAGAAGAGACATGAACACTGAGTCTTGGGTCTGCAGGGGCCTGGCCACTGCTGTACAAGGACTGTGGTCACACCTGGCCACGAGTTTTCCCTCAATCATTCCATTTCCCCCAATCTTCCTCACCTCCCTTGTGGCCAAAGTAACAAGCACCACCTGGAGAATGTGGACAGTGCCCCAGCTGGGTCGTCTACACCCTGCATCAGAGTCCTGGGGACCAGCAGCATTCTTGCCAGGCCTCTGGGGGTGGGGGGGCCCAGGGCCCACGCGCTGACCAGTGTGGTCATTAAGAACAAGGGAGGTACGGCTCCGGTGACGGGGGCGGCACAGGCCCTCCTCAGCACCTCCCTGCTGGGGCCCTGGAGCCACAGTCTCAGGTCTGACGGAGAGTGTTGTGAGATCTCGGGCATTTACTTCTTCGTGCCTTTGAAATGCAGGTCTCTGTGTTCGCAAACCGAGTGCTAAGCCCCGCACCTCCCCAGGCTCAGGACGGGATCCACTGAGAACCGCCTTCTTCCCTCCCACCCTCGCTCAGCCAGGATAGAGCAGCATTACGTTCCCAGGAGAGAGATAAGCCCACAGAAAGGCCGCTTTCCTGCTCGGGGATCTCTAGCCACCTCGCCATTTCTGAATTCTGCTTGGAGAAGAGAAGTTGCACAGGTCAGTCGCTCCCTCAGCTCTCTGTCATGGCTCGCTTCCTCTTCAGCCTCATTTTCTGCATTAACATTCGACTCAAAGCCTCAGCCCGGGAGGGAGTTTAGAAGTCACTGGATCCTGCCCCCACACTTGGAAGATGAAAGAAGGGGGCACAGGAGTCTCAGGGGAACTCGGCCCCCCCCCAAGACTGCATAGTTGAGAAGAGAATGAGCGAGGGCCTCACTCGGCTCCCACCTCTGATAGCCCGAGCCCCACAGCGCGGCTGCGAAGCTGTCACCGGGTCCCCGCCACCCACCTGAAATGACCGGCAGGACTCCATTTGGCTGTCCGAGAGGGCCAGTGTGCTCTGGACCAGGTTTTGGAGCACCAGGAAGTGGATATCATCCATGCTGAAAGACAGCGGGCAGGAGGGCACAGCACGTGAGGCTGTGGGCCACAGGCACTGCTCAGTCTGGGCAGATGCAGTTCTTATTTAGAAAAAGTGATCCCACAAAAGTGACCCAAATGCCAAAACTATTCATAAACCAAAACAAGTGGTGGTTTTTAAGCCTTACTAACTGGTCAACTTTTGCAGGGAGAAACGTTTCCACTTAGTGGGTAAGGGGTGCTGTACCCTGGAAAGGGGTTTACGTGACAACTGACAAATGCAGTTAGCGCTGAGATTTTTTCAGCCTCTCTATGAGATCAAAAATTGCATGCCCTATCTATGTATCTATCTCCCTACCTGCCTATCAGATCAAGAGTTCATGCTCTACTGATTGACCCAGCCATGTGCCCCATTTCCCTCTCATCTTAAACAATTTTTTCTCCAAAGAAGCTTCTCACTGAAATACAGAGCTAAAATCAAATTGAATATTGGTTTTCCAACATGGGAAAAAAACCAGCTTTTCTAACCAGAGCTTTGTGTGGAAAGCTCATGGGCCTGGAACTCAAATCCCTTCCTCAATGCGCCTTGAGGCTAGGACACTGATTCATGAGGCTAGGGTCGGCAAGTTTCTCCCGGAAAGGGCTGGGTAATAAAGACTTCGGGGTCTCTGTCATAGCCACTCAACCCTGATGCTACAGGATAGAAGCAGCAGACAGCACATGGGCCAGGCGTGGCTGTGTTCTAACACAACTTTATTTTCAAAGACAGGGGGGCAGGCTAGATCTGACCCTGGGTGGCCCCCGGCTAGGCCACCGGCAACCCGATCGAGCAGCTGAGGGAAAGGCACTTTGGTCAATCGGTGCTTACGTATTCAGTTCATCCTCTTTCCTTGTTGGATCCTTTTCGTCTCCAATCGCCAAAACTCGGTATCTGCGTAAGGAACGAGAGACAAGCGTATCAGTGGAACACGGCTGACCTTCACCAACCGAGCGGCTTGCTCAACATGCCATTTACTGGCTGAAGTGTTGGAGGAAATGTGAAACTCATTAAAATTCAAACATGTACGTGTCAGTTACAATGAGAACATACCACGTTCTGCTCACCAAATGAGCATGTTGTTAAAATGAGGGTTGAGGAAATGAGGAATGTTCATTTTACTGACAATTATCAAACAACACGGGAAAGTGTTTATTGGCAGAGAGCCACTGTTAATTGTTAAGGGAAAGGGATCTAAAATCGTGGGCCCGTTATGATTACAAACAAGCATAAGAAAGACGCCTGGAACAAAATACCCAACAAAGAGAGTACTTGTATTAGGTAGCAGATTATTTCCCCATCTGTGTTTTTGAGCTTCAAGTAATGCTGCTTCCTTGTGTTCCTACCAAGCAAATAAATACAAGAAGAGAAGTCCAATGCGCTAGCCATCACACTACACAGCCAGGCAAAAAAATATAAGAAATCGCAAAACTCACTTTTTAAGAAATATGGCTATTTATCTGTAAGACATTTCTTTGGTTTCTATGATCCCAAAGTCAAAATTCATCCTGGTAACAGTAAATTCTTGAAATTTAGTAATAAGAAGTACCTTTTCAGAAACTGGACTATTTTCAAAGTTGTTGGATCCATTTCCTTTTTTGCCTGGCCTGCCAGGATGCTCAAGATCAAATTTAGTGTTAAAACTGTTACAACTGGATGGGACTTCTTTTCTCCAGATGGTTCATGAACTCTCCTTTAAAATAATCTTTAACTGTATTTTTCTTTTTCTTTTTTTAAAGATTTTATTTATTTTTTTGACAGAGAGAGAGACAGCAAGAGAGGGAACACAAGCAGTGGGAGTGGGGGAGGGAGAAGCAGGCTTCTTGCTGAGGGGAGAGCCTGACGTGCGGCTCGATCCCAGGACCCTGGGATCATGACCTGAGCTGAAGGCAGACACTTAACGACTGAGCCACCCAGGCTCCCCTTAACTGTATTTTTCTATAACTAAAAGTTGCCCCCATAAAATTACTGAAAATAAGTGGGGTTATAAATTACAAATAGGTAAACGGGGGTCATTTGAAGCACTTTTAAAATTTAATATAAACCATGCCATTTGGGAGTTCTGGGGAACAGTCTGCTACAAAAACAAACACAAAACACAAAAACAGTAAGAGGTGTCAACTCCGCAAAGGACTACAAATCACTCCCTAGGCCTGGCATACGCGGGCATGACGTGAATTTTTTGTTGGTTGAATCAAAGAACGAGATCTCCAACTGACGTTCAGGGGGCTAGCTACAACTGTATCATACGGTTTCCAAATAGGAACGGATCAATGACCGTCACCTCTATAGGAAGAGATTCAGAAAAAAATCCAGTGGCCAGAGGGACCGTCTTGATGAGGGTGGCAAGAAGGGACCCACATTTGGATTAAGCAGTACAAACAGGCCTGGCTCGCAGAACTCTAGATTTTAACATTTCACGGGTTCTATGCTCAAAGCCAAGTATGTTCTCTGCAGGTGCCCACTGGTTGAGCTGGAAAGGGCTGGGATGCTGGAGTCAGACCCACCGTGGAGGTTTAAATCCTGGCCCTGCGGCTCACAAGCACCGTGGCCTTGAGTGAGCTACTTCTAGCTTGGTTTCTGCATAAGTCAAACGAGCAATCTTGGCAAAAGCATACTAACCACTTGCGAGGCTTGGATTAGGTCAGCAGCAGGGCCTCCATGGGAGAAGGAAAGGGGGCACCGGTGGGGTGCTACGGATGGCCGGGGTCTCCTGTTTTCAAGTTGCCCATGAGAGGGGGCGAGGTGGTTCAGAGTCGGCAGGGTTAGCTGCGAGGCCATGGAAGTGCTGACCGAGGGAGAGGCCTGTGACCAGGCATGACGTTTCCTCTTGCCCCACAAGAATCACACAGAAACTTTCCCGAAGAACCTCACCTGGCAAACAGGTCCTGGAGCGTGTCTGGGATTTCAAGGTTAGGATTCTTTAGAGCCGAACTGAACTTCTCTTTGAGCTTCTCCACAAATTCTTTAAACTCATTGGCACAAACCTTTCAACGTGGGAGAATGAGACGTTAAGCCCTTTCTCGCCCTGAAGGGAGGTTTTGCTGACACATCAAGGAAAATCTTGTAACAAACTCCCAGAGCAGCGACCTCCCAGAACTGACGAGCTGATCTCCCAGATGCTCAGGAACAACGTCCGTATTTGCAAAGCCGGCAGAGGTGCTGTGGGACCCGGAGGACCAGACAGGAACCTACACCCCCCTGCCTTCAGGGCAGGCCAAGCCCAATGACCACACAGGGCCTACCTTTGGGTCTTCGTAGTCACATTTTCGATTCATGAAATCTCCAACAAGTGCCTTGTCCTGGTACACCTCAGCGAGGCAAACCCTGCAAGAAGAGAGGACAAACGTGAGGTCTGGCATTGTAATGATGTCTGTGTTCAGAACCATCGGGAAGGCTCCTGTTCTAACACGTCTGGCCTTGGCTAACTACAAGGTATGATTTACTTATACATCTGCTGGGTGACTGCAGCTCTTAACAAGGAAGGATTTGGGGTCAACCAACCCTGATTCAAGTCAGGCCTGCTGTTGCTCAGGCTTCACCCCTATGGCTTCTCTGAGCTTCCCTCTGCCACACGTAAACTGAGAACAGCGACTCCCGCCTGCCTACCCCCACGGGCATCTGGCCAGGACCAAACGAGATGCCTATGTGGAAGTGTACTGTAAATTTTAAACTATCATCCAGGCCCTGGTGTTCGCTATTAGTCAAAAGCACTAACTGTCCACTGCAGACATCTTTGTCTCTCCGTGACGGAAAGAGAGCCTGACTTGGCCAAAAAGAAATGGAGGGAAAGGCAACAGGTGTTTGCAGGGCTCCTAGCAGCCGGGCACTTGCACCTTCATAAAGAGCTTGCAAGATAGAGACCGTCATTCCATTCGAGAGCTCGGTGAGGCGTAGGGGCCCCCAAGGTCACACGTCTGCCAAGGGCTGGGGTGCGTGGGCCAGGGGTGGCTACAGTTGATAGTATTGCCCTGCTCACAGGTGAGGGAGCAAGTGGCTACATGCCGTGTGCTAGGTCCGGCAGCTCCAGGCCACAGCCCCCTCGTGTTCCGTCCCCCGGCTGCAGCTGCAGGACACAAGGAAGAGCCTCAGGCAGGGGCCAGGAAGCCCAAGTCCCAGAACTCACTCCACTGCCAACGCCCTGTCACCCTGGCCAACCTGCATCCTCTCTCCGGGCCCGTTTCCACTCTGAAAGAATGGGAGTTTGGGGCAGGTGACCAGAGCCCTTTGCGAGAGAAAAGTCTAAGATTCTATGCACAGGGGCCAGCGGCTCCCCCCAGGAAGGCCCCTCACTATGTCTAACCCACTGGCCCCTGCAGACATCTGGAGACATGTTTGGCTGCCACGGCTGGGGGTGGGGCGCTAGTGGCATCTAGCTGGTAGAGGCCGGGGCCGCCGCTAAACAGCCTAAAATGCACCGGACAGCCCCATCACAAAGAATTATCTGACCCCAAATAGTACTGAGGTTGAGAAACCCCGGCTGCAGTTTTCTCCACAATCCAGGGCTGGACTGTTCTTCTCTACAACCTGGCTAATGGCAGGTGGCCCAAGGCTCAGAATCCAGCCAGAGCCAAGCTCTCCTACTGACCCATGGCATGAACAACCAGTTGGTGGAAGCGGTCCTTCCCAACCCTGCCATGTTTCCTCCTGGCCCCACTCTCATGCTGGCAGCAATACCTGGGCCCCTCGGCATCCCACTCGGATGCTCTCTGGCCCTCTCCACTCAGGCCCGTGCCTGTGGGGGGCGGGGGGGGAGGCTGTCAGGAGGCTGACAGGGCGGGCGATGGCACTGTGCCCTGGCTGGGTGAGAAAGAGGTGGGCGCAGAGGAAATATATTCAGTAAGCCACCTAGCCTGGATGGCCCGTGTTTTCCTGGGTAGCAAAGCAGAACAGCACCTACTTCCCAAGGCTGGCCTAAAGTCCACAGGATACTGGATATGTGGAAGGGCCCAGAAGCAGGCCCGGCCCTTGAAAAATCATGGACCCCAACACTGGGACAAGCTGTTGGTGTGCCAGTGGACAGCTCTTAAGCAAACGGGATGAGAGAAGAGTAACGAACTGAAAGCATGGGAGTAACCTTGGCCTGAAGTTATGAAAGTTCAAATGAGGCTTACTTATAGTTCAGATAAGCTTGTGGGTTTTTGACTATGTAGCGAGCTCTTCGTCCAACTGAGTGAGATGTTTTATCCAGAGACTCTTCAAAGGTAGCGTGCAAAATGTCCCGCACAACCTGCCAAGGGACGAAGGGGCCCTTCACCTGGAGCAAACACAAGCCAAGATGGAAAGTCAGTATCCTCAGAGCCCACGTTCTAGGTTCTTAACGTAAAGGAGCAGGGAGGGTATGTTCTGTGCTGCCTCTTTCTGCAGCGGATACCCCAAACTATGAGATTTACAGAGGACCGACTATGTGCCTGGCACCAGTGAGGTGCTGGGTGAAGAATAAGCCCAAGTCCTCAATGTTCATTGGGAGAGAGTGTCTTCTGGCAAGTAACAGGTGCTCAGAGGGTGTCGGGTTAATACCGTCTGGAGGAGCAATATGTTAGGGAAGGTTAGGAGTACATCACTGTATTTAGATGGTTCTAAAGGTTTAAGTTCATGTTATGTGTGCTCAGAAACATTCTGCACATCAGTAGAAACAGAAGCACTGAAGGAGTTTCATCAGAGACTCAGGAGAACATCTCGGCCAAAACATGCAGGAAGGCAGAGCCCAGACAGGGAAGGCGGCTTGCTGACAAGGTTATATTCCAACAGCCCCCAGCATGAGGCAGCCCAAGAATCTGGTGTCAATTTAAGCAGGGGAGTGGAGGCTCTGCTGGCCCCTCCAGCTACATGGAAGGTGGGCGGCGGGAGGCACCTCCCTCCCATCAGTGTTGCGATGAAAAGCCATTGCAGAGGCAAAGGACAGATATTAGGGACAGCGACACGTCACCTCCAGCTTGTTTCTGGGAGAAGAGATTGGGCTGGTATTTAGGAGGGAAGGGGGGGATGTTAAAGAACATCTTGGAAAAGTGGTCAAGAAAAGGGATCCAATGAGCCTGCAGGCAGAGGGCACCCAGGGCTGCACCTCTCGGCCAGCATGCTTGAGGACAGGGTACACAAACTGGGCTCGGAGGGAGCTGCCGTTCCCACGCTACCCAGCGGCGTTACGACCTAGAAGGGGCCCTGCACTAGAAGGTGGCAGAGCCCATTCTCCGGTGGCTTCGGTGAACCAGCTCGATTGGAGATTTGCCTACCTCGATGCTCCCTATGCCTTGCTGCAAACTCAGAAGATCCCAACAGCACAAAGTGGCGGGAACAGACAGCCTAGGAGTCAGTGAGGCTGCTCTGGGGAACCGAGTGAGGAGCTGAACTCCCGCTTGGGCCTCGGGACCTTCTTGGAGGTGGTGACATCAGAGGAAAGAGGAAGAATCTGCTACCCGGGAAGTGAGTTCCTCCCCAGCCGCCGGGGTTCAGGGACACGGCCCGGGAGGACACGTGAGTGTGGGGGATAGTGGCAAGGAAGGCGTGGAGCCAGGCCGAGGCTGCCATCACCATTCCACACTGATTCAGTACCCAGCGACCAAGCGAGCACCGTGCAGTAGGCACCACGTGGTAGGCACCACGCTGGGGGCTGTAGCTACAAAAACAAATGAGAGTCTCCCTGCCTTGTGAGGTGCAGCCGTGCCAATGGGCCAAGAAGGACCAGCAGCAAAAACAGCATGAAAAGTCTATGTCCAAGGGGCACAGCAAGAACACGGTCATTACTTCCAATTGGCAGGATCACTGAAGCCTTTCCAGAAATGATAGTGGTTAGGAGAAATAGAGAGGGGAGTTTTCCAGGCAGATGAGGGAGGGAAAAGGGGAGCAGAAAGTGTCAGACCCCTGGTGAAGAGGGAGAGAACAACCCTGGGCCGCCTAGCCTGCAGGCAGACAAAGATTTGTGTGTTAGCTCAAGGCTAGAGAGAAATGTGCAAAAATGGGAGCATTCATTTGTAGGATTCTGGGCAACGTTCTTCCTGGTGGCCAAGCAAAACAGATGAGAGGAGTGCCCTGGGGGCCACATGGGAAAAGGGCTCCCCGCGGGAGGGGAAGCCATGCCACAGGCTGCAAGCCGGGAAGGAGCAGGGGCCCGGGGGGCTGAATACCTTGGTGTTGAGGACATTGCTGGCGATCCGGCACAGCATGAGCAACCCATCCTCCTGCATGGACCAGGTGACACGCAGCCGGGTCATCCTCTGCAGGGCGCTCTGGTCGGCCTCATCGTGGTAACGCAGGCTCCTGTTCTTCTCTTGGGGGGACTCTTCTGAGAATACCAAGGGGAGAAGAGAGGGAGCCTCTAACAACTGGTTTGGAGCTGTCACTCTGGAGAGGGAAGGGTCCCTACTCAGCTAGTGAGATCTGAGGGTAGGAGTCATCAGAATCACGCTGTGTCGGAAGCCGGATACACTCACCACAAAAGACTCAGGCCTCGATATATATATATATATATATATATCTATGTATGTATGTATGTATATAAACACACACATACAGACATATTTATCTCTATCTATCTATATATAGAGAAAGATAATTTTTTTTCTTTCTTTTTACTCCTTTTATCATTTCTCTTTGGTCAAATTTCATGGTGACAGGCTGGGCGGCCTGAATGCAGCCTCCTGTTATCTACCAATCTCCCATTCTTCCCACTGTGGTGCTAGGTAAGGCGCCCCCCCCCATTCTCCTGTGCGGTGACCTCAGAGATGTTGTGTGAACTCTGGGGCACCGTGGGGACAACAAGGCACATCCTACACGGCTGCCTTGAGGATTGAGCCAGATTGGGTATAAAACACCCCGTATGGTTGCCAACATTATGGGAATATTGACTGCGTGCCAAGCACCGGTTTAAGCTTTTGTATAACAACGCGTAATTAAAATACTACTTTGCAGAGTGCATGGGTGGCGCAGTCAGTTGAGCATCGGACTCTTGGTTTTGGCTCAGGTCATGATCTCGGGGTTGTGGGATCAAGCCCCTCATTGGGCTCTAAGTTTGGCGTGGACTCTGCTTGGGATTCTCTCCCTTTCCTCTCCCTCTGCCCCTCTCCCCTCTTCGAATGTGCTCTCTTGCTCGCTCTCTCTCTAAAATGAATAGAATCTTTAAAAAAAAAAAATTCTACTTTGCACCAGCCCTAAAAGAAGGCAGTTATAATCCCCATTTTGTAGCTGAGAAATCTGAAACACAGTGAGATACAGAGATTTGCCCCAAGTCACACAGCCTAGCCATTAGCAGACACAGGATCTGAACCGTGAGCGCTTACCCACTAGGTTTTTTTCAACATCTCCTCCCCAGGGCAGTTTCACAAGGTAAACACCATATGCTACCGCCAATTCCAAGAGACTGTTTGTTCAGGAAGTTTTTCCAAATTAAGGCAGAAGAAAAGTAGGGCGAGAACATTTGGGATTCCAAGGGACACCATCACCGTATTTTGCTTTGTGATGAATTCAGGTCTTCGTGAGCCAAACTGATCTCACGCATATCTGGATAGGCTGCGCCGATAAGGCCTTTCCAACGGACACAAGGCAACTTGTTATGAACGCCAGCCAAAGAAACCACTGAAAACAGGTTCCCGTTTAAACATTTGGTTCTTGTCTGTAAGCGCTACAGCTATCAGATCGTTGTTACAACACACAGACCACTTCGAGGATGTAAAGTGGTCAAAGCAGCACACCGGTCTCCTCGCTGTCCAAGATTCCAAAACACGCCTCAGGGGTTCCTGAGATTGGAAGAGATTCTGCAGGCCTGAACGACTCCCCTCTTTCCTCTAATTTACAAACACAACATGACTTTGGACTTTGGCCTGATTAACATGATGCAGATATTAAAAGCCAAACCAAAAGAATAATAGGATTTGGGCTGTGATGAGGATTTCTGCTAAAGACTTTTCAGTTTTCTCAGTTGAGATGAAGTTAGAAAATTGAAGCAAGGGGGCTTACTGAGAAGGCGCTCTATAACACAAAGACAGAAAAAACACATCAGGAGCCCGCGGATCTGTCTGCCAGCTCGACGTGGGGAATAAATCGGCAACCACGCAGTTAGCCCCCCAGACGGTGGGCAAACAGAACCCCGAGTCTGAGGGCAAAGCTCACCCTGGCCGCAGAGACACGACTGCCTCTCTGGGCCAGAATGTACAAAGACAAGGCCCACACATACAAGCGATCATCATGAAACCTTTTTTCTTTCTCTTGATCTTCTTTCCGGGGTCTCTCTTCAGCCGTTTCCGCTTCTGGCTCCTTCCACCCCTCACTCTACGGTTCCTGTCCAGCATGGGCTCCCGGTCAATCTCGAACTGCTCTTCCTGGTCAGCGGACAGCTCAGCTCCCACTCTGGCTTCCCCCCAGATATTCAACCTGCCACTGCCTAGAAATAAGCACAGGAGGTGAGCATCTCAGGATGAGCCCCATGAGGGCCAGAAGACGAACGGAACGTGCCGTAGCCATGTGGCCTGAGCTGGCCCCACGTCTGTTTCTGGGGTGAACTCCCTGCACACGTACCTCCAGCACCGAGTGGCAACGGGCGCTTGGACAGAAACGTCTGGAGCCTCACCATGAGCCCGTTTTCAGAAGCAGTGTTCTCCTAAAAGGCAAGTGCATCACTGGAATCAAGTGGGGGCTTCCCTGAATTCCCAGGGGCCCAGAGCATCAAATGTACAGAGGTGTTCAGGTTTCTGCCGAGAGGCCGGGCGCGGTTGGGCTGCTCTAGGGCTGGGCTGCTGCTGTGCACTCCCTCATGTCTGACATCTCACGGATTTTCTGTTCCTTCTTTAAAAAGGAATACCGGTCCACATCACAGAATCAGTTAGAACCCACTGAAAAAACATAGGCCAGGCCAGACTGATATACCTACCATATATACGGAAATTAATACTTGAGCCTCTGGTCAACTTTGTTTTACCAGTTCAGAAACAGGGGCGAGGGGGAGGGTAGCTTGGGCAGCTCCCGGCCGGGGGTGGGGGTGGGGGGCCCACCCCGCCCCGCCCCCCAGAAGCCCACCTTCTTGGCCTTGCTGATGATGTAGCTGGTCCAGATCCAGTTGCGCTTTAGGTGCCCGTAGAAACTGGAATCGAGCCCAGCGGCTCCCAGCCCATCCCCGGGGATCGAGCCTTCATCCACAACCTCACGGCTCCCCCTGAGAGGCAGGAAGTAAACAGACAGAGCCCCTCTTGGGAACTGAACAGAGAGCCTGTGCCATGGCTGAGGGTCTTTTTTCTAACTAACTTTTACCTTCTTTGGTGCTACCCAACAGAAGCAAAGCACTTGTCAAAAACCCCCAGTATTTATGTAAAATTCCCAATTTTTAAATTTTGGCAACTGTTTTTTTTTTTTTTGTAACAATATGGCCCACAGCCACCCATTTGTGCCTCTGCCCCAGAGTCTGGGGCACTCCTGGCCTGACATGTGGAGCCAGACACGGCGGGCTAGAGCCCTTGGGACGAGAAGTGCTGGGGCCTTGCACTTGGGGCCAGTGTGTGTGGGGCAGGGACGCACGTGGTGTACTCCATCATGGCGCACTTGCGCTCCAGGTTGTGCTTGTCGATGGCGCTCTCCTGCTCCTTCTGCAGACTGCCCTCCTCATCCAGGCCCTGATCCTGGGCGCTGTTCTTACGGACACGCGGGTAACGCACCACACCTAGGAAACGAAACATGAGCTTCCCTGACGACAGGGTGCTGCTGCAGTTTGGGGCGGCCAGGGCGCATGGCTGGGGGCGAGAGAAAGATTCCCTTCCCGTGACTCTGCTCCCGACCAGCACACGGGCTCTGAAACTGGGAGAACCTCTTCGTACAAATGCCTCATCATCGATGTCAGAGGGTTCAACACTGATGGGTGAACCCGAGTGAAGGATTTGTACTCTGGCTGACCTCTGCTAAGCAGGGAAGGCAAGTCAGCAACAGAAGAACCCAAAAGGGGTAGGCAATCGGGAGCAGAGGGGTCCTGGGGCTTCCTTCCTTGGGGGAAGCGTGTGGAGCTGGGGTGCCAGCCGAGAGGGAGCAGTGGCTGAGGAGTCGGGATCAGCAGGGATCTGGACAGATAGCTCAGTGCGGCGTCAGCTTCCCTGGGCCCAGTGGGCGCCGGGAGGCAGCCAGATGTTTCCTGCATGCCCAAGAGGTACATTAACATAGCTGAGCAATCACGTGCTGTTAATCCACAATAAAGAAAACCGTGTTTCTTCCAAGAAAATATAAACTACTACACTAAATTGTTGCTTGAGTCAGGCAAAGGAAGGTTATGGTGATTTGCAGGGTACCAACAACAGTCTTCTAACACACTCGATGGCAGACCTGGGTCTGGGTGGGGGCCAAGGGGCAGTGGTGAGAGCCCATGCCCCACACCTCTCAGCGGGTGTTTATGTAAGACACCGTGTTCCAGCGTGGCTTCAGCCCGTAAGGTGGTGGTGCTGCTGTTCCCAGCTCAAAAATGTAGAGGCAAAACTCAAAGAGGGCTTCAGGGGGGCCCAAGGTCATGCATTTGAATGGCCGCTTCAACCTAGGAGGACTTAAGGCCATGCTGTGCGTTCGAAATGCAGATGTAGGTCATCCCCAGGCCTGCTGAATCCAAAGCTCTGGACAGGGCCCAGCAATCCTCATTTCAGCAGGCTCCCCGGGTGCTTCCAGTACACACCCGTGCTCAGTGCGCCCCTGCTCTAAAGGATGCTCACATCCTATTATATGGTGCTTTTCCCTCAGTCCTCGGGCCAGAACCTCCTCGAATGTTCGGTGAACAAAGGGACAATTGATGCATGATTAATGGACTCTAAGCCTCCCCACTTTCTGCTCATGAACACTAAAAAGGATGGAAACTCACCAATTGTCAAGCCTCAACAACTCTGGTGCAAATAATATACTGGTTCACAAATTTTTAACTGGGTATATAAAATGCAGGGGAATTAGGGCACTCTAAAAATCTGAAATGGTAAAAGCCTAGCTCACTGAATGCCAGAGAACACCATGAAACACACAGTTCTAAATGGGTCCTGTCTGGACCCATTACATTAAAGATTCTAAATACAGGGGATCATTACCCTGCCGGCACTAAACAATTCTACCAAATAAATGTGGGACTCCTGCTTTGCAAAAAGCAAAGTGTACTACTGATCTTTTGGCTCTGTGACAGGAGGAAGGGACGAGGGCTCCTTCCCAGGTGCGGACTGGACGTGACATCCCTTCCTCCTTGAAGCGGCAGTAGACACCAGATGGAATCTGGCTTAGAGGACAGAGCACTGATCTATGGCCTCCATAAACCCTCCATCTAGTCAATCAACATTTATAGGATGTCGACTGTGTACCAAGCACTTTAAGACACCAGAGGATGGAAGTCAAATTTCCTGGGCCTGAGGAATCCCCAGAAGGAAATCAGAAGACAGTATAAAGGTGCTGGAAAGGCCTTCTTGAAGAGGTGATGCTTGGCACAGGCGTGGCCACTGCCAGGTGGACACAGGTCAGGGGACATTCCAGGGACAGGAAGACAACACAAGCGAAGGCCTTATCCCCGAACCCAACTCAACCGACCTGCTGGCCAAATCTGCTCAGATCTTCCTCCAAAATATCTCCCCCGCCACGCCCCAAAACCTCCCAACAAACAAAAACAAAAACACCCCACAAAATACCTCCCAAGCTGCCCCCCTCCTCCACGGTCACCAGTGGACAGCTCTGTCTTAGAGAAGCGTCACAGCCCTGCTTCTGCTCTTGGCCCCTCAGTCCGTTCCCCACCCAGCAGGCAGGGCGAACTTCTCCCTGCTCTTCGGATAGAGCCTGTACCAAGTCCTGCAAGGCCCCCAGCCCTCAGACGACCCCCCCACTGCTCCTCCACTGGCAGCTGCTGCCGCACCACCCCCAACACCAGCCCCTTCTGTTTCTGCAACACTGGCCATGCCCGTGCCCCTGCCTGTGGGGCTCTCGCCCAGCTCTGGGCTTGGCTGGCTCCGCTCAGTGCCCGCCCTTCAGAAAGGCTGCTCCCAACCACCCCAGCAGCTCGCCCTCCACGCACGCCCCTGTACGCTTCCTCTGCAGCACAGGGCCCACTCGGGATCTGAAGTGAAGGCAGGCACAGCTGTGTCCTTGCTCACGGGCAGGCCCAAGAGATGACAGACACAAGGTGTTTGGCAAATACCTCCTGAATACGTGAGTAAGGAATAAGCAGAGTGGCCTAGATGAAATGGGTGTAGGGGGTCTGGGAGCCCCCCATTCATAGCCCACTGCCCCCCTTTCTAAGGGAGCCCCAAGGACACTCTAGGTCTCTGGGGAGCAGTCTGAAAGCCAGCAGCCACTTCTAGTGTCTTCTTGCCCGAAACCCCTGTGATGGCACAGAAAGCAGGCAGAGCGGTGGGGTCCCGCCCAGACGGTACCTAAAGGGGTGTTGAGACAGACGCACTGCAGATCAAACCAGTAGTTCTCCACATCCTGCATGGAGTTCAGGATGTACAGGCGCCTTTCGAAGGGCCGGCTGCTATGGGCCAGGTTGTAATGTGGGTCACAGATGGTGGTGTCAACGATGACCGCGTTCTTCTTCAAGAAGATGAAGACCTAGAGACCCGTGGACAGGGCGAAGAAAGAACCTCAGAACCATGGTCAGGTCAGCTGTCTGGAAACTGCTCAGCCATCAGGACCCCGTTCATTCGGGCATTAAGAGACATTACCTGATCTTTATCCTGAAACTTTTCCGTGGGGCCAAACTGTAGCAGCCCCATGTGGCACAGCCTCTGAAGGTTCTCTACCACAGAAAAAATGTAACGTCTGGAAAACAGAGGGGAGTGGGGGTTCCAATCACCACATGATCAGCTGTGGTCAGAGGGTTTGCGTCTGGGCTGACGGATGCGACTTGCTCGTGGCTCCCCCTTCTACCTCGTAGGTCCTGGAGGACTGGCCTCAGGCCGGCCCTGGATGGAGACCCAGATTCTGCCCCTTCCCAACACCCAAGCCAGGGCAATGGAGCATCGAGCCTACATGGGAGATTGATTTAGAAAGTACAAGCAGCAAAAGGGGAAAACGATCCCAATACTTGCAGGAGACTTTTAACTTTTAAGGAGACTTGCAGGTTCTTTTAACCTTGGAATTCAGTAATAAAATTTACCCCCCTGCACCTCTCATTTGCCTATGTTTTATCCACAAGGCTCATAGGGCTGCTGAATTAACGAGAACCCCATGTCTTCGCAACCTGGAAGGCAGAACCCTTTCCTCTTCCTGGTGAATGATCATTCAGAGCCCTAACTTCAGGGAGCCTGCCAGGGCCCTCGGCCAGTCTGTGTCCATTCCAGGGACCTCACCTCTTGTACAGAAGCTGCTGCCGGACGGGCCTGGGCAGAAAGCGGATCAGCGTGTGCTTCTTCAGAGGGTCATTCAGAAACTCCTCAAGGTCATCTACCTAAGAGATCATTTTCAGGATCAGCTCACCCTCAAAGCCAGGGTCAACTGCAAGAATCATGAAACACAAGCACCACTCCTTTCTGGACAGTGGTCTCTCTGAACCCATTTTCTCCTTTCTCTGTATTTACCAAATTTCTAAAAAACATACTTTGTTATAATTATTTGTGTCTTTCAATCTATCTGACTGAGCTAACATAAGAACAAGTCTTTGAAGTACTCCCCTTGACCCACCAGGCAACCATCCATCCACCCAGTCATTTAGCCATCTCTATCCATCCATCCTGTCTATCCTCCCTCCCTGCCCTTCCACCCACCCACCCAATCTGTCTATCCACCCATCCATCCCACCATCTTTTTCCTTCCTTCCTTCCTTCCTTCCATCCTTGCACCCACCCAACCGTCTACCATTCATCCATCTGTCTATCCTTCCATCTTGCCCTCCCTCCCTCCCACCTTCCTTCCATCCATCCATCCACGCACCCACCCACCCACCCTTCCATCCATCCATCCACGCACCCACCCACCCTTCCATCCATCCATCCACGCACCCACCCACCCACACTTCCTTCCATCCATCCATCCACGCACCCACCCACCCTTCCATCCATCCATCCACGCACCCACCCACCCACACTTCCTTCCATCCATCCACGCACCCACCCACCCACACTTCCATCCATCCATCCACGCACCCACCCACCCACACTTCCTTCCATCCATCCACGCACCCACCCACCCACCCTTCCATCCATCCATCCACGCACCCACCCACCCACACTTCCTTCCATCCATCCACGCACCCACCCACCCACCCTTCCATCCATCCATCCACGCACCCACCCACCCACACTTCCTTCCATCCATCCATCCACGCACCCACCCACCCTTCCATCCATCCATCCACGCACCCACCCACCCACACTTCCTTCCATCCATCCATCCACGCACCCACCCACCCTTCCATCCATCCATCCACGCACCCACCCACCCACACTTCCTTCCATCCATCCACGCACCCACCCACCCACACTTCCATCCATCCATCCACGCACCCACCCACCCACACTTCCTTCCATCCATCCACGCACCCACCCACCCACCCTTCCATCCATCCATCCACGCACCCACCCACCCACACTTCCTTCCATCCATCCATCCACGCACCCACCCACCCTTCCATCCATCCATCCACGCACCCACCCACCCACACTTCCATCCATCCACGCACCCACCCACCCACACTTCCTTCCATCCATCCATCCACGCACCCACCCACCCTTCCATCCATCCATCCACGCACCCACCCACCCACACTTCCTTCCATCCATCCATCCACGCACCCACCCACCCTTCCATCCATCCATCCACGCACCCACCCACCCACCCTTCCATCCATCCACGCACCCACCCACCCTTCCATCCATCCATCCACGCACCCACCCACCCTTCCATCCATCCATCCACGCACCCACCCACCCTTCCATCCATCCATCCACGCACCCACCCACCCACACTTCCTTCCATCCATCCATCCACGCACCCACCCACACTTCTTCCATCCATCCATCCATGCACCCACCCACCCTTCCTTCCATCCATCCACGCACCCACCCACCCACCCTTCCATCCATCCACGCACCCACCCACCCACCCTTCCATCCATCCATCCACGCACCCACCCACCCACCCTTCCATCCATCCATCCACGCACCCACCCACCCACCCTTCCATCCATCCATCCACGCACCCACCCACCCACCCTTCCTTCCATCCATCCACGCACCCACCCACCCTTCCTTCCATCCATCCACGCACCCACCCACCCACCCTTCCATCCATCCATCCACGCACCCACCCACCCTTCCTTCCATCCATCCACGCACCCACCCACCCTTCCTTCCATCCATCCACGCACCCACCCACCCACCCTTCCACCCATCCATCCACGCACCCACCCACCCTTCCATCCATCCATCCATCCACGCACCCACCCACCCACCCTTCCATCCATCCATCCACGCACCCACCCACCCTTCCTTCCATCCATCCACGCACCCACCCACCCTTCCATCCATCCATCCACGCACCCACCCACCCTTCCATCCATCCATCCACGCACCCACCCACCCTTCCATCCATCCATCCACGCACCCACCCACCCACCCTTCCATCCATCCATCCACGCACCCACCCACCCAGCCTTCCTTCCATCCATCCATGCATCCAGACAACTGCAAGTCTGAAGTGTTTTCCCTTGGCTGGGTGAATGTAGGTTCTCTGGCCTAGAGCTGAGGGACCAGCCCCCACAAGAGCCCCGGGAGTCATCAGTACCTTGTAACTGACTTGCACAATCTGAACAAAGATGGAGAGGGGCAGGCAGAGGAGAATGTCACTGACGAGAGCCCAGCCGAAGCCAAAGTCCTTGTGGACTGGGATGGGAGGGACGTAGCGTTTCCATGAGGCTTCATCCACATATACTAGGAGAGAATCAGAGTCAGTGCTACAGGCAGGGTCCAAGTCACAATGGTGCTGTGGTATCATCCCAGCAGGTCCTGACTCCCTCTCACCACAAACTCGGGCAAAACCCTACTTGTCAGGCAGGAGGCCCACGGGTTCAGGAAGTCTGGATTATGACTTTATTTTGATCAGGGCACCACAGGGATTCAGCCGGTTCAGAGGATAAGGAGGAAGAAGCACTAGGACTCCCCCCTGGACGCTGCTGTGGTGTGCCTGCCTTGGGAACACCTCACCTTCCTCCGTGGGGAGCTCCACTTCAGTCTCCAGGGGGGTTCCATCTTGGTGGTCCTTGGGTGGGACAGAGGAGGCCTCTAGGTCACTTCTGGAGGAGGCCGGGACTCTCACCCTGCCCGGGTTCTGCTTTCCCACTCTTCTTGTACTGCCGAGGCCCGGCTTGTCCCCCAAGTGGCTGGTAGGGTGCCCGTAGATTAGGTACCACAGAAACATGTGTATTGCCCGCAGGCGAGGCATTTTGGGCAGAAACCCTAGAGAGCGGCCAAGTCCTGGAACTGAGGCAAGAGAGCAGGGAGGGCAGCGCTTGAGAACTCCCAGATTCACTTCAGATCAATTCGCCTAAGAACCACTGAGTCCCACGTGCCAGGGAGACAGCAAATGTTCTCTCACGGAACTTACTTTCCAGGGCAAAGGGCACAAATAACAAGACACCTAGAATCATGTATCAGAAAACAAAGCGAGGAAGGGGGAAGAGGGCTGTAACTCCACCTAGAGGACGGCTAAGGTCTTCAAGGTGGCGGGGGCACACAGGTTACCTGGGGATGTGCACCCTGGGACAAACGCGAGGTGCCGGAGATGCACGGGCGCCCAGTACATTCGGTGGAGGGCCAGGAGGCCACAGTGATGGGGTGCAGCAAGGGAGGAGGAGGGCGCCCCTGGAGAGAGCCTTCCAGACCTCCACACGGGGCCCCCCGGCTTGATAGGGCTGTGCAAAATATCCCCAAATCTAGGTTCTTTGAAAGCATCCAGTTTTTTTGACGACACAAATGAAGCGTTCCTTGGCCTTCCCCAGGGAGAGAAGACAGGTGAGGGAGCAGGGAGCCACGGGAGCAGGGCAGCGGGGTGGGCGGCCAGGAGGCCCTCCTCCACTGCCACGCCCACTGGAGGAACACGCTCACTGTCTTCTGTCTGCCAAGCGCGGGTGCTGCTCACTGCACCTGCTCCTGCCAGGCGCCCTCCCTCAGCCTGTACTTCCTAAGCCCCAAAGAGCGAAACACAGCTGTGACCGTGTGCGCAGAGAAGGAGGTCACACAAACAGCCTCTTCTGCCTGGGATCGTAGGTCTACTGGGCTGGGTGCCACACCAGGACACGGTCCGCACCCTGCCGGGTCACCTCTGCCCTCCCCTGCCAACGTGCAGGCTTATGGCCAAGAGAGGCGTGAAGCCCCAACCCAGCAATCGGCACTTGCCCTGCACACGTTCACCTCGGAGCAGCTTGGTGGGGGCCCAGGGAGGAGGCAACCCTGTCAGAGAATGGACTCTGGGAAAATTATACAAATGTCCAAACTCTTCAGTGACTTTAACTACCAGAAGGGTTATGAGGTCAGGAATGACAGGAGGTTTTCAGTGGCTTAGAGGATGTTCCAGCCCAAGGATACTGAGCAGAAGGAATTCATCTTTGTGACTCAATGCCTCACGTTAGGATCTAGCACAGTTTCATCTGAGTCTCCTGATAGCCTTGTGAGGTATGCAGGGCAAGAATCATGCCCACTGTGCAGATAGGGAAATTGAGGCCACCGGAGGCCATAGGACCACATGACCCAACTAGCAATTCAGACCTGCTTCTTCGGACTACAGCCCAGTGCTAGAACGCAGAACAGCAAGTGACCCAAACATCATCATGCAGACAACCAATGACACATCACAAGACACTGACGTGGAGCTGCTTTTTTACCTATAACAGGGTTATAATTTTTCAGCTGGGTGATGCCCATTTTCTCATCAGTTTTCTTCACCCGTCCGCTTTCTGGTTTAGAGGAAGCATTCAGCTGAGAGTCTCCTGATCCACTCGGACCCTCTTTTCCTTGACTTTCTTCTTCAACTTCTTGAGGCACTGGAGGCTGGGGCACTTTAACCCTGCAGTTCAAATACAAGATCGATAGTGTGTTGGGAGAACGAGCACTGGGAGGAAGGACAGGGTCTGCCCTCAGGAATCAGATGAAGCCACTTGGCCCTGAAGTTTCAACCTCACCTGCCTGTCAGAGTCAAGCAGATGATATGAATGAATAAAACGTGTCAGGTCACTAGACATTTGGGGGTGACAGGGCCTGTGGTGACCTGCAGAGGGCACCCCCACCTACAGGGCAGCTGCTACCTTGTAAGAAAAGCAGCCCCAAATGTGCTGGGTCCTCTGACACTTTCAGAAATGCCAGCGATCTGGGGCACCTGGGCATGACTCAATCAGTGAAGTGTCCAACTCGTGACTTTCGCTCAGGTCATGATCTCACGGTGGTGAGATCGAGTTCTGCGCTCAGTGGGCAGTCTGCTGGAGATTCTCACTCTCCTTCTCCCTCTGTCCCCCACCCCTGCTCACTCGCTCACTCTAAATTAATTAATTAAAAAAGAAGTGCCAGATACCAGGAATTGATGTGAAATCCATCAGCAACTGGTTCAAGCCAAGGTCTGCACTCCACGTGGAGCCCTGTGCCTGCCCACTGGCCACCTCCAGTGTAAACCCAGCTAAGAATTTTCTCCCACCCCTGAGTCTTCTCAGTCCGTGAGATGGTTTATGAATAAAATTAGAGAAGGCAACTGGACTTCGTTTTGAGCCATTAGGAGACTGAGTGAGCTTCACACTTCACAGAGCCCATGATTCGGAGTGCTCTGTTGACACCATTAGGCAGAGTAGAATGAAGAACAACAGGACTTCTTTTTTTTTCCTTAAAAATCCAGAAATTGGGGGTGCCTGGGTGGCTCAGTTGGTTAAGTGTCTGCCTTCGGCTCGGGTCATGATCTCAGGGTCCTGGGATTGAGCCCCGCATCGGGCTCCCTGCTCAGTGGGGCGTCTGCTTCTCCCTCTCCCTCTGCTGCTCCCCTAGTTTGTGCTCTCTCTCTCAAATAAATAAAATCTTAAAAAAAAAAAAAAATCCAGAAATTGCTAAACCAGTGAATGCACTGATCTCGCCTGAGCATAAATAAAAGGTGTTTGTGGAAACTGCTACAGGCAGGGTCACAAAGACCCAGGCAGCTTCCATGGATTCCTGTGGGGTGCCGCCACTTGCCTGTTTGCTGTGCTGGAATTGGAGATCCGGAAACGGACCTGCTCGATGGCACTTCTCACCAGCGGGTCATTCTGGTCCATGGACGGGTGCACGACCAGATCCACCTGCGGAGCGAGAGGTTGCAGTGTCTGGGGAGGAGCTGAGGGAGATCTAGCTCTACACCTCGGTTCCTCGGTGGATGCCACCCTGATGACACCTGTTTTCATTAACGTTTCCAAGAGACATCTGAGACCGAAGCGAAAGGTGTTGCTGAACAGTTTGCCATTACAATTTCTGGCACCAAGATCTCTCAAGTGAGTGAGCGAGAAAGCTCTGCCGTTGGAAACGTGCTGCTCAGGTCAGGTGAGGAACGTCTGCCCTGGAAAGAGAGCGGCCTGCCCTGCGGCCCCCGGCCTCTGCCACTCCCTGGCGGCCCGCTCCTGACACCCCACCGCAGCTATCTGAGAATTTCCCACAGTGGCTCCTGAGTCCTGAGGGCTTCCATCTGGAAAAGGTAAGCAACTTTCAATCTGCCCTCACTGAGAGCACCGTCGTGGGACTCCTGCCAGGTGTGTGTCTAAACCAACTGGCAGAGAATTTAGAGCCACTTTTGTCCTTTCACCTCGTCCAAGGTACTGAAGCCGAACAGTTAAGGGTGGTGACCATTTCATGTGCGTCATCTGGGGTGACAAAGGAAGACAGCTTGGTGGAGGTGAGCAGAAGGTGGTGGCCAGGCAAGAGATGGCAGGCATCAGGGTCATGGCCCCCCAAGAGCCAGGTTCGCTTCCGTCTCTGCTGCTGGCAGGACAGAGCAAGGTAAGGTTTCCTACACAGGTGACTCTGGCCGGCAGGTCTCACGGGGAGAGGTGGGTCACACGGAATGGGCAGTACCACCTGGACGGGGACCAGCTTCTCATCTGTGAAATGGGGACCCTTCTTCGATGCCCTGCCAACTTTTGGGGGCTTCTGTGAGGCTCCAATGAGATGCAGGTAGGCAACACCTTGGAGCATTTACAAGCATGGTACAAATACACCGCATTCCCGTCCCCCCACTGCACAGTGGTCAGTCCGGTCCCCGAAGGCCCAGCGGGCAGGGCAGGACATAGAAGCAAAGGCTTAAGTGGGTGCTGCCACCCGGCAGCTCCAATCAACGTACCTCCAGGGGGTCAGCGGGCAGCCCACCGGCAGCACGGGCTCTATGTGCCGGACAAAGTGCCGGGGAGCTACTGCAGCTGACTCTGGAGGTCAATGCACAGCACTGCAGCCCTCCCCAGCCGGGCACACAGGCTACTAGGACAGTGACATCAGCAGTGCCTGTGGCAGCAGGCCCGGCACTGGTGCCTTCATGTCTGAGGTCGTGGGATCCTCGGTGCTTACTCGTGGTGCTCTGGCCCCACCCTCTCCCTCCATTCCGCTCGGTGCACACCAGGCCAAACTGGAGCTGGGCACAGTGGATCCCTGGGCCACTCCTAGACTGGGGGAGATTTCCTTGCCCTCATCCCCGTCCTGAGAAGGCTACCTACCCCCCCCCCCCACCCAATAACTGCTCTGTGAAGATGAACAGAAATCTAAGGGGCTGCTGCTGAGGGGTGGGGGCTTTTTGTCTTTCAATGAGAGAGGTCAGCACAAGGATCCCCCGCCTGCTCCAGGGGAGGAGTGGCAGGTTGGTGGGGGGGACAGGAGAAGGGCAAGGTCAAGGGGACTCAACAGCAGACAGAAAAACTGATGAGAGCTGCCAACCTGGAAGGGCAGAAACGGTGTAAGTGATTTCTCACGCTGCTCTGTGTTTCTCAAACTTCAACTGTCTCCAAAAAATAAAATAAAGTAAAAAAGAAGAAATGACCTCACCAGCTTATTAAGGAAACACCACATCAAAGCACAGCTTTCTTAAGGCAGAGATTTACAACGCAGCCAGAAAAAAAGGGTCAGACCATTACCAGTGCCTGTGCCCGCAGCACCTTCCCTCTGGTCCCTGGGCCCGGCAGGGCTCTCTCCAATTCCTCCGACCCTGGAAAACGCACGCCTTAGGATATGTGCAGAGCTGCTGAGCTCCAGTTGCTATGGGAATGGCCCCCAACTTTAAATTTCACAGAAACAGACAAACTGAAGCCAGAAGATCTACAGGTGCGCAGTGTGTCCTGAGTCACCACTGTCACTTCCTCGGGGACGTTTCCTCACGTCTCCGTGGCAATTGTTCTTGGTGTGCTGGCCTACACCCTCCACCTGCTCAACGTGGCTGAATCTCTGCCAGCACTGCTCTGGACTTCGATGTGTCCTACTTGCCTTCCTGTCACTCAGGGCGGGCCTGGGCGCTGGACACCTGCTCTCGGGCCTGTGCTTACTGCTCTGAGGTCCAAGCGAGTTATTCCTCTTTTGGGTTTCCTGCCCCCACAGCCCCTGCTCCCCAGATGATGAGGCACAACAGGAGACTGAGTTACTAGCAACAAAGAAACAAGTAAAAACGGACAAGGACAAGAGGAGCCCGACAGGAAAACAGCCAATAGCATGAGGCTAGCATGGTGGGTGCCGGAGAGCCTAGTGTACCTTCTTCTTGATGCCATCCTGAATAACCGTGGTCCGATACAGTCTCAGGAGGCCCTCCTCAGACAGGTTGCGCACCAAGCGGACAATGGACTTCTTGCAGCACTTGGTAGACACACCTTCTTGCTTCTCCTGATCCATGATCATTTTCTGAATCCTGGGGTGTCACCAAATATGAAGTTAATATTCCCAATAATCTCATCACAAGGTAGCTAAAGGCAAGCCGCCACTCCCAGCAGCTTCACATGCTGTGCCATTGCCTGGGACCTAACGGGAGAGCGTGATTCCTGACAATGATGGGGACCCTGGGGGCCGTGATGGGGTTGTCTGCACCCTGTCTCCGTGCTAATTTAACTCCCAGACACAGGATGGTCCAGTGTTCTGCTGTCAATACTCAGGTCCGCAGCTCTTTCTGATTCCTCTCCTCGTGTGTCTCACTGTCTAGATCTTACTGAGTCACTGCAGTGATGTTTCCAGATCACTGATCCTTGAATGGCAGGGCCAGCAGGATATTGGCAATGTCCGGCCAAACCCCTCACGGTCCAGACGAGGGGACGAAGGCAGCACTATCTGCACACGGTCTCCCCAGACTGAAGATGCGGCCCAGGAGACGGTGCTGATGGTGGGTTAGAAGGACCCCACAGGAGTGCAGAACCTCTACGTGCACAGAGCCACCCCAGACAGACAAGCTCTACCTGCCTCTCTGTTTTTGCTTTCGTATCAGACTGCGTTTGAACCAAAGGCTCCATGCAGAACTAAGAACACCTTATAAGCTGATTCGATTATTTGCCTAAGTTTCTTCTCCAAGGAAAGAGAGGAGCCCTGCCCTTTCCCCACCTTCCACTTCTCGCTCACTCACTCTCTCCCCGTCTAGGGGCTCGATGTTCCTCAATGTCTAAACTTCCTGAATCACTAGAACAAGTGCCAAATCCTTTCTACCACACAGGGATGCAGAAGCCTCTTGGTTATATCTGTGGCTTGTGATAACGAGCTGGCCTGAGATTTACTGTTAGCACAAGACAAACAGACGGCTCCTTACGTGAACAAGCTCTCGATTAAGCGCAGATTGGTGACGGCTTCTATGATCAGGTTCCTGCGTTTGAGGAGCCGGTAAGTTTCGTGGGGTTTGTCTTGGCCTGGGCCATGCTTCCCCGTTTTCTGGGAACTGCCACTCTCCTAGAGCAGGGACCAAAAGAAGAACACAATGGGCTCAGTGAGGTTAGGCGGCCAGACACCATCCCTGCAGGTGCGCTTTGCCTCTTTAGGGAATTTCTACGCCCACGTTTCAAGAAGGGAAGTCCAGAGGGCTGTGACTCTCTGGGAATATAGGACAGAAGCAGAGGTGGGCTTCTGGGTTCACGCAGCTGTCCCTCGGTACATTAGGATGTGTGAGAAATGAGACAAAGGGAGGAGAGGGCTGTGCGCGCGCTCTCCCATTCCTGCCCAAATGCCCACGGTTCTCTTCATGGCTCCTGTCTTCTAAGTGCTTCCATGAACTCCTTCCATTTGCCCTTGGATCAGAACTATTAAAACCCCCGTGGGTCCCCTGAAGGGAAGGGAAATCCTGACTCCAACATATTCCTTGCAAATCACTTGGTACAAATGAGCACCCAACGGTGGCCCAGGGCCTCCTGCGCTGGATGCCCTCCTCAGAGCGGTGCTTTCAGGAGAATGAGAACGAGCTCGAGGAGGCTGCTCGCTGCTCGTGTCAGAACAGCCAGCCCCAGATCACTTCCCTGCTGAGGGCCAGGACTTCAGGAGAGGCACAGTTCTTTCCTGAAGGGGAACCAGCTCAAAAGGGCTCAAGATTCAAGAAGGGGCCCAGGAGAAAGACCTCTGTGCTCTCCCGCTCTAGAGCAAACATTTTGGAGGGGAGCCG
This sequence comes from Eumetopias jubatus, assembly GCF_037043125.1. NCBI lineage: Eukaryota > Metazoa > Chordata > Mammalia > Carnivora > Otariidae > Eumetopias > Eumetopias jubatus. The sequence goes on from NW_028274818.1 coordinate 92,648,407, forward strand.
CATGAGTATATTGGCCACCTGCCGGGGGTCGGGGGCGGTGGCTGGAGAGCAAGGTATAGAGGTGCTCTACCAACAGCCTTCCAGATATGGCCTTCACACCTTCTCAGCACAAGGCAGAAAGAGGGACGGCATTCTGCTCTGACTTTGGGAACAGATTTCTAAGAGGAAGAGAAAGAGCTGAGCCAGGCAAAGGCATTCTAGGACCTGGAGGGAGAGTGCGTGCTACTGGAGACACGTGAGCCTGATCACAAGGTGCCAAGGAGGTGGGGAGGTGAGCAAGGTAGGCAGACCCTCCGGAACCTGTTGGATCCACCTGCTGGCAGGCCTAGCTTCTTCAGTGAGACACAGTCCCAGCCAGGACTTGAGAGATTATGGCATCCAAAGGTGAGGAAGGGGTTCAGAGTTTCTAGAAAAATCCACAGAAAGCCTTTGCACCCCACGCTTCATCGCTTCTGCTGTAAGGCTGGTACCAAAAGCACAGGCCTCCACACCAGTGAGGGAGAAGCAAGGGGGGAGCTCCACACACATGGGTTCTTGTCCCCACTTTGCATCTGCTGGGCAGGCAAGTCGCCCACTCCCCAAGGACCTCCCCATCTCGCCCCGGTCCAGAGCTGACATCGCTCTGATGGGGTGCTTGAGGCCTCCACGAAAGAGCAGGACCAGCATGTAAAGCCGCCCCGATCCCAGCTGTGCCCTGCGCGGGTTGCCTCGTCCTGACACCATGCTTCTGAAGCACAGGAGACACATTCAAGTGACAAAGGACAGCATAAGGTGAACTGAATCCCATCACGAGAGTGGTGCTCCTGTGTCAATGGCCTTTTTAATCCTTCTAATTACGCTGATGGAAAGCATTTGATTCTATTGCGTCTTTAACCTGGTGACACCCAACAGTATCTGGCCAGAACGTACTGAACAGTTTGGGGTTTCTTTGATCTATTTTATAATTACCTTCCTGTCATGGCAAATGACGCTGGCCATTCATCTAAGGCAGGGCTTCTCGGTGCAGACACTGCTGATATCTGGGGCTGGCTAACTCTCTCTTGTGGGCTGTCCCTGCACATTCTAGACTAAGCAGCACCCCCTGGCCTCCACCTACCAGACGCCGGCGGCCCCCACTCCCCCAGCCATGACCAGCAGACATGCCCCGTCCAGACATGTCAGATGTCCCCGGGGAGGCTAAGTCAGCCGAGAGTGGGAAGAACCGCTAATCTAAACAAATGTTCCTTCCAAAATAAACTTCAATAGAGTGAGTGGTTGGAAATGACAAGGCCATGTAAACAACAGTGCCGCTTTCTGGCTGGGAGCACTCAGCACGCAGTGCTCGCACCCTCACTGGCTTTGCCGCTGTTGCCGTGACTCGTGCGTACAGAACTGAGAAGGCCGAGGTCCGCCTGTCAGCAGCCCCACTGTGAGCACTCACCTTTGGGTTCTCGAGCCTGACCTCTTCGATCACGGTTATGTCACCGCTGCTGCTCTTCGTGCAGCGGGAGCCGAAGGCCACGCTGGGATCTGCGGAGCTGCCGGGGTCCTGCGGGCTGTCCCTGCTTGCGGAGCTCTGGCAGCGTTTCTCCTCGGCTGCCCCCAGGGAGGAAGGCAGCTGCTTCTTCGGTGGGTGGAGGTTTCCGACTTTCCAGCTGCCTGCAGTGGAGGGGTGGGGGGAACGTGAGTGAAATGCAGCCCCCTCGAGGGCCACCAAGAAGGGCACTTACGCTCGGCAGCCAGACCAGCCCCACGCGGGCCCAGGATTCCACGCGGATGGTTGGAGGACTCGGGGGCAGGACCAAGTGAGCAGGGTGGGTGCCCCTCCCCACCCCACTGCCCTGCTTAGCTGGACGCCAGACCTGCAAACTTGTCATGGGCTCCACCCACCACACGTTTAACAAAGTTCTAACTCAACTAAAAACTTGAGCGCTCGTCAGATGGCTGGAGGGTAGGGGACGGAGGAAGTTGACTGGATCGCATCCCCTTACTAGTAAAAACACAACAAAACAAAATGAACATTGGCCAAGGAGGATTGACTTGCAAGCAGCCAGGAGACAGACCACATGACCATCTCCTCCAAATTTAGGATTATGTGATCATGTGACACCAACAGGTCCCCAGTTAGGACAGCACCAAGGAGATCCCCAAGTGTCTGCTAAACCGAATGGGCTGTTTTCTGAACATCCCCGGAGCCAGGCGGGATTGGCAGCAGCTCAGACGGAGGGCACACATGCGCCCCCAGCCTCACCAGCCCTTCCCCCGCTGACCCTGAGGGCACCCCCTACCCTTTGCTGAGGTGGACTGATGAGGCTGGGTCCCGAGACTGGCGTTCAGGTTGGCCTTCCCGTCACTCTGGGACACTCTGCCTTTCCTCTTGCTGCGGCCCTCCTCCTCGCTGTCAGATTCAGAGAGGAACGTGTCCTCCCCTTCAGGCACAAGTGACTCCTCCTGCACCGAGGCCAGGCTCACTGTGGTCAGCAGCTGGCTCCGGGCTTTCTCCCTTTTGTACTGCCGGCTCAGGTCGCTCTCTTCTGCAAACACGCAGGAGATGTACTTGGTGGTCCGCTGACGCCCTTCGTCCTCCATGAACCCCTGGAGGGGATATGAGATGTGTTCAATCACATTTGGAGCGCGCGACAACACTCAGGCATGCGGGTGAGCCAGGGGCTGCTTCCTGATCTTTCCTGCACCTCCCCTGTCACTGCTGGGGCCCTGCATCGGCCCCGCTGACGTTCCCTCACTGTCTTCCTGTCTGCTTATTTCTCAGGTGCTGCTTCCACAGGCCTGTCGGAGATGGTTTTCCACACTGCAATCCTGAGTCTGGGTCTGCTCTACAGAACCGTGAGCTCCTTGAGGGCAGGGTCCTAACTTGGCCCTCCCCAACTCCCCAGTGCCTGGCACGGGCTAGGCCTGCAGGAAGTGGTTAGGGAGCAGTGCGTGTTAGCTATGCAGGATTCGAGGGTTCAGAAATGTTTTCACGGACTGGAGGTCACAGCTCCATGCGGCCCCTGCCTTGGGGGTGGAGGATGAGGCCATCACCAACCCACACTCATTCTTATCTTCCCTGTTCGAACAGGGGAAAAGGGGCTTCCCCAGGCCCTTAATGGCAGGAAGAGCAACACCTTCTATATGCCAAGCTCATGCCAAGGCACACGCCAAGCGTTCTGCAATCATTAGCTCGACTGTAATCCTGCCTTCCAGCAAAATGGTCAAAATGTTGGCAAGAAGAGAGGGAAGGATAAGGGCTGGAATGCAGGCATGAATTCTGAAAGGGGACCAGCAGATGCATTTGGTCAGCCAACCCGCTGTCCCCAGGAGCCAGGCAAGTGATGAGAGAGAGGGAGGCCTGAGTGGAGAGAGCCCCTGGACAGTACCTGCTTTGACTAAAGGGGCTGTAGGAGGTTAGCCAGCTTCCTGGGAGTCCCCACACGACTATGCCCCCCATGCGGCCACATCTCCTGCTGACTTTTCAGAGCTTAAAGACTGATTCTGTTTTTGAAAAAGTGAAAACCAACAAAAACCAGTGTCAGGGAGTCGGCGGGGGGCGGGGGGGGCCATGACATGCCTGTGGGCAGCCACCTGCCACCGAGACCGGCTGAGACAGCCCTTGGCTATCACGCCCCGTGTGCACCCAGACGCTATGAAGCGTGCGCGTGACTCATGATGTTACCTTGACAACCTTGAATCTCTGAAGAAGACGACACAGCATTCTTGCTTCCAGCTTTCCCACATTCATAGCCACTCGGATTTCAGCTTGGGAAATTCCTTTCGTGCCTCTGCGCTCAACTGTGGGAAACGATATAAGGCGTGAGCCTCGGCCTCTGCAAAGGAGCCCTCCTGCACAAGGCCAAGTCCACTCCCGCCACCCTCATGAAGCCCAGACTCGTCAATGTGGTGGAGCCAACATGCAGAATACAGTCTCTTGTCTCCTCTCCCTGCCCTACCAAGAACCCTTGAACACTCCTCCCAAAAGCTAATGCTTTGGGGCTGCCTCCTCCCTGTCAGAACAGTAAATGGTAAGTGACCGGCTGTGGATGTGCTCAGCTCTGGTACCATCACTTTTGCCCAGCAGCAGGGAGCTCGCTCTTTCCTGGGGACTTTGCCAGATACATGAGACGGATCCTGTTTTTTTAAAAAATTTTAATTAAGAGCTTTTTTCCATTTCCCTGGCTTTCTGGGCAGACTCAGAGGCATTCCGGACCCCGAAGCCACCGGGCCCCGCGGTAGGCGAGCGGCAGGCGACTGTGCTCTATTACTGGCTCCCTCTACTTTGGCAGCTCCTGCCCTACTACATGCTGTCACTGTCTGTGCCTCCAAGAAGCCCTCTGAAATTCACTCAGTGGCTCTGGGACTGGGAACTCCAGGACGGAGCCTGGTGGACGTGGGGGCAGGGGAGGCAGGAGGCCCGCCCCACAAAGTGCACGAACCACAGGGCGGGCTTTGCGGCAAAGCTCTGTGTTCAGAAAATAGTTCCCGCTTTATTTCTGCTGCGGTGCACGCTTGAGGCTGCCGGGTATGAGCCGTCTGGATAAAGGAGAGCTTGCAGCCCTTGTACTTGCACAAAAATAAACATCAGAATAAAAGGGGGGCTGCCTGGGTGGCTCAGTCGGTTAAGCGTCAGACTCTTGATTTCAGCTCAGGTCATGATCTCAGGGTTGTGAGATCGGGCCCAATGCTGGGCTCCGTGCTGGGCGTGGAGTCGGCTTGAGATTCTCTCTCCCCTTCTTCTTCCTCCACCCCCCAAACCAAGTGCACACTTGCATTTTCTCTCAAAAAAAGAATCAAAAGAGGGGACAAGGATGTATCACCATATCAAACGAATAACGTGCTCAAAGTAGGCATGACAGGGTTAAGGGCAGCTTTTCCCAAACTGTGTTCTGAGGAACCCATTTGGAGTGATACTAAGAGTTGATAAAAAATGCCAAAAAGCCCCTCAAAAAGGCTGTGCTGATTCACCGGTGTGGCTTCGTACCAGCTGCTGACTCGTGTCCCATGGCCACTGCACCTCCTCTGTCCACCTCCCCACAGGGACCCGCGGCCACCCCATCTACGGCTCTGGGTCACTGCTGTCTTAGTGGATTCTAGGGGGTCTAGGGAAAGGGCGAGGAGTGGGGAGAGATGATTACCCTCCCGCCATCACTAGACTCCGAGCTTGCATTAAGTCTAGACCAATTTCAGAAGATGGGGGTGGCTCTCAAATCTTTGCATTGTAGTATTAATGGCTCAGTTTTTGAGTGCTTTCCACAGAGGAGCACTACACTGACATTCTACACTGACATTCCGATACGACTCCTCACTCAGTCCCCCTCATGCGCTGGGGTGCATATCATCCCCAGTGTAGAGACGTGGGAACGGAGGCTCAGGGACCTTGCTACCGTTCTACCACACTCAAATCCGACCCAAAGCCCGACCCTTCCAGGGAACCATGGGGCTCCCTGCTGCGTCCCACTCTCAACAACACAGCCCTTTCCTTCACCACGTGGGCAACACATCTCTGGACCCGCAGCGCATGGGAGTCACACACCCGCAGGTGCTCGCCCATGGGACCTACTGAGTTCATAGGTCTGCGTGAGCATGTCCCGCTCGTACACGATGTCCACCGGGGGCACTGCCTTGGAGATGACCTCCTCATCCTCATCGTCGTCCTGGTCATGGTCATCCTCGACCTTCCGTTTAAATTCCTTCAGCAGCCTGAGGCAGCGCACCATGACGTCTGTCCCTAGGAACACAACGTGGCATGTTTTCTAGCAATGAGCAGAACACTGCTGGGGAGGGGGGCGCAGGGGGCAGGGGGCAGAGCTGAGACAGACACCCAGAGAACGGATCGAGTTCAGAATATTGAAAATGGCACGTCCTGGGGCACAAGACCTGGACGTGTCCTCCACAGAACCGTTTTGTGTTCCGTATAATTAGTAAACAAGGAAATGCAAATGAGAAGAATAATGCGGTGCTGTGTCAGTCCCATTAACCAAACAGCAGCCTTCTCCTGCTTGAGACAAGCTCTGCGACAGGAGGAATCGGGCCTGTCTGTCCACGCCGGCTCCCCGGCACCCAGCAAGGTGCCCGGCACATGAGCAGTACTGCCCAAAGGGTGAAAGCCACTTCTCCCCTTTTAAGGGGAGACCCACTGCCAGGAAGTTGCGGTGGCTGTGTAAACGCATTCTAGAACCCTCTGAGCGGATTGCTGGAAGGCTTTGATCAGTGATGCCAAGAGTGGGAATTTATTCCAAGAAAACTCCAGGAGGAGGCAAAAGCTGCCAGCCCAAAGAGGTCCACACAGCACTCTGTGCGCTAGCTTTCCAGAACCACACAAACAATGAGGGACTGAGTGGTGGGGAACCGACAAGCCGCCGATCTGTGGGCTAGCATGGCCCTTCAGACACTCACAATGTGCCCACACCCAACCCACGCAAGCACCACGTGAGAAAAGTAACAAGCTTGGGCCATGGCTGTATCAAGAGAAAAGCCGCAAGGGAGAGTGAAAACATCTCAACAGTTTACTAGTGCGAACTCACTCGTGTGATACCGACAATGCCAGGAGTCATTATATAGACGGGGAAACTGAGGTACAGAGGATGACATGACTTGCCCAAGCTCTCTGGAACTTGTAAGCAACAAGGGCAAAGGTACTCGGGCGGGGTCACAGGTCTCCACTGCAGAAGAAATGATCCCTCACTAAGAGGTGCTAGGACATTGGAGTGTGGGGGCAGACTAAGGACCCCTCGAGGGCGGCCAAGTCCCGTGACCTGGAGCCTGTGAATACGTTACCCGCTGTGGCAAGAGGGACTTGCGGGCGTGAGTTAAGGCTTTTTGCTGTGGGGGTGGTCTTATCCTGGAGAATCCTGGTGGGCCAATGTGAGAGTCCTCAGAGAGGGAGGCCGGAGGATCAGAGTGAGAGAACTGGAAGATGCCAGGCCGCTGGCTTTGAAGATGGGAGGGAGAGAGCAGGCGCCAAGGAACGCAGGGGGCCTGTAGAAACTGGAACTGGCCAAGAAACGGGTTCTCTCCTAGAGCCTGCTGAAGGAGCAAAGCCCTGCTGACATTGTTGAGTTTAGCCCTAGGAAATCCATCTCAGACTTCCAGAACTGTGAAACCATAAAGCAGTGCTGTCTGCAGTCACTAAGTCTGCGGTAATTGTTAGAGCAGGGATGCAGATGGTTTCTCCACCTGGACACCGAGGGGCATAACCCAGGTACCAGTACGGGGGGGTGGCACAGTAAAGCTGGTCTCTGCCACCCAGTGCCTCTGTGCAGGAGCTGTGGCCACCGGGGGCCTTCCCATGGGGTGGGAAAAGTTCACACCAACCACGGCAGACTGACCTCTGAGCAAGGTCAGGTACAATACCGCAAGTGGGGCAAGGGAGTCTCATAGGGGGCAGAGCATGTGGCTTGCAGGTGAAACTCACAAACAGTAATCCATCTCAGGTCCCTGAACTCATCAGACTTACCCTCAGAGCAGGGTCCGGCCAAGGCCGACTCACTAGAACCCTCCCGGAGGGCAGGCCTAGGGCAAATGGTCACAGAAGTGTGGGAAGCCTTAGCCTGGTGCTGATTTGCCTTCACTCCTCACAGTGACAGACACGCCTCACAAAGACACTCCCCCTCCACCCCCGTTCGTGATTTTTCAAGAGAAGAAACATGACGTCACAGCACTGGCTTCCACACCTGCCAGGCCCTCTCATGTTCTCCTGCTTCCCAGGGCTCTGCCCTTTGCTCAGGGTCCCTGCCCTTTACTCTCCCTCCATTTCTCCCTCCCCAGATGGGAGCCTAAAGCAACCAGGAGGGGAGGCATGGCGACGAGGGGGAGCCTTGGGCCCGTCTGTATGGGTGAAAATTATTTCAAGGCTCAAGTGACCAGAACTGCATGTTTCATTGAGATTTCCTCCTAGTAGCCAGCACACCCAGCATACAGGCAGAACACCAACCACTGAGTCATTCCCCACTCGGTCTTCCCCCTGTTCTCTACCCAAGCCCCTCCCACGCCTTTCAGCCCCCCTCTTGCCTCTCAGACAGTGCCTGCAGAGACTGCTCCTAACACCATTGCTTGAACGCATGCAACGTGCCAGACACCGATCGAAGCTCTCTGTGTGTTATACAAGCTGGTCCCCACCGCGGCCTGAGGAGGTGGCACCTACCATCCCGTTCCCCACTTGAGGACACCAGGAGCTAAGGCATTTGCCCAAGCTCCCGCTCCTTAGCAAGGGAGGAGCTGGGATTTACCAGGCAGTCTGGCTTCCGAGCCCAGGTCCCAAACCTTGGACAACATACGGCCCCTTATTCATTGGCATCCATGTGACCGAGCACAGTGGGTGACCCGGGGCAGGCGATGCTGGCTTCTGCAGGAGCGGCGGCCCAATGCAGCACGTAGGGGCAGCAGACCAGCACGCTCAGCAACAGCCCAGCGTAGGTCTGCCACCCCGTTTTAACTTCCTTAAGAGATTAACTGGCCATGAAAAGATGGAACACCCAGCAGCGCTCAACATCAGCACAGGTGGTGGGGGAGAGAGGCTACTACACCCTCGTGGATCCAAAGGGCCATGAAGGAAACCCCTCCCGGCCTTCCCGGCTTCTGCTCCTCACAGCCTCCAGTCGGCACCTGGGCTCCCCTCTGCTTTGACAGCACTCGATGCCCGTCCCCTGTCACAGCCTTGTCCTGATGGCCCCACTGGCGGCAGCCAGGACGGCCAGACCTACAAAGGAGCACTGGGACCAACCTGGGCTCCAGAGTCACACAGACACGGGTCATCTCAGCTCTACGACCCGAGACTCTGGGGAATGACTGAGCAGAGCTCTTTGTGTTCAGCTTCGTGAAGTGAGAGGCCGAGGTTCTCTACCCCCCGCATTAGTGGTCAGATGGCCGGACAGGATGTCTGTGGAGGGGGGCACGCAGCAGTCGACCCTACCAGCGAGCCCTTGCTGTGTCATGGGCCTTAAGGGAACTGACCCCTCAGATCACACAGTCCGAGGCTGGGGGCCCCCGTAAGCCCCATGACAGCGTACTTTCAGTGGAGAGTTCGGCTCAAGCAGCTCAGACTGGGCTCAGCGCGAGGCCGCTGTGCTTCCAGAAGGCCATCCAGATGGTTGCTGGTGAGGTTTGGGGCCACGGGGTCTGCAGCTCTGCCCATCCCACACAGCATGGCTGATTTCCCTGCCACGAATCCCAACAGCACTGGATCCATCAGACAAGGAAACCCCGATCATTTACCCAAACTGTGTCTGCAACCTCAGTACCAGCAACCCTTATTGGAGGAATCACAGGCCTTCTAATAGCAACCACAGAAGCCTGGGTGCAGGGCTTACTTTCCAGGAACAAAAGGCAAGAGAGAACCAACCAGATCACTGCACATTCTCGGCATCTTAAAGGGGCTCAGTCGGTTAAACGCCTTCAGCTCAGGTCATGATCCCAGGGTCCGGGGATCAAGCCCCACATTGGACTCCTTGCTCAGCGGGAGCCTGCTTGTCCCTCTGACACTCCTCCCTCTCGTGCTCGCTCTCACTCACTCTCTCTCTCAAATAAAATCTTAAAAAAAATAAAAAAATAAAGATATAGTGTGCACTAATGTCCACAGTTTCACACAAACCAAGCACATAGTACTTTTCTGCCAAAGATCCAGGATGGGCTTGCCATGACATGAAAGAAGAATGGCTTCATTTCAACATTCTGAAGATCCAGAAAGGAAGAAGGGAAGGAGTGAATCCTTCCTGAGCACCTAGGATGCACCAGGCACTGTGTCAGGTGGTTGCAGAAGCTATTTTAATCATCGTGCAGGTTCTGCACATGACTACTGCCATCTTATGAAAAAGGAAAGCAGGCTCAGAGGGGTCAAGTGACCTAATGGATGTCTCAGACCTAGAAAGTGGCCTTTCTCCCACACTGGGCCACCTGGCAGGGCTGCAACTCCCAATTTTCACCGGAAAACACCATTCCCTGTAAAGGGAAATCCAGAGTTGCTGTGAAGTGGGACCAACAGCCTGTGTTTCTCACATTCCCAACCAAGATCTCACCTGGCCACCTAGCAGACTGGGGCTCTCTATGTGATGAACCCAGGAGAGAACAAAAACAGGACGGGAACAAATGAGCACCATGGCAGACTCACTCTTGGATGTCACCAACAAAGGGACAGTCCTACTGGTAAGCCAGGGAGAGGTTACATATATTCCTATTATGTATATATGTATATTCAGTGTACATGCCCGTCCTGCCACACCCACACACACCCACACACACACCCACCCACCCCTGGACGAGCCTAGGATGGTCAGTGCTAGGGCGTCATTCAGGTAGTCTGGAAACTGAAATGAGAAACCAGCCCATGGGACATTATAAGGAGGGAACAGCCTTGGGTAACTGCTAGACACACAGAATTCAGGGTTGTACTCCCAGTGAGGGAGGGTGCTGCAGCCCATACCCCAGGGTGATAGAACCAGTTACAAATCTGGGCTCTGGGGACCCTTGGGCGGCACAGTCGGGTTTGCTCAGGTCATGATCTCAGGGCTAAGAGATGAGGCCCTGCATCAGGCTCCACACTCAGCATGGAGTCTGCTAAGGTTTCTTTCTCCCTCTCCCTCGGCCCCTCCCCCTGCTCTCTTGGTCTCTAAAATAAATAAATAAACCTTAAAAAAGAAAAAAATATGGGCTCTGGAGTGTCTCTGGTGAGAACCTGCCCTTGCCACCTACCAGCTGGATAACCATGGCTAAGTGAGTTCAGCTAGAAAATGGGGATGGGAACAGCATCTTCCTCAGAGTGCTCAGTACCGTGGCACCTGGCAAACAAGTATGCTCAATAGACAGCGCTCACTCCTGTTCTTATCATTACCATGGTCATTACTGCAACCTTGGAAAATTCAAGTTCTTGAGGATCAAGGGTCATACCTCATCACTGGGGCTGAAAATATCAGATTGCTTGGGGCCTTTACTTCAATTTCAAGCATTTGTTCTGTGTTGGGCCTGGAACACATAAAGATGAAGAAGACAGGGTTCCTGCCCTGCACAGGGTGGTGTCTGAGAGAGAGGAGGGGAGGGGAGGTGAGCAGTCGGCTTGGGTTTTACACAAGCCAGGGTTTGAGTTCTGGCTCTACCATGGGCAATCTGCTAAGCGTTCTGAGCCTCAGGCTCCTCCTCTAAAATAGGCATAATCCTAACAGCAGGGCTGGACTCACCTGCTGGGAAGGACCAGAGGAAATGAATGCAGGCAAGGCGCTCAGCCTCATGAACTAAGCACACTAAATGCTCCCTGATTACAGAGAAAGGAGCTAGGAGGCTCAGGGCTGTACCCGCAGCAGTGCTAGGAAATGAGGCGGCACGTGGGGCTGGGCAGGGGAAGGTTGAGAGGGGGGACTCTGGAGGGGGATGCTAGAGGACACACGGCAATTGACTAGGCAGACGCAGGCAAAGGGTGGTGGGAGGGCAGAGATGAAGGGGAAGGCCGACTGTAGAAGTTTGAGGCCAAGCAATGAATCTTGTATTTTTTATTCTGTAGCCCGGTTTGCCTTTATTCCATAGGCACGACTCGAAGTTATTTCTGTGGTGGATGTGGAAGACGGACTGGAGAGAAGGCCAGCAGGGGGAGCCCACATCTTCCGACTCCCCTGCCCCTGCTCAGGCCCCAAGCGCTCACTGGCCAGCCCCCACAGCCCATCAGATCTGCCCCTTCCTTCTCTGAGGGAGGTAGAGAGGGCCCTGGTTAGAGACTCACACCTTCTGTGCTCAAACCTCCCACACCAGCCCTTCCTCGCTCTATGACCTGAGGCAAGGGATCTGTGCTTTGGTTTTCTTATCAGTGGAGGGAAAGAACAGTGCCCACTTGATGGGTTAGCCCAAAGGATCAGAATCAAGCACTAACACTTGGCACAGAACCTGGCATTATTATCTGGATGGCTTTTCCACCTCTCCCTGGGCTCCGAGACTGTCCACAAAATGGCATAACAAAATGGCAGAATCTCCCCTGGTGCCTTCCTCTTTCTTGTGGCCTAAAATAAGCCCACGGAACCTAAGTTCCCCTTGCTAACTGTACAAGGTTAACAAGGGTGCTGACAAATCACGTCCATACAAGAGGACTCACAAGCTTTAGGACACTGGAGAAATGCTCTCGGCCGGCTGAGAGTTCCAGAGCTACCATTAAATACCCAGTGCAAGAACCACCTCCCAAACCCTTGGGCTGAGTCAGGGACTGACTCGTTTAGGTCCCTGGAAGTTCTTAGAGACCCACAGAAGGACAGGGCTGGTGGAAACCGTGCCGGGCTGAGCAGGACGGCAGCGAACCATTCTTGAGGGCTCTGAGCCAGGCACCGGTTAAGAATGTAGTGGTGCCCAGCATGGTGGACACATCTGTCACTTTACTGGCCCTCTGCCAGCCCGTGGCCAGCTGGTCACCTGGGAGGCCAGACACGCGCTCACCCGTCCTTGTACTGGCCTCTTCAAACCCTGAGGGCAACCTCGCCAGGCCCTCCCCATATTGGTCCTGTGTGTGGCACACTTACTGCCGCCTGCCCCCACCCAACTCTGCAGAATACCCCCCCTGCCCCACGCCCCTCACCCTTGCCGCCCGCCTGCACCTCCCACAGTGCAGAGGGGACAGGCATGTTCTCCTGTTCAGGGAGGTCGAGGGACGTTCCCTTACGGTCAGCAGGCTTAAGGACAGGTTCCCTCCTGGGGAGAGCCACAGAGGAGCCACAAGGAAAGGACTATGTCCCAACAAGGACCCTGTCTGCAGGTACTGAGACCCTCGGGAGTGGGAGGGCTGCCTGAGGCCCTGCTTGACATGACTCAAGGTCTGGAATTAACGCCATGGAGGATCTACTCCTTATTCTACCTTTTAGGTGCTTGCCTCTAATAGTTTTTTTTGCCATATTAAAATGTCTGTTTATTTGTCTTAAATATTGAGAGTAATTCCCCTTCATTTTTGAGCTGGCATCCTTTATCAACTTTGCCACTTTTAACTGAGAGATCTTGCTATTTTTAACTGATTTTACTGGTTCCAACCCCCCCCCCAACGCCACTAATTTTCTAGGCCTTAAAAACTCAGCTCTGACAATCTTTTTTTTCCTGACAATCTTTTTCTATTCTTTTCATGTTTATGTTCACCCTTTATCCTTTTTGTGTTTCTGATCTTCATTCTTTTTAATTCTACTCTCCTGGTTTCAAAGCTCTTTTAAACTTTTATCTTTGTTTTAATCTTTCTTGATATGGCTCATTTCTTTTTCCTGAGCTTGTATACTTTAATTCTACTATAACTTTTCAAATGTCGTTTTTTGCCATTTTAATGATCTTAATTTAGTTTGCTGTACACTGTTACAAGAGTTTCTTGGTGTTCATTTTTAACAGCTTTACTGGTTATGATTCACATCCCGCACCATTCACCTCGTGCACTGTACGTATCCGTGGTGGTTTAGTGTTTCCCCAGGTAGATGCATCTGTCACCAGTCCAATATGAACATCTTCCCCACCTCAGATCTGGTAGCTGGCACCGTGGGTGCCCCCACCCCAGCCCCAAACACTAATCTACTTCTAGATTCCCCACTCTGCATTTTCCTCTAAACGGAATCCTACAGCAATGGCCTTTTGCAACTGGCTTCTTTCTCCGTTGGACGGTCTTGGCACCCTTGTTAAAAATCAGCTGACCACTGGCATGTGGGTGTACGTCTAGACTCTCAATTCTATTCCTTCATCGGTCTATCCTTGTGCCCGTACCATACTGGTTTATTGCTTTGCAGTAGTTTCAAAACCGGGAAGTTTAAGTCTTCCTACAATACTTGATTCTTGTTTCTCAGGATTGCTTTAACTTTCTGGGTACCCTGCAATTCCATATGAACTTCAGAATTAGCTTGTCAGTGTCTACACACAAGTCAGCTGGGATTCTCCCAGTCTGGGGAGTGCTGCCATCTTAACTACATTAAATCTCCAGATCCAGAGAGGCTGGGTGGCCCAGTCGGTTAAGCGTCTGCCTTTGGCTCAGGTCAGGGTCTCAGGATCCTGGGATTGAGCCCCACGTTGGGCTCCCTGCTCAGCGGCGAGTCTGCTTCTCCCTCTGCTCCTCCCCCAACCCCCACTCGTGCTCTCAAATAAGTAAAATCTTAAAAAAATAAATCAATCTCCAGATCCACGAACAAGGGACGTTTCCATCTGCTTAGATCTTACACTTCTGTCAACAATGTTCCGTAGTTCTCAGATTATACATTTATACTTTTGTCTGAATGTATTATTCCTAAATATTGTATTCTTTGTGATGCTAACAACTGTTTTCTTAATTTTGTTTTCAGATGGTTAATACAACTGAATTTTGTATATTGACCTTGTGTCCTGTAATCTTGTTGAATTTGTTTTTTGAATTTGTTCTTTCTTTTTAAGGGTCATGAGTTAATAGCTATGGGGAGAGTCTACATCATAAACGGGAATACAGGTGCTCGGACCCCTTCCCCATCCTTTTCAGTGCTGGACGTGCTGGCCTGATCCTGGACAATCTGCTGACTGAGTGCGTCCATCATTGGCCCCAGGGCACACAACTACCTGCTTCCAGTTGGCCCTCATTTTCAGAAGAATCACAAAGTTAACTTCTATTTCTCTTCCCTTCTGATCTCAGCCCAAATGATTAACACGGTATGACTAGTAAACACTTGAAGAATATAATCCAAATTTTGCAGAACAGATCAGTTCAGGGTGACTGTTTTCATTACCAAGGCTTTTTTCTTTTTTTTTTGCAAAGCAGACCACTGCGTCTTCCTGTAATATACTTGAAATATGCCCAAATTCAAACTCTTTATATACAGCTTTTAGAAACAACTCATATATATCCAGGCACACCTGTAAATTTACATGAAGTAATCCATCATCTTTATTTAAGTCTTGTCTGCTCTATAATGCCTTAGAGGGAAGGTTTATGTTAATTCTCTAAACTGGGATGATAAAGCACAAGGCAAAAAAGACTAAAACTGTGCCTTCATCCCTTGTCTCCTGCACAAGGAGAGGAACTGAAGTGGTGCCTAATTCAATTAAATTTGCTAAGCATTTACTTAGCAGCTACTCTGTTCCGAGCAGATACTGCAAAGGCCTCAGGATAAAAGCACGTGAGGGGCGAGGCCACCACTCTCAAGGACTCCCGACCTAGCTGGAAACAAGTCACACAACTATAAATACCTGAGTCACGGTGTGACACAAGGAGTGAGGGGAACCCAGCCGATGAGCCTGAACAGCAGGAGGTGGGTTAACAAGACCACCCCCAGAATGAGATGAGCCTCCTCAACAGTCAGAACGGGCTCACCGTGCTGCTGTGTGACAATCTAAAACTTCTGATGGTCACTGTCTTAGGGTTCTGCCCACTTAACCCCGCATTAAGGAGTTAAAGCCATCACGATCATCAGTAGTAAGTCTCGGGGGTCTTCTCCTCCCAGCACTTGGCCTCGAGAAAAGGGGGACCATTCTCTGTGTGACATACACACCAGAGTAAAGCTGGCAATGGGCGACGCAGCAGGAGGCAGGGCGTCCTGGGGGGATGGGGAAGGTGGGCCCCGTAGAAAGGAGGCAGCATCTCTCTGCCTGGCCGATGGTTATTAAAGAAATGCAGTTTAATATTGCCTAATTTCATTTTTAGCAGGGAAGCTGAAAGGCTGACTTTTAGGTACAATTTCTGATTTTTAAATGCCCAGCAATGAATTCAATGAAAATAAATTCCGTGAGCCAAGCCAAATACATTGCTCCATGTGGTCATGCCAGTCTGTGGCCCCTGCTGCGTCTGCTGTCTTCTGTAAGCCCCACGACACTCTGTGAAGTTGCATTATTATCCCCAGATAATCCTGCTGAGGCGGAGAGGGGCCCAAACTTGCGGAAGGCCACCCGACAGGAAGTGAGAATTTGGATCCAGGGCTATCTTACATCAAAGTTCACTCTGGTTGGTGTCTTAGTTGCAAGGGGCTGGCTTAAATATCCAGGGACCCCAAGCCTGGGAGAAGCTTCGCTCTGTGGCTACCTGCCCAGCAAGAAAGGTTCTTAAGGGCATTTCCTTCATAGTTTCTCTTTAAAAATGAAACCATTCCAGTCTGTTTATTTTTACTGTCTTCCTTCTAATAAATTAGGAAATAAAAATGATTAACAGACCCACAGGTCATTACAGTATTAAGCATTCAGAGAAGTCCCCAGAACACCTCTGGGACTCTTTTCCCTGCCACAGGACCCAGTCGTACTTCCTGGTTTTCTTCCTACTGAAAAGGCTGGGGCCGCCTTTCTGGAGGGATTCCAGGCATTTGACCAGTCACATGTGCCTTGGCACTGAACGGATTCCAAGGTGAGGTCCCCTTTAGGGGCTTTCCTAAACCCCAGGGGGGACCTTCCTTGGCTTATTCACCTGTTGTGTTAATGTCTCCTCCACAAACTTTGCTCAGACACGGGGAAGCCAGACATGGAGGAGAAGGATGAGACAGAGCCCCTCAGACTGGCAGTTCACAGTCACTCGACAAATGTGACTGCCGACCCCCCATACACACCGAGCCACTCACTGGGTAGGCCGTGGTCTGTCCCCCTTCAGTACACTCTCTCCTGAGCTGTGGTAACAAAGCCAGCCTCCTTAGGTTGCTTGCTATGCCCAGAAGTCAAGCATACAGGCCCTGACCTTTTTTTCTTGTACGCCTTTTGGTTTTCTTTGGCGTTAATAACTTCTTTTCTTCCCATTGGCTTGGTTTTGTGTGTACCTGTCACCAATTCACACACAGACTCTCTGCAGACATACAGCCTTCTCTAAACACATTCACACTCACTAGGCAGCTGATCCTTCGCATGGACTTCCATCCCTCCAGAGCCCTCTTGCCCTGCTCCCTTGTGGACGGGTTGCCGTGGTGCCTGTCACGTGATTTCCCTTCACCACCTCCCCACATTTTTCCTGGTCTCCCCCATGACATGGACCCCACTTTTTCCGCCTCATTTCAGTCTGCTGTTCGATGGTCTACATCCTCCTGCAGCTTCCTGAAAGGGAACACGGGAGATGGGAGATAAACTGTTTCACATCTGCACGTATGGAAATCTCCACATTTTCACAGTGGATCAAGGCGAAAGCTGAATAGAGCGCTCCAGATAGAAAGTGCAATGAAAGTGCTGCTTCAAGACCACCCAGCTTTTACTACCAGGAAGTCTGCTGTCTCCTCTTTGGAGGCTCCTTTGCTCCAGGTTTCTGAAGTCCCAGGATTTTGGATTTTGGTGTGGGGTTCTGTGTGTTCTTCGTGCTAGGCACCTGATGGGCCTTTTGCTCTGTAACTTACATCCTACAGATCTGGGAGAATCACTTGTGTCATTCCTCATTGTCTCCTCTCTTCCTCTGCACACGGTCTGTCTCTCCCCCTGAGCCCCTTGTGCGGATGTTGGACCTTCTAGGCGTAGCGTCTTATTTTCAACTTAGCTCTGTTCTCACCTCTTTTGAGTTTTTCTGAGAGATTTTTCTCGACTTTATCTCACTACCTTCCCTTCTGCTAAACCTTTTATTGCAATAGTCACATTTCTTCTATTTCCAAGAGCTTTTTTATTTTCTGCACATCCCTCGAGAGCTTCTCACTGTTTTCATGGATGCAATGTCTTCTCTCTGCCAGTTCTTTCACGTTTTCCTCTGCTCCTCACTTTGTTTCTATTTCCTACATTTGTTTGTTTCTGCTACATTCCTATTAGAGCTCTCAAACGTTTGGTGAAGCATTAAATTGCTGCCCAAAGCCTGTGTTTTGGGTGTTGTGCAGGGGGAGGGGGAGGGAGCCATTGTGTGGGCTTCCATGTAGGGTGAGCGGGCAGGGGCCAGCTGTTTTATTGGGATACCCATAAATTTCAGTAACTAAAAGACTTTTCTCTTGGACTGGTCGGTTTCTACAGAAAAGTAGCCTCCAGCCTCTGGCCTAGGGGATGGTTAAGTCTCACTGCCACTGTTCAGGAGCCAAATTTGGAACCACAGTGAGAGGACCCTCTCGTTTCAGTGTCCCCATTTTCAGCATGCCACCCTGTCCCCAGGTGGGTCAGTGAATCCAAAAAGCTTCCAATGCATCTTATCTTGAAAGAAGTAGAGAAGGCCTGACTTTTGTGGGAAAGGGCTTCTTACCTGGCTATGCAAAGTAGGGGACAGGACCTAGGGAAGCAGCAGCTTCTCATACACACTGCCAACCAACCCGCTTATCTCTGGCGCCATCCAAATTTGTGCTCAAAGGTACCTGGAATCCCCACATTTTTTGTTTATTTCAGGTTTTGAGGCATCAATTGTTTGCTATTGCCCTTTGCTGTCATTAAGCTTCCCCAGGCTGCTCAGTCTGTCACTATCTGAATCCTGTTGACGACTCTCTGCTGTCATTTCTGTCCTAGTCTCTTTGTACCTACAGGTTGATTCCTTTTATATCCCTTGTCATCACTAGGGAAGAGTTTGGGAAAAGTGCAGATATACATATATATCCTATCTATCATCTTCTACTGAAAGCTCTGACCTCAATTTTTTAAATGACTTCGGTTGGTCAGGAACAGCATGGCATAAAGAAAAATCAAGAATAGAGAAAAATAAAGGACTAAGGAAGGTTTTTAAAGTTTTACAGTCTATAGTCCTTAGTTTAACTTTCCTGGAAGTTTCAAATCCCACATCTGTCACTTACTGGTTGCTCAACCTTATGTAAATGATTTCGTATCTCTTAACTTTAATTTTCTTATATGTAAAAGGTGATACTACCACCTACCTTGCAAGGGCTACAGAACATTGAGATCATGCAACACAGCTTCGGTACTTTCAAAATGCTGGAAAGAATAGTGGTTTAGTGTAAGAAGGAAAAGATGAACTTGGTTTTGGACACCATGCAGCTGAGATGCTGGTGGGAAATCTACATAGAGACGTGTGCGGGCACTTAGGATTACTTTCATTCAGCGAACATTTCCCGAGCACTTTCGCTATAGGAGATCCTAAGGGAGGCACTGAGGAAGGAAGAGTCGAACAAACGTGAAATCAGCCCACTGCAAGGCTGAACATGGGAAGAGAGAAAGGCTGGGACTTGGAAGGGAGAAGTGAAAGCTGTCTGCACAGCCCAGGGGACAGAGGCTGAGACGGCCTTTACCTTTCTTTGTCTTACAAGGCCCACACTCAGGGTGGATCTCCTGCAAGGGGAGGGACACCACCTTCGCAAGGCCAGCATTCAGCATGTACTGGTACAGCCGCTTGAATGTCCTTTCACACAGCCCCTGCCAAAACACAATGTAAGAGCTGCTATCAGATGAGAGCGAGGCATTTGCAACCACTGAAGTCACGTCAATGAGCACAAGTTCAGGACCCGAGTTAACCGATTCTCTTGAACGAGGAAACACCGGAGGGGCTAAGGAGGAAAGATTCCAAGCTATGTTGTCAAGGAAACAAAACAAAGTCCAGAGCACTAAATAAACGATTCTATAAATGGTTTCTATTACAAGAGGGGGAAAGAGATTTATTTGCTCAAAGATCCTGAAAGGATACATAGGGATGAGAGTGAGGCAGATGGGGAGGGGGGCAGAGCTAGAAGGCGGCTTTTCACTGTATACTTTTTCAATGTTTGGTTTTCTAACCATTAAAGTGTGCCATTAACACACACACATGCACGTGCACACACACACTCTCACAAAGCACGCACATTGCCCCTGGGCAATGGAACAAATAGAAAAAAAATGGAGTGTAAAAAAACAGTTTATCAGTGAAGTTTCCACAAAATGAGGAGGAGTGCATGCACCCTACCACTCACAGCTCTGTGAGGCAATGTGTTCAAAATGACCCTATGTGCTCCTAACTGCAGGGGTCACCAAGCAGCTTCCATCGTAGGCCATAGTTTTCCCATCACACGTTTGTGAAAATAAGTGATTTATTTGCCAACGTTGAAAAGTGAAATCTTAATTAAAAAAAAAAAAAAAAAAAGTAGGTTCTGGCTTCACTTGGAAAAAGTCCGGCAACAAATCCTGGAACTGCGGATCTGCAGCCTTCAGTGGGAGCCAGGACAGGCACGCCCAACTCAAGACTGGCCCCATGGGCCCCTTGCATGTCAGGGATAAAGGTCAGTCCCTACCTGTCACCAGTTATGTGCTGTCTTCTCTTACAATAGTCAGGAAGAAAACTAAGTATTTCTTGAATCCATACCGAGAACAAAACCATTTCTTATACTTGGCCTGTTGCATTCATTCATATATCCATCCGGGCTGCTACTGGCGTTTGCCTTTGTAACCGGTGGAGTCGTGAGGCTAGTTCCGGCTGCTGTAAGCTGTGGACAGAACCACAGGACGCCCTCACCACCAAGAGCTGTTAGTGGAGTCTCCCGGCTTTCCTCTTACCCCCTGGGGGAGAGAGAGGGAGCATATGTCTGCAGGCTGCGGCCGCCACGTATGTGTGATCAACTCTCAGACTAGCCAGTGTTCCAGCCCTTGGGCAGGAGAGCATATGGCTATCAAAAAAATACAGATGACTCACATATGGCTCATCCAAATGCACCGGCTTGGAAATGGGATCTGTCGTTAATCTAGCTGTGCCCCCAGCACCGTTGAAAGACCCTACGGAAGTTCATCCATCAAACCCCAGCCCCTAACATATGGTCCTAAGTCCTGGACCATCCGAAGCGAGGGAGGATGATGCAGTCCCACTTTCTGGGGGGCTGCCATCAGGGACTCACACAATCTGCCCAGCAAAAAAGGGAAAGGAGCAGTGTGAGCCTCCCCCACTCCCCAAAAAAGACAGCATCCATATTCATGGCATCAACCTCACGGACTGGCTAATTATTCACTAAGTCCTGCTCAGCTCTCTCTGACCCTATTTCCAGCTGCCGACAAGACCTCGCCAAGCGAAAAGTCCCAGAAGATCTTCACATTCAATAAATCCTGAAGTCAAATTGTCATGCTCCTCGTCCTCTTGCCAACGTGTTCCTCTTTCTGTACTCCCTACTTTATTCAGGCATTCATTCCACATTTACTGAGCGCCGACCGTGGGCCTGCCCCTGGCCGTCCGCCTGGTGGGGCTTCAGCAGTAAACAAGCAGGCCCGCTCCCCGCTTTCCTGAGCCCTGTCCATTTCATTGAGGTGCAATCACTCCGGCAGGACAGCAAGACTCCTCCTCCTTCATTCACACACACACACACACACACACACACACACACACACACACCCTGGCATCCTGGCCTCAGTCACTCACACATTGAGACACCCCAAAGGATTCTAGCGGCCAGCCACCCAGGGCCCGGCCTGAGGCAGCAGCATCCACCTCCTGCCCGCACCTCCAATCTCTCTTCCTTCTCCCAGTTCGTTTCCATCACATTCTTCTCTCCTTGCAACTTTATGAGGCTGAAGGCCACAACCCAACTCCTCGGCCTGGCGCTCTAGACCTCTCTCATCTGGCCCCAACTGCCCTCCCCAGCCGCATCTCCGCAGCTCCCGCCTGAGCACACTGTGGCTGGGTTACTGCACCTCCTACACACCCGCTCAAGCCGCTCTCCCGGGCCCGAAATGCCATTTCTTTTCTACGTGGGGAACACTTCGTCTTCAAAGCCCCGCTCAACTGGAACTTGCTCTCTAAAGCTTCTCCCAGCTCTCAGAAGAAAGTGCATCCTTCATGGAGCTCGACGTCATCCTTCGAAACAGGCTTCTAGCCTAAGTGTGAGTTCACACATCCGCCCCTCTGGTGACACCGCTTCATGAGAGCATGAGACCTGTCACCCTCACTAACTTTTGTCGTGGTGGTGCAGCACACAGTTCTGACTCTAAGTGCTCACCAAAGTATTTGCCGGATAAATAATGGAACAATGCACTCTCCTGAGCTAGTCCACAGGGCTGACCTGAGACCAGACTAGCCCGCACTCCCCATGCCTGAGTGACCCAGTTGGGCAGGGGGCTTCATTCTGCAATGTCTGCTGGACAAGAAATATAAGGAACAGAGGGGGCAGAATGTTTTGTAAGCAAGTAGGAATTTTCTTAATTTCTACTAGGGTCCCTGAGGAAGCTTTATCAGTCTTTCATTTTCCACTTTTGATAGAGACTCAAATACTGAAAAATATCTCTTACCACAAACAGCAGTGCATGTGTAATGACAAATGACACAGGCCTGCTGTCTGAGGTGACAGGAAGGAAGGGGCCGGGCGGGGGGCGGGGTGGGGAGGAGACATTGCATAGCTGCCTCAAGCTGACTACTGTCATGAGAGACTGCAGGCCAGGTTCAGGCTTGCAGGGCCTCTGATAGTTCAAAGGAAGCTGGAAACTTAGATTTTTATGTGAAATCTCAATTTAAAAAAAAATGCTAGGTCAAATGTACTTTTAACAACATGTAGGCCAAATCCAACCCATAAGCCTCATAAGCCCCGCTTTAAAGAGACTTGGGATGGAGCGCCTGCCTGGCTTAGTCAGTTAAGTGTCCAACTCTTGATTTCAGCTCAGATCATGATCTCAGAGTCATGGGATCAGGCCCTGGCTTGGGCTCCATGCTCAGCAGGGAGTCTGCTTGGGATTCTCTCCCTCCACCCCTCCCTCTGCTCACACACACAAAGTAAATGAAATCTTTTTTTTATTTTATTTATAGATTTGTCAGAAAGAGAGAGCGAGCGAACAACCACAAGCAGGGGAAGCAGCAGGCAGAGGGAGAAGCAGGCTCCACACTGAGCAAGGAGCTGGACATGGGACTCGATCCCAGGACCCTGGGATCGTGACCTGAGCCAAAGGCAGATGCTTAACCGACTGAGCCACCCATGCTTCCCGATAAATAAAATCTTTTAAAGAGACTTGGGCATGTAGTAGATCTGGCATTAGAGAAGAGGTCCATTTCCCTCTACGATGGAATCAGAGACTGGGGCTCACCCACAATGCAGCACCACAAGGTGAGGAACAAGGATTATCCTGGGGCCAATAATCAAGACTCCAAACCGTGTCCCTTTGTGGACTAATCACTATGACCCAAACAGCCTGACTTTAAACTTTAGGTTTTCAGTTCTGCCATCTAACCTACAGGGTAACGTTTCTCTCCCCTCTCCCATGCAGGCTCTTCCCTAGCTTCCGCTGAAGACTGTTCTCATCATCCTGGAGACAGCAAGAGGCACCTCGGTGCTTTCCTCCTCTCCCCTCTTCATCCCTGTCTCTACTCCGGAGGCCCAGAGACCAAGGTGGCCAGTCCATGCTTTCTCCCTGCATCATCTCGCCTGACTCTCTGCAAAGTCACGATGCCTTTTCCATATCAAGCCAGGGGGGACAGAATTCCAAGTGTGCTTACGGCAGCACCCCTAAATGCCCAGATCTCCCAGTCCGCAGGAACTTGTAAAGCACGTCCTAGAGCAAACGGTGGCGGGGGGGAATGGGCCTTCAATAAGGGACTGAGTACTTTCTGATCCTGTGAAACTAAGGAAGACCCCACTTGTTTCAAGGTTAGGGGCAGTCAAGTCCATTAACAGCTTCCAACTGCCAGTCATCTAACCCATACTGGACAAGGAGGTCCAGGCTGCGGCACAGATCATTCCAGCCCAGCACACGGGTGGCCCCGGGCACTCACCAGTTCTTCCCTCAGCCTGCCCAGGGTCTCCATCTGGTTACTCCGTGTGCTCAGCACACCTGAGAGTTTCTCCATGAGGATGTCATATTTGCTCCTCCTGTGAGAAACACAAAACAGTTCATCTTTTCAAACCTATTGCTAAAGAGCACCTGTTTTTTAAAGATGACAAGGCAAGACTTAAATGACAACATGCCAGACCAGACCACCTTGGTCCTAGGTTTCAGCCATCATCCGGCCACATTCCGCACTTGGCGGGGCAGAGACCATGGCTCTGAGTGGTTCAGTCAAGGGCAAGGGCACCTAAGCAGTGACAGCCTACCAACTAGACTCTTCAGCTGCAGCTGTCATGATTCTTGAAAATGCCTTACATTTTTTTTATAATACCATAACGTTTAGGAAGCACCTTCTATATTTCTGTACGATTCACTTGGTGAAGGAAGGGATTATTTCATAAAGACATGCACGGGCTTTTCTAAAACTCAGACTCAAGAGGTGAACCTAGGTGTTTGTCCACATCCAGGGCTCTCTTCGCTGTTGACTTCCCTGGCACGAGCGACCCCACCTTCCACCCCATTTTCATTGTGTAGGATCATGACTGCTTCCAAGCTAATGGCCACCCAGGAAGCCATGAAAGAGAGTGGAAGGCTTCTGGACTGTGGGTGCCTGGGGAAGGTGACCTTGGCTTTAAGTGTCTGCAGGCCTGGGGGCAGGGAGGGCACAGGTATGGGATTCAGAGTTGATGCCCACGTCTCCACTTTGACTGCCTCTCAACGCATGAATAAAGGCAGGTGCAGGTATTTACTCTACATGGACTAGTACTGGGCACTGTGTCGTGGCCATACTCCAGAAGAGGAAACCATGCTTCAGAGAGCTCATGTGACTTCACCCAAGTCAAGTACAAATGACTTAGTCCATTGTTCTCTCTGCCACCCACAGCTGCCACCTATATTCTCTGCAGACACAGGCCACACACCAGTGAAGAGTCTGCTGATACTGGTATTTAGCCAATGGATAGTAAGATAAATAAATAAAATGCAAATTCTCGAAGCACGATCCTCTCTAATGTAGGAGTTCTAAAACATAGGTTTGAAGACGAATTTAGAATTTTGACAGGAATACAGTGATATCATTACTCCTGGAAATCCAGTCAATAGTTTGCCTAGACATGTATGTTAAGTACTTTCTTTGGGTCCAGGCCGGTGCTATGTAGTGGGCACTGTAAACTGTAAAACTTACACTGAATCCTGAGTGTTCACCCACCTCCCTTTTGGAGGATGTGCCAGGCCACTGGGTAAAGGGCAAGGCGTCTGTCACTTGGCTAGGGGAGACTAAGAGTTGTTCTCCGTGGCCCAGAGAAGGGGGAATGCCTACTGCCCCTCAAGTCTCCCGTGACACTGCCTACCTCCACTACAGGGCACTGGTGGCCACGCACTCGGGGGCACAGCTTACTCACCCACCCAAGGGCCACGTATTCTAGGTCCTTCACGAGCTCAACTCTTCCCCACCCTGGTCGCTGCACCTCTCCCATCAAGGAGGGCACGAGGTGCTGGAGTGCAGGCTGAGGCCTCTCTAAAGGGTGGTGGACCATTTCTTTCCCCCATTCCTGTGCCAGGCAGTCACCCCAACAGGGAGTAGCAAAGAGAGACTCACTCCCAGAGGCTCTCTGATAATGTGCACATCTCACCACCTTGCTGTACCATCCGGACTAGGACACAAAGCTAAACAGCAACATCACGAATAGGACTCACTTAGCAGAAACCTCCCCATCTCACCATCCAGGCTGACTGTAAGAATTGCATGTCGGAAAAACGTGCCAATTTTAAATTGGAAACAGTTCAATCTCCATTCTGCCACTGTAACAAATCTAATTTGACTTATTCTTTTTACACTCACCCAAAATTTCACCAACACATTTAACAGTTCCTATTGCCGGGCTGTGGGGTTATAGGATTTTTTTCTCCTTTTCTGTATTATCTCCAAATTTTCTAAATCAGCATGACTTATTTTCATAATCAGAAATAGACCGTAAATATCTTTCTTAAAAAGCTGTAGTCATTATGTGATTTTGCCTCTCCAATTTACACAGATCTAATCCACATGGCTGAAATATCCCCGGAACAAATTGTTTTGGTGTCTGCACGCCGTACCTGTCCACGTGAAACCGATTGAGGAGGAGGAGAATTGAGTGCTGCTGGGCTCCCGTGGGTAATCGGATCACATGTGACTGCATCGTAATGAGCCCGTTTTTGTTCAGAATTTTCCGGTGATAGTGGAGCTTCCCAGCATCAACCCTGGAGGAGAGGAAGTGTGTGGCTGTGTCATTTTGCTTTACCGGTAGCTTTCACCCAACAGTAGAGGGCCTCTCACTTGAATGTAAGTGCTCAAGACACACACTTCCTATCCAGCCTCTCCAAGGGAACAGTCACCGTGAGACAATGGCCTTGAAAGGAACAGGCCTGCCTCAACCTGAGCGCCCCCCCAGGCCCCCAGCGGAGGTGGATGGGAGATGCAGGTAGAGGCCTGGGGAAATGAAGCTGGACAGGATCGCTGGGGTGGGCGATGACTGATGAGGGTTAGTGAAGACACCATCAAATATGGGTCCCCAGTCCTGCAGTGGCCAATGAGTAAGGTCACTCTACATCCCGGTTTGCCCGATGGTCCCAACTTATGCCCACTGCCCTGGCCTCCCCCTGGAGGGCGGTCTGGTTTAGACACTAATTATACGGCTGCCCCAGGGTCCCTTCAAAAACAAAGCGCTGACGCCCAATCATCATGGATTGCAGACTGCCCCAGTTGCAAAGGGGCGGAGAGGAATGGGGAAGGGGAGTCACCAGGGCCTGCGATGGGGGGCAGGGCACAATCACGGGGGAGTCCTAGCATTTCAGGAGAGAAGCAAATCATCCCCTCACTTGAAAGCAGTGGTATGGAGGTCTCGCTGGAGCTCCCCTTGCCACCGGGACCGGCCTAATCGCTCCAAAATGCAGTAGGAGAAGTCGGGGAGCTTCAGGTCAGGGTCCCCCTCCAAGCCTATCAAGGCCCTGTAACGCATGTCCTGGGAGGCAACGATGATCAGTCTCTTTCCCCACCTGCAAATCAGAAACAACCGCATGGAAGAAATAACTTTAAGTGATTTTAAGAAAAATCAAATGTGAAAAAAACAGAACCTTAGAGGATCGTCAACTTATGCCACTTCTTAGAGGTTTACAATGTCCCTGGCAAGGAGGTTTCTGTCCCCAAACTGCCTGGTGTTTGGGGTGAACAGAGCCAACCTTGTCATCTTGTGTGAAGCCCTCCATGGTCTTGCCAGGATACTCAAACCATAGCCCCAGCTCCTCACCAGGGCTTGGAATGACCTATGCACCCTCCACAGCTCTGCTTCTTACCCTCCATGGTCCTGCTGGTCCCAAAACAAGCTGCTTCCTCTGCCTGAGTGCTCCTCCCCCCATCTGTAGGAGACTGATTCCTTCTCATCATTCCGGCCACTGCTTAGACATCATCTCCTCAGGCCTCCCTCAAAGTCTAGCCAGAGTCTATTCCCTACCTCCAACCAGTGCCATATTCTTCACAGTACCTAGCACACTTAAAAATGGCTATGTATATATATACATATATATATATTTTTTTTTGCAGACATTCTTGTCTCTCTCCTCCCTTCAAATTTAAGTGCGAAAGAGTAGACATGTTGTTGACTTGTTCACTAGGACACCTTCAGTGCCTAGAATGATTGTGTTGTGGAGTATGGGCTCAGTAAATATTTGTTAAGTGACTGAGCCAACCTATGGAACTAGACATAAATTTCAAAGTCAAAAATACAGGTGTAGCTGAGATACTGTGGGTTTGATTCCAGACCACTGCAATAAAGCAAATACTGTAATAAAGCAAGTATCGTGATAAAACTAGTCACATGAATTTTTTGGTTTCCACTGCATATAAAAGTATGTTTACACTATATTGTAATCTATTTAGTGTGTAATGACATTATGACTAAAAAAAAAGTGCATACCTTAATTAAAAAATATTTATTGCTAAAAAATGCTAACCATCATCTGAGCCTTCAGGAAAGTGTAATCATGGATCCCAGATCACCGTAACAAATATAGTAATGAAAAAGTTCAAAATGTTGTGAAATGGCCAAAATGTGATACAGAAACATGAATATGCAAATGCCGTTGGAAAAAAATGGCACCAGCTGACTTGCTTCATGCAGGGATGACACAATCTTTCAATTTATAAAAAACACAGCATCTGCGAGCACAGCGAGATGAGGTATGCCTGTCCGCAACTATATGATCAGTGGATCTGTAGTCTGCTGAAAACCATCAGTTCCTACCTACTGACCTGGGGTGTGAAAATAAAGGGCAAGAATATGTCCTGCCTAGCAAGGTATTTCAGACTGAGTGACGTGATGGAAGACAGGCCTTGTGGTCAGGTGTTTAAACAACAGAGCAATGAAAGAGAATAGATGCTGGCCCAAGATGAGAGAGGTTGGTAGCTCATGAGCTCTTATGCATGGACCCTGGGTGACTCATCTGGGAAAGGGAGTGCTTCCAAGTGGGTGTTATCTCGATGCCAAGGAGTGAGTGAGTGGTGGGTTCTCTGCCAGCACACCCTCATGGGATCTCGGCTGCAAGGCTTGAACCCTGACAGTGTGTGAATGGAGTGGGCCAATCTGCCCAAGATGTCAGCTTAGATTAGCAGATAAGGCACTGTGATGGAGTCTCAGTCGTTAAGTGGTGGAGACTGGGCAGAGAAAATGAATTTCTTCCATCATCTTGGTCTGATCGTTCTCCCTCCTCCTACCCCACACCAGCAGACTTCACTTCTACCACCAACTGGGCCAAAAGATCAAAGGGGTTGTCTTCCTTTTAACTCACTGCAGGTTTGTTGGCATTGTGTGTAACCTACAATGAGTCTTCTGCAGTCATGGAGGTCTGCCGAATCCATCCTCGGGAAGAAATGTTAGGCTGTGAATACACATGAGAGAGAGACAGTCCACTTCCTGTGTCTGCATGTCACAGACTTAGGATCTATGTACTTAGGATCTATGTTCTCTCATCTCAAAACAGGCTGACAAGTTAAACTGGAAGAGGTCAGCTGGGAAAATCAAGTTTGAAAACAGGGGAACAGGTCTGCTGCTTTTCAAATGCACTCAGATTTGTTTACTACACTGTACATTATAATCCCAACATTTCCAGTTAGCTGACTCAGTGACTCCCGCTAGGCTGAAACTGCTGAGTGTGGTCATCAGCCAGGATGTCAAATACTGATTAAGCACAATGCAAAGTACCAGAGATACCAAGATAAATAAAAGTGTTATCTCCCGGCAAGGAGCTCACAGTCCACTGAAGGAGAAAGTCCAGAGAGTGAGCAATTATGCTATGGCCCAAGAGCTGGTAGACAGCAACTCTGGTGGTCGAGCCTATGAAATGCCATTATGTGCACAGCCTCCATTCCAGCCTGTGTGTGTGAACAGAACGTGTGCATCCTAACTAGGGAACACTCCCATAGGAGGGGATTCCAGAATTAGCAGTCAATGGGGTGGGTGAAGGACAAGGAAGCAGAACCTGCAAGTTTCCAAAGGCATGAAGGAGCACACCTGTCCTGGGAAGCAAGTGGCATGGCCTGGCTGGAAAGTCTGGGGTGGGCTCGCAAGCAAGAAAGGAGAGCTCAAGAGGTCGGTGGGAGTCCACATCCTGAAGGGCCCTGCAATGCCATCCCGGGGAGTTTAGATGTCATGACACAGGTCAGGGGTTATAACTCCAACACCCAACAGGATCATCAATCAGTCAACATGCAGTGACTGATTGATGACATGCATGCAACATGGAGTTGATGTTGTGCCAGGCATATTCTAGATCCTAGAGATACAGCCATGAACAAGACAGAGTTTCTGCCCTCAAAGAGTTTACGGTCTGGTGAGGAAGGGGTGACGTGAATAAACACTTCGGACCACTTTTGGTACGGGGGCACCTGGGTGGCTCAGTCAGTTAAGCATCTGACTCTTGATTTTGGGTCAGGTCATAATATCAGGGTCATGAACTCAAGTTCTGCGTGGGGCTCCTCACTGGGCGCAGAGCCCGCTCAAGATTCATTCCCTCTCCCTTTGCCCCTCCCCACCTCGTGCACACATACTCGTGCTCTCTTGTTCTCTCTCTCAATAAATAAATAAATGACCATTTTTGGTGCGACAATGAGTAACATAATGGTGCCTGGGCAACAGGGACACTTTTTTTTTGAGGAGCCAGGTTGAAGACTGAATGAAGAGGAGGGTGTGGAGATGTGAAGATCTGAGGCAGAACATTCTAAGCAGAAGGAATAGCACATGCCATAGACCTGAGATAGAAATGAGCCCTGCATGTTTGGGCCACAGCATAAAGAAGACTCGGGAAATTGAGGGGCTACAGTCAGAGAGCTGGGGGGGGGGCAGAGGGTAGGTCCTACAGAGCCTGATGGGTTCAGGTCAGGGGACAGGCAGCTGCAGGGCATGGAGCACTAGGTGGGACATGGCTCATGGCTCTGGCCTATGCCACCAATTAAAAAATCAGTCCAATGCAGCTAGATCCCGTGATTTTTTTTCCAGAGGAGCTAAATATCCAGATTTTAAATATGAGCAATGAGATAAAATTAAAAACAAAACACCGTGCTGGCTAAACAAAGCACGTGTACGGGACATATGTGCCTAGTTGGAAGCATCTCCTGAGTGACCAAGGCACTATTCATCACAATTCCATCTTAGAGAAAAATGTGCCATGTGGTATGGAAAGTTCCAAAGAGGAGAGACAGGGGCATCTGGCTGAGCATCTGACTCTTGATTTTGGCTCAGGTCATGATCTCAGGGTCATGTGATCAAGCTCTGTGTCAGGATCTATCATTACTGGGGAGGCTGCTTGGGATTCTCTCTCTCTCTCTCTCTCTCAAATAAATAAATAAATTATAAAAAAAAAAGAGAGAGAGGGAGGGAGGGAGAGAGAGACAGCAAGAAGGTAGGCAGGAGACTCTTGCACTATTCTGAGGCCAAAGGGGGCTGGAGATAAAGCTCGAAGGTCAAGTCCACAGGACTTGGTGGCCAGTTGCATGCAGAAGTATGGAGAAAAGGGGCCCAGGAGTCCGAAGTCTGCGGCTTGTACAGCAGGCACATGGGAACACCCAGAGCAGAGGAAATCACAAAAGAGGCAAGGAAGGAAGAGGAGGCAGGTTTGGAGGGAAGGAGTATGACACTCGACTTCTGGGCACACTGAGCAAGAGGCTACTGAACTCCGTATGTGGCACTTGGGGGACACCTAGGGAAGAGATAGACCCCTTGGGAGCAGCCCAACGTTTAAGGGGTGGAAGGAAGTCGGGGAGCCCATGAGGGAGCTGGTGAGGATCGGCCAGAACAGAAAAACAAAGCAGGGCGCCTGGGTGGCTCAGATGGTTAAGCGGCTGCCTTCGGCTCAGGTCATGATCCCAGGGTCCTGGGACTGAGTCCCGCATTGGGCTTCCTGCTCCGCGGGGGCCTGCTTCTCTCTCTGTGTCTCTCATGAATAAATAAATAAAACCTTTAAAAAAAAAAGAAAAGAAAAACAAAGCGGGTAGCCACGGGGCAAGAGCTTTAAAACTCCCTGACGGGGCGGAGGGGTCAAGGAGCTTAAGGGCCAAACAGCGTCCACAGGCTTGTTACTGGGAATCTCAGAGGATAAGATTTCAGTGAAGTAATAACGGCAGACATCAGCGGGCAGAGGAGTGAAGGGGAGAAAGAGCGAGGGTGGCTATTTCTTCCAGGAAGCACAGCCCCAAGTGGCACAGAGGGATCTAGGGTCACGGGGGACCCAAGGTCAAGAGGTGGTCCTGTTGTGAGATGGCTGAGTCATGAGGGCTGAGGAGAGAGCACCCGCAGGAAAGAGCGGGAGGTGCCGGGAGCTGGGCCGGAGAAATGCGGCGGGGGGGGGGGGGGGGGGGGGGGGCCTGGGCCGGGGCAGCAGCTTCTCGTTGCATCTGAGCTGATGGAAAGGGTAAATAGATGTGGCAAAGCTGCAAGCGGAAGGAGATGGAAGTCGGCAGCTTTTCCCTGTTCTGTGAAGTGGGGAGGGAGGGAGGTGGGAGTGGGGACGGGCTGGAGAATGTAAGAGCTCGGATTAGCCACTCCGGGGAACTGGACCCCGCCCCCCCCAGCCTGGGCAAGAGAAGGAAAGGCACTGATCCAAATGAGAGCCGGCTGCTCTGCCCAACTGTGCCAGGACTGCGGACCCAAGGGAAAGAGGAAGGTAGGCCCCTGAGCAAAATCAGCGCCACTGAAAGTGGAGTGCAGAAGGTGGAGGCTTGGCGTGGGGCTGACACACAGACCAGTGTCCAGGCTCTGACTGGTCCCCCCTGGCTCAAGGCAGCAGAAGGCCTGTGAGGCTCTCTGGGTGCGGATCGGTTACCTGCCGAAGGCTTCCACCATCATACAACGGGGCTGTAGAGACTTGGTCCTGATGTCACTGGTTATGTTTTTCCTCTCCTTGAAGTACCGGCATGAGCCCTGGATGCCGTCCTTATTCTCTAAGATCATGTGAATGGGGTAGACATCCTCCAAAGCAACTGGATCCCTCCGGGACTCCAAAATTCCGGTTTCCAAGTCAATCTCTTCATACCTAAAAGGGAGAAAGAGACAAATACCAAACCACAACTCAAATTTTCAAATAATACATACTTGGCTCATTCTTCTTTTCTTTCTTTCTTTCTTTTTTTTAATTAAAGATTTTATTTTTAGAGAGCTAGCGCTCCAGGAGGGAGGGAAAGAGGTAAAGAATCTCAGGCGGACTTCATGCTGGGAGCCCAACACAGGGCTGGATCTCACGACCCTGAGATCATGACCTGGGCTGAAACCAGAAACCAAGAGCCGGATGCTTAACTGACAGAGCCACCCAGGCGCCCCTGGCGCATTCTTCTGACAACCTCCCACTGAGATCAGAGAGGAGTGAGCTCACTCGGTCCTCCAGCCTTGCAAATGCAGATTAGAGCAGCATTCCTGCCTTTCTACCCCAGAGAACACAGACCTTTCCAGGGTCCCCCAAATCCATTCCAGAAGCTGAATGCTAGAACCAGAACCATCTTACTGGCCCAAGTCATGGCCTTTCGGTTTCCCTCCAAATCCAGTGCCTGCAAATCTGTTAACAATTTTCACCTCGGAATCCTCAGTCCTGTCTTTTCCTCCAAACACCTTTAATTCAAGGAGATCCAAATCAAAGTTATGACTGCCTCTCCCCGCCTCCAGTGAAGTCCCTCCTTTCCGCTTTCTCCCAGTTATGTCGTATCAATGCCATGGGGACAACTTTGACTTGCGTTTCTTCCCTTACTGAATTAGCCAAGTTTGTAAGGCTTTCCTTGCAAACCCTGCTCACAGCTAGTCTAGTTGATGCTAAAACCCACTTCTATTTATCAGCTCTTTCCCTCCTCGCCTTCTCTGTGACCTCTGCCCTGCTTTACTCTCCATTCCCAAATCACATCTTGGGCCATCTGCCTGGAGGCAGCTGTGGACTGCTGTCCTCTCTCCAGTCACACCTTCCTAGGCTTCTTTGACCTTCCTAGTTGACCATCCAGCCTTTCCATGTAGGCACACCTGAGGGCCATGTCTTAGTGGCTCCCATCACACCGCATTCTCTTCCAGGGATGATCCTGGCCCACAGCTTCAATATCCAACCATATGGATGACTCCCCCTGTCCAGCCCCATCCCTCCCTCTGGCCTGCTTTCGCCCATGAAATCACATGTTTACCAAACAGAATCTCCACTTGGATCACCCAAATGAACCTTGAACTCAATGTGTCTCAAAGTACATTCAGCATCTTGCCCCCCTCCCCCGAGACTCAACCACCTTGCTGCTCTTCTGTGTTCCCTACTAACAGTGAAGGACATCAATATTCACTCAGGAACCCAAATATCAGGAACCAGAAGCCATTATCCCTGATGCCCCCCTCTCCTTATACCCCACGTCCAGTCACCAAATCCTCTTGATTCTTCTGCTTCATTATGTCTTGATTCCATTTGCTTCTCTTATTCTCAGCTGTACTACAGTAAGCAAAACTGATGTGGGGAAACAAAGGCAAGAAGAAAATTTCCTTATAACCTGCAGCCCACTGTCACTTAAGGCAGGAAGAGTATAGTTCCTCCAGGAAGCTCCCAACTGTCTTAAAGTTAAGGCTTCTCTAGAGGGAAGAACCACCTTAGCTTGCAAACAGCCAGGCCTCCAGGGTCCTGGTGAGTCTTCTTTAGCATAGGAGTCCTTTTGGAAACCTCCCTTTGTCTTTACTTCCCCCAACTTCAAAGTGTATAAATCAGTCCCTCCTCACAACCCCAGTGTAGCTCTTTCTACCCAGAGGGCCCTGTCCCCCCCCTTTAACGAAAGCCTTCTAGCACCAAAGACTCCTGCAGAATTCTTTCTCCCCCATTGGCTCCGAACTCCAACCTACAAACCACGTCAAAACCATGATTGGTTGTTTCTGATTGGATTACTAAAATCTCTCACCTTCACAGTTTGCCCTCAGTCTGACCCTCCTTTGGGTGGGGTGGGGGGAGGGGGGAACTTCCAACCGTTCTTTTGATAAAGGATAAACTCTTAAAGTGGATTAAAAGACCACTGATTACCTCTCCAGTCTAATCTGGTTAAGGGCAGAGAGGATTCTGTACCCCAAACTTCAAGGATTCAAATTCTGGGTTCTGCTCTTGCTAGTTGATAATCTTGAACAAGTCGCCTATCCTCTCTGTGGCCGAATTTCCTCTTCGGGAAAATGGGGGTGATAATACCCACCTCCTAAGGTTATTGTAAAAATTAACTTGCTATATGTCAGGATCTTAGCAAGTCCCAGCTCACAATAAACATATGCAAGTGCCAACTATTATTCCCCATTCCCCATCTCCCAATCCTACACTTCAGCCAAACTTAACTTATTTCTCTTCCTTGAGGCTTTCACATTTCCTATTCTCTCTCCAGAATACTCTGCCAACTGGCCACCTAAATCCAATCTTTAAGTCTTGTTTTGGACAGTATTATCTCTGGGAACTTCTGTCAATTCGGCACAACAGCAGACTCTATAGTGACAGACTGCCTGGGTTCAAATCAACACTCGGTCACTTATAATCTCTGTAACGTTGGACAGGTTACTTAATCTACGACTCCGTTTCTTCTTCTGCAAAATGGGGAAGATAACAGCTCCTATTGCTGAGGATCAAGTGAGTTCAATCTCCTGAAGCTGCCAGAACAGGAGCTTATAATATAGTTACCAGGCCAAAAATAAGCACTCAATAAATGCTAGCCGCTGTTGTTATTATTACTACTGCTAAACGTGCTGTTATGCAGATCTCTAGTTGCCTCAGGCTCTCTAGCCCAGCACTGAATGAATGCCCCACAAAGAGTGGCTAAACTCAACGGTCTCCAGTCTTGATCTAAACTGACTTCCTATCCACCACGAAAGAGGAGTACTCTTTGAAGCCTGAAGAATAACCCCTCCCCAGTCCTGCTCACCACCATCCAAACACCTACACGGACCGAATGGGACATCACTAGACGACCCCAAACTCCACCAGACGTCCGAGCTCTACCAGGCCCGAGGGACCCCCAGCCACCCTTACACCGCGCCCCCCATCAGACTCGCGGTCCTCCCCCGATGCCACTCCTTTCCCCCGCCCCCTCCCATCAGAACCTGGGCCCCTCCCAGCGCCATCGGACGCCGGGCTCTGCGCCCGCCCGACCGCCCGCCCGCCTCAGGGCCAGGCCGCTGACCGGTCCTGGAGCTGGAGGTCGGGTCGCTCCCGAGGCTCTTCATAGAAGCTGATGCCCGGGTGGGTGGCAAGGGCCCGCCAGAGGAACTCCTGCGTGTAAGGCTCCAAAGGCAGCGGGAAGGGAGGCACTCGCGTCTCCAGACGGCTCCAAAGCGCGGGCAGACACAGGCCATCAAGCCCCTCCAGGGCCACCTCGTCCAACAACGACTCCAGCGCGTCCATTGCTACTTCTGTTTGCAGCTCCCCGGGCGCCTGCGCACCAGGACACTAAGGGCCCTCCAGCGCGCCTGCGCACAACGATCGGCAGCCCTGGGAGGCGGGTTGGACCTAGAGATAGGAGGAGGAGTTCCAGAGCTCCGGCGTGACGTCACGACCTTTGGGGGCGGGATCAGTCCGCGGGACTCCACCGCCATTGGTCCGGAACCCCGCAGTAACCAGGGGAACTGCAAACACTGTAGGGGCCGCTTCCGGTTCGAGCACCCGGAACCGCCGCCTCTAGGGATGGACGGTGAGTGGCCGTGGGCCCCTCCGGGCGGTTGGGCAGTTATTCTCCCATATCTCCCTCGGCTCCCTCGGAGAGAATCCTAGGAAAGACAGCCCTTGGCCGCCACTGCCTGACCCAGGGTGGTCTCTGGTCGGAGGGAAAGGGAGCCCTAGTGGTCCGGGATGGGAAGAAGAGGCTGGGGGGGAGTGGTCAGTGGTTTGGCCCCTGTGCAGAGCTGTGTTGGTGTAGGAACCCGGTACAGGCCGGGGGCTCAGGAGAGGTTTAGAGTGGAAAGAGGTAGAAGTCTGAAGGGGGGTCTTGTGTGTCTTCCTCGGGTGTGGAACTGTGAAATCTGGGAGTTGGTATGGGGGTAAGCGTCATCCTGGGGAGTGCGGTCGTCAGCTACTGGGCAAACGGAGTTGGTAAGGTGGGTGGACCAAGTCGAGGGCATACTCTTTTTCTGAGCTTTGAGTACTGTTCAGTGCCAGGAACTCTGCAAGACTGTCAGG
Source organism: Eumetopias jubatus (assembly GCF_037043125.1). Taxonomy (NCBI): domain Eukaryota; kingdom Metazoa; phylum Chordata; class Mammalia; order Carnivora; family Otariidae; genus Eumetopias; species Eumetopias jubatus. Next base: position 92,684,593 of record NW_028274818.1, read on the forward strand.
TAACACGTCGTTAAGCTTCATAACAGCCCATTGAGGTCAGTGGTGTGATCCTGTTTTGCAAATGAAGAAACTGAGGCTCAAAGAAGTTAAGTTAACTTGCCCCAAATCAAACAGCCAGCAAGCGGCAGAGTAAGAAACTCAGACACTCTGCCTCTGGAGCTGAATTATAGAGCTTTGAGATTTGGAACGGATTTCAGAGGCCCTTCATTCCAGACGTTGCAAATGGCAATATCTGCAGGGGCAAATCTGGTGGGCTGGATTGGGCTGTGACTGAAAATCAATTCCGTTTCTGAAAGGAAAGCTTCTCACTCAGTTCCAACCAGTTATTTTCCTGGGGCACTTCTCTAAATACCATGACACGCAATCAGTCTGAGGGCCAGATGTCCAGATGCCGCCTGTGGGCCACTATTTAGGGTTCCCTGATTAGAATCATGGAACTGACCATTCAAAATAATCTAAAAATAGGCTACTCTAATCTCATTTTGAAGGTAGGAAGACTAATGTCTAGACAGACTGTTAGGATCTGTGCTAGAATCCATATCATTGTTCTCATTTCACCACCATCCCTTACTTCTGGGAATGTGTTCCTTGTACCCACTTAATGCAGTGTGGGGGAAAAATTTTTTTTAATTCAACAGTCTGATATGTACTTAAAAGACATCTTTGCCCTTTGTACTTCAGAGGTACTATAAAATGTCATTTGCAGTTTGCCTTGTGGAAAGATCAATGTAACATTGCTACAGAACAACAGTTCTCAAATACTTTTGATCTCAAGACACCTTTACGCTCTTACCTCAAAAGAGCTTTATGTATAGTATATCTATGATATTTACCGTATCAGGAATTAAAGCTTATAAAATCTTAAAACATTCATTTATCAGTTACTTAAAAATAACAGTAAATTTGGGGCACCTGGGTGACTTACTTGGTTAAACATCCAGATCTTGGTTTCGGCTCAGGTCATGATCTCACGGGTTGTGAGATTGAGCCCCGCATTGGGCTCCACACTCAGCAGGGAGTCTGCTTAAGATTCTCTCCCTCTGCCCCTCCCCACACTCGCGTGTGCTCTCTCTCTCTCTCAATAAAATAAGTCTTAAAAAAATAACACTAAACCCGTTACTTCTGAATATAATTAATAATTTTAATGAAAAATAGCTATGCCCCCCCTCCAAAAAAACTAGTGGGAAGAAGGGCGTTATTTTACATTGTCTCAAGTCTCTTCAATGTCTGGCTTGATAGGAAATAGACTCTCATTTCTGCTTCAGCAACCAAATTGTTGTGACTTTTGGCTAATGTATATGCAGAAAGTCTGGCCTCATAGATTTTAATGGTAGACATTCTTTTTTGATACTACACCAAAACTTAGCAAGTGGTAGTTTCTTGAAGGGTATGTACAGTGTACCATCTGAAACCAGATTGATGAACTTTTGTACTCTGTTACATTAAAATCCATTGATTTATCTTGCCCTTTTTTCAGATATTTTGCCCATGTATGATTTTATTACGTTAGGCATTGGTCATTTGGAAAATGTTGGCTTACTGAGTTATGCAGATCTTCCACATGTTGACATTTCAAATTCCATTATGTAATACCAAGTGGAATGTCATTATACAATATCAAGAAAATCCCATTTGTTAATATCACCACCTATCTCATTTTTTTAGAAAAAAGTTTAAGGTGCTAAACTCAAGGTAGTAGAAACAAGTTTTCATTTGGGCAAAAAACACTATCAGTTGTTTCCTTGAAAAGACTGACTCACTTTTTTTTACATATTGAGAAAATGTCTGTGAAATACCCAAATCTGAATAACCATAGTTTGTTAGTTATGCATTCAAGTAAAAATGGCATTCTGTACGTATGTGGCTAGTTCAGCTGGTAACTCAAACAAGCACACAAGTGTTTTCTTTGGCTTATAGCAGAAGTGCTTGATGTGCACTTCCCATTGTGTCACACAGAATATTAAAAAGATGTGTACTCCTGAGGTGAAATTGAATAAAATTAATTTTTACAATTTCGTAAGGATATTCTTAGGTGAAAGTGATTTTGTTGTTGTTGTTGTTTTATCATGAATACATGATAAAGAATATAATGATTACTAGGACAGTTTGGTGCCGCTGCCTTGTAGCAGCTCAGGCCACAAGCAGTTTTACCTACTGTTGCTTTCCCATCATCAGTGCAAATATCAACACAGTGAAGATGTCTTAGAATTGTGATGAAAATAGTTTTGTCCTTGTGAACCCCTCTTCCTCCCAGAGTCTAGGGAAAACAGTTTGAGAAACATCGCTATAGACCATTTTCTTTCTTTTTTTGAAGATTTTATTTATTTATTTGAGAGAGAGAGAGTGAGCAAGAGAGAGAGAGAGCACACACACAAGCAGGAGCAGAGGGAGAGGGAGAAGCAGACTCCCCACTGAGCAGGGAGCCTGATGCGGGGCTCCATCCCAGGACCCTGGGATCAGGACCCAAGCTGAAGGCAGACACCCAACCGACTGAGCCACCCAGATGCCCCTAGACCATTTTCAAGAAGTCAGTTCTGTCATCATCTTGCTCACTCCTGGAGCATTATCATGGCCCAATCAAGGCACCTGTTAATTTTCAGATTGGTTACAAAAAGGAAAAATGTGTTCTCTTTAAGAAAGCATTTGCCTGTGGCACCTGGGTGGCTCAGATGGTTAGGCATCTGCCTTCGGCTCAGGTCATGAGACCACAATCCTGGATTGAGCCCCGCATCAGGCTCCTGGCTCGGCGGGGAGTCTGCTTCTCTCTCTCTCCCTCTGCATCTCCCCCTGCTCATGCTGTCTTTCTCTCCCTGTATCTCTGTGTCTCAAATGAATAAATAAAATCTTAAAAAAAAGAAAGCATTTTCCCTAAGATTAGATTTAGCATTCAAAGGATCCCTTTTCCATTACAATTTTTAAAACTGAAAACTAGGGCGCCTGGGTGGCTCAGCCGTTAAGCATCTGCCTTCGGCTCAGGTCATGATCCCGGGGTCCTAGGATGGAGTCCTGCATCGGGCTTCCTGCTCGGCAGGGGGCCTGCTTCTCCCTCTCCCACTCCCCCTGCTTGTGTTCCTGCTCTCGCTATCTCTCTCTCTGTCAAATAAATAAATAAAATCTTAAAAAAAAACAAAACTGAAAACTAAAAATTTACACAACAGTTTTATAGGCACATACCTGTTGGGTAAAGTGAAGCATACTGTGATGAACTGTGAGTCTAGCCAACTAGATAAGCCAAGCCTGGCCTTGTTTACTTCCCAAACTTACAAAAGCCTAAGTATCTACCAAATATCCCCAAACTGGATTGTAATTTGGTTGATTCTGCATGGCCAAATCACCATGGTTTTTCACAACATTTTTCCTGGCCCATTGGTTTTGATTTGGGGCACGTTTTATCTGGCCCTGCAATGCGGCATGATGTAATGTTGATATAATTTGGAGGGCTGTATACCGGTGGATTCACATCTCAACTATGTTCTCTTGACCTCTCTGAGCCTCAGTTTTCCTGTCAATAAAATCGAGCTGATGATAAGGCTTACTTTGTTTTGTCTGGTAATCCACTGGTGAATTCAATGAGACTATGCATGAACGCACTTAACAGCAAGTCTGGCATGTAAAAAGTGCTCTGGCGTGGTAGCTAATGCTGTTAATTATCTGCAAATGGGCAGACTTCAGCTGGCAGACGAGGGAGGAGGGAATCTGCTGAAGCTCTCTAGCAAATAATAATCTTTGTAATTAGCTCACTGTTTGTTTAAAAGAGAAGCCGACGTGTGACATTTTTCATTTACCTGAAAGTAAACTGGCAACATGTGAGTCTTCTGCTATGAAGTGTTCACCTTTATGTTAAAGTCACATTTCCTCCAGTGCTTTTAAAATACGAGATGGTTCAAGAAAAAAATATTTCTACTCAGTTTTCAAGGAACATAATAATTAGACAAAAGTTCAGCACATCAACGTAATTAGAAAGGATTTTAAAGCTGTTCATTTGCTTTTGCTCTCCCCAGAGCAAATATTCAACATTTCCCCCACTTATCCTGCTCATTTGCTTAGTACACTTTCTCAAAGAATTAATAATGCCAAGATGAAATTTAGCCTAGCTTGTCTAAATAATCCCAAACTGCAAAATGGGTGACGGTTGAATTAGTAAGGTTTTGTTGAAAGTACACTGTCAGCATGTCTGGTCTCTTCTGTTCTGGTATGGTATTCACCTGGGCTCCCAGTGATTTGTCGATTTCTCTTACTACTTAAAATGAACTAAGCCAAAAATGATGTAAAATAAAACAAAGCAAGCATTCAGCAGGCAAAATAAATGTGTGGTCCATGGAGTCTCTATGTCTGTTTGTCTTCCTTCCTTCTTCACGCCCATCCTTGAATCTGATTCATTTCTTTAACTCTTGTATTTCTCAGTGTTCATCTCAACCTATGATTTTTAGCTTACAGGAAGTTGACACACTATGTTTTGCTTATTCTTCCTTAGGACATTCTTTTAATAACTCCACATTTCAGTGCTTTCCGTGTGCTAGAACCCAGAGATATCAAGATAAGACTGGATCCAGGTGAAGGGTAGATGGGAGTTTATTGTATTCTTCTTCTTCTTTTTTTTTTTCCTTTTAAAGTAGGCTCACCATGGGGCTTGAACTCATGACCTTGTGATCAAGACCTGAGCTGAGATCAAGAGTCGGATGCTTAACTGACTGAGCCACCCAGGCGCCCCTCCTTGCATTACCTTAAAACTTTCTTTAAGTTGATTTTTTTGAACATAGAAGTTAAAAATATTTTCATCTTAAAAAAAAATTGCGATGTAGCAAATTTGAAAATGAGTTCTTTATATCAGAGGTTACAGATTGGGGGCCTCTGGATGAATCAGCCCACAATCATGTTGCCTTGGCCCGTAATGTTTTATTTTTTTCAATTTTTGAACGAGTTGTCAATATTGAAAAATTGAGGGATTTCTCATAAATATCTGATTGTGGTATTTTCTTAACAAAAATCAATAAAGTCTATTAACACCGAACACAGAATCAGAACAGCTTCCTCATAGCTGGAGCTAAATGGAGACCACCCCTTTAGCAGGGAGGTGCACTTTCCAGGATGCCACAGCACCTCCCTGACTGGCCCCCCTCATTGCATGTGTTCCCTGCTTGGGCCCCAGAGGCATCTGAAGTTACCATCCTGCTCTTGTACTCACTTGGGCAATTTTGGAAATCCGTACGGGTTATTATTGCGTGGCACATTGTGCTATATATGTTTGTTCTCTTCGTTTTAATCTGAAAGAAAAAAAGAAGGGGGACCTATTCTCTGCCCTGAAGAACATCATAGTCTGGTGAGAAAGCCAGTCATCAACAGCTAACTACAATCCAACAGGGGAGTCCCTAGAAGATAGCATTTGTAAAGGTCTTCCCCTTTCTCAAAGCAATCTGGCTCCCTGCCTGCTTTTGTAAATAAAGATTTATTGGAACACAGCTATGCCCACTTGCATATAAATGCATACAATCTATGGCTATTTTCATGCTTCAGTGGCAAAGTTGACTAGTTGTGGCAGAGACCATATGGTCCATAAAGCCAAAACTCTTTACCATCTGGCCCTTCCCTGGAAAAGTTTGCTGACTCCTGTCATAGAGGATCCAGTTGAATTTTTTTTTTAAGATTTTATTTATTTGTTTATTTATTCATTTATTTATTTGACAGAGAGAGTGAGAGAGCACAAGCAGGGGGAGCAGCAGAGGGAGGGGGAGAAGCAGGCTCCCTGCCGAGCAGGGAGCCTGATGTGAGGCTCGGTCCCAGGACCCTGGAAGATGCTTAACCATCTGAGCCACCCAGGTGCCCCTCCAGTTTGATTCTTGAGACAGCTCCATATGATACTGACTATCATTGGGCCCATTTATACCCCACAGCAGGTAGCAGAGCTAGGACGCAGCCAAATAAAGTGTACGCTCTAGACTTTGTATATGTCTAGAGTATGTCAGCAAAGACCTATCTCAAACTTGGCCCCATCGGTGTGTGGCCAGGTTGTTACACTTGGGAAGTGAGTCTGTGGGCAAGGCCTACCCCTTAGGCTGGTTTAAAAGGCATGGCCCTTGCCTACCTCCTTGGCTCCCTTGGGATCTGACCCCGTGGCTGCTCTTCTGTTTCCAAGTAGGAGAGGGCTTACAAGGAGCAACGTGGCTAGTTGGAAGGAGGAGCTTGGTGCTGTTTACAGTGCACTTTATGTAAGAATAAGGAAGTGTCCATTGTCCTCAGCAGCACCAGACTCACTGCTGTTTGCCCCATGGATTTGAACAGCTTGACCCTTGTAACTTTAGCACCTTGGACACAGCACCTTAAATCAGAGAATTTTCCTGGGGAAGCCATGTGCCTCCCTTCCCCTATCCCTTGGTTGGTCTGCTGGCCTCCAGTCTCATGTTTAGATACCCACCCTGCCTCATGTCCAGAGGCATTATAGTGGGCTGAACTGGGTCCATTGATGTGTTTTTATGTATTTAAAAATAGTGATTTCTCATAAAAACCTGGATTTTTCAGTCTCTCCATGGAACGGTGCTTTGGCCCTGTTGGGCCTGCATTCCCACAAAGCCCCGGTCCTCCAGCACTGAATGTTGGTCCCCCTTGACCTTGAACATGTGATGACAGTTTGACCTCTTCTGGCCAGTGATGCTGGTCATCAAGTGCCTTTTTCTTGCATTGAGAATATTAGCCTAAGCCTCTAGGCATCTGAAATTTCAACCGCTGCCCAAGCCACCTCGGGAAGTTGGCCATTTCTTGAGCACACCGTATTCTTTCCCATCTCCCTGCCTTCCCCTTGCTGTGTTCCCTGCCAGCTGTCACCTGCAAGTCACCTCCACACTGTGGATTATGGTGTCTGATACCACCTGCAGAATTAACTCCTCCCACATGCTGGGATCCCATGGCCCCCTCGTGTACCCTGCTGTATCACAGGTACTGGGCTCCATGCCTTTCCTCTTCCTTGAGGATAGAGACCCACTCTCGTTCTTTTGTATACCCAGCACTTGGCCCAAGGACTGGCACAGGGAGATGTACATGAGTGTTTGCTGGGCTGACATTGTAACCAGGAAAAAGATAAACTGATTTGTCCCTTAGCGAATTGCTGGCTGATCTCCATAAAGCAGGCAGGGAAAAAAGCCCTTGCAGCCAAGCCTACAGGACAAGCTTCCAGAGATCTCAGCTGGTTCCTCTTTCGCTAATGATTAAAGTATGGTCCCCCCAGACATTGTCCTTTGGAGTAGTTCAGGTGAGTCCTAATAACATGCCTTCACCTAGCTACCTTTACAATACCCCCAGCCACTGTTGTGATCCTGTTCTCCCTCTACTTTTCAGTTAGTGTTCCTGTCCTCCCATTTTCTTTCCCAGCAAGGTCACCATCACTCCCACCTCCTGCCTCATTTTTGACTCTGATGCTACCTTGACCACCCTTAGCTGATGGATTCTCTGGGGACAGCCCTTGACTTAACATGTCATTGGAGGATAGGAGGATTACTGGTGAATGCAGCACCAGGCAGGAAGTTGGACCACCACAGATACCTGGTCATCAATCCATGCAGGGACAACCACGCTCTTAAAAACTCTGAGTGACTTTGCAACGCAGTGTGTGTGCACATCTGCGTGTGTGTGTGTATGCACGTGCACATGCATGTGCACGTGTGATCTCTCTCAAGACTCCCAAACTATTTAGGGGTGCTTGGGTGCCTCAGTTGGTTAGGTGTCCAACTCCTGGTTTGGGCTCACGTCATGATCTTAGGGTCCTGAGATCAAGTCCCGCGTTGACTTGGCACTCAACACAGAGTCTGCTTGTCCCTCTCCCTCCCCTTCTGCTCCTCCCCCAACTCACTCAAGCACTCTCTCTCAAATAAATAAATAAATAAATAAATAAATAAAATCTTCAAAAAAAAGAATCCCAGGGGCAACCTGAGTGGCTCAGTCCGTTAAGCATCTGCCTTCAGCTTGGGTCATGATCCCAGGGTCCTGGGATTGAGTCCCACATTGGCCTCTCTGCTCAGCAGGGAGCCTGCTTCTCCCTCTCCCTCTGTATACAGCTCTGCCTACTTGTGCTCTCTCTGTCAAATAAATAAATAAAATCTTTAAAAAAAAAAGGATCCCAAACTATTTAGATACTTTTTATGAACCTACCTAAAATCAAAGAGAGTTAGTTCTGGAAGAGACTTAATAAATCTAGTCCAGGGAACTTGATAGATTTGTGAACTCTAAGGATCCTATGCAAGAATACAAGTTTAGAAGCCTGCAGGGGGCGCCTGGGTGGCTCAGTCTGTTGGGCGTTTGCCTTTGGCTTGGGTCATGATCCATGGGTGCTGGGATTGGGCTCCACATTGGGCTCTTTGCTCAGTGGGGAGTCTGCTTCTCCCTCTCCCTGTCACTCCCACTGCTTGTGCGCTCTCTTTCTCTGTCAAATAAATAGGTAAAATCTTAAAAAAAAAAAAAAAAAAAAAAGAAAAGAAAAGAAAGGAGCCTGCTGGGACCAGGCAGGTAATATAAGTGTCCAGGGTCTATTTCATTATGCTGCTTTATGTCAGATTCTTTCAACACCTATATACACTTTGCATACCTGGGAATATTCCTCCGTTTCTTTTATTATTATTTTATTTTTTTAATCAGAGAGAGAGAGAGAGTGAGCACAAACAGGGGGAGTGGCAGGCAGAGGGAGAAGCAGGCTCCCCGCTGAGCAAGGAGCCTGATGCCGGACTTGATCCCAGGACCTTAGGATCATGACCTGAGCCGAAGGCAGCCGCTTAACCCACTGAGCCACCCAGGTGTCCCTATTCCTCAATTTCATAAATAACTCAGTCGTCTACTAATTCCTTGAAGTATGTGGCTTCCTCCATCCCTCCATCATCTATAAAATAGAGATAATAGTTGTCCCACCCCCTGGAGTTATTGTGAAAATTAAAAGCGTTCATGGATGCAAAGCCCTTAGATCAGGACCTGGCATACAATAAGTACGTACGTGTTCGCTGCAGTTAGGATGATGACAATAATGATTCTCACTTTCACTGGAGATGTGGACACAAAGACCTTCACTTTAATCTTTACTGTAGGGGAAAACCTATCAGACCTGCTGATAAATGGCAGCTTGGACTTGACCTCAGTGGCAGGGAGACAACCAGCCAGTGGGGGCTGGGAACCAGAGGACACCATGCCATCTGTCGGGCCACTGTCCTCAGCTTCAGATGACTGTTGCCAGGCAGGAATGTAAGCCCTGTGTTGCCAGATCTTCCGGTTTTTCAGAATAATCCGGAACTCGGTATTTTAAAATGTGCTATCTCCCAAGCTGTAAATGTTGGCTGAAAAAAAATTTTTTTTCTTTTTTTTTTTAAACATTATGGAGACCCAGCAAATATCTGTGGGCTGGATTCAGCCAGTGAGTAACTTCCGATCTGGTCTGACCGCTGTCATTTATCAGATGTTGGGGCCGCGGCCTGGGGAGTTAACGTGCCTACAGAGGTGGGAGAACAGGCCCAGATCCATTTCTCTCCAGTGCCCCTCCCCCCTCCAACCTCCTAATGAGCCCTTGCAGTGGGAAGTCCTGTCTCTTGCCTGATTTGAGATGGAGATTTTATTTTAAGCCTGCAAACAGCAACCCTGAAAAACCAGGGCAGAGGATTAGACTCGCTCTCCTGCCCTCCTGCTCTCCCTGTTTTTGAGTTGGTGCTCACAAGGTGAGCCTTCCTCATCTGGGGAGGAAAGGAAGAAGCAGAGTTTGTGGAGACCTACCCAGGGGGCTCCAGTTCTGAGGCCGCATGACCTCGGGGGGGATTAGTTCCTTCATCTCTCGGTGCCTGGACTCTGAAATTATAAAATGGAGATTAATAGTAGGACTTCCTCATAGGGCTGCTCTGAGAATAAATGAATCCATCTATTTAAAGCCTTTAAAATGGTGCCCAGCACTCAATAGGCTCTCAGTAAAAATTAGCTGTCAGAGGAAGGAATGTATCTTTTTCTTTAGGATTCCAGGGGAGCTCATGCATCATTTCCTATGTTTTCCAGGACTACTTGGCAGCTCATTGTGGGGGGAGGGGAGGAGTGGAATGCAAATACTCAAAAGACACTTTAATTTGGATACATACACACAAGTTCACATAGATTCACAAATACAGTGTCCCCACTTGTAGTCAATGGGGGGCTGGGTTGGCCTGTGTAGTTGGAATGAGTTTGGGAACTTGTATGATGGATACAGAGGTCGACCAAAGTACATTTTAGCCTGGGAAGCATGCTGTCACATAAGCCACTGATTAGATTAGAGAAGTGTGGCATTTTCTTATCTTTACTGTTTCAAATGAAAAAAAATCAATATTTTCCAATTATCTCCAGTGGTGTATTAAACTCACTTTGTCATATTTCATTTCACCATCTGAGAAAGAGCAGGGGGATAAGGTCAGGAAAATACATTGTGAGAGAAGATGAAGTCTTCATAGCATTTCATACTCATGCCTCCTGTCCTCCCAGCATTGTCCATTCAAAAATTTGGTCATTCATTCATTCATTCATTCACACATTCTGGATATGTCTACTGATTTCCATTCCATTCCAGGCACTGTTCCAGGTATGGGAAATTCATGATAAAAAAAACAAACAAACAGTGGCCATATTGGGAGGGGATGGGGGGAGACAGACCACAACCACACTAGCAAAAAGATCAGACAGGGGCTGTGCAGAGGGTAAAAAGTAGGGAGGATGGTGGGCTAGTCCTCTCTGAGGAAGGAGGTCCCTTCAGGCTGAGATCTGATTGATAAGAAGGAGCCAACAAGAGAGGACCATGAGAGCAAAGGACCCGGAGAAGGAAGGAATCGTGAATCCAAGGAGCTGAGGAAAGACTGGCGGGCTGCAGGGGTGGGTGGTGTGGGTGTGAGCATGCGCCAGCAGAGAGAGAACCGTGCAGAGGGAAACGCACTGGAGGGTCAAGCCGGCAAGGGATACAGTCTCATTTTTAGTTGGCTGCCATGGGAAAAGGCCAGCAATAACGGAGGCAGGAGTCCAACTAGGTGGCTCTGTAATGATCATGGGCCTCACAGAGGGATGATGGGGAGGAAGGGACAGATTGAGGATATGTTTGGGAACCAGAGTCCAACAGAACTCACTGAGATCCATGAACATATAGTCAGCCATTTGTGGGAGAATGAACTACTTACTGCTAAGCACCTACTATGTGCAGGGCACCATTCTAAGCATTTCACATGTACCTTCTTAACGCCGACAATAGACCGAAATGGAATCGCACTCTCAGGGGTTCCACACAGGTATTGAGAAGCTGAGCCAGACAGGCCGACCCACAGCCTACCCTCTTTGCCACTGCACAGCATTGTCCCCAGGCTCTCATGTAATTATGAAGGCCGACAAAGAATGCATGGCTAAGCATTTTTAGAAGTGCACAAGCAAATGCGTGTAACAGTGTTCAGGTTATAAACAACCATTTCTGGCTGGCAGCTGCTGTTTGGGTTTGGAAAGGAAAAGAGGAGCTTAGCATGACTTGTTTATCTCAGGTAATTTGGCAGTCAACTGGGCCCCGGGAATTTGAGTTACACAGAAAATGCAAAGGAAGACTGACAGGGATATTGTTTCGGGCTTTCAGAAGACAGAGTGTGACTTAAAGCCCCCAGAACCAGCCTGGAGGCGCACATGGGGAATTGGAAGGAATCTGAAAGTGTGTCACAGAGCCCCTGTTTACCTGTCTTCCAAACAGTCACGCTTTTTGTCTAACAGATTTGTTATTATGATGAGATTTCATTAAAGAGCTCTCCCCGTTCCCCTGCAAAAATGGTCCATGGCATCTAGGTAAATAATGGGAGATTCTCCAGCCTTCTGCCTCGTTACCTATTAGGTTAGAATCTAGAAGCTTGCTTTGTTGGATCTGTATAGAGCTTTAAAAAAATTTTTTTTAGTTACTTGCCAATATTTAAAACTTAGAAGCTTTCTCCTAATACTGGACTTCTCTGGAAAAATCCAATCTGATGAGACTGGGCCCACATTCCTGCACGGAAACTAGCAGCTGGACCTGAATAGTGATTCCCCGGGGCCACTTGGGTTGCTCAGTTGGTTAAGCGTCCGTCTTGGTTTTGGCTGGGGTCATGTTCTCGGGGTCATGAGATCAAGACCCGCTTCTGGCTCCGTGCTGGGTGTGGAGCCTGCTTAAGATTCTCTCTCTCTCTCTCTCTCTCTCTCCCCCCCTCCCTCCCCCTCTGCCCCCCACCTCTGGCGCACTCTCTCTTTCTCTCAAAAAACAAAACGATAACAACAAAACCAAATAGCAATTCCCCTTGGGCTGGGCAGGTGCTCCCCAGGCTGCTCTGTCCCCACCCTGCCACCTTACTCTGCCACAGGTGTCTTTGCAAAGGCTGTAGGTGGGTGTCCAGGAAGCTGGGATGGGGCTAAAGGCCTGTGGGGGTGGGGTAGTACTGACAGTGGGGTTGGGGTGCTCCCATTCCTGGACTTGACACGAGGGGCTGCTGGCAGGCAGCAGAGAATAATGAACACTGGGTTAGCAGCCAGACTGACTGTGAACCCAGTTCTTCCCCCTCCTCGCTCTGACCTTGGGCAGGTTACTTCTCTGAGCCACATGGCTTTGTTGTTGTGCATGACAGGGGGGCCCCGAGAGCTGTCACCTGGGGAGGAAGCTGTCGGGGTAGGCGCTCAGTAAGCACAAGGAAACCACAATTTCCAGACAGCCCGTCTGGACAGGTCCCAGTTTTCCTTTCCTTGCTCTTCCTTCCTTTTTCAGTTTTCCTTTCTCTTCTTGTCTGGCCATTTCATAAAAACTTTGCCCTTAAATAAAGGAGCAGGTCACCAGTAGCGAATGACTTAGCCAAGAAACCACTGGTCCAAATACCAGAAACCCTATTTTGTCATCACTTCCTTCTTCTCTCTCACGCATTACAGATCGATCTCTTAAAAGAAGACAGTTTGTGCTCCTAAAATACCGTGCTGTCTTTCCGGCAAGCTTTTGGGTGCTAAAGTTCCCAGAGGCTACTCCATCTCCCTCCAGCAGACTAGCCCTTCTTGAGTTCCCTCATGGGAAGAGTCTACAGCATTTCCCGTTGTATTTTTTTAAAAATTTGAATCTGCCTTTTGGCCATTTAATATTTTAAGTTTCTTTTCATTTTTTCAAAAGGAGATAGGTCCAGATACATCATTCAAAAATAAAAACATATAAAAAGGAACAGTGATTCGTTGTCTTTGTACACGTAGCTCTGGGTGGTTCTTTATACAAATAGAACCAATGTGAGTATTTATTCTTACTTTCCTTTTTCTTGGAGAAAAGATTGCATAGTCCATACCCTTTCTGCCTCTTGATTTTTTTCAAGTAACATGACTATCTTATATATAAGGAGCTCGCTCATTCTTTTTTCCAGCTTCACAGTATTCTGTACCATTGTGTGGATTTGCTGTATTTACTCAACCAGTCCCTGCTGATAGACTTATGGGTCATTTGCAACATTTGCTATTGCAGGTTGTGATACAGTGAATATGCCTTGGTACATCCGTGTCCTCTTCGTGGAGGTAATTCTTTGTGGTGGATCCCTGGAAGTATTATTGCTAGCCCAAAAGGAAAATGCACTTGTGCTTTTGAGGATGTTGTTAAAATACCTTCCAAAGGGACTATGTTGTTCTCCACTCCCCTCCCCCCGCCACCCCTGTGCTCAAAAGTGTCAGCTTCCTAGCTCTTGCCAACAGTATGTTGTCAAACCTCGGATTTTTGCCAGTCTGATTAGTGAGATTAAGTGGTATTTGTCATTTAAATTAAATTCCATAGATATATAAAATGAGAGCAACATAAGTCCTTCTATTTGGACAACAGAAGAAATAAGCTCATTTTGTAACCTCACAGCAGTACCATCACCCCAGTGGAGAGAAACAAGTTCTTTGTTCAAAGCTCCTTTGTGGTGGGGAGGTCCCTGCATGGGCCCTCTCTGCCTGCAGGATTTCCACTGGATTTATTCTCCAAAGCCCAACCCTTCCTGCCAAGGCTGAGCATTTCACCTGAGTAGACGGGAGTAAGTGTCTAATGCCAAGCCTGCCTTACATTTTTGGCATCTTACAGCATTTACCTGGCTGGCTGGCAACGCCGTCTTCTTTGGTTGTTGGGAAATCATTTCATCTAACCCCCTTCCTAATTGCTCTAGGAACCCAAAGTACATTACGAAGCTGCATCACAGAAAGAATTGCTTACATCAGACTCCCTCCCCGGTCTATTCTTGTGTTCTGTACTTGTCTTTAACGCCCCGACTGAAGAGCAGTGTGGTCCGATGGTTAGGAGTGCAGGCTCCCAAGCCAGACTGCTCAGATCCAGATCAAGGCTCCTCAACTCACTAGCTGGGTAATTTGGGACAAGCTTCCTAACCTCTTTGGGTCTCAGTGACCGCATCTGACAAACGGGATAATATTTCTTGGGTAGCTGAGAGGAGTAAATGGGTTGATTCCTGGACTTAACCTGGAGCTCAGTGCCTGGCACAGAGTAAACGTGACTTAAGGTGAGCTCATGTGGTAATAACAATGATTAATATGATTGTGATGGTGATGATGTTAGTGACAGTAGTCATTAGGAGCACCCTGTCACTTACAAGCTACATTTTTGTGACCTCGAAAAAGCAGCTCATTCACCCCCTCAAAGTTTGTTTCTCATTTCTTCCTTGGTTGGTACCAACGGGATAGTACTGTCCATCTAGAGCAAGAGTCAGCAGACTGGGAGCGAAACCCAGCCTGCCGCCTGTGTTTGTGAAAAAGTTTTATTGGAACACAGTGGCACCCATTTGTTTACATACAGTCTAGCGCTGCTCTCGCTCCACAATGGCTGAGTCGAGTAGTTGTGCCAGAGACTTTACGATTTTATGAACTTATGGCCTGTAAGGTAAAAAATATTTACTCTCAGGGGCGCCTGGGTGGCTCAGTCCGTTAAACATATGCCTTCGGCTCAGGTCATGATCTCAGGGTCCTGGGATCCAGCCCCGCATTGGGCTCTCTGCTCAGTGGCGAGTCTGCTCCTCCGTCTCCCTCTGTGATCTCTCTTGCTTTCACTCTCTTTCCAATAAATAAATAAAATCTTTAAAAAATAAAAAATAAAAAATATTTACTCCTTGGCCCTTTCCAGGACAAGTTTATTGACTCCTACCCCACAGCAGTGGTTGTAAGGATGCAGGAGATCAAGCCTGTGCATTGATCCTGGCACATAGTAGGTATCCAGTTCAGTGGAGCTGTGTCCCCCAAGCTTTAACATTCATGAACTAGGTGCCCGGTTCTCACCCTCCCCCCTGCCACTCTCCTTCTCCCCTATAGGAAAAAACAGGGAGTAATTACCATGTGAATAATTTAGTTAGAAATACTGCAAAATGATATTATGCCTATGTATTTTTATCATGTACCATACATTTCCATATGCACCAAATATTTCACACGTTCAATAATCTACAGCAATGGATAGAAAAGGCTGTGTCCTGTGGACTGTACTTCACAGGAGGCTTACGCTCTTTTAAGGGTAATTCTGATGCTGATTTTCCCTTGCCTGGTGGTTTCAGAAGCTGACATCCAAGGAAGACATACCTCCCTTCTGAATGGTAGCTCTGAATATTATGATCTGCATCTAGAGCAAAGTAAAACCAAAGTGTCAGAATCTTCTAACCATCAAAAATGAATCCAAAGTGTGGATAAAATCTCTGATGTCCTAAGTGGGAGAATATTATATGCATTTATGTCTTTTTCGTTTTTGTTTTTTTTTCTTTATTCCCAGGCACACGTCTGTTTTATAATGTGAGTTACACATGTATCATTTACATTTGGCCTTATTTATCGTCTCATGGCTGAAACTAACAGGTCACCTTGCAAAATGCAGGGGAACACCCCCTCAATTTTGCAAGCAGCGTCTATTGATATTAGTGTCACTGTCTTCCACCTCCCTCCGGGAGTGTCGTGAGAATACGAGATATAAGTAAGAAGATACTTAGAGATGCTGAGTGCAGTAGACAGGTCCAGTGTAATCTCGTTCTTTCTGTCCTTGGCAAGAAGGAGCAGCCTCCACGTGCAGCTGCCCAGAGGAGAGAGGGGCTCAGTGGTGTGAGGATGGGGCGTTAGTTACAAGTGTACATAATTAGAGCGAATTATCTTCATTGGAAAATAAGCAAATTATTTTCCAATTTAATGAATAAGCAGCTTCTAATGAACTCCAGTAGAGAGATTTGCTTTCAAATTTCAGTAGTTAAGTTCTGTGTTCTTTGTATTAATGTGTTGCTTTTATGGCCCACCTTAATGTTTTTCTTACTGTTCTCTATTGGTGGAACAGAATTTTAGAGATGAAAAGCAACCCCAGAGGTGATTCAGCCTCTCATTTAAAATTTAAAACAAAGGGAAGAAAATAGGGCCCAGAAGGATCCTGTGGGATCCTGTGACTTATCCAAGATCCCATAACTGGTCTGCTGTCCACTGGACCAGGTCCCTAAGCGTGTGTCTGCCCAGCACTAGAAGGGCTGCAGCCAAACTCTGGGGACTGCCGTGCTTGCCCTTGGACTAGCTCTGCTTCCTTTTTCCTCCCTGGCTTTGTTCTGGGCCCGTTTCCCTGCTGACATCTTAACTTGCCTTGACACTTGCTTCTGCTGGTAGAACACTCTGGTCTGACCCCTGGTCTCCAACCCTCCCTGTCCCCTTCCAGCTCTAGACTAATCTCCTGGCTCTCGGCTCTGCCCTGCGTGGCCTACGACCTGGCATGTCATCCTCTCCATAGTGAGTCCCTTGACTGACAGCTAGTGCAGGGGTGGTCAAAGGTTTCTGGGAGCTGTCCACGCTGGTTCCTCCCTCCAGAGCATCAGGGGTCAGGAGGTTGAGATAAAATGGGCCCAACAACCCAGACCCCCTGATCCTTAATTCTGGGCCTTTTTCTTAGTTTTTTAAATGAATAAACCTTATTTTTAGAGCAATTTTAGGTCCATAGCAAAGTTGGGTAGGAAGTACAGAGCGTTTTCATATAACCCCCATCCGCACACACACACAGCCTCCCCCCACTGTTGGCATCCAGCACCTCAGTGGCACGTTAAGTGGGTGTCTTAAGTGGGTGGAACACAAGGGCAGGCATGTAGTCAGTTTCAGATCACTTCGTTCTGCCTTGGCATTCTCTGGTAGTCTGTCCCCCAAGGCAGGTGGCTTCTGACCGCATCAAAGTTCATACATGGAGATAGCCCTGCACCGGCCCTCTGTCTTCTTTGTCTATCCAAACCAATTTCAAATTCCTGGAGCTGGGATTCTGATTGACTGCAGTAGGGTCAGGCATCCATCCCCAGTGCACCATACTGAGGTTGGGGTCCTATATAGTCTTGGAGCTCCCCTCTGAGGACAGGGAGGAGAGAGAGAGAGAGAGAGAGAGAGAGAAGGAGGCAGTTTAGTGTGTCCTTATGAGCTGAGCAAATAACCCAGAAGACATCTACCATACCATGATATTGTATAATCCAGGATCTCCTATAAATTCTCCAGCTGCCTCTTTTCCAAATCCTTTATTAATATTGGCCCCAAATTCTGGCCATTGCCAGAGGTTCATCTTTGGACCTTTGCTCTTCCCCTCATTCTCACTTTCTTGGAAAGAGTGACTTGCGCTTCATCACCGGCTATAAGATCCCCCACCCCCCACACTTGTGTAGACCTACTCGAAGTGGCCACATCCAGAGACAAACATCTTTCCTCTGAGACTCAGTCCCTACTTCTTGCCTCTCAATAACTCATCGCTGTCTTTTTGCTCCTGCTTTGGAGTATTCTTGGCTAATGGGACATGTGGTACTGATTTTCTCATACATAGCCACCTGAGAGTAAAGCTGGATAATTTGGAAGACACATGGACAATGCACAGAGGTTCCCATTTTATAGTTTAAAACAAAGGCAATCCATTAATTTTCCATCAAGGAATCCTTTTGTAATGGACACTTCCATAAAAGTTGTGAAAACTGCATTTGGAACAGTATATTGAAACCTTGGGGTTTAAAGGCATGATGTTGAGCTGTTGAACTTATGCATACTTTCAAATGTTAGTCTTCCGGTTTTCTAAGAAAATCAACATTCTCGCTGAAATTGCCTGTTATATGGGAAATGTGGGTGATTACTGCTAATTCACATCTGTACCATCACCTCGGTGGTGAGTTTGGGGGTTTCGTGAAGCACATTGGTATGCACTCATCAAAGGTTATGTGTATGCGCAGAGTGGAAGGCATTTTTGTGGAAGGCATTTTATATAATTCCAAACAATTTAATAAAAATGTAATTCGACTGGGAAATCTACCGACGGCCCTTGCAGAGTGTGGATAATGTTCCAGATTAAGGAGCTGAGGCTTTGTTCATTACAGTCAAATAACGTGAGTGTGTGAATTACCATTTCCTTGCTGTTGGTCTATTTCAAGAGTATGCCATTTTCTCACTATAATAATAGGCTACATTTTCTTAAAATCATTTGATTATGATTGGTCCCGTCTATTCAGTTTGCAAATAAAAAGCTTTTGCAGTGATAAACTAGCAGTTTTAAAATAGCCTTAATCTCTGGTTCTGCTTTTGAACTGCTACAGGTCAGACTCTGCGAAAGGCTGACAGAGGCCGGTCATGCTCACGGGAGAAAAAGGAGGTAAATGTGTCACTGGTGAGGGTGGGTGGGAGGCAACTCTGTTTGAAGGGAGCCTGCTGGTGAATAAGTATTCCTGGATCTCCTACTTGTTTCTGAGTCTCCAGCCTGAATCCTGGACCAAAGGATAGTTGGCACCTCAAGTTCTCAACCAAAGTGTCACTGGTAGTAACAATCTCTTACGAAGTATATCAGTTAACTTTGTGTAACAAATGAAACCCACATTTCAGGGATGTCACACAGCAACGGTGCATTTAGTTCATGATTCTGTCGGTCAGCAGTTTGGGCTCGGCATTTCTGTTGATTTCAGCTGGACTCACTTCTGCCTTTGCAGTGAGCACTGTGTCACCTTGGGGATGGCTGAGTACTAGTGGTGTGCTTCGGCTCTCTTTCACTGCTTTCTCATCCGCCAGCAAACCAGCCAGCTTTGTTCTTCTGGGGGCTCAGGGGGTCAAGAGCATGAAGAGTGGAAGCTGCACCACCTCTTGAGCCCTGGGTTCAGAACCAGCATGGTGTCCCTTCTGCCAACTTGGTCTTCTTTAAAGCAAGTCACAAGGTCAGGCCAGATTGAAGGGGTGGGGAAATAGGCCTCACCTCTGCATGGGAAAGCTATACATACTGTGGCCATTCTTGAGACCTGACACACTGAGCCCACCTGCTCTGTGCCCGGCAGAAGGGATGAGAGAGACACAGCTCTGATCTCACGGCGTGTGCACTACAGATGGAAGGGATGTGCAGCGGGGTCATTATAATGCCATGTAAGAAGGACAAAGAGAGTGGAATTTCAGTACAGAAGAGGGCTTACCTGACTCTGCCAGTGATCCCTAGAAAGGCGTGTGGAAAAGCTGATATGCACGCTGCCTCTTGAAGAATGAGCAGCAGTTTTTCGGGCCAAGTTAAAAAGCATGGTCAAAGTCAGACATGAGTAAGGAAGGTTGCAAGATTACTGAGCTGGAGGGTACAAAGTGGAAGCAAGGACCCAGAGGTTACCTCAGGGCCTCTGGATCAAGTCTCAAGCTCACGGGAGTTTGAATTTGAGTCTTATGTAGCCACAGATGGGTATAGGGGTACAAGGGTGTGAAGGCATGAGGCTCATCATAAGTATCCACCAATCCTGAAATTCATCAGCGCTTCCATGCTGCGTCCTCCGAGTTGGCCTCACTCTCAGTGAAGCAGGTTGGGGTTGGACCGCAAAGGCCGTGGGTGCTTTGCAGTGGCTGTCATCCTGTCCCCTCTTGTCTCCTTTCTCAGCTGTAGCCGGAACAGCCGGCATGGGTTTCCTTCTTATTTAAGCAACCTACCTGGGGGGAGGGCTGGGACTTTGGTGCTGCTGAAAACATCTAAATGTCAGCCCTGGTGGGCATTCTAGAAACTGAACCAGGGTGGATTCTGTCACTCCTTCCTGCAGGAACATTTTTCTAGAAGCAGGAGCAGGTGCACCTATCTCCCACAAAGTCCTTGCAGGGACTTGGAGGGTAGAAGAGCCGGAACAGGAGTGAGCACAGGCCCGCAGGCTCCCAGGCCCCCTCGGTGAAGTGACCTAGGGTGGGGACCAGCCCTCCCCCCGCACCCAAAGCCAGGAACGAACTGTTTCAACCTAACCGAGACTTTTGGTCACAGAGTAACATCATCACATTTATCCACCTTAAAAGATTTGCTGGGAATCGACAAAGCAGGGCAGCAGGTAACTAGTTGAGTTGCTCGTTTCCCCCTCTCTCTTTCTCCTTGGCAACAGGACTCCCTAATTGCTGCTTTCCTGGCTACTCCCATCATGCCAGTTGCCCGAGAGCATTTCAGATCACTCTTCTTCTGCAAAGTGAGATGTTTATCACAATATCTTAAGTTTTACCCTGAAAGATATTTAAAATGGTTTCAGGCCTTTTCTGAAAAAGAGGGTTCTGACTCTCTTAACAGGGCTTTTGTTTGGTTAGAGAAACAAGAGAAAGAAACGACTAGCAAGGTGCCAGGATGCTCATCTTGATCTATTAAAACATGCTTTTCCTGCCCACTTCCTCCTTCCGCATCCCCCCGCCCCCCCGTCACCTGTGAAATCTGCACTTCCTGACACTCTGTGCCTCACACAGGTAGAGATCAGACTCTGTCACCATGAAAGGCAAGGAGACAAGCTGGTTGGAACGGGCAGACAAGTGCGTCAGGTTGTTTTGATGGTGAGGTGACATGGGCCTGCTCACATCAGGGCAGGTGAAGGCGCTGTTTCCTTCCTGGGTTGGGACTGGGTCGTTCTCTGTGTGGTCATGGGCCAGCATGGCAAAGGGAGGAGGGAAGGCTGTTTGCAGTGAGCTCTCCAGGCCAAATTCAGCCCAAAGATGTGTTTTATTTGGCCCAGACGCTATTCCATTTTTCAAAAATTAGCTGTCCGCATTTATAATTTTCACATAAAAAACGCACACTTCTGGCTTCTTTGATAAAATGGAGAATGACAGCAGAGCCTTATTCCCATAAGGCAACACTGGGCAATGGCTGGTGTTTGGGGACCCTCCGCTCTGCCATCTTTGCCCTCCATACACATCTGCTCGGTAGCAGACAGGTGTCAGGAACCACATTGTGGCAGGCCCCTTGCCGAGGGCTTTGTGTCAGTGGTCACAAACAGTGCTACACATTAGAATCACCCCAGAGCTTTTTAAATACCACAGAGTTGAGGCCTTTTTCCAAACCAGTTATATCAGAATCTCTGGGGGGTGGGACCCAGGCTTCCAAATTTTATAACCCCCCCGCCCAGCCACAGGTGAGAGCCAGTGCCTGGTCCATATTAAGTAACCCCTGGCTCTCAGCTCAGGTCCTTCCCTGAGCCCTGCAAGCCTGCGTGGCCCCGGGGCACCCCAGTTCTCAAGCCCTCCCACAGACACAGATGAACCCCCAACAGGTGCCGCAGGAGGGAGAGCAGGCTCCCTGCAAGAGGCAGCGTGAACCGAGGCTTTGGAAGGGCTACAGTCCTTTCTGAAACATGCGTCTGATGGTTAGCTTGAAGCCGGTAGATACTTTCCGCTTAGCTGGTAAAAATATTCTCGGCCTTGTCTCTAACAAATATTCATGGTTTCTGCCTGTGGAGATTATATAGTGTTTATGGCCCTTGGTCATGAATTATTAATGATTTTGAAATTGTGTTCATTGTAGTTTACTCAAAAATCATTAGGAAGTAAATTTATCACACAGTGTTTAAAAAAGTGAAAAAGAAAACCACAAAGGAGGAAAGAAACCTTTATTCATCAGCCCCCCAGCGTCCATCCTATCGCCCATGGCACTGTGGGGCCCCAAGAGACTGAATTAGTACCCACAGTGTACTCCTCCAGCCTCAGATCCCAGTCATATGACCTTTTGACTCTTTTGAGCCCTCTCGCCACCTTTTGAGATTTTTGTTTACTAGGCAATAATGTGTTAAAGTGACTCTGCATAGTGCCAGACCCGTAGTAAGCATTCCATAAATGTTAGTTGTTACATTATTTTAATCATTTCTTAGCATGTCTAATATTTAACAGAGAGGTATTCATGTCCTTGGACAGAGAAGGCACACAATTGTACTTCTTACTGAAGGGGTCTCCCTTGCTGCAGCTGGACTTTGGGCTGATTCCATCCTTCCAGTCTCCTGGCTGTGTGCCCCCAGGCAGTTGGGCCCCAGGCAGGCTAGATCCAGCACCCCTCTCTGAACCAGTCTGAGAGGCTCCTATGATAATAGACGGCCTTCTTCTGCAGAATCTGGAGATTCTGAAAAATGCTCTTAACAGCACGCTCATCTGCTGAGCTCACTTTGTAAAGGACTGCAAAAGTCATTTAACTCAACCACCTAGAAAACATTAAGCTTTCCCTTTGCATGCACGTATAAGCATGTGTCCCCAAGTGCACGTGCACACGCGCGTGCACACGAGCACTTCCTGCTATTAAGCAAAGCCTTTCAGTGCAAAGACTGGAGACTCCTTCCATCTTTGCCATGCCCAAGAGGAACCAGATTTCAGGAGAACACAGCGAAGGAGGGAGTCCAGGATTCCAGCTGCCTCCAGGGATGGGGGAAGCCGGATGACCCTCTCTGTACCATCACGGACATGCCACCACGTCTTTGTGGTGTATGCACCTCATCATTGTCTTGCTCTTCCCTCCCCTCCCTTCTCCTTCTCTGCCTTCTCCCAGTTCAGATGCAGAAAGAGAGTCTGATTGACCTGGTAGTCAATACCAAAGGGTATTTAGGGGACACAGTGCTCTTGATATCAGCGCCCCAGATGCCCTCCCAAGAAGCACCCACAGTAAGCAATGGCTTGTGTGTCCTTCGAGAAATCTTCCATAGACATGCAACTGTGCAGAGCTTATCGTCCTTCTCTGTCCCCGTGATAGCACAGCGACACATGATGCTTTTTTCTTGGATTTTTTTTTTCACTTAATAACATGTCTTGGAGAGCGTTCCATAGCAGAACATGTGCACAGACCTCATCCATTCGTCTTTATGGCTGCATAGTGCTCCACTGTGAATGCACAGAAACATGGTCCTTTCTTTGAAACCTTTTGGGGCCAAATGTGTTTCACTGTTTTAGAATTCAGAAAGTAATCCCGTCCCACTATGGCCTGGGACAACACCCTATAATCAAACACATTAACATACCTGCAGGGAAATATGAATATTCATACTAAGTAGGATAGACAAAGGCTGTGAGTTTCATGTCAGTTCAGATCAGGTTTTGATACCAAATAAATGCATATAAGGGAGGCTGGACCCATGCATAGATATGTTACCGTTTGTGGTTGACAACTCTCTAGGCTAAGAGAATTTGCTACCATAAGCACACTTTAAAGAATACCCTAGAGCAGACATCTTTGTGTGCACGCACGGAGTAGCCAAAGGTTAAATTCCAAAGTGGGATGACTGGCACAAAGGGTATGAGTTTTTTAAAAATGGACATTTCCATTTTGTCTCCCAACAGCATGAGAGAAGCAGAGCTTTTGTTCGAGGCCACCTTGTAGCACGCTGACCACATTGAAGTGTGGCTGCCCACACCAGGACCATTCAGTGGCCATCCCTGTATGCTCTCTAGTCCACTAGAAAGGGAGCAGGAGCAGGGCAGCTGTCCTGAGAAGGATTTGGAGGCATGTCTAGCACCTTGATTTCTAAAAGCCATCTTTCCCCGGGCCCTTGGCTCAGAGCACCTTGCTTGGCTGGTTGCAGAAGCACCAGTGGGACTGGTGACTTGTAAGTTTCAGACTCTACTGGCACCCAGTGAACAGACCCTTTGCCTTCCTCATTTCAGATCCCAGCTTTCTTGCCACTTCAGCCTTCTGGGGAGTGGGGCGCTGGCCCTTCCGTATTTACAGATCTCAATCCTTTTGTTTAAAAATTTTAAAAAAATTGTTTTAAGTAAAAAAATAAAAATTTAAAAAATAACCAAAAAAAAAAAAAAAAGAAAGAAGAAGAAGGGGTGGGGAGACAATGCAGGCTGATAGTCCTATATTATAAGAGCCTGTCTGATATGACAGCTGATATTCCAAATCTGCACTTTTCCCGGAATGAAAGCTTTTTAGTTCAAGTTTCTGGGCAGAGAAGGGCTAAATCCATTTTCCATCCAATTGCCAAGTGCATTCCCAGTTGCGAAGTTACAATTGTCAGTCTTTCGGCTCCTTGAGGTCTTGGTCTCTGCAGCTCCGAGAATTTGGAGAGGGGGGCCCCTCGTGACACTGACAACTTCTAATCACTCCAGGGCAAACAAGTCATGTGGCGGGGTTTGAAGCCTCTTAGCAAAGTAGTGGAGCCTGGGAACACTGGAAGCAAACAGCCTGGATTCCTAGCCTACCCCCCCCCATCACTCAGGCCAGTTGCCTATCCTGCCTGCAACTCGACCTCTTCTTCTAAAGAGTAGGGATCATAGAGAGCCTGCCTCAGAGGGTCGTGGGAAGAATTCAGTGATTTAATATGTGTAAAGTGCTTGCAAGGGTGTCTGGCACCTACCAGGAGCGCAGTAAATGTTGTGTGCTATAATTTAGGCCTGGCAGGGGCAAAGTCACCTGTTTAGAAGGCTAATCCTTTCAGAGTCAGAGGTGGATGAGAGGTCTTGCCATGGAAAAACAGGCCACGATTGGGCCAGTGTTCCTCACCCCCTTGGGGCAATGGAAACTCTTTGCACCAGATGGCCAGCCTACTCTGATACCCCCGCAGTCAGGCCGGGAGCCCAGGAGACGTGTCCACAGACATGGTGCCCATAACCCACGTTTGACAGCAGGGCCAAGACATGAACATCAGAAAGCAAAGAGAATCAATTTCTGATAAAATGCCAGGAAGGAGATTGACACGTTGGAAACCTTTCTGGTATCAGCTTAGCTTCCAGCACAAGATTAAACTCTAGGAAAAACCCAACAAAGAGCCGCAATTTGTGACCAGAAGGAGATAATGTTGACAGCTTCCCTTTCCCGGGTCTGTTTTGGATAAACAATGTGCCCTTCACCAGAGCTTCATCAAAGTTTTCTCTATTTCCAGATCTGAGGCATGAAATTGCCTTGAAAGTGTCTCCTTCTACCTCCCCACCCCCAAATTCACTTTGTAGAATACAGAATGTGGTTAGAAATGAGAATGATACTGTGTTAAGAGAAGGAGCTTCCTGTGAATGCCTTTTGAAAGGCATGTCTGCTGGGGGGAAAGGGCCCATGAGAGTGCGAGAACTCTCCCTTCAGTCTGTGAATACTCTGGAAGAACAGGACAGAGGCCATGACAGTGCCAGGCCACGTGGGCTCCAGCCACAACTGCTGGATATGTTATCGTTCGTGGTTGACAACTCTCTAGGCTGTTAAGAGAACTTGCTACCATAAGCACAGTTTGAAGAATACCCTAGAGCAGACATCTTTGTGCGCACGCATGGAGTAGCCAAAGGTTACTATAACTGTGGGCACACTTACTGTCCCCTCGCTGGGCCTCCATTTCCTCTGTGTCCCCCAGGTCTGACAGGAGCCATTGGTTATGTGACGTCTGCTTCCTTAGGGTTCACAGGCTGTCTCTCAGATTCTGTAAGCGATGGGAGCCCTCCGCAAACTAGCTTCAGCCAGAAAGGGAATGCGTTGCCTCCCCTAGCTGAAAAGTTCAGGGGTGGGCCACACCAGGCATGGCTGGATGCAGGCGCTCTCCTTCCGTCCCTCTAGACTCATCCATGACAGCCCCCACCCCCCCAGCAGGCTGTTCCATCTCGGAGCAAGTTGGCCGCCAGCCGCCCCAGGCTCGCTGCGTAGAGGCGGGAGGACACATCGGGGGGAGGCACAGGTGCTGGAGCCAGAAGGCCTCGGGTTGAATCCCAGCTCCTCACTTACCAAGTGTGTATCTGCCCATGGGCCTCAGTTTCTTCATCTGTAGAATGGGGATACTAGTGGCGCCCACCTCATCACGTCCTCAGGATGCTCTGAGCAGTGCCCAGCATGTGGTAAGCCCTGAGAAAGGGACAGGTGCTTCTTCCTGTCCTTTCCTCCCTGTCATTATTATAATTCTCTCAACAACTGCAGCCAAAGAGCAGTTTGAGACCTAGGGCCAGCCCAGGGTTTTATGGCATCCTGGGGACGGGGCTGGGGAGGAGGTGGACCCCATGTGAAGCACATGCTGAGGAAGGGGTGTTTTCTCAAAGGAGAATCAGGATCCTGTTCCCAGAAGAAGGGGTGGCAGGGTAGACAGTGAGCAAGCAGAGGGCAACAGCTGTCCAGCACACGGCCACCTTGCAGTGGGGACGGTGAGGCTGACAATAGTGCAGTTGTCAAATCCTCACGGGACCCTGTGAGGTGAGCAACAGTATCCTCATCTTGCAAGTGAGGGCCCCAGGCTCCCAGCAAGGAGGCAAGCTGCCCAGTTCCCACAGCGAGCATGGGGCTGCACCGATACTCCACATGGAAAGTGGGAAGCACGTAGGAGCCTAAAACCCTCACTTTGGAAGTGTCCCTAATGGCTGTGGCCTCTGCTGTGTTGCAAATGACAGATTTCTTAATGTCCTTGTCCAGTCCTTGGGCACTGTTGGCACAGCAAATAGGCTGCACGTGGTGCGGCCTTTTCTTGGCCATCTTGGAAGCAAAGCCCCAAGAGCCAGGATCAGTTTCTTGATCTGTAAAATGGGCGTCTTCGGTCCTTCCTCCCTGGTCTGAGGACTCGGTGAGGTAGAGAGAGATGAACACATGAAGCCCAGCCCCACTCGGGTCACTGACTGGCTCTCCTAGAGGCCACTTTCCCTCTTCTCCCCATGGACCCTACTGCCGGTTCAGAGTTACCCCGGAGGACCACATCCATCCTCCTGGGACCACAGGACGGGCAGGTGAATAGGGAGGCAGGGGCAATGACAGCCAGATCATGCCAAGCCGAGATGGTCTGGTATTCACTCCCTGCGTCCCCAAGTGCAGTTAATGACCGCTGGATTCCAACCCGAGGCCGATGAAGAGAGTATGTGCCCCTCCCTGCCCCCACTATATGATTCAGCACAAAACTGTGAAGCAAATACAAGGAAATTCATTGAAGTTCTCCACTTCCTTTCTATTTCTTTTTCTGATACGGAAACGTAAATGCTTTCAAAAAAATATTCTTTGGGTTGCTCATACTTTGTTGATGCCCTGGAAGATGGTTGACACAAGAGAGATGGAATGGCTAGGGTGGTCAAGGATAGGGCAGGGGTCTAGCCCAGACTGTCGGCGCTTGCATCCTGGCTCTAGCTGTGTGGTCTTTGGCAAGTTATATGCTTCCATTATATAGTTCTGTGCCTCAGTTTCCCCATCTGCAGAATAGCACTGGAAGTGGTGTACCTCCGCATGGGGTTGTTGAGAGGAGTAGAGAACAGTGCGTGTGAAGTAGTTGGAACCGTAGCTGCACGTGCTGTTCAGGTGTATGTCTCCCCCTGGGGCGTCCAGTCCAGCTGTGCCACCAGCAGGGAGAGCACCGGAGGTGGGGCTGGTCCATCCACACCTGCAGGCATCCAACTGGCTGGAACCCACATTAGACATTTTTCATCTCTTTCTGATTCCAGAACTAATGGATGCTGACTGTTGAGAAATTAGAAAATATGGAAAGGTACACCAATCTGTCATTATCCTACCACCTAGATCATGACGCTCACTTGCTTTCATGTTTCCTTCTGGCTTTTTTTGTGCACAACTACCCATATGTCAGGATTAGGATCATGCTACAGGACAATTAGAAATGCCTACCTTCCAGGGCTCCTGGGTGGCTCCGTAAGTTAAGCAACTGATTCTTGATTGCGGCTCAGGTCATGATCTTAGGTAAGTTTTGCCTGTATTTAACTTCATATAAATGGAATCACAGAGTAAATACTTATTTATGTCTTTTTGGTTTTCTTTTTTTTTTTAAGATTTTATTTATCTATTTGAGAGAGAGAAAGAGCACGCACGAGTGGGGAGGCGGGTAGGGGCATAGGGAGAGGGAGAAGCAGACTCCCTGCTGAGCAGGGAACCCAATGTGGGACTCGATTCCAGGACCCTAGGATCATGGCCTGAGCCAAATGTAGATGCTTAACCAACTGAGCCACCCAGGTGCCCCAGTTTTCTTTTAAACATATTTGTGAGAGGGGTGCCTGGGTGGCGCAGTGGGTTAAGTGTCCCACTCTTGGTTTTGGCTCATGTCATGATCTCAGGGTCTTGAGATTGAGCCCCATGTTGGGCTCTGTGCTCAGTACAGAGTCTGCTTAATATTGTCTATCTGTTTCTCCCCCTGCTCTCTCTCTCTCTCTCTCTAAAATAAATCTTAAAAAAAAAACACACATATTTGTGAGATTCATCTGTCTTTAGGTTATCAGTAGTTTGTTCTTTATCGCTGTGGTATAGACATTCAGTTGTTCTTTTATTACAAAAATTAAATGGCAAAATAATTTGAGTTCATTGTTGTCATTTAAAAAATTACAACTTTAGGCATTGAATAAAAATTCCCCTTGAAATTTACCCCAGTGTCATTCTTCTCCCTGGAAATAACCAGCTCTCAGTGGAATGTTCATCTTTCTAGACCTCATTCTATTTGTACAATTCTATTCATTTTTTCCATTGGGAGGTATTTGGCTGCACGTACCAGAAAACCCAACTAATAATGGCTTGAATTAGGGGTCAGTAAGCTTTTTCTGTAAAAGGTCAGATAATACATGTTTTTGGGCCTCATAAACTACACTGTCCCTAGCACAACTACTCAGCTTTGTCATTGTAGCACAAAGGCAGCCATATTCAATATGCAAATGAATGGGCGTGGCTGTGTTCTGATAAAACTTTATTTACAATGATAGGTGGCAGGCCAGATTTGCCTATAGGCTGTAATTGGCTAACCTTTGGCTTAACAGCAGAGATTTGTTTGGCTCCAGTGGCAAGAAATGTGGAAATACCCTCATAAGGAAAACCTAATTCACATTCCTACCAAAAATATTTGAGAATGCCTGCAACCTTACCAATAGTGGGTATTAACAGCCTTTTATATTTTTGCCAGTATTCTTTGTCCTTAATCCTGCGTTTTGGATGCATGCCTCTCCCTGATCTTCCAGCTGAGTGATTTTCTCTGTGTCTGCATCTAGGCTGCTCTTCACTGTCTTTTGATTTTTTTATTTTGATGATTAAATCTTTCACTCATGATTTCTAATTAATTCTTCTCCATTCTAGGTTATTCTTGTCTGATGGAGACAATGTCCCCCTTTATCACTCTAAGAATATTAAATATACTTAAAATGTCTCTATTTGCATCATTATCCCTAGGCTTTGGTTGTTGGTTCTTCTGTTAATTGAGTTGGCCCCTCTCTTTCATGGCGTGAATTTTCCTGGAACGTTTGGTGATTTGTGAATATGTGCTTCTTCTGTGTTCCGTGAGCTCCTGTTTTCTTCTCTGTGGATGCAGTTCTTTTTTTTTTTTTTTTTGAGAGAGAGAGTGAGCGAGCTTTGGGGTGGGGAACAGAGGGAGAGAGAGAATCTCAAGCAGACTCCACGCTGAGCGCAGAGCCTCATGCAGGGCTTCGATCTCACAATCCTGAGATCATGACCTGAGCCAAAATCAAGAGTCAGACGCTCAACCGACTGAGCCACCCAGGTGCCCCTGGATGCATTTCTTTTTAGCTGCCAGTGATCAAGTCAGAGGTGCGGAACTTGCTACAAGAAGTGTGTTACTAATAGTTTGTCTTCTGAGCACAGGATCTTCTTTTCCTTCTGGATATGTCCTGCTTTTCTATCCCAGAGACCCACAGTCACAGATCCTCCAAGCTAGGTGGACCAAAGAGCTACCTGTTAGTGCCCCCACAGGGGTTTGCAATCCCTGTTCTTGAACTCTGACTTCAGTCCCTCTCCTCTCCCCAGAGAATGTGTCACCTCCTGGTTTGGAACAGCTCACAACTCCCTTCCCCTTTTATACCAGGCTTTCCTAGCTTCTGATTTGGCCCGTGTTTCTTTTCATTAATCCAGTTCTGTCTGCCATCCCTTTCTTAGGAATATCTCGACATTTTTAATCTGCCAGAAGGACCCCTCCTTATTTTCCCATGCTCTTGTGGTCTTTAAATGGGGGCATTTCTGTGGGCTTGGGCAGGAGAGACTGATGTGTGTACTTGCCCTCGGTCTTCCCAACTCGATTCAACCTCAAGGTGACTTCTTGTTACAGCTTTCACCTTCCTGGTCACCTTCATCTGAATAAGTTCATCTTTCTCTAAAAATACACTATGTTGGAACCAAACTGAACATTCCAACTATGAACCGATCCACGTAGAATATAGAGATGGTGTGCACTTCCTAATAAGAACTGGGTTCAGATACTAACTCTGCTCTCTACTCCATTGGTCAAGTCCATTTACTTCTCTAAGCCTCCACCTCCCCACCTGTCGAATGGGAATAATGATCATAATACCCACCTCCCAGGTTCATGAGACTAAACTAAAACAGTACGTCAAGAGTTTAACATGGGGCCCAGCACACAGTAGGTGCCAAAATATGTTGTCTCCCTTCCTCTTATTCTGACGAATTTCTAACACATAGTGTGTGCTGTGGCAATGGTAGTTTTTGGCAAACATACCACACTGTTAGCTCATACCGAGCACATTAGCGAAAAGCTCCGTTTTTGTCTCATGAACTTGCCTCCAGCCAGACTTCTCTCCCCGTTCCTCTCCTTGTATAGGACTTACCTTGGCCGTGATGCACTCTATCAAGCTGTTCTCGATCCATCTCTAGCCTGTAGAAATTGATCTGAACGCAGATTCCGTCATCCAGCTTATTCTGTGTTCCTCCCATCTGAATGTCATCTGCAGACTGCATAAGCAGCCTTCAACGGCCAGATCTAGCCATTGATAAAATGATAGCTTGGGACAGGACCAAGGACAAAACCCCATGGCATGCCACCCTTCAGTGGAAGAGTAATTTAGATGACTGTGCAAAGTTGATTAATTTGTCCAGTTCCTGTAATCGTATGTCCTTGTGGCTTGATTATAATAATAATATTAGCAACCATGTACCCGGTCTTATTTGCCACAGGCCAGGCACTGAGGTAAGCGCTTTTCATATATTATTTTATTTCTTATAACAAGTCTGCAGGGTAAGTATTTACATTACCTAGGACTCCATTTAAAAACAAAAAACAAAAAAACCCTTCAATCTAGCTTTAGCAGAAGAAGGACTATATTACTTCATTAAAAGACTCTGCAGTGTAGGGACGCCTGGGTGGCTCAGTTGGTTAAGTGTCTGCCTTTGGCTCAGGTCATGATCCCAGAGTCCTGGGATTAAGGCCCACAGGGGGCTCCCTGCTCAGTGGGGAGTCTGCTTCTCCCTCCCCCTGCTCTTGTGCTCTTGCTTGCACTCTCTTTCTCTTTCCCTCTCAAATAAATAAGTAAAATCTTTAAAAAAAAAAAGACTCCGCAGTGTGGGGGCACCTGGGTGGCTCAGTCAGTTGGGTGGCCGACTCTTAATTTCGGCTCAGGTCATGATCTCAGTGTCCTAGGCTTGAGCCCCGAGTAGGACTCTGTGCTCAGTGGGGAGTCTGCTTGATGGTTCTTTCTTTCCCTCTTCCTCTGTCTCCACCCCCCCACCCCCAACTCTCTCTCTCTCTCTCTCTCTCTGGGAAATAAATAAATCTTAAAAAAAAAAAAGACTCTGCAGTGTGGGCACCTCACAGAAACCAAGGGCAGGAATGCACCTGGGTGTCAAGAATGATGAACCAGAGCCTGCAACCTTCTAGGGTCCCAAAAAACCCTCTCTCGGTGGCTCTTATCTTTATGTCTGTCAGCATCTGTCATTCTTCTCACTTGGTACAAACCAGCTTTCTCTCTTTCTCAGTTCGCCTGGCAGAAAGTCGTCCCACAAGCGACACCTGAGTTCTCTTTGCTCCTTTTAAGAGAGCTGCCAGATCTTCCCTGAGCCTGTCAGTCCCAGTTCCCCAGGATTAGCAGCCCTGCCTGGGTCAGGGACCTGCTCCTGGTCCAGGCATGTGCAGTGAGTGGCAGGGTCGTACTGTCTGGACGTGGCCTGTGGGAGTCTCAGTGCTGTAACCTGTGGCCACGGGACAGGCCAATGTCCAGAGTCCCCCTGCACATTTTACAAATGGAAGAGAGACCCAAAGTCACCCAGCCTGTAAATAGAGGGACCAGGACTTGATCGTGGTTTTGTCTGATGCTCAAGCTCATGTCAATATGACATGCTCTGTACCCTGGGCCACGTTGTCCCAGGTTGGCTTCAATGATGAGGTCGGTAAGGGCTGGCCAGTGTCTCAGGCCACAGAGCTCAAGGACTACCTTGTGTCATCACCATGGTCCAGCTCCAGCCCAGGGCTCTGAGATCTTTGGCTGGCTGGTTTGCCTTTTTTAGGGACTCAGCAGATGCCATTACAGAACTCAAAGCTTTGTGGAAGGACCTGATACTTAAGGGTATAACCACAGACTTTGGAGTCCAATAAAGCTCGATTCAAATTCCAGGGGTTTCACTTTTTAACTGGTGACTCTCTGTGCCTCAGTTTTCGTAATTGTAAAGTGGAGATTATACAGATACCTACTTTATCGGTTGTTATAATGATTCAATGAGATAATACGTGTAAACACTGTGTGGCCAGGATAGAGTAATCGATTCTATAAATGGTAGCAGTTTATCAACTCTGGAACAAGGAGAAAGTACAGGAGTCCAGAGGAGAAAGCCTCTAATTGAGCCAACGGGATAGCGAGGGGGACATGGGTTGGCCAGGGTTTCAAGGAGGAAATGACATTGAAGCTGGAACAATGAATGGGTAGGAGGATTGGGGTAACAGGCGGAAAAAAAAACGGTGCAAACACATGCGCATATACAGGAGTTCAAGGGACCAGCAAGTAGTTTGTTGTGGTAGAAGCAAAGAATACATAGTGGGAGCAATGGGGGTGACTGGGACCCCATAGAGAAAACTTTGTTTGCTCATTCATACATGGACTTAGCCAATATATGTCAAGTACCTGCTGTGTCCCAGGCACTGTCCTGGGTCTTGTCGATTCTGCAGTGAAGAAGCACACAAATCCACACCCTCGTGGAGCTCATGTCCTGGTGGTTAGAGGCAGACCCTGGGCAAATGAATAAGTGAAATATGAAGAATATCAGAGAAAAAAAAAATAGAGCAAGGAAGGGGGTGAGGGTCCTTAGGAAGGCCTCTCTGAGAATGGAGCAGAGATTAAAGGAAGAGGGGCAGAGAGCCCGGACAAGAGTCCTGAGAACGGAGGCTATGTGGCTGTGTTGGGGGGATGAGGGGCAGGGGGATGGGAGGCAAGGACATGGGGAAAGGCTGGGTCATGGAGGCCTTGTGGCTGTTTAGAAGGACTTGGGCTTTCATCTGAGTGAGGAGGGAACCGCAGGAGCATTTTGAGCAGAATAGGGCCAGAACCAAACAGATTTTAACAGCACGTGCTCTCTGGCTGTGTGTGGCAGCGAATAGACTTTGGGGCAGGGGCAGAAGCAGGAGATCGCTGGGGGCTCCGGCAGAATCCCCATGGAGGTGATGGCGGCTGGGATTGGGGGCAGCGGCAGCGGCGGAGGTGCAGAGAAGGTACTGGATCCTGAGCATGGTGAAGGGAGAGCCATGTGGATTTGTTGTTGGATTGGCTATGGGTGGGAGAGAAAGAGAGGAGTCAAGAAGGGCTTTTAAGGTTCTGTCTGAGCAACCAGAAAACAAAGATTGGTTAATTCCTGAAATGGGAAGGAATGGGAGCAGCTTTTAGAGGGAAGACCAGGAATTCAGCTTAAAACCTGTCAAGACCTCGAGCAGGCAACTGGATATGAAAATCTAGAATTCAAAGGGAAAGCCATGTCAAGCTTCATCTATCTAGAAAGTGAAACCATTGATTTTTTTTTTTTTTTTTGAGAGAGAGAGAGAGAGAGAGAGCAAGCACGGGGTTGGAGGGAGGCGTAGAGGGAGAGAAAGAATCTTAAGCAGGCTCCACGCTCAGCATGGAGCCGAACAGCAGGGCTGGATCTTTTGACCCGGAGATCATGACCTGAGCCAAAATCCAGAGCCAGAGGCCTTAACTGACTGAGCCACCTAGGCACCCCTTTTTTTTTTTCTGTTTTGAGAAGGGAAGTAGGATGGGTGGAGGTCATTAGTTATGCAAGTAATACAGGAAAACAACTTCCTTAAGAAAATTATTTTTAAGCTTCTAGACAGGGCTAAAATCCCTTTTGCCAATTCCCATCCCCTCCCTAATCCCATCCTACCCTCTGTTGTAACTGTTGTCAGGAGCTTGGCATGCATGCATCCTTCCAGACCTTTCTCTGTGCCTCCATATACCCAAGTGTATCTGTAAAATATATGTTGTATTTGGGGAGTGTATTTTAACAAAATGGTGTCATAATGAATGTGCTGTTCCACGATGTGCTTTTGTAACTTGTAACTATCCTTCCTGAACTATGTCTTGGAGATCCATCCTTGGTGTTACAAATAAACCTAGGTCTTTTTTTTTTTTTTTTTTTAACTTGTTACGGGTTATTTAGCCATTTTCCAGTGGGAGGGCGGTAGCATTTTGTACGTTCATCCTTAGGCACCTGTGTCTTTCCAGAGGCTTCTAAGGAGTGAAAAGGCTGGGTCTGAGTAGATCGAAGCTATGCAGGTTCTGTTTGGTCTTGTTTGGGAGGGTACTGCCACCCGGCCCCCCAAAGTGCCTCTGTCCCCTGACTCGCCAGCCTCGGCAGGTTTGTGACGAGGGGAGCCACAGAGATCTGTGTTTTGCAGCAAAGCTCAGTGGCGGGCTATGGGTTGTAAGGAGTGAGGTGGAAGCTGAGAGAGCATGGAAACTGAGCTGCTGTCCCACTCTTAGAACTCACCCTGGGACAGGACACAGGCTCCTCTAGGGGCTGGAAGAGACCCTCCTTGCCCCTTCCTTTCCTCCTGCACAAACGAAATGCCTTCTCTCCTGCAGCCGACAAGCCGGGCTTCTTCCTTGCCAGCCAGTTTCTATTCCTAGACCTCCTCACCAGCTTGAAGTCATCCCCTTTTGACAAACACACCGGTCAAGACATTATAAAAACGCTATTTTTATTAGAGCAGACCGGCTCCCTCTATCCTTGGGCCTCTTATTCCGCCACCAGCCTGCCAGTGTTCTTTGCCGGCAGCCCCCCTCCCCAGGCCACAACACCACGTCCAAGGGTTGGCGCACAACCAGGGTTGTGATTGTCACCAGCCCAGCGCCTGTTCTGAGGGTGTGATAGCAGCCCCTCTCTGGAGGCAGACCAAATCCTACACCCAGCTGCTCTCCCCAGAAACAGTTTAGCTCAGCCACATCCCACATGGGCACAGGAGAGTGGCATCCTTAAAAAAGGTTACGTCATCTTCGTGTGAATTTCAGATGGATGTTGGCTGTGATAGAAGGTGCCTTCAGGGGTAGCTCGGGAAGCTGGGTCCGGGGTCCACCAGGCATTCAGAGTGTGTGCCGTTGGAGTTAGAAACTTCTCAATATTTCTAATCAGCATTGTCTTCATTGCTAACACGTAGCGAGCATCTATTCTATGCCAGGCTGTATTCTGAGAGGTTTATGTTTATAAGGGGGATGCTTTTCATTATCCCCATTTCTTTGTTTTTTATGGAGAACTAATTTCCATAGAACAAAATTTACCATGTTCAAGTGTACAATTGAGTGGTGTTTAGCATATTCATAGCACTGTGCAATCATCACCACCACCTAACCCCAGAACATGTACATTACCCCAGATAGAAACCTGTACCCATTAGCGGTTACTCCCTGTTCCTCCTTACACCAGACTCTGGTATCCATTACTCTGCTTTCTCTCTCTGTGGATTTGCCTATTCTGGACATTTCATGTAAATATCCAGCTTCTCTCACTGAACATAGTATTTTCAGAGTCCATCCATATTGTAGTATGTGTCAGTACATCATTCCTTTCTGTGGCCCAACGACGTACCATTGTACGGAGATAGCACACCCTGTTTATCCATTCATCCATTGAAGGACAAGCCAGGTTGCTTTTGCTTTTTGGCGGTTAGGCACTATGCTGCTAGAACATCATCCCAGTTTGACAGCCAGGGAAACTCAGGCACAAGTACCATTTGCCACTCACCCAAGCAGGATGGGATTCCTACCCAGGCATCTGGCTGCACAGCCGAGTCCCCACCACCCCTCACAGCTGCTCAGCAGTCAAATGAAGACCTGGGAATTAAGGGCCTGTGTCATACACCTCCATGGCAACCATACTTCAGAATTAAAAATTGGGTCCTGTGGGGGCGCCTGTGTGGCTCAGTCGGTTGGGCCACTGGCTCTTGATTTTGGCTCAGGTCATGATCTCAGGGTCCTGGGATCGAGCCCTGCATTGGGCTCTGTGCTCAGTGCGGTGTCTGCTTGAGGATTCTCGCTCTCCCTCTCCTTCTGCCTCTCTACCTCCTCACGCTCTCCCTCAAATAAGTAGATCTTGAAAAAAAAAATTGGGTCCTATGGTGCAAGGAATTCATCATACTTTTGGGACTCGGGTCTGTCTTCTTTGCATTCAGGACCATGTAGGAAGTTCTGGCTGAGTCCTGATTGTTCATGCTGTCCAAAATGCATTTATCCACGTCCTTTGATGTAACAGGACTCAGTCCTGTCCTGGAAGCTCATGGTCAAGGAGGAGAGATGTACTGTCTTGGTTCCCCCAGGAAGCAGACAATGGGAGGGAGCTATGTTGTGGGGGGGGGGGGCTCTCTGGAATGACGCCTGTGAGGGAGGAGGGAAGTGGGACTGGGCAGAGGGAGGAGTTGAATGGTGATGCAGCCCAGGTAATCCCAAAGGGAACTCTGGAGATGGGTGATGCTTCAGAGACATTCCCAGTTCAGGCAAGGTGCTTGGGTCTTTGCACCCTTGGCATCAACCCATATCTGAGAGCGAGAATCACCTGGCTTCTTCCTGGGAAGGGCCCAGCTGTGAGCTGCCAGCCATCACCAGTCCCGGTACCTGGGTGAGAATGAGTCATCTGGGCGGCATCCACAGTGGCTTGGCTAAGTGCTCCCTGACAGAGAGCGGTCTGTGAGAAGGGTCAGGAACACTGCAGAGGGAGGGCGTAACCCCGCCTGGGATGGGGGTGAGCAGGGAGGAAGGGGCGTCTTCACTGTGCCATGAAGTCTTGAACTCCAAACCTGGACACCCCACTGCCAGCCCATGAACCACCCCTCTTGGGTGCCTCTGCTTTTCCACACAGCTGCCCCAAACCAAAGTTGGCCCTGCTGCCTGCCAGCTGTCGCAAGAATGGCAACACTGTCCCCCCGATTACACCGGCCAGACACTGCAGGGCTTCAGTGCCTCCCCCCACCCCATGTCCCCCAGCCCTGCGCATTTGCCTTGAAAACACCTTCTCCCTGCCTCCTCCGTGTTGTTGACACCTCTTGTCGGAATACCCAGAGCAGCCTTCTACCTGCTTCCAGCACCCACTCTTGGCCACCTCCAACCTCTAATTCCAATGTCGCCCCCTGCCCCAGTAACCCGATGTGGCTCTGCAGTGGTCAGGGTTGGGGGCAGAACTCCCTTGCTGTGGGCATGTGGTATTGGTGGCCCGGCCCCTCAGCCCCACGCTGCCCTCTGCTCCCCTTCCCTTGGTGGCTCCAGCCCCGCGGAGCGTCCTTGCCCCTCCTGTCTTTTGCGCCTTCTTGCCACATGGCCTTCACATGTGTGCCTGTGTTGCTTGGGGCACGCTCCCCTCTCTGCCCCAAATTACCTTGTTTGCCCTTCACCTTTTGGTTCTATGTCGCCCGTCCATGAAGCCTCGGCTGACCTCCCTGCCCTCGTCATGTGTCCCCCGTAAAGGTGTCCCACATCCACCTCCAGAGTGCTTGGGATGGTAGATGACATAATACTGGGCGGTGGGCTCATTTATTTAAAATCGGCCCCCCTCCCTAGACCATCAACTCAAGAAGGCGGGGGACCTGGTTCTGGCATGGGCTGGGAGGGGCTCAGTAAGCCTGAAAGTGGTAAACCTGAGGAAGGGAAGGAGGGCGGACGTGGGGAGAAACAGAGGGAAGGAAGGGATCATGGTCCCACACGGTCGGGGAGGGGATGGGGGTGCACCCAGCCCTCAGCACCTGTCACTGGCACAGTGGGCTTTGCCCTTCACCGGCCTAAAGCAGACCTGAAATGTCAGAGGCCAGGTCCTTCTCGCCATCCCCTGAGATCAAACCAACGTGCTCTGAGCATTCTCCGTCCCACCCCGCAGACAAGCTCCCGGGGCTCCTTGCACTGTGCTTTTGCACACCCTGTTTCCTGCCTGGGTGCCCCTAGTGAGCTCCCCTACAGGTCAGCGCTGTACTCTCTCCTCGGTAGAGCCCACCCAGTCCCTGAGTGGCTCCAGGCATCCGCCACTCCCCCCCACTGGCCCCTGGCCCTCGTGCTCCTCTTGGTGACAGTGACCCCATGGCAACCAAGCATTTGTCTTTTAGGCGCTGCCCCATTAAATTCTTTGAGGACAGGGATCCTGCCTTCCTGCCTTCCTTTCCTTCTTTTCTTTCTTGTTCCTTCCTTTCCACAATACTCTGCGAGCTCCCTATGTGTGCCAGGCGCTGGTTGGGGGCCGAGAGGTACAGCAGTGAGCGTTGGCATGTTCTCCTGGCTCTGGTGCCCCAGCGGCGGGAGCCACAAACTCACCAAAGGGGATACTTTCAGAGAGGAGAAGGCCTGGGGAGTCGGGAGGGGCCCCAGGAAGGGCCACACATGCCCACAAGCAAGGAGGAAACTTTCCAGCAGGGGCTTGGCTTCTCTGAGAAACAGCCAGAAGGGCTATGAGGCTGGGGTCGGGGGTGGGGGGGGGAGTGAGGTCAGGGAGGGTGGTGGAGCCAGATTCCATTCATCTCTGCCCGTCTCTAGTGCAGTGCTCATCCCACAGGGCAAGCTCAAGGAATACTTCTTGAATAAATAGGAAGGGGCCTCTGAGTGCCCCCGCTCTTCAGGGGGCTGGGGGTGGCCCCTACCTGAGGGGTGAGCATGCTTTCTGGCAATCGGAATGGAGGAGCTCTGTGGGAGGTTCATTCCCTTAGAAGGAAAGGTTCTTGATGCAAATCAGATGGTGGCGGCAGAGATCAGAGAAGAGAGAATTCCAGCTAGGCTGCC
Source organism: Eumetopias jubatus (assembly GCF_037043125.1). Taxonomy (NCBI): domain Eukaryota; kingdom Metazoa; phylum Chordata; class Mammalia; order Carnivora; family Otariidae; genus Eumetopias; species Eumetopias jubatus. Next base: position 92,723,695 of record NW_028274818.1, read on the forward strand.
CCTCTCCTCCCATCGGGCCAAGTGGCCAGTCCCATGGGCCTGAAAGGCTCCGACCTGTGTAACAGCCACCTGAATCAGTTTAGCACAAGCCTGGGACTGTGAAAGCAGGCAGGCCTCTTTTCTTCCCTTGATGCTGCAGACCCTGCTTTCAGGGGCCCCGCCGGCCTAAGCCCCCTCCAGAGCTCTCCTCAGGAAGGAGGGTGGGAGCAGCCCATCCCAACTCACTTAAAACCTAGGTACCACGACGTCAGCTCTGCTCAGAACCTCCGAGAGCTTCCTGGTGCCTCAGGGTACTGTCAGAGTCCTCCCCGGAGCCTCTGTGCCCTCCCACCCCGGTTCTCCCACTCCCCCCCCACTCACTCTGTTCCTCAAACATGCCATCATGCTCCCACCTCGGGCCTTGCACTTGCTCTCGCCACCCGGAAAACCCCTCTGTCCAGATGCCCACACCTTCTCTTTCACTTCCTTCAGCCTCGTCTTGAAGGTCACCTTACCAGAGGCCTTCCCTGACCCCCTGGCTAAAATGGCACCTCCCTCTCCATTCCCCTGCCCTTCTGCTGCCCCCCACCCCCTGCCTTTCTCTGCCTTCCATTCTCCGCAGCACTTGGCACCATCTGACATACTACCTGTTTACTTATTTTTTTTTATTGCTTGTCTCTTCTCATTAGAATGTAATAGCAGAGACTTTGATGTGCTCACTGTGTGTCTCCAGAATAGGCGTTCGATAAATATTGAGCGAACAAATGAATTTGTAAAATGAGGTCAGTGCTGTCCACCTCGCAGGGTTGTGTGGAGTTTCGCAGTGTGCGGTTCGCGTACTTCCACGGCGCGGTAGGTGGCTCGTAAAGTGTGTGCTATTTCAGTAGGTCCGTATTTATGTCTGCCTTCTATTTATGGCAAGTAATGATTTTCCATTTATGGCATTAATATAAAGTTTCCTTCTTTAAAGTAAACTCATTCAAGATTAAAAAGAGAAAAATCTATATTTGCCAGCCTGAAAGATAGTTTATAACACACATTGCAATCTTACAAGAAAACTTTTCTGAGAATTAAAAAGAAATGTTAATTATTTTCTAGCAGATATGTATTGAAAATGGTTTTTTCAGGAGGTATGTAAGAAAAACATTTTCATAGAGATACGGCTTACTGTGTCCTGAGGTCCCGGAGGGAATCCTAGATTCTAGATCTACATCGATGTTCTACAAACCCTGGATTAAGTATAAAAATCTCCAGGTATGTGTTGGTAGCGATAAATAAGGGTACGTAGCAGGGTAGTGAAGTAATCAGTGTAAGTCTAAGGTATTTGAGAAATAAGCCAAATTCTCCCTTTGATTCTCCATCTGGTGTGTACAGAGCATACGATTTTGTTAACCCAGTCTAGCCAGGGCATGAGAAGCTCAAATCTTTGCTGCTGTACCTTGCCTTATTTTCACTCCAACCTCTAGGGGGTAGTATCAGCTGATGCTTTACCTTCCTTTGTGATGTAGCATGCTGAATGCAGAACATTTTTTGTTCCTCTTTTGAGGATGGGAGGACACCTGATATGTTAGCAAGAACAGTAAAAAGGAAGCTCAGAACAATCCTTTTTCATTCAACTAATACGCATTAAGGATTACACAGCATGGAGACATAAAGAACAGGATCACTGGGGAACAGAGCAGTTGGCCCCTGGGGGTGGGTTTTGAAGGGAGAATAGGAGTTTTGTACTTAGAGATACATTTGGATCATCTCTTATTGTGGGTTTAGGGCCATCACTGAGAACATTCCTTAAGGAATGTCATTTTAATCCTCTACTAACTTCTCTGAGTCCTAGGTCATGGGACAGACTTTGGATTTAGACACTCCTGAGTATTGGCTTTACTGCTGTATCAGCCAGAACTCACTGAGGTGTTGTGAATCTCTCTCTCTCTCTCTCTCTCTCTCACACACACACACATAATTCAAACTGGCCCAAGTAAGAAAGGTATGTGACTAAAAAGTCCAATATAGTGCCGGCTTCAGGCATGGCTGGATATGGGGGATTAAACATGATCAAGAGGATCTGGTTTCCATGTGGTCTGTCCTCAGTTCAGCTGCCTCTGTGTTGGTGTGACTCTTGGACAGATCTCTCCATGGAACATACAAGGGTGTTCATAATGGTGAACCTAATCAGTTGATAGAGATGACTTCTTTCTTCATGGTGGCCCTCATAGCTCTCTGCTCCTGTCAGCTAATAATTCCAGGGGAAGAGGCCTGGGGGACTTTTCCCGCAGATCCAGCCAATCCCATAGCTGAGTCTGTTGGCCTAGCCCTGAGCCGATCACACGGCCAGGGAGATGGAGCTCCCTGGTTGGCCAGGGTACCACATGGATTGAGAGTGGAGGAGAAGTGGTTTCCCAAGGGAAGATTGAGGTGATGTAACCAGAAGGAAATGATAGATGCTGAGCCGACACAAACAACAAATGTACGTGAGCTCTACTCATTTGCCTCAGCTTTCAGAGCCTGTAAAATGGGCATACTGATCCCAGAACATAGCATTACTGCACACACCTACAATAAATACCCCCAGAGAGCATAAACAATGGCAGCTAAGGCAGCCTGCAGAGCTGGGCCCCAGTAACCTGGAGTATTTGCTCCTCTCCTAAATTGTTCCTCAGGTAGGACATGAGCCTGGGGGGAGGTGGGGGGGGGTTGTTCTGTGAACTCTGCAGGGCCCCAAGACATGGTGTTTCCACAACCTCATTATTAAACCATCCAGTTATTGTTCTTCTCTGCTGGGACCTGACCCCAGCAAGGCTAGGTCCCTGGCATTCACAAGCCCTGGAAGCCAGCTCCGCAGCTCTGAGCTGCTTGGAAATGCAGCTCACACGCGGGCACTCGCTAAATCAGCCCTGTTTAGGAGAATTCCAATATTCTGGCCTCAGGGGAGTATGTGATCCCTGAAATATAGACTCTGTCGAGCACCTTTAAGCATAACTGATCCTTGGCATTTCTTTTCTTTTCTTTTTTTTTTTTTAAAGATTTTATTTATCTGACAGAGAAAGACAGCGAGAGAGGGAACACAAGCAGCGGGAGTGGGAGAGGGAGAAGTAGGCTTCTGGCTGAGAGGGGAGCCCGATGCGGGGCTCGATCCCAGGACCCTGGGATCATGACCTGAGCCGAAGGCAGATGCTTAACGACTGAGCCACCCAGGTGCCCCTGGCATTTCTTTCCAACTCCCTTTTTCCCCCAAAGAGAATGAATAGTCTGGCCATTGATAAGGTTCTGTGCTGTCTCTGGGGCCAGTGTCTGGGATAAAGATGATGAGGATGACAGTAGCAGCAGGGACAACTTTGCATCCATGTCACATCCAAACTCCTTAGACCCTTCGCCATAGCTAACTAGAGCAGCCTCAGCACCCACCTCCGGTCAAACCCAACTTCTAGCCAGTCCGCGAACATTTCAAGCTTTGTCAAGTCCCCTCCCCTCCCCCAAACCTTTGCCCAGTGCCTTTCCCTTTTCATGTGGCCCAGAAAATATTTCATCTTTAAACATCCCGGCTCAAATGTGTCCTTATGTATTCATTCACTCAACTGGTATTTAGGGAGGGCGTCCTGCACGCCAGGCGTTGTCCTAGGGGCTTGGAATACACAAGCGATCAAAACAGACCCAGTCCCTGCCTCTGTGGAATCAATACATAAAAGGCATAGTAAATGAGATAAAGGAGATAGTATGTTCGTGGAGAGTGGGAGTGGGGGTGTGATGCACAGCTTGCAATTTTAAGTAGGGTGGCCGGGGAGGACGCCCCCTGAGAAGGTAGGCCTTGAAGGAGGTGAGCGATGTGGGTGTTTACTGGGAGAAGAGCTCAGCCATGCAGGACAAGGGCCCTGAGGCTGGAGCGTGCTGAGTGTCCGGGGTCCTGGGATGGGGGCGGGTAGGAGTACAGTGGTAGGTGGATCAGAGAGGTGCGTGGAGGCCCAGTGCCCTGATGGCCGAGTCCAGAGCAGAGGAGTGACATGACTGGACTTAGCTCTCCTCAGGAACCCTGAGCTGCAGCAGGGAGAAGAGACTGCAGGGGTGAGGGCAGGAGCAGGAGGCCATTGAGGGGGCCTGAACCAGGGTGGTGGTGAGGAGGTGGGGAGGAGTAGTCAGGTTTTGGGTACGCAGTGGTTTCCCTTAGAGATTGGGGCCTGGCCGTGCCCTGGGGATCCTTCCCAGGCCCCTCATTCAAATCCTGGGCATCCCATTTTATACATTTCATTATCATCATTTGTCTCCTTTTTGGGGTCTCCGATGCCTTTGGTAATCTGTTGAAAATTACAGATGTTCTTCCCAGAATACCCTTGTGCATGCAATGGAATGGGTGTTCCTAGAACCCCCTGCAGGCCATCCCCGATGTTAGGTACCCTCGGCTAGTGCGTGTTTGCTTGACTGGATGCACAGCATTCATCCCAAGCACAAGGGGACCGTGGGAGCAAGCCCCTGACAGGTGGTTGAGTACGACTTGTAGGCACATACACACAGTAGGTCCGAGGCTGAGCACTTGGCATATGTTTGCTGCAAGACAACGAAGATAAAGTTGGCCCTTCACAAGCTTCTCACACCTTCGCAGGGTGCCTCCAACGCAGATGCCTCCATCTGCTAGCTGGACACGTAAAGCCTCAGCAAAGTGAAGTGTGCAGTGCTGGGGAGGGCCCGTGTCCGGCGTCTGACCAGGGCTGAAGTGAGGCTGAACCGAGGTGGTGCTTAGCCAGCCTTAGCACTTACCTTCCTACAGCTGGATAGTGGTGAGGCTGAGGCTCTTCCTCCTGCCCCTCCCATAGTTGTGCCCTCCGGGAATTTATAATCCACCTGGGGAATCGGTAAGAAGAAAGAAAATGATCCCAAGCCACTTCTGCTTTTCTCCTAGTTGTGCCTTAGAGCTGCCCTGTGAGGTACACCTTTTATTACCCCCCTTTTATAGATGAGGACAACTGAGGCTCAGCAAAGGTAGTGGAGCTCAGGGTCCACCCCCAAGTCTCCAAATTCCCAGGTAATTAGTGAGCACCATACATAGTTAAATGCTAACAACTTAGCGCTTAATTATGTACTATTGCATGTTGTATTGTATATAATTTAATGCTAATTTCAGGGTTTCAGAATGAGCTGAAGGGAGTGGGGCGTGAATGGCAAGGGAAGGCTTCGTGGAGACTTTGGGAACTCAGCTGGGCCCTGGAGAAGATTTGGGTGGAGGCTGGAGAGGATGGGGTGGATTTCTGGAAAAGGGAGTAGAATGATTAAGGCGGTGGGGTGGGAATGAGCATGTGTGGGGAGGAACTAAGATAGTGCTCTTTAAATAATGGAACTCCATAAATATAAATAAATGTACCTAATAGTCACTGAGAACTTTCTAAGTGCTGGGTACTGTGCTAAGTCCTTTCCACTGTTACGGCTTCCCATCTGCATTTAACCCTACACAGGAAAGAAAAATCCAACCAGACAGGTACTGTTATGACTTCCATTTTAACAGAGGAGTAAACTAATGCCAGTGTTGCTATTGGGAGCCAGGCCTGGTCTCAAAACTCATGTTCTCCCCAGCTCAATTTCAGAGACTGCCTGATTAGAGGTGGGCTAGACTCAGGACTTGCTACTCCAAGTGTGGCCCAGGGGCATTGCTTGGGAGCTTGTTAGAAATGCAGGTGTTGGGGGTGCCCAGGTGGCTCAAGTCAGTTAAGCTCCTGCCTTAGGCTCAGGACATGATCCCCAGGGTAGGGTCCTGCTCAGCGGGGAGCCTGCTTCTCCTCTCCCTCTGCCCCTCCCCCCTGCTTGTGCCGCGCTCATGCTCGCTCTCAAATAAATAATCTTTAAAAAAAATAAAGACGCCCAACAACTGAGCCACTTCGGCTTGGGTCGTGATCCCAGGGTCCTGTGATCGAGCCCTGCATCGGGCTCCCTGCTCCGCGGGAGGCCTGCTTCTCCCTCTCCCACTCCCCCTGCTTGTGTTCCCTCTCTCTCTCTCTGTCAAATAAATAAAATCTTAAAATAAAATAAAATAAAATAAAATAAAATAAAATAAAATATAAAATAAAATAATAAAATAAAATAAAATAATAAAATAAAATAAAAAATAAAATAAAATAAAATAAAATAAAATATAAAATAAAATAAATAAAAGAAAAGAAAAGAAAGAAATGCAGATGTGGGCCCCTCCCTCCCCAATCCTACCGAGCCGGCACCTGCACTTTGACACAGTCCCAGGCGATCCATGTGCACGTTAGTTAGCATATGAGAAGCATGGAAAAGCACGGGGCTGGGGAGAAGTTTGGCTGGAAGCGTGCCTGTGCTGTTCAATTGTTTGTGATGACATCCCCCCTCCTGGCAGAGGCAAATAAATGCATTCTCGGAGGGTTTGAGATGCAAGCCCAGGGCAGCCCTCGCGAGCTGAGATCTCTCTGTCGTCTCGTATTTCATCTAAAAATGTCACTGAATGTCCATTCCACACCATAATATATCAGTGGTCATTCTGATATTTCAAAATGGTTATGTAAATTGCCGTGGAGTAGGATGCCTGTTCCCGGAAGATGCATGAGATGGGTTTCTTTGTATCTTAAATGGGGTAATAATAACCACTTTAAGAGCTCTTGCGAAGATCAAAGGAGAATCATGTATATGGAAAGGCACCACATCAGATGCGTTATTCTGGAGGGGACTGAACTCCTCCCCAGACCCAGTGTCCTGCAAGCAGCTCTCAGGAGGGCTGAGGTTGTGTGGGCTTTTCCCCCATTCAGGGCGAGGCAGGGCTCAGTCCCAGAGAGGACAAAGTCACCTCTCTGGGCAGCTCAGGAAACCAGGGAAGTAAGAGATTAGGGTCAGCTGTCGCTGGTTTGTTTGCTTACATTCCTTAGGAGTCCCCACTTCCTGATGGTTGGGCCAGATGAGCTAGCAGGAAAACCCTGGCAGAACTCCGAGGTTTCAGGGCCACCAGGACCGGAGAGAAGATGGGAGTACTTCATCCTGCCCCCAGGTGGGCCCAAAGAGAGGGGGAGCCTGGGGGGGTTGCGGCAGGTGGGGTGACTAGGAAGCAGAGAGCAACAACGGGAGTCCTACAGGAAAGGGGACGAGAGGCGATTGGGCTGTCAGCCCTGGACCAGGAGCGACCTTGGGTTTCCTTCCAGAGGGCCCATTTCCTAGTAACTGGAAAGAGAAGATGCGGAGAGAGACCCAAAAGGGTGGAATGGACAGAGACCGTGACCATCCCCAACGGAGGCCAAGGAGGAAAGGAAGCCAGACAAGGCATAGGAGGAAAGAGACCCATTAGCAACTGCAGAAGCTGAAGGAGAATTTGGGGACGAATGGGGAGGTTAGCCCAGAGCCGTTGGAAAGGATGAACACGGCAAGAGCTGTTATAGCTGGCTAAGGAGGTTGTGGGTCACCTGTGGCTAGGGTTGTGGTAGAATAATGGTGTTAAAGCCAATTTTGAGAAGAAGAGAATGATGGGGATTTTCTTTTCTTTTCTCCCCATGGTAGCAGTTAGGATTTTCACCCAAATTGCATTTCTATTGCAAATGTCTTACTTGCCATTTAAAACTTAATCCATGTAACTTGTGACCAGAACCAAGCCTATATTGTCTCTTTAATCCATCCCTTGGCAAAAAAGTTATTTAAGAAGCAGAAAATTGCAAAGCATTGTTTATTTAAATGGGGGCGCCTGGGTGGCACAGTCGGTTGAGCATCCAACTCTTGATTTCGGTTCAGGTCATGATCTCAGGGTCATGAGATTGAGCTCCATGTCAGACTCCATGCTCAGGGTGGAGGAGCCTGCTTAAGATTCTCTCTTCTTCTCCCTCTTTCCCTCCCCCCTCAAAAAAAAAAAAAAAAAAGAATGTGTTGGTGTGTGTATTTATAAATATGTATGTATATGATAAAGAAAACATCTGGGAGAATATATTTCAAGTTACAATGGTGGTTTCACTGGTATATACATATGTCACTTTAAATATGTGTAATTTAGTCTACATTAATTATCCCTCCATAAAGCTGTAGAAAATTATAATAGGGGTTATCTCTAATGATCAGATTATGGTATATATGACCATAAAGCTATAGAAAATTATAATAGGGGTTATCTCTAATGATCAGATTATGGTATATATGACATAATTCTTTCGGCTGCAAATGACAGAGACTCAGCAGAAACTTCTAAAGCAAGAACTTAATTGTCCAGATACTTCTTCAGACATAAGTGGATCCAGGGTGTCAAATCATGACATTAAGGATCTCTCTCAATCTCTCAGTGCACCTGCTATCTCAGTTATTGACCTCATTCTCAGACAGTTCCAGGCCTGCGTCTCATCAGCCTAGCCCCCCAGTGGAAAGAGAGCGGCTCTTCCCCCGAGAGGATCAGCACAGTCCTAGGGCTGACTTTCAAGGGCCTGGCTTGGCCGAGGGCTCATCCACAGATCAGTGAATCACTGTGGCTGGGGGAGGCACTGTGTTGATTGGCAAGGCCAAGGCCAAGGTCATGTGACCCAAAAGGCCAACAAAGGAACTTTCAAGGGCCTCTCAGGAAGCCAGTGAACTGAAAAAATAGGGGCTGAATGATTCTCTAGAGGAAATCCAGAGTTCTGTTGCCTGAAGAGGAGACCTAAGCCCACAAGTGTCTGCTCTTAAAGGAGCCCTCACTGTCTGGGTCATATATTTTTGTAATGACTCTGTTCTAATAAGCATGCATTTCTCTTGCCACGGCAAGAGAAAAATGAGATCCCTCCTTATACAACTGATTTGGGTTACATCTGGTTATGATCATTCAGATAACTAAATAATGAGTGTGGAGAAAACATTAAAGCTCAAATCTTGGCCCAAGCCCCTGATCTTACAGGGCATGGGCAGAACGAACAGTGTCGAGACCGGGAAACCACCCTTGTCCTTTCTGTAGATGTTGATTGTGTATGCTCAATACCCATGGGGCCATCAGGCCATCTCTGGGGCTCTGGGTCACCTGAGCGATGCCTTTGTCAAGTTCAGCCTCTGCCTCTCAGCCTCCTGCCTCCGTAAATAATTCCCCGCATTCCTGTATCATACTGCTCTGTTTCTTCATTTCAGGGTTACACTAAGGACATGGTGCCAGACTTCGATGAGAAACATGATGAGTATTTAATATTGCTTCAGCAGAGGAACCGGTAAGATGAGCTGCTCAACGGCAGCCCTTCATATTAGCCAAATAAAAACCCTATTTCGATTTATTAAACAGCATGCAGGCTCTGTTTCACATAGGAATGGGATGCAGGCAGCCTCCACTCAGGGGCTCAGAATATTATCTGCAATCCCAGCTCCCGTTTTTCCACTTGCTGATTTAATTGCATCTTTGAGCTGTAGCAAACCATTCCACATGTAAGTACCACCTCTCGCCTCCCTGCTGCCATTCTGGGAGAAGGTGGCTTTGTCATGGAAAAGCTCTAACGTGGCAGGTCCTGTGCATGAGTCACCTGAATAGCCCTGTCTGTGATCTTCCAGGCTCTGACGGGCCCGTGAAATCTGAGCCTATAATCATGCCTCATTAGATCAAGGTGGAGTCGTTTCCCATCTGTGTTTAAAGTTGGTCAATATGTCATTTAACGTTAAGTTGGTACTCATTTTGACTCTGGTGTGCTACCTCCAGAAAAATCCTACGGTAGATGCCATGTTTGGTGACCGAGGGCAAAGCAGCGTGGTCTGGCTAGAAAGAGGCATCCCCTCTTCGCTGCCTTCCCGGGGCCCATGGAATTTCACGTTCAGTTCACTGTGGTTTATCACCAGGCCTCGGGTTGCGTGTTAAGCTGGGTTTGCAAACTCAGATGCTAGGAGGGGCCGGGCAGTGAGTGAAGCCAGCTCGGTGGAGACGGTGGGCACCTGCGATTCTCACTTCCCAGCTGCTCAGTCAGCTCAGGCCAGTTGTTGTTTGTGGGAGCCTGGACCCAGAGGTCCCTATCCTCCAAAGCTGCTGGAGAAGCTGGAAATCTGGATTTGGGTTTAAAATCCCCAGAGTTTTAAAATGTTGGTAATGCACTCAGATTAAAACTCAAAACAACGGGAAGAATGCTGCAGGCCCCTATAAAAGACCTGCAGGAGCGGGGAGGATGGGGCCCTAATCTGGGCCTTGGGGTTAATGGGAATGAGTTTGGGGTCTTGCAGGCAAGAGAGCTGGGGCAGGGGCGTGGGGAGGGCAGGGGTTGTTGTCATCCTGCATGTGCATTCAGCCCTCATCTGACTGGCCTGACTCCCTGTGCTTGTCAAGTGGGGCCCCACTGGCATGTTGCATGGATGGGTTTAGTCCTTGGTGTTACAGGAGTTCAGCATTCCTGCCCACCGGCCCCTTTACTAAGATACCCAGGATCTCTAACACCCTCCCACGTTGCCAGATGCCCCCATTGAGGCAGCGCGACCCCTAGTGGCGAACTCTTGAACAGGTAAACTCTAGGAGCGGCTAGAAGTACCAGGCTGTGTGTCCTCTGTGCCCAGCCACCCTGTGCTTGTCTCCTCCGCCCAGGGGCGGCTCCAACTGCGGTAGCGGGAAGCTCGTGCTGATTAGCCCAAAGGGGTTTTTATCATCATTAATGCCATGGAGCAGGGTGTTTTTATTCCGTTCCTGGCAGGCTGAATGGTGCCACCGAACACCTGAGTGATCGTTTAATCATATCCGTGTGACTTGTCTGGGAGGACATTGTCATAGTTCCTTAGGAGCAAATTGCTTCTCATTAATCAGCAGATCAATAAGTGCACAATCAAAGGGGTACCAGCCGGTGGCATAGAGGAGAATATCCAGAGACAAGGTTGTAGCACAAAGGCAATTTAAAAAGATGTCCGAGCCGAGTTGCCATAAAATTTGGGGGATGCGCTGTCACCGAGAGGTGGCTGGCGTGATGACAGGAGCTCAGAAGGTAGAGCTGGAAACACCTGAGATAGAGACATGAAAAGTGGGTGGCTCCCCAAGCTATCACTGGGTGTTGCTTTAGAGGTACCTTTTCTGGGGTGCCTCCCGCATGCCAGGTGCCTCACTCCCATCATTTCATTATATCCTCCCACTACCTGATGAGGGGTAGCTACACTCCTTGCACCTGTTTTCCATACAAAGAAGACCCAGAGCAGTGAGCCGTATGTCCAAGGTCATCCAGGCAGGAAGTGGGGGAGCTGGGCTGTACTTTCTGATTGCTGTTTGGTTTGACATTGTCATAGATAGGCAGGCAGGGAGAAACCCGCCAGAGTTGCCACTTTCATGATGAGGGGTTTTGTGGAAATAAACCGCAGTTTATTGGAAATCTAGTTATATGACCTGGTAGAAAACCAGCCTCTGGGCTGTATAGTGTGCACAGAGGGAAATGAAAACCCAGTCTACTGATCCGGGTTGCCCTGTGACCTGAGAAAGGGGGTGTGTGCAATCACTGGAGCCAGTTCCCAGGAGTGACTTGCCCGGAACATAACCGCCACAGATGCCCGTGATGTTATTCTTTTACTCATTCAGTAGGATTTTGCTGAGGGCCTTCTCAGTGCTTAGCATTGCCACCAGTGTGAAGAACATCGTGATGAGGAAGGCACAGACTTTGTTAGTTAGTGCTCCTGGGGTCTAACCGACAGAAGCCCAAGGTAAATAGACCTTAAACAATAAGGAAACTTATTGGCTCATGAAAGTGAGAAACCAGCTTCAAGGCATAGTTGTATCCAGGTACTCAGCTCTGACTCCATGTTGGAGTCACCTGAGGCCAGTACTTCCTTCACGGGGGGCCAAGGCAGTCACTGGTGGCCCCACACTTACATCCTGCCTCGAGGAGGAAATAGCACTTCCTTCTTGATAGTTCCGGCAAAGGTTCTGAGGTGGGCCCTGGCTCAGCCCCAAGCCAATCGCCCCCCCGTGCCTGGTGAGATGGCATGGTCTGACGGGCCACTCCTTGGCCACCTCCTTAAGCTGGGTGGTGGAGTGGGTGTCACCCAAACCATATGGAGAAGAGAAGGAATGGGGTGGTTCTGAAAGGGGATCCGAGAGGCTCAGTTTGGAAGATGGGGGAGAGTTGCTGGCGAGGCAAAACGAACAGGTGTCTGCCCTTGCCCTTGAGGAACTCCCTGGGCAGCAGCAGGTGAGCACAAGGCCACCTATTTATAACTATGCCCGAAGAAGCAGAACATGATCATGTGCTCCAGGAGAGGACCAGGGGAGGTAAAGGAGGATGTGACAGCCCCGAGTCACCCCTGCACAACACCCCCGGAGGATCCTTAGTGATTCTGGTCACTCACCTTCATGAGAGATGTAATCACGCCCAACAGATTCACTCAACAACAGATCAACCAGCCTGGGCCAAGTACTGGAGGGCTTGACGGCCGAGAGGGGCTGTAATACATCCCTCTAGATGCTGGAGGCTGGACTGGATCCAGGAGTCCGGTATTATTTCTTTTTTGGAAAAGGTGGTTTGAGGGAAACATATAGGAAAAAAATGCCCATGAGAGAAGTGAACCCACTGCCCCAAAAGGAAATTCAGGCAGAGAGGGAAGGGGAGAACCAGCACCCAGGGGGGCATTGGCATGGGCCAGTCTCTGAGCTGGAGCTTCAGCCCAGTACCCCATTCCATCCTCATGACACCCCAAAGAGGCCGAGGCACTCTTGATCTCATTTTACAGAAGAGGAACAGGCCAGGAGGAGTCGGGACTTGCCCAAGGTCACACAACCTAAGGAAATGGGAGAGCCTCCCGTGCGGAGCTTCGTCCCCCACACTGTGCGATATCCACCCATATGGATCGGGGATGCTGACATCCTAAAGGGCGATTCCCAGAGCCCATGAGCACTGACATTCTGGGAGGAACAGCAGGCTGTCTGCACCACTGCCCTTCACCTCTCTATCCTTCAAGGCTGGTCTCAAATGCCACCACCTCCAGGATGCCCTTAGCTGGGAGTCACTGCTCCTCATCTGGACTCCCCTTGCTCAGAGGCCCTGTGGCGTGATAAGCGGTGAGGAGACAAGAAACAGCAGAATGGTGTGGCTGGGAGATGGGCTCTGGAGCCTCGAGGACTAGAATTTAAATCTTGGCCGCTTCCTGGTCTCTGTGACCTTGGGCAAGTTCATCTGCAAAACAGGCCAGTGGTAGGACCAGTGAGTGAGTAAGAAAGACAACACCCAGGTGTCATCTTCATCACCACCATCATCACCATATTAATGCTAAATACGCCTCCTCCCTTAGCTGACATCTAGGTATTCCTTGAATGCTTGACCCCTGGAGAAGCCCTCGGTTGGCCTCTGGGGTGACTGAGGTCCGAGGGGCCACCTAGCCTGGTCATCGCAGCCACAGCGCTCTGAGGCCGAGGTGGTTCAGCCACCAGCCCAGGCATGGCCACGCTCAGGAACGACCTGCCACCACCCCTCATGCTTGGCTGCGCCCTCTCGCCCGCAGGGCCCCTGCTCATGCCCTGACCCCCCAGTCACGTCCCCCTGTCACACTCCCACTTCCTCTCTGTCCAAAGAGCTGTGTACAAGTGGCCCCACAGGTCGCTACAGGCTCAGACAGAAAGGCTCCAGTGATGAGCATGGGGTCCACGGGAGCTGTGTTAGGATGCGCATCCATGTCTTCTCTCCCCTGCTAGACCTAAAGTGCCTTAGAGCCACTTGTTCCAGAAATAGGTATGGAGAGCATTCCTCACACTCAGCACAGACCCCATATCCAGGGGTCCGATACCTGCGGTAGGAAGGGGGAATAGGCAGACACACGGAGCCTCCTGTAGTGTGAGGCATGAGCCCCCTGCTCTGAAGCCAGCAAAACCCAGAATAGGGGTGTGATGGGGCAGCAGGTGAGCAGGGGCTCCATCTTCCACAGGGCAGGGACCGTGTCTGAGTTTTCTGAATCCCCTACACTGAGGGCCCGCTTTTTATGCAAAGCAGGCTATCAATTAAAAAAAAAAGACACCACTTTTCTTTGATGCCACGTGCGTAATGAGTATCACTGTGGGCTCATCTGCAGACGGGGCGTTCCTTCAGCGATCCCTTTCACAGTCTGGATAATTATCTCCTCATTTATCAGTTTCATAAATCCACATTTTCATCAATCATTCTGCTTAAAAAGAAGCACACACGGAGTACCAGCCCCCATCCCGCGTAGCGAGCAGAACATCACCGTCAGCACCCAGGCAGCGTCAGGAGACTGGACGGCCTCCAGAGGGAGAGGCAGGCACCCTGTGGCTGGGCGGTCAGACTTTCCACTCTCAGGGCCCCTCCCAGGGCCCAGGCTCCCTGCGCTCTCTCCCCAGGGCCTGCTGCTGCCCACTGCAGCCTTTGGTGGTTGGCTCCAGAGAGTACAAGGATGGCTGTGTTTGGAAAGCGTCTCTTAGTGACTTGTGTTTTCCTTCTGTTTTATACTGTTGCCCGCCCAACAATCGACTCCCAGGCTTCCAAGGCCGGTCAGAGATAAGAAGTCTATAATAAATGTTCCTGCCATGATTGTTGAAAAGATGGATGTAGCAACAGCTAAAGAAACATTTAAAAACCAAACAAAGAAATCACCCGTAACGCCACCCTCCTTCCTCAACATGATTGGATTTTCACATGTATCACCTTCCACGCCGCGTCCACAAACACACCTCTTTCCAACTTTGCACTTAACCACACACATCCCGTTGTTATTCTGCTTCTCCCCCCCTCCCCCCCGATCACAAGCAATTCCTCACGTTTGGACAGACTCTTCATAATGATCTCAGCTGTGTGGGATCCCAGGTTCCATTCCCTGGGGTTGGACTTTTGGGTTGCTTTCAGGGTTTTGTTAGGACCAAACACTGACCGTTGTTCCTGGTCAAGAGTGATTTGGCAGAATGGGCTCACTAAGGGGAAGACCAAGCATATGGCATTTTCTCTATTTTCATAGTACTTCTGAAAAGGTTCTGTGAGTTACCAGCAATGTCTAAGTTGGCCAGGTCCAGTGTCCTCTCGCTTAGCTGTAGAGATTGTCTTTGTTGTGGTGAAGACTCGAGCCAGACTGCTTAAGTTTGCACCCTAGCCCTACTACCCACCATACCAGCTGTGTGACCTTGGGCCAGTTACTTACCCTCTCTGTGTCTCTCCTTATCTATTACATGGGGATGATAAAAGTAATTACCGCATAGGGTTGTTAGGGAAGATTAATGTCTTAATATAGTCAATCCTTATTATTCACAGGTTCCCTAAATATGAATTCACCTACTCATGAAAATTTACTCGTAAATTTTAAATATTTGCAGTGCTTTTGTGGTCATTCAAAGACAAGTGCAGAGTGGCAAAAAATTTTGGTTGCCCGATACACATGTTCCTAGCTGTGGTAGAACAAGGGAATACTCCACCTTCTTATTTTAGCTCTTACCCCATAAGTATACTGAGTGCCATGTCTTCCACATTTTTATGCTTTTTGTTGGTGATTTTGCTGTTTAAACTGGCCCCAGGCATGGTGCTGAAGTGCTGTCTAGTGTTCCTAAATGTACAAAGGCTATGATGTCTAAGGGAGAAAAAACATGTGTTAGATGAGCTTCCCTCAGGCCTGAGTTACAGAGCTGCTGGTGTGTGAGTTCCTTGTCAGTGTCTCAACTATGTATCAAATAAGATGCCCTTAAACAGAAACATACACACAGCAGGGTTCTATATTGATCATTTGGTGAAAATGTTATGAGGCTCACAGGAACCAAATCCTGTGTTTTCCCCTAGGAACAAAGTTTCAGTATTCACTAACTCGATGTTTTGTGGTGACTTCATAAAATAAAACTACCGCCAATAACAAGAACCAACTACCGTATCTGTACCGCAGGTAGAACAGTCTGGCACCTCATACACACCCTTTACGTGATTACTGTTTCTATTATTTTTTAAAATTTGCATTTTGCTAGTTTGGCAGGAACTTATTTAAAAGGGATGCACCCTGGTTGCCATGCGGGTTGGTTGTCTGTATTTCTTCTTGTGCGGAAATAAAGCTAGTTGATGCGGGGTGCACAAAGGTGGTTGTAGAGACACAAGGATTTGGCGTCCGATGGGAGTGGTTCTGTTGGGGCTGGTGAGGATGCTACACGCTGTTATGGCACTGACAGTATCAGGAGTTGGGAAAGGATCGAGCCTGAGGTGTGAGGTTGGGTTTTCGAGAAAACTTGAACTAGAGGTCCAGCCATGTTCACGGCAAGACCCTTTTAGCCAAAAGGTGATAATCATATCGTTAATCTTGAATTAAAGCCTGCTTTGATATATGCTTTCACTGCATCAGACTATAAACTGATGACATTTGAGATATCAGGGGTGAGCTTTTGAAAACATGTTTATTTACTGAAGCAGAAAGTCAGTCGACCTGGTCGGATGAAGGATGTTTTCTGATTTGTAGATGTTCTCTGAAATCTCTTGCAAAGGCTTAGAACCTAAGACCCTTAGACCCATGTTTTGTTATGCCCTGGAGAAGGTGCCATTATCCACACAAGGTGGAGATGCATGAAATTGGGGTAATCCCAGGAAGCCCAGGCTGTGTGGTGACTGCGCTCACACATGCCTGCTTTCTGTCTTGGGCCACCACAGGGCGAGGAATGACGTGCGCCTGTGTTGTCGCTAATGTGCGTTTGAGCCTCAGAACGAAAGCAGAAACACCCCTGCAGGGCCCGAAACAGTCTCCCCCTTGCTGCTTCTCCGTGTGTGTAATGGGCCTCTTACAGGCTGTTTGTCGATGAACAGCTGGGCACCCGCCACCCGGCCTCCAATTAGAGACGCTTTGCCCATTCTCTCCCCACATGGAGGTGGGTGGCGGCCCAGGCTCACATAACAAGGAGCAAGTGATCGTTTCTCTTCCAGGATATTAAAGCATCTGAAAACCAAGGACCCCATGCAACTGAGACTGGAGCACTTAGAGCAGGGCTTCTCTGTCTACGTCAACGGGGCCAATTCGGAGCTGAAGACGTCTTCCTGGAAAGCTGTCCACTCCGACTTCACCAGGAGTGCCTCACACACCGAGGGGACACACGGTGAGCACGGGTCACCTGGGCCCAGTGGAACTATATCCCATGCCCCGAAACTTACCAGCAAATAACTAGTTAACCTGTTCAAGTTAACTCTACCCACTTTGCCAGAAAGAGAGCAGGGGGCATCTGGGTGG
Source organism: Eumetopias jubatus (assembly GCF_037043125.1). Classification (NCBI taxonomy): domain Eukaryota; kingdom Metazoa; phylum Chordata; class Mammalia; order Carnivora; family Otariidae; genus Eumetopias; species Eumetopias jubatus. The sequence continues at coordinate 92,740,735 of NW_028274818.1, forward strand.
CTCAGTGGGTTAAGCAGCCGACTCGGGATTTCAGCTCAGGTCATGGTCTCAGGGTCGTGAGATCGAGCCCTGTGTTGGGCTCTGCACTGGATGAGGAGCCTGCTTGAGATTCTCTCCCTCTGCCCCTCCGCTGCTGGCATGCACGTGTGCTTTCTTTCTTTCTCTCTAAAAAAAAGAGAGAAAGAGCAGGAGTGTGAGAAAGAGAGAGAAATCCCTTTTTATTCCTTTTAAAACTTAGCCTTGGCCTCCATTACCCCAGGGCAAAGGTGGCCAGAGCAGTAAATTCCTGGCTTTTCCATTTCACGGTGCCAGTAATTGAAGGAAATGTCTAGAATAATTTAAATTATACCTGATTTTCACTGGATCTGTCTTCACTTTAGTACCCAACCCCATGTGATATTTGACTCCACATTTCATGTCTGAATGTAGTTAATCCATACTTCACAGACTTTAAACCGGTCCCATGTGTCCTGTACTAAAAGCTCAGAGAGTCTGTGAAGTTGGAGTAGAAGCACCCCACCCAGTGGCTGGCTCCAAAAACGACCTGGCAGGAAAGTGAATGAAATGGCTGAGCACATGGGGTCGGGTCCCAATTTGGCCATGTTACTTTGTCTCTCCGGGCCTTTGTTTCCTCATCTGTCAAATGGGACTGACAAGGGCACCCATCCCTAGGGCACCAGAGTGCCCTTGAAGGCAGGCTGCTTTGTCTGAGGACCCTGCCTGCTACCAAGTGGCAGGAAGCGCATTTGGAATGAGGCAGAGCTGGGTTTCTGCCTCTCTCTAGCTTTGAGACCTCTGGCAATCGGGTCCTCTCTGACCCTCAGTTTCCTCTTCTATGAGATGGGAATAATTAAGCCCACCTTGTTGGCTTGCCAGGAAGATTAAATGACATAAGAAATGTAAAAGGCCCATCGCACAATAATCTTGATTCGTGTTGTTCTGATTCATTGCCTTATAGGTATGGGAAATATCCCAAGCCATAATAGACAGCAAAACTCAAAACAACGAGGAGATAAAAGGAGAAAGTGATGTCCCCAAACCTTCGCCTAGGAGAGTCACTGCTGTCCAGCTTAGAGTTCAGCATGAGCTTCCTAGCCCTCCAGGGCAACAAGGGAAGTGGGATGATTCTCTTAGCTCTCGGGGGCGGGGGTGGAGGGGAGGAGTCGGGCCAACCTGCTGCTAGTTGGGACAAGCAGGCCTTTCCTGGTCCAGGTTTCAAGGAGGTGCAGTTAGCAGGAGTCTCTGTACTTGGGCCCCCAGCAGTACCTTAACTCATTCAACAAATAACCCTCCCTTCTGTCTTCTTTTACACAAATGATGGCCTGTAGCACACACGGTGTGTACCCTGCTTCCCTATCTCAGAGACTGTTCCTTTTGTATATAGACCTGGCCGATTCAGCTGTGACTTACTCCTCCCCCTTCCCTTTCTCCTGGGCATTTGGCCTGTTTTCTAATGCCTTGCTGCTACAACCAGGACTCACTTTGCATACGAGACTTTGAGCACGGGGGTGTGCATTTTAGATGGAAGTCATGCATCTTCCTTGGGTGTGAACTCGTCACGGGTGCCTCACTGAGTCTCTTTCCCTCATCCCTGGTGCAGATTACGGACGGAGAACCCTGTTGCGAGAAGCAGAGGAAGCTTTAAGACGCAGTTCACGGACAGCCCCCAGCAAAGTCCAGCGCCGAGGATGGCACCAGGTCTGGAAACCCTAGGCAGTGTAGAGACACACGGCCTTATCTCGTGCTTCAGAACAAGGAGCAGGGTTCTTGTGGAAACAGAAACATAATCCGAGCACTGGAAATCCCTGTGGGCAGTGGTGGGTCTGGCTGGGCACCACATGATGTCCTCTCTGCATGTAGTGTTGGCCCCTGGAAAGTAGAGGAGTCTGGGGACCTCCTGCCCACTCTGTGTGGCATGATCCTCCCCTCCAGATGGGGAATGGGGCCACCCCAGCACAGACTCACAGCCCCGTGGTGATGACTCATTTATACAGCTGTCTTTTACTGAGCACCTACTATGTGCCAGGCACATTCTTCGATGCCAGGGATGCAGTGGGTGAATGAGACCAAGCCCCCGCCCCACAGACCTGAGATGCCACTTCAGGGTGCTTCAGCAGCTTGTGTTTTTGAGTGCCAACCGGGTACGAGATGCGGGCTGAGTTCCCACGTGACTCCTCTCCTCTGTCCTCACAGCAGACCTGTAGGGCAAGTTCTAAATTCCTTCCTGTTTTAAAGAAGCCAAGGAGATGAATGCTCAGAAAAGCCAAGTGAGCTCTCTGAGGCCAACCACTAAGAAGTGACAGCAGCAGGACTCAAGCCCAGATCTTTGCTCCAAGTGCCGTATTCTTGCCCGTATAGTCCTTACCTTGCGGTTACTCACACCTTGCCTAGGATCAGTGGGTCTCAACCCCCACAGCACATTCACATCACCTGGGGAGCCCCACCCCCAGAGATTCTGACTCACTTAGTCTGAAATGAGGCTTAAGCAATGGTGTGTAATCCTTTTTAATCCTGTGGTCACCCAGATTTGAATTGATCTTTTGCCCTGTGCCATATGTGTGGGTCTGTAGGACGTATTTCCATAAGCTATATTGGCCGTCTTTGCAATAACCCTGTAGGTCTATTACTGTCCTCATTGTACCTTTGATGAAACTGAGGCCCAGAGAGATAAGCTGACTTTCTCAGAGTCACAGAGCGACTAGGGAGGTTTGAACCCTGGACCTGTGACCCCCAAACCCATTAGTATTCCCTACCGTTGTGGGTCTGTGATGAAGTACTGAGGGTGTTCCTGGCCAGCTAGCTGACTCCCACAGCCTTATCTTAGTGCAGCTGAGCAAGGCCTACAGGGCTCACAGCCTAGGAGGCCTCCTTTTGTCCCCAGCAATGAATGTTAATTTCTCATTAAGGAGGCCTTTCTCCACTTCCCACTTCAGACCCTCCTAGTTGTTTCGAGTGCCTTCTATTATCAGGAGCCATATTTGCATCTTAGACTGTGACTTCACGGCTGGCCCCAGAGCCTGTGCAATTTACAAGACTTGGCCTAAGATTAATTAGCATCCCTCCCCAGCCTCTCCCTGCGGTCCCACACTTCACAGGGCCTAATCATGGCTAATTTCCTGGCTTCCTGATGCCATGAAGGCTGTAATTGTCCTTATGCACTGTTATCAGTCAGGGGTCAGTCAGTGCCTAACAGTAGAGACCACTCAGGCTGTTTTAATCAGAGATGAACAGAACGCAGGGAAGTGGGTGCTTGCAAGATCTCCAGGAGGCAAAAAAGAAGGGGTCCTGAGCCGGGGGGGCCTCCAGGAATGGCACCCAGCCTTCCAGCACAGCCTGCCAGGAAATCTGCTACCTAGGACACGGTGGGGAGGGTGGAAGGTTGGCATCAGGGATCATCCAGGAAGCAGGTGGCCACTGCCACAACCGTTGGCCTCTGATGACACTGTGCCTGCTAGAGCAGCACTGCCCATAGCCTGTCCGGCCGGGCTGGGACACTTGAAAACCCATCGCCTCAGCCACTGTGCTCAGCACAGAATCGGCCACCATGTGTCTTCTTTCCACCTCACTTCTGCTCTCCCTGCTTGTAGGAGGCCATCTGATGGGCTGTAGCTAGCTCATTTCTAGAACGTCCACAGCAAGGGCATCTGGGAAACACAGACTGGTTTTCTGGCCTCTACTGAACAAAGTCATCCTAGGAATAAAGTAGAAGGGGTTCTGGGGGGTCAGCCCCCCCCCACTGCTGCACGGACTCTGCTCCACCCACATGCCGTGTTTTGGGGACCACACCCTCTCAATATGGATAAACCAGGGAGCATTCAGTAGTGGTGAGAGGACTAGAAGCCATGTCCCAAAAGAAATCATTCTTTAATTTTAATTTAGCAAGCATTTATTACCCCGGGCCAGGCACTATGTGAGGCTCTGGGGTTAGAAGCAAACAATCACATAAGGCTTGGTTCCTGCCCTTGGAGCCCCAGCTGTGAAGACGGGGTGGGGGGTATGGCGGGACGCCCGCAAGGAAGATGTGACAACCGGTCCAAGTGTACGGAGAACTGGCCTGCCGGACTTCCGAGTGAGCAGCTTGAGGCCTGTGGGCTGAATTTGTCCCCCGGAGAATGTTTTTTGGACTCATACAGTTTAAAAAAGACTTAGTCACTCGCTAACATTTAAATTCAAAAGTTTTTCTGTATTTTTAAAACGCTCGATTCTGACTTCCCTGGTAAAATGGAAAGAGCTGGCCATCCTGCTGGGCTTTGCCTCCCCGAGAGGCAGCCATTCACAGAGTGCAGCCCCGTCAGGCCAGGTACACACGCTCCCGTTTGCCGCAGTCCACACCACTCCCTTTAGAGCCCCCGAGCTAAGGCCGAGTGGCGGCTGTAGCCTGTCATTGTGCTTGGGCTGCTCTTTCCCTCCCACCTGCTGGCTTCCCACCTCTCCATTTCCCGCCTGGCCCACTGGGGCCTTTGAACCTGTGGCCCCTGGAAAGACAGGAATGGGCTTTGGAGTCAGACAAGCTACTTCCTAGCTGTGTGCCCTGGAGCTGGCGGTGGGACCTGTCTGAGCCTTGTCTCCATCATCAGTCAGACCTCCCAGGGCTGCCAGGAGGGAGTGCGTGCTCGCTGTGTGTCACGGGCAGTCCGTCAGCAGGGGCTGTCCGCTGCTTTGGGGAGGGGCACCTGGCGGCAGGGGACAGACACGTCCAGAGAGATGAGTGAGGGCACTGACTCAGGAACCCAGCGGTCACGGATCCAAGCCTGGGCTCCACCACTATCCAGTAGCACAGAGCCGGGAGAAGCGGCTCAGCGTCTGGTGGCTGCTTCCTCATCTGCAAGTGAGGTTAGCAGTGGCACCTGCCCGGTGGAGCAGTTAACGAGGACTGTGGAGCCTGACCTGTCCACTGGGGAAGAGCAGAGCCAGCCCCACAAAGGTCTGGTGGGAGTCTCCCAGCAGAGGGCATGGCGGGGGCGGCAGGAAGCCAGGTCAGGCTGAAGGGACCCTGGGGTGGCCAGTGTGCAGGGACGGAGAGGGTGAGTGCGGGGGTCAGGGATCACAGGTCAGAGGGGGCAGATCACACAGTGCCTGGAAGCCCCCAGGAAGAAGTTTGGATTTCATTTTAAATGTGAGGAATCTTCTGGAGGGTTTTCAATAGGAGAGTTATGTGTTTTGGGCTCACATTTTAGGAAGATCCCTGGCGGCCGCATGCCGAAGGATGCCCATAGGGCCAAGTGGCTGCAGGAGGACCAGGCAGGAGGCTTTGAAGCAGGGCTCCCCCTCCCCCCGCCGTGAGTCTAATGCAGCCTGTGTCTCTTTGTCCCCCAGCCTCCACCTCACAGCTCTGTCCCTGGCCCCCAGAGCCCCCTGATCATGTCAGCTTCCTCGACCCATCCCATGGTGTCATCTCCCCGGTGTTTCAGTATTTGTTTGTGGAAATTGTCCAGGAGAGAGACCATCTGAATCTCTTAGTTGGTCAGCCTGGACCAGATGCCCACTCCCGCCTTGCTAGGCTGTGACCAGAAGCGAAAAGCCTGCCTGCCCTGGAGCTGTTCCCCGAGCAGGGCCTGGAACCCCAGCTTCTTGTCCAGGACAGTAGATAGACCCAATGTACCGACTGCACTGTTGCCAGGAGGGAGAGGGACTGATTGGGTTTCCTTTGACCCCAACAAGTGGAGCTAAGTACGAAGTTTCTCCCCGGTAGAAAGTACCCAGGGACAGGCTTTGGGGTGCATAGGATAGGAAGAAAGGCCATCTCGACCTCACCCTTTTGGGTGGGCTCCACTGTCCTTGGAGGCAGCCAGAGGTAGGCAGTGGTCAAGGCGGCAGAATCCCCAGTGGCCAGTGGTGGCCAGTTCTCAAAAGCCACTCCATCAGGAGAGGTCCCACCACCCGGTCCCAGTCCTGGGGTTGCCCTTGTATGGCTGTGCCCAGCAGGAGGAACAGGTGGGGGCCACAGAAGCACTTGGTGTTTTGGTACTGACCGTGGCTGGGTCAGCAGGGGACACAGAGGTCACAGTGCCCAGGGAGCCCCGAAATCCCAGCCTACCCCCGGCCAGCACTGCTCCCTCACCGTGGCCTCCCTGCACTCTTCAGCGGGCCAGCATGCCAGTTTTCCTGAGTGTTGCCCTAAACTCCCGTGGGTCACATGTCCCCTTCCCAGTGACCAGGACAAATACCTTTGCCTCTTCCTGTAGAATAAGTTCCCTTCTTAGGGCCTTGCCCAGCAACTAGGAAGCACTTTCCGATAGAGATGCCCCTGACAGAAGGGGCTGCCCCAGGCATGTGGGCCCAAGGATCCCTCCTCCAGAAGGTCACAGAGTCATCCAAATGCTGGCCCAGAGCCTGACCTGGAAAACCCTTCTTGGGACTCTCTGACTGTGGGAGAGCCAAGAAGGCGGATGGTGGCTCAGTGTTGGCTTTCGAGCTGTTGCCTGCACCATGGACTGGGCTGGAGGTGATAAATGGGCTCTTGTTGGTACTGTCCTTTATCCCCCACCACTTCTCAGCCTCAGATCTTTCTCCTGCTATCAGTGGATTAAGATTTATGGCTTCCTCAGCCTTGTAATACTTGGGTGGACAGCGGCCTAATCAACAGAGCCGTCGTTTACCAAAATGCTGTCAGATTTGATGAACGTCATCGGCTCAGCATTAAATTGGTAGTGAAGGGATTGGCCTTTCAGCAATTTACTCTGGGGTGGGCTTTCCTTAAAAGCCCAGAAAGCAAGTTCATTGCAATTTAAAGCAAAGGCTTTGCTTTCGCTCTCCTGCTGTATCCGGTTTCCTGTTGTGGGCCAGGCAGCTGAAGCACCCCCAGGAAAGTTCACGAGTACAAATGTGAAGCCCTTTCCTTTGTTTTCCTATTTCTGAGTTTTGAAAACCCCTGCCGTGAGGACAATGAATGAAACAACCCATAAAGCATCGGCTGTTACAGCAACCTTGCATGACGCAGACTGTCAGAATGTTGAGCGCTATTATTTATAAGAGATCAGACAAATCCGGGAAGAACATATCAAATAGGGTAGATTTACTCCCCACCCCAAACCTGCCTGTCAGTATCTTCAGAGCTCTCTTACTTCTAGAGGGAGCTACTTAACGTACTGCACAACCTGAACAACCATACAGGGCAACCCCTAGCCTTGATCTTTCTAGTCTACAGTAATTTGAACACACATCTCTTAGAACACTTTGCTGAGGGGGCGGCAGATACACACAGATAACTCTGGGCATGGCCTTGGGCTGAGTGTGGCTGAGGACAAAAGCTGGCCGAGGGCCAGCAAACTGGAACATGGGTGTTTGGGGATCAGGGCTTTTAAATCCTGTCCTGGTATGTGGGTGATCCTGCAGGGGTCTATCCAGTCTGGGTGCTGCAAGTAGGCAGGAGAGAGCAGGCACTTACAAACACCCACTCCGGGTAAAGCAGCGTGCCAAGCGGGGAGCCAGCCAGGAGCTTGGGCATCATCCTTGCAAGCATGTGAAGGTGGGAGGCAGGGAGCGGGCGCCTCCTGGGGGCTGGGCTGGAACCTGCCAGCCTCGTGCTCCTATTGGGAGGTGGGCGTCTTCATGTGGGTGAGGCGGCTCCCCATCTCCTCCAGTGGTGGCAGAGGCACCTCCCTGGGGCTGGGGTGGGAGAGCAGGCCAGATGGAAGATTATTTATTCCCCTCTCCAGTACCCACTCAGCATTTAAAACTCTTTCTGGACCACGTTAATTTTGTCAAATGTTGCTTCCTAAACATGTTCTTCTGTTGTGTGTGCTGTGTGAACTCCCCAAGGCCAGGCCATTGGTGGTTACATTTTTTTACTGTCTTGACATGCTTCCAGAACCTTGTATGCAGTCAGGATTCAGAAAGGACTTGCTGATTACATGCCTTCATGCCTACTGCAAACCCATCTCCTGACCTTTGGGCAAGGCGAGCAGTTGTGCCAAACTCCCAGGAAGGGCGAGGGACACTTCTGGGGATGGGGGGGATGGGAAAGCAGCAGTGGACAGAGACATACCTGGGCTCTCCTCCTTGAACCCTGGAGGTCTTTCTCGTATTTATCATTCAGATCAGACCCGCAGAGCTGCATTAATGCCAGCTCTTTCACTTGCCCGTGGGAAGGCCTAATTCAGGCATGGCTGGATCCAGGAGCTCAGACAGTGTAGGCGGGCTCATTCTCCATCTCTCAACTCTGCTTTTCCCCATGCTGCTCTGCGTGGTACCAAGGTGGCCACCATCAGCTCCCACCTTACATTCTGTCAGCCTGCTATTGCATCTCTTTGGCTTCCCTGAACCAGTCACCTAGTCACTCCGGGCCCGCAGGATCTAGCGCTCAGTTCGGCTGGGCCTGTCATATGCTCCAGCCACCCATGGACTCAGTTCCACATGAACACTTGGATTGGGGGTGGGGAGGGAGGGAGAGGATTTCCCCCCCCCAAAATCAGGGTGCTTTTGCCCAGACAGGGGGGCACGTGTGGGACAGGTGGAAACAGCAGCACCCACCACAAAACTTAGGCTCATGCTACTCAAACTTCAGTGTGCATGTAAGTCACCAGGACTCTTGTGAAAATGCAGATTCTGATTCCTAGCTCTAAGACGGGGCTTGAAATTCAGCATTTCTCACAAATTCCCCAGGAGAAGCCGAGGCTTCTGGTGCACGGACCGGCTGTACGTGCAGTAGTGAGGCCCTCGTCCAGGCCTTCCCTTTCTAGCTAAAGGAACAGAGAACTATGGAGGGGCCAGGCTGTGCCCCATGCCCGGTGCCCCTGCCTCTTACCCCTTCTCTCTCCCTCCCCCTCTCCCTCTTTCCGGCCCTTCCTCCTTCTCTTTGTCTCTCTGTCTGTCTCTCTCTGTCTCTCTGTCTCTCTCATTTCAGCATTTGGGCGCTATTAAATGGTTCCTGAGGAGGAGGGGAGAGCCCGCCCTCGCCAGGGTTATGGTAGAAAAATCTATCTTGGAGATGAACTTCAAAGCCCTTACAGCTTCATCCCAGCCCAGGGCAAGGAAACTCTCAGGAATCTCCTGGCCTGTTCCGTGTACTGCTTCCCCTCCATACATCCTGCGGCCACCCTCCGAAATGCTCTGAGAGCAAGCTGACAGCCTGGGTGACAGCGAGGCCACACTTGGAGTCAGAGCCTGGGGGGCATGGCCAAGTGGCGGATGGCCCTAGGGAAGGAAAAATGTGGGGCGCCTGGGTGGCTAGTCGTTGAGCATCTGCCTTCGGCTCAGGTCATGATCTCAGGGTCCTGGGATCGAGACCCACATCGGGCTCCCTGCTCGGCGGGAAGCCTGCTTCTCCCTCTCCCACTCCCCCTGCTTGTGTTCCCTCTCTCGCTGTGTGTCTCTCTGTCAAATAAATAAATAAATAAAATCTTAAAAAAAAAAAGAAAAAGTAAGGAAGAAAAATGTCCCGCGCACCTTCCTTCTGCCCCTCTGTCTCCTCCCTGTTCTCCGACAGGGGGCTCCCTACCTGCCTTTTCCAGCCTCTCTTTCTTTACTCTTTCTTGCCAAGATCTTTTTCTCGAATGATCTATAGCCATGCTCCTACCTACTTTTTTGAGTGTTTGATATTCTCAGGAAATTCCTTAATTTCCCTCTCTTCTCCCCAAAGGCCATGGTAGCTGAGGCTGGGCACATTTCTTCTTCACATGCCTACTGGGGGCAGTACAGTGGGGCAGTTTAGTACCGGGGTCGGTGGGCAAACTCCATCTCTTGGGTCGAATCTGGCCACAGCCTGTTCTTGTAAATAAAGTGTTTTGGGGACCCAGCCATACCTGTTTACTTAGGCAATATCTGTGGCTGCTTTTGAGCTACAATGGCACAGTTCAATACTGTGATGGAGACCATATGGCTGGCAAAACCGAAAATACTTCCTTTTTATGGGAAATGTTGACCCATCCCTGGTTTAGAGCAAGGCCTCTGGAGCTGTCCTGCTGGGGTTCAGATCTAAGCTCTGCGGCTTCCTAGTTGTGTGATCTTGGGCCAGAGGCATGGAGCGTGGTGCCTCGGTTTCCCCCTTGGGTTGCTATAGGACTAAGTGAGCATCTAAAGCACTAGGAGTAACACTAGTGTGAAAGCGCTGATGGGGGGAGGGGCGGGTGTGACTGTGGAGGAGAAAGGTGTTCAGTCCTAACCAGGGAGAGGCCTGCAGGGCAGTAAGGTTCGGCATCGTGTCCTTCATCATCGAGATAACCGCTAAGTTCACCAAGCTTATGGGGACGCAGAGTCTTACAGGGGTGGAGGGTTCTAACCCAGGACACGAGGAGAAAGGCAGGGTCTAAATCTCTGTCCCTGGGAGGGGTAATGCATTCAGTACACATGGCTTGGCTGACCTCTTCCTTTTCTGAGGAGCCGGGCCTCCCTAGAGCGAGGCCCAGAGCAGAAACTTCAAGGAGGCCCTCACTCTTGGATTTGTGCTCCCTCTTAAATGTGGTGCCTTGCTTATACCCCTCTGGCCCCAGCCCTGAGAAGTCCTGAGGAAAAAAGGACCCCCAGGGTCTCCTAAACTCATTGGATCACAAAGCCAATTTAGGGAAGTTTATCACCCACTAACGTTCTACTGCTAAGGTATTTCAACCCAAAAAGTTGCTTTAAGAAAATTCCACTGAACGTGCTTTGTGCAGTAGGAACCAGTAAAGACTTTTTAGCAGAGGCGGCAGGACCCGTCGGGCTGGCCCTTCCCGAACCAATGCTGGGCCAGTGTGCCTCGTAGGGTGACTGCTGGGGGACAGGGACATGCCACCTCGCGGTCAGTCCCCTAAAGCTCACCCCTCAGAGGAATCGAGATGCTCGTTCCATTGTGTCTGAAACAGTCTTCTTTTGTCTAGAAATCAGTGCAGATCAGAACGGAAGCTGGCCCGAGGCTCCACATCGAGCCTCCTCTGGACTATTCTGAAGATTTTGAGGGATGTGGAGATGAGACCACCAAGGCACAGGGTGCTTCTGGGGACCTTCCACAGGTAGGACTGGGCCTCAGGTCGTGTTACAGTGGTTCTCGGGGTGCGTTGTGAGCTTCCTTCCTTATGCCTCTGAGTTCTTTTACTCCGACATTCATCTCCCACACTCTAGTGAGCACCCAGACCATGGGCTAGATGCTCCGCTAGGGCCCCCAGAGTCCAGGTATCAGTAAGGCTGGTGTCTGACCCCAGAGAGGCAACAGCATAGGATCCCTCTACCACAGGAGGGGGCTGAGGGGTGGGGCAAGGTATGGTGGGCCCAGGAGAGAGGGTATCCAGGAAGGCTTCCTAGAGGAAGTGACATTTGCCAGGGTCCTAAAACCTGGGTGAGAGTGTGAGGGAAGGGGAGGTGGGCAGAGCTGATACTTAGCTGAAACCTGATGGGAAAAGGATTGCAGGCAGTGGGAACAGCATGCACAGATGCCGTGAGGCTGGACTTGTTGAAGGAGCACAGTGTAGGCCCAATGTGAGCCCCAGAGGGAGTGTGGGATGAGGTGAGGTTGGAAGGGCAGTGGGGCAGACCAGTAGGTGCACAATGAGCCTGGCAAGGGGTGAGCGTGGGTGGTTGGATTTTATTCCAAGGGCATTGCTTTTATACATAGAATGAGCATGTAGATCGTCTCCATGGTTATATAGAAGCAAAATTACTGGGAGGCAGCAGGACAAAGTCAGGCCCCTAAGCCAGCCCCTGCCCCATTCGCCAGGCATGTGTTCCGCTGTGGGCCCAGGCTGCAGATGCAACAGCCTTCATCAAAGAACAAAGTCTTGCTTCTGTATCAAAAACCTACCTTTAGGAAATGCACATGACTCATAAAAGCTGTGCGAACAGTGACCAGGAAACATTCCTCTGTGGTGTTGCCTGTTTGTATGTCCTTGGCACATAAAAGAAGGACAGGTAAGGAGCAAAGGGTCACTTTGGTTCACATCCTGGCTACAAAAGTCTGAAAGTAAATTGGAAATTCTGTCTTTCTGGAAAAAAAAAAAAGAAAGCCCTTTTGTTTTTATAGAATAACCCAATGACCTTGTTTCCTACCCAGTCCCTAGAAATGGGATTTTATAGTAGGCAAAACTGTGGTGTGGACTTTATTGCCTTTAACACCCACCTCCCACACACCACACACACACATGCACACGCGCGCGCGCACACTTCTGAATCAACAGAATGGTCCCTGCTCAGGATCTGAGCACATGTCTGTGCAAATAGCCGTCAGTCTCCCTTCATTTGGGAGGCTGGTCTGCGGCCAAGTTCAGTCTGTTACAGTCCCAGCCATGCCCCCTGTCAGAGAACGTGTGCACGTCCTTCATGCAGGAAGTGGGGTAGTTCCCTCGTCTCCTTTGGCCATTTGGTACCCCCCCACCCGTTAAATGAACATATAGTCCTTCCTTGGCAAGCTCCCCAGCTCCCCGCAGCAGCAGACAACCTGCCCCTCACAAGCTATTAAAGCTTCCATTAGCATTCCCATGTGCACGCATGCTCTGAATCCGCATCACCCTGCCCTGCCAACACTTCATTTTCTCCACCGTGAGTGCTTGATTGTACTTCTTTCTTTCCTTTTCCTCCCCATCTTGAGGGGGCACTCTGTAAGGCTTCACAGTCAATTTCCCCTTGGACTTATTTCCTGCTAAGTGAAAGAGTAAAATGGTGACGCTAGTTTTCGGCCAAGGCAGAAGCCGTAAGAGATGCAATCTGAACGAGAGAGAGAGAGAGAGAGAGAAAGGGGGAAAAAAAGGCATGTGGCCAAATATACTCAGCCACCTCACACTGTTTGCAAGAGCAGCTCTGAAATGGAGCAAAAGGAAGTGCATGCCTGCGTGTGTACTTTTCATCTGACCTTTACTGTTGAAACACACCAGCCTGTCTGCCTTCAATCATACCCTTAGCAATCTTCAATTTCTTGGCGGCTCTGAGTTCACAGACTCGCATGCCGCAGACATGCTCTGTTGGCCTCCAGCCCATTGACGTGCATGGGGCTTTTGAAAGAATTACTAGCTGACATTTAAGAATCAGGAGATTCTGTGTCAAAATGTGAACTGGGGGCTTGTCTTGAAGAACCCGAACATTCAGGGGCCCCATTCTTACACAGCAGCAGTGGCTGGACCTGAGGAGCAGCCGCCCCGGGAGACAGGTGTGTGTGCTGCATGGGCCACGGTCCCCACTCCAGATCCCGGGCCCCGTTCTATACACTGACGATAAAACAGACAGTAGGCAATGGGGCTTATCAGAGAAATGGCAAAGGGCTGGAGAAAGACGGGCAGGGGCTTCTCGTTCGCTCTGTGCGCAGTTCTCGAGAAAGCTGGGGAGTGAGGCATGTGGGGAAGAGCATGCCGGGCACAGGAGCAGCAGGTGCGGAGGCCCCGAGGCGGGAGGACGGCAGGGGGAGGGGGACGCCAGTGTGTTTGGGCGCTGGGTGAGCAAGCAGGCGAGGAAAAGAGGTGAGGCCGAGGCTCAGATGGCCCAGGGCTTTGAGGCTGTAGTAAAGGCGAGGGATTCTGCTCTGAGTCAGAGGGGAAGCCATTGTAGGGTTTTGAGCAGCTCAGGAACTTGGATGAAAACAGGATGCCTCTTTCCAGAGAGTTCTACCAAAGAGCCAGGTCTCAGTCATGTTGGGCTTTGTGTTGCAGTGGATAATAGGGCTCCATTTATGTATCAGGAATGAAACAAAGTGCACACTCTTTTCTATTAGTAAGATGTCTTTCTTTCCCCTGATAATGCACAGTCTATATAAAGAATTCAACTGATAACAAAGAACATAAAGGTCTTTTCATAAGCCACTGCCCCAGAGATCATAGATGGGTATATCCATCCAGAATATAGATTTCTTATATTCATTATATGTATGTGTTGATTAGATCCAAGAGGAGGTGGTGGATCTGGAATGTTCCAGTCCTGGCCCATTCCCAGTGAGTGGTAGTCCACGAGTTTAGTTATTGGCTCTGAGTTTTCCCTCCACTGTGTGGACCCTGGAGTGGGGTGAACTGGTTATTTGCCCACAACTACCGTTCAGTGTTTTAAGTCATTGTTACTGGCTGACACGTGGAAACAACTAAACACCAGTCACAAGCTGTGTCCACAGCAGCTCTGCCCCCTGTGGACTCTGCCAAGGCCCACAACAGCTCACCCACCTGTGGGTACGGCAGAGATTCTATTGTGCCATCGCTGGCCACCCCACTGGTCCCCAGCAGGGCCCCACAGCAAATCCCTTCAGTCCCCCTTCAGTAATTTCAATGGTGAGGCTTAAAAAATGAAGGATTGTTTTTAGGGCCATCCCATTGCTTGGGTAATTCTGTTTTAGATGACCTTATAAATAACTTCCCAGTGAGTACTGTTTTTTCCTTGACTTTTTTTAAGATTGTATTTATTTATTTGAGGAGGGGGCAGAGGGGATGGGAGAGAGAGAATCTCAAGCCGACTCAGCATTGACCATGGAGTCCAATGCGGGCTTGATCCCACGACCCTGAGCTCATGACCTAAGCCGAAACCAAGGGTCAGACGCTTAACTGACAGAGCCACCCAGGTGCCCCTCCCTTATTTCTTATTGTTACTTTCCCAAAGATGGGATTATATACCATCCACCCTATTTGATAACCCCACCTTTTTTATTCAGCAAGATGTGGTGGCCATACCTCCACGCCGGTCCTCACTCAGTCCTCACTGAGCCAGTGTTTAGGTGGTTGGTGGTCCGAGTTTAAATCCCAGTCTGCTTACTTTCTATGTGCCTGCAGTGGTGTGGGTGAGGCAGGGATGAGTTTGACCAGATCCGCTTTGGGAGTGGGAGCAGAGAACGAGGAGGAGGTGAGGAGGGAGACGGGAGGCCTGGAGACCAACAAAGAAGACAAGGGACCCGGCACGTCTTCGGGGACATAAGTTGCTTTTCCTGCGCCCATTCTCTCTGCTTGCCCCTAGGGTACCAAGTCTTCCGCCAACACCACGCCCTGTGATTTTCATTTCACCCTTCTGGATGCCCACGCATGCCGTGACCCTGCAAGCAATACAGACAAAGAAAGGATCCTCTTAACTATTCAGGATGTGATGGTAAGATGGATTTCAGCCTCATAACCCCACAAAGGGCCAGAGTCTCTGCCAGAGCCAAGCAGCTGGGCAGGAGGTTGACCCCACAAGAGCATCTTCATTTACACCTGGGAAGATGGAGCAGGTCACACAGCAGGATTTGGCTTTCACAAAAACCTTGGACCCACCCACTACATTTAAAACAATACACATGAGATTTGACTTAATGCTATTTTTTTTTAAACATAGTAGAAGCTCATATTAAGTGAGCACTTACTAAGTGCTATGCACTGTGTTGAGTATGTTACATCCATTCCTGCATTAACCCTTTGAGTTAAATGCTAGGTATTTTCTTTTTTTTTTTAAGATTTTATTTATTTGAGAGAGAGAGAGCGTGAGAGAGCATGAGTGGGGGAAGGGGCAGAGGGAGAGGGAGAAGCAGACTCCCCACTGAGCTGGGAGCCCGATGTGCGACTCGATCCCGGTACCCTGGGATTATGACCTGAGCCAAAGGCAAATGCTAAACTGACTGAGCCATCCAGGCACCCAAGTGCTAGGTATTTTCATTCTCATTTTGTAGTTTGGGGAAACTAAGAAGTAGAGAAAGGATGTGGCTCTCCCAGGCCTCAGAGGAACCCAGACTGGAAACCCGGACCCCATGACTCCTTAAGCCAAATTGAGCGACTGTCTGTAAAACAGCTCGCCTGGGGTCTTCAAAACTATCAGTGGCATGAAAAAGCCTATTCCAGATAAAAGAGGCTAGCAAGATACCACAGTTTTAGGCCACATGAAATCCTTACAGGGGGCAGAGGGGTGGTAATTGCCCTAAGTGTAAGGGTGGTTTGGGGAAATTAACAAATTTGAAAATTCGCTATATTAGATAACAATATTGTATCGATGTTAAATTTCCTGAATTTGATGATTATATTGTGTTTATGTAAGAGAAGGTCCTTGTTCTCAGGTCTTCCAAGAATTGGTGAAGAACCGGTGAATGTAGGTGCAGGGTTTTTGGGTATTCATTATACCCTTCCATTATACTACTCTGATATGTTTTCTGTGGGTTTTACCTTTTTTTCAAAATAAAACTTTTTTTTTTTTTTTTTTAAGCTATCACATTAAGGATTAGATACTTTGCTTCAATAGAGCTAAGCACCAGCAAAGAAAGAAAAAGTTTAAAAGGAGACCTGGTTGAAAAAGCTTAGTAGGATTGTATTAATGTTAATTTTCCGATTGTGCTATTGTGCTTTAATTATGCAGGGTGTTACCATGGGGGAAACTGGGTGAAGGGTACATGGGATCACTCTCTGTTGTTTCATACAAATAGCATACGAAATCTACAATAAACACAACATAAAAAGTAAAAGCTAACTAAATAAAATAAACACAAATGCACAGGTCCTACGTTCCAGAGGCTCAGATTCTGATCCTGGGTTTGGGTTCAGGCATGGTGGGTTTTGTTGTTGTTTTTTTTTGAAGCACCAAAATATATGACTGTATTTTGCAGCAATGTTTGAGAACCACAGTTTTAAGAAAAGACAGAGCTGTGGATCTCAAAATTTGATATGCACAAGAATCACTTAGGATATTTGTTTGAAATACATAATTTAAATCTCATTTTTAAGCTAATAGAATTTGTATATAGGAGGTAGCATAGTGTTTAACATAAGAACTCCCAGTGATTCTGAATCAGAAGGCCTAAGGATTTCAGTTTACCTCATATGGAAGGAAAGCTTTGGAGACAATTTGGACTTTGTGGGTTAGATCTGGGGACTATAAAAGAAAGGAATTTTAAAATTCAAAGTTAAAATCTCTTCTTCATCATACAAAATTAAGATAACTGTAAAGTAAAAAACAAAATAAAACAACAACAAAAATCCAAGAGGTTTACCAAAGCCAGAAGGGGATAGGAGAAAGCACTGCCCTTGTCTTCAAAACCATATCCTATACTTCCAGAAACTCGGGTGACAGAGGATATTACTTAAAATAATAAATGAAAAACACAAAACCATAATAGCTCCTGATGGCATCTCCTCTATTACAGATCAATTTCTATCCAGAAATTGACCATTAGTATCAAGGAAAGACTAAATTATGTTTTAAGAAGACACAAAAATCCTAATATATTTTAGAAATATTTTCCTTCTTTCTCTTTTTAAAGATTTTATTTATTTATTTGACAGAGAGACAGAGTGTGCGCACATGCAAGAAAGAGAGGGCACAAGCAGAGTGGGGAGGCGCAGACAGAGAGGGAGAAGCAGGCTCCCCACTGAGCAGGGAGGCTGATGCGGGGCTCGATCCCAGGACTCTGGGATCATGACTTGAGCTGAAAGCAGACGCTTAACCGACTGAGCCACCTAGGTGCCCCTAGAAATATTTTCATAGAAAATTATTTTATTTAGGTTTTTGACTGTTTAAAGAGGTGAATTTTAGGTAAATAGAGAAGTAATTTTGTGTTATTAAAGCATTATTAAGAAAATGAATATGAGGGGCTCCTGGGTGGCTCAGTCGTTAAGCATCTGTCTTCAGCTTGGGTCATGGTCCCAGGGTCCTGGGATCGAGCCCCGCATCGGGCTCTCTGCTCAGCAGGAAGCCTGCTTCTCCCTCTCCCACTACCCCTGCTTGTGTTCCCTCTCTCACTATCTCTCTCTCTGTCAAATAAATAAAAAAAATTTTTTTAAATTAAAAAAAGAAAATGAATATGAATACTTCATATTTGGTTTTTCTCACTTTAGTCACATTCAAAATATGTACTGTATGGTGACTAACATAACATAATAAAAAAAAACATGTTTCAAACTGGAAAAGAAACAATTCAGAGAAAATAGGGGCATGTAGGAGAGGATTTATTAGTTATGATTTGAAAAAATTAAGCTGGATTTCAAGATAAGAGTAGAAATACAGTGATGAATAGAAGTAGGTGTGGCCAATGGGGAGGTCCTGGACCCCAGACTGCAAGGGCCAGCTTCAGCTCACAAATGTGTCTCATTGGCTCGCCTCGTGTTGTGCTGGGGTCATCATTTTTCCTGCTGTACTTTATTTTAATTCCAGTATTGCTAAATGCAATGTAAAAACAGCTTCAGGTGTATAATATGGTGATTCAACAATTCTGTACATGACTCAGCGCTCAGCATGACAAATGTACTCTTAATTCCCATCACCTATTTCCTCCTATACCCCCCTTCTGATGACCAGCTGTTTTTCTCTATAGTTAAGCTTCTTGGTTTGTTTCTTTCTCTTTTTTTTTTTTCTTTGTTTTGTTTCTTAAATTCCACATATGAGTGAAATCATATGTTATTTGTCTTTCGCTGACTTATTTTACTTAGCGTAATACTCTCTAGCTCCATCCATGTTGTTGCAAATGACAGGATTTCATTGTTTTTATGGCTGAATAATATTCCATCGTGTGTGTGTGTATATATATATATATATGCCACAACATCTTTAGCCATCTATCATTGGATACTTGGGCTGCCTCCATAATTTGGCTATTATAAATAATGCTGTAATAAACATGGGGGTGCATGTATCTTTTTGAATGAGTGTTTTCATATTCTTTGGGTAAATACCCAATAATGGAATTACTGGATCATATGGTAATTCTATTTTTAGTTTTTTGAGGAACCTCCATTCTGGTTGTACCAGTTTGTGTTCCCTAGTGCACGAGGTTTCCTTTTTTCCACATCCTCACTGACGCCTGTTGTTTCTTGTGTTTTTTTATATTAGCCATTCTGACAGGTGTGAAGTGATATCTTATTGTGGTTTTGATTTACCTTTCCCTGATGATGAGTGATGTTGAGCATCTTTTCATGTGCCTTTCAGCCACCTGGAAGTCTTCTTTGGAGAAATGTCTGTCCATGTCTTCTGCCCATTTTTTAATTGGATCATTTGGGATTTTTTGGTGTTGTGTAAGTTCTTTACATTTTGGATACTAACCCTTGCAGATATCTTCTCCCTTTCAGTACATTGTCTTTTCGTTTTGCCGATTGTTTCCTTTGCTGTGAAGAAGTTTTCTGGTTTTTTTTATTTATTTATTTATATTTTTTTTTAGCTTCCTTTTTTTAAAAAAGATTTATTTAATTGAGAGAGACAGAGAGAGCAAGCAGGGGGAAGGGCAGAGGGAGAAGGAGACAAGCAGACACCCCGCTTATTGGGGAGCTGGATGCGGAACTTGCTCCCAGGACCCTGAGACCATGACCTGAGCTGAACTCAGTAGTCAGCCGCTTAACCTACTGAGCCACCCAGGCACCCCAGTTTTATGTTTGTTTTTGTAGTTCTCTGTTCCTTTCTTCTCTTGCTCTTTTCTCACTGTTTGCAGGCTTTCTTTAGTGATATACTTGGATTGCTTTCTCTTTATTTTTTGCGTATCTATTACTGGTTTTTGATTTGTGGTTACCATTAGGTTTGTATGTAACATCTTATGCATATAACAGTCTATATCATAAAGTTGATGGCAGCTTAAGTTTGAACCCATTCTTTACTCCTCTCCTTCCCCCAGCATTGTAGGTATATGATGTACTTTACGTTCTCTTATTTTGTGAATCCCTTGACTGATTTTTATAGATATACTTCATTTTACTCCTTTTGTGGTTCCTACTTTTCTGACTCCTACTTATGGTCTTTCCTTTCCAAAGAGTCCCCTTTAACATTTTTCATAAGGCTGGCTTAGTGGTCATGAATTTCTTTAACTTTTGTTTAGGAAGCTCTTTATCTCTCCTTCTATTATGAATGGTAGCCTTGCTGGATAGAGTGTTCTTGGTTGCAGATTTTGTTTTGTTTTGTGTTGAGCACTTTGAAGATATCCTGCCACTCCCAGCCCTACTAAAGTCTCTGCTGAGAAATCCACTGAAAGCCTTTTGCAGTTTCCCTTGTATATGACTATTTTCCCTTGTTGCTTTTAAAATTCTCTCTTTATCACTACTTCTTGCTATTTTAATTACTGTATGTCTTGATGTGAACCTCACTGAGTTGATTTTGTTGGCTGCTCTCTGTGCCTCCTGGATCTGGTTGTCTGTTTCCTTCCCCAGACTCGAGACGTTTTCAGCTATTATTTCTTGAAATAAATTTTCTCTCTCTTGTTCTGGGATCCCTATAATACAAATGTTATTATGCTTGATGGTGTCACTGAGTTCCCTTAATCTATTTTCATTTTCTTTCTTTTTTTTTTTTTTAAAGAGAGAGTGCACAGGAGTGGTGGTGGAGAGGGTCAGAGGGAGGGTGGAGAGAGGATCTTAAGCCTGCTTAAGACTAGATATGGAGCCTGACGTGGGGCTTGATCCCAGGACCCTGAGATCATGACCTGAGCTGAAATCAAGAGTCATCGGCCTAACCGACTTAGCCCCCCTGGTGCCCCATTTTCATTTTTTTATTACTATTTTTTCTCCCTTCTGTTCAACGTGATTGCTTTCCATTACTCTGACATCCAGGTCACTGATCTGTTCTCCTTCCTCTAGCCTACTGTTCATTCCTTTTGGTGTATTTTTCATTTAAGTTGTCACATTCTTCCTCTCTGATTAGTTCACTTTTGTTTTCTGTGGTTTTTTTGAGTCCACTGAGGTCTTCCACTCTTAAGTCCAGTGAGTATCTTTAGGATTTTAAATTCTCTGTCAGGTATATTCTTTGAGGTCCTGTTCTTTCATTTGGGACATCTTCTTCTATCTCCTCATTTTGTCTAACTCCCTGTGTCTCCTTCTATGTGTTAGGAAAGTCAGCTCCATCTCCTGGTCTTGAAACTAGTGGCCTTGTGAAGAAGATGTCCTCTGGTGGCCTGCAGTGCAATGTCCTCTGTTTTCCAGAACCTCAGGGGTGTCTCTTATGTGTGTTGCATGTCCTGGCTATTGTAGCTAAGCCAGGATTCCTGTCAGTCCAGCCATCTACAGTGGCTCTCTTGGCCTGTTTAGGTCAGTGTTTAGTCCCTGTGTTGTTAGTGGGCCAGTCTGAGTCAAGTCAGACCAGGTATATATGCTAGACTGGGCATACTGCTAGAGAGGCAATAGCACCAAACTGTAGGGTGCTTTCCCTGTGTTGTCCCCTGAGAAGCTTTTGTTGGTGGGCGGGGCTTGCAGTCAGACCAGATATCTGCCCCCACCCCACAGCTGGAGCCACAGATGGACTGGTATATGTAGTTATCTTCTCCTCTCCCCAGGGCAAGAGTCACTTTTAGTGGCACTGGCCCCTGATGCAGCTGCCTGCACAATGCCAAGCTTGGGGCACCACTTTGGATGGGCTCCAGCCAAGGGTATAGGAGTGGGGTATGTCCGCAGGAGAACCTGGGGGCAGGCACACTGTTAGCAAGCCAGGTAGAAAGTGTTGGTGCTGTGCTGGTCCCCACAGGTGTCTGTGTGTCTAGGCTGGGGGACAAGCGAGGGAAATGGCACTAGCCAGCTCATTTGTTCCAGGAGAAGTCTACTAAAGATCCCTCCCCCTCCAGCACACACTATGAGACTAGCAAACAAATGTCCCTCCCTTATGCCTCAGGCATTTTTCAAACCGCTGCTTCTGCACTGTATCTCCACAGGGCTGTTTGTTGGGCTGTCTCTCTAAGGAGAAGGGACTCCGTTTCCTCTCTCCCTCTTGGATCTCCCAGAGCCAAGCCACTGAGTTTTTTAAAGTTCTGGGTGTTAAGCCTCACTGATTATAAGAACTCATGAGATTCAGCCCCTCTGGTTTGCAAAGCCAAATGTTAATGGGAATTTGTCTTCCTCATGCAGGTTCCCCTTGCTTGGGGTGCCCATGTGAGGGTCTGTTTCTCTCCCCTCTCCACACCTGTGATGTCCCTCCCTCTGTCCCTCCTGTGGATGGTCCTACAAGTCCATTTAGCTCCTGACTGCATCTGTGCTCATCCTACCTTCTTCAATGTGGCCTCTTCACTACATTTAGCTGTGGAGAGTCTGTCTGCCAGTCTTCAGGTCACTTTCGGGTTATTTACACTGATGTAGGTGTTACCTAGTTGTATCTGTGGGACAAATGGGCTTAGGATCCTCCTGTTCCACCACCTTCCCTGGAAGTCCTATTCTGTTTTGAATTATTTGAATATTTTAAGTGACATAGAGAGACAAGCGGGTAACAGCCCTCGGCCTGGATATCAGGGCATGGCAGGGAGTGGTGGGGGGTGTAGGGAACAGTGTTGTCAGCACAGCTTGGCTGTCATTGTGTGGAAGCAGGGGCCCAGTGATACCGAGCTTTCTAATTTTAAGAGAAGCCAGGTATCTGGGTTTCTTTGTGTTTGGTTTCTCCAATTTTTTTTTACGTTGATTACTGTTTTCTATAGATCAAACAAAATATATGGCTGGCCAGATTTGGCCTGAGACCACCAGCTTGCAACTTTTGGTTTAGATAGCTGTTGTCTGTTCCTGACATGAGGGGGGAAAGGTCTTTCTCCTTTCCAGGGACACTTGAGTTAGCCCCTCTGGGACCCAGAGCCATTGGGGGGCAAGGTGCCCTGAATGCACCCAGAGATGCCCAGCTAGACAGCTCAGACCAAAGGACAGGCTGACTGATGGCATTAGGGTCAGATAGCACAAGGCCAGCTGTACAGGAATTCTTCAGTGACGAGCATGAATGATTCATGTGGAATGATGCTGAACAAGCACTAACTGCCCATGAAATGCAGGTCCAGAAGTAAAAGATGTAGTGATTCTTTCACCCAATAGAGCTTTTCTGTTAGTGAAGACACCGGATGGTATCTGAGTTACTAAAGCATCTTTTTCGTCTATTTTTTTTTTAAGATTTTATCCATTTATTTGACAGAGAGGGCACAAGCAGGGGAAGCAGCAAGCAGAGGGGGAGGGAGAAGTAGGCTCCCCAAGGTGGAGCAGAGAGCCCAACGCCGGGCTCGATCCCAGGACCCTGGGATCATGACCTGAGCCGAAGGCAGACGCCTAACCGACTGAGCCACCCAGGCACCCCAAAAACATCTTTTTCAGTCTTTTTTTTTTTGATATTTTTTATTTATTTTTTTCTTTAAATTTTTTATTGTTATGTTAATCACCATATATTACTAGTTTTTGATGTAGTGTTCCATGATTCATTCTTTGTGCTTAACACCCAGTGCTCTCCGCAGAATGTGCCCTCTTTAATACCCATCCCCAGGCTAACCCATCCCCCCAAACCCCTCCCCTCTAGAACCCTCAGTTTGTTTTTCAGAGTCCATCATCTCTCAGGGTTCATCTCCCCCTCTGATTTACCCCCCTTCATTCTTCCCCTCCTGCTATCTTCTTTTTTTTTTTCTTAACATATATTGCATTATTTGTTTCAGAGGTACAGATCTGTGATTCAACAGTCTTGCACACTTCACAGCGCTCACCATAGCACATACCCTCCCCAATGTCTATCACCCAGCCACCCCATCCCTCCCAACCCCCCACCACTCCAGCAACCCTCAGTTTGTTTCCTGAGATTAAGAATTCATCTTTTTCAGTCTTAATGAGAGTAAAAAATAACTGATCTCTGAGTCACTACTTGAATAAATAATGCCATTTATTTCTTGCAGTTATAGCCTACTTAGGATTTCTTAGGTATTTTTACATGATTTTGTATCATTTAATACGACATCTAATATATGAGTGCTTTCTCATTAGAAAAGAGTCAAACAATCAGAGGTGAGTAAAATGTGAAAAGCTCTCTCTGCCTACCTAGCCAAACCATGCCCAGCTTTTACTTTTATTGAGCACATATACTTTACTTCATCATTTACTTATTTATTCACTCATTCATTTATTGGCTTCTATTTCAGTTCATTTTTACTTTTATCTTGATTTCCCTAAATTTGGTGGTTTAATTTATTGCTTTGGTTCTCTCCCCACCTCCACATTACAGCCTGGTGTGTTAAGTTAAATGCTAATTCATCTGTTTTCAGTCTTGTTTTTGAATATGGCAATTTTAAGGCTATAAGTTTTCCTACGAACGCTGTTTTGTCCTTATCCCACAAATTTTGCTATGTGTGGAGTGTTTTCATTGTCATTTATTTCTAATTGGTTTGTGATTGGGGAGGGGAGGGATTTCCCTCTTTATATAGGAGAGTTTTTATGAAAGTTCTAAGTAAATAGCTTTTTTGTTTATTTTTTTTTCTGTCCTTTTCTGTTAATTTCTCATTTTACTACATTATGATCCGAGAATGACTTGTTTGGTTTCTGGTTTTTGGAAGTTTTTGAGGTTTGCTTTGTGGTCTACCAGATTATTTTTATGACTGCTCCATAGTATTTCAAAAGAATAATAATTATTCTCCTTTTGGTACAAAGTTCTCAATGTATCTATTAAGTAAAGCCATTCATTGAGTTATTTAACCTGGTGAGTCTTAACATATAGTCCCAGACCACCTACATCAGAATCACCTGGGCTGCTTATTAAAAATGTGAAATTTCCCACTCAAAGATACAAAATTAGATGGGGGAACGTAGTAGGGTCGTGAATGGAGTGTTTGGAACCTGCATATTTAATAAGGCAGGAAATTTTTATGCTCATTAGCAAACCACTGCAATAGATCCTACTTAATTTTTGTTTATTTAATCTGGTTGATTTCTCTGAACTTGTCAATTTTCCCTTATATTTCTCTGTTGTTGCTTTATATATTTCAGATCACTATTATTGTGTGCATATAGAGTCAAGATATTTTCTGATAGGTTGGATCTTTTATCCTTATGAATAGATCAGTATTAATATCTGTCCCACTTAAAGCTGTAGGTGTACCTTTTCAATTTGAAGGTTTGTGTCCTTTTTTAGCACTGGAAAATCTTCCATTATTATTATTATTACTCTCTTTCATTGTGTCTCTTCTGTTCCTGGAGTTTCTATTGCACAAACATTGGCCCACATCTATCCTTTCAAGTCTCCTGATCTTTCACACTTTACTTTTGTCTTTTTGTGCTGTGTTCTTATAAAATTGTTTTGATTTGATTTTCTAGCACATCTTTTATCTGTTTCTGCTATTTAGTTTATCTTTTGAAAATGTTAATAAAATTAAAACTTTGGGAATATCTAGTTGTTTCTTTTTCATGGATGAAATGTCCTCTTTCATCTCTCCAAGGATATTAATTTTCTGTATTCTAAAGTCTTCCTCTATTTGTTCTATTAACTCTCTTTTATTGGGTATTAGTTCTATTGCTAATTAAATATGGTGCCTATCTTTCAGGGTGTTGATTTTCCCCAGATGTTTTCTCATTCTTGGTTGTGTGCTCATCTTTGTATTTGACAATCCCACGCCCTCTACCCATTCTGTTTGACGTAACATGACCCTGTTGATTGTGCAGTTGGGGTACAACATGCTGTGTACCTTAGGTATGGGAGCTTCTGCCTACCTTGGGGACGGTGACTTCCTGGGGCATTGCCCTGCCTTTCTGCCCCAGCGCCCACCCTCTGGGCCTGTGAGTGAGCACCTCTACACTTAATACACTGCGGGGGGGTGGGGCAGCAGCCCTAAAAGCAGCTTCACCATGAATGCCCCAGGGCTTCCTCTCTCTCCATCTTGACTTTGGACTCAACTACACACCACTCCTTCTGTGGAAAATGTTACTGCCCATGTTTGGGTCTGAAGTTTCCTTTGCTTTTAGTTATTCATAGATGGGATCTCTGCTCTCTGTCTTTCAGGCGTTCCTCAAAATTTCTAGTTGGCTGGTGGCATTATTTGTTGCTTATCCCCTCACCCCTATCCAGTTTTCCACAGCCGGCCCCTGCTCTGGGCAGGCTCAGGTGAGGCACCAGAGGCACGCTGATGCCAAGGCGCTTGCCAGGGGCCTCACAGCCACAGAAACAGGCAGGCATCCCCCAGGGCCTTCTGCTTCCAGGGCCCCTGCCCCCCTCTGACTTCACTCCACTCCCTAAGACAAGGATAATTTTTTTTTCTTCATAACAATGGACATTTGAGACTGAGCTGCCAAGGTACTTCATAAATAAATTTAGCTTTGAATGAAAATGAGTACAAGACAATGCAAGGGTGAATGGGGCAATAAGAAAGTATCAAAAACTAACGACATCACACATGTATTTGAAGCAGATAATGTATGACTCAGATTTTCCTAGCCATACTTCTATCAGAATTGGTGGAGGGGAATGTGACTTCAAAAATACACAGCATGGACCTAAAGTAAGGGCTCAAGTCGCTTTATTCTGGGAAGTTTGTGATCCAGGAGCCACCAAGTCTGAGGCATGGACAAGCCCGAGGTTTGGGTTCTTGAAGCCTGTTGCACTTGTCATTTCTTCTAGAATGGCCATCTTTGTTGCCAGATTAGAAATTCCATGAGAACAGACACTCTGTCTGCCTGGTTCATTCCTCTATCCCTAATAGTTAGCAATCAGACCTACTTCTCGGGACAAACACACTCAACAACAAATATTGGTTGAATAAATGAGCAAATGAAAAGAAAAAACAAATTAGTCAATTAACCCTTCAGTGCAGGGTAAAAATCCTTTCTGGGCCAGGCAGATTAATATACATGTGCAAAATGGCTCATGGACAGCAATAAGAGTGAATGGGAATTATTTCAACCAATGGTGCATTCCATACCCCAATTTTATAAGATTTCCAACCAAATGAGAGATTTTATTGGGGGTCTTACTGGGGAGCAGGGGGGCTGGCTGCAGGTCAGTGACCTCCACCCCAGAGATCACTGCTTCCTCTTGAGGACTGTCAGAGTCTCCATTGTGGCTTCGTGGTCAAAACATCTGATCTTCTCTTAGGCAAAATCAGTAGGATCTGCGACATAAAGAAGAATATGCTGTCATCTGAATCTGAAATGTTCTGTGAAAGCAATCAGGGGAACACTGATTCATAACTATTACCTCATTGCAGCCCTTCAGCAACCTTGTCAGGACTCCAGGGCACATTAGAGGAGGGTGGAGGGCCGTGGGAGGGGCAGTCTTTGGCCCAGAGACTTGCTTGAGGACCCAGGGTGGCTGGAGTCAGGCCCAGAACACAGGCACAGAATTTAGACCCCGCCGTTGCCCTTTCTGAGTGTAGTCAGAGGTTTCATGCTTCCTCCACTAACACTTAGCACACACTAACAATTAGCACGTTTACTGGCCTCTGGGCAGCTTTGTGTCAAAAGCTCTTACAGGCAGCTTTCATCAATGCCATGCAAACCGATGGACAGTCACCGAGCGCTTGACTTTTGTCCCGCTCTAGAGACCAGTTGCTTCCGACGCATTGGCGCCAGGCAGGGAATAAACACGGGCACGTGGTGAGGAGCCCGGACTTTGGAGTCAGTCATTCGTCCAAACTGGCTCTGCTGTTGCTAGTTGCATGACCTTGTGCATGTACTTAGGTGCCCTGAGCCTATAAGACAAGGACAGCCAGCAGGATGGTGGGAGGCTGCATTGAGATAAGATGGGTGGAGAGGTTACTAAGCTCGGTGCCCCATATGTAGCAAAGCTTTGTAATTGGTAGCTGGTGCTATTGTGGATGTTATATTTTCGTGGCCCCCAGTTCCATCTCTCCCTAGCCCAGCAGGAGACAGATCAGGCCTGTAAGGCACTAATCCACTGTCCCTCAAACCCCTGCTGCCTTTTAGCAGGTGGTCCCAGCGTCTGTTCCTCCCTCCACCTCCTCCCTGGCTCTCCAGCGAGGGGGACCGATTTGTTCTCTACCTGCCCTGTTTACCGCCTGGCCTCTGAGCAGAAGGCTTTCTGTTGCAAGGGCATGAGCCTAACATTTTATTTTATTTTTTTAGAAGATTTTATTTATTTATTTG
This sequence comes from Eumetopias jubatus, assembly GCF_037043125.1. Classification (NCBI taxonomy): domain Eukaryota; kingdom Metazoa; phylum Chordata; class Mammalia; order Carnivora; family Otariidae; genus Eumetopias; species Eumetopias jubatus. The sequence continues at coordinate 92,768,349 of NW_028274818.1, forward strand.
TCAGAGAGAGAGAAAGAGAGCACAAGCCGGAGGAGCAGGAGAGGGAGAAGCAGGCTCCCTGCTGAGCAAGGAGCCCGATGCGGGGCTCCATCCCAGGACCCTGGGATCATGACCTGAGCTGAAGGCAGACGCTTAACCGACTGAGCCACCCAGGCATCCCAGAACTTAACATTTTAAACACCGAACACTGAAAGCACATATGACCAGGTTGTAAAGCAAAGCTCTAAAGTTAGTTTTCACAGAGAAATTTCTGGATGACAGCTTCAAAGCAACTGGTAGATTCCCCTTGCATGGTATCCCTTTGAAGCAGGGGCAGGTTGGCTTCCAAAGCGACCAGTCCAAGGTCCTCATCCTTCCAGATGGAAAGGTTTTGAATCGCTTCCTCAAGAGAATGTGGCTTCTTCCTCCATCTCCCCTTTGCCCCAGGAACAGATGGTTTTAAATCACATGGGAATTATAAGAGCATAGGTTCCTAAAGTTTGCTCAGCCAGTGTGAGCAAATGTATTATTGTCCTTTTTAGAGAAGATACCAGCCGTGCAGAATCCAGGCTTCTTTTTCATGTGTTTTGTCAATACGATTATGGCTTTGAAATTTGCGTTAATGTAACAGAAGCAAAAGCAAATGGAAACAGGAGCAATTACTGAAATTCAGATTTTTTTATCACAAGAGTTTTTAAAAATATCTCATCGGTTTAATAAATTATGAAAAAAAAATTACGAGATCAGAGTTGCCATGTTTCAACGCTGTGTGTTTCCACCGAAGATGGATTTGAATGGAAATGGAAAATGAGGCCAGGGGTGTACCCTCGCTGCCTGCCCTCTTCTGGCTTTTGTTAGCTAAGCTAAGGGCTTCGGTGGAGAACATTGCAGTCTGGCCTGTAACCCAGGTGTGCACAATTGTCTTGTATTTATTTGGTCTCTAAGTGGCTTCTGCGTTTACCATCAGACCTTTTACCATAGCTTCTCCAAGTCTGTGCTCTTTATTTTGACCTCACCCTTCATTGCTTAGATTTTGTTCTGGGAGCTTTTTTCCGGAGAAGGGCTCAGGGCTGCTGGATTCCCTGAGTTTCTTCCCATTAGAATTGGTGCCCTGTTATTTGTAAGTCTGGACCACTTGACTGGATACACAAAGTCAGACAGACTCAGTGTCGAGTGTGGCTGCTTGCTGCTTTCTGAGTCATCCTTCTGCGGAGATGAGATGAGTGAGTCCCCGGGATGGAGATCAGTTACTCTTCAGATAGCTGGCTGTCTGGGCCCCCGCACCGCACTGTCCCTCCCACTCCTGTGGGGAATTTACTTCTTTGCAGGAGTCAGGGACAGGATTTAAACAAAAATGTAAATGTATAATTTTTTCCTAATTATAAAATTGGAAACATGCTTATCATTAAAAAAATAATAAGTAAAACAGTGGAGAAAAGAAAGTTCTTATCGTGCAACCCCCAGAGAGAACACTGTTAATAGTTGGTGACTATTTTTCCAGACTTTTCGTGTGGATATCTGCATACATGCACAGAGACTAATTTTTTTAAATTGGATTTATTCTACATGTACATTCTTCGACGGGCTTGTTTTGGCTTAAATGTGTATCCTGCTACCTTTCTGAGTAAGTGCACGAGATCTACCTCGTTTTCTCTGTGAGGGCCGCTTGAGGCTCCATTGATGCCTGCTCAGTGAGCATTTAACCCACCTCTTCTTGTTGCACATTTGGAACATTCTCGATTTTCAGTGATCCCTCAGCAATCTGCATATATTAAGACCGAAGGACAAATTCTCAGAGGGACTTGGCCAAAGAGTATATACACCGTTCATTTCTAGTCAGTCATTCGTCATCACTGCCTCCCAGATGCATCTCCAGAGGCACCCCCTGTCCCCCCTTCTGTTGCCCCCCCCAGCTGCAGCTGCACCCCTGTGCCCTGTCTCCACTCTGGCCCTGCCTCTCGAAATACACTCAGGATCCCAGAGCCATAGCGCCCTTTCAAACCACAAGTCACATAACAGTGTGCCTTTGCTTAGCATCCTTCAGGGGCCTCTTGTGGTCACATAAACCAAAATCCAGACTCTGCCTCGGGGCCTCTAAAGCCCTGCTGTGACCCCTCCCTGCTCCCCACCCTCCCTCCTCTGGTACACACTGCCCTCCAGCCGTGCCTGCCTCCTGGCCTTTGCCTCTGCTGTTCCTCCTGCCTGACATGCTCGGGCCCCAGACACTCATCGGGTGGTTGTTCATCAGCCAGCCTTCCCTGACCGGCTTTCAACAGGGGCTTCTCAGCCCACTCACCCTCTGTGCATCATCCAGGCTGGGTCTTTCCTTCACAGTCCTGGCCACAGCAGAAATGCCCCTGTTCCTTTTTCTTTATGCCCCAATTGTCTGAGGCTTCGCCATCTTACTGCCCACCATTACCCCAGCCCTTAGCACGCCTGCGTGCCTGAGTAAATTAGTGATGGCAACCATCACCTCATCCCCTCCTCCCACAATGATTGGACCATCATGGAATGCAAAGGAGTTTTCTTTTATGCGTGGACAACCTAGAAGGAGCAGGGAGCAGTGACCGAGCGTCACTGCTCTGACGCTTCATCACGATGACAAGTCAGACCAGCTCAAAAGCTGTAGGCACTCCAGTCTGGGGGGGCCCCAAAACTCCAGTCACTGAAACTGTGGGGTTGCAACGTGGCAGAGGGGACAAAGAGGCTGGAGGGAGTCTGCTCAGGTGACCATGGGGTCAAGCATCCACTCTGGTTGGTGGCTCCACTCTGCTGTAGACATCAGCAGGGATGACCGTGGGCCCTGGGACTGATCGGGATTTCCTGGACAGTGACCACAGTCTCCCAGCAAGGAATCGCCCAGCTAGTGGTAACCGAAAGTATCTCCAAGTCATTGCCAAATGTCCCCTGGGGGGCGAACTCATCCCAGGTCAGAGCACTACTTTAATAAAACAATTCCGTCAGGCAGGGGTGTGTTAGCCCTTTTTTTGGGGGGGTGCCAAAGACAGATCGGAGGACTTCAGTAACTTGCAAAGGGGTTACCCCACCGATGCCACCACCTCCAAGGCACATGGGTGCTGTCCCCCCCTGCTTCCAGACACCACCTGATCCCTGGCACAGTTTCGTCGTTCAGCAGATACTTGGCACGCAGCTCCCATGTGCCCGGCAGCGTTCTGTTCACTCGGTCAGTGTCACTGATACTTCGCGTTGGCAGGGTGGGAGGGAAAGAGCTGGAAAAGAGAGTGTCCCCTTGCTGCTGTGACAACCTACAACTTAGTGGCTTCTCTAACAGTTCTGGAGGTCAGAAATCCAAGTTCAGGGGTGCCCAGGTGGCCCAGTCGATAAAGCAACTGTTTTCAGCTCGGGTCGTGATCCCAGGGTCCTGGGATCGAGCCCCGCATCGGGCTCCTTGCTCCATGGAGAGCCCGCTTCTTCCCCTGCTTGTGCTCTCTCTCTCTCTCTCTCTCTCTCTCTCTCTCTCTCTGACAAATAAATAAATAAAGTCTAAAAGAAAGAAAGAAAGAAGAAAGAAAGAAAGAAAGAAAGAAAGAAAGAAAGAAAGAAAGAAAGAAAGAAAGAAAGAAAGAAAGAAAGAAAAGAAAAGAAAGAAAGAAAGGAAGGAAGGAAATCCAAGTTCAGTTCCACTCGTTGAAAATCAAGATGTCAGGGCGCCTGGGTGGCTCAGTTGGTTAAGCGACTGCCTTCGGCTCAGGTCATGATCCTGGAGTCCCGGGATCGAGTCCCACATTGGGCTCCCTGCTCAGGGGGGGTCTGCTTCTCCCTCTGACCCTCTTCCCTCTCGTGCTCTCTATCTCTCATTCTCTGTCTCTCAAATAAATAAATAAAATCTTAAATAAAATAAAATAAAATAAAATAAAAGATGTCAGCAGCTCTGTGTTCCTTAGGAAGGCTCCAAACGAGAATCCATCTCCTTTTCTTTTCCACCTTCTAGAAGCTGCTGACATTCCTTGGCTTGTGGCTCTTTCCTCCTTCAAAGCCAGCAGTGTAGCATCTCTTCTCCCTAACCTCTGCTTCCGGTTTTATATCTTCTCTCTCTGACTCCCGTCTTCCTGCCTCCCTCTTACAAGGACACTGGCAATCACATTAGGCCCTCTTGGATAATCCAAGCTAATCTCTCCCATCTCAAGATCCTTAATCACATCTGCAAAGACCCTTTGGCACGTACAGTAACATTCATAGGTCCCAGGGTTTAGAATGTGGATATCTTTGGGGACCATTCATTCCACCGACAGCAATCTGCCCTCTGCGCCCAAAGATCCATGTCCATCCGACATATAAAACACATCCATTCCATCCCAAGCTTCCCTATATCTCAACCCATTACGGTATTAAGTCCAGAATATCATCTATATCTCACCCGCTCAAAACTTCCATATCTCATCATCTGCATTATCTGAATTAGGTCTGGGTAGGACTCCGGGTAGAACCCCTCTGAGAGCAAAAGCCTCTCCTCCATCTGCGGACTCGTGAAACTAGAAGACAAGTTATCTGCCCCCAAGTACAATGGTGGGTCAGGCTCAGGGTCACGGTGACAGACATTCTGATTACATCAGGGACAAAATGAAAGGAAAAGGGAGACACCAAACCCAAGCAGTTTTGAAATCCCAACTGGGCAAACCCCACTGTGTTTCAAGGCCTTGGAGTAATCCTCTGTGGCTCAGGGCACCGCCCTCTGGGTCCACGGCCCCGCCCTTGGAGCCATCCTTCCTCTCTCATGGAGGGTGCACATGATCGCAGCCGAGTACCATCCTGCTTCCTGAGTGTAGAATTTGGGGAGGACAACAGCCTTCTTTTATTTTGTCCTTCCTCTCCTTTCTGGTGCAAGCGGGCAACTTTTGACGTCCTCAAAAATCATGTGGTCTCCTATGTACACCTCTAGGATTCCCTCCATTAGACAAGAGGTTCCTTCTCGGATCTTTCCTGTATAATCTTATCTCTGTGCCTGGTGTCTGCTGGGATGTCGAAGAGAATCCATGAGTCCCAGGTCTAGTGTCTTCAGAGAACCCTCCATGTGGTTGAATTCTCTAAACTTTGGATCCTTCTCAAGTACTAGCAAAGGTTGTCTGGCCACGCCTCAGGTTTCTCTCCGGGGCATGCTCTTTTGAGTGCAAATCTCCGCTCACTAGCATCTTTTGCGACTGGACAGGCTGAGGTTTCCCAAATCATCAGATCTCAGTTCCAAGTTCCATTTATCACAGAACCGTCGGCACAGCCCAGCTAAGCTCCTGCCACTATATCACGGGATCCCCTCTCTAGTTTCCACAGCATGTTCCTTGTTTCCTGAGCCCCCACAGGCCAACACCTGTGGTATCCGTATTTCTACCATCAGGTCTTTTTTTAGGACAATTTATCTAGAATGATCAAAGTATTCTAGTACCTCTCCCCTCTTCATGAGCTGTCACTGATTCACAAGTTCCAGGGGTTAAGACATGGACAGCACGGCAATTGAGTTTACTGGTCAACCACCAATATCAGGCAAGCGATACTGATTGCTTCTCATTTTCTCAGAGCTGTGTGAGGCAGCATGAGCTGTGGGAGAAGTATAGCTAGGCTGACCAAGCACACTGGCTTGCCCAGATAGTCCAGTTGGCATTTTCTTGTCCCAGGGTAAACAGACTAGTGCCCATTTTCCCTTTCAAAAGTGTCCTGGCTTTGGTGATCAATTTTCTGGTCACTCCAAGTGTAGATCTTAATGCCTGTCCTTCAGATTGTAAATCTACTATCTCATGGAGATGAAACACAGATTGAAAAAAAATTATCAAGCAGCTATGGTTAAGTGCTAAATCTTATGACATCTCAGGTGCTTCTAAACATCCTTCAATACATAGGACAACCTCCCCCAACAACTATCTGCCAGACATTGTACCATCTGGCATTTCAGGGGCATTTGGAGGCCTTCAGGATTTCATATTCAGAGTGTGGTCCCTGGACCAGCAGCATTAACATCACCTTTTTAGAAGTGCGCATTGTCAGGCCTTGTCCAGGACCCCCTGAATCAGAAACTCTGGGTGGTGGGACCCCATGATCTGTTTAAACGAGCCCCAAACCAAAACATCTATAACACACAGACACGCACGCACACACACGCACACACACACACACACACTCTCAGTGACATCCCAGGTGTGTGGTCACAGTTCATACTATAAATACTGCTCTGCTAGAGAGTTGCTCCTTTGTCCCTGTCTTTGTTTCCTCGTCTTCAAAGTGATGACAACCCCATGCGTCGAGGTGATCTTGGTAAATGTTCGTTTGCCGGGAATAGTTCCTTGGTTCTAATGATCTATTTTCAGAGCAGTTTTTCTCAAAGTAACATATTTCATTTTTTGCTTCTCTTCCTGACTTTTGGCAGGAGCTAAGAAAAAGCCTGGAACTTAGTGTAAATCTACAGAGGAAACAAAGAGATTGTTCCAGTGATGAGTATGACTCGATCGAAGAAGAGGTACTCTCTGAGCCTGAGCCCGAGGAGCAGGTGCTGGTGGGCCACCCCAGAGAGGACCCCCCTCTTTGCAGTGGGGACTCCGTGCAGAAGGATGTTCCCGAGGGCCAGGAGATGGAAGGGCACCCTCCCCAGGGCCCAGACCCCCTCGTGGTGCTGGAATTTAACCCAGCTTCCAAGAGTGAGTTCTGTCTTTTGTGGGCATGTCTTTGCCTTTGATGTGTCTGGGTCTAAGAGCAGGACTTGAATTTCTAGCAGTGCTTGGGGTTCAGCTTTGGGGAGACCGTCCCACAGGCCAGGGAGGTATGTCAGGTCTCTGCTGATTGTGAGAAGCCAAGGCTTCCAAAGACCTATAGATGACCCAGAAATTTCAGATGGCAGGTGTCTGGCGGATGGTTTGGGGGGTCTATCCTGTGCCTTGTAGGATGTGTAGCAGGATCTGCATGCCAACTGGCTAATACATCTGGCTTAAGCAAAAGGGACTTGGATAACTGGCTAATACATCTGGCTTAAGCAAAAGGGCTTGGATAACTGAAGAGCTGTCAAGGACTCTGCCCTCCCCTCCTTCCCCCTTCCCTTCTCCTTCCCTTCTTCTCTCTCATCTCTACCTTCCTTTATCTTGGTACAAGACATTGGTACAAGACCCATTCACAGGTGGGCTCTCCACATACAGACACAGAATTGAGACATTGGCTTTATGCCTCCATCAGAAAGTGGATTTTTCTTCCTCAAAGCTCCAGCAAAGGTCCCAGGCCTGGCTCTTGAACCCACACTGGGTCACATCTCGGAACTTGTCACTGTGGCTCTGATTGACCTGGTCCAGCCCATAAGGCTCTGAGTGTGGTTATTGCCACCCAAACCACGTGGACTGATAATAGTTTCCAAGGGAAAAATTGAGGTGAATCTGAAGAAGGAGGAAAGTGTGCTGGGCAGGCGGAAATAGCAGCTGTTGGCTAGTGGAGGTTTTCCAGAAAAGGCCCTGGAAAGGAGAGTAAAGAAAGCAATTGAGGAGGGGCAGGGAGGGGCCAACCTGCCACAGTCCCCGTGACCAGTCCCAAGTTGGCTTGGTCTCTGCCTGCCCTTCCCTCTCTGTTCCGAGCACACCCTCCTCAAAGAGGTGTGTGCCATACTTTCTGAGCCAAATATCAAGGCCAACCAGCTGGGAAGCATGAGTGAGCCTAAGGGAAGAGAAATGAGGGAATGTCTGAAATCAGGCCAAGTGTATTAGTCTGCTCAGGCTGAGTAACAAAGTACCACAGACTAGGGAGGAGCTTCAACAGCAACAGAAATGTATTTCCTTCTAGTTCCAGAGGCTGCAAGTCCAAGGTCGGGGTGTCGGCAGGTTGTTTTCTCCTTGGGCCTCTCTCCGTGGCTTGTCCCTGGGTATCTTCCCTCTGTGTGGGTCTGTGTGTCCTAATCTCCTCTTCTCACAAGGACACCCAGCAGACTGGATTAGTGCCTACCCTAATTGACTCCTTTTACCCTAATTACCTCTTTAGAGACCCTGTCTCCAAATACAGTCACATTCTCAGGTACTGGGGATTAGACTTGAACATATGAATTTGGGGGGCAAGGGTGTGGGGCGGGATATAATAACAGGCAGCTCTGGAAACTGCACACCTGGTGGTCATTGCCTCCAGAGAAGAGAACATTTGTCCCTCAGACGTGCTCGCGCTGTGTTCTCTCGCCTCCAAACCTTCACTTGGGCTGTTCCCTCTGTCCAGGTGCCCACATCTCCTCTCCTCACCACTCTGAGCCCTGAAACCTGGCTCCCTGCTTTCCGCTTAAGACTCAGCTCAGGGGCGGCTTCCTGCAAGAAGCCTCCTTTGCCCTCCCAGCTCAGCCAGGTGGGTCAGTACCTCCTCTGCACCCAGAGCATCATCATGGCACTGGTCTTGCTATAGATTCTGGTTGTCTTGCTCCCCCTCTGGCCTGTGAGCTCTGCCAGGGCCCAGAACAGCGCTGAATAAATAAGTAATAATAAATAAGTAATAGCAATTGCCAACATTTACTGAATTCTTACTAACATGTACCAAGCACTACTACGAGGGCTTAGCATCTATAATCCTTACCACAATGCCAAGGCAAGTCCTGTCAAACGTCCTTGCTTCATAGCTGGGGACCCTGGGGAACACAGAGGGCAGATAACTTGCCCAAGGTCACACGGCTAGGGAGGGGCAGAGTGGGATTGAATTTGCCAGGAGTCTGAGCCCAGAGCCTGGGCCCTTAATCACTAGGCTGAGTACATAAACCAGATCAAGTTACAAAGCAGTGGTTGGGCTATGAGGAACCAGTAAGTAACGCCACCCCGCTCTGTCTTCCCTCCTAATTGAAACAAATGAGAGATGGGCTTGGGAATCTGATAGGAGAGCAAATGTTCGCCTTTCCAACTGAGAAGAGCCAACTTGCTGGCTACTCGGTGCTGCCCCTCTGAACTAGGCAGACTCCCGGCTCCAGATGCTGGCGGAGCTGGGCCATTGATGGCATCAGTGCGGTGGGAGATGGCCTTGTGCCCTGAGGGCAACCCCGCCAGAGGAGGGAGGGGAGTGGCTGGATTGCGCTTTGATGGCTTCCTGCCACCAGCCTCCCCAACCTCCCCACCTCCATCGCATCCCCTGTGTCCTCCCTGTGAGTGAGGGCCAGTGTGTGAGTGGCACAGAGAAAGGCAGAAGTTAGTTTCCTAATAACTGGAATGGGGAAGGTCAGGTGGTGGGTCAGCTTAGGAATTCAGGGAGGAGGATGGGGCGCCTGGGTGGCTCAGTGGGTTAAACATCTGACTCTTGACTTCGGCTCAGGTCATGATCTCAGGGTCTTGAGATCAAACCCCCAAGTCGGGCTCCATGCTGGGTGTGGAGCCTGCTTGATTCTCTCCCTTCCCCCTGCCCCTCCCCCCCCACCACTCATGTGCATGCTCTCTCTCTCTCTCAATCACTCACTCAAAAAAAAGGAATTCAGGGAGGAAGAGAGAGCAGTACCCCCAAGAGTCTTAAATATCGTGAAGACTATAAAACAGGACACTGGTTGGGGAATGGGGGTCAGAGAAGGACCCTGTGAGCTAGAGTGGTCAGAGAAGCCTTCTCAGGAGATGATGGTGAAGCTGGGACAGGAATGAAGAGGAAGCAGCCGTGGGAACAGCATCCCAGGGGCAGGGAGTAGCAAGTGCAAAGGGCTCGAAGAGGGAGTGAGCTTGGTGTAGGTAGGGACAGGGAAAGGGCCGGTGTGGCTGGAGCCAAGTGAGCATGTGGGGAGTGTGGTACACAACGAGGCTGGTAGGTGATCCCAGGCCACTTTCCATGAAGACTCAGGGTTCTAGCATAGCACCAAGGGTCTGGATCTTTTAGTGCCCTAGAAAATATCCTTGTGTAGACTTGCGAACAAGGAGGGCCATCTTATGCAGAGGAGGGGGAGGTAGATGGGGAGAAGGTGGTTCAGGGCAGGGCTCCAGGCCAGGTGGGCCTGGTCAGATCTCAGCTCTGGGACTTAAGACAAACAGCTTGAAACTCAGAGCCCTACTTTATAATAGTATGTATTAGTTTTCTGTTGCTGCTGTAACAAATGTTGACTAACTCGGTGACTTAAAACAGCACAGATTTATTATCTTACGGTTCTACAGGCCAGAGGTGGGACACGAGGCTCACTGGGCTAAACCCAGAGTGTCAGCAGGGCTGTGATCCTTCTGGAGGTGCTAGGGGAAAATTTCTCTCACCTTTTCCAGCTTCTAGAGGTTTCCCCATTCCTTGGCTCACAGCCCCTGCCTCCACCTTCAGAGCCAGCAACCTTGAGCCTCGCTGTGCCTTTCTTCCAGAGTCCCCTCTCCCTCTGGCCCTCCTTCTGCCTCCTTCTTCCATCTGCGCATGTGTGGGTGTGTTTTATTGCGGTAAAGTACACCTGTTGTATTTTACCATTTTCACCATTGTTTAAGAGCGTTGCTTGGTGTTACTAAGTACAGTCGCGCCACTCTGTAACCATCACAATAATCCATCTCCAAAACTTCCTCATCATCCCAAACTGAAACTCTGACCCTCTTCCACTTTTAAGGACCTTTGTGGATTACATTGGATCCACTGGGGTAATCCAAGATAATCTCCGTGGTTTAAGGTTAGCTGATGATCACTGGGGATTCCCCTCTGCCTTGTGACTTTGTGTTAGGCCGTCTTTGGGCGGGCCATTATTCAGCCTCCCACCTGCCCCCTGGGATGGCTGGGGAGGTGACTGAGACAGGGTGGGCCATGGACCTGACCCAGCGCCCAAGCACTCCAGAGGTCAAACCCTGTCAGTGCTGGTTGTCACTCTTAGTAGCAGCAGCAGATTTTCAGCACGTAGGGAGCCAGTCTTGTGGTCATTTGACCCCCTCCATTCTCTGTCTTGTCCCATTGGACATAGCGGGTCCTGGATGTCATCCCTTGGGTCCTGCTTTTCAGGCCAGCCAGGGAGCAGCTGCTTCAGGAAGTATACAGAGAAATACATGCATGTCCTTTGTAAAGCCAAGAGGGGATGGTGGAGAGGTTGGTACAAGTCTGACCCCACACGAGCCCCCAGCCTCCGTCCTGAGCTCCCAAGAATCCCACGGAGCCCTGGATTCTGGGTCTCCCTGTCCTCTGGGCCCCCTAGAGGCCCCCAGGATTGCTCTGCTGGAAGTCCTTTCACATTGCTGTCCAACAGGTGGCTCCCAGGGTTGCTGCCTTGCCGGGCCAGGAGATCTGCACGCAGGGACCTTCACCGTTCTCCCCGCCTGCTGAGTCTATTCTGCTTAGCCACCCCAGCCTCGCTGCCAACAGGGCTGCTCTTCGGCCTGGCGGTCCTGAGTGTGTCCCCATTCTGCTCTTAAACCTGCACTGGCCAGAGCCCCGGCGCCATTTTCCCTGTGCTTGAGCCATTTGCACACCTTCTGAAGTCACATTTTTTTTTTTTGCCACCTCCACAAACCTCCTGTGCTATTTCTTAGCTGTTGTTTAAACAAACGCCTTTCTTTTTTTTTCCTCTCTCTCTCTCAATTTCTCTCCCCACTCCCCTTCCTTTCTCTTTCTTTTCTTTAATAATTCTAGGATTGTTCTAAGCAATACTGTCCGTGAAGTCAAGGGTTCGATGGGCCGGTTACATGTTTTTCCATGCACATTCAGTTATGTAACTGCTTTTGCCCACATGGCATCTAGCGTCATCTCCCCTTCCACCCGTGGTCCAGGCACCCCACTTTGGGAGATGTTGACTCGACAGCATAGCCTGCGGGCCCTTCACTGTCTGGCTCCAGTCACCCCCTTGGGCCCCAGCCGCTCACCTGCCACATAGCCTTCCAGCTGTCAAGCCTTTGCACATGCTGTTCCCTGTGTCTGGAATGCCTCATCTCCGTGCCTCTGGTAACAACCTGGTCACCTGTAAGGGCCCTCCACACTGCCTCCTGCACTCCCACCAGCTACATCCTCCAGGCTGCATGCTCCTCCATGCCCCTGGTACTGGAACCTTCTTCTGTCCCAGCCCTCCCCTCTTAGCCCTTCTACCATCTTTTCCTCGGCTAGGCTGTGAATGCCTCAGGGGCAGCAAGTGTGCTTTACCCTACTCTCTCCACCCCAGGATGTCCTTGGTGACACCATTATTTTATGTACCACGCTGCCAATTAAACCCAGAACCTCATCGACGAAAGACTCCACCCTGCTCAGAAATGTTAATATCTGAAAACCTGTATGTATCATAGAATATTTCATTTGTTTGCCAAAATGTGCTGCGTTATTCACATCTCTGATCCCAAACTAGCATGGTGCCTGGCACGAGTAGGGGTTCAACAAATATTTGTTGAATGAATAAGTGAACGAACCAACAGCTACCTAAGCAGCATGCCCCAACTTTGCTGGCGTTCCATGTCTGACATCTAAGCCCTTGTTTTCCTACAGGTAATAAAAAGGAAAGGAATTTGTCTGCTAAGCGGAAGGACAACGCTGAGGTTTTCATTCCCAGCAGACCTGAACTGAACTTGAACCCCCAGTCCTCTGCTGTGTTCCCAGACCAGGAGAAGGCGTGCTCAAGTAAGAGTTCTGGCGGCCCCTGAGTAAGGCTGGGGGCTGGTCCTGGGTCCCTCTCAGTGGGGTGCCGTGATGGAGGAGTCCTTTCTCGTTACCCTCTTCGTCAAGGCCTAAGCTCACCTTTCACAAATGTATTGTTAGTCAAGGTCTTAGAGAAACAGAACCAATAGAGTGTGTGTGTGTGTGTGTGTGTGTGTGTGTGTAATTCCAATCTACAGGATGGATCAGCAGGTTGGAGACCCAGAAAGAGCCAGTGTTCCAGTACGAAGGCCATATACACTGGAAGGGCCAGTGTTGCAGAGGAAGTCCAGAGGTAGTCTTCTGGAGAATTCTCTTCTTGAAAGAGGGTCAGTTTTTTTGTTCTAGTCAGGCCTTCGACTGATTAGATGAGGCCCACCCACATTCCAGATGGTAATCTGCTTTCTTCACCAATGAAAATGTTAATCTCATCCAAACACCCCTTTTGGAAACACCCAGAATAGTGTTTAACCAAATATCTGGGCTCCCTGTGGCCCAGTCAAATGGACACATGACATTAATCATCACGGTGCCTTTCTCGTTCCGCAAACAAGATGTGGTTATAATTGAACACCTATTTTAGTTTTGGTTTTAATTTTTATTAATTTTGTTTCTACTCTTAAATTAATTTGTTTACTTTATATGGATAATGATGCATGCAAATGGTACTACATTCTATAAGTACAAGAGTTGATGGTAAAGTCGGTCTGCTGCTCTTCTAATGAAACAAGACGTTACGTTGATTACTTACCATGAGCCGGCCACCGCTGTCAGCTTTTAGTCCTCTCACTTGTAAGTAAATGATAATCCTTATACATAGCCTTTGAGGTAGGTCCAGGGATTGTCCCCATTTCACAGATGAGGAGCTGCGGTCCAGAGCAGGTGACTCACACGGCTGGAAAGTGGCCGATATAGGCCCCAGACCCTGGTGGAGAGACTCCATGCTGTGTCCTGATCAGCAGACTGCATGCACTGGAGGCTCTCAGTGAATCCTTGCAGCCTCAGGCCCTGGGTCAGATCCAGGGGCAGAGTGTCCCTGGGGAAGCCACTTGCTTCTGGGTTTTGCCCCCCAAAACAAAGCACCTCAGAGAGTTCAAGGCATCCTGCTATCCCAAGAATTTGGAAGCCTGGGATGTCCTGGGCAAAAATCCAGCCCCAGCCAGCCAGCCTTGGTAGGCAAGCAGTCCGTCTGAGCCAGGGGCCCTGACCTCTGTGGCTGGTATTCCACCCGTGTCTCCTGGGAGCTGGAGGGACTGAGGCCTGGGCTCAAAGGCAGATGGAAGGAGAAGTAGCAGGATCAGCCATCATTTACCGAGTACTAGCTCCAGCTGTGTAAACATTATCTCTGGAATCCCCCAGCCTTGGACTCCGAGGTAAGGATTTGAGAACGAATCCTTTATTTGGGAGGTGGTCCCTGGTTAGCGGCAGCAAAGAGCTTTATCACCAAGCAAGTTCATGGGCAAGCGGAGCGCCTCCTGGCTGGGGAGTTCTGGGGGCCGGTGCTGAGCACAAGTGTGTGTCCTCTGCTCCCCATCCTGGGGCAAGGGAGCTAGGCTCTTCCATACTCCTGCCAGGTGCCAGTGGAGCCCAGAGCCAGAGCTGCAGGCAGAGGTTTGGCTGACGGGCTGTGGGCAGGGCAGCACCCAGGCATTATCTGATTAATTCTTACCACAACCCAAACTCCAACTAAAGGAAAGGACACGTGAATTTTAGGTAGCAAGTGATTTTATTTTATTTTTTAAGGTTATTTATTTGAGAGAGAAAGCGCGCAGAGTGTTCGAGAGCACAAGTGGAGGGGGAGGGACAGAAGGGGCAGGAGAAGCAGGCTCCCCGCTGAGCAGGGAACCCGATGCTGGGCTCAATCCCAGGATCATGACCTGAGCCAAAAGCAGATGCTTAACCAACTGAGCCACCCAGGCGCCCCTAGGTAGCAAGTGATTTTTAAAAAGTGTCTTTAAGGGAAAGAGTCTGAATTAACCCACGTAACTAAAAAGTTTAGGTGGTGGGATCTTAGGCACAGCTGGATCCAGTGATTAACATCAGCAGTCTTCCTCTGCCCATCTCCCACTCCGGCAGTCTTTGTACCCTTTGTTCTTAAGCGGGTTCTTGGGGGTGGTGGAACAGGCACCCGTGGCCCTGGGCTTGCAGCCCCCAGCCCAGCCGCCCGGGAGAAAGCAAGCCTGACCACCTGCTGTAAGTCCTGCCCGTGCACCTACTAGCTCTATGAGCTCAGGCAAGTTACTTAACAAATGATGGGCCTCATTTGTCCATCTGCCCAGCAGGGATAAGAATGATACCCTCATCTGAGGGGTACTATCAGGATAAAAGGGCTGGAGAGAGGATCACCTGGCTCAGAGCCGGTGCTCAGCTGGGTCAGCTGGCACCGTCTCCACCAATTCCAGCAAAGCCTCAGAGCTGCTGTTATTTCCGGCTTAAGTCAGGGGTGCTTCCGGGAAGGAGACACGGGTGCTGTTATCAGAGACAGCAGGCGCCAGGTAGCAAACTCCAGGAGATCCCTGTGGATACTGCTGTCCCCTTCTCCCATTTCACAGATGAGGAAACCAGGGTTGAGGACATGGAAGTTACTCGCCAAGAGTTAACAGGCAGGACGGCGAAGCCAGGATTCACACCCAGGCTCCAAGGCCCACACTCTGGGGCACCAGGCCTGGCTGCTTCCCCCCGGGGCTGGCTGGTCACAGAGGCGGCTTTGGAGGCACTGGGGCGGGGGTGCTGGCCCTGACAAGCCTGGTGGTGACGCGGGCAGTGTTACGGCGTGGGTTTTCAGTCCAGTATGGGGTGAGGTGGGGTGGGGTGGGGGGATTGGGGGAGCCGTTGGGGCCGGCAGTGAGCATCCTGAGGATGTGGCCTGGCCCACAGGCAGGACCAGCCGGGGAGGCTGGTCCACAGGGTCCTGGCCTGGGGCTGCAGTCAGGGAATGCCCCAGTCCAGCCCAGTCCAGTCCTGGATGCTGTTCCAGGCAAGGCAACAGGTCATTTGCTGTCTCCTTTGACCTCACCTGCTCTGGGCCTCAGCTTCTCATCTGTGACATGGGGACAATCCCTGGACCTACCTCAAAGGCTATGTATAAGAATTATCATGGAGCACCCACCATGTGCCGGCCCTGGTCCAGGCCCTGGTGATCCAGTGAGCAACACACTGTTCCTCGTCTCTTGGTGTTTATATTTCAGTGGGCAGGGATAGATAACAAATATGAAGATGGGGTGGTGACAGCTACCCCCAAGACAGCAACGGGGTACTGGCTGGGCAGTGTGCTTAGAGGAGGCCTCCCTGAGGAGGGGCGACGTGAGCTCAGACGCGGTGAAGTCAAAGGTCCCCTTTGCAGAGGGAAGGGCCTGTGCAAAGGCCCTGAGGTAGGAAAGAGCTGCTCAGTTGGCTCAAGAATCAGAAAGAAGGCTGGAGGCCAGCGCATAGCCACTGAGGGGAGGGCAGCTGAGGTGGGGTCACAGAGGTGAGCAGAGGTTGCCATGACCTGCTTTACATTGGATCAAGGTCCCTCTGGCTGCCACGTGGAAATGTGGCCTGTTGGGAGCCATGGTGGATGTGGGGTGACCAGGGAAGAGCCCGCTGCAGGATGCAGAAGGTGGTGACTCGGTCTCTGAGTTTTACCAGTGGCTGGATTCCTGATAGCAATCAGGCTTGGTGATGAGACTAGTTGTGACTTATCCTGAACAGCCAGGGGCAAGAAGCTGGGCAGTGGGGAGCTCACCATGATAGGGCAGGAGAGCCAAAGAGACCCAGCAGTGACAGGGGATCGCTGGCTTGTTACTTGTCTGGGGCAGGCCCTGAATCTGTGCCACTAGTGAAGGAGACCCAAGCAGGCCAGGTGCCTGGAGCTGGGGTCTGTGTCTGGACAGGTCATGTTCAGTGCTCAGCCCACTGCAGGGAGAGTGGGATCTGATCTGTGTCCTGCTGCAGCGGGGAGTGACCTGGACATGCAACCAGACAGACAGAGCCTGCGGTTGGTGGAGTTGTCTGCATCCCACCAACATGAAAAGCCAAAATCCGGTAGATAGAGCTAGGACCAAACTGGTTCTTGGAACTTGTTGGCAAAAGCCAGAGCCTGGAAAGTCACCCGCATGGAGCCCAAGGAAGGTAGACGTAGGAAGGGAATCGCTGTGGAAGTGGTATGTTGACAAGGGCATGTCAAGGTCACAGCAGCTGATAGGGTTCGAGATGTCATGTATGTAAATAGGTAATTCGAGATATAGTCTATGGGGTAAAGAGTAAGTTATAAGATGTCAGAAAAACCTGGTGAATTTTGGATCCGTCCACTTTGGTCGGAAGAAGCCAGAAGGAGAGAGAGAGAGAAGGGGCCAGAGGACAAGATGAAGGTCGGGTCAACTCTCAGAGCCCCAACAGCAAGTGGAGAGTGCAGTGGCAATCCCGGGTGGTGGTGTTTCTTCAACACCCAAACCAGCTCCACTAACCACTGCTCGGTATATACTGCTGGTGTTCACTCTTCATGAAAAAATTAAAAAGGGTTTCCAGAAAGTTCCTCCAAAATGAGTTATTGAAAGAAATGAAACCCAGAGTAGCGTGCCACTGTGCAGGAAGCCTTCCAGAGCCCCTGGTAGCGTGGGAGCAGGACTGTGGTGATCAAGCAACCTTCCCAGCCATCCCACTGGGCTCACTGGGACTTCCCTCCTTCATGTGCATGCCACGATCACCAGTTTCCATGTCTGGGTAATAAAATGAAGAGCCCGCACTGAGCCAAAAAAGCTGTTTTATACCACACATGTAATCTTGCATTTAATCATCTAAACCACTCCATGCACTAGACACTGCTATTAGCAACAACCATTATACCGAGGAAACCAAGGCACAGAGAGGTTGAGGAATCTCTCCAAAGTCACAAAGCCAGTGAGTGGTGAAAGCAATGTTTGAAAACCTGACTACAGAGTCTGTTTTCTTAACCACCCCACTGCATGCGTCATCCCTCATGTGCCAACTAAAATGCTATTTGCTTACTACATATGCACATCAGCCCGGTCCTAACCAAAAACATGCCTAAAAATCAGAGTTGAGTCACTTGCAGTATTTTTTCTAATGCTCATTGGTGTAAATATATAACTGTTAATATTTTAAAAGTTAAGCCATGTATCAACTAAAATTGTTTTGAATACTGTATTAGTTTCCTAAGGCTGCTATAACAAAGTACCACAATCTGATTGGGTCAAACAACAGAAATTTATTGCCTCACAGTTCTGGAAGCTAGAAGTCCAAGACCAAGGTTTCATGTTCCTTCTGAAGGCTCTAGAGAAGTATTTGTACCAGGCTTCTCTCCCAGCTTCTGGTAGTTCCTTGACTTGTGGCAACTGACCCCAACCTTCACATGGCGCTCTCCTATCTGCACATCTGTCTGTGTGTCCATATTTCTCCTTTGTATAAGGACACCCTATTAGATGTCATATTAGATGAAGGCCCACCCTAATGACCTCATTTTAACCCTATCATCTGTAAATACCCTATTTCTAAATATGTGTACACTGACAGAGCCTAGGGGTTAGGGACTTCAGCTTCTTTTGTGGGTCACAATTCAATCCATAACACATACCTTCGCAGACATTTTGCAAAGTTGAGCTTAATTTATAATCAGCCATTCTCCAGAAAGTTCTGGCATGTTCTAACAAATTACATGCAGCATGTGGTACGAGACTGACAAATACATGAGGAAATGAGAGTGAAGAGAAGATGAGAGGAGAAAAAAATAGGAGGAAGCCAGGGGGTGAACAAACGGGTACATGGGGGGTTCAGTAGTGACTCTGAGCTTCCTGGCCCCCGTGGCAAGGGAGCATGCATTCATATAAAAATAAATGCATGTCACTGGGTCCCTCTGATAAAAATCAGATTGCCAGCTATCCCTGGTTCTTGGTTCTTAGAGAAATTTGTCCCATTGGCTCCCCTCAAGAGGACACCATCTGAGGTCCTGGAATCTTCATTTTGAACAGTTTGTATTGCTCTCAAATAATCTTGGCCCCTACATAAGCTAAATTTGAAGAAAGTTGAAAACCATGGCATTGTCACCACCCTCCTACTGGGACTATGGTGGAGCCACTTTTCACACAGGGATTAGGTTCCAAAGGTCAGAAAAAGTGCAGGCAGTGGCCAAAGAAGCCCTTGGAAATCCCTCAAACTGATGACGAAGGGCAGCATATATGTGTAGATATGGCTCTGCATAGACCACCCCATACAGACCTATCATCTTTAGTAAGCCCCAGAGCATCGTCTCTCCTCCAGGGCAGGAACAATCCCAGCTTCTTGGCCAAGCACCAGATGAAGCAGGTGGCTTCGTTTTGGGTCTGGGCTGCAATGAAAATGTGTGTTTTTAGACACTGGCATTATGCTAAGGGCACTGGATGTTCACACCCCCAGAGGCATGAGGAACCTGACACTTCCCGAGAAGACAGTGGAATCAAATCAGCTCACCCTTTCCAGGCAAAATCTGGGCTGCTTACATGCTTTATATTTGTAGGGGGCTGTCTTTTGGGCGGCATGCACAAATGAGCCTCTTTATATCTTCCTGGTGAATGGAACCTTTTATCACTACCTTGTCTCCTGTTCAGTCTAGTGATACTCTCTTTGCCCTAAAGCCCACCAGCTTTTTTTTCTGGTCAATGTTTACATGGTGTGTCTTCTTTTGTCCTTTTGCTTTCAAACTTTCTCCTTCCTTACGTTGAGGTTTGTCTCTCGCAAGCAGCATGTAATTGGATTTTATTTTTATCCTCTAACAGTCTACGTGTTTTAATGGGCACATTTAGTCCATTTACATTTAATGTAATTGCTGATATACTTGAGTTTAAATCTACTATTGTGTTGTTTGCTTTTTATTGGTTCTGCCTGTTTTATGTTCCTCTTTCTCTCCTTTCTTGCCCTCTTTTGAACTGATTACGTTCATTGTTCCTCTTTTCCCTCTCTATTAGCTTGTTAACTATACATCCTTTTATTATTCTTTCAGTCATTACCCGAGATTGCAACACTCATTCTTGACTTATTTGAGTCTACTTTAAATTAGCAAGTTTACCACTTCCCATTCAGTGGAAGGACCTTACAAATCCATAACTCCATTTACTCCCCTCCTGACTTAAATGGTATTATTGTCATACTTTTTAATTCTCCCTAGATCTAGAGGACAGCATTGTCATTATTATGATTGCTATTATTTTTAATTTTGCACAGTAGTAATTCAGACCGCCCATATCGTTAACCTTTTTGTGCTCTTCACTCCTGGTGCTTTCCAGGTCACCCTGACTCTCAGGCTGTGGCCCCAAGTCTGTCACCAGCTTTGCTCAGCCTCCCAGCTTTGCAGCAGCTCAGATCAGAGTCAACAGCTCCTTGAGAGAAAACATTTTCCAGGTGCTGGGTTCACCTTTCTGGGTTTCCTTCTCCTGCCTGCTTTTGACCCTGTAAATCCTTCACAGCCCTGTTCACTTTCCATGTCTTCAAACAAATTTCTTTTTTCAAATGGATTTGTATAGTTTTTGGTCCAGGTTTTCTAGTTGTGCTCCAAAGAAGAGTTGGTCTGTATTAACATTACTAGAAGTACAACCTATTGCCTGCACTCTTTAAAGAGTTACTTCTTCCCTTGCTCTTCTTTCGTTGGCCAAGGTCATAAAATTGAATTTGTGTCAATTAAAAGTGCATATGATGCATGAGAGAGTAATTCCTCTCTGTCACTGTAACTGTCCTGGTTCTAATGAAGGGGTCGTATGTCCTGAATTGCTCTAGTCTCTACCCATGAGTTTTCCACAAGACTTCCGGAGACCTATTGTCTTCTTGAGGGTGAAAGAACATCAGTCTTTAATGCAGAAAGTTTACTGTCCAAGTTGTCAGAGTGCTCTAGGGAAGTGATATATCTGCACCACTTTTCTCAGACAAGCTGCCAACCATAGAAATAAAGTAACACCCCTCAGCATGATTGAATTAGAGGACCCTGACAGCCTGCACTTAGCATTTCTGTCAGGTACCAGCTGCAGAAAGTCCATTCTGCCCAAGTCCAGAGTCTTATAACATAGTTAGTCAGTGTTCATTATTAATAGCAAGTGACAGAAATCCAAACTGGCTGAAGCAACAAAGGAAAACATATTGCTCCCAGACCCGAGAAGTCCAGGACTATAGATTTGGTCTCAGGCATGGTGGGATCTAGGTGCCCAGATGATATCACCAGTTTCTTCATCACTTAGCTCTAGTCTTCTCTAGTCCAACAGGTCTCAAACTTGAATGTGCATCAGAATTGTTTGCAAAGCAAATGAAAACACAGATTTTTGGCCACAGCCCCAGTTCCTAATTCAGTGCATCTAGAATGGAGCCTAAGTATTTTAATCTCCTAACAAGTTCCGATGATGCCGATGTTTCCGGTCCAGGGACCACACGTTGAGAACCACATCTCTAGCCCCAGGCATGGCTCACAGATGGCCCCCACGGGCTCTAGGCTCTCTTACTGGCTTAGCAACCCTAGGGAAAGGGACTGCTCCTTTCCTAATAATTCCAGCAGAGCCCAAGAACCAGCTCTCGCCTGAACGGATCTCTAATCTCCATGGTCAGGGAGAGGCAGTTCTCTCCTTGCCCCAGGCTGGGCCGGGAGTGGGGTCAGATCTGTCCAAACTCTAGCCTGAGAAGAGTGGGGAAGGGCCAGTGCCCCGAAGGAAAACATGGGTGCTGTGCAGGTGGACGCTGCTATGGGGAAGTCAGAAGCAACTGTTATTCATCTCATAAATTAAGCAGGCTGGACACGTTGCTACAGATTCTCCAGAGACAGGGTATGGACCAGAGGACCATCCTATGCAAGAGGGAGGAGTGGAGCCATTTAGTCAGGGTGCCGTGGGAAGCCCTGATTGCCTTCCTTGAAAATCATATGCATTCCCGGGCTGAAGAACCAGCAGCAAAAGGATGAGTATTAGAGTTATAGACAGCACCTGCCTACCGAGAGACCCAGAGAAGCTCTCGAGATGAGAAAACACAGGCCTTGTTGAGCCGTGTGTATCAGCTATTTACAGCTGCTTAACAAGCTGCCCCAAAATGCAGTGGCTTGAAACAGCAACCCTTTTACTTGCACTCAGGAGTCCGCAGGTGGGCTGGGTGGCTCCACCGTGAGCTGGCCTGGGTGGTCTCAGACGGCCAGTCACTCACATGACTGGCAGGCCACTTGGCCCTGGGATCTCGGCTGGGATGACCATCTCTGTTCCACATGGTCTCACTAGCCAGCACGTGGTGGTCTCGGGGTAGCAAGAGAGGACACACCCCAATGTGTAAGTGCTTTTTAAAAGACTCTGCTTGGTCATGCTCGTCCGATGACCTTTTGGCCAGAGAAAGGCACCAGGCCACACCCAGCTAGAGAAACAGACTCCACCCCTTGCATCACAGTGCAGAAGCAGCAAACCTCAAGGTGGGAGGGGAGGAATGAGTGGACACTTGTCATGGTCTCTTACACCATGGGGAGCATGTGGCCTGATGAGGCTGCACTGTGGTGAAATGCATGGATGTCTGGAGTACTCGGGTAGACCATTGTCCCGGGCGCAGCCCCCTGCCTGCCCACCTGCCGGTTGGATGTTAGAGGTGAGTGTGGGCGTCTCAGGACAAAACAGGGCTAAGGCGGCTGTTTCCCTGGGCCTTTTGCTGCACAGATTAGTGCACAGTTTCCAGACTGATGGGCACCCGACCACAGCAAGTGGGGGTGCGCTGTGGAACCCGGAGGGCTTATAACCCATCTGACAGGGGCACCGCTACCCAGCTCCAGCCTATGATTGCCACATGGGAATGCCAGTCAGGGGTTACCAGATTGTATGATTTTTCAGGAGACGCCAGGAATTCCAATTTTCAGGTGGATTTCCTTTAAAAAAAAAAAAGAGCTTGGTAGCTATTTGCAATTTGAAAAAAATGTTAAAGTCACACAACACACATCTGCAGCTGGATTTGGCCTGTGGGCCGCTGGCTTATGATCTTCACCATAAACCCATAAACCCATGTTGTTCTCAGATGTAATATCTGCCCTTTCAGTGGATTCCCAGGTGACCTCAGAGGCCGTACACGTGTGGTAAGGGGTAATTTTGCTGAGACTCTGAATGTGAGTTTTTTCAAGTCCCAGCTAGCAGGTGGGAACAAGTCACCTAGCCGGTGAGCCGACCGGCAGCCCCACACCTTCCTCTCCTGTCTTCTCCTGTGACGTGTGTCATATCCACGGCAAATCTCCCATGTTGATATGCTCTTTGTTTCTCTGGGAGAGAGAGCCAAGGCAAGTTTTGGCAAGGCAAAGAGCAAGTGAAGTTAACAGAAGAGGGATGGTTTTCTACCAGAAAAGAGCAGTGTGGGATAAATTAAAATGTGCAGTTTGGTTCTTGCTGGTGGCACAAATTTATTGTGCGAATAAATCTGCCATTCTCTAAGTGTATGACAAAAATAAATCCACCCTCATGTGGTGGTCAAGCTGGTGCAAAACGGGCTCGCCCAAGTGAGCAATGAGAGCATCAAAACGAGTTAAAAGGTGGCTGCCTCATGTGTTGTGAGGAAATGCACAATAAACACAAGCTGGTCAGCAGAAATGTGGTTCAGGAGGATGCAGGTACTGTGTGCCGACGTTTCTGGGAAGCTACGGGTGGGGAAGGCTCTGGTAATGGAGCTGTGGGGTTGACCTTCAGTCAGAGAAAGGGTGATTTAATTTTTAAAAGCATCTTCTTAGCATAATATGACTCAAAGGGCACAGGCAACTCACAATGATCACGCTGCCGGGGGGGGCATTCCCTCCCAAGGGAAAGATGCTTCAGGCAGAAGTTTCTGCAGACAGAACTGGACCCCACTGAAAGAAAAAACCTTACTCAGTATCCTTTTCAAAGAAGAGGTGACCCTAGAGTTGCAGCGACCAAGGACAGATGGTTGTCTCAGGTGCCCTGTTGCACCCCAGCCCCAGACCACTGAGGCACCAGAGAGCAGGTCATTTGCCCACAGAAAGATGGTAAAAAAGGCAGGGGTCGCCACCCAGCTCTTTTTAGAGTGACTCTATACATGCTCCATGTGGGAAATGGAGAAGGAGCTCATGAATTGCGGGTTCTGCTGGTCCTGGCGCTGCCTGAGCCTTCCATCAACACGGGGTTTGCGCCCCTTCCCACATCGGAGCATGAGCACATGTGTTTAGCTTAACACATGACCTCAGTCCCATATTTATAGAATCACCTATAGGATCAGAAGGGGCCTTGAATTTTTCAGCTCTGCTTTCCTGCAGATGGTGGAGGAAACAGTATGCGTTAGTGAAATTCACAAAACCCAAGATTGACAAGGTTTGGGGTGAAAATCATTTTCCGTACATCCCTTGGACAGAAATCATCATGCCAGGTGCCAGGGTAGTAGCATGAGGCCTGTTGGGCTGATGTGGCCTTGAGACCACACGAGAATGGAGCCCGAGACCTCTCCACCCTCCTGCCCACTCCAGCCTGCCTTGCCATTCTTCATCTGCCAAGCCCCACCCACCTCAGGGCCTTGGCATCTGCTGTTCCCTTGGCCTGGAACAGCCTCCCCATGTGGGTATACACAGGGCTCACTGCCTTCAGGTCTCCACTCAGATGTCACCTTCCCTAACCAAGTGTCTCAAAGAGTGTCCCTTTCCCTGGGTCATCTCTGGCCTTTACCCTGCTTTGTTTCTTGTAGCGCTTGTCTCCACCTGCCGGTAGATCCAGTGTGCACCTGCCTGATCCGCGTCTATCTCTGCCCCATGACTGTGAGGTCTGTGAGGCAGGGGGGCGTGCCATTCCACAGCCTAGTGAAGGTTGAGAGCCTGTGTCATTAGTACCTTTGCCTTGCTGGGAACCCATTTCTGCCTCAGCCACCCTTGGGGAGAGGGTGTGGATTTTTCTGTTCCAGCTTCGGTGTAGCTCAAGACCAGGTCCTTTAGCTTCTTTTCACTCCTCCTCCCTGTCCCTGTCCCCCCAGCCACTCCCAGGACCTGAGCCCATTATGGCCCTCTGCATCCCTTTTACTCACCCGCATTTCCACACCACTAAGGATCCCTGCCCTCATCAGCCTGTTAAGCTGAGCTGCTTCCAATCCTCCTTTCTGCTCTGTGTTTGGGTATTTGTTTTACCTTCTCATTCCCTCTGCCCTCCCCCTGCCCCGTTGCAGAGCAGACCAAGTCCCTGATAAGAAGGGCCAACAAGGAAGACTATAAAATGGCCTTGACTGGGAATGAGCAGAATCCTGGGTCACTTTTCCAGCAGCTCCTTACCTTTCTGTCCCTAGGAGCAGCACTGGGGCAATGACAAGAGACAGTACATAACCCACTTGCCAGCCATCCGCAGGCATGCAAGGTTCCTTTGGGTGCCTTGACCCTCCTGGGAGAGTGGCTTGGACTTGTCGTGGCCTTGGGGGAGGCTGGCCCTTCGGGCTCTCTTAGCCTTTGTAAGGTTTCTTAAAAAACCAGAATATGTCCATGAAAAATTAAAATTCAGGGAATTTCACATAGATTTCAGATTCTAGCTTTTCTTGGGGAAAAAAAATGACAATACTAAGAATGTAGCCCTATATGGCAGGTGTTGGCTGGAGCTGGGCTGGGGCCCCTGGCCCGGGGCATTCAGATTCACAGCCACTCCCTGGGTGCCTGGGAGAAACTGATATCCCCTCATTTTAGTTTAGTTTTCCCATAAAAAAACCCATGGTTTCCCATCAGTCCAGTGCCTGGCATACAGAAGCCAACCTGGTGGAGCTGCTGTGTTTCCTTTCCTCTCCTCCCAATGCCATTCAGGATGTTGCTGCTAGAACAGTCCTTCAGATGCAACACTCTAACCAACATAGTGGAAGGGTCAAGTGCTGCCAGGAATCTCCAGTACTCAACTTGGATGGATGGACTCAAGTACTCAGTATTCAAAGGATGCTATTGTATAGATCCTAAGAGGCCACCTGTGAATTCCCAGTTTGTTAGAGGCCAGCTTCAAATGACGATCTTTGACATTACTGCTACATGATACAATCCAGTTGCTTCTGCTGAATTCACATCTCCGGAGCAGACCTTCTCCCAAACTCAAGACTCAAGTGTGTACGTGCAACTCAATGGCTGCACTGGGATGCCCAAATCACATCTTGGACCCAGTCTGTCTGAACTTGAGCCCCTGCTCTCTGCTCCCAAACCTGCACCACCCACAGCCCTCAAAGCTCAACCCATCCTCTCTCCCAGCCACATCCACGTTGTCAGGACGCCCCACGGGCCCTGTCTGCAGCTAGAAACTTCTAGAAACCTAGTCTCCTGGCTCTTACCTCCACCTCCCTTCATTCGGTCCCCGACTCAGCACCTAAGTCAGGTCAAGTCCTCCCCTGCTCTAGAGCCTACAGTGGCTCCCCATTTCACTCAGAGTAATGGCCTCGTGGTGACCACCACGGCTCTGAGTGACCTGGCCCTCCCCCAACCCCCATACTCAAGCCCCCTCAGCCTGTGTGCCCTGCTGCCTGCAGCACCTGGCTCTTCTGTGAACACACCACCCACGGGTCTCACCACGCCGGTGCCCGGAACATAGCATCACCCTGGAGCTCCACACTTGCCTGTTCTGCTCTTGCCTGTTCTTCCAGAACATGTTCTGACATCTAACACTCTATTTTGTTTATTATTCCCCTGGCTGCTTGTCCTGCTTTACAAGGGTGGGGTTCTCAATCTCTCTCGTCACTGCTGGGTCCCCAGTGCCGAGGACAGAACCTGGCACGGTGGCACTCCAGAAATATTTGCCGAGGGGATGAAAGTCAATAGGTAAAAGCCTCTTTAAGCATTCCAATAGAAACATTTCGAGCAGTTCTATTTTTAAATGGAGTATTTTTTGGGCGCCTGGGTGGCTCAGTTGGTTAAGCGACTGCCTTCGGCTCAGGTCATGATCTTGGAGTCCCGGGATCGAGTCCCGCATCGTCTCCCTCTGACCCTCCCCCCCTCATGTACTCTCTCTCTCTCTCTCTCATTCTCTCGCAAAATAAATAATAAATCTTTAAAAAAAATGGAGTTTTTTTTTCTAATATTGAAAGAATCCACACATAAGTAATTGAGAGGGTGTTACAGTGACCCCCCTGTGTCCATCACCTGGCCTTGGCAATCGTGAATTGATGGCCAATGTTGTTTCATCTACATCCCCACCCACTGCCCAGATGATTAGGAAGCAAATTCAAGGCATCACTTCGTTTTATCTGCAGATAGTTTAGTATGCTTTTCTTTTTCTGCTGCATAGCCCTCTGTTGGGTGAGCGTACCGTAATTTATTTTATTCAGCCAGTCTTACTGGGTTCTGTTATAAAACCAATTGTCCTTTCCTTGGAACTTCTGGAATCGACCGCAGCATTGCAATGCTTTTTTCTTAAACTGAGGTGTAAAGTCTTTGCAATTCTTCTTACCTGTGGAAAAACAAAACAAAATAAAGTAAAATATTCCCAAGCACCCATCTGTCTCCATGATAGCATATATTATTCCGCTTAGGTACTTTGTTAGAGTGTTAATTGTTTACAACTTTTTATTCAGATACGATTTCAAATTTAAAGTTGCAAGAATAGTACAAATGATCCTCCATATACCCTCCAGCCCCACTTACTGGCTGTTAACATTTTGTCCCAGTTGATTGAGTGACTGATTGATTTTTTTTTTTTTTAAAGTAAGCTTCAGGCCCAATGTGGAGCTTGAACTCATGATGCCAAGATCAAGAATCACATGCTCAACCGACTGAGACAGCCAGGCGCCCCTTGTTCCCACTGATTTATATTTGTACTCTGTGTGTGTGTGTGTTTTACTCATTTGAAATTAAGTTGCAGACATCAACTTTACCTTTACCCCTGAACACTGCAGTGTGTATCTCCTAAGAGTGGGGCATTCATTTTCCATTAGCACAGCACACTTAGGAAATTCAGGAGCATTCGCATTACTACAATACTATTATCTACACCACACACTATATGGGGGTTTCTGCACTTGCCGCAGTAACGTCCTGCACTCCAGTGTCCCCCCGCCCAGGATCCAGTGCCAGGACCGACGCTGCATTCTGTTGCCATGTCTGCCTAGTGTCCTTTAATTTGGAATCCCTCTCCAGGCTTTTTTTTTTTTTTTCTTTGTTTTGCATGACCTTGACATTTTTGGAGAGTACAGGCCAGTTGTTTTATAGAATGTTCCTCAATTCGGGGCCAATAGATTTTGAGCTGCAATCCAAGAACGCGATCTAAAGGCACACCCCTTGTTTCCCGCCCGCAGGACCCGGAAGCCGCCGAGAGAGACCCCTCTCAGCCACCCGAAAACCCGTGCACGAGGCTGAGGACCGAGAGGAAGATGCCTCAGCCGTGCTCAGGGCCATCCAGGTGGAGAACGAAGCCCTGCAGAGGGTGCTCCTCAGCAGAAAGGCTGAGCCCCCCACCAGCCCACTGCAGGTGCGTTCAGGGGCAGAGGGGAGGGACAAGAGAGGAGGCTCCTCTGGGACCCGGTGGTTTGTCTGAGCAGCACTTGCAAAGAGAGATGTTATGTAGGCATCCCTGAACTCAATAGCTGCACGTCCAGTGCTTGATGCACAATTGCTCCCTGACCTGCCAAAGTTCCCCGTTTCCTTCCCCTTCTTCTTTGTTTACTTCTGAAAGCCTAAGGTGGATGCCAGTTTGCCTCCAACCCTTGCTGATCTCCCTGCAGGCCCTGGATACCTTAGACCAGGGGCTGCAAACTGGTGGTTCAGAGAAAGAATGGAGTAGACCACAGCCCTGGCTGCTCTGGAAAGACCTCATCCCCCAGAGCACGAGTCCCTCGGGCCTCCGCAGCCCTTAGCGGTCCCTGTTGTCCTGTCCCTGCCCCACTGCACCTGTTCCGGAAACTTCACTGGCCTGGCAGGTGTTTGAGTTTGTGTCCACCGCCTTCAGCTTTGCTCAAGAAGCAGGAGGATACGTGGCAGGGTGGAGAAGAGACCCTTCGGGAGCTGGAGGGTGGATATGCCTCAGGGTACACATCCCACACCACCACCCGCTCCCCGGCCTCTAGCACAGGCTGCCCTTTGGGGCATTCATCGAGCGGTACCTGTTGTCTGTCTTCTTGGAGCTCAGTCCTTTGCCCCTGACGTTTGTGTCTATGGGATCTCATGATGGGGCCTGCGCCTCTGCGCCCTCATCTGCCCGTGCAGAGTATATAGTGGATGGTTTTATTCTGACCTCAGATCATGTGATTTCATCATTCTAGGACGTGGAGGAACCAGCAGCAAAATTGTGGACCAGTCTACTGAAGCGGAAGGAAGGGAGCCCTGAGGTTGGTGAAGGCTTGAGCAGAACAACAAAGCCCTGTATCCACTATCCCCAAACGGCACCTAGGAGCCTCCAGAGGGCTTCCCCCCTGTGATCCCTGAGCACGGTGTCATTCTGCCCATTTCACGGATGGGGAAACCCGAGTTGGAGTAATTTGCCTAAGGTTCTGAGTGGAAGCCAGAACTCACCTAGGCCTGGGGACTCCATTCCCTGTTACGTTTCTATTTCCTGATAAGGCAGCACAAAAACAGGTCTTAGGATCCTGAATAAATAAATTATGACCTACCTAGGTCAGTTAGGCCTCTCTCAGCAAAGACAGCCCCAACGAGTTCAGACGTGAACGAATACAACGCCCAGAAACGTCTTTGTTAGATTGTACATAGGTCTGGGTCATGTGCTCAGAATACAGAGGTGGCTAAGTCAGATCAGATTAGCCCCTGGCCTCAGGGAGCTTGCAAACGACAAGCAAATAAAGCCATAAATACAGCAGGTGACTTCAGAGAGAGATGACAGTAAAAGATTGTAGTTGGTGGCTATTCTCTAAAAGAGTGGTCCGAGGAAGCCCCTTGGAGGGTCCCATTTGAGCCGAGCCCTGTGTCTTAGGGAACCAGCCAGCAACACGGAACAGCAGGTAGAAGGGACAGGGGAGTGCTGTGAAGTGGGAGCGAGCCCAGCCTGATCCAGGAGCGGAAAGAAGCCTGACTGGTGGTGGGGATGGGGGGCACCAAAGGGTAGGGGACAGACAGTGGGGAAGGGAGAGGAGGCGGGGAAGGGAGGAGAGAGTGCCCCAGAGCACCGTCATGGTTTCCTTTGTCCCACCTGCTTGTTCTGTTCTTTCTGTCGCCAGCTGACATTTCTGATCGGTCTGTGGTACTGCCCACCGCATAGGCACGCTTTCCGGATGACCTGACCCCAGACCCGCAGAGCTTCCAATGACTAAAATCATTTGCAGATAGAGGGCAGAGCACATTTCTAGTTTAGATGATAAATGTCAAAGGAGGAGGATTAAAAATGAAAGGGCCCTAAGGATGTCACTGGAATCCTTCCATGGAGTCTGGTTACTTTGTAGCAGAGCAGGGGTGTGACCAAGAAGGGGAGAGGTTTTGATGAGAGAAATTTTTCAGTAGCTGATTGAAGAGATCGATTGCTGGCACCCCCCGGATCATAAGAAACAGAGATATCTGTCCCTTTGCAGAGATCGTGGTGGGGGATCCTGGATCTCATCAGCCTCTCTGTCCCTCTTCCTCCTTAATAAGCGTTTCCATCCTCCACAGCTTCCTACCGCCGCCGCGGCCACCAGCACAACCAGCATGGCCAGCCCGCAGGAGCCGTCCGGGGCAGCAGGGGGAGCTCGAGCCGTCAGTGAAGCCATTGACAGAATTGGCCTTTTGGGGAGCAGGTACCTACCGAGGCGGCTTCAACACAAAACCAGAACCCCATAGCAATGCAGCCATGAGGATCTTGTTAACCGAGGCTTCTCTTTGCTCCTCCTATGTTATCCCAGGCCGCGTAAAGCTACTCCCTTAGCCCATACCCTCCCAACCCCTCCGGCCCTAAAGCGCCAAACTGACTCGATGTCTTTCCAGCTGATGTGTCTTTGCTGGTTCGGTTCCGTCCACCCTGTGTAAGACTTCATCGCGCCCCCCCACAGGGGCTTCCACCAGAGGACCCCGTGCAGCAGACAGTGGTGAACTCGCTGTCGGCGGTGGTTGTGGGGGGGTCGTGGAGAGGGGGAGAGTGGCCCAAAGCGGTGTCCTTTCCACCTCTGTTTTCTGCTAAGTTTGTTCAAATGCAGCTTTCGGTTCCATTAACGTGTGGGAGCAGCTACCGGAACTGTCAGGTCTTCTCTTCGAAACAAAGTCTCCCCTCTAGTCTTGAGGCAAAGTTGATCTTCGGAAAGATGCACCAGGTGGAGCCGATAGTTATAAGCATGTGTTGGCACCCATGTGCTGGGCACCGTGGTGTCTGCAGGGCGAGAGGGCATGCCAGGCACTGAGCGGAGGCCCTGGCCTGGGACCACGCGCTTTTTCAGTGCTAGGCATCCCTCTAAGAGTCTGCAGACCCCAGACTGGAAACCAGGGCTGTGTACCCCGGCGGCCATGAGTAAGAACCCACAGGTTCCTCTACACGGGAAAGGCCTGGTGCCTGAGGATATCTTACATCTGATACGGTTCTGTTTACAGGCAGCACACACATCACCCAATGCTTCTTTCTTCATCCTCAAGATCCTTGGTGCTCTGGGGTCTTGAGGGTACTCTGCCTTAAACAGCACATGTGGGGTGCGTTTGCAAACCCCAGAAACAGGAGGCATGAAGTAGGTCCCTAGGCCAGGAGTAGCAGAGGTGTTTAGCAAAGGGCCGGATAGCGAATACTTCAGGCTTTTCACTTTACTTGTTGGTTGGTTGGTTTTAACAACCCTTCGAAAGGTAGAAGCCATTCTCAGCTTGCAGGCTCTGGCAGGCCGTACTCTGCCACCCTCTTCACCAGCTCAGCCATCTCACCAGTCTGCCGCCAGCTTGCCCCAAACAGTTTCCTCCACTTGGCTCCTCTCTCATCACTAGTTGTCCAGTTATTATAAAAGGAGGGGTGGCGGGGGGGACAGCCTGTGTGCACCTTTGAGCGGTATGCGGGGCGGGTACTCTCTTCTCAACCGCGACTTCTTCTGAGCTAGAAAAGTCAGTGCGGTCGCCTTGATGGGCCTGCTCTCTGGTGTGAACCCTCTGTCACTGCCCGTTTGCTAAACCAAAATCCCCTTTCAGGCAGCAGCAAAGGCTTCTGAAAGTGCTCCAGGCCATCGAAAGCGACTCTGCCCGGCTCAGCACCCTTGCTTCACCAATGAAGGA
Organism: Eumetopias jubatus; assembly: GCF_037043125.1. Taxonomy (NCBI): domain Eukaryota; kingdom Metazoa; phylum Chordata; class Mammalia; order Carnivora; family Otariidae; genus Eumetopias; species Eumetopias jubatus. The sequence goes on from NW_028274818.1 coordinate 92,799,898, forward strand.
GCCCGTGCCAGACCCAGAGGTGAGAACGTTGACTTACAGGGATTTCTAGATGCATTCGGCGTCTCACCTGAAAGCCGAGGGAGGAGGGGCCCCTCGGTGCCACGATCTCTGTGTGAGGGGGAGGGTCGACAGCCATAAACTGAACGTTCTCTGCCCAAGTCTCCATCCCCCTCCCACCCAGCCCCCAGACAGGCCTGGGGTGGGGTCAGGGGTAGCCGCGGAGAGAAGCCTGTCCGCACAAGAGGCAATATAAATAGCATGTGAGCCCAGAGGAAAATGTCCAGCATCGCTGGTCATTAAGAAATGCAGATTAGAGCAAACTTAATGTCCCACTTGATATCTGAGCTCTAGAATTTTTTTTGAAGATGTTATTTATTTATTTATTTGTCAGAGAGAAAGAGAGAAAGCACAAGCAGGGGGAGCATCAGGCAGTGGGAGAAGCGGGCTCCCCGCTGATGCAGGACTGGATCCCAGCACCCTGGGATCATGACCTGAGCTGAAGGCAGAAGCTTAACCGAATGAGCCACCCAGGCGCCCCTCCCAGATTCTTTTTGATGATAACCTCTAGGACTGGCAAGGTCACACACAGCAGGCTTATCCTGCTGGCAGCAATGGAAATGGGTGGGACTCTCAAAAAGCAGAAAGGCCAGGCCTCCCAGCGCAGCGATCCCGCTTCCTCACCCTAAGGAAATCACTCAACAGAAAGCAAAAGCTACAGGCACAAAGCTGTCTGTTGCAGAATGATCGGAAGTAGGGAAGAATGAGGAAGAAAAAAAGAACCAGAAAGAACATGAATGTCTCACGATAACGGAGTTCATCGGGAAGGCCTGACATACTAGCACAATGCAGTGGTATAAAAGGAAGGGAATTACCATTATGGCGATTATGCAGGATGAAAATGGCGAGGATATAGAGTTAACTGCAAAAGGTGATGTTAATGTCCATTGAGTCCAGTGTGAGAGTGGGACCGTGCAAAGCCACGGCCGTGTGACATGTCGACACAGCAGAGCCGTGAACCAAAAGGCCAAGGTGGCCCCCGGGTGGAAGGGTAACGGGGATTCGCATTTCTTTTGTGTTGGAAGGTGTGTGTCTGGCACATCCTTCTCAGCCTTCCTTTGCCCAAGGCGCTCGATCGGCCATGTAAGCCCTCCCAGAGCCACACATAAAACTCCCATGGCAGCAGAAAGACCCCCACGCCAGCCTAGACCGGAGTTCCGGCTTCAAGTCTGGTGCCGTCATTTAGAGGGCACATGACCTTAGACAACGTCTTAAGCTCTCTGATCCTGGGAGTGTGCGGCTGTCACACTGGGTAAATAATCCACAACCACGGGCTGCCATGAGGCTAGACTAGAAGAGTTTTATGAGGGTAGGCACCTCAGTGCCTGGCACACAGCGAGGAGGAGCTAGCAAATTATCAGTTGAAAGTTTGACATCTAGAAAAATCGAGAAAATTCAAAACTTTACCGCCCCCCCACGTCCCCTGCATGGAATAGTTGCTTTCTTAGCCATGAAGATCCTAAGTGTGATAAAACTTGAGCCACATTAAAAAGAGCCTGGATTGATCGAGTCTCCTTATAGCAAACAGAAAACCCAGGGCAAATTGAATTATCCAACAAAGGGAAGGAAATGATAGACCCTTGTAATAAATGCCACAGTTGACCAGGTAGAGCTTAATCCAGCAGCTCACGCTGTGTCTCCACCATCTCAGCTCTGTCCCCACCTCAGCCCCCAGGCCCAGCTCTGCTGCCTCCCTGGGACCCCTCAGTAGCTCCAGTAGTCCCCACCTCTTGACCTCATCCCCTCAAGCCCTATAGTCAGGAGAGAAGAGCATTTCTTCCACGCACAGACCTGAGAGTAGGTCACATGCCCGTCACTGAGCCACCCCCTCCTGGTGGCTCAGGGGACCAGCCACACTGCTTCATTGGACCAGTCAGGCTCCTCCTCGGGGTGGGAAGGGGTCCATCCCCCTCTAGGACCACCCTCATGGCTGAGGAAAGAGAAGGGGTGACTTCCCACAGGAAAATTAGACATTCTTGGTGAGAGAGGGGGAGGGGGCCGTGAACGCTGGAGACCAGGAGCTGCCCAACCAGCGTTTACCTTGGACGCCCACAAGGGATCCTAAAGCAAGCGATTCAGAAGCGGCCGAAGCCATTGAATCGCAACACTGGCAAGTTGTGACACTTCCTTAGCTAATAGACCCTTCAGCTTCTTCATTTCCAAGTCCCGCTGCAGGACTTCACACGTTTTAAATTGCATGGGGTGTGAGATCCAGCAGCCCCTCTGCAAGGCAGCTTGCCACCCATCTGGGCCTCCTCCCTGTGGTTTCTGCTGAGGCCTCTCCTCCCTGCTGCCACCAGCCAAGGTGAACGGTGCCACCTCCTCCCACCTCCCACCCCCCTCACCTGGCAGTGCAGCACCCCTCACCAGCCCCAGCTCGTCTACCTCCCAGTCGCGGGGGGCTGAGGGTCCTCCTTGTCCTGCACACCTGGGACTCAGGCCCAGGGGAGCAGAGAGGGCCTGGCTAGGGCCACATGCAGCCCCGCGGCAGAGGAGAAGGACGCAGTAGACTCTGCTAATAAAAGCCGGCCCTGTGTTCCTCCTGAGAGCTGAGAGCTGACCTCCCTCCCTCCCTCCCCATCCCCATCCCCATCGTAGCAATCAAGGCGTTTCCAAACACACGCGGCAAGCGATAGCACGTCTCGCTGGCTATTAATTAAAAAAATAAGTAGGGAACAGTTGCTGTTCATTTGCTCAACTCCCTGCTCACAGAACCATTGCAGATTACCAGTGCTAATTAACAGAGGGCATGTGCACGCGGGGAATGCACCATTTTATGAGCGACTGATCCATGGCGACCAGCACTGCAGTCAGGGCCCGAAGGGGCCTCAGGAGGCCATTCCGCAGCATGGCTGTTTATTGATGGCATTCACGCAGCCTGGGACCAGGCAGCCTACCCACGAAGGAGGCAGCACTCAAATCAGCGAGGGGAAAAATTGCTCGAAGTGGACCCTTAGGGAGCGCATGGGGGGGCCAGGACGCATGACAGGGCCTTCCCCGGTGTCTGTACCTGCCTTAGTCTCCGTGACAGGATTGCCAGAGAGCTGGTGTCATCATGTCCTGTTTCCCAACCAGGCTGAGGAACGTCAGGTGGCTTGGCCAGGGTCCTTTGTTACTGACCGAATTCATTTGCTAGGGCGGCCGTAACCACGCACTGCAGATGGGGTGACCTAAGCCACAGAGATGTATTTTCTCACAGTTCTGCGGGCTGAAGTCCAAGATCAAGGTGTCAGCAGGTGTGGTTTCTGCCAAGGCCTCTCCTCCTGCCTTGCAGATGGCCGTCCTCCAGCTGTGTCCTCACGCAGCCTTTCTCTGAGCATGCACACCCCTGGTGTGTCTCTTGAACAGCTCTCCCGTTTTTGTAAGGACATGGGTCAGACTGGATTTGGGCCCACCCTCACGGCCTCCTTTTACCTTAGTTACCTCTTTAAAGTCCCTGTCTCCAAGTAATAGTTACATTCTGAGGCACTGGGGTTAGGGTGTTAGCATCTGAATTTTCGGGGGACATAATTTAGCCTGTAATACCTTCCCCAATTCACGAACGCGCGGGAATGGGGGAGAGAAGAGCACGTTCAGGCAGAATCTGATGCCTTTTAGACATTTTTTGCGATTTGCAGACTCTTACGGAAAATACTAACTGCTGGGGTTTCACAGTAACTATGTCTTTTTTTTTAAGATTTTATTTATTTGAGAGAGAGAGTGTGAGAGAGAGCACAAGCCGGTGGGGGGGCGGGCAGAGGGCGAGGGAGAAGCAGGCTCCCCCCTGAGCAGGGAGCCCAAAGCGGGGCTCGATCCCAGAACCCTGGGATCATGACCTGGGCCAAAGGCAGACACTTAACTAACTGAGCCACCCAGGCGCCCCCAGTAACTATGTTTTAAGTCCTTTACAAATAGGAGCTCTTTTAATCTTGGTAATAACCATATGTAATGGGTGCTATTCCTACCCTCCTTGTACGGATGGGGAAACTGAGGCCCTGAGTGGCTAAATTAACTTGTTGCTTCGTGGTAAGCTGAATCCAGCCTATCTGTCCTGTTTTGATTCTTTGGCATTCTTTTTCTCTTCATTAAGGCCAAATCGAGAACAAAAGGCGGAGACATCAAAGATGCCGTCTATGTGACCTTGGAAATCCTGTCCAACTGGGGCCACGCGTCCCGGGTGGGGCTCACGGAAGTGGAGTTCTTTGACCTGCACAACACAAAGCTTTATGTGTCGCCCCATGACGTGAATATCCGGACCACGGACACACCCGGGGACCTGGGCCACCTGGTCAATCGGAACTTAGCTGTAAGTGGAGGCGGTACCGGAGTGAGACTTGCCCTTGTGTTTTGATGCATTTTCTCTGCCCACGATAGGCAGTGCTGCAAACGTAACTGTAGAAGCTTAGCACCATGCCTGGCTCTTCCAAAGGGCCCCCAAAACATCAGTTCTTATTGTATTTGTTATTGTTATTAGATTAAGAAGTAGATACTGTTCCCATTTAAAGACGAGGAAACAAGGAAGGGGAGCTTTAAAATCCTCAATTCTAGAGACCCACGTTCTGGTCTTGACTCTGTAGCCTTCGGGAACTTACCTGCCTTCTCTGAGAATCAGCTTCTCTGCCTCCTGTAAAATAGAATTGGAGGGCGGGGATAGTCCATAGGATTCTTGTTTGTCGGCAAAAGAAACGGGAGTCTGGCTCACTTCCACAAATTTCTAACAAAGGAACTTTGTTGCAAGTCTTTGGGTATCTGGTAGGTTGACTGCCCCGCAGGCCAGAAAGGGCAGCCTCCACGGTCATGTTGGGGGTCTAGGTGGCATCCAGGATGCGTGGGCACCAAGGGCATGGTCTTTTTTGGGGAATGGGAGGCAGTGGTTGTTCGTTGAGGGGGGTGGGAGGCAGTGGTGGTTCTTTGGTTTGCCATCCTGTCGCTCTGCTGGAGACCCACCGTCCCAGGAGAGGAAGGGCTGCTGGCCAGCCTGGCTAGGAAGGTGGGCACCTTAATGCCGGTTACACTGAGATGCCGCAGTGGTGCAGGGAGGGAATTCTCCCTGGAGAAGTTCAGCGTTGTTACCAAAAGGAAGGCAGGGGAGATGCTAGATAGCTGAGAAACACCACCCATCCACAGGGTTAGACTGGGTAGTGACAGCCCTCTAAGATCAACAGCTCTGTGACCTTGAAAGAAACAGGTCCCATAGGTCATGGCTGCTGGGAGGCTCTGGACTTGCATTTCCTTCTCTGCTTCCTGCTTCAAGTCTGTAGGCGCCCATGTGTGTGCTGCAGGGGCTTAGAGCGGCCCTCACCATCCCACCCCACCCTTGTCCAGAGCAGTGGCATTCTGGAAGCCCGCTGTATACAGAACAGAGCCTACCAGGGCAATAAAAAGCATCATTGGATTTGATCAGGGCCAATTCTCAGGATGATTTTTCCTTTTCCTCTGTTCAGCAGAGGCTGGTGAGCTTTGCCACATGACAGCAGGGAGGAATGGGGCCCATGGTTCTGGTCGGGTCGGGGTTTTAAATTTGGGGCCCCGAGGTTGGGACAAGAGGCAGCCATCTCCCCCTGGGCTGCCAGATCTCTGGGCCCAGCCGTGTGCTGGCTGTATGCCCCCTGCCGCCCTGGCACGGGGTCTCCCCGATGGTCGTCCTGTTACTGGGCCTGGGACCGCCAGCACATAACTGCCTCTCAGGACCACCCAGTCTCACTGGGGTCGATTGAAGACCCACAGCACACAGACCAGGGCCACAGACATCCCTCAGGTGATCCTCACAGGAACCTCGAGTTCCTCTCCACGTCTGCTAAATGGGAAACCACGTCTCAGGGAGGACAGGTGACTTGCCCCAGCCACACGGCCGTGGAGTCAGGGAGCTTGGCTGCAGTCTCACCAGGAGGTATCTGGAAGTGCAGTCAGGGTTTGAAAGAGAAGTCGCTTCAGTGGAAGAGAACGGGGGCTGCCAGAAGATGTGGGGGTGCCCCATGCTCGGTGCAAACCCTCCTCCTGTCTGCGTCCACACCATCTCTCTTATTGGCCTTGCCCAGGCCCATGGCTTCAAGATGATTCCAAATGGATACACCAAGGCCCGCCTGCTTCTCTGAATTCCTGCCACTTCCTGCTCAACATCTCTCCTCGGATGCCTACTGGACACCTCAGACTTTGGAGATGTAAATCCTAAGGGTTCATTCCCTGGCCCCACCCACATCTCTCCCTCCTGCAACATTCCTGTGCCCAGTCAATGGCACTGTGGTCCTGTCTGCTGCCAAGCCCATCTCCTAAGAGTCTTTCTGAACTTCCCCAACCTCATCCTGCCACCTTCCAGGACCCCAGCAAGTCCTGCTGATTCTTCCTCCCAAATGGAGCCTGAGTCTGGCGCCTTCTCTCCATTTCCCTGGTGGCCCCCAAGTCTGATCAGTGCACTGTTCCCTCTCGAGGGCACTATTAAATGGCCTCCTGTCTCATTGTCTTCTCTTCCGGCCCCTTCCGCTCCATTTTCTATTCTGGATCAAAAGTGATCTTTTACAGATGTCAGCCTGCACCCCTCCCCTACTTAAAACCCTGGCCATGACTTCCCAGTACACTTAGAAATAAAATCACATGCCCCCTATGGCCTGGGAAGTTGTGAACGGGCTTCCAGCTCCCTCTCTGCCTGCCTCTCACACCCCCTGCCTCACGTACCAGGCTCCAGCAGCCATGGGGCTTCCTTCTGCTACTCGGAAGCTCCAAGCTCATCTCACCTCTGGGCTCTGCCCAGAACATCTGTCCTCCAGAGTTTCATGTAGCTACCTGCCTTCTCATTCAGATTTCGGCCCAGATACCACTTCCTCAGCAAGCCCTTCCCTGACTGCAGTGTGGAGGAGTCCTGTCTCACGCCACCCCAGAAAATGTCATTTTCTTCAGGGCACTTCTCACATTAAGAAATGATCTTGTTGCCTGATCATTATCTGTCTCCCCTCCATTAAGCTACACGTTCTTGTCTGTCCTAGCCATCCTATATCCCCAGCATGTAAATATACAGTATATTTTTTGTACTTTTTATTTGGAAGTCATCATAGAATCACAGGAAATTATAAAAAAATTGTGCAGAGTAGAGAAAAATAATAGAGGGAAATCAATGAAGGCAAAAGTTGGTTTTTTGAAAGGATCGACAAAGTTAGGTTGTTAACTAGGTTTCTTTTTTTTTTAATTTTTTTATTGTTATGTTAATCACCGTACATCATTAGTTTTTGATGTAGTGTTCCATGCTTCATTGTTTGTGCATAACACCCAGTGCTCCACGCAGAATGTGCCCTCTTTAATACCCATCACCGGGCTAACCCATCCCCCCAACCCCCTCCCCTCTAGAAACCTCAGTTTGTTTTTCAGAGTCCATTATCTCTCATGGTTCGTCTCCCCCTCTGACTTACTCCCCTTCATTCTTCCCCTCCTGCTATCTTCTTCTTCTTTTTTTTTCTTAACATATATTGCATTATTTGTTTCAGAAGTACTGATCTGTGATTCAACAGTCTTGCACAATTCACAGCGCTCACCATAGCACATACCCTCCCCAATGTCTGTCACCCAGCCACCCCATCCCTCCCACCCCCCACCACTCCAGCAACCCTGTTTGTTTCCTGAGGTTAAAAATTCCTCATATCAGCGAGGTCATATGATACATGTCTTTCTCTGATTGACTTATTTCACTCAGCATAACACCCTCCAGTTCCATCCATGTCGTTGCAAATGGCAAAATCTCATTCCTTTTTATGGCTGCATAATATTCCATTGTGTATAGATACCACATCTTTTTTATCCATTCATCTGTCGATGGACACCTTGGCTCTTTCCACAGTTTGGCTATTGTGGACATTGCTGCTATAAACATTGGGGTGCACGTACCCCTTTGGATCCCTACATTTGTATCTTTGGGGTAAATACCCAGTAGTGCAATTGCTGGATTGTATGGTAGCTCTATTTTCAACTGTTTAAGGAACCTCCATACTGTTTTCCAGAGTATTTGCACCAGCTTGCATTCCCACCAACAGTGTAGGAGGGTTCCCCTTTCTCCACATCCCCGCCAACATGTGTCGTTTCCTGACTTGTTAATTCTAGCCTATCCGACTGGTGTGAGGTGGTATCTCATTGAGCTTTTGATTTGGATTTCCCTGATGCCGAGCGATGTGGAGCACTTTTTCATGTGTCTTTTGGCCATTTGGATGTCTTCTTTGGAAAAATGTCTGTTCATGTCTTCTGCCCATTTCCTGATTGGATTATTTGTTCTTTGGGTGTTGAGTTTGATAAGTTCTTTATAGATTTTGGATACTAGCCCTTTATCTGATATGTCATTTGCAAATAGTTTCTCACATTCTGTTGGTTGTCTTTTGGTTTTGTGGACTGTTTCTTTTGCTGTGCAAAAGCTTTTTATCTTGATGAAATCCCAATAGTTCATTTTTGCCCTTGCTTCCCTTGCCTTTGGCGATGTTTCTAGGAAGAAGTTGCTGTGGCTGAGGTCGAAGAGGTTGCTACCTGTGTTCTCCTTTAGGATGTTGATGGACTCCTGTCTCACGTTTAGGTCTTTCAACCATTTGGAGTCTATTTTTGTGTGTGGTGTAAGGAAATGGTCCAGTTTCATTCTTCGGCACGTGGCTGTCCAATTTTCCCAACACCATTTGTTGAAGAGACTGTCTTTATTCCATTGGACATTCTTTCCTGCTTTGTCAAAGATGAGTTGACCATAGAGTTGAGGGTCCATTTCTGGGCTCTCGATTCTGTTCCATTGATCGATGTGTCTGTTTTTGTGCCAGTACCATACTGTCTTGATGATGACAGCTTTGTAATAGAGCTGGAAGTCTGGAATTGTGATGCCGCCAGCTTTGCTTTTCTTTTTCAATATTCCTCTGGCTATTCAGGGTCTCTTCTGGTTCCATACAAATTTTAGGATTATTTGTTCCATTTCTTTGAAAAAAGTGGATGGTATTTTGATGGGGATTGCATTGAATGTGTAGATTGCTCTAGGTAGCATTGACATCTTCACAACGTTTGTTCTTCCAATCCATGAGCATGGAACATTTTTCCATTTCTTTGTGTCTTCTTCAATTTCTTTCATGAGTGTTTTATAGTTTTCTGAGTACAGATCCTTTGCCTCTTTGGTTAAATTTATTCCTAGGTATCTTATGGTTTTGGGTGCAATTGTAAATGGGATCGACTCCTTGATTTGTCTCTCTTCTGTCTTGTTGTTGGTGTATAGGAATGCCACTGATTTCTGTGCATTGATTTTATATCCTGCTACTTTACTGAATTCCTGTATGAGTTCTAGCAGTTTTGGGGTGGAGTCTTTTGGGTTTTCCACATACAGTATCATATCATCTGCAAAGAGTGAGAGTTTGACTTCTTCTTTGCCGATTTGGATGCCTTTGATTTCTTTTTGTTGTCTGATGGCTGTGGCTAGGACTTCTAATGCTCTGTTGAATAGCAGTGGTGATAGTGGACATCCCTGCTGCGTTCCTGACCTTAGGGGAGAAGCTCTCAGCTTTTCCCCATTGAGAATGATATTCGCTGTAGGTTTTTCTTTTTCTTTTTTTTTTTAAAGATTTATTTATTTATTTGAGAGAGAGAATGAGATAGAGAGAGAGAGCATGAGGAGGGGAGGGTAGAGGGAGAAGCAGAATCCCTGCTGAGCAGGGAGCCCGATGCAGGACTCGATCCCGGGACCCCAGGATCATGACCCGGGCCGAAGGTAGTCGCCTAACCAACTGAGCCACCCAGGTGCCCTCACTGTGGGTTTTTCATAGATGGCTTTTATGATCTTGAGGTATGTACCCTCTATCCCTATACTCTGAAGAGTTTTGATCAAGAAAGGATGCTGTACTTTGTCAAATGCTTTTTCTGTATCTATTGAGAGGATCATATGACTCTTGTTCTTTCTTTTGTTAATGTATTGTATCACGTTGATTGATTTGCGGATGTTGAACCAACCTTGCAGCCCAGGGATAATTCCCACTTGATCATGGTGAATAATCCTTTTAATGTACTGTTGGATCCTATTGGCTAGTATTTTGGTGAGAATTTTTGCATCCATGTTCATCAAGGATATTGCTCTATAATTCTCCTTTTTGATGGGGTCTTTGTCTGGTTTTGGGATCAAGGTAATGGTGGCCTCATAAAATGAGTTTGGACGTTTTCCTTCCATTTCTATTTTTTGGAACAGTTTCAGGAGAATAGGTATTAATTCTTCTGTAAATGTTTGATAGAATTCCCCTGGGAAGCCATCTGGCCCTGGGATTTTTTTTGTTGGGACATTTTTGATGACTGCTTCTATTTCCTTAGTGGTTATAGGTCTGTTCAGGTTTTCTATTTCTTCCTGGTTCAATTTTGGTAGTTGATACATCTCTAGGAATGCACCTATTTCTTCCAGGTTATCTAATTTGCTGGCATAGAGTTGCTCATAATATGTTCTTATAATTGTTTGTATTTCTTTGGTGTTGATTGTGATCTCTCCTCTTTCATTCATGATTTTGTTGATTTGGGTCATTTCTCTTTTCTTTTTGATCAGTCTGGCCAGGGGTTTATCAATCTTGTTAATTCTTTCAAAGAACCAGCTCCTAGTTTCGTTGATCTGTTCTACTGTTCTTTTGGTTTCTATTTCATTGATTTCTGCTCTGATCTTTATTATTTCTCTTCTCCTGCTGGGTTTAGGCTTGATTTGCTGTTCTTTCTCTAGCTCCTTTAGGTGTAGGGTTAGGTTGTGTATTTGAGACCTTTCTTGTTTCTTGAGAAAGGCTTGTATTGCTATATACTTTCCTCTCAGGACTGCCTTTGCTGTATCCCAAAGAGTTTGAACAGTTGTATTTTCATTTTCATTGGTTTCCATGAACTTTTTTAATTCCTCTTTAATTTCCTGGTTGACCCATTCATTCTTTAGTAGGATGCTGTTTAGCCTCCATGTATTTGAGTTCTTTCCGACTTTCCTCTTGTGATTGAGTTCTAGGTTCAAAGCATTGTGGTCTGAAAATATGCAGGGAATAATCCCAATCTTTTGGTATCGGTTGAGACCTGATTTGTGACCTAGGATGTGATCAATTCTGGAGAATGTTCCATGGGCACTAGAGAAGAATGTGTATTCCATTGCTTTAGGATGGAATGTTCTGAATATGTCTGTGAAGTCCATTTGGTCCAGTGTGTCATTGAAAGTCTTTATTTCCTTGTTGATCTTTTGCTTAGATGATCTGTCCATTTCAGTCAGGGGGGTGTTAAAGTCCCCCACTATTACTGTATTGTTGTCAATGTGTTCCTTTGCTTTTGTTATTAATTACCTTATAAAAGGGGCTGCTCCCATGTTAGGGGCATAGATATTTACAATTGTTAGATCTTCATGTTGGATAGACCCTTTAAGTAAGATATAGTGTCCTTCTTCATCTCTTATTACAGTCTTTGTTTTAAAATCTAATTTGTCTGATATAAGAATTGCCACCCCAGCTTTCTTTTGGTGTCCATTAGCATGGTAAATGGTTTTCCACCCCCTCACTTTCAATCTGGGGGTGTCTTTGGGTCTAAAATGAGTCTCTTGCAGACAGCATATCGATGGGTCTTGTTTTTTAATCCAATCTGATAGCCTGTGTCTTTTGATTGGGGCATTTAGCCCATTTACATTCAGGGTAACTATTGAAAGATAGGAATTTAGTGCCATTGTATTGCCTGTAAGGTGACTGTGACTGTATATTGTCTGTGTTCCTTTCTGATCTATGCTGCTTTTAGGCTCTCTCTTTGCTTAGAGGACCCCTTTCAATATTTCTTGGAGGGCTGGTTTTGTGTTTGCAAATTCCTTTAGTTTTTGTTTGTCCTGGAAGCTTTTTATCTCTCCTTCTATTTTCAATGACAGCCTTGGTGGATATAGTATTCTTGGCTGCATATTTTTCTCGTTTAGTGCTCTAAAGATATCATGCCAGTCCCTTCTGGCCTGCCAGGTCTCTGTGGATAGGTCTGTTGCCAATCTAATGTTTCTACCATTGTAGGTTACATATCTCTTCTCCCGAGCTGCTTTCAGGATTTTCTCTTTGTCTCTGAGACTCGTAATTTTACTATTAGATGTCGGGGTGTTGACCTATTTTTATTGATTTTGAGAGGGGTTCTCTGTGCCTGCTGGATTTTGATGCCTGTTTCCTTCCCCACATTAGGGAAGTTCTCTGCTATAATTTGCTCCAATATACCTTCTGCCCCTCTCTGTCTTTCTTCTTCTTCTGGGATCCCAATTATTCTAATGTTGTTTCATCTTATCGTATCGCTTATCTCTCGAATGATCCTGTAGTTGTTTATCTCTCTTTTCTCAGCCTCTTTATTTTCCAGCATTTGGTCTTCTATATCGCTGATTCTCTCTTCTGCCTCATTTATCCTAGCATTTAGTGCCCCCATTTTTGATTGCACCTCATCAATAGCCTTTTTGATTTCGACTTGGTTAGATTTTAGTTCTTTTATTTCTCCAGAAAGGGTTTCTCTAATAACTTCCATGCTTTTTTCAAGCCCAGCTAGTATCTTTAAAGTCATGATTCTGAACTCTAGGTCCGACATCGTACTAATGTCCGTATTGAGTAGGTCCCTGGCAGACGGTACTACCTGTTGTTCTTTTTGCTGGGGTGATTTTTTTCGTCTTGTCATTTTGTCCAGAGGAGAACAGATAAGTGAGAGAACAAAATGCTAACAGCTTAACAACGTCCCCAGCAAATATACTCTATACAAATCAGAAAAGACCTGAACCCAGGGGAAAAGAAAGGGAAAGAAAGAAAGAGAAAGAGAAAAAAAAGAAAAAGAAAAAGATAAAAACAAACAAAAACAGAACAAAACAAAAAAAAAACAGAATATGATCAAATATGATCAGGCTAGTGCATAGATCAGTGCCACACACTAGATTTTGGGTGTATTTTTTTGTCTGTTAGAAGAAAGTGCCTCCTAAAATTTTAAAGGAAGAAAGACTTATATATGTACAAAATAAGGGTTGATACAATGAAGGGATGGAAGATGACTGTAAAGATGAAACTTATAAAAGGTTTTATAAACGGAATTGATAAGAAGTTGTTTGAAAGAAGAAAGAAGAAGATTTAAAAAAAAAAGAAAAAAGAAAAAAAATGGGAGAGACTGTGATCAGGCAGGAGACTAGAACAAAGCCATACACTAGTGATTTATGGTATATTTTGATCTGTTAGAAGAAACTGTATATCAAAATTTTAAAGAGAGAAAAACTTACATATATATGCCAAAAATAAGGGTTACTACTATGAAGGGATAAAATAGCACTCTAAAAATGAAAAATTAAAAAATTTTTTTAAAAAAGGGATTGATAAGATGTTGGTTGAAAAAAGGAAAAAGAAAAATTCAAAATAAAAAAAACAAAAAAGTTTAAAAAATTGACTTTGAAAAACTAATGAATCATGGTAAAAAAGCCATGAATTCTATGTGCAGTATTCCCCTAGCGCTGGAGTTCTCCCGTTCTCCTTGATTGGTAAGCTTGGTCTTGGCTTGCTGGCTGTTCGTGCTGATCTTCTGGGGGAGGGGCCTGTTGCTGTGGTTCCCAAATGTCTTTGCCTGAGGCAGAATCGCCCCACCCTTGTCAGTCCGGGCTAAGCAGGCTGCTTGGGTTTGCTCTCAGGAGCTTTTGTTTCCTTCAAGCTCTCGGTATAGCTTTGGAGGACCAGGGTGAAAATGGTGGCCTCCCACTCTCTGCCCAGAGGAGCTGAGAACTCGGGGCCCCGCTCCTCAGTGCGCCCCCAGCGAAAAGCAGTCACTCCCGTGTCCCCGGTCTCCGGCCGCACTCCGTGCTCACCCGGCCTGTGACCGAGTGTTTCTATCTCTGGCACCCGACCCCGTGTGGAGTCTCCAAACCCAGCAGATCCCTGCGGTGCACTCCCGCGCCACTCCTCCTGGGGGAGGGAGGGGAGTCTCCCTGGCTCTGCCGCTTGTTGGGTCCCTGCTGGAGGCGCAGTGGCCCGACTGGGCCGCGGATCACAGTTTATGGCCACCCCGAGCTGCAAGCCCGCGCCTTGGCTCCGTCTCTGCAGCCGGCTTCCCTGCTCCGATACCTGGGAGCTCTGCTGCACTCAGGCACCCCCGGTCTTTCTGTGACCCCAAGGGTCCTGAGTCCACACTGTCCCGCGAGGATTCCACCTCCTGCTTAGCCACTGCAGCGACGTGCCTCAGCGGAACCGACTTCTAAAAGTTCCAATTTTGTGCTCCGTGGCTCTATCATTTGCCAGAAGCAGCCGATGGAGGCACCCCCCGCCCCGCCGTCTATCCTCCCGAATATCGCCTCGGATTCACTTCTCCGCACGTCCTACCTTCTAGTAGGTGGTCGCTTCTCTGTTCAGAGAGTTGTTGCTACTCTCTTCTTTGATCTCCTGTTGAGTTCGTAGGTGTTCAGAATGGTTTGATCCCTATTCAGCTGAATTCCTGAGACCAGACGAAATCCAGGTCTCCTACTCCTCCGCCATCTTGCTCCGCCCCCCTGTTAACTAGGTTTCCACAAGGAAAAAGAAGGAAGGATTCAAGTTACTGAAATCAGGAATGAAAGAGGGGACTATCAACCTGACAGGGGAAAAATGATTACAAGGGAATATTCTGAACAATTTTATGCGAATAAATGAAGATATCTGAGATGAAATGGACAATGTCCTAGAAAGACACAAATCACCAAAACTGACTCGAGAGGAAATAGAACATGTGGCTAGACCTATAGCAAGTAAAGAGATTGGATTAATTAAAAACAACAACAACAACAACAACTTCCCACAAAGAAAAGCCGAAGACCAGATGGCTTCACTGGTGAATCATACCAAATATTTAAAGAATTAACACCAATCCTTCACAAACTCTTCGAAAATATAGAAGGGGAGGGAACACTTCCAAATTCATTCTGTGAGGCCAGTATTACCCTGACAACAAAAACCAGACAAAGATATCACAAGAAAAGGAAACTATAGACCAACATCATCCCTTATGAATTAGATATAAAAATCCTTGACAAAACATTAGCAAACAAAACCTACCAGTTCATAGAAAGATTTATACATTGAAACCTAGTGGAGTTGATCCCAGGAATGTGTAGTTTGTTGTTCAATATACAAGAATCCGTCAATATAACACACCATGTTAATAAGATAGAGGGAAAAATAACCATGTGACTCTTGATACAGAAAAAGCATTTGATAGAATTCAACACCATTTTGTGATGGAAAACCATAAACAAACCAAGAATAGAAGGATACATTCTCAACCTGATAAAGGGCATCCATGAAAACCCAGAGCTAGCATCATGCTGGTAAAAGACTGAAAGCTTTCACCCTAAGATCAGGATCAAGACAAGGATGACTGCTTTCACCACTTCTGTCCAACCTTGTACTGGAGATTCTTCCCAGGATAGTTAGGCAAGAAAGTGAAATAAGAGGTTGGAAAGAAGAAGTAAAACTGTATTTGTGGGTGATATGATCTTATATATAGAAAACTCTAAAGAATCCACAAAAATTACTGATAAAGCTAAAATCAAGTTCAGCAAGTTTACAGGATAAAAGACCAATATGCAAAAAAAATCAGTTGTATTTCTATACCCTAGCAATGAACAATCTGAAAAGAAAATTAAGGGAAAAAATCTGTTTAAAATAGCATCAAAAAGAATAAGATACTTAAGGTAGCTCTATTTTTAACTTCTTGAGAAACCTCCATACTATTTTCCAGAGTAGCTGTACCAATTTAAATTAAAAAAAAAAAAGAGTAAGATACTTAAGAATAAATTTCACCAAATAAGTGAAAGACTTATACATTGAAAAGTACAAAATATTGTTGGTGGGAATTGAAGAAGACCCAAATGAATGAAAAGACATTCCATGTTCATGGATCGAAAGACTTAATACTGTTGATGTGGTGTTGCTCCCCAAATTATCTACAGATTCAATGCAATCCTATCAAGATTCCAGCTGCCTATTTTGTGGAAATTGAAAAGTTGACCTTAAAATATATATGGAAGTTTAAGCGACCCAGAATAGCTAAAACAATGTTGGAAAAGAACAAATTTGAAGACTCAGACTTCGATTTCAAAACTTAACTACCAAGCTTCAGTAATCAAGACTGTGGTACTGGCATAGGGATAGACAGAGAGATCAATGGAATAGAATTGATAGAGAAATAGACTCTTATATCTACAGTCATTTGATTTTCAACAAGGATGCCAATACTACTGGTTGGAGAAAAATGTCATTTTTTTAGCAAATGGTATTGGGACAACTGGATTTCTGCATGTAAAAGAATGAAGTTGGATTTGTACCCTAACATCGTCTACAAAAACTAACTCAATGGATCAAAGACCTTAAAACTTTTAAAGTTTTAAGGCTGTAAAACTCTTAAAAGAAACATAGATATAAATCTTTGTAGCCTTGAGCTTTTCAGTGAGGTCTTAGATATGACATCCAAAGCACAGGCAACATAAGAAAAAATAGATAAATCAGACTTCATCAAAATTTAAAACACTTTTGCATCAAAGGACATTCATCAAGATAGTGAAAAGACAGCTTACAAAATGGGAGAAAATATTTGCAAATCATATATCTGATAAGGGTCTATCATCCAGAATACATAAAGAAAAGAACTCTTAAACTCAACAACAAAATGACCAACAACCTAATGAGAATATGGCCAAGGTATTCTGCATAGGCTTTCCTCCAAAGAAACACATACATGACCAAGAAGCACATGGAAAGATGCTTAACATCATTAGTCATCAGGGAAATGCAAATCAAAACCACAATGAGATATGATTTCACACCCACTAAGATGTTATCATTTGTGAAAAGAAAAGAGAAAATAACAATATTGGCAATCGTGGAAAAAGCATACCTTCCTGATGGGAACAGAAAAGTAAAATGGTACGGCCATTGTGGAACATAGTTTGGCTGTTTCTCCAAAAGTTAAATGTGGAGTTACCGCATGACCCAGCAATTCCATTCCTGGGTACAGACCCAAGGGAATTGAAAACATGTTCCCACAAAAACTTATGCACAGATGTTCATTGCAGTATCATTCATAATAGCTGCTGGGTGGCAACAACCCAAATGTCTACAGACTGATGGGCAGATAAAGAAAATGTGGTATAGCCACACAGTGGAATATTACTCAGCTCTGAAGAGGAACGAAGCACTGACACCTGCTACATCATTGATGAACCCTGAAAACAGGATGCTACGTGAAAGAAGCCAGACACAGAAGGCCACATATTGTATGATTCCATTCATATGCAGTGTCCAGAACAGTCCATTCATAGAGCCGGACGTAGATCAGTGGTTGCCAGAGGCTGGGGTAGGCAGGAATGGGGAATGACTGCTAAAAGATATGGGGTTCCTTTTTAGGGTGGTAAAAAAAAAAATATGCCGGAAAAAGATAGTGGTGATGATTGCACAGCCTTGGAATACACAAAAACACTGAATTGCACACTTTAAATGATGATTAAATTAAATGATGTGGTGATTTGATATATGTGAATTATATCTCAATTTTTTTAAAAAAAATATAGAGAGGTCCCATGTGTCCTTACCGGCTTCCCCCATCGCTGACATCCTATGTAACTGTAGTACATTATCAAAACCAGGATATTGACGTTAGTACAAGGTGCAGACCTTCGTACATGCATTTGTGTGCATATGTGAGTTCTATGCAATATTATCACATGTAGATTCATGTAACTATGACCACATCAAGATACACAGCAATGGTTCCATCACCACAAAGGGATTCCCTCACGCAGCCCTTTATAGCCACACCTCCCTACACCCGTCCCTAACATTGGCAACCACTGATCTGTTCTATGTATTTTTTGTCACTTCAGGAGTGCTATATAAATGGAATCATACCACATGTAACTTTTTTGAGACTGGCTTTTTTCCACTCGGTATAATGCCCTTGACATCCATCCAAATTGTTGCGTGTATCAGTAGCTTGTTGCTTTTGATTATGGTAATTTATTAAATTGGGGCTACTTCTGAGGGCAATCCAGCATCTGCCCGAGGGAGTGGATCAGTGTCAGGCTAATTCTGGAAGAGGAAAGCACCTTTGTTAGGAGTTAGAGACCTCCTACAAGAGACCTCCTCTGACCATCGTTCGAAAATGCCCTTCCATTGGCCATTAATAATTTCTCTCTTATTTTCTTTGTCCAATTTATCCCTGCCTGATGGGGTTTTTCCTTGGTAATTTTACTTGTTTGCTTCCCCAGCTCATATAGAGCTGGGACCTGGTGGGCCAGGCTCCACCGCCCAGCCCTGTGTGTGGCTCAGCGCCTGCCTCACAGGAGGGTATTTATATTGGGCAAGTGGGTAACAGCTGCTGTTCATGCCTCCCCAGCCCCTGGTCCTTCCCGCGTCTGTGTGTGCTGGCACCGATATTTCTCTGATTTCGGATTGTCTTTCTGGCCTCCGGGGCCCACTTGGCCTCCCCTGAAGCAGGCCCAAACTGGTGCGGAATTGAGCCCCTAGGAGCCACCCTCAACCTACGCTGGTGGGAATTGGGGTGTGAATACCCCAGCTCCCTCATCCCAAGGGTGGCATTGCACTGAGGCATGTTCTGCTCTGGCCCCCACATTCTCTGGTGGCACCGAGCTCCAGATGCCACAGGAAGGGCTAGCTTGGTAACACACTGTCTATGGAATGTCTTTCCTCCCCTGGCCTTCCCACGCTCCAACTGGTGTTTCCTTTGATGTCTAAATAATCTCCTGACGCTCACATCCTTGCCTCGGGGTCTGCTTCCGGGGGAATCCACACTAAGACAGAATGAATTAATGAATTCAAACAGGTGTGAATCCTGACTCCACCGCTTAGGCAAGCCGCACCACTTTCCCCCTTGCTGAGCTGCAGTCTTCCTTCCGGGACATGGGTTACACAGTGCTAGTCCGCACCAGGGCTTTGAGAGGAGGTGCCCTGCTTCTCGTTCTGCCTTCTCTGCAATCGCAGAGATGGGCAGGCTCAGCGGACGCTCGGCCTGCTGGCCTGGTACCTGCGGCTTGCCCAGCGCGCCTTGGTCAGCCCTCAGCGGCTTCCCGTCAGCCTTTTTCTTAGAGACTCCGTCTGCTAATGAGGCCCTGAGTTACCCGCAGGTTAATGTTCTTTGACTTTGAACACCATGATTCCCACTTAGTCCTCCTGTTATCCCTCCTGCTGACAGAAATGTGATGGGAAATCAAGTACGGTCCCCTCGCCCGTGTCTAAGGGTCAGCCTTCAGATTCTTACTTTGTCAAGCAGCCACACTGACCCAATTTAGGCCCCGATTTGGGGAAGGAATGAGGGGCACCCGGTGGATTTTGAGCTGTGGTATCTTGACCCCTTGCAGCTGCCCGGAGCACTGAAAGTTCTTGCAGAGCTCGAGAAACTCGGCCAGAATAAGTCAGAACCCCTTGAACTCCTCTCTCTCCCTTAACAAAAGCTACCGCCTCCCTCCTGAAAGGCACCATTGTCATTGGGACAAGCCCCGCTTTGTTCTCTTCCGCAGCTGGAGCCTGGGCCTTGCATCTCCAAGGGGCCGGCAAAACTCCCGAGCCAGCCAATCTCCTCCTTCCCTGGCTCTATCAAGTGGCCGGCGTGGTCCTGGTGACAGGAGTCTGTTGAGACCTTCTCAAATACACAGCGATGCTCCCTTTAGGTAAAAGGGACAACTCTAGCCAGCATCAGAGATGCGGTGGTTCCATCTCAGCCTCTAAGCAGGGACCTGAGAGTCAGACACCTGCAGGGGCCAGCCAGAGAGTCATATCCTGGGAAGAGAAAGGGGTGTAAAACATCAGGAAGCAGTGGGGACTGGGGCGCCAGAGAGCCCCCAACGCTGGCCATGGAGGGCCAGAACTCTAGCTCTGGAAGGGGAGGGGAAATCTCCCCATAATTAAATGTGGCCAATGATGTGTTTTTAATACTTCATGAGCCAAACAAAATCGCCCTGCAGGCCAGATCAGTTTGCAGCCTCTTCTCTAAAATTTCTATGAAGGGACAGCCATTAGGAGGTAAATATCAATCATTCATTCATCCCGTCATTTATTCATTCAACAAAGATTCTGTGGCATCTACCATGTGCCAAGGAACTGTGCTGAACGCTCAGCGTTCTGGAATGAGTTAGACACAGCCACTTCCCTTCAGGAGCGCACAGCCAAGCATGTGGAGGGGTGACCTGGACTGGAAAACAGGTAGTTGTGGGACACTGAGTAAATGCTAGCCTCGGGCCCTGCAAGGACCCGTGGGCACCTGGAGGACAGAGAGATGGTATCAGGGAAGGGGTGACGGTGGGAATGACAGCACATTTGCGCTTAACCCCCCCGGGTGGGAGAGGCTGGAAGCAGATTGCAAGGAGAGGCCCAGCCTGTGCAAAGGCCCTGAGGCCGAGCGTGGGGGGAGATGTTCAGCAGCAGCTGTGAGTTTCGTCAGGACAGGAGGCAGCTGGCGCTGAGAAAAGTTCCTGGATTTGGCATTTTCCACCTGCATCTAAAGTACCCATGACGTGGAATTTTATCGGTGCGAGTGGACGCGACAGGGGGGCTTCCCTGCTCCTCTGGCCCTCTGGCCTTGGGAGTGGCCTGGCCGGTGGGCGGGATCCACACTCAGAGGTCCTGAGGCTTGGAAACCCTGCCAGGGAGCAGAGCAATTCCTGGGGCTCTGTGCCACAACCCTGTCCCAGTGCCTGCACTGGTTTCTTTCTTTCTTTCTTTCTTTCTTTCTTTCTTTCTTTCTTTCTTTCTTTCGTTCGTTCGTTCGTTCGTTCGTTCTTTCTTTCTTTCTTTCTTTCTTTCTTTCTTTCTTCTTTCTTTCTTTCTTTCTTTTCTTTCTTTTCTTTCTTTCTTTTCTTTCTTTCTTTCTTTTCTTTCTTTCTTAATCTCTCTCTCTCTCTCTCTCCCTCCCTCCCTCCCTCCCTCCCTCCCTCCCTCCTTCCTTCCTTCTTCCTTCCTTTCTTTCTCTCTCTCTTTCTTTTCTTTCCTTTTCTCTTTTTGTATTTTTACATTTTAAAGATTCCACAGGGTTTTACAAAAGAAAACCAGACTCTGCTTGCCTGCTTAATGAAATAACATAAGTGGCTGCTCTTTGCCCATCCTCCTCTCTCGTCTCTCCCCACCCCCAGTGCTCTCCCCAAAGCTGATTAAATTGATTAAAATAAAAGCCTGCTGCATATTAAATTCAGCCCGAATGGCAGAGCAGAGAGGCCCGTGGGGCAGCTTCGTGCCAGGGACAAGTCGGTACCTGCCACAAAGTGCAGTCAGGACCGGTGAGGTCTAAAAGCCCACCCTGGATTACATAGAGAAGGGAGGCCTGGCCTCCTGCCCTCAGCCCGTTTACTTTGGGGAGGGGCAGAGAACGGACTAACGACTCCCCTCTCTTGCTGGTGTTTCAGAGCAAGAAAGACCCCTCCTTGTGGATGTGCCCCTTCCACCCGCCGCTCCAGCTCTTTTTTGTTATCCGCAACACCAGACGGCTGCAGGACTTTGGTCTAGCCAAGATCAAGGTTTGGAATTACTGGACAGCTGATGGCGTAAGTAAAGGCCCCGACTCCTTGCCAGGCATTTGACTGATGGGAGCACTTAGCGCCGTCCAATCATCTGGTTGCTGAAGTTGCAAGATGGGTAAGCGGAGGCCCCGCTGCCCTTCCTGCTGGGGGTAGCCAGTGCCTGGCAGGGCATTTCATGCTGCGTGGTTGGAGCCACAGGGAGCAGAGCCTCAGCTTGAAGGTTTGGGAAGTAAGATCAAGCCACCCTTTGGGGGAACTGGACAGATAGGAACTGGGGCTCAGTTTTGATAGATAAGGAAACAGACACACAGAGAGGTTATGTAACATACCCAGAGTCACACAGCCCATAAGCATCACTATGAGACTGTGAACCCACGCAGTCAGACTCTTGGCCCATTCACTTTGCGACAGCTTACCGGCGATCTTGCTAAAATGTGGGTTCTAATTCAGCAGGTGGAGGGCAGGGCCTGAGATTCTGTGCCCAGGTGTGCCAGTGTTCCTGGTGTGAGGGCTCTACTCTGAAGAGCCAGACTCTTAACCTCTGTGCTCTTCTGTTCCCCGGTTTCAGAATCCCTGCCCTCCTTTCTACCCCCCCACCACCCCCTACTCCAAAGCACTTAACCCCTCTTTTCTCTGGACTGTTTTCTCGTGTTCTCATTTGCACTTACTCCTTCATTCAACGTTTATTGTTGAGTGCATGTGCCATTGGGCTTCCTGATCAATTTAGACGACACTGATACGAAAGACACAGACCCCGCCCTGGAGGTATTCCTTGCCGAGAAGCCAGCAGACAAGTAAATAAAAATATGATGCAGTGTGCTGAAGGCCTTCATAGAGATGACTGCAGCGTACCAGGAGTTTCAAATAGAAGCTCCAGGAACTCAGCAGGGAACTCAGTGGGTGAGGAAGGACAGGACCTCCTCAGTCTATCTTGTTTCCCCTCTTGTGATAGACGTGGGGACAAGAATTGTTCTACTTTGTTTTCCAGTTTGTTCTCAGGAAGCGATAATACAAGGCAGATGAGCAAGGGGAACTGGACCTCAGCTTCAGTATTGTCAAAAGAGACAGTAGGGCACAGTGGGGAGTGTGGCAAACGGGTAAGCACATGCTTCAGGTAAAGGGAAGTCCACTTCTCAGCCTCAGCTAATGGTTGCTATGTACAAAAGCTAGCCAGTGCTGCTAGATCTTCTGAACATTCCCGGAGAGCTGGGAATCTGGAATTTGATAGTAGCCTCTCTGGTTTGTCAATGTCAACAGCGAATTTAAATTCCTTTGAAACCACCACACAGTCCAAAGCAAACTCATCTTTGGGCTGGAGTTGGCCTGTCCAGACTGCAGCCCCTGGAGCATGGAGGGAAGCCTGCATCAGGCTGGGTGAGCTCTGGGAAGGTGCTGGAAGGAGCGCACACCTGAGCCGTAATGGAAAGAGACAGTGGCACAGAGCTGAGGCAGAAAAGGAGAAAGCATATCCCAGGAGGAGGGCCCCACACTTGAAAAGGCAGAGGTGTGCGAGAGTGTGGCCTCTGAACTGCCCCCCCCATCCCATACCTAGGCCCAGGCCTCCAGTCTGTCTCCAACAGCCTCTGGGAGGTCTGATCATAATTCTCTGTGGCTTCAAACCCTCCAAGGCTCCCCTTGACCTGGAGGATTCAGGTCAAACCTCCGAGTGTGACCTGGGCCCTGTAATCCCCAGGCACCAGGCCCTGTGTCTTCCTCCCATCAGCCCCCACCCCCAGCTCCAGCCGTACCCCAGAGTGCCCGTTGCTGTGCCTCTCCACTGCTCTGCCTGGGAATTACACCTGTAGGCCCTGGCCCCTCCCATCTGGCTCAGCTCCAGATGCTTGCCTCCATGGCAAATTCCCAGAAAACCGAACATCACTTTCTCCAGAAAGCCGGCCATATTTTTATTTACTTGTCTGCTGGCTTCTCGGCAAGGAATACCTCCAGGGCGGGGTCTGTGTCTTTCGTATCAGTGTCGTCTAAATTGATCAGGAAGCCCAATGGCACATGCACTCAACAATAAACGTTGAATGAAGGAGTAAGTGCAAATGAGAACACGAGAAAACAGTCCAGACAAAAGAGGGGTTAAGAGTCTGGCTCTTCAGAGTGGAGTCCTCACACCCCTGACCCTCATGCCACTTCCGGACCTCAGGAATATGTTCCATCACCCCTGTACCGGGATGGACACCTGCCTCCCCCATACCACCATGGGCCCCTGAGAGCAGGGCCTACGTTGTCTCCGCCTCTGTCCCATTCAAAGTAGACACACGTGGTTACCAAATGAAGGAATGAGTTCACTGCCCGAGAACCCACAAGCAGTTTGTCTTAACGCTTTGTGATATCCAGATGAGACGTGGAGAATCGGAGTTTATGACATTTGCACAGGCTCGTACCCAAGGTCAAAGGGAATCAGTCCAGGGGAGTCTGCTCCTCCTCCTTCCTTCCCATACCCCCCATCCCATACTTCTTCCTGCGGATTCTCCCTCTCCCAGCCACCCTGGCAACTCTCCAGGGGTCCAGCTGTGTGCTTACGGGCTGTCCTCCAGGCCCTGGCAGGACCCCACCCCTGTGTAGCTGCAGGTACTCCCTGCAGGTAGGGCCCTGCTCTCTCATTCCCCAGTCGACTGGACATTTCCTGGCAGGTGGTCGTTGGCAGCTTCTGGAATGAGCAATGAAACAGTGCTGGCTGCCCAAGCCCATGCCCTGTAGCTCAGCTCTGTCACTGAATATATGTCTCAGGCCAAGAAAAGCGGATTTTATGTGCTGGATTACAAAGCAGATAAGCTTCATCCCTTATGGCCGGGCCCGCCTTTCTTCTTGAACCTGCACTCAGCCTTCCCTGTGTGCTAAGAATAAAAAAAGAGGAGCAGGACATCAGGGTGTTGTTGGGGGTGCTTCGGGCAGCCTCGGGCGGCGGGGGTCCGAGTCCTGAGGTATTTCTACACACGGAGCAGAGTGCGGAGGACCGCAGTCCCTGCCGGGGGTGCCACTTATGTAACGCACACCCATCTGTTGCCAGAATTTACCAGGGGCAGAAAGTGCAAACAAATGCAGCTGCAGGTTGGTTTGATTTAATATTCTCCAGAGAATGCTATTACTGTGTGTTTTAGAGGAGATAAAATGAGAGTTTATAGGAAATACAGCTCGGCCTGGTAGACACAGCTTGTTAATACAGTGTTTTGTGTATGGGACTCCAAGGGAGAAAAGTTAAATGGGGGGAGGGGGGAGTGATTCCAACCAAGGCTTATTTAGAACATAAGAAAAGAAGGTGCTAGGAAAAAAAGAAGTCTCTTTTATTGGAAAATAAGATGATGTCCATGAAGTCCTGAGGCTATCTTCACTGGGTTCCCTCCCCCCTCATTAGGCGATGCGGTGAGTGTGGGCTGGCCCAGGGGGAGGGACTTCAGGGGAAGTGAGGACATGGGCTAGAATCCGTCCATGCAGGCAAACAGAAGGCAGCATGCAGATGTCTATACTTGTCACAGCTGCCATTTATCCAGGACTGCGTCCACCAGGCAGGCGTGAGGCACCCAGTAGGCGCTTGGTCAACATTTGATGCATGAACAAATAACTCAACAAACAAATCATCTCAGTTAACCCCCAGGAGTCCTGCAAGGTGGCGTCAGTCCCCACCTTGTAGACAAAGAAGCTGGAGCTTAGAATAGCGAGCTCCTTGGGGGCAGAGAAACTGTGTCTTTTTTGCCAGCCCTGCTTGGAAATGGCTGCCTGGAGTGCCGTCTTGAGAAGGATCTGGAACCTTCCTTCTGGTTCATAAAGAGAAGTGTGTGTGATGGATCGGTGATGTCTGCCTCGGGCTCAGGAGGAGGCTGCGATCATACGTCTGTCACATTTTTCGGGGGACTCCTCGGATGGCGTGACTTGCCCAGCGAGTGACTCGCAAGGGACACAGCTGGGAGGGGAACGTGAGGGGTGTGGGTTTTTCTCGGCACCACTTCCCCAGCAGCGCTACATCTGTTGGGAGGAAGGAGCCAATAATCTCCCTACTAGAGTATCTAGTAACCCATCCAAAAAGTGGGCTTTTGGCAACTCCCCGTGGTCTGTGTTTTCCTTCAGAACAAGCCTATGAGTTATCTGCTACCTGATGGTGCCCTTCAGTAAAAACAGGCACATTATCACCATCTTCATCCACAAAGTAACCATGCAGATGCCACCTCCAGCCAGGTCACAACAGTGGGGGAGGCGGGATGGGCGCCCGGAAAACCGAACATCACTTTCTCCAGGAAGCCGGCCCTGACCCCTGACCCTCATGCCACTTCCGGACCTCAGGAATATGTTCCATCACCCCTGTACCGGGATGGACACCTGCCTCCCCCATACCACCATGGGCCCCTGAGAGCAGGGCCTACGTTGTCTCCGCCACTGTCCCATTCAAAGTAGACACACGTGGTTACCAAATGAAGGAATGAGTTCACTGCCCGAGAACCCACAAGCAGTTTGTCTTAACGCTTTGTGATATCCAGATGAGACGTGGAGAATCGGAGTTTATGACAATTTGTTCAGGCTCGTACCCAAGGTCAAAGGGGATCAGTCCAGGGGAGTCTGCACCTCCTCCTTCCTTCCCATATCCCCCATCCCATACTTCTTCCTGCAGATTCTCCCTCTCCCAGCCACCCTGGCAACTCCCCAGGGGTCCAGCTGTGTGCTTACCGGCTGTCCTCCAGACCCCAGCAGGACCCCACCCCTGTGTAGCCTGTACAGAAATGCTGCTCATTAAATAGTCTATGAATGAATGAATGAATGTTAGATTTTCCCAGTGGCTTATATCTGTGATATTCCATGGTGGTCTAAGCTGGCACTGTCTCATAGAACTTTCTGTGATGAAGCTAATGTGCTGTATCTGCCCCATCCAGTTCAGTAGCCATGAGCTACAGGTGGCTGTTGAGAACCTGCGATGTGGCTGGTGCAACGGAGAAAGTGCATTTTATTTTACTCGTTTATTTTTCATTGATCTGTAATTGACATAAAATTATATTCTTAGATGTTTTAGGTGCACAACCTAATGATTTGAGATATATATATATTGCAAAATCATCACCATAATAAGTTTAGTTAACCTCCATTAGCGCACATAGTTACAGAACATTTTTTTCCTTACGATGAGAACTTTTAAGATCACCTTTCTTAGGAACTTTCAAATATACAACACGGTATTGTTAAGTACAGTTATGATGCTATAGAGGACATCCCCAGGACTTATTTATCCTATAACTGAAAGTTTGTGCTTTTTGACCACCTCCCCCCATCACACCCACCTCCCACTTGCCGCCTCTGGCAGCCCACAATCTGTTCTCTGGATCTGTGAGTTCAGGTTTTTTTAAGTTGCACATGTAAGTGGGATTGTACAATATTTGTCTTTCCCTGTCTGACTTATTTCACTTAGCATAAGGCACTCAGGGTTCATCCATGTCTTTGCAAATGGCAAGATCTCCTTTTTGATGGCTGAGTCTATACACCACATCTTCTTTATCTGTTCATCTGTCAGTGGACACTTGGGTTGTTTCCATGTCTTGGCTATTGTAAATATAATGCTACAGTGAACACGGGGGTGCAGATCCTTTTGGAGATATGATTTCATTTCATAAGGACAGATCCCCAGATGCAGAATTGCTGGATCACGCGGTGGTTCTCTCTTTCATTATTTGCGGAACCTCCATACTGTTTTCCAGAGCGGCTGTCCACTTTATAGCCCTGCCAGTGCGCCCACGGTTCCCTTTTCTCTACATTCTTGCCAACACTTCTTATGAGAAACTGCATCTCACATTTCATTTAATGTTAACTTAGTAGCCACGTGGGGTTGATGACTGTGAACAAATAGACGAGGCCCTGTCCACACGGCCCTGTCCCTTCTCGCAGGGAAGGGAAATAAACAAGGGCACAAACGAATAATGTTAATTTCAGGTAGTGCTAAAGATACAGTAAGAATGGGACAGAGGCCTGGTGGGGCGGGTAGGAGGCAGGGCTGCTTTGGATGGTGAGCTCAGGGGGCCAGAGCCAGAGCACAGGCCCCAAGGCAGGAACATCCTTAGCACTTCTAGGATCCAGGTTAGGCCATGGCTGGCAATGGTGAGCAAAGGAGAGTGTGAGGGGAGGTCCCAGAGATAGGCGGGAACCAGGTCACGGGGGTCTCCCTGGTTCAGATCTTACTCCTGGAGAGGCAGAGTAGAGGAGTGCTCAGAGCAAAGGCGTTGGAGCCAGCCCCTCGGGGGCAAATCCTGGCTCCTCCTCTTCCCAGATGTGTGGCCTTCGGCATGTTACTCCACATCTCTGTGCTTCAGTTTCTTCATCCCTTAAATGGGGTGATTATTGCTCAGAATGATTCCTGGCTTCTGTGAGCTCTATACACGTGTCCACTGTTAGCGTCATTATTGGAGGGTTTTGAGCAGGGGGTGATATAATCTGACTGAGGAATTGAAAAGATCACTCTGGCTGCTGTTGGAGAATGGATTAGAGGGAACGGAGAGCCCCCAAAGAAGGCTTCTAGCTAAGGGTCATGGTAGCTTGGATGGGGGTCCCGGTGCTTAGGGGGTGTACCTCAGGGAGACTCACTTCATCCCAGGACATTGTCCCAGGACAATGTTTGCATTTCAGCAAGGCCTCTGTTTGGGGGAGGAGGGAGAATTTTCAAAGAAACGCAAAAGGAAAGCGATGAGCTCAGTAACACTGCACGCACCCCTCGCCCACGTCCACGGTAATCGACATCCTGCCACTCTGGTTTCATCTACCCCCTACTACCTATGATTGTAGTTCTCCTGCCATTTCACTCATAAATTCTTCAGTGCACATCTCTAACAGATAAGGAGCTGTTTTTTATATAACCCCAATGCCGCTATCCTACCTGACCATAATAAATATGCACTAATAATCTTCAGATATCCAGTCCATATTCAAATATCCCTAATCATCCCAAAATTGTTCTCTTATAGTTGGTTTGTTTGGATCAGGATATAAACCAAGCCCAAACATGGCAATGGCTTCGAAGTCAAAGGGGCAACCTTAATTTGGTCGGCTGAGTCAGTGTGGCCTGGTGGCTATGCCCTGTGGCAGGGTCTGGGCAGCACGATGGCATCTTAGCAGGGTGGCTGGTGGGAAGGGGACCGACCCAGGTGCATGAGAGGCTTTCTGAGGTGTTGACCTCAGGCTTGGCCTCGGTCCCTGTCAATCACCAGAGGGTGCTGACATCTGTGACCAGAGTCCACATTCAGGAGGTTAGGGGCTTGGTAACCTTGAGAGCCCCAGGAGTCCCAGGTTTGAAGCAGGCCCCCAGCCAGCAGGGGAAGGAGATGCAAGCAGAGAATTCAGCCTTTGGTGAGGGGCCCAACAAGGTGTTCAGGATCCAAGGGGCAGGTTGGGATTCAGGGCCAGACTGCTCCCAGCAGGAATGAGAGCACCAGTACAGAGCCAGGACAGAAGCTGAGGCCCGTGTGCTGTATTGCGCAGACTAGAGCGGGACGAGCAGTAGCTGGGCTGGACAGACATCTGAATGAGGGAGGGCTGCTCACCCACATGCAGGTGCCGGTCTAGATAAATCCCAGACCCCCTCGGGGGTAGAGCTCCCCCCCTCCTGCCTCCTGCCCACCTCAGCCAGCAGTGATTCAGTAACTGAACCTATTGATTTAAGTAGCAAAGGACAGAAAACCTAATTAAAACTGACGTAAGCACAAAAGGGAGTTTGTCGGCTCAGGTAACAGGAGAGTATGGGGTGGCTGGCTTCAGGCATGGCAGGATCCAGGAGTTCGTGTGATGTCATCCAGAATCTGCCTCCCTCTTTCATGCATCTCTGCTTTCCTCTGTGTTAGCTTCATCCTCAGGTTCCAATGGGTGGCACCTAATGATGTCAGACTCCTGATTTCAGCAGCCCTTGCAGAAAGAGATTGTCCTCATGAAAGCCCCAGGTCTAGGACCCAGCAGCCAGGCAACCTGGGGTGGGCTTACATTATCCCTCTGAAGGGAGGTTGGGGGAAGGATGGGTGCCCCGTGGAAAATTGAGGTGCTGTCTCCACGAGAAGGGAACATAGGAAATGATATCTAAACTAGGTCTTTTTTCTTTTTCTCAAAGAACACAGAAGTCACATGCTGTTGAACTAATTCATCGGCTCCCAGATCTAAACCTTCCCCCAAGCTTAACTTCTGAACCAAGCTTCCATCCTGGCCCCCAGACACTTGTCTTTGGCATTTCCCCTTCCCACCTTGCCCAGCAAGGCACTGACACTCCAACCCTGTCCGCCCAAGCCCAGGCGGGTCTGCCCTGGCTGGTTTGGTCCTCCGTTCCCTTTTGCTGCCTGCAGCAGAGTCTCACTCCCACCTCTGCGTCCTCCTCTCTTCCGCCTGCCCCTCACTGCCAGCCATTCCGAAGTCCTGCTATTTCCCTTGCCAAAACCTGTCTCCTTCCAGACCCAACTGCTCCTTCTCCACTCCCTGCCCCCTGCTGCCTCCTGCCCACCGACCCCCAAGTGGAACGCATCCCATTCTCCCCACTCCCCTCACTCATCTGCTCAGCCCCCCTGTCTCATCAGCAGAGGCTTATCGATCCCCCACACTCAGCTGTTGTGCTGGGGCCAAGAATCAGACACGCTGTCTGCCCTTGCCAGTTCACACCCAGTCAGGGGGGTCCAGGGGGATCAAAAGCAAACCACAGTTCAATGGGGCTAGTGCAGTGATGAGGGACCAAGCCAGGGGACGAGCCGGGGGCCTGGCAGCTACAGAGGCCTCCGGGGAGTGGCACAGTCCTGGTACATCGTCCTGGTACGTCCTGGCAAGAAGGCCATGACAGGGGCTGTGCCCCTGCCAACCAAAGGTGGCTCGTAGACACATTTCAGCCGGCTCACATGGCGTTTGCAACATTCTTTGAATTGCCAGCTTTTAAAAAATTGGGAGGTTTTACGTGAAAATAAGAATTTTTTACTTTTACTGAGAAACGAAGATCTGGCGACACGAGGCCACATCTGCAGCTGAGAACTTCGGGGGAGCTGAGTCATGGCACTGCAGTCCCCACCACACCCACTGGTCTCCCTGACACAGTGACACATTGTTACACCACATTGCCTCTCCCATGTGTGATGCTCGCCTAGAGCCTGCGTGTATGTGCATGCATGTGGGGGGGGGACCACTCCCAGACCCCCAAACTGGTGCCCTAGCTCTTCCATCCCTGTGTAACTTTTTTTTTTAAAGATTTTATTTATTCATTTGACAGATCGAGAGAGAGCACAAGTGGGCAGAGAGGCAGGCAGAGGGAGAGAGAGAAGCAGGCTCTCTGCTGAGCAGGGAGCCCAATGTGGGACTCGATCCCAGGACCCTGGGATCAGGACCCAAGCCAAAAGGCAGCCGCTTAACTGACTGAGCCACCCAGGCGCCCCCCTGTGCAACTTTTATCTCCCCCTGCTCCCCATAAAGCTGTTCTCTTCACTGTGCCTTTGCTCCTGCTGTTCCCAGAACTCAGAATGCCTAGCCCAGCTCATTACAAACCCGGCCTTCGGGGACATCGAGGTCCTTCTCTCTTTGCACACAAGCCTCCTGCACACCCCTAGCCTGCCCCAGGTCCCTTCGGGTGGTCTCCAGCCATGCCTTTCCAGGCACCAAGTCCCATGCTTTCCTAGGTGTTCCTCGGTTTCCTGAGCCTCCGATACCCCAAATGGGGGGTGCCTCCTGGTCAAAGCCATCCCGCAGGTGTACCCCACTTGGCCCTCACAGTGTTGTCCAGCTTGGGAATCACTTGACAACATTTGAAACTTGGCTTTTGATGAACTGGCACCATTCTGTGTGTGGCGTCCATCAGCTGGAGCTGAGTGGCCCCAGGCACCCTCTGGACGGGGGGGCGGGGGGGCGTGTGTTCTCCTGCTCACCCCAGGCCCCACACCCCCCCTCCCCACCACTATGGCCCTACAGGCACCTGAGTTTGTGACCCCTTAATATGCAGACTGTCATGCACTCCTTAAGATGAACCTTGCTTTCTTCTTTTGCATCCCACACAGACCAGGACCCCGAAAGGCCCCACCATGTGTTATGTATTCGATTGAACAAAATTGTAAGAATTGCATTCCGGGGCCTCAGCCCGGATCTAGGGGAGTCCTGGCCTAGGGACAGCGAGAGTGATTCTAGGCCCCACGCTACGGGGCGTGGGATTCCTCCTCTGCCCAGAACAGGGGGATTGCTGCACCGGGCCTTAGGGGAGCAGGGAGTCTCCGGGCCATGCTAGCCCTGAGCCGCCAGCCTTGGCAGGTACATACATCCAGGCAGTGGGCGGGGTACACGGCTTACATTTCTCGTGCACATGCCGTGTGCCAGGCAGTATTCAAAGGGCTTTGCATGTATCAGCTCATTGCTTCCCCCCAGCAGCCCTATGAGATGGGTACGGCATGATCAGCTCCACTCTACAGAGGGAGAAACTGAGGCACTGGACAACAGAGTGGCTGGCCGGTGGTCACATGACTACCAGGCCGTCTGGGGCTCATCACACAGTCCTGCTTTTCAGTAGAGACTGTGGTCACTGGAGGGCCATGCCCCATCGAGGCGGCAGTCACTGCCCCTTCTCACTGGCCCCATGGTGCCAGATGGCCTGAATGTTCCGGAGACGCCAGAAAGCTCCTGGTTTTTAGAAATTGTCAACTAGTTTTGGGAAATGTTAACCGCTCCAGGAGCCAGCCCAGCCCAGATTTAGCTGTAGGGCCGCCAGTTAGTGACCCGATCTGTCATGTCCCACCCAAGGCTGTGGTCCTGCGTCTGTGATGTTGGGAGGGCCAGAGTGCTTGGCCCAGAGCCCAGCAGGTAGTAGGTGCTTGTCAAATGTCGCAGCGTCTCACCATCTTCTCCCAACTTTCTACATCACAAAAATGGTTTTCATTGCTCTTCTTCCCCAGGGATGTGTAAAAGGCCATTAAGGTCTCCTCCCCATAAAACATTCAAGTTCAGGTGCTCCAGGAAGGACCACATTCAGTTCCCAGAGCTAGGCCTCAGGACAGATAGGAATTAGGACAGGACTGTTCCCTGTCCTTGAAGATTTTACATCCACGCGGGGACAGGCACCAGCTGGTAAGCGCAGCTCCAAGAGCCCAGAGGAGGACCCTCGATTCCACCAGAGGAGGGGAGGGAGGGGCAACAGAGAGATTCCTGGAGGAGTCAGCCCCTGAACCAGGTCCTGAAGCCTGCATGGTGGCTCCTAGGCAGCAGCAGCTCAATCCGCAAAGCCCCCCCATCCCCAATAAACCTACCATCAGGGGGATTCCCCTCTCAGTCAGCCCAAAGCCCCTGGGTCATGACAGAACCTATAGAGTGTGGGATGCCTTCAATATGGCCCCCACGGGCTGTGCATGAATGGGGTCCAGCCATTGCACAGCTAGGCCAACTCCAGGTGGGTGCCCAAGGAAGGGTCTGCTTTCAGGGACTCTGAGCATTTAGGCCTAGCCAGTGCCTCCTCCAGATGCTGTTCTCCGGTGGTTGTTGGCTGTGCTTAAGGCAGATGTTTGTCTCTGGGGAGAGTGCATTCACCAATGCAAATGCCCACACTTCTGCTTGGCTTGTTGTCATAACGGAACTGCACCACCATCCATCTTTGCTAAGTGGTGTGTATGCTCATTGGAAGAGATGTCATTCGGCCCCAGGGCCAAGGACGAAAGTTGCCTTGCAAAGTCAATTAAATTACGTAGACTGAAATAATATTAACATTGTCATATTAAAAATGCATGATGGTTTCAACATGGTGGGTTCTTGTCAACTGTAAAGAAGGACAGTAAAGTCGGGGTGTGAACAAGGAAAGATGCTCCCATTCACCCCAAGCCAACCAAAGGGTTCCAAAGGGTCCTTTTGAAAACCCATGACAGAAGAGTGTCTCTGAAGGTTAAGAGGGTAGGAGGAGTTTCACCCTGGACTCCTTGGAAGCCAGGCCAGAGGGGGAAACAGGCAGGACTAAAGGCCTGCTTATTGGAAAGGAGGAAGCAGGCTGGTTCCTTAGAAGCGAGAGAATCGTCTCCCTGTATCCACACCCAAAGACACACCACATGCAGAGCTTTACTGAGGAGACACCGAGGAATCTGGACCTGCAGAATCCTTGAGCTGGCTTCCTCCACACTGCACATGTGCATCTCACGTGGTTTCTAACCTCGCCCCTGAAGTGTGGTGATAGGGACATCCCAACATCCGTAAATACGGGGGAAGAGTCTGGAAGGACACGTGTTCGCACTCCCCACCCAGGGCCCACAGCGATCGCCTCCAGGGCTGAGGAGGGTGCCAGGATGGGGAAAGGAGAAAGTCGGTCCACGGGGACTTAGTGAAAACTAGAAATGGGGTTAGAGGTCCACCCAGGGCAGGTGATTCTGCCTGTGGCCAGACGTTCTCGGGGTCTAGCTTGACCCAAAGGGAGATGCCAATCAGAGTGGCTCCCTGCACACCAGCTGCACAGCCTCGGGGAAGGCTGAGCCTCAGTGTCTTCATCTGCAAGATGGGCCCTTGTGGAGTTGCTCCAAGGCTGGGTGACATGATGCGGCCTTTTATTTTTTTCATACTTGGAATTCCTGGTGAAGTGACTACTATTTCTTTCCCAACCATGGAACCCCCTCCGGTGATCCTTGGGCCAAATCTGCATACAGATATGGCGTATTTGGCCTGCAGAGTGTTGGAAACTTTTCAGATTTAAGCACCATCAGGCAGGACCCGAGCCTCTCGGCTCCCCATGCCCCCCACGACGCCCTGAGGTTCCACCTTTGCACATCTGTCTCCCACCTGCCTGGCCCCCTGCATACCTCCTTCTGTCCCTTCTCTGCCAGACTTCTTGGAGGGAGCTGGGCGGCAGATGGCTAGAGGTCAGGCGGTGCCCCAGGCTGTCCGTGGAATGTAGACAAACACACATCAGGAGCCAGACGTCTCATTAGGAGAGCCAGGGTGCCCACCTCGTGACTGCGCAGGACTGGAAGACCTCCCCAGCACCCCCAGCACCTCTTGAAATGAGTGTTTCTGTCTCGCCAGATGTTTCCGTGGTGGAAATCGTGCAGAACGAGTCATTGTTGCTGCCCGCGCTGTCCTTCTCGAATAGCTGTTTCCTGATTAATTCACAGCACGCGCCCGCTCTGTGCCTCTGCTAAACAGAGAACACATCCCTATAAACATGTAAAAGAGAGCTCTGAGAATCGACTTTTCTGACAGTCGGCAAATAGTAGCCTGCCATCCCGCAATTGGATGACTGAAGCCGAGTTCCTGTGGTGTAACACGGGCTTGATGCTTCTCATTCGAAATTGCGACGGAAACCTCTGTGGCCGGAACTCGGCGAACTAGAAATGTCGTTAGAGCTTACTCGCCAGCGGCAGGAAGGCTAAGGGGGGTGGGGAATGCGGAGAAGTGGATACCCCTGGGGTCTCAGAGTCCATATCTCAAACCCAAATCAGCAGCCAAAGCGAGGTAGACACTGTTCTGGGGATGAAACAACAGGCTGCCATTTTCCTGATGAGATTTGTTCTCAGGACACTGTCAGAGAGCAGTGCCAGCCTGGAGAAAAACACCTGTGTTCATGCTCATGTAGTTCCAGAGTAAGGGTTGAGTGCTAGTCATGTGCCAGGCACCTGCTGGGCCCTTGGACAAGATTGGTAGGGCCTCCACTGTCTGAGGGCTAAAGTTTGAGTCGGGGAGACAGGATCTAAGTTAAAAGCTGATCAACAAGATCGTTCCAGAGATGGGAAGGAAATCGAACAGGGCAATGGGAGAGAGAGGGGACTGGATGAGTCAGGGGCTCGAGAGAGGGTCAGGATGATGTCTCAGAAGACAAGAAGGAGCCAACCTTGCAGGTGCCTGGAGCAGAACACTCCAAGCCCAGTGCACAGGTCCCAGGGTGGCCATGAGTTTTGCAGGATCATGGAGCGGCGACCAGAGCAGTGTGTGGGGAGTGGGGGGCAAGAGGGGGAATGTGATAGGAGCCGGGGTCAGAGAGGTCAGCAGGGGCTGGATCACATGGGCCTCATTGGCCACTGAAGGGAGCTGGAATTTACTCTCAGTGTTGTGAGAAATTGCTGGGCCGTTTTAAGGAGGGGGCTGCCATGAGCTAATAATGTTGTTTAAAAAAAAGACTGGGCTGCCGTGTAGACAAAAAAGTGTGTTCGTGTGGGGCGGGAGCAAGTGACAGTGCAGAGAGGAAGCAGAGGCCGATTAGGAGGCTCTGGTCATTGTCTCGGGGAGAGATGGGGCCCCCCGGGCTGATGGGCAGCAGCGCATTCAGGGACAAGGGGTCAGAGATTCGGGAGGGGTTTTGGATGTAGCCCCTAGAGACTTCTGACAGACAGGATTTGTAAGTGAGAGAACAAGAGGAATCAAGGAAGGCTCTTAGGTTGGGGCATCCACTTGAATGGTGGGACCATTTTTAAGATGGGCAAAGACCAGGTTTGAGAAAAGTGGATCAAGAATTCTATTTAGGATGGGGCACCTGGGTGGTGCAGTCTACTAGGAGTCCGACTCGATTTCAGCTCAGGTCATGATCTCAGGGTCCTGGGATTGAGTCCCATGTTTAGCTCCATGCTCAGTGGGAAGTCTGCTTGAGATTCTCTCTCTCCTTCTCCCTCTGCCCCTCGCCTGCTCCCATGCTCCCTCTCTCTCTGTCTGTCTCTCTCTAAAATAAATAAATCCTTTTTAAGATTTTATTTTATTTATTTGAGAGAGAGAGAGAGAGCACAAGCAGGGGGAGGGGCAGAGCGAGAAGCAGATTCCTCACTGAGCAGGGGGCCCAATGTGGGGCTAAATCCCAGGACCCCGAGATCATGACCTGAGCCAAAGGCAGACACTTAACTGACTGAGCCACCCAGGCGCCCCCTAAATAAATAAATCTTAAAAAAAAAAAAGAATCCTGTCTGGGGCATGTTAAGGTTGAGAGACCTGTTTGATATCACAGAAGAGAGGTCTCACCATCACTTGGCTTGCTGGAGAGTTCGGGGTTGGAGATTAAAATAATCAGGAGTCATCAACAGGAAGATGGTATTTTGGGCCTTGGGCCTGGCTGAGACCACCTAGTGGAGGGTGCGGGGAGATCCCGAGGCCTGGGATTGAGCCCTGGGGCAGCCCATGCAGAGGAACGGCAAGGACCCAGGCACTGCAGCCATGAGAGCCAGACGCAGGAAGGAAACCAGGCAAGCGCAGGGCCCGGAAGCCCAGAAGGAAATCTACAGAAGGGGGGTAACCCGCTGCACAAACGCTACCAAGCCCCAGCTGAGGACTTGTGCCTCTCCCAGCGGATCTGGTGACTTGCTGGACCCTACAATTCATTGTCCAAACCAGGACACTTTAGAGGGTGGAAAGTGGGTTTTATGAGTGATTACAGCAGGACAATAAGAATAAATCCAAATTGTCCCAGACTAACAAGGAAGCTTCTCCACCCTGGCGATTGATGCCCTTGCGGAGGAGGGATCCACGTAGAGGTGGGTGCGAAGGCCCGACGGGGGTGAGGCCAAGAGACAAGGAGGGAGGAGCAGCTGTGACAGTGACTCTCAGAGTTGAACAGACAAATGTGGGGGCGCCCCCGCAACGGACCACTCCTCAGCAAGGAAAAGGAATAAAACTCTTAATCACACAACACGGCGAACCTCACTTCTGCTGAGTGAAAGAAGTCAGGCCAAAAAGAGTACGTAGTACATGCAGGATTCCTTTTATATAAAAATTCTAGAAAATGCAGAGTAATCTGTAGTGACGGAAAGCGGACGGGCCATTGCCTGGGGGCAGGAGAAGGAGGGAGGGTGGGATTACTAAGGGGTACCAGGAAACTCTGGGGGCGACAGATGTGCTCATTAGCTTGATTGTGGAGATGATACACCATAATGTATACATGTGTTAAAACTTACCAAGTTGTAACGCTTTAAATACACACAGTTCACTGTATGAAGTACGGGATTCTATTTCTCGATAAAGCTCCTTTCCAAGAAAGAGTTTTGCTCTAGAGGGGAATGGACAAACAGGGCAGTGGTAGGAGGAGATGTGATGATATTTTAAGCATGAACAAGGAAACATTCAACGTCTGTGTAGGGACACAAGTGTTGTGGGGAGGAGGGGGCAGGAAGGCTAGGCCAGGGATCCTGTTGTGAAGGTTACCTTACGAATGTCATGCCGAGGACTTCGGAATTCATCCCGTCAGCCTGAGCTTCTCTACCTTCCGTGTGCCAAAGAAGCATCCGGAGGACCTGTTACAAGTACAGCACCACACCATGTCCCCTCAGCCCCCCTCTGATCGCGGCTGAGGCAGGACAGCCCCTGGGCGTGCTCACAGGGCAACCCCTCAAGGGCTCCCAGCTCTCCCTGCCTTTTGAAAGCCACCAGTGCCCTCAACTTGTGAGGTGGGGAGTCAGTGCCCCCAGGGGCAACCTTCAACAGTGGAGAAGTGGCTCAGTGGATAAACACCCCAGCCTCCCGTGTTGGGAGGGACACTTCTGAGGTGCATTCTGTGGGTCCCTGCAAGTGCCCCAGCAGGATGGAGCCCCATTTGCCTACAGCAGGGGCTCAAAACTGCTGGGGGGCTTTCTCCTGCCCTATCTTACTCTCCCTTCTCCCTCTTGGGAACAACTTCCAAGTAAGCAACCTTTACTCAACCCTTGCCTCAGGCTCTGCTTTCAGGGCACCCAAAATAGGACACCCATGGAATCAGGGACTCTGCATTTCACATGCACATCAGGCTTTCCTGATGTAGAGGTCCCAGGAACCGTGTATTAAAGAACCAGCAGTGGAGAACAAGAAGCGTTTCACAAAGGGGAGTGACTGGGCCAGCTCTGTTCTTGTAGGGAGTGAACTCTGGCAATGTGAAGTTGAGGTTGTAGGTGGCAAGAGACAGGAAGCAGGCAGACCAATTAACAGGCTGTTACCAGTGTCCCAGCAGGGAGTAACGGTGCGGTGCGAAGGCAGCAGTTGGGCTGTCTCTTTGTGAACGTCCTTTGATTTACAGAGTATGAAAGGGTTCACACAGAAATGACACCAGCCTTATTTAACATCCCAGGCGCTATGGGGTTTTTTTGTTGTTGTTTTTTAAAGCTCACGTTTCCAGCATCCCATATGTTTCTTTTTGATCTCCTACTTCCAAACTTCGATACATCAGCCTGATGCCACGCAGGTTTATTTTGTTCAATCTTGTGTTTTTAGGATCTTGACATCGGTGCCAAGAACGTGAAGCTTTACGTCGATGAAAGTCTCATCTTTGATGGCACGTTAGACAAAGGAGGTGGAGAGACGCCGGCTGACTGGAGCGTCCCGGTTGGCCTGGAAGAGGAGCAGGATGAGAGCAGGGGAAGGGCCCTGGGTGCCCCCTTGGGAGAAAGCAGAGAGGCCCGCAAGATGGCTGGCACAGATGGGGAGCTCTCCCCGCCAGCTGCGGCAGTAGCTGATGTGAAGTTCTCTTCCCAAGGAATGTTACTTGGAGGAAAGATGAATCCTCCCGACTGCACGAAGGACAGTTTGTCCAAGTTGGATGAAGACACGAGCTGCCCGGCAGCCCCAGCCTTGACAGGGGGTGTACCGGGGGCTCCCCAGCTCTGCCTGCCTGTGGAACGCCCTCGCCTTGACCTAGAACTCTCCCTGGCCCAACAGCTGGAAAACCTCACGAGCAGAAAAGTCTCCGAGCCACCAGCGAAAACCCCATCGTGGTTGCAACCTTCTGCCATAGTGAAGGGCAGGAAGCAGGGAGGCAGGAAGCCCAAACCACTCTGGCTAAGTCCTGAGAAGCCCCTGGACTGGGAAGGCGGACTTGCATCAGACACCATCATGGACACCATGGGGGAGGCTTCTAGAGAGGCCGAGGTCGGGGATAAAGGCCCGAGGTGTGAGCCAGGGCGGCCACACAGCTGGAATGTCATCACTGGAGAGAGAACCCAGAAGGTGACCCCCAAAGTCTGTGATGACTTTGACATCTTTAACCAGCCCTCCAACAGGGAACACCCCGCTAGTGGGAGGAGGGGCCCGAGGAAGGACACCCTCATCAGCAGTCACAGCGATGGCCCGCCAACTGGCAGAGGTAAGCTCGAGAAGCAGGCTGACCCGGTGCCACCATCCCCGAGCACGGGCCACTGATTGGCATGATACCATTTGGCTCCATGGACCTCTGTCTCCTCATCTGCAAAGCATGGGGGTTTTTCTCAAACAGTGGTCACAAATTCACTGTCTCAGGGGGCCACAGAGGTGACAGCAATGAGTAGAATGGGCAAGACATTCTGCACATTAAATTCCTCGATATATTTGTCATTGCCACCGAGTTATGTCCCCTTTGCCCATTTTTTCTTGCCACGTGGCTTTTCCAATCTAGGCTTTGCTATTCCACCTCTGATGGAGACGTTGGTGTCTAATGACTTCACTTTATTCTTAACTGTACCATCAGAAAAATAACACAAATGTGATGAGAAATAGCACTTGGCACTTGCCTGGGCGTGGGAAGTACTACAAGGAGTGGTGAGGACTGTGGCGCTGGCGAGAGCCAGCCCATCTAAAACAGGCAGCTGCTCCCGCACTCAGAATGCTTTCTGGCAGTCAGCAATGCAAGGCCGATGTGCCAGGCCTCCCTTCTCCTTTTATAAAGAGAAATCAGAAGCATAGAATATTATTCTTCAGTATTGGCAACGGATGAAGGGTATTTCTAGAACCACTAGGTAGGTAAAAAAAAAAAAATCTGCTGGGAGGACTCACCTCGTGTTTGAACTTTGCAGTCGATTATATCTGAGCGATCTGAAAGGCTGGGTTTCTAGATATTTGCACTCCGATTTGGCTCCTGGGAAGGTGCGTAGCCCAGCAGCTAGGCATCAGACCATTTGAGCCCAGCCTCTGTTGCTTCTAGGCTGGGACTTACAGAGCTGGGCACATCCACTTTCTGAGCCTCAGCATCCTCAGCGGTAAAATGGGAACAAACCGCCTCCCCCCTCCTCAGTACTGTGAGGAAAGAATAAGAGGATAGCGGCACATGTAACTAGAGCCTGGCGTGGGGGGGGGTGCCCCGCAAGCACCAGATCCTAGGGCCTCTGAATGCAACTCCGCCCCACCGAAACCCCTGGCCTGTGAAATGACACCAACCATACCATCTCTTGGGAGGATAAAATGAGGACATGTGTGTGCAGCATTTGGCACAGTGCTAGCTGCAGGTGTTAGGTGCCACGGTCCATCATCATCCCTACACACGCCCCCCCCGCCCCGCCACTGTGTGATTCTGCCTCCTGGCGTATCTGTATGTGAAGCCAGGGTATATTCCCTAGTGAATCGAGTCAGCGTCTATCGTGTTACCATCCAGAAGACAGACCCCAAAGGTCTGCACTCAGCCCGAGTCTACACTTCGACATGCAGAGAGTTGGTGGCTTCTTTCAGAACCCCAAGGTCACGTAGGGCACTGG
Organism: Eumetopias jubatus; assembly: GCF_037043125.1. Classification (NCBI taxonomy): domain Eukaryota; kingdom Metazoa; phylum Chordata; class Mammalia; order Carnivora; family Otariidae; genus Eumetopias; species Eumetopias jubatus. The sequence goes on from NW_028274818.1 coordinate 92,840,746, forward strand.
GGCACGTCCCTCAGACTCGGGGCGCCTTTCTGAGTAAACGACAGGCTTCCTTCTTCTAGGCAGAGTTTCCCCCCGGGCTCCCCAGCCTTACACACTTCTGCTGCCCACTTGGACTTAACCCTGAGACTGGGTGTCAGGGAGGAGAGCAGAGCAGAAGAACCGAGAAGCTCTTTGAGGGCAGAGACTGTGTCTCAACTGTATCGAGTTCCCCAGGACCCAGGTGCCCGACACATGGTGGGTCCTCTGCAGTGTGGGAGGGGTGGTGTAAAGAAGGAACTTCGGTGGCTGGATGGATGGCACGTTTGCATTAAGCTAGGCTCTCGTCCAGGCATGTTACTCAAATGATTTCATCCTCATGCCAGCCCCATTTGACAGATAAAGAAAATGTGAGGTTTAAGTAACTTTTCTCAGATCGCATGGCCAGAAGGGGTTAGAGCAGGATCTGAACCCAGGCCATCCTGCTCCAGCATCCATGCATCGAACTAGTTACCCTATGGCACCCCATTTCCGCAGCTGCCCGACCAGGGAGAGCCAGGCGATCCGGAGTCTTCCTGGTAAACAGACCCACAGAACCTCTGGGAGCCCCGAGGTGATGGGTGTTATTCTAACTTGTCCCCATTCAGAAGATTTGGTCTCATTTTCATTTCTTTCCAGGCATTTCACTGCTTGGCTTAATGACACATTGAGAAATGAGCCCTGGAGATTTAATGCTTGTTAAGCCAGTCATGCTAAAAAGGAAAGTTGCTTAGAAATTTTAAATTACCCATTACATAGAGCCAAATCCCACAACCATGCCCTTCAGGAAAGGTGCGGGCCAAGCCCTCCAATATGCTTTTAGAATGAGTGACTGCCTGAGTTCTTCCCTGGGGCTAGAGTCATGTTGTCCCCGAAGGATAGAGCCTGAAAATCTCACTGTAATGTCATCTGCATTTTGGAAGTGTCTGCATCAGGGGTCCATTGGCTAGAAGTGAATAAAATTGCACCTGCCCAGTTTGAGCACAGGACCTCCAGAGGCAGGAAGTGTGGCTGCCCGTCACCTAAAATTGGAAGGAGGAAGCAGAAAGCCAGTGGGCGCCCAGGAGACTTCTCCCCCCTGACTCCCCAGGGCTGCTGGGCCCTGCCTCTGCCACCTTCCTTCACTCTTCCTCATGAGATCAGCTTTCTGTGCTCTTTGCGCAGGGCAGGAGGTGCCCCACAGCCCAAGAGTGACAGTTGCCCTGCTCTCGCTCCCAAAGTCTCAGGGGAGATGCTGATTGGCTGACGTGGGTCAGGTGTCTGCCCCTTGTTCAATCAGCCGAGGCTGGAGGGCTGTTCACCTTGAACACACATGGCTCTGTTGTGTCTCCCTACGTTCAGTCTCGTTTCCCGTTTTAGGAAGAACTAGCATATACCTCATGGTGGTGGTGATTTTTATAAGCCCGAGTTTCGAACTTCGTAGTTCCTGTTTACCTCCACCAAGGGGTAGTCTTAAGTCTTCAATCCCATCCTCTCATCCTGGTGCCCCCCCCCCTGCCATGAATGGTGTGTTCTCCTGCAGACAGAGGGAAACGGGGGCCCCTAGCCTGCTGTCACATCCAAGAGGTCCAGGAGAAAGCCTGCACTTCTGTGCTTTCAAAACCCTGACTGTACGACTTGGGGAGAAAAAATCAGAAAGCAGGAGCAGAAGGAGAGCAGAGTCCTGCCTTTCTTGCCCACCCAGGCCGAGACACACAGGCTGAGTCCCTGACACATGATGTCTGTTCCCTCTCCTCAGCTCCCTTACAGCCCAACCCAGGCCATTCATTTCAGTCAGTGGAAATCAAATCCCAATAAACTGATGTCATGACGATCCATTTGGGAAGTTCCTTCTGCCAGATGTTAAGCCTCACGCCTGGAGGAAAGGAAGGAACTCCTGGGGTCTTTTTTAATGGCAGATGAAGAAGGAGGGGAGGGGAGAGGACAGGTGCACCAGAACTGACAGGTGGAGGGGGGAGTCCCTCGGCTCCCAGGCGTTGCATAATGGTGATGCCAGCCATCCATCCCTGGGCCAGCAAACGTGGACTGAACACTTCTGTGCACCACGTTCTATGCCAGGCCCTGGGACGCGGCAGGGAACAGGGCAAAGAAGTCCTCCCCAAGGAGGAGGGGGCCAAGAAGGGCCAGCACACAGAGATCCGGGAGAAGGGCATAACTGGCAGAGGGCACATTAAGCCTAAGCAGGAAGAAGACTTGTGTCCATGGAACAGAAAGACCCACACAGTGGAGCTGATCATTAGGGAGGTGTGAGGTGAGATTAGAGAAGCCGGAGGGGCCACACCGAGGCCCTGGGGGGTCATGACGAGGAGTTAGATGTTCTTCATTCCCAGCTGGAGACAGTCTGCCAACTGGAGGAGTTGGTGACAAATTCCCTTTCAGGCACACAATGGATATGTCTGGACCTCCGGAGGGGTCCTTGGAACTGGAAGGTGGTGGTGAGTGGAGAGAAGCCAGAACTTGACCTAGAAAATGGCAACCAGGAGCTCGCAGGGTGAGGTCTGAGAGGGAGGGCAGTGTTGAGAGAGGACCGGATGGGATAGGGCCCCGGCATGGGAAGGTGGGCAGCAGCCGCAGGGGAGAGCCCGGAAGGGCAAAAGCTCCTGAGCCAGCAGAGGAGGGACTATCCAGTAGAAGAGATTCGCCTGAGTTGTCAAGCATGAGGAATGAAAAAAGATTGAGTACTCGGAGTCATCATGTACTTGCAGCTCAGTGGAGGGTTGTGAGAATTACAGGACTCTTACAAAGGCAAGGGATAGAACGCCACCAGGGGTTTGACTTCAGGCATGGCTGCATCCAGGGGCTCAAATGACTCTCTCTCCATCTCTTGACCCACATTCTCTGTGTTGACTTCATTGTCAGGCCGGCTCTCCCCCGCCCCCAGTGTAGCAAACTGGCCACCAGCACTGCACGCCCACGTCTGGCATCCTGCCAGGGGCACCAGTCTAAAGAGAGCCCCTCGCTCTCCGTAATTCCCTTCCCAGCCTGGAAGGATGCTGTCAGCATTTGCCTAATCTGGATGGTCTGACAGTGGGGGATCCCCAAAGGAAGATCAGAAGGGCAGGTGGGGCTTGGGTGGGCCAAAGTAAGTCCGCAAAGAGGCCCCAGGTTGCAGGGGTTGAGGGAGGGTGGGAGTGAGGAGGGCGCAGGGGCTGCAGCCAAGGGAGGGAGAAAATCGGGTGGCAGTTAGAGGAAGCCACGAGATCAGGCCCGGCTTCCTTTTTCTTTCCGGTAGGAGAGATTTATGCGTGTCTGCAGGCGGAGAGAGGGCAAGGTGCCAGTGGGGAAGGGGTGATGGAGGGTTCTGGAGAGAGAGGATAATTGATGGAGCCAGGCCCCCTAGGAGCCAGGCAGCAAATGGAGTGCAGGGCACAATCCAGTATGAAAGGAGGAAAAACAGAACATCAGTGTCATCAGCTGCTCTTTTTCCAGAATGACACCCTTACGTGGCAGTTAGCTGTGGCGTGGCTGTGAGGCCAGGCCAGTGCTGGGGCTCACGCTGAGGCTTTTCTGTTCTACGAGGAGGAGACTGCGGCCTTCAGAGCCGGCCCTCTGAGGGCCAGGCCTGCGCTGTCCATGTGCTGGGGACGCAGGCTTCTGTTCTCGAAGCCACCCTAGCCACACATAGGAGTACATTCCTTACCTGTTTTCAGCGTTCCTTATAGCACTTTTTCCTGATTATAAAAATAATACATCTGGGGAACTTAGAAGATCAGATGACCGAGAAGAAGCTAGAAGTCCTTCCTCCTCACCACCCAGAAAGGAGCATATTAACACGTTGGTGCACGCAGCCCCTACCAGGGTCTGCGCAGCCAAAAGAGCACAGCTGGCTCTTTTCCCATCGAACATTCTTTCATGAACGTTCCACCTACCGTTAGGCAGTCTTTGAAAACACTGTCAGTCACGTGATGTGACAGCCTCGGAGCAGCCCCTCTGGTCGCTGACTCAGGCGCTTCCCCCCCCGCCCCCCGCCCGTCGTGGGAGCCTCTGACGTGCAGAATGGCTTCTTGCACAGGTTCTCACGCAACAGAAGGTCTGCCCTTGACTTGCATTGGGGTCCCATTCTCAGAAAATCCAAAGTATGTTGAAAACTGCTTTGCTTTTTGCAAAACAACCAGATTCTAGACTTGGGTAGCCATGATCAGTTTTTTACCAACCTGAATGTTGGTGTGTGACAGGAGGCCCCGACTGTCCCCATGCAGGGCAAGAGATTAACATCCTGGTCCCGCCTGTCAAAGGCCAGTAGGGTCTCCAGGCATTGAGACCGAGCCAGGAGCAACCCCCTGATTTCTAGAATGTCCCCCTGTGGGCGACCCCACCTAGCTGAGAGCCCCTGGTTGAGACCATCCGTAAAGGTACCTGCGCACACATGTGCCACTAACGGGGCTTCACCCCTCCTGTGTTCTTCCAGAAGACACCTGGTCCGGCAAGATGCCGCCGCGGTCCCGGTGGTGCAGTGAGCAGGATCACATGCTGCATGAGTCCTGGGACTCCCTCAGTGCCTTTGACCGCTCCCAGCGGGGTCGCATCTCCAACATGGAGCTGCAGGGGGACATCCTGGACGAGTTCCTGCAACAGCAGACGGGCAGCCACCACAGCGACCAGCTGCCCCCGGGGAAGGAGGAGAGGCCAGAGCCAAGGAGAGGGCCGGAGGACAGCTCTGCAGAGATGCACGACGGGAGCGACTTTGAAATCCCTGTCTTGCCTTATGGACAGCGCTTGGTCATCGACATCAAGTCGACGTGGGGGGACAGGCACTATGTCGGCCTTAACGGAATAGAAATATTCAGTTCTGAGGGGGAGCCGGTGCAGATCGCGAACATTTGCGCGGACCCCCCTGACATCAGTGTTTTACCAGCCTACAGGAAAGACCCCCGCGTGGTCACTAACCTCATCGACGGGGTTAACAGGACCCAGGACGACATGCACGTCTGGCTGGCCCCTTTCACGCTGGGCAAGCCCCACTCCATCTCCATAGATTTCGTGCGCCCTTGCCAAGTCGCCCTAATCCGGATTTGGAACTACAATAAATCTCGGATACATTCCTTCCGCGGCGTGAAGGACATCACCATGCTATTAGACGCGCAGTGCATCTTTAAAGGAGAAATCGCCAAGGCCTCAGGGACCCTGACGGGAGGTAGAGTATGTCTGTAAGAATGTTCTGGAAGCCCCTACCTGCTACCCGCTGAGGCTCTGAGGAAAAACTAAAGGCCCTGGCTAGCCAGTGACAGATGGGTCTCTCCTCTTCCTGGGCCTGGCTCACTCCTCGCTTTTTGCAGCATAGGGGTGCAAGGGCTGACCTCATTTAAACTCCTCCCCTGGGCACTGGCCTTACTCAGCTTCCCTAGCACTTGAGTCGGAGAAGGGGGAATTCTTCTGCGAGCAAGTTATTGAGGGGGTGCTCCTGGGAGAGGCTGTAGTGCAAGGAGGGAGACAGGATGGGAACCGGGAGATGCTAGGGGTTGAGGGAGGCTGAGTCTCAGCCTGATCCCAAAGGGAGTTCTGGAGCATAAATTGCAGGATCTGTCCTGCCTTAAAGGCAGAGCAGCTGGGCTCCCTGGGTTGGGGGTATAACTTGACGCCCCCCGGCAAGCCTCCAGCCCCCAAAAAGGGATCAGCAGGCACCTGGGTGGGGGCCCAACAGCATCTGCTAAGGTGCCTCCCCCACACCTAAGAAGCAGCTCATTTCGCAATGGATCACAGCGACTCTCATTAGAATAGCTCCCTTCATTAGGTCCAAGTGGTTCTTAGGGCATGTGAATTTCATTTGCAAATGTGTGACTAATAACAAGGAAGGCTTCCTAACACAAATCAGGAACTGTTGGTCTGTGGGGATTGTATAGGCCCGAGGTTGGTGGGTCTGGGTTCCTGCTCTCCAAACCATGGGGATTTGGGGCCAGTTGACTCTTCCCGTCTCCATGGTATCCCATCCAGCCCCAGAGCACTTTGGAGACACCATCCTATTCACGACCGACGATGACATTCTGGAGGCCATATTCTGCTCGGATGAGACATTTGACGTGGACGTGGAGAGCCCCTACAGTCTGCAGAGCGAGGAGACGCCCAGGAGGCCGAGCACCGCCGGCAGCGACGGGGAGGACAGGCCCTACACCCAGGCCGGCCCATGGGCTGAGGACCGGGTAGGACTGGTGGGGAGGGGAGCCCCCTGGAGAGATTTCTCCTCCTGACTCCGCAAGGAGCCGGAGAAATGAAGATGGATAGCCTTTAAGCTGTTGGTGCTACTGTTTTGACATTTCCCATTTTTCTACTTCATTTTTTGGTCCTCTATATCATATTTCATTCTCTAATTATGTTTTATTTATTTATTTATTTTTTAAAGCGAAGTGAAGAAAGTATTCAAATTTTAATCAAAGCTAGGAGAAATCAGTTCTGCGTTGTCTCCGTAATTTAGAGGTTGGCAGTCTCGGGGGAATTTTTGCTTTGGGTTGCATTTTGATCACTCACTGTTGGTTTTGATGGGAAGGACTGGAAACGCTTTTATTAGGCAGGCTTAGAATTAAAATAATGATCATCTCAGGCATCGTTTCCTGCACACGTGGGGTGATCCAATGGTGGAGCACCACGTTACCGTGTGAACCACCCTTGCAGGTAGAGACCGTCAGTATCCCCATTTAGGAAACCAAGGCTCAGTCAGGTTAAGCGACTTGCCCAAGGACACACAGCAGGAGAGTAACCAGGCTACACCTTGATTGCATGACTCCAAAGTCTGTGTTTTTAACTTGATAAAGCAGTGTTTTAAGAAGTGAAAGAAGACTCTCAGGGGAAGGGCCAGTCCAAGTGAAGGACCAGGAATCCAGAGACCCAGGGCCCCCAGGGACGGTCTTGAGGCCCTGAGGAGAAGGAAGAGATGGTTACAGAAGGTGGGAGAGCAGAGTGGGGGCAGCTGGAAGCCAAAGGACAGACGGGGGGCCTTGGCAAGGTCATGAGGCTGTGGCGTGCAGATCCCACGGTGTTCACTGGAGGGTATAAGCCCACAGGGGCCAGGCAGAGTGTTGTGCAAGACTGAGGGGGTGCTTGAGCCCCCTGCTTCTCAGGACAGACAGGAGTTGCTAGTTCATGTTGATAGTTGTCCTGATTTTTCTCGAGAGAAGCCAGAAATCTGGGTTTTTATGGAAAATGTCCCAATTAAAAAATGTTGGCAACTAAGTGGGAATGCTTTCAAACCTTCTATGAGCCACTGCACGTCTGTGGTCTGGATTTGATCCCGGGGTCTCCAGTCGGGAGCTGACCTTGTAGCCTTTCACGTGCCCAGCACTCTCCAAATGCTTCTAAGGGTCTCTGATCGTATCCAGCCTGTGAGGGACAGGGAGGAATCCTTCTCCCAGCCCGAGTTCTGGGAGGCCAGTGGCTCACCCCTAGAAAGTGACAGGGCTGGAGCTGCACCCCACCTGTCTGGGTATCCAGGTCAGCACACCTACCAGGGAGCATCCCAGAAGGCTCCGGGAGGGCAGGGAGCCAGGGAAGGCAAAAGAAGGCACATGGGTGCCAGGGCAGCAGCCTTCCTTGGTGACCAAGGCTGCTGGGCATCGTGGATGCTCCTGGCAGGCCACCTTCCTCACTCTCCTTCAGGGCCTCAGGAGACTGTGTCTAGGGGCCGGGCCGAGGGCGCCATTGTTCCTGGGACCGAAACACCATCCCCACCGAAACTCTCACATCCGGGCAATCAGCTTCCCTTCCTTTTGCATCTTAGCTTCCTTGTTTGCAATGTAGTAAAGGCCCTTTTGCCCTAACTTACAGTGTAGAGGTCTAATGAGGAAAACGTATACGGTGGGGAGTGGCTGCCCACTGTGACTGCCTCTAGACCAGGGCTGCTTTATCCAGGCTTCCCCTGCCAGTCTCCTGAGGGGCTTTAAAAATGAAGATGCCCAGGCCTCGGGTTGGACTTTTCCCCCCTCCTTCCCTCCATCCCTCCCTCCTGATCCTTCTCCTTCTACCTGGGGCTCAGGGTGCATAACAGCATCTGGGAAAACAGCCAGCCAGCTGTGCGGGTATCACTAAACTCACGTCCTTTCCCTCTCTTTCTCCCCCAACCTGTGCACAGGCCCTGGGGCTAGAGCGGCCATCCAGTCCCCCTGCCCCCGAAGTAACCACGCCAGAGCCAGGCATCTACCATGGGATCTGTGAGTATCCTCTCTTGGGACAGTGTCCAGTGGCAGGAGGACCATCAGGGGCCAGGGGATGTCATGGCCACTTGGGGCAGGGATTCCTTGGACAGTTGGGCAGGTTGTACATTGCAGAGATGCCAAGCTGCGGGACGAGTGGGGGCTGACACAGCCTGGACTGGGCTCACTGGCCCTGGCAGGTCCACATCACTTCAGAGGAGGGATACCTCTCTGCAGTAGGCCTTTCCAGAAGGGCACTCAAACTCAGACACACGCGCAAAGAAAACATGCCTCTTCCCTGTTCCAGGTGGGGCGGGGGTGGCAGGAATCCTAGCCCAGGGTGCTGGTCTTCTGAGAAGACAGAAATCTGAATATTTATGTGAAATCTCCAAATTTTTAAGTGTTGATGAGTAATTTTATAATATTGTAAAACACCATATGAGCCAAAAAAACACATGTTGTATGTTCAGCCTGCCGGCTGCTAGCAGATCCTGTGGCCTCTGAGCAGATCCCATCTGGGCTTCACTGAGTCCATTCCCTCTTCTTTTCCCTGCTGACCCTTCTAGCCAGGTCCTCCCTTACTCCATGCACGGGCCCATTAGCACCTGTGCTGCATCCTGGGGCATCTTCAGGCCCGAGGTCCTGGCTGATTGCTCTCCCTCCCCTTCCCTGTTAAGGAGGCTCTGTCAGCCAGCTCTTCGCAGTCACACCAGCTGGAGTTCCCTGGGGCATGCTCTTGAGGGAGGGCAGCAAGCAGGAAGGGCAGAGGGAGGAATTGGGCCCCGTGCAGTTCCCCTCCCCGGGAAGCCTGCCCATGTGCCCAGTTAAGAACCATCTCTCCCACCCTTACTGCACGAAGACAAATTCCCTCTTAGAAGAGGGGAAGATGCCTTACTTTGAATCCTCACAGCTTACATTCCAGAACACTCTCTCAGTTTCTCTCAATTACTCAGAGACAACAGAGAATTTCTAGAACCAGCCTAGTGCCGGCGAGAGCCTGGTTTGGGGCTTGGTTTCGTCTCTGGCGCAGACACCACGCTGAGGCTTCCCTTGCCTTATCTCCCCGAGTACTCAGTTCTTTTCCATCCATACAGCTGGATCCAGGGGTGCGAATGACGTCATCAAGCCTTGGCGTCTCCCTCCCTCCCTCTGCGCTGTCTCACTCTCTCTTGCCTTTTCTCCCACTGGAACCCCGTCCATGCAAGAGCTTCTGTTCCCATTGTTCAACAGTCGGCCCAGAGTCAGGTCTCCCCGGCCTGGCTTGGGTCACGTGCCCATCCATAAAACAATCAGCGTGGCTCCCCCGGCGGGGCAGGAGTGGGGGTGAGATGCTAAACCTGGATTGGCCAGGCCTGGGTCAGAGCCCATCCCTGGAGCCCAAGGCGAGGGGTCAGCCACCTAGTTGTGCTCTAGTGGAGGTCAGAGTGCCACAACCAGGGAAGGAAGGAAGGAAGGTTGGCCCTGAAGCAGCCACTGTCCCCTTCATCTGATGATTTCCCCAAAGATACTGTCTGTAAACGTCCTTCCTACTGAACCAGCTTCTGACCTTTCTCAGAAATGTATTCCAATACCTTCGGGAGTATGGCCCAGAGCAGAGCTCAGAGCCCCTTTTGCTATAAGGAACACGCGATGTCTCTGCTTCCCTGCGTGGTAGGAAGAACCTCCTGACCAAGCATCCTATGCGCTTTTGGAGGCATGTGATTTCCGACTCGCTCTTCTCTGAACCTTTTTGTTTTCCCTCCACTGTCTCTAAAATCCTAAACCCACTTCACCAGCCTGTGCAAATGGAGAGCGCTTTGATAACGTGACCCAGGGGGATGCGCCGGGGTTGGTAAATATGGCCAATCCTATTAATGTTTTGAAAGGGGATATATGACTTGCTAATTTGCAGATGACACTAATTTTGGGCATTTTGCAAATATCAGCAGTGATGAATAGGAAAGTAGCTGAGAGAGTTGAAACGTGGGAGAGAAATAACAAAATTAATTTCCATTTATATAAATACTAATTGATACACCAGAGGAAAATGAATATGGAACGTGAATATTAGCTCAAACAGGAGAGCAGGTGCTTTTGGAGCAACCCCAAATTAGATGTCCTTGCAGCTCCCCATGCCAAGCCAGCAAAGGGGCGGCCAGGGAGAGGCTGGGGGGGCCCCTCCTGTTTTCCCCCGGGGAGGTGGCGTTTCTCCCTCACAGCGATCGCCTCATCCAAATCCACTTCCTCCTCCACCTCCGTGCACTCTGCCTCTCGGGATCAGTACCCACAGCCACTCTGTCGCTTGGGTCAAAAACATCATCTCTTTCCCTCACTTCTGCACAAGCCACTGAGCATCCTGGCAGTGCCACCTTCAAAACAGATCCTGAATCTGGCCACTTCCCTCCGTTTTCAGGAGGGCCACCCCTTGTCCAGCGTACCTGGTATCACAAAAGCCTCCTCCCTGGTCTCCCTGGAGGACCCAACCCCCAACCCCTGTGAGGCGTTTCGAGTGAGCCCCCTGCTTCAAAGTCTAACCCTCCAGGGGCTCCCCACCACAGAGAGAAGACAATCCAGACTTCATGGCGTGCTCTAGGTTCTGCCCCACCCTTCTGACCTCATTTCCCTCCACCGCCCCCCTCGAGCACTTGGTTCTAACCACAGGTCAGATTTGTTCCCCTCCTGGAGCCTGTGCCCCTGCTGTCCTCTCAGCCTGGAATGTTCTTCCAGGAATGCTGAGGAGTGGTGGCCTCCTACCCATCAGCTGGGTCTCAGTTCTGGCGTCACCACCTCAGGCCCTCCCTCACCCCCCTCCTCCCCTCAGTCCCTCCCTACCCACGCCTTCTTGGCTTCATGGCATCCATTGCTCTGTGGAACTATCCTATCTGATTGTCTTCACTGCACTGGAAGCTCCCAGAGAGATTCTGCCATGTGTTGACCCCCTGGGTCTCCAGGTCCAAGGACAGGGCTCTGTACATAGTAGATGATCAATAAATATTTGTTTACCATTAACTATGAATTTGGTGAAACTCAGTGATCTTACTTTGATTCAATTGCCTGTGCTTATCAACTGAATGCATATGCTTTGATACATCATTTATTTAAAAAGAAAAACAACTTTTATTGACCATCTATTTTCCAGATACCGTTCTTGGCTCTGGGGACACAACAGTGCACAGAGTTAACAGAGCTTCTCCCCTCAGGGAGCTTCCATCTTAGTGGGAAAGACAAGAAAACACACAAGCAAAGGAGTGGAGAATACACTGTCGGGTAGTGACAAGGGCTGTGACGAAAAATAAAGCAGGGAGTGTGGGGGGGTGCCATTTGAGTGCAAGCGGTCAGGGAAGGCCTCTCTGAGGACATGACACTTGAACACAGCCTTGGGATGAAAAGGAGTGTATCAATTAGCTTTTGCCGCAGACCAAACCGACCCAAACCTGAGTGGCTTTAGCAGAACCACTGTTTAATCTGAGACTGGCTTACAGTTCACTGGCTTGACTGGCCTCTCCTGAGCCTGCTCACAGGTTTGGTCAGCTGGCAGATGGGCTGGCGACCAAATGACCTTGGATGTCTTCTCTCCCACATCCAGCAGTTGGGAGGCTGTTGGCCCGAGTGATGGGGCGAGTGACGGGGAGACCGGGGGCACCTGGCTCCTTCCACGGCAGGACTCCCAATTGCAGCAAGGCACACGTGTGCGCTTTCCATCCTCTGCCCAGCCCTGCCTTCTCTGCTGCTCTCCCATTGGCCGAAGCATGTCACGTGGCCCAGGCTCAGGGCGTGAGAAATGGACTCCCGCTTCTGCATGGAAAAAGCAGCAACGTCACATTGCGAAGAATCTGTGGCCATTTTGCTATGCTGTTGGTACCGTGAGAAGCTAGAATGTGCCCGGTACCATGCTGGCCACACGTCATCTCCATCTGCCCCCAAGATGTTCTCCGTGCTGCCTCAGCCCCACGGAGAGCAGAGGATCAGAGGCTGAGTTACAAAACATATGTTGGAAATGACAGGTGTGTAGGAAAAGAAGCCGAGCTCCAGGGAGACTGGGTGGCTTGGCCTCCCTGGGCTTCTGCCTCCACACCTGAGCTCAACTAGGTGGGACCACGTGACATCCAGGCGGACTTCTGTGAAAGTTGCAAAGGGTGTGAATCTTCTGAAGACAGCCCCCCAAGAGGGTGCTAAAAGAGGCTCCAAATTCTCCCAGGTTAGAGAGTTCACTGGGCTTGGTCCTGCTCTAATGGGAAACCAGTAAGGAAAAAAAAGTTCTAGCCAAATACCTGACAGGACCTGACCAAGGGCTTCATTCGGTTTGAGCTCTCTGGGCAAATGGATGACTCACCTGGGCCGTATTGCCCCAGGACCACAGAGGGTCACTTCTAGATGGTCTCTGATGGAGCAGGAGTGAAGCGGGGGCAGAAAGATGGGGGTATAGTTATAAAACACTTCCTTACCCTGAATCCCAGGAAGTCTCGAGATAGTGCCCAATTTGTATAAAACGTCCATTTCTGACGTGCTGTATCGACGTAGCCGCCTACAAGCAGTTACTTATTTAAACATTCCATCTGGACTGAGCTCCTGCTACGTGTCAGGCACTGTGCCAGGCTTTGGGGACACAAAGGTCTAGCAGATCAGATGGGGTTTCTGCCCTCAGGGAGTTCACCTCTGGCAGGGCAAATGGATATCTACCAAATGGTCACAAGATCACGGCGGTGACCAGGGCATAGAAGTTCACGAAGACGTGGCAGGCTATGGGTGGAGGTTTGATGCGGTCAGAGAAGTCAGAAGGGCTTCCCTAAGGAAGTGAGTTGGGATCTGAAGGGTGAGCACAACTAGGCCGTGTAGGTTCCAGAGGGAACAGCATAGTCTCTGTGACGGAAGAGAGGAGTGGAAATAGGAATGAGTGAAAGACTATCTGGGTAGAGCCGTGCCCCCTGGTATAAGATGAGGTTAGACAAGTAGGTAGAAGCCAGATGGACAAGGCCTGTTGGCCAAGCAGCATGGGAAGCCACGCTAGGCTGTTAAGCTCGGGGGGGGGGGGGGGGGGGGCTGGGGGCGGGCAACGTGGTGGATGCATGAGAAAGGATCCAGGGCCATGTTCAGGTTTAAAGATTTTATTTATCAGAGAGAGAGTGAGTGAGTGAGAGAGAACAAGCAGGGTGGGGGGAGGGGCAGAGGGAGAGGGAGAAGCAGACTCCTCGCTGAGCAGGGAGCCCAAGGTAGGACTCGATCCCGGGACCCTGGGATCATGACCTGAGCTGAAGGCAGAAACTTAACGGACTGAGCCACCCAGGCGCCTCACATGTGCAAGTTTAAACAACACTGGTCCATTCATCCTGCAGACATTTCCAGAACATCAGCAGCATCCCAGGCCCGAGGGTCACTAAGAGAAAAGGTAGAGACCGCCCCGAAGACACTTTCATTTGAGTCTGGGTTTTCAAGTTGGCAGAGACTGAAGGGAGCTCCTTTTTCCGTCTCCATCTTGGGCCCTCTTCCAGAACCTCTGGTGTTCATGGGCCACTCTTCCTCCTGTTACAGGCCTTCAGCTGAATTTTACCGCCTCCTGGGGGGACCCGCACTACCTGGGGCTCACGGGCCTGGAAGTGGTGGGGAAGGACAGCCAGGCACTGCCCATCAGCCTGCACCAGATTTCTGCCTCCCCCAGAGACCTAAATGACCTCCCTGAGTACACCGATGACTCCCGGACCCTGGACAAGTAAGTGTCTGTAAGAAGCCACCTGCACAGACCCCCAGCGACATCCCCTCCCACCACGAGCAACAGAACACTCAGCCCCTGAGAGGCGGGGTCACTCAGGCTCAGATGCAGAGCTGGGCCTCGGGGACCTGCTCTGCATCTTTGACTCCAGAGTCAAACATCAAAGAGTGTTCGCTATTGCACCTTCCCCAGCCACCCCATGAGGCCTATGGTCTTCCCATTTTATTTATTTATATGTTTTTAAGTAGGCTCCCATGCCCAGCGTGGAGCCCAACACGGGGCTTGAACTCACAACCCCGAGATCAACCCCTGAACTGAGATTAAGAGTCAGATGCTTAACTGACTGAGCCCCCTAGGCGCCCCCTGTGGTCTATCGCATTTTAGAGTCAAGGGAAACCAAGGCTTGGGAAAGGGAGGTGACCCCCTCCCAGGGCCACACGGCCAGAAGCGGTGGGCAGAGTTCTGCTGCTCCCAGACACAGTCATGCTTTGTGTGTCCACCACACTCAGCGTAGGGCCTGGAACGCCGGCAGGAGCTTGGCAGGCCTCTGCTGGGCCGGCTCTGCATCTGAGCATGAGCAGCCCTGCCTCTCGGGCTGAAAGCTTGCCATTGCTCATGGTTGGAGGGGATGGTTCTGGAAGTCTCCATGAGCGGCTGTGGGCGCTTTCCTCCGCTTTTGTCTGATTTCATCAGCCCAGACTGGGGCCAATCAATAGGAGGGCAAGCCTGGGATAATAGCATCAGTCCACACGCCCATCACTGCAGACGAGCGCTGGCCCCCTGCTCAGGACAGCTGCCAGGCCTGGGCGCTGCCTGGAGGTGTAAACGGGAGGAGCCTAGAGGGGTCAGAGGGATGAGAGTTCCAATTCTAGCTCGGCCTCTTGCCAGCTAGTAAGTTTCTTAACCTCTCCAACTACAATAGTAATTGGATAGTAATAAAATTATAGTGGCTATAATTGGGAGCCCCCAATAAATGCCAGACACGGGGCTACACTAAGCAGGTTAGAGATACTCATCCATTTACACCTCAAACAGCCCAAAGAGTCCCCCACTTTACAAATGAAACTGAGCTACAGAAAGATTAAAAACTGGCCAGAAGTCACTGAGACTCGTTTTGAAGGGCAGAGTCATCTGAATAGAAGTCCATGGGAGATCCACACCCATGCACCTAACCACTGACTTCCACTGTCCCCCCCTGCCTCGCTTGCCTTATCGGTAGAAGGGGATCACCACACCACATCTGCACCCCCGGCCTCGTCCTGATCACCTGCAGTCAATGGTAGACCCGCTTCCTCCCTGCTTTTCCTTCAGGGGCCCCTTAACTGTGGCCCTCACGCCTGCTGTCCATGTCTGCTCATGAACCACTCAGCACTCTGCATCTTGGCAGATCACCCATATACTTAGGCCTGGACCCCACAGACCCAGTGCAAAAGTGATCAGCACATGGCCAGCCCCGCTTGTTCATCCACATCTGCCCACTTACCAAACCCCTCCACCCAGAATATATGATCACAGGAACTCCCAAGCCTGATAGCACTTCATCTCTAAACATTCTGGTATGTAGTTCTAAACAATAAGGGCTTTAGAAAAGTACTGTTATTACACCCAAAAAAATTAATAGTGATTCCCTAAATTAGACACCCAGCATGTTCCTGTTTCCCTGAAAGTCTCCTCACCTTCCTTTTTTAAGTTTGTTTCTTAAATTGAGGTCCAGATAAGGCCTATACGTTGTGATTGGTTGGTTTGAGGTCCAGATCCATATGTTGTGATTCTTTGATATGTCTGTTAAGCTTCTTATAATCTCTAGGTTCCCTTCCATCTTTTTTCATTTTTTTCTTACAAATTATCTGTTGAAGAAAGGTTTGTTTGCCCTACAGAGTCTGGATTGCATCTCCCTGGTATTGTTTAACCTGTTCCTCAGGCCCCTGTATGTCTTGTAAATTGTTCATTAGATCTAGACACCTGATCAGATTGAGGTTTGACCGTTGGGGCAAGACATGACCTGGGGGTGTGGATGTCACTGTGAATTCCCTTCAGGGCATATAGAGTGTCTGGTGGTGAAGCTTTTTGTGACATTGGCAGTCAGTGCTCAGTGGCTAGATCCACTTGGTTGCAAGATGGTGGTGTGCCAATCCTATCGTTCTTTTTTTCACCAATAAAGAGAAATTTTTCTTCAATTATTTGGTTACCCTGAGGTACAATGCAAATAGGAAAGGCAGTCTAAATGCTTGGTTCTTTCCCTTTGTTTTTCAGTTTGCAAAATAAAAAATTGTTTCCCTGGCCTACTTTAACACGTTTGTGTTTGACTATCATAAATCATGGACTTAAACAGACTATGTTTGAAGGGTTTCAATTTATTGCGGTTTTTATCTTATTGATGCTCTTAGATACTGAGAGCTCCTGGATCCTTTTTTTAAAATAGTAGTCTGTAACAGCTTTCCTGCTTTCTGATGTCACAAGATAGTCCAGGCTCCCCTTGTATATTTCTTGTTCTAGACGTGGAATCAGCCATTTTTCCCAAGAAGCCTTGGTTCCTTCTAGTGGGAAGTGGTATTTAGAGACCATAATCTAGCCACTAGAGATGCTCATTGCTACTGGGTTGGTCACAGTTTCTAGGCTTTTCTGTAGACAGAGCTGGGAAATTTCTAGATATTCTTAGGGGTGTCTGTAGGGACTTCCCTTCACCATCGACTATAAAGACTTCAGCAATGCTCCCTACTTTCAGAATTGGGTAGCAGTTTTGCTATGGAGGCAGCCCCATGTCTAGGACACAGAAGTAATTGCTTTTAGAAGGAAATGGAAGGTTCTGTAGTCACCCTAATTCCACAAACACCTCCGTTTTAAACTGCTGAATTTCCTCAGTTTTAAGATGCCAGCAATTGTAAGACACACCATCCATCAATTTAATAACAGCCTTTTAGAGAAAAAAAAGGAACATTACCTCCTTGGATGAACACTGAGATTGTAAAATTTATTCTAAATCCAGAACTTTAAGATGTAAAAGGAAAAAATAAAGTTTATTTTTACATCTAGGAATTTCTCCCAGCTCAGCAGCCTCAAAGTCACCAGGAAATTAGGAGGGAGTGGGGGGAAGGGTTACCCAAGACGCTGAGAGCTGGGCCCCTGTTTCTGGGTTCTGGGCTACGGTGTGCTGGGCAGTCCAGGGCAGTCAGCTTGTCTTTGGGACAAACACAGGCCAAGTTGAGAAGGATGAGGCAGAGGATGTTCAGAACAGGAGAACCAGAAACTGGCCAGGATAGGAGTGCAATGCGGGTGAGGTGACGAGTTCGTTCAGAACAGCGGCTGATAAGAACACAAGGGTGCTGGGGGCTCCCTCCTAAGGGGGGGGTGCTTCCCTAGGCTGTCCAGGCTGGATGGTTATGGGCCAGACCAGCTCCCCACAGACATACCTGCCCCTTCTTGTGCTTTTCCCACACCAAGAGCTGCCAAGTTCACCCTAGTGCCTTAGCATCTCTCTCACTGGGCACCAGAAAGAAGGAATTGAATTCTTTCAAAATGTACCATAGAATCATGGAACACTACATTAAAAAAAAAAAAAAGTACCATAGAGCCAATACAGCATTTTACAGAAAGTTTAGAAAGTAGAGAAAGGCATCCACCTTCCATTCTTTCTGACACAAATGTGTTTTTCACTTTTGCATAGTCTCCCCTGGCCCCTCTCCTCATCTTCCAGCGTTAAAATCGTTTTCCACGTCACTACATCATTCTCATGATTATCGTATTAACAACTGTACAGATTTACATAACCCTTTGTATTTTGAGACCACTTGGGCTTTTTTGGTTGTTGCGTTTTTTTCCTATTTTGCTGATATAAATAAACAACACTATAATGAATATCTTCATGCAGATAGCCTTTGCAACAGGTTGAACACATTTTCCTTAGAGGAAAACAATTCCAGAAATGGGATCCCTGGGTTAAAGGGTCCTGAAAGATGACACATGTCCCCCCTTTATTTTAAACCTTGATGATCGCTTTGCCACACCTTTAACAGCACAGACTGTTATTTTTTCCAGTTTCTTTATTTTGTCTGATTTTACAGATGGGATGTGGCCCCTCACAGTGGCTGTAATGAGTCCCACCTCTGCTCAACAAGCCCAATTCGGCCAGGCTCGCACCAGGCAGGGTGCAGGGGGCCTTAAGGAGGTGTAGACCCCCGCTCTGATTTCTCCCACAGGTCGTGGCCGAGCCCCACCTCACTGCTCCCTCCTCACTATTCGCAGGCTAATCGATGGAGCAAACATCACCATGGAGGATGAGCACATGTGGCTGATTCCTTTCTCGCCTGGCCTGGACCACGTGGTCACAATCCGCTTCGACAGAGCCGAAAGCATTGCTGGCCTGCGCTTCTGGAACTACAATAAATCTCCCGAGGACACCTATCGCGGGGTAAGCTGGGGAATAGCAGCCGCACTCAGTCCACTGTCAGGGAAACGGCGCCTTGATGAATGGCTGGTGTGGCTGCCGGAGAGGAGCATAAATCTTCCAGAACTTTCCAAATGGAGCTGGGGGGGTTACAGCCAGGGGGAGAGCGCACCGCTATTTGCTTCTCCTGCAACCAGCAAATGTGGGCTCGAGAGCCCAGGGCAGACTCGGGACACAGAAGCGCTTTGTTTCTTCTGGGGGTCGGGGGTCCTCAGCAGGCCCAGCCCCTAAACCATAATGGTGGATTGGGGCCCTGTTGTTCATTGAGCGCTTTGGGGGCCAGGCCCTGAGCTGTGGGCTCTGTACCCATTCATTCTCAGGGGACCCTCGCCTCAGCCTCTGGGAGGCAGGTGTTATTCCCCTGCTTTCAGGGTATTACAAACTGGGGTTCAGAACAGTGCGTTTACTCATCCCAAGGTCACACAATGAGCCCCAGTGCACATCTGCTGGGCTCGGAGCCCATACTCCAGTTCTGTTCTGCTGCTGGGTGCGACAGAGCAGGGACCCCTGCTGCACTGCAGAAGGAGAGCACCACAAGTGCCCTTTGCATGGGCTCTCCTGTCCTCATGTGACTCTGGACTGTGATACACTCGTCCCCTCCCACCACAACACAGAAGTGATGGTAATAATGTCCCCTGAGATACAGTAGCAATGCCTTTGGGGCCCTAAAGTCACAAGGCCCTGGTCCGAATCCCCGCTCTGACCCCAACCAGCTGTGTGACCTTTGGCGAGTGGCCTGCTTTCACTGGGCTTCCGTTTCCCCATCTGTAAAGTGAGGAGGAAGAGGCTGATACCTCCCTTGGGAAGGTGGTCATCATCCTCTGCCACACGGACGTTAACAAAGCCAGGCCTCGGCCTCGGGTCCCGGGAGCCCTGGGTGTGGCTCCCCACCATGCACGTGCCACAGAGTTTCTCCCATGGGCCCGGTAGAATTGGGGGGGTTTGCCAGCATGGAGTTGGCGGCCCCCAGGCGTGCCCCTTCTGGGGCGACAGCCCCTCGGACTGTACAGATCCTCCCAGGCTGCGCTGGCATCTCCCCGAGTGTGCTCTCAGGTCAGCACATTTAGAAAGGCAGATATATTGGCGTTAAGAAAACATTCTCTGGCTCACCTCGTGCCTCTGGGCCTGTACGTTCCCGTGAGCGAATCAGTCCTTCCAGCTAAGGCTTGTGACCTGGATTGGCTGCCTGGAAATATTGGACCCAGAGCCCCCGCTTCCCAGGCCTGGCCGCCATCTGCGTCGGCGTGGGTGACAAGTGGCCTCCGTGGGAGGAAGGAGGTGGGGAGACGGGCAGAGTCTGGGAGGGGGAGATCCCAGAGTGCCGGTGATGGAAACTATGCGCCCGGGAAGATGCCTCAGGTTCCTGTGTCCCCCAAGGCCTTCTGGGCGCCCTGGTGACAGCCCCTGGCGTGTAGTTAGAGCCAGGCCCTACGCGCTGGAGATGGGGCTTCAGATCCCTGCAGCGTGTCCTTGGGCAAATTGCTTAGCCTCTCTGAACTCCTAGTCTCTGTGGCTGTAAGATGGAGGTAATAATAGAAGCTCTGTCCAAGGGAATAAACAGAGGCGTGGGAAAGTCAGGGGCACTTCCTAGAGGAGGGGGTAGCCCTGGAGTGGGGCCTTCCCGGACCTCTGCCCTGTCTGCTGCCAGCTTTGGAATGGGTAGCTCCATGGCCCGCTGAAGAAGGATCTCCTCTTTCGAGGCGAGCCAGCAAAATCGCATGTGTCTCCGCTGATGTTGTGGTCTGGTTCCATGTCCCTGGTCCAATCATATGACCAGGGCGTGACAGTTCTGTTTGTCCAGGTCTAGCCCTTGGGCCAGGGTCTGAATCCACCTTGAGCAAGGCCAAGTGGGGAGATGTGGGACAGCCTTTGGGTCCCCATATCAAGCCATGCCTGAAGCCATTCACCCTACACTTTTCAGGCTTACATGCCCTGTGACCAGCTGCCATGAGGGGGCTCCTGAAATGCTGAAAGAATGAAGGGCCCCGAGGGCACATTAGTTAGCAGTGGGACCCAGGCAGGGCCCCTCTCTGAATGGAGGAGCTCCCCTGCATCTCCCGGAGGTGAAAATCTACCAGTTTGGTCAGCAGTTGGGCCCACGTTGCTCACCATGAAGATGCAGGGAATCCTGATTCCAAATGCGTAGTCAGAGAGAGAGCGCTGGCCCACTGCCCCTCTCTGCTCACCCACCACCCCCCTGCCCAAGGGGAGCAGATGAGCTACTCCAGACCCTGCCGTTCAGACTTTGAGATTTACCGGTAGATCCTGGCCTCCAGCTGGTGAAATCTGCCCTAGACCAGGGGAACATGTTGACCCAGATCGAACCCATTCGGCAAGCTCTTGGTAAGTGCCCGTGACTCACCAGGCCCTGAGGCAGAGCTAGATGGCCTGGCCAGGGTCTCTGCCATGGAGGGAGACCCGGAGACCACCAAGGATGCTGCTAGAGAGTGCCTGCCCTAAAAGCACGAGCTCGGGGCTATGAGGAGGAAGATCAGGAAGGGGCTTACCACGTTGTACCACCTCAGGACTGTGGCCGGTCAGGTGGGGAGCAGGGGAGTGCTGGGCCAAGTCAGGTGGCAGCCCTGAAACTTGGGGGCCACCATGGCGGGGGCCGCACCTGCCTGGTCTCCTGCTATTCGCCCAGCACGCAGCACAGCACCTGGCACGGAGTGCAGATGGGGGGACCTGGCCAGGTGGTCCTGGTCTGAGAGAAGGGCCAGACAAAGCGATGTCTCAGGCCTGGGGGCTCCATGAGGGCTGCCCGTCACGCTCGGCCCGCTCGGGCATCAGCCCCTGTCAGCACACGCTGCTGACCTGCATGCTGGCTGGCCTCCTTTCTTCAGGCGCGTTTCTCCTTTTGTTTGCTAGGCCAAAATCGTCCACATCTCCCTGGACGGCCTGCGTGTCTCCCCTCCAGAGGGCTTCCTCATCCGGAAGGGGCCGGGCAACTGCCACTTTGATTTTGCTCAAGAAATTCTCTTTGTGGACTACCTCCAGGCTCGCCAGCTACCCCAGCCGGCCCGGAGGTGAGAGCGAGCAGCGGCGGGAGCATCCCCTCCCCGTCCCCGTCCCCGTCCCCGGGCTGCTGGCTTCACGCATCGCTCTGAAGTCGCTACCTAAAGGTTTTGAAATTATGATCAAACACATCGCTTTTCAACTTGGCGGTTTTCTAAAGCTCTGCCAAGCCTCTGCGGAAGACCGTGGGATGTGCCCACCTTGTCTGGGGATGTTTGGGTTCCCCACAGTCTGGAGTGCTTGAGCTTTTTTAATGCTTCATTGCACTTCCTGCTGGGAAAAGAGGCTCCAGCCTGCGTCCATTCCAGAAATGCCCGCCGGCCAGTTTAGGGAAGGGCCTTCTCTCTCTCTTGGTCCCGAGTTCCTGGTTTAGGAAGATTCAGAGAGGAAATGAGAGCCTAATATTTCATGGGTGCGCTGGTGTTTCTTGGCCCCATCTCAGCTGCGTTAAGTTTATAACAATTTGTAAATACCACGTTCAGTTTACCCATTTAACCGCACCCCCCCCCCGAACCTGTGTCCAAACGCCAGAGGCCAAGCTCACAAAACAAGATGAGTTTCCCTCCACTGTGGCTGGGATCACTTCTTGGGCCAGTCATTGAGAACAGCAACTTAATTATAACATTGCCCTTGAAATTGAAGAAAACCAGGCAAGGCCTGGAGGGTACTGGCCCGGGACCAGGGAGAGAGGCCCCAAGGGAGGAGTGTGCAGGGGGAGAGAACCCTTCCTCCCAAGTGCCGGATCTGTTCGGAGGCTTTGTATTCATCCTTCAGGGAGCCCTTCCACCCACCCTCTGAAGAAGGGGTTATTATGCCCATTTTACAGATGTGGGCATTGAGGCCCCCCACTATTGAAGCCACTTGCTCGGGATCACAAAGTCAAAGCCTGCAGGGTACGCCCCACCTTCCAGCTGCCTCTCCCTGCCCGCCTCCCATCCTGCCCCACACTACAGGGCCTTTGCTCTGTCTGCTCCTCTGCGGGGAAGTTTCAGCTCTGGTCTTTGTGTGGCCGCCTCCTTCTTAGCTCAGGCGCCAGCTCCCAGACCACCCCCTCGGGTAGCCTGCCCCAGCCCTGCGCTCCCTCCTGTCCGCCGCCCCAGCATGGGTCTTGCTCAGCTGTCAGCACAGTGTGGACTTGCCTTATTCATGGAAGGGCAGGAGGGCTGGGTGGTTAAGAGTGGACTCCAGAATCGGGCAACCTCAAGTCACATCCCAGTTCTGCCCCCTGCCAGCTATGTGGCCTTCAGCAAGTGACTTCACTTCTCTGTGCTTGTGTCCTCACCCGCAAACCAGGGCTATAAAAGTACCCACCTCCCGGGGTTGTTTTGGAGCAAGAAGAGTCCATATAGACAAGCCCGAGGTGCCCGAGTCCCCCGCGGTGGAACGGGACTCCGCAGTGGGCACACACTTCACTGGTCGGTCCCTGCTGCTAGGGAACCCCCCCACCCCGCCACCACCAGGGGAATAACTGACCAGCCATCAGGGGCATCACGATCTTCTGCTTCCTGGTGCTGTTTTGTGTCTTTTTAGGCTCGACTCGCAAAGCCTGGAGCGGGCGACCATGGACTATGAGGCGCCCCTGATGCCCTGCGGCTGTATCCTCCTCCCACCTGTCTGTGCATCCCGGGCCCTCGGGGGCCACGCCCGGTACCCCAGGAGAGGGCTTGGCCCTTGTAGCAGTGTTGGGGTTCTGGGCAGGCCACGGCCGAGGAGCTGGGGCACCACACCGGGAAACCTAGGGGACGATGGGAGGCTTCCCCAGGGTGTCGGGCTCGCTGGGTGCCGCCGGGGCGGGGGGCAGTGACAGGGGTCCAGACCCCCCCTCCTGGCCGGCTGAAGTTTTGGGAGGCAGCGCGGGACTCCAGCTGGGAGGGGCCAGAGAAGCTGGAACTCCCCCTGGGGACTGAACTGGGGGCTGTCCTTGGGACCAGGCAGGGAGGAGGTGAACATAGAAGGAAGGATAGCCCCAATTTGCTGGATCCTTCCCTGGGCCTGGCACTCTCATAGTGCGTGGCATTATTAACTCAGGCCTCGCCACAGCCCAGTGCGGTGGTGCTGCGCGCATCCCTGTTTCTCAGCTGAGAACACGGGGGCCCAGAGAGGCGAAGGAACTTGCCCTAGGCCACAGAGCTGGGAAGGGGCGGGGCAGGTGAGTGAACATGAGCAGCCTGGCTCGCCCAGTAGCCTGTTCTCCCGGACCGACTGCCCGTGGCTAAGCCACCTTTCCCGCCCTGCCCGCCCCTGGCATGCTGGGAGCTGGTGGGGGACGGGGCTGAGGACTGTGGGGCGCGGTCAGCAATGGTGGTTCACGCGGCCCCGGCCCATCCCTCCCGCTGCTCCAGAGCTCATGGATTCCCCTCCTTAGCTCTCTCCCCCACCCCCACGCTGACCCTGCACACTTGAAATGGACGGAGGAGGGAACGGGCACTTCGTTCTTGTCATTTTACAACGAGGGAAACTGAGGCAGGAGACAGTTGGAGTCCTGGTCATGTCACTCAGGCCACCGTGCAATGAGTTTGTGACGCATATGGCTCTTGTCCTGCCGGCCCCTGGGGAACGCACCCTCCCCTCCCGTCCTCCTATCTCCCGGGCTCAGAGGACAGTTTTTAACTCTTAAAACACACACATACGCAGTTGAACTTCAAAACAGTTTGATGCCACGTATATTTTGATGGGCTTCAGTCTCAGTGAGAGAACAAAAATGATTTTTTTTCCTCTCATTCATCTGTAGAAGCCCCCCAGAGTATATCCCTATTTTATCTTTGTCCTTGTTTTGCTTTGTTCTCAAAAAATTAAGCCTGTTTTTCCTTAATAACATCCCCTAGTCATTTTCCAGTTGCAGCTCCTGACCAGCTGGGGTGATCCCTATTATATTGGTCTCACGGGCCTGGAGCTGTATGATGAGCGGGGAGAAAAAATCCCTCTGTCGGAAAACAGTATCCTTTCGAGGCAGAAGGGGACTCCACCCCGATGGAAGGGAGCACGGGAGGGTTGGGGGAAGGAGAAGAAGTGTCCCTGTAGGAGCCCGACCCCGGGACTAAAAATGCCAGTGGGCTCTGCTTCGGGTCAGATGCTGACCCTTGGGGGCTGGGCAGAGCAGGGGGCAGCTCCCAGCCACCCCTGCCAAGGTATCCATAGCAGGAGTCCCACGAGACAGAGAGGCCTGTGGCCCGGGCATTTGGGAGAGGGTACCAGCTGCCACCCACCCCCGGAGAACCACAAGTACTTTGGAGTTCTAAAGGCTCTGGCAAGGCCTGCAGGGAGCCGCCCGTGGCACTGTAATCAACCCAGTGTGTCCTGAATTTATTGACCGTGGACCCCTTTGTTCATGGAAAGCCCCCATCAGAATTCGCAAACTGCTAGCCCACTGAGTTTTTAAATATTTTAGCTTAGTCGCTAATATTTTTTAAAACATCAAGGGGTTTCACATGAAAACCCCAGTCTTCAGCTACTCTTGAGAAATTAGCAATAGTCATGCACAGTGATGGTGGCTGGACCTGAGTATCCACTGCTCTTTGCCCCAAACATGTGCTTACTGTCTTCTACCAGGCCCCCAAAACAAATTGCTAATATTTACTGAGAGCTCGCTCTGTGAGTGCTTGTCCGGTGGTACCTCATTTGCCCTCATAACCGTCTTGTGAAGTGAGTGCTGTTATCCCTATTTTACACGTGAGGAACTGAGACAGAGAGGTTAAGTAACTTGCCCAAGGTCACACAGCATGTGAATGTAGAGCTGGGCGTTTGGCTCTAGAGACCATGCTCTGACCGCTGAGCTGTCAGGCATCTGTCCTTGATGTCACCTGCCTGACCCCTCTGGGCCCTTGCTCCATGATCCCTGCCCCACCACAGGGTTCCACCAGAGCAGGTCCAACCCCAAAGCCTGCCCTGCACCCCCCTGGGGTCCTGGGTTCCAGTTGGATCCTTTTCTGCCTTCCCCTAGTGACACCATCCTCCTGGCCTGGCATAAATGATTCCTGGTGGTTTTGATGGTTATTAGTGATTCCTTGGAGGTATAAGGCTCATTCGATTTTACCGAGCCTGCTCACATCGATTCTGGGATGTGGAGGTTTTTAACACCCATTTTACAGATGAGGAAGCAGGCCCCGAGATGTTCTGTGACTTGCCCCAGACCTCACAGGTGGGAAGGCAGAGCCAGAGCTGGAACTGGTTGGTCCAGATCCGCGATAATGTCCAGCCCTCGAGTAGCCATCGCTGGGTCAGGCTCCCCCAGTGCGTCCAGTCTCAGGCTGGTGCCCCCATGCCAAGGCGGTATCCAGCCATCCCTCAGCCCCTTCGCAACAGAAAACCTTCAAAGTTTGCCCTCCACTCCCCAGACTGCCAGCCTGGCCGCCTCCCCTATTCCTGACACTGGCCACTCCGCTCCCCCACCCCTACACCCCCGCCGGGCTCGGTGCTCATTTTCCCCAGAATGGCTAATTTGGCTGCCACTTTTCCGGCTGCCCCAAGCAGCAGACGGCCGTTCTGCCCACCAGCCCTGGCGTCACACCGTCAGCACGAGGAGGCTGGTGGCCAGGAGAGTGGCGCACGGCGCCGAGCACACTGCTTTGGGTTATGGCAGCTTAGAGGCTCCGCAGATATCGCCGCCTTCCCCGACAGCGTGAACTCCCTGGAGGGCGTGTGCGGGGACGTCCGGACCCCCGACAAGCTCATCGACCAAGTGAATGACACCAGCGACGGCAGGCACATGTGGCTGGCCCCCATCTTGCCCGGCCTGGTGGGTTCGCGGGGGGACTTTGTGTCCTTGGTCTCAGTGACACGTCTGTCTTCCAGGCCAAGTTGATCATCAACGAATCAAAATGCCCGCGGGCCGTCAGGAAGGCGCAGGTCTTCGCTGACACCTCCGACGGGCACTTTTCAGGGGGGTGGTTCTTTCCCTTTGCACTTGGGGTGGTTATTGCAAGGGGCCCTGGAGAGAGAAGGTCCCACGTGGGACTCTGGAGCCCCTTTGCTGCAGGCGTCCGTCGGTCCCCGCGGGCAGCCCAGCCCCCTGGCCACATCCCCTGTGCCTCCTCCCCCGTCGAGGTCACCGGGCACTGGACCCCAACCCGGCCTTCTCTCTGTCCCCAAATCCACCTGTCAGCTCTCAACTGACTCAGTTTCGCAGATCTCAGACCCTCCCACTGGTCCTCCTTGTCACTTGGGGACCTAGGGGTGGGCCTTCGTTCCCCCGGGCCTGGCCGATGTTGGTCGAGATAGAGAGGAGACAGGCCGGGTGGAGACAGGTGGTTCTAGCCCCGCGCCAGCCAGACGCCTAGGTAGAGGAGTGCAGCAGCCCTAGGGCATGCGTGTGACCGCCGAAGTGTCCCCGCTCCCTCTGCATGACTGGGCAGGAGGACAGGGAGGTGTATTTTCCTCTCAAAACACAGGAGCAGCATCAGCTCTGTGGGAGGTTTTCCTCAGTGTCCTCCCCGCCTCGAGCCCCGAGTGTCCATCAGCTCCCCTGAGCGCCAGCCCCACCCCTGCAAAGGAGAAACACCGAGGTCTCTCAGCCCCGAGACCGGGGCACCACTTGTCCGCTGCCATCTTGAGCTTGGCTAGCAGGTGTTCATCTTTCAGTGACTTTTGGTGTGAGGCAGTTTCTGTAGCTGTTACTCTCCCAGCTGGACTCAAACATTTGTATCTGCCTGAGCCCCGTGGGCAGCTGAGCTTGAGGACCTTTACCATTTCCACCATGCAGCCGGAAGGCTGGCCCTCCCCCTGCAGCACCCCACCCCTGCAACCCCCCGACATCCTCCGAGGCCTTCGGGGGAGGGCCAGGGGCTGAGACCCGGAGCCTATGGCCCACACTGAATGCTCATTGCTCTGTTCTGTCTTGCAAGGGGCCCCTAATATGGGATAGTCTTTGTTGGGGCGGCAGGGGGGGTGGGAAGCCGCCAGGTCTGACCTTACTGGCTCATTCTACCAATGATCTGGACAACACCCTCCCCGCTCCCCCTGCGGCCATTCAGAGACACAGGCTGGAAATTACCCAGCAGCGCCTTGCCTTCGGGGCCTGTCTGCTATGCTTCTCATTTAGGACCGGAGAAAGGACAGATCGGGGTCAAAGCCGTGCTGCCCGCCCAGGGTGGGGGGACAGTGCTCCTTGACTCTGCAGCTGGGGCCTGCCGCTTCGGCCTGGGGAAGCCCCTGTGCTGGGTGTCTGGCCGGACCCTGGGGAGAGGGAAGGGCGCACCCGGTTCTCTGCGGGTATTTAAATGAGGGCCACGCCAGGCCCCAGAAAACGGGCCCTCCCAGAGCCAGTCAGCGGTTTGTTGCAAACGCAGCCGCACGTGACCGGACTCAAGATGGGCTGCCGGGAGATGGAAGGCAGCGGGGACCCCACGCGCCGTGGCCCCCCAGCTGCCCAGGCGCCGCCTCCAGCGCCCACGGGGCTCGCCCCCGCCCGCGCCCACACCCCCTGCCCCACCCGGCGCCTGCTTCCAAACATGCCTGTTTTCATGAGTTCCCGTCTCTGACAGGTGAACCGGGTTTATGTGATTTTCGATCTGCCCACCACCGTGTCAATGATCAAACTGTGGAATTACGCAAAAACGCCCCATCGAGGGGTGAAAGAGTTTGGCGTGAGTACTTACTTATCAGCTGGGTTTTTTGAGATAATTATGCTCGTTGGTAATTAGGCTGCTGACAATTATCGTTTGTCGCCGTTTGATTTACTTCTCTCTCTTGCCACCTTAGACACAAATGCCTGGTCCTCAGAGGCAGGGAAATTCGCTAACCACCGTGAATCCAAAACCTGCCCCCAGTGATTTGAATCCTCCCCCTGAAAACCAAAAAGTGGCTCTTCTTTCATCTTTTCTTTTCCAATCATGTTGGTCTAGGGAGTTCTTCCCTCGGGGAGGAGACTCTGAGGCGGGGAGAGGAGGTGCCTTCCCCGGTGGTCACGAGGGCCTGAGACCTAACACAGGCCGGACTAGCCCGTGGGGCTCCGAGCAGTAACTCGCGTTGCCCGAGGCCACAGGGGGGAAGGAGGGGGGACCCTCGGCCCCACGGTGCAGCCCCTCTGTGTCCGCCAGCTCCTGGTGGACGACTTGCTTGTGTACAACGGGATCCTGGCCATGGTGGGCCACCTGGTGGGGGGCATCCTGCCCACATGCGAGCCCACGGTGCCCTACCACACCATCCTCTTCACCGAGGACACGGACATCTGCCGCCAGGAGCGACACACCACCATCAGGTACTCCCGGCCCCCCACCTCCCCCGCTGGCCCTATCGGGGACAGATGGCAGGGGTCCAACCCACTGTCTTCTGTCCGCCCCCCCCCCCCCAGCAATCAGGTGGAAGATCAGGACGTCCAGATGATGAATGAAAACCAAATCATCACCAACTCGAAAAGGAAGCAGAGCACGGTTGACCCAGGTCAGTTTGGCTGCTCTGCCCAGAGTGTCACCAGCAGGATTCCAGCCTGCATAGACGAGCTGGCAGGGGGGTCCCACACCCACGCCCAGCCCTGCCTGCCCCTTGGAGCCCCTTCTCTCCCCGGGAGCCTGCGGGGGGCTGAGGCGGGGCAGAACCCCGGGAGTAGTGTGCAGCCCCCTTCCCGCAGTCACCTGCAGCTCCGTGTGGCTTCCTGGGGGCCGGGCTTGGGTGCAGACGGAAGGGGTTGCCCTGTGCCGTGGGAAACCAGTGGAGGATGCCCGGGGCGAGGGCTTCCCAGAGGAGGTGGTGTTTGAGCTGCACCCTGAGACATACAGGGAGTTGGCCGGGCAGAGGGAACAGCGTGGCAGAGCCTGCTGCAGGGGGGGCAGGTCAGCGTGCCCGGGTGCCAAGTTTGGGGACTGCAGGGGAGCTGCGGGCGGTGGCCTGGGCCGGGGACCCGGACAGTTTGCTCATCCCTCCCACCAACCCCGGGTGTGGGGCGGCCCTCAGGGACTGATGCTGGGTAACGCCCTCCTCTCTGGCCTCTCCCTTGACAGCCTTACGCCCCAAAACGTGCATAAGCGAGAAGGAGACCGCACGACGGTGGCGGTGCTGACCGCGGAGGAGGGGGCCCTGGTCCTCCAGCCAATGGTGCCCGTGTTGCCCGCCCCCGGTCCTCAGCCTTGGCAGCCCGGACTCCGGGCGCTGAAAGAGGGGAGCGAGAGGGGACTCATGTGGCCTGGCCTCCCTCTGGCCCTGGCTCTGGGGCGCCCTCCCGGGACCCACGTCTGTGCGCGCAAACCCGCCAGGACGGTGAGGTGGCCGGGGGGGCCCCCCTCCCCTCCCTGCAGAGCGTGGCTGCCCAGGGCTCAGCCACCAACCACCACATGAGGGGGGGGGGCGCCAGGGGAGGCCCGAGAGGAGGTGCCAACAACCCCCATCCCCGCCACACCGCTGCCTCATCTGGGGGCTGGCGGAGCCAGCTGAGAGGGTGGCGTTGTTCCCTGGTCCCCAGATGTCTAGCCAGGGCTGCTCCCGCCCCACACACCCTCGGGGATGTGGGTGTGTCACGGAGGAAAGGAAGGGAGCCGTGCCCACCCGCCACATTGCCAGGCACCCCTAGGACAGCGGTAGACAGCTTCACACCCCAGACGGCCAGCAGGGCCCGTCCAGATGCCCTCTGGACGCGGGGCAGGCTGAGGACCAGGCCACAACCCCACCCCCCCTTCCACTTGAACTTTGCCTGGAGGTGGGCGGCCCTCCCTTTGGTCTGAGTCCGGGCTCCTCCTGCTTGCTCCTCCCTCCTCCACTCACAGGTGCCCTTGGAGGGAGGCAGCGAGGGGCTCGTTGCCCAGCACCCCCCCTTCCAGCAGCTTCCCCTCGAGTTGGAAATGTGCCTTGCACCCCCAGCCGAGTGAAGCTCAGAACGTATCTATTTCCATCAACGTAACAAGCTCGGATCAGGGACCTAATTGGTTTCCCAGTGGTGGGTAATTTCTCGTTCCAAATATTAATCCGTTGTTTTCCTGGCACCCAGCCCGGCCCCGCCGCAGCACTGTACTCCAAGTAGGTTCCTATGCAACCGAGAGCCCCAGCAAATACTTTATGAGCTTTGCAGCTTCGGCCGAGCAGCTATGCAAATGCACTTTTCATTTGGAGCGTGCGGCCGATGTGAAGATAAGGAATTGTTTCTCCCGGAGAAGATCCATCATTTCTGTAGCTTCCAGGGCCCCCGGCTCCCGTGCT
The DNA here is from genome assembly GCF_037043125.1 of Eumetopias jubatus. Classification (NCBI taxonomy): domain Eukaryota; kingdom Metazoa; phylum Chordata; class Mammalia; order Carnivora; family Otariidae; genus Eumetopias; species Eumetopias jubatus. Next base: position 92,871,149 of record NW_028274818.1, read on the forward strand.
CACCTCCCAGATGTGGCGAGCGCCTCCGAGGCCTCTGGGCTCCCAGGAGAGCTGAGGCCCGGGGGAGCCGGGGGCTGATCAAGCCAGCTCTTAGGGACCAAAGCCGGTGCCACCACCACGTTAAAGGCAGCCCAGCTCTCTGTCCCCACGCAAGGCTGGGGCACAGGTCAGACCACCGCACACACTCGCTCCCAGAACCTCCACTGCTGCTGCTAAGAATTGTATGCGCCATGTAATTTAGGAGGGGAAGAGCTGTACGGGCATTAACTGTAAAATAAATGTCTATTTTTTTTTCTCTTGCAAAATCAATAAAAGATGTTATTAAGAATATGGTCTGACGTGCTGGATGTGGGGTCAGGCAGAGGGAGCTGCCTCCCAGAATGGAGTCAGAGTTTGCTGGAGCCTGGTGGAATGACGCAGGGCGAGTCCCCTCTCTGAGCTTCCCTTTCCCCACCTGCAAATGGGGGCATGATCGTGGGCAGAGGATAGAAGCCCATACATATATAGTGGTTATTTTGTGTCTGGAACCACCTCATTGAATCCACGTTACAACCCTATGGGGTCAGCACTATTACAATCCTCCCTTCACAGATGAGAGAATTGAGGCACAGAGAGGTTGAATAACTTGCCCAAGACACACAGCTTCGGAAGCCATTAGTGCACAAATCCCAGGATAACCACGGGAGAGCTGAGGCGGGGTGAAATCCTGGGGTTTCCCTTAGGCTTAACGTGGATTCTAGAAGCCAAGCCCCAGATGCCCGATTCCTGGTCTGTCTCCTGTGGTTCCCCACTCCCCAGCTTCCTTCAGAGGTGAGCATTGGTGTCTGGATGAAGCGGCCCTTGAGTGGGAAGAGGGTTCACTTGGCGGGGGGCTGGTCCTGGGGTACAGCTCAGGTGCCAGCAATTACCCTGGGGCTACGCAGGACGGCCCCTTGGAAACCCCACCTCCTTCCTCTGTCCCAGGCCGAGCGGAGAGTCGCTCTGGCCCCCTGGTATTGCAGAGCCTCCCCGACCTCCCTCTGCGGTAGCATCTCTGGGCCAGCCTTGGAGACGCTGGAGGGCGGGCAAGGCCGTTCAGTGTTCCTTCTATGGGGCAGGAGGCCGGGCACTGCATCGGGGGGACCTGGTCAGCAGCGCAGCCCACGCCCCTTCTGGGGGACCGCTATAACTCAGCGACAGTGGTGCAGAGATGCCAGACCTTCAGGGATTTTAAGAGAAGCCAGAAATCCAGGTGTTTTATCTATTTTTTAGTGTGAAATCGCACTTGTAAATGTTGGCTCTAACTTAACCAAGCAAACACCAAGTGAGCCAAACTGGTGACCAGTCCCGCGTAGGCCCCCCCCGCTTCACCCCAGATCCCACCCCGCCTCAGCATGAACCCCAGCGCCCCCTCCCTTCCTGGTCCCCCTGAAGGCTGCAGTCCCCAGCCTGTGGCTTCCCCGAACGCCCAGAGCTGGTTCTTCCCTGGGAAGTCGGAGGGCGGGGATGGATCCTGGGCCCTCAGACCGCCTAGGGCACAAAGGCAGGGGTCTGTCTGGTGACCTTTGCATGTTGGAGGTGGCAGTCCCCACCCTCAGCCGCGGTGGGAGGACAGACACCTTGCCCTGGGCGTCCTGCTTCCCATCCCTCGCATCGGCACTGGGCTGTGGGGTCGGGGGCTGGCTGGCACCTGGCGTGGGGTTCCACTCCGGGCCACAGCTGACGAGGGGCCTAAGGAAGAGCCGGCCTCTGGCCTCTGGCCCCCGGGGGACCCACCTCCTCTGTCCAGCCAGTGGGAAGGACCTGCCTCTGCGTATTTGTTCGTTGGTCCCCAGACAGTCCTGCACGGGCACCACGACCGCAGAGGCCCCCGGGGCTCGCCTGGAGCCTGCCACGGCGGTCTCTGCACTCTTGACAGGGGGCGGCTGCCCCCGCCCGGGCCTGTTTGCTGCCACGTCCTCACCGCCCGCCCCCCGCCCCGCCTCAAGTCCCCACCGGAGGCTCCCGGTCCCACCCAGCCGGCGAGTGGAACAGCAGAGCCCACTCCAATCTGGCTGGCTGCGCGGGTCCGGACAGCCCCCTGCTTCCCTGCAAGAACAGGCAGCTCTGGTCCCCTTTACTCATGGCCGCCGGGGCCCCCAAGGCCCCTCTGTCTGGGGCCCCGCCTGCGTCCCTCACCTGCATCACCTGCATGGCCTGCCGGCGTTGGAGCGTGCACAGCTGTGTGCACAGGTGCGTGCACAAGTGTGCACAAGTGTGCACAGCTGCCAGGGCCGTGGGGCCTGGGGGGGGAGGGGCCGAGCCCCTGGCGACAGATAGGGCCCCAGGTGTGCGGTGTCCTTGGGGCTAAGTTGGGGCTCCAAGGCTGCCCAGCTCCCGACCACGGGCTCCTCCCCGGAGCACCCCGGCCCCGCCTTCCACCGGCCCCTCCTGACCCTTGGGATGACCCCCCAGCCTCCTCCGGTTGGGCCACGAGGGGAACCGACCTCAGAGCAGAGGTGGGGTCTCAGCCCCTGCAGGCCGCTCGCCTCGCTCCGCAGCCCAGCCTGCACCCCCCAGGCCGCCCACACTCACCCTGGCCGTTCCTGGGGGGATCAGACCAGGGGGGGCACGGAGGGGTGCTTGGGGCAGGGGCTCGCCAGCCTGGCTTCATGTGGTGGAACTTCTCCCACATGGAAGTCCCCTGACCACTTGTCTCAGGGCGCCCCCCAACCCCTGCATCCCGGCCCGTCCTGGCGGCGGCCCGGCCACCAGCTTCCCCGTAAGGCAGAGGCTCGGCCGGTGTCAGTCCAGGACGAAATGTGGCCCCCAAAGCAATTACCGGGGTGTCGCGGACTGGGCTGTGCTGGGGACAGAGCAGAGGTCCTGCACCAGGATCTCCTGTGTGTCCACTCAGTAAATCCCCACACAGAGGAGACTGGTTTTCCCTCATGACTGATGGTCCCCGGCTGGGCTGAGTTTGTCCTCAGTCCCGTCCACCCGTGCGGTGGTGCGATCTGTTCACTGGCCACAGCCCTGGAGAAAGGGTGAGTGGCGCTAAACTCCAGCACCGCCCCCAAGCCGTGTGCCCCAGGCCGCGGCTCCTATGGTTTGAGGTCAGGCACTTTTCTAATTCATCCGCTCAGATGACACTTCTCCTGATTCCTGCTGTGGCCCCGAGTGGCCCAAAGTGTCCCCGTCTGCACAGCATCAAAGCCCAGACAGGAGCCTCAGAGAACAGCTAGCCAAGCCCCGGTGTGCCTTGTCCCCTCACCCGTCCCCAAGCCGCACTGGGGCGACCTAGCTCATTCCTGGTGCCCCCGCAGCCTAAGCCTCTAAGTCCCACCAGGACCTGCTGCAGCCCCCTCTCTGGTCACCCTGCCTCTGCCTTGCACCCCCATCTCCCAGGCCTTCCCCCCACGCAACCGGGAGGAACTTGCCATGTCCTCCTCTAAAAATCCTCCTGCCCGTGGTTCCCTGTGGAACCTTCCAGGCAAAGGCCGCACTCCTGGCCATCACCCCCAGGCCCCACCAGCTCCAACCCCTGAAGACCAACTGCTCAGCAGCAGACTTGATACCCTCACCTTGAGCTCCAAGCACTGTGTCCTGTCACAGTGCCACACACAACATTCCTCTCAACCCCAGGGCCTTTGCACACGCCGTGGCTTCTGCCCAGACTCCCTTGCTGCTTCTTTCAGCCCCTCCTGCATGGCCCTTCCTGAGAGGCCCACCCTCACCGTTCCAGTGTCAATCAGGCCTTCCCTTGTTCGCTTACATAGCACTTCTCACACTTGGAAGTGATATTTTTGTTGTTTGAATGATTTGAGTAGTCTCAGTCTCCTCACTGGAATACAAACTCCGGTGAGGGTGAAGATCATGTCCTCCCACCTCACCGTGGTGGCTCGGGTGCCCCGTTGTGCCTGGCACACAGGAGAGTCTCCGTGAGCGGTTCAGGGGCGAATGGGGCCCACTGCAGGTCTGTGATTTGGTCTCAGGATTTGAACTAACTCCATGGCCACTGATGTTTTCCTCTGTCCTCACTTCCTCCTGGGTGATGAGCCTCCCCAGCAGGACAAGTCAGGCCTGGCTGCAGCAAACAGATGCCCATGAATCAAGTTGACGTTTCCATTACCTGAGGGAGACAAGTGTGTGGCCAGAAGAGTTTGGCTTCGGTGAGGGTGGCAGGGATGACCGCCCATCACATCCGCCAGCCAAGGAGGGAGGTCAGCCCCACCACTTCCTGAGGCCTGGGCCTGCCCATTAGCCCTTAGCTAGGGTCCCCACAGCCCCCTGCACCCGGGGAGAGGACGTGGTGTGAGCCAACAAGGCAGAGCCCCCACTGCGGGCCCACCGAGCGCGTGCAGGCCAGTCCGCGTCCAGGACCAGCTCACGCCCTGGGAGCGTGGGCTCAGGGCCAGTGGGCGCACACACACTTAGCACCAAGCGCTAACTCAGGCTTGTTGGGGTTGGTGTGTGTACAGGAGTCCGGAGAACGTGGACACAGGGATGCTGGGTGCGGGTGCTCGGGGCAGACCTCTACGTGCACACCCAGGGACCTCCTGCCTTCAGCCCGGGTGGTCTTCCCTCCTCCCAGATGCATTTGCCCCCCGCATCAAGACCCCCCTCCCAGTAACACTCAGTAGGGAGCCACTGGGACCATGCTCAGGCCTGCCTGGCGATGCTTCCTTTCACCTCACGAACAGCCTTCTTGCTGTCGGCTCCATGACATGGAGAGCGGGGGCTCACCCTCTGCCCGACAGGTGCCCAGAGGGACGGGGGTACTGATGGATGGACTTATGCAGGGGCTAAGAAAGGCCTTTGCCTGAGCCGTCCACATACCGTAATCGCATACCACTTGCACGATTATTTATTGAATATTTTTCTTCAAGCCAGCTCTTTGTCTTTTTACTTAAATGCCTATTTTGGTTTCGTCCTAAGCAACAGCGTCGGTGAAATCATGACACTAATGTGCCCATTACACATTTTTTCCTAATACACATTTACATAAACACAACTATTAAAATAGATTAAAATTGTGCCCATGTGTCGATTAAAATCATGTCGTGGGCTTTGGAGGTCCAGCCGCCAACTACAGAAGGACTCCAGCTGAGGAGAAAGAGCCCCAAGATGCCCGGGGCCCTGGGAGCTCAGCCCCACGTCCTGCCCAGGAGCCAAAGCCCAAACTCCTGGTCCTGACATTCGAGATCTTTGTCAGTGGACCCCAATCCCCCTCCCAGGCCCATCTCCCGCCGCACACAGTAGGTGCACAATATTTACTGACTGAATGGAAAATGGATTAATGAATCTCTTGATGAATCAATGCATGCGTGAATGAATGAGCACACACCTCCACGTGGGTGTCCCCTGGCACCTGAGACTCAAGCCATCTGGACCCGCCCCTGACCCAAGCCCGGAATCTGAGACTTTGCCGACTTTCCCCCCACATGAGTCTGTTGATTTTCCCTCGTGACTGGCTCCTGACTCTGCCCTCGTTGTCCCATCCCTGGGGCCACTTTGCGAACCAGATCACCGTCTTCTCTCTCTCTGAGCATGGGAGGGATACGGCAGCAGAGATCCTCCTAGAAATGCACAGCGGGGCTGTGGGCTGTGGGTAGGTCCAAGCTTCCTAGGGAGGCTTTGAGTCCCTCTGGCCTGGCTCCCCCGACCTCCTCTGCAGCCGCATTTCTCACCCCCTGTGACCCTCCCCTCTCTCCACACCTGCTGTCTAGACTGTGGTAAGGTTCCTGTAATGTTCCGACTTTCTTCCTCTCTCTCCTCTTGCCCGACATCTAGACAACCTCCATGTCTTGGCTTAAATATCTTTTTCCCAAAGGAGCCCTCCTGACCACCGCCTCCTCCTCCCTCCCCCAGCAGGTGCTGCCTTTGGGATCCCACAGCCCCTGACTTTCCCCCATCAAGATAAGAGCAAACACCAACAAAGCACTCACTCTGTGCCAGGCTCTGTTCTAAATGCCTCACATGTCGGAGCTCAGCCCTCAGGACAGCTGTAAGAGGTAGGTGTACTGATTGTTGCCATGGCCCATGGAGAGGAGGCACAGAGAGGTTAGGTCACTTGCCTAAGGTCTCGGGGAGGTGCTGGAATCTAAACCCAGGTTGCCTGGCCCCAGAGCCGGGCACCAAACACGCCACACACTGTACAACAACCATCTGTCTAGTTCTCTGTCATGCCCATCTGTGAGGACAGACATCCATCTGGATGGCTTAATATCCTATCTCAAGTGCCTACTGCAGTGCTTGGCACATAGTATGGGCACAATGAACTGTATCACCAGATAGATGGATACACAGATAGTTAAATAATGAGGATGGGTCATACGCAGAAGGAAGATGGACGGACATCTGACACAAGGAAGGATGACATCTGGTAAGTGGAGGATGGATGGATGATGGATGATGGATGGATGGATGATGGATGATGGATGGAGGATGGATGGATGGATGATGGACAGATGGATGGATGGATGGATAGATGATGGATGGAGGATGGATAGATGGGCTGGTGATGGATGGGTGCATGGACGGATGGGTGGGTGGAGGATGGATGGATGGATAGATGATGGACGGATGATGGAGGATGAATAATGGATGGATGATAGATGGACTTACGGAAGGATGAAGAACATTCTCTACTTGGGGGAAAGCTCTAGAAATCCTTCTGGAACGGGATGAGGCTTCTTAAAGTCCTGGGTCTGACCCCATCTCTGCCATTTACTAGCTCTGTGATCTTGGGCAAGTTACTTCATCTCTGTGACCCTAAGTTCCCTCATCTTTATAATAGGGATGTTTCCCCAGGCACCTAAGCCCCAGAACTTGATGTAAAGGTAGCTGTAGACACAGGGTCAAGGGTCCCCATGGGGTCAGGACGGCTTAAGGCCTGGGCTTGAGGGCCTGTCTCCCAAATTCCCCACCTGCCTGTCCCATCCTTACCTTGCCCACCCTCTGGAATCCAAGGCAGCCTGCCAGCCTGGCTCCGCCCTGACCCTGACACCCCAGACCCAGCTTCCACTCTGGGCTCCCTCCTTCCGGCACCTCAGTGTCTGGCCCTGACCCCAGCACACTCAGGCTGTCCCACCTTCAGGCTCCTTGAGGACCCGATAGGGTGGGGCCCTGGGGGGGCAGCCACAGCCCAGAGAGCAACTGGCCTCCACACATAGCAAGAAAACAGGTTCAACAAGCATTTATTGTGCCCCTGCTGTGTGCCTGCTGTGTGCCCCCCCCCACCCTGTGGTGCCAACGCCGGGAAGCCCCACCCGCTCCCTGCCTCGTGCAGGGCCCCGCGCCGCCGGACACGCCCTGAACTTCCTGGCCGGCTTTCCGTGGTATCCCAGCTGCACCGGACAGGGTGCTGCATGTGATGGTGGCAAGAGTCAGGGGTTGCTGTCCCAGAGTCGCCATGCGCAGCCCTGTGCACTCCGTCAGGCCACCCCGGCTCCATGTCCAGGGCCCTGAGCCCCAGGAGGCAGTGGGGAGGGCAGGCCTGTGTCTCCCGCGCAGGCTGGCTGAGTTCCCAGCACACAGGCCAGCTTTCCAGGGGCACCAGAGCAGTCTTCTGGCGGGCGGCCTGAGGTCCGGGGGCCGCGCTGGGTCTCAGTCACACCCAGTGCCCCAGCACCCAGCACTGGCGGTTCAGCTCTGGCACCTCCTGTGCGGAGCCCCGGGGCCAGGACTCTCCCATGTGCGGATGGTGTCCTGCCAAAAGACGGGGTGGTCAGTACGCACGGCCGCCCTCCTCCAGCCACGCATCCATCGCCCATCCAACTCTGTTAACCTACATCCAGCTCTCTACCTCCCGCCTCACTCACCAGCTCACCGTCCATGCCCCCATCACCCACCCACCTCGACATACACCCGCCAACACCCACTGCCATCCACCTCCCACTGGCCAAGGTGCCCACCACCCCACTCAGACACGGTCTTCCCACCCACAGTCCCAAACCCACTCATGCACCTCCCACCTGTCAACACACCATCCATCCTCCTCCTGCCCCATTAACACCCCCAGCAGCCCGACTTCCCACAGCCACATCTGCCTGCAGCTGGAAACATCCTCCTAGCCTCCCACTCACCCACCCTCTACCTCACCCGCCCACTTGCCCACTTCCCAACCTGCTGCCACATCCACTAAGTCACCACCGCGCACCCATCCACGACCCTCCAGCCTCCTGCCCCTCTCCCTGCCCACCCATCTCCCGAGCCACCCTGCCCAGCCAGCCCGTAACCGCCACCCACCACCCCACCAGGCTTCCCTGAGCCACACTGCGTCTCCACGTGTTCAAGGAGCTGGGGGAGGGTTAGAGAAGAACAAGCATACACAACTCCGGGCCCCGGTCCCTACGTGACCCCAGGGACTAAGCATGAGTGCACGGGCGGGCCCAAAGTGACTCCGAGCAGCGCGCTGGCAGTGCCCCACTGCTCCCAGAGGCCTGGGCGAGCGGAAGGGAGGGAGCTGGTCCCCATCCAACAAGCTCACTCCTCTCTCCCTGGGTTCTCGGAAGCCCACTCCCTGCCTTCACTCAAATGCCTCAACATCTCTGACATGCGGGAACCATGTCCATCCCCACGCGGCGACCTGCTAACATGTCCTCGTACCTACTGTGAATCACCCTCAAGGCCCAGCTCACGTCTCTCCTCCTACAGGGAGCCCCCCAGGGTCTCTTTGAGGCCGTTGGCTGTTTCCCTCATCTTGGAGCCACCCCTCCCAGTGGCACTCCCTAGCGTGGCCCCCATCAGACCATGAGCCAAGGAGAATGATGGCTGGACCCTCAGCAGATGCTCCGCGATGGCTCATTGGAGGTGGAAGCAGAGAGGAAAACCGAGGGAGAGACTGGCATGGTAGGTGGGCTGGGGGGCCAGAGAGAAAACCAATAGACACTGAGCATTCACGGTCTATAGCCTACTTGATTCTAGCCTCACAAGCCTGGGAGGTAGCTAGCACCCATTTTACAGATGAGGGAATGGACACTCAGCAAAGATAAGCAGCTGGACTGAATTTCCTCATTAAAGACATTCATCGGTTTTTCTACTCTGAGCTCTAATGGAGGCTCAGACATTCTTGTCATCCTTTAGGGTCAGACAGGCTCTTTGTAGCAAGCCCCACTGAGCTGGGAATTCCTGCTGAAGCTAAGCTCTTGCTTGCATACCTCTACAGACAGACAGTTCATTACCCTTCCTCCACCCCCAAAGCAGCTCTGACTGTTGGGACAGTCTCCCTCATGGCAAGGGCTGGAAGGCCACGGGCAAAGGGGAGGACGGTTGTGCCAATTTAGGGGGTGGTTGTGGGGTTTTGTGCTTTGATGTTTTTTCTGGTTTTAATATTCTTTAATGTTAGTGCCGTGCTAATTTTATTGTATTTTTAAGAGGGTGGGAAATATTTGGCAAACATTCTGGAACCATTTGGCCTCAGGAAAAATGTCTGTTTTGGCCTCAGCAACTGAAACTTGCATTCTTTGGAAGTGAATGCTGCCAAGATATAGGTGTTTGGATTTTAAAAAAAAAAATCTAGAAGCAAATATTTGATGTGCAGAAAGGTTTGACTGTTTTTCTAAATGAATATTTAATAGTGATTGTAGCCTGCTCTCACCATTGTCAACAGGCCGAACCCCGGAGAGTCTGCTGGAACAGAAAGGGATCATGCATTTTGATGGAAAAGGAAAGGCCATGATCCCCATCCTTCCTTGAGTTAAAATCAGGCTGCTTGTTCCCTGGATCCAGAAGTGGATTTGTCACTGAGGAACTGGGACCCTCCTTTTGTCTTTGGCCTCCCGGGAGGGGCTTGGGGCCCAGAGCCATTTACAGTGGAGAGTAGGGAGCTCCGCCTGAGGAGTGCCCCCCAGGCCACCACAACCCCCATGCACTTCCCATCTTCCAGTATCTTTACTTTTGGGCTAGTCACTAGCTGGGGGTGGTGGCAGGGGAGGGGGAAGCACCTGATGCTGTAGATTGGAGAATACCACCTCAAAATGTCTACGAGGCCTAACCAAATGACATAAATGGGCAAAGCAGCCATTCTTCAGCTCTGACCAATTGCTGCCATGGAGAACGTGGGCTCAGATCTTCCAAAAAGTTCAGAGAAACTGAAAATCAGAATTTCGAAATAAAATCTCCCAGATTTTCAATACTGACAACTGAGACTTTTAAAACATTTACAGCCATCTGTGAGCCAAGTAGCATCTCTTGGCTGGCCAGTTCTGACCTCTACTTCCCAACCTGCATCCTTGGTCCATAACTCTGTGCCATGGCTTTACACATTCTGGTCCCTCAACCCGATGCCCTTCCTTGCTGTTTCCTGGTTACTGAATCCCCCACTTGTCTTTCAAATGCTCCCCCTCTGGGAAGCATCCCACAACTTCACAGGCACAGGCTTCACTCCCCCCGTGACCCCACGACACGCTGCTGATCTCTCTCTCCCTGGGCTTGTGACTTTGTGTTGGGGACCCAGTGCAGGCAGGGACTGGGTCTACTTTCATCCCGGAGCCTTGGCCCCCCGCACCTGGCCAGGCACACAGCAAGTCCTGAGCTGACCCTTTATAACAATTGAAGAAATCATTCAGAAGGAGGATGGAGTAATTCCTAAGCCTGGAGAATGAGCTTTGCCTGCCCTTCCTATTCTGAGATTCTGTACATTATGAGAGCCTCCTTGGTCAGTCTCTCCTCTTGTGGATATGGGCTTGGGGGAAAACTATAACTGCAGTCTTGCAGTCAGGGGTTCAAATCCAGGCTCCACTGCTTACAAGCTGTGTCTCTTTTTTTAAGCTGTGTGACTGTTGACAAGTACCTTGTCCTCTCTGAACCTGCAATGGATGTGAGTTACAAAGGGTTTGGCAGGCCCAGCAGGCCCCCTGCTAGAAGTCAGTCCTTCGTTATCCGACTTCAGATCGATGTAGAAATAGCAAAATGCCTGTATGGGAGGGGGTTGGATTCAACCACCTCTCTTCACAGATGGGGAGCCACGGCCCAAGGGTGGGAAGAGATCTGTCCAAGTTGCCACTCGGAGGGTTGATAGCAAGTGCTGTGTTTTAAATTCCTTTGTAAGCAACCAGGCTTAGCAGAGTATTTGGCCCAAATGAACATGAACACATTTAATGTCCTCTCTTCCGTCCTCACTTCTCCATAGATCAGTGGGAAATCACTGTCATGAACCCCCCCAGGGCACCAAGGTCCCAGGGGTTCAGCTTGCAGCTCTGCTGAATTGCGTGCAGTCACATCCTCTGTTCCAGAATGGATTCGCTGAGTTGGAAAGGCCCTTGAAAGCCAAGTCTGCCAGTGCCACCGCAAATGTGTCGAAGGGGAAATGGGGGCACTTACAGGGGATGTAACTTGTCCAAGGTGCTCTGAAGCTGGTAAAGGAATTGATGACGGTGGGCAAGTGGCTGGTATTGGTGTTTCTGACCCCACAGCAGCCCAGCCCGGCCTGGCACAGGAGAGACAGATGAACGCCACACCCCCTGCCCCGCCCCGCCCCGCCCCCCCGCATCCGCTGTCCGAGGTGCTGCCGGCCTCTCTTGAGGGCCCGCGGGCCCAGCCAGAGCCTACTGTCTAGCTGCCCCACCTCGAATTCTTTCCTCTAGAAAGAGACGGGATGAGGGGAGTGATGGAGAAATGAATTGAGGCTGGCACTGAGGTGTCTGGCTTTGGAGACCCTTCAGCTAGTGACACCATCGTCCCTTTTCCAGTCCTAAAATGTCGCCACCTTGGCAAGGGCCCTATGGCTGCTTCTCCAAGTCAACCCTGCGCTGTAGATCTGTATCCTGAGGGCACATCAAAGACTCTGGCGTATTTAGTAATAGCCATTTACTCGATTCCTCCTAGTTTCCCCTACTAGGCTGCATGTAACATGGGGACACAGACCAGCCATACTGCTCTTCAGTGCTCTATCCCTAGCACCCCACTCAATTCCACCCACACTGCTGATAATGTAGATCCATTAAATGAATGAACATGCAAAGATTTGGGAAGAAGAGCAGATGTGTGTGAGATCCATGTGGAGGGGAAGTTGGGTTTTGTGGTCTACCTTGGGGGCAGCCTGTCTTAGGAGATCAAATGGGGGCCCCATTCTTGTCCTCTCTGGAGTCCATCTTCTGGGGACCCCATGCTGCTGAGGCATGACATGCTCCTCATCTGTTTTCCACACTTAGGATCAGGTTGAATCCACTTAACCTGCCACCTCTCCCAGGACCACAGATTCCTTCATTCTCTTATGAAACATCTGATGGGCAATCTATTGTGTGTGAGGCTCCACAGAGGGTGCTGGGTCTGCAGACAGGAGTGAGACACCTGCCAGTGCTTGTGAGGGAGACAGACACATACATGCGGAAGTGACGAGAGCACATGCGTCTACAGCTCTTAGCGCGGCAGGAGCCCTTCACTGCGCCTCATGTGCACTTGCCCATTTATTCCTCAGAAATATGAGTGAGGTGCCATTACTATGCCCATTTTACAGATGAGGAAAGCAAGGCTCAGACAAGTTAAGTCATTTGTCCAGAGTCTCACTGCTGGATTTGAACAATAGGCAGCCTCCAAAGGCTGGGCTTGTAACCACCATAAAATCCCACCTTGTAGACATGAGCCCCAGGACAGGACAATGCAGAGATGAACATGACCACCTCTGGTGGGGGGCGTGGGGGGCGGGCTGCCATCCCCCAGACATTGAACTAGACTTGGAAAGTACTGTGAAGCTCACAATTCCACGACTAGGGTTTGTTTCTTGCCCAGCGGAGGAAGGGAGCAGGTCTTTTCAGGCAGAAGGGAACAGAGTGTGAAATAGGTTCTTGGCAGGTAAATGAGGTTTTCAGGAGGTGTGAAAACCCTAGCACCATTGGTGGCCCGGGAAGGGGGGAGCGAGAAGGTCTGTGTAGCTGGAAAGCAGGGCACTGGCGGCTGGCGGGGTGAGGGGTGGGGGACTGTGGTAGCCCAAGATGATGGGCGCCAGCAGGGAAAAGGCCGAGCAGTGCCCTCAGGGGGACGGGGTTCATCCTGCACCTGGGGGCTCCCCCTGAGCAGCAGACTTACCTGATGCAGATCCCTCAGCCCTGCGCCAAACCAAGGTATTGGAATCTCCAGGGAAATCTGTATTTGAACAACTGCCCCCCAAGTGTTTCTGGGCAAAAAAAACAGTCACAGGAAAGAACAAAAGCATGGCAAGTCGCCCAGATTTGTGACCCAGGACAAGTGACCTTCTTTCTCTGACCCCAAGTATTTTTCCCTGTAAAATGGAAATAGTTGTTACAGCAACTACTACAGGAGGACTAAGGGAGCTAAATCATTCGCCGGAAACCTGCTGATGACCGACTGCGGGCTAGGCCCTGGGGCTGTCCCCACGACATCTCTCAGCACAGAGCCTGATACCCGCCAGGGGGGCCACCACAGCAGCTTGGGGAGCTAGGAGGAGGGGCTGGGGGAGACAGCATCAAAACTGTCTTAGGAGGATGGATTGAAGAAGAGTTGGCCCTAGAAGCACCTGTTTCCACGCAGAAGCCACCAAAGGGCCCAAGCAAGGGACAAAATGCAAACTGGCTCCTGGCCGCAGCTTCGGAGGGATAGGTATTGGCTCGGGGCCGAGTCCTGCTCAGAAGCTTGTCCGCAGAGCAGCAGAAATAGTCACGTGGGACCCGTTGGGAATGCAGATCATCAGGCCCCACCCCAGCCCTCTTGAGCCAGGAACTCAGAGGCTCAGAGATGAGGCCTGGCAATCCGCGCTTTAGGGAGACCCTCAGGTGATTCTGATGTGAACGCTGGCCTGGATCTCTCAGCCCCCAAGGCCCCGGGTCTCAGATGTCTCCAAGCCACATACCCGTCTGGGTGCCCGGCAAGTTGGCATCAGTGTTTATTTCAGAAATGTTGTCTGTTTCCATTTTAATAAAGGAAGCAGACTTGAGCAGTATTCTCCTTGGATGTGATTTTGATCTAATAAAAATGCCAAGCTGCTCTGGACCCAAGAAAGTCTTCCTTGAAATTCCCTCTGCTATTTTGAGGGCAGTGGCGGTGGAGACCTATCTAGACAGAGCTCCCAGAAGCCACCTCTGTACCTGGCAAGTGACAGCCTCTTGCCCAGCCCTGCCCGGCCTTACAGACACACGTGGCAAAATCAAAAGCTTGTCTCGGGCATTGAGCTTGACAGCTGCAATCAGCTGCAAGCCCCAGTTGCCCCTAAAAGGAAGATACAGACACCTGGACCAGATGGCAGCATCACCTCCATCAAATGTCACATCTGATGTGCTCCCAAGCTAGCTGGTGGCACTGCAAAGCCCCAAAGGCAAGTTTCTTTTTTTTTTTTTAAGATTTTTTTTATTTGAGAGAGAGAGAATGAGAGATAGAGAGCATGAGAGGGAAGAGGGTCAGAGGCAGAAGCAGACTCCCCGCCGAGCAGGGAGCCCGATGCGGGACTCGATCCCGGGACTCCAGGATCATGACCTGAGCCGAAGGCAGTCGCTTAACCAACTGAGCCACCCAGGCGCAAAGGCAAGTTTCAAAAGCAAACTCTTTTCTCGGGAAAAAGAAATTGTGGCAGAATCCATATCACAGTAGCCCAAGAAAAAAATAGCGACTTCCGGAGCAGTTAAGATAACCAAAAGTTCATGTACTGGTTTGTGGAAAAGTGGCCGCTCTAGTGGGAAATGGTGGGACAAACTTGGAGCAATTGAGCACCTGCTGTGTGCAACACACTATTCTAGGCTCTCAGAACACAGACACGAACAAAAAAGCCAGGGGGCCTGTTCTCCTGGAACCTAGTGGGGAGAGACCACCAAACAAAAGCCAAGTATGTAAATATAAAAAGTAATTTCAGAGAGGGACAGGTGCCGTGAACGAAAGAAAACAAGGTGATAATGAGGACAGCAGGGGAAGCAGATGCAGTCAGGGGAAGCTTCTCCAAGGAAGCAGTCTTCTGGCTGAGACTTCAAGGTGAGACAAAGCCAGCCATGCAAGGATTTAGAGGGAGAGCATTCTGGGCAGAGAGAGTGGCAAGTACAAAGGCCCTGTGAGGGGATGGTTTGCATTTTCTAGAAAGAGAAAGGCCAGGGAACTGGGGCAGGATGAGAAAGGGAGAGGGAGAGGAGGTGAGGGTGGGGGCTTGGGGGCCCAGAACAGGAATGGCCTTGTACCCAGAGGAAGGAAGAAGACAGACAACCGAGCCAGGCTGTATCCCTCAGGGGACCAGAGATCCCAGCAAGTCAGGGTACCTTTCAGCTCCTTACTCTTTCCATCCCCACAGAAGAGTCATCATCCCTCCTTCCCAGGGCTGTGACCGGCTGAGCAGAGACCTGCACACAGTAAGCCTTTAATAATGTGGGCTTGCTGACATCCCTCCTCCCCCGTTCCTCCTGCCCGCAAGTCAGCCCACCACAAAATCCGAGCAGCTGTTCGGTGCAGAAATATTGCAAAACTCGACCAGGCATTTCCAAAATATTTTCTTGGCCAAAACCCCACTAGCAGCTAAGAGGCTGCGTTCTGGAGACGGTGCTGATCAGGCTGCTTTTCTAGCCCACGAGGTCTTTGAGGACCAAATCCACAGGGGGCTGGGCGCCGAGTCCCGGGACCCTGCCCGGTGTCTGGTAGATGGCTGCACCCAGCACGGGGGCCACCCCCTGGCATGCGGCAGCTCACCTGGGGGGCCCAGGGTTCAGGCTCTGGGGCCAGACAGGCTGGGTGCAAATCCCAGCTCTGCCGCGTGTCAGGCCTCACTCTCCCTGCCTGTAAAATGGGACCTGTTTAGGATTAAATAAGTGGATAAATGTAAAGTCCTCAGAACACACAGCAGGATGAGCAGACCTGGTGGGACTGAGTTCTCGTTGGCTATTTTTGTGATCTAGTCCAGGAAGCCGTATCGCTGTAGGATTCTTCCAAGCTGGGTCACCCCTGGCCAAGTATCCCCTCCCTCTCTGGCACCTCGCCCTCACCGCCAGCCAGATGAGGACCCCACCTTAGCTCTGGCCACACAAGACAGCCATGCTCGGGAGCCCCCCAGTCCAGGAGCACACCTTGCTCACCCCCATGTTCCAGAACCCAGCCCGGGTCCAGTCCAGAGAAGTATCTTTCGTAAAGATGTGTTGAATAAATGGCTTTCCCGTGGCCACGAGAGCAGCCACCTTAGGGGTCACTCAAGCAACCGAAGCCAACTCCTCTGACAGCGGTCGGGAGCTTCTCCTTCTGGTGGTAACGGAGTCCCCAGCACCTCCGCGGGCCCTGGGGGAAAGACAGCATCCCCGGCAGCTCGGCTACCTGATAAAAGGCACACCTGGCAGACCGCTGTGGGATCTGAGGCTCCTTTCTTCCTGAGGAGCGGGCATCTGGTAAACTTCTGGGGGCCGCTGCCGGCCCTCCACAGCCCCTTCCCCCCCCACCCTTTCTGCAGCTTCTCTGTGAGCCCCGGGGTGGTGCGTGAGGATTCAGGGGCTTCACCGGCTCTCCCCACCCTAAGCACGCTCCCTGAAGGACCTAGCTTCAGCCCTCTCCCTTCCCTACTCTGCAAGACCGTCCAGCTCCACCCAGACCAAGCAGCATGGCTGCACCAACCTGTCCTCTTCAGACACACTGATGCCCCGGGTGCCCCCTCAGCGAAGCAGGCTGCTGACCTCCACCTGCCCCAGGGCAAGGCAGGCCCCGCGCCCCAGCCCAGGACCCTCAGGGCCCGAGCAGAGCGGCGGTCCTGTCGGGAAGGGTAACTCAGATTCGTGCGCTCTGCACCGGCGGCCCGGGCCCCCCAGCGGGGTTCAAGGCACTCGCCTCCGTACTATGTCCTTTACAGACCCTGCCTTTCCCTGCTCCTACTGTGTCTTCTGGGGCCACCCAAACGGGTGCTGGCTGCTGCTGAGCCCTTATCTCCCGATCTGCCTCTGGGAGAACCCCAATGAAGACATGTGACAATTCTTCCAGCAGAGAGTTCCCGAACCCACCCACTTTCATCTTCCTCGCCAAAGGTGAGGCCACTGTCATCTCTCCTGGGAATGACGACAACAGCATCTAAGCTGCTCGGCTGGCCTCTGCTTTTGCTCCCCTGCGACCCCTTCCCCACAGTGCCGATGGACGGCTATGGCTGGATGGAGAGACACGGATATGGAGACAGACAGATGACATAGGTCTAAGTGTAGATTAGAGGTATAGAGGTATAGATAGATACACAGACACAGATGAACAACCCAGGTAAGGCTCCTCCCTGCTCAAAATGCCCCTGGGCTCCCCACTGCACGGCCAGCACCCCACTTCCCCCACTCCTGTCCCCGCGCCCCTCCAGCCCCATCGCCGGCCTCCCCACTGCTGTCCCTGTTCCAGCCACACTGGCCTCCTGTCCGGGCGGCCCCTGCTTCGGGGACTTAGCGCTTGCAAGCCTCCGCCTGGCTGGCTCTTTCTCATTCTTCAGGCTCCAGTCAGAGAGGCGGCTCTAGAGGAGCCTGCCCCATTCCCCTACCTTCACCCGCACCCTCCGAGCCCCTGTCTGTTCTGAGATTGTCTTGTTTATTTCTGAGTCACTTCTTGCTTTCTCCCCCTGCCCCCAGATTGTGAGCCCCACAAGGCGGAGGCCACTGTCTGCTCTGGCTTGTTCACAGCTGTGTCTTGGAGGGAACGAAAGATGGATTTTCTGCAGGCTGTTGACCTGCGCGTGAGTGCACGTGATGTTCCTTTTATGAGGGAATGCTGCTTGGCAGATGAAGTGGGTGCCGGGGCAGGGGTGAGGGCCATGGGAGGCGGGCTGGGGGTGGAGGCCTTCTGCAGTTCCCCTGACCCTGGGTATCCTCATTAATCCCAGTGCGTGCTCTTAGAGCCAAACGGGGTCCCTTCAACTCTATCTTCATCCTTGGGCTTCGGGGATTGGGCTTCCCTGCCCCAGACAAGCCCCATGGCCTCTTTCCACCCAAGGTTGCCTGCCCATTCTGCAGGGAGTGTGGGGATGCTTGGGCCCAAGCATGGGCCAGTGGCGCCTGAACAGCGTCCTCAGCCTTCATCCTTACTATGTGCCTCCCGAGCCCCTCGGAGGGATTTCTGCTCCCCGGCCCTCTCCTTCTGTGAGTGTAGGTGGGAGAAGCCCCCAGGCACGGAGATGCAGATACTGGCCCCTGGAAGGCACTGGAGCTTGCTAAAAGGTCTGAGAGACAGAAGCAGGGCGCAGACGGGGTCTGCTGGAACAGCTCTGCCACGAGAGGCCGAGCTGTGCAACCTCGGGCAAGCTACTCCACCTCTCTGAGTCTGAACTTCCTCATCTGCACAACGTGGCTCGTAATCCAGGCTGTTGGGGCTGGGGGCCAGCAAGCACAGGAGATCAGGCATGAACATCCCTTGGGAGGGGGTGTGGTGGGCGGGGAGCCTGTGGTGGGCCTTCCGCAGGCTGAGCTGAGCTGAGATTCTGCCATTTTAACTTTAATCTCCCGTCGGCTCCTTCTGTTTCTGGCTGGAGCAAGGCCCTTTCTCTGCTTTCACCCCCTTTGCTTTCTGGTCCCCCACAGTGAGGCATATGAAGTCAATGCACTCCGAGCTGCCGGGAGCCTCTGCGGCCCAAACAAATCTCATCCACTGTCACTTCCCTGACTTGGCTAGTCGGACCCCGGAGCCGTTCCCCCTTCTGGCCAACAGCCAGCCCAGCCTGGACTCCAGCTGTGGCTCGCCTGCCTGCCCCGAAGCACCCAAGGTCCCTCTCGCTTTCTTAGCATCCCATCTCCATCATGAGAGGGCCATGGCCGCTATGTGCAGGGGACGGGCTACGCCAAGACGCCAGCCTCAGTTTCCCCCTCTGCAGTGTGTGTCTGTGGAAGCAAGCAGGGGTGCAGGGGGAGGCTGGCCTGGCTCATCTCCAGGGTCCCCTCTCCTCGGACGGCGCAGGCTGCTGCAGACGAGACCACTTACGGGCAGCGTATCTCTCGTGGCGACAATCTAAGCGCAGGTCCTCCTCCTCATGCCCATCCCCCTTCTCGATCCTGGAAAGAAAAGGACCCAAAAGCCTGTGTGAGAAAGAGCAAGCGGAGCTGGCAGAGACCCAGGACCTGAAAAAAAGTACAGTCTTTTCCCTTTGGGAACACTGTGCAAAGCAACCCGGGCCACGGCTGCCACATGGAGCCTTACCACAACCCTGTTAGATGGGCGCCGTGACCTCCATTTTGTCGATGGAGAAACTGAGGCACCGAAAGCTAATGTGACCCATCGAGTGTCACGCAGCTAAGAAGTTAGAGGCAGAACAGGGACACAAACCCGTGTGTCCTCAGAAAAAGATGTTCAATCATGTGCAAATGCTAAATTACAAAAGACTACGCACGGTTTGATTTAACAATTAAATGCAGATGTGCATAAAAGATTATTTGTGCCAAGGCCAGTGGGAACTAACCCCAGATAATGAGGATATAGGGATTCAATCTGGAATCTTTTTGCTTACCTCTATTCTCTGACTTGGGGGCAACAGACTCCTATTAGCTGTGTCACTTTTCTTCACTAAATGAAAACACTTCCTCAGGGCATTTATCTACAAAGACACAAAGCCCCGGTCTCCTGACTTCTGGCACAGAAGGTTGGAAGGGGGCTCCTTCCCACCGACACGTGTGGCTTCCTTCTCTGGCGTCTCAAGATCACTGCGATTCCAGACAGGGCTAGAACTGGTGTGGCAGGGGATGCCAGGCTGACAAGGGTCTGAGTGGAGGCAGCTGCAGACCTAAACCCTCGCCCTCATCCCACCACTGACCGGGCCCAGGGAATGGGTAGGGCCATGTTCCCACACTGTGCTCTCCCCTTTGTAACCCGAAAACACCACAGAGCTCCACGCGGTCCAGTCCTGGTGTGCATCACCTTCAGAGGAACACAATCTGGTCCCCAGAAGTAGAAACAATGCCAATCATGATCGTATCTGCTAAAGAACACTGGAAGCATCCCCAGTTCCGTATCTGTGGCTGCACACGTTCTTAGATCTTTCCTCCACTCCTCTTTGCCTTTTACTTGCTTTGTGCTCCTCCACCCACCTCTTCTTTGCAGGGGTATCCTCTGTTCTCTCATGCAGGGAAGTCTCAATCCTCGCCCAAGCAAATGCCCCACCCCTGCTCTCTGGTTCTTCCCACCACGTCTTATTTCTAGTTGCCTGGCAGTGTCCAGAGTGTGGGGCTGGAGAAGGAGACACGGGGAAGGTGACGGATGACAAGCAAGCAATTCCAGATGCCTAGTAGAAGGGAGAGAAATACTCAGGCACTGATCCTTCTGGGCCCCTAAGACTGCTCCTTCACTCATTCACCAGGAATGTCCAGGGGACCTGCTCTGGGCAGTTTACTCCAGTTGCTGTGTGCACCACAGAAACGCCTACCTCTTAGTCTCTGCCCTCAGAGGCTCCAGTCTAGTAGGAAGACACACGAGGCAGACAGTGACAAGCGTTGTATAACACCACCCAAGAGTGCCCACGCTGTCTGTACCCAGGGGCTAGGCCTGCGCTTCCCAGGGAGCAAACCCTAACACGGTTGGGTTTTTTTAACAAGTACTTTCTATGGCCTGGGTGGACCCAGATGGCAGAACAAAGCCCTAAGGGCTGAAGCTATATGGAAGGCAGGTATATGTTGTAGATAAGTGATGCTATGGGAAGGTTCCATACGAGGAAAGATGTCCTTTTTCTTTTCTTTTTGCATCTTTTAGTAGAAATATCTCTGTTATTTTCCTGATAGCACTGGCTTATTTAAAAAAAAAAAAAAACACCTCCCACTCATACAGCAGAAGTCCCCTTAAATGACACCTCCCTGTGGTGGCATCACCACTGCTAGGAGCTTGGTGTTTATCGTTTCAGAATTAAAACTTTTTTAACATATACAGCCTCAAATTAAACATGCTTTTGTAATCTGTTTTTTTTTTCTTACCCACAAATTTCCAACATCTTTCCCTGTCAGTACACATAAATCTCACTTGCCTTTTCCCTCGTATTGTATGTGAAAGAAGAGTTAATATTCAATCCCCTACTGACAGACACTTAGGGGTCGTCCAGTTTGGCATTCTTCCAAGTAGTCCTGCATGTATATCTGGCAAGGTACTGAGCTCCCCATCCCCAGAGGTAATCAAGACTAGAGTATCACCAATCGTGACACTGCAAACACTGGATGGAGGCCGGACCAGGTAACTGAACCCATCCGCATCCCAGAGTGCCATCTGCCTCACCATGTCCTGTGCCTCTGGGTCAACAGAAGCCTGCCCTGCCACGTATGGGCCTCTCACACCCTCCTGTGTCTCCCAGCCTTAACCTTGAGCCAATTACTCCAGATTACTCCATCGACCCCAGGCTCCCCGTTCTCAGGGCTTCTTATCTTCCGAGATCATCCCCTCCAGGCCTCATGCTGGGCACGTCCCTGGGGTTCTGCAGGGAGCCTCGGCCCTGGGGAGAGGGGCCTGTGAGCAAAGGAGCTGGTGTTTAAGGAGAGAAGCAGCCCCAGCTGGTCTGGTCCCTCCCTGTCCTGATCACCCAAACCTGTTGGCCAAGAAGACAGAAGTTCAATAGTTAACATATCAAAGAACACCTGCCAGTTAGCAAACAATGCTGGCCGGGTGCTGGGCTTGGGGGCCACAGGTAGGACTCAGAGAGGCCTCTGCATCCAGAAGCTCATGCCTGTTGCACACACAAATAATCACAACTTAATGTGTGAAGTTTTAGGCCAGAGAATGTTTAATTTTAAGAGGGTTGGCAGGGTGGACCACTGCGTAGTCCAGGCGTTGGCAAACTTGTCCCATGAAGGTCTGGATAGTAAAGATGTGAGGCCTCTCTGTCACAACTATTTGACTGCCATTGTGGTCCGTAAGCACTGCAGACACTGCGCAGACCAACAGGCGTGTTGTTCAGGAGATGTTTCTTTGCAGCAGGTGGAGGACCAGATTTGGTTTTCGGGAGACCGCATGTTAACCCCTGGTCTTAACAGTGCTTCTCAGCTTGGAGGCCCATTGAAGTGACCTGGGCAGTTTTCATTTACCCGGGGCTGTAACGTGCGGCCAGGGCTGAGAACCACCTGTCAAGGGGAAGCAGAGGCTGTGTGGAGGAAGCCCGCATCTGACACGGAATCAGCATGCTGGAGGCCACGTGACCTGCTCCCTTCTCAGAGACCAAGCTGGACCCACACCCATCTGCCCGTCCTTCGGCTGTGCCGTGTGGCCATTCTGGAAAGAGTTGGTTTCCCTGCTCGAACGTAGCTCTCTCTACCAGAGTCGTCAATGAAAGGAACAGATCTGCAGGCTCTCGGGGTCCGACTGGTGAGGGGTAAGGCATGGCCGTGGTTATGGCAAGAGCTGAGGACCCTCCCGTAGCCCCCCAGCACTCCCTGGCAGGAAACCACGTCAGGACATGGGGATGCTTTGGACAAGACCAAGCCCTTGGGCCCTGCAGGGAGGAGGGATCATGGCCGACCGGCAGCTCTGCTCTTCGCAGGCAGGATGGCCTTGTGCAACTCACCTGACTGTCCTCCGTGAACCCTATGATCTAGAAGTTTCTACGTTGCAATGGGTACACGGTGGTAAGCACGACAAAAAGGACAAGTACCACCACCCCCCTGGTGGTTGTGAACCCTGGAGCCCAGTACCTGGTACAGAGCCAGGGCTCCGAACAGGTTAACCACCACTATTTCTAAACTCGCTTAATTGGCGGGCTTCCCCGTACATTTTTAAAGTCCGAGAGACGAGGGTGGAGTTTATCCCATTCTCCACTTGGAGGCCTCAGGCTCTAGCCCAGTGCTTGGCACCGGGCGTCCCCAGGAATGTTAGCAGGGAAGGAGCATAGGCAGCCCGAGGCTAGGAGCAGCCCACGTGGGGAGCATCTGGGGTGCTGAGCTCTGTGTAGAAAGAAAAGGAACAATGGCAAATGGCACCAGGTGACAATTATATTTAATTTGGAACTGTGATTTCCTGCAGAAAATATGTGCTTTCTGAAGATAGTTGCTTTTAATGGTGGTGCGAGAAATTACCCACAAATCTAAGTAAGTGCCTTGAAGAGTAAATAGTGGGGGAGGGGGTGCTGGGACTGAAACAGTGCTCAGGAGGGGCACCAGGTGGGCAACAAGCACCTCTGTCCTCCGTGAACCTGCTGTGTGCTTCCCTCTGCGGGCGTCAGGCATCACCTCTGTGAAAGCTACTTGAGTCTGGACATGTCCTGATCACCTGCCAGTCTGACTTCCTCCTCTGATCAATGGGCATAATGACGCACCTGCCTCTTGGGTGGCTGTAGGAGTAAATGAATGAGTCCATGGAAAGCTCTGTCTGCCTGGAGTTCTCATCACGTCATTATCACATGGTCGTCAACAACCTCATCTCTGGGGGTCCGTCTGTGACTCCACCGCATGGTTCCGGGTGTGGAAGGACAGTATTTTAACATGTTCACCAATCCCCACCCCTGAAGCCCCCCCAAAAAACCACACCCCCTTTCCTTCCACTCCATCGGTTAGACCTGAGCCACGTGCTGCCTCAGGAAAGGGGTGTTCTGGAAGAAGCAGAGAAAGGGCTTCAAGGCATCGAACACCTCTGGATTCAGGGCAGAGGGCACCCACAGGGGGTCCCATGCAGCCTTCCATCCCAGAACAGAGTCTTCCCAAACTGGGGACAAGGAGAGTCAGAGCAGAAGCTAGGCTGGTGCCTAGCAAGGAGGATGAGCCATGGCTGAGCGTGACAGAAACCGCAGTACCTGCTCAGACTCTCAAGTGAGAGCGAAATACACTTGTAAATTGTCTAAACCCTCATTATTTGGGGTCTGTTTGCACCCGTTCAGACCTGTGTCCCGACCAAAGTCACAGCCACCGCCACCATTACTGTCAGCCCCATTTTACAGACGGGAAAACTGAAGCCAAGGTAGCCCTGGGACCTGCCCCAAGTTCAGTGGTGTGCTGGTAAAGGTTAACGGCCGGCTCTCCGACAGAAGGCAAGGGCCCAGCTTCGCAGCATCTGTGCACGCCCCCAGCGTGGCCAGTGTTGACATCACTGCCCGTGGAGCCGAGGGGTTGAGTGCACACGGCCTGGCTGCGCTGAGGTCTGAACTCAGACTGACCAGTCCCCGTATCTCCGGTGTGTCTCCACTGTGCCCTGCAGATCCCCTGCCTGGCAGGGGACTCTCAACCACCCCCGCCCGGGGTCCCCCTGCCTGCGTCGCGAGGTCCTAGAGGGAAGCGGGGACCATCCAACTCTGGCTCTGAGAACTGCGGGCAGATGCCCAAACAGCTGTGTGGGGTGTGACTGCACGGTCACACAGCCACCGCCCCAGTGACCCACGACTTCCAGAATCGGGCTGTGGCTGGGTCCTGGCTCTCTTTTGAGAGAAGAGATGGACGCCGGGAAGTGACGGATGCGGAGAGGCCCTGAGGGTTTGCGGGTGGACCAGAACTGCCACCCGGTCTCCTCAGGAGGACCCCCCAGTACCTGCCCACCTAATTCCTGGGCCAAAAGTGGCCACAGCAGGTCAGGTGACCACAGCCAGGGGTTCTGCCGGGTCTTCAGCCCCAGGGCCTCCCCAGCACAGCCCTTCCAGAACGTTCTCCATCCCCTGGGGTCTTGTCAGTACCCAAAGCCAGCCCCCCTCTCTCACTGGCCCCAGGCTGGCTTGTTTCCCAAACCTCCAGCTACTTCCCGGTCCGAACTGGCAGTCCACAGCCCGTGCACTTCTCCACCTGTCTGACAAACGACTAGGTTGTCCCCTTAATTTCCAATCTACCTTGGACCAATTTTTTTTTAAATACAATAAAAATGAGTTACTAGAAAATGAAATGGGGAAAAACCACATACGAAAGCAAGCTTGATGTCCCAGCCATTTCAGCTTGCTGTGAAAGCTTCCAAACTCCCACCTCAACTCCTGTCCTCACGTCACTGTGGATGTTTGCAGGTGGGTGCTGGTTGGGGGGGCCACGCTGGGAGCGGTGCTGGCTAGCAGGCAGGGGTTCTTCCTTTATCCGCTGGTCATGCCCACCTCCTGAGCCCCTGCTCTGTCCTCCAGCCTGACGTTTCCTGAGCTTGACACTGCCCACCAATCACGGAGCGGCTGGTCCGGTTGAGCAGGTCTGGGGCTGGGCCTGAGAGTCTGCATTCTCACACGTTCCCCGGGCGGTTGGCCGGGGATCACAGAGGAGCCAGGCGCTGGACCCTCAGCTTCAGGCGCATGTGGGGCTCCGCTAAGCTTCGGCCCCATCGCCCTGGGCGTCCTAGGTTGTGGCCCAGAGGATCCAGGCCTCCAGTGCCCTCCCCTAGGTCCCAGCTACACACGGGCAACATCAAAGAGCTGGCCACAGTGACAGTGGGGCTGGAGGGCACTCGGAGGCCCCCCTCGCCAACTCCCCGCCGCTTCTCTGTCCCCTCCAGCTGGCTGGTGTTTAGGAGAAAACGTGGGAGTTCAGAGAGCGGCCATCCCTTCCAGATGTTCTCCCACTTCCCTCTGAGGGTTCTCCACGCAAGGGCCCAT
Source organism: Eumetopias jubatus (assembly GCF_037043125.1). NCBI lineage: Eukaryota > Metazoa > Chordata > Mammalia > Carnivora > Otariidae > Eumetopias > Eumetopias jubatus. Next base: position 92,896,491 of record NW_028274818.1, read on the forward strand.
CTGCGCTTTTGGCTTTCCCCTCCCGCCGCGTTGGCCGGCCGAGGGTCCCACAGTCTCCACGGGGCCACCTCTCGTTTCTGGGTGCCGCTGCACTCCTCTCCAGAATACACGGCAATTTTCAAAGGACCCACCACAAAGAGCGAGAGAGGGCACAGCACCGCTGAGAGGTAATAATCAGGCCGTGAAAGCAGAAACAGGCGGACGAGAGGGTGCTGTGACCGAACAACGTCTCAGAGGCTATATATCTAGGGGACGGACACAAAGCACACAGTGATTTTGAAATGATCCATTTGCAATGGGATACAGGCTGGAATTAAAAGAAATGCTGGCAAATCAATGACTATAAGTAGGAAATTAAGATTCCACAGCATCGTATCAAAAGTGCTGTTCCAAGACAGGAGGAGATAAACGGGTTTTTTTAAAAAGATGCTTTTGTTGTTGTTGCTCTTCCCATCTTATGAGTAATATCATCATGATACGAAACATGTGGGGAAAATAACAGAGAAGATAAATAAATAAGATAAATGCTGTCAATGCCCTCCCTGATTGCTCTGTGCAGTTGAGTTTTCTCTCCCATTTCTCCAATACTGGGTTTTTAACTGAGACCTCTAGATATGAGCACCTTGAGATTATTTTCAGAACTACATGGGTGGGGAAATTGCGACTTAGAAAAACAAATAATCATGAGCACATGTGGGATCCCCACCCCACCTTCCACAGCCTCTCGGGGGCTCCTACGATGCGTGAAAGCCTCAAGACTCGGTTTATCTCCAAAGCTCCTTCCTCGGCCCACAAGGAGGTGGGCACACCTGAGGCATGGTGCTGTTGAGCTTGGCTTGGGAAGGTGGTCGCACAAGCAAGACCGCTGGCAGCTCCCAGAGAGCAAAGGTCACTTGGCCTAACCAACTGGCCAGTGACCTGCCTAAGAGGCTCCTTCCAAGACGCTTTCCTGTCTGCTTTTCATCACTGTCTCCATCCATCACCCTGGTGGGGAATGAAATAGGGGAGTGGACATGGGTCCCTGTCCCATGGACCTTGCCAAGGAACTGCAGGGTTAGAGCTGAGGGTGGTGGGTGGGGGACGGTTCACGGGGCTGTTACAGGATAAGAGGGGGGTTTGTCCAGCTCAGGGTCGATGCTGGAGGCACCAGCTGAAGGCTGAACATCAACAAGGCAGAGTGGGGGGCACTCCACGCAGAAAGGACAGTGGTCTAGCGGCTACTCGCAGACGGAACCACCCACCAGGGGACTGCAAGGGTCCAGGAGGTGCTGTGCCCAGGAAGGGGACCAGGGTCCTCAGTGAGGCTAGGCGGTGGCTGGGCCACATCTGTGATGGTGAGAAGCTGTCCCAGAGTCATGGGAAATCGCTGCAGTGTTTTAGGCAGAAAGCTGGGGGCAGAGAGGCCCTGAGCCTAGTAGCACAGTGAAGGGGCATCCTGCTGGGGAGGGGGCACAGCTGGGAGGGGTGAGGCCAGATGCGGGAAGACCATGTAGGGCTCGCAGGGGTCCAGCTCACATGCACAGGACCACAGAGGGGCAGAGAGACGTGGCAATAGGCCTGGGTTTGGAGGAGACCATCGTGAGTCGTCCTGGCCATGCTGGGTTTTGATGCTTTTGAGAATCCAAAGTAGAAGCAACAAAGAGGCAGATGGATGTGGAGTCAGATGGTCTGGGGTGGACTAAGAATGTGGGAACCCTGGCACACGTGTGGCCACTGAAGCTCGTGTCAAATGAGGACAGAGGAGGGCCCAGAAAGGGCCCTGGGAGCATCGCCATTTAACAGAAGAAGGGGAGGGGAGGAGTGGCCGGGGGGCTGAGGGAGGAGGGTGTGTGCAGGGGGTCAGGGCCCCTGGGAGCTGTTTGGGGCAGTGGGTTGTGTGGTGAGAGAGAGGGGACAAAGTGGAGACAGGCCCTTCCAAGAGTCTCCCTACAACAGACAGGAGAGCAAACAGCAGAGAGCCCCCCTCTGCACAAGGCAGGGAGATGGGCAAAGGGGGCTCAAGCCCTCGAGGGTGTAGGAATCATTTAAGTCTGTGCCCATCTCCCCTGGCTCGGGGTCTTGCTCCTCCACGTCCACCTCAAGGCCCAGCGAGGGCTGCGTGCGACCCAAGAAGGAGGCCTGGGGAGGGTTCCTACTCCACCAGTCTCAAGCCGGTAATATTCAATTCTCTGGGGCCGCCAGCCCCCACCCCAATACTGTGGGAGGATGAGAGAGATCAGAGACTCAGGTCAACTCCCACTCATAAATCAACCAAATTGCTCAGATTTTCCTAAATCCACTTGTGTGCTCCCCACTCCGGGCCTTCGCCCATGTTGCTGCTTGGGCCTGAAAACACCTTCTCTCACCCGCTGCCCATTTGGCTGGCAAGTGCTGCACGTGTCTCTAAAAACTTGGCTCAAGGGTCTTATCTCTGAAAGCTCTTTTATCCTCCAGCTGCCCTGGGGTGGGCCTGGGCCCTCGGCCTGCCGTCACCTCCACGAGACCCCACAGTGGTACCTTGCTGCGCTCACTAGAGCCCAAGCCAGGGGCAGGGTGGGTGATGCGCGAGCCTGGGGGACCCCCAGAGCAGATGCGCCTCACTCCAGCCCACCAACACCATGTGAGAGCGGGGGCCCAAGGCAGCCAGACCCTCAGCTTTCTCATGAGAAGCAAAATCCTTGACGTTTTAACACGAAAGCTCCTGATTCTTAAAGCTCAGCCAAAATTTAAACATTTTTAAACCACTACAGGGGCCGAACAAAGCACATCTTTCGGCAGGATTCTCCAAGGGCTGCCAGCTTGCAGTGTGTGCTTTGTCCCTTTCTCGGGCAGGGAGTGTGTCTTCCTTGCCCCGTACAGAGGGAAGTTACTGGCAGGGGTGTGGGTAGGGAAAGGGGGACCCCCAGTTTATAACCAAAACTTCATTGCATCATCTCATGTAATCCTCAAAACAAAACTGCGAGGAAGGATGCCAGCCCATTTTCCAGGCAGGAAAACAGAGGCTCCAAGAGGGGAAGTGACCCACCTGGGGACCCACAGCTAGTAAACTGCGGAGTTAATTTCAACCCCAGTCCATTTCTTAACGAGTGCATCCAGGGTTAAATGAGGACGCAGGCCAGGCCCAGGAACAGCACCTGCACCATAGGAAGCTCAGTCCAGCTCTGCATCGTGGGTAACATGTAATTATTATGGAGAGTTAGTAACATAACTTATTGAGCCCCTGAGGTGCTAGGTGCCAGGACTGAGTGGAAATCTGAAAGACTGTTCCCCACTTTCTCTGGTGGTGTGCACACGGAAAGGAGGCAGGCACAAACAAGATGGTAAATGGATTAACAAGTTCAGAGAGTGGGACGTGCCACAGAGCAAGGTGAAGGCCGGCGATCTGATCCCCCAGGGAGGAGACTACCAGAAGAGCACGAGTATCCCCCGGGAAGCTCCCAGACTTTGGCTCTCCCACCCCGCGGCTTCCCCCAGGGAAGTGGATGTGCCGCTGAAATCCTGCTGGAGTCCAGTCCCACAGGTCTGGCTTTCCTCCACAAGTTGTTAAAGCACATCCGAACATTAAGCATTCAAGAAAGCCGGGTCTGCAAATGTTTACCTTTCCTTCAGCAGCTTCCGACCCTCCCCTCAGGAGGCCCCATTAAGACACCCTCCTTGGGGATCGCAGGCAGGGTGACTGGGGAGCGCTCAATTCCAGACATTTCTCTGAGCCGGCAAGGCTGCTCAGAGTCAGGGGGTAGTATCCCCACCCCTGCTCCACATGCATGTACACTGGCCCCTCCCCGTGCACACATGCGTGCGCACACATACACGCCTGCATTTCAAAACCCCTGAAAACTGTTCAGAATCTGCCCACCTAGTCCTGAGACCTGCAACAGGCTCCCCAAGAGAAAACTCCAATAGGAGTGGGGTGCTGTATGGTGGCAGACCAGGCCCTCCCACCTCCAACAGCCCCCACAGGGAGGCATCCTGTCCTCAGTCAGGAGCACAGAGGGAGGCCTGGATGAAGTGGGATCCATAAATCTGCAGACAGGAATGGTGGGCACAGCTGGGAGACCCTGCACCCTCTCCCAGGGCCCCACACCCACCCTCACACTGTGACCTTCAGCAGGCTCCCCTCATTCACCCCTGCAAGCCCAGCTACCCCCTCAGCGCCAGGCAGAGACTGCCAACCAGTCCTGAGAGGCCATGCATCACGAAAATGACTGTGGCCGGCTTCAAATCCCAACTCTGGCACTTACCAGCTGTGTGACCTTAGACAAGTCACTTTACCTCTCTGTGCCTTAATTTCGCATCTATAAAACGGAGACACAGTAGTACCTACTACCTCGCAGAGGTGTGGTGGAATTCACTGAGTCACATCTGGAGCAGACAGAAGAGTGCTTGGCATGCAGCAGGCCCCGTATGTCTGCTGTGGTTGTTAATATCGATATTGGATTCTTAACGCCTAAAAAGCCGTCTCCTGAGCTAATCGTCCTTATCATTACCAAGCCTTATATTTCACATCAGTGGCAGAAGAAACAGACTCATAGACACAAAATGCAATACTGTGCCGAGCACGTTACCTGGGTTATCAAAGTGTTATTTCCCAGGATGCGGACGGCTCCGGGCTCTCCCGCTGGGGGTCAGAGGACACTGGCCCAGACAGGCTCAGGGCCTTGCCCCAAATCACACAGCAGTGAAGCCACAGGCCTGGAAAACCCACGCACTCAGATTTAGGCTTTCCCCAAGCCTCTGCCCCTTCCACGGCACCGCCCATCCCCCAAGGAGGAGGAAATCTAGGTAGGTGGGCCCCTCAGACCTCTCCCCTGGTGTCCGTGGCTGCAGTTTTGGGGACACTGGCCACTGTAGAATTTCAGCCCTGCTACTGCTGGGTCACTTGCAAACCTGTGCTGGGAGAGATCCTTGTGCTCTGAGCTTTGTGGCAAAGGCACACACACACAAAAAAAATTAGAACAGCCCAGCTAAGCTGAAATGCTCTCCTCAGAGAGGAAGGGAAATAAAATTTGATGAACCTCTGCATAATGTTCAAGTTATGAACGTGTAAAGTGATATTCTGCACATATGCTGGGAACCATTCATCTGACCCCACATGGCTGGGGCCAGAGCTGTTAGGGAGCATTCCAACCAGGGCACCAGCAAACAGCAACTTCTTGCTGATGGGGTACAAAGAGGTCCTGTCTTCTGTCTCAGCAACACAAGGTTGCCCTTGGATGCCCCAGGCTCTCCCACAGCCGAGGGGACAGCTGAGGATGCAGTGTTAAGGGGTGGTTTTAGACATCGTGCTGTGTATATGGATGCTATAAACGTTCCCTGAGTGCCCACTGCGGGCCCCGTCCTATGCTGGCCATTGCCACCTTCCTAGTGAACACGCTCTGTCCACAGCCATGGGCAAGGCGGCCCTGTATGCCTGGGTAGTCTGAGCTCCCCGGTCATGGCTGCCTGGCCCCAGACTGGACACCTGACCTGGGACTCTGGTGTGGGGGTGCCGGGAAGCTGAATCTGCCCGATGATGGTGAAGGTTGAGCTGAAAGGGTGTGAGGCAGCCAGGCCTGAGGTCTCCAGGGAGAAGAATTTAGTTGGTTACCCAAAGAAAAACAAAAATCACCTACTAGGTGCCTGGCTTAGTTGCAGGTGCTCAGAATACAGCAGGGAACAAGACAGCGAAGCCCATCTATCATGGAGCTCATAGCCTATGAACTATCCAACACAAACAGAATAAGGTCAGGTTGTGCAGATGCTCTGAAAAACTAGTGACTAGAGTGCATGGGGCAAATTTAGACCAAGTGATTAAGGAAGGTCTCTCCGAGCAGATGACGTTCAAGCTGAGACCTGAGTAAGCCAGCCACGTGAGTACTCCAGGCAAGGGCATAGCAAGTGCTAAGGCCCCAAGAGGGAGTGACCTTGCAGTGTTCAAGGGACAGAAAGGAGACCCACATGGCACAGGAGAGACAACAGGGTCTGCAGCAGTCAGGGAGAGGTCCCTGTGTGGCCTCCATCATGTGACTCCTCAGCTTAAAACCCTTCCACGGTCCCACAGAGAGTCCAGCTCCTCGATGCTGCCCAGCTCTGCAGCCTCCTTCCCCCTTTTCCTCCTCAGACTCTGTCATTAGTCCTGACAACCTTTTAGTTCCCTGCCATTGAAAGGCATTATTGCATATCCAGTCAGCTCCCCTAGAAGCAGACACTGTGATAAGGACTTGGGTATGGGTAGTTTATTTAAGAGGTGGTCCCAGGAAATATGCTATCTGCCTGTCTGTCCTTCATCCATTATCCACCATCCATCCATGAACCCATCCATCCATGTATGCATGCACTCATCCATGCATGCATGAATTCATTCATTCATCTATCTATCCTTCCACCCAACCATCCATCCATCCATACACCCACCCACCCAAGCATACATACATACATGTACCCAACCGTCCATCCATCCATCCATCCATCCATCCATCCATCCATCCACCCACCCACCCAAGCATACATACATACATGTACCCAACCGTCCATCCATCCATTCATCCATCCATTCATACACACACAATTTATTGTCACTTCTTCTATTCTCAACTGGACTCTGAGGACTCAGGTGATCAGATGTAGTTCCCGGCCTTGAGGAGACCTCCTGCTCCAGCAATCATCAACAATCCCACTGCTGGGTCCTCTTTTCACCCAATGCTGTGACAGAGCCCAAGAAGGGGACCTTGGTTCGTTCTCTGTATGCCCCTAAGAAGACATGGTTCTAACAAGCATGGGGCTAAATAGCAAACACTGAGACTCAGTTCTTTCTTCTTGGTTTCTCAGGCTCTGATCGTAAGGCAACCTCACGTCCCATAAAATATCAAAATGTCCCAGAAATTCCAACACAGTGGGGTCCAAACTCTGCCTCACCCAGCATCTCCCTTCTACCCCACTACCTCCCCAGGATGCTTCTGTCAGATCACTCTAGTTTTTGACTGGAGCCCTGTGACCACTGAGGCCAAACCCTGGGCTTTGGATTCCCAATGATGGCCAGAGGTGACCCCATGTGCACTGACCTCTCCCGGAAGTACTTGATGGCCTCAGGGTCTATGAAGGTTGGCTCCTCCCGGTAGCCCTGCTCAAAGACCTTGCGCTTGTGCCGGAACTCAATGACCGTCTTGGTGTAGGAGTTGAGTGTGGTGACAGAGGCCGCCATGCAGCAGGTAAAGGAGCCCCACGCCAGGCTGCCAAGAGATGAGAGAGGTGCCACAGTGAGGGTGGGCAGGGGACAGGAACCCGCCCCCCCAGCCACTGGACATGCATTCACCCTGCCCAGCTGCCTCCTCTGATCTGGGCCAGTCTGGAGCAGGTGCTACCACAGAGAAGACTAAGACGAAGTCCCTGCTCCACTCAGCTGTACACTGTGATGCAGATACGACAGCATTCATTACGGGGAGGCAAGAAAAGAGCGAGACCTTCCATCCACGGGGGCCAGCCTCAGGGAAGGTCACCAGAACACAACTAGGCTTGCACGGGCTCTTGGAGGAGGAGCGAGAGTTTGCCAGGGGGCCGGGGAGGGGAAGGGCATTCCAGGAAGAGGGAAGGGCATGTGCAAAGGTGTGGAGGCGCGAGGCAGTAGGGAACAGTCCACAGACTGCTGGAGGTCTGGGATGCTGGAGTGAGGGAGAGTGCAATTAGTTGGAGTTGATGATTGAGAAGATGGGGGGCAGACACCCTAAAAGCTGCTGTCCATGGGGGTTAAATTACCTCTGTTCATGTATGACCTTGGGCAAGATGCTTAACCTCTCTGCCTCTTACTCCTATCATCTTAATGGACAAAGCAACAGCACCAGCTCACAACGTTGTTGCAAGGATTGAAGGAGATGGGCATTCAAAATATCTCAGAACAGTGCCCTGGCGCATAGAGTAGGCCCTCAAGAAAGGTTTGCTGTCATTACTACCATCAGCAGTTTCAACATTCTTACTATCCACTTCTTTCTGGCTTCATTTCCAAACTCTCCCTCTGAGAGATTAAGTTATCATGACCCGTGTGGCGTTCTCCTCCACCCTTCCTCCAAGCACCGCTGGTGACTCTTGGCCACACTCACCTGATGTGGACGTGGAGCCAGCCAGAGCCGGAGGATGTGTCCTATCCACAACTGGAAAGTAGGGAAGGGCGGTGTGGGGCTAGGAGATCAGCTGGCCAGGGTGCTGGTCTTCTCTGACCCAGTGTCCATTCTAGAAGTGGCCTCCCGCCTAATTCCTCTGACCAAGACTACGCAGTAACATTTAGAACCAGGAGTGGGGACCCGCCTGACTCCAGACACAGTCTGGTCTCCGGGTCCGTGCTCCCCAGTCTCTGCCCTGATGACTGGTTTCTTCCGAATCAAGGGCTCAGTGCCACTGCCCTGTCTCAGAGCATCCAGCCTCCCCTTCTGCCAGCCAACCGTTGGGTCTCTCAACATCACCACCCATTCATTCCTCAAGGCCAGTGCAGCCTACCTCCCACACCCACTGCTCTTCTCTTTATCCACCCCAGGCCACCCAGAAGGAAAGCAAGGGGTAGTGTGAAGATTCAGCCTTTCTCACAGGGATCCCCTATCATCACCTGTCCCTTATTGCCAAAACTGTTCATGGATTCCTTGTTCTTTCATGATAAGGAGCTAATTTAGGCCTCCCAGCAGCTCTTGAGTATCTGTAATAGACAGATACTCAAAATAGACAGTCCACCCGGCCCGTCCTAGAACTGCCCGGTCCATCAAAGAGTCCAGGATGTGACCCCGCCCCCCTGCTCATAGATGATTGGATGAGGGCTGAGCATCTGACCAAAGTTGGTCCAATCAGATACTCTCTCCTCTAGGCAATGAAACTCAAGACTAGTTCAAAGAAGGATGTGTGTTTGAACTACGGAGGTGGAAATTCAGAACGTGAGGCTAGAGAATAAAGAAGCAGGCTTTTCCTGGGATTCCACGAGGATACATAGGTTGGTTTTGCCTGACCAGCATCCTTTCTGTTAAGGGACCAGGGCTCTCCTCCTCTCAGGCCACGTGGTTTGTGTGGAGCTGGCCTCACCCCCAACTTTTAGGGGTGATCACATGGCCAACACCTGGCCAATGAGAGCATCAGCTTCCCTCTGGCCACAGTAATTGGTTCAAGGATGGGCACATGACACCCAAGTCAGGCTAATGAGACTCGATCCCAGGACTCTTGGACGTATTTCTCCCGGGGTGCCAAGCTGGTGGGATTTGAGCTTGGAGCGGCTGGGAACTGGCTTGCCACTATGTAAACTGCTGAGGAGGCTGACTCAAAGCAGAGCCATGAAAAAGGAGCTAGATCCCTGCGCTGAAGCCATTATCCCTGGACTTTTCAGTTATGGGAGCCCAAATTCCTTTATCGGATGTTTTCTTTCCCTAAGCCAGTTCGAATTGGGTGTCTGTCGTTGGCAACCCTAGTTCTTGTACAATTACTTTCTATAAACTCCCCTCTTCTACATAGCTTAGTTTTAAAGTGAACTTCTAGTCTTTACGATGAGGAATCTTATCTAGGAGCAGGTCCAACTCCCAAGTCTGATGACCCAACCAGAGGAGGAGCATCTCTCCCTGTCACACACACCCCTGTTCAATTTCATCTCAGCCCTCGCCACACCCTGTAATTCTCCTGTAGCTTTTCTTCCTATTATTTATTATTCTTTGTTCTTAAATGAAACTTGCTATTTTGGGATAATTATAGATTCACATGCAGTTGTAAGAAATAATACAGAGAGATCCACGTACCCTTTACCCAGTTTCCCTCAGTGGTAACATCTTGCAAATATAGTCCCCAGCCAGCATATCGACTCCAATACAGTCAAGATACAGAACATCTCCATCCATCACCACAACGATCCCTCCTGTTGCCATTTTACAGCCACACCCCTCCTCTCCCAACCTCTGGCAACCAGTAATCAGTTCTTCATTTCTCTAATCTTGTCACGTTAAGAATGTTGCACAAATGGAAACACACAGCACGTATTTTGGGGATTGGCTTTTCGCACTCGGTATAATTCTCTGGAGAGTCATCCCGGTTGCTGTGTGTATCAACCATTTGTTCCATTATATCAGGGAGTTTCTCCACATCTGCACCAGCATGTCATGTTGTCACTTTTTTTTTTTTATTTTAGCGACTCTGATAGATGTGTAGTAACACCTCATTGTGGTTTTCATTTGCATTTTCCTAATGGCTAATGGTGTTGAACATCTTTTCAGTTGCTTACTTGCCATCTGTTTATCCTCTTTGGCAAAATATCTGTTCATGTTCTGCCCACTTTCTAATTGGATTGTTTTGCTGCTATTGTTGCTTACTGTTGAGCTTTGAGTGTTTGTATAGATCCTAAATACTAGGCCTTTGTAAGAGAGGTGGCTTACAAATGGTTTCTTCCTCTGTAACTTGTTTTCCGACCTCTTTACAAGGTCTGTCACAGGGCAAGCATTTCATTTTGCTGACATCCAATTGATCAAATTTTCCATTTACGCTTTTGATCCATTTGAATTCAAATCTAAGACCTCTTTGCCTATGTCTAGATCCCAAAGATTTTCTATTTTTCTCTAAAAATTTTATAGTTTTACAATTTACGTTTAGGTCCACGACCCATTTTGAGTTGATTTTTACACAAGGTGTGGAGTTTAGATCAAGACTGACTTTTTTTCTTTTGTCTCTGAGTGTCCCATAGTTGCAGCACCATTTGTTGAAAAGGCTACCCCCCACCTACACTGAATGGATTCGCATCTTTGTCAAATACCAAGTAGGCCTATTTGCGTGGGTCTGTTCCTGGGTCCCTTATTCCGTCCCATCGATCTCTGCGTACCCCGCCCCCATACCACACTGTCTAGACTACTGTAACTATATACTAAGGAGAGACTGATTCCTCCCACTTCTAGTCTTTTTTCAAAACTGTTTCCGCTATTCTAGTTCCTCTGCCTTTCCTAATAAATTGTAGAATAATCTTGTCTACACCTACAAGAAATCTTGCTGAGATTTTAATAGGAATTGCATGAAACCTGTATACCAGCTTGAGGGGAACTGATATCTTTGCCACAAACATGGTGTATCGCTCCATTGATTTCGATCTTCTTTGATTTCTTTCATTGCCATTTTGTGGTTTTCAGCATGCAAGTCCTACAGGTGTTTTGTTAGATTTATGATGAAGCATTTCACTTTTTTCAGTGCAAACGGTATTGTATTTTTAGTTTTGTTGTACAACTGTTCAATGCTAGTTTATTAGAAATATAACTGATTGGGGGCACTGGGGCACCTGGATGGTTCAGTCGGCTGAGCATCTGACTCTTGGTTTTGGCTCAGGCCATGATCTCAGGATCTTGAGATGGAGCCCCACATCGGGCTCCACGCTCAGCAGGGTGTCTGCTTGAGATTCTCTTCCTCTCCCACTGCCCTTCCCCTGCTTGTGCTCTCTCTCTCTCTCTCTCTCTCTCAAATAAATAAATAAATCTTTAAAAAAATTGATTGGGGCGCCTGGGTGGCTCAGTTGGTCGAGCATCTGACCCTTGGTTTCAGCTCAGGTCATGATCTCAAGGGTCATAAGATCGAGCCCTGAGTCAGACTCCGCACTCAGTGGGGAGTCTGCTTGAAGATTCTCTGCCCCTCCCCCCATTCACACGCACTTAGACGCTCTGTAAAGTCAATAAATCTTTAAAAAAAGAAATATAATTGATTTTTGTGGTTTTTCTCTTGTATACCAAGACTGTACTGAACTCGTATATTAGGTCTAGGCATTTTTTGGTAGATCTCTTGGATTTTTCTACATAGGCAATCATGTCATCTGCAAATAAGTATGGTTTACTTCTTCCTTTCCAATCTGTATGCCTTTTTTTACTTTTCATGCTTTACTGTACAGGCGAGAACTTCCAGCACGGTGCTAAGAATGGTGTTCCCAGTCTCAGGGGGAAACATTCAGTTGTGATACCACCTGCTGGGGGCAGGGGTCCCGGCTCCCCATGTGACCTCCACTGCCACTCGGGAATGGGTGGAGCTTGTTACTGTTCCAGCAAAGTGACAATCCCGGCTCCCTACTCTGCTATCACCGTAGTTGGTGAGGTGCCTCATGACAGCCTGGTGAGGTGAATCTAAGCTTGCATGAGTGGGGGGTCAGACTGTTGGTTTGTTTTCTGTGATGCATGACTATCGAGAGCAGTTATTGCTAAGTTTTCTGTCTTGGTAGGCTGCCCCTTTCCTGGTCTTTTGGCTACAGAGAGCAGACTTTTGGTGGGGGGCGGTGTGTGTGTGTGTGTATGCGCGTGCGCACGCCTTTTGGTATTGCTGGGTTGCTGACGTCTTCATTTCCAAACCAGGATGCACTAGACAAAAACGACTCACCAATGTGCTGTCTCTTGGTCCCTGATCAGCCTACTGTCTTCTGTCTACCTTTCAGCATCTTCTTACGCTTGCGTTATGTCTAATGTTCCAGGATTTTAATTGTACTTAGCAGAAAGAATAGGGAGAAGTATGTCTACTCCATCTTCCCAGAAGTGGTAGGCCCAATTATTTGGTTTTTGATCGTCTTCCCACCCATACCAGAACTTCAGCTTCATGAAAACAGGAGCTTTGTTTTGTTCACTGCTATATCCTTAGGACCTAGAACAGTGCCTGGCACACAGGAGGTGCTCAGTAAATATTTGTAGAATGAAGAAATACAGACACAATAAAAACAGACTGAACAAACAGATATAAAAACACTGTACTGGTTTTCATGTGGTTGGGCGGCTCAGGGTTGCATCCACGAGTCCCCATCCTCCCTGCTGTGCTTCATCCCAACACCCCTCTGGGCACCCCCCGCAGGGCACAGTTTGAAAACCTCGAGGCTATAACACCTGTTGGTGTTTGCAGCTTTGCACTTCTGAGCGGGTGCAGTGAGGTACGTGGGTGGTCGGCCTGGCTTTTGGAGCCAAGAGCAGAGTGGACACTGTGGGGAGGAAAGGGGAGGGTGACAGGCTGGACAGAGGGGCTGTCAAACACTTTGTCCTCTGGGAGCTGCAGGGCAGGTCAGGGCAGGGGGGATGCTGGGGCCAGATTCAGAGATGCACAGAAGCCACCTTACAATCCGCTACAGGCCCTGCTCGGTGGGAAGACTGTTAACTGACCCCCGAGGGAGGCAGCCCTAGTCCTCATTTAGGACAGATAGACAGAGAGTCACAGTGCAGGACAGGACACAAATACTCGGTCCAGGCCACGCTCAGTGCCCCAGAGCCGATGGGATCAGGAGCTGACGATGGCAGGTACTGGGGGCCCAGCCAGTCCAGCCATGGCCAGCAGGTACCCTTGGGCAGCCATGCCTCTCCTTCCCCTCCCTGGTCTTAGACAAAGGGAGGCCAGAGCCCCCTGCCTTGGGGGACATGAGAAAGAGGGAGAGCTTCCAGCTTCCTGCTGACCACTCAGCCTCTCAGCAGTGACATCAGCAAACACACCCTCTCCAGGGGTGTGTTTGGGGGCCAAGGTCCTTCGATGGTCACGGCAGCAGAATCCCCTCACCCCTGAGGGATCGATCCGCTGAAAGGCCAGCTAAGGCCTACAGAGAGGGCAGGGCGGCCTAGGATCCTGAGAGAGGGAAGAGGCTAGCCTTCTGTTTCCAGGGTTGTGGAGACTGGAAGGGGGCAAAGGGGAACAGCAGTGAGGCCATCGACTTCACACAGGTAGGGTCTCAGAGGCGAACAGAGAGGCACCACCCCCCTCGGTACTGGCCCAACCTGCTACTCTTTGCTGTGTAACCTGTGCCAAACTGCTTAACCTCTCTGGGCTTCTAGCTCTTATAAAGCTCCAACTCCCTGATGCTCTCCTACCCCCAGTCTGTGGACTGAATGCTCAGGACTGGGGTTTCATTGTGTGTGTTGTGGTAGGAGGGGCCCTTTTTTAAATCTTTCTCCATTTTGATCAAATTCAACAGAAGGACAAAGTGACTAGCTTGCCACGTTCCCGCCATTGCCAGGAAAACTGCTAGGCTGACCTTCCACGCCGGGTTCACAACTCAAACTCCTGCAGGGTCCGGTGGATGATGATGCGGGGAAAGTGCAAGGCAACAGGGAGTGGTGGAGACAGGAGTGACCCAGAGAGCAGGTGCCCCATCTAAGAGACAGCCACCACTCAGCTCCAGCTCCTGCAGCCATGTGGCAAGGCTGGGTTGGCAAGGACATAGCTTCTGATGGGCAAGAGAAGCCCCGAACTTGGATTTTTATGTAAAATGTTTACCTTTTTTAGATGTTAAAAACAAATACATCTTTTATTTTTTTTAAACATTGTAATTTTTAATAGTTTTTTTTTTTAGATTTGTGTGTTTGAGAGAGAGAGAGAGAGAGAGAGCTCAAGCAAGCATGAGCAGGGGGGAGGGCAGAGGGAGAAGCAGGCTTCCCCCCGAGCAGGGAGCCCGATGCAGGGCTCGATCCCAGGACCCCTTGATCATGATCTGAGCCGAAGGGAGATGCTTAACCAATTGAGCCACCCAGGCGCCCAAAAACATCTTTTATCTAACACTGTGGCAAGTGACACAAAACACCTAGGGGCCCTGGGCTGCATGCAGTTTGCAGCCCCTGGACTAACTGTGCAACCGGGCCTTGCTCTTTCTGAGGCTGTGTCCTGGTCCCTGACCTGGGCATGGTAACCCCTCTGTGGGAGTTAGCACGGCAAGACAAGACAGCTCGGGGAGCTGAGACACAGAGCCAGGGGGGAAAAAGGCAGGCAGGAGGCCTGGAGGGTCCCCGGGCTCAGGCGAGGATGGGGTTCCAAGGCTTAGGGCCAAAGTGGGGAGTTGGGCAGGGATGGGAGGGCACGGCCAGGGCAGGTGGAGCCCAGAGCACAGATGGCAAGGGGCTGCCTGCACGTGCACCGGGTGTCATTGCATGGACATTCGGGGCACGTACCTCCCAGCAAGTGAGAGCAGCATTACCAAAGGCTCAATGTCATTGTCCCCACTTAGAATCACCGCCACTTAGGAGCACTTACTGTGTACCAAGCGCGTTAAGAGCTTGGTCCCACGTAGTCCCTCCAACAACCCTGTGAAACACGCATTACTACTACCTACCCCAGAGATGAATACACTGAGAGGCTGGGTTGCTCGCCTCTAACAGGAACATTCGTGGAGCACATCCTCTGTGCTAAGCACCTCACGCACCTTATTCCACACGGTCCTCATTGTAGCTCCTCCTCAGAGATGCCCCCACCCAGAGCCTCACCTCCTAAGGTTCATGCTTCGTGCGGCCCCTTCACCTTGAATGTGGCCCATCACTTGCTCTCAACCAACAGAATGCATCAGAAGTGACAGCGTGACTCCTGAGGCAAGGTCATAAAATAAATTTGTAGCTTCTGCTCGGATCTCTTGGAATGCTTGCTGCCAGCAAGAAGCCGCTCCTGCTGACAGCCTAGCTGAGCCCCCAGCCCCCAGAGGGTACCCACAGCCAGTGCTGGGAGGGGCCAGCTAGGACACCCTGCCTGGCCACGCCCCAGGTGATGCCACCCTGGCCAACATCCCACTGAAGCGTCAGGGAAGACCCTGAGCAAGGACAACCTAGCTAAGCCCGGTCAACCCACTACACCATAAGAGAAAATAACACATTTTTGTTTTAGGGTGATGTGTTCTAAATGAAGAGAACACTGACACACTACTTGCAAGAGCCCCATAAGTAGAAACTCAGGCCATCCCCATTTTACAGATGAGGATACTGAGGCACGGGGAGGCTGAGTGACCTGGTGCAAGTCCATGGCTGGCGAGGGTCGGGGTGGGGGTCTGCTCCCAAGCTGTCTGATACCTCTGGTGTCAACCACACCTCCACACTGCCGGCCCACAGTGGCCCAGCCATGCACGTCAGGGTAAGGTTTGAGCCAGGCTGTCTGATTCCCAACCAAGGAACCTTCTCCTTCCTGTGCAGGTGTCCCTCCCAGAAGCTGGTGCCCAACTTCAGCTGGGCATCTCTGATCCCCCAACCTCCCAAGCCCCCGAGGCCTGTTTTGCTCTGCTGGGCGGGGAGACAGAGGCCGACAATGTCTGGCCTCAAAGCTGGTCTCCTCTCTGGTGCCTGGGGTGGGGACAGGGGTGGTGTAGGGGCCAGAATTTTGACAAATGGCCTCACACATATTAAACAAGAGAAATGACACTGCACAGCCCTGGCAAGGCCCCAAAAGCAAGGGATGAAAAATGGGGCTGATCCATCTTGCAGGCTTCGGTGACAAGAAGAAATGGATCAGCCCTAATAGGGGCCGCACGTTGGGCTCCGGCCTTAAATAAGTCAAATGAAAATGAGGCCAGCCCCAAGGGAGGAGGAGAGCAGGGCAGGCGGCCCCCGGCTTTCAGGGAAAGAAAGGTTCCTGTGGCCGACACCAGCAGGCTGGGTTTTAGATGCTGAGTGCCAGGGTGGAGAACTAGGGGCTTCTAGAGAGGCCTATGGAAGGAGGAGGCTCAGAATCCTATTACCACTTAAGGCTATGGGACCCTGGGTGGGTGACCCAACCTTTCTGAGCCCTGGTTTTCACACATGCAACATGCGGGTTTTGCATATATTAAGTTCATATTAATAATGGTAATATTAGAAGGGCTAGAGCCTGGGGCGTCTGGGTGGCTCAGTCAGTTAAGCGCCAGACTCTTGATTTTGGTTCAGGTCATGATCTCAGGATCAAGAGATCAAGCCCCACATTGGGCTCCGCCCTCGTACTTAGTGTGAGTCTACTTGAGATCCTCTCTCTACCTCTCCCTCTGCCCTTCCCCCTGCTTGTGTGCTCTCTAAATAAATAAATCTTTTAATAAAAAGGGCTGAAGTTTAAGAGCCCTTATGTGTCAAACAGGGTGCTAAGCACATCTACAAACTGTCTTTGTATTACCCCATTCTCAGAGAGACACAGTACAGAGGTTGAGGGTGCGGGCTCCAAGGCCAGCCCGCCTGGGTTCAGATCCCCGCTCTGCCGCTCAGCAGTCAGATAGCCTGGATAAGCGACTTGAGTTCCCTGTGCCTCAGTTTCCTCTCCAGGAAGTACCCACCCCATAGCATTGTTACGATGACAATATACCAGTGCTCGATACACAGCAGAGATTATTACACACGTGCTCAACACTCCAAGATGTTCATTCCTTTCCTTTGTCCCCTTCTCTAGCTCAGAGGACCAACTTCCAAGGTCAAGAGCTCAGGCAAGAACTGCTAGAAGGAGGGAAGCATTGGATAAAATGGAACCAGAGCCTTAGCTGGTTTCCCTGCGGTCTTTCCACTTCAAATGATCAGGGGTGGTATTGGAGGGTCCAGGTCGCTTTAAGGCAGATGACTTTACAGGGGTGGGGCCAAGGAGAGAGTAGGAAGGGGCTTACATCAGCAGGAGTCCCCACTGGTCTGAAAGGGGGCTCTTTCTGAGTTGGAGCCCTTTCTGCTCCACTCTGACCATCTTCCTCCAAAGTCTCTGTACCTGCTGTCCCCCTGCCCAGCACACTATCTTATTCCCTCCTCCACCAGTCTGCCTGACCACATTTTCCCCAGAGGACCCTCCCTGCCCGAAGCTGGGTCTATGACCCCCCCCAATCCACATGATAGCTTGTTTACTTGTCTCAATTGCCTGTTACAACAGTGTCTTGGCCACTGCTGTGCCCCCAGCACCTAGGAGAGTGGCTGTCCCCAAGTAAGCATTCGGTAAATGCCTGTAAAATGACTAAGTGGATAAATGGTCCCCAGCCACCAGAAGCAGACCTGCAGACCCTGGACATCTGTGGTCACTGTCTTTCCAGCATGCACTCCTTCTTCTGATGACCCCCCCCACTCCCAATTTTCCACTGGGGGCCTCTCCTCCTCCTCCCTTTGTCCAAGGGTTTGGGTGGGGTCAATCCCTCCTCCTTGACCTTGTAATCAAGTCAGACCAATTAGAGCAGTCCAGTCTCCTCAGGGTCTAAATCATTGGTCATGGGATGGACACATGACTTAAGCTAATCCAATGAAAGCCTTAACCAGGATTGGCTGGAAATATTGGGAAGAGGCCCCATCTCTCTGCTGGTGTTGCTACATTTGTAAAATGTGAGCCTAGACCTGGGCTTGGTGACCATCTTTGCTTAGGGAAAAGTTGCTTGTGAATGAAGCCAACCAACACAAAGGGAACAGAGACAGGAAAGTGGGGAGGGGAGACTGCCTCAGCTACTGATGAATCACCTGATCACCTGGATCCAGCTGTGCCTGAAGCAGACATTCTGGTAGCTCACCCAGCATCCATCCCACCCACTTGCCATTTGTGAGCTTTTGGCTCACTCCTGACTCCAGAGATGAGTGTGGGCAAGCTGAGCCAATAAGCTCATGACATTCCCTCAGCTGTGGTGATGATTCAGGAGAGAGAAAATGACCTAAGTTGGGCTCATCAGAAGGAGGCTTGGGACTTTAGTCAATGTTGGGAAAAGAGAGGCCCTTTCTTCCCCTGTATGTGAAGGAAGAAGCAGCAGCCTCAGGAGCAGCTTTCTCACCACCAGGAGGGAAGCCCTCCCAGGGACAGGGTTAACATGTGCAGATGATCCTTGCGGAAGAGCAATCAGTCCTAATGACGTCAGAGACTCTGGATCAAACGGACCCTGAAGTCCACAACACAACTGCCCCTTCCACTTACAGGAACCAGCGTGTTTCCGTATTGCTTGGAGTGACGGGGATGGACTTTTCTGTTACAACACAAGGCACCCTAGCTGATCCTCCTGGACTTTTCTGTTACTTGAGCTAATACACATTCTGTGTTTCCTTACACATCGGAGTCTATTGCCGATCCTGCCTTTCTTTGCACATCTAGCCTAGCGGACCTCCCAGGGCCCCGACGGCCTGCCAGCTTCTTTCTCCCCCTTCCAGAGTGGCCTGTGTGGCAGGGTCGGCAAACTTTCTCTCTAAAGGGCCGGGTAGTAAATATTTTAGGCTTTGTGGGCCACTGAGTGTCGGTCACAACCACAACTCTGCTGTTGTAGCAGGAAAGTAGCCACAGACAACAGTAAACCTAAGTGTGGCTCTGTCCCAACAAAACTTGATTTACGGACACTGAAATTTGAATTCCGCATAATTTTCACACATCGCAAGATGTTATTCTTCTTTTGGTTTATTTTCCAGCATTTCAACGTGTAAAAACCATCCTTAGGTTGAGGGCTGCGTAAAAACAGGCGGTGGGCCACATTTGGCCCACGGGCCATAGTTGGCCAACCCCAGCATTAGGGTCTCAAAGTGCCTTTGGACGCCGGGCTAGCTACCTTTGCCTTCTTCTGCCCTTCTTCCCCGAGCTGGGCCAAGCTGCTAAAGTCCCAGCATGCTGGAGGTCAAAGCCACTTACCAGAAAGACCACCCGTAGTCCCAGGAGTGGGGTCTCCAGTCTTCAGGGCCGAGGCTCACAGTGACCTGGAATACTTGCGTGTACATCATGTGGGCTACCATTCCCAGGAGGCCTGTGGGGGGAGCAGAACAAGGGGTCAGGAAGCCAGGTGGGGCTCTGTCCCCCTTTGTCCCGTGGGCCTGTTAGCGTTGGGGGACAGCGTGGAAGGAGAAGGGCCATCGGCAGGACCGGAGCAGGGAAGCCAGAGGAGGGCACTTTTCTCAGCCAGCTAAGGAGCTTGAGTTTGAGCGAGAGGGCCAAAGGCAGGCCTGGAGAAATTAAACAAGGGAGACACAGAGTCAGATCTGGGCACAGATGGACACGCTTTTTCTGTTAAGTACCAGATACGTAGATACTTTATGCTCTGTGGTCCATGCAGCGTCTGTTGCAACTACTTCTCCACTGCTGGAGAGCCATAGACAGTACATAAATGGATGAGTATGGCTGTGTACCAATAAAACTTTATTTACAAAAACAAGCACTGGGCCAGAGTTAGCCCATGGGCTATAGTTTGCTGATGCCTATATTAGAAGGTCATTTGGGAGAAGCAGCCTAGAGGGTATTTTTCAAACTGTAGATCTGGATTCACTAGACTAGTGGGTCATGAAATCAACTTCACTGATTGCCAGCAGTAAAAAAAAAAAAAAAAAAAGCAATAAGAATGGAATGGAATAGAATAGGCATATCTGATACCATCAAGTATAACAAGAGTGAATATTGTTTTATGAAACTTTTCAGTTCTATGCATATGTCTGTGTGTGTGGTGACTGAAACATGAAATGATTTTCTATGGCTCATGGTCAAAAATCTTTGAGCCCACTGGCTGGGAAGACTGGGAATCCTCTTTCACCACGTTTTCGCCATGTGGCGCTGGGCAAAGCATCACTCTCCGAGCTTCATTCAAATCTCTGAACCCTAAGATAAGGACTGTGACTGGTAAGGTGAAGGGTAGGTAAAGGAGGAGAGGCAGCTTCAGTGTTGGTGCCTAGGGGGCATGTAGCAGGATTATTACAACCCTGGGGGCCTTTCTCTGTGTGGACCATGGCATCTGGAGCCCTCATGAACCTAACCCTAAGATAGAGTGATACGATATTGAGGAGGGAAGGGGTAGATAACAAGAAAGGAAAGCAATCATGCTTGTGCACCTGCTGTGGGCTGAGCACCCTGTGTTATTACCTCTTACTTTTCATAACCACCCTCTAAAGTATCATGAGGTACCACAATCAGGACTATGTACCATTGTTCAGGTTGCCCACTGCACATCTCCATAGGGTCCATTCACAATGCAGTCTATGTGCATGGTCCCTCCCTGGAGTTGAAGCAGAACCATGCCTGCAAGGCTGTATATGGCAGCCCTGCGTATGATTGTTCCCATTTCACAGGTGAGAAAACAGGAGCCTAGAGTGGTAAAGCCTGTCCATGGTCACGAAGGGAGTCACTGGTGTCGTTGTGACTGGTGCCCAGATCCAAATGCCCTCAACTCCAGGGCTCTTCCCATGATGCCCAGCATGTGTCTGTCCTCCCCTTGTTGCCCGATCACCCTCTCCCTTCTTCTTGAGGAGGAGGCAAGAAGAAAGATGGAGATAAGGGTAGCAGAGGTGGAGGTTAAGCAGAGACAGAAACAGAGGGGGCGGGGCTCTGCATCCTGGAACCCAGTGTGGGGAGTGGAGGGAGGGGGCCATCCTGTGTTCCCACAGTGTGAAGATAAACGTTTAACAACTGGTTCTCCAGAGGGAAAAGAAAAGCCCTGATCTGTAGCATTTGCCGAGTTCCATGGTGCAACGACTCGCACTATGGCCGATCTCAATCTACCAACGTGATGTCCCCGAAAGCAGAGCACAGCAGAGGCGCTCACAAGCTGGTGCCAACAGGCTCCAGCACACCTCTGGGTCTCACTCCAGTCCCTGGACCCCGGGCCCAAGGGAGACCACGGATGCAGAGGTGGCTGTCTGCGTCTCTGAGCCTGGGTCAGCCCCCCATGGACACTTGTCACTATTCTCCGACCGCAGATGCGGGCTGGCAGGGAGCTCTCAAGTCAGGAAATCCAGGGAGAAATCCAGGCACCACGACAGGTGCCGAGGCCCCCACAGGAGCCTTGTAAAGGTCTAGCCTCCTCCAGGCTGTCCCTGCCAGGCCCGAGTACATCCTAGACTGCATCTTTAGTTGTGCCCTGGCAGGTGGCGCAGAACTGTCCCGGGCTGTCACACCCAACAACAGCATGCTCTCTGGTCCTCTCTGCCCTGGCTCAGTCTATTAGAAGGAGGAGAAGAATGGTGAGCCATATGGAGATCTTATTTTTCTTTACTTGAAAAATTCTGGGTGAACTTGCCAAGAGGTACATAACAGATATACCTTATTCTTTGGAACCGATGCATACGATTCCTTAATAACGAAGTACCATGTTTTATTTATCCAATCAATTGACAGATATATTAAGTTATTTCCAGCTTTTTGCTCTACAAGCAATAATACTGAACACCTTTCCGCAAGTCTTTTTGTGCTTACAAGCAACTATTTCTCCAGAGGGAATAGTAAGAATTGCTGGGCCATAAAGCGTACGTATTTTAAATTTAAGTCAATGTTGGAGATTCGCTCTCCTGCGTGGTAGCTCTGTCTTGTGCTTCTGCCAGCTGTCTGGGAGTCCTTACCCAAATCTTCACCAACACTGGAGATTCTAAAACGTTAAATACTGTCATTCTTTTATGATGCAGAATGACACTTCAACATTGTTTTAAGTTTTGGGTTTCCCTCATTACTAGTGAGCTTGGGCGTTTTTCACGTGTTCATTGACCATTCCTACCACTGTCTGTATCCTTTGTCAATTTCTTCTTTTTTTAAAAAAGAAAAAAATATTTTCCATTATCAACTGGTAGGAATTCTTTATGTATTCTGGATACTAATCCTGTCTGTTGTGTAGACTACCGAGAGTTTAGTGCTTGCCTTTTCCCATGTACTGGACATCTTTTTGTTTTTTAATTAATAGACTTTGGTCTTTAGAGCAGTTTTAGGTTTACAGAAAAAGCGAGGGGAACTTACAGAGAGGTCCCCTGTGCCCCCCAGTCGCCACTCCCACAGTTTCCCATATGATTTACATCTGCCATCAGTGTAGGACGTTTATTACAATTGACAACCCAATACTGATCCAGGATTATTAACTAAAGTATTGACTAAATTAAACTATTAACTTAGTTTACATTAGGGTTTTCTTTGTGTTGTACAGTCTATGGATTTTGATCAATCTTTGGTGACACGTATCCACCATTACTGTGTCGACTAGTTTCACAGCCATAAAAATCCCATGTTCCACCTACTCATCCCTCCCTCCCTCCCGCCTTACTGAACTCCTGGCAACCACTGATCTTTTTACTGCCTTCACCGTTTTGCCTTTTCCAGAATGTCATATAGTTGGAATCATATGGTGTGTAGCCTTCTCAGATCGGCTTCTCTCACTTACTAATATACATGTAAGGTCCCCCCCACGTCTCTTCATGGCTTTTTAGCACCGAATGATGTTCCACTGTCTGGACACATCACACATCACTCACCTGTGGGCCATCTACCTGCTGAAGGACATCTTGGTTCCCTCCAAGTTCTGGTAATTATGGATAAAGCCGCTTTTCTCATACATTTTGGTATTTGATATCGTCAAATTGACCAGGCTTTTCTTTTTCGGTTTTCACTTCCTGTGTCTACTTTTAGAAAAGCAGCACCGTCGGGGGACCTGGGGGACTCAATAGGTTAAAACATCTGCCTTTGGCTCAAGTCATGATCTTCAGGGGCTGGGATCAAGCTCCACATCTTCAGGCTCCTGGCTCAGTGGGGAGTCTGCTTCTCCCTCTCCCTCTGCCCCTCCCCCTGCTCTTTCTCTCAAATAAAGAAAAATCTTAAAAAAAAAAAAAGCTTAGAAAAGCAGCACCATAAACACACGGTCTTATATTTTTATATTAATTCACCCAGAATTTATCTTGGTGAATGGTGTTAACTGTTTCTAATGAGTAGCTAATTGTTTTGAATCCTTATAGAATGACCTGTTCTTTCTCCACTGACTTTTTTTTTAAGATTTTATTTATTTATTTATTTGAAAGAGACAGAGTGAGAGAGAGAGCACGAGCAGGGGGAGGGGGAGAAACAGACTCCCCTGCCGAGCAGGGAGCCCGATGCAGGACTTGATCCCAGGACTCTGGGATCATGACCTGAGCCAAAGGCAGTCGCTTAACTGACTGAGCCACCCAGGTGCCCCTCTCCACTGACTTTAAAAGACACTGATATTCCAACCCCCACATGTATACGAGTCTGTGTCCTAAGGTCCCTCTGTTCCTGTGTCAATGCCACAGTTTTAGTCCTTCTAACTCACAGGAGAGTCTGTCAGCTGGGAGGACAAGCCTCCCCTCCTCACTGCCCAGTGCTCATTCCCCCTGGAACTGATGCCCTACCCAGAAGCTTTGTGCCTTTGGTGGGGTCCCGATCCCTTCCTGAGCCCCCTCCCCAGTCCCTTTCTGGGGGAGGGGGCCTTGCTCTCCAAACACTCCACTGTTCTAACTTGTTCAGTTCCTTTTGCATCATGCCAGTCCAGATGCTCTCCGAGTTCTGTGACCTCTGGGTGCCTTGGTTTTCTCATCTATAAAATGGGGATATTAGTAGACATAGGTAATTCTAATGAGCATCTACTAAAGAAGGAGTACTTTCATGAGAACAACTACTCCTTGTTTTAGGGCAGTGGGAACATAACGAAGACTCCTCACTAGACCCAGAAGCCAGAGCCAGCCTGTTGGCAGAATAATTAATTTTCCAAGTTGTTAGTTTGAAAAAGCATTGATTTCTCAATCGAATTCCATTTACTCCCAAATACGAAAGGCTGTGCTTTAAGAAAATGACAATTCACTCAAAGATAGGCTGGTGGGAGTCTCTGATTGCATTTTGAAGATTCTCCTTTAAAAACCCGACCCTTGCCCGTGTTTCTGGAAGCACGTCTGTTCTGCAAAGGAGGTCCATGGTAGCATCTGTCATACAAACCCTCCGCAGAAGGAACTGTTTCCGATTCCTCTGAGTGAAAAAGTGACTTTCTGCAGAGTTACTGCACTTCCTAAATTAGCATCAACTAAATGAATGAGGCTTTCCTGCTCTGCGACTGCTGTTTCCTGGCGGGGCCCCACGCTAGGAAACTCACGGCTGTAAACATCGTTTTCCAACTCCTAACACCATAAACGGGAGCCCGAACCCATGACCCATGTGGTGAGGCAGCCATGGCTCCTCCCAGCCCCTGGGGGACTCAGAGAGCACTGGGGGTGACGCTGACCGAGGGGCCAGAGCTGGGTTGGGTGTGATGCCTGCCAGACCCCACAACAGGAAGGGCTGCCATGACTCCCAGCCCTGCCCTCCGCTGGTCAGACCAAAGAAGGGAAGTCAGCTGTCAAGTCCAAAGGGGCTGGCATGCGCCCAGAATTAAGAGACAGTGTTGGGAAGGTCAGAAGCTAAGCCCAGGGTAAAGCAGGGGTGAAACAAAGTGAGAGAGAGTCTATAGTTTCCAGCTCTGTCATTCACCAGCTATGCAACCTTGAGTAGGTGACCTCCCATTTCTATGCCTCAGTTTCCTCAAGTGTAACATAGTAATAATAGCACCTGTCAGAGATTGGTATGAGTATCAGGTGGCTTATACTTGTGAAGCATCTAGAACAGTGCTTGGCAGGAAGGAGGCCCTGTACCAGTGTTTCTTGAATGAATGAATGAATGAACGAATGAATGAATGCCTGAGACTCACCGTATAGGCCCCCTAGATGGCACACTTGTCCAGGGACCAGATCTGTAGCCCCAGCACACAGTAAGTGTTCGATATGTGTCAAATGAAAAGACGACCACGGATGTCAAGGTGTGTGGGGGTGGGGCATAAGGCCGGCTGGTGGAAAGTCCTGGGTCTGGGATATGGGAATGAGCAAGAGCAGGGCCGGATCTGACAACTCGGGAGAGCGAGTCATCCACATGAGCCAATATCCAAGTCATCATTCATTTATTTATCATTCGTTAATTCAATCTGTCAATGAATATTTATGAAATGCTTTTCGCATGCCACACATTGGTCTAGTGCTTGAGGGCCACTAACACAGACGGACCAAGACCCTGCCCTCAAGGCTCTCAGGTTCTAGTGGAGAGATCCAGATGACACCCATAGGTTAATAGGAAAACATCCTGTAGTGAGAGGTGCCATGATGAAAACAAAATAAGACAACGTGACGGAGAGATCCTGGGGGCCGCTCAGACTGGGTGATCAGGGAGGGCCTCTCTGGGGAGGTGATTTTTTTTTAAAACATTGTATTTATTTATTTGAGAGAGAGAGAGAGAGAGAGCATAAGCAGGGGGACAGGCAGAGGGAGAAGCAGACTCCCTGCTGAACAGGGAGACCAAGATGGGCCTGGATCCTGGGACTCTGGGATCAAGACCTGAGCTGACGGCAGATGCCCAACTCACTGAGCCACCCAGGTGTCCCTTGGGAGGTGATATTTAAGCAAAGGTTTGAATGGGAGCTGGAGGCAGCCACAGGGATGTCTGGGGAAGAGAACTCCAGTCGGAGGGAGAGAGGCCTGGCAGAGGCTGAAGGCAGGGGCCTGACCTGGGGTAGCAGGGAGAGGAGGCTCCTGCAGAGGGCTAAGGAGAAGGTGTTTGGAGATGGGTCAGGAAGGTGGGTGGCGACTAGCACCTTACAGGCCACAGTGATGAGTCTGGCTTTTATTCTGAGTGTGGCAGAAGCCAGCAGAGGGCAGAAGCGGGGGCCTAGGTTATGTTTACAGGTCATTCTGGTTACTGGGTGAAGAGAGAGGATGGAGGAGGGGTGTGGAGGAGGGAGCCCGGCTGAGAGGCCCGTCCAGGAGGCCCGCTGCTTGGCCCAGAGCTGCCGTGTGAAGGTGGAGCCAACAGGACATGCTCATGGGCTGGACGTGGGGGCGAGGGTACCTGGAGCCTAGGATGACCTCCAGGGTTTCGGGCTGGGCAACTAACTGGGCAGATGGTGGTGCCATCTACTAAGATGAAGACGATGAAGGAAGGAAGACGTTGGGGTAGGCGGAATCCCATTTGGGCCATGTTAGTTGGAAATGTCTATCACAAACCTAAGCAGAGATGTATCAAGCAAGCAGTTGGGTATACAAGTCTGGGGTGCAGGGAACAGTCCGAGCTGGGGATTAAATGCATGAGTCACTGGCACAGGGACAAGGGCCCGGGAGAGACCACCTGAAGAGAGGTTGTAGGAAGAGAAAGCCCCAGTGGAGCCGAGACAATGTTGGGGCTGAGCAGAGTAGGAGGGGCGTGCAGAGCAGTCCGAGGAGGGTCCCTGGGCAGCAGGAGGAAGGGCGTGTGGCATCGCCAGGGCCGGGCGAGGTATGCATGCCAAGATGGAGGCAGCAGCCCGTGAGGTCAAAGATGAAGAGAGAGAAGGGACCGTCGGATTTGCCAATACGCAGGCCACTAGGGACAGACGCTCAGCTACAACAGGCTGAAACGAGGAGAGAAAGCAGCCAAGTCATCCCAGAGAAAGCATCAAAGCCCGTGGAGAAGCAGGAAAAAGGGGGGACAGCAGGGTTCAGGGACAGGTGCTGAAGAGGGGAGGCAGAGAACATTCCCGTGCTCCCCGCAAGCGATCAAGTAGACGGGGAGAGACTGCTGGTCGGAGGAGCCCCCGGGCCAGTGCAGAAGCAGGACAGAGAGAAGGCAAGAAGGGCAGGGAAGTTTCCAGAGCTGCTTCCTCTCCACCAAGCAGGGCGAGGCCCTCGGCTGAGAGTGAACCAGCAGGTGTGGGCCCGGGGAAGGGGGGTGTTTAAGGAGTGAGAGAAGGGGTGGCATAGTCTTTTCGGGGAGTGAGGAAGCGCGGACAAACACGCACACTCGTACGTGTGGGGTCTGTGCGACACGTGAGATCAGGCGACACGACAGGGACACGCAGGAGTGCCTAGCCATGACGCCGCCCCGGGGGGAGGGGGTGTGGTGGACCCTGGCCCAGGTGGCCCTTCCTGCGGGAACACTCTGCAGCCTGGGGATGCAGCCTGGGGCACGATACGGAGCAATGATGGTCCCCCCCAACAGGCTTTCGGGACTCGTCCTGCATCTGGCCTGCCTCTCTTTTACAGGGTTTGGACAAATTATGCTGAGGGCATTGCTCCATTTAATTGAGATATCAGGGAAGTAGCTGATTAATTTATAACAGAGTTTATTATTAAAGATGCTAAGTTACTACTCCGAACGCTCAGAGAGCATTCATGTCTACATAAATATTCTTGTGTATGTGGGCACAGATCTGGATTTGCCAACAATCCCATGCATGTCATGTGGGGACATCACACGGCTGGTGGGGACCTGGAGGAAGCTGAAACCGGATGAGATAGGCTAGGAGGGCAGCAAAGGGGAAGCCCCTGCTGGGGTGGCCTGACATTCAGTTGATGAGTCCCTGAGCAGATATCGAGTACCTGCTGTGGACCAGGCTCCTTCCAGCTCGGGGCAGGTGGGGGAGGGAAAAGGGGAGGAAGGCCCTGGGAGCAAACCAACTGGTCTCCCAATTCCCTGGGGGGGAGGTGGGAGACCCAGACACACTGGGGACTGGTGTGGGCCAGGGCAGCCGAGGGGGAAGGACAGGGGCCCGTGGGAAGCCCAACTGGGCTCCTAGACCAGGCTTGGATGGGAAGGTCAGGAAAGAATGTCACCCAGAGAAGCTGACCTCCAAGCTGAGCGCTGCAGGCTCAGAGGGACCAAGAGAGTGGGCCCGGCAGTGCAACCAGCTCTGGCAGAGCCCAGAGGCAAAGTGGCTCGGTGGGCTGTTAGGGCCGTGAGGCCAGGCACGTGGGGGAGGGAGCCGCTGGTAGGGGGGTAAACAGGACCCTGAAAAGGTCTGGAGCGCTCCTAGGGAGTCTGGGCTCTGTCCTGAGGTCAAATGGGCAGGAATCACGTAACTGTAAAGAAGAAGGCAAGAATCAGATGTGCCTGATCTGTAAGATCTCTCTGGCTGGCGTGTGGGGGACGAGAAGGTGGGAGGCAGGGAGTCGGGGAGAGGCAGCTGTAGGTCCCCAGGCGACCAGGACGTGGCCAGGAGGAGGCTGCTGAGGTCAGGAGGCAGGTGAGCAGGTCCCTGGAGGGGTGGGAGCTTTGCTCAGATGCATGAATTCCCAGCCCACCCTCGAACGCTGGAGAGTCCTGCCTCAGGAGTGGGGAGGGACTGGGGGGTAACCGGTGGGGCTGACCCAC
This sequence comes from Eumetopias jubatus, assembly GCF_037043125.1. Lineage (NCBI taxonomy): Eukaryota > Metazoa > Chordata > Mammalia > Carnivora > Otariidae > Eumetopias > Eumetopias jubatus. The sequence continues at coordinate 92,924,997 of NW_028274818.1, forward strand.
TTAGCATCGGCCCTGGAATATGTGCCCACAGAAAGAAAACTTTTGAGATTCGAAAGGTTGGAACTTCATGACACCCATCAGCAGGGAGGCAGACAGGAAAATAAATCCCTTATCTGTAAGTATCTAAAACATCCAAATGTTTGTCCGGACAGAGACCAAAGGCTGATTCTGACTGTCCCTCGAGCCCTCTGACCTGGGGAGCACCCCATAGAGTGGGTCCGCTTGTTCTGAAAACCGTGACCAAGAAGCCGAGCTGAGGCTATGTTTAAAGCTTGCCCAGAACTATTTTTAAAGACCAGGCTATTTTTAGACAGTCTCCCGAGAACCCGAAGCCTCTCTTGGTAGCATATTTCAGGGTTTAAAAAGTTCCTCCTTACACATAACCTAAATCTTTCCAGCTCCAATTTAAGCTAATTTCTTGCTCTGCCCTCTGAGGACAAGGGGGTGAGCTGGCAGGCTTCTTCTCGAGGGGATTCTGTGGGAGCTTGGCAATTACCGAGTCGCCCCTCAACCTTGTCTGTGTGGTGCTAGATCATTGCCATTATTCTGCCCTTCCTGCAAAGGTCTCCCTTTCAGACCACTTGAGTCATTAGCATCAGGCTTGTTTGGATTCTGCTCATTTCTCTAGTTGCCTTTTAAAGTGAAGTGGCCCAAACAAGAGGTAGTTTAATAGAGGCCCTTCCCATTTCAAGAACTGGGTTTACTGAACCGCCACCAGCCTTGTCTGCCCCAACCACCTCCATCGAGCCCCGAGGCAACGAATGGGCTCAGACCCTCCCCGCCAGGTGGGGGTCTAGAAGGAGTCCCCAAGGCCATGACCTCAGTTCCTGGTGAGTCTTGCGGTAGCACAGGACAGTTTGGGATGATTTCTGATGTTAAAAATCATGGATTTGTGCCCCCAACTGGCCCCAGCGTTCTCTGTTAACCTCCTTCATTTGGGTAACTAGAGAGAAGAGCTCAATGACTTTGGAGCACAGATGTCACAGAAGACTGGGAAAACAAGAGTTCAAGTTCCAGCTTTGCGGATTTCCAAAGCCTGCATGCCGGTGCTCGCTGGAAAGGTGTGGGAGAATGTGTGATGAAGCAGAGGCAGCTTCTCTCCCCTCCGCCTGGACACCAGGTCAAGTGGCCTGCTTGGGGAGAGTGAGAGGAAACGGAGGAGGAAGGGAGGATAGTGCGTCCCAGGAAAGAATGAAGTCAACTATGCAGACGTGAGCAGAGCAGCCCCTTCCTGGACTTCCCCAGGAGCGGGGGCGGGGGGGGACATGGGGCAGCCCCCACAAAGGGTCCTTCCCAATCTGAGGGGACAGTAGACCCTGGCAGTCTGGCCATGTGCATACAGACACAGCCGGTGCAGAAAGAGTGATGTCCTCCTGGGGCCTGCTCCCATGTGACGCTTCACATGCGCTATCCCCATTTCAATGGTCTTGGATGTTCATAAGCACCCCAGACAGCGGGCAGGCCCTCACCTGCAGGATGATGGTAGGAGGAAGGGGAGCAGGCAGCCCGGCCTGTGCCTGGCTGGGAATGAGGAGAGCAACCTAGAGCCCTCCAAGACAGAGGTGGAAGGCACCCCTGACATGTCCACACCCCAAGTCACAGTTCCGGCCCTCTCTCCCGCTGCCTTCTGCATCTCTACCCTAGAAATTCACACGCCCCACGAATGTGGCCTTGACATTCTACCCAAGTCCTGGCCTTGGGCTGTGTTTGTGGAGAACAGCCTCAACTCTGGCATGATGCACGATACTTGAAGCCCCGTCTGCCGACAGGGTGCTTTCCCAGCGGCTCCCAGCCAGCCCCACCCCCATCGGCCCTGGAATATGTTCCCACAGAAAGAAAACTTTGAGATTCCAGCCAGAATAGGATTTGCATTTCAGCTAATGTGACTGGTGGATGGGAGAGTAGCTTTGGGAGGAATGTTCTTGAGGCTGGCCAGGCGTGAGGCAGGGGCCCCAAACCCATCACAGTTTTCTCTGTGCAAGCCAGGGCCCCTCAGAGGCCAAATGGCCCAGCTGCTCAACAGAGAGCCTGAGCACCCCCTGTAAGAGCAGGGTCTCTGAGCGGCGGGCACCAGGCAGAGACAGCCAGTGTGGATTGCTCTCTCAAGCCTCAGAGACTGCTCAACTCTCCACCTGCCCCACTAGACACAATGGCCCAAGAGTGAGGGGGCCCTGTCATTGACTGTCCAGGCCAGGACACTTGAGAGGAAAGGGGGTGCAATTATCTCTACCCCGGAACAACTCGAAAACTGTGGGAGAAGAAATGAATGAGGCAATGAGCCCCCGATCTCTCCAGGGACCCCTGCCACCTGCAGATGGCCCCTAACCTCTACCCAGGGCTCTCCCTCTGCTAGGGACCTTTCCGCAGCAGTCCTGGGAGGGTGTCCAGTTCACAGGTGACAGAGTATCTGACAGGCCGACAGTGGGGGACCCAGGGGCAGAATCCCTTCTTTTTCGCCCAGCTTTCGTTCACCCCACGTGTAACTGTGGAGCCCCTGCTAGGAGCCAGGGCTAGGGAAAGACGACTAAGACAGGTGTGGGCCCTGCCTGCTTGCAGCTCTCGAGGGACCAGGACACAGGCAGAGAGCAAAGGCCAAGGGCCAGAGAGTCAGGAGATGGGCAGCGCAGGGCCCACAGGAGCTGACCACTGGAGTTCTCCGCTCTGGGGGTCTGGGGAGGCGTCCCTGGGGAGGGGTGCTGCAGCTGAGCCTGAAGGGCGAGGAGCTAACCCGGTCAGAGCTACCCAAGTGTGGGGCACACCTCCCTCGGGTGCTCAAGCTTATTTTAGACCAGAAGTTCTAAACCTCAGCACTACTGACATCCGGGGCCAGATAACCCCTGGTCGTGGGGGTGGGCTGTCCTGGGCTTTTCAGCATGTTTAGCGGCATCGCCAGCCTCTACCCATTCTTTGGATGCCAGGAACATTCACCTCCCCTCTTCCCAAGCGGTGATAACCAAAAATACCTCCAGAGTGTGGGGAGAGGGCAGCCGCACCCCGGGGGAGGGGGGAACCACTGGCTGAGATGCTACACAAACATTTTTACAATGGTGATGTTTTTATTTTCCCAGTTTTACAGTTCCCTTCTATTTATTGCAAGTACTACTGGCTTTTCATTTCCGGTAGTGATCTGAAGCTTCCTTTCTGAATACATTTAAGTTTAAAAAAAAAAAAAAGTGAGTGATTTAGAGGAAAATGCCAAGGAAGTGATGTCCCCGTGGACGTGGCAGCCTTCGTGAAGGGAGAAGCACACAACAAAGCGTGAGGACTGGTGGATCAGGTGAGAGCGGCTGCCAGGCGCCCAAGGGGGGCTGTAGGCTGGGGCGTGTCCCATCAGCCACACACCCCGTGACAGGCTTGGGAATCTGGGGGCCAAGAAGGGGGGGTGCATCCTGGAGAGCACACACTCTCCCTTGGAAGCTCAAGGCCGGCCGGCCTCCAATCTGCCCACCAATTGTCTCTCTTGGGTTGGGCACCAGAGGAAGGAATCGGCTTAACTTTCGGAGCCCTTGTGGCATCAAAGAGAAGAACCTATAAACACTAGAGGCATGCTCTTTGAGGCAAGATGCTCGCATTAGGAAAGGCACCGGGGGCTCTGAAATCACTGGGGGTGGGCCGCTCACCAGACAGTCCCATTTCGCTGTCCTCCTGAAGCATCTGCTCACTGGGGCCGCTGCACAGGTCCCTCCCTTTGGCTTTTTTCTCTCTTTCTGCCTCTGTCTCTTCTTCCGTTTCCTTCTGCCTCTTTGACTCTCTCTGCCGGTCTGGTTCTCTCTCTCTGTCTCTCTCCCCCAGGAGTATCTAGTCCGTGCGCCCATGTTCCAGGCAGGAATACTCCATGTGTTCGGGTCTCACGCAGTGGGCCTCCCCCTCACCTCCCATTTGGCCCCTGAGGGACCCTGGCTTGCACTGAGAAAACTGTGATGGGTTTGGGGTCCCCGCCTCACGCCTGGCCAGCCTCGAGAACATTCCTCCCAAAGCTACTCTTCCATCCACCAGTCACATTAGCTGAAATGCAAATCCTACTCTTCTGGCCAGTTAGATTTCAGTGCTCTGGGCTGTCATACTTCCCTGCAGTGACACTGGGGTACTATCCAATGAGTTTCACTGCCCAGGAAACAGCCTGCGCCCCAGGAAAATGAGCTGAGCAGCCGCCTTGCTGCAAAAGCTCCAGAGAGCAAAACCTCCGGACAGCCCTCCCCTTCCTGGGGCCCTCTACAGTTTGCAAAGCACTTGACCATCCCCCCACAGCCCGGGAAATAAAGGAACGTGTAAGACAAACAAGGTCCCTGCCCTCACAGAGCTGAAGTTCTTAGGAAGGAAGACAGAAAATAAACACACTTGAAATTCAGAGTTTAATAAATGCTATGAAGGAAAAGAGGGCATGAGGAGAAGTGGGGGAGTTAGTTTGGCCAAGGAAGTAGGGGGCCAGCCCCTTTGGGGAGGTGACAAGTAAGCTGAGGCCTGGGTCTCAGGTCTGTGCTCAGATTCGGGGCAGGGAGGCGGGAAGTGCACTGCGAGCAGTTGCTGCGGGATCCCGAGGACATGGGCGGGTCGGGGAGCTGTGGGCCTTGCCTCCTTGGAAGCCCAGCAGCTCCGCTCTCCCTCCTGCAGGCACCGTCCTCCTGACCTCTGGCTCAGGGGCGCTCCCAGAGAGGCGCCTCCTGGCCCACCCCGCTCCCGGGACAGGAGCCCAGATGGAGCCCCACTCGGCCAGGTGACAAGTGGACAAAGCTTGAGTGCGGTGGGACAGCAGAGCTTGGACTTGGGTGCTGTCCCCGTCACCCTCCGGGCTGTGCTAAGAGCTCCCGCAGGGTTAGCATCCGGGGTTGCCTGGGTCTGAGCAAATCTCAGGGAGGAGGGGAGTACTCGTGGAGGATGGCCAGGTGGGGCCCCATGACATCACTTCTAGACCTGCACTTTGTCACCTTTGCTGCTGTCGGCCCTGGTGTCCCTGCCTGAGACCGTCCACTTGCCCCCTCCGTACTCATCTTGGGTGGGAGTGAGTCTGCCTAGCTCTCTTCTGAGGAAGGCCCCGGGAGTCAAAGAGGTGCTCCCATCAGGGATCCCTGGTACTCAGAGCGGAGACCAAGCTGTGAGGCCCCCAGACCCCAGACTGCGAGAAATCAAGGCTCAGCTGGGTTTGTGAGCTGCTATGGTGCAGAGGCCAGTGGGAGGGGCGGCTCTGTGTAGGTCCCGGGGACAGCTGGAGCTCCCCCAGTTGGCCCTGTCTGCCCCAGCAAGGCTCAGCTGCCCTGTTCCTGACCCAGGCCTCCCGGAGGTCGGGTCTGCTCACCTTCCCTAGGCCTGGCCCAGGAGTGGCCCTGTGTACCCCACCCTGTCCCCCAAGCTTACAGATGCCTTCCCTAACCAAATTGCCAATTCCCTCCCAAGCAGCTGACTGTCTTCTAGGGCTCTTGGGAATACACCCTCCTAATCACCCCACCCCTGCCTCCCAGATTAGACCATTTCTCCCATCCCCATACACTGGCTGGGACTCTTCCCTCATCCAGCAGACCACTTAGAGGCTGTCATGGGGGGCAGGACAATATGGACTCTGGAGTCAGACTGCCTGCATCTAAATCCTGCTTTCAACACTTACAGACCATGTGATCTGGGCAATTCTGTTAAATGCTCTGCACCTCAGTTTCCCCACCTGGTTGTAGGAATGAGCCGTGAGCACGCAGAACAGTGCCTAGAGCATAGTGTGGAGCGGATGTGGAGGTGTGGAGGTGTGGAAGTGTGGAGTGGATGTGGAGGCTACACTGGCCACTGCCGTGCCTCACGCCAACCTGACCCCAGGCCTCCTGTCGCAGTGCTCCATCTGCTGGGTCAGACATCCTTGGATGCTGGCACATAGAGTCTGAGCTCTTCCTGTCCCACCCCTGCTAGCTTTCCCCAAGCCCCCTGCTCCACCACTCTGAGCTCACTCTGCTCACCCACAGGGCATGGGACAGAAAGCTGTGTCCCAGGTCAATTTATAACACCTTTACTGATACCTTTGCTTGGACATGACTTGTCCCTGCAAAGGGAGTTCAGGAATGATGTGCGTGTCCTCATGGAGAAGAATGGAGGAGAGCAAGCAACTGGGAAGTGTGGTGGCAATGTGAGAGACGTTGCGGCATGGGGGTACCCTAGGCAGACTTTGAGGAAGGAAGAAGGCCTCGAAGGGCAATGCCTGGGCTACACGGTGACTGATATGGAGCTACTTCATGGGCTTCTTGACTGTGCACGCAAGACAGGCATCTGCAAGCACCCTCTCATTGACCCTGCTGGGGGATCTTATGAAGGAGGAACTGTTACTCTCTCTTTAACAGATAAGGAGACAGAGGCTCAGAAAGGGTAAGGATTGTGTGGAGAGCCAAGTGGGCTAGCTCCAGAGTGGGCACCCCTGAATATTTCTCTGCTGCCCCTGGAAGGGCCAGATTCTCCAGATAAAGGACACCAGCACTGCCCTCCCAAGCAACCTGAACCTCAGGAGAAGAGGTATGACTAAGGATGATGGTAAGAAAAATGGAAATGTGGCTGGGGAGGAGGAGGGACTGAGAGCCATCAGTGACCCAGATGGTGACCCAGACCTCGCTGGTCTTGTCACTGGTTGACTCTTAGGTGGTCTCCACCCTAGTGGGTCTCAGAGCCCGCAGGCATGGCCAGGGTGTGTAGTATTACAGGGCAGTATATGGTGTGGCTCTATCCAAAGTGGGGAGGATGGGGAGGGCATAAGCCCCTCATTCCAGCCTGCTTCCCGAACCCCCAGCACACCTACCCACAGACACCACTATCCTTCAAGTTTCAAACATTGGCCTGACACCCACCAGTCATCTCTGGACAGCCAGCAATGTCTGTCTGGCCATCCAGCAGGGGAGAGAGCACCAGGTTGGAGTCAGACACACCTGGGTTTGAATCTCAATTCTGTAACTTCCCAGCTGTGTGTCCATGAACAAGTCACTTAACAACTCTGAACCCCCATTTCCTCATCTGGAAAGTGAGACTAATACCCAGGCATATCCACTCATACAACCAATATTCTTTGAGGACCTACTGTGTGCCAGATGTGTTTCTAAGTCTTGGGGACACAGTGGAGAGCAAGACAGAGTCCCTGTCCTCATGGAGCTGACAGTCAAGTGGGGGGAAAAGACAATAAAGATGTAATTTCCAGGAAGAAACAGAAGGAGGAGACAGAGTGGCTGGAGAAAGCTACTTCAGATTAGATCATCAGGGAAGGCCTCTCTGGGATGGGGCTTCAAACCAGAATCTGAAGGATAAGGAGGAGTTGATCGTGAAAAAGCCTGGTGACAGTCCCAAGCAGAGGGAACAGAGATTGCCAAGGCCTTTGGATGGGGAGAAGGGCTCAGTATGGCTGGAGCCTGTGGAGTGAAGGGGTGAGGGGGTGTAGGAAGGTATCGAAGGACCAGTTCGGGGAGGGGTTGGGATTTTATTCAGAACACAACAGGAAGCCACTAGAAGCTTTTAAGCATGCAAGTGACACTTCTCCCACTTAGTCATCCGAGCCACAAAGGCACAGAGCACACGGGGCATGCTTGGTAGATGTTGGTTGACTTGTATGTGGTCTCAACCCAGTGGGTCTCAGAGCCCCCAGGCCTCGCCAGGCCTTGTAAATGTCACGTGGCCGTGTGTGGCTCAGCTTTATGCAGGGGGGGAGCACAAGGGAGCAGCAACCTCTCCTTCCAGGCCAGGTGTTCTCGGTGCTCTGTCCTTTGGCAGATTCTGCCAGCCAGCCACCTTCCCAGAAATAAATGGTAGCCAAGCACACACTCAACTCATTGTCTCAAAATAGCCATCGGGGAATTTCCAACACCTGGGAAAAGCACATAGAAGATACCGTTTGTGAGAAGAGCTTTCCAAGTGCGAAGAATTTCCATCAAAGGGAAGTGTCCTCCAAGGGGCTCTTAGGCTCCCCAGCCATCTGCAGCAGCATAGGCCGTCTGGGGGGAGGGAACCAGGATGGAGGGAAGACGGGAGCCTGGGGAGACAGTACAAACCTTTAGTGTGAAACAGCCAGGATAGGACACCAGGCCAAGGCAGGGACCAGTGAAGGCAAGGGCATGAAGGATCCTCAGAGGAGGCGAGCAGGAAGGTCAGCTCTTGGGAGGGGAAATTTGGCAATGGTTGCCAAAACTGAAAATGCACCTTCCTTTTGACCCAGTAATTCCACTGCTCGGGATTTACCTCCAGACATATTTGCCCAGGTGGACAAGGACATCCAGACAAGGATATTTATTGCAGCAGAGGGTTGAAATCACCCTAAAAGTCCACCAACTAATGGGTTAAGTGTTGGCAACAGAAATCTATGTCTCTGTCCCTGACTGGGCCTCCTGTACTACTTCCACTCTTTCACTCCTCTCCAGCCACTCTGGCCTCCTTGGCCCTTCAGTGTGCCAGGCATATTCCTACCTCAGGGCCTTTGCACTTGCAATCCCTCTACCTGAGCCGTTCTTCCCTCGGATCTCCACTTCTGTAGTAGGCAGCTTCCAGGATGGCCTAGAATGATCCCTGCCTCATTGTGGAATCATTATGAAATCCCCTCCCACAGAGTATGGGCTGGACTTACTGACAGAATACAGATGTGATGGAATGTCACTTCTGATGTTGGGTTTGAAAAACACCGTGGCTTCCATCTTGGGCTCTCTCTCGCTCTTTCCTTAGCATTATTCTCTCTCTTTCTCTTTCTTGGATCACTTCTGCTGGGGGAAGCAAGCTGCTCTGTTGCAAGCAGCCCTTGGGAGAGGCCTAGGAGGCCAGCCCATGAGGAACCGAAGCTGCCACAACCGTGAGCGTGAGCTTGTATGTGGATGCTCCAGCCCCAGGCAAGCGCTGAGGTGACCGCAGCCCTGACCCATAGCTTGACTACAATCCATGAGAGACTTGGAGCCAGAGTTTCCAACTCATCTGTGCCTAGATCCCTGACCCACAAAACTGCTAAGTTTGGAGGTAACTTGTTACACACCAATAACTAACTCAACTTCCTTCAGGTCTCTGCTCAAATGTCTCTTTACCATAATGGCCTCCCCTTATCACAGTATAAAGGACACCCCTCCCCCTCTTTATAGCCCTCATCCCACCTAACATGTCATTCGTATATTTAACTATTAAATATCTCTCCCTACTAGCACAGCAGCTCCCTGGAACATAAATGGTGCCTATTTTGTTCATTGTTGTGTCTCTAGTGCCTAGAACAGTGCCTGACACATAGAAGGTGCTCAGTAAATATTGACTAAGTTAATAATCCACAAGTGCAAAAGAACTGGGTAGATTAAAATATACTGACCAAAAATGACCCCCAAGAAATATTAAGTGAAAAAAGCAAGGCACAGAAAAATGAGCGCACTGTGCTACCATATATACATTTTTAAATTTAGAACAATTCCAGAAGGATAGACAAGAAACCGGTAGAAGTGAAAGAAGGCTTCACAAGGAGAGGTTACCTGACCTGGGGCTTGAGGGGAAGGCAGGAAAAAGGAGGAACAGTGTTTCAGGCAGGACGAACAGCATGGGTCTCCTCTGGAGACCAAGAGGGTGCCAGCCCAGGCGCTCTTCTGTGAGGCGGCCCAGCCCACCCCCACGCACTGGGCTCCTGGCCATACTCAGCTCCAGTCCAGCAACCTCCCGGGACCTTCCTCAATTCTACTCTGCTCCAGATCCACCTAGTGCCTTCCCGCTCCCGGCCTGGACCTCAGAGCCTGTTTGCCTGAACTGGATTCATCAAGACAGAATCATCCACAGGCCTCTTTGGCTTTAGACCCTCCTGGTCACCCTGGTTAAGTGTGCCCTGCCCCAATACCACCTGGGATCCAAGCCCTGGCTGTTCTGTCTGCTGGACTGGGGGCCTTACAGGCCTTCTCAGTCCCTGGGGAATTCAAAAACTGCCACAGGGTGGAGATGGAGGCAGAAGCGGATAAATAGGAACGGCAGGGCTTGGATGCGCCATCACCCCCACCCCCACTTGTGCTATAACCACAGGCAGTTAATGTATTTTCATAGCCTCTCTCTCTCTCTCTCTCTCTCTCTCTCCTTCTGTCTCTCTCTAGTTCTGCCTCTCTGTGTCTCTCTTCCCTTCCTCTGTTTTTCCCTGTACGTCTGTCTTTCCCTCTATCTCTAAGTATCTCTGTCTCCGTGTATCTCTCTGATTCTCTGTCTCTGGGTATCTCAGACACATCCTTCCATCTCTGTGTCTGGCCTGGTCTGGGTCCCCCTCCCCCCTTACATGAACTACATACATTGCCACCGTAATGCCAAATCGCTGCTACCAGGAAAATCCCCAAATTGCCGTGATATTACCGATTCTCTTACAGTCATCATCCTGACAGCCAACCACATACCAGGCACCGTGCTAAGTACTCAGTACACGCTCACTGCTTAAATCCTTGCAACCGCCCATGTCGTAGGGACCAATGGTGGGACTCTTATCTTGTTTGGGGAAGGGGTAACTAAGGCTCAGAGAAAATAGAGAACTCGACCAAAGACACACGGTGGTGAGATGAGAATCCACACCCAGGCAGTCTGCCCTTCATCCTCACACAGCATGGCTTCCCACCTTCACTTCCACACCTGTGATGGAGCACTTCTTAGGGAGTCTCCAGCCTCCCAAGAAGGGAACTCAGGCTGATAAATGTAGCTCATGCCTAAGCCCCCTCCATTCTCTATTGGTGGCCCACCCTGGCCCAGGGGCAAGGAGACGGCTGCCTATTTGAGGGGCAGGAAGGCTCTGATGTCTGCCCCATGTATCCCTCCCACATACAGGCACCCTCTTAGGTTACTGTAAGGCAGGTTCTGTTACAACCATCTCATGAACAACCATTTATGAAGGCCACCTTCGTGTCAGGGACTAGGGATATAGGAAAGACGAGAGAGATCCAAGCTTGCCCTAAAGCTCATGCTCTAGCACAGAGAGTGCCTGGCATATGGGCGACATGGAGGGAAGCCCTGGGAGTAGAGGGTGGGCCTGGCTCCTGCCTCAATCAGTCAGGGACACAGACTAGTGAGCCCTGGCCGTCAGTTGTCCCAGGGAGTCTCATTCCCTCCAGTTGATGGAAAACTCCAGTCCCGACACTAAGTCCTTCCCCCCGTCCCCCTACCTACCCTGGGCTCCACCCCTCTGGCCCCCCACCACGTGTAAGAGACTTCAGAGCATGGCCTTCTCCTCTACAACAGGGCTCTGGCCTCAATTTCCCTGCCTGGTTCCCTCCCCAACCCACTTGCCTGGAGTTGCGTCCTATGCCCGTACAGCCCCTAGCTGGCTGAAGCCCTGAACACTGGGGAGAGGAGGGAGCATGCTCTTCCTGAGGATCTCCAGCTGCCCTGCCCACTGACCTGGTTTCCACCTAAGGTCTCATGCCCGGGCCTCGCCCCACTTTGGCCACACACCCAGGCCCTGCTCCTTCCTGGCCATACCTCCAGGACAACTTCCACCATGCCCCTCAGAGTCCAGCCTTCCCTTGGACCAGTGCCTGGGCCTCTTCATGTTTCCCCTGAGACCAGGCCCCTGAGCACCCAGCATCCCTTGCTATATCCACTCCCCTAAGTCATTTAAAACTGCTAGAACGGAGAAGTTCCAGGACTGTGGGTTCTTCTTCCAGTTTTTATTAAACTTATTAAAATTCTCACCTCCTCCTATCCCCCAAAGACCAATTTCTGCCTGGCCCTGTACCTGGGGCCAGGCTCATTTGTATGAAAGGCCCAGTGGCCTGCATATTCCCCCAACCCTTGCCTCCAGAGCATGCAGAGGATGTGGCAGAATTTCAGTCACCGTGACCAGCCTCAGCGAGGCCAAGGACAGGATGCAGCCTCCCCTCACCCCTACCTCCTGAAGACACGCTAGCTACCCCCAGCTGACAGACCCCGGTTCCCTTCTAGAATCTTCAGACTCCTCTGCAGGCCCTGACTTGCTTCTAACATCCCAACTCATTCATTCAACAAATGTTTATTAAGTGTCCTCTATATGCAAAGCACTGGACCAGCCACTGGGGATACAGCTGTGAATAAGGCATGGCCATTCCCCCAAGGCTAATGAGAAGGATGACATAAATAGTGAAGTAAAATCAATTATTACAAATACTAAAATAGAAAGACATAAGCTGTATCTAAAACTGGCAGCCCATGGGATGAATCCAACCTGCAGATGTTGGCTAGAGCTATAAAAAATTGAATTTTTTTTTGCCAACACTTAAAAATCTGGAGAATTTCCATTAAAATATGGGAGTTTTGGTTTCTCGTGTAAAAATCAGAAACTCTGGTGACAGTGGGTCCACATTTCCCTTCGGCGACCCTCCGCAGTCTGACGGGAGCTATGCCATTTAGTTGGGGCCTGTGGTCATGGAGCCTCACAGGCCCCACCTGTGCCATTCCTGCTGTATTCCTGCTCTCACCCGTATTTCCTCCCAGGCCACTGAAGGCATTTATCTTTTCAACCCCTGAAAGGGACCTGAGGGAGAGAAGGGTCCATTTTACCTGGGCGTGGGGAAGGCCTGGGAAAGGAGGTGAGCTTGGAGCTGAGACTGGCAAGGTCAGCATGTGCTCACCCAGGAGGGGCAGCGGGAGGAGGGGAAGAAGGAGATAGGCCGCGGGAAGGGCCCAAGCAAAGGCAGGGAGGGACAGAACAGTGCGTTCTGGGCCTCCCAGTCCTCCTGAGTTTGGCATCACCTGCTCTCCTGGGGCTCCAGACTCAGGAATGTTCTGGTTCAGCTTCTGATCTCCTGGGACCTGCCACAGACAGGTGAGAATAACGCTACAGGTGAGTGCAGGCCAAGAGGCTTAGGGAACACAAAAAGGACAGGTTTCCAAGTAGATCACCTCTAAGGCACCTTCTAACTCAGGTAACTGGAATTTATTTTATTTTTTTTAAAGATTTTATTTATTTATTTAATTGACAGAGAGAGACAGCGAGAGAGGGAACATAAGCAGGGGGAAGTGGGAGAGGGAGAAGCAGACTCCCCGCTGAGCAGGGAGCCCAATGCAGGACTCGATCCCAGGACCCCGATCATGACCTGAGCCGAAGGCAGTCACTTAACCAACTGAGCCACCCAGGCGCCCCTCGGGTAACTGGAATTTTAAAAACAAAACAAAACAAAACAAAACTTCTTACTCTGAAATAATTATTGATTTGCAGAAGGTTGTGAAGAAATATACAAGAATGTCTTGCACATCCTTCCCCCACTGTTAAGACACAACTTGTATGGTCCTAGAATACAATATGGCGGTCAAGAAATTGCCCTTGACCCAACCCATAGGGTTGATTCAGATTTCACCAGTTATGCATGCACCTATGAGTGTGTGTGTGTGTGTGTGTGTGTGTGTGTGTGCATAGCTCTGTACAATTCTGTCACATGTGTAGCCTTGCCTACCAACCACCATATTAAGATACTCGACTGTACCATCCCAAGACCCCCTAATATTGCCCCTTTACAGCTACACCCATCAGCCTGCTACCCCTAATCCCTAGCAACCACCAGTCTGTTCTCCATGTCTGTAACTGTTATCGCACAAATGTTACATAAATGGAATCATGGCCTGCATATCCTCTGAGACTGGCTTTTCCCATTCAGCTTAATTTCCTTGAGGTCCACCCAAATTGTGTATATCAGTAGTTGGTTCCTTTTTAAAAAAAAATTTATTATTGAAATATAGTTGACATGCAACGTTATATTTGTTTCAGGTGTATAACATAGGGATTTAACAACTCTACACATTACCAGTGTTCACCACGATAAGTGTCGTCCCCATCTGTCACCATACAATATTATTGACCGTATTCCCTATGCCATACTTGTCAACCCCATGACTTGTTTTGTAACTGAAAATTTGTGCCTCTCAATCCCCTTCACCTATTTCGCCCGTCCCTTCGCCCCCCTCCCCTCTGGCCACCACCAGTTTGTTCTCTGTATTTAAAAGTCTGGTTTTTTGTTTGTTCATCTGTTTTGTTTTTTTAAAATTCCACATATAAGTGAAATCATATGGTATTTGTCTTTCCCTGTCTGACTTATTCACTTAGCATTATACCCTCTAGACCCATCCATGTTGTTGCAAATGGCAAGATCTCCTTCTTTTTTATGGCTGAGTAATATTTCATTGTATGGGATATATCACAGCTTCTTTATCCATTTATCTATTGATGGACACTTGGGCTGCTTCCATGTCTTGGCTGTTGTAAATAATGCTGCAAAAAACATAGGGGTGCATATATCTTTTCGAATTAGTGTTTTTATCTCCTTTGGGTGAATCCCAGTAGTGGAATTACTGGATCATATGGTAATTCTATTTTTAATTTGCTGAGGACTCCATATGGTTTTCCAGAGTGACTGCACCTGTTTGCATTCCCAGCAACAGTGCACAAGGGTTCTCTCTTCTCCACATGTCCTCACCAACTCTTGTCATTTCTAGTAGTTGGTTCCTTTTTGTTGCTGAGTAGTATTCCGTGGTGTGGATATACCACAGTTTATATATTTATTCATCTATTGAAGGACGTTTGGTTAGTTTCCAGTTTGAGGCTCTTACAAATAAAGCTGCTATGAACATTCATGTACAAGTTCCTGCGTGAAAATAAGTCTTCCTTTTTCTGAGATAAATGCCCAAGAATGCAATTGCTGGGTCCATTTTTACTTTTGAAAGGAACTGCCAAACTATTTTCCAGAGTGGCTGTTAGCATTTCACATTCCCCCCAGCAATGATCAACTTTCTTGATAACTGGAATTTAAAAACAAAAATCTCCAGTTCTCACTGGGGCCCAATCTTTCCACAGGCTCAATCTTTCTGAGCATCCCCAGGATGATGACAATCCACCCCCATCCTTGGCAGCCTATCTCCCCCTTCTGCTCCCCCCCGCCCCGGCAAGAAGCTCATAGAAAGCTGGGCCATGTCCTGCTCGCTCAGATCTGCCACCTTGGGTCCAGCACAGACACGGAGGGAGCATCAGGGGTGCTCCATGGAGGCAAATTAAATCGCACAGAACAACTAGTCAGGTCAGCAAAGACACACAGCCAGCCAATCCGAGGAGGGCAGACACCAGCCCCCAGGTTCCCAGAGCATGGCTTAACTCCTCCAGAGTCAGTCTTACTCAGCCTGACAGGCCACCAACAGTGGTCAACCTTGAACATGGGTTTGAACTGCACTTCCAATGTCGATTTTTTTTCAGTAAGTACAGTACGGTAGAAGTATTTTCTCTTTCTTGTGATATTCTTAATTACATTTTCTTTCTCTAGCTTGCTTTATCGTAAGAATGCAGGATATAATATATATAACATACCAAATGTGTGCTAATTGACTATTGATGTTGTCAGTAAGACTTCCAGTCAACAGTAGGCTATTCATAGTTAAGTTTTGGGGGAGTTAAAAGCTATACATGGATTTTCAACTACATGGGAGCTCAGCACCCCTAACCCCCATGGGATCAAGAGTCACCTGTACGTGCAAAAAACAAAAAAAAAACAAAAACAAAACAACAACAACAAAAAACCTAACTCTTTTTATCTAGAAAGCACAGACATACATTTAATATGTAAGCAGATACACAGTATACCTGTAGAGTGAAAATTTCATGGAGGAAGGGACAATTAGGAAGAAAAACTTCTAACAAGGCTCCTAGGAAAGCAATAATGAAAACAAGGTTGAGAAACACTGTCCTGGAAGCACATCATAGTCCCTCCACCTGTGAGTCAAAGGGAGGAGGTTGTCCTAACTGGCAGAGAAACAGAGCAGGACCTTCTGAAAGGGCACTCCTGACCATCTCGCCTCCCCCGATCTAGAACCATCCCTGGTTCCCACTGCCTCCAGAGAGACGTCTGAACTGCCAAGCATGGCAGCCTCTCCAGCGTTATCTCTCCCCACACCCCCCATGCTCAAGCTCTTATCAAAGCCGCAGGTGAACTATGGATTCCAGGCGAACTATGCTCCAAGCCCCATTGTGCCTCCTTGCCTTTGCACCTGCTGTTCCTTCGGCCCGAAATGCCTTTCCCCACTCTTCACTGATCTTTGTTCAAAGAACAGTCAATTTGTCACCTCTGCAGAGGCCCCGTCACGTTTCCAAGTGCTCCAGATGCCTGCAATGCTGTTCATGCCTGTGGGGTAGCCTTTAACGCAGCACACTGCCACTAAGCTGTGTCCTAGAAGGCTCCTCCAACTCGACGCTGGGCTCCCTGGAGACAGGGGCTGCCTCTCACTCACCTGCAGCATCTCACAAGCATCTCGAATTAGCATGCTTCAAATCTGAGCTCCTCATTCCCGCCCCTCCATCCCCATCCCCCATCCCCATCCCCATCTCCATCTCCACTCCCCATCCTGACCCCTTCCCCATCCCTCGTTCCCAACTCTCCATCCCCACCCCTCATCCCGACCCCCACCCCCATCGCTCATTCCCAATCCACCACCCTCATCCCCCAGCCCCTAGCTCCATCCGCACCTCTCCTATGTCGGATCCATCAGCACATCCTGTTGGTTCTACCTTTCAAACATATCCAGAAGCCAACCACCTGTCACACCTTCACCATTGCCACCCTGGCCTCAGCCACCTGCCTCTCTCACCTGGACCATTCTAGTAGGCTCCTCGCATCCTCCTTGCTTAAAACCCTCAGGGGCTCCCCCACTGCACCCCACCCACGGCAAGCCCCCCCGTTTCCTCGCCTGGGATCCTCAGACTGCCGCAATCCCACCCCACCTTCCGCCTCCCCGCCCCCACCAGCACAGTCCCTGCCAGCCACTCCAGGTGTCACCCTCCCTGGGCCTGCCCTGCTGAAAACGCTTCCCTGCGCTCCCCCCTACCGCCTGGGGAGAGAACAGAAGCCCAGCACCACCCACCTCTGCATCTCCAGCCTCCTCCCACGGCCACCTTGTCACAGGTCCTCCCCCCTGAGAACATCCCGCCTGCCTGGGAGCCTTCTTCTCACTGCCCTCTTGCCTGGATCACTCTCTCCAACCCCCTTCACCCCCACCGTCCCCTCAGCCAGCTAACTCCACCCATCCTTCAGGCCTCAGAGGGCAGCCCCCCAGCGGGCATGGTCCCCTGTGACACAGCCTGGGGACTTCCTCTTCCTGCCACTGCCGCCCCCACCAGACACAAGCTCCTGGCGCGGAGAGCCTGCCGACGGCCTATGTCACCCATGACCACGCTGTGACCAGACCACATTTCCGCCCATCCTTTAAGGCCTCATTTGAGGCTGAGTCTTTCTCCCAGTTTCTGTGGGCCCCGGGGTGGAAGAAGCACTTACACCCAGGGCAGTACATAGCTGTCACAGGCCCGCCTCCCCCAGCTCCCAGCCGGTCTCTGCTCCCGTCAGCCACACAGAGTCAGAACACATTCAAACCCTAAACCCAAAGTCCCATGGCCCCAGCAAGCAGAGAGAAGCCGCGGGGAAAGGAAGCAGCCCGGAGGCAGGAGGACAGAGCCGTTCAGAGGCCTGGCAGCTGCGAAGGGCTGGTGCAGACGCCGGGCCGGGTGGCTGGGGGGTCTCTACCTTAGGAAACCCGAGGGCAAGATCTGCACTCTTCTAAGAAACTCAGGGTGCATTCGCCGAGTGATGCACGCGCCAACGTGCCCCATAAGCAGGCCGAGCAACCAGGATGCACGGTCACCTACCCGTTGTTTGGTTAGCCCTGCCCCCGGTCCCCGCATCTGTGCATCCGTGCCCGTCCTCACCCGAGAGCGCGACCGTTTAACAAGCAAGGCCTGAGCACACGCCACACGTCCCCTCACCCCACTGGCTCTTCCATGAGTGGGAGATTTCATCTCTTTGCAACAAACCATCCTGCTGCTGCTTTCTCAGAGGTGACACAGGGGCTTCAGAGAAGATACGTACTTTGCCCAGGCCACACAGTCTATTGTGGCCGGGCTCGGGTCGGATCCCAACTGTCCAGTTCCAGAGCCCACGCCCGCTCTATGAGCCCACGCTGCACGCCCAAAGGCTCAAACGCCACCCAGCCCACGCTGAGGGGTCTACCCCCAGGCTTCGCCTCTGCCGTTCTCATGCATTCGATGAGAAGCAGCTGCGGGCCAGGCCTTCAGGCCGCAGCAGTGAAGGAGAAATATTAGGCCCCTGCTCTCCTGGACCCCATTGTGTAGGGCAGTGGTTCTCAACCAGGTGGGATTTTGCCTCCCAAGGAACACTGGCCTGGAGACACTTTGGTTGTCATGACTTGGAAGGAGGTGTTACTGCGGCCTCCGGTGGGTAGAGGCCAAGGATGGTGCTGAGCCTACCAGATCCAGGACAGCCTGTCCTCCCCGACTACAAAGAATGACCCAGCACAAAATGTTGTACCAAGGTTGAGAACACCAGGTCTGGGGAGAAGGCCAGGGCGGCAGACAAGTAAACAAATGGGTGTAGAAGTTCTCGTGTCCACTCAACAGTGCCTACGGCACTATTGGAAAGCTGTAAGCCATTAAGAAAACAACACAGGAGGGTGAGGATGGTGATGGGGGGGCCGGAATAGGGGAAGTCCTCCCCGCCAAGGGGCTGCCCTTTGAGAGGGGCCTGAAGGAGTGAGGGAGGGAGGGAGCCAGCAGAGTGTGGGAGGGCAGTCCCACGGAAGGAGCCCCGGGCTTGGGCAGGACGGGTTCCAAGTGCGAGGAACAGCCAGGAGGGACTGAAACGCAGCGGACAAGTGACAGAGGGGGAGGCACAGGCCGCACTATGTAGTCAGGGGACAGAGCCTGGATCCGACTCCACAAATGTAACCTTTGATAAATATCAACTAGAAATGGCAAAAACAGACTTCGTTTTGGGAAAAAAAAATCGTGAAAATGGTCAAACTAGGCTAAGTGAGAAAAGACTTCTATATATTTTCAAATCCCTAAAGGGGCCGGAACTGGATTGCACAGAGAACTCTGTTTGAGGAATATGAACCTCAGGCGCCTGGTGCGTAAGCCAAACCAATCCTCAGGCAAATGGCTGTGGCTAGATAATATTTTAAGATGTTAATTTGTGTTTTTTCCCCTGTATTTTCTCCCCCTTTTCTTTCCCTCCATCCAGAGGCTCTAAACTTCCTTGTCCCAGAGGTTTTGCAGGAAAGGGGCAAGAAAAACCCATCTGCAAATCCTTCCCTTCCTGGTTTTCCCTTTGGGAAGCCCTTCACTTACTGAACGGATTAGGCCAGGGGCCTCTGAGCGGGGGCGGGGGGCGGAAAAAGTGAGCTGTCCACACTATAGTCCTCAGGACAAAAAAAAAAAAAAGTTGGCTTTTTCTTGGTTGGGGCAGGGGAGGGAGATGAGGGTCTGCAGTGACCTTCTGTTGGCTGGCACGATCACTTCAAATATTTTGAATTAAAAGTTAAACAGAGGATTACCATGTGACCCAGCCATTCCTTCCTGAGGAAAACATGTCCACACAAACACTGGCCCGTGAATGTTCGTGCCACCATCACAGAAGGTTCATAGCTAACCAAAAAGCGGATACAACACGCGTGTCCCATCCACTGATAAATGGAGAAACCGGATGTGGTGGACCTGGGCCGTGGAATGTTATTCAGCAGTAAAAAGGAACGGGATGCTGACCCCTGCTACGGGACATGGATGAACCCCGTGAAGATCCGATACTACGTGAAAGCAACAAGTCATAAAACATAAAAGACCATACACTGGAGGATCTCATTTATACAGGATATCCGGAAGGCAAATCTATGGAGACAGACGGTAGATGAGTGGTTGCCCAGGGCTGGCGGGTTTGGTGGAAAATAAGGAGTGTTAGTGCGTACAGGGTTTCTTTTTGGGGTGATGAAAAGGTTTTAAAATTGCACTGTGCTGATGGTTACTAAAAAAGCATTAAATTGGACGCTTTACATGGTTGAACTTTATGATCTATAAATTATGCCTCAGTAAAGCTATTTTAAAAACAATTGAATTAAAAATCTGATTTGGGGCTTTCCCGGAAGGCCATGCATCTCTCTCCATGGCAACCATGCGCTGCTGAGGGGGCGTGCCCTCCCGTTTGCCAGGGCCCTCGCAGTCACCGTTCTATTACATCCAGCTGGCTTTACCCGCTGATGTCACCCATAACTGTCCCTGAGGGCAGTGGATTTGAGAACTCTGATCTGGAGTGACGGGACCACAGGTACTGAAAGTATCAGCCTCGTTCTCCCATCTTCTGTGTGGCCCTAGCGACAAAGAGCCCCGGGGACCAGAAGGGACTCTGTGCACAGGGCAGCAAAGAGGCAGAAGCAGGTTGCATGGACTCATGCAGTAGGACAGCACATGAGCTTTGAGGCCGGAACTGCACCTACCAGCCCTGAGCCTCAATTTTCTCAACTGTCGAATGAGGTGATGTGTTTAGAAGCCTAGCACATAGTAGATGCTCAGCAGATGGTAGCTACTGAGCCCATAATTTCCTGTTCACACTTCCAAATTCTCAGAACTTCTAAAATCCAAAAGCTTCTTTGTAACTCATTTTGGACATAAAACCTGGCTTGGCCTGAACTCATTCAGCAAGAAAGGCTGACCTGAATGGATGTGAAGCTACTGATGGTCTTTATTTATCCCCCTAGCATGAATATTCATGGCTTTTACTGCAGAGATATGAAATGTGTTTGCTTACAGGGTGATGCCCCAGCCCCTGCTGGGGTGTTAGGTAATGGATGGTCCAGGGATCATGTTACCTTCCAAAATTTGAAAAGTTCTAGATTCTGGGACACTTCTGGCTGGAAGGGTTTCGGGGACTGTGACCTGTAGGATGATGACAAAGACTAAGCCCCATCCCGTGTCTGTCTGGCATTATGTAAGACCATACAGCAAAGACAGGAGGGAGACAGACCCCCCAAAATTCTGAAGACTTGTGCTAGGCCAGGAGGATGGGAGCACAGTATGAAAATTAAGTTCCTTTCCAGGAACAAGAGCACTTCAGTGCTCCCTGCCCATGCGGGTTCAGGGGATGAGCGTGGCACTGGCCAGATCAGCTTCAGAGAACGGAGTCTGGGGGGCCTGGGCGTGGTCCGCTACCTCATGGACACAGGAGAGGTTGGAACAGGGAGCTGGAGAGAGGATCCAAAACCCTCCCGGACTCCCCGTGGAAGCCTGCAGGCCAAGCAGGCCCAGCCCCCTTGCCAGTGCTTAAGATACATGTCCCAAATCAGAGAAGACTGCCCAGGCCCCTCCCTCTCTAAAACGTTACCAGCGCCGCCCGCCCACCCAAAAATAACCTGGCTGCAGGCACAGCTCCAGTCCGCCCATCCAGACCCCTGGTTAATAAAGAATCTGACTGGCCTTTGTCCTGGGTTCTGAGAGGGAGATGCTAAACCCCTGGGATTTCCTGAGTGATTGGGGTGTCTTTGTTATTCACGAGCCCCTGGATCACACCTGAGTTTTTGCTAATGAATGAGATGACTCTAAATGGGGGCTGGTCCGCAGACAGTAGCACCATGTGATCAGAGTGTAGGGCTTTGAGCCAGCTCTAACATCAGCCTCCAGGGGGATAAGGCTGGGGGGTTAGAGAACGAGTTCAAGCACAGGGCCAGCGATCCCATCAATCCTGCCTATGTAATGAGCCCCCAGTAAAAAACTCTGGACACCAGGCTCAAGCGAGCTTCCTGGTTAATGAACACAGTTGTGCCACAAGGGCGATGCACCCCAATTGCACAGAATCAGGTGGGCATGGAAGCTCCACATTTGAGGCCCTCCTAGACCTCGCCATTAGGGTCTCCTCCTTTGGCTGGTCCCGACTGCATCCTTCATGATAATACTGTGATCTTAAACACAGCTCTTTCCCGAGTTCTGTGAGTTGTTCTAGTACATTATCACAGGGCCTTGTGGGAAGCCTGGCTTTGTCAGCTGGTCAGAAGGGAGGCTGGCCCGGAGTAAGGCTGAACTTGCGGCTGGCCTCGGAGGTGGGGGCGGTCTTGCTGGGGACCGTGGCGTCTGAGGCTCGCTCTGGGCAGACAGCATGAGAGTTACAGTACGGTGCACTGGTGTATCAGAACACCCCCTCTTTGCCTAGATTTGGTTCTCTGTGCCAGACGCTGTCAGTCCTGCACCGATGCCGGAAGCCACCTGCAGCGTGGGGTAGGACGGTTCCTGTGCCCGTTAGCAGCTTCCTTCCTCGGACACTTGCTTTCTTAGGCAGAGAAGATGAGAGATTCTAGAAGGTTAAAGCCTCGGGAGTGACTCCAAACCAGTGTCCAATAGGAGCTGGCGAGGAAATAGTGCTGCTTTCCCACCCCTTGGGTGAACAGTTCTGAGATGGGTCCCTCTCAGAGGGAACCAGCAGGACTGACCCCAGTTGCCCACAGTGCTCACCTGCTCATCAACACTCCCTTACTGACTTTCCTCCCTTCCTGTCTTCCTTCTCCACTCTCCCACCATACTTCCTGGGATCACCTCCCATATAAGCTACCCGGCACCCAAGTCTTCATCTAGGATCTGTTTTGAAGGAACCCAAATCAAGACCTCGGGCATTCCTGGGGCTCTGAGTCTTTAGCTCCACTGCTGACCTCCTGCTAATCTCCCAACTTGACAAGCCATTTGGATTTGCAGTCGACCCGTTCATCTGGGCAACCATTTGTCCACCGCTGCATAATAATCCTGCTTAGTCCACAGCATGGGTATGTCTAGGAACCCAGGCCTGGTTAATCAGTGTATTTCATTCTCTGGCATGGAGACTGGTTCAGGAATAAGTCTATGAACCTACACAGTCCTCCTTAAAGCTTTGCAGGAGCTGTTGGAAAGGAGCTCTCTCTACCCCTGGAATCTTACGTAAGCCTGGAGCTGCTTATGACCATCTACTCTCTACATGGACAAAGCCTAATCGGGAATGAAGTCAGAAGAAAGCGGAGTGTGAAGATATAGATTCTTGATGACATGATCACCTGGATGCAGCCATTCCTAAAGCTCAACCACCTTGTATTTTTCAATTACATGAATCAACAGATTTCTATCATCATCCCCTTTCTTCCATTAGCTAATATGATTGGGTTCTTGTCACCTGCAATCAAAAGAATCTTTAGGGGCGCCTGGGTGGCTCAGTCGGTTGAGCATCCACCTTTGGCTCAGGTCGTGATCTCAGGGTCCTGGGATCGGGCCCCATGTCGGGCTCCCTGCTCAGTGGGGAGCCTGCTTCTCCCTCTCCCTCTGCCTGCCGCTCTGCTTACTTGTGCCCTCTATCTCTCTGTCAAAATAAATAAATAAAATCTTTTTTTAAAAAAAGAATCTTTAATAATATGGAAATACTTATTTCTCTGACTTAGACCCTCTGCGTTTTTAGGCACAAAAATACACCAAAGTACTTGCTCTCTAAGTTATGGGCAAGAGAGCCAGTCTGACCAGGGCGGGGAGACTGAACAGAGGGGGTTATCAATGTGGGATTCTTTCAGCACAGACCCCAAGAATTAGGGTATCAAGAAACTCATCCTAAAATAATATGTGATGGTTTTCGGCAAAAAGCTATAATCACCATGCTAAGAGAAACTCCAAGGTCCCCCAGGCCCCCAACCTCTGTCCAAAGCACATTGTGGTGTCCACCTCGCGGACCGTGGAGTTGCTTGCTCCTTAATTCATACCTCGCTCTGAAAACAGCTCCTGAAACCGATTGCAAACAGCAACCTCGCCTTGGTCATTTTTTGTTTTACTGCAAGATTTCCTTTTCTTGTTGCTTAACAAAATACTCTTACTGACTTCTCCATGAGGTCTGCTTTATTTTCCAGAAACGGTCACGTTTCTCTTCATGCTACGGCAGCTTTTACTAAAAGCCCACAGTTGGCTGGATTGTGCAGGGATTCTCCAAATGACTTTGTGTTTTTCCTAAGTAGATCAGTCTCATTTTTCAGAGGAATTGAGGAAGAACAGACATGTTCCAGCCTGCACTCACATCCCTTCTGGGCTGTAAGACTCTGGTCGCTGGGGGAAGAAACTCAGGGAGTTCATCTTCTCTAGCACCTCTTGGCTAAAATCACAGGACCTGGCAAGGGGCCACAGGCGGCTGGGGCCACCCCTGGTCTGGAATTGGGTCTTGCCCGGTCCTGAGAGCCCGAGAAAAGCTGTGGCCCGCTGCAGGGCCATGTCATGACTTTCATGGGCCCCACGCACTTTTGCCTCCACGGGCCTCCACGGGCCTGTTGCTCCATAAAAGAAATATTAAAAAATCACATTTTATGACTGCAATGGTAGAAAGGCAATTATGATCCAGCCTAGATTCACTCTTAGGTCTTCGTTATTATTAATTTTTTTCCTGCTGCTTTGAAAAGCAGTCAAAATGAAAACATTTCATGGGTCCCTAGAAATACTATGAGCTCTAGGCACTGGGCCAGTGAGCCAGCAACCACAGCCCCTGCCCCCAGTCCTCGGGGGCCGAACCCCATCTGTATGACCACCTTCTGCCAGGAACGCAGCCCTGCTGGTCGGGCCCTGCTACCCCGTCTCCCTTCACTGAAGAGCGTGAGCCCCTTGGCCCCCCACCTCACTGGGACAACAGGGCTGGTCCCCGGGGCCACGATCTGCCTCTCAATATATTGGAAGACAGCCGGGAATAATAATAACATGGCAAGCTGAAGTCCCAGGTGCTAAGCCCTGCTCAAAGCGCTTTATGTGGCAGGCTCAGTCGGGGCTTTAACAACTCACCAGTGACGTGACTACGGGCAAGTAGGGACGCGTGCAGTGTTAGACCCCTCCTCCTAAGGACACCACGTGGCAGGCTGAGCCCAGTGCCGGCGCCCTGGCATCTCAGCCAGCACTGGCTCTTATGATTCATCAGAATCACTTGATTCATTATAATAATTGATTATAATAATTGGGTCCAGTAGGGGCTGCCCCATCTCTGCTTTCCCCTCTATCCTAGAAGGTATTGACCTTGGGCTGAGGACCCTTCTTTGTGAGCTCCAGCCCTTTGTCCCCTGCCCATGGACTCGCTCAGTGGGCTTGCCCACTCCTTCCCCTCCCATCAGAGCAGGCCCGAAGTCCACCCGCCTCCTCCAGGCCCCTCCTCGCCCCTTGGCCTGTTCTCAAGCGGCTCTGGAAAGGCCCGGGGCTCCCGGGCCAGGCAGCCTCTCTCCTGGGGTCCTGTTACCCCCATCTGTCTTCTCTCGGGCATGAATACAAAATGCTTTCTCTCTACCACTTGCTACTTCACTCTTATGACATCATCTGGCTCACACACGCTTCTTGGTTACTGTTTCCTGAAGACTTAAAAGTCTACTCCCTCCAGGCCAGGTCACCCCTGCAGCTCCATCCTATGAAAAGAGCACAGGGCTTTGAAGCCAGCAGGAGCTGGGTTTAATCCTGGCTCCACAATTGACCAGCTGTGTGACCCCAGGCAAGTCAATTAACCTCCCTGAGCCCTGCATTGTTTATCTGTCTGAAATTAACTGGAGACAATCTTATTTTCTTTAGCAGTGGGGCTCTGAGGCTTTTTTGTTGTGGGAGGTGAAAACTGTGATAAGCCCTTTGAGGTTGGGGGAAGAGCCCCCACCTCCTACCCGACAAGAGGTCTGCTTGAAGACCTGGAGATGGCTGTCTTGGGCTGCCCACCAGCTTTCACTGGGTGACTGGAGCGAGCAGGTTGAGGAGGAGGGCTGGGTGCTTGGGATAATGGAAGGGATTCTTCCAGCTTGCAGGGGGGAAGGAAAAGGTGAAACCACTAAGAAGGGAAAGGGGCCAGCATGGCACAGCCCACCTGCTCAAACCAGACCCATCCCCTCCCACTACCTGCTCTTCTCCCACATTTGCCACCTTGGTGACCCACCGTCCCCGGTCAGCCAAGGGACATCAGGTCAGAGGCTCTAGCCATCTGGACTTAGAGGCCCCTCCTCAGAATCACATTTCTGGCTGCATAAAATAAAATACGTAGGATGACAGAGCACACCAGTTACATGGAAGTGTAGTTAGCAAAATACTCAAACAAGCGTGCGGTACAGGAATATATGCGCTTCTTCATTAACACACTAGATAACAAGATTCCGCAGAAGCTCTAGTACACATTACACTTTTGAATGAACACATCTCAAGATATCTACCACAACCGTAGTGTGAGAGCACAGATAGAGATTATTATTGGCGACTACCTGACAGGTGCTCCTCACTACTGCGTTTTGTTGCCTCCATTCATAGTTGAAGGACATACTGCATGTCAGTTACAAGTTAGAGAAATAAGGCTGGAATTTTCCCCCCACCCGGCTCGTGGACCCCCTGAATTCTGTGGACTCCACACTAGGAAGCTGCCCGGGGTTCTCTGTTTTCCAGGCCTACTCAGCTCTCCTGAGCAGTCTGCAACCCTGCTCACTTCACCTCCTAGCCGAACAGAGGGCGTGTGCGCCTGCATCCCATTCCCACTGCCCCTGCGCTGGGGCAGGGTGGGGCCGCGTCCTTTCTCACCTCCTGGCCAGTCTCCCTACCTCCACTCTTGCTCCACTCCGTTCATGCCACAGCCGGAGCCCTTATCCCCAAATGCACACCTGACCATATCCCCCTCTGCTCCGGATTCTTAATGGCTCCAAGGTAAAAGCTAAAGATCACTGAAAAGCACCAAGACCCTCGGCCAGGTCTCCGGCCTCATCTCTCAATTCTCCTGCTCTCTCTACTCTGCCTCCCCATCATTCTGAACAACTCGGAATTTCCAGAATATGCCACCCCACTAGGCCTTTACCCATGCTGTTCCCTCTATGTGGAATGCCTTCCCCAAGCTGTCCATCAGGGAAACTCCTACTTTTTTTCCAAGCCTCAGCTCAAAGGATGTCTTCCCCATACCCATACCCCAGCCCACCCATCCCCACCCACTCCCCGGGGCCAACGTGGGTGCCCCTCGGGCAGGCCTCTCACTACTAGAGGTCAACCCACCATTTTCTAATTGTTTGATGAGTCTATCTCTCACAAGATTGCAAACTTCAGGAGGGGGAAGACACAGCCGTTTTTCCTTTGACTTGCCCAAACCTACAATGCCTGGTCCTTTAGGCCTTCTTTGAATATTGGTTGAGTAAATGCACACAGGATGTAGGAATGGGGTGAGCAGGATGCAAAACGGACACTACGCTATGAGGCTCACTCTCTTTTTCTTTGCTTTCCTTTACTATGATGGTTAGATTTCCACATCCTGAGAATGCCAAGTCATGCATGTTTTGATCTGTGGAGCGTGCTGTAATCTCTTGAATTCAGCTCTCAATCTTTGAGGGATCCCTCTGTTATACACACACACTTCAGTTAGGGGGAGATTATTTCCCTTACCAAAAGGCTCATCGTTTCAGTTTCATTAAATAGAGGGTTCTTCCAATGCGTGAAGAATTGGATTAGATTTACAGAAATTCAATTTATGTTTGGCTTTTTAGGAACAGATGTCTTACACAGCCAAGCCACCACTCTATCTGTCAGGCCGCCTGAAGTTATGGTTTGTAGGCTCCTTTTACTCCCTCTGGCACACTCCCTGCTTAACCCCTCATGACCTGGATCTGTTGAAACAACTCTGGGCAGCTGGCCACCTAATCCAGTAGCCTTTTTTTTGGAGTCGTCTGTCTCCACCTCCCTGAGTCCTATCATGAGGCTGACCATCCCATTCTCCCCAAAGCCCTCAAAATCCCTGGCTCTGCCCACCCCACATAGTCCCTGAGCTTCCAGAGGTGTTTGCTCCCTCAGCTTCCACATGAATGTCTCAAAGGCAAAAAAGCTAAAGCAGATGAGTGATGTGCCTGCCACCCCAAACGGGCCCCCCTTTTATATCCCTATGAAGACACCATCATCCACTCATTCCAGTAAAGCACCTCTCTCTGCCTTGTCCCACAGATGCCGTCCATCACTGGGCCATATGGTGTTCAGCTCCTGACTACATCTCAAGCTAATTCACCTCTCTCTCCTGCATGTGAAACTTCACCGGAGGCTGCAACTGTCCCTTTCTGCTCATCACCAAAACCCCAGTACTTATTACTAGCACAGCACCTGGCACGTGATAGATAGTCAATAACCACTGAGCGAGTGAATAAGCAAGCAAATCCCATTTTCTGAACCGTACCACGGAGGCTGAGAGAAGGGAAGTGACTGGTGCAAGGTCACGGGCGGGGGGGTGGGGAGCAGGGGGGGAACAGACAGGCCTCAGCCCCAGGGCGGCTCCCGCCCCCACAGTCCGCTCCTCCGGACGACGCCCTCCGCCTTACCTGACAGCACCGTGAAGACAGCTGCGAAGGCATTGAGCTTGAGCCCGTCGATGACATTGCTGGAGTGAAAAAGCTCGAGACACATGAGGCTGAAGCCAACCACCAGCAGGAGGATATAGAGCACCTCGGAGACCACCGACAGCCACAGGACCCCTGCACGACAGGGGCAGAGCGGCCGTGAGGTGAGGGACGCAGCAGGGTGGCCCCGCCCCGTGTACCTTCCACCCCACGCCCATCGGTTGGCGGACCTAGTCCTCCTAGTAAGGACCGCAGTTGTAGGGTGCGTCCTGATGACACAGCTGATCACGACCACATCCTCTGCACCAGAACTGGCTCAGGAGCCCAAGCCCAAGTCAGGGGGAGCCCGGCGCTCTCGGGGTGATGCTTACTAGTGCAGGGGGCCCCTTCTGACCGGAGGGAGGAACCTCCGTCTTGCAGCTGGACGGAGTCTCTCTTTCTCTTCTCATCTGGTAGATGACTGCTCCCGGGAGCCATCTGATGGCCCGGAGGGCACCCGCCTTAGGATGAAGCGGACACTGTTGTTTCTGAGCAGAGGGACGGGAGGGTGACATCACCCGGCCAATCACCAGCCCCGAGGGCTTCCCTGAGGTTAAAGTGGTCAGGGCGGTGTTCTCTGTCACCTGCAGCTACGAGCACACACCTACATTTTCATCCGCCCTGTACCCGACTCCATTTTTTTCTAGAAACTACTACAGCTCCTGCCACAGCTTCAACCACGTGGCCGTCCTGGGAGCAGCCGTGTTCTAAAGAGGGCCTCCCTTCCTGGACATGGTTGATGGGTCGGGTGTGGTCACGTGACCTAGGATCGGCCAATCAGAGCCCTTCCCTGGCAGTCTGCACTTGGAAGCACAGATGTGAACCGGAAGACCAGGACCGATGAGAGCGTGAGATTTCTGACAGTGTGAGCGCCCGGTTCCAGCTGTTCCTGAAGGGGCACTGCACCTCTGTCCTTCCAGTGGTTTGGCTCCTCCAAATCTTTGTTTTCCTTGTGCTAGCACAGCTCCCTTTTCTCCCCAATTTTTCCAATTTGGGTTGCCATCATTTGCCACCTAGTTTAGGGGGCATCTTCTCTTTCTCCCACCCCACATTACCCCCCCTTCTTCTTACATGTCTCTCATTTGGAGAGTCCCTTCCCTTCTCTCGGTCTGTGTAGGTCAGTTGCAGCTGACACATCCTGGCTCCACGTTCAGGCACATGACTCCTATCTAGTCAATGAGAGCTTCAGGAGCCCCCTGACTCTAGTCATTGCTTCAGGAATGAACCTCTCTATGCCTGCGTTTCTTCACCTATAAAACAAGGATAATAATAACACCTATTTCATAGTGTTGTCATGCTGTGAGGATTCCATTAGACAGCAATGTGAAGAGCTTGTGCTTAGCGTGTAGTGACGGCTCAATTTGTGCCATATTACTGTTGTTGTATGGGAGGAACATGTCCCTACCGTGTCTCAGGAAATGGAGCCCAGGTGCGCTTGAGTGAGGTCAAGGCTAGAGACAGAGTCAAGAAAGAGAAATGCAATGTGGGAGGAGATAAGATTTCTGAGAAAAAGGATGGGCAGGAGAAAATGCAACACATCACATAACTTACCTTCCAAGACACACTAACCAGTGTTAGAGCAAGGCCCACACTTTAGAGAAGGGACTATGGACCCTTCTCTAAAGGGTCAGCCAGAGATGGACATGTGACCCACGTCAGTTCAATGAGAGTCAGGACTTTCACTGGAACTATTGGCAAAGAAAATTCCTTTCTTTTTACCAGGTTTCAGCCTAGGAGGGTGGAAAGATGGAACTGACTGAGCCACCCAGGGGCAAGGGCCTTCCTAAAAGCAGAGCCAGTGCCAAGGAAGGCAGAGCTGAGATGGGGGAGGATTGTGTCCTAGGACATTGTTTGAGCACCTGGATCCAGCCATGCCTGAAGCTCCCAGTCATTTGTTCTTTCAATCACATGAACCAGTTAAGTCCTTGTCTTTGCCTAAGCCAGTTTGAGGTGGAATTTCTATCCCTTACAACAAAGAGTCCTGATCTTTAGCTTTTCTGTTCTCCAAACCTGTCAAACATGTCCTTCCTACCTCTTTGCCTTTATAAGATTGTTCTTTCCACCGGGACCATCCTGGGGACATCCAATATGTACTATTTAGTGAATGAAGCAAACAAACAGAAAATTCTCAGTCCTTATCTGCTCCCTGACAAAGAATCCAGTTTCTGAAACACCCACTATCATTCCTAGCACAACGGGCTTTTAGAGCTGTGGAGAAATTCTTTTTTTCTTTTTCCTTTTTCCTTTTTTTTTTTTTTTTTTGGCTACAAAAATATCACATCTCCTGGGCAATCCCTTGGATTTCTGTAAGAGAATAATGTGCTCTTGGCAGCCTGGATGTTGTTAAAACACCCCCTGGCACGGCACACTCATAGCCTCTGAGGCCCTTCTCTGGCCCAAGGCCCACCAAGGCAGCAGGGAGGAAGGCAGGAGATGCGGGGTGAGCTGAGCCACACCAGGAGGGCGGCAGCTCCCACGGAGGCCTGGCCTCCCTCCCAGCAGCCTTCACCTCTTGCTGCTCTTGACCTGGTGGCATGTGGAGGCCGCTCCTCACCACTGTGCTGCTTACTGACTCAGTGCCTCCCCCAGAGAGCCCCTACTCCCCCAGGAGGGGTGCTCTTATCCCTGCCCACATGGGCCCCAGGCCAGGCCTCCACCCCTCCCGCTTCCCCTCTCCCCTCACAGCAGCATCTGGCTCTGCTCTTTCAGATGGGCTGAGAGGTGGGATGGGGCATCAGGGGCCGAGATGCTCAGAAAAGAAGTAAGTTAACTGTGGAGAAACAGACGCCAGTATCTCCGATGCCTGGTTAGGGTCACTTGGGCTTCTTATTCTCTCCAGATTTATTTCCCTGTCCTGCCTCCCCCAATTCCCTTACCACTCTCCCCTGGGCAGTTCCTCTGTACCTGACTTACACGTGAATTCTCATCTCAGCATCTACTTCTAGAGAATCTGACCTCAGACTCCAGCATTCACCTGTTAACCTCCTCACACCCGTACGAAGTAGTGAGGCAGCATCCACTTAACAGATGAGCAAACTTAGGTTCAGAGGGACTAAGCAACTAGTCTGCACAGCTACATCGTGGTACAGCCTGGGTTCAAACCCAGGCCTCTCTGACTCCAGGACCCGTCACAGCTCTAAGTTGGCAAGATGGAAGAGCCACTTTGAAATCATATCATTCTCCACCCTTGGGCTAGTCAGAGGGGCCTGTCTGGGTCGGAGGGCACAGGGTTCCCTGGCCATGGCTCTCATCTCCATGCTCTCTGGCATTCCAAACAATGCCTGAACCAGGATTCCTGCAAGAGGGTGGCCACCGAGTGGGATGGGAGAGGGGTGGACCTCAGGCCTCCGCAATCCCGAGGCCAGCTGGCCACCAGGTGTCGGGGGGAAGGAGGTCACAAGGAAGAGCAGACAGGTCCCGGGGATGCCAGAAGCCAGGCTGTGGAAGCTGCACTTGGCCCATGAGGCCAAGGCCAGTGGGGTCCTCAGGGTCTTAGCAGGGGAAGGACCCAAGTCAGGAGGCCTGCTCTGGAAGGACACCCGGGTGGCCTGCTGGAGGTCTCTGCTGCGCTCCGGGCGAGAGATGGTGGTGGCCTGCCATGGCAACGGTGGGGTGAGGACCAGCGTGGAACCTGGTAACTCCTGAGGCGTGGGCTCAGTGGACTCTGACCACGAATGTGGTGGCAAAGGAACAGGGAGGAGTCCAGAGTGAGGCCACGTGTCCAGCTTGGGCAACTGAGCAGATGGTGAATGTTCTTCACTGAGAAAGAGGTGATGCTAAGGCAGGAAGACAACGAGGTCCCACATCAGTTGTAGGACTTCCAACGGGCTGCCCAGGATGTAGCTGGAGCCCAGGCAGAGAGGTGCAGACATCGGCGAGACGTGGGCACTCACTAAACATCTACTCTGATTGTCAAAGAGATGGTAGCTGGAGGCACAAGGCTGGTTGACAGGCCCATGAAGAGTATGTGGAGCAAGAGAGCGAAGGGTGGGAGATGGATCCACGGGAACATCAGTACTCAGGAGGGAGGGTGGTGGGGAGAGGGCTGTGGAGGCAACTCCATGGGTGCCCCACCCGCCCCTCCCACAGCGCTTCCGCGCACACTGCCCCCCGCCGGCACACGGACCTCTCCCCCCCCAGTGCTTGGCCTTGGTCCCCAGAGCCCCCTCCCTACCTTCCCCCACCTTCACAGTAGGCTGGACTTGGGGGTGGTGACAACACCCTCCACCCCCAGCTGCAGTCCTCAGCCAATGCCTGATGCGAGCCACTAAAGTACCCCAAGTGGGTAACACTGGGGGGTGCCACCCACACATCTGTGTTTCACACCAGGGGAGAGGTGGTATTACCCGTGTCTCACCACAACACTAAATTGTCTGAATCAAAAAGTGAAAAAGCTACTCAGTTCTCTGTTATTTCTAAAATTCTTATCACCTCAATCAAAAGAGTCTCTCTCCGGTGCTAATGTGTCCTCAACACCTTTCTACCACTTGTTAATTGTTTAAAACCGTGAGAGGGCTCAGAATCTACAGCAGTTCCTAGGCAGACTTGAAAGGCATTTAGGTAATTTCCTTCTGGGCCGGTGATTCTCCATCAGCCCCATCCTCTCCCATCCTCCCCCCAGTCACTGCTCTCCGCCCTTCTCTGTGCCCCGGAGGCCTGACTCCTAGGACTGCACCCCCAGGCTGCCTGGCCCTCTGGATGAACAAGGAGGGGCACCAGCTAGAAATCGGAGGGTAGGAAGAGGAAGGTCAGTGTTTCTCTGCCCTGCTCCCTGTCTTGTGCCCCTTCTCTGGTGGAGGCTTCATTCTCTTCCTATGACCACAGCTCCCAAGGTTTGTGGGAGCCAACCAGTTGCAGCTCCTACACTGTCCTTACCCTTTCTCCTGCCCTCCCAAGGCAGATAATGGCTCCCCTCTCTTGCCAGTCTTCCGGGGCCTCAGATTCTCTTAGCCCTTCCCATGCCTTTTAAAGGACTCTGTCATTAAAGTGCCTTCATTTGAACCATTTGGGGGATTCTGATTTCTGCAGGGACCCTCCCTGAGACATTGTGGTTTTGGGCAAGGGATCCAATTAGAGCAGTGATCTGAGCCAGCGATCTCAGTGTGGGCCCCAACCCGCAGCCGCACGTGGGAAGATGTGATGCTAATTCTTGGGCCTCGAACCTGTCTGTGTTGTAATGAGCTCTCCAGGCGATGCTGACGAACCCTCAAACAAGAGCACCACTGATCAAAAGTTCCCTTTTTAATGTAGGTATAAGAAAGTGAGTCAACTTCAAGGGCGCCTGGGTGGCTCCATCAGTTAAGCATCGGACTCTTGATTTCTGCTCAGGTCATGGTCTTTGGGTTGTGAGATCGAGCCCCGGGTCAGGCTCCATGCTGGGCACGGAGTCTGCTTGAGATTCTCTCTCTCCCTCTCTCTCTGCCCCTCCCAAGCCCCTAAAAAGAAAAAAGTGAGTCAACTTCAGAAGAAGATTGAGTCAATGCTCCCACCCCCCCCCTTTAAAAAAAAAAAAAAAAGGTGAGTCAACTTCAGAAGAAGATTGAGTCAATGCTAGATGGTAGATGCTGGCGTCTGGCAAATACAGAGAAGGTGGAACCTGAATCATGAAACATCGGGAATCACCGTATAGGGGCCTGGCCCGCAATCAGAGCTCATCACGATTATTCGTGTTATGGATGCACGCAGGTGTGAATAAAGGAAGTCAGAAAGGACAGTGGGCTGGCAGCCTCCAGCCAGGATGACAGGGTCTCGCCTTGGTGATGCCCAGAAAGTCCCAGTGATCACAGAGATGATTGCTTCGAGTCTCTGAAACTTGGCACGAATGCCTCGATCTGCAGCCGAGAACTGGTGACCTCCCAGGGCAGAAGAGATGGAATGGCTTCTCATCAGGTACGGGGCCCGTGGGGTGACAGCTAATCCTGCCAGCTGCACTTTTTGCCTTTTCAAAACACAGCTTCGTAACACCAACTTTGACCATCCATTGATGGACTTGATGGGTTTCCGGCCCGGTCCCTCCCTTGCTAAGACAGTTTCCAGGGCCAGTTTGGCTGAGGGAGAGATCACGTGTGGGAACCGTGTCTTGGATGTACGACCTGGGCCGGGGGACTTAGCTCTCTGTCCCTTCAGTTTCCTCATTTGAAAAATGGGCATAATTGATTTGTCCTGAGCATTAAATGAGACAATATCTATAAATCACCGCACCCTGACACTTGGGAAGTATTCAAGAAAGCTAAGCATTACTATTACTTCCTAATAAGTATAATTATGAGCAATTAGAATAATTATAAGGGGCAGCGGGGGCGCGGGTATGAAGGAGCATGGAGCTGGGCCTGGTCCCCACGGTTGATGCCCGACTCTGCCAGGCACTAGCTGGGAGATGGGGCAGGCGACATGCTCCCACTGATCTTGTTTTCTCACTTGAAAACTGAGGATAGATATCAGACCCACTTTGCAGGCTGTGTGAGGACAAAGCGAGTTAATTGATGATCAGAGTGCTTAGGGCAGTGCCTGGCAAACAGCAGGTGTTACATAAGTACAAGCTGTTACTACTATGGGCGTTGTTGTTATTCCCATGGGACGTGGCCAAGGAGTGGGCAGCCTGGACAAGTGCCTCCCAGCCACTGGACAAATAAAACCCTTCTGGGGAGCAGAGGGGAACGAACGGTTGCAAAATCACGCAAAATCCCAAGGCATGGTGGCATTTTACTATAAAACATTTTTCCCCAAAACCCATCAGTTTAATATGTCAAATCAATAAGTCATGGCGCAGTGGCTGCTAGCTGTGGGCTCGGAGACACACCCCCTGAAACCCAGCATGTTAAATCATGTAAATGACTCGGGCCAGGACCTCTGGGGCTGGAAACGGCTTCAGGACAGCTGCTGTTTGTGCAATGTCAATACTGAAGCTCAGAGGCAGGGATGTGCAGGGGCTGGGAGGAGAAGGCCAGAGAGGCCTCAGGGACCTGCAGGGAGGGGCTCCGGGGGACACTGAGCCCCCAGCCCTCCATCTGCAGATGAGACGTTAGCCCAGAGAGGAGTTAAGATGCGTCCATGTCACAAAACCAGTTGAGGGTAGATTGGGGTGGAGATGGGGGGCTGTCCACCTCCCACGCTGCTTGATGTTGCAAGACTGGGGAGCAGGGTAATCCTCTGAGAGGTGCAGGGATTGAGGTTGGGGGGAGGGGTTAAAGGAGCTGCCCCGAAGAGGAGCTGCAGCGAGATGGGTGGATGGTGGCTACACCGCCTGTCAGCAACCCTGGGTTCCAGCCGACGCTGCGGGACCTCTGGAAGGCCCCTGCGCCACTGTGGGCCTCAGTTTCCCCTCCCAGGAAAACAAGTGGATTCTCAAACAAGCTGCCAACAGGCTGAATCCAGCTCACAGAAATGTCTTGTTTGGCCCACACAGTATTTTAAAAATATCTGAATTCATTATCAACATTTAAAAATAGGAGACTTCACATACTTCATCCAGGTTTCTGGATTCGTGTGCAAAACGAATGCAGTGGATGCACAGTATGAGACCCGCATCCCCACAGGATGATGATTGTGGGGCTGAGCTGGGGTTGCTCCCCTCAAACGGCACATACTTCTGGGTCAGCACAGACCCTCCGTGGTTCCCTTCACCCTTTCATGGCTCCCGTCTAGCTCTCGTTGAGTCTGTGAGTCTACAGCCCCTTACACAATGACAGCAAAAGCCAGTTCTCTCCCTAACATTCTACAGCGAAGTCGCGTTTTAAGACCCTGCATGGTCCTCACTGATATCTCCATGTAGGAGTAAAATACCCAGCAAACCCTCAGTCATCCAGCTTGCTCAGGGACAGGGGAGGTTTCAGCAAGTACCACGCCACCTCACCGATGAGGGTGTCAACTTTCAAAGAGTTAGATTAAAAGGAAAGACAATTCAGCTCTAAAAATATGCCCACATCGGAGCCAGAGCACGGATCTAAGAGCTACTCCCGAGAGTCCTCTTGCCCACCCCGGCCCTACACCGTTTGCTCGAAGGCCTGAGAAGGCAGGTGAATCGCCAGTGTCACGGCACCAGGAATCTTCCTTCGCTGAGTCAGACAGAACATTTCAGGCTTGGACTGGAGGTCATGGTGGTGATCCTCAGTGGCCACTCTTATAGGATGTGCAAGAACGTTGGGTAACAGAGGGCTTGGGAAGAGAATGCCATTCAAATGCCAACCAGTGTGATGTTCTGGAAACAAGGAGCCTCAGTAGGACTGTTTTCTGCATCACCATCTTTTCTGGAGCCCTCCTTCTCTAAAGCCTCGCTACTCAAAGCAGGTCCACACACCAGCAGCAGCTGCAGCCGCTGGGAGCCTGTGGGAAATGCAGATTCTCAGTCCCCACCCAGACCTACTGACTCAAAGTCTGCATTTTCACCAGATCCCCAGCTGATCCAGATGCACGTTCAAACGTGAGGAGCGCTGCTCTAGAGGATGAAGTTCAAATGCCCCGATGTGGCATTCGGTGCCCTTGACACGTGGGTCCTGAGCAGCCCTGCCCACCTCCAACCCTCAGCATGGCTGCTTGCTGAACATCCCATGCCCTCCTGAGCCTCAGGCTTGGCCCCAGCCCCCGAAGTGTTGTCCTCTCTGGGGTCATCTGCTTCTGAATAACATCCTGTGAAGATCTCCACATCCTTGTTTCCAGAACCTGCGAATACGTTACCTTACACAGCAGAGGGGACTTCGCAGATGTGATTATGATCTTGAGATGGAGACATTGTCCTGGATTATTTAGATGGGCCCCATGTAATCATGGGCATCCTTATAAGAGGGAGGCCAGAGGGCCAGAGTCAGGAACAGACGATGGGACAACAGAAGCAGAGGTTGGAGTGATATGGGGTTAGTCATGAGCCAAGGAATGCAAGCAGCCTCCAGAGGCTGGAAAAGGCAAGGAAACAGGTTCTCACCTGGAGCCTCCAGAAAGGAACACACTCTTGCCTTGTAATCGATTTTAGCCTCATAAGGCTCATTTTGGAATTCTGACCCCCAAAACTGTAAGATAATAAAGCCATGCCGTTTTAAGTCATTAGGTTTGTGCTTATTTTTTACAACAGCCATGAGAAACCAATATACCTTCTTTCTTCCTAGAAGGTCACCTCCTCCAAGAAGCCTCTCCTGAGCACCCCAGCCCCCGCTGTGGTCCCCAGAGCGACCTCAGCAAAGAAGGCAGTCTCTCCATCACATACAGGTAGATGCCTTGCTAAGGTGGAGAGAGTGTGCACTTGGGGACAGAAACGTCTGGATTTGACCTTGGATGTTTATCTAAACCTCGCTGGGCCTCAATGTCTTTCCATAAAATGGAATCAACGCTACCAACTTTCACATCCTCTGGACAAGTTAAATGAGATCATGGCTGCGAACACCCGCCCCACCCCACCCCCCCGCCCCCGGTCTGGCTCCTGGCACATCGTAGGTCCTCAGCAAATGTTGGTGTAGCAAGCTGACACTCCAGGCCCAGAAAAACAAGTCCTCCTCCTCCGAGCTCACAAGTGGACAAACCAGTTGATCACTGGAACGGAATCTGACAAGGCCTTTCTGCCCGCAGAGTTCCACAAGGCTCCAGTCCTCGTCAATTTAGAAATGACTCTAGCAGACATGCCCTTTAGAAACAGCTCTGTTGGAATCCGGGGACAGTCACTGAGCATTTGAGATGTGTCATGATGACCTTGGCCTTCAGCATCAGACTGCAATGACTTTCCTTCCTCTTTAGAGTCCAGAAGCTGGCCTTGGAAATAATCTCTGGCCCACAGAGGCTGGGGTCTGGGGAGGGGGCTGGTAGGGAGAGTGTAGTGGGAAAGGCTGAGAAGGCCGAGGTTAGGTTCTGGCCCCCAGCCCCACACTGGCCCCCCATTGTCTTGGACAAGTGCTCTCGCCTCTCTGGGCTTCCCCTTCTCCCCAGATGGGGCTGCTGTGCAGGCAAAGGAAATAGGAGAGGGGAGGTCAGAAGTTGCAAACTGGCCCAAAGACAAGTTTCTGAGATTTTTTTGTTGTTGTTCTGTTCTCTGGGTTTTACATTTCCTCTCTTTCTCTGTCTGTCGGCCTCTCTGTGTGTGCGACTCTTCCTTCCTCTCTTGGTATACGTGGTATTTTTAAAATTTCGAATTAGATGCCAACACTTAAAAATGAGAAAACCGCATGAAAATCTAGATTCTTGTGGAAGCCTGGCAGGCCAGGGCCATGCTGCCACATGAAGACATTGGCTAGAGCCAAGAGGTGGCTACTCCCACAGACGGGGTAGGTACTCTGCCTTTTGCCACACTCCCCACCCTTCCCTATAGTATCCTGCCGAGGAAACGGAGGACTACGGCCCAGGGAATCACCCCAGAGAGACCTTTACAATGGAGCTGGAAGGAAGTAATGAAAGGGAAAAAAGAAGCCAGGCAGTATGCAGTCAGGGGACAGAAATGGTCAGGGCTCAGGGAAGATGCCAGCCAGGGAAGGCAGTGCTTCCGAAGGGCCTCCCAGACACCTACTGGTTCCTGCTCCAGCTACCAGACGGGGAAGAGTCGTACCCTCAAGAACAACTCTGTGAGCATGAAGTGGGGCTGGTCACTGTGGAAGGGAGGAAAGAAGAGAAAGGCTTCCCAGCTGTGAGGTGGTGGTGTGCCCAGTGCTTAAGGCATGGCCCAGGAGCCAGACCACCCAGGCAAACCCCAGCTCTGCTACTGACTTGCTGTGTGGCCTCAGGCAAGTTACTTCACCTCTCTGAGCCTCAGTCTCCCCATCCACCTCTTGTGAGAATTAAAGAAGCATGTCAAGAGGCATAACCAAGGCTTAGCTCATGGTGGGGCCCAATGCATGCTACCTGTCCCCATTTACCAGATGAGAACAGGCTTGGAGGCTTGGAAAGCAGCAGAAAAACGTATCTGTCTCAAGCCTGACAAAGCCAGGCTCAGTGAGTGGTGGGGAGATACTGTCAACTAGATTATCTGGATTCAATATTTGCCCAGGACCCCAAGACTAACTGTGCTCTAGCCCTCTGCCCTTCACATCCCTGTGGCCCCCTTGCTGAATCCGGGGTCCCCTATGGCCCCGGTGGCATCTGACTTGCCCTCCCTGACCCTGACCTCTAGAGCAAGTGTCCCTTCTCCCTTAACTCACCTGAAAAAGGGCAGTCACTGCAGCAAACATACTTCCCAAACCCAGACCCTGTGTCAGATACTATGGGGGATGCAGAGGGGAGCAGGACCTGGATCTAGCCCTCTGGGAACCCCAAATTTAACCTCAGGGGTGAGACACACACTTGCTAATGACCAAGTTATAATACATCACCCAGGGAGTGCCAAGCACCGTGCTGGGCCCTTGCCAATAGAAACTCATCTCATCCCACAACACCTTATGACCTGAGTGCTATTATTACCTCCAAGTTATGGAGGGGAAACTGAGGCACAAAGCTGTTAATTACCCAGCCCAGGGTCACAGCTAGTAAGTGGCAAAGCTGGGATTCAGATTCAGCCCTGCTCCTCCTCCACAACAAAGTCCTACATTCCAGGGGAAGAAAGGGCACGTCCTTGTGCCCACCCCCCAACCCCGGGGAGCCTGGCTGGTTCCTTCCAACAAGCATTCGAGATAGGTGCTACATCTTACAGGTAAGGACATGGAGGCACAGAGGAGGAAAGTAATTTGCCCCAGGTCCCACGCACTGGCGAGGGGACTCAGGAGTGGCATCCAACTCTGCCTGAGTGCCCCCTCCCCCGCCTCCAGCTCTCTGCAGGGCTTCTGCACCTTTCCTGGGCCACATACCTCTATGACATCTGATGAAACCTAAGGACTCTTTCTCTGAAAAATGTTTTTAAATGCATAAAACAAACATACATAGAATTGCAAAGGAAGCTAATTATATTGAAATGGAGTTATCAAGACATTTTTTAAAAAGTCAAATGTATAATATTAACCTACATGCTTCTTTATTAATGCACGACATAACAAGTTCTAATAACTCCCATGGCTTCAAAGCAGCGAGGAGAGACGTGGTATTTTCAAGATCTGTACAAACCCTGTAACGTGTCATGAAAACTCTGATTCTGATTGATGACAAAGTCCCAGGTAGGGCTAGGAGGGAAATGCTGACTGCCAATTAGAGGCTATGAGAGTAGAGATGTAATATTTTGCCACCCAAACTCTTGGATCCCCTGAGTTCTGTCTGCTGACCCCCTTGGTAATTTCCAGGTTAAGAATCTGCCTGGAGCAGCGGTTCTCAAATTTGCAAGTGCTTGTGAAAATGCACGTTCCCAGGCTGCCCCCAGGGAAGCCGATGCCACAGATGCGAGCAGAGGCTGGGATCCACTTTTTGAACAAGTGTCCCTGGTCGTTCTCAGAATGTGGGCCACATTCTGAGACAGAGGGATCTTTTAAAAATGTAAATGTCATTAATATATCTTGAAATCGGGAACTGTGATACCTCCGGCTTTGTTCTTCTTTCTCGAGATGGCTTTGGCTATTCAGAGTCTTTTGTGGTTCCATACAAATTTTAGGGCTGTTTGTTCTAGTTCTGTGAAAAATGCTGGTGGTATTTTGATAGGGATTGCATGAAATCTGTAGACTGCTCTGGGTAGTAGAGACCTTTTAACAGTATTGGTTCTTCTGATCCACGAGCGTGGAAGATCTTTGCATTTGTTTGTGTCGTCTTTGATCTCTTTCATCAGTGTTTTAAAGTTTTCAGAGTACACCTTTCACCTTTTCAGTGAAGTTTATTCTTAGGTATTTTATTCTTTTTTTTTTATTTTATTCTTTTCAGTGCAATTGTAAATGGGAGTGTTTCCTTCATTTCTCTTTTTGCTATTCCATTATTAATGTATACAAATGCAACAGATTTCTGTATATTGATTTTGTATTCTGCAACTTTACTGAATCTATCAAGTCTAGTAGTTTTTTGGTGGAGTCTCTGTAGTTTCCTAGATATAGGATCACGCCATCTGCAAATAGTGAAAGTTTTACTTCTTCCTTACCAATTAGGATGTCTTTTATTTCTTTTTCTTGTCTGATTGCTGTGGCTAGGACTTCAATACTATGTTGAATAAGTCTCTCCCTTGCTATAACCTTCTGGAGATTTCCCACTGCACTTGAAATAAACCCCAACTCCCCACCTGGCTTTCAAGGTCCCACCAGGTTGTCAAACCACTGCACACCCTTGGATGGCCCCTTACCCACCACACTCCAGCTACCTCAGGGCCTTTGCACTTGCTGTGCCCTCTGTCCAGAATGCTCATCCCCCAACATTGCTTGATTGACTGCTTCCCAGCTCAATGTCACTGGCCACTCCATCTAAAGTAGCTACCACTCCCAACACACACATCACTTTCTACCCTTTACCCTGTTTTATTTTTCATTATTTGAAATGGTGTTATCTGTTAGTATACTTATGTCTGGCCTGCTCCCCCTCCATAATGAGAGCCCCACCTGGGCAGAGATTTTGTCTGGCATGTTCAGCACTGTCTTTGAGAACAGTGTCTGGCATGGCACAGGAGGTGCTCAGTAAATATTTGTTAAATGAGCAAATGAAGAAATGACACAAGCAAAGAGGGAGAAGAGGCAGCCAGACTCCTTCAGCAGCAAAGCTAAGAGAAGCGAGTAATCCAAGAAGGAGGACCCGCTGCTGTGAATGCCACCCGAAGGTCACAGGGAATGAGGAGGGAGATGAGAAAAGGCCACGGGCTTTGGCAACCCAGGCCCTGCTGTGTGAAGAGAGGGAGGCAGATTCCTTCAGAGGCCGATGCCAAGGGGAATGGGACTTTGGGGCCTGGGATAGGAGTGGGTGATGAGGCTGGCAGTGTAGACCCCATGGACTTTGGTGATGGGAACCGGCAGGCCCGGGGAGGTTTGCGCAGAGGAGGGAGACGGGGAGGGCAGCCAATCTGGGCGTTGGTCATCTGTCTTTATTCGGTGATTCATTAATTCAATTTCAGTGGAGAGGGACACGGTGGGGACAAGAGCAGGGCTCTGGAGCCAGACAGAGTGGGTTCAAGTCTCACTTCCTTCACTTACCAGCTCTGTGATCTGGGGCAAGTTATGTAAATCTTGCTGGGCCTCAGTTTCCTCATCAGTAAGACGGAATG
Organism: Eumetopias jubatus; assembly: GCF_037043125.1. Classification (NCBI taxonomy): domain Eukaryota; kingdom Metazoa; phylum Chordata; class Mammalia; order Carnivora; family Otariidae; genus Eumetopias; species Eumetopias jubatus. Next base: position 92,967,172 of record NW_028274818.1, read on the forward strand.
CCAACAACACCCACATCAAGGGTTACAGTGTGGACTCAGTGGCCTATGTGGACACAGGGTCTTACTGTGGCTCGGTGCTGGCTCTGCACCAGACCCGGAATGCCACCGTGAAAGGCCGCTGTCAGGAGCCAGCCTGGGCCAGGCTGGGGGGTCTCAGGAGTTTCTGAAGAGGGTCCAGGGCAGGCAAAGTATACCAAGAGCAGGAGTTAGGAACACGAGCATGGCTGGACCACAGAGGCCAAGTGTGAAGGCCAGAACGGGGCCGAAGAGGCCACTTTATCCCGAGGATGGTGGGAGCTGGGGGAAGCCTCCTGCAGGTGGGTGCTCAGATCTGGGTGTCCACATGTTCATGCTGGCTGTCACCCAGATAGAGCAGGGCGGAGCAAGACTGGAGTCCACAGTGACCTTCAGGGAGACCACAGTGGGATCCCTGAAGACAATGGTAGAATCTGTGGCCAAGGTAGCAGCAGAGGGTTCAGGCCTGAGGACCCCAAGTCACACGAGTCTGACATGTGTCCCATGAAGACAAGTACCTAAGGTGACCCAAACTCCTACCTGACTCCATCAACACTTTTTCCTGCCACTCCATCACACCGATGGTCACAGATGGAACCTACGCACAGTGCAAGGTGGGGAGGGGACTTGAGCTGCTGAGATTCCCTCCCAGGGGCTGTGGAGGGACAGCGGCCTCAAAGTTGGAATGAGCCCCCGGGGGACCAGTTCTTGCAGAGCAGGTCAAGAGTCTGACTGCAGCTCAGTAGACAGACTGCAGCATCCATACCCCTCCCCACGCTCCCATATTTGGAAGTCCTGACCTCAGGAAGGCCCCAGCCAAGACAGAAACCCCCTGTGGTCCTCCATGAAGCCACTCTGAGGGTCCGTGCCAGCTGGCTCAGCATTCACTCACCTGTTGGGATCAGCGGCCACCTGTGCAATGGCCTTCAACTCCCCCACCCCTCCTGACCTCATCTCCTGCCCTCCTGCCCCTTGCTCACTTCCTTCTAGTCATATTGGCCTCCTTGCTCCTCTGCCTCAGGACCTTTGCACTTGTCATTCCCCCTGCCTAAAACACTCTTCCCCTGGATCTCCCTCCCCTCCTCTAAGTTTTGCTCAAATGTCATTTCTTAGGGATGTCTTCCTTGATCCCACTATGTCAAATTGCCAACACCCCTCCCAGCATTCCCTAGTCTCCTTCCCTTTTTATTTTTTTTCCCTAGCATGTATCACCATTCAGCAGCCAAAAAGATCTTTCTAGAATGCAAATCAAATCTACTTCCTGTAAGCCCTTCAATACTCCAGTGGTTTCCCATCACACTCAAGTTCCTCCCAGCATCCTAGGCGATCTGCCCCCCACCCACCTGTCCAGTCTTTTCCATCCACAAACATACAAAACTCATTCCTACCTCAGGGCCTTTACACATGCTTTTTCCACCTTTGCAAGGAACATGGGTATGAGGAATCTCTTACCTTCCTCCCCTAAATAAAGTCACCGTCCCGATAATAAATGGGAACTGACACTCTGCTTCCATGACAGGAAGATGACAAGACCTGGGGGCAGCTGCAGCCATTTCTGGGATAAACCTGGGTTCCTAGAGAAACCTGCTTCCTGGATAAAGGAAGAGGCTGCAGCTTGGCTCTAGCCAACTGGTGGGAGTACACGCCCAGGGTTGCTGGATCTTCCAACTTTTCAGAAGAAGCCAGAAATCCTGACTTTTATGTGAAATCTCTGCATTTTGAAAACATCAGCAATGCATTCTAATGTTTTCAAACATCATGTGAGTCAGCTAAACCAGCTGAGCAGTGGCAGGGCCCTAGGATGCCAGTTCCCAACCCTCCCCAGAACTCAGACACCCAGTCATAACTGAATTCACCACACTTCATTTTTCAGATGGTAAAAATTTGTCCCAGAGAGGGCACAAGAATCGAACAAGCTCACATAGCTCTGCAAGACAGTGGACTCCGCCCCAGGACTTCTGATTCTTAACCACAGACACATAACTCCTACTGTACACCAGGCTAGACCCCACAGATTGGAAAATACTATGCAAGTCCATGTCAGCATCTTCAAGGCATGGACAGCATAAGGAGAAAAAAATGTCTGTGGGCAGAAATCTTTTAGGGCTTATCCGTGAGGGTGCATGAAGGGCTATTCTAGCACAAAGGATGGGCTTCTTCGATCTGAGCTTCTTCGATATTCCTCTTGGCAGGAGGGAAACAAATGCATGATTCTTCCCTGAGTCTCCCTTGCACTCAGAATCTCGACTTTATTATACTGGAGCCAGACAACGGCTTATCTCTTGCCACTCCCCTCCCCCCACCACCTTAGCCAAAAGGATCCTGGTTTTATCACTCCAGCAGAAGAGGCTAAAAATACCTAGATTCACCAACTTCAGGGGTGTATTCTGTCATCTGGGAGGCACCCACAAAGCTTTTGCCAATATAAATGGCATTTCCTTTGATATTTTTAAAGATCAGAGAATCCAGGAGAATATGCAAGCTGGATAGGCCTTTGAGATCAGAGCTCCCAAATGCCTGGGGTTTCAGGTTAAGGAAGAAAAAAAAAAAAAACAACTTTCTTAAGGAGGCCCAGGAGGTTAGGTTTCCAGATAATTCACAAAAGAAGAAACGAACGTAGTTAAAATCATATGGAAAAATAGATTCAGCCTCATTAGGAATAACATTTAGATTAAAACATTCTTGAGACAGCACTTCAAACTGGGAATACTGAGCAAAGATTTTTCAGCTAAGAGTTTCTGGTAGAAGGTGATGAAGGGAAGGTGGGTTTGCCCTGCAGGAACATTTACTTCTCCCTCAACAGCCATGCCATCGCCCTGTTTCCCAGGCCCCCATGCAGGTAGGAAGGACAGGGTGACTTGTCCTCACCACGCAGCTCTAAGCAGAGATATGCGTCACTTTTGAGAAAATGCACAGGAAAAGCTGGTGTGTGACCTCTCCGGCTCCCCACCCCCCTCCCCGCCTGTGTTGAGATATTGGTGTGTCCGTCAGCCTGTGGCCCTGAGGAGAGGGCTTCAGCCAAGTTTGCTTCAGCCTCTGCACCTAGTTGTTCCTTCTGGAAGGTTCTTTCCTCTTATCCTCACATGCCTGGCTCTTTTTCTCCATTCGGGTCTCAACTAAAATGTCACCTCCTCAGACAGGACCCAGAGAGGCCCCAATCTATCCACCAATTCAACCTTCCTCTCCCCAGACCCTCCCCCACCCCCGCTCTGCCATCTTGTCTTTTTAGCAGCTTCCTCACTTTGAAATGACCATATCCTTGGCTCAGTCTCCTCATCTGTGAAATGGGCTAGTGGACAACAGTTCCTAAGGGCCCTTCCCTCCTCGACATGACTCCTGGGAGCCTGGTAGGTATGGATACCCCGGCTCCGCCACCACTCCCTTCTCTGGTGCCCTGGACCAGCCCAGTATCGCTTTTGGGAAGAGAACTGACTTTTTCTTGCAGGGACCACTGTGCCTCGGTTCTCAGCCCTTGTACTGGGGCGGGGCAGACCACCCCTTCCCAGTTCCAGCTGGGCTGTGACCCAGGCCACAGTGACTGGTTCAGGGATGGGCAGGGGATGCAAGCTGGGCCAATCAGAGCCAGTCCCGGGCCTTTGCTGAAACATCTGGGAAGTAGGTGTTCCCTTGCCATTACTGGTTGCTCAGTGGGGAGGATGGACACCTGGAGCTGTCGGGGGCATCTGGAGGCGACTAGGTAACCCCCCCAAGAATGAGGCAGGCACAGGAAGGCCCAGCTGAGAGTCAGAAGCTGCCCGCTGAGGGCACTGGATCCAGCTGCATGGGACCGAGCTCCACCCCGGACCACTGACTTACTGGAGCCAGCAAATTCCTCATTTGGCTCAGGCCTGTTGGAATGAGTTTTCTGTTTCTGCAGCCAAAACAGCCTCTAGCGTCCACTGTCCCTGCAAGGCTGGCTGTCACAGCCCCCGGAATGTTTGCTTATGGTTAGTGTCTCCCCGGGGCTCTAAGCTCCCTGGGCAGGGCCTCCCACCTCTCTGCCCCTCCACTGCCCCCCACAGCCTGGTCAAGTGACCAGAGGGGACAGAAACTCCCAGCTCCGGGTCCTTAACTGGAGAGGGTTTCTATCAGTCCTGGGAGCCTCAGACTCTGTGATCTGAGCAATTAACCTTTCTGCAGAGGCCAAGGCCAATTATATCCGGGGGCCATTTGTGACATCTGCATGGCAGACCGAGAGCCTTAGCCTGACTCCTTGGTTTTTATAGGACAAAAGTGGCATAATCAATCTCTTCTATCCCCACCCCTGTTGCCCTGGTCCGGGCCCGTGTCCTTTCCTGTGCTCGGAACTATCTCCTACCTCCTCCCCACTTCCCGCTGGCCCCTCCATTCTCCCCAGTCGTCCCCAGGTCACTGGGGTCACGATAGTGACCTCTGCTACCTCATCTGCAGCGTGACCCCTCCGCAGCACTTCAGCCCCCCTCAACGCCCTGTGTGGCAGGTTGCAGACATGGCCCTGATTCTTCACCCCCCCTTGTGTCTGTACCCTCTGCCACTCCCCTCCCCCCACCACCTTAGCCAAAAGGATTCTGGTTTTATGGACTTGGACTTGGGGGCTCAGCCATGTGACTTGCCGTGGCCAGTGGGGTGTTAGTGGATGAGACACAGGTGCATGACACACCTGGGCGTGGCCCCGAGCTTGTACTTCTTTTATCACCACGAGGTCATGCCCGGGCGAGCCCGCTGGAAGATGGGGGACCCAGAGAGCAGGGCTGAGTCCTAATCACCCCAGCTGAGGCCAGCCTCAGTCAACAACACTCAGCCGGTGCCTAGACACCTAAGCGACCCAGCCAGGATCAGCAGGACACCTAGCCAACCTCCCCAGGAGCTTGAGCTGCCCCTGCCCGTCCCCATATACCCGCACGGGACGTGGCTCATAGGCAACGTTCCTGGGGCAAGAGATAAAGGACTCCTCTTCCAATCCCCCCCCCCCCGGACACCTCGCACCAGTGTTCTCCCATCTGCCTGGCAGGCCCGCCCCATCCCCATTCGGGTGTGCCTAGCCAACTCCTATGCATCCTTCAATACCCAGCTTAAGTGTCTCATCCAAGGCAGGCCGGCAGCAATGCCCCTTGCCATGCCACCCCAGTGGTCAGTGGCTCACTTCCTTGTGCCTGTGCAACACAGGCTGGAGTCAGAGAGGGTGGGTCAAGTCCTGGCACCGTCACCACAGTTCTGGGGGCTTCGGTCCATCACCTCACCGTGCTAAACCTCAGCCTCCTTGCCTGAAAACCGGGATGACTGCAGCTGCTCTTGCTTCACAGAGTAACCCGTGGGATGTGCTGAGCCCATACGTCTGTTTTTGCTGCTGCCACAATGCCATAATCTGCCTCCCTCATGAGACCCACACCCGGTTCACCGCCACCTACCTGCAGCCCTGCCCGGAAAGGGCAGGTCTAATGGAATGATGGAGAAGGTCACCCAGCACCCACCATGACCCCGCCCTGCCCCCTGCTCTGGATAAGCCGGCACTGCCGGGTGTCTGAAGAGGGCATGAGCAGTCCCATTCGTTGCTAGGAAAACCCAGGTTCAGGGAAGCAATGTAACTTGCCCATGATCACAGAGAGCAATTAAGTGACATACACCCTTGCTCGCCCGCCACTCCTGGTCTGGTCCACATTTGGGACAAAGATAAATGCTGTGACATCCAAGAAAATGATTTCTCTTCAGGAGAAATAATAACAGCAACAGTAATATAGCTAGTAGTCTAAAGATGTGTTAGTGTTAATAAAAATATAATTAATATTATTATTAGCATTTACTATCTTACTGGTGCTGTTCTAATCAATTGACCTATTTCAACCGATTCAATCCTCACAAAAACCTCTATGAGGAATGTACAATGAATATCCCCATTTTATAGTCAAAGAAACTGAGGCACAGAAGGTCCATTGATTGTTCAAGGTCACACAGCTGCTAAATATCAGAGCTGGGATCGGAAGAGGCTCCCTGGTGCTGCAGAGCCTTCTAGACCCTGAGGCAGAAGCGATCTTGCGGAGGACAGGACCCAAGCTGTTGAGACCGCATCCCACCATCACTTCAGCCTGGGACTAGTGTCCTGTTCTGGGCTCAGCCTGGCCGCCCCCGCACCACCTCCAGGCCCAACCCCACCCCTGCCTGAGCCCCATCATCGTGAGATCTGGCATTACATGAACTCCGTACTTAATGATCCCCAGTCTTCCCATGAGAGATGCCCAGACACATACAGTACAGGTCCACACACCTTGTCAACCTGCTCTCCCCAGTGGGAGCCTGCCTCTGTCTCCCCAAACACTCCAGTTGTTCCCTGCCCCTACATACAGCCACGTCCCCCCTGCAGCTGCCAGACGCTGATACCTGCATCAGCCTGATAGGACGCTTGGAGCTTCCTGGCAACCCAAATCAAGAATGCCTCTTGCGTAGCCAGCACAGTCTGGCCCTTCTCCTGTCTAGCCCCATCTCCTCTTACTCCCTCCCCCATCCGCTTTAATCCAGGCATACGGGTCTTTTTGCTGCTTGGCTATTCTGGGAACATACGGGGCATGCTCCTGCCTCCGAGCCTTTGCAACTGCTGATCCTGCTGCTTAGAACATTCTTCCCCCAGACACCCTCACAGCTCGTTCCTCCACTGCCTTCAGATCTTTGCTCAAATGTCACCTTCTCCGTGAGGTCTGTTCTGGCCACCCCATCTGACATGCAAACACCCACCTACGGCCCCTTTCCCCCTTCACTTTTCTCCACACTTGACCACTACCTAATAACACTTTGTAATTGACCACTCATTTTTTTGGATGTTTCTTTCACTCTTCAAGGGTGTAAGCTCCATGAAGACAGTGATTTCTGTTCCTTTTATGTACCACTGTCCCCTACCATCTTGACCCCTGCTGAGAACATGGGAGGCATTCAATATTTGTCAAATAAACAAATGATTAGCTTGTCAGCTTTGATTTCAAGCTGTAAGACCAACTACCTGTTGTGTGTGTGTGGTGGGGGTCAGCCTGGGGCTTGGTCAGCTCCCACAAATCCTATGAGGGTCTGATTGCCATTGTCCTTGCACCCAAGCTCCCAGCATGCCCGCGGTCCAGGTCCACTCAAGGTGAGACAACTGGCATTAAGCCTAAAGGTCTGGTTGTCACATCTTCCAACCTCACAAGGGTTTGGGAGGTAAGGTAGTATACTCAATAATAATATCAAGATGAAAGATCATTAGAGTGTGAAGATAGCAAGTGTTGGTGAGACTATGGAACAACGGGAACTCTCATCCCATGGTGGAGGGAGTATGGGTCGATACACCCACCTTGGAGAACAATGGCTTTACCTAGTACATCTGAAGATGTTCAGATCCTATAACCCAACAATCCTGATATCATTTGTGCACATCAAAGAAATTCTTGCACCATAATATGGATTCAAGAGTGTTCAGAACACAGTTTGAAATGGAAACAACAAAATGACCATCAACAGTACAATGGCTAAATAAATTATGATATATTCACACGGTGGAATACTACGCAGAACTGCAAAGAAATGGATTATGTCTACACACGTCAACATGGATGAAAAGAACAAAACGTCAATAAGTTATAGAATAATACATATACCATGATCAATTGATCTGAAAAGTTCAAAAATAAGCAAAACTATACAATGTATTGAGAGATACAAACTTGTGGTAAAACTCGTTCCCTTTGAAGGAAGGGTCTGGGGTCTGGGGTTGGGGGACCCAGGGCTTCAAAGCTAATAGCAATGCTGCTTAAATTGGGGATCAGTACATGGATGTTCACTGCATTTTTATTATTGGTACTTTGAATTTATTTTTATAAATATTGCTTTTTCTATATTCAAATACTGGAATGTATCTGTTATAATATTTAATAAAGTTATTTTTTAAAGGAAAACAGTAATTAAGTTAGGCTAGAGTAGGGATTGGCAAACTACGACCCATGGGCCAAATCTGGCCCACCTCTTATTTCTTTTAAATAAAGTTTTATTGAAACACAGCCACAATTCATTTGTTTATGAATTGTCTATGGCTGCTTTCATGCAGGCCAGTGCAGAGTTGAGGAATTGCAACAGAAGCCATATGGCCTACAAAGTCAATATTTACTATCATATATTTGCTATCTGGCCCTTTTCATAAAAAGTTTGCCAAACCCTAGGCTAGAACAATGAACCAAATGCACAGACTGAACTTATTTATTAAAAAAAAAAAAACTTTTTTTTACTGATTTTTAAAATGTCAAAGTAATGCATGCTCATTGTGAAGAATTCAAAAAATATAGAAACATGAGAAAATAACAATTTTCCATATAAAGTCATCACCCAGCAATAACCACTGGTAAAATTTAGGGATATTTCCCTCCAGTTTTTTTTTCCCCATGCATCTGTACCTTTACCCCCCCCCCTTCCATAATCAGGAGCACACTGATTATGTGATTCTGTACCCTGCTGTGTTCACTTAATATCATCCCAGGAGCATCTTTCTGTGTGGCTTAATTACATTCAATTTTTGCTATTATAAGTAATGATGTGATTAGTATCCTTGTACACACATTTTTGTTGACAATATGAAATATTATATAGTCATCCAAAATGAATTCTTCAAGGAATTTTAATGACATAGAGACTATTAAGAGTTGCATTATTTATACCACCAAAAAAGACTGGAAACAATATAAATTGCCTGGCACTAGGAGAATCATTAGGTGAACTTGGTACATCATTGGATGCGATATTCTGTAGCTCGGAAGTGTGATGGTCACCAAAAATGGGAAAATGGCTGTCTTTCTGAGTCTTGATTTCCTTATCTGATTTTTTTTAAAGCATCTGACACAAATGAGCCTGGCAGTAGGTTGTACCTCTGTGTCAGAGCTATTATTATTTAAAATAATAATATATACCTGGGAGGGGGGGAGCATACAACCAGGCTGATTGGTCAGTCCTGCATCCTATCAGCTGCTCAATATTTTGAAGATTGCCCCTGGCTACACTCGCACTTAAGGAAAAATAACAACTGTCTGGAAGGAGTCCAGCAAAGTGGCAGGTGGCCCTCCTCCGGCTCAACTGAGCAGCCCTGTGATTACTGCTCCCGTGTCATTGGCGTGGCAATCAAAGGGCTGTGATCTCAAATGCGCTTTGAGGAGAACCTACCTGCAAGCAAATCAATCTGCAAATGGCTCCTGATTGCACACGTAACTAAGCCACTCCTACATAGGTGCTGATTGGAGCTAGGGCCAGCTCAAGCTTGAGTGATGGGGCAACCACTGGTGGGGACAGAGAAGCATTTCTTTCCCAGGGGAGGTGTGTGTGCATGCACACACATGCATGCACACTCGTGCACACATGCACACACACGAACACAATTGGTTTCAAAAAAAATAGGAAGTAGGGACAGAGGGGCAGGGCGGGGTCTGAGCACGTGGCACGCTGCCAAGGAAGCCTGGTGATTTAGGGGGCATTTGCCAGCCTTCTATTTCAGATATGAAAGAAATATTTGAAAGCAAAGGAATCCATGAACAGCAGAAGGCCTTGTGAGGCCATAAATAGAGATTGGGCATCCAGGACAGGGTAGTGAGCAAATGACAGTGGAGAGTCACCCTGGCTTCCCGGGCTCACGGGCCCAAGCAGTCCTCATTTATTCTACCAACGTTGATTGAGCACCATGCCGGGCACTGTTTGAGGTGCCGGGACATCGCTGTGCATGAAACCTGAGTCTGCTCCCTTGGGGAGACTGAAAATTAACGAGCTAAGAAGTAAATGAGATTTTTACAGATAGTGACGGGCAGAGCAGAGTGGCTGAGTGAGGGAACAGAATGGACAAAGGCACAGAGGAGGGCTCGAAGGAGACTTTGTTGGAAGCAATTTAAAAGTCCAATTAACCTAGAGCACAGGATGCCTTCATCTGAGGCCAGGGTAAAAACGCGGAGCCAGACTGCGGGAAATCTGGGGTGCTGGGTGAAAATCCGAACATTCCTCCCAAGGCAGTGGAGAATTATTCCCATTTGAAGAAATGAGTAGTAAACCATCTGTTTGTTGCATACTGGAAATAAAATTTATACCAGTCATCTTTTAGTTGTAAGGGGCAGAAAATACAACCCAAATAGGCTTAAACAGAATAATTTTATCAGCTGAAAGGTATAAAGGCAGGTCCAGCTCCAGGTGCAGCTGGACTCAGGGCTCGGTCCTCTATCTCTTGGCTCCACCTTCCACTCTGTGGCTTAGGTCCCAGACTCCATGCAGCAGCAAGAAAGCTGCTGACAGCCCCAGGCCAGTGGTGTGCTGGCAAGCTGGTTCCTGGGGGGGGGGCGGGGTGGAGAAGAGAAAAACCCCTGATTTGTAGCAAATGATTCCACCATGGCTGATTTGGAGCTCCCAATGTGACGTCACTGAATGTGAAATTGAGGAGACATGTGTAGGATTGGCTCTTGAGGCTATAGGAAACAGCCTCGGAACACCTGCGCCTATCTCCCACCACCTTCAAATCCACAGGGTGCAATCTCCTTCTAGGGGTTGCAGCAAACATTTCACTATCTCCCATAACCTCTGTACAGTCTTGGATCCATTGCTCTACCTGCTGCCATGGCTAGAGGACTATCATGGTGCAGGCCTGGGTCTCATGCTCTGTCCTCAGCCCCAAAGCACATGGCTTGAGGATAGGAAGGGACTGGTGCCCAAGAAAAAAACCTGGATATGGTCACCAGAAGAACGGAGGCTGGGAGGGAAACATGACAGATTATTAGGATCAGTGAGAAAATGGCCATAAAAACTCTTTGTAAAGTGGGAAGCCCTGCATAAGTTTCCTAATTTGCTGGATGCTTTTATCCCTGGCTGGTGGTCCAAGCTGATACCTCTGACATAAAGACCCATAAAATGCTATGTCTCCCAGGAGCATGCAGTTTTGAGATGGACGATTCACTGCTTCCTTTTCTTTGCCCATGGCAGACATTACTAATCGATGATGGCACTCTCCCACAGATCTTGGGCAATGCCCACAATCCTTTTCCTCACAGTTGTCCAGGTAGGCACTGCCCAGTGAACAGAAAGGGATGAAAGATGAAATCTCTCTGTTATCCTTGAACTAGTCCAATTTCATCATGAACCAGAACAGAAACAGGCCCAGAGAGGGGTGCAACTAGTCCATTTCACTGAGCAAGTTATCAGCAGAGCTTGAGGAGGCCCCACGCCTTCCAACTTTAAGCCTGGTAATATCCAAGATGCCTCATATAGAGGGAGGAGTTGGAAGCAAAGAAAGTTCGAGGGTGTGGGGATGCCCAAAGTGGTGATGGCTTCCCACTGCTGTTCGAATAAACTGCAAATTCCAACTACGACCTGTGGAGCTTTCCATAATCTGGCCACTGCCTTCCTATTTGACTTCATCTCCTACCACTCTCCCCTCACCCTCCATGCCATTCTGTCTTTCTGTTCCTCAAAAGATGCCAAGTTCAGTCTCACCTCGGGGCCTTTGCAGGATCTCCCGCAGGGGCCACAAAGACATTCACCAGCAGCTCCAGGCTAACACCCCTCCAGCTGAGCCTGCAAGCCCAATAGGAGAGCCCCACTTTCTCAGTAAGTACAGCAAAACCCCAGAGCTGAGTCTCATGAGCCTGCTAGAACCCAGTGTCCACCATGGTAGCCAAAAAGATGGAAAGCTCTGAGCGGCCAAGCCTGGACCCCATGTCCACCCCTGGAGAGTAGGGTCAGCCTCTTCCTGACCACACAGACTGAGAGTGATGGAGAATTTAGAGAGCAGTGGCAAAGGCAGGGGGGGAACAGACTCCACACTCCATTCTGATAATGTAGAGTCCATATCATTTGGTTTTCACCCCGAAGGAGGAAAACAAGAGACAAGATGTTTAGATGATTATTTATTCCCTAGGACCAAGAACAAAGGGTACAGAGGTGAATGGATTCATCCCATCTCTCCCAGTGAAGGTCCTTCTGACCCCACACCAAATGGCATTTCAGAGGGAGCTGAATTGGGGAAATACTGAGGAATCTTGCCTGAGGGGAAGAAACCTCCTATGACATGGTCATAATATCCTCCTTTGAGGCATACTTGAGACCCTACAGTGTTTACCATACTTCAAGAGGAAAAAAACAAAAAAACAAAAAACCTCTCATTGTCTTATTTTAAGCTGCCCTTCAGCCCTAAAGAGGCCAACACTCACATCCAGGCTCCTATAACGTTCAGGCTCAGTGGTGTCATGATCAATTAGCAATGTCTGCAGTGGGCGGAGGAGTGGGGAATGGGCAGTGTGCATGCTGTGTATTTGCTGACCCTAGTCTATGGACTTTCTTGGACTCTAGCATGGCTGCCTAAGGCCAAAAAGATCCCCACCTGGACCTGAGCTGTCAGCACACCAGGCCGACTTAATTAAAGTGAGCAGAATTACTAAGTCATTATTTAACGAATGTAAAGAGGCTCCAGGAGTTGCTGGAAGCAGGCACCACCTCCAGGAGAACTGCTGTGCTTTCTGTGCTCCACCCTGGCTGCACCGCCCTCTGTCTTTTATCATCGCTCCTGCTATAAGTGTTTTCCCCATTTGCTATCTGATCTTGCAAAATGGGAATGAGACATGTTTTGCTCAGGAAAATGCAGAGCAGCCCAAGGAGCGTGGGCCGGCCACTGGGTACAGCCACCATGCAGGGAAGTTGCTGTTCATCACTACACGCTGCTGTCACCCTCCCAGCAGCCTGCAGGAGCCCTGTGATGGGCTGAAAGGCCCTCAGGGAACCTGTAATTAAATCCCAGAAGATTGCCAATTCTCCTGCTGGTGAGGGGAGAAAAGAACAAGACACAGCAGGCGTGTCCAGACAGGGCTGAGGAGAGACAACCAGCCAGGGACAGAGGCAGCTTGGGCTGCGGTGGCCAAGAGCAGACAATGTGGGGAGCTGGGGATATGTTCAGTCACAGGGAATGAAAGGCCAGATGGAAACAGGTGATTTCTGGCGAGGCCCAGGCTGAGAAGGACAAGAAGGACCTTTAAATTCTGTCAGGTGGAAAGAAATCAGCCCAGATCCCTATCCATTCAAATATCTATGACCCATCAATCCACCCAGTAAACAAATATTTGCTGTGACTCGAGCCACTTTTCAAAGCATAAATCCAATTTTATCCCTCCCCTGCTCTCGACTCAGGCCTGATGTTCTGCAAATATGCACCCGTACAGCCATTCTGATGGTTCAAATATTGAAATACGTTCATATCAGTTCATACCGATAAACAGTTGCTATCTTGAGGACCATCTCTCCCGACCCTGGTGCCCCCCACACACACACGCACACTGCTCCTGCCCCTCTGTCCAAGATTTTGAATATCACTCTTAGCACTATTTTAAGTCCCATAGCCTTTCAACTTGCATATTCCTTTTAACTCTCACCCCTACTAACTTATCCAGCCTCATCTACAACACAACCACCATATACCCCAACTACATGAACTCCCCACCATTCCCCCGAACAAGACATATTGTTTGGCACATTCTCCCTGCCTGGGTCTCCTTTTCCCACATCTTTCCTCCAAAACTCCTACTCAGCCTTCAAGTCTTTCTCAATTGTGCCCCAGTTCATAAAAATGGGCTAGGAAGTCCAGCCAGGGTACTGGCGACAGCTTGGATACCACCCTCTGTATATCCAGATCTCTGTCTTGGTTTCTTTTCCAAGTTCCTGTTTTTGGTGATGTGTCTTAGACTGTAGTGCCCTCCTATGATGAGGACTCTGCTTTGATCATACATGTCACCCACCTTTTTTGGCAGCAGTGAGAGACGGGGGGGAGATGGAGACATCGAGATGTCACAATTTCTGATAAGCCAAGCCAACCCCCCAAAGACCACTAGGAGAGTACCTGTTGCCTTTCCCCAGTCCACTGTGTCCTCTAAGCAGCTGTGCTGATGAGCAGAACATAATAAACAAATTCATCAACATTTCATTTATTTACCCTTGCCGTGACCATGCCCACATGCATCTCCTTTATCCATCACCCATCCCTCCTGCCCTGAAAATGACTTATTTCTCTCTCCTCTGTGCTAGTCTGGTTCTTCCATCTCTCTAGTGGCCACAAGAATGTCAAAACTGCAGTTTCCCCCTCTTTATCATGCCTGTGTCTCTGAATATCTTACTGCACAAGATATTTGTCTGATTCCATTGATCCAATATATTCTATTTCTCAAAAAAATAACTGCAAAATATTTCCCAATATGCATGGCCGTATAATTATGCTTTTTCCTTCACACACCTGTAACCAAGTACATCTTATGTACTTATTACTTAACCTAAAGTTTCCCTACTTTATTACAATAGATTGGCCCCTGATCAATATTACCAATCACCTCTAGGGGAAGATGTGATTCTCTGATGCAGATGCTGACCTGGATTTCCAGTCCCAGTGACTCCCTCCCCATCTCTTTTCCTTTTGTTCATTCCGCATTTTGCTTTCTGTCATGATCCAAGCCTTCAGCACTGCCTGCTGGACAGTTCTCCAGTACCATTTGCCCCAGGATTCACGGCCAACATGGACAGTACTCAATCCTACATAGCTGCGTTTTCCCCCAATCATAGACAGGTGTCATCATATATCCCATGCTGAGGTTCATTAACCTCATGCCCCCTCATCCTCCACAACTGCTTTAACATGTCATCATTGAAGCATACTACTTGCATGTACAGATTTGACAAATTGAACCAGTATTTACTGGTTGGGTAAAGCCTGCTGCTGGGATATGGACTGGACATGATCATAAAGCTTTACTCTGCTGCCCCTGGCCAGGATCCAGCCTCTGTGTGGCACGCAGCACACCACAGCCATGTGGGCCACACTTGCTGAGCTACCGCCTCTGTCCCTGGGCTCCCAAGAGGCTCCATACCCCCTCCCAAGATGAGGACTACCTCCCACTCCCACATCCCTGACACACTCTGTCAATCCCATGCCCTATGACAAAGGGGAAGACTTCACCAGAAATCCACAGTACACAGTGTGCCCAAAAGAGCAAAACCAGATAGTATTGTGGGAACCATTTTATACGGACACTACAGAGCCAGTGTACCATGGTGATTAAGAGCACAAACTCTGGCGCCTGGCTGCTCGTGTTCCAATCTTGTCTCCCCACATACTAGATCTGTGACCTTGCACAAGTTCACAGAGGCCCAGCCTCTCTGGACCTCAGTCTCCTCAAATTAAAATGAGAATAACAATAGAATCTTCCTCAGAGGGCTTGTGAGGATTAACTCAATTTAATATGTATGAAGTGCTTAATATTTAATACTTATAAATGTAATATTTATGCTTACAAAGTGCTTAAATCTGTAAGAGCAAAATTACATATATGCAAATATACATAATGTATATATAACTATATGAACATATATCATTGTATATAATATTATGTATTTAGTATACATTATATATACTTATTGAACTATGTAGTAAATATCATATATCATATATCATTATATGCAGTATATTCAGCATAATGTATATGTATATATATGTATATGTGTGTGTGTATGTACACACATTACTGAAGGTCGCAAGAAGTGGAGGGAGAAATGAACAAGTTTACTACCCTAACACAGCCATCATCATTTTTAAAAATTATTTTCTTCTGATCGTTTTCATTTGCATACATTTCTGTACCATGCTAGACCAACAGTTTTATATCTTGAGTTTTTTGCATAAATAATGTCATAATGTTGTTTCATGTGGCTACACAACCTTAGAGTTTCTTTCTTAATGGCTGTATAACATCCTAGTGAGCAGACAGATCTGAATTGACTTAGCTGTTGTCCTTGTATCTGCCTGGATTGCTTTAAGCTGCAAGTAACAAGATATCCTGATTCAACTACCTTAAACAACAAGGGATTTTCTTATCTCACATAAAAGAAACCTTGGAAGGAAAGCATCTCTGGGATTGATTAATTTAGCTGCTCAACCGTATCATCACAGAGTCCTTCCCATATTTGTGCTCCACCATCGTGACAATGACAGATGATGAGTTATCCTAAATCCAACCCTCACGGTCATAATATGCTGTCAGGAATCCAGACTGAAATGGAAGACACTCTTCTATCTCTTCTAAGAGTGAGAAAAGTTTTCCACAGTCTCCCAGCAAAACTGGGTCACACACCTACTTCTAAGCCCATCACTGTCAAGGGGACAGAATAACCTTGTTGATTTAGACCAATCTAGATTCACTCCTGGGCTGGGGATACAGGCTACATTCCCCAGGAATGGATACACGTAGACAGCTGAACAAAAACAAATTCCTTTTGGAAGGAGTCAGGCAAGGTGGACAGATATATGGCATTTGCCTTGTTCCTTGTCTGGACATTTCACTTACATCCAACTTGGAGGAGCAATTAAGTCTGAGTAAAGAGATTAAAATTCGTAAAGGAGGTGGCACTTGATCTGGGTTTTGAAGGATGTGTAAATACCAACAGTGGGAGGGGCCAGCATTTCAGGCTGCATTTCCAGCTTGAGTAGTCAGAGGGGCAGTCAGCTGAGGGCCGTTTTCCAGGAAGAATGAGTGTCTCTGGGAAGTTGGGGCATTGGGTGGTAGATGTGAGGGGAGGGTGGAATGTAAGGCTAGAATGAGGCCAAACTGGGGGAATGTTTAAATACTGACTGAAGGAGGCTGTACTCAGAAACCTGGAGCCATGGGAAACCACTCAAGATTTCAGAGAAAAGAGACACAGAAAAGCTAAGATTTGGGGAAGTCTTGGTGTGCATACAGGATGCATAACAAGGGAGAGGTGGACAAAAGGAGATCAGTTAGGAGCAGACCACCTTTGCCCAAGGGTAATCCCACAGGCTCACCCATGGCTATGTTCCTGGGAAGGAAGTAAGAGAATCCCCCCATCCGGGGAGGCAGAATCCACAGGACCAGCGGTGCTTTCCTTTCCGGGCCAAGGGGCAGGGGTTGACAAGATGACTGATGGCATCATTAACCAAGCCAGCAAAGAAGCAAAGACAAAGGCTTCACCAAGAACGGGGTCCCACCTGCAGCATGCATAGAGTCCTTGAATGGTGACAGCAGAGGGCAGCCCAGGAGGTCCAAACCATAATGTGTTTATGCCAGCATCAGAGGGGAAGGAAAAAAAATGAGCTGCATAAAATGTGTGCGCTGTTTGAGAGGCATGCTCCATGAAAGTTTTTGTACGTTAGTTGAACTGGGGTTTCTAATTGGATTTCAACAAAACAGGCTTCACGAATATGAAACAGAGAAAAGGAATGACAGAGCCTTCCCACTGCTCTTGTCCTATCTTCTCCTAGGAGAGGCACCAGACGTTAGACTGTAAGCGTGGGAAGCCATTGCTGAAGTGCTCCACACCCACCTGATGGCAAGCCAGTCTGTACTCTGTCCTGGCTCCGTAAAATGCAGGGTGGGGGGTGGGGAGAGGGGTTATCCACATATTTGTCCCTTCACATATGCATTTATTTATCACATCTATTAAGGACTGCTATGTGCCAGGCACTGGGCTAGAAATGGAGCTCTGATCCAAATGGTTACGCTCTCTGCCTTTGCAGTGCTCCCAGTCAGCCCAGCAGGGGATGCAACAAGTGCCATCCAGTTGATAAAATGCTTTGACAAGGAATCCCAGCGGAGAAACAAGGAACTAGAAGATGTGATATCTGGGGCAAGGACTGAAGAGGAAGAGGGAGCTGCCTAAGGAGAAGTGGGCTGAAAGGTTGACATCAATCAAGTGCCTACTAGGACGTAGGCAGTTCATGATCTCCCATCTAACGATCACAGCACCCCTAGAAAGTGGCTAGGACTACTACCCTTGCTTTTTAGATGAGGAGCCTAAGGCTCAGAAGGGTTAAGAAAACATGGTCAGAGACTGAGGCCAAACCCAAGCACTTGACTTCTGTGCTGAGCTACCCCCTCACCCAACCTCCGTCTTTGCTCACCCACGGGACTGCATTGCCTCCTGCTGGGTCTCCTGTACCCAAATGGATCCCCTTCCAACCTACCCTCCGCACAAGGACCAGAGGGAGCTTTTGAAAATGCAAACCTGATCTTGTCACCTCCCACCAGAATCCTTCAATCGTTCTCCCTACTGCTCAGATGGAGGAAAGATTTCAAAGTCTTGTGCAGTCTGGCCCCTGCCATTTCTCCACACTGGCTTTTTCTCAGACCCCCTCCTCAATGCCATCTTCCTTCAAACCACAGGGCCTTTGCATATGCTGTTCCCTAACTGGGACACTCATTTTCACCTTCGCCCCTACCGAGCCCTATCTTAGTAGGCTCACACCTGTCCCTCAGTTCTCACCTCCTCCAGGACACTCTCCCTGGCTTACCAGTCTAGGCAAGTCTCCTTTGTTGTGCACAGTTGTCAATCATCCTTTCACTTGGCCAGTGATTCTCAACCCTGGCCACATACTGGAATCACCTAGGGAGAGCTTAAGAACATGGATGCCCAAACCCCAGCCTAGGTCCAGAATCTCTAAGTGGAAGGGTGGGGCACCCATATTTCTTAGATCTCCCCCAAGTGATTCCAGTGTGCAGCCACAGTGGAGAATCCGTGCTTTATCACAACTTCCTCCTTGAATAAATAATTCCTAGCTTCATTTTATTCAAGTTTGTTCTTCCATTAGACAACAAGCTCATGAGGGCAGAGTGTCTCCCCGAGAACCTTCCACAGATCTTGAGAAAGCAGGTGCTCAACAAGCACTTATTTGGCAGGTGAGGATAACCATCACAGGCCCATGGATAACATGGCACTGCCTTGTTCCATTCTTACAAAAGCCCTATCAGGTAGGAACTCCTATCAGCCACATTTGACAGACGGGGAAATTGAGGCTCAAGAGGTCAGGATCAACATCACAAAAAGAAGTGAGTCCAGAGTGTGGACTGCGGTCCCAGTCCATGTGAGTCCAGAACTTTCTCCCCAGCCAACGCTGCCCAAGTCCTCAAGAACATGGCAGAAAATAACATCCGAAGATGCCTCTCCTGGGGAGGCTCTCCTTACGTATCACCTGGTCCTTCCCAGTCTCTTCACCCTGGGTCCAGTTCCAAGGAAAACAAAATCCTTGTGAGTAGAAAGAAGATGAAACAAAGACCAGGGCTCCACGTGTCTCGGGTCCACCCCACCCCAGAGAGAGGCATCTAATTGGATGCCGTTCAGCTGACCGTGAACTTCCTGCTGACACGGGGGTGGTGGCCAGGGCCGGCAGCAGTGGGTGGGGTCAGGGTACTCAGAGCCGCTCGTGGCTCCAATGGCAGGAGTTGAATGAATTCAGTGGCTTTTGATGCCCATCAGAAGCCACGATCCGCTGAGGGCCATCCTGGTCCCCGTCCCAGGAGACCTGGAGGCCAGTTCAAACCTCAGTTTAAAATAAGCCAGAGACTGGCTCAGGGCTTTCGAGTCTGGTTGTGGATTCCTGCCCCTCTCAGTCCTCTAGGAGGACTTGTGAGCTAGGACACTGAAAGTCTTCCCTTAGAATAGAATGGTAATACATGGAATGAATTAAGGGGTAGGGACCCAGAAGCAGTGGTTCTCAGCCCTGACTGCTGGAGGAGCATTTTAAAAATAATGGTGCAGTAGGGTACCTGGCTGGCTTAGTCGTGCAGGATGAGACCTTGATCTCAGGGTTGTGAGTTCAAGCCCCATGTTGGGCATGGAGCCTACTATAAAATAAAATAAAATAATAAAATAAAATAAAAGTAAAGTAAAGTAAAGTAAAATACAATACAATACAATACAATACAATACAATGCTGCAGGGTCCACCCTCAGACCTAGTGCATCTGAACCTGTCGAGGTGGGACCCAAGGCAACTGTATTCCATTAAATTGCCCCAGGGTGTTTCTGATGCGCAGCCAGACTCAGGAGCCACTGCATTAGAGGAGAAATGGTTCCTTGCCGGTGTTGGCTAATGGAAACCTTGGTGTGTGGGGTAGAATGACACAGCCCATCCTCCCTTCTGGTAACAGCTGCCCGGTTTTCCTTAGAGAACCACCCTCCCCCCCCCCGCCCCACTCAGTCCTGTGGTTTGGAAGATCTCGCTCCTGGCCCCAGGGATGGTCACATGAGCCAGGCCTGGTCAATCAGAGTTTTGCCTCTCCCTAATGACTGTGATTGATTCAGAAAGGACAAGTAGCCTAAACCATCCCCATGAGAATCAGCCTGAGGATTTTGTGGGTGCTGCTGAGTGGAAAAAGCTCTCTTCCCTCTGGGATTGCTGCATATGGACCCTCAAGCAGTCATGTTGCCACCTTCTGGTAAGAATCAGCCCAAGAATGAAGCCGTAACAGATGAAAGCCAATAGTTGAAAAGAAATCAATTCCAGCAATGTAGTTTGAATCCTGGATCCATCCATGCCTGAAGGTGGATTTTCAGTTACTTGGACCCATACACTCTCTTTTTCCTTTCAGCCTGTCTGAGTTGTGTTTCTGTGGTGTGTGGTTTTTAAAAAGTCTCGACTGTTGCAGTTGTGATAGGTACGTCTGCTCCATGATGAGCTTGGTGAGGTGACCCAGCACAGAATGAGAGAATGAGGAGTGAGTAGGCAGAGGGTCCCAGCTTTCTTCTCTCCTCCACCACCCTCTCCTCCCTTCCTGTTCTAATGGGTCTCCTACAGCCCAGATTATACCCCAGAAAAGACCCTTATCTCCTTTGGATCTTCATTCAAGTGCCACCTGCCAGCCGGGGGAAGCTTCCTCCACTGGTTACCACTTCAACCACCCTGCCCCGCCTCTTCATTAGCTCTTAACACCACCTAACATACTCTATGTGCTACATATTCATTTCTTTTCTCACTCCCCCCACCCTTGGAATATGAGCTCCAAGAAGGTAGAATTGTTTTCCTTTTATTCAGGGCCCTATCCCAGGGCGTAACCCACATCCAGCACATAACAGTATTCAGTCAATGTTTTTTGACAGAGTGAATAGATTCAATTCTCACAAGCCCCCCAGTGAGGTAGGTCCTATTCTCATCCCCGAGATGATATCATTATCCCTGAGAATTCAACACGTCGGAGCCCCTTAGCACATAGTAGGTCCTCGACTAGTGTGGTTCAGAATTGCTTTTTCTCAATTTCCATAACAATTGGAGAAAGTAGGTCTTGGGGAACCTTTTAGGCATCTCCCAGGTCACTCGTAATACAGCAAATAATCTGACATGCACTTCTTCATTTGGGTTCTTCACGGAGCCAATCAGAGGACAACAAGTGTCCCATTCAGAGCTACAGTACTGAAGGCTAATTAATTAATGCTGGGACAAAGCAGATGAGCCTGGACCTCTTTCCAGCGCCATGTCCCGCCTGTGCCCCCTGAGGACTCAGCCACACGGATGCCCGGCTCTGACCTCAGCCTAGCGTGTCCAGACGGGTGGTCTCCACCCTGCTGCCCCCAGCCCAGCCCCCTTCCCAGCCCACTGGCCTTTCTCCTGGTAGAAAGCACACAATGCAAAGGACAAGAAGAAGCAGTTTCCAGAAGCAGAAATCCAAGCCTGAGGAACACAGGAAGAACACTAAGATGCGCTACTAAGCAGAGAAATGCAAATGAAGGCCGTAAGACCTCCCTATATGCTTTCCACTCATCAGAGAGGCAAACTTCAGAAAGCTGGATAAGGCCTAGTGTTGATCCGGCTGCAGGTGTATGGGATCCTCGAGCATGTGCTGGTGTTAAATTTGCACATAAGTGTATCCCACCCTACGGCTCCATAGTCCTGCTCCTGGGCGTATGCCCCAAGCATACTCTCACACAGGTCCTCAGAAGGACAGGGAGCAGAAAACAAGCTCAGTGTCCATTGCTGGGACAGTAGGCAGCACAGGGAGGGGATGCTCGGCTCGGAGCATCGGGCAGGGGTTTGATCTGGTGCGCAAACAGCCACATGGATGCATCTTAAGCTCGTGGTGCTTCATGGGAACTCACGAAACAGAGATCTACAACACATCCTGCGATCAACTGAATTCCTGCCCAGCAAACAGTCATACCCCAGACTCCTGGGGCGGAAGACACTTCCCCACCTCCCTAACTTGGGGCCTGGCCGTGTGACTTGCTTTGTCCACTGGAATATGGGCAGACGTGACTCTGGAGATTACCCAGGCAAGGCTTAGGCGCCATCACAGATTTCTCTCTCATCTCCTGTATTTCCGCCATGGACATGAGAATCTTCTCCAAGGAAATGCTGGCTCCAGAAAGATAGGAGATGCACGGGGTGGACCTGAACCCAACCCTCCATCTAGAGCCAAGCCCAGCCCACAGCAGTAAGCCCACCCAACCCACAGACTCACAAGCAAGAAGAACAGTCCTTGTTTTTGAAAGCCACTGAGTTCTGGCATGATTTCTTATATAGCCTTATTGCAGAAATAGCTGACTAATAAACGTGGTATTGATATAAGTTTAAAATATGCAAAAGCGACACATGAGTGAGAACACATACAAACATGAATGCATTCAGCAGAATTGCTGGGTGCCCGTATGGAAGAGGGGGGATAAAGAGAAATTGATCAATCAATCACCTGCCCATGTGCACAGACAACGGCTGATCACCACCTTGAACTGAGAGTAAGGCCAGCTCACTCTCTTCCCCTGAGTTCCTGCCTCACCAAAAGCCAAGTCCGTGGGGACAGAGACCTACAATGGTCCTGGGGAGGTCCGCAGCTGGTGTTCAATAAATCCTCACTGAACCAAAGACATAAGGTCAAAAATCCAAAGCCTTCCATGAACTCTCAGAGACCAGAACCCTCTCCTGGAAGGAAGCTTCACATCATCTTGTCAGAATGCAAACTTCAAATGCCTGGGTCTCTGTCACCTTTACCCCCAGGCTCAGAAACAGGTCTGAGGTCCCTGCACTCAAGCCCCCAGATCTGCAGGAGGCCAAGCCCTGATGCTGACCCCAGCCCGCCCTGCTCCCTCTGCTGGCATGGGTACAAGAGAATGAAGGGCCCAGAGCGAGCTAAATTAAATCCTTCTCACCAGCTCAGCCAGTTTATTTGTCAACTTGAGTCCTAAAGAGACATTGATGAAAACTCCACGGGAAATAATGAGACAGCAGAGGGGAAGGCGCACTGCAGCCCAGGAGGCAATCGGCTGCGGGGCCATGTGTCAGGGCCTCCCCTCTCCTGCTTCCCTCCCACTCCCGCTCTTGATTCTACATAAACCTCCCAGGACAAAAGCCACTGAGGTGCATGAAGGGAAGGGAAGGAGCACTTAAAAACATGAGCTGTGAGTTTCGCTTCCAAAGAAACCAGGATGCAGAAGAGAACGAGAAGCAGAGGAAACCCAAAGCAAATAGCGCAGGCACCGGCCAGCCCTGGGTCGAATCCCAACTCCATCACTTCGAGGCTGTGTGCGTGTGAGTAAGGTACTCAGCTTCTCTGAGCCTCGGTTTTCCCCTGTGTATAATGGGGGCAAAAACAGCCCCTATTCCACTGGACCATTGGGAGAATTAAATGAGATGGTCTAGGCACAGGGCCTGGCTCGGAGCAGAGGCTCTACACAGTAGCTCAGATGTTTGCTGAGCACCCACTGGGCGAGCACCGAATGAGGCAGGCCAGGCAGTGCCCTCATGGAACTCAATGTCTTGTATAAACAAGACAAACAACAAGTACACACAGATAACAAGGTCATTCCAGGGATCTGTGGATCTGTGTAGATCTAGGTGGCCAGGGTGGGGGGTGTCTATTTTAGCCAGGGCGGTAGGAGAAGGCTTCTCCAAGAATGATGTGGCGGTGGGACCTGGGGCGGAGAAGGAGCCCATTATACAAAGCGTTGGTGGAAATAGGGCTCAGGAAGAGACCCCACACATTCCAGTTATCAAACCCCCTGCCCATTAACATAACAATAAAAATTAAAAAAAGAAAAACCTGCCCGACCTGGGAGGGACAGCAGGGATGGCTGCTGGGAATGGCCCTGCCTTTCCAGCCCTCTGAAGGCAGCCTGGCCCCCACGTCCCCAGCTTCCCACACCCTGATGGGGGAAGGCAGGCTTTGGAGTCAGCACCGGGGCTCCACTCAGGTTTTTATTTCTGATGACAAATTAAGTCTATAAAACGGGTTCTGACTTCAGGCTCCTTCCACCCGGAGTCTGTGAAACATGTATGTTGTCAACATCTCGACCGAGCACTTACTCAGCACCGGGCTCTCAGCCACACCCCAGACACAACAGATATGAAGGGGACATGCCTCGCAAGCCCTCCACGAGCTCCCTGAGTTCCAGTGACCACTGATGCTCACCGATGCTTCCCCTCTGCCTGGACACAGCTGTGAATCACAGTCATCAGATCAGATCATCCTCCTGGTGGCCTCCCCAATATAGACCAAGTTTCTTGACATGACATTTGAGGCTTTTGCAACCTAGCCCTTCTGACCCCTCCAGCCTGGCTCCTCACTCCTCTCTGCCCCTCAGTGTCCAGAGAGAGCCATTAGCTGCTGTGGATAGAACAGGCCCCAGACACCCATTCTGGAATATGCATGTGCTGTTCTAGTACTTGAAATGCCTTTCCCTACCTTGACCACTCAGCAGCCCGGAAGATGCACCGAGATATTACCATTCAGTGATACTGATCCTTACCCCAAGCAGGGTCACGTCCAGCTCTGGGACCCACAGGGCAATTACACTATCACCTCAAACCCCTCAAACTGAGGACCCAGGGAATCAACCCCACCCCATCAGGAACCCCACCTGACCTTCACCCAGCCTGCCCAGGACACTAAAAATTTTACATGCCCATTCCAGGGGCACCTGGGTGGCTCAGTCGGTTAAGCATCTGCCTTCGGCTCAGGTCATGATCCCGGGGTCCTGGGATTGAGCCCCACATCAGGCTCCCTGTTCAGCGGGGAGTCTGCTTCTCCCTCTCCCTCTGCCCTTCCGTGCATGCTCTCTCTCTCAAATAAAAAAATAAAATCTTTAAAAATAAATAAAAAATTTATATGCCCATTCCAATAGCAACCCAGGTAAGGGAAGAGGAGGTGCTGATATTCACAGAACCCTTACTGGGAGTTGATTCTGATCACTTTACAAATAAGGGAACTGAGGCTCAGAATGAGTAAGGATACCTGGCTCGCAAATCAGAGTTGGAGTTTGAACTCAGAACTTGGGTTCCTCTGGCTCAAAGTCATCCTCTTTCTACTAAGCCAAATCATGGTTTACTCCTCATCCCCCAGCCACAGAAGCCCTGCCAATCATTGCTTCCCTGACCACACCCCCTCCTGATGAAACTGACCAACGTGCCCCGCCCCCCTGCTGTGTGTTCCCGCCCCCTGCTTGAGCCCATTGGACCTGAGTTGTTCCCTGCTCCAAATTGGACCAATCAGATTCTCTCTCCTTGAGTTTCCAGAAGTGGGACCCAAAGACTTAGTTCTAAGTGCGGGAAGGTTGGCAGACTTCTGGGAGGCTGTGGTCTTCACGTAGGGGTCGCCACAAGAAAAGAGAGAAGCAGCTGTGCTGAGAAATAGGGGCCATACCCTGGCCAGCGCCCTTCTTGCGCTCTAGAGTTCGGTCTTCTAATACTTCTCATCTGGGCCCCGTGGGGTGGTCCTCTCCAAACCCCTCGCTCTTTTCGTTAGTCTGAGCGGGCTTTTGGCCCTTGCAGCCAATCTTTCTTCTTCTCGGAAGAACCCCCACCAGTCCCTAATCCAACATGGTGTCAAGGATTTAGGAAGTGTTCTCTGAGTCATTGCCCCGGTATGTCTCACTAGGAGAATGATCTAGAAGTAAATGATTGCCCAAATGACTGACAAGGGAGATGGTCTCCTGAGAGAGCGAGGGGCACACAGGATGACCACTGACTCCCCAAGACTCCAAAATGCTATGCTGAGCAAAGACTTCCGGAGGCAAGCATGCCTCTACACACTGCTAGAACCTTGGCAGGGAGGGGGGCAGTCGCCCTAGTGGAGAAGGAGGTCCCTGTCGGGCTGGGCAAGAGTCCGCTCAAGAACCACAAAGGGCTCTGCGGTCCTGTTCAGAACAAGAATAACAAGGCAAGGATGAATGGGCTGCTCGGAGCCCAAGGTACCATGTCAAACCATGACAGCAAGTGAGAAGAACTCTCCAGATTCTGCTTTGTTCCTGACTTCTCTGGCAAGGAAGAGGCTCATTTCAAGTGAAAAGGGCACAGTGAGCACTAGCAAGGTGGAACCCCGCTAGGACCCTCTTTGGGGGACCGGCAGGCCCTTTGTTGATGTGCGGTGGGGAAGCTTGAGGAACCAGTGAGGAATCAAGTATCTGAAAGCAGGAATGGCATTCCAATTTCAAAAAGAGCAAGAAATCTGCAAACTAAAAGGTAGCAGACACCCAGCCAGATTCTCGAGTTAACTGGAGCAGGATAATATTTTGAGACATTAGCTGAGGTTTCCCACAGCCTTCCTGAACCCGTGTCCTTTGCCACCTGTATTCATTGCTGCAGGTGGTACTGTGGAATGCAAGGCCAGCTCTCAGGCCACAAGAACAAGGCTATTGAGCTGCAAAAGTCTGGACTTTTAAGTTCAAAAGCCACAGTTTGTACTGTAAATGATATATTTAGAAGAAGAGAGGAAAGTCTGGGCTACCTCCCCTCTCCTCCACATCCTATGCTTAATAAAGCTCCCCTGGCCTGGGGGACAGAGGAAAGGAAGTCAGAGGGCATGACAGAGACTTTTATGTG
Source organism: Eumetopias jubatus (assembly GCF_037043125.1). Taxonomy (NCBI): domain Eukaryota; kingdom Metazoa; phylum Chordata; class Mammalia; order Carnivora; family Otariidae; genus Eumetopias; species Eumetopias jubatus. The sequence continues at coordinate 92,993,770 of NW_028274818.1, forward strand.
TCACCAAGGCCCATTTCTTCTTCCTCATGAGCACATAGCTAGACTACATTTCCCTATATCCACTGTAGTTGAATGCAGCTATGAGACTGAGTTCTGGCCAAAGGTATGTGGGTCGGATGAAATGAGCTGCTTCGAAGCCTGGCCCTTAGGGACCTCCCACATCTTGCTCTACTCTCTTCCCCAACCACTGGCTGAATGGAGACCACTCCAAAGTCCTGCAAAGGAAGGAGCCCAGATCTCTGGATGAGCATGTGGAAGGGTGCCTGCCACCAGAACACTCACACTGGACTCCATGTGAGCAGAAAATCAACTTTTATCATGGAAAGTCATTGAATTTTGGGGGTTTCTGGGTTATGGCAGCTAGGCTTACTATACAAGGGAAAGCAAAGAATGTAAAGATGCTGGAGTGATCACTAAAGTAGGCCCCTGCACCCTCCCCCAACACACACACAGACACACACACACACACTCACACACACTCATCATCATCATTATCATCATCCTATAAAGGAGAGAATAACAGACTTTAGGAAATCTTAAAGCAGAAAGAACCATCCAATCTCCCAAGGAGAGACAAGGACAATAACAAGACTTGAGTTATCCCGCACCCAGCACAGTGCAGGAGAAAATGAATACAAAAGGTTTCAAGACAAAGGGGCCTGGAACAGCCTTGGAGTGTTTTTCATGAGGCCAAACGTGGTGTGAGTGCAGCTGGAGATTCAGCAGAGCTACTGAAGCTTTGAGGTCAAGAAGGACCCAGTAGGACCTGCACAGAATGACATATATATCCCCAGTATCTGACACATGGTAGGAGATCAACAAGCGCTTACTGGATGGATGGATGGATGGATGGATGGATGGATGGATGGATCATGGATACATAGGTGAATTGATGGACGATGGATACATGGATGGATGGATGATGGATAAATGGATGGATGGATGGATGGATGGATGATGAATGGATAGGCAGATTGATGGATAGGTACATAGATGAATTGATAGATGATGGATACATGGATGGATGGATGGGTGGATGATGAATGGATAGGTGGATGGATAGGTACATAGATGAATTGGTGGATGAATGGATGGATATATGGATGGATGGATAGGTGGATGGATGGGTGGATAGTTAGATGGTTGGGTGGGTGATGGATGGATGGAGAAGTATATAGGTAGGTGGGTGGATGGATGAAGAAGTTCTGGTTGAGCTCATGCTCTTAAAAGGAAACACAGGGAAAACTTCATGACATCGGATTTGGCAATGATCCCTTAGCTATGACACCAAAAGCACAGACAACAAAAGAAAAAAAACTGGATTTCCTCAAAATTAAAGTCTTTTGGACACCATCAACAGAATGAAAACGCAACCCATGAAATGGGAGAAAACACCTGTATATTATAGATCTGATAAAGAATGATATCCAGAATATATAAGGAACTTCAACAACAGAAAAACAAACAACTCAATTCCAAAATGGGCAAAGGACTTGAATAGACATTGCTCCAAGGAAGATATATGAATGGCCAAAAAGCACATGAAAAGATGCTCCATGTCACCAGTCCTTAGGGACATGCCAATCAAAACCACAGCGAGACACCCTGTCCCATGCATGAGGATGGCAATTATCAAAACAGAAAATAACAAATCTTGGTGAAGATGCAGAGAAATTGGAGCCCTCGTGCATCGTAAATGTAAAATGGTGCAGTTGCTATGGACAGTGTGGTGGGTCTACAAACAAGTAAACATCCAATCATCCTGTGACCCAGCAATTCCACTCCCGGGTATCCAACCAGCAGAGCAGAGAGCAGGGGCTTGAATCGGTATCTGTATACCCATGTTCACAGCAGCATTTTTCACCATAGCCAAGGGGAAGAAGCAACCCAAATGTCCATCCACAAGTGGGTAAACAAAATGTGGTGTATATATACCAGACCGCACTAAGATATTTTGTTTCCGACACCCTGCTGCAACATGAATGAACCTCAAAGACACTGTGCCAAGTGTGAAATAAGTGAAATAAGACAGACATAAGCGAACAAATATGGCATGATCCCACTTATGGGAGGTACCTGGAGTAGCCAAATTCTTTTTTTTTTTTAAAGATTTTATTTATTTATTTGAGAGAGAGAATGAGAGATAGAGAGCACGAGAGGGAAGAGGGTCAGAGGGAGAAGCAGACTCCCCGCAGAGCAGGGAGCCCGACATGGGACTCGATCCCGGGACTCCAGGATCATGACCTGAGCCGAAGGCAGTCGCTTAACCAACTGAGCCACCCAGGCGCCCTGGAGTAGGCAAATTCTTAAAGACAGAAATCAGAATGGTGGTTTCCAGGGGCTAGGGGGATGAGGGAGTGGGGAATTAGTGTTTAATGGGTGCAGAGTTTCAGTTTGGGAAGATGGGAAAGCTCTCCAGAGGTGGGCAGTGGTGACGGAGGCACAACAATGTGAACATACTTATGCCACAGAACTATATGCTTACAAAAATGGTTAAAATGGTAAATTTTTAGGTTATGTACACTTTACCACATTAAAAAAAAAATAAGAACTTCTGTGCACCAAAAGACATCTGTGAAAAGGTAAGCCAGAGTGAGGAAATGAATTTAAAATACCTGTAAGCAACCAAAGATTAAAATATCTTTTAAAAAAATGTTAAAATGTCTATAAATCAAGAAGAAAAAGACAATCTAATAGAAACACAAGCAGGAGACGCAAACAGGCACTGCAAGAGAAAATCCACATAGCCACAAACATGAGAAGAGACTCAACCCCATCAGTAATCAGAGAAGTGCAAAGTGAAGTGCACAGCGAGATACCACTTCTCATCCATCAGGTGGGAAATATGTTAATATCTAATAAAGCTAAGTATTGTCAAGGATAGAGTGATGGGGATTCTCATTCCGCACTAGTGGGCATGTAAACTGGTACCCCGACTTCGGAAATTGGGATGGCTTTGCTTAGTAAAACTGCAGAGTTGCCGGAACAATCCCAAATGGAGGTTGACACCAGAGCGGTGATTCTCACACGGGGGTGGCTGGTCGGAGGGCTTGTCACACAGAGATTGCTGGCCCCGGAACCAGAGTTTCTTGTTCGGGAGTTCTGTGGTGGGGGCCGAGGATTTACATTTCTAACAACCTCCTAGGCAGTGACGTGGCCCGTCTGGGGCCCACACTTGAAGAACTAACAACAGTGTTCATAATAAAAACAGAAAGTGACCCACATATCCATTAAGAGTAGAATGAACACACAGAAGAAGGGAGACTCCTAGAATGGAATATTACATAGCAGTGAAGATGCACTGACGACAGCTGTGATTGCTATAGACTGAATGTTTGTCTCCTCAGATGTATATGTTGGCATCCTAACTCCAGGTGTGTTGGTATTTGGAGGTTGGGCATTTGGGAGGTGAATAGGTCATGAAGGTGGAGCCCTCATGAATGGGATTAATGGCCTTATAATCCCCCAGCAAGTTCCCTGGCCCCTTCCATCATGTGAGAACACAGCTGTCTATGAACCAGAGGCCATATGGTCTCTCTCACAACCGTTTAATTCTGCCATTGCAGCACAAAAGCTACACCTACATAAAGAATAGGCATGGCTGTGTTTTCAATAAAACTTTATTTACAACAACAGGCAGTGGGCCATGCTTTGCCAACCCCTGCCTGGCAGTGATTACTTTCCTCTGGGATCGGGAGTTGTCAGTGCTCAGGAAGGGACACGGCGGGGGGGCACGGGGGGGCGAGCAGCGGTGATCTCTTTCTCGATCCCAGTGGTAATAAAGTTTTTGCTTTACAATAGACTAAGCTATATATTTGTATTTTATGTATTTTTAATTGTTACTACATTTCTCAATATTAAAAAGCTTCAATAAATAAATAAAAGAGAAACAAAATGTAGTATCTCCATACAATGAAATATTATTTGGCAGTAAAGAGAAACGAAGTACTACACATGCCACGATGTGGATGAACCTTGAAAACACGATGCTCAGTGTGAGAAGCCAGACCCCAAAAGTCTGCCTATTATATGATTCCACTCATATGTGTCCAGAACTGGCAAATCTACAGGGACAGAAGGCAGATCGCTGGTTGTCGAGGTCTGTGGGGTCCGGAGGATTGAGGGGTGAAGGTTAAGGAAACAGGGTTTCTCTTCATGGTGAAGGAAATGTTCTAAAATTGATAGCGGCCATGGTCGCACAAGCCTGAATATACTAAAGACCACTGACCTGTACATTTTAAGGAGGCAAATTGCACGGTAAGTAATTATATTTCAATAAAGCTGTTACCAAAAAACAAAACAAAACAAAAAAAAACCACACACAAAAAAAAACCCAAAATGTTTGAACTAATGAATAAAATCAACAGCCTCTGGCCTCGCCACCAGAGATGGGCCAGACAAGGGGCATGAGCGATGGGACCAGCCAGACACCAGCTTTGGAAAGCCACCTGTGTTCCCTCTTGCCTGCAGGAGCACCCCATCACTGCCCCCCACGTTTCTCTGCCTCTGGCAAAACATGTGCTGAACATCAGAAGCCTAAGAGGCCACAGAGTCTGTGGACAAGCAAGGGCCAGAGCATCGCTGTGGGATGCCCTGGCCTCACGCAGGCAAAGGGTGGCATATTTGGGGGGTTCTGTGTTACATCCCAGGCCTTCGCAGAGCCTCTAGGGAGGCCGGCAGATGGTTGCAAATGAGAGGCCACAGAAGCCAACAGATGGGATGCATGAGGAGCAGAGGGTGCTGGGAACAGGAGCAGCCGTGGGTCCCCTCAGCTGCTACCTCCCTCTGTTCCCCACAGTCCCTGACAGCTGTGAGCCAATGGGGCTGGCTGGCTGGCTCAGAAGCCACGGCAAAGCCAAACAAGGAACTTTCTGAGCCTGGGGAGCAGAAGAGGAGTCAGGAAGCACCAGACAGAGTGGAAAGACCTGTGAGATGTGGGACTGATGGATGCATCACCTTGCTGTGTGACCTCAGGCAAGTTGCTCATCTTCTCTGTTTCCTTGGGTGTAAACCAGAAATCATAGCACCTGCTCCAAAGGGCCGTCGAAAGAATTAAGTGAAACAAGGGGTGTGGAAGTATCTAGCAGTGACTGGAATTCTGTGCATTATTCAATAAGTTAGTCAAGTAGAAATCAATGCAAACTGAGTTACTTTCCAAGTGAGCTTTCTTGCGGGCTAGGCCAATTCCAGGAGATGCGGAGAATACAACAGAATGTTCAAGCTGGCTTTGACTGAGCCAGACCCTGCATCAACCCCTCACATGGATTATTCCATTCTCCATTCTCAGAAGAATCCCACAAAGCAGATGCTATTATCCGCATTTTAGAGATGAAGAAGGTGAGCCACAAAGAGGATGAGCAGCATGCCTGCCGTCCACAGCCAGTAAGGCCGAGTCAGGATCTGAATCCAGAACCCGTGCGCTACATTAACACTGCGCTCAGAAACTCTGCATTTAAATCCCAGCTCTGCCACTGGCTGGAACCAAAAGCAGGTTTCTTAAGCTGTCGGAGCCTCAGCTCCCTGTCCCGAAAGTGGGGTGATATTAATAATACCTACTCTGCGGGCTGTTGAAAGGATCAAATGGTTGACACGCCTGCAAGGGACTGGTATGCAGCAGGTGCTCCATGCGTGCTCACTGCATTGCCAGGGCTGGCCTGGGGGAAGCTGCCCCAGAGTGGGGACCCCATTTCTTAGAGAACGCAGTGGGCATGCTCACTATATTCAGTCCACGGCAGCCATGGAGAGTTTTTTCTTGGGGTCTCAGTTTCCTCATCTGCAAAATGGAGCAGGTGAGATCAGCTCTCTGTGCCCTTCCAACCCGGACGGTGTGTACGTGAGGGCTGGACTCCTTTTCTGGAACTGGAGATGTAACAAGAGGGAAGCAGAGGAAGGTGCATGCAGTGTGAGCCCCTGAAGAATCACAGGTGACCTCCTACGTGGCATGGCAGCCCTTTCTTCCTCCCCAGCCTTGTCTGGCCAACATGTAACTTGTCCTTCCCTCTCACTAGACCTCAGTCCTTCCCAGTCGTGACTCGCTTTATGATTCTTTTCTATTATAGTAGCTCATTCTGAGGCAGTGAGTGGAAAGTGACGCACCAGGACCCCATGGCCCACAACCCATGTGGTCTTGTGGAAGATGACTTAATCTCTCTGGGCCTCAGCTTCCCCACTCATGACTTGGTGTGCCGGCAGCACAAACCTCAGCAAGTTGTTGGGGGACCTGCTGGGTCTGGCATGTTGGCAAAATGGAAAATAAAATGGGAGGTATTATTTATTCTAAAGCATCTTGGAAAGAATAAAGCGGCACACTAAAACCATGAGTTGATAGATAGCATTACTCAGGATGAGGCTTAAAAAATTAGACTTTCTAAATGAATCGATGTAAAGAGAAACAGTAAGTGATTATATGAGGTGGGGGGCAGTACACAGCCCAAACTGGGGAAAGTAGTGCAAAATGAAAATGCAGGACCCCTTGTTAAAAAAAAAAAAAAGGGATTGGGGCTCCTGGGTGGCTCAGCCGATTAAGCATCCAACTCTTGATCTCAGCTTGGGTCTTGATCTCAGAGTTGTGGGTTCAGGCCCCATGTTGGGCTCCATGCTGGGTGTGGAGCCTACTTAAAAAAAATTATTAAGAATTTCAAGATAGTGACACTAGAGCAAATGTGAGTCCCTTCTGTGCATGGGACCTTATGTGATTGTATAGGTCACGTACCCATGATGCTGGCCATGGTTCTATATCTTGACAGGAGTCTGGGTTACATACATGGTATGTTTTTCCTGAAACTCAGTGAATTGTACATTTAAAACTTGTACAATTCACTGTTCCTAAATTATACCAGTGAAATTATATTGATTAAGACAAGGAAACACAACAAAACAGGGTCACAAATTCCCAGCTTATTCCAGGCAGTGTGGTGCAGCAATGAGATGTAGGTATAGATGGTATGATGAATGTTGTCTTCTTTTAACCCTGTCTGTGTATCCCTGGCCCCCACATACAGTAGTACAGGATGTGCACTGCCCAACCTTATGCCATTCACATAGATCGCAGTATGAATCATGACCCCTGGAGTTGCACAGTGAGTAACCTGCACAACTGAAAGTGGTGAACCCAATTTGTAGCTGTACGTCTAACTTCATTTGAAGGAATCATCATGTGTCTCAAGTTTAAGCTCTTTGTGAAAGCAAGACCTGGGCCAAACAAAAGGGCCTCGTTGTAAATTCCATTCTGGGGACAGGTCCAGGAAGAACCAGCCCATGGGACTTTTCTGGATTATGGAAAGGAGCCAGCATCCTTCAAATTCCGCAGGCCCCGTGCAGCTCATCAAGCCTTATCCACCCTCCCCCCCCCCCACTGCTGAAACCCCTGCTCAGACAGGCAAAGGGCTGGATTGAAGTGTCCGAGCTAATTTCTCACACCAAAGTATGAGAAGACCACAGAGTCATTTAGAAATTTAAATTACCACTGTTTACACTTAAGTGAGTCTTCTCACCATGGAGAAACTGTTTCCAATTATGAAACATGAAAGCTGGTCACCGTTTGGGGTTAATATGACACTCTCTCAGAGAGTGAGCAGGCGAGACTACCCAGACATCTAATTACCTGGAAAGATAATCTTGAATAATTGGAATTAGAGCAACTAAAGCAATTACTAGATGTTGTGATTGCCAGGAGCAGTCCTCCACCAGGCTTCGGGATCTAAACACCTTTAATAAGAGCACATAATTAGAGAAATCCAGAATTTCAGAACAGAAAGTGACAGAACTAGCAGTTCAGAATGAGGGAGGTGACAGGCACCTGTGCATTGCTGGAGAAAATGATGCTGCAGGGTTGTGGGAGGGATGGGTGGGAGGAGAAAGGACGGGGTGCTGCTGAAAGACCTCAGAAGCCTGGAGAGTGAGCCTCTCACATAAACTTGCTGTGTGACCTTGAGCAAGGCACTTAACCTCTCTGGGCTCTACCTTCCTTCTACTCTTCAGTCATTCAGTAAATGACTATTGTGCATCTGCCACGTGGACTCTTTCGCACATGCCATTCATCCTACCCGGAATGACAGCCCCTGGGCCCCTTATGCACTAGAAGGAATGACATTCGTCCTTCAGGACCCTCCCCGCATGGCACCCCTCTGCACCGCCTGCCTAGACTCTCATCAGCCCCTTCCGCAGCCCTCTGGCCACCCATCTGGGCCCCAGGTCCACAGATGCGACCGTCCTCCTCATCTGTTCCCTACTAGAAGACTCCTCAAGAGCAGGAGCCGGGGGTGACTGCCCTCAGTGTCCCGGCTCCTGGCACACAGCCTGACACCGAGGAAGGCCACCCACTGGCCTGAGTCAAGGTGGACAAAGTCACCACGGCCCATCCCCGAAAGCAAGGCTGCAGTCCGCCCTGCTTCCAGGAATTAAATGACACCGAGTGAGGTGGCCTGTGTTGAGAGTTTATTGAGAATGGCCAGGAAATGTTCTCTTTCTATAGGATTCCAGAGCCCTGCTGCCTCCACAAATGGACCAGGGCCATTCAGATGATTGATGAGTCCCACCCTCGGCCAAAGGGCCGCAAGAATTATCTCGATGTTGTCTGGGAGTGGCAGGTGGGAGGGAACAATGGACGGATCAACCACTGGGGCTGGTCTCCTGCCTCTTTGTGTCCTGAAGTCTCCGGCTCACGGGATGAAAGAATCAGACCTTTCGCTGTGCTGGGCCCCGGGCCGCAGGTATGTTCCCGGTAGCTTGGAAACATGGGACAGAAGTAACTGAAGCAGTCTGGGGCCAAGGGAGGACTCTGCAGAGGCAGGACCTTTGGGCCGACTCACGAGGGTTGACCGAGAGTTCCCTAGGCAGAGTGAAAAGATGGCCCAGGACTCACACACAGGCACAGGATGCGCCGGCCACCCTGCATGCTGGGGCTGCGACCGACAGGCTGACCTGTGTGGAGCTCCAATGTCAGATCTCCCTGGCAGCTGGGAAAGCTGGTTGTCCTCTCCCTTCCCCTGCCCGGCCTGTTCTGATCTATGCATGTTTCAGGTCTAGGACATAAATCAATGAAATGCACTAAATAAATTAAGTGAGCAGCAGAATTGTAAATCGATTTCAGGCGCAGAACAGAGAGGTTGAGGGAACCAACAAGAGCCTATTATAGAAACCGAAGTGAGAAATGACTCAGGCAAGACTCAGGATTGTGGCCGCAGAGCCACCACATTGTTACACATCCCTGAAATATTAAACAAATGAAACCTACAAGCTTTGGAGATTGTTTCACAAAAAGCTGCCAGCTGGTGACTGCCAGAAATCCCAGCTGGGAAACAGGAGCGGGGAGCAGGGGTGACTAATGCAGCTCAGACCAGGGGGGTCAGAGGAGACCACAGCCTCCCAGACTCAGACTCCAGGTTTCCAAACCCAAATGGGCCACCCAGGGTCTATAATGTGGCCCCTGCTCCTTCCTTCCTTCCTTCCTTCCTTCCTTCCTCCCTCCTTTCTTTCTTTCCTTCCTTCCTTCCTTCCATCCATCAACAAACCTTTACTAAATTCTTGCTGGGTGCCAACCCCATCTGGCTGGGGCACGGGAGCCACTGGAAGGACCAGACCCAGTGTCTGTCCTCGGGGAGTGTCCAGTCTGATGGAGAAGATGATCTCAATGCAGAGTGATGGGTCCTAATACAACCAGTCACCATGGATATCTCTGGGTTCGGGGTGGCTTTTCAGAAGAGGTCGGGTGGCTCGGTTGTTTGAGTATCTTGATTTCAGCCCAGGTCATGATCTCAGGGTCGTGAGATCGAGCCCCGCATTGGGCATGCAGCGTACTTAAGATTCTCTCTCTCCCTCTCCCTCTGCTCCTCCCTCCTTGCTCTCTCTTGTGCACTCTATCTCAAAAAAAAAAAAATTATAATTAAAATTATAAAAAAGAGGTCATGTCTAAGCTGGGTTTTAAAGGATAAATAGAAGTTTTCCAAGGCACACAAGAGGTGGTAAAAGCAGGTGGGCAGAGGAAACAGCATATGCAAAGGCACAGAGGCATGAAAGATGACGGGGAGCTTGAGGGAAGTGTATTCGAGTGGGAAGGCAGGGCTAGAGCCCAGGGTCCATGTCAGGGATGGTAGGAAGTGGAATAAAAAAGGCAGACTAGCTCCAGACAGATCACAAAGGGCCATGATCACCATGTTAAAATATCCTGGCATATTTAAGTTTGGGAGCCAGGGAAGGGGTTCAAGCAGAATCCTGATACAGTTGGAGTTTCATTTTAGAAGGATCATTTAGAATTCATCGTGGGAAATTTGTTTTACTTTTTCTCGAAGTATCACATACAGACAGAAAAAGTGCATCTATCACAAGTATACAGCTTGATGAATTTTCATAAACTGAACACATCCGAGTAACTAGCACCCAAACCAAGAATCGGAACATCACCGGCTGCCTGCGCCCTCTGCACGTCCGTCCCCCTTTGGTCTTCGTGGGCGACCACTGTCCTGACTTCTCACAGTGCAGCCTCATTTTGCCTGTTTTCCAGGTTTATGTAAATGGAATCGTATAATCTGTATTCTCTTGAATCTGGCTTCTTTTGCCCAAATCCGTGCTGCTGTGAGCAGCTGTAGATTGTTCACCCCCCTTGCTGAATCATATTCCACTGTGTGTGCTGATGGGTACTGAGGAAGAGGAGACAGGTTATCAGTGCGGCTTGATGATGGCTGTAAATCACAGGAGACTCAATTAGCTCATTCATTCATTCGCTCATTCATTTTTCATTCATTCACAATGAGAGCCCCATGGACCCCATGAGGGAAAGCTCCAAACTGGGGGTTAGGAACTGGGGACATTCCCCACATCACACCTTGACAGGTGCTTTGGGACCAATCCTTCCTGGGGCATCCTGTTAATAATGTAAAGGGAGGAAAACCCAGACATCTTCATGGACTCTCTGCAGGGATCTCAGGTGGCAGAATCATGTCCTTCCTGCCTCTCCCAGTGCAGGGGTGGATTCTTTCTCCCTCTGCCGGAGCCCTGCCACCACGCCTGCTAAGCATTTCCTTAGCTCTCTCCCACACCTGTAGGACAGAGACTTCTTCCTCATTCATGTTTGCACCCCAAATGCCTAGCCCTGAGCCTGCCATGTAGTAGGTGCACAGGAAACGTTTGTCAAAGTGAAAGGCATGTGTGAGAATGACTGGCACGCAGAGGCAGCTCAGTTGGTGTTCAGCAAGGGAACTCACCCAAACATTTAGGTCCCTCGTGGAGAAATAAATAGGTCACTTTGGGAAGACAATGACCAGGGGAGAACTTGGGCAGCAAAGCAGTGAGGCTCACACACACACACACACACACACACACATGCACCTGGGAATCCAGCTGAGCCAATTCCAGCACAACCAGCTGCCAGCCATCCTTGAAGCCTGTGGTCAGTGTATTTCTTGCCTCGTTGATGTTGGACACAGCCATGTGACTTGCTTTAGCCAATGGGAGGTTAGAAGACGCAATGCAAGCAAAGGTCCAAAATGCGCTTGTGCAGTTAGCCACCTAGCATTTCTTTTTTTTTTAAGATTTTATCTATTTATTTGAAAGAGAGAGAGAGAGCATGAGCAGGAGAAGGGGCAGAGGGACGGGGAGAAGCAGACTCCCTGCTGAGCAGGGAGCCCAATGCGGGGCTTGAACCCAGGACCCCAAGATCATGACCCCAGCCGAAGTCAGATACTTAACCAACTGAGCCACCCAGGTGCCCTGCCACCTTGCGTTTCTATCCCTTCTACCTGGCCCCCAGAATGAACACGCGTGGAAGAGACGTGACTGAGACCAGACTACATCCTGGAACCAAGACGACCTACAACCAAGTCAGCCCACAAACACGTGAGCGAAAAATAAATGCTGGATGCCCCTGAGCTCCAGGATGGCTTGTTACCCAGCATTATGGTGGATGTTGCTGACCAGTCCACCAGGTTCGAAGACTACCCAGTTGATCACAATTCTTTGGTGGGAGAATCTTACCTCAGTGAATAAGAGACTGAGATTTTGAGAGACAAGGGAAGAGGAAGACAAGAAAGCATGCGAAGCGTTTCCTCCGCATTTTCAATATCAAGTTCACAACATAGAGACACTGCTGTTTATCTGCATTTGCACATTTCATCTTCATAAATTGCTCAGGCATCTTTAATTCGCCCCCTCCTCTGCCTCCCACAGCCTTTGTTCAAGTCTTATTCCACTATTCTGCTGGTGTTGCTCCAGGGCTGGGCTGGATGCCTGAGGCCGAGGTAAATAAGAAACCACTGCTATCCTCAGAGGGGCCCAGCCCTGTGAAGGAGAAAGATGTGTGTCCTAGTAACTATCACTCAATTCTGATACTGGAGGCCGGAAGTGAAGTGGGGGGACAATCTTAGTGTCCAGCTATAGGACTGCTTACAAAAATTGTCTCTACGTGATGGAATATTTTATAGTTGTTCCAAAAGATGAGGGTGGTTTTATGTATTGATATGAAAAGCAATTCATGATTTTATATGCATGTATATGTGTCTATCTATCATCTATCATCTTCAAGGACTAATAAACCAAACCATTATTAGAGAATATCTAGTGTTTTCATAAGAGACTTTCATTTCTCATTTATGCATTTAAGGATCGCTATAATTTTTCTAACAAGAGTGTATACTGTTAAAATCCATGTCCATTTTTCAACCATTCAACAGGTGTTGTGGGGCACCTACAGTACCAGGCTTTGCTCCTGGGCACTGGGGACACAGTGAATTCACACAGGGGACAAAATCCCTGCCTGTTCATCAGGTGAGCACTGAATACACTGCAGGCAGGAATGAGTGGCGTGCAGGGGTGGAGAGAGACTTGGCAGGAGGAAGGGCTGCGATAAGAGGATGCTCAAGGAAGGCTTCCCTGGGGCGGTGACGTTTGAACCGAAACCTGAATGATGAGGAGGGACCATCTGTGCGGAGAGCTGAGAATAACAGTGTTCCAGAAGCAGAGAATAACAAGTGCAAAGGTCCTGAGGCACACACTCGTTTGGCTGACTCAAAGAACAGTCAGGATCTGGGGGAGCTGGAGTGTGGTGACGGAGGGGACAGTACAGGAGTTGAGACCCAGAAGTTCGGGGCCGGATCCCACAGACTTCATAGGCCGCGGTGAGAATGTTTGCTTTTTCTCTGAGTGAGATAGAAGCCAAGGGGGGGCTTTAAACAGGGATTCACATGAGATGGCTTATGCTTTAAAAAGATCATTCTGGCACAAGTGAATCAGGGGGCAAGAATGGAAGGAGGTAAGCAGTAAAGAGATTGTGGCAGGAATCCAAATGAAAAATGGATGTGGTTTAGGCTAGTATAAAACAAAAAGATATTTCCCATGTGAAGCACAGAACTACAATGGTCAGGCACAAACGAAGAAAAATGCGGGCCATGGTAAAAATACCGATGACAGACAAATATTTTTCCAGGGGACAGGGTCGGGAAGCAAGGGGCGAGAGGGTGTTGGAGAAAATGGCAAAGAGGGGCACTGTTTTTGAAGGGTCTTGAAAGCATGACTGTGGCTAGCCAGGTGGAAGGAGGTTCAAGGAAAGAAGGGGAGCACAGGTCTGAGAACACGCTGAACTCGGCTCAGAGGTCTTGGTGAAGGAGGAAGGGGAAGAATCACACATCACACACGCTCACACGCACACACACGCGCACACGCATCCATGCGTCCGTGCACAAACAGGTGTGTGCACGCATCCATGTGTCTGTGCGCATGCCCACAGATCCGTGCACACTTGCACATGGACACGCACCGCGCATCTCTGCCTATGCACACACACCCCCATGCATCGACGCACATGCACACACTCTGACCTGTACACACACTCTCACAGCAATACCCGCTCGTACATACACACACTGGCCCTCGACCACACACACACACACACACACACACACACACACACACACACACTCACTCACTCACAGAGTCTTGGAAGGCCTAGCTTTTCAGCCGAAGAACCAGGCATTTAAGAGCCCAACCGCTCAGGTTCAAAACCCAGCGTCTTAACTGTATGACTCAGGCAAGCCAATGAACTCTCTATGCCTCAGTTTCCTCACCTGTAAAATGAGGACTAAAAGGAGCCAATGCAGGGGTGCCCGGGTGGTTCAGTTGGTTAGGGGTCTGCCTTCAGTTCAGTTCATGATCCCAAAGGGCTGGGATCAAGCCCCGCATTGGGCTCCCTGCTCAGCGGCTAGTCCGCTTCTCCCTCTGTGATCTCTCTCAGTTTCACTCTCTCTCAAATAAATAAATAATATCTTTTAAATAAATTTACAAAAAAAAACAAATAAAATGAGCCAATGTGCGTAAAGCTCTCAGAACAGTGCCTGGCACCCAGTAAGCACCACATAAAGCTGGTTAGCTTGAGTGCCAATATTATGACCATGTCTGGCAGACCAGAAGGTAAGTCACAGAGGGAGCGGGCGCAGGGACAAGAATGCAGGAGAGGAGTGTGCTTTGGGAGAGAACACACCTGGGCTCAAACACCAGTCCCAGACTCCCAGTGTGGCCTCGAACCACACACTCCATCTCCGCGACCAGGGGTCCTTGTCTGTGAGACAGACCGTCACGGTGAGAGGCAAGCATGGGGATGGACCCTTGAGCACCACATTCCTGCAGGCCTCTGCGGAGGGCCAGGTCGGGGGGCTGCGCGACAAACCCCGCCGATCCAAGAGACAGCTGAAGCGCTTGACAGGCAGTGAGTACGTGAACACCGTCCTGCCACTTGGCGGCAAAGCCAGCACACTCAGCCTCCTTATAAACATTTTTATATACACAGCCAGAAGATCTGTGGCGTGGCCGCCAAGCCCCGAAAGAAAAATCACGAGGCCAGTAAAACACAAAGATACAATCTCTCTGGGGCCCTCGGTCCTCATAAAAGAAGCAGGAATAAAGGTCAGATGTCTCCAGGAGGAAGACGAGCATCCCACATGCTGCCGTACACGGACACATGCGTACACACACCACACACGCTCACGCATGTGCACACACACAGCCATGCATGCCCACGCTCGGACACACACACGCACAGGCTCAGCCGGGCACACAAGCACATGCACGCTCACAAGGGCACACGCGTGTACATGCTCAGCCACGGGTGTGTGTGCCTGCACCTAGTCGCGGGAGCAGCTGCTCGTGCATGCATATGCTCACCCTCCACCCGACACACACACACACTGACGTGTGCACACACAGGCCGTGCTTCCCGGAAGCCAGAGATGGAACACAGGCAGCCCCCGGGCTCCAAGGTCTTGGGGGTTATGCGCTGAGCACTGGCGAGGGGCTGCCTCCAGTTTCGGGCTTGTAAGACGCGGGACAACAGAGGGGTCTGAAGCCTGGGCTCTGCCCCGCATGAGAAGGGACACTTAGGTGGCTCCATGTCTGTAAGGCTCAGATTCCTCATCCAGCAGTGGGCTGAGTTGTTGGGGGGGGCTTCTCAGTTAATGCCTGGGAACACAGTGCGGGCACGTATTAGCACTAGGATTCCTAGCGCTTCTTGACCTCTGCTTAGAAGCTGAGGCCCCAATGCTCAGCTCAAAACTTCAGGGGTGGTCACCTGTAGCAGCCAAATGGGGCACAGTCGCTGGGAAGCCAGGGAGGAAACTGAGGAGGCAGCCCCCACTGCTGAAAGCCTGCTCAGCGGGGGGTGGCTGGGCCTTTTCCTGTGCCTGGGGGTCCCTGTCTCATGGGCTGCCACTTGGCCGGAGCTCACCAAGGGGACAGTGTCTGCGAGGCAGGAACATCACCAACCTCCATGACACATGGCCCCTTCGCCCACGCCCCCTCTGTCAACACCCGAGATGGGTCAGAGACCAGACCTCTGGTCCCTGACCCTCCAGACACTGACTGCAGGGAAGCCACGAGCCCGGCCCCACCAGCAGGGGGCGTGAGTGGCCCCAAGCCCTGGACTTCAGCATTTCTCCTGAGCCTCCGAGATCCCCCTTGTTGGGACAGTTTCTAGGACTGGACTTCTGCCTCAGTTTCCCCACCCTGGCACCCAGAACCCGAGCCCTCTCCTAGTCGCCAGGCTGTCTGAAGACACCAGCACACCTGCTCTCTCCTGGCTGCCCTCCTCCTTGGCGGCAGGGGGTAGGCGGGTCGGGAGGCGGCCAAGCCCCTGTGTTCCTTTGGCAGCACATCCTCCAGCATCTGCTCTCTTGCTCTCCCATAATAATAAAGCCCCTGACTTAGCTGAGTACACACAGTTGCCGGGACAACAACCTCATTTCCCAGCCTCCCTTGCAGCTGGGATCAAGTTCTGGCCAAGGAGACATGAGCAGGTGCTGTGGGCAACTTCTAGAAACCTTGGAGTTGACACGCAAGCTTTGCCCTTTCTCTTTTGCCCCCTCTAAGCTGCTGCCCGGAAGGCAGGTGTGACAGCTGGAGCACCAGCCGCCGTCTTAGACCATGAAGACAAAAGCACAGAGATGATGGAAAGGGGCAGCAAGGTTCTGGAGTGGAGCCACCCTGGACTGGCTGCTTTCAAACTTTTATAAAAGCAGTGCATATTTCTCCTCTGAAGCCGGCTATTTTGGACCACCATTCCTTACAGCTAAACCTAATCGCTGTGCTCACCCCACACTCGAGCTGGGGCCAGCCCCTGACCATCCTATCTGAGCATCACTGGGGATCAGAATCTCTGCTCTTGGGCCCTGTGCACCAGGGAGTGACAGACACGGGAATCTGGTTTCCCGCCCCACCCCCCAGGCCAAATCCTGCAGCTGGGATGCAGTGCCCCCAACACTGGTCTAGCCTGACCCCAACTTCCGCACATCCGTCCTACCTCTCCCCAAATCCTGGTGCACACTGGAAGTATGAAAGCGTAATGACTCTCAGGACCGCCCCACTCGGGGGGAGGACAGGATGATCCTCCATCTGCCTCTCTCCCCTTCCCAACTGCTCAAGAAACTCGGAGCTTGGCAGGATTATGGCTCTCTGGGGAGCCATCGCCCAGGGATGCTGCTGGAAGAACCCTCATGGGGCTGAGGGAAGCCACCTGGGCAGGAATTGTCTCTGAAGGGCACTGGGCTTGCACACCTGAGCGGGGGCCGCACTTACCCTTCTCCGATGCTGGGGCCAGGTCAATGAAGCTGCGACATTTTTCACCTTCGAAAAGAAAAGAAGGGTTTTCAGAATGTGAGAGGAAGTGAGAGCTTCAGGCTTTCGCCTCTCCCCTTCCCTGAGCCTCGTCACTGAGCAGGGAGTGGGGCCCTGAGCATCTCTAACCCTTATTCCTGGAAACTCAATGTCCCCAAGGAAATTGTGGACAGTGAATCTGAAAACTCAGCTAAACTGCACGAGGGATGTCGCCTCTGCGCTCATCCACTTTCCAACCCATCCAGCCAGGTGGCTCGCACCTGTCCAAGCCCCGGGCCCCTTCCACAGCCCCCACCCCATCCAGACCCAGCAGGATAAGGGCAACCCCTCGCTGGGCTCCCCAGGCCTCCACACTGTCCCTGCCAGAGGGATGCTCTCAGGACACACGCTCTGATCACATCACACACGCACCCAGGCATATACACTCCTGCTCAAACCCTCTGATGACCTTCCAAAGAATGAAGCCCAAGTTCCTTCATGGGGATCCCTGCACTCAGCCCCAACACTCCACCAGGAGGCCTCACACATGCTGTTCCCCCTGTCGGGGACACACTTCCCCTATTACGAGCTCTCACAGCATGCTGACCCTCTCCGACACCAGTCACCTTACAATTCCACTTTTTGCATGATTCTTGGATGGATGGCCCACAAGTTGTAAATGCCATGAGGGCGCGCCCCATATTCTCAGTGTGTTCCCAGCTTGGGAAATGGCAACTCCATCCTCCCGGGTGCTCAGGCCAAAACCTTGGTGTCAACCTTGATTTCTCTCTTTGTCTCACATGTCCATATCTGATCTGTGGCTCTTGCTTGGTGGTATATCTAGAATCCGACAACTTCTTACCCCCTCCATGGCTCCAGCCACCATCTCCCACCTACATTATGGTGGTAGCCTCTGCCTGGGTCTCCCTGCTTCTGCCCTTCTCCACACAGTGGGCAGAGGATGCTGTTATAACCTATGAAGGATTATTATGTCCTTCTCTGTTCAGAACCCTCAGAGTGAGAACCCAAGTCCTCCTAGTGGCCGACAAGGCCATCACCTCCCTGACCTTATCTCCTATTGGCTTCCCCCTCACTCACTTGGCCCCAGCCATATTGGCCTCCTTGCTGATCCTTAAATGTGCCAGGTATACCCCTACCTCAGGGCTTTTGCACATCCTGCCACTTCTACCTGAAGCATTTTTCTTTCAGATAGCTGAATGGTTTACCCTTCCTCTTTTTTATCACCTTCCTCAAAAGTTACCTTCTCAGGGAGGCCTTTCCTGGCTAATCTATTTAATATTCCAAAGGTCCCTCCCCTGACTGCCCATCTCTCTCCCTGCTGGACCCCTACTGCCTGAAACAGTGTCTGGTACATAGTGAATGCATAATACATATTTGTTGAAGGAGTATATCAATGAATAAACAAAAGGATGACTAGACAAAGAGATGAGCGAATGAATGAATGAATGAATGTCTTACACCCAAACTTTAGGTGTAAAGTTTACGAAACTGCAACTTTTCAGTCTCTTCTAGAGCCTCCTTGACACTGGGCACTGGGCTGACCACCAAGGACACAGTGATGAGCAAGATGGCCCAGCCTCCAGGCCCTGTGTCAAAGGTAGCACACACAGGATCCTGACAGAGGAAAAATGTTGCCTACAAATCCAACTGAAGAACCAGAAGAGCTGACTATGCTGGGCCCACAGCCCACACAGTAACAATCAAATGGGCCAGGCAGATACTGCCCCCTTCAGATGGGGGATGAGCCCTGGAGTCTGCCACAGTCCCTGCCCCTCACTGCTGCTCTCCCTCCAGCCTCATGGAAGCCACACAGACAGCCCCTGGGACACTAGATCGGATGACCTTTAGGGTCAGCTTGCCACCCTGGGTTTAAGGATTTTACTGCTAATCCCAGAAAGGATATAGATTTTGTGTCAAAATGGAACCAATGTGAGTTGGGGGGTGAAAGAGACCTGGAAGCTTCTAACATTCTCAATTCATGTGTCTGCTTGAAGCTTCCTAAGCTCTCTAAGAAGGTCCCTGGAAGCCCCTTTGGTATCCTGAACGTCCTTCCAGCCCCATATAAATGCAGTCAGACAAGGGGTGGGCTGGCCGATGAGGCTGAGAAGGAAGGCAGGAGACAGATCACAAAGGGTCTTGAGTGCTAAGCTAAGGAGTGGACTCGTGACTTATTCACATCACCCCTCCCAAAGAATCATGAGGCCACAGGTGGCTGGTTGGGGCTCCTGTGGCTTCCTCCCCAGGCTCTATAGAGCTGAGATGCAGGACCCTCAACTCCTTTCACAGATGAAGAAAATAAGGCTCAGGGCCACTGAATGACTAACCAGGACCACACAGCAAGTCAGAGGTACCAAGATTAGAACCCACTGAAAGAGATGTTTGCTGACAGCCAAGAACTGGAAAGGAGGATAAAAACGTAAGAATTGATGGCGTGCTAGAATGGAGGGATCTGAATGAATTGTTTCGAACTTTCTTTAATGTTATTTTGTTTTCTCAAAATCTGGAGAGAGAAAACATTAATGGTCAAATTCACACCAACACCCAGGGCCACGTTCAGACTTTGTGGATCTGAACACTTTGGCCTGTTGGGATCCTTCCCAAATTAAAAAAAAAAATTAAATTAAAAATTATATTTTATACTTGCTTGGCTAAAGACAAATATATTAACATTGTATGTAAAAATTTTTCTTCAGGTGGCGCCTGGGTGGCTCAGATGGTTAAGCGTCTGCCTTCGGCTCAGGTCATGATCCCAGGGTCCTGGGATCGAGCCCTACATTGGGATCCCTGCTCTGCGGGAAGCCTGCTTCTCCCTCTCCCACTCCCTCTGCTTGTGTTCCCTCTCTCGCTGTGTCTCTCTCTGTCAAATAAATAAACAAAATCTTTTTAAAAAAAATAAAAAATAAAAAAATAGAATTTTTCTTTGCCTAGAAGTTTATCTTTTTCTTCTGATTTTAAAAGAAATGAAAACTTTTGTTTGGGTCCATGAGAGCATTGTGGCCCTTGGCTCCATGACCCCGGATGGGAGGGAGAAGGGGGCCCTACAGCTCTGGTCTCCCAGCTCCACATCAATGTCTTCCCACCGCCACTGGACTCCCGATAATATGTAAGACTGATGTGCTAAACATTTTGCCGTCTCTTCTTTAACAGTTTTACTGAGCTATGATTCACATGCCATATAATTCACCAATGTAAAGTACACAATTTAAAGGTGTTTAGTGTATTCTTAGTATATTCACAAGATCGTGTGACCATCACCACAATCAATTGTAGAACACATTCATTACCCCAAAAAGAAACGCCATACCTATTATGAGTCAGTGCCATTTCTCCCAATCCTCCAGGCACTGGGTGACCACTGATCTATTTTCCCTCTCTACAGATTTGCCTATTCTGGACATTTCACATAAGTGGAATTATACAATAGGTGCCCTTTTGTGTCTGGCTTCTTTGAGCATGATGTTTTCACATGAATCAGTGATTTGTTCCTTTTTTAAGGCTGAATAATATTCCATCATATGGATATATCCCATTGTGTTTATCTTTATTGGTTAATGGACTTGGGGTTTGTTTCCACTTTTTGGCCATTGATGAACAAGATTCATGTACAAGATTCTGTGGGGACAAGTTTTCATTTCTCTTAAGTATATACCTAGGAGTGGAAATGCTAGGTCATGTGGAAACTCTATATTTAGCCTTTTGGGGAGCTACTTGACTATTTTCCAAAGTAGGTGCAGCATTTTACATTCCCACTAGCAATGTATAAGGGTTCCAATTTCTCCACATCTTTGTCAACACTTGTTACTCTTTTTTCATATTAAAGGCATCCTTCCAGGTGGGAAGTGGTATCTCATTGTGGCTTTGATTTGCATGGCTCTAATGACTAGTGATGTGAAGCACATGTGCTTCTTCACCATTTGCATGTCATCTTTGGAGAAATGTCTATTCAGATCCTTTGCCCATTTTTAATTGGATTATTTTATCATTTTATTACTGAGTTCTAAGAGTTCTTTTTATATTCTGCATACATACACCTTATCAGATATCCATCTTGCAAGAATTTTGTCCCATTCTGTGAATAGTCTTTCCACTTCCTTGATGGTGTCCTTTGAAATGCAAGAGTTTTAAATTTTGATGAAGAAGCCCAATTTATCTATTTCCCTTTTGTTGCTCATGTTTCTGTGTCATATCTCAAAAGACTTTGCCTGACCCAACATCATGAAGATTTCTTCTTTCTTCTAAGAGTTTTATCATTTTAACTCATAGCTTTGGGTCTGTTATCTATTTGATGTTGACTTATGTATATGGTGTACAAAAGGTGTCCAACTCCATTCTTTTGCATGTGGATATCCAGTTGTCCCAGCCCCATTTGTTGAAAGGCTGTTCTTTCCCCCATTGAATTGTCTTGGCACCCTTGTCAAAAATTAATTGACTATAAATGGGAGGGTTTATCTTGTTCTCTCAATTCTATTCCATTGATCTATATATCTATCCTTATACCAGTACCACACTGTTTTTGATTACTTGTAGCCTTATAGTAAGTTTTGAAATTGAGTAAGTCCTCCAACTTTGCTTTTGGCTATTCTGGGTCCCTTGCATTTCCATATATGAATTTTATTTTTTTAAGATTTACTTATTTATTTTAGAGGGGGGAGGGACAGAGGGAGAGAGGGAGAGGGAGAGAATCTCCAGCAGACTCCCTGCTGAGCACAGAGCCTGATGTGGGGCTCGGTCCCAGGACCCTGAGATCATGACCTGAGCAGAGATCAAAAGTCAGACACTTAACCGACTGAGCCATCCAGGCACCCCTCTATATGGATTTTAAAATCAACTTGTCATTTTCTGGGGGAAAAAAAGCCAGTTGGATTTTTCTTTTAAGATTTTTATTTTTAAGTAATCTCTACACCCAACATGGGGCTTGAACTTACAACCCAGAGATCAAGAATTGCATTCTCTACTGACTGAGCCAGCCAGGCACCCCGCCAGTTAGAATTTTAATAGGGACTGCACTGAATCTGTAGATCAATTTGGGGAATATTGCCACCTTAATAATATTATGTTTTCCAATCCATGAACATGGGATGTCTTTCCATTTATTTAGATCCTCTTTAACTTCTTCCAGTAATGTTCTGTAATTTATGGAATATAAGTTTTGCACTTCTTTTGTTAGATTTATTCCTAAGAATTTTATTCTTTCTGATGCTATTGTATATGGAATTGTTTTATTAATTCCATTTTCAGATTGTTCACTGCTAGGGTATAAAAATATGATTAATTTTTGTATATTGACCTTGTACCCTGCAATCTTGCTGAATTCGCTTATAAGTTCTAATAGTTTTCAGTGGATTCTTAGGATTTGCGATATTCAAGATCATGCCATCATAGAGATAGTTTTACTTCTTCCTTTCCAATCTTGATAACTTTTATTTCTTTTTCTTGCCTAATTGCTCTGGTTAAAATCTCCAGCATAATGTTAAATAGAAGTGGCAAGAGCAAATGTCCTTGTCTTGTTCCCGATCTTAGGAAGAAAGCATTTATTCTTATGTCATTAAGTATGATGTTTGCTGTAGGCTTTTCATAAATAATCTTCATCAGGTTGAGGACATTCCTCCTATTCCTAGTTTGTTGAGTGGTTTTATTGTAAAAGTGTGTTTGCCTTCTATTTAATCCCATAATAACCTGCAATGATGTAGCTCTGAGAATCCCTATTTAGAGACAAGCAAACTGACACTCTGAGCTTCCAGTGACTTGCCCAAGACCACACAACCAGTAATAATGGAGCAGGACTCAGTCCAGATCTGTAGACTCCAAACTCCATGCCCTAAAATTTTGCTAGCTATCTATTCCAATTTGCTATGTCAGAACTTCCTACTGCAGCCAGCCACTCCCACTGGGTAGAGCTGAAAGGAATCCCCTGAGAACAAAGAACAGAGAATCCCTGTGCAGACAGGGAAAATCCACCAAGGGCCAAATAAAATGGCTCTCACACTTGTATTTCTGCTACATCGACAAGACTGAATGGAAGATGTTTGAGCAGAGATGGTCAATGCTGAAGTTTAAGAAAAAATCATAGTAATGACATAAGGAAGACTGGATATTTCGATGGTCAACAAATCTAATAACTGAAATCCAAACACAGAAGGGAGTTTTTTCTCCAGACCCTTGTTCTTCATGATAAAAATTAGCTAACCATTTGTGTGAAAGATATCAAACTGTACCATATTGTCTTATTGCTTTTAGAAGTAGCCTTTAAAACATCTTTGTCAATTACCATTAGGTTGATATGTTTAACTAAGAGATTTAATTGGGGTATAAAACTAAAAACAAGAGCACTTTATCTCTTCAGACTGAGGCTTGTCAATTAGATCATGGAGCTGTGGCATGTTACTACCACCTGATGGCAGTGTACCTTCTGTGAATCCTGAAACATGAAAGCTGGGAAGGATCCTAGACTTCATCCAATTTAAGCGGTTCTCAGCCCTGAGAAGCCCACGCCTCACCCACAGAGACCCGATTTAATTGATCAGTGTGGGGCCTACATTTCAGTGGGGTTTTAAAAACTACCCGGGTGATTCCAGCATGCAGCTAGGCTGAGATCTGCACTCCAATCTGACTTGTAAAAAAATCCATTTTCAACATTAGAAAAACAATAGTAAGTCATCTTAGTGATGGCTCATAGTATTGCAATGGACACTCCTTCAAGCAACAGTGTCTGTGGGGCAGGATAGCAGAGTGGCCAAGAGCCTAAGTTCTGGGATCAGTGGATCTGGGTTCAAATCCTGGCCCTGTCATTTCTGGCCACATAAGTCCCCAGTCTTTCTGTGCCTTGATTTCCTTGACTGTTTAATGGGTATAGCACCTATAAGGGCATTGTAAAGCCTTGACATGGGCACAGAGCTTAGAATGATGCCTAGACCAGAGGGGGTGTTTAGGAAATGGTGACTGTCATCATCATCATCATCAAATAGGACTCAGAGGAAACATGGGGCATGGCCTCTGCAGTCCAATGGAAAGGAGATCAGACTGATGCACAGACCACCAGCATGGTGGGTGGAGGCGGGGAGTGGGGCTGAGAGCAGGGGCCCTATTGCCAGACCCTCCTGGGTTCAGCTTGGGCCCATCACTTACTAGATGTATGACTCAACATTAACCTTCTGGTGCCTCAGTTTCCCTATCTATAAAAAGTGAAAACCACCAATGCTAGTGTTTCTATAGTACTTATAACAGGGTGGACCGGTAGGTGGGTGGTGCCAACCACCAGGTGGTACAGCGAGGACAGCTCAGTGGGCAGGAGTCCACACTGCCAAGTGGCAGCTGCAGGGATGTATAGTTCCCCCATGAGCCCATGCCCAGGATGTGGCCCTGCATTCTCCATCATCTCCTCCAAAGGCATGGACATTGTCCGGTAATTTTCTCATTTTTGCCCCTTGAAGATGCCCTTTCTCCCACTGCTACCTCCCACTCCGATTCCTTTGGCTTGCGGTGAGCTACCAAGAATTGAGAAGGCAAAAGAGAGCATCTCCTCCCCAGGAGGGAGAGTCCCCTAAAGACCCACTGTGTTCCCAGAGATCCACTGGAGGGTAATTTTGCCCCACTCCAGAGAGGACACAGAAAGAAGGAATTTGTACAGGAAGAGGGTGGAGCCAGCAGACCCCAGGGAAAAAGTGTTTTGGGGATCCATGAGCTGCAGAACCTCCACAGACCCCTAAGGAGATGTCAGGACTTTCCAGGAAACCAACCTGAGAAAGCTGGACATTGGAGTCAGGGGTCAGGCTTAGCAAAGATCCTGCACCCCAGTGAGGATCCCATGGCTCCTGTGGGGCCAGAAAACCATCAGCAGTGGGGATAAGAGGGACAGGGAAAAAGTATAAGGCTCTCCCAAAAGTTCTGAAGACTTCCCATGACCCACGGGCTGGCAGGGAGCCTCAATCATGTGGGGTCTGAATTTCTCCCTACCTTGGAGACTGGAAGCTCAGTCCCATTAGATTAGAGAAATAAAGTAATGGGACATTCCTTGCCTGTAAGAAGTGAGAGTTCATATTCATACCCACACAGCCTCAAAGGGGAACATCCTGTATGGGGTCCTGATCACTGCACCTTGCCCTGAAGCAGGTGGCCAATAAGTGGGGCTTGGTATCCAGCCCCAACACAAGGGTGGCCAACTCATGAGATCTCAATGGATGGCAGTGACTGAGGCAAGCCAGAGGGGAGTGGGTAACCTAGAGAGGGTGTGCCCTGTCTAAAGGAATGTGAAGTGACCTCCCGGCCATCTGGACCAGTCAGGGTCCTGGCAGGAAAGAAATGGCACCCCAGAAAGAGCTTCTGAAGACAGCTGAGCGAAGGGACTCTTCACAGAAGGGTGGACAGAGGCAAGGGGCTAGCAACAGCGGGGAGCGGCTCACCTCCCCTAGCCGAGGAGGGCAGGCAAGGGAAAGGAGCCTGTGAGAGGTGAAGCCACAGAGGAGGATTTGGCACTGGGAGCTCAGCCACACTGAAGCAAGCATCAGAACCCGAAGTTCTGGGGGGGGCCCAAGAACCTGCATTTCTAACAAGTTCCCAGGGGTTGCTGATGCTGCTGGTCTGGGAACCTCATTTTTGAGAACCACTCCTTAGAGAAACACGTCACTGTCAAAACCTGCAGGGAGAAAGTGAGGCAGGAGAGGGGGAAATAACCCCACCTTTCTCTCCTTCCGCCCTCTGATTTCCTACTGGCTCCTCCCACTAGCCAGGACCAATGAGAAACCAGAGGGCACAAGGGGCCATTCCATGTGCAGTCTCTCCCCCAAAGCCCCCCACTTCTCCCTACCCCCACGCCTGGCACAGAAAGGTCAGAGGACAGACTTCCACAGTCACTTACCACAATCACCATCTGAAATGATATTGTGTATATTTGATTATGTGTTTATTGTCTGTGTCCTCTACGGGATGTATGAGGGACTTCTCCTCGGCTGTGGGCGATATTCACAAGCAGATAAGTGCGGACCCTGGGCCTGATCATATTCTGTAGCAGGCTGGAGGCTGCATGCCCAGAAAGAGGGCAATAATGCAGAATTCTTCCCCCTTCATCGTTCTTCCTTACCCGCCCCCTTTCTCTCTCTCTCTCTCTCTCTCTCTCTCTGAATCCTAGGAATCCAAATCATATCAAGCAGGGATTTGGGGATGTGTTTGAATTAATTTTGATCCCGAAAAACATTCTTCTCTTAGATTCCCACTATCAGTGCTTTGTATTCATACAATTGTATTCAACCAACGTTTATTGGATGCCTCCCATGTGCCAGGCACTGTTCTAGGTGCTGGGGATATAACAGTGAACCAAGAGAAGTCCCTGCCCTTGTGGCTTTTCTGTTCTTATATTAAAGTGTACGTTATCAGCCACTCAAAATCCTTGCACCAAAGAAGGGCATTCCCCAGCTCCTCTGAATAACACCTAGTGTCTCTGCAACAAGCAGAAGCTCTGTGACCATGGGTCCCGTTCACTGCTGTGTCTTCAATGTCTGGGACAGTAACAGGGGCTCCAGACATGACTGTGGATTAATGAATAAATGAAGAGCATTTCATAAACTGCCTTTATCAAGAATTACACCAAATGTCTGCAGAATCCTACAGGCCATCACACCTGTAGGCAAAGGTGAGACAGGAAGCTGAGTTGAGCTGGAGTGTCTCAGGACCGATCTAAGACAAGAGAGGCAAACAGAAAGGGGGGCGGGTCTTCACTATCGAGTGAAGAGGAGGTGCCCCATTGGGCAGCCATACCCAGTCTCATGCCCACCACAATGCATGGACACCTGAGGATCACCTGGACATGACTCTTTGAATGCCACACACCTCCTCTTTTCTTGTTGCTTTGTGCCTGGGGGTTCCAATGTATATAGCCTTACATTTTCTCACCTCCCTATCTCGACATCTTCTCTCTTTCCGTTTTTCCATGTCTGAGCCATCCCCAGGCTTCGGGATCCAGCTCAATGCCCACCCTACACACCCACCAAGAAGACCGCTTTGTTCACCAACCACCTACCCTCCTCCAAAAGAGAAGTCTCCCTGCTCTGAATTTCTAGCATTTTATCACAGTATCTCTCATTTATATTGTCTCACTCTATCTCAGGCACAGCTTGGCCCCTCTGGCTTGGCCCCCTTTGGGGCTGTAAATGGCAGATCTCCCCACCAGCAGGTAGAAGCTAGAATGTGTTATGTTGCCCAAGATCCAGGATCCAATGACCCAAGGAGAGTCCAGGGCAAGCACCATGCTAAGAACTTGGCACACATCACAATTGAATGAGGTCAGTATCTATCCCCATTTTACAGATGAGGAAATGAGGCTTACACCAGGCAAAGCGACCTACCCAAGGTTACACAGCCAGAAGGGGCAGAAGCAAGATGTGGGCTCAGCTCCGTGTCTTTCCAAAGCTCTCTCCAACATGCAAGGGACTGACTTGTCCAGAAACAGGATAGAGACCCAGAACATTCCATGGCCAGCTGAGATTTTTGACCTCAACAGTGTCTCTGAAATGTCCTTCTTAAACATTTTAATATGGGAAATTCCCATTTTGTACAAAAGCAGAGAGACTAGTGCTAGGACCCCCATGTGCCCACCCCCGGCTTGGAAACTGTCACTCCACGGCCAGTCTTATCTCTTTATGCCTGTAGCCCCCACCACATAGGGTTATCCTGAAACAAATCCCAGAAGTTGTGTCTAAATATCTTTTTGAAGGATTTGCTCCCTTGCTCAGAAAAGACAAATGGAAGGTCGTTTCTTCCTAGATTCTGTGACATCACCCTATGGGGCTGGTGGCTTTTGGCAGCATGGGAATAAAACACCTAACCCGAGGGGCCCTGACCCACCCTCACTGCTGACTGCTTCTGACCTACTGTCTGCAGGGACCCGGCTGAGCTCAGGACGGGGAGGGGAGAGCCTCAGATATTGCCCTCAGCACAGGGGCTGAGCTTGTCAGCACATCAATCCCGCGCCAATGGGAGCACCTGGCACGTGTCCCCGGCAGAAACGAGGCTTCCAGGAATCCACCGTGGACACAACCGGCCAGGTCACAGCTGCCTGTGCTCGGGCTCACCACTCCCGCCTGATGCCAGGAAGCTCGCCCCGCGGTCCCTCCCCCGGGTCCTGTCTACTTGAGGAAAAGGCTGGGCTGTGGCAACAGGCAAGCGGAATGGAGCCAGGCGCACCAGGGTGCGCAGGGGCCAGCAGGGTGTGCTCTCTGGTGAAAAGCCTGGGCTCTGACTGCAGAGGGACCTGAGTTCAAACCCCACACTAGCTGTGGGACTATGGGGGGACGATGGGTTTTATTTATATGGTTGGGGGGTTTTTTGCCAGTAAACGGTGATCATTTCCACCTCATGGGTTTGCTTGAGGGCCAAACGAGGTAAAACAAGACATCTGTACCTGGGATTTAAACCAGACAACATCTGCAGAAGGACCAACTCAATGTGCTGACCCCCACACCCCTACTGTCACTCATCAGAGTTCTCAAGGCTCCGTCCTTGAAAAGGGGTGCTCTTCAGAGGGAAATGGAGGTGTCTGGGCTCAGAAGCCAGAAGACATGAATTCAAATCCCTCCTCTGCCTCTTCTTAGCTATGTGACCTCAGAGAGTGACTTTACCTTTCAGACCCTTTTCCTCACCTGCCAAATGGAAGTCCTCGGGCACCTGCCTTCTAGGCTTGCAAAAATGATGAAAACAGAAGAGTGCATGAAAACACCTGTCGTGTGCTTGGCCCTGTAAATAAGAGCCATTTCTGATTTTTGACTCCTTCTCTGGATCCTAGGTTAGAGACACATTGCACTCTTCCTGAGGAGAGCCAGGAAGTCTTTCCAAGCCAGAAGCAGGAGGCCATAATGGTGCAACCTCACCCTGAGCAGGTGGAGGAAACCTGGCAGGGGCACGGGCAGGATGCAGGGAGGTGGCCAGAAGCAGATGCCTAAGGCTGGCAGAAGGTCTGGGGAGTGCTGAGGGTCGGCCAAGTTGCCCTTGGCATGAACAGGCAGGAGTCCAGGTCTGGCTGGCAGCGGAAAGATGGGCAGCAAGTGGGAGGGGCGCTGGGGAGACCAGAGTCCTTGGCTGGGTCCCCAGATCCTGGGTCTGAGGATTGTGACTTAATTCCATACCCCACCAGATGGTGTAGTTGAGGTTTCTGTGGAGGGCAGGGTGGGGAGCGGCATCAGGGGACCCACAGGGAGGGGACTGGTGAGAGAGAGGCAGTCACACTAGCCTCACAAAGCAAGCCAACAAATACTTGCTAATATATATGGTGCACGAACTTCGTGCCAGGCCCAAAGTGCTTTACAAACTACCATCCCCACTTTTAACTGATGAAGAAACTGAAGCACAGGAAGACCGAGTAACTTGTCTAAGTTCACTCAGCCAGTGGTGGGAGCCAGGATCCAAACTGAGTCGGCTCAGCGGAGCCTTTGCATTTGGCCACGACCGCCTCCTCGCAGAATAAGCAGGTTCTAGAAAACACCATTCTTCCCAAGGGAAGTCCCGGATGCCCTCCAAAGAGGACTCCACATGTGGCAGGAGAAATGAGCACCCACCAGAATGCGACCGAATTTGCAGATGCCCAGCCAACAGGACCCAAATGTGGCTGATTCTGAGTTGGGTTCTGAGACCTAGATTCCATGGAACCCCAGCTCCGGGCAGATGCATGGCTAGTCTTTCTCTATAGCAGGTACTTTCAACTTGCTAAGAGGGCAGAGAAGAGCTGGTCCTGGCCCCCCAACAGCCAGGGCCAATGTAAAATAATTTTAACTGTTTGGCAAGGGCAAAAGTTCACACACCTTCACTGGCTGGATTCAAGGAATTCAGCTCCAAGATCAGAGAATAAAGAAAAATGCCAGCAAATCTTGTGCAAAGCTTCTCCTCTCAAGATCCAGGCTGACAGTGGGGCCTTGGCAAGCACTCCCTTAGAATTCTCCAGAGGCCTCTGCCAGTTCAACTGACAGGGCAGCAGATGGTACACACTTATCTGCTGATGATATTTTGATTTATTTATCTCTTACAGATGGTACCATGCCTTGATTTCTGGCAGGAGTCCAAAATGTGGGTCAACTTTCTGGGGATAATCATTTCTCCAAGTGGATAAAATACTGGAGACTGAAATCCTGCCTGGCATCATGACCTCATCACCATGGTCTCCAGACATACCTTGCTCAGGCATTTCAGGCACTGTGGGGAAAGCGTAGGGAAAGAATTGTTCTAAAGACCTTTTTATAGCTGGAAGAACCTAAATGCTTATTTTTAAATTAATACCATACTGATTAAATATAAGAGCTCTGAACTCACAGAACCCTGAGCTGAAGCTCCATGACTCAGCCCAGACACTCTGGGTCTTTGTTTCCTCATCTGTAAAACGGGTATGATTGTCCTCTCTACCACATAAGCTGTGACAGAAAGAGCTGACTATCCAAAAATTGTGCTACTCCTTCTGTAGCGTGTGGTCACTGCTAGGAAGTGGTCACCCAGCCAGGCATGATATTTTCCAGCAGCCCTGCATCTTGGTGGGGTCACGTGACTGGTTCTACCTGTAAAGTATGAGTGGTGCCTGGCCCTCCCTGGAGAGGGCTTTTACGAAGCGGGCATGGCTTCGCTTTCCTCTGCCACCTAGATACACAGGGCTCCAAGACCGTGGGAAGCAGTGAAGTCACAATATGGAAATTGCCTGGTCCCCAAATCACCGCGTGGAGGAGAGCTGCCGTCCACCAGAATCACCTACACTGAAACGTTACATGAGCAAACAGTGAATTGTTACTATGTTAATCCACAGACGTTGCTAATCCACAGATGTCTCTAGGTTTCTTTGTTACAGCAGCTACTGTTGCCTTGTACATAGTCAGGGACCAAATGGGACCACACACATGAGACAGCTGGTGCATGACAAGGACTCAGTAAGTGTTCACAATTATTAGTATCATCATCTTTCAAGGGAGCTTGATAAATTAAGGAGATCGTGATTTTTTGTGCCATCCCATCTGTTGGATTTGATTAAAGCTACACAAATCTGCTTTTCCTAATACCTCAGTCTTATTTCTGCCCTTTTTTTTTTAAATACCATCAGGAATCCATGAGCTGTCCTGTCTCACTCCCCAAAATCATGTTTTGAAAGAGAAATTTAAGAGGCGCCTGAGTGGCTCAGTCGGTTGAGCGTCTGACTCTTGATTTCAGCTCAGGTTATGATCTCGGGGTCCTGGGATTGAACCCTGTGCTCAGTCTACTCAAGGATTCTCTCTTCCTCTCTCTCTCCCTCCCCCCGTTCATTCTTTCTCTCTCTCTCTCAAATAAGTAAATAAATCTAAAAAAAAATTTAAAAGGAGAAAAGGAGCATAGATCGTTTTTCTGTGGCACACAGTGGCTAACATGGAGATAATGGTCCTCCATCCTCTCTGCCCTGGGCACAGGATTATCCAAATCAGCTAGATGGAGGAGGGACATAAGAACCATGGAGCCCACAGTTTCTGGATGTAGAAACAAAGGCCCAGGGAGCACCCATGTGTTGCCTGAGTTCTCATCATCGGTCAGATATTAAGCTGAAGCTGGAACCCAAATCCTCTGCCTTCCAATCCAGGAGAAGGTAAGGGAGGATGAGAAGCCACAGTCCCTGGCTACAGAAAACAACAAAAGCAGACACTTCCTGAGCACTTACTATGTGCCAGGCGCTGTTTGAAGTCTCCGTAGGCACTCACTGTTCTAGTTCTCAAACCACATAAAGGAGGTACTGTTATTGTTCCCATTTATCAGATGACAAAACTGAGGCCCAGTGAGGTTAAGTAATTTGCCCAAAGACACAGAGATAGTACGTGGTGGATCCAGGATTCCACCCAGGGGGCTGTAACTCATAGAGGCCCCACTTTTAAGCACGTTTGAAGAGAGATAACTTAGAAGAAGGATTTGACTTTTCTGCTTGATTCCAAGGAACAGAACTAAACCCACTTGGGCCCAAGGAGCAGGCATCTGTCCAATACAATTCAAGAAGAGTCCAGCCATGGAAAAGGCCCCTCCAAGGTAGCATTAAATTTCCCAGTGGTGACAATAGCCAAACTATGGAAAGAGCCAAGATGCCCATCAACAGATGAATGGATAAAGAAAATGTGGTGTATATATATATATAATGGAATATTAGGCAGCCATCAAAAAAAAAAACACACGAAATCTTGCCATTTGCAACGACATGGATGGAACTAGAGGGTATTATGCTGAGCGAAGTAAGTCAATCAGAGAAAGACATGTATCATATGACCTCACTGATATGAGGAACTCTTAATATCAAGAAACAAACTGAGGGTTGCTGGAGTGGTGGGGGGTGGGAGGGATGGGGTGGCTGGGTGATAGACATTGGGGAGGGTATGTGCTATGGTGAGCGCTGTGAATTGCGCAAGACTGTTGAATCACAGACCTATACCTCTGAAACAAATAACACATTATATGTTAAAAAAAGAAGAAGAAGAAGAAAATAGTAGGAAGGGAAAAATGAAGGGGGGGGCTCAGAGGGGGAGACGAACCATGAGAGACTATGGACTCTGAGAAACAAACTGAGGGTTCTAGAGGGGAGGGGGTGGGGGATGGGTTAGCCTGGTGATGGGTATTAAAGAGGGCACATACTGAATGGGGCACTGGGTGTTATACATGAACCATTAATGAATCATGGAACACTACATCAAAAACTAATGATGTAATGTATGGTGATTAACATAACATAATAAAATAAAATTAAAAAAAAATTTCCCAGTGGTGAAAGAATATAAGCAAGGCTTAACCCACCCCGTGGAGATGTTGCCAAGAGCTTCAAGCAGCCTGGAGTGGGTGGTATATCAGACTGGGCCAGTGTTTCCTCACACATCCCATGAGTGGCTCATGACGGGGGGTATCGGGCGCTAAATCACATCACGGGGGAATGATTTCCCTTCCCAATTCCCTTCCAACCCTTCAGACTGCTTCCAGGAGAAAATTTCAGTTTTGTGCTAGCTTGTCCTTAACATCGCTCTAATACTTGCTAATCTTCCATTTCAAACAAAGAAAAGAGGCAGAAGTATCCAGCGAGAATTTGATAGCACTGCTCTGTGTCAAGCGCGTACACACACACACACACACACACACACACTCACACACACACACGCATATACATATTTCTTCTATTTTTGGCAAGTTGTGCTGGGTTTTCTATTTCCAATTGTAATATAAAGTTTCCCTTTTAAATTCATTTATGTAAGGAAAATGTGAGCCAATATAGAGCAAAAAAAAAAAATCATAGTAGAACAGGGGCACGTGGCTAAGAACAAATCCACAAAGGTGATATGAGAAAAACTAAAATGGGGGAAACAGTGGGATAAAAGAATTCTGCACTTCCAGGGCCACCACCCAGCACAACCCTGGGAGCACCATCCACACCGTGGTTTATACGAACAACATTCCCTGGAGTTGTGCAGTGCACAACCTGTGTGGCTGTATACAGCAGCCATGAATATTTTTACAGTAACAAATATCCCAAAAAGGGGAAGGAAAAGGGGTAATCTTCTGCTCAGCTGCCCTGAAAATGGCAGCCAAAAGTTCCTCCTTGTAAATGATGGCATTTGTCTGATGCCCCGACAGTGTCCCCATGCTCAGGGGGCCAACATGCCGCCCAAGAAGAACTGGCACTCAACCCATCCTCAGGAGAAATGGAAGAACACAGGGACAGTGTTCTTGGGGGAGGCTTCAGGAAGATAAATAGCAAGGGAGCAGCACGTTCAAGTCTAAAGGCAGCGGGCTGACATTCTCAGCCATGAAAGTACTTGAAGAGCAGAGGATCCCTGAGCTGTTCTCAAAGAAGCTAGATGACACTGAAACCTGGCTCACCCAGGGAAGAGTCAAAATTAGCTCAAGAATGAAGAATTCATAGTAAAAATATCAAAGTAAAAAATGAAACAAAACAAAAAACTTTATGTAAACACACAACCAAAATAAAATAATTGGAGATACTGTGTTACAACACCCGGACATAACTGTAAAAGTCATAGGAGCATCAGAAATCATATGAACGCTAGTGCTCTCTCTCATCTTCCTCGGAAGGGATCTAATCTGGAAACACCTGATTCAAAGGCTACAATGACACATTTCTCTATTCCTCCCCGCCCCCCCCCCATCACAAAAGTAATTATCTGCCCAGGGTCAAAGTGAGCGGGTAGAAGAGAGATTAGAATTCAGGCCTCACTTGTTTTCAAGGATCCCAGCCCCACACCCCACATGGCTCCTGACCCAGGGCCATTGAGAACAAGCCTCTCATATCCTAGGGATTTCCCAAACTGATTTCAAAAAATAAGAAGAAGAAGAAGAAGAAAATCAACTTACACTAGGCCAGGCCAGTACAGATCATATTCTCTCTCTCTCTCTCTCTCTCTCTCTCTCTCTCACACACACACACACACACACACACACACAAGTTCATCTCTCTTGAGGCCCCCTGCTTCAGCCTCTCCCCTGGCCTCCCTGCCTCTGCACCATCAGCCACAGGGATGTTTACAGAGCCCAGATCTGAATTCTGTTCAGCAACCTCCATGTTAATTTCAGTTCTCACCAGAATCATCATGCCCTCAGACATTTATTAAAAATGCAGACTCCCAAGATGCATATTTCTCCGTGACCCAACAATTTCACTTCTTGGAGCTCATCTTATGGACACACTCACACATGTGCAAAATAGCACAAGGTCAGGATAACTGCAGCATTATTTTAAGAACAAAGGACTGGAAATAACCTAAATGTCTGTTAATTAAACAAGAGATATACATTCAATATATGGAAGATTCACACTCATTAAAACAAATGAGGCAGATCTTTCTCAGAATATTAACACAGAATATTAATATTAACTAATATTAATACAGAATACAGAGTATCACTATTACACGAACAAGTGGAAACCTCACAGAAACCTGAGACCCGGTGGTCATATAGAATAAATCTGAACAACTCCCCCTGCCCCTCCTTCTGTCCAGTGTGGTCAACTTGACCTTCCCCATCAGACACTGTATTCGTTGCCCATTACTGCAGTAACAAATTACCACAAACTTAATGGCTTAAACAATACAAAAATCTTTCTTGTAATTCTGTATGTCAGAATTCCAACGTGGGTCCCACTGGGCGACAATCAAGGTGTTGGCAGCACTGTGTTCCTTTGGAGAGGCTCTAGGGAAGATTCTGTTCCCTCGCCTTTTCGAGCGTCTCAGCTACACACCCTCGTCTCCCCACCTTCCCTTCCACCATCTGCAACATCAGCCCTGTTGATTCTCTCCTCTCTGACAGACACGCCCCCTTCTCCCACTACAACTAAGATTCTTCACTTTTAAGGATTCCTGTGATCAGCTTGGGCTCATCTGGAAAATCCAGGATAATCTCCCCAACTCAAAATCCTTAATTGAATCACATCTGAAAACGTCCCTTTCACCATTTAAGGTGGCACATTCACAGGTCACAGGGATTACTGTGGACATTTCAGGGAAGAGGCAATGTTCAGGCTGCCATGGATAGCCTGGACTCCAGCCCCCAGAATATTCATCACTCTCAACAGACACAAGACCTCGTGATGATGTACCTGTCCCTCTGCCTGAAATGCCCTTTCTCAGCTGTCTGATTCTTATGCAGACCTTCAAGGCTGAACTCCAAAGTCCTCTCCTCTGTGAAGCCCTCCCTGATTACCCCAAGCAGAACGAGGGACACTGCTAGCACTTTGAAAATGTGACACTTGTCACTTGGCATTTGAATTATTTGCCTACCTATGCATCTCTCAGCAGCCTGCAAGCAACTTAAGAGTGAAACTGACTTACTCATCCACGTGTCCCGCCATTCAGCGTGATGCCTGGCACACGGGGTGTGCAGGGGGCTGGTTTCACAGACACTGAAGGAACAAGTGACCAAGTCCTTTCTACATTACCATGCTAATCCAAAACACAATTTTACGTGCCTGTGGTTGTTATGATGACTCCATGTGCCTGGCATATGACAGAAGATCAATAAATATTTGCTTTGGAAATAAATGAATATGCATGCTTAATATTTATTGAACATTTTCTACATGCTAGGCACTTTGCTAAGCTCTTTATAAGCTCTGCTTCCTTGTTTAAATTTTCACAATGACTCTCAAAGGAGTCCTACTGTATTCCTTTGGGTAGTTAACACTAGCTGCTGTTGCAAACACCCCAAAATCCCAAAGGCTTATCTTTCAGCCCCCTCTCCCGCATGACTCCCATCCATGCAGTGACTCAGGGACCCAGGCTCCTTCCATGACATAGCTGCACCACAGACAGGGGAGAGAGAGTATGGAGAGGGAACACTGTATACTTACCCACCTCAGCCCGGAAAGGACACACATCACTTCCACTCATACCTCACTGGCCACACCAGTCACATGGCCAATCCAACAGCAGAGGAGGCTAGGAAACGCAGGGAGCTCTTGGATACTGATAAGCATAGTGATCGCTGCCACGTTTATGATTTTCCTCATTCTATTGCTGAAGCAACAGAGGTTCAGAGGAATGGAGACACTGCCCAGGGTTTGCAGCTAGGGTATGTCGGACACTAGTTCAAGCCCATCTACACAGACCACGCTCCTAACCATTGCTTCCTCACATACACACATCCCGTGTCCTCCAAAGTTAGGCCACCATGGAGGGCGAGGTCTGGGACACTGCTGAGTGGCAGGAAGGACCCGATGTGGGGATGGGACATCCCCTCTAGACGATCCCCACGGCGGATGATCCACAGAGAGATCACAGGGAGGCGGCTGGGTCGCGTCTCCCCATCTATTTGCTTACCCCCGCCGGTGTCAGTTTATTCATCAGCGTCCAAATGATGACATGAGGCAGCTGTTACGTGCTTGATTTTCCCCTCCAGACTGTTGCAAGAGGGGAAACAAAATCTATTCTTTTAAGCGAGCGTCAGATTAAGCTTGAACAAAACCAATAACTCTTTGAGGACGAGCAGCTCTCTCTGAGCTTCCCATGGATGCTCTTGGAGCGTTGTTTCTGGGGGTTATTTGGCAGTTGTTTACTGTCTAGAAAGAAATATTGCTCCTTCCTGCATCTGTTTCTCCTCTCCTCCTCCCCGCAACCTTCCCCTCACGGTGTGAGCCCTTTGCCCTCGTAGTTTAAAATTGTAATAAAAAAATGTTCCCTCACCCCCAAGTTGCTTCGCATCGACCCCGGATGCTGCATCCTCTCTCCAGACCCTCTCGTTCTCGTCTGCCTGCTCCTTGTCTCCCAGACTCAGCATCTCTAGACCAAGGCAACTACAATGCCCCGCCAACTTCCAATTATTCAGGGCTGATTATTCAAGGAGTGGATTATTCGGGCTTCTTGCATCCTCCTCACTGCCACCTCCCTCCCCCCATAGCACTGCTCATCGGTACCTCCATCCGCAGGCAAGGAAGGAAAAGAAAGTTTGCCAAACTCCCATCCACCGAGACCAGCTGCTGGTCAGCCGATTCTATCTGGCAGGGAGGTGAGGGGGACCCTGGACCATGCCTGCTCATCCTGCCTCTTCCCCATTCACATAGGTAATTTAGAGTTTGCCATCATTTTTCCAGAGAGAAGGGGAGCTACAGCCAACACTAGCCCGATCTTCTACCCTTGTGGGTCTCCCCTGAAGCCTGTGATGTCTGTGCAGCCTGATGGCAGGGTGGTCTCTTTACAGCATGAAATATGGTGTGGGATCAGTGTGTAATGTCATATCTAGTAAATACGATGAATTTTTAAAACAAAGCAGAGAGAGACAGGCAGAAGGCAACTCACCCTCATATGAAATGGTCTTTCTCACCAGCTTATCCAAGAAGGGGCTCGCTTTCAGACACAAGACCCTTCCCCAGGCCAAAGCCCCCAGTCTTGGGGAATCTGAACCGTGGTCACTTACAAAAGGACTCTAGGAAAGATGGGGGACTCTCCCGGGGAAATCATTCCCAGGGTCCACAAGAGAAGGAGCAGATACTGGTCCAGTGGGCGGATCGCATGTCAGCCCAGAAGGGGACCGGAGGGGTCCAGGAGGATCCGCCACTCCACTGCACTCACCACCTCCTTGCAGCCCGGCCACCCGGTCTCCACTCATCGCTTGGAGACCTTTAGAACTATCACCTACTGGGTCAGAGCAGGCAACAGGCAAGAGGAGGCGAGGTCCTGTCTGTGCGGGAGAGTGAGATATGTCCTTTAACTCCCTCCCAGCAGACCCCGCCAAACTCCAGGGCATCTCTCAACCCTTTTACCATTTCTTTTGCATGCAATCGACAAATCTTCCTTAAGCACCTACTATGTGTCCGGCACCATTGGAAGCACTGAAAATTCAGGAGTGAACAAGACAGGAAGTTCCAGCAGAGGGGACAGACTGTAAACAAGTAAACAAAGAAGTAAACAACAGATGACAACTTGCACGCTGAATAAAACAAAACAGGGAGCTGGGATGGAGAGACGGGCATGGGTGAGGCACCTTCAACAAGGTGACCAGGGCCTTCTCTCTGGTGAGAGCACATTCTAGCTTTAGCCTGATGAAGACAAGCCAGCCATGTAAGGATCCTGGGGGAGAGCATCTCAGGGAGAAGCGTATCAAGCGCAAAGGCCCTGGGGCAGGAATACACTGGAGCACTGGAGGAGCAGCAAAGAGGCTAGAGGGCCTGGGGCTAAGTGGGTGCTGGGCAAACCAAAGGAGGGACACGGGAGGAGTGAGCAGGGCTGGATTGTGCAGGCCTTGGGCTGGGGCACACGTGGGGAGCTAAGCTGGGGCTCTGGGAAGTCACCGGAGGGAGCCAAGCACAGAGCTCTGTGATCTGATTTGCATTTTTAAAAGCTCTATCTGGAGGCTGTGTGGTTGCAAAAGACAGAACCCACTCACAGGGTGAGGCGTGGAAGCTCGTTAACGTGGAAGGTTATAAGGCTGTCTCACTGAGGCCAGATGCGGGCCCTGCCGGGAGAGAGGAACCGTCTGCAGCCAGAACAGCCCCTCAAGAGGCTGGTTATCTCAGCTCTGAGGTCTTTCTTTTCTTTCTTTCTTTCTTTTTTTTTTTTTTGTTTAAGATTTATTTATTTATTTGAGAGAGCAAGAATGAGAGAGAGAGAGAGTACATGAGAGGGGGGAGGGTTAGAGGGAGAAGCAGGCTCCCCATTGAGCAGGGAGCCCAAGGTGGGACTCGATCCTGGGACTCCAGGATCATGACCTGAGCCAAAGGCCGTCACTCAACCAACTGAGCCACCCAGGCGCCCCCCGAAGTCTTTCTTCTGGGCCCTCTCTGCTCCTCTGAGCACAGGCAGTCACCTCAGCCCCAGCCCGGCATGCAGCCCTACGGAGCCCAAACGGTCTTTGGGTCCTCCAGGTTCCCAGGGCAGAGCAGCGGATTGGCCCAGCTCAGGTCAGGTGTCCAGCCCGAGAGGCCAGTCAGCATATCCAGGGAAGGGCAAGGCCACCCAGGAAATCGTGGCCACCACTGTGGGTGAGAAAACTCTCAGAGAAGGAAGCCTGGGCTGGGAAGATAGCTCCAAAGTGCCCTGTGTTGGGCAGTCCCCAGAATTCCTTCTCGGCAGCCTGTCTTGACTTCCTCCAGCCCTGTCTCCATCTCAGTGCCCCCTGCAACTCCACAGGAGGCCACCAGAGTTCTTGGAGCTTAGGGACGTGAGGAGCTTCCCACTCAGAGCAACAGGGGACCCAGACGCAGGGGCAACAGAGGGGACAGGCCAGTCCTCAACGCTGAGCCTGCGGCGAGGCGGGCAGGCCTGCTCTGCAGACGCTGAAACCAGGAGCCAAGGGCAGACAAACAAGAGTCACTGCGTCAAGGTCACGGTGATCGCCGGAACATGCCCAGGGCCAGTGTCCCGCGCCAGCCAGGCCTGGTGGGGCAGCTGGGCTGACAGCCATTCAGTCGGAAGCTCCTGTGTGCACAGCAGGGTCGAGAGGAAGGAGCGGGGGAGAGGAGGCTCGGCTTGGCTCCTCTTGCGGCTCATGGGCCTCCGCTCTCAGACTGGGAAGCCTCTGCACCCAGCCCCCGGACGACCAACCCAGAGCCGCCACCACCGAGGCCCCCAGCAGAGCCAGGGCTAGCACCCTGGGACTCAGGCACACCTGCGCCTCGATCCGTCAGCGGTGCAATTACAGAGGTGTGCTCTGGGGACACAGTGGCTGGAGGGAGATGGGGTGGCGGTGGGGAGGGGGGAGCTGGGAGGCAGGAGCCAGGGTCCCCTCTCGGTCCACAGGGCAGGGAGGGAAGGAGGGAGACAGAAACAGTTTCAGCGGGATTAAGCCATGAGGAGACAGGGCACAGTGAACGAGAAAAAGAAGACAAAAGAAAGGTCAAGACAGAGCAAGGCAGAGGCAAACGAAGTAAAGAGAGAGAGAGGTAGAGACAACAGCAAGGGGCAAACAGTCTGCCCGAGAGGGAGGCCAGGTTCGAAGCCACGTGCCACAACTAACATAAATTACCTGTATCAGTTTGCTAGCACCACTAAGTGGGGGCCTTAAACGACAGAAATCGACTGTCTCACAGTTCTGGAGGCCAAGATCAAGTCCAAGATCAAAGCATCAGCAAGGTACGTTCCTTCCAAGGGCTGGGAGGGAGCATCTGTCCCAGGCCTTTCTCCTTGGCTCCTAGCTGGCCGTCTTCACGTTCACATGGCATCTTCCTTGTATGCATGTGTATCGCCAAATTTCCCCTTTGCATAAAGACACCACCCTAATGACTTCATTTAACTCAATTACCTCTGTAAACACCCTATCTCCAAACAAGGTCGCAGTCTGAGACACCAGGAGTTAGGACTTCAACCCGTGAATTCTCCGGGGAGGGGGGGGGTGTGACATAATTCAACCCATACCATTACTGCACCTCTCTGTACTTCAGTTTCCCATTCTATAAAATAGGCATAACAATAAAGGATCATTCTGAGGATTCGGTGAGTTGCTGAACATAAAGCGTGTCATGTAGTAAATACTTAATTAGGGTTAATTACATTACAGTCTTTATTATCATTATTTGGTGTGGCAGGCAGACTAACGGCCTCCAAAGATGTCCATGCCTTAATCCTCAAAACCTGTAAGTATGTTCCTTTCCGTGACAGAAGGGATTTTGCAGACGTAATTAAGGTTGCAAATCTTGAGATGGCGAGATCATCTGGGAATATCCAGGAGGACCCAATGCAATCACACGAGTCCTCAAAAGCAGAGAACCTTTCCCAGCTCTGGACAGAGACAGATGCAACATGGAAAGAACCCGACCACCTATTGCTGGCTCTGAAGATGGAGGAAGGGCTCATGAGCCCCAGACCATGGCGACTTCTGGAAGCCAAGCATAGCCTTCAGTTTACAGCCGGCAAGAAAACAGGGACCTCACTCCTACAACCTCAAGGACCTGAATCCTGCCAATGATAAGCATAAGCAGAACAGATTTTCCCCTAGAGCATCCAGAAAGGAACACAGCCTGCCAACCACCTTGGTTGTAAGTGGGTGAGATTACATGGCACCATTGACTTCCAGAACTAAGAGAATAAATCTGTATTATGAAGCCACTAAATTTGTAGTAAATTTGATACAGCAACAGTAGGAAACTAATACATTCTGGAAACACCAGACAAATGGGAGTGAGTGATCTGGTCGACCAAGCCCTCT
This sequence comes from Eumetopias jubatus, assembly GCF_037043125.1. Lineage (NCBI taxonomy): Eukaryota > Metazoa > Chordata > Mammalia > Carnivora > Otariidae > Eumetopias > Eumetopias jubatus. The sequence goes on from NW_028274818.1 coordinate 93,035,470, forward strand.
GGCTGGAGACCAGAATGGCATCAGCGTCCCCTAAGGCCAGTGAGCAACTCTGACGACCACAGAAGTCCTCTGCCCACCTGAAGGACCCCCAAAACACTGACCTTTGTTGCTGGCACAGCATTTGAAGGTAGAAAGCAAAAGCCAAGGCATAGCTGTGCCCAGGCAGAGAGACACCTGAGGTCCCCAGGAGAAGCAAAGAGAGTCCCTGGGCCCCAGACCACAGACCCTCCACCGAGGGCTGAACAATGGACCCAAAGATGTCCATGTCCTAATCTTCAGATCCTATAAATATGTTACCCAACACGGCAAAAGGGACTTTGCAGACGTGATTAAGGATCTTGAGTTGAGAAGATTAGCCTAGATTACCTGGGTAGGTCCAAGGTCATCACAAAGGTCCATATGAAAAGGAGACCAAAGACTCAGAGTTGCAAAACAGAAAAGATTCGACAACAGACTAGAGGTTGGCATACGATGTGCTTTGAAGAAGGAGGAAGGACCATGAGCCAAGGAATGCAGATCGCCTCTAGAAGCTGAAAAAGCAAGCAGACATATTCTCCCCCGAAGCCTCCGGAAGGAGTGCAGCCCTACAGATACCTTGATTTTAGACCTTCTGACCTCCAGAACTGTTAAGAGAATTATGTTGGTTTAAGCCACTTAAGTTTATGGTCATTTGAGGCCCCCCCACCAAGATGGGTTTCCTTGGCAGCCGGCTCTGCCCCGCCCCCCCCCCGCCCCCCGCTGGACCACGGCGGCAGCCTCCCTCTGGCCTCACTGCCTTCTCTCCCACAGCCTTCCATCTGTTCCAAGTTCCACCGGGGAGATCTTCTAGAAAAGTAAATCAGATTGTATCGCTTCCCTGCCTGCCCTCCCAGCACTTTTGGTCACACTTAGAATAAAACTCAAGTCCTCACGGTGGCCTGCAGGGCCCTAGGCCAGTGGTCCTCAACCCTAGCTGCGCATATGAGCCACCTGGATGCTCAGGAGGTGGGTCCAGGTGTCAGGACTTTTTTTTTTTTTTCAGGTGTCAGGACTTTTAAATCCCCACGCGGCTCCAATGCGCAGCCAGGACCCAGCCCAGGAGCCCTATACGAGGTGCCCTTCCTACTCCCTGCCCCGGCCCCACCCCTCACTGTATCCAGTCCTGGGGTGTCCGCACTGCTCCCCACACCCCGGGCACTGTCCAGCCTCCCACCTTTGCACCTGCTTGCCCTCTTCCTTCTTTGGTGGGGTTCACACCCTCAACGAGGCCTTCCTGACCCTCAGAAGAAGATCGCATGCACCCCTGCACCCCCTGCCCCTTGACCCCACCGTATCTGGCCCAGCGGTACTCGTACCCGACCGTGGGAAGACGCATTTGTGTGTGTGTTCACTGTCTCTGCAGACTCAGCTCCATGGGGGTCTCCCTCTGTCTCCATACACAGGCGGCGGGCTCCTACATGCTGAATGTGTATACAAAAGGTTTGCTAGTACCCTTGGTCTCCAGTCATCCCAGGAGGGCTCAAGATGGAAGCAAACTCAACACCGTGTGCCAGCAAAGAGCACTGGATCTGGATCCCGCGGAGTCACTGCGCCTCCCTATGTGTGTCAGTTTCTCATCTGTAAAGTGGGGGCAATGTCTTACTTCAGCCCCCTCCACGGCTGTGAGCAGCATCACCAGGTGGGGGACCCATCTCATCCTAGCTACTGGCACCAGAATTCCTCTGGGGAACAGAAATTACTTTGTTGAGGAAAATGGTTTAACAAGTGCTCGAGTAGAGGGTGAGGGCCCCGCCAATGGGGAAGGCCTCGGGGGAGGAGGGGGGCCTCTGCATGACAAAGTGGGGGCATTGGGTACTCTGTGGAAAAGCAGGTGGAAGGAGACCGAGCCAGCCAGGTGCCAGAAGCCCCGCCTTGAGTGATGCAGCCTCCCACCGATCCTCAGGAAAATCAGCAAATGCCTTGAGCCTCTTTGAGAGGGTTGCTCAGCATCTCTTCTGGGAGCTGCCCCCCTTCAGTAGGAGAGTCCGCCATGAGAGACCCCACCCCCAAATGCAGATAGGAGGGGGGCCCTGGACCCCAGAGCCCAGGCACTCTGTGGGGAATCGCGCCCAACATGCCTGGTCCTCGGAGGCGCAGGGGCCCCAGCCGCTGCTACACGGTGCTCAGGAAGAACAAATCAGACCAAACTTGGGCTTGTATGGGAGAGCCTTTTGCATGTTGTGAAGTGCTGTTTGACCTTGAGGGGTCACCCTCCCAATGCCACTTCCTGCCACAGGGGCCTTAGGGACCCAGAAGCCCACACCCGCTGGGCGGCAAGCCTCCCTGTTTTCCAGCATATGCGTCCACATTTGCTCCCGAGAGGAGAGCCATCCATCCCCCTTCCGCCTGACAGAGTCTCAGCTCCGGAGGCCTGGTGTCAGGAATAATGGATAAGGATGGCACCAACGATCCCGACACGGGAAAGCACTCCTAGGCAACCGGTCCCCAGCAGGAGCGGGGGAACGCAATCTAGAGCTTCCCCAGGGCCGTGACTGCGAACTTGTCCTTGGCAGAAAATCTGAACAGCATCGCAGTTGGAATGGCTGGCTCCTGCTGGGCCAGCCTCAGCCCTTTCTAGGATGGCCGAGCAGGTGCCGGAGCCTCTGCAGGCAGGGCTGAGGAGGGGGCTCTGCAGGGCCGGGCGCACTTGCCCCACGTGGGGACTCCCGGTCAGAGGCGCTCCCAGGTTGGGGAATGACGGCCCAGCACACAGGTCCAAAGGGCCATTTGGAGAGGAAGCTCGCCCTGATTTCTGGCATGGTCTCCTGGAGAGTCTCAGGATTTGGAAGGCAGAGGGACTAGCTGGGACCACATTCACCAGGAAGGAAGGCACAAAGCCTGGGGGGGGGCGGTGTAGGCAGAGCCAGGGCTGGCTCCGGCCCCCTGGCTCAGCACCTGCAGGGACTCCGTGCCCCTCCAGGGTTGGGGGGTGCCGGGGGGCTGTGTGGGGTGTACAGATGAGTGCTACCCAGCTCCATCTGCTGGGCCATGCATGACCGCCAGAGCCTTCCTATTGTCCAAGAACCCAAATCCTGACTCTTACGTGCAATCCCTTAATCTTTCCAGTTTGAACTGAGAGGATCCTATTTGACCCGAAGAGCCACCCCGTCTGGTGGCTGGAATCTGGCCATGACCGTGGTCCATTTCAGACCATGTGGACAAGGGCCGTGTCTTGGGGAACTGGCAGAGCAACTATCTAGAAGAATCCTGGGTCCCCAGTATGGAGCTGAGGTACCTACCTAACTGGGACTTTCATGTGGGAGAGGGAAAAAAGCTTCTATCTTGTTTAACCCACTGTCATTTTAGGTGTTTGGCTCCATGGTCAGAATCCTAATAGACTTGGCCACGAATTCCACTGCAGGATGCGCAGGGAGCCCGGCCGACAAGCACCAGCGAGCAGCCCTGACCTAAGGTGATGCTCTAAACAGAACCTACTGGATCATGTCACACACCACCCTCCACACCTACTTAGGAAATTCTGAGACTTCCCATCAGCTCAACTGAGCCTGAACTCCCTGACAGCCCAAAGCAGGGCCTTCACAACAAGCCCCACCATTTGGTTCCACCTTCCACACTCCCCCACGGTCGCTAGAGCTGTTCCAAACTACCCACGGCTCTGAGTCGTGAAGGTCACGGCCTCCTCCAGGCAGCTATTCACTCCCCCAGGCCGAGTCAGTCATGCCCTCCTCTGCCCTCCCACCACCCCTTAACCTAATACCCTATTAATACCCTATTACAGCACACATCATGAGGCATTCTCGTTGCATTTAGCTGTGAAGGCAAGGGCTCCTAGAGGCAGATAGGCTGAAACCTCAGGGCCCAAACTCACCAGCTGTGTGATCTTAGGCCAGTCGCGCAGCCTCTCTGGGCCTCAATTTCCTCGTCTGTGAACTGGCAATAAAACAAGTAAGACATTGAACAAGTCAAGTGTCAGGTGTTCTGCTAGGTGCTGAGCACTCAAAAAGGCACCTGTCATCATGCGCCTTACACACTCACGGCAGGGACTGACTTGAAATAACATCTTATACCCAAAAAGTTACTTCAACATAGTTGTGACAAAGTGACAAAGGAAAAGTACAATGTGTGAATGACGGGGAGGACCCAACCCAGTCCGGAATGGGGGGGGGGCAGAGAAAGCTTCCTTGAGCAGGTGACATTTAGGAAGAAACACAAAGTAGGGGCTGGGTTGACAAGTGAGGAGGAGAGCCACAGGGAGAAGGAATAGCATATGCAAAGGCCCTGGGGCAGGAAGAGAATTTCCTTTTCCAGGAACCCATTATCCAGGAAAGGATAATGATAACAATGTTTGAGTTCGCCAGGGCCCAGAACAGCACTTGGCACACAGTAAACATTAACAGCTTTCTGCCGAGTGAGTGAGTGATTCTGTTCAGGGTCCACCACCCTCGGATTCAATGACAGACTGCATCACTACACATTGACCATATGCTGGTGCTGTGTGGGCCTGCAGGAAGGTGCAAAGATGGGCCAGTCCTGAATCCTTCTCCCTCACCCTTTCCAATGCCAAAGCCAGGAAATGCAAACATGTAGATCCCAAACATGAGGTTAAAGGCTTATCAAGGCCTGTGGTGAAGACCAGCCACTGCCCACCAAACTCTGTTTCCCATTCTCCTATGATGTTGAAGCCAACATCTGGCCTCCGAGGCAGTAGGCACAGCCGCGCAAAGCTCTTGCCAATGGCTTGTGAGTGGACGCTCCAGCTCAGGGGTGAGGACGTCAGACAGGTCTCCTCCACACTCTGTCCCAGCTTCCCGGGGGGACCAGATTCAACCATGCAGACACTGGAGTGCCCTAGGGGATGTCAGAGCAAGGAGTTAGAAGGAACCAGGATCCTGAAATGGCTGGAGGGACAGGGCTGTCCCAGCAAGTAGGAGAGAAATAACCTCTCCATCCTTGAAGCGTCTATAGGTCTGAGTCTCTCTGTTACAGCAACATAGCTTTCCCCTGACTGATACAACATCTGAGCCAGGACGGCACTCTAGGAATTTGGAGCAGGAAGCGGCCATTTTGTGCTCCAGGAATCAAGGAAGACTTCTTGGAGGAGGATGGCATTTGCACTAGGCTTTAAAGAAGCCTATATTCTGAAGAAATAAAAGGGTAGGTACCCACTGGGGGATTACTAAACAGCTATTACAGACAAGGAGGCAGAAAGAGAACAAGAATGTAATCCGTGTTACAGACTTGGGGACTTGCCTGAGTTCTATGTCAGGGAAAGCAAGCAAGTGGGGAATGGTACGCACATGCCTTCGTCGCCCTATGTGAGGGTGTGCCGGTAGATGGAGAGAAAGCAACAGAAAAATAAGACTCAACTGAAGAATGGAGCCAACGAACACAGGAAGGAGTGGAATTTTCTTAATTTTCACTCTTCTGGCCTACTGGGCTAGTTTATCTTTTGACAATGAATACCTAATTACATTATAATAAAATGTTCCTATGTCTCTAAAGCAAATTAGAAATGGTATTTTCCTGCCCTCTCAGGAAAAGAGGCACTCCTGGTTCTTACCTGGATGCTGCCCAGCCTGGCCAGGATGAGAGCCTCGGGCGGACGCCTCAATGCAACTACCAGTCCTCAGAGTGTGGGTTCAGGGGCCCAGGGGACAAGGGGCCACTGCGGGAGGGGAGCAGGGGGGAGGAGTCAATTTCCAATCAGTTAGGTCTGATCTCAGTGGTTTCACAGAGACAGAAGTTGCAGAGGCAGGGAGTCTGGCCCCTCTGCCTGGGCCAGGAGCCAGGAAGTGTGACCTCACAGGGCCAGGAAATGGCTAGCCAGTGAAGGCTGGGGCAACGTCCTAAACAGATGGGAGGGGGGTCCCCTGTTTCCTGGGGCACCAGGGATGAATGGTGACTTGGAAAGGGAAGCTCACCCACACAAAAGGTGGCCAGATAAATCACAGCTGCTTCAATGGGTGACTCCTCAGAGCTGATCCGTCCTCGGTCACAAAGAAGAAACTGAGGCAGCTCGGCTGAAAACTGGTGAACTTGTCCCTACTGTTTCGTAGAGCCTCTTGGTTACAGCACCAGAGCTTCATCATGACCGATACTGGGCTATAGGAACCCAAAGCAGAAAAAGACCGTGGACACAGCAAATTGATGATTTTCATAATTCTAGAACAGGGGTCAGAAAAGCCTATAAAAAGCCAGATAGTAAACATTCTAGGCTTTGTGGGCCATTTGGTCCCTGCCACAATCCCCAACTCTGACATTGTATCAAAAAAGCCAACATAGGGGAGCCTGGGTGGCTCAGTCAGTTAAGCCTCTGACTTTGGCTCAGGTCATGATCTCAGGGTCCTGGGATCAAGCCCTACATTGGGCTCCCTGCTCAGTGGGGAACCCGCTTGTCCCTCTCCCTCTGCCCCTCGCCCTGCTCGTGTTCTCTCTCTCTCTCTCTCTCTCTCAAATAAATAAATAAATAAATAAATAAATAAATAAATAAATAAAATTTTAAAAACATGGAGCTGACCGCGAGGCTGGGTGTAAATGAACCCCAGGAGTCGACGCGCTTGAGTGTTTACGGGGACTGTTCCTGGTTTCGTCAGTGCTCGGCGGGTAAATCTTCCCTAGGGGTACCCGGCTCTGTTTCTCTCACTGGCCATGTCTTAGCACATAATCGTCCAAATCATGAGTCTTCTGGGGCGCATTTATGACAAGATAGCAATGACACCTGGGACGTCTCTCAAACCCCGGCATCCCGCTCTACGGATGAGAGCTGCTACCAGGAGTGGCTGCTAACATTTATTGAGCACTTGCTGCATGCTGGTGTTGTGCTAACCAATGCCGTGTAGACCCCCTCTCCCACGATGACCCTGTTTTATCACCCCTGTTTTGACAGAGGGGGACATTAAGGCTCAGAGAGGTTAGGGGACCTGTCCATGCCAGTAATTAGACCCAAGAGAGGCTCTTTAGCCTTTAGCTGTCCTGCTGCCCACCTTGTCCCCAATGCCCACTCTTCCCTGCAGTGTGCACCCCTGAGAATCCTGCAGTTTGCCTCCACCTTTAGAGCTGATTATTCAAAAGACAGAGAGGGAACCCAGGGAAAGACAGTGGATGCTGACCTTCAGGAAAAGCTCTGGCTGACATGTGGGCAAATCGAATCAGGTGCAGTTCTCATGACTGAGAAAGTCAAATTGGTTTGTCCCCTTATTAGAAACTCCAAAATCAGTAGAACCCAGAGAGAAAGGCCACGAGCGAGATGGTGGCCTTATTTCGGGACCCCCAAAATCACTTTGGGGTGATCATTTAAAGAAGTATGAATGCTGATACATAATGGCAAACGGGGGCAGGGCACCTTCAAAGGTCAGAGGTCAACTCTGCCTTGCCACAGAGCCATTCAGAACAGAACGTGCCCAGGACGGGGTGTCAGTGAGGATGTAAGCAACACGAGCAGCCAGGAGTTTAAATTGGCGCAGCCGCTCTGGAAGACGGCTTGGCATTATCTAATGGAGGTAGCAGGTGCATTCCTATGACCCAGCATCCCCATCAAATGTGTATGCCCCCAAGTGATTCTTGCACATGCCAACCACAGAATAAACACATCACCTGCAAGCTAATCTTACAGCAGAAAATTATACAGCCATGAGAATGACAGAACCATCACTGCACCCCCAATATGCACGCAACTCAAGAGCATGACATACGACAAATACGACAAGAGACGAAAGTCACAAAAGAATGTGTACAGTCTGCTTCCGTTTGTAGACAATTTGAGGACAGGCAAAATTAAATATTATGCTGTTTAGGGACACATGAGGGGTAAAACCATGAAGAACAGCAGAAAGTGATTAGCACAAAATTAAGGCTAGTAGTTAGCTTTGGGGAGAAGGGGGTCTGATGGAGAGGGACACGCAGAGTGTAAGGTTTGATGATGTTCTGATCTTTAACTGAGGTGGTGCGTATATGGGCATTTTATTATTATTCTTTATACATGTATTTTTTGTAAGATTTTATTTATTTATTTGAGAGAGAGTGAGAGAAAGAGAGAGCACGAGCAGGGGGAGGGGCAGAGGGAGAGAGAGAAGAAGACTCCCTTCTGAGCAGGGAGCCCGATGCGGGGCTTGATTCCAGAATCTGGGAGCATGACCTGAGTTGAAGGCAGACAACCGACTGATTGAGCCACCCAGGCGCCCCTATCCATGTATGTTTTACACACTCTTCTGCATAGGTGATATATTTGACAACTGAATTTTTTTAATTTAGAGAAAACAGCCTAGGAGTAGGACAGAGAAAATTCAAGCCCCTGTGAAAGTTTAAGGGGCACTCAATTCTCCATATCCTCAGATGAAATGCTCAAACATTCTCTATAACATTAAAAATGCAGTTTTTGGCTGAAACAAAAAAAAAATCAACTAGCAGTGGCTAGTAATAAAAAGAAGGCTGAACGTAGGTGGTTAAGGGTTGATCTGGTGGCTCAGGGATACAATTCCCCAAAATTCTCGTAGAGGCACAAAATGGCTGCTGCAACTCCAGACATCACATCTTCACCCAACCACTCCCACATACAGGAAGTAGGGAACATCTGGGATGATGAGAAAGACTCTACTCATACACCCAAATCCTTTCATCAAAAGGAAAATATTTCCCCAAAAAAGCCCCCAGCAGAGTCCCACTTACATCTTACTGACCCAAAGTAGGTCATTTAACCACGGCTAGCCATGAGGGCTGGGAAAGTATCTGCCCTTTTCAGCCTCCTTGTCCAATGGACAAGAAGGATGACAAGGAAGGAGAGGGAATGTCCACTGGACAGGAAACCACAATGCCTACCCCAACCCACCCCACCTCTAGGCAAGTTAAGTAGATCTGCCCCACTATTGATACCCTCAGATTTGTCAAATAACCCAGGTCCCACCTCATATGGAAACTGGACTCCATACCACACAGCCTCAGAATGGACCACTGAGCGGTGCCTATTCCCTCCATGAGATGCTTGAAGGATGCTCTGAATTGCTTTGATCATAATCTGGCACAGAATGATAAACCTCACTTTGTCATTCAATGGATGCTATCAGATGAAGGAAGCCAATAAATCCTCCCCACTGCTATGATCTGGCCAGGCTGAACTCTGGTGTACGACGGAACCCAGTCGTACTGTGGTGCTCACAGCCTATATAAAAGAGAGAAGCTAGTCAGAGAAGGCCACTAGCCACTCTACACACTGGTTACATATCAACTGGAATACTCGAGCGTTGAGGGCCCAAAGCTTTGCTGTGGTGGCAGGCCATGCAGCAGAGGGCTGAGAGGAGGGGGCAGAAATCCAGGCGGCACTGGCCTGCGGTCTTGCAGACAACGGTCCTGGAGACAGAGCATTTGTTGGCTTGTTTGCCACAGTCCCCACCACTCCCTATTGTCTCTCCAACACTGAGGCCAAGGGTCGGCTTGTTGTTTGGCAACACGTGGCTCTTCTCACCCTTGGCCACTTCCCCAATTTGGGGTTACCTGTCTGGCATTGTAGGGACTTGAGTTAGGGATCCTGGAACTCAAACACGGGAGATGGTCAGGTTTCCTGTTCTTCGGTGAAGTAACAAGTCCACTCTAACATCAATGGCTCCACTCATTCTGGGGCACTCATGTGGGAAGTGATTGAAGTCCAAGACTCAGTGCCTGTGCCCAAAGAGATTAAAATCAGCCCTCCCGTCTTGCTGGGCCTTGGTGACTCAGTCCACGCAATGAAGCCAACACGCAAATGACTCTGCGGGGTGCCATCTTTGTGCAGTGGCTCAGAAGCTGCTCTGGAGGCCACTCCAAAGGGCAGCTAGTCATGACTGTTACATGGTGTGTCATTCCAGGAAACGTGAGAGCTGACTTACAATCACAAAACTGGGAAGTCAAAGAAACCCAGAAAAATGCATTAGGGTGATGCTTTTGGCAGCATTTCTGCAATAATACTAATAACTAGCACTCCTATGAAGCTAACCATGCACCGGCCATTGCTCCAAGTACTTGTACCCCGACGGATTCATTTAACCTCACTAAAGCCCTAGGAGGAAGTGCTGTTGTCCCTACTTCAGATGAGATGTGGTAGCCAGCCCCTACATGACTCCCAGGGAGCCTCGCCTCCTGCTCTTCACACGGTCGTACGCCCCACCCCACACCTCACACTGAATCAGGGATGACCTGTGCCACCGATTGAATCCTGTAGCAGTGACAGTGTGGTACTTCCCAAGCCAGGTTACCAAAGGCACTGCAACTTCCAGTTTGGGCTGCTGGGCTCCTTGCTCTGGGGGAAGCCGGCCACCATGTCCTAAGGACTCTCAAGCAGCACCCCAGTGGCAGGTGCATGTGGAGAGGGACCCACTGGCCAGCCCGAACTCGGCAGCCATGTGACTGAGCCACCGTGGGGGCTGACTCTCCAGCCCCCACCCATGTCTACTGCAGCCTCGAGAGAGAGACCGCAACCCAGAAACACCCACCCCATTGCTCCCAAATTCTTGACCCATAGAAATCCATGACCGACAATCAACAATTATTGTTGTTTAAGTTGCTAAGTTTGGGGTGATTTGGCAGGCGGCATCCGACAAGTAATCCAGGGAGGGAAAACTCAGGGAGGGGGACAGACGTTAAGTAATTTGCCCAATTGTCACACACCCAGCACATAGCAGAGCCAGGATTTGAACCCAGGACACCTGTTCTGTGACCCGTGCCTCTAACCACTCCACTACACAGCTCTCTGGATGCTTCTGGAAGAAATTCAGTTTCTGTTTACCTATATCCATTTCCCTTTTTCTGAATGCCTACTCCGTGCTCCAGATTTTATCTACATGAACTCATTTCCCCGTCCCCAACAACTCTGGAAAACAGAGTTTTCTCTCCATTTTATTCTTTCTGTTACAGTGTAATGAGCTAAGTAAGGCATCAAAACATCCCTCCTTTAGAAAAATCCAAATCGTAGAGAAGATCCCTAAATCTCCTGAGAGCACCCCCATCCCTACATCCAGGCCCCTCTTCCAAACTGACATCCTCAATCTGGTGGGTACCTTTCCAGACCTCTATTCCTAGCCATTCACTTTCACATTTATGTCCCCAAAAAACTCCACAACAGAGCAACTATGGGGTGAAGTCCCACAAAATAATGCTGAGCAGGACACCAGTCACAACAGAACACATACTCCTTTAATTTTGCCTAAACACAGGCAAGTGTTTACGGTTGTAGTGTTTAGGGTTGTAGGCTTAGGGGGCAAAATTAGCAAGTGAACCACAGCAGTGACCACTGTAAATGTCAGGAAGTGGGTACTTCCCAGGGTAAAAGTTGGCGGGGGGGGGGGGTCATTGCAGAGGCATGAGGCGAGTTTCTGGGTGGTGGCAAGTTTCTATTTTGACCTCAGAAGCAGTCATGTGAGGTTGGCTTTGTATTAAGCAGAGCATCTTCATTTTGTGCACATTTTTTAAAAAGATTTTATTTATTTATCTCAGAGAGAGAGAGAGAGCACAAGCATGAGCGGAGGTGGGGGAGGGGTAGAGGGAGAAGCAGATTTCCCGCTGAGCAGGGAGCCAGATGCGGGACTTGATCCCAGGACGCTGGGATGATGACCCAAGCCGAAGGCAGACGCTTAACCGACTGAGCCACCCAGGTGCTCCTTGTGCACCTTTCTATAAGCATAATTCACCGTTTCTAAAGCCTTTAAGAAAATATAAGTGTTCTCTTTCTGTTTCATGTCAAATTTATCATCCTTTCTAAATGCTGCTTTTGTTCACTCACCAATTAAGTATCCCTTTGTCACCGGTAGATTTACTTCATTCATTCCAACAGATGCAGTATATTCTGTAGAGTTAATATTCCACTATTTACTTGGCCAACCCCCCAGGGATGAACGTTTTGTTCCCAGTTTGAACAAGACTGCAATGAACATCTTTGTGTACGGGTGCATTTCTCTAGCCACGGCCCCAGCAGTTGGGATTGCTGCTGCAAAGAGTCTGAACATTTAGGTTGTTTTTTTTTTAAGATTTTATTTATTTATTTGAGAGACAGAGAACAAGTAGGGGGAGGAAGTGCAGAGGCATAGGGAGAAGCAGATTCCCCGCTGAGCAGGGAGCCCAAAGTGGGGCTCGATCCCAGGACCCCGGGACCATGACCTGAGCCGAAAGCAGATGTTCAACCAACTGAGCCACCCAGGCGCCCCCATTTATAGTTTTAATAAACGTTGCCAAATTGATGTCCGTTGTAGCCACACCAGCATGATGTGGGGATCCCACCAGCATTACGTGAAGACCCCCGTATTCCTACATCCTTACCAATTCATGATATCATTGAAGTGTTCAATGTTTTTGCCACCTTGGGGAAGGAAAACGGTGCCTCCATTTCATGGATGAAGAAACAGAGGTTCAGAACCTGAAATGCTTTACCTGGGACCACACAGCAAGGAAGTAGCAGAAAGAGGACTTGAATTCAGATCTTTTGTCTCCAAATCCAAGCTCTGCCCCAAGACATAGGGTTTTGCTCCTTAAAGAACAGGGGCTCCTAAGATACACCACGATGCCGCCTTTTGCGGGGCCACAGGCAACTCCATGTCCCCAGGGTCACAACCAGATGAGATGCGCATAGAGCCTGGCCCAGTGGCTGGCAGGTAGACCACCTGCATGGAAATCATCAGAGAGGAAATGAGCCCGGAATGGAATCAACAAGGTGCTGCTGCCGACTCTGATAGTAAATTAGATACACTTGCCTCTGACACGATGCATTTAGAGCAAGGGCACACCAGGTTCTCGGCTGCTCCCAAGCAATGAGCCACCGGGAGTGAAAAATAAAACAATCTATGAAGCTACAAAATGCAATAATGAATGATAACAGGCCCCAGAACAGCAGGGGAGAATTATTGGAAAATCAGCTAAGAGCCCATCAGAAGAGAGGCCCGGGTGGCTGGTGGCAGGAGACGGTGACATGTGGCTGAGAGAGGACAGGGCTTGCAGTCAGAGATGCCTGGTTTGAAGTGGCTCCCACACTTGCCGACTAGGTGACCTTAAACAAGTCCCCGGAGCTTCTCAAAGACTCAGTCTCCTTGACTATAAGATAGGAGTGAAAACAGAACATATTGACCTCCTAGCACTGTTACAAGGATTAAATGAGATAGTGACTAGATGGGGCCCAGGGTTGCCAAGTACAGCTGTTCAGGTTGCACACAAACTTACCTGAGGCTCAGTGGGACTTCAGGGGAACCCATCCTCCATGCTCAGAGCAGGGGGCTTTCTCAAATTTACCAAAGCCCCCATGTGCCGCAGCTGCCCTAACAGTGCTGGACATATAGTAGGTGCTTGATAAACAGGAGTCTTATGATCATGGCAGACTGATTTCCCACCTGGGGGCTCCAGCTATACTGACCACAGCCACAACAAGGACTCCTCTCCAGAACCAAGAGAAAGCCCCAGATCCTGAAAGCAAACCTTGCAGGCCTGAGCAGAATGAGCTGTGGCCCCACAGCAGTCCACATGGGAAAGGCAGGGGGCGCCTGGGTGGCGCAGTTGGTGAAGCGTCTGCCTTCGGCTCAGGTCATGATCCCAGGTCCTAGGATCAAGCCCCGCATCGGGCTCCCTGTTCCGTGGGGATCCTGCATCTCTCTCCCTCTGCCCTACCCCCTCACTTGTTCTCTCTCTCTCTCAAAATAAATAAAATCTTATAAAAAAAAAAAAAGAAAGGTAAGCATGAAGCAGACAGGGGTCCCACCTCTAAAGGCCCGTGTCTGTTCTTTCTGCCTCAAATGCCTTCCGCTTGATCAACTCACCCATCCTCCCAGGCCCGGCTCAAGTGTCACCTTCTCCAGGAAATCCTCCCTGGTTCCCCAGGCCTCCGCACCCCCAGCCCAGGCCGGAGGGCTAACTGTATCTTAACCATCCTTGTAACCCCCACCCCCTGTACGTGGACATAACTGACTTTCAGTGTCTGAGAAAGTCATGAATAAATCAGAAGAGAGTCGCGCCTTTACCCAGAAACCTATAAAAGAGCAGGGATCCCCAGCCCCAGCCTTGCTTTTATAATGAGGATCAGTAAGTTCTGAAGTCAGAGAACAGTGTGTTAGGACAGGAGAAGGCTGACAGTTGGTGTGACGCACCTGTCACTCTGATGGCCCCAGGGACTGCAACAGGAGTAAAATGTGACCCACAGCCAAGGCAGAGAAATGCCATGGCAGGCGCTGGATGGAGGATAATGAGCTCAGGGGGGAATGTTCCTCGCACAAAAAGAAGAAGCTCTAGAGCCCTTCAGTCTTGCTGGACGACCTACACTGTAGGACCACACTGCGACCCAATGGGCGTTTTTAAAGAAACTAATAAGACAAACACAGGGCTCTGGTCCAAGGCCAGCCCTGGCTCAGCCAGCTGAGCCCCCAGCTGTCTCGGCCTGGGTCTGCCAGAGTCCTGGTCCTGCCCGCCCATCACTCTTCTCTCCAGCTGCAAGCACCTGCAGGGCAGGGGCGGCTCCCGTGAAATCTTGAGGTCCCGCACCTGGCCTATTGCAGGAGCTCAGGAAACGTTTCTGAGTGAATGAATGGCAGCCCCAGAGAAATCAGGAGAGGAGTCCCATTTGCTCCAACCCCAGGTAGCTCTTCCCTGGAGTTTGCTTCTGCCACGGATCTGCCACACACTACTGTGTGCCCTTGGCAGAAGCCCAAAGTTCACAAGCAGGGGAAGCAGGATGGGACTGGGGCAGGAGGATCAGGTATGTAGGAGGCAGCTTTTGCTGCAGCGACAGGGAGTCCTCAGATCTCAGCAGCTTTCAATAGCACTTATTTCTTGTTCTTGTTCCAGACGGAAGAGACAGCCACTATCCAGGGCACTGTGATGGCAGGACAGAGGCAGGCGCTGAAGGAAGTCGAAGGCTCCTGGATACAGCATATACATCACATCTGCTCAGATTTCAATGCTCAAAGCAAGTCACATGACCAAATCCAAAGTCGCGGTTTGAGCTGGTCTACTCATCCCCACCACTGGGTGGGCACATGATTTAGACCAGCCAATTGGAGCGCTCCATTCGCACCCCACCCCCAGGCCACGGTGATTGGTTCAGGAATGGCCATGTGATAGAAACAGGCCAATGAGAGCCTTCCCTGAGAGCCTTCTGCCAGAGCCATCAGGAAAAAAGCTCTCTTTTGTCTAGTCCGGCAAAGCAGTAGGGCGTGAGCGCAGGACTTACGGGTGGCACAGTCCAATACGACAGCACTGATGGAACACCCTGTGCCGCCCACATGAGAAATGTGACCGATGCAAGTGAGTTACTCAGGTTTAAATTTTATTTGGGGTTTAATATAAATTTTGTTTTATTTTAATCTGTTTGCATTTCAGTCTAATAGCCATGAAGCTAGCGGCAAACATATTGGATGCATCCAATAGAGGGGGAGTGTAAAATGCGAAGGAGCCTCTTGTGACGTTTTTGGGCCCCTGTATCCAATTGAACCTGATGCCACCTCTACTTTGTTGTTTATAAGTACAAATCGATTTCTCTTCTTTGCATAAGCTGGTAGGATTTCCATCATTAGAACTGGAGTCTCAACTAATGTTATGGGCACAGCACTATCACCTTTCTGTATTCTACCCTACTGTGTGCGGGGCATTCAGCTGATGCACCCCTGTCATCTCATGATCTTTCCAGCAAAGCCCGTGAGGACCTCAGGAGCCAGACAGCCTGGGCTCAAATCCCACCTTCCCTGCTTACTGTCTGTGGGGATTTGGGCAAGGTACTACACTTCTTGCTGCCTCAGTTTCCTTATCTGTCCATTGAGGATGATGGCAGTCCCTAACTCAAAGGACTGTGAAGGCCAAGTGAGTCATTACATGACAACAGTGCCAGGCCTGTGGCAAATGCTCCCTCGTGTTGACTTTTTTTTTTTTTTTCTTATTTTTCATCCTGACCCAGCACGTGAGTAACCTGAGGCTTGCCCAGGGTAAGTCACTTGTTAAGTGGCAAAGGTCACAGGCGACAAAGCCGGGATTAGAACACGGGCCTCTAGGATTCCAGAGTATCAACTCTTTACCACCACATTATTCTGTTTGTGGCTTTTCAACTCTGTGGTGATGATAAGAGTAATATTAATAAGAGTTAGCACTCGTTGCATGCCCAAGAATTTAAATCCTGGGCAGTTGCTTCAAAGCCTAAGCTTTTAACTCTCAGAGAAAAAAAAATCATTCCTTTTAATGTTTCTCTTGCCCTTCCATTAATACCAAGAAGAAAGTCTCAGCTCGGTGCTGATATGTCTTTAATACCTCTCTAGACTATTCACAAAGAGAGAGCCAGCCTCAGGCTCATACCATGTAGAAGGGACCTAATAGGTCCTATGCTTAACTTCTATGCTACACACCCAGGCAGATGTGGTAGTTACCTCTCTCTAGAGGTGCTATGGCTCCCTGTAGCCAGAAAGGCGGGGTTGCGTGGGGGTGGGGATGGGGGGACTCAACTTCAGGAGCTCTTGGAGCCTGCAGAGGTGACCGGCAGTCAAGCAGGCTCTCGTTCCTGGCCCAGGTAAGTTACAGAGGGTGATGGATGGCAGGGCCCTGGGAGGCCAGTAGCCTTCTCTGACACTGCCAGATGTCACATGGCCCACACCAGCTGATGGACAGACTCTCAACATACAGGGAGCAGAGCTGCGCCTTGCCACACAGCGTGAGATTGGGAGCCACAGGCTGTATCTGAGTTCCTTCTCCACCATGCTCACCACAAAGATCCTTGGGCAGTTCCCTGCCTCTCCGGGTCTCAGTCTCCTTGGCTGAGAAACAGAAATAGCAATGCCTACCCCCAAAGGATGGTGCTAAGAAATAAGTGAGGCCATGCATGAGAAAGCACTGTATAAAGACTGAACAAATGTGAACTGTTGCCATGTTCATGATTGGAGTATATGTGTGTCATAGCTAAGTGGGCATCATGAGCATAAAGTAAATGGCTGACCCTGGGTTGAGATGGGACCACCTGTCTCTTTTTAAATTATCTTTGCTTTTGTACTTGTCTCTCTCACTGGATTTTGCTCTTCCAGGGCAGGGACCTTCTTACCCATCTGGGCAGCCTACTGCCAAATGCAGTGCCGGGCACAGCAGAGGCATCAACAAATATTTGCTATATGGATGGATTATGGATGATGCATAAATGGATAACTGGATGTGTGGATAGATGGGTGCTTGGATGGATGGATGGAAGGATGAAGGATTGTTGGGTGAGGGATGATGGATGGAAAGATGGATGGATGATGGATGGATGGCTTGTGGGTGGAAGGATGGATGGATGGATGGGAGATGGATGGGTGGATCGATGGATGGGTGACCAATGGATAGCTTGTGGATGGATGGATGAATGAACGGATGAATGGATGAAGGATTGATGGGTGAGGGATGGATGGATGGAGAGATGGATGGATGATGGATGGATGGCTTGTGGGTGGATGGAAGGATGGATGGATGATTGGTGATGGATGGGTGATGGATGGATGGCTTGTGGGTGGATGGATGGATGGATGGATGGATGGCTTGTGGGTGGATGGATGGATGGATGGATGGCTTGTGGGTGGATGGATGGATGGATGGATGGGTGGATGGACGGATGGATGGATGGCTTGTGGGTGGATGGATGGATGGATGGATGGATGGCTTGTGGGTGGATGGATGGATGGATAGATGGTGATGGAAGGTTGAGGGATGGATAAATGGATGAGGATGGATGGTTGATAAAATCCAGATGCATTTTAGGATGCATTTCTTGACTGGGTCAGATTCTTAGTCTGGTACTGGATCCCAACCATCCAACGCCCTCAAACACAGTGAGTATGTGTGTGATTGGTTGTGCCATCCTGAGGGAGAATTTGGCAGAAAATGGGAGTTTGGGGGGGAGAAATTTTCAAATATAAATGTAGTTTTAAAACAGCTTCTGGAGTGTGCCCTCTGCAAGTCCTCCCCAATCTCTTAACACTGGCCACACGCCCAGATCCATATGAGGAAGGCTTGTATTCAGGAGGCTGCCGGTGAGGCTGGTCAAAGTGAAAGATCCTGAGAAGGCATCCGTCACGCCATTCAGCACAGCACAGCCCCAAGGGGCACTGATTTATCTCAGATGGATTTTCAAGAATGGCTAGGAACAAGAGTGCCCTGGGTAACTGCCACAGGAATTTTCAGTTTCCATCCCCCTGGTGCAGGCCTACTGATGATGGGTTGTCTCAGAGTTCATCTGCCTCCCCATCAGTCTCTAGGGGCCACCTTGAGCCAGAGGTGGGGACAGGGCAGTCATTTCCCCATCCATAGATAGTAACCCAGCATAGTGTGCTTGCAGCCCCTCTTTCTAACCTCACTCACGGGAGCACAGGGGCCAAGGACACTTGATCAAGGAAGCAGCACTGACTCTGTATTAAGGCTTGAAGGACACGTAGGAGTCCACCAGAGCGGCTTGCCAAGCACACAGTCCAAATCCCGGGAACTCGGCCGCATGCACGCCACACCTTCACTGGTGACACGGGGTGCGTGAAATGATGGCTTCACACTTCCCTGTGAGATGTGGAGACAGAACGGGGCGTGGCGAAGCATGCCAGGTCACAGACAGAGGGAGCCTCACACGACCTTGAAGGAAGAGGAGGAAGGAATTTTCCAGGAGGACCAGATGGGGGCTGCTTCAGAAGGGAACCATGCTCACAAGGCACAGAGTCAGGGAGGAGCTCTTAGAAGAAAGAAGCGGTGAGGCACTCGCCTGTCGTTCTGCCTGACTGGCATTGGTGTTCCCCCGCTGGGGGAGAGGGGCATCCTGACTCTCCTCTGGGGATGAGCACTCGGTCTAGGAGATTCTGTTGAGGCTGACCCCAGCCCTAGCTCCGGAGGGAAGCAGATGACCCAGGCCTTGCCTTTCAGAGTCACATCCCTCACAATGGCAGGCTTAGGGAGGAGGGCAAGTGACCGACACCTGGCTATTGAGCCCTCCCTGGGAGGTTTACTGTTGCTAAACTGGGGGGTATAAACACAGAGCTGGTAGGGGCTACTACACGAAGAAGGCTTGCATAGAGTGAAGCCAACAAAGAAAGCAAAGCTCTAAGAGAGGGAAGGAAAACGGAAACAGAAGGAGAGACAGAGATGGAGAGGAACAGAGACACTGAATCTTGTCGACATAAGGCAAGCACCTGGATCTAGCTGAGCCTGAAGCCCTGTTCCCTGGCATGGGCCAATAAAAATTCGTCTCTTTGCTTAAGCTTGAGTTGGAGTCAGTCACTTGTGACCAAATAAATTGCCTTACTCGTTTTTGTATCCCAATGCTCACACTGAGAACTCGGGTCATGGGGAAGGGAGGGATTGGGAAGGATGGGATTCAACCTGGCCCCGTATCGTAATTCTACCCCTGTCATGCTGGAGCTCATCCATTAACTTCCCCAAAGGGGGGTGTCCAAGAGTGGGCAGCCCCTCTAGGTTATAAATGGATGTATCCATTTGTCCATTCATGAAAGCCTTGACCAGAAGGGTGACCTTCATTTCCTGCCTATTTGAGGATCCCAGATGCTTTGTGGCAAGCTGATATGGCCTGAGCGGTAAGCTCAGTTGTGATCCCAGCATACAGATCGTGCTCTGTAAATACCTGCCCGATGAATTAATTCATGCTACCTTATGTAAATGTTAACATAAATACGAGATATGAGATTCACTGGATGCACAGAGCACCAATTCTGACAGAAGGTCAACTCTGTGCCCATTTCCAAAAAAAAAAAAAAAAAAAAAAACCAGCCACTCTGAGTAGAGGGTGCACTTCCCAATTCCATGCCGTGATGTTTGGTGGGGAGGTTGGGGGAGAATGCATCCTGGGGCTTCTGGAGCGCTGACAGGGATCATAACCCTGTTGGAAAGGAAAATAAGCTGGAAGTAGAGAAAATCAGGACTTAGATTGAAAAAGCAACTGGAATTCATTATAGCAAGATCAGCAGGGAGCCATATCTCCTGGGCATTCCGGAGACATGTGGAAGAGAAGAGCCAGCTCCAGCTCTTTACCAGAAGGTTCCTCTCCAGTGAGCACCCCTGACTTTCAAGGTAGACATGGCTGGAGATGCATGAATGCAGGAAAACCAGAAAGGTTTTTTTTCTTAATCTGGGTACCCAGCTGACCTTGTTCTCACCCTAGATGAGGGAAAGGCACTAGAACAAGGAAGACAGACCTTAGAATCCCCATACAAGCAGCCATACAATGTCTTTCAATTCACTACAGGCCATGTTTGCTTTGAAAAATTAGAAACAAAATCAAGGACATAAATGATAACACCCAGAGCTGGCGCAGTCGGGGTGAAAGTAATAGATTCAGCACTCCTGGGGAACCCAGCTGGCCCCGGGGCTAACAGCCTCCTAAATCGCTATCTCTGGCCTGGCTCACACTCTGACCCCGGGGTACAGTTTGTTTCCCCTCTCCCCTCCCCAACTCCCCCTCCCTCGCGCCCCCGCTGCCGCTCCTCCCACCCCGCACTTGACATTGCCTCTGGGCCCTCAAAAAGACATCACACACTTAACCAGGCCAGGTCTGAACTCAAAATCCCTCTCTTCCCACTAAATAATTAAAAAACCCAAAAACCTGTTTTCACATCAGTCTTCCCCATTACAGTAATAAACACATTCATTTGTTGAGGACAGACATCTAGGAGTTGTCCTCTGTGTCTCTCTCTTCTCCAACTCCACATCCAGTAGGCCAGCAGGTTCTGTTGGCTTCAAACTATATCCTGAATCCATCCAGTTCTCTCGTCTCCCCGCAAAGCCAAGCCACCAGCGTCTCTCACCTGGACCACCACCTGTCACCCCTCCTATTTCTGCCTCTATCCAGCATTCTCCACGCATCAGTCAGAATGCTCTTTCGTTAAATGCTAATCATATCCTACCACCTCCCTGCATAAAAACCGTCAAAGGCAACCCAGTGTATTGAGAATGAAGTCCAAATGTTATGCCACAGCCAACAAGGCTCTGCATGACCAGGTCCCTCCCAAGCAACTCGACCTCTCTTCTTCTGCAACAGGCCCATCGGCCTCCTCAGAGTTGTTCAAATCTGCCAAAAATCCTGACCCCAGGGCCTTTGCACTTGCTGCCTCTTCTTCCTGTTTCACTCTTCTTCCTTCTTACCATCCTCTAGGTTTCCACTTAAATGTCACCTCCTCAGAGAGGCCCTCTTTGCCTCCATGCCCCCACATCTAAAGGAGACCTGATCCCACACACACCCACAGGCAGAACAGTGGGCAGACTGTCACACCATTTATAAAGAGGGTTATAGACGAATACTTGAAAAATGCTACCAGTGCTTGCCCCTGGAGAGGGAGTGGGTGGCTGGGAACAGGGAGACTTTTTACTGTGCATTGCTTTATGCCTTTGAATTTCAAATCATGTGCATATATTATTATTCCAAAAATTTAAATTAAATCAAATCAAATAAGGAAGGAAAGAAGGGAGAGAGAGAAAGAGGGACAAGGACAGGGAGAAGAAAGGGAGAGAGAGAAGACAGTGGGAGAGGGAAGGAGAGGGAAGGAGAAGGAGGGAGGGAGGGAGAGATACACTTGGGAAATTGTTTCAAGGCAATAATCCCACAAACAAAAATGATCTATTCAAGAAAATAATCATTGTGGTATTAAACTATAAAGGAACCAAAAAGATAAAATAAATGCCCAGCAACACAGGAATGACTCAGGAAAGAGTGCTTTGTGAACAGATGGAGAAGTAGGACCCCCTTAATCATGATCATTATTAGGACTGCAGAAATGTGGAGAAATGTTTATGACAATAATTAATGGAAAAGCAGACTATAAAGGAGTATATTAAGGAGGGGAAACAATGTAGTGGGAAGAGGAAAACTGTCAAAGAGAGCTGGTCCGAGCCCTCAGCACCTGCTCTAAGGAGACCACGACTGAACCACGTCGGCAACATCTCAGCTCTGAACGCAGACCCATCGTGGAGACTGGAGACCAGGGCTCATCGGTGCCCACGCAGGACCAGGGCAGCGGCAAAGGCGGCTGGGGGCCGGTGATAGGACTCTGGGAGATCTCGCCGGGGTTACACCAGGCAGGGTTTCTCAGCCCGGGCACCGCTGACATTTGGGACTGGGTCAGTCTTTGCTGTTGGGACTGTGCTGTGCATAGTGACAGGTCTCTCAGCAGCCTGGCCCTCACCCACCGGACACCAGGAGCAGCCTCCCAACCCCCGTCATGACAAACAAATGTCTTGGGACATCGCCAGGTGTCCCCTGGGGTGCAGAATCGCCCCCAGGTGAGAACCCCCGTACGAGGCAAATCACGGAGCATCTCTGGCAGTTTCCCCAGCTGTAAAATGGGAGTGCGCCTCGCACACAGGTAAATTCTCCCCCCTCCGCCGTACACACTAATTACAGCTGTATGTTTTAAAGAATATGTATATTGTGTAAGTCATAGTGAGCTAGTTGGGTTCTTTTATGGTGCCTTTTAAATCCAATAAAACAGGTGAGGCTCCTGCTCCCATGGGAGCCCCAGTCACTAGCTTGTCAGTGGCCCACCTCAGAGAAAGTATTTATCATCTACTCACCCCCTCACCCATCCCCGTCTGGTTTTATAGCACACGTGCATTCCCTCCCAAGGGGCTTTAATAGGGCCACGATTAATTCATAAAATATTAGGAAGCACTTTGCCACGCCACGGTAATAGCCTGAATTTCCACACAGGGTCTTTGTAGTTTAATGGCAGCTCAAATAATAAATTGCTTTAATGTCTTATTCAAGCTTTTCCGGAGACCGAAAATGTCAGCTCTAGAATTAGAGATTTCCTCATCCAGCCCTCAGCTTACAGATGGGAGATCTGAGCTCCCTCCACCCAAGGGAAAATGACCTGTCTACAGTCTCCCAGCAGAAAGCTGGGATGAGGGCCATTCTCCTGGGTCGCTCGGCTCCCTCATTGCCGCCAGGTCACACTCCCTCGGAAAAACACCATTAATCAGCGCAGGATTCGTCTGGGTCAGCAAACTGGGCACTTCTGACCACCAGCTGGTATCTGAGTGGGCTCCGTGTTTAGAATTAGCCAGAGAGTGAGGCTGGAGTGGGTGGTTTAAGGGAAAAAAAAACAGCTTGAAAAGTTATTCTTCTACCATGTCCACCCACCTCCAAACTCCCCCAATCACCTGCAGGATAACAAGGTCTGGGATTACAGCATCTCTCAAGTGGGCAACGCGGACTGAATGCCCCGAAGATTCCACATAGCCCAGGGCGGACTCTGCCCAGCTCCCCGTCAGCAGTCACCCAGGGCACTGAGCCCATTCAGGAAACTCACTGCCGGGTCCCGGGCACCACCCACATGCCCCTGGCCCTGGCCGCCTCCCCAGAGTGGGGACCAGTTAGTGACGCCGTGGTCCCTGGCAGGTGGCGGGCAGGTACCTGATTCCTCACGTCCCAGGGGCATCTCCCAGAGTCCACATGTGACCTGCTTAGGAGCACACACTGCGCCGCCCACATCCCCCCCACCCTGTCTCACGGCCCCCCTTCGCCACCGGAACTTCTAGAATCCCCTCCCAAGTGCACCGCCACACGTAAAACCTCAAGTCCTCCACTCACAGTCGGCGTATGGGGGCCCCGCTAAAGGCAGTGGCCCAGCAGCCCAGGCGACTTGAGTGGAGCTTCCTTCTGTCAGTCCTCCCAGCACTGTCTCCCTCTGATGGTGACTCTGGGTCTCATAGGATAAGGCAGACCCTTTTCTCCCACAGAAGCCCTTGACACATTTCAAAACAGCTCCCAGATGCCCCAGACCACTCTGCCTTCCGTTCTTCCCTTGGCTTAAAATGCTGTGCCCTGACAACTGAAACCCCCAATATTGTTAACTGCATCTCCCGCTGTGTATGAGAGCCATGTGCCTGCTCTTTACGCCCTAGAAGAGTATGCACTCCGCAAGGACAGAGCTCCTCTGTTCCTTAATTCTTGACTTGCAAGCCATTAATGGGTGAATAAGACACAGCCTCCATTTCCCTGTGAATGTCACCCTCCTGGTTCCTCTCCAGAAGATCCAGAGCGGTTCATTAATGTCCCTCTTAATTGGGGCCACCCAGAACTGAACCCAAATGCTTCAGGTGTGCCTATACGGTGGCAAGGAAGAGAGGGACCACACCTCCCTCATACTGTATATAATGTTTCTATTGATATGACCCAAGGTCACATTTTGGTTTTGGAACCTATTTTTCGCTGTTGGCCCAGAATAATAGTAACAACAGTAACAGCTGCATTGATAACAATAATAATATAAAAACACATATGCATCCTTATTATGCACCAGACCCTATCCTCACATCAAATTCAGTTAACCAGAGTTTGGCCGTGTCTTATGCTGCTGGACTCACCAGCTACATACATCCTATTTGTTCACTCTTTGGATCTGAGTGCTGTACGTTACATTTTTCCATCTAATACTTCCCCTAGTGGGATGCAGCCACCTCCAACCTCTCCCCATGGCACTGCACCCTGAGCCCTCCCCTGACTGCCTGTTAGCTACATGTTTGATCTAAGTGCCCCCATCCCATCATCTTGCAGGTCATGGATCAAATGTTTCCACATCAGCACCAAGGACAGGTCCTCACCACCCACCACCTCTAGACACACACACACACACACACACACACACACACACACACACACATGGCCTCTGGCCTGGACCCCCCAGCCACCTGCCCTTGCAACTTATCCACTTCTCCCCATCCTGCCCCCAGCTTTGTGACCAGCTCTACTGAAACTGGATATCAAGCTTTCAGGCTTGATGAAGTTCATTGACTTCACAAATGCTCAGTAGCCAGACCTGGTCCTACAAAGCTTTACAGGTATCCATCCGTTTAATCTTCATAACAACAACCGTGTGGTGGGTACTGCTATTACCCCACTTACAGACGAGGAGCTGAGGCACAGAGAAGGTCAATAACTTGTGGTTCCGTCTCCAGTGAGGCTGGAGCTGAGATGCGCGCCCAGGCAGGCTGCCCAAGACGGCACCCAGCGCAGCTTCAAGCTGCAGGCTGCCGGAGTCATGGTCCTAGTTCAAGGGCTCTTATTAAACTCACAAATAAAAAACAATGAGGCCACGCATGGACTGAGGGTGACCAGAGGACATCCTGAACCACAGGTTTGGTTTTGTCGGTTTTGCTTGTTTTTAATCAAGGATTTGATTGCTGTAATTCCGGGTTCCTGGGACCTATATTAACAATGTAGCAAGTGAGGTCACATTCTAGGCTTTCAGAGCTCACAGAGCACTTCTCCCTTCAAGATGGAGTCTGACCCTCCCCCCCCCCCCATAACCCTGTGAGGGGAAAGTACTTTATCTTCATTTTACAGATTAGGAGACGGAGGCTCCCAGAGGCTGAGCGATTTATCCATGATCACCCACTCCAGAAGGGGCAGAGGCAGGGTGTGAACCCACAGTCCTGGCGTTCAGATTCCAAGACACTGTCCCTCTCCAGAGCCTCCTCTGACTCCTCACTTCGCCCCAAGCCAGAAGGAGTCGTGGTAGAGGGAAGGGAGGACATGCGTGTACCGTGTATACACAGTGCAGGAGTGTGGAATCAGCTCCATGGAAAGAAGGGGGAGAAGTCTGTCTCCATGGTTACGAGGAACCCGAACAAAACATCACACACAGATTACTGTAGCCTTGAGCACCACCACTCCATCCTCCCAGCAATATAGCCTGAGAGCCGATTGCTGGGCCTTCCAACCTGCCTGCCCGCTTCTGAGAGCCTTTCTTTTTCATTATTCTCATTATTAAACCTGGCACTTTATAACAGCTAAATGTTTTCTAATTATTTACAGGTTCACCTTCACAGCACCCCATGAGATAATGATCCTGCTGTGCATTTCTGTAATATTCCGCCCGCCTCCAAAAACTCAAATTGAGTTACCAAGATTAACTCATTGATCCTCCCACTTAAGGCTCTGTCACATCCATAGAAAGCAGCTAGCTTTGTTTTCAGCGGACATGCAGGGACACTGAGGCACAGATGGATAAAGACCGCTATCGAGGGTTTTACTGTAAATCAGTGTGTGGGCCACAGCATTCTGGGTTCTTTCTTTCTTTCTTTCTTTCTTTTTTTTCAGCCCTAGAACAGGGAGATTAAATGGGTTTCCTCTCATTACCAATCTCAGCCACTGGTGATGGTTACTGGTCAACTGCTTTAAGAAGGATTCTGAGGTGGCGCCTGAGATTTGCAGGAAAAAGTAATACGATCCATGAAGGATGTGGACCATGGGTGAGGAAGGGGATGGTGCTGTCACTCCTGTTGTGTGTATTCCATTTCTTCCTATGATGACAGTCAGCGTCCCTGGGAAGATTGCATGGGTTGTCAGCCAGGAGCGATTTGGGCCCTCAGAGGACACATGAAAATGCTTAGAAACATTTTGATGGTCATTCTGACCCACTGAGGAGGGTGCTAATGGCACAGAGGCTTCTAAATGCCCTACAAGGCACAGGACAGCCCCCCACAACAAAGAAAGATCCAATCTAAAATGTCAACAGTGCCAATGTTGACAAACCCTCCAAAGAACACACCCATGCATACACACACACACACACACACACACACACACACACACACACACACTAGTTTGGACTTCTGTCCTTGGTCCTCAGCAGGCCAGATGTCAACATGAGTATTTGCCCAATATGCCCTCAATATGCCCAAAAACGAAATTCCTGATTTTCACCCTTGAGCCTGTTCCTCCCTGTTTTCCTTCATCTCTCAGCAAATGGCACCACCCACCAGTCTCTCAGATCAAAACCCCAGGGGTCACCCCTGACTCTTCTCCCTCCTTGGCTGGCCCCCTCATCAAGTCCTGTTGCTTCTATCTGCAAAACAACTCCCCAGCCCACCCCCTCCCCGATGTCCATTCCCCTCCCCCACGCCCACCCCTTCCCGCTCACCCTACTGTCTTGTGCGGATCACTGCCATCACCTCCTAACTTGACCCCCAGCCATACCGACCTCTTCTCCATCTCTGCTCCCACTTCAGGGTCTATACAGTTGCTGTTCCCTCTGCCTGACCCGCTTTCTCCAGATCTTCACTGTGAGGCTCCTTTTTGACAGTCGGTTCCCAGAGAAAACATCGGCTCCCCATAGAGACCTCCCTCCCCTGTGACCTCGCTTTCATTGTATTTCTCATTCTCTGAAACCACCTTATTAATTTGTTTATTTGTTGCCTTGCCACTCCCCCTTAAAAAGGAATCAAAAGTTGGTAAGAGTAGAGAGAGCTTGTCTTTTTCGTCACTGAAGTCTTACTACCAAAAAATTAGCCCCCAAACACAAAAACAAACACACACACACAAAAAAACCCTTGGCATATAGTATGCACTCAAAAAACTTTCTAAGGAGTGAATGAATGAAATTTCAAGGATAGGTGCCTTTCCAGCAAAGAAAATTGAGAACCCCTTCTGTTGAGTGGGACCCAGGAGATAGAGACAGTCTCCCAGCCCCCAGAACAGAGACCCTTCCCTCCGCTGAGCTCCTACTCTGGACACGCAGCAGGTGAGTGACTCGCCAGAAGCTCCTGGGCCACCCCCCCACCCGAGGCCGGGCATCTCCTGGAGCCAGTTAAGAGTCTGGCATCTCTTTTCTCACCAGTGTCCCCATCCCAGACCATCTCCCTGCATTCCAAGAGCTTCATCCTGACCTGAAGGCATCAAACGTGTTCCTGCACCCCAGTGCTGGGCGCTGTGGAAGAGACCTCACCCCGTATGTTGCACCTTCTCAAGCTCAGAACGACCCTTCAGATGTTTTGGGCTTTTATGGCCATTTTATCGACGGGTAAAATGCGGCACCACTAGGTTGAGTCATTTAGTCAGGATCACACAGAGCTGGCCCTGGAGGAATTCTTTGCCAGGACAGAGACCCAATGCTAGCCATTTTTTGTCCTATCAGGATAAGGCACCTGATAAAATATTAACGTCTGTCCAGAGCTTAGTGAGTTGTCATGTAATGAAGGAGCGAATGAGCGAATAAATGGGTCACGATGCCAACTTATATTTTCTAGATTCTAAATCCAGTGGAGATGTCTACCACACTTTCCCCTCCTCCTTCTCAAAACCTGTGCCCATCAGAGGACGTGGGGCTTCTAGCTTAAGACTGGCGGCGAGCCAGGGATGTGTGATTTGCCCATCTTTCAACCAAAATGTCAAGGAGACACATAAAGCAGTGAAATGCTACAAGGGGAGCTACAGTTTGGGGTCTATCGGCAATGATCTCTGCTGGAGCAAAAAGGAATTTCCATGAATCCACTTATCTTTGCAGCCAAGGAAGAAGAAGCCTAAAGGACTCCGCCGCCCTAAGTCCACAACATCGCTGGCTGTGGTAGAGGCAGCGCCCATCCTCTGGAGCACTGAGCACTTTCTATGGAGACCAGGACCGCTCACCCCAGCTTCCGGCCAGCCAGCCAGCATCTGCGATCTGCAGTGAGGGCACGGGGCCGAGAGCCTGAGTGGACAGGCAACAGCGCGTCGCATCTTGAATCATAAAGAAAACTGGGCAAAGACGGGAAAAATTGTAGGCAGGGTGCACCTGGGGAAGTGTAGTTTTATATCAACCATTTCTGTTAAGGAAAGTAATTCCTCTTTGCAATATTCAAGGCTCATCAGGAGGTGAGCAAGGGAGGTCCAACTTCTAGCTCGCAGAGTAACAAAATATTTTTAAAATCCCCCAAAACAGAAATCAGCTTAGCGATATAAATGCCAGTCTTCAGGACCAGTTAAGATCTTAAAACAGGTGAGCAGGAATTAAGAGCAGCCAGGTGGGTGAGAAAGATCAAAGAGAACCCGCTCTATGTGTGAGCAAATACTAGGCCTGGAGAGACCATTCCATACCCAAAATGAGGAAGCACATGGAAAATAATCACACATAGGGCACTGGGGGGACAATCCTACAAACCTAAAAAGAGGAATGATATACTCAAGATAAAGAAGAGAAGCACCTGTTTGAAAGGTACGCATTAAAGGAAGCACAGATAATTCATAAAAGCATTTGTTTATGTCCCTAAGAAAGCATAAACTCTAAACTCTATAACCAAGGCTTGGCAGATTGGAGCTAAGACAACAGATTTCATTTGAGGAGAGCTGCCAGCAAAGCAGTCCAGTTGAAATGGGAGCCACATGCAGACAGGAAGGATCGTAAGGTCCCACAGATACAAAGGTAGAGTCACCCATCGGAAGCAATGAAGGGCAGACCCAACCCTGCAGAAACCTGAACCAGCAACGCAGAGTGTTAGGGACACTAAGCCCGAGACACTTAAACCTCTGCCCAAAGGAAGACATGACTTAGGGACATAATGAGACCCAACTCAAGAGGTGGAGAGGACCTTTCTTTCTTTTGTGTCTCTGCTCCTCTGGGCTGGAATTGAAACTGGGTCCTCGAGCCTCCTCTTGCCTTGGTGGAGGCACCACATGGCCTACCCTTGAAGTAGAAATGAGATCGGATGTATTTATAAATGTTTTTGGTTAAGATGCTCCGGGTGTACCAGAAGACTGAATCTAACTATACTGCTCTCGCCAGATATGCACATACCAGAAAGACATGGAAAGTTAAAATGAAAAGGCTAGAGAGAGACACATCAAAGGGATGCAAATAAAACAAAGCTGGGTTAGCAATATTAAAATATGAAAAAATAGAATCCAAAGCAAAAAGCATTCACTAGGGGAAAACAGTCATCTTATCTTGACAAAAGATAAAATCCACAATTTCACAATGAAAATATAACTGTCATGAATCGTTCTGTGATGAATAACATCGAATCAAACTTTATAAAAACAAAAACTAGCAGAGACACAAGTAAAAATGGAAAGAATTCTATAGAAGGGAAAGACTTTGACCTACTTCAGCTTTTGTCACATCAAGACAGCAGAGAAATAAACAAGAAAGTCCTTGATTAATACTAGCTATAGAGCTGCTTTACCCGACACACAGGGACTGTCCCTGCTTTTTCAGGGACATTTACCAAGACACTGCCCAAAAAATTCTTAAGGATTATGAAGCAGAAAGTTCACTGGCCACTTTATCATTCAGTAAAACCAGAAATCGATGCCAAACATTTCAGCAAATAAGACAAAGCACTGGGAAATTTTTAGTGCTCTACTAAATTATTCTTGCATTAATGAGAAACGAAATTGAAGTTTCAGAACCATTAGAGACAAGGGCGCCTGGGTGGCTCAGTCAGTTAAGCGTTGCCTTTGACTCAGGTCATGATCTCGGGGTCCTGGGTTCGAGTCCCGCATCAGGCTCCCTGCTCAGCAGGGAGTCTGCTTCTCCCTCTGCCCTCCCCTTGCTCATGCTTTCTCTCTCTCTCCCACTCTCTCTCTCTAATAAATAAATAAAATCTTTAAAAAAAAAAAAGAACTGCTAGAGACAAAATTGTGATTTCAGAAAATCATTTCAAAGAAAGCAATGTATTTTGAAACTCACAAGACAGGTCCAAAGTGAGGCTCAGAGGCAAACTCATAGCATTAAATGCATTCTTTTTTCTTTTTTTCTTTGTTTTTAACTACAGAAACAAACTTTTCAACTCAAATACTTGAAAATGCTAATAAAACAAACCCCAAAAAACTGAGCCAAAGGAAAACAGGTTGTATTTGAAAATTTAAACAAACAGAATTGTGAGAGAACTGATTCTTAAAAACAGGCATGGGGGGCGGGATGGGGGGAGGGCAGGGACCATCAAACAGCCTGGCAAGACCTGGGTTGAAAAATAAAGAGGAGAAGCTGGACCAAATTATCAGAGTCTCCAGAGTGAGGATGTGACATCTCAGCCCAGGTCCTGCATAAGGATTTCAAGCCAGTCTGCATTTTCTGGAGGGTCTGAAAAGCAACGTTCACCAGGACTCCTATCACACTCGGCAGACTCCAACAAGAAAAACAAGAGAAAGAAAACTAAAATCCACAGGACAAGGAGTACAAAAAGGAAACCAATCAAAGAGAGACTTTTCCTTTTAATCCTAAGAAAGTGCTGTGCTAAATTTTACTCAAGTCAGTTCAAAACTCTTGATGAATAAATTATTTTCCAAGAAAACACAACTCACAGAAAATTGACTCCATGGGTAGAAAACCAAAGTGACCCACCACTAAGGATGGACTGCTTCTGCCTACAGCGCTCCTCGCCCCCAGAAGGCTGCCCCCCTTGGCTCATTCGGGTCTGACTTCAAATGGCACTCCTTCAAGGAAGTTTCCATGACACCCTATCAAAAACTCTAATCTCAGGCACATCTGGGTGGCTCAGTCTGTTAAGCATCTGCTTTCGGCTCAGGTCATGATCCCGGGACCCTGGGATCGAGTCGCGCATCGGGCTCCCTGCTCAGCGGGGAGTCTGCTTCTCCTTCTCCCTCTGCCTGCCACTCTGCCTTGTGCTCTCCGTCAAATAAATAAATAAAATCTTAAAAAAAAAAAAAAGCAACTCCAACCTTGAGTGCCACCTCATGGCCCTGTTTTGTAGCACTTATGTCTCTATGAAATTACTGAATTATCTATTACTATTTTATTAACTTATCTATTCTCTCTCTCTCTCTCTCCACTGGGATGTGAGCTCCTTGCGAGCAGGGACCTTGTTCATCAAGTTCTCCAATATTCCTGGTGCCCAGCAGATAAATGCTCAGTAAACAGGCTGAATGAATGAGTGAATTAATAAATAAGTAAATGAAGACTGAAGAAGACAAGACAGCCTCCAGAAAATCCTTCCAAATAATCTCTTATTACAAAGGAGGATAAATCTTTGAAAATGGGAATAACTGTCCCAGAAAATACTTGAAGGTCAAGAACAACTTGGCTGACAGGTGAGGGTTCATATATGGAAAGATGACCATGGGTCTCCAAATTCTGCTCCACCACAGTTAGCGGGAAAATGAAAAGTCACAGAGATGTGTTGGGCTGGTGCAAGCGAGAACCCATGTGGAATGAGCCAGTCAGCCTTCACTCCTGCATGGAGTCCGATTGTTTCCCCAACCCCTGAGTCCCAGGGTCACTCTGGCCTGAATTTGGTGCCGCATGGCCAGGATCACCAATAAACCTGTTCTCGTTGCCTAGGATGTCAGATCTGTGAAGACAAGGCCTTTGTCTCTTTTGCTCACCACCAAACCCACAGTGGCCTTAGCAAGGGCTCAATAAATCTCAGTAAAATGCACAAATGTATATACAACCTCTTGTCTGTTTTCCTCCTCTAGAATATAAGCTCCACGAGATTAAAAACTTCCTCTGTCTTGTTACCTGCTAACATCCCTGCACTTATAGACAAAACCTAGCATATAGTAGTTGCTCACAAAACTCAATGAAAGAATGAATAAGAATCTCAAGGCTTGGGGCGCCTGGGTGGCTCAGTCGGTTAAGCATCTACCTTGGGCTCAGGTCATGATCCCAGGGTCCTGGGATCGAGCCCCGCATTGGGGTCCCTGCTCAGTGGGGAGCCTGCTTCTCCCTCTCCCTCTGCCCCTCCCCCTGCTCATTCTCTCTCTCTCTCTCTCTCTAATAAATAAATAAAATATTCTTTAAAAAAAAGAATCTCAAGGCTTCCCATCAGAGTAATTCCAACTGTTCGTTTCCTACCCATCCCAGGAAAAGTAGCTTTTTGGGAAGCGGGGAAGGGCTATTTTTAAATAACCGTTCTTCTGACAAATCGAGCAGAAGTCATGAAACTGAAGGTCAAGGTCCGTGGATCTTTAAGGGATAACAAAAGACCAGCAGCTAGAAGCCAGGGCCAAGAGGAACCAGTCCGGGTCCCAGCGCCAACTCTGCAAGGAGTCATTTTCCCTGCAGAGACTGAGTGTCCTTGTCCATAAAACAGAGTCAAGGTAGCTCGTGATTCTCTGAGAATGGGCTGCCTGTCACTGGGGCATTTGAGGTCCATGAATGTCAGGAGGAGAAGCGTTATAGAAAAAAAAATTAAGCTGAGTGTTGGAAGAGGGTGTGCTGGGAGCGGGGGTCACAGTTTTAAACAGAGTGACCAGAGAAGACCCCACACATTTTATTAGTGAGGAGGTGGGAATCTGGGAAAGAGTGCTCAGGCTGAGGAATCTGTAAGTGCAAAGGCCCTGAGGCAGAAGCATGCCTGGGGGTGGGCACAAAAGCCCAGCAGAGGAAGTGAGGAACAATGTAGTGGGACAACAGGGACAACTTAGGTCTGGTTCTGTGGCGACTGGGAGGACTTTGGCTTTACCCAAGTGAGACGAGACCACTGGAGGGACGTTATCCAACGTGTACAGGAACTCTTAGCAGACTATGGGGCACAAGGGGAGGCAGGAAGACCAGTGAGGGGGCTGCTGGGTCCTCCACCAGGTCGTCCAGGCAAGGGACGGTCCTGGCTCAGCCACGGTAGCAGAGAGAGGGTGAGAAGTGTCTGGACTCCGGATATGTTTTTCAAAGAAGCCAATAGGATGTGCTGATGGATTGAGCGGTGTGTGTGTGTGTGTGTCTCTTGTCGTTTGCTGAGATGGGGCTGAGAGGGGCAGGGTGCAGGGGTGGTAGCCATCCCTGCCGCCATCACCAATCTTCCCAGCTCCCCGCTTCTAGGCCCACGGTAGGACGGCCATCCTCCAGCCCCTGAGGGTGTTAGATGCGACCTTGGGATTTGCTCTGGCCAATGGCAGGCGCCACTTCTAGGCAGAAACTCACCCCACGCCCTGGCCTCAGCAGCCATGGAGGCCTGGAGATGGAGCCTCTCTTATCCGGGTCCCTGAGGAGGACAACATGAAACACAGTCGCCATGGTTGTTTGAACCTTCCCAGGTTTGCAGCTGGTTACGGCAGCACGACGCAGCCTGTCCCCGGCTGGTGAGGGCGCAACAGCAAGTGGTTAGTGTGGGGTTTGTCCATTCCTTTCAAACCCCCAAGTGGAGGCAGCAATGGAGTGGTGACTGGAGACTTGTGTCCACCCCACCCAACTGTGCTCCGGGGAAGGTCTCCCTCCCTCTGTGCTTCTTCCAGGACCACCCAGAAGAGCTCTCACGTGGCAAAGTGGGGGGATGCGGCATGAACCGGGGGGACAGACAGAAGCAGGGAACTGAGCCTCTCCCTCCCCTTCTCCAGAGCTGGACCCTCTGACAGAGAACACAGGGTGGACAGAGGCCCGGAGAGAAGGGAGGACAAACGGACACAGACAGAGGGTTGTGGAGGATCCACAAGTGTGTCCCAGAGGCAACATGGCGCAGATCCAGTTGGCTTGCTGAGAAGCTGCCTCCCACAGACTGAGTTTCCTAGCTTGCGAATGACTGACAAAAATAACCTGGGACAGTTTGGAGAGGCCCCCCAACAGGGTATGGGTGGAGGGAGGAGGGAGACTGGGCGAGGGGCTGGCCCTTCCCCCCCGCCCACCATGCCCAGGGCCAAGGGAGGAAGGCCTGGAAGAGCTGCCCTGGGCAGAGCCGCAGACTCCTGGAAAAGGGCAGAGAAAGGGCCAGAGGTGCCCCCTCCTGCCTCCCGGGCTATGTCAGGCTCCCCTCTGCGGCTCCCCTCCAGCTCCTCAGGCCCGCTCCCTCCACGTGCATGCATGTGTGTGCGTGTGTCTGTGTGTGCCCCTGTGTCTGTCTCTCTCCCTCTCTGTCCCTTCGTCTTGCTCTGCTTCTCCCCACCCCGCTCTGTCCTCTCCCCACCCTGGTCCAGCCATCACCTTGGACCCAGTCCCTGGAAAGCTGGGACACAGGACAAGGCCCCCACAGCCACTGGCCGTGCCCCCAGCGGGGAAGTGGGCAGGCCCCGCACCCTACAACCCAGTTACCCCAACGGCCTAGGCAGCGTGCAGCCAGGCCACCTTCTACATCTTACCACCATCACCAGCCAATTAAAGTTCAGGTCCCTCGTGTTTGTTTTTGGAGCTGAGGGACTGTTTGGGGGGCAGGGATTCTGGCCTTTCATGTGGAGGAGATATCAACCAGGAATCCCTGGAAGGAGCCCATCCAAAAAGCCTGGTACCACCATTACCCCCACTTTTCAGATACAGAAACCGAGGACCACGTTTCCTCTGAAAACTCGGAAGATGAAAACCTCCTGCTTGCTCTGTTCTAAACCATGGTCTCCACCAGTGTCCCCACCTAAACCACACGTTCCTTAGGATCTGTGAGGTCCATGGGACAGGCCTGGGGAGCCACGGGGGCTCCCCGCGGGCCAGGAGGGCTGTCTGACCCTGCCCCATCACGTTGTCCCCCACCCCTCCCCCTGACACACACACAGCCTGCCCCCCACCCCCGCAGCCTTCCTCAATGATTCCGTGGGGTTTGAGCATTTCCAAGGGAACATGCACATTCCCAGGATGGGGAGACACTGGGTGTCAGGTCTCCGATCCCAGGGGATTTTGCCACTTCCTAAGGACTGTTTTGTCCCGCTCCTGGGACACCACAGTGAGAAGCTGAACGTGGTCTCTGGTCTGCTCTGAGGTGCTCACTTTGGGATGAGAGATACAAATCATAAAGAGGCACGGAAATAAATAAAAAGCTCATTGCAGGGAGCTGCCTTGGGAGGAGGCGGAAGCTAGGGCTGGGGGTTGAAGAGGCAGAGACCTACAGATACAGGGGAAGGGAATTCTGGGCGAGGGACGGGCAAGAGCAAACCCCCCGCAGTGGGAAATCAGCTTGGAGCATCCAGAACTGCAGGGAGGCCAGTAGCTCAGAGCAGAAGCGGAGCGGAAGGTGGTCCTGGGAAACAAGAGAGCAGGAGGCAGGGGGAGCCAGCAGGCAGGGGCTTGGAGGGAGGGGGCCAGGCCTGCCCACTGCCTCATTCCCAGAAGCAAAATGACAGGGCTGGCTCTGAACGCTGGTGCCCGTGCCCGCCGTGTTCCCCAAAACCCTGGGGAGCTAGTTAGAAATACAGATTCCAGGGCCTCGCCCCAGACACACCAAGCAAAAAGTCCAAGGGCAAGACCCTGGGGATCTGCATTTTAACAAGTTCTCTAGATGAATCGGGGGCGTAGGCCAAGTTCGGGAAACACCAGGTGGATCAGAGATAGCCTGATGTGGTCTCCGGGGATGGACCTCAGGAAACTGTAGGCCAAGTGGTGTGTTTGGGGGGATGCCTTTCTCTGTGATGCAGGCACCTGGTTTTATGCCAGCATCATAGAGCCCCAGAGCCGCCAACAGTTAAGAACCCCTGGACTCAAGCACAGCTGCAGTGTCTTGGCTAAAAGAAGGAGGCCAGGGATGGAGGGCATGGCCACAAAGTCCTTCGGTTCCCACATGCACCCCTGCTGTGTCAGGAGGGGCATCTCTGTTCCTACATGACCAGCATCTACTGCCCCTTTTACTAGGACCAGCCCCGGAGTCTGAAGGATGCCTGTGATAGAGCGATTGCTTTAATACCCCCAATTCTTCCCCCTTCCATGTATCCAAGCCCTTGGCCACCATAACTGCAGCACCCCCACACACCGACTCTGGGCTCGGCCATGTGACTTGCTTTGGCCAATGGGATGTAAGTACACGCGGTGTCCACAAGGGCTGGAAGAGCACCACGCAGTGTGGCTTGCTCCCGCGTTCACGTCTCTGACACAACCATGAGAACGGCCCAGGTTAGCCTGTTGGAGGATAAGAGGCCTAGGTTGCCTCCATCATCCCAGCCCCCAGCCAGTGACCACCGCACATGAGTGAGCCCAGCCCAGCCTAAGTCGCTGAAGCACAGATTCAAGCTGAGTAAATGCCTGCCACGGAGGCATTTATTGTCGTATGCCACAGAGGTTTTGTTGTTAAGCAGCGTTACGTGGCAAGAGCTAACTGCTACACCCCTCTCACTCTCAGACCATGTGGCTCGGGCAGAGATGTCTTCATCTCCTGCCCCCTGGGGTGTGACCATGTGACCAAGGGCACAAGTGACCAAGGCCTGGCCACCCACTTGGGCCACACTGATCGGTTCAGGGCTGGGGACGCAATCCAGTTCATCCTCCGAGAACCAGTTCTGGGACTTTCGTTTCGACCTTGGGAAGGAAGACCTTGCTTTTCCACTGAAGTTCTTGGAAGGACAGGAGGGAAGCTCAAAGCTGTCAGGGACAGCCACAGGGGAGGGTACACTTGAGAATGAAGCTAATCCAGAGGAAGGCAGAGCCAAGTGCTGGAAAGACAGATTCCCAACAACCCTGCTTGATCCAGCCACGCCACACACCCAGACTCTTCTCATGAGACTTTCTATGAAGAGGCACCACGGGGGTGGCTCAGTCGGCAGAGCGTGCAACTCTTGATCCCAGGGTTGCGAGTTTGAGCCCTAGGTTGGGTATAGAGATTACTTTAAAGTGCTGGGGGGACACCTGGGTGGCTCAGTCAGTTAAGCGTCTGACTCTTGGTTTTGGCTCAGGTCATGATCTCAGGGTCGTGAGATCAAGCCCCACATCGGGCTCCAAGCTCAGCACAGAGTCTGCTTGTCCCTCTCCCTCTGCTTCTCCCCCCACTTGTGCTATCACTCTCTCTCTCAAACAAATAAATAAAATCTTTAGAAAAAATCAGAATCTATAAAAAGAAAGACCATAGCTCCTTTTTTTTTTATTTATTTATTTATTTATTTATTTATTTATTTATTTATTTATTTTGCTCAAAGCCATTTCAAATGAGTTTCTCTTGCTTGCAGTGACTCCTACAGTCCTGGCCAACAGGATGGACTCCTTTCTGGAATGTCTGCCCCAGCACCCTCCGTTGCCCTGGCTCCCGGTTCTGGTCCTCTCTCCCACAGGACTGGTTGTGTAATCCTACCCCCCTCCCAGAACACAGCAGACGGGACCAACCGCGGCCCCCTGCACCACATCGTCCCATCAGATTCTGTCTCAAGACCGTGAACCAACAGACGTAGAATCAAATCTTGTTACCAGCAAAGCTCGGCTATAGAAATTGCAAACTGGCAAGAGGGTTTGCTCGCCCCCTCGGAAGTGTTTGCTTTTGGCCTGCAGCAGGGCAGTCTTCTTATTTTTTAATTGAATCAGTTCCCAAATTTTAACAATTTCCTAGAGATCTCCTAGAAATTTCCTGGAGATTTCCTAGAAATACCTGGAGTTTTGACAAAATGGACAACGGGGTCCCATATGGGCCTCCACCCTGCAATGAGAATGGTCATCTGGGGCGCAGCCGCTGCCCTTCTAGTGGAGGCGGATGCCCCCGGTTCCCCACAGCCCCCACCACCCCCTCTATGGCCCTCTCCTGTTGTTCCGGGCTGGCCCCTGTAGGATTTTAGTTGGCAGGAGGGCCCATCACCTCGGGCCTCCAGGAGCCTGGGGGGCCTTGGCCCTGACCTGCAAGGCCTGGTGATTGCGTCTCCACCTGGACACTGTGGGGGGCGGTAGCCCCCCATGAGGCACGCCTTTTCCATATCGGGGCTTGAGTCTGCTTCTGTCACTTGGGACCAAAAGAGCTTCAACACCACGGTCCTGGAGGCAACACAGAGAGGCCTGAGGTCATAGCATCCCCAAAAGCCTGGTCCTCCAGATTAGAAAGGGGCAATGAGCACACCGAACCCCTCCAGCTCCCCACAGGGTCCCACGGAGCACTGCGTCTCAGGAGCAGAACAGAAGAGAGGAGAGCAAAGCAGACTGACTGACAAGTCTGTGGGGATGACGGGCACGGAGCACAGAGCCGGGGCCTCTGGCTGTACCCAGAAGTCCAGAGAAGTTCTAGAATCCCAAATGCATTCAGCACACAGTCACTGCACCCTCACTAAGTGCCAGCCCGTCTAGGTGCTGGAACGTGGCACTCTGTGACACGGACCACGTCCTGCCCCCACGGAGCTGGCTGGGGAGCAGGGGAGAGAGGTCATAAGATAAACAAGTATGATATGTAGTGGGTAACACCACAGTCACAGCCACAGGCGGGGAGAAGGCGGGAGGGAAGTGCTAGGGCGGGGGGTGAGGTTGCTGATTGAGAGGGCGTGATCAGAAGGCCCCTGGGAAAGAGGACCTTTGAGCCCAGACCCGGCCTTGCAGACACGTGGGAGAAGAGTTCCCAGATGGCAGGAACAGCAAGTACAAAGGCCCTGGGGCAGGAAGGCGTTGGCCTGGTCAAGGACCAGCAAGGAGGCTCTTGGGGCTGGGGCGGAGTGAAGGGGGTGCAGGAAGAGAGGTGATGCAGGTACAGGCCCTGGAAGGCGTTGGCCCTGAACCTGCGTGAGACGGACTGCACAGTGGACGGAGGTGATCTGACTTGGGTTTCACCACTGGGTAGAAAGCAGACCACGGGGGCCGAGGGCAGAAGCAGGGAGCCCAGGGAGGGCCTACTGCCCTAGTCCGGGGGCGGGGTGCCAGGGCACAGGCCAGGGCAGCACTGTAGGGCCCGGTCGGCAGGGGCTAGATTCTGAATGAAGAGCCGGCAGGACGAGGTGGAGACAAGAGGTCCAGAGGCACCGAGGAGGACTCTTCCAAGGCCGGAGCCCCTGGAAGGGGGCAGGTTGTGTCCACAGTGAGGGGGTGGCCTGTGGCCTCCCGGGAGGGTCCACTGCCACTCCCATGGGATCCCGGGCCCGGTTGTTCACAGACCTGCCAGGCTTTTGAGGAAAGCCACAAATCCAGATGTTTCCGCCAAGTGTCTCCATTTTCAAATGTTGGCGACTCATTCCAAGACCGTAAACACTGCGGGGCCAAAGGAAACAGATGGGACGGTTCCGAGCAGACCCCGGGCCATGGGGTCAGTCACAGCCCTTCCTGGGTGTTTTCGGTGCGCCGACAGAGCACCCACACCATCGGTTTTACCTCCAGCAAGGCTGGTGAGACAGCTCTGATCGTCCCTGCGTCCCAGCCAAGGAAACTGAGGCCCAGAGAGGGCGAGCCCCCAGCCAAGGCCACACAGCAGGCGAGCGGTGGCGTGGGGGCTGGGGCCCCGGCTGTCTGTCCCTGAAGCCTGTCATCATGGGGTGCTCTGTTGCCTCCGCCATGCAGACAAAAAAAACACACAAAACCTTCCTTCTACACATGAGGAGAGAAAAGGCCAGAAAGGGTGGGCATGGGACTTAGCCAGAGCCACTCGGCAAGCAGGCATCGGAGCCTGGGCTTGAACCTGGGGCTCGTGACTCCGGTGCACAGCTCTTCTATTGCAGGAGCCCAGGGAGCCTGAATGAGTTGCGTTGCTGGGGGTGGTGCCGCACAGAAGGCAAGAGCCAAGTTCTGGAACCTTCTGCCTAGGTGCCCATCCCAGCTCTGCCGCTGGGTAGCTGTGTGACCTTGGGCAAGTCACTTCATCTCTCTGTGCCCCAGAAAATAGGTGTAACCATGGCACTAGGCTGTCAGTGAGCTGTTCTGGAAATGCAAGAAAACAACACTGATCTTGGCTTAGAGCCACGCCTTTCGAAGTCCGAGTCCTCGCCCATCGGACGAGCCTAACACAAAGCCCATCTGATATTACACTGACACGCTCTCAGCGCTAGAAGCCTCCTGGGTGGGGACATCATATCTGTCCTCATACTCGTGAAAAAGGTAGTGGCCTAACTGAAGGGAGCAGGCAGAAGAAGATCTGGGGTTTTCTGTAGAAAAGAAGGGGAAGCAAGAAAGGGGGGCTCAGCTAGGGGCTTTCTCCTCCTGCGTGAGAATGGCCCCACCCCACAAGCACCTGGGTGTGTAAAGGCGGGGTGTGTGTAGTGGGCACCTCAGTGAAAGGGGAGGTGTCCCCGGTTGGCCCCCTGCCTCACTGCAGGGGAAGAAGACACTTGGAGCCCGAGAAAGTGCAACCATCCTAACAGCAACCAACATTCATCCCACAAATGTTCGCTGAGCACCTAGTGTGTGCCAGTGTCCTCAGCACTAAAGAAGCAACAGTGAATCAAGCAGATAAACGCAGATTCTGCCACCTTCACGGAGCTGGTGGGCAATACACAAAACAGACGAGGTAAAGTCCATGGCAAGTGCTAGAAGAAAAAGCAAGCAGGAAACGTGTGGGGAGATCAGTTTTGAACTGGGTGCTCAGAGAGAGCTCAGCACTGACTTGAAGAAGTTTCCAGAAATAGATTTGCGGCCATCTAGGGGAAAAGCATTCCAGGCAGAGGGAAGGGCCAGTGCAAAGGCTCTGAGGCTGAGTGTGCCTGGCGTTTGGGGGCCAGTGTGGAAGGGACGAGCAGTGACCATGATGGGGGGGCAGGGGAGCCCAGAGAAGTGGCACAGCTGGGGAGGAGCCATGGGAGGATGGGGCTTTGACTCTAAGTGACAGCAGGGCCATCCGAGGGGGCTGAACAAAGGAGGGACAGGATCTGGCCATTGCTGTGGGGCTGCGTGGAGAGCCTACTGAGTGGGGTCAGCGAAGGAAGCAGGGTGACCGCTGCAGAAGTGTACGGGAGAGAGGAGGGTGGCGGCCCTCTGGAGGTGGCAGGGGGCACTCACACACCCAGCAGGTGTGCGGCACCTTACCCACACTATTTCCCTGAATATTCCCACCTCCAACCAGTGCCACCTGCTCTGATCCCCGTTCTACAGGGGAGCAAACTGAGGCTCTGGCCCGAACCACACTGCCAACAGGAGACTCGAGAAGCTTCCGTCCTTCACAAATGGCGTTGCTCCACCCGTCCCGGGAGAAACAGTGCTCCTGCTTCCTGTGACCCGTCCCTCCCTTCCCTGCGGCTGCCTCCGTCCCACCTCCCTCCAGGCATCCCTGCAAGCCCTCCTCCACCCTGCCCTGCCACCCCTCCAAGACTTCCCGAGTCACCTACTTACTCAGGTTCAAACACATGCGAGATGAAGCCCAACCTCACCTGTGCTCCCACTTGGTACAACCACACGTCCCGCCAGCCCATCTCCCCACCCCCAGACCTTCCCTGTTCCTTCTCCAGACCTTTCCTCCGCTGCCCCCGCCCCCAGGATACCAACAACGGGCAACCACACAGCCCTTCTGAGCATCTAATACAGAAGAGAAATCCAATTTGCGTGAAGGGCTCGGGCTAATTCTGTGTCAAGGCCAAGCTCCCTTTCTGTTTGTTGAAGGAGGTTGATGCTCCTTCTTGGAGGAAGGAGAAAAGCTTTCTTTGTGCCCGGTCTGGTGAGATTGTGTCTGTTTAGGACAGGCTGCAGTTTTCTTTGTAAACGCTGTAGACTTTTTCATGTGGGTAAAAGGGCTTATTAGATTTTCCTGTGGCTGCCCAGAGTGGGGAGAGGCTCTTCTGGGCACAGAAAGAAATCACCGAACAAGCGGTGGAGAGGAAGGAACACTTAGCGGCTGCTTCTCACGGAGAGGTCAGGATTTCATGGTTGGTGTTTTCGTTGGGGTGAACGTAAAACGTTGGGAAGGAAAGAAAGCCTTCCCTGTAGTTTGGGCGGGAGGGAAAGAACATGGTCCTTGATGTTTCAGGGGTGGGGAGAGAGGAGCGCAGGATTTTTTTATGGGGCGGTGGGGGTGTTGGGGCATTCTTTTTCCTTCTCCTCAGTAAAAAATAAATTACAAAATGGTCACAGAACACAGAAGAAAGGTTGTCATAGCAACAAAAGTTTGAGGCCAGGTACTCCCTGACATCCTTACAGGACCATGGAGGTGGTGAGGCAGGATCTGGGCATTGTGGGATCAGCCAGGGAAACCATCCAAGCTGGCGCAGACCTCCCCAATTTCTCACCGGCTCTGACAGGCTGATAACTATTTTCCAAGCTCTCGGGGAGGAAAATTGTGATTTTCTGGGAGGGGCGATCTCTAGCCAACAGCGATCAAGAGAAAAGGGAAAACTGTGGGTTTGTTTTATTTACCCAACAAACTAAGCACCCGTGTTTTTATGAACAGAGGACTGGGGATGAGGGTCTCTGGTGGAGAACCCCCCCAAAACGGTGCCCGTCCCGGATCCCCCAACAGCATCATTCACTTCACCCTGATGCCCTTCTCTCCCCGAAGATAATCAGGGCCCCCTCACCAGCTGGAATGCCTGGACAAAAACCTCCCTGAACCCCCAATTCCTCATCTGAAGAGTAGGAACCCTAGGAGGGCCTGCCACGGAGGTGTTGGCAAGGAGTCAGCAAGATCTGGCAGGTAAGAAGTTTAGCAGTGCCTGGTGCGCATTAAGGGCTCAATAAATGTAAGCCAACATTGCTTTAAATGTTTTTCAATTAATGATTTTTAAAACTGCTCAGGCTTAAACATCCCGTGTCGAGCCCCAGATGAGTGACACAGATGCGCGCTGCACAGGGAAATCACCACAAGAGGTGGGGCCGTGACCTTCAGGGAAAAGCCAGGAGAGACCCCAGTGAAGAGACCCAGCCAGCCATCGGCGGCCGGGATACCCCACAGAGGCAGGGACTGGACCACTCCAGAGACGCAGCCTTGGGTTTTTAAGTATGTGCGTAAAGGAAGGACAAGGAGGCTGTGCTTCTACACAAAGGAGAAACTTGGTGACAAGTGGAGGTGATGTGTGGGGACCTCTACCCGAAAAGGTGCAGATGTTCCCCAGGATAAGACATTACGAGGCCTCCGTGGAAAAGATCAGGGTCAGACTGAGTGGAAAGCAGAAAATTTTAGCCAAGATGCCTTTTGAGGTTCTTTTTTTCTTTTTTTACATCCCGGAGTAAAGATGTGAGTTCTGAGTGCCCATCAGAAGGGAGTCTGATGGAGCGAAACTGGTCAGAGGTGGAAGCCTATTCAAACAGAGGGTTTCTGACAAATGGCTAGCATCACGCAGGTGGTCACAGAAAAATTCAGCAAGCACCTCCAGAAGCAAGGCAGAGGGCACGGCACCCCAGGAAACCGCTGGTTTATCATCCCAGGCCCTCATCCAACATGAATCCCACCAAAATGTACCCATGACCTCCTATGCACTAGATGCTACCCAGAGGCTGGGGATGACCGCCAACCAGGCAACCCAGGCCCTGCCCTCACAGGGACATCCTGTGGAGACAGGGGACAGGAGGCGAGTGACCAGAGGCAGGCTCCAGAAAATCTCAGGTTGTGCCAAGCATGATGAAGAAGCTAAAGGTGGTGACAAGAGACAAAGTTAGGGGACCCTGCCTCCAGAGGGGCTGGGGAGGTCTTCTCTCCAGAAGACCCTGCCTGGCAAGCCGGGTGGGGACCTGCCAGTGAAGTGAGGAGAAGCCAGCCAGGGAAGATGTGGGGAAGGGAATTCCAGGCAGAGGGAGCAGCCTCCTTGGGTTTATTTTACACCTTCTTGTCTCTCTGTCCTTTAGACAACCAATCAGGCCAACAGCTTGTTCAGAGCAAACTCCGTTGTCACCCACCCCCATGGACATCGGGGTACCCACATGGACCACGTCCCTGAGCGCAGAAGAGCTGTGCATGCACAGGCTTTTAACCTTGGGGAGAGAGGTCAATTCACTCAAGAGGGTCCCCACGCCCCGACCTAGAGCACAGTACGATCTGGGAGGTAGTGGGTGGTGTGGCCCTGCACTGCCCCCTCCCCCACGGCCTCACTGCCCGCCTCGGGGGCACTCACTCCGCCCTGGCTGCCCCGGGGCGGGCACGGGAAGAGGAGCGAGGCAAAGGGTGCAGTTTGATCGGCCTTCTGAAAAGTCACCCCACCACCACCACCACCAATTCTGATCGGAGCCGAGCCCAGCGGTCCCGCTTTCCCGCCGCCTCGCCCCCCTCCCGCTGCATCCTCTC
The DNA here is from genome assembly GCF_037043125.1 of Eumetopias jubatus. Classification (NCBI taxonomy): domain Eukaryota; kingdom Metazoa; phylum Chordata; class Mammalia; order Carnivora; family Otariidae; genus Eumetopias; species Eumetopias jubatus. The sequence goes on from NW_028274818.1 coordinate 93,079,879, forward strand.
CCGGGCGGGGGCCAGGACACGAAGGGCTCCCCGCCGGGAACCCACCGGCCTCCCCGCACCCCCGACTCTCCTGCTGCCCGAGCTCCGTCTGGGAGAACGACACCCCCCGCCCCCGCCCCCGGCTCCGGGGATCTGCGGAGCGGAGCGGGGCGGGGTGGGGGGGGGCGCCTCGGAGCAGCAGTCGGTGCGTCCTCCCCTAGGCGGGACGGGCCGGGAAGGGGGAGCCGGTGCCCCGCGAACGAAGGCGGGGGAGGGGGCGAGCCCAGAGACGAGTTCTGGCGCGGAGAGGAGCGCGCGCCCCGCCGACCGGCCGCTGGGCTGGGTGCCCGGGAGACGCGCCTCCCCGGGGCGCGGCGACGTCCCCAAAGGCGCCCGGCGCTCGGAAAGGGCAGCAGCTCTGCCCGGAGCCCCGGCACGGCTGCGCGTCCCGGCCGCCCCCCACTCTCCCCGGGCCCGCTCCCGCGCGCACCCCGTGCCAGGGCGTGCGGCCGAGCCCTGCGGAGCGCGGGGCTCCTCGGCCGGCCGCCGGGAGGGAGCGCTGGGCGGGGGCTCGGGCCGCGGGGGCCGCGCCGCCCGGAGCGGGGAGGGGTGTGGGGGTAGCCGGGTGCCGAGCCGCCGCCGGCGCCGCCGCTCACTCACCGAGCCCGCCGAGCTCCTCCTCGCACGAGTACCAGATGCCGGTGTGGAAATTCCTGAAGAGGAAGCGGTCGTCGCCCGTCTCCCAGCTGTAGAGCGCGCCGCCAGGGGGGCCGTTCCCCGCGGCGGCGGCGGCGGCGGCGGGGGCGGCGGTGCCGTTGGCCGTGGCGTTGGCGCCCGAGTTGGGGCAGTTGGCGCGCCCGCCCTGGCCGCAGCCGGGTTTGGGGACCCGCTGCGTGCCCTGGCACCAGTGCGTGGTGAGGAAGGCGGTGGTGGCGAAGAGCAGCGCCAGCAGGTTCAGGGCCACGGCCAGGAGCGCTCGGCCGCGGCGGCTCGTCTTCATGCCGCCCGCGCCGCCGGGACCGCGCCGCCGGGGAGCTCCGCGCGCGAAGTTGGCAGCCGGCGCCCAGCGTCAGCGGCCACTGCCCGCCGCGCCCCGGGGCTCGGGCGCCTGCGATCGGCGGCGGCGGACGCGGCGCGGGCCCATGGTTCTCCCCGCCCCTCCCCGGGGTGAGGGCGCGGCGCGGGGAGCGCGGGGGGCGCGGGGGGCGGGCGGCGGCGGCGGAGCGGCTCCCGCGCGCCCGGAGCCTGGAGCGCGAGTGCACCTCGACGAGGAGCCGCTGGCGCCTGGCAGCGGCCGCGGCGCAGGGACGCGCGCCCCTCCGTGGGGAGACACCTGCAGGCGGCCGGCGACACTGTTGCGGCGCCCGCCCTAAGCAGGGAGAGGGGGCGCCCCACGCCGGGCGCGGGCGGGGGACCCGGAAAGAAGGGGCGCCCCCGAGGAGCCCCGCACCCGATTGGAGGGGCTGAGAAGCAAGGAGAATGCCAGGCAAGGCGCTCTCGGAGAAAGGAGCTCCCCGAGGGGGACGGCGTGGGAGGGGAGAGAGGGGGCCACAAACCCGGCCAGGAGGGGGCATCCTACTCAGTAGAGCGTGCTGGGCTCCCCAAGAGGGACAAGGACCGGCAGGAGGGAGCCCTAGGAAGGAGCCCTAAAGGGTCAGGACTGCAAAGTTTCCTGGGCTTCCCATAGCCAGGGAGCTTCAGGCTCAGCTGAAAGGGATGCCTTCTGCGGGACCTGGACTCGCCGGACCCATCAGAAGGGGTGTCCCTCCAGGCACTCAGGGTTGTAGAGTCTTTGGGGCTTGTGCTTTCCCTGGGGGTCACCCAGGGGGACTTAGTGTAAACCAAAAGGAAGGACTTCTCTGGCAGGTGGAAGCTCCAGTCAGCCGGGCTCTATTATGGCATGGGACAGCAGCAGAGGTGGCAAAGAAGTGCCCCACACTGGATGCCAGGTGCTGTGTATGACAAATGAGGCTTCCTCCTGCAGGCCATCCCCACTTGAGATCCAGGGCAGCATGACCCAGGGAGGTCTGGACACAAAGTTGTAGCTGCTAGGTAGGGATGCCCTACAGAGGCTGTCTACCCAGAAACTTCAAGGTTGGGGTGGGGGCAGAATGGTTAAGCATACTGACTTCAGGGGGAAAAACAAACAAACAAACAAGAATACTGACTTCGGGGTCAGGACGTTCTGACACTTGACCCACTGGGGGCTTTGAACATGTCACTTAACCTCTGGGAGCCTCAATACCTATTAAAAAAAAAAGAAAGAAAAGAAAAAGAATAAAAAGGGGGGAGGCCTATCAGGCTGTTGTAATGAGATCGTGCCTTTAAAAAAAGCACTAGGAGCATAGTAGGTGGTCAATAAATGCCGGCCACTATGATTAACATCTGAACCAAGATCAGTGGACCAAATTCCCACAAACCCTTTTGAGCTCTCTTGTGCAAAGTGGGATTGCCCAACTGTAAGCACCCCCAGCCCCACCTCGGCTCTGAGGTGACCTGAACTCCCTTCACACCAGCAGTGCATGGGGCCCAGATGCCCAGGGTGTACAACAATTGATTGCATGTTGATTGCAAGAGCTCATTTGAATTCTGCCCAAGCTGAGACCTGCTCCAAAAACCCCCATCTTGTGGAATGGCAGGGCTTGCAGAAGTCAACAAAGTATGAATGGCCTTATTCGGGTGGGTGAACCTGTGCTCACGGTCAGCGGGTGGGTGACAGTAACTATGGGCAATGTCCCTGGCAGGAACTCATATGAAGGATGGCCAGGGGTCTCCAGACTCCTTCATTAGATCCCTTTTCTGGCCCTACACAAGGCCTTCCCAACTATTTTGAGAAGGAGGACCTCCATGCAATAATCACGGAGTTGAGGGTATGGGTTGACAGAGAAAATATATCATGGCCAAAAACCTGCAAGGACTTCAGTATCACTTTTATTTTTTTTAAAGATTTTATTTATTTATTTGAGAGAGAGAGAGAGAAACAGCATGAGAGGGGAGAAGGTCAGAGGGAGAAGCAGGCTCCCCACTGAGCCGGGAGCCTGATGTGGGACTCGATCCCAGGACTCCGGGATCATGACCTGAGCCGAACGCAGTCGCTTAACCAACTGAGCCACCCAGGCGCCCTTCAGTATCACTTTTAAATAGGTGTGCAATATTCATCGCAGCAGTGTCTGTACACTTTTGAAAATCAGTCCCTCAGATGGAGGCTTGTGACAATGGACATGTGGGCAGGACTCGGTGACCTTCAGGCTGGGAACTCTGTCCTGGGCATTCGAAGCCAGCAGATCCCAACCGAAATATGCCTCAGGGATCACACCCTCTTCAGAAATACCCAGAGGAAACACAGAGGGGGGTTGCAATGTCCTTCCACTCGTTGAGCACCCACTGGATGCTCAGAACCGGGGAGAAAAGAGAACACAAACATTAATACCTATGATGTAGGGTATGCAAGTGTTAAAAGCTAAGGGCAGAAATAAAGCAGGGGGCAGGGATAGAAATGAGGGGAGCAGGTTGGGATTTTAAAGCAGGGTTTCGAGAAGACCTCACCGGGAAGATGACATTAGAGCCAAGGCCTGAAGGACAGTGGGAGCAAGCCACAGGGACATCCCGGGAAAGGAGTTTCCAGGAAGTGGGAGTAGCCAGTGCAAAGGCCCTGAGGTAGACCGATAACTCCGAGAGCAGTGTGGCTGGAGCTGAGCGGGCAGCGAGGAGAATAGCAGAAAACAAGGGTGCAGAGGTGATGGGGAGAGGTGAGGATCATGGTCTGGGTACGCCCTTACGAGGACTATGGCTTTTACCCTGAGTAGGGTGGGAGCCTCAAGCGGCTCTGACCTAGGGTATAACAGGACCTTTCTGGCAGCTGCGTGAAGAAGAGGACCAGCTAGGGGCCAGTGAGTAACTCCAGGCAAGGTAATGCCGGTGGTTCTGCCCAGGGGGGTGGCAAAGGCAGTGGAGGCTCTGGGTCCATTTTCAAAGCAGGTCCAGCAAGATTTGCTCAAGGATCAAACATAAGGTGTAAAGACACCCCTGGGCTGTTTGGCAGGAGCTCCTCCAAGGACAGAGTTGCCATTTGCTCAGACACAAATCCTTACAGATCTGGGGCCACGCAGGGAAGATCAGAAATTCTGGCTGATTCCTCACCAGCCTTGTACTCAAGCTGCAGATGAGATTGAAACAAATGCAAACTCCTTAGGCGACCCCTTGGAGAGGACAGGTATTTTCAAAATAGCCACTAACAGGTGAAATCACCTTGGGTGTGGCCAGGTGTTAAGGAAAACTTGGTCGTGGCACCTGTTAAAGACAGCAAGGCACGCTTTCTTTATTCAAGGGGCCACAGCAATGGGGGGGTTGGCCTGAGGGGAGAGAGATGGGGCTCAGGCCACAAGGCAAAGAGGGGGGCTAGAGTGGAGGCGCAGGGTGGGGTCGATGGGGTAAAATTACTAAGAGGAAACCAGGACAGCTAGAGGGATTCCCGCTAACCCGACTTGACCGGACTCTCACCGGCAGCCCCGGGTGAGGATGAGGAATCTGAGTGGGTTTCAAGGGTGAGGGATTCGTGCTAAACTGACCCAGTGGGATTCTGGCTAAAACGGGGCTAAGCTGGCCAAGGACAGAGCCCAAGGTCAGGGCCTGGTTAGGAAGAGGGCTTAGTGGGGCCTGACCCTGCTTTTGTCAAGGAGAGTCTATGTCAGGAGTGAGTGGGGGTGGTTTTAAGGGGCCCAAAATGTGGTTCCCCTCTCTTGAGCCACCACCATAGGCCGAGACCTCCCGTTTCCCTGCTGCACCCCCGCCCCCCATCTAGCTCCCTCCCCTGCACTTGCTGCCACAGGGATGAGCCCAGCTCCTCTGCTTAACCTCCTCCCTCCATTGCTTGCCCCAGGACAAAGTCTGAACGCTGTTCCAGGTCCTTCTGAGATGGGCTCCGGCCTGCATCTCCAGCCACTTAGCCTGCTCCTCCCACCGCCACGGACACCAAACCACTTTGCAGGTCTGACCAGCGGGTGCTCAGACCAGACGACCTTAGGTCCCTGCCTGCCTTCCTCCTTCTGCTGGAGCGCCCTTGCTCTCCTTATCTCTGCTGTCCTTTGAAGGGCTGATTAAACATCACTCCCCTGCAGAGGCTTACCTGGCCCTGCCCAGCCCTCCTCTGAGCTGCAAGACCTGTGTCCACACCTGTCTCCCCGGCAGGCCTGGGGACCCCTCGAGGTCTCCCCCACTGACAGCCTGCAGGCCAAATTTGGCCCATAAGCGTGTTTTGTTTGGCCTGCTTGGGCTTGCCTCCACAGCACATCAAATTTTCATGAGTTACCAATGCTCAGTAATCATGAGATTTCATACAAAAATCTAGACTTCTAACTTCTTTTTTTTTTTTCAATTTGTGGAGGCTGTTTATTGGACTTAACTGCTTTAAGAAATTCAGTAAAATATTCTGGCTTTACAATCAGATGTCCACAAATGAGCGCGCATATTGTTTTAATGGTAACTTTGACTGTTATCATGACAAGATGAGTACATTCTTCTGTCCAATTGTTCACAGTAAGTCCTCCAAGTTGCAATATAGCTTGATTTAAAGCAGTTTTCCCAGAAACATCTAAACAAGAAGAGCATGCAACCAAAAGCTCATATTCTACTCTGAATTTACTTTCAAACACTCCAAAAGTAACTCTATCCCCTGTCTTCAAAGCCTGGGAAAGGCCATTCTGCATTTTTTCCTCATTGACAAAGCTACCATACTTAGAATTATCTTTTATTGTCAATATAGGAGTCTCATCTGTTTGACTCAGGTTGGTTACAGAAAAGTTAGCAGTTAACACAGCATGATTTTGACTGATTGATCACCTTCAATTAGAAGGCCACAGTTTTTCCGTCCAACAATGTATTCGACACCAGTCAAAAGTCTGAATGGTTCTTGGGCCGGGCCCGCGGCGGGGAGCAGCTTCCACATGGGTCTGGGTCCTCTGAGTCTCGGCCGACTCGTGAAGGCGTAGCCGCAGCTGACCAACATGTGCGGCCGCAGCTCTAAACTTCTAACTTCTTTTGCAAGATCAAATTGTGTGCCCACACCAGGCCTGCCTCCTGGCCTGGTAACTATTGGCAGAAGTCCCTGTGCAGGGGACATGAGAGGCCACGGTCTCTCTGGGGCCCTTCCATCCTCAGGGACGCCTGTGGGGGCCCCGGGGTGGGGGTGCACATTTGAATCTAAGCACCTGGAATCAAAGCCCAAAACATTTTTGATAAAAACCAATCTACGGTGCTAAAAGTCAGCATGAGGGTTATGCTTGGGAGGTAGCCTGGTGACTGGGGGCCACTCACACTCAGGTGGGTTCAGTTTATGAAAACTCATCGAGCTGTATAGTTGGGAATTGTGCACTTTTTTATATTCAACAAAATTGACCAGAAAAAAAAATGTTGCTATTCATAATGAAATTACCGCTTTTCAGGAAGTATGACTATGCATTGAAAGGACACGGCCCACTTGCATTTGGCTTCCGACTTTCCCTTGGAGTGGGCTGGTACAAAGACATTGGTTGGCTTCTGGGCCTCCTAAGTGCCTTCCTATTTCCTAAACCTTCAAAATAGAGCTTGGGAAACCAGAGCGTCCCTGGCCTCTGAGCCCTCCTAGTTATAGCAAGGGATTAGTCAATTAACAATTATCGGTGAGGTTTTTTTTTTTAAACATTCATTCTCAAGGTATCTAAGCATAATACCCTCTCTATTCCTCTGGTAAAGACACTACTCCAGGCTTTCTGTGAAAGTCCCCCCCCCCCACCCCGCTCCCGTCCCGATGCTGGAGGCAGCTTGCTGCTCGGGGCGAGTGTTCCCAGGGGAGGAAGGGACCCTAGAGCTCCATGCAATCAAAGAAGTCCCAGGGGGTGGGTTCTCCCGAGGAGAAAGGAACCAACTTCATCAGATCGGCCTGTTCTTTGAAACTGTCTTAGCTCTTCCAACAACTGTTCCAGAAGAATTATTGGGCCCCTGCTCTGTGCCAGGCATTAGGCGAACATGACCAACCAGGTCCGTGACTCTGTGGGGCTCATGTTCTTGAGAAAAAGACAATGATAAACAAGGACGCCGCTAATAAACTCGAGAAATGCACATGGTAGTCTATACAGTCTGATGCAGCAGAGTCTATGCAGCGGAGTAAAGGAAAGAGGGAGCAACTGGGGGGGTCTCGCTAAGGGGTGGGGGCGGGAGTTGGAGAGTGTGAGGTGTTTGGTTGAGGGCGGAAGGTCTGAATTTTCATCTGGGCTCTGCCACTTCTGGGCCACACCTGTCTCTCATCTGTGAACAGGGGTGGGGGAAGGGAACGCCAGCATGAGCCGAGCGTGGGGACCCAGGGATGGTTGTGGAGCAGGAGCATGGTGTGACCGGAGCTGTGTTTCCGGAAGGCCGCCCAGGAGGCCAGCAGGGGATGAGGGGTGGTGCATGGGAGGTGAGGCATCTTGAAGATGTGTTAGGCTCATGCCACACACTGAAGCCAGCTCTGAGCGTCGGTCAAGTCAGAGTCTGAGAACATTTATTTGGCACCAACTGTATGCCAGGCACTTTGGCCAAGGAGATATCGTTGAACCCTTATGGGGCTCTTTTTTTTTCACATTTTATTTTTTTAAAGATTTTATTTATTTATTTGAGAGAGAGAGAATGAGAGAGAGAGAGCATGAGAGGGAAGAGGGTCAGAGGGAGAAGCAGATTCCCTGCCGAGCAGGGAGCCCGATGCGGGCCTCGATCCCGGGACTCCAGGATCATGACCTGAGCCGAAGGCAGTCGCTTAACCAACTGAGCCACCCAGGCGCCCCCTTTATGGGGCTCTTACGAAGAAACTGAAGCTCAGGAAGGAGCAGGGCAGGGGTCAGAATCCAGGGCTTGTCTCCCTGGCGTCTTCAGGTGAATCAGGTGTCAGCCCTACAGCCCAAAATGAATCCCCCTTCCTCACTCACTGCCCTCCTTGTTCTCAGCGCTCAGTGGGATTTTCCTCGGTCTCCAAGGTCTGAAGCTGGTTTGGAAGACTGGGGAGAAAACAGACGTTTTAAGGTGTCTCCTGGACCAGCCCCTTCTTGGGGTGTTTTTTCTGAGCGGACCTTCTGAAGCTGTTGTTTGCTTCCCTCTGCTGCCCCCTAGAGGCCAAGAGGAGCACAGCGGACCTTGCTTTCCGGGACCAGGGAGGAAGCCCCCCCACTCCCCACCCACCACCACCAAGTTAACACTGCCTGGGGAGAGATCTTGGGGCAAGGGACCTGGGACTCCATAAGTGATTAAGAGCAGAAGTCTGGAACTGAGTATCAATATTTATAAACTCCCTAGTGATGCACAAATATATCACGAATAGTATAAAGCATATATATAAAAACCAGAAAAATTTAAAGGGCATAAAGACTAGATCAACACTACTTTAAATGTTTCTATTTTATTTACTAACAGCATAACAGCCCTTTTGATTTTCACTTAAAGATTCTTAATGGTTTTTTTACTGCTTGCAATGCAACTGCATGTGTTTTGTTTGTCGGTTTTTGAAAAGCATGGGTTAACACCACGTTGTGGTGGGTCAACACCACGTTGTGGTGGGTCAAAGGTCTGGTTTTATGTAAGGTTCTTTCCATACTTGATTTGAGCAGCTGTTAAAGCTGAAAGCAATGTTGAAATTTTGATTTATACAAAGATTGATAAATCCAAATGGAAGAAGGGGCTTGCAGGTTATGCTATCTATGTATTGATACTCACATTTGAGTCCCATTCACAAAATAGGGAACCGTCTTCGGTGAAATTTGGCTAGGATACATCCATCTTCCTTGATGTCCATCACTTAGTCTTGTAGACAAATCAGCAGATTGGTATTTGTGTGTTTTTAGCAAATGGATTCAAGTCTCCCTAAAAGTTTTCTTTTGAAAGATTTTAGAATTGGTTGAAATTTTCTGTTTTCAAGTTCCTAACGCATGCAGACTCGGGGAGTTTTTGAAGGAAACATACTTTGATTGCTTTTAGGCAACAAAAGCTCCTAACAATGGAAGCATTTCCAAACATCTGCTTTCAAAATGCTCTTCCTAACACCTGAGTTCCTCTCAAAAAGCAATTAGTTTCATGCATTGTTTAAAAGTCACCTTCTTCTTGAAAAAGCAGATTGGGTGCATTGTTTTGGGGGGGACAAATAGCTGACAGTCACGTGTCACCCCAAAAGAAGTCAGCTAATGTGGGCACTTGTCTTTTTCATGAAAGAAAAACACGAGATTCACATTCAGTCTCAGCAGCTGTGGAAAGTCATCCTCAGGGTCGCTCCCCATCTCGTAACAAAGGATCACTGAGAAGTCTTCTGTGTAAAGGTCTTGTTTTTAGCAGTAATAATAGAAGTGATAAATACAACGATAGAAAATATTGATTCTGTGCCAGGAGCTATGTAAGCAGGCTCCCATCTATTAACTCATTATACCCACAAGCCATACAATGAGGCAGGCACGGGTCTAGTCCTCTTTGACAGCCAGGGAAACTGAGGCACAGAACGGGGCAGAACTCAGAGAGGTCAACCAAAAAGCATTCTTAGGACATGATTGTTGTGGCTGTGATAGATGATACAGTCAAAAGGGAGACTGTTGGGAGGGCAAGGGGGAGTCCCCAGGGTGAGAACATGGGGACCCTTGAACTTGGGGATCAGAGCTTCCCCCGCCATGCAGGAGACACTGTGGGCTTCTAGCCAACTGAAGCCCAGGCCTGTGCAAGGGATGCCCAAGTCCCACGCTCTCATGGAAGGTGAGGGGTACAGAACTCTCTGGAAAAGAGGGAGCATTCCTGTGCTGCTGAATGCTGCCTTATTTTCCTTGGGTTTATAATCAAGACACATCTTCTGGAGTCTTTTTTCTTTACCACACAATCTGTTAAAAAGTGCAGATGCACGTGCACACACACACACACACACACACACACCTGCCTAACCCTCCTTTCATTGGTTTAGTCTCCCAAGTAAAAGAAAAAGAAAGAGCATCCACTAAAGGCCACACAGAGTACCCAGAGCTTTGCACACATGACCTTGATGGTGCCCTTATATACCCATTTTATAGATAAGAAAACCAAGACTGGAAGAGAAGTGACCTGCCCAAGGTCAATGGCAGAGCTAAGCTTCTACCCCAGGCGTGTGACTCCAAATCCAGTGGCCCAGGATGCCTTAACCTGAAAAGGGCCTCTCCAGGAACCCTCTGAGTGGTCAACTCCATTCTGTGTGTAGGAAGTTTTGGACCAGAAAAGCAATCTATTGTATTAGAAGAGGGTTTCACTGACATCATGAAGTCAGCGAAGCATGGAGGAAAGAATGGAACCCCCTCTTGGGTTAAGGATAATATTGAGAGAAAATCTACCCCTGGCCAGCACCCCCCAGGGTGTACTGTGAACCAAGGATGGGCACGCAAGTGGGTGGATTTGAGCTATAAGTCAAAGGGATTGTAGTAAGTCTTCACACTCAGGAATGTGGGTACTACTGATCTAAAGGGGTCATAATCAATGGGGGAAGGAAGCAGACCAGGTAGTTGTGACCTAGTGTGGCCCCTCCCACGTATACCTGTAGTCTGGCTGCAGGGCAGAGGGACCAGGGCCCTGGGAGAAGGTGGAGCCTGCCTTCTTGGTGGTTTAAGAGAAATACAGTGGAGTTTGGAAGCTACTGTAGCCTTTCTGCCTAGGCTGTTGTTTTGGCTCTGGTACTTATTTCTGTACCGTATTTTTGTGTCATACCTTTTGCCATGTAACTTTGGAGTACTCTTCCACCATGGGCCCACTTCCCCGGCTCTTGACTTTGGATTTGGCCACATGACTTGCCTTGCCAATAGTATAAGGTAGAAATAGTGATGGGCCAGTTCCCAGGCTAGCCCTCAAGGTACCTTGCGTGTTCCCATTTGCCCTCTGTCATTGCCAGGATAAGAACACACCTGAGCTAGGCTAGCTAGCCCCAGGAGGAGGACCTTGACTGACCGCCCCCCAACTGACTTCCAGATGGGTGACTGAACCCAGCCAAGACCAGCAGAGCTCCCTCACTGAGTGCAGCCTAGATCAGTCAACCAACCAACCCACAGGTCCTCATGAATAAACAAGTGTTGCTTTAAGGCACTCACTTGGTGGGGGGGGTCATTTTTTACATAACATTTTGGGAGCAAAAGCTAACCGATACAGTGGACATTTGTGTTCTCATTACTTCACATTTCCAGCCCCCAGCCCTCTCCCTAATGACCTGTGCAAGGCATGTCCTCAAAGATGGAATTACTGGTGGCCCCAGGCATCCAGTGCAGCAAGTCTGGGTCACCAGGAAGATGGGAAGAGGTCAAATGGGGACATCTCCCCATTAGAACTCACAGCTTCTCCAGAAACAAAGTATATAGAATTGACAGAACTGAAAAAGAATGTGGAGAGCAGAAATGGCCAACATATGTCCCAGAGATGTTCATAAAACATGCCTTCATAAAACCATTCCTTTTCGACGGACAAGAGGGAAGAAAGAAAGGGAACTCACAAGGACATCGGTTGCTCTAACTGCTGAGCCTTGGTGTCTTCTCACGACGTGGCATGATGGACAGAAGTGTAGTAGCCCCTGGAGCCAGACCATGTGAGTTTGAATCCCATGGCCGTTTAGTCTTTCAGTGTCTTGGTTTCTTTGTCTGTAAAGTGAGAATAATAGTAGCCTCTGCCTCAGACTTCTTGTGAAAATTACCTGAATAATACAGGAAATGCTTTAAGCCATACTGACGCTACATGAGAGTCTGTTGAGGGGTTCACAATAAGAATATTTGTGGATTCCTGGAAAAATGCAAGAGTTTAATAAACATGGGTTCCTCCCTCTTGGAGTACTGGTCAGCCATTGCTGTGTAAAAAAAATACCCAAAACACAGTCGCTTAAAATAGCAAGAAGCTTTTATTAGTTTGCAGTATCTCTGAGTCAGGAATTTGGGATTGGGTTAGCGGGGTTCTTCTGGCTCAGGTTCTCTCACGGGGCCACTGTCAAGATGTCGGCCAGGGCTACAGTCTCTGAAGGCTTGACTTCCAAGATGGCTGCCCCAAAAGTTCATGCTGGCTGTTGGCAGAAAGCAACAGAGCCCCCCACCCACCCACCGCCATGCTGATCTGTCTATAGTGTGGCTTGAGTGCCCCCACAAGATGGCAGCTGGCTTCCTCAGAGCCAGTGATCTTAGAGAAAATGTGGCAAAAGCTGCAATGTCTTTTATGATCTAGCTTTGGATGTCACAGTTCCATAATATTCAAGGCATTACACAGGTCAATACCAACCAATGTGAGAGAGGACTACTCAGAGATGTGAATAGAAGGTGGGGATCATTAGGGGCCAGTTTGGAGGCTGCGGGCTACCTGATCAACATCCAACACCAGTCCACAGAAGATGTCTTTTATCTTCTTGGAATTGTTCTACCATGCGAGGGCCATTTTGCTTTCTTTCTCCATTCCTTCCTTTCTTCTTTCCTCCCTCTCTCCCTTTCTTTCTTCCTTTTTTTTTCCCCTAAGATTTTATTTATTTGAGAGAGAGAGAGAGAGAGCACAAGCCTGAAGGGAGAGACAGAGGGAGAAGGAGAAGCAGACTCCCTGCTCAATCCCAGGACCCCAGGATCACGACCTGAGCCGAAGGCAGACAGTTAACCGACTGAACCACCCAGGTGCCCCTATTTCTAGTTTTTTGATAGAAACAACATTCTAATGCACACCCCTTAACCTAATTCTTTGTCTATACATGCGCCAATGTCTTAAATGAAAAAAATCTATAAGTACATCCCCTGGATGCTCTTGTGCTACATATGCAGGAAAGTGTGTCATTTAGAGCCGGCTTAAACCATTCAAGGGACACTCATTGGCTTATACAATTGAAAAGCCCAGGGAGGGGTCTTGCTGTAGGTGTGGCTTGATCAAGCAGCTCAAAGATGTCAAGGACTTGGGTCCTCTTCATTCTTCTGGTTTATCTTCCTTGGCATTCACGTCATCCTTCTGCCCTTGGCTCCACATGGAAGTCCCCAGAATGGCTCCCTTGATTCTTGACCTCACATTTTCACAGCACACCAGCTCTTTCTCGGGCAGTGGGGAGGTTCTCTCTCTAGGAAGCCCCAGTACATGGTTCCTGACGCCTCACCATGGACTGGGAGAATGGGATGTTCTGATTGGCTTAAGCCGGTCAGGACGCACCCCTAGAGCTGTGTGTGGCTCAGCCCCCACCCAAACCTCATGGCTGAGACTAAGAGGTGGCTACAGCTGTCATCTAGTTGCATTTGACAAACTTGCAAAACTCAGTGGCATAAAGCAGCAACTGTTTCTCATGATGCTATGGGTTGGAATCTGGGCAACCCTGCTCCTCTCTCCTGCCGTCATGCATGGGTTGCAGTTTTCTGATGGCTCGACCAGGGCTAGGGGGTCAATAATGACCTCACTGGCACACCTGGCAGCTGTCAAGGCGCTGGTTGGGGTATCCCAGCTCTCCTCCCCGGGAGCCCTTCCCCTGGGGTGAAAGCTGCAAGACTTCTGGAGTTCTGCCCCAGGCATGCACTGAGTCCCTTCCATGCATTCTATTGGTCAAACCACCTCAGCCCGGACCTCAGGTGAGGGCAAATAGACCCAATCTCTTGATGGGAGGGGCACGTTACAAAGGGCTGGTAGGTCTGCAGACACTCAGCCACAGGTGATTAGGGCAGAGGCGGGAGTGGGCGGCTCCCTCTGCCCGCAGATGCCCTGAAGACAGCGTTGGTGTCAATCACAGGAATGTTCCCAGGACCGACTCCCAGGGATGATCTCTGAGATCAGGGGGATTACATGTCTCCCTCGCTAAACTGAGTCATGAAACTTTTATTAAGGGATATAGTTTGTCAACGCCAAGAAAACAAGGCAATTCTGGGCAGACTTATTAAGAACAAATCCTTCTCCAGCAGAGCAGGTGCCGAGTCTGATGGGATTGTGAAATGAGACGGTGCAGTCAGGAGGGGTTTGCAGAAGGATCGTCTAGCCTGCTAAGTGCATGCGGAGTGCTTTCCCGGGCCCCGAAGACGCAGGCGCGGAAGGACACCCATTTTCCCAAGGTTTCTTTAATGAAGGGTTGGCTCCTTAGCAAACATGAGCGACAGCTGCTTCCATCAGATATGGGGGTGTGTGCCCGGCCACCTCTCCATCAACCGAGGAGAATCACATGCGACCTTCTCGCTCCAGGAACCTGAACCTCAGTCTCTGGCCCCCTCTGACTAGAGGGACAGGACCCACTGTCCCAGCTGGAGAGAGACCCTCTGAGCCCTTCGTCCTCCACCCAGTGACCACGGCCCAGGGAGCCCTCGCTCAGAAAACTTCAAAGTCACGGACACCCAGACCGGCCATCTCAGAGCTGTGTGCTGTTGGTCAGGCGCCCCTGAACCATCATAAATTGGGTGTGACAATATCCATCCGACATATGGAAAACTCCTGGCATGACTTTTTTTTTAGTTTGAGCCAAGATTGTTTTTTCTCGAGCCAAGTTTTTAATCAGGAGATTTCATAACAAACAACTAACTGGATTCTCCACCTTCTCAGGAACCATCTAAAACTCTGCCAGCACGGGGCCTGGCAGAATTGGCTGGAGCTGAGATGGTCTCCCCACTTTGCCACATTCCCCGCCACTCCCAATTGTCTTACATCAGACCTACTTGGCTCGTTTACACCCCCGACCTAATCCCGGCAGCCGCTGACCGGACTTGCCCACCCCTGGGTTAGACGTTCAGCTCCACTATCCTCAGAGCTGTACCCAGATGATCATCCCAGGATCTGCCCTCATAAGTCCACAGCTCAATGTCCAATCTGTGTAGGGAGTGCTCCTGGCTACCCTCCGCCTCCTCCATCGCATCAGCACAGAGGACCTGGGGACAACCTCCCCAGTCAGTTTGTCGGGCTCCAGAATCCAAATCTATTTTAATCGCTGGGGAGGTGAATGTGCATGTGTCTTCATCATGGTCCCTGGGCTAACTATTTGACTGGAGCCTCCAGCCACCTCCCTGTAAGTGTCTTCAATCCATCAGCAAACACTCATTGAGCACATGTACAGTGGCCACCACACCAAATCCAGCCCACCACCTGTTTGTGCACGACCCACCTGCTAACAAGGTGCTTTTCACATTTTTAAATAGTTGGGGCAACAATCAAAATAATATTTTGTGACACTGGAAAATTCTGTGAAATTCAAATTTTGGCATCCATCAAGTTTTATTAGAACACGGCCCCGTGGCTTCCCTATCGTCTATGGCTGCCTTGTGCTCCATTGGCAGAGTTCGGTTGTGGCGACAGGGACAAGCGGCTCGCAGAGCCTCAAATGTTTGCTGTCTGGCCCTTTCCAGAGAAAGCCTGATGCTCCCTGTTCTGCTGCATTCCAGGCCCTGTTCTGGGTACCGGTGATACAGAGGGGGTCTGGTTTCCCAGGGCTGCCACAACCCATCACCACAAACTGGGCCGCTTCACACAACAAAAATGGACCCTCTCAGTTCTGGAAGCCACAAGTCTGAGATCAAGGGATTGGCAGGACCACACTCCCTCCGGAGGCTCCAGGGGAGGATTCTTCCAGGAAGAATGCTGGCAACGCGAGGAGCAGCTAGGGGTCCCCGTGCGGCTGGAGGCAAGTGAGCAAGACGGGAAGAGAAGGATTATAGTCTTGAGTACCATCAGTTAAGGGGCTGCTGTGTCCAGGTCCTTGGCCACATAGCCAGCAGGACGGACCCCTACTGCAGTTCGGTTCTGTTTATGTACCCATGTCTCGTGGGGACAATCTCAGTTTATCCCTAACTTGGAAACTGTAATGATTGGCCTCCTTCCCTCTTTCATTTTGATAAGTGAACTGCAGTGACTTGTGGGAGGTCACTTAGCCCGTGGGCGGCAGGGCGGTGACCCCGGAGTTACTTCCAGGCCTGGAGCCCCCCACTCCTCACAGCCCTGCTGTGGAGAATCGGGTTTAACAGACTTCACCCAGATTACAGAACTAACAGCAGGAGGCTTGGGAGGAGCTCAGGAGGGGGCTGCCCATTGTGTCCAGCTTTTGACGTTCAGGTCCATTATCACAGAAAACACAATGGGCGCTCTGCTGGGCAAGCCCGTCCTGTGTGATCTGCACCGGGCCAACAGGCCGGCCAGCACCAGCAGACAGTCTCTGAGCCGCTTCCCTGTCCTCTAGTCCTTGTCTGGGGCCCGAGGGTCTAGGCCGCTTTTAGGCTGCCCGAGTTTGGGGTGGGGGCACGGAGGCCTCAGCAAGGGCTGCCAAGGAACTGCAAGACATCAGCTCCCGCCTGGGCAGGGTTGGGGGACCGGGGATCACAGTGTTGTACTCCTGCGGACCTTCCAATATTGTTTAAAATTCATGTCAAAATAATACCATCAAATAATACCTCGTAATACTAACCCCTGCCCCACGGGTCTTCCTTCTGTTCTCTACCATGCCCCGCCAATTCCTGCCTCAGGACCTTTGCACGGCTGTTCCTCCTGCCTAAAGAGCTCTCCTTTGGTCCCCTCCTGAGAGAGCCTCCCCCGCCCCACCCCAACACAACCATCCAGCCAAAGGTGCCCTCTCCTGTGACTGTATGTGTCCCATCACCAACACAATCTCCTTCGCTTGGCACCGCCTGACACAGCCACGTGTGGTTCCTCAGTTGTTCATTTACCGGCTGTTCTGTCCCCTCCCCTGGAACACCAGCTACTGGAGGGCAGGACCAGGCCTGTCGTGCTCACTGTTGAGTCCCGCATGCCTAAGGCAGAGCCTGGGGCGTGGTGGATTCTCACTGGTTGTTAAACGAAGAAATGAAGAAGGGAGGGAGGGAGAGGCCACCAGGCCACTGTCACCCACCTCTTTCCTTACTCCGCCCCCCCAGTAAACGGCGCCCAGGCCTCACCCACAAACCCGATGCAGGGTAGCAGCAGCTCGTCGGGGGCAAGGGGGAGGCAAGCGGGAGAGGAATGGTGAAGAGCCACTTCCAGACGCCGCAAGCCCTTCTCAGCCCAAACTCTGTGAGGCAGCTAGAGAGGGCTGCCGGCCCCACTGCTCGCTGAGATGCTTTGCCTCAGGATGTGGCAGGACACGGTGACCAGGAACACAGGCTCCCATGGCAGGTTCCTCTGTGTTGGGATCCCCGATCCATCACTTGTGTCCTTGGGCCGGTCACTTAACCCCCGCTGACTCAGTTTCCTCAGCTTGCCGGCTGGGTTTGTGGCTGAGCTGGAGGCTCCGCGGGGCCACACCGCTGCCCCTGCCAGCAAGAAGCCTGGGCAGGAGCTTCTTCAGAGCCTGGGGAGGTGAGTAATGCATTTTTATTTTCAGTCCCTCTCCCCCAGAGAGGGGTGGAAGATGGGGGTGTGTATCAGTTACCCAGGGCCATGATAATCCTGTAGGAAAAAGAGCCACAGAACATCAGTGCCCACAACAATGCATGTTTATTTAGTTCAGGAATAGCAGCTCACTGGGGCCGGATGATCTAGAATGAGCCGCCTGGAGAGCTTTGCCGACCTCCCCTGGGCCCACTCATGTGTGTGCAGGGCGCGGCTGACATCCTCCTGCTCTCAGCTCCACCTGCTCACCTGTATGGGGTGGATCCAGGCGGGGTTCAGCAGGGCAGCTCGCTGAGCTCGGCCGGCCCGCTCAGGGGTCTGCCGCGGGCTAGTGTCGGCAAGCTAGGCTGGCCTCGGCTCTTCCCCACGGGCCCTCCACCCCCCTCCTAGGACCAGTGGGGCAGTCCCAGCCGACTCTTCCTGACAATGGCAGATAAGGACACAAGCATGGGGTCTCTGAAGGTCCGGGCTCAGAACTGACCACTGTCACTTTCACTTACCCTGTAAGCCCAAGTAAGTCACAGGGCCAAACCCAGAGTCAAGGGGTGGGAAATAAATTCCTCCTCTTTAGTGGAAGAGATGCAAGCCACCAGGCAAAGGGCAAGCGTGGAGGGGGTGAAGAGCCAGTGCAATGGTGATGTACTGCACAGTGCTTGGCTACTGGAATTTGGGGGTACACTTGGGAACCTGGACATCAGTGGCATTTCTAGCCCAGTGACTTTTGAAGGTGGGAGGCCCATTGCAGGTGTCCAGGCCCCTAGTTGATCTTGATCTGAAGGCACTGCACCTGGTGGGACCAAGGGGAAATCACCTTTTTTTCCCTGGGGCCCTCAAAAAGATAGGCAAGGCCCCCCTTTGTCCCAGCAAAAGTTAGAGGAGGAGATGGCATCAAAGGACCACTCCGGTGACCAGAGAACTGAGGGGTGGTGCAGACTCCTGACCTGGACACAGTGCTGAGGACTGAGCCATGGAGGAGGCCAGCTCAGTGCCCGAGGGATCCTCCACTCCAGACTGACATGGGACCCCATCTGTAGGGACCTCGGTGCCTCCAACCCCGAAGGAGCCGGTAAGCGGGCGAGGGTGGAGGAGGGTGTGGTCGAGCCTGATGCGCCCCTGCAGGTGTGCACACAGCAGCCCTGGGGCCCGGCTCTGGGCTCTGGCTCCTTCAGCATCCCCGGGAGGAACGCGTACTGAGTCTGCTTT
The DNA here is from genome assembly GCF_037043125.1 of Eumetopias jubatus. Taxonomy (NCBI): domain Eukaryota; kingdom Metazoa; phylum Chordata; class Mammalia; order Carnivora; family Otariidae; genus Eumetopias; species Eumetopias jubatus. The sequence continues at coordinate 93,098,347 of NW_028274818.1, forward strand.
GTAGACAAGGGCCCAGCACCAGAGAGCCTAAGTGATTTGGCCAAGGTCACAGAGCTGGGCCGATGGATGTGCGCTTGGATGCCCAAGAAACCAGCCTACATACCCAAGGGAAATAGTATCATTTTGAAATAGTAAATCTATCTAATTCTGTGACTTTAGTATTGTTTTTGTTTCTCTCCCTGTCCCCCTTACCCAGTTTTACTAACTGACTGGTCTAATTGACTTAGAACTGTTTCTATTTTGAATTACTTAGGGGTGGGTGTCGGCACTACGGTGTTTCCAACATTTAGGGTCTGACCCTGCTGTGAGGAAGCAGGAGCATGGGAACTTGAACTCAGATCTGCCCGAGGCTGACTCTCACCTCTTCAGTGAGGTCAGGCAGACCGTGACTCCCACCACCAAGCCCTCAGACACCCCACCTCTCTGGCTGCCCCCAGAGGGGTCGGGACTGGGAGAGAGAAGACAGAGGGTGCCCCCCCCCGCCACGCCGCCTCGACCTGGAAGGCCCAGGCCTGCAGCCTTGCACCGCAGGGCGCCCCCCTGCCTCACCTATGGGGAGGGTCTGTGGGGCGGGTCTGGCCTTAGGAGGCAGGTCTGGCCTTAGGAGGCCTAGGGATCCAGAAATACTTGTGTGGCCACCTAGTGGGTACTGGTCACCTTGCAGCTGCCCATTGCTTTGTGTCTGGGGAAAGTTCTCCCATCAGGAGTCCCGCCCGCCCCCCCGGCCCCCCCAGGCCCCCCCCGGGTCTAGACGGTGATTCTCACATCCCAGCCCCCCTTTTACCAGATATGCCTACATAGGAATCCAACGTGGGAGCGAGTCAAGCCGCTTCCCGGAGCAGAAGGCCAAGCGTGCGTGGTGAAGGACATCAAGACTTCAGAGGCGGGTGGTAGGATGGACTGGCGGCTGGAGTGTAGCCCCTGGTGGTAGAGCTCCAAGCCTGATTAAGGATTCCCTGAGCAGCCTGATGTCCTCACCAAGTCCCGCAGGTAAGCACGGACATATGGCAACAAAGCGCCTTCCCCTACGGAAGTGGATTCCCTTGGTTCTTCCCAGTGTGAGCGGCCGGCCACAAAGCTCCTGTCCCCTCAGGTGTGTGAGTCCTGGACGGACCCCAAAACTCGGCCCCTGGGAGGCTGAAGGAAACTGGGGGATGGAAGGGAGAGAGGGCAGACAGACCAAAGGAGGGGGAAGGGGACAGACCACATGGAGAGAGGACCAGCGGCCACCACCCCCATGACCTTCACCTGTCGTCACGTCCAAGCTGCTGGAGCGAGGACTGGCCAGTGAGCCTCGGACCCCTCGGGAGCCACAGTGGTCGAGCTTTTCATGGGTGTCCCCTGAGGACTTCCTGTGGGTGGCTGCCAGCACGCTGCCGTGGGACCGACCAGCAAGACAGATGTCCATTTGGCTCTTCTCACTGCCAACTCCCTTTTCAACGGCCATGGATTCTCCAGAGTTATCTAGAAGGGCAGTGGGGGTTGGCTCCAGGGGCTGGGGTGGTTGACAGCAGGAGAGAAAGTCCTAAGCCCCCAGGGCTCCTGGGAGGACCAGAGGGGGGCCGCTGAGTCACCTGAGCCAGGGCAGGGGGATGGGGCCAGTTCCCATGATGAGAGAGGAAAGCTGAGGCTCATGAGCAGGGGGACCCCAGCGCTGCCCAGAGCAACAGGCCCCCCAGGGGGAGGGGAAGGGCTGCAGCCCCCACCCCCGGACTGGCGGGGCTGGGAAGGCAGGGGGGGCTGCTCCATACCCACTATAAACAGCCCTGAGGCCTCACTCCTGATCTTCTACCCCGCTGACAGGGGCGGTGGGGGTTGCAGGGGCCAGTGACCGCTTTCATTAATATTCACCTACTTTGTCCTGCAGGAGACTGGTACAGGTCAGGTGTTAACAGATGGGAGCACAGCCTATAGACTCACGGAGCCTCGGATCCAGGATTGAGTCCATTTTGGATATTCAGGCCAGCCCCATCTAAGAGTGGCCTTTTGGTTTCTGGGTCTAAAATCCAAAACAAGGGCTAGAGATGCCTCCTGCAACCCCAGAGACATATAAGCAACACCCCCTTGAAGCCGCCTTGGAAAGAGGAGGGATGAAGGGAAAGGGAGGTCTTCTGAGACAAGACAGTTTTGATGGGGAGTTTGACAAATCCACCATGGACAGCTGTGCAAGTTGTTCACTGTCCAAGAAGGCCTGGCTGAGGGGATAGGTCCCGGCTGAAATTGTGCCCACCCTCCACCCTCCTTGGTACAGAGCTGCACCTGCTCAGAGGAAGAGGTGCCTTTCGGAATTCACATAAAGCCCGTCTAGAGTTTGAACTTTAACTGAACATTTTATCCAGAAGAGCCTGTTTTAAATGTGGAGAGAACGGGTTCTGTTAAATCAGCACATTTTTTTAAAAATACATTTTTCCTGCCACCTGTTTTTCAGAGCAAAATGAGATCAGTTATAGAAGGAGGTACATTTTGTGCACATCTGACTCCGATCAGAGTACAGAGTACATTTTGTCCACCCCCCAGCGCGCGTGTGTGTGCATGCATGCACACACACATACTCACATAAAGCCACGTGGCACATAACAGGATCCCCCCTCCCTTTCTGGAGGCCAGGACTCCTGTGTTATCCATGCTTCATGCCTAGCCCTTGACCCAGTACCTGTCACAGTGAAGACCCTCAGCAAATGTCCAGCGATGAGCAAAAGGACCAGATCATAAATGAAACGCATCCTTGAGCTGAGGGTGAGTCCGACGTGCATTGTCACCGTGAGGGAAACCTACACGGTGGCCCTGGATTCCACAAGCCCGTCCACATAGAAACCCCAAGGACCTTTGCCCTCAGTGGGGCCGGAGTGCCCAGGGCCTCCCCGATGTGCAGCCCCGGGTCCCACCTCACTGTGCGCCAGGAAGCAGGGCCCCTCCTCACGCCCACTGTCTTGACTCTCCACCGCACCCCGAGCAGAGAGAGGGCCCAGAAACGGAAGGGGATGGGATGGGCAGGCACAGTGAATCCAGGACCCACCACGGGGACCCAGACTCCAAGCTCTCAGCTCCCTGTTCTTCCCACAGCTCAGGCGCCACCTGCAAAGTGCCTCAACTCAGGTCTGTCACAAGGCAGAAGACAGAGTAAAGTAGCCATAGTGCCTCTGGCAGGGAACAGAGCAGGATTTGGAGTTCTCCAGACTTGAGCCCTATAGACCTGAAAGTGGACCCCAGCTTCGCCAGTGATGTGCTGTGTGGCCTTGGGCAAGTCACTACCCTCTCTGAACCTCGATTTTCTCATCTGTAAGCGTTTGCTCTGAAGGCAGGAAATCCTTAAGGGGGTGGGTGGGCACCTGCCAAAGGCAAAGCCGGCTGCATCTGGGAGGCAGTGACAGCCTGTCTCCTCCTGCCTCTTCCAGCATGGAGGAGGTGGGAACCATTTTTGGAAATGCCACAACACAGATCATTAACGTAATAAAAGCCCCCAGAGCTTCCTCTGGGCTCCCGGCACCTCCCCAGGCAGGCTCAGCAGCGAAGATTGAGATGGTCTGCACATCTTTCTCTAGAGTCTGAATCACTCCTACTTGAGTGTCCTTCCGAGGCTGGAAGCAAGGTCGCCGCCACTCCTGGGGAGCTTAGGAGTCATCGGCTCCCGCATGGGAACACCGGTGGGGAAGAGGCAGGACGCAGACCTACTGGAGCCTCTGGCCCTCAGGCTCCACCTCTGCAAAATGGGGATTTTGCCTTCCTCAGCAGCTCCAAGAATGACCGTGGTTTACTCTCTTGACTTCAGGGAGAAGACGCACCTTTGGATGAGCCTCTGGCCTCAGGCCGCAGCTAGCTGCAGACACCAATGTGAGTCTGAGAAACTAGGTCCCAGATTAACTGCCCACAACGTCCCAGAGGCCACTTCCACCCAACTGGCCTGCCGTGGCTTAGGCTGAAATAGCCAGAGTGAGCTGGGGGGTGTGTGTGTGCGTGTGTGCAGCGAGTATTGTTTATCTCCAAGGAACACGTATTATTTCTATAATGGGGGGGAACGAAGCTTATTTTTATTTCTTTAAAGATTTATTTATTTGAGAGAGAGAGCACTGGCATGCACGTGAGCAGGAGAGGGGCAAAGGGAGAGGAGAAAGAGAATCCCAAGCAGACTCTGTGCTGAGCACGGACCCAGGGCTCAATCCCACAACCCATGAGATCATGACCTGAGCCGAAACCAAGAGTTGGACGCTTAATCGACTGAGCCACCCCGGCTTATTTTTAAAATCTACCCGTTGCCAAAATGCCCACCGGTGTCTGGCCTATGTTTCACTTAAATAATTTTTCAGCCCAACCCCAGCCCACCCCAGGGAAGGCACCCAACGTGGACTCAGCAAGAGCTCCCAGTGCCCTTCAGGGTCACCGGGGCTCAGAGCCAGCTTGAGGCCTAACCCAGCAGGCCACATGACCGTGCCATCAACCATGCACCTCACCCACTCCAAGGCTGGAGCCAATTAATTAACATGGATTTCTACAGATGTTTCCAATGATGCAAGCAGGGAAGAGCAGAGAAGGGAGCCCTTGAGCTAAAGAAATCCTTCACTGAAGAGCTGTTCACTCGAGGGCTTTTCCCCGAGGAGCCCTGAAAAGTAAGGCTTGGCATTGGGAGCAGACACCGAGGACGTAGCTTCATTATGTTAAAAATTAGAGTGACTCCAGGCTTCCTCGTGTGAGGAGAAACCCATTTGGATGAATCTGGAAAACCCTCAGGCATTCGACATTCTGGGGCACCTGCTGTGGGCCTAGTCCCACCCCTGCCTTCATGTGGGCGGGGCCACCACAGGTGCCATGGGGCAGTCAAGGCGGGTTCAGGGGCGCTCCTGAGGAGGCGGTCAGGGAAGACCTCTGCTTTGCCCCAGAGCGGGTCCCAGAGACGCCCCAGTGCTGTCAGGCCACATCCTCCCACGTGCTCGCCGCACAGGACGCTGCCCGTCATCAGCTGCGTTGTCTCCGGGCTGGTGACCACGGTGGGCCCCTCCGATGAGCCAGGGGGCTGCACCTGAAGCTGAAAGGAAGAGCGTGCTGGGCCTTTGTCTCCTCCCATCGGTGCTGATGCACCAAGCCCCACAGAGCCAGACGCTTTCTCTTCCGGGATGAGGGAGACCCGAAGTCCCCAGCTTACCCCTGCTGCCCCAGGATGCCTGCTGATACCGTCTGCTTTCACTCCAGACGTCCTTGTTTGGAAAGAAAAGCAACACTGATGGGCACCCCAGCCATTTCCCCATCAAAGCTTCATGCCAATTTGGCAATTTGCCAAGTCTCCAGGCAGCTCCAGCCTGCTGGCCCACCTTCAGACGCCATCGTCCCTGTGTCCTCACCCGCTTGCCCACCGGGGAGCTCCTTCACACCCTCCAGGAACCAGCTCAGTGGTCATCACCCTCGGTGAGGCCCCCCTGATCCTCGGCTCTCCATCCATTTCCTGGGCCCCAAACCCCCATCACTGCACTTAGCACACCTGTGGGCATCAACCTAACCTGTCTGTCCGTCTCGTCACGGGCCTGCAAGTCCTGGCAGGCACCAGCTGCCTTATTAGCCTCCAAGTCCTTCACTTGCAACCCAGCACCGGGCTTAGACAGGGATTCGGGAAATGTTTGTTAAATTCACTGCCGTCAATCAGGGTTCCTGTCAAGGCCCCGGGAGTCAACTAGAACCATCAGCACCTCTCTTCTCCCTGGTCCCAGCCTCCCTGTGGAGACGTCACTCGGGGATAACGGTGGCACTCAGAAGTGGGCAGGAGAGTCCCCAAGATCCACAAAAAGCAGGGGCTGATTTGGTCAAATGATCTCAGCGGAGCCTTACAAGCTCAGACATTTTGCAACTCTGAAGTCTGTAACTTAAGCTTCTTCAGAAGAGAAATCAGGCCTAGCAGGATCCATCAGAAGCCTCGAGAACATTTGTGCCGTCACTTCCACATGGAGTACGAGGACCCGTGGAACCATCACACAAGCACGGGGATTCGTGTGCACCGATGCTCACTGCAGCAGCAAACATTTGTAATCAGAAAAACTGTAAACAAAGCATGTCCCTGGAATGCCCTCCGCCATTCAAAATCACGTTTTAGACCAGTAACACGAGGAAACGGTCACAGCACGATAATGAATAAAAGAGCCTGCAAAACAACACGAGCTCAATTTTACAATGAAAAGGAAAAGAAAGAGCAAAACCATACATGTTTGTACGTATTTGCGAAAGAAAATTCACCAAAATATTAACAGTGGTTTTCTCTGAGCAGTAGGATTAGGTGACTTTTTTAGCTTTCTGCATTTTTCACTACAGTATTTTAGTCAGGAATAAAAAAAAAGGCCATGGAAAAGAAAGTCGACTGTCTGTGGCGTGAGGCCGATGGCAGACAAGTAGAGGAAAAGGTTGGAAGTTGGAAGTGTTTCATCAGACCCCTTCCCAGAGCCAGTGCTATGCCTCGGGTGGATGTCACCGATGGGGCCAGACCATCGTGACAGCCTCCCTGCACTCAAAGGTGGCAGGGCAAGCGGCCCACTCGGTGAAAACCTCAGCGTTGTCAGTCCACGGCCAAGACTGACTGAAGGCTTGCAGGGGCCTCTCCCTGGCCCCTCCCTCACAATGCAGACAGTCTCTGGGTTTGTCAAGGACCTGGGAACACACCCAATTCCAGCCACACTCCTTAAGGCCTGCTCTGTGCCAGGCCCTGCAGGGGAGTCGGGGGTGCACACTGTGGACAAGAGGAATGAGTCAGGGGAGCACCAGGGGAGCAGACCCTTTCTGCAGGTCACCCAGCCTCTGCTTGCACACCTCCAAGGACTGGGAGCTCACTACAACTCACACAGCTGGAGCCATGCCCAGCAGTCTAGAAACAAAACTGCTGGGCCCACTTTACTCCCCACGGCCTTTCCCCTACCACCCCAAGTCCTGCTTCAAGTTCCGTCCCAGCTCTCAGGCGACAGATCCCATCCCTCTGCCCCTCCCATCTGCGGGCATTCAAAAAGCCTTTTCACCGGCTCAGGCGTAGACCACACTCGAGCCTTCCCACACAGGCAGGTGACATGGTATTTATAGCCCGAGAATAACTGGATGTTAATTCCTTTCTGCAAAAGAGCGACTGGAGTTTCAATTTCCTCTTCTCTGAACTCTCAAGTGGGGCTAACTGCAGCTGGGAGGCTGTGATTGACACGCGTGTGCACACACACACGGCCCAGGTACCCCCGCCCCTCCCAGCCCCCACAGTGATGCTAATAAAGGCCTCAGAAGCAGAAGCCATCAGCCCCCCCAACACCCTCCTCCTCTCCAGTTCTACCACCAAGCCAGTGGCCACCCTCACTGCAGGTGAGCAAGCCTCTTCCAGCCAGGGCTGGGATCCCACATGACAATCTAGCCTCGTCCAGGGGGGCCTGGCTGGTTCAGTGGAGCGTGCAATGCTTGATCTCAGCATTGTAGGTTCGAGCCCCACACTGGGTGTAGAGATCACTTAAAAATAAAATCTTAAAACAAAACAGAAGAATCTAGCCTAGTCCTGTCAGTCTGGTCACCGGGACCCTCAAGGCAGGAGGAGCTGCTGATGCATCATCCCAGCAACCTCAGGACAAGCACCACTGCCACACACGAATGGCCGACCAGCCCCAGCTCTCATCACACCTGAGAGTGAGCCCCGAGTGCCCTCTCCTGCGCAACCTCTCCTCACACCCGCCACCCACTCAGCCCTCCACCCGGCTGCTGACCTCCAGCGAGACTTCAGTCCACCGATGGGCAATGCCTGGTTGGGTCTCTCAGGAAGGATCCATTCTCTAGGAGGAGGGGTGGCAGACCGCACGTGGGCTCCTCACCCACCCACACTGCTAGGTGAGCCGGGGGCCCTGTGTCTTCCCGCAGCTTAATGGAGCGGCTGTCTAGGAGACCCCGCCCGAGCTGGCCCTCCTCTGCGGTGCTCTCCCAGGGCCCCACCACAGGCCCCGACCTCACTGCCCTGCTCCCCACCAGGATGGCCTTCCACCCGCACATGGCCCCGGGGGGGCGGGGGGGGCTGAGTGGAAAGATGCTCCCTGACCAGTGTTTATATAACAACAACATAAGCGTTTTATTTTTTCATTAAGCTTCTTAGTTTCTTAGTATCACAATGGAATGATGAGAAAACAAGAACAAAAAAACCCACAAGTCTGCAAATCTCTGACGAAGAGCAGAGACTTCAAGGCAATCGGAGGGCAGGGCAGGAGAGGCTTGACAGAAGTGCCAAAACAGTTCCAGCATCAAGTCTCTCCGGGGCCGGCTGGGCCGGGGGCGGAATGGTAAGAAGGTGGCACTGTCATGAGCGGTCCTTGGCGTTTCTGCCTCATGGCTGACGTCCGCGGGCATGGCGCGGACCAGCCCGCAGGATTCCCTGGGGCCTCCCTGGAACCTGGTCGCGCGACCCTCTGCCTGCTCCCGGTGCTCTGCGCACTCCAACCAGTGCTAAGATGCACCCTGCAGCCAGCTCGGCTGGGTGGGCAACAGGAGAGGAGCATGGAGAGGGGTGGGGGGCAGGCACCACTGTCCAGGGTGCGAGAATCCAGGGAGCGGCCGAGGCCTGTCCGGGCGCCGTCCGTGGCAGAGGGCAGAGGGGAGGCGGGTGACAGCCGGAGCGCGCGTCCCCTGGCGGTAAGCAGGCCGTGCTAGAGCTTCACGGTGCCGGGGGGCAGGCTGTCATTGCAGAGTCTGTAGTAACGCAGGTCGTTGACCAGCCTGTGCACATTCTGGGTGAACGAGGGCAGGTCCTGGAAGGCAGGGGCACAGCTGCAGCCCAGCCCCACCCAATACCCCAAATCACCCCCCAATCCTACCCCAGCTACTTCGATCCTGGGGTGGGCCTCAGAGATCTGCAAAAGCTTCACGAAAGTCAGAACATCTACGCCCATCATGCACCACATGACAGCAAAGGCCCTGTGGGAGCCCACCACAGGCCAGCCCCTGCCCCAAGCAATCCAGATGCTAAGTCACTTCAACTTCACCAAGAGCCCACGGTGCAGGTTTTGTTAGTGCCCCCGTGTGAAGGGTGAAAAAAGTGAAGCACAGAGAGATTCTGAAACTTGCCCCAGGTCCCCCAGAAAGAAGGGAAGGAGATCTAGACTGAACTCGCTCGTGAACACAGGTATGTCTGCCAACGTACACCTCTCCTTCATCCCAGCCGGCCGAGCTGTGTCCACAGACTCCTCCCCCACCCCGGGCTCCGGGCAGGCCCTCCCGATCAGGAGGGACACTCCCGCAGGAGCCCACAGGCTGCAGACACCAATGGAGAGGGCCCCTTGCAGTCGGAACCCCCAACTCTACCATAACCCAGTAAGACCAGCCGAGACCTCCTTGTGCTTAGACCGGGATCACTGGGTGCCACACTGCAGCTCCAAATGTAGAGTAACATCAACGGTGCCTGCCACGGAGCCAGTGGGACCCCACGTGGCTGGCAGGGCCACAGCAGTACCTTCTGGAAGCCCGCTGGCAGGGCTCTGCGGTGCGCCTCGGCCCACCCGCCCTTCACCTGGCTAACCTTCTCTCCTCTTCCAACTTACTTCGAAGCCTGCCTCTGCCAAAGAGGCCCCAGCTGGCGAGGCCAGCACCTCTGCTCCTCACTCTCCAAGTGCCCTTGGCTCACCCTGCGTGTGGGCCGTGCACGCTGGCTCCGCAGCCCCAACACCCAGCCAGGAATCCTGCTTCCTGGCTCTAGCATTCCCAAGTTCTCTAACTGCCAGCTCCTGGCTGAGCTTGCTGAGCCTCGGCTCATCTGTGAAATGGGATTAGTAACAGGATCTACACTTTGGAAGGTCGTTGGAAGGCTTCCAAGAGCTGGGGCATGTGAAGTGCTTGGCCCAAGTGTCATCCACAGAGGGCGATGCTGCCTGTCTTCCCAGCAAGGCTCCTTTGAAGCCAGGGAGAGGGACTGGAGCCCCAACACCCCACACAGGGCCCGAGAGCCAGCCAGTGTCAGGTACACGGTAAACAGATGAATGAAGGCACAGGTTCGTATACTTATTTCATCCTCCAGAAAACAAACCAAAGGGGTGTCTTTTAGATCAGTGGCTCCCAAATGCCAAATTCAAATGCCCTGGGGGGGGGGGCAGGACACAAGAGTACGTTTCTGTGTATTTAATAAGCCCCCCAGGTGCACAGATGCAGAACTAGATTTGAAGGCCACCGCTTTCTCAATCAAGACGTCTACTGATAAGGACATCATTAGAAACTGAGGGTTAGATATTAGGACTTGGCCTCAAGAAACAGGAAGGAACACTACCCAAGTGGCTGAAGTGAGGTTCCAGAAGCTCAGGAGAAGACGAGACAGATCCTGGGGAAAGACAGATTCCAAGACAAAGGAAAACAGGGAAAGAGAGAGTCCAAGACAAAGGAAAACAGGAACCGAGTGAGTCTAAGAGAAAACTACCCTGATGCATATCACAGATGAGATAAGCAAGGAGTGAGCAGAATTTGCTCCAGCAAGAGCCCCGTGTAAGTCTGCACACGGAAGTGGGACTGCGGGCCGGCTGCTCCAGCGCAGGAGGCAAGGCAGGGACACCACGAGGATGAGGGAGAAAGGTTTCATTCTGCCGCGTGTCAGGCGGTGAAGGATGAAACGGACTCGTTCCACGGGAAGAGTTCCAGGAAGAGCCTAGCAGGCAAGTGCAGAGACCTAACGGCTGAGAGAGGAAAGAGGGCAGGTGAGTGTCCAGACAGGACACCCCGGGACAGGAGAAGCTGGGGGCCATGGGACCCAGATGCACCGGCCACGATGGCTCTGCGTGCATCCAGCGCCTTCACCACCCCAGCCCCTACCCCATTCCCGCCACGTTCCCTGGGTGGACAGCAGGTCAGCCCATGCTGAACCAGGAGGCCTGGGCAGAGCCCAAGGGCCCATCCCTAACCCTGGGGGGGACTCAGAGACGTGGTTCCTGAGCGCCAGTCTTCCCAGACTGAGAGTTTGGGCTATAGTGGCTCAGGACCCAGGAGGAAACGACGACTGCGCCCAGGGGGATGGGTGTGCTCGATGGGGTGCAGAGGCAATCAGACAGACTGCTGGGGCCGGGGCTGGAGCCCAATGGCTGAGACGAAGAACACACTGGCTGCAGGAGCCCCCACCGTGGGGAGGCGGGGGCCCCCCGCATCCAGCCACAGCACCGAGTTGCTCAGGAGCCACTAGCGGGCACAAACCACACACGGAAGTGGCCTGCCCCTTCTTCCCTGAGCAGGTGCCAGGGTGAGAACCCACGCCTGCCCTCCCCGTAGCCTGGCCTCCCTCTCCTCACCCGATCCATCTTGAAATTCCGCCCCAGCACATTTTTCTGGTTGGCATCCACGCCGTCACAGCTGGTCAGAAACTCTGGGAGGAAGGCTGCAAAGAAGCCGTCAAAGTCCACAGAAGCCATGTTGTAAATGGCAATGCCGATCTCCTCCTGCAGAAGGTCGTGGGACTTGTGAACCAGGACCTGCAGCAGCACGTTCACAAACTGAAACAGCATGGTGGTCCGGAAGATCTTCTGCAGACAGAGAGGCCGGGGTGAGCGATGGCACGAGGGCTCACTCCACCCCCGGGGCCCGTCCGCATCCCAGCCCACTTCCTGCCACGCACCCCAGCTGCTGCCCCAGAAGGGTGGCACTCTGCCCGCCCCACTGACGCCTTGGAGGAAGGACCCTTTCTGAGAGGGGGCGCTGACCTTGTGGTACAGCTTCTGCTTGGTGTTGAGAGTTTCCAAGTAGAAGAGATTTTGTTTAAATAGGTGGATGTCAGGCTGGAGAAAGGACTGTCCAAAAGCCTAGGGAATAAGACCACTATGTTATGAGCAGCATTTAAAGCACCTCAGACCTGGCCCTCCTAGGGCCCCCACCCCACACCAAAAGAACCAGCACTCTGCAAGTGGTTCCTCATGTCCATGGCAGGATGAGGGTATCCACGGCCTTGAGTCTTCTGGTCAGATCTTGGAATGTTCCCGAGTAGTCATAGCTCTGAAGTCCTCCCCACTGGGCCGCACTTCACATATGGGTCTCAACTTGACCTTTTGTAATAAACCTCTGGATCCCTTCATGGATTCCGCCTTTGAAGCGAGAAGCTAGTCAAGTGACTCTAGTCAAAACCTCAGCAAACCCAGAGGACTCTGAAGCCTGCCTCCTGCCTCCCCTCGAACCAACCCCTCACCCTCTGTCAGCCACATACCCTCTCCCTGGTGTCCCAATTCTTACAAACCACAAATCCTGGGAGGCTCCTTCAAACTGGCTGCCTCTGCCTTGGGGCTAAGCAACAACAAATTTTTAAACTCCTTTGCAGTTTCCGGGCTGTCAAAGTTACAAGTTCTAAAGCAAAAAGTAACACCCCTCCCTTGCCAAAAAACCCCAAGCCAGTGATGTGCAAGCCCCCACTCCCAACAAGCTGCTGCCTGCTCTGTCATCCTGTTCCCATGCCCCTGAGCTATGAGGGGTCTCATAATGCCTGCGGCAGCAATGGGATCTCCATGATGCCCGATGGTTTTATTTTTTTAAGTTGGGTTTACTCAAGTGTGACACTGAGTAAAACTCACCCTTTTGGAGTTCACCCTTGTGTAATTCTGACCAACACACGGTCATCTACCCACCATGACGATCGAGACACACAAGACTTCCATCTCCCCAAAAAGTCCCCTCGTGTCCCCTTTGCAGTCAGTCTTCTCCCCCTACCCCTTCTCTGTCCCTCTGGTTTTGCCTTTTCCAGAACGTTACATGATGGAGTGGAAATCATACGGTCTGGAGCCCTTGGGGTCTGGCTTCTCACCCAGCATAACCATTTGGAAGTCATCTACGTTGGTCTCAAGTGTCAGAATATGTTCCTTTTTACTGTCAAGTAGCAGTCCCTTATATGCATGTGTCTTGGTTTATCCATTCACCAGCTGATACATATCTGGATTATTTCCAAATTGGGCAATTATGAAAAAAACCACTATAAACACCTGTGGACATGTGACATGAATATGTTTTCATTTAGCTTAGGTAAAATGCTTAGAAGTGGTTTGTCGGATAGTAACTACATACCCAACTTTATAAGAAACTGCCAAACTGTGAAGCTGTTTTCCAAAGTGGCTTTCACCAGCCTAGTAGAGGGCCAGGCACCCATCTGCCCAAGAAGGCTTAAAAGCAAGGTTGACATGGGGGGTAGGAGAGCAAACACTGAATATTCCACACCCAACGCCGCGCTGGAGACAGAAGGGCAGCGAGAGGCCAGGGGCAGGGCATGTGCTCATCCGGAGAAGCGTCTCCGCACAGGGACTGCACGTGTGCGTGCTGACGGGGGAGCTCAAGGGAGGAAGGCAGAATCCCTCTGGCTACCCCAAGGAGAAAAATTTGCACTGGAAACAAAAACAAACAAACAAAAAGAAAATCCTCTACTTGGACCTGGGCTCAGAATAAAAAGTTCTACCATGAAGTGTGGAAGGAGGACAGCAGTGGACAGTAGCCACAAGGCAGCCCAGCCACCCCCAGCAAGGGGAGGCACCGCGGCCCCTACAGCAGGGTGCAGTCAGCCCCGCAGGGAGCCCACTCACAGGGCAGCACTCTCCCAGTATGCTATGCTCTCCCAGTATGGTATGAGCTGGAATGATCTTTACAAGATGCAGATCCCTGGGCCCCTCCCCAAGAGACTCCACTCAGCTTCCAGTTAAGGGGGCTTCAATGTGCTGCAGGCGGGCCCCTCACACTGGGGGAGCACCGCTACAAGGCATACAGGTACTTATCTAGCACCCCCATGCACCAGCAGCTGGGCAGAAGCTAACCCAGTCAGCCTCACCCTCAACCCACAAAATAGGCAGCATTCTTCCCACTTTACAGATGAAGAGACTGAAGCCCCAAGAACTTAACTAACTTCCCAGGTACTAAGAGGTAGCACTGAGCTCTGACCAGAGACTACGTGGCCTCCCCGTATGCCAGGGAAGCAAACCAAGGGACAGACAGCTGAGGGACCCAGGTGGTGTCCAGAATGAGGCTCTCCGTCCTGGGATCACATGGCAGCCTCACGGGCTCTTGCTGCACGTTACCTGCATGATGGCACTGAACTGAGGCTCATTCTCCATCTGCTCCTCGGCAATACCCCTCTGCACACTGGCCAGGACAGTGGACTTGAAGAAGTACCTCCAGTTGTGATGGAGCGTCCGGAAAAGGAGCTCAAACAGCTCAGCCTTCACATCAGGGGAGGGGCGCTGCAGAGACACAGAGACCCTCACACCTGCCCTTCCTGTGGCTCAGAGCAAGAGAGACCTGAACGATGCCTGCTACCAGCAAGCAGAGTGTCAGTGTCCCCCCCACACTCATCTGGTCACGTCACCCTCGGGCTGGCACTTCAAACCAGGCGTACTTCCGCAGAGACACGATGCCCAGGCCAGGGCCGAGGGCCCTTTATCCTTCTACTCTTCTTTTTAACAAATTTTTTTTTCTTAAAGATTTTATTTTTATGTAATCTCTACAATCACCGTGGGGCTTGAACTCACAACCCCAAGATCACGAGTCGCATGCTCTACCGACTGAGCCAGCCAGGCACCCAGAGGGGCCCTTTTTCTGACAGAAGCACTCAGCCCTCTCAGCCAGGAAAAAAAGGCTACCAAATGGCAGAACAATTAGGAATGTGGGTTTCCTATTTAGAAAGCAGCTGATGTGACCTGTCACATCTTCTTGGTCACGTTCCTTTTCCCAGGATAAAAAAGGCTGTCCCGGCTAACCTGTTGATCTTATTATGCAAAACAAGTAAGAAGCTTTAAAAGCAGTTCTGCCCTCGGAGCAGGACTTTAAAGAGCACCTAGAGCTACAGAGAGCAACGGCAGAAGACCTCCAGGGGGAGGCAGCGTGTGAGGCTAACTGCTCCCTGGGCCTGTCTCCTCTGTCACTGGCAGGATTCCGGGAAGAGGGGGAGAGGGAGGCAGGCTCAGCAGTATTTTCTAATTGAACCGAAAATCTCCAAGTCACTGGAGGGCATGCCAGGTTACAGTATTCCAGATGTCTCTGGAGAATTCAAAACCTGTAAGGCCCAGATATATTTAATTCAGTCTTGATTAAAATTAAATTGGGACCAGAGGGCACGAGCTCCCATGGCAGGAATCCTTATAGGACCCAAGTGTGTTTAATGATGCAAAGCAACTGACTTATTTAAGCCTTAGTTGGGGCCCTTAAAAAGGTTAGCTCTTATTTAACTATCACATAAAATGTAGTTAAATCCACACTTATTCTGGATCTTGTCACGCTGAATGTCCGTTTTCTAAGGACAAAGAACGTTCCTTTAACAATAAAACCTTTGCACGGTTCCAAGAACTAACCTTATATCCTTGAGATCAGTGGAAGTTCTTACTAGGAAAGTACATTTGTTACAATGTTCACTGAAAAAAACCGCATATTCACCTAAAGTTATAAATTGTTTGCCACGGCAGACTGCTCTTACTCACCAACCAACCTTGCTATGCTTTCACTAGACTAGTTCTGATTAACTCAACCAATATAAAAAGACTGGATCAAGCTAAGGGCATTCTTTCTCGGAAAAAAATATTTTACGAAAAAAAAAAACAACTAGCAAATTAGCTTTAAAACACAATGCCTTTTCTTCACTAATTCCCTCCCCGGGGCAGACAGGAGGCAGCACGGGACCGGCCCAGCCCCTCGTACCTCGGCAATGATGGGATACACCTGCTCCATGCACAGGGCGATGATGCTGGGGAGGAAAGGCTTGAACACCTGGCCAGGCTCCTGGACCACCACCTGCAGGATCTTCAGGAACTTCTCCACCACCCGGCATCCAGTGCTGCCTTCGTGGAGGATGCTCTCGGCCAACTGTTCTCTACAGACAATGGGAAGCACACGGTAGCCAAGGAAATGTTTTTCTGGGGGCCCGCATGAAAACCAACGCTTGTGGCACATGAAGAAAAGGAGCATAAAGTCCCAGGCTCTTTAGCCCAGCCCGACTACTCCTCCCTTGGGAGTCTGGAAGCCACGGTGGACAGCAGGTCTGCGGTTACCTGGTAAACATGTTGAGGAAAGTCTGTATGATCTGCTCCGTGAAAGGCACGCCCATCTGTACTCTAAGGCCTCGAAACAGAGTGAGGAAGAAGCTCAGCATCTCATCGGTCACATCTAAATGAAGGCACAAAGCAAATGGGTCAGAAGTTGCACACAGGAATAACTGGAAGCCCCCTCGGTTTGATGGCCTTCCTTTTGCAAGCTGCACTACCACCTCGCCTAAAGGCTTCCTGCTGGAAGAAGTTTCCCCAACGCCCCCGGAGCCCATGATGGAAAGTGGGAAACCATCAGGGATATGCCGAGAAAAAAGCTCTGGCATCCTGAACCTCTGGCTGACGACGGCTCACTAGAAGTGAAGGTCACGGGGCAGCTGCCTTCACCACCCGGCATCCAGCGACGCTGAATTCTCACTGCAGATGGATCATTTTGTGCTCACACTGATGGAGTGATTCAACTGGGTCAACACCTGAGTGCTCTTGCCATTTCTCTCTCTGACCACTAATCCCTGCACTTGGGTCGGGTTAAGTGGCTGAAAGTGGATAATGAGGGTGTATTGAGGCTGCATGGCCCTGGCCCATTAAAGGGATTAATTGCAGAAAATACTGGTTACATTTAGTCTGGTTCTACTTGCAGATCTAGACAATCATCTTGTACAGTATGTTTTGGCTCTAACCTCACACACACTGCTTACAAGAGGCAATCAGGGAACGCGTGCTAACTAGCAAGCTCCGATCTTTCCCTCGTGACTGACAAGACTACCATAAGTGCTCTCAGGAGAGCCAGGCCACGTGCATCCACAGAGTCAGAGAACCTCTATCGGTGACACTGACAGAGGGTGGGAACCATGTCAGCAAAAGCCACCCTGCTATCGAAGGAAATAAGCAACACCCATGGGAAAAATTCTTTCCTCTCCTGTACAATGACCCCATCACCTCATCCTCTGACATTCCACACTGGGAGAAGGCAAAAGACTTAGAAGTGCATGAGGCAAAATGCCCCAAGTGACTCCGGGCCACACGACACAGGTACAAGGCCCAGGTGAGGGTTCCGGGGGGCCTTAGCCCCAGACTGCCCATAACCGTCCCCGCGCTCTGCCTTCAGCCGCAAGGCCGCACCGCCTGCCCGCTCGGTGTGCTCTACAGAGCCCAGCAGTCCCTCTGGACTCTTCCGCTCCCCCCACCAGGGGGCCTGCAGCCAGCTCCTACCTGACTGATGGATAAAAGCTGGAAAGAGGGCCAGGGAGACCTGCACAGATTCCTGCAGCGACTGGTAGCAGATCTGCCGGGACTTGGTGGACTCCCCGGAGATATTCTCCACGATGTCTTCTAAGACACTAAGTGTCTGGTGGATAATCACTTTGGCTGCAAATCGAGATTCAGTGTATGTTAGGACTTGTCTGAGGATAAAGCAATGTAACGGGGAACACACGAGAAGGGGGGACATTTGCACAGGTATTCAGGGGACTGCTGCAGAAGTCTTGCTAAAGGAACACCGTCTCTCTCTCTTGACTGAGTTATCCATCTCTCTCTCTCTCCCTATATCCTTTTCTCTCTTTTTTCCCTTTTTACCGCCAAGACTCCAGTGGCCTGCCTGCTCAGGTTTTTGCCTCTCTTCTGCCTCTGTCCACCAGAAACAAGTCCACAGAGAGGGAACGATAAAAGTGTAGCCTCAGGTTAGGTGACAGATAAAAAAAATAAGCCTCACAAGGGAACTACCCCAGGCGAGAATGGACACATGCAGATGAGACATGCTGTCAGTTCCAGATAGATGGCTGGCCAGGCAATCCATATCAGCCCCCGGCGGCACATCTGCTGCTGCTGTCAGGAATACACTGTCTGGGCCCAGGGTCTGACAATATGTACAATGATTATCATATGATATTGTGTTATTAACGACATCACTCCTAACCAGACCCCGATGCAAGAGCTCACATGATGCCTCCACACAGCGCCCAGAGAAAGCAGAGGCAGGGGCCGGCAAACGGGCAGGAGCTCAGAAGACACAGCAAGGGCCCAGCTCCAAGGAGCCCCGGGGGGAGCTACAGACGAGCACTAGATGGCTCTACAAGCGGGGCAGGCCCCTTGTCAGGACATCAGGGACAGCCAACAGCCCCAGCTTTGCAGGGCTGCTGTGAGGAGGACAGACAAGGTTGAGAATGTTGCCATTAAAGTGCCTGGACTATTGGAAGTTTCAGCATAGGGAAGGTACCATCCTTCCTCATCACTGGTGGAGACGGCTCTCCCCTTAGACACAGAGCGTGCCCCCAGCTGCCCCCAAAAGCCCCCCATGGCGCAGCCTGAGCTTGGCAGACTCAGCCCTGGTGGAGCTCCGGGGGCAGAACCAGAGCTAAACTAAGAGCTGGCCTCCACCTGGCCCTCCACGCTCACCAGCCTCTGTGGGGGCGGAAGCAGCCTCCAGGGAAGGGTACAGCGGAAAGAATCGATGCTCCGGAGGTGGATGCAATCAGGTTTGACTCCTGCCTCCACTAGATTCTAAGTCTCAGTTCGTCATCTGAAAATGTGGATAGACAGGTAACACCACCTCACTCAAAGGATTTGAAAATAATGGCTCACAACAGGCTGGTCTTCTAACGGCTGGTCACGTGGACACTGGCACGTGAGCCAAAGACACGTGCATCATACTGAAGGAGCCACTCACACACCACTACTCCAAGCACAGGGACTCTAACTGAGCCAGGAAACTGCACTTGGGTCAGATGTTTCTCTAAGATACACAAGGCACAGGGAAAGCAGTTTAGCAGGAAAAGCCAACAGGGGAAAGAGACCAAAATCTGACCTCTGATGTGTAAGGAAATTGAAACAAGAACCAAAATGCATTCACAGAAATGTACAAGGGGAAACTGAAAGCACCACTGAATATGTAATAGGAGAATAGGTATATAAAGTGTGGTACTTCCACTGGATAGGCGGTCTGTTACCAGACCATTAAAAACAGTGCTTTCAAGAACAAAGGGGCAATGTGGTGAAGAATCAGGATCTGGAGCCATTCAGACCCAGGTCTCACTCCTGACCCCACTGCCTTCTCTCTGATCCCGAGCAAGCTACACTTGCTGAGCCATGGGGCAGGGGGCACTTGACTGCGAAGAGACCAGCAGGCACTGCTGAGGCAGGTGACCACACTGAGCATGCCAGTAACGGGACACACAGAAGCGATGTGACGGAAAACACACAACACTGCCCAGGTGGTATTCCTGCCAAATTGCTGGAAACAATCAGAAGAGCTTCCAGGACATTTTACGAGAATATGGGTTTGGACTCTTTAAAAACGTCAATGTCATGTAAAACAAGAACCAGGAATGCTTTTCTGTATTAAAGGACTAGAAAGATGTGACAACCAAAGAGAACACAGGATCCCGGACTCTATCTTCGATTTTTAAGAAGCAAAAAAGGCCACTCTGGTAGCACCTGGGGAACACTGACTGCGTCTATGTATTAAATGATGTTACCGTTACCAGGCCACACAGCTTGGTTGTGTTTGTGGTGTTTGGGTTATAAGAGAGCATCTTGTTCTCAGAAATAAAGGTTAAGCATTCAGGGATAGGGGCACTTGGGTGGCTCAGTCGTTAAGTGTCTGCCTTCGGCTCAGGTCATGATCCCGGGGTCCTGGGATCAAGCCCTGCATCGGGCTCTCTGCTCCGCAGGAAGCCTGCTTTGCCCTCTCCCACTCCCCTCACTTGTGTTCCCTCTCTCGCTGTCTCTCTGTCAAATAAATAAAATCTTTAAAAAATAAAGTAAAATAAAGAATTCAGGGATAAAGTGTCAATGTCAGCAATGTACTTTATTTAAATGGCTCTGTTAAAAACAAAAAGTGTGGGGGGTGGGCGAGAACACAAGTGTGGCAAAATATTAGCAAGTAACCCTCACGTAAGATATACGGTTGTTCCTTTGCTTAGTCTTTCAACTAAGTGTAGGTTTCAAAATTTGTCAAAGTACTAAGCTGCAGTGGGAAAAGCTTTCCAGGCCTTCATGTTACCACTTGGAGAAGAAGACAAACCTCACTGGGCTGCAGGGAAGACTGAATGAACATCTGTACAGAAAGTTCTCAGCCCAGCGCCTGGCAAACAGGGAACACGCCACAGATGTTAACTGCTGTTAAGTCTATTCCCTGTGGAAATGGCTGCTCCCATTCAGCAGATCACTCCAGCACACAGTGGCTCCAACACAGGGTGGCACCCGTTCTGCAGGGAAGCTGTGGCCGCATACCCCTATGCTCTGGCCAGTAAAACGTGAGCGGACATACGAAGGCCAGGTGTCCCCTGTAGACCAGCACTTGGAGCGCCACTGCACCCTCCTCCCCGCCCCCGTCCCAGCGTAAGCACAGACTGCAGGGTGGCCTTCAGCAGCCTGGGGCCTCGAGTGACCAGAATAATAAGCAGGACGTCCCCAACCCCCTTGGCCCCAGCTGAACATGTAGGAGGAGCAAGAAATACATCTTTTCCTGGATGAAGCCACTACAACTTTTGGGATTGTTTGTTACCATGTAGCCTATACTGACTGATAATAAGCACGTGTAAGATAAAGGGAGAAAGACCACTAAACTTTCTAGAAGGTGAGTGCACACTAGCCGTACATAACCCCTGCGCAAATCAGGTCGTCTTACCCTAGTTTCCTCAGGGACTAAGTCAGGATATCTAACAGCAACTAACGCACAGGCTCACGTGGGAATTAAGTGAATGACTGAACACAAAACACTGAGAACCAGGACCAGAGAAGCACCGGACTGTGAAGGGCGGTGTCAGCATGGCCAGAGATGCAGAGACGGAGAGAAGACCCGGGCAGGGGCCCCGCGTGCAGGGCGCCCTCCCTAACTCCGCCATTTCTCATGCACCCACAGAACTACAGAAGATACTGAAACACAGAAAAAGGAAGACAACAAGATTGCTAAAATGGTTACTTCCTAAAATACTGAAACAAGAGATTTAAGAGTTTTTCCCATCTTTATACTATTCTAATATTTTTGTACAACGAGCACTTGTTAATGTTCCTGATTATAAAAATAATGTTCTTAACAAGAATGTTGAGTACTTATTGCTATTTCTAACATTTTTTTTAAAGCTTTTATTTATTTGACAGAGAGACAGCGAAAGAGGGAACACAAGCAGCGGGAGTGGGAGAGGGAGAAGCAGGCTTCCCAATGAGCAGGGAGCCTGATGCAGGGCTTGATCCCAAGCACCCTGGGATCATGACCTGAGCCGAAGGCAGACACGTAACAACTGAGCCACACAGGCGCCCCTATTTCTAACATTTCACAAAGTGTTTTTGTTGACATTCTAAAAACAACGTCTTCCAATGTTCCAGTATTTTCTTAGCGTGAAAATACATTTTTTAAGTATTTCTATAAAATTCGTACTTTCTGCAAGACTTTTCAGAGAAATCTGATGCCTTCTACTTGAACTGAGTTTTCTTGATTCATCTTTTTCCTCCCTTTTGAATATAAACAATCAGACTTGAAGTGCCATTTGTGAAGATACCAAGTTCTTTCAAAGCCTCTGAAACACGTTTTTGGAGGAAGGTTAAAACAGTTTCAAAAGACAGTACTTAAATCCATTTTTCCCAATGTGTAAAGGTGAATTGCTTTGATTGCTTAGCTTATACAAATATCTGAAATGGATCAATTAGTCACTGTGGATTTTTTTATCCATGGAAGGCACCGTCAATGGTTTATTTATTTTAACTAAGAAAAGGGGTGTCCTACATTCAGGAAACAGGTCCAGCTGATGTGTTCACAGAATTCCACAGAGAGGCATGACCCCACCACCCAAGGCTGGTTCTCCCACCCAGCAGCCGTGAGACAAGAGTCAGGTGAATACTTCATGGGCCACAAAGAAAGACAGAGCCTGCCCTACCTATCTCCGGGGCCACCCCTGCCTGGGGGACACTTACTGTCATCCAGTGGCATCTTCCTCTGAGGGGCAACAGCATTGGGTTTCAGGTTGCGATAGTCCCGCGAGAGTGCGGAGATGAGGTTGGCATGGTTGATGGAGCGCACAGGCCACTGCTGCTCATTCTCGGGGAGGTTCGGCCACGGAAGCAGCAGGATGTTAGAGAGGGCTCTGCACACCAACACCTGAGCCTGGAAGAGACCCCCACAGGCATCCATCAGAGGGCAAAGAGCAACACACAAGTGCACGTGACACAACCTAGGCACCCACCACACACACACACACACACACACACACACACACACACACACACAGCTCAGGCCTCCACACACACACCTCGGGCCTCCAGGCTCCTCTCACAGCTCGGACACACACACACACACACAGCTCAGGCCTCCACACACACACACCTCGGGCCTCCAGGCTCCTCTCACAGCTCGGGCACACACACACACACACACACACACACAGCTCGGGCACACACACACACACACACAGCTCGGGCACACACACACACACACACAGCTCGGGCACACACACACACACACACACACACACACACACACAGCTCGGGCACACACACACACACACACACACAGCTCGGGCACACACACACACAGCTCGGGCACACACACACACACACACACACACACACACACACACACCTCGGGCCTCCAGGCTCCACACACACACACACACACACACACACACACACACACACACACACACACACACACACACACACACACACACACACCTCGGGCCTCCAGGCTCCTCTCTCACAAGCTGGGCCTGGAGCTTTGGTCCAAGTCTAAAGTAATGCAGGGAGGGGAGAGAAACTGAAGTCTGGGTCCAGCACACTCCAGGCCCAACCCCAATAATCTTTCCTGGGGCCACCCCTTCCCTCTAGTCGGGTACCAGAAGCGTTACAGAGGGAGAGGTCATGGACACCGCAGATGCTGGCCTTCACACCCTCCAAGGAGCTGCTCAGAACAGGGCTGAGAGCTCGAGGCCATAAGAGCGGCTCTCTCACTCAATCCCAGGTGCTCTACAGTAACTGGTCTGACTGCCCTCTGACACCCCGTTTTGTTTGTTTTTAACTTCCAGCCTGAGCCTCCTGAAGTTTATGAAGATCCTTGTCTGGATGGAGTGTCTCTATCCGAAAAAAACAAATATAACCACAAAAATAGACTGTTTTAAAACCAAAAAGAACGCAAGGGGACTCTGACGACACCAGCCAGGTCGCCGGCTAAGCAGCAGTGCCCGCGTGCCGCCAGCAGGAGGTTTTTGCAACCTAATCGGCACCCTACGTGGCAGCCGCACTGGGAAGGGCCTGACGAGAGAGCACTGAGGCTGCCCTATGGGCCACATGTGAGGACCCCGTCTCCGCTGGCGTGGCCTCTAAACTCCGAGCGCAACAGAAAGGCCAGCCTCCCCCTCCTCAGCCTCCCTGAGTCTGAGCCACAGGGCTCCAGGGCCGACGCAGGGTGGCCCCGGGGTCTCACCTTATCGACGAGTCGCTGAGCAGAGGCATCAGTGATTCTGTTGAACACTTTCTGCACCGCGGGGATGCTGATCAGAAAGACGGGCCGCACGGTGGTGGCCAGGGAGACCAGTAAGTGGCATGCAGACAGCAGCAACTTGTCCTGGACCTGGAGACAGAAGAGAACGTGTCAGCTTACTCGCTCTCGTACCAGGTAAGGCTGCCATTAGAAGAACTTTAATGAGGCAGCCACAAGCCAAATATGGCGCCGGGAGCCACTATACCACCTAGGCTCTGTACCAAAGAAGCTTCCGGGGACGACGCCCAGCAATGAGGCACCGCACTCCGTGCCTCGTCG
The DNA here is from genome assembly GCF_037043125.1 of Eumetopias jubatus. NCBI lineage: Eukaryota > Metazoa > Chordata > Mammalia > Carnivora > Otariidae > Eumetopias > Eumetopias jubatus. The sequence goes on from NW_028274818.1 coordinate 93,122,053, forward strand.
AGGCTCCCGACCTCAAGCCGGAAGCGCCACCCTCTGGCTCCTCTCGTCCCTAGTCACCGACACGTCTGGGCTCTGTCACTCCTCAGCTCTATGATCCCTCTGCAAATTCCTCGGCATACCATTCAAACTACTCGGGATTGTTCATCTCACTCCTCTTTGTTCCAACCAAGCCAATCTTTCTCTCCACCCACCTTCCTGCACCCCACCAGTCACGCCAGGCTCTCCTGCTTCCTTCCCTCGGCGTGCCAATCAAAACCCTGGTTCGAGGACCATCCGTCCTTTTCAAATTAGCAAAAGAGAAAACTCTTTATGGACAGGCCCTAATGCTGGTAAGACTGGTGAAAAAAAGCACACCAAAGAGTCATGGGCAAGCAGAATTATTCTGGAAAGGAAGATTATTAGAATTTCCTCGAACCACAAACCATCCCTAACCTTTAATCCGATGACTTACTCTAAGAAAATCACCCAAAAGGATAAAGTTAAGTTCGGGAGTACATGTGTTTCAGAATTATCTAGGATAACTTTTTTTCAAACGGAAGCAACTTTCAAGTCCAGCAATGGCTAGGTAAATTATAAATTATATAAATGCCCCTCATGGGACATTGTAACTCATTTATAACAAACTCAACAAAAATGGACAGAATGCTACGTGCGATTAAAACTACAAAAAGACAAATAAACATCTATATGCCATATAATATAAATTGGTGGTCTTCTCAAAGGACAACTGAGTAGAACCTACAAATTTACTTGGATACACCTTTGGCCCAGCAATCCACTTCCCGGAATCCATCCTACAGGGATATACACACCAAGAACTGACTTCCATCAAGAGGAAAATTATAAAACATCCCCACTGTAGAATAGCAGTGTTTTGGAGAAGGGGAACAAAGAGTATCACAACTTTTTGGTCTATAAATTTGAATGGTACTTTACATTTTCACAATGAGCATATATTCATGTGGGACTTGGCTAAAAAAATAAAGGTGTATTTGAATTTATGTGGCCCACAGTTCAAAAGGAACATGGAATGACACATAGTTCTCTCGCAGCGGTTGAGAATGAAGGGTCTAATACCAAGCAAGATTTTGATGCTATAGGAAGTGGGTACAGGAAGGACAAAGAGTCAGCTACAAAGTACAACGCCTGCTGTTCCAGGACCTTGGTGCTGATCAGAGGTGTGACTGCATCCATGGTGGTGGAGATGAGCGTAACAAACTGCTGTGTGTTCTGACGATGAGCTTCACCGCAATACTGCGCTAGCCAGTGAGAGTAAGCCTGCAGAGCAGCCAGGGACTGAGCGTGCCTGCGAAGGGGAGAGAAGATGCGACTTTAAAGGTCAAGGTCAAAATATATTAGCATTGAAGGAAGAACTCCACCCAGTGCATTTACTGTTCTAAGACACATGTGATGGCGCAGAAATCATTTACTTGCTCAGGTAGGACCTGAAAATGAAAACGCATCGTCTAAACCTTACCACCGCTGCCTCTAACACAGGAGACAGCCCGCTAAGGAGCTGTGGCTCCTTCTGATGGAGAATGCACTTTAGAAACCAAGAGCCTGGGTCCTCAGGGGAGCATTCTTTCTGGGGTCTCACTGCTCCTAGGACCTTTTAGGGGGCAGAGCTAGGATTCAGGCTGACCCCACGTGGAAATCAAACTGAGCATCAACTCAGAGGAGGGCAAATTGACCTCAAGTGCCTCCAGATATGATGCAAGAACAACACACTGCCACCTATCTACTGTTCTTACTAAAAATGTTAAACATCAATCTCACACAGTACAAAAACTAGACAAATCCAGATTTTTTTAAGATTTTCCTTAAAAAGGGCGCCTGGGTGGCTCAGTTGGTTAAGCGACTGCCTTCGGCTCAGGTCGTGATCCTGGAGTCCCGGGATCAAGTCCCACATCGGGCTCCCTGCTCAGCGGGGAGTCTGCTTCTCCCTCTGACCCTCCCTCCTCTCATGCTCTCTCTCTCTCTCATTCTCTCTCTCAAATAAATAAATAAAATCTTTAAAAAAAAAAAAAAAAAGATTTTCCTTAAAAAAAAAATAAGGTCTAAATCTCCAAAAATTCAGTTTCTCTTTTTCTCTCTTCCTCTCTCCCCTACCTCCCACCAACATGCACAATCTGGGGAGCTGGTCTAGATTACAGAAGGTAAATGTAATGTGATTCATGATTAGTTAGGCCTTGGATTAAAAAAAAAAAAGATATAAAGGACATTTCTGAGATGACTGGGAAAATCTGAGTATGGAAAATATTTTATACACACACACACAAACACACACACACCCTTACCCTTAAAAATGCTACATATTGGGGCACCTGGGTGGCTCAGTCGGTTGAGCATCCCAACTCCTGGTTTCGGCTCAGGTCATGGTCTCAGGGTCATGAGATCCAGCCCGGCACAGTGCAGAGTCTGCTTGAGATTCTCCCCATCTCCCTCCACTCATGTGTGCTTGCTCTCTAGCTCAAATAAATAAATAAAATCTTTTTAAAATTGCTAGATATTACTGTATCCATGAAAGTCTATGAGTGGTGATAATGGTATTGTGGTTATATAGGAGGATGACCTTGTTCCTAGAGAAACATGCTGAAGGATTTATAGGTGAAGTGACATGTTGTCTGCAATTTACTTTCAAACAGTTAACCTAAAAAAAATTTTAAAAGTGTGGGTTCACATGTGTATACAAAAAGAAAGCAAAAGAAACAAAAGCCAACGGGGAAAATATTTATAATTGATGAATCTAGTTTGAGAGTGTAAGGGTGTTCATTCTATTTTTTCCCCTTTTCTACAGGTGGTAACTTTTTCAAGATAAGAAGGTAGGTAAGCTAAGGTATTAAGTACCTTAAAGTAAGAAAATACTGGTAATTCATAGTGACCAAGCAATTATTTTGTATTTTATATTTAGAATACACTGATCGTTTCACCCTTCAAGCTTTGAGTACCAAAATTAAGAAAAAGGACATCAAAGTGTGCCTTTGGGGTCTAGAAATTTCAGTCGCTCTATCGAATTTACAGAGCTCCGTAAGGCTGAAGAGAAAGGGCTCTGAAACTTCCTGAAATTGTGTGCAAGATGTTGTGTTTATGAGCAAATTAGCATTCTTCTCAGCAGAAGCTTCACAGCTCTCTCTAAATTCTCAAAAAGGAAAGCTATATATATACACGCATACACACACAACTCTTAAAAAAAAAAAAAACCCTAAACGGCTATAGTAAATAAGACTATCATTTACCTAATTTGCAGCTCAAGAACTAGCTAGAACAGGGGTCAGCAGACTTTTTCTGCAAACGCCAGGGTGTAAATACTTCAGGCTTTGCAGGTCATACATAACTCTCTCCATCACAGATACCCACCGCTGCCACTGGCACGAAAGCAGTCACGGACGATACGTAAATGAATGGGCAGGGCTGTGTTCCAATAAATCTGAATTTACTAAAGCTGGCAGTGGGCCGGACGTGGGACAGGCCCTAGTCTGCCCACTCCTGCTCTGGTCTAGAGCAAGCCTTCTGGACAGTGTGATCGCTGGGACATGGCCCCATCTCCAGTCCCCATTCCTTTAGCCCTTCCACAGTCACTTTCCTAATGGCTCTCCACTGTCCAAAAAGCTTCTCCAAGTGTGGTCCCTGAATGTCCTTCAAAATCACCCGTTCCTGAGTAACACGCAAACACCCAAGGAGCCTCAGGCCATCCTGCTGTAGTCAGAATCTCCGAGGCATTCTCCATATGCCACAGCTTCAGTCACTGGCCTACAGGATAAGGCTTGGGGCACTCAAGTTGTTCCCACCGTAGTCCTCCCATGCCTCTCCGGCCCCCTCTCCCACCGCACAAACCGCTCACCACCTCCCTGACTTCAGCGCCGTGCGACACATCTGTGTCTCAGTTCCTCCGGCTCTTCCCTCCTGAAATGCCCACTCCATACACCCTCTGCTCCCAGCTCTCACCCGCCTGATGCGTTCCACTTACTCCAACCCCCCTGCCCCCAGGCAAGCCTCTCTTCCAGGTTTGGAGCAGGGAGTCATTCTCCTCTTCGTGGCAACCACCACTACTCCTCTTTATCTATAAACTGATTTATAAACTGGAGGACTCAGCCTTTCCCGAGAATGCACCACAGTCCACTCCGTACTTACACATCGATGAGATCAGGTTTCAGTACTGACGGTACGGCAGTTTCAATGTTGTACAATTTTATCTGAGATCCATACAGAGTGACTTTGACCAACCTGTTGGGAGAGAAACCGGTAAAAGGAAACACTCAGCTTATGGACTAAAACAGACAAAACAAAGTACCAACAAAGGTCCCGAGGACAGACATGTTTCCATCTAAACAAGAATCAAGACCAGACCTTCAACTTTATCCTAAAGATCAAATCTGAGATGTGCATAAAGATTTATACAAAGATACTAACTAAAGCATGACTTACAGAGCCAAAAAATTTTGAACACAAAATAAATATCTAACAGGTAAACAGAGTATAATATACACCATAAAAGTAGTTAAGATGGAAGTATTTTATGTTGTATATTTTACCACGATGAAAAATTCGAGAAAAAATAAATGTTTCAGATGGCTAGCTATATGATAAAGAAAATATAGAAAGTGGTCACTGCAGAATCTAAGTGATGGGTATATATGGGTGTTCGCTATACAATTTTTCCAACTTTTCTGAAGATTAAAAAATGTTCCTGTTAAAATATTTGAGGGAGGGGGCAGGGCATGAAGTAAAAGTTTTTAGAACAAATTGAAGGTTTTTAACTTCAAGCACAATCCTTTCAGAAGAAAGTTGCTGAGCCCACTGGCTGCCCAAGGGCTCAATGCATACAAACGAGCCTTCAATCCCAGTAACTGAGAGCCAGCTCCATGGGGAAATGGAAAACGCCTCTTTCGTTATTAGAGACGGACGTTCTTTTCTGGGCAAAGGGAAGAAGCTGGAGGCCCGGCGAAGTGCTATCTGTGCCTGCTCTGTAACGAAGCTCTCTATGGAGCAGGTCTGAGGCGGACGCCAGGGAAGACAGCGGGCGTTCTTCTCCCGCGGTGCCCCAGTGCAGAGCTTCTCAAGCTTCACCAAGCCAAAGAACCCACTGGGGAGCTTGTTACCCTGCCAGCTCCCTGGTCCAGCCCCACAGACTGACCCTGTGCTCGTGAGGAGGAGCCCGGAAATCTGGACCACACTCTGAAAACTGCTCCTCTCTGAAGGGAGCAGAAAGCAGGACTTCCCTAGAAAACCACAAGCTTGAGTCCCAAAGCACGCAGGGTTAGGGAGCAGTCAGAAAATGAGGGCCAAAGAGCCAAGGGCTCTCAAGCGGGAAGTTCTGGAAGGGGCCGGCGTGATGACATAAGCGGTGCACGCACGTGCACCCAGTGTGTAATTCTCTAAACCGCTCTCTGTTGTGTGCCCAGAGTACACTTCAGCGGCGCTTTACCTTTTCATCCTATAAAACCCAGTGTCTGTACCTGCTGAGGAGCAGCTCCATCCCCCCAGCCCCAAGCCTGGCCCCGCCACTACCCTTTCTCTCAGGCTCTGACGAGTCTCTGCACCCGCTGTGAGTGGAATCACACCGTGTTCGACTTCACGTCTACAGCAGCCTTTAGTGCTGTGCCACACTAGAAATGGCCTGCTGAACATGTCTTTTACCATTTCTACACTTAGCAGTTTCACTAGTAGGTTTGTTGTGTGTAACCTGTAAGTGAAAAGCCAGCTCATCACACTGGCTATGAAGATCACGTAGCCGTAACAAGGAGCCTTCTCTCACACTTTATTCTAAAGGAAGACAAAATAGCAAAGTATCTTTAAGTACTGGGCCTACAAACCCAAGCAGTGCAGGAAGATGTACACGTTAAGGACCTACAAAATACCGATGCAGGGACTCTGAAGTCTGAAAAAATATGGATTTCAGACAGGAAGAAACCATCAGCGGCAAGAGGCCCCGCCAGGAAGGAGAGGAAAAAGGACGCTGGAGGCAGAAGCTCTGCGGTCCGGAAAGAGCACAGCAGGTGCACTCAGGAAACTGCTTACAATCCACGTGTTCCCTCTGGTGAACAGTGTGACCTGAAGCAAGGCACTCACCATCTCTGGCCCACAGTTTGCTCACAGATAACATGACCATCCTGTCCCTCAAAGTAAAGCATGAAATAAAATGTGCAAAACCACTTTTGAAAATTTCCTACTACCACATGCTTTTATTATTATTATTAATCTGGCTTTTAAAAATGTACTTGAAAACTCTTAGTTATCTCTGCTTTTAAGCTAAGAGTAACAGTTAAAAAAAACTCTGGTGTGCAAGTCACTAGGCTTGGGGCTTGGTTTCGCTCAGTGTGTTACCAATGATTTGGCTACTGGGCCAACGGAAGAGTCCGGTGTCCCAACTTCGGGCTGGACCCACATCCACCCAGTTTTGCTCTAATCAATCCACCAGTTACCTTGAAACAATCTGAACCTCCTATCATATTGGAAGCATCTGACTTTCTTTTTAAATTTCTTATTTAAATTCAGTTTAGTTAACATACAGTATATCATTAGTTTCAGGGGTAGAACTAAGTGATTTATCAGTTGCATGTAACACCCAGTGCTCATTACATCAAGTGCCCTCCTTAATGTCCATCAGCCAGTTACCCAATCCTTCTACCCACCTTCCCTCCAGCAACCCTTAGTTTGTTTCCTAGAGTTAAGAGTCTCTTATGGGGGCGCCTGGGTGGCTCAGTCGTTAAGCGTCTGCCTTCAGCTCAGGTCATGATCCCTGGGTCCTGGGATCGAGCCCCGCGTCGGGCTCCCTGCTCGGCGGGAGGCCTGCTTCTCCCTCTCCCACTCTCCCTGCTTGTGTTCCCTCTCTTGCTGTGTCTCTCTCTGTCAAATAAGTAAATAAAATCTTTAAAAAAAAAAAAAAAGAGTCTCTTATGGTTTGCCTCCCTGTTTTCATCTTATTTTTCCTTCCCTTCATTTCTGTTCATCAGTTTTGTTTCTTAAATTCCACATGAGTGAGATCGTACATTGTCTTTCTCTGACTTATTTCACCCAGCATAATACTCTCTAGTTCTATCCACATCGTTGCAAATGGCAAGATTTCATTCTTTTTGATGGCTAATATTCCTGTGTGTGTGCGTGTGTGTGTGTGTGTTTTGATGGCTAATATTCCTGTGTGTGTGTGTGTGTGTGTGTGTGTGTATGTATGTGTGTGACATCTTCTTTATCCATTCATCTGCCGAGCATCTGACTTTTTAAGCATATGAGTTCCTGAGAAGGGAGCAGGGAGGCCTGGGTAGTGGGAAGTGGTCCGCAACAAATACAGCTATAAACCCGAGGAGGGCCCCAAGGGGAGGGGTAAGGAATAAGGCTGCTGGTGGAGAGGATGGGAACCACTTCTTGGGTCAGCGTTAACTCCTCAGGACCTTAACAGTACTGGAAAAAGTCCCACTTCTGGCATCTGTCTGCCTACTTGGAAGAGGCCGACTGACTTTGTCTGTCCTTCGACTACCAGGCCTTTCCGACTGTCTCTTTACCCTGTGGGAAGAGACATACGACTGACCTCACCTGGTTTCTTCTGAGGCAAGTTCTTTTTGTCTACAGACCCAATCTTCGACGAAGTAACAGCTCACCTGTGTTGTCTGCTACGTGCCAGGCACTGTGCTAAGTGCTTCCTCTCATTAATTCTCACAAAAAGCTACAAGACACGAGGTCCCCTCCATGTTACAGACAACAGACCTGAAGTTCTCAGAGATTACGTGGCTGCTCCGTTTGCACCTTGAGCCTGGCAACATGCCGCCCTCCCACAAGAAGGAACGACTGGGCTCTGAGGGAGGAAGGGTGCCACGGCGGGAATGCTGCCTACCTCTCCACGACTGTGAGGGCATCACTGAACCGCGCCGCAAACACGTCCCCGATGAAGTACTCGGCCAGCCGGCCCACGGCCTGCAGGAGGGAGCTCAGGTCTCTCAGGGAGCAGTGCAATCGCCGGCAGTCATTCTCCGCGGTGATGTTCAACCTGTGTCCTGAAACAGAACACCGCCAACGGTTTCCCACAGGAAGAAGGTGCTGTAGTTACCACTACCGGCAACAGCTCATCCAGGCAAGCCACCGTGAGCAAAAGCAACTGCTGAGGGGCACGTGGGTGGTGCAGTCAGTTTAAGCACTGGACTCTTGTTTTCAGCTCAGGTCATGACCTCAGGGTCATGAGCTCAAGCCCCACATCAGGCTCCGCGTTCGGCAGGGAGTCTGCTTGAGATTCTCTTTCTCCCTCTCCCTCTGTTCCTCCCCCCACCACACGTGTGCAAACTCACATGCACACTCTCTCTAAAATAAATCAATCTTAAAACAACAACAACAACAACAAAAACAAGTGTGAAACACAGCAACCCACAGGCTGTTTCCCAGTAACAAGCCGGGACAGCAGGCCCTGTCTCCACCCAAACCTATACCCACAGGCACTCTCGGGCCAGAGTGTGTGAACATGGACGGAGCACCTGATGTGATCCCTCTTGACCCAGAGGTAGTGACACCACCAATTTTACACCCAAGGAAACACACGCAGGGCGGCCCAGTCACTTGCCCAATGTGGGTCATATTTCTGGGGCAGAACTGGTGTCCCAGACTAAGCCTCTACAACTGCAAACCTGCCTGCTTTCTACACATGGCCCTGTCACAGAATGAAATCTCCATGGGCTGACAGGTAGGATTCACCTCTCTTCAAAGAACAGAGTGTGGTCAGCACTCCACGCCCCAGAAGGTCCCAAGTACAGTCTGGAATAAAGGCACAGGGCCTGGATTCAGAAGACACACGTGCCCTGACACCTGCTGACTCTGGGCCTCAGCCAGCCCTTCTGAGTCCCAGGTCCTTATCTTTAAAATGGAAACTAATGCTCCCATCGAATTCACTAGTTTAGGGGCAAAGTTAGAATGCATACAAAACCCTGTAAACTATAAAGCATCATTCAATGCTTGTAATAATGATATATAACAAAGAGCGTGTGATTTTCTAAGGCCTGAAACTTTCTTTTCAACATAACTTCTTCACGCTGAGTGATGAGGATGCAAAGGTGAAGGACAAAAAAGTCTGCAATTCAGCCACCTCCTTGCCCTGTGGACCCCTCTTCACAAAGGTGCACAAAAGAGAGTGAGAACCACTGGGCCGGGAGAGCTCACTCTGTGTCTATAACGTTCTCCGCCCTCACCCAGGCAGAGCGAGGGAGACCCCGACCCCTGCCCCTGCCTGCAGCGCACCTGCAATGCCACCAGTCGCGAAATACCAGCCCCCTCCTGCTGCCATCTCAGGAGTTCCCTCTGTTAGGAGACAAGAAGTGGCTAAAGGCAACCCTCCTCCCGCGGCGTTCCCCAAGCATCTTCCTAGAATCCGGACCTAAGCACACAGCTCCCCTTAAGTAAGGTGCCAAACCTCCTGGGGCTCTCTCCTGGCTCCATGGGAGAACCTGAACCCCCCAGCATCCACTCCAGGGCTCTCGTGACCTCACTGCCTCCTGCCATTCCCATTTCTCACCTGGACCCACGGGGAACCCCCAGGGCCTCAGGTCCCTACCTGGACTGCCCACGGCATCCCTGGCCACGCATGCCTCGCACACTCTTACACAGTCTCCAGACTCACACAAGTCCCCTTCCAGGAGGCCTGCCCTCTGCACTGCCCAACAGAAGGAACGCACTTCCCTCCCTTCCTGCATTCCCCTCCAGGGCACCTCATGCCCATGGCAGATCAACTGAGGATCTACAAGTCTCCTCACGGACTGGGAACTTCCTCACCGGGAGGGGCTGTGGCTCGTATCCAGCACGGCGCCAGGTACAGACCAGGTGGCCACAATGAATGACTGAGGTAAACACAACAGAACACAGAGCCAACGAGAGCAGGACCAGAGTCTCGGGTGCTTGAGTTCCTCATATGGCCCCTGGGAATGTTCCCTGGATTATTTAAAGGTGACTATGGACAAGCAACACCTGTGGAGGTGCAAACAGCAAGGCTGAACACCTAAGAAGGTGCTGGGAAGTAGCAAGTTTGATGCCTCAGATCCTTCACTGACTTCCAAGCGATGAAGCTCGGAAGAGAGCCAGTGACAGCCCCCAAGGGTGGACAGCAGTCTGGACGTGTGGGTCACATTCCGGGGAGCAAGAGGACGAAAGGAAGGGGCGACTCCAGGAAGGACCTTTCAGGGACAGAGCCAGTGACAAAGGCCAGCTTTCACCTACCCCCAAATCACCCGTCCCTCCACTCACCACCCTGCGCAGGAAGCAGTGCAATAAACACCGAGCCGGCAGCCCCGCCCAGGCCATGGGGGTGGGCGCCAAGGAGGGCGAGCCAGCTTCCCCTGGCAGAACAAGACCACCCCGCACTGCCAGCCACACGAGCCCACGGACCAGACAGAACCAGGAGGTACTTTTGGTCATGTGGAGAGAATACTGCCTCCCCTCCTCTCGCAGCTAACAAAAGCACCACAAATACGCACCTTCTGAACGTCAAGGATTTTCAGGGTTACAGCTACGTAACTAACTCCCAGCGTAAACTGAGACCCGTTGTTCCTTTGCACACCAACCAAGCTTTCGGGCTGTGGAAATAAAGCCTTAAGAAAACTCTGCCCCGGGCCCGGGTGTGGTGGTAGTATAGGCCGAAAAGAGAGGCGGCCGGTGTTTCTTCCCCAGGGCAGCATGGCCAAGGCTCTGACTGCACCTCCTGCGCACCGTACCTCCACCTTCATGGCCCTCACCCTCACCCATGAGGCTCCACCCTGCCCACTGCTTCTCAACTTATTCACGTACTTAACCCTACAGCTAGGTACCCTTAGGTTTACCTAAGAACTAGATGCTTGAATAGTGTTTAAACATGACAGGAAACATTTTGTGTTTCCCTTTTTAAAACCAAACAAAAATACCACCCTAAATTGGGTTTCCCTTGGAGTACAGTTCCTAACAGTCATTAAGTCATCCCGAGCAGGGCCCCCCCCCCCCGCCGCCCATGCCCCTGAATCCACACAAATACACCTGAGGCAGGGCCTCCTCCCAGCACTGACCCTTCGGCCTCTTCCCCATGCCTCTCCAAGGAGTGTTCCATCTTTAAACAATGAGGGAAAAAGTGCCCCCCCCCCAATTCCTTATGATCATCCCTGGTCCCACCCCCTGAGGGGAGAACACAAAACAAGCCTAAGCCTGCTGACACACAGCAGTCTTGGGGAGAGGCGAAGAAGCTTCTCCTCTCGGCTGAAATACACCCTGGGTCCCTTCACTCCCCATGTCACCCTCCTGCTGAGAGTCCTTGCCATCCTGATTGCTCCCCTCTAACCCGCCCGAATTTGTCAAACAAAGAGCAGTACTTAGACTAAAAAACAGCTTGGGACTGCTGTGACTTTAAACTATTAGTGTGAACCATAAGAAATTGCAGATATTGGACCATTTCCGACCAACCAAAACTGCAATTCCATATAATTCAACTGAATACACATGTGCCATGTTAAGATTCACATTAGTGCAAACTGCTGCTTCTTTCCTTCCCACTCTGTCTGCAAGGCAGGAAGGAGCCCAAATCAAAGTCACCGCCCCCACCCCCAGACCTAGAACCCTCGTACCACCAGCAGCACAAAATGCGGCAAGCAGCCACCTCAACTCGAGAGGCAGGCCTGAGTTCCCCCCGAGAAAGCCACTGAGCAAACCACCCACATCTTCTTTGGCCAAGGCTTGGATGTCCCCCTAATAGCAAAGAACATCTGCGAAGGGGAACCCTCCAAAGGGAATTACTGCTGAGAGGTTTTCGAGAGAGAAAAGACCATGGCCACACTGAAGTCCTCTCGCCCATAAAGCAAGTCACCCTGAGGCTGTCGAGATGCACTCTTGACCACGTCCAAAGGACAGCTGCCTGCAAGTCCCATCTTCACGTTAGCTAGAACTCCACCTTCTCTTTGTTGGGGGCCTAGGGAGGCAGAGGTGTCAGATCGACATTTGAGGAATTCCACTCTGAGAGAACGAGTAGGTCGTAAATAAACCCCAGCAGAACAAAGAATCTAAGAGACGCACAACCAAAGACAGGCTTTCTCAACCCACAAATGGTGGAGGAGCAAAAAGGGGAGCAAAGGGGGACGTCCCAGGGCTAAGAGAGAGGCACCCAGCCACTGAGGCACTGCAGCAACAACACGTCTCGCCTTGGACCTAATCACAGAAGGGGAGGCAGAAGGCCAACAACAGTCGACAGGAAGACTCCCATCGGCACAGGCTCCAGAGGGGACAGCAGTAAAGGCTGGTGAGAGGTGGTGCACACGAGTGGCGGGGCCACCCTGTCAGAGGAAGACACCCCGGTTTCTGTTAAGAGGCAGCAAGGCTGCTGACCCAGCACAGAGGTTACCGGAGAGGGTGAATGGCCATGGGAACCAGGGAACAAAATGTATTCAGAGTTTCCATTTGTTTTAAAGGCCTTGCATTGGAAACTTGGCTTCGGAGCCACCAAGGGATGGGGGAATGCTTCATCATGGATAAGAGAGCTTGTTTTAAAACGGGAAGTATTTCTTTGGCCTGAGAGGTTTTGCCCCTGGAGTATGCACCAAGGATCAGCGCTAGGGATGCGATTTAAAAACAATCTGGAAAAGCCAAGCACACTGTGAAATTGTCAGCAAATGGCTTTCAATGAGAACAGGTACATGATATTTCATGTAGGGAAAAATAAAACAGATTATCCTTCTCGGATTATGTCTCAGAAAAAGGACTTAAAAATCACTCAGATTTTCACCCAAAGACAGACTCAGTGTAACATCAAGAAGGCAGCGACAACCCCGAAAAGGAACATGGGGTCGATGCAGGGAAGTGAGGGGGAGGGAGTGCCTGCTCAACTTTTTTAAAGATCAAGAATAATGTCTTGAGGATGCCGAGTAACATTCTAATTTGATGAGTGGCCCTGAGGGAGAGACCACCAGGGCACAATTTTTCCCCAAGAATGGCTGCTAGAAACATCAGTCACACTGGTACACAAACGACTCTCATTAATGGTGACAGCGTATTTTACAGGCACATGTTTGCTTTGAAAAGTGGTCTTTTTCAAGTTCTTTGTAAGTTGTTCTTAGCCTATCTACAAACTTTGGGGCATGCCAAGTCCCATCAACCTCCTGGGGCCCAGCGGATTATTTAGAAGCTAAGAGAGTCATGGAAACAAACCGTCACAGGCCACTAAGAAGGGCAGCCTCAGAAAGAGCCTCTCGTGGAGGCTCTGCCATGAATAACAAGCTCGTGCAGGAGATGGTCTCTACCCCGGGCAGTTCTGTGCCAGGCTGAGACAAGAGTTACACAACAGAGGGACTGCAGGCCAGGCCAGGCACAACGCCCAAAGGGGAAAGACTGTGAAGAAGAGCAGAGTGAAACGACCACCAGAGATGAGAGGGACTGGGGGGCGAGGGTGAACACAGGTGCGTCTGCAAGCGCAATGGTAAGTTTCTGGCGTTTTTAGCTAGCAAAATGGACGTCAGATTTGATTTAATTCAACTTCTTAATCATCCCCTGTGATATCATATTGGGACAAATAAACATCTCTGGACATCAATTTCCCCTTCCGTGAAACAGGTGCAACTGGTATTAGTCCTCCCAACTCCAGGACAGGTGAGACAGTTAAGGAGCAAGTAGGCAAATACTACAGTTGCCGAGCACGTAATGCGCATTCGACAAACAGAAGCTATTATTGTTATCAACAAAATAACCCCAAAATGCCAAGCCGAAACCCCAAGCAGGCAAAGCCTACAAAGGACTGCCCAGCTGCGGCCAGGCCGCCCACGGGCCATTGACAAAAGGAAAACTAACGATCACTAGCTGTCAGCGTGCTCCACACGAGTCCACCTGCACCAGAGCCGCTCCTGTGTCCTGCTTCCAAACAACCAGGCAACAAAGAGCACATGGCAGGGAAGCCCAAGGCCATTTCTCCCTAGCATACTTGCTAGTCTAAAAGACCTAAGGAAATACTCCAAGTGCTGGGGGTTTTGTGAAAGTCCTCCCTCTTTGATTCAAATTAGCTGCCCCTCTCTCTACCTCTGTCTCTGTCTCTGTCTCTGTCTCTCTCTCTCACTGAAACAGCTCTTCGGAACGCACTGTCAGAGTCTCATCTTTTACCTCCCCCACAGCTCCTTTTTATCATGATTCTTTAGGAAAGTTTTCCCTGTGTAGACGTGGGGAGAGATAGAGCCATGGGAAGGTGGCAGTGGAGAAATCATGTTCCGACAGCAAAGATGGCAATAATTAAATATCAGCCCGATATTTTTCTTAATGTTGATTAAATTAGAAAATAAAAACCAGTTTACCTGACCCTGAAGTAACTATAAACTGCTGTAACCCCAGATAAACTTCTAAATTGTCCTGAAGAACTGGGAACTGAAAACAAAGAAACAAAGATTAAAAAATAAATAAATAAATGCAAATTTTAACAGCATTTTAACATTAAAACATTATTAAGTATCTATGGGGGGCGGGCATCAGATAAAAGAAACTTTTCTCTGGGAACCTTTACAGGCAGCTAAGCAGAAGCGTCTCGATTCAGTGCCCTGCCCTCAGCAATTTCTCCAATTCACACCACCAATTAACGTTTGGAATAAGAAAGAAAACAACATTATCAGTTCGATACTCTTTTTCTAAATAAAGCAGTGGATGCTGGGTAGGACTATAATGACTGTCATGTTCCTAAAAGAGGGGACATCAAACCCCAAATGATCTATACGTTCTAGGGGTCGGAGACAGGGCCTATCTCCCTACAATTCCAAGGGAAACTCTATAGTCTGGAAAGAACTACCAGATATGCCTTATTAAAAGTGCATAGCAAAGTGAAAAGACAGGCCAAATTTTTTGGAAGTCAGATTCCTTTACTCATTTAGCAGACAGGACCTTCATAACCAAAGCTGTATCTTTTCTCTCTAAAGCTGCTCACTCACCATGAAGATATAGATTAGACTTTAATGTGACAGGTCCCTAGGAAAGGCAGCTGGCAAAACACAACAGCACTTTCTACAAGAGAACACAAGCCCCCGAAATCATCGGGCCCTTGAAGAAGAGCTAGGCTTAATGAAACCTCCTCAAATAACAAGCACCACTTAGTGAATGAAAGCAGTCCTTATGCCTAAGATTCTAGCACATAAATATAGGCAGAGTGCTAGCAATGAGCTTTACAAAGGCTCGCTTTCCAGCAGTGTAATCTTTATAAGTAAGTCCTCTACGTGGCCTGGCCATTTTTGAGCTACTGATGCAGGCATGGAGGAAGGCATTAGAAAAATTCATATTACATCCAAGAATTCAGGAAAGAAAAACAGCACTTCCAGAAGTTGATTTAAAATATTCGGGGGAAATGTTAACATTTGTTAAACTTGAGGGTTGGTTATAGTAATTATTATTCTCTTTAAAAATAAATAAATTAAATTAAATATATATATATGTACATATATACACATGCACACATATATTTTTTTTAAATATCGGTGAGCAAAGACGCTTACTACCCATGCTACATGTGCAGGGAAAACACTAGGCTCTTCATTCCCCTCCAAGAGGTGAGTTACCAGTGTTGAGAAGGCGTGTGTGGGAAGGAGCTCCATCACTTTGGCCACCACCTCCAAGCTCTGGCGCAAGTATCGCTGCCACTCTGTCTGCTGCTGCAGGGGAAACACAGAAGGATCAGCTCTCCCAGAAAGGCAGAGTCTCGACATCTCCCCTGCCCCTTCAACCACAACCTCAAGTCCACTCTTAGAAGATCTTGAAGAAATGTCAAATGATCAAACTGGGTTACTCAGTACTTTAAAAAGATCAACCTAGAGTATTTTTTGATCCAATGAATTAACTTCATAAAAAGTTATTTCCTCAGAAAGCACATGATCCACAGAGAATGACCTACTTTTTCCCCTACGGTCAGAGGAATACAGACTTCAAAAAGTCACCTGTGAAGTGTTCAAGTCCCCTTTATGACATCCTAGCTATAGAAAGTGGCCACTCATTTGTTACCTTCTGAAACAGTCCATGACTACCTTCCTTTCAGTATAATGGACTACATCAGTGCCACTCAAAGTATGGTCCACAGACAAGACAGCACCAGCATCTCCTGCAGGTCGGTAGGTAAATGCAAATTCTGTGGCCCCACCTCCCAAATCAAAGTCTGTTTAACAAGCTGTCCCAGGGATTCTCACCCATGCTCAAATATGAGAAGCACTGTACTAAATCATACGGTTAACAAGAAGTGAAGCTCAAGTTTACCAAGCACACACAATGTACCAGGCATGTAGCCAGTCCTTCCACAAGCGACCCTCATGTAACTGTCAGCACAGGCCAGTCAGACACATCGTTCCCCTTTTGTGACAGGAGGAAATTAAGGCTCAGAGAAACTGAAGGCCCAGACTTCTATCTCCTTCGGGTCCAAGGCCTTTGGGTTCCAAGTACAAGGCTCTTTCTAACCCAAAGATAGCCACCCCTCAAGGTCTTAACCATGCCACTGTCACTGTTATTTTGAAAGCCATACCAGTGACCTGAAAATTCTAAAGTGCATGGTGACTAAGAAAAAGGAACATGGGAATTGTGTCCTTCAACACATCTTCTTTATCCATGATGGGCACACCAGCATCAATAAATTCAAGATTGATTTTAAGATACTGATTTACAACATACACTCAAAAGAGCCTTCCTTTCACTCTAGGCTTGCCAGTTAAGTCATACTTTATTTCCACCTGCATCCAGCCAGCTGTTTGTTTATCGCCCAGAGGGAGCGGAGGTGTGGGTACGAGGCAGAGGAACAAGGGGAGTACAGAGCCCTTACTAAACCTCTTCTCACTGTGCATATGGTTTCTCGCTCCTATCTCTAGTCCTTACAGATAAAAATGCCTGTCAACTTCCTTTTACAATTAACAAACCCACAAAGACGAACAGGAAATACAGGTGACCTTTAAACAATTGGGGTATGAACTGCGCAGGTCCACTTATATGGGATTTTTTTTTCAATAAACAGTACAGTACTGGAAATTTATTTTCTCTTATGATTTTCTTAATAACATTTTCTTTTGTCTAGCTTACTTTATTGTAAGAATAGAGTATATAATACATATTACAAAATATGTGTTAATTGACCATTTGTTGATAAGACTTCCAGTGAAGTTTTGGGGGAGTCAAAAGTTATACTCAGATTTTTGACTGTGCGGGTGGTCAGCGCCTCTGAGCCCTGCACTGTTCAAGGTCAGCTGTAAAGTTCAAATGCACAACTCAAACTGTGAGACTACTGTGGCTCCAGAGCAGAGAGCTTACAGGTTCCCAGTCTCCATCTGGACTCACACCAAAAACGACAATGACTAAGGTCGATTAGAACATGCCACTTACATCGTCATCCAGAGTCTCGTCATCCAGCTCCTCCAACTGGGCCTGGTTATATCTGAACTGGATTCGATTCAACACCTCTGTGAGCAAAAGGACTAGAGCGTCTTCGTACCTACGTGACAGGGAGAAATTCAACATCAGGTGACAGCAGGCTTTTAGCCTTGAAAAGGCCTCCTGAACTATGAGAAAGAACGGCGTCCCTGCTGGATTACCATATACAAGCAGCATGTGAACTAGATTTAGTTTGTGGGTTGACAAGAGCGTGTGCAGGGTGGAATGGGAGCAGGGGTATTTCTTCATTTCATCATGTTCCAGGCACCTTCTTGATGGACCGATGGATCCATCTGGACTGAGGGACTGAAGGATCATTAGATCATTAGATGACGTCCTTCTCTGTCCCTGGCAGCCACTTTTTTTTTTTTTCTTTTCTAAGTAGGCTCCACACTGGCTCCTCTCACAACCCTGAGATCAAGACCTGAGCTGAGATCAAGAGTCGGACGCTTAACCGACTGAGCCACCTGGGCACCCCACCCCCACCCCTGGCAGCCACTCTCATCTTCAGGTCTACTCTGCCTGATATTAGCATAGCTACCCCAAATCTCTTTTGGTTACTGTCTGCATGGAACAGTTTTACTTTCAACCTATTTGTGTCTCTGAAACTGAAGTGAGTCTCTTACAGACAACATGTAGTTGGATCATGTTTTTCTAATCCATTCTGCCAATCACTGCTTTTTAAACCAGAGAGGTTAATTCTTCACATTTAATGTCATTATTGCTAAGGAAGGACTTCTGCCACTGTGCTACTTCTTTCCTCTAGGTCATGGCTTTCGTTCAGTTCCTCCATGACCGCCTCCTTTTGTGTACAGACATTTCCTAGTATGCCATTTTCATTCCTTTGTCATTCCTTTCACCACGCATTTGTGAGTCATTTGCTCTATAGTTAGCCCTGGGGATTACAGGTAATTACATATAAATATCAATTTATACTGATTCAGTATATGATTCAATAATTCAATCCTTTTAACATCTGTGAGAGGTAGATGCTATTACTGGTGTTTTTCTGACGAGGCAACCACAGTTAAAAGAAGTTAAATAAACTGCCCAAGGTCACCAAGCTAGGTGATTTGAACCCGGGGTTCCATAACTCAACATCCCATGCTCTCTACGTAAAACACCAATGGTCTTTGAGCCTGCCCTACCCACTCCCCAAAACCTTACCTTCAGTCAGTTTTTAAGAACACTTAAAAACCTAAAGGAATAAATGGAAGAAGCTTGGGGAAACCCTGCCCCTTTGACCTATATCTAAGAACTTCTCAAAGAAAACATTTAAAGCCCCAGGTCTGGATATTTCCCACATGTGATAAGAACCTACTTCAGAAGACACCAAGTTACCTGCAGCAGTTGCACCACAAGGGCCACTAATTTTCAAGAACAAACCAGCTGCCTAAATGTCTGTCTGTCCTGAAGCATTTCTAAGATAGGTTCAGGAACTACTCCCCTTCATAAAGCTGAGCACCCATGCCAGGCCCTCAGCAACGGTCTTTGCCGTCCTCCAGGCTACTGGAGCTGAGAGTGCACAAAGCACCCTTGTCCTCTGCCTGGAGCTTCTGCAGCAGGGGCACCGCAGGAAGACGGAGCGGCAGAAGGGGCACAGAGACACCATTCTTCCTGTGGGCTCACCGTCCTGGCAGTGTTGCCCAGCCAACAATCACCTGGAAGTAATACATGGGTCCACTTTCAGCTTCCCCACGCCTAGACCCGCCTCAGGCTCTCAGAGGTGCCAGCAGCAGCCAGCCCGCATCCCCTCCTCTACACCGTGAGTACCAACTCCACTGGGCCCCTCCTCTGAGCTCCCAGGGCAGCTGGGCACCACCCCCTCCTCAGAGACCTGCGCTCCAGGGGCATGGGGTCCAGCCCTCTGATCTAGACCTTAATAACTCCACCTCTTTCCTTTGTACCCTCAGCCCTAGGGGTGGGGCTGCTTCCTGTAGTTCTCATCTGCTTTATCTCGGTGTTTCCTTCTTGCTCTTCCAATCCTCCAGCGCCAGTTTCACCAATTTCCTACACTGAATTCTTAAAATAATTAAGTCTGGTTTCCATCTTCCTGACAGGACTCTACCTCATAAACCATCTAATCCAATGCAGGCGAGTACTGGGACAAGCTAACCATAGCTAAAAGGTAACCAATGCCAAGATCAAATACAGTCTATCTAGTCTAAGTTACGACCCCTGTAATGAGACTCTGTACAGACAGTCTAAAGACTTCATTTAGCATCCTCCTGAAATGTCATATTGCAGAGTTTGGTGGCCAGAAGAGCTCATTTTTTCACTAAGACAGAAACACTGACCACCCCTCCCCACAGTGTTTGCAAACGATTTAACCTAGGCCAGATGGGCAACTGAGCATGGCCCAGAAACAAATGCTGGCGGCGAAAATCACTAATAAAATAGGCAGCATCTGTGGCAAAAATTGCCAATAGACTCAAAATTCCATTTCAGTAGACTTCAGAGAAAAAGGTAAGATCAAACACTTAAGCCCGGAGCTTGTATTTGCCATTTGCTCAGAGAGAGATTCCTAAAGTTAGTTACAGAAGTTCTATGCTATAAATTGCTATGACGGACCAACACATCTTCACAATTTTGCTAGGAAAGAAAATCCACTTCAGACCAGAGGGCAGAAGAAACATGTCATCTACAAATTGTCTTGCTGAGCTAAAAGGGAATTTAAAGATTTTGTATGTATAGGCTAACCCTAAATTAGACCTAAAACCCTACTGGCAGTCAGCAACTCTGGCTGCAAAAAAAAAGTTTATCTAAGCATAGATAATTAAACCCAATTAGAAACCAGGCTAAAGCACACTTAGGTAGTAATTGCTCCCCCAAAGTATTTGATGAAGGTGGGGAGAGTATATGGGTGTGGCAGACTCTGGTTGCCTACCCAATACCCATTCTTCCTTTCTCCCTCAGTTAGACAACTGGGCACTGAGGTCAACTGGAAGACTACATTTCCCAGCCTCCCTTGCAGATGGCAGTGGTTGAGGACGTATTAAGAAAAGTCATTAGGCAGAGCCTCTGGAAAAGCACCTTTTGTCCAACCTCTCCCCTTCTTATTCCTGGTACCTGAATCGTGGTGTGATGTCTGTAAATGCAGTATCCATCTCTGACCACAAAGTGACTGTGGAGATGGAAGCCATGTCTGAGGCAGGTAAAAGGTTCCAGAAAGAATATGAGTAAACATACAAAGAATGAGGAGGCACTGACCATTTATCAAGGGAAAGACAATCAAGAGAAGCCGACCTAGAGATGACAACAGACTGGAATTACCAAAGACTTTTAAGGCAACTATTACAACCATCTTCCATAAGGTTTTTCAGATAAAAGATGCTAGGGAATGAATTGGGTCCATTCAAAATTCTTATGCTGAAGCCCTAACCCCCATGTAACTATATTTGGAGATAAGGCCTATAAAACAGCCAGTGGTATTTTGTTACGGCAGCCTGAGCTGATTAACACAGCAGGTAAATGATCACGAGAAAGAAACCTGGCACTTCAAGAATGAAGGACAAAAGAAAGAGAACTGCCAAGTGTCTGGGTAAATACCATCTCCCTAGTATTTTCCAGACTATTTCTCTCCTCTTAAGATCTTTAAAATAGGGGCGCCTGGGTGGCTCAGTCGGTTAAGCGTCTGCCTTCGGCTCAGGTCATGAACCCAGGGTCCTGGGATCAAGCCCCGCATCAGGCCCCCTGCTTGGCAGGAAGCCTGCTTCTCCCTCTCCCACTCCCCCTGCTTGTGTTCCCTCTCTCGCTGTGTCTCTGTCAAATAAATAAATAAAATCTTAAAAAAAAATCTTTAAAATATTAATGATGGATGAAAGCAAAATAAAACATTGTCTGATGGGGTTTTCCATGGATACAGATGTAAAATGTGGCAACCTCAATACAAAGAAGGGAGGGAAAAGGATCTATGTGGTGGTAAGGTTTCTACATATACTTGAAGTGGTGAAATGTTAATGTGAAAAGCAAATACACTGTAATACCAGAGCAAGCTCTAAAAATCTCAGAGATATCATCAAACAATAAATACATTGAAAAGGGAAACTAAATTTGTGTGAAACTAACAAAAGAGTCTCAAAATAAATGAAGCAAAAATGATAGGGCTGAAAGGAGACCCACAAATATACACAAAGAGCTCGCCTCTGTCCCACGGACAGAACATGACAGAGGACACACAGAATGCCACCGCCAACCTGACCTAACCGATATCTATAGAACACCCCATCCAACAACAGCAGAACAATCACCAAGAAGACTAAGTCATAAAACAAACCTCAGCAAATTGAAAAGAACTGAAATCACACAAACTATGTTTGCAGATCACAGTAACTAGAAAATAGTCACAACAAGATAGGTGGGAAATCTCCAAATATTTGGAAGTTAAAAAACAAAGAGAAATTAGAAAATCTCTTCAGCAAATAGGAAAAGAGAACATAGGACAATCTGATAGACACAGCTAAAGCAGTACTCAGAGGGAAATTTGTAGCATTACATGCTTAAACATGCAATGGAGATAAACCTGTAGACCTGTGTGGCTCGAGCCACAAATGTGATTCCAAGGCACCCTAAGGGCTGGGTTAAATAAAAATGTACATGGAAGCAACTACATAGTAGGTGTTCAGTAGACAAACAATGAGTGAAAAGTACAAATGAACAAAAAAAATGAATAAATGCACAGGCAAGAAAAAGACAAAAGTCCAAGTCAGGCAACTACAAAGGACTGGAGCAGGACCCTAGACCGCTTTCTCAACTCAATGAAATAACTGAGACCCCAATCACTTGATCTCTAAGTCCATCAACAGCATGAATTTCTCCTCACAGGACCTAGAAAACTACTAGAGCCCTGACACAAACCTAGGTATCACCTTTTATTAACTGTATCAAAATGCCACGTGCCACAAAGGCACTTCCTTTTTGTTAAGCAGAAAAACCCAACCGGAAAAGAAAGGGGAGCAGGTTTTCTCACGCTCACCCACATTTGTTTACAGTCCAACCCAGCGTCACTCAGAATCCCTGGCTGGTTTGTGGCCAGTACTTGCCAGTACTCTCACAACAAAGGGGCTCACAGGACATGACTCAATAACTTTAGGTTGCTTAACTCCCTTCAGGTTTCCTCATCTTCCTGTAAAAATAAGTTTCTACAGAGGTGGCTGCTTTCACAGTGACAAGCACAAAGAGAAGGGAGTGAGGGAGAGAGAACAGAAGAGAATCAGTACTTATTCACTACTGTCAGCCAAGGTACTGAACACGCACTGGTTCACTTCCTTTTCTCAACAGCTTGTGAGTAGACCCAACCCTCCCCAGAGTACAGCAGAGGAAAAGGAGACTGAACTTCAGGTCTTCCCAAACCACCACCTGAAAATGGCCAATCTGGACAACGAAACTCCAGCAGCAGCTTTGCTCAGCTGGCTATGTTACAGAACACATTCCTTTGACAGTGGGACGCAAGTCCCCACCAGCTCTGATCAAGAAACACTTGAGCATTCTCACTGA
Organism: Eumetopias jubatus; assembly: GCF_037043125.1. Classification (NCBI taxonomy): domain Eukaryota; kingdom Metazoa; phylum Chordata; class Mammalia; order Carnivora; family Otariidae; genus Eumetopias; species Eumetopias jubatus. The sequence continues at coordinate 93,144,901 of NW_028274818.1, forward strand.
GTAAGGAACATGCAGAGCTCCAATTTCCAAGCTCCTAGGTCCAAAAATAAATCCATGCACATTTGTGCTTCTAAATTTATAGCCTACAATGCCTACACCACTTTGTTGTGATGAATGATGCAAAACCTGTAAACCACAAGGGACAGGAACTGAGTGCTGTCTCTGTAACTTAACCACACCTACGTTTCCCATTTAAGACACCAAGAAAACATTCTTGACTAGTTCCTGCAAGATCAGTTGCTTCTGAAATTCTGGCTCAAGCCACCAATGTGATTCCAAAAGCACCTCAACTTCTTTCAGATGAATTTTATCAGCTGAAAAACATTTGATCACATTTATGTGCTTTATTAAAATGAGTGGGTCATTACCAGTAGCCAGAGCTCTTTATCAGCCCTTCTGCAAAACAGCACATGTCTGACACACCAGGGTCTCTTAGAACCTAGAACAGTGGTCACCACATTTTAAAAACTTTTATTTAAGGACGTGAGCGCACACCTGCATAAACATACAGTGTAAGAGGTGACAGGAAAAACAGAGACATTAAAATTCAACTATTTTCTTTGTGCCCCTCAGGGGACTACCTTATACACCTTCTTTGTAGCCTGCGACCCTAGACCACTAGGCAGTGTCTGATCAACAAACAGTTCCCCAGGTGATGGTTACTATTCAATGACAAAAAAAAAAAAAACATAGACCAGCTTTGAAGGTTTAGGGTTTGTTTGTTTTTTCAAGGGCATAAAAGCATTCTAACTGTATGTTTTTTTTTTAAAAAGTCATAAAAAATTAGAAAGCTTCAGGGCGCCTGGGTGGCTCAGTCATTAAGCATCTGCCTTCGGCTTGGGTCATGATCCCAGGGTACTGGGATCGAGCCCCGCATCGGGCTCCCTGCTCGGCAGGAAGCCTCTTCTCCCTCTCCCACCGTAACCCCCCCGCCCCGCTTGTGTTCCCTCTCTGTCAAATAATAAATAAAATCTTTAAAAAAAAAAAATTAGAAAGCCTCGTTTAGGATGATGATCAAATGATCAATGAGAAAAATTCCTAGTGTTTAAAGCGGTCACAGCCACCACGCCAAACAACTGTGACAGGCGGGTCAACACGTACAGGTGGAGGGCCCTATCACTTAACTACACGGTCATGGGCACGGTCAAAGGGCAGCAATGTCTCCTGTTACTTATTATCACAGTTGTGGTCATCACTGTGACCAATGACTGAGGGCCAAAAACAGGCTAACTACTCAGGCACTTTATACATATGATTTCCTTGAATCCTAACCATCCTGCAAGAGATGTCAGTATGCGCATTTTGCAACAGGAAATGTAATCAGCATATAACTTGACCAAAAGTAACACTGTTCCCATGAAGCAGAAAAGGAATTTAAATTCTATACTACCGTTCTTTCTGTTGGTACAATAATATGCACAAGTGTATATTTAATACTAATAATCTGCCAGCACATATTTTCTCAATGAAACCAGATTCTCCATACCTAAAACACATTTGTACTGTGCTTTAAAAAGCATTTACATATTAATCATTTCCTCAGTTTATTCTTCCAATAAACCTGAGAGATGTGAAAGAATATCTACCACTAAATATAGCAAAATCAGGCACAGTCCCAGAACCAAAGAATACAACTGTTCAGCATACAAAATAGAGAATAAGGCGGAAATACCTTTTCTTTGAAGAAGCTCATTCAAAAACACAATTACTTATAGTTGGCAAATTCACCAAAAACAGGACCTACGGTTGTGTAATGAAGTTTCAGTTACACGAATATACTACCCATAAAGCACATCTGACCTGACACCATAGCAACATGGAAGCTATTTTGCAATCACAAAAATAATGTTTTGGGAACAAAAGTGCAAATGTTTCAACTTGGAATGTAAATATTCCGTTTCAAATTTGAAAAACTCATAAAACCTCAGGAATACAAAGGGTTTGAGAAGGTCAGTCCACCCTCTTCCCAGGCGGGGATTCGCCTCACCACCTCCATTTGGCACATTTCTGGGGAAGGGGTGTTCACTATCTCCACCACCAACCACTGATGCCATTTACTGAGTAAGCATTCATAATGTGCCAAGCATTAGCTCATTATTTCATTTCTGAAATAACTATAGTGTACAGGAAATATACTTTCTGCCTATAAGAAAAATGACCTTGAGAAACACACGGGGAAAAAAACATTTCCCCATTTACTGTTTTTTAAAAATACAATAAAAAGGGGACACCTGGGTGGCTCAGTCATTAAGCGTCTGCCTTCGGCTCAGGTCACGGTCCCAGGGTCCTGGGATCGAGCCCCACATTGGGCTCCCTGCTCAGCGGGAAGCCTGCTTCTCCCTCTCCCACTCCCCCTGCTTGTGTTCTTGCTCTCGCTATCTCTCTCTCTGTCAAATAAATAAAATCTTAAAAAAAAAAAATACAATAAAAAGTACACAAGTAATTTTTGCTGGACTATGGGATTATGGATAACTTTTCTTTATATTTTTCTATCTTTTCCTAGTTTTTAAAATACTTATTTTCCACAAGCCTTTATTACTTTGTTTAGGAAATTTTCAAACACATACAAAAAGACCACAAATATAACGAACCCCAAGTTAGCATCAATAAAGGTCAACATCAATTATCAACACATGGCCATTTCCCTCTATCCCCAGTGCATTACTTTAAAGCAAATCCCAGATGTCATATCACTTCATCCAATACTTCAGTTTTTCATCTCTAAAATAAGGGCCACTTAAAAACAAACCCATGAAAACATTGTCACACCTAAAACATTAACAATACAAATTACATTTTTAATCAGAAAAAAATGTTTTAAGAAAACAAGAATACGAAAAAAGAATACGAAAATGTGTAATGACATAACTACCTAACCAGTTTACGTGACCCAGTCTCACTGAAGAGGTCTGGCTGCATGGCTATCCCTTTGGGCCACAAGAAAAACTGGCAAAACTGTCTATTTCTAGTTATCAATGTTTCTGGGGTTTACCTGTTGAGAACTGCTTCCTTGTCTCCCAGACGGCTTTTAATTTTACTTGTCAGATAGTCCAAAAAGAGCGTCCAGATATCCAAACAAGAGAAGTAACCTTCATGAGTAGGCTATGATGCAAAAGAAATCCAGACAATGAAATTACTTAATGCGACTCCTCCTTAGAAACATACCCACCAGTGTTGATTTCCACCAGAATGGTGCAACCAAAAGCCTAGATTCCCTCCGCTTCCTGGTAACCACAACTGGTATCTTTTAGATGGTCTTCACGACTGGGCCCTGGTGATCCTAACAAGACAAGAGTGCCGCGAACACATCATTAGGGAGATACTATGCAGGACAAACTGAATTACAAAATAAGCCGAGCAGATGCCAATCTTTAAATCTAAGATTGATTGGGGGGGGGCCCTCACAGATCATCCAATTCAAATCTGTTTTAGAGAAAAAGAAACTGAGATCCAGAGACATGATTTATTCAAGGTCAGGGGTAGGAGCAGGTCCCTTTACCCCCAGCCAATGCTCTTTCCACTACACACCCTTACAAAACCAAAAACCCAGTGGCTCCGAAGGTGCCAAGTTTACACATCTGAAGGTTAGGAAAGTAACATTTGCAGTCTTCGTACAAAGAGACTGAAAACGAGCTTCATTCTGACCCTCAGGCATTATCTCCTCTGCAGAAGAAGGGGTGTCCAACAGGCTAATAGCAATCTCTAACCAGGTGTTGATAAAGACAAAGTGAGCAGAGAAGAGCGAGTCTTTGTAGGGTCCTAGTGCTCCAATTTCTCAAGAGCCTTCAGATTCTACTTCATGCAGAATCTTGGCACTATGTTCTCCAAAATCTAGTCCTTCTCACACATATTCGATTTCAACCTGCAGCCCCCAATCCCTTCTATATCCACTCAAATTCCTGCTACCTCCAAGAGCTCTTTGATTTTATTTGTGGACTACTTCACTGAGCCCCATGTTTGGTGGCAGGATCAGACAGGAAAAGAAATAATACCATCGTCTTCTATGATCAGTTTCCTTCCATTTCAGATCTACAAGGAAATCCAGAGGCTTACAAGGGTGTATGTGGGATTTGCATATTGAGTGGTAGCATGAGATGGAAGTTCTGTACCCATGCTGAGTCTGAGACAGAAAACCTAACTTTTTCTGGGGCAGATGCGGGCAGAGTCCAACCTCACAACCCACAGGGTCGCCCTGGAACTGGAATGCATAGCTCAATAAGGATCACCGACAGGGCCATCCTCAGAAAACAGAATGACCGTTTCCTGTCTCCACTTCATCCTTTGCAAAACCCAGGATGTCCACGACATGAAATGAGCCCAAAGAATAAGGAGAGAAAACAATAAGCCACGTGGAGACAATATGGGTAGCTTGTAGACAGGAGATGGAATCTTTCCTGGCTGTGGCTTGCTGAGCTTCCTGCAGGTTGATCATTCAGTTGTCCCTCCTAGATCTGAACACACCCACCTTCCCCTCCACAGAACATAACTGATCAGATACTTGTGGAAGTGCTTTTGGGAAAAGTCACCACACAAACCCAGGGTTTATGGTTATGTCTAAGTACCTTACAATTGTACATGTCCTCCCCATGCCTCTGAATTGAGGATTTACCACGTGGCTCAAGACTGGAAAATAAGGTGGGCAGGTACACCCTCCGTAGGACCTGAAACACATCCCCACCTGCAGGCCCCACTGTGAGGCCTTGTGCGCTGCCCATAATCTCACCTATGACAACTGCTGTGGGTACAGATCGTTAAGCTCATAAAGATGACAGGCTGGCTGCACTTTTGGAGTCATCCAATGTTTCAGAACCCTCACAGACCCATTTTAAAAATGTACCTGTACTCAGATTTATTTTTCACACTCCAGGGCTGATCAATCACTAAAGAGCCTGACAAGTTTCTTCAAGAAATTCATGATACCACCCTTCTCCAAGCACTTTACAGTGGTTATTTGCATTGGTCTATTTGATCTTCACAACAGCCCTGGAAAGTGGACAGGTGCTTTTCTTCTTCCCATTTTACAGATAGAGAAACCAAGACTCAGAAGCAAAGTCACTTGCCCAAGGTGACAAGATAAGGAACAGAAAGAGAACTAGAATGTGGGACTTAAGCCTCCTGGTCCAGAGCCCTCTCCCCTGGGCCACACTACCCCAGGCACTGTTGTAAGAAAGAGAGGTGGGGGGAGGGGGTTGAAAATGCAAGACCAAGAAGGACCTGGTGACAATGTGGTAAAAGAAGGACAGGAAGACAGAAATCAGATACTTCTAGGCACACCCCAGAAGGGAGAGCAATGGTGGAGGCAAACACCTGCTGAGCTCCAGGGGCTGGAGGCACTGCGACAGGATACTTTGGCGAAAAAAAAATGTAGGAAAAGAAACGAAGAGAGCGGCAAGAGTTACAGAAAGATACTAACACCATCTTTGTCTCATTACTATTCTTTCAATATATCGTGACCAGTACTAAAATTTCTTATGAAATTTTTTAAGTCATCTCTATACCCAACATGGGGCTCCCCAAACTCATGACCCTGAGATTAAGCGTCGGATGCTCTACCGCTGAGCCAGCCAGGCACCCCTCTGAATTTTAGAAACAAAAGGCAGAAACACTTGGGTACACTCATAACCCTCTAGATAAGAGGAAAGTACGTTTTCCCACTTCACAGATAATTAAATTATGATAAAGTTAGATCACACTGTTAATGAATAGATGAGAACTTAAAACTACCTCTTGAGAGCACTTCATTTCTTATTCTTAAATATTACCCCCAAAGAACTCCCCTACTCCCATCAGCTCCTGATCCTGGAGTGCACCCTGCCATCTTTTTTCCACCCTGCCTCTCCAGCGAAGGGCGGCCCAGCCTACAGTAACTGCACAGAGCACCTTCCAGCTTCCTGCTCCTCTGCCTGATGCTCAAATCTGCTTCTGCCTGGACCCCAAACTCCCAAAGGACACCGACTCCCACAGTCTGAGAGCCTGTGCCCAGAAAGGAAGGTCCTCATACAGGAGGCCAAGAGAGTACAAGGGAGCTCGGCTGACAGTGACCTCAGCTAATGGAGGGAGAAAGAAGCTTGCTTTTGGCTTCATGACCATAGCCATTTCTTTTCCCAGTATATAACACATATAAATATATAAAACCACCACTATGAGTTCAACGGAAAACGAACACATAGGATTCTAAAGAGGGGACCACAGATGATGAACACTGGGCCAGACTATGAAGGTGCCCACCACAGTCCATCTCCTTAGGTGAGGAGACTAAATCTAAGGAAATTAAGATGACTGGTCCAAGGACATAGGCCTCATAGAAATAACCAGAGCTCAAACATAGAACTGGGTCCAGGTCCAAAGAAGTAGGGCATAAGACCTGCATACTTTAAAACTTCTATTTAGGGGGCACCTGGGTGGCTCAGTCGGTTAAGCGTCTGCCTTCGGCTCAGGTCATGATCTCAGGGTCCTGGGAATGAGCCCCACATTGGGCTCCCTGCTCAGCAGGGAGCCTCCTTCTCCTTCTCCCTCTGCTCCTCCCCCTGCTCATGTGCTCTCTCCCCGACCAACTCCTCTGTCAAATAAATAAATAAAATCTTTAAAAAAAAAAAAAAAACTTCTATTTAGCTTTCTTCTATACCACATATAAAGGGCAGACAGAAAACTTCCTACACAAAGCAAAACGGCAAAACATTTTCATTCCATTTCCCCAAATAAACCCCTTCTTTCTGACCTCAGCACTGGCTCATCTCTTTCATTTCTGCTACACTTACTCTAAGGTGTCTACCGAACCCTTTCTTCCTGGTCCCCTCTGGATCCATTTCTCTGAATCCATCTCAAAACGTTCCCACCTCAAATGCTTCTGTCCTACCTCCTCACCCTCCCACATCTCATCACCTCTTCCATTCCTTCTTAGGTCTGGTGAGCTCAGCGTGCTGCCCTTCTAGCTCCGTGCCCACTCACCCCTCTACCAGACATCTTGACACTTCCTCAACCCTAGTCCTCCTCCACCTGGCACCCTCCCCGCTGCTCCCAGGAACAGGTCACCCTTACACACTGGGGGCGCTTACTTTTATGTGCCCTGAGAAAACCAAGCTCACCACCATACCCTTGACCACATACACACTCCCCTCCCGGCCTAGGCCCCTGTCTCTCTTCCAGCTACATTAGTGGTTTAAACTACCAAAACGGTCTACTTATAAAATCACATGCCCTCACTGACCCAGTAATGTCATCACCAGGATACACCAACAGAAAGAGCTACACAGGGACACCCAAAAGCACGCAAGAGAACATCCACTGCAACACCATTCATGATCACCAAAAACCCAAAAGCAGCCCAAATCAGCCATGGAATGGCTTTGCAGATAATGACTTACTATAAAGCAATGAGGGCAAACTACTGCCACACACAACACAGATGAACCTCACCAACGGACGCTGAATGCAAAAGCCAGACAGAACAAATACATACTGAGACTTCCATTTAGAAAAGTTCTCAGAGAGGCAAAACTAATCTGGGCTGTTAAAGGCACGGCTGGGTTCCACATGGGGAGAAGTGAAGGGGAAGGAATTGGGAAGGGATACAGGTGGTGCTGGCAGGAATGTTCTATTTCTTGATTAAGGTGGCGGTGACATGGGTTTGTTCATTTTGAGAAAATTCACCAAGCTGTCCATGTATGATCTGTGCACTTCTCTGTGATACTTCAATAAAAACCTTATTCTAAAGACACTCACAAAAGGATGAGCTCTGAGTAACGTACAGAACTGTTGAATCACTACACTATACACTTGAAACTAATGTAACACTGCATTAATTATACTGGAATTAAAAAATAAATCACACACACACGTGCGCACGCAGGATAGGATATGATAGAAATGTCTGAAACCCAACTGCGATGATGGTTGCACAAGTCTATAAACCGACTGAACATCTCTGAATTGTACAATTACGATGGGTGAATTTCGTAAGATGTAAATTTTACTTCATAAAGCTTTTAAAATATACATATATATATAAATAAAAGACGGTGGGTCACAAAATGTAAACTCAATGAAGGCACGGACTTTGCTTGTGAGGGTTATAGCCTAGCCCCTGATATACAAGACAAGCTCAAACAGTATCAAAAAATGGGAGCTAAAATCAGATCTGCCAAAACTTAACTCTTTCTTGAGAGCTTCACTACTTACAATCTCCTTGTAGGGAGTTTTAGTGACAGCTTTAGAATAGAATTAAAAGCCCGAATTTCAGACTACTTCCATCTTTTGTTTCTCCAACAATACAGTGGTTAAGAACACAGACTCTGTGAGTTCAAATCCTGACCCCACCACTTACTGACTGTATGACCCTAAGCAAGTGACTCTTTGTGCCTCAGTTTCTTTATTCTGGAAAATGGAGACAGTTAGGAATACCCACCCCCAAGGGTTGTTACAAAGGATACATGTGTTAATCTTCACAAAGTAAGTACTATATAAATGTTTGGGAAATAAAGAAGCTCTTTCCCCTGAAAGCAACAGAGTGGACTTTTTTTTCAGGGGGAAAGGATGAGCAGTTCTGGTGTTTTACCTGATGAAACGTGTACTTGAACAAAAGCGTCAAAAACTCCACCACGGGGAACTGGGAGTAGGACTCGATTCTTCTCAGGTGGACACTCACAAAGAGCCTCAGGAAGTCAGTAAACTTCTCGATGTAGCTAAGTAAGACAAGAAGACGAAGGGTGACAATCAGAATCCCAGCCACCTCCTTAGAAGAAAACTCAAATTCAATCCAAATTTCTTTCAGTACAGAACTATATAGATTTAAAATACTTTTTCAGTTAAAAATATAAAGGCCTGCAACAATTACCTACAGGTCAGGCAACCCTTCATTCCATTACCACCTGAAACATAGCAGAAAAGCAACTTTAATCCTCAGACACTCTCTATTAAGGCATCTTATAAACTAGTGCTCTCACAGATTCTAACTCCTTCACATTATGACCCAATTCAAGTGAAAGGAAAAGGTACTAAGAAGTCGGTGGGCAGAGCATGTGCATCATTTCAATGTGGCAAGTCCGGAAGGCTGGTTGTCTTTGCTAGGGGGCCAAAGTATTAAAATGAATGTGCTAAGAACAAAAACAAAACAAAGCTAGACCAAAGGCATGGCATCCAGGTAAAGTCTATGCAGGCTTGCAACCTAATGCTCGTGCTCCCCCCCTGCCCCGCCCTCTGGCTCCCAGTGCTAATTAAACACAAGTCCACCCCAGTCCACTCTGAAAGTGATTGCAAAAATAAGGGAGGAGGGCTGCCCAAGCTGGACAGGCCCCGAGGACAACTGAGTCTGGTGCTTCACTGGCCAGACGAGGCCCAGGGTGATAAAGTGACCCACCCAAGGTTGCTGAGCCAGCTCATGGCAGAGTGGGACCCCCATCCACTCCCACGCCAGTGCTTTTTCCTTTCCCAGCACAGTGACTCCCCAATTCCTGTGAATTCACAGTATCATTTCCCAGAGGAGTGTGGGTCCCAGCTGCAAGGATAAGAGACTGCTGTTACTAAACACACAGCACATCATCACTCTCACATTTCAGCAACTGTCATTGTAAGCCCCTCAATACCAAAAGGTGATTAGAAAATGAGATGGACATACCTCCATAAATCACATTTCAGAGACCAATAAACAAAGATAAAGATTCACTACAGGCCTTAGTCAAAAATTAATTAATGGCTGCAGGCAATTCTGAAACTCACCACTCAAAAAGCTTTTTTTTTTTTGAAAGGATTATGCAAAATAATAAAGGGGGAAGAAAAAGGCTACTACTTAGAAGAGCAAAATTGGCCCATAAATCAAATGTCCCATACCGTTCCTGGGTATGACCCAGCGGCCAACCCGCTTCTCTGACCTCTGCACGGCTAGTAGCTAAAACGTACGTGTAAGCTTTTTAGCAGTTTAAAAAAACAAAAATAAAAACCATTAATTTGCTTGATAAGGAGAATGGCCACCTCTGTGGATCATGGGACCAAGTCCTTGAAACACAGTAAGGCATTTGAATCAACTGTTTTTAGAGAAAGTCAGGTATGAGGAGACTTCTCTCTGATGCCTTGGATCATGGATACTCAAGAGCGGGAGCTCCTCATTCGTCGCTCTGCTTATCACGTGATCTTTTGCTGTGGTTATTCAGAGCCATCATTAGGAAGATGCACTCAATTCCCTGCCACCCATAAAATAAACAGAAGTCCTGGGTCAATGCCGCCCTGCCTCGATTTCATCTTAATCTCCAACCCAATTTTTGAAGCATACAGACAAGGGCCATTCAGTAGCTGAAACTCTAGATTTTATTTCACCTCATTTTCTTTCCCTTGCCCACCTTCTGGCACAGGTGCTAATGAGCAGTAGAAAGTTAGAAACAGGCACTGGGGGAGAAGAGGGGCAGAGGCCCCAGGTCAGAAGCTCCTAAACAACTGAGAATGGACTTAGCTGTTTAGAATTAGTGGTCAGGGGCCCGAGAGCCAGGAAGCAAGCACACAGTACTGTTTAGGTCACCTTTCTGCTTCCGGGCACCTCTCAGCTTTCTCAGGGCAAGAGGAAGCACAGGATTAAAATATAAAACCAAAAGCACAAAAGTTACATATAACAAAAGCATTACATTGACAAGCCGTGACCACATTCCTCTACCGCCCAAATGTGAGCCATCACGAACACTGTGCTACAAGTACAACTCAGAACAGCGGATACCTGATGGTTGGTGCGAGCAGCTGGACTTTTTGTTAACATATGAAAATACAGCCTTTCTTAACGAAAGCTAGAAAGGATATAAAATTGTGTGTTTGCATACTGATGCCTTTGCATTTGTAGAGAAAGCTATTACAAAATAATGAAAAATAAAACCAACACATCACCATACAGGATTATGAGCTCTTTTGTGACTATACAAACAAAATTTCACACAAAGCTTGTTTACAATGAACCAAACCAAAAGAATCTTAAGAATCCACGTTTTGAACTTTAGAAAACCCTTAATAAAACTGCTAAATTTAAAAAGCACTAGGACGATCTTTAAACACTTGACTTTCTATTCTGCTGCTTAACTCTAAGGAAAAGGAAAATGCCTTAACTCTGCTAGCTTTGGAACAAAAAACAAGCCAAGGAAAATGGATTAAGACATTAACAACATTTGCTGCCTGGCAATCTATAAATATTTTCTAACTCAATACGATTTATCCGCCGGGATGTTTCTGAACCGTCAACATGATGCTGGTATTGTAAGTTTCCAGTTTCCCCGCTCGCTGGGACGCAGCGGTGGCATCGCATCACCGAAAGCTGTGGGACAGATAAAGGACATCATCCAGAAGACCACACCTCACGGTACCGTGACGGAGTCATCTTTTGGAGTACTTCAGAAAGAAAAGCGAGGTCATTCTCGGTTCCACTCAAGGGGAGGTAACAAAGAAACCCAAGTCTGTGCCACGTGTAACACGTGCCCTCATTCACATCTCTGTCTCTGGATGCAAGTGGGCCCTCTGTGCGGAGCTCAGAGCAACACCATTCCTCTACACTGCACGGTTTCACTTGGGAAGGGTCCGGCAGTAAACACTGGCGGGCAACATCAAGTGAAGAGGGGGTGTTAGAGCTCCTGTACCTCCACGGCCTCCTCCCACGCTCCTGGCTACGCACGAGCAGCAGATTCGGCTCCTGCGCCACCTCAGACCTGCAGGCGAATCGTGAGGACGGGGCAGGGTGGGGGGGAGGGCGGAAGGGAGGACAGGAGGCAGAGCGGGGGAAAGACAACACACCTACACAATTCACAGTCACTTTCCCAGCTCGGCTCATCCCCCTAGCCACCCTAGCCCTTCCAGCTAAGCTCAGACTTACTGGTACACACCTACGTGTCCATTCCTCATCAGGAGCCCCACACTCTGAAACCAAAGAGGATTACAGACACTACGAAGCACAGGGTGACAAACAGTCACGGCCCCTTCTCAGGACACGGCCGACTCCACACCTGTTTTCATTACCTCTCATCGAGTTCTTCCAGCCTGCTCTTCACCGTGTGGGCATTGTTATCCTTGGTGATTTTCTGCAGGAGGTAGAAAGTCTGCTGGAACATACGTAGTAAGTACTCCTCGAATTCCATAGGCACACAGTTCTTGGACATGAGTTCATTGATGCAGGACATGGCCAGGACCCCAAGCCGGCCGCGCTCCTGACCCAACACACAGTTCTGGCTGCTGCCGTTAACAGACGCCATCTTTCTGGCCCGGATGTCACAGCCAAAGCGCGCAAAGTGGAAGATGGTGGTTAGGAGGGATGGGGTGATGCTGGCAGACAGAGGAATCCAACTGAAGAGATGGGCCAGGCACTCCAAGGCCAGGGAACAGATATACTCACTCTCCGCATCAAGGATGGGGATTGGCTGATTCAACAGTTTGGCTGAACTAGGACTCTGCAACAGGTTACTCAGTAAGTCACCTGGAAATACAAAGAGCTTTCAACATACACACTATTGAGTCTCGCACAAACCAATTTACCTACAACAGAGAGAAAGCAAAAGCCATCTTTCATTAAGCTCCATATTAAAGAGATCTACAGAAATGTAAAAGAAAGCCATTCACACTCCTTGGTGCTCAGTAAATTTTTGTTTGCTTTGGAGAAAGTATTTTTCATGAAAACATATCACTTGTTTATATGCAGAGTTCATCACAGCTCTTTTTAAATGAATCAATGTAGGGCACCTGGGTGGCTCAGTCCGTTAAGCATCTGCCTTCGGCTCAGGTCATGATCCCAGGGTCCTGGGATCGAGTCCCACGTCAGGCTCCCTGATCAGAGGGGAGCCTGCTTATCCCTCTGCCCCCTCCCCTGCTCGTGGTTCGCGCTCTCTCTCAAATAAATTAAAAAAAAAAAAAAAAAGAATCTTAAATGAATCAATGTAAATGTTCCCAGTATTAATATCAAGAGATATAACCCATAAAGCTCTTTGAGGACCTCGATAATTTTTAGGAATAAAGGGGTCTGGGTGGCAGGGTAGACAAAATGGGTGAAGAGAGTCAAAAGATACAAACTTCCAGTTATAAGATAAAAGAAGTACGGAGGACGTCATGTACAGCTGTGACTATAGTTAGTTAACAATACCGTATTGTATATTTGAAAGTTGCTAGGGGAGTAAATTTTTAAAAGTTCTCATCCTAAGAAAAAAAAATTTAACTATGTGTGGTAATAGGATGTTAACTTTCTCTTGCGATCAGTTTGCAACATTTAACACATATCAAATCATTATGTTGTACACCTGAAACAGTGTTATATGTCAATTATATTTCAATTTAAAAAAGAGACAGTAAAGGGGTCCAGAGACTAAAACTTTTGAGAACTACTGGGCTACTCGAGATTAGGTCTGTAGACCTGCACCATCAGCACAATCTGGGAAATTGTGAGAAATACGAATTATCAAGCCCCACCCCACATGTACTGCGGAAGATCCTGGAGGAGTGTGGCCCAAAAACCTGTTTTTACACACTCTCCAAGAAGTGATTCTTATGCTTGCTTAATTTTTTTAGGTTTTTTTTTTTTAAGTTTTTACTTTAATCACCCTGTACTCATCACGAGTATATTCCTTAATCCCTATCATCTATTTCACCCATCCCCCACCTACCTCCCCTCTGGTAATGTCAGTTTGTTCTCTACAGTTAACAGTCTGTTTCTTGGTTTGCCTCTTTTTCCTTTCCTCGCTTGTTCTGCTTCTGAAATTCCACATAGGAGTGAAATCATATGGTATTTGTCCTTCTCTGACTGACTTATTTCACTTAGCATTATACTCTCTAGTTCCATCCATGTCATTGCAAATGGCAAGATTTCATTTTTTTTTAAGATTTTATTTATTTATTTGGCAGAGAGAGACACAGTGAGACAAGGAACACAAACAGGGGGAGTGGGAGAGGGAGAAGCAGGCTTCCCGTGGAGCAGGGAGCCCAACGTGGGGCTCGATCCCAGGACCCTGGGATCATGACCTGAGCCAAAGACAGACGTTTAATGAATGAGCCACCCAGGTGCCCCAGATTTCATTCTTTGTTATGGCTGACAATATTCCATTGCATATATATACCACATCTTCTTTATCTATTCATTAATTGATAGACACTTGGGCTGCTTCCATATCTCGGCTATTATAAATAATGCTGCTATAAACATAGGGGTGCATTATCTCTTTAAATTCATGTTTTTGTATTCTTTGGGTAAATACTCAGTAGTGCGATTGCTAGATCGTGGGGTAGTTCTATTTTGAACTTTCTGAGGAACCTCCAACATGCTTGCTTAACTTTTGAGAAGCATTAAACTAAAGAAAATCATGTAAACTGAAATGGGATTGCAAAAAAGCTATAAAATGATTTTAGAGAGGACAAAAGACAAATATTCAAAACTATAACAAGAAAAAAACTTACCTGAAATAAAGAGGTATGTATACAAAAGAAAGGGGCTTATTCTGCCCCAAGAAGAAATGATAACAGCTAATCAATACTAAGAATTTTAGGAATAAGGAAGAAACGTAGGCCAAAAAAACACATACACCAAGGAGAAAACACCACAGACTTCCTCACAGCACACAAGAAGCCAGACAACAGTAGTACTGTGTTCGCAAGTGCTGGGGCAGGGAATAACTTAACCCAAGGCTCCCCTTTGAGTACAAAGGAAGAGGACATCTTCTCAAACACAGAAACTCAAGTAATATATTGCCCACAAACTCTTCTTCTCTCTCTCTTTTTTTAAGATTTTATTTATTCATTTGACAGAGAGAGTGAGCGAGTGTGCGCACGAGTGGCGGGGGGGCGGGCAGAGGGAGAAGCCGACTCCCCACTGAGCAGGAAGCCCGATGCAGGGCTTGATCCCAGGACCCTGGGATCAGGATCTGAGCTGAAGGCAGACACTTAACCGACTGAGCCACCCAGGCACCACCCCCGGCCTCCCAAACTCTTCTTAGGGAGGAGAGTGAATAGTGAAACCATGCAAATAAAGCAATAAATAAAAATGAAGAATTAAGGAAGGGAGCAGCTGTGGCAAGGGGACCAGAGCAAGCACTGAATTAAATATAGAATCAAGACTAAACAGATGTAGGAATCACAGAGGGTGTGCTAGCCAATCTTCTTTCACAAGCAAGAAGTCTCAAAATATATGGGCTAGAATTAAAACATGTAGTAAGAAATTGGTTTTCATCTTTTATTTTTCTTAAGCCTAGAGGTATCTTTTACAAACTAATATCCCGTGTGGAAAAAGCAATTCCTTTCATTTTAAAACCTCCCATTAAATTCAGGTAAAATTATAATTTGTTTTTATTAAAAATAAAACTGAGGGCACCTGGCTGGGTCAGTCAGAAGAGTAAGGGACTCTTGATCTCAGGGTCTGTGAGTTCAAGCCCCATGTTGGGTATAGAGATTACTTAAAAATAGGGACACCTGGGTGGCTCAGTCGGTTAAGCTTCTGCCTTTGGCTCAAGTCATGATACCAGGGTCCTGGGAACAAGTCCCATGTTGGGTTCCTTGTTCGGCGGGGAGCCTGCTTCTCCTTCTACCTGCTGCTCCCCCTGTTCATGCTCTCTCTCTCCCTCTCCCTCTCTCCTTCTCTGACAAATAAATACATTTTTAAAAAATAAAATCTCTAAAAAACTAAAAATTAAAAAATAAAAATATATGATGCCACTTTGTCTTTTTATTTAGCTTACTGTCTCTGTAACTACATATAAAGAGGCACCTGGAATGGTGTTATTTCTCGATGGTAGAACACTGGCTACATTTCTATACTGTATTTTGTGCTTTACATAGCAGCAGTTCTCAAACATTTTGGCCCCAAAACCCCTTTATACTCTTAAAAATTACTGAGGATGTCAAAGAACTTTTGTGTATGCAGGTTATTTCTGTTGATATTCGTCACACAGAAATTAAATAAAAATTAAACAGAAATTAAAGTTTTCAAATATTTCAAATATTCACTTAATAAACGCATTACATGTTAGCATAAAATATTTTTAAATGAAGAAAATGTAGTTTACCGCCAACAAATAAGTGAGAATAGCACTGTACATTTTTGGAAATCTCTGTAATGTCTGTCTGGCTTAAAAGAAGACAGACTCTTTAATCTGCTTCAATCTGCTGCAATATGCTGTTTTCACTGAAGTATATGAAGAAAACGGCTTCGCACAGATATGCAACTGACAAAGACTAAAACGTTTCTGCGGCCTTCCTAAGTGACTGTACCTGTTCTTTAATACAATATAAAAATTTTACTAGTAATAATTTCTTAAAGGTTAATTGCAGTGTGGGATCTGAATGAGTTTTATTCAGTATACTCATGAGAGAAGGAGTAAAAATGACAAATAACGTCTTAGTATTTTTATGAACATATATTTGACCTTTGGGACCCGTGAAAGGGCTTGTGGGACCTCCAGGGCCCCCAGATCTATTGAGAACTCCTGCCTTACACTAATGCAGATGAACATGAACAGATTAGTTAACCTTTCTCAGCCTCACCTCCTTGGCCATTAAAATGAGAATTTTGTGATTTATTAATAAGGGGTTTAATCTCTATTGTTAAAAGTAGATCAAAAAGTCCCCTGGTATCTTATCTTGTAAGGTGTTCACCGGCTTCTGTCTGAAAGAGCTGCATTTTTTCCAAAAGATTTTATTTCTTTGAGAGAGAGAGGAGAGATAGAGCACTAGAGGGTAGAGGGAGAGAATCTTCAAGGAGACTCCCCACTGAGTGCAGAAGAGCCCACAGGGGTTCGATCCTATGACCCATGAGATCGTGACCTGAGCCAAGTCAGATGCTTAACCAACTGAGCCATCCAGGCACCCCGAGAAAGAGCTGCAGTTAATACTAGATGAGGCTCATCATGATCTCAGCTACCCACGCTGATAATGAGAGGACCTGGTTTCAAAGAATAACGCAAGAAGGATGTTCAAGTACAATCTGCAAATACTTATCCAGTTTGCTACTGGATTAATAAGGTGAGTTTTGAATTGCTGTGGTGGCTGTCCACTTGAGTCATATGTACAACTTTCTCTCACTCAATGACAGTGACAGTTTCTGGCATTGCTTTTCTCGTCATTCATGAACCGGTGGCCATTTACCGAAGATGCTGGAGTCAGAGAAATCACCACTACCCAACTAGAAGAATTATCGGGGCAAATAATTAACCGGAATCAAATGGAGGCTTTAGCAAAGGAGGAACCAAAAGACACCAACTCAGTATGATCTTCTATTAAACCTGAACATCTCTGGGCCTCTGGACCTATTTAAAGTCTCTTGAACATTTTTAAATAGAAATAAACTGTGGCTTTAAAAACGAAAACAAAACAAAAAAGTTGTCCCTACTCTTTAGCTCAGAAGAATTTTTCCAGAATAGGACTGCTAACGGGGGGGGGGGTTGGCAAAACAACAATAATTATGTGACGAACAGCTCCCATTTGATGTGCTATTATTATATGCACAGTGCAGCACTAAGCACTTTACATACGTATTCTCATCTCATGCTCACAGCTCTAAGGTAGGTATTATTATCTGCATTTACAAACTGTTAGAATAACTAAGATACAGAGAGATTAAGCGTTTCCCCCATGTTCCTCAGCTAATAAGTAGAGCAGAAACGGAAACAGAGGTCTGGCCCCTAAGCCTATGCTCCTTCCCAAAAAGCAGGTCAACTGGAAAGATCATGCAGCCAGGAAAAGTGATCTGGAAGAGAGCTAATATTCAAATGCAGAAAAATATGCATGATCCGAAGTCCTGAGTAAAACAGCATGTATGCCATGACCGCAACTTCAGAAAGATAAGCGCACAAGGACAAATGCTGAACGGGGTGATGCAAGGTAAAAATTATTTAAGTGGATAAGATGACCAATTATTTTTCTCCCCTCAAAACAAGAATCTCTGAAGGTTGTTCTCAATGAAAATGGTTTTATTCAACTTCAAATGTTCCAAAGTCTTTTAGTAGGTTACAAAGAATTTTTCAAAACTTGTATTTTAATCGAAGTGGGAAGGAATTCCCACAGAAGAGAGGGACTCTGCTTCATGCTGCAGCGTTTCCAATGCAAACCCGAGAGAGCTTAAACAAGCTACCTATGCAAGAGGGTATACCTTGATTATAATCAAGCCTGCAGACGACTTCAGCTTCTCTGAATCAGGCCAGGCTCTGGCGGCAGTACACAACCCCTGCCAAGAGGTCGTGGACAACTCTGCTGCATTTACTCAGTTGGAGGCAACCCAGACGGGTTAAGCATTCATGCAAAGATCCCTTTGGCTTTTTTACTTTTTTAATTATTAAAATTTAATGTTTTCTATTCAGTTCTACATTTACTAACTCAGAGTTTCTCAACCTCAGCACTACTGACATTTGGCACTGGATAATTAATTCTTTAATGTTCTGCGCATCGTGGGATATTCAGCAGCACCCGTGGCTTCCACTTATCAGATGCCAGTAGTACCCTCTCCTCTCATTATGTTAGCTAAAATATTTCCCCATGTTGCCTAAAAGCTACTGCAGGACAAAAATAGCCCCAAATAAGAAACAGGGATCTCACTGTAGCCTCAATCCAGCAAAATGGGGAAAAACTCCATTCAAGGAGCCTGAGGGATAAAATGAGCTCACAGGAGTTGAGTGGCCCTCCCCAGTCCCATCTTCCTACAAGTAGCTTAAAAGGGAATACTTATAAGGGGATATGTGGAAAGATTTGCAAGTGCACAAAAACCTGCAATTTGCAAAGTCTGGGAGAAAACAGAAAGGTATAAACTGGTCTCCACCAATCTGAGCTCCCCGGAAACCTGCCATTGCCAGTATATATACAGATCCATACTCGAGAGAATGCACCATGCAGACGGGAAAGATAGGGTCTCAAGTTTCATCGCAGAACGACGAAAGCAAACTCAGAATCTCAGTTATTTACACCATTTCATGTTGTTCCTGGCTTCCTCCCTGCCCCCCTACTTGTCCAAGCAAAGAGAGGTGAGGACAAGAGAAGGCTAAGGAAGGAAGAGGGCTGAGGCTGCCCCAGTGCAGCAGGAGGCCCCAGCCTCAGCATGCAGAGGTCCTCAGAGGACCCCTCCTCTCCTTTCCCAGCACAGGGGCCAGCGGTCAGGGAAGACACAGAGTAGATGGCACAGCCAGGGCTCTAAGCCTGGGGAAGGAGGAGGCCGGCAGACGTGGGGACAGTGGCGGAGAAAGCAGACTTAGGACGAAGACCACGCACCTAGGCTCAGATAGGTTTCCATCCCTGCTCTGACACTTACTGGCGATGGGACTCCCCCCAACCCCAACCCCGTTTCCTTGTTTGTAAATGAGAGATAAAACCATCATCTATGTCACAGGATTCTGGTCTAGTGAGGCAAGTTTAAAAGATAAGGCAACAATTTGAGGAACTATTCTGCAAAGCAGACCACAAGCGCCCTTCAAAGCTTTTTCTATATCCAGACTGTTAGAGTAGCCGTTGCAGGGACTAGTTCCTGGGCTTTTTTCTTTTAAAGTGATCAGACCGAAATCAATGTTACCAGAAAGCGTATGAGGAAAAAAATGCCAAAAGCCAAGGGGCTGCCAGAGAGCTGCATGGGGACTCGGGTAGGGCAGAGAGAGGCAGGCAGGGAGTGCCAACCCGGGTTGGCGGGGCGGGGGGGGCGGGGGGTGACGGGACGAAGTATCTGGTTTACTCACTGGGTTTCCTTTACTCACTAAGGTTTCTCAGAATGATTTTCCTCCACAATAGTGAGCTTATGGTCACTAAAGCTAAACAATCTTCTTAGAAGTTTTACTGCTTCACTTGGTGTCTTCAACGCACAGAGGCAGTTGAGCAAAACCATCAAAACAAATGTTAATTAAATCATCAGCACTGTCCAAATAATGGAACAAGATCTGACAGCTTCACTTGCAACCGTCATAAAAAGAAAAAAGGCGTATCACATGAACGTGTAAGCCTATTGTTTTTTCAGAAGTACGTCAGCTTAAAAGCCTACTTCACTTCCCAGGCCCCCAGCAGTCTCCATTTCTTTTGCCTTTTCTCAAATACTAAAATTCAAGACTTCAAAAATGTTTTAATAGTGCCTAAGAGGCAATTTTCAAGAAGTACGCACCACATTTTTAGGTTTTGTTTATATGGAAATATCAAGTTAGTTCATACTGTGTTTCACCTTACCTCATCAACAAAACCTAGGCAACGCAGAAGAGAGGTAAGCATATATTTTTGATTTGTATTATCTGATATTCCCCAACCTGGCCTCCAGGAAAACAGGTTTATCAAAGCAGAAATGGAGTTTGCTCAGAACATGCAGCTGAACAAAGCCAACTAAAACACACAGCTTTTGGCACTGGAAAATGATCTCTGAAAAACAAGTTTTACTAGAGCAAACTGCTAACTCCAAACTGAATGCTAAGCCAGTATTCACCTACCTAAAACCAAATCCGATCCAACAGAACTAATCTTTGCAAACTATTATTTAAATGAAATGACACATTTTAAGATCAGCCCAACTGCAGGAGATTCCAAAGCATACACCCATAAAAATCAAAGCTCTGCCTCATTTGCAATTTTTTTCTTTAATCACCAAATATTGCAAAATATAAATCTGCTAAGTCATCTCAAATATCCACACTGAAAATGAAAGCTACCAAGTACAAATAAAGTTCAAATCCCTGTCGGCTTTTAATACACTCTCAAACTCTATAATAGTGTTTAATCTAACAAGTGTGACAAATGACTAACAGTTTTTATCCCAGTATGATAAATGGAATCTGGAATAAATTAGTTTACTATGAGCTGTCCTCAAAACATCACGCTATATTTTCAGCTCCACAGCAGCTCTGCAAGAATTTTAATGTCCACTTATTAACAACAACAGGCTACATGAAACAGCTCAGGCTTGGAGGGGTCTGATTTCAACAGCCTGTTTCCTGGGGTAAAGGAGAAAGATGGGGAAATCTTTCATTAGCCATACCAACCTTTATGGTAGAGGAAAAAATGTGTGCAATTCACAGGACGTACTCTACTTGAAAAGCATCTGTAATCATTCAATGTAAAACACAAGCATTCAGAAACTAAAAGTTTCTACTCAAACACAATTTCCTCTTTCTATCTACCATTGAAAGTAGCCATTTTTAAGCAAACTGCACTTTGACTTTTGAAAAAGATACTAATATAACTGTGGATAATTAGCCACCAGTAAACGAGTTACTGACACTGCAAATATGCCCACGCTTGATCAAATTATTCTGAACTGATGTAAAGTCAATGCTGATTACTGCACACTGACCTCACCCTCCCTAAGCCCCAAGTAGGGAACAAAGTCCTCCACATCCTCTTCCTCCCCCTCCTCCTTCAGGAAGCCAACCAGCTCTTGTGACCTTGACCCCTGCGTAACTGCACAGCAGACCTATCAAGCCCACGGGCACATCCTAACCCCAGCATGAGCAAGACACCATGAAATCTGAGAAAAAGCAAAAAACAAACCAGAAGGGACAACCAAGAGCTGTAAACTGAAGGGGATGGAGGTGGATGACAGAAGATCAAAGGAAGGATGTCATCTTTCCGACAGGTAAAGAAGAAACAACATAAGTCGTTCAAAATATATTAGAAAGTACAAGTACTGGGGTGCCTGGGTGGCTCAGTTGGTTAAGCGACTGCCTTCAGCTCAGGTCATGATCCTGGAGTCCCAGGATCGAGTCCCACATCGGGCTCCCTGCTCGGCGGGGAGTCTGCTTCTCCCTCTGACCCTCTTCCCTCTCGTGCTCTCTATCTCTCATTCTCTCTCTCTCAAATAAATAAATAATAAAAAAATCCTTAAAAAAAAAAAAAGAAAGAAAGTACAAGTACTTACAAAGAACTAAGCAGAGCTAGCTCCTTAGAAAACATGGGCAGAAAGGCCAAAAATAGATCAAGGAAGAATCAGCATCTGTATGTGGCATAGGTAAGCAATCGCTACCCCATCGAGACCCCAAACTGCATTTAAAAAGAGGAAGAGCATATGTGGTGGGCAGACCATACCACTTTCTCCTGGGGTCGGGGATGGTGGTGGGGTGGCAGCAGTGACACTGTGTTTGTCCCAGACAGTCTCCAAGATACCTATCAAGAAAGGAGAAACTGAGTTTAAGAGAGAAATGAAGTCTAACCTATGAAAATCAAGATTGAGAAAAATGATCTCATATCTCTGATCAAACATCCCTCTCTCCACCGTATGTCCAAGTGGACATTCCTGGACAACACCACTCGGATGTTCCAAACTCCCTTTATTATCCCCCACAAACCTGCTGCTACTCCTTACCTCCTCACCCAGCCAACAGCAGCATCCCACACAATCTCTGCCTCAGGCCTCTCTGCTGGCCCATCTGGCCTTGCCCCACCCCCACACAAGGCTGCACACGCTGAACTGTGTGCTACTCCGTCCACACCAACCTCTGACCTGCTCTCCTCCCTCCCTCCAAACTTGACCTTCCCCCGCACCCCCCCCCCCGCCCAGACTGATGGCTGCTATCAGTCCCTCAGAGTTACACCCAGCTGTCATCTTTCCCAGAGTTTTGTCTGCTCAGTTCTGCCTGCACGTAAAACACACCTCTACTGTAATTCTTAACACACTGGTTTTAGCTGTCTTTCTCTCCTACTAGAGTACCCCATACGAGAGGCAGAGACTGCGTTTTATTCCTTTCTGTATCTCCTTACAGAACCTACCACATAAGATGATGGATTGTAAAAGCTTTTGAAAATACTGTTTTCAAAATATTTAATATTACAGATGAAACTTGAAGTATCACACTATGAAAAAGAAGCCAGACACAAAACGCCACATACTGTATGATTTCTTTTTTATGAAAAGGCCAAATAGGAAAATCCAGAGACAGCCAGATTAGTGGTTTCCAAGGGCTTGGCGGGAGGGGGTAAGGAAAATGTTCTGGAATTAGATGGTATGATCGCTGTGCAACTCTGTGAATATATTAAAAACCACAGAGTTGTAACATTGTAAAGGTGGATTTTATGCTATGTGAACTAATCCCAATTTTAAAAATTTTAATGTCTGCACAGTAGGATAGAGAGATATCAGACATGGTCCTTAACTGCAGAAATGTAACCTCTAGTTGGGGGCATCAATAAATGTGCTCTGAATGAAATGTTCTGAGGTGTGGGTTTCCCCTAGGGATGCAGGGAAGGACAGGGGGCAAATGACAAATTTACTTCTGATCAAGCATTCTTCACCAATTTTAAGTGCCCACTGCATGTCAAGCACTTCTGTAACCCCTACAAAAGAAAAAAGTTCCTAGACATCCAAGAGGAAAGCCAGGCAGAGGAGCTGGAGATTTTTTTAAAAAGGCTTTTTTCACTACAACAACCCTTCCAGCAGCAAGCCTGGGCCCCCACCCCCACCCTCCCCCCCACCCGTGCCTCAAGGGTTCTGGGACCAGGGCTGCACCTGTGCCTCTTCATGAGCAGCCTGGCCCTACTGGGCCAACACGCTCCACCCTCGTCCCACCTTCCTGTTTCATTCTGCGGTTTGCTTTTGCTTTCTGTTTATTCTTACTCCCCACACGCCGTCACAAGGCTCTGACAAACAAAATGACGAAGAAAATGCTACTTACAGCTAAAACCTAGCACACAGGGTGCTGATTCTACACCTGGTCTTCCTTCTCTGCAGAAAATTTGCAACTTTCCCATCTTCCTCTCCCCCAACTTCTCCTGATCTTAAGTTCAAATCCTCTTCAATAAGGTGCTTGCCACCCACCTTCCTGAGAATGCTGTGCTTGGCATTTCAATCACATCCCTGCAGCCTCATTAATCACAGTTCCCAGGCCGACCAATCCATAAAGACAGTAAAGGAAGTAGGTCACAAGTACATTCGGAGGTCCTACCGCACGCCGGACACCGCGCCCGCGGCAGACAGCACATGCCACATTCTGTTTTTCAGCTCCGTCACAGTCACAACTAGAACAACTGCTCAAGACCGCAGAGCGCCAGCGCCATACTGCTCACCTGTCAGCAGCCCGAGCACGGCCTGCACCTGGTCCAGCAGCAGCTTCCGCAGCTCCTCCTTCCGAGCCACGCTGAGGTCCTCGCGGGGACAAGCCAGCTCTTCTGAAGTCGTCTTCAACATGATCAGCCCAAGGGGGGTTGTCACGGGGGACTGGATCAACTGCAGGGAAAAGGAAGTTCTGAGCAGGCTGTCCAGCTGACGAAGGTACAAGGAGGATGGGGGAACATTAAACCTCGAAGTCCTTCCATGGCTGAATCTCGCAGGCACAGGCCGCATCGCTCAGGGCTCTACAGTCTAGTTAGGTCCCTTTTGGAGCCAAAGTGTATTCTCATCTTAGTCTAAGGACTAAGATTCTAACCATGAACACAATGCTCTTTTACATCTAACATGACAATTTTTTTTACACATCCACAATCCCAACAGAGCTTTGGTCACTTTGCCCAGATTCAAGTATTAGCGACAGAGATATATGTGAACCGGTTTGTGATCTCTTTCCAACGTTCGGGTGTTAAATCAATTTTACATTTCTAAGCTTTGCATGCTTCATGAAAGTTCAAGACTAAACATGTGGCAGAGCAGAAACATGCATACACGCCATCCGCCCATGACTTCATCATCGACTACGATTATGATTTTGCAAATACCTACGTACCAAATTTTAGTTACTCTATCACCGGCAATATCCACTATGTTGTAAGTTGCCTTAAGCAACAGACAGAAGAAGGTACACCTTCAAGAGCATAACACCACTTAGCTCTTTCTAATCAATTTCACAAAATTCAAAACATTACTTACGATTCATTTTTTAGTTTCCAGAAACTGGTAAAGGCAAGTTGCCACTAAAATTCTGTTGACTTATAGGCTACAATCTATTAAAGGACACACAATTGAAGGAACACTTGACCATCTTCTTTAATCATAATAATAGGTTGTCTGTTTATTCAATCTACGAAATGAGGGAGGAGGAGGGCACCGGGAACGGCAGCCGGGCAGAACGCCTCTTTTCCACTTCAAGCAGTGCAGGGCACTTGGTTTCCCTTGAAAACAGCTCTCCCCACTGCAGACCAAGGGAAAGCTCATCCCAAAGAGCGGGAAATGCCTTCAACAGTGTGAACTCAGGATAAACTCAACTGCCCTCAGGAGCAGCATGATATAAAAACAGTGGCCATGAGCAGCGTGTTGAAAATGCTATTACATCAATTCTCTTGAAGGCTACAACTTCAAATATAACCTCCACAAGCTTTCTCTTCATTCTGTGCAAGTCTGGGCTACTTCTAACAACTTGAGAAAATGCAACAGGGGAGGAACAAGAAATCCCCGCAGCACCTTTTCTTTACAGAATAAAGAACTGACCCTTCATAAGCATCTCCGTCCATCCAGAGGCCTGTGGGTCATCAATCCATACTTTAGGGTGATGGGCGTTAAGGAGGAGGACGCTTGTTGGGATGAGCACTGGGTGTTGTATGTAAGTGATAAACCACTGAATTCTACCCCTGAAACCAACACTGCACGGTATGTTCACTAACTAGAATTTAAATTAAAAATTGAAAAAAATAAAAATAATAAAGAGTTCCATTACTTTCCTCCCCCACTACCCCCCTTACACTTCTGTTTTTCTCCTCTACCTCTTTTGTCTCTATTTTCCCCCCAAAGCCCTCATTCTTACCCTCTTAGCTGGGAATGCCTCGTATTACCAAATATTCCATTTGGCAATACATTTTCCTGTAGACATGAAATGCTCTGTGCTCCCAGAAATAAAAAATTCCTACACTATGGAAAATGCAGCCAAAAGCCCTCCTTTCTCTCATTTGGAAGAAGGGGAGACGACCAGGCAAAAGCCAACTGAAAATGAAAGTTATTCTTTACCTGAAAGAACAGCCAGATCAAGTATTTTTTTTCTCACTAGCTTTGTGTCCAGAAGGCTTGTTAGCAAAATAGTGTTTCCCTTTACCATCTTCACATTTATAATTTATGCTCGTAACATAGGTAATTCTTGGCAATTTACTTTAACAGAGAATAAGCACTTTTAGGTTGAAGTTCAGGTTCTTAGTGTGAGCTTCTGAAAAAGTTCAATAATTTTTATTACACCACCGTATCAGAAAAGAAATGGCAATTCTTTCCATGCTGCTTGCCCCTTAATTATCTGGTCCCAGGCACAATGTGACCACAGGTCCAGCTCAGCAGATTTCAGGAATCTGAAGAATAGACTTTAAAAGGTGTGATGTTTGGCCTTGTGTTTGGGGGCAAGAAGGAGCAGAGGTCAGTTTCGACTTCAACTACTTCCTTCTCCGGTGGCTACAAAGGATATAATCAACACAAAGAACTGCAAGTATCCTTCTGGGGCCCCAAATCAACTCCCCTCGGCCTGCTATGTGGTCACCACAACGATGGCATAAATTGCATAGAAGCCCAGCCAACCATCACAGAATTAAAAACAAAAGCAAACAACTATGCACCCAGACAGCAAGCAGGCAATGATGGGAACTGAGCCAGAAAAAACCCTTTTAGATAGTTTATTCAAAGGATCATAGTATGGAGGCACCTGGGTGGCTCAGTTGGTTGAGGGACTGACTCTTGCTCTCAGCTCAGGTCTTGATCTCAGGGCCGTGAGTTCAAGCCCCACACTGAGCTCCACGGTGGGCATGGAGCCTACTTCAAAAAAAAAAAAAAAAAGGATGAAGGATGGTGAGCCTGACTCCAGAACTAGTTTACTCTTGTTTGCCACTACCTAAAGAAAAGTTTACTTCATCATCATTATTAAAAATGTCATCAACTGGAGGCACCTGGGCGGTGCAGTTAGTTAAGCGTCTGCCTTCGGCTCAGGTCATGATCTCAGGGGCCTGGGATCAAGCTTCGCGTCAGGCTCCTTGCTCAGTGGGGAGTCTGCTTGCCCCTCTGCCCCTTCCCCCTGCTCCTGCTCTCTTCTCTCTCTCTCAAATAAATAAAATCTTAAAAAAAAAAAAAAAGTCAGCAACTAAGCACCATTATTCTAGACATGGCTTTCATGCCACTGACTGGTTCTCATGGATAAATGAGAAGCAGAGATTACGACTGAAAGGATTTTAGAGATCACTTTGTCCAATCCTCTTGTTTCACAAAGAAGGAAATGGACGCTCCCAAAGGGTCAGGAGTTGCTAAAATTAAAGACGATCTGTGACAAAAATGGACAAAGACCCCAAACCCACATGCTCTCTCCATGCTCTTTTCACTACGGGGTGTTTCAAAGTCACAAAGGTTGCATGAGGTAAGCAGAGTCATTTCTGAAGGGTGGGAAGAGGGAAGTGGTCAAAAGAGAAAGAAAACTAGCCTTTTTAAACTTCATGAGCACTTCACCTAAAAATGCTCTTCCAAATTGTCATTTGTTACCAGTAATTACATTACATTTCAAGGGTAGACAGGAAATGTCTGCTCTCCATCACAGGAAGTGATCCCAGCTGGGTGGAAACATGGCTCCTCCTCACCTGCTGCGGCGAGCACCATGCATCTCCGGCTCACATTCCACTGCTTCTTCTCACAGGACGTGCCCTGCACTAACCCACCTAAGAATGCATTCTCCCTCTAGGGGGGCGATGGAGAGTTACCACAACTGTCCTCATCTTGGAGTGAAGGCAAGCGTATCAGAGAGAGCCAGCAAAACCTCTCAGCTCATGTCCTACCACTCTAGGTTCGCTAGCCTCCTTGCCATTCCTCGGGGTCTTTGCACCTGCTATTCCCTCTGCCTCAAATGCTGTTCCCCTAGATACCCACATAGCTCACTCCATCACTCCCACCTAGGTTTCTACTCAAATGGCTGCTCCTCAAAAAAGCCTTCTATCATCATCCCATCTACATAACACCCCCTGGCATTCTCTCTTTCTCCTTACCCTGGATTTAAATTTCTTCGTCGTACTTATCACTACTTGTAAGCTTATTTATTTATTGTTAATGGATGTCTGCCCTTGAGATTATAAGCTCCACGAAGGCAGGGACACTGTTTTTGTTTCATTACTTTATCCCCACCAGATGTTTAGTCAGCACACGGCTGGCATTCAACAAATACCTTACTGAATAAATGAATGAATCTCCTTTGCAGTATCAATCCAATAAATCTCTAGATAAATGGATCACTACAGAGAAAAAAAAATTGAATGAAGAATTTTTGTGCCACTGTGAGGCAATTTGAGAGAAGCAATAAGGATGCTATATTTTTTCTTAGCTGCCTCATCATTCAAATGCTTTGTAGAGAGAGCAGACAGAATGTTAGAAAACGGTATTGTTCTAGAAAATCCTGAACTTATAGTCACTGAGACACTGATTTTCAGAGAATTTTATTCCTATAAACTGTACATAATACCCATTTCCTGTACACCCACAACTATCTCAGTAATATGAAAATGTTTCCAACTTCATCACAGGATTCAAATGAACAGCAGCATCTCCTGCCTGGCTTTTAGGTCCCACCTTTATACTCTGATGAGTTCGAAATCCTGACCAGTGGCCAGATCTCTTTCCTGAGCCCCAGATCCACAGCTGTCAACTTCTCACTAGATATACACAGAACACACAAATCCTGAATGTGCTTTCTGCCAAACTGAATTCCCCATCTTCTACCCAAATCCATTTCCTCTTCCTTTACCCCTGGCCTAGAAAATCGGCTACCTGAACCAGAAACCTCCCTTCCCTCACCCCTACCACCCCGTCAATGATCAAAGCCTCTTGATTGGGTCTCCTAAGTGCCCTACCCTCCACCCACCAGAAAGGCTTCAGGGCCAGGTCCTCCCTGTCTCGCTCACACTCAGGGTTCCAGCCTTGCCCCTCTGCAATCTAGACCCTACTGTTCCAGAACTGTCTTTCCAACACAAAAATGTGGTCATGTGTTCTCCCCTCTACACACTTGTCATTAGCTCCCAAGGAAGGACTACGAATTACAAATTGAAGCCCCCTGCAAGAGCAAGGCCCTTCCTGGCCTGGCCCCGGCCCATCAACCTGGCCACTTACTCCAGCACCCAACAACGCTGAAAATACCTCAGTTTCTGGAGGCTAAATGCTATGCCACCACAGAACACACGCACTTCCACACAGTAATTACCACAGTGCTGGATAATTACTGTTTACACAGCAAGCCCCCCCATCAAATTGTAACTACTGAAGGCCTCACCCTTGTACCCCTACTCCTGACGCAGTACCTAACAGGTTTTCAAATCTTTGCTGAACAAAATTTCACAATAGGTTAACAATGCTACTGGGTTTTCCCCCCTCTTTTGCCACTGCACAAAGGTACAACATGTCTCAAGAATACAAAGTTAAGTGAGTGAAATCATTTATCCTATAATGAACTTGCTACTACAGTTCCAAAATGCTAATCTTAAAACTCCTCTTCAAGACAAGGAAATAATCACTTCTACAAACAACTTATGAGATGAGGTTTCTTAGGTAAATCCTTACCTGTAAAATGTTCGTAAAAAAGTCATGGTAGAACATGGGCCAATCTTGACGGCCAATATCAACAATAACTTTGCAGAGCTTGTTCCGGATAAAGTAAGGTAAGGTTTTGTGGTGAGCCAAAAGGAGTTTGGGCAGACAGCTACGGATTTCCATCTTATCTTGAGATGGGACCCCAAGCCACATTTTATTGATCAGATTCTGAAACACAAGTATACATCTTTTAAGTTAACCATTCTATACACAAAAATAACTGGTTTTCATCCAATGGTTAGCTACCTCATCTCAAACAAAAAACCCTGCTTTTAAACAAAGGCTTAGAGCAATTTGGCAATAAGAGTACCAGGAATATTTAAACCCTATTATACAACATTCTCACTCCTGGAAAGATCTGCTAAATAATTTCACAGAAACAAAAAGCTCCATGTGTAAAACTTTCTATTACACCACTCCCTCTGATGGCCACCAAAAAATGGCAAAAACAACTTTAATGTTCAAAAA
Source organism: Eumetopias jubatus (assembly GCF_037043125.1). Lineage (NCBI taxonomy): Eukaryota > Metazoa > Chordata > Mammalia > Carnivora > Otariidae > Eumetopias > Eumetopias jubatus. The sequence continues at coordinate 93,174,767 of NW_028274818.1, forward strand.
TAGGAGAATGGCTTGGTGAATAATGGTATAAATACTTAGTGGCATGAGCAATAGGATTATAATTAAGTTAAAAAAAAGATGTGCATAGAAATACAAAAATTGGAAGACAGCTGAAATAAATGAGTATGTTTGTGGTTGGAATAATAGTATTATGGGTACCATCTCTCCTCCCAAACTGTTTTTCCTTCATTATCTTTCTCTTTTGAATGATAACATGGAAGGAAAAGTTACATGTTACCACAAACAACCTACCTACCGACCCAGACCCATCTCACCTTTCTGGGGTCAAAGATGGAAAGGTGCCCCAGAACAGCTGACATCCCGACAGAGGCAGCATGTGGGAGGTAGCCCGAGCTGAGCTACCACTCTTTCCCAGCTGTCTGCACACTGAAGCTCAAGTCCAGTGCCAACGACCCGGCACTGTGTCCACAAAATACTTTTCCAAACAGTAGAGAGTCATCTGACAACTCACCTCAAACACCGTTAAACTATACATCATGACATAGTCATTCCCAGTGCTGGAGAGGAAGTATAGGCAGAGTCTCCAGGCTCCTATTTGCTGGGCAAAGTTATCAAGAAGCTCCTCTGGAAAAGTTAAACAGCAACAAAACAAGGCTATGAAAAGACATGAAATCAACACAAGGCCAGGCTGTCACATTAGTTTTTTAAACACACATCTCTCCATATCATATGATTGATGCCAAAACCAACTAGAAAAATCCGGCCATGTCTTCGAGATAGAAAGGACAGACCATACAACATGACCATGAGCATGGATGGTGTGTTCAGCCATCTACAATCCAATAGCCTATGTGCACTCGTTTAGGCAGAGAAACTTTCATTGTTGAAGTTCTTACTTAACCTGGGGCACCTGGGTGGCTCAGGCAGTTAAGCATACAGCTCTTGATTTCAGCTCAGGTCATGATCTCAGGGTTGTGAGATCGAGCCCCATAGCAGGCTCCGTGCTGGGCGTGGAGCCTGCTTAAGATTCTGTCTCTCCCTCTCCCTCTGCCCCTACCCCCCTCAAAAAAAAAAAAAAAGTTCTTACTTAACCTAAGTATGGACAATTATAAAATATCATTTCAAAAAAGAAGATCATTTCACCTTACAAACTATGGCTAATTGTTAACCTGTCTCCTCTGGGGTACTGATTATATATATTTCCTTAAGACTCACACTGTTCACACACACACAAAATGATGACTAGAGAAGCAGGACAAGAAAAAATTAATTAATAATTATATAATTAATGCAGGGCAGGAAAAAATGCAAGAGAACTAAAGATGGATAATTCTCTTTATTTGGTTTTCATTTGGTTTTATTTTAAAATACCACACCAAAAACAGTCTGTAAATAAGAGCAGCAATCGTGGAAGTTGCCGGGAGCAGCCCAGTCCATATCAAATCAGTTAGAAATGATTTTCCTCCTCCTTAGACTGCTGGTAGCATCAGCCAGAACCCCAAGACAGCAAGCACTAAGAGTGTGTCACCACGTTTCTGGACACGCTGCCCCTTGATCACCTTGACCTGCTGTTCTGGTCATGAAATACAACACAAAAGCGGTAAAAATTTTAAAAATCAAAATAAACATAAATTTAAAAGGGTAAAAAAATAATTTAAAAATAAAAAATTTTAAAAGAGTAAAAAGACATATAAACGTCAACACCCCAACAGATTCTAGGATGCGCCTGGAAAAGCAGGAAGCACAGCAGCCCATTCTAATCCTAAAATCACTGTTCTGCTAGTACTCCACAGCCTCACTGAAAATCCCACACAAGGAAACTGATGCCTAGTCTTTCGACTAAGTGAAAGTCTGTAAGAATCCCAGAGCGGGAGTCAAAACAGACAGAATGAGCTCTGGCCGGAAATGAGGAACTCTGGGCTAGAGACTCTGCCGCTCATTCAGAGAGTCTCATTCCAGGTGATCACTGCTCCTCTTTGAGGCTTCGGCTTCCTCCCCTGTGAAAATGAACAGATTGTCCCTCGAGGTTCCCTGCGAACAGCACTAATAACACGCCTTTGGTGGAGGGCAGGTGGAGCCCCTGTAATAAAAGGCCTGCTTCCTTTCTCCCACCTCACTAGGAAAGCCTTCAGTTTCTCCTAAGATATCAAAAAGAAGAAAGTGGTTCTAGCCCACACACTCAGACAAAGCTCCAAAGACTAGGTACAAAGAGAACTGAACTAAGGCACACCCACCATACAGAACCAAGCCCCCAGGGATCCCCCTTAGCTTGCATTTAAATTAGACATTTGTAGTATCTGGTTATTTAACGCTATTTTATTTTTTAAGATTTTATTTATTTATTTATTTAACAGAGAAAGAGAGAGAGACAGCAAGAGAGGGAACACAAGCAGGGGGAGTGGGAGAGGGAGAAGCAGGCTCCCTGCAGAGCACGGAGCTCAATTCGGGGCTCAATCCCAGGACCCTGGGATCATGACCAGAGCCAAAGGCAGTCGCCTAACCAACTGAGCCACCCAGGCGCCCCTATTTAACGCTATTTTAAATCAGATTAGAATACAATTTTAGTTCAGAGGTTCCACTTTTAATTCATGAACACTGAAAGTGAGCAATATTTGCTTTGTAAACCAAAAAATTAAGAGAAAAACCAAAAGCATTTCAATTAATAAGCTAAAAATAGGACTTCAAAGCTATTAGTGTTGGGCTATAGCAGACTGATGGACAGATCCTTCACCTCCTTTGGTAAACATCACCAGGGGTATTTTTACTTAAGTATAAGGTACTCTGGTAGCATAAAACTAATGAGAAGATCACTCTGGAGGCAGAAGGGTCAGCCCAACTGAGTAATAAGAGAATCTAGGGAAGCAAGCAGAGTGGATCTTCTAAGCCAAATGCCTGATTATCTATTGGGTTCAGCTTCCGTCAGCACTCCCCTATTTACAAATATTTTAATTCTCTACTTATACTCCCTAAGAAAAGACAGGCATAACATGCACAGGGCAGGCCTAAAACCACCAAGTTTCAAAGTAAAAAAAAAAAAAAAAAAGCTAAGAAATTCACAACTACCAGGAGCTGATGTGATGTTCAAAGAATGCAAGAGAAAATGGGCTACAGCCAAAGGTCTACTGGCCACCTGGAAACCCAGACTCCAGTCAAGCTCTGGACTAAAGGCAGGAATCAGCCACAACACTCAACTGGCCAGTATGACTTAGAGAAGTCAAGTGGGGCAGAGAAATGGGCCTTCCGAGTCCTAGAGACTGAAAAAGCCCTCTCCAGAGGTGAAAGCAATGAACATGAGGTCAGTACAGAGCAGACATCCAAGGGGAAAAGCCTTTAGGTTGAGATAGAGAAGAAAACATTTTTGTTTGGAAGTTCAGGGGTTAAGTGAGGACTCGGAGGGAAAAAAGGATATACTCCAGGAACACAGGGCAACATGTCTCATGTCTCGGAGGCAGAGATTTGACACTTGAATACACATTCTAGTTTACAGTATGCTTTAATGAATATTGTTCATGTAAATGAGTATGAAATTCAAAAGGAATTTCTAGAAAGAGCTGAGGTTCCCAGAAGACCCAAGGTAATTATATCTACATCTCTGTGTTGTTTGAAGCCTTTATTCATCAAAACTTGCAGAATGGGAAAGACAATAGTAGAGATAAGGGAAAAGAAGAAGCCCCCAAAGGGAATACCAGTTAAAGACCTGTGGGCACTAGATAAGGTTTGGATGAGACTTCCACACACCAAAACCATGTCATTTTGACACTTTCATGAGGTTTTGTTTAAGTTAATAGTCGCAGGCCTCTTTTACCTAAGTTTAATATTGCTGAAATTCAAGAACCAAAGCAGCGGAAGGGGTTTTCCACACCCGGCCAAAGGGAAGAAAACCCATCACTCTGGATGATAGTGGGCCCCATGGTCTACAGTCCTTGCACAGCTAGATTTGCAGCCAGCACCAACCAGCAAAGTGAGAGCAAAAAGAGCAAGAATTCCAGATGAAACAAGCAGGCTTGACTAGCGCAGGCAACAAACTCCTTCCTCCTCACTAGGGCCTTTTCATCTTAAGTGACTCTTGACGACTCAACACTTGACTTACCTATCTCACGTTTTCTTTCATTGGTTGTACAATCGTGGAAAAATTCTGTCATGAGACTTTCCAATGCCCTGAGGGAGGCTTCTTCAGATGCCTAACAAAGGAATTTGAAAGAAAAGAAAAAAATCAGTAACTGTGTCTCCTACTTTCCTCACTTCCCTCCAGGTCACATTCGTAATTTACTTCCTCAAACATCTTGGTTCAACATTCTTCAAATGCATGGGATTCAGAAAAACTGAAGGGAATTTCCCAGCTGGCTCAAAACCCAAATTTTGAGTATACTCTATAAATTCATGCTACTGTACAACAGATTCTCAATTATTTATGCTAAGGAAAAGGGAACAAATAACTCAAAATATAATTCCGGAAATATATTAAAAGCAAAATATCAGCCCCTGGCCCTGACTGAACAGGCAGAGTGAAGAGACTGGGAGAGAAGGTTAGGGCTCCCTAGAGACTTCCTGTCGATAATACATTTGCCCCAAGTCTAAATAATTAGCCATATTGGGATTCAGAAGAACTGCAGTTAAACTGCTGCATGGATCCGTGGGGGTTCTGAAGGCACTTCCGGAGTCACATGTTCTGACAACTCTCAATCTCGAATGAGCAGCCACCAGAGACTAAAGTTAAGGCAGCTAAGAGCCAAGCTGAGCGGGAACTCAAAATGCACACATCCCAACCATGGACCCACAGACAGCCAGATTCTCAGCAGAGCTGCTCAGGTGAAGAATGAGAGGAGAGGTGCTCTCGACCCCAATGCCCATCCTCTCCTTCTTGCATGTGGAGCCCCAAACCCATATACTCTTCTCCCACTCATGTAGGAGACGTCATTTGAAGCAGTGAGTTGGAGTCAACACTCCTTCACTCACCCGTCTGCAGAAAGGTGAGCATTCCTAGACCATTTCTGAATCCTCACTGGCATTATTTACCCAGAGATAATCAAGAGCCAAGAGCAGTTCTGATTTCTTAATTATCTCTTAATTCCAGCCTCCCCCACCCTCCCCCCTTCTCCACATCCTCTCCATTGCCCCCAGAGTGAGAGCAGACTATAAAAACTGCATTTTAAAACAAGTCCACACTCAAATGTACATATCAAACTGTAATATTACCAAAGGCCTCAACTTGGTAACTGACTTTTGAAGACACTAAGGAACCTGGGCCATCTCTGTGGATAAACCGGCACTTAGGATTGGTACCTATTATAGAGGCTGAGTCAGGCTTGCACCAGTCCATCGACAACTAGCAGAGCAAGCACGCTGCAGAGCACACGTGGGCCGCATTCCAACAGTGCCGGGCACGGCTGTCCCTCCAATGCTGTAGTCACATATGAACGGCTGTGCCAGGGCAACTCACAATGACATGCTGAGTGACGCATCACTGCACAAGAGCTTTAGCACTTGGGAGTTGTCGGAATTTTATATTTATGATCAAGATTAGCCCTTGAAATCTTACCCTTTTTTCAAACCAATGAATCAGTTCAACTGAAAAATATCCTTGGATTGCAAGTTAAGCTGTTTTATTAAAAACTACACATTCTGGGCACCTGGGTGGCTCAGTCGTTAAGCGTCTGCCTTCGGCTCAGGTCATGATCCCAGGGTCCTGGGTTCAAGCCCCACATCGGGCTCCCTGCTCAGCAGGAAGCCTACTTCTCCCTCTCCCACTCCCCCTGCTTGTGTTCCCTCTCTCGCTGTGTTTCTGTCAAATAAACAAATAAAATCTTAAAAAAAAAAAAAAACTACATCGGCGCCTGGGTGGCTCAGTCATTAAGCGTCTACCTTCGGCTCAGGTCATGATCCCAGGATCCTGGGATCGAGTCCCACATTGGGCTCCCTGCTCTGCGGGAAGCCTGCTTCTCCCTCTCCCACTCCCCCTGCTTTGTGTTCCTGCTCTCACTATGTCTCTCTCTGTCAAATAAATAAATAAAATCTTTAAAAAAAAAAAAAACTACACATTTTGGGGCTCCTGGCTGGCTTAGTTGGTACAGGGAGTGACTCTTGATCTCAGGGTCGTGAGTTTGAGGTCCATGTTAGGTATGGAGCCTACTTTAAAAAAAAAAAAAACTACACATTTTTTCAAATGGAGAAATTGAAATGTCAGGCTAAAAGAAGGCTGCAATCTTTTTCACCTGTTTCAAGTTTCTGTGTTGATCAAAACATCCTCACTATTCTCACTTTCCTAAGTAAATGCTGAAAATTCAAATTCCTAAAATGAACTGATATAAATAAAAGAATGCTTTGGTCTGTTTCATAAATCGACTTGGGATACCCATTTCATTTGAAAAAAGGATTTGCTGTTTTAAGAAAAGTTTCTGGAAAGATATGAAAGAATCAAAGGAAAATCTCACAAGTAACTTACTGGCAAAAAAATAAAATAAAAATTAACATAAATTAAAAGATATCAGCTATTTAGTTAAAATAAATCAGTTCTTCTGGAGCCAAAATGGGTCCCTGAGAACTAAGGACACATTTTCAAATCCCACCTGCTCCACAACTTTTTCTTGTAGTGAATCATTTCAGAGCAGATCCTAGCAAACACCTGAGCTCACCACATTCAGGCACTCAACCATCAACGTCTATTTTGTACTGGTTCTTGAGGCAGAAGTTTGTGAACCTGACAATTACCAGCTATGCATTAAATGCTACTGGGGCAAGTTCAGGACAATCTCTCCAAAGAATGCAATTCCAACTCCATTTCCAGTCCCATCCACTCCTCCCCTGCTCCAACCCAAGAAGCATTCCAGCAGAAAAGCAGAAAGATGAAAGTATCCAAAAGGATCACAGATTGGATGCTCTCCACCAAACGATGGTTACATGAAAAAGGAAACTATAAAACCTAACCCAGTAGGGTGCTTCCCAACAAGAACAAATAGTGTGCTGTTCGCATTTTCAATCACTTCGATAACTGCAGTAAGTACTAATTCCCACCTCAGAGTGACCCACGTAAAGCTGCTATGTAAACTCTAAGAAATTATCTAATTCATAGTTATGGCTGTTATCATTTGTATTTGGTCTCAAATACCAAATGAAAACAGACCAAAACAAAACAAAGAGAAGTGGTCAGGCCCACTTTGAAACTGGAGATTCATGTCCTCAGGCTTTACAGGCTTTGTCCGAACATATCTAGCGAGGCTTTTCCAACTGGATTTCAAAAATGAAACTATGTAATTTTACAGGAGACAAAAAGGAGACTAAGGCCTTGCCAAAGTCATACAATTAGAACAGAGATGTAAAGACATAAAAGACAGGTTCAAGACCTGCAAATGGTCAAAGGATATTGGAGAATTCACCCCAACTAGCAAGAAGGCTACTGGAACCTTTGCCAGAGGTTTCAAGCAGGTGGAGAAGCCAAAATCCAGATTGCTGTGGGTTTAGGAATTAAAGGCAAGTAAGGAAGTGGTAATATTCCAGCAGACTACACTTTCCAGTAATAAAGGGATGAAGAACATAAAACAAAAACCAAGTGCCATGATGTGGTAGGAAGAGAAGCCTCCAATTTCCAAAGACCATTCAAGCACTGCACTAATTTATAAAGCACATTCAGGATTCAAATACACCCAACTGCTTCCCAGCTTGTGCTTGGATTTAAGATCCAGATCTTGAAGAACGAAGGAAAGAAAAGATTAAATTAAAACCAAGTAAGACACATTCACATGAAAAAAATCCCAGTTGAACCGCAGATATAAAATGTGAGAGATAAAATAGTAAAGCTTCTATAAGACAATATAGAACATCTTCATGACCTTCGAGTAAGGGAAAACTTCTTAAATAGGACACATAAAAGCACTAAACATAAAGGAAAAGATTGATAAATCAGAACGTTCATCAAATGGCACAATGAAGAGAGTTCAAAAGAAAGTCACAAAATGGGCTAACAGAGGATAACTAACAGAGGACTTAGAGGAAAAACAAATGACTCAATTTTTTTATGACAGGCAAAGAGATCATCATTAGAAGGTATTCAAAAGCCTATACAGAAAATTAAGTGCTCAACCTCATCAGTTGTCAGGAAAATGCAAATTAAAAACACTGACAGTGTTACCCACTCACCAAAATGGCTAAAATTAAAAAGACAATAACAAGTGTTGCTAAGGATGCTGAGCAACTGGAACATGCATAGAGTGCTGCTGGTGGGAGTATGCACTGGTATAACCACTTTAGAAAACCATTTGGCTGAATGGAAGAAGACATTTGCAAATGACATATGTGATAAAAGGTTAGTATCCACAGTATATAAAGAAATGATACAACTCGACACCCAAAAAGCAAACAATCCAATTAAAAAATGGGCAGAAGAACAGTCATTTCTCCAAAGAAGACATCCAGATAGCCAACAGACACATGAAAAGATGCTCATCATCATCATTCATCATCAGGGAAGTGCAAATCAAAATTACAATGAGATACCACCTTACACCTGTCAGAATGGCTAAAACCAACAACTAAAGAACAACATGTGTTGGTGGGGACTTAGAGAAGAAGGAACCCTCATGCACTGTTGGTGGGAATGCAAACTGGTGCAGCCACTTTAGAAAACAGTATGGAGGTTCGTCAAAAAGTTAAAAAGAGAACTACCCTACGTCCAGTAATCACACTAATGTTTATTAACCCAAAAAATATAAAAACACTGATTCAAAGGAATACATGCACCCCTATGTTTATAGCAGCATTATTTACAACTGCTGAATTATGGAAGCAGCGCAAGTATCCATCAATAGATGAATGGATAAAGAAGAGTTGGAATATTATTCAGCCATAAAAGAATGAAATCTTGCCATTTACAATGACATGGATAGAGCTAGAGAGTATAATGCTAAGAGAAATAAGTCATCAGAGAAAGACAAATGCCATATGATTTCACATACGTGTGGAATTAAGAAACAAACAAAAATGAACAAAGAAAAAAAAGAGACAAACCAAGAAACTAACTCTTTAAATTACAGAGAACAATGTGATGGTTACCAGAGGGGAGGCGGATGAGGGATGGGTAAAACAGGTGATGGGGATTAAGGAGTGCACCTACCATGATGAGCATAGGGTGATGTATGAAGTGTTGAATCACTATATCGTACACCTGAAACTAATATAATACTGTACGCTAACTTACTGGAATTTAAAGAAAACCAATGGCAGCTGAACACACACATACCTTATGATCCTGCAATTCTACTCCTTGATAACTCCAACAGAAATCTGTACACATATACAAAAAAAAAAGGTACACAAATGTCCACAGCACCATTATTCATAATATCCAAAAAAGTCAAAAGAACCCAAATGACCATCACCAGTGGAATGGATAAATTGTTTATTCATCAGGAGAATATTATAAGACAACAAGAATGAATAAATATTGCTACATGCAACAACATGGATGAATCTCACAAACACAATGTGGAGTACAAGAAGCCAAAACACATCCTTCATTATTCACTGTATGTTAATTTTAAAAACAAGCACAATGAATCTGTGGTGTGTTATAATCACAATAGTGGTTACCTGTAGGGAAGAGGGATTCTGAAATACTAATACTGAAAAACATTCTATTTTCTTGATCTGCGTGTTAGGCACACAAGGATGATCTTTACATTACAATTTGTGCACTTTTCTGTAAATACACATACACCATTTAAAAAAGTAATGTCATACTTATTTTTAGCATTCAGGCTGGTATTTTCAGATACTGAATTTAGAAGCTGTGTTTTTTCTTCTATTAACGCAACTACTGAGAGCAATTGGGGGCCTGCAGGTCACATCTGAGTGGGAGACTCCTGGACTGCTGGGAGCCATCACCTATTTGTTTTCAGAGCTGTGAGGGTGACAATGCAAAGGATTACAATCCCAAAAGCCTATGTATGCTTCTCCAAGAGTTCCTTGGCTTACCACAGCAGCAAATTAAAACCCTGGAGCAGGAATCGAAAATAAACCTGGGTCAGAAAATACTCTCAGAAAGCTATGTGTGTATCTAAAATAAACCAAAGTTTTCTGTTCCAGAAAGAGTTAAGATCTGTAAAGTGGAGGAGCTTTCAGCTGTGCCTGCTCGGACTTTATCTGCTCCTTTTATTGCACTACTCACAGTTCAGCAGTCCAGAGACCTATCTACTACTGACTCATTTATTAAGGAACAGCGAAGTCAACCAACACCCATAATCACCTAATAAATTACAAGAAAAACCTGAAAGGGGAAGGATCACGGAATCTGAAATCTTCTTGGACTCTTCCTTGTATCTTCTATGCCCACAACTAAGGTCATCAGGCTGGCTGGTTCCTGCTTTACACTGTCTTTTAAATTTGTACCTTGTCCCTCACCACTACTTCTACCAGGCCCTATTCCCCTCCTGCCTAGATTACTGTAATTTCTCTTAACCTGGTCACCTTGATGTCAGCTTCCCCAATTCCAATCCAATCTGTGCTTCACCACCAGATAAATTCTTCTCAATATTGATTCTCTGTCCCCAATTATTCTAAATCTAGCTTTAAAGAGCCTTTGAATCTGATCTGAGAAACTCAGCATTCATTCGACAAACAAGCTCAATGCTCACTAAGTAACTGACTCTGCATTAAGCCCCAGAGATATAAAGATGAGTAAGACTGCCCCTTCAAGGAACTGGAGGTAGCCTGGGGAAGAGACGGAGAGACGGAGAGAGCCTATAACAAAAAAAGAGATTATGATGGTTTACATTGTCTAGTAGTGACATGTATAAAAAGCTTCAGAAGCCCAAAGGGAACTAACTCTGTCTGACGAAACAGAAGGAAAGTTTCGCAGAGGAGATATCTTGGGTTTTGAAGAATGCAGAGTTTACTAGGATGAAAGGAGAAGGAAAGCATGCCTGATTCACCATCACTCACCACAAGAAGCCATCACTAAAGTCTGAACACCCATGGTCTCCCAAGCAAATGTCTATTCCCATCCTGCATTTGCTCCTGGGTCTGCAATTCATAGTTCTACCTTCATGAAATTTTTCACAAAAGTTTACAGCATGGCTCCTTTCTTTGTATCTCGAGTCTCTGTCATGTAATCAGTACCACAGTTTTGCCCGTGGCCCTGTTCTCTGGTCAGTTCAGCATGGCATGATGAAATAGCACAGGCTCTGGGCTTGGGTTCCTTGGGTTTGACTCCAAATGCACCTCAACCTCGGCCTAGTTATTTAATCTGTCACTTTTTTTCCTTTTGTGCCCAACTGGGGATAAGAGAACCCAACACATGGGATCATTCTAAGGATTAAATAATCTGTGTAAAGCACACAGTGAACACAATGTCAGGAATAAAGTAAGGGCCAAAAGCCCCATCTGTAAGTGTTAACAAACACTTCAACGGTACTAGGCCTCTCTCCTTAACCAGGAACATAAAGTGCCTGGAAAGAGACTCTGCCAAACACATCTGTACTTTCTACCACATCCAGCATGGACTGCTGCTCAGATATTTTAGTCCGAATTCAGGAGAGAAAAAGAAACAAGAGAGTGTCACTTTTAGTTTCTCAGGAATACCGGTAGTCCCTCCAGATTTAAGATACATGTGACTATTTAAATTCCCCCCTTTAGGGTCTCTGACCACAATGACCTTTGCTCCCAAGCACTCAATACATAAAAAAACAAAAACAAAAAAGAAAAACCAGGAGACTGCTAACAATTTATCTTAAAAAACACTGAGACTGAAGGTGGATAGATGGTGCTTTGTCCCTTAAGGCACCTACATGACAAGCTTCTCAAACCCTGACTAAAATTTGTTATGTTTTATCTAATTGCCTATAAAACACCCCCTCTAAAGCATAACCTTTGGGGCACGTGGGTGGCTCAGTCAGTTAAGCATCTGACTCTTGATTTCAGCTCAGGTCTTGATCTCAGGGTCCTGAGGTCAAGCCCCACGTTGGACTCTATGCTAGGCATGGAGCCTACTTTTAAAAAAAATAAAATAAAAAAATAAAGCTTAACCTTTTTACAAAATCAATGCTGGGGAAAAAAAATGGCTCTTTTTCAAAGAAGCTTTTATCAAGCTTTTTGGCACCTTTTCCATGAGCCACATTCTGCAAATCCTACAAGGAGGTAAATCATATGAGCCTCCTATATTTAGGTTCATGGCCTCCTTGACACCAAACGTAAAAAAATGAAAACTAGCATCCCGGAGTCCCATTCAAACATTCCCGTGGCATACCCAGAACAATGTTTTTACTCCATCTGCCTATATATAAAGAAGATTTCCGAGAAAAGTGATTCTGTACTAGCTACTGACTGAGGCTGAAAAGTATGCAAAGCATACCTGATGTGTTACAACAGATGCCATTAGCAAAGACATTCAATCTCATATAAACTTCCTGGGAAGCTAACAGGATTATCGTGGATGTTCAAACTCTCAAAAGAACCCTCTTTCTCCCCTACTCTCTTCATGGCAAAGAAAACAGATGAGCAAAGAAGTCCCCGTGGCCCTTAGGCCAGCGTATAAGCATGAGATGAAATACAAAGATAAAAGAAGGCATGATGGGAATCAATGTGACATCTATGTGGCCCCCCCTGATGTCACCCAGCTCAGGCTCAAAACACTAGAAGGCAGGAAAGCCTGGAGAGGAAGCCCCAGTCAGGAGGGCACCGTTCATAGGTCTTCTCCCACCTTCCTGTCTCTGTTCTGTGGGTCTCAAATGGCAGATACTAACCTTAAAAAAAAAAAAAGAAAGAAAAAGAAAACCACACATCGTGATTAAGTAGAAATCTCACTTCACTTCTCTAAAAACAAACTGTGTCGAAACCAGTTGGACCTTGGAAGTCCAGCACTCAGAAGGGCAGGCCCTGAAACCCAGGGCGCCAAGTGCCTTGCTCACGTGCACGCAACTAGTGAGCGGCAAGCCAAGCCTCCCAACTCCGTCACATCCACGCCCGTGTCCAGGTGTCCCTTAGCCTGTCTGATAGAGACGTAGAGGCAAGGCTAAACAGAGGGGTCGTCTAGGGCTCCAGATGTACAGTGAAGTAACTCTCTTACTTTCCTGTACAGAAGTTACAGGAAAGAACGTTTTCTACTGCAGGAAAAAAACGGACACACGCCATGTTCTGGGAAAGCAAGGGCAGAAGCACTTACCATGACTCCAGGAACGCGTGTCTGAAACGAATGATTGAAGTTATGCATTTGTCTCAGAAGGACTGCTCGTTGTCTTGCCTACAGCATAACCCTGAAAGTATGTACCCTTTGGGAGTAACCATGGATATAACTTTGTACAGTATCATCATACAGATACTGATGATGATCAGATTAATATCTGATTAAAACATGTACTTTAGCCACATCTAAACAATTCTAATCATTAAAAGGTACTTTCCTGCATTAGTCTAAAACTACCATCAAGCTGACCAATGGCATAAAATATCTCCCAGTATTTCTTGGGTTTGCACAGTATTTCTTGGGTTTGGGTCAAATTCTGTGTGTCTTCCATAAAAAAAAGGGGTCTGTTTACTGCTGAGGACTAGGAGGTAGAAACAGGGTAAGTGCCAGGCATCTGAGCCAGAAAGTCCAACTGGTCCCCCTGTGGTGGTGATAAAGTCGAGGCAGCATTTTCTGTCCCATCCGCCCCCCTGGCACCAATTAGAGGAAACATCTTGGACACAGAGGACAGTATGTTTTATGCCGGGAAAACCTATCCATGTACTATATGGGACAGTAGATAAAAACAAGAAGAACCAATTAACTACCAATGGACAGGAACCCTGGTTTCCCAAAAATTTAAAACAAATCTAAAGAAGATTAAAGAGTCATGACAAGTAAATGCTACACTTGATTCTAAGGCTAGATCCTGTGCTGAAGGGGAAAAAATGATATGAAGGACAGAATTGGGCCAAAGGACAAAACTGGATACAGACAGTAGATCAGATAAAGTCCTGAATCAATGTTATATTAACTGAGGCTGATAACTGCACTATGGCTTTGTAGAGAACATCCCTGTGAGAAAATACACTACAGAGGGTCAATGGGCCAGGACGTAGGTGACTTCTTCTCCAACAGTTCAGAAAAAAAACACTACTTGTGCATACATTTATATATACATGTGCATATATATACATAGAAAAGGTGTAAATAATAAGGCAAAGGGCAAAATGTTAACAACAGTGGAGTCTGGGTAAAGGGTATGACAGTGTTCTTGCTACTACTCATTCCTTGCAATCTTTCTGTCAGCTTCAAATTATTTCCAAATAAAAAGTTTTTTAGGGGCACCTGGGTGGCTCAGTCGGTTAAGCAGCTGCCTTCAGCTCAGGTCATGATCCTGGGATCCGGACTGCTTCTCCCTCTCCCTCTGCCTGCCACTCTGCCTACTTGTGCTCTCTATCTCTCTGTCAAATGAATAAATAAAATCTTAAAAAAAAAAAAAAGTTTTTAAAACTTCTGTCAGACTGGTACCCTCCCACTTTGCTCCTCACTGCTCCGAGCTGGCTAGGGGAAGAGGCAAGAGGAAGTGAGACAAGGATACAACAGGCAAGAGAAAGGAGACTGACAGTTCTCTCAGATGCCAGCTTTACTATCACACACTGCTTCGGAAGAGGATAGTACGTAGCCTAGGCATTAAAAATTTTGCATCTGCTGGTTGGGCAACAAGCATATCCCACTAGGAGCTAAAATACATGTAAGTTACATGCTTATTTATTTATATTACAGTGGAAGGCTTTAATTACACAGCCAAAAAAGCAAATGATAAGAATAGTTATTCTGCAAGAAACTGTCTAAGATAAGTAAGTAATAGAGCCCAAAATAGGCTCTCTCTTCACGATTCCATCTGCTGCGTTTTCCCAGGTACTTCTCCCAAGAAGATGAGTATTTATATCTGCATGCCTAGTCAATTAAACGCAAGAGATACTGAGCACATTAACACAAGGCACGCTATCAAGAAATCCTAAGACAGAACCACAGAATCTTGAGAGAGAAATACAAACCCCAGAGAACAGCAACTCCAACCTCACTTTCAGAGAAGGAAAACGAAGCTCAGAGAGAGTATCCTGCCCAAAGTCAATCAGCTATTGGTGAAGTGAAGGCCCTGAACAGGGCCACCAGAGCCCTCTCCCAGCGGCAGCTCCTCTACCCCTTAAAGAAGGACACAGAGTTCTATGAGGATGATGCGTGAGCTGGCGTTACCTTGCAGGGCATGAAATCAGGGAATGAATGAGTGTGAAGTTGATAGAGCACTATAAACACATGCTGCAAATCTAAAATCCCAATCAACACTACAGCTCATACATAAAGGGTTTCACATCAGCTGCTCTTACTACCTGCAACTGCTTAAGAGCAAGTTTTGTAAAACCCTTGCCACCTTCATCCTGAATTATTCCCAGATAGCACTGGCATTTTAAATACCAGTTAAAATAACATTTATTTCATTTTGGCAAAAAACTCCAGGCCGTATTACAGACTGTTGGGTTTTGAAGGAGCACAATCACTTCCTTTCCGCCTTCCAGGTTCTACCCCGTTGCTACAGTCTCAAGCAATCAAGTGTAGATCAAAGTCCAATGTCCTCTTCACGAATGGCAAAGCTGCAACGCCGCCTCCTCCCCATCCTGAACTGACCAGCCAAGCCTAGCAACAGTAGGAAGGCAGGACATGGCGGGAGACAAACTTCTCTTGAAGATAAGCAGGTGAGAGAAGTCCAAGGACAGAGCTAGGCAGTGTTCTGACACAGTGACCTCACACCTGGCAGGTAAGGGCCAGTGGTGTTGGGCTCTTCCAAATGCACCCCTCATAAATAAATCAGGAGTAAGGAAAGAATGAGAAGGGGAAGACGGAGCTCAGAAGAATGTGCTCCAATACTGCTCCCACCCGGGGTGCAGATAACAACCCCTCGAATGCACAGCAAGCCAGGAATGAGGACAGAGGAGCAACATGGTGAATGTACACACTGTAATGTTACTGAACTGTACATTTGAAAATGGTAGGGACGCCTGGGTGGCTCAGTCGATTAAGCGTCTGCCTTCGGCTCAGGTCATGATCCCAGGACGCTGGGATCAAGTCCCACATCGGGCTCCCTGCTCTGCGGGGCGTCTGCTTCTCCCTCTGCCTGCTCTGCTTGCTCTCCCTGCTTGTGCTCTCTCCCTCTGACAAATAAATAATAATAAAAAAAAAAAGAAAATGGTAAATTTTATGTTTATTTTACCACACACACACACACAAAAACCCTTGACTGTGGGGAAAAAATGTTAAGGCACCATTTCTAATATATTAAAGTATAAGGATGATTAAGTGAATAGTAAACAAAATAAACCTACAAGTGTGACCTATAAATCCTATAAAGAAACAAAAATAGAAGAGGACGTAGGTAGCAAAAAATAAAAAATAAATAAAATAAATTAAAAAAACAGACAAAAAATCTAAGTTGGTGATAACTTTTCCTACCACCCCCCCTCCAAAAGATATTACAGAAGAATGAAGCCATTTTTTTTAACCTATTAAATTTGCAACAATTTTCTTAAGACTACCCAGTGCTGAGGGGTGCATTATCTACAGCTGGCGGGAAGAATAAACTTTCTGAAAAATATCTGATGACGTACCTTAAAAATGTTCATACTAAATCTAAGACTATTTTAAAATAAAAGGTTTATTAAAAAATCTTCATACCCTTGGGTCCTTCTGGGAATCGAGCCTAAGGCAATTTTCTGAAATACAGAAAAAGCTCTTTGCAAAAACATTAATCACATTATTATTTACAATGGCAAAAAAAATGGAACAATCTAACTGCCCAAGAATCCATGCAATGCAATATTACACAGCCACTGTAAATATTTATGAAGTATTTGATGATCTGGAAAACCACTTATACTATAATGTTACATGGAAAAAGCAGAAGGAAAAAGGTGCATTTACAGTGTGATCTCAGCCACATTTAAAAAGCAAACAGGAAAAAAGACTAGAAGGAAACAAAATCCAAGAAGCTGAATCAGAGGACAGTGAGCTCCTATCTGTTTTGTACTTATAACAATAGTCTACAGAGTTCAAAATACTTTTTCCCATCAGGGAAAAAAATGACTAGGCAAATCAAGAGGTGGCAGAGAAGACCGTGACAACATCAGCACCTACTTTAATCACCAAACGGGTAGGAGAATGAAGCAGCCACAGAAACTGAGCTAACTCACTGGCCACAAATCTTGGAAGGCTTAACTACTTTTTTTAGTCACTTTTTTAAAAACTAAATCCCCATGGGAGAAGAGGATGCAGGAACCCCCTTGTGCTATTTGTGCAACTCCTCTGCATGTCTAAAAGTACTTCAAAGTAAGATGTTTAAGTTAAGTACATAAATCCTTGAAAGATCACTTACTTTGTCTTTCTCTCAAAACAGAATGTGGAACGTAGATGAATAATTTCCTGGGCTGGATAAAAGCACAGGGCTCCTTTTGTCATGAATTAAATAAAAGCCTTTTCTGGAGTGGATGCCTTCACAGAAATCACCGGAGCTGCCTAGTAGATTAGACAGCTCGCTCTTCAGCATTTCAAAGCTTTCATCTTCAAGAACTGACCACTCTTCCATGTGTATCCATGTGTAGTTCCATCTGCCCAAAAATGGCCCTTCTGTTTCTCCACCTCAAGCCCCAAATTCTTTGCCTCTTGACTTCCTAATATTTCTGCTCTGAAACCCAACCGAGGTGTCACCTCCTCTGTGAAGCCTTCCCTGACACAGCTCTCCAATTTGGCCAGGGTTTTTTTTTTTTTTTAGTACAGTTGTACCTCTTACAAGGCTCTATTTCTGCACTTATCCTCCAGCACAGGAATCATTTGCTGACATGCACATCTCATCCAGACTTAGAAACTTCCAGAAGTTATAAACTTCTAGAACTTCTCTTCACACTTTCCATCCTCACATTCAATAACTGTAGACCAGATTTGTTCCCAATTATTTTGCAACTCTTATTTGCAAGCAAGCCCTCAAATTCACCAACAATGCTTCCTCCACCTCCTAACTTTCCGTTTTGGTAAAGAATTACAAATCACACACATAGGGGCTCCTGGGTGGCTCAGTCTGTTAAGGGTCTGTCTTCAGCTCGGGTCCTGACCTCAGGACCTGGGATCCAGCCCCGCACTAGGCTGCCTGCTCGGTGGGGAGTCTGCTTCTCCCTCTCCCATTTCCCTCTCCCCGCACCACCCCGCTCCTGCTCTAATAAATAAAATCTTAAAAAAAACACACACACATATCCATGCATAGACTTCATACCACAAGTTAAAAGTCTTTTTTTTTTAAGATTTTATTTATTCATGAGAGAGAGAGAGAGAGAGCGCGCGCGCACATGAGTGGGGAGGGACAGAGGGAGAGGGAGAAAGAATCTGAAGCAGACTCCACACTGAGCACAGAGCCCAATGTAGGGCTCGATACCACAACCGCAAGATCATGACCTGAGCCGAAACCAAGAGTCCGACGCTCAACTGAGCGAGCCACCCAGGCACCTTGCAAGTTAAAAGTCTTTTCAACTTTCCCTCCATCATCAGCAATACTTGCAGTAACCCAGCACTCCTCCAGTATTAGGAACTGCTTTCCTTTCTTTCTACACCTAGGGCATGGTGAATCCAAGACACCAAACTTAACATTCTACTCTTGAATTTATCCATGACTTCTATTTCCTCACTAAGAACTTTAATTTCCTCATCTTTTCATTTGTATCACCAGTTCCAGTAGTTGAATTTCTTTGGGGGATTATCTTCCATAAAGTAATGAAGACTTTTATAACTCCCAAGTCACAACCCAGAATGGTAAAGAACCCCCAGGTTGCACTGAGCTAGGAGGTCGACTGGACCCACTCACTAGCCAAGTGACTTGTTCTAGACACTGCAAGACCACCTTTTTAAAATAACAAATGATTTATCAAAGGCTCTGAAGGTCACTGGCAATCATCAAAACCACAAGTGTTAAATGTCAAGGAGTATGTGCCGATAAAAGTGGTCCACTCAAAGCCCTTTCACTTTCGATCTGTTCATTGTCAAGGTATAAAGGGGTTTTCTATTTCTCAAAATGTTTTCTGGTATTTTTTCGAGGTCTTTAAAAGCCTTCAAGTATCTTCTCTTCATTAGAACTCTCACAATTACACCAGGATGGGATTTTTCAGCTCCTCTCAGCCACGTAGGTTTGCCCCCAAAGGTCTGGAAACATGGGCCAGTCACCCCCACAGTAAAATGAGATCAAGGCCATTCAGTGTCCCCCAAAGATAACATATGGGCCTGAGCCTTTAATTCACTTGTGAAGACTGGGGAGGGCAGGACAGGAAGAGGGAAGAGAGGAAGATAGAATATATACTGATTTTTAAACAATAAATGTTTAAGGTACAACCCAAGAGTTTCAAGAAATGTCAGATTTGGGCGCCTGGGTGGCTCAGTTGGTTAAGCGACTGCCTTCGGCTCAGGTCATGATCCTGGAGTCCCGGGATCGAGTCCCGCATCGGGCTCCCTACTCGGCGAGGAGCCTGCTTCTCCCTCTGACCCTCTCCCCTCTCATGTACTCTCTCTCCCATTCTCGCTCTCTCAAATAAATAAATCTTTAAAAAAAAAAAAAAAAGAAATGTCAGATTTACAGAGAGATGCTCTGACCTACAGCCCCAAGACAGGTGCCTTCCTTTAACTGGGTGTAGGGGCTCTCTGCCATTAGGGGAGTTTCAGGAGAAAATAAAATCAGAGACATACTATGCATGACTGATAAACTCCCTTATGAAATTACTTCATATATACTTTAGCATTCTAAATTAACATTCCGGCTCATCAACCCAGTTAAGAGACAATTACCAGAAAAGTCACTTCACCAAGGTGAGCTCTGCAGCTTTCTGGCAATGGAATTGCTTCCCACGATTAAACATGTTTTTACGTGATGTTATGACAAACACAAAGCCAAGTGGGGAAGAATGTTAAGTCTTAGCCACATGGATCATCAGACAAAAGTTTAGAAAACAATCAGGTTACACAGTCCCAACACTAAGACAATCACCTTAGTCAAGTCCACAATAGAAGTATACATGAAATGTTTGCATTCTTATTCTGAATAAAATCAGCAGCATGAGATTCATCAACCAAATGTGCAAGCCATTCCAAACATAACTTTATCAATTCTAAAATTCAGCCAAATTACATTTTTTTAAAACAATTGTTGACTGACCCAATAGAAAAATGTACAAAGTTCTGGAGACCAGGAGTGGTCAGCAGAAGTGGGAAAAAATACATATGGCAATAAAATACCAAAGATGTTCCACTTCACTCACAACTAAAGAAAGGCTCACATATGATGTGTCTGATGTGCCATTTTCACTCTTCACGTTAAAAAGCTGTAATGGTCGGCCAGAGGCAGGGAAATAGGAAGTACCCATTAATGAGAATAGAAACTGACAGAACCTTTTTGCAGGACTACCACTATCTACCACAGTTTTTAAATACACTTACTGTTTGCCCCACAATTCCCCCTAGAGATTTATCGTACAATTTCACAAAGTGGACAAAGATATATTCAACATGTTTACTGCAGTATTAGAAGCAAACACAAGAAATCTAAAATAGCCAGCATCAGGGAATTAGCTAAATACCTTAAGGCAGGCATACCAAGTTCTAGGGCAAAATGATAAAAATATAATCCACACTTGGGGTGCATGGGTGACTCAGTCGGTTGAGCGTCCAACTCTTGATTTCGGCTCAGGTCATGATCTCGTGATCATGAGATCAAGTCCCAAGTCAGGCTCCGCACTCAGTGGGGTGTCTGTTTGAGAGTCTCTCCCTCTCCCTCTCCCTCTGCCCGTTTGCACTCTCTCTCTCTAAAAAATAAGTAAATCTTTAAAACACACACACACACACACACACACACACACACACACACACGCTAAAAGATAGCCTAATTGAGTTACTAAACTTCAGCAACATATATTTCTTCTAACAACCATGTAAAAAAGGCAAGCTACCTCTAACTGGGGTAAAGGGACAGCACTATATGAATTAGGCTAACCATGCTTTTCCACACATCATTTGATGGCAGAAAACGATGGAGAAATATCAACAAAATTCTAAGGAAAAGAAGGTATGACCCATGAGTATTACCATTTATGGATAAGGACAACAGAAAGGCATATTCAAACATGAAATAATTCAAGGAATACAGCAACCATAACTCTTTTGAAAAAAATTATCAGCTAAACAATCCTGAACAGATTAAGAGGGTCAACAAAAACACTCAATCCCAGATGGTAGAACAATGTCTAAGGATCTGCAAGAAAGAGTGCAAACCCAGAATTTTATACCTAGCCAAGATGTCCTTCAAGCATAAAAGCAGGCATTCTTAATTCACCAAACAAGTGACAATAAAATCTAGCCAATGGGAAGATGAATTAAAGACTTCAGATATAGAAAGACCAGTTAAAAGAACCAGTGGGGAACAATGAATCCTTTAAAATATAAAACTAAGACTAAATACTGAGGGAATATGGTTATGGAACATACTATAAATGCTCTAAAGACCCTGACAAAGTAAAATAACAACCAAGAAGGAGAAGAGGGAAATAGGAGTCCAAATGTTCTTATTTTTCCTATTATTAAGTTCACTGATATTGCCTAGAAATGAAACATGGAATATATTTATTAAAAATGATGCCATCTTGGAGCACCAGCCTGGTTCAGTCAGTACAGCACACGACTCTTGATCTTGGGGTCATGACTTCAAGTCCCACATTGGGCATAAAGATTACTTAAAAATAAATAAAATAAAAATGGTGCCATCTTCTTAATATCTTTCGTAACCTTTTTCCTTAACCTACAGGGATTTATCAAGAGCTAACAATTATTGAAGCAAAGATTTATTTGCAATTGACAATTCCTTTTTCAGTTTCACTTGATTTCTTGTTTTGCTATTAAATTCAAGTGACCTCAAGGGCACTAGGCTTAGTGAAGAGTCCATCTCAAAAGGTTACATATACTGACTACACTCATACACCATTCTCAAAATGACAAAACTATAGACAGAGAGATAAGTGGATGCTAGAAGAGGGGAGGGGGCTATAACACAGACAGCATCAGGCTTGAGGGAGTTCTATGCTGATGGGACAGCTCTGTATCCTGACTGAGGTGGTAGTTACATGAATCAATACATGGACTAAACTGCACAGAATCATACATACAAGTGACTACAGGTTAAAAACAGGTGAAAACTAAATAAGGTCTATAGTCAATAATTGACACGTACCAATGTCAATTTCCTGGTTTTGATACTGGACATAGGTATTGAAGATTCCACACTGGAGACTCATGGCACTCCTTTTGCAACTTTCTGCATTTAAATATTTCAAAAAGTATAGCCTTTCTTTAAAAATGCAAGTAATAAATTGATTTTTCTTTTACTTTAAAGCATGATCCCAAAAATCAGCATGATCACTTTTTAAATGAAAGTACTTATTTTAGGACTCCATCTCACTTATCCAGATACATACGTACGTACAAAGACATATGGATGTTTATGTAAAGTTAATCATAGTTCAGGATAGTAGGATTCGGGGTGACTTCTTTTTTTGCCAATGTTCTTGGCACCTTTTACTACTACTTGATTTTTAATAAGAACATGTCATTTTTATAAAAAATTATCCAGTTGTTACTCTTTTTTAAATAAATAAAGAGATCTTCCCAAGTCTGATTACAAGCCAATTTAGAAACCAATGATTCCCCCCCCCCCCAGCTGCATTTAGCTCATAAAATACCTTTACCTTTTCAGGGAGTCTGAGACCAGAGATCTTTTTCATGATAACCTTCGTATAAAACAGCAGCAGGCTGCTCTTAATGTTAACTGAGCTACTGCATCTGCCACACCTAATGACTTAGCTGAACTGAACTGTATGAAGTCAAGCCACCCTCCTTACTGTAGATGTCCTGTAATGTGGTCCAGCTACCACTGTGCTCTCAGTAATCATGCTTTTCCTATTCCTATCACGTTAGAGGATATGCAGGGACCTAGTTTCTCCTCTATTGTAGGAAACTTTTACCATCTTGCACTTTCTATTATGAAGTCAGTTTTACAGGTTTTACAGTTAGATGACTAGATGTACTATTTTTCCTGGGACAATACACCCAGTTGGGCTACATTTCAAGTAAATATGCCTGTGTAAATGTGCACTGGCTTAAGGAGAAACCTACTGGCACAGAAAAAACATGGGCTGTGGAGTTAGAACCTTGAGTCCGAATCCCATCTCTATCAACTTGCTGTGTAATCTTGGTCAAGTTACTAACATTACCCTCCCTGAGCCTCAGTGTCCTCATCTTCCCAAATGTACAACGGGGACAGATAAGACCTACTTTGCAGGGCTGCTGTTAAATTAAATAAGGACTTACACAGTGTACACGAGGGCCCCTCAACAATGACTAGTGCCGAGTGTAATTATGAAACACGCAGACCTTTTGCTCCCTCTGACCCCCAGCTTCCTTCCTTTCCCATCAGCCTCCTGAACCTCCCTCACTTCCCTCTACACTGGGAGTTTCCTCAATATCCACAACCCCTTCCCTCACCACACCCCATCCCCACTGCACCCCAGCAGTTCTCCCAGCAGCAATTAGTGTCTGGAGCCTCCCCCTAAGCACACATCCACGCAACATTTCTTTTAACAACTTCCCTGCTCGCCTGTCCACCCCCATCCCACTGTGCTGACTTGCCCAGGGGAAAAATGCCCTTCTCTGAGCGTGCTGGCTGCCTAGGTTTTGGAAAAAGAGGGTGCTAATTTACTATATTCATACTCTATTTCAATCTTACCACACTCTCCAAACACTGCCATTGTCATCCTTCTTGAATTTTTTTTCACCCCTGCCTCTTTTGATTGCCTCAATATCTGCAGAATGCTTAAGGGGCACTGGAAATGCAAAGAGGCCTAAGACTCACCCTGATATGGACTCTTAAAGACAAAGAACTAATCCTCCCCACCTGCAGGCCTGGAGTGGAACTGAAGGGAGGCTAGAGGAGTTGAAGAGTCTTACACTGTGCTCTTCAAACTTCTAAACTGTTTGACACTTACTAGAAGAATATAGTCTTAGAATTTCTATATAGTAATAACAAATATATCAAAATAATAAAAAGCCAAAAGAAAAAACC
The DNA here is from genome assembly GCF_037043125.1 of Eumetopias jubatus. Classification (NCBI taxonomy): domain Eukaryota; kingdom Metazoa; phylum Chordata; class Mammalia; order Carnivora; family Otariidae; genus Eumetopias; species Eumetopias jubatus. The sequence goes on from NW_028274818.1 coordinate 93,198,853, forward strand.
TAACTATAATCAAAGATAACTGTTAAACTACTAACTGGAAGGCCTCAAAGAGATTCTATTTAGGGGGGCCTTGAAATGGTAGGGAAGGTCTCACCTTCAAAAATGAAGAAAAGGGGGCGCCTGGGTGGCTCAGTTGGTTAAGCGACTGCCTTCGGCTCAGGTCATGATCCTGGAGTCCCGGGATCGAGTCCCACATCGGGCTCCCTGCTCGGCAGGGAGTCTGCTTCTCCCTCTGACCCTCTTCCCTCTTGTGCTCTCTAACTCTCATTCTATCTCTCTCAAATAAATAAATAAAATCTTTAAAAAAAAAAAAATGAAGAAAAGGACAGTAGATCAGAGGGAACAGCACTGAGCAAAGAGAGGTATGAAGTGTACTCAGTGTTCTGAGAATGACAGGTGGTTTGTTGTGGCTACAGAACAGGTATAATTTGGGAAGTCTTTAAAAGACATTCCAAATAAATCACTTAAGCATTTAATACATCATCTTCAATCTGTAGTGAGAGGACTAAAAGTAAAATTGTGAAAATCCAGGGCCCAAGTGCTTCCCATCACTCTCTGGTCTCATTGGTCTCTGGGGGTGCCTGGGTGGCTCAGTCGGTTAAGCATCTTGATTTCAGCTCAGGTCATGATCTCAGGGTCATGAGATAAAGCCCCTTGTCACGCTGGGCGGAACCTGCTTAGGATTCTCTCTCTCCCTCTCCCCCTGCCCCTCCTCCCTACCCTCCCTACCTCCCTCTCATTCAATTCTCTCCCCAAAAAACAACAAAACAAAACAAACAAATAAACTTGGTCCCTGCAATGGGGACCCTCAGTTCTGAATGATTTGGAGTCAAAGGGCATGCTCCCATCTGAGCTCTGTGAAGAGGACTCTGGCAGGAATACTGAAGATGAACTGCTAGGGGGAGAACCTGGAAGCTGTCAAGACACTAAGAGTGAAAGCAAGAGACATGGCTTGACCAAAGTGGAGGGAATGGAAGGAAAGGCTGGGGTCAAAACACAAATCAGCAGAGCATCTACAGGTCTACAGGTGGGGGACTGAAAGCAAAGAGAAAGTTAAAGATGACTCAGGTTTGCCACTTGAGTGTCCAGTGAAAAAAGTCATGAACAGAACCAGGGCACAGGGAAGCAGGCGCTAGCCTGAGGGAAAGATGATGGATTTGGTTTAATCTGATGTCTACAGGACAGCCAGGTGAATACCAAGGGCAGGAGAGTAAGGCCGAGTTCTCACTGGCACACAGGCCCTAACTGAGGCCATGGGAAAGACTAAGGGAGACTGACCCAAGGCAGTAATATCATAGGAGCCAAGAAAAAGTGTTTCAGAAGAGAAAAAGTCCAATGGTTGCCAGGGGCCAAAAGGAAAAGTCAGATGGCATAAGGACTGAAAAGAAGCCCTTTATATTGGCTTCAGCACACAGAAGTTGTAGCTGATCTTGAAAAATGGTGAAGACAGGTCAGTCTGCAATGGTCTATAGAAAGCGCAGGCGGAGCAGCAGCTACAAGCTCAGGAGCTCCCCCACTTCACCCCAGCCTGTACTGTCACATCTTCCTCGATTTGGACACATATGTCAACAATCCACTTTCATAAAATCGTCAAGATCCTTGCCCTGCCCAATGCCAATCACCTGCATCTCAACACCACAGCAACTGCCCATCTCCTTACAGAGCGAAGTCTCCTGTCATCTTCCTGTCAGGTTCTTTACCTGTCATCTCCATTACTACCAAATCCAAATCACCAATTAAGTAAAACACCCACTATTCCCAGTCACCACGTTAGAGGCTTCCAAAATCAGCTTGAGCTTTTCCCTTTTCTTCATCCCTTGAAGGGATGACTCCAGAATCAGTTTTTTAAGCAGTGAAAACTCTCTTGCTCAAGTCCTCCTCACCCTAATTCCACACCCAAGAACCGACCTTTGTCACATCCAGACATGTAAGGTGTCACGGGTTTCCCACCAATCTAACCTCTGCACGGCAGATGGATTCATTTTCCTTTAAGGAAAAACCAGCCGACAAAACCACACTCCCTAGAGTAGTATTGAAAGCCCTCCATAATCTAGCCATAAATTACCTTTATGGCTTTCTCTCCAACTACTACTTGACAAAAACCACCACAGCCAAACCAGTCTATCCAACGATCTGAACATTACACGGTTACACCCTTCTCTTCCGAAATATGCTCTCTCTGCAAGTTCTCTTTGTCACAGGGAACCTCGCTTACTCCCACGCTCTAAAGGTCCCTTGAACAGCCAAGACCTCCACAGCACTCCGACCACAATGTAACTGTCTCCTATGCCAGAAATTGTTCCAGACTCTTGGGACACATCAATGAACAAAGTGAAGATCCCTAGCTTTATGGAGTCAATATTTTAGCAGGAGGAGGCAACAAAAAATAGACTTCATAAATAACGTTATGTATATAAAATGTTTAAAAATGGTAAAAGCTACATAGGGCACCTGGCTGGCTCAGTCGGTAGAGCACACGATTCTTGACCTCAGGGTCGCAAGTTCAAGCCACACGTTGAACATCCAGCTTACATTAAATAAATAAATAAATAAATAAGAAGGCAAATGCTACAAAAAGAAGTAAAGCAGGATGTGAAGGAGTGGGAGTGGAAGCTCTGGAGAGGACTTGAGAACTAACCATCACTGTAGCACCTGCAGACGGCTGGCCCTTGACTGTGAGCTAGAGAATGGAAGGCGAGCAATCAGAGAGCCCTCTCCCCTGAAGTTCTACTGCAAAGGGGAACAAAGAAATGGGGCAGCAGCTGACCTGGGTTGCAGAAGTAAAGACATAACGTGTTTGTGTCCTGCAAGTACCTAGAGCCCTAAAAAGTCCTAAGCACTCAGCAAATTTAATTCCCTCACTTTCCCTTGACACCTATGATTTTGTTATCTTTACTGATACATATCTGATCTATGTAACTATCTGCAAACAACTTTTCCTAACCCTTCAAGACTCAAATATGCCTCCTGGGAAAGCTTCCCTGGCCGCTCTCCTCAGTGAGTCTCCCTCAGATAGGCTACCTTTGTACCAATGCATTCTTCCACTATCACCCTCATCACAGGCTCTTGTAATTGCCGAATATAGTCCCATCTGCCTCATGAAACTGACTCCTAGAGGGCAGGTACTACTAACCCTCTTGGGGTGAAAGTGTAACAGTTATGAGCTCTGACTGTGCTCTGACTCTTGAGCCAGACTGCCCAAGTTTGAATCCCAATTCCATCACTCAGTTGTAGTGTAGAAGGGCCCTGGATGTTCTCATCCATAAAATGAGAAATAAAAATAGCCTCTACTTCCTGGCACCGTCTGGAAAAGTAAATGAGTTAATATATGTAAAATACATGGCATATTCTAAACCCTATAAATATTAACTATTGTACTATTATATTGTATCCACAGTACCTAAGATTATAAGCTTGACATAGGAAATTAATAAATTATTTCACAAATGAATAAAATGAGGCACTAAAAAGCTCTCGCTTACTGTAGAGAATTACTTCTCTATACATTACAGACTGTGTTTTTGTTTACTTTACCAGTAAAGTAATTCCACCATTTGAACCATGTCATGTCCAATTTTCTCAAAAGCTGTTAAAGTCATTTCTTGATTATCGAGCCTGCCTCCCAGCCTAGCTCTAATTATGTGACTGCCTACGGAACCTCTGAGAACTGCAGAACCTTTCCCTGGCATCCCCCTGCACCACCATGGCTTCTTCATACCTCCCATGGCAGGGGGCGCCATGTAACACCATTGATGAACAAGTGGATGACACACCATCTGAGAGGCCAAATCTAAGGTCTGATTTTGCCTCCATTATAGGGACCACTCACCACTCATTACGGGAATGTCACGGAAGGTCACATTCAACCATAAGTCTTTGTAACCAAAGCAATTTTCTAAGCAACTAGAAAAACACTAATTTAAGCAAGAACTCAGTTTTGCACACAATTTCCATAATAACCAACAGCTCATTCAATATTAAGTAACAACTTTTCGGAGAAGTAGTGGGAACCTCTAAGATATTACATCACTTAAGAACTCATGGGAATTCAAAAAAAAAAAAAGAACTCATGGGAATTCAACAAAACCCAATGATTTAATCAAATGTACTTACAGTATAGCTGTTATAGTAATTTTGTACTACAACTACAAATCCTTTTTTTTTTTTTAAGATTTTTACTTATTTAGTTGAGAGAGGAAGAACAAGTGGGGGGAGGAGCAGAGGGAGAGGGACAAGCAAACTGGGAGGCAGACACAGGGCTCAATCCCAGGACCCCGAGATCATGACCCTAACCTAAGTCAGACACTTAACTGAGCGAGCCACCCAGGTGCCCCTACAAATCTCTTTAACTGGTTCTAAATTTGTAGGTCAAGATCACTCCTAGAGGAACAGTTTAAAGGAAATGTCCATACTCTCTAGCCCCCATCACTATCGACCTCAGAACCAAACAGAATATATGTGGATGACAGTCCAATCATCTTCAATGATCTTCCACGTTGAGATCTGCACATGTGCAGATGCACAGTCCCCAACTTACAATGGTTCGACTTTAGGAGGCTGCAAAAGCAATTCACATTCAGTGGAAACCATCCTTCGAATTCTGACTTTGGATCTATTCCCAGGCTAGTGACACGCAGTACAAAATTTTCTTATGATGCTGGGCAGTGGCAGCCAGCTGCGACTCGCAGTCAGCACATGATCACCAGGATCAACAACCAATACACCTACAACTATTCTGTTCTTCACCTTCAGTACAATATCCAATAAATGACATGACATATTCAACACTCTATTATAAAACAGGCTTTGTGTTAGATGGTTTTGCCCAACAAGCCACCCCTTGTGTGCTTATGTGTTCTAAACACATTTAAGGTAGACTAGGCTAAGCTATGATGTTCCGTAGGTTAGGTGTAGTAAATGCATTTTCGACTTACAATATTTTCAACTTACAAGGGGTTTATCGGGACATAACCCCACTGTAAATTGAGGAAGATCTGTCCTGCCAAAAAGTGCAGGCTTTGGAGTAGAGCACCTTGGTCCAAATGCCGGCTCCACCCAGGTATCCTACAGCATGTCTGTCATCTCCCCCTCTGGGAAAACTGGCCATAATGTAACCTAGCAGGGTTGGTCTGGTTAACCAGACCAGACCGAAGGACTACAAGAAAAATGAACAAATGAGAAATAGCTTACAGCAGATATATAATAAATGGTGTTTTTAGCATATTATACTATTTTCATCTCATTAGGATTGAAGTTTTACAAAGACATTAAAAAGGCTCAAACAGGGGCGCCTGGGTGGCTCAGTCAGTTAAGCATCTGCCTTCAGCTCAAGTCATGATCTCGGGGTCCTAGGATCAAGCCCTACATTGGGCTCCCTGCTCAGCGGGGAGTCAGCTTCTCCCTCTCCCTCTGCCCCTCCCCCGCCACGCTCTCAATCAAATAAATAAAATCTCTCTAAAAAATAAAAAAGGTTCAAACATGTGTCAACTAATACTCCTAAAAGTAAGAAATAGAGAGGAAAAAAAATTTCCTGGAAGAAAGAAAGAGATGTGATCCCAGGGAAAAGCTCCTCCTCCTGTAAGACACACACCAGGAAACGGTTTCCTTGCATTCTGGGGACAAGGCCTGCCCCACCCACACCTCTGACTCTGGGACACCTACAGGATATGAACCCCCAGTGTCAGTGATGAAGAAAGGATGTGAATAGAAGTTCCTAATCTGGTCACAGCCACCGTGGCCACCCCTTGTGTGCTGAACTATGTGAGGTCTAGCTTACAAAAACCTTGACTCAAAACTTACCCCTAGAAAAAAATGTACATCGTAATCATGAAGTCAACTACTTTACAATAATCGCTCAAAAGTGGCCATTTTCATAATGCTCTGATTGCCAATTAAAATGAAATCTGAATGCAAGGGTGCTTGGCTAGCTTAGTCAAAAACCAATAAAACTCTGCCCAGGGGTCCTAAAGCAACATTCCTTGCAAGCTCCCTGAGGGGAGGAGCTTGTTTGCTTATTCATCTGACTTTCCCTAGAGCCTGGTGTCCAGTGGCAACTTAAAATTCACTGAAAGATTTGTACACCCCTACTCACGACATTACTCACAATAGCCAAAAGGTGGAAGTAACCCAGGTGTCCATCAACAGATGAATGGATAAACAAAATGTGGTATGTACTCACAACAGATTATTCAGTGTTTAAAATGAAGGAAATTCTGACATATGCTACAACATGGGTGAACCTCCGGGACATTATGCTGAGTGAAATAAGCCAGTCAAAAAAGACCCAATACTGTATGATTCCACTTCTATGAGATACCTAGAGTAGTCCAATTCACAGAGACTGAAAATAGAGTGTGGTCACCAGGGGATGAGGGAGAAGGGAATGAAGTTATTGCTCAATGGGTAGTTTCAGTTTTACAAGATGAAAAAAGTTCTGGGGATGTGGGGATGTACATTCACCACAATGTGAATGTACAATGTGACCCTTAACAACATAGCTTTGAACTACACAGGCCCACTTAAACACAGATTTTTTTTTCAATAAAAACAGCACAGCACTGTAAATTATTTTCTCTTCCTTATGATCTTCCTAATGACATTTTTTTCTCCAGCTTACTTTGTTAAGAATACAATACATAGGGGTGTCTGGGTGGCTCAATAGGTTAAGTGTCTGCCTTCAGCACAGGTCATGGTCCCAGGGTCCTGGGATGGAGCCCCACATCAGGCTCCCTGCTCAGCAGGAAGCCTGCTTCTCCCTCTCCCACTCCCCCTGCTTGTGTTCCTGCTCTTGCTGTCTCTCTCTCTCTTGCTGTCAAATAAATAATCTTTAAAAAAAAAAAAAACTTTAAAAAAAGAATACAGTACATAATACATATAACATACAAAATAAATATTAATCGACAGTTAACGTTATCAGTAAGGCTTCTGGTCAACAGTAGACTAATAGTAAAGTTCTGGGGGAGTCAAAAGTTATACGTGATTTTCCACATCAATGGGGGGCAGCGCCCATGACCCCCATGTTGTTCAAGGGTCAGCTGTACTTAATGCTACTAAACTGTAACACTTAAAAATGGTTAAAATGGTACATTTTATGTTCTGTGTATTTTACAACTTAAAAGGAAAAACCAGAAAATTAACTGAAAGAATAAATGAAGAAAAGGAATACTGAGTACTATCACTCACTAAATGTTCTCATACCTTTGGATTATTCATTAAGGAATTCCTAACACATTTTATAGATGAGAAAATTGGGACTCACAGAGCTTAACCCATCTGCCACTATACTACATACAGTATCTACTATATAGTGCTGCTCAGCATTAATGGTGCATTTTACCGCACTGGTTCTAAGCCCCATGAAGACCCAGAACCTGACACAACACCCACAGGCCCCTTGAAAGTTTTAAAAAATCCCAGTGGCCTGAACATCTATATCACAGATGTCACTATGTCCCTTTCTCTACTAAATCCCTAACAGGGGTAGAATGGACAGCCTTAACACTTCCTTCACTGGAGGTGCTCAAACACAGGCTGAGCAATCAACCGCTCCCCCATGGGTTTACTATGTACCAGGAGTTGGGGAAGATAAAGGTTCAGAAAATTTCATCTTTGAGGGAACTGAATCTACTGCTGTGGAGAGATAAGGTTCAAGAAACAATTATAACAAGACAAAGGCTTAATAAACAGATGTGATACACAAATGTAAGGGAGTGCTGAGAGTGTCTTTGGGTCTGAAAAACGTGGAAAGTATCTTCAGAAGAAGTGGCTTCTGAGCTGGATCTGGAAGGATGAACAGCTTTCCAGGCACTACCAGGGAAAAGGCCAGAACATGAAGCAGAAACGGCATGCCCCGGTGTCAAAAGACACCCCTGTTCCTGACTTTGCTATTATCCGGATGAGTGACCTCTGCAAATCACAAACCTTCTGTTTCCTTCTATGTAAACCTACAGCAAGACCCCATTCAGCCCTATGTGTTAATATCTAATAGAAGCTCTGAAGTCAAACTGCTTAACTTCAGATCGTGCCACTATCACTTAAGAGTGACTGCCTTGGACTCGGGTCATGATCCCGGAGTCCCGCATCAGGCTCCCTCCTTGGTGGGGAGTCGGCTTCTCCCTCTGACCCGTCTTGTGCTCTCTCTCTCACTCTGTCTCTCAAATAAACAAAATCTTTAAAAAAAAAAAAAAAAAAGAGTGACCTTGAGCTGGGTAATTAGCTGCTCTGTGCCTCAGTCTCCCCACTTCAGGAGAGCGCTAGTGTGCTCCTTAAGTAACAAATGTCAATCACGCAGCACAAGCCCTGGCACATAGTAAACCCTCAATAAATACAGGATAGCTCCTGTCACATAAGCTACATTGTTAAGAGAGGCAAACCCCAGATTCAAGGGTAGTGCCTGCTGCGTTTCCAGGTCCCTCCCAGTCCTGAGACATCCCTGGGGGGGATGGGAGCGCCGAGCCGGGGCTGCAAAGCCTGCACGCATGTGTCACTGCTGGGCTCGGCACGCGCCTCTCCCCGCCCCGGGGAGAAGCGATGGCTCAGCAGTCCCGGGGCCCGCTCCCACCCCTCAGACCCGGCACCGGGGGGCGGGGGGGCGGGGGAGGGAAGGGGCTCGGCCCCCACTTACCATGCTGGCCGGGGGAGGGGCGGCTCAGGTGAGCTGGCTCTCGAGCTTCGGACACGTCCCGCTCGCACAGTTCAGGTCATGGTCCCGGCAGACTCGGGAAGTCCCCCGCCCATGCAAAGACAACCGCTGCCCCACCCGGGCCCCGCGGGGACCCTCTAAAAAGAGCGCGGCCCCCCGGCCCGCCTCATCGGGGACCCCCGGAACAATTCATCTGGACCCACCCGCCCCTCCCCAAGGAAACTGAAAAAGCAGGAAATGGGGCTCGGAGGCCGGTGAGGAGGGCAGCGGCTCGGGGGGCCCCCCGCCCGGGCCCGACCCCCGAGGGGAGGCTCCGGGCCCAGGCAGGGGCTCCCGGCCTCCGCGTTCAGAAGCGGCTGCGGGCCCGGCCCCGAGGCTGAAGGGGCGGAGGCTGACGGGGCCTCGGCGGAGCAGCCCGGGCAGCCGGCTCAGGGGAGAGGCCCGGGGACCCGCGCTGTCCTCGCCGCCTCAGCCCACACGGCCGCCGCCGCCGCCCCCCGGAGCATCCCTGCGCGCGTCCGCCCTGGAGCCGCCCGCTCGCGCCGCGCGGCCGCCCCCAACCAACAGCCCCAACGCGCCGGAAGTGGCGAGCGCCCGGCGCGGCCCCACGGCGCGGCCGCCGGGCTGCGGCGCTGGAACCGGACCAATCCGGAATCGAGCGGGGAGGGGGGGGGCGGGGAGGGGGGCGGGGCGGGGCCGCACCTGACGGCTCCCGCCTGGCCCCGCCCCCGCCCGGCCCCTCCTCGCGCCCACCGCCCATCCACGCGGGCCGGCGGCCATGTTGGTAAAGGGCCTGGGTCTGCCATCTTAGTAAAGGGGCGGTTTCCCTTTCGCTTCGGTAGCCCATTCATTCCGCAGATCTTTAGGGAGCGTCTTGTACGCTCCAGGCTCCCGGCCCGGAAGTCCGTGGCCTGCAGCCTCTGCCGTCGTGGAGCCTACAGTCACTCAGTTCACGCACGTTTTAGCCCTGCTATGACCCAGACGCTACGACCCGTGCAGTCAGCAAGACTGCTGTAGTCCCTGCACTCGAGGAGGCAGAGAAGCAACAAGGGCAAATGAATAAATTAACTGTAAGAAAGGAGGAGTGCTGTGAATGTTATGAACGCAACAAACTGGCAGCGGGCTGAGATAGAAAATGCAAGGGAGGGATGGAAATGTAAACCGACACCCAAAGAATAAAGTCAATAATGGAAAGCATGATCAAAGCCGAAGGAGCAGTAGGGGTGCCTGCTGGCTTAGTCGGTGGAGCATGCTGTTCTCGGGGTTCTGAGTTTGAACCCTACTTTGGGTGTAGAGATTACTTAAGAAAAAAACGTTAGAAAAAAGAAGAAAAAGCTGAAGGAACAGCAACTGCAGAGGTGCTGGGGGCGTAGGATGCGATGAGTTCCTGTTCCTATCCTCCAACCCACTTTACTTTGTGAAAGTACTGATTTTCTAAGAAATAGAAGCAGCAAAGAACCCCGATCAGCAAAGGTTGAACCCTAGGGTGTACCCACTGCATAGACAAGAGCAAATCTGTATATAACCCAGTGGCTTTCAAACCAGCGAGAACCAGAATCACTTGGAGGGCCTGCTCAACACGGATTGCCCTCCAGCCCTACTTCTCAGAAATTCTCACTTAGTAGGTCTGAGTGGGGCCTAATTTACATTTCTAACAAGTTCTCAGGTGATGTTAATGTTTGCAGGTCCTGGGACCACGCTTGGAGAGCTGCTGCTAGAACTCCTAACCACAGAGAGCAACAGCTTTCATTTATTCCTTCATCAAATATTTACTGTCACCTGCTAAGTGACATCCATGGTTCTGAGGATTCAGAACCGAGAAAACAGATACACATGTGCCCTTATGAAATAGACAAATTATTTTAAAAGTATTATACAATAGGATAAGTCATCAGTTACAATTGTGATAAGGGTGTAAAAGAAAGATACAAACCACCATGAGAATTAATGGCCAAGGGATCTAGGTTAATCGCCAGGGTTGGAATGGGGAGGAGGTCAGGAAGTGACATTTATTTAATCTGAGGCCTGAAAGGCAGAGAGAGAGGTATAGACCATTCTAGACAGTAGAAACGGCATGTATTAGAGAATCCATATCCGAAAGTAAATGGATAAATCAGAACTGAAATCAAGTGACTTGACTTTTCTTGGCTCAGCTTAGCTGGATGAGCAAAGGCTGTAGGATAAGACAGATTTGGAGTGGAATACCAGCTCTTACCATTTGCTGAGGTATGTTAAGCACATGACTATCAAAGTCTTGGCTTCCTCACTGTGTAATTGGATGAAATAACAGAAACTCAACTCAGACTCAGAGGTATGCCTTTGACTCACATAATTCTCATAACTGGACTTCTGGAAATAGGTCAGGTTTGGGGCATTTGACTGGTTCAGTCCATAGAGCGTGCATGCTCGTGAGTTCGAGCCCTGCATTGGGCAGAGAGCTCAAGAAAGAAAGAAAAAGAGAGAAAGAGAAAGAAAGAGAGAGAGAGAAAGAAAGGAAGGAAGGAAGGAAGGAAGGAAGAAAGAAAGAAAGAAAGAAAGAAAGAAAGAAAGAAAGAAAGAAAGAAAGAAAGAAAGAAAGAGAAAGAAAGAAAGAAAGAAAGAAAGAAAGAAAGAAAGAAAGAAAGAAAGAAAGAAAGAAAGAAAGAAAGAAAAAGGAAAAGAAGAGGTCAATTTCATGCTGGGAGTAATGGAAGCCCTGGGTCCATTCCTCTAAGATTTTCTTGGCTCTGCTCTCCTCAGTGGATCAGCCTTGTCCTCAAGATGGCTTCCAGGAACAGCCAGTACCACAAACATCCAAATTCACATCCAGCAAGAGAGAGCACCTTATCTCACATCCTTTCTCATGGCAATAAACTTTATCCTACTGGTCCTAATTGGCCCAGGCCTGTCCATCCCTGAGCTAGCCACTGCAGAGGAGGATGGAATTGCTATGATTGGCTTTGAGAATCCTCCCCTGGAGTTGATTTCAACTCCTCAGAATAAAGTGGATGTGTTGAAGTCCCCACATGTTCAGCATACCTCCATCACCAAGCTGGAGTTAATATCAAATTGAATGTACACAGAACAACTGGCACATAAGGCATGCAATAAATCACAGCTATTATTAATTTTTGTCCAGGGATTTTGTCCAAGTCAACTAAATAACACTTTGTTATTAATATTAATCTCAAGCCTGGTTACTCAAAAAAAAAAAAAAAAAGATTTAAGACTGCGATTACTTTTTGTTGGCACTGCAGAGATGACCCCCATCCATCTCCTCCTGCCCATTCCTATTGCTCCCGCCTTGGTCCCATTCATTCAGTTATTCATTCAACAAACATTCAGTGAGTATCAACTTTATACCAAGTCTTTTCCTAAAGACTGAAAATTCCAAAATGAATAAGATTCAGACAAATCGTTCACTGCCTCATAGCAGAAACAGCCACCCTAACAATTCCAGCACAAGGAGGCGCTATAATAGAGGTGTGTACAAACCTAAGTGCACAAGGAAGAGGGGAAGGAGCAACTAGCTATGAAGGGAGGAGTGGTTGGAAGGTTGAACAAAGATGGTAACATTTTCATTGGGTCTTGCTGGATGAACAGAGGTTCGCTTGACTGCTGCAAAGGCCCCACTCCCCTTTCCACTCCAAGCTCTCCTACGGCATCAAGACTCTTTCCATTGCAAGTGATGAGTTTGCAACTCTGGAATTGGAACTCTGTAAGAGGGGAAAAGGGATTTTATTGTCTTATGTAAGAGAATCATCCAAAGGTTTACATAGATTTCAGACATGGCTGCACGCAGTCTGAAATGTCATCACAGAACTCAGTTTCTCTCCATTTCTTGGTTCTGATTCCTTGACCAGGGGTCCTTTATCCACACTGTTGCCCCTGGCATATCCCAAATGGAAGTCTGGCAGAGAAGAAAGCTACAGGTGTTCCAGAGAAATAATCCCCTTGGCTTTGATTGGATCAGTCCTGAGCCAATCACTGTGACCAGGGGAATGTGATGCTCTGACTGTCTGGACCTCAGTCACATGCTCCACCCCAATTTCCAGAATAGCTCTTTCTGTGGCTAAAATCTCTCAGAGCCCCACCACAGCTCTGTGAGGCCATGAGAGCCTGAGGAATTCTCTCATTTTCCGTGTGAGGAAGCTCGTTGGTTTCTCAAGAGGCATAGGCGTACTACTCAATATGTTTTTAATGAAAAAAGAAAGAAGGGATGAACATCTGGCACCCTCTGTAGGTGATAGGAACATTCTCTGTTTAACATGGCATTCAAGGCCTTTGAAGGTCTTTGAACCTCAAGCCATACTCTCTGGTTGAGTTTTTACTTTTCTTATGCAGCTGGATGGCCTTGAGCAGGTCAGCTAAACTCTCTGTACCTCAGTTTCCTCATCCATAAAATGAGAACAGTACTAGTACCCATTTGGTCCATTACGTACCTCTATCAGTTGGGTTCTATCAGGAAATTCTAGTTAGAATTTGAAGAATTAACAAGGGAGCTATTTTTAAAGGATTGTAAGGAAACCCTACAAAAGATCATACAGTATCCCCAATCTAGTAACAGCAGGACTATGAGGACCCCTAGGCCTGAAGGGGCAAGAGGAGGCACCGCCAAAACCTCTCTAGGGAAAATGGTGCAAGAACACCAGCTGAGGGGGTGTTCCTGCACGGAGGAAGCCAGTGGAACAAATACCCTGAATTCACTCTCTTCCCTCTCTCTATCTCGTGCTGGGGCTCCCCGTTGGACTGATCCATCCAGAAGCCAGAGAGCAAGGGAGCATGGTGATGTAGTTGTTGGGGCCAGTGTCCTGGACACTGAGAAGGGGGAATGGGACTCGAGAGGTGCACATGGAAGAGATCCAACAGAGCATTACCATTACTGTGGCAAAGCACGCGAAGCACTTAGAACTATGGTTGGCACATCAAAAAGATGTTCAATAAGGTTTAGTTATTAATTATTGATTATTGTTTCCCTCCAAGTCGCAGCCCACCTTACCTCTTGCTTTCCCTCCGCAAGCCCACCAAGCTAGACTTCTCATGGCTCCTAGGCTCTTCCATCATTTGGAATGTCCTTTTCCTCATCTCTTCCCATACATTCCAACTCATCCCAAAGACCTGATGCAAATGCCTCCTCCTAAGGGACCTCCTCGTGTAAATAAATAGCTATTTACAAACATCCACTAATATGATTAAGGGAGAAATCTTGTCTGAAGTCTTACCTAGTTGTGACATCCACCAGAAATATCCAATAGGAATTATCCATGGGCAGGGCATGATGGGAGAGAGACATCTAATGTTCAGCGGTATCTGCCTCGGCTCTCTTCCAAGTACAAGGGAAGTTTATAGTGACGGTGTCACTTCTGGGCCAGAGCATTTCCTTGCCTGTCCAAGTCCCTCTGATTCTGCTTTCCCCTGCCATAGTGACCCCTGAGGCATCATGTTGAGATTGGGGCACCATGAGCTGGAGTGACTACATGGGGCTGAACCCTGCCTTCAACCATACCAGGCCAGCAAAATGAGCAAGAAACAAACTTTGTGTTTTGAGGGATTGGGATTTAGGGGTGGTTGATTACTGCAGCACAACCTGGCCTATCCTGACTAGTACACAGACTATGTGTGGTAGGTGGTCTACAAAGAAGGGCCCCCACTGAACCATGCCAGAATTCCCATCTTTGTAAGTCCCCTGACCTTGACTCTGGGTTGGCCCTGTGAATTCACTTCTGACCAATAAAATGGAACGAAATGGAACATGATTTTCAAAGTTAGGTGTTAAAAAGCTGGACAGTTTTTGCTTGAATTTCTTAGGATATTTTCTTTGGGACAAGCCAGCTAGCATGGGAGAAATCTGATTACCTGAGGACACCAAACTGTGAGAAAGTTCTAACCAGACATATGGAAAGACCATGTGAAAAGAGAGAGTATTGCCTGACCAGCTCCATCCATCACAGTTAGCTCAGCTAAGGCACAGCCACGTGAGTGAAGAGGCCATCTTGGATTGTTGAGCCCAGTCATGACTTAGAAAGATCCAGCCTCTGGCACCTCTCTGACTGCAACTGCATGGGAGACTCCAAATGAGAACCACCCAGCTAGGCCCCATCAATGGTGCAGAACTACAAGGGATAATAATGAGTTGTTATTTTAAGTCATTATGTTTGGGGATATAACAATATATAACCAGAATACTATAGTAAGGGTCTGACCTTTAAGGAGACTCATAAGGAGCCATCACAGCTCCTTTCTAGGAGGACTATGAAAAATCAGTTGCCTATAACTCCAATCAGCCGCTGGGCAACCCCCTACCTTAAGACCTGGCCCATCTCTGTTGACTGGGTCCTTAAAAGACAGGAAGTACCTCAGGCTCACATTATGCAAGGTCACCCCTCCTCCAACCCCAAAACACACCCAGGTCTCTCAGCTTCAGTGAGTCCAGGACGACCTTCAGATTAGAGACCCTCCAGCTTGAGGCCAACTCATCACCTTCACTGTGAGCTAGTTGCTGAAATGGATTTCTGTTGTCATGGCAAACTTTTGAAGAAATGACAAAGTGCTAAAGCAGGGCATATGTGTATAACTAATAGGAAAAAGTCTGTGAAATTGAAATACCTCAATTCTGAACAATGTGTGTAATAGTTATTTTTATCTAAATTATTTCCCGAACAAGATCTAAATTTAGGAAATCCAGTGTGTTATGGAACAATAATTACTTTTTTAATGGCACACAAAAATGGGGGGATAATAAAAGATCACAAATGGATCCAAAAATATGGTGCTGACAAAAAAGAAGATGAGCCTTGGTCTGTGGACCAATGAATACAAATTGAATACAAAATACCTCTATTTTATATGCAGATTAGAACTAATAAAAAATAAATGTAAAATGCAGAAAATTAAAAGGCCAGCTTATTACGAAGCAGATGACAAGTGAGGAAATAAACCAAGGCTGTAATGAAGGAAGATATAAAAAGTCTCATTATGAGATGATTATAGATATCATCAAAGTCTTCAATACAGGTGCAACCCAGGTGTCAGGTGTTCTTTTGTCCTCTGGTTCCTGTGTGCTTTGGTTTTGTCCAGTTTCAACCCAGATACAAAATTTTGAACATCTTTAAGTTTCCCATAACAATCCACTCACACCAAAGCAGTGTTTCCAGTGGGGGTGCAATTGGCCTTGTGCAAGAGACATCTCATCAGGTGACATGATCCTGGTCACCAAGTCAGTAATGACCATGCCCCCAACCCCCAGCAGTCATTATGGCAAGTAAAACCAAGCCCACGTGTTTCCAGTGCTCCAAAGGCGGTATCACCCTCAACAGGGAAACCCTGCACCAAAGCAATGGGGACTGATCTTTACTGAAGTTTTCATAAGGATGCAGAAGAAAGGACTTACATCACACATTCTGTAGCGAACAATCTAAAGCCTTCATTCCCATTTTCTCAGATTTTCTGCAATCCTTCATCAGCCAGACTGCTAATAGATTATTTTTGCCTTAGCCCCTCACCCCTCATAATGCCTGGCTGTCTACTTTATCTTTCTTCCCTCCAGAATTTCATTCCAAATCTCAAGTTTCTCTCCTCACTATTATGCAGAGAGGCACCTCAACATTGCCCGTGATGCTACCCCATATTTGTATATTCCAACTCATCATGGGCAGTGCAAAGGGCCCTCACATTAATAGAACCCACCATCAGTAGAAGGTGGTTGACCCATGATTGCTGGTTATTTGACCACACCCAAGTTTTGTGTCACCTGTGTTTGCTCTGGAGCATTCAAATAAACAAAGTTGTCTCCATCGTGTGAAACAAGAAGGGTATAGATGATGCAGGGGATATCTGTTTTTTGGGGTTTTTTTTCATGTCCCTTCTGATAACTCCAGTTTTGCTACCAAGGACCATCTTTACTTTATGCTCAGTGTTTGAAGTTTGGGTGGGGCTGACCCCACTCCTCAGTGTCAGGAGTAAGACTGTGACCCAAGAAAATGTGATTTCTGTTCATTTATTAACAAAACCAATGCTGTAAAAAATAATCTTATGCATACACATAAATGTGCAGGTGTTCTATAGGAGGAATTCACAAAAGTAGAATTACTAGGTCAAAGGGTAAATGCCTTTGTGATTTGATGGATTTTCCTGAGTCATCCTCTATAAGAGTTGTCCACTCTTACCAGCTACACGGACAGTATCTATTTCCACACAGACCGGCCAATAGGATATACTGTCAACCTTCTGGATTTTTGCCCATCTGAGAGGTGACATCACAACTTTTTCTTTTCTTTTTTTTTTTTTTTTTGAAGATTTTATTTACTTGAGAGAGGGACGAGCATACTCCTCGCTGAATGGGGATCCCAAAGCAGGGCTTGATCCCAGGACCCAGAGATTATGACCTGAGCCACCCAGGTGCCCCAACATCACATTTTTGTGTGTGTGTGTGAACTGTCCATTTTTGTACTTTGCCCCTCTTTGCTCTTGAGTTCTTGGGTTCTTTGGCCACATTTCTAGGAATTCTTTATGCAATAGGGAGATTAACCCTTTGTGATATTGACTTGCAAATATTTTTCCCAGATTTTTGTCTTTGGACTTTGCTTATGGTTTTGCTTTTCAGTGAAGAAGTTTTGATTTTTTTTATAGTTGAATTAATTGATCTTTAATGGCTTCTGAATTTTGAGTCATACTTAATAAGGATGATTCTATGCCAATGTTTAAAGGAATTTACCCACACTCTCTTCCAGTACTTTTATACCTTTAATAGAAAACACAGGTTAATCTTTGATCTACATAGAATTTATTTTGGTGTATGACATGAGGTCAGAATCCAAGCTCTTGTTTGAGACAGGAGAAGCCAAACCCAAACCAGGTACAGAGTAAGGTGATTTAGTTCCCAGAAAGACGCCAGACCAGTTGCCAGAACCTGATGCATGAAACAAAACAGGTACCCAGAACTGGCCAGGACAGCTGGAGCAGCACCACATTCCAGTAAGGTGACAGCAAGAAGACAGCAAACCCAGGGTCCCCGTCAGCATGAGGACCCAAGGAGACCAGGAGAAGGACCTGAGTAGCTGCTTCTGGGCTCCAGACAAAGCCTGGAAAAAAAATAAATAAATTCAATGTTCTTTTGTATCATTCAATAGCATTTTAAGGTTTCCTTCATACAGATTTTTTTTTTAAGTAACCTCTACGCTCAATGTGGGGCTCGAACTCACAACTCCAAGATCAAGGGTTGCGTGCTCTTCCGACTGAGCCGGCCAGGTGTCCCTCCTTCATATAGGTTTTATGCATTTCTTATTAAGTCGATTTTTAGGTCCTTTACCTTTTGTGTTGCTGTTCTGGATGGGAGTCACCACTTCCATTATTTTCTAAGTGGTTGTTTTTAGTAAAAATAAGGAGGCTATTGATTTCCTTCATTAAATTTTGGACCCAGCCAACTGAGTATTTTTATTGTTTTGTTTTGCTTTATTTTTCCCAACAGATTCACTTAGGTTTGCCAGGTACAAAACTGTATCATCTGAGGGGGGCCTGTCTGGCTCAGTTGGTAGAGCATGCAACTCTTGATCTTGGGGTCGTGAGTTTGAGCCCCACGTTGGGCATAGAGATTACTTAAAAAAAATCTGTATGAAGGAAACCTCCCTTTTTCCACTTCATAGAGATGACTGAAAATCGAGAAGGGTGTTTCCGCTGATTCCAAGTCCTGCATGTTCAGGGAGGAGGAAGAAAAGAGAAATTCACATCTCCGGTGGTGCCTCCTCACCTTTACATATGTTCACTCCTTTTCCACCCCCTCTCCCTTTACATAGTAGATTTCTTTTTTTTTTTTAAGATTTTATTTATTTTTTTAGAGAGCATGAGCAAGAAAGAGAGAGCACAAGCAGGGGAAGCTACAGAGGGAGAGGGAGAAACAGGCTCCCTGCTGAGCAGGGAGTCCAATGCAGGGCTCAATCCCAGGACACCAAGATCATGACTCGAGCTGAAGGCAGAAGCTTAACTGGCTGAGCCACCCAGGTGCCCCTACATAGTAGACTTCTATCAGACTTCCAGCCCAAGATCAAATATCACTTCCTCTGGGAAGTTCTCCTTAACCTCTCTACCCAAATCTGGGTGGCCTGTAGTTGTCCCTCATGGAGGTCACCCCAGTCATTGCGCTGCACTGTGGGAGGACGTGATGAGTCTGTACCTCCCTGTGGCTGTGGCTCTAAGAGGGAAGGGAATGTGTTCATTTCAGGGAGTGCTTGTTTTCAGCTTGCCCAACATCCATCACTCCCTCAATGCCCTTCTGAGGTTTTTCTCCTCTCATTAAATACAGTGAGTAGGGGCTGAAATCAAAAGTTTTCTCCCCTCCAGCCAAGGTGAGGAACATTCGGCCAAAAGTAGGCCAGATGGACCTCCCTCCCAGGAATTTGAATATTGGGACAAAGATAGAAATGTTTGGACTGCTGTTCCAGATGTGTGCCCACTCTATGTGACAAGTCCTCCTTCCTAGCCTCTAGAGCTGCCCACTTCTAAGGCTCCTGTTGACCCCATGAACAGCCCATTTCCTACCAAGAAATTCACTTTTGCTTAAGTTGGCCACAGTTGTCAGGGTACACTATGCTGCAGTAACAACCTAAAATCTCAGTAGCTTAACACAGTCGAAGTTTATTTCTTGTTCATGTCACAGTCACGGAGGGTTGGCAAGTCATTCAGGGTCACAGGCCCTTTCCATGTTGGGTCTCAACACTCCCTTCAGGTCTCTAGAGTTATCAGATCTTCTGCATTTGCTGGCAAACAGGAAGAGAATGTGGAGGATTGCCCCAGAAGTGCTTTAGGGGGAGAAAGGTCGTATATCACTTTCTCCCCAAATTCCATTGACCAGAACGTAGTCACATGGCCCCACCCAACTGCAAGGGAAGGTAAGAAATGAGGTCCACCTGTCAGAATGAGAATAGAAACAGGGTTTATACTGCTCACCACCAACCAAAGTATAACTTGAGTGTTACACTTGCCATTGTACTTTCAGCCCCAACCCCATGCCTACACAGAGTGCCCACTCAGTAAATATTTACTGAATGAACAAATGAATGACACATGATATTGTGTAGTCTTCATAATCACCTTCGTAAGGCTCAGAATAGCTAAGTGACTTGCTGATGGTCACCCAGCTAGTAAGTGGCCAAGCCAGGATTCAGGGCCAGTGTTCCATTGTCCCATGCTGCCACCCAAAATTTCCATCTGTGTGCTGAGCCCTGAGCTGTGTGGGAAAATGAAATCGATAAGAGCCAGCCCTTGGCTTGGAGGAGTTTACATCAAAAAGAGAAAAGTTGAAGAGCAGCCAAAGTTTGCCAAGATTTAAAGACCAGCTCAGGACAAAAATGAAATGAAATGGCACACACTTCCATGCCAAATGCACTGCACAGATAAACGTGGAGAGCACAGAGATGCACTCTGGGGTGAACCCAATGGTCTGGGAAATCCTCAGAGACAAGGCAGAGCTCAAACATCAAGAGAAGCTATGTGCACACAAATTCTCCCAGGGACATCTTGGATTCAGACTCTGGTCAATCAGCATGCTGCACTGGATTCAACAGCAGGCAATTTGGGCTTTAGGTGTCAGCCTAACTGCTCACCTGCCACACTATTTGTCATGGGCTGAAATTTTCGAAACTGTTTTAGTTTGTATGAGAGAAAAGCAATTCAAATTTGCTCTAACAAGACAGGTATATATTCTGATTCATATATATTAAAAGTCCGGGTATAGGTGGCCTTCAGGCATAGTTTGATCCAGGGACTCCTACCAGGTCCTTGGAACTTGATCTCACTGTCTTTTAGTTGATCCTTTGGTCTTGGCCAAGCTCTCCCCTAGTGGTGGACCCTGGCTGTATCAGACTCTTGTCCTCTCAGGAATAAGTCTAAAGGAAAAAATGATTTTCTTCCTGAATTGTTCTGGAAAGGATCCTATGATTATTCTAGGTTAGCTTTAATTGAGCCATCACTTTTGAGCTGGGTGGAATCTAACTTGAAGTCCTGGATGGTACATATCTGTACTCTGTCACTCCTCTATTTCCAGATTTTGGTGACCTCAGGAAGGATGCAGAAGGGAGAGACTAGCAAAGGGACTTCTCCCCACATAAAGGGAGACCTCAGCCTGGCACCTCCTCTTGGAGCAGTCAGGAACCTGCCCAGCATATCATGACACATGCCGTAGAAACCTTTAGTAGACAGGTCTGGATTTTCTTCATTCAGTGAATGGAAGCCTCTGCTGGACAAAAGGGAGCCAAAAAGATGTGGTAGGTCCCAAGGTTGACAATAGTTGGTGAGCTATCCCCATCCTCCAGCTGCTTGAAGGAGCAAGATGTTCTTCTGTTGAGTACCCCTGAGCAGCATTATCCACATGACTCCCTTTGACAAATAGAGCCTGGCATGGGAACCACTGGGGACAGAACTGGTGGCTGGGCTTGGGCTGAGCAAGCTGGAGCGTCATTAGGAACTGTCATGCATCCATGTGGCCCAGAATTCAAGAGGCCGCCACTGTTTAGGCAACATGTGTGACAATAAACAAAAACCCACTTGTGCTAATTTAAATACAGTGATTTATACATATACATTAGGAATATGTATATACATTAGGAATGCTTCAGCAACAAATAACAAAGACTTAAAAATGAGGACTTTTTTTGCATACTAGTAAATAAGTGACATGACGCTGTGTAGACTCAGCTGCTCAACGGTGCTATGGCATCTCTGTGATTCTCTTAGCCTTGCCCTCATGGTGGCAAGATGGCTGCTGCAGCTCCAGACATTGTGTTCACATTCTAAGTAAGAAGCAGAGGGAAAGAGAATGTGCCAGCCACACCTGCCCCCCCCTTTTCTTGGATAAAGAAAAACCTTCCTATAAACGTTGAGCAGCCTTC
Source organism: Eumetopias jubatus (assembly GCF_037043125.1). NCBI lineage: Eukaryota > Metazoa > Chordata > Mammalia > Carnivora > Otariidae > Eumetopias > Eumetopias jubatus. The sequence continues at coordinate 93,220,354 of NW_028274818.1, forward strand.
TGCTCCCATCTTATTGATCAGAACTGAGAAATACAGCTTCCTTAAGCTGCAAGAGCAGCTAGGAAAGGAGGCAGTCTAGTTTACTAGACTACAGTGACAGTAGAAGGAGTGAGAAATACCAAACAGCGTCAACCACAGGAAAGTTTATTATAAATATGGCAGTATAATATTTTGGGGACATCAATCTCTGTTCTTTTCAATTTCTTGATATTTTTTTTCTTCCCTGCCATCAAGCTAAAAGCTGTGCTTGTCACCTCAAGAGAGGAATGTGAAAAAGTGAGAAACAGAAAAAGCCATGGGTCTGGCTTTTGTGTCTCAATATTTTAAGTCCTTATCAGAGAAACATAAAAGCCAAAAATAGGGTTTGCCCCCTTTAGATCAGGAATATTTCCCTGGGGTATAGGGAAAAAGAGAAAGAGGAGACATAATGCAAAAAGAGAGAGTTTGGGAAGTCTCTGAAGGCCAGGCCCTGAACCCTACTTTTCGTGGGGGAGGCAGCAAGACTCCAAAGAAAGGTTTGAGAAGCCCAAGAGCAGATGGAAAAAATACTTCCCAGAGTACCTTGGTTCCCAGTGGGCATGAGAGCAGCAGAATGATCCCTGAGCCTTGGCAATGGACCAGGAGAGGCCAAAGTAGCTGTGCAGACAGAAACTAAGTGGGCTGTGTAAGCTGATGGTCAGGGATAGATGGCTAAGAACGGATGTCTTAGGCACACCTGCATGGACTTCAGGACCAACACTGCCCGCCATAGCTAGGCACTTCAAAGGCCACCCAGGAATTAGACACATTCCACAGCAAGGTGCAGGTGCCATCTTGGCTTGCAACAGGAATGATGGTGAATTACAAAAAACGTAGAGGAAGTTATTCGTGCACCCTTGAGTATGTGGACTGAGGTGATAGTCCATGACAGAGATGGCTGGTTGCCTCCCCCAACATCCATTCTCCCCTTGTTCCCTAGGAATAAACCCTTACTTTTAGCTGAATACATTTCCCAGACTCCCTTGCAGTAAACTGTGATTGTGTAACTATGTGGTGGCCAGAAAGATGTTAAAAAATTGCTCTGTGGGACTTACAGGAAGTTGCCCTAACAGGGAGGGACCTGAGGAGCCTGGGTGGCTCAGTCAGTTAAGCATCCGACTCTTGATTTTGGCTCAGGTCCTGTTCTCAGGGTCGTGAAATCGAACCTGAGTTGGGATACACCTGGAGCCTGCTTAAGATTCTCTCTCTCTCTCCCCCTCTGCTCTCCCAAATAAATAAATAAATAAATAAATAAATAAAGGGAGGCACCTGCTCTCTGTCCCTTCTTCCTGGTTGCTACCTGGCATAGGCAGCTCCAGCAGCCATCTTGGTCCAAGAGGTGACCTTGAAAACAAAAGGTGGGAGAGAAAGTGGAGCCCGAGTCCCTGTGATGTGGCCTGCCTGCCTCCGACATGTTTGACATGAATGAGAGACACACTATTATCAAACAAAGTGCCACAGGTTGCGTGGCTTAAAGAACAGAATCGTATTTTCTCGTGATTCTGGAGGCTAGAAACCCGAGAGTAAGGTGTCGGCAGGCCTCCAGCTTGGGCGTGTAGACTGCCATCTCCTCCCTGTCTTCGCGTGGTCCTCCCTCGGTGTGTCTCTGTGTCCCAAACTCCTCTTCTTCCAAGGACACCAGTCATATTAGGTCAGGGCCCACCCAAAAGACTTCTTTTTTACCTTCGTCACCTCTTTAAAGCCCCCATCTCCAAATACGCTCACGCTTGGGGCTGCGGGGGTTAGGACTTCTGCACACGCACTGGAGGAGGGCCACGCCGCTCAGCTCTACACACACCTGCCAGGAGACTGGTACTGGCTCAGGCCCTCCACTGACCACCGACCGTCTTCCCGCGATGCACTTGAAGGAGCTGAGGACAAGGCCTGTCCCCGCGGCCAGCCTGCCCTGGGCTTCAGAGAAGAGACGAGACTTATATCTGACGAAGGTCCATTCCAGATGCCTTTCATGGTTAGCTGGAGAACCCTCATTTTACAGATGGAGAAACGGAGGCAAATCCCTACCCTTATACCAGGACCTTGAATCCCACCTTCTCCCACCTTCTTGAAAACTTCTCTCTTCTATATTTTCAACCCCTTTCAACTGGACCCATCCCATTAACTTGTTAAAGATAATTCACCAGTTTAAAAAAAAAAACCCTAAAAACAGAAATGAAGTTACATTTGTCATCCCTCTTCCCCACCCTCCCCATGCCTGAACCCCTTGTGGAACCACATTTTACTGTTTTCCCCAGTGTTTTTTATGCAAATATAAGCAAATACAGAAATATTTTCATATTTCCCATTTTCCCCATGACTTACACAAAAGATGGCACACCAAATACACACTTCCTCCCATTGCCTTTTTTCTTTTCACTTAACGGTATATCCTAGCGATCTTTCCATTACAGTACACAGAAACTTTCTTCATTTTTTTATAGCAGCAAAATATTCCATTTATGCATGTACCATGGTTTATTTAATCTGTGCCCTATTGGGCTATTTCCAGTCTCGTGAGAAAAAAGTCAAAGCCACAATGACCAAGTACACACACACACACACACACACACATGCACACGCACACGCACGCACACACACACACACACACACACAATTTTTATCCATGCCAAGTAGCTCCATAGCATAAATTCCCAGAAGCGAGACTGCTGAGTCAAGGATAAATGCACCTGTAATTTTGATAGCGACAAATCGTCAATCACAAGAATTATTCAAATTTGCAAAACCCCTCAGAAATGTACACAAGTGCCCACTTCTCTTTCAGCTCCCTCAAGTCAGAAGAAAAATGACAAACTAGGGGAAAATATTTGTAACTCAAATCACAAATGAAGGACTCTCCTGCCTAATATGTGCAACTCTTAAAATCAATAATAAAAAGACCAATGAACCAATAGAAAAATGGATTAAAAATATAAAAAAGACAGTCTCTAAAGAATAATTTCCCCAGACCTATGAAAAGATGCCAAGTTCACTCGTAATAAGGGAAATGAAATGCACATCAAAACGATACCTAGAGGCTGTTTTTCACCTGTTAAAGAGTGACCAAAAAATCCAAAAGGTTGACATTTCATCATTATTTATACATTTCCTTTTTTTAAAGTTTTTATTTAAGTAATCTCTACACCCAACACGGGGCTCGAACCCACAACCCCAAGATCAAGTGTTGCATGTTCTTCCGACTGAGCCAGCCAGGCACCCCATTATTTATACATTTTCAAAGTGCTCTCCTTTGTCCTCTCCAGCCACTATGCTATTTCTCATCTCTGCTCCACAAGCAAACTTCTAGAAACATCTATCTAATGTCACTGCCTCCGTTTGCACACCTACCCAAAACACTGCCAAGGCAGGAGTTCTCAACTGGGTGTGATTTTTGTCCTCCGGGGGACATCAGGCAATGTTGGAAACAATTTTTATTGTCACGGCTGGGGATGGGGTGCTTCCACAGGTTGCGTGGCTTAAAGAACAGAATCGTATTTTCTCGTGATTCTAGATTTACTCACTAGTAAAGATCAGTGATGCTTCTAATCATCCTCCAAGGCCCAGGACAGGCCCCACAATGCAGAATCATCCAGCCCAAATGTCAACAGTGCCAGTGTTGAGATTCCTGACATTGAGATTATCTCTGGCATCCAATGCAGTGGACTTCTTCTAAGTTTTCATATACCTTGACCCCTCATAGCATTCAACGTGTTGACTGACTCTCCCTTCCTCCTTTTTGAAATGTTAACTTCTGTGATGCTGGCTTCCCTTCCTCCATTCCCTTCATAGGCTCATGCCCCATATGTTGCAATCCAATGTTGGGGTTCCTCAAGGCTGGGTTTCTCTCACCCCACACTGACCCTACTTGACATCACACACACGCTCTTGGCCTTAATCGCTGTCTGTCCAGACCTCACTTTAGAGCCTCAGTTTTGTAGCGCTAACTTCTGACCCCACAGTTCCACCCAGGTGTTTCCAAGGTCCCCGGCTCCTACCAGGCCAGACTTGCCTTCTTGGTCCCCCATACCACTCTCGGTAACTGGTAAAACCATCAATCTAGAAATGCGAGCTGGATGCTGGGACATCATCCTCGATGCCTCCCTCTTCATCATGCCTCACCAGGTCCTGAGATGTACCCTCTAAATAAATATCTCTCTAATTCATTCACTTCTCCCCAGTCTCACTATACCACCAGTCCTCTCCAGATCACTGTCACCTTTACCATGGACCACTGTGTCATCTGTGTGGGTTCTCCACCACCACCCTGCCCACCCTCCCAGCAGCCACAGGGAGCTTTTCGAACCCCACATTGATGTCCACTTGCTCTTAGGATCAAATCAAAACTCTTTACCTGTTGGCATGGCCTGGTACCTGCTAGCCTTACCTCAGAGCAGCAGAGAGGATCCCTGCCCCAGAAGACATTACAGGGGACTTTCCACCTGAGATATCCTGTAATTCAGGCCCCTGGTCACTTATAGCCCTTCGTGTCACTTGATACAGTGACACAGACCTGAAGGAATTGAGTGGCAAGCTGTGTTGCAACCTGGGGCAAGAGTGTTCCAGATAAAAGACCAGGAAACGCAAAGACCCTTGAGGAACAAGACAAGTTGAATATATTTCCCCACATACTTGTCGGCAGTTTGTTTTTCTTTATTTTGGAACTGCCATTTCATGGTCTTTGCTTGTTTGTCCTATGGGGTTCGGGGGCCATCTCTTTCTGATTTGTAAGAGCTAATTTTGTAGTAAGAATACTAACCTTATTCTGTCATTTGGATTGTATGCTTTAAAAATAGTTGGCCGGGCGCCTGGGTGGCTCAGTTGGTTAAGCAACTGCTTTCAGCTCAGGTCATGATCTCGGAGTCCTGGGATCGAGTCCCACGTCGGGCTCCCTGCTCAGTGGGGAGTCTGCTTCTCCCTCTGACCCTACCCCCTCTTGGGCTCTCTCTCTCTCACTCTCTCTCTCTCTCTCAAATAAATAAATAAAATCTTTTAAAAAAATAAAAAATAAATAAATAAAAATAGTTGGCCATTTGTTGGGGCACCTGGGTGGCTCAGTAGGTTAAGCGTCTGCCTTCGGTTCGGGTCATGATCCCATCCCTGCATTGGACTCCCTGCTCAGGGTCCTGGGATGGAGCCCTGAATCGAGCTCCCTGCTCAGCAGGGAGCCTGCTTCTCCCTCTAGCCCTTCCCCCTGCTCATGCTCTCTGTGTCACAAATAAATAAATAAAAATCTTAAAAAAAAAACATCTGCCTTCAGCTCAGGTCATGATCCCAGGGTCCTGGGATCCTGGGATCGATCCCTGCATTGGACTCCCTGCTCAGCAGGAAGTCTGCTTCTCCTTCCTGCTGCTCTTGTGCACTCTGTCTCTTTCACTGTCTCTCTCCCTCTCAAATAAATAAGTAAAATCTTTAAAAATAATAATAATAAAAATAAATAAAAACAGTTGGCCATTTGTGTTTATTTTGTTTGTGGTAGTTCTTATTGTGTAGAAATTTTAACATTTTTTATAGTCAAATTTATGATTTCTGAACTTGTTTTCTAGCCAGCAGGACACTTTCCCAGCGAGATTTTTTTTCAATTCATTCATATTTTCTCCTAATTCTTTTATAGTTTTAGTTTGAAGTTTGAAACCCTTGATCTATCTGGTGTTTCCTATGCTTTGAAGAGTGAAGTATCCATGAGGCGGCCTGGGTGGCTCAGTCGTTAAGTGTGTGCCTTTGGATTAGGTCATGATCCCAGGGTCCTGGGATCAAGCCCCGCATCGGGCTCCCTACTCAGCGGGAAGCCTGCTTCTCCCTCTCCCACTCCCCCTGCTTGTGTTCCCTCTCTCGCTGTCTCTCCCTCTGTCAAATAAATAAATAAAATCTTTAAAAATATAAAAATAAAGAGTGAAGTATCCACTGAGTAAGGATCTGGATTTATCTTTTTTCAAAGAAAACAGAAAAAGAAAGAAAATAGACTAGCCCATCTTTTCCTCACTAATTTGAAATGCTCTCATGCCAGATATTAAACTCAAACCTACCTCTTTACACTCGCTCTGCAATGCAGAGGGCAGGATTCTACAAACCAGCTTTCTTCTGGGTCAGCGCCCTGTGTACACTCTGCCCATAGGGGGCGCTAGAGATAGACTTTGAGGCTAAAGGATGAGAAGGACCTTCCTGCCCCTGGGGCTAGGACCCAGGGGCTATGGTGATGCTAAGGGATGGCTTGCGGGGCTTTAGCCCTCCTACCACTTCATCAGATCCCCGCGGAGTCATCCCAAATAAGCATATTCTAAATTCAGCAGTACCCCTGCTCTCCATTGTTGCCACAAAACAATCACCTCTTCCTCTTCCTCTTTGAATCAGATTGCCCTCCCAAAGATGTCTACAGAGAAGTTCTAGAACTGATCTTACTTGGTTTCAGAAGGAGAGATCAACAAGGCCGGAGGGCGCTGCCGTCCCACACCTGAGACCCGCCTCACTGAGATCTACACACGGCTCACCCAGCCCTGAAACTTGTCTTCGCAAAGCGGAGCCCACACAAGGGTACTGACTCAGAGATAGCAATCCCAGCCCCTCACTCTCCAGTTCCTCCTCCCAGCCACGTCCCACTCCGGAAGAAGGACCCAGGCCTCAAGGCAAAGTCCCCTGGTGCCAGGGGTCCACTCATCATAACACAGGATCATGAGGCAGGAGCTCTCTTGCTGGCATCTGTTGCAGGGCTGCAGTATGCAGGGGAGCGGTTCTATTTTGTGTGACTCCCCAAGGGCAGACTTAGGGCTCAAGGGCGAAAAGCATAGGGCCCTTTCCATTGCCAGCACCACCCATCTTGGGAAGGAGTGAGTGAGTTCCCCATCCCTGATCCTTTGCCTGGAGTGCATTCCCTCCAGTATTAACATGACTCACCACTCATCTCCTTCAGCTGTCACTCAAGTGTCACTGTATCAGTGAGTCCATCTGTGACCGCCTTATCTAAAATTGCAAACCTCCCACTCCATCCCTCTTCCTTGCTTCACTTCCTTAGCACTCATCATCATATAGTTTATTAATTTATCTTGCTTATTATCTGTCTCCCACCACTGGAATATAAACTCCACACAGGCAGGGATTTTTATGTTTTGTTCATTACTGAATTCTTCGTGTTTAAAACAGTGCCTGGCACATAATAGATGCTCAACAAATATTTGTTGAGCAAATTCCTCCCAACCACTTTAGAGACACTTAGAGGTATTGTTTTTATTCCCATTTCACAGAAAATGAGGCACATGAAAATGAAACAACTGGCCTTAGCAGCAGCCACGGGTTTCCACTCCAGACATGCTATGCCCAGCACCCCTGCCCTTATTTCTACACTATACTGCAGTTACAAAATGCTTATTGCAGCATTGCCTGGAACAGAGGAAGCCTGGAAACAACCTAATTTCCCATCAGTAGGGGGGCAGTTAAATAAATTACAAGACTAGGCATCCTGTAATAGCCTATAAAACCAAACTATAAACGAATTCGAAACAATCTCCAAGATATTGGTGAGTAAAAAATAGCAGGATGCAAAACAGTGCATTGCATGTGCTCTTGTCCATAAAAAATAAACAGGATAATCATACGCACATTGGTTGGATATGCAGAGAAAAGTTCTGAATGGATACTATAGAAATGGTTGACAAGGCAAAAGGGAAGCTTGGGGGTCTCTAGTAGGAGGAAGCCTTTGCATTCCATTTTGTATTGTTGGGATTTTAAACCATGAGCATGATTTACTTTTTTTCCAGCACCGTAAATCTTCCACATTGTTTAAAACTCAAAAAAAAGCTACAGGGCTTATATAAAAAATTGACAGTCCCTTATCCCATATCTTTGTACTGCAGGTCTTTTCCTAAAGGCAACAAATTCAACTCTTTTAGCTGTTCCTTCTGTTTGCTATTCTCTAAGTCAGGGTTTCTCAAACTTTAAGGAGCACGTGAACCACCTGGGATCTTGTTAAAATATAGGTTCTGATTCAGCACGTCTATGCTGGGTTCCAACATTTTGCATTTCTAACAAGTTCCCAGATGATACTCATGCTGCTGGTCCATGGATCATTCTTTAAATGGCAAGATTCTAAATAACATGTTAATACCCCTAGTTCTTGATTTTTCTGCTTTTGATCTTACTTCCTAATATAGAAAATGAAAATTTGGTTCTCTTACACCCTCACCCCAGCCTCTCCCATACACATGCATCCTGTTCTCCTCCTCCCAATATAGTTATATACCTGTTTGGTTAAAATAATTTTTTAGTATTTATATTATTATGCCTTGGTAGATAATATTCACAGCTCAGCCACATAGCATGCTATGATTACATTTCCCTTATTGTGCAACTTTTTGTTTTCCCTGGAGTTAATAATTACTTTATTTTTCCTTTCATCTTTATTAATGCATTCTCAAACTCTCCTGACAAAACTGAAAATCTGTTCTTGGACTAAATACTTGCTGACAATATGAGTAGTTGTGAGGGGTGGCACCTCTGCATCACTCCATCTTTCCTCCCTCTTGAGGACTAAAACGTGAATAGGGTGCTCATAAGCCAGCTTCAGCCAAGAGGATCACCTACCTCTGGACTGTTACCTGAAGAGAAATAAAATGCCACCTCGTGATAAACTTGGACCAGACCTGGATTGACACAAAACTTTTCCCCTGTGATGTAATTCACATGCTCCTCTGGGAAGACAGTGGCATTCTCGACAGAATGCTTGAACAACATTCCCATAAATCTTCATTCAAGTAAGACCTCTTCTAGGAAGCGAGCTTCCTATCCACTCAGCTGTCAGTCCGTCAGTGCCACCAATGATCCAGAATCAGACATTCTATTTTCTTGTGTCCAACGACAAATATCTAACCATTCACTTCCCTATAAAAGGGAAAGGACTCTTTGAACCAAGTCGGTCATAAGCCTCTTTCCTCATGGCAAACTTGAAATAAAACTTTGGCATATACTCCTAATTAACTTATCAGAAGACTTGTTTGAGCTGCTGTAAATGTGGGGCCTCTTTGTTACAGTGGCTTAGCTGTACCCTAATTAAGAGGGAGAGAAGAGCCATCGCCTACCCACTCCCACTGGGCAGAGAATCCCCCGCAAGTGGGACCCTTTCCTCTCTGGGCCTGTCTGGGTCCCCACGTGCACTGCCCAGTGCATGGCCTGGCCTAGAGCATGCACCCAGTGACTACTGAATTTGAAATTGAAATGGGAGCTAGTGGTGCTCATATTTGCTTCTTCACCAAACTGGGAGGTTCATCCCAGTGATCATGCAGGTCTTGAGTGAGGGACTTTGAAAAACAGCTATGCTCAGTGTTTTGTCCAAGCTTCAGAGAGCCCTGGGAGAGAGGGTCAGCCCAGGAGATGGAACTTAACTGACCAGTTACTGTTGCCAGGCATTTTATATGCTCTGACACATGTAATTTCCCCTGAGAGCCCACAAGGTGGGTATTTGTTGTTGTTGTTTTTTAAAGAATTTTTATTTATTTATTTGACAGAGAGAGAGAGAGAGAGAGAGCACAAGCAGGGGGAGCGGCAGACAGAGGGAGAGGGAGAAGCAGGCTTCCTGCCAAGCAAGAAGCCAGATGCAGGGCTCAATCCCAGGACGCCAGGATCACGACCTGAGCCAAAGGCAGTCACCCAACCAAATGAGCCACCCAGGTGTCCCCAAGGCGGGGATTTGGAGTAAACCTCAGCAGTTTTTGCCTGCCCACCACCCATGGGCCATGAAGGGGAACAGGGAAATGAATAAAAACCAGGAGGGGCCCTGCGTGGACCAAGAACAACAATGTGTCATGAACTAAAGAGATGGATTAACTCTCTTATTAGAGTTCTGCACACCTGAGTCCTAAATGGAAAATAAGGGGCTATCGGGGAAAGTCCTCTAGGGTTTGGCTGGGGCTTGGGTGAGGCCTCGCCGTCACCATTCTCCACATCCTGATCCCTGGGTTCTGGAGGGCCATGGCGCTAAGCTAGGAACCCAGCAGACGGCCCCTGCCCATGGCCTGAGTGTTTCCAATTAGCCAGGCATGGGCCCTGAGTCCCTGGGGAAAGGCCTGGGTTCCTTTTTTGGAGGCTCATTGTGTTCTGGAAACATTAAGAAATGCCAAAATCAGCCTTATGGAGACCAAAGAGTATCTTAAATGTTTACACTTGCCTAATAAACACTTTTAACACACACACAAATACAGTGCAATACAGTTGTGTTCACAACATAATTACAGGATTCATAAACGATATTGACTCAGGGCACCCCATGGGATGCTGTGGGGAGGATGTGGTCTGAGATGGGACACAAAGACATGCCCTTAATGTCCCGTGAATGTTCCCGGTCCTCCGTCTCTTCAGGGAAATTGTCATGCCTGAATATATAACTGCACGTATAAATCGTATCAGAAGCTTACATTGAAGTCTCTTCGGGAATGTGAGGCCTGGACCAGATTTCCCCCATTGCCCTGGGCAGGTCTGTGAGCCTGGCCTGAGCCCAGGACGATGACTGGGGCTGACCCTGAGTTCTAGACAGGAGAAGGCGCCCCCAGGTTACCAACACGGGAACCAAGGACTGCAGGCCTAACTCCAGCACCCACAAGTTGGTGGGGCTGCCTCAGTTGGCATGTTTCTGGTCCATGGGTCTGGCATAGGGACCATCCGTCTTGGAGCAGGGAGCAAATAAATGGCTAAGATGCTTGGGGCAGAGTTTGGAGCTGCCTGGTGTCCCTAATCTTTCCTCCCTCGCTGGAATCAGAAGAAGTTAGGGGTAAGAGAGAGAAAGGTGGGGTCTCAGACCCCTACGGACTTGGTCTGAGCCTCCAACCCCACCCCCAAGCCCAAGAGCCGGGCCGAGTCACCCAAACAGGAGACAGACAGAGCTTCACAGCCACTGAGAATTAAAACCTATTGATTTTCCCCATTAGCTAGAGAACGCCATCAGAGTGCATTAAAACCAGGCAAAGCACCAGCATCATGAATAATTAACATCCACAAATGACAACCCATGGGGCTCAGGGGAGGGGGCACGGGGAGCCTGGAGCCTTGGGACACCCTGACCCCTTCTGACTCCCACCCGAGGGAGCCAAAGCCTGGCCTGGCCTGGCCTTCCCTCCTCCTCCTTCCCCCCTGAATCTCCACGCTTCCTCCTGCCCCCCCCCTTTCCTCTCCTCTCCTCAAGGAAACACCAAGTCTCCAAGGCAAGCGGCCCAGGCAGAAAAGGAGCAGGGAAGATAGAACACTGAGACGAGAGTCCAGGTGCCCGTCTCTGACGTATGTCACTGCGTGACCCCAGGGGAGTCTGCCCCTTTCTAAGCTCATTCCCTCCGCTGTGGAGTGTTGGGGTTGGATTAGCAGGCTTCTAGCTAAGTCTATAGGTTTGTGGTTCCTGAGAGGGACAGTGACTGATGCAAGGCATCCAGCAGGGACTGTAGCAGAGCCCACACTAGAACCTGGGGCCCCTAGGCCAAGCCCCCTCCAGCCCAGACTAAGGGACACTTTTGCGCAAATCAGCAATAAGTCCCCCTCTCTGGACAGATTCAAAAAGGCACCCCTCTAGGTAGACTGATGTTAGGAAGGCACTCTTCAGGCTGACCAATTAGCAAAATGTGACCCCCCCTACACACACTGTCACAGGGCTAAAGACGCAAAGCTTGGCAGAGCAGAGGTAAGGCCGGATATCAGCCCCCCACTCACCCTCTGCCAGGCTGCCCCGTGCACTGTGCGCAACCTAAACACTCCATGTGGGGGCTGTGTCCCCAGCCCCCACCTTCTCTTAGCCAAGGAGGAGCAGATCTGTCCTTCCAGCCAGTGGAATTCAGTTCAACAAATATAGATGTTTCCTTCCAAGCTTCTCCGCCCTCGTCCGCCTCCTCAGCCCCTCAGCGGACCCAAGTTCCTGTTCCATTCTCCTCCCATCCATCCTTCGGCCTCGGAGCCCTGGGAGAGGCACCTATGCAGTGACTACTTGCTACAGGCCTGACCGCATCACCTCCGTCTGCTGCCTTGCACCTCACCATCCATCCTGCATCTACTCTGCTCTCTCTGCTCCTGAGCCCCAGGAAAAACTCTGCTCGCTCCCGAAAACCCAGCTTAAAGACCTGCTCCTCCACTCATCCCTGTCTTCCTCAGACAAGCCAGCTAGTTCTTGACTCTGGGCCTTTGCCCCTACTGACCCCTCTTCCTGGACAGTCTCCCTCCAGATCTTCCCGCCGTCGCTCCCTCCTCCTCCTGCTGGTCGCAGCTCCAAAGTCACCTCCCCTGGAGGTCCTCCCTGAGCACCCTATCAAACCACCTGCCCATCTTCAGCCTCTCACATCTCCCTGCTTTATTTTTTCCTAGTCCTTTTCACACTCGGAATTTATGTGTCCTCCGTTGATTGGTGTTTCCAGGGCCACTGTGAATGGTTGTGTGCGCTCTAAGTTGCAAAGGAGGTGAGTGGGGCCGGAACCCAGCCTGTGATGGACACTCGGTGCTGCTATTCGAGGGCTGCACCTGCCTACACTGGCACTGTGTACATGAGCTGAGACCCCACCGGCCTCCCGCCGGGACATGCAAGGCCCCACCAAGGCAGGAATAGTGTCTGCCCTCTCCATTGCGGGGTGCCCAGTGCCCAGCGCAGTGCCTGGCACATAGATGCTTCCAACATTTCTCAAGCAAGCGAATTCTATCCGGGGGCCCAGGGGAGGGGGCATGGGGAACCTGGAGGCTTGGGACACCCTGATTCCCTTACTCCCACCCGACTCCCACACTCCTCAATAGGATGTATGGCTGGCTGCATGTAACCGATCTCTGGGTCCCACGGGGGGTGGGGGGGCGTCCTAAAGGAAGCCAGCCAGGGAACCGGACCCGGAGTCAGCGACAGTGACTGTTCAGGGAATGCGGTGGGAGGATCCAGTGGCTTGAGGCGTGGACGTGTGAGTGGAGGCGTCCAGCAGATGCTCCCTGGAGCTCAGAGCCCCGACCGTCGCAGGGGTGCCGGCCCGAGACCCCCAGTCCTACCTGGCTCCCTGGAGGTGCCTATGGAGGGTTGAGGTGGCCCAGGCACTCTGACCGCGATCCCGACGCCCAGTGCCGTGCGGAGCCGGCTGGGCGGGCGGTGGCATCTCAGGGTCCCGCGGAGCTGGGGCCGGACCCGAGGCGCCGCCCTTCCCTCCGCTCCCTGCGGCCGCTGCCGGCCCCGCCGGCCTTCCCAGCTCTGGCAGGGAAGGAGTTAAGCTCCAGGCTTCTCAGCGTGAATGTAGAGCTATTAATACCCACAGCCAAGCGGTCTGCCAGAGCAGCCACCGAGACCAGCCACCGGAGTCCAGGGATCAGGCAGCCCGGGGAGCAGGCAGCCGGGGGAGCAAGCTCCGCGGAGCCAGAGCCAGGACTCCGAGGGCCCGAACTTTTCTTGGGGGACGGCGTGGGCACGGTGCCAGCTTCACCCACCTTTGAGCTTCAGGTCCTGACCCTCTCTCCTGGAGGCCACCCACGCCAGCCACCCCAGGAGGGCAGAACAAACTTTCTTAGGGGAAACCACCTCTGCCGCCCGCCGTGCTGGCCGGACAGGGAGGAGCAGACGTCCGGACGGACAGATGAGCAGATGGACAGCGCGCCTGCGAGCCTGCCCTCCCAGTCCCCACTCTGAAGGGCCGCTGCAGAGCGGGCAGCCAGGGGGCCTAGGTCTCCGCCAGGGGCAGCCAGGGGCCCTGCTGGACCTTGGTCTACCAGCCAGTGACCTCTGAGGGCGGGTGGCTCCCTGGAAGCCGTGTCCCAGGGCCCAGCCCCGTGGGCCAGGACAGGAGTCCCCATCAGACAGAGCCACAGGCTCTTCTCCCCACCGAGGCCACGGGGAACCTGAGTGAAAAGGCACAGGCGGCAGGTGGACAGGCGCGGGGCCCCGAGGCCAACCGGCTGCTGACCCTGGAGCGCTCTGGCTCGGGCACCCCTGCCCAGGCTGGGGACGATGCGGCCGAGGCCCCCAGCAGCCACCCCTGCCCGGTCCTGGAACTCCCTCCAGCCTGGCCTCTGGGCTGTGGAGCAGAAGATGGGCCAGCCTTCTGCTTCGTGTGCTTCCACAGGGAGGAGGAGGAGGAGATGCTGAAAGAGGTCCCACCACAGAGGTCAGTGGCCTGGGGAAGGGGGTGGGGAGGGTGGGGGTTGGGCGGGCCGAGGGCACAGGGCTCAGACCCAGGGCCCTTCTCTGTCCGTCCTCTGCTTACCACTCACAGCCACCTCCGCGAGTCAGACTCTCAGACACCTGGCCCGCACCGCAGCTTCCTGCCTGGCTCTCCCATTCTGGTCCCACGGGGCCTTTCCCGTCCTCTCCTGTTGTGCTGCTCACGCCCACCCTGCTCAGAGCCCTCCACGGCCCTCCATTCCCCCGGGATGAAGTTGGCACTTGGCTGGGCGTTCAAGGCCTGCGTGATTGGGCTGACCCCACCCACCTCACTGTGCTCTGCTCCCCTATATTCACCCCCAGTGAAACTGCCCAGACTTCCCTTTCCCTGGTTCCCATCCATCCAGGCTCAGTGGCAATGTCTCCTCCTCCAGGAAGCCCTCCAGGAAGCCCCCGCCCCACTCTGAGCTGAGAGCCACCTTTCTTCCCTGCGCAGCACTGACACCTAATCATGTTCAGTCTTTGTTGAAATACTCAGTGGAAAATGTCTGCGTGTATATATGCTTGAGTGTGTGTGTGTGTGTGTATGCTTGAGAGTGTGTGTGTGTGTGTGTGTGTGTGTGTGTGTGTGTGTGTAAAAGGGAGAGAACAGTGACAGGGTAGGAAGGAAGGTTTGTGTGGCTGTGTGATTGAGCATTGGGGGGGTGATTGTGAATGTGCATACATATTTGTGGGAGTGGGTGCAAGTCCTACGTACCTATGTAGGTGAGGGTTCATGCCCCAGGGGCCATTGTCCCTTTTGCCAGCTCTCCCCACCCCCACCTGCAGGGAAACCCAGGCTCCAGCCAAGCACATTACCCAAGCTGTGACCACAGGCTCCGGGAATGGATGGCAAGTCTGCAGGGGACACAGGGGTCACCTCTGCTCCAGCCCAGCCCGCCCACGTCTCCATCACTGCCTGAGTCAGCACTACCCCGGGTGGGGAGAAAGGCAGGCTGAGGGCTGACCTGGGTGCCACTTCCGGGCCCCTTTCAGGAGGGTGGGGGGGTGGGGGTTCCTGCAGCCTGGACCGAGTTCCTCCCTGAATTTCTCTGTTGGACCTCCAGTCTGTAAATTTCCCTCTGTGAGCCTCTGTCTCCTCATCTGTGGAATGGGGAGAAAGCCCCTGCCGTGGTTGTCAGTTCATCACTCAGCAGTGACTGAGCCCCCCCGCCCCCGCCAGAGCACTGGGGCCCTTACCTTTACAGGGTCACAGCCTGCCAGGAGAGACAGACAAGCAAACAGATGAGTTTGGCAGAGTGATGGGCACCCAGACAGGCATGGGTGCACTGCGCTCAGGGAGTCAGATGGGAAGATGGACCACTTGTGCCTGCAGGGGCCCTAGGAGGCCTGCCATGTCTGTCTTACTGTCCGGGTCCTCCCCCAGGTGGTGAGTGATGTTGAAGAAGCATCACAGGAAGTGGGGATGGCAGGAGCAAAGGCCCGGTGGTATGAGAAAGAAATTGTAGGAGGATGGGGGGAGATGAGGCTGGTGGGGTCCAGAGGGGCCAGGTCACAAGGGGCCTTGACTGCCGAGCGAAGGACTTAATCCCTCAGCGGTGGAGTGAGCAATGGTGAGGGCCAAAGCAGGAGATTGAGTGCGACTATCCATGCATTCCAAAGCAATGGGCTCCTAAGAGAAGCATTATTCTCATAGTAGGGGCTTAAAATGCTTGTTGCATGAATGAAGATGGCATGGGGACATAGGATACCAGAATCATCTGAGTGGATTGTCAAAAAATACATGCTCCTGGGACACCTGGGTGGCTCGGTTGGTTAAGCATCTGCCTTCAGCTCAGGTTGTGATCCCAGGGTCCTGGGATCCAGTCCAGAGTCCAGCTCCCTGCTCAGCGGGCAGCCTACTTCTCCCTTTCCCTCTGCCCCTCTCCTCCTCCCCCTGCCATGGAGGATGCCCCTCTGCCTCCTGCCCCGGGGATACAATGGCCTGAAAGTCTCCTTTCCAGCTGGTGGGTGCTGGCCCTTTAAGGCCCAGAGAGGGGACACCACCAGGCTGGCCAACAGTGACCACAGGTGCCAGGTGGTGAAGCTAAAAATACTGAGTGATGTGGACACTCAGGCTGCAGGCTGGCGCGGGTGGGAGGGAAGGCTCTGGAATCTTTCTTTCCTACTGTAGGAGGGGCAAGTGAGCAGTGATGTCTGGTAGGATCCCCTTAGGGGCTGAGAGAAAGTGTCCCCCACCCACACTCCTCTCAGCCCTCCTCAAGCCCCTGGAAGATTCACTCCCAGTAGCCACTGCCATACTCAGTGAGGACAAGGAGGCACACACTGGACCAACTGCATGCAGGCGACGTGCTATAATAGAGGTGTGAGCATGGAGAGCCCGGGGCTTCTCGTGGGGATGATGCAAGACATCTGCATTGGATGAAGACTTGTCACCCACAGTATTGCTTCCCAGCCACCTACCTCTGACACTTTGGTGTATTAATTAAGGCGACACCAGCTGTCATAACAAATAAGCCTGGGAATCACTGTGGTTTGACACAGGAGAGCCTATGTCTTGCCTCTGCAAAGTTCTAGGGGGATGTGGTGTCGGGGAGACGTTACCCTGCTCGGTCTTTCGGAGACCCAGGCTCCTCCCATCTTGTGATGCAGTTGTCACCCGGGGCTTCAGGATCTGCTGCTGGATTCTCTGCAACCACTGGTAGACAAAGAAGAAAGAGCACAGGAATTGCACGTGAGGTTTTACAATCCAAAGCTGGAAGTGGCCTACTTTACCTCGTCCATACTTATTGGCCAGAACAGCTCACTGAAACAAGACAAAACAAAACAAAACAAAAACCCTGGGAAATGTAGTTCAACTGTGACAAGCTCCTAGGGCTGTAAAAATGAAATATTTGAAATATGTGAAAACACCTGACACATAACAGGTGCCCAGTGTGTCCGTCCGTCTGTCCATTCATTCATTCATTCCACAAAGTTCACTTGAGACTGGAAGGTGAAAACACCACCTGTGTGCATGTGGGGCTTATAGCCAATGTGGGAGCCAAAGAAAACATAAGTAAACAAATAAATATGATCAAAACCCACTGTTAAGGAAATAACCAGAGGGATGGTGGGGAAGACACCACCTTTGCATAAGGTGACTAGGGGAGGTAGGGATATTTCGTCTGAGAGCTAAAGAATGAGAAGGAGCTGGACAGAGTGGGGGTAAGAGCATCCCAGGCCTGAAAAACAGACGTGCAAAGGCCCAGGGGCAGATGAGAGTTTGGCCAGCATGGCTCGCACAGAACACATAGTGGGGAGAGTGGCATGAGGTGAGGGACAGGCTAATTTACAGAGTGGACACAGGGTACCAGTGTGGAGGTCATGGTGAAGATAGAAGGGCCAGGGCGGTGGCCTGGACCGAGGCGGGCCTTAGAGATGGGGAAGCAGATGTCTCCTAGGTATATTTAGGAGATAGAATTTGCTGATGAGCTAAAGGAAGAAGGGAATGGAGGATGAATCTGAGGTTTCTGGGTGGGAGAGACACATGGATGATGGGAAGGCTCAGGGGAGGGAAGGTGCGGTGAGAAACTCAAGAATTCTGCCACGGCTGTTTTCAACTGCCACGGAGAAGCACTTGAGCTGGCCAAGAAACTATGACGTCAAGTGAGGGCTTGATCCTGAAGGTCTGGGGCTCAAAGGCGGAGACCCTTGGCTGGTGATAGACTGGCAGAGACATCAGCAGAAAGGTAGGCATTGGTTCCAGCAGCCAAGAGAAGAGTGTCTCCAGGAGAAGGGAGAGTGGACAACTGGCCTCAAAGATGCCAAACAATCAAGGGAAGAGAGAACGAATTTGGCAACACGGAGGTCAAAAGTGACTTGGAGAAGAGACGTTTCATGAAGGGTTGGAGACAGAAGCAGGTGTGAGTGGAGCCGGCTGGTTAGGATGCAGAATGAATACAACACATTTAACTTCTCTGAAACCCCATCGAAAGGAAAGAAGCGAGTGAATGCTTTAAGGTATGCATTTGAGTCCTGGGTTTGCTGCCATAACAAATTACCGCAAACTTGGTTGCTTAAGACCAGACAAATGTATTATCTTACAGACTGTATGTCAGAAGTCCAACTGGGACTTTGGATTTGAACTGGGTTCAAATCAAGGTGTCGACAAGGCTGCCCGAGGAAGCTCTTTCTGGAAGAACTTTCTGGAAGTTCTAGAAGAGAATCCCTTTCCTAGTCTTTTCTGAGGTGCCCTTTTCCAGAGGGCACCTGTACTCCTTGGCTTGTGGCTCCTTCTCTCCCTCCCTCCCACCAGCAGGTAGCATGGTAGCATCACTCAGATCACAGCTGGGAAAGAAACGTTTTCTGCTTTTTATGCTTCATGTGCTTAGATTGGGCTCACCTGAATAATCCAGGATCCTCTCCCCACGTCAAGGTCCTTAACCTTAATCACATCGGCAAAGTCCCTTTGTGCCAGGTAAGGTAACATACTCACAGGTTCTGGGCATTAGGACACAGACACTCGGGGGCAGGGAGCGTTATTCTGCCCAGGACAGTATGAATCTGCAAGAATTGCTACATTACACAGCAGACAACAGCAACAAAATTTTGAATCTGGATGGCAGATGAGTGTGTGGTAAGTGATTTCCCAGCCGGATGACGATGCACCTGAAGCCAGCCCCAAACTGGGAGTGAGAAAAACAAGGAGCTCCACAGTTAACCGCACAAAACCCCCAAAGGCTCCAGCTTTAGTGGGCTAAGTACTCCTGGAAATGGGAGTAGAGCTGGGGCCCAAAACAGGAGGATTGGTGTAAGAAGGGCTTTAATCCTCAGATTTCCTTCTTCCCACAGCTGGGCGGCCGCCCCTCCCCCGCCCTGACAAAGGCTGAAGGTTTATTCTCCAGAGAGAATAAAACACAGGGTCTCCAAACATATCTTGGAGTCTGATGGGCCAAGAAAAGAATACCTATGTAGGCTGGCATCAGGGATTTCCCAGTGAAACAGCCCAGCAAGAATTCTCTAGATTGAAACCCCCGGAGCTAGCCAGCCCCCAACCCAACACAAGGCTACTCATCAGCTTGCTTTTATAAATTGTATTTTTATATTCTTTAATCAAGGCATCATTAGAGTGGAATGCAAAGGTCTTAAGTGGTTGGTTTAATGAGTTTTAACAAATGTATACACCTGTAACCCACACCTCAATCAAGATCTAGAACATTGCCATGTAAGGTAACACATTTGCAAGTCTCTTCACGCCTGGATCCTATACCTGCCCCAACACACACACACACAGGCAACCACGCTTCTATCAGCTCTTTAAATCTTTTAAGCATGAGCCAGGGACTGCCAACATTGGAGAAAAACCTGTAATATAAGAAGCAGAACGAAAACAAACAGAAAGGGGTGCCTGGGTGGCTCAGTCGTTAAGCGGCTGCCTTCAGCTCAGGTCATGATCCCTAGGATAGAGCCCCGCATCGGGCTCCCTGCTCCGCGGGAAGCCTGCTACTCCCTCTCCCACTCCCCCTGCTTGTGTTCCCTCTCTCACTGTCTCTCTCTCTCTCTCTCAAATAAATAATAAAAATTAAAAAAAAAACAAACAGAAAAACAAAATTTGGAGGAAACAGAATCCACAAGGGAAAGAAAACCTAAAAACAAAACGATTATGACTATATTCTGAAATTTAGAAAATACATTGCAACTATGAAACAAACACTAGATGCTATTTTGAAAGACAAAAACACTCTGAAAATAAACAAAACAAAAAAATTCTTAGAAATTAAGAATATCGTCTGGAAATGAAAAACATATTTAAAAGAGTTAGAACAGGGGTCAGCAAACTATGGCATGCAGCCCAAACCCAACCTGTCACCTGTTTTTCTTTTAAATAAAGTTTTATTGGAAGACAGCCACATACACACACACACACACACCCTTTTTTTTTTTAACTATGTCCTGTGTACTATGGCTGCTTTCACATAAGCAGAGACCATATGGCCCATAAGCCTCAAATATTTCCCAGTGGGCCCTGAATAAAAAAAAAAATTGACCCCTGGATAAGAAGATAAAGAAATTTTTCAAAAAGTAGAACAAAAAGGTAAAGGTACATGTGTAGATTTGGATCCTCCAGTCAACAGATGCTATGATACAGAGTTAGGAATGCAAGAAGTCCTGGGGGCTGATGCTCATGAAAATAAAGGAAGAGGAAGCACGACTGGACAGAGAAAGTCTTCAGACTGCGACGGAGAGCCAACACCTGTGAAATGGATGCTGGAAGGAAACCGATCTAAGCAAAGGGCACCTGACCTAGAGGCAGATCAAACAAAATCTCGACCAAACAGGAGGGGCTCCCGGAGCAAAGACCGTCCATCCAAGGAGCCCCATATTGGGCAGAAATGGCCAGGCCCTGGTGTCTCTTCTGAGCTCAGTCGCTGGTTGGGGCTTCCCAAGAAGACCTTGGCCCTGACTCAAAGGCTGTGGCAGATCTCAAAGGCCCTTTAGTTGGAGGCTGTCAGCCACCTGCACCTCTCATGGCTGAGTGACAATTTCTTCGAGAAGGTAGAACCCAGCAGGGTACCTCCAGGGCTGCCACTTTGTGGAAAGTAGGAAAGAAAGAGTAAGAAAATGAGAGGACCAGCACAAGAATCCCACACCTGAACAAAAGAGTTCCAGAAAGAAAGAGAGGAAATAATCAATGAAATATTTCAAATATTTCTCAAAATGGAAAGACCTGAGTTTCTAGATCAGAAGTGCCCACTGTGTGTCCAACCAAAGGATAAAAATAGACCCACACCAAGGCCAGTCACCAGTAAATTTTAAAACACAAGGACAAGAAGAACATTCTACAAGATTCTACAAAGGATCAAGAATTGTAATATCATCAGACGTCTCAACAGCAATCCTGAAAACCAGAAGACAATGGAGCTGTTTCTAAAAGTATGAAAGAAAATGATTGTCAACCTAGAATTCTATACCTACCCAAACCATTCACAAAGTGAGGGGAGGAAAAAGATTGTTTCGGATTTATAAGTGCTCAAAAATTTTACCTCCTGTGCACCTTTTTTTTTTTAATGTTTTATTTATTCATGAGAGTCAGAGAGAGAGAGAGAGAGAGAGGCAGAGGCAGAGGGAGAAGCAGGCTCCCTGCCTAGCAGGGAGCCTGATGCGGGACTCGATCCCAGGACCCTGGGATCATGACCTGAGCCAAAGGCAGACGCTTAACCATCTGAGCCACCCAGGCGCCCCACCTTTCTTTCTTTTAATTTTGTATTTAAATTCAATTTAATTAACATATACTGTATTATTAGTTTCAGAGGTAGAATTCAGTGATTCATCAGTTGCATATCACATCCAGTGCTCATTCCATCAAGTGCCCTCCTTAATGCCCATCACCCAGTTACCCCATCCCCCCATCCACCTCCCCTCCAGCAACTCTGTTTATTTCCTGGAGTTAAGGGTCTCTTACGATTTCCCTTGCTCTCTGTTTTCATCTTATTTTATTTTTCCTTCCCTTCCCCTAAGTTCATCTCTTTTGTTTCTTAAATTCTACATATGAGTGAATTTGTCTTTGTCTTTCTCTGACTGACTTATTTCACTTAGCATAATATCCTCCAGTTCCATCCACATCACTGCAAATGGCAAGATTTCATTCTTTTTGATGCTGAGTAATATTCCATTATATATAGAGAATATATATATATATTCCAATGTATATATAATGGAATAATGGGAGGTATATATGTATATACACACACACACATATCTCACATCTTCTTTATCCATTCATCTGTCAAAGGACATCTGGACTCTTTCCATATTTTGGCTATTGTGGTCCCATGCACCTTTCTTAAGAAAGCTCCTGAAGGATGTGTTTCACTAAAACCAGGAGGTAAGCCACACAAGAGAAGGACCTGGGATCCAGGAAACAAGGGAACCAACACAAGAGAGAGAGATGAGGGGCATCTCCCAAATGATGGTGAAGGGAGATCCCTGGGGCAGTGTCTCGGGCAGCAGGCCTAGTGGGCAGGCATTTCACACTGAAATAAGTCAGAAGGGGGGTGCCTAGCTGACTCAGTCAGTAGAACATGAGACTCGATCTCAAGATGGTGAGTTCAAGCCCCACATTGGACATGGAGCCTACTTAAAAAAAATTGTGAAATAAGTCAGAAGGTTCTAGGAAAGATTTCTTTAAGGAGATGAAAGTGATAGAATATCTAAGTATTTTAACTTTTGAGAGATTTACACAAGTGGGAGAGAATGTGGGTCACATTAGACATGAACACATAGAAAAAAACTTTTGTGCAAAAAAGGGAAAGAAACTTAAAATTTAAAACTTCCACTCTGTGAAAGACACCATTTAGAGGATGAGAAGACAAGCCATAGAACAGGAGAAAAAGATTTGCAAAAGACAATTGATCTGATAGAGAACTCTTTATCCAATAAAGGACTGTTATCCAAAGTATACAAGGAATTCTTTAAAGAAAAGAAAATCAGGGCGCCTGGGTGGCTCAGTTGGTTAAGCGACTGCCTTCGGCTCAGGTCATGATCCTGGAGTCCCGGGATCGAGTCCCACATCGGGCTCCCTGCTCAGCGGGGAGTCTGCTTCTCCCTCTGACCCTCTTCCCTCTCGTGCTCTCTATCTCTCATTCTCTCTCTCTCTCAAATAAATAAATAAAATCTTTAAAAAAAAGAAAGAAAAGAAAATCAACAGCTCAATTTTAAAATGGGCAAAAGATTTGAACAGATACCTCACCAAAGACGATATAGAGATGGTAAATAAGCATATAAGAGATGTTCAACATCATATGTCATATGTCTCACATTAAGACAATGTGAGATACCACTACACTCTTATTAGAATGGCTAAAATTCAAAACACTGACAACACCAAATGCTGGTGAGGATGTGGAGCAATGGGAACTCCCGCTCATTGTTGATGGGGATGCAAAATGGTACAGCCACTTTGGAAGACAGACTGACAGTTTCTTATAAAGCTAAACATAAGCTTACTGTAGGATCCAGCAATAGCCTTCCTTGGTATTTACCCAAATGAGTTGCAAACTTATGTCCACACAAAAACTTGCACATGAATAGCAGCTTTATTTATAATTGCCAAACTTGGAAGCAACCAAAACGTCCTTCTATAGGTGAATGGATACACAAACTGTGGTCCATTCATATAATGGAATATTATTCAGCAATAAAAAGAGATTAACTCTCAGTCCACAAAAAGAACCTTAAATGCAGATTGCTAAGAAGCAATTCTGGAAAGGGTACGCACTACAGGATTCCAACTACCTGGTATTCTGAAAAAACCAAATCCGCAATAGCAGTAAAAAGATCAGTGGTTGCCAGGGGGCTTGTGGGGAGGGAGCAGGGGGATGACTAGGTGGAGCACGGGATTTTTAGGACAATGAAATTATTCTGTACGATAGTGCAATGGGTCCACGACACCATGCATTTATCAGAACCCATAGACTGTACAACACAGAGCGAGCCCTCAGCCCCAACTATGGACTTTAGTTAATAATAATGTATCTATTGGTTCATCCATTGTAACAAATGTACCGCCCTAAGGCAAGATGTTAATAATAAGGGAAACTGGGGGCGTGGGAGAGGGGGGAGGTCTATGTCCTTTCTGCACAATTCTTTAAGCCTGAGACTGCTCTACAAAATAAAGTCTTGGGGGCACCTGGCTGTCTCAGTCAGTAGAACACGCCGCTCTTGATCTCAGGGTCATGAGTCCGAGCCCAATATTGGGCAGAGAGATTACTTTAAAAAAACAAAATCTATTCTAAAAAAGGAAAAGAGGGTGTGGAGAAAGCGTAGTATTCCACATGAAGCTGTCCGTAATGTTTCCACAATATGTAGGTACCAGCAATGTTCCGATGAGACTGTATTAGGAGGGCGGGAATAGGAAGTGTGTGGGGGACGGATGTAAGGGAGTGTAAGGGAGCTAAATCCTCATTTTCCGAAGTGCAGAGTTGGCAGGGAAAACCTAAAACTGGAGAGAAGCAATGGGAAGGTGCTAGGTAGCAAACCCAGGAGTAAAAATTCCTGCAAGAGTTGAAAGGATTGTCCTCAAGCAGTGGGCAATGGAAGTGGGGCTGCTCGTGTTTCTTGATTCTAAGCTGTGGGCACGTTTAACTGGAATAAAAACCCAAGCCATATTTGCAAAAGGAAAGTGGAAAGAACAGTAAGAACAAAGGAGAGACGTGGAGGTGGCAGGGCAGCGACAAGAAGCCAGCTCTGTCTGGAAGCTTTGCGCACCGTGCAGGGTAAAGGAGGAGATGCCCGAGCCTGCGTGCCCGTGGTCACGATCCTGGGACAAGAACAAGGTTGGTGGAACAGGGAGGCAGGGGAGTCCTGAAGAAACAAGGTCCTAAGGGAGGCTTGGCCTCACACGGAGGAGGACTTCCCCCAACCCAAGCAGATGGGAAGAAGCGAGAAGTGAGCAGCTGGGTGGGTTTGTGCTTTCGTGGCGGGAGGCAATCTGATCCATCTGTTTTCTCAGTGAAGTGGGAGCCACGGTTAGAGGAGAAAGGAGAAGGTGGGAAGGAGTCATCCAGGACCTTGCTGCTCAGAGTGGGGTGGACAGACCAGAAGCATTGGCACGAGCTGGGGGCTGGGGACAGGCAGGATCCTCAGTTCCACCAAGGTCCCTAGGAGACTCACAGGCAAATGGAAGTTTCCCATCCCAGAAAGGGGGGAAAGAAGCTGGCAGGCATAGCGGGTGGTGTGGGGCAGCAATGAGTGCCCTTTCAAGACTGTGAACTAGGAGGGAAGCTGCCAGCCCAGTGCGGCATGCTCGTGCAGAGCTGGCTTGCTCAGTGCAGGCAGAGAGCAGGTGATGGTTGCCATCCTGCCAGGCAGGGCCGCGACAGCAGAGGGAGGAACAGGAGTGAGGGGTCCAGGCAGCAGCTATGGTGATGGTGTGTGGAGCCTAAACAGGACGAGAGGGATGGTGGTGGCACAAGGGGCTGATGGGCAGCGGACTGGTGGCCTCGAGGAGGTCAATGAGGTCAATGTTGCATGCGGGTACCAGAGCAGGTGACCAAGAGGTTGGAAGGGGGAGACACTGAGATCTCGGAGGGGGGGTGAGGTGTGGGGTCATTATGAGATCTGAGGTGTAAGCTTGGAAGCAGAAGAGGTTGGGAAACTGAGAGGCCTGCTGTAGGCTGCCTGAAAGTTCCTCTATCCTCCTCCCCTCCCCCCGGAAGTTTGCTCCCACAAATCTAAAGATGGCGAGAGGAAATGGATTGATTTGCTCTCGGGTGTGGTCTGTGCATCATGATTTTTGAAAGCTTTCCAGGAGATTGTAACGCGCAGCAGAGTTTGAGAGACCCACAGGTGTAGACAAAGAGACCCAGGCATTGACAGAGAGAAAGGGACAAGCAGGGGGACAAGAAGGTACCCTGAGTGGACATAGCCCAGGGAAGTCTGACCAGGAAAAGGGGCCTCGGGTGAACCAGCTGGGCAGCAGCACATGTCCTGCGTTGTAGGTGAGTGGAAGATGGAGATGGGGCGGTCTTCCTCTGCAGGACCAGAGTGTAAGCAGGGTTGTGTGAGAGTGTGTGTGTGAGACAGACAGGCAGACAGTCCCCCAGTCTGCCCTGCATTGTGTCAGACCAGCCACTAGAGGGAGCGCTGCGCTCACGCATGCAGGGACCGGTCCCGCGGGTGCCCGGCGGTGAGGCTCTGGCCTCTTGATGGGACAACTTCCATGTTCGTGTTGCAGATTTTGTAGCCACACAGCCCTGGGTTTAACTGCAGTCCCCACTACTTCCAAGGCCCCATGACTTTGGCCAGGTTACCCAAGTGCTCTGTGACCCAGTTTCGTCCGCAGTAAAATGGGCACGGCCGT
Source organism: Eumetopias jubatus (assembly GCF_037043125.1). NCBI lineage: Eukaryota > Metazoa > Chordata > Mammalia > Carnivora > Otariidae > Eumetopias > Eumetopias jubatus. The sequence goes on from NW_028274818.1 coordinate 93,246,288, forward strand.
GGTTCCAACCTTCTGAGATTGTTGGCAGCACGAATGAGGTCATGCCTGGGACGTACAGTGCCACACTGGGGGATGTTAACCCGACGTGATGGTGGAGGAGGTTTTGCTGTCGCCTCTGTCTCTCTCTGCTTCTCCTGCAGCCCTCAGCCCAGCCCAGGTCCAGGGACATGGAGATGGGCTTTCTGGGTTTGGGGGAGAACAGAGCCTGGGGTGGGGCAGGTGGTCCCTAGGGGCAGGGACAAGGAGAAGCCCAGTCACCTTCCTTCCTGCTCAGTCGTGCTGGTTCTCTTATCTTGGAGCATTTCTCATCCTATGGCTCATTCCCGGCTGTGGTCTCACCCTTCTGGCCACTGTACCTTCTTCCCTCCTCTGGGGAGCCCAAGGGACGAGCAACTACCCTAGCCTGGCAACCACATCATCCCTGGAGCAACGCCACTGCCTGGTACCCAAGGGGCTCGGAGGGGGTGCTCCTTCCCAGCCATTCTCCTAACTGCCCCCCTCCCCGGCTCCTGCCCACACCAGCCAAGAGCTGACCTATCAAGCCGCACCCTAGGGGGACCCGCGTTTCCAGATCTGCAGACACCCCAGGTGCAGAGGTTGCTCTGGGAAGAAGGCCCACAGAAGCAGCCCACACAGGGGGACAGCCTGCCCTGACATTAAACACCAATTTGCCAGTATTGTTAAAAGCAGGGCATTACAACCTAAGATCTGGATTTCCAACTTCTCTGGAAAACTTGGAGGCTCTGAGAGCCTGAGCTTACATTCCCACGTAGCACCAGTAGTCCCCAGGGGAGAGGAGGCCACCGTGCCGGTGAGCCAGGCCTCTCTGGTTTACCACTGTCCCCGCCCAGGCCGTGTCCCCCAGCCACGGTCCCTCCCCGGCCGCTGTGAACATCTGTCTGTGAGCCTGTGCCGGAGAGTTCGGGTGAACCCTTCCACGGTGCCGCCGCTTGCCCGAGGCAGGCTGAAATGAAGAGGTAGAGGATCGGGGTTCCCCCCAAATGACAGCAGACCCTCAAGGGCAAGGAATCCTGGGGACCAGAGAGCTGCTTAGTGTCCTCACCTGTTCATAGAAATTCATGGTCCAGGTGCCCACGGTAAACAACACACACACACACACACACACACACACACACACACACACACACACACACACCACCCTCATCGTCCAATCCATCAGCAGAACACCCCTTCTCCCCACATTTTCCTCCTACTGCCCCAGTCCAAGTTGCTGTCTTCTCTCACCCAGCTGGGTGCAGGAGGCTCCTCATTTCTTCTCTTGCCCCCCAAAGGCTGTCTGCCCCACAGCAGCCAGAGGGAGCCTATGAAAGCTCACGACATGGCTCATTCCCTCCAATGACTCCCACCTCACTCAGAGTTAAAGCCTAAGGCTTATGGTGGCCCTGAATGAACTGTCCCCATTACCTCTCATCTCCTCTCATGCTTTACCAGCCTCCTCATTGTTCTTGACATCCCAAGCACACTCTGGCCCCAGGGCCTTTGCACTGGCTGTTGCCCTGGCTGGCCTATTGTTCTCTGCCCCCTCCCCCACCGCCGTATCCGCATGGCTCCCTCCCTCACCTTCATCAAGTTTCTGCTCAAGTGTAACCTTCTCTATGAGGACTTCTCTGTCCTCCCTGTCCCCTCTCCACTTTGTTTCCCCCCTCGCACGAATCCCTTAAAGCAGAACTGTTGACTGAAGCGCCCTGTTTGTTGTCTTCCCCCTCACGAGAATGGGTGAGGGCAGAGACTTTTTTTCTGTTTCGTTCATTGCATAGAGGAGGCACCCAACAAATATTTGGCAATTGAATGAGTGAAAGGATAAATGGGGGAAATGAGGGCCATTATAATAGCAAGTGTGCTGAAGGGCTGTCAGGACTACCAGATGGTGTGTGTCACGCAGGGCCCCGAACCTGGGGCTCACTGCTCTATCGTTAGCATCTTGCAATCATACTAACTTCATCTTTGAATTTGTAAGTGAAGTCTGATGGGACATCCCACCCACCCGCGTCCCCTGCATGGGTTCTCAGCTACCGGCTCCTGGCCCCATGCGGTCACCCCTGCTGTCCTTCGTGTGGCAGGGGCCTGGGTGCAGGCAGGGTCCAGGCTGAGCGTGCAGTGGGGTGGCCCCGGGCACCTGTGAGGGGCTGCACTGACCCAACACGTATCCCTGTGCCCAAGGGAGCATGACACTGAACAGTAACTAAAAACCCTCCATGACGGGCTGAGAGAGAGAGCTGGGTAGAAGGGCAGGCTTCTGCTCCGCTTTCTGAACAAGGGGCCCACATTCTGTAGCTGGCCCTGGTATCAAGTGCTCACACCTCCCCAGTACTAAGTGCTCTTCTTGCCGGAGCTGGGGTGGTGATGGTGATGGTTGTTCAGGACCCCACAATTAGAGAGAAATGAGGCTCAAGCAAGAGAAAGCCCCCAGGGCTCCTGGAACAGGTAACTGGCCTGGAAGAGAACATTCCCTTGACCTCCTGAAGGCCCTGCCCTGTCTGCACAGTGAGCAGGAGGCTGAGGATGAGCCAGGGCAAGCTCCTTCCTCCCTGGCCTCAATTGCCACATCTGTGAGCTGGAACAAGAGGCCTACACATCCTTCTGACAGTGACAGTTGGTAAGCTTTGCAGACTTACATGCGGTGGGATGTGTGCATGACAGTCATGGTTCCCGGCCCACCACGGGGCTTATCAGGTTGCTCTGAAGGGTTCCCAGGTCAGGGCTCAATCTCTGTCCCTGTCCCCCAAAAAGTTCAAAGGGAACCTGGTTTTAACCCCCAAGGGATGGGTGACAGGGGACCAGCCCTCAATGATGACTTCAGGCCCAGGTGTCGATCGTATATACGAGCTTGGTGAGGGTGTCAGACCTTGATGGTAAGTTCAGACCAGCCCCTGGGGGTGGCCGCACCCCCTGATGATCACTGCAGGTCTTGGTAGTGGCCTCAGACCCCCATGGTGGCCGCAGACAGACCCTAGTGACAACTGGGAGGCACCAGGCATCTCATCCCCACCCTGCCTAAGCGCCCATCCCTCCCCAGCCATTAGAATTTGAGCCATTCTCCAGGATCCACTTAATTAGCCAAGCTCATTAACTCCCACAGGCTTCTCCTCCCCACCTAATTAACTGACTTAATTAGGGCTTGCAGACCTGGCTGCACCCAGCCCCCTCCTCCCACCCTGCCCACCTCCTCCAGGCCCTTGCTCAGCCGAGCCTCCACCAGGGTGGGAATGGGTTGGATGTGCCCGGGGCCCTTCTAGCACGCAGACCTCCACCCTGTGTCCCTCCCCACTCCCCCCACCCCAACCCCACCATAGTCCCAGGACACCAGGAGAGGGTTCCTCCCCGGCAGGGCAGCAGCTCATAGGCAGAAATATATAGAAATCGGAAAATTGTGATAGGGAGGGGCAGGGGGAGAGAGATGGAAATGGGGCAGAATGGCATGGGATGACCGGAGGAGGTGAGGATGGCTTGGTTGAGACGGATGGGCTGGGCCGCACGGTGGCTCGGGGCCTGGACTCTGGAGCCTGCCTGGGTTCGAGTCCCAGCTAGGGGTGTGAACTGCAGCAAACACCTCCCCTTTCTGTGTCTCGGAGACATGATGAGAGCAGCCTCCCCATGGGGTTGTCGTGAGGTTTGAATGAGTTAATATGCGTACGATACTTGGGACTTGGCCTGGCACAAATCTGTGCTTGTGAAATAAGCGGGCAGGGATGAACAGAGGTTCCCTGAGGGCTGGGGGCTGGAGGAAGGGATGGGGCGGCCAGAGGGTCCCGTGCCTAGGGGTCAAGGACACCCCTTCCCCAGGCAGGTTCTGGGAGGGCCAGTAATGGACGGAGGCCGCCTACTGGGCAGAGCCCTTGGCCTGGGAGAGGCTAAAGGGATAAGAACACAGTGTCCGTTCCCACTCCAAGGATGGAAGAGGCTGGCCTTGTTAGTTCAGGACCTCTACAGCCCATGCCTCAGTTTCCTCATCTGGGGGAAGGCCAAGCCTTGTGGAAGTACCTGGCATACCCTCGATGCCTAATAAACGGTTTGGGGGGCAGGTGCTCAGCTGTGCTTCGCCTCCCCTGGGGCCAAAGCAAAGAGGTGTGCTGTGCTGGCAGGACGCAGGTCAGACAGAAAGCAGAACTTCCTGGAGTTGAGGGGTACAAGCTCTGCAAGGTGGGAGGAAGGAAGTGTGTCCGAGTTGCTGAGCAGGCTCTAGGGGAGAGATGGGGGTTGATACCCAAGAGTGAGCAGGAAGCGGGGAGAAGGAGGCTGAATGCCCAGACGGCCCTTTCCCTGCATAGCCCCTGCTCACCCGCCCCTGCTCACCCCTTGCCAAACCAGTGCAGCCATCACTTCCTCCAGAAAGCCCTGACATTTGTCTCTCCTTTGTAGTCTGATCTTGGTCAGAATTTGACATTTATTGGCGTGATTAGAACAGTGTCTCCCCCACGAGGCTGGAAGCTCCTGAAGGCAAGGACGTCTGTGTAGCTCAACTATTTATCCTGGTGCCCCCTTCCGGTAGGCGCCCATTATCGAGAATGAATGAATGAATGAATGAATGAATGCCTTGGCTTAGAACCCAGAGGTTCCTGAAGCTTAAAAGGAAAGGGACCCCATGTGGCAGCCCAGGAACCCACCTGCGTGCTCAGCTATGAATCCACCCAGCTCCTTAAGTGATCCCAAGAACAAGTGCCCTTGGGGAGCAGGAACTAGACTCCGAGGATCTGAAACCCCTGCTCCTGGGCAGTCTGAGCTCCCTCTGAGAATTCCCTTTCACAACCTGGGATGCTGAGGAAGTAGTGAGTATGGGGACAGACGGCAGAATCGTTCATTTACCCCTGCATTTTTAAACACTTCAGAAACCCACATTTGTACATAGTATAAAGAACTTGGGGTTGTAAGTGGCAGAGACTCAAGTCTAGCTGACAAGCACAAAAGAAACTTTAGGGGGTTACATACCCGAAAAGTCCAGAGTCTTCAGGTATGGCGGGATCCAGGGGCTCAAATGATGGCATGAGGATTTTGACTCATCATCTCTTGGTTCTGCAGTCTGCTGTTTTGGCTTCAACCTCTGAGAGGGTCCCCCTGGTAGTACTAACTCCAGAGGTATATCTCTGTATCTTTTGGTTCAGTGGAAAGAGAGTTATTTCCTATTGGCCTGGCTTGGGGTACAGACCTATCTCAGAAACAATCAGGGTGGGGCGGCCTGGGTGGCTCAGTCGGTTAAGCTGCCTCCAGCTCAGGTCGTGATCCCAGGGTCCTGGGATCGAGCCCCACATCAGGCTCCCTGCTCAGTGGGAAGCCTGCTTCTCTCTCTCCCACTCCCCCTGCTTGCTCTCTCTCTCTCTCAATTAAATAAATAAAATCTTAAAAAAAAGAAAAAAGAATAGCTTTTGCAGTATGTGATTCTGTGTTTTCTAAAGCCAGATCCAGGCATTATCTAAAATGACCTCACCTCGTACTCTCTGAGAGACACAGGACTGGGCTGTAGTTCGGCTCCCTGACCCCCCTGCACTCATACCTGCTGCTCTCCTTAGGGGCTGGATGTGGCTGTTTCTCTGCAAAGTTGTGGAGGGAGGATCTGATAGGTCCTCACCTCCCCACCCCCAAGCTTATTGCAGGGGAGCAAGAAGCATCCTCTGGAATCCTCAACAGACTCAGGACTACCCAGAGCTGGTTCAGTCCCAGCTCTTTCCTCGGGGATGGAGCACCAAAGCTATCTCCAGGAACGTAGGCATTTGGAAGGAAACAAGTGCTGTCTAGTACACATCCCCAGGGGTCTGGATCTCCTGATGCCCTAGTTTGGGTTTCCCAGAAACAGACCCTGAGACAGGGATTGGAAAGTAAGTCGTTTATTTGGCAGGTGATCTCAGGGAGGGGAGTGGAGAAGCGGGCCAGGAAGGCAATGCCAAGCAAGTTACTGCAGGTACTGCTGTGGATGTGAGCAGAGCAGGCGGGATCAGACAAGGCCCACAGGAAAAGTGATGAGGATGCTGGCAAGTAGGAGTGGGGGAGGGGCCCAGGAAGACCGGGTGTGGGACTGACAGTGTCTGCCACCAAGACTAGCCACTTACCACGGGGCCCTGGGGTTGGCATGACGCTCACATAGTCCAAGTAGAGTACAACTGTCTTAACCAGCATCAACTCTCCCCCCATCTTTTAGCAACATTACCCCAATTTTCCCTTGGGGACCCATATTCCTTGACATATCCTTCCCTATGCATTAGGGGGTTCTCGGGGAGGGGAGGAGGGGCTCACTTGTTGGGCTCTAGGAGTCGGCTCATGACCCAGCGCCCACCGATCAGTGTCTACCAGCCCCCTGGTCACCCTGATTGTTTCTTTTTCTTTTTTTTTTTAAGATTTTATTTATTTATTTGACGGAGAGAGACACAGCGAGAGAGAGCACGAGCAGGGGGAGTGGGAGAGGGAGTGTTCTCCTTCTCTCTCTCGATCTCTCTCGAATAGATAAAAATCTTTAAAAAATAAATAAAATTGAAAAAATAAAAAGGCTTCCACTGAATAATTGTTATTTTGAAAATTGTAAAAGAAAATACAGAAAAGTGTAAGCCTGTGCGTATCTACAGCTAGAATCAATGTTACCATTTTGTCATATTTGTGTCAGATATTTTTTTAAAAGATGTATTTATTCATTGGAGAGAGAGCACATGCAAGTGGGGGGAGGGGCAGAGGGAGAGAATCTTCAAGCTGACTCCCCGCTGAGCACAGAGCCCAAAGCTGGACTCAATCCCACGACCCATGATATCATGACCTGAGCCGAAACCAGGAGTCGGATGCTCGACCGACTGGGCCACCCAGGCGCCCCCCGTATCAGATGTTTTTAATAAAAAAGAAAAAGAAAAAAAAAACATGACACAGAAAAATGAATTCCCATTATCTACCCTGACCCCGGGCCCATTTCCTAGATTCCATCTCCAGGAGCAACCACTCTCATGATTTTAGAGATATTCTTCTCCTATCCGTTGGCAAGCTTTCAGCTACAAGGAGCAGAATTCCCTTCAAAGCCGCTCCAAGTACAACTCAGCAGTTCAGCAATGTCATAAAGAAGCGGGTTCTTTCCTCTCTGCACTGCCATTATACTGTACTTCCCATCATCAGTGGCATCCTGCTGGTTGCGGTCGCAGTGTTGTATTTTGACACGGGAGGTGGGGACTCATCAGGACTCTTGCTGGAACACTGTGTTTCTCACTTCAGAATATATTCTCCATAAAGGTAATGAGAGATTTAAAGATCCATCACCTCCAGCTGCTGTCCATCCTGGGCTGTCCTGCCGTCTTCCTTCTGATCCATCTTGCGTTCTGGTGGAACTGTTGGTTTTTGTTATTGGCAATAGCTTGACCTGTGTCTCCCAGGGTCACTGGATGCTCCTGTTCCTGGCTGTGAAGAGCTTCCATAACCTTTGCTCAGAATGTCGTCATGGTCTTCAACTTCCTAAACCTGATCTGCTCTCTGAACTACTCAGTCACCAATGCCACCAGGATCTCTGGCCATGCTGATGGCCCGGGCATGATGGTGGCCATCTGGGCAGAGGGTGCTTCCTGCACTACCGTAATGCGGACCAACAAGCCAGGAATGCCTTCTCTTTGTCATGACTGGGAATGTGAGCAATAAGGAGCATCACAGAACATAGACCACACTGGGGAAATCCCCACAAATGCCATCATTTTTCCCCAGCATAGGGACTACCAATATGGCCGACACCTCAATTTCGGTACAACTAGTAGTCACCCAAACTCATATAGTTTGAAACGTGATGTATATATTCTAGAGGACAGGGACTCTGTTTTGATTCCTTCCCCAACCCCCACAACAGTAGCAGAAACTTCTGACACATTAGTGAACACAAGATGCAGCCAAAGGGAGGTCCTGGAATGGATTCCTGGCCCCACAAGCTTCCTTGAGCACGGAGTGGCAAACTGACTGCCTGCAAGTGTGAGTCCACACCAGCATCAGAGAGGCTGTGGGTCCCAGGCTGAGGAAACCTAAATGGACATCTGTTTTCTGATGTTTCTTCTGTGTTGTTATGGAAATCAGAGCTACGTTTTATCTTTGTGTTCTGCTATCCAGATCACACCCATTAAGACCCTCTCTGGAAGGGCAGCATTGCTTTGGATACAAAAGTTTGAGCTATCAAGAGTGGATTATCCCCAGGTGTCAAGGAAAAAGGAGTGCAGCGTTATGAATAGCTGTTTTAGTTCCTCTCTTCAGATATATTGTGAAGGTTCACTCCTCCAAGAAGTGGGCCAAGGATGGGGTCAGACGCTGCAAGCAGCTATCTTACTGGGGAAAACGCTTGGGCAGGAAAATCAGAAGGGAGCCAGGGGAGGCCGGGCAAACCATCAGCCTCAATAGATCCAATGCTTGGAAGAGGAAACAAAGGAAGGAAGGTGGGATAAGAATGTTAAGAAAGTGGGGCACCTGGGTGGCTCAGTTGGTTAAGCAACTGCCTTCGGCTCAGGTCATGATCCTGGAGTGCCTGGATCGAGTCCCGCATCGGGCTCCCTGCTCGGCAGGGAGTCTGCTTCTCCCTCTGACCCTCCCCCCTCTCATGTGCTTTCTCTCTCATTCTCTCTCTCTCTCAAATAAATAAATAAAATCTTTAAAAAAAAAAAAAGAATGTTAGGAAAGTTTTGATGAAGCCAATGGGAAGTCCTTGATCCCCAGCTGCCCATCAGGGAAGCTCTGTGTCTCTAAGGAACTGGGCGCTTTAGTGTCTTCGAGGCACTCAGTCACTGACTGGGATCAGCTAGAAGGAAGCAAAGTGGAGCCAGCCTTCTCTGTGAGCTCTGGAGAGCCTCCACTGCTGCTGCCCTGGGCGGTCAGAGATCTAGATGGTGCGTTTTCATGACTGCCACATCCCACCCCTCGGGCCACACAGCTCCGCAGGAGTCTCTCTTTCTAAATGGAAACTGTGAAGGGGGTGGTTGGTGAAATGAACTACAGCCCCTCCCCCTCGTTGTACTTGATCTCAGGGCCAGGACTGGTACCGGTCCTTTCCCCCTTCACTACCCATTCTTAATTATCCACACTCTCAACTTGGCGGGTCTCCATGGATCACCCAGGGGTGTGACCCAACCCTTCAGTCCTGAGGGGTCTAAACTCTTGGTTATCATAACCGATGGATCACTCCAATGGATTACTGACTTCCACCTGTATTTCTTCCTGCTCCCACTTTGTAAAAGCAGCCCTGCCTTCTTCTAGTAACTAATCATAGGGTACTTCTCTAGTAACTTCTAGTAACGGATTAGGGTCAATTATTACTGCCAGGAAGTGACTCCTCTTCTTGCCTGCTGGTTCCAAACACACGGAGCCCAAAGTGCCCTGGCAGCAGCCACAGCTTAAACATTAAGGGGTCCCTGGATGTGTCCCCTGAGAAGAGTGTGCCCCCTTTGGGGACCAGGACATCTCACCCTGCAGAGGGGCAGACTTGAATACCCACAATTCATTTTGGCAAACATTTTCTAATTGCGTTGTGGGTAATCAAATCCCCAGGCCAGGAATGAGGGAAGACTTCTGCAGAAGGTGGCCTTGATAACCTTTGATCACCATGGCTGGGAGCATTTCAAGGCCAGCTTCTGCTCCTGTCCCTCTCTAGGCCTCAGTTTTCTCGTCTGTAACAAGAGGACAACGCACTCTAAATTCGAATGTTCTGGGACTCGGTTACGAGACACAGGAAGACATTTCCTTCCCTCTTTCTCCCTCTCCAGCTCCTGCTTCTGCCTGCCCCATAACTTAAACCCCTCCATTAGTCTGTTTGGGGCAATAAGGCCTTACTGGGAGAGGTATAGAACAAAGGGTGAAATTTGAAACTCTGGACCATCAGCAGGACATGGAGGGGGGAGAGAGGAAAGGCAGACAAAGAAGAGAACCTGGAGTGGGGAGGGGCGGGGATAACTTGTATGGAGAACAAAGAAGAGGGGAAAGGTGTTCTACCCAAAGGAAACCAAGTGTAGAAGGCATGGAGGTCTGAGAAAGCACATATTCTAGGAACGCTGGCTAAGGTCAAGGCTTAATGGAGCAGAGGGGACCTCACTAGGGAAGGGTAGAGGCCCCAAAGGCTACGGGGTCTGAACACCAGGATAGGGAAGTTAGATTTCTGGCCCTGGAGGTAACAGGGCGTCCTCGGCAATGTTATGCAGAGGAGCAACCGAATCCACTTAGTGCTTCACAGAGCTGATGGTCCCACAATACTTGGATTCTAGAACAAAACCGTCTAGACAGAAGCAGGAGGGAGAAAAGCTGGGAACTTAGGCAACATTCTCAGAAGCAGAGTTCCCAAAATAATCGCCTATGGTCTAGATTTGGCCCAAAGCACATTTCATTTGGTCCATTCACTATTTCCGAACTTGGGGATTGGTTTCAAATATGGAAAAATTGGAAGACGCTCTGTTAGAATATGGATTTCCTGCTTCTCTTGAAAGATCATCTTTCAAAGATCATCGGGACAGGCCCATGATGCTCCAGTTTGCCTCATCTCACCACTTCCTGTCACCTGAGGCCTGACCCTAGTCACTAATTTGTGTGATCTATAGATACATGAGTCTGCCATCCCTTGTTCAAAATGATCTAGACACAGTCAGAGTGGTGGGGAAGGGTATGCTAGGTGGAGAAAACAGCCTGAACAAAGAAGAAATAGGGACGGTGTCGGGTGTGTTGGGGGCTTTTTCTTTAATGAAACAGTGTGGCTGGGGCTGCATGGAGGAGTCTGAGAAAGAGGGGGAATAGGGCCTGGGAGGATGGGTGGTCTCCATCTCATCTCCACCCTCATGTCCCCCGCTTCCTTCCAGGCCGCCAAACATCAGCATCCGACAATGCTCCTTTCTAACACCCAGGTCGTGCCTTTGCACACGCTGCTCTCTCTGGTCGGAATCCCCTTTCTTCTCTTCTCTCTGGTGAGCACTGTGCAGATCAGCTGCATCCCACGACTAGTCACTGTTCACAGCGGGGGTCACGAAAAAACGACCTAGTCTGGTCGCGCGCGGCCCCCAAGGCCCCAGTTCACGACCTCTTCCCTGAGTAGACCGGTAGTTCTCCGAAGTCTCGCTCTGGATGGATGGATGAGCGGACAGACAGGACAGACTGACGGATGAATGAATGCAAACGGGATTGCAGAACAGAGCTTGGCTGTTTCCCTCCTTGAAACAGACACATGCTCCACCCCACAAGAACAGACTGGGACAGTCTGGGGCAGTCTGATCCCGCAGGGGCCAGGAGGCTGGACCAGGTGACCCTCTCAGACTCCCCCGAGTCCTCTCTAACCTCGTTCTCGCCTCCTCGTGGGCTCTGACCTAGAAAAGACGGGGGTGGGAAGATGGAAGGGAGCCCACGGGCGCTAGGACCCAGCGCGGCCGGAAGGCGGGGTGGGGGCGCCGCGCGCCGCTCCTTCGGCGCGGGGAGAATCTGCGCCCCACGGCGCGCGGCGAGAGGGCGCGGCGGGAGGGCGAGCGCGCGCCGAGGTGAGTGCGCGTGCGCGAGAGCGCGCGCCAAGCGGGGCGGACAAAGGGGCGGGCGGCGGCGCGCGAGCCGGAGGGCGGAGCCGCGGGCCAGGCGGGCAGGTGCGCGCGGGCCAGAGGGCGGAGCCGCGATGCAGCGATGGAGCGCTGCCCGGGCGGGCGCCGGGGCCGGGGCCCGAGCACCGGGCGGATCGCGAGCCGGAGCCGGAGCCGCAGCCAGAGCCCGGACCAGGCCGGGGTCCGGGACCGCAGGGCCGGGCTGCTCGTAGCGGCGGCAACGGAGCCCCCCAGCGGCTGAGGGGCTTCCTCCCAGTTCCTGCCGGTGGCCGGGACTCAGCAAGCCCCCGCAGCCTGGGAGCGCGGGGATCCCCCCACCACATCCAGGACCCAGAGACCCCCAAGAAAGCGGGAGACCCCTCCAGATCCAACAGAGAGCGACTCCCCTGCTGGGGAAAGCGGAGACTTCCTCCGTATTCAGAAGACAGTGACCTCCCTACGGTACGGCTAAGACTCCCCCTCTTCAATCTGGGCCCCCCCAAGACCTAGAACGCAGTGACCCCCCCGTCCGGGATTGCTGGGACACCCCCCCGTCAAGAACCTGGTCATTACAACTCCACACCTCAAGACACGAAGACCCAGCTCAGAACGCCCCTAGATCAGGGGGTTCCTAGACCCCCTAATTCCGGTACACAGGAACCCCAAATCTAGGGAACTGAGGACAGCGCGAGAGCTATCCCTCACCAGCAAGAAGCCTCGGGGCCCCCCTCAAAGCTCCAGGACCCGGGCGACTGAGCCCCTCGCGGCGCCCTTCGCATCCCAGCCTATGTTTGTGGCGCCCTGAGCCCCCCCCCGGGCCGGGCTGACGGAAACCGAGACGGCGCCCAGGCCCCCTGCCGCGGCGTCCCCGCGGCCCCAGCCCAGGTAAGCCGGGCCCAGGTGAGTGGCCACCGAGGTCCCTAACCCTGCAGGTGGAGAAGGAAGTATTGGGTGCACACTGCCCCCTCCCCAGCGTCGCCATGGAGCCGAGGCTGAAGGACGTCTCTTTGTGTCTCGCTCGGAGGAGCCGCCCCCTCCTCCTCTCCCTTCCCCCACCCCACACCCTAGCCCTGGGGTTTGGGCGCTGCTCCCGGGCCCCACGGGGGAGTAGTGGTAGAGCCCCTTGTGCCATAGAGAGGGGGGAGGAGGGTGGAGAGCCTCCCCCTGTCCCTCCAAAAACTGAGCCCGGAGCTGTTGGACTCTCAGTCCTTGGAGTATATTTACCCCTCCCCCCCAGGCCAGGCTGAGTTCTCAAGTGAAGTCCCCCCTGGGAAGGGAAGATTTGGGGATGTCCACAGGTTAGGGGGTCTGTGGCATGTGGCCCTAGGGTGATGGCTGAGGTTTTGGGTGTGTGTCTTTGTCTGTGAGAGGGCAGGGAAGGGGTGTGTTTGAGAGAATGGGTGGGAATCCTATATTTTCTCTGCGATTCCATTGCCCCCCCCACCCCAGGCCACAGGGAGGGGCTTCCCCCAAGTCATACTTCGTATGTTTTGCAGGAGGCGGCAAGCTCTTTTCAAAGTGAGGCAGTGATTTCTGGGGAGGAGAGGTAGTCTGGACAAAGAAGCCATTTCAGGTCAGGGCACCTTTCTGTCCCCATGTGCCCTGGGGCCAGCAGTCCCAAGACCTTCCCTTCTCCTCCTGATCTCCATAATACCCAGGGCCAAACCTCAGGTTGGATCCGTGTGTCCTGGACAACCAAGGGACCATTCTAGGTCCTTGCTTTAGCTTTCCAGGCTCTACACAGCAGTGACCCAGGCCGGCCCTCAGTGAGGTCCCGAACCCCAGGCCCCGCAGCTCATGGGAAGACGAGCACCCAGGGGATGTTGTACCCTGAAGTTCTGGATCAGAGATCCCTAGAAGGGGCTGGACTGTGCTGAGGGAACACTCTGGGGTGCTGGGGTTCCCCCAGTCTCTTCTCTCTGAGCCCTCTGCAGGCAAGCAGTGATGCTGAGGAAGGCAGGACTTGGTACAGGTAGCCCCACTGGGAGTTCCTTTGTTCGTTTATTTAACAAACCTTTAGTTAGTGTCTGTGATGTGCCAGGCACTGGAGTCAAGGGCTTTTTTTCCCCACATCATCCAGATCCCCTTTCTTGATCTCTCCGGGTCGGAAGACGCTGGGCTGCTCTCAGTTTGCCCAGGCCACTCGCGGTTGGGCCAGTGGAGGTAGGCCTGGTCAGGTCCAGCTGACCAGTCCTGACCCCACACCTGAAGCACCTGGTCCTCCTCTTGCTCTAGACTTGGGGGCCCCGAGCCTGGGTGGCTGATCCCTCTACTCCCGCATTCCCAATACCAGGTGCCCCCACCCCACCTTCTGCTGGCATTGACCCATGGGAGAGGATGTGACCAAGGAGAAGAGGTTGGGGGTGCTTCCGGCCAGACCTCTGGCAGCCCCTCCTGCAAATCCAAGGACGGCTGAGGCAGCCACCCTCAGCCCCGCTGCTCTGAAGACTGGGTGACCTTGGACAAGCATGTGGCATCTCCCAGAGAAAATGACAGAGAGTGAGCCACTCACTCTGCAGTATGTAGATCACAGTTGGGCCACGAGGAGCACCCAGGTGTGTCCTCTCCCTCTCTGAAGGAGTTCATTTCCATTGGGTTCCCAGGAGCCCAGGGCCTTATCATATGACCCACAGGCAAGGGAGTGGAGTGAGAGGCCAAATCCAGAGATTTGAGTCACTGTGACTAGGGAAAACCATCAGAAGACCAGAGGCGGACCGGAAGTAAGATCTCCCCTCCTCATTAACCTGCAGTGGCTCCCCACTAAGTCTGGAATAAAGCACAAGTCCAAACCCTCTGTGGCGTGGCCCTAACCTGGGCCTCTCAGCCATCAGCTCGCTCCTCACTCACCATCTTCTACTTTGGGCTCCTCTCCTCTGTGCCCTCTGACTCCCTCCCTCCTTTGGGGCTGGTCCCTCAACCTGAGAAGCCCGGCCATAGGATGGCTCAGGAGCAGCCTTCTGCCTCCAACTTCCCTTTTGACCTGAACTGGCCTGACCCAGAGTGCAGAGCTGAGTTGGACTGGCTGATGGTTGGCGGCTTGGAGATAGTAGCACATGTCCTCATGTGCTGGGAGACCTTGTCTCCGCATCTAGACCCTAGGCTCCAGGACACGGAACCCCAGGTCTGTCTTGTCCACGCTGCGGTGGCTTTGTCCGTCCTAGAGGCCAGCCCATTGTACAGCACCTGTGGTAAAATACAGCTTCCAGACGCATTCTGGTGATCCAAATAGCGTTTTCTTGTGTTTGCATTTGTTGCCAGTGTTGAAAACAACATACGATTTCATAGACGAGTTCTGATTTTTGGATCTTCTTGAATCAGATGACGTGGCATCCCTAGGCCAAAGCCGAAGAATCACCTCCTTTAAGGGCACTTGCCCTCCAGCCCACCTGGGGCTTCCTCTGGCCTGCTCACTCATTTACGTGACCTGCTGGCCCCTCCTGCAGGCATCTGGCTTTGCAAGCCCAGGGTGGAGGCCAGAAAATGTTTGCTCAGCAGGTGACCTTCGTCTGTATGTGTTTTGCACACGTGGGTGTTCCTTGCCTCCACCATGGCCAAGTTAGGACAGGCACAGAGCAGTATCCCTCCGGGGCTAAGTGGGGAAGTAAACCCGAATCCCTGTGGCCAGAACATCCCAGCCTGGCCCCACCTTTACTCTGGGCTCCGGCCTGTGACCCCTCATTGTGCTAGAAGGATTCAGCTACAAAAACCTTTTTAATTTTCTGTTTGCTCAGGAGCAAAAGTCCAAGGCCCTAGGCCCAGGCACTGCTGAGGACTCTTGGGGGGAGGGCTGCTGCCTGGACCTCAGTTTACCCATGTGTCCAGAGAGGAATTGGACTTGAGTTTCTCTCTGCTATAAGCTTCCTCCTTGCTCTAACTTTCTAGGACTGAGTTCAAGGCGCTCTAGGTTTTGGTCAGGCAGGAGAGGTAGGAGCCTAGATGCAGGAGTCACTCAAAACTATTGACATTCCCTAAACATTAATGAAACCAATGGGTGTTGCCAAGTGGCTGGGCCGGGGGCCAGGGGCCAGCACTGGGCCCCAGCCACTGGGCATGGCCCTGGAAGGGAATGTACCATCCTCCTGGATGAATATCTATAGCAGCCCGAGGTCAAAGGACATAGCAGAGCACCATGCTTGAGATCCCAGGCTCTGGACTCTGCCAGGGTTTCCCACTTAGCTGCCGTGTGACCTCGAGTAAGTTACTTATCCTCGATGTGCTTCAGTTTACTTCTGTGGAAAACAAAGATAATACCTACCTCAAGGTCATCGGGGGATTCAGTGAGCTAAAGCATGAATAGGGCTTAGGAAAGAGTCTGGCACATAAAAAGTGCTCAATTAACTATTGGCTCTTACTAAAAGGGGCATTGGCAAGCAGGCCACTAAGCCTTGGTGGTAACGCCACCTCAGTTTCCCCATAGCCAGTCTGGGGAGACCACAGGGCTTCTGCTGTCCCCATGAAAGGGGAAGAGAGTGTTGGGAGAGCCCGTACTGTGTGGTGCTTAAGAGCGTGAAGTGTGACCCTGCTATGGGTGGGGTGGGGTGGGGTTAGAGCCTGAGAAGGCCCTTCCAGAACCTGGTGCTGTGGGTCTCGGGGTGGGATCCAGGGCAGCTTAGCCAGAGTTCTGTAGCTGAGGCCCTCCTTCCCACCTCTGCTTTCTAGGTGAGGCACCTGCCTGTGTCTGCTGAGTGAGTTCCCCAGGCGGTTGGGCATCAGGCCAGAGCCAGGAGCAGCAACTCCAACAGATCCCGAGTCTTACCCAAACCACCCACTCCCTCCCCTGCTCCCCTCAGCCCCCTTTCTGGCCACAGAAAGCAACAGCAGTAGGCCTGAAGGGTCCAGTTAGAGCCCCTCCTCTCTCCCTGCCATAGTTCCGCTTCAGTCTGGAGAGAGAACAGGTCCAGATGCCCAGCTCAGCCCCTACTTGGGGAGCCACGGAATATCAGGGTTGGGAGGAAGCAGTGGAACATTTTTCAATGTCAAGTGCTCCGTGCCGGACACTGGGCACTGCTTTCTCATTTAGTGCTGAGAACAACACTACATTAACCCAGAGGGAGGATTCTGACTGCCCACCGCTGTGAGCCACCAAAGTGAAACCGGCATTGAACTCCCTGGGTTCGGATCCCACCTGTACCGGTCGGTCCCTAGCTATGTGACCTTGGACGAGGCAGTTGTCCTGTGCCTCAGTTTCTTCTGATGCAGTTATGGGGGTGATAATAGCCCCTACCGTCTAGAGTTATGGCGAGGACTGTTACAAGTGAAGCACTTCAGCAGTGCCTGCTACTTTAGTGTTTGCTCTGTCACTTCTGCCACACCCTGCGGGGTATGCAAATGAGCTGGTTGGGTATGCAAATGAGCTGGTCTGGGCGGGAGGAAGCCACAGTGATTCCCCGCTGCACCAGCTCTCCTCCCCTGCGACTCTAGCCACAGAATGTTCCAACTGCCTCTGGTTGTTAGGATGGCCCTGAGGGACCGGGTGGAGGCTGGACAGGACCGAGCCTCCTCCTCCTCCTCCTGGTCAGGCCCCAGAGAGGCTGCACAAATCCCACCCTGGCACCCCTCCACCTCAGCCCCCATCATAGCAGGAAGACTTCCCTTTCCCTAGCCAGGGCCCACTGCCCTGGAGGGTGATCTTCCCGTCTGCCGGCCCTGACCCCAACTTGTCTCCAGGAGGGGCAGCGAGGCCCCCAGTTAACATATTTTAGTGGCAAAAAGCTTGACCTCTAGACCCTGCTGTGTGACTTTGGGCAAGGTGCTTAACCTCTTTGTGCCTCGGATCTCTCATCTACAAAAAAGGATGGTGCTAGTACCTGCCTTATGGAGTCATTCTGAGGATTAAATGAATGAATATTTGTGAAGTGCTGTGAATGGCACTGAGTACCCCACTAAAGTTTTGCTGTTAATGTTAGTCCCCACAAGCCCTGAGCAGAAAGGGAATGGGAGTCCCACTTTTCCAGGCTAAAAAAAAAGAGAGAGAGAGACTCAGAGGTGAAGGTCTTTACTCGAGCTTCCATATCTGGGATTCAGAGAACATTCTGCCCACTTTCCCACCATTCACACACAGTTCACAGGGCAACGCCGGCCAGAAGGACCCAACAGAACCTAACCTGGGCTCTGGCTGCAATTCTGGACATATCACCCAGCTTTCCTGCTCCCACACCTCTGCTCACATGGGGCCGTGACAGGCGAGCCCTGCAACACAGAGGAATCTGCAGTGCAGGCCCACGGAACATTTCCAGAAGCTTCTAAGGCTTCCCTCACCCCCTTCCTCCACAGCCACATGCCTAGGGCAGTGGTGGAATTGCTGTGGGGGGCTGCACTCCAAATCTCTTAAGGGTAAGCTAGGTCAGGTTCGTGCTGTCTCTTCACCTCCCAGAGCCTGGCACACATGTTGGCTTCAGGAAGGGTATGCTCAGGTTGGGGGTTTGGTGTGCGTGTCACCGAATGAAAGCCAGGTCCTTGCTGTGGCCTCCTCACTGTTCCCGGAGCCTCTGCCACGAAAGCTCTTCCACCACCATATCCACATGCCTGGAGCCTTCTCCATGGGGCCTTTCCTGACCACCCACCCGTCTATGATCTCACCCCTCATCCCTAACATTTCCTCATCTTTCCCTGCTTTGTTTTCCCCTCTAGGACTTCATACTCTCTGACCTGCATCTCTTAGCTGCCTTCACGATTATCGGCCTCCAAACTAGGATAGAAGCTCCTTGAGGGCAGGTCCGTTTGTTTGGTTCATGAATGTATTCCAGATACAAGAATAGTGCCAAGCACGTAGTAGAGGCTCAACAAATATTTACTGAACGTTCTGGAGCCAGACAGATAGCTCTAAGCCACTTCTTAGCTGTGTGACACCAAGCATGTCAGCTAATCTTTCGTTCTCTGAGTTTCCGTTTCCTGAGCTTTAAGGGACATAATGGGAATAATAATAGCTTCTCCCAAGAGTGTCATGAGGTTTAAATGAGTCTCTATATATACATAAAGAACTCTGTACTTTACGTGGTTCATAAATGTTAACTATTATTAATAACTTTTTAACCTGCGTATTATCCCCATTTTACTGATGGAATGGAGGCACAGAGAGAGTAAGTGACTTACCCAGAGCTTCATGGCTAGAAATTAGCCAGGAATGCCTTAATGTGGGCTCCATCCTCCTTCCCCCCCATCTGTAGGGGCTCGGGAAGAGATGAGGGCTGTAGCTAGGGAAGGGCTCATTTCTTCAGGGAGCCTCTGTCTCTCCAGTGGTCGCCACCTGTCCACTGGTGGACACCAAGCCACCACCCATGGGCCAGTCAGCGAGTGGCAGGCCACCTCTGTGCTCTCAGCCCTCCACTCCTGTTGAGCGGCCTGGGTGCCGGGCCGCCCGCCTCACCCAGGCAACAAGGCTCCTGCCTCCTCCCACACCCACAGGGGCTGCCACAGGGGCTGGGCCCTCAGGCAGCTGGGGAGGGGTGAGACCCGGGACTGCTACTTCCCCCACAGGGTCTGGCTGGGGAGGGCGAAAAGAGGCAGAGAGCCCGTTCCAGCTCTGGGCACCAGCTGCAGGCGAATAGCGTCACAGGCTATTAATAACCACCAAGGATGTGCCCCAGGGAAGGGGCAGACTGCGCCAGCTGGAGGGGAGGCTGAGGCAGAGCCTCGCAGCAAGGGGAACCCCAGGCTGCCCCTAGTGGGGCAGCGGCGAGAAGGTCGTTTGCAGTTTCGGCTGCTTGATCTTGGGAAAGCTTCAGCTCTTCCTCTCAGTCTTCCCACCTGGGAAATGTGGGAACTGGGTCAGATGGTCTCCAAAGTCCCTTCTGGCTCAAGCATGTTCAGGGGGTGAGATTTAGCCGAGCCCAGACAGCCGCCATTTCCAGCGTAGAAAACCAAGGTGCAGTCAGAGTGCAGCCTTACCCAAGACGGTACAGTGTCACTGCCAATCCACGACAGAACCATGGTCCCAGACCCCTCCGTCCAGCCAATGCCGGCTTAATTCTTACAGAGGCCCACATTAGATGGGCATTGTCAGTCCCCTTTTACTGATGGGCAAACTGAGGCTTCGGCAAGTGGCACAGCCTGCCCAAGGTCACACAGCAAGAAGGGGCGGAGCTGGAATTGGCACCAGGAGGGGAAACAAGGAAGTGATTGGAGAATATCCTTCTCTTCCTTTTGAACAGAAAAGGATGTTTGCTGGAGTCTCTGTTTGTGTTGAAGGACCAAGGGGAGGGAGAGGCCTTATCTGGAACCTCGTGAGGGCTCCCTGGGGACCTGACCCCCCCCCCCAGTGTTGCGTGTAAAAGTGTGCATGGGGTGACTGGGAGCTTTTTCAGAGGAGAGGGTACTGAGCCTTCGGTGACCCATGAAGAGAATAGCTCATCACTAAATAGCTCATTTCATAGATTGGAAAACTGAAGAGAATGGAAGGTAGGGGGCTGCCCAGAGCTCCCTGGGACCAGCAGAAGGGGTCAGTGCTCTGCCAAGCACCTCGCAGGCCTCTTTCTGGGGCCAAAGGGCCAGGCTCTGGGTGCCCCCACTCCCTGGCAGCAGATAGGAGGACCCCCATGTGAACACATTTCTGCACTGGGGTAAACAAATGAGGGTCAAAGACCCCCTCTAGGGAAGGTGGCCAACAGTAGAGAGCCAGACTGGGGCACCTGCCTTAGGGACATAAAGAGGGCTCTGCTCAAGGTGGGGTGCCAAGGGGGCTCCCAAGGGCCCCCACCTTCCCGAGCATGGGCTGGTCCACTGTGGGAATCCAGGGCAACCAAGCCGGGCCACTCCTCCTCAGGACCTTCTCGGGGGATCCCAGCCCTGGGCTGTGGAGCCTGGGTAGATGGGCATGATCTGTCCTTGCATTTTCCTTTGGCTTTGTCTGGACCACCAGCCGTGCCTAGTTCCTTTTACTGCCTAGACCTAAAAGGATCATACGCAGTGAAAAGTTTCATTCCTGCCCTGCCTGTGTTCACGCAGTTCCCACTGCTCTCCCCAGAGATGCGTTCATGCATTCATGCATCCATTCATTCGCCAAATACTGATGAAGTGCCTACAATGTGCAGGCACTGCACTAACTGCTGGGGGATCCTTGTGAACGAAACCAGCCCGACAACATCCCTGCCCTCCTAGCGCTGAAGTTCCAGTGGGGAAGAGAGGGTCACGATAGATCTTGCCAGGTAGTAAATTATATAGTACGTTAGAGTGATGCCCTCTACCTAGGGACACTAGAGCAGGATAAGGGGAGTGCGGCAGAGTAGCCCTAGTTGAGATGGTGTCAGTTGAGCAGAACTTGGAGGAGAGGGGCCATGTGGCCATCTAAAGGCAGAGAGAACAGCCCCCAGACCGGGAGCTGGTGTGTTTGGGGAACAGCAGGGAGAGCAGCGTGTCTGGAACAGGAGGAGGGAGGAGACAGAGCAAAAGGGTAAACTGAGGGCCCTTGTAAGGATTTTGGAATGAAATGGGAGTTGATGGTGGGTGTTGAGCTGGGGAACAATTGGATCCGAGTGGGCTGTGCTGGGTGGGGACACCAGTTAGGAAGCTACTGCCGCACCCGAGGGACCAGGATGGCTCAGACCAGTGGGAGTGGGTGCTGAGGGAGGTCCAGTACGTTTATTAATGTCTGGTGTTGATTCCAGAGTTACTTTATGCAAATACACACAAGTGAGAAACCTATCCGTATCTCCCCCCACCCCCAACCCCCGGTTCAAAGTAGCATACTAAACAAAGTGAGCCGGAGGTGCAGAGAGGGCGAGGGAGCTGGTGACAGCTGCTTGCTCCACCAAGAAGCAGCTCTCTCCTACATGGCTGGGGGAGGGCCGGTGGCAGTGCCCTCTGGGGGACACCGAACATTCTACAGAAATCCCAAACGCATTCACCCTTTAACCTGGGCACCCATTTCTAGAACTGAGCATACAGACTCATCTGCACATTGCAAAATGACTTATGTACAAGGCAACTCGCAGTTTACAGTAGGAAAAAGTTGGACACGACCCAGTAGGGATTTGGTTAAATAAATGGCAGTATATCCACTCATACCTTTCCAGCCCCCTGGGAGGGGGGCCTGGGTTCCAGTTCTGCAGCAGCCCCTCCATCCCCCTCCGCGCTGCCTCCCCTCCGCCCGCTTCCTCTAACCTTGCACGGTGCACGGTGTCCTGCGAGGCCTGCCGGGGTGCTGTCCTCGCCTGTGGTGCTGAAGACAGTGGGGCCAGAGACCAAGAGCGGAGAAGAGATGAGCAGGGAAGTTCAGGGTTCAGTCCTTGTCTCTGCCCTTTACCGGCTGAGTGGCCTGGGGCAGGCTGCTTAACCCCTCTAGGCCTCAGCGTCCTTATCTGTAACACGGGGGTGCCATGAAGATGACACCCCCAATGTGAAGCATTGGCATATTGAGAAAATGAGTGATAGTTTGTACAATGTCAATTTAGGAACAATGAAACAGAGTGGTTAGGCTTTTGGACACTGGAGTGATAATGCCTGGGTTTGAATCCCAGCTCTGACATTTATTGGATGATCTTGATCAAGTGACATGACTGCTCTGGGCCTCAGTTTTCTCATCTGTAAGTTGGGGTAAATAACAGTCCCCGTGTCATAGGGTGTTGTGAGGCTTAGATAAGTTAATTTCTCCAAGGCTCTTGGCACACCTCTGGGATCCTTAGTGTTAGCAGTTATGTCACTTTCCTCTCTCACAGTACCTCTAGCCTCTCTGTCCCCCCCCCCAGTGTCACTCCCAGCCATGCCCCCCCGCCGCTGTGTTGGAGCTGGGCTGTGAGAGGGAGAGCACACCCCACCGTGCAGAGGCCCTGACCTCTAGCCCAACCCTGCCACTGACTTTCTGTGATTTTGAGCAAATCACTGTTTTCTTCTGGCCATCGGTCTCTGCATCATTAAAATGGGGCTAATGATACCTCACACAAGCCCCTGGGAAAATAACTATATGCCTACAGGGTCATGTTCAAGAAAGCCAAGACGTGAAAAGTTACAACTTGCTGAACACAAAGAATTATTCACCTAGCATTTGTCACACCCTGGCTAAGTGCTAGGGATACCGAGGTGATTAAGGCATGGAGCTTGCTGTCAAGGAGCTCTTGGGTTTCTTGCTGGATTGTCAATCCCCTTCAGAGCCCATTTGTGTGTCACCTCCTCCAGGAAGCCACCATGATCCCCACTGCCATGCCCTCCTTGAAAATGCTGGAGCACTGACATTGCCTTTCTGGCCTTCTAGTTATCTGAGTCCTTATTTTGTCTGCCTTCCTAATCCGTAGGTTCATATCTTCTACCTGATGCATTGCTCTAGCCTACTCGCCCCATGCCAGTGCCCAAGCCCAAGTAGATATACTTGTCTGGAATCTTTAGGTTGCAAGTAACATAAACTCAACTCAAAGTGGCTTAAGCCAAAAAAAGAAATGTATCGATGCATGAAACAAATGGTCAGGAGTATAATTGGCTTTAGTCATGCCTGGATCCAGGTGCCCAGAGTCATCAGAAATCCCTCCACCTTACAGCTCTGCTTTTCTTCTCTGATGCTTCATTCTCGGGCAGGCTCTCCCCGCATGGTGACAAAGCCGGCCCCCCGCAGCTCCAGACCTTGTCCTCCGGCTTTGCATCCCAAGAGTCAGGAGGCATCTCTTTCTCAATACCTGCAGCCCAAGTCCTAGGTCTAGATCCCAGTGGGTCACCTTTGGTCACAGGTTCATCTCTGAACCAGTCATAGTGATCTGGCGGACGGGATGGACCTGCTGGCCAGCCAGGCCTGGGTCCAGCCTGCCCCTAAAGGCTGGGTGGAGACATTCTACTGAACCATGTGGCCTGAGAGAAGGGCCATTCCCTGAGGAAAGCAAAATTCATGCTGAGCAGGAAAAAGCACCACAGGCTGACTCAAGAAGCCACTGAAAATGCCTGAGCAAGGCAAGGTGTGGGTCAGATGTGGTCTTAAGATGTGGATAAGAAGGCCTCGGAGGGAGAAGCCTGGAGGTGGGAAAAGGGGGTTGGGCGGTACCTGATGCCGGCTCAGCCATGTAGACTAGGGGCATGAGGCTCCAGCCCCTCCCTCTACAAAGAATCAAAGTGGAGCAGGCCCCTCGTCCCCACTCAGTACCTGAAATAATGCATTTGTCTTATGGCTGCTTTTGTGACATGGCTTTTCATAATAAGACGGACCCAGAGCGGTGACCCACCGAGGCAGCAATGATCATGTGTTCGATGGAATCCTTCCAGGCCAGGGCTTGGTTAAGGATACCCTTGGGGTTTGCCTGGGCTAAGAGCACAGCATGGGTGCAGTGACCTGAGTGAGGGGACCTGGGCATGGGGACAGAGAATCTTAGACTCCCAGAGTGAGAGTAAGAAAGGCCTGGCTGATGTCTCTTGGTCCAACCTCAACCCCCGCTGCCGATTCCCCAACAGATGGGCATCCAGTTCTCCGCTTCTCTACCCCCAGCGATTGAGAACCCATTTCCTCCCTGTTGTGACATGAGAACTGTCTCATTTTGAGTTGCTCTCTGCTTGGGTTTACCTTCAGGAGCCTCAGAGGACACTGTGCACAAGAGCATGGGACCTGAAGCCTGACAGCCTGAGTTCAAATCCAAATTAGTTAGCTCATCCATATCCCTTTCTGTAAGATGGGGTGATCATAGTAGCACCCACCGCCCAGACTTGTGATTGTTAAATAATTTAATCCACCATGGTTATTAGCCCAGCTCCTGGCATATAGAAACACTCAATAAATATTTGCCAGCATTCTTATTCTCCCATGAGACAGGATAAGAGCAGGCCCCCCTCTCTTTACAGACTGGTCACCCTCCAGGCAGTTGGACATACAGAGGTTCAAATCCTAGCTCTTTGGCCTCCTTGCTACATGATCCTTGGATTAGACTAATAGTGCTAAAGCTGCTATAACAAATAAGCCCCGATATCTCAGCAGCCTAACACAACAGACATTTACTTTGGCTTCCATAAAATGTCAAGTGGGCAACCTTCAACAGCAGGAGACTGCCCACAGCCAGGCACTCAGGCTGCTCCTAGCTCCACTGTCTTTTCTTTTTTTTTTTTAAGATTTATTTAACTTCTTTATTTGAGAGAGAGAGAGAGCCCGAGCAGGGGGAGTGGCAGACAGAGGGAGAGGGAGAAGCAGGGAACCCGATGTGGGGCTCGATCCCAGGATCCTGGGATCATGACGTGAGCTGAAGGCACAGCCTTAACCGACTGAGCCACCCAGGTGCCCCTCCACTGTCTTTTAGGACCCAGGAGGCCTCCGTATCAGGCCCGCTTAAAGGAGAGAAAATAGAGAAACCCCGCCCACTCTTAAGAGGACCCGCCCAGCAGTGACTTCCATCATTTCTGCTCACATTCCATTGGAGAAACTGGTCACACCTGGCCACACGTGGCTGCCAGGCGGGTAGGAAATGTACTCCCCTGCTGACAGCTGCCCTCCAGCAACAGCTCTGTATTATAAAAGAGGAAACCAGGGGCACCTGGTGGCTCTTCGGTTAAGTGTCTGCCTTCAGCTCAGGTCATGATCCCAGGGTCCTGGGAGCCCTACATCCGGCTCCCTGCTCGGCGTGGAGCCTGCTTCTCCCTCTCCCACTCCCCCTGCTTGTGTTCCCTCTCTTGCTGTGTCTGTCAAATAAATAAATAAAATCTAAAGTAAAAAAAATAAAATAAAAGAGGAAACCCAAAGTTTTGATGGACAGTTGGCTATCTTTACCAAAACCATGGTAAGTCACCAACCTCCTGGGCCTCTGCTTCATCCATAAAATAGAATATCACTTGATCGTGGCAATGGACATTTACTAAAATCCTTGAATTGTACGCCCTACTGTGGGTAAATTTTGTGGTGTGTACTAAGTTAAGCTGTTTGTTTAAAAAGCAGGAGACCTCTTGCCCTTCTTCTCAGGTACTTATGAGGACTCAGTGAAATTTTGCCAGGCTGGTACTCTGTATGTGTGTGTGTGTGTGTGTGTGTGTGTGTGTGTATGGTAGGGAAGGGCAGTTCCAAAGCAGGCCTGAGTTGGGTTATGCATTGGGTGTAGTTCTCATAAGAGAGGCGCCCAGCTCAAGCCACCTGCCAACAGGAAGTGGTAAGCAGTTCAGTCTTGCTTCTTGCTTGGGAAGCCCCCCCCCCCCCCAGCGTGTGGCGGAAGACCCAGCCCACAGGGCCAGAGCCACAAGTGCTGCCAGGAAGGCCGGGTGACACCCCTCTGCCTTCAGCAACAGAGGGGAAACCAGGGGCCTCCCCCGGGGCCAGTGAGGACACACACTTGAGGTGCGAGGCATGTGGGGTGCCCCGGAACAGCACGGTCAGCTTGAGTGTGGATGGTAGTATCAACCACACAGGATGGAGAGGGGAGGGGAGCAGCCAGGGGCCTCCACCACCCGCTGCTGAAAAGTTCACAGCCACCCAAGTGCACGGCTGCTCCTTCAAGGGGAGGCAGGGGTGATGAAGGTAAAATAGTTTTAGATCAAGTTCCCACTGATGCCAGGCGTATATGCCCTCAAGCACCCGGGTAGGCAGGTGTACCTTACTTTACTCTCTGGCCTTGAGTCCCCGCCTGAAAGAAGTTGCTCTGTCCTCACTGCTGTGGGGATTAAGTGAATTAATACACGGGAAGCACCTGGACAGCGCCTGACACCCAGTCGGCTCTCCGCAGGAGCCGAGTGAATGAATGGGCAGCTTTGGCTCAGGCTTTGCGCTCTCCTGGGCCTCAGTTTCCCCACTTGGATACCCAGGGATCCGGATGGGACACTCCCAACATTCTGACTCAGGAAAACAGTGGTTAAGAGCGCCAGCTTTGGAACCAATCCCAATGTGAGCCGTCTGACCTTGGGCAAGCTGTCTGGGCTCTCTGCCTCATTCTCCTCCTCCTGAAAATGGGGGTCATGAGAACACCTACCCACTGAATCGTGAAGATGAGCTCATCCTTAGAGCAGGGCCCTGCTTCCGTGTTAGCTGCTGCTCTTGTCATTGTGATTCTCCCTGTCGTGAAGGTGTGGTCACCAAGGCCCAGACAAGGGACTCACTCAAGGTCACCCAGCTAAAAAGTGGCGCACGGCAGGATCAAGGGCAAGCCTGCTGAGCCCCGAGGTCCGTGCTGTTTCTGTCGCTCCCCACTGTGCCTCTTAAGTCACATGCGTGGTAACTGGGTCAGAGGCACTGTGTACCTGGGCCATGACACAGCAACAGGGGATGGCTGTGTGGATTAATTCCTTGTCACCTGCTGACACCTTACAGAGAACAGGCCGGAAGGGAGAGAGAGGTTGTGAAGGAGGGAGGGGTCAATAGTGAAGACCCCCAAAACTGGCCCTAGGAACGAAAGGAAGGGATGAGGGCAAGTTGGATCAGATGTAGCCCCTACCCCCCCGGAGGCCTCTTGGCCTGTTGATGGGGACAGACAGGGGACAGAGTTGAGATCACCCCAAGACATTTCAACAGGAACCCTCAGAGAGAGACACACAGACCCTGTGTGAATCCTGGGGCTCAGCAGAGGCAGGAATCGGCACCCAGGGCAGCAGGGAAGGCTTCCTAGAGGAATGGGACCTGAGGAATGTGGATGGGGCAGGGGAAGGTCAAGGCGGGCAGCAGGACCGGCAGAGGAGACGCGAGAGAGGCAGTGCAGGGTGGTGATCACAGCGCGGGCTGAACCTGGAGTGCAGGGGGCAAATGTGGGACCGAAACCCACCCCGCTGTGGCTGGGCCCCTGACCCAGACTGGTGCCTACACAGTGCAACCCTGAGGCCAAAGCAGCAGGGATGAGCCACGCACCCAACAGCCCCTGCATGAGGGAGGAGGGAAGAGAGGGAAGAAGAGCTTCTAGCAACTTGCAGCCACCAGTCAGTCTCCCAGAGGACGCAGAGACAGCCCAAAATGACTGGCAGGGCCACAGCCCGAAGTGGGAGCATCACACACGTGTGTGTGCATGGACGTGCACACCCATGCCCTGCCCCGCGTAGCAGCCCTCGGGGAGGCCGCACACGTCAGGAGAAGTAGGTCAGCCGAGCAGCCCAGCAGTCTCTCACTGGCAGGCCGGTCGGGGGAGAGCTCAAGGCAAAGAGGGTGTGTACTCCTCGGAACCCCTGGGGGAGAGGCCAGCATTCTCCCCAGAACTCGCTGTCCATCTCCCTGCTGCATCAGAGCAGATGGCCTGCGGTTCCTCGCTCCGAATTCTAAGCCTCCCCCCCCCCCCGCCCCCAGCCAGGGTAGTGTGTGGGCATTTGACAGAGGTTGGGACGGGTGACCCCTTCCAGCGCTGAAAGCAAGGAAGGACCATCGTGGGGAGGGGCCGCTCACTTTAGCCTAGTTGGTGGCTGCAGTAAGAGCGACCCAGTGCTGTCCGGCCAGAGCTGGGACTGCATAGAGACTTGGTGACAGGTGCCACGGCCCAGCTGGGTGGCTGAGGTAGGGGAGCAGGACCCCGTCTCTGTGGGCCTGGCACCATCCCTCCCCCTGGCGGGGGTCTAGACAATGAGCTAGTCCAGGCTACAGACGGGCCCCTCTGAGGGCATTCGTGTGGCGTTTCCGACAGACTGAAGGAATTAGTAAAAGCAAGGCAGTGGCTGTGGCGGGGAAGGTTCTATAGAACAGGACTTGCTCATGAATGGAGGGGAAGGGGGCTGAGAGGGGGGGCAGGATCCTGAGGCAGCAGAAGGGGCAGGAGCCAAATCGGAGGAGGGGAGGAGGGCCCCCTGCTCCCCCAGCCAGCCGGAGGGACGTGCAGATGGAGCTCCGTTTGGGGCTGGGTGGGAGGCCAGGAAGTTCCCTCCTGATGTTCCTCCTCTTTGTGTGAAGTGGGAGGCTGGGTCGTGCCAAGAGGGAAGGGGAAGGCAGAGGAGGAGAAGAGGGTTTGGGCCTGGAAGGGTTGCTGCTGGGCCAGGGTGAGCATGCAGGGCTCCCGGAGAGCCCACCCCTGCTCATAGCCTCCGCGGGCCCGGCTAGAGGGAACCAGATCCCACTACTGAGAGAGCACAGGCACCTGGCCCTTACAGAGCACTTACTGTGTACTGAGCACCAAGCACTCCACGGCTAAGGCCTTTAATAAGTCACAAGCCCGTAGGGAGAAGGCACTATTCTATCCTTTTTATAGATGGAAAACTAAGGCAAGGGAAGATGAAGGTACTTGCCCAAGGCCATCCAGCTAGCAGGTGACAGAGCTGGACCCAAAGCCAGGCCAGCCGGCTCCAAGTCTGCTTTCTCTCCCAGAGCCCTGGGCTGTCTTGCAGGGGTGGGGGCTGGGGGAGCATGGGCTGAGTCACCTGGGATTGGAGGTAGGAGGGAGTGAGGTGAGGGCAGAAGAGGTGCGCCAGGAGGCAGGCTCCTGGGGCTCGGCTTCCAGAGGATTCAGTGCCGGCCTCTCCTGCCGATACACGCACAAACAGGAGCACACCTGCTCTGGAAGCCCGGCTCCCCGGCCCAACCCCCCTCCCGCTTGACAGACAAGAAATGCGGGCCCCAGATGGGCATTCGCTGTCACCCTGCCCCGGGCTCTCCCCGCCGCAGCTCTCTGCCCCCCAACACCATCTGGGGACAGACTCGGTACCTCTGACGGGTGCGTGCAGTTTGTGTGGACTCCAAAGGGGTCAGTCACTGTGAATGGGGAGGGTTGGGGCTTTGTGGGACGGGCGCCCTGCCTTATGTCCGGGGTGGGGGGAAGCTGGGCAGGGCCCTGGGCCTGCACCTGTAGCTGTGTGGGCCTGAGTTGGGGGGGTGTTGTCTGTGGAGGGGCAGGGATGGAAGGCCACGGTGGGTGTGTGGCCATATCTGCACCATCCTGCCAGAGTTTTGTCTGACGCTACTTGGCTGAGGAATTTGATACTGTGATCCCTGCCCTCAGACCTCACGTTCCTCACCCCCTGCCTTCCATTCTCAAAAGCCTAGATCACCTTTTATGAGCATATATAATTCATGTATTCACTATTTATTGTCCATCGCCCCCCCCCTCGGAACATAAGTCCCATGAGGGTGAGATTCTTTTTTTTTTATATGTAAAAGATTTTATTTATTCATTTGAGAGAGAGAGAGAGAGCACAGGGAAGGGAGGGGCAGAGGGAGAAGGAAAAGCAGACCCCCGCTGAGCAGGGAGCCCAATGAGGGGCTCGATCCCAGCACCCAGAGATCAACCTGAGCCAAAGGCAGACGCTTAACCGACTGAGCCACCCAGGCGCCCTGAGGGTGAGATTCTTATCTGTTTAGTGTCGTGTCCCCACAGCTGTGAACAGCAAGCCCCTGGTAAACAGCAGCTGTGGATCAATATCTATGAATAGGAGCCCCCATGTGAACTTGGTATATGGAGTGTCTTTGTGTGACATAAACACGTGTGCCTTGTCTGATGCTGCATCTGAATGACAGCCTGAGACAGGCCAGTGGCACCCAAGTGGGGACTGCGGGTGTCTGCTGAGAGTGCTGGCTCAGGCCTGGCCCTGAAGCTTTGGGGAACTGGGATGCAGCAAAGATGCTTGTCGCCCCCTTGTGGTCATCTTGAGCCCGGCATCCTGGGACCCTAGGTACTGGGGAAGGAGGAGGTGGGTGGACAAGGGGGCCCTGGCTTCACGTCACATTTCATGCCACATCCCCCGTAACAGGGAGAAGATGAGCGTGGGCTGTCCAGAGCCTGAGCCACCCCGCTCCCTGCCTTGCTGTGGGCCGGGGACTGCCCCTGGGCTGGGTGCAGGGGTGCCCCTCCTCACTGAAGACATGCAGGCACTGACGCTCCGCACCCTGGCTGCCAGTGATGTCACCAAGCACTACGAACTCGTCCGGGAGCTAGGCAAGGGCACCTATGGGAAGGTCGACCTCGTGGCCTACAAGGGCACAGGTGAGCCTCTGCAGGGCGGCCGGTTTTGAAGGCAGGGGTGGGGACTTGTCTGGGGCTCTCAGGTGCTCACTTCAGGAGCCAAGAGGTCAGCAGGGAGACAGAGTTCGTGGCCCAGGTGGAGAGATGCTGCCTGAGCGGCCCAGGGAGACCTGAGAGGGGATATAGGGCCCAGGCTGGAGGGTGGGCTGCTTGGGGACAGCTGAGGGGCTGACCCTGGGACATCTGGAGCTCAGGAGAGAAGTCAGGGCTGACCCCACGGAAGTGGACAGGGCTGAGGGTGGGTCCTTGGAAACAGGGCACTATGCTTAAGGAGAGGTGGGAGATGCCCCTGGGAGGTCAGAATGGCCATCTCCGTTGCTCAGATGAAGACAGTGAGACCCAGAGATCCAGTCATTCAGCTAAGGTCGTGCAGCTAGAGAGGGTTCGAGCCAGGACGAGCTGATTACTGAATCAGCTCCAGAATCTTCTCGCTTAACCAGGAGCACAATGCCTTCCCCACACCATAGGCTCACAGCAGCGCCCACTCGGCCAGTCAGGGACAGGGACTGCATGAGCTCCCACAGCTGCACTCACCTGGGGCAGGGGGCTCTGTGCCAACTGACAGCTGCAGGAGGAACCCTGGACAAGGGATTGCCTGAGCTTTGCCATTTGCTCTGTGTGTGACCTTGGGCAAGTGGCTTAACCTCTCTGTGCCTAGGTTCCTCCTCTGTAAAATAGGGTAGCAATTCAGGCTGGCCCACCTCCTAGGGTCATTAGGAGGAGCAGGTTGTGAATGGGGAGTGCTGAGGGGAGGGCCTGTGATGTGTAAATGCTCTGTGGACACATGTGCTTCCCCCGGGGGGGTACAGACGGCCACCCAAGCACAAAGTTGGGGACATAGGCCTTGTAGCCCCTCACCTCTCAGTGTCTAATTCCTTCTTATCCACCCATTCAGCACACCTTCGTTGAGCAGCTACGAGGCACCGCCCTGTTGTAGGCACTGGGGATACAGCAGTGAGCGAGACAAAGATTCCTGTGCTCAGGGGGCTACGTCCAAGTGGGGGCTGGGGGCCGGGGGGGGGCGGAGAGCCACCAGATGAAATCAGTATGTTGTATGTCAGGCAGAAGAGTGTGGAGAAAGGAGCAGGCCGTCCTCACCAAGGGCTGCAGGCAGGTGCAGGAGACCCAGGCTGACCCCTGAGTCGCTGCATGGCCTCTGGCAAGTCCTTTCCCCCCCGCCGGGCCTCAGTTTCCTACCAGTAGGATGAGGACAGACCCCTGCGGCCTCGCAGCCTGGACAGGCAGGCCTGGGGATGGCGGGTGCAGGAGCGCTGGGTCAGGGGCCTTCACCACTGCGGCTGCTGCCCCATCAGGCACGAAAATGGCGCTGAAGTTTGTGAACAAGAGCAAGACCAAGCTGAAGAACTTCCTGCGGGAGGTGAGCATCACCAACAGCCTCTCCTCCAGCCCCTTCATCATCAAGGTCTTTGACGTGGTTTTTGAGACGGAGGACTGCTACGTGTTCGCCCAAGAGTATGCGCCTGCAGGGGACCTGTTCGACATCATTCCCCCTCAGGTACTTGGTGTGGTGGCACAGGGACGGGGAGGGTCCTCCGGCCCCAGGACAGACGCAGACAGCAGCTACATAGGAACAGTGGAGACCCAAGAGGGGAGACGAGGCAGCGGGGCCACCAGGGGCTTCCCGGAGGAGGTGCTCTGGAGTGGGGGGAGAATGCCAGGAGGACTCTAGGCTCCCGGCTCCCGGCTCTGTGTTTGGCGGCGCCGGGGGTGGGGGAGTCTGCGCCGGCGCCCACTGGGCGAGTGGCAAGGCCTCTCAGAGCCTTGCGTCCCTATAAGGGAAGTGGCGCAATGGCGGCCACCAGCGCTCAGGGCAGTGACCGGGGAGGAGGGTGCGGGGTGAAAACTAGCGGGCCAGGGAGGAAGCAGGCATACCCCCCCACCCCGTGGGATGGGGGGAGGCAGCAGGGAGGGCCACAGCCAGAGGGGACTGGCAGCAGTGGGGACTGAGAGGCGGGGGGGAGGGGGGACCGCCGTGGGGGAGGGTGGCGGCCGTCCCTGAGCGCGACTCCCCCCTCTACCCCCCGCTCCCCTCCCCCGGCCGGCAGGTGGGGCTCCCCGAGGACACGGTGAAGCGCTGCGTGCAGCAGCTGGGGCTGGCGCTGGACTTCATGCACGGGAGGCAGCTGGTGCACCGCGACATCAAGCCCGAGAACGTGCTGCTGTTCGACCGCGAGTGCCGCCGCGTGAAGCTGGCCGACTTCGGCATGACGCGCCGCGTGGGCTGCCGCGTGAAGCGGGTCAGCGGCACCATCCCGTACACGGCGCCCGAGGTGTGCCAGGCGGGCCGCGCCGACGGCTTCGCGGTGGACACGGGCGTGGACGTGTGGGCCTTCGGCGTGCTCATCTTCTGCGTGCTCACCGGCAACTTCCCGTGGGAGGCGGCGTCGGGCGCCGACGCCTTCTTCGAGGAGTTCGTGCGCTGGCAGCGGGGCCGCCTGCCGGGGCTGCCGTCGCAGTGGCGCCGCTTCACCGAGCCCGCGCTGCGCATGTTCCAGCGCCTGCTGGCCCTGGAGCCCGAGCGCCGCGGGCCGGCCAAGGAGGTCTTCCGCTTCCTCAAGCACGAGCTCACGTCCGAGCTGCGGCGCCGGCCCTCGCACCGCACACGCAAGCCCGCCGGGGACCGCCCGCCCGCCGCCGGGCCGCTGCGCCTCGAGGCGCCCGGGCCGCTCAAGCGGACGGTGCTGACCGAGAGCGGCAGCGGCTCCCGGCCCGCGCCCCCTGCCGTTGGGCCCGCGCCCGCGCCCGCGCCCATGCCCGTGCCCGAGGCCGGCCTGGCGCCCCCGGGGCCCCCCGGCAGGACCGACGGCCGCCCGGACAAGAGCAAAGGGCAGGTGGTGCTGGCCACGGCCATCGAGATCTGCGTCTGAGCCGCCCCCGCCGTGCTCGCACCAGGCCGGGCCCGCGCTGAGCCGGGGCGGATGGGGGGGATGCGAATCCGACCGCCCCCCGCCCCCCGCCCCCCACCCCCGCGGCGGCGGGGGGAGTAGCGCTAGGCTGGGCGGGGTTGCGGGCCCGGGCGCCCGGTTCGCGGCGGGCTGCGGAGATAGCCACCAAAAGACCTCTTGCCCCGCCTGTGGGGCGGGGGCTTGGGTCACAGGAGCCGAGCCCCGCAGACCAGAGGATTCAGATGCACCCCTGACACCCGGAGCGAGGGAGCTTGCGGGCAGACTCCCCTCCCCAAAACACACACACACACACCTCCCCTAACCCTGGAACCCTGACTAGTTGCTCCTAGCCCTTTGCACCCCCTGGCCGATCATCCCGCAGCCCCACCCTGGTCCTCCCTCCTGGCCGCCCCCCCGCCCCCCCCCACACCCGGGCACAGAAGGGGACGGAAGTGTTGGGGCAGAGAAGGGGCTACTTAGGGCCCTCGGATGCTGGCTAGGGGGAGGGCGACGAGCTGAGGGCAGGGGTGTTGCTCAGCTGCGCCCTGTCCCTTTCCTGGGAGGCTATAGGGGAGAGGACAAGCCCTCTGCAAAATGTAGCAAATGTCTGGATGTGGCAAAATGTGTGTGTGTGTGTGTGTGTGTGTGTGTGTGTGTGCCCACGCAGGTACAAGCCCGAAGAATCTAGTAACCCCCACAACCCATTCCCCCAAGATGAGGACACTGAGCCCCGAAAGAGCACAACTTGCCCTGAGCTGCAGGGACCCTGAGAGGTGGAGCTCTAGAAACCCTTCCCCGCCTCCCCATGAATTGTCCCGAAAACTCGCCAAGGGAAGGGCTGCCAGGGTCGCGCCCCGGCATCCCCAGGGCGACGGGTGTGAGTGCAAAGCCCAGGGCCGGCCCAGCTCCCCAGCTGGCTGCACCTTCCCCAACCGGGGAACCTCAGATCCCCCCGATCCTGGCTCCCGGAGCCCAGACACAGAGGTGATCTGTGCCAGGAATTTCCCTGGGTTTCTGCTGGGGACCGGCATGTCAGCTCTGGGCTGCCCCCAACCCCACGTCTCCCAGCTTCCTGGTACTGGAGTGGGCCGCTCTGGGTGTGAGGATGCTGTGGGAATGAGGGTGGGGGTCCATGGAAACGCGAGGGGGGTGAGTGTGAATAGGTGTGTGTGTGCGGCGTGAGTGTGAGTCGAGTGCCCACGTTTGCGTGTAGTCTCCTGTGTTCAGCGATGGCATCCAGACGCCTCCGAAACTCCGCCCGGCCCCAGGGTCCTCCTCAGGCAGTTGCCAGCGGGTGTCCAGGCCCGTGCTTCACCACGCGCCCCTCAGGGAATCTGGCCGGGAGGCACCCGCATATGGGTTCAGGCCCCGAGGCAGCAAAACAGGAACCCAACCTCACCCAGTGTTCCCTCATGACCCCTGCGCTCGCTGTGGAGGCCCGGGACCCCGCAATAACCTCGACATGGGTGAGGCCGCTCCTTCTGCCTGGCAGGGGCCCCTCGGCCATCCCGGGCCACACCTGCCAGGGTCCTACCGGGGCTCCAGGCCATTGGAGGGGGCTCTCCGAGGAGCCCGGCTGACCATAGAGGGCCCAACCACCCTCTGGCCTGGAGCCCCCACCTCTCTCCGCTCATCCCTCATTCCCACCGCGCAAAAGGGCTATAGGTCCCCCTGCCCTGCCTGGGTCCAGTTTACAAACAGCGTGCGGTTTGCCCCAGGGCCTGGCCCCGCCCTCCTCGGTGTGCCCGTCCCTCCGGAGGCCCTCCTCTGCCCTGGGCCCTGGGGCCCTCCACGCGCCAGGTAAGTAGCAATCCCTCCTCCCACCAAGGGCCACATTTCAGAGAAGGGCCCCCCCATCACTGCCCCCGGCCCACCTGGAGCCCATCCGGGCCACCTCTCTCTCCCAGCCGCGACTTCTCCTTTTGCCTTAGGCCTCTCGACATCCTGTCTCTCCTGCAATAACACGGACGCAAGATTCCAAGTAGATGTCCCTCGCCGTGCGCCCTCTCTCTCTCTTTCTCTGTTAAGATCCTATTTGGGAGTTTCTCCCTCGTCGTAGTATCTAGAATGTTAGAGCTGGAAAGGGGACTGTAGTTCTGTAGCCCAGCCCCGGTGTTCAGAGGCACAGGGAGGGGCAGCGACCGCTTGACACCGGAGCGGAACCTGGCCAGGCCCGCTCCCTCGCCGTCGGGGACCTGCTGCGCTGTCACCGCCACCTCTGCTTCTTGGGTTGGGACCCTTTGCCTCTTAGGAGAGGTGTTGGTCACTGATGTTTACCTCAGTTTATGTCACTGTCGAAGAAACAAATAGCAAAAAATAACACCGTAGACACGAAGACTTAGCAGACAACACTCAAAAAAATCTTCCTCTTTCAATTCTTCTGTGAAGCTGTGTGTATGTGTGTGCGTGTGTGTGTGTGTCTCTCTCTTTCTCTCTCTCTGTCCCACCCTGGGCAGGCTGGGTCATCCCCGATCTCTGTCCCAGCCCCTGTGCCCCCCACACTGCCCCTGTCCTTCGGTGCTTCCCAGAGGCCCCTCTGAGCTGGCCTGCGGGGTGTGGGGAGCCCCCTGGGCGGGAGGCAGGGCCACAGGTTATCTAGAGGGCCTCCCATCAGGCCCACTGAGAGAGGCCCAAGGCTGCCAACACTCCCTGAGCCTGTGCCGTGGCTGGTGGGACAGTCGTGGTGACTAGCATCAGCATCCAAGCCTGGCTCAGGGCCTGGGCAGAACCCCAGCTCCCGAGCCCCAACCCCTCATGTCTTGCCACTGCCCCCCCCACCATGTGTTTGTAAATACTCTGGCATCCTTTGGCCCCAAGAAGGTTTTTAAATGTGTTATTTACTTCTCTAATCATGACAATTGCTATAAAATAAAGTCTAGAAAAATTACCATTGAGTGGCTGTCTTGTCTCAGAATACAGACAGAGTAGGGAGTGGGGCACACAATTATTCTTGAGCTGAAAGCTTGACAGATGTTCTAAAGTGGGGTCTGCGGAGTCTAAGAGCAGTTACTTCAGACCTAGAGGAGGCTTGAAGGCCACAGGAACAAGGACCAGGTTCTGGGAGGGAAGGGGCAGCGACTTGTCCCTGGCCCGATGTCCAGCTTCAGCTTGGAGCCCTCAGACTGGGCAGAAAATAGAAGCCAATGCCCAGAGGAACAGAGTAGGCTGATTTAACCAGTCGTCACCCAGCAAATATTTACCGAGCACATTCTCCGTCCCACCCGGGATACAGCAGTGAGCAGGCCAGATGGTGTCCCTGTCCTCAGGCAGCTAGCAATGGAATGATGGAGACAGACATAACCCACATTTAAGGCTGGGTGCTGGGAAAGTACATAACTGGGAAGCTCATCAAGTTTGGGGGTGTCAGGAGCTCACCAAAGACAGAAAACCAGAGGATTCAGAGTTCTCTGGGCAGCGGGGCATGGCTGGGTGGGAAGAAGCTGAATGGGCAGAGTTAAAGGCAAAATGGAGTGCTGAAGGTGGGGGGGCTGGGGGGGGGCTGTAAGGAGTTTCACGATTCCACATTCATTCAGCAAGAATTTATTACCGTCTCATAGATAAGATCTTTCCCTCTGTTTCAGACCCTTCGATAGCTCCTTATACCACCCAATCAAGGCTGAAGTCCTTAGGGTGGCCTCCAAGGTCCCACCCCCATCCCCACCTCCTCTCCCCTGGCCCCTAGGACCACCCAACATGCTCTCCCCTCAGGGCCTGTACCTTTCCCTGGAACTCTCCCAAATCTCCCACCTCCCTCCTGCCTTCCTCCCGTCCTTCAAGTCACTGCTCAAATATCAAGTGATCAGAGAAAACTTCCTGGAGCAGAAGCCCCTTACCCTGAGCGCTCATCACCACTCCCATCCCATGTTCTTGTTTGTCCTCCATCTCTGTACGCTAGCACGGCAGTTCCGTAAGACCAGTCAGTGTTTGGCAAACTGCTATCCCCTCAACACCCCCAGGGCCTAGGAGAGGGCCTGGCACAGAACAGACACTCCCTAACGGTTTGTCAGCTTAATGAATGAATGCCCAGGGTGCCTGGGTGGCTCAGTTGGTTAAGGGACTGCCTTCGGCTCAGGTCATGATCCTGGAGTCCCGGGATCGAATCCCGCATCAGGCTCCCTGCTCAGAGGCGAGTCTGCTTCTCCCTCTGACCCTCTTCCCTCTCATGCTCTCTATCTCTCATTCTCTCTCTCTCAAATAAATAAATAACAAATCTTTAAAAAAAAATGAATGAATGCCCAATACTATTTTAGGCGGCAAGGATACAGCAACAAACAAGACAAACAATCCCTAGCCCCTGAAGCTTACTTGCTGAAGAGGAAAATAGACATTAATTAGATTACATAATTATCTATGAAATGCGGGTGGGGGTAAAAAAAAATAGGAAAAAATAAGAGAAAAACAGGGGCGCCTGGGTGGCTCAGTCATTAAGCGTCTGCCTTGGGCTCAGGTCATGATCCCAGGGTCCTGGGATCGAGCCCCGCATCGGGCTCCCTGCTCCGCGGGAAGCCTGCTTCTCCCTCTTCTCCTGCTTGCACTCTCTGTCTCTCTCTCTCTCTCGAATAAATAAATAAAATCTTAAAAAAAAAGTTATTTAAAAAAAAAATAAGAGAAAAACAAATCCACCCAAACTAGATCAGAGGGGAAAGTACTCGTCCCCAAGAATTTTATCTAGGATACGTTAAAGAAAAACTGTCATTTCAAACCATCTGCCACTTCTCTTCAATAATAAGACTGGACACCCAGGGGCTTCACAGAACACTTTAATGGATTATTAAGGGGTGGAGGGGAAATCCACAAATGCAAACAGTATCTCTGGTTCCCCCCCTTGGTGTACAAATATCACCTTGGAACTGCCAATGTGTCAGATAATACCAGGACTTGCCACTAGGGGGCCTTGGTTTTCCGCCGCTGTTGCTTTTGTCTGGGGCTTAGCATCACTGTGTAACTCCCCTGTCGCCTTGCTCGGTCAGGCCCCAGGGACTTGACCAGAAGGGTTTCCAGCCCCTCCCACATACTATATCGGAGCCAGAGCAACCCCTGCAACCCTTAGGTCCTTCCATTTAGCCTGGGTCACCTGCCCTTGCTTGTGGCAAGTGCCTTCTCAAAGGAACTTGGTGTCTTCTCCTGCCCATAGTCTTCAGGCTTTGATAGATAGACTTAGTCTATCAAAGAAGTTCCAGTAACAGTGAACTTCAGAAGGGAAGGGATTGTATTCTTTGTATTCTCCCTTTTTTCCCAACATGCTCCTTGAGTCTTCCACAAGCCTTCCCAGCTACTTGCCAGTGACGGCTAAGCATGCCAAGACAAGGCGTATTGAAATGGAAGCGACTGCCTTCGGCTCAGGTCATGATTCCAGTGTCCTGAGATCGAACCCCAGTCAGGCTCTGTGCTCAGCGGGGAGCCGGCTTCTCCCTCTGCCTCTAAACCCCCTCACCTAGGCTCTCTCTCACATGCACGCTCTCTCTCAAATAAATAAAATACTTTTTAAAAGGGGGGGCAGCCTCAGGGTCCCATTCTACCCTTCACGCAGGGCAGGAGATGCCAACTCAACTTACTTACATCACTGAGGGAGAGAGTCCCCAAACAGCATTTCTCTCTAAAAAATGTAGAGCCTTACCCCCCGCCCCCATCTAGTGCCTGGTTCAGGGTGGAAATGTGGGTGTAAGAAAAGTAATTTCAAGTTATTTACTGGCAGTTGAGGGGAGGAGAATGTTCATCAACCCAGCCTTGCTTTAAGGTCAATGGAGAAGGGCGCCTGGGTGGCTCAGTTGGTTAAGCGACGGCCTTCAGCTCAGGTCATGATCCTGGAGTCACGGGATGAAGTCCTGCATCGGGCTCCCTGCTCAGCAGGGAGTCTGCTTCTCCCTCTGACCCTCCCTCCTCTCATGTGCTCTCTCTCTCTCTCTCATTCTC
Source organism: Eumetopias jubatus (assembly GCF_037043125.1). Classification (NCBI taxonomy): domain Eukaryota; kingdom Metazoa; phylum Chordata; class Mammalia; order Carnivora; family Otariidae; genus Eumetopias; species Eumetopias jubatus. Next base: position 93,285,405 of record NW_028274818.1, read on the forward strand.
TCTCTCAAATAAATAAATAAATAAAATCTTTAAAAAAAAAAAGGCCAATGGAGAAATTCAGGGGCTTTCATTTGGAGTCAAAGAAGGGCAGAAGAGTATGGCGGCTCCAGAGGCCAAGAGTGCACAGGGACAGCCAAAGAAGTAGGCTGTGTAATCCACAATCGTGTATTGTACACTTGAAATTTGCTAAGAGAGCATTATCTTAGGTGTTCTCGCCACACACACACACACACACACACTCTCTCTCTCTCTCTCAAACCCTAACTATGTGAGGTGATACATATATTAGCTTGTGGTGACCATTTCACAGAGTACACATATTTCAAAACATCAAGTTGTACACCTTAAGCATATACAGTTTTTACTTGTCAATTATACCTCAGTAAAACAAGAAGAAGAAAAAGAGGTTGGTCATGGCCTGACCCAGGAGACCGTGATCCCCAGTTTGGAAATCCTCGGAGAGATCCTGGAGGGGCCTGTTTGTCCTTAATATGTGGCAAAGGGGCTCAAGTCATTCTATTTTGATGTTAGAGGAAAACAGAGGGGGCCTGCAGAAGGCAGAGGATTTGGGGTTATATTTAATTACAGATGTGATAAGGATCATGGGATGCTAAAAACAGTGTAAGAGGTAGTAGACATCCGCTATTTCTGCCTGTTTTGCACCTATTCACCCCCCCTTTTAGTTGATAACACCCCAAGTTTCCCTTCCATTTCTTGATCCATGTGGTTCAGGTGGTGCTGACACCCCGCCGTTGGTTCCATGGCGTGGCCACATGACCAGGTCTGGTCAACCAGCACGTTCCATCCCCTGAGCCACAGCAATTGGCTCAGACATGGACATATAACCCAAGTGAGGCAGCTCCTGGCCTTTCTCTACACTTATTAGGGGTAAAGTGTTCTCTTTTCATTAGATTTGCTAAGTTTGTGTGATGTAAGCCTGGACCTGCTGGTGGCCATCTTGGCCACCACACAGGTAGATTCCGTCCAAGCATGAAAACCACACAGAGTGACTGAGCAGGGCCAAGAGATTAAGGGAAAAGGAATCTGATGACATTATTTGAACACTAGGATCCAAGACTGAAATTAGATATAAATAGGTTTTCCAGTCACATGAGCCAATATGTGCTCATAAATCCATTTGAGTCTGGTAGCCTGCAAATAAAGAAGTTCTGACTAATGTCCAGAGAAACCGAATCCCTAAGACCCCTGAAGCCACCCGTATCTCTGGGGCCCTGACTTACAGCATCTCCTGACCAACAAGTGACCTTGATCAAGAGAAGCCACTGAGCCTTTCTGAGGCTGGAGGCTCACTTCTGAAGCTGAGACTACCAGGGTATTCGCCAGGGCTCATTTGGTCCCAAGCGACAGGTAACCCAACTCAAAGTGGCTGATTGTGCAGAAATAAAAAAAAAAAAAAGAGTTCCTAAATAGAACGAACTTCAGGTGTAGCTTAATGCGAAGGCTTCAACTTTAACACCAGGATAGGTTTCTCTCTCCAACTGCTCTATTTCTTCAGGGAAGACTTATTCCTGGGCTTCTCCCTCTCTCCTCATGGCGTAGGAGGGCTGCCAGCCACCACACCTTCCATCCTGTCAAGAGCGACGCCCAACAGGAAAGAGCTGAGGCTGGCTCCCAGGCGGCCTATCCCGGTTGGTGGGTTCCCTCTGCTTGCTTGGTTCTGATTGGGTCCCGTCCCCATCGCTGATCCAATCACATAGCCTGGGCAATGCGGTTCTCTGATTGGCCAAGCCTTGTCACATGCGACCCCCCCCCCCCAGCAGGGACTGAAGCCCCACCCAAAGTAATTGACTAAGAACGGGGTATTTTCCCACGGATAATGGGGTGGGGGGTGAGGTGGGGGGTGAGGGATGGGGGGAGTAGAGGGGGGTAGAGGGGCAGGGATTGGGAGTGGAGGTGGAAGTGGAGGTGGGAGGGGGTGGGGTGGTGGGAGTGCAAGTGGGAGGGGGTGGGGGAGTAGACGTATCATTTGGCCCCAACTCTGCCCGCCTCCGTGTACCCATGTCCTCTGCCATGTTATTTTGCCGTGTGATATTAGTGTATCTCCTTCAGCCGTCAGTTGGGTGGACATTCACTTTGTTTCTGCTGGAAATCAGCCACATAATCATCCTTTTAAAAAACTTATGGGGACAGGAGAAAAATTATGAAGAGTAATGGCTGAAAACTTCCTAAATTTTTTAAGGATTTTATTTATTTGAGAGGGAGAGAGAATGAGCAGTGGGAGGTGCAGAGGGGGAGGGAGAAAGGCTCCCCGCTGAGCAGGGAGCCCCATGTGGAGCTCAATCCCAGGACCCCAAGATCATGACTTGAGCCAAAATCAAGAGTTGGCTGCTTAACAGTCTGAGCTACCCAGGCGCCCCTGAAAACTTCCTAAATTTGATGGAAAACATGAATCTGTCCATCCAAGAATCTTACTGAACATTATTATTCGCTATTTATTATTCTATTAGCCGAGCCATGTAGTAAATTATGATCACTTTTCCTTTCTGCACGACCTTTTATCTTCTAGGTGTTGGTAATTTTCTTTTTTTATTTGTGTAGAATAATCTATATACTTACTGTTAATTCACCCCCAATCTCTCCATCAGTTGTTTACATAGTTTCTCTAGAGGTTCTGTTTGATTAAGTGGTTTCCAAGTTTAACCTTGTAGAAAGCGGCTAGAGCCCCCTGCCCTGCTCCAGGATGCACTGGCCGCTCTCTGGACCTGTTGCAGGATCGTACTGGGGTCTGTCTCCTCTCATCATTTCCCCAAGGAGTCCCTCTCCCTCTTTTCTATGTTGGAGCTTCTATTCCTGTATTGAATTACGTTTCTCATACTTGATTTACTCTCTCGTTTTGGTGGAGCACATTTTCCTATAGTTTAAGGAATAAGTATAGTTAAGGAATAAGAAGTAAATTTTTTAAGATCTTCCAAACAAATATGGGATATTGCCGGATTTCTTTCTAAAAGAGCTCTTAAGGGACACCTGGGTGGCTCAGTTGGTTAAACATCTGCCTTCGGCTCAGGTCATGATCCCAGGGTCCTGGGATCAAGGCCCACATCGGGCTCCTTGCTCAGCAGGGAACCTGCTTCTCCCTCTCTCTCCCTCTGCTTGTGCTCTCTCTGTCAAATACATAAAATCTTTAAATAAAGAAATAAAAATAAAAAATAAAAAAAAAAGAGCTCTTAAGAGTTTGCCTCTCCGTCAGCAAAAATGACAGTGTGCTTCCCTTAAAACCCCAGCAGCCATTCGTTGTTGCCTACATCTCAGTATAAAGTGCTAACTCATCAGTGCTTTAATTTGCCATTTGGATTTGCTCCTCTTCGAACAGTCGTTCCATACCCTTTGCCATTTTACTTTGCGGCTGTTGGGTCTTTTGCCGTCCATCTATATGGACTGTTTCGTTCATCTGCCAGATTTGCAAATGGAAATCATCCTTTGACTTAGCTTGGGCATCTCCCCATAATCTTCCCTCCTAAGTTTAACATAGATTCATCTGAAAGATTTTTGGTGTCCTCTGGGCTTCTTTTCTGGGTTTGAAAATTGTCCGCAGTCCCTAGATTTTAAGTGTAGTTCCCTAAGTGTTCTCCTAAGACTTTTACGAAGCGTTAATTCATCTCTAATATACTTTTGCCGCTATTTATCCAATTTTATTTGCTTATTTCTTCCAATGGACAGCCAGTTGTGCCGGCTGTTTGTAAGTAAGCTGGCCTCTTCTGACTGAATTGGATTTCCACTTTTGTCATGATTTCAACTCCCATAAGGTAATGGGTTCCATTTCTGGGTTGTTTGTTTAGTTGCCATGGTGCAGATTTGGGGCATTTTCCGTGTGCAACATAATGTAGGTGTTATCTGATTTTTTAAAGGCCCCACTGGTATTTTGATTGGAATTACATGTGGGGAAATTCATGTTTTTCTGATGTTTTTAACTTGTCCCGTGTTCTGATGTTAGTTCTTTATCCTTCAACACATTTTTCTTCATGGAGCTCCTACCCCTTCTCTGTTAGATGTATTCCCCAGTAATATAAATGTGGATGAAATCTTTTCCTTTTTCTATTTCTAGCCAACGATTTCTTACAGTATCGAGTTGCCTTATCTCTTCTTTCTCAGTAGTGAGCATTTCATTGTTTTTTATCCTGGTGTCTTTGATTGAACCTCCGAAAACAGTTTTGTTTTGATTCTAAGAAAAATGGCTTTAGTATCTAGAATGATGTTTGCTGTTAGTTTGGGCAAAGAACCTTTATCATACTTAAGTAGTTTCTCCTTCTTCTTCTTCTTTCTTTTTAAACAGTTTTTCTTAAGAAAAAGAAATTGGATTTTTTCAACATCAATTGATATGATCACATTGCTACTCTCTTTCATGATGATGTAAAGAATTATGTTGATGAATTACTTGATATGGAACCTGTCTTGCATTCCTGAAAGAAGCTCTAGTTGCTCAAAGTATGTTATTCTTTTGACCTTGATAAAATACAACTGCATTTTATTTGCTAGCATTTGATTTAGAATGTTTGCTTCGAAATCGGGGAGAGATTGGTCTACGATTTACTGGTTTTTGTTGTTTCTGTTCTTGTTATATTTTGTTGGTTGGTTTATTTGTTTATCAAGTTTTTATGTTAAGGTCATGCTGCCTTCATAAAATAAAGTGGAGAGTTTCTGGGGCACCTGGGTGGCTCAGTCGGTTAAGCGTCTGCCTTTAGCTCAGGCCATGATCTTGGGGCCCTGGGATCAAGCCCTGCATCGGGCTCTCTGCTCAGTGGGGACTCTGCTTTTCTCTATCTAGCTAGCTCTCTCTCTCTCAAATAAATACTCTCTTTAAGATTTTATTTATTTATTTGAGAGAGAGAGAGAGCACGAGCTAAGGGAGCGGCAGGAAGAGGGAGAAGAAGCTTGCTCCCGCTGAGCAGGGAGCCCAATGCTGAGCTTGATCCCAGGACCCTGGGATCATGACCTGAGCTGAAGAAGGCAGATGCTTAACCAACCCAGCCACCCAGGTGCCCCTCAAATAAATAAATACTCTTTAAAAAATAAAAATAAAATAAAGTGGAGAGTTTCTATCTTTTTCTATGACCTAGAGTGGTTTAAGTAGCATTGGAATTACCTTTGCTTTTATCAATCTAAATTATCGGAAGATCAACTAAATTCCTCTGAAATCATCAAGGCCTGGTGCTTTACAAATAAGCTTATGCATACAAAAAAAGTATGTGACAAAAAAAAAACCGCTATTAACAGAAATGTAAGTTATTACTTGTCTGGGTCACCAAGGTTTAGCTTGGCTAAAAGGGGGTGGGGGGTACCCACTGTGTTTTCCTAGTGGCAAGGCTGCAGCCGGCCAGACTGGCTGGGAAGTTACTTGGGAGGTGGTGAGACCCTGCAGTGTGATTCCTGGTTTTCCCTCCTTCCTTCCGTTCTTCTCTGTAATAACAATGTGCCCGCATTTAAACTCCCGCCATTTTATTAACAGGCCGAGGCTATGTAGCCAACAGAGAGTCGGATTCTGGGGAGAGAAGGACCCATGAAGGTTTGAAACCCACCCCTGCCCTGGGCAACTTGGACACCTGTGTAGGGCTGGTTTCTTGGCTGTAAAACAGATTTGTGTGAGGTTTCAATAAAATAAAGGTTGCACAGAGTCTGCAGATATTCCACAATCGTGTCTCCTCTTTACCTACCCCCACCCACCCCACCACCCGACTCCTGACAGAAGAAGGCTGCATTTGGTTGTGTGGGCAAAGGGGAGTCATGACAGGTCCTTAAGGTGGGGAGTCACCAAGATCCAATAAAGCACAATAGGAAAGGTTTAGCGCCAGGAGGTGGATTTAATTAGCCTGATGTTACAGGAGAGGAAACTGAGTCACAGAGAGGGGAAGTTCCTTGCCCAAGATCACACAGCTACAAAGTAACCGTGCTGGAATCTGAACCCACGTCTTTCTGACTCCAGGCCTCTCTGTCACAGGGCCTATCCATTCCCCAATCCGAGAATCTGGGAGGCACCCCCAGCCCTCCATAGCCCACTGTGCAACCAGCTTCTTGGGAGGGATGAGCATCTCCCCTGGCGCCCTAGCACCTTCCGTACCTACCCCCGCATGAGTCACTCCCCGGAGCCAGAGTGAAAGAACCCACCTCCTGGGGGAGTTCTCTGTGTGAGTGCATTTCGGGTTCCCGTCTTAGTCACCACTTCTTTTGGTTCCCACCCCTCCCCCCAGCTGCCAGGGGCCTCCAAGTCCCCAGCCACCCATGCCACCCCATCGGGCTCAGGCCCCGACCGTGGTGAGGCTTTGGTGGTGGGGCTGGCGAGGCCGAATCCTGAGATGCAGGCAGGGCGACTGGGGGGCAGTAGGCCCCATAACCACCGTTGGCTTCCCTTTAACCTAAGTGAAAGCCGTGAACTTGTCAGGTGGACAGTCGCACTACCATTAACAGCCAGCATTTCTAGAGCACTGACTTCAGCCAGGCCCTGCTTGGAGCCCTTTGCGTCTATTAAGACATGTAATCCTCCTACAAGCCCATGAGGCCCTGGTGTCCCTGTTTTATAGCTGAAGCAATCAAGGCTCAGAGAGGGAAGCAGTTTGCCCGAGGTCACAGAGCCAGCAAAGGACAGAGCAGGGAGTCCCACTCAGGCAGCTGGACTGCCTCCATGATGGGCATTCCCGCACCGACGCTGTCCCAAGGGCCCAGCAAGGCTGAGTCCCTGCCCTGGGCCTGGTCCTGCACCTTGAGCCCAGCGCAGCCAGAGCCCCGGGAAAGGGAGAGCAGGGGCCAACCCTACGGGGAAAGGCACCAGCTCTACTCGGCCTGGGTGAACTCTGGGCCAGGCCACGTGCAGCCTCTCCAGGTTGCCAGGCTGGTCAGCCTCCGGGCCTTTCCTTGGAACACCCTCCTCCGCCTCTCCATGGACCAGTCCCCTCTCCCGTACAACTCAAGGCGGCGGCACCTCCTCTAGGAAGCCCCCTGGGATGCAGCCCCCCAGAACCCTACACTTCCCCTAGGACGTCCCAAATCTGCCACTTGCTTGCTGTGACCTTAGGCAAATTACTGAGTCTCTCTAAACCTCACTTTACTCATCAACAAAATGGGGCCAATGATAGCTCGAGGGGTTTTTGCAAGGATGAAGAGAGAAGCCTGGCTGATAACAGGGCGGGGCCCACAGTAGATGCTCACTCCACACTCCACGGGCTCATCTTCTAGCACTGATTTGTGTACACTAGGTTGTAACCGTTTGCATCTGCCCCTCCCTCTGGACCAAGTGTTCTGCAAGAGCAGAAATGGTGTCCTGTTTCCGAGCTTGTCCCAGATCCCAGCACATGCATGGCCCGCCCGGCGGGACATCTCAACACATATCCTATTTACTGGGTGAACGGCCCAGGGCCCAGCTTCCTGCTTGCGACCCTGGGGCCCAGCGCTCACTGAGCAGTCAGACCGGGCTTGGCCTGGACCGGGAGCTGCCCCTTCCTGGATGTGTGACCTCGGGCAAATCATTTATTTTCTTTTTTAAGTTTTATTTATTTATGTATTTATTTGAGAGGGAGAGAAAGCCTGAGCTGGGGGCGGGGAGGGGCAGAGGCAGAGGGGGAAGCAGACTCCCTGCTGAGCAGCGAGCCTGATGTGGGGAACGATCCCGGGACTCCCATCATGACCTGAGCCGGCTGAGCCACCCGGGTGCTCCGGGAAAATCATTTAAATTAAGCTCTCTGCAACTCCTTGCCCTTGACGGCCAAGTGGGCATGACAGCAGTCTTGCCTCCAAAGGCTTTCAGGGGCATTAACTGGACTGGTGCTTAGAAAGCACTGAGGCTGAGCCGGCCTGCAGTGGGTGCTGTAGGAGTGTTGTTGAAATGAGCAGCTGCCTCCCCTGCACCTTCCAGCCTGTTCTGTAAACACTTGGCCAGCTCTCACTTCCCGCCCTGGGGACCTTGGGGTCGGGGTCCCGAGGAGCCCCTCTCCAAGTGCCTCCTCCTTCATGCCCTGGCCTGGCGGCCTGGCGGTTCCCGTTGTCCCCAAGGCCCCGCTCACAGCTGCGGCTGGTGGTTCTAGCGTCTGGGGCCAGGGGCTCTGTGTATGGAGCCAGGAGGATGGTCCACAGAATCCAAGAGCAGAAGAAGACGGTGGAACCTTGTCATCCGGCCCAACCCAGTTTTCTTGATTCTGACTCCCCACTGCCCCCGACAATGTAATTAAGACAGGTTTGGAGAAATGCAGTCCAAACCGGTGATGTTTCAGTCACATGGAAGGCTGAGTTGCAGATTGGAGGAGATGGTGTCACACGAGGCTTGCCTCTGGGCTCGCCTGTGGACCCCAGGCCCACAGGGCCGCTAAGGGGTGAGTAGGAGCCCGCTAGAGTGACGAGACAGGTTGGTGGTGGCAGGGTGGGGGCGGCTGGGACTGAGCTGAGGCTGGTTGCCGCTTCAGTCCCATCCCCCACCCCCCCACCTGCCCCAGTGGCAGGGTGACAGGAGTGCTGTGGTTTCCCCTGCAGCTTCGACGCTTCTTCATGCTCGCTCTGCTGCGGCTCTTCAGGCCTCCTGCTTGAAGCCCAGTTGGGCGCCAGCTCACAGCTCCAAGGTCAGGTCACCCCTGAGAAGAGTGAGCCTCCCTGGTGGCAAGCACCAGCCAGCCATTCCTCCCAGCTTCCTTCTGCGTCCCCATCAGAGCCTGCAAACACTTCTGGACGGCCTCTTCACTATGCAAAGGATGTGGGATACCCCAGCCCCCTTCCCCCCAAATGCCCTCCCGTTTGCCCTCTCTGCCCTTGTCCCCTTCATGTCTGTGGGTGGGCTTGTCAGATAAGCCACAGGACACTGGTTAAATTGGAATTTCGGACAACCGACGAATAATGTTTCGGCATAAGTATGTCCCAAATATTTGATCTGGAATTTTTATTTGCCAAATCTGGCAGTGTAACTTGGGGGCCTAGCGAATCCAGCTATGGAGAAGGGTGCTGGTCCCCCTTTCCCTCAGAGGCACCAGACTCCTTGGGGACCCTTTCTCTGCACTTCCTTCTCTTCCCTCTGCCCTCCCTCCCCCCACCACTCCCCACCTTCCAACTGGCCCCAAGGACAAGTAGGGAGGAAAACCTCCACCAACTCAAATGTTCTCTCGGCATCCCCTTGCCAGCTCGCTACAGTTCCTCTCCTCACACTCGGCCTCCCCTCCCCAGGCCCCTCTGTTCACACCTGGCACAATGCTTTGAACTGGCAGTTTGGGCTCTGTGTCTCCATTCCCAGCTGCTTTTGTGGGTGGAGGGGGGGTGGTAGAAAACAGCCACCACAAATCAACTCTCCAAGCCAATCCGCGGCACACACGTCCTCTGCTCTGAAGCCCATTACAACCTGCCCATTTCACAGATAAGAACATTGAGGCCCAGAGAGGTTGAGCCCTCCCCCCAGGTCACACAGCTGGTGAGCGGAAGACTAGGGGTCTCTTTCAAGGGCCCCAGGGATGCCCAGAGTGGGCCCCTGCCTCCTTGGAGACCTGGCTTCCCTGCAGCAGCTGGGCAGACCTTGGAGGAAGGGGCTGAGCTGTTGAAACCCCAGGTCCCCCCGGGTCCCCTAGGCCTTTTCACACGGGACCTGGTGCTGAAGCCGCCTGGTGACGCCTCATCCCACCCCCCTCTGCAGCTGGGCCTCTGTGACATTTCCTCTCTGAGGATCAGCCACAGCCGTGCTGGGCTGGGGGAGAGGGGGAAGAGGAGGCCCCTCACACCCATAACCCGAGGTCTGACTGCTCGAGGTGGCCAGCCCTGAACATGTGGGGCTCAGGAATGGGAAGACCTCTTTCAGAACCAGTGCAGCTGGGCAAGTCATTTTTCGGCTTCAAGTCTCCATTTCTTCATCCAAAAATGGGGTCAACGGTATTTTACATCACAGAGCTGATGGAAGGATGCAAAATGGCCTTCGGAGCTCCTGGCTGACTCAGTCAGTGGAGTCTGCGACTCTTGATCTCAGGGCTGTGAGTGCAAGCCCAATGTTGGGCATAGAGTTCACTTAAAAAAAAATAAAATAAAATAAGGGGCGCCTGGGTGGCTCAGTCAGTTAAGCACCTGACTCCTGATTTTGGCTCAAGTCATGATCTCCGGGCTCAAGCCCTGCACTGGGCGTAGAGTCTGCTTAAGATTCTCTCTCTCCCTCTGCCCCATCTCCGCGCCCCCCAAAAAAGAAAAGTGAAATAAAAAATATTTTTAAAAATGGCTTTAAATAATAAAAATTAATGGTTAGCACTTAGAACGTATTATATAGCAGACACTGTTCTAGGCACTTTACATAATACATTAAATTACTTAATCCTCTCAACCACCCTAGGAGGTAGGTACTATTATTATCCCCACCTTACAGATGAAGAAACTGGGGCAGAGAGTTGAAGTCACTTGCTGCTGGAGTCAGTAATTCGAACTGAAGGCTCAAGGGTCCAAGCTGTTAATGACGACAGCTTCCGTGTTAAACAGCCCAGAAGTATTCCTCCAAATCAGACATCACCAACTGAAATGACCCCTGAAGAAACAGATGTCATGGAACAGAGCAGAAAATCCAAAAAAGGGCCAGGGGAATTTTGAGGATGCAGCACCATTTCAGATGAGTAAAGAAAATACGGATTATTCTCTAGTGGCATTGGGACAAGGTTTTGCCGTCTGAAAAAAATAAATAAATAAAAGACTGCTCCATACCTCACACCTTACACCAAGGATAAATTACATTAAAGATTTAAATGGAAACAATGAACCACTACATAAAAATTAAAAAAAAAAAAACTCCTAACAAAAGCCCCAGTGATATAAACAGCCATAGAGAGGTAATACAGGCGGGCTTGCTTTGTGAAGATTCATCAAGCTGCGCACTTCTGATATGATACTTTGCTGTGTATGTTATACTTCAGAGGTCTTTGTGTTTGTTCTGGTTGGTTTGTTTTTATAAAAAGGGCCAAACTGGGAACGTGACAAACTGAGAAAATATATTGGCTCCCTCAAGTAACAAAGAGTTAATTTTCCTAATATGTAAAGTGTTTCTAGAAATAAGAAAAAACTACTCGAAAAAATGACAATGTATACGAATGGGTCACAGAAAAGAATATACAGATGACTTTTAAACACATAAAGAGATGCTCATCTTTTCTTTGTGAAAAGAGAAATGCAAATTAAAACTGCAGCTAGATGCCTGACAGTTTGGCAAAAAGTTAAAGAGTTCAATAGCACTCTGAGTTGGCAAGGATGTGGGGAGACAGGCGCTGTCGGATATTGCTTGTGGGGGTGTCAGCCGGCCCCCTCCCCCGAAGGGGAATTTGGCAATATCTATCAAAATCACACATGCTTGTTCACTTTGACCCAATGACTCCACTTCTAGGGATTCGTTATACAGAGATACTCCCACGTATGATAAATGCCTTATGTATGAAGTTGTTCACTGTGACTTTTTTTGGTTTTTTTTTTTTTGGTAAATTATTGGAAACCATCTAAAATGTCCATCCCCGGGGTGGGCGTGGAGGGTTGGGGTAACTGGGTGATGGACATTAAGGGGGACACGGGATGGAATGAGCACTGCGTGTTATTTAAGACTGATGAGGGCGCCTGGGTGGCTCAGTCGTTAGGCGTCTGCCTTCGGCTCAGGTCATGATCTCAGGGTCCTGGGATAGAGCCCTGCATCGGGCTCCCTGCTCTGCGGGAAGCCTGCTTCTCCCTCTGCCCCTCCCCCCTACTCAAGCTCTCGCTCTCTCGCTCTCAAATAAATAAATCTTTTTAAAAAATAAAAAGACTGATGAACCACTGAACTCTACCTCTGGAACTAATAATACACTATATGTTAATTAATTGATTTAAATAAATTTTTAAAAATAAAATTAAAAATCAATCAATCAATCAAATGTCCATCCCTGGAGAATTAGTGAAGGCACATCCATATAATGGCAAACTATGTTGCTATAAAAAGGAATAGGTCCCCGGTGATGCTGTGAAGCTGGCATGTCTCCCTGGACCGCTCACCTCACAAGGCCACTACATCCACAGGTACTCTGCTTACATGGTGGATGCTGCAGATCTATCTGTATATTGTGACCATTTTCTGGAATATACTTATTCTTATTTCAACAAAATCAACATACGACAACACAGTTTTCCAACAAGTGGAAATCAAGTCTCTGGGAAATAGAGCATCTTTTTCTAATTTGTACAAAGACCCAGAAGGCTCTCTCGTCTTTTTTTTTTTTTTTAAGTAATCTCTACACCCATCGTGGGGCTCAAACTCCCACCCCTGAGATCAAGAGTTGCATACTCCACCGACTGAGCCAGCCAGACACCTCCCTCCAATCTTTTTTTTAAATTTTTTTAACACCCAAGAGAATTAGACTATTATTTTGCCTGAGCTACTATAGTCAGGTCTCTGTTACTTACAGTCAAATTTAATTCTAACTGATAGAGCAACTAAGTTTTAAAAAAAAAAATTTAAATAGAGGGTCATCTGGGTGGTTCAGTCAGTTAAGCATCCAACTCTTGATTTTGGCTCAGGTCATGATCTCAGGGTCATGAGATGGAGCTCTGAGTCAGGCTCCACAGGGAGCATAGAGCCTGCTTAAGATTCTCTCTCCCTCTGCCTCCCACCCCACTCACGCTCTCTGTCTTTCTTTTTTTAAGATTTTATTCTTTTAAAAGATTTCATTTATTTATTTGTCAGAGAGAGAGAGAGAGAATACAAGCAGGGGGAGTGGCAGGCAGAGGGAGAAGCAGACTCCCCACTGAGCAGAGAGCCCAATGCGGGGCTCGATCCCAGGACACCGGGATCATGACCTGAGCCGAAGGCAGACGCTTAACCAGCTGAGTCACGCAGATGCCCCTCACACTTTCTCTCTTAAAAAAAAAAAATTTAAATTGGAAAAAATTCATCTTAAATTCATATGGAATCTCAAGGGATCCCAAATAGCCAAAATAATCTTGAAAAAGAAGAAGAAAGTTAGAGGTCTCACACTTCCTGATTTCAAAACTTATTACAAAGCTACAGTAATCAAAACAGTGTGGTAGTGGCATAAAGACAGACATATAGACCAAAGGAATAGAATAGAGAGTCCGGAAATAAACCATCGCATACATGGTCACATGATCCCCACCAAGGGTGCCAAGACCACTCAATGGGGAAAGGACAGTCTTTTCAACAAATGTTGCTGGGAAAACTGGATATCCACATAAAAAAAAAGAGTTGGACCTTTACTTAACACCATATATGAAATTGAACTTAAAATGGATTAAGATCCATTAAAGACGATGGACTCTGAGAAGCAAACTGAGGGTTCTAGAGGGGAGGGGGCTGGGAGGATGGGTTAGCCTGGTGATGGGTATTAAAGAGGGCACGTTCTAACCACTCTGGAAAACAGTATGGAGGTTCCTCAAACAGTAGAAAATAGAGCTACCATATGATCCAGCAATTGCACTACTGGGTATTTACCACAAAGATACAAATGTAGGGATCCGAAGGAGTACGTGCACCCCAATGTTTATAGCAGCAATGTCCACAATAGCCAAACTGTGGAAAGAGCCAAGATGTCCAACGACAGATAAATGGATAAAGAAGATGTGGTATATATATACACAATGGAATATTATGCAGCCATCAAAAGGAATGAGATCTTGCCATTTGCAACGACGTGGATGGAACTGGAGGGTGTTATGCTGAGTGAAATAAGTCAATCGGAGAAAGACATGTATCATATGACCTCACTGATATGAGGAATTCTTAATCTCAGGAAACAAACTGAGGGTTGCTGGAGTGGTGGGGGTGGGAGGGATGGGGTGGCTGGGTGATAGGCATTGGGGAGGGTATGTGCTATGGTGAGCGCTGTGAATTGTGCAAGACTGTTGAATCACAGATCTGTACTTCTGAAACAAATAATGCAACATATGTTAAGAAAAAGAAGAAGATAGCAGGAGGGGAAGAATGAAGGGGAGTAAGTCGGAGGGGGAGATGAACCATGAGAGACGATGGACTCTGAAAAACAAACTGAGGGTTCTAGAGGGGAGGGGGGTGGGGGGATGGGTTAGCCTGGGTATGGGTATTAAAGAGGGCACGTTCTGCGTGGAGCACTGGGTGTTATGCACAAACAATGAATCATGGAACACTACATCAAGAACTAATGATGTAATGTATGGTGATTAACATAACAATAAAAAAATTTAAAAAAAAATAAAGAGGGCACGTTCTGCGTGGAGCACTGGGTGTTGTGAACAGGCAGTGAATCATGGAACACTACATCAAAAACTAATGATGTAATGGATGGTGATTAACATAACAATAAAAACTTTTAAAAAATGGATTAAGATCGGGGCGCCTGGGTGGCTCAGATGGTTAAGGGTCTGCCTTGGGCTCTGGTCGTGACGCCGGGGTCCTGGGATCGAGCCCCATGTCGGGCTCCCTGCTCAGAGGGTAGCCTGCTTCTCCCTCTCCCTCTCCCCCTCTCCCACTTGTGCTCTCTCTCTGTCTCAAATAAATAAAAATCTTTTTTAAAAAATAGTAGAAAATATCTGCAGATCTTATATCTGAAAAGGCGTTAATATCCAAAATATATGTGAAGAGCTCCTACAAGTCAACAACAAAAAACCCAAAAAACTAGATTTTAAAAATGGGCAAAAAGGGCACCTGGGTGGCTCAGTTGGTTAAGCGACTGCCTTCGGCTCAGGTCATGGTCCTGGAGTCCCGGGATCGAGTCCCGCATCGGGCTCCCTGCTCAGCGGGGAGTCTGCTTCTCCTTCTGACCCTCCCCCCTCTCATGTTCTCTCTCTCTATCTCATTCTCTCTCTCAAATAAATAAATAAATCTTTAAAAAAAATAAAAATAAAAATGGGCAAAGAATTTGAATAGACATTTCTCCAAAGACAATACACAAATGGCAAAATGCACATAAAAAGGTGTTCAGGGGCACCTGGATGGCTCAGTCAGTTGAGCATCTGGCTCTTGATTTTGGCTCAGGTCATGATCTCAGGGTCATGAGATCAAGCCCCACAATGGGCTCCATGCTCAGCATGGAGTCTGCTTGACATTCTTTCTCTCCCTTTCCATCTGGCCCTTACCTAATCACTTGCACTCTAAATAAATAAATAAATAAATAAATAAATAAATAAATAAAATATTTTTTCAAAAGGAAAAGATGCTCAACATCATTCATTAGGCAAATGCAAATTAAAACCACAAAGAGATATCACCACATATACAATGACTACCATAAAGAAGTAGAAAATAACAAGAGTTGGCACGGATGCAGAGGAATTGGAACCCTTCTGCCCTGTGGGTAGGAATGTAAAATGGTGCAGCCACTATGGAAAATAGTATGCCCTTCCTAAAAAAAAAAAAGAAAAAGAAAAAGAAAAACAGCATTACCATAGTGATCTAGCAATGCCACTTTGTGTACCTACCCAAAAGAATTGAAAGCAGAGTCTGGAAGGGATATTTGCACACCCATGTTTATAACAGCATTATTCACAATAGCCGAGGGGTAGAAAGCAACCCTAAGAGTCCACCAAAGGATGAATGGATACACAAAATGTGGTGTATACGTACACACTGGAATAGGATTCAGCCTTAGCAAGGAAGGAAACCGTGTCACCTGCTACAACATGGATGAATCTCGGGGACATGCTAAGCGAAATAAACAAGCCCCAAAAAGACAAATAGTACACGATTCCAATTATATGAGGTCCCTAAAGTTGTCAAACGCATAGAAACAGAAAGTAGAAGGGTGGCTGCCAGGGGCTGGGGGAGGGGGCACGGGAAGGTGTTGTTTAATGCATACTGAGTTTTCGTTTTGCAAGAAGAAAACATTCTGGAGATCTGTTGCACAACGATGTGAATATACTTCTTAACATGATTCAGCTGCACCCTGAGAAATGGCTAGATGGTTGAATTTTCTGTTATGTGTGTGTGTGTTTTTTACCACAATAAAAAGAAAAATTAAACGCTGTGGCAGGCCACCGGTTTGCAATCTCTCCTGTAGACAGTGCTTCCCCCCACCCACCCCCCCAGGGGCCGGGCACGCACCACTTGCTTGGACAACAAGGACCGTGGGGGAACTTGTCATGACAGGCTTGTCTTAAGCTCTCTTTTACTTCGTTCATTCGACAACACTTACCAGGCGAGCCAAGCTCCAGGCCCTGGAGCGACGGAGATGAGTGGGGAGCTCCCAGTCTGGGGGCGACAAGGACAGAAGCTGAATGCATGAAAAGATCGGCTTTGACGATACCAATTCAATGGGGTTACAGGACACAGGGTGACTGGGAGGGCGCGAGATTACAGGGAACGGACCGGAAGGGCTCTGAGAAGGGGAACTTCATCTGAGATCCCAGTGACAGAAGCCTGGGGGCCTGTAAGCATGTGCGAGAGCTCCAGGTGGAGGGAGAGGGAGGGTAGGGACCTGGAGGCAGAGGCAGGCCTGGCGGGTGTGCAGTGGGCAGGGGCAGGCAGGCCTGACTCGGGAGCTTCTGGCGGGAGGATGGCTCAAATGTTCTCAGCAGCCCTATGTGCAAGAAACAGATAAAGCCCAGTCTCCTATTGGCATAAATTTGCTTTGTGAATTCAAATGTATCATTCTCTTTTATGACCAAAAAAAAAAAAAATTAGAACAATAAACTGTATCTTCCTAGAGTCAACAGACACCCCTCAAACTCTTGTATTTGCCTCCACACATCCAATAGCTGCTGAATCTCTGAATTAGCTCCTTGGCATGATTTAAAAAACACTGATCTGCCTGGGCCCCGTCCCCCACTTGGCAGATGGGTGTACTGAGGCCCAGAGCAGGGAAGGAGCTCCAAGCAAGCCCAGGGCTGAGCAGGAGTTGGGTATGGAGGTGAGGGGTGCCTGACTCCCAGGTCAGGGGTCTTACTGGGGCATGGGACGACTCTGGGCCCTGCTTCCTCTATGGGGAGAACCTGCTCCCCAACCTTTGGGCAGTCTGGACATGGGTGTGGGGCCTGGGAGGGACAGCTGGGGGTCAAGCCAGTGCCTTGCTGGCTGGGCCGGGGGTGTCTGGGCACCCTGGCAGCAGTAGCCTCCTGCTCAGAGGACCATCCCCTCACTTGCTGCTGGGCGTCCAAGCCCCCTTAGCCCTCTCCCATGATCCTCCGGGCCTGGCTCCCCCGCCAGGGAATCTCTGCATCAGACAGCCCCCGTTGGTGTCTAATGCTTGCTCCCAGGAACTCCGGAGGAGCTGGACGGGTTCTCAGGCTCCAGTGCCACGGCAATCCTCCCACAGCCTGTGCGGTGGCTGCTAGGGTCCCAGCCCGGCCACCGACAGGCCGTGTGGTCTGGGGCAGGCCGTGAGCCTGGCTGGGAAGGACACGGCAGAGCCACTAAAGGGTCCTCAGTTTCTCTGGGTTTCCTAAGACTCCATCCTGGATCCACATGTAGGACTTCCTACCACAGCCATAGCTGCCCGAGCCGATTTTCTTATTAGTGCTCTTTAAAATGACTTCCTTTTTATTTTATTTATTTTTTATTTTTTAAGATTTTATTTTTATTTGAGAGAAAGCAAGAGAGAGCGAGAGAGAGCATGAGCTGGGGGAGAGGCAGAGGCAGAGAGAGAAGCAAACTCCCCGCGGAGCAGGGAGCCCGATGCGGGGCTCGATCCCCAGAACCCAGGATCATGACCTGAGCCAAAGGCAGACGTTTAACCGACTGAGCCACCCAGGCGCCCCAAAATGACTTTCTTTTTAAACTGAAATTCATTTCCAAGACAAAGAAATGGAAAACCAGTGTTGCTTGCCCTAAGTTAAAACAAACCCAGCCAAACCAAATCAAATTATATTCCATAGAGCTGCCTGCTCGGGGCGCCGAGCTTGAGGTTTTCTCCCTCTGTGGGGGGGGAAGGCAGAGCAGCGAGGGTTTCACGGTGTCAAAGGGCAGCACCCAAAAGAGCCTCTGTCTGTAACCAGAATCATTGAGAAGAAAACGACTTTGTCTCCCCAGGGGATTTAAGGCGAGTTCATGCTGCCTCTGCACGAAGTGGCACATCTATGGCACATCCGGACTGTGGCGACCACCCGTCTCCTTCAGAGTCCTGGCACGTGGAGGATTCCTAGCTGTGTGACCTTGGGCGGGTCACTCAACCTCTCTGTGCCCACTTTCCCCATCTGTAAAATAAAGTTGGTAACAGTACCCACCTCACAGGATTAAAGCAGTTAAACACAGAAGCTCCCCCCCGCCACCCCAGGGCAGAGATGGAAGAGAATGAGGTAAAGGGAGAGGAATGGACGGCTCAGGAGCACCTGGGAGCCCCCCTGCTCTCAGTCCCTCACAGCCCCAGCCAGCCTCACCCTCAGGCTCCCCTGCATGTGCCCTCCCTCCTGTCCCTCATCCCCAAGCCCCCTGAGCCCCTCCCTGCTCTGGCCAGGCTGCTTGATTGACTTCTCGCACCAACCCTGTGAGGGAGCTCGCTCATCAGGCCCAGTCCACAGAAGGGGGCACTGAGGCCCAAAAAGGGGACATGATTCCTCTGTCTCTGTGTGCACCACACAGAGGGTAGGAGGAAGACGCAGGGGATTCTGGGCTCCCCCACCCCCATCCAGCCCCAGCCCCCCCCCCACGCATTATCTCTAGGCCGCAGCAGCTGAGCCTCCCAGTATCTCTCTAATCCCCCAAATTTCCGGTTCCCCAAAGACAACTCAGGATGTGGGGAGGGAGGGGCAGGGAGAGGAGGAGGGAGACAGAGAATGAGAGAGAGATCACAGAGAGAGACAGAAGGCCACAGAGAGATGAGAGAGACAGAGACACCGAGAGGACAGAGACGATCAGAGACAGAGAGACAGATGAGAGACAGCGCTCCTGAGACAGATGAGCAACAGAGGGAGACAGGCAGAGATGGGGAGACACTGGTGGAGAGAGAGAGCCAGAAAGGGGAGGGGTGCCGCAGAGACACAGACCCGCAGGGAGACGTGAGCGGAGGCCAAGATTCTGAGGCTGAGGCAAAACTGAAAGTGGCAAGTGGGAGAGGGAGTCAGTCGGTGTCGGGTGGGAGGCACGAGGTGTTGGGGGCATCCGGAAACAGAAAGGAAACTGGTGAGTGTGGGAGCCAGGTGGGAGAGGGTGAGGAAAGCTCAGAGGCCCGCTCAGGTGCACAGGGAGGCAGCTGGGGACAGGGACCCAGACACGCCCCCAGAGGGGCCCAGGGGAAGGAGACCAGAAGCCCCACTTCCCCCTCTTTCTTGGAGCCCCCACGGGGCCACAGATGCTGCACGCGTGCACCCACTGGGCTCATGAAGCCCTGTGTCCTCGAGAAAAGGGACTGTGTTCAGGCCCAGCCCCTGCAGCCCCAGAGCCAGCAACCCCTGGAGATGTCCAGCTGGTGTGCTCTGAGTGGACTCAGCTGCCCACCCTGCTCAGGGACAGAGGAGGCACTTGGGAGTAGGGGTAGCCTGGCTGCTCAGGTAGGGAGCGCCAACACCCTGCTTGGTCTGGCCACCTGCCCTCTGTGAGCCTCAGCTTCCTCATTTGTCCAAGGGTGGTCATGAGAAGAACGTATGCAGGGTCACGGTGAGGGTCAAACATATGTGAAGTGTGTGGCATGGCGTGGCATACATAGGTGCCTGAAGGTGGGCCTGTTGAAGTCGATGCTCCACAGCATCCTGTCTAGATGAGTCAGGGCCCTTTCATTTGCAAATGACAGAAACCCAGCTGGATGGAGCTGAGCCAAGTGAAGGAAGCATGTTAATAAACTCAAATAACTGAACAGTTCTTGGGTGGATCCAGTTTCAGGCACAAATGGATCCAGGACCTCAACCCACATTCCCAAGAACCTGTCTCGCCGACATGGCACTGCTCACCTCTATGCTGCCTTCTCTCTCTTGGGTGCCCTTCCCATGGTGGTCTCTGGCAGCTCCAGGCTCATGTCCTCCCTGTTGACTGGTCCCAGAAGACAGACAGACAGACAGACAGACAGAGAGAGCCTTATTTCCCAGAGTTCTCGCAAAAGTCCCTGTGCAGAGCACAATTTACTCTGTGAAATTTCTCTTTTGGTTTGACTCTTTGTTTTCTCCTTTTGGTAAAAGTCTCACTTTTAACCAGAACATAGCCTCCCTTCCCCCACCCCAAAGTAGGCTGTGCTTCCATAAATAACTGTGGAATGTGCTGTGGGACCTTAAGCAAATCACTTAACCTCCCTGAACCTGTTTTCTTTTCTGCAAGGAGGGCTCCTCATACCTTACACAGACAGGAGTGTAGTGAGACTCACTGAAATGATGAGTGTGACACAAGTGCGTCTCAACAGCCGTCCTCCTTTCTATCAGCAACAGCCCCGAAGTTTGGGAGCCTTCCCACCTCCAGTGCCTCAGAATTGGGGGTGCAGCATATGACACAGGCCGAAGTCAGCCAGCACACGGCATTGTCCCGGCCAGCACCTGGTTCAGGGAGTCACGTGCCCCAAGCTAGGGCAGTTAGAGTAGTGTAGGGCTTTTGCTGGAGATGCTCAGACAGCACGCTCCCCAGGCTGGGAACCCAGAAGCACCTGGTCTCTGGAGCTGCTAGAGCTGTCATGTGACCACACAACGGGAGCCTACAAATGGAGGCGTTAGAGAAAGGAGGGCTGAAGAGAAGCTAGAAGGTGGTGATAATATTCAGGCCTCTGACTCCAGCCACCCCTGATCGTTTCCTACCTTCTCAGCAACCAGGGATCCCCTCCTTCTATTTCTGGGGACGCCTTTTGGGGCTATGGACCTCAGAATGAGAAGGTTTTACAACTGAGGTCCAACATCCTCAAAGGTTCCCAAAGTTCAGAAATCTAGTGGCGGAGTCGGGACTAAAACGAAGTCTCCTCACTTGTATTCCTGTGCGCTTATCACCAAACGTGGTCCTCTTTCTGGAATCATTGCTTATCAGCTCCGAGACTAAGAATACCAAGTAAACGAAGCAGAAGTAAGGAAAACCTGGAGAGATTTTCCTGAAGGGATCAAAGCGGGGGAATGGGTTGCGGGGCACGCAAGAGGGAGGGGTGCCTGGGACAGATGGGCCACCTGCCTTAGAGTCTCCTCCGGGGTGTCTCTGAGAAGCAGTTAGAAGAGGTGGAGGGTGAGGGAACAGGTGAGTCTGGAGTTTTCTCACATGGGTTACTAGGTGCTCATCATTAGACCAGGGTGGCCTAATGGTGGTCACGATTTGGTGGACATGACAGCAGCCATGGTGATGTTAGAACTCTTTCTTCTGCAAGTGACAGACAGCCTGGCTCAAATTAGCCTAAGCACACACATAAAAAAGTCGATTGGCTCTTCAAGAAGTAATGGCTTCAGGAACACTGATCTGGGTGTTTAGGGGGGCGACCAGAATTCCACTTTTCTATTTCCATTTCTGTCCTCTGCTTGCCTCTGTGGTGCCTTGACGCACAGGTTTGCACAACGGAAGCCTGCAAACCCTGCAAGCAGAGACCTGCCCCACCCCCGGCCGCACGCCCAGGGCCTGAAGAGCTTCCCTTTGCCAGGAGTTCCACCCAAAGTCTTAGGAACGTGTCTCATTGGCCTGAATTGGGCCACGTGTTCCAATATCAACCAATTACTGGGCCAGGGGGTGGGAGATAACGGTTGGCCATCTTGGGTCTCGTGCGCATCCAATCCCAAGCATCCAAGCGAAGCCGTGGGAACAAATCCGATGGCGGCGCGGCATTGGAAGAAGGAATGGTTGCTAGGAAGGCGAAAACAAAAAATTCCCTCTTTGGAGGTTATAAGATGGTCTGCAGATTGCTAATAATAACTCCCCCCCCCCCCCGAAGTCAAAGAAGTTTGGGAAATACCAGATTAGGCGAAGAGAAACAGATTATTTTATCCCAGGATCTCTCCCCAGCCATGAACTTCCTACCGTGCGTTTCGTCTCTGCAAGGGAGAATGAGAGAACGCTGCTTTTCCCCGGCGCTCCCGACCACGGAATTCTTTCTTGAGAAGCTTCCCCCAGGATTCAGAGGCCACAAGATGCGTTTGGGGAAAAACAACACCGAACAGCACAAAGAGCCCAAGCCGTCACTGTCAGTGAGTCCTGGCCTGAGCGGCTGCTGCCGACACCTACCTT
Source organism: Eumetopias jubatus (assembly GCF_037043125.1). Classification (NCBI taxonomy): domain Eukaryota; kingdom Metazoa; phylum Chordata; class Mammalia; order Carnivora; family Otariidae; genus Eumetopias; species Eumetopias jubatus. The sequence continues at coordinate 93,307,408 of NW_028274818.1, forward strand.
CGTTGGCTCAAGGATTGCTTTGGCCACCGGAAGGCAAAAGTTCTGGAGAATTAGGTGTGGGGACTCCTGGGCAGAGATGTGGAAGTACCCCCTCTCCCTCCCCAGGACGGCCTGGCCTACACCCACGTGCTCTGGTATCACCCACATGCTCTGGCTGGCTCCCACCGTGCTGTCACAGGACCGTGCCCCAGGGCCCAATAGTAACTGGCTTTATAATGCACCCTTGTTGGACGCCTTCTTCTTCCTGTCTCACTCCCCTACGCCTCTGCTAGTGTTTTGGGATCACCTCCCAAATAAACCACTTGCACTAGGACTCTCACCTCAAGGACTGCCTCCGAGAGAACCCAAATCAGGAGAGCTGTTGCCTAGCGATGGCTTCTAGAAGCACCCAGATGTCTCCCCCAGCGATTCCAGAGAACACTCTCTCTTATCACTACATCGATCTTTCCTCCGACAACAGACTTCAAGAAAAAAAAATTTATTTCTGCTCCCCAGCTTCCAGGAGATTCTTTCCACTGGCCACCCCGGTGGGCCCAGATACCCCAGCCCCGGCCCCATAGACATTGCATTGACTGTCTGTCCTGCCTGGCTCATCGACTGGTGGAAGGAAAGCCACATGTTCTTGCTGGTCCAAGAAGCAAAAATGGGAAGGTGCTTCGTGCCTCAGGGAATGCCCCTATCCCCAGTCCACCAAGAAATGGACCGGAGTCACCTTGGACTTCCCCTTGCCTCACAATGCAGGGCTGTCACCACGCCTCTTGCTTCGGCCTCTCGAGCATCTCATTCTACCACCTCTCTCCATTGTCCCTCCTTCTTTAGCCAGCCTACCACCACCTTTCCTGTACATATTCCCAACAGCCTTCTCTCTGCTCCCACCTCAGGGCCTTCGCACATGCTGCTCCTGAGGCTGGAACATCATATGCAACTCACCCACTTGGCCCAGACAGATCCGTGACTCTCAGCCTGCTTACAGTCTCTTAAAACGACCCTAACCCCTGCCCCCACCCATGCCCTCCTTGAGCCTTGGCCTCTATTATGAAATCGCTCAGATATGCAAACACTTAAGAGAATAATATTTCAGACACTTGCAAACCCAACCCTGCTTAAGATTAAGACAGTACACATAGCGCCGAGGCCTTCCTGAATGCCTCCCCAGCCATTCCGCATACTCTGCCGCATGGTTGCCTCTCCCCTGGACTTGGTATTCCTCGTCGCTTTGCCTATCTCGCGTACGTGTGTATCCTTGAACCAGATAATACCCGTTTTCAGGCTTTCAACTTCATATAAATAAAACAAGTTGTTTTCCTTTTCTCACTCCATATTCCCTTGGTGATGTTTATCTGCGCTGACAGGTGCTCCCCCGGCGCGCTCACTTTTACTTGCTGGGGCGCCTCCACCCACAGTGTGACTGGGCTATAAGTGCTCCACCCAGTCTCCCAGTGATGGCCTCTGTCCGCCCTTGCCCATCGCCATCGCCAAGGCCAAGGCCGCCCCAGCCTCTGGGACCCGCCCCCTCAGCCCGTGGGCTATTCACTCAGGGTTTATACCCAGGAATTTGCTAGGTAAAGGGACCCACCATCTCCAGCCTTACTGATGCTGCTAGATTGTTCTCCAAGGTGCTTGTACGAACATACCTTTTGATAAACTTTCTGTTCCTTCTGTGCCCAAGCACAAAGGTGCCTCTTCCCTTGTCTGTTTCTTCCAAATAATCTCTGCCTGCTGACGTCCAGCCTGTCCAGCCCTCTCCCCAGGCCTCCCTCCCCTACTTCTCCAATTGGGCCTTTGCAAGCCTCCCTTGGAGAGCAGCCGGCACTTTGGACGACCAGCCAGAGCAAGGACGTAGGCAGCAGGGACTCCAGAGGCCAACAGCTGCGGATGGAATCCCGGATTTACCACTCTGGCTGTGTACCTTTGAGCAAATCGCTTCTCTCTGGGCCCGTTTCCCCACCTGTGAATGGGGATACCCCCAGTAAACTGCTCAGAGGGGAATGGCAGTGATTAAATGAGATAAGCATGGAAACATGGCGGATGCTTGAAGATAAGTTGTTACTATTGCCTTTGAAGCCCACAGAGGACGCCGACAACTCTGTGCATTACTCTGGGCTACTTTGTTGTATGCAACAGAACCCCAAGTCAAGCCGGTTGAAGACAACTGGGAATTTATTGGCCCACGTAACTGGGAAGCTGGAGGGGGTGTCTCGCTTCAGGTGTGCCTGGATCCAGGAATTTGGACTCCAACAGGAAGCTGGCCCTGTCCACCTCTGGACCATTCTTTCCTCCACATCGCCTTCATTCTCGGGCAGGCTCTCCAAGTAGGGGCTCTAGGAATATATTCTTCCAGCTTACCAACTGCCATGAACAAGAAGAGCTTCGCCTTCCAGACATTTCCTGCCCAAATCCCAGGGCCGGTCCTCAGGGGCCCGGGTTAGGTTACATGCCCAGAGCAGAGCCAGTCACAGTGACCGAGGCATCCACCAGAAGCTGCTCAAAGTGTGGTTCTCGTAACAGAGCTGTCAGAAGCCTCTGTAGCTCTTTTGAAACGCAGGCTCTCAGGCCCCATCCCAGACCTACTCATTCGGAATCTGCATTTTAGCCAGACCTCCAAGGGAATCATCTGCACACCAGGGTCAGGAAAGGCTGCACTGCACATTACCTTTCAGTTGCCTGGGGTCCAGTCCATCCCCTTGTTTTAAAGATGGAAAAACTGAGGGCAGGGCGGGGCAGGGGGAAGCAGTCTTGTTCTAGGCATCCACCTGGCACCCGGGGCTCCCCCCGGCCCTGCCCTCCCATCATCCCAGCCGTGTCCATGGACTGTCTCATGGGGGGATGCACCGAAGCCCAGAAGTGGCAGCTTAGGTCGGACTTGCCTCACGCCGGAGTGCCAGAGCTGTGTCCCTGCCACCGTTAGGCCACTCCCAGTACCTGGTCAGGACCTTCCAGAGCGCAGCGGCCCCGGGGTGGGGGATGGAGACCCCTAGACACACACACAGGCTCGTGCGCACACACACACACACACACACACTCCCACACGGGCGCTCGGGCACAGCCCCCCCCTCACACGGACTCCCACCCACCAGGCCCCGCAAAAGCAAGAGCGTTACAGACCACGTCAGCCTTTATTCTACTGCAGAATAGGGCTGGGGCCGGGGTAGTTCATTCTCAGCTGCGTCAGAAGGTGCAGTGTTGGGGGCACACAGGCTGGACCCCAAAGTGACAATAAGTTAGGGGGGAGAGTCTCAGACGGATGTCAGGCTGGAGTCAGGGCGGGGGCCACTGGGACCCCCCCAGAGTCCTGCCGGCTACCCAACTCGGGGCTCCCAGGCGAGGTTGGTTCCAGGACAGGCATGGCTTCGCGCTGAAATGAGAGGGCAGGGGAAGGGAGGGGTTGTGAAGTCAGGAGGTCAGCGGGGCTCAGAGGGCTCCCCGAAGGAGTTGGAGGATAGGGCTGAGGGGGGGCAGGGTGGGGCGGGCAGGGCCTCTCACCGGACCCTCAGTTAAGCCTCTACAGATTCTCATAATCTGGAGCTCCCTCTTCCTCTTCGTCGTCTTCATCCTCCACCTTCTGGGAGCTCAGGATGGCTGGGAGGGGAGGGAGGGAGGTCTTCAGCTCACAGACCGTCCCTGTCCCCCCTTCCCCGACGGCCCTCACCCCGCAGGCTCCCAGAGATTCCGCCGCCCCCGCCCCCCCATCCCCTCTCCCAGCCCAGCACACACCAGGCTCGGTCTTAGCCATGGGCGGCAGCTCCTGGGACACGTTCACATACTCCCGGCTCCCATCTGCAGGGGGCAGAGCAGAAAGGGGGGGGGGGGCAGCCACGTGGAGGGTGAGAGAGCAGGACGCTCAGGAAGAGGGCCACGGCAGGGTGAGGGAGGGTAGGGGGGGACCCCAGCGGGCACCAGCCACTCACCCAGAGACACGTCTGCACTCTCCTCGCTCTCTAGGACGTTCACATAATCCTCTCCCGACTCCACTGCAGGAGAAGCAGGGCCCCCAGCACCGTCACCCAGGGCCCGCCTAAGCACAGACCCCCACGGCGTCCCAGCCCCAGACCCCCCCCCCCAGATCCCAGAGGCCGCCCCACAGCCAGCCCCAGGGGGGCCCACAGAGGCCTTGGTGACAGCGCGAAGTAGGGCAACCTGGCCAGAGCTGATGAGAGGGAGTGAGACCGTGGGAGGGGGCGGATGGCAGGCCCCGGCGTGTCCCCCAGGAGAGCGGCTCGGTGCCGAGGCTCGGGGTGGCACCGCGAGTCCCAGGTGCTGTTGCCCCCTGGCCCTGTCAGCACCTGTCGCCGCGGGCGCCATCTTGGCCTTTAATGCGCACTTGTTTCTCCACGAGGGAGGCTGTGGACGAGGCAGGCTTTGGAGCCAGAGGGCCCAGGTTCAAGTCCAGCTCCGGCGCTCGCAGTCGTGTAACCTTACACGAGATACCTAACGCCTCTGGGCCTCGGTGTTCTCATCAGGAAGAGAGGGTGGGCGACGGCCCCCGCCTCCCAGGGCTGTTGTGAGAACTAACGCAGAGAGTATCGAAACGGGGCCTGTCCTACGGTAAGTGCCGCTGAGTGTCTGTTAAATAAATAATCCCTCCTGTCGTACAGTCGGGACAACCAAGGCGCAGGAGGGGGAGGGATGGGCTCAACAGCACCCGGGCGTCGCGGGGCTTAATAAGTTAACACACGAAGCGCTCTCAGGAGGGCAGGTGGTCGGCCCCCGACAACATTAGCTCTTACCCTGATGCCGCCTCCTGAGCTGGAGGGAGGGACGATGAATCCATGAATGGAAAGAAGCACTAGCACAGATGGCAGTGGGTGCCCGAGCGGGCAGAGGGTACGGGGAACGAGGAGAGGGACGGAAAACCAGACATGGAAGGCAGCCTCTAACGGGCAGCGTGAGACCAACACGAAGGGAGAAAAGCCGCTCAAAGGAAACCGAAATGATGCCGGAAGCAGAAGAAAACTTCCCAACCCCCCAGCCCGACCCCGCCGCGCGCAGAAGACCGGCTATAATCAATATCCTCGGAGAGCGACAAGCTGCAGCGGCGTCCGTGAAACCAGACAGGAGGCTCTGAGAAAGGAACCCCAGAGACCGAGAAAGAGCTTCCGGTGGGAGAGACAAGACAAGAGAGTCCAAGAGAAGAGTGAAGTCCAAGAAAGCGCGCAGGCAGTGAAAGGGAAAGACATGGAAAGGGGACGGAAAAAGGGAGGAACTCAGAGGAGTTGAGCAGAAGTCAACCCTGAGGGATAGGTGTTGGAGAGAGAGAGAGAGAGAGAGAGAGGAGAGACGGTGGGGGGGCGGCAGGTGTCAGGGGAACCACGGGGCAGGGAAGCACAGAGGGGTCGCGCCCAGACTCGGGAACGGCCAGCTCACTGGAGAAGGCGCTGTCTCGGAGGCCGGGGTTGCTGGGCACAGAAGCCGGTGGGACAGCGCTGCTGGGGGCTGGCGTGCTATCGGGAAGCACCTCCCTGAGGGGCAGCCGGGGGGGGGGGGCGGGTCAGCGAGGGCCCTGGGCCACGGCCTCCAGCCCCCCCCGACCCCCTCCCCCACCTCCTGGGGCCTGGCCACTCACAGGTAGCCCTCGTTGTGATAGTCCTCCTCTTCCTCCTCCTCGTCCTCACAGACGGGCTCTGGGGTAGCGACACGGTGATCAACAGGGCCCGGGCCAGGCCCCAGCCTCCCCGCAAGCAGGGCCCCCGGGGCCCCCGACGTACCCTCGTTCTCATAGCTTGCCACACTGTTGGCTTCGGAGAGCGAGCGAGAGGGAAGCTGAGTCAGCTCGGGTGGGATCCATCCTCTGCCCAGCCCCAGCCCCCTGAGCCCTGGCTCCGCACTTACCACCCTCTGAGTCCTGCCGGGAAGACGGCATGTGGTGGGGCTGGGGGGACCTCCTGGCAGTCAAAGGTCAGAGGTCATGCCCGGGTGGGGCTCTGGGGCAAGAGGGGTGGCAACCGGGAAAAAAGACACCCCCGCCCGGCCAATCTACAGAGGTGAGGGGGGAAGGAGGGGGGGATTTGGAAGGGGGGATGCTACTTACGGGATAGGGAGCAGGTCCGGCTGGCTCAGGGATGGGTAGGAGGTGACAGGAGCGTAGGAGGTGGCTGATGGCCAGGGCACGACTGTGGCTGAGGACACAGGACCAGGCTCAAGGAATGGGTCCAGACATGTCGCGCCTGTCCTCACGGAGGCCTCGATGGACAGACTAACCCCATGAACCGTCCCATGCCCTGGACAGGCCCGAGGACACCCATCTCCCTCCCCGTCCCCAGCTCAGGTCGAGGCCATGTGGGCAGCCACTGGGGCGGGGGGACCCTGAACAAAGGCACACGTTCTCTCACACACCAGGGGACCCTCCAGGTACTCACGAGGCCGTTTGAGCACGATGCTGCTTGGGGTCAGGCTGGAAGGAGAGACACAGCTTGGTCAGAGCCCAGAGATGCCCCCCGCTCCCGTCCCCATCCCCGGGGCCACACAGGGCCCACGGGCCACTCACCTATCAGAGGCCGCCGTGTCATAAGAGCCTGGGGAAGAGAAGCCGGTGAGGCAGGACGAGAGGTGACAGGGGAGAGGGCGGGAGTGCAGGGCCCTCGGGTCCCAGACGCGCAGGGTAGAGTTAGGGACGGCTAAGAGGGAGCGAGGGGTTGAGGAGGGCCGGAGACCCCTGCAGGTGCACCGCGGGCAGCCCCCCCCACTCACCGGGCAGCTCCCGGCAGCGGACACACAGCGCTCCGGCCAGCAGAGGCAGCAGCAGGAGGCCCAGCACGCAGGGGATGAGGACGACGGCCTCCATCTGCGGGGGGAGAGCTCGGCCACGCCGCCTGCCCTCAAGGGCCGAGCCGCCGCACGCGCACGGAGAGGGCTGGGCCAGCAGGGGCGCAGAAGCCCAGTGGGCACCAGCCTGGAAGTCGGCGATGGGGGGCAGCTACGCCCTCCTTGGGCCCTCCCTGGGCCCCCTCCCCTTGCTGGACGGCACCGGGGGCGGGGGGAGGGTGGTCAGCGCTGGCTGGGGAAGACCGGGGATCCCAGGGCAGTCCGGCCAGGCTCTGGGCCACCGGTCACCCCTGCGCAGCCCCTGCGCAGCCCCTGCGCCCCAGCCCTACCTGCCCCTCGGCTAGGCGCCTGCTGTTCCCCAGCGCCTGCCCGCCTGCGGCAGGAAACTGTGGTGAGCCCGGGCGAGGGCAGGAAATCATCGGGCTCGCCGGCTGCGCCCGCCCCCTTCCCACCCCCACCCAGCCAGTGGGGAGGGGGAGGAAGAGGCCTGAGGAGCCACCCCCAAGGCCCTCATGAGGGGTCTGCTGCCCTCCAGGACAAGGAGCAACTCCCACCAGGAGAAGGAGGGCAAGACACTTAGAGGCCAGCCAACAGCCACAGCCTCCACAGCCACAGCTCCAGGCGGCAGCCAGGAGGGAGGCCCTGCCTCTGGGAATCCTTGGCGGCGGGGGGGGGGGGGGGGTGCGATGCAGGGCAGTGCCCACCCCACCTTACCCTAGCTGGCCTGCCAAGAGGGGCGGGCTCCAGGGGAACACGGGCGTGACTCACAGTCATACTGAGCCAGCTCCCTCCACACTCTTGTTCGCCCGGCCCAGGAGGACAGGGATTTGCCCAAGGTCCCACAGGAGCAACCTCACAGCCCCGGGAGTCCTGGGGCTAGGGAGGGGGCATCCCCAGCAGTCTACCAGTCAGAGGTCAGTAACACCCAGAGAGACTCAGGCAGGCACTCAGACTCTGGCTACAAATTTTATTCAGTTACAAATAGCACCAAGCCCCTGGGGCTGCTCCAGGGGAGGGGAACCCCTCTCCCGGACCCACCGCCCCCCCCCGCCCCCCCCGCCCTTGGCTGCTGTCTGTGTAGTGTGGGAGCTGGAACGTGGCCCAAGGCCACTCCTAGAAGCTGGGCCAGGCCAAGGGTTTGGGCCTGGGCTCCTTCCAGGTGGGCCCAGGGCCAGCCGTGGTAGGTATGCAGGCTGGCAAGCGACGGCCCCTCAGATGAGCACACTGGACACGGGGACCCGGGTGGAGCGGCCTCGCTGGGGCACCACGATTCGGTCGTCTGTGGGCCCTGCCTCACGCAGCAGACCTGCCCAGGGGAGAGGTCAGAGCCAGGGCTGGATGGACAGAGAGACACAAAGCCAGGGAGGGGACCGAGAGGCAGTGGAAAGTGGATGGGGCAGCAGAGCCACCAGAATTGGGGGCATGGTGGGACGTCAGCTCGGTGGACAGGCAGACCCAAAGCTGACTGGAATAAGGGCTGTGGGCTGAGAGAGGCCGGGGACACAGGCCGGGACAGACAGACAGACGGACAAGCCAGTTGTATCGTGAAGTCGGGTGGGGAGCCACGGGTGGACAAAGGGAAAGCCCCACTGACCCTGCACATGCAGCTGGGCCCGCCGGCGGTCCCCCTCGATGAAGATGGCGGTGCCCAGGAAGGCGGCCCCGCCCAGAGCCCCGATGAAGGCGCAGAGCATGAGTGAGAACTGCAGGGCCCGGAACTCGGACAAGAAGGAGGGCGGCCAGCTCCGGCGGAGGCGGTCGGAGATCTGCAGGGAGACGAGAAAAGGAAAGTCAGGAGCATGAGTCACGGCGAGGGAGCCCCCGAGCTCCAGAAGAACAAAGAAGTCAGGGACCAACAGAGAGGGGTGGTCTGGAGGACCAGGGAAAGCCCCACGGCCTCACTGTGGAACATGCAAAGACAAAACGCGGCCTGCCTGGCTGACGGCCCAAGGTGAGGGGGGAGTGGGGCCTGGCACAAAGCACAGACACCTCACTGGGGTCAGTCCTTCCTGCTAAGGCAGCCCCAGCTCAGGCCGGGGGCCGGTGCCAGGAATGCAGGGTCCCCCGATCCCCACCCCAGGCCCACCCGAGGGGTAGTGCTCACCAGGCCAATGAGGTAGGGGCTCCCAGCATCGCCCAACAGGTGGGACAGCACGATCTGGAAGGCCTCGGCAGTGGAACGTCGTGTGGGGATCACCACGTACTGGGGAGAGGAGGGGGCAGAGCGCAAGGACGGGGCCAGAGGGAACCCCAGCTCAGGGGTGTGAATGGGGTGAAGGCCCAGACTACAGGCCCATCTGGGGCTGACTCTGAAGTCAGTCTGGGTTTGGGTTTTGGAAAAAGGGGTAAAGGCTACAATGAAGGCAAGCGAGGCCTCCTGCCCCCACTTCTTGCTCCCGTCAGCCTTTGGGCTAACCCTGCAGTGACCCACGTACTCACCAACAGGATGTCAGCTACAATGGCCCAGTTCATGGACAGCAGTGTCTCTCCAATAAAGATGAAAATCTGGGGGGTTGGAGGAGAAGACCGGGGTGGGGGGGAGGGGGGTTGTCTCATCACAAGAAGAGCGAACACATGGAGGGTATACTGTGTACTAGGCCCAACTATTCACTCATTTAATTTAATTCTCAGAACACCCCTGTGAGACAAAGCTATTATTCCTATTTGACCGATGATGAAACTGCGCACAGAGAGGTTAACTTGCTGCCCAATGTCACACAGCTGGGAAGAGCCAGAGCTAAGATTCAAAACCAGGCATTCTGGTTCAAGTTGTCTCCAAACCACTACCCTGGTTGACCCCCAGTCTTGCCCCAGTGCACCCCAGTCCTACCCCAGTGCACGCCAGACCCAGAACACCCCCTTTGACAGCTGCTGGCTACTCACATAGGTGGCCACGATGCTACCACGGGCACAGGCAAGGGACAGGAAGAGGAAGGGCGCGGAGCCCAAGAGGCCAGCAGCACAGACCAGTGGGTCAGCCCGGGGGTTGGAACGGCGGAGGCGGCGACTGATCTCCACGCCCAGGCCCACACCCAGGACCCCGGTCAGGCAGGTGATGAGCCCAAAGATGAGGCTGGGGGCAGGGGGAGGGGCATGGGGGCCAGTCCCTCTGCCTGCAAAGCCCCCTCGCCTCACCCCCACAGCCTGGAGAAGAAGATGGTCCATCCCAGCCACCCGCACAACTCAGGTCTATTCAAGGATCCCATGGGTCATAGAGCTCCGAGGAGAAGAAATCAGCCCATCCATCACCTATTTCCCAGCCCAGGAAACTGACATTGGGAGAGGAAGTAGCCTGAGTCTGAATCAACGACTCTCTCCACTCCATCCCCTGCCACCTGCAGGCCACCTAGCCTCACCCCCATCTGGTACCTGTCAGAGGAAGAGCAGGAGTCTCCAGGAAGGCAGGGTGGGGTCTCCCCCAAGACCACACGAGAACGCAGCAAGAACGCAGGAGCCCAAAGAGCCAGCGAGCCCGTGACAAAGGCCACAGCCGTGAAGCCAAGGGAAGAGAGGATGAAACTAGGACTGCAGACAGTTGGGAGAGAGGAAGTCAGACTGACACTCCTGAGGTGTCAGGGTAGGGGACCTCTCTTCTCCCTCCCTGGCTTATTTTAGTAAGGTCAGGACCCTGGGTATGGAAGCCATCTTGGCTCCCCCGGATCTGGGCCTGTAATTCAAGCAGCTGCCACAAGGGGGCAGTGGTGACTGAATGCCTGGCCTTGGGGGGCCCATCAGCAGACAGAAAACAGAGACCAACCACTCTCCTGTAAACCTCAAACCCAAAAGCAGGGCCTCCCCCCAGGGGACCTCAGATGTTGGGCTAGAATGGAACTAAACTCACTTTCTTGCCAGAGCCCTCAGATCTGCCCACCAGGAGGTGGGGCTGAGGGGTGGGGAGTCCAAGTGGCGCTCCACCGCTCCCCTTGGTGGCTCCCGTACTACCAGGAACAGCAGTAGAACAGCCACCACCCCTAGACCTGGAGTCACCTGGGGAAAGAGTGGGCTTCAGGACAGGCACAGACAGTGACACACTGAACCCCTGGGGCTGGGAGAAAGTGACGGTGTATAACTCGGGCCCCAAGGCCACAAATCCCCGGCAGCTGTCTGCTCACGGGCACTGAGCCTGCATTCCGAGGGAGGGGCAAATGCCACCAAAGGCCCCTGTTTCTGCAAGCCTAACTGCTCCCTCTTTGGTAACAGCACCCTAATTTCCTTTTGGGAAACTACTCCTCCCACTTCTCTTAATCCATGTAGTTCAAACAGGGCGGGGCTTGTAGGCCAGACTTGGCCAACGAGTCATGTTAACCTCCCTGGCCTCCGTGATTGATTCAATGGCGGGCATGTGACCCACGTTCATCTAATCAGATACCATCCAGGACTATTGCTCAAGGATCCAGGGTGCCGAAGTTTCTAAACGGGAAGGTAAACACATGGAGATTTCACTTGCTTGAGAATGAAATTAATACAGAGGAAAGTGGAGCTGAGAAAAAGGATGATTGAATTCCCGTGACGAAGTGGGAGTCCTGGATCCAGCTTTACCTGAAGCTCACCCTGGGACTCCATTACAAGAGCCATCAGAGTCCCATTTGGGGGCTTACAGTTTTACGGGGCACCTGTCTCCCACAACCAAGAGTTCTGTCTAGCACATGGCTTCATGGTGAGGGCAGCCAGGCTTCCTACACAGGCTTGGCAGAGTGAACACTGCCTTAAAAAGGGGGGGTGTCTGAAGGTAAGAAAGGGAGAATCAGTGAGAACATTGCTGACCTTCCCCCAGGCTGTGTCCACACTCACCCGCAGAGCCCAGTGCCAGTCCCCGGCCACATCCTTGACTTTGGAGCCTGCAATGTAACCCAGACCACTGGGGAGAGGGGATGGGAGAGGAGAGGGGACAGCCGGTCAGTCCTGCCCCACGCCAGGTCCTTCTGCCTCCCGTGCCCCGCCCTCCGCCCCCCACCCCCCGCTAGGCCCAAGGCCCACTCACCTGCCCACCGGGATAGCAAAGTAGAACACACTGAGCATCCGGCTCCGCTGGTCTGCCACGAAGAGGTCAGCGATGAGGGTGGGTGCGATGGTGGAGTAACTGGCCTCCCCAACCCCCACCAGGCCCCGGGTCAGGAGGAGCAGCCAGAATCGCTGGGAAACGAAACATGGGGGAGGTGGCACCCCACCCTGCAGCCAGCCTCCCAGCTTCCCTTGCCAGCCAGCTCTGGAGAGGCGGCAGGGATGGTGGGGGAGGCCTGAGCTTGACAGACCTGAGCCTGAATCCTGGCTCCACTACTTACTAGCTGTGACTTTGGGAAAGCAACTTAACCTCTCTGAGCCTGATTCCTCATCTGCAAAAGGGGGAAAATAATAACTTGCTCACATAACTATCGCCAGGATTGGACATTACAAGTTCTATTCAATACGCTGCACCCAGCAGGTGCAAAATAAATCTTAACTTCTATCACGCAGGCCACCCCAGTGGTGAATAAGGATCTTAGGCAGAGGTTTATTTGGCTACCAAAGACGCCTGAGGCTAAGGACAGGGTAGGATCACCCAAGGAGAGTATGTGTGTAGTGCCTGCAGCTAGGGACAGACTTCCAGGGCAGAGAGTAGGAACAGACAGAGGAGGGCGCAAAGAAGCAATAGCCGGGGAGGCAGGAGGAAAACCAGAAGAGTGGCATACGCGGCATCACTGAAGTCAGAAGAGAGTTTCCAGAAGGAAGAAGTGGGTCAATAGAGCCAGAGGCTCCTAGGAGATCTAGCAAGAGCAGGATTAGAAAGTAGGAGCTACATTTAGCAACCAAAAGATCGCTGTTGACTTTGGCAATGGAGTGGTGGGGGCAGGTTGGCCGGCAGTGCTCCGGGGTGAGTGGGAGGAGAGGAAGTGCAAGCAAAGTGAGAGCCTCTCCCTGGCTGCTCCTTCACCCAGACTGGAGCTGGGTCAGGGGGCGTCTTGTGGGAAGTCTGACGAGGAAGGAGAAGAGGGAGAAGAGACAATCCAGGTAAGGTCTTTTCCGTGGTACAGAACTGTGAGTGTTGAGGTGTGCTGTGGAAGGAGTCAATGGTCGGGGGAAAGGGGGGTGAGGGACAAAAGAATGTTCTAGAAGAACAGGGGAGAGGATGGGGTAGACAGATTAACTCAGGCAAGCAGGGGATATAGGGTGGCACGGACCCAGGGAGGTACAGAAGTTCCCCAGGCCCAGTCTGCAATGACTCCAAAGAGCAGCAGCAAAGACTGATGGGTAGTGGGGGGGGGGGCGGAAGCAGGAGCCAGCATGGGGCCTCACCTCTCTGGGGATGAAGGACGACCCCAGTGTCACCAAGGACCAGAAGGCAATGCCCCCGCACATGAGATACTTCCGATTGTACCTGTCACCCAGGTAGCCAAACACAGGTGCCAACACCATGTAACTGGAGATGAACACTGAGGGGAAGCAGAGAGTCACAGTCCAGCCCCAGGACCCCTGGCCCACCCTGACCCCAGCTCAAGGAGGGCAAGGGGGCCAGGATTAACTCCCAACCCTGAAACTATCAGAGCTTCCAGCCAGAGAAGTCCAGCCCCATCTTTGGCATCTTTCAAACCTTCCATCGTGGAATGAATGGCTGACCCGTCACTTCCTCCCACCCAGCCAAGAACAAAATCCAAACTCCGGACCATGGCCCGTGAGGCACTACCTGATCTAGCCCCTTCCTACCTCTCCAATCTTGTGCTCACCCACTCCCCCTTCTCTGCATCCCAGTGGCCCCACTGCCAAGCCCAATACCATCTTCAGACTTTTGGCACCCACTGTCCTCCCGCCTGGAACATTTCTCCTCTCGCCTGAGTGTCAAAGAACCTTCAGGTTCCAGCTCAGATACCTTCCCAACCCCCACGTACTCAATCTCTCTTTATCACAATTACTGTTTTCTTTTACAAAATACTCCCACCAAAAAATAATCTCATTATTAGTTTAGGTTTTTAAGGACTGGTGCCCTGTCATTCCCGGCAGAATGTCAGCTCCATGAAGACAAGGGCCTAGCCTGTATTGGTCACGGCTGTGTTTCCATCACTGAACACACGGCATCGCACAAAACAGTTGCTCGGTAAACATGTGTTGAATGAAAAAGCGAATGGCACTGCCAAAGACTTACTTCTCCTCTAACTCAACAACTTCTTAAAGCTTTGCAGACCTTGATCTACGATCCCATTCTCGTTCCTCTAGACTTTATCTTAAATACCTTGAGGTCCTTTTTCTGGTCTGGGGCAGAGCAAAGAACCCTTCGAGATCTTATCTCAAACTCCTCTCCTCTCACTTGTGTGACTCCGGGCAAGCCTGAACTCTTCTCTAAGCCTCAGTTTCTCTATAAAAATGGAGACAGTACTATTTTTTCTATAAAATAATACCACCACCAACTCTTTGGCTGATGGAAGGATTAGATGGGCGTAAGAGGTCTTGGCCAAGTTCTGTGCATGTTATCACCTCTTCCTCCAGGGCCTGGCACAGAGTAAGTGCTCAGAAATGTTCAAGAAGTAAAGGAAGGAAAAGAGGATTTGGTCTTGGCTTTGCCTCTCCCATAAATCCCAAGGTTTCGAACAAGTAAAATTCAACTCTCCCCATTCCAGACACCCCCTACTGCCATTATTTATCGGGTGTCTACCATGCTCCTGACACAGTACCATACACTTTACAGGCATTAATTAATTTGCATATAATCCTCACATCAGCCCTCTGAGGTGCTCTGGGTTACTACTAGTTCCATCTCACTGACAAGGAAAGTGAGGCTTAGAGAGATTGAGGGCCTCGCCTAACATCACACTGAGTAAGTGGAAAGCTGAGATTTAAACCCAGGTCTGTCTGAACCATTACACTAAACTGACTGCCTTTTAAAATGTGGTATCCTAACTGAACAGGACAGCCCAGAGCAGAATAAGGGCCATCTCCCCGCTCCACTAAGTCTGGCCACCCAACCTCTATTAACGAGGCCCCAGGCATGCCGGCATGTAACCCCATTTGGGGCGGAAAAGGAAGAAAAGTTACTGTGCCCGAAAGGGACCTCCACTCACCGGTCTGGATGAGGCCAGAGCTGCTGTCTCCGATGTCGAAGAACTGCTCAATGTCTGGAAGAACGCCTGGGAAGAAGACTCGGGATGGGCTCGGCGAGGCAGCCCCACCTCCGGGACCCCTCCTCCCTTCCCCTAGTCTGACGTCCCTCCCAGCAGTCAGTACCAGCCACCGTGAAGCGGTCCATGTAGTTGAGGAGGTTGATGTAGCACAGCACCGCCACTATGAGAGCCGAACGGCCCGCAGACAAGCCGGTGATGCGCTGCAGCCCCTCCCCGTCCGGGACCTCGGGATCCTCGGACTTCGAGTTCCCCAGGGACCCCGGTAACCCCGGGGTGCCGGGCAATGGCCTGTCGTCCGTGTCATCCGCCTGGCTGAGGAAGGGCGCGGTGTCGGACCCGGACATGGTCCCCGGTCCTACCGACGATCCCACCTGCGAGGGGAGGAGGCTGGAGAAAGGAGGATGGAGGGAACCCAGGCGAGGGAGGTGCGCCCAGACACCCGCAGGCGCTTGCCCGGAAGCACGGAGCACGGCTGGTATGGAACCCGGGCCCTGCCTGTCATGCCTCCCCGTCCCTGCAGACACAGCGCGCGGCGAGGGACGCCGGGGACAGGAGCGGGGTGGGGAGGGCCGACCCCCCCCTTCCCAGGCTGAGGCCTCCCCTCACCCCTGGTAGGAGCCCGCTGCAACCACGGTCGCTCAGCCCCGCAGCCGCACCACGGCCGCCGCCATGTTGTCCCGGAGCCGGTCATGTGACGCTGGAGCCCCGGGGGCCGACACCACTTCCGGCAAGCCCTCGACACGTGACAGCCGCCCGACTACGGAGGCACTGAGGCACGGAGGCGCGGCGGGCCCCCCCCCGCCCCGCTCCCCCGTCACGTGACTGCGGCCGGTCGCCAGGGCAACCGGGGAAGGTCCCACACCTGCTCCTGCTCCGCCTGCGTTCCCGCAGGGAGTCGCGGTAAGCCGGTGCAGTCGCCAAGCCCTCCGAATCTCCGCTTTATTATCTGCAGCTCCCACTGGGCACACTTTTTTTTTTTTAACATTTTATTTATTTGACAGAGAGAGACACAGCGAGAGAGGGAACACAAGCAGGGGGAGTGGGAGAGGGAGAAGCAGGCTTCCCGCAGAGCAGGGAGCCCGACGTGGGGCTCGATCCCAGGACGCAGGGATCATGACCTGAGCCGAAGGCAGTTGCTTAACGACTGAGCCACCCACTGGGCACACTTCTTATCAAACGAGATCAAACGAGATAATGGAATCGTAAAAGGTTCTGGAAGTAGTTTATCTCCAGAAATGCCAACGATCAGTTCTCGCTCTCGGCGATTACCCTTCCTCGGTGTCGGGTTTGGGGTTCAAACACGCTCAGGAAGCGTTGAATGAATGGATGTTGAACAGCGGCCTCTGGAACGGCCCCGTCCCTATGATTCGGATTCCCCAAGCCAGCTGCCTGTCAACTTCTGGGCTTTCCCCTGGACACTGCAGGGAGGGTCCCAGACCCCACACGCCCCGTCTGGACCTGGTTTTCCTCCCCTCCGACGGAGACTGAAGCCCTTGCGCCCTCTAGTGGTCTCCTCTGGGATTCTCCTAGTTGCGGGACTGGACTCCGAGACCACAGAGCCTTGGCACCAAAGGATAGCTTGGAGTGGTTCTTCAGTGCCCCCCGCTCCAATCTCCAAGCTACAATAATAACCGTACACTCGAAATAAAATTAATATACTTCCGGGGCACCTGGGTGGCTCAGTTGGTTAAGCGTCTGCTTTCAGCTCGGGTCATGATCCCAGAATGCTGGGATCGAGCCCCGCATCAGGCTCCCTGCCCAGCAGGGAGCCTGTTTCTCCCTCTCCCTCTGCTGCCCCCCCCCGCCTGTGCTCTCTCCCTCTCGCTCTCTCTCTAATAAATAAATAACATCTGTTATTCATTTGTTTGAGAGACAGCGAGAGTGAAAGAGAGAGAGCACGAGCAGGGGGCGGGGGCATAGGGAGAGGGAGAAGCAGGCTCTCCACTGAGCAGGGAGCCTGAGCGGGGCTGGATCCCAGGACCCTGGGACCGTGACCTGAACTGAAGGCAGACGCTTAACCAACTAAGCCACCCAGGTACCCAATAAATAAAATCTTTTAAAAAAGAAATAAAGGCAAATATTTTGACGCTAATTGGTTTTGCCAGATGGGAAAAATATTTAGGTCTTCTCTGGGGACAGGTGTTTTTTTCAGTCTGATGGATCTCTTGAATAAAATTCCTTTAAGATCAGATAAATAAATATGTCTGTACAGGTCTGTTGGTTTAAACTGGAGCCCAACTTTTGTTCTACTTGCTGTGGTTTATGACACAAAAGGATATGTGGAATTTCTTAGGGAAAAGAATAGTTCACCTATGACCAGTGCCACAAAAAAACACATCTGACTTACGGGTATGACAAGGACTGATAACAGGGCCACTGGACTAGGTCAGGGAGGTTGAGAATCTCACTGAGGAAGTGGTCCTTGAGCTCAGATGTGGGGGAGGGGCAACCACTGACTTCCCGGGAGGCAGTGGACGGCCTGTGCAAAGGCCCTGCCACAGAAGGAAACATAATGAGCACGAGAATCTGAAAGGAGGGCAGTGTGGAGAAGAGCGAGGGGAGGGACGCCAGCCCAGCAGCAGGCAGGGGCCAGCCTGGGCCCAGGCCTAGCACGTTAGGGGCTTCCTTCATTTTAAAATCTGACTTGCGGGGCGCCTGGGTGGCTCAGTCAGTTAAGCGTCTGACTCTTGATTTAGGCTCAGGTTGTGATCTCAGGGTCATGGGATCGAGCCTCATGTCAGGCTCTGTGCTAGCAGGTAGTCTGCTTGAGAGTCTCTCTCTCTCTCTCTCTCTCCCACTCCCACTCTCCCTCTGCCCATCCCTGCCCTGTGCGTGTGCACTCTCTCTCTCAAATAAATAAATCTGAAAAAAAATAAAAATAAACTCCAATTTGCGTTTGAGAAGATCCCTCTGGCTGCACTGTACTTGGGTTGAGGGGCCCCAGGGGGCTGTGGCCCTGGACCAGGCTGCAGGCAGCAGCAGCGGCTTGCCCCGGGGTGGGATACAGAAAGGGAAGTGAACCCCTTTCAGAGCCATCTGGGGCATCTGAGTTGGGTGGGTGATGGAGTGGATATGGGGATTAAGAGGCATTGGACACCGAGCTAGGGATCCTTGAGAAGAACAAGATACAGTATTTGTTTCTAAGGAGCTTACAGTCTAGTAGGGGAAACAGAGACCAATGGGTGGAAGAGTGTGCTGAGCCAGGCCCCTATCCCGGGCTGAGCTGGGATGCACACAAGAGGACATGGCCAGTGCCATGGGGGAGCCTTACGGAAGGGATGACAAGGGTTGGGAGACGGGAAGCTGTGAGACTATCGGAAAAAGAACCACATCTTGCTCCTCCAAGTGTGGTCAGCGCCCTCATCGCAACACCCAGGAGCTCGTTGGAAATGCAGCATCTCGGGCCCCACAGCTTAACACTGGTCCCATGTGTGCATTTTCATGAGCTCCCGGGCTCACGTGTGTTCGAGTGTGCGAAGCGCTGGTCTCGTCATAAGTCAGGCGCACCGTCTTCCGCCTGGCTCTGCATTCGGTGGCAATGAGGTCTGGGGCAAGTTCACTACCCCAAACTCCCGTTTCTCTTCTGGGGAATGGGGATAATACCACCACCTACCTCGTAGGTGCTCTAAGGATGAATGAGATCATGAAAAGTACCGAGGTTGGTATGTGGCACCCAGTAAGGAGCCACTCTAGTTTTGAAGGTTTTTCTTTTTTTTAAAGATTTTATTTATTTATTTGAGAGAGAGAGAATGAGAGATAGAGAGCACGAGAGGGAAGGGGGTCAGAGAGAGAAGCAGACTCCCTGCTGAGCAGGGAGCCCGATGCGGGCCTCGATCCCGGGACTCCAGGATCATGACCTGAGCCGAAGGCAGTCGCTTAACCAACTGAACCACCCAGGCGCCCCTAGTTTTGAAGGTTTTTAATTAGGAGAGTTTTTGTTTGTTTGCTCTGTTTTGTGTTTGGTTTTTTTAAGGAGAGTTTAAAAAGACCCCCCTATGAGGCACCTGGCTGGCTCAGTCAGTGGGGCATGCGACTCTTGATCTTGGGGTTGTGAGTTCAAGCCCCACATTGCATGTAAAGGGATGACTTAAAACTAAAATCTTTGGAGGGGCGCCTGGCTGGCTCAGTCAGTGGAGTCACATGTGACTCTTGATCTCAAGGTCATGAATTTGAGCCCCATGTTGGGTGTAGAGATTGCCAAAAAATAAAAATAAAAAACAAAATAAAAAGACCACTTGCCAAGTGATCCTTTGATCAAAAGGATAATTCTCTCATCATAGAAGACACGCAAATTCTTTGAAAATAGTAGTCTCTAGGGGCGCCTGGGTGGCTCAGTCGGTTAAGTGTCTGCCTTCGGCTCAGGTCATGATCTCAGGGTCCTGGGATCGAGTCCCGCGTTGGGCTCCTGACTCAGTGGGGAGCCTGCTTCTCCCTCTCCCTCTGCCTCTCCCCCTGCTCATGCTCTCTCTCTCTCTGTATCTCTGTGTCTCAAATGAATAAATAAAATCTTAAAAAAAAAAAAAAGAGAAAGAAATCCTCAGAGAGCAGGGATTTTAAACACGATGGAAGCTCCCCTTCCTGTGAGAGCCTGGAGGTCAGCAGTGCAGGGTTGGTGGGACCCGGGCTCCTTCTCTCCTTGTCCTGTCCCATGTGGCTTCCTTTCCTAAGGTCATCTCGTGTCAGCAGCAGGAAGAAAGTGAAGGAGAGGGGCTCACGCGTGCTTTTGGAAACATCCCTCAGGGCGCATCCCTCTCCCCCTTCCACCCACAAGGCTCATTTGGCACCCGGCTACAACAGAGGCTTCCAAGTGCTGTCCTCACTCAAGTCTCTGCACTTTGCTAAAACCAGGGGTCCCGTTACCCTGGAGGGGGGAAGAATGGATGCAAGGGGCCATAGCAGGGGTCCCGCAAGGGCCACAAAGACAGAAATCCTCAAGTAGACGCAAGTTGAATGTACTCCCATTTATTTTGTTGAGACCGAATACACATTTTTAATGTGTCCAAACTTATTAATGGACATAAAAGATCTGGGGGAAAAAATGAGAGTTATACCCTATTGTGGATTATTTAAATGTTATAGAGGCTTCTTTCTGTTTTTCTCACATTACAAGGTCAAAGGAATGCCATATTCCAACAAAAGAAGGTTTTAGAAGGTGACATACTTTTGCCAAAATTATACCATGTAACAGTGGACAATTAATGGCTTTATTAGTAGACAGTACTTGAGAAGACTGGCTCATTCTGGGGTGAATATAAAACTTGGATCTCATATGCAAAGGTGATTTCAAATGGTTTAAAAGTACTACTCAGTATTTAGCAGCCAGTGCAGCCCAGAATCAACCAAGGAGAACCAATGTTTCATCACACAGAAGAGAAGCCAGCCAACGTGCATACAACGTGAGCTGGCTGGACTTCAGCCCTAGTTAGTGGTCTAAATGTGAAAGGACAAACTGACAAATTAACAGCAGGAAATGTAAGCCATCTAAACTACTTTTAAATAAGAAAACAAAAAGCAACAAATGATATGACAAAACAGTTCAAGCATCTACATGAAAATTGAGAATTTCTGTTTGGTGAAGGGCACCACTAAATAACCAAACACAAGGGCCATCCTGAGAGCTGTTTGCAACCATCAGGGCAGTGCACAGAAGGCTGTGGGTGTATGAAGAAATCCCCCCAATTACTGGCGATCAGATAAATGGACAATGAAACCCGCCCCCACTTTCTATCCAACAAACTGGCAAAAAAAAAATGAGAAAACAGGGCAGCAACAAGTGCTGGTGAGGATAAGGAGAAATGGGCGCCGCCCCCCGCCCCCCAACCAGGAGGCTCAATGACCAATTGAAAGAAAAATTTGGTAGAACCATAGGAAGTTAACCAGTCTGACCCGTCATCCCATCCCAGGTACCTATGCCGGAGAAGCTTCCACACAAGCACGGAAGGGGAGCCACAGAAGATGTCCATCGTGGCCTTATTCACGGGCCAGGAGCTGAAGGCACCCAGCTGTCCAGCACTTAGTGAAAGCGTGGGACACAGCTGGGGCCCGCCAAGAAACACCGCAGAGCGGTCCCAGCCTCGAATCGAACGGAGAAGCAACACTTGTTGAGGGAGAGAACAGCCCAAGGTCTGCAGCACAGTAATACCACATGTCGCAAAAGTATATTCCCACACACAACAGTGCATCTGACAAGGATACATTCATGTTCAGAGACATGTAATCCACACAGTAAAACGGGCACTCGGAATGGCAGGAAGAAAAGAGGGAAGAGAAAGCCGTAAGACCAGAGAAGCCTTTCGTGGACTAGCATCCTGAGATCCAAACAAAAAAGCTTGGATGTGTTCGATTATGCCTTAAACAACGTATGTGCATCAGGAAGGTTGGCTCTAAAGGGTGCTGGGGTGAGGAAGACACGCAAGACTGAGAATCCACTCTGTCCTACAAAAGGGTAACCCACCGTGTGCCCTGCTCAAGTGAGGGTGTGTGTGAGCTGGCTCGTTTGGGGAACCACACCCACGTGTGTGCCTTGAGCAAACTGTATCCGATACCCTCCCAGGGCCAGTGCTGGTCTTATGCACGGCAGAAATCCCAGGCCTGGAATCCACACCCACCCCCCCCCCCATGTACTCCCACTTGCTCTAAATAGGAGTGGTTCCATATAACAGACACTTCGAGGAAGGAAAGGCGGGGGGGGGGGTGAGGGATACCTTCTCTGTGTCCCAGGGGGGCTGCAAATGCAGCATACCACGTGGATGGAGCCACAGTCCACCCAGGGCGGCAACAACCAGCACACAACTAACCAGGAAACTAACAACTTGAAACGGGTCAACGAGGGGGGGTCAAAGGTCACTGCTCGATTTTGCATCAGCTTAAGGATAAGTCCATATAGGGCCAAAAGGGGCAGCTGTTCTCCCCAAGTCCAGACTGGGCCTCCAAACAGGGAGGGGGAGTTTCAGCTCCAGACCTCGATGAGGTCTCCGGACTCCATGCCCAGATCAGCAGGCAGCTCCTTGCCTGAAAGCTTTGTCCCATCAAAGAAGAAGGAGAGCTTGTGGCCTGAGAGCCCCATGGCCTCCTCGTAGCGGGACATGAGGGTCTTGAGAGGAGAATCCTGGACAGAGAGGAAAAAAATGAAGGTAAGAATTTGAAGGGGGGCGGGGGCGCCTGGCTGGCTCAGTCAGAAGAGCGTGCAACTCTTGATCTCGGGTTGTGGGAGTTTGAGCCCCATACTGGGTGTAGAGATTACTTAAAAACTAACCTTTTTTTTTTTTTTAAGATTTGTACTTATTTATTTGACATTGGGAGACACAGCGAGAGAGGGAACACAAGCAGGGGGAGAGGGAGAGGGAGAAGCAGGCTTCCTGCAGAGCAGGGAGCCCGATGCGGGGCTCGACCCCAGGACCCCGGGATCATGACCTGAGCCGAAGGCAGACGCTTAACGACTGAGCCACCCAGGCGCCCCACTTAAAAACAAATCTTAAGGGGCGCCTGGGTGGGTCAGTCGGTTAAGTGTCTGACTCTTGGGTTTCGGGTCAGGTCATGATCTCAGGCATGAAGTCGGCTTGGCTCTGTCCCTCTATCCTTCCTGCCCCTCTCTTTCTCAAATAAATAAATAAAATCTTTAAAAAAAAATGTTTTTTAAATACAATAAAATGTTACTTAAAAAAAAAAGAATTTGAAAGGAAGGGCTGATAATTTGTAGAGATAAGACAGGGGACTCGGGACGGAGAGGACAAGGAAGCACAAGCACGTCAGAGCCCACGAGGGGAAGGCGCATGGACAAAGAAGCCAGCACAGCCGGGCTCCTCTCTAGGTGACTGGGCCACAGCCCAAGGCTCAGGAGGTAGGCTCTGGGTCAGGCAGGTTCTGCAAGCCCCCAGTTCCTCACGTCCCAGTGCAGGCATCTGTCACCAGGATGCAGACAGCCCAGACCCTAGAGTGGAGTGAGGATGACCTGAGCTGGAGGCCAAGCTCTCCCGCTCAACTGATGCTCGACCTTGGGCAAGTGTTACGGATCCTTTGTGGTCCCGAGCATCCTGATGAGTGCGAGTGGGACCTTATTTGGAAATGGGGCCTTTGTAGATGTAATCGGGTTAAGAGGAGAGCACACACTCGATGACGGTGGGTCCCAATGACTGGTGTCCTTGCAAGAAGACGCACACGCAGAAACACACAGGGACCACCCCATGTGAGCACAGAGGCAGAGACCGGGGTGATGCAGCGGCAGGCCACGGAGAGCGCTGCAGACTGGTGGCCAACCCCCAGAAGCCAGGAAGGATTCCACCCGGGGTCTCAGAGGGAGCATGGCCCTGCTGACCCCTTGGTTTCCAACTCCAGGTCTCCAGGCCTGGGAGGGAATACATTTGTTTCAAGCCAGCCGGTTTGTGGCATTTGGTTACAGCAAGCCCAAGGAGACCAAGACTGCAAACTACCCCCCTTCTCTAGACCCACATCCCTATTAGTTAAATGAGGGTAACAAGAGCAGTTTCCATCTAACTTGGCTGGGAAACTCGCCAAGCCCCTGACTATGAATTCTCTCTAGCACGGGCACTGTCACTTGGAAGCTTGGTGCTGTTACTCCGACGGGTTTCACTGTCACAAGGGGCCTTTCCATGGGGCGCCTGGGTGGCTCAGTCGTTAAGCGTCTGCCCTCGGCTCAGGTCGTGATCCCAGGGTCCTGGGATCAAGCCCCGCATCGGGCTCCCCGCTCCATGGGAAGCCTGCTTCTCCCTCTCCCACTCCCCCTACTTGTGTTCCCTCTCTCGCTGTGTCTCTCTCTGTCAAATAAATGAATAAAATCTTTAAAAACAAAAAAACAAGGGGCCTTTCCATTTTACCCAGAAGGAGGAGTCAGGTGACTAGAGCAGAGGCTCCCGGCCCGAAGGGGAGGGAAGTTGAACGATGGGCTTCTGCCACTCTCTAGGATGGGAGGGAACCTGAACCACTGAGGACCAGTAGGAAGCCCCCCTCGGTTAACTGACGGGAGAGACAGGATGGCAGAGTAAAGGGTGAGGGGCGTGGATGGCCACGCATCCCACTCAACTCACCGGAGACAGCGAGACTTCCAGCGTCTGGTGTTTCTCCTTTCCCTGCACCCGCAGCTGGAGCAGGTGGGACATCTCCGAGGCCTCGGGCGAACTTGCTAGCACCACGCAGTCTGTGGGAAGGAAGATCGGGAAGCCGGGCCTAAGCAGGGCCTGAAGCCCAGCCAACCTCTGGGCCCTTCCCTTTATCCCTTCCCTGTGGCAAAGGCCTCCTCAAGGCTCCACCTCCCTGCCTTCCCCTCACCGATGATGTCGGCCACTCCGAGCTTTAGGGTCCTGGGAGTGGCGGTAGGGGACAGCTCTGTCTCTCCGAAGAGCAACAGGATCCTGCTTGGGGACACCCCAAGATGGGTGGCCATGTGGTCCACCACACGCTGTAGGGGCTCCGACTGGGGAGGGGACAAGAACCAAAGAGACCACCTCCTGACGTGCCCCATCCCGCCCACCACCTTCTGAGCTCCTCAGCCATGAGCTCCATAGATTTATCCCCGGCAAAGTACAGAATAAAGTCATGTCAATATGGGGTTCAGGGCAGTAACACAAAGAACTGAAGCAGCCGTGGATCAGGAGGAAAAAGGGCAATGGTGGGGACCGCAGCCAAGTGGACTTGTGCCCCCTGAGACAGGCCAGCTGTCCCCGGCTCTCGAGGACAGGTGCAGCTGTGTCTCCCCATGTAGGAGAGGCCAGGCGTCTGGTCCTTCTTAGGAAATCACTCATTGCAAGGGTTGGCAACGAGCCCCTGTGTTTTAAAAGCATTCTACACGGGCGCCTGGGTGGCTCAGTCAGTTAGGCCTCTGCCTTCGGCTCGGGTCATGATCCCGGGGTCCTGGGATCGAGCTCAGCAGGCAATCGGCTTCTCCCTCTGCCCCTCCCCTGGCTCGTGTGTGTGCGTGTGCTCTCTCTCCCTCTCTCTCACAAATAAATAAATTAAATCCTTTTTAGAAAATAAATAAATGAAAGGGCGAAAGAAGGAAGATGGCACTTGCTAAAGCCATGGGCTGCGTGTTTGCAACGTCTGGCTCAGTTGCTTCCCTGACGCAGCTCAACAAATGGTCATTTCTGTTATCACGCTTGTTTTGGCATCGGGCACATCCCTACAAAAACGGTCCTTTTCACCAGGAAGCTGGGGGAGCTCCGAACGCCTGAGTGACACCTGTGTGTGGAACACCGTCAAAGCAAGCACTCATGGGAAGCACAGGGTCTGAGGGAAGGAAGGAGGGAGGGGGCTACCAAGCCAAGCCTCTTGGGATGCTTCCGTGGAGCGCTGAACGGAGGGTGGGCAGTTTGCCAGAGAAGGGAGAGTGAGGAAAAGACCACCAGCACAGAGGGAAGCGCGAACTCAAGGCTCGGGGGGCTTGGAGGTGCACCGGCAGGATGGGCAAAGCAGGACACCATGCCTTCTGCCCACACATCGTGCTCGCTCCACAGGCAGCTCCAGGGACCCTTCTCCCACAGGCCCCTCAGGCACTTGCCATTCTGACAGGCAGTCTGACCACATCAGCCCGGCACCGGATTTTCAGCGGGAAGAGTCGGGGGCTCTCTGGAAGGGTGGGGCCCTCCACCAGGACCACCTCGTCCTCTCGGCTCTGGCGCTGCTTGGGACTCAGGCAGGAACGGAGATCTTGGAGGCGCCTGCTCACCTCCCTGCGGTGCAGAAAGGACTCTGCGTCAGGCAGGGTGGGGCACCCGCTAAACTGCCCTTCTCTACCCCAGCGAGCCCCCTGCCCCTGGCACCTTAACTTCTGGAGGGCCCGAGTATGCTTTCTGCTTTTGGTCCTTGACAAAGGTGAAGGCAAAGGAGAGGCATCTTGAACCCTGCAAAGAGAAGACAGGGCTGCGGTGGAGGAAGAGGAGGAGACTCCAGTCCCACACCTCGCCTCTTGAGCTATGGACCACTGGGGACCAAGACGGGGAGCTGGACAATCAAAAGGGAGCACCCCCCAGCGACATTGTCTTGTGGAAAGGGGGAGGTAAAGTCAGGGAAAATCTGAGTCATCATTTTTACACTTACATGACCCAAATATTAGCGAGGCCAATGCCAAACATTCGTTCGTTCGTTCATTCATTCATTCATTCACTCATTCATTCATTCATTCATTCACTTGTTTTAAATGCCCACCGCTTAAGGTAAGTCACTTCCCAGGTGAATATCTGATAACATCCAACGGACACCAAGTACTTACTATATGCCAAGTGTTAACTCTTAACCTACTCAAAAATTTTGACACAGGTGGGCATCATTATCCCCATTTTCCAGAAAAGGGAAGTGAACCACAGAGATAGTTAAAGAGATGGCTAGCTGGATTTGAAGCACAAGGGCCATCCCCACAGCCACACCCTGTCAGACAGAGATGAAACGTTCCACTCCCTGAAGGGCCCACCTCTCCTCCCAAGAACTTTATTCCTCACCTGAGCCTGGAGACTCCCTCCACTCCCTCCATCCCTTCTCCTTACCCTTTCAGGAGCCACCCGAGGATCCTGCCCACCTCAGCCTACCCCTCCGGCTCCCTTTCTGCTCCGGGGGCCCCAGTGCCCCGGCCTCACTCACAGAAACACCTCCTTTGTCTTCTCTTCTGCATCCTTACTCCTCAGCTTCTTCTTCCAGGGAGAATCTGGAAACGGGGCATCCTCAGCATGGGGACTGCTAGAATCTGCCATCTCTGTCTCTGGGGACAGAGGAAGAAAAGTGAAAGAGGTCAGGTAAGGGAGGGCAGCAAGAGACCAAGCTGAGGCATGTCAGGGGCTTCACAAGGTCCCGAGAAAGGAGGAGACTGAGGAGCCCCAAAATGCGCATACGTGCAAACACACACAACCACGCAATAATGCTGGGGAAGTGCTGGAAGTCATAGGGAAATGCCTGCTGCAGAGAAAAGGATGAGCTGGGGTCTGCCAGAACAGGAGTGTCTGAGCCCCGTGCTAAGGCATGAGCCGGCATGCTGAGTGTGGACAGTCACAAAGTGGCCCGCTCCAACTAAGTTATGATTGACTTAATCTCCCCTCACTTTTTTTCTTTTAAAAGATTTTATTTATTTGACAGAGAGAGACACAGCGAGAGAGGGAACACAAGCAGGGGGTTGTGGGAGAGGGAGAAGCAGACTTCCCACTGAGCAGGGAGCCCGATGTGGGGCCCGATCCCAGGACCCTGGGACCATGACCTGAGCTGAAGGCAGACGCCTAACGACTGAGCCACCCAGGCGCCCCTCTCCTCACTTTTTTGATCAGCTGCATCCCACAAATAAAAAATACACATAACCTAGGAAATATGTATTTACCTAATACACGTGTATTCCTTATTGCACATATATGTACCATTACGTATGTGATAAAACATACTTCAAAAGCAGATGTTGGCAAAGGATTTTTTTTTTAAAATGCTCCTCTTGGGGGGCCTGGGTGGCTCAGTCAGTTAAGCATCTGCCTTCGGCTCAGGTCATGATCCCAGGGTCCTGCGATCAAGCCCTACATTGGGCTCCCTGGTCAGTGAGGAGTCTGCTTCTCCCTCCCCCTCTGTGTGCTCTCTCTCTCAAATAAATAAATAAATCTTAAAGAAAAAAAAAGTTTCTCTTATTTCCTTCTTGTACTCGACTGGATGGGCAGAGAGAGACTAGGGAGCATGGGGTAGGAGGTGGCGTGGCACAGGGAGGGAACGAAGTAAAGAGATAAGTATGAGCCCTCTGAGCCCGTATTTCTCAAATTTCATCCATGTGAGCATCACTATCACATCTTGCCATCCATACCTCTGTAATATTTAATATCTTTCTTTAGATCCTTCACTGTAACTAAAATTTCTTTTGACAGGAAACTAAAGATTTATTCTAGAATACAGAGGCTCTTTTCCATTTGTCACCAACAAAGGATCATCATTAATCATAAAAATAAATACTGCAGAAACAAAGCAATGATAATAAATCCTAGATCAGCGGTTCTTGACCAGAGGCAATTTCGCCTCCCAAGGGACATGCAGCAATGTCTCAAGACAATTTCTGTTGTCGGGAAGGGGTTAGAGTGTGTGATACTGGCCTCTGGTGGGCACAGGTCAGAATGCTGCTGAACGTCCCACAATGCACAGGACATCTCCACACAAAGAATTGCTCAGTCCAAATGTCAGTAGTGCTGAGGCTGAGAAACCCTGTCCTCGATAAACGTGGCAGTTGCTACAGACCCGAGATTCTGCCTTTCTGACAAGCTCCCGGGAGATGCCCAGCACTACTGGGCCTACATTTGGAGCAGCAAGGGCAGAGGTACCTTTCCACTTGTACGCTCCAGCTACTGTCCTAAACGATCTATGTGGCCCAAGAGAAGGCTCTCTACGTATTCTCTTTAATTAACCCTCACCAAAATCCTTTGACATAGGTCCACAGTTATCCCCATTTTCCCGATGACAAAACTGAAGCATTGAGAGATGAACCTGCCCAAGGTCACACAGCTAGCTACTAAAGGGTAGAGCTGAGATTCAAATCCAGGCCAGCTGGTTCCTAAATCAGCTCTTGATCGTCCTACCACACTTGCTCATGGTGTAGAAGTCTCGGTCCAAGGTCTGCATTTGCCCACTGGAGCAATTCCTTATTAAACTTGATTCCTACTCCCTGCCTTTGGGTGGTGTGCGAAAACCACATCACTGGGGGAGGACCAAGGCTGACAGCCCTGATAAGACTCAAAGAACACCATGCTGGCTCCAGAATGTTCCCAAGGAACTTGTTGCAGATGTATCAAGATGTTACAGATTCTCAACAGTTCCTCCTCCCGGGCCCCCAGGATTACAGAATCAGAATCTCTGGAGATGGCCTAGAAATCTGTAGATTAGCACACTCTTGTGCCTATCAGGTGGGGGGAAGGGCGGTTTGGCAGCATTTCCTATGCCTCCTGGTTAACGCTCCATCTCAATTCAGGACTGGAGCGTTTTTCTGGCTAGGATGCAGGCGTCACCTCTCCCATGCCCTTCCCCTGAGCTTTCAGGGAAAAATGGACCGCAGGGACGTAAACTCCAGGAAGCTTCCTCCGGGAGGCCCAAACTAGGCACCTCTCCCTGGAAGCCTGCCCCTACCTTCCTCAGCCTCTGGGGGACAGAGTTTCAGGAGAGACTGGTGATCTGGGATGAGATGAAGGCTGCTTTTCACCTGGAAAGACAAAATTGAATCAGCCCCAAGTCCTCCTTCTACTGAAAGGGAAAACAAGATGACTCTCCTTCCTCCAACTCCCAAGTCCAAGCCCTCTCTGGGGGAGTTAGAAGCCCAGCTTCCCCAAGATCCAATAGTGGAGTCTACTTACTACTACACCCCCTTTCCCCAAGGCATTCTGAGGATGCAAGTTTAGTTCTTCTTTTACCCTCTTACTAGGTTCTGGGCCACCCCGCTATCTCGGAATCCTGGGAAATCCCAGATCCCTAGCTCACCCTACCACCTGGAGTCCCCAGTCTTCTCTGAACTTCCACGACCCCAGCTTCCTGGATCCTTAGCATTGGGCCCCAACCTCAAAACCCAACACGCCCCAAATCCCAGTCCCAGGTCCAGCCAGCCCCTCTCTGAAGCATCAGGGATCCCAGCCCCTAAGCCTCTCTCTGCTCCCGACACTCCAGCTCCCCGGAATCCCAAACTCCCAACACACTCCAAACCCCTTCACCTCTCCAATCTTCAGAAACCCTGCATCTCTCTGCCCCAATCCCTGCTCCCATTTAGTCCCCCAAGACCAACCCCAGAAGCCTAACCTCCAGCAGTCCCCAAACCCAGCCCTTCCGCGCTAGTCCTCCCGGGGACCGGGCTGCACCTTTCCGGAGTACACCGGAACAACCGGTGCCTCCCCCGGATCCAGCAGCAGCCGCCGCCGCCGCCTGACCGGGGCCCGCGGGGCTCCGGCGGGCGGTGCGTCCGCTCCTTCGCTGTCACTGTCGCTGTCGTCCCGGGGGGCGGCCGGCACTGGGGGCTCCGGGAGAGGGTCCTCGACCGAGTCCGCAGCGCCGCGCGCCGTTGCGACCTCCAGGATATCCTCATCGCTGTCGCTGACCAAGTCCACAAACTCCGAGTCCAGGGTGTGCTGGGCTGGAGACCGTGGGACGCGAGGACGCCGGCCCCGGCCGCCCCGGGCCCCGCGAGCCCCTCGGCCGACACCGCCACCCCGAGGCCGGCGGCCCCGTTTCCTCACCGGCTCCGCCATAGCTTACACCCGCCGACCGCAGTCCCCCGCCTCTAGACGCCTCGCCCGGCCCCCTCCAGCGACTTCCGACCGTCATTGGGTGAACCGTCTGCTAGTCAACACCTCTCCCCGCCCCCACCCTCTGGATCCTCCTCCCCACCTTCTCATTGGTCGCCTCTCCCGCCCATCAAGTATCCACCACCGAAACCAAAGCGCCAAAGATTCCAACCAGCCTCGGCGCAATCAGCCTGGGTTTCGAGTCGTCTCCGCTCACCCATTGGTCGGCTGCCTCCTTCCTGACCAGCCCACTCCAGGCCCTCCAATTAGAGATCTGGGTTCCCGGTTGGTGGGGGAACGGAGCATCCTGGGAATTGTAGTCCTTAAGCCCTCAAACTACAAGGTGGAAGAGGGAGGCCTCCCGAATTGCTTTTATTTTATTCATTTATCTACTATCATTTTTTAAAAGTAATTTCTACACCCAAATTGGGGCTCCAACCCGCAACCCTGAGTCCAAGAGTCACCGGCCCTTCCGACTCAGCCAGCCAGGCTCCCGTCAGAACTGCTTTTAGGAAACTGCGGAATTCTCAGCCCCTGGGTGGCTCAGTGCCTTGAGCCTCTGACTCGAGACCTCAGCTCAGGTCTTGATCTTGGGGTCTTGATCTCGGGGTGGTGGGTCCCGGGCGGTGGGCTCCACAGTGGAGGCTACTTAAAAACAAACAAGCAGGGCGCCTGGGTGGCTCAGTTGGTTAAGGGACTGCCTTCGGCTCAGGTCATGATCCTGGAGTCCCTGGATGAGTCCCACATCGGGCTCTCTGCCCAGCAGGGAGTCTGCTTCTCCCTCTGACCCTCTTCCCTCTCGTGCTCTCTATCTCTCATTCTCTCTCTCTCTCTCAAATAAATAAATAAAATCTTAAAAAAAAAAAAAAAACACCCTCTGGGGTATCCTCGTTGTTGTTCACCGCAACCAGGTTGTGGGCTTAGTAATTCCACTCATCGCCACCCTCTAGCGCATGCCCCTCCTCATGTGCAGAATCCACACGGAACACACCCCAGCCCAGCACTTCAACCCCACTCAACTCTGAAAAACCTCCCACGTCACACATACCCTCCCTCGCACCCAACGCCTACTGACCAGCTTCACGCGCAATATCAACACAACCCGCGTCCACGCGACACCCGCCCACAGCACACACCTAAGCACAACACGCCTCGCAAACAACACCTGGACGGGCAAATCCAGATGAAAACTAAGAGGCTTAATTCTCCCGGTTGAAAAGAAGGCGTGTGACTTCCCCTCTCCCTGCTTCTGTTTCAGAATTTCTTTCTTGATCCTTTTCAAATGTATGTAAATCTCTACCGTGGTTAAGTCGGCCTCTAGGAATTCTCATAACTCAGGGAATCCTGGAGCTGGAAGTCATCTTTTTGAAATGCAAACATCTAGGAAGGTAGCTCCGGATCTCCCCCGTTCAGGGAAGAATAACAGCCTAACTTCGGTGGGGGTCTTGCTGCTAGACACTGAACCACCTCCGGTCATAGATTAGTGAGAAGCTTGTTTCTCCCCTAGATAAAAGCCAATGGCCATGATAAAGTTAGGGTGAACTATGCGGGACAAACGGTGTTGCTAAATCCTCTTACAGGAGGCCTAGTTATTGTTTATCTTGGAAACAAGATATGGGTTTTGAAATTTTATCTTGGAAACAGGATAAGGGGTTGTACCTGCTTGGCTACCTGTAGAATTCCTTATGTGAAACTGAAGGAAAAAAATCGTATTCAAAATGAGGTTGGGGGACACCTGGCTGGCTCAGTGGGTAGAGCATGTGATTCTTGATTTCAGTGTCCTGAGTTCAAGCTCCACCTTGGGCGTAGAGCTTGATGTGGGGCCACGAGTGGATGGTCAAGGAAGAATTCTTGAGATGTTTTCAGTGCAAAACGGTGCTTTTATTGTAGCACAGGGACAAGACCTGTGGGCAGAAAGAGCGGCATCTTTGCTGTATGAAGCTGGTGGTTATATGCTTAGTGTTCGAGGGGGAGGGGACATGCAGGGAATATTAAATCATCAATGTCTTCTTCAAATTTTTTTTTAAGATTTTATTTAGTTATTTTAGAGAGGAAAGGAGAGCACGCAGGGCGGGGGTGGTGGGGGGGAGGGACAGGGTAAGGGAGAGAATCTCAAGCTGACTCCTCACTGAGCACAGAGCCCCACTCAGAACCCACACAGGGCTCAATCCCAGGACCCTGAAATCATGACTCAAGGGGTAATCAAGAGTCAGGCACTCAACCAACTGAGCCACCCGGGTGCCCCTCTTCTTCGAATTTCTACTTGTAAAACTACCTTCACGAGATTTCTCTGGTGCTTATCATTCAGTTCGATATTAACTATTGGTGACATGTACAGACAATCATGAGACCCTTTAAGAATGTAGTAGCCAAAAAAAAAAAAAAGGACGTAGCAGCCAGCATGTATTTGATCCTTGTTGGAACTACGGAGGCTTTAGATCAGCCTTCTGGGCTAAAGATGAACATTTCTCTGCTTCTATCCCTCATCAGAGCTTACTTAAAAAAAAAAAAAAAAGTTGGGAGGCCAGAGGGGGGAGCTCTCATTTCCCATCACTCCTTGCAGACCTTTCCAGAACCAACAAGAAACACCTTATTCAAAAAAAAGAGAGAGAGAAAGACTTAGCTTGTACTTGCAAGAGGAAAAAGCCTACCCAGTAGAAGGAGATTTTCCCTTCACCCAGCAACAGCCCAGTCTATTTGAGGCCATCACAACTCAGCCAATGAGAAGCCACTATGCTTGGGACTCCCAGTTCACTCCAGTGGACTCTTTGTTTATAACAACCCCTTCCAAATCCCCTCCCCCCTTTCCCACTATAAAAGAGCAGTTCCTCTCCAGCCTTTCCTATGATTTTGTCAGAGCTTGCACGTCCTGGGTAACGTTTCTCTGCTATTCCTGATTAAACCCATTTTTGCTGGAAAAATAACTGACAGTATTATTTTTTTTTTTTTTAGAGAGAAAGAGACTGTGTGCACAAGTGAGCAGGAAGGGAGGGGCAGAGAAAGGGAGAGAGAGAGAATCTTAAGCAGGCTCCACGCCTAGTGCAGAACCCAAAGCGGGGCCAGTCTCAGGACCTGGCACCACATGAGCCAAAAGCAAGAGTCGGACATTCAACCAAAAGCCACCCAGGTGCTCCATGACAGTATTACTCTTCAGGTTAATGCCTGTTATGTGCATCACATTCTGGTTTAATGCTCTCAATAATAAAAACTGTTTTTGTGGGGATACCTGGGTGGCTCAGTCGGTTAAGCGTCTGCTTTCAGCTCAGGTCATGATCCCAGGGTGCTGGGATCAAGTCCTGATTCGGGCTCCTTGCTCACTGGGGAGTCTGCTTCTCCCTCTCCCTCTGCCTGCAGCTTCCCCTGCTTGTACTCTCACACACACTCTCTCTCTCTGGCAAATAAGTAAATAAAATCTTCCCCCCCAAAATTGTTTTTGTGTCTCTGCTACCTTGGTGGAGGTTTTCAGCGTTGGAAGATTTTGTTTTTTCTTTACATTTCCCAACACACCCACCAACCACACTGTGTACCTCAGAAGCTACATATCCTCTGCACATCTACCTTATTTGCAACTCCTGCTCATCATGCACCCCAACGCGGCACAGACACACTTCTTCAACCTTCACACCTCCCGCATCACCTCCAACTTATGACCCCTGACACCTCAGCCCACGCATCCCACACCACACTTCGCACACAACACGCACACAGCATACACCCAGTAGCACTGCCTCTCACACACGTGATGTTCACATAACTTGTACTTCATACATCCATCTAGTGCAGCCTCCTGACCACCACGCAATCCCAGCCCATCCCCCTCCTCCTGACTGATATCCCCAACATACACGCCCTGACTCTTCAGCCCACACCTCACATCCTCTTTGCAGACGGAACCCAGCCCAGCTGAAGGTGCAGAACTCCAGCAGGGGGTGCTGTTCACCAGGGGACAAAGGCACCCCAGGCTCCGGTAGAGGGGGCTCCAAGCACCTCCCGGTCCCAGGAAACCTTCAGCCACTCTGTCGCCAGGCTGAGAGCAGAGAGACTGCACCAAAAACCCTTCTCCCAGCCTTGGGCCCCACCAACTACGGAGGCAGGGGTGGCCCCGAGGACCTGGGATTTCCCTCAAGCCTTCTTCTCGAACTTTGCTCAAGAGCTAGAAGTGGTCCAGCCCTTGCCAAAAAATCAGGTCATGTGGATGAGGAGAAGCTTTGGAGTGTGACTTCCTCCTGGACAAGTCTCTGCACTGGAGGGATCATCCAAATGATCTTGATGCCGCCTGGCTCCTGGCACACAGCAGGCCCTTAGTAAATGCCAAGTCATAATACTGGCTCCTGTCTGAGTGCTTACCATGGCAGTGTCATGAGCCTTACGTCTCATTTTTTTTAAAAAAAGATTTTATTTATTTATTTGAGAGAGAGAGAACATGAGAGGGGGAGGGTCAGAGAGAGAAGGAGACTCCCCGCTGAGCGGGGAGCCTGACGTGGGACTCGATCCCGGAACTCCAGGATCACGACCTGAGCCGAAGGCAGCCACCCAACCAACTGAGCCACCCAGGCGCCCAAGCTTTACATCTCATTTAAGACTTATTAAGGGAGGTACAATTATTATCCCTATTTTACAGATGTCTGTCTGCAGCGCAGAAAGCTTGAGGCACACACCTAGAGAGGGGGGAGCTGGGATTCAAACCAAGACAGTCTGATCCCAGAGCACTGGGCTGGAACTGCCACACCTCTGCTTCTCAGCTCCCCCCTCCCAGACCTCTCCGGGGCGGCCAGGAGAGGCTCCATCCTCTGCACTCTGCCTCTCAGGGCTTTCCAAGTCGGTCCTTCCCTCCTTCCCCACTCATTTCTGGAGCTCCTGATCTCTGCCACCACCTGGCTGGGTACCAGGGGCACAGAGAAGACGCCGACATGGATTCACCCCCAAGAAGGCAGGATGTTTTCACCCAGAGTCACATGCTCAGATGCTTCAGGCCCAGGCAGGAAAGTTAAATGGAATAAAGCAGGTGGTTGAAGGGTAATAGGGAATGGCGGGGATTGTGGCAATAGGAAAAGCTTATTTTGGCCGAAGGGTAAGGTGGGAGTTTGAATGCTGAGCTAGATCTGGATTTATACTAATTTGTTTTTCTTTGCCACAGGGACTGGGTCCAAAATGGAAGCCCAAGATAACGCTGAAGGTTGGTATCCCACCTCCCAAACTCCAAACATACTCTACGCAATATTTAGTAGGTATTGCTTTTTCTTCTTTTTTTTTAAAGATTTTTTTAAAGATTTTATTTATGGGGGGGCACCTGGGTGGCTCAGTTGTTAAGATTTTATTTATGGGGTGCCTGGGTGGATCAGCTGGTTAAGATCTGCCTTCTGGGGGTGCCTGAGTAGCTCAGTCAGTAAGCATCTGCCTTCGGCTCAGGTCATGATCTCAGGGTCCTGGAATCAAGCCCCACATCAGGCTCCCTGCTCAGTGGGGAGCCTGCTTCTCCCTCTCCCTCTGCCTGCCGCTCCCCCACTTGTGCTTTCTCTCTCTGTGTGTCAAATAAACAAATAAAATCTTAAAAAAAAAAAAAAAAGCGTCTGCCTTCAGCTCAGGTCATGATCCCAGGGTCCTGGGATCTAGCTCTGCATCGGACTCTGCTCAGCAGGGAGCCTGCTTCTCCCTTAAAAAAAAAGAAAGAAAGCAAAAGAAAAAAAATTTTTATTTATTTACTTAAGAGAGAGAGAGAGAGCGAGAGAGCACAAGCAGGGGAGTGGCAGGGAGGGGGAGAAGCAGGCTCCCAGCCAAGCAGAGAGCCAAACGCAGGGCTCGATCCCAGGACCCTGTGATCAGGACCTGAGCCGAAGGCAGATGCTTAACGACTGAGCCACCCAGGAACTCCCACCCTGAGAATTGGGGTTTTAAGCCCCACATGGGGACAGAAGTCAAACTGAGGCCCCAGGAACAGCACAGAACTGAAACCACACACCCTGCACAAAGCTAGGAGCTGAGAATGGGCTGTCTGTTCTGGGTGCAGGAGACAGAGAAAAAAAATCCATCCACAGGCCTTGGGATGCAGTATGGAAGCAAGCCTCCCAACAGGGAGTGGATGGGAAAAGTCACTGCAGGAAATCAGAACCCCAAGGTTCACCAAAGTATGGGCTTGGATTCCGACCAAACCTCTGGTACGAACACCTGCTCTGAGATACTCACTCATGAATAAAATGGTAAGAAACCTGTGTTGCCTGTAAGACTGTGGCAAGCTGGCCCCCAGGGATGGCAGTGGGGCCCAGGGGACTCCTGTAGGCAGGAGAAACACAAGAGAGGTCAAAAAACCTTCCACGATGACACCACCTCAGGAAAATCCAACCCGTTGTACAGATAATAGTAACCACACCACGCCCCCTCCCTAATGCTGTTTTATAATTGGGGCAACTGAGGGTCATTGAGCTTAAGCAAGTTACCTAAGGTCAGTTAGCAATCGAAGTATTTGATTTCTCTGTGACTCAGTCTTCTCAGCTGTAAAATGAGAATAATTTTAGCGTCCCTCCTTCATAGGATTGTTGCAAAGATAAAATGTAAAGCACTTATTAGAACGATGCCTGGCACATAATAATAGTGTTAATACAGAGAAAGTTAAGTTCTAAAGATTCAGAGATAAAAAAGGAATAGAAGCTCTAAAAAATGGGACATTATGAAGAAGGAACTGGTGCATTAAGAAAAGGAATTCTGGAGAGGCGCCTGGGTAGTTCAGTCAGTTAAGTGACTCTTGATTTCAGGTCAGCTCACGATCTCAGGGTCATGAGATGGAGCCAGGCATTGGGCTCTGTGCTCAGCAGGGAGTCTGCTTGTCCCTCTGCCTGCCCCTGCTCATGCTTTCTCAAATAAATAAATAAAATCTTGGGTGCCTGGGTGGCTCAGTTGGTTGGGCGACTGCCTTCAGCTCAGGTTATGATCCTGGAGTCCCCGGATCGAGTCCCGCATCGGGGTACCTGCTCGGCAGGGAGTCTGCTTCTCCCTCTGACCCTCCCCCCTCTCATGTGTGCTCTCTCTTTCTCTCTCTCAAATAAATAAATAAAAATCTTTAAAAAAATAAATAAATAAAATCTTTTAAAAAAAGAAGAAGAAGAAGTAGTAGTTTATCAGAGAGTAGGCACACTGGCTAGAACTGCAGCCAGATTTCTGGGTTCATATCTAGTGCTGTGAAGCACCAGTCATGTGACCTTGGACCTGTCACTTGCCTCTCTGACATTCAGTTTCCCATCTACAAAATTGCAACCAGAAAGGGAGAGTGTCAAGACTGAGTATAGGCTCTGGAATTAGACTGTCAGAGTTCGAGCGCTGACCCCAGCTAGGCAAGGTTGGGCATGTTCCTTAGCTTCTCTGCCTCAGATTCTCACCTCTGAAATAGGGTTGATTATGAAGATAAAATGAGCTAATATACATAAACCTGTGTGTATAAATATATATATATATATATACTATATACATAAAACAGACATAAATACTTAAGATACAATCCTGGCACCTAAGTGCTTGATGACCTTGTGAGGTTATTGTAGAAATGAAATGGGTTGACTGGCGTGGGAACAGAGGAGATGCTTAGTAAAGGCTGGTGATGACCATGCATTCCTGTCCAGCTTCCTCTTCCCTGGGCCCCCACCGCCGCTGAAGCAACGATCACTGAACAACTGGACGGTGGCCATGGCAGGCAAGTGAGGGAGACAGGGGCAGGCAAAGCCACTGGAGGGAAAAGGCCCCTCCTTTGTACCCAAGATTCAGCTCTCCCTCTTCTGCCGGATTCAAGAGAGGGGTGGAGAACACGCATCCTCACCTTCCCTTCCCCTCCCATACAAGGGCACCCTCCCATATAAGGGCATTTACATCCAAGGATCGGAAGAAGTCATTGAGTTTATTGGGGGAGTGCAAGGGAAGCCAAAGTTTCATTGGTGTACACACACACACACACACACACACACACACACACACATCCAAGGCAACGTTGCTCCAGAGGTTGATGCTGTCTGCTCAGGGTCCCAGATTTCAGAATCAGGTATGGATCTCAGGGGCCTAAGGAGGCCCAGGCTATGGAGAAGAAATGGTGATGCGGAGGTTCCAGAAGCCCGCCCACCCCCACCCCCCACCCCCCCCACCCCCACCTCCGAACACCAGGTCTTGGGAACCCTTTCCCCTCTCCCTCCCTGAGAATCACTTCCACCCCTACTCATCTCCTTCTTTCTCCCCCTTCCTTAGAAGGCAGTTCCTGGCTCACGTGAAGGGAATCATCTAGTGCTCCAGGTGCCCATGTGGCCTCCTCCTCCCCATGCTGGTTCTGGCCCATTGGGATTATCCATGTCCATGTTCTCATAGGAGTCTGCATCTGATTAGCACCAGGAAAGGTAAGATACAGCAAGAGCCAGAAGTAGGCTGGGAGGGGGTGAGACTCAGAGGACAACAGGGGACAGAAGCAGAAGCACCCACCTTCCTCATGGTTGGGACCAGGCTGGGCCCGAATGGAGCGGAGCTGGGGGGCTGCATACAGGATCCCTCTCATATCCTCGTACGACTGGGAGCCTGCTTGGGCAGGAGAGTTGGTGGCCTAGAGCCACATTGGACTTGGGGAGGGGAAGTGCAGCCTAAGACACAGAGGGAATCTGAGGGGCAGGGGAAGGTGGAGGGCTTGACCCATGCTGTACTAGGAAAGAGAGATTAGGTTCGGTGTCAGATTCAAGGCCCTTGTTAAGGGTTTGGTCAGGTGTGGGTTAGATTATGATCACTGTCAAGAACAGAACTGGCAGAAGTCAAAGTCAAAGTCAGAGCCACGAGGAGGTTGTAGAGACAACTGAGGTCAAAGCTGTGGTTTGTACGGGGGCTGGCGTGAGGTAGAGGTCAAAATCCAGGCTGGAATCACAGGGGGCTCAGAGATTATGTTCATAGTTAGGGATGGGGTAAATCCTGGGATCAGGATTGGGGTTGAGGTTAGTGTTAGGAATCGATGCAAGGCCAGAACTACACCTGGGGTCAGAGTCAAGGTCAAGGTTGAGGTTGAGCCCGGAGTCAGAGCTGAGACCCAGGTCAACCCAATCGGCCCAAGGCAGGATGGTTCCTAGCATTTCTCACCAAGAGAGGTTGCTTCCCTGCTGGGGTCCCAGGCTGACCCATGGGGGCTCAGGAAGTCTAGAGAAGAGAAAGGAAGTTATTCCTCCTGGGCTCGGGCTCACACATACACTCCTGCCACCCCACAGCCCACATTAATGTGACTGTCCTCACACATACCTACTGTCCTGGTGACTGGCTGGGCCAGGTCTTCATCCTCATTCTCGTAAGACTCGGCTGCTGCAGGAAAACAGAGAACTCCAGGGGCCATTCCTGCCCTGTAGGGGCTCCAGGGCCGTCTGGGTCCTCCCAAGCCTCTGAGGCCCCACAAGGACCCCAAATTACCGCTGGAGAAGGAGTCTTCATCCTCAGGACCCAAGGCCCCATTCTCAGGGTTCTCATAGCCGCTGCCATCTGGTGGAGAAGGAGAGGGTCCAGCGAGGGCCCAAAGCCCAGCGCTGAGAAGGTGGGGGAGCCTCGGGGGGCGCAGTCCTACCCTGGGAGAGTTGGTCCTGCCCACGGTTGGAGTCGTTCTCGTAGAACTCGGAGCCCTCCTCACTGTCTGGCTCCTCATAGGCCTCCCCCTCCTCTTCTTCTGGGCCTGGGTTTCGGGATGTGAGTGGGAACCGAGTCACAGCCCCCTTCCTCCAGGCCCCAGTCCAGTATTCCAGCCGCAGACCGCTCCAACACCCCTCACGTGAGGAACCCCCCTCCAGCCCCACAATCAATCACCTGCCGGCGGCGGGCTCCGGGACCCCGCGGCTCCGGGCTCCGGGCCGTCGCTGCGCGGGCTTCCGTAAGACTGCACGGCGGCCCCCAGGCCTGCAGCCCACCTCAGGGCGCGTCCTGGCGGGAGGAGCGTTGTAGCGGGACAGAAGAAATAGGGGCGGTCAAGGCTAAGGGTCTGCGAGGCTGGCCAGGGGACGGGAAGCTCCCGGCTCCAAGGGCGCCTTCGCGGCTGGGCACCCCCCGCCCTCGCCCTGAGCCGAAGGGGCGGGATCTACACCTGGGGGCGTGGCCTCGGTCTCGGGGGCGGTGCGGCTCTCGGAACGGGATCAGGTCCCGCGCCCTAGGGGCGGGGCCATGAGCTCTGGGGGCGGGCTCTGGCGTTAGGGGCGGGGCTCGGATCTGGGCGGGACTCCGCGCCCCGGGGCGGGCTCTTTTTTCTGAAGGCGGAGTTCCGAGCTCGGGGAGGCTGGGCGCTCCGGGGATTGGAGTGACGAGGAAAAGGGGTGGGGCTCTAGCGCGGAGTCCGAGACCTGGCGGTGCCTCCTACCGGTGCCAGAGGAGGGCGTGGGAAGGGAGAGCACGTTCCCATACTGATTCTGGGCCCCGCTTCCCGGGGGAGGCGTCACTTTGAAGAACCTGGCGGAGGAAGGGGAGTAGCACTGTGAGACCGGGCCCTCAGAGGATAAAATGTAGTCACGTGTATTTAGCTCCTCTGTTCTGCCGCAGCCTACAGAGGGGTCTGGGATCGCTCCAAGGAGTCTTCACGAGGGGAGGTAGCTTTGGAGCTGGGCTCTGAAGCTT
Organism: Eumetopias jubatus; assembly: GCF_037043125.1. Lineage (NCBI taxonomy): Eukaryota > Metazoa > Chordata > Mammalia > Carnivora > Otariidae > Eumetopias > Eumetopias jubatus. The sequence continues at coordinate 93,348,083 of NW_028274818.1, forward strand.
GGGCAGTATTTCAGCGGTAGAGGTGGGGAATGACACGCTGAGCCGAGGAAACGGTAAGTGCAAAGCTTTGAGCAAAAGTGCAGGGATGGGAGACTGCGGGGGCCCTCGCGTCATTACCTTCTGGTGGGATCTGTCATTCGCTTTCTTTTCCTCCTGAGGATCAGGGCTGGTGAGAGTTAAGGGGCGTGATCAGAGGAGGCAGGGTGAAGATTGACGGGGCACCGGGGAGGTCACTCGGGTCAATGGAGGGGAAGGGACTTCAAAGTCCCAGGGGCCTGGTAAGTTTGGAGGGCGGTTAGAGGAGTGGGGAGCAGGACTGGAGGTCCGTGGGGGAGGTATGGGAGGAGAGAAAGGTGGTTGTCAGACTGGCCAATGTGGGCCATCCTGGGGAAGATGGGGTAGCTTGGGCAGATGGGCTGGGGGACATGACTCACCTCTTCGAAGATGAAGAAAGCTCACCAGGGAACCCAGGCAGAAGATCAGATAAAGTAATGGCACAACAGGGACTTTCCAGCCACCAGTATCTAGCAGCCAATTCCTTACTGCTGGGGAGAAGCAGCTATGAGACGGGGACCCCAGGCTGGCGTATTGCTTCCCAGCCTCAGGACCTCAAAGGGCCAGAAGTCTGGGGGACACGGACAAGACACAGATCTTCAAAATCACAAGCTACAAGGAGGGCTGGCCTCCCTCTGAGGTTAGGCACTACGCCCCAGAGCCTGACCTGGGGCCTGGGATAGTATCTATGCAACAAACCATGACTATAGTCAGACTCTATGTTAGGATTCAGGGGAACATGATGATAAGCTTCCTGATGCAATTAAGGACAGTCATGTTCAAAGTGAGGGCCAGAGTCAAGTTCACAAGGTGAACTTAGAGGTGGGAAGCAGCAGGGTACTGGAGTGAAGTGTGAAGTGAAATTTGAGGTTGAGGTTGAGAACTGTGGTTAGGGTAGCATGGGAGGATTGTATTAAGGGAGACAGAAGGGGCAGAGCACTGTGACCAGTTTGATGGATGGATGGGTGAGGAAAAGGAAGGATACCCAGGTTTCTGGCTTCGGCCCGTGGGCAGGTCCTTCACTGACACAGAGGCACCCAAAAGACTACCCTTGGGGAAGATGTTGAGTTTGATTTTGTATATTTTGAGCCTGCGGGGGCATCAAATGACAGGAAATGGCTGGGGGTGAGGTGTATGGAGCCTGGAATCGGGTCACTAAGGCATGCTGGCCTAAGGAGCCGTGAGAGTAAAGGAGGTCAAACAGGAAGAGAGTGTAGACAAGGAAAAGAGAAAGTGCTGATGAGGTGAGACAAGGCCTCAGAGCTCCAACAGTGAGGAGTGCAGGAGGAAGACCCTTCCAAAGCGGGTGGGACAGAGCAACCAGTGGTAGGAGAAGACCCAGAAAAGTAGCAATTTGGAAACGAGGGAGGACAGAGGTGGAGTCAGTGGTCAGTATAGAAGCTGGGGTTTGGGATGAGTCTGGTACTAGCTCTCAGTTTGGGGGAGCCAAGGTTGACTGGCTCCCAATTCTTCCCAGTAGCCCCCACACAGATGCCCCACAATTGGGAGAAACTCTACCTGACTGGGCAGTGACCTTCAGCTCCATCTTGATGGTCATGTTGCCATGATAACAATGATAGATGCCAGCATCTCGAACTGTGGCCTGGGGCAGCAACAGAACAGCCCCTCCCCTGAGGGTGCCCAGGACCCACATCTCTCTGCCTGGGTCATCCTCCCTCAGGTTTAAGCTCAGCAAGGAGATGTTATGCTTCTTAGGGCGCACGTGGGTCCAGGAGATGGGGCCTCTGGCCACGGAGGCAGGGGGCACCTCACAGGGCAGCCAGAATGTGGAGCCAGGGGCTACGGTGAGGTCTGGGGCAAGGAGAGCCAAGGCTAGGAAAGTGTAATCCTTGGGGTCTCCCCCGCCCGGCAAACCCTCTAGTTCCCAATCACCATCCCCCATCCCTGGAACCCCCACTTTCTGGCATCTCCCCAACACCTTACCTTGGTTGAGGCTCTGCTTCAGACTGCCCCTGGGCAGGGCACATTCAGGGTCTATCTCCCAGATCTCAGGGTGGTCTTTGGCCCACACATACACCTGGGAGCTTGTGGGGTAACCAGAAGAGGGCTTGGGGCCCTCTGAGGACCTGTTCCCCAGCCCACAGCCTGAGTCATTTAGGGCCGAAGCATTCCACCGGAACAGCTCCCCTAGGAAGAGACCCAGAACCAGATACGGACACATCCAGGAGAGGCAGAGAGATACAGAGACCCAGAGACAGAGACAAAGACCCAGAGAGAGAGAGAGAGAGAAATGACAACTCAGAGAGAGAAGAGAGTGAAAGACGGAATAGCTCAGTGCTGAAGTCATGAGGCCACTGGAGTTCTGAGGAGCCACCTAGAACTAGCTGCGTGCTTGTCCCTCAGCCCCTTGAGCCCCTCCCTCCAAATCCGTTTTAGCGGCCAGATGTCCTCCCTCTTCTCGTCCACCCCTCCCTGCCCCGGCCCAGACCTCACCACTGCCTTCCACGCTGACTGTCCAGCCAGACTGCCACGCCTGCTCGGAAGGGGGCCCTAGCTGGCACAGGTAGAAGCCCCCCATCTGGTCAGAGACGTTGAAGACGAACAGCTGGACGCCAAGGGACCCCTTCTGGATGCCCAGGCCTTGGGACCTGTGGCCCAGCTCTGACCGAGACCCCTGAAACAGGGCCTGCTGCAGAGGAAGACCATCTGAGGAACCTTTGAGGCATGGCAGCTCAGCTTGGCCTCCCTCTGAGGAGAGAGAAAGAGGGAGAGGAACTCTTCGCCCCCTTCATTCCTCACACTGGGTTATTACCCAACGACCCCACCAGCTGGGAGTGGATAAGCTCTCAAGAGTCCTTCCAACCCCTCCCTGAATTTTACAAATAACAAAATGAAGGCCCAGAGAGGGTAAGTGACTTGGCCAAGAGGACCCAGCCAGACCCAGGTTTTCCAGCCCCAATTCTTTCCATCTGTACCCTCTGGACATACCTTTAGCCTCCACCAGCTGTGGTTCCTGGGGCCTGACTCCCTCGGGTGTGAGGAAGAGGAGGAAGAAGAGAAGGAGAGGAGGTGGCATGGCGGCCCGACTCCCCGGGGCACCCAGCTTGGCCGCGCGGGGGATGCTGGGGCAGGCGGGGGCCTGGGGGGCGCTGAACCATGAGCGTCTGTGGGGGCGGGCAGGCGGGTAGGCAGTCCCCCCAGGGAGGAAGGGGTGGTCACGCCTCCAGTCCCCTTCTCCATGCACCCCTCCAGACCCACAAAACTTGTCTCCTCCCTGCCACACTTTTATTTTCATCCCGACACTTACCACCGTGTGAAATGACCTTGTTCGTGTGTCTGCTTGTTCACTTTCTGTTCCTCCCACTAGAATGTAAGCCTCTTGAGGCAGAGCCTCGGTCTTGTTCAACACCACATGCACCGTGCTCTGGGACAGTGCTTGGGGCATCGGGGGCGCCCAATAAATATTTGTTGAGTGGCTCCAGTTTTAAGGGCTCCATCCTTCTCCCCCTCCCTCCTTCAACCCAAGGCTCCAAACCCATTTCTCTTCGCACACACACCCCCATTCATTCACTTGGGCCACATTTCTTGGGCCTTCTTCCCACTCTGTACGACCAGCCCATCCCATATCCTTTGAGATCTGGCCGACTTGACTTTGAATCCTCCACGTCCACCACTTGGCTAAACGTCTTTCTCGGCTTTTGTTTCTTTCTCTGTAAACTGGGGATAATAATAGTGCTTTCAAAATCTTGTTTGTGAAGATTAAACAGGGCAGGGGCGCCTGGGTGGCTCAGTCGTTAAGCGTCTGCTTTCGGCTCGGGTCATGTTCCCAGGGTCCTGGGATCAAGCCCCGCATCGGGCTCCCTGCTCCGCAGGAAGCCTGCTTCTCCCTCTCCCACTCCCCCTGCTCATGTTTCCTCTCTTGCTGTGTCTCTCTGTCAAATAAATAAATAAAATCTTTAAAAAAATTAAAAAAAAATAGGGCGCCTGGGTGGCTCAGTTGGTTAAGCGACTGCCTTCGGCTCAGGTCATGATCCTGGAGTCCAGGGATCGAGTCCCGCATCGGGCTCCCTGCTTGGCAGGGAGTCTGTTTCTCCCTCTGACCCTCTTCCCTCTCGTGCTCTCTATCTCTCATTCTATCTCAAATAAATAAATAAAATCTTTAAAAAAAATTAAAAAAAATAAATAAAAAGATTAAACAGGGCAGTATACGTATGGCACTTTTAGCCCAGGGCCCGGCATGTAGTAGGCCCTCAGTTAATGAGAGACAGCATCAGCCAACGGCCGAGCGCAAGCCAGGTTGCCCCTGAAGTGCGTGCGCGGCAGTCCCGAGAAATGACTGGGGACCAATGCCCCTTTGTGTCCCACTTCTTCCCCAGGAAGCCTCTGCTTCAGTTATGGAAGGAACCCATTTAGAAATGGGGACATTGAGGCCCCCAAAGGGCAGGGTGTTGCCTGAGGTCACACAATGAGCTGGTGACTAATAAGCACTAGAACTCAGGGGTCCTGACTCTGAAATCTGTGCTTCTGCCCCTCCCCTCTTCACAGTCTCTCTCCTCCTTCCTCCTCCTCTGGCTCTCTCTCTCTCTCTCTCTCTCTGCATGTTTGGTGTATCTCTGTCTTTCCCTCTGTAGTCACTCAGGGAAAGGGTCCAGGGACCCAGGAGACCTGCTCTCTCAGTTGCCCGTTCCCAGGCCCGGGCTTGCTGGGCTGCAGCTTCCTGTTTGCTTTAGGCAAACCCCAAGGGACCCTCCAGCTGTCAGGGCCCCCACTTCCCTTTGGTCGGTTTGGGGTGGCTTGGAGGGGGAGCGTAGGACATTGGGGCATGCAGAGGGTGAGGTGGCAGGACCCCGTTTGCCTTTCTTTCAACAAAATCCCTCCAATCCCCTTCATTAGCTTTCCATCAGTCTCACAGGCGGTTTCCTGACTAGCGCACATCAGTCCCCTGCTCAGAACGCTGTGGTGGCTTTTTCTCTACCTCAGATTTTTCTCTACCTTTTTCGCTGCCCTGCCCCTCCTCCAAACAAAGCCTTCACACTTGTGCTCTTCCTCCTGGATCCCTCCTCAGCTCTTCCGCACCCTTGGCTCCTTTTCATCCCTCAGGCCTCCATTCAAATGTTACTTCCTCAGAGAGGCCTTTCCTGACCCCTCCCCCCCGTATTTTGATTTCACACACCTGGTTTTTTTTTTATTAAAATTTTTTTTTTTTTAGATTTTATTTATTTACCTGAGAGAGTGAGAGAGAGAGAGAGAGCACATGAGAGGGGGAAGGGCCAGAGGGAGAAGCAGACTCCCTGCTGAGCAGGGAGCCCGATACGGGACTGGATCCCGGGACTCTGGGATCACGACCTGAGCCGAAGGCAGTCGCTTAACCGACTGAGCCATCCAGGTGCCCCTATGCCCCTGTTTTATTTCCTAACCAGCATTTGCCCAGTTCCCAGATATGCTTGTTTCTTTGTTAATCTCTCATCTATTTCCTGCCCCAGAATGTTCGCTGGCTCTTCCACAACAGGAATCTTTCCTGTCTAGTTCCCCGGTATCTAGTAAGTGCTCCATAAATATTTGTTGTATCAAGTGTGAAAGTTCATAAAGGGAAACCAGGCCAGAAGGGGGAGCTCTCACGCTGAACCACTACCTCAATTATAGGAAGCGGGGTCAATTACCCAACAGAAGACCCCTCCACAGGAAAGAGTCATCAGTTACAGGCCCCAACAGGAAAAGATGTACATTCGTACATTGCATCTCCTACAAGAAATCGACCACCCCTGCAACTCAGCCAATGAAAAACCATCATCACCCTGAACTCCTGCTTTTCTCCAATGGGCTTTCTTCCAAACAACCCCTCCCAACTTCCTCCTTCTCCCTAAAATAACATTCCTCTCCTTTGTTGGTTGGGCTAGCCTATAGTTTTTGCTGTAGCTTGCTTATCCTGAATTGCTATTCCCCAACCCAGTTATTGCTGGTAAAGTACCTTTTATTTTCAAGGTCCACAAAAGGAAGGAAATTCGGAAGAGCAAAAGAAAACTTTCTCTTCACTTCCCTCTCATGCACTCAGTCGCCAAGGCTAGTCCAGTTTTCATCCTAAATATTTCTAGAATCAACTTCCTCTTTTTTGACTCTTCCCTTCCCAACCAGAACCACTTCAACAGCCTCTTTTCTGGGCTGTCTTCTCTTTTGCTTTCTGCCTACACTTTACACAGAAAGAATTTCCTTGGTATTAGTCATGTGCTTCTCATGCTCAACAGCCTTCAAAGGCTCCCAGGGTCTCAGGATAAACTCCAAGCCTGGGAGTTGACTAGCGCCTTATAGTCATTATTTCACCTCCTTCTCAAGAAACTCTGCCTCGCACACAGAGAATCTCAGGGCAGTAAGCTACTGAGGGCAGTAAACTGCTGGGGATTTATAAGCAGGAGTTAACCTGGCCAGATTTTTTTTTAAGTTTATTTATTTGTTTTAGTGATCTCTACACCCAAGGTGGGGCTGGAACTCAGGACCCCAAGATCAGGAGTCACATGCTCTTCCAACTGAGCCAGCCAGGTGCCCCACAAACTATCATACTCTGTTCCAGGGTGGCTATACCATTTACATTTACCACCAGGAATATAAGAGAAATCCAGTTTTTCCCACACACTGACCGGCATTTGGTATTATCACTGCCATTCTGGTAGGTGTGCAGTGTGCAGTGGTATCTCCTTGTGGTTTTGCCTTTCCCTAATGGCTGATGATGGTGAACATCTTTTCGTGCACATATTTGCCATCTGTGACATCAGTGAGTTGTCTATTCCTGTCCTTTGCCCATTTTCAAATCGGATTGAACTAGAAGATTTTAAGCTGACATATGATCTGTTTCGCAAACATCACTCTAGTTGCTTTGAGAATTAACTAAAGGAGCCAAAAGGGGCCACAGGGGAACAGTTAGGAGGTGTTGTAGAAGTTCAGGAGAGAGATGGTGTTGCTGCTGGAGAAAAAGAAAAAGGGACACTTTCTGGAATATTCAGTCCTTTGGAGGTAGAGCTTACAGGACTTAAAGGCTGCTGGAATGTACTTCACAGAGGGAGAAACGGGTTTGGGAGAAGAGGAATCCAGATTCTGGATTTAAGTTTGAGCTGCACGTCACCGTCCAAGGGAAGATGTCAGGTCGCCTGTTGGAAAGTTCACAGATAGAAACCTTGATTTAGGGCAGTGGCCCAGGGAAGAGAGGAGGGATTTGCGAGGCCCAGGGAGGGGGAGGGGGGATTAGCAGCAAACCCTGACTGGTTGAATATGAAGGTGGGGGTGGGGACGCAGAAGTTTCTGACTTCTCCACCGGACTACGCGGGACTCCTGCGCCCTGAAAAGTGACGCCGACCCAGCCCTGCCCCGAGGGACGTTTCCACCAGGGCGGAGGTGCAGGCAGGCCCGGCCACCATTCGCTGTAATATGAGCCAGGCCCCGGCGGGAGGGGGCCAGGGGACCACGGAGGAGCTAGCTGCGGGCCTCGGAAGAGACCGCGAGAGCTTCGCCCCCTTTAGGCTGAGGCCGACAGGCGTCCCGGAGGAGGTGTAACTTGAGCAGACCTTCCAAGGTCACGCGGAAACGCCAGAAAGCCTTTGATGAAAGAACTTCAGGGTTTGAAGGACAAGCGTCCTTCTCGAACAGCGCTGCCCAGGAAAGAAGGCGGGGAGGGGCGGGGCGAGGGCCCGCGGCCGGGCTCGGACTCGGACTCGGAAATCTTCGGCCCGGGCTCGGCAATCAGTCCCCAACTTCGGCCGGGGCCTCGAGCCCGGGGCCGGTCCGGAAACAGCCGAGCGGATCCGGAAACAGCCGAGGGGACCCGGAAGGGGTGAGCGCCGTCACCAGGGAGTGCTGGAACCCGCCGTTTGCGCGGAGGCGATGGCGGCAGCTGCGCCGGCGGCCGCGGGCGAGGATGGCCGGCGACGGCGGCCGGGGGCCGGTACGTGAAGGCGCGTCCATGCACGCGAGGGGCAGCAGAAGCCGGAGGCGGGGCCGAGCTCGGAGCCGGCGGATGGGGGGGTGGTGAGGGGGAGAAAGGGGCGGGGCCGTGCCGTCTGGAGAGAGGGGGCGGGGCCTGCGGCCACCGGAGGAGGGGGCGTGGTCCGGCGGTCGAGGGGTAGGGCCAGTGGCAGGTGAGAGGTGGTCCAGTGAGGGAAGGGGCGGGACCATTGGAAGGGAGGGTCTAATCTGGGAAAAGATGGGGGGGGAAGGCGGGGCTCCAGGCCGCACGTGGCATAGCGAGGTGAGAAGGAGGCGGGGCTAGGTGAGCGGGGCGGGGCCAGGTGAAGGTATGAGGATCGTGGCTGCAGTACTAGGTTGCAGGACTTGTAGATTTGATGGTCCCGGGTACAGGGGGCCCGGGAGTGATGGGAAAAGAGGTTGATCCCCGTCCCCCACAGCCCTGGACCCCCAGCCCCAGGAAGGGGCGAAGGGTGAGGCCGAGTCCGAGGAGCTCGGCCAGCTGCGGGCCGAGCTGGCAGGCGCCCTGGCAGAAATGGAGACCATGAAGGCCGTGGCGGAAGTGAGCGAGAGCACGAAGGCCGAGGCCGTGGCTGCAGTGCAGCGGCAGTGCCAAGAGGAGGTGGCTTCACTGCAGGCCATCCTGAAAGGTGAGGCAGAGACTCTTCCCAGACTCCCCGGCGGCCCCATAAGAGGGAAGTGCATGACAAGCAAGGGGTCAGGGGGCACAGATAGGCTGTGGGTTAGGTTAGCTGCGCTCCTAGCTCAGGGCAGGCTTCAGGGTCCAGAGGAAGGGGTGCCCTTTTCTGATTTGCATAGAGGTGCTTCCCGTGCTGGAAGCAGCTCTGTGAGTTCCAGCTAAGTTTAGCTCCGAGCTTCTACCTGTTCCCTTGCCCGGTGTCATTTCTTGTCCCTCACTGATGACTGATCAACCCTGAAAGATGAGCAACTTTTCAGTTCCTGGAGCCAGCCTCATGTAAGCCTCAATCTCCGTGAGTCTAACCCTCTGGTTTCCTTCCTTACTGCCCCATACATGTTCAGATCTCCCCTTCCATCCTCGGTCCTTGAGATGTACCGGCTCCCCGCCCCCCAGATCCCCCAGCCTCTGCTCTTATTTCCCCCTTCTCCAGTCAGAGGCCAGAGTCTCTGAAGTAGCTTCCAGCCCCGTCCCAACCCTCTGCTTCCGTGGCCCCAGCTGGAGTGACAACTCCCCTGGCCCATGCCCCAGCCTTCTCGCAAGTCTGGCCCTGTAGCCTGGTCTTGACATTGGCTTCCAGAGTGAACGTCCTAAAATTCCCATCTCACTGTGTCATTTCCTTTTCTAACAACCACTGCTGGCTCCAGACTTCTCTGGGGCCGAATTTCCCACATTTCAGGCATCCACATATCACCCGTGCACCATGGTTGTCTCCTTGTACAATTTACTCTGTTATCTACTTAGTACTTGTTATTTAAATAGACCCAGTTTGGGGGGAGGGGGGGCTCCCGGGTGGCTCAGTCAGTTAAGTGTCCGAGTCCTGATTTCGGCTCAGGTCATGATCTCAGGATCGTAAGATCGAGTCCCACATTGGGCATCACACTGGGTATGGAGCCTGCTTAAGATTCTCTCTCCCGCTCTCCCCATCTCCCCTTAAAAATAAATCAAAAAGATCCATTTTTAAAAAACTCATATACATTTATTTTAAAAGGAACTTCAGGGCGCTTGGCTGCCTCAGTTGGTAGAACATGCAACTCTTGATCTCAGGGTTGTGAGTTTGAGCCCCACATTGGGTGTAGAGACTACTTAAATAAATAAACTTCAAAAAATAATAATAAAGAAAAGAAACTTCCTATCATGTAAGAGAAACTTAAGTGTGTCCTAAATAACAATAGGTTTCCCCCATCATCCAAAAGTCGAGTGTTCCTATGAAAATTTTCTAAACCAAAATAGCATGTAAAATGAAGGCACAATTACCATTAATTTATATGGAAAAATTTTTATTTAAAAAAATTTTTTTAAGATTTTATATATTTGAGAGGGAGAGAGAACATGGGGGGGGTCAGAGGGAGAAGCAGACTCCCTGCTGAGCGGGGAGCCCGATGCAGGACTCGATCCCAGGACCCTGGGACCATGACCTGAGCCGAAGGCAGATGCTTAACTGACTCGGCCACCCAGGCGCCCCTCAATGTTTATTTTTATTTATTTATTTGAGAGAGAGAGCGGGGGGTGGGGGGAGGGCAGAAGGAGAATCTCAAGCAGACTCTGCGCCGAGCGCAGAGCCCCACACAGTGCTTGACCTCACGACCCTGAGAGCATGACCTGAGCTGAAACCAAAAGCCGGATGCTCAACCAACTGTACCACCCAGGCACCCCAGTAGTTAACATTTATTGAGCACTTACTTTGTGCCAGGCTCTGAGTTAAATTCTTTATGAGTATTTATTTAAGTTTTATTCATTTAAGTAATCTCTGTACCCAACATAGGACTCAAACTCACAACCCCGAGATCAAGAGTTGCATGTTTTTCTGACAGAGCCAGCCAGGCACCCCAATTTATGAGTATTTAATCTTCATAACAATCTCCGTGAGGTAGGAATTAGGATCTGTTTCCATTTTGCAGGGGAAGCTCTGAGGCCCAGAGAGGTTAGATAACTTGCCCGAGGTCATACAGCTAGAAAGCAGAAGATTGAACCCAGGCAGTCTGGAAAGAGAACCTTTAGTTCTAATGTTAGTACATGTTAAAATAAATAACTATGCAAATAAAAACTGGTGGGGCGCCTGGAAGTCTCACTCGGTAGAGCATGTGACTCTTGATCTTGGGGTTGTGAGTTTGGGCCCCACGTTGTGTGTAGAGACTACTTAAAACCTTAAAAAAAAAAATCTTTAAGGGGCGCCTGGGTCGCTCAGTCAGTTAAACATCTGACTCTTGACCAGCTAGGTCATGATCTCAGGATTGTGAGATTGAACCCTGTGTCAAGCGCCTTGTCAGGCTCTGTGCTGGGCGTAGAGCCTGCTTACGATTCTCTCTCCCTCTCCACCACCCCTGACTTGCACATGCACACTCTCTCTCTCAAAAACAAAAAAAAATCTTTAAGAAAAAAGTGGCCCTGTTCCACCTAGCATCCCCTCCACCTCCCACTGACCTGTAGGATAAATTCCAAACTCCTTGGTGTGGCATTCTCGGCCTCAGGAGGCATCCACTGCCACCGTGTGCCCCCTTTTCAGCATCTGTCCTCGGGCGCCTTCACTCTAGCCCTTACAGCACATGCCCACCCTGCCCCGGATACACCGTCCGCTTTGCCACCTCTGAGTCTTTCCTCATGCTGGTCCCGTGACTCCGTCTGTCCTTTGTCACCTCCCGGCGTCCTCTCACCACCAGGCGGGCAGAGCAAAGAGCTCCTTCCTCTGGGACCCACAAGCCCGGGAATGGTCCTCTCGGGGCTGTTCTCCTGCCGCTTTGTAACTGTTTCCACAGCTGCCTTCCCCATCAGAATGTGGGCTTCTGGTGTCAGCGTTTGTGTTTGAGTCATTTCTCTATTTCCAGAGTCCAACTCGGACTCTGGTCCAGAGTAAAAATTTACTGTACTGTTGGAGGCTGCTTGTTCCTGGTACGTATCAGTGGGAATAGAGATCATATCTTCAGCGTTTATTACGTACCGGCTGGAGGGCTGAACACCTTGCAGATGTTGTCTCGTTTGCCAGCAACCCAGTGGGGTCGTCGTTAGTGTCCCCACTTTGCAGCCCAGGGCCATCTCCCCACAGAGCCCGCTGTCTCCGTCGCTCTGGTCAGCTGCCTCACTGAGAGCGGCGACGGTAGCGAGCCCCCCTCCACGCACAGGTAGGGCCAGCGCCTGACCCTCCCTCTCCTCGGCCCTTCCTGTCTCTGCAGACTCCATCAGCAGCTACGAAGCCCAGATCACTTCCCTGAAGCAGGAACGGCTGCAGCAGCAACGGGACTTTGAGGAGAAGGAGCGGGAGCTGGGACGCCTGAAGCAGCTGCTGTCCCGGGCTCACCCCCTGGACTCCTTGGAGAAGCAGATGGAAAAGGTTGGGGTTTGGAAAGATGTTGAGGCAGCCAGGGTGGCCGTGGGGCAGAGGGAGTATTGGCGTCCCATTCCCAGATCACTGGGAGCAGGGCGCCCGGTGATAATGCTAGGTGTAGCTCATACTAGCTCTGTACTCGGCCAGGTCCTGGCTCTGCCACTTACTGGCAGGATGGCTGGATTTGTTTGCCTCCAAAACGAAGGAGATGATGCAGGGGGGAGGGAGCTAACCCTTGAGGACAGCACTCATGGACTAGGCACGGAGAACACTGCTTGACGGATTCTGGCTCTCCAGTCTTTCCCCATCAGACCCATTTCACAGATGAGTGAGGTGAGGTTCCGAGAAGTTCAGGAAATCTCCCCAGGTTATTGCACAGAAAAAAGCAGAGTAGGGATCGAAACATCTAGGTAGCCTGGCTCTGAAATTCTTGTTCCTAATGTCTATAGCTTATCGCCCCCTTTATTATTGGTGTCCTTGACAGTGGTAGGGAGCTGATTTGCCAAACTCCATCTTTCAAAGCAAGTTCACATCATTACCTCATTGATCCTCACAGCAGCCCTGTGAGGTAGGGTAGGTGCTTCCCGCATTTCACGCAGGAGGAAACTGAGGCTCAGGAAGACGGCCTGGGTAGAAAGACAAAGATCAAAATAGGAGCCCAAGAAAGGAGGCTTGCAACCCACGGCTTCCCAGCAGAGGCTGATGCTTGCATTCCCAGCGATCCTAGGGAGCAGTCGCACGGGAGGGCGGGGTGGGAGGGGGTGAGGGAGAGGGCCCTGCCGAGCAGGAGCCCAGTGCAGCGAGCAGAAGGACAGCAAGCCTAGAGTCAGGCAGTTCAGTCCTGGCCCACCTCCTGCGTTCGGCCATCGGCCACCCAGGGCATGGGCATCCGCAGCGTGTGTCTTTCAGGGTTTCAGATGGGACCAGAGGTGTTTCGTTTCTTTTGTTTGGGCCATGCAGACTCATCCTGCGTGTTGCAACTGTTTCACATAGGGATTTGGAGGGTTAAACTGAGCTTGCTTGAGACAGGTTCAAGAGGTAGAAATGGCATGGATTGGAAGGGGATGGATGACTGGCAGATTGCGGCCTTGGACAGCTGGGTGGGTGACCTAACACCCATAGGAGGGGAAACGGTCTTGTGAGTGGTTCGTATTTGGCCGTACTTGGGATAGAGGAGTCTGTGTGACACCCAGGTGGAGATGGCCAGAGGCCATTGACTGTGTGGGTTCAGCAGGATCCCAGACCTGAAAACAGACCAAAAAGAAATGGCCAGCAATGTTGGGGGGATGGGGGTAAAGGACATATTAGTTAGGATGAGATTTAAAAACGCAAATCAACGGTAGCTTAAATAAGATAGAAGTTTATTTTTCTTAAAGTCCACACAGATAAGACATTCCAGGACTGACGTCAGCTCAGCAAGGCATTAGGGACCCGGATTCCTCTTATGGCACTGTTTTGCCATAGGCAGCTTATTGCCACATGGTCCAGGATGACTGCCAGAGTCCCAGCCATCATATCCACAGTCTAACCATCAAAGAGGAAGAGGAGTAAAGAAAAGCACACCCTCTCCCTTAAGGAGTTGTCCTGGAAGTTTGCATTAACATCTCATTAGCTGGGACTTAGTCGTGTGGCCGTGCTTAGTTACAGGGAAGCTGAGAAATGTAGATGGTGTTGTAGAATTTAGGGCATGTGAGCATCTGTGATAAAAGAAGTAAAACTGGATGTTGGGGAGGGAAAGGGTGAGGAGCAAGTGGGCACCAGGCAGATTGTCGTGACTTCGGCCCCTTTGCATGCTGGGGGGCCTGGGCATGTCGTGTAAGTACTCAGAGCCTCTGTGTTCTTATCTTTAAAATGGGGATGGACAGCACTTCTTTTTTTTTTATTTTTTTATTGTTATGTTAATCACCATATATTACATCATTAGTTTTTGGTTGGACAGCACTTCTTGGGAGGTTTGGAAGGGCTGGCGTACTTAGAGGGGAGGCTCAGAACAGACCTGAGGGGTCCAGCTCTTGGGAGGGGGGGCTGCTGCTGCCTAACCCCCTTCCTCCAGGCCCATGAGGACTCGGAGAAGCTTCGGGAGATCGTGCTGCCCATGGAGCAGGAGATTGAGGAGCTGAAGGCGAAACTGCTCAGAGCGGAGGAGCTGATTCAAGAGATCCAGGTGAGGGGGCGGCTGGGGGGTGCTGCGCGAAGAGGGGGCGCTGCAGGACCCTGGCCCCCCAGCCTCTTCCCTGCCCCTTCCCCTAGAGACGGCCCCGGCACCCCCCTTCCTTGCATGGCTCCACGGAGTTGCTGCCCCTGTCCCGGGACCCGTGGCCCCCGCTGGAGCCCCCGGAGGAGCCGAGCGGAGACGGGGGCGCAGCGGCCGAAGCCTTCGCCCACAACTGTGACGACAGTGCCTCCATCTCCTCCTTCTCCCTCGGCGGCGGGGCCGGCAGCACTGCCCTGCCCCGCAGCCGCCAGGGCCTGAGCCCCGAGCAGGAAGAGACGGCCTCTCTGGTGTCCACGGGCACCCTGGTCCCCGAGGGCATCTACCTGCCCCCTCCTGGCTACCAGCTTGTCCCGGACACCCAGTGGGAGCAGCTGCAAGTGGAGGTGAGCAGAGTGGGTGAAGCAGCCTGCCTGGGGTGTGCGCACCGCCCCGCCCCCAGTGCTCACTGAGCACCTGCTGTGCGCACGCCCAGAGCTAGAGCCGGGGCTCAGGCAACAGAAGCAGGGCAGCCGGCCGGTTGGGAGCCACCCCCCCGCCCCCCTCCCCCACCGCGGAGGTGCAGGAGGCAGGCCTCCACTTGGAGGCCGAGACTGAGGCCAGCGTCTGTGGCAGGGGCAGCAGCTGCAGAAGGACCTGGAGAGCGTCAGCCGGGAGCGGGACGAGCTGCAGGAGGGTCTGAGACGGAGCAACGAGGACTGTGCTAAGCAGGTGGGGCCCCGCTGTGTCGCCACCAACCCTGGCAAGGCCCCTGGCTGGCTGCCTGCCTCCTGGCCCCGACCTCACCGTCACCTCCTTCCACCCACAGATGCAAGTGCTCCTGGCCCAGGTCCAGAACTCAGAGCAGCTGCTGCGGACCCTGCAGGGGACCGTGAGCCAGGCCCAGGAGCGGGTTCAGCTGCAGATGGTGAGGGCTGGGGGCCGGGGCACGAGGGACAGGAGTGTGCCGGGAACTGGCTGAGAGGGGCGTGCGGATAGGTCAAGGCACCTGTCCTGCCCATCCCGCCCCGCCCCCCGCCACTCCAGCTGCGCCCTGGAGTCAGCGCCGGGTGCATAGAAGGTTTCCAGGGCCCCGGGCGCTGCAGTCAGAGCAGGGGTTCTGTGTTCCCACCATGCCTCAGCTCGGAGCCCCTGCCTTGCCTCCTTGAAATCCAGATGGTGGGACCTAGCTTGCAGAGTTGTGAGTGAGGCTTAAAAGCGAGGCTTGCAAAATCAGATGCTCCCCCCAAGCCTGGACAGGAAGTATAAATGATTCAGTCGGGCCAGGTGTAGACGGGAAAGAGCAGTGTGGCAGACTGGGAGGCCCCTGGGGCTCTCTGATGGGAGCCACGGGGGAATGTGAGCTCGATGCTGCCGCAGTTTCTGATTTGTCCAGAGAAGCCAGAAACCCGGGTACTTCTGTATGTTGCCCCGTTTTTATTTTATTTTTTTTCAAGTAGGAAATGATTTTTTTTTTTTAAACTTTTTACTGTTATGTTAATCACCGTACATGACATCATTAGTTTGTGATGCAGTGTTCCATGATTCATTGTTTGTGTATAACACCCAGTGCTCCATGCAGAACGTGCCCTCTTTAGTACCCATCACCAGGCTAACCCATCCCCCCACCCCCTCCCCTCTAGAACCCTCAGTTTGTTTTTCAGAGTCCATCGTCTCTCATGGTTCGTCTCCCCCTCCGACTTAACTCCCTTTCATTCTTCCCCTCCTGCTATCTTCTTCTTTTTCTTTTTTCTTAGCATATGTTGCATTATTTGTTTCAGAAGTACCGATCTGTGATTCAACAGTCTTGCACAATTCACAGCGCTCACCATAGCACATACCCTCCCCAATGTCTATCACCCAGCCACCCCATCCCTCCCACCCCCCACCACTCCAGCAACCCTCAGTTTGTTTCCTGAGATTAAGAATTCCTCATAACAGTGAGGTCATATGATACATGTCTTTCTCTGATTGACTTATTTCACTCAGCACAACACCCTCCAGTTCCATCCACGTCGTTGCAAATGGCAAGATCTCATTCCTTTTGATGGCTGCATAATATTCCATTGTGTATATATACCACCTCTTCTTTATCCATTCATCTGTCCATGGACATCTCGGCTCTTTCCACGGTTTGGCTATTGTGGACATTGCTGCTATAAACATCGGGGTGCACGTACCCCTTCGGATCCCTACATTTGTATCTTTGGGGTAAATACCCAGTAGTGCAATTGCTGGATCGTATGGTAGCTCTATTTTCAACTGTTTGAGGAACCTCCATACTGTTTTCCAGAGTGTTGCCCTGTTTCTAAAGTTGGTAACTAATTGCAGCTGTTAAACCCGTATGGACCCAATAAAACATTCGAGGTGGCCTGCCCCTTGTGACCTCCAAGCCATTGAGGAGAGTGTATAAAGAGCTTGGGGGTCAGGGGTGCCTGGCTGGCTCCTTGGTGGAGCATGCGACTCTTGATCTCGGTGTCATGAGTTCGAGCCCCATGTTGGGCATGGAGCCTACTTAAAAAAAAAAAAAGAGCTTGGGGATCAAAGGCACTTAATAAAGGGTGCTTCTTTCTTTCTTAGCAGAGGAGGGTGTGGGCTTTCTGGCCGTCAGTGGTGTCAGAAGGAGGGTTCAGGCTTTGGCCTCACAGGCCACTGGCGACACCCTCTCCCGCCTCATCCCCTCCTACTAACCGTCCGTCCCCAGGCGGAGCTGGCCACGTCACATAAGGGCCTGAGCCACAAGGTGAAGCGGCTGACTGAGGAAAACCAGGGGCTCCGGGCCGAGCAGCCGCCGTCTTCAGCCCCCCAGGGTCTGGAGCAGGAGGGGGGCCACGAGGAGTCGCTGCCCAGCTCGGTGCCGGTAAGGGGAGTGTGGGTGGTGAGAACCTGGGGCCGCCCCACTGGCCCTTGCCCTGCACACACGGCAAAGGCATTGGGCCTGCGACCAGGGCCCTTGGGGGCAGACCTGGGCTGCTGTGTATTTGCTGCATCACCTTGGCCCACCCCCTTGACTCCTCGTCTGAGAAATGGGAGCACGCCCCCTTCCCAACCATGGCGTGAAGAGAAAATGAGTTAGCAGAACGCGTAACATGAAGGGAGGCGTAACAGGGCTGGTTGGTTATTTTTAAGTGAGACCCACAAAATTGATCCTTGTCTTGGTTTATAAGAAGCTTGCCCTTGGTCACCCTGCCCTTGGTCGCCTGGCCCTTGGTCACCCTGCCCTTGGTCGTCCTGCCCTTGGTCGCCCTGCCCTTGGTCGTCTGGTCCTTGGTCGCCCTGCCCTTGGTCGCCCTGCCCTTGGTCGTCCAGCCCTTGGGCGTCCTGCCCTTGGTTGTGCCCTTGGTCATCTGGTCATTGGTCGCTCTGCCCTTGGTCGTCTTGCCCTTGGTCACCCTGCCCTTGGTCATCCTGCCCTTGGTCGTCCTGCCCTTGGTCGTCCTGCCCTTGGTCGTCTGGCCCTTGGTCGCCCTGCCCTTGGTTGCCCTGCCCTTGGTCGTCTGGCCCTTGGTCGCCCTGCCCTTGGTCGCCCTGCCCTTGGGCGTTCTGCCCTTGGTCGTCTGGTCCTTGGTCGCTCTGCCCTTGGTCGTCTTACCCTTGGTCACCCTGCCCTTGGTCATCCGGCCCTTGGTCGTCCGGCCCTTGGTCGCCCGGCCCTTGGTCACCCTGCCCTTGGTCGCCCTGCCCTTGGTCACCCTGCCCTTGGTTGTGCCCTTGGTCATCTGGTCCTTGGTCGCTCTGCCCTTGGTCATCTGGTCCTTGGTCGCTCTGCCCTTGGTCGTCTTGCCCTTGGTCACCCTGCCCTTGATCGCCCTGCCCTTGGGCGTCCTGCCCTTGGTTGTGCCCTTGGTCATCTGGTCCTTGGTCGCTCTGCCCTTGGTCGTCTTGCCCTTGGTCACCCTGCCCTTGATCGCCCTGCCCTTGGGCATCCTGCCCTTGGTTGTGCCCTTGGTCATCTGGTCATTGGTCGCTCTGCCCTTGGTCGTCTTGCCCTTGGTCACCCTGCCCTTGGTCGCCCTGCCCTTGGGCGTCCTGCCCTTGGTTGTGCCCTTGGTCATCTGGTCCTTGGTTGCTCTGCCCTTGGTCGTCTTGCCCTTGGTCACCCTGCCCTTGGTCGTGTGGCCCTTGGTCACCCTGCCCTTGGTCGTCCGGCCCTTCGTCGTGCCCTTGCTCTGTTTTGGTTTCTATTATACAGACACGCTTGCCTCAACAGCGGGGTGCTAACTTCGGTGGTTTGAGCATTACAAGGGTGTCCTGATCTGGGGATGGGGGGATGGGGGGGATGGGGGGGATGGGGGGATCCTCCCTCGGCTCCGTGCGCGGGGGGTCCTCCGGGCCCTGGTGGTGTGGCTGCTATAAACCTTCACCTCCTTGTGCTGGGCGCTTAGGTTGTTCCCCTTTTAAGTTTCCTCCCTTGGCCCGCACCCCCGGGATGGTGGCCCCTGTGGCCCCCCCCCGCCCCCCGGCAGTGACCGGCCTCCCCTCCAGGAGCTGCAGCGGCTGGTACGCCTCACGAGGCAGGAGGCGCGCGCCCAGCAGCAGGCCCGGGAGCACGAAGCCGAGCGCCTCCGGATTGAGATCGTGACGCTCCGCGAGGCGCTGGAAGAGGAGACGGCGGCCAGGGCCAGCCTGGAGGGGCAGCTGAGGGTGCAGCGGGAGGAGACAGGTGAGGCACGGGGAGCGGGGCCACCCCGGCCTCGCTCCCGGGGAGGCCAGGAGCGGGCAGCGAGGAGCCGGTGTGTAAGAAGGAGGAGCCTTGACCTCTCTTTTTTCCTTTCCGCACAGAGGTGTTAGAGGGTGAGTAGGGGCCCGGAGCCCGGCCGGGCGGGGCGGGAAGGAGGGGGGCCGTGGGCCTGACCGCTGGCCCCTGCCTGACTTCCCAGCCTCCCTGTGCAGCCTGAGGACGGAGATGGAGCGGGTCGAGCAGGAACAGAGCAAGGTGAGGGTGGCCTCCTCCGAGGCTGGACTCTGCGACGGCGGGCGGGGCGGCAGCACGGAGACCCTCCCCGGCCCCTCCTGCCCTTTCTGTCCCCATGAGGCCCGGTGGCAGGAAGCCGTGAGGCAGCCACCGGGCCCGGCCCCACGGAAGATGTCAGAGTCAGGGGTGGTGTGGAAGGGGCTCCCCGCCCCCGCCCCGTCCAGACCTCACGTGTCCCCTTGCGGCGCGAGGCCCCAGCCCTGCGTCCTGTCCCCCCCCCGCCCAGGCCCAGCTCACAGACCTGCTCTCAGAACAGAGGGCGAAGGTGCTGCGGCTGCAGGTGGAGCTGGAGACCAGTGAACAGGTGCAGAGGGATTTTGTACGACTGTCCCAGGCCCTGCAGGTACAGGATGGTCCCTTCCCCTCATGTGGCCGGGATCCAGGCAGCTCGTCCTAGGTCCTCCAAGGACGGCCTTCCAATTAGGGGCGTCCCCGTCCTCCTCCCGAGGCCGGCATCCTCCTTCCCTCCGGGCTGTTGCTCGGAGGCAGCGGAAGACCTCGCGCGCCCGGCTCTGTGGGCCGTGTGAAGCCCTCGGCCCCGAGCCTGGCCTGCGGCGCATGTGTCAGCCGCGCCTGCCCCTGCCCACGCTTGTCAGGCCGCTCTCTTAGGACCCGTTTCTTCCCTTGAATCCCAGTTTCACCGTGGGCTGGGGAAGGCGGGCCCCTGGGTGGCGGCGGGGGGCGGGGGGGGTGGGCAGGTGGAGCGGGGGCTGCATTTCCCCACCAAGGGCCCTCTTCCTCCCTCACTGGACCCCACAGGTGCGCCTGGAACGGATCCGCCAGGCAGAAAGTCTGGAACAAGTGCGCAGTATCATGGATGAGGCGCCCCTCAGGGACATCAGGGACATCAAGGACACCTGAGGGGCTAGAAACCCCCCACCCTGGGGGAGACTGCCTTTCCCTGCTCCTGAACCTAGAGGCCTGGGCTTTTTGCCGGGGCGGGGGCGGGGGGGGCGGCGTGTCTCAGGATAGAGTCTTCATCCCCTCCAAGCCTGGGGTTGGGGTGCTGGGGCCACCACTGCCCTCTCTCCAGCACCTCCCCCCAGGGGTGGCTGGCCTCCTGCTCCCAACGACGACACCTGGGCAGGAGTCCCAGCCCCCTCCAGGAACCAAAGGTGTAGGCTTAGCCCTGCGGCTTTCTGGCTGCCATGCTGCCTCCTGGGTCTCGGCCCTCCTGCCCCCCTGCCCCCAGCCAGACCGGCAGCTGGGCCCCGGGTGGTGGCTGTGAGCCTCTGGCCCACGGCAGCTGGGCCCTCCACACGCGCACCCCGGGACAGGCAGCTGCTTTCTGGACTGCATGACACTAAGATGCTTGTCCCCAGGGGCCCGACCCAGGCCCCGAGACGTGCACAGAGGCAAGACCAGACTTTTCTGTCATTTATTTTCAATAAATAAGCAGCTCAGCTCAATCCGTCGCCTTGTCCCTGCAAGCCCCACAGGGTTGGGGAGGAGGGGCCTTTCAAGAGCAGAAGGGAAGGTGGGCTGTCGAGGAGGGTGGAAAAGTGAAAGGGACCCTCGTGTTTATAAACAGAAAACTGTCGGGGAGAGGAGGGGACGTGGGCGTCTGTACCACAGCTCTGGCCGAAGATGCGTCACTATCAGGGTGGGGAAGGAGGGGCAGAGGGACTGGTTACTTCCTTCTTTCATCTTCTGGATCTGGAAGGAGAGAGGGAAGGGTAAGGCAGGGGGCCGGAGGGGAGAGCAAGAGTCCGTCCCAGGCTCTGCGGCCCCTGTCCCCGGCGCACGCACCTGGAGGGTGCCCCCGGGACTCACCTGTGTCCCAGCCCCCACTCGTCCCCCAGCGCGGCAGCCCTGGCAGCGGACAGCTCAGCCCCCAGCCCCCAGCCCCGCAGCGGAGCTGGCCCAGCCGGCCCCATGGCCCAGGCCGCAGATCACCCCGCCGGGAAGCCTGGCCGTGGCAGCAGGGGCTCCAGGGGGAGCAGCGAGCGCAAGTGACCTCGTGTGTGTGTGTGTGTGGGGGGGCTCTCGAGGGGGTGAGGGGGCGCGCAGGGGGGCACAGCAGCTGGGGGCGAGGGCGAGAAGGGGGTGATACCTGTGACACGGTTCAAAGAGGTGGAGGAGGGGGACGGGTTTATCCTAAGGCCAGAGAGGACAGAGAGACAGAGTTACGGGGGGGGGGGGGGGGAGCGGAGGGCGCAGAGGGCCAAGGAGGGCTGAGGAGGCTGTGGGCGCCCGCATGGGTGCAGGGGCGTGGGGGCCCGGGGAAGGGACACTGGTCGTCTCAGGGCCAGAGCACCCTGTGGAAAAGGAAGCGGGGTGGGGGGAGGGGGTGGCGGGCGCCTTCGCAGCGCAGAGGGAGGGCCTGGGGCGAACAGGGCTCGGAGGAGGGCCACGGCTTACCCTCCAGGTAGTTCCGAGCAATGAACTTGAGGAGCTCATCGAGCAAAATGACTGGAAATGAGATCTTGAGGACCATGAGCCAGTGGGTGAGGTCCAGGGCCTGGAGCTTGAAGATCATCTGGGAGGGTAGGCGGAGGTGGTGAGGACCAGTGTCCCTCTTGGGAGTGGCCGGGCAGGGGCCAGGGTTCCGGCACCGCCCCAGCCTGACTCCCTCCTCCCTCTGTGCGCGCCCCAGCCCACAGAGGCTCCCCGGCTGCCGCCCCGAGTGGGCTCACCGGCAGAGGGTCGATGTAGAGGATGAGAAAGTGGAGGGACATGGAGAGGCAGATGGAGCCCAGCAGCCAGATGTTCACCCAGGGGGGCATCCGCAGGAGGGACTGGTTCTCAGAGAGGCTGCGAAGGGGAGGCCGGGCGGAGCCCAGGGTGGGGGATAGCAGAAGAGAACAGTGGTGAGCGCAGAGAGGAAGGGGGAGGACACAGCGGCCTCTGGAGGCGGGTGGGGCGGGCGGGCAGGCCCCACCTGTTCAGAGCGTTGCACATCTCAATGGTGACCAGCACGGACAAGGCCATGGTCATGGGCTCGGGGGCCTCAAAGACCTCGCAGTCCAGGCCCTCAAAGTCAGGGTTTTCCTCGTTGCACTGCATGAAGTGAGTCTGCAGGGGGAGGAGTGAGGAGCTGGGATCCCACAGAAGCCTCTGCGCCCCCCTCCTGCTCCCCGCCCTCCCCCCTCCTGCATCCCCCTACCAGCTGGCTGTAGGTGACATGAGGCCCGTCATCTGCGTACAGGAACCACCAGGCTGCCGCTCCCACAGTGGCCGCACCCACGTAGCCTGCGGTGGAGAGATGGGAGTTGGGGGTCACGGCTGGGGGCACGGGAGGTGTCAAGGGCTCGCAGCCGCCAACGGCTCGTTGAGGAAGAGGACCCATCGGGGTGGCTGCCCCAAGGGAGCAGGTGTGCCAGAGAGGGGTTTGTCCCAAGGGTGGGGAAGGAGTGCGGGGTCCCCCCTCTGTCCTGCTCACCCCCAATCGCCATGTAGCGGAAGAAGAGCCAGCCACTGATGAGGGGCTCCTTGGGGCTCCGGGGGGGCCGGTCCATGATGTCCAGGTCTGGTGGGTTAAAGCCCAGGGCCGTGGCTGGGAGCCCGTCGGTCACCAAGTTCACCCACAGCAGCTGCACGGGGATCAGGGCCTCGGGCAGCCCTAAGGCGGCGGTCAGGAAGATGCTGCCAGAAGGAGGCAGTCCCGTGTCCGTCCTGCCTCCAGACATGTGGCCAACCCCCCACCTCGCCGCCAGCCCACCCCACCGCCCCGCGTTCCTGCCAGGCGCCCGCCCGCCCAGGCTGCTCACCAGACCACCTCGCCCACGTTGGAGGAGATGAGGTAGCGGATGAACTGCTTCATGTTGTTGTAGATGGCGCGGCCCTCCTCCACCGCGGCCACGATGGTGGAGAAGTTGTCGTCGGCCAGGACCATCTCGGAGGCCGTCTTGGCCACGGCGGTGCCGGATCCCATGGCGATGCCGATCTCAGCCTTCTTCAGGGCGGGCGCGTCGTTGACCCCGTCACCTGTCTGATGGCAGAACGAGCAGGTGGGATGCAAACCCTCCTTGGGGGCTGATCCTCCCCTGTGCATCTCAGTCCCCCCGGGCCCCACCCCCATGCCCCCCCCCATCCAGCCCTGCGCAGCACCACCATCCGCTCACCATGGCCGTGATCTCATCGTAGGACTGCAGATACTCCACGATCTTTGACTTATGGGACGGTTCCACGCGGGCAAAGCAGCAGGCGCGACGGCAGGCCGCCCGCTGCTCGGTCAGGGGCAGGTCGTCGAATTCCCGGCCGGTGTAGGCTCGGTCGGCAACCTCCTCGTTCTCCCCGAAGATGCCAATTCGTCGGCAGATGGCAATGGCTGTGCCCTTGTTGTCCCCAGTGATCATGATGACTCGGATTCCGGCGTCCCGGCACAGCTGAATAGAGCCCATGACCTCCTTGCGGGGTGGGTCCAGCATGCCCACCACACCGATGAATGTCAGGTCCGTCTGGGGAAACGGCCGAGAGCGACAGGGTCAGGGAAGGACTCAGAAGATGAGCCAGGGAGGAAGCTCAGGGGTCAGGGGGGATGGTGGGAGATGGGGCCTGGTGTGCAAATCTCAGTGGGGCCTCGTAAGCCCAGGGGCAGGAGACGTTCCTTGTTCACACGCACGCCTGCAGGCCTGGCGCTGCCTGGCCCAGCGGAGGTGGCTGCCCATAGATATTTCAAGGAAAGAACTAGAACGGGGAGTTAGGGTAGTGGTTTCTGCCTTCGGCGGGCCAATCCAGGCTACCTGCCGGGCCACCGGGTCCCAACGAGAAAACGAAGGGGTGGACGCTAGTGCTCTGTGGAGAGCTGGTTCACTGCAAGGTAAGGCCCAGGCACCAGAGCGCAGGCAGGTCTAGCCCCGCTCTTGCATCGGGAGTATCTCACTGTGGAACCACGCACAGAACCGAGAACGCCCAGGGACCGCGTGGGTCTCTGCTTTGGCGGCAAGCGCCTCACCTCATCCCGGACAGGCCCATGGCCACCGGCACAGTAACCCTGGACCAACTATATGGTTCCTATAGTCCTTCCAGATTCTAGGTTCTTTCCTGTGATTCGAGGGGACGTGACGCAGCAGGACCCGACACGGGTGGAGCCAGGGAGAGGCGGATGACTTGGGGGCGAGGGGAGGCTTCCATCTGCTCACCTCGTACTCCATGAACCTGGCAGAATCGTCCAGGATCATCTCCTCTCGCTTCGGGGGGGTGTCCCGGGTGGCCAGGGCCAGGCAGCGCAGCGTGTCCCGGCCCGTGCCCCACTCCTTGATCACCGACATGATCTTGTCCTTCACCGGCCCCGTCATGGGTACCCGGGTGGTGCCAACTCGCACATAGTTACAGCGGTCAATGACCCCTTCGGGGGCGCCCTAGGAGACCAAGAGAGCTTTCAGAGACCACTGTCTTTCTTCCAGGGCACAGTGATGGGGAGCAGGGATAGGAGAGGGCTCTGGGATTAGGAAGAAGAGAGGGACTGAGGCCCATTCTGATTTCTGACCTTGACAAACATCTTGTTGCCCACAGCAGCCCGGGATTTGGCTGGGGAGCAGTAGACAGACATGGACTTCCTGTCCCGGGAGAACTCCAGGGTGAATTCCTTCTTCATTAGCTGTCGGATCACCTGGGAAAGAGGAGACGGAGAGGGAGGGGCCAGACGTGAGATTGGTGGGATGAGAATGACGATGCTGTGCTAGAAGGGCAGATCCCCAGACCCCTTAAAACATAGTCAAAAAGGATCTGGAGGTCAGAGCAGACCACAAGCCAAGTTTCAGACTGGAGCTCAGTCTGGTACCTATAGTGCAAATGGAGAGAACTTCAAGACTGTTGCTGCCGCTTTCTTACAGTGTCTAGTTTAAAGCACGACTGAAAGGGCGCCTGGGTGGCTCAGATGGTTAGGTGTCTGCCTTCGGCTCAGGTCATGATCCCGGGGTCCTGGGATCGAGTCCCGCATCGGGCTCCCTCCTCAGCAGGGAGCTTGCTTCTCCCTCTCCCTCTCTCTCTCTGTCTCTCATGAATGAATAAATAAAATCTTAAAAAACAAACAAACAAACCACGACTGCAACAGGATGGCACAGTATGGTACCGTCTAGAACTTTCAGTGATGGTGGGAATGTTCCCTAATCGGAACCATCCAATACGATGCCACTGAGCACGGTTATTCAGCATGGAAAATGTGGCTGGTGCAGCCAAAGAAGTGAATTTTTACTTTTATCTCATCTTAATTAATTTAAATTGAAATAGCTACACGTGGGCTCCTAGAGACATGTTATGGGACAATGCAGACCTACTGCCTGGCATGCAGTAATAAACACGCCACAAAAATGAACGCGATCCTTTTTCACCAAAGGCATCACAGAGATTTCAAAAGAAAACAACAGTTAGAGTAACAATAAGTAAAAAATCAGGTGATGTTTATATTAGCATTTGTAAATTCCTTCCACGCACTCTCTACTGATAGATATTTCAGTTGTTTCATGATTCCTGTCCTATTAGGTCAAGCAGCAATGGGCGTCTTACGTATATATATATAAAAAAAAAGAAAACAATGAGGAATGTGAAGAACATAATATACATTATGGAAATATTCATAGCAAGATCTTAGGAACAGAGTGGGGTTTGTTCACGTGGACAAGGGAAGCACCGCGATGGGTGTCCAGTCTCTGTGCCCGGCGCCACCCCTTCCAACTAGGGACACAACAGGAGGAAGGGTCATCGAGGGGGGCTGCAGCGAGGCAGTGGTGAGGGCGCATCGGTCCAGGGGCCACAGGGCCTTCCCAACGTTGGCCGGGCCAAGAACAGCTGTGGAGAGGCTGGCTGCCCATGCCGGCTGTGGTCCCCGCACCGGGCACAAGGCCCTGCCCGGCCGGACTGGTGGCCTCTGCCCCCTGAGGGTCCCTGGGTCCTGGCCTGTGCGACCCGGGGCCAACAAGGAACCCCGCGGGAGGGTGCGCCCAGACTCACCGAGTTGCAGGCATTGGCCCTCTCCACCTTCGAGAGGTTTCTCACGTCGGTGTTGAATACATTCATCTTCTCCACCAGGGTGGTGAGTGCGGTCTCGGTGGCCTCGCCCACCTTTTCGTAAACACCTTTGGTCTGAGAGCACGGAGGAGCAAGAGACGGTAAATGCCCTGCACTCCTGGCCCCTTGCTCCCACCTTCCCCCTAGAACGGGAAGGGCGCCAGCCACTCCCTCCGCCTTCCACCCAGGAGAGGCCTTGGTACAGGGCGTCCCCTTCCCACGTGGCCTGGTGCAGAGGCCTGGCCTCAGCCAGCTGGAAGGGGACGGAGGGGCTGCGTCAGGGAGCGGAGAGGTTACCTCATTGAAGTCCAAGGAAGAGTCATTGCAGAGGGCACAGATGGTGGCCAGCTCCACCAGCCCATCGTACTGCCCTGAGCGGACTGGCTTATCGTTCTTCAAGCTGGCAGCGGGGCGGGGAGGAAGGAAGGCAAAGAGACAGGTAGAGGGGAAGGAGAATAGGGACCGAGGCGCAGAGAGAACATGGGGAAAGTGGTGAGGGACCGTTGGGGGCGTGGTCACCCATGTGGAGGCCACTCGGGTGGGAGAGAGAACAAGGTCGGGAAGGAAGAGGAGAGAGAAAGGAAGATAAAACTAGAGGGAGGCCCCCGGGGAGAGAAGTGGGGAGGGCTGTCTGCGGGGGCCACGGGGAGCTGAGGGGAGGACTTCCGGGGACTTACACCTCTCCCTCTGGAGCGTAAGTGGAACCAGTGATGGAGAATTCGTTCAGGACACAGATGTTTCCGTCCACCTTGTCGATGATAAACATCTGCAGGGAGAGGGGCATGGGCACAGGTGTCTAGTTGTCACCATCCCCGAAGGCGGTCGGCACCGAGGGGAGGCTGCTGCCCCATCCCTCTCCCGGCCACCCCTGCAGACTAAGTGAGCCTCCCCGCCACTCCCTTGCCATCATCCTCCATGTCTGGTGCTCGTGGCCTCCAAACAAAAGGCCCTAGTTTCTGCAGGCCACACTGGAGGCTCCTTTGGACGAGTCAACAAAAGGAGGCGTGCGCAACAAGGGACACGAGAGCCTGTGGCCCCGCTGTCGCTCCAGCCGCTCACGGCCAGATCTTGCCGTTTTGCAGGAAGAGCCTGCAAAATTCAGGGTTTTCTTCTGTGAAATCTCTTGACTTTCAAATGGGGGCAATCAATTCACTTTTAGGAAACGGCAGGAGCCTGTGGTCTGGCTTTGAAGCCTGGGCTTTTGAAGGTCCTGGAGAAGAGCCGCCGCCCTGAACTTCGGCCCGCGGCGGGAGGGATGGGGCTTCAGACGGGCTCCAAGAGACAAAGGTTCTGCGGTCAAGTAAGTGTGCAAAACGCTGGGTGAAATGAAGTGGAATGTCCCCCTCTCTTGACGATGGGCCTTCTCTGAGGCTTTCAAGTGCGAGTGAGCACGGGGGTCTCCCCAAGGAGTGCACGGTACAGCCCTTCTCGCCCTGGTTTGACCGCACAGCCCTCGAGTCTCAGAACGACAATGTATGCTTCATGGACATGCTCTCTCACAGAACCCTGTTTAGGGCAGGGGCTCTTTGCCCGGGGTCCCTGAATGATCCCCCCGCCCACACACACACACCTCTTGACCCCCTGCCAAGAGGTGTGGGAACTTTTTGGATGGCAGGGAAAAAAAATGACACCTATTTTCTCTCTGACATTGAGCATTTCCTCCCAATCACGAATGCGAGCCTCGGACCACATGGATATCAGCAGCACCTGTGACTGCCAGTGACAGGCCCAAAGCTCCTTTCCTAACACATCGCACTGTTGCAGAGCCCTCAAAAAAGCTCACTGCTTGAGCACTGCTGGACCTGCTATGGAATGCATTCGTCCCAAAGTGGAGGTGCGACCGCAGCACAAACGTGTTTTTAAGATATTTTGATAACTGTATTTCAATCGCTGGTTTCCTCTGTAACCCAGTGCATTTTTTAAATGAGAGTCCTGTGTATTTTATTTTATACATTTGGACTATCATCCCGAGAGGAGGTCCAGACTGCCGAAGAGTCTGGGGTGCAGAAGAGGTTAAGAGCCCTGGTTTAGGAAATGCTGTTCCAGATCAGTGGGGCCGGGCTACCCAGGCCCTGCCACAGAAGACCAGTCTGGGGGGCTGGGAGACAGAGGAGTCCCCCCCATTCATCCTTTTCACAGCTGGTAGGGTGGCAATCTACGCCTGCCCTCCGCGCATTTCCTTCCCCGGCCAGAAGGAGAAGCTGCTAGGGATGAAGGGCTGACCCCATCTTTGGAGGGCTCATGTCACCCCAAAGGCCGTCTTGGGAGTGGGAGTCGCCCACCCTTCCCTGACCTTGCACACAGACATCTGGTTGGTGGTGAGGGTGCCCGTCTTGTCAGAACAGATGACAGAGGTGCAGCCCAGAGTCTCTACGGAGGGCAAGCTCCTCACGATGGCATTTTTCTTTGCCATCCGCCGGGTGCCCAGGGCCAGGCAGGTGGTGATGACTGCAGGAAGGCCTGTGGGGAGGAAGGGGAGGGCGTGAGGGACAGCACCCTAGGAGGTCGGGTCCCGATCCCTGGAGCCGGTAAATGTTACCCTACTTGGAAAGGGGGCCTCTGCGGATTCGATTAGCCCATGGCAGGAAAAAGGGAGCTTGCCATACCTTCTGGGATTGCGGCCACAGCCAGGGCCACGGCGATCTTAAAGTAGTAGATGGCCCCCCGGAACCAGGAGCCCCCATGGACAGGATCGTTGAAGTGGCCGATGTTGATGAGCCACACGGCCACGCAGATGAGGGAGATGACCTTGGAGAGCTGCTCCCCAAACTCATCCAGCTTCTGCTGCAGGGGGGTTTTGTCCTGTTCTGTGGCGGCCATTTGGTCACGGATCTTCCCAATCTCGGTGCTCACACCAGTGGTGGCCACGATGCCCACGGCCTTGCCAGCGGCAATGTTGGTACCCTGAAGGGCGGACAGGAGGTGAGGAGTCGGGCGAGAGGCGACCCTCCCACTGCACCCGCCCAATGGCGGGCCTCATCTCCTCATGCCGCCAGGTCTCTCCCCTGCCGGGGCCTCTGGCTCCAGCGCATGACAGCTGGCCCCGCATGGCTCACCGAGAAGAGCATGTTCTTCTTATCCTGGTTGACAGCTCGGGGGTCAGGAACAGGGTCTGTGTGCTTGATGACAGATACGGACTCGCCTGCGGAGAAGGAGCCAAGAGGTTTTCAGATGACATCATGTCCTCCCATGCTTCCCAGCCCTGACTCTGGCCCTGCTTGGCAGGACAGGGCCTGGTGGGGACCAAGCAACAGTTCTGGAGGAAGGCTGAACTCTGGCAAAAGCATGTGGGAAATCCATCACACTTGGAGTAAAAAGACCTTGACCGGAGCCCCAGCTTGACCACTTACAAGCTGCATAACTGGGGATCACTTAACCTCTGTTCTCTATAAAATGCGGACGATAATATATAGACTTCAGAACCAGGTCTTGGCGAAAGTCAAAGAAGCTTTTTTATGGGACAGGGCACGGTCAATGACAGAGCACGTTCCTGGGAAGGAGACGCCCCCGCCCCTCACTCCATTGGGCAGGGGCTCAGGCAGCCACCTCAGGCCAGCCCAGCCTTGCCTCCTTGCCCTGACCACAGGGAAGGCTCGCTGGCTCTTCACCCTCTCTCTCCCAGTGGAGAAACAGAAGCACCTGTGGTTTTAAGTGCGTTTGGACCCCCCCTATCTTGTCCGGGAATCTATGGTTCCTCACTTGGGGCTGGGGGCGGGGGTGGTGCTTTTGAGGCAACAAGGCAGCTCTCTGGACGTCTGAATGTCCATGAGGAAGGATGGGGTCGATGACCGTCTGGAGAATGGGCACAAACGTCCTGCCCTCTCCCATGACCCCTTGTGTTTCAGGCTCGCGACGGTGAACAAAGCTGAGCCATGCTGACGTCACTGGCGTGCTAGGGAGCCAGGAGGGGGCTGGCTGCTCTCTTTCACCCACCTGCAGTTTCATCCCTGTGTGTCCACTCAGCTCCCCACCT
This sequence comes from Eumetopias jubatus, assembly GCF_037043125.1. Lineage (NCBI taxonomy): Eukaryota > Metazoa > Chordata > Mammalia > Carnivora > Otariidae > Eumetopias > Eumetopias jubatus. The sequence goes on from NW_028274818.1 coordinate 93,378,157, forward strand.
CATCCCCACGCCCCCTTGAAGCGTCCTCCCAGCCGGCCCACCGGACCTGTCAGGATGGACTGGTCAACCCGGAGTGTGGTAGATTTGATGGTCAGGATGCGGATGTCCGCGGGGACTTTGTCCCCCACTGTGTGGAGAGAGTAGATGAGAGTGAAGTCAGTTGAGAAAGGAGCTTTCTTCCTTCCCAAGAAAAGCCCAATCTTTGTCTGACTACCTCACCTCGTCCTTCAGGTCGCCGGGGCTGGGTGCCCACCCTGGGCTTGAGTCGGGCCCTTGGCGTGGGCTCCTGTAGCCCCAGCAAGCATCCCCCTCTCAACACTCATTCCAACTGCTCCCTTGTTTCTTTTCTCCCCTCCGTGGGCTGTGAGCCCGTGAGAGGGCCCGGCGCATGGCCTGGCACATAGCATGTGCTCAATAAACATCTATGCTGAGTGGCTGAAGGGAAAATTAGGAATGATCCAGTTGTGTAATGAGACAGCAAAACAGAGAGGGACACAAGAGCGAGAAAGGTGGGGAGAGAAGGGCAAGAAAAAAACGAAAAGAAACAGGGTGAATTTGAGAGATGCGCCTCAGAGGGGACAGGAGGTCGTGGAATCACAGGGGGGGCATGAGGGACCAGGAAGAACCAGGAGAAAATACGAGAATTGAGAAAATCTGTGTCGAGCAGGACAAAAGGTGGAGCCAAGGGAAGGGTGAGAAGAGCAGGAGCTACAGGAGAGGGAGGAGCCTCAGGGGCGGATGGGAACGGTCCCACAGGGCCTGGTGGAGAGCGCCCAGCAGAAACCTGCCAGGCCCCGGTCTGCATACCTGAGGGAAGGCAGGAAGCCACGGTGGGTGAGGTGAGTGAGCCGGGGAGATGGGCAGGAGAGACGGAATGGCGGGGCAGGAGGGAGCCGAGCAAGAGTGGGGTGGGGGGGCAGGCCACAGCAGTTGCACGGGAGGGGGTCACCCCAGGAAACCACCTTGCAGGTAGGCTGACAAGACAGATGATGCCCCCCCTGGACTTCAGGGCCTTTGAGGAGGCTAATCGCCTCCCAGGGCCTCTGCCTCATCCCGCCTAGTCCCACCGATGGTACTGGGGACGGGGTTCGTTGGGCCGCTTCCTTTCCCTGTTTCTGAGGTTCCTCCTCCTAGGCCAGAGGAAGCTGACGGAGGAGGGAGGAGGTCGGCCACGGAGTTGGGCGGGACACCCTGTCACCCAAGCCCAAGCGATATTTATAGACATTCATGGCCCTGTGACTCCAAACTGTCACCAGGGCAGGACGGCCCTGTGATGGTGCCCCGGGGTCTTCAGCCTGCCCTCCCTCCCTCTCCCTAGGCCTCCCATGGTGGCAACTGGGGAGTCTAGTGGAGGCAAGCAGGCCTAGATACTTTCCCCTCTGCCAGGGGCCTAGAGATGTGGGAAGGCCTGTGCAGGGCAAATATAAAAACCGCTGAAGGGGGCAGAATCCCAGTAATCTTAGCCACCCGGCCCCCACCCCTCCCTGGTCAGGCATTAAGTGTCCCTCACCGGAGAGGCGGGGCCCTTCCTTGAGCTCCCCTCCTCCCAGGTCCCGTGCTCCCTGCTGGGGCCTGAGTTTCCCTTACATGGTTGGGGGCTTGAGCCTTTGGCCCCCCTCCTCCCTTCCCCTTCAAGAAGCCTCAAGGGCACCGAGAGGTCAAGATTTAAAGCTGACCAAGCTTGGGGGTGGGTGGAAGGAGAGAGAAGCCAGGCCTCGGGAGGGGGGTGGAGACAGGACCATTGGCAGGGACTGGGTTCCACCTGTTGCTTGCAAGTGCAGGGGAAGAGGAGGGGGAGCAGGGGGTCCGCCTGAAGCATCAGGGACAGGACTGGCTGTTCCTGCTGAGACTCTGACAGGGAGGGGTGCTATGGCCACAGTGCCCTCGGATGACCTCCTGAGGAGTCTGAGAAGGAGAAGCGAAGACTCTGCGGTCCCGGCTACCTCCCGGACATCAGAATCGGCCCACCCCCCCTGCCCCGCCCGCCCTCACCATACGCATCCTCTCGGCCTCGAAGTCAAGGCCTCCCTTCCTGGACTACTCACTCCCATCACTCACCGGCCACCTCCACGATGTCCCCGGGGACAATGTCCCGAGCCTTGATCCTTTGCACTGACTTGCGGTCAGCCCGGTAGACTTTCCCCATCTCGGGTTCATACTCCTTCAGAGCCTCGATGGCGTTCTCTGCATTACGCTCCTGGAGGGACAGGGTGGAGGAGACGAGGGTCATCAGAGGGAGGAAGGTTGTGGAATGGGAGGGCACTGGCCGGGCAGGATTAGGAGGGGCAGGGGCCAGAGTCCTGGGGGAAACAGGGACATGACAGAGGAAGAGGCAGGCCACGCAGTCCTGGCGCCTGGCATCGGGGAGTAGACAAACCCTGCATGAGGGTAGGTATGTGTGTTGAGGTAAGGAGGTTCAGGGGAGAGAAGAAAAGAGAATCAGAGAAAATCAGCAAGCAAGGGACAGGAAAAGTAGAAGGTGGTAAGGGAAGAGAAGGAAAATCAAGCTAGAATTTATTGACCTGCTACTATATGCCAGGCACAGGGCTGGGCACTCCACAAGCATCATCCTATTCCAACTCAGCACAACTCAGGGGCAGGATTATTAGCCCTATTTTATGAGTGAGGACACTGAGGCTGAGAGAGGTGAAGGAACTTGCCTGGGTTATGGAGCCAGCTAGTGACAGTGGGAACGCCGGTCTCCCATCTCTTTCCTGCACTCCATCCCCTTTCCAAACTGGGCATTGGGAACGGAGAACACTTCCCAGAGGAAGTGACGGAGGAGGAGGAGACTGGGAAGGGAGGCTGGCTCTGTGTTTAGTGTCAGGATGTGAAGGAGTGAGGAGGGGTCATGGCTAACCTGCCAAACCCCCACGATGGCGTTGGCAATGAGGATCAGGAGGATGACAAAGGGTTCCACAAAGGCTGTGATGGTCTCTTCGCCTTCCTCAAACCAGGCCAGCACCTGGGGAGCGGGGGGGGGGGGGGGAAGACTAATGGTAATAAAGCCCCTCCAACACATAAAGAAGGGCAACTGGGGCACAAACGTGCACAGGAGCAAACGGGGCTGGGCATCACAGGGATACGGCAGCCCCTCATCGGTCTGAGGCCCGACACACTCCGAAGTGCAGACTCACACAAGCGCTGCCGCCGCTCTCATGCAGTGGGAACCGGCAGGTGTACACATGCACAACTCAGGGTTTAGCTGGGAATGCTTTGGGTTTTCCCTGGCCAGGTTGTTGGACTGCAAACAAAGCTCACAGGACACCCGGGCCAACGACGTCCTGCAGCCACATCCATCCCACGGGAGCCAAAACTCCATAGGGAAAACCCTGTGGTCCTTGGAGACGCCGGGGGGGGGGGCACAGCCCTCTCCAACAGCCCAAGGCAGGGAAGCTCCAATTTCATGAGGGAGCAGGAGGGGGGATAGTGTTACGGGGCCTCCTGTACACACCCCACCCCAGCTGTTGCCACTGCCAGGCAACAGCCACAGGCAAATGTCAAGGAGCAAATCTGAGAAGGGAGAAGGGAGAAGGGAGAAGGGAGAAGGGAGAAGGGAGAAGGGAGAAGGGAGGCCCTGCCAGCTAGTACTCAGGGGCCCAAAGGGCCTCCATGAAGGAGACCCGGGGACAGGGAGACTTCTTTGCCCCCAGTCTTGTCTTCCGGCAGGACTAAGATGTTAAGGAAGAAACTCCAGGAGGCAGGCAGGCTGCTGGGGTGGTGGGTGCTGGGGTGGGGTGGGGGGAGCTCCCAGGCCAGAGAGGTGGCGGCCCTGCAGCTGCGAGGGGCCCCCCGGGGAGGGCGGGCAAGGTCAGGCCGGGCGGGTGAGGAGGGGTTCCCAGGAGTTCCAGCCCTGATGGGCGGCCGGCAGCGGAGCCCGGGGACAGGTGAGGGGTCTGGCTGGGCCTTCGGGCGCACTCGCACTCGGAGGCACCCTCACACCAGCCGCTCTTTCCCGCCTCTGGGAGGAAGTCTTTGCCGCGACCAATCGGCGCCAAGAGGGCGGGGCGGGGGCGCCAGGAGGCTCGGGGATTGGTGGAGCGGCTGCGCGCCCCGGGGCATGCCGGGAGTGGTGGTGGCCGGAGCGCAGGCGAGTCTGAGCCTGAGCCGGGGAGCCCGGCGCTTGGGGGGGTAACCCGAGCCCTCGAAGCCCTTGAAGCTGCGGGGGTGGCTTAGCTTCAGTGTTTTGGCTGAGAACACCCTTAAAGCTTAAAATAAAACCTGCCTGTGGGGTGTGGAGGAGGACCGAGGCGTACGCGCATCAGCGCCCCCCGCCCCCCTCAGTCTGGAAGAGGATGCTGAGGGCTTGGACCAGAGGAGCTGAGGAGGCGGAGCCCCCCGCCCGTAGATGCTCCAGACCCCCGACCCACACCCCAGCCGGCCCCTGGATGCCTGCCCACACTTACGAAGGAAATGCAGGCGGCCAGGAGAAGGATCCGCACCAGGAGGTCTTCAAACTGCTCTACCACCAACTCCCACAGGGACTTCCCTGGGGGCAGAGGCAGGGGAGGGGGCCCCTACGGGTTAAGGTCTGGCGGATGAATGGCTGGGACTCTTAAGTGCAGGCTGGGATCTAGGGCCTGAGAGTGGCCTGACTTCCAGCCTGAGCAGGAAGGTTCTGGGGTGATGAGCAGGCCTCTTGGTACTGAGAGGGGACTGAGGGAGCTCACTAGGAGTCCAGAAACAGGCTCCTTAAAGTGGTAGTGGGCAGTTAGTTGCTCAAGGGCTGGAGGCCTCATGGAGAAAGTGCTTGGAAACTCCTGTCCCCAGCCAGACTCTAACCTCTGGGGAAGGTATTTGCCTCAGGAGTCAGTAGGGAGAAGGTGGGGAGAAGGGAGTGGGGCACGGTTGGCGGGGAAGGGGGGGTCATTAAGAGAGCTTAGGGATTCCAGTAACTTACCTTCTTCAGCAGGGAGCTCTACCCAGGGAAGAAAGAAGAAAAGGACATATTCATTTGGGGTTCAGTCTAATGCCTCCCACACCCAGGATTCTGGCTAAGGTAAGAGAATCAGGCCACCAAAAGGGCATCTGAGGTTCACCAAGGTCATCCCATAAACCTCCCAAAACTCTGAGTCTCAGGGACCTTGTCTTGTCAGTATCCTCTTACCCCCTGCAGTCACTGGACCATGGCCCAGCTCGTCCCCAAGGTACTCTGGAGGGAGAGACTCCAGTGTGTGTAAGTGTGTGAGTGTGTGTATGTGTTTGTGTTGTGGGGGAGCAAGAGGGCGTTACTGGCCTCTCCTCCAAGAGACACTTACCATTGGGGCCATATTTCTCCAGATGCCGCTTCACTTGGTCCGGGCTAAGGCCTGCAGTCTCGCTCACCCCAAAATAGGCCAAACATTCTTCTGTGGTCTTGGAGTGTGCAGCCTCCATTGTGCTCCCTTCCTGGGGGCCAGGGGGTGGTGCGCTCCTTCTGGGGGGGTTCTCACGCTTCGGGGGCCTTCCTCAGTGTACACCTGCCTGTTTGTCTGGGGTTCTTGCTTTTCTCTCCTGCCCCCCCCCCACGTTTTTCTTCCTTCCACGAAACTCTGACCCCCGTCCCACTTGCAGCAGCCGGCCACCCCCCCAACCCCCAGCTGGTCCTTATGAGGGAGTAGGGGGGGCCAGGCTCCCCCCCCCCAGATCAGGGATTGGCTGGCTGAGGCTCTGGCAGGAGGGGTCAGAAGAAAGATATTTCTGCTGACAGAGGGGGAACAGTGGGGCTGCAGCCTGAGATGTCACTCATAAGGGAAGCTAAGGTGGCCCCAGCCCCAGGGAAGCGGGGGCAGGGAGAGACTTCACTGTCTGTGTTTTGCTGACCCCTCCCTCAGTTGTACCGAATTTCCCGTTCCAAAGTCATCCCCTGCAGTTCTTCACCCTCCTACTCCCTGGCCTCCACCTTTCTCTTTCCCCTACTCCCTCCCACCCCACCCACTCTCAACCTGTTTCTATTGCCAGCCTCCTTCCTCACCCGGTTTGCTGAAAGGGCAGCAGATACTCCAACCTTCAGGGGACGGAAGAGGGGGACATCCTTTGGGGGCCAGAGGAAATGGCTCTAGAGGGACAAGGGGAAGTAGGGAGGGGAGAGGGTCAAGGGGGCAGGGCAGAAGACGGTAACCCTACCCTCGGGAGGGGTTGCTGCAGCCATCAACAAGGGATTTAGTGTCCAAGCCCTGGTGAGCAAAGCCAGGACTGCTTGTCTCTCCCCCAAACTACCCCCCCCATCGCTCTAACTCGGCCTTCGGGGCCCCCTCCATCCCTGGCAGGGAATCCCCCCCCACAAGAAAATGGGATACCCAGGCAGCCAGGTAATCCAAGAGGCTACAGAATGTGCTGATGGCAGAGGAGGAAAGATCAATGTTTCAGGATGGGGGCAGGAGTCACCCCAAGTCCTGGAATGAGGGCCTCATCCCCCACTGTGTTAACTCAAGGAGTTCACATGGCAGACCCCAGATGGTGTGTAGTCCACAACCCACCCTGGCCCTGAAGTATCTCCTCCAGGGGAGAGAGGATCAGAGGCTGCGTGCTCAGGTGCTGGGCATACCCCACGGGAAGAGGCGTAAGGGAAGAAGGGGTGTCAAGGAAAGGGGGCTGGGAAACTGGATAGAGCAGAGGCTCCGGGCCAAAGGAGTGGGGAGGGGGCAGATTGATGGGGACGGGTCTAGGGGAAATAAGGACAGAACAGAGCTGGGGAGAGAGAGACAGGGCTGCCAGGGTCAGAGGGAAGTCTGGGGAGCAGTGGGGAAAAGGGACAGCAGGGAACTGGCATGCGGCAGCCAGGTGGGTGGGGGCCCAGGACTGGGTGCAAAGCCACAAGTTGTTGCTGAGCGGCTGGCCTTGGTGTCAGCTTCCTCGTCGAAGCAGCTGCTCTGAGCCCCCCACCCCCACCCCTGCTCCTGGATGGGGGCGTCTTTTGGTTACTATCAGGGCAGCTGCTGGAGGAGCAGACCCAGGGTAGCCTGGGCTGTGGGCAGGGGAGGAAAGGGGGCAGCGAGAGGAGAGAGTTTCAGTGAGAGTTAACAGTGGAAGATCAGGGAGGGGAAGAAGGAGCCTCAAGTCCTTCCTGCGTCCAGGCCTTCAGCTTCCTGAGCTGGACAGTCAGAGGAGTGTGGGCCACTGAAAGGGTTCTCCAGGCACTCAAGTTCCTGAGCAGATGATGGCAGAGGAGACGGCAGGAGAAGGAAAGGGAAGCCTCACTTTGGGGAACAGGCAGGCCAGCAGGGGTGGATGGCACTTAAGAAATTAGCCCCCCATATTTATCCCTTCCTCTGCCTGAACTTGGGGGAAGGGGAGCCTCCTGGGTGAGTTGAGGACTTGGTGCTCCTTCCCTCCCCCTTTTCATGGTTCCCACAAACCCCTCCCTTGAGCTGTGACCTGAGGAGGGGGGCTCAGACAATGGGGTCACATCCACAGGCACCTCCATCTGGCCCAGCACCCACCTTCTTAGGCCAGAGTCAGGCTCAGCATCTGCCAGGCCTTTTGGTGCTCTCTGGCTTCTCCCTGCCACCACCTGGAGGAGTGACCGGGGCGCTGTCTGAAAGGAACAGGAATGCCCAAACATGGAGAAAGGGGAGAAGACTGGAGGGATTGAGGCTTCAGGGGAGCTGGGAGCAGGAGGCTGAGGACAGGAGGCAGCCTTTACAGCACGCTGCCGCCAGCGGGGCCCTTTAAGGTGACCCCTCCCACCTCCCCCAACTTCCCAGAGGGGAAGCTGAAGCCAGAGAGGGACAGCCACCCAACTGGAGCTGCAGAAGGCGGAGCTGCAGAAGGCGGGGCATCAGGGGGGAGGACGGGGAGGCTGGGGCTGGGGTTTTGGACGGGGATGGAAGAAGGCGCTGGTTCTTGGATCCCTCCCCAGGGGGTCTCCAAGGTGTTCCTCCCCTCCTAGGAGGGCTGCAGCTGGGAATGGGAGAAGCCTGGTTCTGAAGGACAGGGACATAGAGCCTGGCCAGTCCCTGACAGGTCCCGAACTTCAGCTCAACCATCCTTAAAGGGAGGCTTAGAGGGAAACAGTCTCTTAGGCTCCTCCAGCCAAGGCATGCACATCTTGGGGTGGGGGTGGGGGGATGCTCCTTGGCCCCTTCCACCACCCCTCTTCAGGAGGCAAGTCCCTGAGGCTGGCAGGGTTTCGGGGGAAGGGGAGCCTCGCAGCACCAGCTGCTGCTAGATTAGGAGGGGATCAGGTCCTGCTTACCCTGGGGCGTCAGAGCCTTCACTCACCACCTCCTTTTCCAGAACACAGCGTCCAGCTCCCCAAACCATCCCCTCCTTTGCAAGGCCAGTTCTATCCCCAGTCTCCTGAGGTCAAGGTTTGGGGGAGCCCCAGGGATTATACAAAACTGGGAGAGCCAGCAGGCTTTCCCAGGCTAGCCCCCAGCCTGGGTGGCCTGTGAGCCCAGCTGTCTGCTGTCCATCTCCCAACAGGACGCAAGGCCCAGAATAGCAAGGTCATAAGCATGGCTAGGGCCTCCTGGAGGTGGGGACAGTGGCTGAGGGGTGCGAGAATATAGGCCCCATGCTGCCTGGGAAGGAAGGTGAGAGGCAGCACTGGGTGGTGAGGAAGGGAGCGGGCCAAGCAAAACAGGTGGGATTTTTCAGAACCTGGCCCCTCCTTGTGGGTACCCACCACTCGCAGAGCTGAGAAACCCAAGGGTGCCCTCCACTGGAGGGCATGGCTGCAGTTCAGTTCAGAGAGCAGAGCCTGGGCTGGATGGGGTGCTGCAAGGGGGTGGGGGATGTTGCAAGCTCATCCCCATGGGGCTGAGGTCACGTGACCTCAGTGGGCCAGTGGGGATGGAGCAGATGTGGAAGGTGGAAGGTGGAAGGCAGAGCACGGGAGGCTGGATCTTCGGATTTTCAGGAGAAGCCGGTAATCTGAAGTTCTGTGGGAAATCCTAATGGAAACGCTATCCAGGCCAAGCAGATCATGTCCGCAGCACCAACCCAGATAAAACTTCCCACTTGACAGATGAGGACACTGAGGCCTAGAGAGGCTAACACCTTGCCCAGGCCAAACAGCAAAGGAGAGGAAAAGCCAGGAATGAAAGCCAGTGTTCTTCTGTATCTACCCTCCAGCTTCCCAGCTTGGCCCCGGGAAGGGGGGCAGCCAGGCTGCCCTCGGGCCCCTCTGCAGCCAGGCTCTGTGGCTGCCACATTACATCTCTCCCAACACAGCCACCGTGCCCCAGCCCCGGCCCAGCGGTCTCTGCCTGCTTTCTCCCTAGGGTGGGAAGCCTTCACTCAAGGATTCGGAGCAGGAAGGGTCCTCAGAGGTTGCCAATCCTGCTGCTCACTGTCCTGTCCCATTAAGAGAACTCGGCTGGGGACCCTGGGAAGCACTGTTTGGCTCAGCCAATGGCACAGCCCGCAGGGGAGCGATGGGCCCGAAAGCATGGGGCTGGAGGGCAGGGGCACTTGACCTGACCCAGCCTTCCGGCCTCTCAGCTCCGGAGTGGGCACCGAGTGGGCTGCCTTCCTGACCCGCCTGTCCCAGCCCCCACTGCAAACACTGGCCACAGCCATCGTGATGGAACTGAAATAAACCCTTTTATTTATTTATGCTTCTCCATTTTGTTTAAAACAACAACAACAACAACCTTAATATAACTGACAGCCCTTCCCCCTCACCCCTCCCCGGGCTGGGGGGCGGTTAATGTGGAAATGGCCCCCAGGGGTGGGGCTGACCATAACAGCCCCTCAGGGAGGTAATGGAGCCCAAATCCCCTGCCCAGGGGATGGGGCACCTGTAGTGTATGAACTGGGGAGTTAACAGGGTTCTTGAGCCTCTTCTTGTACCAACATAGATGCCCTTGGCCGTCAAGGGTCAGGAAGCACGTGGGGCGGGGATTCCTACCGCTCCTCTCCGTCCCTGCCCAGCCCCAATCTCACCAACTAAGGGCTGGGGAGCAAGAAGAGTGGAGAAAGCGCGGGGTAGGGTGTCTCACACGAAAGAGTACTGGTTATTAATGGCTCTGGGATGGCCCCCTTCTTCTCCATCGCCCCCTAGTGGTAACTGCTGGAGCTGCACCATCGCGGTGGCCCCCGCAGCCCCACCGGATCCAGCGCCTCCCTGGGCCTCCGCGCCTGGGGCTACCGCCTCTTCCAATTCAACCATGGGGACCAGCTCAACCATGGGGACAAGCTCTTCCTGGACCCCTCCAAAGCCCGCTTTCTCTTTCTCTTGCCTCTCTTTGGCTGCTGTGGCTGCTGCTGCCGCCACTTCTGGCGCCCCCGTCGCCTCTTCTGCCCCAGGATGTGGGGGATCTGTCCATGAAGGGGGCTCAGGGGGCTGGGGTGGGTCATGGGAGGTGTTCGGTTCTGGATAGGAACGGTAAGAAGACAGACTGTGGAGGGAGGCCAGCTCTGGCGGGGCCCTCCCCTGCACTCGCCCCCCAGGAGCCATGTGCTATCTCCCCCACACCCCATCTCCTGAGCAACCCCCCCCCGCCCCGGCCATGGAAGATGGATCATGGGCGGCGGTGAGAGGGGGACCACACTTACACACAGTCACTCGCTCCGAAGGGCATGAGGGTGGAGGAGGCATCGGGGTAGCATCGATCTCCCTCGCACACCCCTGCATGGCTCCCGGCCTGCTCCCGGCCTGGGGGGGGGAGGGGCAACGTGGGGACAGATGGGACGTCGGGGTGGGGAAAAGGAGAGATCAGACAGGGACATCAGACGTCAAGGGAGGAGGGGGGTGGGGGATCAGACCAAGCATCCCCAAGAAGAACAGGCCCAAGGCAAGACCGACAAGGGGCAAAGACAAGGCCGAGGAGGATGGATCCAGGAGACACACAGGTGATGGAACACGGGGGTCTGATGGAATGGGAATGCACCAACCCGACTTCCGCTTCCTCCCGGCTCCGACACGGAGCCCGCTGCCTCCCTACGTCCTCAGTGTCCTGCTCCCCCTTCCAAAGCCCCACACCCAAGGACCTTCGCTACCCTACTCTCCCTCACGAAGCTGCTCCTCCTCACAGCCCCCCCGCCCCGTCTTTCTGGCACACACACCTCCTCACTTCTTGGGTGCACGGGCACCTCCTCCCCTGCAGACCTGCTCTGCTCACCCTGCTGTCGCTGGGAGGACACGACATAGCTGACAAGAACAACGTCACTGGAGCCTCCAGACTCCAGAGGGATGGGGTGCACCCGGAAATGCTCGAGCATATCGAAAATGGACTGGAACCACAAGTGCTGGACCCGGCACTGACCCTCCTCGTTCAGCGACAGGCGCAGGTGCTGAGGGCAGGGCAGGCAAGGTGAGGCAGGAGCCCACGCCCCTGCCCGCTCCAGAAGCCTCCTCCCCGGCTCCCCTGGATGGCCCCGTTCCCCGCCCCCCCCCCGGCCCCAGCAAGCTCCCCGCAGGGAACACAGCCTTTTCCTCCCTCACCTTGGCCTTGCCCTGGAAGTTGAAAGTGAGCACGTATTCACCCCGCCTCGTCTCACTCTGCCGTACCAGGAAAACACCGTGGGAGCCGGTGCCTCCGGCTAGCACTAGCTGCGCAGCCTTGAGTCGAGAGAGCATCCCGTGGAACCAAGGGTACCCTGAGAGGGGCTGGTCCCCTTCACCTCCCTCTGACTCCCCCTGGAACAGGAATGATCCTTCAGGAAGGAGAGAGGGAGGGAAACCGGGGTGTCAGGGAAGCCTCCCCCATCCTGGGAGAAGAGAAGCCTTGCTTTCCCTCCACCTGCCGCTCCCCGCCCCCACCCGCCACCCCCGTCCGATCCCTCAGAATCCCGAGACAAGAGTTTCGGGAAGGTGGGCAACCAGGCCCGGAGGCAGACACACGCTCTCACCTCTGGTACCTGTGGCCGCTTCTGGAGTGTCCAGGGGTGGGTAGGGGGCTGCGAGTGGATGAACTGTGCCCGCTGGGGGCCCCTCTTCGATGGGGATGCGGGGGGGCAACTCTGGGGGAAGCAGTTCCATTGAGTCAAAATGGGAAGCAGCAATGGAGGCGGAACTGGGGGAGATGGACGCCGAGGGGCGGTCTGAAAGGCCCCCATAGGCCCCTGGAAAAAAAGGGAGGAGGGTGGAGTTGAGAACTGGAGAAACTACCCTGTGTGTGCTGGCGGTCATCGGGCTGAGGTGCCCGCCCCTTCCTCGAGCACTGGCCCGTCAGTCTGACCGACTCCTGAGGCTCCAGGCACTGCTAAGGGGCCGCAGCATTACTGCAAGGACGTCCTAGGATCCAAACCTGCCCGTTTTTCCTGAATCAACAGCTGAAATGACAGCGACTGTTACAGGAGAGAATTCCTCAAGTATTCTCGCATTAAAAAGCATCCTTTTTTGGCCTACAGGACGAAGTCCCCAACTCTCAGAGGCATCAAAGATCCTCCTTCTATTAATTGGCCCAACCCAACCACCCTCTCACGTTAGTTTGTATTCCTGGAGCCTCTGCGGGAGCCTGATCATCCTGTCTCATTCTCCCAAAGCTCTAGGGCTCTCCCTACCTCGCGGCTGTGCTCTGGCCATCTGCTTCCTTCCTCCAAGCCCTGTTCTTTACTCTCACCTCCCCTGTGTGGTATGCTGTCTATTCCACCTTCCCCGATTCTCTTCCTCCTCTGAGCTCCCAAGGCGCTTCCCGCTTGTGCTGCTCAGAGGACACTAAGCCCAGGCTCTCCACTTCGGAGTCCTGCTTTCCAGAGGGAGTGATAGCTTGTCAACTCAGCTAGACTGGGAGCCCAAAGAGAGGACAGGAAGCGCGTCTCAGGCATCTCCAGGTTTCCCCATCCTGCCCCAGAGCCTAGCACACGGTCAGGTATGTACTCAGGCCCAAGCCTACGGGAATGCTGTAGCTGTGTGTGGGGTCCGGAGAGCAGGGGGGCAGGGAGCAGACTGGCACAGCCCCAGTCTTTGTCAGGGCCTCTCAGGTGCCCTCCAAAAAGCCATTTCCCCCTCCCTGGTCTTAGCTGCCTGAGGGGAATGGAAATGAGGGGACTTGTGAGGTCCATCCTAGCTCCAAGATTCTTCAGTCCATTTGTTTACTCAGTGAGCACAGCCAGGGTGCCTGGCACCACGAAACCTAAACCAGAACAGAGGAGCAGGACAAAGGGGATAGTGGCATCTGGAAAGGTGAGCTGGGCCAGCTGGACTCACGTCTCTGGGCGTGTATGGCTGGGCCTGTGTATGTCAGGCCAAGAAATAGAATCTAGATCTGATAGCAACGACATACGTACAGAAATGCAGAGTAAAAGCAAAACAAATATGTGAACGAAGTGCTCCAGAAGCTTGGGGAAGAGAGCTGTTGTCTCCAGCCAGCGCGGAGGTCTGCATGAGGCTTATGGAAAAGGAGGAAAGGCCAGGCACAGAAGGCTGGAAGGGAGCTGGCATGGGGCTCATGCAAAGCGGGCATGGGGATGGTTCTGAGTGGCCGTCTGTGGCGTGGCACGTCCTGGGACAAGTGAGACATTCGGTGGGAAGGGGTGGGCAGCTGAGGGGCAGGAATGGGGTGCACGGTCGAGTTGGGAGAGAGGGGCCCAGGCCTGGTCCGCAGCCCTCTGAAGTTCCGCCCTTACCCTGTGACAGGCGGTCGTTGCTCTCGCTGGCTCCCAGCAGCAGATCCTGGCTGGGCAGACTCTCTGAATGATTGAGGCAGGGCAGCTCCAGACTGTCTGTGTTCTCCCTTGTAAGGAATGAGGTCCCAGGGGCCAGGGGGAGGGTCATGGGGCGGGGACTGGTGGCAGGGCAGGGTCTGCGGAGACAGAGACAGGGGACACGGTGCTGTGAGGAAACCCAGCGGGTGAAAGGCCCCAGGCTGCTCCCCCGCCCCACCTGGGTCCCTCAGTGACAGCAGACAGGCTCCTCACCCCGGGCTCAGGCACTCTTGGATGTCAGACACCCAGGCCTTCACATGCAGAGCATCGGCTGTCTCCAGGATGTACTCCGAGGGGCCTTCCACCTACGGGGACAAGAGGAGGCCCACAGGCCACTTCCAGGTCCGGGGGCCATAAGCCAACCCTAAGGAGAATGAGAACATCCTCCCTCTCTTCCCTCCTCCCAGGGAAGCTACAGCCCCAGGGACACGCTCTCCAGGCCCTGGACACACAGGCACCTCTTTCCACGAAGGCCCTGGCTTCAACCTGCTCCGCGAGCTTGCTCCCCAGCACAAGCGCTCCACGAGGGCGGGAGCCCAGAGCTCCTACCTTAACCACAAACGTGTTCTCCCGGTCAGGCATCTCCAGGGCTGTGGTTGTCCGCACGTCCGTGATGGTAGAGCAGGGAATGCTGAGGCGAGGCCGAGACGCCTGGGCAGGGAAAGAGAACAAGTTCCAAACTGTTGGTGTGCGGGGACCACCTCTCACTTCCCTCCAGAGATCTGTCATCTTTCCTTCTCTGTTCTAAGGGAGTTAGACAAAGGGTCCTAGCACTACTTTTCCAGTCCTGCCCATAGTCACTACCCCAGCGTCAAGAGCTAGCTTTAAAAACCAAAGTGAGCAGTAAAACAAAACTAAACCGAACCAAACCCAAGCGAGCAAAGCTAAGCACGTGGGCTGTTCCACTCTGGTGGCTCAATGGTCTGCTCCCAGTCACCCGCCCTCCTCGGGGCCTCACCTTGGGCGGTACAAAGAACTCCAGACGACTTCCTCCTCCGCCTTCTCCTTCGCTTCGGAGCAGCAAGCGACACTTCTGCCACTGAGGCTGCCCTCCTCCCCCTGAGGTAGGCCCAGCTGCCCCTCCTCCTCCCCGGCCCACTCCAGCTGGGTCAGGGGCTGCCTCTTCAGCCCCCATGAAACTCAGCAGCTCTTCCCTCTGCACCATCCCTGCTCCATCCTTCAAGGCCCCCCCTCCCCGACTGAGTCTCAGCCTCTCAAATCGGTGAGTCCATCGGTCCCCAGGGGATGTTCCATCACTAACTGGTCCCCTGCCAATGGTCCCGGCCCCACCAGAGGAGTTGGAGTTGCTGTTTCCACCCAGGACTGGGGGGCCTGATGAGGTCTCGAGGGGCCCGGCCGGGGAGGGAGGGTCAACCGTCCCCCGCCACTGCAAGATGCCACGGACTGAACCGCGGACGGAGCGACCCACTGAGCGGAGGGAGAAGCGTTTCTTTAGCTTCGGCTTCGAGGAGGTCGTAGAAGAGGAAGAGACTGAGGAAGGGAGGGGGCCGGCCAGGTCCTCAGATGATCGAGAAGGGCCCAGCACAGCCAGGGGCCCGCCCACCCTGCAGCTCTCAAGGGACAGGTCATGTGGCTGGATCTCCGCAGCAGGACTCAGGGGAGCCAGGATGGGTGGCGAGAGGGAGCCGGAGGCCCGGGCCACCTCAGCTTCAAAGTGCTGCAGGAAGAGTTCAGCAAAACGGCGGGAGAAGGCAGCCTCAGCCCCGGGCCCTGCGTACTGGGGGTGGGAGGCCAGGTAGAGGCGAAAACGGCGGGCAAAATCCAGGGCAGCAGCCCGGGCATGGGACTCGCAGAACTCCCGCCAACTAGGAGGAGGGGGTGGTGGCAAAGGCGGAGGAGAGGGGGAGGCCCCATCCTCCGGGGAAGGGGCACCATTCATGACGGTCCCCAGGAGGCGGAGAGGGGGAGCCTGTGGGGAGGGGCAGCAAAGAGGGAAGCGGCCAGAAGACACGGGGTGAGCGGCAGCAGCTGCAGAAGGAAGAGAGGCACATACACCGAGTCACTGCTGAGGGGGGACTGGGGGCCGAGCCCCGCCCCCAGCCGGACTCCCCACTCTGGTCAGGACTCCTTGGAGAGCCATGGGGAACACCACACCGACCCCCCCCTTTCCCAGATCCTCACACCGCACACGCACACGCCGCAGTCAGCTGGCTCCCCGGGGTCCAGCCCCGCACCTTCCCTGCTGTCTTCCCAACCCCACTCCCCCTGGCTCGGGTTCCAGGAGTGACAGACGGCCGTGGAGCACCTTCCTCTAAAAAGGAATCTTTATCACTCACGCCACCTCCCTTCTCTAAAACAGGTCCTTCAAGATTTATCACATGCTTCCCATGTGCTGTTCTTACCTTTCCCTGCAACAGGCTTTAATAACCTTGACAACAGATGAGGAACCCGAAGTTCACAAAAGTTTCAGAACTCCAAGCCTACGGTTTTGCCCACTGCATAGTGCTCGTCCCCAGGGACTGGCTGCCCCGGCCTCAGGCACGGCCCCTCACGGCCCCTCACTGCCCCAGCTCTCAGGGGAGCTAGGTCTGTAGCACTTACAGACCCTGTCTCAGGGGATCCTGAGGTCCAGCTCTGAGGAGGGAGGCTGCTCAGGAAGGAGGATGGATGGATGATGGATTGAAACCGCACTTGTCCTGAAGGCGGACCCCAGGGCCCAGCACCCCGGCACGGTGTGACCGAGGCTCAGAATGGTCACAGCCCGCTTCTTTGGTGCCTTCAGCCTGGGGCCCAGAGGCAGCAGCACCAGGCGGGGAAAGACTGTGGGTTGGGTCAGAGCAAGTCTCTGTTGGCCACAAAGTAAATAAAACATAACAGGGAGCTGGGGCCCTAGGCTTTTTCACTTCCTCTTCTTTCACTGGGGAGTGTGCCCTAAAGGCTGGTTAGCCTGGTGGTTAAGGCTATGGGATCTGGAGTCGGACTCGGGATGAAATCCCAGCTCTGCCACCTACTAGCTGGGTGATCTGGAACAAATTATATGTCCTCTCTGAAATGCAGATTTATAGCTATAAGGCAGAGCTAATGATCCCTAACCCATAGAATCGTTGGGAGAATTAAATGGAACATGTCAGGGCTCGACACAAAGTAAGCACACAATAAACCGCCGCCATGACTACTATCTTTATGGGTTCCAATTCTTCTAAAAGAGAAATGAAAAAACAAGAGGGCTCCCAAGATCTTACAACTAGCAAGTGGCAGGGCTGGGCATGGCATTTATAACCCATGGCTCTTTGTTAGTGTTCCTCCCCCATATTATACTGGAAGATGACTGGCACCAGGACTGGGGGGGGGGGTGTGTGTGTGTGTGGGAAGCTCAAGAAAGTCTCCCCAAACCTCAGACTCCTGCTCAGACCGACAATCAGCGACCCCTCCCCTTCCTCCTTGGCCTAGACCCTACACATTCAGATGACTCCAACCGCGGGGACAATTCCAAACCAATGAGAAGAAGCCAAGAGATGCAAGAGTCATGGAGCACAGGGGAACCGAGCCAAGAAGTGCAGACACAGCAGGGAGACCAATCTCCAGGCAGAGGCCACCTCAGCTCACACAGGCCCACCCAACCCTCTGCACCACAGGCAGACCCAGCCCCCTTCAGGCCCGCTGACCCTGCGGCTCCTGAGCTGGTGACTCAGTTTCTCTTCTGCCAGGCAGGACTCAGACACATTTTCCCGGTGCACCTGCCTCTTGGCTCAGTTCTGAAATTTCCCGAAGGGCGGGTGGTGGAGGGTGCAGGCTCCGCTCCCGGCTCGGACCCTCTGGGCCCGGTGGTCAGTGCACTCCGACCCGCTCCTACTCCCTGGACACCCTCGACCCACCCATTCCCCGGGGCCGCAGCCGCCTCGGGACCAGCCCGGTCCGCAGCACTCTGCGGAGCCGAGCACCGCCCCCGCCTCTGGCCCCCCTACGCCCGCCCCCACCCAGGGCTCCTCTCAGGCGCCGGGGCCGGGTCGCGGAGAGGGAAGAGGTACTTGAAGAGGGGGGTTCCGGTTCCGGTCCCACCTGCATCTCGGTCCCCGCGGTTTGCTCCGGCGGCGGCGGCAGCTCCCGCTCCCTGCCCCTCCCCCCGCACTCCGCGACTAGCTCCCCGGCCGCCTCTGCGCAGGCGCCGGGACCCCTTTTCCCGTCACCGAAGGAAGCGACCATAGAGAAGAGCGGCGAGAGGGAAGGGCACCTAAACACTTACTTCCGCCATCCTCCTATTCCGCGCAAACCCTTCGAGGCCTGAGAGGTGGGGATTCTCTGGAGGCTCAGGGGCTTCTCCGGTTGCACCTAGAAGGGACCACAAAAGCCACTGTGGGAAGGGGTTCCCACCAGGTGCCCTCCCGGAGGAAACTCGGCACAAAGGAGAGGTGTCAGCCGTAGAGAAGCCAGCTTAGGGCATAGAGTTCCGAGGCCCTGCTGTAGGCTAGAGTAGCCGCCGGGTACCGGAAGCCAGCGAGATGAGGTGGCTCTTTGCAGGGCACGCCGCTGCCTAGAGCGCCTGGCCCTGCGGCTGAGGGGTTCGCGGACACCGCCCCCAACGAGCCCAGCGAGGGAAGACGCGGGTGACCTTGGTTGAGGCCCCGCGAAGAGGCGGAGCCTGAACTTACGACCTTGGCTTCGCTGAGCAAAGGGACTGGAGGTCTAGTAGGTTCCATCTGAGACGGGAAATAAAGATAGAGGGCAGAAATAAGGAGATCACTTTGGGCGTGCCTGTGGGACGTCAGGGGGCAGGTGGACATACGGTCTGGAGCTCAGTAAACACATCAAGGCCAGATACAGACATTGGGAATCGTTAAGGTATAGAGAGTCGTTGAAATCATAAGCGGGGACAATTCCAAACCAACGAGAAGAAGCCAAGGGATGCAAGAGTAAGGTCTGTCACTAATCCAGCTCCAACTGGCCTAAGGAATAGGGGAATCTTGGCTGAAGCAATTGAAAAAAACGGATTGAGCTTCTTCAGAAACAGCTGAAAAAAAAAAAAAAAAAAAGCCAAAAGCTGTGAGGAACCTGTGGTTCACCTTCTCTAGCCTCTGCTTTCCCCATGCCTTTGGCTTCACTCGCAGGTAGGCCTATCTCAGTGGCAAAATGGCTTTACATGGCTCCAAACTGAAGTCCTAATAGCTTAACAACTCAAGTAGAAGGAACCTGCTTCTTTTCTGAGATTTGCCATAAAATTTCCAGAACTGGACCCCCCCTCCCCCCCCAGCTGATTGGCTTCGATCAGATACTCATCCTGGAACACAAGAGACTGGAGATGGATAAAGGCCCTAATTCACACAAGAACGTTTATTCAAGGCTGAGGCTGGGTGGAGTTGGAAAACTTCATTGTGGAGGGCAAGTTCTGGCCTAGCCAGGCCTCGTCCCCCAGCTCTCCTCCTGTTCTAACCAATCTAAGATCAGCTCACAGATGGCCTTTGTCAAGGTCTTCATCACCATCTTTGCCCATCCATCTTCCCAGTTCAGAGGAAGATATCAATGGAAAAGACTCTCGTTCTGTGGTCCCCTCCCTCTCCCCTGAAGCCCTTATGCACCCTTTCTCTGTAGTTTCTAGTTTCTGTAGTTTCTGCCCACTGTTTCTAGGAGAGAGACACAGTTGAGGAATATAGAAAGGCAAGGGTCTGGTGATGGTGAGTTAGGTTTGGAAATGTGTCTAAGCTGTCCAATAAAACTTTCTGCCATGACATATGTCCTATATCAACACTATCCAGTGTGGTAGCCACTAGCCATAGGTAGCTCTTGAGCACTTGAAATGTGGCTGGTGGGACTAGGGAACGGAATTTAATTAATTAAAATAGCCACGTGGCTAGTGACTAGGGCATTAGCACAGGGGGTGCCTGTGGACAGCTAGGTGGAGCTGTCCAGCAGAGAGGGAGCTACAGTCTAGCTGCATAAAGGAGTTTGGGGATGATCAGAAGTGAGTAGTGGTTGAAGCCATGGACATGAGTGAAATTGTCCAAACAATATCTGTAGAGAGAATAGGGCCCAGGACCTAATTCTGGAAAACAAGCCACATTTATCAGGTAGGCAGCAAAAGCGGAGCAGAAAGTGCTGAGATGGTGTCTTGGGTCAGGTTTCTCAGAAGCAGACCTTGAGCTGAGGATTTGTGTGCAAGTGATTTCGTCAAACAGTGCTACCAGAAGAAACCAGTAAGAGTGAGAGAAGCAGGAGAGGGAAGGAGAGGAAACCAAACAAACGTGTGATCTCAGGCAAAGAGTAGTTCAACTTGATCTTGCAGGGGAGCTCTGGATGAAAGTTACGTGTCAGATTTGTCCAGAAACAAGGGGATGGGGCCTTTCATATACCGACATGCCTCAGCTGTTGACCAAGCGACACTCTCAGAGGCGTCGATTCATCATCAAGGCAAAGCCTCCAGTAGCCTGGGGGCATTCCTCCAAAACAGAAAAAAAATCTGGACGTTCTAACTGTTGGAACCATACAACAAAGACCGGGGGTGGGGGTAGGAGCATAGAATGTGTGCATGTGTAGGGGCACTTGGTCAGACACATCACAGGCAAATGATTAAAAAAGGATCCAGGGCACTGCCATTGTCTCCTGCAGAAAACATCCATGACTAAATGATACGGGGCTGTGAGTGGACATTCAAAAAAGAATTCTTGAGATGTTTTTGGTGCAAAAAGGTGTTTTTATTGTAGCATGGGGACAAGACATGTGGGCAGAAAGAGTGGCACCTTTGCTGTATGAAGCGGGTGGTTATATGCTTAGTGTTCAAAGGGGGAGGGGATGTGCAGGGAGTATTATATCGTAAATGTTTTCTTCGAATTTCTACTCGTAAAACTACTTTCGCAAGATTTCTCTGGTGCTTATCGTTCAGTTGGATATTAACTATCGGTGACACGTACAGACAGTCATGAGACTCTTTAGAATGTAGCAGCCAGCACGTATTTGATCCTTATCGGAGCTATTCAGGCTTTAGGTCAGCTTTCCGGGCTAAAGGTGAATATTTTTCTGCTTCTATCTCTCATCAGCTAACACTGTTTCGGGACTTTGGTGATTTTAAGGAAGTGGTAGAAGCAGAAGCCAAATGGTAGTGGACTGAGGAATGAATGGAAGATGAAGAAACGGGAGGAGGAGTATGGAGAGCTGTCCTGAGGGAGACCTGATCATGTGGAAAGTCTAAAGGGAAAGGAGCCAGTAGAGAGGATAGTCATTGGAGGAGAGAGGTTTGGGGAAGGTGGGAATGGTAGGACCCAGGGCCCACATTAAGCCAATAAGACTTTTTATTTATTAATGTAAAAGGGAGAACCACGTGTTCCTCAGGAACAGGGTATGTGATAGGATGCTTTTAGCTACCAGTAATGGAACCCCCCATCCACTCCCACTTTAAGGTAGCTTAAACATGAAAAGAGGCTCACAGAATTGAAAAATCCGAGGTAGAATGACTTCAGGTGTGGCTGAAGCCAGAGGCTCAAATAATGTCCATTTGAACTTGGTCTCAGTCTCTTAGCTCTGCTTTCCTGTGGACTGTCTTAATTCTTAGGCAGATTGTCCCCTCGTAGGTAGCAAAATGGCAACCAGCAGCTCCAAGCATACATCCTACTAGCTTAACATTCATAGTGGAAAAAGATCATAGCTTTCTCAATGGCTCCAGCAAATGCAACAGGATTGAGTCTCATCAGCTCCGCCTGGGTCACCAGGTATAATGAAGAATTTGGTTTTTGTCCCAGCTTCCTGGCACATAACTTTACAAGTACCTGGAATTTACCAAGTAACAGAAGTGCACCTTAGATCACACCCAAGTTTTAGCTAATGAGGTAACTAATGGTAAGCTCCTAGATTAGCTTCAGGATAAGGGTTGGTTACCAGAAAGACTATCCTGGTGATTAGAGGGTTGGGATTTTTTAAGATAGATTTATGTACGTATGTACGTATGTATGTATATAAGTAATCTCTACACCTATTGTGGGGCTTGAACTCACAACCCCTGAGATCAAAAGTCACCTGTTCACCTGTTCTTCTGACTGAGCCAGTCAGGTGTCCCACAGGGTTGGGGTTTTGAGGCAGCTGGATCTCCAGGGAGGGGAAGGGGACCTAGAGACTTGAGTTCAGTCACGTGGCAATGATTTAATCAATTGTGCCTAAGAAATGAAACCAGGTCTCTCAGACCCCACTCTATGTCTTTCTTCATTTGGCTGTTCCTGACTTGTATTCTCTACTCTAAAACTGTGATCTTAAGTATAGTGTTTTCCTGCATTCTGTGAGTTGTTCTAGCAAATTATCATACCTGAGGGGGAGGGGGTCATGGGAAACTCCAGATCTGTAGCAAGTTGGTCAGAAGTGAAGATGACTGGGGGACTCCACTTGCAGCTCACATCTGAAATGGGGGCAGTCTGGGGAGGACCGAGCCCTTAATTTGTGGAGTCTGAATTAACTCTGGGCACTTAGTGCCAGAACTGAACCTCAGTACATTAGTTGGGGTTGAAACAGAACACTAACCCTGAACCAACATTTGTGATCACAAGGGATAGATTATGCTGACTGGTAAACACTGGCTCAGACACCCATCATCTGAGATTGGGATGGGCTGAGCACAGCAGAGGTGGCTCTTCAGATAACCAGGGTCTCTGACAGAAGGGGAAGTGGTTGCTTGTGGTATTCTTCTGGAGGTTGACCCTCACCCCAAGAGATGGGGATTTCTCCTATTTTGTCTTCTATTCTGGGATGTCAGAATAGTGCTTTGGTCAGGACCTCCTGCCCCCTCCAAATCATACTCTGCTCACCCAGGACATTTTGACAGCCTAAAATACTCCAGCTTCACTTAGCCTCTGCCTCTGAACCTCCATACACCCGTTTCCCCCACTTCTGCCAATCTTCCTCCCTCTGGTTTCAGGCTTCAAAGTGTGGCCTCCTCTAGGAAGCCATGGACAGCCAACCCACCTAGGCCACCTCTAAATTGCCTTCTACTCAGTAGCTTTTGTGTGACATTCACGAAGTGTTTCCAATGGGAATGTCTTCAGTCACATCTGAGTGACGGGGGTAATCAGATTTCTGTTTGGAAGGAAATCCAGAGCCAGTATGGGGGCGGGTGGGAACCAGAAGCAGAGAGGAGACGGGTGCTGTGGTCCAGGAGGGGCTGATGCTGACCTGGCCAGGGCAGTGCAATGGGGTTAGTACCAAGGACAATAGCCAGTGAGATTTCTAAGGAGGCACTGCCAAGGCTGGCTGGTGGGAAAGAGTGAAGAATGCCCTTGAACTTCCAATAAGTCTGTTGAGGGGCACTGAGGACAAAGCTCTGGGCCCTAGTGCCCCATTTGCCACTAAGTTGCTGACCAGCCTAGTACTCATTTCAATGACACCAGACCCCACCCTCCCTTTAGAGGTTAGAGCTGCAAGAAATCTTAGAGATCATAAAGTTTAACTTCCTCACTCCATCCCCACTTTATGGATAATAAAGCAGAGACTTCAAAAGTTAACAATGGTTCACCTTTATTTTTAACATGAATGTGAATACAAAATTTGCTTTCCATCGAAAACATCAGGACACTTAATAAGCCCAACACACATACTCAACTGAAATAATTCAACACATAATTCCTTTAACGAATACTTCTTCACCTGAGTGTTAGTTGGGCACTGTTCATAGAGTTGAAAAGAAAAAAAAAGCTCTTACTGTCATGACCTGGTAAGACAGGAAACAGCAACAATCCCACAAACCAACCAACAAGTGAACTAATAAGATAATTTTAGACATTTAGGTGCTATGAAGAAAACCAAAAAGGACCATTGAGAAGAGGGTGGCTGGGGGGGGGGGGCGCTACTTTAGATAGGTGACATCTGAGGTGAAGCTGAAGGCTGGAAGAAACAGCCCTGGGAAAGGTACCAGGAAGGACACTCCAGGGAGAAGGAAGAACATCTGCAAAGAGCCCGAGGTAGAAACAATTGTGGGATATTCGCAGAACAGAATGGCCAGTGTGGTTGGGGGCGAGTGAGAGGAAATCATCCGAGATTGGGTCAAAGAGGTGGGCCACAGGGAGGCGTCTGGATTTTTATATAACAGTTTTATTGAGATATAATTCACCTGCCATACAGTTTGCCCACTTAAAGGAGTTGGGATTTTATTCTAAGTGTAGTAAGGAGTCACGGGGCGGGGGGGCGGGGAGTGTAATTTCTGATCCACGCTTAATTAATTAAAATTTGAAAGGAAATCTTTAATTTATTTATTTAATTAATCTCTACACCCAACGTGGGCCTCGATTTCACAACCCGAAGATCAAGAGTCGCATGCTCGGGGCGCCTGGGTGGCTCAGTTGATTAAGCATTTGCCTTTGGCTCAGGTCATGATCCCAGAGTCCTGGGATCAAGCAAGGAGCCTGCTTCTCCCTCTCCTTCTGCCCCTTCCTCCCCCCAATCCCCTGGCTCATGCTCTGTTTCTCAAATAAAATTAAAAATCTTAAAAAAAAAAGAGTCGCATGCTATACTGACTGAGCCAGCCAAGTGCCCCTTCTGATCCACATTTTAAAGGCTGATGTAACTACTGTGTGGGGATGGATTTGCCAGGTATCGAGAAGAACAGGAGCTTGGAGATCCACTGTAGAGGCTGTGAGCTAACCTAGGTGACAGATGATCCCAGACTGAGCCACAGGGTCAGCAGTGGAGACAGACAAATGGTCACATCTGAGATATATTTCAGAGAGAGAACCAGCAGGACTGGGTAATCGGGGTTGAGGGGAAGGGAAAAAAGTGGCATTGTTTGTTCAGAGGTGGAAGCAGAGCCTGGGAGAGAATGAAGGGTCCTGTTTTGGACATGTTAGGTCTGTAGCACCACTTGATGGCACCCTTCAGTTTGGAAAGCTCATTAATAGGTCAGGGGCAATCATGCAGAGCCCTACGGTGGCCAGGCAGAGGATACAGACATAAAGGAAGTCCAGTCCTGGCCCTACTCAGGCCACTTGGTCTCAGACAAATGAAACCAAGAAATATGTCTCAGGGTATCAAGTGGTGTAAGACAGGTTATCTGTTAGGAGGTATCTGAATGCAAACAGACAATTGTGACATAGTCTGGCTTAAATAATAAGGACATTTGTCATCACACCACAAGGAGTCCAGTCTTCTAAAATCCTCTGTTTTGCCCTCTTCTGGATTTTGGCTTCATCACTGACCGGAAATAAGTTGGGCAGAGTAGTTCCAGGCTTTGCATCCAGACCCAAGAACACCCAGAGTCAGAAGGCAGTTCATCTCTTTCTTGTCTCCTTGAGGGTGAGGGACCCTTTCCTGGAAGCCCCCCAAAGGAGATCTCCTCTTACCAATCACGGGCCCCAAAGAAGTCACACACCCAACCCTAAACAAAGCCCCTGGCAAGGAGAATAGGACCACCAGAAGTAGACGCGGCCTGTCAGGATTTATTCCTGGAACCGGGGAAAGGACCACTGTGAACAAAATCAGGGCCCCGTCCGTAGGAAGATGGAAAAATGGCTGTTAAGCAGGAGCTCAAAGGCACAGACTGCTAGGGGGGACCCAAACGACCATTTGATTTCAAGAGCGTCTTTTTTAAAGAGTTCAAGATTCTGCACAAAGAACGTGTCTTTAACTATAATCACCCAAAATACATGTCTGAAAGAGAAAAATCTTTCTGCAAGCAAATTCACAGCCTCCTAAAGCCCTGATTGTTCTCCACTTCTTTCATCGTCCGCCCGCCCGCCCGCCCGTCCCACCAACCCCCACCTGCTATGTTTCTACAGCAGCCAGCCTTCCTTCTTCATCTGGCACTGCTCACAAGGCATTTTCCCACGTGGTTGGCTCCCCTGGTCTCTGCAACTCTGAGCCCACTCTATTACTACCTCATCCAGTGGCTATGCCAAATTGACACTCCCACAGCCACATGCTGGACGTGTGTTCCCTGTGCTAGGGTCCCAGGCATGGCTGGGCATCTGGGGAGATTCCCGCTAGCATTCCTGCTCTCCAACATCAAAGTTAGGCGGCTTGTCTCAGGCTCCTCTGTACAAGACACGGACACAGGACGATCCAGGCTTCTCCAATCAGACGCATTCAAGGGAGGCTTTGGATTTGGCTGACTTTGGGGGCAGGAAGGTCGGGAGGGAGGGAAGGCCACTTTCTTGAGGCAGAAGTGGCTTTGGTGCCATGAACAGGAGGTATCGTGGACGAATCTAAGTCCTGGCCATTAGTGTTTGGTGGCGGTGGCTGGAGCAGCGCTCTTCTTCCCACGTCAGATCAGTTCTAAGGCTTGGGAGCTGTTTCTCCAGCCCGTTCCACAATTCTGTAAGCTGACTCAAACCCTTAAACAAATCCTTCTTCTGCGTAAGCCAGCCAACGTAAATTCTGTTGTCTGTAAATCAAGACTTCCAGCTATTACACAGGATGCTAGTCAACAGCTCTACAAAAAAATCCTCTCCCTCTGGACTCTTTTCTGACTGCTGTGTTTCTCAAATTTCAGTCATTCATGTACCACCTGCCCCCAAATCTGCCATATGTTTATACTACCCATAACATCACCTACCACATGCTGTTTTTTAAATTGACTCATTTTTTAATCTCAGTATTTGCCGCCCGTTTTTTTTTTCAAACTAATACACATCCAAATAAATATAGCACCACTAAAATAGAAAGCATTCATTCAAGTACCACATCCCAAAAATCTTACATTTTGATAATGGCCAATAGTGTCTTAGAAGAAATTCCCAGGAATGGAGTGACTGAGGTACAGGATAAAGACAAAGAAAACTTTAGTTATGGCACCAGCCCTTCCTAAGCAGAGCTGATGGGCTGGAAGGCCAGGAGGACAGAAGTCTTAGCAGGTTCTTCATTTTATCTGAGCAGTAAATTGAAGCTGAATGACAGTACCAGGTGCACTTTTTTGGAGTTCACTTGTATTGGGTTCCTAAATCACCCCGATGCTCCGTTTTCTCACCTGTAAAATGGGGGAAATAATGGCTCCAACCACACAGGGTAACACAGGGTGCGCTGAATGTGAACCAATACAAAGCATTTGCACAACGCCTGATCCATGCAGAGCTCTGACTCTGAGTTTCCCAAACTCCTTCGAGCTTGGGAAACCGTGTGTGTTATAAATAAATACAGTTTCCCTGTCTGTACTCAGACCCTCCTGAATCATAATCTTCAAGGGAGGAATCGGGGCATCTATTTGAAACCAAAAACCGTCCATGGAGTCTTAGGATCTGATGAGTTCGGGAAACATCAATCAGGGTTAAGCAGCTGCTGTTCTCATCCCAGGGTGATGAGATGACGGATGTAAAAGTTAAAGGTCATATGCTAGCCTTGCACTCACTCATTCAGTCAACACAAATTCCCTGAGCGCTCGCTGGGTGCCCCGCCCTGTGTTCGGTGCTGGGGCCACCGCGGGAACAAGACTCAGGCTGCCTACACAGGCACCTGAGGCCGGTCCCTCACCCTGGGTATCATCTGTATAACCAGGTGGGCGGGTGGGGCGACGATCAAGGGAATTAGTCCCTGGCCTGCTGAGGGGACCCAGGGGTGGACGGCAAAGTTGTCTGTCCCCGCAGGCTGTGAGCCAGGAGGGCGGTATTTGAGGGTCAGGGGCTGTGGGACCTGGAGGCCCCTGGCCTCCATTCCCGCCTCTTGTCCAGCTCATTTCCTCTCAGAGCCAGACGTCAGAATCTCCCCATGAGGTAGATACTACTGTTTCCATTTTACATATAAGGAAACAAAGGCTCTGCGGAGAGATGGGTCACACTTGTGCCCCACCCGCGAATGGCTCCCAGGCCCGTCTCCTCCTCCGTCTGGCCGTAGGGCCTGGTCCTACCTCCAGCGGCAGCTCAACGGCCACCAGATCTCTCGCCAGACCCGCGCAGTGGGTCGGACTCCAGGAGGGTCTGGGCCAGGACGCTCCCGAGCAGGCCGCGCCGGAGCCGCCGCCTCGGCCTCCGGGAGACCGGCACCCTCACTCCGGGCCCGGCCTAGCCCCTACCTGACTCCCACGCCCAGCGCAAACACAGCGCGCCGCCCTGGGAACTACAACGCCCACGAGCCTCCGGGGCGCTGGTACGCGACGGGATGCTTCACGTCGCTTCCCCGCGCCGCCAGAGAGAACTGCTTCGCTCGCGTCAGTCCGCGAGGCCCGAGAGCGCCTTGGAAACCGTCTCCCTCCTTCCCCGCCCCGGGGACACCAGCCCCTTCCTGGTGTCGTCTTTGGTCCCACGCCCGGAAGTCGTAAGATGGCTATAAAAACTGGAGGCTAGAGGGACCCAGACTTGACCTCCGGGCCTTCACTTCCGCCGGAAGTGGCCTCCAGTCGCCCGTACCCTTTCCTTTTTGCACGCGCGGGCGCCCGGGGCCCGATACTCGGGGCGCGAGTACGACCACGATGGCGGCCACCACCCTGCTGCGCGCGACGCCCCTCTTGAGTGGTGAGGGGGTGGGGGAGGCAATGGCGGCGCGGGGCCACGTGGGGGTCGTCGGGAGCGGCCAGGCTCGGACCGGCGCCCTGACTCCAAGCCTATGCCCCGGCAGGCCTCGGCGCCGGCCCGAGCCCACTGCTGCAGTGTGTGTTGCGGCCGCTGAAGGTGCCGGCACTGCCTCGCTTGTGCCGTGGCCTGGCCGTGGAGGCCAAGAAGACCTATGTGCGCGACAAGCCCCATGTGAACGTGGGCACCATCGGCCATGTGGACCACGGCAAGACTACACTGACCGCGGCCATCACGAAGAGTAAGCGGGGATGGGTCGGTGGCGTCCGGAAGCGCCCGCTCTGCCGGCGGGACCTGAGCCCGGGAGGTGCTGCTGGAGGTGTTGTGGCCCCGGGCGCTGGATTGGATGATGCATTTGCCCTGGGCGTGAAAGATTTTGTGTCGCATAAGCTGGGGAGCCCGAATGGCTTCTCTTTAGCCGTGGCCAGTGTCCTGTAAGCAGAGGCCTTATCCTAGAGAAGTCGCAGGGCTGGACCTAGAAGCCCTTTAACATTTCCTTCTGACCCGGTCACACCCGCTGCAGGAACTGAGGGAGGGGGTCACGGACGCATTATTCTCCCAGACTGTCCTTTGCATAGTAGGTGGGAGGGACTCGGGTGTGGCTTGAGCCCTGCCTCTGCCTTTGGAACTTTATCTGATTTATTCTCCTCCTTCCCCTTAGTTTTAGCGGAGGGAGGCGGAGCGAAATTTAAGAAATACGAAGAGATTGACAATGCTCC
The DNA here is from genome assembly GCF_037043125.1 of Eumetopias jubatus. Classification (NCBI taxonomy): domain Eukaryota; kingdom Metazoa; phylum Chordata; class Mammalia; order Carnivora; family Otariidae; genus Eumetopias; species Eumetopias jubatus. The sequence continues at coordinate 93,406,871 of NW_028274818.1, forward strand.
TGAAGAGCGAGCCCGTGGAATCACAATTAATGCGGCTCATGTGGAGTATAGCACTGCAGCCCGCCACTATGCCCACACCGACTGCCCAGGTCACGCAGATTACGTTAAGGTGAGAGAATTGCTGGGTACAGGGCCATGGGCTGTCTCCTGCCAGAAAAAATGTTGGGACTTGTGGGGAAGTTAGGATACGCAAGATGCATGGGTTGAGGTCATGGATTTCTGGGCATGACCACTTAAAGTGGGTGGTAAGGAGATGACAGAGAAAGGTGGGCCTCAGCTGCTGTGCTTGCCTAGATGGAGCTGAGGAGGTCCTTGAACTAGGCTGTTTCCTATCCTTCTACCCAGAATATGATCACAGGCACCGCCCCCCTCGACGGCTGCATCCTGGTGGTGGCGGCCAATGACGGCCCTATGCCCCAAACCCGAGAGCATCTATTACTGGCCAAACAGGTACTCGGAGCCTGGGGAAGGGTGGAAAGAGGAAGAGTGGGGAGTTGGTCCATTCAGGACACCACTTCTGCCTCTTTGCCATCCACAGATTGGAGTAGAGCATGTCGTGGTGTACGTGAACAAAGCAGATGCTGTCCAGGACTCTGAGATGGTGGAGCTGGTTGAGCTGGAGATCCGGGAACTGCTCACTGAGTTTGGCTACAAAGGGGAGGAGACCCCAGTCATCATAGGCTCTGCCCTCTGTGCCCTTGAGGTGAAGGCGGGGTCAGGCAGGGGCTGTTAACTGGCAGAGGATGGGGCTGGATGGGCGTCCAGAGTTCTGCTCTGAGCCTGGGGAGTGTCTCTCAGTAAGAGGAGAATGAAAATTTCAGAGTCCTGTCACCTCCCCCATAGCAACGTGACCCTGAGCTAGGCGTGAAGTCTGTGCAGAAGCTGCTGGATGCCGTGGACACTTATATCCCGGTACCCACCCGAGACCTGGAGAAACCTTTCCTGCTGCCTGTAGAGTCCATTTACTCTATTCCTGGTGAGGACCGTGTTCACTTGCACTCCTCTCTAGCTATATAGCCTGGTCCAGGGTCCCTGATGTCCTTCCTGTCCTATTGCTTTCCAGGCCGGGGCACAGTGGTGACAGGTACACTAGAGCGTGGCATTTTGAAGAAAGGGGATGAGTGTGAGTTCCTGGGACACAGCAAGAACATTCGCACTGTGGTGACAGGTATAGGAAGACGCCTTGGGACCCAGGGGCTGGGTCCAGGATTTCCCTTGCAGATCCTTCATGCCTTCCTCTCTGCTCTAGATCCTTCTCCCTTGTCTCTGCTCTTCCCTCCTAGGCATTGAGATGTTCCACAAGAGTCTGGAGAGGGCAGAGGCAGGCGACAACCTTGGAGCCCTGGTCCGAGGCTTGAAGCGAGAGGACCTGAGGCGTGGCCTGGTCATGGCCAAGCCAGGGTCCATCCAGCCCCACCAGAAGGTGGAGGCCCAGGTGAGGGCTCCAGGCGATGGGCAGCGCTGAGCCAGACCATCCCATGCATAGGCAGCCTTTCCGGCCAGCATAGCTTCACACTTGTTGCTCTCTTTTTTCCAGGTTTATATCCTCAGCAAAGAGGAAGGTGGCCGCCACAAGCCTTTTGTGTCCCACTTCATGCCTGTCATGTTCTCCCTGACTTGGGACATGGCCTGTCGTGTCATCTTACCGCCAGGGAAGGTATGGATATAGGGAACGTGAAGGAGTGGAAGCGACACTCTCACATCAGCTCCCTCACTCTCAGTTCCAGAGCTGTGCCAACATGGGTGACTTTGCATTGACTGCTGTAGACAAAGCTAGTGATGGAAGGGTCTGGCTGGGTGGGTTTGGGGGGAGTGAGTGTCCCCCCAGTATTCCCTGGGCGGAAGTAGGTAAAAAAAAAAAAAAAAAAAAAAAAAACCAAAAAACTTACCCATGCTAGCATTTACCCACAGATCTCCCAGAAAAGGATTCCCTGTTGAGAGTTCCACCGTACACAATGGCTCAGAGAAGTCTTGTGACAAAGAAACCTGCATGACCCATAGTTTCCTTGACTTTCTTTTCAAGAGTGAACATTTAGGAACACTGGTCACAAGTCCTTTCCTGTCTTCACATACAGTTTGCATCTGCCTGGCAGCTGGGGTGGAGCTATCTCCACAAAAAATCCCCCTGCTTCATTTCCCATAACTTTCTAGAAATGCTTTTGATTCACATTCAATTTAGTTCACATGGATTCCCTTTTAACCTTGGTAGGCAGCAAACAGTTGGGAACAAGGTGCCCTGAGGGCCACGCATGAACCCTGTCTCTGCCCCCACCAGGAGCTTGCCATGCCCGGGGAGGACCTGAAGGTCAGCCTTGTCTTGCGGCAGCCCATGATCTTAGAAAAAGGCCAGCGTTTCACCCTGCGAGATGGCAACCGGACCATCGGCACTGGCCTTGTCACTGAGACGCCAGCCATGACAGAGGAAGACAAGAACCTCAAGTGGAGTTGAGTCTGGACTCTTGCTCTGACTCTAGCGTTGAAGGCTGCGCTAGCCCATGTTCTTTGCTGCTGCTGCAGCCCCCTCCCTAGGGCACAGGCTGCCGTCCAGCAGTGCAGCTAGCCTGACACTTCCCCTGGCCAGGAGGGGCCCCAGGGCCTGCCAGGTGAGGTAGGTCAATAAACTGTTCTGTGAATAGTGAGGGACGTTGTATCTTGTGTTCTTTGTCTTAAAGTTGGACAGGATGGGGGGGGTAGAAACACAGGGCCTAGAACATACCCCTCGTTTTTATCTCTGTGGTGCTGTTTGGAAAAGCTATCTTAAAGCTGTCAGAATGACAACTTGAGAAAAGGAGGAAAGTTGGTCTAGTGAAGTTGGTGTGGCTGCCTAGCAAAACACTAAGTAGGATTGTTGGCTGTCCTATGGGAGAAACTGGGAACTTCGCCCTTGGAGCAAGCATGGGTTCAGAGATGCCAAACCCACCTCCTGTCCTCCTGGAGTAGTTACGAAGGCCATTAATGTCTACTTGCCTTTGTCTAAGCTCTTGGATACTGGGGACTGTTGTCTCACCTCTAGAACCAACATCCAGCACTTTGATCAGGACCCTCTTTTTAATTACGTCTCTCTCTATGCTCGATGGGTTGTCCCCCCTATATATCACCAATTCCAAACACAGGAGTGCGAAATTATAAACTGAAGTTTTCTGAGACTTAAGGACTTATCAGACGCGTAGGGAGTAAAATGCTGAATAGGTGTTTAAAAACTTGAAATGACTAGCCAGGACACCAAAAGGTTAACTTTCAGCAGGGATTAACAAGCACCTCTTTCAACCTTGCTTCCTGACAAATGAGTATATTCCCCACTGACCAGCCACCCAGAGTGGGGAGGCTCTTAGGCCCATCCCGAGAGCTGTTTTGAGTCACAAATCCGGCTTCACAGCAGAGGCAGAAAAGTGGGCTCCAGAAAAGGACATAAGGAAGAGCTTCACACACAAAAAAATGTGATAGGGCAGGTTTGCTTTATCCTCGGTGTCTGAGGTGAGGCCAGAAGGTTTCAAGAGATTCCTAAGCCTCAGGACCACCCGGTAAGCACTGCAGTCCCATCTCTGTATCGGGGAGACCGCTCCAACTGCACCTGAGATGTCCTGAACCTGGCTGGCTTTCTTGCTTTTTCCATCACTGCCCCCCAGCTGCAACTGCCATCCTTTAGGAGAGCTCTTCTACAACCCTGCACATTTGTTCTCGCTTATCTCTACATAAGCCGGCCGCCCCATCGTGCCCACCCATTACCTGATTTCAGACCCTCACACCTTGGATCTCCTTCCCCAGTACATCACCCTTCACTTTTCCTGCCCTGCTCTCAGCCTGTATTCTCTGGCTTTGGTCCCATCTGAAACCCCCATCTACCCACGAGTACCAGCCCTACCCCCTCGATGCTCAAAGAGGAAAATAATCTTTACTTAAAAGACAAGAAAACCAAGGCCAGGATATGCAGTAAAAAACTGCCATGTTTCCTTGGAAATAACCAAACACTTCCACAACATGTCATTTCTACATCTCATACCTGGCTCTTCCGTTTGTGCCATTTAGCCCCGGTTTAGCTCCTGCTCCCCTAAAGCAGGTTCCTCATGCCAGCCGTCTCCCCTTACCAGTGGCTTCATCTTTGCAGTGCCCACCTGCACACACCACCTCTCAGCTGGGCTCTGGGCAGGCCTTTGTTTCCAGTGGCCAAAACCACTAACGTGCCTTTTGGTGCTAAGAGAAGAAATTAAAGAACTACTTACACTAGCAATAAAAACTTGAAACTGCACCTTACGATGAGGCCAACATCAAGGTGAGAGCAAAGTCACTCAGTGACAGGGCAGCAAGCATCCTCCGCCTGCTCTGCTGCATTTTCCCCACTGCTGGGAGCCACCTCAGGGCCCCCAAGACTAGACAGCTACCATCTTGCTGTTCTCCACTGGAAACCAGAGGCAGGTTAAGTTAGTTTAAAATTTTATTTTTTTTAATTTTTTTTAATATTTTTATGTAATAAAAAGTAAAAGTCCTTGTCCAACCATCCTTGTGGGGCATCTGTCTGTCTGTCTCTCACGCAGTTCACTCAAGTTAATGGGGAAGAAAGAAACGGGGGCCCAAGTCTGAGGTTATAAATAATAGAAAATAAAAGATCTTCCGTCTCCAGCGGGGGATAGATGAGAGGATGGGAGGGCAAGATGGGGTGGGGATGGGCAGGGGCAGAGCAGGAACCCCCCCACCCCCGCTGGACCCTGGCCCTGCCCACTTCAAGGCCCCTCCCCTTCAAGGTGCTTGGCAGGAATTCCCCAGCTCCCCCAGGGGAAAGGGGGGATTGGGGGGCTGGGACTGGTCCGAGCTGCTGGGGGAAGAGACATAGATCACTCTTCCCTCCACTCATGGAGGTCTCAGGTCGCGGCCAGGACAATCTTCAGTTCCCCGGGGGGTGGAAGGGGAGCTGCTGGGAGGGATGAGATTGAACTGGTTGGAGGGGAAAGAGAAGAGAGCAGGAGCATTAGAACCCAAGCAGCTGTCCCTTCATCCAATGCCGTCCAGTGTGGGGTGTGGGGGGAGTGTTTGGGTAGGAGCGGCCTCCTCAAGGTGTCTCATGGGGCTGTCAGAAGCACAGATCAATCGCTGTTTCCCAGTGAGCGAGAGCCCTTACTCGTGTGCCCAGCTCAGCCCCCCACACCCCAGCCTGGCCCTGTCTGCTGCGCTGACCTTACCTCGGCTAAGTCAGGAGACAGTCGGGGTCACTGAGAGCTGGGGAGGCAGTGGGGAGGGGGGCTGCTGGATCACAACTGAGCGAGGACGGAGGGAAGCAAAGGACAGAGCCAGGAGCAAGCCCCTGGCGGCGGCGACTGTGGCTTCTGCCCACCCTACATACTTCACAGACAGGTGCAGGTCGGCGGGCGCCCTGTGGGACAGCCCTGCCTCCAAGACCCCTCACTCCCCTCCCAGAACCCGTGCATCCTGCCCCACCTGCAGCCCGTCAGCTCTTCCATGCCAAATTCCCCCAGCTAACGAGAACTCACGAATCCTGTCATCGGCTCCTCCTGGAAATCCAGGCGCCTGGCCAGGCTGCTCACCTTGGGGGTGTCCGATGTAGGGGTAGGGTGAGGGTGTGGAAGCTGAGAGTGCAGGCACCCCACTCTGGGGCACCGCGCCTTGGGGGGGGCCCCCATGGCTCTGGGGTGGGTGCAGCAGCATCACCTGGGGCGGGTGGGGAGCCCCAGGGTGAGGGGGCGGGGCTGCTGTGATTCCAGTTTGGACATGGGCCTGCAGAGAAAAAACAGCTGTGAGCACCCCAGAAGCTAGACGTGGGCTCTGAGAATCCTGGTGTTAAGAGCACTCAAGAAAGGAGCACAAGGATTCAGGAACAGGACAGCCCCAGGAAGCAAGTCCCTGGGGTTCTTACCTGGGTAACATGGGCCATGTTGGTGAAGCCGTGGGGCAGCTGCTGATGGGCATGGATGGCATATACAGCGGCTGGTTGGGGGAAGCTGCTCTGAGGGGACTGGGCAGAAGGTCCCGGTGGCAGAGAAGGCGGCGTGCCTGTCAGGGCCCCTGGGTGGTACAGATTCTGCTGTGGCTGTCCACTGCCCAGGTGTGGGGCCTGCCCCGCCTGGTGCTGTTAGGGGGAGGGGAAGGGTGAGTGCCACCCCACTCCTCAGGTACCAGGCCTACCACCCACGGATCCCTGATCCTCTCCCGCTGGGGAATGATCCCTCAAACTCTATCCCTCTCTCCCAGCCATCCGTTCCTGCCCCAACCACTCGGATCTCCCATGGCAGGCACCTGGACGGGACTGGGGGCCGCATGCTGGGACTGCGGCTGGCTCCCAGTAGGCGTGGTGGCCGGCTGCGGCTGGTGGGCATGGAGCTGCGTAGCATGGTGTGGATAGGACTGATGAACAGTGGCTACAGCAGGAAAGAGGGAGAGAATCAGTGCCAAGCACACCAGAAGGGGCTAAGGAGCAAGGTCCGAGAAGAAAGGCACAAAACTCACCATAGAGGGCTTGCGGGGTGGGCTGCTCTGCAGAAGGGTACTGAGGGGTGGAGGACGACACAATGGCCTGGGGATGGCTCCCCGACGTCAGCATGCGTGGGTTGCTCTGAAGCATGGGGGCAAACACCGGCTGGAGGGGCGAGGAGAGAAGCAGTCAGCACATCCTGCTGCCTGAGAACCCATGCAGCACAGCACCGCCCCGTCCTTGTCACAACCACCGTTTCCAGTTCACGACCCCAGTCAGGAGATGCTATGTGATCTATACTTCAGAGAGTAGCGGTGCCTTGCTACGGATCCTACCAGAGCCAGGATGGAAGCCTGAGTCTGGGTGATGGAACAGAGGTGACCCTTCGCTCTGCCCTCCCCGGCCCCTCGCCGTGCCTCAGTTACCTGTGAGGGGTAGTGGGCCATGGGCTGCATCATGGCGGGCTGGCCCGGGAACTGCTGTGGGGTGTAAGGGATGTAGGAAGAGTATGGCGTGGCAGCCACCAGAGGTGGGCCAGCGGCGGCGGCGGCCTGCATCATCGGAGGGGCTGAGGCTGGCTGGTGTTGGTCCGAGCGCTGGGGGGGCAGGGAGCCTGGGGGGTGGGGGAAAGAGTGCTGAGCTCAAGCTCCATCTGCCAGGAGGCAACCTGGCAGCCCAGCCGACCAGCCCTGCCAACTCTGCTCACCTTTTGCTCCCCGGTACTTGCCCTGCTGTCCAGGCACAGAATTGGATACAGGGTATGGATACATCTGAGGTGCCTAGGGACAAGAACACAAACGAAGCTAAACAGCTTGCTCACAAATGCCCTCAACAGGCCTGACCTGGTCCTCAGCAGGCCAACCCAGCCTCTTAACCTGGAGCTGCTCAGTTTTTCCTCTTACCTGAACAGCTGGTCCCATGTGGATCTGAGGTATGTAGGAAATGTACTGGGGGCTGTAGAGCCCACTCTGGCCTGCTGTCAGCACCGGGATGGAGGGAGTTGAATGAGTTCGGGGCCCCGGAGAAGTTGGGGTACTGGTGGATTTATTCTGTAAGAGACAAGCGAGGACACGAGGTTTGGTTTTTGTATGCCTCTCCTAGCAACACAGCATTCGGAGTGCTGCCTGCCAGACACATTCTACCCTGCGTCTTGGTCAAGCCTCACATCGGACCACATGAGACAGGTATTTCTCAAATTAGAGGTACGGAAATCAAGACAGAAAAGTTAAATGGCTTGTCCATGATCACCAAGCTCTTCTTTTTTTTTTTTAATACAGGAAAGTTCAAGCCAAATCAAGGGCCTAAATGAAACCCATGCTCACAACTACCCCAACACAGGAATGCTAAACCTCAGAGAGAAACACATAAACACTTACCAGACACATCATGACCCCTCGGCCCCAAACCTGACACCTGTTTTCCCCAGAGCAGCCCAACTTTCAGAGTGCCTCCCCCGGGCTCTATCACCCCACTCCCAAGCCTCCCTCGGGGAAACCAATCCACATCTGCCCATCCCATCTCACCACAGACAGCAGAGGCTTTGTGGGATTGAACTCCTTGGCGTTGGGGTTCAGTGTTGACTTCTTCACTTGTCTGTGAGAAAAGAAGAAAATCAATCCTCATGGCTTGCCCCTCTCCCCACCTGACAGCCCACCCAGCTCCCCATCCTACTCACTCAGCGACCGGGCCCTCATCCTTGTCGTCTCCCTTGATGAGGCCCACTGGGGGGCTGCCAGTTTGGCTTGGGCAAGGTGGTGGGGGCTGCTCGGGCCCCTCTGTGCCTCCTGCCGGTGGCAGGGGCGGCTTGTCCTCCTTATCCGATACGGACTCTGTCTTCGAGGAGACTGGGGACCCCACTGGCTCTGAAGTTAATAAACCGTCAACTTCCTTCTCTTTCCCTTTGGCCTCCTCCTTTAAGATCCGGGGAGGAAAAGGATCCAGGCTGGTCTCAGGGGAGCTACTGGGCTGCAGCTGGAAGGAGAGCAGCACACATACAGTACCCGGACAGCTGACCCGGACCCCTTCTCACATCCTTGCTTGCTCATCTCTTCTATCCCACCTGGTTCTAGTCCTGGGCTTCTATAAGCCCCCTCCAGCCCTCTTCATCCTAACACCCTGGCTCACTCCCACACTCCTCTCACCTTAAACTGGGCCCCAAACTTTCTCAGTTCTTCCAGTTGAAAGCGTTTCTGTTCATTCTGAAGGCCAGGGACTATGAGAAACAGGAAAAAAAAGGAGAAAAATCACATTTCTTTTCTCAAAGGTGGCTACGATACCAGTACCCCAACGGACAAAGAAAACAAGAGGAAAAAAAAAAAAGCTCTTGAGATTCCTATAGGACAAATTAGGACTACACAACTGACAAAACACTGTTTCTGAACCCCCACAACTCGTTACAACCTGAAGTGCTCCCCTAATCAAAAGGACGTTACACCTCAGAACAAACAAAAAAAACCCAAAACAACACAACAAAAAAAAGGGAGGGGGCGTCTCGGTGGCTCAGTCGGTTAAGCATACGCCTTCGGCTCAGGTTGTGATCCTAGGGTCCAGGGATCCCTGCTCGGCGGGGAGCCTGCTTCTCCCTCTCCCCTTGCTTGTACCCACTCTCTGTCAAATAAAATCTTAACAACAAAAAACAAACAAAAAAGCCAATCCTCACCTTTCCCAGCTATCCGGGACAGCTCCTGGGACTCCAGAGTTCTCCCAGGTTCCTTGGCTGGAAGTTCTTTTACTGAGCAAGAAAAGACATATGCCTGAAGGTCCTTCTGTCCAGAACCACACTTCATATTGTCCACAAGCCCTCAACTACCTGGCTCTTACCATCTGTGGAGGCCAGTGAGATCTTTGGAGAAGCTGGGGAAATGGAGCCTACTCCAGGATCCACAACCGATGATGTCACAGGGATAGAAGCCGAAGAGGTCGGTACTGCTGAGCTCATCGGGGCATCAGGACAGGAAGCTGAGATTGGGGCAGGGGCAGCTGACTTGGGAGAGCGCGGGGGGTACATCCGGCCCACTGGAAGAAAAGGGAAAGCTGTACAATGGTTACTGCTGTTCAGTGAGTAAGAGGCATAGGGAACCGCCAGAAACACCAACGAAAGTTTATCCACTTTTTTTTTATATGCAAGGTCACAAACCTAAATGCCCGGAAGAGCAAGGCAGCTAACATAAGCAGGTAAGATACACTCATGAACAGCATAAAAGTTTGGAATGTTTACAGAGACAGTCATAACTCAGTGCTAGCTAACTAGGGTTATGCTGTAAGACACGTTCAGTGTTTGCAGAACTTTCTGTATTTCCAAAGAAATTGAAAATTGGAAATTTTCTATGTCTCCTGTTTCAAAATGTTGACAACTAAAAAGTTGTTTTTTTTTTGTTTTTTTTTTAAGTAAGCTCTGTGCCCGGGTGCCTGTGTGGCTCAGTTGGTTAAGCGACTGCCTTCGGCTCAGGCCATGATCCTGGAGTCCCGGGATTGAGTCCCGCGTCAGGCTCCCTGCTCAGCAGGGAGTCTGCTTCTCTCTCTGACCCTCCCCCTCTCATGTGCTCCCTCTAATAAAATCTTTAAAAAAAAAAAAAGTAAGCTCTGTGCCCAATGTGGGGGTTGAACTCACAACCCTAAGATCAAGAGTCGCATGCTCCACTGACTGAGCCCACCGGGCACCCTGATAACTAATTTAAACAAAAGACATCTGTCAGCCAAACACAACCCGTAGACAACTGGGCTGGCTTTGCTACATGAGGGAAACTCTTCCCTAAGAAGCATAAATCCAACCCCCCTCCAACATCTCTTATACCTTCAAACTGTCTCCCATCCCAGCATTCCAACTGACATTTACAGCCCCCCCCCCCAATTTCTATTTCTTCATATAACTGCTGAAATTTTACCTGCAGGAGGGGGCGGAGCAGAAGCTTCTCCAGAAGGTCTACTGCTGGGTGAGGACAGAGTCTTGGCACCACCTCTCACAGGCCGTTGTGCCTTAGGGGACATGCGGGAAGGGCCTATTTTTTTTTTTTTTTTAAGATGGGAAAAAAGAGGCAGAGTATCTGCTATTACATTATCACCAACGCATCACCCTTCCAGCCCATCTCCCCTTTCCATTATCCTCCCCACCTCCATACTATCCTCTTCCCTACCCGCCCCCCCGCCCCAAAAGCCCGCTTCATAACTCACCTCCATTGATACCGCGGGTCTCAGAACCTGGGCCGGGGCTGCTACTGTCAAGGTGGTGAGGGCCACGAGGTGGCAAAGAGCTAAGGCCAGGCCGGCCTCCCCGGGAACTACTGCATCGAACTCCTCCCCGGGGACCTTCCCGAACTCGCTGGGGTAGAGGGATATACTTTCCCTCCCTAGGGGGAGAATTCAAGTAAGGTCGATTTCATAAAACCCACACGCTTTGGAAAAATGAAGCCTTTCCTTCTAAAGTGCGTGTGTGTGTAAAACACTCACACACACACACACACACAAGCTCCAACTTTCTGCACTACCCCCACTTGAAGATCTGTTGTGTAGCTATAGGCTTATGACCTTTTGTGTCAACCCTGACCTGACCAACCTGGCCAAAGCTCCACAATTCTACCACTCCTGACCTATGAGAAAGGGAATATCACAATGTAGTTCAAGGTACCGCTTTTACAAATTACTAAATGTCATGTACTTTTTGTTTTCATAAAAGGAAGAGTTAAAACATACATATGGATGAAAATACCCACCGGGAAAAAAAAAAAAAAGAGTATCAAAACTCAAAAAAATTTTTTTCTAAATCCGAAATTTTAGCTTTGTTACCTTGGACAAACTACTTATCTGATCTAGGCCTCAATTCTTAAACTCGAAAATTGGGAATAACTATGTACTAACCTACATCTTACATGGGCATGAAGCTTTTTTTTCTTTTAAGATTTTATTTATTTATTTGAGAGAGAGAATGAGAGACAGAGAGCATGAGAGCGGGGAGGGTTAGAGGGAGAAGCAGGCCCCTCGCCGAGCAGGGAGCCCGATGCGGGCCTCGATCCCGGGACTCCAGGATCATGACCTGAGCCGAAGGCAGTCGCTTAACCATCTGAGCCACCCAGGCGCCCAGCATGAAGCTTCTTAAACAGGAGTGTACAAAGCTCTTGGCCCAAGCCAGGGCCCGTACAGAGTCCCAAACAGAGCAGGCCGCCCCCAGCAATCACCTAGATGCCAAGCTGGGGCTCTCCCGTCCTGAACCCTGCCGCTGGACCGCACTGTGCTTCTCCTCCTCGGTGCGCCCATCATCGTTCTCCATGGCGATCCGCAGGCGGTACTGCGGGCTCGATTCAATCTCTCGAGCTAACTGGGCTGCACGCAGCTCCCGCTGACGAAACTCTTCTGAGTTGTCCTTCTCCAAGGGCACCCTGAGAGGACCACCACAGATCACCATCCCGGTGCCAGGGGACAAGAGAAAAAAAAGGAAAAACATTTCTATGAGTCCTATCAGCAGCTCAGGTGTGCAGATGTTTAACCCCTTCAACAATTCAGCACATATTTAATGGGCATCTACTAGGTTCCATGTGGGGAAACATGGCCAATCTCTGAACTGGACTACTTACACACATATGTATGTTTTAAGTTCCAGAGGAAAAGTATCGGTCATTGGACAAGAAAGTAGCTAATTCTACCCATGAGATGGCCTGGTATTTTGAGGGGACAATGACACAAGGCAGACCAGAAGTGGGGAGAGGGCAACCTGGAAGCCCAGAAAAGCATGAACAAATGCCACGACCCCATGCCTCAAACTGCACCATCTGGGAAGTACCAAGACACTCACGTATAAGAAGAAAGACTGCTGTCATAGGTGGTCTTTACACCATAATTCTCCTCGTTGAACTTGAACATTTCGTTGGGGTCCCATCCATTGGACTAAGGAGGGAGGAAGGAGAATGTTTAAAACCCAGCAAGGAAACCAACAATGACCTGTCATTCTCCTCCACCAGGGTGAAAAACACACAAATCTGACCAAACTGAGAGTTGAAAAATAAGAACAAGGCTGGCAGAAATATCAACTAGTACTACCAATTGTAGCACAGACTGGCAACAACTAGTAAAACCAAAGTCTTAAGACCTAACGAATCCATTTTCAGGTTTACGTCCTAGAAAAATTTGGTATATGTTACACTGGGACACATATTCTAAAGTCCAGTAAGGCACTATTTTTAATAGCAAAATAACAGCAACAAATACCACTCAGTAAGGAAAAACATAAATACGTTTTGTTGTGTATATATACACATGTACACATACAAGCAAAACTAGACAAAACAGCTGAAAGCAACGACTGGATCTATATACCAATATGAAAAAAATTCCAAAACAAGAAGCAGGAAAAATAAATTCTTGTGCAAGTTAAACATAGCATAATAATACATTAACTCATGAGAAATCTTAAATGAATCAAAATCCTTGTTTTTGGAAGGACACTGTAGAACTACACAGTCTACAATCTTGTCTATGCTTTATTAAATTAAAGAAAAAAAAATCTTAATCAAATGTCAATAGCTGTCAATTGCAGATGGTGGGAGAACAGGTATTTTTGTTATTTTCTTCAGCTTTTCATTTGGAATCTGACAGCCATCAACGGGCAATAGAAAAGACTCCCCCTCCCCGCCCGGCCCAGCAACTCTTGGTTCTAAGCGTGACATCAGAGTCCACAACCTGCGCTCAGGCAGCAGAGCGCCCAGCTCTCAGGGAAGGGGGGCTATACCATGTCAGACTCGAGGTCATAGTCATCGCTGTTGCTGTCGCCCCCTTCCCAGCGCTGAAGCACCTTCTCTTTGTGCTCCCCATTCACCTTTGAGTTCATGGCAATGGCTGAATCAGTGAATTTGTCTGTGGGGGCAGAGTCGAAGATCAGGAGTCAGGGGATTATTCCACAGCCTCTTCCAACACCCCCACCCCCAATAAGTAGTTGGGAAGCAAAGAAAAGTGTGTGTCAGGGTTGGAGGGCGTGAAGGGTGTGGGTGGTGCAGCACAACAAGCCTCATTTGAAGAGTTCACGAGGAGCAAGGAGTTGAAAGCAAAGCAAGGGAAACATGAAGGACCACAACACAGGCTGGAATTCATCCCACTGTATCTTAGACAACAAGACATATTCTCAAGAAGAAAAACCTAGGGTGCTTGGGTGGCTCCATCAGTTAAGTGTCTGCCTTCGGCTCAGGTCATGATCCCAGGGTCCTGGGATCAAGTCCTGCATCGGGCTCCCTGCTCAGCGGGGAGTCTGCCTCTCCCTCTACCCCTCCTCCCTGCTCATGATCTCTCTCATGCTCTCGCTCTCTCTCAAATAAATAAAATCTTTAAAAAAAAAAAAGAAAATCCTGGCCCTCCTCCTCAGAAAAAAAGATGGTAAAGGGGGAAAAAAAATTCAAGTCATTATGTAACTGCTCTCTGCTCTCTACTCTGACATAAAAACCCAACACGATACCTTTAGTAGCATAATTGAAGTCAACGTTTCGGAAGTGGACAAGCATGACATCGCTTGGCTTAAACACCATGGTGTCCACAATGTCTTCCCGACGAGGGCCACCTGCTGGCTCAGATGCTTTCCGGTGTACAGCGTCTACTGCTAGTTCAAACTATAAAAGTCCCATTTCCAAACAGTAAAGGATCAGTATCAAGAAACGTGACGGTAAAAATAGGAGTTTTTCTTTTACTCTTTCTAACCTCATCCCAACACCACACCGTCACACAGTCTTCTCAGTATCAGCCTAGGACTAAGTATTTTAACATTAGCATTTTAACATTAACATTAAAGTACTCAGCCCTCCAATATCGGACCCACATTTCTTATTGCTTCCAGCACTACTCCAGCACAGGCCTACAGAAATGAGTAACACAATGTTGTCCAACACCGTTCAACTCACATCTCCAATGAGCCTATTTCATTCCCCTCCTCCTTCCGTAAAATGCAAAAAATCAGCTAATTTGAGTACACTAACCTTTGAGCTCAGAGTCTTGAAGATACCTTCATAGGTGGTACCATTCTTCACCTTTACATCACAAGTGGAGCCCTGGAAGAGTGGGGAAAAAGAAGAGTGTCTTCAGCAAACTGGTGCATTACATTCCTCAAACAACCTAGAGGTTAGGTACCCACTTACCACAACAGCTGTAAGAAAATGCAGCATTCTGGAATTATTGTAGACACCCTCGAACACCTACCAAAAACACAGGACAAATAAATAGCCAGTCAACATCTCACTTTCCTTCTGAATACCCACACTCCACTCACCCACTTTGTATGTGCTGGGCCCCTACTCTTCTGAGCCCAACTATTTGTGCACACGATCTGTGCTATATGCCCACATGTACCTCTGTACTTTGAGGGTGGGGAGTGGCACTCACCGGTGACTGTGGGGGTCCCTTTCCTGTGCTTTGTCCCCTATGAGAAAGTAAACAAGAAACTAGTTACTTAAACACATTCAATCCCTCTTATACAATTAATTTCAAAGAACTTGGTATCCTAGAACCACATACCCTGTGAAGATGCTGATTTAGACTACAAACCAATTATCAACAAGATTTTCCAACTCTCACCTTACAGAGGAAGAAAGGCATAGACAGTAAAAGCCAGTAAACACATTCCTACCAAATGCCACTAAAACAGACCTCAATCGACAATGGTTGTCAATGCAACACAACCTTCTCACTTTCTCCAAGGGGCCAGGGCCCCATCCGAGAAAGCAATGCTACGGTAGTCGTTAACCAACAATCCACCCTAGACATAAAGGCGAAAGCTCAGGGCATGCAGATTCGGAACCACCTAGCTCAGGCACATTTACCTCTCAAACAGAAAAGACAATCATTTTCACCAGCCTTACATCCTAAACTCTGGGAGGAGGGTATTCCCTTTACAACCCACCCTCTCCACCTCTTTTACTCATTCAAGGCTACCCACTCTAGGAGGGGTCACCGATGGCCCGGTAACCCTGCTCCTCGCTGGCTGATGTAACCGTTGGTTGAGGAGGGCGATGAGGGGGCCGTTGGCGGGGCTGGGGGACAGCGCAGCCGCAAAAGCCATCCACCGGGAGGCCTCGCCCGGTCTGCGCCTGCGCAGTAAAGCCCACGGGCCTCCAAAATTCCCCCCTCCCGCGACCTGAACCCACTGCGCCTGCGTGTACTGCCACTCTCAATTCCATTAAGCCCCACACAGAAGAAACCGAGTGGGGTGTCCACCACTCATCCACAAACACCAGGCGAAGCCCTCCACGCACACTCCCAGACCCTGCCCTATAGGTTACCCGCGCCTCACGAATGCCCGGGTCATAAGACAGAGCATCCGCGCGCACGTACGGGAAGAGCGCGCGCGCGCTGGAGGTTCCCTGTCCGCAGTCCTCCCAGTTGTCCCTCCTTCCGTCCCTCCGCCCACTCCGCTCCCCTACTACTGGCCAGACCGGGAAGGGGGAGGTAGCAACCCGCTCCCAAGTCCCTCCCTCCCCATTGGCCAAACTGTGGGCCGCGCGCCCCCCTCCATTGGCTACGGCCGGGGACCCCTTCCCGCAGCTGACTCCCCATTGGCTGAAGCCGGGGACCGCGAGACCCTTCGTGGTAATGGAGCCGGGGACCCCGATCACCTCTTCACCCCCCCAACTCCTCGTTCTGACGGCGCTGGCGGGATGCGCCCCGCCTGCCCTTAAGGCCCGAGCCCCGAGGCCCAACTAGGCTCTGAGAGCTGAGCACGGCCCCCAAATGTCCCGGTGCCCGCCCGGGGACCCTTTCCCTCTGACCTGTTAGGAGCTGAGGGGGCCCACCCCCAGCCTCACGGGAGTTCCCCACTGCCCCCGGCGCCCCGCAAAGGTGGCCGGGCTAAGTACCCGGCTCGCGCGGTGTCCTCAGGTCCCGGCCGCTGGGCCGGAGCCGAGCCGCCGCCGCCGCCTCGCAGCCTCGGCTCCAGCGCCCGGAAACCCACCCCTCCTCACCTGGCGCTGCCGATAGCCGTTGCCCCTGGCCTCTCCTGATGTTGCTGCTGCTGCTGCGGCGGCGGCGGCGGCGGCGCCAAGATGCCCTCGGCTCCCCGGCGGATTCCGCTCCCGGCGGCGGCTGCAGGCCCCAGGCAGGGAGACGCGGCCGCGGGAGGCCCTGCGGGAGCCGAGGTGGAGGCCAGGGGCCCCGGGAGGCCGCCGTTAGGAGGGCTCGTGCCCCCGGGAGGCCGGCGGGCCACGGCCTGTTGCGTGGGGGGCGGCTGCTGGGGCTGGGAGGTCTGTTGTGGCGGCTGAGGCTTCAACATGATGGCAGCGTCCGGAAGGGGAATTAGGGGGAAGGGAGGGAGAGAGGAGGCTGGAGCTAGGCCCCCGCTGGAGAGCGCGGGAAGCGAGGGGACCTGGGAAGCCGGGGACCCGCCGTTGGCGGGCGGGGGGAGCCCCGCGATGTCGGGGGTGGATAGAGAAGACCGCGGCGCGAGGAAGCGCCGCGAGGCGGAAGGGGAGGGGGTCTTGCGGGCCGGAGGAAAGCGAGAGGGCGCGAGCCGGCCTGGCGCGCGTGCGCGTCGCCGGGGAAAGGGGAGGAGGAGGAGCGCGCGGGCGGGAGCTCCCGAAAGGGGAGGGGCAGGGAGGAGGGAGCGGCGGCGCGAGATGTCCGCGCGCGCACCGGGGCGGTTGGCTCCGGGCAGGAGAGAAAATAAAAAGAGGCGAATCTCGCGCCCCTAGCCCTTGGAGTGGAGAAGGAGCGGCGCGGGCGCTTACGCGCGCCAAAGATTTAGGGTCTTTAGGTCTCAAACAACCCTAAAGGTTGGCAGCCGCTGTCGCTTCACAATGAGCGTGTGAAGCGCTGGGGGAGGAGCCGAAGTAGCCGTGAGGAAGGAAGAGCCGGCCGCCCCGCCTACGCCGGTGGCGTAGCGTCGGGATACCTCCGCAGTTGTGTGAGATGTCACGGCGTAGCGTGCAGTTCTTCCGCCATTTGGGGGCCCGTGGGCGGGGTCTAAGCGCAAAGAAATCCGGGATCTAAATACGCGACTGTCCCTCTTAGGTGGGTGGTAGGTTTCATGAGGAGCTACTCTTGACCTTTTCTGCTTTTAATAAAAGACTGATGGACATTAAAGTTATCGGTTTGAAACTCAGCATGTTGCAGATAAATCTATGCTAAATCCGAAATCATTTTAGGCTTCAATGATTTAATACCTAAACGGTTTCTCCATGCCCTAGAATGAACCCTTAAACTGTCGTAACAGAGAGACTGAAGGACAAAGTACCTAACGTCTAATTCAAAATTCTTTATTCAACTCCGCAATGAAGCCAGACTTGATTCATTCAAAATTAGTTGGGCATTAGGACATTAGGCTAGACGCATTGGATATAACCGTAATTTCACCACTTCCTGTCCTCCCCGAGTTCAAGCTAGTGGTAGACTCAGACAAATTAGATGAGATCTATTAGGTGAAGCATAGGGCACCATGAGAGCTGATAGGAGTGACGCCGAATCCAGCGTTGGGTGATGAATTTCTAGGCAGGGGGATGTGACAAATTAAAACATCAGCGTGCCTGATTAAAGAGGTTGGAAAAAAATGAGACTGGAGAGGTAAGGAACCTGGGACTAGATTTTAAAGAGACTTGGACATTGTCCTCAAAGTAGTGGGGAGCCTTTCTCAGAAAACAGGTCAGATTTGCATTTTTAGAAGATCACTCTTTGCAGTGTGGAGAATGGAGTAGAGTAGTTATGAGGCAGTGGTCTTAATCCCAGCAAAACTTCCAATACCTCAATCTCCCTTGGCTCCAGGCATTAGCATTGGAACCCTTCCCAAACCCTCTACCACAAACAGGGACATACCTAGCTAAAAGTTGGCCTTACTTTTTAGACGTATTCCTTCACTCCTATCTCACTCCAGGCTTCTAGTGTGTTATAGGTTCCCCTCCCATGCTTGGCTGGCAAATTTCCCCACTTCATTCTAAGAGTTCCTTTAATTCTTTCTTCTTGCTTCTGTCAGCTCCCTATGGGTTGGGATCTTACTGTTACTGTTCCAGCAGTACCTAGCACAATGCAGGTAGTCAATTAAATACTTGTGAAGTAAATGGATCTGAGTGGTGTCTTAGAGACCATGTCTCCTGGATGCCTAAATAACACAGTCCAGCATTCTCCTGATATTCCCAGCACCACTGAGTGCCCTGCCACCTCATTATGGGTACTTCTTTCTCCCCCACTCACATCCTGCTCCTACCCTCAAATTCTAAGTTTTAGCCTCACGAAACTCCCATTTCCATGACACACCTTGTACTTTTTCAACTCTTCCTTTACAGGTGCTATTTCTTCACTTACCTTCTCATTCTTCAAGCTCAGGTGTCCGTCCTTTTGAACATCTTGTTACTGACTCGTTCCTCTGGGCTCCCAGAGCACTGGGATGGTTTTGCTTATATGAAGTCTGAGGTTATAAAGGGCAGGGACTATATTTACTCATTTCCCTATCCTTCATGTCTAGCCAGCTCAGTGGCTGGCACGCAAATTGTTTGGTAAATAAATGGAATGTTGTCTTACATGCAATTTAGAAATTATATATATCACTGTGATTTGATATGGACTGATTTCCAGGATATATTATGAAGTGAAGAAAGCAAAGTTTATAGTCTAAACTATCCTACCTCTTGTTCAAGGAAGAAGGGAAAATAAGAAAACAAATGTATCTGCAAATTTTTGCAAAGAAAAACACAAGAACAAGGTCTGGGTGGCTCAGTCAGTTAAGTGTTTGCTTTCAGTTTGGGTCATGACCCAGGGTCCTGGGATTGAGCCCTGCATCGGACTCCCTGCTGGTGGGGAACCTGCTTCTCCCTCTCCTTCTACCCCTCTTCCCCCCACCCCCACCTCTCATGCTATCTCTCTCTCTCTCAAATACATAAAATCTTAAAAAGAAAGAAAGAAAGAAAAGAAAAACACAAGAAGTGTAAACCACAAACTAATAAAATTGATTACCTATGAGGGTTAGGGGTAAATGAGGGTTCCTTGGTTTTTCACATTCTTGTGGAAAGAAACAATGGAATACATAATAAATACATAAATGAATGAATCTAACTCTATTTTAGATGAATAAAAGTAACCCCATGAACGGGAAAAAAACAAAACTAACTCAAGTAACTTGCAGGCACCCTCTGTCTAAAGAAAAAAAGAACTGCAAATCTTGAGTTCTTAGTAGGTTTGCAATAGTGGTAGTGGCATGGCAATTCTGAAATTATTTTGGGTATGGGAATTGAACATGCAAGTAAACATATAGACATTGCTGGGAACCAGGGTTCTCACTGGGGAAGCAGGGAAGAGCAAATATGGAATGAAAGAAGTGAGCAAAAACTTTGTGGAGTTGGACTGGAACAGGACATATCAGTGTAAAATTTATGGGGGAAAAAGATGATAGATTGATTGATCTACACATACCTAGTTCTCAGATCCTGGTTTCTAAATATCCCACAGAAAAATCCCAGGGCCCAGGGCCGCTTGAGGGCTCCTCACTGATTCCAGTTTGGACAGGAGCAAGGAAGATACCAGGGGAGTTTGGAATATTTTGTTGTGCCAGAAAATAACTAAAAAAAAGTATTAGGGCATTAAAGAGACATGGGAGCCAGCTTGAAGAGGCCTAATCTGACACAATTTGTATATCACAGTATGTAAGTATAATAATAGATGAACTGAACAAACTGAACAAAAGAAGAATCCATGCATCCATACTGTTAATAGGTGTAAATATACAGGTATACCCACATAAAAAGAAGAAACATGGGGCGCCTGGGTGGCTCAGTTGGTTAAGCGACTGCCTTAGGCTCAGGTTATGAATCCCACATTGAGCTCCCAGCTCAGCGGGGAGTCTGCTTCTCCCTCGGACTCTCTCCCTTCTCATGCTCTCTCTCACACTCTCTCTCAAATAAATAAAATGGAGGAGGAGGAGGAGGAGGAGGGGGAGGAGGAGGGGGAGGGGAGGGGGAGGGGGAGGGGGAGGAGGAAGAAGAAGAAGAAGAAACAACATACAGGAGAAATAAAAGACTGTATTCTTGGGGCACCTGGGTGGCTCAGTCGTTAAGCATCTGCCTTCGGCTCAGGTCATGATCCCAGATCCTGGGATCGAGCCCCACATCGGGCTCCCTCCTCTGCGGGAGGCCTGCTTCTCCCTCTCCCACTCCCTCTGCCTTGTGTTCCTGCTCTCGCTGTGTCTCTCTCTGTCAAATAAATAAATAAAATATCTTAAGAAAAAAATGTTAAAAAAAAAAAAGACTGTATTCTTTAAAACTGCCCCATGGATGAAGGACGAAAGGTTGAGGAACTGTTCCAGGTTAAAGAAGGCTAAAGTGACTAACAATAAATGAACTTGATCCTGGCCTAGATCCTGAAAAGAATTGCTATAAAAGATATTATGGGGGGTGTGCATGTGTGGCTCAGTCGGCTGAGCATCTGACTCTTGGTTTTGGCTCAGGTCATGATTTCAGGGTCGTGAGATGGAGCCCCACATGGAGCTCCATGCTCAGTGGGAAGTCTGCTTATCCCGCTCCCTCTGCCCCTCCCCCCGTTCATGTACTCTCTCTAAAATAAATAAATAATTCTAAAAGAAAAAAAAGAGGGGCACCTGGGTGGCTCAGTCGGTTAAGCGTCTGCCTTCGGCTCAGGTCATGATCCCAGGGTCCTGGGATCAAGCCCTGCATTGGGCTCCCTCCTTGTTGGGAAGACTGCTGCTCCTTCTCCCTCTGCCTGCCACTTACCCTGCTGGTGCTCTCTCTCTCAAATAAATAAATAAAATCTTTGTATGCTTAACCATCTGAGCCACTCAAAACATTTTTCAAGAAGAGGCAGCATCTGGTAGCAGAAAGAACACAGGATATGTCCCAGGAGACAAGAATTCTAGCTCTGCCTTTGTCTCTCTTTTTTTTTTTTTAAAGATTTTATTTATTTATTTATTTGAGAGAGAGAGAATGAGAGACAGAGAGCACGAGAGGGAAGAGGGTCAGAGGGAGAAGCAGGCTCCCTGCCGAGCAGGGAGCCCGATGCGGGACTCGATTCCGGGACTCCAGGATCATGACCTGAGCCGAAGGCAGTCACTTAACCAACTGAGCCACCCAGGCGCCCCTGCCTTTGTCTCTTACTAGTTCAACCAAATAGAGTAAGCAATTGGACCTCTGAGACCCTAGTCTCAATCTAAAAGGAGAGGCTGGAATAGAGGAGGGGTCTCAAGCTCAAATGCCTATATGACAAAGACTGGTAATAAAGAGGAGGGGAGCAAGGAGGCACCTGTGACAAACTGGAGAGCGTGCACCTGCCTAAATGGGGGACCTGCTTCTCAGTTCTAATCAACTTCTGCCAGGTAGGGTTGTGTCCCAGGATTGCCAGAGATCTTGACATGGAACATTCTCCAGAATAGATTACATTGTTAGGCCGCAAAACAAGTCTCAACAAATTCAAAAAGATCAAAGTCATACCACGCATATTTTCTGACCACAACACTATGAAACTAGAAATCAACCACAAGAAAAAGTCTGGAAAGAGCACAAATACATGGAGGTTAAATAACATACTACTAAACAGTGAATGGGTCAACCAAGAAATCAAAGAATAAATTTTAAAAAAATTACATGGGAACAGATGAAAATGAAAACACAATGGTCCAAAATCTTTGGGATGCAGCAAAAGCAATTTTAAGAGGGAAGTTTATGGCAATACAGGCCTACCTCAAGAAGCAAGAAAAATCTCCAATAAACAACCCAACCTTACACCTAAAGGAGCTAGAAGAACAACAACAAAACCCAAAACCAGCAGAAGGAAGAACATAATAAAGATTAAAGCAGAAATAAATGATATAAAAACTAAAAAACAATAGAACAGATGATCTGTTCAGATCTTTGAAAAGATCAACAAAATTGATAAACCTCCAGCCAGACTCATAAAAGAGAAAGAGAGAGAGAGAGGACTCAAATAAACAAAATCACCAATGAAAGGAGAAATAACAACCAACACCACAGAAATGCAAACAATTATAAGAGAATATTATGAAAAATTATATGCCAACAAACTGAACAACCTAGAAGAAATGGATAATTTCCTAGAAACATATAAACTACCAAGAGTCCTGGGATCAAGCCCACATCGGGCTCACTGCTCAGCGGGGAGCCTGCTTCTCCCTCTGCCCCTCCCCCTGCCCGTGCTCTCTCTCTCTCTCTCCTCAAATAAATAAATGAAATCTTAAAAAAAAAAAACATATAAACTACCAAAACTGAAGAAGGAAGAAATGGAAAATTTGAACAGGCCAATTACCAATGATGAAATTGAATTAGCAATCAAAAAATTCCCAACAAACAAGAGTCCAGCACTAGACGGCTTCACAGGTGAATTCTATCAAACATTTTTTTAAAGATTTTATTTATTTATTTGAGAGAGAGAGAGCACAAGCTGGGGGAGAGGCAGAGAGAGAGGGAGAAGCAGGCTCCCCGCTGAGCAGAGTCTCATGTGGGACTTGATCCCAGGACCCTGGGATCATGACCTGAGCCAAAGGCAGTCGCCTAACCGATTGAGCCACCCAGGTGCCCTAAAACTTTCATTATTTGCCTAAAGACTTCACAAAAATGACTAGAACTGATAAATGAATTCAGCAAAGTCACAGGATACAAAATCCATGCACAGGAATCTGTTGCATTTCTATACACGAATAATGAAACAACAGAAGGAGAAATTAAGAAAACAACCTCATTTACAATTGCACCAAAAATAATAAAATACCTAGGAATAAACTTAACCAAAGAGATGGAAAGACCTGTACTCTGAAAACTATAAAACACTGATGAAAGAATTTGAAGCTCCACCTGATACTTGCACAGGTCAAACTCCTGCCCATTCAAGTCTTCAAGGATGGCATTAATCTCGGCAGTTCCCCAAGGGATGTGACATTGCTTTTGGTTAACTATCTGAATAGGATGTAGGAGTTCCAGGGGCTTTCACTAGCCCTTCCTGCCATAATGTTCTTACTCCAAGGGTCAGAGAGCCAATGTGGGGTCTTGTCTGTTGCCATAGATGTCTATCCTAATTACACTCTCAGGAACTTGGAAATAACTACAGGTTGGAACTGTGGATCAGCTGAGCCGCCTGTGAGTTGGACTTGAGCTAAGAATCTATCTATTACCTGACCACCTTAAGCCCCCACCTTGATTGATGGGCCATCGTGCAATTGGATCCCCCAGGAATTAGCGTCAATTCAGAGCCAGTATCTAGTAATTCTCAAAAGGTCTGGGTATTTTCTTTTCTCTAATGCACATTCTAGTAAACAATCCACAGTTCTTTTCTCAAGGAGACCCAATCTCCATTTTTCAAAAATAAAGATTTATTTATTTATTTGTTAGAGAGAATGCCCAAGGGCAGGGGGAGGGGCAGAGGGAGAGGGAAAGAAGCAGACTCCCCGCTGAGTCTGGCAGTGTGGGGCTCATTCCCACAACCCTGAGATCATGAGTTGAAATCAAGAGTCAGGCACTTAACCGGCTAAGCCACTCAAGTGCCCCCACAATCTCCCTTTTTAAAAAAGCTTTATCTGAGAGAGAGACGGAGAGAGAAAGAGAGAGAGAGAATGTGGTAGGGTGGGGCAGAAGGAGAGGGGAGAGAGAATCCCAAGCCGAGTCCACGCTGAGTGCAGAGCCCAAGGTGGGGCTCATTCCCAGGACCCTGCAACCCTGCCATCACAACCTGAGCCGAAACCAAGAGTCAGCCCCCAACTGACTGCACCACTCAGGCCCACCCCCCCAATCTCCCTTTTAATCAAGGTGCTCTGAATCTATGCTGACTTAGGTCTAGAAACTGGGAGAGTCCGTGGCTTTCCACTCTAGTGACTCAAGTTAAATATTTTGGCTACCAGAGGAAGATTTTTTTCCCCCTGTTATATAGATCAAGCAACTTTTTAGTAGGCTGCTCATCTATTTTTTCTTAGGAACATGGTGACTAATTGGCCACCGCCAAAGTTTGCTGTGGGCCAAGGTATTCTGATTACTGGTATGTCCCTGCTGCCCTTTCCGGCAGATGTACCAATCATATCTTTGGTGGTAATATACTGTCATTTGGCCTCTGCTGCTTCAGGTTCCCATTATCCTCACTGAAATCAGGCAGCCCATCTGATGAACCTGTTGCATGGGGAATCCTCCATGGAATACCTGGCTTACACAAACAGAGCAATGACAGAGCTTTTCAGTAATGCAGGTGCTTTCCTCACCAATGTATTTCTCAACACCTTAGTGGAGGAAATGTCTTCTAGGATTTCTTGTGGAATGCAGTTAGAAGTAAGTATGTTGATTGTGCATGATAAGTCTACTCCAATATTCCTATCAGTCTAACCCTTTGGATTCTTTATTCCACAACATGGAAGGAGTTCTGGAGTCTCAACTTCATTATGGTAGGCCACTATTGAGTTTGAGTCTCAGTCACCGTACTAAGTAAATTGTTAGGGCCATTTCCATCTGCATGAGCCAACACATTAAATCCAGGCTAATAAGTGCATCTACATCAAAGAATTTGACCCAACCTAGGGCTATATTTTGCTCAGCTTGGCCTAATACCCTTAGAATCCCCTCCCATACATATTCTCCAGGTATTTGCTGATATATATTAGCAAAATCTTGTAGTCCTTTTGCTGTATAAGTCATTTCCTCCTGGGTTATAGTGTGCACCTAAATCTTCTGGGTTCAGTGAGATTTGATCCTTATTATGGGTCTAATGGCAACAGGAAGTGGTTGTGATTGTTTTTTTTTTAAAGATTTTTATTTATTTATTTGAAAGAGAGAATGAGAGATAGAGAGCACAAGAGGGAAGAGGGTCAGAGGGAGAAGCAGACTCCCTGCTGAGCAGGAAGCCCGATGTGGGACTCGATCCCAGGACTCCAGGATCATGACCTGAGCTGAAGGCAGTCGCCCAACCAACTGAGCCACCCAGGCGCCAGTGGTTGTGATTGTTTTAAAGAGGATGAACGACCTCTTCCAAGGAATCTGTCCCAGGTGAGGTTATCAAGCAAGGAACACTAATCTCCCCAGACATTGGCAAGATACTTCTACTGGCAAGCACTCAGAAAACAGGTATTCATGATTTTCAGTTTCATCATGGTTCAATAGGGCATTCTTATTCCAGGTTTCAGGATCCCATTCTTTCTCAATCAGTGCCCAGAACCGCACATAAGAAACTTGTGAGACTGGTATTGTAATTCATTGGCTCACAGAATTCATTTCTAAAACCAGCTTAATTAAGGTACAATTAAAATACAATAAACTGAACATACTTAAAGTGCAAAATTTGATATTTTTTGACACATTCATGTCAAAAATTCATGGTTTCATTCAATGAAACCATCACCACAATAGAAATAGTGAACATATTTGTCAAGCCAAAAGTTTCCTTGTCACCCTTTGTAATTTCTCCCATCTGCCCCTCTCAATGCCCCTTTATCCCCAAACAACCATTGATCTGCTTTCTGTCACTTTGGATTATTTGCATTTTCTAGAGTAGGAGTCAACAAACATTTTCTGTAAAGGGCCAAATAGTAAATATTTTAGGTGTGGACAAGAGGCAAAAATGAAGATATTATGTAGTAGTTGTATAACAAGAAAGAAAATAATTTTTATTGGGGCGCCTGGGTGGCTCAGTCGTTAAGTGGCTGCCTTCGGCTCAGGTCATGATCCCAGTGTCCAGGGATCGAGCCCCGCGTCAGGCTGCTCCCTGTTTGGCGGGAGGCCTGCTTCTCCCTCTCCCACTCCCCCTGCTTGTGCTCCCTCTCTCGCTGTGTCTCTCTCTGTCAAATAAATAAATAAAATCTTAAAAAAAAAGAAAATAATTTTTATTGGTGAGATTAAAAGTAGAGTAATAATTGAGTACAATTTTTATGATATAATTGAAGTTTCTATAACATTTTTCTAACTGATGTTCAAAATTAGTGTTCCCTCTCATCAAAATCTATCAAAACCTTTATGTGTTAATTCTGATTTGTAACATGATGTTTAAAAATGTCTTTCACACAGATGGGTACTGCCAAATACAGATGTCAATCCGTAAGTGTATGATTTTACTTAATCATATTCATCATTTGAAAAACAATTATAGAATTCTATTAGATTTCTCATTTGAAATGTGCTTTTTAGCATGTCACCACATTGCAGTTTGATCACTTCCAATTGAAGATTAAATGGAATTGCCTCAATCACACAAATGGATTTTGAAATACAGAAACTTCCTTTATACTTGTATCGAAGTCTTAAAATTGCTGCTGGAATTGTAGTTCGAGTTTGGAAAATATAGACAGCTATTTCAAATTTTTGTCGGAATTGAGATCTTTTTGTTTTAACTTTTGACATCCTGTGTATAAAGCAGCTTGACATTAGTTGTAATTCAAACAATGTTGCCAAAATTACTTTACAGCAGTATAAGTTCTGTATATAAGTGCTATTTTGCCTTATAATTTTAGGTTGAACTCATTAAGAAACATTGTCAGGTCTGCAACAAAAGCTAGTTACCAAAGCCATTCAGCATTTGACAGTAGTGGCTGAATGTGGTTCTTCTCATTCAGAAAAATTTCAGTCTAAAACCTGAGTTAAAAAACCCCCAACAGACTGTTATATTGCTAAGACATCAAATTGCTATGTGGTAGGGTAAGTCAGAATATTCAGCTTCTGTTTCTAGGAAAAGTTTATGATGGTAAAGTCCAAAAGAGCAAATGAAGTTTATATAATACATTCAGATAATTTCTGCAAAGTACCTGCTGATGAATAATAAAATTAATAATTACAGGCTTTAAACACCTTACATATTCACAAGCTTTGAAAATTTGTCCAACCAAGACTTTTTCTACTCATTTTTTTACCAACATCAGTTGTAACACATCTTAGCAGATTCCACTTCAGTTTGTAATGAATTAGTGTTTTCTCAATTTCTTTAAAAATATTTTTGCCCGTCATTCTTCCACCCACTCTATTCATAGAAACTAATTCTTGAGGGGTGTCTGGGTGGCTCATCAGTGGAGCATCCGACTCTTGGTTTTGGCTCGGGTCATGATCTCAGGGTCCTGAGATCCAGACCTACATAGATCTCTGCATTTAGCAGGGAGTCTGCTTGGAATTCTTTCCCCCTCCCACTCCCTTTGCTCCTCCCCCTACTCATGCTTGCTCTCTCTCTCTTTCTCTCTCAATTAAATAAATATATAAATAAATAATCTTTTAAGAAGAAGCTAATTCTTTTTTCTAAAAAGACTTCATTTATTTATTTGAGAGAGAGAGAGAGAGAGGGAGCGCACACTCAAGGGGGGGAAGGGCAGAGAGAGAAGCAGGCTCCCGCTGAGCAGGGAGCCCAATGCAGGACTCAATCCCAGGACCTTGGGATCATGACCTGAGCCGAAGGCAGATGCTCAATGGACTGAGCCCCTCAGGTGTCCCAGTGTGTGTGTATTCTTATAATAAAACTTGATAAACACTGAAATTTGGATTTTGTAAAATTTTCACATGTCATTCTTCTTTTTTTTTTTTTAACCAACTAAAATTGTACAAATCATTCTTAGTTCACAGCCATACAAAAATAGGTGGGAAGCTAGATTTGGCTTGCAATCTGTAGTTTGCCAACCTCTGATCTAAACACTGATGAATCACAAATGTATATCTTAAGCCGTAATCTATACCCTGAACTTAATGCTTACATATTCAAGTGCCTACTTCGCACCTCTATTTGGATCCTATGTGTATCTCAAAAATAAGCCATTCAAACCCATAGTCCTAGTCATTTTACCCCAAAATTTTATCTTGAAAGTTTCCAAAAATATAAAATCACTGAAAGGAATTTATGGTGAGCATCTGAATATCCACAAACAAGATTCTATCACTAACATTTTACTATACTTGTGTTATCACATAGGTATCCATCTATCCATTTTTCCATGGATAGATGAGTAGATGAACATAGGATAGTTCATCCTATGGTGAACTATCAATCATAGTGTTTTTTTGTAATATAATTTTTCAATGCATTTCAAGGTTAACTGAATAAAATCAATACACTTCACCCTAAATACATCAGCATGTATACTTTTAGGTAGAGTTCAATGGGTGTCTTACAGGCTTTTTCTTTTTTTTTCTTTCAGGGTAGGTAGAAGTCACATATGTTCTAGAGTTCTATGTAGATGGAATCATGCAGTTTGCACCGTTTTTGGTCTGGCTTCTTTCACTCAGCACAATTATTTTGAGGTTCATCCATGTTGTTGAATATCAATAGTTCCTCCCTTTTTATTGTGGAGTAGTAGTCCATTTTATGTTTATATCACAATTTGCTTATCCATTCACCTGTTGCTGGATCTTTGAGTTGTTTCCAGTTTTTTGGCTTTTACAACTAAAGTTTCCATGAACATTCATGTGTAAGTTTTTGTGTGGACATATATTTCCTTTTCTCTGGATAAATACCTAAAATTGGAATAGCTGGATCATATGGTAGGTGTATGTTAACTTTTTAAGAAACTACCAAACTGTTTCTACTGACAGTTCCAGTTGCTCCACATTCTTGTTGATGCTTGATATGATCAGTCTTTACATTGTAGTTATTCTGATAGATATAGAGTGCTATCTCATTGTGGTTTTATTTGCAATTAAACCATATTTTTATGTGCTTATTTTCCATCCATATACCTTCTTTGGTGAAGTGTCTGTTCAAATCTTTTGCCCATCTTTTAATTGGGTTGTTTGCTTTCCCTGTTGAGTCTTGAGAGTTCTTCATCCTAAATCAGATATATGCTTTGCAAGGATTTTCTCCCAGTTGATAGCTTATCTTAAGAGTGCCTTTTGGGGTGCCTGGGTGGCTCAGTTTGTTAAGCATCTGCCTTCAGCTGGGGTTGTGATCTCCGGGTCCTGGGATGGAGCCCTGTGTCAGGCTCTGGCTTAGGGGGGAGCCTGCTTCTCCCTCCCCCCTGCCTCTCCCCCTGCTTGTGCTCTGTCTCTGCCTCTCAAATGCATAAAAAAAAAGAATGCCTTCTGAAGAGCATACATTTTCTTATTTTGATGAAGTCTAATTTATACTTTTTTTTTTCTTTCATGGATTGTTCTTTTGGTGTTGAATCTAAGAAGTCATTGCCCTAACTGAAAGTCACGAAGATTTTCTCCTGTGTTTTCTTCTGGAAGATTTATAGTTTTAGGTTTTATATTAAGGTCTATGATCCATTTTGAGTTACTTTTTGTATATGGAATGAGATATGGATCAAAGTATTTTCGTGGGGGATATGGATAAATAATTATTCTAGCATAATTTGTTGAAAAGGTACCCTTGCTCCATTGCATTACTTTAGTGACTTTGTCAAAAGTCAGTTGTCCATATATGTGTGTGTTTATTTCTGCAGTTTGTCTGTCTTTACAAGACTACATTGTTTTTGATTACTGTAGTTTTATAGCAAGACTTGAGACTACTGTAGTGGTAGCCCTCTACTTTGTTCTTCTTTTTCAGAGTTGTTTTGACTATTCTAGGTCCTTTGCATTTCCATATATATTTTAGAAATAGCTTGTAAATTTCTATAAGAACGTCTGTTGGGATTTAGTTTGGATTGCATATACCAATTCAAGAAGAACTGCTCTCTTAACAATATTGAGTCTTCCAATCAATGAGCGAAGTATAGCTCTCAATTTGTTGAGATTACTCATTTTTCATTCTTTGTAGTTTTTAGTGCATATGTCTTTCACATCTTTTGTTAGGTTTATCCCCAAACATTTCATTGTTTGGTACTTTTGTAAATGTTTTTTAAACATTTTAATTTTTAATTGTTTGTTGCTAGAATACAGGAGTACAATTGCTTTTTGTATGTTGATATTGTGTTCTATAACCTTGCTAAATTCACTTACTGGTTCTACTAGCACTTTTGCCGACTTCACTGGTTTTTTTACATAGATGATTTTGTGTATTCTGTGAAAAAAAGAATTTTATTTCTTCTGGAGAGGGTAAATCTGGTCCTTGTTATTCCATCCTGGCTGAAAGCAGAAATGCTCCACACAGGTTTTATTTTTTTTATTTTAAGCAAAATCAGCATTGTGGCACAGGAGAAAACAGATAATTTTAGTTGTCATGGAAGCTCTCTGGTCCTGAGACCATGACAGGGACCTGAGAGTTAAAGAATCTGAGTTTGTCATTTTCCCTCTGTAAACATCCAGTGCACTTAGATGAATTCATCCCACAGTTCAGTCCTCATAGTTATCATTACTGATACAACAGTCAAATGCAATAGCCACTCAGGCTCCCAAAACACATGCTTTAGTTAATGCATACTCATCAAATAAGCCACAGGTGACATTTGGATTAACTGTGACACTACTGTACATCATGGATTACTAACATCCCACTTCCCATTTTTTTTAAAGGAGTTTATTTATTTGGAGAGAGAGAGAGAACCTGAACAGGAGAGGGGCAGTGGGAGAGAGAGAGAATCTCAAGCAAAGACCCCAGGGAGTGCGTAGTCCTACTCAAGGCTCATTCTCATGACTCTGAGATCATGACCTGGCCCAAAACCAAGAGTTGGAGGCTCAACCGACTGAGCCACCCAGCACACGCCCCGCCCCCCTCCATTTCCCATTTTCAAGGAGTTTGAACCCAATGGCATGACCAAACAAACCCCCAAATTCCATCCTTGTGGATCTATATCCTGGCACCTCTCTTGGTACTAATTCTGTATCAATCAGGATTCAATCATGAGGCAGAAACAGTCATTTAAACGGGGAAGTTTTAACATAATGAATGATGAACTATTTACCTGGGATTACTACTAAGTATGAATAAAAGAGAACTCAAG
The DNA here is from genome assembly GCF_037043125.1 of Eumetopias jubatus. Lineage (NCBI taxonomy): Eukaryota > Metazoa > Chordata > Mammalia > Carnivora > Otariidae > Eumetopias > Eumetopias jubatus. Next base: position 93,438,022 of record NW_028274818.1, read on the forward strand.
GGGCGCCTGGGTGGCTCAGTTGTTAATCGTCTGCCTTCGGCTCAGGTCATGATCCCAGGGTCCTGGGATGGAGTCCCGCATCAGGCTCCCTGCTCGGCGGGAAGCCTGCTTCTCCCTCTCCCACTCCCCCTGCTTGTGTTCCCTCTCTGGCTATCTCTCTCTGTGTGTCAAATAAATAAATAAAATCTTAAAGAAAAAAAAAAGAGAGAGAGAACTCAAAAAATACCAAAGGCTGAGGGAGAGTACCCAAGAAAGTAACAAACTTAAAAAGGTGGGTGCCCTCCCCGCAACTGGGATTCAGACTTTATTGGAGAGATGTGACTGCAGCACAGTGGATGGTGGAGAGAAGTTTGCTGGGTTGCCCCAGGGCTGATTGGTCCATAGCCAGTGTGGGGTGGAGGTTGGTTGAGGGGGGAGAGGTTGTGTGTGTGGGGGTGGTACGGAAGAAGGAAATCCATCTACTGAAGTGCTGGTCGGCTAAGGCTGTCCCAGGCAGGGAACCACCAACCGGGGCTGGCAAGCTGGAAGTTGAATGTCACTGGGTGTCCCGTGCAGTGCTGCATGCCACAGCCAGCAGAAAACAAACAAAAAACCCACGACACACACAGAAGAAACAAGAAAAGCCCCTTTTTCCGACAGTGTCCCTCTAACGCCCTCTACTGGCAAGAAAAAAATGTTTACCAGTTCCAACTCCAGGAGCAAGCAAAGCAAGAATGGATTTGGAGCCAAGAGGCAATGAATTGGTAACTGGCACACTGTACTGCTAGTCATCCTACTTTTCACCAGCATGGACTTAAAAGTAAAACTCTTACAGTTTCACTTAAGAATGTTCTTGTTGGGGGCGCCTGGGTGGCTCAGTTGGTTAAAGGGCTGCCTTTGGCTCAGGTCATGATCCCAGGGTCCCGGGATCGAGCCCCGCATGGGGCTCCCTGCTCAGAGGGGGAACCTGCTTCTACCTCTCCTGCTCCCCCTGCTTGCTCTCTCTCTCTCTGTCAAAAAAAAAAAAGAAAAAGAAAAAGAAAAAGAATGCCCTTGAAGCAATCAAAATTACCCATGTTATTAAATGTCAACCCTTGAATACATATCTTTTTAAGATTCTACATGTCAAAATGGGGAGTACAGGTTGTGAAGAATGGTTACCTCAAAGAAAGACATGCGTGAGATGGGGTTGTGAGTTGCACTGACCTTTCTTTATGGAGCACCATATTTACTCATAAGAATGGAGAACAAATTATTATTATTCAGGACTGGCCGACTTTATTTTAATTCCAGTATAGTTAACATTCAGTGTCCTATTAGTTTCAGGTGTACAATATAGTGATTCAACAATTCTATACATTACTCAGTGCTCATCACAATAAGTGTACTCTTGATTCCCTTTACGTCTTTCACTCATTCTCACCCACCTCCTCTATGGTTACCATCGGTTTGTTCTCTGTATTTAAGAGTCTGCTTTTGGGTTGTCTTTCTTTGTTCATTTGTTTGTTTCTTAAATTCCACATATGAGGGAATCATATAGTATTTATCTTTCTCTGACTTATTTCACTTACCATTATACCCTCCAGATCCACAAGTGTTCTTAAAAATAGCAAGATTTCATTCTTTTTTATGGCTGAGTAATATATACCACATCTTTATCCATTCATCTATTGATGTATACTTGGGTTGCTTCCATATCTTGGCTATTGTGAATAATGCTGCAATAAACACAGGAGTGCATATATCTTTTTTAATTAGTGTTTTTGTATTCTTTGGGTAAATACCCAGTAGTGTGATTACTGGATTGTTGGGTAGTTCTATTTTTAACCTTTTGAGGAAACTCCATACTGTTTTCCACAGTGGCTGAACCAGGGTGCATTCCCACCAACAGTGCAGGAGGGTTCCCCACATCCTTGACAACACGTTTGTGTTGTTGATTTTAACCATTCTGACAGGTGTGAGGTGATATCTCATTGTGGTTTGGATTTGCATTTCCCTGATGATGAGTGATGTTAAGCATCTTTTCATGTGTCTGCTGGTCATCCATATGACTTCTTTGGGGAAATGTCTGTTCATGTCTTCTGCCCATTTTTTAATTGGGTTGTTTTTTGGGTGTTGAGTTCTGCCAGTTGTTTACATATTTTCGATGTTAACCCCTTATCAGAGATATCATTTGCAGATATCTTCTCCCATTCAGTAGGTTGTCTTTTGTTTTATTGATTTTTCCCTTTGCTGTGCAGAAGATGTAGTCCCAATAGTTTATTTTTGCTTTTGTTTTCCTTGCCTGAGGAGACATACATAGAAAAATGTTGCTATGGCTGATGTCAGAGAAATTATTGCCTGTGCTCTTTTCTAGGATTTTTATGGTTTCAGGTCTCACATTTAGGTCTTTAGTCCATTTCGAGTTTATTTTTGTGTGTGGTGAAAGTGGTCTAGTTTCATTCTTTTCCATGTAGCTGTCTAGTTTTCCCAATGCCATTTGTTGGTGAGACTGGCCCATTGCACATTCTTGCCTCCTTTGTCATAGATTAATTGATCATATAATCATGGGTTTATTTCTGAGCTCTCTATTCTGTTTCACTGATCTATGTGTCTATTTTTGTGCCAGTACCATATTGTTTTGATTACTATAGCTTTGTAGTATGTCTTGAAATCTGAGATTGTGATACCTCCAGATTTGTTCTTTTCAAGATTGCTTTTGTTATTCAGGATCTTTTGGAGTTCCATACAAATTTTAGAATTGTTTGTTCTAGTTCTGTGAAAAATGCTGTTGGTATTTCGATAGGGATTGCATTAAATCTGTAGATTGATTTGGGTAGTAGGGACATTTTATACAACGTTTGTTCTCCCAATCCATGAGCATGAAATATCTTTCCTTGTATCATCTTCAATTTTGTTCATCACTGTTTTATGGTTTCCAGAGTACAAGTCTTTCACCACTTTAAAGTTTATTCCTAGGTATTTTATAATTTTTGGTGCAATTGTAAATGGGATTTTAAATGTTTGTATTGTACAATTTTTGTAAATGGGATTGTAAATGTTTTCTTAATTTCTCTGCTACTTCCTTATTAGTGTATAGAAATGCAACAGATTTCTGTATATTGATTTTGTATCCTGTGATTTTACTGAATTCATTTACCAGTTTTAGTAGTTTTTAGGTGGAGACTTTAGTGTTTTCTACATATAGTGTTATGTCGTCTCTGGCAGACATTTTTACAAAAATGAATTAAGACTGTCACACCAAGGGAAAAAACTGATAATGTTTGCTGCCAGTGATAAAATTCTAACTTTTAAGTGAAAATTATAATTTTTGAAAACTTATATTATCAAGATCCTGACAGCTTCTTGGGGCGCCTGGGTGGCTCAGTCGTTAAGCGTCTGCCTTCGGCTCAGGTCATGATCCCAGGGTCCTGGGAGCAAGCCCCGCATTGGGCTCCCTGCTCTGCGGGAAGCCTGCTTCTCCCTCTCCCATTCCCCCTGCTTGTGTTCCCTCTCTCGCTATGTCTCTTTCTGTCAAATAAATGAATAAAATCTTAAAAAAAAAAAAGATCCTGACAGCTTCTCAATACATTAAGATTTTTTTTCCCAATGATATTTGTGGCAGATAGACCACTGGAATTTCATATAACAGAGTATGATACATTCATTGATATGATTTTACATTCCACATTTTTAACTAATCTTGAAAAAATTCTGTCAAATTTTGGTGTAGTATCAAAAAAGTGTATCAATAATTATCTGAAAAACACCAAATAAATACATAAGTAAATAAAATCTCTTCCTTTTTCCAACTATATATGTATATAAGGTTGGGGTTTTTTTATATATATATATATATATTTCAACCAAAACAACCCATCAAGCTATGTCGGATGCAGAAGCAGATATGAGAAGCTGGCTTTCTTCTATTAGACCATACATTAAAGAGATTTGCAAATATGTAGAACAAGCTGCCCTTCTCAGTAAATTTGTTTTTTTGTTTTGGAAAATATTGTTTTTTCATTTAACACCATGTTATTTATGTTAACATAGTTTGTTATTGATATTTTTAAATGAGAAATTAACATTTAAATAATTTCTTTGTTTGAATCTCCAGTGGGATGAACATCATAGCTATAACCCACATAACCTTGTTGGGGTTCCTTAATGAAGAGTACAAAGGTGTCCTGACACCAAAAAATTTGAGAACCACTGCTATGAGGAAAGTGTCTGCTGCACCTAAGTGTTCAATAAGTTGGGTATTCTCTGTGACATTTGACAATGAAGCAAAGGAAGGAGAGACGATAAAAGCTAGAGCCAGCATCAGAGTTGAGAGGATACTTTTGATAGTTTATAGTCTTGACTGCTCATGTCTACAGGCCCAGCAGAATGAGAAATTGTAAATAGTTATTTTGCACACACTCAATCCAGACCATCTTCTGTCTCCCTCTTTCCCATGCTCTGTACCTTCTGTGAACTTTTTTTTTAAATGATTTTATTTATTTAACAGAGAGAGAGACAGCGAGAGAGGGAACACAAGCAGGGGGAGTAGGAAAGGGAGAAGCAGGCTTCCCGCGGAGCAGGGAGCCCGAAGCAGGGCTCGATCCCAGGACCTTGGGATCATGACCCAAGCCGAAGGCAGACGCTCAACGACTGAGCCACCCAGGCGCACCCCTTCTGTAAACTCTTTGTTGACCTTTCCATATCTTCTTTAACCTCCTCTGCAATCTCAGTGAACAGCTGTGCACTTTCTCTGAACTTTATAGTATCTACTACAGGGGATGCCTCATGGCTGGGTGAACCATGTGACAGGTAAACTCAGTCCCTTGATCTTAGGGCTATAGAGTCAGGCTTATTAAGGCAGCTCCAGGTCAAAGGTGCTTTCTAGGTCTGTGTGGGAAATCCAGCACTGATCACTCCTGGGTGTTCCTTCCCATCCCACAGCCACCAGGCCTGAAGGCCCCCTACTACATAGAAGCCTTTGAAGTAGCAGAAAAGAGTGGTATTCTCCCTTGTAGATACCTGGAATGAGAGCAAGGAGATGGTGGGGGGTGGGAAGTTGAGGGTGGGGTGGGGGAAGCTAGAGGAGTGTGAAAGGGAAAGAGGAAGATGGACTGTTGTTACAAACATTTCCATCCATTTGTCTGGAACCTTTCATCTCAGATGCAGACAACTCAGGGAGAGACAGAGTTATTGGAAGTTGAGGGCAATGAAGAGAAAAGACCTAAAAGTTTACTGCATTCTGGGTATTAATAGGGAAACATTGCCTTGATAATTGAACCTGAAGGGGAGGCCTCATTAGAACTGTTCTCCTCCTCCTCCAGAAATTGGGCCAAAACATGTCCCTTTGGGGCATAATAATGTATGTGGAGTACACCAGACCAATGATGTTCCTTATACTGAAGGGACATGTAAGCAGCACAGAGAAGCCATATAGATCCATGAGTTGAGTTCTGTAAGTGGGAACCTGAAAGTGAGGGAGAGATAATGGGGGAGAGTAAGGGGAAAGAAGAAGAAAAAGGTTGAAGATGAGTGAAGAGGGAGAAAGTCTGAAAAATGAGAAGCAGAGAATAAGAGAGAGGGAGAAGAGACATAGCATTGTGAAGAAGAAAAGAGGAAGAAAGAGGCAGCACAAGTTAGAATCAGCTCAGTATTCCAATTTCAAATCCTTCAGAGAGAAGAGAATATGCTATGAAGAACTGCATGCCAAGTTGCAGGGATAAGCTAGATGAAATGGACAGACTCCTAGAAATATACAATCCACCAAAACTGAATCATAAAGGAAGAGAACATCTGAATAGACTTATAAATAATGAGACTGGATCAGTAATCTAAAACCTCACAACAAAGAAAAGCCCTGGGCCAGATGGCCTCAGTGGTAAATCCTACCAACCATTTACAGAACTAACACCAATCCTCAAACTCACCTAATTGTCCTGGCTCGAAACTTTAGTTTGAATAGAAGTGATAAGAGTAGATATTCTTGTCTTATCCAGGAGTTTATAATTTATTTTTTTGGATTTTCTATGTAGACAATCATGTCACCTGCAACCAAGATAGTTTCTTTTCTCCTTACCAATCTGTGTACCTTTCTTTTCTTTTCTTGTCTTATTGCACTAGCAGTAAGAAAGAATGTTGAATGCTAGTGGTGAAAAGAGATATCCTTCCCTTATCCCAAGTCTTAAAAGGAAAACACCTAGTTTATCACCATTAAGTATGATGTTAGTTATAGATTTTGTTCTCCTGTATCCTCGGTTTGCCAGGAGTTTTTTATTTTTTTAATCATGAATAAGTATTGGATTTTATTGAATGCTTTTTCTGTAGCTTTGATATCATCATATAATTTTTCTTTATCTTATTGATGTGATGATTACATTAATTGATTTTTGAATGTTGAATCTCGCTTGAATCTCTGGAATAAATCCTCCTTGGTCATGATGTATAATTGTTTTTAAACTCTGATGGATTCAATTTGCTAACATTTGGATGAGGATATCTGCATCTATGTTCATGGAGATATTAGTCTATAGTTTTCCTCTCTTGTATTGTCTTTATCTGGTTTTGGTATGAGGATTTCCCTAGAGCTTACAGTATACATACATTTACAACTAATCTAGGTTCATTTTCAAATATATTCCTTCATGGACAGTGCAGGTATCTTACAGTATTCCCAATTCCTCCCTTCCACCCCTTGTAACATTCATTTTCCATAGCTGTTATCACCCAATACCTTATTGCTATTATTTTAAGCAAAAAGTTATATATTAGATTAAGAATAAAAAATATAAAGGTTTTATTTTACCTTCATTTATTTTCTCTAACATTTTTCCTTTTTAAAATGTAGATCTGAGTTCCTGACCTGTATCTTCTTTTCTTTCTTTTCTTTCTTTCTTTTCTTTCTTTCTTTTTTCTTTCTTTCTTTCTTCTTTCTTTCTTTTTCTTTTCTTTCTTTCTTTCTTTTTCTTTCTTGATTTTATTCATTTATCAGAGAAAAAGAAAGAGCACAAGCAGGCAGAGTGGCAGGCAGAGGGAGAAGCAGGCTCCCCGCTGAGCAGGGAGCCAGACGTGAGACTCGATCCCAGGACCCTGGGATCATGACCTGAGCCACCCAGGCGTCCCTCATCTCCTTTTCTTTAAAGAACTTCTTTTAACATTTCTTACAAGCAGGTCTACTGGTTACAAATTGTCTCAGGTTTGTTTTGTTTTGTTTTTTTGAGAAAAATCTTTATTTCTCCATCTTTGAAGGATGATTTTACTGGATAGAGAATTGTAAAAAGCTTTTTTTCTTTCAGTGTTTTAAATATTTTACTCCACCTTCTGCTTGCTTGAACGTTTGTGAAAGAAAAATCTGATGTAGTATTTATCCTTTTCCTCCAAATGCATTTTATTTCCTCTTGCTTTTTGTAAGATTTTCTCTTCATCTTTGGCTTTCTGCAGTTTGAATATGATATGTCTAGGTCTAGAATTTTTTATATTTATACTGGTTTTTGTTCTCTGAGCTTCCTAGATCTGTGGTTTGGTGTTTCATTAATTTTGGAAACTTCTCAGCCACTCATCAAATATTTCTTCTGCTCCTTTCTTTCTTTCCTTCTGATATCCCCATTCCATGTATGTTATGCCTTTTGAGGTTGTCCCAGAGGTCTTGAATGTTCTATTCTTTTTTTTGTTTTCATTATTTTTTTCCGTTCACATTTTTTTGGGGAGGTTTCTACTAACATTATTAGGCTCACTGATTCTTTTGTGCCCTGTTTACCAATGAGTCCATCAAAGACATTCTTCATTGTTGTTAAGTATTTTTGGTTTCTAGGATTTTCTTTTGATTCTTAGAGTTTCAATCCTCCTGCTTATGTTACCTTTCTTGCATGTTGTCCACTTTTTCCATTACAACCCTTAGCATATTATAGCATTTTAGATCCCTGGTCTGATAATTCCAAAATCTCTGCTATATATAAATACAGTTCTTTGCTTATTTTGTCTCTTCTAATTAGTTTTTTTGTTGCCTTTTAACATGCCTTGAAATCTTATGCTGAAAGCCAGACATGATGTATCAGGTAATAAAATGGAGATAAATAAGCCTTTAATGTAAGGATTTATGTTCATTTGGTTAGGAGTTATGCTGTGTTTACTGTGTGCTCTAGGTGTAGGTATGAGAGGCTTCAATTTTCTCTAGGGTCCTTGTTTCTATCTTTCCTCTTGTCTTTGGGTTTTCTTAACCGCCCCCCTCTTTTAAAGTAGGTTCCATGCCCAATGTGGGGCTGTCTATGTTCTGGATACTAACACCTTATCAGATATCTGATTTGCGAACTTTTCTCTCATTCTGTGAATTGCCTTTTCACTCTCTTGATGGTGACCTTTGATGCACAAGGTTTTAAATTTTGATGAAGTCCAATCTATGTACTTTTTCTTTTGTTGCTTGTTCTTTTGGTATTTTTTTTAAAGATTTTATTTATTTATTTTTTGTCAGAGAGAGAAAGAGCACAAGCAGGGGGAGCAGCAGGCAGAGCAGGTAGAGGGAGAAGCAGGCTCTCTGCCAAACAAGGAGCCCGATGTGGGACTCGATCCCAGGACCCTGGGATCATGACCTGAGCCGAAGGCAGATGCTTAACTGACTGAGCCACCCAGGCATCCCAGTTCTTTTGGTATCTTATCCAAGAAATCATTGCCAAACCCAATGTCATGAATATTTTTCCTGTTCTCTTCTAAGAGGCTTAGCTCTTCTGCTTAAGTCTTTTGAGTTATTTTGAATTAATTTTTTTGGTATGGTGTAAGGATCCAATTTCATTATTTTGCATATTAATATCCAGTTTTCCCAGTAACATTTGTTAGAAAGACTGCCTTCTTCCCATTGAATGATCTTGGAACACTTGTCAAATCATTTGGCCATATTTGCAAGGGTTTCTTTCCGGCCTCTCCATTCTATTCTTGTGGCTTATATATCTGTCTTTATGCCAGGACCACACCTTTATTTTTTGTTTAAGATTTTATTTATTTACTTGACAGAGAGAGATAGAATACAAAGAGGGGGAGCAGCAGAGGCAGAGCGAGAAGCAGGCTCCCTGCTGAGCAAGGAACAATCCCAGGACCCTGGGATCATGACCTGAGCTGAAGGCAGACACTTAACCAACTGAGCCACCCAGGCGTCCCAAGATCACACTTTTAATTATTGTAGTTTATAGTAAAAGTTGTGAAATCAGGAGGTGTGAGGCCTCCAACTTTGTTTTCAAAAATTTTTTGGATGTTTGAGGTCCCTTGAAATTCTATATGAGTTTTAGGCAGACTTTTCTATTTTTGCAAACTAAAAGTTGTTGGAATTTTTTTTAAAGATTTTATTTATTTATTTGTCAGAGAGGGGTGGGAAAGAGCGCACAAGCAGGGGGAGCTGCAGACAGAGGGAGAAGCAGGCTTCCCACAGAGCAGGGGCCCGATGTAGGACTTGATCCCAGGACCCTGGGATCAAAACCTGAGCCGAAGGCAGACGTTTAAAAGACTGAGTCACCCAGGCGACCCAAAAGTTGTTGGAATTTTGATAGGAGTTGCACTGAATCTGTAATTTGCTTTAGGTAGTATTGATATCTTAATAATATTACCTCTTCCAATCCATGAAAATGAGATGGATTTCCATTTATTCATGTCTTATTAACTTCAGCAATATTTTGTAATGAATTTTCAGTGTACAAATTTTTCACCTCCTTGGTTAAGTTTATTCCTAAATATTTAATTCTTTTTGATACTATTATAAACGGAATCGTTTTCTGAATTTCCTTTTTGAATTGCTGTTAGTGTTTAGAAACACAACTGATTTTTATGTGTTGAGTTTGTATCCTTCAACTTTGCTGAGCTGGTTTATTAGCTGTGTTTATTAACTTAAACTGTGTGTGTGTGATCTTTAGGGTTTTTCTACATATAAGATCATGTCATCTGCAAATGGAGATAATTTTGCTTCTCCAGTTTGGAGATGTTTTATTTTTCTTGACTGATTGCTCTGGCTAGAATTTTCAATACTATGTTAATTAGAAGTGGCATAAGCAGGCATCTTTGCCTTGTTCCTGATCTTAGAAGAAATGCTTTCCATCTTTCACCATTGACCATGTTGTTCTCTGTGGGTTTTTCATATATGGCTTTTATTATGTTTAAGTAGTTTCCTTTTATTCCTAGTTTGTGAAGTGTTTTTATCATGAGTGTTGAATTTTATCAGATGCTTCCTCTGCATCAACTGAGATGATCTTGTGGATTTTTTCCTTGATTCTGGTAATGTGGTGTATTACATTAATCGAGTTTTAAATGTTGAACCATCCTGGCATTTTGGGAACAAGTCCTACTTGGTCATAGCATATAATCCTTTCAATACACTGTTGAATTTGTTTGCTAGTATTTTGTTGAGGATTTTTGCATCAGTGTTCATAAAGGATATTGGTCTTTAATTTTCTTGTAGTGTTTTCATCTGGCTTTGGTATCAGGGCAATGCTGGCCTCATTGAATGATTTAAAGTTTCTCCCTCCTCTTCAGTTTTTGGTGAAAGTTTGAGAAGGATTAATGTTAGTTTTCCTGTAAATGTTCAGAGAAGCTATCAGGTCCAGGGCTTTTTTATGTTGAGAGATTTTGACTGCTGATTCAATCTCTTCATTAGTTATATGTCTATTTAGATTTTTCTTTTTTTAAGATTTTATTTATTTATTTGTCAGAGAGGGAACAAAAGCAGGGTGAGCAGGAGAGGGAGAAGCAGACTCCCACTAAGCAGGGAGCCTGATGCGGGGCTCAATCGCAGGACCCCCAGGATCATGACCTGAGCTGAAGGCAGATGCTTAACCGACTGAGCCACCCAGGCGCCCAACTGGTTTTGTTTTTTGATTGCTATAGGCTGTGTCTGTGCTGAGGATCAGACTGAATTGTAAACTTAAGGTCTCCTCAGGTTTTTTCTGAGCCTGCACCTTTCCCTGGGCATGTGTAAAACTCTAATTCCCCCTGTATATGTGGTTGCTTTTGAATGTTCTAGTCTTTAATGACTGACTCCTAAAAGAGGAAGAAGAGAAAATGAAAGGGGAAAAAAGTACCCTTTCTTTAAATCCCCTGGAAATCACTTCAACCAGAAAAGAGGGACTGGCAACAATGGGTGTGTGTGTGTGTGTGTGTGTGTGTGTGTGTGTGTGTGTGTGCGCGCGCGCACCTCTATGATCAGAAGCAGCAATCGGTGATAAGAACACAGATTGCCCCATATTTGAATGACAGGGTCTTTACTGCCCAACCTGGCTCCCACAGGCTGCATGTGAATTGCTCCAAGAACATGTGCACCGCTGCCTGCCACAGGGCTGGGGGTTGGGGATGGGCAGCTGCTACCAAACTGGGAGCTGAAATGTGCTGAAATTAAATGCAATTTACCATCCAAGACTTCCCCTGGAATTGCAAGCCTTCAATAGACTGCAGTTCTAAAATAGTTACATCAGACATATTCTGCCAGTACAACTGCTGTCTAGTAGGAAGATGGATTCCTGGTGCTTCTTATTCTGTCATCTTCCTTCCTCTTTCAGTTTTTGTTAGAGCTTGTGGAAGATTCATGTTAATTCTTTAAATGTTTGGTAGAACTCAATGAAATCATGTGGCAGGCTTTTCCTTGTGTGAGGTTTTTTAAAATTACTAACTCAGTGTCTTTAATTGTTACAGATCTATTCAGATTTTGTATTTCTTCTTGAGTTAGTTTCGGTAGTTTGTGCTCTTCTAGGAATGTGTTGCTTTCATCTAGGTTATCTAATTTGTTGGTATACAACTGTTCATAATAGTCTCTTACAATCCTTTTATTTCTGTTCTGCTGGTAGTGATGTCTCTTCTTTTGTACTTGTTTTAGGATTTGAGTCCTCTCTTGGTCAATCCATCTAAAGGTTTCTCAACTTTGTGGATTTTTCAAAGAATCAACTTCCAGTTTCATTGATTTTCTCTAGGGTTTTCTGTTCTCAGTTTCATTTACTTCTGCTCTTATCTTTATTTTCTTCCCTTGGGTTTACTTTGCTCTTATTTTTCTAGTTCTTTAAGGTAGACATTTAGGTTATTGACTTAAGATCTTTCTTCTTTTTATTATTATTTTTTAAAAGATTTTGTGTATTGGGATACCTGGGTGGCTAAGTGTCTATTGGTTAAGTCGGTTAAGTGTCTGCCTTCAGCTCAGGTCATGATCGCAGGGTCCCGGGATCGAGTCCCGCATCGGGCTCCCTGCTCAGTGGGGAGCCTGCTTCTCCCTCTCCCTCTGCTGCTCCCCCTACTTGAGGGAGAGAGAGAGAGAGCACACAGGAGTGGGGGCTGGGAGGAGAGGGGGTGGGGGAGGGAAAGAATTTCAAGCAGACACTGCGCTGAGTGCAGAGCCTGACACAGGGCTTGATCTCATGACCCTGAGATCATGACCTGAGCTGAAACCAAGAGTCAGATGCTGAACTGAGTTACCCAGGCGCCCCCAAACTCTTAGCTTTTAACTGGCCATAGGCTTTCTCTCTCACTGCCTGACCTAGACACATCATGTGGTCTTTGGACCAAAGGTTTGACTTCCTACCCCAAATAAGGCTGCCATTTGTTTTTAGGCTCCAGAATTTGCTTCTTAGGCTAAGATATGTCAAGACCAGGCCTAGGAAAACTTGTCATGTTTGTTTTCTGGGGGATGCCAATCCATGTCCAGGAATCGTGGCAGAGTTTTTCCAGGAGAGGCATCCATAACTTATAACACGAAGATAACTTCTTGGGACTGTTTCTTTCCTACCGTAGAGGGGAGAGGTCATGGAGTGAACACTGGTGGGAGTCACATCAGGAGGCAAAATACCTTAGGAAAATCACTCTCTCGCTGTGTTTTAATGTCCTCATCTGGCAAAATGTGGGAGGCTGACCACAGCACACTGAAAGTCCCTTCAATTCCTAACATCACGTTTCTTTTGTATGAGCTGTGTGACCTCAATCTGTGTGGCTCAGTCCGTTAAGCATCTGCCTTCGGCTCAGGTCATGATCCCAGGGTCCTGGGATCGAGCCCTGCATCGGGCTCCCTGCTCAGAGGGGAGCTTGCTTGTCCTTCTTCTGCTCCCCCTGCTTGTGCTCTCTAATAAATCAATCTTAAAAAAAGCTTAAAACTTCCTGAGGTTCATGATGACATAGCCTAACATTTGCTGCTTAATCAGCTTTTTACAAACCGTACTATCACAGATCCTGTTAAATCTTACAGTGTGCCAGTGATGTAGCTGTGGTACTGATGAAACTGAAACTCGGGGAAACCTGCTCCAGGTTACACGTGCACAGAAGTGGTGGAAGGGGAAGCGAGACCAGGTCCCAGCCCTGCCATACCTCTCTGCTCTTCCTATCCACAGGGTTGTCACTGGTCCAGGAAAGGCAAACAAGGCGGGAAGAGTATTACCTATGGGTGTCTTCAATGGTTTAAATCTCGAGACCTCCGTCCATCTGGTAGCTATATGTTTAGCTTTGTAAAAAAGTGCCAAACTGCCTTCCAGAGTGGTTATGCCACTTGACATTCCTGCCAACAGTGCATGAGAGTTCAAGTTCCTCCACATCCTCTTCGACACTTAGCATGGTCAAATCTGTTTAATTTCAGACATTCTAATAGGTGTATAGCAGTATCTTGTGGCTCTAATGTTTCATTTCCCTAAAACTAATGATATCGAGTCTCCTCCTAATGTGCTTATTGGCCACCAATATATCTTCTTTGGTGAAGTGTCTCCTCAAATCTTTTACCCATTTTAAGATTGGGCTCTTTGTTTCTTATTGAGTCTTGAAAGTTCTACATATATTCTGGATACAAATCTTCTATCAGGGATGTGATTTGCAAATTTCTCCTAGTCTGTAGCTTGTCTTCATTCTCTTAACAGTAACTTTTGAAGAATAGAAGTTTTCAATTTTGATGAGATCCAATTTGTCTTTTCCCCCCCTTGTATGGATCATGCTCTTGGTATTGTATCTGATAAATATTTGTTTAACTCATGGCCACAAAGATTTCCTCCAAGGTTGTCTTCTAACAGCTTTAATGTTTTAAGTTTTACACTTAGGTCTTTGATCCATTTCTATTTTATTGTGGTATAACATACCTAAGATGAAATTTACCATTTTTAAAAAAAGACGATTTTTTAGAGTTTAAAGTTTAGAGCAAAATTGTAAGGTAGAGATATCCCATATACCCCGATCCCACTCATGCACAGCCTCCCTCATTATCAATGTCCCCCATCGGAACGGTACATTTGTTACAACTGATGAACCTATATTGATATGTCATCACCCAAAGTCCATAATTTACATTGGGGTTCACGCTTGGTGTTATCCATTCTATGGGTTTGGAGAAGTGCTTAATGGCATGTATCCACCATTAGAGTATCATGTAATAATTTCACTGCCCTAAAAAACCTTTGTGCTCCACCTGTTCATCCCTCCCTCCCTAACCCTTGGGAACCAACTGATCTCTTTACTGTCTCTATAGTTTTGTCTTGTACTAAATGTCAAGCAGTTAGAATCAAATAATAGGTAGTCTTTTCAGATTGGCTTCTTCCATTTAGGAAAATGCATTTAAGTTTCCTACATTTTTTTTTTTAAGATTTTATTTATTTGAGAGAGATCACGAGCAGTGGGGAGCGGTAGAGGGAGAAGCAGACTCCCCACTGAACAGGGAGCCCGATGCAGGACTCGATCCCAGGACCCTGGGATCATGACTTGAGCCGAAGGCAGATGCTTAACTGATTGAGCCACACAGGCACCCCTCTCCATGTCTTTTCATGGCTTGATCAGGTTAGCACTGAGTTTTACTCCACTGTCTGGATTTACCAGTCTATTTATCCATTCACCTCACAAAGGATATCTTGGTTGTTTCCAAGTTTTGGCAATGATGAATAAAACTACAATAAGCATCGCATACAAGTTTTTGTGTAGGCGTAAATTTTTAACTCCTCTGGGTAAATACCAAGGAGTATGATTACTGGATGGTATGGTAAAAGTATGTTTAGTTTTGTGAGAAACTGCCCAAGTGTCTTTCAAAGTGGTTGTACTATTTTGCATTCCCACCAGCAATGAGTAAGATTTCCTGTTGCTTCACACCCTAGACAGCACTTGGGTGTTTTCAGTGTTCTGGATTTTGGTAATTTAAATAGGTGCATAGTGGTAATTTTTAACCAGTTTTAAGTACACAGTTCGGTGGCATTTAAGTACACTCACAATGTTGTATAACCGTCACCACAATCTATTTCCAAAATCTTTCGTCACCTAAAACCGAAACCATGTAACCATTAGCAAGGACTTTCCATTTCCCTGTGCCCCAGCTTCTGGTAACCTCCATTCTACTTCCTGCCTCTATGAACTTGCCCATTCTAGATACTTCATATAAGTGGAATCATACAATGTAGATGCCCTTTGTCTGGCTTACTTTAGCATGTTTTCATCCATGTTGTATCAGAACTTTATCCCTTTTCAAGGCTGACCATTATATGTACACATCATATTTTGTCTATCCATTTCTCTGCTGATGGATACTTGGGTTGTTTCCATCTTTTGGCTCTTGCCACCAGGCTGCCGTGAACGCTGGTGTACAGCTAGCAACTTAAGTCCATTTTCCTTTTATTACTGTTGGAGGAACCAACAAGTTATCCACAGCAGCCACACCATTTTACGTGCCTACTAGCAATGTACGAGGGCTTGAATTTCTCCACATCCTCATCAATACCATTTCATAGTAGCCATCCCGATGGATGTGAAGTGGTTTCTCATTGTGGTTTTGATCTACATTTCCCTAATTCGCAATGTTTCATCTGCCTATTGGTTACTTGGTTACCTTTGGAAAAAATGTCTTCAAGTCCTTTGACCATGTTAAAATCAGGTTTTGTTACTGGGTTTTAGCCGTTCTTCATATACTCTAGATGTTAACTCTTTATCAGATATGATTCACAAATATTTTCTCCCAGTCTGTAGATTGCCTTTTCATTCTGCTGTAGATGTCCTCTGATGCACAAACAACTGATTTTTTACCCTGTAACTGCTGAATTTGTTTGTTCTAGTAGCTCTCCTGTGGATCCTTTGGGATTTTCTATATTCAGGATCATGTCTGTGAATAAAGATTTTACTTTTTCCTTTTAATTTGGATGCCTTTTATTTGGTCTAATTTCTTTGGCTAAACTTTTTAAAAATTTTATTTATTAGAGAGAGCGCCCATGTGCACGTGCATAAGCAGGGGAAGCTGCAGGCAGAGGGAGAGGGCGAAGCAGGCTCCCTGCTGAGCAGGGAGCCCAACGCGGGGCTGGGATCCCACGACGCGGGGATCATGACCTGAGCCGAAGGCAGACACTTAATCAACTGAGCCACCCAGGTGCCCTGGCTCAAACTTTTAGTACAATGTTGAAAGAGAACTTCCTTGTCTTGTTTCTGATCTTGGGGGAAAAGCTTTGGTTTTCACCACTAAGTATGTTAGCTGTCAGTTTTTCACAAATGCCCTTTATCACATTAAGGAAGTTCCTTTTTTTCCTAGTTTTCTATTATTTTATCACAAAAGGACACTGGATTTTGTCAAATGCCTTTTCTGCATCAGTTGAGCTGATCCTATGAGTTTTTCCTTTGTCCTATTAATGTGGTGTATTACACTGATTTTCTTATGTTGAACCACCCTTACATTTCTGCAATAAATACCATTTGGCCATAGTATAGGATCGTTTTAATATGCTGTTGGATTTCATTTGCTTGTATTTTGTTGAGGATACACTAAGAACCATCCTCATTCACTTAAAAGTTTTTATGTTTCACACAATACTGTTTTAATAGGTGCTTTACAGGTTTTGGTTTTGGCATCAAAACCAAATGATGCCAAACCAAAATGGCATCACTTTCCTTGAGGACTGGTCACATGGAGAATAATTCTAGATTGTATCCTGAGCAATCCTTATTGTGTTGTGAGACTCTAGATTCTGTCAAAATCCCCTCATGAATATTTTTGTTTCAGCAGGCAATTTATCTCTGGTCAGAAAGACAGGGTTCTGTAGAAGTTTTTAACCGCCTATACCTCTACTACAGATAGAGCTCTATGACAGGGGCATCCCTGGGCTCAAACAGGAGAAAAATAAAATGGTGATTCCCTTCTTCAGACCACTGTCCCCTTTCCCTGATTCTCTACCTAGGTAACAAGAGTTTTAGCTACCAGAACCAAACTACTGCAGCCTTGCAACTTTTGCCTGTCCTTATGGGAAGGCCAGAGGGGGGGGGGGGGAAGAAAAAAGAAATGGGATTTCCAATTACGTTTTCCAATCACAGGTCCCCTTACCCTGGTCCTGTGACCACAGCTAAGATGGATCCCTCTGGGGTTTTTGTAGCCTCACCTCAGAGGTAAAAGCCACGAACAAAGAAAAACACCAGGAATCTCACTCCTGTATACATTGCTTAAGTTTTTACTTCCTTTCCTGATCTGCTTGCTTTTATTTTTGTCTTTAAATAACTTTTTGTAGTTTTCCCCCCAGTTTTAGTTGCAAGCAGTGGGAGGTAGGGTCTACTGAGCTTAACTTTTGGCCAGTATCATAAGATGGGAAGCAACTTTTGAGAACTTACGAACCCATGCTTTCACATGGTTTCACGAGTCACTACTGCTGTTTCCCAGCTAACTTTGCTCAAACTGATGCTGGGAAGTTACATTTGAGAATCTGTGAATTTGGGCTTATTTTCACAAAAACAGCTGTCTTAAGCTCCATTTCCTCAAGTTTATGAAAGTTTTGATAATTTATTAATCTGAGCTTAATTTTCAAAAGCTGCTTCATTTTTATTTCACCCAGATTTGCTTGAACATATTTTTGAGATGATCTTCTGGAGTTTAACAAAAAAAATTTCTTATCTTCTATATTTGTTCAAACTCCTCCTGGGAAGTTAGTTTTGAAAACTCCTGAATCTAATTTTCATAAAAGACTACTGTTTCAGCTAGATTTGTACAATTAGCTGACCTTGAGAAGTTCTTTTTGTGAACTTCTGAATCTGAGCTCATTTGTACAATTATCAGGTTTCAGCTAGATTAAGCTCAAACTCATGTTGGGCAGTTACTTGTTTTTTAAAACACTTTTTTCAACTAAATTTGCTGTTTAAGCATCGTTGGGAAGATACTTTAAGATTTTGTGCATCTGAGGTCTTTTTTTTTTTTTTTACAAAAACTGCTACATTTCATCTAAAGTGCTCAAATTCACGTTTCTTTTGAAAATTATTTGTAAATCTGAAATTTTTTCTTTTGCTTACAAAAACTACTGTTTCAGGTATTTTTAAAAAACACTTTGAGGGGCGCCTGGATGGCTCATTCGGTTAAGCGTCTGCCTTCGGCTCAGGTCATGACCCCAGGGTCCTGGGATCGAGCCCTGCATTGGGCTCCCTGCTCGGCGGGAAGCCTGCTTCTCCCTCTCCCACTCCCACTGCTTGTGTTCCCTCTCTCGCTGTCTCTCTCTGTCAAATAAATAAATAAAATCTTTGAAAAAAAATAAAAATAAAAAACACTTTGAAAATTTTCTTTTGGGAAAAGCGTGTGAATGTTTTTTACAAAAACTGAAGGGTGTGCATTGAGAGAGGTCATCTCTTTTTCTTCCCTACAAAATGCCAGAGCTGAGGTAAAACAATACCCCAAATATTGTAGGCCTTGGTCAGTAATGCCCTGTTGTACAATTCCAGGGGCACCGATCACTTTGTATCTAGGACAGGGACTGGGACAAATCTGGTCTGTGGATTATTTTTGTACCATTAACCAAGAATGGATTTTACAACCCTAAAGAGTTGTTCAAAAGCAAAGTTGGGGCGCTGGGCTGCTGTCAGTTAAGCGTCTGACTCTTGATTTTGGCTCAGGTCATCCCAGGGTCGTGAGATCAAGCCCTGTGTCGGGCTCCACACTGGGAGTGGAACCTGCATAAAATTCTCTCTCTCTCTCTCCCCCCTGCCCCTACACACCCCTTGTTGCTTTCTCTCTCTCAAAAAAAATGGGGGGGGGCGGGAAACTTGTATGTGACAGGTCATATGTGGCCCACAAAGCTTAAAATATTATCTAGCCCTGGACAGAGAACTTTGACAACACTGTTGGATGGTTACCGCATAGACTGGAAGAGGAAAGGGACCCCTTGGAGTTGGGCAATGTAATGAATGGCTCTGCCCTCTGCTAAAGAACGCTAACAGGCCACATCTAGTATTAAGTCAGCATAGCCCAGAGATCTTTAGCCTTTCCATCGCTTCTCCCGCCTGGTTCTACCTCTCTGTGACCCACCATTCACATGTTCAGAGTTCAGTCCTTAGCCCTCTTCTCTATGCTGCTCCTTCCAGAAGCGTAATTAGCACTAATGGTTAAAAGCCAGGCTCACAGAATCAGGCTACCTTGTTGTGCATCTATTTCCCTCACTTCCCAGTTATGTGATCTCCAGCAAATCACTTCACCTGTTTTGGCCCTCAGTTTCCCCATCTATAAAATGGAAATAATAGAAATTTTCTAAGAGAATTCAATGAAGTGAGGCATGTAAAACACCAGCACACAAGTGGCTGATCATGTTGGCTCTGACAAGTATTACCCATTATACTTCGGACAAGCATTGATAAACCACTCACTTCGAAATCTCCCGTTCTTTTTCCATGATAGACTAATAATTGTCTCCCAGTGTCCACTCGCCCCTTTCTTTTAGTAACAGAACTCCCCAGGTTTGAATGAACACACAACCATCCAGCTACAGGTATTTCAGTTTTCCCCACAGGACAGGAAGAATATGAGACTTAAGTTCTAGCCAATGGAATCAGAGCAGTTTCCAGGCCCCCCACTTACACTTCCCCCCCTCCAATGGGCTTCACAAGGACGTGGGGCTGGTGCGCCAGCTTTCAGCATGTAGATGAGAACCACCACCCAGGGGACGATGGAGCGGTAAGACAGTGGGACCCCTGGGTTCCTAGATGATCTTGTGGAACACAGCTGGTTTAACCCCAAGCCTGGACCGCTCCCTTACCTCTGTACCTGTCACATGAGAAGTGAACTACTTTGCATCGCAGTTTTGGAATCCCCTTGGTATAGCAGCTTAACCTATATGCGATCCAAACTCTTAATCTCCAGCTGCCGCGCTTATGTCCCAAATGTGTCTCAACTCAACATTTTAAAACCTAACCACACTCCTGGTCCACCTTACATACCCCGCTGTATGTTCCTGAACATAAAGACTACCCCAAGTGTTTCTTGTTAATAGCCTTATTATAGTTCTTTATTCCCAGTCAGGAGAACCTTTTGTTCTTGACTCCTACTACCTCCACATTCAACCGGTTGCAGACATCCCAGCTTGTTCCGTACATCCCTCCTTGACCCCTCCCTCAGCTCAGATCCTAACCACCCTGGCTCTAGATGCTTTTTACTTTCTGGTCGGCTCTCTGGCCTCCAATCCCATAGTCTACAATGCTGCTCCATTACTCTTCTCAAAACTGGATCCATTTGTGTATTTTGTTTTCAAAAGTCCAAAGCATTTAGTCTCCATGAGGGGGCCCCTTCCTACCTCCTGCCCATACTCCACATACACTTTATAGCAAGTGCATTATTCTGTCACTCCTCCAATCCTTTGCACTTGGCTCTTTCTCCTTTGTCTACATCCATGCTTCTCAAATGTGGCAGAGGATCATTTACAAAAATTCTCCAGTTTCCTGTGGATCAATACTTTTGGAAACACAATACAAGTAAGAAATACGATCACATGTTTAGATATCACAGGGGTGGTGTGTTTCTCAGTGCTGACTCTTAATTATGGTGCTTGTCTTTATCAGGTCCAGGTTAACTGCAGATCACACTGGTCCAAGGACCATACTTCCCAC
Organism: Eumetopias jubatus; assembly: GCF_037043125.1. Lineage (NCBI taxonomy): Eukaryota > Metazoa > Chordata > Mammalia > Carnivora > Otariidae > Eumetopias > Eumetopias jubatus. Next base: position 93,458,779 of record NW_028274818.1, read on the forward strand.
AGGTCGACACTAACTCTCCTTTTCCCCTGCCTGGAGAACCACCACCCAACCCCCCTCAAGGTCCAACCATTGCTGCTGCCGCCTCCATTACGCTTTCCTGACAGTTATGCTCCAGAGTCACATCCTATTCAACACATCCACTGCCTTCCAAACCCCTGGTAGAACTTATCACATGTTATTACAATTTTCTGTCCGATGTCAAAGAGCAGCAGGCTCTCTGAAGTCAGGGATACGTACGAGCCATCTCTGCATCCTGAGCCTTGTGCCTATCATGTGGCAGAAGCTCAGAAATACAATTAGCAAACAAATGTGTCCAACCCACCTCTGCGGCAACACGCAGACAAGCAGGCACTGTAACAACACTAAATAGAACTTTAATGACTCGGGGTGTGGCCTACGACTGAGAGGCTGAAGGGTCTGGGTCGGAGGCACAGACGCGAGGCCATCAGTAGGCTGTCTGAGACTGCTGCTGGCGGTAGCCGCCCCGGCGCATGTAGCCCTCGTTCTTGCGGTAGCCGTCCTTCTGGTCTGCGGGGCGGGGGGAGAGGGGAGGAGGACAGGAATGATGGTGCAGAGGCGGGAAGGGGGCCAGGACCCTGGGAGAAGAGAGAGACAGAACCACTGACCTCGGAAGTAGCCACCGTAGGTGCCCTGCTTGTGGTCGAACACCCGCTCATTATTTTCCACCAGGCTGCCCAGCTTTTCCGCCAGCTGCAGGGCCAGGTTCTGCTGGGCGGTGGGCTCGGTGCGGTGCATCACCACTGTCTGTGTCGGCTGGTCCAGGGAGGCCTGGCGGAAGTGAGGCAGAGGACGGACATGACACAGATCTCCACTCCAAGCTCCCTGTGACTCCACCTGCCCATCTTCTACCCTGGCCCTTACCATCAACTCCTCGTTAATGATCATCTTGCTGATGATGGAGTGCACAGTGGGCAGGTCCAGTTCAAACATGTCAGACAGAGTCTCCATGCTGGGGAGAAAGAAGGCAGAGAGCAGGGTGCAATTAGGAGCCTGGACCACGAAGCCAGGGCCCCTCTGCCATCCTAGGGCCCATCCTACCTGATGGAGTCATAGACGCTGCTGTAGGTGAAGAGGTAGGTCCGCAGTGACTCTTCCTGAATCTTCCTGTGGGGAGAAGGGAGAAAAGGGGAGCGATCTTCAGGGAAGGAGACCAACCAGTCTTTTGTTCCCCGCCCACCATGGCTCTCCTCTCTGCTCACCTAACCAGCATGGTTCGGACTTTGTCGGCCTCGGGGAAAAGGTCCCACACTTTGCCATTCATCTTTTCATTGATGATAAAACTGTGGCAGGTCTTCCAGTCGCCCATCTTCATAGCCTTGGAGGCAGCAACCACGTGTTCCCTCATGGACTCAGGGGGACCTGAAAGGGTGGAAATGAGGCAGGGCCCAGGAGAAGCCTGGGACCATGGCTCCCGCCTCAGGCACCGCTCAAGGAAGAACATGGGACAGGAAAGCAAACAACCAGACTGGGACTCTCCCAGCTCTCCATTAAACAGCTACATGATCCTATAAATCACTTAATATCAAACTACATTTACATAGACTAAATCAGTCTATGGCATGCTTCAGGGGATTGGTGAGCCCCTTGAAAATGGTGACAAATTGTTATGTCTATCCTCATATACGTTTCCCTAGGAAAAGGTACATTGCTGTCATCAGATTCTTAGGAGCTTTCCTGACCTAAGCAAATTTTTTCTTCCTTCTTTTTTTTAAGTAGGCTCCACACCCAGCATGGAGCCCAACACGGGGGCTGAACTCAGGACCCTGAGATCAAGACCTGAGCTAAGATCAAGAGTTGGGACACAACCAACTGAGCCACCCGGGTGCCCTGACCTAAAAAAATTTCTAACATCTCAATTGGAAGTGTATCTACCAAACATCATTCCTTCTTATACCACCTTCATGATTTAACCATACTGTATTATCACTGCTTCAGCGTATTTTTCTTTAAAGACAATCCAGGAAAAGAAAACATGGCAAACAAGAGTAACCGGAATTCAGAGTAGACAACAAAAGTGCAAAACCGCTATGACTGGAATGGATGGCAGGTGTAAAGAAACATGACACAGCGGACCCTAGCATAGGGAGCAAGCTCAAAGGTGTAACAGATCAGCCCAGAGAGAAATGTATGAATGAGGCTAAGTGTAAGGAAGAGAACACAACCCTTCTGATCAGCTTCTACTTTGTCACTTTTAAAAAAGGCAAAGTTAGGGGCGCCTGGGTGGCTCAACCGGTTAAGCGGCTGACTTTGGCTCAGGTCATGATCTCAGGGTCCTGAGATCGAGTCCTGAATCAAGCTCCCTGCTCAGCGGGGAGCCGGCTTCTCCTTCTGCCTGATGCCGCTCCCCCTGCTTGTGTACTCTCTCCCTCTGACAAGTACATAAATAAAATCTTTAAAAAATAAAAAAATAAAAGAGGCAAAGTTAGAGATTCAAAGACTATTTCTCTACAAAACCAACAGTAGCACAGACCTGAACTAGAAACTGCCTTTTGGTCCTAGGCAGTCATAGAGAGGCAAGGGCTGCAGTGAGCCAGAGAGCCCTAAGCGATGCTGGAGATACAGACTTTTTCAATTTTGCAATTAAAATAAAATAAAGCTTCTGGGCACCTGGGTGGCTCAGTCAGTTAAGCATCTGCCTTCGGCTCAGGTCACGATCCCAGGGTCCTGGGACTGAGCCCCGCATCAGGCTCCCTGCTCAGTGGGGAGTCTGCTTCTCCCTCTCCCTCAAATAAGTAAATAAAATCTTTAAAAAAGGCATCAAGGGACGAATGAGCAAGTCTGCTGCCCTGCAGAGCCCCACACTCACCCAGCAGGGGCTGTCGCTCGCCCACCCGCAGCTGGTGATGGAACTGCTTGCTGATCATGCGTCGGCGGGCGTCACTCTCATGGGCAGCCATGTAAGGGATCTCCAGGAGCATGGCAGACACCAGATAAACACACTCCAGCAGCTCCAGGTTGATATGCAGGTGGAAGGGCACCTGCCGGCGCCGCTCCACCTTCTCCTGCTCCTGGTTGCGCTCCTGCAGGCTGCGCAGCAGCAGACCCTGGCCCAGAAGCTCCTTGGCCCGGCCGCTGGACTGAATGTCCAGCAGGGCATTGTGTGCATCTTTGGTCAGGCCTTGGCGGAATGCACAGATGCCCAGCTGCACCATGGTGCGGTTGTACAGGATCTGGGAACGAAGGGCAACGCACTCAGAAGTGACAACCACAAGGCAAGCTGTTCATGCAGTCAACAAATCTATGCTGAGCACCACTGAGGTGCTGAGCACTAGGCTATGGGCTGGGACAGAGAACAAAACAGACAAATCCCCATCCTTCCACGGAGCTTACATTCTAGGGATAAAGGGATGGAGAACAAAATAACTACAATATGCAGATGGGTACTCATGCCAAGGAGAAAAATTAAACACAGGAGGGAGTTAAGAAGGAAGCCATGTGGTGGTAGGAATTCCCAATTTTATACAGGATAACTACAGAAGGCCTCATTTTGAAGGGAATGTTTGAATAAAAACCTGACAGAAAAAAAGACCAAGTCATGCAGGTATCTGGAAGAGTATTCTAGAAAAAAGGAAAAGTCAATGCAAAAAGGCCCCTGTGGAAGAACTGTGCCAGGTGTACTCAAGGAACCAGGAGAGCTATATGGCTGGAACTATGAAGATGAGAGCATAAACTGAACAGGCAAGCACATGGCCCGCAGGCCACATTAATGTTTTTAAAATGGGAAACCATGGGAAGCTTTTGAGAAAATAAGTGATATAATCTGACTTAACAGGGTTAACCCTGGCTGCTGCACTAGGAACAGCCTGAAGGAAAAGAAAGGCAGAAGCAGAGACCAGGAAGAGATGGTGGCTCTGACCAAAGGGCAACAGAAGTGATAAGCGGTCAGGTGTGGACTCTGAATACAAGTGGCAGGGGAATCAGGTGAGGGATGTGAAAGAAAAACAAGAATCGAGTCTGACTCCGAGATTTCTGGCCTAGGCAACTGAAAATATGGACTTGCCACTAAATTAAGATAGGGGAAGATTTTAAGTAGTATAGATTCTGGGCGGGGGGGTGCAGATAGAGTCTTTATCGATGACAATAAAAGTATATAGATCAGACCACTCCTGAACACAGATGCAAAGAGCCTGAAAAAGTATTAGCACACACAATCCAGCCATATATAAAAGAGGTAACAGATCATGATCAAATAGGCCATATCTCTGCAATGAAAAGCTGATACAAAAATCTAAAATCACGGTTACTCATCATATGAACACAATAAAGGAGAAGTAACTGCATCATTATCAGTAGATGCAGAAAAAGCTCTTGACAAAATTCAACCATCTATATAGGACAAAAATTCTCAACTAGGATCAGAAGAGAACTTCGTCAATCTGAGAAAGTGCATCTATAAAAATACTACAGCTGATGTTATACTCAGTGGTAAAATGTTGACCGCTTCCCTAAGACTGGGGCCAAGGTGAGGTGCTTGCTCTCACTACTTCTATGCAGCACTAAGTACTGGAGATCTAAGTTATTGCAATATGGCAAGAAAGAGAGAAGAAAGGAGGGGCGCCTGGGTGGCTCAATTGGTTAAGCATCTGCCTTGGCTCAGGTCATGATCCCAGGGTCGTGGGATCGAGCCCCGCACTGGGCTTCCTGCTGAGCAGGGAGTCTGTTTCTCCCTCTCTCTGCCCCTCTCTCCCGCTCATCCTCTCCCCCTACCTCTAATAAAGAAAGAAAATCTTTTAAAGTAAAAAAAAAAAAAGGAAAAAGGAAAGTCATAAAGACTGGTATAGTAATAAAACTATCTAAATGCGTATGGCATGATTATTTCAGCAGAAAAGCTAGACAAACAAGTGAATAGACTATTAAACCAAGTAAGTAAATTTAGCAAAATAGATGCATTTAAGGCCAAAATACAAAAATGAACTGTATTTTTATATACCAGTAATTAGTTAACAATTGGAAAATGAGATAAAAAAAAATTACATTTACAATAGCATTGAAACTCATAATATTCAGGAATAATTTTTTTTTTTAGAGAGGGAGAGAGAGAAAGCATGGGGTGGGGGGGTGGGGGGGGAGCCGGGGTAGTGGGAGAGCGAGACAGAATTTTAAGCAGGCTTCATGCCCAGCATGGAACCCAGTGCAGGGTTTGATCTCTCGACCCGGAAGATCATGACCTGAGCCGAAATCAAGAGTCAGAAGCTTAACCAACTGAGCCACCCAGGTGCCACTTCAGGAGTAATTTCTTAAGAGATGTGCAATACTTCTACGATGAAAATCAAAAAACGCTGCAGAGAGAAATTACACAAAGAGATAAGGTATAAGATTGAAAGGTTCAGTGTTGTTATTAAGATGTCAATTTTCTCAAAACTGATTTATAGATTCCACAGAATTCCAGGAGGCATTTTTGTAGAAATTGACAATAGAATTCTAAAATTTATGTGGAAATGCAAAGATTACAGAATATCCAAAGCGTTCTTAAAAAAGACCAAAATGGAAGCACTCTTACTACCTGATTTTAAAACTTATTTACAGGCAGAGATGAATGAATAAAACAGAACAAAAATACACTTACAATTATGAGGCCATATGGGCTCTTTCATGTGGTTTTCCACAAAGGCACCAAAACAGTATGATGGGGAAAGAATGTCTTTGACCCTGACTTCATACCATTTATCCAAACCATAGATCTAGGGCGCCTGGGTGGCTCAATTGTTAAGCGTCTGCCTTCGGTGCACGTCATGACCCCGGGGTCCTGGGATCAAGTCCCCTATCGGGCTCCCTGCTCAGCGGGGAGTCTGCTTCTCCCCCTCCCACTTCCCCTGCTTGTGTTCCTGCTCTCGCTGTCTCTCTCACTGTCAAATAAATAAATAAAATCTTTAAAAGAAAAAAAAAAGAAAACCATAGATCTAAATGTGAAAGCTAAAACCTTTAAGAACTTTCAAAAAAAAAAGTATCTTTGTTAATTGTGAAGGTTTCTTTAGACAGGACCCCAAAAATAATAAGCATAAAAGAAAAAGCTGTTAGACTACACCACAAGACATGGTATTAAAAATGAATAGGCAGAACACACAAAGGAAGAAAGTATCTGGAAAACATTCATTTGACAAAGGCCTGGTATCCAGCGAAAACTGGTCAATTTCAGGGGTTACCAGGGAACTAGGAACCAACACCATAACGAGATACCATTAAACAACAACCAATGTGGCTTAAATTAAAAAGATAAACAACGCCATATATCAACAAGGAGTATAATATGCACACATTCCGGTAGGAGCGTAAAGTGGCGTAACCGGTTTCTTATGAAACTGGACACACACCTACACTTTGATACAGCAATTCTACTCTTAACTATTTACCCAAGAGAAAACGTACAGCCACATAAAGGCTTATAAATGTTCCTGACAGCTTCTTTATGATAGCCCCACACTGGAAACAGACCAGGAGTCTATCAAGAGGAACAAAGATCAAGAACTTGAGATAAATTCACGCACTGGAATAAGAAAGGACAAATGGGAATGCTATTTAAAAACCGCCATCACACGGGTTCACCTCAGGTCTGCAGGTTCACAATGTGCACTGTTCTACACGTCAGGACTGCTTCATTGTTTTAAACACGTTTACAGGACCTGCACTTAGATACGGCTGCAACGCTCCTGTATGTCAGTGTCCCCCATGGCACTGCCGCATGCAGAGTCAGCGGTCCCACTGTCCCGTCCCAACACACCACACTGCATCTGGGTCCCGTCTTTCCTTAGTTTAATGACTTACGGTTCTTCTCCCTTTTTAAACTAAAAGATCGCCTAATGCTCTCAACTAGACACACAGTAGGGATCGTAAGCGTTAGCTGAACCCAAATCTCCATCCCAGAGGCCTCTAGTGCTGTCCGAACAGGCCACAACATGGGAATGGGCAGGAGGATCAGAGAATGGCAGCATCTGGGAAGGAGCAGGTGTCCGCTCACCTCTCCACCAGCCAGATAGCTGCTAACCCGGTCGAGCCATCCCGCCCCAAGGACGGGGCCAGAGCGCTGCCTTTCCACCCTACCTGTACGGGCGGGTCCGCGTGCTGAATGTTGTCCTGCAGGTGGCTCATGAGCATGAGGTCTCGGGCCTGGTACCAGCGGGAGTGCAGGGCATGGTGGTAGATGTGGCAGAGGATGGCGCACGTGCGGATGCGGTCTGTGCGGTCCTTGGCGTAGATGTACTTGCACAGCCTCTCCATCAGCACGGCCGAGTCCTCACCCTCGTTCTCTGCCTGGTCTTGCTCGGACTGTGGGGCGCGGGGCAGGACGTCGTTAGGAGAGGATCCGGCAGAGATAGCTCAGGCTCCCCCCGCAGCCAAAGGTGAAACTCTGTCCAGCCTCGGTTCTGGCCCTCCCTGCCCCGCCTCCGAGACTCCCCAGGGAACAGATTGGCCCTTACGACCGGACAGACACCTCCCCCTCCCCCGTGGCTATGGAGACTCTCACCTTTGAGGAGCCCTCAGGGGGGGTGAGCTGCCGCTGGTGGGCCTTGTAATCAAACTTGTAGTAGGTGTGGAGGATGCGCCTCAAGTAGACGCGACAGACCTCCTCAGTGGTGCCCTTCTCCTCCAGGTAGCGCTGCACACGCTCAATGATGGCGCACACCTGCGCCTCGTCCTTCAGGTGCTCCACGTACTCTGGCAGGGAGAGGCCCCTCCGCTCAGCCGGGCACCTGGCTTTCCCCGTTATCTGCCCCCCATCATCCAGCTACCACTGTGGTTTTTTTTTTTTTTGCACCATCAGCAGTCTCCTCACTGTGCCCTGAAAACACCATCCCCTCCCCGCACACTTCTGTTCCTCTGGGTGTGCTCTTCTGCTACTTCCTCCCGATTAACTCCTCCTCCTCATTCGGATCTTACCTTAAACGGCCCCTACCTTACGCCTTAAGACGCTTTCTTCAACCATTATCTACGGCGGCCACCCTATCTCTCACTAACACGGGTCCCTGTCCCAATCTACAATTGCCTCGTTTTATTTACTCACTGAAATGCCTTTCTCCAGCACTGAAATTAAGCTCCGTGAGCGTGAAAGGCCTCTGCCTGCCTCGTTCATCACTACACCCCTGACTCAGTGAGCACATGTGGGCCTTCATGTTTCACTGGGTAAATGTCTTGCACTTTCCCCAACCCAAATGCCTCTGATCCAAGCCAAACAAGAAAGTGGACTGATGCCAGACCCCAATGATTCTCAAAGTATAGTCCCTAGATAGCAGCATCACCTGGAAGAAACGCAAAATTTGGAGGACACCCCCCACCCCGACCTATTGAATCTGAAGCTATGGGAGTGGGGCCTAGCATCTTCCCAGGCCCTCTGTGTGAATTCTGGGGTAAGGGAAGGGCTGGCTCCCCAGACACTTTGTTAGTAAAACCCTTAGTTTTATTCCCTGCACCTTCCCTCTCATTGATGACCATGCTTGCCCAAGCCTACCTTGAGAGTGAGGATCAGTATTTTGCATTATTTTGGTAAATTCTTCATCCATTCGTTCCACCAGGGTTAGGATACAGCCACGGACACGAAGTGGCTGGACAAGAAGGCAAAGGAAGAGCAAACAAATGAGCCCAGATCTCAGTGCCAGACTTTGACCCTAATGTCTCCACTGAGCCTTCGCAAGCAGACAACACACACCTCCAATTTCTCTCTTTACCTGGTCAACATTGTGCAGGTTCTCACTCTCCTCCAGAATGTTCTCTCCAACAAAGATGTTGGGGTTTGCAAACAGGATGTCCATCAGCTCATTGATGCAGTCCAGGCACTTCTGCCACATCTCAGGCTGTCAAGAGAACAGAGGGCAGTGAGAGGCGTGAAGGTGGAAGAAGCACAGGCCTCCTAAGAGCCCCTTCACCAGAAATCCATGGGGCCTTCAACTACCAAGACTGCTCCCACAGTCCTCGAGTTTTAAGACACTAAGCACCAAACCACAAACCCCGCCCCCGCCGACCAAACCACTAGTTCAGCTCTAGGATGCTCCTCTTCATTGCCCTCACCTTCATGTACGTGGCCAGGTTCGGGTTGTAGTCATAAAGAGAAGCGATGATATTGAACTTGATCTTGACTATAACACCCTCCCCCAGGTTGTTTTCAGACGCAATCTGAACCAGCAGCTGCAGCAGTTCAATCTGGGCTGCCCTGGAGGGGAGCAGAAGGGGGTGAGGTATCAGAGACAAATCAAAAAACCTTATCCTGTCACAGTGTGCCCTCTTCAGGCAAGCAAGGCAGCGTCATTCCCATTACCCACCTATCCTCACCACCTATGTACTTGCTTCTCCTTTATAAATTCCAAACAGAAGCAGCAACAATGCTAACAATCTGCCGTCCTCTTCAGTTACCAAATAATTAAAGAAAATGAGTATTCCCATTTTGCAGATGGGAAAATAATCCCCAAAGTTTAAGTGACTGGTTTAAGATCAAAGAGAGAGTAAAGAGCAGAAAATGGACTAGTATGTTCCAAGTACACCAGTCCTTCAACTATAGCCACACACAGATCTTCCCAAACAGTGCTATTTCCCCACCAACCTCCACCCGTGTTTTAGAGAGAGCATTCACCCCGTGATCTCACAGTCTGGGCCCAACAATCTTACCGATCCGTTCCCTTCTTGCCTCGTGCTTGCAGGATCTCATTCAGTTTCTTGATGACAACAGCGTGGGTGATCTCAGTTCCCTTGGCAAACATTTTTGGCTTCTCCTGGGCAACACATGTCATATCATGTGCAAGTTGATATAAACCCATTCTTACCCTAACTTTTCTCCCAAACCAATGGGGCAGGGGGGCACCTGTATGCTCTCCCAAATGGTTTCTCAATTCATTTTAATACTAAAGCCTAGGGCACCTGGGTGGCTTGGTCATTTAAGCGTGTGGCTCTTGGTTTTGGCTCAGGTCATGATCTCATGGGTCATGGAATCGAGCCCCGCATTGGGCTCCAGGCTCAGCAAGGAGTCTGCTTGAAGACTCTCTCCCTGTGCCCTTTTCCCCACTCAAGCATGTGCACATGCTCTCTCAAATAAATAAATAAACCTTAAAAGAAAAACACAAAACAAAAAACCCAAAAACCAAAAAAACACAAAACACTAAAGCCCTCACCTTAACGAGGGGCACTCCACCCCGGACCCTTTCCCATTCCCCGCCTTCATTGTCTTCCTCCTCCTCATCCAGGCGCTTAGATTTCCTATCGTGCTTCTTCTTGGCTTTGTCCTCCCGTTTCTTCTCAGCCGCCTTCTTGTCCTCCTCTGTGGTGGGGGCCCTGCCAGGAAACATGGGAGACATGAAAGACCAGTCCCCACTCCACCTCTAAGGCTTCTTCTTCCCACGAACTTCTCTTTTTCTCCCTCAAGCCCTGGGTTCAAGTTATATTCTATGAGAGTGAACTAAAGTTAACCATAACCTGAACCAAAGCAGTGACTATCAAGCATGTGAATCTGCCAGACTACTAACCAAGGCCTGTCACACCCACTAAGAAAACCTTATGAAGGGAACAGCGGGGCCTGGTCTGATAAGGTAGAGGGACCAACCCAGCCACAGAACAGCCTGCCATGTTGCCCCATAGCTAACCTCCCAGGTTTTCCAGAGAAAACTATATCCATAAGAGACACAGTTGTTCTCACAGCTGCTCTTTAATACTAGTTGCTCTATCTAATCTTTTCACCAGCCACCAACTATCAGTTTGAAATTAGCGTAAAAAAACTTGCTGTTCCCAGACTGACTGCTCCACGCTTATGAGAATTAAACTAAATTCTGAATTTAAAAAACAATTGTTTGGGGGCTCCTGGGTGGCTCAGTCATAAAGCGTCTGCCTTCGGCTCAGGTCATGGTCCCGGGGTCCTGGGATCGAACCCCACATCGGGCTCCCTGTTCGGCGGGAGGCCTGCTTCTCCCTCTCTCACACTCTCCCTGCTTGTGTTCCCTCTCTCGCTGTGTCTCTGTCAAATAAATAAATAAAATCTTAAAAAAAAAAAATGTTCGGGGCCCCTGGGTGGCTCCGTCGGTTAAGCATCTGCCTTCGGCTAAGGTCATGATCCCAGGGTCCTGGGATTGAGTCCTGCGTCGGGGTCCCTGCTCAGTGGGGAGCCTGCTTCTCCCTCTCCCTGCTGCTCCCCCTGCTTGTACTCTCTCTGTCAAATAAATAAATAAATAAAAATCTTTAAAAATAAAAAAAACAAAATAAAAATAAAAAACAATTGTTCAAGACAACAAAATTCCCCCCCAAAAGCAAAAAGATCATTGGCAATCCCAAAGCGGTCTCAGGCCACTTGGTGTCTGAAACCATCTCCAAACTTAATACTATATAATGAAATATAAACTCAACAAGAGACAAATTATCTCAAACTTTACATAGATACTGATGAACCAATCTTTCCAGACTCAACAGATACTCAAATTATAATTCTCATCAACTGCCATTTAAATATCTACAAATGAATTTCATTTTAACTGCTTAAAAGGTCTGAATGTTTTAGTAATAATTTATAAATTTGCCAGCTGGATCACTTTTCCGCTTGCCAAAGGATGTATGCCAGAACTCGACAGCTTGCGGGTTTTCTCCCTGTACTACAGCAACATTCTCTTTAATGATCAAAAGCTCACTTTATAGGTAAAATTCTTTGCAAACATGCAATTATGTTTAACTAAACTGAAACCTCTTGGACATATCCCTAAAGCTCTGAAAAGATCAAAAAACCTAATGCTATTTTAAAATCAATTCTGCTTAAATTTCAAAAGAACTTAATCTTTCCAGGCCTAAAATTTTACTCCTAGCCCTAAGGATACTGGGATTCATACTTCAAAAACACAATGAACTCTCAACCGATGAAATTCTTTTTTTTTTTTTAAAGATTTCATTTTTTTTTTTTTAAGATTTTATTTGACAGAGAGAGATGCAGCAAGAGAAGGAACACAAGCAGGGGGAGCGGCAGGCAGAGGGAGAGGGAGAAGCAGGCTTCCTGCGGAGCAGGGAGACCAATGCAGGGCTCGATCCCAGGACCCTGGGATCATGACCTGAGCCGAAGGCAGATACTTAACAACTGAGCCACCCAGGCGTCCCTAAAGATTTTATTTTTAAGTAATCTCTACACCCAACATGTAGGGGCTCGACCTAACAACCCCGAGATCAAGAGTTCCATGCTCCACCGATTAAGCCAGCCAGGTGCCACTCTCACCCTATGAAATTCTAACTGGAAGACTAAAATTTGGCTTGACCTCACCCCTATGATAGATTATATTTTGGTGTATTCACATCTTGTTAGAAATTAGAAAACTAACGTTTATGCTCTCAGTTATACATCGAATTGATGCAAGCCACTTTCCCAACAGGGCATCACCAAATATACTTCTATTTAAATACATAGGCAAGAGACAAAAGATATTAAGAGACACCCACAGAAGTTAGCCCTAAAACCTGAAAAGGATCATTCCACACCCTCTTAACAACAACTACTAATCTAGAGCCCCGAGACACTCTTGCTTAGGATCCTAACAGTTTGGGCATCCAGTCCCACCAGATTCATCCTGAGGTTCTCTCTCTCTCTCTCTCACACACACACACACACACACACACACAGGCCTTCAGAAGCCAGTAACTCTTAGAAGTAGGCAGCATCTCTGTGAAATTCCACAGGCCAATCATGCTACCAGACGTAGCGAACTTCCTCCAATACACCTTCTAATCAAGGTTCATAATCGAGACAACAAACTTACGTTTTATTATGTGTCTTCCTTCTCTTTTACTCGAGTTAATCTTTTTTGCCTTTTTCCTCCACTGCCGACCTTATCAACAGTTAAATATTATTGAAGTTTCAAAAAAATCTTGATTGCTCTCTGTATCAACAGTTAAATATTAATTAAGTTTTAAAAAAATCGTGATTGTTCATCGTTGAAGAGCATCGAGAGGACTTAACTGCCGGCTGACCCTTTAGCGGGCCATGGGCAACAGGAAACCCCTTACCCTCTCTCCATCCTTGCGATATACGTTCTGCCCACCATTCCCATTCTGGGGGCCGTTTCAAGAATGCAGCCTTGTGAGTAACGTGTTAAGACCATCTGGACTGTATATGTGACACTACCCTGTTAAGGCCTCTATATAAACTTTTATGATTCTTGTGGGTGGGTGCAAAGATGTACCAGCCTTGCCGCCTTCCAAGACAAGTCTCGCCTGTCAGTTCCCTTGCTTATGAAACCTGCCACCTGCCCACCTGGAGAGACATCTGCCTCTTTCTTTGGTCTCTCCCTGCCCTCTATGTACGGGGGCCAGCTTCAGATTTCACCCTCAGAACACCCAAGGTGGTGAACCAACACTCACACTTGATTAAGAGTCTAACGTGGTAATTTATCAGAAGGGATCCAAGACACTAGATTTCATCAGTTTGTACTTAAGAATTCCTACCCCAACTACGAATTTGGAAACATTAACGTGTGATCTGTAATTTACCTCTAATGTCCATATAGCAAGTTAAATCAACATTTTAGCCCCAAACTCACATTAATAACTTCCTTAGCTAAGAATTAACCCTAAATAAAAACTATAACAAAGGGCGCCTGGGTGGCTCAGTTGGTTAAGTGACTGCTTTCGGCTCAGGTCATGATCCTGGAGTCCCTGGATCGACTCCCGCATCAGGCTCCCTGCTTGGCAGGGAGTCTGCTTCTCCCTCTGACTCTCCCCCATCTCATGTGCTCTCTCTCTTTCTCTCTCTCTCAAATAAATAAATAAAAATCTTAAAAAAAAAAAACCAAACTATAATAAAGTCAGCCAAAACTATAATAAAGATGTTCAACGAATAACATCTTACTGCACTTGGATACTTTGGAAAAATATATCAATTAAGAAAAAAGCTACTTGAGGGGCTCCTGGGTGGCTCAGTCAGTTAAGTGACTGCCTTTGGCTCAGAGTCATGATCCTGGAATCCTGCGATCGAGCCCCACATCAGGCTCCCCGCTCAGCGGGGAGTCTGCTTCTCCCTCTCCCTTTGCTCCTCCCCTAGGCTTGGGTGCTAAAGAAAAAAGCCACTTGAAAAAAGAGAAAAAAATCCACGTGATTTAAAAGTTCACTAAACTGATTCTTTAAAGCATTCCCATAGATGGGCTTATCCTGATTAAAAAATTAAATAGAACATAGACTCTGATGTTTCTTATATTTGTGATTGGCCTCCTATTTTCTGCCCAAACCTACTACCTAATGTCCAGGTGCCTTTATGTTGCTAGACAGCCTTACTGCACACCAAAAAGAGATGGAAGCTCTTGAGATTAAACCCATTCCTTTATGTGCTTGTTTTAACCAAAAAATAAAAGCTGAGAAAATCTGACGAAGAAAAGGGTATAGACTGATTTAATATGGAGACGCTGAAAAAGGATCCTGGCAGACATTATGGAAACAGACGATCATGCTTCTAGAAAACCCATTAACAACTAACACCAACTCTGGTTGGCTTAGATAGCTAATGAGAAAAAAACATGCAATCAAAATTCACTGTTCCCATACCATCTGTGGTTCCTCTCTCCTTGTTCTTTTTCCTCTTATATAAATCTTGCTTTCGTCTTGGTTGGAAATCAACCTTAAAAACTGGTCTTGTGACACAAGTAAAATATAGTGTCTCTGAATTATTCGTTGACATAAAGTCAAACTCAAGTCAAAGACCTTTGAGGATCCCGTGGTTAACTCAACTTCTGTCAACTGGAATTTTAATTCAACCTGATTTTAGATTTTTTTTTTAAGATTTTATTCATTTGGGGCGCCTGGGTGGCTCAGTTGGTTAAGCGACTGCCTTCGGCTCAGGTCATGATCCTGGAGTCCCGGGATCGAGTCCCACATTGGGCTCCCTGCTCGGCGGGGAGAGCGCTTCTCCCTCTGACCCTCTTCCCTCTCGTGCTATCTCTCATTCTCTCTCAAATAAATAAATAAAATCTTTAAAAAAAAAAAAGATTTTATTCATTTGACAGCGAGAGACACAGCGAGAGAGGGAACACAAGCAGGGGGAGTGGGAGAGGGAGAAGCAGGCTTCCTACCAAGGAGGGAGCCCGAGGCGGGGCTCGATCCCAGGACCCTGGGATCATGACCTGAGCCGAAGGCAGACACCTAATGACTGAGCCACCCAGGCGCCCCTAGAATTTTTTTTTTTGATTAAGTATACAAAATAAAATTTCACAGGCTAAAAGTATAAATCAAGGGTAATCTCTAAAAGGATAGCATGTAACTCCCAAACCAGTAGAGGGAAACAAATTGAGTAAGAGGGAAAAAAAGAATACAATCTAGAAATGGCTTAAGCACAAAAAAAGTGAGAAAGAAAATAATTAAAATAGGATTAATCTTAATTACTGAGTGAAAAAAGCCAAATCCCTCCCAATCAAGTAACCTACTGTGTTGATTCCACCTACATGAAATTCTGGAAAAGGGAAACTTATCTAGAGAGAGAAAGCAAACCAGTGGTTGCCCAGGGAAAGGGAGGGGACTGGTTGCCAGAAAGACCATGGCATGATTATAGAAGTTTGGAACTTTCAGCCTCATCACAACCACTAGGAGGGGAATAAGGCTGCAGATTGAGCTAATCGTCAATGAGCAATGACTTAGTCTTACCTATGTAATAGGTAAGGACCTACATAAACATCCCTAAATGACGAAGTTTGGAAAGCTTCCTGGTTGGTAAACACATTGAGGTGCTAGGAGTGTGGTGCACCCAGAAAGGGAATGGAAGCTCTGTGCCTGTTCTCCCATACCCCGTCCTGTGCATCTCTTCCATTTGGCTGTTGCTGAGTTGTACCCTTTAAAGCCCTTTCAAATAAATGGATAATTGCAAGTAAAGTGCTTTCCCAAGTTCTATGGGTTGTTCTAGCAAATTACTGAAATTGAGGAGAGGGCTGTGGAAACTCTGAATTTATAGCTGGTTGGTCACAGTACAGGGGCCAAACCTGGGACTTGCCACTGGCTTCTGAGGTGGGGGCAGTCTTGTAGGACTGAGTCCTTAACCTGTGGGGTCTGCGATAACTCTGGGTTGTTTCAGAACTGAACTGCAAGTTGAGCACCATGTTCGTGTCCAGAGAGTTGGAGAACTGGTAGGCGTGAGGAAAAAAAAAAAAAAACCCACACATATGGCGTCAGAAGCGTTATAAATAGGAGCACCTGGGTGGCTCAGTCATTAAGTGTCTGCCTTCGGCTCAGGTCATGATCCCAGGGTCCTGGGATCGAGCCCCGCATCGGGCTCCCTGCTCCGTGGGAAGCCTGCTTCTCCCTCTCCCTCTGCCACTCCCCCTGCTTGTGTTCCCTCTCTCGCTGTGTATCTCTTTGTCAAATAAACAAATAAAATCTTAAAAAAAAAGCATTATAAATAAATATACATCAGATACACATGCTTCCTGGGCTTGACCAGTCAAGTGGAGCACAGAATGAAAAAGGCTTTTCAACAAAACACCTGTGTTTAGTCCTCTTTAGTGCCAGGGAACTCACTACCTCCTGAAGAACACAACCCCAATTTCTGAAAGGAGAGCAACCCCACAACAGCAAGAGTTCCCATACAGCAGCACTGTTATCAGTGGGCTTGATACTGGAGCCCCGTGGGGCACACAGGGGCAAGCATCACCTTGACTTCAGAGGAAGACTCAGAAGCCTACGATGAGGGTTAAGTAACTTAGCAAAGCCGACAGCTACTAAAGGACTAAGGGTTGGAACCGGAGTCCAATCAGACTCCTCCCCGGCTCCCACACCGCCCCAAGAAAGCTCACAAAGGCTGACTGCCGCCTACTTGCTAACATACTACAAAGTTCCCAGGGAGAGTGACGAGGGTAGCCACGCTGCCAGCCGGTCCTGGGCTGAGCTGCTGCCCTATAAATCACTCTCAGCTCTCCTCGGAGCCGGGGGCCAGTAACCCTCATTCTACAGACGGAGAAGGACTGGAGAAGACTGGAGAATGAAAGCAGACTGTCAGACACCACACAGCTAGCTGGTGCCAGGAAGACACTTACACCACACGTGCAGTGAGTCATCTCGCAGTTAAATGTTCGACTCTGGGCCTTCAAATTCCATCCTCATACTTGCCCTAAATCCCTCCACTGGCCTGGACAACCTAAAAGCACTCCACAGAAGAAGCAACCACCTTCAAGATGACTGCAGGCTTCCTACACTTCCCACTGTGGCCCGAGGCACCACTACTTTTCTTACTTTTTAAGGAATCGTGAGGCCAGCACCGTCTGCTTCCCTTCTTCCTCCTCTGAGTCGGAATCAGAAGACGTGGAACCCGTGTCCCAGTCTTCATCATCTTCTGAATCTTCCGAATCCTCATCATCATCCTTAGAGAAATAAGAGAATCATCAGGAAAAAGACGGGGAGACTGACTGGTCTCCCCGCTCTCCCTGCTGACCCAGGTTCCAGGGATTTTCAGGGGCAGAACAAGAGTGGTTAATCATCAATCAGCATATGAAGAGCTGGACTGGACCACCAAGACCCAGAGAGAAGCGTGGACTTGCTCTAGGGACACACAGCTCCCCAGGAGTAGACCCTGGTCCCAAATCTAGTGGTCCAGGTTCCAGATCACGCCGTGCTCTAATCCAAGACAAAGCCTGTTCTCAAATCAGACTCCACTAAACCCCACCCCTCCTAAGCCTAGGGGTCTTCTCCCCAGGAACCCAAGAATGGTCCATGGCAGGCAAATCGCCCTTCGTAGTCTCGCACTGGCTCTGACCTCCATCTTTTTCAGGAACTTGCGACTCTCTCCAGAAGGAGCTTCTGATTTCTTCTTCAGGAAAGCTGCAGCACTGACTCCATCCTCATCCTCATCCTCATCTGAAGAGCCTGGGGGAGGGGGGAAGGAGAGAGAAGAGAGTCAGAGTGGTGAAGAGCGAGGCAGAGGGGCAACCGAGAAAGCATGCCAAGGGAACCAACTGTGTACTTGTAACCCTTTCGGTGAGGGCCCCCCCCCCTCACCTTCTGAATCCTCCTCATTCTTCTCGGCGTCTTCATCTGCAGACTGCTCAGGGTTCTTGACCAGGGGAGAAGCGAGAATAATTAACGATGCCTGCCAACCATCACCCCATCCTCCCCATCCTCCCCCTCCACCCTGGAGACATGTGTCCTGATTCCTTCTCCAGGCACACCTTCCATTTGCAAATGTTCTTCTGTCTCACTCAGGGGGGTCACTGTCCCCACAGTTCAGAAAGTCTGCCTCTAGCATCCCCACCTGCTTGTAATTTGTAATGTGGGACTCAAAATCTCGGTTATATTTTCGGATCTTCTGGCGCAGGGTGCTCAGGGCCTTGGCATTGTTCTTGTTCATCTTTTTCTTCCCTTCCTTATCTTCCCATAGCTAAAGGATAACAGAGGGAAGAAAGAGAGAACAGGGATGTGAGACTAAGGATTATTTCCTAAACATCAGGCTTCGCCACCCCACATGATGAGTTTTGCTATCTGTACACCATCTGTACTGCTTACCAACTGTGTTTGTTAACTTATTTTTTTGAAGATCCTTTGTATATCACCACCAAAAGAAAAAAAAAACACAAATAAGAATATGAAAATAAGTATGATTAAAATTCTTGGCCAAAAAAGGTCCCTCTCTTTGCTTCAGCCCCCTTTTTCTCAAGTTCCACGAAGTACTACATGTACAGCAAGAGGAGACAGGATTCCTGGAAGTGGGTTAGGAGCAGGCCCCAGGTCCAAAAGTCCCTCTGGATCCTCCCTCACCCACAGAAATCACACCTCATTAAGATAGTCCTCCAGATCAGCCAGGATGCGGATATAGAACCGGGGGACACCTTCCTTGTCCACAATGCTCTTAGCCTTCCCATATGCTTTTCCCAGGAGCTCAAACTCTTCCAGGCACTTGGTAACATCTCGAATCTTCATGGCATTACGGATGGTCCGAATGAGGTTGGTCAGCTCCTCAAACCTGGGTTGGGAGCCCAAAACCACATTGGACATGCCCACCAACACCAGAAAACCCACCAGTGCTAGAGATGCCCCATCATCTGGGCTCCTCATGGCCTCACCTCTTGTCCTTGGCACTTCGGACAACTCTCTTGGTATCTTCTTCATCCTCACTCAGCAACAACGGCCTGTTTGAAAAAACAGAGACCATTAACTTCCCTTCCTCCAGTCTTTTCAAGTGATCTCTATTTCCCTTCTCAGAGGAGCAGAAAGAATGGAATTACTCAGGCCATCATACTCGATACTTCTTCTCTAACCTCATCGACCACAACACAATCAGCTAAGCCTACTTCATGTATGCCCTTTTGTCAAACACTGTTGCACGAAGATGACCATCTCCATCCTCTCAAAAATAAACACAGGTATTTATTTACTGGGTCAGAAAACTAATTACATGAAAACACAAGTAACTAAATACTGAAAAAAGTCAAGAAAAAGGGGTACTTCAGCTAGAATGAATGGAAAAGGCTTTAAGAAGGTGGTACTTGAATTAGAAAATAGAAAGCAATGTTTCCCAGAGTGGGAGAAGCCAAGGGCAAAGAAAAGGTCCTAATGGCTTTAAACCTCCATTACTAGCACTTTTCTTTAATAAGGAGAGACCAGACCACAGACAACATTCAGATGGTAACATATCTCCATTCTTTTCACTTTATTCATTTTCCAATTATTTTGTATTTTAGAATAAGCGATGTTGGTTTTCCGATTGTGGCAATAATATAAAATCATATTCGGATGGGCATATGTGCATATTTATATGTATTATTAAACAGTGGCACAGGGATTCAGAAAAGGTGAAAGTGGCACGTATGAAGGAAGCTCAAGAAACATTCCACTGTTTCAAAAAGTGAAAAGAATTTTAATTTACAGAGATAGGAGAAGGGTATTATTCATTTGTTTTTAAGATTTTACCTATTTATTTGACAGAGAGAGAGCACAGGCACAAGCAGGGGAGGGAGAGGGATTAGCGGATTCCTCGATGAGCAGGGAGCCCGATGTGGAGCTGGATCCCAAAACCCTGGGAATCATGACCTGAGCCGACAGCAGACGCTTAACCAACTGAGCCACCCAGGCACCCCAGGGGAAGGGTATTTAAGTGAATACCAAAAAGAGGAAAATTAATAGATGATGGTGAGCCAGCCCGGAGTACCAGGTAGCTGAGCTTCAGAGCCACATCCAGCAGCTCTCAAATACCAATTGAGCATTTTGGATTTTTTTGTGAGCAGGATTTTTTGGTGGTAAGAGTAACTAGGACTTTCGGAGTCCGATGCCGAGCGGAAGAGAGGTGGTACAGTGGCTGTGGACATGCAGGCCAATTAGGAAGCTGATTCAACAGACCTGGCCAGTGGGAAATCTCTTCTGACTCTTGTACCCAGCGGGTGGACTCCCACATTCACAGCACCTTGAAGCATGAAGGTTGTCCCTTCGACAATGCTTTGGTCCCTTAAACTCTCGAAATCCTCAGAACCCGCTCTCGCCGCGTCCTTGCGGACTCGTCGTCGCCCCCACCTCCATTCCCTCCCACATACGCGGCCTTCCCGAGCCTGCAGAACCGCGCACTCCGCGAGTGGTCACCACGGCGCAGGCCCCCCACTCACTGTTTGCCGTAGTTGCCCCCGACGGGTTTGGTGACGAGCTCCTCCCCCGACAGAGACGACTCGGACTCGCTGTCCGAACCGGTGGTGAAAAACCGCGACATGGCGACAGCGCTGAGGGGCTGCGGCGGGCGCAGCCGGACCTGCGGGAGAGCCGGAATCACAGACAAGAAGGGTCCAGGGCCGCCACCTCCCGACCCCCACCTCTCATCGTCCCCGCAAGCACCCCGATCTGCGTCCCCTCCTCAAAGGACAGGCCTAAGAAATACACACCGTCCGAGCTCGCCAGTCACACCGTGTAGCCGGAACGACGGAAACGCGAAAAGAGGGAAGATGGGACCTCTACGTCACTTCCGGGAGACGGTGACGAACTATGCCAGCGACTACAACTCCCAGTGGTCTTCGCGCCACGCAGGGGCGGGACAGGCCTGACGTAACCTTGGCGGGCCGGGCGGAGCCTGGAGAAAACCGACTCTCCACGTTTTGTTACTCGCAGATACCGAGCCTCACCCACCACCTGCGGAATCAGAATTTCAGGGCCAGGAGTTTACTTTTTTTTAAAGCACCCACGTAACGCTGATGAGCTGCTAGATTTTGGAGCTAGGCTTAGGGTAAACTTCGAATCAGACTTTGGATTCAAATCTTGGCTCCGCCACTTTGTGTGAATTTAGGCAAATTTCCTAACCTCTCTGTGCTTCTTTCTCCCCAACTATAAAATGACAAAAATGGCACCTACATCACAGGATGTATGAGAGTTAAATGACTTAGTATATGTGAAGCTTTTAGGGCAGTGCCTTGTACAAAATAAACATATAATAATTAGCTAGTATTCACTCACTGTTCCACAAATACTGATTTACCAACGTTTTATTATGAACCAGCAGTGTCCTAGGCACTGAATACATCAGTGAATAAGACAGAAATGGTCCCTGACTTCACAAGGAACTCATATTCTATTGTAGTGGCATAAATTAACAAGTAAACAGATAATTTCAGATAGTAATAAGCACCGTAAAGATTTTAAAGTAACTGGTTAGATGGGAAGATTATTTTGGATAGGAAGGGCAGACCTCTGAAGAGGTGACATTTGAGTTGAGATCCAAATGACAGAAAGAAGGGAGCCATGCGGATGGTCTTCTAGGGAAAGAGCATTCCCAACTCTTCTTCTAGGAAAGGGAAACAGCAAGTGTAAAGGCCCTGAGGCAGAAATGAACTCGGCCAGGTTCTGGGAATAAAGAGAATGCCGGTGTGCTATCAGTGAAAGTGAGCAGGCATTAATAGTATAGAAGTAGACAATATTAGATCATGCAAGTCCTTATAGGCCTGTGGATTTAGATCCAGGTGGGTTGAAGAAACCATCAGCAGGGGTTTTAGCAGCACAGGGACTGTTTTACATTTTTAAAGGTAGTTCCAGTCATTCAGTATTTGCTGCATGTCTGGGCTTGAGTTTAGATTGGAGGCACAGTGTTCGCCTGAAAGAAAAGTAGGAATTAGGAGACTGAAGGGAAAGAAGGAGGCCACTTTGGGTAGACAAAACAGAGTGAAAATCCTGGAGACAGGAAAGCTCAGGGCACAGTCAGTGGCTGGTACATCGGGGTTAGAATGTGGCAGGGCCTCTCCACATGTCTTGGCCTGTCACCTCTTTTCTTTTCCCTTCCCCTTCTCTCTGTCTCCCTTCCTTCCCTCCCTCCTTCCCTCTCTCCCCACAGATCCACTTGATTCTGACACCAACCTCTTCACCTCCCCGAACAGAGATGGAATGCGCAGAAATTGCCAAGGGAGCCTGAGGTAAAGGGAAAAAGAGGCTGAGTGAGATAAAAATCAATGTCCCTGGAGATGAAGAAATGTAAATTCACGCTAAAGGAAAGCTACTGATTTTAGGGTGGCTTCCCGTTACTCCCAAGACCATGATAAGTTGCAAAAAAAAAAAAATCGTATTGCACTCATTTTTTACCAATCCCTTACTAAGTCATTATGAAAAATTTCAATTTAACAGCGAGGTGGCTTTTTTAGTGAACTTTTTAATTGAAGTGTAACATAGGTTCAGACGAGTGACAGGTCACAAGTGTACAGCTTGATGAGTTTCATAAAGCTAGCACACCTGGATAACCAGCACTCACATCAAAAACAGGACATGACCAGATTCCCCCCACGCCCAAGTTCCACTCTTGTATCCCCCTCCAGTTACTACCCAGTGGGCTTCTTAAATTTCGTTTTTTATTATAAAAATTTCAAGCATAGAGACAAGAATAAAGACTATTCTTTTCTTATATAAAGATTTTTATTAACTTATTTATTTGACAGAGAGAGAGAGAGAGCACAAGCAGGGAGAGAGGCAGGCAGAGGGAGAAGGAAAAGCAGGCTCCCCGCCAAACAAGGAGCCCGACACACGGGGCTCGATTCCAGGACCCTTAACCGAGAGAGCCATCCAGGCGCCCCAAGAATAAAGACTATTGTAATGAGCATCCATGTACCCACAATCCACCCAGTGTTGTTACACCTTAATATGATACATGTCACATTTGATGCAGCTTTTTTTTTAAAGAAAAATTAAAAACACACTCAGGACCTCCTAGGTAAATGGAGGTCTTAATGAAGAAGGTTCACGGTACATCCACAAATATTTTCACGGCAAAATATTAGTGTGTGCCAAGCCCTTCCACATGGACGATCTTTCTTTTTTTTTTTTTTAAGATTTTATTTATTTATTTGACAGAGAGAGACACAGCGAGAGAGGGAACACAAGCAGGGGGAGTGGGAGAGGGAGAAGCAGGCTTCTTGCTGAGTAGGGAGCCCGATGCGGGGCTCGATCCCAGGACCCTGGGATCATGACCTGAGCCGAAGGCAAACGCCCAACCGACTGAGCCACCCAGGCGCCCCGATCTTTCTCTTAATACATGTACACGATTGCAAAATATAATCACATTAATTAAATGTACATTACAAAATGTAAACGTTACAGAAGAATATACAGGAAAAAAGAAATCGGTTCCCCACCCCTGACCCCCGGTTCCTCAGCTTCTCTCCCCAGAGGCAAACATAATTATCAGTTTGCAGTGTTAATCTTCCACATGTTTCTCTGTATATACAGAGCTAAAATTCATAAAAGGATACAGATACATGTGTGCATATGTGTGTATATGGGTTATATCAATAAGGATATATAGATAGCTAGGTATCTGATAGATCCTTATTGATATAACCCTTATAGTATACATATGTACTTACATCTATATCTTTTTATGTATCCACATTTATACAGAGAGATGTATCAATAGAGAGATGGAATATATGTATATCCCCACCTTTTGTGTTACACAAATCATAGCATTCTTTTGTCCTCTTCTGGGTCTTCCTTCATTATTCACATATCTTGCAGCTCTTTTTATAAGGCATATGGACCTGTCTCATTCTTTTTAATGGCAGACTATTGTACCATTATATTACGAACCATAAAATGCATTTCCTGAGACTCCTCTTGATGAATGCCTCTTTTAAATCTTCACAGCAGCCCTTTGGAAAAGAGGATGTTGACACCTATGAGGTCAAGTGACCTGCCCAAGATCACACGGCTACACTGTATTCCAACCCAAACATCATTTCATAGCCATCAGAACTCTTGAGAGCTTTGCTGTTTCAAAGCTAGACCCTGACAATTTTTTGAGTTAAAACAACTTAATCTTGTGAATAGGAGGGATGGGAATGAGGGCAGCAAAGTAAAGAAAACCTGAGAATGTTTTCCTTTATGAGGATAACTAGGCTTCATAACTGGAGCCAAGCGTGACATGGGTGTTTTTAATAGGTGCATTTTGTTAATGCCTAGATTTTGATGGGGTCCTTAATGGTCCCAGAGCAGGAAGCACACACTGGCGGAGCTTTGATCAGTCTGGTGCCCATGGTGCATGTGGGCGTCACATTTCCCTTGACCAACTGCTTCTCTCTGAATGCCTGTAATCATGCAACCAGCAAGCTGAAAGGTGTCAGTCATTGCTGCAATTTGAACAGCAACTCCAAATGCATAAAGGCATTTGAAAGTCATGACAAACTTGCAGGTAGGCAGGCCAAGCAGCTACTACTAATTTCATTCTACAGATGAGAAAACCACAATTCTGAACGAGCACATGGTGGCTGAGCTAGTGACAGAGTGAGGTCCCAAAACCAGATCCTCTAATTCAAAGGCCACAGGAGACTCTTCTGGATACACTGTTTTATTTTCTAATGTTGACCAAAGCGGGATACATTGTCATTGAAAGAGGGGAGTGGACTGGAAGGAGGCAGAGGACCGAGCATGGGGGAAGGAGAAGGGTGGAATTAGGACTCCTCCCCGGGACTAAATCCTAGGTACCATGCTCTCTCTTCTTCACTCAACTCCAGCCATGGAGGCCTCAGTTCTGGTAGATCCAGTGCCCCCCCTTTTTTTATTATTATGTTTTGTTAATCACCATACATTACATCATTAGTTTTTGATGTAGTGTTCCATGATTCATTGTTTGCGTGTAACACCCAGTGCTCCACGCAGAACGTGCCCTCTTTAATACCCATCACCAGGCTAACCCATCCCCCCACCCCCCGTCCCCTCTAGAACCCTCAGTTTGTTTTTCAGAGTCCATCGTCTCTCATGGTTCATCTCCCCCTCCGATTCCCCCCCTTCATTCTTCCCCTCCTGCTATCTTCTTTTTTTTTTTTTTTAACATATATTGTATTATTTGTTTCAGAGGTACAGATCTGTGATTATTACGCAGCCATCAAAAGGAATGAAATCTTGCCATTTGCAACGACGTGGTTGGATTGGAGGGTGTTATGCTGAGCGAAATAAGTCCATCAGAGAAAGACATGTATCATATAACCTCACTGATAGGAGGAATTCTTAATCTCAGGAAACAAACTGAGGGTTGCTGGAGTGGTGGGGGGTGGGAGGGATGGGGTGGCTGGGTGATCCAGTGCCCCATTTTTAAAACAAATATCTTGAGACACTTTATGAAATTCATAGATAATATAACCTTCCAACACACACAATTTTTTTTTTTTACTCTGTGTGTGTTTTATTTTCCCAAATAGCCCCCGAGCTCCTTGAAAACAGGGATAATATCTTTACACATCTTAATATCTCCCTCAGTGCATTTCATGCAGTTTGGGTTCAATCATGTGTTGCTGTTTTGATTGCTACTGAAAGGAAAGGCAACATACAGACAGCAAAGCATACCAACTGTTTTCACTTGTACCATCATCTGTTAGTTTTGCCTCTTCTTGAGATTCGGATACATAGAATTATGATGTATTTCCTTTTTTGTGTCTGGCCTCTTTCAGAAGCCTGTGAGATTCACCCATGTTTTTACATGAACTGGTGGTTCCTCCTCTTATGATTGCTGAATACTCTTTAATCATGTAACTATGCCATAATGTATTAACTCTCCTGTTAATTTGGGTGGTACCTAGCCTGGGGCTATTGTGAGTAAAGCTTTTATCAACATTTTTATACCAGTCTTTTTGTGGACATAAATAGTTACCTTCTTGGGTGAGATAGCTAGACCATAGAGTAAGTATATATTCAGCTTCAGTAAATACTGCTACATTCTAACTTTATTTATAAAGGAGAAAAAAGAAAATATCCTTTATTTAAAACATGTACTGGACACCTGGGTGGCTCAGTCAGTTAAGTGTCTGCCTTCGGCTCAGGTCATGATCCCAGGGTCCTGGGTTCGAGCTCCCTGCTCAGTGGGGAGTCCGCTTTTCCCTCTCCCTCTGCCCCTTCCCCCATGTTCGTGCTCTCTCTTGCTTGCTCTCTCTCGCTCTCTCTCAAATAAATAAGTAAAATCTTTAAAAAACAAACATGTACTTATGGGGCGCCTGGGTGGCTCAGATGGTTGGGTGTCTGCCTTCGGCTCAGGTCATGATCCCAGGGTCCTGGAATCGAGCCCCACGTCGGGCTCCCTGCTCAGCAGGAAGCCTGCTTCTCCCTCTCCCATTCCTCCCTGCTTGTGTTCTCTCTCTTGCTGTGTCTCTCTCTGTCAAATAAATAAATAAAATCTTTAAAAAAATAATAAATAATAGATAAAAAACAAACATGTACTTAAATATGTAAATGCTAAGGTGTGATTTCCCTAGGAAATATAAAGAAATAGAGATTTGCAGCTACTTGCAATGACGTAGTTTGGATTTATAAGAAGACAATTGTAATATGAACAAATATTGAACTTTTTTCTTTTTTTTTAAAGCTTTTATTTATTTATTTGAAAGAGAAAGAATGAGAGATAGAGAGCACGAGAGGGAAGAGGGTCAGAGGGAGAAGCAGACTCCCTGCTGAGCAGGGAGCCCGATGCGGGACTCCATCCCGGGACTCCAGGATCATGACCTGAGCCGAAGGCAGTCGCTTAACCAACTGAGCCACCCAGGCGCCCTGAACTTTTTTCTTTGTATTTGGTATTTTGAAAGAGGTGTGTGTATATATACTCAGCCTTTTTACATGATTTAGAATCACAGTGAACAAGGCAGCTACAATGGCAGCCAAAAACAATAGGTTTTACTGTGAGTGTTGCCTTCAGTGAAGGGATTTTCCAAATACAGTAAACAGCTCTTGGTTAAGATCAAAACAAAACAAAACACAATCTTCTTTCAATGTACATAATAGTTGAATTCCTGGAAATTTCAGTGTATGTTAAAAGCAAGCAAGAGGGACACCTGGGTGGCTCAGTTGGTTAAGCGACTGCCTTCGGCTCAGGTCATGATCTCAGGGTCCTGGGATCGAGTACCACATCAGGCTCCTTGCTCAGCAGGAAGCCTGCTTCTCCCTTTGCCTGCCGCTCCCCCTGCTTGTGCTTTCTCTCTTTCTCTCTCTCTGACAAATAAATAAAATCTTAAAAAGAAATAAAAGCAAGCAAGATATATCTTGAATTCACATGTAAAATGAAGTTAGATTCCTGGCACATATTGTTAGATGTCTGGTGGGGACACTGAGAAGCCACTCAGGCATAGAAAATTGGCCCTCACCCTGTAAGGGCGATGCCTTCATTCATAGTGAAATTCAAAACCCCCACAAACTTCCAAAATGACCATAGGGGGCAGTGCCACCCTATTGAGAACCACCATCCAAGACCTGTTCTGTCCAATATGGTCAACAATAGTCATCTGTAGCTTGTCATATATTAAATGAAATTAAAAGTCCAGTTTCTCAGCATACTAGCCACATCTCAAATGCTTAAAAACCACACGTAGCAAAAACTACCCGCAGAGAAAAGCCCAGGTCCAGATGGTTCCACTGGTTAATAATTCTGCAACTACTTAAAGAATTAACACCAGTTCTTCACAAACTCTTTCAAAAAATAGAAGAGGGACTACTTCCCAACTCATTCTATGAGGTCAGCATTACCCTGATACCAAAACCAGACAAAAAGTGACCTGAGAAAACTTCAGACCAGTATCTCTTATGAATAGAGACACAAAGATCCTCAACAAAATACTAGAAAATTTAATACACAAACCATGACCAAGTGAGATTTATTAGGAATGCAAAGTTGGGCTAGCATATGAAAATGAATTAATGTAAGGCACCGTGTCAATAAAATAAAAGACAAAAACCACACGATCATCTCAATAGATGCAAAAAAAAAAAAAAAGGATTTGACAACATGCAAAACATCTTCATGATAAAAACACATTACAAACTAGGAACAGAAGGGAACTTCCTCAATATGGTATATAGGACATCTACAAAAAATCCACAGCTAACATCATACTTAATGATGAAAGATTGAAAGCCTTTCCCCTAAAATCAGGAACAAGACAGGGAAGTCTACTCTCACAACTTCTATTCAGTGTTGTACTAGAGGTTCTAGCTAAGGCAATTCAGCAAAAAAGTCAAATAAAAGACATCTAGATTAGATAGGTTTGCAGAGGACAGAACTTGTATATAGAAAATCCTATGGAATTTACCACAAACCTATTGGAAATAATAATGAGTTTGGCAAGGTTGGAGGGTAATAGGTCAATAGACAAAAAGCAATTGGCATTTTTATACATTTATAAAGGCCAATCCAAAAAGGAAATTAAGAAAACAATTCTACTGGGGTGCCTGGGCTGCTCAGTCAGTTAAGTGTCCGACTCTTGATTTTGGCTCAGATCATGATCTCAGATCGAGACCCCACATCGGGCTCCATGTTGGACATGGAGTCAGCTTAAGGTTCTCCTTCTCTTTCTCCCTCTGCCCCTACCCCCCTCTAAAAAACAAAACAATTTCACTTACAAAAGCACCAAAAAGAATAAAATGATTAGAAATAAATTTAACAAAAGAAGTACAAAATGTATACTCTGAAACTAGAAAGCATTCTTGGAAGAAAATAAAGATCTAAATAAGAGGAAAGGCATCCCATGTTCATGGATCAAAAGAGTTAATGTTAAGTTGGCAGTACTTCCAAAACTGATCTACAGGTTCAATGCAATCCCTATCAAAATTGCAACTGGCTTCTTTGTAGAAATTGACAAGTTCATCCTAAAATTCATAAAACATTCTGGAAAAAGAACAAAGTTGGAGGGTTCACACTTCCCAATTTCAAAAACTCAGTACAAAACCACAGAAATCAAGATGGTGTTGTACTAGCATAAGAATAAACATGTAGATCAATGGAACTGAACTGAGAGTCCAGAAATAAATCCCCACATTTGCAGTCAACTGATTTTCAACAACTGATTTTCTCCTTTTTTTTTTCAACAACTGATTTTCTAAAACATATCTATAGGGAGTCTTTTCAACAAATGGTGCAGGGACAACTGGATATCTACATGCAAAAGAATGACGTTGGGCCCAGTGTTGGGGGGGTCCCCAAGTTTTTTTTTTTTTTTTTAGTTGTAAGAGTTCTTTACGTATCCTAGATACAAGTCCCTATAAAGAATGTCTTAAAAAGGGAAAGCATAATTCAGTGGTTCTCCAAGGGTGGTCCCAAGAATAGCAGCAGCAGTATCATCTGGGTGTATGATAGGAAAGCATATTCTTGGTCCCCACCCCACACTTCCTCAATCACAGCCCTGGCGGTGGGCCCAGAAATCTGTATTTTCACCAGCCCTCTGGGGCACACTCAAGTTTGAGAACCATTGGCATAATGCAGTATAAAAATAAAGGCAGGGACGCCTGGGTGGCTCAGTCGGTTAAGTGTCTGCCTTCGGCTCGGGTCATGATCGCAGGGTCTTAGGATCGAGTCCCACAGCGGGCTGCTTGCTTGGCAGAGAGCCTGCTTCTCCCTCCACCTGCTCTGCCTGCCGTTCCCCCTGCTTGTGCTCTCTCTCTCCGACAAAAAAATAAATAAAATCTTTAAAAATAAATAAATAAAAATAAAAATAAAGGCAGGATTCCAGCCACAGCATGGACAAAGCTAACATCTACTGATTGCTGACCACGCCTTCCCAAGAGCTCATGTAGTTTCCACAACCACCTTATGACGTGTTGGTACTATGGTTACCCACATTTGACCGACCAGTAAACTGAGGTGCAGAAAGGTGAAGATAATTGCCTGAGATCATGAATTCATGAATGGCAGAGCTGGGACCTGAAGGCCAGGTTTCTCGGCCTGCACAGCCCACGCTATTAACCACCATGTCAGCATTTCCTTGAGCGTGGGCCACAAACATCACTGGTAGTGATGAGATAGTCTCAGAGTGTATATGGATGTTCACTTTGAACTCCAAAGGGTATGTACTGATCTTTCCCTGACTTATGACAGGGTTATGTCCTGATAAACCCATCATAAGTTGAAACTATCTTAAGTCGAAAATGCATGTAGTACACCTAACCTACCGAAAACCATTGCTTAGCCTAGCTTCCCTTAAATGTGCTCAACTTACATCCGCCTGCAGTTGGGCAAAGTCAGCAAACACAGTCTATTTTACAATAGAGTGTGGAGTATCTCATGTAATTGATTCACTATTGTACTGGTTGTAGGGCTGCAGAAGGGTTGTGTGTCCGTTGTTGATCCTGGTGGTCGCGGGGCTGACCGGGAGCTGTGGTCGGCTGCCACTACCCAGCATCACAAGCGAGGATCGCACATATCGCCAGCCCGGGAAAAGATCAAAATTCAAAATTTGAAATACAGCTTCTACTGAATGGCAATCACTTTCACACCACTGTAATGTTGAAGATCGTAAGTCAAAATCGTCGTAAGTCAGGAACTGTCTGCATTTATTTTTATGGGTTGTAGAAAAAAAAATACATAACTAGTATTTCTTTTTTTTTTAAGATTTTATTTATTTATTTGACAGAGAGAGAGACACAGCGAGAGCAGGAACACAAGCAGGGGGAGTGGCAGAGGGAGAAGCAGGCTCCCCACCAAGCAGGGAGCCCGATGCGGGGCTCGATCCCAGGACCCTGGGATCATGACCTGAGCCGAAGGCAGGCGCCTAACCATCTGAGCCACCCAGGCACCCCTGTAACTAGCATTTCAAACCCATGATTTCAATAGTAGCATTAAGTGTCCTTTAAAAAATTTATATTAAAAGTCATTTAATGAAAATATTAAGTGAGGGACGCCTGGGTGGCTCAGTCGTTAAGCGTCTGCCTTCGGCTCAGGTCATGATCCCGGGGTCCTGGAATGGAGTCCCACATCGGGCTCCTTGCTCAGTGAGGAGCCTGCTTCTCCCTCTCCCTCTACTGCTCCCCCTGCTTGTGCTCTCTCTCTCTCTCTGACAAATAAATAAATAAAAATCTTTAAAAAAAATAATAATAAAGACAATATTAAGTGAATAAAAGTACTTTCATGCACAGACATGGCAAACGTGGGAGTATGGGAAACACTGCTAAACCAGCATTAGTTACTTTAAGTATAATGACTTGTGCATTTTACTGTATAAAAATTGTACCAAAAAAAAAAGGACTGTACAAAAATACCAGATTCTAGTTAATGCACATGCTGAAGTGTTTAGAGGGAAGTGTATTAGGGGTGCCTGGCTGGCTCAGTTGGTGGAGCATGAGACTCTTGATTGCGGGGTTGTAGGTTCGAACCCAATGTTGGATGTAGAGATTACTTAAAAATAAAATCTTGGGGCACCTGGGTGGCTTAGTCGTTAAGCGTCTGCCTTCGGCTCTGGTCAGGATCCCAGGGTCCTGGGATCGAGCCCCGCATCGGGCTCCCTGCTCAGTGGGGAGTTTGCTTCTCCCTCTCTGCTCCCTCTGCTTGTGCTCTCTCTGTCAAATAAATAAACAAAATCTTTTAAAAAATAAAATAAAATCTTTTTTAAAAAAAGAGGGAAGTGTATTAAAGTCAGCCTCCTCCTACTTTGAAATATGAAAATCAGAGAGACTCATTTGGATGGAGTGTTACATATGTGATAAAGTAACTGTAGCAAAATGTTCACCACAGAACCCAGGTGGTTGCATACATGAACACTCATTGTAGGAATTCTTTGAACCTCTCTGTACGTTTGCAAACTTAAGTGTTGGGGTAAAATATATGTAGATTGCGTCATACAGTGAATGAATGAATGCATGAATGAATGAATGAGTAAAGCCTTAAAGACTAGGTAGAAACCTGCTGAAATACTTTCTTTATACTCCCCTGCTTATATTCTAAAGTGGGTTTGTATTGCTCGTATAACAAGAGAACATTTTTTTCAAGCAGAAAAATGGCACAGGAGTCCATTGATAAAACCGACAAAATAGGCATTTATTCTGAGGACGTAACGTCATGAAGAAACTCCCCAAGGCCAGCCTGGGAGTGGGCGAAAACTGCTGGCTTGCTCAAAGGGGAACAGGACCTCAGCACTTCTCTGCACCCCTGCCGCTCAGGGAAGCCTGGGCCAGAGCTCGCTCAGGCTGCGGGCCTGCAGTCTGACTTGCCTGCCTGTCAGTGCAGGCCCGGATTAGTGTGTCCCATGTCCCAAGAAGCCAGAGCATCAAGACAGGTGACAAAGGAAGTCGTGCAGAGGCAGGGCCAGGAGCCCTGACAGGGAAATTCCCAAAGTGTCGGAGATACAGGCGGCTGCCATGGCAAATTCCCGGTGTTCATCACTTGTCTGCAGAGGGCAGAAGCAGGGGTGAGGCTTCAGTCCTAGCCGCCCCAGCCCAGGCCTTCCCCAGAGAGGCCCTCCACGCCCTCGCCCAGCTGGTGCTGACCTCCAGGGCGATGTTGTGGAAGGTGTTCACGTAGGCAGCACCTCCGAGGAGCCCCTCATACAGAATGATCAGGAAGATGAGGTAGATGCTGGGAAGGAAGCTCAACCACACGTCCACCAGCAGGAAGGCCAGGTTGAAGCACTGGGAATGCAGGTGGAGGGGAAGGCTGAACCTGGGACCAGAGGCTGCGATCCCATCCAGTGGGCCCTGGTTCTGGGAGATGCTGGGAGAGGGCTGTCAGGCCCGGATCAAATCCCAGCACCCAGCTGGCCTGCCGGACCCTGGGATCTGGGGTAGGCCTTCGCCCTATCCTGTCCCAGCACCCTAGACGTTGTAGGTCTCTCTCCCAACCTCGCCTTGGCTCATGTCGCTCCTGGAACGCTATTCCCCTTTCCTCACTTGGGATCTCCTAGTCACCACTGTTTGCAGGTCAGCCTGGATCAGGACCCCTCTCCTGGGCTCTCATGCCTCCTCCCAAGGGCTCCCTGAAGAGAGAGGACCACCCCTCTGCCACCATTTTACCAGACTGAGACTACGGGTGTTGATGAGCAGTTCTCAACTGGGTGTGATTTTTGCTACCCAGGGTGACCACCTAGCAATGTCTACAGATGTTCTTGGCTGTAGCAAGTGGGGAGGGAGTGGGTAGAGGCCATGGATGCTGCTCAGTTCTGTGGTGCACGGGACGGCCCCACAACAAAGAATGATCCAACCCCAAATGTCAACAGTGCCGAGGTGGAGAAACTCTGGCTAAGGCATTCTCATGTCTTTAAGGAAGACTCTCTAACCCCACCCATGGGAGTAGGTCCCTCCTCTGTGCCCCAGTCCTTCAGAGGACCCCAGTGTCTCAGGCCTGAGCGCACAGGGTTGCCTCCCCAGTGTGGAGGCCGCCATGGCGGTTCGCATGTTTGATGCACATACAGATCACCTGGGCATCTCGTGACCCACATAGGCCTTGCCCTTGAAGGTTCTAATTCGTTAAGTGTGAGGTGAGCTGAGAGATCTGCACTTAAGAAAACACATCCCAGTGACGCTAACGTGACTGACAACACCCTGCCGAGGCTTCTGTCTGTAGCATGAGGCCCGATGCTTTCTGTAACGGAATTCTTTCTGCAACGATTTTAAGCTGCTAATTCTACGGAGCAGCCTTGGTTAAAATTACAGCGAAAATCCCAAGCTCCCCATTTCGGTGGCTTCTAACAAAGAACCCTGAGTTCAGAATTGTTGGCACAAGGATTCAGGGCTTTTGGGGCACAAGGCCGTGGGCTGGCAGCACTGCTCAGATAAAGAAGGGAGAAAGCTGGAGGACATTCACAGGGCGCTGTCCTAACACTCAAGTGCAACCTATACTTGCTCTATATCTTGTTATCCTAGAAATGGAATCAGTTTATTAAAAAGGACTTTCCTGGACTAATGAAAGGTTTATTTTATTTTATTTTATTTTTTTAAAGCAGGGAGCCTGACGAGGGCCTCGATCCCAGGACCCTGAGATCATGACCTGAGCCGAAGGCAGACGCTTAACGACTGAGCCACCCAGGCGCCTCTGGAAGGTTTATTTTGATAATTACCTTCAGGGGCTATAGACTCGTGACCTTGAAACAATGAAGGCTGGTTATGTGAAGCTACTTTGGTTAGACCGCGGGCGAGAATGGTGTGTTTGTTCACTTAACGTTGGAATACTTGTGCCGCGGCAAGTTACATTTGCTCACCTGCCTTGCGGTAAATAACCTGTTGGCTACAACATCGCTGATTTTATTGTAAGGAACCATCCAGAATAAAAGAACAGTACTTTTTTTTTTTTTTAACCCATGGAAACATTATTTGAAAGCCTGTGTCTCTGCACAAGGCTTGTGGAAATAATCATTAAGTAAGTGCTTGTCGTGGATTAAAACACTTCTTCTCATCTCTATTTGGTACAATGACCCTGAGAAGTAGATATTGGCCACGCCTGATTCAGAGATGAGGCAGTCTCGGCTCAGGCTGGTTCAGGGACCTGCCCTAAGTCACACAGCTACAGAGAACAGAAGCTGGGATTTGCACCCAGGTTTGCCAGGCTCCCGAGGCCACACATTTTACACAGAGCCGGAGCCCTGCTGGCCTCCTGTTCCCTGGGCTCAGACCTGACGGCGAGCAACAAACACTTCCTGCCGAGGGAAGGAAGCCTGGGGTCTGGGAAGCTGGGAGCCAAGGTGGGAACAGAGGGAGGGCCGGACTCGGTACCTGCAGCAGGGCCAGGACCCACGTGAAACGGATGCGACAGCAGCGGAGAGAAGAGCGGGAAACAAAGACGCCAGCCTGGTAGAGCATCTGGTACCTTCGATGGGGGCAGGAAGGATGGAAGAAGCCCCTGTGGGTGGCCACTCAGCAGGGTGGCCCTGGCTGCCCCCAGGCCCTGGCATCAAGGGGCCCTCCCAGCCCCCTGCCTGTCCTGCTACCCAGCCTCTCTCCCTTCTTACCAGCGATACTGCTGAGCGTGACTCAGGGACGTGTTCCGGAAGAACAGAAGCTCAAACTGCAGCCAAGGGCAGACAGGGCAGATGGTCAGAGACCTTCGAGGCCCCCGCCTCGACCACTTCTTCCTCCCCCCTCCAGCAGCCCTCACTCACAAGCCCCTGATTGATGAAATACTCCGCAAAGTAAACCAGGACCAAGGGGACGATGTACCGCAGCAGGCCCTGGAAGAGTCCAAAGACATTAAATGGAAGGCTGGCAGGTGGGCACTGGCCACGGAGGCGCCCACCACAGCCACCATCCATACCTTGAACACAGTCCACCTTTCCTGAAGGGAGAGGCTTGAGCTGGAGTCTGCAGGGGAGCAGGGAGGGAAGGGCAGGTGAGGTTGGCACACCCACTCAGCAGAGGGGTGCTGGTGGGCAAGGACCAACCACATTCACACTCTGTGTGAATGCACTTAATGCCACGGGATTGTACAACTAAAAATGGTTAAGGGGCGTCTGGGTGGCTCAGTCGGGTGAGCGTCCGACTCTTGACTTCAGCTCATGTCATGCTCTCGGGGTTGTGAGATTGAGCCCTGTGTCGGGCTCTGCGCTTAAGATTCTCTCTCTCCAGGAGCCTGGGTGGCTCAGTTGTTAAGTGTCTGCCTTTGGCTCAGGTCATGATCCTGGAGTCCTGGGATCGGGTCCCGCATCGGGCTCCCTGCTCAGCGGGAAGCCTGCTTCTCCCTCTCCCTCTCCCACTCCCCTTGCTTGTGTTCCCTCTCTCGCTGTGTCTCTCTCCGTCAAATAAATAGAATCTTTAAAAAAAAAAAAAAGATTTTCTCTCTCCCTCTGCCTCTTTAAAAAAATGGTTAAACTGGTAAACTTCATGTTAGGTATATTTTATCACAATTAAAAATAAAAAGGAATTAACTGGCGGGATCTCTCCACGACTCTTATGCAGTTTGATAGCTACACATCTCCAACCCAGCCACACTGGCCCCTTCCTTCTGCTTCTTGAACATCCAAGCTCCTTCCCATCGCTGGCTCTTAGCACTTGCTGTCCACTCGGCCTGCAACCTGACTCCCTGTCACTCAAAGTTCAGCCCAATGACCCCTCCTCAAAAAGGCCTTCAGAGACCCCTCCTCTAGGTGGGACCCTTCTCTATTCCCCCCAGTTCCTAGCAGCAATCCCCGCTTTATGTCCGGCCAGCACTTACCAAGGCTCGAAAATAACATGTTTCCGATTCAGCTACTTGTTTATGAATCTGTCCCCTTTCTTCATCTCGGCCACCCAGTACCCACAGTGATCATCAGCACATGGTAAATATTCACTGAGCATTTTTTTTCTTTTTTTAAGATTTATTTATTTGAGAGAGAAAGAGGGAGAACGTGGATGGGGGAGGGGCTGAGGGAGAGGGAGACAGAGAATCTCAAGCAGACTCCACACTTAGCATGGAGCCCAATGCGGGGCTCGATCCCACAACCCTGAGATGGTGACCTGAGACGCAATCAAGAGCCAGACGCTTAACTGACTGAGCCACCCAGGCGCCCCAGTGAGTAGTTCTTGAATAGATGAATGCCGTTGGTTCTTACCATAACCAGCACTGCCATCCACCTCCTCTCCGGACTGTGTCCACCATAGAGAGGAAAGGCTAACACCCGTCCAGAGAGAGAGGGATGGCTCCGAGGGACTCCTGGGTCTCCTACCTGGCTTCAACTCTGCGGCCTCACTGCCAATCAGGGGCTGTCGCGCTGATGTCTCTGCCTCTTCCTCCCCTCCAGGGTCCTGGGGCTCGGGAGATGTGAGCAAAAAGAAATAGCTAGGAACAGGTGGGATGGAGATGAGACCGAAGAGCCTCTGTCGGGCTGGAGAGGCCACTCCCTCCCAGCCCCCCATCATTTCCGTACTCCTCGCAGGCCCCCCCGATCCTGTGCCGGAGAGCTCTAACTGAGGAAAGGTGCTTCCTTCCTTAGAGTTGAAATTTGTCTCCTTGTTGTTTCTACCCACAGGCTCTTGTTTGGATTTCTGGCTCACACCAAGCAAGTCAGCTCTGTTTTCTTGTCATTGTTACTCTTCTTTTTTAAAGATTTTATTTATTTATTTGACAGAGAGAGACACACAGTGAGAGAGGGAACACAAGCAGGGGGAGTGGGAGAGGGAGAAGCAGGCTTCCCGCGGAGCAGGGAGCCCGATGCGGGGCTCGATCTCAGGACCCTGGGATCATGACCTGAGCCGAAGGCAGATGCTTAACTGACTGAGCCACCCAGGCGCCCCTTGTCATTGTTATTCTAATGATTATCACGTGTTCATCCAATGCTGGGCTAGAACTTTCAGTCTCTTCTATAGAGACCAGGTCTATACTCAGGTATGTCTACACTCGTCCTATATAAATTGTTGGCTTATTATTTTCCTTTAAATCGATTCACTTTTTCTAAAGGGCCTTGCCCTAAGCAATAATCTGTGAAATCACAGGTTTGATTGGCTAGTTAACATTTTTTCCCAATACCCTCAAAATTAATCAAAGAAAGGCCACCCCTGTCCCCTTCAATCATCTCAGGATCCACACTGTACCAGATGCTTCACACACATCATTTCAAGGTGTCCCACAGTACACAGCCAACAGGTAGCAGCTCCAAAACTCAAACCAGGCCTCTCCGAGTCCAGAACCCACATCCCCTCTTTACGAGGCTGCTGGGATCTGAAGATCGGGAGCATGGTCTAGTTCTCTCCTTGAATCCCTCATCCTCCCAGCCCCGGCAGCCTACCTGGCCAGCAGCAGGGCAGGGATACCCAGCATGGACAGCAGGGTGTGCTGCGGGGAGAGGCCAGCCTGGGTGAGGCCCAGGTAGGACAATGCTCCCAGCAGCCCGGCTCCCCCAGTTCCTGAGGACCACCAGGAGATCACAGCCCTGAGAAGAACACAAGAAATGAGGAAGGACCAAAGCCCGCACCAGGGCGTCCTCTCTCCCGCTCCCGGCTCTGCCTGCTTACCTGGGGTAGAAGGCAGTGAGCGAGAGGAAGGTGACCTCCCCCAGACCTGACGAGATGCTAGCCAAGACCACACCTGGGGGGAGGACAAGCATGGCAGTGGCCACACCTGGCCTCCCTATATAGCCCCGATCCCCTGAGGGGTCTGGCCATGGCCTCCTCTGCATCAACTCAGAGCAGCGGAAAACAGATCCCCTGGGCAGGGGGGCTTCAGAGCAGAAGGAGAACCAACCCGCTGCCCTGCATGCCCTCTCATAGGGAACGGGACCTCCATCTATCCAGTTAGCAACTCTGGAGCAAGAACTCATCCTTGACGCCTCAGCTGCCCCCGTCACGGCGTCTTGGTGACTCTGCTCATCTCGAGCTCCATACACTCCATCCATTTCCTCCTATCTCTGCCCCCCACCCCCGACCCCAGCCACCACCCATCCTCCAAAATGACCTCACCTCCCGTCTCCTACTTGTGACAGTCCCAGCAGGCTCCTGAGGCTCACAAAAAAACAATCCCTTTCCTCTCAGAAGTTGGGGAGACTACCCCACAATGCTCTGTTTTGGTTCCTCTGGGTTCCCCAGCTGACACAAAACCTCACACTCACCACATAGGCTGGTCCCCACTGAATGAGAAAAGGCAACCAGGATGAAGCTCCCAGCGGCACAAATCCCACTGACGAGAACCCGGGGGCTGAGGGCAAGGGGTTGGGAGGGAAGAGGAAGGTCAGCCTCTGCCCGCAACTCCCCAACCCTCCCACCACTTCCGTAGCCCTCGCAGCCTCCCCGCTCTTCAGGCCCCACCTGACCTCCCTCCCGCCACCCCCACTCAGACCTGTAGGGTAGCAGATGCAGACCAAGAGGAGCCAGCAATTTGATGACGAGGGTGGGGAGGATATCTGCCAGGAGCACGGCCTGGAACAGAACAGAGTGAGACCCCCGACGGTCCCAGGGACAAGCCTCCCAACCAAGTGGTCGAGGGAAGACCGACCCCAGCCAGGTCGACCTGCTACAGACATAGGCTCTGAAGTCAGACAGATCTGGGCTCAAGTCCCAGCTCTGCTGCTCCTTAGCTTTGTGTCCAGAGCTTCAGATCCCTCATCTGGAAAATGGGGGGTGGTTACAGCGCTTAGCTCGTAGGACTGACATGAGCCAACGCAGGCTACACACAGAAAAGGCTCGGGAAATAGTCTTAATTATTATAATCACGATGGTCGCAGCTGGGTGCTGAGGGATGGGGCGGGGGTCAGGGGGGACCAGATGGGTACTCACAGCCGTGGAGACAGAATTGCAGTCAAATCGAGATGAGCTGTTGTGGGGGGTGGGCGGTGGGTCTGGGTCCACCTGATGACAGAGGAAAGTCTTTCACCCAGGGAGGCAAGAGGAGACACAACCTGGCTCCAGTCCCAGCTCAGCCCTAACTTGAGGGATGGCCTTGGGTCAACACTAGCCTCTTGGGACCTCAGTTTCTCTACGTGCACAATGGGGAGGGTGAGGTTACCGTAGAAAGCTCACACTAAGGACCCAAAGGCCAAAGATGGCCCCGTAAATGGGCTCTACTTGGGTGACACATTCAGGAGATTTCATTTTTAAAAATTTGGGCTTCTAAATTTTTACTTTCTGTCTAGAACAATGTACAGATAGGAGAGTGAGTTGTAATGCTCCCCAAAGTGCCTTATTTTCTCTGATATAAATATTTTATAAGGACCTCTTCCAGTGGATGCTTGGGTGTGGTTGCCACATCGATTTTAGGGAGTGGGTGTATATGCAGTAGAGCTACAGTCTGGAAATGGGTCTCTCTCCCCTGAGAATGGGAAAGGAGATTCAGTTAGAGATCTGGGAGGGTGGGGTTAAACCAAACCCCCGATGTGACCCTTTCTTCTTCCCCCTACTCCTCTTAGGCCCCTAGGAGGATATCCAATTTTTAAAGCCCTGTGGCTCTAAGCCTGGTCTCATCTGTTTCCCTGCCAGGCTCATGTGTGGACCACCCGCGCAACCCCTGACCTGAGGATTCCAACTGTTTTACGTAGACACGCGAATATGTAAATGCCAACATTTTAAATAATTTGATAAAGTCTTTGTAGCTACTCAGCCAAGAAAAAAAAAATGGTTTCCAGAAAAGCTGACCTTGGACCAAATTCCCTGTTGGACTTGCAAGGTGGTGGCTGCGCTCCTTTGGCATGTACTCCCCCTGCCCCCAGCTCATCACAGACAAGAGGGTCTCAACTGGAGGTGATTATACCCCCCAGGGAACATTTGGCAATGTCTGGAGACATTCTTGTCTCAACTACAGAACAGGGGGTATGCTGCTGGTAGAGAACAGGGGTGCTGCTAAGCACCGTACAGTGCACAGGAAAGCCTCACAACAAAGAATTCTCCGGCTTAAAATTAACAGCACTGGGGTTAAGAAACGCTGTCATAGGCCATGGCCCCACCCAGCCAACATCTGAGTTTGTACACGTGGCACCAATTGATTCTTAAAAACCCTCCCTGCTCTGCGGTCTGGGAGACTGGGAACTTTAGTCCCCTTGGCCCACCCCTTGGCCACCCCATACCATGAGTTTTTCAAAGGGGTCCCTGCTCTAGGGTGAGTCCTTCATCTTCCCATAAGGACTAAACATGGTGATGGAGGTAGAGAGGGTCACTTACATGGCTCTGGTTCCCAGATGCCCTCTGGTGGCTAAGGATGTCATGGGCAGCACTGAGCATCACCACATAAGAGAAGTTGTTGCAAAGGCCCAGGAGCCTGAAGTGAGCAGAATAGACTTTTTTT
The DNA here is from genome assembly GCF_037043125.1 of Eumetopias jubatus. Lineage (NCBI taxonomy): Eukaryota > Metazoa > Chordata > Mammalia > Carnivora > Otariidae > Eumetopias > Eumetopias jubatus. Next base: position 93,499,583 of record NW_028274818.1, read on the forward strand.
CCCCTTCCGTTTTATTGAGATATAACTGACATATAAGAACAGATCTTAACCTCCTTCCAGGCTTACAATCTACTCACAGTCGTAGCACCAAATCTCCCCTTCCTATGGCCTTCAATCAGCTCCCTGTTCTTCTCTCTCACCAGACCCCATCTCCATTTCAATGTTAGGACTAGAAATACAGGCTTTGGGACGACAGACTTGGGCTCACATCTCGTCTCCCCCAGGAAGAGAAGAAAGTCATCCTTAACGACTCTCTCCTCCAAGCTCCCACCATGGTTCAGTTCCTGGGGCATTTCTCATCCACTGATCCACTGTCTCTGAAGTGCTGCGGAACAGTAGAAAGCTCCCGGGGCTTGAAGCCCAAAGGACTGTGTTCAGGTTCCAAGCCTGCTGCCTCCTATCTGAGTGGCCTTGGGCGACGTAATGTGTAAATGGGGACACAGGTTTTCCTTCTCACTACCTCACAGGGTCTGTGGGGATTAAAAGAAGATCCTACCAAAGCCCTATATGACCCACGAAGGATTCTTTTTTGCTTACTCTCATTTCCCAGAGCTGCACTCAGTGATAGGAAAGGAACTGGGCCCCGTGCCAGAGATTTCATGTGCTCTTTTCACAAGCCTACGAAGTGGTCCCACCATTCTTCCCATTTTGCTGCAGTCAACCAGAGAGGCTCAGAGAGGCGACAGAACTCTTCCAGAGTCACATGGGAAGTCACTGCCAACCCAGTGTGCCACCTAAGCCCTCAATGTTCAGATCAGCGTTAGAAGGATTTCCCAAGGCTCAATACTGGAATGATTTCAGGAGGTAGATGGGTGGCCTTTCAAAAAGTGGGGATGTGTTTATTAAAACGTGCATTAGGAAAAACACTGGCTTCCCATCTAGAGTAATGATTTAAAGTTTTCTTCTAAAAAAAAAAAAAAAAACAACACGTATTTACAAATTTGATGGTAGGATCTTGCCCAAACTTGAAGGTGGGAAGTAAATGAGTGAAGTCTTGGAGATTTACACACTGCCTCAGGGCAAACCAACTGGTTCAGTAAATATTTGTGAATTCAGCTCCCTTTTCTCAGTTCAACTCTTTCTTCCCTTTTTCCTCCTGTTGCTTCCCAACTCTTCCCACCCCATTTTTTACTTCTGCTGAACTCTTCGGGCCACTCACCAGAAACCCATCATGTTCCTCCAAAGGGCGCCCCGACGGTCCAGCAGAGGGGGCAGAGGTTCCGGGGTGGTCTCCTCCCCTGAGAAGGCGAGAAGAGAGCATGACTCCCACCCCACTCGCAGGTGCACGAGGGCCCCACGGGTGTCCTCCCGGGGCCGAGCCAGAGCCCGAGCCCCGAATCAGGTGGGTCGCGGGGCAGGGGCTGTCACTCTCAGGAGGGTGGGCGGGACTACGCACCCTCGGAATCCAAAAGGCGCCGCCGCGAGCCCGCACAGCCTCCCATGGCATCCAGTTCAGGTCCCGCGAAGGATTCAAAGTGAGCGAGCGTCCAGAATTGGCTCCGACCTGGCGGGTGAAGGTCTGCGACAGATGAGAAGGATCAACGCCCCACTGCAGGTCCCAGCTCCGGCTTCTCCGCTGCACACGCGCGGGGCGACCCACCACGTTACCCCGGAGCTCCATCTCGCGCCCTCGCACCCCCCACCACGCCCCACCCGTGGGACTCTGCCCCAGCCCCCTTTAAAGCAGGGGGCTCCGCGGTCTGTACCTTTAAGAGCAGCAGCAAGTCAGGCCCCGAGGTACCGCAGGTTGGCGGGTCACGTGACAGCACCAGCGGCGCCCTCATCACGTGCTTGGAGGTCACCACAACTTCCGGGTCCTCTCTCTGTCTTGGCTTCAGGCTTTCCCAGCCTCGGGGTGGGGGACAGAAAGAGGCCGGAAGAACCCTGGAACCGCTGGTTTAAAACTGGAGCGGGCAGGATCAGCAAGAAGAGCCGTGACGTTAAACTAGCGGCGCTCAAGGTGTTGGCCCTATCGTGCCAGCCCTAGTCATGGCAGTGAGCGGCTTCAGCTCCTTTCGCGGCCCTCAATTGCCAGAAATAAATATGGCCACCTGGCTACGCTAGTCCCCGTTTCTGGCTGGGAACAAAGACAGCCAGCTTCAGGGCATTCTTATTCCTCTCTGTTGCCCTTAGATTGCTTTGAGAACTGAAAATCAAGATAACTTTCACTTAAGAGGATTTCTGTCTATTGGCAATATCCAAAGCATTAAAGAGATCACTTTCCCCTAATTATCCCAGAACCAAAGAACAGCACAGAAATAGTCCAACCCCTGGTTTTACAGATAAGAAAACAAAAAAAAGGAAAGTTGCTGGTGATGATACAAGGTTAGCCCTAAAGCTGACCTTAGAGACCCTTTTAACAATAGGGAATAGAGCACCAGAGGCAGGTGTGCTTGGCTCAGCAGGCTTCGGCAGAATTCCTGCCTGCATCAAGAATGCTTAGACCAGATGATTCTAAGGTCCAAGATTCTCATTCTGTGATCTCATCTAGTTCCTCTAATTGGAAATTTGGAAAGTGGGGATCAGGGAGGGGATTGCGGGAAGAGGTGTAGATCAAAGTCATTTCACATAGTCCAAAATAAGAAGTGATTATTCTCTTACCTTCCTCTAGGTGGTAAAGCAGCATCCTGAATTTTCTTCAGTGAGTCCTTCCCCCGCTAATATGTTCTATGGGCTTCCACCAGCTGGTGCCCACCTCTACCAGTTCTTTCTCACCACCACGTCCTCAGATTGCTGTTTGAAATGTGCCTCCTTTGGTCTGCTTCCCAGGTTACTCAACCAGTAAAAAATGGTGTCCTACTACCCATGTGGGACAAACTGAGCAACATGTCATACATGGCCTGTGCCTTCAAGGAACTCACAGGAGGGTGGGAGGTAGACACAAATAACCACAATACAAAGCTTAGCCAAGTTTTGTTTCGCAAGAGTGACTACTGATGAGGGAATGGGCACTGGAGCCACCAATCCAGCCCCTTCTTCCCCTTGAGGAAGCATTAATGACCCTGAAATGAGAAGCCAAAGCTCTTACCAGCCCCTCTTCTCTCCTACTCCTTGTCCCTAGGCAAAACAGGAACCACAAACCCCAGCTTCCTCTCACAGAGTGGCTGTGGCTTAGGGGGAGCCGGAAATGGCTGAGGTGTGAATACAAGACCTGAGTCACTTGAGCTGCAGTTGCCACATGCCCCCTCCCCCCATCCCCAATTCTGAGGTCTCCTGCTCCCATGTTTTTCTTTATGGCCTCCCCACTTGCCCTTCAGCTCCAAATATGCACCTGAGTCCCCTGTGTGATGCACACCCATTTCCCAGCCAGGGCTGGAAGCTGCTCTGTGTATTGCAGAGGGTGGGCAGGGCCTGAACAGGGGATGCGTCAGGGAGACACAGGGGAAGAGGAAGTGTCTTGGGCCCGGGGAAGACGGGCTTGTCTCGGTGGGTGGGGACGGTCATTTGTCAGCTTTCTGGACACACAGACAGAGACAGACAGGATGGATTTCCTCCGGCTACATCTCCCTGGGCTGCATCAGGCCTTGCGGGGAGCACTGGTGAGAGGGGCAAAGAGATGCCAGAGACTTTCACCCTGCTCCCTGGGGCCTCACCTTCCCTCCTCCCTTTGAGACTCTCCTCAGACTTGACATCCCTTTCCCAGGACCAGGTAGCCTCCTAGCCTGATCGTTTCTGGATTTCAATCCCCATACCTCCATAGACACATCCATCTACCCCTAATCTAGCCCTTTCTTCTTCCTTCTGCAAATCCAATTCTCTTTCCCCTCCCAGATCCCAGAACCCCTCTTCTGTGGCCCGAGTTCCTCTGGGTCAGGGTCCCAAGAAGGAGGGCTGGGGGAGAGGGCCTCCCCTTAATGCCTTTGTCCCCTCCCCCTCTCCTGTTCTAGGATTCCCTCAGCTCCTTTGTCTCCTACCTTATGGGAGATGAGGTCCCCACTGCAGAGAGGAAGGAGGCTAGGGCAGCCGAGGAGCTGGGGGAGGTGGCTGCAGGAAGGCCAGGGAAGCCTGAAGAGAAGGAAGCCCAGGAGGCCCTGGAGGGCCTTGGAGGCAGCCAAAACCAGGAGGCTGGAGGGCTGAGAGGGCCTGGGGAGGCTGGAAGACGCCAGGACGGAAGTTCAGCAACAGAACAGACCTGGGGTTGGGAAGAAGGCAGCTCCCATGGGTCTCAGGCAGACAGGCAGGACATTGGGGTCTGGGAGGCAGTCAAGGCTGCCAGGTGCCAGGAGCCAAGGGCCCACTTAGAGGCCAGAAAGGAGTCCAAGACAGGGTCTGAGGCTGTTCGAGACAACAGCAGTCAAGCCCGGGAGAGTCAAGGGCCCAATGAGCAGGAAGTGAACACAGAGGAGACACCGAGAACCTGGGAACAGGAGGAGGAGGCGGAAGAGGTCAGGGAAAGAAAACCAGAGGTGGCCAGGAAGGCGGAGTCAGAGTGGACCTGGCACCGGGAGCCTGAGGGGGAGGTAGGTGCTGATGGGCAAAAGGTAGCAGGGGTCAGCAGGGGGTCATTAGAGCAAACGGTCAAGGAGGCAGTTGCAGAGGAGATCCAGGGGTCTGGAACCAAAGAGGCCGGGAAGGAAGAAGAGGTGATGGTGGTCCTAAGGGGTAGCCCAAGCACAAGGGCACGGGAAGCATGGGAGTCAGGGACAGAATCTGAGGACGGGACAGCCTCAGGCAGGGAGGAAGCCAGGACAGTCTCAGACGGGGAGGAGGACGGGACAACCTCAGGCAGAGTGGAGGACGGGACAGCCTCAGACAGTGGGGAGGACAGGACAACCTCAAGCAGAGTGGAGGATGGGACAGCCTCAGGCAGAGTGGAGGATGGGACAGCCTCAGACAGTGGGGAGGATGGGACAGCCTCAGGCAGAGTGGAGGACGGGACAACCTCAAGCAGAGTGGAGGACGGGACAACCTCAAGCAGAGTGGAGGACGGGACAGCCTCAGACAGTGGGGAGGACGGGACAACCTCAGGCAGAGTGGAGGACGGGACAGCCTCAGACAGTGGGGAGGACAGGACAACCTCAAGCAGAGTGGAGGATGGGACAGCCTCAGGCAGAGTGGAGGATGGGACAGCCTCAGACAGTGGGGAGGATGGGACAGCCTCAGGCAGAGTGGAGGACGGGACAACCTCAAGCAGAGTGGAGGACGGGACAACCTCAAGCAGAGTGGAGGACGGGACAGCCTCAGACAGTGGGGAGGACGGGACAACCTCAGGCAGAGTGGAGGACGGGACAGCCTCAGGCAGAGTGGAGGACGGCACAGCCTCAGGCAGAGTGGAGGACGGGACAACCTCAGACAGTGGGGAGGACGGCACAGCCTCAGGCAGAGTGGAGGACGGCACAGCCTCAGGCAGAGTGGAGGACGGGACAGCCTCAGACAGTGGGGAGGACGGGACAGCCTCAGGCAGAGTGGAGGATGGGACAGTCTCAGGCAGAGTGGAGGACGGCACAGCCTCAGACAGTGGGGAGGACGGGACAGTCTCAGGCAGAGTGGAGGACGGGACAGCCTCAGGCAGAGTGGAGGACGGGACAGCCTCAGACAGTGGGGAGGACGGGACAGCCTCAGGCAGAGTGGAGGATGGGACAGTCTCAGGCAGAGTGGAGGACGGGACAGCCTCAGGCAGAGTGGAGGACGGGACAGCCTCAGGCAGAGTGGAGGACGGGACAGCCTCAGACAGTGGGGAGGACAGCACAGTCTCAGGCAGGGAGGAGGCTGGACTAACTTTAGTCAGGGTAGAGGCCAGGACCACCTCAGTTGGGAAGGAGGGTGACCTCTCAGGAGCCAGGAAGAGAGAATATGGGGAAGTCTCAGGAGAAAGGATCTCAGAGGGCACTGGGAGGGCCTGGGCATTCGAGGAGGCCTCCTGGGGAGACCAGGAGGAGGAAGTGGATGAGAATAGAGAGGCTGAGATGAGCTTTTCCCCCAAAGAGACCCAGGCCCTGGCAACTAAGGGCACAGAAGAAGCAACTAAGGACCAGACAGCAGTGGGGGAGGCTGCAGAAGGCCAGGGGTCAGAGGGGGAGGTAGGGGAGGGCTTTGAGATCCAAGCAGATCAGGGAGGTAAAGAGGCTGAGGGGAGGCAAGCCTCAGCGATCAGGACTGTTGCCGCCAGTCCGGAGGAGGTGGTGGAGGCAGAGACGGCCAAAGAGGAGGAAGAGGGTTGCTGGGCCTCAGAGGCTGAGTTGCCCAAGGACGACGTGGCAAATGAGGCTGAAGGGGATGCTGACCTGGAAGCAACCCTAGAGACCAGCAGTCCTGAGAAGGAGTTCAGCGGGGAGAGGAGTGAGGGGGAGGCTCAGACAGGCAGAGAAGCACAGGGGGTGGAGTGGGGTGGCCTTGAGCACGAAATCACTGAAGGCCAAGAACCTGAGCTGATGGCAGACCCCCAGACCCTGACAGAGCAGCCTGAGGACGGACAGGGGGATGAGGAAGAGCTCTGGGGCGTTTCAGCTCTGAGCAAAGAGGAGACGGAAGGGAGCCTGGAGGAATACCCCAGGAACGTGGGAGATGTAAAGCCTGATGCCCCTGGGGCAGAAGTCTGGGAGAACCAGAGAAGGGATGTGGAGGGAGGGGATGCCCAGGAAGAAAAAGCAGATGCTGAAGAGGGGGAGGAGGAGGCTGCAGGAGGCCAGGCCCCGAAAGAGGCCGAGGGAGGCCGAGAGTCTGTGCTCCCGGATGTCCCGGAGGCAGGCGGGGAGTGGAAGAAAGCCCAGGACGCAGGGTGTGGGGCAGAGGAGGGAGACAGCCCTGGAGCAGAGAGCCAGGAGCTGGGTGGAAGGCACGGGGCAGACGCAGGGACAGGTCAGTCGCTGGGAGAGTCAGATGCCAGAGAAACCGAGGATGAGGAGGTGGAGGCCACCACAGTGCCCTGGGGGGCAGACACAACATCCAGCGGAAACTGGAGGCTGGAGGAGGCCGCTCTGAGCCTCCAGGACAGCGAGGACCCAGGGGTCAGTTCTTTGGCTTCTGAGATGGTGAGGGATAAGGTAGCTCTGGTTGGCAGGGCTGCTGGAGCTGGGGGAGGGCTCGAAAGAGAGGCTGGGGAAGCTGGGGACTCCGAAGGGAGGCAGGAGGCTGGGGGAGGCGGGGAGCTGGTAGAGGCTATACAGGGAGAAAACCGAGGTGGGCTGGAGTTTGGCCTGGCGGGCTCTGCAGACGAGGAGGTGGCTGGCAGAGGGGACCAAGCAGAGGCTTTGGAGGCCAGAGAGGGTGAGCCTGGGGGAGAGTGGGTGGAGGTCAGGGAGCCTGCGGTGGCAGAAGGAAGCTGTAGGATGGAAGGCTTTATCTCGGGCTCCCAGGTGGCGAAGGCAGAGGGGACCGTGGCCACGGTGGAGGCCGAGGGGCTCCCAGGAGGGCAGACGCTGTTGGAAGAGGAGGCTGTGGGATGGCAAATGAAGGAGCAGGGGCGGGGCAGTGAGGGGCAGTGTGGGGACCACCACCCCGACGGAGAGGCAGGAAGGCCCCTTGATGTGGAGGATGTTGCGGTGACTGAAGACCGGAGAGCACAGGCCGAGGAGATTGTTCCCGAAGGCCCGGAGGACGTCCAGGGCCCGGAGAACCAGTCAACACACCAGGACCCTGCAGAGGCCGAGCGTGGGTCACAGGGGGAGAAGGCAGCAAGTGCTGGTCAGGGCGCTGGCGCCAGCTGGAGTGAGGTGAGAGCCCCAGCGGCGGTCCGGGGCTGGATAGAGCAGAATCTCGAATCCGGCCCCATGGTACTCTGTGCCCCTGCCCTGCAGGCCCTGCTCCCTGGGTCTCTCCTGGACGTCTCTGTCCCCCGGAGCCGTGTACTCCTGTCTCGCAACTCCTCACTGCGCCGCTCCCGGCCCTCTTCCCGACGGACCGGCACCCCTGAGCAGCAGGAGGAGCCTCCCCGCCCGCCACCCGAGGAAGAGATGTCAGCTCCCGAGCAGAGACTTCTCCAGCCAGAGGAGCCCCCAGAGCCCAGCCCCCCGAAGCCTGAGGGGACCCCACTGCCAGCCAGGAGAAGGCCGCTGGGACGTGGGTAAGCACAGGGTGAGGTGGCTGGGCTGGGCTGGCCTGGGGAGGAGGCTGTGCCTGCCTGGAGACCAGCTCCCCTGACCTGTCTCCGTCTGCAGGTTTGGCCTTGCACACACCGGCATGATGCAAGAACTGCAATCTCGGCTGGGCCTGCCAAAGCCGCAGGGAGGGCCCTGAGCCCCCGGGAGCCTGGCCCCAAGTGAGGCTCGGAAGGATCTTCCGAACCCTGCGCAGCCTATCTCCCTCTGCCACTTTGGACACACCCTTTCCACCCTCTGGGCCTCAGTTTCTCAGTGTGTCATTCTCGGAACAGACAGAACCAGATGCCTGCGAGGACCATGAACTTGAGGAGCGTGACTCGGCAATGTGGCCGACAGACTCCCTGCCCACTGGGACCGCTTCTCACGGCCTGTCCTGACCACCTCTCTCATCTGTCTCGGCCGCCTGGAGGACCAAGGGGACGAGACAGTTCTCCCCTCAGCCTTCCCTCCGGGACTGCTCCCAGTCCCCACCCGGGCCTTCCGGAAAGCTGTGGAACAGCACACAAACCTCAGGGGTGGGAGCTAGCCCAGAAGAAAGGGGTCAGCAGGGCCTACAAGCTCCATTTGCAATGGGAGGTGGGTGAGAAACAGATCGTCAGCGGCCCTGAGCTTTCAAAAAACTCACAACTCTGCTGGTTACTATGGCAACCACCGGCCCAGCGAGCCAGAATGGGGGAAGGTACCCAGGAGCCCCCAGAATTTAGGAGCAGAAAGGGGCCCAGGGTGGCCAGAGGCTACAGACTCTTGTCCCTTGGGGGTCAGGTACCCCTTCTCTGAAAAGAAGCTGAGGCCGAGGGAGGATGAGAGTGCTTTATTGGGCACCCCGCATGGTGGCCTAGCCCGAGGACAGCTAGCAGGCTCTGAAACAATAAATAAACCATCCTTTCCCTAAACAATAAATAAATATCCAAGAAATAAATATCTGCCAGGGACCGGAGGGGCCTTAAGTTATTGGGTCGGGGTTGGGGTGGGAGGCCGGTGGAGTCCTGCCTGGTTTAAGGCAAATGAGCTGGGGGCTGTCTCGTTGCCCAGACCCCAGTCCTCAGTTCCTGAAAGGTGAAGGGACGGGGCTGAGAAGTCATCCCATCAGGGCTGGGAGCTGACTGTTGAGCACCCCAAGGGTGGGGCTGGGTTTCCGGCTTGGGAGAGCAAGAGTAAGTCCCTCACGGCCCGAGCCAAGACAAGCTCCAAGGAGTGCAGCAACTGGTAGGTGTAGAGGAGCTGGGGCCAGGACAGCTGTGCTGACATGTGCGAGGGGCCACCCGGAGCCCGTTCGGGCAGCCCCTTCCTCTCCTCATTCTCCTCCTCGGGGAGGTTGAGTCCTGCAGCCAGCACCTGCGAGGAGACGCCCATGGGTCAGACAATGGCCAAGCTGAGACCCGGAGCACATCCTCGTTCTTTTATGTGCCCAGTGGTACGGAATGACATCAGAGACCACAAGGTCATGATTTCCCTGGATAGCCCCTACTTTATAGATCTTCCATTATGTCATTACCTCACGCACCCTGCCTGATTTTTTGGTTCAAGAAAATGGAAGTCACAGAGCAAGATGCTGCTCATGGAGGTGGCACATTCATCCAGGATTGCCCGGGGCATTTGGGACCCCAGAAGTTCTTCTCTTAAGGGTCATTTTAGGATCTGAGATGGACAGAAAGGTGGTATAGCTAGTTCTCATGCCGCTTGCGTTTTCTATTTTCCTTTTGTTAAGAGAAAAATGCCAGTTTCCCTTGGAAATGTTCAGGAGGGCCTGGTGATGTGAGAGGCTGAGGGAGAAGGGAACCAGCTTTGTTGCAGGGTCTGTTGATGCCAACAGCTGTTCCGGGTACTTCAGAGCTGTTCAGACCAAGACCCCAAGAGAAGGCAGAGATTCGGGGGACAGAGCCAGTCCCCCCACCTCCCTCCGACACACAGAGGGTCTGGAGCATCTCCCTCCAAAGTTACCCAACCCGTGGGCAGGGGGTGTTTGTAAAAGGGAGCCAATGAGCTTCAATTTTTTGTGTTGGTCTCTGGGAGTTGAGGAGGTGGGTGGACACTCTACCTGGAAGCGGAGATGCTGCTGCAAATCCCGGAGATCCAGCCTCATGGTCCACAGCTGCATCTTCTCTGAGCTGGTCCAGCCCCTCTGGCTTCCCAGGCCTCCCAAGAGGGCATGGAAGGGGCGAAGCATCATGGAGAGGAAGCAGAGTCGTTCTGAGTCCTGTGGGAGGGAGGGAATGGGTCAGGCAAGGCTCACAGGCTAAGGATCAAACCCAACCCCATGCTCACCATCCTAACACTCTCTGTCCACAGCCCCACTCTATCCCCTTCTTCACCAACCCTTTTTCCGTCCATTGCCTTGCTTGTGGTTTCATCCTGTCTCCAGCCTCCTTCCAACCCTAGTCCCACACCTAATCCCAACCCCATCCCTCCTCCATAGGTGCAGCCTCATTCTCACACCACTCCTTTACTCCAGCTGAATTTTTATATCCAATGACATACTCAGCCTCATCCAGATCCGATTCCTCCACTCTTCCCCAAATCCATTTTCCATTCAATCCCGACTTCATCTCCATCCACCCGGGCCAGCCTTTCTGCTAGCTCTCCTGCCCCACCCCTCTGGCCCCCAACTCACAGAGAGGCTGTGCCAGGCCTGGAAGGTCAGGGAGATGTTGGGGAGCTGATGTGCCAGGGGCAGGAGATCCAGGCTCACTCCTGGCAGGTGAGATTCAGCCTGTGGGGCAAGGTCTGTTAGTGGGGACCAGAGGGAGTGGGGATTTGCCCATCCCCCAAACCAGTTGCATTAGGGTGACTCACAAAGCGGTGGGCCTGGGTCCGAACCTCGGAGAATAGCTTCCTGGCGAGCTGCAGGCTGACCTTGAACTCCCTCCGCAACTCCTGCAGGCTCAGGGGGGACCTCCCTGGCGGTCTCGGGAATCCCCAGACACCAGCTCGAGCCAGGAGCAAGGAGAGCAGCAAAAGGCTGAGCCCTGGAGTTGGGGGGGGGGAGTTGGTGGGCCAGATGAGGGGAAGGCTTGAGAAGAACTCACGTGCCTTTTCTAGCCTGCGCTATAGGCAAGCCCTGTGCCATCTCACTGACCCCGCACAACCACTAACAAGATGGAAGCTTTTGAGGATGCCATATGGCATCTCTGTATGAATGAAAAGAAGATACCCCTTCTCCAAGACAGACACAACCTTGCTTAGAGTACCTACCTTTGCAAGCAAATCTCAGGCTGGATTTGACCCCCACCAACTCCCTTGGCCAAGTGTCTTTTTCAGTGAACAAACCACTCAACCATATGTGGTAGCCTGGGTGCTATTATCCCGTGCATTTTGCAGTTGAGGAAAATGAGGCTCAGTGAAGTTGACTAGCCCAAGGCCAAATAGCTAGAGGGTGAGGGAACCAGCACTGGATTCCAGATCTGCCCAAATGCAGAGCCTGTGTGCTTCCCCCAGCGAACTTAGAGGAGGGAGCCACCTCCCACGGAGCGGGCACACTGTGTTCTGCTGAGGATTCCTTGGGCTTAGCCCGTCGGCTCTGATGGCCTGAACTAGAGCCCCAGGGGTGGGCAGGCGGTGCTGGAGGCTCTATCCCAGGGAGTCAGAAGGACAGGCTGGTCCAGCCACCACCAAGGAAGGTGGATCACTCTGCAGTGTTGGAAGAACAGGGGGTGCCAGGAAGAGGAGGAGAGCCCAGAATGGGAGGCAGAACCTCGGTTTCTCATTCAGGTTCTTCCCTTGAGCAAGTCATCTCTTATCTCTGTGCCTCAGGTTCCCATCTGTAAAATGGGGGAGTCAGACCAACTGATTTCTTTTCTTTCTTTCTTTTTTTTAAATTTATTCATTTGAGACGGAGAGATACAGAGAGAGCGAGAGCATGAGCAGGGGAGAGGCAGAGGGAGAGGGAGAAGCAGGCTCCCCGCCGAGCCAGGAGCCAGACATGGGGCTCAATCCCAGGACCCTGGGATCATGACCTGAGCCAAAGGCAGATGCTTAACCATCTGAGCCACGCAGGTGCCCCAGACCGATTTCTGAAACTACTTCCTGCCCTGTTTCCTGGACAGAAGAGAGAGAGGCCCTAGGGTGGGAGCTCTGGGAAGAGGGCAGTGTTTGCTGGTTTCTCCATCAGGGAGAGGAAATCTAGCAATCGCTGGAGTTACACAATTCTCGAAACACAAACCAAAACTAGGCTGTAAGTCTAAGTCTGTTCCTGCTCTCCCTCCTCTCCCTGCCGTTCTTGATCTCTAACCCCTGGGCTCTGCTCCTGAAATTGTCCTGTAAATAAAGACTAAGGGGAGCTTCTGTGTACTTCCATTCACCAATGTACTTCCAGAGGTGGGGGGCAGTGCCTGTGACCCCCCCAGCATTCAGGCTTCCCTGGCTTGGGGACCACTCTGGCATCCCAGAGACTTTAGACGGTGTGGGGTTCCTCTTAGCTCTATTTTGAGGGAAAGTGCATGCCCCCAGGCTCTGGTGGATATTGCCCACCCAGAATTGAGCTGAGCCATTTCCTACTGACCCTCTGCTTCCTGTCTGAGCTCTAGAGCCCCAGACCCTTCCCGTGGCTTCTCCCTACCCTCTGTACCCAATCCTGGGTCCTTGGCCCTGGCTCTGTCCCCATCCTCCAGCCCTTGGTCCTTACTCTGGCTCCTCTTCCTGTGGCTCTGGTTCCAGCCTCTGACTCTTTGAGTCACCATCTGCAGATTGGACCTCCTTCCAAGCTATAGACCCTTGACCCAGTTAGGCTCTTGACTCCTTGGCCCCAGCCCCACACTCCAGCCAACTCCTCCTGCTGTTCTTCCTCTACTAGCTCCAGTTCTCAGCCAAACTGTCTGGTCCCTGCTCATTCACCCCAACCAAACTCTTCATTTATCTGCCTGGTCCTGGTCCTGGTCAAACTGGCTGCCCACCTTTCTCTCCCTTCAGGCCAGTCAAGCCTTCCCGTCCTCTGCCCAGCCCTGGCCGAACCATCATCCCTCTGCCCCTGGCCCCCATTCATGCCAGACTCATTCCCATTCTCCTGTTGACTGTATCCTGTATCCTTAGTCTTGGCCAAATAGTTGCCCACTCAGCCCCTGGCCCCCATCCACACCCATCAAGCCCTCCCATCCCCTGCCCAGTCTCAGCCAAGCTTGCCACCCCTCTGCCCCCAGCCCTGGCCTCAGACTCACGCCAGCCAAGGTCGCCTGCCATCTGGCCCATAGCGGGGCCCAGCCTGTGTGGCCAGCCATCTCCCGGGCAGGGGTCTTATACTGGGGGCTGCGCCGGTTTCACTTTCCGTCCTGCTTGTACTTTCGGCTTTGCACTCAGTCTTCTCTCCTCACCACCCCTTGCTGAAATGGGGAAATGTCATTTCCCTTCCCAGAGGGGGCGGGAGGTGCAGTGGGGGGTGACGGGAAGCTGGGGTTTCTGTCAATCCAAGCTCCGGACCCCCTGCTCAGCTTCCAGGACCAGCCCTCCCCTCACGTCCCCGCTCCTGGGTGAGCCACTGCTCTAGGGACTGGTAGGTCCCAGAGACTCAAACCCTCCTACTCCTCTGCTCTGTCATTATCATCCTAGTGCCATCACCAACTCAATGTCCTATAGAAGATGGATGGCCAGGTAAGGGGATTGCCCATCCCCTTGGGGGCTTCGGGTTTTGAGTCATCCTGCTCTTTTCTGGTTTACCAGATGGCTGAGGGAGGGAGTGCGAAGGAAGTAGGGAGCTCCTTGTGGAGCTCAGATGGGGCTTTGTGTGGAGCAGTGGGGTCCCAGTCTGGGCAGGGTCAGGGCTCAGCCTACAGCCAGGGTCAGGGTGGATGAGAACGGGTCCGTTCAGAGCCAAGAGCTCAGTCTTTGGCCAGAGTAAGATCTAAGATTAGAGCTCAGTCTATAACTAGGTTTAGGACTTGATCTAGAGGCGACTTGGTCTAGAGCTTTGTCTGTGCTTGGGGTGAGAGCTATCAGTGACCTGGAGGCCATGCTTGGGACAATTTGGGGTTAGGTTTCGAGTTCAGTCCAGATTGGGCACAGAGCTCGGGCTGTGGCTAAGGTTCCGACAGAGCCTGTGATTCAGGTCAGGGCTCAGGCTTGGGCTGTTGATGTCTAGGGTCAGGATTCACCAGGTTGGGGTTGTGTGAGGTCAGGATGGGGCTCAGTCAGGTCCTAGAATAATCCTGCTCTATGTGTTTCTCTATGTGGATGGCTGTCAGGGCTGGGCTGCATCAACCACAGGTCTCCCTTCCAGCACAGCTCCACCCTTAGCCCCACCCTGGGTTTTCCATCTTCAGGGACAAGATGGGGGTTTCTTGGTCTTCCCCGAGGCCCACTTTCCTTTTAGGATCTGTGGGGTTTCCCTGCTGGGTCCCTGCAGTGAGACAGAAACCAAGGGGGTTTTCCCTTTCTATACTCCGCCTCTCAGCCCTACATAGGCCCTGCCGAGCAGGGCCGCCTGGAACCAACTGCCTGGGAAGTACCAGTACATTTGGGGGAGCAATCCCAGAGGGTTGCTTCGAGGAGAAGGAAAAGGAAGAGCGAGTGGCTGGCACCTACCTAGCCCAAACTGGTTTCCCTTGCAGTGTCCCCTAGTGGTGACAGCTCATTCCCCCACATCCCATGCCACTGTGTGTGTGGGGGGGTCCCAAACATCCTGAGACTGATGGTGAGGACAGACACAGGCCCTGGCTGGTCTTCCTCACATCCCCAAGTCCTACCGTCCATCCTGGAGGCGAGCCACCCCACTCACCCTCTGACCACAACCACTCCCCATCCTTTGCCGTTGCCCAGAACTGCTGTGCCTCTCAAACCTTGAACTCCATCTCCCACTCTCTACCACAACCTCCCGACCCTCCAGACCTTCTCTTAGGGTTCCCCAAAACCTCCTGTCTCTTGTTGCTTCTCTGCCCTTCCCAATCTGGCTGCAACTGACACCTGCAGCCTCATTCCTGGTCCAGCAACTGGAGCTTCGTGCTTGAATACGATGAGCCACCTCATACCAGCCTGCCTTTCCACTAGCTCTTCTCTTTGCCTAGAAAGCCCCCACTGTCTTCTCTGGAGTCCCCTCTTCCCAGCCTGTTCTGAACCTACCCCTTGTCACAGGCTTCCTCCCCGGAATAGCTCATTCCTTCCTGCCATAAATCCTGTCTCCAGTGGACATTGCATATTTATTTATCTTGCTTAATTTATCCTCATTCATACCACTCCGGCCATACTGACTCCCTCATTGCTCCTAGAACATGCCAGGCATGCTCCTGCCTCAGGGCCTTTGTACTTGCTGTCCCTTCTGCCTGGAACACTCTTCTTCCAGATAACTGCAAAGCCCACTCTCTTCTTATGATCCCTACTTAAACGTCACCTTCTCAAATGGAGTCCTCACTGACCCGATTAAAAGATGCAACCCTGCCCCTGGCACTTTCTCTTTTCTATTTTCTAGAAAGAAATGTTGCAATTTCCAATTATAACTGTGGATATTTTTTTTTTCCTTTTAGATCTACCAATTTCTCTCATGTGTTTTGATGCTCTATTGTTTAGGTATAGACACAATTAGGATTGTTATGTCTTTTTGAAGAACTGACCCTTTTATCAGAATGTAAAGTCTATCTTTTTTTTTTTTTTAGTTGTATGTTTGGTGTTTATGTTCTAATGTCTTTCTTTATACTCGATAATGTTCCTTTTTTCCCCTGAAGTTTACTTTTTCTGAAATTAATTTGACAAGTCCTGACCTTTATGATTAGTGTTTACATGGTTTATCTTTTTTTTTTACATACTTTCATTTTTAACCTGTTTTTAATTTGCAGTGGGTTTCATTAAAACAAAATTCCAGATTAATATTTTTGTCAGTTTATATGGCATTTATCAGTGTCTGCCATAAGTAAATAAGTATTCTATTTCCTAACTGAAGATATCTGTCCTACTCTTTTTTGTAAGATTTTATTCAATTATTAATTAACTAATCAATGAGAGAGAGAGAGAGTGAGCATAAGCAGGGGGAGCAGCAGGCAGAGGGAAAAGCAGGCTCCCCGCTAAGCAGGGAGCCCGAGGCGGGACTCGATCCCAGGACCCCAGGATTATGACCTGAGCTGAAGGCAGACGCTTAACGACTGAGCCACCCAGGTGCCCCTACCTGTTCTATTCTGAATGTGAGATTAGTTGTTTGGCTTGTGACCTCAGTTCCTTGATGAGTTCAAGAAAGATCATTAGTTTGTAGTTTGTCTTACTTTGTTTCTGGTTGTAAAGGGCAAGTGGTGCCTTTTCCAGATTTTATACCTTTAAAAAATGTACATTGGGCGCCTGGGTGGCTCAGTTCGTTAAGCGACTGCCTTCGGCTCAGGTCATGATCCTGGAGTCCCGGGATCGAGTCCCACATCGGGCTCCCTGCTCAGCAGGGAGTCTGCTTCTCCCTCTGACCCTCTTCCCTCTCGTGCTCTCTATCTCTCATTCTCTCTCTCAAATAAATAAATAAAATCTTTAAAAAAAATAAAAAAAATAAAAAATGCACATTATTTGTGTCACTCTGTTCTTCTAGCTGGGTACTTCAGCACCACATTAATTAGATGTGATAGTAAACATCTTTATTTTTTTCTTCATTTCAGCAAGTAAGCTTTAAATTGTTCATTATAAGGTATTTTTTCTTATCTTTTTGTAGATTCCTTTCATTAGATTCCAGAAATCCCATGTAATTCATAGTTTGTGGACATTATCTTTAATAAATATTCACTTCATTTAAATTATTTGCCTGTATCTATTAAGACCCCCCGGCACTTTTTAAAAAATATTATATATATTTATTTGACAGAGAGAGAGAAAGAGAAAGCAAACACAAGGGGGGGGGCAGCAGGCAGAGGGAGAGGGAGAAGCAGACTCCCCGCTGAGCAGGGAGCCTGACTTGGGGTTCCATCCCAGGACACTGGGATCATGACCTGAGCCGAAGGCCTACACTTAGCCGACTGAGCCACCCAGGGACCCCTCCACACACACTTTCTATCCCTTTCCCTGCATTATTTTTTTACATAACATTTAAAAACATCTAACATTTTCTCTCTCCCTTTTCTTGGTCTGTCTCCACGCTCTGGAGTATGAGTTCCACAAGGGTGGGCATTCGTGCCCGTTCTGGGTGCTGATATATCCCCAATAGCTAACAACAGCAGGTTCTTCGGAAATCAGCGAACCAATCCGTCTTCTGCCGCAAGTGCCTAACGCGGGCTCTGCTCCCAGCCCGTGCTCCGAAAGTTGCCAGATAGAGCAGCAGGTCTGGGACCAGCTGCTGAGCCCTGAGCCCTGAGCTCTCACTGTCAGCCTTCTCCCGCTCTGGCCAATGCTCCAGACAGGTACTGAGGATGTAAAGCGGGAAGCTGGGCTGCTGGGCTGCTGGGCATGGCCCTCGGCCAGGATGATCTTAGCAGATCCTTGCCAAGAAGCCAGAGAGCCAAGGAGGGCGGGGGCAGCCTCTGTCCCTGTCCTTGGAGGATGGGCCTGGGCCCGTGTCTGTCTACCTGGGCCTCAGTTTCTACAGGCAGATCTTGGCTGGTGAGCCGAGGCTTGGGCTGGGATCCCAGCAGGAAATGGAAGGGATGTGGTGAAGGCTGAGGACTGCTGGAAAGGAAGCCAAGAACACTGAGCTCTGGACTCCAGTATGTAGCTAACACTTCTGGTGACCTCAGGTGAGTCACCAGCCTGCTCTGGATCTCGGGTTCCTCATTTAAAAGTAGTAGCAGTTTTCAAATGCTTCCACTGCTATTACGTAGGGAAATTAAAACCTAGATGATTAAAAAAAGAGGGAAAAGAACCATCCACCAATTTTCTGATTATTTTCCAAGTACCCTGTTATAGCTCGGACCCCCTGGGGCACTCCACCGGATTGCATGGGAATCCTGAGCCCAGGAAGTAGAAGTTAGAAGCTTCAGATGTGACATCAGGATGGAATCAGGGAGGGGAAGTCTTCTTCAGGGTTACGCAGCAGATCAGTGACAGAACGAAGACTGGAACTCAAGTCCCCCGTTTTCAACTTGGGCTGGTGAGGGGAATCCCTGGGTCCTATGATGTCAGCTCGGAGGCTTGGAACTAAGCCCTCTGTTAAACCAAGATGGCCTTCGGTGGAGGCAGGAAGGCTGGGGGAGGTGAGGCCAGGCTGGAGCTGGGGGCCCCACCTCTGAGTCTCCCAAACACGGGTGGTGAGACCCTGAGCCCCGAGGCACAGTCTCCACTCTTCTCTCCCTGAGAGGAGGTGGGAAGCCCAGAGCCGTAGCCCTCATCCCGGGCTTCTCCCCTGTTGTGCGCATGCACCCCACCCCACCCCCACCCCCGGGTCTACAGGATTTATTCTGCAGCATGCACTCACCACGCCCCCTCCCCCAGACCTGGGCGCTGCCTCTAAATGGGCTATCTCTTTTGGGACTACCGACCGTGGGAAGGTCTGAGAGAAAGGGGTGTTGGGGGGGGCGGCTAACTACTGATGAGATGTTACAATCGCTGGGTGTTGTATGTTAAGTGACACACGAAGGCAGGGGCGGGAGGACTGAGCTGTGCCGGGTGTGAGGAGAGGGTGGGCCGCCAGCTCTGCAGAGTGCAAGGAAGGCAGAGTTTGAAGCCCAGGAGGCAGGGCTGCAGAGGAAAAACACCCGGCTGGGGATAAAAAGTCCCGCTTCGAGTCCCGGCCCTGCTCGCCCTTTCCCACGTGTACGTACCCTCTTGAGAGAGAGGCCCAAACCTTCTGTGCTTCAGGTTCCTCATCTGCAAGATGAGGCTCATGATCCCAGCCCTGCCCACCTCTCAGCTCAGACATGAAGGTGAACTTGGGAGGGCACAGGGTGTCACGGGTCAGGGCCCCACTTGGGAGGGAGACAGACCTTCGCTTTCACAGTTCCAACACTTCCCTTGGTCGAGGCCTGAAATCTCCCTGATCTTGGCTCATCTCCCAAGCGAGGAGGCTACTTCTACCAGCTGGATAGGATGCTGTGACGATTGTGCACATAAATGGCTGCTGCTGAATAGCTGTGTGATCTTAGGCAAGTTACTTAACCTCTCTGTGCCTGCTCTGTCATCTATAACATGAGGAAAATAACACAAACTCCTAAGACGGTTTAGAGGATTCACTGGGTTATTATTTATAAAGTGGTTGAACACAGCCTGGCATATGATAAAACTATAGGTTTTAGCTATTGGTAGTAGTGTAAGGCCTGACTCACGAGGAAAGAAATGTTAGTTGCCATTAATAAATACAAGGGACAGTTGTCATCAATGGACAAAGAAAGGCCGAAGAAGAATAGGAGGAAGAAGGTAAGAAACAGAAGCGGCTGCAGTTAGACCTGAGGAAGTAGGGATGGTTGGGGGTGCAGGCAGAGGGGGCCTAGTGACCCAGAAACACACATCAGAGCAGAATTCAGGCCAGAAGCAGAAATCTCCGGGCCAGGGTGTGGACAGCCTCAAACCTGAGAACCAGTGGGTGGGACTCACCCCACCCCCAACGGGGGCCAGGTGAGGCTTCATCAAGGCTCTCCATGAAGAACAATTAGAATGGTGGGGCTGAGCCCCAGGACAGGCCCTGCCAGGTGTCCGAGGGAGGTGGGCAGGCCCTGGCAGACACCAGGTTCTCTAGCGCCCCTAAGCGCTGAGGCTGACACAGGGTCCCACGTCACTCCCAGTGCCTTCACCTGGCGGCCTTTGTGGGGTCTCAGCCACGCCTGCTGTCCCTCACTCGTCTGGCCCACTGCATGTGACACCCCTAGCTGAGTGGACAGCTTACTCCCCAGGAATGGAACACACTCACTGCTCATATTTATATTTATTTTTATTTTTATTTTGGAGAGAGAGTGTGTGTGCATGGGCGGGAGTGCAGAGGGAGAGGGAGAGAGAATCTTGAGCAGACTCCATGCCCAGCACGGAGCCTAAGACAGGGCTCGATCTCACGACCCTGAGATCATGACCTGAGCTAAAATCAAGAGTCAGTGCTCGGGGCGCCTGGGTGGCTCAGTCGGTTGAGCGACTGCCTTCGGCTCAGGTCATGATCCTGGAGTCCCGGGATCGAGTCCCACATCGGGCTCCCCGCTCGGCGGAGAGTCTGCTTCTCCCTCTGACCCTCTTCCCTCTCATGCTCTCTGTCTCTCATTCTCTCTCTCTCTCAAATAAATAAATAAAATCTTTAAAAAAAAAAAGAGTCAGTGCTTAACTGACTGAGCCACCCAGATGCCCCATCACTGCTTATATTTTTATATAATATCTGATTCATGCAAAAGAATATATGAAACATATATGTTTCTGCCCACCCGCTTTTCCTGCTCCTGCCTCGGTTTTGGTCCTGGGTTCACTGATTCCTGTGACTCCTCATGTCACTCAGAGTAAAAGCAAAAACCCTCCCAATGATTGACAAATCCTCATGATCCTTCCCACTGGCCTCCTTTATTCCCTCCCACACCTTCTGGCTGCCCCACAAACACACCAGGCACACTTCTACCTACTCTTCCTTCTGCCTAGAACACTCCTTCCTCAGCTCTTAAAATAAATGGCTCGGGGCGCCTGGGTGGCTCAGTCGTTAAGCGTCTGCCTTCGGCTCAGGTCATGATCCCAGGGTCCTGGGATCGAGCCCCGCATCGGGCTCCCTGCTCCGCGGGAAGCCTGCTTCTCCCTCTCCTACTCCCCCTGCTTGTGTTCCCTCTCTCGCTGTGTCTCTCTCTGTCAAATAAATAAATAAAATCTTAAAAAAAAAAAAACCTGACTCCTTGTCCGTCCATCAGGTCTCACCTTTCCATAAATACCTTCTTCCCTCTATGGCTCTCAGGTCTGTCCCATTCCATTCCCACCTACACTAAGACCCTGTGTGTAGCCCTAAGATCTAGATGTTCATCTCTTAGCTTTTTAGTTTTCTACACATTCTGGGCCCTTCCCAGAGCCCTAGGGTCTTCTCCACTACCTCGAGGATTCATCCACCTCATCAGACCTCTGAGTCCTGTTGGCAAGATTGATATGAACGACTTCTACTCTTTTCATGATTCTGAATTGAAGTGGTGCCCCTAGGTAGGAGAGAGGAAGACAGAAGTGGGGGCCGAGTACCAAGGAGTGGCAACCACGGTCCTTGCCCACAGAGGTGGCCACCTCGCCGAGAAGCCTGGATGAACATGTGAAACCAGGGAGAACACGTCGAAGCAGGGCAGTTCGTAACTGACTGGGAGACCCTGGCCAGCAACTTTGCGGCCTGCATTTCTTCACCTGGAGCATGGGCATAGCAGTGCCTTCCTCACAGAGAAAGAGAGTGAATGTGGGCTCTGAAAACGGGCAAGTGTTATTACTCTTGAGAGCACATAAAGCAGAGCTTGTCAACTGGCCAGCAAGTGAGAGAATGAGGGGAGAAGAGTATCCCTTGGGATGTCATTGCCATCTCTCATTTCCACCTGCCCACCCATTCTTCCTTTAAAAAAAAAAATCTGGATTTTCCTTTGGGGAATTTATTCATCTTCTTACATAGGCTGACATTCCCCCCCATGGTGGGCATCTGACAGACCCAGCCAGTCACTAGAGTGGACAGTTCAAGAGTGGGTACGTGACACACTGAGAGTCAGTCCTTGGACTTGCTCTCAGGAAAGAGGCTTTCTCCCTGCAGATATGACTAAACAGGTAGGATGTGAATCTGGATCTACTGTTGGCCACCATGAGGGAAGACCCTGCCTCAGGTGGGAGCCAACACATGGGAAAGTAGAGCTGACAGCTGGAGAGGGAGACGGGAATCTTATTATTGACTTTGGGCTCCTGGATCCAACTAGTCCTGAAGCAATTATTCTGAAGTGTTCAGTTTCATGAGGTGCTTCTTTTTTGCTGAAGTTATTTTGAGCTGTGTTTCTGCCATTTGCAGCCCGGGTCCCCTCCCCCTCTTTGATCTGCCTTCACAATGGATTTCCAATGTCAAAAAAAATCACAGACCAGATTTTTTTTTTTAATGATAAAGGTGAATATACCGTGTAGTAGAAAGAGCACTCTATCAGAAGCCAGTGGAGAGAGAATTTCAGTTAGAAAGGACGATGTGAAGGGGCGCCTGGGTGGCTCAGTTGGTTAAGCGACTGCCTTCGGCTCAGGTCATGATCCCAGGGTCCTGGGATCGAGCCCCACATCGGGCTCCCTGCTCGGCGGGAAGCCTGCTTCTCCCTCTCCCGCTCCCCCTGCTTGTGTTCCCTCTCTCGCTGTCTCTCTCTCTGTCAAATAAATAAATAAAATCTTAAAAAAAAAAAAAGGACGATGTGAAAACAGCAGAAGCTTGGTCAATATTTACCAAGTACCAACTCAGTATGTCCCAGGCATTATTCTAGGCATTGGAGCTCAGCAGTGAATGGGGCCAGCAGAAAGTTCTGCCTTCATGGAGCTTACTACACAGAATGGAATAAGTTAAAATTATATTATAAGATTATATTATAATTATAAAATTATATTATAACTTAATCAAATTATGTGCCAGGCATTTTTCAACTACTGGCTCATGTAATCTTCACAATAACCCTATCCTGTAGGTATTATTATTCACGTTCCTTATATGAAAAGGAAACTGAGGACCATTAAGGCTTTGTGGCCAAGGTTACCTAGCTAGTAAGCGACAGCTCTGGGATTTGAACCCAGGACCTCTGGTTTTCTTAACCACTTACACTATACCGCCTGGTGTAACAGTTAGCTTTTATGAGCCTTCTCTATATGCCAGACACTGCTCAAACGGGTTTGTGTGCGCGCGCGCACGCACACACACATGCATGTATTCCTCAAAACAATCCATTTTACAGACCAGGAAACTGAGGTTAATAACACAGCGATAGCAGGACTGAAATTTGAACCAAAATAGTATGGTTTGAGAAGTCATACTCTTTTTCCCCCCATCTTTATGGAGGTATAATTGACCAATAAAATGATAAACTATTTAAAGTACACAAGGTGATGATCTGATCCGTGTGTACACTGTGAAAGTTTCCCCCCACCTTGAGTTCATGGACACATCCATCATATCACATATTTTTTGAAGGGGTACTGTCTTAGCAAATGTCATTGACACAGGACGGGGTGTAATCAACTATAACTGGGACAGTCGGCGCTCCACACTCGGGTCCTTACCACCTCCAATGAACCAACAAAGGAAGGGAGAGGGGGCCGGGAAACAGAAACCCTGAACAGAAGCGAAAGACAGCAAGAGGCCTAACCCTGCGGCCTCCTGTCCAAACGGTGCCAGGTTTCAATGTTGATAACGAGATGATTGATGGCTCCTGCATTCGCTGAGAGGGCCAGGAGCCCTACCGGCCGGGCCCCACCTGGGGTCCTCTCCGCTGTCCTCGGAACTGAGGATCTTGAGAAATGTGCGCGGCAAAAGGGGTGGTGGGAAGCGAGACCAGTTCTGACACACTCATTCATGAACGGTTTTGTTTGTTTGTTTAAAGATTTTATTTATTTACTTGAGAGAGAGAGAGAACATGGGGGCGGGGGGGCTGAACTGCAGCATCTGATGAGGGGACAGAAGGATCCGTGTACGCAGAGGAGGGGACCCTTCGGCCGTCCTCCCCAGCCTCTGCTCTCGGCCTCCGGTCACTGAGCCTCCAGGCCTTCTTGCCTCGGGTTGTCTTGGCGGCCAGCAGTCACCTCCTCTAACCCCAGACAATAAATTAATAAGTAAAATACATAGGATGTTAGAGGGTACTGTGTGCTCTTAAGGAAATAAGGAGGAATTTCAGCACAAAGCCCTCCCTAACTTCCTTCCGGCCTTCACTCTTTAAAGGCCCTCCCTTCTTGGTGAGGCTTTCCCTAAACAAGGCATTTTTAAATTGCACAAGCCCTGCCGAAATTCCTGTGTTTGGTCCGTTCACTTATCATTGTTTGTCTGCCCCCACTAGAATGCAAGCTCCATTTTACCGCTGTATCCATAGCTTCTAGATTTTTCCCCGGCTCAATAAATATTTGTCGAATGAATAAATGAAGTGTAACCTCAAACAGTTAAAAAGCAACTCTCCAAACCAGTTCTCCAGAAGAGAGAGAACAGGATAAGTTTGCACAGAGCTGATATAAGACTAAAGTTGGAAGGAGGGGGGAAAAAAACAAATGGGGGGTAAAAAAAAAAAAGCTGGAAGGTGGGTGTGATCAGTCAGGAGTACTGAACCCAGAAGTCGGTGGTTATCTTCTGATTCCTCAGCCTTAACTGCTTTTATAATCAGAAAAGCAGGGGCACCTGGGTGGCTCAGTCAGTTAAGCCGCTGCCTTCGGCTCAGGTCATGATCCCAGGGTCCTGGGATTGAGCCCCACATCGGGCTCCCTGCTCAGCGCGGAGTCTGCTTCTCCCCTGCCCGCCATTCCCCCTGCTTGTGCTTGCTCCCTCCCTCTCTCTCTGTCAAATAAATAAATAAAAATCATTAAAAAAAAAAGCAAAGAACACTTTGTTTTACATAGAAAAGGAAGGCTTCTAGTTAACAGAGACCTGGGTGCTATGTCCAGCCCCAGGGGAGAGGTGTCCTCTGGGGCTGGCTGCTCACACAGGAACTCTGAGGACGGGTTGTTCTCCCTTCTTTGCTTTCTCCCTGCCCCTCCCCCCACCGACTTCCTAAAGGCCACGGAGCTCTCTAGAACCCTCAGATGGATGGGGCATGTGGGTGTAAGCACAGCTGGTCCACTCCCGGCTCAGCCCCTGACCGGCAGTGAACCCATAACCCAGGGTTTTGCCCTCCCACAGGACGTTAGCAAATATTCAGTGTGATAATAAGAATTGCTGTGGCTGATTCAGCTCAGGGTCATGATCCTGGAGTCCCGGGATCGAGTCCCGCATCGGGCTCCCTGCTCAGTGGGGAGTCTGCTTCTCCCTCTGACCCTCCCCCCTCTCATGTGCTCTCTCTCTCTCTCTCTCTCATTCTCGCTCTCTCAAATAAATAAATAAATAAATAATAAAAACAATTGCTGTGGCTGAATAATATTTTCATGCTTTTTTATTGAAGTCAAATTGGTATATACCATGTAAGCTCCGGGCGTAACATTATAATTCAATGTTGGTATACTCTGCAATGTGATCACTACCAGAAGCCTGGTTACCATCCATCACCATGCAATTTTTATATACAAACCAAGGTGGAGTTTCCCCATACTCCCTCTTATGCTCATCCCATTCCTGTTAAATCAGTGAGGGCCACGTGGCTCTCATCACTATGGTGGAGGGATGTCAGTGCAGTTTCGTTTTTAGTTCGACAGCGGTAGGGGACTGAAGGCACCGAAGAATTGAAACGTGGGGAGAATCGTGATGACGTAAGAACAAGGTGGATGTGGGGTGGGGCAGACTTTAAAATACTCCCCAAGTCAAGGAAGGAAGGGAGCAATTTGAAAAGGAAACAAGGAGAAGTTAGAACTGATGTGTCCCCACAGAGTCCAGGCCTGCTCGTTCTGAATAGTATGGAGAGATCTGAGGATGGGAGGGACTGCACCCCCTTTCCCAGCAGTGGACAGACCCCAGACATATCCCTGTACCCAGGTGTGACATGGGGGCTGTGGGAAGTGGCCGGGAGCCCAGCAAGAGCACAGCTGTGTGGGTTGATGGGAAAGAGCGGAAAGGACAGGAGGGGCGGCGGAGGTGAGGACACCTTGGTAGATGCTGGTGTACCAAGGGGATGTTGAGGCCAGGAGCAACCTGTGCCCATTCCCAGCTCTGCTCCTGAGCAACCCTGGAGGAAGGAGAGAAAACACTGTGAACTGACCCCATCAAACACCTGCTGTGGGCAGAAAAGGGGCAGGAAATCTCAGCTTACACAATAGATCACGTTTCTGGCATGCCTGAGCTCTGGTTCTGTCGTTGTTTTAATCACTTACATGTTGCTTACTATGCATTTTGCAACACTTACTTAATCACAGCAACCAACCCTGTGTTGAATGTACTGGCACTCCTATTTTACATGTGGGGAAACTGAGGCTAGAAAGATCAAGTAACTGGCCCAAGGTCATGGAGAAAATAAGAGAGCTGGGACTTGAACCCACGGAGTCTGGGTCCAGAGCCCATTCTGTGTGCTACTCTGCGGTTTCCTTAAGTTCTTGTTCGGGGTCGGGTACCCTGCTAAGTGCTTGAAAAGCTCCACTTCCTTGAATTCTCAAAGCCATTCCAGGAGGTGGGTGTACTCTTCATCTCCTATTCGCAGATGTGGATGTCAAGATCGAGAGTAAATAATAACTTGTCTCAGGTCACAGCCAGGTTCGCAGACAGGATCTGGACATGGATCTGGGGGACCATAAGGCTGTTCCAGTCACTATTGTGTAACCAACCATCCCCAAACATAATGCTGTGCAATGAACATTTTATTATGCTCTGAGTCTGTAGGTGGGCAATTGGCGGGGGCTTGTCTCTGGTCCCCTGTATGTCGGGCCTCATCGCGGAAGACTCAGTGGCTGGAGGTGACTCTACAGCGAGGGCTGGAACCATCTGCAGGCTCCCTTCGCTCACACACTCGGCTTTCAGCTGGGGCTTAAGCGGGGCCGAAGACCAGAATGACATCGACATGTGGCCTTGCCACGTCATCTCCTCATGTGTGTTGTTTTGGACTTTCTCATAGCAGGGCGACTGGGCTCCAGAGCACAAGGTAGAAGTGCATGGTGTTGCGGTGTGTTATGCTGCCACGCCTTCTGCCTGACTGTATCAGGCCAGGAACTCCCCCAGAACTCTGGGGAGTTTCTCCCATGTTCAAAAGGAACACAGTCCCGGGCACCTGGGTAGCTCAGTTGGTAAGCGTCTGCCTTCAGCTCAGGTCATGATCCCAGGGTCCTGGGATCGAGCCCCGCATCGGGCTCCCTGCTCGGCGGGAAGCCTGCTTCTCCCTCTCCCACTCCCCCTGCTTATGTTCCCTCTCTCACTGTGTCTCTGTCAAATAAATAAAATCTTAAAAAAAAAGGGAACACAGTCCCGTGTCCCCCATTTGATGGGAAGGTGGCAAAGCCACATGGTAAGGAGAGCACAGGGTTTGGGAGCCCTTGCTGTGACCGTGTTCGGTATATGCAACCCAAGACAAAAGCCCACTGTTATCAGACGTCCTCAAACATCACTGCACGTTAGAGTCACTCTCCAAACTCCCAAAGCCCTGGCTCTACCGCAGACCAATGAAATCAGAGTCTCTGGGAGGGGAAGCCAGGCATCCGTGTCTTCTTTAACTCATCTGTAACCAAGTGATGACAATGAGGCCTCCTCCCGTGTATGCAAAGCATCTGGCAGAGTGTCTGGCTCGTAAACAATCAGTGTTTCTCCAAGTGTGAACACCTGTGACTCTTCTCGCACAAGGTCATCGACGGTGTGCACAGGTGGACTGAAAAAAGTTATAGTTAGGTGTTTCTTTTTATAAAATTCTAGTTATGGTAAGTGATTGTGGTTTTCCACTTTCGGTGGTTATGTCGTCTCTCTCTTTTTTTTAAAGTAGGCTCCCATGCCCAGCGTGGAGCCCAACTCGGGGCTTGAACTCACGACCCTGAGATCAAGCCCTGAGCTGAGATCAAGAGTCAGAACATTTCACCGATTGAGCCACCCAGGTGCCCCTGATCTCCTTTTAAAATATATTTGAGTGAAGAAGGTAAGGAGGTCATTTTAAAAGTTCTAAGTAGGCAAATGGTATAGCCAAATGCACTTAGGGTAGAAACCACAGAAGCGCTCAGTGAGATGAGACCGGGAAAACCCTAGGGCAGACGATCAATAATGGTAGCCTTCACTGTGCCTATTATTAGCATTACCTTTAAGGAGTGCCAGTTAAAAATCAACTATGGGGTGATTTTGAAATTAAAAAAAATACACATCTGAGAGCTGAGTGGGCGTAAGAGGCCTAGGTGTCTGGGAAGCCAATAAAGAGCCCCATGGTGAGTGTCCTGATTCTCGGCAATGAGCTGGGAATCCTTTGAACCGTGGAAACCTGATGGGGAAACATCCGTAAGCTTCCGAGGGGCAGTTGAGGTCAGTCGTCCCTCCGTTCTCAGGAGGAACCCTAGAAACCGGGGAGACACATTACGTGCAACTAGGGGATCAAAAAGAAAGAGGGTAGAAGAGTGGGTGGAACAGAAGAGGGAGGTTCTGGGTGGGGAGAGTCAAGAGCGGGTTCTCGTCCCGACCAGGTCCTCATGTGAATTTCAGCCACTCCCTGCCCCCTGCCCCACCAGGCCCTTCTGCAAAGGGTAGAGAATGGGGCTCTAACTCCCAGGATCTGAACATTCAGTAATTCCAGGAATTATCTGGTTCCTGGAACAGCCTAAAGGCCTCCCAGGCAGAGACTGTGCCAGGGAAGGGCAAGGCCAGGGAAGGCCAATCAGAGGCCAGGAGTGAGACTAGCATGTGGGGCCTTCTGGCGAAGTGTCAAAGGATTCAGAGCACAGGGAGTGGCCAGGTTCAGCTAGAGACACAGCACTTTGCAGACTGTGTTTTCTCCTTTAATGTATCTTTTGGGGGCGCCTGGGTGGCTCAGTCGTTAAGCATCTGCCTTCAGCTCCGGTCATGATCCCAGGGTGCTGGGATCGAGCCCCGCATCGGGCTCCCTGCTCGGCGGGAAGCCTGCTTCTCCCTCCCCCACTCCCCCTGCTTGTGTTCCCTCTCTCACTGTGTCTCTCTCTGTCAAATAAATAAACAAAATCTTTTTTAAAAAAATAAAGTATCTTTTGACAGGACAGGAAACTGAGGCTCAGAAGGAGTAATTAACCAGAAATTAACTAACACCTAGGATTCCACATTGTCAGTACATGGTTATTCTCAGGCACATAGTGAAAAAGGAAAGGCCTAGGCTTCAAAAATTAGACCTAAGTTCAAAATCCCACTCCTGCAGTTTGTGGCTGTGTGACTTTGGGCCAGTTACCTACCTTCTCTGAACCTTGGTTTTCTGGGCTGGAAAATAAGATCAATAATAGTCTGCCTGTTGGGTTATTGGAAGGATTAAATGGGACAATGCCTATAAAACACCTATCACAGAGCAGTAAGTATATATATATATATACTCCCAAGTATCGGGAGCTGTGGCCATGATTTTTTGAAGCTGACACACCAGATCCGTGCTGGGCTGAGAGCTCACTGCATAGAGCTGCTCCTCCCATCTGCCTGCTGAGTTCAAGAGTGGCCATTGGCCCTAAGGCCTGGTTCCAATCATACCAGGGTCTCATTTGTCCCTCTTTGCAGTCCATGCCCTCAACCAGGCCCTGGTAATACAAGAGGCATCCGATAGGCATTAACTGAGTGAATAAATAATCTATCACGGAAAGAGGGGCTCAAGGGGAAGTCTGAAGGAGCTGTATGCCAAATGCTTGTGAGAACCTGGGCACAGGTTTGCTATGCCTGTGATTCCAGAGCAAGTGTCTCCCTGGGTGGAGATGAGGGGACAGGGGGTGGTGGAGGGCTGGTGATGGAAGACTTTGAAGAGCTGACTGAGCCTTGCAGGGTGGGTGAGATTGAAGGCATCTCAGGCAGAAAGGACCAGAGGAGCAGAAGCTTGTTCAGGGGCAGGTGGGAGAGTTAGTTAGATTTCGGCCCACATTTTTTTAAAAAAGATTTTATTTATTTATTCGAGAGAGAGAGAGAGAGAGAGCACAAGCTGGGGGAGGGGAGGGGCAGAGGGAAAGGGAGAAGCAGACTCCCCGCTGAGCAGGGAGCCCGATTTTGGGGGGTGGGGTCAATCCCAGGACCTTGGGATCATGACCTGAGCCAAAGGCAGATGCTTAACTGACTGAGCCACCCAGGTGCCTCTTCAGCCCACATTAACAAGGTGCTCTGAGAAGGAATCAGGCAACTCAAAGGCAGCAAGTTCCCTGTCCCTAGTGGTATTCAAGCAAGCAGAGGCAACCCCGGTCTGGAGTGCGGTGGGGTTGGACTAGACGTCCTCTAATGTTCTACCCAGCCAGAGAGTCTGTGACTGTTAGTAGGTCGGACTCAGGGGAGGCCGATGGACTGAGATTCCCAGAGGTTCAAGCTGGTCCGGGTGGGCTGTGTACCTATTACTGCGCCAACACGTGCCTCATTCCTCTGCTCGTATTCTTAGGTCCCTAAGAACAATTGGCTCCAAGTTTTGCAGCCTAGGGCTTACATGAAAGGGCAGGAGAAACGGAGAAATGCTCTGGCCAGGGCCTAGGGGTGTTCTCCCTCCTCCTGTTGAGTCTGCCTGTGGAAAATGTTTCTTGCTAGTTTTTTCCAGTATTCACTCTCCTGCCCTCCCCAAGTTTTGGCCAACACATGGCTAAGCACCTAAATACCATGTTTCCCAGCCTCTCTTGTAGTTAGGTGTGGCCATGTAATTAAATTCTGACCCAATGTAATGGATTCTACTTTTAGGTCATGGCCTTGAAAATGAATTGGTGTGGCTTCCCCTGGTCCCTTCCCTACTTACTCCCTTTCCACAGGTTGAGATACAGATGTGATGGCAGGTACCCAAGCTGCTTGTTTGGACCCCAAAGTGGAAGCCATGGTTTGTTTTTGAGTGTGTGTGGGGTTTTTTTTTTTTTAAGATTTATTTATTTATTTGAGAGAGGCAGGGGCAGAGGGAGAAAGAATCTCAAGCTGACTCCATGCTGAACGCAGAGCCCGACACAGGGCTCGATTTCACGACCCTGGGGTCACAACCTGAGCTGAAACCAAGCGTCAGACGCTCAATGGACTGAACCACCCAAGTGCCGGGGAAGCCGTGTTTTGAGGGTGGCAGAATAATGAGGCTAAAAGTAGCTAGAATCCCTGACACAGTGAAGTTGTCGTTTTAGCCCAAGAGTACTGACCCTTGGAGCTGTTATGTGACAGAGGGAGAACTTTCTATCCCATTTTGAGTCTTCGTTACAAGCAGTCCAAACCAAACCTGTATCTCAATCAATAGATCCTCTTATCTGCCCTATGTCCTTCTCAAACTCTGGTCCTGAGACGGGTATGTATACGAGGTAAGGATCTTCCTCCCCCCGCTGACCTCCCAGAACCCTGTCCTGACAACCCCTTTGACGGAGGGGCTGGACCCATAGGTGAGGACAGTGAGAGCCCTTGAATTTGAGCCCTCGGTAAAATCTGGGGCAAATCCCTTAATGTTCTAAATCCTAGTTCTCTCCATTTTGCATTTGGCACCAGTAAATACCATTCACTTCAAAAGGTGGTTTTTATATATTTTTTATTTTATCTTACTTGTAAGCAGGCTCCACGCTGGGTGTGGCCCCAACGAGGGGCTCGAACTCACGATCCTGGGATGGAGACCTGAGCCGAGATCAAGAGTCGGAAGCTTAACTGATTGATTGAGCCACCCAGGCACCCCCAGAAGGTGGTTTTACATGAAAATGATATGATCAATAAGATTGTTTTTTCTAGAAATGGAGAGGAGCCGGGGGGGGGGGGGGGGGGGAGGGGGGCTTGTTTCCCAGGCAGCATGACATAGAAACAGGAATTTTTCTTGCATTTCCTAAGAAACCACGGAGACACGGTCTCCAGAACATATGCACGCCAAAATAACACGCTGGCCTCTACCCGTCCAGGCAAAATCAGGTACACCCTCTCCTAGGCACACAACCAAACACAGACGCTGACGAAACCGGCTACCTGGGGCTGGCGCAAACACAGGCATGCGCGGGCAGAAACGCGGACACCCACCACCACGTAGAGAGGGGACAAATCCCACACATAAGCTGCAGCTGTACTTTGTTTATTGTCCTTCCCACCCTTAGGGAGGTCCAATTTCTTAGCTGTCTTTCTTTTTAGGGGCTTTTTTTTTTTTTTTTTTGCGACTGTGCCTCTCCATTCCCTGCCTCTTACTCCCTATCTTGTCCTTTTGCTGGGGCTGGGGGCACTTCCTTGGTGGCCCCTCAGAGCCTCAGTCAGGTAGGGTGAGTCCTGGGGAGAGAAGTGGGGGGAAGCAGGCCTGGGCCTTGCCCTCAGGTGCCGATTCTCCGATTCTCCGTGGTCCTGTCTCCGTCGCCGGGTGGTGTCGGAGGCTCTGGCCTCATCTAGGGCAAGGGAAGAGAGGGATGGTTCTAACCCCGTCTGTCCTGGTCACTGTGTCTCCAGAGAAGGACCCTACCCTCCCTGGGCCTCGGTGTCCCTCCCCATAAACCAAATGTCCCTCCAATTGGAAAGGTTCTGTGTTTCCCCCTTTGCTCTGGTCCCTAGGAAACTCAGAGTCGAATGTGTATCTCATTTTATTCTATGTTGAGACAACGGCTCTTGGGTCCCTTCTTCCCACCCAACCATACACATCCAGGCACATCCTTCCGAGGCAGAGGGACCTCTGGGTCGCCCGACTCCTTACTTCCAGCTCCGCCTCAGGACCGTGCCCCTCGCTTTTTCCGCTCTGTGTTCTGGAGCTTGGTCACCAGCTTCCTCTCATGGCCACCAGGGCTGGGACGGTTGGTGTTGGCGGCAGCTTCTCTCTTGGTGCGACCTTTCCGGCCTCCCACTCCTGGGAACCAGGCAAGAGGCTGAGGTGAGGTGAACGGAGGCATGGTACATCCGAGGAGAGGCAGGGGGCCAGGAGTGCGGGGTGGAAGGGGCATGGTTTGGAGGAGGCAGCCTGGGGAGTGGTCACCACCTAGCTTTGGGGCAGTCATAATCCCCGTTGCCCCGTCTGTGGAGTGAGGGGCCCCCGATGGTCTGTTGTTGCTCCCATAGTCTAGGGGTGCGTGAGGTCCCAGGGCTGTGCAGGACAGCACTCAGTGGCCCAGGGGTTAGATGAGATGACTCGAGGGGTCAAGAGAACGGGTTGGGGGTGGGGAGAAGGCCAAGGAGGCATCCTAGTTGGGAGTGTGGGGTTGGAGTGGAGGGACCAAGCGGGGGAAAGGGCCAGACCTTACCCAGGTAGGAATGAGCCAGGCTACAGAGGTCGTACTCATCCAGGCTGGGGTCCTCGTCCTCTGGGCCTGGGGGCTGCCGGGCCGGGCTGGCTGCTCTCGGCAAGGAGGCCATTGTATCTCTCTCTCGCCGTCTCTCTCTCTCTCTCTGTCGTCTTCAAAAGCTTTGTTTGTGTCTGGTTTCCCGACACCTCCCTGTTCACCGGCCCCAACTTATAAGGCCACGTGTCCTCCTCAGGCCCTGTCTGATGCAATCTGGCGCTTTCCCAGAACCCGGCCCAGTAAACAGCAATCACGAGAGGGGGCAAGAGTCGGTCCTGTGAGTCCCAGCCCCTTCCCCTCGCTTCCTCCCTCTCACTGGGGCTCGCCCAGCTGGGTATTTTTCCACAGAGGAGATCCCCGCCCCTCAGGGAGGAGGAGGAAAGAGGCAGAGTCTGAGCATAAACGGTCCTTGGCATCATGGCCAGTGGGGATCCGAGGGCCTCACCTGGCCAACTCCTTCCTGTCCGTCCCCGGCCCCTTGCCACAACAGCTGACCCCCACCCCCATTCTGGCTCAGACTCAGGACCCCGGTGGCAGATTGTGGCGTGAAGGACACACCACGAACTAGGTCAGGGGTTCTCACCCCTAACACACCCAACACCCCTTTTCAATAAGAAACATCCGGAAAGCCCCCTTAATATCCTGAGCTGTGGGGGGGGGGGAGCAGGTCCCTAGGTAGTTTCCCTCCCCCGAGAGGGAGGCTAGCAGAGTGGTTAAGAGTGCGGATTCTGAAGCCAGCTGCCCTGGGTTCAAACCTTTGATCTACTACTTCCTGGGTGACCCCGGACAAGTCGCCTTCCCTCTCTGTGCCCCGGTTTTCTCTACTGTAAAAATGAGGATGATGATAACTGCATTGACCTCACAGAGTTGGTGAGCGAATGGAGTGAGACACCACAGGGAAGGACACTTGCAAAGGGGCCTGGTACCGCGTAAACTGCACTGCAGGAGTTATCCACATAATTTCCAAAAAAAATACTGCCGTCCCTATAAGGTAAAGGAGACGTAAAAGGAAATCGATTTTTTTTAATTTCCCTTTTGGGATTTTTTCATTTATTCATTGGCGAGAGAGCGAGCATGAGCAGGGGGGAGGGGGAGAGGGAGAAGCAGACTCCCCGCTGAGCTGGGAGCCCAATGTGGGGGGGCTCCATCCCAGGACCCCGAGATCATGACCCGAGCCGAAGGCAGGCGCTTCACCAACTGAGCCCACCCAGGCGCCCCAGGAAATCGATTTGCCATGAAATAATGTCTTTCAAAACGTGGATATACTGCGGTAGAAGACATGAAGTAAACAGGTGTTTGGACCTATTTAATATGAATTAAGGGAAGGGATTTGGATAAGAACCACACGAAAAGTGGAATTTTCCACCCTCGCCTGAAGGGATCTGCCCTGTGTGGGTTGAATTCACCCAGAGAGGCCACACCCTGCCCACCCTTGTTTTCACTGAGGTTTATGGACCGGCTCTCCCAGGCCCGGGCAGGAAAGGAGGCCGACACAACCTTAACATTTTTTTTTTTTTTTTTAACCTTCTTGGTCTCCAGCACAATAGGATGGGCTGGGGCCGTCTCTGCTCCCATTCCCACTTCGCTGTGAGCCCATTCATACACTGTTTCATCTCAGTGTTACCTAATTTCACCTTCCCCGAACCCTGTAATAACCCAGCTTCGTCCTTTGCTTCACAAGAAGAGGCACTTCTGCTTACATTTCTCCCTGGCGTGAGCCAGAATTAAATTTAGTTTTTGTTTTTCAGGTTTCGTTGATTTGTGAATTCTTGAACATCCAGGAAATGAAAGTGAGGTCACTTGAATAAAACACAGTTTGGGATCATTACGTAAGGGCCAGGGGAAAGCCGCCCCAAAATGTGCCGCTTTTGCATATTGGTTTGTTTGTTTGTTTGTTTATTTATTTATTCATTTATTTATTTTAAACAAGGTAGTTTGCGTTTTCTCTCTTTTTAAAAATATTTTATTTATTTATTTGACAGAGAGAGACACAGCGAGAGAGGGAACACAAGCAGGGGGAGTGGGAGAGGGAGAAGCAGGCTTCCTGTGGAGCAGGGAGCCCGATGTGGGGCTTGGGATCATGGGCCCTGGGATCATGACCTGAGCTGAAGGCAGATGCTTAACTGACTGAGCCGCCAAGGTGTCCCCACATATTGGTTATTTTAAAATAAAAGTTACTTAAGAGATAGCCGATGTGAGGCTAGCTCTCAGACCCTCCTCTGTACCCCGAAAGCAAGAGATAAATCTCCCAGGCAAAAGGTCCCCTCCCTATACTGGGAGGTAAAGAGACACCCTTACCACCAGAGATAGGACATTTAGAGCCGAGAGGTTCATTATTTTTTTTTTTTACTAATTTATGAAGTTTTCTTGGTCCTTTCAATCCCTCACAGTTTTACTGTCTCTTTGTCTAAAAGGATAAAAACTACGTGCCTCAGTCATTTTGTTAGGTCTGAATTTCATGACGGGGCCTTCATGCATACATAATAAAACTTTGCTTTTTTTCTGTTGTTAATCTGTCTCATGTCAATTTAATTCTTAGTCCAGCTGGAAGATACTGATTCCTTCCCACCAATAATAACAGATCTGATGATAAGGGAAAAGGGAAAGTAATCTTAAGCAAAGATAACATACCCAGAAAAATTAAGGTGGAGACCACAAGGAGATATGGAGTTCTTTTTTTTTTTTTTTAAGGTTTTATTTATTTATTTGAGAGAGAGAGAGAATGAGCATGGGGGAGCATGGCGGAGGGGCAGAGGAAGAGGGAGAAGCAGGCTCCCCGATGAGCAGGGAGCCCGACATGGGGCTCAATCCCAGGACCCTGGGATCATGACCTGAGCCGAAGGCAGACACTTAACCAACTGAGCCACTCAGGCACCTGAGATGTGGGGTTCTTACAAGGTGGTGGGCTTCATCACTACATGGGATGGGGTAGGTTCTAGGCTCAGGTCATTGTAAATGAGTGTTTTTGCTCAGGTCATTGTAAATGAGTGTTTTGCTTCATGAATGTCTAGCAGGACACTCAAATGCCTGCAGGATGTGGGACAATTCTGCATGCGACTGTCCCACTTGGCCTCCCTGTCCACCGTGACTACCAAGAACACCCCCACAAATTCCCCATTACTAGCCGCAAGATCTTGGGCTCACTTCTGACTTTCTGGAAAGGGGAGATGGTGACAGCACTGCTAGGGGTGAAAGGGCTTGGTCCTGAGCCAGCACAGGGTGGACTGCTATTTCCAGCGATCTTCAAAGAAGGGAAACCGAAGTTCAGAGAGACTTGCTCAAGGTCACGAGGCTGGTGAGTGGTGAAGGACTCCCCCCCCCCGCCCACCCCTGCCCCGCCAAGGTCTACCTGAGCCCAGTTCCAGCCTGGTTCTAAGTCAGCCCAGCCAGCCAAACACTGGCAAAGGTTTGGCAACTGTGTGTGTATGGAAGCACCTGTCAGGGATTCCTTCCTCCCGCCCTCCCTGTCCCTCCCTCCTCCCTCCCCCCATGCTTTGGACCAGGCTGGGTGCTAAGAATGCCCCATTTTTACCCCATTACCCTCATTTAAAAAAAAAAGATTTTATTTATTTATTTGACACACAGAGAGAGAGAGCACAAGCAGGGGGAACGGCAGGCGAGGGAGAAGCAGACTCCCCGCTGAGCAGGGAGCCCAACGCGGGGCTCCATCCCAGGACCCTGGGATCATGACCTGAGCCAAAGGCAGATGCTCAACCAACTGAGCCACCCAGGCATCCCTCAAATAAATAAAGAAAATCTTAAAAAAAAAAACACAACACAAAAAAACCAGGTGGACAATATCACCTTGTAATTTCTGGTGAGGGTTTCCTGGATAGGATCACAAACCTTGACTGTATAAATTCCAATCCAGGTTTTATGTGATCTAGCTGACTTTCTGTCCAACTACTCCTGGATGGTGAGGCGCTCCTGAGACCCCCTATAGAAGTACTGGTCTTTGAAGGTGGCATCCTGCCTGAGGAATGTCAAGAGAATCCTGGGGGTCCGTCAAAGTGATCTCTGAGCACTTGCTTGGTGGCTTGTCCAATCTGATACATCATTCCATACTAACAGAGGAAACTCTATTCAAATAATATATTCAAATAATAAAGACCATCATCTTGCGGGTTGAGTGGGTGGTGGGAGGGTAGGGAATGGCTGTAGAGCCCAGTGCTCTTCAGGGGCAGGATCTGGCACCCCTCCCACCAGCCACCCCCTTCCCTGGAGCCCTGCTCTCGGTGGTCCCGGGTCACAGGGGTTCCCGGTTCCCATGCCTTGAGGAGTTGCTGCCACCCATAGAGCACGAGCCCCAGGCCAATCTTGTTGTAAGCAAAATTATTGTAATTTTTGTAAAAAAAAAAAGGGGGGGTGGAGACCAGGGGATGGAATGTGTACCACACTCTAAGAGTCATACCCTACACTGGGATTATGGAAAATTTATCCTTCCTCCATTACAGATTCTAGATCTCTGCAATGTGTGGCTTCCTACAGTGTATACTATTTTAGAAGGGAGGGGGATTAAAGCAATTTTTTTTAAAGAAAGTCTTTTTTTTATTATTCATTTATTTGACAGAGAGAGCAAGAGAGCACAAGCTGGGGGAACAGTAGGAGCGTGAGGGAGAAGCAGGCTCCCCGCCAAGCAGGGAGCCTGATGCGGGGCTCGATCCCAGGACCCTGGAATCATGACCCGAGCCGAAGGCAGACGCCCGACCATCTGAGCCACCCAGGAGCCCCTAAAGCAATTTTTAAGAGCTAACATACTGTAGCCCTTCCTCCCTTGGGTTCCATGCACACAATGCCACCTTCTGGTCATGCTGTGGCTTCTTTTGTATGTGTTGGGGACACAAAGCAGTAAGTGTGAACAACTTGCCCCACCTGCCTCCCATGAGAGGTCAGATCCAACTGAACAGCCTGTAACCAGACCAAATGAGAGTTCATTCGCCCAATGCACAGGCAAGCCAATGAAAACTGACACTGAGCTTTTGCAGTGAAGGAAGATAGGCTATTTATTGGTGTGGTGCCATCCAGGAAGCTAATGCTCAAAAGTCCCAAACTCCTTGATGGCTTACAAGCAAGGGTTTTTCCAAGGGCAAAATTTAGGGGGGGGGGGTCTTCTGAGAAGGTGGATGCTGTTGATTGGAGACCTGTGAAGTCATGTTAATGGATGTGACTTAGTTGCTTCTGGTGCTGCTTTTTCTGGTCCCAGGAAGGTCTGTTTGTCCCATCTTTTGAGAGACTTGGAATCTGAAAAATATCTTCTTTCTTTATTTTAGAGATTTCATGAGGTACATCTGGTGCTTATGTGCTCAGGATAGTGCCCATTTGCAGACTGTATGTGTTCAGACTACTTGGAGGTGCATAAGCTAGTTGGGTTGAATTCCTTCACGTTGCTGTGAATAGTAAACAAGAATTCCTATCTCTTGGGCCTGGGTCTATATGTTCCCTGGCCAGTGCAGCCGTCCTGGGGGTGATATGACCTCTAGTTAGTTCCATCATCAGAACTAGCGACATGGATGTGGGCTTCAAGACTTTTTTTGTTTTGTTCAAGTGGGTGATGGGTAGGCATGAACAGGGACAAGGTGAGAGAGGGGTAGCTGGCTTTCCATAGATGGTGGCTGAACCCCCTTTGCAAAAAGCCAGTTCTGAGTGGGGGGAGAAAGAAAAGAGAGAAGGGGTGGGAGCATTGCCCTCAGCAGTGGAACTCTGTGAAGGGAAGGGAGGAATTTGTTAAGGGATCATTAGGAAGTCATGCTACTTAACTCCCTCTGCATGTCCTCAAGAGACCTTCAGTCAAGATCCTTGTGACTTTTCAAGGCTTTTTAGAAAGGATTTCAGATGTGATGCTCTGATGCAATAAGACTAAAGGATAGACCAGAAGGGCCCAGTCTGCCACTGTGGCTTTCTTACAGAAAGGGACTCTGCTGCCCAAGCAAAGGGAGTGTTCTGGTCAGCACCACGATTCTAAATCTCCCCATATAACTCAGTGGGTTCTGGTTTACACATCAGTCTCTTGGGAGTCGCATCAGTGTGAGTCTACTCTGAGAGGTTGCTAGCAAAATGGAATTTTTGGTCCTGCAGAGCTGAGGACCAAATTCTATAGCAGTCACCCCCACCAAGATGCTGCCCCCCCAATGGCCTTTCCTAAGCAGAGAGAACACCTTCATTTTCTCTTTCATCTAACAAATATTTTTGTTACATGCCAGGCACACGTGCTAAAGATACAGTGATGAGCATAAACGGGTATGAGGCCAGCCTTCATGGAGTTTATAATGTGAGGGGTGAGGGGTAGGACAGACGGAAATTTTGCCACAAACAAATGTAAAATCATGACATTGTGTTACCATCACAGTTACGGGAGGTCTACACGGTGTTCTTGAGGGATCGTGACAGAGGGATTTGACCCAGTCAAGGAGATCTGAAGATGAGGTAAACAGGGGAGGAAATGTGCTCCACAAAGCCTTTGAAGAGGAGGGAGGAAGGCCATGGCATGTATGGAAGACATAAAGAAGAGGCTGAAGGGGAGAGGGAGGTAGAGAGGGAGGGGAGAGGAGGCTGTGGGGCCAGGAGACAGAGGTGCTCATGCCCACCTTTGCGTTTTAAGAAGAGTGCTCTTGGGGCGCCTGGGTGGGCTCAGTGGTTAAGCGTCTTCCTTCGGCTCAGGTCATGATCCCAGGGTCCTGGGATAGAGCCCCGCATCAGGCTCCTGCTCCGCGGGAAGCCTGCTTCTCCCTCTCCCACTCCCCCTGCTTGTGTTCCCTCTCTCGCTGTGTCTCTTTCTGTCAAATAAATAAATAAAATCTTAAAAAAAACAAAGTGCTCTTGGGGCACCTGGGCCAGGGCGGGGTCCTTTAAGCGGCTGCCTTCGGTCATAATCCCTGAGCCCCGCAAGGGGGCTCCACACTCAACGGGGAGTCTGCTTCTCCCTCTCCCTCTGCCCGTCCCCTGTTCGTGCTCCCTCTCTCTCAAATGAATAAGGAGAATCTTTAAAAAGAAAGGGAAAAGGGAAGGGGTGGGGAAGAAGAATGCTCTGGGCAAATGGGTGAGGGCAGACAATTTAGGGGGCTGTTACTCAAGTCTCATCAGGTAGTTATACTTCCCAGAAAAATCCTCATATTGGCCACAAGAGGACATGCTTGAGGCTGTTCACGGTGGAGCCAGTAGCTGGAGGCAATTTACACGTCCATCACCACGGGTCCAGATAACTACAATGTGAGCGCCCACTATGAAATACTGCACAGTTATTCTAAGTAACAGGCACACACAGCAACAAGGACAAATCTTAAAAGCATCATGCTGAGTGGGAAAAATAAGAAACTGAATGAGGTTTATAGCACAATACCATTTAGGTAAATTAAAAATACATGCACACTAGACAACACGCATGTTTGACAAAGACACTCTCACAGACACTGGGGAAGGGAGGAGGAGTAGAGAAAAGAGATAAAGGCCATAAATAGATAAAACAAGAGAGAGGGTATACAAAGCCCATTGATTATAGTGTGTCATGAAGCGAGCAATGAGTAGCCCAACCTCTACATCTGGGAATAAACAATTAAAAGGTCTTGCAGTTGTTTAGGCAAGCGTCAAGCCCCTTAGACTACGGCACATGTGGTGGAGATGAAAAGTGGATGGAGTACGTGATAGGAATGAAACACATAAAGCATATTTAGGGTGCCTGGGTGGCTCATGTTGGTTAAGTGACTGCCTTCGGCTCAGGTCATGATCCTGGAGTCTCGGGATCGAGTCCCGCATCGGGCTCCCTGCTGAGCGGGGAGTCTGCTTCTCCCTCTGACCCAACCCTCTCATGCTCTCTCTATCTCATTCTCTCTCTCAAATAAATAATTTTTTAAAAGTCTCATAAAAAAAGCATATTTAACATATATAGTACATAGTAAGTGGCCAACACATGTGAGCTGTTACTATCTATTATTTAACCAATCAATATGGAATTTCTTGGTCAGCACTAGGAAATTTAGTGATCCCTTCCATTCCCCTTAGGAGGGTGACCTTACCTAAAACAATGCATTCTTGGCTCATAATACCCCCTTTTCTGCTCCCTCTCTGTCTTCAAAAACCTTTCCTTTTCTTCAGCTCGGTGGAACTCCTTTCTATTTGTCAGATGGGATTCTGCCTGATTTATGAATCATTCAATAAAGCCAATTTCACCTTTTAAGTTACTCAGTTGCCCTGGGTGGCTCAGATGGTTGGGTGTCTGCCTTCGGCTCAGGTCATGATCCCAGGGTCCTGGGATTAAGCCCCACGTGGGGCTCCTGGCTCAGCGGGGAGCCTGCTTCTCCCTCTCCCTCTGCCTCTCCCCCTGTTCATGCTTTCTCTCTCTGTATCTCTCTGTCTCAAATGAATAAATAAAATCTTTAAAAATCTTGTTTAAAAAATGTTACTCAGTTGAATTTTTGTTGCTTAACAGTAGAAACATCAGAGATTACAGATAAATTCGAACAAACAAACAATTGTGAGCCCTAAACCTCTCCTGAGGCGTAACTACATCAATTGTCGACATTCAGGAGAAATAGCTCCTGACACCTCTACAAGTGCAAAATTTGTGAAATCCTTGCAAGCATAAGCTTCTTAAAATGCAGAATATATAGCTGAGACTGGATAGGTGGTCATGCCATTCATTAAGATAGAGACCTCAAAAAGAAAAACCTGATGGCAAAAATGTGTTAACTTGGGGCTGAAATAGTTTGTGTTGAAGTCTGAGATTCTTCTAAGTGCATACAAAAATATTGAGGGCCTGTGATGTGCCCTCATAGGTACTAGGAATGTGCTAGGTACTGGGAATACAAAGGTAAACAAAACAGATGAGTTTAAGCTTATTGAGCTGGCAAGTGTATCATATAAACGAAATAAACTACAATTCTAAACTTTGGTAAGGGTCATGTAAGAAATCATAAGATACTTGGATGTAAACTAATGTAGTTTTTTTTTTTTTAAGATTTTATTTATCTATTTGACAGAGAGAGACACAGCGAGGGAGGGAACACAAGCAGGGAGAGTGGGAGAGGGAGAAGCAGGCTTCCCGCCCAGCAGGGGGCCCCATGCGGGGCTTGATCCCAGGAGCCCGGGATCATGACCCGAGCTGAAGGCAGACGCTTAACAACTGAGTCATCCAGGCGCCCCTAAACTAATGTAGTTTAATATTTACTCATGTCCTTAATACGTTCCTGGGAAGACTCCCTAAAAGTGCAATTTCTGGTCTACGGATCTGCTTGTTTTAATTTATTTAAAATTTTTTAAAAATAGATTTTATCGGGGCGCCTGGGTGGCTCAGTTGGTTGAGCGGCTGCCTTCGGCTCAGGTCATAATCCCGGGGTCCTAGGATCGAGCCCCGCATCGGGCTCCCTGCTCGGCGGGGAGCCTGCTTCTCCCTCTCCCTCTGCCTGCCTCTCTGCCTACTTGTTCTCTCTATCTCTCTGCCAAATTAAAAAAAAAAAATAGACTTTAACTTTTGGAGCAGTTTGAGGCTTAAAAAAAGTTTTTAATTATCTTACAGAGGCTTGGGGGAATGAGAGAGGATACTGAAAACACATGGGCTCTAATTTATTAAAATGTTCATCTGGCGAGTGCAGCATAGTGTGATAAAAAACTACATATCCCAAGGAGCAGCGCGGCACGTCACAGAAAGGATGGCGCACGCGTGGAGGAAGTTCGCGCTACGACTGGTTCATAAAAGGAAAAAAGCGTGTGTGGTTCTCGACGTGCCGCGAATCTTCGAACGCAAGCGCGTTATAATCTTCAGACTTGGGAAAAGCATTCGAGGGGCGCGCCCGCGCCTGCCGTCGTAATTTGCAGCGCGACGTACCTATTCCGCTCGCGGCTTGGCAGGTGGGGCTGGGTCGCGGTCTGGGGCCCTCCGGGGAATGGCGGGAGCGGAGAGCCGCGGTCCCCTCCGGTGCGTCCCCATTCCCGGGCCTCCCTGAGGCGGCTCTCGAGGGGCGGTGC
This sequence comes from Eumetopias jubatus, assembly GCF_037043125.1. NCBI lineage: Eukaryota > Metazoa > Chordata > Mammalia > Carnivora > Otariidae > Eumetopias > Eumetopias jubatus. The sequence goes on from NW_028274818.1 coordinate 93,542,323, forward strand.
GCACGCGCCCTGGGCGGGGAGAGGCGGGGCTCGGGGAGGGAGGGCCCGCGCCGGCGGTGTTTAGCATTTGCGCGTGCGCCGGCCGGCTCGGCAAGGAGGGGAAGCCGGCGTCTGCGGTGCTGGGTGCTCGGCGTGGAGGCGGCGGAGGCGGGTTACTCAGTCCAGGTGCGAGAAGACGGTGGCTGAGGATGAGCCCCTGTTGACGAGATAATTTTTTCGCCCTCCCGAGACTTCCAATTGCCTCCTCATCTCTCTGCGCCCTTTTGCAGCGTGAGGCTTCAGCCTCTAGCTGGCGCCTCATCACCTCCAGGTCTTTGAACCCGCCCCAGACTAGGCCCCCGCCACGCCACTGAAATAGCACTTTGTTGAAGCTACCAGTGCTCTCTCGGTCGCCACATTCAGTGTTAAGTTCGTTCTTACTCCTCTAGCAGTGGTTGATGCCGTTCATCGCTGCCCTTTCTTGAAGCACGTTCATTTGATTTGTGGAACATTTTTTTTTTTTTTAAAGATTTTATTTATTTATTTGAGAGAGAGAAGGAGAGAGAGTACACGAGAGGGGGGAAGGTCAGAGGGAGAAGCAGACTCCTTGCCGAGCAGGGAGCCCGATGCGGGACTCGATCCCGCGACTCCAGGATCATGATCTGAGCCGAAGGCAGTCGCTTAACCAACTGAGCCACCCAGGCGCCCTGGAACATTCTCTTCTTTAGCCTCAGCCCTCTGGTTTCTCCTCTGCTGATGTCTTGTTCCTCTTCTTTCTCTTTAATGATTGTACTGCCCCCAGGCCTCGTCCTAATCTCTTCTCTTGTGTACTACACTTCCCAGGAGCTATCCATTTCAAGACTTTATAAATACCGCCTAGTGTGCTCTCAAATTTCCATCTTCAACCCAGTGCTCTCCCTTGAACTCCACATTCTTACATTCACGTCTCAAACGACATCTCTTAAAACGTCAAAATCGGCATTTCAGACATGTCCAGAACTGAAATTTTGAGTTTTACCCCTCACATACCTTCACCTTCCCCAGTCTTCCCATTCTTCCAGTTGCTGAGGCCAAACACTGAGTTATTCCTGGTGGTTTTTGCGCCCCGCTCCCTTTCCTTTTGCCCTTGAGGCTTTGAAGTTTCACTGCTGGCACTTATTCTGTCAAAGAGATACTCTCTTTGGCGCTTGGTCCTTTTTGCCTGAGAATTTGTGTTTTCAGTTCTTCAATATTCCCTGTCATTGTTTATTCAAATTTATCCATGTATCTATTGTGTTTTCTATGTCTCTTTTAAAGTGTTAACTTCACCGACTAATAAGTATATGGAACTATTTGTTTAATGTCTGTGTTCCTTTCTGGACTGAATTTCGTAAGCAAGGCAGGGACACTTTGTCTCATTCACTGCTGTATATTTCTCATGCCTGGCACAGAGTAGGTATTTGACAAATATTATTGAGTGAATGAATTTATAGAGAAGAAATACCTCCTCTCCATAGGTGGGGAGTAGACCATCCCTCTTAGAGTGTAATAGCAACTAATTGGGGTGCCTGGGTGTCTCAGCTGGTTAAGCATCCGACTCTTGATCTCAGCTCAGGTCTTAATCTTAGGGTCATAAGTTTGGGCCCACTCCAGGCTGGGCATGGAGTTTACTTTAAAATATATATATATATATATATATTTTTTTTTTTTTTTCTGGGGTTGGAGAGAAGATATTTAATAGCCCAGCTTCAGAATTGTTGAAAGACTAAGATATTTTCAGGATTCAGTTTGGTCCAGTAATCTATTCTGAAGACTTAGTAGATGCCAGGCCCTGTGCTAGTTGCTGGGAATGTAAAGACGAATACAACTGCATGTCAGTCTTCTAAGAGCTCACGTTCTGCAGGAGAGACAAGTAAGTGAAACAGTCTCTCGGTGTATGTGTGACAAGTGCAAGAATCTGCTTTGGAAGTTTTGACTGCCATTGGCATCAGGGCAGATGAGTGGCGCCTGGGGCAGCCAGATCCCCCTGCCAATCTTTTCTGGCTGTGAGCGGCTTTGTTCTTTACACAAGGATGCCATACAAATGTTACCGTAAGTATTCTGTTCTGTGTGTGCTGTGAAGAAGGTTGGCAGGTGCTGCTGTGGAAGTGTTAACTGTGCTACCAGTTGATTTGGACCCCAAAAGATGAGCACCCAGAGGGAAGTGGGGGGAAGGATCAAGGGGCATTTCAGGCAGACATAACAGAAGCACGAAAGTATGTGCTTGTTTGGAATGCGGGCACTAGAATTGCTCACTGTGGTTATTGTGTGGTATTGCTGTTTGAGAGGGGCTGGCTGTCTAGGATCTGAAGAAGTGCCTTGAAAGTGTTTTGTAGGGGCTCCTGGCCGTCTCAGTCAGAGGAGCATGTGGTTCTTGATCTTGGGGTCGTGAGTTCAAGCCCCATGTTGGGTGTAGAGATTGCTTAAATAAATAAACTTTAAAAAAAATCTTAAAAAAAAAAAAAGGTGCTCTGTAAATCACAGTGTCTGTTTTATAAATACCTGGCCCAACCGTGAGGCCCCCTGTTCTCAGTGGGTAGGTCCATCAGCATCCGTAGTTTTAGTGACCCATCTTTCTGGAGCTGGAAATGGGGACATGTAGTAAGACACAGACCTTTTTAACCCCATTTCTAAATTTGTATATGAAGAGTCTTACGAAGATTTTTTTTTCACCAACCAATATGGAACTTTTCTTTTTAACATAATTTATGTACATCTGGAGTATGAGAGTAATCCTTTTACAAATAGAACTGATTGCTAGAATAAATAATGACAAAACCAAACTGGTATTTCTTGTGACTCCACATGAGTTTAAGCTTCAAATCCAGCCAAGAAGTTTGTTGCAATCTCTTTCAGCTTAGCCTGTGACTGTTTGAGATCTTTCCATCAGTCCTTATATTGCCCAACAGGGCTTGGTGCTGGCTGATGACATGAGCCAAGAAAGCATGCTCAAACTTGTGATCTTGCTGGGCTCCAACTTATCAAGATACCCTCTTTCACCGGCATAAAGAATAGCCACTTGTTCTTCAGTAGCCATGGGAGAATGCTATCCTTGCTTCAACAACTCAGTCAGTCACATGCCACGACTTGAGTTGTTGAATGGCAGCATCAGGATCAGAACCGAACTGGGCAGAAGCAGCAACCTCAAGATACTGAGCCAATTCCAGCTTCGTGGTACCTGCCACCTGCCTCATGGCCCTGGTTTGGGCAGCAGATCCCACACGGGACACAGACAAGCCAACGTTAATGGCAGGGTGGATACCTTTGTAGAACAGTTCTGTTTCCAAGAAGATCTGTTTGTCGGTGATAGAAACGACATTTGTTGGAATGTAAGCAGACAGATCACCAGCTTGTGTTTCTGTGACTGAGAAAGCAGTTAAGGAACCACCACCAGAAGAATTGTTCATTTTGGCTGCTCTCTCTAGGAGACGGAAGTGTAGGTAGAACACGTCACCAGGATAGGCCTCACCGACCGGGGGGCTGGCAGAGCAGCAGAGACATCTGATGGTAAGCAACAGCCTGTTTGGATAAGTCGTCATAGATGATCAAAGCGTGTTTGCCATTATCTCTAAAATATTCTCCCATAGAACAGACAGAGTAAGGAGCCAGGTCCTGAAGTGGAGCAGCATCAGGAGCAGTAGCTGAAACCACAGTGGTGGACTTCACAGCATCTGCATCTGTAAGTCTCTTCACCAGCTGGGCAACGGTGGATCTCTTCTGACCAATAGTAGATACAGTATAGCTTCTTCTCATCAGTTCCGTCGTTGAAATGTTTCTAGTTAATGATTGTGCCAATAGCAATTGATGTTTGGCCATTCCGTTGGTCACTAGTAATCAGCTCACGTTGGCCACGACCCATTGGCACCAAGCTATCCACAGCCTTAATACCAGTCTGCATTGGTTTGTGCACAGAGATTCGAGAAATGATCCCAGGGGCTTTCAGGCCAACTCGCCTACAGGTCTTGGAACCAATTGGACCCTTTCCATCAGTGGCATTACCAAGGGCATCTACAATACCGCCCAGTAGCTCCTCACCAACTGGAACATCCACAGTGGCTCCTGTTTTCTTGACGATATCTCCTTCCTTAATTAGTTTGTCATTTCCAAACATGACAACACCAACGTTGTCAGGTTCCAAGTTCAGAGACATACTCTTTATTTTATTTTTTTTAAAGGTTTTATTTATTAGAGAAAGAGAGAGAAAGCACATGAGATGGGGGGAGGGTCAGAGGGAGAAGCAGACTCCCTGCCAAGTAGGGATCCCGATGCAGGACTCGATCCCGGGACTCCAGGATCATGACCTGAGCCGAAGGCAGTCGCTTAACCAACTGAGCCACCCAGGTGCCCAGAGAGACATACTCTTTAAACCTGAAGAAAAATCTACCATTTCTTCTGCCTGAACATTTCTTAGCCCATGTACGTGGGCAATGCTTAGGACACGCCCAGTCTCTTCAAGGTCAACAGAGGTATCAGCTCCAAGAATACACTCTTCAAGGATAGGGGACACTTCAGCAGTGCCAGTCTTCTGAAGACGAGTGTTAGAGGCATGGAAGTTCCTTGCAGCAATGAAGGATGATCCCAAATCATTTTTGGAGACCAGCCTGGCCCGCCGAGGGAGGGCGGGGGCCCTGGCCACGGCGACGCGCACGGACATCTTCACAGCTTCTCGGGTGGTTCCTCTGCAGCCTCCGGACTGACTGCCTTACAAAGATTTTAAATGAATCTTTGAAATGAAATGAATGAAAATGAATCTCCTATAGAATTTTGATATATCATCTGCATTGGAAAAAAAATACCCAATTTACGTCACTCCAGGATTTGTGGTCTCTGTAACTGTGGAGTAGAAGCCAGTTTGTTGAACACTGAACCAACAGGATTTGGATGTTGATCATACTAAGGGTTGTTTGAGTCTTAAGGCTTAGGTCATAGAGGGGCGCCTGGGTGGCTCAGTCGTTAAGCGTCTGCCTTCGGCTCGGGTCATGATCTCAGGGTCCTGGGATTGAGCCCCGCATCAGGCTCCCTGCTCCCTGGGAGGCCTGCTTCTCCCTCTCCCACTCCCCCTGCTTGTGTTCCTTCTCTCGCTGTGTCTCTCTCTGTCAAATAAATAAAATCTTAAAAAAAAAAAAAAAAAGACTTAGGTCGTAGAGTCAGACAGGTCTGGATTTGAATCCCACCTCTGTCACTTATTACTTGCGTGACCTGGATAAAGTCACTGATTTCTCCAAGACTCCAGTTTCCACAGTTCTAAATGAAGAGTACAGCACTTACTTTGTGGGACCGTGAGGAGAGTTAGGTGGGGTCATCTACATAAAAGTGCTTAGCACGTATAGGTATTCGGTAAGGAAATACTGTCATAATTACCTTTATTTTTCTACCTCTTTTTATCAGATGCCACCATGAATCCCCATCTTACTGTTAATACTTTCAGTGTGATCTTAATATCCTAACAGTTGATTGACAGTTTCCAGTAGACGAAATGGTTCTATTTCTGTGATCTTTTTTGCTGTTGAATAAGCTGAGCTTGTTACAAAGCTTGAAATTGGGAGGGAGAGCACAGATTCTAGAGTTTGCAGTTTTGCAAATACCTGTATTTCCCATATTACCCGGCATAATTTAACCAATCTGAACTTCAGTTTCTCCAGCTATAAAGAGGGTGTGCTTATGGGATTGCTGTAAGGTTTCAGTAAGAATCCCCTGTATAAGCTTTGGTCTAGAAGCATGGTAGGTACTAGGGGAAAGAAATCAGCATCTCCTTAATTTTTTCAAACCAATTGATGAATGTAGATTGTTGTTGATGGTGGCCAGATTGAGAGTATGGAATCTTAGTGTAGGATCTTAGATGCCTTCCTTCCCTTTGATTCAGAACAAAGCTCTTATTGTCTTAAGCCCTGTAGGACTAACGTTAGAGGGGTTTAAGTATGGGTTGTTTGGATTTGTTTGTATGAGGCCTTGGCTTCTAGAGAAGGGGCTAGAGAGTAGGTTTTGACTGGGTGGTTAGCAGTTAATAGTCCTTTGTTCCTAGAATTACCTATTAGACATCTCAGTTGCAGTTAACAAAAAGTGAACCTAAACTAGTCCAAGCGGGAAAGGAGTGTCTGTTAGACTCTAACTGAAAAGTCCTGGGTATAGCAGCTTCAGACATGGTTATATCCAGAAAGCTAACTGATGTCACCAGGATTTTTTATGTCTTTCAGCACTATTTCTCTCCGTGTTGACTTCTCTCTCAGGCAGGCACATGCCTCCGTCCTTCCCAGGCTTCCCTTCTACTCTCTTAACAACCAACTGAAAGAAGGTATCTCTTTGCAGATGGCTCCTAGCAAAAGATCTTAAGTTGATTTGGACCAGACTTGGGTTGCATACCTCTTCCTGAGCCAGTTATTGTGGTCAGGGAGAATGGAATGCTCCCATCTTTAGAGCCAAGGTGAAGGACAGTTTCCCAAAGAGAAACTGGAGTGCTATGACCAAAATGGAGAAAAGGTGATGGGCAGAATGCTCAGAAGTTGCTTCCTGTAGTGGTGGAGTAGCTCATATCAGGCCAACCCTCCTGCAAATAACAATTATAAACTGCGTGCCCACATGCACAAAAACAACCCCCTAACTGGAATAAGGGCAGCAGGAGTGGATACCCGGAAGAAGGGGGTGGCACTGGTGAGTCTCCTGTTTGTTTGTGGTTGTTGTTAATGCCTTGTCACATGGTAAGTACTCATCTTGGAAACAAGAGAGCCAAGCAGGAGGAATTCCAAATTCTTGTTATAAAAGTCATTTTATCTAAATGTCCCATCAGCTGATGAAGGCATAAACAGAATGAGGTCTGGGATATCAGTCAGCCGTAAAAAGAGCGAAATACTGACACATGTACAGAATGGATGAACCTTGAAAATATTGTGCTCAGTGAAGGAAGCCAGTCTCCACAGGCCACATGCTGTGTGATTCTGTTTCTATGAAGTGTCCAGAAAAGACAGATCCGTGAAGTCCAGAATGTAGAATAAACAGTTGCCTGTGGCTGAGGGGAGGAGGGATTGGGGGCTGACTGCTGTTTGGGTACAGGTTTTGGGAGGTCATGAAAATATTCTAAAATTAGGTGGTGGTGATGGTTGCACAACCTTGTGACTATACTAAAAAGCCACTGAATTGGACGTAAAGGAAGCCAAGTAAGCGTATGGGAAGGGGCTCAACATCATTAGTCACCGGAGAAGTCTAGATTAAAACCACAGTGAAAATTCACTTCATGCTAGCTAGGATGGCTAAAAATTGTTTTAAATAAAATGAAGATGACAACACTGTACATGGCAAGGATGTAGAGCAACTGGAACTTCTGTACATTGTTGGTGGGAGAACTGGTACACCTTCTCAGGGAAAGAGCCTGGCACTTTCTTGGAAAATTAAACGTCCACCTCAGACCTAAGTACTTAAGAAAAATGAACATATGTCTAAGAAAAGACTCCTATATGACTACTCATGGCAGTTTTATTCATAGTGGCCCCAAGTTGGGAGTAGCCTGGGTGCCATCAGAACAGAGCTGGCTAAACAAACAAGTTTGTTCATGAGAGAGAACAGTGCTCAGCAATAGAAAGGGACAGACTCCTGATACACACACCACACATTCAGAGAATCCATACCCTAAAGAATGTGGATGGCATGATTACATTTCTTCATTTTTAATTTATTTAGAGAGAGAGTGTGCGAGCAGGGGGACGGGCAGAGGGAGAGAGGGAATCCCAAGCCAACCCTATGCACTGGCAGAGCCCAGCTCAGGGCTCTATCTTATGACCCTGAGATCACAACTTGAGCTGAAACCAAGAGTCGGATGCTCCACTGACTGAGCCACTGAGGTGCCTCATGATTACGTGTCTATGAAGTTCTAGAACAGGTGGACCTCATCTGTAGTGAAAAATGTCAGAATGGTAGTTCCCTCTGTGGGTAGAAATAGAAGGCGTGGCTTCTAAAGCAGTGGGAAGAAGAGAGTGCCAGGAGCCAAAAAGCTTGGAGTGTTGGGCCATGCCTCAAAATGTGTAAGAAAGCCTGAAACCTTTCAGAGATTGTCCGGCCTCTCGAGGTTGGGATCAGCTTGGGGCCCTTGGACTCTGATAACGGGCAGCTGGGGCTGGAAGCCACTTCCTCCCAGCTCGGAGCTCTGGCCTTTTCATCATGTATGGTTCCGTGCCCCGTGCTTTGTTCCTGTAGGCTTTGGCATTGGGGGTGTTTTCTGGGGGAGATTCAAGGTCACGACTGAACGGATCTGGAGATAGTTTGTTGTAAAACTGTAAAGTGAGGTCGTTCTCCCAAGCAAGGCACTGCCCAGCAGGCAGGGCTCAAACAGGAGAGCACTCCTCAACGGTGTGGACTCTGTGTGGCCCACCATCTCAGCGTTGCTCCCCTCGGGCTTGGGATGCATCAGGGTTTTCTTCTGCCTCGGCCTTTGACTGCTTTGCTCAAGTTAGTGTAGTCCCTGTTTTTTCCCGGCAGTTCCCTGACCCCTGTTTCCAGACAAGGAGGGGGTAGCTCATGTTCACATATTGTGCCAGGCACCGCCTGGACCTTCCTTATGTTGTTAATCCTCAAGTGGGTGCTCTGGTTTTTACTGAGACTCAGAAAGGCTCAGGAGCTCCCCAAGGGTGAGTCTATGGCCTCATGGGAACTTAGCAGCTGTTTTGTCCCCGTTGCCCTTCTTGGAACGCTCCTAAAGTATGCATGTCAGTTCATTTGTCTGATGGCTATTTTGCAAGTGGTGTATTTCATTTCTTTATATGACTTTATACTGCTCTGAGTGCTGGGCATGCTGTTCGCCTCTTCCTGTGTTTCCCAGAGTAGTTTCCGACAAACAGCTACCAAGCCCTCCCTATGTTCCAGGCTTCATTTTGGGTGCCAAGATACAAAGGTGAGTAAAACTCTGTTCTTCTACGTAAGGGGCTGGGAATGTGAGAAGTGGACTCCCACACAAGTAGAAAGCAGTCTTACAAGAACATATGCGTGCCAGTTGTGGTTATGTTGCATGCGCAGAGTGGCACACAGAATGAAAATCATTTTAGGTTGCTGGGACTTGCTTGAATGATTCTTTAATATTGTTCTACTATTTTTTTTCCCCTGTTAATTAGAAAAAGTGGAATGAGAGGTGTGGCCAGAGTGCTCTGGGGAGCCAGGGGAGTTCCTGACTGCTGAATGGTTAAGGAGTGCCCCCAGGAAGAGGGGGCATTGAGCAGGAAGAACATGCTGGCATTTGTCTGATAGGTCCTGAGGGAAGGTAGTGGAATACCGTGATGGTCCACTTGCTGAGCTGGTGACCGAGTGGTTCCAGAGATAGCAGTGGTTTTTCATAAAATCATGAAGTGAGGTTTTCCCAGGCAGGGAGCTACCCAGCAGGCAAGGCGACCCTCCGGAGGGCTGTCATCCATGTGAGCGCTTCTCAGTATTGCACACTGGATAGAAACGAGGGGAGATGAAAGCCTTTTAAAAACCACTGGTAAACCGTGCATATGTGAGTGGATCCCGATAATTGGTGTAGGGGCTGAGTGTCAGAGGCTGAAGTTCTCCAAAAATGGGTACCACCTCCCCACTGCTGCCCACTTTGGTATTTGATCTACTCCCTCCCCTCCAGACCACATGGGTCCGCTTTTCCAGCCAGTATACTGCAAGTGTCAGCCTCCATCTCTCGCATGTATGTCTGTCTTTGCATCTTCCATTTGCAAAAGGTTTGAGGAGATAACGTGCTTTTTTCCCCCTGTGTATCCATGGGATACCTCTGGAGAAATACCCAAGAAACAGTAGTGGTTGCTTCTAGGGGTGGGAGATTTCATTGTACTTCTGGTATCATTTGAATGTTTTTATTATGTGCATATATTTAATATATATGTATATATTAAAATTTTCTTTTTCTTATGAGAAACAGGCTTTGTGCCCAACTACAGTGAGACACAGAGATGGGATGATATTGTGATAATGTGATGAGAGCCCCAACTAAGACAGTGACAGGTGTGGTGGAAGGGAAGGGCTAGGTTTGAGAGAAATTTCTTAGGCAAAATCCCTAGAATTTGAAGAGGGTGGGTCAGGGAGGTGTGGGGGGTTGTAGCTGATCAAGAAGGAGGAATGGATGACTCTGGGATTTGCAGCCTGGGAAGCTAGCTGGACAGTGATGGATGCCATCAACCCACATCTGGAAGGCAGGGCAGAAGGAAGTATGAGGTGTCTGAGGGGCATCTGGGTTGAGCCATCAGGTGGCAGCTGGAAATCTGAGTTGGGAACCTTGGAGAGAGGTCAAGGCTGATGATCTCCATTTGGAAGTTTCAGAATATGGGGCCTTACAGTCGATGAGATGCCCAGGGAGTGCTTAGAGACAGAGAAGGGCTTCCTGGGGTGATTGTCCTCTGGGTTAGAGGAGGGAGCAACAGAAAGACCGTACAGGGTGGTTGAAGAAATAGGGGGGACTGGAGGCCTGGAAATCCAGAGAGCAGAGCTTTGAGAAGCAGCATGTGGTCAGGTATTCAGTGCAGTGGTAAGGTCCAAGAGCTGGCAGGAGATCACTGGGGACTGAGGGAGAGCCACGCCATGTTGGGATGAGGCATGAACAGGAGTAGAAGTGAAGATGGTGGGTACCACGTGCCAGCTCCATGCTAGATACAGGAGGTGGAGTGATCCCCACCCTCAGGGACTAGACTAGCTGGGGAGGAGACAAAAACACACGAACAGAATTTTAGTAGGATTTGGTAGGCACTGTGGTAGAGAGATGCACAGGATATTGTGGGAACACAGAGAAAAGTAACTTAACTCAGCCTGGGAGCCTGGGGGTGGGGGTAGGAGGAGTGGGGTTCTAACCGTGGCTGGTGAAAGGAGATGACTTGATAAGTAAGCCAGGTCTTAGAGACTAAGTTGTTAAATCAGGCAGAGGATTAGGGGTATCCTGCTTGCAGGAAGGGCATCCCAGATAGAGGGAACAGCATGGGGATAAGAAATTACATGGTGTATGGTCAAAACCAGAAGAGTTTGGAGTGGCTGGAATATGAGGTATGAGGCAGGCCCCAGTGAGAGGAGATGAGGCTGGTGGGGGTGGTTGGTGGGGATGGAAGCCTCTTCATCGAGCCAGTGTGGTATGTGAAGGGCTTGACTTATCTCGAGGCAGGGGTTGAAAGCTTTGTTAGGGGAACATGACCACACTTGTCCACTTGTCTTTTAGATGGGTGGTTCTAGGACCTTACAGAGGGTGGATTTGATGGAGAGGAGAATGCAGAAGGGGGCTGCTGTGTCATTGGTATGGGGGGAGACAGTGCCTGAAGGCCAGGAGAGAGGGATGGGTTTATGGGGCAGTAAGTCAGCAGGAGTGGTGACTGATTAGACATAGGGGGATGGGGGTGTGAAACTCGCTGTTTCCAGCACCGGCGGCTGGATGGGTTATGGAAATGGCAACAGGAAAGGAGCATACTACCACACAGGAGTTTCGGGGGAGGGGAGGCGGAGAGGGAGGAGTCTGGCTTTGGACATACTGATTTTTTTTAAGTTCTATTGAGCTAAAATTCACGTACCGTACAATTCACCCATTCAAAGTGCATGATTCATTGTTGGGTTTTTTAAAGTATATTCACAGATTTGTACAACTATCCATTATTTAATTTTAGAATATTTTCTGGACACGATTTAAAGTCTTTTTTAAATTGTAGAATATTTCTAGCATACAGAAGTAGAGAGGCTCATGTAAGGAATGTCTCTGTTGAACATAGGGATTTGGGGTCTTCTCTGCTAGAGCTGTCTAGCCGGCATGAAAATAAGATTCTGAATCTTGGGGAAGTCATAGGGGGTGGCAGTGGATTTGGGATTTGGTACCATGTGGTTCATAGTTGATAGTGAGGTAGCCTGCGGGAGCCAGGGAAAAGCCTATACTTAACAACAGAGTTTGGAATAGTTGATGTGGGAAATTCAGAATGGACCTCATGGCAAGGGTGGGGTGGGGGGTCAGGGCAGGAGAGAGGTGGTGTGTGAAGTAGAAAAAATTATAAAGTTCCTGCCAAGTCCTTGACCCGACCTATCAGTGGCGGTTATTGATGTAAGGGGTTCGTTGATGAAAGCAGAGGTGTGTGTTCGTGCCTGAGGAGGCTCCAGTCTGGTTGGGGAAGAAAAAACCAGTTTATAAAGGAAGAGTCCAATAAGAGACAAGTTTGGCTTTTTCGGGACAGTCCAGCAGGACCCACCTCGAGCTGATCCTTGAAAGTGTAACGTTTGTATCCTTGGTGAGGAGGGGGAGGGGCATGCCATGGACAGAAGGGGAGAGGTGGAAGGGCACAGGACATCCGTGCTGCGTGTGTGCAGCTAAGACAGGAGGAAGCAGTGTTAGCAGACGATGAGGGCTGGGTCCCACTGCGCACCCGCCCGGCTCTTCTTCAGATGCAGCCCTTTTCTCTGGTCCCTGGACTTGTTCTCAGCGTGCTCCTGTCCGTCAGGCAGCATACTCCGTTTCCCCACCTGAAACCCCCTCTGCCTCCCGCTCAGGCCTCCGCCCTCCCTGGTGCCACAGCTCAGCCGGCAGGACGGTGGCTCCTGTCTCGCACTAGAGGTGCTCTCCCTGAGGTCCTCAGGAACATCCTGTCAGACTCAGGAGAGCGCTCCCTGTCCTTTTCTGTGGCCTCTGGGGGCAGGGGAGAGGGGGGTGGCCAGACTCGCCCTGAGTAGTGCCCGCATTTGCAGGGCGGGCAGGTGAGGGGCCAGCCCCAGAGACTAGAGGAGCCGGAGTGAGGTGGAGGGTGGACGGTGCAGGAGGGAGGCCCTGAAGCCAGAGGAGGCGGCAGCAGTGGGCACCTTTGTCAAGTGAGATGCAGACAGGTCGGGTTGGCCCAAGCAGGAGAGGATCTGGTGCTTTGACCCGTATGGTTATTGGCTCTCTTGAGAGCATCGTCACTGCACTGGGGAGGACAGAAGCTAGACGTTCGTGGGTTGAAAAGTAAAATGGGGGTGAGGACGAGAGGCCCAGGCTTGGACAACTGAAGTTTTTCTGTGAAGAGAAACAGGGTAGGGAGCTGGAGGCGAGTGGGGATTGGAAGCTCTTATTTATTTATTTTTTTAAGATGGGCTCTCCTAAAGTATGCTCATTTTGCTCATACTGCACAGGAAAGGGGTATCAGACGGCCCAGGAGGAGATGGGGTTTGGAGCACAGGGGAGGGGCTAGTCCTTCCCTCTGGGGGAGGCAGAGGTGCAGGTGCTGCTGCATGGAGCTCGTTGTGGTCTTGGTGTCTTGGTGGGAACAAGGTCTCTGGCTTCTCTTCTGAGCAGAGTAGGAACCTGGGACTTTAGCTAGCGGGGGCCCAGCCCCAGGTCTGAGGGCAGCAGAATCACTGGGAAGGATAACCAGTTGGCGTGATGGCATAGTGGGCGCGCCTGCTGCCGGCGTTTGTCACGGTGCTGTGTAAAGTCAACCCCCCATGTCCGGCTATGGGGCTTGCCCCAGTTTTACTCGGCACGGGTGTGGGCCGGTAGAAGGCAGGTGGTTCCACCTAGGATTCCTGCTTTAGTTAGCAGGAGAGAGAACAAATGTCTTCCGTGCTAATCCATCCCTTCCTGCGATCTTTCTACTGAGCTCAGGGGGTGGTCTTTCCTCCTCCCTCTTTTCTCACACGGCAGATCAGTTCCTAGACTTTAGCAATGATCTTCATGCTGATCATTTCTCAAGTTTGTACACTTCTCATCTCTAAACTCGAGATCCGTTATTTCATGCGGTTCTAGCTAAATGCAGCTAGACTTTTTTTTTTTTAAGGGACATGTTCTCTAGACTGAAATGTATTGCTGTGGTGCTGCAAATAGTGTCGCACATGTGGGAAAACAGGTCTGCGTCCCGAGCAGAGAAAAATAGATACATTGGACTGCGTAAAAATCTAAAAATGTGTTTCAGAGGACAAAATTCAACAATAAAAAAGACGAATAAATCAATAAAAATGGGCAAAGGGCAGTTCTTCAAAAAAGACACACAGATGGCTAATAAACATGTGAAAACATGTTCAGCATCATTAGCCATTGGGGAAATGCGACTCAAAACCACTAGTTAACATCTAACAACCCACCAGGATGGCTGGCGTCAGAAAGACAATCCCACGCATTGGTGCAGACGTAGAGCTGTCCGAACCCTCGTGCATTGCTGATGGGAATGTAAAATGGTGCAGCCACTTTGGAACCAGTCTGGCAGCTCCTTATAAGGTTGAGCATAGAGTGACCATTTGACTCAGCAATTCCACTCCTAGGTACAGACCTGGAAAATGAAAACATGTCCATGGAAAAACTTGTCCATGAGTGTTCATAATAGCATTCTTCTTCTTTCTTCCTTCTTTTTCCTTCTTCTTCTTTTAAAGTAATCTCTACGCCCAATGTGGGGCTTGAACCTACAATCCTGAGATCAAGAGTCACACGCTCTACCAACTGAGCCAGCCAGGCGCTCTTCATAACTGAGCATTATTCTCAGTAGCCAAAAAGTGAACACAACCCAAATATCCATTGGTTGATATACAAAATGTGGTATATGCAAACAAAGGAATATTATTCCACAATAAGAAGAAAAGAAGTACAGAATGGACAAATCTATAGAAACAAAGTAGATTAGTGTTTGCCCAAGACTGGGGGGTAAGAGTGCGGAGGTACATCTACCCAAAATTAACAAGACTTTGGACTTGGATTCTGGCTATTTCATCTAAATGGACTCACAGTATGTAGTCTGTTGTGTGTGGCTTCTACTTAGCATCAGGTTTTCAGAGTTCATCTGTGTTAATGAAGCACGGATGAGTACTTCACTCCTTTCACTGTTGAGTAATATGTTCCTTTGTGTGACTGAAACCACTCCTGTCCATTCGTGTTTCTTCACACCCTCCTCGACACTTGTTATTACGTCTCTTTTTGATTAGAGCCATCCTGGTGAGTGTGAAATGATACCTCCTGGTGGTTTTGATTTGTATTTCCTGGTTGGCTAATGATATTGAGCATCTCTCCATGGGCTTCTTGGCCATTGTATATCTTCTTTGGAGAACTGTCTATTCAGATCATTTTTGTATATGGTCTGAGGTCAGGGTCCAAATTCATTCTTTTCCATGTGGATATCTAGTTGTCCCAGCACCATTTGTCAGAAAGATGATTCTTTTCCACCCTGGTTGGAAATTAATTGACTGTGGGTATGAGGGTTTATTTCTGGTCTCTCGATTTTGTTTCACGGATCTTTAGATCTGTCCTTAAGCCAGTACCTCACTCTCTTAATTACTATGGCGTTGTGTAGTGCGTTTTGTAATTGGGAAAACTTCTTTATTTTTGAGATTGTTTTGTCTATTCTGGATCCCTTGAATTACCATGTGAATTTTAGGATGAGCTTGTTAATTTCTGCAAAGAAGTCAGGTGGGATTGCATTGAAAATGATGAGGGATAGGGGTGCCTGAGTGGCTCAGTCGGTTGGGCATCTGCCTTTGGCTCGGGTTGTGGTCTCCAGGTCCTGGGATCAAGCCCCGTGTCAGGCTTCCTGCTCAGCAGGGAGTCTGCTTCTCCCTCTGCCTCTGCTCCTCCCCCTGCAACTGCGTGTGTGCGCGCTCTCTCTCCCTCTCTCTCTCTCAAATAAATAAAATCCTAAGAAAGAAAGAAAATGATGAGGGATAGAAGAAGGAAAATGTTTACCTTTAGCTGGGAAGGCTGACCTAAAGCCTGCATAGTTTTGATAGGGATCAAATACGTGCCGGTTGCTACATTCTTTAAGGGTCTCATGACTGCCTGCACATCTCACCAATAGTTAATATTGAACTGAATGTTAAACACCAGAGGAATCTTGCAAAAGTAGTTTTAGAAATTCAAAGAAATTTGAAGAAACTTTTGTACTCTTATATTCCCTGCATGCCTCCTTCCCTTTGCTGAGTATATTAAGCACCAGCCTCACAAAGCCAAAGCGCAGTTCTTTCTGCCCATGGGTCCTGTCCCCGTGCTACTTAAATAAACTTACTAAGTTGCACTGTCAGTGGCTCAAGAATTCTTTCCTGACCGTTGTGCTCAACAACCCCCACATAAGTTTTGGTGACCTGTACAGGGACAGGGCCAAAAAGAATTCAGGAGATTCAGTGTGGCTGGGTAAGTCTTCTTTACCCCCAGTCTTTGTTTCTTACCCTGTTCTTTTTCGGAGATGTCCTAAATAGTATCACCCTTTGGAATGTGCCTTGTCCAAGTACTCAGGGGAAGAACCTCTTTCCTGTGGCTACATTCCAGGGAGGGACAAACTCTTGCCAGCTGGCTGGCCACTAGTACGTTGGCCATAATGGTGTTGGGCTCAGCCTCTCCCTGTTTTACCCATTCTTTCAATATTCGTATTCTTCTCGGGCGCAGGATGGCCATGCATGTCATCAGGACGGCCACCGATCTTAACTCCCGTGTGAGGTGTCCTCCTAAATAACCTGGTGTGATCCCTCCATGAGCATAAAATCCAAGATACATCTGACCGTGTGCTTCCTGCAAGGGACCGGTGGGAGCTCTTATGCAGTTGGGGCACTCACCGGACAGGGGACCACTTAATCTGAGAGCAGGACCGAAAATGCCAAACAGCCCATGGGTAAGGACGAATGAGAGACATGAAACAAAAGTATGGAAATCTTATCGAATCCGGCAACTTTCTCATGAGCTTTATCCATGATTCAGTCCTTTTTTTTAATTTTTATTTTTTATTAACATATAATGTATTACTTGTTTCAGGGGTACAGTTCTATGAATCATCAGTCTTACGCAATGCACAGCGCTCACCATAGCACATACCCTCCCCAGTGTCCATCACCCAGCCACCCCATCCCTCCCACCCCGCTCCACTCCAGCAACCCCCAGTTTGTTTCCTGAGATTGAGTCTCTTATGGTTTGTTTCCCTCTCTGGTTTCTTCTTGTTTCATTTTCCCCCTCCCCTCCCTGTTCCCCTGAGATCCTCTGTTTTGTTTATCAAATTCCTCATTATCCAAGATCCAGTCCCAAGGGGGTGGTCTCGGCCAGCGCCGCCCCAAGAGGTCCTGTTCTGTATGTGCCCCGCCCCCTGCTTTCCTGTCAACAGATTGCTACCAAGATCCTGTCCACGCCTCACTCTTTTTCCCAAGTTACTTACCACTTCTTCATTTGCTGCTGCTTCTTTTTTTAAAGATTGTATTTATTTATTTGACAGAGAGAGAGAGACACAGCGAGAGAGGGAACACAAGCAGGGGGAGTGGGAGAGGGAGAAGCAGGCTTCCCGCGGAGCAGGGAGCCCGATGCGGGGCCCCATGCGGGGCTCGATCCCAGGACCCTGGGATCATGACCTGAGCTGAAGGCAGACGCTTATCGACTGAGCCACCCAGGCGCCCCTCTTTGTTTGCTTCTTTGTGCATCAGATCTGAAATGTGTCTTGAGAGGACTGGAGGAATGTTGCCTGACTTGCACTTGGGGGCTTCTCCCTCATTCTTTTCCAGGTTGATGGCTATGATAACTGCCAGTTGTCTGTGGTTAGTCTACCTTGGGGCGGTGACTTTAAGGAGTATTCCAAGCAGCTGCTGAAACTCCTTTTGTTTCGAAGAGGTTCCCTGAATTCTCTGGCCCAACACGGACTGCCTGTTTTCACTTTTTGTGGGTGGAGAGAAAATGTGCATTTGTTCTTCTGTCTCAGCTGATGAGCTTTAGGACCTGGAGTCCTCTTTTTTCTGTTTGGGCTTTTATCCACCTCCAGCCTTGTTGGCAGCACCCCTTCCCTCTCCTCCTGTTTCCGCACCACCCTAGGCGAGGCTTACATAACCAGCTCTGGTGAGACCTCCGTGCCTCCTGCCCTCACTGTGGAGGAGCAAAGAGCACCCCAAGCTGTTGGCGCCACCTCCTTATGAGGTTTCAACTGAAGCACCTCCTGAATCAGCGTGAAGAGGTCCAAGAGTTCCCTTGGACTTAACCCACTCCCTTCAGATTTCCCCATTGGTGCCCCAAGTAAAATTGACTGTTAGTGCGCACGAGTGCAACTTATTCTGTAGTAAAGCTAATTTAGGTTTATTAGTTTAATTAAAATGGATGTATCTTTAGAGCTATCAGCATTAAATGTAAAATTTCACTGAGGTTTACTGAAGGTCAGATAAGCTCATGTTATCTTTGCTGCAGTTTGTCAGCAAAAGATGATTTTAAATGGTGGTTAATTTTACCCGTCTCATAAACCTTTCCTAGGTAATTGTTAAGAACGAGTAGTTTGAATAAATGAAAAGGTTTCTAGGTAGGGACGCCTGGGGGCTCAGTCAGTTAAGTGTCCAACTGTTGATCTCAGCCCAGGTCTTGATTTCACGGTCATGAATTCCAGCCTCACAGCGTGGAGCCTACTTAAAAGAAAAAAAAAGTTTATAGGTAAAACTTTTAAATGGCTTTCAAAATCTTTAGTAACCTGAACCTTTAAAATTTGCTAAGTTAAACAATAAATTGGATTGAATTCATTGGCAATCCAAGTCTTGTCCCTAACAAAACAAAATACTAAAGCATTGTTTACTGAACACGGGTTTGTGCTTCTAGCTTCTTATTGCGGAGAAACTGACAGAGTTGCTTTCCTTATCATTTCCATCAGCCTTAATTACATTTAACAGAATTTTAACTTAGAAACCTTAGTCTGAAAAGTAAGTAGTAACCAATTGTGAACTGTCTGCTACACCAGAATTCTTTTTTTTTTAAGATTTTATTTATTTATTTGTCAGAGAGAGAGAGAGTACAAATAGGGGGAGTGTCAGGCTGAGGGAGAAGCATGCTCCCCTGAGCAGGAAGCCCAATATGGAGCTCGAGCCCAGGACCCCAGGGTCATGACCTGAGCCGAAGGCAGACACTTAACTGACTGGGCCACCCAGGCGCCCCAAAATAAATGGATTTTAAAAGTACACTGGCATAAGATTGATACTCTGCTTTTCTCTCTGTTAAAAAGACCATTTTCGGGGTGGTGATGATAAACCTTGGGTCTGTTGTTTGGATAAATGCTGTTATAACTGTTGTAGAAATTATGTGAAATTCCTAAAGTTCTAATGTGTTCTGGTATGAGGTCATTACTTGACACCCTGAGCTTCAACACACACAGCCCCTAACAGGGTTCCCTTTTGTTCGCCTCCACGCCAGGCACCCCGGACACAATGGCCCTGGTGTCTGCTGATTCCCGCATCGCAGAACTTCTCACGGAGCTCCATCAGCTGATTAAACAAACCCAGGTAGGAATCCACAGCCCTTGGCTCCTGGAGGGCAGCACACAAGCCGCGGGGCGTTCACAGACTTTGAACACGCAGGGACCCAGGTGACCGATGAACCGGGAGCTGAGGAGAATGTGGGGCGTGACAGCGGATTTTTTGTCAGCGGCAGGACGTCGTAATCCTCTCTGTTCCATGACGGCTCTAATGAGCTAGGATTCACATACCGTACAGCTCACCCATTTGAAGTATGCGATTCCAGTGGTTTTTAGTATATTCACAGAGTCATGCCACCCACGACACCCAAGTGCCACCCACTGATCCCCACGATCAGTTTCAGGACATTTTCATCATCTGACAAAAATGCTCTGTACCCATCATGGTCCCTCCCCTTTTCCCTCCACCCCCTATCCAGCTGAACGAAGATACACTTCGCAGGCAGGATAAGCCAAGAGTGGAGAGGTTCTCTCCCAGGAGCTGGTCAGGGGCCTCGTCTGGAAGGCGCAGGGTCTGAAAACACGGGCCTGCTGAGTTCATCTTTTACTGCACAGCCGCCCCCAGCCCGGCCCTTGGCCTCCACTCCCTTGCAGCAAAATGATAGTGGGGCCTCTGTAGCCAGTCCGTATAGCAGCTGCCTGCCTGGGGGAGCAGCGGCCTGAGCACGCACTGTGCCTGACACTGCAGGAGCCGGTGTGGGCCAGGGAGAGACTGCAAGAAACAAGCAGTTGGTCCCGTAGAGCCAGTACCTACGTTGTCATAATTTATACTAATCTGATTACCCATTTCCCCCCTTCATGCAGTACTGTTCATGCCTTATAAATTTGTGTGAAACTGTTCAGCATAGACATTAGCTGATGGTGAGCTAAATCAAGTTCTTCCTTGGGCCAGTCATTTCCCGTCAGCGTTCCCATCTGAGAATCTGGCCCTGGTTCCCAGCACGTTTGCTCATCAGTACCAGTATCAGCAGATGACTTCTTGATGGGGGGGGCAGCTGAATATTACTAGCGTTGCTAGTGTGTTACACCATGTTCAACTACGGTCATGGTAGAGTTCAGTTTCATTACAGAACAAGTTAGAATTACAGAGCTATTTGTTATGCCCTCCCAACAGAATTGGCCTTGCCCATTTACCAGATATTGTTATGGACGACATTTTTACTTTACAGCATTTTTTTCTCTCTTTTTTTTTTTAAGATTTTTTTATTTATTTGAGAGAAAGAATGAGAGAAAGAGAGCACATGAGAGCGGGGAGGGTCAGAGGGAGAAGCAGACTCCCTGCCGAGCAGGGAGTCCCATGCGGGACTCGATCCCGGGACTCCAGGATCGTGATCTGAGCCGAAGGCAGTCGCCCAACCAACTGAGCCACCCAGGCGCCCTACTTTACAGTATTTTTACTTCATGATATTTGCTTTATTCCACTTGGCCACGATTCAGTTATTTCTGGGTTCTGAGTCAGCTGGGGACAAAGCCAGTTGCCCTGTCTGAGCTCACAGGCTTGTACTGAGAGACTGCTTTTCATTGTGTGTTCTCTTATAGCAGGGCCCACCTCCTACCTAGGGGGAGCCCCAAATGGTACTCAAAATAACAGTCCTGTCTCTGCCAGCTCTAGCTCAGGATGTCTTATTTTGATCTGTTCTTGGGTCAGGGCAGTCATAGTGCATTAATATAAATTACAAATGGAGCCCAGCGTGGGGCTTGAACTCATGATCCTGAGATCAAGACCTGAGCTGAGATCAAGAGCTTAACCGACTGAGCCGCCCAGGCGCCCCCACCCAGGTTACACAAAGACCCATCTCTTGGGAGCCATACACCACACAGTCCTGTGGCCCGGAAGGGAGCAGTCCTGGAAATGCCTTCCCAAACGATGTCCTTTGTAGTGGGTTGTAACCTGAAAAGTAGGGGTCAGAAGAGACTGGCATACATATTTCTGGGGCCTCTGGCCTGGGATGCCGGGGGCCACGGCAGGACAAAGGGCCACTCTCATGTCCTGTTGACCTTACCCCTGCAGGAAGAGCGTTCGCGGAGTGAACACAACTTAGTGAACATCCAGAAGACCCATGAGCGGATGCAGACGGAGAACAAGAGTAAGTCACTGGGCTCAGAAGAGAAAGGGGAGGAGAAAGGGGGGTGGGCTGAGACCGGGAACAGGGCTATCACTAGTTTCAGACAGGACTTTTGCATGTGTCTTACGTAATCCAAAACGAACTGCTTCTTAGTCAGTTTTCCCTTCGGCTGAGTGACCTAAGGTGACCCAGGAAACAGATGACAGACCACCTAGCACTAAAAAACCTTAAAATCCCCCAACTCTAGGGACTGGGAAGTCAGTGTTAAGGCTGCATCCAGGGGAACCCCGTTGAGTGCGCACGCACCCCAGTTAGTTGGTGTTTTCTAGAGAGCTTCCCTCCCAGCATCCCCTGCACGTGCCCCAAAGGCCCTCCAGCTCAGCCTCCTGGGTTAGTGCTTTCCAACTCTGAGCAGCTTTGAGAACTGTTGTCCGTTCTCCTGTGTGCTAAGAAGTGGTTTCTGCGTGTGCCATGCTATGGCAAAGGCTAGAAAGTCCTCTGCCAAATGCAGTGATGGCATGTGTACCATATGAAAACGTGAACTCCTTAAACCTGGGGCATCGGCCTCAGGGGGTACTTTGAGCCAGTGAAGCTCACGTCCCGATCCGTGGCCTCTGCACACCTCTCGGGTGCACAGAAGCAGCCCCACAGGACTGCCAGCCACCCCCCTGCCCACCCTCTTCCTCTGCTCACTTTGCAGTCTCTCCTTATTACCGGACAAAGCTGCGCGGGCTCTATACAACTGCCAAGGCTGATGCGGAGGCTGAGTGCAAGTGAGTACTGTCCCCTCCCCTTTGTCACCCACCCGTGTGCTGGGCTGCAGGGACCTGCAGACCCCAGCCCCTGCCGCCTTTCCTGCCACCGATAAGCAGATTCCCGCTCCCCATGCTGTCCATTAGGGTCCCCGCTTTCCCTAGAACCCACTTTTGGGCCTCCCCTTCCCGCTAGCCCTGCTGTTTCCTGGATGGCAGCAAGGTGGGGGCCGGACCCCGGCACGGCCTTTTACTATCAGGTGACCTGGAGCAGTCGCTCCCGCTGAGACCCAGTTACCCCATCATTACAACAGGGATCATAACTGTCTACGGAACTGTCAACATAACATGAGATAATGTTATAAAGTGCCTAAGACCAGTGATTTTCAAACTCTTTTAACTATAACCCATAGTAGGAAATACATTCTCTGTTGTGGCTTCATCATAATATTAAGACCTTGTCATCATCTTTATAATACGACTAATAAGGACTCCTGTGTGGCCGTACTGAGCCAGGTACTATTCCAAGCACGTTACGTATTTATCTCACGTAATGCTCAGAGCAACCGCAAGGTGGACATTACCCCCATTTTACAGGTGAGGACACTAAGACACAAGGGGTTCCATAATCTGCTAAAAGTCAAACAACTAGTAAGTCAGGGAGCCCAGCTGTAGGTCCAGAGTCCATATTCTTTAATACCATAATAGAATGGTGTAATGATCACCTTTCCACAGCACACACATGTATCACAGAATTGGAACAAGAAGTACAATTTATACCGTTACTGTATATATAGTCTGGGTTTGTTTGTTTGTTTGTTTGTTTGTTTTTAAGTGATCTATATACCCGACGTGGGGCTCGAACTCCCAACCGGAGATCAAGAGTTGCATGCTCTTACAACTGAGCCAGCCAGGAGTCCTCTGTTCTGTTTTATTAAATGCTGGAAATTAATCTCACAAGCCTAGACTAATGAGTCGCGGCCTGCTATTTAAATACTGCCTTGCATGTGTGATGGTCAGCACCCTCAGCGTTACCAGTGGCTCCAGGATCTTCCTCTCCTCCCATCTGGCCCTTCACAGACCCTGTCTTGTGCTCAAAGACCCTGCCTTGTACTCACGGTCCCAGATTTTCTTTGCCTGCTGTTGTCTTGGTTTTGCAGACCTTTGCTGGCACGTAGCCTGTGCCTGGTGCTGGGGTCCCCATACAGGGACATGAGGACCCGGCCTACAAGGGCAGACAGTCTGGAAAGGAGAGGCACCCTAAGAAAACAGTGACCAGGACAGTATAGTCGGTGGGCCAGCAGAGGTGGGCTCACTGTGCCTGGGGGCCTGAGACAGCCACAGGGAGGAGCAGAGACTTGAAGCAGGGCTCCGTAGGCGGACACGGCAGAGGCCGTGGAGGAGTGCGTGCTGGGCACGCACACTGGGGGAATGAGAACTGGCCCTTTGCGGCGGGGGAAGGGCGAGGCAGGACTCGGAGGGCTTCCAGTAACTGCACTTTATCCTGGAGCCCATAGGGAGCCCGCGAAGATGTAAAGCAGGAGAAAAACCCCTGGCTGCTGCGTGGAGGGCAGATGGGGTGAGATTCCAGGCCAGTTAGGAGACCAGGCAGATGGTGATGGAATTGAGCTAGGACAGTGGCAGTGGGGACGGAGAAGCAAGGATGGGTTCGAGGGCAGGTTCTGAAATAAGATTGGGGGCCATTTGGGAGAGGGGAAGCTGAAGATTCCAGGCTTTGCAGCTTAGATGGAGGGACCTGACGGGGCTTCCTGTGCTGGACTGGGGCCGGCTTAGGCGGGAGGAGACACCGTGCCTTTTGATTGCTGGCGTTGTCTGCCGGCTTCCCGGCCCATCCTTCCTGCCCCCTCTTCCCCTGATGGGCACATTTGTCACCTGGCCATTGTTGGGCCCTTTCGTGCTCATCTGCGCTGGAGTATGGCTTACATAAGCTTGAGTGACACACACATTTGAGAGTAAAAGGCAAAACGGCCCTTCCCAGCTTAATTGCTGGCAAAGTGACTGCTTCTGAAACCAGTTTGGTGTGGGCTCTTCTCTGGCATTGACCTACCTGGAGTTAAACATTTATAAGCTCCTTTCAGAATTGCAGGGTCCAACGTTTTGCAATTCTGCTGCCATTTCATTTTTTGACTCTGAAAAGTTCATCCATTCATCACTAGATACGGAGCCCCTGTCGGCACCAGGCACCGTGCTGGGTACGGGAGCGTGTGAGAGTGTGAAGGGCCAGCCCCGCGTGTGGGGAGGCCCCTGGTCAGGGCGGGGAACACGTGTCTCTGTGCTCCTGAGGCATCTCCTGCACAGGCGTGTCTAAGATCAATTGAAACCCTCAGGAAACTGAAGAGGCCCCTAGAGCCAGCCTCAGAAACTAGCCCGAGGCCCGTGACACATCGCTGTTGTCTCTTCCCTGTGCGCCAGGGGCTGCCCCCCAGCTGGTTTTCATTCTCCTGCTTTGCAGAAAATGGAAAAGAACCCCTGCTCTTTAATTTAACAGTTGGTCTTTTTTAAAAAAGGCCTTGAGTTGGCACACTGGCAGGATCAAAGGGGAACAAGATCAAAGATCGCACTTTCCGTAAACAGGTAGCCATTCCCAGATGGGAACAAATCTTTTCTAACCTTAGTGCAAAAGGCATTTCTCAACAGCGGAAGGGATGGTGTCTTCAGTGATACTTTGGCCACAGACAGCGGATGACTCCGTCACCCAGAGTTCCAGCTAGGGTAAATAGTTTTCTGACCGGCCTGGCTGGTGCAGGCAGAGGTATGGTGTAACTTTCCAAGGGCCTGAACGACTCGGGTTAGAACGTCGGCTGTCCAGAGGAGAAAACGAAGGCCACGGTTCTGGACCCTGGACAGCGGATGGTTAGCTGGGGCGCTTGCCCGGTAGTGTTCCAGCTTGCTGGCCAGAGGTGCCGCTCCAGTCTTGACCTGTCCTGTCGGAAGGTGGCTTTTCCAGTTTCTGCAGGGTTGTTCCATTTTCCCTTATGTAATTATTAAGTCTCTTATGGCTTCCTGGCTGCTGCTGTCCTGGGGCCTGACTGCCCCACATCCTCAGGCTCGCGAGCCTGCGGCACCTCTGACTGAGCCCTCCCTGTATCCTGTGCCCTCCACGCTGAGCTGTGGTGCGGCAGGCATCCTGCTCCGGACTGCCCGGCTCCCTCCGCCAGGGCTACCCCCACCCCACCCCACCCCGCCCCCCGGCCTCCAGCCTCTGCCCGATGAGCTCCACAGGAGCCCGTGACACCCCCCGGCCCACGCACGAGGCTGTCATCTCCCTCCTGCCGAATGAAGGCCTTCAGAACCTCAGGGGAATTACTAAAGGTTGACCAGAGGAAGAGCCACGGGAGAGGAGAAAAATCAGTGACCCCAGATGGAGTCTGGGCTTCTTATTCCTATTGAAATATTCTTTGGGGGAGAGTCCTCAAGATCTAGGATAAAGAAACCTTCCTCCAGTGAGGATTGTGTTCCCTTCTGCTGGATTGCTTGGGCCCCAGCCACCTTGGAACCCTGTAAACTGACTCCAGAGGTTTCCTGGGGCTGCAGCCCTTCAGAGACAAAACCCTTCCACCCCCAGCCCCGCTCCGAGCCCAGAGAACTCCCCACAGTCCTCTGGAGTGTCTCCTTTGACTTGTCCCAGTTTGGACAGACCCCGAGCTTTCACTTCTATCCTCCAAATCTCCAGACTGTTCGAGGTGGCCAGCACTGCTTCAGGGTTTCTTCAGGCTCTGTCAAATGCAGCCGGCTCTGTTATGGTTACCGCTGTGGAATCCTCTTGGATTCTTGGGCGTGCTACCTCTCACTACCTTGTCAGTTCTTTAAGGAATGTAAACACAGGGGCACCTGGGTGGCTCAGTCATTAAGCGTCTGCTTTCAGGTCAGGTCACGGTCCCAGGGTCCTGGGATCGAGTCCCACATCGGGCTCCCTGCTCCATGGGAAGCCTGCTTCTCCCTCTCCCACTCCCCTGCTTGTGTTCCCTCTCTTGCTGTGTCTCTGTCAATAAATAAATAAAATCTTTTAAAAAGTAAAATGTAAACACAGGAGCGCCTGGCGGGCTCAGTTGGTAGAGCATGCAATGCTTGATCTTGGGGTTGTGGGTTCGAGTCCCACATTGGGTATAGAGATTACTTAAAAATAAAATCATAAATAAATATCCTAGATAGACAGATAGATAGATAGATAGAAAGAAAGGAAAGAAAGAGAGAAAGAAAAAAAAAAAACCAGGGCTTACAGTTTTCGGCAGTAGGGCTGGTCTGAGTTACCCAGCCTGCTGTAGCAGAAAAGGAAGTCTGTGCTTTGGGCTTCATCCAGACCTCTTCTCCCTTCTCCCCACCCTCAGCATACTCCGGAAGGCTCTAGATAAGATAGCGGAAATCAAGTCTCTGTTGGAAGAAAGGCGGATTGGTGAGTTGGAGACAAGCTTGACGCTTCTTGACCAGGTCGAGTGAGGCTTCCTGAGACCAGCATTTGTGGCTCCCTGCAGGGGTGGGGGGCCTGTTGCCACAGCCCGGTGTGCTCGTTCCATGGACTTCTGACGGGGGCGCACATCTGGGCAGCCTGGGTCTGGGAGGGAATGGAGGTCCTGGCCAGCGCTCAGAGGCAGGGGCTCCCAGTGTCCCTGTGCAGACCTGGAAGATTTCACCCCACCCCCTCATGCTTCTCTCCCCCTTGTGCCTGGGGCAGTTGCCCCCTTCCTGCTACCTCCCACCCCCACCTCTTGCCGTGGGAAGCACCAGCTGCTTTGGGAGAGCCATCCTTCAGATGGAGTTTACACAAGGTGTTGGCTTCCGAATCCCTTCAGACTGCCGTGGCTCTCCCATCTCTTACCCCTTCAGTGAACCCTTAGTGGGCAGACCGCTTGCCCATCAGACATGTCTCACTGCCAGTTGGGTTTGCGCGATGTTGACTGGGTGTGTTGAGCCATGCCTAAGGAGGTCAGGAGTCCACGTTTGACAGTCCTTCTAGGTTTTTTTTTGTTGTTGAATGACAGCATATACTCCTAGTAGAAAAGTACCCATAAGCCTACAGACAGCTGAAATTTTGGCTAACCAAACAAACGAATATGACCAGCACCTCAGAACCCTTCTTTTGCCCTCGGTGCCCTCTGTGAGAGCAGCCCGGAACTCTCACCGCGGGCATCTGGTGGGAGGGCAGGGGTCACACTGGGCCCTTGGTGGTCGTTCGGGAGGTGGGTTCCAGGCCAAGCTCCACTGACCGCTCTGTGCACCAGTGCCCTGTCCCTGGTGCCTCAGGGGCGCGCTTCCTTCCCACAGCGGCCAAGATTGCGGGCCTGTACAATGACTCGGAGCCCCCTCGGAAGACCATGCGCAGGGGGGTGCTGATGACCCTGCTGCAGCAGTCCGCCATGACCCTGCCCCTGTGGATCGGGAAGCCTGGTGACAAGTGAGGGCAGGCCCAGGGTGGGGGGAGCTGTCAAGAGGGAAGGGCTGGCACTAACACCTTATTCCAACCCTCAGGCCCCCACCCCTCTGCGGGGCCATTCCAGCCTCTGGGGACTACGTGGCCAAACCTGGAGACAAGGTGGCCGCCCGGGTAAAGGCTGTGGATGGGGATGAGCAGTGGATCCTGGCCGAGGTGGTCAGTTACAGCCATGCCACCAACAAGTGAGTGGACACCCAGCCCTCGGTCTGCTCTCCCGCTACACCTGTGCCGGCCACCCCTCTCCCCCGTCTGCAGGCTGGGAGAAGAGCCTCCCCAGGGTGCCTGTGGAGACGGGGATGGTGTGTGACTCGGGCTCCCTGGGCTGCTTCCCCTCCCCACACCCCACCCCGCCCCTCCTCGTCGCCTCCTGATTTGGACTGTGCACCTCCCTGCATCCACCGTTTTCTCTTTGTTTGCCAGGTACGAGGTAGATGACATTGATGAAGAAGGCAAAGAGTGAGTGTGCTGGTCAGGGAGGGACCATGGAAGTGGCTGGAAAGAAGCCCCCCACCTGGCGTGGGTTGACCTGAGCCCCCCTCTTCCAGGAGACATACATTGAGCCGGCGGCGCATCATCCCACTTCCCCAGTGGAAAGCCAACCCGGAGACGGATCCTGAAGCCTTATTTCAGAAGGAGCAGCTCGTGCTGGCCCTGTATCCCCAGACCACCTGCTTCTACCGTGCCCTGATCCACACGCCCCCACAACGGGTAAGGCAGCCCCCACGGGAGAGACAGACCATGACACCGGCACTGGGCTGAGCGGATGGGTCATGGGGTCACCTTCCCCTTCCTTCCCCTCCTGTCTTCATCGTCTAGCCTCTCTGAGCTGGGAGAGTCCTACGTGTTGCCCTCTCTCTCCTGCTTACACTCTGCCCTGTAGGTGCCCTCCAGCCCTGTCCCCTTGGGCAGTGCCAGCCAACCCCCTCTCCAACCTTCAGAGTTCTAGCCAGACCCGCATGGAATGGGACCGATGTACCCTCTGGTCTCACCTCACTTTTGCACTGAGACGTGCAGCACCACACCCGGGGCCTGTCCTCCAACCTTGACTGTCGCACCACTGCCCTTCCTTCGTGTGGGGCTGTGCTCCCTCATGCTGGTGACCCATTACCTGATGGCAGCTTCAAGGCTGTTCTCCCCTCTTCCTCCAGGAGCCCTGCCTGCTGCCCTCTGCATTTTCCTTGATCCCCTTAACACAGTGTCCCCAAAAGGCACCAGATCCTCCATGTAGAATCCCCCCACATAGACAGCAGGTCTCTCTCCTCCCTGCTCTTTGTGCCCTGGCCCTTCGTTGCTGAGAAAAGGGCTCTGCCGTAGCAGGGACTGGGTTCAGAGTGAAGATGGGGACAGGAGAGGCTGCGAGCCCGTGGACCAGAGGTTCCCATCGGTCTGGGCTGGGGTTCCTGCTGGGGGGTCTCTGACCAGCCCCTCATGTCTTCCCCTGTCCCAGCCCCAGGATGACTATTCAGTCCTGTTTGAAGACACCTCCTATGCAGATGGTTACTCCCCTCCCCTCAATGTGGCCCAGAGGTACGTGGTGGCTTGTAAGGAGCCCAAGAAAAAGTGAAGTGGGCTGGCAGACTCACAGTCTCTTTCCACCTTCACAGGGGAATGCAACAAAAGGTTTTGTGGCAAATAAATATTGTTCCCCTTTGCCTGCGTCTCCTTGGTTTTATTTTTCCAGGCCCTTCTCCCCTTCCCCATAACAGGGCAAGTTGGGGAATTGGGAGGCCACAGGGGAGATGGCTTCATTTGGTCCCAGTGGGCATTTCCTTTTAGCTCAGGTTTGCTCTTTGCCTGCATTAAAGACTCTCAGTGTAATACACATGGAATTTTATTTTTGAGGCTGGGGGCAGGTCACCGCAGTGGGGTCTTCGGCGTGCCTCCCAGGGAGCACCACTCACAGCTGGGTGCGGAAGCTGAGGCCGCAGCCCTCCATCTTCTTGGCATAGTCGGCATCAAAGCGCTCATTCTGGGCCACAGTGAAGGTGGTCTTCCAGTCCCCCGAGATGCCTGTGGACAGAGGGGAGGACGGGTGCAGGCCCCAGCCACAGAGCAGGCCCAGGGTGGCTCAGGCCAGCCCTTGCCGCCGCGTCCACGCTTGCCTCCCCAGATGCCCGTCCTGCACGGGCACTCACCTTTCCTCATGAAGGCCGAAATGCTGTGGTCCATGACGTGAAGGGGTATGGTGCTGTAGTTAGCCTTGGAGTTGTTCTTCATCTCCTTGAAAGATGTGTGCTGGACGATGAGATCCACGGTCTCATCTGGCAGGGAACGCCCCACAAACTTCAGGATCTTCTGAATCTCCCTTTTGGGATTCTGGAGCAGCAGAGGGGCTCTTTAGTGGACGTTGGGATTGCTCACTGAGCAAACCAAAGAGAGGGCCCCCCCTAACTCCTCGGGGATCTGGCCATTTCCGCCTAGAGACCTCTCAGCCCCACCTCCTTGACTTGGGTTCTCTTTCCCTGGGGTACATTAGTTGCCCCTGCCCTGTGACCCTGAAATAAGCTCTTGTTTGGGTCCTGATGGGTGAGCGCATGGCCGCTCCTCTTTCGTAACTGTGGCCGCAGGGAGAGCAACAGCAGAGAATGCTGGCGGATGGCTCTGTGTCGGGTCTGAGATCAGAGCTATATGGCCTTGCTGCCTGGGAGACGCTGCGGCTCCAAGCCCCGGGCAGGAAGGTGGGTTGGGGGGCCCGGGGGACTGGTGTGGGGCTGCCGGAGGGCAGGCGGCCAAGAGAGCCTTGGCAGGTCCCTGGCAGGTTCCTGCTTCTCCACGGGTGACTTGGAGGGAAGCAGCAGCAGGCGGCCTCACCTCTTTCATGTCCTCGTAGAAGAGATAGAGCATGGGGTGGGTGTGGCTCAGCTCCCACCACTCCCGCACATGCTGATACCAGGACCCATAGGACACTGGGCGGAGGGGCAGAGACATGGACACACGGGCTGGTATTAGTTTGGGCAGGCTGCCGCTCAGCTCCGCCCCGCTCCTTCCTCCAGATTCAGGTCCCACCTTCCCCAGCCATGAACTTCTCCAGGAAGTTGTCCCAGGTGTCAGGGTCTGGGTGCACCTTGGCCATGCGGTAGAAGTGGTAATAGGAGACAGCCACATCCTTTGCGTTGCGGGCCATGTAGACCACCTGGAGGGACAGATGACCCCCCCACACACCCAAGCATCATCACCACACAGCGAGCCAGGTGGTTCCACCCTTCACAGCATCCCTGTGAGGGACGTTAGCTCTTGGTCTGGCCAAGGGGGTAATAAAGCTTAGCGGCTGACTTGCTTGTGGTCCCTGGAACCATACTTTATGATCATCTAATCCCCCTCAGTGGTGCCATACCCAGATTGGGAACAAGGTGTGCCAGATTCTCAC
Organism: Eumetopias jubatus; assembly: GCF_037043125.1. Lineage (NCBI taxonomy): Eukaryota > Metazoa > Chordata > Mammalia > Carnivora > Otariidae > Eumetopias > Eumetopias jubatus. The sequence goes on from NW_028274818.1 coordinate 93,573,090, forward strand.
CAGCCCCCTCCTCTGCAGGCCTGGGGAGGCCTGCAGAGAAGACTGCCTTTCTCAGCTCTCCCCAGAGGAGTCTCCTGTTCCCTGACCCCCACAACAGGATGAAGCAGACCGCCTCCTCCCCTAAGATGAGACCTTCCCAGCAGATAGGGCCAAAGCTGGGATGGCCCCAGCAGCCTCCTTCCCTAGCTTCCTCTGCCATTCACCTTGACCTTCTGATCCAGCAAGGTCTGGGGGAGCAGAGCCAAGGGCAGGTGTGTCTTGATGAGTCGTGGAGCTGGTATGTCTTTCAGAACCTCCAAACCTATGCCATGGGTAGGGAAAGTCTGCTGAGCTGGAGCCCAGTCCTGCCCCCTCCCTCTGCTCCACTGGTCCCCAGAGCCCCACTACACACCTGTGGGAATCCCTGGAACCTTGAACTCAAGGAAGGGTACCCGCATGAAGATGGGGGCCCTTTGACACTTCTGTACATCACCGCCTTGGTAGATCATGTCCAGGATCTCACTCACCCAGGTGGTGCCTGGAGAGCAGGGAAAGGGTCGGTGAGCAGGGCTGAGGGCAGCCCCCTGCTGGTCCAAAATAGGGGACTGTGGCCCAGGAGAGGGGTGGATGGCTCTCATCACCTACCAGATTTGGGGTAGGTACTGATAAGCAGGTCATCAGGCTGGGCTTGGAAGTCCTGCAGTGACCCCAGTGCCTCTGCAAAGTACTTGATGAGAGGGATCCCCTTCACATACTTCAGGGGCGGGCGCGAGGTGTCCTGGATGAGCTCCATGCTGCAGCGTCAAGGGCCAGAGTGCGGCCAACTTGCCTTAACATCACAACATGCCATCTGTTGAAATCTTGCTTTACGATGAGGGACTGCGGCTGACCTGCCCCTGCTCACAAAGCTAGTGGGTGGTGGGAGCTGGGGTTCAAACCCAGACAGAACGCTCATGCAGTGGGTCACGGCACTGGCTGCACCTTTGCTTTACCTGCAGGGCTTATAAAGATCTCCGTGCCTGAGCCACACCCCAACCCAATTAAATCACTCTCTGGGGCCCAATCCCGGTTTTTCTGGAAGCTCCGGGAGACTCCACTACTTGAGCGTTACTTGAGCACTACTACTCCGGCGCCTGCCGGTTCTCCTCCCAGTACTTCTGGCAGCTCCTGGCCTACTGCACCGGCCTGCTCTCCAGGCCGTCCCTCTGAGCAACGTGGGCCCCTCACGCATGCAAACATTTCAAAGGTCGGCCCCACCTGCCAAACCGCACTCCGTCTTGGCTCGGGGATAAACACAGCCAGCTGAACAACTTGAGCTTGTTTGGGGGGCCAGAGTCTGGTATGCGGATGAGCAAAAGTGGTGGGTCAATGGAAGAGGGAAGGGGGTTTCAGCCGGGGTTGTGGTTGGCTGATTGAAATGGACCATCCAGGGGGAAAGGGCAAGGATGCCACTGTGGCAGCAGCAGAGAGAGAGGGGCTAGCCCTGCCCAGCCCACCCCACCCGGGCACTCACCAGACCTCTCTGGATCTTGGTCTTGTGACTACTTGGTGCTGTGGCTTACTGGGTGCCGTGTGGTGAGTGCAGAACTGCTCTTGAGCTGACGGGTTGTTAAATCCAAAGTGGGAGGGGTCTGGAGCCAGCCTCCAGGAAGGAAAGGGTGGAGTTTAGAGTGGGAGGACCCTCCTGTGTTCCCCTCCTTAGCACCCCAGCAGGAGCCAAGCTTAGACTGGCCTGAAAACCCAAGATGTGGGTTTGGTGTGTAGAAAATAAAGGGAAGACTGAAACTAGACAAAAGAGCTTAGTAAGTTTTCACTTTTATTTCGGGGGGTTTTTGGAGCTGTAATCTTTGCTTCTGACCTGCCCTCTGAACTCCACCCCTGCAGGGCAGGCCAACTGACAGCTTGTTCTTTTTTGTTTTAATTTTATTTATTTACTTGACACAGAGAGAGAGAGAGAGCACAAGCAGGGGGAGCAGCAGAGGGAGAGGGAGAAGCAGGCTCTCTGCTGAGCAGGGAGCCCGATGCGGGGCTCCATCCCAGGACCCCGGGATCATGACCAGAGCCGAAGGCAGATGCTTAGCTGACTGAGCCACCTGGGCGCCCCCGACAGCTTGTTCTGACGGAGCCAGCCAGTTTGGAGTGGGGAGGAAAGGTGGCACTCTCGTGAGCAGGGCCATTCACCTTCCTGTGGCTCCAGGCCAGCCTTGAAGATGCCAGAGGTTCAGGCTGGGAGTGGCCCCCACTGATGTTCTAGGAGTGCTGGCATTCCAGAACTGCTAGTCTGACCTCTGACAAGGCCAGTACAGAGCAATGTGGGGGAAGGGGGCTGGTTGATTGGGGTTGGGGCGGAGCAGAGGTGGGGCAGGCTTTCTGAGGCAGCAGGGAGACAAAAGGGCAAGAACACAGTCTCATAACCCTGGGAGTGAGTCCAGCTCCTGAGGATTTCATGGAGACTCATTCATGATTGGTGACAGAACCATGGCCCTCACAAGGTGCTTTTCTTTCACTGGGTTTATTTTATTTTATTTTTTAAATAAAGATTGTATTTATTTATTTGAGAGAGAGAGCACATGAGAGGGGGGAGGGTCAGAGGGCGAAGCCGACTCCCTGCCGAGCAGGGAGCCCGATACGGGACTCGATCCCGGGACTCCAGGATCATGACCTGAGCCGAAGGCAGTCGCTTAACCAACTGAGCCACCCAGGCACCCCTTTATTTTTTTTTTAAAGATTTATTTATTTGACAGAGAGAGAGAGAGAGAGAGCAGGAACACAAGCAGGGGGAGTGGGAAAGGGAGAAGAGCAGGCTTCCCACCAAGCAGGGAGCCCGATGCGGGGCTCGATCCCAGGACCCTGAGATCATGACCTGAGCCGAAGGCAGACGCTTAACGACTGAGCCACCCAGGCGCCCCACTTTCACTGGGTTTAAAGGGGCTCCCAGACAGAGAAAAGAAGGAGTTGGGGCTTAGAGAGCCACAGGGCCCCATAGGGTAGCGTATACCCCTACCCACCCCACTTTTGGCCTCTGTCCTTACTGTTTGGATTAAAGTCCAAAGTCAAGCTGGGCACTGGATTTGGATGGGCTCTGAGTCAAGGGTGTGAGTCTCCCAAGCACTCAACTGTGTGACGTCAGTAGCATGCAGGGGAAAGCTGAGGCACATGGGCCTCCAGGAAGAGGAGAGCCTGGTCCAGGCGAGTGAGTGGTCCCTCCCCACTCTGCTCTTCTCCTCAGGCCCCAGTGACTGGCAGGGCCTCTGTCTCCTAGCTCCAGCGCTGCCCCACCCCCGGCCCCCCCAGCAAACACCAGAAAGTTCCCTTAACTCAGACTCTTTATTGTACTCAAGTAAAAAGTGCCCAGACCCACAGGGGAGGCAGAGGGTTGGGGGCGCTGAGGATCAGGTCTCCAGCATGTCTGTCCAGTGTTCCTGTGGAGACAAGAGGACTGGTCAAAGGCAGCCTCGGGTATGGGGTGGGGTAGGGAAGCTGGGGCCAAAGCCACGTCTCACCTCTTCTAATTCCAAGTCCTCCTCTTCCTCCTCGGCGCCCATCCGGCACAGCCAGATCAGGTCTCCCCACAGCAGTGAGTTCTTACAGCTACCAAGGGGTGCAGTTGGTAGGAGACAGAGTCAGGATCACAAGCCTCCTGCAGGCTAGGCCCTGGGTGCCAAGATAAGGACTCAGCTGCCCCGGGGCCTGAACTTGGACAACCGGCACCATCTTCCCAGAGCTCAACCATGCTGGGGTGGGGGTGTTGGACTCACCCCGGGCACTGGCCCTCTAGGGGCAGAAGCTGCCCTGGCTCCTCTTGCAGGAACTCCTCCGCTAGGCAGATCATGTGGGCTCTTAGGTGGCAGCCGGGGTGGGGGCAGCACAGGGGGCCCTCTTCATCCTGTCAGAAGTGGCAGGCAGGTAAAAGAGAAAACCAGGAGGAATGATGTAGCTAACACTCAGAATTTCTATGGACCAGACACTGTTCCAGAGGCTTCACATTAAACAACGCTATGAGGTATATACTATTATTTGTGTTGTATAGATGAAACTGAGGCATGGCGAGGTTACAATACTTGCCCACAGGGACTAAGCTAGCCAATTTCCCCTGAGCATTAGCAGTGATTATATAAACAGCACTGGCCACTGCAGCCAGACCTATAGTTCTTACAGGCTAAGTGATCTCAGGCAGGTCACTTAATCTCTGAATGGCAAGTACTCAATTTACATTTCCTGAGAGCTCAGAAGTTAGGCCCATCAGGCTCAGCTAATTTGTTAAATATTTATTGGCTACCCGCTGCTTGCCAGACCCTTTTCTACAGCAGTGAACAAGAACTGCCTTGTATTGTTGGGGCAGGGGAGAAACTGACAATAAGATAAAACACCTACTATGTTAGACAATAAGTGTTTAGGCTTTAAGGGGGGGGAAAAAGGCAGGGGAGTGTACGAGAAAGAACCGCAGTTTTATTTTATTTTTTTAACGATTTTATTTATTTGACACAGAGAGAGAGACAGCGAGAGAGGGAACACAGCAGGGGGAAGTAGGAGAGGGAGAAGCAGGCTTCCCGCTGAGCGGGGAGCCCGATGCGGGGCTCGATCCCAGGAGCCTGGGATCATGACCTGAGCCGAAGGCAGACGCTTAACGACTGAGCCACCCAGGCGCCCCCAGAACTGCAGTCTTAGATGGGAGAGCCAAGGAAGACCTCATGGAGAAGGAGAAGGTGGCATTTTATAAAGACTGAAGTGAAGGTCTAGGGAGGAACCTTCCAGTCAAAGGGGAAGGGTAAAGGCCCTGAGCAGGAGGGTACCGGTTTCGAGGAATGGCAGCCAGTACTATCATCCCCATTTTAGTGATGAGGGCAAAGGGTGTCAGTGGGGCGCCCCATCCTTCAATAAACAGCTGGATCCCAAGTCGTTCGCAGCGACCTGGAGACGACGTAGGGTGGCTCACCTGGAAGGAGCGCGCGCACAGGGCGCAGCTGGCCTCGGCGTCTTGGTCGGGCTCGGACTCCGGGTCAGCTAAGGGGCCGGCTCGGCGCCTCGTCGCCGAGGCGCCGGGCGGCGGAGGCCCGAAGGCCAGCGGCATGTGCGGCGGCGGCGGCGGGCACAGCTCACGTCGGAAGTCGGCGCGCAGCCAGCGCACGGTGAGCGGGAGGCGCGCCCAGGGCGGCGCGCGCAGCATGTGCGCCAGCACGCGCAGGTGGAAAACGAAGGCGGCCTCGCTGCGCAGGCGCGGGCCCACGTGCGCCAGGCGGCGCGAGGCGTGCGGGTGCTGCCAGGCCCACTCGAACTGCGGGCGGGGAGTAGGGGCTTCAGGGCCGCCCGGGTTAGGCCCCAAGCCCCAGCCCGTCCTCCCACCGCCCCCGTCTCCTTTCTTACCCGAAGGGCGGCCACGGCGGAAGGGAAGCCGTGCACGATAAGCACCATCTCCCTGGGGACGAGAATGAGGACGCGGCCCGTGAGAGCCCACCCCAACCGGTGTCAAGCCGAATCCCCTCGCCATGGTTCGCCCCCAGTCCTACCCGGGAGTGGAGTTCTCACGCCCGGCTTCAAACCACGTCCGCGAGGCTCCGCCCCCCTCGTGGAGGTACGTCCCTTCGCACCTGCCAACCTCAGGCCCCGCCTCCAGCACAGGTACTTAACTGCCCTCCTCAGTTCCTCTCCCTTGCAGGCTCTCTCTTTACCAAACCCCGCCTTGTTCATCAGCCTGCTGTCACCGGACCAAGCCTAGATCATTAGTCCCCTTCCTACCCAACCCCTTCCTTCATCCTACAGCTGAGTTTCACAGGGCTCCGCCTTCCCTCCCCCACCCCGCGCCTTCCCCCCAACCACGCACCTCCCCTGTGATAGGCCCGCCCTCGTCGCCAGGACCCCGCCCCCCGGCCCTGTTATCGGCCACCACACGGGCTCCGCCCACTGGCCTGGCCTGGCCCTGCCCCTCTCGGCAGGCCTCTCCTCCTCCGAGCCCCGCCTCCTCCTTGAAGCCCTCCTCCACACAGAAATCCGCTCCCTCTTACCAGGGCCCGCGTCCGCTGGTCCGCCAGGCCCCGCCTTTTTTGCGGCCCCCGTTGTGCTGCCGGACCCGACGAGCAGGGTCGACGGTGAACCCCACGTAGACGCGACCCCGGTGCCGAGGGTTCAGGCAGTAGAGCAGGTAGACGCCGAAGAAGCGCCCGGGCCTCGCCGCGTCCCCCGCAGGGCCCATCGGGACTTGTGGGTTGATTGCTGCGACCTGTGACCTCAGGGAGGGCTGAATTGCCAGGGCCGCAAGATGCTTGTCTCGGAAAAAGCGTTTGGGGGCGATCCCGAGGTACCCTAGAGGCCGCAGCAAATGCAGGTTCGCGCACCCTCTCCTGGCTGAAGTAGGGTGTCCAAATCGGCCCACAGAACCCAGGCTGCGAGGCAGGCGGCGGACACCTGTTAGCGCCCGAATCCGTCCTTGTGCAGATTCTGATTGGCTGGCCGATGGTAAGCGCGGAAACCCAGGACAGTTGGAAAGTTGGGCTTGCGTGAGGGCGGAAGTGCCTGGTTTACGGACGCCTTAGGGCGGAAGTAGAGGCCTCAGCGGAAGTGGCGTCAGTAAGGGCGGAAGCAGTGTGGCTGGGGTCGGAGCTGGGGTTCCATCCCGGCTGGGCTGCCGCCCCTTCTGGGCTGCCGCAATGGAACTCAGCGCCGAGTACCTTCGGGAGAAGCTGCAGCGGGACCTGGAGGCAGAGCATGTGGTGCGTTGAGCGGCCTGGAGTCTCCCAGCGAGGGGAAAAGCGCGCCTGAGGGGCGGATTTCACCCTCTCCCCACCGTTCTGCCCCATAGGAAGTCGAGGACACGACTCCCAACCGTTGCGCGTCCAGCTTCCGAGTCCTGGTGGTGTCGGCCAAGTTCGAGGGGAAGCCACTGCTTCAGAGACACCGGTGAGGCCTCGGGAATACCTCGCTCAGCGCGATCCCAGGGATGGGACCCCAACCCTGGCCACTCCCCGAAACCTAACTCCCTCATCCCCGCCGGTGGGGCCCTACACCGTGAACCGCGGCCCCGAGGATCCCGCCTTCGTGGCCCCTGTATTGAGACTTAGGCCCTCTGCCTCTTTGGTTCCCAAGCCCCGGGGGCACAACTTGGGGAGTCTCCTGGGTCACCCTACCTTCTGAGGCCGCGACTCAGGCCTCGGCCTTCCATTTCCTAACCCCATCTCTCCCCCAGGCTGGTGAACACGTGCCTAGCGGAAGAGCTTCTGCACATTCATGCCTTTGAGCAGAAAACCCTGACCCCAGAGCAGTGGGCCCGTGAGCAGCAGAAATAAGAGACCAAGGCCTGCACAGCCATTAAATTATGAATCAGGGCCAGCTTCTGTGTCAGTGTGTTGTGTGTGGGAGCGATGCTGAGCTTGAGTCCAGAGCCTGGTTTCTCCCTGCCCTACCACTCTCCACTGTCTTACCTTGGACAAGTCCTTCACACACAGGCCTCTGTGTCTCCACTTATAAAATGAAAGTTCTATCTTTAAAGTCTCTTCCAGGGCAGGCAGCACCGATCTTCTCTGTAATTCTTGGTCGAACCCTAGGAACACTGCTGCTATTCATTGGCCGTTACCAGGGGGTCCTGCCTTCTGCCAGTTTTGAAGATGCACAGATGGAAAAGTACCCAGGGTTTCAGGGTGCTGGCCAATTTAACAAACTTCCCCCACTTCCCAACATCACCCTAATGTCAGAGGCATAGTAGAGGATCCAACACTTCCCTGCAGGTTACCCAGCCCCTCGGGGTCTCAGGGGAGGGGGTACCCCAGCAGGGATGCCGTGACACCTTGGAATGCTGTTGTCCGGTTCACTGGAGAGAATCCAGTGACCCTCTAGCCCAGGGCTTCGTGTGGCCACAGTTACCCCTGGGGAGACCATGAGGGTCAGGAATGGAGCTGTGGGCAGGAGATAGGGATAGGGTTAAAGCAGGAAAATAAGGCCACCTGGGCCGTAAAATTGGGGCACATGATACCTGTAGTATCAATCTTAAACACAGGTGCCAGGATTGGTAAGGCCTGCCACAGATGCGGTCCCTGGGACCCAGGAGGGTAGCAGGTGACCCAGATGGGGCCAGGGCTCTTTGGGGGTGAAGGATTGCAGTCTTCAACCATCCCACCACTCTGCTCCCCTTTTCAGGGCCAGTTTCTTGGCCCCTTAAATAGCCATCCCCACTTCCTACCTCCCTCTTGTTCCTGTCAGAGGGAGAACGGGCTAGTGAACCTGGAAGTCCTGGTGATGACAGATTAACCCTTCTGGGTTCCTGGGATCCTTTCCTGAACTTTCCTCGGTTCCCTTGGGCCAGGGGAAGAGCCAGTGACTGAGTGTACTCACGTACGACTTCACTAGGAGGCCACGTCACCACCGCTGTGCAGGAGGGGCTCCGGGAAGGTGTCGCTTGAAGAGGCCCACCTTCCAGATTTTCTGCTTCTCTCTTTATCACACCCCTGATTGGGTCCACCCACTGCATTCACAGAGCTGCCATGTTATTCCCTCCCCATTTTATAGAGCACCTGAGGCCTGGAGAGAAGTGACTGGCCCAGGGTCACATGGCTTGCATAGAGATTGAGACTCCGATGGGCCGACAGGGACGTCCATGCAGCTGCCTCTCTAAGCAGATGTTTTTTCCCTGTGTGCGGGAGCCAGGGTTGGTGAATGAGGCACTTAGTCCTTGCTGTGGTCCCTGCGTGGTATGAGGTGAGCTCTGCTGTGGCCAGGACACCCGTCCCGCCAACCCTGCCCCAGCCCCACAGAGTTGGGCATCAGACACCCACCTCTAAGCCCCCACTTGACAGGGCCTGACTGGTCTCTTCTATCTGGGGAGGGTCCCAGAGTGAGGGACTGAGAGGCAGCAACACGGCAGGAGAACTGGGAACCAGAAGGGGGGACGGCTCATGACTCAAGGTCTGCCTCCCACGGGCCCCTCTCCTGCTCTGTGCCTCTGTGTCCTCACCTGTAAACCAGGGTTCGGTTCTAAGCTTTGGCCTCACAAAAGAGCCCCTGATTTTGCTCCCTTGGGCTTGCAATTTGAAACGTGTCCTATAAGGGCCGTCTAAGTGTTATGTGAGTTCTGTCTCCCCACGAGTGACAGTGACAGTGCAGTCGCATGCGGCGACCTGTGGTTGACCAGGAAAGGCAAATTCTGAGTCATCGTGGGAATTTTTGAGGCCCCAGCCAAGGGCCTTGCATAGCTCAGACCCTGCCAGCTCAACCCACACGAGCATGGGGCGGCTCCCACCCACCGCAGCCTGTTCTTGTGTCCTGGGGTGCTCAGAGGTGTCCCCCCCCTGACTCCTGCTGTGGGCAGGAATCTCATCAAGGCAACCGAGGGGGCAGCTCGAGGGCAGGTCAGTTCAACAGACCCAGCACCCAGGTGGCCATCGGAGTCAGAGGTACCAGAAAATAAAGCCATTTTATTATTATTTTGTATCTGCCATCGTGGCCTGAGGAGAAGGGTGCGAATGGTGGGAGGGAGGTGAGGCTGTGGCCCCTGCTGAGGCCTGAAGGTCCCTACTTGGCCTGGACCGTCTCCTCCAGCCTCTCCAGGCGCTGTTGGAGCTCCTGCACCGTGGCCTGGAGCTTCCTCATCTCCTCCTCCAGCCGGGATACGGCGTCCTGGGGGGTCCAGTGCTGCGTTAGTCCCAGCTCCAGCCCGGGCTCCCCTCACCCGGGCATCCCCCCCCCCCCGGCCCCGCCCTGCCAAGAGCTCCGGGGCTGGTCTCTTCTGTCCGGGGAGGGTCCCAGAGTGAGGGACTGTCTCTCAGCTGCTGCCCAGACAGCTGCAGGCCAAGAAACCCGAATCGTGCTTTCTGAGCCCTCAGGATTACTCGCTCTTGGCCCCCAGAGGGTTGCTCCCCCTGCAGAGGATCCCCGACGTGAGTGTAGGATGGCCCAAACACCAGCCTCCTTCCAGTGGGACAGTAACCGCCTCAGTAGCAGCCCCTGCCCTACGCGTCTTCCTGTCCTGACTCCCAGATTCCCATGCACTTCTCACCGAGCTGGGGGTCCCACTGGCCTCCTGTGCTGTCTTCCTGCGCCCGGTGTCCAGGCCCCGGTTAACTCTCAGCTCGCGGCTCTTTGGAGGCACGTAGCCGTCCTTGAGGGAGATGAGGAGGGGCCCAGCATCCCGGCCCCCCAGCCACTCCTCGGCCGTGAGGGCGGCATCGGGCCCTGCAGTGGGTGGGTAAAGGTCCTCCTGGAACAGGTCCGACTGTGGGCAAGGCCAAGGCTGGTTAAGAGAGTGCTCGGGCCATACCACCACCCTGCAACTGTGCGAGGCCAGTGCCTGGCCCGGGGCCCTGGAAGGGACATGGGAGCATCACCTTTCTAGGCACTGTCATGGCAATGGGCTCACACCTCCGCTCGTGCAGCTTGTAGAATCTGTGGAAATAAGAAGGTGAGTAACACCCGTGGCATGGTTGGGCTGGAACCGAAGGTCCGCGTGGGGTCAGCACTGCCCAGGGAGCATGCTCAGGTCAGGGTCAGGGGGCAGTCACCTGGCAATCTCACACTTGTTCACCTCCAGGCCACGTTTGGGCATGTAGCCCATGCCCCGCTGGGACTCCTTGGAACTGAACATGGAGAGATAGTGCAGGAAGGGGGCCTCGGAAGTGATCTCGAAGTACCGGATAGAGCTGTCACCCTGCAGGTGGTGGGTGCAAATGCGGGGATCAGCACCACACAGTCCTGCAGTTGGGTCCTCTCCAAGCCCTCTCCCCCCCCCCCGCCGCCACCTCCCGCCTGCGAGCCCCTGCCCCACTGGGACACCTTGCCACAGAGGTAGACTATGTTGGTGTCGGGGTCGAAGAAGGGCAGCAGGACGCCGCTGCTGGTGTCCAGTTCCTGGAGGGACAGTGGCTCCTCCAAGTGCTTCTGCAGGGATTGGGGAGACAGGGAAAAATGAGCTGGGCCAAGTCGGGCCTGGCAAGAGCCTACTGGGCGGGGACTCGGGGAGGGCCCTCACAGAACAGCCAGTGGAGACCCCCATCCCACAGAGGGTAAACTGAGGCCTGTGGCTCTCTGTGATCAGGCAAGTGGCAGGGCAGGGACTAAGAGCCCATCTCTGCTCCCCCCTACCCGGCACTCACCGTGTCCCACAGCGCCACCTGCCGCTCACTCATGCGGCTGAAGCCTGTGGTCAGGATCTTTCCATCAGATACAAAGACTGCACGCACAGGCCGGGTCCCCTCATGGGGACGGTCCTTCTCCTGGAAGGAAAGGGAGGTGGCCAGTCAGGTACCCACACACACATCCTAAGCACCAGACTCAGCCGAGGGCAACAGGGGTAGCGTCCAGGGACCTGGCAGATGGTGCGTGGGAGGGCAAAGTTCCTAGGGTCAAGGGTCATGATTCAGGGCCACTCACAGCAACGATGGTGCCTTTGCGGGGCTCAATGATGCGCACGCGCTTGTCACGGCAGGAGGTGCAGATGAGGGCGCCGTCTCGGCTCCAGTCCACGCTGTAGATTGTGTCCGGGTGCACGTCGGAGCCGAGCGTCAACACGGCTGCCCCAGTGCCCACGTCCCACACCAGGATCACGTTGTCACAACCTGGGTGATAGCCCCAGTGTTAGAAGCCCTGAGCCTCCCTCCCTTGCTGTCGGACGACCGGCCTACCCCTCTCCCCCTCCCTCCACCCCTCCCCCAGGCACCTGCACTGAGCAGCACGTTCTGGGCTGTGGGGTGCCACACCACAATGCCCACGCGCTTGGTGTGGCCCTCCAGGGTGACGACGGGCTCCCGCAGGGGCAGCATCAGGCCCCCGTCAGGGATCTCCCACACCTGCAGAGAAGGGGCCAGTGAGACTTGGGGGCTCCCCGCGGCAGACCCAGTGCTGGAGCTTCCCCGGCCCTCGTGCCTCCTCCCCCGCCACTCACCATGACTGTGCAGTCCTCAGAGCCACTGGCAATGACGTGATCATTGTGCGGGCACCAGGCGATGTCCAGCACGGGGGCTGTGTGGCCACAGACCGTGGGCACGTTCTTGTCCACACGTCCAGTCTAGGGGGCACAGCAGGGCCTCTGAGGGAGGGACTTTTGCTCTCCCAACCTGATCCAGCCCCCCCACACACACACCCCTTCAGCGAGGCACAGAGAGGAAGGCAGTGGGGTCCCTGCGAGGTGGAGCTGGGGGCCTAGGGCGGGAGGGTTTGGTCCTCTGCCCCAGGCCCAGAGGTGTCTGGGCATCTCAGAAGGACTGGCCACAGGTAATGCAGGACGGGGCTACAGGGCTGGGTACCAGGGGGCGCACTGGGCCCTGGTCCTGCCTCACTGGCAGACCCTGACCAAGGTCCTGACATCTCTGCCCCCCACCCCCTTCTCACCAATGACCTGGGGCCGGCACTCCCACCCCAGCTTCCCCAACGGAGGCTTTCCTGGGGATGAGAGGCCAAGGCCCTGGGTGGGAGAGGTCGTATTCAGGTTAGGGTTCCCCAGGGAAGTGTGGGGATGGGCAGGGGTGCTTCCAACAGGATAGGGACCGGGGAAGTCTGTCCTAACTGGCCCCAGGCAGGAGCAGAGGTTTGGAAATGGCCGCTTCCGGGGACAGCTGCTGCCGCAGGGCTTCCTGTGTGAAGAGTGTGCAGCTCTCGCCCCACAACCACTTCCTCTTCTCTTGGCTTCCATCGGCCCTTTTAAGGTAACAACTTAGGGCCCATCTCCCCTTCCTGTCTCATCCCCCAAGAGCACAGGAGTGTGCTGGGGGTGGGGGTCAGCAGAGCGGAAGGGGGGTGCGAGCAGGAGCAGAGGGGAGGCAGGTCTGGGGGAGGGGAGAGGGCCTCTTACATTCTCCCTGCCCGCAGCCGGGGGCTGGGAGGGTCTCCCTGGGGCTCAGATGGGGGGGGCTGCCCAGGCCCAGAGCCCCTCCCACCCTGAGAGCACCGCTGGGTCTGCCCGGACCCCATGGAGCCCTCTCTGTGCTCCGGAGGGGAGGAGGCCCCGGGTCTGCAGGACTCGCTGTGTGACCTTTCTGGTGTCACCTGAGCTTCAGTTTCCACGAGACCACTGCACGTAGGAGCTGGAGGAGGCGGAAGGCTCATGTGGCCCAGCTCAGTTTTACAGCTGACAGCGCTGCAGCCCAAGAAGGCTTGGTGACAGTCACCTAATCAGGACGCCCGCGGGGCCACTGGAGGACCAGAAGCCCCCTCAAGTGGAAGACCGCTGCCCCAAGGGCTCTAGGGGCTCACCTTGCCCAGGGGAAGCACCAGGAAGGCCCCTCCCCCACTGGCCTCGCAGATCAGGGCCACGAACTTGGGGTTGACAGCACAGAAGCCACTGTCCCAGGTGGTCTGTGAGACGCGCACGTCCTCATAGCACTGGTCAGCCTTGGCTGGCTGTCCAAACACGTGGCGGAACTTGCTGGAGCGGACCACCTGCCGGCTCATCCTGGGGGGACACGTGGATTTGAGGGCTTTTCTCCCTTTGGTCGACTCTGACCTTAGAGTGTCCCCCGTGTCCCCCAGGACACCCCCTCAGCTGGTGTTAAAGGTCTCAGCTAACTTCCCCAGCACCAGCTCCCTGGGCTCCCTGGGCTCCCTTGCCCCCTCATCCGGCACTGCCATCCTGTCTCCCTCTTGCTCGCCCTCCTCACCCCTTCTCACTCCTGGCCAGCCAGCAAGGCCCACCTTCTCTGCCCACCCCAGGCCTTGCGTCTGTACCCTCAGCCTCTAGGGCAGAGCCCGGTGTGGGGTAGCACCAAGGGCTGATCTGTCGACTGCTGCCAGACTCAGCCCCTCCTCTCCAATGGCTCACACTCCCACCCTCTGGGGGCCTCGGTGGCGACAGCCTGGAGGGTGGGTTCAGTCAGACACAACAACCACACCTCACATCCTTCATACCCACATGGGGAGCATCCTGAAGGCAGGGGCAGGGGCCTCCCTCACCTTCTGCACAGGGCTGGGCATCCAGAGAGAAGCAGCATGTGGGCCTGCCCAGGAGGCAGGTCTCTGGGCTCCAGAAACAGGCAGATGGCTTGGGTCCCACTCTCTCCTCCCCACACCTCTGCCTCTCGAGTCTGCCTAAGCAGGTGCCCTTAAGTGCCATCTCCACCCGCTGTGGAACTATGCACGGGAGGGGAGAGGCGGCGCTGACTTCTCTGGGGTCCCCGAGGATGGTTTCCCCCATCTGGCTGGGTGGAGAGCAATTGAAAGTGCGGGGATTGCCTCCGGCTCCCCAGGCTCCAGGCCCCATCCTGACACCCAAGTGCATCCCCCTCCTGCCCCGTGTAGGGGCCATGCTGCCCACTCAGAGGGCACCCTCCCAGGCCTCTACCCCACCTCTCCAGCTTCGCCCCTTAGACTGCCTTTGGCCCTGGTCCATCTCGCTGGCCCCCCAAACCCCCACCCACCCCGCCCCAGGCTGCCCTGTGAGGCTTCAGGAGGCTCCGGGTCCACCTGCCCAGAAAGCAGGTGAGGAGCAGGTGGAGAAGCAGTCCAGCGCAGGTGGATCAGTCCCAAGTGAGAAAGCTGGGCCTGGGGTGAGGGGAGCCCCAAAGCCGAGGTTGGGGGGCAGGAAGACATCGCCCCACCCTGCCTCCTCCCCCACCGCAGGTACCAGGCTCAGAAACCGCGGAAAGGGGAACTTGGTCTTTTCTTGTTTTGCTCTCAACCCCTTCCTGTCTCCAAGCTCAGGGCAGCTGCTCGGCTCACCCCACCCTGCCCCCACACCCACCCCCACCCCCACCCCGACGCCCGTTCTGGCGCGAGCCAGGCCCCCGGCTCCCCCACCTCCATCTTGGCTGCGGTGGTCCCTCACCCCGGCCTGTGCACAGCGCCCCGGGACACGCAGACGGACCCTCCCACGCACAATCCCCCCGGGCGAGTCCCCTGCACGCGCGGCGCGGACGGTTCTGTCCCCTGTCCCAGCGGCGCGCTGACAGCCCGTCCGCCCCCACGGCCGGCTTCCGCCGAGCTCACGCCTGCCCCACAGGTGGCCCAGGGCAGCGATGCCGGGTCCCTTGCCCCGGGGACCCAGGCTTACCTGCTGCTGAGAGATGGGTGACCCCCCAAATGGAGGAGGGAGAGGAGGAGGAGGAGGAGGAAGGAGCCGGAGGAGCCAGAGACAGCCCGCTGAGGATGCTCTTGTCAAGACAATGAATGAGAAGCGGCGTCTGCCCGCCTCCTTAGGGGTGGCAGCGCCCCTTTGGGCGGAGCTCTTAAAGGGGATAGCCCTTCTCCGGGCGGAGGCACCGCCCCCCCTCCCCCCGCCCCCCAGCCCGCGGCCGCCCCTCCCTCCGCCCAGCTCGGCCGCGCCTGCCAACTCCGAACCCAAACAGATGCTGCCGGCCAGTCGCTGACAATCTAATCGGCACTTTTGTAATGTCAAAATGCAAAAATACCCTGTTCCTTCTTCCCTCCTTCAGTCCGCCCCCAGCCCACTCACCATCCTGTCCCTGGCATTCACAGGAGCGCCCATCGGGCCCCCACGCCCACCCCCAGCTAAGGCTGAGCTGCCTTCCGCCTCCCACCCCCAGACCGGGGACAGAGAGCCGAGCCCTGGGGTCTCGTCCAGGCTCCTACATTTACAAACGATGGCCTTGGGAGAGTCACTTCTCCTCTCCCATCTCATGTCTTCATCCAAGAGCACTTTCGACCCCGCCTGCCTCACAGGGAACCAATGAATTACTCTGGCATCACAGGGGCGGCGGAGGTCAATGAGTCAGGGTCAGGTACCTGTCCGCAGAGAGCTCTCAGCCTCCTGGAGGAAGAAGAGCACAAGGATGGCTCCAAGGATGCTAAAACAGAGGAGGAAGCCAGACTCCATACTCAAGAGGAAGGAGGACGCCATGGTCATCCTTGGATTCGCAGAAGGCGTCATGGGGACCGCAATGCACAGGGTAAGAGAGGTGGACTCCAGAATCAGATTGCTTTCCAAGTTTGGCTCCTGGCTGTCACACTACCGAGTGACCCTGGGCAGGCTACTTAACCTCCCTCAGCCTCAGTTTCTCCCTCTGTACGAGTCATGCCTAGCTCAAGAGGTTATGGGGAAAGCAAAGCTTTATGTACCTCATTTGGAGTGTAGCAAGTGCTTAATAAATGTTGGCTCTCCCCATTGTTACAATTTTTTTTAAGATTTTATTTATTTATTTCACAGAGGGAGACATAGCGAGAGAGGGAACACAAGCAGGGGCAATGGGAGAGGGAGAAGCAGGCTTCCTGAGGAGCAGGGAGCCCAATGGGGGGCTCGATCCCAGGACACTGGGATCATGACATGAGCCGAAGGCAGACGCTTAACGACTGAGCCACCCAGGCACCACCCCCCCCCCCATTGTTACTATTTACCAGGTATTGTGGCTGGACCTGAGAAGATGAGAGAGGGCCAACGGGCATCACTGGTGGAGGCCCTGTGGGCTGAGGGGCAGCTGAGCAAAGGCCCGATAACGTGATTCTTCAAGGGACTGGTTCACATCCCACCGCCACCACTGACTGGCTGCATGCTCTTGGTCATGAAGTCTAACCTCTCTGAACCTCAGTTTCTTCATCTGTAAATGGGGGATAAATATGATCTCTCCTGCCCTCTCTGCAAAGTGATAAGGCTCAAATGAGACAACGCATGTAAAAGTGTTCCACACGATTCAATCACAGGAGCCTGCGGGTGGTGGTGTTCCTGATGGCCTGCCGCTGGACCAGAACGGACTGGACTGGGATGTATAGGCTCCACCGGAAGTGATAAGAATAACAGGCGGCATTTACTGTGCATCTACTCCGTGTGGGGACTGTCTCGGCGCTGTGAATATGCCTCGCTCCTTTAATCCGCACAACTCCTCTAGGGGGCAGATACCCCCTCCATTTTACAGAGGAAACAGGCTCACACTGCCTTCCATCCTGGAGCGCCTCCTTTCCCAGCAGAGGACCAGTGCGTTGGCGAGAGACCTGAAAACCATGGCCCAGAAGCAAAAGCCTGACAGGCATGCAGAGGGACAAGCTGGGAAACGCAGACGCTGCTTTCACATCCCAGCGGGTCTGCAGTGTGGGGTGGGGCGGGCAGGTTTGGGGCCGCCGCAGAGGACTGTGGGAGGCCAGTGATGGAAGTTATGTTTTGGCTTCTCCAGAAGCAGATGTCCATAGAACACAAGACTGAGCATCCAATGGGTGGTGAAGGTACTGCATGAGCCTCCTCTTGTATCTAAGAAGGGGCTGACTGCTCCCAATGAGGGGCGTTGGGACAGTGTACCTGTTGGGTGCTGCTGGCCCAGCATCTTACCAAACCCTCTCTCCTGGTGGCCGCATCTGGATTTTCCTTTGGGGGATCAACCTTTCCTCACTGGCAGTCCCTGAAGTTCAAGAGGGGATCCAAGGTGAACACAGGGCCACAGTTCCCCAGTCAAAGCAATCTTTTTTGCTTGGTTCAGGGATGGGCACTTGGTTCAAGGCTATGTAATCAGAAGCAGATTCGTTGGAGCTGCTAGGAAAAAAGAGCCCTCTTTCCCCTGGGGGTTAGTAAGCTGATAGACTATAAGGTCAGCACTAGCAGTGACTATCTTGTCACCATATAGGAAAAGTTGGCCAGAATCTGCCCACACAGACAACTGCAGAAGTGAGATATGAAGACTGACATATTCTTGACATCATTTGAGTATCTGGATCAAGCTGTGCCTGAACCCCTTAGCCTTTCTGTCACATAAGACATAGGTTCCTTCTTCCACATAGGCCAGTAAGTTTGAGTTGGATTTCTGGCACTTACAACTGCAAGAGTCCTGATGGGTACATCCGCTATGGAGAGAGACAGGACCAACCTCAAGAGGCTGTGGAGCATGATGGAGTCAGACAGACCCGGAGAACTGCAGCTTCACCATGTCCTGCTGCCTGGGCAGAGGGATATTCCCTCACCTGTAAACCATGCACAATATTGGTCACTTTCTAGAATGCGTACCCACCCCCCAGCTTCAACAATTATCAACACGTGGCCATTGTTGATTCATTTCTTCTTCCACATTATTTTCTTGGCATCTATTAAAACAAATCCTAGACATCATAGCATTTCAACTGAAAAACTTCAGTATGCCCCTCTAACAGACAAAGACTTCTTTAAAACCTCTTAGAATTTTTAATAAAATTGAATTAACTTTATAGATTAATTTAGGAATGATATTAAGACTTCCATCCATGTGTGTAGTTTATTGGTCCACGTATTTATGTCTTTTGTTATGTTCTTTAATATAATCTTATAATTTTCTCTGTAAAGGTCTTATATATCATTAGATTTTCCCCCATAGGCATATTATGGTTTTGTGGCCATTTTGAAGGGATTCTTCTTATTCTAGTTGTAACCTTGTTTCATTTCCTTCTAAAATCACCTTTATTTACAATAAAATACATCTTTCTTCCCATACAATAAACCACACTCTTTTTAAGTGCATGGTTCCATTAGTTTTGACAAATGTATATACCCAACTAATAAGCACCATAATCAAGATATGAAATATTTCCATCTCCCCTAAAAGTTCCCTTATGCCCATCTATAACCGATCCTTATCCTTAGCCCCAGGAAACCACTGATCTGCTTTTTGTCAGTATAGAATTTTCCGTACAAATGAAAGCATACAGTATAGGTCTGGTTTTTTTCCACTAAGCATGTTTTGAGTTCACAATACCCTTATGTAATACATAATTACACCTAAAAAAAGTTAGCAATAATTTCTTATGTTCTCCTTTACATGATTGCCTTAAAAAAAAAAGGGCTCAGCCATCAATCTTAACATCACTAAAAGTAGGACAACCAGATATTATGTATCTCCTATAAAATGATGCAATAAGCACGTAGTAGCACCTTTGTAGGATTCTTACCAAAATCATCATTACAATCATCACCAGAATCTTGAATCTAATCAAGCCTCTAGCTCTATTAGTTTGTATGAAACAAGGGGGATAGAAGAACAGGTTAAATAACACCATGAGGAAGCAACTGCATAAATCTAGACTATGAAAATGTGTGAATCTAGAAATGTGTGAAAATTTTATAGGACAAATTACGCAGTTTCAATAAATAAATGTCATTAAAAGAAAAAGAGGGAAAACAGTAAGAGTCTTTAAATATATCAATCAGGGCACCTGGGTGGCTCAGGCAGTTGAGCATCTGCCTTCAGCTCAGGTCATGATTCCAGGGTCCTAGGATGGAACCCCTCACTGGGCTCCCTGCTCAGCAGGGAGCCCACTTCTCCCTCTCCCTCTGCTGCTGCCCCTGCTTATTCTCTCTTTCCCTCCCTCTCTCTCTCTCTGTCAAATAAATAAAATAAAATAAAATCTTTAAAAAATCAATCAACTGTCATATTTGGGCTTTCTTTGGATCCTGATTCAAACAAATCAACTGTAAAAGGAGATTTTTAAAATTAGCTTCTGTTACTTTACAACCAAGAGTCCTTTATTTTTTAAGATTTTATTTATTTATTTGCCAGAGAGAGAGAGCACAAGCAGGGGGGAGAGGCAGAGGAAGAGAGAGAAGCAGACTCCCTGCTGAGCAAGGAGCCCAATGTGGGACTCTATCCCAGGACGCTTAACTGAATGAGCCACCCAGGCTCAGGTCCCTACAACCAAGAGTCCTGACTGTTCCAGGCACACTAGGTCCCTGGTGCAGCACTAACATTCCACCCCTGGGGTCTCAGGAGCCCTGTGAGCTATTTTACTGTCCCTCTTCTCTAGATGATGAAATTGAGGCTTGGAGAAGATAAATGACCTACCCAAGGTCACACAAACTGGGATTCAAATACAAAGCTGCCTGACTCTGGAACCCAGGAGTCCATTCAAACTGGAGTGCAGTCGGGATGGCAAGCTAGGGACAAAGCATGGTGGACACTCCACAGGTGGTGGAATGGATGAATGATGTCACATTAAAACTGGGTCTTGAATAAAAGTTTGCCAAGCAGAGAAGGTGGGGGAGAGGAGGGAAAGCAATTCCAGTAAAGGCAAGGAAGAGACAAGGACATTTTAGGGAATGGTGAGCTCTTTGCCACGGCTAGAGCCTCCAGTGCCTGGGGTGAAGCAGAAGGTGGTAGAGCTGGGAGGATTAGCAAGAGGCAGATCTCTTCTCAAGGAGTTTGTTCCTAAGACAAGGAGAAGCGCACACAAGTCTCTAAGCAAAGAAGTGACGGGGTCTCGTGTGTTGGGGTCCCTCTGATAGCCTGGTCCCTTGCTCCTGTGGCCCCCAGGCCTCCTCGCAGCTGGTCCTCCAGCTGCCTGAAGGCTCAGCCCTCACCCACATTCGAGAACCAATCCTGGCAGGAGACATATAAGGATGTTGTTTCCATAGGCTCAGGCCTAAGCCAACCTTGCCAGACACTTCTGGCTGGCCGTCTGCTCAGGCTGCCTTCCTCACATTTGTGAGATGATCATCACTCCTATTTTATGGAGAAAAGAGGTGAGAACTCTTTCAGCCCCTCCGCTCCCACCAGCAACAGCACCTCTGGTCCCTATAAATAGCCACAGACTGTAATCACGGAGATGTCCTACTTGGGCCTAGGCTGACTCCTCCTTCTCGGGACACATTGTATGTCCCCAGTGACCTCACTCTGTCCCTCACCTCCTTTCCCCTGCACTGCCAAGTTCTACTCTCCACAGACCCTCTCTCTTGGATGTGTACAAACAAGCTTAAGTGCCCTGTGCCTTTGGGGGAACCTCTCTCAACTTGGCAGCCTCAAACCACTTCCCTAGCTCACTCTTGTCCTTCACCATCAAGTGTCATGAAAAAGCTGTTTACACTCACTGCCCTCACTTCCTCATCTCCTACTTACTCCTCCACCTACCTGAGTCTGGCTCTGGTTCCCACCATCAGACAGACTTGCCCTCACCAAGGCCACCGATAACCTCCTAATCATGAAATCAAATGTTTCAGGGGTCATCTGATGCCCCTGACTACCCCTCCCTCTGAAATCTTCCCTTGGGGTCCCTCTCCTGCTTCTCTGCTTTGCTCTGCAGCTTTCTCTCTCCAACCCCTGCAGAGCTGTTCCCTTTGCTTAGCTTGCAAGGTGCTCCCAGGACTCCCCTTTTTCTCCTGGCTCCCAACCCCCTCCCAATATCTCATCCATAGCTATAGCTTCAACTACAAACGTGGACAATCCCCCATCTGTCTCTGTGGCCCAAGCCTGCTGCCTCTGCTCCCTAGTGCTGACTGCCAACTGGAGGGCTCAACCTGCATATCAGGGAGGGCCTCCCAGAGGAAGAAGTCTTGACCTTGAATCTCTCCCTTTCAACCCTGTGCCCAGACCCCTGCCTGAGTTGAGTGGTGTTGCTTGGACCATTGCACTAGTTCTCTCACTAGTGACCATCCTCAGCTTCCTCTTTAAGGACATTTATGCCCTTCCTGATCATAATATGCCTACCCTACAAAACCCTACCAGCTCCTCAAGCAAAAAAGCTGAAACACCCACCCCCCACCCAGCATGGTGTGCAAAGCCCTTCCTGATCTTCCCCGTCTGGCCTTGTTATTCATGACCCAAACTCAATATGCTCCCTCACTCCTCTGGTCCAGAGGCTGGACCCTCAGATGTCCACAAGGGGAGGAGAGGAGGTGGCTGGTTCAATTACCTGTTGCAGAGTAAACTACTCCAAAACTTTGCGACTTAATGCTATTAGTGTTAAGTGTGTGTTGAGTGTTAGACTCTCTCATTATTCTAGGATTTTGAGAGGGAGCTTGCCAAGAGAGAGCGCTCCAAGATGGTAAGCCAGGTGATGCACAAGGGTCCTTCTACTACATTCTACTGGTTAAGCAGTCACATGACCAACCCAGATTCCAGGGGAAGAGAAATTGACTCCTTTTGATGCGGAGAGTTAGAGTTTGCAGCCATCCTAATGGGATGCAGAGGACTGGGCAGGTAATATGAATAGTTGATGTGGGCCAGGTGAATTACAAGAGGGCATGGAGGGGCTGTGGCTACACTTGCCCTCTGTCACCACTCAGGAATGGGGTCCCTGGGAAGCTAAACCTGATTTTTCAGGACAAGTTAGAAATACGGATTTTTATATGAAAGCTCCAGATCTTTCAATGTTGGCAGCTAATTCAAAAATGTCTAAAAATGTTATATGAGCAAAACTAAATATGTCTTTGGTTTGGCTGTGGTTTTTCTGGCCAACAATTTTTTGGACTCTGTTCTTTGCCCTTGGCATAGGCCTGAAATCTCTTATTTGTGTTTGTTACCAAAGCTCTTTTGTACCTTACTTATCCTTTAAGACTCAGGTCAAGACTCCCTTCTCTGTGAAGCCTTCCCTTACACCCCCTCCCTGCCCAGCCACTCCTAGAGTGGTTTCTTTTCTCCCCTGTGCTAGTGACCCATGGTGCATTCCTCTATCATGGTAATTCATATATTGGATAACAATTGTTTATAGGTCCAACGCTTCCACCAGATTGAGTTTTATTTCCCCAGCACAGGGCCCAACATTCAATAAACAAAAATCCTTCTTTCTTTCCCAACACTGCTAATCAACCACCAACTCACATACACTCTACCTTCACCATTGTCTTTCCTGGCCAGTCCATCCTCCATCCGACTGCCATCACCCCAGTTCAACCCCTCCTCGCTTCTGGCCAGAATGATTCCAAGGGCCTGCTAGCAAGTCTCCCCAATTCCAGTCTCTTCCACTGACCCCAATCCTTGTCCCTTAGCCAGACTCCTCCTCCCTAATGCACAGATCTGACCATGTCAACCCCCATTTCAAGATTCCTTCTTTATTCTTCAGAATCGAATCCACTCCAGGGACTGGATTAGTTGACCTAGGTTTTGTGCTTGTCCATTATAACTGGTCCAGGAGTGGAAGTCGCACCAATCAATGTCAGTCTTGGGTCTTTTTCTGGAATCATTTCTGCCACTCTGTGAGGAGAGCCTTCCCGAGAACGAGGCCAACAAAGGAAAACCAAGTGGGAGTGAGGAGTAGGGAAAGAAACAGATACAGATTGATTTGATGACCTTGCTGAGCCCCTTGATCTGATTGTGCCTGAAGACAAATACATTCCAGGCTTTCCAGTTCTCAGAGTAATAGTGAGATAAGTAGCCTGCTGGCTAGGCTCAGGGGCCTGGTTTGACTGATCTGAAAAGAAGAAGTGATATGCACATCAAACAAAGGACACTCAGCAAAGAAGGCTCCATTTTGATTTATTTCCAACGTGCGGCACTTTCAAAGAACCAGACCCACCATGGATCAACTTCCATTTTGAAATTGACAAACCAAATTCACCACACATGAGCTCCAGGGAGAATGTTATCCCAAAGCCTTGTCAGCCCCAGGTAGGGTCTCTCCAAGTGATACAAATCCCTCCTATTGCCTCTCCTGGGAGCTCTTCAATAAAATCTTGGGACATTAACACGAGAAGGGACCTTCGTCCAGCTCCCTCTTTTTATGGATGATGAAACCAAGACCCAGAGACCAGTGAGTTACAGAGTATGAACAAAATTTTCCACAAAGTAAAATCAGGGTGGAAGAAAGAGTAGTGCTTGGCAGGCAAAAACACATACTAAACTGCATGATTTAGGTAGGTATAGTCACTGAATTATCTACATTTCTGACGATATAGGAGTCTCATAGTACATAAATAATAGAGTAATGAGATTTTGAATGGTAGTTACAAAAGTTGTTCTTATGTTATCAGAGTTGCAGAAAAGCATGTGTGACTTTTTCATTGCTTTTATACTGCCATATATATACACACACACACACACACACACATATATGCACACACACACAATTGCAGTATTATTTAAAAGCTAGAAAGAATCATCCCGTTTGAAAAAACTGAGGACTAAAGAGTGAAGTAACCTCTAAAATCACCAAGAAGTTGTAGGAGAGTCCAGTATCCAAGTTAATGATTTTTCTCACCACATCCTAGCTGTTTCTTTTTTTTTTTTTAAGATTTTATTTATTTATTCGACAGAGAGAGACACAGCAAGAGAGGGAACACAAGCAGGGGGAGTGGGAGAGGGAGAAGCAGACTTCCCACGGAGCAGGGAGCCCAATGGGGGGCTCGATCCCAGGACCCTGGGATCATGACCTGAGCTGAAGGGAGATGCTTAATGACTGAGCCACCCAGGCGCCCCCATCCTAGCTGTTTCTGATGGTGCAGTAGACATGTGTTGGTTTTGCCTGATCATCACCTATTCTCTAGTAATAGGAACCAGAATTTCCTTTGGAAGTCTGTAGTGACGCAATGATGGTTGCCTACCCAAACCTCCATTTCGCTCCAAATGATTAATCTAATTCAATCATGGAAATCCTATTCCTTGTGCTAGTGATTGGTTCAGAAATGATCATTTGTCTCAAACTGGCCAATGAGACCAGAAGAAGTCATTAGGGGTGGCTGCATGTAAAGGTTTCCTTGCTCACAAAAAAAATACACTGGTGATCCCTTCTTTCCAAAACTTGTTATTATTTAACTCTTTTATTATAGCCACCTTAATAGGTATGAAATGGAAACTCATTAGGCTTTTTATGTGCATTTCCCTAATGACTAATGATGTTGAGCACCTTTTCACGTAATTATTGGCCATCTGTACATTTTCTTTTGGAGCAATGTCTATTCAGATCCTTTGTCCACTCTCAACTGGGTTGTCTTTTTCATACTGAATTGTAAGTTCTTTTTAAATATATTTTGGATATAAGTCCTTATAAGATGTATGATTTGCAAATATTTTCTATTCTGTGGGTTGTTTTTTCATTTTCTTGATGGTGTCCTTTGAAGAACAGAAGTTTTAAATTTTGATGAAGCCCAATTTATCTATTTTTTTCTTTTGTCGCTTGTGCTTTTGGTGACATATCTAAGAAACCACTGCCAAATTTAAGTCCATGGAGACTTATCCCTATGTTTTTTCTCAAGAGTTTTATAGTTTTAGCTTTTACATGTAGGCTTTTGATCGATTTTGAGTTAATTTTTGTATATGGTGTGAGGTAGGAAGTCCAAAATCATTCTTTGCATGTGTGTATACAGTTATGCTAGAACCATTTGTTCAAAGACTACTTTTCCTCCATTGATTTTTCTTGGCATCCTTGTGAAAAGCCAACTGACTATAGATAGATGGGTTTATTTCTGGACTCTATATTCTATTCCATTGGCCCATATGCCTATCCTTATGCCAGTACTACAATGTCTTGATTATTGTAACTTGGTAGTAAGTCTTGAAATTGTGAGTCCTCAAAATTTGTTCTTTTTCAAGATTATTTTGGCTACTCTGGGACCCCTGAGTACCTATATGAATTTTAGAATACCCTTGCCAATTTCTATTTTAAGAAACCACTGTGGGGGGGGGAGGGGGTGTGCACCTGAGTGGCTCAGTCGGTAAAGCAACTGCCTTTGGCTCAGGTCATGATCCCAGAGTCCCATGATGGAGCCCGGCACTGGGGTCCCCGCTCAGTGCGGAGTCTTCTTCTCCTCTGACCCTCCCCCACCCCATGCTTGCTCTCTCTCTCTCTCTCTCTTACTTTCTGTCAAATAAATAAATAAAATCTTTGAAAAAAAAGTCACTGGGGTTCTGGTAGGGTTTGTGTTTCATCTGTATATCAATATAACAACATTATGTCTTCTGATCCATGAGCATAGAATGTCTTCTCATTTATTTAGTTCTTCTTTAATATCTTTCAACAATCATTTGAAGTTTTCAGAGCATACGTTTTATATTTCTTTTGTTAAATTTATTCTCAATTATTTTATTCTTTTTGGTGCTATTATAAATTGATTGTTTCCTTAATTTCCTTTTTGGATTATTCACTGCAAGTGACCATACCATATAATTGATCTTTGCATATTGACCTTCTATCCTACAACTTTGCTGAACTCATCAATTAGCTCCAGTTTTTTTTTATTATGGTGAAAAAGACATAATGAGACCTACTGTCAACAATTTTTAAGTATATAGTAAAATATTGTCAACTGTAAGCACAGTGTTGTACAACATATCTCTTTCCATCTTGCATGACTGAAATTCTATACCCATTGAACAGCAACTCCCCATTTTCTCCTCTCCTCAACTCTTGGCAACCACCATTTTAATTTTTGTTTCTATGAACTTGACTACTTTGGATATTGCATTTGGTGGAATCAAGTGGTATTTGCCTTTTTGTGACTGGTTTGCTTCACTGACAGTAATGCCCTCAAGGATACCCATGTTGTAGCATATGGCAGGATTGTCTATTTATGACTGAATAATATTCCACTGTATGTATATACCACATTTTCTTTTTCCTTTCATCCACCAGTGGACACTCAGGTTGTTTCCATATCTTGGCTCTTGCAAATAATGCTGCAAGACTTGGGTGTGCAAATATCTCTTCAAGTTCCTGATTTAAATTCTTTTTGGATAAATACCCAGAAGTTGGATTGCTAGATCATTCGGCCATTCTTTTTTTTTTTGGAACTTCAACACTGTTTTCTTAGTGGTTGCTCCATTTTACATTCCCACCAACAGTGCACAAGCGTTCTGTTTTTTCTT
Organism: Eumetopias jubatus; assembly: GCF_037043125.1. Taxonomy (NCBI): domain Eukaryota; kingdom Metazoa; phylum Chordata; class Mammalia; order Carnivora; family Otariidae; genus Eumetopias; species Eumetopias jubatus. Next base: position 93,599,456 of record NW_028274818.1, read on the forward strand.
CACCCTCACCAACACTTACTATTTCCAGTTTCATTTTGTTTTTTATAATGACCATCCTAGTAGGTATGAGATGATGTCTCACTGTGGTTTTGATTTGCATTTTCCTGATGATTAGTGATGTAGTTCTCATTTTTTAATGGATACCTTAGGATTTTCTATATACAAGATAATGTCATCTGCAAATAGAGATAGTTTTACTTCCTCCTTTCCAATCTGGATGCCTTTAATTCATTTCTTGCCTAATTTTCCTGGCTAGAATACCCAGTATAATATCAAATAGAAGTGGCAAGAATGGATATCCTTGTCTTGTTCCTGAACTTTCACCATTAAATATGATGTTGGCTGTAGGATTTTCACAGATGCTGTTTATCAGATAGAGGAAGTTCCCTTCTATTTCTAGTTTGTTGCATGTTTTTATCATGAGAAAGTGTTGGATTTTGTCAAGGGCTTTTTCTGCATATATTAAGCTGATTATATGGAGTTTTCTCCTTTGTTCTAATAATATAATATATGACATTCAAATTTATTTTCAGATGTTAAACCAACCTTGCATTCCTGAGATAAACCTCATTTGGTCAAAGTCTGTTATCTTTTTTATAGTTGCTGGATTTTGTTTGCTAATATCTGTTGGTATTTTCACCTCTAAATTCATAAACAACATTAATGTACAGTTTTGTTTTTATTGTGATGTCTTTGTCTGGTTTTGGTATCAGGCTGATATTGGCTTTTTAGAGTTGGCCAAGTGTTCCCTCTTCTATTTCTTGGAAGAGTTTACAAAGAAATGGTGATAATTCTTCTTTAAATGTTTGGTCAAATTCACCAGTGAAGCCATTTGGGCCTGGGCTTCTTTTCATGGAAAGCTTTTTTTTGTTACTAATTCAATTTCTTTACTTGATATAGACCTATTCAGATTTTCTAGTTCTTCTTGAAATTTGGCAGTTTTTGTCTTTCTAGGACTTCATCCATTCCATCTAAGTTATCTAAATTACTGGCATACAGTTGTTCATAGTATTTATTTCTGTAAGGTTGGTAGAAATGTCCCCAAGGGGGTCTAATAACAAATTGGCTTTAATTAAATATAAGATGCAATAAATCCATTGAACCTCAAATATCTTGTTTGGTGTCAGGTACTATGTTTTAAATTTCTTTCATTGGGGCACCTGGGTGGCTCAGTGGGCTGGGCTTCTGCCTTCAGCTCAGGTCATGATCCCAGGGACCTGGGATCAAGACCCACATTGGGCTCCCTGCTCAGTAGGGTGTCTGCTTCTCCCTCTCCCTCTGCTCCTCCTCCCTGCTTGTGTTCCCTCTCTATCTCTCTCTCTCAAATAAATCAATAAATAAACGTTTTTATGTTGCTTATAAGAAAAGCTATCTGTAAAAATAGACTCCAGAAATTACTGATCAGGTTTAGCAAAAACTTCACATGTGGCTTGTCCAGAATAGACAAATCTATAGAGACAAAAATTAGGTTGATGGTTGCCAGGGATGAGGGGTGTAGGAAGGAGATAGGGAGTGACTGCTAATGAGTGTGGGGTTTTGATCTTGGGGTGATAAAAATCATCCAGAGGGTTCTAGGGGGGGGGGAGGATGGGTTAGCCTGGTGATGGGTATTAAAGAGGGCACGCTCTGCATGGAGCACTGGGTGTTATACACAAACAATGAATCACGGAACACTACATCAAAAACTAATGATGTAATGTATGGTGATTAACATAACAATAAAAAATTTTTTAAATCTTCTGGAATTAGATAGTGGTGATTAATACACAACTTTGTGAATACAGTGAAGAATGGAACCACTGAACTGTACACTTTGAAAAGGTAAACTTTAGGGGTGCCTGGGTGGCTCAGTCATTAAGTGTCTGCCTTCGGCTCAGGTCATGATCCCAGGGTCCTGGGATCGAGCCCCACATCGGGCTCTCTGTTCCCCGGGAAGCCTGCTTCTCCCTCTCCCGCTCCCCCTGCTTGTGTTCCCTCTCTCACTGTGTCTCTGTCAAATAAATAAATAAAATCTTAAAAAAAAAAGATAAACTTTAGGGGTACCTGGGTGGCTCAGATGGTTAAGCATCTGCCTTCAGCTCAGATCATGATCCCATGGTCCTGGGATCGAGCCCCATGTCAGGCTCCTTGCTCAGCGGGGAGTCTGCTTCTCCCTCTCCCTCTGCCCCCCACTCATTCTCTCTCTCTCTCTCTCTCTAGTTCTCGCTCTTTATCAAATAACAAATAAAATTTTTAAAAAGACAAACTTTATATAATATGTATTATATTTTAATAAGTGTTTTTTAATGAAAAATTTTTAAAGATTTTATTTATTTAATTGACAGAGAGAGAGAGAGACAGAGAGAGAGGGAACACAAGCAGGGGGAGTGGGAGAGGGAGAAGCAGGCTTCCCGCCGAGCAGGGAGCCCAATGCGGGGCTCGATCCCAGGACCCTGGGATCATGACCTGAGCCAAAGGCAGTCGCTTAACCGACTGAGCCACCCAGGCGCCCCAAAAGTGTTTTTTTTAACATGTGGCCTTACTCTGTTCCTAATTTTAAGGAAGTAAATGCTTTGTTTTCCTACCACTCAATGAAAAGGCATAAGAGCTCTTTGCTGTCAATTTATTTTGTTATCAATTTAAAATATAAACCCTTTTTATAAGAATTATGAACTATACTTTTGTAATTATGAGAAATTATTAATCATGGCTGGTGTGGGAGTTTAATGATAGTTCATCCATTTTACTTGTTCATCATTTCAAATGAACCTGATTTACAATGAAATTTATGAGATTTCCCGTTCCAAATTTCTTTTATTCCTTCAAACTGTAAAAAGCTGATACAGCTTTTAGTTTTTGAGATAGCCAACACAATTTTCTATCTTCCTCCTGCAGAAGTTAAAAAAAAACAAGCTTAAATTAAAACAACAAAAACAGTACTTAAGCAGTTTCTAGACCTAAACATATCTTGGAACTTTGTTAATATTTCACAATTACTCCATTGCAGAATTTTGTATTGGCCTTGCCAACATTCCTAAAACTGGTTTTCTCTTGAAGCTTCTATTTCAAAGACTCAACTGAAGAAACAGAGTATGTCCCCCAAGTCTGGCCTCGACCTTCTGGTGCCATGACCGACTATGGTGCTAACATCAGGTACCACCCCCTCAGGGTCAGGATTGACAACCGGAGAGGTATAAGAATGGGGGGACGACTTGGCATCTATCTGAGTTGAAGGGCCTTTTACATAACACCTGGTACTCCTGTTTCTTTGCATTTGAAGCATTCCCCCCTTTTTTTAAAAAAGGATTTTATTTATTTATTTATTTGACAGAGATAGAGCACACAAGCAGGCAGAGGGAGAAGCAGGCTTTCCACGGAGCAGGGAGCCCAATGCAGGGCTCCATCCCAGGACCCTGGGATCATGACCTGAGCCGAAGGCAGCCGCTTAACGACTGAGCCACCCAGGCACCCCTGAAGCATCCTTTTTATTGTTCAATCAGAGAATGGGAAAGAATTAATTTTTCAATGTTTTCACAATGAAGACTTTTTAATCTCAAAAGCAATACCAGGTGTGCCTGGGTGGCTCAGTCGGTTAAGCGTCTGCCTTTGGCTCAGGTCATGAACCCGGGGTCCTGGAATTGAGCCCTGCATCAGGCTCCCTGCTCCACGGGAAGCCTGCTTCTCCCTCTCCCATTCCCCCTGCTTGTGTTCCCTCTCTCGCTGTCTCTCTCTGTCAAATAAATAAATAAAATCTTCAAAAAATTTTTTTAATTAAAAAATAAAAATCTTAAAAAAAAGCAATACCTGCTCATTGTATATTAAATCCTGAAAGATCCATAAAAACAAAGTTAATCATTTCACCACCAACCCTGCATTCTCATTGCCCTGGGGTAAGCAGTGTGAACAATTTTTTTTTCTTAAAAAAAAAACCCTTTTTTGGTTGTTTTTAGTATAGTTGACACACGATGTTAATTTCAAGTAAGATGACAGCAGCTTAATGTGTATTCCTACGCACCTGGTAAAGAATATCCTAAATGTGGGTGTTTCCCAGACAGCCAAAAAAGGTCCTGGTCAACAAAAGCATTCCAAGGAAGAATGAGCCTAAACAAGAGAATAAAAAGAAAGCCAATGGACTGGTAAGGGTGTGGGAAATCTTTTTGAGGTGATGGAAATACTCGAAAAGCAGATTGAGGTAATGGTTGCACGACTCCATGAATTTGCTCAAAGTCATAATTTGAGCACGGAAATGGGTGAATGTAAATTATACCTCAATGAAGCTGGGTTTTTGGTTTTTTTTTTTGTATTTGTTTTTTAAAGCAGCAAGGGGGACGGGAGGAAAACCAGCATGGGTATGAGAGAAGGACTCTGCCCTTTGGAAGCTACAGAATAATTCCCCTTCAGGGATGTCCACACCCAACCCCTGGAACCTGTGAATACGCTCTCTTACAAGGTAAAAGGACTTTGCAGATGTAACTAAGCCTACAGACCCTAAAATAGGGAGAGTAGCCTGGATCATCCAGGTGAGCCCGATCTAATCACGTAAGCAGAGAACTTTCCCAGATGGAAGCCAGAGAGATGTGGCAGAAGAAGTCAGAGATTCGACACGTTGCTGCTGGTTCCGGGATGGAGGGCTGTGTGCAAGTGTAGGAGTGAGGCCTCCAGGAGCTGAGGGGGACCCCCGGCAGAGAGCAGCCAGGAAAACAGGGACCTCAGTCCTACCTACAGCCACAGTAACCTAGATGCCGTCAACAACCTAAATAAGCAGATTCTCCACAGAGCCTCCAGAGTCCAGCTGGCAGCCACTTGAATTTCGGCCTGGTGAATCCCAGAGCAGAAAGATCAGTTGAGCCAACCTTGACTTCTAAACTACAGAACTTGCGAGACAATAAATATGCGTTAAGTCTTTAAGTTTGTAGTGACTTGTTAGGGCAGTAGTAGAAAACTAATAGGATACCTAAACTATAAATCTGATGGCAGACCCCATTTCAAACCTTTTATTTTTTTTAAAGATTTTATTTAGTTATTCTGACAGAGAGAGAGAGAGAGAGACAGCGAGAGAGGGAGAAGCAGGCTTCCCACTGAGCAGGGAGCTCGATGCGGGGCTCGATTCCAGGACCCTGGGACCATGACCTGAGCCGAAGGCAGACGCTTAACGACTGAGCCACCCAGGTGCTCCCATTTCAAACCTTTTAATGACCTTTATTGCCTAAAACCAAATAGTCTAATTTCCTTAATGTAGCACGGATGGCCCTCTGTGACCTGACCCCTGAGTCACTCATTAGCCAGAGGTTACATACCCACCTGCATGCACTCTGCTACCTCTCCTCTCCCTTCTGCTCCCTCATACGCCTTTCTCGTTCTTTTGCACTACGCTCAAGCCTCACCTCTTCCAGGAAGACTCTCCTGTCTGTGTTCCGTAGCACCCTCTGGGTAGTTCCATCATTATAATAGAGTATGATAATAATAATACAATGTATAATTACACTTCCAAAGTATTACAACGAACTATTTGTGTGCATGTGCTCTCCACTTAGGCTGTAACTTCCTTCGGGGCAGGATCAAGTCTTACTCATCTTTGCTTCCCCCAAGGCCCTGCACACAGTGGGTGCTCAATAAATATTATGTACATGTCCCATTTGGAAGAAAGAGTTTTGGTAACCAATAAAGAAGCTCATTATTCTAGAAACAGGTTAGATCCTGAAGTGCTGTTCACATGTCCGTTCATTTGTAAGGAAGCGAGCTGGGGTTGGGCTTGCGTCCCCGAGAAACCATGAAACGGGACTATAAGTTTTGTTAGAACAAGCTCCTCTTATCCTCCTTAAAGATGTTTTACAGGACACTGCTGTCGACATCTGTGGCAGAAGAAAACCTCCTTCCTTTATATCTCGATGTCAGTGGGGGTACCTCCTCGAAGCCACACCCATCCACGGTTGCCACTTGGTTATTCATCTGGATGCTGTCTCTGTCGGAGGGGCCTGCCAACCCACCAGTCGGGTTCCACACAGAACCTTCACCAAGACAAACCTGTTAAGTTTTCCTAACTGATATCAAGCGGATAGGTGTTGGAGCGCATTTGGCAATCGCTTTTCCTCTTCTCTTGATGATTAATGTCAATGACTCATTTCTGCAGGTTGCATCACTGGATCTTTGTTTTTCAGGATGGACTTCTGCGGGGGAGAAATTCATCCTGTAGACACATGACTCTTCACCATTTTCTTATGACTTACAATTACTTATTGGTACCAACACACTTTCTCCTTAGTCCTTTTAACCCTGATGAGGGATGGCAGGGTTCACAACGTTTGTAAAACACCTCCAAACCAAGCACGAACCCAGGAAACACACCAAAGATTAAGAGATAATGCTGATGCTGAGTAATGCTAAAATGCACGCACAAAACCACTAATTCCATCTGTTGGTTCAAGCAGAGTTGGCACATGCTTTTTCTCGGGTACAGCTTGGTTTTTCCTATAAAGGTTTAGAAGTTGAACAAGTGGAGAAAACTTTGTGCTTTGACTTGAAATTAAAATTGTGTTATCATGTTATAGCACGCACATTTAGAGGCAAATGTTCAAAATGTTCACCACTAGCTTCCACAGATTGTTGAGAATGATAAATCCTGAACTGACAAGCATTTTGTTTTCTACACTTTCTCTCTGATCTCCTCTTTTCCATAAACAAGCACTGGATAAGCTCTGTCTCCAATCTGTCCTGTAACCTAGAGGTGGCTGTGTGTGTTGGTGAATGAGTTTCATATTTGTGTCGCCAGCATTGCAGAGCCCTTGTTAACATTTTCCTTTTCCTTCACATCCATTCACAGTGCTCAAACATCAGGTACAATCCTGACATTATCAGGAGACAGGACAAATTACCACATTTTATCTATTTTTGTCGCTGTCCTCATCAACATTCAAATGTGTAAATGTTTTCCTGCGACACTCTGAAGCTGAGTAACATGACAGAATACTCTCTTCTGGCAGAAAATCCAATCTTCTTATCCAGCCCTCAGGATTTCTTTATAATCTGCCCCTTGGGTTCTCCTCCACACAACTATTCTTGACCCCTTCACTTCAGGCAAATTCACTGTCTCTGGCTTTTGGTTTTCTCATCACTCCCTTCTACCTATTCAAACCCAGCCCATATTCCTGAGGTCCCAATTTTTCCTCTTCTGAACCTCTAAATATCAAGAATCTGACAATTTAGCCACAAATTGGATGTCTCTACCTTATACTTCAAGAAAAGATTTGCTGTTAAAAATTGGGTTGAAATTAAAATGGCATGTTAAATACTGGTATTTACCTCTGTTCCTGCCAGATAATAATGTAGCAGTAAGAAGATTTTTCTAATGCCACAAACCTACACGCACAATACGAATGGGAGAGAAGACGGTGGAACACAATTTTTAAAGCCAGTTAATAGATGGACAGGTGGTAACTGGTTTACTAGAAGAACTGAGAAAGCAGAATCTAGAGCTGGCAGTGGAAAAAACAAGTCAACAGATTCCCTTTGCAGAAGCCACAAAGGACACAGAGATTGGGACCTTCAGGCAGGCAATTGGAAGAGCTTTCTGCAGGGAATCTGGCCAAACCAAGAAGAAAGACCTGAAGACAGAGACATCAGGAGCTCCCGCATGGCCAGCTGGGTCCCTGCGGTGAAGACCACAGGAGGAGGCTGCCCACACGTGCAGAACTTTCGCTTGGTTTGTAGCTAGCCCGTGCTTCCGTATGAGCCGACACCCAGGATTCATCAGACATTTGAGGAAAGCAACCAATCTATAAAAAACAGAGGCCAAATGCTTGAGTGGATAAACAAAATATGATACACACACACAAATAATGAAATATTATTCTGCCTAAAGAAGGAAGGAAATTCGGACACATCCTACAACATGGAGGAGGCTTGAGGACCTTATACTAAGGGAAACAAGCCAGTCACATAAAGGCAGATGCTATGTGATTCACTTACATGAGGTACCTGGAGCAGTCAAATTCAGAGACAGGAAGTAGAATGTGGTTGCCAGGGGCTGGGGGTGGGGGACAAGGGAATGGAGAGTTGCTGTTTAATGGGTACAGAGTTTGGGTTGGGGAAGATGAAAGGAGTTCTGGAAATGGGCTGCCCAACAACACGAAGGTACTTAACACCACTGAGCTGTACACTTGGAGATGGCTGAGGCAGTAAATTTTATGTTACTCTTATAAAGTCCCAGGTATGCAGAACTAAACTGATTGCTTAGACATCTATCTGTGGGAGGAAAAACTACCAAGAGAAGCAAGAAAGTGGTCATCACAACAGTCAGGACGGTCACTGGGCCTCCGAGGGAGGGACCCACCTCGCCAAGATGTTGGCAATCTTTTATTTCTTGATCTACGTGATAGGTTTTCTCAGTACACATTTCTACTGTAAAAGAATAAAAAATACATAGGGAATGAAGTTCCCTATGGAGCCCAACACAGTGAATGGAAAGAGATCCAGACCAAGAAGTTTTATTTTTGTTTTTGTTTTTGTTTTTAAGTAATCTCTAGGCTCTGGGTCTCAAGGCCCTGAGATCAAGAGTTAGTTGCATGCTCTACCAGCTAAGCCAGCCAGGCATCCTGGACCAAGAAGTCCTGGGGAAGATCCCCGCATGCTTCCAGAGAAACAAAACAGTTTTCTAATAGTCATGAACCAGAATGGAACTGGATTTCTCAATGCTGACAACAGGAGCCAGAAGACACAGCTGTGCATTCAAAATACTGAGGACAAATGATTTCAAATCTTGAATACTCTACCCAAGCTATTAAGTGTGAAGGTAAAATAAAGACATTTTTAGACATACAAAGTCTCCAAAATGCATGCTTACTTATCAGAGTACTAGAGAATGTGCCCACCAAAACAGGGATAAAGCAAGAAAAAGGAAGATATGGAATCCAGAAAAGTAGGGATCCAACTCAAGAAAACCATGAAGCTCCAGTAGGTTGTGAATAGAGTTCTCAAGGAGCCAGCTATGCAGCAGGCCTGGAGAATAACCACTCCAGCTGGAAGCAGGTCGGGAGGCTACAGGGAGGTGTCCTTAAGAAAATAAAACCAATAGAAAATCTAATGTGTTTGAATGTAATGAGATATTTACACCTCAGAGCAGAGTTTAAAATGGAATTAGTGTTGTACATACAAAGCAAACAAACAAAACAAGAACAGGACATAATTATTAACTCAGTGGCAGGGAAAGGAGGAACAAAAAGTACAGGAAAAGAAAAGTAACTGCATGGTTCAGCGGTGGAGAGTATTTACATAGTTACAGTGATGTATGCTCGGAATATCTATGTAACCAAAACTGTGTATGATGCAGTAACATGGGGGGGATGAAGACAGGAAGTGTAGGAAAGATGAAAGAGTTAAAGCCTCAGCTTCCAAGATGATCACACATAATGCCTAAAACCAAAAAATCAAGAAGCAGCAATATGAGCATGCTATTTTTTAAAAAAGATTTTATTTATTTATTTGAGAGAGAGAGTGTGTGTGACAGGGAGGGGTGGAGGGGAGGGCAGAGGGAGAGGGAGAAGCAGACTCGCCGCTGAGCAGGGAGCCTCACAGGACTAGATCCCAGGACCCTGAGATGATGACCTGAGCCAGAGGCAGACGCTTAACTGACTGAGCCACCCAGGCGCCTGAACATGCTATTTATTTTATTATTTTTTTAAGATTTTATTTATTTATTTGACAGAGACACAGCGAGAGAGGGAACATAAGCAGGGGAAGTGGAAGAGGGAGAAGCAGGCTTCCCGCTGAGCAGGGAGCCTGATGTGGGGCTTGATCCCAGGAACCTGGGATCATGACCTGAGCCAAAGGCAGATGCTCAACGAATGAGCCACCCAGGTGCCCCCTGAACATGCTATTTAGATATATGGAGACTATAAAGGAATCCACTAACGAGGTTGAATATGGTGCTTCTGGGGAACAGGAAACAAGTGACGGAAGACCCTGTTTTTCATAATAAGCCACACATAATTCCTAAACACGCACATAGGTAACTCTGGAAAATAAAGAAGTAAAAAATTCAATTGAGATGGAGGAGAATTTTCTTACTTGCTGCACATCTGCATTTTTTATAAGAAGCATAGATTTATTTTTTTATACAAAGATGTTTTGATCGATCAAAAGAAGAAATTTGTTGAAAATAAATATTTCCAGGGACACCTGGGTGGCTCAGGCAAGAAGTCCAACTACAGGCCTGCCATCACCACACTCGTTAGGACAGCCACTGGCACTATGACTGACAGTTCCATTTGAGCCTGACCCCAGCCATCCCAGTCCAGGCGACAGTCAGAGGAGTGAAGGAGCCATGTTGGAAGTGGGTCCTCCACTACAGCTGCTCCAGCCCTAGCTGTAAGAGTCATCCCCAGCTGTCAGGTCATCCAAGCTGAAGGTGGACATTGTAGAACAGACTATAGCTTTTCCTGATACGCCTTTTCCAAATTCCTGACCCACAGAATCCATAAGTAATAATAAAAAAGTCATGCTATGCCACTAAATACTATGCTGGTTTGTTATATAGTAATAGATAAATGCAACAAAAGCTAAGGGAAGGGCCACCTGGCTGGCTCAGCCAGTAGAGCATGTGACTCTTAATCTCAGGGTGGTGAGTTTAAGCCCCACGTTGGGCATGGAGGCTACTTAAAAAAAAAAAAAAAAGCTAAGGGAAAAAGCAGCATGTAATTATGTACTGATGTACTCAGCATGAATAAGACAATGCTAAATTAATCACTGGATGCTAAATTGATGATGCATAAATTAGACATTGAATGCTAAATTAATGAACAATTATCTCATTATGTGTACTAAATCTTTTTATGTTTCAATACTAAATTAAGTTGTGAGATTTTCTTAGAGATTTATTTATTTGAGACAGAGAGCACGGGAGGGGCAGAGGAAGAGGGAGAGAGAATCTCAAGCAGACTCCCCACTAAGCATGGAGCCCAACATGGGGCTCCATCCCATGACCTGAGCCAAAATCAAGAGTTGGATGCTTAACTGACTGAGCCACCCAGGCACCCCAATATTTGCGATTTTAATGACCATTTCAAGAATATCCATCTCCCCCATCTCCTTCATCCCTTTTAGATCTCGATGAAGAAGCAATGGGGGAGCATTTAAAGGGACAAGAGTGGCTGCAAAGGAGACTTTATGGCAGAGGCTAGAAGAAGAGCCACCTACTCAGGGATAAACATAAAAGACTAGTATAAACCTATAGGACTAATGTCAGCTATGTCTATAACTCAGAATGAGCTGAGGTTGTGAAACATACTATAGACAACAAAAAGGGTTTTTATAGCTATATTTGGAGCAAGAAAAAGGAAGAAATGGGCCCATTGCTTAGGGTTGATGGTGTAATATTAACAAATGACCAAGAGAAAGCAGAACCTCTCAACTTTCATTTGGTTTGTCTTCTTTTTTTTTTTTTAAAGATTTTATTTATTTATTTGACAGAGAGAGACAAAGTGAGAGAAGGAACACAAGCAGGGGGAGCGGGAGAGGGAGAAGCAGGCTTCCTGCTGAGCAGGGAGCCTGATGTGGGGTTCGATCCTAGGACCCTGGTATCATGACCTGAGCCGAAGGCAGACACTTAACGACTGAGCTACCCAGGCGCCCCTGGTTTGTCTTCTATAAGAAGAATGATGTGCAAGATTAAAATTGTCGAAGGTTGTAGTTAGGAGGAAAATGGCATCCCAAAGAAGAATGATAAGAGAACATTAACTCAATTGCAATGTTCAAGACCTCAGATTTGGATGCAGTCCATCCCCCAAGATGCTGAAAGATACAGTTTTGGAAATATTGCAGACAAACTCTGAGAAATTTTAGAAAATAGGAAAAGGACTGGGGATAGGCAAATAGTCTGACTTTCAAGAAATTTTAAAAAGTAATTTATAAAACCATTCACCAATGACTTTGGTATTGCCCTGGCAAGGTTCTAGATACTATATTCTTCAGATAATTTGTGAGCACCAAGTGGCAGGAGCAGTGAGAACTATTCATGCTAAATAAACCTCGTTTCCCTTTTTCATGGTGTTACAATAGGGTTACAACACTGTTAGACAGGGGAACCTGCACGACTTCACTTGCTTTCTGTCTTGATTTCAAGGAAGAAACATAGTCTTTTAGGACATCATTGCAGAGCCTATAAAGAAACCTGAGCACAGGTACAGGAATTTAGTGGATGTATAGTAGTTTGAACATTAATATATATTTTTTAAGATTTTATTTATTTATTTGACAGACAGAGACACAGCGAGAGAGGGAACACAAGCAGGGGGAGTGGGAGAGGGAGAAGCAGGCTTCCCACTGAGCAGGGAGCCCGATGCGGGGCTCGATCCCAGGACCCTGGGATCATGACCTGAGCCGAAGGCAGATGCTTCACGACTGAGCCACCCAGGAGCCCCTGAACATTAATATTAATGAAATGTTGATTTTGGTGATGTCCTCAAAAAAAAGGATCTAATGCAAATTCACTCATACACAAAAGCAATGAAAAACCCCACAAAAATGGCCAGGATCAACTTTTTTCAAAACTCTGGAAAGGAACCAAAGGCTTATAGCAACTTGAGGAAGGCTCATTCAAGAAACGTGGTGAATCTTGGTAAGATTTGTGATATTTTGTGATATTTGTGATATTTTAACTTGCCCTAGTCCTATCCCCCACTCTCCAGCTCTGTTGCAACCTTGGAAAATAGCCCACATCCCCAGTGCAACCTGACAGCCAATGAAGAAAACAGCACAGAGCTAGAGCTCTTTCCAATTCTTACTCCCAAAGAATTGTCGCTATTGGCACTGTCTTGTGTAGAAGACCACACTTACAAGGCTGTCTGTATTTGACTTCAGTTGGAGCTTGCCCAGAGTGAAAAAGCTTCTCCCCAGGAGTAATTTGCTAAAAACATTTACAGGAAAGTGTTTTAACTTTGCAGGTGCTGGAGGTAGTAGATAACTGGTAGGGTGAACAACAGACTGACTAAAAAGTTTTAAAGCTGGGGAAGATCAAAGCTCTGAGATGACAATGTGAGGGGCTGAATATACCCAATCCCTCCAAAAAACAAAGCTGGTGAAAATTATTTTAAAAAAGAAACAAAGTCTTTGGAAACTGTCCTAATGACACATAGCCAACAAAGACACATTTATTTAAGAAAACCTACTACAACTTGGTAGGAATAGAGAGAGTCTGCAACATGTGAGCCACAACCAATTCCATCCTCCCTCTTACTGTCTCTCCCCTCAACTCAGCTGGAGGGAAATTCCACTCTGAGCAGGTGTGATCAAAAAGACAGGGTTCCTGGGGTGCCTGGTCGGCTCAGTTGGTGGAGCATGCAACTCTTCATCTTGGGGTTGTAAGTTCAAGTCCTCCATTGGGTGTAGAGATTACTTAAAAATAAAATCTTAAAAAAAAAAAAAAGACACGGTTCCCTCTCCCCTCAGCTCCTAGTCAAGCCGTGCCATATCTCACCAGGAGGAGCAAGTTGCCAGCATTTCTCATCCCCTCCAACTCCAATGTAAGGAGGTTAAACTTCTGGTGAGTGTGGCAGAGAGGTAGGGGGCTTCCTTCTCCCACCCAGACCCTATTCATAGGATGGAGGTTCTGTCCCAGGTGTGACAGCACAAGAATACCGGGTTCTGCTTGCTCTCATCCCCGCTTGCCCATAGAGCAGAGATCCCATGCTGGGAGAGGCAAGCCAAGAAGACCAGAGGCCCTACCCAGTGCCCAGAGTAGTGCCCCAGAGATGTTGCCCAGGGGAGAGGCAGTCCATAAGAAAAGACACTTGGGGAAAAAAAAAAAAAGAAAAGAAAAAGACACTTGAGGCTCTCTCCAAAGGAAGTAAATTTATTTGAGACACAGTGTGTGAAAGTTCAAGCCTAAGGACACTCTCTAAAACAAAACAAAACCAATAGCTCCCCTTAGTTAAGAACCATAAGGCTTGGGGCACCTGGGTAGCTCAGTCAGTTAAGCGTCTGCCTTTGGCTCAGGTTATGATCCCAAGGTCCTGGGATCAAGCCCCACGTCGGGCTCCCTGCTCAGCAGGGAGTCTGCTTCTCCCTCTGTGCCTCCCCTCCATCATGCTCTCTCTCTCTCTCAAATAAATAAATAAAATATTTTTTAAAAAAAGAACCACAAGGCTAAACCATAGGCCATTCAATTCAGAGAACCTGGGAAAGAGACAGCTAAGAAAAGCCCTCCTAAGGTCAAAACAAACCTCAAAGACCAGCATCACAACTTACCCCTGCCAAATTTACTTGGAGCAGAGTGCTGAGCAATATATGCCCCAGGGCACAAACAATTGAGCAACCAGTCAGTAATTAGCAGAGCCTAACAATGAGTGTGTAATACCAAATAAAGCAGACAGCTTAACAGAGACGTCAGGGAAAGAGACAATCAAAGAGAACCTGCTACAACCATTGTCATTCCATAGTGAGTGTGCACATGCCCAAGGCTGTGTCCTCTGAGGAGCAGCACCAAAGGTTTCACGCTGAGAGGAAATAGACATAACTAAAATAGCCTAGTCAAGTTAGAAAATAAACAAACAAAAACCACCCCCAGGGAGGGAGAAGGGAATCTGCATCCAGAGTTGCTACAAGATATTACCTAAAATGTCCAGTTTTCAACAGAAATTATGAGACATGCAAAGAAAGAGAAAAGTGTGACCCCCACACAAGCAAAAGATCAGGTAACAGAAACCACCTGTGAGAGGAACTGGATGTCAGATTCTTTTTTAAGATTTATTTATTTATTTTAGAGAGAGAGAGAGACAGAGACAGAGACAGACAGCAAGAGCAAAGGGAAGGGGCAAAGGGAGAGGAAGAGGGAGAGAAAATCCTCAAGCAGACTCCCCCACTGAGCAAGGAGCCCAACACTGGGCTCGATCCCAGGACTCTGAGATCATGACCTGAGCCAAAATCAAGAGTTGGCTGCTTAACTGACTGAGTCACCCAGTACTCCTGGATGTCAGATTTAACAGACTTCAGGGGCACCTGGGTGGCTCAGTTGGTTGGGCGTCTACCTTTGGCTTGGGTCATGATCCCAGAGTCCCAGGATCAAGCCTTGCATCGGGCTCCCTGCTCAGCAGGGAGTCTGCTTGTCCCTCTGCCCTTCACCCTACCCATGCTCTCTCTCTTGCTCTCACTGTCTCTCAAATAAATAAATAAAATCTTTTTTAAAAAAATAACAGACTTCAATGTAGCCCTTAACAAAATGTTCAAAGAACTAAAAAAGCCATGCTTAAAGAAACAAAGGAAGGTATGGTGAAAATATCTCATCAAATAGAGAATATCAATAAAGAGGTGGAAATTATTTTTTAATTAATAAAAATTCTGGAGTTGAAAAGTATACTAATCAGGGACACCTGGGTGACTCAATCAGTCAAGCACCTGCCTTCAGCTCAGGTCATGATACCAAGGTCCTGGGATTGAGTCCCGCATCAGGCTCCTTGGTCAGCAGGTAGCCTGCTCCTCCCTCTGCCTGCTGCTCCCTTTGCTTCTGCTCTCTCCCTCTCTCTCTGACAAATAAATAAACAAAATATTTTTTAAAAGAAAAATGAACAGAGCCTCAGAGAAATGTGGGATACCTTTAAGAATACCAACATACTATGTAATAAGAGTACCAGAGGACAGGAGAAAGGATCAGAAAAAAAAAAGTTGAAGAAAACTTGGTTAAACCTTTCCAAATTTGCTAAGATTTGCTAAAATATGAACTCTAGGGGCACCTGGGTGGCTCAGTCGTTGAGCGTCTGCCTTCGGCTCAGGTCATTATCCCAGGGTCCTGGGATCGAGCCCCGCATTGGGCTCCCTGCTCCACGGGAAGCCTGCTTCTCCCTCTCCCACTCCCCCTGCTTGTGTTCCCTCTCTTGCTGTGTCTCTCTCTGTCAAATAAATAAATAAAATCTTTTAAAAAAATAAAATAAAATATGAACTCTAAGTAGGATAAGTACAGAGTTTCACACCCGGAAACATTACAGTAAAAGTATTGAAAGACAAAGCCTTGAAAGCATTAACAGGAAAAAGGAGTCATCATATGCAAAGCAGCTACTATAAGATTAACACCTGACTTCTTTTTTTTTTTTTTAAAGATTTTATTTATTTATTCATGAGAGACAGAGAGAGAGAGAGAGAAGCAGAGGGAGAAGCAGGCTCCCAAGGAGCAGGGAGCCCGATGCGGGACTCGATCCCAGGACCCTGGGATCATGACCTGAGCCGAAGGCAGACGCTTAACCATCTGAGCCACTCAGGCGCCCTTAACACCTGACTTCTTGTCCAAAACAATGGGGGCCAGAAGGCAGTGGGATGACATATTCAAGGCACAGTCGAGTCTCATTCTTCGTGGTAGTTATATTCTATAAAGTCACTGTGAACACTGAATTAGCAAATATTGGACCCTTGCTCCTAGGAGGAAATACTGGGTTAAGTTTCTGCCAGCCTCTGGTCACAATATTTTTGTCAACTGATCCTTGGACAATGGGGGAGTTAGGATGCCAAACCCCCCACATAGTCAAAAATTCATGCATAACTTTTGACTCCCCCAAAACATAACTACTAATAGCCTACTGTTGACCAGAAGCCTTACCAATAACCTAAACAACACATATTTTATACACTATATGTACTATATTCTATATACTATATACTATTCTATATTCTATATACTATATTCTTACATTAATACCTAACTTTTCTTAATTTTTTTGGTATTTCAAGGTACATGGTTTGTCTGTGAGTTTTTTAAATTGTAATTGCAATCTCTAAAAAATTTTCTAAAGTATATATTGAAAAAAATTCCATGTATAAATGGACTCATGGGGCGCCTGGGTGTCTCAGTCAATAAAGCATCTGCTTTTGCCTCAGGATGTGATCCCAGGGTCCTAGGATCGAGCTCCTCATCAGACTGCCTGCTCAGTGGGTAGTCTGCTTCTCCCTTTCCCTCTGCCCTTCCCCCCTCACCCCGACCCATGCTCTCTTGCGCACACATGTGCTCTCTCTCACATGTTCTCTCAAATAAATAAATCTTTAAAAAAATAAATTTAATTTTTAAAAATGGACTCATGACGTTCAAACCTGTGTTGTTCAAAGTTTGTATAACCTTGTTTTATGTGTTTCTGCTTAAAGACGCCTTATTTAATACATATTATTGATTCACTAACATTGAATTCATGACCAACAGCACTATGATTAATGCCTGAATGAACCTTCTCTAGCACATGTATTTTTCTCCTAAGGCATATCATGGCATTCTTGCACTTAGGGACATTAGACAGCACTTCAGGACTACATTTGGAAGCTATTTAAACAGCAAACACACCACCAAAATGCACAAAAATGCAAGACTATGGCACTAAATAGACCATGAAAGGACACTTGTTTATAGTATAAGAGGTGAAATAAGAAGGCAAAGCATCTAAAGAAACACATTGATAATAATACAATAATTCTAGGGGACTTTAACACCCCACTCACTGCAATGGACAGACCACTGAAGCAGAACATCAACAAGGAAACAAGGGCTTTGAATGATACACTGGACCAGATGGACTTCACAGATATATTCAGAGCATTAAGCAACAGAAGATACATTCTTCTTGAGTGCACATGGAACATTCTCCAGAACAGATCATATATCGGGTCACAAATCAGATCTGAACCATACCAAAAGATTGGGATTATTCCCTGCATATTCTCAGACCATAATGTTTTAAAACTTGAACTCAATCACAAAAGAAAATTTGGAAGGAACACAAATACACGGAGGTTAAAGAGCATCCGACTAAAGAATGAATGGGTCAACAAGGAAATTGAAGAAGAATTTTTAAAATTCATGGAAGCAAATGAAAATGAAAACACAACAGTTCAGAACCTTTGGGATGCAGCAAAGGTGGTCCTAAGAGGGAAGTATATAGCAATACAAGCCCTTCTCAAGAAACAAGAAAAGTCTCAAATACACAACCTAACACTACACCTAAAGGAGCTGGAGAAAGAACAGCAAATAAAGCCTAAATCCAGCAGGAGAAGAGAAAGAATAAAGATTAGAACAGAAATCAATGAAATAGAAGCCAAAAGAACAGTAAAACAGATCAACAAAACTAGGAGCTGATTCTTTGAAAGAATTAACAAGATCAATAAACCCCTTGCCAGACTTATCAAAAAGAAAAGAGAAAGGACCCAAATAAATAAAATCATAAATGAAAGAGGAGAGATCACAACCAACACTGAAGAAATACAAACAATTATAAGAACATTTTATAAGCAACTACATGCCAACAAATTAGGCAATCTGGAAGAAATGGATGCATTCCTAGAAACATATAAACTACCAAAACTGAAACAGGAAGAAACGGGAAACCTGATCAGACCCATAACCAGCAAAGAAATTGGAAGCAGTAATAAAAAATCTCCCAACAAACAAGAGTCTAGGACCAGATGTCTTCCCAGGGGAATTCTACCAAACATTTAAAGAAGAATTAATACCTATTCTTCTGAAGCTGTTTCAAAAAAATGCAAATGGAAGAAAAACTTCTAAACTCTTTCTATGAGGCCAGCATTACCTTGATCCCAAAACCAAACAAAGACTCCACCAAAAAGGAGAATTAGAGACCAATATCCCTGATGAACATGGATGCCGAAATACTCACCAAGATACTAGCCAAAAGAATCCAACAGTACATTAAAAGGACTGGGGGAAAACTGAGAGCTTTTCCCCTAAGGTCAAGAACATGGCAGGGATGTCCACTATCACCACTGCTGTTCAACATAGTACTAGAAGTCCTAGCCTCAGCAATCAGACAAAAAAAAAAGAAAGAAAGAAAGAAAAGGCATCCAAATCTGCAAAGAAGTCAAACTCTCACTCTTTGCAGATGACATCATAGTTTATGTGGAAAACCCAAAAGACTCCACCCAAAAATTGCTAGAACTCATACAAGAATTCAGCAATGTGGCAGGATATAAAATCAATGCACAGAAATCAGTTGCATTTCTATACACTAACAAGGAGACAGAAGAAAGAGAAATTAAGGAGTCAATCCCATTTACAGTTGCACCCAAAACCATAAGATACCTAGGAATAAACCTAACCAAAGAGGCAAAGGATCTATACTCAGAAAACTATATAACACTCATGAAAGAAATTGAGGAAGACACAAAGAAATGGGAAAACGTTCTATGTTCATGGGTTGGAAGAAAAATTTGTCAAAATGTCTATGCTACATGGAGCAATCTATACATTCAATGCAAACCCTATCAGAATACCATCAACTGTTTTCACAGAAGTGGAATAAATAATCCTAAAATTTGTATGGAACCAGAAAAGACCCTGAATAGTCAGAGGAAAGTTGAAAAAGAAAACCAAAGCTGGGGGACATCACAATGCCTGACTTCAGCTATATTACAAAGCTGTAATCATCAAGACAGTATGGTACTGGCACAAAAACAGACACACTGATAAATGGAACAGAATAGAGAACCCAGAAATGGACCCTCAACTCTATGGTCGACTAATCTTCGACAAAGCAGGAAAGAACATCCAATGGAAAAAAGACAGTCTCTTCAACAAATGCTATTGGGAAAATTAGACAGCCACATGTAGAAGAATGAAACTGGGGCAGGGGGGTGGGTGGCTCAGTCAGTTAAGCATCTGCCTTCAGCTCAGGTCATGATCTCAGGGTCCTGGGATCGAGCCCCGTGCTCTCTCTCAAAACTGGACCATTTTCTTACACCATACACAAAAATAAACTCAAAATGGATGGAAGACTTAATGTGAGACAGGAACCCAACAAAATCATAGGGAAGAACACAGGCAGCAACCACTTTGACCTTGGCCACAGCAGCTTCTTACAAGATGCGTCTCCAAAGGCAAGGGAAACAAAAGCAAAAACGGAACTATTAGGACTTCATCAAGATAAAAAGCTTTTGCACAGCAAAGGAAATAGTCAACAAAACCAAAAGACAGCCTACAGAATGGGAGAAGATATTTGCAAATGTCTTATCAGATAAAGGGCTAGTATCCAAGATCTATAAAGAACTTCTCAAACTCAACACCCAAAAAACAAATAATCCAGTCAAGAAATGGGCAGAAGACATGAACATGGCCAACAGACACATGAAAAAATTCTCAACATCACTCAGCATCAGGGAAATACAGATCAAAACCACAATGAGATACCAACTCAAACCCGTCAGAATGGCTAAAATTGGGATGCCTGGGTGGCTCAGTTGGTTAAGCGTCTGCCTTCGGCTTGGGTCATGATCCCAGGGTCCTGGGATCGAGCCCCGCATCGGGCTCCCTGTTCAGCGGGGAGCCTGCTTCTCCCTCTCCCACTCTCCCTGCTTGTGTTCCCTCTCTCACTGCCTCTCTCTCTCTCAAATAAATGAATAAAATCTTTTAAAACAAAAGTTGGAATGGCTACCCTAATATCAGACAAAATAGACTTTTTTAAAAGATTTATTTATTAGAGAGAGAGAGTAGGGGGAGGAGCAGAGGGAGAGAATTTTCAAGCAGACTTCCCCACTGAGCATGGAGCCCAACATGGGGCTCAATCACAGGACCCTGAGATCATGACTTGAGCCGCTCAATCACAGGACCCTGAGATCATGACTTGAGCCGAAACCAAGAGTTGGAGGCTCAACCAACTGAGCCACCCAGGTGCCCCCAAAATAGACTTTAATATAAAAAAAAGGTACTACAGATAAAGAGGGACATTTTATAATTAAAAGGTCAACCCATCAGGAAGATGTAGCAATTATAAGCATATGCCTACCTAACAAAGAAATATATGAAGCAAAAGCAGGCAAAATTAAGGGGGGAAATATAAATTCAGCAATAATGATTAAAGATGCCAATACTGTACTTTTGCTAATGAATAGAATAACTAGGCAGTAGTGAAACAATGAAGACCCAAACAACACCAAACACAAAACAGACCTAACAGGCGTCTATAGAATAGCAGCATGTACATATCTTCTCAAGGGCACGTGGAACATTCTCCGGGATAGACCATATGCTAGGCCATAGAACAAGCCTCCATAAATTTAAAAGGATTGAAGTCATACAAAATATGTTCTTTGATCACAACAAAATGGGAAATTAATAACAAAAAGAAATTTGTGGGGGCATCTGGCTCACTCTAGTCGGTAGAGTAGGCAACTCTTGATCTCAGGGTGGTGAGTTTGAGCCTGTTAGGCACAGAGATTCCTTTAAAAAAAAAAAAATAGAAGCCCAATCTCTTAGAAACTCTGCTATTGTATATCTTTTTAAAAAAAGAAATTTGGGGGGTGCCTGGGTGGCTCAGTCGTTGAGCGTCTGCCTTCGGCTCGGGTCATGATCTCAGGGTCCTGGGATCGAGCCCTGCATCAGGCTCCCTGCTCCATGGGAGGCCTGCTTCTCCCTCTCCCACTCCCCCTGCTTGTGTTCCCTATCTCGCTGTGTCTCTCTCTGTCAAATAAATAAATAAAATCTTTTTAAAAAAAAGAAATTCGGGAAATTCACAAATTTGTGGGAATCAAACAACACTCTATTTAAATTATCAATGAGTCAAAAAAGAAATCACAAGGGAAATTAGAAAATACTTGGAACAAAAAAAGTATTTTGAGATGAATGAAAATGAAGATACAACATATAAAAACTTATGGTGTGCATCTGAGCGTGCTTAAAGGGAAACAGCTATACATTTGAGCCTACATAAGAAATGCCCATGTTAGAAAAGAGGAAAGATCTCCAAACAACAACCTAATTATCCACCCTAAGACACTGGAAAAAGAAGCACAAGCTAAACCCAAAGCAAGCAGAAAGAAAGAAGCAATAATTAGACTGATGGAACAGAATTGAAAGTCCAAAGATAAACCCATGTATCTATGGTGAGTTGGTTTTCAACAAGGTGCCAAGACATTTCAATGGGGAAAGAATAGTCTTTTCAACAAATGGCGCTGGGACAACTGGACGTCCACATGCAGAAGAATGAGGTTGGACCCCCACTTCACACAATATACAAAATATCTAAAAGTGGATCAAAGACCTAAATATAAGAACTAAACCCATAAAACTCTTAGAAGAAAACACAGACATAAATCTTCATGACTTGGAGTAAGCAAGTTTCTTAGATACGAAACCTAAGCACAAGGAATAGAAGAAAAAATAATAAATTGGACTTCATCAAAATTAAAACACTTTGTACTTTTTTTTTAAAGATTTTATTTATTTATTTGACAGAGAGAGAGAGAGACAGCGAGAGAGGGAACACAAGCAGGGGGAGTGGGAGAGGGAGAAGCAGGCTTCCCGCTGAGCAGAGAGCCCGATGCGGGGCTCGATCCCAGGACCCTGGGACCATGACCTGAGCCGAAGGCAGATACCCAACAACTGAGCCACCCAGGCGCCCCACAAAAACACTTTGTACTTTAAGTAAATGAAAAAGGCAATCTACTAAATGGGAGAAAATATTTGAAAATCATATACCTGATAGAAACTACTACCAGAACATATAAAGAACTTTAGCAATTCTAACAACAAGAAGACTGACTTCCCAATTTTTTTTTTTAAGATTCCATTTATTTATTTGAGAAAAAGAGAGCACAAGCAGGGGGAGGAGCAGAGGGAGAGGGACAGCAGACTCCCTGCTGAGCAGGGAGCCCGCCACGGGGCTCGATCCCAGGACCCTGAGATCACAACCGGAGCCAAAGACAGACAGATGCTTAACCGACTAAGCCACCCAGGTGCCCTAACATCCCAATTTTAAAATGGGCAAAGGACTTGAAGAAACATTTCTCCAAACAAGACATATAAATGGCCAATGAGCACATAGCCAGTAGGAAAATGCAAATAAAAACCACAAACCACCACTTCACACCTATTAGGATGGGTATAATAAAAAAGACAATAAGAGGTGAGAAGAGAAACTGAAGCCCTCAAACACTGCTGGTGATAATATAAAAGGGTACAGTCCCCACGGAAAACACTTTGGCAGTTCCTCAAAAAGGTAAACATAGGGGCGCCTGGGTAGCTCAGTGTTTGGGTGTCTGCCTTCGGCTCAGGGACCAGGGAGCCCGATGCAGGGCTCGATCCCAGGACCCTGGGATCATGACCTGAGCCGAAGGCAGACGCTTAACGACTGAGCCACCCAGGCGCCCCTAATATCTTAATTTTAAAAATGATAAAAATTTGATAACAACTCAGGGGGGCATCTCTACTGATAAGAGACATGTAATATCGGTATACCCTCTGCCATTTGGAGGCCTGCCTATTCAAATATGTCCAAAACATGACTATACCCACCAACTTGGTGAAGTTGACAGCATCAGTTTATCATCCCAAATTGGCATTTGATAAAACTAAAGTTTCGGAAAGTTGTGCCACTCACCCAGGTTCATACATAAAAGCATTTAAATCTCAGCATTCCTGGGTGCCTGGGTGGCTCAGTTGGTTAAGTGACTCCCTTCGGCTCAGGTCATGATCCCGGAGTCCCGGGATCGAGTCCCGCATCGGGCTCCCTGCTCAGTGGGGAGTCTGCTTCTCCCTCTGACCCTCTTCCCTCTCGTGGTCTCTATCTCTCATTCTCTCTCTCTCAAATAAATAATCTTTAAAAAAATAAATAAAAAATAAATCTCAGCATTCTTATGAAAAAAAAAAAAAAGTACTAGGTCCTCTTTTCCAGGTGACAAAAACTGAGGATGAAATTAAACAGGTAAGTGGTGACAGGATTCAAACTTGGGCAGTCGGATTCCAGAACGTGTGTTTTTGTTTGCTCTGGTTTTCAAATTAAAGGAATGCAACACGCCAGGCACTCTTCATTTGCGGGAAGAATACGGCCTTGGACCACTTGTTTGCAGCCTCCAGTCTGGAGCTAAAGAGACATGGGGTTTGAGTCCCCTGCCTGACACTCATCCCATGTATGGTGTGGAGCAAAAGGCCAACACCTACCTCACAAGGCTAGTGTGAAAATCAAATATGATCATGTACCTCCCAAACAAAACTAGCCCTTGGGAGGCACTTGGTTCCCCCCTCCAATTTAGCCATCGCCCCCCCACCTCCCCAGCACAAAGGAACTCAGTAAATGCGTGTTGAAATCATATAATCCAAGCTTCTGCAGATAATAGGAGTATGCCTCATCTCTCCACAGTTCTGGGAAGTAAATTCACAGAAGCAGAAAGAGAAGGGACCCTTATAGCCCCCACCCGGCCCATCACTGCACTCCATCCCCTCACAAATGAATCTGCAATGACAAATTGCGGTAAGTTCCACGCGAGAAAAGAACACTGCGAGGGAGGCCTATGAAGAGCTGATATTTCAGACTGGGGGTTCGGGGAAAGGCTCTGTGTGGAAGAAAATAAAATATTGGCCCAATACAAGGGAGGCAATACTCCCACTGCACTCCCCCTGGTTAGGCTACATATAGAAAACGGCGTTCTGTTTTGGATGCCGCATTTTAGCAGGAACACAGTCAACCCTGAGCTCATCTAGAAAAGCGCTATCCCAGCTGATGAAGGCTTGTGGACACCATTCAGGTCCCTCATTTCAACAAATATCGATTGAGAGCAAAACACTACTTGACACTGGAGAGGGTTTAAAAGTAAAGACGCCAGCTGCATGGGCTTCAGGACGCTTCACGACTTAGTAGGGAGGGCAGGCGGGGACATAAATAAATATAATACAAATCTGACACTTGCTCAAAGACATAAGAAGTATAGGTGTTACACACGCAGGTGGAGGACACCAGGAAACACCTCCTAAGAGTGTAGTATTTGAGCTAATTCTGGAATGAGAAAGAATTCCTTTTACTGAAAAAACCCATGTCAAGGAAGGAGCATCCATAAGAGCAGAGAGTGAGCAGAGGTGCCGAAGCAGGAATGTGTACGGTACGCAGGCCAGGTCCAAGTCCTGTTTGCCTAGAGCAAAAGGCTCATCTAGAAAATGAGTCCAGAAAGATAGATTTTGGGATCAAATTGAGTAGAGCCTTGGAAGTTGGTCAAGGAATTTGGACTTTATTTGGTAGTTAATGGGAGGAATTAAGAATTTCTAATCGGGGCGCCTGGGTGGCTCAGTCATTAAGCGTCTGCCTTCGACTCAGGTCATGATCGCGGCGTCCTGGGATCGAGCCCCGCATCGGGCTCCCTGCTGGGTGGGAAGCCTGCTTCTCCCTCTCCCACTCCCCCTGCTTGTGTTCCCTCTCTCGCTGTGCCTCTCTGTCAAATAAATAAAATCTTTAAAAAAAATTTTCTAATCAATTAGCCAAGGTATACTACATTGAATTTAAATTTAAAATAAATAAATACATAAATGAATGAATGAATGAAAGAATCTCTAATCAGAAACATTGTAATGGACACTGCTGTCTTGCCTGGTCAGTGCTTTTTGGGGCTAGCACCCCAATTTTCCGTGGGAAACCATCCCTTTCCCTGCCTAGTTCACGTCACACAGGTAGAGATGACTAAACCCCCAATTCCACATTGATTGGTTTAGGGATTCGTAGAGGCTCCAAACAAAACCATCAACCAATGGGAGTCAAATCTGGGGTTTTAGTGACAAGGAGACAGAGACAGACAGAGGTAAGCTTTTCCCCCTCCTGGAGTTACTGGGGGGGAAAATCAGACATAAATCTGGAACTGCTGGTACTCTTGATACCATGAGAGGTACCAGCTGAAAATGGAACCAGTTCAGAAGAAGGCAGGGCTTAGGGCTGGGACCAAAATCCTAATGCTATTGAGTCCCTGGAGCCAACTGTACCTTAATATCTACCTCTAAACTTTTCAGTAAGCCAATGAATTTCCCCTCTTGTTTAAGTCGGCTTGAGCTGGGTCTTTGACCTCTTGCTACTGAAAGATTCCTGCTTAATGCAAACCTCATAAGGACTGAAGAAAGGAGACTCGTCAGTACAACGGTATATGGGACAACACAGTGGTGAAGGCAAAGTGAAATAAGGAATCACAAGGAAACATAAGACAAACCCAAACTGAGGGACATTCTATAAAATAACTGGCTTGTAGTCTTCCAAAGTGTCAAGGTCATGAAAGACCAAAAAAAAAAAAAAAAAAAAAAGACTAAGGAAATTTTCCAGATTAAAGGAAACGAAGGAATCATAACAACTGAACACAACATGTGATCCTGAATTGGATCCTGAACCAGAAAACAGAGATTCGTGGGACAACTGGCAAAATTTGAAGAAAAAAAAAATCTATAGGTGAACTCTACTGATGCTAATGTCTTGATTTTAATAATTGCACTGTTTATTTAAAGCGTTAACATTTAGGGAATGTTGATGAAGGGGTATACAGAAATTCTTTGAAATATTTTTGCAACTTTTTGGTAACATTATCAATTATGAAATTATCTAAAAAAGTTAAAAAGGAAAAACATAAAAATATGCAATTAGGGTTTGAGCCGTGGTAGCGATGATGGCCTCAGGAACTATGATGACAATAAAATGGCAAGGAGTTGGCTAGACAGACGAGACATGACAGGGTCCGACGCTGTGACGGAGTGTAGCAAGCAGAGCCTGGAAGGCAAACAGGTTTGAAGTAAAAAGGACAAATTTCACTGGATGTGAAAGCATCCGCGCACCAGGTGAAGTTGTCCAGAAAACACTGAAACTTTGCAACTGGAACCAAGGAGAAAGGCAGTAACTAAGGGCAGAGATTTACATAAAGGAAACAGTTGATACCACTGGAGTATGACATAACCAAGGGTGACGCCGTAGAGAAAGGAGCCCAGCGGGATAGGCAGCGCTGACCACACCCGGGTGGCTCAGTCTGTTGAGTGTCAACTCTTGGTTTTGACTCAGGTCATGATCTCAGGGTCATGATCTCAGGGTTGTGAGATCGAGCCTTCTCCCCCACCCCCTTGAGCACAGGTTCTCTCTCTCAAATAAATAAAATAAAGTAAAATAAAATGAAATGAAATAAAATAGGGGCGCCTGGGTGGCTCAGTCGGTTAAGCGTCTCCCTTCGGCTGAGGTCATGATCCCAAGGTCCTGTGACCGAGCCCTGCATCGGGCTCCTTGCTCTGCAGGGAGCCCACCTCTCCCTCTCCTCCCCACTTGTACTCTCTCACTGTCTCTCCTTCTCTCTCAAATAAATAAATAAAATCTTTAAAATAATAAATATTTCAGAGAAGGGGTCATCTGCAGGATGGTTATGCCAGAGGAGAGATGTTTGAGTAGAGCTCATCTCTAAGATAGGAAGAAGTGATGAAAACAAAGCAAAACAAAAACTGTATCAGGGCGCCTGGGTGGCTCAGTTGTTAAGCGGCTGCCTTCAGCTCAGGTCATGATCCCAGGGTCCTGGGATCGAGTCCCACAACGAGTCCCACATCAGGCTCCCTGTTCGGCGGAAAGCCTGCTTCTCCCTCTTTCACTCCCCCTGCTTGTGTTCCTGCTCTTGCTGTCTCTGTCTCTGTCAAATAAATAAATAAAAATCTTTAAAAAAAAAACAAAAAACCAAAAACTGTATCAGAGGTTTTTGGGGTTTAAAAAAATGGTCAGTTCTTAAATCTTCATACATTATTTTTTAAAAGATTTTATTTTTAAGAGAGAGAGAGAGTACAAGCAGGGGGAGGGGCAGAGGGAGAAGCAGACTCCCCACTAAGTAGGGAGCCCAATGCAGGACTCGATCCCAGAACCCCGGGATCATGGCCTGACCAGAAGGCAGACGCTTAACCGACCGAGCCACCTAGGCACCCCATAAATTATTAAATGCGTTCTGACCCTTGTTCCTGCCCATTTGCTGCCTTCTCGGGTTGTACTGACAGGTTGAGGTGGTTGAAATGGGAATGCTGACTTATGCTCTTCAGATGTTACTCACTTGTTACCCTGGGCAAACTACCCACTGGCCTCTCTTGTGACCTTGACATCAAAGATAAGAACTGGGTTAAGCCTTAGTCTGGGTAGATCCAGAGGCTGGAACTAAGCCAATGGCAGCCGTTAGAAAAACTCTTAACAGTGCAGTGAGCTGTGAGGAAATGAACCGTTTGATGGAGAAAATGATTCCGACAGCCCCTACCAACTCAGTAGTTCAGTAAGCTTCTGGGTTTTTTTTTCTGTTAAACGTTCATAGTATTTACTCCATATGGCTGCTCTGAGGATGACGGAAGACAAAATACATAAAAGTACCTGGTGCGGAATAACTGTTCAGCTTTTATTAGTTGAGCATCAGTCTCTGAAATAGACCAAGAAATCCCAAGGAAGTACCAGCCTCAGCCACTAGAGGGGGGTCTGAGTCACACTCCTCTGAAACAGACAGCAGCAGCTTGATGGGGCAGCCGCGGCTCTCGATGCACCCGCCTTTCCTTTGCCGGGGAACCCGGTCCGCTCAGGAAACCCGGCTCCATGCTGAACTCCATGGTGCTTTCTCTGAGTCATTATATTCTCCCACAGTTGCAAAATGATCTGGCGAAAGTCCCTCAAAGGCTTTTACTGCTTACTGAGTAACATGCAGCCTCCCTGCTTGAATCGAGGCCCCAAGCTGCCTCTCCAGCCTGAACTCCCTTTAATCCTTTATACTGGACAAATCAGGCTCTGCCTCCATGCCAGGGCCTCACGCTGCTCCTCCTTCTTGAGGCCTTCCCTCTATGCCGACCTTCCCAAACCCCACTTCTTTTTCCATCATGCAAATGCTATCTCCTCCTTAACTCCCTCCTCGCTTCTCTAAAAAAAGAGTGATCTCACCAACCCTGAGCTCACACACCCCATATGACATCCATCTATCTTGTATTACATTGATTTATGTATGTGCACCTTTTCTCTTCAATAGATTAGAAACTCCATGGGTAGAGAGACCAGAGGATAATCTGTCCAGGGTAACAGAGCGAGTAAGTGGTAAAGATGGGATTCTAGCCCAGGAAATCCAGAGAGCTCTTGCTCTTAACCACTAATTCACAACCATATAGTAGTCTTCCATCAGCCACAGTGCCTAGCTCAGAGCTTTGCACACAGTGCTACTTAATAGCTTATCAAATGAATAACTAAAAACAAAATGAAAACAAAACAAAAAAAACCCGAAACATTTATCTAATTAGCATCTTTTTAAACCTTCACTGACTTGTAGGCTATTGGGAACCAGCAACTTGGTCTCATTAATCTAAATTAGAGTGCCTGACTGTAGATCTAATTATGAGCAATTTCAGAATCATAATTACTGTTCCATTTGGTCTCCTGGTCTGTAATGCATATAAGGATCTACTCCCAGCTTCTAAGGGATTTAAAAAACAAAACAAACAAACAAAAAAAGCCAACAACGTGATTACTTACTGAAGCCTAGGAGATGTGTTTTGTGAAGCTTCCAGCTCACATCTTCTCTGTGAAGTGAGGGGGATGGACTGGATGGCCTCTGAGGGCCCTTTCCTTGGTGTTAACAGTCTATGATTCTGGGAGACTGAATGGAATTAAAAAGAGCCTCTGCCTCTGTGTCAGAAGATACCCTTTTGAGTCTCAGCTCCCCAACTCGGATTCCCCGTCTGTAAAATTTGATTCATCCAGTCAAAAAATCTTTGAATGTCTGAGTGCCAGGCCCCGGGGGAATGGGGGCCGGGGGAGATACAGTAAGACAGATGTGGCCCCTGTTCATCCTGCTATGAAAATCAGATGACACCTATAAAGTGGGGTTGTCCTACGGAAGAAACTCAGCTGGTCCAAGTATGGTGTAAACTACAAAGTCTAGTACCCAACCAAAAGATGATGATCTTGCCAGGATTCCAGTTTTGCCAAGTCCACGACAACAAAAACGTTACCTATGGGGCACCTGGGTGGCTCAGTCGTTAAGGGTCTGCCTTCGGCTCAGGTCATGATCCCAGGGTCCTGGGATAGAGCCCCGCATCGGGCTCCTTGCTCAGCTGGGAGCCTGCTTCTCCCTCTTCCACTCCCCCTGCTTGTGTTCCCTCTCTAGCTATCCCTCTCTCTCTCTGTCAAATAAATGAAATCTTAAAAAAATAAGTTACCTATTTTGCTGTTTTTGAGAAAAGCCTGATAGTGTATTTTAGCCAAACCTAGTCAACACTACAGGCAGCTTCCCTGCCTTTCTGCTGCAGAAAGTGGGCTGAGGTTATCTGTCCTCACTTCGGGCACTGTCGGGTTGCTGGCAGAGGCCAAGTCACTAGCCCAGTCTTGCAGGTGTCTCTCAGAAAGCCATTAGGCTGGGAGTCTGCACCTGTGGGTTCTCCAGCTCTAAGTCACCAGCCCCGGCTCAGGCTTCATTCAGTGGCCTCATCTGTGAAAGGCAGACCACATCTGTGAAGAAGCCGTCTCCCACGCTACTGGGAAATACGGATGGGACCGCTTTATCATCGGGCCGGGCCTGGCTCAGGGAGGCCACACTCCAGAGGGCTGGTGAGGGTTCCCTTGGGGTTCCATCTCGAGCCCCGGGCCACAACTCGAGCTGTAGCAGAGCTGGGGCGGGGGGCGGCAGGCGACTCTGTCCCGGTCCCAGCTCCCGCACACACTGCTATGCATTCGACGGGAGGGTGTGGACCGTCTCCCGATCGCCCCGGGAGCCCCTAGGCTGCCTGGAGCAAACGGAGCGGGCGGGGGCCGGGGACCACGGCGGCAGCAGCGGAGCGTGAACCGGGAGCGCGCGGGCGCAGGTCACGTGGCGGGCGCGGGGGCGCGCGGGGGCGCGCGGGGGCGGGGCCTGGCGCGCACCGCTCCGCTGGTGGCGGGGCGGGCGGGAAGGGGCGGGGCCTCGGGCGGGGCCGCCGGGGGGAGGCGGGCGGGCCGGAGGGGAGGAGTGGAGATGGCGGCGGCGGCGGCTCAGGGGGGCGGGGGCGGGGAGCCCCGGGGAGCTGATGGGGTCGGCCCGGGGGTCTCGGGGGAGGTGGAGGTAGTGAAGGGGCAGCCGTTCGACGTGGGCCCCCGCTACACGGAGCTGCATTACATCGGCGAGGGCGCGTACGGCATGGTCAGGTGAGGGGGCGTTCCGGGGGAGGGGGCTGATGGGGGTGGGGGGCCGGGAGGGACGAGGAGTGCCTTCTGGGCCGGGGAGACTCCCAGTGTCCTGAGGAGGCGGGGGCTTCACGAGGCAGGGGGGCGTCCCACGGAGAGGGCCTTGGGGTGCTTTCTCGGGGAGCGGCGCCTCCTCGTACGTTCTAAGGGGAGGGGGCTTGGAGGCCCTAGAAGCGACCATTCTGTAATGAGGCGAGGGACATCCGAGCGTATGCGGGGGAGCTGTGGGGCCCTTGGGGGCCCTAGGGACACGGGATGAGGCGGAGATACTAAGTATTCTTAGGGAGGTGATATCCTTAGTGAGGACCGAGTGAAGGACCCTACTCTGGGGAGAGGATGCCTTGGATTCTCCCAGTGAGGCCTGCCAAGGAGTTTGAGAGAGAAGAGCAGAGCTCAGGGCTGGGCAGGGTGGGGCAGGGCTTTGGGCCTGGGGCCAGGGGCCCAGTGAGCCACGAGGGGTCCAGGAGTGTGTCCTTACAACTCTGAGGAGGGGTCTGTGAGCTCTCTCATCCCCACCGTGTGCTCTGGGCCTTTGTTCATCTGGGAACAGCTCTCCTGCCCAGGTGCCTCGCCCTAACACTGGTGCCCTCCTCATCCCTTCTTTCTCGTCCCTCCTGACTCCCTCCTCAATGTATCTGCCTCACTGCCGCGGGGCCTCGGCTCACCACCCACTCCTTGGACCTGTCTTGGGTTGAGGGAGCCCATCCTGGAGAGGGGAGGATGAGAGGTCAGGGCAACTAGAATGGACAGGGTTGAGGAGAGGGAAGTCAGTGAGCGGTCAGTCTCTTCCTCTATTTGTGAAGTCACTGAAGGGCTGCCTGGCCGGTCCCCAGCTTTCTCCCTGGAGATCCCAGGCCTTCACAGCAGGAAGGAACCAGCATTGTTTATGACTTGGCCAGAGTCCTCTCCTGCTCCCTCCCCTCCCTGCTCAGGCCTGGGTGGGGCCACCAGGCCTGGACTCCCCCTCTGTAAGGCCACACCAACAAATACCTCTCTGGCCCTCTCAGCTCAGCTTACGACCACGTGCGCAAGATTCGCGTGGCCATCAAGAAAATCAGCCCCTTCGAGCATCAGACCTACTGCCAGCGCACACTGCGCGAGATTCAGATCTTGCTGCGCTTCCGCCATGAGAACGTCATTGGCATTCGGGACATTCTGCGGGCGCCCACCCTGGAAGCCATGAGGGATGTGTATCCTTCACCTTGGCCAGATGGCTGGCCAGGCCCGGCCTCAGAGCTGGGCTGGGAGAACGCTGGCTTTCTTTCTGTTTCCTTCTTCCCTGCCACACTCCAAAACAAACCCAGTAAATGAAACTTTCCAGCAGAAAAGAGACCACAGGGTGTAAGAGGGCTGGGAGGCCTGAGGTGAATCCTGCCTGCTGCAGCCAGGCTGTGTGGCCTTGGGCAAGTCTGTTCTCGGTGCTGTGCCTCATTGATTGGGGGGGGCAGGGGGGGAGAGGGCTGGGCTCTATGGGAGCTTTGTCTTTTGACATCTGCAGTTCTGTGACATGACCCAGCTTCTGCCCACAGTCAGTTCTCGTTTAACAGATGATGATTCTTTCCTCTCTGGGTCCCCAGACTGGAAGGAAGGCAGAGAGGAAGAAAACTGCCCGTTTTTGAGGGCCTACTATGAGTGAGGTGCAGTGCATGCCAAGTGCTTTGGCATTTCCTTTTTTTTTTTTTTAAGATTTTATTTCTTTATTTGACAGAGAGAGACACAGCAAGAGAGGAAACTCAAGCCCGGGGATCGGGAGAGGGAGAAGCAGGCTTCCTGCCCAGCAGGGAGCCTGATGCGGGGCGCTTTGGCCTTTCTTATTCTCCCTCCCAGCTGCTGTAGGAGATGGGTCTCCCCAGCTCCATTTCAAAGATGAGGAGACTGAGGCTCAGAAAGCCTAAAATCAGGCGCGGCTCTTGCTACCTCCTCCTACCCTCCCCCAGATGAGAACTGTCTTTTCTCTGGCACTTCCTGCTCAGAGCCTCACCCCAGTCACCTGTGGACTTGCACTTTGCCCAGGGAGGGACAGCCTTGCCTTTGTTGTCCTCTTCCCCCTACCCCGGCACCCCACATTGCTTCCCGGGCTTGCCGTCCACTTCCTGCCAGGCCCTGTCGGTAGTGGCTTATAGCACCCATCACCTCTCCCCACCCCACCCTCCCCCCGGCAGTCCCAGCTCTCCACCCAGACATGGGGCTTTGTGCTGCACTGTCTGCAGCCCCCACCACAAGCTGTGGGCAGGAAATCTCCACACTCGCCCCCAGCTCGCCGTGTGACCTTAAGCAAGTCACTGCATCTTGCTGGGTGGGCCTCCTCACCTCTAAAACAGCAGGATTGGTCCAGATGTCTTCAGAAGGCCCTTTCGAGGCTGATTCCAAAAGACAGTCCTGACTTATTCTTTCAGAGACCCACCAAATGGCATTTATTTATTTATTTACTTACTTACTTAACGTATGTTTAATCTTTGTTTTTTCTGAAAATACGAAAGGACATTTACTCCTCTATCTTCTGATATATGGCCAAGCACTCTTTGAGGAGTAGCGTGCTGTTGGGAGCGTCTCCTCATTTGTCTTGCCCAAACCATTCCCATAAGGCAGGCATTTATTTTTAAGCAAACATTTATTGCACGCCAGATGGTGTTCGCACTATCTCATTTAACCCTCTCAGCAGCCATGTGGCTGAGGCATTTATAATAGCAACAGTATTCATGTTTGCTGAGCACTTACAACGTGCCAAGCTCTGGGCTGGGCTGGCTCATTTACGCGGGTCATCTCACTGAATCTTCGTAACTACTCTCTACAGAACCACTCTTTCCCCTACTTTGCACAGGAGGAAATGGAGGTGCAGACGGGTTGAGGTCATAAGGCTAATAAGCAGTGGAGTGGGGGGGCAGGATTCAGACACCAGCAGACTAAACCCCAGAGTTGCTGCTCTTCACTGTGAAGCTCTCTTGCCTCCTGCAGTTTATTATCCCTGCTTTCCCAGTAGGGAAACTGAGGCCACAGAATTGAAGTACTTCTGTTCAGGGCCGCCCGCTGAGATGCAGCAGAGGCCCTGAGCCCACCTGCTGAGTCTGGGCCTTGTGCAGCCTATGAGATGGGTTGGCAGATGTTCTGAGTCTTAAGGGCACTGGCTGGAAGGGGACGTGAAGCCTAGCCACCAGAGCCTGTTCTTCTTAACCAAGTGCCCCCTGCCGCCCCCGCCCGGGGGGTCTCCGGTACCATCCTCAGCTACATCGTGCAGGACCTGATGGAGACAGACCTCTACAAGTTGCTGAAAAGCCAGCAGCTGAGCAACGACCATGTTTGCTACTTCCTCTACCAGATCCTTCGAGGCCTCAAGTATATCCACTCAGCCAACGTGCTCCACCGGGATTTAAAGCCCTCTAACCTGCTCATCAACACCACCTGCGACCTTAAGGTCAGAGGATTGGGTGCCTATCCCCTCCTCCCACGGGTCTGGGGCTTCTAGGTGACCAGTAGCCCCCTTGAGTAGAACCTCACAAGCAAAGGGAACAGCGTGGGTGATATGACTGCTCGGGCCTTGGGCCTTGAGCAGCGAGCTTAGCAGCCTGGGTTGGCTTCCAGATCTGCGATTTTGGCCTGGCCCGGATTGCCGATCCCGAGCATGACCACACTGGCTTCCTGACAGAATATGTGGCCACACGCTGGTACCGGGCTCCAGAAATCATGCTTAACTCTAAGGTAGGGGGGCCACCCACCCCTGAAGGGAAGGGGCCAAGTCCCAGAAAGCCCTGGAGCCACCCCTGAGCCAGGCATGACCCCCATGATCCAGGACATCTGCCTCCAGGCCTTGTCACATGACTCCGGTTTTTAGGCCTTGGGAGGAAGCTGAGCATTAGGTCCTCCAGGCCTCTGCCCTCTTCCTCCCTGCTGGTATTGAGTCTAGATTGGAGTCGTGGTTTGGCCCAGACAGCAGGGCCCTGTTGAGGCTGGCCCAGGAGCCCACTGCTTTCTCCTCCTCCCCAGGGCTACACCAAGTCCATCGACATCTGGTCTGTGGGCTGCATTCTGGCTGAGATGCTCTCCAACCGGCCCATCTTCCCTGGCAAGCACTACCTGGACCAGCTCAACCACATTCTGGGTGAGGGGGCCTGGCCAGCTAAGTGGGAGGGAGACTAGTGGGAGGTGAGTTTTCTTTATAGCCAGGGTACCACCATATGTGGAGTCCCTGCAGCATCTCACGGTATTTCAATGAGATAATAGACACAGTCCCCACTCGAGAGATGGGAGAAGCCAAGGCTACACCCCACACTTGGGAAGTGCTCACATCAGGATTTGAACCTGTGGCTGCCCACACCCAGAACCCTTGCCCTTCATCACCATAGTATTGGCTGGTAGATAACTGTCAGGGCTTGGAGCTCATTGGTGGGGACTCTTGTTTTGGTTTCCTTCTGTTCCCAGAAGGGAGAGGAGAACTCTGACCAAGGCACCTGCCTTACCCACAGGTATCCTGGGCTCCCCATCCCAGGAGGACTTGAATTGTATCATCAATATGAAGGCCCGAAACTACCTGCAGTCTCTGCCCTCCAAGACCAAGGTGGCCTGGGCCAAGCTTTTTCCCAAGTCAGACTCCAAAGGTGAGAGAGAGACAATGGGGGCCAATACCGGATAAAAACTCGGTGCAGAGGAGGGTACATGAGCCATGCAGCTGCCTGAATAGACAGGACCCTGGGCACGAGAAGCAAAGCGATGCTTCTGGGAGCTCCTCCAGCCTTCTCTTTGACCCCTGACTCCTGCCCTTACCTAGCCCTTGACCTGCTAGACCGGATGTTGACCTTTAACCCCAACAAACGGATCACAGTGGAAGAAGCGCTGGCTCACCCCTACTTGGAGCAGTACTACGACCCAACAGATGAGGTGGGCCAGCCACCAGCAGCGGGGCTGGCGGGTAGGTGACGGGTAGGCGTCCCTTGTACCCGGCCTGAGCCTGATTTCTTTGCCACCCCAGCCAGTGGCTGAGGAGCCTTTCACCTTCGACATGGAGCTGGATGATCTACCCAAGGAACGGCTGAAGGAGCTCATCTTCCAAGAGACAGCCCGCTTCCAGCCTGGGGCACTGGAGGCCCCCTAATCTGGACAGACACCTATGTTCCTTGGGGCCTGGTGAGTGCTCCCCACTGCCCACACACAGATTCACCCCGATACTAGTGTGCCCAGCACACCTCCATACAGTCACAGGCTTGTTCACGCCCACAGGGCAGGTGCATGGTGGCAACAGAAAGGCTGGAGCCTGCCCAGGCCACAGACCTGTGGGCCACCAGTCCTTCACATCCGCTTCCTCTCCCCCAGCCCCGAAGATCTCCCACCTGGCAACACCCTGCACCCCTGCACCCCTGCACCCTCCGGGCCTCATGGCCAGAGGGCCCTGAGGGCCCCTCTCCCTGGTCTGAGGACCAGAGCCAGGTTTTGGCTCCCCGATGTGGGCAGAGAGGCAGGTGGGGCAGTAATTGCTTTGGGAGGAGCCAGCAGTCCCCAGCCTGACCCAGATGCCAAGTCCCCTCCCACCTGGTGTCCGGGTCAGTGGTTTGCACACCCGCCCACACAGCTCTCCTTCCTCGAGTCTCTTTGCCGTCCTCCCGGCCAGCTGCAGCCTGACGGAAGGAAGGCAGACACACCTGCGCTCCAACTCCAGTCCTCACACTTAGTAAGAGCCATGTGACATTGTGCAAGACCCCTCAGCTCTCTCTGCCTCAGTTTCCCGGGGAGAGCCCTGAGGACGAGAGCAAACACAGAGCCCTAAGCGCTCTTCTCAGGGCTTCACATGCATTAACTTATTCCACCCTCCAGCTGGACCCTGAGATAGGCACTGGGGCTCCCCCCACGTCCAGTTAAGGAAGACAAGGCCCATCCCCGGCAGCCGTGAGGATGAGATGAGGGAGATGGAGGTCAGGGCTCTGGCAGGTCCTCTGGTGGGTGCTAACAGTGCCTTTCCGCCTGCCCTTTTGTTTAGGCCCTGCCTCCTGCCTGCCCCTCCCCTGCCGGACTGTTAGGAAATGGACACTGCGCCCCGCCCAGAACCCCCCCGGTGGCCCCCGGCAGGGCAGAGGGCGTGCCTGGCCACCCTCCCCGGCTTCACTCTGGCCTCCTGATCCAGCAGGCCAAGGCTCCCTCCGCCCTGCCTCCCCTCCCAGGGCCCGAGGGGCTTGGGTGGCCCCAAAGCAAATTGCCCTCTGCTGCTTGCCTTTGTCTACCCCAGTTATCCCAGTCTCTGGTAGTTCTGGAATGGAAGGGCTCTGGCTGCCCTGGGACCTACTGAAGGGCAGTGGGGGGATGCGGGATCCTGAGTAGGGACTCGGGGCAAGCCCTGACCCATTAAAACCCTACCCCATTTTCCCTGAAAGGAATTTTCCTAAGGCGCAAGGGCTAGTACCCCTGAGGCGCAGGGCCCAGGCCTAAGCCCCCTCCCCCAAAGCTGCCACGTCTAACACCCCTGCTGCCTCTGTATGTGGGTGAACAGAAGTGGAGTGGGGGGCACGAGGAGAGCCTGGTGCCCCCGCCCACCCTGTGCCTGTATCTAATATATAAATATAGAGATGTGTATATGATGGCCCTGGCTCTGTCTGTGTCCGCCGATGCCCCCATGCTAACCGTCGCTTTGGGGACCGACGCACCTGCCCAGCCACTTCCCAGCTGTGTGGCTTTACCCAACCCTGGTGATCTCTGGTCCCCAGCCAGCCTGGGCTGACGATGGGATAGTCAGGAGCGCCAGACTCCTGGACAGAGTGGGGTCAGTTTTCCCCTTAGTCACTGTCCTCTCCCCTCCCTAATGGCTTCCCGTCGAACTGGCTGGGGGTGATTCGGGGGTGACTCAGGGGCATCCTCCACACCCCTGGATTCTCTGGAAATGGCTCGGGGTGGCGTGTTGCATACCCCAGCCACAAGCACCCATGGGAGGAGGGAAAGGTTGTAGCCGACCCGGGGGTGGTGGGAGGCTTGTTTCCCGCAGTGTGGCCAAGGGGAGCAGGGGTGCTGGGGTCTGGGAAGGGTGTAGGGGTGGGAGAGCCAGAGCTGCCGGAAGCCTCTCCTCCTGCCTCTCCCCCATCCCCAGCTGAGCCCTGCAGCCTGGCCCCAGGCCAGGAGCAGGCTCAGCAGGTCCCAGGGGTGTGGTGGCAACCAGTGGCAGAGCCAGCCTACACCAGCCAGGCTGTCGGCGGAGGCCGCACAGTCCCTCAGGAACGTCAGGGCTCACGCAGCGGGAGCCCCGGAGAGGCAGTGTGGCCATGAGCCCTGTGCTGTACTATGCCCTGCCCGCCCTGGGCAGCTATGTCATGCTCTCCGTCTTCTTCCTGCGCCGGCCTCGCCTGCTGCACACGCCCTGGGCACCAGCCTTCCTGCCGCGCCTGGGAGCCCACCGGGCAGGTGAGCTGGGCACCCGAAAGGGAGGATGGTGATGGCGGCTACGGAGGGTGGAGTCGGGGTGCAAAGTACCAGGGTGGACGGCAGCAGGAGAGGTCCAGGCAGCAGGCTGTTAGAGGGCAGAGCCCGAGAGAGGAGGAGAGCAGGGTGGCAGGGCAGGATGTGGAAGGGGGAAGACGGGGCAGGGGGTGAGGAGCGAAGGGGGAGGCCAGGCCCCTGGGACCCACCCAGCTGCCCTGCACAGGGTCCGGGGAGCGGCTGGAGCACACCATGGAGGCCATGGAGAAGTGAGTGCATGCACCTGCCATCCCAAGCTGCCTGCTTGATGTCATCCCAGTCATGCACTGTGTGACACCAGGGGGTGCCACTCCCTTCCTAGTTTGAGTGCCTGGGGCCCCCTGGAGGTGTGCAGTGCAGAGCCTGCACATCCTACCGTGAATTCTGCCCCACGCCCCCTTCAACCTCCCCACCGCCCTGGGGTCTGGCCTGCCCCTTTCCCTGGGCCCCCCCACTCCCTGCACTGACCTTCACTCCCATAGCTCCGTGGCCCAGCGATCCGACTTTCTGGAGCTTGACTGCCGGCTGACCCGGGATGGTGTGGTGGTGGTGTCACACGACGAGAACCTGTTTCGCCTGTCAGGCGTGAACAGGGACGTGAGCAGCCTGGACTTTGAGGTGGGCCTCGCCTTCCCCCCCCCCGCCACCATACCGAGAGCCACCGTGCCTCCACGCGTGCCTCCTGGTGACGTACCCCCTTTCTCTCCAGGAGCTGCCCCTCTGCAAAGAGGAGCTGGAGGTTTACTTCTCACCAGGTGAGAGCGTGACCTCACCGAGTGGGGTCGTGGCCTCAGCCTCCTGCCCTCTCTTCTCCTCTGGGACTCTGTTTCCCTCCTCTCCTCCCCCCGCTGGGTTCCCACCCCACCCCATCCATACTCCTCTGATCCCTCTTGAACAACCCACCCAGGCCACTTTGCACACGGGACAGACCGGCGCATGGTGAGCCTGGAGGACGTGTTCCGGAGGTTCCCTCGGATGCCCGTGAGTGTGGAGGTCAAATCAGTAAACGAAGAGCTCATTAACAAGGTGGGACTACGGGCAAGGGTAGCCAGGGGCCTGGGGCTGGAGAGAGGCCTGACCCCCCTCTTCATCTCCTCCCCCTCCTCCTCCTCCAGGTAGCGGGCCTGGTGAGGCACTTTGACCGCAATGAAATCACCATCTGGGCCTCAGAAAAGAGCTCAATCATGAAGAAGTGCAGGGCTGCCGTGAGTCCGGGTGCCTTCCCTGTTCCAGCGGCCCCTCCTCCCAGGAGCTGGAGGCTCTACGGGCCGAGGCTGGTCAGGTCTGGGGGGTTGTGGAGGACCTGGCCCCAAGCAGGGTCTCAAAGGGGAGGATTTGGAGAGGAGAGGTGCTGGGGAAAGTGTGAGCAAAGGCGTGCTGGTGGAAACCGGGGACAGTGTGAGCAAAGGCGTGCTGGTGGGAACTGGGCGGGGGGGGGAGGGGGTGCAGTTAGGCCTAAACACTGGGCCAAGATCACAGCTTTGATCCTGCAGGTGGTGGCGTTTCCTCTATGTCCTGCACTATTCCCCCTGCAACCTGAGGCTCCTCTCTGCTTTTCCAGAAGCAGACTGACCCCCTTCTCACTTCCCCTTGCCTCCCAGAACCCCGAGATGCCGTTCGCCTTCACGATAAGCCGAGGATTGTGGTTGGTGCTGCTCTTTTACCTGGGGTTGCTGCCCTTCGTCCACATCCCCGAGAGGTTTTTCATCTGCTTCCTGCCCACCACCATCAATAGGTACTCACAGCGTCCCTGTTTCCCTTCTGCATACTCCCCCAGTCCCCCACATGCTTCTGTCCTCAGATAAAGACCCCCCCACCTCAAACCCCATGATGCAGGGTCCCCAGCTCCCTGGCCATCCTCAGGGATAACCCCCAGGGTCCTCTGAAGACACTGGTTCTCAGCGAGCATTCATGAATACCATGGGGGGCGGCCACAAACCCCTTGAAACTCTATGCAAATGTGTGTTGATGTGGGTGGAGTTTTAGGACAAAGTATTCATTTATTCATCCATTCATCCAACAAATATTTATTGAGTGTCT
Organism: Eumetopias jubatus; assembly: GCF_037043125.1. Taxonomy (NCBI): domain Eukaryota; kingdom Metazoa; phylum Chordata; class Mammalia; order Carnivora; family Otariidae; genus Eumetopias; species Eumetopias jubatus. The sequence continues at coordinate 93,639,817 of NW_028274818.1, forward strand.
ACTCTGTTCCAGGTGCAGTTATACTAGTAAATAAGATGTGGGTGGGGTAAGGCCCCCGTGAGTTCACAGTCTGGGAGACAAATATTAATCAATTATAGTATCATTCTCTGATTCTCAAAAGGCAAAGCAAGCTTTCTCCTGCTGGGAGACCAGGATTAACAAAGTAACAGCTGGGAAAAGTATCAGGAATCTGGATACTTCGCCAGCTCTTAAGCCCCGCCCCTCCCTTTGCTTTCTGAGAACTCTGTGGCAGCTCCAGCGCTTTCTTCTCCCGCCCTGTTGTCCCAAGGGAGGCTCCCAGCCAGTCCCCACAATCCCTTGCTACAAAGATATCATTAGACTACAGAACTTTGTGTACATAACTTTTTTTTTTTTTATTAGAGAGTGAGTACAAGCAGGGGGAGAGGCAGGCAGAGGGAGAGCGAGAAGAAGCAGACTCCCAGCAGGGAGCCCGATGTGGGACTCGATCCCAAGACCCCGGGATCATGACCTGAGCCGAAGGCAGACGCCTAACCTTCTGAGCCACCCAGGCGCCCCTGTACATAACTTTTTATACAGAGTTTGCAAAGTGTCTTCACATCCTTTAGTTGATTAGGGCTTTACCTTGCAGCAACCCAGAAGTTACAGGAATCGTGACCCCCATAGTACCCATAGAGAATCTGAGGCTCGGAGAGGCTCTGGAATTTGCCCCAGGCCACACAGCTAGAACTGCAGGGCCCAAGTTTGCCTGGGTCTGACTCCAGAGCCTGCGCTGGGACATTATAAAGGGCCTCCAAAGTCATCCCTGAAGTGGGCCAATCAGGGCAAGCAGCAGACCCGTTGAGCCTTGTCCAGCCGCAGGAGGCTGGTCGGGCCCAACCACGGGACCTTCAGATTGTGCGTCCAGTTTGACAATCAAGCTGGGTTCTGGTCTCGGCCCTGGCCCCACCACAGATGTGCTGTGACACCTTGGGCAGGTCACTTCGACTCTCCCAAACTGAGTTTCCTCTTCTGTAAAACGGCCGGGGGGGGGGGGGGCGGGGAGGACGGGCACACTCTCAGAGTATGGATGCACGGATGTGGGAGTAGACTCTCACGGAATGACAGGGGACTTGTTCATCTGGGCAACTGCAGAGATTCTTCTAGAGGAGCCAGGGTGACACTACCACACTACCACCACCCCCCCACCCCTGCGACAGAGTGAGACGCAGGGGACTGACCGTGCCACCACCTCTCTGCAGGACCTACTTCCCATTTTCCTGCTCTGGGCTGAACAAGCTGGCAGCTGTGGTTTCCAAATGGTGAGGGGGCAAGAATGCTGGGTGGCGTGTCCCCATGGAGACCTCCCACTGCCCTTCGTCCCCTCTCATCAGGGCCTCTGCCAACCCCCCTCCCCCCCCCGCCACCAGGTTAATCATGAGGAAGAGTCTGATCCGACACCTGGAACAGCGAGGAGTGCAGGTGAGGCTTGACCGCCACCTCCTGAGCAGGTGGTGGTTCGCACTTTGGGCCTAGCACAGCGTCCCGGTCACAGCTCTGCCACCAACTAACCGGGTCACCTGGCAGGTCACCTGGGAGTCTCAGTCTCTTGATCTGTGAAGTGGGGGTAATGGTATATTTGACTAGTACTTCCTAACGGCTTGATAAGTGCTAGCCGTTATGATGATGATGTATTGAACCTACTCATGTCCTGATTCCTGAGGAGAGGGTTAATGGGGCTGGGGAAGGACCAGAGAAGGGAAAAACGGGCCCAGTCTACCCCTCGCCCCTCCCCTGGACATTCACTTTGACGAAGTCATTTAATTCGCAGACCTGTGTTGAGAACACACTGCGTTGCAGGCACCGCGGTACCAGGGAGCTTACCATCAAATCAGGGGCAGAGGCAGGAAGTGAGGTAGACAATCACAGGGCACCCAGTGGACAGAAAGGAAACAGCGCCGTGATCTGCAGGGTCAGAGGAGGCCTTCTGGAAGAAGTGAGGAGAGGAAAGGGAGAGCGTCTCCGGCAGGAGGCTCAGCATGTGGGAGGGCCGGGAGGAGCCAGAGGCCAGGGCAGGCACTGAGTGGAGGCACTGAGCGGTTCCGGCAGGCTGCAGTGTAGAGGAAGTGGCCGGGCGGGGCGGGGCGGGTGGTGGTGGTGGTGGCTGGAGAAGGCAGCAGAGGCTGAGGCAGGCAGCCTGTGAGTGTCAGCAAGGAGCCCGGACTTCAGCCTAGAGGAAGGGAAGCTTTCGAGGGTCTGAAGCAGGGGAGAGGCCTGATCCAGTTGGGTGACCCCATTAAGGGTCACTCTGGCCACCATGTGCTGTCACTGCCAGGTGTCGGGCATAGAGGGCAAGCAGGGTTATGGGTGGAGGAGTTAGCGGGCAGGCTGGGACTCCACGGCCTGGACGTGGGGGTGAGTGAGGCGTGCGGATGACACACCTCCTTCAGATTAGCCCCCCGACTCCGAGGGTCTTCACCACAACTCAGCTTTGGACCATCATTCCCATTTGCCACGTTAAGAAACCGAGAGGCCCGGCGACTTGCCCAGGGTACCAGTACCATCCCTCCCTACCACCATGCCCACAAGAGAAGCTCCAGCAAAGGGAAGACACGGAGAAGCAGCAGACTCGGGCAGGCTGGGGGATGTTCCTCAGCCAGCTTTGCAGAGAAGAGGAAAAGGAGCTTGTGTTCGAGCAATAGATGATTTCCCTGGTGTATGTACTCTCACCTTGTCTGATTTCAGGCAGCCAACACGAAGTCATTGAGCACAGAGTTTGGGTAGTATTTCCACCTACCACATTCAACAGATGTGACTAACCTCCCGAGCAGGGGTAATAGTAACATGTAGTAAAATAATTAGGAACAGAAGAGTTTTGAGTATTTATTACCTTCGTTTTTAAGATCGTTTACTGAATTACAAGTTTATATAATTTAGTATTTCATGATGGTTGTGTTTAATAACCAGTCTTACAAAATTCCTGACGATCCAACAATCCGCCCCAGCATCCCACTGCTGGGAGGTCTCCACAGGGGAGGAGAGCTCCCACCATCTAGATGCAAGGGGAAGTTCTAGGTAAATTGTGTGAAACTGTGAGCCCCTCCGTCCCCACTCAGGTGATCTTTTGGTGCCTCAACGAAGAGTCGGATTTTGAAGCAGCCTACGGCCTGGGGGCCACCGGCGTCATAACCGATTACCCTACAGCACTGAGGCGCTACCTGGACACCCGCGGAGGAGCTGCCCAGGTCTCCTAAAAGCCCAGAGGCCCTCACCCTCTCCTCTATGTCTCTTCCCCAATAAATATCTTCTTTTGAGTCACATCTTGGTGTTTGGGGGACACGGGTGGGAGGAGATCCTAGCCTACTGCAAAGATGGCAACTGAGGGCAGAAGAAGCCAGCCTGGGGCCAGAGTTTGGGGCCCTAAGCAGCCTGACCCACTGGTTCCACCGCATTCCAGACCCAGAGTAGTGCCACACCCCGTGCCATCCTGGCCTCCACTCTCCTCAGGAACGTCCCTTGCAGGAAGGAGCAAGGCCTCCTGCCCCTTCGGAGCCACGGGTTCTATTCTCCTGAGGCCATGAAGAGCGCCAGGCACACAGCAAGGGACTTCATCTGGCCCCATGGGCTGCAGAGGCTGAGTCCTCGGTGCTCATCTGCTGCCCCAGATCTAAGCCAGAAGCTCCCCCAAACTCCTCAGCCCTCTCCAGACCTAGTACCTTATTCACTGACCAAATCTCATTTCACCAACATTTGCTGACTACTCTAGGCCAGGCTGCATCCTGTGGCCACCGCAGGCAGTAAGACAAGCCTAGTAGGGTAGAAGCCTGTGTAAACTAACCGTGCCTGCAGAGGCAAGGGCATCAAAGGAGGCTGCCTGGAAGAGGTGATGCTCAACAGTAGGAACTGGCTTTGTTCCGAGGCTTTGGCTCCCAGAGGCTTAAAGCGGATGGGCACCGTTAGCTCTTCTGTGCCAAGAGCCTTTCCCTGGTGCCTTTTGCTAGGGCAAAGACCGTGGAATCCGACCAAAGTGAATCCCGACTTTGCCTCTTCCCAGCTGGATAACCTCGGGAGAGCTGCTGGACCTCTTTGACCTCTGCTCCCCCGTTAAACGGGAACAATAGCAAAAGCCGCCTCATAGGATTGCTGCGGGGATTAAGAGTGGGGCACGGGCGGTGGCTGAACGCGATAATCATGACTCTTATTTCCCCGGGGACGTGCGTCCAGACACCATCCCCCTCCTAACCCCGCGCCAGGTCTGGCACCAAAGAGCCGGGCCCCTTCGGGGACGGCGGGAGGCCAGACACGCGACGCGCCCCGGGCCCGCGGGGCCGGCGGGCTGGGTTGCGGCCGCAGCCGCATTTCCGGGCCGGCCGGAGCGGGGAGCAGGGGGAAGGGCAGCCCGGGCCTGCGCTGGCCGCTGTGTGACGCGCCCCCTCATTTGCATGCGGCGCGCCGATTGGCCACGGCGACCGCCGGGACCGGAGGCCGGCCCCCTCCCCCTCCCGCCGCAGCGGCGGCAGCAGCTGGTCTCGGTGTAAACAAGTCGCGGCGGCTGCGAACCTGGGCCGGGGGGGACGGCGCCCACCAGGAGCGCCCCCCACTCCCAGGCCAGGCCACCCCGGCGGACCGGGCCCCCGCGCGCCCAGGCGAGGTGAGGCCCGCATCGTCAGGGCTGCGCGTCGCCCCGGGCCCCCGCCCCGCCAGCGAGGACTGCCCCCTTCCCCCGGCGCCCGCCCCCCACCCCTGCGCCCCAGGTGAGCCCCGGGGTCTCAGGTAAGGCTCCGCGATGCAGGTAAGAGCCCCTCGGCACAGACAAGGCCTCGGCGCCCCCCCCAGGTAAGAGCCCGTCCCCTCCTAGGTGACCCTCCACCTTCAGTGAGGGCCTCTGCCTTCTCCAGGTGAGGAACCCTCTCCCCAGGTGAACTCCCTGTACCTCAAGTGGAGCCGCGTTCCCCCCACTCCCCACCCACCCCACCCCACCCCCGCCCTTGGCAGTTCAGGTGAGGTCCTAAGGACCTAAGGACCATCCAGTTCCTAATCCCTCCATACTTCCCCCTAAACCAGAACTGACAGCTCATCCACTCTAAAACCCCTTCCTCCAGCTTCAGTAGCCAGGTCAGCAGGGGTGAGGCCGGAAGTGGATGGGTGACTCACCTCAGGCTCCTCCAAGCCTCAGTTTCCCCATGATGCAACTTGAGGCCTCCTCAGTGAGTCGAAACTGAGCCGGCTCTGGCCCCTGGAGAGAAGCTGCTGGCTCTGGGGAGAAGAGACAGCAGCCAAGTGTGACAGAGTCCCCATGGCCCTGGGTGTGCCTGCATGTATGTGGCCCCGGGGCCTGACAGCCCACTCACTCCCTCCCCGGCAGGCACTGGGCTCCCTCTGCTCCCCGTGGGCTGCTCCCCGCGTGGGGCCACTGCCCCCGGCCCCCGCCATGGTGCGGATTTCAAAGCCCAAGACGTTTCAGGCCTACTTGGATGATTGTCACCGGAGGTATAGCTGTGCCCACTGCCGCGCTCACCTGGCCAACCACGACGACCTCATCTCCAAGGTAACCAGGTCACGGTTGGGGCTGGAATGAGAGGCTAGAAGGGCTACCTGGCAACTCTCCACCAATAGCCCTGACTCCCTTCCTTTCTCCCTTCCACTCTTAGTCCTTCCAGGGCAGTCAGGGGCGTGCCTACCTCTTCAACTCTGTGTGAGTATTCGGTCCCCCTTCTTTCTTTCCCTGACCTCTCTTGTGACCTGTGACCCCTGGCATCATGCCGAGACTCCCAGAGTCCCCTGATTCAGGTTGGAAGATGTGATGGCCCTTCTCTTGGATGCTAAGGACAGACACAGTTGGATACAAGCTAGAGGGGGGCTTTGTGATGGCGGGACCCTCCCTGGGACTGCCCCCATGTCCCCACAGGGTGAACGTGGGCTGCGGGCCAGCCGAGGAGCGGGTGCTGCTGACAGGCCTCCATGCTGTCGCTGACATCCACTGCGAGAACTGCAAGACAACTTTGGGCTGGAAATATGTGAGTCTGTGACCTCTGACCCCAGGCTACCCGTTAACCCAACCTCACATCACCTCCTCCTCCTCACAAGGAGTCATGTGGTCCTCTTTCAGAGTGCACAGGCCCAGCTCCCACAAGTCAGACTGTCTTTTCATCCCCTGGCCATGCTGTCTTCTGTCACATCCTGCAAGGGCTTCCAGAACTTTTCTCTCCACCCATCGCTCTCCTCACCCCATCTTAGAGATGAGGCCACCGTCAGAATGACCATTTATTGAGGGCTTATGGGCCATGCACTGTTGTGTGTGCTTGGCACACATTATCTCATTCCGTCGTTACAACAATCCTGTGGGTAGAATCTATTATTAACTCCACTTCACAGAAGAAAAGAAGGCCCAGAGATGTTAGGTAACTTTCCCAAGGTCACACAACTGTAAGGAACAGCATATGGACCAGAATCCTGGCTGTGTGTTTTGTTTGTTTTTAACTCCACATCCTTGACGGCCAGCTTCCACTGCCATTCAGAGGTTCAGAGAAGTTGCCCAAGACCCCACAGCAACATGGAGCTTGGGTCCATGAGCCTCCTTTTCACTGCCCTCATTGCTACAGCTGCTGTCCAGGGTCTGATTTCACTACCCTGAGTCTCATTTCCTTATCAGGCAATGGAGGAGAAAGCCACCACCTGACACCCAAAATTGTTACGGGGATCAGATTAGATGCGGCAAGAGAAGATGCTCTTGGGAAATGGCAAGGGCCAGGGCTCCTCGGGCATCACTTGGAGCTGTGGTACCTTTGTGGGGTGGATGCCCCAGGCAGGCTGCCCTAACCTGAGTTCACCCTTGGCCTTGCCACACGTTTGCTCTGTGTCCCCAGATGGGTGGCTCAACCTCTCTGGACCTCTGTCATATAAAGAGATGGCCTGATCCAGAGGTCAAAAACTCAAGTGCTTGCAGGGCTAAGATACTGTGGGTCTGCAAAAGGGGCAACATAGCTCTGGGGAGGGAAGGGGCAGTCTCTGGCAAACTGGAGTGAGCCTGGCCTCACCTATATTTTGGTACTTTAAAGTTATTTTTACTAAACTCTCTGCTGGCCAAACAAAACACATTGCATAGATCAAAACAGGCCTTTAGCTAAAAGTCTGTAATCCCTGGATCTTTTAGAAACTTCCATACCCTCTCTGTTGGCGCCAACATTAGTACTTAAAAAGTACCGGTAATTCAGAGAGTTTGGTCTGTCCCATTAGTGAGAAACCTGGCTCTGTCATTTACCAGCTCTGTGTCTTGTGGCCGGGTGGTCGGGCTTCTCTGCAGTTTTGTTATATGTAAAATGGGGCCAGTCATACCTGCTCCCCAACCCCGATCCCTTTTGGTAAAGCCTTTGCTCCAGGGATGATGTCTTCTCCCCTCTTTTCAGGAACAGGCCTTCGAGAGCAGCCAGAAGTACAAAGAGGGGAAGTACATCATTGAACTCAACCACATGATCAAAGACAACGGCTGGGACTGACCCCTGCTCCTGCCGCATGTGGCTCGAGCCCGGCCTGGCCGCCAGGGGGCGCCACTGGCTTCCCTCCACGAGAAGGGGGCTCTGGACCCTCAGGGCCCCTGCAGAGGAAGGATCCAGCTCCTGTACATATATTTTATTGCATGCACTGTGACCTTGGGGGGAGATCAGAAGGTGGACGACACCCCCACACCTCCCTGCGATCTGGCTGGCTTGGATCTCGTTTTTAACCCCTTCCTGCCCCGCCTGCCCTATAGATATGGCCCGTGTGCTGCTCCCCCGGCCCCGGTGCACCGTCTGCCCTGTGAACTCCTCCCACCGGGCCCCTCTTACCCCACGCGTGTCTGCTCCCCTCGTTCTGTAGCGTTTGTACATAATAAAACAATGGAGTGGAGACAGCCCCAGGCTCACGTGGAATCCGGGAAAGGGGGACTCAAATGCAGATTCCTGCCTCTGGAGACCTGTTCTTTTCTGGGCCCCACATGGCATGGGGTAGGCACTGCGGTCAAAGCCAGGAGTCTGCGCGCCGGGGGCTCAGCCCTGAGACCCAGGACCGATCTCACTGCCCATGGAGCTTCCCGACCCCACTCTGCCCGCCTAGGCCTTGACCTCGGCTGATCTGCGCCGTCTCTGCCCTAGCGTTTTGCCGCCGCCTAGAGGCAAGCGCTCTGCGCCGCCGGTTTCACCGCCCCTCTCGTCGCGACTACAATTTCCAGCGGCCCCAGCGGCATCTGTCCGTCTCCTTCACACCGAGTCTCGGCGCTGGGCCTGCTGGGAAATGTAGTTCCGAGGGTTCCCCAGCGCGGGACCTTCTGGGAAACTCCGGCGCCGGCCGTCAGAGACTGTCTGAACTGTGCGTGCTTCTGCACTTTGGAGACTCTGCGGAGGGTGGAGGTTTTGCAGAATGGGAAGCAGGAAGGAAAGACTCCAGGGTTCGGGCCTCGGCTGCGGACTCCTCAAGGTCCCCAGTGCCCCGCGTAACAATAAGCTCAGGCCAAGTCCCTCCAGCCCTGCTCTTTCCCTCCAGTCATGCTTCATCCCTCCAAGCCCTGGCCTCCAAGTGAAGGGGGTTGGGGGTACCTGCTAGAAAAGTCTGGGGCGCCAAGGTCTGCCCCAGGACTCTAGGCTCCATCCCAGGGTCCAGGCCCCGCCCCTGAGTAGCTTATCCCTAGCCGGGGCTCCCCCCGTGGGAACGGGGACCAGCTGGCCGGAAGCGCCAAACTGCGTCCCTGTCGAGCCCCCGGGGATCAATCAGGCCGAGGAGTTAATTATGTAATGAGGGGGCAGGGGGTCGGAGCTAATGAAGCCTGGGGTGGGGGGGAGAGAAGGGGAGGGTACCCAGGTATCCGGCCCCCTCTTGGACCCCTTCCAGGCCCCAGGGGTCTCCACCCCAGCCCAACTCCAGGGCCCCAAATAGGGGAGGGGCTGTGATCCTGGGTCTGGAAGGGGCTGAGCTGTGAGCTATAAAGGGGGCATCTCTCAGCACCGGGGGACTGACTCTAGGCAGCGTGACCTGAGGCCAGACAGGACTACTCCATCCATGTACCATCCACGAGAGTTGTACTCCTCCCTGGGGACAGGCTACCGCCTTGGGCCCCCCCAGCCGGGGACAGATTCCAGCTTCCCGCCTGCCCTGGCAGAGGGCTACCGCTACCCTGGTGAGCATGGGGATCAGCTCCTGTGTAGGGACCGTGGGGGGCTGTGGCCCTCTACTGGCTCCTCATTCTGCCCCCATCTCCAGATCTGGACACTCCCAAGTTGGATTGCTTCCTCTCCGGGATTGAGGCTGCTCCCTGCACCCTGGCCGCTCCCCCACCCTTGCCCCCGCTGCCCCCAGCCCTGGGCACTGAGCCGGCCCCCCCAGCCCCAGAAGCCCTTCACTCGCTCCCTGGAGTCAGCCTGAGCCTGGAGAACCGGGAGCTGTGGAAAGAGTTCAATTCTGTGGGAACAGAGATGATCATCACCAAAGCTGGGAGGTGAGGGGCTGGGCCAGGGTCAAAGGGCCCAGTGTGTTCCTGGTGGGGGTCTTTTGGGAAAGGCAGAGTTCCTGGTGATGGGGCTAGGTTTGGGGGTTGCTAGAGGGTCTAGAGCTCTGCCTAAGTTCAGGGTGCAAGTGTGGCCTGGGTCAAGGGTTACTCTAAGGCTGGATTAGGGGTCATTCGGTGGCAAGGGCCAAGGGTCAGTCTGTGGAATCTGTAGCTGATTTAAGGAACAACCTATCGCAAGGGTCCTATGTCATTCTGGGTCTGGGTCAGAAAGTCTGGCTGGGTTATAGGTTCATTTGTGGCCCAGACCGGGGGTCAGCCTGTGGCTGGAGCCAGCGTTCAGACTATGACTAGGGTCAAGGGCCAGCCAGTGACCAGCATTCAGGGAAATCTGGCCGGGATCAGGGTCAGTATATGACTAGGTCTGGGGTCACCCTGGAGGCAGGGATGTGGTCAGTGTGTGGCCCGTGTCTTTCTAGGCCGGGAGCTCGGGCCCGAGCATGCTAAGTCCTCTGCCTCGATGCAGGCAGGACATTTTTTTTTCCTGAAGCAGGTTTGGCCAGCGGTGTAGACTCTGGTGCTGGAGATTAGGTGAGGAGACCAGAGTAGGGAGCAGCAGACCCCTGGCAAGATTTTAGGGACAGAAGTGTGTCGCCACCGCTTCTGCAGTGGAGTTGGAGGGGCTAAGGAGTCAGGGGTCCGGGCTCTGCTCCTAATCTGCTGTGTGACCCTGGTCAGATCTCCTGTCTGTCCTGTTTCCCGTGTGTAAAATGGGATGAGACAAGCCTCCAGCTCGAAGACCCTGCCCTCTGAATTCTAATTCCACCTCCCTGGATGTTTCTCTGACAAAGCTGGGTGAGCCCGCGGTGGCCGTGGCCCCTGCCGGCGCTGTGCCCACTCCTGGCCAGTGGGTAGTGCCAGGCCTCTCCCATCCCCTCCCCTGTCCAGGCGCATGTTCCCTGCTTGTCGAGTATCAGTCACTGGCCTGGACCCCGAGGCCCGCTACCTGTTTCTTCTGGATGTGGTTCCAGTGGATGGGGCTCGCTACCGTTGGCAGGGCCGGCGCTGGGAGCCCAGCGGCAAGGCGGAGCCCCGCCTGCCTGACCGCGTCTACATTCACCCTGACTCTCCTGCCACGGGCGCCCACTGGATGCGGCAGCCTGTGTCTTTCCACCGTGTCAAGCTCACCAACAGCACCCTGGACCCCCACGGCCATGTGAGGCCCCGGCCGGCAGGGAGGACAGGCTGAGGGGTGGGGGTGGGGCCCCAGGCAGGGAGTCAGCTCGGTCCTTTTCTCCCAGCTGATCTTGCACTCCATGCACAAGTACCAGCCCCGCATACACCTGGTGCGGGCAGCCCAGCTCTGCAGCCAGCACTGGGGCGGCGTCGCCTCCTTCCGCTTCCCTGAGACCACATTCATCTCTGTGACAGCCTACCAGAACCCGCGGGTAAGTGACCCCGCTTGAGGGCGGCAGTGGGCCCTGCCCCCGGGGCCATGGGAGCTTTGACCCCTGGATGTGTGTGTCCCCAGATCACACAGTTGAAGATCGCAGCCAATCCCTTTGCCAAGGGCTTCCGGGAGAATGGCAGAAACTGTAAGAGGTAGGCATTGTTCATTCATTCCCTCGTTCATTCAGCAAATGTTTGTGAGCTGACCACGGTGTGCCAGGAACACAGTGGTAAGTAAAGACATTTATTCACTCGTTGCTTCCTATTTGGCACCTGCTGTGTGCCAGGCACAGTTCTAGGTGCTGGAGATCCATCAGTGAACAAAACCAAAGCCCCTGCCCTAACGGGACTGATACTCGAGGGGACAGAGTAGGCACGTAGACAGAGAGAAATACGTAAAATATAGTATGTTAGGGATAAGTTTTGAAGAGAAAAGAAATGAAGGAAGGAAGGAAGACAGGAAGGATCGGAGTGAGGTATGTATTAGATTAGAGGCCTGGACAAGTCCTGAAGGACGTATAGTGGGTATCTGAGGAAAAGCGGGACAAAGAAGCGGGAACAGCCTATGCGACGGCCCTGAGGGAGGATGGCACCTGGGGTGTGCCTGGAGTGGAAGCGGCAAGTCAGAGGCGAAGGGAAGCCACGTTACGTTGGACAGTAAAGGTTTATTGGGGACTCTGGCTCTCTCAAGGCATGTACAGTCAGGCAGCCATTAATCAAAGGGTCACCCGAACAAATGTAAACTGTGGACAGATGTCATGAGGGAGGTTGTGTCGTGCTGTGGGAGGTCGGGAGGACTTCCTTGAGGAAGTGAGACAAGAACGGGAACTGAGACAAGGATGAGCTAAACAGGGGAGCAGGGGCAGACAGAAGAGGATTCCCGAGTCCGGCGGCAAGATAGCTAATGATGGCTTGGCAAGCCAGGCGGGATGAGCTGGGTTCAGACCATGCCCTGGCCTTCTAGCTTGGGAAGCAGTTTCCCAAATGCAATACATGCAATAGGAAAGCATTGGAAAGTTTTAAGGGAGAAATTGAGCCCAGCTCCGCCGCTTTCTAGTCACTTAATTCTCTGGCCTTCAGTTCCTTCATCTGTAAAATGGGTATAATAATGGCACCTACCCGACAGGGTCCCTGGGAGGGTGAAATGCCTGGCACCTGGCAAGTGCTGTTATTACCATCATCATCACCATCATCATCACCGTCACCATCATCATCATTGTCACTGTTCTCCAGGGAGCGAGATGCCCGTGTGAAGAGGAAACTGCGGGGCCCAGAGCCGGTAGCCGCAGAGGCCTATGGGAGTGGAGGTGAGCGTAGTCTCAGTAGTGACGGGGGCCAGTGCTCAGGTTGCCAGTCCTCCTTAGCCCAGCCTGTCCCCTCCGTCTCCCCAGATGCACCAGGCGGTCCCTGCGATTCCACGCTGGGTGGGGATGTCCGCGAGCCGGATGCAGAGCAGGCCCAGGCCCCCCGCGAAGCTGCCCCAGCCCCAGCTCCTCCGTGTGGTGGCTCCAGCGCCCAAGCCTACCTTCTGCACCCGGCGGCTTTTCATGGCGCCCCCAGTCACCTTCCAACCAGGCGAGTGGGACAAAGGCGCAGAGCTGGGCTGTTCAAGGTTGGGGGGGTCCCTCTCCCCTGTTCTGACACCTCTCTCTCCTTCAGGAACCCCAGCTTCCCTGAGGCTCCAGACTCAGGGCGTCCGGCCCCCTACTCGGCTGCGTTCCTGGAGCTGCAGCCTGGTCCGGGGGGCTCAGGATACCCAGGGGCTGCACCCCCGGCACCCTTCGCCTCGCACTTCCTCCAGGGGGGCCCCTTCCCCCTTGCCTACCCCGGCCCTGGGGCTTACCTGGATGTGGGCTCCAAACCAATGTACTGAGCTCTCACTGGGCCCCTCTGCCTCCCTCCCTGTCTTCCATCACAGGCCTCCGCTGCCCTTCCCCCAGGCCTGCTGGCCCCATCCCCCACACCAAATGGCTGCCTGGGGCCTCCCCCACCACCCCACTTCACACTTTGATTTCACTCCCACCCACCCCGGCTTCAAAGCCCTGGCTAAGCTGCTGGGAGTCCTGCTGGGGCCAGTTTCCCCTTCCAGGCTCTCACCTCCGTGTGAATGCAGGGAGGCTCTGCCTGGCCAAATGGGGCCACTGCCCAGCACTCCCACCTCCTGGGCCTCACCCTCGGGCTCCGCAAGTTCTACCCCCTTGCCCCAGTGCAGGCCACACCAGTCTGTTCTCAGGACCAGAGTATTTTTGTTAATAAAACTTAAAAAGATCTCAGTGCTTTAGAAACGTCGGCTAATGCTGCTTAGCCCTGGGCAGGGCCGGGCCAGTGAAGGTTTTGTGGGGAGACCTGGGCCCCGATTTCGACTTGCCACTTTCCAGCTGCTTGACCTCGTGCAAGTAAATCAACGGCTCTGGGGCTACTTCCTTTTCAGGGAAATGGGGAAATCTGAATGTCCTGACACTCACTTGTTTTGAGAATTAAATAAGGCTGCTTCTGAGAACCCAGCCCTCTACCTAGCCCGTGGCAAGCCTTCTGGGAACAGTCACTGTCACTGGATATAGACCAGGAGGCTCCGGGGCAGTCAAGGTGCTCTGCGCAACTCCCAGGTCCCAGGCCGGCGGCGCTGCTCATTACCAATCAAGTCTGACACAAACCCAAAGACCATTTTTCTCCTTTTATTAGAATTTTTCTTTTTTTTCTCTCAAAATTTTTTATCTAAAAACAAAAAAAAAAAAAGGAAAAAAGAAAACCAAAAAATTATTGGAAACTCCATGGTTCAAGTGGGGAGAAAGGAGAGGAGCATGGAGCTGAGGCTCCGAGCCTCTCCAGAGAAAGTCCTCACCCTCACAGTGCCCTCTTTGGGGGGAGAGCAGAGCCCAGACGGCCCCCCACCCCCGGATGCCCAGCCTCCGTAGAGACGGGAGCAGAGTCACAGTGGTCCGAGGGCCAGAGAGGCTGGGAGGGGCAGGGGCTGGAGGGATCACAGGAAGTAATCGGCCACGGGCTTCTTGGAAGGGATGCCCCGGGTCTCCTGGGGAGCAGCCTCGAAGATGATGAAATCTTTCTGGAGATGCTCATCCAGCTCCAAGATGGCTGCCACGTTCCCACAGCTGCGAGCAGGAGGACGGCAGCGTCAGAGGAGTGGGTCAGCAGGGCTCCCCGCCCCCACCTCGACCTCCTGGCCCAGGCAGCTCACCGGTAGCAATAGTTGGGTGCCGACCACACAGTGAGCACAGTCTCATTGAAGTGCCACTTGTAACCTTCCATCACCAGTTGGTGGGCACGGCAGATCATGTCAATGTCGTTGGCCGCATTGAACTGGGCCACCACGTCACTGCCAAACAGGTAGCCAGCCCCGCGGGGGCTCACGCCCCAGCCTGTTGTGTCTGAGGCAAAGGAAGGTAGGGATCGGGGGGGGGGGGAGGGTGTCCTCAAGGCTTCTCTGGTGCCCACTGCCCTTCGAAAGAGAACACCCTATTTCTTTCTCCCAGTCAGGCCCATGGGGCAAGAGCCCGGGGCCCGAGTGTGTTCTGGGGAATCCTGGAGACAGGACAGCAAATGCTGGAGCAGAGAAGCTCCAAGGGAGGGAGCATTTTCTGAGAGCTGGAGCTGCCCCGTCCTCAGTGACCATGTGATTTACTGGCCAAACAGGTGTACCCGAAAGTGAAAGGAGGCGCTGATCATGACCCTGTGGGTCCAGCACGTGTGAAGAGGGCTGTCCCGGCCACCCTGGGAGGGGCAGCCAGGCAGCTGGGCAGGGCAGTGACTGAGCAGAGGCTGTGTTATCACAGAAGGAGCTCTGGACGGGTATTTGGGAGACTCGGCTTTCAATCCTGGCTCTGCTCCAGACGAGCCGGGGAACCCCACAAAAGGAGGGATCCTCATGGGGCCAGCATTCTGGGAGTCTACCCTCTGCAGAAGGTCCTTCACACTGAGGGCACAGATGGTTTTGTCCCAAACAAGCCTCTGAGCGATGATACACATGCCCAACCCCTCTCCAAGCTCAACGCACCTCCTCACCGAGGGTGCCGGTGGAGACCAGCCCCGCTCTGCTCTTCCCCACCGCCTGGCCCAACTGTCCCTTCCACACTTCAACCTTTAACTGTCCCTTTTACCACAGGAGCCCCTCAGTCTCCTGCCAAATGAAGGGGAGAGCCCGCCTGCTCCTACCCGCCCACCCGCCCTCACCTTCGGGGTCAGACCAGAGCAGGTCACACATGGGCCCATCGTGGGGCACCTCTTGCTTTCGGTCAATCGTTCGGATCTGGTCCAGGGTCTGGATAGAGGGGGAGAGGCCCCCGTGCACGCAGAAGATCTACAGGGAGACAAGAAAGGAGCAAAGGCAAGCTGGGCGCCGCGTCTCTCCCACCCATCCCATCCCTGCAGGGCCCAGTGGCCGGCCTACCTTGCCATCGATGATGGCTGACAGGCTGAGGTAGTCAAAGATCTCAGTGCAGTAGCGCCACACGGTCACCGAGCCGTATTTGCGCAGACACTCGTCGTAGAAGCCATAGACCTGGGTGATCTGGCGGCTCTCATGGTTGCCCCGGATCAGGGTGATGCGGTCAGGATAGCGAACCTGCGGGCAGCCACGCACACGGGGCTGGGGTCTGGGCTCTGTCTCTCCCTTGTCACCTCACCCACCCCTCCCAGACCTCCTCACAGGTGTCAGCCCCACCCCCACGCCAAATCCTGTCATCTCATGCCTGAATCCTGCTGCATCCAGCGCGTGGGCCCCAGCCCCTCCTCCGGGGGATTTGAGGCTGACCCCTCTCCATCAACCACACACTTACTCATTCACCACCAAGTCCTTCCCCAGACCCCCAGGCGCCCTGTCATCTCGCCCACCAATGGATACTGGACCTAGGCGAACTCAATGCCCTGCCACTTTCTGAACATGGCGGCGGTGGGAGTGGGGGGGCCTCTCTTCCCTCCCCTCCAACGTGCACCTCCGACTCCTCCTCCAGGGGCCCCATCAGACGCCCCTGAGCCGAGGAGAGCGGCTCTGCCCACCCCCTAGCAAGCTGCACCCCAGCAGCACAGCTCAGAGCGGGAGGCGGATGAGGCAGGAGAGCGGGCGGAAAGGACACAGACAGCTCAGGTCTGAGGGCCCAGCTGCGGGCACCCGGAGCCCGGGTTCCCACCTTAAGTGCCAGCAGCAGGAGGAACGTTTCGACGCTGTAGAAACCGCGATCCACAAAATCCCCCATGAAGAGGTAGTTGGTCTCAGGGACGTCGCCACCCACCTGCGGGGGGGGAAGATGATTCTGCTTGGTCCCAAAATGTCCCCTACCATGGTAGCCCATTTGCCAGTCAAGTGGCAGCCCATCTTTCGGAGGGCCCACCTAACTAGAGGCCTCTCACCCACACTCCACGCACCAAGTTCAAAGCTTCCATTCTCAATGAGAGGGGCCTTCCAGTCAGCCCCCAGGTCCCCTGTCCCCGAGTCTCCGCACACTTACTCTGAACAGCTCCTTGAGGTCATAGAACTGTCCATGGATGTCGCCGCACACCTGGGAAGTGAGGAGAGGCGGGTCGGAACTCAGGCAGTCTGAGAGCTCTGCTCCCAGGGACCAGCCTTCACAACACCCACTGCTTCAAGAGCGCCTTACCACTCCTGGCGAAGTCTCTACTCCTCAGGGCCAAAAATCTACTCTCCTACCCCAGCTTCGCCTGGTCTGGAATCACACCCCATCCCACACAGAGTGCCAACTATTCTGGGTGGAAGAGCTAGAGCCAGGTCTTTCCAGCTAGACCTGTAGCTTCTGGAGGACCTGGCCCCTCCTCTCCCTGTTCCCCTCAAAGAACCCAGAAGAAAGCTACTAATAACAGAATACACAGGAACGTGTGGAGTAGAATCACTCACCATATTAAGAGGCCTTCTGCTCTGGCCAAGAGCATCCCCCCAACAAATCAAAAGAGCCTTCCCATAACATCCATTTGGTACAGCAAGGCTCCCTTGAAGCTAGGAGAGGGAGCAGATACACGGGGCTTTCTGGGCTCTCAGGGAAGAGGGGGAGACCTTGGCAGTCCCCAAGATTAAGGGGAATGCCCATGTGCCTAAAAGCCCAAGCTAGGCTCTGAAAGGACAGACGGTACTCACTGTGACCGGCGAGTCCACCCTCTGTACGTTGCTCTCCTCTACCAAGATCTCTCTGGAGACAGGAGAAAACCAGGGTCACCACAGCCAGGCCAGCCCAGCCCAATTCCACATCTTTTTGAGGGGAGGATATGAGGTACCCCTTGAATCTCTAGGGGGCAGGAGTGAGGTGTGCAAGATCCCCAGGATGGGCTGACGGGGCTTCCCCAAGGCCAACAGGCCAGAGCCCCAACTCTTAACTGCATTCAAAGCCCTTCCAAGGAGGCAGTGGCCTTCCGAGCCTTGACCCTCCCTGCTGCCCTCTGTCACACATCCAGGGCTTATTCCAGAAAACAGACCTCCTCTCCGCACAGAGCCCTCGGCTCACGCTGCTCCCTCGGCCTGGAGCGCTCTGAGACCGTGTCCCCCGTTGAGCTTACAGTCCCTCTGCCCATCACGGAGACCTCGCCCAGACCATCCAAAGGCACCCAGTCATCAGACACACCGTCAAAGTGATGCGCTGTGCTTTTTCCTTATTTAGAGGGAGTGACAACTTTGTTCTTTCATTTCTCCCTGCAGTGGAGTCTATTGCTATTTGAGGGTACGTGACATAAAACCACTTGGTCGATTACAGTCAATGGAAGAGGTGCCACGCTTCGAGATTTCAACCTTGATGACAGCAGCAGCGACCACTCCAGGTCACGCTGTGCCCCAGGACCGTAGTAAGAGCCTTGCATCAATGACACAACCGAAGAGCCAACCCCAAAGGCAGGTACTGTGAGGCCGCCCACCGCTCAGATGAATAAACTGGCCGCAGTCCTACAAGGGGGACTTGAACCAAGAGGCCTGGCTCTGGGGTCTGACGCCTTTATCAAGCTGCTCTGGTGTGGGAGGGCCCTGGGCACTCGCCTACCTTTTTCTGCCAGCCTCCTGCTTGGAGACTAGGAGCTCCCTGAGCTCAGAGAACTCGTGGTTTTACCTATGTCCCTGAGAGCACTCTCTCTGACAAAGGCTGGAGGGAAGTGTGCTTGCTTGGCTTTGTGAGAATGGAAAGAGGCCCTGGCAGGGGTCTGAGGGCCCATCGGCAACCAGGCCCTCCCACTGGGACTGCACCTTGCGTCCAACAACCTTCCACATCAACTGCTTGTGATGACCTTCCCAGCTGACCCAGGGAGGTTCTTTGCATCCTCATCTGACAGAGAAACCGAAGCTTAGAGAAAAAAAGGGCAGGATCAAGGTCACAAAGCTGGAGAGTGAAAGAAGTGGAACTCAGGAGCCCAATCCCCTAAGAATTCGTGCCGGCTTCACCCACAGATTCCGAGTCTAACGCCCCCACCCAGTGCTGGCAGGGCCCAGTAGGGTCTGGGAACAAGGGCCAGCCTCCGACCCCAGCTCTGTCACTCCCAGCACATCATCCGCACTCTCAGGGCTCACACCTGCCCACCCTTACTTCCGCCAACAAATGCCACCTTTAGGAAGTGCCTGCCGAAGTCGAAGTCCCAGTCCCTGTCCCTACATATGCAGAATCCCATTTGAGCTCCATAATGACATCAAAGTCTTCGAGAGGTAGAGTGACTTGACCAGGGTTACACTGTTTATAGGTGACAAAGCTGGAATTCATACTGAAGACCACCTGATTCAAACCCCCCTGCTCTGGGGCGTCTGGGTGGCTCAGCTGGTTAAGCGTCTGCCTTCAGCTCAAGTTATGATCTCAGGGTCCTGGGATCGAGCCCCGCAATAGGGCTCCCTGCTCAGCGGGGAGCACTTCTCCCTCTCCCCCTGCTTGTGTTCTCTCTGTTTCACTCTCTCAAATAAATAAATAAAATCTTAAAAAAAAAAAAACAACAACAAAAAACAAACCCTCTGCTCTCTTACTATGCTGATATATAGAGAGAGAGCAGAGGCTAGATCTCTAGAAGCAAGAACTAGCTACCATCACCACCAAATCAATTCAGGCCCTTGGGGCAGGATAAGTCTTACAGGGAAAAAAAAAAAATGGTGCCAAGCAACAATTGGTTTAAGTTTCTAAAAATGCCACTCAAAACCGAGAGAACAGGGATGACTAAAAACACCTTGGGACTGGTCCAGTCAGGGAAATTTTCTTTAGCTGGCAAAACACAGAGGCACAGACATGCATTTAAAACGAGGCCTTGCCTGTTTGTCAAACAGGCCTGGTCTGGCCGCTGTGGGTCTGTCTGAGGTAGAGCCAAGCAAGAGGCTGAAAGCCACAAGTTCAGAACCCAGCTCTGCCACTTTCTCTCTGGGTGACCTCAGTCAAGTCAAGAGGCCTCTAGGAGTCATGTCAAAAGTAGCAAATAGTTCCAACCTCACAAGACTGCTGTGGAGAAGACAAAAACTGCTTGTCAGTACAAGGCCTATTGTATAATAGTGGGCCTGTTGTTCAGCAAATGTATGGTCATTCTGCTGGCTCTTTCCTCATAATCTCCAGCGTGGTGCAAGCCACAAACTATACCTCGGGGGTCTACGACCATACCACCCTGAACGCGCTCGATCTCGTCTGATCTCGGAAGCTAAGCAGGATCGGGCCTGGTTAGTACTTGGATGGGAAACTGTACCTCGGGGGAGGCAGGTAAGTGGTCTCACTGGTGCCCACACACCTCAGAGCCTCTACTCCTGCTCTCATCCTACTGGAAATGTCCTTCCTCCCTGGCCCTGCTCCCATCAGCTCTCCAAATTAGTTCCATCTTTCAAGGCCACTTTCTCTTAGAGGCCTTCCCTGGTGACGTCAGTCCTTACCGGCAATGCCCTCTTCCTACCCAGTCCTAACAGTAACACCTAAAGACTGCTGAGCACTTACATTATACCAAGGCACTATGCTAAGCTCATCCCAAGCACCACTTTACTGGTTCTTCACACCATCTTCTTAAATACTATTATTCCCACTATACAAATGAAGACACTGTGCAGAAACCTCGAGATCACCAACACAGCCAGTTAAGTGGCAGGGTTCACATTCCAACCTAGAATCATCACATTCCAAAGCCAGAGCTCTTAACCACCACATCATCCTACTTCCCACGGGCCTCCCTTCAGTCAGATTTAATTCTACTCTGGCTTATTTGCTACCATTTCACACTGAACACGAGGTGATCCAACTCCACCATCTTGCATTAAGGCCTGAAAAGAGACAGGACATGGAGCTCTGGCTTCAGACTCCATCCCTTACTTGCTGGTTGACTCTGAACATAAAGAGTCCTCACCTGCAAAATGGGGACAATACCACCCGCCTTTAGGGGTTGTTCTTAGAATTAAAAAGAATTTCATAAACTACAGAGTCTTTAGCTTTCCTGCCTTGAATTTCTGTGGACACCCCCTTTTATCATCTTATTCTTCAAGGCCTATCCCCAAAGTTCAGTTCCTCCAAGAAACCTCTGCTCCCCCGACAAGTAGGGTGGTCTCCCTGAGCTTCCTAAGTACTTTTCATAACTCTCTAACGCCACTGAAAACACATCACCTAATACTTTTAAGTATCTTTCTCCAGGTCTGTCTTCTCCCAACAGGCTGGTTGCTCCTCGAGGGAAGTGGCCCTAGTCTGCGTCTCTCTGGGAAAGATTCCAGAATAAGCCAGGCCCCAAGTTCTCAGCTGGGTCTGCCCCAGGTCGGAACCCCTGGGCAGCGGGGCCACCCGGCTCACCTGGCCTTAGCGCACAGGGCCTTGACTTCGCTCTCTTTGATGAGCTCGCAGCGCCGCAGTTGCTCGATCTGCCGGTCCAGGTCGCTGATCTCCGCCATGGCCCACCCCCCCGGCGCGGGTCAGAGCCGGGGCCGTCGCCCCCTCCGCACCGCACAGGGGTCTCCTGAGAAAGGCGAAGACGAGCCCGTGGATGAGAATGTCCGTAGGGGGCGCCGGGGGGAGGCAGGGAGGCAACTCCATCCTGAAGCTGGCCCGGCCCCCCCACCCTCGCCTCCCCTCACATCGGCCCCGGGACCCCCAAAGTCCCACGGCCCTGGCCGCTCCCCGCTAACTCCCGTCGAACCCCGCGGTCCCGCGCTCGGGACGGTGGCCTAGAGGGGTCTCAGACTATTACCGCCGCCGCGACTCCGGCTCCCGCTCCTAGGCTCCCTGCCTTCCTCCTTCCCTACGCTTTGGGCCGCCGCCACCGCCGCTTCTACTTCCGGCCCCGCCGCGGAAGCAAAGAGGGACCAGTTCCGCCGCGCGCCGGATGTGGCGTCATACAACCCTCCCCCTCCCGCGCCGCGCCCCTAACCCCACCTCTCGAGCTAAGAATGGAAATGAGCGACGGAACCGGATGTCCGCAGCTTGTGGGCGGGGGTGACCGGGGCCTGCGGGCCGGTGCTGCTCGGGCCGTTGGACACCTCAGTCCGCTCCCTTCGGGTCTCAGTGAGGGAAGCAAGCTGAGCTACGGCTCCGCTTGTAACTTCGTTGCACGTTTTGATTTTATGTGTGCGTCGGCCTCCCCCATTATAGTCCCTGAGGGTCACCCTTGAAGCCCCAGTGCTTAGAACACGGCCGGGCACAGTAGGCATACCTAAATATGTGTTCAGTGGACGGAGGAATCCTGTCCAAATCTCTTTCCACGGCCCCGGGGAACTCTCTGCCATAGAGGACCTCTGAAGTGAGAGGCAGAAAAGGAGGCCACCTTGCTCACACCTAGCTTACATCTCAGTCGTGACCTCCCTGATTCCAGAAGAGTCCCCGACATCCCTCAGTTGCTTCCTCTTGTCCGCCAAGTTGTATTCCTTTTTTTTAAGGAATCCGTTCTAGTTTCTCCACCTATCACTTACACGTTCTGGAATTCACTGTTAAAAAGGTCCAAAGCCCCAAACTGACACTTGAGATGATGCACGCTTTGTGGTATCTGAGCCTTTACACAGGCTGCTCCCTTTTGAAGTCATTTTTGCTATCTTCTGATGACCTTCCATTTTTATTTGCTTTACTTCGTTTCACAGAGAATTGTGAGGCTAGGTACAGAAGTGAGGCCAAAGTTTAGAGGAGCACTAAGAGTGGATTTGGTTTTGTATGTAGGCAACATGCAAATGTGCATTAAAACTCCTAGAAGGTCCTAGTCAGTTCTAGGAGCATCACTACAGGGATTCCATTAAGGCCAGAGAGACCACAATAGTTAAGATTATTTTCTCCCTCTAGAGGGAAGCTCAGACAGCAAACTGCCTCGTATCAGGAAATTCAGGAAATGGCAAGACTCACGAGGTCCCCGGTTATGACCAGGATCTAATTTAACAGCTCAGAAGAGCGATTACTGCTACACCTCAGCCTGGGTGTCCGGGGAAGGGTCCAAGACATGGCTGGCACAGGGGTTAAGTGCAGGGCCTTCCTTCTGGCTACATGGAATACAGCAGCTACATTAGCTCAGGGCTTAAGCCGGAACCTGAGCCCCACAGTTCTGTGTAGCTGAGGCCCCTTTGGAAAGGGATTCCAGGTTTGTCAAGGGCTTCCCCAGCCCAAAGAAGATTAATTAAGAAGCCAGTTCTAATCCCATCCCCTGTTAAGATGGGAAAACAGACCAGCTCAACAGTGTAGATGAAGGACATATGTATTAATAATCTTGTCTTCCTCAAGAAAGGGCAATCTCAGGCAATACGGCCTTAAGCATGAAGCACCTACTTATATATAGATCACTTCTGTCACCTGGGTCACAGCACTCGGGAAATGTTGGCTTTTGTCAGCGACTGTTTTTGTCACAGGGGCACCTCTTCTGCACCTCTAAATTCTGGGTCTAAAAGTGCAGCTGAACCTAACAGTTACACACGTAGTCCCCAACTGTGAGCCTTATCAGGTGCTGCTGGCAAAAGGGGGCGAAGCCCTTGATGGTGGGAAGAAAATTTCACAAGCTCTCTTCTTGAAGCCCTGGGCAAGCGTAAAACAATGTACGAAGGTCCTCTCCCAACCCATTCGATTTTCTCCTGCCTCACAAGGACAAAGAGAAAGGACTCTTCTAGGCTCTGACACCTCCCGTGGCCCTCCCTGGCCTGAACACCAGACATGGACAGCAGACTCCCCCTTAAATAGTTGTTTATTGGCAGTGGGCTGGAAAGAGATGGAGTTAGCATATACAGACAACACCACACACCAATGTCACGTGGGAGGCAAAGTGATGGGAAAGAGCAGCCTGGAGCCCCGGTGAGGCCCCCTCTTCAAAAGTGAGTGTGGGAGGGGGCAGGGGCTGGAGTGTTGAGGGGGCAGCCTTAGAACACCTCCGCTTAGTAGGCATGGTTAGAGATGAAGAGGGACTCGCTGGCTGCAGCCCCGGCCTGACCACTGGAGGTGTACTTTCCTTGGCAGGCGAGGCTGTTGGCCTAAGAGGGGAGAGGAGCCAGAGTGAGGTCTCATCAGAATTCCATCCGCCCCAACACCCTGCCCACCTCCATCCAGTCCCATCCTTACCAGGGCTCGCTTGACATACTCCTCCTGGGCAGCCTTCAGGTTCTCCTTCTTTCCACCCCAGGCCTTCAGGGCAGAAGCCTGCAGGGCTCGGCCATAGGAGAAGGTCAGGGCCCACGGCTTCAGCAGGGGGCACTTGTTGATGGCGTTGAGGTTGATGGATGCCTCCTCCTCACTCTGGCCTCCAGATAGGAAAGTGATCCCTGTAGAACAAGGGGTAAAGTGGGGTAAGTGGCTGTGGGCAAAGACCTGGGGATTGGTAGCAGCCTCTAGAAACTGACCTGAAAATCTGACCAAATGGGCTTAAAGATTACGGGTGCAGTTCATCTACCTCCCAGAGATCAAGAGGAGGATGTGGGTCTCACCAGTGACAGCGGGGGGCACTGTGCGGCGCAGGGCTGTGACAGTTGCCATGGCGATTTCCTCGTGAGAATATTTCTGGGTGCAGGCGTGGCCTGGGGTTACCATGTTGGGCTTCAGCAAAGTGCCTTCCAGGTAGATGTGGTGGTCACTCAGAGCCTTGTAGACGGCAGCCAGCACCTACAGCAGAGCAGGGCCAAGGTGGATTGGGGTGGAGTTGGGGGCAGGGTGGGGATGGGTCAGCCCCAAGGCCCCCGGCCCAGCTGCCTAGCCACCACACTGTCCAGGCAGGCAGGTACCTTACCTTCTCGGTTACATACTGACAGCGCTTCAAGTCATGGTCTCCATCAGGGAGGATCTCAGGCTCCACGATGGGCACGATGCCATTCTGTGGGATGAGGGACAGGGTAGCCATGAGGCCTCCTAACCTAGAGCCCACCTACAGCTCTCCACAGCCATCAGCCGAGATCTTCTGTCCACGACGACAGAGACTCATGGCTTCATAGCCCTCAGCGGACTACAAGAGACAGGCATGTCCTCCAAGCCACCCACATAATCCCTCTTCTGCTCCTCTGTTCAGAGAGCCCTCGAGTATCCTCCATGGGCCCAAGCCGGACGCTTGGTGAGGATCCAGAATAGCTGCTGGGGGGGGGGGGGGTCGGGGGGGGTCGGGTATGTATCCTGACAGATGGGTGGCAGGCTAGCTGATACTCTGGAACCAAAGGAGGCGGGAGGTGGCCTGTTGGGGACCCATCGGCCCACCTGCTGGCAGATGCTGGCGTAACGGGCCAGAACGTTGGCATTTTCCATGATGGCAAGGGCTGAGGGGGTGTGTTCCCCAATCTTCAGGACGCAGCGCCACTTGGCAAAGTCAGCTCCATCCTTCTTGTATTGGGCACAGCGCTCAGACAGCCCATCCAGCCCTGGATGGGGAGTAGAAGAGTCAGAACATGGCGGAGGAGGGGGCGGGTGGCACCCGGAGGGGTAGGTCTGGAGGGCAGGGAGCAGAGAGCAGTTCTCACCTTGGGTGGTAGTCTCACCATTTGTTCCTGCCAGGGGTACCACGCCCTTGTCCACCTGTGGGGGGGTGGGGTGGGCAACAACATAAGGTGGGGGAAGGGACCTCTAGTACTCCACTCTGCCCTCAACTTTCCTTAATCCCTCAAATGGTATCTCGCTTTGCAAACGTTTTCACGTAGTTACACTACTTGATCCTAGGAGGGAAAATATATGGGGATGTGACTGGACACAGCCTGGGCTCCTAGCACTTACTAACTCGCTGAGCCGCACACATCACTGCCTTGAGTTTCTGGTTTTTTTCTCTGTACGATCAAGGGAATACCGTGCTCTGAGAATTACAAGGATTAAAAACGCCAGGCAAGGGCGCCTGGCTGGCTCAGTCGGTGGAGCCTGTGACTCTTGATCTCAGGGTTGGTTGTGAGTTCAAGCCCCAGGTTGGGTGTGGGAATTACTTAAAAATGAAATATTAAAAACAGGCCAAGCGGGTCTCCTACGTTTCTAGCTTTCCTCACATATGCTTTGGAGGTGATCTGGGGCAGACCCCACCCAAGTCTCCAGACTCCCAACCCAACATCCATCGCCAGCCTACTACTCTGGCCTTCTCTCCCAGAGTGCTTGCTCACCTCTCACATCCTGAGACCCCGCCCCCTCACCTTGATGCCCACAACACCGCCCTTGGATTTGATAACTTGGGGGAAGGGACGCCCATCATCTGTCTTCTGGTAGAGCGTCTCATGGAAGAGGATGACGCCCCCGATGCAGGGGTTCACGCGGTCGTCGGCAGTCAGGAGCAGCTGTCGGTAGAAGCGCCGGTTCTCCTCTGTGTTCTCAGTGCCGATAGACTGCAGCCGCTTGGCGATGCTCCCTGGGAGAGGGCAGCATACAGAAATAAGGGGGTCAGCCAGTCACCCTTGACCCTAGGCTCTCCTCCTACGGTGTCCTGCCCGTACCAGTGGACTCATCTGCAGCCAGGATGCCCTTGCCCGGAGCCACGATGCGGTGAGCGATGTCGGAAAGCTCCTTCTTCTGCTCCGGGGTCAGCGCTGGGTATTGGTAGGGCATGGTGCCGGTCAGTTCCTGGGCAAAGGGGGCAGATAGGGGAGGACTGGTTAGCGGGGGCTCACTGTGGGTCTTCCAACCAGCAGGGCCCCTTGCCTGGAGGTTGGGATAAAGGTTCCCTACCTCCCCTGCTCCATACCGGTGGGTATCTGGCCACTTCCTGTCCCCAGCCCTCCCCTACACCCAACTTCCCTATACTAGGCCTGCCTCCTGTACCTTTCCTAACACTGTCTGTTGCTGGGTGTTTCCCAGCTGTGGGTGGGGTGGCGTACTGGCATCTGGGGCAATGCAATAGGCCAGAGCCATGGACAGACGGGTCATGTAGAAGCCGGACCCTTCTGGCTTGCGCTCTGCCATGGGGTCACCTTGCCTAGAAGCAGAACCGAACCGGAGTAATTTAGAATTTAGAGGGGGTATGTAGGCAGAGGGCCCAACCCAAGGACCCGGAGAAGGGAAAGTTCTGTGATTCAAGTCACACAGCACAAGAGCCAGAGCTGAGATTAGAACCCAGATCTTCTGACTGCCAGGGCCTTCCAATCCACCCAAAGTCCCAGGGCTGGCCCAGGCTCCAAAGCCTCAAGGACATCCCAAGGTCAAGCTTCTCCACCAGGGTTGGGGGAGGGCGTTCGGAAAAGGGTGTTGGAAGAAAGGGTAGGAGGGTAATCAGAAGCCCAGGAAAGGGCAGCAGAGGAAGCCCAGGCCGGGATGGCGGAAATGGGTAAGGTTTGCCGATCTCACTGCTCATACAGGGTGAGAGAATTGTAGAGAGGCAAGCGCCCCACCCCTTCCCCTGAAAATGCTCCTGTCTGCTCGCACGGCTGCAGCTGTTCCAAGCTCACCATCAAGGTCACCCAATAAGGAAAGACACGAAAAGTGTTAACTGGGCATCAGGCGCCTCCAAGGGGTTTCCCCTCCTTGCCGGGGGCGCCCACCTCCCAGGGCAGGGCCCAACCACGCTTTCCGGAACCCTGAGGCAGTTATATGAGCTGGCCCCCATCCCTTTGCTGCCTCTTAGGATCCCCGCAGAGGCAAAGGGGCCGTAATGCTTTGCACCTGGGGTCCCGGCAAGTAAAGGAGAGAGAGAATGGCCCTTCATCTCGTCCTGCTTCCTCCCTCGCCATGACGCAGCGCGCGGAGCCGCTGCGTTGCGCAGCAAACCGAGCTCAAGCTGGAGAGGGTTGCGGAATCCGGGCTGAGAGCATATGTGTGGGTGGTAGTGGGACGCGGGAGATGCTGGGACCGGGGTTGGGGGAGGGGGGGTCCGGCTGCCGACGGCCCCCAGGATCCTTCTCCACGGTCCCTGACCTTCGCACATGGCGAGGGGCGCTCACCTGGCACGGGAGGGGGCGGGTTTGCGGGGTGCGGCGGTGGAGGGCGGCGGGCCGGCGAGCAAACTGAGCGAACGCGGCAGTCGTTACCAGGACCCTGGTTCTGCGACGCGTTCCAGGAGGAACGCAGCCTATTAAGCTCCGGAGGGGGCGGCGCAGGGGGCGGGCAGGAGGGAGGTGGCGCCGGGCTTTATAAAGGCACGGCGCCAGCCTCCGCCGGGTTTCTTCCCTTGAAGGGGGCGGGAGGCGCCCTGGCGTCCAATTGCAGGCGAGGATTAGTGGAGAGGCCGCCCCCGAAAGGCGAAGCCCGGAGGCGGCGCTTGGGCGGGGACAGCGCGGCGAGAACACGATCCCTCCCCCGGCCCCCTAGGACGTGACTCGGGCCACATCCTGCGGGTCGCCGGGGCCCTCCCCTCCCTCTCCCTCCCCCCCCCAGTTGGCGCGTTCTGGGGCGCTGTGACTCAGCCGATTTGGGGCACCGGAGGAGATGGGGAGGGGGGAAGTGGGTACAAGAGCCTGAAAAGACGGAGGCTCAGCCTCCCCGCCCAGCCCCCGCCGGGCGGCCCGGGGCAGCCCCAGCTTCCGGACGGCGCTGATGGCCGCGTGTGTCACGCTGTGGCACACCCGGAGGTCGGGCGTCGGCCGGCCTCGCCCGCAGACTCCCCTTGCGGGCTCAGGGGCGCGGGGCCAC
This sequence comes from Eumetopias jubatus, assembly GCF_037043125.1. Taxonomy (NCBI): domain Eukaryota; kingdom Metazoa; phylum Chordata; class Mammalia; order Carnivora; family Otariidae; genus Eumetopias; species Eumetopias jubatus. The sequence continues at coordinate 93,667,621 of NW_028274818.1, forward strand.
CCCTCCCTGGGTCACCAGCCCGCGCGGAAGAGCGGCTGCACTGGGAGGAGCCCGAGAGGGCGGCGGGGCAGCGGTTCCGGGAGGCCCGCCCGCGCGGGTGTCGGCGCCCCGGCCGCGCCCGTCGGGCTCACGGGCTCTGGGTCCGGCGGGCCAGCCTCGCCGCGCGTGCGCAGGCGCTCTCCGCCCCGGGCCGGCGCCGACCGTCTTGCAGCAGCCACCGCTCGTCCCAGCAAGTCTGAGGATGCGGCGCCAGAAGCCCCGCGAAAACGTCTCCCTGGGACCTGACTTCCCCCTCCAAATCAAACCTGTCCCTAGCTGGTCAGCCCCCAGCTGAACCCCCTCATCCTCATCTGGACCCCTTAGCGCGCCGCCCCCCCTCCCACCCGCGCTGCGTCCCGTGGGCGCCTACCTGCGAGGAGGCAGAAGGAGCGGGCAGAGCCTGGTCAGCAGCGAGTGAGCCTGGCCGCTCCCGGGCTGGGTTATAAGGCAGCTCCCGCCCTCCCCCCAGCCCATGTCCGCAACTCCTCCGGTGACCCCTGCCCTTTCCTTGCCACGGATCCGCTGGCAGGGACCTATATTTAGGGAAACCTGAAGCCCCTGACATTCATGCCAGCGTGGGGCCTACAGTGAGGGAAGGGGGAGGAAGGCCTGGGCTTGCCCTAGTTGGGGGGCAGGGGCGGGCCCTGCCCACTCACCGGTACTTTGGAGGACATTTCCTTGGAAATCCAGTCTGAAGCCCTCAGAGGTTGTCAAGAGAAATCAATCTTCGCACAAGAATCTATGGGGAGGGAGAAGAGGAAAGGAGACTCGGATCTGTGGCCCTCCCTGCCTCCTTCTCTATCCTCCCTCCCCTCTGGGCCCTGATGATGGCTCTTGTGATCCTGGGGAGACCATGCGTTTGGCGGGAGAGCAGATGCAGATGCGATGCTCACCTCAAGATAACCGAGAGTCCATGGACACTGTGTGGCTGTGGTACCCCTATATCCTGATACTCCAGGCCCAAGTTCGTCCCATGAGGTGGTCTGTGGTGAGCAGTGTCTCCCACCCTCACCTTCAATTATAATAGTTTATGTGGCAAGGGGGAGAGGTGGGCAGGGTGACCTGCCAGAGCACTAGCCCCTCTCCCTCCTGGCCCTCCAAAGGGGCTGCAGTCCAAATGGCCAGGGGCTCTCTGAGTCCTGCTCTGCAGGGAGCCAGGCTCTCTGCCGCTGGTTCCCAGGCCGATGAGCTGGGCAGGCCATTTGTGGTTCCAGGGGCCTAGAGGCCCCGTCAGGGAGCGGGGCAGGGAGCGGGGCATGTGGGCCCCGGGGGCTGGCCACTCCCCAAGGGGCAGGGACTCCGGGGCCTCATCGGAGCTTGATCTGGAAGCAGAGACAGTTGAGGCTCTGGCAGTCGGGAGGCTGGCAAGCACAGGCACAGTCACAGAGCGGACAGCAGCGGGGACAGCTAGGGGCCCAACCCTGAGGGAGAGGAGAGAGGGGTGAGGGAGAGGGGCAGGAGGAAGGGGACAGCTAGGGGCCCAACCCTGAGGGAGAGGAGAGAGGGGTGAGGGAGAGGGGCAGGAGGAAGGGCGACCAGTCCCCTAAGCTGTTTCCCTCTCCGGGGAGAAGGGAACAGAGAGGCCTGGGAAGCCACATTTGCCCAGTGGAACAGAGGGTACCATCTACCATTTCTTGGGAACAAATCAATTCCCTGTGCTGTTGAGAAATCAGCAAGGAGGCGGCGTTCCAAACAACTGAGCTCAGGAGCTGGAAGAAATTATTCAGGGGGTTCTTTCCTTCTTCCCATTTTATAGGCAAGGAGACTGAGAGATCAAGTAGCCCTGTTCCATGAAGTCCTGATGTTCAGCTTAAAGTTGGTTCTACTATATCCTTGTGGCCTCCTTCAGTTTCAAGTACGGAGACGAGGGAGAGCACACACACGTTTTCCTTCTATGATAAAAAGAACTTGGTTCTGTTTTCTTCCTTGGCATGAAACCAAACTGCAGGACCTCTTTCATTATTTCTGAGCACCTACTCCCTGCAAGGCTGTATTCATGCATGATTCTGAAAAATCTCCCAGTTGTCTTTGAAAATGGTAATTGGCAGATTTTTTTTTTAATGTTTTCAAGAGTCCTCTCTCTTTTATTTATCAGAACCTTGGGCAGGGGGCCTCTCCACAAAAGAGGAAATGGAGGCTCAGAGAGGGAGAGGCCCCTTGACTCCACTGCCCCCCAGAGCCAGAACTATCAGCTTCTTTCTGGGTCCGCGGGGACAGGGACAGTTCATCTCATGTCACTGGTGAGGTAGCACGAGGACTCATTCTCGGTAGGTATGTGAGATACAAATGAATGTCGAGTGAGTGGATGAATCAAACCATTTTCCCCTCTTTGGGCAAAGAAGAAAGAAGAGGACTCCTTAGCTCCCCGGGGGGAAAGAAGGGTCTGTCCCTTGTGACAAGAAGGGAGAACTGGTCTATTTCAGCCTACTCCTGCCTGGTGACAGGGGTGATCTGCTACTTCTTCACGCATGGGCTGGAGTCAGGCCAAGTGGCTGGAGTGGGACACACCCCGGACGTGCCAGGAGATTGGCTCCTTGAGGCCTGAGGCCGAGCTAGCTGACAGTCCCAGTTGCACACCTCAATCAGATGCCAGGCCAAGCCAGGAATAGGGGAATGACCTTTGAAACAGCTGAGGTTTGGGGGTGCGCTGTCAGATGACTGGTGAGATCAGATATCACTAGGGGCTCCAGTGAGGGGAGGGGATCTGCTGGCTGCAGGGACAGGGGTCTGACCTGGGCTGGCGCTGCTGTCAGCAGGACTGTCTCTCGAGGAGGAGGCTACAGGCGTCATGGCGGAAGGGGGAGTGAAGCGGTTTCCTTGTATCTGACGAAGGAGTGGTTTGGGGCGTCTCTGGGGAGTCCCAGTTTGGGATGAAGTGGGCTCTGTGAGGTTTTGGAGGACCACACTGTCATTCTGGGCGCAGCACTGGTGGCTGAGAGAGGCTCTGCCACCCTCACCTCGAAGGAGAGGGTATTGAAAGCATTTCTGGGCTCTGTCCACTGTAAGGATTTAGAGCTAGTCATTAATAACTGTCTAATGGATTTCTGGACTCTCACAAGCAGCCATGTGGCTTCTGGAAGGAATCTGCTACTTCGGTACATAAACAAGAATGCCACAAGCCTGTTAACCCTTGTGTCTCTCTAGGCTCTGCAGCTTCGGCTTCGATTCCTTTCCCTGTGATTTTGTGATGGCCCGCCGTCTCTGGTGTCCAGGGCTCAGGCCCAGGTTTGGCTCACTCATGTTTTGAACCTCAGTTCGGTCATCTCTGAAACCAACAGAATGCCTGCTTCAGAGGCTCACGGTGGGGCATCAGGGGAAGGAGCTGAGCCTGATGCCTAGTACGTGGTGAGCACTCCAGAAAAGGCAGCGATTCTTGCTACAGCTCTCCGGCCCCTGCCCCGGCCAGACCTACTGGGTGTGGGGCCCGGATGCCTGGCTTTGTGTCTGTCCCATCCGCACTTCTGATCACACACAGGGCTGAGAACCAACCATCGTGCTATGTATCACTTTGTTTCTCATGCTCGAAAGTAACTGCCTACTTCCTCCTCTCTGTCCTTTGCTGCAGTGGAAGCCCCATGTGGGTTGGGACCCAGTCCAGCTTCTTTCGCAGAGCCCCCAGGGCCTGGCACAGTGCCTCAACTGCACAGATCTTTAGTAGGTGAAGGAATGGGTGAATGAGTGAATGAGATCCTTGCCACATGCTTGGTGAAAGCCCAGAGCAGGCAGGTGTCTCCCCCAGAGAGGAAGAGAAATCTGGGTTTGTGTCCCGGCCTGGGCCTCAGGTAAGTCACTCCAGCCTCTGGAAGGCTGTTTCTAACAGCTGTAAAGTAGGCAAGAGCTTTGTCATATTTGTGGTTGTTACTGTTACTACAAAGAAACTGAAGAACAGGCACTTTACTGTACCTTGTGCAAAGACAGCTCAAGGACAGAATGGGATCCTGCCCTGCCCTGTGGCCATTCTAGAATCCTTCCTGGCTCTGGCAGAAGCCGGGTGGATCAGACCCTGAGGTCTGATATATATATATATATATCTCCAGGTCTGGAATTCCCTGCACCTCACCCTGACCGAGGAGGAGAGGCCCAGACTGACAGAAGGGGCAAGGAGCAGCGTACCCCCAACAGGGGACCAGAAATCGCTTCGTAATTGAGCATTTCCTATGAAATAGGGAGTTTTTAGGACCCAGGGCCATCTTCTTTTTCCCCTTTGCCCCCTTAGCCTCAGTCCTGGGCTCCCTTTCCCAGCTACCCCTAGGAAACCAGAAGCAGAGTTTTTTGTAAGAGGAGAGCCCCTTGCCCCATAATTTCCTTCAAAACTCAAAACATCTCCCGGGAATTTGACCAACTATGGTCAGCCCAAGTTATGAATTTGCTTGTCTTTCATCCTCCTGCTTTCCTCCTGGGGGGAAGGTCACCACTTCAAGGGCAAGAGCTTCGCTGTCTAAATCCGAGCCCCAAATAGGAAGGTGGTCAATTACATTCACCATCTTTCAACCTGCAAAAGCGAAAATGGCCTGCCCCCCAGGAGCCAGGCTTCTCCCTGAGGATTCTATTTCGACACACAGTGGAGCAATTTACTGTGCACCACTCTACTATGTAACATTGTAGAAGCAACTGAATCTCCCTCAGCCAACTCCTCTCCCTGCAAAAGGACAGAAATACTTCCCCCTTTACATGCACAGGCACGGAGAGGAGGTCAAGGTGTGATGTCAAGTCAAAAAGGGCAGGTAGCAGAAGTGATGAAAGAGTATCTGTGGCATGACCCCATCTTTGCCAAATACTGGTAGATAACACAGCAGTGACAACAGTCTACCAGTATATGAGGGCGCAAACAAAACATAGCAGCCTTGGTTATAGAGCTGGTTTACACGCTGACTGGTGCCTTCTTTGCATTTCTACATGCACGCTTTGTAATCAATGCTTTTCATACTCAGAACTATATATATCTAGGTTTTTAAAAATACCCAGCTCTCGGGGTTGTTGAGTAAATGATAATGTCAATAAAGTGGCACAGAATCTGGGGCGTCGTACTCACTCAGTGAACAGAAGGAGCTCTGTGTCGGGTGGTTTTTTCTTTTAACCACCATTTTCAGAAGCCAGTGTGCCCTCCAGGTTACACAGCTGTCCCCAGCTGCCACCCTGTTTTCTTTCCTCCGAGTAGCTTTCAGCACCAGAAAGTATGCGATGTGCTGTTTATGATGTCTTTCTTTGGCTGTCTCCAACTGACCCAGTCTCCCCAGAGTCAGTGCTCAGCAATCCATGTTGTTGAACAGCACCAACAAAAGAAATGCCCAGAGAGGGCCCAGGTCAGGGCTCAGGGTGTCAGGGCTGGGACGGGAACTCACCGCTTCTGTGGGCTGGGGGCAGCAGGCGTCCAGGCAGTGGGCTGGGTTAGGCAGAGGGAAGTCGCAGGCTTCTGCACAGGTCCAGCAACAGTCCTGGGGCCTGGAGGCACCTTGCTTCCTGCAGGGGGAGCTGCAGTCGGTGCAGCCACCCTGGGCCTAGGAGATGCAAAGGGGCAGGATCCGGGCCAGATGGTGGGGGGAGGAGGGAGGGGGGGACATGGCACGGAGGGATGGATGCGGTGGCTAAATGGCAAAGGAGCCTCAGGGTAAGGGCCTGCCGCTGAGGGCACTGACTGACCGCTTCCTCTTCCCCGGAGCCCACCCTTCGGCCTCCACCAGGCTCCTCACCAGTAGGCAGTGCCTAGTCAGCAGCACTACGCCGAGCAGCAACAAATAGGTGCCCACAGCGATGAACACGATGGCAGGGATGGGGAGCAGCAGGGAAGGACTGCTGACGGGAGCCGGGGTGGTATTCCACGGGCTAGAGGAGGCCTGCACAAGCACAGGAGGAAGGGGTGACAAGAAGGTGGGAGGGGCTGCGGGGAGCACAAAAATACCAGGACGGACACCTGGACGCAGCTGAGATGAGAGGAGGAACAGCCATCAGATGGCGGGGAGAGCGTCATTAGGACTACACTATCCTGTTCCCCAAACGTGACTTCTCCCAATCACCCCCTTTTCAGGACCATCGGTCCCTGCTGGTCATTTGAGAATTTTCCAAGACTGGTTGATCTTCCTCTCAGAATGCCTCTCCACACAGACCTATTGTCTCTGATTCCTCAGCCCCACTTTACCATCCCTCAGGCCCTAAATGTCTTCCAACCTGCAGTTTTGCCCCTTTCCACACCAGTTGTGTTGTGTAACCCTCCCTTCCTTACAATCCATCAGTGTCTCCCACGGACTCAGTCCAAACTTCTTATCTCAGTGACAAAGCCCCAGTCTAGCCCTGCCTACCTCTCCCTCCCTCCTCCTCTATACTCCAGCCAGACTGAAGTCTCCCAGCCCCGAGTCTCTGCCCAAGCTGTTCCCTCAGCCTGGGATGCCTTTAAAGCCTCCTTGATTACTTGGCAAGCTTCTCATCTTGCCAGAAAGAGCGGGAATGTGCTCTCCGTGTGAAGTCTATTCCGGGCACTCTCTCACAGCTCTGGTCCTGAGCTCGAAGGGTCTCTGTTGGGTAAACAGCCCCCTCTCCAGTCTGGGCTCGGGCTCCAAGGCGAGTTTAAGGCCCTGAGGGGGCCGCTCCAGAAAAGGGAAAGGGGCCTAGGACTCACGTCCATGGGTCAGGGCAGCGCCAGTCAGTCCAGGAGCTGCAGAGGAGAGAAAGTCCTGGGTCTCAGAGGCTGAGAGGGGCCATTGGACTGGGATGCCCACTCCCCCCCACCCCCCCACCCCCCGCCAACTCCCGCTTGGAGAAACTGAGGCCGAACGATGGCTCCAGGTCCGGACAGTGGGGATCGGGGGTCCGGGGATTCGGGGCGGCGTCCCCCTCGCAGGCCCCAGCCTGACCGGGCCACACCCCTGGCTGTCCCCGCACCCCGGCTCCCTCCAGTGACCGGTCCCCGGCGCCTGCACCCTCGGGGCCGCGGGCAGTTCGCGGATTCCGCGCCGCGCTCGTCCAATCGGCCGCCGCCCAGAAGCTCCCGCTGCGTCTGGCCGTTGCTATGGGGATCCGAGCGCCGCTCCTACGGCGGCCGCCGAGACCCAAATTCCTTCTCCCCGCCGCTCGCCGCTCTTCCCCGGCCGGATCCTCTGCGGCCGCCGGCCCCTCCTAGTCGCGGTCCTCTGGGTTTTCCCGCCGTTACTGAACGGAAAAGGCGAGTTCCCCGCTGCCACCTGCCCGGGTCGGGTCCTCATCCCGTGCTGGGTCCTGCGGCGCCGCAAAGGGAACACCGACCCGCCGGGCTGCACCACCAACGTGCTGGGTGACTTTGGCCAAGTCACTGAGCCGCGCGGAATCCATTTCCTCCTCTGTAAAACCTGGAAACTCCTGCCTTACGGGGATGCTGTAAAAATCAAAGCTAACTTGTCAATTGTATAGCATTTTACTTTTTTTTTTCCCCCCCTCAACTTTACCCCACTCATTTTTTATTGACTGTGCTCCAGTTTAAGACTTGGGCGGGTCTCCTCAACCTTCGGTCACTGTCTAAGTGATTTCCTGCCACCCACCTCAGATCTTGTCCCTTTTCTATTTTAAACCTCCGAAGGACAAAGTTCCTCCGAAGGGCAAAGTTCAAATGCTTAGCCGACTGTCCACCTCATCCAGTCTGGGCCCGTCCTATCTTCTCTTTGTTCATTAACAGCATATCTCATCTAGGCTCGGCCTCCAGCGGAGAATAAAACAGATTTCCTGTCCTCATGGGGCACACATTCCACTGGGGGAGGAGGAGCAGATAATCTGTAAACAAATAAGTAAGACTGTTCCCTGTTCCCTCATTCTTCCAGTCTTCCATCTGTTCAAGGTTCCTGAGCAAAGGGTTTCACAGCTCCACACATTTGCAGATACTGTTCCCTCTGCCTAGAACACCCTTCCCCTATTTCCCCCTGAAGAACTCCCTCATCCTCCAAGCCTCTGCTCAGTTTTGCCTCAGGGAGGTCTCCCTGCCAACCTCAGGGGGTGGTAGCTGCTGTGGGCACCTTATATGCATGCCTATTCCAGCACTGATGACAACGTATTTGAATTCTCCCCTTCGGTGCCTGGCTCCCTGGTTAGACAACAAGTGCCTGGGTCTGATTCATCCCCATATCGCAAGCCCTGGCAGTTGGTGTGGTCTTGGGGGCCTCCAGCGAGTACTCACTGATTCTATGAACGAATCAAATCCAATGCCATCCACTAATGAAGGGTAGTTATCGAGATGCCCTGGTCCCATGGCTCACAAGCCACTCAGACCTCCCACCCGCATTCCTGCCCTTTTGGGATCTACACATACATGACTGCACTCTGTACACTCATGTAAGCACACCAAAGCCTCAGACTTCATCCAATAACTGCATCTGGGCATGTTCCCCTGAAAGTAGTGATGTAGGAAATAACATTAGGGTTCGAAGCTGATGGCCAAGAAAGAATTCTCGAGACATCTTTGGTGCAAAAAATGTGATTTTTATTAAAGCACAGGGACACGACCCGGGAGCAGAAAGAGCTGCACCGGGGTCACGAGGAGTGGCCCATTATTATATATACTTTCAAGTTGGGAGAGTGTTAGGGATAGCGTAAGTCTCTAAGGAATTTTGGAAGCAAGGTTTCCAGGACCTTGAAGGGGCTAGCTATTGTTGGGAAAAGGTCATTTATCACCGTCTAATAAAACCTTACTCATGAGACACTTCAGATGTATATCAGTGGGCCATATGCTTGGGGGATGATTGCCAACATGTATCTTGGGGGGCTTAGAGATAAAGGAAGTTACCAAAAGAATTTTTGTATGTTAAAGTAGGCTTACAGGATCCTGGGAGGTGGGGGTGGGGTGGGGGGTGGGCTAGGATTGTCTTTTGCCCTTAGCAAAGTATCAACATCGAGGCAGTTGAGTCCCCAGAGGAATGTCACTCTGCCAGTTTCAAGGACTTGCCGATGAGCTGTAGGAAATTTAATAGTTTGTTTCTGCCTTTGTTTCCCACATCAGCAGTACCACTATACACCTACTTCTGTCCATGTCCTCCCCCCCTCACCATGTACCTTGTCCTTACTGCTGCCCCTGGGGGTTTCTGGCACCCTGAGGCAACCCCAAAAATTGCCGGGGTTTGTGTCCCCTGTTACCAAATCTCCCTTCTCACCTTCAACCACACTGACAGAGTCCCACCCCTCCTCTGCCACCCCCAGCCCTCTCAGAGGGAGCTTCAGACCCAGGAGACAGGAAGCTAGCCATCCCCAGTGTCATCATTGCTGACTCTAAGGTAGAGTCAGGTTGCCTTCTTGGGGCTATTGTCTTGTCTGCCCCATCTTTGCAGAATCCCAAGGCCCAAGATGAGGCCAGTTCCCACCCCAGCCCCAGGAAAGGCCTCAGGTGACAAAGACTCCCTCCCTCTGTTCTGTTCCTGCCAACAGAGAGACGTCAGCCTTGGCAAGACCTCTGGACACGTCCATGGCCTGCAGTGGTCAGACTCACTGCTGATGGTATTCTGTTCCTACCGAGGGTTCATACATTATGCAGGATGGTGGACAGTGCACCGGGCCTGCTCTCTGCAAGACAAACCAATAGGACGGTGATGTATGCACCCACGTTGCCAAGGCCACTTCTGCTCACATCACACCATTTGTTGGAGGCAGGGAGAAACTGACTTCACGATAGCCAAATAACCATAAGGTCTCCCTCTCCCTCAAGTTCAAAGCTGGAGATGTCAGATATGGTTGTGTGGAGTTTTGCACTGACCCCAAGAAGGAAAGAAAAAGGTGATGTACTCTCAGTCCTCGTGGGGTGGGTGGGAGATTTGAGACCCACCAAACACCCAGGAGATGAGAGAAACCCAGCCAGGCCTGCCCTCAGGCGAGGGAACGGAACCCGGCTGCTCCGATTTTGATCTTAGACTTTCGGCCCCTCCTATGGACATCAGATGATACTGCCTCCCAGAGATTAAGAGGAGGTTATCGGCGTCCTTTTAGGAAAATGAAAGGCCTGTGCTCAGGTAGTCATGCCCAGGGAATAAGAAGTGGAGATGACCAGAGCTAGAGTAAGCATCAATCAAACCCTCTTCCCAGACTTTATTTAATCCTAACAGTAGACCTGAGTGGCATGAACAATTACTTCCATCTTATTTTAATTTAATTTTTATTTTTTCTATTTTATTTGTTTATTTGAGAGAGAGAGCAAGGGGGGAGGGGCAGAGGGAGTGGGAGAAGCAGACTCCTTGCTGAGCAGGGAGTCTAACACAGGGCTGGATCCCAGAACCCTGGGATCATGAAAAGAGCCAAAGGCGATGTTTAACTGACAGAGCCCCCATTATTTCCACTTTATAGATAGAAAAGAATCCTGACCTGGTTGAAAAGAATTTTAGGTCAGGCAATGGATTCTAGTTGTGCCACTGTGTATCTGTGTGACCCTGGGCAAGTCAGCTGATCTCATGGAGCGTGAGCTGCTCATCCGGAAAGCAGGGATCTCCTAAGATGCAAGAGGGCTCGTGATGATCGGAGGAAAGGTTATGTACAGTCCCCAGCATAGAACAAAGGGCTCATGAAAAAATAGAACCCGAACAACTCGGAATGCATATCAGAGTGAGAATTTACAAGGGGACACATAGGAACACATCTCATTCACTCATCCTAGCAGCCTGAGGCAGAGGTACTGCTCCAGTCCCTATCCTCATTTTAAGAAGCACTAAATCACTTGCCCAAGTCCTCCTGGCTAGTGAGTGACAGAGCTAGGATTTGAGCTCAGGCAACGGAACTTTGTGGGTATACAACTGAGGCTCAGAGAGGTTCTGACACTTGACCAAGGTCACACAGCCAATCTGTGGCAGAAAAAAAGGGCCTGGACAGACTCTTCCTCTTCTCACTCCACTCATCTCCCCCTCAGCTTTTTCTACTGCACAGATAAAGGGTGGGACTGGACTTGCTTAAACAGTGCCTAGCCTGGGCCAGGTACAATAAAAGCATTAAATAATAGATGCTCTGGCCTGCTGGGCAGGACTCTCCCCAGAGCACGGGTAGGGGGAATTGGACCCTTCCCTGGGTATCATGTGGGAAACATGCCACTTCTGGCTGCTTATTGTTTACTTATTCACAGCCTTCGGTGCTAAGACACCTGCACGCCTCCCAGGGCTGAGGCTGCGCAGCACCCAGGCAGAGAGGATGCGCAGGACAGCATTTGGACTCAGGAGCCTGGAGTAGCAGGAAACCGTAAACTCCAGGCCCCGGGTGAATTGTGTGACAGGTGTGTGAGGACCGCGTGGGGGTGAGAGACTCCCCTGGGGAGCCAGGCTGGGGCGGGGAAGCGGCCGGAGTCCCTGGAGCCTGGACGGTCACCTGGGGGAGCGTTACTCACGCCTAACCCCTCTCCGGGGGCGCGTCCCAGGGGCTGCACCCCCCTGCCCCCCCAGAACTGGCGCAGTCTCCCCTCCTCCGAGGAGGAGTTCAGGGCACCCCTAGAACGCCCTGATGAGGGATCACGGTGTGCGGAACGCGACTGGTCTTGGGTTTATTTGACACGCTACACCCATCTGCAAGAAAGTGGGCGCCCGCGTACGAAAGCTATTCTCTTTCCAGTTCCTCTTCAACACTTCTGATTATTACAGGAGCATGTCTCGTTTTGCTGCCAGAAGCCCTTTAACACCTCTCCACCCGTGCTTATCTTGCCATGTCTTGTTTTTAACAAAGGGAGTGCAGGCCTCCTGCTCAGAATGCGGAGCAGGTGAAAGTATCTAGCTTGAAGGTTAGAACACTTTTTTTCATTGTATTTATTTTTTGGTTACCTTCTATTTACAGCAATTGATACTGGCTTTCTATTTTCAGTAGTGATAAAGAGTTTCCTTTTAAAGTGCATGGTTAAGGGGCGCCTGGGTGGCTCAGTCGTTAAGCGTCTGCCTTCGGCTCAGGTCATGATCCCAGGGTCCTGGGATTGAGCCCCGCATCAGGCTCCCTGCTCAGTGAGAAGCCTGCTTCTCCCTTTCCCACCCCCCCTGCTTGTGTTCCCTCTCTCGCTATGTCTCTGTCAAATAAATAAATAAATAGAATCTTTAAAAATAAAAAATAAAGTGCTTGGTTAAGAGTGGGTACTCTGCCAATCAGACTACCAGGTTCAAATCCTAGCTATGCCCACTTAACTGCCTGTGTGACTTTGAGAAAATCACACAACCTCTCCGAGCCTCTCTGTGCCTCGATTCCCTCCTCTGTAAATGGAAAGTAATAATGGTATCTCCTCCTTAGGTTATTGTGACGACCACATTAGCTAGTATATGTATAGGGCACAGATTGGTGCCTGATGGCTAGTATGTGCTATATAGATGTTTGCTACTGTTAGGTCAAATAGGGCAAAAACAAACAGACAAACAAAACCCTGAGGTTTAGAGAAAACCTCTTTGGACCAATCCCACCATGTTCCATGTGAGAAAGCACAGTTTTGAAGCAGAGAATTAAGTGGCTGAGCTAGGATCTCTGTAGGACTCTGGATTCCCGATCCATTTAGCGGCCCTTTCAATCCTCGGTAATTAATGTAAGGTCTCTCTGCATGCATCTGTGGAATGGGACTAATTGTGTTTCATTGGCTGTTGAGATGGTGTGAGTAACGGTCGCTCAGAACCTGAGTTGGTATGATGGCTCTAATGGATTTTGACAGGGGTAATATCGCCCCCAAGGGGTCAGAAACAGGTTCTTGGTGGCAAAAAAAAAAAAAAAAAAAAAAAACCCAAACCAAACCAAACCAAAAAATCTCTTTTTAGTATATTAAGCACAGATATATAGTATATCTGTGTTATCAAAATTTCTTTTTTTAAAGGATTTTATTTATTTACTTGAGAGAGAGAGAGAGAGCAGGGTCAGAGGGAGAAGCAGACTCCCCGCTGAGCAGGGAGTCCGATGCGGGACTCGATCCGGGGACTCCAGGATCATGACCTGAGCCGAAGGCAGTCGCTTAACCAACTGAGCCACCCAGGCACCCTATCTGTGTTATCAAAATTTCATGATGAGTGGTGATTAGGAAACAAAATGTCTAAAAAAGGCTGCTTAGGGGAGAATAATGAAAAAAAAGTGGAGAAATACTGCTCTAAACCAAATTTTTCCAACTTGAGTTGTTACCCACAGTGGGTTATGCAGCCAGTGCAAGGGGTCCTGATCAGATGGTGAGAAGCTGGTGGGGAGAATGGCCACTAATAAGGCAACTAAAGTCTTCATCTTTAACAATCTTATCTTGGGACACCTGGGTGGCTCAGTCAGTTAAGCATCTGTCTTCAGCTTGGGTCATGATCTCAGGGTCCTGGGATCGAGTCCCACATCGGGCTCCCTGCTCAGCGGGGAGTCTGCTTCTCTCTCTCCCTCTGCCCCTACCCCTTGCTCATGCGTGCGCTCTCTCTCTCTCTCTCTCAAATAAATAAAATATTTTAAAAATGTAGACAAGAAAAGTTGAAGAGAATATTGGAATAAAAACTGTCTATTAGTAAAATTATTTAACTTTGTTTCTAAAATTTGAACCATCTTCATTAAAAAAAAAAATCTTATCTTGTGGGGCACCTGGGTGGCTCAGTCAGTTAAGCGTCTACCTTTGGCTCAGGTCATGATCCCAGGGTCCTGGGGTCGGGCTCCCTGCTCAGTGGGGAGTCAACTTCTCCCTCTCCCTCTGCCCCTCCCCCCTACTCATGCTCTCTCTCTCTCTCTCTCAAATAATAAATAAAATCTTTTAAAAAAGCAATCTTATCTTGCTCTTGGTTTAACCTTTAATTTGATGTTCAGAGTCAGGACCCACAGAGATAAGCTCTAAATTGTGACTGCTGTTTAAATTGTATTAAAATAATGTTGTTTTGTTGTTGTTGTTGTTTAACCTTGCAGTTCCTTTAGGAAAATGAGTTTATGGGTTTTCTATATCTGCTTAACATTATGGAGACCAATGCAGTCAGAAAATAGGATTTTAAAAATCCTACCTCGTTCACTTCCTGTGTCACCTTGGACAAGGTACCAAACCTCTCTGTGCCTCTGTTTTCCCATCTCTGTAAAATAGACACAATAATAAGCCACAAAGCTGTTCCTCTGTTAATGAGGAAATGAGTTGATATTTTTAAGCACTAAGATCAGTGTCTGGCCCATAGTAAATGTTCTATAAGTAGCATTTAATGAGCTGGAATTATTATTAAACCAGCTTCACAGATGAAGAATTGAGGTCCACAGAGACTGGCCCACCATCATTCGGGGAACAGAAGAGCCTAAATTTGTTTAGCATTTTAAAAATTAATTCCAGCTTAATTTAAATAAAGTGCACACATTTTAAGGGCACGCCTACCTATGTGTACAGTCGTGATCAGAATGAGGGCATTCCCAACACCAGAAGGCTCGCAGGGGTCTCCCCTCAGTCAACACCTACCCCCCCCAAGTTGAGTGCTATTCTGATTTTTCACCGAAGATATTCTGCCTGGTTTGAACTTCATCCAAATGGAGCCATGCAGTCCGTTTCTTTTATTATCCGCAGTCTGATTCTGAAGCCCAGATGGTCCCACCCTAGAAACTGCCATCTTAACCATTACCTTATACTGTACTGCCTTTTAAAGCCCGACTCCTTAGGGTGTTCTTATTCTCCCCCTCGTTCCTTTTCCTTGCTTCTTTTTCAGCTCTGCCCAAAACGAAGCTGTCCATCGAGCCATTGACGAATTCTAATTGGTCAGTTCTGCGTTAGAAGGTCCCGCACAGCCCACCCCCTAGGGGAGACCCCTCTGCCAGGGAGCACATGAAAGGGCACATGTGTCAAGAGGTGGGCCAATGGGAGGAGAGCATGCTCTAAACCGTCCACCCATCCACCAATGGGAGCGTGATGTTCCTGCCCTCCTCAACTGCTCCAGCCGAGCTGCCTCTGCCTCGTGCCCTTGCAGTTTGACACCTTCCTTGTGTCCTAAAAGGAGGTCCTCTCCAAGCTGCCTAAGAGATGCAGGATGGCGGGCCCCAACTCCCTGCATACCCCCTGGGACTTCTGCACCCCTCCCCTCCCTGGAGTGGATGGGAGGGGAGGCTTTCCCAGACAAAAATAACGTATGTAAACATGTATGTTTTCAGGGGTTCTGTTGTTTCTTGTTTTTTTTTTCTTTGTTAATGGGATAATGCCTTGGTTTTTTTTTCCTTTTTAAGAAAGTATTATTTTTAAATTTCAAATATCTCTACAATTTGAACACCCTCTTTCCCTTTTCTGAGTTCTGGGTGCTGATGAGAATCACCAGCCTCCCTCTGTAGCCTCCACCTTGCCCCTCAGAGGTGAGAACCTAGGAGGAGGGAGAGGTGACCGGAAGAGCTTGTAGGCAGGCAGAGGATGGGGTGGGGTGGAGTTAATAAGAAGGAGCAGGCACATCCTCAGGGTTGAAGGATGAAGAGAAGAAATTTTAAAGTGTGAGATGGATTGGGAGGTGTAGACCAGCTCCAGGGATTACAGGGAAAATGAATGAAATTGTTGGAACGGGTTGATAAAAAAAAAAATTAGGATGTCCAACTGTCCTGGATGAGGGATATTTAAAGTGCAATAAAGATCCCAAAGAGGGCCACATGGATGGCTCAGTCAGTGAAGCATCTGCCTTGGGTTGAGGCCATGATCTCCCAGTCCTGGGGTCCTGGGATTGAGCCCCACCTTGGGCTTCCTGCTCAGTGGGGAGTCTGCTTCTTCCTCTCCCTCTGCTCCCCCTCCACCTGCTCATGCTCTCTCTCTCCCTCTCAAATTAATAAAATCTGTTTTTAAAAAATCCCAAAGAGATTAGGGAAGAACAATGCTTGATGGCTTGCAGATGGATGGATCCCATGGGCTATTGGGTTATCAGGGTGAAGGGAGTCTCTGGGTCTGAGGGACACTGTTCATTCTCATGCTCATCTTTTCTCATCTTCTCTACCCTAGACAGGCATGACCTTACTCTTTGTACTGGGCTGCATTTTCTTCCCACTGAGCTTCACTGTCCTCTGCTGGGGCCTGCAGAACCACTCCAACCTGCGGATGGAGAGAGCAGAGGCTGTTTTGGTGGCATCCAAGTAAGAAGACAGGGTGAGGGCGTCCTTCCTGGGCCAGGCCTGGTGGAGCTGAGCTCCTGCTTTCAGGAAGAGTTAATGGTGAGAGCAGAAGCAGTGTGTGTGTGTGTGTGCGCGCGCGCGCGCACGCACAAGCGGGGAGAAATTAAGAGTCAAAAGAAACTGGCTATGGGATCTTTTGCAAGTCATTTAACCTCTCTGAACTTCAGAGCCCCCCCCACTTGTAAATGGGTTTACTAAGAACACCCACCTTTAGGTCTTCATGGAGACCTCGTGTGAGGATCAGGTGAATTCATGTCTGTGAAATAGGGGTGGCCGACTTCTGCAAGGAACAGGGCTGTAGGCTCTGTGGAGGATTACTGGTGAGCTGGAGGACTCAACATTCAGCCCATCGAATGGGGTAACAGCTGCTCGGCCCCAGTCCAGCATTATGGAGCTAGATCGTGGGCTCCATGTTGTCTGACCTTCTGATTCTTTCTTAAAAGAAGTTGAGCTTTGATGTGAAATCTCCTAATTTGCAAACACTGACAAATAAGTTAGAATTTAAGAAAATACTATCCTGGCAACACCATACTGGCTGAAGAAAGCATGTTTGTGGGCCGGATTGGGCCCTTCCGCTGCCGATTTATGACCTGTTTGACACAGCTTAATACGCGTGTGAGCTATCATGGAAACTTAGGTAGGAGAGGAAGCAGGCAGAAGGCAGAATTTACTTGGGTGTCTAGGTGAATTCCTGGAAGACAGAACAGTGTGTCCGCCTGCCATAATTCACGTCATCCAGAGAGAAGCCACGACTTGACCAGGTTTGTAGTCCTGAATCAAGTAGTCACATTACGGTGCTCTACCATCGCCCATCCTCCCCGCAAACTCAGCTTTGCTCTTTGGCTTTGGAGCTATCCAGTTTTGCCAGTTCCCGTAGCTGTGTTATCTTGGGCAAGGTTTTTGTCTTTTTTTTTTTTTCCTTAAATCTCTGAACCCGTTTCTTGTCTATAAAACAAATACTATCATCTGGGAAGATTAAATAAGAATGAACATAAACCACCTTGCCTCATGGCAGCAGGCAGTAAACACTCAAGAAGTTGGGTCCTTTTCCCCCTTAGGGTTAGGGTTAGCCCTGAGGTCAAAAAGCTAGGTGCACTATTGTCCTTAAATTGTCCCCAACTCCTGCCACAGGCCAGAGACCTCTCAGTCTGTTCCTTCCGCGTGCCACTAGAGGGCAGCACAAAATTGCAAATCCAGCCCTTTGCCTCTTCTGGGGAGGAAATGGAATGGTCTTTGGACAGGCAAAGACAAATTGTGGGGTTGCTTATTGAGGTGTATGTTAGGGTAGGCCTGGAAACCAAAGTACGGTTTGGGTACAGGCCCCACGTCATGCAGAAGCCCAGAGGACAGTGGGGTTCAGGACAGGAAGGTCAAATTCCAGGAAGGCAGCACAAAAGGGTGAGAAGCAGCTCAGAGGCCAATGGGGTTCCAGCTGGGCCTCAGATATACAATGTGACCCTGGCCAAGTCACTGTGCTTCAGTTTCTTCGCAGGTGAATGAGGGGTTTGAACCAGCTAATCCCTGGGGTCCTTTCCCACTGGGGAAGGACCTTTCCCACTGTTGTTCTGTGAAGCCCCCATGGAAGGGGAGCCAAGAAGATAATAGGCCTGAAGAAAAAGAAAGTGACCAGTGCTTAGGGGAGGCCAGGAGAGGCCAGGTAGCCTGAGGGACAGGGCGGGAGCATCCTCCCATTCCCGGTGGGTTTTCAGAGAGGCAGGGTTTCCTCACCCTCTTCAAACCCGGCAACCACTCTGATATCCAGCATGGGAGGGCTCCTGCCTCTTCTAACTGTGTGACCTTGCGGAGGGCCACCGAAGGCTTCAGGACCATTCCTTGACCCGTAAGAACACGACAAGTGCTGTTACCTCAGTGCTATTACAATTGATACACAAGATCACCGGACAGCCTTGCAGCGAAGACTCGATCTAGAGGCACCTCACCTATACCTTATAGTTTTCCCCATTCCCATTGGAGTGAAGGATATGGGGGGGGGTGTCTCTGAGCCTGCAGGAGGCTGTGTTGAGGTGTTTTTATTCTCATCCAGTCCTTAAACTCATCCTTCAGAGACAGCAAGATGCACAACTTTGTCTCCCTCCCTCCCCAAAGGAATCTTTTTTCTCTCTGCTGGAGTGGCGCCCTTAAACTGGGACCCCAGCAGGCCACTGAGGGGCAAGCTTTGGGAGGCACTGGCAGAGGAAGAAATGGCAGGCATTTGCAATGTGCTGGTGGGAAACAGGGTCAAGCCCCCATCTGGGGGCTCAGAGCCCCGTCCTGGCTGGCCAGGGTGCCCAGGGCCACCTTCCCTCCCAAGAGGAGAGCCCACCCTCCCTTGGCCCATGTCCCCAGCAGCCCCCTGTGCCGCAGCTGCTGTCTCTTTAAGGGCCTCCCCCTCCCTCTTTCTCTGCTCCCCCCCATCTCTGTCGCAGCCGCTGCTGTGGCTCAGAGCTGCATGGGGAGACGCTGCTGCAGGTCCGGTTTCTTGGTGTCTGGTCGGTGCCATCATTCCCCACCCCTCCCCCGCCTTCCCCAAGCTGGTGACTCCCCCTCCCCCTCCCCCTCCGCACTGAGGGGGCAGGGGGCTGGGCAGGAACTCTCTATAATGCCCCGTGCAGCCTCCGGGCCGGGCGGCGGGGACCGTGGTGGCAGCGAGAGGCGGGAGAGCCGAGCTGACCGCTGACCACTTGCCGGGCCGCTCCTCTTGTCTTCCTCCCTCCCTCCTCCCTCCCTCCCTCTCCCCCTCCCTCTCAGGGCTGGCACCAGAGTCCCACCCCGCCTTCTCGGGTCCTCCCAGCCTCTCCACGTAAGCCCCCCCTCCCCACCTGCCTCTCCTCGCCCTCCCCTCCCCCACCTGCATCCTCCTCCGGTACCCTTTCCCTCTCTGTCCTCTTATCAAGTCCTCTCCTCCTGTCTCGCTTCCAGCCCTCTGGCCAGCTTCCTCCGGCTCCCTTTCCCGATCCTCCCTCTACCCAGTCTTTCCCCATTTCCCCAGTCTCATCTAACTCCCTTTCTGCCTTCCTCTGGTCTGACTCGCCTGCCCCATCCCGTCCCCGCCCTGTCCCCTTTGTGCCCCTTTTTCTTTTTCTCTCTCCCTCCCTGGCTTGGTGTCCCTTCTCCACCTCTAACTCCCTTCAGCTCGGCCTCCCTGTCCCCTCGCGGCCGCCAGCCTCCCTGCCCGAGGCCTGAGCCACCATGCTGACCCCAATGGTGGCTGGGGGGGTGGTGTTCCCCGGACTCTTTCTCCTTTCCAAGAACACGCTCCAGCGGCTGCCCCAGCTGCGCTGGGAGGAGGCTGACGCGGTCATTGTCTCAGCCAGGTAAACTGCATCCCTTCCCCCTGGCTCCTCTCCCCTTCTCCGGCATTATGGGGGTGGAAGGGA
Organism: Eumetopias jubatus; assembly: GCF_037043125.1. Classification (NCBI taxonomy): domain Eukaryota; kingdom Metazoa; phylum Chordata; class Mammalia; order Carnivora; family Otariidae; genus Eumetopias; species Eumetopias jubatus. The sequence continues at coordinate 93,687,048 of NW_028274818.1, forward strand.
CCCCAGTCCTTCCCTGGACCCTTGGCCCATTAGGGACTGGCGGTTCCTGAAGTGGTTGGTGGGCTTTACCTCCAAGCTTCCTGTCCCCCTCACTGCCTTACTCACTGTCCCAGGAGACCGCGTCCAAACCCAGCCATCTGGTCTACTAGTATCCAGACTGCTTTTCTTTCCTCTCCCCCATTCACCCTCCCGCCCTCCAAAACAGGACCAGCATGTGACTAAAACATTCTTATAAGATATTAGGGAACAAGGCAAGGGGCAGAGAGCTGTGTATTAGTCAGGGCACATGTTTGGGGGTACAAGGGCCAGAGGAGTGAACAGTAGAACTCTGTACAAGCTATAGAATGAGGGCCAGAGTTGGGGAGGAGAGCATGGAGACAGTCAAAGAGTGAGCGGGAAAGTGGCCAGGGGAATTTGGGGTCACCGAGGAGTGGCCTGGTGACTGGGTGGCTGAGTGCTGTGAGAACAGGCCTGGGGCACCCCCTTGCCATCCAGTGCTGTCCCTGTGCTGCCCCTCCCGGGGAAGAGACCTTGTTATCAGCATTGTCTCACCTCAAGATGACCTCCCTGGTGTCCTCCTGAGGCCACTCAGTGTCCACGACTGACCAAGGGAAGGAAGCCGGCAGGGAGGAATGGGGTGTACTGAGGAGTAGCAGCGGGAAGTCCTGGAGCCTGGGGTGGGGGGCGAGCCCCGGGCAAGCCGGCCTCAGGCAGAGACGGGCAGAGAGTGGCCCGAGGCGCAGTAACAGGACAGTAAAGAGGAGAAACTGAGGGCTGTGTCTCCTTCCTCTACCTCTGCTCCCTCTTTTTCCGTAGGCTAGTGTCCTCTGTCCAAGCCGTCATGGCCTCCACCGCCGGCTATATCGTCTCCACCTCCTGCAAGCACATCATTGATGACCAGTAAGTGCCAGGAGACCACCTTGGCCCAAGTTCCTGCAGCCCGTGTGTGTGTGTGACTCCCGAGGACCCCAGGTCTTCCGGGGGACTCCTTCAGTGGTCCCCAAGCCCTTCACTTGGGACTGAGCAAGTTAACTGCATTAGCTGCAACTCAACACCCAGGGATAAATTTATCCATGTCCTGTCCTTTAAGGTCAGAGCCAGGGGGAAAAGGAGTGGGGATCAAAAAGGATTGTCAGAGCGGCTCCTAGGCTTCCTGGCCTCTCATATTGTAGTAGGTCCTGTGTGCCCTTTCCTCCCCACATCCTCCCTCCCTTACGTCCCTCAGACCCCCTTTCTAACCAGCACCCGACTGGGGTGCCTCCCTCCTCATGCCAGGATCACCCTTCTGCTCCTCCCCGAGTGCAGGTGCCCAGTTCCAGCTCTGTGCGAAAGAGGGAGACAGGAGAGACATGACAGAGACAAGGCCACTAACGGTTGGGCCGTGGGGGGCTGGGGGTGGGGGAGGGGAAGGGTGAAGAGGCCAGAATTTGGCACTGGCAGCTGCCGCAGGGCCTGGTGCTTGCCAAAAAAGCCCAGGCCTGCGAGGTGGGGCCGGAGGAGGAGGGAGAGGGGCCCTGTCCGTGGTGCTGACGGGCCGGCTCCAGGTGACCCGCGGGCTGCTGCCGATCGGCCCGGCAGGGTGCTGAAGACGCTCCGCGCTTAACTTCCGGCCCTGACCCCCTTCTCTGGTGACTGTTGGGCCGCAGGAACGTTGTCTGGAGGACCCTGGCCTGGCGGCGCCCCTCTTTCTCTACAGACGAGTTCCCCTATCTGTGGAGTGGGGTACATCCCTTCCTGGAAGGGCTACCCTGAGGAAGCATTGAGCTGCAGGAGTCAGATGCCTAAAGCAATTTTGGCTCTTGTACAGTGGGCGCTTAACTCTTTCTTCAGATCCCATTTGGTAACTTGGCTTCCTCTTCCCCTCTGCCTTTCTGCTCCACCCCTGGGTCTAAGATGAGCCTGGATTCCCAGGCATTTCTTGCTCTCATCTTTTCACACAGAGGTCACCTTTCCACTCTTACATTTCCTCCCCTCCCACGCGTCCCCCCCCCCAGGTCTGTTCTCATCCCTTCCCCGGTAATCCTCAGGTGGTTGGGGGAAGATCAGGGTTAATCCAGGGACAACAGCTGTTCCTACTCCTGAGCACCTAACTGCTGAGAGTGTGCGGATGGGTTTAACTCTTCAAGTTAAACCAGGACTAGTCCCCCCACAAGCCACATGGCCCCTGGGGCTGGCTCTCCCAGCCACTCTTGCTCCAACTCCGCTTGGGCCAGTCAGACCCCTTTCCACCAGGGCTCTCCCTGCTTGTCTAACCTGGGCTTCTGCTCCCTCTTCTCTCTCCCTTTCTCCAAACTCCAGCATGGGTCTCGGGTTCTCTTTGCCCCAAATCATCCCTGCTAGAGTTGGCTGCCTGTCCCCTTGCAGGCAGTCTTCCTAGGGTTTGCATTCTGTCTGCATCTCACCCGATCCTTCGCTGGCCTCCCCACTCCCCGCCCCAGGCCCTCATTCCTCTTCTCCCTCGGGCAGCAACTCATATAGGGTCTCAGCTCCTTTTCTTCATTACTCCGGCTGACTTTGCTTTCATCCCTCCACCTAGCTGGGCCAGTTCCCTGACCTCGCACTCCCACCTCAGACCTGCCACGGGGCTACAGCATTTAAGAGAAAGTGCTCAAGGTGCTGAGTCAAGAAGAAAAATGCAATGTTGCATATTCGTGCACTTTTCATTTTTGTTTACTCTCAAAGTACAAGGAACTTTTCTCTGTTCTTGGCTCCTTTTGCTCAGTGTTTTCTCCTTAATGCTTGGCTGTACCTGAAAACAAAACAAAACAAAAACAAAAACAAGAGGTTGGGCCATATTCAGGCAGAAAAAGCAGTGCTGATGGCACCACCAAGTCCCCAGGGAGGCTCGTCTGTGACACCTGTCTCGAATCTTCTGGGGACAGTGGAGCCAGACTTCCGATGGTTGGTTATTCCTTGGCCAAGTCACCTAGTCTCACAGTTTCCTCATCTGTAAAGTGGGGGTGGTAACCATCCCCACTTTGTATAGGGTTTCTGCGGGGAGTGAATAAGTTCATGCATGTAAAAGATTTTGGATATTAGAACAGTGCCTGCGTGTCAGTGGATGTCAGCCAATACGATCCCTCTCCACTGCTCTTGCCTCTTCTGCTGTTATTTGTCCTAACCTCAGCTGTCTCTCAGATCTTGCCTGAGCTTGCTCTCTCTGTCACTGCCCTGTGGTCTGTGGCTGCCCTTTGGTGTCTTTTCCCTACCTCACCTCTCCCCCTATTGCAGAGAGAGAGAGAATATGAATGAATGAATGAATGAATGAATGAATGAATATGAAAAATGGGTGGGTTCTGAGGTCAGACAGCCCGGGTTTGATTCCCAGCACTCTTACGTACCAGTGTTGTGACCGTCCCACCTTGGGCCAGTTTCTTGCCCTCTACCCTTCACAGACCTCGAGAGTCCACTTCTGTCTCAGGGTGGTTGTGAATATCACTTGCTCCGGTGGTACGTCCAGTGCTGACCCCGGCACCTGGTCACTGCTTTGTCCATCTCCTTTCCTCTCTGATGCCCCCCTCTCTCTCTGCCCAACAGGCACTGGCTTTCCTCTGCCTACACGCAATTTGCAGTGCCCTACTTCATCTACGACATCTATGCCATGTTCCTCTGTCACTGGCACAAGCACCAGGTCAAGGGGCACGGAGGGGACGAAGGGGGGGCCAGAGCCCCAGGCAGCATCTGGGCCGTGGCGCGCGGCTACCTGCACAAGGAGTTCCTCATGGTGCTCCACCACGCCGTCATGGTGCTCGTCTGCTTCCCGCTGTCGGTGGTGAGTCAGGGTGCTGAAAGCCAGGGCCCCCCGTCCTGCTCACGCCAACGCTGCAGGAGCCCGGGGAGCCCTGTGGCCGGGTCCCCCAGGAGCAGGGCAGGCCCAGGATGGAGAGTTCCTGCAGAGGGTTTTCTGAGCACCAGGCCAGCCCCAAACAGCGAGAGGGTCTGGGCTCAGCCTGGCCCGGGCTGGATATGCCCAGCCGTGGTGCCTGGGAGCTGTGGTCGCAGATCTCTGAGCCTCAGTTTCCTCGGCCGTGCCATAAGGTATAGAGTCTCCTGCACGGGACGGTTGGAAGGATACAGTGACGTCATGCTCGCAGCTTGGCCTCTGTACACTAGAGGTGTTCAGACCTTCCAAGCTGAGCATCTCCAAAAGTGGCCCCAGAGAAGAGAGGGAGGGAGTCCAGGGAGAGGCCAGGCTAGTTCTCCCTCTCCTCCGCAGGTGTGGCGTCAGGGCAAGGGAGATTTCTTCCTAGGCTGCTTGCTGATGGCTGAGGTCAGCACCCCTTTCGTCTGCCTTGGCAAGATCCTCATCCAGGTGAGAGGGTGCCTGAGGCTGCATGAGCCCGAAGGGAGGGCACTTTCAGGGACCTTCAGGGATTCTTTGGCTGCCAGGCCGGGGTCAGGGGAGGCGGGGGCGCAGGGGGCTGAAGAGGGGAAGGGGGTCGGAGTTGCCCTCCCCCCCCACCGCCCCGCTCTGCGCCCCACCCCCCTGCCCTCTGACCGCCCCGCCCGCCCACCGCAGTACAAGCGGCAGCACACTCTGCTGCACAAGGTGAACGGGGCCCTGATGCTGATCAGCTTCCTCTGCTGCCGGGTGCTGCTCTTCCCCTACCTGTACTGGGCCTACGGGCGCCACGCCGGCCTGCCGCTGCTCGCCGTGCCCCTCGCCATCCCGGCCCACGTCAACCTGGGCGCCGCGCTGCTCCTGGCCCCCCAGCTCTACTGGTTCTTCCTCATCTGCCGCGGGGCCTGCCGCCTCTTCCGGCCCCGGGGCTCCACGCCGCCCTCTCCCTGTCAGACCCAGGACTGAGGGTGGGGCCGGGGGACCCTCCACCCCCCCCACACACACCCCATACCCTGGGGACGGGGCTCTGGGGCTGCCGGGCAGGAGGTGGGAGCCAGGGCCCTCTTGCACTGGTGGCCCCAGGACCGACAGGCGCACTGCAAAGGGGCGGGACATCTCTGCTCCGGGGCTGAGGGGCAGGGACCAGGCGAAAGGAAGGGAGGGGGTGCCTCTTCTCCCAGCAGTGCCTGAGCTGAAGGTAGCAAACCCCTTCCTGTGCACCCCTTCTCCCATCACCAACCCTGGGGCCCTGGGGAAGCAAAGGACAGAGGAAGGGGGCATCACTTCCCATCCACTGAGGGCTAGAGGGCCGTGGGGAAACTGACTCAAGGGGACCAGGACTCCGAGGATGTGGGGAAGGCCCTGCTGCCAAGGCCATCCCAGCCAGTCCCCCTGCTGCAGACTCCTCTCGGTTCCCCACCATCTGGGAGGGGGGGGGAACACCCTAACTAACCCTCCCCCCTTCGCCCCCGCAGGCCTTGCTTGGGGCTAGCTGTCTCCACTGCTCCTCTCTCGGGGAGGCCAGCCTGAGGAATCTTATTTATTTTATTTATTCGCCCAAATCCATACTAGTCTGTGGGGGTGGGGGGAGGGAGGTGGCTGCTACCCCCAACCTTTCCAGTGCTGAGCAACCCCGGGGGCAGGTGAGGGGGCACCCCGTCCCTTCCCCACTAGGCTGCACATCTTGCCCTCGGGCCCCGGCATGTCCCTGGTGCTACAGACCTCTCAAGGCTTCCTCCAGTCTGGGGTCAGGGGACCCTGGGAGGTGCTTTCCAGACCGCTAATAAAGACGATCTGATCTGCGTGAACGCCACCAAGGCCCTCTTCACCCAGTTCTTTGGTGCGGGGAAGGGTGGGGGTCTGGGGGTAGAAAGCACGGATGGCCCTCGGACCCCAGGACGGGGCAGGACCCCCTGCCTGGTTATCCGAGCAGTCAGGCAAGAAAAAAAGCAGATTTTTATTCATCAGCAGGAGAGGAGGGCGGGTTTGGGCACTCAGGGCAGAGTCCAGGGCCCTTGTCCAGCTCCTCAGGCCCCTTTCTGGCAGCTCCTATGGGATATGAGATCAGGAAGTGGGAGGCCACACCCTGCCTCCCTAGGCTTTTGGGTCCTTCAGCTTCTCCCAAGGCAGGCTGAGGTGGGAGGGGCCCGGGGAAGGGGAGCCTTACATGTGTGCGCAGAACTGGTAAAGGAGGAAGAGGAAGGCCACTACCAGAGCGCCCACCAGGATGTGATGGAAGAGCTTGGAGTTGGGTCCTGTTAGACAAGGAGGGGAAGATGGGGACCCTGCCTCCTCTCCAATGGAAGGGCCAAGGGCAGCTCTTCTCCAGGCCCTGGCAAGGAAGGAGGCCCCTTCTCAAGCGGGTTCATACCTGAGTTAACAAAGATGACAGGTTTCTCTCCAATAAACTGGGCCACAGCCAGGAGCCTGGCTTGGTCTGAGTCTGGGTAATCAAAGAAGTCAGGTCTGTCTATGAAGAGCAGAGACTCTGCTCCCCGGACCAAGGTGCTGGCACGCTCCCGGCTGGGTGCTAGGGAGCAAAGTCTATGTCAAGAATCAAGCAGACCCCTGCCCTCCACCCCAAGAGGCTGTGGTTGACCAAGGACCCTGCCAGGCCACACAGCCTTAGTGTGGCTGGGGAGGGGCTTGATTTTGTTCCAGGAACATCTTAAGGATCAACTGAGCTCTCCATGCGAAGGTCCGTGCTGGATGGGGGGGTGGGGGGTGGGGGGGGTGGGAGAGACGGGCCTGGAGAGGCAGGCCCTTGCTTGGCCTCCCAGCTTCTAAGGCAGATTGACCCTTCACCCCAAGACTTCCTCCTCCCCACTGCTCCCAGGACAGCTTCCCACCTGTTTCTATGGCCCCCAGCCCAACCAGCCACACCCATCCCCACGCCCACTGCCACAGCCTCATGACCCTTCCACTCCTGTGATTGGGGTGGGGGCTCTGTGATGTCACAGCCTGGGGCCATTCTAAGCATGAGCTCTGGGGTGAAGGGAGAGAGAAAGTGCTGGGAGCTGGGAACCTCCCCCCAAGTCCCCACATCAGAAGAGGACACTTTGGGACCGACCCCCCCCATCTCCCCCAGGGCCTTCATCCTTTGGGGTGATGCCAATGATAAAACAGTAACAGGGGCAGCCCCAACAGTTAGAAATAGGAGGGACTTGGGGCAAGCTTGCTGGAAGCTGGGACTAAGGAGAGCTGCCTTTGTATAGTAGGCACAGTCTTTCCTGGGGTGGGGGGCAGGGATAAACACCTCCAGCTACCCCCGGAATCCACTCTCTACATGGACTCCCTTACCCATCACAGCAAGCCTGTCCTCATTATACAGACAAGGGAACCAAGGCACAGAGGGGCAAAGTAATGTGGGCGACGCACACTTCCCAGGGCTGTGCATTTTCCTCTCTGAGGCTTCCCCCCTGCCTTGGGTCCCCAAATTCAAGGGCATAGGGGTCCCTTAAGTGCTCAGCTGAGGACGACCCTGGGGTTGGGAGCCGGGAGCAATAACAGGCGTGTCCCACTAGGTGGCAGCAGTGCTCACGAGTGCCTGTTTCCCTCCCACCCGCGAGGGCACCGCTCCCGCTCCTCCAAGCCCTCCTCCCGCCTCCTTCCGCAGGTGCTGCAGGAGAAGGTACTGCTGCGGGAACGGCAGGCACGAGGGTTGTCAGAGGAAAGGCCCCGCCCATCTCGAGGCCTGTCTCTTGGTCACCCACAGCACCCTCGCAGGCTCCTCTCTCTGGGTGGGGGCCCGCAAGGGCCATCCTATTTCCCATTTCCAATCCCCGCTTTTCTCTATTTGTCCCTTCCCAACAGCCACTGTCAGTCCTGCGGGCCTCTAAGAGTTAGCTCTCCTCTGATTGGCAGGTGGGCCTGTCTGTCACAGATGTGTCCCGCCCCACCCAAGCCCAAGGACAGTTCAGGGTCTTCTTGGTTTGACTACACAGATGCCTGTTCAAGAGTCTCCGGCAGTCCCGGTTCTGGGACTTCCCCCAAATCAGGCATGTGTCTGTGGCATGTTGGGAGGTCCTCTGTCCTATGATGGAGGCGCCCTCCTCCCCTGGGTCCCCACCCCTCCTCTTTCTTGCCCTCAGGGGCTACCCTCTCAAGCGTCCTCACAGTAGCCCCGGGGAGGTCCTTGCCCTGCTCAGCTTCTATTTCCTAAACGGTAAAGCTCAGGGAGGAGAAAATGGGGGAAAAGGAGACAGACTAACATCTACGGGACCTCCTGTGGGTCCCTTTCCCCTACACTTCTCTCTTCTAAGAAAGAGGAAGTGACTTACCGGAAGTCAGGCACGTGAGGAGCAGCGAGGAGTCTGGCTGGAGTCCGGCTCCTGACCCCGGGCCAGGGTTCCCAGCCCAGGCCTGTCTGAGGCTGCTGCCACCGTTTAGCCGCGGGAAGGGGTCCAGAGCCTTTAGCCATTGGAGTGGATCTTGCCGTTTCCTCACTTGCCCCAAAAAGATGCAGCTGCCCCGTCCCCCAGAAAAGGCTCCTTTGACACAGGCAATGACTTCTCATTCATTTATTCGTCCAATCACTAAGTATATGTATTGAGCTCCTGCTCTGTGCTGGGCTCCAATTATGGCTTAGATAGAAATCACCAGGACAGGTCTCGGCCCTCAGGAATATCACAGGGGAAAGAACTCTTGGATGCACATCATTATAGACAGACAACCCCTAAGGGGCTGTCTACACTTGTTGTCTCTGCTCCCTCACCTTTAAAACGACCTGGCTTCGTCCTCACCACTCCACTGAAGCCACTTTTGCCAAGTCTACCAATGACCTCTTAACTTGCCAAATCTAATGGTTTGTCTATCTCGCAGCAGAGCACACATGCCCCTGCCTCTTGGCGTGGGAGCCCTGCTCGCCCATTTTCAGGGGTCCCCCTTCTCCAGCCAGCTCAGCCTTGGACCTTCTCTTTTCTGTCTATATTCTCTCTCCCTAGGTGATCTCATTCAATCTCATGGCTTTAAATACCATCTATATGCTGGTGACTCACAAATGTATATTTCCAGCCTAGTCCTCTCCTCTGAGCTCCAGACTCCTCTACCCAGCTTCCTGCTTCGTGTCTCTGTATGTCCAAAACCATCTCCAACTCAATAGATCCCAAATGGAGCTCTTGGTTCTCCCATCCCAAACTGGGCTCCTGCTTTCCTTTGCCGCAAAGGGGTCTCACTGTTCCTTGAGATGCTCTGCTCCACACAAACACCCAGGAGTCATCCCAATCCTCCTTCCTCTCTCTCTCCTGACAGAGCCGTCATCAAGACCTGTTGGCTCAATTTCCAACATAAATCTCAAATCCATCCGCCTCCCTGGCAGCTCCATTGCGGCCACTCTTCCAAGTCAACCCCATTCCTCCCCTGGTATTTCAACAGCCTGTGGACTGGGGGACTTCTCTCTGTTCACTCCTCCCTCGAGGAGAACAAATCAGAACACAAGGATCCATGACTTAAAACCCTCCAATGGCTTCCCCTGGTGCCTGTGTGATTATGAACTTCTTACCCTGAGCTGCAAGCCTCTTGCCCAGCCCCATCCACCCACCCACCTCAGGTCTTGCACGGCCCCCCTCGCTCAGCACACTCCAGTCTTTGCCCCCCGACCCGTGAACTGGCTAACTTCTCCTATCTTCCGAGTCTCAGTTGAGACCACACTTGGCGCAGGAGGGGAACTCCCATGGCCTTCGGATCCTGCCCTATCCTATCACTGCGTCGGAATTGTTTCTGTATCTGTCTCTTTCCCCTACAAGGCCCTGGAGCTACAGATCACCGATCTTGGTCACAGACTTGCACCAAAGCATATAGTAGGCGTCCAATAAATATTGGCCAAGTGGATGGATAAAAACCTTTCCACAAGCCAGGGCTCAGCACTGTCTGCCATTTGCCCCGCAACTGGCTAGAGCTCCCACTTCATCCTCACCGTGCCCCAACAAGACTTTCTGGAGGCGTGCTGCTGGGCCTGAGCTAAGCCCCCGGCAGGCAGCAGCAGAGGAGGGCAGGACTTCTTGGCCAGCTTGCTCCCCCGACTCCCCGCAGGCCCACGTCTGCCTCTTGTCAAACCCACCAGCTCTGGTCCTGGATGGGGGTCTCCCTTGGTCCTGCCTCCTCTCTTATCCTGGATAGCCCCAAAGGAAACCTGACGGTTGCCTTTAAATAGATATTATTTTAATGTATTCTTTCGAATAGGGAACAGAGGCGAATGGTACAAAATCCAAAGGGTACAAAAGCATAGGAAATAAGACTTTCCTATTCTTGCCCTACCCTACCCTCCAGCAATCTCCTCAGAGCTTGATGTAGTTACCACTTTCTTGGGCAGCCTTCCAAGGATAAGTTATGCACACACAAAAAAACCCGAACACATATAAACTCCTTTCTCCCCATTCCATTCATACTGTTCTGCGCCTTACTTTTTTAGGTTAAGCTGCGATTGGGAAGACGGCTCTGTACAAGTGTGTGCATACAAGTACAAGGGACTCTTTCTTTGTTGTGGCTGCATACTCTTTCACCGTTTGGGAACTGTGTCAGAACTGATTGAACTGATCCCCTGCTCGTGGACATTTAGGTTGTTTCCCGTCTTTTGTCATTGCAAACATGCTGCATTAAAGAACCCTGAACTTTGATTATTTTGCTCATGGGCCAGCATATCTGTAGGATAAAATCCTAGAAGTAGAATTTCTGGGTCAAAGAGTCTGTGTATTTGTCATCTTGGTATCCAACATCAGAATGGCCTCCGCAGAGGTGGCCATTTACCCACAGCGTTGCACGCATTGTGTGTTAACAGATGCTTTGAGTTTTGTCATCTGGTAGGTGATAAGTGCTATCTCAGTGTGGTTTGACTTTGCATTTCTCTCTCTTTTAAAAAAAAAATCGTGTATTTAAAAAAAACACACATAGTATTTCTATCTTAACCATTTGCAAACATACGGTTCAGTAGTGTTAAGTACATTCACATTATTGTGCAACCACACTTCTCTTACTTTTAAATCACAATACTTCGGGGTGCCAATTGAGGGCTAGGTACAGCTTGAGGGAGCCTCCATGGCACTTCCTGGTGGTGGGGGAGACAGAACTGTAAACAGGCCGGAGAACGGAGCCTAAGGTAGGGCATTGGAAGCTAGGAGGTGGGGTGGGAATACTCTAGGAAGACTGCTAGGAAGATGTGACCCAGGATTACTCCCGAAGGAAGGGAAGATCTTCCAGGCCAGGGAGGTCCTGTGAGCACAAGTCCAGGGGCCTCGGAGATCCAGGTGTGTTCTAGGAACTGCAAGTGACGTTCCTGCCAGACAGCCACGGATCAGAGAAGTCAGGGTCTTGGGCCCAAGAGCCTCAAAGGCCACTGTGAGGACTCTGTCTTGGGGGGACGGCGGGTTTGGGGCAAAGAAGAACAAAGGTCCAAGGCTGGAGTTCGACAGGCAGATGGCAGGGCTCGGGTGGGAAATGGCAGACTGGTGAGGGACTGAACTGCAAGGCTCCGGGGCGTTCAGAAGGAAGCCTGACGCCCTTCCCCACCTGACAGACAGAACTGGAGATGGCAGGGGGTGGGGTGAGGGAGGGCACCCCGGCCCTTGGGGGCTGAGTTGGGCCACAAGAGAGACGCCTGAACAGCTACAGAGAAGAGGCATGGGGTGGGGGGGGGAGCCACAGCCTTGGACCTGTCGCCTCCCTCAGACTGTGAGGTTCCCGGGCCCCCGGCTCGGAGACCCCCAGATCCCAGGCCAGCGAGAGCGGGCCGATCAGATCCCCTGCGCCTGCCCCCCCCACCCCCGGGGTCACTGCGGATCTCTAAGCCCCGCCCCTACGGATCTGGGGAGGGGGAAGGCCCGCCAGCCTACTCCCTCCCCCCGCGCTCTCTCCATGGGGGAGGGGCGTGAGGATGTGCGGGGGGCGGGGGGGGAGAAGGAGGAGGAGGAGGAGGAGGAGGAGGAGGAGGAACAGGCGTCGCCATGGCAACCAGCCGGGTGGTCTAGCCCCGCAGACCTGAGAGGGAAGCTAGGAGACGGCCGGGGAGGCCGGCGCCGCGGGCTCGGCGCGGGGGCAGGGGCGGGGACCCGGGGTCTGCCGGGGAGTTGGGGAACGCCGGGCAATTCTTGCCGCTGGTTCCCGGTGGCGCAGGGAGCCCGTGTGTCTGCGAGAGTGTGCCGGCGAAGTTCTCCGCGGGGGGTTAGTGCGTGTGTGCGAGCGTGCGCACGTGGGCGCAGGCGTGTGCGCGGGAGTGCCCGTGGGGGGGTGTGTGTGTGTGCGTGTGGTGTGTGTGTGCTGTGCACTCGCGTGCGTCCCGGTCTGTGCCCGGCGGGCGCGGGCGGGAGAGTCCCGCCCCCTCCCCAGCCTCCGGCCGCCCCTCCCCGCCCCCCGCCGCCTGCGCCGCCTGCTTCCTCGCCTCCACCTCGCTCACCCCCTCCTCCCCGCACTTTCTCCGGCTCTCCCTCCCTCCCTCTCGGCTCTCACCGCCGGACTCCGCGCTCTTCTCGCTGGCCGCCGCGGGAGTCGCCGGCCGCCACCGCCCAGCCTGTACCTGCCGCCCCCCCAGGGCTTGGGCACCTGTTGGAGGCACAGACACAGGTGCAGAGGGCTGGGCCGCCGGGGGCGTGAGGGTGAGGGAGAGCCTGTGAGCCCACGGCGTGCTTAGCTCCCCGGAGGCTGCAATTTCTGGCTCCTCTTGGAGAGCCAGTCTCAGGAGGAGGCATCCGAGGCGGGGGTGGGGGGGTGGGGGGAGGGGGGTTTCCCCGCGGGGGGCTGCAGGGTAGGGGGGACCAGGCACGCAGGCAGGCAGGCCGATCCTGGGACTGAATGAAGGGACAGTGGGCCATGAAAGCCCAGAGGGGTGGGTGACACCCGGCCCAGACAGGCCCCTGGTGCAGAGGGATGGACAGAGCCTAGGAGAGGCAGAGGAGGGGGCCTGCGGGGCTGCTTCAGAGGTAGGCAGGGCCCAGGGGCGGACGACTTCCCAGGATGAGGGGCAGGAGCTGGGAAGATGGCATCAGGAACTGTCCAAAGGTATGTGGGCATGGCCGAGGTGGAGCCAGGACCTATTTGGGGGAGTTGGGCTGGCAGCCCAGCCCCGGGCAGCGAAGCTGGGGGTCCGGAGGGCGCAGGCCTCCTGCCTGCCTACCAGCTGGCCCAGGCCACCCTCTCCCTCCACACCTGGGAAGGGAAGCCAGGGAGGGTCCCACCAACTGGGGAGGTTGCCGCCTGGCCCTCAGCCAGCAGGCAGCAGGTACGAGGAGTCCGCCTGGGGCTCACTCTCTCTTGGACCTCCTTCCTGCAGCCCAGGGTGCTGCATGAGGGGCCGCAGGGGCGACCGCATGACCATCAACATCCAGGAGCACATGGCCATCAACGTGTGCCCTGGGCCCATCCGGCCCATCCGGCAGATCTCTGACTACTTCCCCCGCCCGGGACCAGGACCCGAAGGTGGGGGCAGGGATTTCAGGGCGGCCCCTGCCCGCCTGGCACCCCTGGCCCTGGCCCCCCCTGCAGCCCTCCTTGGGGCCACCACGCCCGAGGACGGAGCGGAGGTGGACAGCTACGACTCAGATGATACCAGTGAGTCTGGGGGCTGGGGGTGGGGGGTGCTTCCGGGCTGTGGAAAGGGGCTGGGGCCCTGCTGGGCGTGTTGGGGGAGGCGGGTTCTGCCTCCAGGGCTGCAGTCAGCGTGGAGATTACAGTTTCCGAAAGGCTCAATATTCAATATTTCTGCTGAGACACTCAACCACCCACACAGCCCCAGTGGCGGCCCAGCCGGGGACCCAGACGCTCGCGCACACCCTCCCTCGCAGGCCGCCAGACGCCCAGGCGTGCGCACCTTCCCCAGCCTGCCCACGGGTCTCTCACACACACACCTTTCCTTACACACTGCCTCACGCTGGTCTTTCCTCTTCTCCAGCCGCCCTGGGCATGCTGGAGTTTGACCTTCTCTACGACCAGGCCTCCTGCACTCTGCACTGCAGTATCCTCAGGGCCAAGGTGGGTACTCCCTGCCTCCCAAGCCCTGGCCCCGTTTGCCTGTTTCCAGGTCCCCAGGTTGGACCCCTCCTCCTCCCCCCCCCATCCCCCGGCACCCTTCTTCTTGACTCTCCACACCCTGAGCATCCACTCTGCAGAGGGAGGCAGGGAGGCAGGGCTGGGAGCTTGCAGCCCTCTTCCCTCCCCTCCCCTCCCCTGCAGGGCCTCAAGCCCATGGATTTCAATGGCCTGGCTGACCCCTATGTCAAGCTGCACCTGCTGCCTGGGGCCTGCAAGGTAACGGCCTCTTCCCTCCCCCAGCCTGAGCCGGCTTGTGGGTCTGTCCCCAACCTTCCCCTGCCTTCAGCCTCCATGGGTCTGGGGGACGTGGACTGAGAACCTTCTCCCCACACCTCAGGCCAATAAGCTAAAAACTAAGACTCAGAGGAACACGCTGAATCCCGTGTGGAATGAGGATCTGACGTACAGTGGGATCACGGATGATGACATCACCCACAAGGTGCTCAGGTGAGGGCTCCATTCCCCTTGTTACTGAGGATTCCAGCTCAGCACCTCCTCTGGGAGCTGTCATTGCCACCTTGTTTGGTTGGTTGATCTGCCTCCCATTAAGCCCCTCTCAGATGCTCAAGAACAATCACTGGCTCCCCATCCCCCTTCGGCAGCAGGCCCTCCAAATATCTCCTCCTACTGCTGGTCAGCTTCAAGACTCCTGACCTTTACCTGTTGTGTCTCTTCCATGGAAAGTGCTCCCCGCCGTGCCTCCTCCTGGAAGCTTTCCCTGGTTGCCGAGCGCCCTCCCCAACCCTACCCCCCCCCACGTGTCAGACCTATGTAGCAGAGGTCTGCCCATTCTCATGCCTGTGTCCCCCCTAACATCCCGTGCTAAGGAGTGAAGTCTTCAGGGACAGGGAACTTGCTCCATCATCCCAGGAGGTGGAGCTGTGGGGACTGTAATCCCTGGCCCGACTGAAGGGCAGCACAGCCCAGGCTTGTGAGGCCTTTAGCTGTGTTCTTGGCAATGGGGAAGCCGGGGGAGGGTTGGCACCGGGGCGGGGGGGATTGGTCAGCCTTGGATTTTGGAGATCATTCTGCTGGCTGTGAGGCTGACTGGGGATCGGGGCGGGGGTAGGGTGGACAGAGGCAAGACACCGGGAAGGCTGGCCCATCTCTCAGATGTGAGCGCATTGGGCCTGAGTAGCCGAGTGCGCACTGGTGCCCAGCCCTGGGTTATGCGCCTTTACATTTATTTCCCTTGATCCTGATAGTTGTAGGAGGTGGGTGCTCATATCTCCGTTTTATAGATGGGAATTGAGGCATAGGGAGGTGGAGTGACTTGGCCAAGGTCACATAGGTAGCTAGTAGGTGGCAGAGGTAGGAAATTAACAGCCCTCCATGACAGCTCCTCAGGAGGGTCAAGACAGAAGGAAGCGCAGGGAGCTGCATAAGGGGATGAACAGAACTGAAAGCAATCATTTCTTAAAGATTTTGTCAGAGAGAGAGTGTACACACAAGCAGGGGGAGAGGGAGAAGCGGATTTCCCGCGGAGCAGGGAGCCCGACGCGGGGCTCGATCCCAGGACCCTGGGACCACGACCTGAGCCGAAGGCAGACACTTCATGGACTGAGCCACCATGGCACCCCTATAAGCTGTCATTTCTTAATCGCTGGGCTCCTGTGTGTCTCTCCCAGGCTGGTGCCCTGCTCCAGGCAAAGGAGGACAGGAGCGCCGGAGGAGGCGCGGGACCCTCGCCCGACTGCCCAAGGCTCCTCAAGGCGCTTCCAGCCCTTGCACACGGGAGTCCGGGACCCACACCCACCAATGCCTGCTCTGGGCACATTGTTCAGTTGGATCCCGTCCCCAGGCTCTGAATGGAGGCAGTGGAGGGTGGCGGTCCTCAGGATTCGTGGGGGCTTCCTGAAGTAGCTGCCTGGGTCCCGACGGCCCCGGGGTGGCCGGGGCAGCTGGAGAGGGCGGGGCAGCGGGACAGGGCCGATCACGGCATCCTCCTCACGCGCCGGGCTGGGGCTCGCCGCACAGCCCGTGCGACAGGCGAGGCGTAGAGTAGGGCAGAGCTGGGATTGGCCTCGGGTGCTCCGCGTTCGGTTGGAGGACCTTTCTCCCCCACTGGAGCAGGCTCAGGTACGCCAGGGGGCCCTGACCCTGCAGTTCCCCGCCAGGATCTCCGTCTGTGACGAGGACAAGCTGAGCCACAATGAATTCATCGGGGAGATCCGAGTACCCCTCCGCCGCCTCAAGCCTTCACAGAAGAAACATTTTAACATCTGCCTTGAGCGCCAGGTCCCGGTCTGTGTAGGGGCTGGGGGGTGGGGGGTGGGGGGTGGGGGTGGGGCGGGGTGGGGCGGCGGCCCTGGGGAGGCCAGGTTTCCAGAACCTTCTCTTCGTCCCCTCAGCTGGCTTCACCCTCCTCCATGTCAGCGGCACTGAGGGGCATCTCCTGTTACCTGAAGGAGGTGAGGTAACCTCACAGGGACCGCGTCTGGGTGGGAGGTGGCGGGGATGCAGGCTGATCCTGAGTCGGCCCCACAGCTGGAGCAGGCCGAGCAGGGGCCTGGGCTGCTGGAAGAGCGCGGGCGCATCCTGCTGAGTCTCAGCTACAGCTCTCGGCGCCGGGGGCTGCTGGTGGGCATCGTGCGCTGCGCCCACCTGGCTGCCATGGATGTCAATGGCTACTCCGACCCCTACGTCAAGACGTGAGCCTGCCCTTCCCTCCCCTGGGAGCCTGCCTGACCTCCTCCGCGGCCTGATGTGTCCCTGACCGCCCCCCCCTCCTCTACAGGTACCTGAGGCCTGACGTGGATAAGAAATCCAAGCATAAAACGTGCGTGAAGAAGAAGACTCTTAATCCGGAATTTAATGAGGTAAGCGGGGCGGGGGGGCGGTGGAGGCTGGGGCCGGGGCCGGGGCCTCACGGAAGCTGTGGCCTGCCCTGCCCCAGGACTTCTTCTACGAGATGGAGCTCTCTGCTCTGGCTACCAAGACTCTGGAAGTCACAGTGTGGGACTACGACATCGGCAAATCCAACGACTTCATCGGTGAGGGATGAGGCTGCCGGGTGGAGCCTATGATGGGGGGTCGGGGGTGGCAGGCTGGCAGAGATGGGCCCTGACGGTGCCAGCCTCTTGCTGCCTCCCAGGTGGGGTGTCCCTGGGACCCGGGGCCCGGGGCGAGGCCCGGAAGCACTGGAGTGACTGTCTGCAGCAGCCGGACGCGGCCCTGGAGCGCTGGCACACCTTGACCAGTGAGCTGCCCCCCGCCGCCGGGGCCCTGCCCTCAGCCTGAGCGGGCGGCAGCTGCCCGGCATGGGCCCCGCGGGGCCAGGACCCAACCTCCGCACGAGTGTGTTGCACGTTTACACGGGGTGGATGCCCCGCCCCCCACTACCTGTCTTATTTTGTGAGTCTCCGTGACCGTGGGTCTGTCCTGTCGTGAGGGGCCGTGGACATCTATATTCACATATGCAAACTTCCTCCTGCCTGACTCGCTCCCACGCAGATATGCAAAAACCCGGCCCGGGCACGCCCACAGGGGGCCGCCGCGCCTCTCTCCTGCCCCTCCAGGCTGCCCCGTCCCCCTCGGCCCACAGGGAGGAGGTCGGATTCGGGGGCGGGGGGGGGGTTCGGAGGAGGAGAATGTCTCCAAAAAAGAGAAGGACAAAAAACAAAAACGAAAAAAAGAGCCACTACTTTAATACAGAATCTTCGTTAAAAACCAACCAACCAACCTAGCCCTGTACAGCTGCCCTTTTAAATGCGGGGGCCACCGCAGGCTCTCTGCCTCTCCCAGAGGTGGCAGATGCTCCCGGCCACTCATTTAAAGAACTGTCCCCTGGATGGGGCCAGGACGGGAGGGCAGGGCCTCTGCCCTCCCCCCCACCCCCACCCCCCGTGGGGACCCACCTCCCGGGGGACGTCCGTGCATGTTTACGCCTCTTCTGATTGTGTCAGTGGCCGCAGCATGGCAACTGGGCGTCAATAAACGTCTCTGCGGAAGCTGGGGGCTCGTGTGTGCTGGCGTCAGGCACAGGGCGTGGGCTCGGCCAGAGATGGGGTCACTCCGGGATGTCGATCACCAGGTCGTCATCCCCGTCCAGGGCATCGTCCCCGCTGCCCGCATCACTGAACATCTGCCGAGGGACGGCGCTCAGGATCGTGGGGGGAGGCATCTTGGGTGGAGGCAGTGGAGCCAGGGCTGCCCCCACCCCGGCCCCCGAGCCCCGGCCCGGGAAGGTCAGCGGCCCTCCCACAGGGCAGTCAGGGGGGCCCACCGCCATCTGCAGCAGGGGGAAGAAACACAGGGAGGGCTGGTCAGGGAGGCACTGGACCTCCAGAAGGCTGGCGGGGGCCTCTTAAGGCAGTTCTGGGGGACAGGGAAGAGGGGCAAAGGCTCATGCCGGGGGCAGTGGGCACAGCCGGGCCAGCCAATGCTGGAATCAGGGTGGGGGAGGCCTGCCTCACCTCAGCCCCTTGAATCTCACCCCACAAATGGCTGCAGGTGAGAGATGGTGATGGAGACGGTGATGAGGGGGGTGGTGGGGGTGGTGGGGGTGGTGGTGGGGGTGGTGGGGGTGGTGGTGGTGGATCTCCCAGGAAACCAGGAGGGGAAGGCCGGACCCCGCCCTCTCCAGGGAGGCCCCTTGGCTGCCCCCGGGACAGCACTTAGAGCCGGTCAGGGCGGTCAGAGCCAGCCCGTAGTGCCAGCCTGCCCGCCTCTGGGCACCTCGGACCACAGCTGCCGGCACCGGCCTCTCCCTCCTACTTCGGGACTTGCTGGTGAGCTGGACGCTGTCCTAGGCTTTCGCCCCCCCGCTGGGCGAGGCTTCTACCTCTTCTGTCTGGGGACCCCCGCAGCTCACCTGGGCTACGGTACCAGCCTCCTAACTGGACTCCCTGCCTTCAGCCTCTCCCAGAGTCAGCTCTTCCACACTGCAGCCAGAGTGAGCTCTCTAAAACACAGACCTGAGCGTGTCATTCCCCCACTCAAGGGACAGGCGGGAAGCTGCGCCCGACAACAGGCCAGCCCCTCCACCTGAAGTATCCTTTTCTAGCCATCAAAAGTCTTGCTTTGTCCTCCGAGGCTGGGACGTGGCCTCTGTCCTGCCCAACCCTCCAGCCCCCGCCCCCTGCCAGGACTCCCCCCCCCCACCCCCACCCCCACCAGAGAGCTCTGTGGGCCCAAACCGAGCACCTGCTACGTGCCAGGTGACTGCCATTAACACCCATTCCGACCACCCTGGAAGGGAGGGAAGGTTACGGGCCAGAGGAGGAATCTGAGACTCGCAAATGAAGACTCCGAAGCACAGGCCCTCTGGGTCCCCGCTGGGCAGGTCCCGTTTGGCCCCAGGTGGCGGCGGCAGGAAGTGCTTACGTGTGTCTCTACAGTGGCCCCCGGGGCCTACTTTCACACCTTCCGCCCTCATGGCCTACCAGCTGCCTCTCCAGGAGCCCCCAGCCCCGCTGCTGTCCTTGGGGTGGTGGAGGACCAGAGTGGGCCTTTACCTCCTGGTCAGTGCCTCAGGGTACAGGACTTGGCCAGGACTGGTGACAGACAAGAGGCCCAGCTCCATGAGGACAGCCCCCCCCTCCTCTGGCTGCCACCTTTGGACCTCCACCTTAGTCCCTACGTCCCACCCCTTCCTGGCCTTCCCCAATGGCCTCTGTGTGACCAAAAGCACCTCCTGTTCAGCCACAGCTTACTAGGGACCAGGCACTGGGCTATGTGTTTTCTCTTCCTGAACTTACTTCACTCTACACTGACCCCACCGAACAGAGAAGAAAGCTGAGGCTCAGAAAGTGAAATGACTTGCCCGAGGTCACACGGGAAGTGTGTGGAGGACTCAAATCCACTCCATCTGACTGGGGCCCAGGCCCTTAACTGACCTGCTCCTGTCTTCACGGCTGTCCTTTGTCTCCTCAGATTGAGCCACCCAGAAACTTCAGTGACCCCCACCCCTTTACAAGGACCTCCTGGCCCTGGGCACCCAGGCCTCTGTGATCCCCCCTCACCCTATGTTTCTGTCCGCCGTCCTTCTCTCTTCTCTCTCCTGCGTCAGCCCAAACAACACTTCTGCCAGGTCCCTATCTTCCTTCCACTCTTGCTGAGCCTGCAATTTCCAAATCTCACCTCCCCTGGGCTCAGATGTTACCTCTTCTTTAAGGCCTTCCCTGATTTACCCCCTCCTCCACCACAGCAACTGATCTGGGCCCCTCTCTCAACCAACCTCCTCTCTCCTCGATGGCCACAACTCAGCTCCCCGTCACCTCTCCGGCAGGACCCAGCACCTCGGCCTCACACAGCAATGCCACACGCGTGCCACGCCTCCACCCATCGGCTCCAGGCTTCCCCGCCCCTGGCCTTGCGCACCATCCCGCCCTACAGGCCAGAAGCAAAAGCCTGCCAAGGAGAGTGCGGGGGCCGAGGTCACATGGAGGCTAAGCAGCAGAGCTGGGATTTGAACCCCGAACCAGCACTCCTAACCACCCCAAACGTGACCTCCCATTTTGCCTCTGGCTCCCGTCTACCCGCCGTGAAAGCTTCCTATCTAGTCCCAGTTCCACTCTGACTCGGAGCTGGAAGGGCACTGTACCGCCTGGGCCCTACTCTCTCCTAGGGCTCAGAGCGCAGGCCTCTCTCCCCTCCTCTCCAGCCACGTTCTCCCCCAACAATCACACCCGCCTCCACGCTGAGGACTTCAGTGCACCCCACGAGCCCCAGGCTTGTGGCCTCCTGGATCTCGCTGGCCTTTCCTGACAGCATTCAGCATGTCCCAACTCGTCTTCCCTCCCACAGCTGCTCCTCCCGGACCTCCCGGGCTCAGAGGGAGGCTACCCATCTTCTTCAGTTGCTCAGGCCCCAAATCCTGGAGCCGCCCCTGGGCTCTGCTCTTGCCCACAGCCCACGCTGGTCTTCCCATGGCTCCATCTTCGAAACTGATGCATCAGCCACTTTTTGGCGCTCTACCTGCTTTACTGCAGGAGCCTGCTTGGGGGGGTCTCCCCACTTGCATCCCCACCTAGTGCCTCCCCGGTCCGTTCTCCACGCAGCTGTGAGTTCCATAAAGCAGAGCAGATTCCCCTCTGCCTGACCTCCTGCAACGGCTCCCCATTTCATTCACGGTACAAGCGAAGCCTCTGTGACACCGAGAGGGCGCTCCACCATCCTGCCCCCTGGTTATTTCTCTCACCTGCTTACCACCCCCCCCACCCCTCCCTTGCCTCTGACCACACTGGCCTCCTTCCTGGTCCGTGAACAGGTGGACACACGCACTCCTGGGGGCCTCTGCACTGCTTGCTCTCCCTGAAACACCTGTTCAGAGAGTCACATGCTCGCTTCTCGTTTCTTTTAAGCCTCTGACCAAATAATGTCCCAGACCACCCACCCAAAAATACCGGCCCCTCTCTACTCTGGGGCTTCCCACCCTCTACCTGGCCCCATTTCTCAGCACTGGCACCTACTTTTCTTGTCTGTTTTCCACCTCTCTTGCTAGAATGGGAGGTTCGTGAAGGTGGGGATTTTTGTGTTTTGTTCGCTACTGCATCTGCAGCACCTAGAACAGTGCCTGGTACACAGCAGGTGCTCCAGAAACACTCGTTCGCTACATGTGGTTTGATCACTCACTTACAGATGCAGAAGAGGAGGCCTAGACAGCCAAAGAGACCTGTTCTACGTCCCATGGTTTTTAACTGGTGGAATCTTGACTCCACTCCAGGTCCCACAACTCTGCCTGTCCTCTGGGGCTGCCCGGCATCACAGGCCACCTGTGAACAATGAGCCTGGCCCCCCCGAGTCTTAGCTTTGCGTGCCCCAAGGGTGGTCCTGCCCTCATTTTTCTCCACATCAAGCCTGTGGGCCAGGACATCTCTGACCCACCCCTCAGCTCCTAGCCCTAGGCTGGGCCCCCAGCAGCCCCAAATCAGTCCTTGGAAGTTCTCGGACAGGCCCCAGCCCGTCTGGAGCCTCCCTCAGATGGCGGTCCTCCTGCCGTTCTGGCCCCTCCCTAACATCCCCCAATCAGGGTACCTTGAGTTTCCGGGGCAGGCGGGGCCGTTTCTCCCGCTTGGGCCTCAGGGGGCTGGGCTCGGGCAGCTGCAGGGCCAGGTAGTCAGAAGGGAATGGGGGGTAGGGAGGGGAAGCCAGCTGCAGGCAGGAGTGAGGGGATGGAGATGGGAAATGGAGTGGATGGGGTTGGGGGGGGGGAGGGAAGAAACGCAAACAGGAGGAGGAATGGAAAAACAAGAGGTGGTGATGAGTGTGGCTCCTGAGAACAGAAGGGGAGGGGACAGCAGCAGGACTGTGTCCTGAGCTCTGCTCTCCTCAGTCACGCCTGTCCCCCATTCCTACACCAGAGAGAAGTGGGCAGCCCCGACTCACACCCCTCCAACGGATGCCTGCTGCCACACCCAGACAGATGTCCCCAGAGTTGGGCCGGCCTCCCCCTGAGGCCCGTCTGCCCAACAATGCCCACCTTACTCCCAGGCGGCTCAGCTACCGCTTCCCACCCTTGACGACAACTCACCGAGCTCAGGTACGGGGAGGGGGCCGTGGAGGCCTGAAGGGGAAACCCCGTTGAAGGAGGCAGGGAGAGGCTGGAGGGGGAGGAGGCGCCCCCCAGCGGAGGGCTTCTCTTCCTGGAGAAAGTACGGGGGGGGGGGGTTGTCAGAGGCAGCTAGGAGGCCCAGGTGCCCCCATCCACCCACCCCCACCCCCAGAGAAGAACAATGGCTTCTTCCCACCTCTTGGGGGCTGGCGTGTCCGACAGCTTGGGTGTTCCCTCTGTCTCGCTGTTATCTGAAGATGCAGTGGCATCTGAGTCTGTGAGGGGGGAGGACTGGTCAGAGGGAGGGTGGGGGGCTCCAGCCTACCCCAGAGAGGTGCAATCTCAACTCTATGGAAGGGCCCCAGGGAATCTGACTCCCCAGTTGGCACATAGGCGCTCTTCAGGAGAGGCCCACAGCTTCCTAAAATGTCCTTTACAACTGACTTCCTGCCTGGACTCCTCCCTCATAACACAACTGTCAAGCACTTAACTGCATGCTAGGCTCTGAAAAGTTCACCCCCGCTCCCTGTACTCATAACCACCCAAGGAGGAAGGTGAGGGCATCATGTCCTCCTTCCAGATGAGGTCACCGAGGCTGAGAGAGTAAAGTGTGCAGCTGAACTAGAACCCCCCATCTCTGCTCATTCACTCTCTTCTGCCACTCTTAAGCTGCCTTCAGCTCCTGCCTCTGTTCCACTCCCCAGGTCCAGGGTCCTGCTAAGCTACCCTTCACATCTCCCCTGTCTTTAGCCACTGCCCCCCACCCCAACGACCACCACCTCAGACCGCCACATCAAAATCACCGGCTCAGCAATCTCACCTCTCCTGCTACCCACTGTCCACGCCAGCTCCAGAATGATCTATCTGGAAAGCTGATCCCAGCCTTCCTAGTGACATCCCCTCCTGCCTGCGAACGTCTGGAGTGCTTCTTAATCTGGTCTCAACCTACCTTTCTGGTCTCCTGACTGAACCATACTCTTCCGTCACATCATTTCCTCTAGAAAGAAATTTATCTCCCAGTTCTGCACTTCTACTTAGAAGGCCCATAGCTCATTTAACAATAACTGATACCCGGGATGTACGCTGTCCCCAGTTTCTCTGCTCAGATCCTTTAAGAAGCAAAATTAAACACTGCCTCTCTGAGTCTTCCAGAATCCCTCAGGCTCAGTTAATTGCTGGCTGTCCCCAAAACTCTCCACTCTCACTTGTCAGGGCTTGCCTCTCGTTGTGCTAAGATGTGTCATGTGTGGGTGTCTCCCTGACCAGACGGTGGGCTTTTCCAGGATACGAGTGGCGGCTTACGTCTCTGGTTCTCCCTCCTCAAGATTTATCTCACTCTGACCATGAACATACTGTTTTTTCTCATGGCTCCTGTCCTGAAGTGCCCCTCAAACAGGAAGTTACCTGGAAGACCTCAGGGAAGGAACAGGCAGGCAATGAGCAGCAGGACGAAAAGCCAAACGGTTTGCCTTGACCCATATGAGCTGGCTCCTGCCTATTTCTCTGACCTCATCCATCACCTACCAACCCATCATACATAAAGGAATGACCATTGTGTGTTCCAATAAAACACTATTTACGAAAACAAGTAGCCTGGCTGGCTGTCGTCTGCTGACCCCACTCCAGACCAGTGTTTAAAAAGCACCATGGGGAAAGCTGATCATATATGTCATAGGTTATAAGGACCCCACGCTGGAATAGGACCACAAATGCCCACCTTAGCACTTTTTCAAACTGTGGGTCTCACCCTATTAGTGGGTCATGAAATCAACTTAGTGATTTGCAACCAGCATTAAGTTTAAAAAAAAAACAAACAACAAAAGAGTAAAGAAAAAAGCAGTCTAGGGGCGTCGGGGTGGCTCAGTCGTTAAGCGTCTGCCTTCGGCTCAAGTCATGATCCCAGGGTCCTGGGATCAAGCCCCGCATCGGGCTCCCTGCTCGGCGGGAAGCCTGCTTCTCCCTCTCCCACTCCCCCTGCTTGTGCTCTGTCTCTCGCTGTGCCTCTCTCTGTCAAATAAATAAATAAAATCTTAAAAAAAAAAGAAAAAGAAAAAGAAAAAACCAGTCTAAAAACCACCAGAACAAATTATATACGATGACCTTGACGCTGTTTCATCTTGTGGTCTTATAAGCAAGTATGTCCGCAGCGCCTTGGTCTGACATGATAAGGAGTGCTCAAAGCAAAGTTTGGAAACACCGCTTCAGCCCTTCTGCTCTGGTCCCTTCTCACTTCAGGGCATCTGCACTGGCTGTTCCCTCTGCCTGGAAATCTCTCACTTGTATCTGCACAAAATTGGTTTCTGCTTCTTAGCTAGGTCCCAGCTCAAACATTCCTTCCCGAGAAACGCTTTTCCGGAGTGCTCTACTGACGCTGTCTGTCATCTGCTTTTGCGTCGTTTGCAAACTAAGAACGGCTTTTACGTTTTTAAATGTGGGGCGAGGGTGGACTCAAAGGAAAAATACCACTTATGACATGTGAAAATCACATGAAATTCAAGTTTCAGTGTCCATAAATAAAGTTTTATTGAAACACATCCATGCTCACTTATTTACATATTACCTGTGGCTACTTTTGCGCTACAACAGCAGAACTGGGTAGTTGCAACAGTTCTGCAAAGCCTGAAATATGTTTTATCTGGCCCTTTACAGAAAACGTTTACCAACCCCTGCTCTAGTCCGATCACTACCATGCAACCCTGATTTTATTCCTTTCAAATCTAAGATCCTAGTTTCTTTGTTTTCCTGTTACCCCCAGCCAGAACGCAAATTCCACTGTATCCCCTGTGCAAAGCAATAAATACTCGAGTGAAAGAATGGTGGAGGTGCAGGGCAAGCAACAGATTTAAGAACCACTGGAGGTTTTATCAGCCTCCGCAGCCTATAATGAGGGGCCCAGGAAGCTTGCCGAAGTGCCAGGAGCCACTTCCTCCACTAATTTTTCATGACCTTGCTCACCAGAAGAATCTTCATCCACGTTCTCGTACTGCAGAAGTCGGTCTAGGAGGAAACTAAAAGAAGAGGTGGGGGAGAACAAGAGTGTTTATTCCCATCTCAGCAACGTTCTTCTGGACCCTGTCCCCTCTAGCTGGTCAAGGGGTCCCCGCAACAGACCCAAGCCAGGCGCCATGCATCTGTGGCCCAATTCCAAGGACGGAGTCCGAATGGAGATCCACAGAAGCCACATCACCCGCAGACATTCCCCCTTCCCCCCACCGTGTCCCACCTCTTATCCCGGGACACCTTCAGCAACTTCCTCTGCGCCTTCCTCAGCTCCTCCTGGAAGCACTCGTGTTCCTGTATCACAAGCAAGGTGGACGCTGAGCCAACGGCCATCCGTAAAGGGGCCCGGAACCCGGCGACAGCTGACTCCGCTCCCTTTACACGTGGGTAAACTGAGGTCCTACCAGCGCCAGGCCTCAACCCCCACAAACCTCTCACCCCAGCACTCACGTAGATGAGGAACTTGAGCTTCCGCTTCAGGTTCCGGTATTTCTTCTTGTAGTCCACTTCGCCGTCGGCCGGCCCGTTCATGACCCGCCCCAGGAGCAATGCCCGCAGGTGTCAGGCGTCCCGCTACCCAGAGCCTGCGCACAGCCCCGCCTCTCACGCCTCCGCTTCCGGAGACTCCGTAAGGCTGTGTCCGCCGGGACTACAACTCCCAGCGTACCCCGCGCCCAAGCCTCTTAACCGCAAGGGTTGCCTTCTTAGGCGCACCGGGAAAAGAACGTAGCTTTCAGGGGCTACGCTGAAGATGGCGTCGCAGCGACGCGATGATGTCATAAAGATGGCGGACGCCGGAGGTACCTTTGCGGATTCTGGATAATCGCAAGCCCCAAGACTTTCCCCCCAGGGATTCCTAGTCTTCAGGCGAGGATATCCTTTTTTATCTGTCTTTCGAAATCACTGCGGCCTAGCTAGTGCCCGTGACCACGGACGGAGGCAGTGTCGCGGGTTGATTACGTTACCCGAAGGCTGCCGGCGTCGAGTCGGTTTCTAACGAGAATTTTTTAAAAAAACGATTGACGCGAAGAAAAGGTAGGAGCCGCGAACCCCTCCAACTACCTGAGGCAGGCAGCTTTGTCTGGCAAAGTTCTCGGTCCAGACGATCCGCGACCAACCCCCAACGGTCCCTCCTCCCACGGCGCCACGACCCGGCGAGTGCGCAAGCTCCTGTCAAACGCGGTGACGGAGGCCGAAGAGAAAAAAAGGCGGGAGCCACCAATCCCAGGTGGAGCAAAATGGCGCGGGAGAACGAGATGCAGGAGTTCATCCGTAGCTTCTTCCGAGGCCGCCCGGACCTCAGGTGCACTAGAGGCTGGAGTTGGGGTTGGAAAGGGCAGGGGCGGGACGGGGACTCCGTCTTGACACATGTCTCCGCAGCACGCTCACGCACTCCATCGTGCGGCGGAGGTTCTTGGCTCACGCGGGCCGCGACCACCTGGAGCCCGACGAGAAGCAAGCGCTGAAGCGACTGGTGGAGAAGGAGCTGCTGAAGGTGCAGGTGTGGCGCGAGGCGGGGTTTGTTGCTGAGGAGGAGGGGCCTGGGAGGGGGTAGGGAACGCAAACTCGGTACACGTTTTGCCCTCTCGCGCGCACACAGGTGGATGAAGCAGGTGCCAGGGAAGAGAGGCTAGATCTTGCCAAGAAGGCAAAGAGGCCTCCCACCCCCATGAGTGGCCCCGTGAGGAAAAGGTTCCGTTTCAATTCGGAGTCAGGTTAGTGGCTTCTGCATAGTTGGTGCATTCAAAAAAGTATTTACTGCGCGTGCATGATCTCCCAAAGCATTAGATGCGGGCACGAGGCCAGTGAGGCAGGAACCAGGCACCGGGTAGACTGACTGATAGCTGTGTTTCCTGTTGCCCTTCCCTCCATCTGTCAGAGGCAACCAACCCCAAGTGGAGGGAAGAAGGGCCAGGAGGAACCCATCCCGATCTTCTTTTCTCTCCACATTCCAGAGCCCAGCTCTGCAGCCTCCAGTCCGGACTGCTTTGGCCCCCAAGCAAAGAATGGGATGGCGACAGTAGAAGTCAGTCCAGCTGAGGGGGAGAGGCCAAAGCAAGCCTCAGAGAAAGCAGTTGAGGAGAGCAATGATGAGGAAGAACAGCAGAGGGGCCTGACTGCAAGGACTGGATTAGAGAAGCTGGCGGCCAAGGAGAGCAGTGAGGAAGAGGAAGAGGGCTCTGCCAGAACAAGTAAGGTCTCCAAGGAAGAGAGCAGTGAGGAAGAGGAGGAAGAGGAGGAGGAGTCTAAGGGCAGGGTTAGGAAGGAACCCGTGACAAGGGATAAGCAGGCACCAGGCCAAACCACTGCCCGTAGGAAGCAGGCCAGGGAGGAGGGTGAGGACAGTGAGGAGGAACCGATCCAGAGGACAAGAAAGAAGGCAGTGGGAAAGAAAGGAGCTAAAAGCCACCAGGAAAGTGAAAGGGACAGTGAGGAGGAGGAGGACACCCTGGCCAAAAAGAAAAACAGCAGGGAGGAAGAGGGGGAGAATCGGAAAGCTGGAGCCCGGGGCAATGGAGGGAACAAGTCAGCTTGGGAGGAGAGGAGCTGTGAGCAGAGAAGCAGGGCAGCAAGACTGCTGGGAGAGTCAGGGGACAGAGAGGGAGAAAAGGAAAAAGCAGGCAGTGGGGATAAGAGCGGCGGAGATGAAGAGCCCCTGGTGCGGAGGAAGAGGAAGGACGGGACCCTGTGGAAGGGTGGGAAAAGGCAGAGTGGAAGCAGCGAGGATGGGGAAGACAGCTGGGGAGAGGTGAAACCAACTACTGAAGGCACTGGAAAGACAGCCAGAGTGGGCAGTATCAGTGGGGAGGTGAGCGACTCGGAGAGGGAGGTGAGTGACCGTGAGGCAGGGGGCAGCCCTAAGGGGGAGAAGGAGAACCACTCTTTCAAGAAGAGCTCCAGGAAAGGCAGGACGCGAAGCTCCTCCTCCTCGTCCACAGATGGCAGTCCGGAACCCAAAGGCAGGAAGGTGATGAGGGGGGACGATGGGGTGGGAGGCCACCTTTAAGGAAGAGGGAGACCTTGACTCAAGTCCAGAAGGTTTGGCCTTCAGCTGCTGTCTTTCCTTGCCAGGCTGGCCCTGGTCGCCGTGGTGAGGACCACCCAGCTGTGATGAGGCTGAAGCGTTACATTCGGGCCTGTGGTGCCCATCGCAACTACAAGAAGCTGCTGGGCCCCTGCCGCTCACACAAGGAGCGCCTCAGTGTCCTCCGGGCAGAGCTGGAAGCCCTGGGCATGAAGGGTGAGGCTGGATGTGCCCTGGGGGCCGCAGGAGAGGGCCTGGGCGGCTGGGGAAGAGGGCATCACCAGCCTCTTCTGCCCCAGGTAACCCTTCCTTAGAGAAGTGCCGGGCCCTGAAGGAGCAGCGGGAGGAGGCGGCTGAGGTGGCCTCCTTGGACCTTACCAACATCATCAGTGGTTCAGGTGAGGGGTTTCCTCCCACTCTCTGAGACGGGGCTTGGATTTTCTCAGATAACTGATCTCCTGCTTTTTCTGCCCCTCAATCCAGGCCGGCCACGCAGACGCACAGCTTGGAACCCTTCAGGAGAAGCGGACGCCCCGGGGGAGCTATACCGCCGGACTTTGGGCTCAGAGGATGAGCAGCCCCGTGCCCCACCCCCAGACTGGTCACATATGCGCGGCATCATCAGCAGTGATGGAGAGAGTAACTGAGCTCCTCCCCTTCCCCAGGAGGCTTTCCACTTGGAGAAAACAGATCCAGCACCCACAGCCCCCATCCCAGTCGGTGCCTGCAGAGCTTCAGAAGCAGCTTTCTTCAGAGAAGACTTTGCACCCCCAGGGACACACGTTGTTGGAATCCTATTTCTCATGTTCTCAGTTTAAGGTGTTTACAGGGGTTTATCGTTTAAGACTCAATAAAGGAGTTGTTTGAATCACCTCATCAAAACTGGTCCCCACTTGGGGCGCCTGGCGGGCTCAGATGGAGAAGTACGTGATTCTTGATCTTGGGGTCGCTGAGTTTGGGGCGAAGAGATTACTTAAATAAAACTTAAGAAAAAGAAAACCGACCCCACCCTCACTCCCTGTACTTTGGGCCAGGAAGGTGAGGAGTGGCCACTGTCCCCACCCAGTCTGGTTCCCTTTTATTTCCCCCAGGTTCTCCAAATGAAGTCCCAGCCTCCAGACCCTGCCATCCAGTCTGCCACCGGGCTCTATCAAAAAAGAGTGGGGCTCCTACCCCGCTTCCTCCAGCCCGACCAGCAGGGCCCTCACCATCCTGCTTTTAAGCTGTGTTACATGCCTAGCTGGGAGGAGGGTCTGAATAACTGGCTTTAAGAAAAATGTGAGAAACATAATGAAGTGACTTGGCGACAGCTGGTGTTTACGTCTTCCTTCTCGCCTTCTAGAAACAGCCACTTAGTCCTTGGGCCAATTCTTTTCGCCTTGAAGGGGTGGGTATGGGGCACAGACCTGACCAATCCGAGTACCTCAGGCCTCTGGCTACAGACTGAGCCAATGAAGTCACTTTAGGACTTTGCTGGCATACCTGCTGTTGAGATTGCTGCTAAGATGTAGGCTTGGAGCTGCCAGGAGCCTGTGTGTACAAGTGAGCCTTCTGAAAATCTTTGAAGCCCAAAGCAAAGGGAAGTAGAGGCCAAAAGACTGATGAATTCCTTTAAAGCTCTGGATCCAGCCATGCCCAAAGTCATTAAAACCACTGAAATTTTTAGTTACACAGCCCAATAAATTCCCTTTTTAAATACAAGTCACACTATCACCTCCGGCCAAACAGTCCTTAATACACACCTTGGACAGAAAGGGTGAGTCCTGGGGTCTGTTAGAATAACCAACAGTTTATTAAAAGCTTGCTGTGGGGCTCTGTGCCAACCCCATAGCTGGGAGGGGCTCCCATGACTGCCCCCAGGCCTGGGAGCAGCCCCTTCGAAGGTCCTTCCCTTGTTCCCCTGCCCCAGCTCTGATCTCAATTTAAAAAAAAGATAAAGGACAAGACGGCACAGGACGTCAGACAGCAACGGGGGGGGGGGGGGGGGGAGATGGAGAGACCAGGCAACCTGACCCCAAGACCCCATCCTGATCCTTCTTTCTTAGGAAGGCCTTTTCCTTCTGTTCTCCCCAACCCCAGACCTGCTCTGCCACACCCCAGGTCTGGGGGGCCTGGCATCCCCAGTCCACGGCCCCATTACACGGGGTAGTATAGTTCTCTGAATATAATATATCTAGACCCACCCTTCCCCTCCCCCAGGGGACCAGATGAATATTTGACACGCACATCTCCCTCCTTTCCCGAGGCTGTGATGGAGAGAGACCCTGGCACCATGGTGGGGAGGCAGGGGCTCCTGGTCAGCCTTGAGGCACCGATGCCCAAGCTGGCCCTGGGCCACTGGCCAGCCCAAGAAGCTCATGAGATGAGGAGGTCTGAGGGGAGCTGGAGCCAACATCCTGTCCCCCACCCCTGGGTGGGCCTCAAGCTTACAGCCCTCCAGGATCAGGCTCCACCCACCCCTGCCCCTGTCCCATTCATCTGCTCATCCACCCTGCACTTCAGGAATAGAAGTGGGAGGAGCCATTGAGGATGTGGGAAGCAACACTGGTGCTACGGCTCAGAGGCCCAGGCACTGCAGCAGCAGGGGGGCCCACATTGTCACTGCCACTGCCCCCTGAGGCTGCCCGCCGCAGGGGCTGAGGGCTATTTCTTAGCAGCAACAGGGCTCCACCTCGGGGTGTCCCACTCTGTGTGGGGGGCCCCAGCCAGTTTGGGGGACCTGGCGGAGCCAGCAGAGAGGGCTGACGCCAGGCTGGGGGGGGCATGCCCGGTGGAGGAGGACCATGGCTCCAATGTGCCCCCGATCGGGGAACAGGACGCGAGGGCCAGGCAGGGGCAGGGGGTGGAGCAGGATAGCCCTGGGCAGCAGCCTCGGCTGGGATGCCCCCCAGAGCCATACTGGAGAAGCCCAGCCTCATGCTCTCGGCATCGAAAGCCTCGATCTCACGGGCCTGCCGCTCGAGCAAACTCCGGATTCGCTCAGAGCGCCCTGTCTGCAAGGCCAGCAGCTCCTCTTCCACCTGGGACACCCAGAAGAGAGGTTAGCACGTCCGGGGGCAGGAAATGGGGAGCCTGCCCTCCCCAG
Organism: Eumetopias jubatus; assembly: GCF_037043125.1. NCBI lineage: Eukaryota > Metazoa > Chordata > Mammalia > Carnivora > Otariidae > Eumetopias > Eumetopias jubatus. Next base: position 93,718,510 of record NW_028274818.1, read on the forward strand.
TGCATCCTGGTGTCAGAGCCCCCTTACCCGCTGCTCCAGCAGTGCCCGCCTCAGAGCCACCCTCTGCTCCAGCTCCCGCAGCTCCCGCTCATGCTGACTCTCTGTGCGGATCTTGATCTTGCTCTGGTAGGCATTGAGCAGCTCCAGCTCCTGTTGAAGCTGCTGCCGAAGGGCCTGGAATTCTGCCTCCTGGGTCTCATCAAGCCGCAGCTGGCAAACGGGAAGAACTCATTTTAGGGGCCTCCTCCCCCACCCCCACAATCCTCCCCTGCCCCAGGTAGGCCTGGGCCCTAAGGTTTCAAGAAGCAGCCAGTCTCAACATCTATCAGAATGAAAGGTCGTCATACCCTGTGACACAGCAATTACACTTCCAGGAATTTATCCCCCAGGTATACTTGCACATGTGCTCGGAGGTGTTCACTGAAGCGTTGTAATAGCAAAATACTGGAAACAACCTAAATGTCCACCAATAAGGGATGGGTTAAAGAAATTATGGTACATCCATACCATGGAAAATTCTATGCTGTTTCAAAAATGAGACAGGTGTACTGACATGGAAAGATGTCCAAGAAATATTAGGTGGAAAAAGAAGAGAACAGTATGTACAATCCGATCCCATTTCCATTTAAAATTGTGTGTAATTTTCCAAATATGCATAGGGAAAAAACTAAAATACAATTATGAACAGTTACCTCTGAGAGGTGGGATTGGATGAGAGAATGGCAGTGAATAGGGGCACTTTGATGTTTTACACTATACGTAGTTTTTAACTGGCCCATTCCAGTGTTGTGTGATCTCTCTTAGAGAACAGCGATCTTCAAAATCCTCCAGAAGTCTGAGTAATTCGGCCCAAGGGCCACAATCATTTTAATTTGCTCCCTGTTAACACATTAAACTAACTCAGGCCCGGGGAAAAAATTATAGCCACTCTTTCCTTGGTGGTTCTTGGTGGTCAGGCTGGCTTTGTCAAGACCTTAAGAAAATACTTAAGAGACACAATAAAACCATGGCAGAGAATACTAACAGTGGGAAAGTATCCAAGTTTCCCCCAAGTACAAAAGCCCCGTCTTTGTCCACACTCCCCCATTCCCACTCCCCATAGCTAAGCCGGGCGTACAGAGGCCAGCCTCCACCACGCTCCCTCCCTGGACCCCAGGCCTCACCGCCTGTGAGCTGAGCATCTCTGAGATGGACTGGTCGTACTGCTCGGCTAGGATTGCCAGCTTGCGGGTCTGTTCTTCCTTGAGCCGCTTAAGGAGGCTCTTGTGCTGAGCTTTGGGCGTGGTCTCCAGCAAGTGTGCCCGCAGGGCCTTGTACTGCCGAGTCTGGATCTTACACGTCTCCTGGAACTGCTTCTTGATCTGCAGCTCCTTAGACTATGCAGTGGACGGACCAAGGGGAGATGGGGACAAGGGAGAGGAGGAGGAAGAGGAGGAGGAGAAACGACCAGGGGAGAGGGGGAGGAGAGAGAGAGAGAGAGAGAGAGAGAGAGAGAGAGAGAGAGAGGAGACAGAAGCAGAGACAGGGAGAGGGAGAGAAACAGAAAACATGTTAGACAGAGGGGGCGGGGGGAGCTGTATACAGACAGACACGGAGAGATGGGATTGTGTTGAGAGAGATAAGGAAGGTTCTCAATGGGCAAGAAATACAAAGTAAACAAGACAGGTTCCAAGAGCATGTTCAGAGTTGGGTAGAAAACTTACAAGAAACAGCAGGAGAGTTCACGGACAGGGAACTGAAAATCTTTAGGGTACTGAATGCACACAAGAAGCTCTGACCGTGCAAAGAGGGAGAAAATACAACCCAGAGACAGAAGCCAAGTGGGGCACAAGAGTGAGAGAACCAAGTCACACAACACACCCATGGAAGAGAGCAACACAGCTAAAGAAAGACAGAAGGAGTCCCAGGTTCAGCACCTCAGGGTGGGAGGGAGAGAAGGATAAGCTCCGAGCTGAGAAATGGATAAGGAGTAGGCCCATCTTGGCCCACACCAGGGAGAAGGGCAAGGAGGTGTCCAGAAAGGGCCTGACAAGTTCAGTGGGCCAGCAGCGGCTACCCTGACCAGATCTCCGCATTCCAGCCCGGCCCCTTATGTACTCAGCTCCCACTCCAAGGCCCACAGCCAATCCCATTTCCATGTCCCACCCCCCAACTCTGCCTGGCCCCTCCCCCCCAACTCACCACCCCCTACTGTAGAGGGTTTGTAGGCCCATCCCCAAGCCCTCTAGGGTAAAGCCTAATGCCAGGAGAGCAAGTCAGCTCCCAGACAGAAGGGAACCACACAGGGAACGGGCTGGGAGAAAAGGCAGGGGATGAGGACAAAAGGACCCGGAACCTAAGGACTCTCTGGAAAGAATCCATCAACAGGGGAGCTATGGGACCAAGAAGTTCTGTGGAAGCTCAACAGGGGCTCAGAGCTCCGAGCTGCTGGTGGTCATGGGGCAACGAAGCTAGGAAGGCAGAGAGGATGAGGCTGAGGAGTGAAAGGGGTTAAGATAACGTAGATGGGGGTGAAGAGGTCATGGAACTGGGGGCCAAGGGTCCAGATCGGGGGCATACCCGGGATGCTAGGCGGCAGGACAAAGCAGACAGAGGCAGCCTGGGCCAAAGGTACAGTTCCGCTCAGATATTTTATTTGTGTTTGTCTTTTTCTTTTTTTGGTGGGGGAAAGGGGACAGGTTGGAAGGGAGACAGAAAAACAAAATCAAAGAGAGAAAAAAAAAAAACATGACTTCCCACCCACCGCCACCCCTGGCCCCAGGCCTGAGTTGATGAGGGTGAGGATGAGCACACACACAGCGGGAGAACAGCAATAATTTAGGGTGGGGGAGGAGCGTCAGGAGAACACAAAGTGTAACTTCTGGACTCCACGGTGGAGGAGGCTGCCTGTCTAGAGGTCCAAAGGACTGGGGTGAGGTGGGAAAGCATACTAAGGAAGGAGGGGTGAAAGGGAGGAGAGGATTGCGACTGGAGAGACCTCACTGAGTAGTGGGAGATAAAGTGCTCGATGCTCTAGATTCGGGCTGAGGAGGAGCTAGAGTTGGTTACCTCCAGGGAGGCAGGGCCCGGGACTGGCGGGTTCGGGATCGCCGCCCAGTTAGAGTCCCAGGCACTGGTTGGCGAGAGGCAGGAGGCCCTAGTCGGCGCAGGCTGCGTGGCAGCAGCCGAGGGATACGGCTGGGCCTTTCACCCCGGAGCAGGCCCCAGCTGGCCAGTGTGTGGATGGCCCAGGGGGGCAAGTGGGAGGCTAAACCCTGGCTGGCCCGTGCCAGGCGCCAGTTCCAGCCCTTGCACAGGGTCCAAAACCTCGCCAACAGGGCTAGTGGGTGTCGGGCAGTGCGGGGATTACCCCGCCGGGGCCCAGGGACAGGCAAACGGCTGCGGAAGCCATCCTTGTTGGTTTTGGGGTAGAGTGCAAACAGGCCCCGGTCCCCCACAGCCCCACAGCCCTGTAGGGCACGAAAGGCCATGGGTGATAGGCGCAGGAGAGCCCGCAACCAGAGTCGAGAGATACCCCGGCGCATCCGGGGGCCCTGCTGCCGCACCCATTTGCCCCCAGCTGCGAGAGCTGCCAGAGGTAGAGCCAGGCCTGGCCAGGCTAGGAGCCAGGCAGCCCCAAGGCCCAGAGGGACACCCATAAGGCCACGGCGCCAACTCAGACCCAGGACGGCCCCCAGTGCGGTGCCCTGGGCCAGGAGTAGGAACAGACTGGGGGGCAGGTGCAGAGCTGTACAAAGAAGTAGGTAGGAGGCCCCCAGGCCCACCAGCCCCACCTCAAGGGCCAGCAGTGATGCCTGCAGGCCACCCCCGCCCTGCGCTGCCAGCAGTGGGAGGAGCAGCAGGAGGAGGAGGGGCAGGAGGCCAGAGGAGGACCCCACTGCGAAGGAGAGGCCTGCCAGGAGACCATGGGACAGAAGTCCAGGGAGCTGGCTAGCAGGGCCGTGCCTCAGATGTGTTGGAGGGGGTTCAGGGGGGATGTCTGGTGAGGGACAGCCATCTCCAGGATCCCTCGGGGTCCTAATTGGAGCTCCCTCTTCCTCTTCCTCCTCCTCCTCGGGGACTGGGGTCAGTGCCGGGCCTGGGATCCAGCCAAGCTCAAATCCCTCATCCAGCAGGCTCCCATCCTCCTTCCCCCATAACCCCCATCCCCCAGCCGCCTCCTGGCCTACAACGCTCCTCTCCTGGGGCGCCAGGGATGGGACGCTAAGTTCTTCTATCTCCTCCTCAGGCAGACCCCAAACTTCCTCCTCAACCAAACTCCTATGTTTTTGTGGACCGGGACTAGGGGTTCCTGATTCTTCCCCCAACATCCTCTGTTCCTCTGGCTCCAAGGTGGCCCCTTCCTTTCCCAGAATCCTTCTCTCTGGAACTGCTTCCTCCTCCTCTCCCAGAATTCTTTGGTTCGGGACTGCCTCCTGGTCAGATGAGCAGGGCTGCTCTTCTCTAGGGGTGCCTGTGCTGGGTGGTCCCAGAGCCCCAGGAATGGGGAGCGGGAGGCCCGGGGGACGCTGGCCTGCACGTACTTTGAGGCTCTTGGGCTGCTGGCGAACCTGGGCCGCGTGCTTCTGCCGCAACTCTTGCTCACGCCGCTTGTTGTACTCCAGCTGGTTGCCCAGCTCCGTCTGGTGCTGCAGGCGGGTGAGCTCCGCCCGTGTGCGCTGGACGGCCTGGAGCTGCCGTAGCTCCAGCTCCCGTGTGGCCTCATGCTGCCGCAGCAGCAGCGCACACTCCAAGTCCTTCTGGGTCTGCTTCTTGTTCAAATCCTGAGGCAGAAGGGAGGCAGGGCCCCGAGCCCGGTCAGGAAGCTTTGCTGGTGTCAAGAGAGCCCCAGGACTTCCAGGGAGCTGAGCACGGGGAGCCGAGGGGTGTAAGGGAGCCAGGCTCCTGGCCGGCCTGGGAACAGAAGCCCAGGGAGCTCAAGCAGGGTCTGACAGCACGAGGAAAACAGGGGCGTGGAAGAGAAGCCAAGCCATGACATGCAAGAGGGCAGAGGGGAAAGATGACCCCAAGCAAGGCAGACGGAAGGGGCAGGCGCCTGTGGTGTGGGAGGGAATGCGGGATGGGGTGGCCTACCTCCCGCAGCAGGTCCTGGTCCAGGCTGTGACGAGCCAGCAGCATCTTGCGCTTATACTGGCGACACTGAAGCTCAAAGTACTGGCGCTGCCGCCGCAGCAGCCCCGCCTCCTCCTCCGCCTGGCACTGCTGGAGCTGCTCCTTCTGCCGCAGAAGCCACTCGGCCTTCTCCCGCTTCGGGGTGCTGGGGTTCTCCTGAAGCTCCTGCGCAAGGCAGTGGGGAGGGCAGGGGGTCAGGACACCTCGCTCACCACAGGCCCTGCCCAGGGCTGCGGTCCCATCCCACCTCTTTCAGCTGCTCCTTCCGCAGTTTGTAGGTTCGCTTCTGCGCCTCCAGCAGGGCGGCCAGCTCCTTCTTCTGCTGCCCAAGGATGTGCTGCTGGAACTTCCGCTCCTCGGCCTGGGCAGCTCGAGCCTCCTTCTCACCGATGGCCTGGTGCCGCCGGGACAGCTTTTCTGCCTCAGCCCCAAAGCCAGCCCGCTGGGCCTCAAGCTCCCGCTGCAGCCGTGCGCTGTGCTCCTCGCGTTCACCCCTCAGCCGCGACTCCAGGGCCAGCAGCTGCTTCTGGTGCTGTCGTCGCATCCGCTTATAGCCACTCAGCTGCTCCCGCAGTGCCGAGTCCTGCTCGTGCTCCTGGATCTGGCGGCTGACCTGGGGCAGGCGAGAGGAAGAGAAGTGGGGCTCAGCCCTGCCCAGTCTCATGAACACACGCAACTGTCGTGCTCTATTGGAGAATATACGCTTCAGACTCGGGTTTAATTCTCATTTGGTACTTTCCTCACACTCGGCCCCTCTGAGCCCGCTGCCTCCACAGGATGAGGGACACTCAGTCCATTTCACAGACCGGTGAGACCCGCACAGGGCCCAACACAGAAGTGGCAACAATTCAAATTAATTCAAAATCAGACATACCTGGGCTACACTCCCAGCTCGGTCACTTACTAACCACGTGACCTCAAGCAAATTAACGACATTAAGCCTCAGTTCCCTCATCGGCTAAATGGGGCAATGATACCCTTTTGTAGAAAGCTGTAGAAATTAAATCTGATACAGATGTCATAGTGCCTAATAAAACGCTCTGACCTAACAAGTGCTGGCTTTCTTCCATTTCAGCAAACACTAAGGACTCCTTACACAGCCCAAGTATGGAGCTGGGAGTTGGGCCGTGAGATGTTGGGAGTATCAAGAACACTGGACCTGGATGTCCCCATCTGAAGTTTGGAGCTCAGGTCCCGCTGTCAAGTGGGCATGACTCCTAACTAGCCCAGGTGGGCCACGTCCCTGGAAGTCACAGAGCTCTCTGCACAGCACCACAAAGCACTAAGCACCACAGGATGTGTGAACAACTGTCCTAGCACAACAACCACAGCATTAGCCATAGAATATATTAGACTGACCACTAGCCTCTAAGGGATTTGATGTTGGTGCCTGCAGCTCAGCTAAGCAAGAATGTAATCTAAAGGTTTACTGAAAGCATGGATGGGGGTGCCTGGGTGGCTCAGTCGTTAAGCATCTGCCTTCGGCTCAGGTCATGGTCCCAGGGTCCTGGGATCGAGCTCCACACCGGGCTCCCTGCTCAGCGGGAAGCCTGCTTCTTCTCCCTCTTCCTCTCCCTCTGCTTGTGTTCCCTCCCTGTCTCTCTGTCAAATAAATAAATAAAATCTTAAAAAAAAAAAAAAGCATGGAAGAAAAACTGTTTTATGAAAAGTCTATCCATCTTTTCCTGTGAGCTGAGAAAAACATCACCACGACTCGATTTTAGGAGGACCAAGGTCCTGCTTCATTTGAAAATTTGAGAACCACCAAAGGTATTTGGGCAAGTGCCTTGGACAACAGCATGTCTGAGTCATGACTGTCTCATCTCTCAAATGGGCTTGTACCCTCTCCCTCCAGAGGAGGCTGGAAGGATGAGATACAGGCATGGGTGTGGGCCTAAGAGCCAATCAATGGTATGAGGCAGACACTGGCCACCATTCCTTGCCCTCCAGGAACATAAACTCCAGCACACATATCATAATGCCATTTAGGAGTAACACAGCACAGGGATGTGAAGCACCTGGCTGTCCAGGAGCCTGGGAAGACACCCCAGGACATGCTACTTAAGCCTAGCCACGAAGATGGCGTAAGAGTTTACCAAGCTAGGAATACCCACATTGGGCAATGTAACCAAAACAGTCCGTTAGAAGAGAGTGGGGAGGTCGAGGAGACAAGGCGAGAGACAGCAACAGAAAGTGAGGGTGGAATCTGGACTTAATTCAGTGCCACAGGAGGAAAAAAATCATCTCTGGACTTAGAGTTTGGGGCATCCAGGCTGAGGGAGAATGGCCACACTTACCAGGGAGGCAGTACGGATGGTGGCAAAGTGGTCCCGGTTGCGGCAGTAGGCCCGGCGGCGGGCAGAAGAGGTGGTAGAGGTGGGAGCCGGGGCTGCCGGCTGCTGGAGAGGGCCAGGGGTCATCTCTGGCTGGTAGGGGTCATCATACAAGTTGTCAGAACCCTACAGAAAGGGAAGGTTAACAGGAATGACCAAAGTTCAGAGGTCACTGGGCCCAAAGGGAGTTCCCTGGAGACCCAGTGAGACTTAGAGGAGGAGCAATCACCCTTGGGAGGGAGAGCTGGGGCTCGGCCTTGTCACCGTCAGGCTTGCTGAGGGTGAGCTGCATACCGGCAGTCGGTGGATGATGGAACTATGGGATGTGACTGTGTGCTCCCCCTCCTGCATCATGGCCATCTCTCGGGCTTCAGGCCCTTCCTCTTCCTCCTCTTCCTCTTCTTCTTCCTCCTCCTCCTCCTCATTGTCTGAAGCATCTGCTAGGCTGTTGACCGAACTGCTCTGGCTGGAGGCGCTGATGGACATGCTGGGCACTGAGTGGCTACTCTCTAGACTGGTCAGCGTCCCAGCCCGGTGCATGTAGGGCTCGGCCTCCTGTGGACAGGGTGCAGGCTTTTGGGCAGGGAAGGGGAAAGACAAGGGGGTGTGTGTATGGAGGCAGCACAGGGAGACAGAGGGTAGGAAGAGGGAGAGGGAAAGTGAGCCAAGCAGCTGCTAGGAGGCAAGCACGACACAGTGGTATAAAAGGGTGGCATGGTAAGCAGGGTTACCTCCTCTTCCTCTGGGGCCTCAGCACCAGGGCCATTGGGTGCCTCTTGGAACAGGATCTTCTTCATCTTTCGGTACTGCAGGTTGTCTAGCTCCCGCACAGCATCCTTAGTCCTCTGGATGAGGTCCATGATGACTGTGGGTGGCCGCTCCCGGAGCACAAAGCGGTGCTGAGGGGAGAGAACGCTAAGGCCTGCTGCCAAGCACCCTGCCCCACAATATCCCCTGGGCTTTGGCATTCCCTCTGCCCTGAGACACTTCCCTGGGGCCCATGCCCACCATGAACCATGAACTGATGCTAGCCTTGTCCTACCCCTTGCTCCCGCATGAATTTTCACCACCCGATCACTACTCCCGGGACAGGCTCCTGTTCCTCCAGGCGTGGCTAGCAGACAAGAACAGTCAGGAGATCTGGATTGTAGTCCAGGTCCTCTATCAAAGTGCTGTGTGCCCCTGGACACATCATGAGGCCTCTGTGGACCTCAGAAGCTATCCCATGATTATAAAACAAGGACGTCAAACTAGACTGTCTATATCACTTCCCAACCAGGGCTCCTTAGGCCCCCATAGATTTGTGAAGGGAATGGGGGCCCCTCTACTTTTGATAACTCAAAACACACCTAAGGGAAATCATACATTTACCCATGACAAGGCTACACAGGCTTTTGGCTTGAATTACATCAGATCAGTGTGGTAACCCTGGTTATCGCACGCAGACCAGAAGCTCTGGCTGGCAATTATATACATCTTTGATTAATAAAAGATGGGAAAACAAATTATTACTTAATAAATAAAGGCAGTCTCGTAGACAAAATCTTGCAAAATACAGAGTCCATTGCACTGGGAACAGGGATGGGAATTCATAAATGGAAGCTCTTAGTGGAGGAAGAATTGGGAAACACTAATGTCCCTGAGGGGTTTCTCAGGTGATTCTAACAGGCAACAGTTCTAGGAGAATGCTAGGCCAGTGAGCCCTCACCTTCAGAAGAACCTCTGAGGTTGGTCTGTCTTGAGGGATTTTCTGAAGACAGGAGTCAACAAAATTCCGGAAGTACTCAGACCTACAAGTCATGGGAGGATAAGGGAGGGGTGGGAAGGGCATGAGCCAGGCAGCCTTACCCCTGGGCCCAGGAATCCCAGTCCTCACCAGTGTCCTGACTGGAGCACAGGGGACTCGTTCTGTGCAATGTGGTATAAGGCACTCATCGCATTCATGTTAAACAGCGGTGGTTTCCGTTCGGCTACAGAGAAAGGTCAACAGGGAGAAGGTGAGAGGTGGCAGGTAGGCAGAGGAGGCTGGAATGGAAATCAAAAGATTTGGGTCCACACCCCAGCTCCCTGACTTCCTTGCCACATGACCCTGACCAATTCTCACAATCTCAATTAAGTCCCTCTGTAAAATGTTAACACCTACCTCTCCCCTACACATGGTGGAGCAGGATCAAAGAAAACAACATGTGCATAAGCACCAAAGGAGGCAGAAAAAAACACAGTTATCAGCCCAACTAACATTTATTAGGTTCCAAATAAGACCAAAAAACTGGGGGAGTGTTATGGGGAAGTTAAGGAAAAACAAGAGACAGGCCCTGTCCTCAAGGAACTTCCAGTCTAACAGGGAAGGAGACAGAAAAATGGCTGGGAAGCTGGGTGTGCATGGTGGGCCCTCAAACTGGTACACAGGCAGGGGATTAAGGGCAGGTCTTTTGGAAAAAGGGATATTGGAGCTAGGCCTCAGATTAGAAGTTATAAGCCAGGAGCTCCTTGTGGCCCAGACAAATGTTTTGTGTTGTTTATGTTTTTTGGCCTAAACAGTGATTTTTAAATTAAATCCCAACCTAACATTTTTTTAAAAAAGATTTTATTATTTTGACAGAAAGAGCGACAACGAGAGCAGGAACACAAGCAGGGGGAGTGGGAGAGGGAGAAGCAGGCTTCTGGCTGAGTGGGGAGCCCAATTTGGGGCTCGATCCCAGGACCTTGGGATCATGACCTGAGCCGAAGGCAGACGCTTAACGACTGAGCCACCCAGGAGTGCCTCCAACCTAACAATTTAATAACCATCATCGTCATCATCTAAATTTTTAGTTTCTCCGAAAAAATTAGATCTGGTGAAAAGGAGCTGACATTCCTGCATAACGATGGGCTAGAGCTAAGCAAGAGCAATCTCCAGTTTGCCAGGGCCTTCTCCACATTGCTTCTCTGATACAGACTATCAGCTGCCATTTATGATCAGGACTGACTGTTTCTTCAATAGAGAAATATTTCTCTCCATTCATGTCTCTACCAAAAACTAGGAATAAAAGGGACAGCTCTCAATTTTTCTTATACCTGGCCTGTTTCACATATTTGCATCACCTGTCCAGCTGTGTCCTCAAATGACAAATGCAGACATGTGGAGATGGATGTGTGGGATGGATGTATGTCCAAATCTCGGACTTTGGGCAGAAGACACAATACAAACCAAGGCAAGAATGTGGAACAGTTCATGGCACACTCAGGGTGTGGAGCTCAGGAAGGGGAGAGCCAACCTTCAGGAAGTGGAACCTTTAGCTTGGTGGAAGGAAGGGTGAGGATGGCGTCAGTCTTGAAGGCAATGGGGAGCATTAACGGCTTTGCGGAGGGGAGCAAAGCAACAGCACCCAGCTAGGGAGGATCTCTCTGACATGAGAGAGACTGGAGGGAAGAAGAGACTATTGGTAGGACAGATCACTGCAGGAAGTCATTGACAAGAGGAGCTAAGAGCATCTCTTTCTTGGGCAACTAGCTGTGCCTGGCTCCCTGTTGAAGGCTTTACGAACATGACCTCACAAACTGTTGTTTCAGTAGCTTAAGCTGGCAGAGATGAGAACCTTGACAGGGCTTCAAGGACTCATGAACTCACTTGAGCCTCACTCTCACTGCTTTTCACATGGCATTACCTGCAATATTCCAAACAACTGAAGCTAGTCTCAGCAACTCGTGCCTGCTCTTACCTACCCAGAATGCTCTTCCCTACAGTCTTCATACAGCTACTATTTGTCTTACGGCTCCACTTAGACAGAACCTGTCTAAGCCCCAGCCCCTGAACTAGGTCAAGTCCCTTGTTTTATGGTTGTACTGTTCCTGTAACTTCTCCTTTCAGCTTCTATCCCACTGAGAGAAAACAGCCTGTTTCCCCAGCTAGAATATAAGTTCCATGAAGGCAAGAACCTCATTCATTGCTATACGCCCAGAACCTGCTAGGATAGCATGGCACACAGTGGGCATTCAAAAAAGATGTGGGCGCCTGGGTGGCTCAGGTTAAGCATCTGCCTTTGGCTCAGGTCATGATCCCAGAATCCTGGGATTGAGCCCCACATCGGGCTCCCTGCTCAGCGGGGAGCCTGCTTCTCCCTCTCCCTGCTGCTCCCCCCTTGCTTGTGCTTTCTGTCAAATAAATTAAATCTTAAAAAAAAAAAAAAGACATAGGACTAGACTAGAGGACAGGAAGGGAAGAATGCTCCGAAATCTTCAGGTCTAAGAGCTGGCAGGATTTGACAGCTGCCTGAATAGGGGATCAACGGTAGAGTCAAAATGGACAGGAGCCTGAAAGCCTAAGGATGAGATGGTATGGCGATGGTAAGAGAAAGAGAAAGGAGTGGAGAGAAAAAAGGACGAAGGAACAGAGGATGTAGTCTTTACCCAGCTCAATGCAGGTTATCCCCAAGGACCAGACATCCACCTTGCCATCGTACTGCCCCTCATCCATTGCCAGGATCACCTCCGGAGCCATCCTGGGAGAAAGGTCAGGAGAAAGAGGCTGATCACCCCCCCAGACTCTGCCAACTCCTGCTCCCAACATCCTGGGGACTCTCTCCACTCACCACTACCCCCACTCACCAGTATGGGGTGCCCACAAAGGAGTTGGCAGGTGCCATGATAGATGCAGAGCCAAAGTCCCCCAGCTTCACCAAGCCTGGCTCTGATAGCAAGATGTTTCCAGCCTTCACATCCCTGCCAGAGACAAAGCACAGGGATAAGGCATGCATCTCAGGAAGGCTGGGCAGGGGCTTTAGCACCAAGTTTCCAAGAGGGCTATAGACCAGCTCAATGAGGAGTGGTGTAGAGTGCACCCCCTCCCAGCCATCGTCAGTGCAGCTTGTACCTATGGATCATGTTGTGGGAGTGCAGATAAGCCAGGCCCTGAAGGGCCCCATGGGTCACAGCTGCAATCTCCACCTCCTGAAGGGGCTTCTTGTGCACTGGGGAGTGAGGGAAAAACATCAAACTGAAGGGAGCCCAAGGGTGGGGCTGGAACAAGCTCCCCTGATCCCTTCCCCTAAAGCTTCTTTGCCCTTCCTTCTCCCTTCTCCCACTTGTTGGCCAGAGCCACTTACCTTCTAGAAGGTCAGAAGCTGAGCCCAGGCAATACTCCATCACCAGCTAAGAAAGGATAAAGGGTCAGAGATAAGCCTATCTGGCCACCCCTGCCCCATCTCCCTTGGACAGAGATCCAGAGAGTTTCTCTGCCTATCCTCCACTCAGGCATTGCCCCCGGGGGGTAAAGACAGAGAGGAAAGACAACTGAGAAAACGACGTGGTCGTGGGAGAGTCCCTTAGAGCCAGGGCCTCCTCTAGAAACAGCCCAAGATACCACCACTCCCATCTGAATCCCTTCAAAGCCCCATTCTATCTCCATTTCCTCCAGTCTACGTGCCCCTTTCCAACTACTAATGGTTTATGCCAATCTTCAAACCAGCCTCTCCTTCTCGACAGACATTGCTGTTCATGGGTTTGTCTGAGGTCTAGAGAAGTTGCGGGGGGAGACTTCCTCCTTTCCAAGGTCCATATAATAGCACCTGGAACAGGGCCTAACTAAGAGACTGGACCAGGACCAGGATGGGGGCAAAGATCAGGCCAGAGTCAGGGGGCTAGCTCACCCAAGCCGTGTGCTCCCTCAGGTAACAGCCCCGGTACTGAATGGTATTGGGGTGCCGGAGCTTCTGCAGGAACCGCACCTCCTTGATGATATCCTGCCACTTCTGAGAGGAGGTCAGGGGAGGAGAGGCTTACTCCTACACATCGAGACTTGGGTCCCCTGCCCTGCTCCCCACCAGTCTTGTCAAACTTGACCCACCTCATTTGACTGCTTCCCACTGTAGGACATCTTCTTGATGGCCACCACCTCACTATTCCGGACATCTCGGGCCTAGAAGACCAGACCAGAAGGTAGTGAAGGCTCCTGGTAAGAACTGGGCAGCGGGAAGACTTGCTGGAGAGGGCAGGAAAGGCTGGTGTGGTACAGTAGTGTAGAGGGCTGTGGACCCACAGCAAGAAGAATGCAGTGCCCATCCCTACCCCACTCTCCTAAGTCCCAACTCACAAAGTACACAGCTCCAAAACTGCCATGGCCAATTTCCCGGAGATCAGAGAAGAGCTTTTCAGGGTCATCCTTGAAGAACAGCTCAGCCACATCGGGGTCCTTCAGGCTCCCGGCCCGGCCCCCAGCTGGCATGATGGCCCCTGGGGGCCCTGAGAGTGGGGCCTGACCTGGAGAATGAAGAGCAGACCCTTAGGGCAAAGATGGGACACTCAGAGAGAGAGGAAGGGGCCTCTCAAGTTTCTGCCTTCTCCTCCCCTAGTTCCCTGATGAGGGGGAGGCACCGCAGAGGAAGGGCAAGGGGGAGATTAGGAACAACATCAAAGCTCCAAAAAAATGAAGTTGCCCTGGCAACCAGAGCACGGGGGCCGGGTCCCTGGAGTCCCTAAAACTGTTAGGAAGACTGAGAGCTAAGCATCCTCACCACCCCCAGCCCTCAATGAGATCCGTTTTGCCACAACCTTTACTTCTCCCCGCAAGAATAAAAGATCCCGCCTCCCAGCCAGAACCCCAGATTCCCAAGTGTCCTGTTCCACAAGTCCTATACCCCAAATACTTCCAGGCACCTTCCTGTCCCCCTTGGCGTCGAGGCCCCCTCCTCCCTCAACCTCTCACACCCTGGAAGAGAGCAGGAAACAGCCAGGCCGGAGGCAGTGGAAATCCGGCCATTGTTAGAAGTGGGTACTGGCCCAGAAGGGCCAGAGGACTTGCTCTCAAAAAGGGCTAGGGACGCTGTGGTAGGGAGGAGATGCGGAACGGGACGGACAGGGACAGAAACGGCACCTGGCTTTGGGGGCCTCTCTGTGACCTGGGCCGCCTTACTTGTCCAGTCCAACTGCATATGCATCATGCACAGGTGCAGGACATTTGTGGTGTCCAAGTAACATTTATTGAGCATGTAAAGTAAGCACCTTACATGCATCTCTCTCATTCAATCCTCACCACAACTTTATGAGGATTTACTATTACCCTTACCTTGCAGATGAGGAAACAAGCTCAGAAAAGGTTAAGTCTTGCCGAAAGCTGGTCCCCTATGCTAGACATGAAATAAGCAGGGCGGGAGAGTGGTCACCATTTCACAGATGAGGTGACTGAGGCATAGACAGGAGGCAGGATTTCTCCAAGGTCAGAGAACAGGATCTTCTCTCCAGTCAGGCCAGTGTGATTACTGTCTTAGCAACTCACCAACTCACCTCAAGCTCATCCCTCTCCTGCAGGAAGCCTCCCTTGACCACTCTAGCCTTTGGGGGGAGCTCCTAGAGCACCCAGCCCAAAACCCAGAGCAAGCTCCTGCAGTACAAGGAAGCCAAGGACCCCGCCCCTTTCTCCCAGGGAATTCCAGGCCAGGCTCCTGGCTAAGCACTTGTTGGAATTCAGGCACAAAAGAGCCTTCAGCAGAGTTGGACTCCCAGGGCACACAGAGTTCTAGCTCCTTTAAAGCACCTAACAATTTAGCATGTGATTATATTCTGTCGTGCATTGTTTCCTGTTGTGTTAATTTTGTCTCCTTAGCCCATCTGGAAGCTGGAGGGCAAGAAGTAAGCCTGACTCTCGCGTGGGCCCCCAGGGTGCAGAGGGCTCAGAATAGCCTGGGAGATTGATTGACTGCCTTCAGCCAAGCCCTCAGCAGCTCCCAAGCTGCTCAAAACAGGCCCCTTTCTCCATTCTCCTGCCAGTAACCCTGCCAAGCACCCCTCACCCCCACCACACACCCACACACAAAGGCAGGTGGCTCACAACTTGCCAAAGCAATCTTCTTGACCTCTTTACCAGCACCCAGCCCAGAACACCAACCCAGGACCCCAAGCCACATATAAGGGATGCCAACAAAACATCATGCAGGGCCTCTTCCTCAAATAATGAATATTTGAGCCATTACCAAGGTCTGTGCTAAATCACAGCCACTTTCTAAAATGGACAATGTTATCTCCATTCTGCAGATGAGGAAACCCAAGTCTGTCCCTAAGCAACACTACCAGTACATCTCACCAGCAACATACCACAGGGTTTTCAGTAAGTTCCTTATACTTGGTCTTCTCTTTGGTAAAATGGATTACAGCATAGGGCTGTTGTGAGATTTTTAATGAGATCTCAAACCTAGGAACACTAGGCAGACACTTGGCGTATGGATTCTTCCTTCCCTGCCTCCAGGGTCACCACAAGGATTTAATACTTTGGAGATCATCCTACCCCAGCAGCTTGGCTTTAACTGTGAAGAGACACCACTACAGCTATCATCTGTCGAAAGAGAGAGCCCTCTCAGGAACCCAGGCCAAAGAATGGAATCAGGGTAAAGATGAAGGTCACAGTAGAGAGAAAAATCCACGAGACCAGAAGACAGGAGCCAGAGCCTCCCATCAGGAAAAGCTTCTGAGTATAGCCCTCCTAAAAAGGAAGCTCTTCTCCCCCTCATTCTTAAATCTCACCCCAACTCATTCTCCTCTGGATCCCTGGCCAAGAAGAGATGCCAAGAAACAGGTATGGAGCAGGGGCAAAACGATCAAGAACTTGGGTTCAAATCCTGATTCTGCCATTGTGTGACCTTGGGTAACCTCTCTGGGCCTCAATATTCTCAACTGTAAAATGGGAAGACAGCAACAAAAGAAGCCCCCACAGGGTGAATGGAGGGGGAGGTGTCACATGAGAGAACAGATGTAAAGCACTTTGTAAATGACAGATCGCTTGACAAATGTATGAGATTACACCATCAGCAAGAGGTTGGAAAGTAATGATACAGCTGGGAGAAAATATTGCCAGGCATTCCCTAACACAAATGCACACACACACTTCCTTGAAAGGACAAGAAATCCGACCAGACCATGCCTAAAAACAGATAAGTGGACCCACCATGGAGATCAAAGGCAAGGGAATCAACACCCAAAGCAATCCAGAGAAAGGGGTATAATCACGGAGAACAGGTAGCTGTGAGGGGCAAAGTGAACATGGGAGAAGACCAGAAGAGTACAAACCCATCTGATTAGCTCAAGCACCCTAGGGCGTGACCCCCACGACATCAAAGACCCTGTCACCTGATGTTCCCCCATCAGACACATAATGAAGGAGGAACAAGGTGGCAGCAAAAGGCACGGCTAGCCAGAGGCTGACCACTGGCCCACTGGGCTTCATCCTGAGGAGAGGGCCTATCCAGGCCCAGTTCCTCAAAAAGGAGCACCCTTTCTTCTCAATGCTAGATACAGGGACCCGCGCCCCTGCACCCCGTGTCTCACCTGGTAGGGGTCACTATGGTGCCCCAGCGCTTCCGCCTCCTCCTGGGTTCCTCCAGCGGCTCTGCCAAGCAGGGAGAGGGGCAAGGAGACCTTTCCCCTTGCCACCTCTTCCTCGGCTTTCGCCCTTCCTGAGGGGCGGGCCCGGGAAGCCTCCCCTGGAGGGGAGGGGGTGACAACCTGATCTGACCTCGCGGTCCAGTCCTCCTCCTCCTCGAGAGCGACAGTTGCTGAATCCCGGATTTCTGGTTGTGGGGTCTGAACCCCAGATATTTGAACGAAGGGAGGCTGAATTTGATATCTGAACGCGCGGGGAATGAACCCCGGATACTGGTGCACGCAGGGGCCTGAACCCCAGATTTTTGAAATCCTATGAAACAGAGCCCCAGGTTTAGAGAGGTTGGGACCCGAGTCCTGGATATGTGGGGTCTGAGGGGCTGATGCCCGGATATTTGAGAAGCGAGGGGTCAAGCCCGGAAATTCGCGACCGAAGGGCCTGAGCCCCAGGTCTTCGGCCACCGACAGGGGGCCCACCCCGAGGACGTCCGGCCGCACGGCCCCTCTCACGCCGGGGTCCGAGGGTGACAGCCCTCACTCCCGCCCCGGCCTCCTCCCTTCTCCCTTCTCTCTCCTGGGGGTAGCTGAAAGATTGTAGCTAAGGACGGTCCCCGCGCCTTCTCTCCCTCTCCTCTTCTCAGTCTCAGCCTCTCTCCGCACCACAGCCCCGGTCTCGTCCCGGTCTCCCTCTCCCTCTTCCTCCCAATTCCAAGATGGAGACCGGGCGGGAGCGCGCAGGCGCGGTAGGGACGCCGGGCCAAAGGGGGCGGAACCTAAAACGAAATAGCCCCGCCCCTCTATCCTCACTGCTGGGGCCAGGGAGACGGGCAGCCACCGAGTCAGAGTGCGCGCGCGCTCCGCCACGCGGACCCTCGATGGGAGGAGGCGGGGAGAAGGGCTAGGCTTGGAGGGGGAGGAGCTCAGCACGCAGTCCGACAACTGGCCGTGGAGAGGGCTGCAGCGCATGCGCTCGCCCCGCCTTAGCGAGGAGCCCGAGCTTGTTGCTAGGGGAAGCTTTGAGGGGGCGCGAGTGGAAGGACAGAAGCCGGGATCTGCGCCTGCGTATAAGGTAGCGGTTGGGAGGGGCAAGGGAAGGAGACTTGCTGGGCGCAGAAAAGGCGGGAAAATGGACTGCTCTGGTTAGTAACCATACAGCCAGGGCGTGGACTCCCAAGTTCGAGGAATCTTTGCTGGGAAAGCTCAATCTGTCAAATCCCTTCAGGAAGCAGGCCGTTCACAATTGCATGACCTGCACAAGGTCACACAGCATTTATGTCAAAGCATCCCCATGGTTCTCTCAACTAGTTGGAACTATCGATTTTCTTTCATAGAAGAAAACAAGACATAAGGTGCCAGAGCTGCGATCAAAACCAGGTGTTTTCCAAAGGCAAGTCACAATAGAGGATAGAGCTGTAGTAATCCACGCCCTAACTGAAGAGTCAACATGGAAAAGTCCCCCAAACCTGTCTACCCTGAAATTCCCACCTCAACCCAATCCCCAATAAACACCCTGGGCAACACTGGGCAAAAAAGCCTTTTATTTTCCCCCACATTCCAGCTCTCCATTTTTTGAAACATTTCTTCCAACTTAGAACAAAGTCTGGAGAAGTTGATTCACACCTGGAGAAAAAGAAGATTAAAAACATGGGCAGAGGGGCGCTTGGGTGACTCATTCTGTTAAATGTCTGCCTTCAGCTCAGGTCATGATCCTGGAGTGCTGGGATCGAGCCCCACGTTGTCAGGCTCCCTGCCCAGCGGGGAGTCTGCTTCTCCCTCTGCCTCTGCTCCTCCCCCTGCTCATGCTCTCTCGCTCACTCTCTCAAATAAGTAAAATTAAAAACCAAAAAAACAGGGCAGATCAGAGGGCTGTTGGGGGAAGCTCTGGGATGGCTGCAAAAGAGTGAGGAAGGAGCAGAGGAAGTGGGTACAAGCACTCATCCCAACTGGGTGGGTGGCTTCAGGACCCTAGGATCTGCTAGGAGCCAGAAAGCCTTCATTTCCCAGTCCACTCAGATCTAAGAAAAGCTAGGAGGGTTCCACCATCTCCTATCCCAAGTAGGTGGAGCCTAGCCCTGAGCAAAATAAGCAAAGCTGATCTTGAGCATCCAGTTCCTCTGGACAGAGCCCTTCCCTGGGCTTGGGCTGTTTCAACTTCTCCCATGGCTATCTCCTAGGGTACAGCAGCTAGTCATTGAAGCTGAGAACAGTTTAAGAGCTGGGTGCACAACAGATAACTCTCAAATTATATGACCTCCTCCTCACAGAGTGAGACTTTTTTACAGAAATATTTTTTTCCTTAATGAGCGGACACATGGACTAGTTAGCCAATATGTTCCCCGCCCACTGCCACCTTTGTGAGGTGTGTTCCTCACACTACTTTGCTATTAGCAAAATCAACTTTTTCTAAATGCAGTGAAGGCTGATGGAAAAGGGAAAGTGTATGTAAAATGCTTGGGCACGTACTATGTGCCTAGTAAATGCGCATCATCAATCCTTTTGCGCTGTTCAAGGTGAGTTTTACAAAATTTGCATCATAAAACTGGGTATCAGAATTTCAGGACAAAAGCAAGGCAAACAAAATTCATATCCAGGATGCATCATCAAATGCGAACCCTGTTAACTCACCACTGTTGCCAAAAAGCGAACTACAGCTATGGATGAATCTTAAAATCAGAATGTTAACGGCAAGAAGTCAGTCACACAAGAATATGTATGATTCCATCTATGTAAAGTGCAAAAATACGTAAAACCAAACCATATTGTTTAGGAATGAGTCTGTCTCAGTTATAACTGCCACCTCCACCCCACCCCCTATTCCCACAGGACTGGGGCGAAGAACCTTACCTGAGAACAAGATGGGAACTAGGCCAGTGCCCTCAGAGCCGGGTTCTAGACCAGTGGGACTCCCGGCGTGGGTGGAAGCACAGAGCAGTGAGACAGCAGAGAAGGCCACAGAAGAGAAGCAGGAAGGAGCCCAAAACAAACAGTCTGGAGCCACACAGAGCCAGCTCCTCCTAAGGATGGGCAAAGGGAGGGAAGGAGGAATGAATGAGAGGGAAGGAGGGTGGAGAATCTTCCTCTGGGAAGAAATCTTATCCCTGGGGCCAAGAGCTATAGAGAGAAGCCCCCATGAGGGGAGAGGGCTCTCTACATCCAGGGAGCAACCAAAGGGAAAATGTGGGAAAATGTAATTTCTATACAAGCTAATTGTCTCAATGGTCTACGAACTGCTTTCTTGCCCAGCCACAGAAGTGAACCCCCATAATGTCTCCATTAGATGGGAAATTCACTACTGCCCACATTTTAAATGTACTCAAGCAGGCCCGGTCTGGAAACCAGTATTTTCTCTGATTCTAAGCTCCCAGGGGATGCTCCTTGCCAGGGTCTTTGCAAATGTGAGAGAAAAGCACACAGCAGCCTCCTAACTCTAACCTCTAACTGGTCTGTCTCCTCTACTCAGTCTCTCTCACCCAGCACCAACGGCCCCCATGGCCTGCAGTATCAAGTCGTAGTGTTTTAGCCTCAAGTCGCGGTGCCTCACAATCAGGCCCCTGCCTCTCCCCCTCAGTCATTCCTAAGCCCCTCCTCATGGAGTGCCCTCGAAGGCTGAACACTTCAATCTCCAGGCCCGTGCTCGTGCTTGTCCTTTTGCCTGGAATGTGTTTCCCCTCTCCTGAACCCCCTCTATTGCATTCTCTGCCCACATCTTCCTCCTCTTCAAGGGTCACCCTGAAAGGGCAGACAAAGCCTGGGACTGCAGTCAGAAGGCATAGGTTGAAATCCTGGGTCTGCCACTTAACCAGTCGTATGGCCTTGGGCAATTCACTCCCTCTCTCTAAGCCTGTTTCCTCATCTGTAAAATGGGATAATAACAGCTACCTCAAAAGGCTATTTTAAGATCAAATGAGATAGTGAACCTGAAAGCACTTTGTACATTATAAACTACTGTACACAATTCTCTTTCTTAAATGCCACCTTCTCTGTGAAGCACTCTCCATAAATGTTCAAGTTAGGGTTAATTGCTCCTTACTCTGTGTTTGAATAACACTTTGCTCACACCTCTATGATAGCGATTAGCCCATTCTGCCTCTTATTACAGCTTCTGCATTCCTTTAAGGTGGAGATCCTATTTTATTCTGTGTAAAGACAATCATTAATAGTAATAGCTGTCACTCACCCAATCTCTATTATGTAGCAGGCATTGTACTGGGCACCTGACATTCACTCTCATTCATCTTTATTTGTTGGCATCAGGAGATAGTATCATGTTTTCCATTTTACAGATGAGGAAGCTGAGGCTCAGAGAAGCTCAGATGCTTGGTCAAGGTCACACAGCCTCTGAGGCAGAATTATAGAGCCTGTGGCTTTTCTCCTAGGTAGAACTGCCCCCAGCAGCCTTCAAGGCAGAGCATTCAGCATGGCAGACTATGAAACCCCAACAACCTGAGGCTCTTACCGAGGTGAGCAACTTGGTGAGC
This sequence comes from Eumetopias jubatus, assembly GCF_037043125.1. Taxonomy (NCBI): domain Eukaryota; kingdom Metazoa; phylum Chordata; class Mammalia; order Carnivora; family Otariidae; genus Eumetopias; species Eumetopias jubatus. The sequence goes on from NW_028274818.1 coordinate 93,739,781, forward strand.
ACAAGGCCTTCGTGGCTCCAGACCCTGATACACTCCTCAGCCATCTCAGTACTCAAGGTGGCATTTCCTGCTCCCTCCTCTGAGCAGGAGAGGGGTGGCTGGCTGGAGGGCAGGATTCCTGGAGCAGCACTAAAATACAGGCAGGTTCCTGGGGTCCTTTCTGTGGTCACCCTGGCAGTAATGAGGACCGGCTCTCTTGCAGAAGATCCTATGAGAGGCAAAGGATAGGCAGTGGAAGAAGATGGAGGGTGGGGTGGAAGCCATTCATCTTCAGACTTCCATTCATTTCTAAGGCTTCCTTCAGTAACAGCTGTTTTGGCATTGAGTCTATTCAATAAAGTACTCTATATACTATCACTGTGTCATTGAGAAATGACAATAACTGTGTACCAATATAAACAAAAAATTAAGTTTGCTTACAATCAATAAAACAATCATGCCAATACTCACAAAGTTGCAGTGAAACTGTACACATTGCCAGTGTCAGTCTGTATAAACGAGCCTGTCCTTTTTAAGAAAGCAGTTCCTACTAGGTACCAAAATCCACAAAAAGGTTCACACCCCATTTCAAATTAGCAGGGAAAGGATGGTGTATTTAGTCAATGGCCTTGGGACAATTTCCATTCGGGGGGGGAAAAAAAGTTAGACTCATCTCACACTACAAAATAAAGTCCAGATGTGTTAGAGACCTATACAAACAAATTAAACAAAGCAACACCCAAAGAAAATACAGAAGAATATTTTTTAAGTTTAAAGTGGGGAAGGCCTTCCTAAAAAAGACACAAGACCTATAAGCCTGAGTAAAGGGTGAGAGCAATAAAGTTAACCTTGTAACAGTTGAAGGCTTCTCTATGATGAAAGATAACTTAAAAAAAAAAAAGTAACAGGATGGATGAAAATATCCATTTTTTGTAAAGATTTATTTATTGGGGGGAGGGACAGCAGGAGAGACTCTTTTTTTTTTTTTTAAAGATTTTATTTATTCATTTGCGCACGAGAGAGAGAGAACAAGCAGGGGGAGAGGGAGAAGCAGACTCCCTGCTGAGCAAGGAGCCTGATGCGGGACTCAATCCCAGGACCCTGGGATCATGACCTGAGCCAAAGGCAGACGCTTAACCATCTGAGCCACCCAGGCGCCCACAGGAGAAACTCTTTAAGCCGACTCCCCTCTGAGCGAGGAACCCATGGGACTTGATCTCATAACCCATGAGATCCTGACCTGAGCTGAAACCAAGAGTTGGATGCTTAACAGACTGAGCCACCCAGGTGCCCCAAAATGCCTGTATTTAATCGGCAAAAAGGTTAACAATCCAGAATATATGAGGATCTTCTAAAAATCAAGAAGATAAAACAAGCAACTTAAAAGACAAATGAGCAAAGTATACGAACAGGAAATTCATGGAGGCATGAAAATGGCCAAATAAACCTAACAAGATGTTCAACCTCACTAACAATCAGAAGAAAGTAAATGAAAACAATCAGGCAATTTCTTTGCTCATTAAATTGGTAAAAATTAAAAAGACTGATAACAAGAGTTGCTGAAGATGTGGGGAAATGGGCACTCTCAATGAGTGACACCTTTTAGAAGACAATGTAGCTCTGTTACAATTTTATTTTATTTTTTTTAAATTTATTTATTTTTTTTAAGATTTTATTTATTTATTTGAGAGAGAGAGAGAATGAGAGATAGAGAGCATGAGAGGGAAGAGGGTCAGAGGGAGAAGCAGACTCCCTGCTGAGCAGGGAGCCCGATGCGGGACTCGATCCCGGGACTCCAGGATCATGACCTGAGCCGAAGGCAGTCGCTTAACCAACTGAGCCACCCAGGCGCCCCCTGTTACAATTTTAAATGGGTACAGATTGTGACTGAGAAGATGCCCATCAAACTGTGGACACTGCAGGGGAGGTGGGATGGATTTCTACATGCGCTTTGTATACTTCTTTGTGGTACAAATCCACAACAAAACTAATTCGTCTATTAAAAAAAGGTCCATACCCTTTGACTCAATAATACCACTTATAGAAACTCATCGTAAGGAAAGGATTCAAAAGAAAGATGCCAAGTATATTGTGTTTATTGTTTATTGTGTTTATTGTTTATTGTGACTTCACAAAAAAAAAAAAAAGGAAGCAATGGAGATGTTTAACACTAGGAAAAGCATTACAAATGATGGCCCAAGCACTTAATGGATCACCTTACATCCATTAAAATAATAACGTTCAGGCCAGGCAGAAATAAAAAAAAAATGATGTCATAAGTGAAAAAAGAGAAATACAAACCAGGATGTATGTGTATATATATATATATATATATATATCATAATGACAACTAAGAAATGCACATGCAAAACTGTCTAAGAGAACCACCCCGATTCTCTCTGTTCCCCAGACTGAAACAGTCACCATGTCCTGTCAATCCACTGCCAATCTCTCTCTCAGATTAGTCCCCTTCTTCAACGGCATTGTCTTAGCTAGGGTGTCCTCATCATCCCTCTATTGCAACCACCTCCTACCTGCTCTTCCTGCCATTGGACACACTTTCACCAGGCAGTCAGCCAGCAGAGTGTGATCTTTTTAAAACAACAACAACAACAGGGCGCCTGGGTGGCTCCGTCGTTAAGCGTCTGCCTTCGGCTCAGGTCATGATCCCAGGGTCCTGGGATCGAGCCCCACATCGGGCTCCCTGCTCTGCGGGAAGCCTGCTTCTCCCTCTCCCACTCCCCCTGCTTGTGTTCCTGCTCTCGCTGTCTCTGTCAAATAAATAAATAAAATCTTTAAAAAAAATACAACAACAACAACAACAAAACCTTGCTATTTTCCTGACAAAAATTTTGAGTTTGCCCAACGTACTAGATAAAGTTCAACTACCTGGGCTTGGCACACAAGACCCTCCAGAAGATTCTGTCTGCTTCCTCAAACACATCTCTTGCCACTGATTCAACACTCCCTCCCCTGCACCCAGTCAAACTGAACCCCTTGAAGTTCTCAAACATGCCATTATGGTCCCCATCTGCATGCCTTTCCATATGCTTGTCCCTCTGGCTGGAAGAGCACACTCCTAAACCTCCCTCAAGCCTCAGCTCAGGCAATGAATCCTTGGAAAAGCCTCCTCACTAACCCTGTTTGACAGACTCCTGAGTATTCCCACTGTACCTTGTGTGCTACTTTACACACTGAAAGGTATTTACTTCTGTTCACATCTGTATCCTTGCTAGACTGTAAGCAGCTTGAGGTGAGGACCCATGTCTTACACATCTCTATATTCCCCAAGCTTGGTACATAGTAGGTGCTCAGTAATTATTGCTTAGATGATGCAATCATAGGTGGATTATTTTTTATTCTGTTCAAAATAATCATTGATGATATTATTCTGTTGCTGACCATCATAAAAAGAACAGCGCTTGTTTGCAGAAGCAGAACTTGAGAAGCTGATCCTAAAATCCATACGGTAATTAAAGGGATCTGGAATAAGCAAAATAATTTCTAAAAAGAGAACAAAGTTGGAGGACTCATATTTTCTGATTTCAAATTAATACAAAGCTGCAGTAATTAAGAGTGTGGTGCTACCATAAGGACAGACACATAAATCAATGGAATAGAACTGAGAGTCCAGAAATAAACCTATATATACATCCATGGTCAATTGATTTTCAATAAGGCTGCCAAGACTATTCAAAGGGAAAGAACAGTCTTTTCAACAAAACATGCTGGGACAACTGGATGCCCACTTGCAAAAGAATGAAGTTGGACCCCATCCTCACACCATTCACAAAAATTAACTCAAAATGAATCATAGAGCTAAATGTAAGAGTTAAAACTATAAAATTTTTGTAGAAAATATAGGGGTAAATCTTCATGAGGTTGAGTTAGGCAAAGCTTGCTTACTAAAAGCATAAGCAACTAAAGAAAAAACAAACACTTGGGGCGCCCGGGTGGCTCAGTCGGTTAAGTGTCTGCCTTAGGCTCAGGTCATGACCCTAGGGTCCTGGGCTCGAGTCCTGCATTGGGCTCCCTGCTCAGTGGGGAGTCTGCTTCTCCCTCTGCCCCTCCCCCTGCTCATGCTCTCTCTCTCTCTCAAATAAATAAAATCTTAAAAAAAAAAAAACCACCATCAATAAACTGAAAAGACAACCCAGAGAATGGGAGAAAATATTTGCAAATCATACATCAGATAAGAGGCTTGTATTTAGAAAATATAAAGAACTCATATAACTCAATAATTAAAAGGCAAATTATCCAATTTTTTTTAAAAGGCAAAACTCTGAATATACATTTCTTGAAAGAAGATAGACAAATGACCAAGGAGTGCATAAAAAAATGCTCCGTATCATTAACCATGCCAATCAGAACGACAGTGAGATACTACTTCCCAATGACTAGGATGGCTAGAATAAAAAAAAGACAGATAATAACAAGTGTTGACAAGGACATGGAGAAACTGGAACTCACACACTGCTGGGGGGAAGCAAAATGGTGCGGCCACTTTGGAAAATGGTCTCACAGTTCCTCCAAAGATTAAACACAGAGTTACAATATGACCCAGCAATTCCACTTCTAGGTATTTCATTTCCCCCAGGAGAAATGAAAATGTATGATCACACAAAATCTTGCATGCGAATGTTGACAGCAGCATTGTTCATAATAGTCAAAAAGTAGAAATAATCCAAATGTCAAACAACTGATGAATGGATAAATAAGATGTGGAATATCCATACAATGAGTTATTCAGCAATAGAAACACAAAGTACTGATACGTGCTATGATGGATGAACCTTGAAAACATACTGATTGAAAGAAGCCAGTCACAAAAGAGCACACATTGTATGAAATGTTCAGAATGAGCAAATCTACAGAAAAAGAAAGGTATATAGTTGCCTGGGTCTGGGAGGTTAGGAGGAAAAGGGGAGCGACAGCTAATGGGTACAGGATTTCTTTTGAGGTAATGAAATGCTCTAAAATTGATTGTGGTGATAGTTGCACACTTTTGTGATGATACGTAAAGCCACTGAATTGCACATTTTAAATGTGTGAATTTTGGGGCGCCTGGGTGGCTCAGTCGGTTGAGCGTCTGCCTTTGGCTCAGGTCATGATCTCAGGGTCCTGAGATTGAGCCCCACATCGGGCCCCCTGCTCAGTGGGGAGCCTGCTTCTCCCTCCCCCCTCCTCATGTGCTCTCTCTCTCACTCACTCACTCTTTCTCTCAAATAAATAAAATCTTAAAAAAATTTTTTTCAATTTTAAAAATGTGTGAATTTTATGTTATATGATCATATATTAATAAAGCTGATGTACATATGTTTACAAAATAAAAAGCAGGAAAAATTATCTCAAGTCTGTATATATCAGACACCTTCCTTTACTCTCATTCTTTGACCACACACATGTACACCTGGACATCAGAGACCTCCCCCCGCCACACACACACACGAAATTCACAAGGGAATCTTAGACTCGGAAAGGACCTCAGAAGGCAGAAAGTTCCACCTTTCTCTCCTCCCTTTTCATCTCCCCAATTTCAGACAAGGAAACTGAGGCCAAATCTCACGCAGGAATCAGTGGCACCCACTGACTCCCTCCCCTCCCCCCATCATTTCCCCAAAAGACTTTAAGCTCTGTGGGAATGGATGATGTCTAATTTTTTCTGTATCCTCCATAGCACATGGAGCTGTGGTAAGAACAGAGCAGACACTCAGGACACTTGCTTAATTGAAGAGGACATGCTTGAATATCCCTGAGGAAAAAGAAGGTGCCTCTAAGAGGAGAAAGCAATAGGGATGAAGAGTGGTAAGAAAGAACATTAGGTCAAATCTACCCCATCTCGTCACATCTCCAAGGATAGACTCAAAGAACCTCAGAGCTGGAAGGGAAAACAGAAAACACTTAGAGGGAACCCACATAGTGTCACTGTGTTCACTGAATGTATCTAGTCCTTACTACAGCAGAAGTGACTAAGGCCTTGGGATATGCCCAAGGTAACCAGGCTGGGGAGGTCAGAGACAGAACCCATCCCTAAGTGTTCTGACGCCCAACCCACAGTCCTCCTTGATCTCACCTTTCAATCCCATCTGACTAGCCTGGACCATGGCTTGGAATGTCTGTGTCTTGTTCCTGTCTGGACCATGTCCGAAGTTCAAGGTGGTCAGTAAGCCCACGACTTGAGGCCCACGCCACTTCCCTGTGACTGTCCCATTCACGGGGCACAGGGTCAGCTGGCCAAAAGATCTCAAGAAAGAGACCCAGTCCTGTGTGCAAAAGAAAGGTGGGAGAGAGGTGAGGGATTAGCAGCATGAGCAGGCCTGTGTGAAAAGGATGAAGAAGGTACTCACCTGAGGGATGTCAGGGCTGCGCAAGCCAGTCCTGTGGGTGAGGAGGAAGCTGCCAAGGCCCAGGCCTGAAAGCCCAAGAAGCAGCAGGATCAAAGTGGCACAGACCAGAGGTGGGTGGTGGGCCAGACAGAGATGCAGGTTGTGCCCTGCCTGGCAGCTGCCCATGGAGAGGAGAGGGGTCTGGGCCTCCACGGAGAGCCTGCTGGAGGACAGGAAGGAAGAACTGGACAAGAGCCTGCCGGTCAGAAGGCACTTACCCATTTTATTCAAAGGGAAGTTAAAGCACTGAAAAGACAAGGGACTTGCCCAAGGCCACACAACCAGTTAGCTGCAGAGCCAGAACAAGAATCCAGGGCAAGTGTTCATCCCCATGCACCACTCAATAAATGTTTGCTGCATTTCATTTCTGAAGTAATCAAGGCAGAAGCGAAGCAGAGCACACTGTGCTGGAAAGAGGAACCCAAAAGGAGAATTCTTAAGGGGAGAAATTCAGGAAGCAGCTGTTCTGGGGCTAGGGTTTGGCTGAAGAATGGTTCCATCCGATAGCCTAGACAAAGGAAGTGTCTGATGAAAAGAACTCCACTCTGGAGCAAAAACGGTTCAATCTGTATCCTCCTCTGCTACTCACTGGCTATGTGAGGAAAATCGGTTAACCTTTGGGAGCTTACGGATCCGTGAAAGAATGCCAAATAATGAGGACTAAAATGTGACAGAGAAAGCAGTTTTGCATAGCACTCGGCCCTGCAGGAACTCAACAATGTCCATTTCCTTTCCATTTCACTGTTTCATACTGATCTTTAAAACCAGGTGAAGGGAGGCAATAAATCCTGTGGTGGAAACTGAGGTTCGGGGACTTTCACAGAGGCGTGGCAGGGCCAAGGTCTGAAACCCGTCTTCTGCTCCCAGGTAGAGTTCCTTCTCCCAAGGGAGAAGCGACAGCCCGATGAAAAGGAACCTCTGGAAGACGGGATAAACATACGGGGTGGGGAGAGAAGGGGGGCTCCAGGGAAATGCAGGTGTCACAGATGCCCAGTCCCTGCCCTGCCTCCCGTCCCGGCACATCTGGAAAGGGGGAGAAAGCACGAAGGGGGAGGGCAGAGCCCGAGTTCTGCGGCTGGCGGTGCCCCTGGGCCTCCCCTCCCCCCGCAAAGCCCCTCCTGCAGGAACTCAACACCCGCAACATCCCTTCCCGGTCCTGCGGCGTCTGGTCCGCCTGCCGCTCCCCCTCACCGCTCGGAGCCGGGCGGAGGCCGGCGCCCCCCGCGACGTCACGCGTGGAGCAGCGAAGGGGCGGGGTCCGTGCTCCCCCCACCAACCCCCACCCACACGGTGGGGATTCGCATGCGCGGTGTCTACGCGGGCAACAGCCCGGCCCCTCCCCGGCCGGCTGGGGGCGTACCAAGAAGGAACACAGTGAAGGGGCAACGGAGAAGAAAGTACTCCGCGGTAGGTGAGTAAGAGGGAGAGAAGGCAAAGGAGCTGATTGTGGGGACGTTGTTAGAACTGTAAAGCCCCACTCCGGAGACACTGTGGGGCGTTTCAACGAGAATCGCGTCGCAGGCGTTTTTCTGTTGCTCGTCCCCCTCCCGCGCCAATCGCACAGCCCGGCCGCGCCCAGGTTCCGGATCTGAGTTTGGGGTCCGCCCGGGGGCGGGACTCCAGCCCTGAGATTCTGACCTTCCGCACTTTTTGGGTTCTGTTGTTCTCTGCAGGCCGAACGTCTTGGCCCCTGGTTTTAGCGAGTCCTTAATGCATAGGCTCCTCCAGCTGCCAGACTGCTCAAGAGAGACCATCTCGTTTCATTTCTGCCCGTATTTTAGAGAGGAGAACACCGAAGTCCCCCTTAACCTGAAATAGCAGGACGCATGGAGCCAAGAACCCGGGGTTCAAATCCTAACTTTGTGCCTGCCTCTGCACAAGCCATAACCGTGCTCTTTTGGGGATTTGAGTTTGCTAAAGGGGTTCCACCCACCTACCTCACTGGTTGGATGGGAAGCTTAAGAAACAAAGTGTGGGAAAACATGGGCCCAGTGTGCACTGAGCACAAAACCGCGCTGGACAAAAATGCTCTTGAAACAAAATCTTAGTACTCAACTCTACCGAGGCTCCGTTAAGACAGAGACAAGGTCATTCCTGTACCACCCGCTCCCCAAAAGTTTATAGCCCCAAATCCTTTCCCATGTGGTAAAATGATATTCAACAAGGGTGCCAGGACCATTCCATGAAGTAAATCTACTCTTTTCAACAAACAGTATTGGGAAACCTGGATATTCACCTGTGAAAGAATGAAGTTAAACCTTTACCTTATATACCATATACAGAAGTTAATTCATAATGCACCAAAGAACTACATGTAAGAGCTGAAAGTATAAAACACTTAGAAGAAAACAGGAAAGCTTCATGACATTGGATTTGGCAATGATTTCTTGGGTATGACACCCAAAGCACAGACAGCAAAAGGAAAAAGGTAAGTTGGACTACATTAAAATTTAACATTTCTGTGCCTCAAAGTACGCAGCAGAGTGAAAAGGCAACCCATGGAATGGGAGGAAATATTTGCAAATCATGTATCTGCTGAAGAGTGAGTAATATATAGAATATGTAAAGAACTCTTACAGTATAACACAGCAACAAAAAGCCTTGTTAAAAAATAGGCAAAGGAATTGAAGGTATTTCTCCAAAGATATACAAATGGCCAATAGGCACATGAAGAGAAACTCAACATTACTAATCATTAGGGAAATGCAAATGAAAACCACAATTAGATACATCTCACAGCTATTGGATGGCTACTGTTAAAGAAAAAAGGAAAGTGTTAACAAGGCTGTGGAGAAATTAGAACCCTTTTGCCTTGTGGGTGGGAACTTAAAATGGTACAACCACTAGGGAAAACAGAATAGTGGCTCTTCAGAAAATTAGAACTAGAATTATGAGAGGCACCTGGCTGGCTCAGTTGGTGGAGTGTGTGATTCCTGATCTCGGGGTTGTGAGTTTGAGTCCCACATTGGGTGTAGAGATTACATTAAAAAAAAAAATCCTAAAAAAAAACAGAATTACCATACTATCCAGCAATTCCACTTTGGGGTATATACCCCAAAGAATTGAAAGCAAAATCTCTAAAAAATATTTGTATACTGCTATGTTCATAGCAGCATTATTCACAAGAGCTAAAAGGTGGAAGCAACCCAAGGGTCCATCAACAGATGAATGGATAGACAAAATATGGCATATACATACAGTGAAATATTATTCAGCCTTTAAAAGGAAGGGAATTCTTTTTTTTTTTAAGATTTTATTTATTTAGAGATCACAAGCGGGGGGGGTGGGGGGACAGAGGGAGAGGGAGAAGCAGGCTCTCGGGCGGAGAAGGGAGCCCAATGCGGGGCTGGATCCCAGGACCCCAGGATCATGACCTGAGCCACCCAGGTGCCCCTAAAAGGAAGGGAATTCTGATACATACTATAACATGGATGAACCTTGAGGACATTTTGCTAAGTGAAATAAGCCAATCCCAAAAAGAGAAATACTATAAGATCTCACTGATAAGAGGTATAGAGTAGTCGAATTCATAGAGACAGAAAGTAGAATGGTGGCCGCCAGGGGGTGGGGGGTGTGGGGACAGGAATGGGGAGTTACTGTTGTTTAATGGGTACAGAGTTTCAGTTTTGCAAGATGAAAAGAATTCTGGAGATGAATGATGGTAATGGTTGCACAGGTGAATGTAATTAACACTACTGAATTTCTACACTTAAAAATGTGGGCGCCTGGGTGGCTCAGTCATTAAACGGCTGTCTTCGGCTCAGGTCATGATCCCAGGGTCTTGGGATCGAGCCCACATCGGGCTCTCTGCCCGGCGGGAAGCCTGCTTCTTCTCCTACTCCCCCTGCTTGTGTTCCCTCTCCCGCTGTCTTTTTCTCTGTCAAATAAATAAATAAAATCTTAAAAAAAAATGTACACATAAAAATTGTTAAAATGGTAAATCTTTATGTTATGTATATTTTGTCACAATTAAAAATAACAATCATTAAAAAAAACAAACAAACCCTGGTGTGTGTTGGGGAGGGGAATTTACGGCACAGTCTCCTAGAGTATAGTGGCTGATGAATGCCATTGACTGACTTAATTGAAATTCCAAGCATAGGAAGTATTTTCTTCTCAAAGGAAAAATAAGGGTGGCTGACAGAAAGTTTTAAAACCTAAGAATTGGAAGGCACTCAGTAACTGAACAAGGCCAACAGTAACCATCCCCACCCCCACTTTATTTTCCAGATGCTAAACTGATGTCTTGGAGAGGTTAAGGGACTTGCCCCAAGTCTCCCAGCCAGTTAAGCCTCATCCAGAACTAGAGCCTAAGTGTCCCAACACTGAATCTAGTCCTTTCCAACCAGATCCTCCTTGCTCAGTCCTGCCAAGAGATCTCTCCTGAAAACCTGCAAAAGTCTCTGCCCATCCAACTCTCAGTCATACCTGGCCTAGTCTGAGCCAGTGAGGTCACTTTTTCCCTAGTCTTAGTCTTGTCTACCCAGCCAGCACCTCAGTTCCTGAAATAGTATGCTCCACAAGCCCCAGGTCTTTTCGTAGTTTGAGCACAGTATTTACTCAATAAATATTTGTTGTTTAATGTATTGAAAATGACTTCTTACAGGCCAGTTTGCCAGGGGAACTTAGCAATTTTCAGTTTCATTTTAAAGTTGGGAGCACATTGCCCGTGCTGAATGTTTGTGAAATTTAGGTTAAAAGGTAAAAGAAAGTTTATTTGGTCAACAGTTATTTTTTAGTGCTACTAAAAATAGCACTAAATTTTGGGACTACTATGGTCCAGGCACAAAATTAATATCCATATGGCAAAAGCTTTGTCAATGTTTCCACTTAATGACAAGTCTAATTTGTCGGGCAAGATAAGGCATGAAAATGCCCAGTGTAGTACTGGTACACAATAGGAAGTCAACAAATGTGAGTTTCCCTTCATTATTCTTGTACTACAGAGTAATTAGGCATATTTGGAGAGCAGTTCTTGGTAATGACCACAATTGATATTTACTCATGTTAGCCCAATGAACAAATTCTACGGACCACTAGAGACAAACTGGTTAGAGCAAGGAACTGCCTGAAGGCCTGGAAATCAGGGTAAATGGATGTAAACAAATGTCTTATATAGAAAAAAAAAAGTTGGGGTGGGGAGGAGCACAAGAGGACACAAAATTGTTGGTGCATTGTAATCTGCCAGGATTATGCCAATGTTCTGATTTGGTAATCCACTCATCAGGTCCTGAAGGTGGATGTTACTGGAGAAAACTGGTCCTAGACAGCTTAAATAATTCAAACAAGGTCACACAGTAGTAGGAGGCAGAAGCTGGCTTATGATTCAAGCCTGACTACAAACAAATGTGAGAATCTGCAAATGTGAGAATCAGAAAGCCAATCGAGAAAGGAATCACCCAGTCTTTTGGAAGGAATTGGGAGAGGGGTTCCTCCATCACTCCACAATGATAGATTCTTCTAGGTGCCCTGGCCCAGATAAAAGCTCTCAGGGATCTGTTTGATTTTTTTCCTTCTATATTATCAAGCTCTAAAACTCTTTGGAGTAGCGGACCTCTGTGAAAATATGATGAAAGCTTTTCATTCAGTCAGATATTCATTCAATAAACATCTCTGAGCTACCAGGAAGTATTCTGCGAGCTGGGAATACAGTGGTGGACAAAGTATTCAGGATCCCTAGCCTTCTGGAAAGTAAAATCTGCCTATGGACCTTCTCCATGGAAAAAGGCACTTTTGCCTGAATGTTTATATAGTTTCAATCAGTAGAACCTCAGTCATCTTGGAGCCTATCCTTGGACAAGAGCCCCTACGTATTTCATAAGGTTCCTTCAATTGGACTTCAATTTTGTGTTTAGTTTCATATCAGGACTTCTTGACAAAGTCAGTCTTTTTCCTTTTAGTTCTTGGTTTTATCCTGTGGTATTCATCTATTCAATCAACTAATTCATTCATTCAACAAACACTTGAACACCTGTTTAATGCCAGGCACTTGGTTAGGCACTGAGGGAAGCCACATTTCCTACCAATGAAAAGCCTTAGTGAAAGAGATGCACAAAAAATTATGATAAAATGTCAAATACCATACTAGATAGATGATACCATAATATAAAAAAACAACAACTACTCTCTTCTGAATAACGTCTAAATGGGTCAAACATTTAGTGGCCCTCAAATGTCGTCTTATCAACAAACCAAATCAGCATTATCCCTACTTTACAGGTGAGAAAACCAAGGCTTAGCAATGTTAGGAAACTTGCCCATGATTTTCAACTAGTCAGCAGCTATATGTAATGCACACACATGCACACACACATACACATGATACAAATATTGAGAGAAAAAAAATATGTTTGCAAACCTGGAATAAGAAACCTTCTAACACAAGACATAAATACCAGAAGCCGTAAATGAAAAAGTGGATCAACTTAACATTTAAAATTAAAAGCCTCTGCAGTAATCTCTTGGACATTGGCCTTAACAACATATTTATGGATATGTCTCCTCAGGCAAAAGAAACAAAAGCAAAAATAAACTATTGGGACTATACCAAAATAAAAAGCTTTTGCACAGTGAAGGAAACCATTAACAAAACAAAAAGGAACCTAGTGAATGGGAGAAAATATTTGCAAATGATATATCTGATAAGGGGTTGATATCCAAAAAATATAAAGAACTTATACAACTCAGGGCGCCTGGGTGGCTCAGATGGTTAAGCGTCTGACTTCGGCTCAGGTCATGATCCCGGGGTCCTGGGATTGAGTCCCGCATCAGGCTCCCTGCGCCTTGGGAGCCTGCTTCTCCCTCTGCCTCTCTCTCTCTCTCTCTCTCTCTGTCATGAATAAATAAATAAAAAGTTAAAAAAAAAACAGAACTTATACAACTCAAACCCCCCCCCCAAAAAACCCAATCCAATTTAAAAATGAACAGAGGACCTGGACAGACATTTTTCCAAAGAAGACATACAGATGTACAACAGACACATGAGAAGATCCTCAACATGACTCATTATCAGGGAAATGCAAGTCAAGACCACAAGGCGATATCACCTCACCCCTGTCAGAGTGGCTAGTATCAAAAAGACAAGAAATAACAAGTGTTGGCAAGGATGTGGAGAAGAGAGAACTCCCGTGCACTGTTGGTGGGAGTGTAAATTGGTGCAGCCACTGTGGAAAACAGTATGAAGTTTCCTCAAAAAATTAAAAAGAGAAATACTGTACAATCCAGTAATTCTACTATTGGGTATTTACCCAAAGGAAATGAAAATGCTAATTCAAAAAGATACATACAACTCTATGTTTATCGAAGCATTATTTACACAGCCAAGATATGGAAGCAAGTGTCCATCCAGAGATGAATGGATAAATAAATATATATACACCATATCTTTATATCTATATATACCATACCATATATATATAATATATATACATATACATATATATATATACACACACAATGGAATATTACTCAGCCTTAAAAAAGAATGAGATCTTGCCATTTGCAACAACGTGGATGGAACTAGAGGGCATTCTGCCAAGTGAAATAAGTCAGAGAAAGAGAAATATCATATGATTTCACTTAAATGTGTCATTTAAAAAAACAAAACAAAACCAGAGTCTTAAATACAGAGAACAAACTGGGAGTTGCCAGAGGGGAAGTGGGTGGGGAGATGGGCAAAATAGATAAAGGGGATTAAAAGGTACAAAAAAAAAAATTGAAAGTCTCTATTTGTTGAAGGATTTCAGACAAGTGAGAAGTAGGAGAAAATAACTGCAATATATATTAGTAGTCAAGAAATTAGTAGTAGCTAATAATGCCCCCCTACCGGGTGAAATTTACATAAAGTAAAATCAAAGCACAGATCTTAAATATGAAATTTCTTAAGTTTTGACAAATGTAATGCCCATGTAACGCCCAAATTAAAACATAAAACATTTCCATCACTCCAGGAACATCCTTCATTCCCCTTTCCAGTAACTCCCCATCCCCTCTGTCCAAAGGAAAACCACTATTCTCATGCTATCATCAAATACTTAACGTTATTTCTTTAAATGTTCAAGTTCTCTTAACTAGATTGTAAGTTTCTTTAAAGGAAGACCTGCCTATTTTTTTTGCCTTTTTTTTTAGTGTGACAAAATACATATAACATAAAGTATGCCATTTTAATCATTTTAAAACTTTTTTTAAATTTATTCATGAGAGTCAGAGAGAGAGAGAGGCAGAGGCAGAGGGAGAAGCAGGCTCCCCGCCCAGCAGGGAGCCCGATGTGGAACTTGATCCAAGGACCCCGGGATCATGACCTGAGCCGAAGGCAGATGCTTAACCATCTGAGCCACCCAGGCGCTCCATTTTAATCATTTTAAAGTGTACAGTTTAGTGATACTACATTCATAATGTTGTACAACCATCACCACTATTTTTTCCCAAAACTTTTCATCACCCCAAACAGAAATTCTGTAACCATTAAGCAATTACCCATCACCCCCTTGACCCAGACCCCAGTAACCTCTTTTCTACTTTCTATTTCTATGAATTTGTCTATCCTAGATATTTCATATAAATAGAATCACACAATATTTGTCCTTTTGTGTCTGGCTTATTTCTCTTAGCATAAGGTCTTCAAGGTTCATCCATGTTACAGTATATGTCAGAATTTCTTTTTAAGGCTGAATAATATTCCATTGTGTATACACAGCACATTTTGTTTATTCATTCATTTGTAGATGGACACTTAGATTGTTTCCACATTTTGGCTATTGTGAATAATGCTGCTATGAACATTGGTGTACAAGTAACTGTTTGAGTCCTTGTTTTCAAATCTTACATGCCCAGAAATGGAATTGCTTGGTCCTATGGTGATCCTATGTTTACCTCTTTGAGAAATTGCCAGACTGTTTTCCACAGCGGCCACACCACATTCCATCCCCGCTAGCAACATGCAAGGGCTCCAGTATCTCCACATTCTCACCAACACGTATTATTATCTTTTTTATAACAGCCATCCTAGTGCATTGGAAGTGGTGTCTCATTGTGGGTTTTACTTGCATTTCCTAATGACTAATGGCATTGAGCATTTTTCATGTGCATATTTGTCATTTGTATGTGTTCTTTGAAAAAAATCAAGTACTTTGTCCATTTTTGAATTAGGTTGTACTTTTGTCATTTGAATTGTAGGGGTTCTTTATTCTGGAAATTAATCTCTTATCAGATATGTGATTTGCAAATATTTTCTCCCATTCTGTGTGTTGTCTTTTCACTCTCTTGATGGTGCCCTTTTCATTCTGATGAAGTCTAATTTTTCTATTTTTTTCTTTTGTTGCCTGTGCTCTGATGTAATATTTAAGAAGTAATTGCCAAGGTCATGAAGATTCATCCCTATATTTTCTTCTAAGAGTTTTATAGTTTTAGTTTTTTACATTGAAGTCTATTATCCATTTTCAATTAATTTTGTATATATGGTATAAGGGTCTAACTTCATTCTTTTTTTTTAAGATTTATTTATTTATTTATTTGAGAGAGAGAGAGAATGAGAGATAGAGAGCACGAGAGGGAAGAGGGAGAAGCAGACTCCCCGCTGAGCAGGGAGCCCGTTGTGGGACTCGATTCCGGGACTCCAGGATCGTGACCTGAGCCGAAGGCAGTCGCTTAACCAACTGAGCCACCCAGGCGCCCCCTAACTTCATTCTTTTGCATGTGGGTATCCAGTTTTTCTGGCACCATTTCTTGAAGACTGTTCTTTCCTGCATTGAGTAATCTTGGCGCACTTGTGAAAAATCAGTTAACCATATATAGAAGCATGTGTTTCAAGACTTGCAAAATATGGATCTAATAATTTTTTAAATTTTAATTCAATTAATTAACATATAGTGTATTATTAGTTTCAGTGGTACAGTTCAGTGATTCATCAGTCTTATATAACACCCAGTGCTCATTACATCGCATGCCCTCCTTAATGTCTATCACTCAGTTACCCCATCTCCCACCCCCCCACCCCCAGCAACTCTCAGTTCGTTTCCTATGATTAAGAGTCTCTTATGGTTTGTCTCCCTCTCTGGGATCTAATAATTTTTCACAAGCTTTTTTCACACCTGTTTTTGAACAATCAGTGTATAGATGATATTTGAAGCCATTGATGAAAAAGAAGTTGTTTTCAAATTACATTATGTCTAAATCTTTTTGATTGTGCACTTCTATCAGGAAGAACTATTGAGCCTATACCTTTGACAGATATAACTGTTTACTTGTAAAGTTTTTTACAATATTCTATTAATGCATTATTTATTACATAAAACATGCAAAAAATAGATAATTGAAAAGTGTGAAAAAATCAATTGACCTTAAATATGAGGGTTTATTTCTGAGTTAATTTTATTCTATTGGTCTATATGTCCATCCTTTACCAATACCACACTGTCTCCATTACTGTAGTTTTGTAGGAAGTTGCAAAATCAGGAAGTGTGAGTCTTCCAACTTTGTTCTTCTTTTTCAAGATTGTTTTGGCTACTTGGGGTTTCTTGCAATTCCATATAAATTTGAGGGTTGGCCTTTCCACTTCTGAAAAAAAACCCACCATTGGGATTTAATAGAGATTGCACTGAATCTAGAGATCTCTTTGATTAGTATCATCATCTTAACTATTTTAGGTCTTCCAATCCAAGACACAGGATGTTGTTCTATTTATTTAGGTCCTCTTTAATTTCTTTCACCAATGTTTTGTAGTTTTAAGTGTACAGATCTTACACCTCATTGATTAACCTTATTCCTAAGTATTTTATTCTTTTTTTTTTTTTTTTTTGACAGAGAGAGACACAGCGAGAGAGGGAACACAAGCAGGGGGAGTGGGAAAGGGAGAAGCAGGCTTCTTGCTGAGCAGGGAGCCTGATGCGGGGCTCAATCCCAGGACCCTGGGATCATGACCTGAGCCGAAGGCAGCCCGCTTAACTGAGCCACCCAGGCGCCCCTGGCATTGTTTTCTTCACTTGCTTTTCTGATTGTTCATTCCAAATAGTGAACTTTTATTGAAAGTTTGCCATGTACCAAACATGGTGCTATGACCTTTATAGGGATTATTTCATTTAAATCTCAAAAACTACACAAGAAACATACTATTTATTATTACCATTCCACTTTATAGATGAAGAAAGTGAGAGTGTTTTACAAAAGTTATACATCTATAAATGGTGGAGCAAGTATTTAAACTGAGGCATTTTAGGGGCGCCTGGGTGGCTCAGTCATTAAGCGTCTGCCTTCGGCTCAGGTCGTGATCCCAGAGTCCTGGGATCAAGCCCCGCATCGGGCTCTGCAGGGGCTCTCTGCTCAGCAGGAGGCCTGCTTCTTCCTCTCCCACTCCTCCTGCTTCTGTTCCCTCTCTCTCTGTCAAATAAAAAATAAAATAAACTGAGGCAGTTTATATCTAGAGCTGTGTCTTTAACTTGTGAAGTATATTGCATCTAGGATAATGTCTTGAATATCTTATATAAACTTTACTGATATCTGTCCAAGATATATATTTAAAAAACTATTTGCCAAATATTTGTGTATATAGAAGATGTAATTTTATATAAAATTATATATACATATATTTTATGTAATTGTAT
Organism: Eumetopias jubatus; assembly: GCF_037043125.1. Taxonomy (NCBI): domain Eukaryota; kingdom Metazoa; phylum Chordata; class Mammalia; order Carnivora; family Otariidae; genus Eumetopias; species Eumetopias jubatus. The sequence goes on from NW_028274818.1 coordinate 93,757,743, forward strand.
ATATATATTTATTATATACACATTTAGTAAAAATAGATAAAGGGTCTGGAAGGGCACACAGGACCAGTCATTAACTTTAGGGGGGCACGTGACAGTAGTAATTTTGCTTTGTCCTAAAAAGGAATTTAGTTATTCCTTTTTTTTTTTTTAAAGATTTTATTTATTTATTTGACAGAGACACAGCGAGAGAGGGAACACAAGCAGGGGAAGTGGGAGAGGGAGAAGCAGGCTTCCCGCGGAGCAGGGAGCCCGATGCGGGGCTCGATCCCAGGATCCTTAAACAGACACTTAACAACTGAGCCACCCAGGTGCCCCTAGTTATTCCTTTTTTTTTTTTTAGTTATTCCTTTTTTTAAAAAAATATTTTATTTATTTATTTGACAGGGAGACAGCACAAATAGGGGAAGCAGCAGGAGAGGGAGAAGGGAGAAACAGCCTCCCCGCTGAGCTGGACTCTGGGATCCAGGACCCTGGGATCATGACCTGAGCCAAAGGCAGCCGCTTAACAACTGAGCCACCCGGGCACCCCCAGGAATTTAGTTATTCCCAGTGTTATTTGAAAAAAACTTATTTTTCATCAATGGCTTCAATTATCATCTATACACTGATTATTCAAAAATCCCTATCTCTAGGCCATACACTGAAGTCAAGTTTAAGGTCCATATTTTCAAATGTGTTTTTTATTTTTTAAGATTTATTTATTTTATTTTAGAGAGACAGTGTGTGTGTGTGTGTGTGTGTGTGTGTGCGCGCGCGCGCGCGCGCGCGCGCGAGCGCGCGCATGTGCACAGGGGAGGGGCAGAAGGAGAGGGAGAGAGAGTCCCAAGCCGACTCCCAGCCAAGCACGAAGCCTGACGTGGGGCTCAATCCCACAAGCCCCAGATCATGACCTGAGCCAAAACCAAGAGTCCAACGCCCAATGAATTGCACCACCCTGGCACCTCTCAAATGTCTTTTTATTTTTATTTATTTTTTAAAGATTTTTATTTATTTATGGAGAGAGAGAGAATGGTAGAGAGAGAGCATGAGAGGGAAGAAGGTCAGAAGGAGAAGCAGACTCCCCGCTGAGCAGGGAGCCCGATGCGGGACTCCATCCTGGGACTCCAGGATCATGACCTGAGCCGAAGGCAGTCGCTGAACCGACTGAGCCACCCAGGCTCCCTCAAATGTCTTTTTAAAAGCTCCATTCATGGGCGCCTGGGTGGCTCAGTCGGTTCAGTGACTGCCTTCGGCTCAGGTCATGATCCTGGAGTCCCGGGATCGAGTCCCACATCGGGCTCCCTGCTTAGTGGGGAGTCTGCTTCTCCCTCTGACCCTCCCCCCTCTCATTTTCTCTCTCTCTGTCATTCTCTCTCTCTCAAAAATAAATAAAATTTAGAAAAAAAAATAAAAGCTCCATTCATTTGGGGCACCTGGGTCGTGCAGTTGGTTAAGCATCCAACTGGTGATTTCCACTCAGGTCATGATCTCATGGGTTTTGGGATCAAGACCCATGATGGGCTTCATGCTCAGCAGGAGTCTGCTTGAGATTCTCTGTCTCCCTCCCTTTTTACCTCTCCCCTCACTTATGCACACACACTCTCTCTCTTTCTCTAAAATAAATCTTTTTTAAAAATTAAAAAAAAAAAACTCCATTCATTCAACAGACATTTGTTGAGTGTCCCCTGTGTGCCATGAACTGTTCTAAGTTCTGGAGATCTAATGGTGTGGACATAATCTCTGGCTTCAAGAGTTCATAGTTTTGTCTATTCCTGGTGTCTTACAGGCACCTCACTTAGTATATTCAAACTGAGCTCATGGAATGACATCGGTGAAAAGGGCAGAATAGAGACCTCTAGCAACCCATCCTCCCCAGAACTACCAAAAAAAAACAAAACAAAAAAACAACAAAAAAACAAAAACAGAAAAAAACCTGTCAGAATGAACATATCAGAACTCTGGAAGATAGAGGTTTACAGCAACCATGTGAATTCTTAACCAACAGGAACTGGGTAAGAGAGCTTTGTGGTGTTTTAATGTTAACCTTACTCCACCCCTTCCTGGCACAGTGACAGTCTTGATGACTGTTTCTGGTGTGGGTACCTGGTCCCAAAGGGAACAGAATGGACCTTGTTCCCAAGGAATTATATTTGTGTGTTTTGACCTGCTATGGGTTCCCTGAAAGACTGATGCAATTATTTTGTCTAATTCAGAACACCCTCAGGGCAGAGAAGCAGCTACATGGAGGACCTTTCCAGAAAACATTAAAAGCTAAATGAGGGGCGCCTGGGTGGCTCAGTCATTAAGTGTCTGCCTTCGGCTCAAGTCATGATCCTGGGGTCCCGGGATCGAGCTCCGCCTCGGGCGCCCTGCTCGGCGGGAGCCTGCTTCTCCCTCTCCCTCTGCTGCTCCCCTTCCTTGTGCTCTATCTCTCTGTGTCAAATAAATAAAAATCTTTAAAAAAAATTTTTTTAAGTAAATGCTGAAAAAAAGTTGCTATTCTTGAAGCTCTGTTTGTACTTTATATTATGTAAGATAAAGATCTTGAAATATATATCTTTATTCTGTCAGTGTTGTTCAAATCTGGGATAAATACTAGTATATAATTAGATCATGTGGAAAGAAATTCAACACAGTTTCATTATTTATGACTGCTAAAAGTCTTTGGGGAGCCTGGGTGGCTCAGTTCGTTAAGCGTCTGCCTTCGGCTCAGGTCATGATCCCAGGGTCCTGGGATCGAGCCCCGCATCGGGCTCCCTGCTCCGCGGGAAGCCTGCTTCTCCCTCTCCCACTCCCCCTGCTTGCGTTCCCTCTCTCGCTGTGTCTCTCTCTGTCAAATAAATAAATAAAATCTTAAAAAAAAAAAAAAGGCTAAATGAACAAGTCAGTGCCACCTGGGGCAAAAGATAATAGATGAGGCAAACAATAGATATACCAAAGGCCAGTGAGGAAAAAAAAGGGAAATGAGAATCTTTGGAAAATAGGGCTTTGAAAAACTCCCAGGGCAGGATACATGCTCAGAAAATACATGAAAAGATCATAGGTTTCATTTCTGGCTGGTCTTTAGGTTCAGCACGAGCACTAAATGAAGGCAGAGTTGTGAGTGGCCAGGCTAAGTGCTGAAGGAGTGCCCCAACACAGAGACAAATCTGAAAAGACCCTGAAAGTATTTTTTTCTTTTATTTTCCTTTCCTCTCCTCTTCCCCTCCCCTCCCCTCCCTCTTCCTTCTCTCTCTCTTCTCCACATCATAATTTCAAAATGTTTAGTTTTCAGAAAAAATTACAAAGCATGCAAACAACAACAACAGCAAATAGTAAAATATGGCCCACTCACAGGAAAAAGAAAGTAATAGAAACTGTCCCTGAGGAAGCACAGACTTTGGATTTCTGAGACAAAGACTTTACATTAACTGTCTATAATGTGCTCAATAAGCTAAAGAAAACCGTGGACAAAGAACTGAAGGAAACCAGAACAAGATCTCAACAAATAGTATTAATAAAGAGATAGAAATTATAAAAAAGAACCAAATAGAAATTTAGTAACTGAAAAATACAATAATTTTTTTAAAAGTACAATGATGTTTTAAAATGTGCACAGGATTTATTTTAATCAGGTATGATATGACATGGAAATTAATGTCATAAAGGAAGAAGTTTCTTTTTTTTCTTTTAAAGATTTTATTTATTTATTTGAGAGAGAGAGCATGAGAGGGGATTGGGTCAGAGGGAGAAGCAGACTCCCTGCTGAGCAGGGAGCCCGATGCGGGGCTCGATCCCGGGACTCCAGGATCATGACCTGAGCCGAAGGCAGTCGCTGAACCAACTGAGCCACCCAGGTGCCCATGAAGGAAGAAGTTTCTATACTCAGAGATACCTAGAAGCAGGAAGCACAGCACAGCACACAGGGCAACGTGGAGAAGCAACAGGATCAGTCATGGGGCAGAAGGAGAAGGAGGAAATTTTCTGCTTGATATTCTCTCTCTCCCTCTGTCCCTCCCCCTGCTTGTGCTGTAAATAAATAAATACATAAATACATAAATACATAAATATAAAATCTTTTAAAAATTAACTCAGGGGCGTCTGGGTGGCTCAGTCGGTTAAGCGGCTGCCTTTGGCTCAGGTCATGATCCCAGGGTCCTGGGATCGAGCCCCACGTCCGGCTCCCTGCTCGGCGGAGAGCCTGCTTCTCCCTCTCCCTCTGCCTGCCGCTCTGCCTGCTTGTGCTGTCTCTCTCTCTGTCGAATAAATAAAATCTTTAAAAAAAAATAAAAATAAAAATAAAAATTAACTCAAATGGATCAAAGATCTAAACTTAAGTGCTAAAACTATAAAAATCTCAGGAAAAAACAGAGACAACTCTTTGAGATACTGTATTTGTCAATGATTTCTTGGATGTGACACCAACAGCATAAGCAACAAAATTTTGAAAAAAGATAAATTGGACTTCATCAAAATGTAAGTTTTGTGTATTCAAGAATACTACCAAGAGAGTGAAAAGAAAACCCACAGGAGAAAATATTTGCAAATCACGTATCTGATAAGGGGTTAATATAGAGCATATAAAGAACTCCTAACCAGTCAAAAACAGCAAAGCACAACCCAACTTTTAAAATGGGCAAAGGACTTGAATAGACATTTTGCCAAAGGAAATATACAAATGGCCAATAAGCACATGAAAAGGTGCTGGGCATTATTAGTCATTAGGGAAATGTAAATCAAAATGACATAATACTTCACATCCACTAGAAAGGCCATAATAATAGCAATAAAGAAAGGAAAACACATGTTGGTGAGGATGTGGAGAAATTGGAGCCCTTGTACACCCTGTACATGGGTAGTGGGAATGTAAAATGGGAAAGCCATAGAGGCAGGTAATCAATAAATTAAACATAGAACTACTATACGACCCAGCAATTCCACTCCTAAGCATATACTGCCAAAGTTGAAAACGGGTGTTCAAACAAAAACCTACATACTAATGTTCACAGTGTCTCTATTCATAATAGCCAAAAGGTAAAATTACCCAAATGTTTATCAGCCGATGAATGGATAAACAAAATGTGATGTATATGTATACGCACACACAATGGAATATTATTCAGCCTTTAAAAGGAAGGAAATTCTGACACAGGCTACAACGTAGATGCCCCCTGAGGACATTATGCTAAGTGAAATGAGCCAGTCACAAAAAGACACATACTGTATGATTCCACTTATATGAGGTCCCTAGAGTAGTCAAATTCACAGAGACAGAAAGTAGAATGGTGATTGCCAGGCACTGGGGGGAAAGGAGATTGGAGAATCATTATTTAATGGGTACAGAGTTTCAGGTTGGGAAAATGAAAAACGTTCTCAAGGTGAACAGTGGTGATGGTTATACAATGTGAATGTACATTTGCCATTAAACTGTATACTTTGTAAAAAATTCTTTAATTAACATATAGCTGAATCGTACACTTAAACATGGTTAAAATGGTAAACCTTATGTTATGTATATTTTACCACGATAAAAAAGATGGAGGAAAAAAAAAAGAATGAAGTACTGACACCCACGAAACAACATGGATGAACCCAGAAAGCATTATGCTCAGTGAAAGAGGCCAGACACAAAAGGTCGCATATTATAGGATTCCATTTATATGAAATATCCAAAATAGGCAAATCCATAGAGACTGAAAGTGGCTGCCAGGGGCTGGGCAGAAGAGCTCTAGGGAGTAACAGCTTAATGGATCTGGGGTTTCCTTTGGGGTGATGAAAATATGTTGGAACTAGATAGAGGTAATGATTGTACAACGTTGTAAATGTACTTAATGCCACTAAATTGTACTCTTTAAAATGGTTAAAATGGTAAATTGTATACTACATGTATTTTGCCACAGTTTTTTATTTTTATTTTTTAATTTTTATATTTTTTAAAGATTTTATTTATTTATTTGCCAGAGAGAGAGAGAGAGAGAGAGAGAGGGAGAGAGTGCACAAGCTGGGGGGGGGGGGGTTGCAGGCAAAGGAAGAAGCAGGTTCCCTGCTGAGTAAGGAGCTGGATGCTACACAGGACTTGATCTCAGGACTCTGGGATCATGACCTGAGCCGAAGGCAGCCGCTTAACCAACTGAGTCACCCAGGTGCCCCTTGCCACAATTTTTTATAAAACACTGAGCTTACTAATAATGCCCAGCACCTTTCCCCACTCTCAGAATGGAGACCCACCCTCATCATGCCTTTGCAACACTCCACCATTACAGTACCCAGCACCCGGCTTTCCAGCTTTCTTGTAGAAAATCTATCTCCTTTGGATTGCAAATTCCTGAAAGCAAAGTCTGTTTCACGTTCTCCTCATCTCTATAACCTTAACACTCACCTGGTGGCTGCCACATGGTAGTCTCAAAATGTTGGAGAGTTCCCTCTCCCATTCTCCTCAGTTAACTGTTCCAAATCTTTCCCACTCTCCTCAAATCCTTTACCCAACCTCTGAAACTTCCATCTGAGGTGTCAGCAGATGACCTCACCAGAAAGAGGCCATCAACCACGAAATCCTTGAACTTCCTGCCCTTGCCACATACCCCCAAGCTCCACATACACACTTCCCTGCATACTCATCCAAACTTCCCTCCTTGCCTCTGTTCACAGAAGAACATGCATGTGTCCCTCCTCCCGCCCAAGGCCACTCCCCTCACTATGCTCTAGATGCCCTCTCAACTCCTCAGTGCTTCCGCAATCATCCTTCTCTGCTTTTCCACCCGTATTCATTGAACAAAAATTTACAGAGCAACTCTTTGTGCCTGGATGCTAGGATTATAGTGGGGAACAAATTAGATAATGCTCCAGACCTCATAAAGCTTCCATTGTGGTAAGAAAGATAGACAATTAACAAGTAATTTTGAAATGGATGTGAAGGAAATGAGTATGAAGATATAGGGAATAAGAGGTCATTTTAAATAAGGAGGTCAGAGAGGTATTGTGTTTTGCTTTTGTTGTTGTTGTTTTTGTGAGTGTGTGGAGGTGACATTTGAGCTGATGCCAGAATTTTTCTGTGTGAAAGTCTGGGAGATAAGCATTCTGGGTAGAAGGAATAGCAGTGTAAAGATCCAGAGAGGAAAGGACTGGCTTGTAGAGAGCTGGGGTGATCACAACATGAATGAGGGGAGGGTGGTGTGAAAAGAGGTTGGAGAGCTACTCCAGGGCTGGGGCCTTGTAAACCATTGTAAAGAGACTGGAGTTTATTATAAAGAGGAATGGGAAGCCAATGGAGATTTTTAAGGAGAATAATGATATGATAATATATACGTTTTGAAGTGATCACTCTGGCTATTAGAAGGAAACAGGTCGAAAGGAGGCAATAGTGGGAAAGAGGAAATTAGGAACAATTCCCAACGTGCAAGGAAGATATGATGGACTAGTGCCAAGGTCATCAGATGGGATTGAAGAAAAGTGGTTGAACTGAAGACACCAGAGGCAATGGGACTTGGTGATGGAGGGAAAGAGAGAAATCAAGGACTCTTCTCTACTGGTTCCCATCCCTCATTCAAAACACACTCATATGCATGGTTTTAATTATCCTCTGATGACTAATTCTAATGGATCCAAAATCTCAAGAGCAAACCTTTTGGCTAATATATCTAACATCTGACTGTCACCTCCAACTCAGCATATCTAAAAGGACTCATAATGAGCCCATGTTCTATCTGCAACTGCGCCCCTCCACTGTTCCCTGTCTTGGTTGACACCACCACCTGTACACTTACCAAGCCCAAAACCTTGGAATCATCCTTGCCTCTTCCTGACTCCTGAACCCTCATATCTAATCAGTCTGAAACCTTACTGCCCTACAGATATTTCTCAAATCCACTCTTCCCTCTGCCTTTCCCCTGCCACTGCCTTTGTGCAAGCCCTCAACACCTCTTTTGCCTGGACTATTGAAGCCATTTCCAGACTTGTTCCCCAGCTGAAATACCAGTCTGATCATTCATCTCCCACTGCTTTCGTGGTAAAATTGAAGCTTCCTGGTTTGTCCCATAAGGCCCTTGGCAGTCATATTCCTGCTGACCTCTGCAGCGCCATCCTCTACTGCTCTCACCCCCTTGTACTTTAAACCCCAATAAGAACTGGGCGCCCGGGTGGCTCAGTCGTTAAGCGTCTGCCTTTGGCTCAGGTCATGATCCCAGGGTCCTGGGATCAAGTCCTGCATCGGGCTCCCTCCTCGGGGGGAAGCCTGCTTCTCCCTCTCCCACTCCCTCTGTTTGTGTTCCCTCTCTTGTTGTGTCTCTCTCTGTCAAATAAATAAATAAAATCTTAAAAACAAACAAACAAAAAAACCAAATCCCAATAAGAACTGAGCATTTATTGTTCCCCAGACATAAGTTACTAATCCAAATATTTATGCCTAAGCTGTTTCTTCCATGTGGATCACTCCCACCCTCATCTGCCTGAAATATCCATACTCATCATTTACATGTTGAATTTATATTTCTGGTCTAGACTTCTCTCTCTCAAACTCCACATTCATATATTTCACTGCCTGTTTGCCATCTCCACTTGCATGTCTAATAGGTCTCAGAGACTTAACATATCCCAAACTGAATACTCAGTCTTTCCCCCTGACACTTGCTTTACCTTCAGCCTTCTTATCTCAGTTTGGGAAACTCAATTTTTTTTTTCAGTAGCTCAGGCCAAAACCATTGAGGTCATTTTTAACTCCCTTCTTCATCTCTCATGCCACTTCCTGCTCAATGGCTCCACCTTAAACACATATCCAGAATCCAACCACTTCTTACCATCTCCACTACTACCATGTTGGTCCAAGCTGCCATCACCTCACTTCTGACTTACTGTATTCTTTGGTTCTACCCTTGTCCCCATCCCACAGTCTAAATACAACATCCAGAATAATCTTTTTTTTTTTTTTTTAAGTAGGCTCCACACCCAGCATGGAGCCCAATGCAGGGCTTGAACTCACGACCCTGAGATCAAGACCTGAGCTGAGATTGAGAGTTGGATGCTTAACCAACTGAGCCATCCAGGTGCCCTGATCCAGAATAATCTTTAAAAAAATTTTTTTTAAAGGAAGATCATGTTACTCCTCTGCTTAAAACCATGCAATGACTTCTCATTTTACCTAGGGGAAAAACCAAAGTTGTCTCAGTGGCCTAAAGGCCCATATCATCTCTCTGACCCCCGCTCCTACTAGCCTTCCACTGGCCTCCTTGCTGCTCTTCAAATATGTCAGGCCCACAGTTACCTGAGAGCCTTTGTGCTGGCTGTTGTCTCTACCTGGAAAGCTTTTCCTTAGATATTTCCTAACTTGCTTTTGTCAAGTCTTTGTTCAAAAATCACCTCCTTGACAAGGTCTACCTGACCACCTTACTTAAAATTACTATTCACATCCCCCTCTACCATAGACACTCCTTATCCCTCTTACACTATTTTGCTTGTTTTTCCATAGTGCCTATCACCTTGCAATATACTGTATAATTTACTTATTCATTATGTCTACTCGTTATTGACTCACTAGGACATAAGCTTCATGAGGACAAGAATCTTTATGTCAATAATATATCCTAAGAACCCAGAACAGTATCTGGCATATAACAGACACTTAACACATGTTTGTTAAATAAATGAATTCTTCAAAACTTATCTCAGATATTGGGTTCTTCACCAAGTTTTCCCTAGCTGTGAACAAGCCCCACTCTCCCTCAAACAGATGAAATGAACCCCTCCCTTCATTGTGCTACCTATGTACCTTGTACCGTTGTTGCATTTTCCAGATAATATTGTAGTTTGCATGTCTAGATTATGAGGGCAAGGTTTAGGACCTGTCCTATTAATTTCTACATTCTTGTGCTCAGGTCAGGACCTGACAATAATTTACATGGATTATTTTGATGAATAAACAAATAAAACCACACCAAGATTAAATGTCTGCAAATACCCCGTTGGTGAGGGTACGGGAAAACGGGCCCACCCTCAGTGTTGATGGCAGTCTAAATTGATTTAAGCTCCCTGCAGGACAGAGTGAAAATATCTATCAAGGTGGACATAACCTTGGACCCAGGAATTCTACCTTTAGGAATTTATCTGACAAACTTATTCATGTATTTCAAGATGCATTACAAAGATATTCATTGTAGCATTGTTTATAATATCAAAACAAACAAAGAAAACCAATGGAATTGTCCCATCAGTAGGGTCGCAATAAAATATGATTCATCTACTAAATAGGATGAGACATATCTACATGTACAGACCGGAAATAAGCTCCAAGTGGAGCTTATTCAAGTGGAAACAGTATAATGTAGGAAAACCTATAGTATGTTAATATGTGTATTTCACAAAAAGGAGGAGATTAGATACACACATGCTTATATATGCATAGTATGTTTTGGAAAGATAAAGGAGAAACTCTGAACAGGGGCTGCCTCTAGACAGGAGAATTAGAGGTCAGGGTGGGGGCGGGAAACATTTTTACGGCATACTCTGTTATTGTTTGAATTTTTTATCATGTGTATCAGCTTTTCAATAATAATTAAAATTTTTCTAAATAATAAAAAAAGCTTCAAAGGTGCATATTGGGCAAGGATGGAGAAGAGATGCAGCCCTCCATTATGCTTCAGGTGATTGATTGATTGAAAAATGACATCTTTTTTAGGAGCCTCTGTCCCAGTATCTCTCTCTTTCTCTCCCTCTCTGTCTGTCTCTGTCTATGTCTTTAAATCATTACTTTTTTGGTCATCTCTTTCAAACTGAGCAGCTTGGCCAGAGAGATGTCTTGTCAGCAGAATGGTCTGGTGGTAAAGAAGACAAGATCTGGGCTGGGAACCTGATCTGGCATAGAGCCGCTCCTTGAGCAATGTGGCCATGGCGCACTGGACTGTGCCCAAAGCATCTTGATTCAGGCTGTTAAGATCCACATAGTACATGAGGGGCAGTCGGAGACTCTATGTAGTGGCTATATTCAGAATGGGGTTCTGAGTAATCAGTTTCTTACAGCAAGGCTCACCCTGACATTATGAGCACAGGAAGACAGTCTTGACTCCAAGGGCCAGCACTGTCCAGGGGAGTCTGGGATGCCAAGGAGTCAGGGCTAGGCCCAGTCCTAGGGAAACTGTTTTGACATTCAGGGAAACTAAGGCAGAAACCTTGGTCCACAGAGCAGAGCAAAGGGGAAAGGCAGGGGCTGGGTGGGCTTAAGATTCCCAGGGCTCTCCTCAGGCAGTCAGAGGAAGCCATAGGTCCCTGGACTTTTTAGAGAATAGATGGAAGGACATATTATATGGGAAATGGCAAGGATACAGAAAGGGAAGTGAGTTAGTGGGTATAAACTCCAGCACCTAGCCTAAAGCTTTTTCTGTTCCTCCCACTTTCACAAGCCAAAGTTGTCATAGAATTGGGTCCCTTGCTCCTATGATTCTAGTGCTGGAAGGGTCCTGAAAGATTCTAACCAATGCCCTGGGTGATGGCAGAATCCTAAATTCTAGGCGCGATTCATATACTCACAGAACTGGTAAAGCCTTCAGAGACCGTGGGACCTGGTATACAAGGCCCTTCTCCTGCTTTCTCCTCGGGAACAGCATGCCTGGAAGAATTTTCCCCACAGCCTTTTCCTGCCTGGCCCCAGTCCCAGCTCCCAATAAGCCCATACCTGAGATAGCTCTGCTTTATCCTCCTCCAGAGCCAGCTGAAAGTCAGGAGGCAGCACACTGCTGCGAAGCCCAGAAAGTCCCCCAGCTTGCTGGTAGTCAGACCAGCTTCATTAAAATGAACTTTGTTCCCCAGGGATTTGATCATGGAGGTGTTATTGTGTACTTGATCACAGTTCCTATGGCTACAGGCTCACAGTGGGAAGGAACCGGTATACATCAGCATCTTCCTGTAAAATAGGGATTTGACCTCATTTATAGTCAAACATGCAGCGGGCAACCTTGCAAATGGCACAGCATGAATAGAATTCAGAGAGTTCTGAATGGCTTAAGTAGAAAAGAACATTAAATAAAACAGTACATGTGAAAGTGTGGGTTCAATCCCTGGTTCAACTTAGGTACTTAATGGCTGTTAACTATTCATCTTTATATTAATCTTTACATCATCCAACTGAAAGGTTGCAAACTGACAGCCCTCAGGCCAAATCAAACCCATAGACCTTACTGTATAATTTCAGACTGCTTAAAACTTGTTTTGAGTTAACTTTTTTATTTTTTAAAAGATTTTATTTATTTTTTTGATAGATAGAGACACAGAGAGAGAGGGAACACAAGCAGGGAGAGTGCGAGAGGGAGAAGCAGGCTTCCCGCAGAGCAGGGAGCCCGATGCGGGGCTCAATCCTAGGACTCTGGGATCATGACCTGAAACGAAGGCCGACGCTTGACGACTGAGCCACCCAGGCGTCCCTTGAGTTAACTTTTTTTTAAAATTTTATTTATTTGAGAGAGAGAAGGACAGAGAGAGAGCATGGGGAAGGGGTGGTCAGAGGGAGAAGCAGGCTCCCTGCCCAACAGGGAGCCAGATGTGGGACTCGATCCTGGGACTCCAGGATCATGACCTGAGCCGAAGGCAGCCGCTTAACCAACTGAGCCACCCAGACGCCCCTTGAGTTAACTTTTTAAAAAATCAGTATCTTTCAGTGGGGGAAAAAAAAAAAACGCCAATTGCTGATTTCCAGTGACAATGCCCTCCTGTCAAAGGCAACCAAGAATACACCTATAATTGAACAAAGTTGGGTTTATTGACTCATTGCAATGAGGGAGACCACACCATATGGGAAATTGTAGGGCATCTCAGTAAGAAGATATTAGAAATGACTTATCATAGGACTTGAGCTTGTGTTAGGTTTCTGGGGAAGGCTCAAGGAAAGGGGATTTGCTGTGGTTTGAACGCTATGAGGAAGTGGGGATAGTTCTGTGATTGGAGATCTTAAAAATTTTTTATTTTATTTACGTATGTATGTATGCATGTATTTAATTTATCTGAGAGAGAGAGAACACAAACAGGGGGAGCAAGCAGGCAGAGGGAGAGGGAGAAACAGGCTGAGTAGGGAGCCCTACCTTGGGCTTGATCCTAGGACCCTGGGATCATGACTTGAGCCGAAGACAGATGCTTAACCGACTGAGCCACCCAGATGCCCGTGGATATCTTAAAAATTTTTATCTAAAAGGTGGGAAGAAAGGAGCAAAACTAAAGCTATAATTGATAAAGGAGCATAATTATCATATTAGCCAGGATGGGGATGTTTGGTCATTTCTGTTTGGATAATGTTCTTGTTTTTGTCTGTGTTCAGTCATGATAGAATGGTCTTGTTTTTGTCTTGATCCATCACAGTGGTGGCCTTGTCTTGTTGTGTTGGTGTTTTGTTTATGTTCATCAAGAGAAAACCACAGTCTAGTTGTGTCATACGGGCTCCTATCAACACCAAAGCCTAGATGCTAGTGCCAGGCCAGCTCTAGGCTGTCAGAGGATGCTTTCTTTTTCCCGGTCTCCTTCTTAGCCAAGGGCAGATGGAGTCAGCCTCAGGACTTTAGTCTACTACCCAGCTCTTCACCATTGCCACGATGTTGCTCATTAGGAGATTGTGGAGAGAACATTCATAGTTAGATTTAGTCGGTCTCACCTTTTCCTTTTGTTACAGCATGAGTTGTTGAGTCCTCTGGCATGATGATGGTTGCACAGTAGCATTTGAGACTCTGAAGTCTCAATTTGGTACATCAGCCAACTACATTCCAGGAAATTACCAGAAACAAACTGGTTATTATTTCTTGTAATAGGCCCTGAAGATAGGGGCCCAGGTTATCAAGTCCAGGCAATGAAAACGTCCCAAAGTCCAGGTTGTCTTTTTTAAAAATTCAAGTGACTTCTTTTAGCAGAGTCACAGACTTTTCTACTTGACCTGTATTTATGCAGGTGCAGCAAGAGGTGTTTGCTAAAGTATAACTTTCCCCTTGGTTAATAAATTTAAATTTAAATTGGTTGTTGGCTGCTGAGTAGATGTTGTATCATTTATGATGTCTGCTGAGGTTAGAGACAAGTTTTGGATCATCTTTTCCAGTAGTATTATCCCTCTTTGGGAGGTGAAGCTCATATTGTATGCATGATAAGAGAGTAGGTTATCCCTCCTGGGAGTTTTCCTGACTAGCTTGTTCTTGTCTCATTTCAGAGATTTCTAGGTACCATTGTCAGAAAAACATGATCCACTGGAGAGGTGGTAGTTGAAAATATCTGAGAGGCTCTAACAGTCACCCTGAATATGCAGGATAAGTTAGTGTGCCGCAGCAGGTAAAAGCTTGATGTCTAAATAAGAAGTAGGACCCTAGTGAGGCATAGGTTGAATTGAGGGATAAATATCATTTATCACAATAAGCGTATACAATATTTGGACTCTTGAGATGGACAGATTCCTTGAGCGGAATTACACAATTACTGTAAGTAGGTTAGAGTGTCTATAGTAAGAATAGCCCCAACATTAATTCCCATTCCTGATAACCTAGGTTTAACTGGTACAGATATAATGACCTCAGCAAAAGCATTTTGTTCAGGTCCAATTTTATAGGACCAAACTTTGGAATTAATTATGTGAGGAAAACTTAAGACCGGAAAGGACTTGTGGAAGGAAATCTACCTTCTGACATATCCGAAGCTATTACTTTTTTTTTTTTTTGTAAGCAGGATTAGGTGGGGAGGCAACAGATCCAGCAATGAGTTAAATTTGGAACAATACAGGGGCGCCTGGGTGGCTCAGTTGGTTAAGCGACTGCCTTCGGCTCAGGTCATGTTCCTGGAGTCCCAGAATCGAGTCCCGCAGCGGGCTCCCTGCTCAGCAGGGAGTCTGCTTCTCCCTCTGACCTCCCCCCTCTCATGTGCTCTCTCTCTCTCTCATTCTCTCTCTCAAATAAATTTTTAAAAATCTTTAAAAAAAATTTGGAACAATACAAATAACAAGTGTTGGTGAGGATGTGGAAAAAAGGGAACCCTCACTGCACTGTTGGTGGGAATGTGAATTGGTACAAGCACTGTGGAAAACAGTATGGAGGTACCTCAAAAAATTAAAAATAGAAATGCCATACAATCCCAGCAGTAATTCCACTGCTGGGCATTTACCCAAAGAAAATGAAAACACTAATTCGAAAAGATATATGCACCTCTATGTTTATTGCAGCATTACAACATCTAGGTGTCCACCAATAGATGAATGGATAAAGAAGATGTGATATACATAAACAATGGAATATTACTCAGCCATATAAAAGGATAAGATCTTGTCATTTGCAACAACATAGATGGACCTAGAGGGGTTATGCTAAGTGTAATAAGCAGAGAAAGACAAATACCATATGATTTCACTCATATGTAGAATCTAAAAAAAGTAAATGAACAAACAAACAAAAACAGAAACATAAATACAGAAAACAAACAGGTGGTTGCCAGATGGGAGAGGGGAGGAGGGGATGGGCAAAATAGATGAAGGAAATTAAGAGGTACAAACTTCCAGTTATTAAATAAATAAGTTATGCAGATGAAAAGTACAACATAGGGAATGTAGTCAATAATAATACAGTCAATAATACTGTAATATTGTTGGATGGTTACTACGCCATATTATTGTGGTGAGCATTGAGTAATGTATAGAATTGTCCAATCACTACGTTGTACACCTGCAACTAACATAATAACATTATATGTCAACTATACTTTAAAAATAGAAAAATAAGGGGCGACTGGGTGGCTCAGCCATTAAGTGTCTGCCTTCAGCTCAGGTCATGATCCCAGGGTCCTGGGATCCAGCCCCGCATTGGGCTCCCTGCTTGGCAGGAAGCCTGCTTCTCCCTCTCCCACTCCCCCTGCTTGTGCTCCCTCTCTCATTGTGTCTCTCTCTGTCAAATAAATAAAATCTTTAAAAAAAATAGAAAAATAAATTTATCTTTTTTAAAAAAAATTTTATTTATTTATTTGACAGAGAGAGATAGCAGGAGGAGCAACAGAGGGAGAGGGAGAAGCAGGCTCCCCATCCAAGCAGGGAGCCGATGAGGGGCTGGATCCCAGGACCCTGGGATCATGACCTGAGCTGAAGGCAGGCGCTTAACCGACTGAGGCACCCAGGCGCCCCAATAAAAATAAATTTAAAATGACATATTGTAGGGCAACTGGGTGGCTGAGTCTGTTAGGCGACAGCTCTTGATTTCGGCTCAGGTCATGATCTCAGGGTCCCGGGATCGAGCCCCACATTGGGCTCCATGCTCAGCAGAGAATCTGCTTGAAGATTCTCTACCCCTCTCCTTCTGCCCCTTCCCTAACTCTCTCTCTCTTTCGAATAAATAAATCCTAAAAAAATAAAAATAAAATAAAATGGTATATTGTACTTTACTTAGATTAGTGATAGATAACATTTAATAGGTGATTTTAATATTTTTATAATATGCATATTATGTAAAATAATAAAGCATTGCCTGCCTATCTGTGAAAAAAAAAACTCAGAGCAGTAGCTAAGGTCTGAGAAATATGCAGCAGCATATTTTTTTTTCCTTAGGTAAGAAAGAGAAACCACTGGGAGGCAAAAGTAATAGAATGATGGAATATACAGAAGATCATATTTTTAAAAGATTTGATTTATTTATTTGACAGAAAAATGTATGTGAGAGAGCACAAGCAGGGGGAGTGGCAGAGGGAGAGGGAGAAACAGACTCCCCGCTGAGCAGGGAGCCTGATGCGGGGCTCAATCCCAGGACCCTGGGATCATGACCTGAGCTGAAGGCAGATGCTTAACCGACTGAGCCACCCAGGTGCCCTGATACAGAAGATCATATTAAGAAAACTTTAGTCAGTTAAAGAGGGGGTGTTAAAGACAATAATAGGTAAGATTTCCAAGAGAACAAAGGGTATGGAAAAGGATACTGAAGAACTAAAAAAATCAATCGTGTTCTATTGTCTTCTGCAGAAGCTGTTCAATTAGCATCTCGTTCCATCATCTGGGAGAGACGCTGCCCACAGTCAACAACTTCTAAGAGAATTGCTAAGAATCCTCAGTGTGAGGTCCACTAATGGACTAGATGCCCAGTACTCAGGAGAAAGTGATATATGTCTTATTTGGGAAATATGAACACAGGGATCAACAACTTGGAGTTTATTGTTGTGTCAGTTATTTGTTAAAAGTCCTTTTTGTAGAGGCTTATGGGCAGTTTTTTCCTGATCCTTTTCCAGAAAACCAAATCTCCAGGTATCAGATCATGCAGAGCTGCTTAGGTGGGTGTTTTGGCAATACAGCTTGTTCTTATTAGTGATAAGTCTGGAAGTATTATACGAGTCTCTGCAGAAATTAGTCATATAAGTTTACAGTGGGATCAATCTAAGATTGAAGTAATTCCCAGATGCATGGAGCAGTTAACTCAGAAGGAAATAACTTCTGAGGATCCTGGAGGGAATTGATCTTGTTGTACCATGGGCAGGGGCAAAGCTTGGGGTTTCTGAGAGTTTTGATAATTATGAGTTTTTGAATTTCTTTTAGTTCTCTTTTTTTAAGATTTTAATTTATTTATTTGACAGAGAGAAACAGTGAAAACAAGCAAGTGGGAGAGGGAGGGGGAGAAGCAGGCTTCCCGCTGAGCAGGGAGCCCGACTTTGGGCTAGATCCCAGGACCCTGGGATCATGACCTGAGCGGAAGGCAGGCATTTAACGACTGAGCTACCCAGGCGCCCCCTGGTTCTCTTATTTTTGCTAAAGATGCCGGATGATATAAAAAGTTTATTTTCCAAGTAGATTGAGAAAATAATGGTACCAGGGAAATATGTGTTTCTATTACCAGAGAGATAAATTGAAACCCCCTCCTTGGGAATTTTAAAATTAAGTCATTTTTTTTCTCTACCAGTATGCGCATAGCTCTCTAGCAAGAGAAAGCCTCAATCCATCCTCCTCAGAATAAACAAAAATAACCAGAACATACTCAGAGTTCGTTTGGAGTTGTTCACAGGGCCTGGAGGTTTTGGTTCCTGTTCATGTCCTACCTTTATAGTACTGCAAGGAATATGTCATTGGCAGTTAGGGTATGCGTTGGAAACATCCTCTGCATTACCCTGCAAGTCACCCCCACCCATGTTGGTTCAATGTTGTTAATTTATCTCTGCTATGTTGGCAATATCAAGTAGCATTCTTGCTAAACTCCACTTTGACTATGCTTACCTCTTAGATAACAACAAAACATCTAAAAGTTCTTAATTTGCTGTCCATATTAGAGGGAGATGTCAGGAAATCTGTTTCTTTTTAAAAATGTAATCACTTTTTATTTGGAATAATAATAGATTCACAAGTAATTCCAGTAATTCCACTGGTGGGCATTTATCCAAAGAAATGATAACAATGTAAATGTAACATCTTACATCACCACAGCACGGGGTCACAATCAGTTAAGTGCTACTGGTACAATCCACAGACAATTCAGATTTCACCAGTTTTATGTGCATTCATTTGTGTTTGTCTGGGCACATACTGAATTTTATCACATGTAGATTTATGTAGCCACCACCATCAAGATACACAACTGTTGCTTCACCACAAAGAGCCCTCATATTATCCCTTTATAGTCACACTCATCCCCTCTCCCTACCCAACCCCTATCTTAACCTTTGGCAACCACTAATCTGTTCTTCATCTCAGTGATTTTGTCATTTCTAGAATGTTATATAAATGGAATCATACAGTATGGAACATATTGTGACCGGCTTTTTTCATTCAGTATAACTCCCCTGAGGTCTAAGCTGTTGCATGTTTCAATAGTTTGTTCCTTTTTCTTGCTGAGCGGTATGATAACGATGGCTGAGAAGCCTAGCAAGAGATGGTAAGGCAAGCCAAAAATTAACAATAGCAGAGAGCTGTTACCACTCCTGGGATGGAGGAACAAAGTGTTAGTGTTACCAGATCCCAGGGCCAGGGTCTCCTGTAGAAGCTGTAGAATCATGGCCGGCCTCTTCCGTGGGAGCTGGACCCATGTGAAAGCTACAGCCATCACAGGAGAAGCTACCTGACATGGGGATGGCAGTGAGGGTGGAGGAGGGTGCTGGGAGAGAAATACCCTGGCTTCTTCCTTCCTTCTTCTGCTTTACATTCTCCCTCCATTGCTTTCCTTTGCTTGAACTGGAAGCCAGCTGACATGGCTGCCTGAGATGTGTAGCCTGTAGCAATCACCCAGCCAAATAACCGAGCACATCAAGGGACTGTGAGGAGTGGATCTGAGGGCAAACAGGCCCAGAACCCGCACAATAGTACATGTGAGTGTTCAATTTTATGTAATAATGCCACATGGATTTTCTAACTTAGAATTTCTATTTCTGATGCACCTTGAAGTCATGAATTAACCTGAAAGTGTAAACCAATAGCAGTATAAATTTTTGTTGTTGTTGTTGTTGTTTTGGTAAAACCTCTTATATTAAGGATATAGACTTCTGTCTTTTACACTCATAAACTGTGGTAAGTGCAAGAGGGAGGATCAAGGATTACAGAAATAACATTATTTGTAAAGAAATAAATAAGGAACTCCCAGGTGACAGTATTTTCCCTATAGCCCAAGGTGCCTGCCCTGTTGAAAACTTTTGTTCTCAAAGCAATGTATAGGTGTGACAGCAATCGTTCCTGTTTAAGAGATAACCTTTAATGCAACTTTTTATCCCCTTTAAAATGGATGCACACAGTGTTTTAGCCTAGGCTCAAAGCTGAATATTCTCCCATCATTTTAATAATTGTTTAGGCATGTCCTATGACAATTATACCGAGTTTCCTCAAACAACCCCCCACCATCACCACCCCTATGTTCTGCTTGTTCATATTCCCTTTACCCTTTTCTCTGCTATTATCACTGGTATCTCTGCTTGTACTTGAAAGTAAAAAGCAATTCCAGATTACAGCCAACTCAATGGCCTTGCTCCATAGTATGGCCCCTGATGAAGAGACAGAAAAGGGGAGAAGCACGAAGGACCATCATGGGATGAGATCAGGCAGAAGCCTGAAGCCCAACTTGTTTTTTAAAAAGAGGCTCTTAGACATGTTCCCAGCAGATAAGTCTTCACTGGCTTGGAGAACAGGAAGGACTACTTCACAAACACCACAGTGTTTGAATTTCTAGAGGCCACCCAGGCCAAGAAGACATCCCTGCAGTGCTTCACCACACATTCATTGCTGCAGTACTCATTGTCCCAGTCCTTACTCACAACAGGAGGGTTCTCACAACCGGATCTCACACATCGAGGCTGGGGTGAGAGTGTCACGGGAGACCCACTCACCAGTTCAACATCCATTTGAGAAGGAGACTCAACCTCAGGAACTACATCTGTGATCATCTCACAGATTGTCTCAGGAGAGGTTTCCTCCACTGTGTGGGCCTCGGGGCTGTTGTTCACAGGCCGCTCAGGACTACTTTCCACAGCTGGTGGGACTAAAGGCGTCTGCATTTTCAGAGTGGGTGGAGGCACAATCTTGATCTGCAGAGGTGGTGGCTGTTGCTGTAAATTGATTCGAACTTTCTGAGGTGGAGGCTGTTGCATGGCCTGCAGTGGGGGAGGCTGCTGCAGAATGGTCACTTGCTGCTGAGTGGGGGGCTGAGGCATCTGTTGCAGTGGAGGGGGTTGTAGTCGGGGTGGAGGCAGTTGCATAGAAGCAGCAGCTGCTGCCGCTGCCTGCAACACTGAGCGAGTGACAATTTGGGCTTGTTGACTGGGCTGGATAGTGGCTGTACTGGTTTGGCCCAGTTGGATCCCCCGGGAGGTCACCACTGTGGCTGGGATAACGGTAACCATCCCTCCTTGAGACATAGTAATAGAAGAGGGCAACATCTGTTTGGTAATAATCAACTTGGTGATATTGGGCTGACCCCCAGCCCCAGAAGATGCCTGGTTTGCCACGTAGGAGGAAAGAGTGGAGTTAACAACAATGGAAGGGGACAAGGCAGGGGGTTCTGTTGAGGCTGGTGCTGGAGATGCTGGGTCAACAGTAGCCATAGGAGGTGGAGAAGGAGTCTGTGATGGTGGCACTGGATCCAATTCTACTGTTTCCACAGTGGCCTGACACTCTTGATTGTCTTTATATGCAGCCAGAGCCTTCAGATACTCTTTCTTGGCAGCTTCAGTTTTCCTCTTGTACACCTGTTTTTGCTCCTCTCCAAGACTATCCCACATGGAGGCCACAATTTTTGAAACCTCCCCAAAAGTGTCATTGGCATTCTGTCCCTTAATGGCAGCCTGTGTATCACGAAAGAATAAAGCATATGCTGAAACTGGCTTCTGAGGTTCATTAGGATCTTTCTTTTTTCTCTTCTTTGGGGCCTTCTGCTTTTTTCCTGCTTCCACCACAACTGTCTTCTGGCTGGGAAGTTGCCTCCGGAAATCCTCAACACCATCCTCATGAAGTGAACTAGTAGGCGAAGGGGTGGTTGAAAGACGATCCTCAGGTGACTGGGCAGGTGGCAGGATGGTGCCACCCCCTAAGCTCAAACCAAGTTGAGAACTCAGTTCTGACTGATCAATGGTGGTCAACTGGCTATGCCCCATCAAGCCAGATGTCATGTCTGTCATTGGTACATCAATTGTAACAGGTGGGTTGGCACTATACTGAGTTCCTATAGAATGGTCCAAGTCCATGGTCAAGCCCCCACTCAGGAGCCCCCCGCCCTGCTCCATCAAGCCATGGGTCATGCCCACAGGCATGTCCAATGTCTGGACCCCATATTGGGCTGAAAAGCTGCCAATCCTGAGAGGAGGAGGGGTCTGCCAGGTCATCAAAGTGGCCAACCACATCTGAGACAGCCAGTGAGGGATCAGAATCCAAGGAAATAGGTGGGATTTCAAATTCCTCATCTCCCAAGCTTGGTGCCTGGACTGTCTCGGCCCCTGACAGGAAGGGGTGCGAGGGCCCTGTGATCGTCAGGCAATTGTCATTTCCTCCGGGAAACTCCATCTTCACACAACGGCTACCACCGTCTCAGTTCAATTTTTTGTTTTTAATATTTCATCAGCATGCAGGATGGGTGAAGGTAATTAATTTACCATCTGAACTGATTTAATATCTGGGGACAAGCCTATAAGGATAAATCCAAGGTTGTGATAACATAGGCTGCTTGGAATTTTTTTGTTTTTTCTTTCTTTTTTAAATTATTAATTGTGGCAAAATACACATATGATAAATCTTATCTTATGGCTTGGCATCTTAGCCATTTTTAAGTGTATAGTACACTTTTAAGGTATTGTTCAGTAGTGTTAAGTGCATTCACTTTGTGCAACCATCACAACCATCCATCTCCAGAACTTTTTTCATCTTGCAAAACTGAAGCTCTGTCATCAAATAATGACTCCTCTTTCCCCCCAGCCCCTGGCAGCCACCATTCTACTTTCTGTCTCTATGAATTTGACTACTCTAGTACCTCTTAACAGTGAAATCTTATAGTATTTCTCTTTTTGTGACTGGCTTATTTCACTTAGCATCATGTCCTCAAGCTCCATCATGTTAGAGCATCTGTCAGAATTTCCTTCCTTTTTAGGGCTGAATAATATTTCATTGTATGTAGATACCATATTTTGTCTATCCATTCATCTGTTGATGAGCACGTGGGTTGCTTCTACTTATTGACTCTTGTGACTATGCTGCTATAAATATGGGTGTGCAAACATCTTTGAGACTCTGCTCTCAATTCTTTTGGTGATATATCCAGAAGTGGAATTGCTGTTCATATGGTAGGTCTATTTTTAACTTTTTGAAGAGCCACTATACTATTTTTCATATGGCTGCACAAATTTATATTCCTACCAGCAGTGTACAAGGGTTCCAATTTTGCCATATCTTTGCCAATACTTACTATCCATCCCCCTTTTATAGCAGCCATCCTAATGGATATGAAGTGGCAACTAATTGTGGTTTTGATTTGCATTCCCCTAATTATTAGTAATGTTGAGCATCTTTTCATGTGTTGTTGGTCATTTGTATATCTTCTTTGGAGAAATAGCTATTTAAGTGCTTTTTTTTAAAAAAAAGATTTTATTTATTTGAGAGAGAGTGTGTGTGTGCACAAGTGGGGGGTGCAGAGGGAGAGGGAGAAGCAGACTCCCCCACTGAGCAGGGAGCCTGATGCGGGGCTCGATCCCAGGACTCTGAGATCATGACCTGAGCTGTAAAAGTATAAAATCATACCTGAGCTGAAGGCAGCTGCTTAACCAACCCAGGTGCCCCTATTTAAGTGCTTTGTCCACTTTTTAATCAGGTTAATTTTTGGTTGTTTCTGTTGTTGAGTGTAGGAGTTCTTTATGTATTTCAGATATTAACTCTTTAGCAGATACCTTGGCAAATATTTCCTCCCATTCCATGAGTTGTCTCTTCACTCTGTTGATTGTGTCCTTTGATGCACAGAAATTTTAAATTTTATGTAGTCTAGTTTATCTAATTTCTTTTTTTGTCTGTGGTTCTGGTGTCCTGAAGCTTTTCCCCTATGTTTTCTTCTAAGGGTATAATTTCAGGTCTTATGTTTAGTTCTTCCATGCATTTTGAATGAACTTTTGTACATGGTGTAAGGTAAAGGTTTAACTTCATTCTTTTGCATGTGGATATCTAGTTTTCCCAACACCATTTTTTGAAAAGACTAGCTTTCTCCATTGAATGATGTTGGTATCCTTGTTGAAAATCATTTGACCATATGTTTGAGGGTTTATTTCTCTATTCTATTCCATTGGTCTATATGTCTATCCTATGCCAGTTGCCACACTGTTTTAATCACTATAGCTTTGTAATACATTTTGAAACCAGAAAGTGTGAGATCTCCAATTTTGTTCTTTTTCAAAATAATTTTGGCTATTCAGGGTCCATTGAAATTCCATATGAATTTTAGGATGTATTGTCCTATTTCTGCAAAAATCGCTGTTGGGCTTTAGATGGATTTGTGTGGGATCAACATCTGAACAATATTAAGTCTTCCAACACATAAACATGGATGCCTTTCTATTTATTTGGGTCTTCCTTAAGACGTTCCTTTCAGCAACGTTTTGTAGTTTTCAGTGTACAAGTCCTTTGTCTCCCTGGTTAAGCTTATTCCTAAGTATTTTATTATTTTTGATGCTATTGTAAATGGAATTTTTTTTAAGATTTTATTTATTTATTTGACAGAGAGAGAGAGAGAGAGAGAGCACAAGCAGGGGGAGTGGCAGACAGAGGCAGAGGGAGAAGCAGGCTCCCCACAGAGCAGGGGGAGCCTGATGTGGGACTTGATCCCAGGACCCTGGGATCATGACCTGAGCTGAAGGCAGTCGCTTAACCAACTGAGCCACCCAGGTGCCCTGGAATTGTTTTAATTTCATTTTCATATTGCTCGTTGTTAGCATATGGAAACAACTGATTTTCATGTGTCGATTTTGATTCCTATACCTTTGTTAAATTCCTTTATTAGCTCTAATGGTTTTTTTGTGCAATCTTTAGGGCTTTCTACATA
The DNA here is from genome assembly GCF_037043125.1 of Eumetopias jubatus. Taxonomy (NCBI): domain Eukaryota; kingdom Metazoa; phylum Chordata; class Mammalia; order Carnivora; family Otariidae; genus Eumetopias; species Eumetopias jubatus. The sequence continues at coordinate 93,782,156 of NW_028274818.1, forward strand.
TAAGATCATGTCATCTTTGAACAAAGATGGAGCTCCTGGGTGGTGCAGTTGGTTAAGTGTCTGACTCTTGATTTTGGCTCAGGTCATGATCTCAAGCTGGTGAAATTGAGCCACGTGTCTAGATCCACTCAGTGAGCAGTCTGCTTGAGATTCTCTCCCTCTCCCTCTGCCCTTCCCCCTTCTCGTACTCTCTCTTTAAAATAAATAAATAAATCTTTAAAAAAAGATAATTTTACTTCTTCCTTTCCAATTTGGATGGCTTCCCCCCCCCCCCAATTTCGATGACTCTTAATTTTTCTCTTGCCTAACTGCTTTGGCTAGGACTTCCAGTACTATGTTAAATAGAAGTGGCGATAGCAGGCATTCTCATCATTTTCCTGATGTTAGAGGAAAAACTTTCAGTCTTTCATCATTAAGTACCATGATGTTAGGTATTGGTATTTTTCTTTTTTAAATAAGATTAATCAACAAACATCATTAAAGCAGGGATGTACATGGTAATCTCTAGAAGGTCCTTCCAGGATTTGCTAGTTCCCTAACAGAGAAAAACAACCATGGGCTTCTCCTTCTTCATGTAAGAAAAGAAGGGTGGCTAGGCTTACAGAGTTGTAGTAATGGACAGTAATGTGTAAAAGGAAAATAATAGTATTTCATAAGCAGATAGGCCACCAGCAGCTGAGAACTGGAGTGTTTTCTGTCAGAAGAAGAGTCTTTAATATGGGGAACCATATAGTTAGCAGAAACCTTAGAACTAAAAAGGGAAAGTTTCACACATTCTGCTATTGTTTCTATAGCTCTTAGACAAGGTAGCTATGCCCTCGCTATTGGATCTAATGAAAAACTGACATAAGCAGTAGGCATCTGATGATCCCCATGTAATTGACCAGTGCCCCTAATGCTTGTTCAGACTTTTCATGAATAAAAAGGAAAGATGCTTGTGAATCTAAAATCCTAGAAACAGATCTTTTCATAGATAGTTCATACCAGTCTTTGTGCTTAAAATTGATTATGCTTTTTTTTAAACTGAAAACTATATAACAATGGAACAAAAAAGACCCTAGAAATAAACTCACACTTATGTGGTCAATTAATCTACAACAAAGGAGGCAAGAATATACAATAGGGAAAAGATAGTCTCTTCAACTAATGGTGCTGGGGGAACTGGACAACTACATGCAAAACTGGACCACTTTCTTACATCATACACAAAAATAAACTCAAAATGGATTAACACCTAAATGTGAGACCTGAAACCACAAAATTTCTTAAAAAAACACATCGGGAGTAATCTCTTGGACATCAGCCTTAGCAACATTTTTCTAGACATGTCTCTTCAAGCAAGGAAAACAGAAGCAACGATAACCTATTGGGACTACACTAAAGTAAAAACCTTTAGCACAGTAGAGGAAGCTATCAGCAAAACAAAAAGGCAACCTACTAAATGCAAGAAGATAAATTTGTAAATGACATATCCAATAAGGGGGTCATTGTCTGAAATATATAAAGAACTTATACAACACCAAAAAAACCAAACAATCTGATTTTAAAATGGGCAAAGGATTTGAATAGACATTTTTCCAAAGAAGACATACAGCTGGCCAACAGATACATGAAAAGATGCTCAACATCACTAATCATCAGGGAACTGCAAATCAAAACCACAAGGAGATAATCACACCACACCAGTCAGAATGGCTTGTATCAAAAAGACAAGAAAAAACAAGTGTTGGCAAGGATGTGGAGAAAAGGGAACCCTGGTGCCCAGTCACTGCAAACACAAACTGGAGCAGCCGCTGTGGAAAACAGTAGGAAGGGCCCTCAAAAAATCAAAAATAGAAATATCATATGATCGAGGCACCTGGGTGGCTCAGTTGGTTAAGTGACTGCCTTCGGCTCAGGTCATGATCCCGGAGTCCCGGGATCGAGTCCCGCATCGGGCTCCCTGCTCAGCAGGGAGTCTGCTTCTCCCTCTGAGCCTCCCCCCTCTTGTGCTCTCTCTATCTCATTCTCTCTCTCAAATAAATAAATAAAATCTTTTAAAAAAAAGAAATATCATATGATCCAGTAATTCCACTACTAAGTATTTACTCAAAGAAAATGAAACTACTAATTCGAAAAGATATATGCACCCCTATGTTTATTGAAGCATTATTTACAGTAGCCAAGATATGGAAACAACCCAAGTGTCCGTTGGATAAATGAATGAAGAAGATTTGGTAGGTATATACGATGGAACATTACCCATAAAAAGGAAAGAAATCCTGCCATTTGTGACAACATGGGTGGACCTTGAGGGGGTTATGCTAAGTGAAATAAGTTAGAGAAAAAGACATACCATATGATTTCACTTATATGTGGAATCTTAAAAAAAAAAAGACTCATAGAAACAGAACAGATTGGTGGTTGAAAGAAGCAGGGGCTTGGGGTGGGGGAAATGGGTGAAGGGGGTCAGGAGGTACAAACCTCCAATTATAAGATAAATGAGTTCTGGGCACCTGGGTGGCTCAGTCGGTTAAGCCACTGCCTTCAGCTCAGGTCATGATCCTGGAGTCCCGGGATCGAGTCCCGCATCGGGCTCCCTGCTCGGCAGGGAGCCTGCTTCTCCCTCTGACCCTCCCCTCTCTCGTGTTCTCTCTCTCTATCTCATTCTCTCTCTCAAATAAATAAATAAATCTTTAAAAAAAAAGATAAATGAGTTCTGGGAATGTAATGTACAACATGGTGACTATTTAAAAAAGAAAAATTTTAAGGTAAATAATATATGAAAACTATGAAATTAAATTAACTTTTCAAGTCAATACAAAACGAGCACCTGGGCGGCATGTTAAGCTCCAACTCTTTTTATTTTTTTTTAAGATTTATTTATTCTTGACAGAGAGAGGGAGCATAAGCAGGAAGGGAAGAGGGAGAGGGAGAGAAAATTCCAAGCAAAGAGCAGAGTCCCACCTGGGGCTCAATCCCATGGCCCTGAGATCACAACCCAGCTGAAACCAAGAGTTAGAAGCCCAACTGACTGTACCACCCAGGCACCCCTAAGTGTCTGACTCTTGATCTCAGCTCAGGACTTGATCTCAGGGTCATGAGTTCAAGTCCTGCCTTGGGCTTCACGCTGAGTATGGAGTCCACTTTAAAAAAAAATCAACATAAAAAATAAGAAGGCTTAACTCATGAGAAAACTAATGCTGATCTAATACCAACAAAAATATTGTGTTGGTATTAATTTTACATGGCAAATTAAAATTTAAAGACATTGGATTATGCCCAAAACTCTTCGTTTATCTTAGAACTGAGGCCTTTTCTTATCTTGTACTATAATAACAAAGCCCATTACACAAATACACTTTTCATTGCCCACAAAGGAAACATACATAGTTTAACAATTCATTTAGACATGTTTGACTGTTTAACTATACTAGATGTTCCTAGACTGCACACATTCAAAAGAATAATTTTTGATTGGTTATCTTTTAAGTCTTCCAAGAGAAGAAAATGAACAGCAAAAAAAAGTGAGAGGGAGCTACTTCAGACAATTATAAAATTATCACTCTAAAAGGCTAATCCAAGGGTGCCTGGGTGGCTCAGTCGTTAAGCGTCTGCCTTCGGCTCGGGTCATGATCCCAGGGTCCTGCTCTGCAGGAAACCTTCTTCTCCCTCTCCCACTCGCCCTGCTTGTGTTCCCTCTCTCGCTGTGTCTCTCTCTGTTAAATAAATAAATAAAATAAAAGGCTAATCCATGTTTCTCCTGCAAGGAGAAGGAAAACAGTTTAAACATAGAAAAACACATTGTGTTTGCTTTCTTTCTTTTTATTTTCTGAGAGAGAGAGAAGAGAACATGAGTGGGGGAGAGGCAGAGGGAGAATCTTTTTAAATTTTTATTTATTTATTTATTTATTTTTTAAAAGATTTTATTTATTTATCTGACAGAGAGAGAGAGATCACAAGTAGGCAGAGCAGCAGGCAAGAGGGAGAGAGAGAAGCAGACTCCCCGCTGAGCAGGGAGCCCAAAGTTGGGCTCGATCCCAGGACCCTGGGATCATGACCTGAGCCAAAGGCAGACATTTAACTGACCGAGCCACCCAGGGGCCCTGAAACAGGGAGAGAATCTTAAACAGGCTCTACACCCAGGGCGGAACCTGAGGTGGGGCTTGATCTCACCACACTGAGATCATGACCTGGGCTGAAATCTAGAGTCAGACGCTTAACCAACTGAGCCACCCAGGTGCCCCAAAAAACACGTTTGATGTATATATGTACACACACAAAGAAGAGTGATATTCCAGCCTATTTAAAAAATAAGTTAGGAACTTGGCAATTTAATAGAGCTATACAATTAAAAAGTCAGCATTTATTAATCTCCAAAGTACAGAAATGAAATAATCACCTATGTTAAACAAAATAATCTCTCCCCCTGGGCGCCTGGGTGGCTCAGTCGTTAAGCGTCTGCCATGGGCTCAGGTCAATGATCCCAGGGTCCTGGGACCAAGCCCCGCATCAGGCTCCCTGCTTAGCGGGAGGCCTGCTTCTCCCTCTCCCACTCCCCCTGCTTGTGTTCCTTCTCTCGCTGTCTCTCTTTGTCAAATAAATAAATAAAATCTTAAAAAAAAAATCTCTCCCCCTTCCTTTTTCTTTTTTTTAAAGATTTTATTTATTTATTTATTTGTCAGAGAGAGAGAGCCCGCGTGCACGGGCAGGGGGAGGGGCAGAGAGAGGCGCATTTTCCCTGATGAGCAAGGAGCCTCATGTGAGACTCGATCCCAGGACCCTGGGATCATGACCAGAGCCAAAGGCAGATGCTTAACTGACTGAGCCACCCGGCATTCCCCCCCACCTTTTGTTTTTCCTAAAGTAGGCTCCACACGGGGTGCCTTTTAACAAACCAGACAAATAATCTTCTCGTAAGGGTTTCTTCCTTCCTTCCTTTTTTTTTTTTTTTTTGGTTCGAGGTTCTTGTTAGGAGCCACTGCAATTCTAACTTGTCCCTAGTGAGATTGTGTCAGAGAGATAAGGGTACAAGTTAGTGTTATTGTGAGAAGGAAGCAGAAATTTGGCTGTGCAACTTGTATCTGCAGAACTTGGCCAAAGGCCAATTATCATGGACAGGGGCCAGAGAAAATGTCCTGATTCTGGGCAGAAGAAATGAAACAAAGCAGTTCCCGGGGACACAAACAAAATTGAGGAAGGTGTCCTTACAGCAATTTAAAATGGCAATCTGAGGGGCACCTGGGTGGCTCAGCTGGTTAAGCATCTGCCTTTGGCTCAGGTCATGATCCCAGCGTCCTGGAATCAAGCCTCAGCAAGGAGCCTGCTTCTAACTTCTCCCTTTGCCCCCACCCCGCATGTGCTCTCTCTTGCTATCTCTCTCTCAAATAAATAAATAAAATGGCAATCTGAGGAAAAGTTTATCCAAAAGACACAGGTCTGAGGATACCTTTTGAATTCCATAGCCTCTAAGGCTGGTTGTAGTACAGACTTACTGGACATTTGTTGATGGAGTGATTTTTCTGGTTTATCCTGGTAACAAATGACACTCAAGCATGCTAACTAGTTATATGACCCCTGAGTGGTTGACATCTCCAGCTTCTTAGAAGGACAATCGCTAGAGTTTGAGCAATAAAAGATTTGTGATGCTCTTAGACATTCAGGGCTGCATACCTGTCCTTTCCCTATAAATATTTCCTCTTATAGACAAATGGCATTCAAAACACTAGACAAGAGGACAGATCATAGGAGCAGGTATAAAAAGCCAGCAAACAATTTTACCAAGGAAAAATAAAAATCTAATTGGATAACCATAAAACCAAAGGGGACCTTATTGTAAGGAAAACAAAATAATTCCAACACTGAAGGGTCTTAACAAAACATCAGAGCTCACATTTAGTGAGAACTTACCCCCCAGCCATGGGCAGGATGGCACCTCAAACAGTTAGAGACACAAAGGGTCTCAGATGTGCGCATTATTACTAGAGTTGAGGGTCCCAGTCCAAAGTAGTGAGGGCTTCAGCTGAATCTCTGTGGATTCTCCATTTTTGGCAATGCCCTCCAGTTAAAGACCAGCAGGAGCACACCTGTAGTTGAACACGGTTTCCCGTGTTCCCCACACCATGAGGAACCCATCATGGACATCTCAGCAAGAATGTGTTAGGAAGGACTTATCATGGGATTTGGGCTTGTATTAGATGATTTTCGAGGAGGGCTTGAGAAAAGGGAGATTTGCTCTAGGTTGGATGTTGTCAGGAAGTGGGGATAATTCTTTTTGGTTATCTTAATAATTTTTATCTAGAAGGCAGGAGGAATGGATCAGGGATTAAAGCTGTTCTTGTTAAAGAAGTAGCAGTCACTCAAACTGTGGGGGTAGAGGTTATATTTGGTCATTTTTGTGGTTTGGACGATGTTCTTGTTTTTGTGTTCAGGCATGATTATGAAATGGTCTTTCTCTCAATCCATCAGAGAGTGTCTTTGTCTGATGTTGGTGTTCTGTGAACTTGTTGATGCTCAACAGGATAACACCATAGCCTAGCTGATAGTGCCAGGCTGGCTCCTAGCATTACCAAGGCTTCCAGAGGGAGAGTGTAAACTAGCTCCCAGCAGCCATGGGGTGCTTTTCTTTTCTTTTCTTTTTTTACCAGTTACACTTGAAAAATCAGAATTGGCAACCCCTTTTGGTAAAACATGAGCTCTCTGGGTCACAACAGACCCCGTTACTCCCCAGTACTTTATAATGCCCCACCCCACTCATTTACACTCCTCACTGTCCCCTGGCATTGAAATCTGCACCCCTCACCAAGCAAAATAGGAACCAAGCCCAGAGAAAGGTGACTTGCCAAGGATCACCCAGTGAACTGTTGGTAGGGTGGAAATTACAACTCTGTTTAAATTTTCCTTCCAGCACACCCCCATGCTAGACATTAAGATCCTTTGTTAAATCTCTGAAGTATCAGCCTTTCAAAGGAATGTAGATCCAGTCAGATAAAACACTTCTCAGCACACTTTCTTGTCAATAACGTGTTCCTATCTTATTCCTTCTTTTTTGGGGGGACTAGGTGTCTCGCGATCTTAGCTGGGATTCTCAGACCTTTTCTTGGCAGGTTGCAGCCACCCCTGACATTCATTCCGCTCCTCAAAACCATCAGGCGTGTTCCTGCCTGGGGTCTGTGTATGTGCCCTTCCCTCTGCCCGGAGCTCTCCTCCTTCACACCTCCATGTGGCCCGGTCTTCTCAGCTTCAGCTCTGCATCACCTCCTCAGGGACGGACTCCCTGACGACCTTACCTACTCACACCCTGCATGCCCTAGCACTACTGTCACCTCCTCTAGGAGGCCACCTCACTTTAGCCTCTTGTACAAGTCTCCCTTTGATGCTTTGTTCGAAGCTCTCCTCAGTCTGTCAAAAGCGCGGGGATGGTCGGCGGGAAACCTTGCCCTTCACGCCCGCGAAGCGCCCTGAGGGCAGAGACTAACCACCCGGCGGAGACCTCGTTTTCCGCAGCAGCCCTGTGGCAGAGCGCGTCTTCCAACCGCGGGAGGAGCGCACCTCGCGCCCGCCCCGACCCCGCCGCAGGTGGCGCGCTACCGCTCAACTGGCCCAAGGCCACCACGCATGCTCCGCACCGCCGGCGCGCGAGGTCGGGGGCGGGACCGTGGCGCGCCTGCGCAGCTGCTGGGCCCCGGCTTCCGGGCGGTGTCGGCGCGATGGGGCTGACGGCCAGTGTAGCTGAGTAGCGGCGGCGTGTGGGCGTGCGGGCCGGGCGGGCCGGCTCCAGGGCTCGGGTCTCGGGGTCTTTGGGAGCCGCCGGAGGGCGCGGAGAGAACCTGGGATCGCCGTCCGCCGCCACTCTCTGGCATGTCGGCCGAGGCCTCGGGCCCGGCGGCGGCCGAGGCCCCCCCGTCCCTAGAAGCCCCTAAGCCCTCGGGTCTGGAGCCTGGCTCCGCCGCTTACGCTCTCAAGCCACTGACCCCGAACAGCAAGTACGTGAAGCTGAACGTGGGCGGCTCGCTGCACTACACCACGCTTCGCACCCTCACGGGACAGGACACCATGCTCAAGGCCATGTTCAGCGGCCGCGCGGAGGTGCTCACCGACGCGGGAGGTACGCCGCGCCGCCCTTACCTGTGTGGTCCCGCATCCTCCAGATCGCCGTCAGCCTTCCGTCGCCCAGTCTCCCCATACCCTCTCTCTCGTCTCTCTACCGTCCAGTCACTCATTTCACCTCCCTCCAGCCCCACGTCCCGTCTCATCGCCCCTTTCTCATTCATAATCCCCCTCCTCTCTCAGTCCTTTATCCCCAGCAATAACCAACATTTATGGAACTTCACACGCCCCCGTCCAACAGGTGCTGTGGTAAGTGATTCAACGTGTCACTTCAGAATTTTTATTACCAGTCCCCTCCAGTTCTCCCACCCTTTATTCCTCAGCTCAGACGACTTGGAAACCAGCCCTGCTGTCAGCAGCACCCTTCCGGGCAACGTACATGTTCCTTCCAACTGCCCAGCTTCATGTTTGCCTCTCTACCTCAGCACTGCTAACAACCAGCCTGGAGGAGTTGTCTGTCTCTGTGTTCCTCTAACACAGGTCCCTGTACATTCTAGGGATCCATCTCTAAATGCAGACTGTAGGAAAAGGCTGTTTTGGGGTTTGCCATGGACACCAGAGAGGAGGGTGGACAGTTCTTTGGCAGGTGAACCTCACCTTCGTGGAGTGTTGCCTTCAGGGTTGGGACCCACATGCCCAGGTGGAACTGTGTAAAGTTTTTGTGAAGGTGGGGGAAGGTATTCAGAGGGGGTACAACAAGGATTGTAAGAGCAGAAAAATTAAAGTTTGGGAGGTGGAGGTCAGTCTTAAAATATCTGAAGTTGAAGAATTTACTTATTTTAAACAAGTATTTGTAAAGTGCCAGTTAGTGGAAAATGAATCAGACAAGGTTAGTCTTATGGACTTTTTTGTGGGGACAGGAGGAAAACAATAAGCAAATACACGTACAAAAACACATGTAATTGCAGATAGTAGTAAGTTCTCTGAGTAATATAAAGGTTAAAATGGTAGTGAACTGGAGGGTGGGGTGGATATTTTAATTAAATAGGATGGTCAGGATTAACACTAAAAGTTAGAGTTTGTTGATAAGGTAATCTGTAATCCTTTTCTCATGGTGGGAACTTTTTCAGTGTAGAACAGACTTGGAAGGGAATTCTCTGTCTACGAATGTTAAAAAGGGGTCTATGGGGAACTCACTGGAGTTTTAAAGGATTTTCTTGGATATGGCAAAGGTTTGAGACAGATCAGTATTCAGACTTGTAGCTTTGGAATCTGTTTTTCATAAAAATTTAGTAGCTCCAGGGCCCCCTGCAAAGCCATCCTTCCTCCTGCCTCTCTCCATTCCACCAGGTTGGGTGCTGATTGACCGGAGCGGCCGCCACTTTGGTACAATCCTCAACTACCTGCGGGATGGGTCCGTGCCACTGCCTGAGAGTACCAGAGAACTGGGGGAGCTCCTAGGCGAAGCACGCTACTACCTGGTACAGGGCCTGATTGAGGACTGCCAGCTAGCATTGCAGGTGAGGGGCCCTGCGTCCCACCCGATGCCCATGTCTCTGGAGAGCTGCCCAAGCAGTTAGATACTGGGACATTAAATATAGACGGGAGGCATATGGGGTACTGTCTGGAGAGGCTGCCTGTGGCTGTGACTAGCCATGACCGCAGAAAATTTGGGGGTGCTTTCCTGTGTATCCCTGCTGCCTCAAGAAGGACCTCTCTTACCACCTCATGCCAGGACTGTTGCAGTAGTTAAATGATTGCTCTCTCCTTGCGGTTCCTCCCTGCCTAATCTGGCAATCACACTACCACCCGAGTGATGATCCTTAAACACAGTCGCAATCTATTCTCCCCCTTGCTCAGAAATCTTAAATAACTCCCTGTGCTACCAGGGAAAAAAATATCTAAATTTAAATTATAATGATCTCTGTGTTTTGGTCCTATCCTGGGAGGCAGCATTCTACCCCCAGCCAGGTTTTGGGTTTTTTTTGTTTTTAACTTTTTTTTAGCAATGAAATCTTAGAAGCAGAGCTGCTCCTAATAAAACAGGTTGGGGGTTCCACAGCCCCAACTGCTGGGCTTCTCTTCTGTGGATCTCTTAGGGTTCTGAGGAGAAGAGCTTAGAAAGCATAGTCAGGACCTGTGGGTTAAGTGTCACCTCTACCACAGCTGATTGAGTGACTTTGATTGAGTCATTTCCTACCTCTGGCATTCTGTCCTCTGTTCCAAAAGATAGGGAGACAAGAAAAATAGGTACAGTGTAATGAGTTTTACATAAAGCCTTTTATTCTGTTCTATTTTTACAATGTTAAAAATGTCCTTTCTTGTATGATACAATATTAATAGGAGATTATGAGAGTTTCTTTTTTGATGCCCTTTATATATTAAAAAGTGGCAACTATGAACAACTTTCTGTTGGCTTGGTGAATACTTACTGGTTCTTGAAATTCAAAAGTATAGAGTTTCTTTGGGCAGTATCCATGTTTTTCAGACTTCATCCCATAGGAAAAAAAATGTATTTTATAGTCACATATATATAACTTCAGTCAGAGTTTTATAAATACACGCTGATATATTGTTTTCTTTCTTTTGACTGCTCTTTGGGACTCATTAAACTTACTTCAGGACCCATGAATGGGTCACCACTTGCAGTTGGAAAACCATTGAATTAGATGATCTTGAAAGTGGGTTCCTGCTCTGTAGTCGTACATTTATCCAGTGTTACCTCATATCCACTGTGTGTTGGGAGTGATTCTGCTATCTGCTTGTGTGTACATCTTGTACCCCTGTTCGATACATAGGTGGGAGGTTGGGGATATATCCAAGGTCAAAGAGCCAGCCAGTAAGCCACAGAGCTCAGTTTCAGCCCCAGGTTATCTGACTCCCTGGTGCAGTGCTTTTTCCTCTGCTCCAATTGCCTCCTTTCCAGGTTTCCCTGACACCGTTCCCCATCCTCACCGCACTCAGAGTTTGCTTGTTCGTGTGGAGGTTTTGGTTTTTGTTTTTAAGGTTCAGGTATAGAGGATTGCGTTTATCCTACTCCTCAGTGTGTGGTACTTAATCATCATGGGTCTCTACAAGTCTTTTCTCTTTTTATTTTTCCCCTTTATTCCCAGCCCCTTGCCCACTTCCCTTTTACCCATAGGTACCCCTCCAGTTCTAATGTTTTGATACATATACTTAGATTATGTTTGTACCCTTGAAAAGCTAAAAGCCTCGTTTTGTATATGTATTCGTTTTAAATTTCCATAAATGGTTTTGAGCTATGGATTGTGTGTTCTGTTTCTTAATTCAACACTTCTTTCAAGATCTATTCATGCTGCTGTTTGTACATTTAGTTCTTTGCTTCTAACTGCTACACAAGAATCTTTGGCGTGTATTCACCGTATTTTATTTATATATTCCCCTGAGGTTGGAGACCTAGATTGCCTCCACCTTCCTTCCCCTGCAAACGGTGCCAGCTGCCACCATGAGCATCCTTAAACATGTGCCCTTGTGGATCCTGGGCCAGGGTTTCTCATGTTTGTAGGTGGAAGTGGAATTGCAGGGTCACAGAACACATACAAATGGATTTCAGCAAGTATCATCAGATTACTCTCCCGAATGACTATAGCACTTTATACTCCTGATCAGCAGTACATAACGGATCCCGTTTCTGCATATTCTCAGCAACACCTGGCATCAGCCAGTGTTCTGATTTTGCTAATCTGATTGGTATAGAGTGATCTCATTTTAATTTGCATGCCTCTAATTACTAATGAGATTGAGCATCTTTTCATATGCTTACTTGCTTTTGTGGTTTCCCTTCTGTGAATTGCCTATTTATATTCTTTACCAAATTTTCTACTGAGTTTCCTGTCTTTTTCTTGTTGCTTTGCAGAAGATCCTTGCATATTTTAGTTTAGTTCCTAGGGAGAATTAAGCCCGAAGACATGTAGCCGAAGACATGTATTGTACACAATAAATCTACTTTCCTCATATGCCTCTAGAATGGTACTGTTTTCCTATCATCCTTGAGAGTTGAGAAAATAGGTACTCAAATTATTTATTTGCTGGATTTTGAGATTCAGGTGAGGAATCCTAGTTGAGAAAGTCTGTTTCAGATAATTTCTAGTCAGTTTTAGTTGTCGCCAGTATTTTCTCTTAAAATGTCACCTGTCTGTGGCATCTTTTGTTGAATTGAAATCCTTGATTTTTTTATTATAAATAACCATTTGTTATTTTTAAAGCAGTATATGTATGTATTGTAGAAATTTAGAAAACACAGATGATCAAAAAAATAAAAGCTCCAGATACCCTTCCAGGTGTGTGTGTGTGTGTGTGTGTGTGTGTGTGTGTGTGTGTGTGTGTGTGTGTGTATTTGCCAAAATATATATGATCATGCTATATGTGCTGTTTTGTAATTTGCTTTTTTTGTTTGTTAATAATTGCTCTTTCCATGTCAATAAAATTTCTTCTTATCTAACATCCAGAGTATACACAAATTTCTCCATTTGTTCCAGAAACATCTTTTATGCCTGATTCATCTAAACCAGGACCCAGTCTAGATCCTTGCATTACATCTGGTTATTATGTTCTCTCAGTCTCTTCCAACCCCAGACCATCCCTTTTTTGCTCATGCTGACTTGTTAAAAGAGACCACCAGTTGTCCTGCACATTGACCCACTTTCCAAATTTGCCTGGTGGTTTCCTTATGGTATCATTTGGTTTGGTACTATACCCTGTTCTGAGTTTTTTGTAAACTAGACAGTAGATTTATTTTTTTTAATTAATTGATTAATTTTTTTTTAGTAATCTCTGCACCCGACATGGGGCTCGAACTCAGGACCCTGAGATCAAGAGTCATGTGCTCTTCCAACTGAGCCAGCCAGGTGCCCCAAAAGTAGATTTAAAGGCTTGATACTAAAACATTTTGATTAGAATATATTTTAGGCAATTTTCTATATTTTCTATTGTGTTGAGAGATCCATAATTTTGCTAATATGACCCATCATTAGTAATACTCAGAGTTAGCCCTACATTCAGGTGATGATGGTTGGATCCCTCTATTATAGTTACGCTTCCTTGTTGCCAACCATAAAGTAATCTTTGTGATGTTTAGGCACTGTGTGAGTGGCAGTTACCTATCAACCACACACCAATTGAGAATCCTTACCTGAATCAATAATTTCATTAGAGTTGTAGAGTAATTATAATTGTCATTCCTTCAGAGTTATTACGTGGGATTATTTGTAAAGTCACAGTTTCCGTTGTCAACTGGAGAAAATCTTGATTTTAATGTCAAGTTCCTCTTTTTTTTTTTTTTTTTTTTGCTTAGTGGTATATCCTTGTACGGTCTTGTTTAAAAAGGTTTTTTTTCCATTCTATCTACATCTTTTGTTAGCTTTATAGTTTTAGCTTTCATACGTGGGTCTTGTAATCTAAATTCACTGTTACAAATGTGAATTATGAAGGGATTTAACAATTTTTTGTCCTCCAGAGAGTGAGCTAGTTTTTCCAATGCCATCTACTAAACATTCTGTGGTATCCTGTGTCCAAGATAGCCACCAGCAGTTCTTGCTTCCTCCTTATTCAGGCTCTTGTGTAGTCCCCTCCCACGCTGAACAAAGCTGACCTATGTAACCAATAGGATATTGCAGAAGTGATAGTGTGGCTTCTAAAGCTAGGTCATAAAAGACATTGCAGTTTTTGCCTCTGTCTCGGATCACTCACTCTGGGGGAAACCAGCTGCCACATAAAGACACCCAGTCAGCCCAAGGGAGAGTTTACTTGGTGAGGAACGGAAGCCCCCTGTCAATAGCCAGCACACAGAGCCGGGCATATGGGTGAACTCTCTTCAAGCAGATTCTCTAGGCCCAATCAAGTCTTCAAATAACTACAGCCCAGGCCAACATCTGGACTCCCAGCTTCCTGAGAGACCCTGGTCCAGACCACCCCCAACTAGCCAATCTCAAGTTCCCAACTCACGGAAACTGTGCAATAATAAATGTTTATTGTTTTAAGCTGGTAAATTTGTAGTAATTTGTTACCCAGCAATGGATAACAGATTTGGTATCTGGGTGGGTTCTGTGGTAACAAAAGCCTCAAACGTACTAGTGGCTTTAGAACTGGGAAGTGGGCACCAGTTGGCAGGACTTTGAGGAGAATGTTAATAAAGGCCTGAAGAGCTTTAGAGGGTCTGTTCATGGAAGCCTGATGACCTCAGAGGAGGCTGCAATGGGGAAAATGTTACTGGAAACCGGTGCAGAGGGAACCCTCATCATGTAGAGGCAGGATTTTGGCAACAATGTCTCCTGCAGTAATGTAGAAAGTAGAATGTACCTAATGAACTGGGTGATGTAGCTAAAGAAGTTTCCAGAAAGAATGTTGAAGGGCCCACCAGGTATCTTGTTGCCAACAGTAAAATAGAAGAGGAGAGGATAAGCAAGAGGGAACACAATTAAACAAGGAGGCAGGAATTACTGGGTTCGAAAAGTCCCAACCTTTCCAGATAACACATGATGTTACAATTCACAAATGACTTTCTAGCAAAGATCAAATACAGGGCATTCTCAGTAAAACATGGTCTAAAAGATGAAGCCGAGAATGTGATTGTAAAAACCTTTGTTAAGACTTCAGAAACATCCCAGATGATGCCTCGGAGCACTGTTGATCAAACAACAGTGCTGCCCCTCAGCCATCTCGGCACATGCCCAAAGTAGAGGAGAGCATATCTCACAGAGATTTGTGGGTATGACATCTATCCAATGAACTGAACCCCAAGACTCAACGAGTATCTGCCTATTAAGTTTTTACAAGAATTACATTGGCAGAAACACTGCCAGCTTGGACCAGAAGTGATCGAGACGGTGCAAGAGAAGAGGCCTTTGGGCCCCCAGAGCTCTACAAGCAGGAAACCACGGAGCCGCAAGCATGGACTTTCATGGAAAAGAAGGACGATTCAGGGCAGAGCCAAGAGCCGTAAAGAATCATTTCTGGCAAGAGTAGGCATCAGAGAGCTCCCAACGTTTGTCCAACTGGGTTGCAGAATTTCTACGAAGCAGTGACTTTTGTATGCCACCTACCTCCCCTCAAACCTTTTGAACAAGAGTCCCCCACTGATTATCCTAATGCCTGTTCCACCACTGCATATTAGGTATATGGGAGAGAGAATTTGTCTCTTTAGTTCACAGGTCTTCAGATCAAGAAGAAATGTACTTAAGGAGCTATAGTTAAGGAACTACACCCAAGGAGCCTCATCCCCACCCGGACTGACTTAGGTGACGGGATTCTGTACTTCAGGCTGATGCTGTAATGAGATGAGACTTTGGGGATCTTGGGAGGGGGTGAGTGTGCTTTTCAATGGGAAGGGTTTGGATCAAAGGGGCCAGAACGTGGCCTGTGGAGCCAGCCTCCAAGGCAGTCCCCTGTGATTCTTACTCCCTAGTACTCATTCTTTCGTGTGGTTCCCTTTCACACGGAACAGGGCTGACAAAACCAGGTCATAAAGGACATTGAAACCCCCACCTCGCTCTCTCGGATTATTTGCTCTGGAGAAGCCAGCTGCCACGTTGCAAGGACGCTCAAGCAACCCTACGGAGAGGTCCAGATGACAGGGATCAGATGTTTCCTGCAGAGAGCCAGCACAAACTTGCCAGCCATATGAATAAGTATTCTCAGACCAGATCCTCCAGACCCAGGCATGCCTTCGGATTCCTGCAGCACTGGCTGAGTTGGCTACAACCTCAAGACAGACCCCTATAACAAAACGACCCAGCTAAGCCACTCCTGAATTCCTAACCCACAGGAACTGAGATAATAAATATTTATTGTTGCTTTAAGCTGCTAAGCTTGGGGATAGTTTATTACACAGCAATAACCAATACACACTCCATACTTGCCCCACTGATATGTGGTATCCCCTTTATAAATATCAGTTCTCATATATACATCAGCCCATTTCCAAACTCTCTTGTGTTCCATTGGTTTTGTGTTTGTTCCCCAAAACCACACTGTTTTCATTAGTATGGCTTTATAGGATATCTTAATATATGATAGCATCAGCCCTTCCTCTTGGCTCTTTTTAAAAATTGACCTAAGTAATAAGAGACTTTTATTCTTCCATATTAATGTTAGAAAAAGGTCTCTTTTTTTTAAGATTTTATTTATTTGTCAGAGACAGAGAGCACACACAAGCAGGGGGATCGGCAGGCAGGGGAAGCAGGCTCCCTGCTGAGCAAGGAGCTGATGCGGGACTTGATCCCAGGACCCTGGGATCATGACCAGAGCTGAAGGCAGGCGCTTAACCGACTGAGCCACCCAGGCGTCCCTAATGTTAGAAAAGGTCTTATAAGTTTCTCAAAAAAAAAAAAAAAAAAAAAAGGAAAAACTTCTGGAATTTACAGTTGAGAAAAAGATCTGGTTGAGAGAGGTGAAAGGGGTTTTGGCATAAAGATTCTGGAACAGAACAGAGGAAAGAAGCCCATGTATCTGGTTCTGCCTCAGACCTCATCTCACCCAACCAGGTTCATTTATTCAGCAGACACTGAGCAGCCACTGTATACTAGGCACTCCCTGGGGGAGAAGAGACAGATCATAAGCAAACATATAACAAAATGAGAAAATGTGAGGACCTCAGTGCTGCGAAGAATGAGCTGCTAACGTGTAAAGAAGAAGGTAGAGGATGATGTTTTAGTCAGGGAGCTTTAGGAGACGGACCAGCACCCTCTGAGGTGTACTGTTTTGAGTTAGCTGAATGGCATGAAAGGGCCAGGCACACAGCATCGAAGACCATTCCAGGCAGGGGGAACAGCAAAGGGTTGGGTGGGCACAAGGAACAGGCCGTGGGTGGGGCTGAAGCCCAGCAAGCAGGGGAGAGTGGTAGAGATGAAATCAGAGAGGTTGGAACTTACAGAGCTCGGTGGACCTCTAAGGAGTCTGGATTTTTCCCCCACGGAAGGCAACAGGCAGGTTTGGACAGCTTTTAAGTGGGGGAGCGAGTGACCTTTGTGCTGTTAACCACCTTCCGCTTCTTCTCCAGCAAAAAAGGGAGAACCTGTCCCCGCTGTGCCTCATCCCCACGGTGACATCTCCCCGGGAGGAGCAGCAGCTCCTGGCCAGCACCTCCAAGGTGAGGCCCCTGAGCCCTGTAGGGTGGAGGCTGTGGGCCTCTCCCTGCAGCCTGACCCCACCCTTCTCCGTGCTCTCTCCCCCCACAGCCCGTGGTGAAGCTCCTGCACAACCGCAGTAACAACAAGTACTCCTACACCAGGTGACCACCACGGGGCAGGGAGGCGCCCTGGGGTGGGGGTGGGGGGGTCTGGGCTCAGGCACAGCCCTGATGCGGGCCCCTCCGGGGTGAGGGGGCTGTGGCCGCCCAGAGGGGCAGAATGCCTGCCAGGAAGCAGATTCCGCTCTGAGTACTGTGGGCAGGTCATTGTCAGCCTGGAGGTTCAGTGTGCTCACCCGCAAACTGGGTTTCAGCGAGGATTAGATGAGAGTGGCTAACATTTATTTACTAAGGGCTTTTCCGCAGCAGACGTTGCTTCCCGTGCTTTACCCATATTAACGCCCATAATCCTCACGGTTGTGTGGGGTAGTACTATCTCCATTTGACAGAGAGGGAACCGAGGCACCAAGAGGTGAAGGAACTTGCCTGGTGTCACTTGGTTGCAAGAAGTGGTGCAGTGAGGACGTTAGGTGAAGCCACGGGGGCCCCTCTGCTGTGCGGGGATTTGCTCAGCAAATGATGTTGCTTCTCTGAGGCCAGCTGAACCAGACTCCAGACGCGGGTGGGGGCGAGGGGGAGGGGGACGCGCAGAGGAAGCTCCCTGCTGGGCCCCAGGGCCTGAATGCAGGGTAGGCGGGCCCCTGTGCTGCGGAACAGAGGGAAGGAAGCCAGTGTGCTAAGGCCTCCTGGCCCCCTGGTCCTCAGCACTTCAGATGACAACCTCCTTAAGAACATTGAGCTGTTTGACAAACTGGCCCTGCGCTTCCACGGGCGGCTGCTTTTCCTCAAGGATGTCCTGGGGGACGAGATCTGCTGCTGGTCCTTCTACGGGCAGGGCCGCAAAATCGCCGAGGTGTGCTGCACCTCCATTGTCTATGCCACGGAGAAGAAGCAGACCAAGGTCAGAAGGGGCTCAGGGCCTGGTCAGGGAGGGCTGTGGTGGTGGGCGGCCACCAGGACCCCCGCCAGAGGCGGCGCAGCTGAACGGGCAGCGAGGTGTCCTGGGAGTCAAGAGCTGCGCTTCCAAGTTCTGGGGTCTCGTGTAACCATGGGCAAGTCACCTTCCCCCTGCGGGTCTCTCTTCCTCTGGCATGAAACGAGAGTGTTGGATTAGAGTGGGATTCTTTACCTAGCCCATTTGGGTCTCCAGGCTCCCTGAAGTGGTGTGCAGATTTGGGAGTGTGCATGCATTTTTCCACATAGAAGGACCATAGTTGTTAGAATCTCAGAAGGGTCCGTGACCCAAAATATGTTCTTACAACCTCAGGGCCTTAGAACACACAGGTCTCTTAGAACATGCTGAGTTTGTAAGCCCTGAGTCATTAACCTGGCAGTCATCAGCAGATACTTCCTGAGCACCTCCTCTGCACCAAGCACAGCGCCAGGCTTGGAATCCAGGTGAATGAAAGGCCTAGTAAAGTACCAGCCCTCTGTCGTGTCATCTGTTCCCTTCTGACTTTGATATGAAGGAAGTGCCTCAGATACGCAAGGGTCTGAGCACCCAGTGCTATTTCATACCTCTCCACCTTTGCACATGCTAGTCCCTCTTCTTGGACTTTTTCCTCATCCCCATCTGCCTAATGAACTTGTGCTCAATCTTTAAGACAGAAGCCAAGCACAGCTTTCTTTGGGACACCTTCGCTCATGAGCTTTCAACCTCTCACAACCCCAAAGTTGGTCATACTTCCTTCCTAGTCTGCAGCGGTCAGGAGGGTGTCACATCAGCAGCAAGGGGTTAGCTCCTTGAGGGTAGGGCTCTAGCTTTTCTTCCAGTCTCTCTAGCACTAGACAGGCGCTTATCATGCAGTGGAAGCTAGGAAGCATTTATCGAATGCATGCAGGAATGAATGACCCAGCTTCCAAGAAGTTTCCATTGTAATTGGGAAGACAGGAAGATAAACCAGTAATGAGAATGCAGCTTGTTAAGTTATATTAGCTCTGTCCCTCCGGGCCACACGACACGACACGACACCTCCTCTGTCCCTCTCCAGCACCTCCCCGATTCACCCCTTTCTACTCTCCCTCCACTGTGCCTCCCTCCTGCTGATCTTCAAATACTGTACTAAGTGCACTCCTGCCCCGAGGCTCTTAGCCTTGCTGTGGCCTGTTCCCCAGGCTGCCCTTTCTCTACTTACCCACCTGGCTCCTTCCCTCCCTCCTCTGACTGCTGATTGAATGTCACCCTTTCAACGAGGCCTTCTCTGAACGCCCTCTCTAAAGTTGTAACATTTGTGGCCATGACCCTCCCCACCCCCTTTTTCTGCTGTATTTTTTCCTGTAACGTCACCATCTGAGAGTTTATATTTGATTACACGTATGTCTGGGTCCTCCCCCTTGAACGTAAACTTCCTGCAGGCAGGAACTTTGTTTAGTTCACTGCTATATTCCCAGTGCCTAGAACACCTGGGACGGGGCCGTCACTCAGTATTTGTCAAATGCAAGAACATACCAAGAGACTTGGCAGCAAAGGAGAGAAAACAAGTAACTCTGCCTGACTTCGGAGTTGGACCTTGAGGGATAAGTATGACTTTGCCGAGTAAAGAATTTGCCAGGGGGCTGGACAGTCCAGGCCAAAGAACCTGTGACTGCAAAGGCTAGGGGGTGCGCCCGTGCAGGAGCAGCTGGGCCGGGGGGCTGTCTGTGTAACTGCATCAGAGGGTAGGAGCAGGGGCTTGCTGGCCTTTTGCAGGTGGAATTCCCAGAGGCCCGGATCTTTGAGGAGACCTTGAACATCCTGATCTACGAGACTCCCCGGGGCCCAGACCCAGCCCTCCTGGAGGCCACAGGGGGTGCAGCCGGAGGTGGTGGGGCAGGCCGAGGGGAGGATGAGGAGAACCGAGAGCACCGTGTCCGCAGGATCCATGTCCGGCGCCACATCACCCACGACGAGCGTCCTCATGGCCAACAGATTGTCTTCAAGGACTGACCTTTGACCTTTCTGTGTTCCTCCTGCCACTGGAACGCAGTTCCTCTCTCTTTCCCTCCCCTTCCCAGACCTTAGCCCCGGCTTTGCTGGCCAAGTCGTGGGTCTTCCTTCTGTCCCTTCGTCGCATGGTACAGTTCACTGTGGCCCTTTTCCATTCATTCCCACCTCACTGCTAACAACACGGTATGTTCCAGCCCCTTCCATCAGTCAGAACCCTTCAGAGGGCCTGTTCCCTCATCCCATCCTTGTCTTGCTATCTTCCTCACCAGCTGGTTTAGAATGATTTAGAATTCCCCTTTTCTCTTTCTCTCTCTCTCTTTTTTTTTTTAGCACATCGTACATGCCAAAGTGTCAAGCCAGTCCTTACGGACACCCACCATGTTCTGAGCCGCCTCCCCACCATTGTGCAGGGCAGTTTCCCCCCCGCCTCCTTCCCCCACCAGTCCCCCCCACCCCTTTGACTTTGTACGAGGCTGGCCTGGGCTTGCACCAGCTCAGCCATCTTCTCAATCTATTACATATTATTTATTTTAATTTTCTATTAAATTATTGGAATAAAGTTGAGCTGAGGGTCTGGTGCTGGCTCCGGGGGAGAGGGTCAAGGAGATGGCTTGTGTTAAGGAGGTACTTGGCTAGTTGGATGGGAGAGGACAGGAGCCCCCGCCCCAAGCCTTTTACTTGGCTGGTAGCTGGACGAAGGAGTTAGGAGAGGACTTAAAATCTGTATTTCAGTGTAGGCTGGCCAGTTCCCGCCCGCAGCCCCACCCCACCCCCTGCAGCGGAGAGGAGGTCCTGGCTACCACTCAAGCCATCCCTGAGTAGTGCAGCACCTCTCCAGCCCAGGTGTCTGAAGGGAGCCCCTTCCTTCAAGGGTCTGGCGCGAAGACAAAGTCAAGGGCCTGGCGCTCGGCCCCGGCCACGTTGGGGTGCCAGAGGTCCACGATGAAGACCACCCGAGGCCCGTCTTCAGGGGAGCCTAGGGCAAATGGGGATGGAGACAAGAGAGTGGCTGACATTAACTACTTACCTGCCAGAATACTCACCACATACTCATAACAGCCAGCACTTGGCGATTAAGTGCCAGGCTCTGTTCTAACCCCTTAGACCTGTTAACTCTTACTCATCAAAACAAACTGCAAGTCAGTACCATGATTATTCCCATTTTTATACGAAGTAACTGAGGCACAAAGAGGTTAAATAACTTGGCCAAGCTCACACAGCTAGTAAGTGCCAGAGGTAGGACAGGAACCCGGGCGGTCCAGGCCCAGGGGCTTGTTAACCACTTTGCTGTGCACCTCCATGACCTCATTTAATCCCTGCAGTTACCAGATAAAGCAGGTGGTCGCCCTACTTCACAGGGGTTGGGGGAAGTTACATATGACTTGTTCAAGGTCATGCAGCTGGAAAGCGGAAGTGCCAGGACAGGGAGCCAGTTGGGCCTGATTCCGCAGCCTCTAGTCTGTGCCCCTCCACTCGGTCTCTCTTTCCTCCTAGTAGAACTGGGGCCCATTACCATTATGAGCCACTGTGTGCAGGAAGGAGTCGTCCACCAGTAGACAGTGTCCCTCAGCCCAGCACTGGGGCTCGCCCCCGACCACCAGCTCACAGCCGGGAGGAATCTTCAGGCCTGTGGAAAGAGACCCAGGCATCCAACACCCCCCGCCTCCATCAGAGGGGCCCACCCTATTTGGTCAAAAAGCAGCTTGAAGGTCTTCAAACGCCCCATGTGGTGTCCCTCCTTGCTCTCTGGAAGGTGTCCCAGATGTAATGACAATATAGTAGCAGATGAGAGAAGTGCTGGGAGATAGGGGAAAGGCAGTGCAAAGCACAGTCTGCTGTTCCAGAGAAAAGGGAAGGCTTCCTGGAGGAAGCGGCATCTCTTCTTGGGCTTCTGCCAATTTATTTAGCTGAAGAACCCACTTACTGTGTGCTCGGCCCTCATTAGTATAAAACTAATGGATCCATTTTGGCCCAAGGACCACAACACAGTAAAGTGCCGTGAGAAACCTGAGCAGCCAACTCCAATGATGGGGAATAGGAGGACCCCCCTGCCCAGAGGAGGTGTGGCACCAGAAAGTGGGAGTCCTGAAGGCTGAGTAGGAGTTTTCCAGGAGGTGATAGGTGATAAGGGGGAAAGACATTCTAGGCTGAGGATCAAGTGTGGCATCTGCCAGGATCAGCCAGAAGGTTCTCCTGATCTGATGTGTGGTGGGAGGGAAGGGGAGGAAGGGAACAGGTGGGAGATAAGGTGAAGAAAGAACCTGGACTTGATCCTGAGGCCAGGGTGCTTTGAAGTGAAGGACACATCAAACTGGTGGCACAGGACATGATTTTAGGCAACACAAGGTTTTAAATAACCCTGCATTAAATAACAAAATTGTTTCCTTTTCCATCTTCTCTCAGTCTTTAAAACAAGAAAGGAATCTCAGTTTGGTGCCACCATGACTTTAACACCCCCCTAACACCGCTCCCTTCTAAAGGAAGAGAGGGTAGGCTTCGGTCTCAGACTACAGTATTTAACTAGAATTTTTAAAGCTTTTTTTTTTTTAAGTTTAAATTTGTTTTTATGGGTACTTTCCATTCAGTGCAAGTAATACTGATTATCATTGTTCTATAAAGGTTCCTTTTAAATAAATAAGTGAAACAAAATGTAAGGGGAATCAGTATCAAGAAACATAGTCCAGGTGGTAAATGACCATGGCAAAGCTTATGAAGATGGTTGGCAGGTAATCGAAGCTTAGGAAATGCCGCTGTGGGCAACAGGGAGTCATGGAAGATTTCTGAGAAGAGAGGGATGATCAGAAGCACAGTGTAGAAAGCTTTGGTGGCAGAGAAGAAAGTCTGGAGGAGGAATCGTGGAGGCAAGGAGGTTTTCTGTAGGCAGCATCTACTTACCCAGATGGCATCTGACCCGGGCATTGGTGGGCCCACAGCGACCCTCAAGCCGAGCCCCAGGCAGGAGGACAGAAAAGCCAGCATTGCCGAAGGTGTTGGCACTCATAAAGCTCCGCAGCCCCCTCAGTGCCCGATAGGCCCCCGGACACCGGCGGCAGTTGCTGGGTTGGCACCGGCCTGCTTGGTACAGCAGGAGCTGGTAGCACCCAGGGGCCAGGGGCGGGGACCAGCCCCGAGGCAGAGGAGTAGTCCCTGAGAAGTCCCAGCTCACAGCCCCGAAGTCCCGCAAAATGGCAGGGAAGCTGCTCTCCAGGAGCTCCACGTCATGCCGCTGGGCATCCCGTGGCACGAAGGGGGCTGAGGGCAGGTCTGGCAAAAAAAGCAGGCCTGGGCGCTGAATGCCCAGGACCCCCGGCCCTTCCCCAGGGCCTGGGCCACCTTGAACTGCCCGCCTCACCCTACCCATGCCCGCCCAGGAGTAGCGCCTGGCGTAGGCCCGCAGGCGACGGCTCACTAGGCCTTCTGCCCTGAGTCCTTCCCCAGGCTCCCCAGAGCTCCCTGGGCTTGGCCTGCCAGTCTCAGAGCATCCCCTAGGCCCCCCACTGACACTCCCAGCCCGACTCCCAGCCCCGAGAGCCTGCATGTCTTGGGAGCCCAGGCGGTAACAGTACCAGAGGAAAAGGGAAGTGAGGGCTCCAAGGAGCAGGGTGAGGGCTGAGGAGGCCAAGGGCGATGGCCACGCAGGCATGATGGGCAGGGAGGCCCTGACCAGGAGGCCTGGGGCATCTTCCAGACCCCAGTTCCCCTGTCCTCCCAGTTCTCCACCGGTTCCCTCTGTGGCTGCTCCCGGGTTACCCCCTGGGCTGTTTCCCCTCCACATTTCCCACTCTTGGTTCTCTCTCCTGAGGTCTTCTCTTCACCTTCTATCTCCCTCTTTCTCACCTCCTTCAAGTACCTCCCAACCCTCCTTTCTCTTTCTTTCCTTCTATCTCTCTCCCCTTCTCCTCTTCTTTCTCCTTCAACTCTCTCCTCTTCCTTCCCCCCACCCCCTCTCCTTTCTCCTTCCGGCAGTTTCTCTCCCTCAGCCTCTCCTTTCCCCACCCTCTCTGTCCTTCCCTCTCCTTTCTTCTCTCCTCCCTCTCCTCCCCGCCTCTCTTAGCTCTCCCTCCTTCCTTCTAGCTTCCCCCGACAGCAGTTCCTACCCCACCTGGACCCGGGAGCCCGCAACCAGTTGTCCTCCGCAGCGGCTTCTCTCTCTCCTTCCAACCCCTCGTCCCCTTCTGCCCTCGCTTCTCAGTCGACCCGACCCGCGGGTCTTTCTCTCTCTCTCTCTCTCTCTCTCTCTCTCTCTCTCTCTCTCCCTCCCTTTCTCCTACTCGTTCCTTCCTTGGCTCCCACTCACCCTGACGTCACCCCTCCCCACAGTCATCTCAGCTTAGCTATCCCCGCCCCCACCCAGCGGCAGTCGCATCTCAGCCGGGGTGGGGGGGGCGGTCGTCTCCGGATTCGCCTCCCCTCCCCGCCCCGACGGGGCGCCACGTGGGGCGCAGGGGGCACTGTGCCAACCTCCAGCCTCCCCGCAATGCGAAAAGAAGGGGCGGGGGCTGAGGGAGGGGCGTGGCAAGACAAGGGGCGGGGCGAGCGCGTAGACTGATGGGCAGGGCCGGCGCTCGCGGACTGAGGACAGGGACACTGCCGCCCGCCCGTAGGTCTGCTGATCCCCTGACCAGTCGGCCTGTGACTCCCCTGCCCCCTCCGCCTCCACTAGAACCAGCCCCTCACCCCACCCCCGGGAGCCTGATTGACAGTGAGGGCGGCTTCAGCCAATCGCCCGCGGCGTCGGGGGCCGGGCCCGCTCCGGCGGGGCCGGGAAGAGCTGTCCGCTAGCTGGTGGTGCTGAAAAGGGCGCCCAGAGGCGCTGTGAGGGAGGCCAGGAGGAAAAAAAAAAATCAAAGTTGAAGCTGCCTGGCAGCTGGCCGGGGTAATGTATGTAAGAGAAGGGGTCTCTCCTCCCCAGATCTTGGCCTGTCGCCCCTTCGACTTCTCATAAACGTGGAAATTTGCCATTCTCCTGGAGGAGGGGAAAGCCCATTTCACAGGAGCTGTAAAAGGGAAAGGGAAGTCCCGTGGGGAGGGGGGATGTCTGGATGTGTCTGGATGTGGGCAGGGGGCATATTGGGGAGCTGAGCAAGCGTGAACCCAGCTGTGCCGCCCCTCGGCACCCTGGGAAGAGGAGATTCAGATTCCAGATGTGCTGGAAAGGCTGGGGGAAGGGGTTGTAATTACAGCTAGGACCAGAGTTTCCTTTGCCTCCCCTAGGGGCCGCGGGAGGGAGGATTACGGTCTGGCTCATGTGGTCCCTCCTTCCTCCATCTGCACTTCCTCCTTCTTCCTCCCCTCCCCCGGCGCCCCCAAATAAATCCCAGGCCCCTCCCTTCGCCCGTCCCCAGGATCTGACGTGGGCTCGACACCTTTCTCAGCTTCTCCCTCCCGCAGCTCTAGTGCCCGAGCTTCGGCTCTCCAGGTTCCGCAACCCCCTCCCCTCCCCACCAAGCCCCGCTAGAGCACAGTAGGGACCCTCCCGATCCTCGACCCCACCCCAGACCCCCAGAAGCTATCTTGCCTCTCCCCAGTCCCCCAGCTTGGGATCCAGCTAGCTCGGTGGACCCAGGCGCCCGAGCGAGAGGGTAACCCAGGCGACCCAGCCCCTTCGGCCTTCTCGGTCCCACCCCCTGCAGCCGGAGCCGCGCCCCCTCTCCCAAAGACCTGATAGCAGAGGACAGAGGAGATTGGGCAAGGAGGGGCGGGATCCAGGCGACCCCCAGCTCAATTCTGCCCCTCCATCCCAAGGGGCAGAGAAATTGTCTTCCTTGCTAACTGCTAGCGGGGGGTGGGGGGGGAGAAAATTAAAGGGAAAAATAAGAGGAGACAGAGGAAAGGTGACAGCTAGATTATTTAGAAGAGGCGCAGAGGAGAGAAATCGGTGTGAGTCGCCATGGGGACTCCCAGGGCCCAGCACCCGCCGCCTCCCCAGCTGCTGTTCCTAATTCTGCTGAGCTGTCCCTGGATTCAGGGTAAGGACATGGGAGCGTGGGGGTAGGCCCCGGGAAGGTCCCCAGCTGGGTCCTCTACCATCCTTTCTCTGAACATCCTGGGCTTTCCGAGCTTCTGGGGGAGGGGAGGGGTACAGCTGACAGGGAAGCGGCAAGCCGCGGCTTTCTGGCTTGTACCTGGAGCCCTAAACCCCAATACTGAGAAGGTGGGGAAATGAATGAGGGGAGCTTTTACCAGCGTCTCAGGGGTTAAATCCAGGAAGAAGGGCTGGGGAAGTTGGGGAGATGTCTGCGGAGGCGGCAGAAGCAAGCAGGGTACCTGGGTGGGAGAGATGCCAGGCATTGCACATGCAAATGTTCTTGGATGTATGGACAAAGAGAGATGAACAGAGGCAGTGCTCAGAGCCCACATATTCAGTCCTCTATTCTGACCCCTTGCCAGACTCCAGGGAAGCGGGCAGAGACTGCAGAGAATGAGAGAGAGAGAGAAAGAGAGAGAGAGCCACACTGCAGAGATAGAAACCCGGAGAGAAAGCTGGGCATTGCGGAAGCGAGGGCTGGGAGGTGCTGCCAGACCCTCCGCAGAGCTCCAGGGTTGGGGGAAGAGCACCATCGAGGGGAAAAGGAAGGTAGTTCCGTGGCCCCTCTCCCCTCTGCTGGTGCTGTCCAGGGTTCATAAGAGCCAAGAGGCTCACCGAAGGCCCACACAGCCTGGGGGTGGGGTGGGGTGGAGAGGAAGGTGTAGGAGTGTGAGGGGCAGCTGGAAGCCCCTCCTCCAGTCTTGGCTCTCAGCCCAGTCTGGGACCCTCTGAGCTCCCGCAGGCCTAGCTGACTGAGGAGGGAGGAAGAGTTCTGGAAAAGATCTTTCTGGAGAAGGAAGGAGTGTGGGGCAGTGGAAGGGCTCACACAACTTCATCTCCTAGGTCTGCCCCTGAAGGAAGAAGAGGCACTGCCAGAGCCTGGAAGTGAGGCCCCCACAGCAGCCTCTGAGGCTTTGGCTGAGCTTCTCCATGGGGCCCTGCTGAGGAGGGGTCCAGAGATGGGCTACCTGCCGGGTGAGGCCCCCAGAGTGGTAGGAGTGACATAGAGAAAGAGGGAGGGACATTAACTCGGGGAGATGGGGACCCAAGCCAGGGACATTCCGAGAGAGATGGTTAGAGAGAGTCAAAACGGCATAGACAGAGAACCAGGGCAATTGAGACCAAATGATCAAGAGCCAGAGCCAGACAG
Source organism: Eumetopias jubatus (assembly GCF_037043125.1). NCBI lineage: Eukaryota > Metazoa > Chordata > Mammalia > Carnivora > Otariidae > Eumetopias > Eumetopias jubatus. Next base: position 93,809,493 of record NW_028274818.1, read on the forward strand.
AAAAACAGACCGTCAGAGAGAAAGATAGATGGAAACTCAGAGAACCAGAGTCTGAGGAATAGGCGGAGAGAGACACAGAAAGAGAGAGAAATGCAGAGAGTAGCAGATTTAGAATCATAAAATCAGAGAGCCACAAGAAGACTAAACAGAGAAGAGTTCCAGAGAGAGCAAAAGAGAGAAAGAGGGAGGGGAAAAGTGGTGCACAGGAAAGGGAGCCAGGTCTGAACGGGGAAGCATGGAGAGGCTCAAGGAGACTGCCCAGAGAGAGCCAAGCGGAAGGGCCTGGGTAGAGAGGTGGAGAGGGAGGGGTGGGGAGGTCAGGCTGTGGAAGCCTTGGGAAGGGGTGAAGAGTTCGGGTGCGGAAGGGAGAGGTGGGGGGCCTGCACCTTGTGGGGGAGGTCTTTTGGGTTCAGTGGGGGAACCCCCAGTTTCCCTCAGCCTTGCTCCCCCACCCATGGCCCAACAATTTGCTCCTTCTGCGCCCTGACTTCCCTTGCACTGTCCCAGGATCTGATCCAGACCCCACACTAGCCACCCCTCCAGCCGGCCAGACTCTTGCAGCGCCCTCCCTGCCACGGGCCACTGAGCCAGGGACAGGGCCTCTGACAACAGCTGTAACCCCTAAAGGGGGCAGGGGGGCCGGCCCCACCGCACCAGAGCTGCTGACCCCGCCCCCGGAAACTACGGCCCCGCCCCTTCCTGGCCCCGCCTCCCCAGGCCCGCCCCTCGGGCCTGAGGGAGGAGAGGAGGAGACCACGACCACGATCATCACCACGACAACTGTTACCACCACGGTGACCAGCCCAGGTGAGGCGTTTGAAAGGGGATGGGGACAGTGTGCAGGAGCATGAATGTGGGAGAGCAGGGTGGCATGCAGTGGGAGAGGCTGCTGGAAACGTGCGGAAGAAGGAGTCTGGGTCCCGATGGGAGAGGGGCCTCTGCTCAATAATAATAAAGGCTGGCATGTGTTTCTCCTTGCTGTGTACCAGCACCGTGCTGTGTGTTTTCTCTCTATTACAGCTGGGGAAGGGAGTTGTGGGCACGGGTGGGAGAGGGAGCAGCGGATAAAGATGGCGAGGGGTGCTGGGGACAAGACAGGTGAGGGCTCCTGGAGTTGCTTGGCTGGGAGGGCAAGAACACAGGGATTCACTCAACTCCAGCCACTTGTATCTCTTTAGTTCTGTGTAATAACAACATCTCGGAGGGCGAAGGGCACGTGGAGTCTCCAGATTTGGGGAGTGCCGCCAGCCGCACCGCGGGGCTCCTGGACTGCACATACAGCATCCACGTCTACCCCGGCTACGGCATCGAGATCCAGGTAACCGGACTTTGAAGCCCCCAAGCCCTTTCCTCTGGGCCCAGGTGTGTGCACAGGTTTGGCCTGGGAACCAGAGAAACTTTTCCGACTCAAATGGGCCTGTTTTCTGAGGATCTCAAAGACTCTCCTGGAGGTCTATAATCTGGCCAGTGTCACGGTGGTATCTGGGCTGCCACATTCAGGGGAAAGGAAAACAGACGGTGGGGGACTTAGGGGTCACCCACCCTGACTTACTTGTCCTGGGGGGCGGGGGTCTGGGTCTGGCTTCTTTAGGTGCAGACGCTGAACCTATCTCGGGAAGAAGAACTCCTGGTGCTGGCTGGTGGGGGGTCCCCAGGCCTGGCCCCCCGACTCCTTGCTAACTCCTCCATGCTGGGAGAAGGACAGGTCCTTCGGAGTCCAACCAACCGGCTGCTCCTGCACTTCCAGAGCCCACGGGTCCCCAGGGGCGGTGGCTTCCGGATCCACTATCAGGGTGAGGATGCTGGGGTGCTGGTGGAAGGGCAGGGCCCACACTGGGCACAAGAGACATCTCTGCGGGGCTTCTAAGCACAAGGAGATATCAGGGCCTTTTCCTCCAGACTAGGACCCTGGGGGGCAGAGCCCTCAGAGGAGATCTATACACACATATTTCACACACTCACAGACCTGTGTCTGGGTGTGCTCCCATCCAAGTGGCAGTTCATCCATTCACTCAACAAATGTTTATTGAGCACCCATTTCATACCGGCCCTGTGTTGTCCGTGGGGAGAGGAATGAACAAGCCAGATATAAATCTTCAAGGAACTCAGAATCTAGGTAAAGAGATGGACAAGTCATCAGGATGATTATAATTCAATGAGATAAGGGCCTATATCCCTATGAGGAAGGAAACACAGGCAGAGGGAACAAATTTCAAAGGGACCTAAATTTCTCCTAAGGAATATAGGGACACCTTCTTGGAGGAGGTAACGAAGCTGGGACCCAAAAGACAAGCTACTAGGGAAAGGTGGGAAGGGGAGAAAGAGAAAGGCAGGTGTCCAGATGGATGAAAAAGCATGACCCCCTTGAGGAGTTGAAGTAATTCAGCATGGAAGTTAGAATTGTCCTAGCCATGTGACCTGGGGTGAGTTACTTAACCTTTCTGTGCCTCACTGTCTCATCTGAAAAATGGGGATCATAATACTTGGCTCATGGTGTTATCAGGAAGACCAAATTAACTAATAATACATATCAAGGGCTTAAAATAGTGTCTAGTACACAGTGAGAGCGCAGAAATGTCAGTCACTGCTACAAAAAAGCCCAGAAAGTGGTGGGAGAGAAGCAGGCTACAAGAGAGCAGACCAGGAGGCAGGTTGGATTCAGATCACGAAGGGCCTCATCAGCTTCGGTAAGGAGTACAGACTACTTTATCCTGCAAGGGACATGGAGACATTTTGAAATGTTTTAAGCAAGATAGTGACAGCCTCAGATTTGTGACCTAGAAAGATCCTGCTGACTTCAGGGGGTGTGGGAGGGGATTGTATCCATGCATGACTGCATTCATGAGCACCACCCACAGAAAACCTACACACAGGTGTACATCCGTACTCACCTGTGTGTACGGGAACCTTCCCACAGTGCAAGCATATGTTCTAGCATATGTGTGTGTGTGAGGCCAGGGGCCCGGCCCACTGTCCCTTTCCAGACATTGCTGCCATCTCCAAAGTCCCTTCCTGTGCTGCTCAGAAACAGAGAGGGAACTGTGTTTTGGGCCAATGTCCCCTTCACATCACCTCATGGCCTTGCCTGCCCCTTGTGTGCTCTGCTGACCCCAGATCCCTTGTGGGCCTTATCCAGGACACATACAACCCGTCTCCCTGCCTCACACCCTCTCCAGTTTCTCCTGAGGCCTCTGTTTGGGCCCCAGGGACTCATATGTGCAAGCTGGAGAGACCTATTCACGGAGGGGCCAGTGAGTTGGGGGCCACGTAATTGGCGGTCAGGTCAGCAGGGAGCAAGGGCATGCCTGAGGGCTTAGGGCCAAGGGCTGGACTTCCAATGGTACAAAATGGCTCACTGCTGGCTCCCTTACGCAGCCACTTCCCTAGGGCACTGAAAATAGGACTCTTTAGACAAAGTGGAACATTTGGGGAAGCAGGGCTATTGCATAAATTGGCCTTCATTACCTGCCTCAGTCTTCCCTGCCTTGCGGCTTCTCCAGGCACCTCTGGGACCGAGGCCCTGTTTAAGCCCTCCCCAGTCAGCACTAGCTGGGGCCTCTGGTCCAGAGTGGCCTCATTAGCTTCTCTGAAAGGCCAAAGGCTCCGTCACTGCTCGCCCCAAGCCCAGCAAACATTCCCGTTTACAAAACCCTGGCGCCAACTGTTGTTTCGTGCACTTCTCGCAGCCCCCCGAGGGTGGCCACTGGCCACTCCACCCTGAGAGGAACAAAGGCTTATAGGGATCGCTCAGACACCCGCAAGCACACCGCAGAGTAGGGAGGCACATCCTCAGCCCCGACTCCCAGTCGTTCGTCAATCGAGACTGAGGGACAACTGCTTAAGATTTTCTGAGCACTTTCTATGTGTGAGGTGCTTTGCGTGTCTCTTTCCTTTAACTGGAAGGCCGGTTGTCAATGATGGGACTTATTACTGCTATTTACAGGTGACAGCCACCCCCCCTGCCCCGAGGTGGCATCACCCGCTCAAGGTGACACAGCGAATAAGTCGTGGAGCTAGAACTGGAAGTCGGGTGTACCCGTCTCCCAATCCAGTTTGTATGGTTGCATACCACCTCTGGGCTGCATCGATGGATCGGTTAGGCTAGGCTTTTGGGAGACAAAATAAATAAGGCCTGGTTCAGTCTCACCATACAATAGGCAGCAGTTCATGTGATGATAAAATTATGCATGCACAGGTGTGGAGGCAAGAAAGAGACTAACTCTATGGGAGAGGGGAGGGGTCAGGAAGACTTCCTGGAAGAGGTAGTACTTAAGTTACTCCTTGAAAGATGAGAAAGAGTGGGAAAAGGGCCTTGCAGGTAGGGGAAATGATGTCACAAAACTACACTGTGTAGGCTATATGGGTTGTGGGTGCTAAGAACTGAAGCTGGAGGTGTTGGGCTGGACGCAGTGGTGGAAGGGGCTTGAATGTCAATCCAAAGCATTTGGGGTTCATTCTGTTGGTCGTGGAGAGCCATCAAGAGGCTAATATTCATTTAAACCACTGTGTTCTAGAAGCTTTTGGGGTCTATCTCAGTAGACTGTGGACTCTCAGAGGACAAGGCCTGGGTCTTTTTCACCTCTCTGCACTAGCACCCAGCCAAGGAAATGCTTGTTGAATTTTGAAGTAGGGAGACCAGGTCTCTGACAGAAACACTCAGGGCTGGAGAGTCAGCAAAAACAAAGGCCCACACAAGCTGGAACCTCCCAAGCATGGCTACCCAGAAACAGACACACAGAACTGTGTCAGGACCAAATTTAGGGTCCATTGTCTACTGCCAAGTCACTTCCTTCCTTCTTTCCTTCCTTCCTCCCTCCCTCCCTCCCTTTCTTCCTTCCTTCCTTTTTTTAAAAGTTTACTTATTTAAGTAATCTCTACACCCAACGTGGGGCTCGAACACGTGACCCCAAGATCAAGAGTTCCACGTTCTTCCGACTAAGCCAGCCAGGTGCTCCCCCCGAGTCACTATCTATTTATTTGTTTTATCTCTTGTGATTCCACAAGAGTTTCAGGAGGCTTGCAAAAAAGAGTGCAGCAAAATTAAATGAAATAAGAAAATGGGTACCAGGAAGTGCTTATAAAGATGAAAAAAATAGAATGTGGATGGACAAGCCATCGTTGCTAGGGACAAGCCTTAATCTGGTTCTGAGCTTCTTAGCAGCCAGCACAAAAAGAGAGATCACTCAGTTCTCACTGCAAGAGAGAAGAGAAACCAGTTCCTTAAGGAAAGCAAAGCCCTTCCTAGCACTTCGGCTTCATTGAGGGGGGATTCATTGAGGGGGCACTGAGTATTAAGGTCTGCAATGACAAGATAGTCAAAGCTCCTAAAGGAGTTTCATGTGGCTCCTCTGGATGAAAGCTGAGGGTCTATTCCCACCATGCACCTCAGTGAAAGAGCGTGTGTGCAGAGGGGAGAAAATACTATGAGGCACTTAATAACCAATTGCTACATCTGGAAAATGGATCACAGCCTTACTCTGGCTACCTCAAAAGCACTGCATGAACTCATTTTAGAAGCTGGACAAGCTCTGCAAATACTATATGTTATTATTAGAGCTGGATGGGTTCACAGTGGTCAACTGATTTGCGTGAGGTCACCACAGCAAGTGAGTGCTAAAAGCCAGAATTTCTTTGGGTCTCAGATACTTCATCTATAAAATGGAGGCCAAAGTGGGTGGATTACAAAGACTAGGGGAGAGAAGGAATGTTGAGATTGCCTCTTCGTGAGACCAAGTGCCCATATGAGAACTCCAGTATGGAGCTGTCTGTGCCACCAGGGGACCTGGGAAGAGGGAAGGAAATGCTAGGGGGTTGGTGAGAGAGGTTGGCATGGGAAAGAAAGTCCTCCTTCTCCCTGCTCTGCCTGATCCAGCCTACCTCCTGAGCTGCGGCTTCCCTCCCCGGCCAGCCCATGGGGATGTGAGTGTGACTGACCTGCACCCTGGGGGCACTGCCACCTTCCACTGTGATTCAGGCTACCAGCTGCAGGGTGAGGAGACCCTTATCTGCCTCAACGGCACCCGGCCAGCCTGGAGCGGTGAACCCCCCAGCTGCATGGGTGAGTCTCCTGCACGATAGGTGGGGCTTCTGTTCTGGAAGCCCCACTGGGAGGGTACTATCTTGGCAGTCCCTATCTTTGGGGAACATCCATCTTGAAGGGGTTTCTGCCTGGAAGAGGGCCTATCCTGGTGTCTCCATCTGGAGCTCTTTACACAGAAGGTCTCTACCCTTGGAGAATCTCCATCCTTGGCGGGCGCGGGTGTCTCTATCTGGGGATGTCCTACCTAAAGTGTTTCCATTTGGGGAGTCACCGTTCTGGAGGTCTCTTCTTTCAGAGACTCCTCATCCTCCAGGAAACCGTTCTGGAGGTCTCTTCTTTCAGAGACTCCTCATCCTCCAGGAAACCGTTCTGGAGGTCCGTATTTAGAGGATCTCTGTCCTGGGGAACTTTCATCCCAGGGACCCCATCTTGATTTCCATTTGAGGGCTTCAATTTTGGGGATCCCTCATAACTCCCCATGCCAGGGAGTGTTCATATTAGCAGGATTTCCATCCTAGGGGGTGTCCATTCTGGGGTTTTTCTATTCTAGGACTGGTTCCCTCCTGGGTGATGGCCTTGGAAAAGGTCCCATCCTCTGGGCTGAGCCCGTAAGGCAGAGACCACTCTGAGTCCAGGTCTCAACCAAAGGTGTGGATGTAACAGCTCTGAAGACATGAGGACAAGTCACCTTAACATGTCTCCCCTCTACCCACAGCATCCTGTGGTGGCACCATCCACAATGCTACTCTGGGCCGCATTGTGTCCCCTGAGCCTGGGGGAGCGGCAGGGCCCAACCTCACCTGCCGTTGGGTCATCGAAGCAGCTGAGGGGCGCCGGCTTCACCTGCACTTCGAGAGGGTCTCACTGGATGAGGACAATGACCGGTGAGGGTCTGGGCCTTGGGTCAGAGGTCCCCACCTCCGGGAAATAGGAAGGCTGCAGTGGGGAGTCAGACAGATCCAGGGTGGATCCCAGTTAAAATGTGTGTCAAACACAGATTAGTCCTTCCCCTTTCTTAGGCGGTACAGCTGTGCAAACTTAGACGAATCATTGACCCTGTGTGTGCTTCAGTTTCCTCTTCAGTAGAACGGAGATCATAGGACCTCCTTCTGACGGTTTCTATGAGGACAAATGCGTTAAGATACGTGAAGTGCTTAGAAGGGTGCCAGGCACACAGTGAGCCTGGTAAATGTGTTTGTCTTCGTCATCATCATCGGTACCATCTCTTGCCTAACAAACCGATACCTCAGCGCTACCACTAGTGATGTTGGGCAGGTGACTCTTTCTGGGCCTCAGTTTCCTCATCTATAAAATCAGGGATAATAAATCGTACTGACTCGAGGGCTCTTCTGAAAAGTAAATGAGATAAAATGTGTGAAGGCTTAGCGTACATGGTACATAGTCAATGCTTGAAAATAATAGCTGTGAAAGTGAGTTAGGAGAGCCAGCAAGAGGCGAGGCAGCTTCTGAGGGGAAACTGAGCTCCTGGCCACCCTTCTGTTCATCCCAGGCTGATGGTGCGCTCAGGCGGGAGTCCCCTCTCCCCAGTCATCTATGACTCGGACATGGATGACGTCCCAGAGCGGGGTCTCATCAGTGATGCCCAGTCCCTCTATGTGGAGCTGCTTTCAGAGACACCTGCCAATCCCCTGCTGCTAAGCCTCCGATTTGAAGGTAAGTGCCCTCCTCCGGGGGGCCCCAACTCCTGCACTTTCCCGTCTTGCTGATGGCCAGGTATGATCACAAGCACATACCCTGTCCCTGCTCATCTCTGTGTTTGGATCTCCGGAAACTAACTTCCTCCCCACCCCAAAACTACAAGGATCCCCTCATGTGGACCCCTTCTAATTCCTGGGGTGGGTTTTCCCGTTTAAGTTTCACAGAGGGCTGGATCCAGGTGCACAGCCAAGACACCAGGCACCTTCATGTCTCAGTGCTTTCCTCTGTGTTGGCTTCACCGTCAGTCAGGCTGTCAGTCTGTGGTGCACCTAGCAGTTCCAGACTGACGTACCACCAACATAGTAAGTCCATCAGAAAGAGAAAGGGTACCACTTTGCTAAGAGCTTCAGCAAAAATGCCAGGAAGGGCTCTCATTTTTCTGGCTTAGGTCATTGTGTCCACACCTGAGCCAATTACTGAAGCTCAGGGCAGGTGGTGTTATGATTGGCAGATCCACATCATATGACCATCCATAGTTGGCCCTAACTGGACCTCATAGACTGGAAATGGGTGAGGCATGTGTCCCAAAATGAAAGTAGGAGTGCTATGAACAGAAGAAGGGGGACTAGATGCTGGACAGGTAGAAACAAGGAAGTCAGTGCTCATGGGAGAAGGAAGAGGCATTTGAGCTGGGCCTTACTGGATAGAGAGAATTTTATTATTTTATTTTATTTTATTTTTTAGAGAGTGAGAGAGAGGGGGGTGGGGAGAGGCAGAGAATCCCAAGCAGACTCCATGCCCAGTGTGGAGCCCAATGTGGGGCTCAGTCTCACAACCCTGAGACCATGACCTGAGCCGAAATCAAGAGCCAGACCCTTAACTGCTTGAGCCACCCAGGTGTTCCTAGGATAGAGAGAATTCTAAAAGTGGGAGATTAGGGATGAGCATCTCAGATGAATGGAACAGTGTGAGCAACAGTAGAGAAAGGCCTGGTATTGTATGGGAAATAGAGAATTTCAGTGTGCCTGGAGCAGAGGATTTGTGCAAGCAGTAGCAGGAGAGAGACAAAGAAAGTAAAATGCTCAGAGAGGGGAGGGGCTGGTTTCTGGTGTGAATCAAGGGAGAAATGGAATTGGCACTGGGCCCTGATGGATGCATAGGATTTGGACATGACACCTCATCCGGTTTAAGTAACAGTGAACTAGAACAGTAGATCTAGTTAATAAAATATAAATTGCCTGTTAGATTTGAAAATGTGAAAACAATTCCCAGGTTTGAGGTCTGCCTCCCTAGTTGTGGACCACTGCTGCTCCATGAGCTTCAGATTCCTCTGATCGTTTTGCAGCTAAGACACGATCACGTGGGCAAAAACTAAAATGATCTCCAAATGTTCATTTTTGCTGAGTTAGTCCAAAGTCAAAATTGAGTAGCTTCTGCATTCACTGCATTTTTGGATTCTAGCTACAGCATGGATAATCAAGGGTGGGGAGAATCTGTTCTTTTTTTTTTTTTAAGATCATTTATGGGGCACCTGGGTGGTCAGTCATTAAGCGGCCGACTCTTGGTTTCAGCTCAGGTCATAATCTCAGGGCCGTGAGATCAGGACCCAAGTTGGGCTCTGCACTCAGCAGGGCATCTGCTCAAGATTCTCTCTCTCCCTCTCCCTCTGCCCCTCCCAACCCCTGCACTCTCTCTCTCTTTCTAAGATTTATTTATTTACTTTAGGGAGAGAGAGAGAGAGAGACAGAGAGCATGAGCAGGGGGAGCGGCAGAGGGAGAGAAAGAATCCACAAGTAGACTCTCCGATGAGTGCAGAGCCCAATGTTGACTCCATTTGATCCCACGACCCCGAGGTCATGACCTGAGCTGAAACCAAGGGTCAGACACTTAACCCACTGAGGCACTCAGGTGCCCCTCTACTGTTATTTTTGAGGAGAGAACACACCTGCATGAGCCAGTTCTCCAAAGGCACCCTTTCCCCTCCCTCCTCTGCAGTTTCCAAAACCAAGTGGCTCTGGCAGGGAATCAAGCAATCTGGGTTTGAGACCTGATTCTGTGTGACATTGGGCAAGCGATTTTTTTGTCTGTAGACCTCAGTTTCCTTATCCGTAGAATGAGGGCTGGGATTTGACTAGCCTAAGGGTTTCCCTCTAGAGGCCAGGAAGGTAACATATATGTGTGAGTGAGAAGGTTAGGATTTTCGGGAGACTGGAGAGTGAAAGCTAAGCCCAAAGGCATTCCATTTTAAACAGCCCACCAAGTGGCCAAAGCACACTTGAATTCAGCCCAAGTCTCCCCAACTCTGAGATCCCCTGAGGCCCATCCTCATGCTTACTTTCTGGGACTGACCCCCTCTCTAGCCTTTGAAGAAGATCGCTGCTTCGCTCCCTTCCTGGCACACGGCAATGTCACCACTACGGACCCTGAGTACCGCCCAGGGGCACTGGCCACCTTCTCGTGCCTCCCAGGATATGCCCTGGAGCCCCCTGGCCCCCCAAATGCCATCGAATGTGTGGATCCCACAGAACCCCACTGGAACGACACAGAGCCAGCCTGCAAGGGTGAGCCCTCCACGTCCGTAGGAGCTCCTTCGGTCTGCAGACTACCCTGAGCTGGGGATCTTAGGGAGGCCATTCAGGAAGGAGACTTGCATATCCAAACCCAGTAAACCCAGGCCTTGGGTAAATCCTTGTCCTTTTCAGAGATAGTTTTCTTAGCTGAATAAATTGGTGGGTTTGTTACAGAATTTAGGGGTCACAACCCAAATGTCCTGAAGAGCTCCAGCTGGAGCTAAGTCATGTGATGGGGGTAATGCATAGGCTGGAGAGTGGGTGGGGTTAGGTGAGAGCAGGGCCGGGGGTTGGGCACAGGTAGCAGGTAACAGGGAGCCTGTGAGGCGGTCTGGTGCACCCAGCTGGGAGTGGTGAGGCCCTTGGTGAAATGAAGACTGAGTTCCGATTCTGCCCCCCCTTGTCCCCAAGCCATGTGTGGAGGGGAGCTGTCAGAGGCGGCTGGTGTGGTCCTCTCTCCCGACTGGCCCCAGAGCTATAGCCCCGGCCAGGACTGTGTGTGGGGCCTGCACGTCCAGGAAGAGAAGCGCATCTTGCTCCAAGTTGAGATGTACGTTCAGGTGCTGCTGGGGGTGTGATGGGTGTGGGCTCAGTGAAGTGTGGTATGACAACACCCTAGCCTGCGCTGTGAGCCTGGCTGGCTGCGCAAGATGAAAGAGGCGACTAAGGGTTCAGGATGGGGGTGTGGGTTGTCAGGTAGACCTAGGTACAAATCGCCTTGGATTTGTCCAGGCGACTCTGGACAAGGACACGGGTAATGCAGCCTTCTGCAGGGGCTATAGTGTGAAAAGAGGGCTCTGGCCTGGTGTCTCTCACTCTTTGGCTATTTCTGAGGCTGCCCCTGGAGGGGTTTCCAGGAACCCAGGCCCAAACTGCGGCCTAGTCACCAACATGCGAGGTGGTGGTGGGTGTGGGGAGAAGCCAGTGAGCTGATTTAGTATGAAATGGCCATGTGACCAGATGGAACCAGAAGTGGGCATGGCCCCAAAGTGGATACTCCTGGCAGGGGCAGGGAGTTGGGCCGCACTTGAGCGAGACTGTGCATCACCTGGGGATGGAGGAGGGGCCAGAGAGTTCGAGGAGTTCCTAAGGAGTTGGGCTGGGAATCAGGAAACAGGAACTGGTAAGAGCCACAGAACGAGTGGAACCCTGAGGGGCTAGCACAGAGAAGCCCATAATTGCTCAAAGGGCGGCCAGACCTGGGATGGGGGAATGTGGACAGAGCTGGAAAGTAGGTAGGGTTACTAATGAACTGGGTTAGGGATTGGGCAGAACCGCATAGGAGGGGCCAATCGTAACCCAGCCTGCACATCTGGTTCCACTCCCTGCAGCCTGAATGTGCGTGAAGGGGACATGCTGACATTGTTCGACGGGGACGGTCCCAGCGCCCGAGTCCTGGCCCAGCTGCGGGGACCTCAACCGCGCCGCCGCCTCCTCTCCTCTGGGCCTGACCTCACGCTACAGTTCCAGGCACCGCCAGGGCCCCCAAACCCGGGCCTGGGGCAGGGTTTCGTGTTGCATTTCAAAGGTACCGAGGTCTAGGGTCCTGAAATGCGCAGGGGTCCGGCAGGCCAGGGATCCCGGGAGGGGCGCGGCCCCCGAGGCTGGAAGGGCTCCCGGAGTCGGTCGCAGGACAGCCTCCAAACTCGCTGTCACCCCCCTGCAGAGGTCCCGAGGAACGACACGTGCCCGGAGCTGCCACCTCCGGAGTGGGGCTGGAGGACGGCCTCCCACGGGGACCTGATCCGGGGCACGGTGCTTACTTACCAGTGCGAGCCTGGCTACGAGCTGCTCGGCTCCGACATCCTCACCTGCCAGTGGGACCTGTCCTGGAGCGCGGCGCCGCCCGCCTGCCAAAAGAGTGAGCCCGGGCCCCGCCCAGGTCTCTCATGGCCCCGCCCCTGCCCGTCGGGGTTTGGCCGCTCCGCTTGGGCCCCGCCCAACCCCTTTGCGGCCAGCTTCTGTCCCTTTTTGCCCCCGCCCCTGTCCCGGCCGAGTTTCTCAACCCTTCGCTGTGGATTCTGCCCGGATCTTACTCAGGCCCCGTCCCTTAAGCCTTTGGGTTCCACTCCTCTGATCCTCGGTGTCCCGAAACTGTCCCCTCTGGACCCCACTCTCATCTCCGGTTTGCGCCCCTCTCCCGTGCACTGTTCCGGGCTCTGACCGGGTTTCCTCTGGGTCCCGCCTTACCTTCTCGTGGTCCCGCCCCCACCCCCTCCTGGCCCCGCCTCTGTCGCGTCAGAATCCCGCCTCTCCCCGGGCTCGCCCCCGTCAACTCTGTACTCAGCTCTTCCCCTTCTAGACCCTGCTCCAGTCTCAGTCCCCCACCCTTGACGTTACGGGGAGTCACTTCGCTGGGGCCTAGGCTGGTCAGAGAACTTGGTTTATTTTAATGCAGTCATTGAAGCCCCATGCTGGGTTGCGGTTATGCAGAGGGGCTGGGGTCCCTCCTGATCCTGGCGGAGCTCGCAGTCCAGAAGGGGGACGTTTAAACAGCTCAGGATATTACAGAGCCGTAACTGCAGGGTGATTCGGTGCAAAGTACTTAACATCTCTGAGTCGTGGCTGCCTCACCGGTGAAACAGGAATAAGGGCTGTGAAGAGTTTTCACACAGTACCTCTGCATGAACAGTTTAGTAGCTGCTATAAATAATAAAGAAGCGCTGTGGGAAGTGGGGTGGTTCATTGTTCCGGGGAGAGGACAGGAGATTTCACAGAGGAGGTGATATTTGAAGGAGCTAGGAGTGTTTATCTCTTAGAATAGCAGAAAGCGGTGGCGTCTTGTCATTTTCTCCAAATTTGGGGAAGCCTGCCACAAGGATATGGGATTGTAGGTCTTCCACCTGGCCCTGGGGGGCAATGGTGGGACCGATGAGGTCAAGTTCAGGAAAGCAGATTTGTGCTGGACACAAGGAAAACTTTCTGGTTGACCCAGCTCCCCATCTCGAGAAGGACTGACAGGATGTCCAGTCTGAAACCCAGACAGGACAGGGGAAGGGATGGAGGCAGGGCCCAGAGGGGATAGGGCCCGGCCAAGGCAGCACATTGAGCCTGAAGCTGAGCTGAGACCCAAGTCTCTGAGTCTCGGCCCAGTGCTCTGGGCCTCTGACGGGGCTGAGGGGCCATGGGCCAGTTATTTGACCACCCTGAGCCCCGCTAGATGAGTCACGGTGACGTCTCGGGATCCTCAGGGTATAGGATACTGTTTGTAAAGCATTTAGCAGAGGTCCATATACAAGAAATGGCTCTGATTGTTATTTGCACAAGGTTGTAAACGAGCACCCGCAGGGCAGGCTGTGCGAGTGAGTGGAGGGTGCTGGGGATGACTGGACGAGCGGAGCAGGAGGGCTGGGCCCCTCTAAAGAGCACAGCTGCCGTGCCGCCTAAGACCACCGTGCGGGGCCGGCGGCGCTGGGATGTAGTCACATGCTCTGGTACGGGGGCAAAATATTTCACATTTCATCCTCAGATGGGGGCCTGGCTTGTCCCCACTGCTCTTTTCTGGAAGAAGCCTGAAATCTAAAGTGCACCAAATTTTCCATTTTTCCAACTTCTGATCTCTTCATTTGGAGGAAATGGTGGGAGATGGGGGTTTGCTTAGGGCGAAAATGGCCCATGGCTCAGGCAGCTCCCGGCCCTCAGCTTCCGGGAGATCTTTTAAGGCCTGAGCTCCCCCTGAACTTGCCCTCCCGCCAACAGTCATGACTTGCGCCGACCCTGGTGAGATCACCAACGGGCACCGTACCACCTCAGACGCTGGCTTCCCTGTGGGCTCTCACGTCCAGTACCGCTGTCTGCCGGGGTACAGCCTGGAGGGGGCGGCCGTGCTCACCTGCTACAGCCGGGACACGGGCACACCCAAGTGGAGCGACCGGGTCCCCAAGTGTGCCTGTGAGCCTGGGGACACCCTGGGAAGGGTGGCTGGGTGGCCTGCTCAGCAGCGAGCCGGGAGGTGACTGACGTATGCCCTGCAGTGAAGTATGAGCCGTGCCTGAACCCAGGGGTGCCAGAGAACGGCTATCAGACGTTGTACAAGCATCACTACCAGGCCGGCGAGTCTCTGCGCTTCTTCTGCTACGAAGGCTTTGAGCTCATCGGCGAGGTCACCATCACCTGTGTGCCCGGCCACCCCTCCCAGTGGACCAGCCAGCCCCCACTCTGCAAAGGTGCCCGGGCAGACAGGGCAGGAGGGGGCACGGCAGGGTCTGGGGAGTGACGGGACTGGGAAAGTCAGGTAGTAGCAAATTTGAGAGCAACGGTAACCCTGCTGAGCTCCCCATTCACCGCCTGTGGGATCTGGTCCTCACAAGTACACCCAGGGGTCCTGGGGAATTTCAAGGTCATGGAATTGTCCTAAGGGATGTAGCAGAGGGGGCCTTGGCTTGGAAGTCTCTTGCCCTCTGGGTAGGTCTCAGGTTCCCCATTTTTGACAAATTCTACAGACCCGATTAGTTCAGACTGCCCAAGAACCCTGAACTTCTCGGGGTCTGGAGAAGGAGGAAGAAGGCCCTGCCCTGACTACTCCTCCCCTGGCCCCCACCAAAGGAAGGCTAAAGTTTATGTTGAGCAGAGGGCAGAGAGAACCAGGCTGTCCAGCCCAGCCCCACTGGGCTCCCGGCCTCTACCCAGCCTCCTTCCCTCCCTGGCTCAGACCCCGTCCCCTCCCCCTCCTCTCCCTGCAGTGGCCTATGAGGAGCTCCTGGACAACCGAAAACTGGAAGGTCAGTGAGGGCACAGGTGGAGACCCAGGCCTGGCCGAGTCGGGAGGGCAAGGCAGAGGCCGGGGGCAGGAGGCCAGGCCCCGGAGGGGTGAGGCCCAGGGTTTGAGGCCCAGGGTTCGAGGCCCAGGGCAGGAGGCTGGGAGAGGCCAGTGGGCTGGGCCCAGCCCCAGCTCACTGGCCTCTCCTCTCCCCAGTGACCCAGACCACAGACCCGTCGCGGCAGCTGGAGGGTGGGAACCTCGCCTTGGCCATCCTGCTGCCCCTAGGCCTGGTCATTGTCCTCGGCAGTGGCGTTTACATATACTACACCAAGTAAGTACCCTACTCGGGGAGCTGCTCGCCAGGGCAGACGTCCTGCCTGCCTGGCACAGATGCCTGGGTGAGGGGGGGGTTGGGGGCTCACCTCTCGATAAGCCCCTCTATCTCCTCCCTCTCCCAGACTACAGGGAAAATCCCTCTTCGGCTTCTCGGGCTCCCATTCCTACAGCCCCATCACTGTGGAGTCAGACTTCAGCAACCCACTGTATGAAGCTGGGGTGAGCTCTTCCCCTCCCCCTGGGGAGCCACATCTCAGCTCCCCCAGGGCTCCAGATCTTTCTCTCAAAGTCTTTGTAATACCCATCTTGGGGATTTCAAACTCAGCTGCAACACAGCAGGTCGGGTGTGCCTGTCGGGAGTGGAGGCATGGTGGGGACTGTGGCTAAGGGGCCAACTTGTGCCCCATCTCGTCTGTAGTGAAAACTTAGGCCCAGTTGCCAGGTCTTCCAGTTGTTCAAGACAACCCAAAAACTCAGATTTGTGTGTGATTTTAAGATACCGTAAGATGAACCAAATATCCCCAGGCCAGATTCAGCCCCATTCCCACCCCATGGCTCCCAAACCTCAGGATCCATGTTATTTTAAAAACCCAGGTCCTTCCCCTCCCTGGTGGATGCCTCCTCCCATTTTGTTCCCTCCTCCATCCCCGTCCCGCTCCAGCAACTGACCCCATCTCTCTGTCTCCAGGATACACGGGAGTATGAAGTTTCCATCTGAACCCCAAGACTAAGGCTGCAGGACCCAGGACGCCCTTCCCCTCCCCACTCTGGGCAGGGAGGAGTACAGGACCTCATCTCTGGCTCCTTTCCTCCCTGCTGTGTAAATAGTCTCCTGGTCCCACGAGGGGGCTTTGACGGCCCCGGGACCCTACAGTAAATAAACCAGCATCCTGCCGCCCAAGCCTCCTCTTCTCAGTTGCCAAACAAGGGGCCTGCCCCTCCCCTCCCGCCCTTCTGGCTTTTGGACCCTGGGAGGGGAACTCAGCCCCTCTGCAACTCCTGGGGCCCCTCCGGCCCAGGGCACCGCCCCCCCCCCAAGGACTGCCTGAGAGTTCTGCTATTCCCTTGGCCCTGAAGGCTCTTCCCAGTTGCTCTGGCCACAGGCCTCACCCCTGGGCTCCGGAGGGTCAGAAGAGGGATGAGGGGGAAAGCAGGAACAAGGCCCCCTACCCGCTTCATGCCATCACCCAGCCCACCATCTCCCCACCTTTGCTTCTGGATTTTTGGTTTTGAGCAATAAACAGAAAACCACCATTTGTAACTGGGCTGGTGGGGTGTGGGAAGGTGGGTCACGGGTGGGCTGGAGAGAGGCCTGGGGGAAAGGGAACAGTTTGGGAAATCGATGGAGCTCCAAGACGGGGAACAGGGCAATGTCAAGGGGGCTGGCCTGGGGACAAAACGCCCGGCTTTCGGCTCAGCCTGTGTGGAGGAGGAGCCCCCTCTGGGCCTCAGGTGTCTCTACCCCCATGCTTGATGCTTCTAGGCTCTTTTAGCCTGAAGATAGCAGCTGACAGCAGCTGCCTCCCCTGAGTGGCAGGAGCCTCCCTCCCTCACGGCTTGGCAGGACGCAAACAGCTCTCGGTTCCATGACCCGTTCACCTAACATGCACGCTCCTTTTGAGAATGTTTGTATCTATCCAAGTGTACCATTTTTTCCCCCAATCTTTTTGGCGCTGTAAGTATATCTGCTGTTACATGTCTACTAAGTAATGGTCAAATCTGTAGCATTTCATAAAGAATGAGCTTGTTTCGTACCCTGTGGGGATCCTTTTCCAGCTTATTTGCTTTTGAACATTTGTCTAAAGGGTCTCCAAATCAAGTGAATTTCACTTAATTCAAATTTTATATTTAAATATAATTACGCATTTTTAGGACACTCAAAAGGACCCTGACATACTCAGAGGAGGCTGAATTTTAGCGCACGATGCAAACTGATCCTTACAATAGCCTGCGTTTCTGGGCCTTTCTTCTGTGCCGGCCATGGTGCTTAAGCACTTTGTATGTGTTCTGTTTTCAACCTCTACAAGGAGCCCGCAAGACAGGGATAGTTATTCCCGTTTCTCAGATAAGAAAACTGAGGCTCAGAGATGTGAACAGACTTCCTCAGGAGGCTCAAATAAGCGACCAGATTCAGATTTAAATGTAAACGCCACCAAGGTGGCTGCATTCCCTTCTGGCGAGCAATGGGGGTGACATGTTCCCCAGGCATGAGGCCCCGGAGCCTGGAGGGGAGGCCTCAGCCCTGACGTTGGCGGCAGAGGTGGCTTCTCAGAAGCAAGGGTGGACCCTCTCAAATGCCAAAGGCCTAGACATTAAGGTGCTGGAGTGTGGCTGGGAGGCTAGGTTCGGATCCGTGAGCTCATCTCCGCCAAAAGGCTGACAGAAAACAGGTCGTTAACTGCCCAAATTAAAGCCATTCCAGTAACATGGAATATGCCATTTCACCCATGTGCCCACATATCTGGCAAGGGAAAAAAAAGAAAGAAGAAGAAGAAGGAGAAAAAGGAAGGAAGGAAGGAAGGAAGGAAGGAAGAAAAATAAAGAAAAAGAAGAAGAAGAAAGAAGAAAAAAGGAAGAAGAAGGAGAAGAAAGAAGGAGAAGAAGAAGAAGAAAAAAGAAGGAAGAAGAAGGAGAAGAAAGAAGGAGAAGAAGAAAAGAAGAAAGAAGAGAAGAAAGAAAGGAGAAGAAGAAAAGAAAGAAAGAAAGAAAGAAAGAAAGAAAGAAAGAAAGAAAGAAAGAAAAAGAAAGGAAGAAAGAAAGAAAGAAAGAAAGAAAGAAAGAAAGAAAGAAAAGAAAGAAAGAAAGAAAGAAAAAGAAAGGAAGAAAGAAAGAAAGAAAGAAAGAAAGAAAGAAAGAAAGAAAGAAAAAAAGAAAGAGAGAGAGAGAGAGAAAAGGAAAGAAAGAAAAAAGAAAGGGCCACCCTTTCACATCTCCACCCCAGAGAAGCCACTCCAGAGCCAGGCCTGGGTTGGGAGGAGGGAAGGACCTCTCTCGGTCTTTTTATTAAAGCCTTTGATTTCTGGTGATGTCCTTGCCAGCTGAGTCCTGGAAAGGTGTGAGATGGTTCCAGAACACCTGGGAGGCTTCAAGTGTGCTGCTGCTTATGACCAGGAGTCCCCAGCAAACCGAAGCGTTAGTGACTTGTGAATGAAGAGGTCTGACGCATGTTCTAGGAGGACACAATGGGGGAGAGCGTGAGAGGCCAAGAGCAGCACTGCAGAAGGTTGCGGTCATCCTCCAGATGTCAAGCTGCTAAGCCCAGCTCCCTAGAAAAGTAAAAGAGCCTCCTGATTCTTTGGACCTAACACTCCTATGTTCTCCTTCTATCCCTCACCTCTCCATCCAACCCCTATCCCCCACTCATCTCTCTACCCATCCACCATTCCCCATTTTCCCCCACCCATTCACCCACTATCCATCCATGCACGTATTTATCCACCCACACACCTACCCATCATTCTATCCATGCATACATTCTACTCATCCATCTGCCTGTCCATCTATCCCTCATTCACCCATCCACCCACTCAGCCCTCTTCTACCTAATAACTCAGCCCCCATTTAAACTTCTCAAAAGCAAGGGAGTCTACCTTGCTCACTTCTATACTCCGGCCCCTACAGCAGCACTGGCACATAAACGTTCAGTGCCTAATAAACCTTCAGTGAATTTGTCCATCCATTTATCCATTCATCCATTTGCCTACCCTCTCCATCGGCTCATCCGCTCACCCATGCCCCGACTCAATATTTTGCCCACCTACAATGACCTATAATTCGAGGGGCAGTTCAAAGATCTGTAGGCTTCCATGTTCTTGAGGATGAGGAAGGGAAAGTCTCTTGGGACCATGGGGTGCTGCCCAGGGGATGAGAGGGTATTGGCTCAGGATGAAATTCTCAATCAAGTGCCATTTGGGAAGGAACAGGAAACCACTGTAGGGACAGATAGGGCCCTTACAGAGCATCTTGTCCAAGGCCCCCATTTGACATATGGGGAGAAAGGAAGCAACTTGCACAAGGCTAACTATCAGGTTGAGAGCAGATTAGCTGTTAAGGCCCAGGGCTCTCCTGCTACTTCAAGCTGCTTCTACCACCAAAGCCCAATTGGGAAAGTTCAAATGTCCCAAAGGCACTAGACGGCCAGCTCCCTGAGGTTAAGAATTGTGCCACTGGTCTTGGTCATGAACATTGGAAGTAGCAGCCCCAGAAAACTGACCATCCCTAACACTTGGTGGAGCCGGCACATACTAGACACTCAATAAACAACTGCGGTCAGCTCCTTCTCTGCCTTCCTCATGACCCCCTCTCTCCTCCTCCACCAACTCCTCACATGGAGAGATTCTTCCAGACTCCAGCCTCAGCGCCCTCTTCCTGCTTACTCTGCCTACCGCCCCCCCCCAACAGCCTTCAACTGCTGACTCCCTCCTAAATCCAATTTCTATCACCAGCCCAGACATCCCTGGTGAGTTTTGAAGCCCTATTTCCAACTCTCTACATGGTATTTCCACCTGGTCTTCCCAGGGGCACTGAGGTCAACCTACCCAAAGGTGGGAGCACGGCTGCCGTGCTCCAGGAAGACTGAGGAGGCTGGCATGGCTGAGAACAGAGGGAGACAAGGCGAACAGTTCTAAACAATGAGGTCAGAGAGACAGTGGGGTGGGGGGGAGGCGAGAGGCCCTGTAAGCCACTGAAGGACTTCGGCTTTTCCTCTGAAGCGGGGAATTATCGTTATCATGGTGTTCAGAGCAGAAGCATGACATCATCAGACTTAAGTTGCAGAAGTCAGAAATGTGGGGGCGGGTCATCTGATTTCCTCTTTTTTTTTTTTTCCCCCTACCATTTCTATTCAATGACCAAACTCAGTTTTCCTGGTCTTTATTTCTCATATCTGCCCCTCTTCTCATCTCTACTATTACTATGACAATTCAGGAGCCGATCCTCACCGGCTTAGTCTCTTGGCGTAACTGCTAACTGGCCTCCACCTCTCATCTCCCCTTTCCAGCTCACTCCCCCCACTGACCACCGGAGTGACTATCTAAAATTACAACCTCGCTTGCTCAAATCTTTTCAGGGGCTCCTGATCTTAAGGCACGCACGCATGAGGTCTCTGAGTAGACCCGGACTACCATGCCTCTGTACTCCAGCACCTAAACTGCCCTCTGATCCCACTTTCTCTGCCCCCCCTAAGAACACAGACCCACTCCCATTCACTCTGCTGAAACTCACCTCATGTCTTTGCTCATACAAGCCCTACCACTTGGAATACCCTGACCAACCCATTTTTTTCCTGGAAGATTCTTTCTTTTCTTTTTCTTTTTTTTTTTTTTTAAAGATTTTATTCATTTATTTGAGAGAGAGAGGAGAGCACGAGAGGGGGAAGGGTCAGAGGGAGAAGCAGGCTCCCGGACGTGGGGCTCGATCCCAGGACACCGGGACCATGACCTGAGCCAAAGGCAGCCGCTTATCCTACTGAGCCACCCAGGTGCCCCTGGAAGATTCTTTCTTTAGATGTCACCTCCACCAGGAAGCTCCATGATTCCTTTCCTTCCTACCCCAAGGCTGGGATAAGCGCTCTTCTCGTTTCCAATTCTATTATAGTCACTGATCCATATCATGTTGTAACTGACCATCTACTTGACTAGCACCACGCTAAACTGTGAACTCTTCAAGGGCAGAGACTGTATCCTTCACTTCTGGGTCCCGAGCTCCTAAAACCGGGACTGGCATATCCTGTGAACTTTAAATGTTTGGTTAATACTGAATGGCCTTGTCATTCGTGGAATCATTATATACCTTGTCACAAGGGGACGGCAGGAGGTGGGCCCTGGTGCAGGTACGGTTTCTGTCAGAACTAGAGAAGGCAGAGGGAAAGGGGAGGGCTGAGAATGTGGAATTCGAGGATCAGAGCAGAAGAGAATCAGACTACACGGTTTTAAAATTTCCCTACCCTGCTAGGATGTTGTTAAACCCTCGCTCTCTCCCCTTCAGTCTCCTCATCCTTCTCCCAGGACAAAGGGCATCTCCCTTGAAGCTTCACTCACCAGGTATCGGTGCCTCGGGTCTTGAAGGACACTGGAAGTAGAGGCCCGCGTCAGAGAAATTATTACTCCCAGAGCCAGAAAGAGATGTGGCTAGGGAGAAAGGGGCTGAGGTGTCCCTGGCCAGCAGTGAGGAGTGGGTACTGGGTGAGTTGGAGGAGGGGAGCACTGCGCAGTCCAAGGGCTGGCTGTGAGTTCAGGGAGGTGGGCCCAGATTGCTGGAAAAGGTCAGCTGTGGTTGGGAGGGGTTAGGGACTGGAACTCGGGGCATGGTAGGGTCTCCGGACACAGTGGTCCTGGAGTGGGGGCGGTCACCATGTTTGGATATCTGAGTCCCTCGATCTTGGGTCTGTTTTTCCTTGGTGGGCACAGACTTCATGTGGCAGCCAGCGATAAACAAGGCCTCATTGGTGAGTTCTGTGCTGATCCGGGTCAGGAATTCCTCAGATCGGGATAATGAAACCTTCTGCAAAAGGGGAAATCAGAGGGGCTCAGCCTGGGAGTTCCCACATGGGAGCCCTGGGTCTGGGTCTAAGGTCTGAGTCTGGTATTGGAGTGCTGATTCTTGAGATTTGGCAGAGAAGGCACTGGAAATGAGAGGCAGTCTTTGAGAACCTCAGGGCCAAGTGCTGGGGGCTATGGGCTCAGGGTTGAGACTGGAGTCTCAAGGCTGGAGGTGTCAGTGCCCTTGGCCTAGGAGCTCTCCATCCACTTCAGCTCACTCCCATGCTCACCAGACTTCCACCCGAGGGGGTTCCAGCTTGGGACATCCTGCTGCCCTTCTCCCCATTCCTGGTAGGTGTGGATGCCATCCCCCTGGAAACAGGTGACACCTGTGTTAGGCTGAGAAACCAGCCCATTTTCCCCAAACCCATCCCACCACCATTCTTCAAGGCCCAGATTTAAGTAAGGCCTTTAGATGAACCATCCTGCTGTCCGGTTCTCCCCCTGAAAAAACAAATCTTTGCCTTAAATCTCCCTGGGGGAGGGAGTGGGGTGGCCCAGGAGCACTCTCCTTCCTCCCACCCGAGGCCCTTCCCAAGACAAGGCGCCAGCCGGCTTCCTGCTCCCCACCTGGCAGATGAGTTGAAATCCTGGGCAGGAGGGAAAAACAGGGAGGGCTAAGAAGCCGCTGTTTAGGTCTCAGGGGACGGGGAGTAGGAGCTGGGGAGGAAGACTGGAAAGAGGGGGACCCGGGGCGGTGAAGCTACCCGTTGTTATAAAAACCTTGCTGTCTGTGGACGTTCTGCAGCCCCGTTGCCAGGATATTAGGGATTCTAGAACCAAAGGCGGGGGCCGGATGGGGGGGGCATTTTCCCAGCACGTCGCATTCGCTCCTCTGGTCTCCGTTCCACCTCCTTTCGGATCCCTCCTTGGGGATGGTGACCCCAGCGCCAGAAGTCTGAGAAACCGAATCCTCCTACCACTAGGGGCGCGAAAGAAGCAACCCCGCCCTCGGCCGCCCTCCAGCCTCTCTAGCCGCTCTCTCGCGGCCTGGAGCCGGCGAGAGCAAATGAGGCCGGAGAGAGGGGACGGGGCAGGAAAAAACAAACTGTGGGCTGTACTAAATAACCTTGCCTCTCGGGGACGCGTAGACCCGGGTGGCGGGGGGCGGAATGTTTTCCCCTTGTCCTGTCTCCAGGAAGCTATACCCTCCGGAGAAAGGAAAGGAGAATCAGTCATCGAGACCCCCTTCTCTTTTGACCTCTCCTTCTGGGTGCCCCCGCCCCCTCCTCGGCGCCGAGGCTTCTCTGCCCCTCTCCTCCCTCTGCGCTTTGGTACGCGCCGATGGAAAGGGGCGGAGGGAGGAAAAGGAAGCGGGCAGGTCTTAAAGGGGCCGCAGCCATTCTTAAGCTTTTTTTTTTTTTTTTCCTCCAGTTTTGCACGCCCGGGTGCGGCTGGGGCGACAGGGGTGGCCGCTGGAGGCGGGAAGGGCTGCCCCCAGGGAGGGCGGGCTGTGCGCGCCCCTACGCCCGACGCACCTCGCGGCCGGCCCATGCTCCGGCGGGCTGCGAGCTCTAACACCTGGGGCCGGGCGCGGACGGCGGGGGCCTGCGCGCTGTGGGCGCGGCCGATCCGCCGAGCCGGAGGGTGAAGCTGCGCGGCGGGGCTGGGACTTGGTTGGCACCTCCAGATCGGGCCCGGGGCGGCAAGGGGGGCCGCCGCGATGCCAGGTGAAAATATCTTCCTGTTTGTGCCTAACCTCATCGGTGAGTGCTGCCCGGGGCTCCCGGCCGAGCGGGAGGGCGAGGGGGCTTGGGCAGGGTCCCTGATCCCACTCTGTCTGCCCCCGTCCATCCCAAGGTTATGCCCGGATTGTCTTCGCCATCGTTTCTTTCTACTTCATGCCCTGCTGCCCCCTCACGGCCTCTTCCTTCTACTTGCTCAGCGGACTTCTGGACGCTTTCGATGGACACGCTGCTCGAGCCCTTAATCAAGGTGACAGACACCTCCTCCCAGCCAGCCTTGAGGCCCAGCCACCCTCTGTCCCCTTTTCCTGACTCCTCAGGACCTGGGGGCGGGCGGGAACTCGGGAACCTGAGGGCCCCGCCCTTCCCATTTCTGTAGAAAGCAGAACAGAATGGCCTACTTTCTTAGCAGAAGGGATTTAAGCTTGCTGTTGAGAAGAACTTACTGACAAGGTGTGGGGTAGCAAGGCTGGACATGGCAGTGCTGGAGGTCTCCCTGAAGAAAAACCCGTTCAACAGGTGCTTCCGGGGGGGCTACTGTGTGCCAGGCACAAGGATTAGGGGTTCCAGAAGCCATGTTTAGAGGGAGAATGGAGAGGGAAGAAGGATGGTTTCTGAAGGGTCAATTAATTTTTTAATCTGTTCTCCAAACCCGCCTGGCAAGACCTCCCCCAAAACTTGAAGTCTGCTTGTCTGGAGCCCTGGACCCTTGGTTCTGGGATTGATGAGCCGCAGAGCTAGCTTTCTCATGCCCCGCTCCGGCCCCCATGCCTCCTCATTTCCTCTCACAGTGACCCCTGCCCGTTGACCTCACACCCAACAGATAGCAACAGCCTATTTTCCTCTCCAGGCAGTGGACAGTGGACATTTTCCATCTTCTTTTAGATTCTGCATCAGAATGACACGCCAAATATGGTTCCTGTCACAGACCCACTGCCCCCGATGGCCCCTTCCCACCTAACCACCCCCATTTTTCAGGGACCCGGTTTGGGGCCATGCTGGACATGCTGACGGACCGCTGCTCCACCATGTGTCTGCTGGTCAACTTGGCCCTGCTGTACCCACGGGCCACCCTTCTCTTCCAGCTCAGCATGAGCCTGGATGTGGCCAGCCACTGGCTGCACCTCCACAGGTCTGCAGTTCTGGGGGTGCTGGCCGGCTGAAGACACTACAGTGGGGAGGGGTGAGGCTATATGGAGGGTGTCTGGAAAGCCTTCAGGCTTCCTGGGAGGTCTCCTTCTTAGCCCAACTTTGTTGAAGGACCCTGGGCAAAGCCTCTATCAGGTCTGGTCCTATTCGCAGGTAGATTAAGCAATCCCTGAAAGTCCTGATTGGATAGTCCGAGAATTCCAAATAGATAACGGCTGGGGGCTTTGGAATGTCGTATTTGAATCCTGACTCTGCTAGGTAATTACCAGCTAGGTAGTTGTGTGGCTTTGGGCAAGACCTCAGTTCTTAGCTGAGCCCCATCTCGTGCCCCGTCTCCTCTGCTCAATAGAGGCAATCCCAGCACCTACCTAGGAGGATTCAATGGACGTTAGTGGTAAGGAGTGCTCATGGATTCTCCCTGCTTTCTCCCCAAGTTCTGTGGTCCGAGGCAGTGAAAGTCACAAGATGATTGACCTGTCTGGAAATCCGGTGCTTCGCATCTACTACACCTCCAGAGTGAGCATTTCCCGCCCCTCCCCCCCTTATTCCCTCACCTTATGCCAAGCCCTGGGCTGAGCCCTGATCCTAGGTTAGGAGAAGGCATGAGCACAAGGAGGGACACGCCAACCCAGGGGAGACTCCGGGGGAGAGAGGCCTGGAAGCTGAGGCATGAAGGAGGGTAGGATTGGTGGGGAGGGTCCGTGTGCCTTACGGAGGGCAGCAGAAGGGAGGGAGGGAGAGAGAAGCCAGATTGGCCTGCGGGGCCAGTTCTCAACGAGCCTTAGGCCATAAAGGAGAAAGTCTTAGGCCATGTGGGCTTTATTCTGGGAGCACAGATAGTGTCTGAAAGGACTTTTAAAGAGAGAAGTAATATGCTGAGATTTCTCTTTCACCCTCGCCTCACCCCTGCACTCCTGTACCCCGGTACGGTATGATATGGTTCCTTTCTGCTACCCATCCGCAGAGGGTTCTGGCCCCTGTCCTTTAGCTGGGGGGAGGGGCGGCACTGCTTAAGCAACCCTTTTGCTCTTTGTGCAGCCTGCCCTGTTTACCCTGTGTGCTGGAAATGAGCTCTTCTACTGCCTTCTCTACCTGTTCCATTTCTCCGAGGGACCTTTAGGTAGGAGGCGAGGGGCTGGGCGGGAGGGTGGGAGGGCCCCCTGGCCTGCCCGCAGTGATGGTGGCCTGGAGGCTGCAGACTCCTGGGCCTCCTCTCCCTCACCTGCATCCCATTTTCTCTGTATCGTCCATGCTCCCTTCCACAGTTGGCTCTGTGGGTCTTTTCCGAGTGGGCCTCTGGATCACCGCCCCTGTCGCGGCGCTCAAGTCTCTCATCAGTGTCGTCCACCTGGTCACAGCCGCCCGCAACATGGCTGCCCTGGATGCGGCAGACCGAGCCAGGAAGAAGTGACCCCGGAATCTCCAGCCCCTGGCCACCCACCTGCCCTGGGGAGTCTCGCTGGGTCGCATGGCTCCCCTCTCCCTCCTGCGAGGGCCCAGGCTCCCGTCTTCCTAATGTGTTGTCCGGCCTGCTGGGAAGGGGGGTTGGCCTCTTGGGTGATGCCGTGTTCTCCAGAGTCCTGAGGACCAGTCCCACCCCTGGGATTCCCAAGGACCTGGACTTCAAATCAGGAAGGATCCTCAAGAGGCCCCGGCCATACGGGCAGTGCTCCTGGGACACCAAGAGGCCTGAGGACCTGGCATTGTCGCACCTGCTGGCTCAGCCCACGGATCTGGCTTGGCCTGGGACTTTAGGGACACTTGAGTGAGGGAGATGGGGTGGGGGCCGGGTTTCTCAAAAGGCGGGGAGTCAGGGCTGTGCCCCTGGCCCCAGGAAGCCTGGGGTACCCCGGCCAGGAGAGAAGGGGGCGTGTCGATCCTTTCCCATCCCATTCTCCTGTGTCCAGTCCTGGCTCTGAAAACCTCCACAATAGGGGGTGTGGTGAGGGGGGCGGAGGCGGCTTCACTCTCCAGGACTTGGTTTCCTTTGAGATACTCTTGGACCAGGGCCTGGTTGAGGGGAGCTGGGGGGAAAAGGAAGATCCAGCTGGACGCTTTTCTCCTAGTTGTTCCCTAACCGGCTCTGCCCTGTCATTCCACCGTGACCTCGGAGAGGGGGCCTCCCTGCCACCCAAGCTCATGCCCTCTCTTTGCCCACCTTCTTTACAACATTGTCACTGGCTGTCTCCATTTTTTTGTACACCTCACATTTTCTACCCTCACCAGAATGTAAACTCCCTGAGGGCACAGACTTTTCTTGTTCCTTCTCTATCCCCACGATGAAGATGAACCTTAACCTGGCATATCATAGCCACTTAATAAAATTCACGAACAGATCAGTTGGTTTCTCAGTGTGGTCCTTAGATCACCTGTGGACTATTATCTTTTTAAAGATTTTATTTGTCAGAACGAGAGAGCACAAGCAGGGGGAGTGGCAGGCAGAGGGAGGAGCAGACTCCCCGCTGAGCAGGGACCTCGATGCAGGACTCGACCCCAGGACCCTGGGATCATGACCCGAGCTGAAAGCATATGCTTAACCGACTGAGCCATCCAGGCGCCCCGCCTGTGGATTATTTCTTAAAAATTCAGCTGTTTGGACCCTGTGCCAGACCTTTTAGAGCTGGCATCCCTAGGGATGGGCCCAGTTGCTATTTTAATAAACAACAGGTGATTGATTCTTCCCCATAATGTTGAGAATTGCTGTTCTGTCTTAAGCAGTTTGGGGGCACTTACTGTGTCATAGACCTTGTTCTGGGCATCTGTCCCTAACAGCTACCCCTGCCATCTGAGCTTTCTCTGCTGTCTGGCACCAGCTTGCTTTTTAAGACTATATTCAGCCTCCCATATGCCAGATCCTGTGCTGGGGGTTCGTTGCAGATGTTACTCATTTCGTCCTTATAATAGCTTAGCCAAGAGGCCCTTGTGTCCCAGCGAGCTGAAATGTAGCAGCTGGGTATTGAGCCTCAGCTCCTGTGCTAGGCCCAGGGGATTGGGTCAGTCCTCTTGGAGGTCACAGGCCAGCCATGAGGGAGATGATAATGCAGTTCGACCGAGCTCGTGGCGGGGATGGGAGAAAAAAGTGCTGGAGCACTTGGGTGTGGCTGAAGCAGGTGGGTGTCTAGAAAGCTGCTAGGGATTGGGGTGGGAAGGGTTAATGTGCAAGCGAGGATGATTCCCAGCGAGGAGAATGGGGAGGCCAGAGAGCACCCAGAGCAGTTGTGAGGAAATGGAATTGGATCGATGGGCCTGGGACACTGAGTGCCGTGGGTTGGGGCTGGAGAGCTGAGGCTGAAGCCAGCCAGGGCCGCCTGAGGAGTCCAGTAGGGCATTTGGACTTAATCCTGAGGGCCACCTGGAGCCACTGAAGGATCTTTGAAGATAATAGGTAAAATATTCCTATGGCAAAAATACGGAATCATATGCATAACAAAAGGCTGACGAGGTCTGCCACCTTCAGCTCTCCTTTCTCCCCAGAGGTGACCACTGCTACTCATTGTTTTTAGGTCCGTCTAGATAAACTCTTCGCGCCTACACACTCGGATTTCCATATTTTAAAGCTCATTCTGTGTATGTAGTGCTCTGCTCTCATGAGCGACCACAGTTCCAAGTGCTTTTTGTGTGCATTCCTTCCCTCCTTTCACCCCCACCCAGGCTAGCCTTCTATTGTGCCCATCTTCCAGAGAGGAAATTGAGGCCCTCGGAGGAGGCCCCAAAGGCTGCACCCTTAACATTGGCCGTCCCCAGGGCCGTCTGCTCAGTGGTGGCACAGAATTCCATTACGTATTTGTTAACCAGCTCCTGCCCCATGAACAATGCTGGTAAACCGCCCGCACCCGCTCTTGGAGGGCACTTGTGGGAGACACGTGGAAGGTTTGCAGCAGGGCAGTGGCTGGGGCAGAGGTACTCCAGGAAGCTAGTGAGTCAGAGCCCAGCTGCCCCTCCAAGTTCTTCGGGTGCCCGCTGCCCTTCACCCTTTGTGAACCGTGCTCTCCCTTGCAGCCAGATGGGTCCTCAGAGCCCTCGCTGAAGCCCCACGGTCCTGCCTCCTTGGCTCTTCAGCCCTAACCATTTCTAGTGACCCCAGGAGTCTCTAACTTACATAAACCCAGCAAGCCCGTGATCTAAACAAGGGGCAGACGTGGCAGGAGAGGGTGTCTTCCACTCAAGTAGACTACACGCCTGAGGCTGGAGGACCCTCCCCTGGTAGGGCCCGGAGGTTGGCCTCTGCCTTGGGTCCCGAGCCCGGTGGCTGGACTGAGCCCAGGAGCAAGCAGAGTGACGTGGAGGAGGACAGTGGGGGAGAGTCTAGGCCGAATTTGATCTAAGGAACGTAGAGGAGCCATATGTTACCATGGTCTGCATGTTTGTGTGCTCGCAAAATTCCTATGTTGAAACCTAATGTCCGATGTGACAGCATTTGGAGATGGGGGCCTTTAGGTCGTGAGCTTTCCAGAATGGGATTAGTGCCTTCACGAAAGAAGCTCCAGAGAGCTCTCTTGCCCCTTCCACCAGGTGGGGACGAAGCCAAAGGTGTGGGCTCTGAACTGGGAAGAGGGTTGTCACCAGCACTCGGCCATGCAGGTACCTCAATCTTGGACTCCAGAACCATGGCATGACTGTTTTTATAAGGCCCCCTGCCTGTGGTGTCTTGCTATAGCAGCCCGAAAGGACTAAGACAAAGGCGCAGCAAGAGCTTTGGGGATCTCATCTGTACGCTTTCAGACTAAATGAATCACCACCATGCAAGACATTCCATTGGCTCGCTCCGCTCAGCGGGCCCTGGCTCCGGGAGGGCACAGCCGGGGCCCCGTGAATCCGCCCTTCCCTCAGGTGAACCTAACTGCTGGAACAAACCTCAAGGCCTACAGCGGCTCAACCACGATAGAAGTTTATTTCTAACTCATGTGAAGTCCTAATCAGGAGCTCCTGACTGGGAAGTAGCTCTCCTGAGGCACAGATTCAGGGACTCGGGCTCTTCACATCTCACGGTACCACCGTTTTCCACACAGGACCCCCCCCAGAGTGCCCTGCTCGCTCACAAGGTGCAAGCAGAGGAGGAGGGGCCTGGAGGATTGCCCGAGGTTGGTGTTCATGGGAAGGCGGGCAATTGACACCTACTGCTTCCTTCCACCTTCCATTGGCTGCAACTCAGTCAATGTGGCCACTTGTTCCCGCAAGGGAGGTTGGGAAAGAGAGATTAGCTGTGGGCTGAGGAGGAAGAGGAAACAGGTTGAGTAAAGAGCATGTTACCTGCTGAGTAGGATTTCACTGATTTCCTTATGCGAGGGGTTCTTAAAGCAAGTACCTTGTCTGGCATTCAACCAAAGAAAAGCCAATTACTCCCTGCTAGAGAAAAACAGGCTGTGTTGAACTTCACCAGGGATCACGCTGTTCTGTATTTCCCAGGCAACTTAAGGGAACTTCAAGGGTAAATTTAGTACCAAGGGACTGGCTTAGCACCTGGCTCCAGGGTGAGCTGGAGCCCCCACTCGGTGGCCAGCAAACAGGCCCGCTTCCCGTCACCGAGGTATACCTGGTCTCCCTCACCCTAGTCAGTCCCGGGCCTGTCCTCATGTGTACGCTTTATCATTTTATTTTTTTAAAGATTTTATTTGACAGAGCACACAAGCAGGGGGAAGGGGAGGGGGAGGAGAAGCAGGCTCCCCACGGAGCAGGGAGCCCAGTGCAGGGGCTCGATCCCAGGACCCTGGGATCATGACCGGAACCGCAGGTAGATGCTTAACCCACTGAGCCACCCAGGCACCCCACATGCGTACAATTTAAAGAACAGCCCCCCAGGGGCATCTGGGCGGCCCATGGGTTAAGCGTCTGCCTTTGGCTCGGGTCACGATTTCAGGGTCCTGGGATGGAGCGCTGCGTAGCAGTGAGCTTGCTTCTCCCTCTCCCCTCCCCTCCCACCCCCTGCTCATGCTCTCTCTCTCTCTCTCTCTCAAAATCTTTTAAAAAATAAAGAACACCTTCCCCTATGACCTTACTAGTTTCCATAACCTCGTGGGGGTACACGCAGTGGTCAGGGTGGGTTAGATTAGGCTCTGATCCCAGTGCGAATTCTCGCTCCTGCTATGGGTCTATGGCTGTGGCTCTGCTTCCTGCCCTTTCTCTCTCTGGGACCCGCCTCTCTTTGGAACATTGCCCATCACCATGGAAAAGGGAAAAGAGGACAGTGATGTCCCTTCCCCTTGCATTTCACTGGCTAGAACAAGTCATATGGCCACGCCGGATGGCCACTAGAGAGCCATGGGGAGCCATCAGATCCTCAGCCGGAAAGGAGTCCAGAGTTCAGGGGTGAGGTCAGGGATGGGGAACTGCACTGGAAGTCCGTGGGCTAGAGATGCCCTAAAGCCGTGGGACTGGCCAAGATGGTCACTGAGAAAGGACAGGGTTCCGGGCGACCTGTGATCTAGACGGAGCAGAGGAAGTGGAGGCGGCCAGGGAAACGGAGGCGTGGGCCCTGAGGTGGGGAGGAGGCGGCGTGGGTGCCTAGTGGCGGGACAGGCTGCACAAGGAGCACCGAGTGCGGGCTCTAGGGCCAGGGACGTCCCTGGTGACGCCGATAAGAGCAGTTTCCAGGCAGGAAGGGTGGAGACAACAGCTAACTGGAGTGGCTTGAGAAGATAAGGAGAGGTGAGGAATGGAAACGAAGAAACATGGCTGCGAAGGAAAGAGAGGAGAGGGGGGAAGCCAGGGGGAAGGCAGGGCTGAGGGAGAGCCTGCGTGCTGGTTCCGTGGCCGGAGCGTAGAGGCCGCTCACCTGCCCGGGACAGGGAGCCGGAGACGGAGAAGGTGATGGTGCAGCCCAGAAAGGAGATCCACGGAGGAGTGGACTTGGGGGAGATCCCCAGCATTTAGAGCCCAAGGGGAGGAGTGGGGCCCAGGGGGAACGGGAGGCAGGACAGAGCCCGGGTGCTGGTAGTTTGCTAGATGAGCTGCTGGGAAGCAGGGGGGCCTCCTGCCCAGTGTGCTTCTATTTTCTCTCAGAGGTGAGAGCAAGTGGGTGGGGACGTGGGAGGCTGGGAGGAGGGGTGTGTGTGGTTGTTCTGAGCAAGAGCTCACAAGAGCAGGAGAAGCAGAGTCAGAGGCCCTAGGTCTCCCTTGAGATTTGTTGCCGTGAGTTTAAAATGGAATCAAGTCAGCATGTGGGTTGTACCTCCCCCAGCAACACGCAACTGGTCCAGGGCGGACCGAGAGGGCGGTAGTTGGTTTAAGGAGGGGCTAGGCACCCCGGGGAGGGGGGGGAAGGGGAGAGGTGGAGTTAAGGAGGGAGGTTTTTGGTCAATCACCTGGAACACAGGGCAAGACTGAACTGAAAGGGTGGGTGTCAATGTTGAGAGGGTGGTTGGGGTCAAGGTCACTGAAGCCTTGAGTTGGAGGAATGGTTTGGGAAGGGGAGGCAGCAGGGGCCCACGTTTCAGAGGTGGGATGATTATTAGTTGGGGCAAGGTCAAAGGACAGCCTCGGGAAGGAACATGCCCACACAGGACAACCTTGCTTGCTGTCCGCTATCCCCAGAGGCCCTTGGCCATGAGCATCTGGTACCTGCACACGTTAATTACTTCTCAAGGGAAGATGCAGGACAGTCAGTTGGAAGCAGGGCAGGCCAGGCTGACTCCCTTGCCTGTTTGTTCAACCCAGAGCCAGCCCCACCAAGTGCTGCGGGCTCCGCAGTCAGCCCGTCGGCCTCCAGCGGGCCCTGAGTGGAGCCGAGCCTCTGGCACATGAAGGCAGTGCAACTCAGAGCGAGACGGGGCTGGTGGGGTCAGCCTCGGCGCAGGAAGAGGAGTAAGACCCCAACACAAAGCATCCATGCAGCCTCCTCTTGTGGAGGAGCATTTGATCCTGCCCGGATCGTTCCCCAAGAAAGGGCTCTGCCCTGGTTGTGGGGACGCCTCCCTCCGTCTGCTCCCGCAGAGCCCAAGCTGCAAGCCCAGGGACGCGCTCCAGTTCCCGCGGAAGGACAAGTGCCCAGGCCTGCCGGGTGTGCAGTGTGACCAGCAGGTGGCGCCACAGGCAGCCTCCCAAGTGCTGGGGGGCGGGTAGCAGGGGGCGATGCTGCAGGGGTGGGTGGGGAGGGCAGGCTGCTGGAGGATGTAGCAGCGAGAAGAGATGCTGCCAGTGCAGGAGCTATTGGGGGGGGTGGCGGCTAGGCAGGCGCCATTCTCTCTCCTGGGGTGTCCTCTCCCAGCCTGGGGTCCGAGAGGACTGACTGCCAAAAGACAGTCTGGCCATTAAGACTGTGGGATCACATTCCTAGCAGTGTGACTTCAGGGAGTTCTTCTCCCTGCCTCAGTTTCCTCCCCAGCCAACACAGGACAGTCTCTAGTAGCTACCTTGAGATTTCAGGGGTATCCCTTAAGCTCCCCTGTGATGCAGACCCCCAGTTGCTTCAATGCCCAGAAGTGTTTTATTCATGAGTGCAGCAGGGAGCTAAGGCATGACATGGTTGCCCCCAGGGGCCTGAGGGGCGGGAGCGGACTGGAGAAGCAAGCCCTCCCGGGGGCCCGGCACACCGGTCGCCTTCTGGGCCGGGTGCAGGGCCTCAGACCCAAGCCCCAGCAGACCTAAGGCTGTGTTGAAGAGGTTGATGGGAGTGGAGCCATCGGTGATGAGGGTTGATTTCAGGCCCAGGCTCTGGAGCAGTTTTACCTGGAAGAGCAAGAGGGGAGCGAGAAGGTAGAGTCAGGCCCTTGTCCCTTTCTCTTGGCTCCTAGGCCACCATCCGCATGGATCTGCCACTGCAGCTGCCACACAAGCTGTCCTTACCGGGGGAATCAGGGGTAACAAGCAAGGAGCACGAGGGGAGCCTGAAGGTTTCGCCAGGGCGCAGGATGCCTGGAGGCCCGGCTGCCCCTGTCCTGCCTCCATCCGCTCACCGTGCCACCCTAGGTTGCGGCCATCCAGTCCTTTCTGTGCCTGAGCACACTGAGTTTTGTTCTCTGTGTCTGTGCCCTTGGACCCTCTCCCAGGAAGCTCCTGTCAACTCTACATCGACCTCAAGTAGCCCCTCCTCAGAGTGGCTCTCCCTAAGCCACCTGGCATCACCCTAAGCCACTTCCTTCAAAGCACTGGCCAGACTGGTGGCCCAGCTGCTTACCGTCCGCCCCGGGGGCTGCAGCTCCCTGCTGAAGCTAGTGCAGTGCCCGACAGAGGACACCGGACACGGGATACAGGACAGTCCCATCTCCACCTCCCCTCACCCCTCTGCCCCCAACATCACTCCAGGTACATCTGCCACCCCCCAGTGCTGCCTTCTTGGTTCCAAGTATGGTCCCAAGACATACACACTCCCCTGCACCCTCCCCACTCTCACCTGCATCTCTGGGCCCGCCACTGCGAGGTCCCTGATGGTACTGGGGCCCAGGGCTTCTGTCATCTGCTTGAACTTCTTCACCTCCACCTCAGCCAGCTGCTGGGCCTTGCTTACCTCCAGCTCCAGCTGGGCCCGGGCGTACACCAGTTCTAGCTCTCGCACTTTCTGTACCCGCTGGAGCTCAGCCTCCTGGAAGAGGGGAAAACGCAGCATTCTTTCCTTTGTGTGGCCCCTGGGAACTGCCCAGCAAGTCCCCCTAGCCAGCAGGCCTGAGGGAACAGAGGCCCAAGGCATGGAATTGCAAACTGCTAGTCAATTGGCTGTGGATCCTGGCGGGGCTACCTTTTAAGCTAGTGACCTGTGGGAGTCCTTAATCTAAGCCTTGGTTTCCTCAGCTGTCATCCGGAGATAATACTTACCCCCTTAGTGGGATTTCAAGCATTAAATAAGACCATGTGCGTAAGACAATACAATAGTTAGCACAAAGCCGCCAACATTTGCACGAATATCACACACAGGATGGAGGTCATAATACCTGCCTGGGG
This sequence comes from Eumetopias jubatus, assembly GCF_037043125.1. Classification (NCBI taxonomy): domain Eukaryota; kingdom Metazoa; phylum Chordata; class Mammalia; order Carnivora; family Otariidae; genus Eumetopias; species Eumetopias jubatus. The sequence continues at coordinate 93,844,046 of NW_028274818.1, forward strand.
TGAGGTGGTAGAAGATTATTAAGTGAATAGATACAGGGCAAAGGAATTTATAAACCACAAAGTATTTAAGTAGGGCTTTACAGGGGCGCCTGGGTGGCTCAGTTGGTTAAGCATCTGACTCTTGATTTCAGCTCAGGTCATGATATCTGGGTTGTGAGATCAAGCCCTGTGTGGGGCTCCCAGCTGTGCATGGAGCCTGCTTAAGAGTCTCTCTCTCTGTGAAGGGAACCAGAGGGTATTATGCTAAGTGAAATAAGTCAATCAGAGAAAGACAATTATCACACGATCTCACTGATATGTGGGATTTAAGAAACAAGGCAGAGGATCACAGGGGAAGAGAGGAAAAGATGAAAACAAAACCAGAGAGGGAGACAAACCAAAAGACACTCTTAATCTTGGGAAACAAACTGAGGGTTGCTGGAGGGGATGAGGGTGGAGGGATGGGGTAACTGGCGATGGACATTGAGAAGGGTATGGGTTGTGGAGAGCTCTGGGTGTTATATAAGACTGAGGAATCACAGACCTATACCCCTGAAATAATATGTTAATTGAATTTAAATAAAAATTTTTTTTAAATGGGGAGAAAAAAAGATTCATTCTCTCCCTCTGCCCTTCTCCCCCTCCCCCCACTCCCACTTTCTCCAAATAAATAATTAGGGCTTTACATTCAGATACCTGGCATCCTACACATCCTCAGGGACTGCAGTGATGGGGCCTCTTCCAGACCCCAAGGCCCCGCCCTCCCACAGGCATCACCCCTTGACTCACCGTCTCAATGGCCAAGGCCTCTGCTTTCAGCTTGGCCTGCAGCACGGAGCCTTCTCCCTCGATGCGCAGGGCCTCTGCACGGGACTCGGCCTCCGCCTTGGCAGTCCCCGTGCTCTCCACGGCGGTGCTGGGGGGTGGTGGGGGAGAGTCAGGGGACACCCAGGAGAAAGCCTTTCTCCCTCTGCCCCCCCCCCAACGCCCCGGCTAATGCCGCAGCAGGTGTCATGCGCGCCCCACTCCCTCCACCCGCGATTTTTCTGAGGCCTGGCGCTCTTTTCCTCTGGTTCTCAACCCACCTCAGAGCCTCCAGCTCCAAGAGTTCCCTGCGAGCTTTTTCAGCTTCGGACTGGTCCAAGATCTTCTGCCTCTCAAGCCGGCCGCGGGCTTCTTGCTCAAGCCTCTGAGCCTCGTGCCTGGATGGAACAGGGGACAGGGGACAGGAAGATGCTGGTGTGGGGTCAGAACTCCAGCAGGAACTCCAACAAGGGCAGGGCCCACCCATCTGCTGGGCGCCCGCGGGCGGCACTCAACCCACAAAGGGAAGCAGAAGGGTGCGCGCACGCGGCAAGCCTGGTGCGACTCTCGGCGTGGGCGGGGACGCGGCCATGACCAAGGCCCCTGCTTTCACATAACTGGCCTTCCAGTCAGGAGAAACAAATGAACACGGTTGATTTCTGACAGTGACAAGCTCCCCGAGAATGGGTGAAGGGACAGCATGGCTGAGCATTGGGCTCGGTTTCAGTTGGGGCAGGAAGGGGCTCTGCAAGGAGCTTCAGGCTGAGGCCAGAGGAGGAGAATACCCTAGGGGAAGAGCATTCTGGGCAGAGGGAAGAGCCAGGGCAGACGGCCCTACGGTGGGAACCCAGCTGTGCCAACGAGGGGCAGAAAGGAGCTGGTGGGATCGGAGCACGTGAGCCTGGCGAGAGGCTGGAAGGTGAGGTGGGGGTGGCAGGGCTGGACCCCTGGGTGCCTGGAAGGCCACAGAAGCGAGTTTGGGTTCTAGCACAGGATGGCACATGGTCGTCCTTTAAAGGGACCACACTATCTGCTAAGGGAGAGAGCAGGCGACCGTGGGGGGATGCCAGGTCACCCAGGTCCCGGCAGTGGGCTGAGAGAGGGACCGTGGAGAGGTCTGGCCCACGGTGGGCATCATGGGCAGCGCCGCCCCCTCCCCAGGCCTCACTTACTTAGCAGCTGCCTCCTGGGAGTTGGTGGTGATCTCGATGGCCAGCTGGACACTGCGCTGGAGGGCATCCCGGGTCCTCTGGTCCACGGGCTCCACCGACTGCACGTCCACGCTGCTGACCACCAGTCCGTTTTGGGGGAAGATGGCCCGGTCCCGGGGCTGGGGCAGGGCCCTGCTGTCTGGCCCCTTGGTTTCCAGGGTCTCAAAGCCAAAGACAGCCATGCGAATGATGCGGGCGGAGTTCTTGTGGAAGTCATCGAAGGTGACGGAGGCCACGGCCCCCCGCACCCGGGACGCAATGGCCTTGCAGGCATCACCCACGAAGTCCGGCACCGAGAAGAGCTTGGCTGTCTCTTTAGGGTCCTTCCGGTCACTCACATCGAAGTGCCTGTGAGCAGCGAGGCCCAGAACAGGGAAGCCATTTTCCTCCAGGACACAGCAACTCTGTCGTCTCGGAAAAGGACTCGAACGCCCACCCTCCGTGACCGGCCAGGGTCTCTCTCAACAGAGAGTGAGAATTACTCCCCACCAAGCACCCAGGTGAGGTCCCATTTAATTCTCTCAGCCACCCTGGGAGGTGGGGATGAGCGTTATCCCCTCTCACAGACGAGGAAATAGAGGCCCAGGGAGGTGAAGGGACAGACCCAAAGTCACGTGATATGTGGCAGGCAGTGTGGCTCCGTGGCCTATGCCCTTAGCTGTCGTGCACCCGAAATGTCCGCGCCCATCTGCCTCTGTCATAGTCCTGGTCACTCGGCCAAGAGGTGGCTGAGGTGGAGCCTAGCTTCCACTCCAGCTCTAACTACGTGCAGGGCACTGCTATAACCTCACCGTGCCCTTTCAACAGCCCTGGGAGCCCTGGGAGCCCTGAGAGCCCTGGGAGGTGGACGGTTGCCGTTCTCATTTTACATATTGGGAAACTGAGGAAAGCACCGAGTCGCTTGCCCAGGTCCACAGCTAGCAAACGGCAGGGCCGGGACCCAGGCAGCGAGCCCTGGAGTGCGTGCCGGTGACACGTGCCCACACGTGCCCACTCCGACGGGGCGGGTCTGGCCGACGTTTGTAGAACCTTGCCCTTACGTGGTTGGCTGGACACATGCTGAGTTTAGCTGGGGGTTTCCTCCAGCCATGTCCCCCAAATCCTGCTCCCAGCAGGGGTGTCTGCACCTTCCTGTCACCCCCCTCTTTGGGCATCAGACTGGCTTTCCTCCTTGGCTATGGCGGAGTCAGGCATCCTGCCCCCACGACGGGCCCAGCACGGTGGCAGGCAGCGTCCGTCCTTGCGGTCCCTCCCCACCCCTCACCAGTTGTAGGCGAGCTGCAGCTGCAGCCTGGCATGGTCCGCGGTTTCGATGGTGATGACATCTGTGAAGAAGTCAGGCCCGAGCAGCAGGCAGAGCGCACGGCGAGCGTGGGGACGCTTGGGCCTCCCGGCCGAGAGGGACAACACGGTGAACTGCTCTTCAGGACCCAGTGACACCAGCTCGGGCCCAAAGACCACACTGCAGAGGGAGCCGGGAGTCAGACACATGGAGAGCCCCTCATCTCCCCCAGGCACCTGTCCCACCTCAACCCCCACTGGCCCCTCCCAGCTCGCCGCCCCCAGCAGAGCCGGCCTCTCACCCCCCCAACCTCGCTCGCCCCTCCCCGACAGTCACCTGTCCCACCTCGGGACCCCACCCCCCGACAGTCACCTGTCCCACCTCGGGACCCCACCCCCAACAGTCACCTGTCCCACCTCGGGACCCCCCCCCACACACACACAGGCCACTCACCGAGCTTCCTTCTCCCGGTAGTCATACACCTGCACGGCTGCATTGTGAGGGACCCGGTAGCTGACCACACGGGTCTTGTTCCGGACAGTGGCAGGCTGAGGGGTCTTGGATGTCTCCCTCTCGCCCCTGTCTGCCAGAGGGTCCTGCCCCTTGTTCAGCAGCTCCTCCACCCCTGGAGGCAGCTCTTTCTCCCACAGGACTTCGTCCTGGGTCAGCATGTAGGTGCTTCCAATCACAGCACGTACCTTGAGAGAGGATGACAGGGGACGTCACCTGGGAAGGTAAAAGGGAGAAGGACCCAGCCAGCTATCCCGAAACAGGGGCTGCTATCCTGGGGGCGGGGGGTGGGGTGGGGAACAGTAGAGCACTTGGCTGGGCTCGGTCTCTGGAACGGGGCTGCACTCGGATGCACCGTCTGCTGGCTCGGTCATCTGGGGCAAACAACCGTGCGTTAGGTCCATGTCCGTAGAATGGACCCGCTGCCGGCTACCTCCCAGGGTTGAGGAATAAAGGACCTCTCCTGTGTCTAGTGCGGAGAACCTGGCATGTGGTTAATTAAGGGTTCGATCTTATTTCTTCTGGAATTTTCCTTCTTGGGGCAACTTGGAGGGCATCCTAGGGACAGAGGCAGTCGATCCTAGGAAATAGGTAATGTCCACTAACATTTCCTAGGATTCCAAGCCCTACTTCTTGGTAGGATTCTTAGAGAAAGAGGTCAGAGATGTGGTCCTAGGTCAAACCAAGGTCAAGGCTTCAGATGAGGGGGCAAAGAGGAAGGATTCCACCAGGATAAGCGCATGGGAGAGGAGGTTGATTCTTGCTGTTCCTAGGCCACTCCCCAGTCAGACCTTTATCCTCGGGCCAGAGGCCCCCATCCTAAAACCTGGCTCATCTTTGCCCTCGGTGGTTTCTCAATTTTAAAGTGAGCTATTTAATGGGGTGCCTGGGTGGCTCAGTCGGCTAAGCATCTGACTCTTGACTTTGGCTCAGGTCATGATCTCAGGTCGTGAGATCGAGCCCTGCGATGGGCTCTGCACTGGGTGGGGACTGCTTAAGATTCTCTCTCCCCATCTCCCTCCGCCACTCCCTGTTCTAAAAAGAAAGAGAAAAGGAAGGCAAATACTCCACAGAATGCCCTCATACCAGCAGCCGGCCAGCTCAGATGCCACCATCAAGGCTGTTGAAGTCCCCTCCCCTGTCTCCACCATGCACCTCTCCCCGTCGGCCCCACGCAAGCCACCACGTGGCCACACTGCGGTGATGGTGCCCATCCCTCAGCCATTACCCTTCCAGTCTTGACATCCTGCACGTAGATGCCCTCATTCTCATCCAGAGGGATGGCCTGACGCTCCTCCACCACCTCCACCTTGGCAGAGGGCACGTACTCCAGGGGTCCGCGGATGAGCCAGCGGTCCCCAGCCTGGTGGGAGACCTTCTCTCCTTCTTCTCCCTCCTCCAGGGGCTGCAGGGCCCTCAGCAGCAGTCCCTGATGCTCTGACAGCACATATACATCCTGGATGCCTCGTTCCAGTCGCTCTCCAGGCTGGAGAAAAAAGGACTTCTCGCCCTGGTGGAGAGACACGGGGTTAGGAGCGGTCGCCACCCAGGGTTGTGCCCCTGACAGCACCTCCTGCAGCCACAGGCTTGTGCTGACAACAGGAGCCCACATTCCCACTGTAATGCAGTGAGGCGTCGTCTGGACCAGGAGGCTCTCTACAAATGCCTACAGACCTCATCTGGTCGAGCCTGCCCTTGAGGAAGTCTGTACACGGTCATGACCGGGACCCTCACAGGCTCAAGGATTAAGAAAGAACCTTCTGTTGCTGTTTCTCCCAGGCCTTGTTTTCTTAGAATGGTGTAGTCTGGACATTGGCAGACTCCATCGTTGGGCCAAATCTGTCTTTTTTAACTAAATGTTTGAGATATAATCTATATGCCATAAAATTTGTTCATTTAAAGTATACAATTCAAATCACTGACCTCTACTTCTGAAACCAGTAATACGTTATATGTTAATTGAATTTAAATTTTTAAAAAGGGAAAAAAATAAAGTATACAATTCAGGAGTATCTGGGTGGCTCAGTCGGTTAAGCGTCTGCCCTCGGCTCTGGAATCAAGTCCCACATCAGGCTCCCTGCTCAGAGGGGAGTCTGCTTGTCCCTCTCCCTCCGCCCCTCCCCCCCACCGCTCATGCTCTCTCTTTCAAATAAATAAAATCTTTAAAAAAAGAAGTTAAAAATTAAAGTATGGAAGCCTGGGTGGCTCAGTCAGTTAAGAGTCTGCCCTTCGGCTCAGGTCATGATCTCAGGATCCTGGGATCGAGTCCCGCATCGGGCTTCCTGCTCAGCGGGGAGCCTGCTTCTCCCTCTGCCTGCTGCTCCCCCTGCTTGTGCTCTCTCTGACAAATAAATAAAATCTTAAAAAAAAAAAAAAAGTATACAATTCAGAGGTGCCAGGCTGGTTCAGTCAGTGGAGCCTGCAACTCTCGATTTGGGGTTTGAGTTCGAGCCCCATGTTGGGTGTAGAGGTTACTTAAAAATAAAATCTTAAAAATAAGTAAATAAATAAGGTATACAGGTCAGTTGTTTTGGGCTATCCACAGAGTTGTCCAGTCGTCACTATGATCCAACCTCAGGGCATTTTCATTACCTGAAAAACCCCATACTAAACAGCAGTTAATGTCCGTCCATCCCCACTCAACTGTAACCACTCATCTATATTCTATCGCTATGGATTTACCCATCTGGGACATTTTATATAAATGGAATTGTGCAATATGTGGTCCTTTATGCGTGGCCTCTTTTGCTTAGCACAGTATTTGTTGATCCATGCTGCAGCAGGTGTTAGTACACGATCATTCGTACACGAGCATCAGTACGCGTTCGTTTCTTTTTACAGCTGAAGGATACTCCATTGTGTGGACAGGCCACGATTTGTTAGCCATTCATCCGCTGACAGATGGAAGCAAAATGTTACAGGAACACAGAGGCACTCGTTCATGTACAAGCTGTCTAGGCTTTCGCTCCAACGGCACAGTTGAGTGGTCTTAAGAGAAACACACCGCTCATGAAGCCTGAAATATCTACGGTCCTCCACAGCAAAGTGTGCCAATCCCCGACAGGCCAGTGCGTCATTAGGAGAAGGGTGAGACAGGGGTGGCGAGAAGGGTAAACCAAGACGTTTGTTTTGTGCAGGAGAAGGACAAAGGTTCCCGGACGGCAGGCATGGACAGGGCCCGAGAGGTGCTCCCAGAAGAGACCGTGTGTAAACTGAGGTTGGGGGCCTCAGGGAGATCAACAGGACAGTGACACAAAAGACAGAACTAGGTGTGCAAAGTCCCAGAGGGAACCAGAACAAGCTTGAGGCTTCTAAATGTGTACCTGGGGTGCGAGGAGGGAAGGGAGTGGTCCCGGGGCCGCACGCCCCTCCAGGGCATTCAGCCTCCCCCAAGAGCTGGAGGTATTTACCTTGACCACACGCTTTTGCCCCAGCTGGTTCTTGCCATCCGGTCCGACCGGGTCGAGAATCACACAGTAGTTGTGGGGGCCCAAGGTGGTGATGGGCACAATCCCCAGCACCTCCTCACAGACATCTGGCACATGGGCCTCCGTGTCCTGCACGGTCACCAGCCACTCCTCCCCGGTGCGGCGGCTCACGCCTCTCAAGTCTCGAAAGTTCTGCCGAGCCCGGAGGTGCAGGGCCGTCTGTGGGACGAGATGTCGGGGCATTTGAGGAAACTGACCTCCAATTTCCTCAGGGGAGCTGGGGGCCCCACTGGCCACTGAGTGCTCCCGGGCCGGGATGTCAGTCTCTACCAGCCCAGGAGGACTTTGGAATCCTCTCAGAGGACCCAGGAGACTCCTCAGGGAGCTGACCTCCACAATTTTCTGTTAGTGGCCCCAGAAATATTGCTTCTCCTCTACTTTCACGGTCTCTGCCACTAGGAGTGAGGCCTCCTCCAGGGTCCCTCCACCCCAAGAGCACAGACCTTTTCTGTGAGGATCACAGCATCCACCAAATCCAGAACCTCCTCGAACACTGCTGGGAGATATGCGCCCACGGCGCGGACCAGCCATTCTTCTCCTGGGCCAAGGGTGGAGAGGGGAGGGTCAAAGGGCACCTAGCCTGCTCCCAGCTGCCCCTTCCCGCAGCCTAGACAGCAGGGCACCCGCCGGGCTCTGCAGGTGAGATTCCACCCCCTCAGGCTCCAGGGCCTGACAGGAGTGCAGATATTAATTTTTTTCTGAGGCCAGAGGAAAACCAACCCCTACCCAGGACAATAAGGAAAGCCGTCCAAGGGCCCAAGCTGCTGCCACGCCTTCTCTGAGCTCCAAAGACCAACTTTTTCCCTTCCCCTGAAACTGGCAGAACTGCCTCTAAGAGAGTTGGAGATACGGTCTACTTTCTTGGAGAAGCAAGAGTGCCTGGCCACAGCCTGGCCCTTGCTCGCCTTAACCCCCGGCAAGTAACCTCACTTCCGTGCCTCAGTGAGGTCATATGGAGAATGGGAATTGCAGGGCCCCGAGGTTGTTCGGGGACTCAGTGAGTTCCCATTTGTAAAGCATTTTGGGACCACACCTGGAACAGACTGAACATCACACGGGCCAAATACGATTGCTAGTTGTATACGAACACGTGTGTTGTTGATCTAGAAGCAGACATGACTGCTCCCCATCCCCCACCCCCGGTAAAGCCATGTCAGCATGTTCATGATCACAGGGTCAGGGTACAGCTGGCATGAAGCTGGGGTGGGGAAAGCAGCCGTGGGCGGCCCTCAGAAGCTTCTAAGAGATACCAGGGAAGCACTTCCTCTCAGGCTGCAAATGGCCATCCCCACCCCTGCAGGCAAGGCACGGCCCGCCCACCCCCATCAGCACCCCTCATCGACCCCACCTGTCACCCTCTCCTTGCCCTCCCGGTCCCAGCACTCCTTGCGGGCCCTCAGCCGCAGGGCCTGGTTCTGCTTGATGACTGTAGCCTGAATGATCTCCAAGACCTCCACCTCCTTCCGGGGGATATAGGTGCCTGGGAAGGGAAGGGGAGGCAAAGGTTGAAGACCAGCAGGTTATCAAAGCTGTAATAGAAAGGCAGGGAGTCTTGGACCTGGACTCCGGCCAATGCAAGGAACTTACCAGGCCCTTCAAATAGCCACTCATCTCCTGCCACCACCTTGTCTCCGTTCTTATCCTCATAATCCAGCAACGCCTTAAGATGGAGGGCAGTGTTGGGCAGAACCACCTGCAGGGGGGTGATGTCCTAACAGGGGGAGAAGGGAGGCCATGGGACATTCAGTACTGTGACCCCAGGAGTCAAACCCGATACCTTGGAGGTCAGAGGCTACAGCAGCAACCTTCCCATGTCCCCAGATAAGCCCCCAAGTGGAATGTACAAGGTAGGGGTGGTCCCAAAGCCATCTGGTCTGAAGAACGAAGATCGTTGAGAAAGCAAGTGGATGCACTGCCAATGAGCCAAGGACACACATTGCTCTGGAGAAAGTGCTTAGAATTGGTTCTGAACTACAAATCTGGGCGGGGAAACGCCTCAAGGCCTCGTGTGCACGAGGGCCCTCTACAAACTGTAAGAAGTGGGAAGTTTGAACAGCTCTAAGAGGCACGCTCTGGGCACGTGGTGTGGTTGTCAGGGTTGCTTCATGGTCACAAGACAGCCGTTGGACGGCAGCCATCACATCTCCCTTCATCGGGAAGGGGCACCTGGCAACAAGTACCCAAACCTTTTAGAAGTCTGTAGAAATGTTTCTATGAGTAGGACTTCACTTGGTCTTTGGTCTGAGGGAGGCAGGAGAGCAAGCAAAGAGAGCCTCACAGAGGCTAAGAGACGTGCCCGAGGTCCCACAACAAGTAAGAACGGGATCAGGACTGGAACCCCAGTCTTGGTGAAGGCTGCCTGCCACTCTTAGTGGCCTGGGGTGGAGAAGGTCAGGTAACCCCACTCTCCCCGCTGACCACACACGGGGTTGGAGGCTCACTGGGCAGGCAAGCCCTTCCTTGTGCGCCTTCAATGTACACAGCACCCAGTTGGCTGTGGCGGGGGCAGGCTTGCCCCAGCTTTGTGGATTGCAAGTTCCAGGAGGTGACAAGACAGATACAGACCCTTCTCTGCAAGCAGACTGTGGACAGTGTCGGGGGTGCGGGGGATGGGAGGCAGAGAGGCTGCAAAAGCTCAAAGGAAGTTAGAAAAGTCCCCCTGGAAGTGGCATTTGAGCTGGGGCTCAGAAGAAGAGCTGGCTTCTGATACAGAGGTGTGGGAGGAGGAGGAAATGGTACGTGTTCTGGAAGGAACATGTAGGCCAGCGGGTTTGTCACCTCCCACATCTACTCTAGCATCACTTGCTACCTGTTCCATCAAAAGCAAGCTCTGCCTTTTTCTATCATGGCCATTTCCCTCGTCTGAGCTGCCAATATCTCTCACCTGAATGATGGAAAGATCTAACTGGTCTCCACCTGCCACTTTTGTCTCCTTCCAGTTCGTCCCCTGCATCACTGCAGGCTTCCAGCTCGGGTGACTAGGCACCCAGCAGTATCATGTGCAATTGGGAATGTGGGAGAAGAACAGCTCCAGGGGGAAGGGAAAGTAGCAGGTTTGCACGTCCAGGAGGAGGCGGCTGTGCGATGCCCAGGAGAGGGCTTTCCACAGGCAGCTAGGGGCTCTAGGGACTTGGCAGCTCCCAGTGACGGTACTGAGCTAGGTGGCTCCAACCTCGACAGAGCGCTTAAGGGCACGAGAGCACGGAAGGGCATGCAGGAGGTTCAGGACAGAATCTGAAGGCAGAGGGGAGAGAGGAAGAGGGTGAGACATCTAAGAAGATGGAAAGAGACATCCACAGAGTGAAACAGGAAGACAAGTTTTAGCAGGGGCACGGTGGGAGAAAAAAGACAGGTTTTAATAAGAGGGCGGGTCGACAGTAGTTGTGGCTAAGAAGGCCCACTAGACACAGAATGTCCACAGGGGCTGCAGTTAGGAGGCCTTGGGGCTTTGCCAAAGCGAGCTCAGTGGAGGGGGGTGGGTGGGGGCCAGATGCAAGGGCTTATGAGGAAATGGGGTAGAGGACATCAAGTAAAGGGTTATCAAAGAGTACGTAAGAAAGGAAAGAAAAAGCAGTACAAAACTAGAAATCGAATTCACAGGGCCACTCATAAAGGTTCATACTTTTAAATTTAGTGTGCATATCCTGGGATCCAGCAATTCTTAAGAGTTTCTACTTTAGGGGCACCTGGGTGGCTCAGTCGTTAAGCATCTGCCTTCAGCTCAGGTCGTGATCTCAGGGTCCTGGGACCAAGCCCTGCATCGGGCTCCTCACTCAGCGGAGAGCCTGCTTCTCCCTCTCCCTCTGCCTTCCCCACTGCTTGTGCTCTGTCCAATAAAAAAAAAAAAAAAAGTTTTTTTGTTTTTTTGTTTTTAAATTTTAAGTAGGCTCCACGCCCAATGAAGGGCTTGAACTCTTGACCCTGAGATCAAAGTCAAGTCATACTGGCTGAGAGCCAGCCAGGCCCCCCAATATTTTCTACTCCTGAAAAGCAGCAAACCTTAGCATGCACCAGGACACACAGACAAGTACATTTGTGGCAAAACTGTTTTCCCTTATAAATTGGAAACATCCTAAAAGAAACTCAAGAGGAGAATGGCTGAGCTTGCGTACATCATATGGGATTACGTATGACAAATAAGACTTATGCACCAGCGTGCAGAAGTTCATTCAAACTACACAGGCAGGGGCACCTGGGTGGCTCAGTCGGTTAAGCATCTGGCTTTGGCTTAGGTCAGGATCTCAGGGTCCTGGGATGGAGCCCAGCTCTTGTTAAGAGCTGTAGTGATCAGAATCGCATGGTACCGGCACCAAAATAGACACGTAGATCAATGATACAGAATAGAGAGCCCGGAAATAAAGCCATAATTATATGGTCAATTAATCTTCGACAAAGGAGGCAAGAACATGCAATGGGAAAAAGTCTTTTCAACAGACGGTGTTGGGAAAACTGGACAGCTACATGCAAAAGAATGAAACTGCGCCACTTTCTTACACAAAAATTAACTCAAAAATGGATGAAGGAACTAAATGTGAGACCTGAAACCATAACAACCCTAGAAGAGAGCACAGACAGTAATATCTCTGACATTGGCTGTAGCAACATTTTTCTAGATATATCTCCTGAGACAAGAGAAAAAAGCAAAACTAACCTATTGGGACTACATCAAAATAAAAAGCCTCTGCATAGTGAAGAAAACAACCAACACGACTAAAACACAACCTACAGAATGGGAGAAGATGTTTGCAAATGACATATCCGACATCCAAAATACATAAAGAGTTTATACAACTCAACACCAAAAAGTAATCCAATTAAAAATGGGCAGAAGACATGAACAGACATTTCTCCAAAGACATCCAGATGGCCAAAAGACACATGAAAAGATGCTCAACATCCATCATCAGGGAAATACAAATCAAAACCACAATGAGATATCACTTCACACCTGTCAGAATGGCTAAAGTCAAAAACACAAGAAACAATACGTGCCGGCAACGATGTGGAGAAGAAGGAACTCTCGTGCACTGTTGGTGGGAAAATGCAAACTGGTGCAGCCACTCTGGAGAACAGTATGGAGGGTCCTCAAAAAATTAAAAATAGAACCGCCCTAAGATCCAGTAATCACACTACTGGGTATTTACCCAAAGAATATGAAAACACTCATTCGAAAGGATATGTGCACCCCAATGTTTATTGCAGCATTATTTGTAACAGCGAAGTTATGGAGGCAGCCCAAGTGTCCACCAATAAAGGAAAGGATAAAGAAGGTGGGGTACATATATACAATGGAATATTACTCAGCCATAAAAAATAATGAAATCTTGCCATTTGCAATGATGTGGATGGATCTAGAGAGTATAATGCTAAGCAAAACAAGTCAGAAAGACAAATACCCTATGATTTCACTTATATGTGGAATTTAAGAAACTGATAGAGAAAAAAAAAAAAAAAGACAAACCAAGAAACAGACTCTTAACTATAGAGAACAAACTGATGGTCACCAGAGTGGAGGTGTGTGTGGGGGGGGATTAGGTAAAGGGGATTGAGAGTGCACTTACTGTGATGAGCACTGAGTCATGCATAGAGTTGTCCAATCACTATATAATGTAATACTGTATGTTAATTACATTGGAATTAAAATTTAAATAAAAAGAGATACAGAATGATGAGCCAGGTTCCAGGGCCCAGTTGATGGAGGCTCCAGCAGGTAGAGAGGAGAAAAGCACAGATATCAAGTAAGGGAAGGGGACACAGACCCAGAGCCTGCCAGATGGCCTTGACTTCTAAGTATAAAACAAATTTGTTCCAGTGAGGATAGAAAACAGGAAGAGGGCGCCTGGGTGGCTCAGTTGGTTAAGTGTCTGCCTTCAGCTCAGGTCATGACCCTGGAGTCCTGGGCTCGAGCCCCTGCCTTGTCCTAGAGCCCCCTGCTTAGTGGGGAGTCTGCTTCTCCCTCTCCTCCTCCCCTGCTCATGGATGCTCGCTCTCAAATAAATAAAATCTTAAAAAAATAGGAAGAGAGCAGAAAATTATAAATATTTAGAGGCATGCAGAGAGAAGTAGAGAGAAAGTGGTTAGGAAGGAAGAGAACCACTGAACAGGGCTTGGGTTGGGTTGGAAAGAACCGCTTAACCCATCAGCTACTTGTAATCCTGTCGTCTTGGTGGATCTGTCCCCAAGGCTAGGAAACCCCTCCTGAGTTTGAGAACTGAAAGGACGGGTGGGGGGGTCACACCGAGCCAGGACCGGGCTTTGCCATGGGTCCTGCACACAAGAGACTGTTAAAATGACTAGCTCCAGTTGGAGTAGGAAAGAGACGAGGAAGAGAAGAATCTGAGAGACGGGACAGAAGACAGAATGAAAAGCCCTGAGGGGCCATGAGGACCCAGGAAAGGGGGGCTGATGGTGAGGAGGTTGGGGTTGAATTTCCAAGGTGGGCCAGGTGGGAGTATAACCAAGTCCTCAGTGGACAGGGCACTGGGAGGGGCTGAAGCAGAACGGAAGAGGCAAGGGTCAGAGTTGAGGTCAAGAAAGCCAAGTCATGGACAGGGTCATTATAAGGACATTAGTGAGGCTCCCAGGAGTCAAAAGGGGAGGAGGAGGGAGGACAGCGCCAGGGGTCACCTCAGTGGAGACCTGGAAAGAAGCCATGTGGGCAGAGAGGGGCCAGAGTAAAAAGGGAATGTCTCCATGGCATTGGTCTCTGAGGAGGGAGAGGCCCAGCCCTTTGGCCTGGAGGATGTGGGGTGTGAGAGAACGGGCAGCGGTGGGCTGGGGATCCTAGGGAGCTTTAGACACTGGTGCTGATGACCACCCCCCGACACACACACTGCTCCCCACCCAGAGGGGGGCTGAGCTGAGCTGATCTGTGGGAGGACCTGGGTATGGAGATTTTTTAGCTTTTGACAGTTTCCGACTTACACAGAAGTTGCAAGAATAGTACAAAGAATTCCCGGAGGCTCCTCACTCAGATTCCTCAAGGGTTAACATTCTAATTACTCGTCAGCACTTTCTATCTCACACGCACACACTTCTCTCCCCAGGTGGCTGCCACTTAGTGGGCAGGCAGGTCTCAAAGCTCCCTGGGTGGTGCCTGGAGGCTTCTGGGAACAAGAAGCACTGGTTAGTGGAGGCGCCCAGAGTAAACCAGTATAAACTGGTGAGGAGGTAAAGGCAGAACCGTTAAGGACATAAAGGCAGATGCCCACTTGCTCGGGCCCAGGGCCTGAGGGCAACGCGGACAAGGGCCCGGCCAGGAGCGCAGGCCTGTGATGCCTTCCCGAGGGGCAGTCACCGGCGTCAGAGCCCGGGCCTCGTCTCGTCCACCACCGTGGGCACTGCCCACCAGTGTCTGGCACCGTTTGAGTGAACGGAATGCTCACTCTGGGCAAAGTCATTTAGCACCAAACTGGTCAGGAGCTTCTAGCAGGCTCTGGAGCCTGGAAGGTCAGGTGGGGAGATGGCTGACAGCTCTCAGAGGAGGGGCAAGTCTGTCGTGGGCATGTGAGGAGGAAGGGGGTTGGGGTTGGTGAGAGGCAGGTGGAGGAAGCAAGAACTCTGTCCTTGGTGAGATCCAGCAGATGTCGCCCCCGCCCCCTCCCACAGCCCCACTTGGTTTCCCTCGGGAAGGCAGTGCAGAGCCCAGGGAACAAGGACGAACGGTCATGGAGGAAGCAAGCCAGGTACCTTTTCCAGCACCTCCCCCGGGTACAGGGGGAAGGGGTCCTGGGTCAGCCGGATCTCTAGGTCAGCGTGGCGGAGCCGGACTTGCCCCGTGACATCGAACAGCACAGAGCCCTGAGGGTCCCGGGACACGGGGTTGGCCACCGTGCAGTAATGGCGTGGAGGGACAGTCACCATGCGTAAGGGGGCAAACAGGACCCTGTTGGAGGGTGGTAAGAAGCAGCGTGAGGACCCAGGGGGCCCCTGTTCCCACTTCTGAGGGGGACACTGAACGGGAGAGAAAGCTCCCCATCACCCATGCCACGGCCAACCCCTCCTGGGGCAGGAAGGAGATGGACGATCGAGCCAGCCAGACGAACAGGCACCCCACGGCCCAGTCCCAGCACCCACCTCTCATTGTCTTGCCGGATGTAAGTCTTTGGCCCGACCTCCACATGGGACACGTTGCTGTTCTGGTCCAGCACGTGGATGTAGTGGTACGGGGGGATGCGGATGATGGACTCTTCGGTTGCCATGGTGACTCCTGTGGCCCGGGCAGCAGGCTGACAGACAGGTGGGGAGCGGATACAACAAGATGAGCACAGGGGGCCTGGCAAAGGCAGGCAGGAACCTGAGGCCCAACCGGGGATGAGGGAAGGGGCCCTTCCTCCTCCAGTTCATGTCATTTCGCCCTGTAACATCCCGCGCCGGCCTCTGCCTTTCTTCTCCCCACTCAGGGCAACGCAGACCATCCAGACCCTGCCGAGAACTGGCTCCAAGGACGCAGGCTCCTTTATTTGAGGGGATCCCGAGGCCCTAGCTGTACTGAAATGTTAGCCCACAGCCCAAGAACATTTGCACAATCTTTGTCTGCACCTCCCCCTGCACGCACGCACACGCACGCTTTAAGCAATCTAGGATATACTGTTCAGACGTGGGCCACCTCTCAAGGGAGGGATCCCCTGCAGAACTGGGACTCCAAAGAATCAGCTGGATTAGAAACACCAAATTAGTCTAGTCCTTTCCTCCCCAGTTCTCTCTGGTCTCTTGCCACTTTTGGTTTCCTGCAGTTGTAAGTCGGGTGGGAAGGGAAAGGGAATAAATGAGTACATATCCCACCCACCGCCATCCTACCTGCTTCTGAATCCTGGGTGGTTCTGATCCATGCTTGGCCTGTTCAAGGAGGTCACACCCAAACCCCATCCCTGCCTCCAGCATGCCTTGGACTTTGGACAACCTATCCCTTGGAGTCACACAGGGGAACCAAGTTTGCTAGGGGACTCAAAGCCTTGTCCTCTGAGACTTCGGTCAGACATTTTTGAAGCCACCACCAGAAAGGAGGGACACCTCCCCTACTGGACCATTCATCCAACCTCCAACCTGAGTGAGAAAAGGGGAAGCAGGGAGGGAGTGGCTTGCCACAGGAGAAATAGGCAGAAGTCACAAAATTACAGAACCGAGGCAAGGCCCAAGAGTTTTGCTTCATTTACACAATCTGTAAAATTTCTTTTTTTGTTTAGCAATTACGAGTTTTCAGACTCCTGACTGCTGCTTCTCTTGAAGAATGAGAAGCCACACCCTCTGCTCCCGCCTAGCAGAACTGGATAGAGCCGAGTCTCAGCTGCTCCCTTTGGATGGGACACAAGCTTCCCTGCTTACCACACTCTGCACCTGTTGTCCCTGCTGTCCTACACCTGGGCCGCTGCACTCACATCACCTGCTTCAAATCCTCTACCTCAGCATCATCCAACAGAACTCTAATGATGGACATCTTCTAAACCTGTGCTCTTTGGGCTGGCCATGTGTGGCTACTGAATACTTGAAATGTGACTAGTGTAACCGAGGAGTATTACATTTTGATGAAGGTAGCCAAATAAGGCTGGTTGACCCCAGATAGAGTCCCAGCAGGGACTCTGCATCATTCAGGGCCACCCAGCAAATTAGTGGTACCATCGGGATGAGAATCCCGATGGAATGGCTGGTTCCGTCCTTCTCCCGGGGCAGCATGGCACAGTGATTAGGGGCCCGGAGTCAGCCAGACTGCCCATGCTTACCGTTCTGATTTCCCACCTTAATGTCTTACCTCATTTTGAAAGGCTACAGTTTTGACCTCTTTTCCCGGTCCGCTTTTGGACATCAAAGGAATGTTCTGCTCTCTCTTGCAACTGTGTATGGGATTTGACCTTGATACTTTTCTGTGGCTTTTTATGTGAAGTTAATTTCCCTTAATTTGTAGGAGTAGCTTTTCTAACATCAGAGCTCCCCCTTCTGTTGTGTTCAGGTAATGTTCGACTCTCATCCCCACTCTCACCTGGACCTTCCTGTTCCTTCCGGTCTACCGCCCAGGCCCTCCCAGCTGTGCTTCCAAAGTTGCTCCCTGATGAAGCCCCTGAAGAGCCCCCAGGATCCTTTACTGGATGGGTAACCTCAGACAATTCTGTTGCCCTCCCTATACCCGTTTCCCAGGGTTATAAACTGAGAACGGAGAGGGCATCTACCCAAGTTATGAGGACTGAGGTCATCATAAAGCAGCTGGAACAAAGCCCAGCTCTTCAGAAGCACTGTGTGGCTTACTGCTGAGGCAGGAAGAGCCTGAGGCTCAGCTCCCTTAATCGGGGGATGTGGCCTAGCACCAGAGGCTCCCTATGCCACCTGGCCTTAACCACCGCCCCCACCCCCTTGTTGACTGGTCAGAAAGGTGGCAGGTCTCCTGTCACCCCAGCTGTGGGGCTAAAAGAATAGCAAAGAAGGGGCATCTGACAGCCAAGTGAAGCCTTTTCAAGCTCTTCCTCTGCCAAGTTCTCTGCAGGGTGGAAGCCTGGCCAGGAAGCCAGATGGGGGAGAGGAAGGGCTAGGGCTATAAATGGAGGGGTGGACAGGGCTCCATGAGGCCCCCCAGGGAAGATCTGAACTCTAGAAGGCCATGCAGGGCTGGGAAGCAGGCCCCAGGAACAGCGTCCAATGACTCCTTTTTGGACAATCCCCCACTCCCTACGGCTGAGGCCTCTCCACCATCTGTCACCCCAGCTGGGTCCAGTCAGCGGGGCTGAGAGTCTCGCCTAGCTCAGCGAGTCAGCTGAGAGTCTGCCTTCCAGCTGATCTGCCTGGGCTTCTGCCTTGTTCCAAAGCCAAGGCCTTGTTTCAGTACCAGGACCCTGTCTTAACCCACCATGCCCTACGGCTGTGCCTTCCACCTAGACCACCTGCTCTTCACCCAGGAACAGACTTTGCTCTTTTCCTTTTGTCACCTGCAGAAGGGAGCCTTGAGGTAAGGCCTCTCCTGGGAACCAGGGAAACCACCCAACTTAGGCAACATGTTTATGACAAGTCCCAGATTTAGACTTTTGTGGTTTACCAGATGACGTGTACAGTCAGAACATTTTCTTCCCAATATATCAGGACCCTCCAAAAACAACGGTCAAGGATTGTGTTGACCTTTGGAAGTTCCTGCCCAGCACCTGGGTTTGACCGCCATACTCCAAATCCACCCAGGCCTCCCTTTGGTGCCTGCTTCCAGGATCTGCCCCCTCATCTGCTTTCCTGGCACATGCACAGCGTTGCCTGATCACACGTCCCTCAAGGGTCATGAGACTCCTGCAAGAGCCAGTCAACTCTTGCCCAAAGTCTCGGACACTGCACCACATCCACGAAGAAAAGAGCAAGGTAATGGGTGGCGGGGCAGAGAACAAAACAAGCTATAAGCAGAAGTAGGGTTCATCCTCGAGTTGAGAGGCGGTTCTTAACACTACAGCAAAACTTCATGAGTTTCTTTGGTCACTACCAGTCACATATCTTCAGGGTCAACCTCATGTGAGTGCCTGGCACAGTGATTCTAAAAGCAGGTGCCCCAGGGACCAGCTTTCTTATTTCTTACTGTGTGCTGGTCTGCGGAGAGCACTGTCGGCCTAACCTGAAGCTTGTTAGTGAGGGGGATTCTCGGGCCTCACTCAAGGGCTGTTGAATCCGCCAGCATTTTAACTAGATCCCTAGTGATTTGGGCGCACATTAGAGTACCAGCAGCTCTGGCCTCAAGCAGCCACTCTCAGTCCTGGCTGTACTTGAGAATCACCTGGAAGTCTTTGAAAACCACTGATCTCTGGGGATTCTGACATCAGGGGGGTGGGGTGGGGTGAAGCATTGCCTCCCCTGCCCCCACAGCCACCAGCAGGCTCTACACCCAGCATGGGGCCCAACACAGGGCTTGACCTCATGACCCTAAGATCAAGACCTGAGCTGAGATCATGAGTTGGATGCTAGGGGCGCCTGGGGGGCTCCATCAGGTAAGCAGCCAACTCTTGATTTCAGCTCCAGTCACGATCTCAGGGTCATGAGATGGGGCAATGCGTCGGGCTCAATGCTCAGTGCGGAGTCTGCCTGGGGTTCTCTCCCCAGACTCTGCCCCTACTCCTTCCCCTCCCCCATGTCCACAGGCTCTCTCGCTCTAAAACTATATCTTTTTAAAAAAAGAGTTGGATGCTCGACAGACTGAGCCACCAGGCGCCCGGAGCATTGCTATATTTAAAAGCTCTCCCACTGACTAATACCCGGCAAGGATGAGCTCTGTCATGCTCTTGGGCCACTTGCTAGCTCTGAGCCGGAGTGTCCTAGACTGAGAAGTGGAAAGAAGAGTGACTGTTTCCTGGGCTTGAAGAGATTAGTGGCCACAGGATGTGTCTAGTGCAGGGGAGATCAAAGGTGGCTGGCAGGAGAGAGAATAAAGAGGAGCTCAGATTAGACTGCTCCTCAGGGGCAGGGCATTTGGTTATTCTCCTCCTGCCCCCTCGCCAACACAAGCCCCCTGCCCCGAGCAGGCTGGAAGGTGCAGGGGAGGCCGGTGACTCAGCCTGCCACCATCACCTCTATCAAGTTCAGGTTTAGGACAATGTACATGATGTTCAGCGTAAACAGGGGCTCATCTTTGCAGTTTCTCTGATTGTAAACATTCTACACTTTGTTTGGAGAATGCAAGAGTCCCATTACTCAGGGATTGCACCGAAGCTGTTTACACACTGGCTTAGTTTAGGGAAATTATTTCCAGCTTTAGGGGACTAGAAGGGACATTTCTGAGGCTTTGTCTCAGCAATCACGTTTAAGAGCAAAGCTTTAGGAACTTTTCTTCCTATGAAAGAGGAAGCAGCTCCTTCCTTCGCTGAGCTCCAGTCCAACTACCTTGTGGGAGGAGGAGGGGCTTGGTGGCTTCACTGGGGACAGAACAGTTTTGGCAGCTTGGAATGCTGCTTGTCCTATCTTCATTCTACCTCCTGGATGCTGCCAATTAACGCTCATCATCGAAGGCAAAGATTGCCTAGTTGAGAAGTGACCCAGGAACCAGGCTTCAGAACCCCCGATCGAGACCGTTTTCTAAACTCACTCCATCATAGGACCCAGCTGAGAGTGTGGCTCCTGCACATGCTGATTCCAAGGCCTCGCCCAGACCCGCTGCACCAGTTTCTGGGGGAGAGACTCCAGAACGTGTATCTTTGGCAAGAGCCCCCAAATAACAGCTCCCACTTATCAAGGACATAAACTGTGCCAGGTGTTGTGTTAAGTGCCCTTAATTGATCCATCTAACCCTAGAAGTTAAGGAACTTCACTCAGGATCACACAATGATCAAAGAACAGGGTCAGAAATCCACCCATTACCCTGTCTGCAGAGCTCTCAAACCAGGAAGTAGCCTGGCTTCTCAGGCAGAAAGGGAAGGTTCTAAACCCAGAACACGCACTTCTGACCTGGGTGGGGCTGGGTATTCTCTAGGAGATAGGCATTTCACAGGTGAGCACTTTCTGCAAGGGGAGGGGTTTGGGGGGGCAGCCTCCATCCCACCAGGAGGCCCGAGTTACCTTGGACCCCTCAGGCCGTTCCTCGGCCATCCACTCTATCAGCTCCGACCCCACCTGGAAAGCTTCACACACACACACACACACGCCCCCGCGCCCCCCCCCCCCCCCCCCCCCGCCTCCCGTCAGGCTGGGCGCCCTGCATGCCAAGGGCGGAAACAGGCAGGAGCTCCCAGGGAGCACTTGAGCTGGCACTCCGTGTAACAGCGGCTTTCTCCTCACAACCCAAGGTCCCCTCGGGGCACAGGGACATCTACCACAACCACCATCCCCCATCCCTCCAGATTTCATTCCTGGAGGGCCAGCCCTAAGATCTTCACAATCACAGGCTGGCAGGGCCCAAAGGAGTTTTGCATTTCTTCCTTTCACCCTCCCAAAGAGAAAAAGAACTTCGCTCACCAACCTCCACACCTTCTAGAAGTCAAGCCTACCTTAAGATTGCTATGCTAACCACTTCCCACATGGTCCGCAAGGGCCACGGCTGGCATAGCCTTAAGTGAGGCAATAGTAAAGCCTCAACATTTGGCAGAGATGAAGGATCTGGGGGTGGGCAGGAATCACACTCTAAAAGCTCAAGAGAACAGGCCAGAGCCAGGGGCCCCGGGGGAGGAAGCAGCAGAGGACGGCGGCAGGGACCCAGGACGGAGTCTGAATGGCCCCAAGTTTCCTCTGTCCTTACTTCTGATGTGGGAGCCTGAAGTGGAGAGGCCTGAGATTTTGGGGGGTCGGGAAGTGTAGGCAAGGTAACAAGTTGACCTACCTTTACTTCAAAATGCAGTGGGGGAAAAAATCCAACAAGGAAAGTAAAACCTCCCAAAGGTAAGCCTCCACCCACCTTCTTCCTCCTCAGGCTCCGAGAGGTCTTACCTGCCCCAGCAGAAGCAAGCAGTGCTAGAAGGCCGGTCGGGGCTCGGAGAGCCTGGGGGGACACAAGGCCCCACCAGGGGTTTGGGGGGCTTTGGGACCAGTACGAAGTACCCGGAAGAGTGCCCGCCGTCTGAGACCCCTCGGAGGGGGAAACTCCGTAGCCTAGCCCTAGGGATCACTTCCCGGCAGGGCAGGCTCAGGGGTGGGGCTTGGCCATTTAAAGGGCCCTCGCAGCTGGTTCTCGGTGTTTCTCCTCTGGGCGGCTTCTCCGGCAGCTGAACGGACTGCAGCTCCTTCAACCCTCAGGAAGCTCCCGCCTCAGAGCCCTCGGGCAGTGCCGGAATGAGCCTGGGAAGGGTCAGAGGGCCTGGGACGGGGAGGGCAGGTGCAGACTGAGCTCGCCTCTGCCCCATGTGGCTTTCATTTCAATTTCCCCAACTGGGTGTCTGTGATCGATCCCGCCGCTCTGCAACCGTCTGGGCTGCCGCAGCCCACCCTCTAAGAGACGATAACTTGGCATTTTTTTATTTTAGATTCAGAGAATTCAGCCCAGGTCTCCAAAGAGATGTTCAACCGAAAGCATATATAGGCACATACACTTTCTCTTTCTGGCAAGGGGCAGTGTTGGGAGCTTGGGAGTCTCTCTGCTCTTGCCCAGTGTCCCAGCGCCCTGGGCTTGGGAAGGGGGGCCCAGAAGGTATATGCTCTGCGCCCTAAAGGCAGCAGCAGTGCTCAGTATTTCCGCTGCCGGGGGAAGAGAGTGCTCCCTGAGGACCGGAGCGGGGGGCTGGTGGGGCTGGGGTCCTCTGAGTCTAGGCTGAAGAGGTCCCTGCCAGTACGAAGGATCTGCTCCTCCAGCTTCTTGTGTCGCTTCATGTCGGAGAGAACCTTGTCGAGGCGGGCCTCCCGTTTCTGGCTCCGGGCAGAGCTTCCTGGAGGAAAGGAAGGTAAGAAATGTGGATGGGAGTGAGGCGCTGTGTACCAGACTTGCCCACATGTTACTAATTATTTGGGGAGCTCATTAAACATACAGATTTCCAGGCCTCTGTCACGGAGGCCCTGAGGTTTGGGGTTGGGCCTCAGATGGGGTAAGCAGTGAAGGTCTGAACGATGAGAAGGGACCAGTAATGTGAAGACCAGGGTAAAGATACCCAGGTAAGGGAAGAGCAAGTGCAAAGGCCCTGAGGCAGGAACAGGGAGGTCTGTTCAAAGAAAAGTATAGAGAGCTGGGGGGTGGTGGGGAGATGGAAAGATGTAGTCAAAGAAATGACTTAGAGGCCATGATGAGGGGTTTGGATCTCTTAGTTTAAATAGAAGTAAATGTCTTTGGAAACCTTGGGGGCCCAGGCAGTCAGGGGAAGTTGTGGTGTTTGGATTCTCTCTTGACATGCTCTTTTCCCCAACAATGGAATCCTCTGGAGGATTTTAAACAGAGTAGTGACATGATTTGTATTTTAAAAGGATCATGCTGGTTGCTGAGAATGGAAGCAGGGAAACCAGTTAGGAGCCACCACAAATATCCAGGCAAAAGAGATGATGGCTTGGGGTGCCTGGGTGGCTCAGTTGGCTGGGCTTCCAACTCTTGATTTCGGCTCCAGTCGCGATCTCAGGGTCTTGAGACTGAGCCTCGAGCTGGGCTCTACGCTGCGCGTGGAACCTGCTTAAGATTCTCTCTCCCCCTCTGCCTCCCCTGTCCCCCGCACCCCCCCATCCTGTGCCCAGGCCTGCTGTCTCTAAAAAAAAAAAAAGAGAAAAGAAAGCAATAATGGCTTGGATGAGGCTGTGCTGTTGAAGGTGAAAGTAGCAGACGAGCTTGGAAATGTGGAGGTGGAGCTAACAGGACTTGCTGCTAGCTTGAATGTTGGGGTAAAAGAGAAATCAAGAATGGCTCCAGAGTAAATTCCAGGAAGGCACACGGGGTGTGAAATCAGGTCAGATTAGGAGATGTACACAGTAGTATAGGAATGAGGATCTAGATAATAAGGAATGGCCAGGAAGACTTGAACTTCTAGGGAGATGGAGATAAGAGGAATGGGAAACATGACAGAATCATGTGTGAAAGTCTTCTAAAGGAAGACAGGGTGTCTATCCAAGCTGTTAGGATGGCACCGCTGGATGAATGCTCTCTCCTACAGCTACAAGTTGCATAGCAACCAAAGCACCAAGCATAGGCCTCTTTTAGGGAGTCACCTTTTAGATCAGTGGGAGTAGAGGTCCTTCACCTTCCCCTCCCCCTTCCTGTCCCCCTTTGTCTGTACCTGGGGTGCGTCTCCGGTCAATCAGGGAGTCCTTTGGTGTCATTGGCTCATCGTCAAAATCAAATTCTGTAGGCATGTGCGGTCTGGGACAGGTGGACAGAAAGTGAAGGGTGAGGGTGGTCTTCCCAAATACCCCGGCCTGCGGGTCTCCCCTCCCCATTCCATCCCTCCACTTTCCATGCTCCAGGGTCCCAGCTCCCCTCCCAATTTCCTCCTGGCACCAAGGGAGCAAGCCCCAGGAACAAGGTGTAAGGGTGTGCCCTCACTTTTCTTCTTCCTCCTCTTTGGCCTCAGGCTCCTCATCGGATCTCTCCTCTTCACTCTGGGCCTCAGGCGTGGGTGGCCGGCGGGGCAGGATCTCAGCCTGAAGCTCCAGGGTACCGTGGGCTGCCAGTAGTTCATAGAGCCGCTGGATTTCCGAGGGGGGCGGCATCCAGGCCTGCCCATCCGAGGGGAGCTCCATCTCCTCATCGCTGCAGGGCACGCACCAGTCTTCGGAGTCTCCCTTGGCATGCTCTTCCCCTTCAGCGCTAGGGGCTTCTCCCTGCACCTCCTCGGCCCCAGACCCCTCATGCTCGGTCTCCTCCCGGCCTCCTTCCCCCTCTTCCTCGGCTTTATTGGCCGAAGCAGAGGAGCCTCCAGTATCCTCCACGGCCAGAGCTTGGAGGCCAGAGGTCACTTCCCCTTCTTCAGAAAGAGGCGCCGCCGTGGTGGCCGAAATGTCTCCATGACCACGAACAAGGGACATAGGCTACTAGGGGAGGGGCCCTGCGATGATAGGAGATGCAGGAGTACTAAGCCGAGGCGGGGGGGGGGGGGGGCGGCGGCGGCTCCCGCTCTACTCTCCCAAGGGATTGGGTTTCCCAGGAGTTCAGGGATTGTCTCCAACCAATGAGGCTCCAACAGCGGTCCCAGCGACGAGACCGCCGGTTCCCAGGAGGGGGCGCTGAGTCCCCTCCAAGGACCCCGCCCCACGGATCCAGATACGGTACTCCGAGATTCCCCGGGACCAGCGGAAACCACTTTCTGGGCCGGAGAAGGGCGGAGCCGCTCTTCTCGCCTTCACACTGCCCCTCTTCACATCTGGATCCGGCGCCCTCTCCCCAAACTTCCCCGCTTCAGCTGCCGTACGCACCTGGAGCTAAGACCCGCCTCCCGGGCTGCGCAGGGTCACAGTACGCAGGCGCACAGAGACGGCGCGGAAGGCTCCGCTCTGAGCCCAAGCTACTCGGAAAAGGAAAGCAAGGGGAGGATTGCACATGCGCAGGTAGGCTCGGGCACAATTGGCTCCGGCCCACAGTAAAGATGGCCACCGGGACGGCGCATGCGCATACACCCAATAGGTTCAGCCCGAAAGGGGGCAGTACCGCGGGCCCCGGCGGCGGACAGACGTTAAGGACCAACTGAGGCTGGAGGCGAGTCTCATGCAGTCTCCGTTTATTGGTGTTTCAGACTCATGCAGCATCCGGCATACAAAAAGGGAGGATCTGTTTGATGTGTCCTTTTTTTTTTTTAAGACTTTTAGTTTTTCCCCCTCCCCACGCCTTTTTTTTTTTTTTTTTTTTTAAGAAAACAAAACCCGCCAACTCCGAACAGCGTCGTAGCTCGGTCCCCGCCTCCCTAGCGGACTGTCGCGTGCAACAAACCTCCCTCGTCCTCTTGGAAAATAATTATAGAGCTCCCCGCCCCTCACTCGCTCCCTGCATCTGGGAGCTTTGGTCCTATTTCGGGGTTCTTTCGTTTCAAAGCACGGGAATGACCCCAGCCCCGACGCCTTATTTAAGAAACTCGCTGAGCGGGTTTAAAAAAAAGCCCAGGTGGGGCAGGTCAGCTTGGGCTGATCGGAAGGCTTCAACAGCCGCGCCCCTTCCTCCTCCCAGGTGCGTGCTGCGAGCCAGCAGTCGTGCCCGACACCCTGCCCAAGTCGCCAGACAAGGCCTGGCTTGCCAGCTCTGCGACCCAGCGGCGCCCTGGGGGCGTCAGAACCTGGGTGGTCCCAGCAGAAAATAGTCGGAACCTAGGCTGGGGAGCCCTCCCCGTGACACCGCTTCCCTCCCCCAGCCTGATCTAAGTGCTGGAGAAAACGGTGGCAGGAGGGAGAAGGAGAGGATCCTGAGGGGAGGAAGGGATGCTGAGGGGAGAGGAGGCAGGAAGAGGAAGGGGGCAGAGGGTGTGGAGGGGGAAGGGGAGATGATAAAGGGAAGAAAGAAGAGAGGAATGGGGGAAGATGCCAAGACACTGAAAGTTGAAAGGGGGACAACCAGGGCTGAGGTGCGGGGAATTCAGGAAGTTGGGAGGAGTGCAGGGAGGCTGGGAGAGATGCAGGGAGGCTGAGAGCAGAGAGAGTTTGGAAGACGTTCAGGTCAGGGAGGTTTCCAGAAGTGCAGGGAGGTTGAAACAGTGCGGGGAGAAGGGAGGCCTACGGTTGGCACAGGAGCCTGGCAGGATGCAGGAGCAGGAAAGAAGCTGTAAACAAGGCCGCTCAGGCTCCCTTGGTCCCTATGGGTGCGGGCCTGGGCCATCGATTGGGCTCCCCCCAGGGGAGGATGGGCCCAAGGCAGCTCCCAACAGGAAAAAAGGTCTTGGAATGCGGGGCAGAGCCCCTCACTTATACACTGTGGGAGAGGAGAGGGAGGGACAGAGAGAGACGGTGGGGGGAGAGACAAGGAGAGACAAAGGAGAAGTAGGGAGGACAGACAGGAGAGAGCAGGGGCAGGGGTTAGTAAAACTGCCCTTGCCAACCCTTCCATTCCTCCCGGCCTGTCCCAGACCCCCACTCACCGCCTAAGTTGATGACGCAGGAGGCGATGATGATGAGGACCCCCCCTACCAGCGCCACGATGCTTAAGAGCTTGGCCACGCGGCCCAGACGCTGGGCCCCATCCACGTCCCCCTGCTGCAGGCTGTTCCGCGACTGGGGTTAGGGTGAGGGGTGGGGCACGCACCGTGGGCCCAGCAGGGATCAGGTGAAAGAGTTGTCCAGAGGAGACAGGCAGCCCAGCAGGGATCAGGTGAAAGAGTTGTCCAGAGGAGACAGGCAGGCCCCGTGGACAGTGGTTAGAGGGGGAAAGAGGGTTGGAGAGGCAGGGGGAGGAGGGCACAGGTCAGCAAGGCTGTGTGAAACATGTCTTGACCTCCCTCCCGCCTGAAAGGGTAGGGCAGTGGTGGCTCAGAAGGGAATGTCCCAGGGAGAGGCCAGAAAAGGCCCCATACTTGGGAAGTGAGATCCATGCAGAGAGGAGAGGAAAGGCAAGGCTTCTCCTGGGGTTCTGTCCCGGTGCTGGCAGGAAGCTGGGAGCCACAGCAGGCCTGGGCCAGGGTCCCGTGGGGCTCACCATGACAGCATAAGCGAAGGCCACGATGTTGACAGGCCACATGGGGCAGAAGCAGGACAGGATGGCGAGGATGATGTAGTCCCGAGGCTTCTGGGTGCCTTCACCCCCCTCCACCCCAGACCCTGCCAGCTGGGAGCTGGGGTGGCGGCTCAGGCTACCTCGGGGAGATCCTGGATGCCCACTGTGAGCCCTTCCTAGTCGGTCCTCCTCGACCAGCTGCTGCAGCACTCGGGGAGGAGCCCCATTGGCTGGGTGGGTTTTTGTTGCGGGTGGCGAGTGAGGCTGTGGGGCTGGGCCTTCTTCCCCGCCACCAGGCTGCAGGGGAACCACTGCCCCATTCTCTTGCTTTTCCCCCACATTCTCAGTCAGGACCTCAGGGGTGGGGTCCTCCTGGGTAGGGGGCTCTGGGTGAAGAGCTGATTTGGGGGTGGGCTGGGAACCTGGCTGGCAGTCTGGCTGAGGGTCTGACTGGGGGTCCAACTGGGGAGCAGGCTCTGAGGCTGGCTCAAGTGGGGCTGCAGACCCCAGATCGGACCCCTGGTCTTCGGTGACCTCTTTATTCCCTTCTGGTTTGGGTGCTGGCTCTTGGCATGCTTCTTCGGGGCTGGGGTTGGCATTTGGTTCCCCTCCTGGGCTTGAGCTGAGGTCCTTGGCCTGGGCTGTTTCTGGGGACCCAGTTGGGGTCTCTGTGGTTTCTGGAGCCAGCCCAGCTTTGGCTTCTGAGTCCACAGGGGCCCCAGTGATGTCTGGGCCCGGCTGCGGGGCCTCTGGCTTATCTGGGACCCCAGCTGGGACCTGGAGAGGGCCAGTTTCGGCTTCAGAATGGCCAGGCCCTTCTCCTTGGGTTTGGGGACCCTCTTCTATCCCCTTCATCTCTGAGCCCTCAGAGCTGCTGGCTGCCATCTTGGGAGGGGAGAGGGGAGAGGACCTCGATGGGGAGGCTGGAGCAGCAGAGACAGCAGCAATCCTGAAAGAGGAGGAGACAGGTTTGGTGTGAGGAGGAAAGAGGTGGCTCTCGGCACTGCAGCTCCAGAGGGCTCTGCTCCTGTCTTAGGGCCAGCCTTGGGCTGCCTCTGGGGAGAGGAAGAAAAGTTGGGGTTTCCTTTGCCTTGGGGTGGGACATCCCCGGGGAGGAGGAGTGCTCTGCTCAAAGTCTTCTGCTTGGAGAGCCCTGGGAAGATTAACCCGTTTGTAAACAGGACCCTCCCATGGCCTCTTCCTGGGTCTGCCCGACAAGATCCAGACTCTCAGATCCTAGCAGATGCCCCAGCATCCCGAAATCAACAAGCTGTGCAGACGCTCGCACGCTCCGACAGGCAGACAGGCACACTGGGCAGAGGACCGATACTCACATTCCACTCCCTCCGCATCCTCCCTTCCTCCCCGGGCGCCCGGCCGGTGCAGTTTCCTCACTGCGCGACTGGGGCGCAGACGCCCCCGCCCCTCCCTGGGGGACCTGGGCTTCTCCTCTGAGCCCCTTGTCAGCCCCTCTCGCAGGGATTCCCTCGCCCCCGGGGGACCGGCGCCTCCTCCTCCCACTGGCGTGGCGCGCCCAGCACCGCCAGCCAGTCCGCCCGGCGCCCGCATTCCGGTGCAGCCCTCCCGGCGTCCGCCGTCTGTCCGCGCACTCCTACCCGCAGCCTCGGTCCAGCCCCGTCTCACCTCGACGCCGGCCTCTAGACTGCTCCCGCTGCTGCTGCCACCGCCGCCCCGTTGCAGCAGCCGCAGCCCGGGAGGGAGCGAGTCAGCGAGGGAGGGAGGCGGCGGGTCTCCCCTCCCCTCGGCTCGTCCCCTCCTCTCGCTCCTCTCAGGTCCCCTCCCCTACGCTCCGCTGCCGCCGCGCACCGCCCCCGCCCCCTCGCTCGCCTCCCGCCCCTCCCCGCCAGCCCGAGGGAGCCACGCGTGCCAGGCCCCGCGTTACCCGGGCAACCGGCCGGGTAGCCACTCGCGCCCCCTCCCTGCCCCTTCCCACGCGCCCTTCTTGGGGGTGCCCCCTTCCCAAGCCCCCGGGCCCCTCCCGCCAACGGTCACCGGGGGTCCTGGCAGAGGCAGGGGGCTGGGGGAAACGGAGAGGGGTCTGCGAGGAGACAGGACCTGTGAGACAGGCGGGACCCGGTGGTGGCACCCCGACAAGCCGAAAGAGGGGAAGGGAAATGAGGCAAAACTTGGGGAGGCTGCTCAGGAGGAGCAGGGTGGGGTTTGAAGAAAAGAGAGCCTGCAGTACTGGAAGCCCCTCTCCCCGCGAGGAAGCAGCAGCCGAAATGGGCGCTGGAAGGCTCCCGGGTCCCTGGAGCCGGACTCAGAAGGGAATTCCAGAGCAGAGGCTGCAGGGGCAGTCTGGAACAGGAGGGGGCTGGGCCCCGGAGCCCGCAAGCGCTGAATGGACCACACCAAGAGCCAAGGGGGCAGGTGGGGGGAGAGGCGCAGTTTTCCTCGGCACCCTCTCCGCTCCCAGTCCCAGGGCTGACGTCCCCATCCTTTCTGCAGCTCCATCGCCCACTGTCACCCCTCAGGGCCTTAAGGGTGTGCAGGTACTCGACTGGGGTCTGAGCAGCAGGCAATGGGTGTGAGTGGGGGAGAACAGCATTTATGTCTGGTAACTGTTGGGGTTTCTAACTCAGGCCTCTTCGGACCTCCAGTGGCTATTCTGGGCCTGCCCAGGTTGGGTATTCCCGGGAGACCTGGGAGTCCTGGAACCTGCTCTCCAGTCACTGGAGCCTCGGCCCCACCCTGAATCTGGGCTGCAGCCGCTGGTGCTGCCCCCGGCCAGGGAGGAGCCAGAGCCCAGGAGCCACACAGGCCGGAGCCCGGCTGGGACTGGCTGGGTCTGGCGCAGGAAGAAACGCCTGCGGGGGGGGCGGGGGGGGGGGAGGGCGGTGCGGACAGGGAGCTTGGGGAGAGCAATCCATCCACTCCAAAATCAGAGACAAGTTTTTATTTAAAATTTATTGTAATGGGGTCCGCGCAAAAGGAGGGGCTGAAGGGTGGGGAACATGCAGGGGACACAGGAACACGATGACATGGCCAGGGCCACAGCTTCTGTCGTGGGGGAGAGGGATGAAAAGAAAAGGCCAGGGCTGGAGCTGGGGTGGAAGAGGGACGGGGGAGACACCATGACTGCATTCCCCCCACCCCCAGGAAGCACCTCTAGTCCCTGGATCCCCCCATCTACCCTGGCACCCTAAAATTCCATCTCTTGTCCTGCCTCTGGCCCTAGTGGCTCCTTCTTTTGCTCCCCTTGACTTGTTTTCCCCTGACAGATTCTCAAGTAGGACGACGTTTGGGGCCTGACCCCAAACGACCCCACCTCATGAAGGTACTACCATTGCCTTCCCTGCTTCTGCCCCTTCTCCAATCTCACCTTTTCCCCTCTCTGGGACAGAATCTTTGATTCCCCTCCTTCCTCTCCTCCCTCCCCCTGGAAAAAAAAAAAAAAAGCACCAACTCCCCAGGGAGGGGCAGCAGACAGTAGTGGGGGGCGGGTGGAAGGAGGAGAGCAAGGACCATCAAGGAGAAGGCTCACAGATCCCCGGCAGGGCAGGGCGTTACAGAGAGGAGAGGGGGTGAGGGCAGTGCCGCTCCTGTCCTCTGCCGCCCCCGCCCACTGTCCAGGGGGCTTCAACACAGCCGAGGGGACAGGTGTGGGTGGGGTCAGGTCTGATAGGGAGAAGAGAGGAGCAGGAGAAACAAATCGTTAAAACCTAGCGAATTCCCCTAAGAAACATCTCTTCCTCCGATCCTTCTGGAGGCTCCTTGGTCGGTGGGGGAGGAGTGAGAAGTTGGTAGGAAGAGAGAGGGGAAGAGGAGACGGTACCAAGGGACTTTCCTCCACGTTCCACTCTCCCCGCCGCCAACCTGGAGCTCACCAGGGCTGGGAGGGAAGTGGCTGAGAGCTCACGGGCACCCCCTCGGCCCCCGAGAGGGAGCCCACAGCTGTGGGGGGGGCTGTCACCACCGCCGCCGCTGCCGCCGCCGCAGCCGCCGCCGCTGCCGCCGCCATAGGACAGACCTCACCGGTACCTGCGCGGGCGGAAGCACCGGGAGATCACAGCGCAATCCCATCGGCAAGAGCCTCGCCCCTTGCCCCAGACTCCAGACTCGTGCCCAGACTCCCGCCCCTGGGACACAGCCGTTGCTCACTTCCTGTTTGGTCCCCGGAGGCTTCCACCTGCATCCTTTCCCAGTTCTCCTGAAGGGCCCTCCCTGTGCCCAGAAGGCTCCCTAACTTCAGTGGTGGATGGGCATCCCTGGCCTTCCTGAGATCCCCTACTGGGCCCTTTGAGCCCCCTCGTCCCACACACCCCATCCCACCCCCCCCAGCCATGCCCCACGCCTTGCCTGGTGGGTGCGGGGGTCCCCCTCAGCAGGTGGGCTGTGGCTGGGGGGCGTCTCCCGGGACAGGGGGGGCGGCCCCCCCCAGATGGGTCTGCATGTGGCCGGCCAGCTGGGCAGGGGTCTTGCAGTGCACGCTGCACAGCTTGCACAGGATGCGGTCAGCCCGCGGGGCCTGGAGCCCGTGGTCCTTCACCGCGTGGATGCGCAGGTATGCTGCTGTGGTGAAGCCTATTGGGGGGGTGGATTGGGATGGGGGGGATGGGGGGGTCAGCCAGGCGGAGACCCCAGAGACGGGGCTGTTCTCCTAGGCTGGGGACGCCCTCCTCAGATGGCCCTGTCCTCCTCCCACCACATCCTTGGTAACCTGGGGCCAACTACTCTGTTGGGGCTGGCGGGGCACAGCCCCTCCCTCAGCTTGGGGCCTGGGTGAGTGGTGTCTGCTTCTCAGCCTTGGTACCCACAGAACCTATTTTCTGTGGCTAGGGGGAACCTCTCCAGGGGTAACAGAACACTGACTTCTAGCCATTTGAAGAGTTGACCCTCAGCAGAGACGGCTGTGTCCCCTCCCTCCAGGGCCCCGGACGGTCTCAGCCCAATCACTCAGTGAATTCGTGAAGCTTTCTCTGCTACTGGGGCAGGGCACGGGCTTGTTAATCCCCTGCCCGCGTACTCCGCTTTGCCCCAGGAGCCGAAGAGCGCAACGTGTGGACGTGTGGCCGCACAGCCGAAACCCTGTCTTCCCACCCTTGGGAACTGGCTCTCTTGACCACTCCTTCCCCAAAGCAACCCACCCCCAGAGGCTGACTCTCTTTCTGGAAGCTCAGCTTCTCTGGTCAAGACCTCTTAGAACTTAACGAGCTTCAGTCGACCCGATGCTGCTCCATTTGCTTCCTAAAGGGCTCTAGATGCCGTGAGCTCTTGACTACAGCACCTTTAAGCCTCATCTGTGGAAGGACCTCTGGCTCCGAGCCCACCCTTCGTCCCTGGCCCTCCCAGCATCCCTCAGCACGTACCTTTGTTGCAGAGCTCACAGACGTGGTGAGGGCCCTGGCTGTGCACCTTCATGTGGTCCGAAATATAAGCCGAGCTCAGCATCTTGCCACACACGTGACATGGCACCTTCTCCTCGTGTCGGACTGTGTGCGCCCGCAGTCGGTCCTTCGTAGCAAAAGCTGCCTCACATTTCTGGGGAGGGGGGAGGGGCGTGGGGGGTGTCAGGAGAGTTAAAGCTTTGGGGAGTGGGGACAGGGGAGCAAGAGGTTAAAGGAATCAGAGCCTTGGGGATCTCTGATCTGTAGGAAATGGGAGTGAGATGACAAGGCCTTGAAAAAGGGATGAGACAATGGCGTGAAAAAGCAAAAAGAAGAGAGAGAAAAAGGGGGTCTGAGAGGCTGAACTCAAACAGCTACAATGAGGATCCAAATCATGAAAACCGGGACAGGAGGAGGAGGCGGGCTTCCTACCTCACATTTGAAGGGCCGTTCTGTTGAGTGCACTTGTCTGACGTGACTGTTGAGGTGATCCGGCCTGGGAATACGTTGGGGTTGGGGTTAGGGCCCTGCGGTGTGGACGTGCTCCCCAACCGGCCTAATTCTTATTAGCACACCGGGCCTTTCCTAAACTGCCTGCACTTTCGCCCAAGCCCCAGGCTCGCGAGTCCCTGTGCGGCAGGAAATCCCTCCCCCTGCCGCCGGGCGGGCTGGTCCTCCTCCCACGCGAAGCCACCTCCCAGGCGGAGGACCCACCTCCTTGGCTAAGTACCACCCCCTGCTCCCTGGTAACCAGGAGAGGCTTTCCTCCCTCCTCCCGGGGAGTGGCTCCCGGTCCCCATCCTCAGAAGCCGCCTCCCTCCCCGCCAGCCAAGGCCAGGCCACCTCCGTTGCCGTCCCTCCCTCCCCCCCCGCCCCCCCCCCCCGCCCAGGGGGCGGCCGAGGCCCCGTGCACACCGGGAGAAGCTCTTGCCACAGTGGGAGCAGTTGTAGGGCTTGTGCACAGCGCCGTCATGTGAGCGCACGTGGTAGCTCATGCGGTCCTTGCGCTTGAAGCGCTGCTGGCACACCGGGCACTGGTAGGGCTTCTCGTCCGAGTGCGACAGCTTGTGTCGGTTCAGGTGGTAGACGTCGCGGAAGGCCTTGCCGCACATCTCACAGGCGTGGTTCTTCCGGATGCGCTTTCCCGAGGCGGTCGTGGTCACCACGCCACCCGCGGCCACGGCGGCCGCTCCGCCGCCCGCACCCGCCTCTCCCCCTCCCCCGCCGGCTCCGCTCAGCTGGGGCACGCTCAGGAGGCTCAGGGGCACCATGGTGGGCATCTTCATAGCACCCGAGGGGACCCGGCCGGCCTTGGCTCCCGTGTGGATGGCCTCGTGCCTCCGGAGGTTGTAGCCGTTCTTGAACTCCTTGGCGCACAGGGCGCAGATGTAGGGCCCCTTGCTCTTTGTCTTCTTCTCCAAGGCAGAGGCGACAGGGGCCACGGCGACCGTCGAGGTTGGGGCTACGACGGCGGTGGCCGCGGCTGCGGCGATGGTGGCGGCAGAGACAGGGGGCGCGGCCTCGGCCGCGGGCGCCGACACCGGCGGGGGCGGCGGCGGGGGCGCCGGCGGCTGCTTCAGAGCCGCTGTGTCCACTGTGGAGGCGGCAGCCGGGGCCGGGGGCGCAGCAGCGACGGCGGCGGCGGCAGCGGCAGCTGCGGCGGCGGCCGCGGCGGCGGCAGACTCCTGGGCGGCGGCGAGAACTGGGAGCAAGTCCACCTGGAGGGGCTCGGCCGCCGGGGGCTGGGGCGTGGGTGGGGGCGCCGGCGCGGCCTGCTAAGACAAGGCGCCGTGTGGGCCGCGGCCGCGGGTCGGCGCCCTCCCGGCCCGGCCCGCCACGGCCGGCCCCTACTCACCTGGAATGGACTCTGGGCGCAGCCCTGGGAGGCAAAGAAGCGGGACTGGAGCTCAGCCCCGACCTGCAGGGGGTTCTGGGCGTGACCCTGAGGTGGCGGGAAGGAGTTCATGAGGCCGCCCACCCCCCGGGAGTCCAGGCCCAGCACGGGGAAGGGGGGGGCCAGCAGCGTGCAAGGGAACACGGGGAACATGGCCTCGGCCACGGCGGGGCCCCCGGGGCTCAGCGGGGGCCGGGGGCGCGGGCCGCGCGGGGCCCGGGCTCGGGGCGCCGCCCCCGGCCGGCCGGGCTGGGCCGCGCCGAACGCATGGCCCGCGGGCCGCCCCGCCGCCCGCGCACCCCGGCCGGCGGGAGGGAGGGAAGGAGGGCGCCTGGCGGGCCGCGGAGCGCGGCGGCGACGGCGGCGGCGACGCCCCCTGGGTGGGGGCGGGAGGCCCCGCGGGGCCGGGGGCCGGGGGCGGGGGGGGGCGGGGGCCCGGGCGGTGGTGGCGGCGGCGGCGGCGGCGGCGGCGGCGGCGGCGGCGGCGGCGGTTGGAGCCTGGCGGGGCGGGGTGGGGGGAGCGAGGGAGCAGCCTCGGCCCCCGCCGCGCGCGCGCCCAGCCGGCGCCTCGGGGAGGGCGGGGGAGGGCGCGAGGGAGGGAGGGGGACAGCTGCGCGCGCACCGGGCGCGCGGAGGGGGGGTGGGACGGGAGGGCGGGCGGGCGGGAGGGGGTGTGGGAAGGGGGGGTGGGGGGTGGGGGGGGCGGGGGGAGGGGGTTGTTACCTGGAAGATGAAGCTGCTCCAGTTGCCGGGATCCATGGCGGAGGGAGGGAGGGAGGTGGCTCGCGCTCACCCTGGGGCGGGAGGAGGAGGAGGCGGCAGTGGGGGAGGGGGAACCCAGGGAGGAGGCGCGCGGGGCGGGCGGGAGGGGGGAAGGAGGAGGAGGGTGGGGGGAGCGGAGCACACTGCGCGCGGGGAGGGCGGGCGGGGGGCGCGAGGACACACAAGAGGCTGGAGCGGGCGCGAGCGCGAGCGCGCGCGAGGCCAGCGGGAGGGGGGAGGTACGAGAGGGACTCTGGCGGGAGGAGGGACGGGGGAGCCACCCAGCAGCCCGAATCGCCCCAAGCGCGAGACCCCTGAGACGGCCGCTGATTGGCTGACGATGGCGCAGGTGGTGGGCGCGCGGGAGACAGGGCGGCTTCTCTCTTACCCCCCCTTCAAAGATTCCACCCCCCTCCTCCCTCCGCCAGCGGCCGTTATTTCGCGCGCACGCGCATAAAACCGCTGCCGTTGCTGAGCGGGAGAGCAGGGGAGCGCGCGCCGGGGGTACGGATGGGGCGGGGCTAAACTCGAAGCGCGCGCCCGCCTAACGGTCGTCGTCCTCGGGCTTTCGCATTACTTTTTTGTTTCCTTTCGGCCACCGTCCTTCCCCCCTCCCCACACTCCAGCGGTTTATTTACAATCCTGCCCTGCTTCATTCCTCCCTGCTTTTCCCAAAGATGGCGCCGAAAGAAGTTATGCGGAGGAGCTTGTGGCCCATCCCAAGGGCAATTATACCCCCGGCCCCGCCCCCGCAGTCCCAAGAATCAGGCCGAAACACCGGAGTAAAAATTGTATTTACACGACACGCAGTTATATGAGGATTAAAAAAAAAAAATAAAGTGAGGAAAGGAGCTGGCAGTCGGGAGGGGCCTCAGCGCTGGCTCGCGGCGAGACCCAGGATGTTCGCCTGCAACACAGGACGGAAGGGAAGAGCAGCATTAAAGCTGGGGGCAGGGCACAGGCCAGAGAGGAGGGGGCCAAGCGGTGGGCTCACCTTCAGGAATGACTCCATTTGTTTCCCGGATATGCCCTCCACGCGTTCCAGGTCCTCCACCTGGCGGGACGGCAACGATGGCAAGGGGCCTTGGGGGTGTCGCGCTTCTCCCCTCCCGCCCCCCCCAAATCCATTTCAGGGCCGCCCTCCCTGGGCCATTACCTGGCTAAAGGGGCCGTGGAGCTCCCTCCAGCCCACGATGAGCTGGGCCTTCTTTTGGCCAATGCGCTGCAGGCTGCGCAGATCCCGGGCAGAGCCTTCGTTCAGCAGATCTAGTATTTTTTGGCGCCCATGGGCCAGTAGCTCCGGGCTGATCTGTAGCTCCCAGCAGTCCTCAGCCTTCTCCTCTGGCTCTGAGGCATCCAGGGACTCCAGCTATGAGGCAGGGGGAGGTGAGTGACAGAAACAGAGTTTGCTATTCAGCCGGTGGCAGCAAACTGCTTTAGGCTCCTCTGCCAAGGATAGGAGCCTAACAGCAGCTACCTCCCCGCCCTCCCTAGCATCTCTTTCCCTCAAGTGTCTGTCCAAAATCCCTTCTCTCGAGTCACTCTCTGGGCTGACTCTCATTTTATCCTACTTGTGAAAGAGTGGTAGTAGTTGTTGTGAAGATCAAATGAATTAATGAAGTTAAATTTGCCTCATCTCTAAAAAGGAATGAATAAGCGCTCTTGCACTCCCAGGAAGGCACACAGAAGAATAAATCACAGCCACGCCCCCACCACATCGTCTCAGTTTTTAGGTAATTCTTCCAGTGTTGTTTCATTTCTTGAGTGTTTATTAGGTCATGTTTCCCAAAGTGGGCTCTTAAGTTTGTGGAGTGGGACTCAGGCTACACACTACGTAGTAGCTGTTGAGGGTGAGAGCCACCAGAAAGAAAAGGAAGTAACAGGTGATGGATACCCTCTCTGCTAGGTACATACTGCATTTCATCCTAAATTCCCTGTGAGGTATCTCCACATTCAGAGGGTAGGCAACTTGTAAATAGCTGGTGTTTTAACTCCATGGCTAGTGCTCTTCCCATCAGCGCTCACTACCCTTACTTCTCCGCTCCAGATGTAGCTCAAGCATCAGCTGCTCTCACCTTTCTCTTCCGGCCTCTCTTCTTCAGGATATGGATCTCAGCACTTGGGGACACCACCTGCTCCTGAACTAAAGGCAACACTTGTGAACCGGAATCACGGCAGAGGCTACTTTTCACCCGCCCTCACTTGGTTCTATTTCTGATTCCCCAGTTCCCCTCCAGCCCAAGTGAACCTCTTCTTTTGTTGTTTCCATATGACCTTTCTTACACCTGTATTTGAAGGTAGTCTCAACCTGTTAACTGCACGGTAATCAGTCCTGCCCCAGTCAGTCGGCCCCGACCGTACTAAGTGCCTGAGCACAGAGCACCCGAGCTCTATTTCAGACCGTCCTCACCACCACCCCCCTCCCTGGGGTTGCAATATGGTGGGAGCACATGAGTAACATGATGAAAGCTGCTCTGAATACCTCCCACCTTTCCAGGACCTGTCATCTGGGCCCTCCTGGCCCCCACAGCTGAACTTACTCAGTTGTAGGGGCATCACCACAGCCTTTTTGAGGGGCTTTGCTATGGTGACTGTGTGGCAGGCAAGCGGTCGGAGCATTGTGGGAGACGAGTTCTCTTTATCCTTTGGGTCCACAGCCTCCTGTGCCAGAACCTTGGCTTCCAGTTCTTTTTGCTTCATCTTAAGCCTCTGTTGGAAAGGATCAGAGAGACACATGACCCAGAACAAACTTTCGGGCAGCATGAAGGAGGTGGGTTAGGAAAGTGAGCGCAGGGCTCTGAGGCCCTACCTGGCAGGGTGAGGACCAAGGAGAGAAGCTACCGGGAGACAAATGGAGCATAATTAGGGGCCTTCTAATGATCAGGGCTGCTCAGAGGTGGAACAGGCCCTTTTGTGAAACGCTGAAGGAGAGGGACTATTCAGGCAGAAAGTCCTAGCTTAATTTGGGTTTTAGGAAATGACAAGGTCTTACATTTGTTCCTTTCACCTGGATTTCCACCCCCTCACTTCCTCAAAGCTGACCTCAATCATTTTTCAAAGTCCAGCCACATTAAGGACATTTAAGCAGCACCCAGAGAACAGGGATTCCAGTGTTAGGTAAAAACTGGATGCTGGTCCAGCCTTCCCGTGCCTTTCCCTATCTGAAGATGCTCAGATTGCTTCTCAAGGCCAGTAGGAATCCCAGCCCCCACCTCCCCAACACTGACCTCAATCTCCAAATCCTTTTCCTCCATTGTTTTCATGAGCACCATCCGCTCTCGCCTCGGGGTGTTTAGCCCATGGGTCCCCTGGCTCCCCTGGGAGCCTAGCAGACGGTCCAAGCTTAGGAGGCGCTCCAGCACAGCGGGGTCCATGCTACTTAGCTTCTGTAGGGGACTGAGCAGACAGAGGTTACTCCGCACCTAGTCCTTCTCTCATCACCCTCTCCACAGCAGCAGGATTCCCCTCATGATGCCTTCAGTTGCTGTATTCTGTGGTTCCAGACTCTGGTGTTAACTTGTTGGGCAACCCTGAGCAAGTCAACCAGACTTTCCAGGTGCAGTGCTTTGTCAGGTGAATGCGGATCCATCACTACTTGCCCAGGTAACCTCTCAGGGATGCCAGGAGATCCGATGAGAACAAGCACTTCATGTGCACCTGAGTTCCAAGTGTTCATGCTCTAAGACACTGCCCTGCCCTGTAGGCAGTCATGGTCTGAATGGAAAGGCAGAGACTGTGAGAAGATGACAGCAAGGGTTGTGTGCTAGTTTCTTTGGAAGAGCAGATGGGGAAAGATTCACCGAGGTCATCTTCAGCAGGGCTTTGAAAGCCACTGAGGACCTCAAATGCCAAGCCTTCTTCCCACGGACAGTAGGAAAGGCCTCTTGGAGCTGAGTCCTGACTTAATTTGAGCATGACAATGCCTAACATTTGTTCCTTCTATCTGGAAAGTCAATTTGATACCATCTTTCCCATGAACCGCAACTTGACTGTATCTTCCTTCCTATACTGTGAACTAGCTCAAGGACAGTGACTGTTCTGTTCCTTGTGTGCAAGTGCCTAGGAAGAGCAGGATCATAAAACATGGGTGAACACTAGAGGTCAATCCTTCCTGGCTCTCACAGAAGCAGCAACTCCTTCCTTACCACACCCTGTCCTACCTACCCTGCATCATCTACTGATGTTCTTGTCTTCTTTCCCTTCCTGAAACCTGAGCCGCCTGAGGTCAGGATCTGACTAGGTCTGACATACCCCAACTCTGAGCTTACCCAGGGTGCCTGTCTGGCAGAGACTTTGCCTATTCACATGTAACACGCATGTGCAGGGTGTATGTTTCTCCGAGCTTATGCACATAGGAGAAGGGACTGCTGACAGCTTGAGAAGGACAAGATTGAGATGGGGTTCTAAGCAAACACCCTTTCCTGTATGTCATTCATCCTCAACTACAGCAGTGTCGTTCCCCCACCGCCCAGGGCAGAGTATGTACTAATCCTTGACCTCCTCAGGTCACCTCTGTTCACTGGTCTTCAGACTTACACAGTTTAGAGAGGCTTTTTTTGGGTTTGGGTAGAAACCGGGCAAAAGTAAACCTGCAGCTGGCTCCCTAGAATTAGGGGGGGCCCGGTGGCCAGACACAGAAAGCAAGATCACTAAATAGCAGTGACCTAAGGATTCATGCATCCTGGGCCATGAGATGGGGTTATCAGAACCAGCGAGAGAGAGGCTGCACACACAAAAGGGACTTAGTTTAGAGACTTTGGATTGAGGTTAGAAGCAAAGTTAGGACAGCAACAGGCTCCTTATAAAGTCATGGAGATGCTGGACTCTAATGCACAGACTAAGAGGTCTCAGGGAGACATAGCTCTTCGTCTCTTATCTCTCCTTTGCTTTTTATCCTCTAGACCTGAAACACCTGATCCAGATTACTCCTTGAGCCAGAAGTTAAAGTGCTCATCCTTGGGCGCCTGGGCGGCTCAGTTGGTTAAGCGACTGCCTTCGGCTCAGGTCATGATCCTGGAGTCCCGGGATCGAGTCCCACATCAGGCTCCCTGCTCGGCGGGGAGCCTGCTTCTCCCTCTGACCCTCCCCCCTCTCATGTACTCTCTCTCTCTCATTCTCACTCTCTCAAATAAATAAATAAATCTAAAAAAAAAAAGTGCTCATCCTTGAAACAGCTGCCCCCAAATGCGAGGTTTTGCTGACTGCCTAAAAGTGTTGGAAAATGAAAAGGGAGGGGCGAGGTACTCGAGGAGGAGGCTTCCTTCCGGCCCTGGGCAGCAGCACCAGGGCTAGTGATTAAGCTTAGCACTTCCAGTGAATTCAGTAGAGTAGGATTTGGGGTGAATTCGATGAGAGAGGAACAAGTTTGCAGCTCAAAGATCTGACAGGCTAAACCCACTACTCTCTGTACCTAACCCAGACACGACAGCAAAGGGGACATCCTCCAAGCCCCTCCCCTTCTGCTCACCTGAGTTCCTGGGAGGCGGAGGCTGGAGCTGCTGGAGGCTCAGGACTCCCAATCCCCTCTTCTTCGGGGCTGCGGGCTCTCTTTGCCTCTGACGGGCCTAGCAGTTCTTTCTGGGACAGTTTAACGGGTGCCAAGACTAGGAAAGATGTGGGGGCGGGTCAGCCTCTGTGCTGATGCTAGGCAGCTTCAGCACTCTCTCCAGTTGTCCAGATCTGCCCTCTGCACTCTGGCCAACCCCAGTCCTCACCACGAAGCTGCAGACTCTCATTGGTAAAAGGCCGGTTGACCACCTCCTTGGACCTGGCAGCAAAGTTGAGCGCAGAGACCGTATCTAGGTAGAAGCGTCTCTCAGGAGCAATGTTGGCAATGAGGATGCTGTGGGCTGAGCCACCCAGAGAATCCTGAGGGATGGGGATTGGGCAGGATAGGCAGATCAGAAGCCCCACGTTTCCATTCCTTGACTGCAGTTCCCCAGCCTCCCGGCACACCGGAGAACCTCCTTTTCCAGCCCCTTTTCATCCTGAGATGGGTGGCCTGACCTGCAATAGGCGAGTGAGCTTGCTGTCCCGGTAAGGCACACGAGGGAGGCCCTGGTTCAGTGCATCCACCACCTTGCCCAGTACAAAGAGGGAGGAGTTGATGGCTCCGCTTTCCTTCAGCCGCAGACCCTTGTTACCCGTGCGCCGGTTGTCCTCAGAGCCAGCCAAGTCAATCAGGTAGAGTTTACCCTCCCGCTGGCGAAATGGGGCCAGACGTTCCCGCTGATCCACCTGGGGTTAAGAGCAAGGGCCCCCAAG
The DNA here is from genome assembly GCF_037043125.1 of Eumetopias jubatus. NCBI lineage: Eukaryota > Metazoa > Chordata > Mammalia > Carnivora > Otariidae > Eumetopias > Eumetopias jubatus. The sequence goes on from NW_028274818.1 coordinate 93,885,569, forward strand.
CTTAGTTCAGGCTCGAGGGGCTTCCCAGCTCCTCCCCCCATCAGCAGGCCTCACCTTAACCAGGAGCACAGCATGACTGCGGGAGGAGCGCTGGTTGAGCCGGGTGGCTCCTACGGTCCGGTTTCTACTGGCTGGCAGGAAGTACCGCTCAAAATCAGCAAAGCTAGTGATGGGCTTCTGTGTGAGGCCCGGAATCAGGATGTTTCCCCGACAGTCTTCTCGAATCACCAGGTCTCCTGGTGCAGGGTCCAGGAGGTCTAATACCTGTTGGAGTAGGGAGAGGTAGGGCCAGTTCTCCAGACACAGGCTGCTTACTTCCTGGGCATCAGTCTCCTCCTCTGCTGGACTGTCAGAGATATACCATCTGCTCCCCCAACCTCTGTCTTCCCAGCTCTTGCCTCCTTGCGAGGGCAGAGTTCACAGTCAAGAATTGGATCTTATTTTGTTTGACCTTTGTCTCTCCCCTTCCCAACTGGAGTAGGGCCTCACCTTTTCCTGGTAGATCTCTAAGTAGGACATAGTGACAGAGAGAGCCCATGGCCGGCCCTCCCCGCCCTCCTCCCTTGTGAGCTGTAGGAGGTCCATGAGAGCCCGGGGAATCACTCCAGGTTGCTCTGGGCTGCCCAGCATTGTGTGCGTCTTCCCTGGGGAAAGAGGGAAGATTGCTGTGAGATCTTCCTCCCCACTCTTGAGCCCTCTCGGACCCATAGCTGTTCCCTATCTGGCTCCCTCACCTGCCCCTGTGGGCCCATAAGCAAGCACACTGGCATTCTGTCCTTCCAGCAAGTGCCTTAGGATGGGCTGCACTGATCCTGCATAGATGTCCTGCTGAGAGCTCTTCTCCCCATAGAAGGCATCAAACCTGCAGGCAGGAGAAAAGGAATCAGTAGAGGGTTCTATCCTCCCCCAGATTTAGAGGGTAATAATACTGGCCTCGGATTTAAGCGTCTCTATCGCTTTTCTTGCATAAAGACCTCAGAAAGCATCCAATGAACACCTGTTCTGCCCCAGTCCCCGTACTGGTGTTAGGAATACAGAGATAATAAGTCTGATACCCTGCTCTGGGCAGCTCTGTAGTCTGGTGGGACAGAAAGATACCTATACTTTTCTGTGATTCAGGAAAAGAAGTGGAGGATACACTAGAAAGAGTAACTGATTCTGCTTGAGGAAAGAGGATTTTGCCGGAGAACAGAAAGATATTCCGAGTATCAAAAATAGCACGCAGGGCGCCTGGGTGGCTCAGTCGGTTAAGCGACTGCCTTCGGCTCAGGTCATGATCCTGGGGTCCCGGGATCGAGTCCCACATCAGGCTCCCTGCTCGGCAGGGAGTCTGCTTCTCCCTCTGACCCTCTTCCCTCTCATGCTCTCTCTCTCTCATTCTCTCTCTCAAATAAATAAATAAAATCTTAAAAAAAAAAAAATAGCACGCAGACAAGGCATGGTATGAAAGGGCAAGGCTTCCTGATCTTTTTCCCGACACAGTACACATGGAAAGTAGTATCTGTACACCAGAACAGAGCAGAGGATGCTGCCGCCGACAAGATGAGACTCCACACACCTGCGGTCCGCTCTCCGCATTCCGGAGAAGCCGCGGCTGAGGCCACAGCAGAGATGAGTGTTTTAAGGGGATTGTGTTGGGGGAATGAGGCTGGAAAGAAACAAGTCAAACTGCCAAGGGCCTAGAATGAGGTTGTCAAAGGTTTTCCATAAAGAGCCAGAGAGTAAATATTTTAGGCCCGGTGAGCCACAGGATTCCTTTTGCAGCTATTCACCTCCATCATCACAGTCGGAAAGCAACCATAGACAGTATGTAAATGAACAATCGTTCCACTAGAGCTTTTAGTACAAAAAAGACTCCTGGCCAGATTTGACCTGCAGGCCGTAGTTTGCCACGCCCTAGCCTCGAAAGACAGGCCAAAGAGTCTGATCTCCGATGGGGGTTTAAAGTAGCTGCACCTGGGAGTTCTGTCCCCAAATCTGTATGGTCTTCTCTTACACCACCCAGCTGCAGCCTGGGTTGGCTGGCTGGTCTGTGTTCCTCCAACCCTTCCCACACCCCCCCTAACCCTAGCTGGGGCTTCCCTGCTCACCTTTGCTACTCCTTCCCCTTCCCATATTTGTACCTATTTCCCCTATGAGCCTGTGAACAGTACTGTGTTGGGTTCAGCCTTCAGCCTTCCCCCAAGTATCCTACAGACGACCTGTCACAGTGGACACCCAGGAAGGTTTCTGAAAGACCAAATGAAGGTGTGAGGAACAAAGCTGTGCTAAGGAAGGAGGAAGGATCCTGAAGAGGCACATCTGAGAAACCACGTGGGCAGTGCTAATGTGAGCAGGCCTAGGAGAGAGGAGAGGGGCAGGAGGACAGAGTGGCCTGAACCTTACTGGTATTTGAGAGTCTCCTGGTGGTTCCTCCAGTTGGCAATCTCTAGGGAACAGCTGTCCAGGCCCCGCACACAAGGGGGATCACCTGCTCCATCTGTCCCATCCACAAATGGCCGCAGCCGCACAGCCACCCTGACTCGAGCTGGAGGCGGGCGCCGGCCAGCCCCCGCCTTGCTTAGCCGACAGCGACCAGCTCCTAGAGGAGAGAAGGTAAGTTTTTAGGCATGACATACGGTGGTAGCACAGAGGTAACGGTAGGAGTCTTGCACGAAAAGCTACTTGATACAGCTGAGCTCTGAAGGATGAATAGCAGCTTGCCCGGAGGACGGTCGGAGATTGGAGGAGAGAGATTATATACAGGTCGGGGACTGCAAACCATATCATGTACTTAGCAAACATTAACGTTTATTAAGCACCGACTACATGTCAGGCATACTTTAATCTTCACGGTGTCCCTGAGGTAGATTCTATTCATGCCATTTTACCAATGAAGAAGCTCATGGACGTGCGGCAGCTCTTCTGAGCACCTCAGTATGTTATACCTGGGGCCTGTGCCCATTACATCTTGTTTCGTAGCCCACACTTTGTCCTTTTGCTCCTCAAAAGAATAAGCAGACCCCAAAAACAAAACAAAACCCCAGCATCTTAAGTAGATTAGAGACCCTCATAACCTTGACAAAGGCGCAGGGAAGATGGATTGGAAGTGGAGGCTGAGGTCCAAGGGGACACCTTGGGAGGGCCAGAGGCCCCCAGCTCATTTCAGGGCAACTCCTTCCACCCTGGCTGTATTGTGGGTGTCCCCAAGCTTGGCCCCAGTTCCTTCCTTGCTCTACAAGTAGGTCCAGTGGGGTGAAGATTGTCAGGTTTACACAAATGACCTGGAAGATCTTGTTAAAATGCAGATTTCGGGATGCCTGCGTGGCTCAGTTGATTAAAACATCTGCCTTCCGCTCAGGTCATGATCTCAGGGTCCTGAGATCAAGTCCCACGTCGGGTTCCTTGCTCAACAGGGAGCCTGCCTCTCCCTCTGCCTGCCACTTTCTCTGCTTGTGCTCTCTCTCTCTCACACAAATAAAAAAAAATCTTTACATAAAAAAAAAAAAAATGCAGATTTTGCTTCAGTCCCTGGAACAGTGCCTGAGCTTTTTTTTTAATATTCTGCATTTCTAACTAACTGCCAGATGATGTGGATGCTGCTGGTGGGACATGATTTGGATTGCAAAAGTATTGTAGACCAGCATCTTCCGGGGTTGTTGTAAGGATTAAAAGAGTTGACATTTGCCCCCACCCAAAACCAGTCCATGAACTGCCTGACTTTTCTGTGCTTCTATTTCTTACCTGAGGTTTACAACACATACTTACATGTTTAAGTGTGTATACACACAAAACTGTTAATGATGGTTTTCTCTTGATGGGGATTACGTAGGTTTCTTTTCTATGTTACCCAGTTATGTAATGCCGTAATGTTTGCATTAAAAATGAGTAAGTAAATAACACTGTGGACATCTTCGTTTCAAAGGAGTAAGGCTGAGAGGCAGCCCCCCAGTCCCTTCTGTCCCAGCTCAGCGTGCAAAAGGCATTAACATGCAATCCTTCTCTTCTGTTTGGTTTGCTTCCAATCATTAAATCTAAGTCATTAAAAAAGATTATGAATATTTTATCAGAAAACACAAGATAAAACTTTTTTCTTTTTTAAAGATTTTATTTATTTATTTGACAGAGAGAGACACAGCGAGAGAGGGAACACAAGCAGGGGGAGTGGGAGAGGGAGAAGCAGGCTCCCGGCTGAGCAGAGAGCCCGATGCGGGGCTCGATCCCAGGACCCTGTGATCATGACCTGAGCTGAAGGCAGACGCTTAACGACCGAGCCACCCAGGCGCCCCACAAGATAAAACTTTTATAAAAAAGTCTGTTTGGGGCATATGGAGGGCTCAATCAGTAGAACATGCAACTCTTGATCTTGGGGTCACAAGTTCAAGCCCCACACTGGACGTAGGGGGTTAAAAATAAATAAATAAAAATTTAACAACAACAAGTCTCTTTATTTCCGTGAGGACTGAACGAGCTGAAAAATATCTTAGGAGGGTATTTCTCTATTTTATGTTGGAGGATACCACACTGTAGCTCACAGCTACAGAATTTTTTTTTTTTTAAGATTTTTTATTTATTTGGGGCGCCTGGGTGGCTCAGTCATTGGGTGTCTGCCTTCGGCTCAGGTCATGATCCCAGGGTCCTGGGATCGAGCCCCACATCGGGCTCCCTGCTCCATGGGAGGCCTGCTTCTCCCTCTCCCACTCCCCCTGCTTGTGTTCCCTCTCTCGCTGTGTCTCTGTCAAATAAATAAATAAAATCTTAAAAAAAAAAAAAGATTTTTTCCTTATTCATTTGAGAGAGAATTAGTGAGCGGGAGGGAGAGGGAGAAAGAATCTGAAGCAGACTCTACACTAAGCACAGAGCCCAAAGCAGGACACAATCCACACCTGTGAGATCACAGCCTGGGCCAAAACCAAGAGTTGGACACTCAACCGAGTGTTAGGTGCCCCTAACAGAATTCTAACCTAGATCTCTTGGCCTCCAAAAATCTGCTTTCAATGAGGATGCCATATTGCCTATTACATATAACCTGGGAAAGTTCTTGGCAGCTCTGACTCTCCCCATTTGCTAGTGGTAGCAGCTAGTCGTCAGGGCCACAGGCCTCATATAAGGCAAGAGGCTGGGGGCGCCTGGGTGGCTCAGGTCATGATCCCAGGGTCCTGGGATCGAGTCCCATGTCAGGCTCCCTGCTCAGCAGAGAGTCTGCTTCTCCCTCTCCCTCTGCCCCTGCTTGTGTTCTCGCTCTTGCTGTCTGTCTCTCTCTCTCTCTGTCAAATAAATAAATAAAATCTTTAAAAAAAAAAAAAAAGGCAAGAGGCTGGTATATGTGGCCAACGCAGAAACAGCAAGACAAAAAGGTGGACAAGATGACCCGTGCTGAGAATTTTACACATAGTAAGGCATACCCATAAGCAGATGGCCTACAAGAACTGGGCCTCTGCTCCTTCATCTGACAAACGAAGCCAGTAATTCCATGTTATGATTTACAAGGCACTTGGGCATCGAGTTTTCATTTGATCCTCATGAATCCTGAAAGTCAGTAGCAAGTCAGTAGAAACCTACAGATGTAACCACGCAGATGCGAAAATTAAGGTGCACTGACTTGTCAAAAATGTGTGTAGGGGCAGAGAAAGAGGGCAGATACAGATGCATTTAAGGAAGTTTAAGGGGGAAGGGGAAGTCTATGGTGATGTAGAAAGAGTGTAGACTCGGGTCAGACCGAGCTGAATTTAAATCCCAGCTCTAACACTTATTAGATTGTGACCTTGGGCGAATGACTTAACATCCATGTGCCCTGGTTTCTTTGTCTATAAAATGGGGTGAGGTGGGCCTTGGAAAGGCTTAATGAGAATTAAAAGAAGTGACATGTAAAATGCCAACGCAGTAACTGGCATACAGTGAATAGGTTCATTACTTAAGGTAAGATGGCCTGGGTTCAAACCCCAGCCCTGCCACTTACAACTAACTGAATAAACTGGGGGAAATGATGGCCTATTCCTGTGCCTCAATTTCCACACCTGTAAAACGGGGAATAAATAAAAATACGTCCTCACTGGGTTGTTAAGGCAGTAAATAAAGTAATTGATGTAAAAGTGCTCAGAATGTGCATTTGGCACATCGGTAAAAGCTCAGTGTTTTATTTTGTATTCATCCTTCATTTTCCAAATGTGGAAGCCTCAGTATAGAGGTTGGCTAACTTGCCTGTGGTCAACAGCTACCTAGTGACAGAGCTTCCAATGAAGGTCTAACTCCAAAGTTCATTATATGGGCTCCCAGTCCTCCTTGGCCCCTCCTTTTTGTATGCAACCCCATGGGCCTTGGAGTCAGAGACAAGTTCCACCTACCAGCTGTGTGACTTTGGGGAACCTTCTTAACCTCACTGAGCCTCAGTTTCTCTTTATAACAGTATCTACCCTCATAAGATTGTGAGGAGCCACAGAAAGAATGTACATACAATGTTTGGCTCAGTGGCTGGCAGCAGGTGCTCAGTGAATGTTAGCTATTATTATTACACTCCTTCACTCTTGCTACTCACTCCTCCAGGCATCAGCTCACTTCCGCCCTCACCATTCTGCAGGGTCACCAATGACCTCCTTACTGCTAAATCCAGTAGACATGCCCGACCCCCATCCTATTTGACTTCCCAGCAAGATCCAACACCCTTGATCTGCTTTCTGCTGAGAAATAGACTTTCCCCTAGCTTCCGTGCCAGAGAGCTGAGGAAAATAGCTCTCTGCTCACCCCGTCTAAATTTCTGCCAGTCTTAAATGTTTTTCCTAGGCTCCTTCTATCCTCTCTCTAGCACAGGGTTGCTCAGCTTTGGCACTATTATCTTGGGCTGGACAATTCTTTGTAATAACGCTGTCCCGTGTGTTGTAGGATGTGTAGCACACATATGCATTCCATGGGCCACCGCCCCCCCAACCTGTAACAACCAAAAAAGTCCCCAGATATTACAGATGTCTCCACAGGGAACAAAACTGCCCCTCGTTGAGAACTACTACTCTGATTCATCTCATGGGCATGGTCCCCGGCCTTCTTGGCTTTAATTACTATCTTAAAGCTGATGACTCCTAATCCACACCTCCAAACCAGAGCTCGCTCTCAAACTTAGGATCCAAGTGCCCAGCTGCTGCCCTGACACCTCCTCTGACACAGTTCTCGGGTACGTCAAACCGCACCTGTCCTTTTTTTTTTTTTTTTAAGATTCTATTTGTGTGTGAGAGAGAGAGCACACAGCAGGGGGAGCGGCAGGGAGAGGGAGAGGGAGAAGCAGGCTCCCCCCTGAGCAAGGAGCCAGATGCAGGACTGGATCCCAGGACCCTGGGATCATGACCTGAGCCAAAGGCAGATGCCCAACCTACTGAGCCACCCAGGTGTCCCTAACTCTTCTTTTATTGATGAGGAAACTGAGCCAAAGACAGCATCATTGGCCTCTTCATACATCATAAATAAGAAATCACTTGGGGGCGTCTGGGTGGCTCAGTCGTCTGCCTTCAGATTTTGCACTCTCTCTAGCAGTTTATACATATCTCTCATTGCCTTCCATGATAGTATATATTTATATGATTATCTATTGAACATTTTATAAGCTCGTCTGGGGAAGGGTCAATAGTCACTCAAGCATTTTTATGATATTTACTATGCACCAGACACAGTGAGCCTTGGAAAGGTGAGGGGCGGTTGTGCTCCAAAAGCAACAACATCAGGTGCTTGGGCATAACGGTTAAGAGCAGAGGATCTAGAGTAGGACTGCCTGAGTGCAGATTCAGTACAAATTTACTAGTCATGTGAACTCTGAGCAAGCTATTTAACCCATCTAAGCCTCAGTCTCCTCATCTGTAAAACAGGGACAATAACAGCCAACCATCTCACAGTATTGTGTGGTGATTAAATGATTCCTCACCATAAAGTGCTTACAACTGTGCCTGGCACCTAGCAAGGGCTCAACATGTGTCTGACATTCTGCTAAATAGCTCCGTTTCTCTACAGGGCCTGACAAACAGCAGGACACTCAAATCAATTACTATGGTGCCCACCATAATCACTGACCAGAACTCAGTGTACAGGAAGAGAGCAGAGACATATGTAAACAAATACTCACATACAAGATTCCGAATGTCCCAACAGCCTTTTCAACCCTAAGATAGCATTGACTTCCACGGCTAGAGCGAAAGGAAACAGTCCCTTATTTCCCTGGTGCGTGATCTCAGCACATCTTAGGCTGTCAACTCACACCCAGCTGCGGCCGGTCTGAACCTCGGCCTGTCCTCCTGCATCTCCCAGGGATCTCCCCTCACCCAAACAGTAAGTCATACACAGAACCCTTCCCCCAAAGCGCGCATCCAGCTCCTTTCTTTTTGTCCTTACGGTTAAGTGTCAGCTACTTTTCGCTCGATTACTCACGTCATCTCCCGAGATGGGGTCACTGTCCCCATTCCACAAAGAAACTGAAGCTCACAGAGGAAAAGTGCGCTAGGCTCAAACAAAGCTCTAGTGTCGGAACCGGCTCTTAACACGGCCCACTGACCCGCGCGGAGAGCTGGAAATAGTGAGCAGGAAAGAGCGACCTGGGCTGGGTCAGCTGGGCTGACCAGCTCGGGACTCCCACACTCCCACCTTCCCCTCCCCCTCCCCGCCCCCGCGCCATTTCGGCCTCTCCCCGACAACCCGCGGAACCCGGACCAGACTCCGGCGCATTACCCCACCAGCCTCCAGACTTTGGCTCCCCGCCCAGGCCGGGCTCGCATACCTGAGATCGCCGCCGCCATCTCGCGTCTCCTCCGCGGCGCGGTGCCCACCGCGTCCATTCCACTCCCTCCGTTGGCCCGCCTCTCCCATTCGAATTTCCCGGTGCCTCGCCCCCTCTCCGGGGTTCCACCAATCACGGCTACTCGCCGCCGGAAGCCCCTGCGGTGGCTCGCAACTATCCCGCCCTCTAGGGTTCGCCTCAGGGACTTGCAAGAAAGTGTCCCGTGGCGGAGGACGCATGCGCGCAGGCTGGCAACCCAGCCATGGACGTCGCGGCCCGCGCCCCGCTCGAACTCTGGCGCCGGAGGCACTGGCGGCGGTGGCGGTCGGACGAGCTGCTGGGCGCGGCTGGGCACTGGACTCCCCGTACCTTCTGGCTCTCGGGTTTCCAAGGAAAGATTTGCGTAAGTGCAGACTTTTCGCCTCGTTTTCCACCCACAACCATGAATTTTGGTACGAATCAAGCAGTGATTCAATAGATTTACCCCCAAATTTCCTTGAATTGAATATTCTAAGTGAGCTTCACTTTCTGCAGTTTCTTGCCTCGGGTTGTTTCGCGCCCTGTGGGGTGGGGTGGTCGTTTTTGTGGATTTCAGGACTTGAACTCAGTTTGTCAACGGTGCTTTACCGTCTGGTCACTTCTGTCACTCCTGTAGGTCCGGACCACGCTGTCTGGATGTAGACCGTCATGGTGCACTCACCTCTTGCTGAGCCCAAATCCGCCATGTGAGGTGCAGATGCCAGGTGACATATGTGCCCTCTAATGTCAAATCTGAGCCGGGAGACCAGCTCAGATGTTCCTTACTTTGTAACTCAACACATCGGAGTGGGCGTTAAAGGCGTGTTCAGTCTTTTACCTTGTCAACTTCACCCACGGTTCCACCCACCCAATGTCCTGTGATTCACCTGCCTGTGAAGTAGTTACCTGTCCCTTCTGGAAGCTTAACCAGGGATGAATATCCCATCTTTGAGCTCCTGGTAGGGCCCTGGTTTAGAGATTATGTCCCACCTATTAAAAAACAAAACAAGTGTTAGACCAGTGGTTCTCAAATTTTTTGGCCCTGGAATCCTTTTACATTCTTAAAAAGTGAGGCCCCAAGGATGCCTGGCTGGCCCAGTCGGTAGAGCTGCAACTCTTGATCTCGGGGTTGTAAATTCGAGCCCCATGTTGGGTATAGAGATGACTTAAAAAATAATTAACAGATCTTAAAAAAAAAGGTGAAGCCCCAAAGATCTTTTGTTTATATGGGTTGTGGGTTGTGTCTATTCAGTAGTTATTGTATTAGAAATTAAAACAAATTAAAAATATTTATTAATGCACTTCACAATTGCAATAACAAATCCATCGAGACAGAAGGTAGATCCGGGCTTGGTGAAGGGTTGGTGAATTGGGACTATGGCTATTAGGTATGGAGTTTCTTTTTGGGTGATAGAAATGTTCTGGAATTAGTGTGATAGTTGCACTACATAGTGAATATACATAGTGAACTGAAAACCACTGAAGTGTACACTTAAAAATGGTAAATTTTATGTTGTGTGAATTATATCTCCATTTAAAAATATGCTCGAAAAATTACAATAACAAACCCATTACAGATAATATAAATAACATTTTAATTTTAAAAATAACTTTTCCAAAGCAAAAAATATATATAGTAAGAAAAGTGGCACTGTTTTACATGTTTACAAATATAATGCCTGGCTTAAGAGAAAATAGCTGTATTCTCCTATTTGCTTCTGCATTCAGGATGTTGTGATATCAATATGTCATATAGCTTCTTGAAAACTCCACCATATACTCAAGAAAGGATGCAAGGGGAAAAGGCAAATGGCATCTTAGTTTTATTATGAAAATAGTTTTGGCCTTGCAGACCCTCCCCCTAAGGTGTCTCAGCAACCTCCAGAATTTCCTGGACCACACTTGGGAAACCACGGACTTAAGACGATTGGCAGCTTGGTCTTCCCCACACTTCAGGAAGGGCTCTTCATATTTTCATATTTGTTGCCAGTCCCCAGATATTTGGTAAGATACCTGCCAGAAATGGTTCTGTTGGTGGTTGTAGTTTAGGGAATTTGACCTTTGCTGTCTCCTGGGTGACCGCATCAGCTTGTGCAGATTCGGGCTTCTCTATTCTCCGGAATGCTCACGATGCCTGGCTCTGTGTTTACTTAAAATGGCTCTTTGCCTGCTACCCTCTGCAGTGGGAGCTTGAGGACTCAGTACCAGCCTCTGTGGAGTTCCTGAGGATCCACATGAGGAAATAGTCATAGTTCTATATCACCCAGTTAATTTGGTTAATTTGGTGACCTCCTGTAGGGAGGGTCTTGAGGAGGGCTTTTTTAAAGTAATTTCTACACCTGACATGGGCTCGAACTTACAACCCCAAGATCAAGAGTCCCATGTTCTACCAACTGAGCCAGCCAGGCGCCCCTAGCTGGTGGAGGCTGGGTGGGTGGTGGGGGAGGGGAGGAGTGTTCTTTTTGAAAGTTTGCTTTCGGCTCCAGGTTGCCATCAGAGGAGCTGTGGGCTCTCTTTGTAGCTTGTGGGCCTCTGGGCCCTTCATTCCAGGCATGTTCCAGAGCACACTTCCTACTTGGGGAGACCTCAGGCATGCCCCTGTTCCAGGCCACCTTCTTCATACACATAGCTCAGTTATCCCTATATAGCATTCAACCACTGCACAATGAGGCCAGTTGTTTTCATGTAACAGTAAAGTCTTAGAAATTAGATTTCTAGATGTATGAGCTCAATACATCTTAGAGAGCATGTGACCCAGAGAAGCTCATTTTACAAATGGGTGATTGAAACCCAGAGAGGTTAAGAGATTTGAATGAGACCATGTAGCTGTGCAAAAGTAGGACTTAGCTTTCCCAAGTCCCTGGGCAGTACTCTGTCAACTCACTATGACCTCTAGTAGCTAATAGCTAAATTCCCTGCATTCCTCAGTAATCATTTTATCTAATTTTGGTCAGCAAACTCCTTCACTGCCTGCTATTGTCCTAACTCCCCACCCCCAGCCCTCCTAGGTTTTCTCAGGTGCAACAGGTAGTTTATATGTCTGGCTAGGCTGTAGTCGAGCATTCAATCAAAACTAATCTAGGTGTTGCTGTTGAACACCGGGGCTCTTGACTGGCTCCGTTGGTAGGGCACGCCACTCTTGATCTCAGGGTGGTAAATTCAAGCCCAACCTTCGGAGTAGAGATTACTTAAAAAAAAAAGTTGAACACATAGAAACAGTAGAATGTGGTTGCCAAAATCTGGGAAGTATGGGAAATGGGGAGATGTTAGTAAAAGGGCGCAGACTTTCCACTGTGTCGCATGGTGACTAAAGTTGAAAATATTGTATTGTATGATTGCGATTTGCTAACTTAGTAGATCTTAAGCATTCTCACAAAAAAAAATTTTTTTAAAGGGTAACTATTGATAAAATAAGATATGGGAGGTGACTGGGTGGTTTAGCCAGTTAAGTGTCTGCCTTTGGCTTGGGTCATGATCCCAGGGTCCTGGGATAAAGCCCCGCATTGGGTTACCTGCTCTCTGGGGAGTGTGCTTCTCCCTCTCCCTCTGCCCCTCCCCCTTGCTTGTATGTTCTCTCTCTCTCTCTCAAATAAATAAATAAAATCTTTAAAAATAAATAAGATATGGGGATATAGTATACAGTGTAGCGAATATAGTTAATAATATTGTAACAATTTTTTTAAGATTTTATTTATTTCTTTATTTATTTGAGAGAGAGTTCAAGTATGAGCAGGGGGGAGGAACAGAGTCTGCTGAACATGGAGCCCAAGGCGGGGCTCGATCTCACAACCCTGAGACCACAGCCTGAGCCAAAACCAAGAGTTGGACGCTTAACTGACTGTGCCACCCAGGCACCCCAACCACTTCATAATGTATTTAAAGAGTGAATCACCATGTTGTATACCTGAAACTAATACAATATTCTATGTCAATTATTCTTCAAAAAAATTTTTTAAGGTAACTGAGGTGATGGATGTGTGAGTTAACTTGATTGTGGGAGTCCTTTCACCAGGTATACGTATCAAATCACATTGTACACTTCAAAAATATTAGAATTTTATTTGTCAATTATACTTCAATAAAGCCGGAAAAAAATTTTAAGAAAATTAAGTTACTAAAAGTGTAAAATTTGATAATATAATACATTAATTTACAAGGAAGCAAAAGAACAAAACTGGGGTTTCCCTGAGGAAGAAGAAATTCCACCCATGGACTGCAGCACACCCTCCTGTCCTCGAGTTTCCAGATGGCCAGCCTGCCCTCCAGATTTTAGATTTGCCTCACCCACCTCCACAGTTGTGGAGCCAATTCTTTGCAATAAATCCCTTTAGCTATAGGGGTCGCCTGGTTGGCTCAGTCGGTGGAGCATGCAACTCTTGATCTCGGGGTTGTGAGATCAAGCCCTGTGTCAGGCCCCACGCTAGGCATAGAGCCTGCTTAATATTCTCTCTCTTCCTCTTCCTCTGCCCTTCCCCCCACCAAAAATTAATTAATTTAAAAACAAGGCTAATTTTTCCTTGTACTCCTCATCTTAGAGAGGATCCAACTCTTCCCAGTTGCCGATACTAAACATGGTAGTTCTAGACTTTCCTCCTTCACGCACCTTCATGCGTTCATTTATTAAGTTCTTCTGAGTCCACCCTCCCCCTTGAATCTCTCAAATTCCTCCCTCTCTTCTCTTCCTCACATTGTTGCCTTTGTTCAGATAATCCATCATCACTGATCTAGACCTATTCTCTTAACTATTACCCTGCTTCACCTTCTATCCATTTTCCCTACTTATACCAGAAAAAAATGACTTTCTTATAAATCCTTATCAATCCCTTGCGTGAAATTTTGGTTAAATGGCTTCATGTAGCCCATAAAATAAATAAAGTTTCAATAGTTTAGCATGACATTCATGGTCCCTGCCTGTCCATGAGCTTCATCTTTGCCGAGTTGTACTTTGCATTTTAGCTGTGCTAAACCACTTGTCATTTTCATATGATCGTATTTCTGCATAACCTGGGGCCTGAACCCAGTACCGGGCCCCTGTACGCATGTGCGCACGTGGACACACACACACCCCTTCCTTCACCAAGTCTTCCCTTAGCCTAGAGGAAAAGAATCCAACTTTCAGTGGTCTTTGTATTCTGAAGCACCTAGCAGAGAATATTTGATAAATGTATGATTAGCTCAGTTTAGCAATTTTCAAACTTTATAAGTAAAGAAAAATTTTCTTTAAATCAAATCTTTTACAAAAGTCTAATATGTAGGCTAGACAATAGCCAGGAATCCCATTACTTCATCCTCTTCTGCTGCTTCTGCCTCTAAGGTACGAGTGCGTCCACCCGGCCCCGTGTGAAAGCCACTAGCTTAAAGCGTGTCCTGAAGTTGACCAGATAGCTCTATCAGACTCAGCCATACAAAGGAACAAAGTCCTGACACGTGCTACAGCATCGATGAACCTTGCAAATATGCTAAGTGGGAGAAGCCAGACACAAAAGGCCACGTTATTGTATGATTCCCTCCACATGAAACGTTGGGAATAGGCACGTCCATTGAGACAGAAAGTAGATGGGTGGTTACGAGGAGGTGGAGAAAGGAATGGGGGGGTGACTGCTTAATGGGGATAAGGTTTCTTTCTGAGCTGATGACAGTATCCGGGAATTAGAGATGATGGTTGCACAATCTGTACTAAAAACCACTGAAATGATACACTTTAAAGGGGTGAATCTTATGTGCTTTATATCTCAAAAAAATGTAATTACAGTGACATAATTATTCCATTCCATGGAATTGTTTGAGAGAAATAAAGAAATTGTTATAAAAACAAGCTAGGTATGAGTTTACTTCTATAATGTTAGTATTTCTTTCTAAAATTACATGTAAGGGGGCGCCTGGGTGGCTCAGTTGTTAAGCATCTGCCTTCGGCTCAGGTCATGATCCCGGGGGTCCTGGGGTGGAGCCCAGCATCAGGCTTCCTGCTCAGCAGGGAGCCTGCTTCTCCCTCGCCCTCTCCCCCTGCTTGTGTTCCCTCTCTCGCTGTGTCTCTGTCAAATAAATAAAATCTTTTAAAAATAATAAAATAGGGCACCTGGGTGGCTCAGTTGGTTGGGCGACTGCCTTCGGCTCAGGTCATGATCCTTGAGTCCCTGGATCGAGTCCCGCATCGGGCTCCCTGCTCGGCGGGGAGTCTACTTCTCCCTCTGACCCTCCCCCCCCATGTGCTCTCTCTTTCATTCTCTCTCTCTCAAATAAATAAATAAAATCTTTAAAGTAATAATAATAAAATAAAATTACATGTAGGGACGCTAGGGTGGCTCAGGCAGTTAAGCCTCTGCCTTCAGCTCAGGTCTTGATCCTGGGGTCCTGGGGTCGGGTCCCACATCAGGTTCCTTGCTTGGCGAGGAGTCTGCTTCTCCCTCTGCCTACCGTTCCTCCTGCTTGTGCTCTCTCTCTGACAAATAAAATCTTTAAAAAAATAAAAATAAAATTATGTTTACATAATTGTTATCTTTGTCTGACTGGGGAGAAATGTGACTCCGGCACTCCCCATGATGTGAATCAATCTTTTGGGAGCACTGAGTGACCTCCCCCACCCCCAACCACCACCACCAAAAGACAAAACAAAAAACCGTCACAGCCTTAGGACTGGCAACTAGAGTCCTAAGAATTCTCTCCAAAGCAACTTTATATCCCTGATGTATCTCTGCAGCCACTCTGTTGCTTCTGGAACACTAAGCAGCCCCCTAAGTTCATGGAAACCCACGATGGAAATCTACCCCTCTTGTAATGCCCTTGTTTGAGGATGGTATTGGCAGAGGAGAAGCTGTTGAGGAGGTGGTGGCTTCCTAGGGAAACAAGCCCAATTTTGAGCAAGCTAAACTAAGCAAGGACACCAGTGCTTCTGGGCAAAGGCGGCAGGCCGGGGGGGGGGCGGGCGGTGGAAACTAGGCTGGAGTAACAGGCAAGGTCCTTGACACAAACATAGGCCATGCTTTGGGAGTCAGGTGGATTCTGGGAAAGAACAAAGGAAAATGGCCCAGGCCAGAGACAGCAAGTGAGTTAAAGTCAAGAGCCTTTTTTGGTGGAGAGGCACTATCTCAAGGGGAGAGCAGGGTGAGAGAGTGGAACATCTGGGTGTTTGGCGATGAGCCACAGCTAGGCCTTACCCCCAGCCTTAGAACACCAGTTTGGGTAAACAGTCTCAGGAGCTATCCTTGAAGAAAAGAGTCGGTACAAGCCCGAATCTTATCTCCTCTTGAAAAATTATGAAGAAAAGCCCAAGACTTTTGCACCTCTCTCTCTCTCTCTCTCTCCCCCTCCCACTCTTCCCCAGAATGACGTCCGTCCAACAGATAGCCAGAAACGAGCTTCGCACCTCCAGAGCCAGAGCCAGGAGGCAGATCCCAGCGGCACACCCCCACAGACACAGGCGATAGCTATGTCCTTTTAGCTTTTTTATTGAGCCATGTGGATGAGGTTCATGGTAAAGAGGTTCTCACACCCCCTTGCGGTGCCCGGTCTGGGACGAAGCTGAGGCTCAGCAACTGCCACAGTCACTGGGGTAGATGTCCCAATGCAGGCTGATGGCGTTGATGAGGGAGCCAGCGCGACCACTGATGAATCGAAGCACAGTGTTGGGGTACAAGGGGACAGCATTGAAACCCCTGCCTCTGTCTTTCCCAAAAGGCAGGTAGCGGCCCTTGTCAGTCACGAAGACCAGCCGCCTCACGTAGTAGTTGTACTTGCCAGACACCTGGATCACTGACTCCCCAGGGTGCAGGAAGATCTCCTTCAGGTTTCCCTGCGTGCCACCCACATAGTCGCTCCACACCTTGCCATAGCGGACCTGGAGCCTAGGGGCCGGGCGGGGAGGGAAGGAAGACTGACGCTGAGTGGGGTGATCCGAATTCAGGACCCTTTGGCCTACCCGCTGAGACCTGCAAACTGGTGACAGGGGTGACAGGTCTCCTGCCAGTCCCACAGTGTGTGAGGGATGAGTGAGCCCTTGAGATCATACAGGGAACTTCAACTCATTTTGCCGACAAACACATAGGCTCAGAAAGGAAAAGTCGCTTAGCCAGAGTCACCCAGACCAGACCAGTGTTGGAGCTTGATTTTGAAATCTAGATTCCTTGGGGCGCCTGGGTGGCTCAGTCGGTTAAGCGGCTGCCTTCGGCTCAGGTCATGATGGGATCGAGTCCCACATCGGGCCCCCTGCTCGGCGGGGAGCCTGCTTCTCCCTCTCCCTCTGCCTGCCTCTCTGCCTACTTGGCGCTCTCTCTGTCAAGTAAATAAATAAAATCTTTAAAAAAAAAATCTAGATTCCTGCTGTGCCGCCCACCCCCCCCACCCACACCCCCTGCCCCATGTGAAAGGAGCAGAGGGATCTTTCTGGAAGGTTCTCATGAGGGCAGAGACTTTGTTGTCCCAGGATATAGTCCAGGATCAGAAGGATACACATTTTTGGAAGACGCATCAGCAAAGATGGAGGATGCCAGAGGGGCCTTACACCTTGGACGGGGCCAAACCAGCCACCTTCCAGGCACCTGAACAGCTATGGTATATGACCTGCCCAAGGTTGCATGTGCTGGAGGCTGTGGCAGTGCTGGCCTCAGATCTCTGTCCTCTAACCACTGTCACATATTATCATTGGGACTTCCTGACTGGAACAGATGTAACCCAAAGTGACTGAGAACTTTCCAGTTTAGCAAGATCAGAGAGGATCCCCAAACCCAGAGAAACACAAAGAATCTTACCCTACGATGTAGTATCTGTTGACCCGGATACGGATGGCGGTGATGGGGCCTGCCAGCTGGTAACCAGAATGGGAAAATCGCTGCCCTCCACTGCCTCCATACTCTCCATTGGAGGAGGAGGATGTAGCCTGAACTGGAGGGGACAGCGGGAGTCAGAAGGAGAAATCTCAAGAGCTCAGTTTCTCCCCACCATCCCTATACCTCCCACAACTCAGTGCCCACCACTCCAAGCCAGCTTGGCCACCAGCAGTGCAGGAGGCTGCCTTCCCATGACGCTAGTGTTGGGTTCCTGGCTTCTCACTTACCGGCACTGGCTGAGGCGGATGCACAGAGAAGGGCAAGAAGAGCAATGGTCAACATCCTGGCGCTGAAGTGGAAAGAAAGGAGAAAGTCAAGGGTTAGCCTTTTTCCTCTTTACTTCATTTAGCCAGGCATCCCTGACCTCCAGTTGAGACTCAGCCTTCTTTGTCCTTCAACTGAGACCTAACTGACCCGGTCTTGGGTTTAGAAAGGATTGTCCCTAGTCTCTGGTCCTGCTCCTAGAAGACTGTCTTCTGTGTCCTTAACCCCTCTGTCCTCCCTGGTACGGAGGTAGCCAACTCCCTTCTTCCATCCCAGATCGGAAGATCAATCCTAACCCTCTATCTGGACCAAGCTGTGTTAAGTCCTGTTCCCTCCTGGCACAAAGCAGGAAAGGAGTTTGCAAAGAAGTAGAGACCATCTCCAAATCATAGAGATGGTTGAGTTTCCCAAACCAGGAGTCTGAGCAAAACCTAACTGAAATCGGCCTGTGATGGACTGGCCTGGCTTGGGGGACATCTGGGGCAGAGTTCAAATTCTTAGCTTTGCGCTGGTCTCTGATCAGAAGGAAAGGAGCATTTTAGAGTTGCGTCTCTGTGTCACCCAGGGAGTGGAGTTGATGATAGATGAGACTGTGCCACCATCAGAGTAGTTCAAGCGGAGGTGGATATAGACTGAGAGATTGCGGAAGGAGTTTGGACCAGCTCAAGATAGTAGATGTCAGATGCCTGCTCTATGTGTCGTTCTTTCTCCACTAACACAAATCCGGCCACATCGATGACCCTGAGCATCTCAGGCATCCCCAGTCCTTCCACCGAGACCCAGATATTTTTGCACCTCACTCAGATGCAGAGGCGCCAGTTAGCTGACACACAGGTCTCCCCTGCTGCTCAATCCAGGCAGTTTCCTGTCCAGCTCAGCTTGAATTCCCCCTAACTCGAACCCAGCCATCCCTGTCACCCGTTAGCTCAGGCCTCTGTCACCCCTCACCTGGCAGTTTCAAGTGCAAAGTAACCCCCCCTGAAACTCTCAGATCTTTTATACCAGGTCCAAGCCCTCCCCCTGCTCTTTATCGTGTGAACCTCACCTCCTGAGCAAATATGATCAATCTCTCAGGGTTGATTGTCAGGCAGGGTCTGGAACTTTTTATCCTGCCTCTCCCCCCAAGGGTTACAGGTCACAGTGTGGGGTCCACTTGGGGCCAAGGCCCAGATCTCAGGACAGGCAGAATAAACTTGAGAAAAGGGACCAGAAGCTTTGGGTGGGCAAAGTTACTAATCACTTCTGGTGTGGTCTAAGGTTCTCCCTCCCCACCTTGGGTGTTCTGCAGGTGCTCTTTCCTGCAAGCTGTCATCTTTCAGGATAAACACTGTCCTCTCAGGGCATTTGAAATATAGATTCTCCTGGAAAGGGATTACACTCCCAACGCCCTATACTTAGGAGTGTCTACTATTTTCCAGGCAATTTTTTCTCTGTCTTCCCTGTTACTTTATATGGAAAAAAAGTCCACAAACATATAGAAAAATTGAAAGAATTATACAGTGAACACCCACATACCCCCATGTCAATTCTACCATGGTTAATACTTTGCTGTACTTGTTTTTTTTCCCCTCCGTCCATCCATCCCCAACCTGCCAGACTGTTCACAAACCTTTTCTGAAAAGGTAACATGGTGTTGCAGGTGGACACTGAACTCCTGTAGATCCCCCTCCTGGGAACAGAGGTCCAGAGGGCAAGTGGAAAGCTAAGGAAGTAAAAGTAAACAGGTCGTCCTTTGGGGGCAGTTCTGGGCTAGGGGCCTTAGGACTTCCATCCAGGAGCTATGGCCGAATTTTCTGGGGGCTACAGCCCACACTGGACAGTTACTCTTTCCCATAGGTCTGAAACCTCCCCAGGGTTGATGTCATAGATTTCTTCTCTTTGGAGGCCCTTCCCTTCCACCTAAGTCCCTAGGACAGACCCCTGAGTCCTACTTCCTGACCCCTCTAAGACTGGCTCTTTGACCCTCTGAGTCAGCAGATCCTCCCAAGCAGAGGGAAGGATGGAGCCCAGGGAGGGGCTGGAGTCATTAGTCTCAGTTTTTAAGGACTAGTAGCTGGACACACAGAGCACCCACCCATCCCAGGCTCACCATCTAGGACTGAGGACTCCTCCCAAGAACACAAGGGAGCCACACCCTAAGGAGCCGGCAATAGGAGAGGGCTCTTCACTGGAGATTCCAGAACACGTTGTCTGAGGGCTCCTCTCCAAGTTCCAAAACAAGCCTGTCCTGCTGACATAACTTCTTCATTCCAGATGTTTTGTTCTGTCTCTTGTCCTCTCTGGCTTTCCTTTCTTTCCCGACTCTCTCTTTGTCTTGATCTCTTCCCCTCATCTCCTGTTCTGAGGATTTTTCTTTATATTCCCTCTCTCCGTGCCTTTTTCCTTCTGCCTCTTCTCTTTGTCTCTCCTCCTCCCCCAAACTGTCTCTCTTTCCTGTCTCCTCTCTCACTATTGTTTGTCTCTCTCCTCTTCCTTATTAGGAGTATATCCCACAGGATGGAACCAAACACCAGATACCAAAGATGGCAGCTCTGAGAGGTCTGAGGTGAACACCTTGGGAGAATACCCTCATCCTTCCATGCATGACATATCTGGGACCCTCCGAACAGAAGCCCCCACACTTGTCATAGGTTCACTCTGAGGCACTGACCCCACCCATGCAGAGAGCCAGAGTCTCCCCCATGCCTGCAGACTGGTCCCTGGGTTCCCCACAGCAGGCCCTCCAGCCCCTCTCTGGAGGGTAATAGAGGCCTTTCTTCCAGTGGGAGGGGTCTCAGGGTTCATCCTCTGTCGGTCCCAGAGACCAGATAGGCCATGGTGCGGCTAATGTGGGGACGTCCAGGGTTTGCTCTGATGCGGTGCCTGAAGAGCCAGGAGGAAAATGGTGGAGGCAGGATACCCGGCCCACCTCTGCTTCCACTTCATTAGCTCCTGTTTGAACTTTCCACATTTTACCCATGTGTCTCCTGGGGGCCTACCTGCCTTTGTCCTACAGGCAGTGGGGGTCACCCCTAGGGTCCCACAGGCAGTGGGGGTCACCCCCGTCGGGTCCCACAGGCAGTGAAAGACCAAAGCCTCCCCAGACTTTCTGCTGTTGCAGGCAGCTTACGTTCTCTCCCTGTCTTCTCTGCCCTCTTGGCAAAACAACTTACTCAACACATTTATGGAGCATCTGTGTGTTGGCGACACAGCTCTAGATGCTGGAGAGACAGCCACGGAGGAGAGTCCCAAGTACCTGAGGAGCTTTCGCTCCAGGCTCCGGGGGGGCCGTCAGACAATCGAACAACTGTTGGCACATGACAAGCCGTGAGGAACTAAAGCAGAGTGAGCCTCCAGCAGGGCTGGGGAAGGCGCTCCTCTGCCCGAGGCCGCCCTGCTCCGGTAACGTTCACGAAGACCTGACTGAGCGATGGAGAGAAGACAGGTGTTTGGGTGAAGACTGGACCTGGAGAAGGCACGAGCAGCACAGCCCTGAGCAGGGGTGTGCGGGGCGGTGTGCGGGCAGAGTAGAAAGGGCGGGGGGGCGGGGGGGGCTGTGGTAAGTGTGGAAGCCAGGGGAGGGGAGGTCAGGGTGGTGGTAAGTGTGGAAGCCAGGGAGAGGGGAGGTCAGGGGGCAGATGGTGCAGGGCCTGGGAGGCGGTGGTCAGGAGTTTGGATTCCTCCTGATAGTGAGGGGAGCCATGGAGGGGTTTTGCCTTTTTTTAAAAGTGGCGAATGGAGGGGCGCCTGGGTGGCTCAGTCGGTTGAGGTGGGACTCGTGGTTTCGCCCAGGTCGTGATCTCCGGCTGCGGGATCAAGCCCGCCTCGGGCTCCCGCGGAGTCCGCTTGTCCCTCTCCCTCCCCCTCTGTCCTTCGCTCGATCGCTCTCTCAAAAAAATAAATAAAATGTATTTTTTAAAGATTTTATGATTTTATTTGAGAGAGAGAGAGCACGAGGAGGGGGAGCGGCAGAGGCAGAGGGAGAAGCAGGCTCCCGGATGAGCAGGGAGCCGGATGCAAGGGCTCCATCCCAGCACCCTGGAGTCATGACCTGAGCCGAAGGCAGACGCTTAACCAACTGAGCTACTACGCAGGCGCCCCAATAAAAAAAATTTTTTTTTAAATAAAAAAATGGCGAATGGAGCTTGGTGGGGTTGGGGGGTGGTCAGAGTGCAGCGCGAGCTCTCACACACACCCTACCCCCCCCCATGCCGCTCTCACACACACCCTACCCCCCCCCATGCCACACCCGGCCCGCCGGGGCTCCACTCCTCCCCAGCTCAGCTCCCGGAGAACTACCTCCACTCCCAGACAAAGCAGCTTAAGTGCTCGTGCAAATTCAGACCCCGGGGCGGGGGGGGGGGGGGGGGGGAGGTGGAGGGATAGGGTGCCAATGGGGGGGTGAGAATCTGCCCCCTCACTCCGATCTCTGATTTTCCAAAAGGTGTTTCCAGACAATGGCAGATCTGTTTTCCTGTTCAGAAAACAAATTCTCTCTCTCCTCATGTATGCCTTGTGTCTCCCAGCTGGCTTCATTTGAACAAAGGGTTTTACTACAAAAGCAAAATGAACATTTCTGTTCATCCTTCACTGTTCCAGGGAGGAAACTGAAGTCTCGCGAGAGAAGTGACACCACTAAAGTGGCAGAGAGGGTCCCTCCACTCCCCACCCTCCTGCCCCCAGTGCCCCACATGCCAGCCCCCACAGGGGCACGCGGTTTACTCTTGCCACTCCTGTTGCCTAAATGTTCTCCGCCTTCTGCTCTCCTAGGATCTTCTACCCTCAAGACATTCAGCCACACACCGCACCCCCCCCACGCCACCCCACACCCCTCACCGAGCCTTTTATCACAGGTGTCGCCTCCCCAGCCCCTCCACTACAAACAGAATTCCTTTCTTTGGCCTCCAGCTGTGCTTCCTACATGTAGCACCAGCCCGGCTCCCATTACCCTGCGCTATTATTTATCTGTTTACACAGAAGCCTCCGCTACTAAACCTGGAGCCCATTCCAAGATTCCTGCTCCCCACCTGGCACAGAGCAGGCGCCCCAGAAATGACGCTCAGATGCCCTGGCTACGGAGAGAATTCTATTAAATGCTCCTCCTTTGTCTTTTCATGCCTGTGTCTCTCTTTTGGCAGGCTTATATTTGGGTTCTCTTGTTTTTTATTTCTGAATCTTCTGGCAAAATTCTGTGTTCGGTAGAATACTGGACATAAAGATAGAATTTCGGGTTGAGGTCCTCCATCCCACACTCAGTAGCTGGGTGAATGTAAAGAAGTCACTTATTATTAGAAAGAGACAAGTCTTAAAGCTTGGCTCCTGCCCTTACTCATTCCATGACCTTTGGAGCTTCAGTTTGTTCATCTGCTATAGGAGATGAGACCAACCAATTGTGACAAGCCCCTGGCACGGATCTGGCACACATAAGTACAGAATAAACGTTTATTTTTTTTTCTCTCTAATTCTCCCTCATCTGTTCTGAGGATTTTTCTTTATATTCCCTCTCTCCGTGCCTTTTTCCTTCTGCCTCTTCTCTTTGTCTCTCCTCCTCCCCCAAACTGTCTCTCTTTCCTGTCTCCTCTCTCACTATTGTTTGTCTCTCTCCTCTTCCTTGGCCCTTTTTTTTTAAGAGTTTATTTATTTATTTGGCAGAGAGAGAGAGAGAGAGCACAAGTAGGGGGAAACTGGCTCCCCGCTGAGCAAGGAGCCCGACTTGGGGCTCAAATCAGGGACTCTCTGGTATCATGACCTGAGCAGAAGGCAGACACTTAATCACCTGAGCCAACCAGGTGTCCCATGGCCTTTCTTTTTATATCTTTTTCAGATAAAGTTGATGAGGGCAACCCTTGTCTTTCTCATCTGTAGTTAGCTTTATTTTATGGTTTAACTTAGTTCAGATCCTGGAGCTCTTTATCAAATGCATCATAAGATTTGAAGAAAGAAAAATTTTTCAAGTGTATTTTTTTAGTCATCTCTACATCCTACACGGGCCTTTAACTCAGGATCCTGAGATCAAGAGTCACATGCTCTTCCGACTGAGACAGGCAGGTGCCCCTCAAAGACAGAATTTTCTGTAAGCTGACTTGAACAACTCAAAGTCACTTGGGAATCTGTTTTTAATTTCCTTTTATTGAGCTATGATTACATGGTAATTCTTTTTTTAATCTGTGTGTATGCTTTTTTTGTTGTTTGGTTTTTGTTTTGTTTTGTTTAAGATTTTATTTATTTGAAAGAGACCGTGAGTGAGAGAGAGAGAACACAGAGATAGAGTGGGAGGGAGAAGCAGACTCCCTGCTGAGCAGGGAGTCTGACGTGGGGCTTGATCCCAGGACCCCGGGATCATGACCTCAACCGAAGGCAGACACTTAACCAACTGAGCCACCCAGGCACCCCATGTTTTTTGTTTTTAATATTTTATTTTTAAGGGGCGCTTGGGTGGCTCAGTTGTTTGAACGTCCTACTTGGTTTCAGCTCAGGTCATGATCTCAAGGTTATGGGATTGAGCCCCACATCGGGCTCCACACTGGGCATGGAGCCTGCTTGGATTCTCTCTGTCCCTTTCCCTCTGCCCCTCTCCACCCAGCTCGTGCTTTCTCTCCCTTAAAAAAGCAAAAAAAATGATAATTTTTTTTAAAGATTTTATTTATTTATTTGTCAGAGAGAAACACAGTGAGAGAGGGAACACAAGCAGGGGAGTAGGAAAGGGAGAAGCAGACTCCCAACCGAGCAGAGAGCCCGACGTGGGGCTCGATCCCAGGACCCCGGGACCATGACCCGAGCCAAAGGTAGACGCTTAATGACTGAGCCGCCCAGTTGCCCCAGAAAATAAGATTTTATTTTTAAGTAATGTCTACACCCAACATGGGGCTCTAACTACAACCCCAAGATCGAGTCACGCCAGCCAGGAGCCTCTAACCTCTGTGTTTTTGCCTTCAGCCTCCATACCTCTTACTGACTGGCTTGATCAATTGCAACCCTTTGTGTTTTCCTTTGTTTCCTGTATTTGTTTTCCTCCTCACCAAGAGTAATCACCATCCAGAACATATAACAATATAACAATATCAAATATTGATACAACAATATCACAGTGGGAATGAGGAGAGGTCATTCCACCAGGATGCAGTCATTCTTGCTGTGTCGGGAAGAATTCATCTGACAATATGAGCGGATTTCGTTTCCCTCATATATCTCATGAGGCTCGGTCTTGTGCTCTTGCCCTTGATGTGTTCTGCAAATGCATGAAGATGGGTGGTGTGATGTGCTGGGGATGGGCACAGACAGGCTGGACCCCTCGGAAGCCGGATGCCTGGGGCCAGTTATTTTACTTCTCTCTGCTTCTGTTTTCTCATCTGAAAAAAACAAACACAGACAAAAAGGCGATAAAAATTGTACCTGCCTCTGAGGGTTGCTGTGGTTCTGAAATTGTTCATGTAGGTAAAGTTCCAGAACACTGCCTGGTGCAAGCTGAATGCCAAGGAAATACTTCTGTTTCTCATGGTCTAAGGAGTGGCTCCATCCTGTGGAAATAAGAAAATCATAAAATTCCTAATTACC
Organism: Eumetopias jubatus; assembly: GCF_037043125.1. Classification (NCBI taxonomy): domain Eukaryota; kingdom Metazoa; phylum Chordata; class Mammalia; order Carnivora; family Otariidae; genus Eumetopias; species Eumetopias jubatus. The sequence goes on from NW_028274818.1 coordinate 93,910,937, forward strand.
CTGCACGTTTGACTTATTTATTTTTATCCCTCATGTTTTTAGTTATAAACCTAAATCGTATATTCCTTGCATTCCATTCATACGCTTCAGTCTTGTTCTTTTCTTTTCCCGATTCAATACTTCAATACGCTGCAGACAAACTAAAGCCTCAAAGCCCCGTGCTTGTCCGCCTGAGGCCAGACTTGCTGATTTTAGTGCTTCCCAACTCAGGCCCTATCACATCAAGGTTATGAGATGTCCTGTGTCTCCTCTACCACCATCACCTTTTCCTGTCCACTCAGCTGATAAAAGAATAAGGGCAAAATGGTCAACCAAGCAGAGAACACTGATACGCAGGCCAAGATAGCTTGAACTGAACATCACTGAAAGCACTTACTGAGCAGGCATGGGAAATGGAAACGACGTATCCTGCCCTAGAGGGGCTCACACCCTAGTGAGGGCCAAACCTGATCAAACTGGTCTTCAGAATGCCATGGATGAGCATAGCCAGACACAGAGGGGTCTGGTCAAGCACGGAGGAGGGGACAAGTATCCTGTCTGGGGCCGCAAACCATGGTCACAGAGGCCAGGATTGCACAGTGAAAAGAGAGAAGCAGGCTGAGGTCTGGCTCTGCCCCTTTCCTTGGGCAAATTACTTAAAAGTCTCCGAATCTCAGTTTCCTCATTAGAGAAGGAAGGATAAGATCCACTGCAGGGGTAATTTAGAGGATTAAATGAGACATACAAATGTGCTTCGTCAGGGGCACCTGGCTGGCTCAGCCGGTGCAGCATCTCGGGGTTGTGACTTCGAGCCCTTTGTTGGGTAGAGATTACCTACAAAAAGAAAAGAAATGTTCTTAGTAAATTGCTAGGCACATAGAAGGCGCATGGGCCAGGAGCAGTGGCACTGGAGGAGTGGAGACATTGAAACAAGGTAGGAAAACCAGCGCAGGGGACAAAGTGGGACACATCGTCCTTCACTGTGGAAGAAAGTGTCCCAGCAGACCGGGCTCACAGGGACTGCAGGAAGCCTGTTAAGAATCCCCAGGCAAGCCATGAACAGAGCCAAGAGCGAGCATGGTTTTCATGATTGCTAATCTATCCGTTTGGGGGCGGGGATAAGGAGCCAAAGGGGCCAACCCTACTCTCAGAGGCTGAGGAATGAACAAGGAAGAGAGCTGGAGCTCCTGCCTGAAGGCGTCACCTTTCTGCACAAGAGAGAGAAAGCAGATCCACTGATGGCAAGAGTTGAGGTTGGGCAAAGCCGCTTAGGGAAGCTGTGAGAGGTCTGGAAGAGCAACTGTAGGAAAGGGAAAGAAAGAGCATTGCCCAGATCCACATGACATTGTGCATAACCAGGTAGAGTTAGGGGCACTACGTGTGGTGAGCTGTGTGATTTTCTCCAACGGGGCTCACAAACCTGGTACCAGGATGAAAGGAAAGTGGTCGTAGGGGTTCCAAGGCAGAAGCTTTATGAGGAAGGTGTGGCAGAGGACAAGGCTGGCAAGTGCCAGAGACAGGGTGGTTGGAGCAATACACCACAGAGTCAAGGTTATAGAGGAAGTGGACTGAGATAAGGGAGGGCTGGTCAGGGAGGGACTCCAGGATGTGGTCTCCAAGAAAAGAAGTATCAGTAGGATGGATTGGCAGGTGGAGTGGGGGAAAGGGGAGGCTCAGAGTCTGGGGAATCTGATGGTCAGTGTATAGCAAGCGTGAGTCGCAACAAGATTTAAGGTGGGTTCCTGTTGTGAAGGGGCAGATGGTCTTTCAGAGATGAGAAGCAATGCTGGATCAAGATGGAAGGGGCCAGAAGTGCCGACTGCCTACTTTATGAGGTGCTTTACATAAACTATCCGCTGTTACCCCCTAATAGCCCTTCAAGTTGGGAATTCGTGAAAAATGGAAATCAAGTAGATTGCCAAGGGTCTCACAGCTGTTGAGCCAGGAATCTCACATTTGATCCCAGGGCTGACTGGTTCCAAAACCCAGATTCTTTCCACCTGCCTAGATTTCCCCCAAAGAGGTGGCACTTGGGACCTAATTCATTTTTATCATTTTTTAAGTTTATTTATTTAAGTGTTCTCTACACCCAACATGGGGCTCGAACTCGTGACCCCGAGATCAAGAGTCACATGCTCCTCTGACTGAGTCAGGCAGGCACCCCCATTCTTATAATTTTTCACAGCTCTCAAGGTTGGAATCTCTGACTCTTGGATCCTGAGCAGCTGGTAGGTGACATCCGGCAGGCCCTGAGCAGTGATGAAATGCTCCTGAGCTCAGCCCTGTCTTTATTCCATGCTGGCAGCAAGATGGCCCTGGGAAGGGTGGGGGGAGTCAGCAGGGTAGGTCCCGCTGCAGGTGGGCAAGGGTGAAGGGAAGAGCAACAGGAAGTACCTGGACTCTCTTGTTTAAGCTCTGGCTGTTTCCTGTGATTGACCTACTCAGTAAGTCATTCATTCAGCAGGAGGGGGGAGGTTGGAGATGGTCAGATCTGGGCTCCGATTTAGCACCGGCACTTGAGTGTTGTGACTTTGGATGACATTGACCAACTTTCTCAATTGGCCCAGAATTAAAGGGTTTTCTGGGATGTGGCACTTCTAGTGCTAAAACCAAAATGGTCCTGGGGTGCCTGTCTGGCTCAATCGGTAGAGTATGCCACTCCTGATCTTGGAGTTGTGAGTTCAAGCCCCACTTTGGGCCCAGAGCTTACATTACATACATAAATACATACAGGGGCACCTGGGTGGCTCAGTTGGTTAAGCGTCTGCCTTCGGCTCAGTAATGGTCCTGGAGTCCCGGGATGGAGCCCTGCATGGGGCTACCCGCTAGGCAGGGAGCCTGCTTTTCCCTCTCCCTCCACGCCTCCCACCCCCATTCATGCTCTCTCTCTCAAATAAATAAAATCTAAAAAAAAAAAAAAATACATATATACATACATACCTAAAACGAGGATCATCCAGACATAATTGGAACGGTTGGTCATCTCAGATGGGCTACTCAAACCCTTCTAAAGCCTCAGTTTCCAAGTGTATTCCCGCTATCTGCTGTCTGCTTCTCTGCTCCTAACCACCTGCGGTTGTGCTTTTCAGAGAACACAAGAGCAGGGAACATAGTTTAATTCCATCTAGTCAGAAGAAGCTCAAGGTTGACTGCATGCTCCTTTATCTGCTGAAGCTGAACTTCTTTTTTTTTTTTTTTTTTTAAGCCCAAAGGGAAATGTATTATAAGGACACAAGAACCCAAGGACAGGAGTGAATCTGGGCATCAGGAAGGAACTAGAACCAGGGACTCAAATACCATCAGAAATGGTCTCTCCAGTGCTCCTCTCTGCTGGCTGCTCCTTCCACTTCTCTGGTCCATGTGATGGGAGTGGGGTCACTGAAAGCTCCTAACTTGTACATCTAACAGATTCAGTCATCCAGGCAGTCATTCAGTCTCAGCCCCGAAGTTCCAAGGGAGAAAACTACTTGGTCCAGCACTCGTGAAGTGTTAACCCAGCAACTCATAGCTAGAAGCCAGGTGATTGGTAGGAACCATTCAGAAAAGGTGATTCCTCAAATGGTGGCGCTAGTTAGAGAACCCAACAAGTGCCCAGGACAGGGCAGAAGCTGTGGGACTCCCCCAGGAGGTAGACTAGAGCAGTGGTTCTTGGAATCACCCGGAAGTCCCTAAGACTGCTGCCTGGGTCCCACCTCCTGGGAGACTCTGATTGTCTTGGTCTGGGGTGTGGCTACAGCGTCACGCTTTTATTCTCTTTTTTTGTTTTGTTTTGTTTTTTTAAAAGATTTTATTCATTGCCAGAGAGAGAGAGAAAGAGAGCGAGCGAGAGCACAAGCAGGGGTAGGGGCAGAGGGAGAAGCAGGCTCCCTGCTAAAGCAGGGAACCCGACGCAGGACTCTGGGATCATGACCTGAGCGTAAGGCAGACGCCTAACCGACTGAGCCACCCCTGCGCCCCTACAGCGTGGAGCTTTTTAAAAAAAGCTTCCCACGTGCTTTGGGTGTGCAGCCAAGGTTGTGAGGCTCCACCCAGCGCTGCGCGCCTCCAGATCACCTAAAGCCTCTGATGCGCCAAGTCTGGGCGGAGCCTGAGATCGGTGGCCAAGGCCCTCCCAGGAGATGCTGCGCTCGCCGGCCCTCCGGCCGCTCCGGGCCCGTGAAGTTCAAGTGCAGCACCGCCCAACAGGGCTCTCCGTGGTGGAACGTTCGCGGCCGCACTGCCCAGGACGGCGGCTACCACTAGCTGCCCGCGCCGATTGAGCACCTGAAATTTAATTACTGAGCCTGAAGCACTCCTGAGTATTTTATTTGAATTAAATTGAATTTGAAGAGCCGCATGTGGCTAATGACTACTGTACTGGACAGAACAGGTCTGGTGATCTCAGCTAGGGGGCGGGAGGGCATATCTGAACTGCCTGTGGCATTTCCTAACCCACCTCAGAGTCGCTATTGCTGCGGCTGTCCTCACCCCCCCCCAACTCAGGCCCTAAAACAGTGGAAGAGAACAGGGGAGGGGGGCAGAGGGATAAAGAGTGGGCGCTAGAGAAGGCCCCGCAGGCGATTCTGAAGCCCGGTCCTTGCTCGTCCTTACTCATCCGATGAGAGCCTCCCCGGAGAGCGGTCCAGTTATATCCACTTCGGGGTCACAAACCTCCCCGAAACCTAGTGCCCTAAGGCAGTGAGACTGATTTTTCTCATAAATCGGTTTTATTTTCTTTCCTTTTTTAAAATGAAAGATTATATTTATTTGAGAGAGCAAGCGAGTGAGAGAGCACTAGCTGGGGGAGTGGCAGAGGGAGAAGCAGGCTTCCTGCTGAGCAAGAAGCCTGATGCACGACTCGATTCCAGGGCTCTGGGATCACCCCTGGAACGTAAGGCAGACGGTTAACTGACTGAGCCACCCAGGTGCCCCAATAAATCTGTTTTAAAAAGGGTTCAGTGGGGTAGTCTCTGCTGCACTTGGAGTGACGTGAAAGCTGGGGGAGAGTCATCTGAGGAGTGGCTCACTTACAGGTGGGTGGCTGATGTTGGCTGTCATTTGGGACTGTAGCTGGGACTTTCACCAGGGCACCTACATGTATCCTGGGCTTCCTCACACATGGTGACTGGGTTCCAAGAGGGAACATTGAGATGATAGATAGATAGAGAGAGAGAGAGAGAGAGATAACAGATAGATGGATAGCAACCCCAAGCCCGGTGGGAGCTCTGTCCCTTTTTAAATATTTTTTTATTTTTATTTTTTAAGATTTTTTTTTTAAGTAATCCCTACACCCAACGTGAGGCTTGAATTCACAATCCCGAGATCAAGAGTCATATACTCCACCGACTGAGCCAGCCAGGCACTGCCCCCCTTTTTAAAAATGTATTTATTTAATTTTCTAAAAGTTTGTTTGTTTGTTTAAATAATCTCCACACCCAATGTGGGGCTTGAACCCACAACCCTGAGATCTAGGGTCCACAGACGGAGCCAGCCAGGCATCTCTCTCTCGCTCTCTCTTTTTTAAAAAGATTTATTTATTTTTAAAGATTTTATTTCTTTATTTGACAGAGAGAGACATAGCGAGAGAGGGAACACAGCAGGGGAACTGGTAGAGGGAGAAGCAGGCTTCCTGCGGAGCAGGGAGTCTAACGCGGGGCTCCATCCCAGGATCCTGGGATTATGACCTGAGCGGAAGGCAGACGCTTAACGACTGAGCCACCCAGGCGCCCCTATTTATTTTAGAGGGAGTAAGGGCAGAGGGAGAGAATCTTTCGAGCAGACTCCCCGCTAAGCATGGAGCTGGAAGCAGGGATTGATCCTGAAACCCACAAGATCACAACCTGAGCCAAAACCAAGACTCCGACGCTCAACCGACTGAACCACCCAAGCGCCCCCTGTCCCTTTTTTTTTTTTTTAACCTAGGCTTGGGACATGCTGTCACTTCGACTCTCTTCCATTCATTAGAAGTCAGTCACTAAGGCCAGCCTCTGTTCAAGAGATGGGGGACGAGACTCAACCCTATGACAGAAGAAATGTCAAGGATTTGCAGACATGTTTTAAAACCACCACATACACTTAGGAGGGAAGAGTCCCAAGGACAGAACTGTGCGCACAGCAGCCCACAAGCCGGCTGCCTAGTCTATGAGAATTAAGTTTTCTCTCGCTGGTTCCAGGTATGGTCAGGTTCCTCCCTGAACACCTAGCCCCAGGAGCACCGCTTCAACCCAGAAGACAACCCCCCCAGGGCCTCTTTAATAGACTTCTGACCCAGAGACTTCTCTATTGCACACACTCCTTGAGTAACTTCCCGATTTCTGTTTTCAGAAATTCTTGAGCACTGGAGTGGGAGGAACCTGAGCGTCAGGACATCTGGGTTCTGATCCCTGCCCTGCAGAAGGTTGTAAAAAAAAAAAAATGCAGGCTGGGGCGCCTGGCTGGCTCAGTCAGTGGAGCATGTGACTCTTGATCTCGTGTTGTGAGTTCGAGCCCCACGTTTGGTGTAGAGATTACTTAAAAATAAAAATCTTAAGGGGCGCCTGGGTGGCTCAGTTGTTTAGCATCCGCCTTCGGCTCAAATCATGATCCCAAGATTCTGGGATCGAGCCCCGTGTTGGGCTTCCTGCTCGGCGGGAGGCCTGCTTCTCCCTCTCCCACTCCCCCTTCTTGTGTTCCCTATCTCTCTCTGTCAAATAAATAAATAAGATCTTTAAAAAAATAAAATTTCATTTAAAAAATCTTTTTTTTAAAGATTTTAAAGATCTTATTTATTTATTTGACAGAGAGACAGTGAGAGAGGGAATTCTATACCCATTAAACAACAACTCCCCATTCCCCTTTCCCCCCAGTCCCTGACAACCCCATTCTACTTTCTTTGTCTCCGTGAGTTTGACTGCTCTGGGGACCTCGTACAAGTAGAATTCTACAGTATTTGTCTTTTTGTGACTACTTATTTCACTTAGCATACGGTTTTCTTTTCTTTTAAGATTTTATTTATTTGTCAGAAAGAGAGAGAGCACAAGCAGGGGAGCGGCAGAGGGAGAAGCAGACTCGCCACTGAGCAGGGAGACTGACATGGGGCTCGATCCCAGGACCCTGAGATCATGACCTGAGCTGAAGGCGGATGCTTAACCGACTGAGCCACCCAAGCGTCCCTAGCATATGGTTTTCAAGGTTCAGCCATGTTGTAGCAGGTGTCAGACTGTCCTTCCTTTTGGGGGCTGAATAATATTCCACTGCATCTATACATATATGTGTGTGCGTATAGCATTTTGTTTATCCATTCATCCGTTGATGGATATTTAAGTTTTTTCTACCTTTTGGCTGTTGTGAATAACGCTGCTAATAAACACTGGTATGCAAATATCTGTTTGACCCTCTGCTTTCATTTCTTTTGTATATACATAGAAATATAATTGCTGGATCACCAAGGAATTCTATTTTTAATCTTTTAAGGAACTAGTTAAAAAATGTTAAGCTTTTTTTTTTAAGATTTTATTTATTTATTTGACAGAGAGAGACAGTGAGAGCAGGAACACAAGCAGGGGGAGTGGGAGAGGGAGAAGCAGGCTTCCCGCTGAGCAGGGAGCCCGATGTGAGACTTGATCCCAGGACCCTGGGATCATGACCTGAGCCGAAGGCAGACGCTTAACGACTGAGCCACCCAGGCGCCCATAAGCTTTTTTTTTTTTTTTTTTTTAAGTGATAGGAGAGTTGAGAATTAAAACATGCAGGGGCACCTGGGTGGCTCAGTCAGTTAAGCATCTGACTCTGGATCTCAGTAGAGTTCATGATCTCAGGGTCATGAGATAGAAACCTGAGTCAGCCTGCGTGGTAAGCCTGGAGCCTGCTTGGGATTCTCTCCGTCTTTCTCTGCCCCACCCTGCCCCCACCTCGTTCATGTGCGCAAGCCCATGCTCTCGCTCTCTCTCTCTCCAAAAAAAAATATATATATATATCAAAACATCCAATTTTGATTCCAGATCATAGCTGATCTTCCTGGTTTTAATAATGTTTATCCTTCTAGTGTTTTGTCTTTTTTTTTTAAGATTTTATTTATTTATTCATGAGAGACAGAAAGAGAGAGAGAGAGAGGCAGAGGAAGAAGCAGGCTCCCAAGGAGCAGGGAGCCTGATGCGGGACTTGATCCCAGGATCCTGGGATCATGATCTGAGCCGAAGGCAGATGCCCAACCATCTGAGCCACCCAGGCGCCCCTAGTGTTTTGTCTTTTTAAGGAAAGACTAAAACAGAACATACATAATTTTCAGATTTTACTTATGTATTCGCTTATTTAGATTTTTAAACACTTTTTTTATTGTTGTAAATACATGTAACAAAATTTATCTTAACCTGTTGAGTTTTTTTAAGATTTTCTTTATTTATTTGTTTATTTATTTATTTGACAGAGAGAGCACAAGCAAGGGGAGAGGCAGGGAAGAATCAGAGCAGGGAGCCCGATGCGGAGCTCAACCCCAGGACCCTGGGATCATGACCTGAGCCGAAGGCAGACACTTAACCGACTGAGCCACCCAGGCGCCCCTAATCCGTTTTTGTTTTTTTTTTTAAGTTTATTTATTTTTTTTAATAATCTCTATGCCCAAAGTGCGGGTCGAACTCATGACCCCGAGATCAAGAGTCACATGCCCCTCCGACAGAGCGAACCAGGTGCCCCAATCTTAACCATTTTTAAGTGTCCAGTTCGGTGGTATCAGGTTCAGGTTTTATTTTAAGGCTTATGATCTCATCAAATTATAATCACATCAGGTTTCAGCATGTGTCACAGGGCTGGGAGCTTCCGGATTCTATTTCCACCTACTCCCATCCCATGCCACACTGTGTGCTCCTTCCGGCCCTTTCCTCAAAACTGCCAGGACCGAGCAATGCGAGTCACACTGCCCTTGTAAACCATCTTCTAAGACACTAACGTTTCAATATACATTCAGATACATATTTTTCAGTCTTTCTCATTAAATGGCTGTCATTTTGCAAAAGAAAATATTAATCCCGAGTAAGAGTTGTGTTGTGTTGGGTTGCTTGCCAGACTAGGAATTTACATCTATGCTTCTCCGGTCCGAACCACGTACATGGGTTGTGTGATCTCGGGCACGACACGGCCCTTATGCGGGGCCTGCTTGTCATCTGTCTGCCAGCGAGTTAAACTAGACAATCTCCAAAGGGACCCAAGTGGCTGACGACACTCCCTCATGCCCCACCCCCAGGCTTCTCTTGACCCCTCACCCCAGAAGAAAGGACCGGGGTGGCAAACGTCCAGAGCCTTGGAGATAGGCCTAAGCCTGATTCTTGATTCTTCCCAGAGGCCCTACTCTGCTGCTACCCACACCTCGCCTTACAGATGTCTTCCAACCAAAACTGAAGCTGCATGGTCTGAAGACAAAGAGATGTATGTTCATGAGAAGTTTGGGGAAGGCTGGGTCACGCAGGAGGGGTGTGTGGGCTGGGCGGCAGGAGCAGATTTGGTGGGGCCCCGTGGGCAGGCCAGGGACAGGGCAACCGCCTGCGGGGGAAGCCAGGAGCCTCGGGGCTCTGCAAACTGACCTCTTTCTCGGTCTCCAGGTGAATGTTCTGGGGCCTGGGGCCTGGCTATGAGGTAAGACTGAGTTCAATGCAAGCACAGCCCGTTAGGGCCCCACCTCTCGCCAGGAAATGCCTCCTCACCACATTGACCACATCCCCCCAGGTTGCCTAGGAAACACTCCACTGGGACTGGAGGAGTTGGGGCACCATTGCCCAGCAACAGGGTGTGCCCTCCCTTCCACCCTTATCTGAGGCAACTGCCCAGCACCCTCCTCCACAGGGAGGAGTGCTCTGAAGGGAGAGCCAGGAGCCTTGGGGCTGCCCCGAGGTAAGATGAGGCTGCAGGAGGCCCCTGCAGGTGGGGGGCCCGGCAGGCAGAGACAAGCAAGGGAGACAGAGCCTGTGGGGGGCGGGGGGGGGGACAAGTGCAGAGGTGGGGCCTGACCCCTAGCACGACAGCAAGCAAGGTGGAGCCTGTAGAGAGCAAGACCCACTCCACGGAGAGTCTTGAGGCCGCTGGAGCGTCCAAGGTGCCAGCCAGCAGCGGGTGGGCGCACATACACAGGGTGGGAGCGGGCAGGGAAGAGGGGAGCTTCTCATTTCCTTACCCACCACTTCCTCTGAGGCCCAAGCAAGACCTGGGGCGCAGGGGCGCAGTGGGGAGGGGGTGCTAGACAGGAGGAAAGAAGCCCTCGGGTCCCTTAGGTTTCATCTGAGGCACCCCCGGGTCTGAGAGGGAACCAGGGCTTCTGGTAGTGAGCTGGGGAGCCTGAGCGGGCATGTCCGGTTGCCGGCCACGGAGGGACCCTGGCTCTCCAGGCTTCGGCCTCTCTCTTGCCCTTCTGGGGTTCCCTTTGCTCCTCTGTCTGCTGGGGTCTTTTTCCCAGGCCAGATACCAAGCCCCCTGGGCCTCTGTCTCTCTCCTCACTGTGGTTTGGACACTCATGGCCTCTCTCTCTTTCTCTCTGTCTCTCTAGGCCCACCCTGTCTCATCTGCTTCCTCTCCCGACCCGTCTCTCCAAGATGCCTTCGACTCCAGAGCAGCCCTCTGGGCACACGGAGGGACTCCCTACATCAGAGCTGGGTTCTTGGCCCCCACTGCCCTGCGGGCCCTGCATCCCCATCATGCTGGCCCTGGCCTCCCTCGCTGCACTCTTCCTCCTAACGACAGCTATGTTGGCTGAACGCCTGTTCCGCCGCTCGCAGCACCCAGACCCCAGCACCCATGCACCCACCCTGGTCTGGCGCCCTGGAGGAGAACTGTGGATTGAGCCCAAGGGCACCCCCCGAGAGCGCTCCGAGGACTGGTACGGCTCTGCGGTCCCCTTGCTGATGGACCAGGCCCCAGACCCTCCCACCCCCGGGGGCACCTTGGAGGCCCGCGCAACAGCCCCACCTGCCCCTTTAGCCCCACTCTCCCCATCCGGCTCCGTGGTCCCCCGCACCCCACCCAGGGCCCCAGCCCGCAGCACCTTCTGGGGGCCCCAGGCCTGGGACGAGAGGCCCTGTGTCCCAGGCTTGGTGAGCTGGGCTGAGCCAGAACAGAGGCCAGAGGCCAACGTGTACTTGGGGAGCCCCCAGGCCCAGAGGCAGCGACTAGGAAGCCCTGATCCTGAGTGGGGCCTCCAGCCTCGGGTCACCCTGGAGCAGATCTCCGCTTTCTGGAGGCGTGAAGGTCGGACCAGCGTGGGGTTCTGAATCCCCAGGGCCTGGAGGATTGGCCTCCCAAAGACCCCTGAAGAAGGCCCTACCTCAGAGAGTCTCTCCAACGCCTTCAGGCCCTGAAGCTCCAGCCCAGGAGCCCAAGCTGATACCTGGGTCCCCGGGAAGAATGCTCCCCATCCGCCGCCAGCCTTTTACATCTGGATTTCAATTCCCTGGATCTGGGGCCAGGCGGGCTCTGTGTGGACAGAGCGAGTGCTCCGGAGGAAGCCCAGAGGTGCCTCCCTTTGGCTGCCCAGGCCTGCAGCACAGAGAATTCGGGATGGGGCCAACTCTGGGCCAGAAGCCACCAAAATCACGATGCAGCTTAAGAACTCAAGGTACCAGAGAGGCAGAAAAGAGCATCATCACAGAGACTTCCACCTTCCTTGTGCACCTAAGATGCCGGGATCAGAGTGCGGGGGTCCCGTGGATGCCAAAGAACAGGCTGAGTGTGGATGACGAGGGTCAGTCCCCCCAGCAAGAGAGGACAGGAAGCCAGCCTCCCAGAGCCACAGATCATGCTTCTAGGAAAACACACACAGAGGTTAAGACCAGGCAAAGGAGCATCTTATTACACCTCAACTGTGGCTTTGACCCCCAACTTGCACCAGGGACTTGGTCAGCCAAACTGGAGAGGCCCCTTCCTTGCCTACAGCTGGGACCTCAAGTCAATGGCAGGCAGCCATTGCAGGGGGCGGGAGGCCAGCCAAGGAGACGCGAGTTTGATCCAATACGGAAAGGAACACTGTCCCAGGGCAGAGCGGCTCCTAATATGCGGCCTCTGGCCACCTTCCCTCCCAGCTTGCTGGATCAGTCCAGAGAGACAGATTTGCCCCAAGGCAGGCTTATTTATAAAGCTCCATCCTGAAGAAATGGAGCCCAGAGACGTCCTTGGCCCTACAGCCATCTGTCTGAGCTGCTCTCCTCTCTGGGAGAGGAGCTAGGAGCTGGGGAAAGGGGACGGGGTTTCCGTTCCCGGGGGTCCAGCTTCCCCAACTTCACTCATGAATGTTAGGATTTTTGTCGTATCACTTTACCACCTGTACTATTTTTTACTTTATATTTTTCTTTAAGATGATGTACTATTCGCTTAATAAATTTATTTTAAAAGGAACCTTTTTTGTATCACTTCTGCAAATGGAAAACCAGTATCCCTTGCTATAGATAGAAGGTTCAGCATGAAAAGAAGTACAAGGTAAACAAAGATATTAGGTAGACATTGTTCCCATTCATTGACTCAAAGATCTGATCTGCTCTTTCTTTGTTAAAGGAAAAGAGAACCGATGGATCGGCAAGGGTTAGGAAAGTGTTAGACATCCTCTTACCATCCTGCGGCGTCCTCCCTCCCCCCTCTACCCCCTGGAAGCACTGAGACAGACTGAGAGTCCTACACGGAGAGCGGCCATCCTGTGCTATTTAATGGCCAGGAACCTCCCCTGTTCACACCCGGGAAATGCTGCTGGACAGGGGCCAAGAGTCAGCTCTTCCTTCCTGCCGGGACCTCAAGCACTTGGGCTGGACCTCCCCTCTCACGCCCTGGATGCTAGAAGGAAGGAAGGAAGGAAGTAACAGCAGGGCCCTCCGCTGAGCCAGGCCCCGGGGGCGGAGGAATCAGACCTAGCCCCTGCTCTGGAGGACTTCAGTCTCTCTAGTGGCAGGAGCAGGCGTTGGACGGGGTGACATAAGACAGGGACACATAACTGATACAAGCTAGGGATCAGGGCTCCCATCCCATCTCTGTCACTCAGGAGCTGGATAATGGTGTCACTTCTCACTGTCACCATCAGCTGACAGGACTGGGTTGTGGGGACTCCACCCACGGGGAGCAAACAGTCCACCAAGAAAACACAGAGACACGCAGTGTTCAGAGTGCAGATGCTCGCCTGTCAGGGGCTCAGCAGAGGCAAGGCCCCAGCGCTCCATTTGGCTTTGCCACCCGTGCACTTGGAGACTTCAGAAAAGTGATTGTTGGGGCACCTGGGTGGCTCAGTCATTAAGCATCTGCCTTCAGCTCAGGTCATGATCCCAGGTCCTAGGATTGAGCCCTGCATCGGGCTCCCTGCTCCACGGGAAGCCTGCTTCTCCCTCTCCCTCTCCCCCTGCTGTGTTCCCTCTCTCGCTGTGTCTCTCTCTGTCAAATAAATAAATAAAATCTTTAAAAAAAAAATTGACCTCTAAGGACGCTATGAAATGAAAGGGGGTGTGCGCACGCATGGACGAATGTGATCTTCCTGCTGCAGAGCCCAGCCTGCTGTCCCCAGAGTCATCTTTACGCTCCCAGACCCAGGCCAGGGGCCACACGTACCAGGAGCCCAAGGAAAGCGGAAGGGACGGGCAGGTCGGTGGATTAACAGGGGCCTTAGTTTCACCCTTTGTCCTTTCTCTTTGTTTTAAACCTCTGCCTCTCATTTTTAACACCCTCTTATTACTTTCTCACGTTGAGTCCTTCTTTTAATTCTTCTAATAACTCTGTTGTCTGGAGTTCTAGGGTGCTTCCTTTCATCCATGACAGATGGTTTCCTCTTAAGTTTCTAATTTGGGGTTGTCAGCAGGAAGCCGCGTGACTAGATTTGAGGGTGTCTTTCTAGAGAGGTTCTGGGTTTGCTCCTGTCAAGAATGCTTCAAGGGTATTACCAAGCGTGGACCGTGTTATTTGTTCACTCTATCTGGGCTTCCATGACCATGCAGATGGTGTAAACTTGAACCCCAAATCCAAGCAAGGGCAAACCTTCGGCATTGAGCTCTCAGGAGAGATTTTCTATCACCATCAGATCTCAGGGTGAGCCTGACAAGGTTCTTTTGTGCCCTCTGAGCTGATGGAAAGCTTTTTTTCCTAGTTCACTCTTTCACTGAGGGTGTCCCCCTCTAAGGGGCGGAGCTTCATATTAGGGTCTCCATTGTCGATGCCCCAGGCGAGACCTCATCTCCAATCTCTAGGTGAGAGTACAACCCAAGCGCCTGTGTTGCGAAGATCTACAGCCTCAAAGGTCTGGTTTTCAATTTCCTCTGTGTGGGGGGGGATTCCCCTCACTTTTCTGAAACCCAGCTGTGCATTCTGAAGGATGTTTACTTGATTTTATGCCGCATTTCTACATGTTTCATGGTGGGGACGAGCTCGTCAGGTTATACCATTCATAACATCACAAGACACAGACTGTTTGCGGGCGCCTGGGTGGTTCAGTCGTTAAGCGTCTGCCTTTGGCTCAGGTCATGATCCCAGGGTCTTGGGATCGAGTCCCGCATCGGGCTCCCTGCTCCACGGGAAGCCTGCTTCTCCCTCTCCCACTCCCCCTGCTTGTGTTCCCTCTCTAGCTGTATCTCTCTCTGTCAAATAAATAAATAAAATCTTTAAAAAAAAAAAAAAAGACACAGACTGTTTGCTCTGTAAGCAAGTTCAAATCTCTTCCACCTTAAAACAACCAGCCCACCAACAACCAATTCTCCACCCTTCACCACACGTGATCTCTCATCGCCTTCATGGCCCAACTTCTGGAAAAAGCTGTCTGTCCTAACAGTCTACGTTTTCTCCTCTCCCCAGCACCTGCAACCTGCTGCAGGCTCCAGCATGCCTCCAGCACTCTAGAGAAACTGCTCTCACAAAAATCATGACCTGCATATATTTTTTTAAAGATTTTATTTATGTATTTGACAAAGAGAGAGAGCACAAGCAGGGGGAGCAGCAGGCAGAGGGAGAGAGAGAAGCAGACTCCCGGCTGAGCAGGAAGCCCAATGAGGGGCTCGACCCCAGGACCCTGGGATCATGACCTGAGCCAAAAGCAGATGCCTAACCGACTGAGCCACCCAGGCGCCCCATGATCAGTATATTTTAATTAAAGGACCCTGTACAGCCTCCTGTGGGCAGCATTAGACGTTTTGGTTCTTTTCTTGACCTGTTCTCGCCACTTGGCTTCTGTAACTCCACACACACCTGATTTCCCTTCCCGCCCTCTGGCCATCCTGACTTGTTTGCTGTCTGCCTTCTTCAGCGGTCCATCCTGGACGGCTTTTGTTCTCTCCTGCCACACTTCTCCCGAGCAATCTCACTCAGGCCCGGGGCTTCACCTGCTCTGTCGTACCTGACAATCCCCAAGTCTCCACCACTAACGGCAGCAGATACGGTCCTCCTACATATATGCTCTGCCATTATTCCAGAGGAATAGTAACAGTGGGAGAGAAACAAGATGACTAACTAGAAGATTATCTCAGAACCACTCCACAGCTATCCCCGGGTACAGAGTCAGCATTCGTCCCCAGGATAAAACCAGAAAAAAAAAGAAAAGACAGAGGTCATAAATTGACATGGGTAAAGAGGCCAAGCAGGAGACAAGTGGCCAAGGGAACCAGGTGACAAAGGTGGGAAGGGACCACATGCCCGTCTATAGGGATAGCAGCCACTTGGCTCCTTGAATCATGTTTGTCCTGATTTTCCAACAGAAGCTAGAAATCTGGGTTTTTAGGTAAAATAAACCAAAATGTTGGCCACTTTATATATATGTGTATATTCTAATAAAAGCCAAATGAAGCAAGTCTGTGGGCCACGTGTGGTTCATGAACCATCAGTTGAAGATATCTTTTTTTTTAATTTTTTTAATTTTCTTTTTTAAGAGATCAAGACCTGAGCTAAGATCAAGAGTTGGATGTTCAGGGCGCCTGGGTGGCTCAGTCGTTAAGCGTCTGCCTTCTGCTCAGGTCATGATCCCAGGGTCCTGGAATCGAGCCCCGCATCGGGCTCTCTGCTCTGCAGGGAAGCCTGCTTCTCCCTCTCCCACTCCCCCTGCTTGTGTTCCCTCTCTTGCTGTGTCTCTCTCTGTTAAATAAATAAATAAAATCTTAAAAGAAAAAAGAGTTGGATGTTCAACCAACTGAATCACCCAAGTGCCCATCTTTTTTTTTTTTTGAGATTTTATTTTCAAATAATCTCTACACCCAACATGGCGCTCGAACTCAAAACCCCAAGATCAAGAGTCGTATGCTCCACTGACTGAGTCAGCCGGGTGTCCTTGGAGATCTTCTTTAAACAAACTTGAATAAGTGCCTGGGAAGGCTCCTGAAGTGGGTGTAAAGGGTCTCTCCTTGTCTTGGCCTTTGGTGGTGTGAGGTGTGGCAGCCTGCTCCCAGATGGGCTTAAATCAGGGTTCTCTCCACCTTCAGGCTATTGACATTTGGCCCGGACACTTTGAGGTGGGAGACGTTCCCGTATGCTGTACGATATTTAGCAGCATCTCTGGTCTCTATTCACTAGATGCCAGTAGCATCCCCCTAGATGCCACAACCAAAAATGTCTCCAAATGTTGCCAGATGTCACCTGGGTGAGGGGATCGAAGCAAAGCATATCCATCAATTAATACACCCGCCCACCGAGCTTGCAGCCTGTTCAGAGATAAGCCTTCTGGGGAACCACGGGGACCTGCTATTACTCACTTTCAGTAGCACCAAAAAGGGATTAGGATGAAGACACAGAACAACCAGCCCTGGAAGAAACAAATAAATGAGATAATGCAGCATGAAACAAATAGAGGTTTCTAGGAAGACGTGGTAATTGGAGATCAAGAAAAAGTTCTGGAGGGGCGCCTGGGGGGCACAGACATTAAGCGTCTGCCTTCGGCTCAGGTCATGATCCCAGGGTCCTGGGATCGAGCCCCACCTGGGGCTCCGTGCTCGGCAGGAAGCCTGCTTCTCCCTCTCCCGCTCCCCCTGCTTGTGTTCCCTCTCTCGCTGTGTCTCTCTCCGTCAAATAAATAAATAAAATCTTAAAAAAGAAAAAGAAAAAGTTCTGGAAATTTAAAAAAATACAACTGCCCAGATTAAAAATTTAATCAAAGAAAGGTATGAGACAAAAAAAGTTTTAAACATCTTTCAGGTTGTAGAGCAAAATGACAAGGAAATGGAAAATATGAAAGAAAAGTTAAGAGATGAAGGATCAATCTATTCAATATCCATCTAACAGAAGTTCCAAGAAGAGAGCACAGAGAAAATAGAGGAGAGGAAATAATCAAAGATTCTATTCAACTGAGGGAAAAAAAAAAAACATCTCAAGCAGAGAAAACAGGTCTATAAAGTGGTTGTCACCTGGCTGCCTGCTGGGTCTCCTGAGGAGCTCTTAGAAACACACACACCAAGATCCTCACTCTTCCTCAAGGTGGAGTAACAGGACCTTTAGTTTTCATTTGGTTTACCCTCCCACCGGAAACCACCACCACAACCACCACTACAACAAAACCAGACAAAACACACAAAATAAAGTTTTCAAAACACTGGACACCAAGCAGCAAAAGACAGTAACAGAAACGCTGAGATCCCAGACAAAAGGAAAACAAGCAAGGACACCAGGGGAAGAGCCATCCTTGGAGGGATGTAGTTGTGTGGTGGTTAAGGACTATGGCCAAGAGTCTCAGGCGAAGGATGTCATCGAGGAATACTTCAAATGCAAGAAATGAACAAATAAAAAACTTGGTTCTTGTTCCTCAAAAAAAAAAATTCATAGAAACAAAAAATAGAATGGTGGTTGGTGGGGAGTGGGGAACAGGGGAATTACCGTTTAATGGATGTAGAGTTTCAGATTCATAAGATGAAAAAGTTCTGGAGATCTGTTTCACAATAATGTGAATATCCTCAACACTGCTCAACTGTACAATTAAGAATGGTCAAGATGGTAAGTTTTATGTTTTCTGGTTTTTTTAAAAATATATCACATTGCTTTTTTTTAAAGATTTTATCTAATTTTTTATTTCTTTAAGATTTTATTTATTTATTTGAGAGAGAGAATGAGAGATAGAGAGCATGAGAGGGGGGAGGGTCAGAGGGAGAAGCAGACTCCCCGCTGAGCAGGGAGCCCGATGTGGGACTCGATCCCGGGACTCCAGGATCATGACCTGAGCCGAAGGCAGTTGCTTAACCAACTGAGCCACCCAGGCGCCCCTGTTTTCTGTTTTTTTATCACATGCCAAAAACGTAGCCAGAGACAAATCCAAAGAGACAGAAAGCAGATTAGTGGTTGTTACCGGTTGGGGGAGGACGGAATGGGCAGTGACTGCAAACAAGGACAGGGTTTCTTTGGGGAATGATTAAAATGTTCTGGAATTAGCTGGTGGTGATGGTTGCACAACTTTGTGAATATACTCCAAACCACTGAATTGTACATTTTAAAAGGGTGACGTTTATAGTATGAGGATTATATTTCAATTTTTTAGAAAAAGCAGCCAAAGAAAAAACACACTACTATGGAAGAACAGAGATAAGGATGATGTCAGGTTTCTTGTCAGAAACAATGCAAATGAGGGACACCTGGGTAGCTTAAACCAATCAGTTAAGCGTCTACCTTCAGCTCAGGTCATGATTCTGGGATCCTGGTATCGAATCCCACATCGGGCTCCCTGCTCAGCCTGCCACTGCCCCTGCTTGTACTCTCTCACTCTCTGTCAAATAAATTAAAAAAAAAAAGAAACCTTTTTAAAAATTAAAATAAAATTGGGGCGCCTGGGTGGCTCAGTCGTTAAGCATCTGCCTTTGGCTCACGTCATGATCCCAGGGTCCTGGGATCGAGCCCCGCATCGGGCTCCCTGCTCCGCGGGAAGCCTGCTTCTCCCCCTCCCACTCCCCGGGCTTGTGTTCCCTCTCTCTCTGTGTCTCTCTCTGTCAAATAAATAAAATCTTAAAAAAAAAAAATTTAGGGCGCCTGGGTGGCTCAGTTGGTTAAGCGACTGCCTTCGGCTCAGGTCATGGTCCTGGAGTCCCGGGATCGAGTCCCGCATCGGACTCCCCGCTCGGCGGGGAGTCTGCTTCTCCCTCTGCCCTCTTCCCTCTCATGCTCTCTGTCTCTCATTCTCTCTCTCTCTGAAATAAATAAATAAAATCTTTAAAAAAATAAAAAATAAAAAAAATTTAAATAAAATTAAAAAAAAGGACAGATAACAAGTGCTGGTGAAGATGTGGAGAAACTGGAACTCTTGTGCGTTGCTGACAGGGATGTAAAATGGTACAACATATTTTTTTTAAAGATTTTTAATTTATTTATTGAGAGAGAGAGAATGGTAGAGAGAGAGCATGAGAGGGAAGAAGGTCAGAGGGAGAAGCAGACTCCCTGCTGAGCAGGGAGCCCGATGCGGGACTCGATCCTGGCACTCCAGGATCATGACCTGAGCCGAAGGCAGTCGCTTAACCGACTGAGCCACCCAGGCACCCCTGGCACAACATCTTTGAAAAACAGTTTGGCAGTGCCTCAAAATGTTAAACATGACCCAGGAATTCTCTAGGCGTACTACAGAGAAACTGAAAACATAAGTGCCCACAAAAACTTGCACTATTCATAATAGCCAAAAAAGTGGAAACAAGACATCTGGGCATCAATGATGAATGGATAAACAAAACGTGATCTATTCACACAGTGAAATATTATTCAGCCACAGAAAGGAATGAAGTACTGATGCCCGCTACAATATGGATGACCCTTGGAAACGTGCAAGTGAGAGAAGCCAGACACAAAAGGCCATATACCATATGATTATATTCGTATAAAAAAGTTCAGAATAGGCAAATCCACAGAGACAGAAACTAGAATAAAGGTTGCCAGTGGCTCAGGGGAAGGGTGGATGGGTATGGGGCTTCTTTTGGGAATGATTAAAATATTTGAAAATTGGGACGCTTGGGAGGCTCAGTCAGTTAAGCATCTGCCTTTGGCTCAGGTCAGGGTCCTGGGATCAAGCCCCGTGTCCGGCTCCTTGCACAGTCTCTCCCTCTGCCTGCCTCTCCCCGGCTTATGCTCTCTCTCTCTGACAAATAAGTAAAAATTAAAAAAGAGATACATTTGAAAATTATATAGTGGTGATGGTTTCACCACTCTATAAATATACTAAAAACCACTGAACTGAACACTTCGAAAGGGTGAATTTTATGGTATCAAATTACATCTCAATTTTCAAATGTTAATACATCAAGAAGAGGGGCTTAGCTATATCATTTTAAGTTATAATGATAGCCAATAGGAAGACTACCAAAAAAAGTAAAACTAACAGGGGCGCCTGGCTGGCTCAGTCAATAGAGTGTGTGACTCTTGATCTCAGGGTCATGAGTTCGAGCCCCACCTTGGGTGCAGAGATTAGTGAACTAAATAAATAGATAAAATTTAGAAAACGATAAAACTAACAAAAATAAAGAAAAGAAAAACTGTGAGTAAGCTAAGTTCTTTGTCCTTCGCATGCAAAGTCAATAGAGCCTTAGGAACTATAAATCATCATCTTGACAATTCAAGAGAGCCACCGGAAGAATTCAAAGCGACTCTTTAAAAGTGGCTCTCTCCAGGGAATGGGAGTGAATAGAGATTTTTACTTCTTCATTTTATAACCTGATAACTAAATTAATTAACAAATGAAAACTAAAGGTGAAGATAAATTACTGTCAGAAAAGATGTATGAAGCTTTTTTGGGTTCTATTGTAATTATTTGATGCGGAGCGTTGCTGAGTTGTTGCCACAAAAGGTCACGGAAACTGCTCTCCTGCACCTTCTCTGGCTTCCCCAGTGCACTTTTCATCCATTGGAATTAACTAGATTGGAATTTTAAAAATGCAAGGTTTGCTTTAGCCCCTGGAATCGTCTATCTGGTTGGGTAGTTTACCAAAAATATGAAACTGTTACGTACAATCCTTTACCTTAAACGCTGCAAAACCTCAACGAATTCCCCTTCTGGCTTGTAACATTCCAAGAAAACAAAACAAATCATGGGGGGGAAAATTAAATTTGTTTGGTTCTCGGTGAGATTACAGTTAGAGGGCTATTATCGTTGTTGTTTTTTAATGTGGGAAGAGTGATTTTTATCCAGCCTCTAATAAATCAGCATTGTCCTTCACATATTGATATATTATCCCAACAGAAATGCTTTCCTTTGGCTGAAGAGCAACCAAATATCTAGAAGCCAACTGGGTGGCTCAGGCGGTTAAGCGTCTGCCCTCAGCTCAGGTCATGATTCAGAGTCCTGGGATCGAGCCCCGCATTGGGCTCTCTCTCCCCACTACTCATTCTCTCTCTCTCAAATAAATAAATAAAATCTTAAAAAAAAAAAAGGCAAAGGGCTTGTGGGTTAGCTCTTTGTTGGTACTGTCTCAGGCTTCGGAATCTCTCAGTTGAATTACTGGGGTGAGAGGAAAGAGGTTACCCAGCAACCCACCAAACCAGAATTTTGCATGAGGATCTCTGCCCCTGATCATCTTCCAGGAGGGCTATACTAGATTCCAGGGATCTAAAGAGCACCCCGTACCCGAAATGAAGAAAGTCCTCATAGCCTAGCATCAATCTGAGGTGTATAGTGATCAGTGGAGATCAGCCTCATGGCAAGATTCCCTTCAGTACTTTGTAGTTTGGTCTTAGAAGCTGAGCTACTTAGGGCCTCAGCAAACAGGTTTTTTCTTTTTTTTAAGATTTTATTTATTTATTTGACAGAGAGAGACACAGCGAGAGAGGGAACACAAGCAGGGGGAGTGGGAGAGGGAGAAGCAGTCCTCCCGCCGAGCAGGGAGCCCGATGCGGGGCTCGATCCCAGGACCCCGGGTTCATGACCTGAGCCGAAGGCAGACGCTTAACGACGGAGCCACCCAGGCGCCCAGCAAGCAGGTCTTAAAATGTTACTGAGTAACTGCCAAAATGATCTATTACTCAGGAAGTGATTGGAACAAAGTACAGAGGTACTGAAATATTTATGGAATTTTACCTACCATATTGTCTTGAAGGGCTAGCGATAAATTAATACATGTGTCCACACCACATAATACCACAGTGGGATTTTTTAAAGATCGAAAGCTGAATTGCTTTCAGATACCAATAATGTCTTGCCATTTTTAAATGCCTTCAGTTTTTAACTTGCCTTGGCACGCTCAAACTCATGCCCACTGAGTTCATTGACTCTGGCGACCTGATTTGACCTCTTGCCCTCCCCGCCCCTCTGGACTGAGTGCCCCAGTTGGTGGGTGGGTGGAGGGCTGGAAAGAGGCATGAATAGATGGAAGCGGGTGGGCAGGTGGGTCCATGGAAGTTGGTGAGTGAGTATGAGCCTTGCGATCTCTGGAGTACCCGGGGCCTTAAAAAGTCAGAGACCTGGAGCAGCTGGATAGGGACCTGGCAAGGGAATTACGCTGGAAAAGTGGGTGGAGGAAGGAACTGTTGCACATCTCTCCTCAGCTTTCCTCCCCGCGCAGACGCACTGAGTATTCCTAGCCTCCCCGGCTGCTACCTTTGGAACCTAGAAAGGAAGGTGGAAGCAGAGAAAGGAAGGCGGTGTGATCGCAGTGCCCTCTGGTGGCCATAAGGGGACTTGACATTTGGTATTAGGGTACAAATATCTTCACTATTTCTCCCAACCAGGTACCCCACTAGACTGTAAAGTCCACAAGGACAGGGACTTTTGTCCGTTTACTCATTGGTGTATATCCCGTGTCTAGGATAGTGCCTGGTACGTAGTAGGTGTTAACACATATTTATTGAATGAGTGGCTGATAGATTTCCAATCCTGCTCCACCACTTTATTGATGCATGACCCTGAGCAGTTCTCTTAACTTCATAAATCCTGTTTCCTCATGGAAGATGGAGACGCTCTCCCCCACCCCTCATGAGCCTGGAGGGAAAGAGACCTGCCCAGGCTGAGCAAGGGCGCTCAGTCAACGGGCTTTCCATTCTCACCAGCCAGCCAGCGTCGGTGACCCATCATATGCCGACTGCAGGACCCAGTCTGGTGGGCACACTTGCCATGATGAACATGGGCCTCCGCTGGGCATGGGGCAGCTTGGGGAAACCATCCGAACCTCATCCCAGGCTGGCCAGGCAAGAAAGAAGTGCAGGCAGAGAGGGTGATACCAGGTGAGGTGTGAGATCCCTCTTGTTCCCGTCCCACCCCCATGCCCGTCTCCCCACCCAACTCTTCCTATGGCCCTGAACCCACGGGGCTCCATCTGCCCTCTGAGCCTTGGCACACGCTGCTTCCCCTGCCTGCATTCCCTTGTCTCCAACCCCATTGCCACGACCCACATTCAAGGCTCTGTAGGGGCTGCATCAGCCTCCCCCTTGGCTTCCTACAGCCACTCTGGCCCCCTCACGTGTATCCTTGTGCGCTGGACTTGGTCTACACTGCAAATATGCTTATCTCACTTTCCAGCTTCAGTCTGATTGTTCTCGGGACAGAGTCCAAGTCCTCCAACCTACCATCTTGTGGTCTGGACCCAGCCCAGCTCCTAGCCAGCTCGCCTCTCTTGATCCCATCTTCAAATCTTCCACCAAACAATCCAAGCCATTTCCTGCCTCTGAGCTTTTGCCCTTGCAGTCCGCTCTGCCTGGAAACCCACTCCCTTGCAAGGAAGGCATGTGTTACTTTTGCCTGCCCAGGAGTCTTTTCCTTTTCCTCTGGCAATGGGAGCCGCTCTCAGTTCTCGGATCTGGAGGTGCCTGTAGGCCTGACCCATTTCTGCATTCAAGGGTGAGCTTGAGACTCAGCCTGCTAGAGTTCTTTCTTTTTTTTTTTTTTTAAGATTTTATTTATTTATTTATTTATTTGAGAGGGTCAGAGGGAGGGAGAAAACACAAGCAGGGGGAGCAGCAGAGGGAGTGGGAGAAGCAGGCTCCCCGCTGAGCAGGGAGCCCAATTCAGAGCTTGATCCCAGGACCCCAGGATCATGACCCGAGCCGAAGGCAGACACTGAGCCACCCAAGCGCCCCTAGAGTTCTTTTTCCTTTCTTAATTGGGATGCTGTGGGGTGCAGTATACCTTCCCCAGTTGGCTGCAGCCCACTTCTCTTTGTCTTATTCCAGCTTCTCCCGTGTATTTTATTTGCTTGGGTCCTGGAGGCATTTGAGTTTGAAATTCCTGGTACACTTCGCCCTTCTGCCTCTGTCAGGCTCTGATTCCCCCCTGGATCCTAAGCGTTTTGCCTTCCCATTCCCAGTGCATCCGTGAATCCTGATTTCCTTATCTTGACACCCAGAAGTGCCCCTGGTTCTATGGGCATTCAGTTATGCCCCTTGGGGGTTGAGGAGCTGAGCTCAGAGATCTAAGTTCCCTGGAGCCGGGAAGTCTGCCTAGCTGAGCATGACTGTTTTCCCTGGAAAAAGGGCAGGAGGCCCCAGTGTGTATTAAAAGAGGACAGGTGCAGCCCCAGGGGCATCTCTGGGCTGTGTCCTGGGAGAACGGTCCCTTCAGGCCAGGGCATGACCGAAGGCAGTGGCTCACCACTTCTGCCCAGCAACTTTGCTAGATTCAACTCCACTGTGTGCTCTGAGCCTGGCCACAGCTGCGGCTCAGTACATAATTGCTATGTGAAGGATGGTCTTGGCTTGTCTGGGGTTTTCACATCTGAGATGAGCTCATTGTTTTCTTGATCTGCCTCTTTCCTAGCAAGGGGTCTCTAGGACTCAGGAAGGGGCAAAGGGATAGGTTACCTCCCTTAAGGCAGACTGGGACCCGCAGACTCCCCCTGGGAAAGGAGCTTTGTGGATGAGCTATTTTCCTCTCCTTCTGGCAAAGTGCAGAGAAGACAGTGGGTTCTGGAAGGGGAGTACCTCTCGAGACCGGAGCCTTTCTGGGAAGAGTCACCTGAGTGACCAGTTTATCCTAGGGAGCCCTCCTGTCATGTTTCCTCCCGGAGGGACCCCAGAAGGGTAGGGTGCCCAAAAAAGTGAGTGAGCGAGACCTCAGGTGTGTAGGAGTGGGGAGGCTGGATCTAAACCCTCTGCTTAGACCCCTGAGTCCTGACCTAGCAGGAAAGGAAGTCTGATGTCTGAACAGGGACCTCTACCTGCACCATTCCTTACTCCCTCAACTGACCTTTGTTCTGGCCCCAGCTGCCCTGTGTTCACCTTCGTCTCCCAACTAATGATAGCGCTATGGAACCAGAACCTAAAAGGCCTTCAAGCAACAAATGGAGGATGCTTGGTGGAGTCTGTTGGGGACCCCAGAAGTGAATGGGCAGGTTCTCACCTCCTCCAAAGAGGTGGTCACAGTAGCCAGAGGTGACAGGCAAAGCACTTAATGACCAGTACAACATGGGCATCAACCACATAGAATGTTCCAGCTGAATCTCAGACCTGATGCCATATATCCTCAAATATAAGATGCCATTGACTATAATATATATATATATATATACTATTACTGGAAAAGAAACTTGTCAATTAAACTATGACCAATCTTTCTTTCTTTCTTTCCTTTTTTAAGATTTTATTTATTTGAGAGAGTGCGTGCACATGGGCAGGGGGAGGGTTAGAGGGAGAGCAGCTTTTTTTTTTTATCACTTTCAATTTCTTTCTGGCATCTGTTAAAATAAGTCTCTCGGACTTATTTCCACATCGATTGTTATGTTCTGTCTACAAGCTGCATGCACGGGCCATGACGGCTATGACCGACGCCCCGGTGACAGTGACCACTAGACTCCATGGTGAAAGACACACTTTGACTCAGAGAAGGTTGTGTGTGGAAAAAGGTGCATCTTAGAGTCGATGAGCTATGGTAATTTCTAAGAGTTACTGAGCACTTATTCATTATCATCCAAAGAAATCTGTAAGGTGATCATTTATTAGACCCATTGTACAGATGAGCAAGGGTGAAGTCAGCCCCCCCAGCTCACACGAGCAGTAGGTGGCCGAGCCAGACTCCCGCCCAGGCTAACCCGGAGAGAGTCATGTACTATATTTAAACAGGGGCAACCTTGAGGGTCCCAAGAAACCGTGTTATTCCATGGGCGGTGGCATCCTCTTTGAGTTTAGGACCTGTAGGCCCAGTACACTGGCTCGGTCCCTTCAGCAAACAGCTTGAGGGAGAAATCAAGGGCGGGGGCGGCCTGGGTCAGCATCCCCAGAGAGATGACGTCGATGTGGGGCCCACAGAACTGAGGGAGACTGGCCAACGTGATGCCCCCGCTGGCCTCCACGCCCACACCCGGGAAGCGGGCCTTCAGCGCTGCAGCCGTGGGGTGCAGCTCCTGTGAGACACAAGCCAAGGGGAGATGAGGGTTCCCCCCCCGCCACCACCACCACGGTCCCTTCCCGGGAAGCAGACCCCGCCTCACCTCAGGCTTGAAGTTGTCCAGCAGGACGAGGTCTGCTCCCGCCTCAGCGGCCTCCACAGCCTCCTGCAGACTGCCGCACTCCACCTCCACCTTCAGGGCAAAGTCGGCCACCTGCCGCGCCCCTCGCACCGCCTGTGGGGCAGGCCCGGAGGGGGAGAGTGAGCTCAGTGGCGCCTGGCACAGGGCACAGAGCGGGGCCTGGCCTTCGAGAGGCCCAGGGTGGGTAAGGAGCTGGGGGTTAGGGAGAAGACCAGGCAGCCGGATGATTGCTCCCACACTAGGTGAAACCACATGAAATGACTGCTTGTGTGGATCAGAAAGGTGGCCAAATATCAGCAATATTTGGCAGTTGGACGGGAGTTCAATTTGACTCAAGAATATTAAAACTGCGGGCGCCTGGGTGGTTCAGTTGGTTAAGCGACTGCCTTTGGCTCAGGTCATGATCCTGGAGTCCCGGGATCGAGTCCCACATCGGGCTCCCTGCTCGGCGGAGAGTCTGCTTCTCACTCTGACCTTCCCCCCTCTCATGTACTCTCTCTCTTTCTCCCTCTCAAATAAATAAATAAAATCTTTAAAAAAAAAAAGAATATTAAAACTGGAAGGCAGGGGAGGCTGGGTGGCTCAGTCGTTAAGCGTCTGCCTTCAGCTCAGATCATGATCCCAGGGTCCTGGGATCGATCCCTGCATCCGGCTCCCTGCTCCGGGGGAAGCCTGCTTCTCCCTCTCCCACTCCCCCTGCTCATGTTCCCTCTCTCGCTGTGTCTCTCTCTGTCTAAATAAACAAACAAACAAACAAACAAACAAACAAAACCACTGGAAGGCAGCTCTTTCTGCCCGCGGGTCCTGTCCTCCTGCTATAATAAAAACATATCTTGCACCGAAAAAATAAATAAATAAATAAATAAATAAAACTGGAAGGGGTCTTCAAGAACATTTTCCCAAAAAGGAAACCGGTCCAGGGAGCTAGAGTGACCGGGCCAAGGTGACAGCGCCACCAACACCAGGTTCCGGGGAGCTTGCCCTTTGCTTTTGAACATCACAGCAAGTCCCAGAGCGTCGGGGGAGAAAAGTCGGCCACGCGCCCATCTGACGGGTACTGCGCCCAGGGGGTCAGGGGGTCTAGCAGCCCCGACTCCCGGGCCATCACTGTTCACCAGGGCGTGGTTTGGGGTGGGGAGGTCCCCGGTGGAGAGGAAGGGCTGCAGCAGGGAGGTCGGGGGGGGGGGGGGGCAGGGCACGCACCTTTTCCACGCCGCCCGCCGCCACCACGTGGTTGTCCTTCACCATCACCAGTCCTCCCAGGTCGTATCGGTGAGCGGCGGCCCCGCCCACCAGGAGCCCGTACTTCTCAGCCAGCCGGAAGCCGGGCGTGGTCTTCCTCGTGCCCGCCACGTGCCCGGCCCAGCCCGCCTCCCTGGCGGCCTCCACCGCGGCGGCGGCGGCGCTGGCCACCCCACTGCAGCGGGCCAGTGTGTTCAGGGCCACCCGCTCCCCCAGCAGCAGACAGTGCGCGGGGCCCCGGACCTCGGCCACCCTGGCCACGGGCACCAGCTTTGCGCCCTCGGGGAGGAACCAGGAGACCTGGCAGTTGACTTTGGCAAAGATGGCATCGAAGAAGGGCCTCCCAGCCAGTACCCCGGGGGACTTGGCCCACAGCACCGCCTGCGAGGGGGCTGCGCCCGTGACCAAGGCTGCGTGGTTGGGACCGGGGCAGTCCTCTCGGAGCCAGCTCTCTGCCAGGGCGGCCAGAGTGGCGGGGGGCAGCAGCAGCGCCAGACCTGGGAGGGAAAGACGGACAAGGGGGTTACCTCTTGGCTGCCTCCCTGGGAGTCACGGGTGCTTGTCAAAACATCTAAGCACCAGCGACACTGGGGGCTAGCCAATCAGGGCGAAGATCTGGGGATCCTGGGAGAGGGCCCTGTGGGCTGGACAAGGCTGTCAGGTTAAGCAAATAAAAACACAGGACCCCTCGTTAGATCTAAATTTCTGACAAACATCAAAGGTTTGTTTTAAGTATAAATATATCCCGGGTGATAGTTAGAACATACTGACACTTAAAAATCATCTGTTGATTATCCGAAATTCAGATTTAACTGAGTGGCCTCTATTCTGTGGCAAACCTAGTGCCCGATCAACAGCTCCTGACCAACCAGAGAAGGCCCTGGAAAGCCGTCTGCTGCCTTTGCAGCCGCCCCAGGCGGGATGTGTGTCTGCCCCACGGCTGCCGTATTTCACCGCGGGAAGGCCAGCTCTTTACAGATGTGGAGACTGAGTAAAGGCAAGTCGGCCGAGGTCATACAGCAAACTGGCAGCAGAGTCCGACCGGCCAGGCCTCGTGGTCACGGCCGCCTGTTCTTCTGCCTTTGCACCTCTTGCTTGGAGCAACCCCCCCCCGCCACACACACACACACACACACACACGCGCGCGCGCGCGCACGCGCGCCTGATGTCTCAACGAACTGTCCTCTCTCTAGAGATGCGGGCTGTACAAGGAAGGTGCAGGGGTAAGTTGGGCTTGAGCCCTTGCTCTGTGAGGCACAGCTTCAGGAGTGTAAGCGAGTCCTTTCCCCGTAAAAAAAAAAAAAAAAAAAAGTTGTGCACATGGTGGTCCTTCCTGCCCGCGTCTGGCTGCTAACCCGCCCCTGAGGTCCGTGGAGCGAACCGGTGAGCTCAGGCACGGTGCAACATCGCCATCTGTCGGCCAGGAGAAGGCCTGCAGCCTCATCTGCTCGAGCCCTGGACGGACATTGGATGGCATGTTAGGGGGTTTATTTTGCTTCCTCACTTTTGCTCCAAGTTGAAGTTAAGACCAGGCGTTCTGGCTTGCTGTACTCTCAGAACAAGGCCCTTCTTGCCCACCCTTTCTTCCCCAAAGCCAAGCACCCAGTATTCGTCTCCCCATCCCCCACCCTCACTGACGGTATCTGGCCCTCCTTTTCCACATTCTGCTCCAAGTGGCTTCCATTCCTCACTCAGAGCCAGCTGTGCCCTGGCTGGATGCTGGGAATAGTCAGTAAAGGTGACAAAGACACAGTTCCCATCTCCACTGTTCACCAGCCAGCCAGGCAAAAGGCCTGTGGACATACAGCAGAGATGCAGAAGCTCACACTCCATCCACACCAGGTGCAGGGATGTTTGGTTTTTTTTTTTAAGATTTTTTTTTAAAGATTTTATTTATTTGAGACAGAGAGAATGAGAGAGAGCACCATGAGAGGGGTTAGGGTCTGAGGGAGAAGCAGACCCCCTGCCGAGTAGGGAGCCCGATGTGGGACTCCATCCAGGGACTCCAGGATCATGACCTGAGCTGAAGGTAGTCGCTTAACCAACTGAGCCACCCAGGTGCCCTTTTTCAAGATTTTATTTATTTCTCTGACACACAGAGAAAGAGAGAGAGAGCACAAGCAGGGGGAGCAGGAGAGGGAGAAGCAGGCTCCCCGCTGAGCAGGGAGCCCAATGTGGGCTCCATCCCAGGACCCTGAGATCATGACCTGAGCTGAAGGCAGATGCTTAACCTGACTGAGCCACCCAGGTGTCCCCTGATGTTTGCTTTTTAAAGTGAATGTGAATCCTGGGGCACCTGGGTGACTCAGTCATTAAGCCTATAAAGGAACTAACTACTGACAGACACAATAGGGAAGCGTTTCAAGTGTATTGTTCTAAGTAAAGAAGCCCGATTCTAAAGGCCCTGTGCTATTTGAGTTCATCATCCATATGACATTTTGGAAAAAGCAAAACCACAGCGAGAGAACAGACTGGTGGTTTCCTGAGTGTGGAGGAGGGGCTGGCCTCAAAGGACCGGCACCAGGGAGTTTGGGGATGGGACTGAACTAGTCTACATTTTGTTTCTGATGGTGGTTACACCACTGATGCATTTGTCAAGACGCAGAACTCTACACAGAAAAGGGTGAATTTTACTCTCATTAAACCTATTAAAATAAGGCAATAAAAAAGTATATCACTCTCCTGTTTAAAACCTTACTTTCATTCTATTAGCTCCAGCTGATACTTCTATTTTTCATTTATTCTTTTGACAAATCCTTCTCGAACGCCAGCTCCGTGCCAGGCACTAATTGCTGGATGACAGAGTGGACAGCACTCCCTCTTAGCTTTCAGGCCTTAGCCTATGCTGTTCCAAGGTTGTGCCGCTGCCTGGAAGGCCCTTCCCTTCCCCTCACCTCAGACTCCTCCTTCACCTCCACTCCTCTTTCAGGTCTTCTCTTAGATATCACTTCCTTGGCAGGGGGCTCTGGCAGACCCCCTATTGGGTCACATGCTCAGTCGGTTCCTTACTCTTCACTCATGCCCTACTCTGGAGGCCAAAAATGGGTCATCCAGAGAGTTTTCTGCTCCATTCCAAGTGCCTCACGCACGGAACCATACAAATGTGCTACTTTTATAGGTCAAAAATGGCCAAGTATTGGCAATTTCATATGGTTTTGCTTAATATTGCGTGTTCAGTGATACTCATCCAGGCAGAGAGACTGCACAGTGGAATGAATCAGCACCCAGACTCTGGGGCCATACGGCCTGGTCTTCAGTACTGTCTTGGCCACCTGCAGCTAAGTGATCTCGGCCAAGGCCAAGTGACTGAACATCTCCGGGGCCTCAAATGTGCCTCCTTTGTGACAGGGAAAACGAAAATAATCACCTCGCAGGGTTGTATGAAAATTGAGTGACTATTTGCAAAGCTCCCGGGAACATGGTAGATGTGTTTGCTAAAGGACGACCGCGCCTTTACCAGAGGTCGTGGGAGCACAGAGGAAGAAATGACTAAGTGTCTGTGAGGACGGGGGAGGTAATTTTTGTGGCCTTGAAGGATGAGTAGTGTTTGCCAGGCAGAGTTATGAGGTGATGTGGGGGAGATATTTCAGGCTGAAAAAGCAGGTGTCCGACACTCGAAAGCAAGAAAATAGAGAAATGCTGTAAGGGCGGGCTTCAGAGGAGCAATGGGATGGCCAGGGGGCAAAAGCCTGAATTATTTAGCTGAGCAATTTGGTCAGATCCTAGGGGCCATCATAGAATTTTAAGCACAAGGCAATTTTTTTTTAAGATTTATTTTTAAGTAATCTCTACATCCAGTGTGGGGCTTGAACTTACAACCCCGAGATCAAGAGTCACACACTCTACTGACTGACTGACTGAGCCAGCCAGGTGCCCCAAGCAAGGAAATTATACAATTATGATTTTATTCTAGACGGGTCACTTCAGCCACCGACTGGAGACAGGTTGGGAGGCAAAAGGAGACTGATGCAATCGGCCAGACAGAAAGAGATGAAGCCCTGCACTTGGGCAGGAACCGTAGGAATAGCAAGCAGGGACAAAAGCGAGAGCTGCTTCTAAGGCAGGATCCGCCAGAATGAGCAGCTCATGAGATGTAGAAGCCTTGGGTTTCTGCTATGGGTAGCTGCAACATGCTACAAGGCACCATTCAGAGTGGAGGATGGGGGCAGCAGAAGGCAGCAACCTGCATGCATCTGGGGTGCTGGCTGTGGGCTCCACACTTCTCTTGGGCTCTCTCGTCTGAAACTCACCACAGGAGATTACTCCCATCTCACAAGCACAGAAACCGAATGTCAAGGAGTTTCGTGCACCGTGATGAAGCTGATAAGCAGCAGAGTTGGGGGGCGGGGGGAGAGACTTCAGCTTTGCAGATGTTAAGGTTGAGATGTCAGCAGGAAAATTGTGCATGGGCCGCGTCCTGATGGTGGATCCTGACGTTCGGAGAGACAGTGGGCAAGAAACGGGGATTTTGGAGCCCCCAGCAGACATGGGTGATGACTAAGCACAGCGCGGGTAAGGTTACCAGGTCAGGTAGGAAGAGGAGGGCTCTGGGAAGCACCAGCATTTAAAAAGAGAAGCAGCACCAGGAGGGAGTGGGTGTCTGGAGCCGAGGGTTTCAAGAAGTAGAATTGAGCAGATACAAGTAGGAAGGCTGCAAATGGACATAGTGTTGCCAGAGCATTCTTAGTGCTGTGTGGTGGGGGCAGAAGCCACAGCGTCACGGTCAAGGAGTACATGGGAGGTGAGGAAGTGGAGGTGGTGGGTGTGACCACTCTTCTCAGCAGGACCGAGAAAGCAGGGACCCACCTGAGGAGGTTTTCTAAGAAAATCAGAGGACGGAGGAACATGTTAAACCCTACGGGCGTTCAGCCAGCAAAATTCACACCACAGGAAACTATCAGAGGACAACCTAATTTTTCCAACAAATACATTGCAAGGAAAACAAAAGATTAAAAGAATCTTAAAACAGGGGCACCTGGCTGGCTCGGTCGGTAGAGCATGCAACTCTGGATCTTGGAGTTGTGAGTTTGAGCCCCATGTCGGGTGTAGAGATAACCGAAAAATAAAATCTTTAGGGGAGCCTGGGTAGCTCAGTCAGTTAAATGTCTGACTTCCTTTGACTCAGGTCACCATCTTGGGGTCCTGGGATGGAGCCCTGCATTGGGTTCCCTGCTCAGCGGGGAGTCTCCTTCTCCCTCTGCTCCTCCCCCCTACTCGTGCATATTCTCTCTCTCTCTCTCTCTCTCTCAAATAAGTACAATCTTTTAAAAAAATAAATAAAAAATAAAAGGAATTTTTTTTAAGACTTATTTATTCGAGAGAGCATGCTCAAGAGCGCAGGTGGGTAGGGGCCGAGGGAGAGGGAAAGAGAGTCTCAAGCAGACACGGGCTCGATCTCACAACCCAGAGATCGCACAACCCTGAAATCGTGACCTGAGCCAAAACCAAGAGTCAGACGCTTAACTGACTGAGCCGCCCAGGTGCCACCCCCTCCCGCACAAAAAGAACCTTAAGACACATGTTAACCAATCACAACATATGGATCTTATTTGGATCCTAATTCAAACAAATTGAAACCAAATTAGAGCATTTCTGAGACAACTGGAAATCTGGACACTGACTGGATGTTTTAAAAACACTAAAGAGATTTCAAAAACAAAATTTAGATGTAAAAAAAATTTAGTTGTGATCATTGTATTGTGGTTGTAACAAAAAGAAGAGTCCTTATCTTTTTTAGAAAATACACGCCAAGATGTTCATGTATGAAAAGACTTGAGAGCTAGTTTTGCTTTAAGGTGATCCTGAAAGGTAGAAAGTAGACATGGCATGGATGGAGCCCAGTGGCCAAAAGTCGGTGGTTGTTGAGGCTGGGTGATGGGTACATGAGGGTTCATCATACTTTTCTGCTTACTTTTGTGCATGTTTGAAATTCTCTATCATAACGAAAGTAAGAAAGAGAGAAAGGAAGGGAGGGAGAGAGGGAAGGAGAGCGAGGACCCTCATTTGACAAAGGGCCAAGGGAAGTTTTCCTTAGGATGGGTAACCGCGGTGGTTCTCAACCTTGGCCGCACAATGGAATTCACTGGAGAGCTCAGCAAAATGCTGATGCAGGGACCCCACCCCCAGAGATTCTAACATAACTGGTCTGCAACATGGTAACCTAATTCTAATTTGTAGCAGAGCTGAGAGCTTCGGAACTACAGGAAGGGAATCATCAGTAACATCCACTGGTGCCTACCATATGCCAGGCACTTGCCACATCGCCTCAGGCCTGGCAGTTTGTCACAAATCCTACGCCCAGTTCCTCAAGCGAGAGCTCATTTGCATTTACAGATGGGGATCGGAGGCTCAGAAATGTAAAGGAAACTACTTACGGAGCAGAGCTAGGAAAGGACAAAGCTAGGAAATGACCCGTGTGGACCCAGGTGACGACCTGGGTCGTCAGGCCCCCATGTGGCCTCCACCAGTTGGGGTTACTCTCTTGGAGCCTCGAGACCCATTGTTTGGCTTCTCTGTTGTGGAGGCAGAATGTTACCTGCTCCCTGTTCCGTCTGTGGAAAAAAATTCGTCTGGTTTGCTCCAGGCCCCCACTCTCTCCGGCATTTCCAACAAAAGGGAAGCTTTGAAAATACGGCTCTTCTACTTAGCAGTTGTTATTGAAAGGAACTTTGGAGAAGGGAGCACTGTTTTTGCAGGTGCCTGAGGAGACCTTGCCCAGAAACTGCCACCCAGAGGGGACAGCTGTCACGCCCTGTCCTGCCTTCTACCCTTGCAGTTGCTATATGTAAAAGTTTTCTCAAGATGCCTAGACTTCACAGATTATAGTTTTACCCTGTTGGGATATAACTTTGATCTCTTAATTGGTTGTCCAGAGTTTTATTGAAATTGGCCTCTCTGGTGGAATTCTCTTACACGGTTGGGGGAAATGCAAACTGGTGCAGCTACTCTGGAGAACAGTACGGAGGTTCCTCGGAAAGTTAAAAATAGAGCTACCCTACGACCCAGCAATTGCACTACTAGGTATTTATTCAAAGGATACAAACATAGTGATTCGAAGGGGCACCTGCACCCCAATGTTTATAGCAGCAATGTCCACAATAGCCAAACTGTGGAAAGAGCCCAGATGTCCATCGACAGATGACTGGATAAAGATGATGTGGTATATATAGGAATATTACTCAGCCATCAAAAAGAGTGAGAGCTTGCCATTTGCAACAACATGGATGAAACTAGAGTGCATTATGCTAAGTGAAATAAGTCAGTCAGAGAAAGACAAATACCATATGAGCTCACTCATATGTGGAATTTAAGAAGCAAAACAGATGAACATAGGGGAAGGGAAGAAAAAATAAAATAAGATAACAACAGAAAGGGAGGCAAACCATAGGAGACTTTTTTTTAAAGATTTTATTTTATTTGACAGAGAGAGAGAGAGAGCACAAGTAGGCAGAGTGGCAGACAGAGAGAGAGGGAGAAGCAGGCTCCCCACTGAGCAGAGAGCCTGACATGGGGCTCGATCCCAGGACCCTGGAATCATGACCTGAGCTGAAGGCAGACACTTAATTGACTGAGCCACCCAGGCGCCCCCAGAAGAGACTCTTAACTACAGAGAACAAACTGAGGTTACTGGAGGGGAGGTGCATGGGAGGATGGGGTACCTGGGTGATGGGCATTAAGAAGGACACGTGATATAATGAGCACTGGGTGTTATATGCAACTGATGAATCACTAAATTCTACCCCTGAAACTCATAATACACTATATGTTAACTAAATTGAATTTAAATAAAACAATTTTTTTAAAGATTTTATTTATTCGAGACACAGGGATACAGAGGGAGAGAGAGAGCATGAGCAGGGGGAGAGGCAGAGGGAGAGGGAGAAGCAGGCTCCCCGCTGAGCCAGGAGCCTGACGCGGGGCTGGATCCCAGGACCCTAGGATCATGACCTGAGCCGAAGGCAGACGCCTAACCATCTGAGCTACCCGGATTTAAATAAAATTTAAGAAATTGGCATCCCTGTTTCTGAGAGGAAACAAAGCATCTTGGGATATTTCTTGCACTTTTTTTCTTTCTTTTAAAGTTTTATTTACCTAAGTAATCTTGGGGCACCTGGGTGGCTCAGTCGGTTAAGTGTCTGCCTTCAGCTCAGGTCATGATCCCAGGGTCCTGGGATCGAGCCCCACATCGGGCTCCCTGCTCAGTGGGGAGCCTGCTTCTCCCTCTGCCGCTCCCCCTGCTTGTGCACTCTCTCCCTCTCTCTCTCTCTCTGTCAAATAAATAAATAAAATCTTTATCTAAGTAATCTCTACCCCTAACGTGGGGCTCAAACTCATGACCCCGAGATGAAGAGGGGCATGCTCTTCTGACTGAGCCAGCTAGGCCCTGCACTTCTTTCTTTACAAGTAATGTAAAAAACAGATAAAGTGATGACCCTGGCAGAATATAGGAAGATTTCCCCCATGGGCACTTCTGCTGTTCTCGTCTGGATGGTTGGCTGATGTTTACTGTGTTTCTATGTGGCCTTCACTGGATGGTGGCTCAGGGCCGTGAGGGACTGGGCCAGAATCAGAGCCCCCACGCCTTCCTCTTTACATCCCTCACTTACCTTGTTGCTGTCTGGGATGCATGGGCACAAATGAAGGCTCTGTGAATGCACTGAAGATGAGTAACAAGTGTTTGCTCTTCCTTTTGTGTGTAATGATATGGCCTGTGCTTGCAACTACGCGGCTGGTATGTGTCCCAGCTAAAACCAAGTCAGGCAGGGGGTGCCTGGGAGGCTCAGTCGGTGCAGTGTGCAACTCTTGATCTTGGGGTCCTGAGTTTGAGCCCCATGGTGGGTGTACAGATTACTAAAATTAAATAAACTTTATTTAAAAAAAAAGATGGTTCTCCCCAATTTACATGAAAAAAAAATAACTTAGAAGTTGTCCATTTTAGGGCGCCTGGGTGGCTCAGTTGGTTAAGCGACTGCCTTCGGCTCAGGTCATGATCCTGGAGTCCCGGGATCGAGTCCCGCGTAAGGCTCCCTGCTCGGCAGGGAGTCTGCTTCTCCCTCTGACCCTCCCCCCTCTCATGTGCTCTCTCTCTCTCTCATTCTTTCTCTCAAATAAATAAATAAGATCTTAAAAAAAAAAAGAAGTTGTCCATTTTAAAGATTTCGCCTTCGTAAATTTTTCTTAAAACTGGTGCCCACTACCATTCATCTAGGATAGACTCTGGAATGACATATTGTCTAATCATAATAATGGCTAACACGGGGGCTCCTGGCTGGCTCAGTTGGGGTGTGCGACTCTCGATCCGGGTCTTGAGTTTGAGCCCCACACTGGGGGTAGAGGTTAGCCAAACAAACAAACAAACAAACAGCAGCTGACACTTTTGTGGTCCTTCTGATGAGCTGTGCCAAGCATTTTATATGTATTGACACACTTGATCCTCACAACAACCCTATGAGGTAGGTCCCATTATTTTCCCCATTTTACAGATGAGGAAGCTGAGGCACAGAGAGGCCACATAACACACCTGCAGTTCACACAGCTGGGAAGTGTGGAGTGAGGGTCACGAACTCAGGCAGGTTGGCCCGAGTCCCCTCATTGACCCCACCCCAGCCCGCCACCATCATCTAGCCCTAAGTGATATTTTTAAATTGCTATGTGCTTATCAGGTCAACATTGGGAGAGTTCTGCAAACCACACCCACGGTTCCAGGGCTCTGGCCCCTGGGGTAGTAGGAACATCTGGGAGTCAGAAACACCTGGGTTGGAATCGGACTCCACCACCTGCCCACTGAGTGAACCCAGGCGGCTTGCTAACTAACCTCTCTAAGGGCCAGTTTCATGCAGCAATCCAGGGATTTCCCGCAGTGACGGCCTCCCCACGAGAACATGCCCCTCGCGATGGACCTCCCGCACCCTCCGGGGCCCGGGAAGAGGAGAAGAGGGGAAAAGAAGCAGCGCCTGGCCTAGCGCTAACAGGTCCTTCATGGACGTGAAGTGCCCGGATGCTCCAATCACCGCCGTCTTTAGCCACGAACCATACTTTTGTGAGCTCGCTGCTCCACTGTCCTCTGCCAATCCACAGGAGGAAAAGCAAGGCTTTCGGAGGGATGTTCCTTCAGACCCAAGCAGCACTAAAAGCATCCCGAATCAAGATGAATGGGAAACTATCCAATAAACAGATTTTGGATGAGAAGGGATGAGAAGAGAAAAGGAGGGGAGAGGAGAGGAGAGGAGACAAAAGAGAAAAGGGAAGGGAAGGGAAGGGAAGGGAAGGAAAGGAAAGGAAAGGAAAGGAAAGAAGGAAAGGAAGGGAAAGGAAAGAAGGAAAGGAAAGGAAAGGAAAGAAGGAAAGGAAAGGAAAGGAAAGGAAAGGAAAAAGATTGGGACGCTGGGTGGCTGGGTTAAGGGTCTGCCTTCCGGGGGCGCCTGGGTGGCTCAGTCGGTTAAGCATCTGCCTTTGGCTCAGGTCATGATCCCAGGCTCCTGGGATTGAGTCCCGCATCGGGCCCCCTGCTCAGTGGGGAGTCTGCTTCTCTCTGTCTGTGTCTCTTATGAATAAATAAATAAAATCTTAAAAAAAAAAAAGCGTCTGCCTTCAGTTCAGGTCATGATCCCAGGACCCTGGGACCCAGTCCCGCATCAGGCTCCCTGCTTGGCAGGGAGTCCGCTTCTCCCTCTCCCTCTCCCTCTGCTTGCCACTCACACGCTCGGTCTCTCTCACTGTCAAATAAATAAATACAATTTTTTTTTTTAAAAGGAAAGGAAAGAAATCACAGGGCCGCAACGAGGAGGGAAAGAGGTGACTAGCAGTGCCGGCCCAGATGTCTCTGAACCCCCGGGCGCGACCCTGCTATCTTGTTCTTCCAGCTATTTATTTATTTGTTGATCCATTTGGCTAACACCAGATGGAGACAGAGGCTGGTGAGCACAGAAGCTTCCAGCTAAAGTTCTTTCCTTATCCCCTTCTCTCCCTAGAGAAGAGAAATGACCTCCAAAGAGGGCCCAACAGGATTACCCGTCACACAGGTGGTAAAACGATCTACAGAATTTTAGAGCACAGTGCTTCATTAGAGTAACAAGAGAGAGGGCTGAGCCACAGGACGGGGCCAGACTGAGCAGGCCCTGGAGGACAGGAACGAGTCAGGGTTTTGTTCAACAGGCAACGGGAAAATCACTAAAACTTTGGGTCAGAAGTCGCTTGGAAGTTTGAATACTTAAACTGTGCCTGGTGTTCTTGAAAGATGCAAGGTGGGAGGCTGTCGCCACAGCCCGGGCAAGGAGTAGTGGGCCAGGAGAAGGGTGGTGAGGGGGTCGCTCCCAAGGCTGTA
Source organism: Eumetopias jubatus (assembly GCF_037043125.1). NCBI lineage: Eukaryota > Metazoa > Chordata > Mammalia > Carnivora > Otariidae > Eumetopias > Eumetopias jubatus. Next base: position 93,949,775 of record NW_028274818.1, read on the forward strand.
AGAGAGCACAGTACCTATGCGCGTGCGCGCACACACACACACACACACACACACACACACACACACACACCCAGACTGGCCCACTCCCACCCTGCCCTGCTCACACTTTGGCCAAGTCTGACCTCTCCGTCTTTGCCCACCAGCCTGACATCTGCTTCTGCCCCACTTCTGTCCTCTCCCCGCCTTGCCCCCACAACCCCAGCTTTTGCTTCACCCCCTTTGACTTGTCTATTCCCCTCTGGCTTAATTCCCGTGGGGGCCTGGATCCAGCGCCAGCCCACTTACACACACATCACCCGAGTGCAGGCAGCAGCGTGAAGGCGGCGAAGCAAAGGAAACCCCCCCAGGCTGCTCCCCTAGAGGGAGGTGGGAACAGAAAAGGCAGAGGTTTAGGTGACGCTCAGGTGAAGGGACGTCCAAAGGACATGGCCACTGTCTAGATATTGGGGTGCAAGGGAGAATGAGTCATCAAAGATGACCCTGAGGTTTCCAGGCCGAGTGGGAGGATGGTGAGGCAGGAACAGAAATGGAGCGGATCCGGGGGGAGGTCTTTGAGTCTGACATGCCAGGGAGATGTCCGGGTGGAGATGAACATGCAAGGCTTCCAGAAATGGAAGGGGGGCCTGGGGAGCGCTCAGAGCTGGAGAGCCAGTGTGGGGAGTCCGCACCAGCACCAGCATAACCACACTGAGGGCTTTCTGTGTAGCAGGCACTTTATTCCTACTGTGTCACTTAGCCCTCCCCACGACCCAAGGGGGAGGCAACGTTTTCACTTCATCCCTGAGGAAACCGAGGCACAGTGAGGACAAGCGTCTTGTCCAAGGTCACACAGCAAGCAGGTGGCAGGGATGGGACTTGAGCCCAGGCTCTGACTCTGAGGTCATTTCTAAGCCAAAAGCTGGTTAGGCCCCTCCCCGCCCTCAAAAGCTGGTTCCACAGCCCAGCCAGAGGTGCTAGGTGTGTGGGGCCCGTAGAAGCCCCAAAGCAGGAGAGGCGGGTCAGAGCTGGGGAAGAAGCAGCCCAGGGAGGGGAAAGGGAAAATGCAGAGAGCTCAAGAAGGAGCTTCCTGTCCTCCAGGCACGGGCCAGATAGCTTCCATGAGTCTGTCATTTGCCCTCCCTACAGCCCTGTGAGCTGGGAACTAGAACTGTCATTTTACACGTGCACGGAGATGAGGCTCTGAGAAGTCAGGTGACTTGCCTGAGGTCACACAGCCTATTCCTGGTGGAGCCCAGATTCAAACAGGAGCCTTTGACTCCAGAGCCTGACCCCTATCATCACGCACAGGACCTCCTTAGCGACATCACCCCCACCCCAGGCAGAGTCACTGGGCTCGAGCCCCCTCCCCCACCGGGCTGCAGAAGGGACAGGACTTTGCCTCCCCTCCTCCCCGCCTGCTAGCAAGGGGCGAAGTCCAGAGCTGCTCCCCAGACATGGCCTCCTCCGGACCACCCGGACCTTACTTTTCCTGGGGCTCAAGCCCCTTTCTCCCCAGAACTCGTTGGGGCCTATAGAAAGAGAAAGAAGAGGCTTTCCGGAGACAGAAGTGGTGCTTGGGGTTCAGAGAGGTTGGAGGGCGATAGTAGGTGGAAGGGATGAGAATGGGTCTTCGGTAGTGGGGGACGGGGTGGGGGGTAAGGTACTGAGATTACTTGGGACTGGGAGGGAGTCAGGATAGGGGAGATGGTGATGCAGGGACAGAGAGGAGAGGCCTGGGCGGCTCCCTTACCTTCAGGGTCCATGCCGGCTTGGAGGTGCAGTGCTGGTGTGTCCGCTGCTCAGATCCTGTGTTCGCAGGGGCCAGAGTGGGGGTGGGGCTGCCAGAGGAAGGAGGAAGGGGCCGGTCTAGCCAGCCCTTCTCTGGTTCTCTGGAGCTCCTTCCTGCCCTCTCCCAGGACCCCTGGGGGCTGGATGTACCTTCTCCTTTCGCTTTCTACACAGCACAGGAGGAACTCTGGCTTGTCTAACTCCAAGTCCTCTCTTCCCTGAACCAAAGACCCAGTTCCCTCCACACACCCAGGCTTTTGCAGCCTGTGAGGCTGGTGGTGTCAGCTGGAAGGCTCCTCTGATGGGTGCACTGGGAGGATCATGGGCCTTAGTCCTGGGTTCAGACCCCAATTCCATCCTTTCTGATCTTGAATACCTTTTTACCTTTTTCTGCACCTCAGTTTCCTTAGCTGTAAAATGGGATAATTCCTCCCTCATGGGTTCAACTGATAATCAAGTGAGAAAACTCTGTGAGTGACAGGGTAGAAAATCAACACTTCCTTTCCTTTAACTCCTCTTCCCAAGGTCCACCTTGCACCTGGAACCTTGCTTGCTTCAATCTCGTCCAGGCCCCCAAACTGTTTTCTCCTAGATGCCATTTTTATCCCGGTTTCTCTCTTAAAGGCTTTTTTCTGTCTCTTCCAAGTCCTTCTTCCTACATCCAACCTCACATTTCGGTGTTCCCTCTGTGCGGTGGGACTGTTTCTCTTTTTCCTCCTCGGCACACAGCTAAACTACATTTCCCAGCCTCCTTTGCACTGAGGCCACCACGTGACTGAATTCTGTCCAATGGAATGTGAGCAAAAGTGATACCGCCACTTCCAGACCTGGGCCCTTGAAAGTGTTCCTTGTGATGTGGCCCTCTCTCCCCCCTGGGAATGGCAGAGCCACAGAATGGAAGGAGCCTGGGTCCCTGAATGACCTTATGGAAGGCCACATTCCAATACCAGCATTGGACTGTTACACTTCTCCTGAGTTATACCCCTGAGATTTGGGGGTTATTTGTAACAGCAGCTAGCCTGCTCTGGTTAACTCCTGAGATTCTCTCCACAGCTGCCTTCTCATGCTGCACAGTGAATGACATAGTTTATCCAACGATGCCATTATTTATTTATGTATTTATTTGTGTATTTATGTATTTATTTATTTATTTTAAAGATTTTATTTATCTATTTGACAGAGAGAATTATAGTGAGAGAGGGAACACAAGCAGGGGGAGTGGGAGAGGGAGAAGCAGGCTTCCAGCTAGGCAGGGAGCCCGATGCGGGGCTCGATTCCAGGACCCTGGGATCATGACCTGAGCTGAAGGCAGATGCTTAACCGACTGAGCCACCCAGGTGCCCAGTTTGATGCCATTATTTAAATTGCTATCTAAAATCAGATGACCCTCAAATCTCTCTCTAGCTCTGACTTCCCTCCCAAGTTCTAAAAATGAACTCATTATGTTCTCCCCTTAAACTGCTCATCTCTCTGCATTTCTACATAATGCCATCTGTATCTCCTCCACCTCCCAAGATAGAAATCTTGAAGCCTAACCTCATTCTTCCCTCCATCATCCAATAGCCAATTAGGTCTAAAATCTGATTTTCTGAAAAAGTGTATTTCAAACTTGACCTTCTTTTTCCCATTAAGTCAGGCCCCCATTATATCCAAATTGTACTAGAATAATGCTCTCACCTTGGGCTATATTACCTTCAGGCCATCCTCCTGGATGCTAAGTTCACTCAAAAGAGATCCAAGGGGCACCTGGGTGGCTCAGTCAGTTGAACATCAGACACTTGATTTCGGCTCAGGTCGTGATCTCGGTGTTGTGGGACTGGGCCCTACATCAGGCTCCATGCTGGGTGTGGAACTTGCTTGGGATTCTCTCTCCCTCTCCCTCTGCCCCTCCCTGCTTGAGTGTGTGTGCATTCTCTCTCCCTAAATAAATAAATGAATAAAATCTTAAAAAAAACCCCCACAGATCTAAGCTTGCCACAAGTTTAATTAAAGCCATCATTTGTTCATTCATTAATTCCTTTATCCCTCCATTCAGTAAACACATATTGGGTGGCTACTGAGTGCCAGACCCTGGACTCTGAAACCACAAAGATGACCCATGGATTTGGAGGGGCTCCACTCTAATGAGTGAGGGACACCTTCACGTAATTACAGCCCAGTTGTGCTGTAATTGTGTTACAGCCCACACGACACCCTGTGGAAGAAATGCTGTGTCTATTGGGCTGGAACCTGCAAGGGCAGCTTCACAAAGGCCGTGACATTTGAGCTGAATCTTGACGTTGAGGAGTCTGGCGGGAAATCAAGATATGTGTGTCTGGGGCAAGCTGGGCGTGGGCTGGCTTCAGGCAGAGCACCTACAAATGTAAGACTGAGTAAGTGGCTCTCTTCGTGGCCAACCTCCTGGGATGGATCTGGCCCATAGTCTAGCTGGGCCGTCCAGACACCACAGACTCGGCAAGCAGGTACTGAGCACCCAAGGAAACCGAGGCACACAGGCGTCCATTTGCAGCTCATTGTCTGGAGCAAATAGATTGTCTTCACAGTACCCTGGGCTGCTTCTGTCCAACGGTTCTACCCTGAACCTCCCCCAAAACAGGACAGCCACCCACCATGTAGGATACTCAAGCAATACCTTCTTAGAGTTTGAAAGTTTTCTCTCTACTTTTGGCTGGGTCAGCTCTTGCCACTACTTTGGGAATCTTAGAACCTTCTGATTATATTCCTCTCTTATTTTGTTGACAGTTCCAGCTTCATCTGCCTCCAGGCATGGTTGCTGAGCTTCGGGGCTCAGAGATGGGGGTCTATTTCCCATTCCCTCAGCCGAAGGGCTTGGAGGACTCAGAACCGACAGGTGTTCCCCTCCGCTTGCAGCCCACACTTCACAGGTTCTGCCTGCCAAACTGAACATGGTCTGGGGTCAGAAATAGGGATGCAGAGGACGACTACGTGTAAATATCCATGTTCAGAAATGAAATGTCCTTAGGATCATGCGTGGAGGCTCTTTTTCTGTCTGCAAAATGAATTGCATTAATAGATTTCTCAAGACCTTCTCTATCTAAATCCTTTTACCATCTGGAATTTTCATTTTGTATGGCAAAGCTTTATTTGTAAGCATAATCTTAATGTGTACTTTTACTGTCTGGACAGAATAAATATTTTTAGCATTTTAAACTATACTCCCCCCCCAACACACACACACATCAAGAAAATCATATGTCATATTCAGGGAGTTACCAGGAATTTGATGAGACTGGAGGGCATAGTGTTTGCACCAAGGAATGACCAGGAAGAGTCCAGATCCTAAACGGGTCTTATCATGCAGGCTAGGGCTCTATCTCGACTGCCGCAAGAGGTGCAAGGATAATCTGGACAAAGTGGCCTTTTAGAAGGATCACTGGGCAGAAGATGGAAGTGATTGGGGTCAAGAAGCCCAAAGAGAAGACCGGGCAGGACCCAGGCAAGGTGTGTTAGGACCTGGGAGAAGGAATGTCTCCAAGGGACTATGGAAGAAGGGTCAGAGGAACTTGGCACCCAAGAAGAAAGGATAGGAAGGAGTGGGGGTTCATGATGGTTCTGAGAAGATTTGGAAAAGCCTAGAACAGACTTAGGTTTGGTAAACTCCCCACTTCTTTCAGAACTGAATTCAAACTCCCTTGCCCTTCACAGTGGGACTCCAACCTGCTCTTCCAGCCCCCTCTCCTTGAACCAGACACCCCATCCCCTCAGCAAACACCTTCTTGTTAATGTGTTCTCTAGTTGTAAAAGTGATAGGCATTTATTATATAAAACTTGGAAATACAGAAAAGTATAAACAAAATAAAAATCGTTCATAAACCTATCATCTGATAGATAACCACAGTAAACATTTGGGATATTTCCTTCAAATCTTTCTTTTATTAATGTCTATGTTTTTGCATTTTCTTTCCTTTTTTTAATTAAAAAATTTTTTTAAGATTTTATTTATTTATTTGACAGAGGGAGATACAACGAGAGAGGGAACACAAGCAGGGGGAGCGGGAGAGGGAGAAGCAGCCTTCCCGCTGAGCAAGGAGCCTGATGTGGGGCTCGATCCCAGGACCCCGGGATAATGACCTGAGCTGAAGGCAGACGCTTAACGACTGAGCCACCCAGGCACCCTTTCCTTTTTTTTTTTTTTATTTGTTTATTTGAGAGAGAGAGAGCTCGAACATACGAGGGTGGGGAGAGGCAGAACGAGAGAACCTCAAGCAGATTCCTCGCTGACTGTGGCGTCCGACATGGGGTTTGATCCCATGACCCTGAAATCAGGACCTGAGCTGAAATCAAGAGTCGGTCCAACAGACTGAGCCACCCAGGCACCCCTATGTTTTTGCATTTTCATTACAAAGTTAGATTCATACATATTTACAGATTAGTAAATAACTTTTGTTCCCAGGTTAACATTATATTATAGACATTTTTCAAAGTCATTGCATAGGTTTTGAGAACAGTTTTAGCATCATTCATTCACTCAAATGAATATTTACTGAGGACCCACCATTTGTTGGCACGATAGCCACCCAGAGCACAGCGGGCAATCAGACTCTGAGCTAAGTCAGCCCTTGGGTGGAGCCTCCTATCCTTCCCCCAGGAGCAGTGCGTCACTCCCTTCTTTCAGTACACTCATAAAATTTTGTCTGTACCTCTATTTGAACACTTTTCACATATTGTGTTATTTTCTGGGATGTGAGAGCCCTATTGGGTGCCATACATATCCTGCCCCACTTCCTTCAGGATCCGCCCAGGACCCAGAAACCAGTAATAGTTCAGAAAAGTGACGGCATGTGTCCATCGAAAGGGGGTAGAGCCGATGGCCTCTGAGTTTGTGACAGTATTTTCTAAACCTGAATGAAATTGGAGCGCTTTGTTTAGCAAATCTGAAACAACAGTTGTGGTGTGTCTGGGGGACTCTGGGGACTCGCTCCTGCTGCTGGGGCTAAGGCTCGTCCAAACATCGCCCTGTAAGAACCCAGGTGGTGCCTGGCTTAGCTGGTGAGGGCTGCATTTCCGTCCCAGCTCAGCCTGTCCCCAGACCAAGCACAGGTGGCACAAACCCTGGTGGCTGTGTGGACCCGTGGTCACATTCTGTTCCTTCTCTCCCCTCCAGACTCCCCCCCGCCCCCCTGCCTGCCCTACGCGGGAACAGATGCACCCAGGCGGTTTCAGATCTTTCCCTCCAGGTCGGGCAACGGGGCAGTCATACTCCCGCCCTTTCCAAGGACCTGTCTTACTGTAGGTCAACCTGTCTCTCAGGCACCGAGCCCTCTGACTCAAAAACTTCCTCTTTGCAAATTTCCTCTTTGTCCTGGGGAAGTACCAACTGCCTCTGGGGCACGTGGGCCCCTGGGCTCTGGCCTGGGGTGGGGTCTTGTACCCCTTACCCCCCATCACATCCCATCCCGAAGCCACAGGGGAAGCTCCTGGTTCTGGGGGGCCTGTCAGTCTCACTGATTCCCCTTGGAGAAGGGAAGCAGCTCACCCCCTCCCTGGGGAAGATGAGATACAAACACCTTACATGGGTGACAGCAAGCTCCCCGCTTTCAGCTCTCCTCTCCCCCTTCCTGGAGGGCGAGCATGAAGGGGTGGGGGAGGCTCCGAGCAGGGCTGACAGCGTCTGAGCCGAAGAACCACAGGTCACACAGGCAGTCTTTCTATCAGGCCCCACATTCTTTACTGGGCTACAGACAGAGGTAAATCTGCTACCTCCACCTCACCTGAGCAAAGATGAGGGCCTGAATGTTCTCAGCGGTCCCTCAGGGTGGCTACTCCGCTGCCGCCCCTCCTGCCCCCTCCTCACACCAGCTGTACACACCACCACGATTTCACACTCAGAGCCAAGGCCTTGCCTCGTGCACGCCAACGGTGCCCATGCCCAGACCCGCACAGGTGCTGGGGTTTCTGAGAACCACACCTGCCCGGAAACTCCTCTCACCTCTGCCTTTGGGAGAAGTAGATGCTGCCTCTGGCCGCCTCGGTCCACAGGTGGGGGGAGGGTGGGGGTGCGGGCCAGGGGCCGGCCTAGAGTCCAGGTGCTGTCAGCAGCACACCCGGGAGCACAGCTGGGTGACTCCAGGTGGCCCCCTGCAGGGCACCGCACGGAGTTAAAGGAGGGTCCTGGGCTGACCCAGTAGGACTGTCCTAATCTATGGGGCCAAAAGCACTTTCCAGAGTGATCCAAGGTGGGAGTTTGCTTCCATCCTGCTTCCTAGACTCTGGTGTCCCTGGGGAGTCCTCTGAGAAATCGTAGGCATTGTGGAGACTCAGCAGCTGGTCTGGAGGACAAAAACGTGGAGAAGGCAGTGGGGAGAAGTCAGAATTCATGAGGAAGGGTTATTGATTCAGTCTGAAAGCGTCCCATGGGGGTAGGCCCTCTGGGCACCGGGGGTGGGCGCCGGCGGGAAGATCCTGGGTTTGAGAAGCTGGATGAGGGTTCAGGATGAACATGCTGGGAGACAAGGAGCCTGGAGCTGATGACCAGACGGAAGGTGATGGAAGCTGGGAATGATTCCGACCTCCACTCTCGTTCTTCACAAGCACTGAGGGGCCTCCACCTCCCCAGCTTCTGGCCCCTCCGAAGCCTCATCCTTACCGCCCACCAGCGGCTCCTCCTCCCCCTTTAGGAGGGGAGCTGACCTGGCCTTCAGCTCCTCCAGCTCCAAGGAGCACTGTTGGGACTTGCCTTTATCCAAGAAGGTGGTGAGTGTGGGCTGCTGGCCAGCCCCTTCCCTCTCAAGCCCCCCAGAGCCCTTCTCGGCCCCAGAGCCCCCTGCGGTTGCTGTCAGGGCCTCCTCGTCAGGCACCCGGGCCGGCCCAGCCCAGGCATCGACCACCCCATTGCGCTTGCCCCCCCTGCTTAGTGTCAGGGCCCCCGTCCTCCTTTTTTGCCTCTGCCGCCACAGCAAGAGTAGGACCACGAGGACAATGACCACCAGCAGGGCTATAAGCACAGCCACCAGCAGGGTGCTCTTTGTCCCCTGATCTGAAAGTTGGGTACTGCTTCTGTTTTTGGAGGACGCTGAGGTAGTCACGGTGGGTATTTTTACCATGGAGATGGGGGAGCCACTGGTCCCCTTGGGGATCGGCAGAGAGCCAGTTGCCGTGGCGACGGGGGGTCCACCGGCTACATCAGAGGTCTCCAGGGAGCCAGTTGCCGTGGCGACGGGGGGTCCACCGGCTACATCAGAGGTCTCCAGGGAGCCAGTTGCCGTGGCGACGGGGGGTCCACCGGCTACATCAGAGGTCTCCAGGGAGCCAGTTGCCGTGGCGACGGGGGGTCCACCGGCTACATCAGAGGTCTCCAGGGAGCCAGTTGCCGTGGCGACGGGGGGTCCACCGGCTACATCAGAGGTCTCCAGGGAGCCAGTTGCCGTGGCGACGGGGGGTCCACCGGCTACATCAGAGGTCTCCAGGGAGCCAGTTGCCGTGGCGACGGGGGGTCCACCGGCTACATCAGAGGTCTCCAGGGAGCCAGTTGCCGTGGCGACGGGGGGTCCACCGGCTACATCAGAGGTCTCCAGGGAGCCAGTTGCCGTGGCGACGGGGGGTCCACCGGCTACATCAGAGGTCTCCAGGGAGCCAGTTGCCGTGGCGACGGGGGGTCCACCGGCTACATCAGAGGTCTCCAGGGAGCCAGTTGCCGTGGCGACGGGGGGTCCACCGGCTACATCAGAGGTCTCCAGGGAGCCAGTTGCCATGGTGACGGGGGGTCCACCAGCTACATCAGAGGTCTCCAGAGAGTCAGTTGCCATGGTTCCATCAGTCATAACGTGGAGTGCCAGAGAGTTTCTTGGTAGTTCAGCAGGTTTACTGTTTGCATTAATTTCCAGGTTTGATGACTCCTTGGTGGAAACTTCCCAGAAGACTGTTGACTTAGGTACATGGAGGTCACTGGTGGCAGCAGCGGAAGCCTCAGGAGAGGACATTTCACGGGCTGTATAGAGGTCTGAGGAAGGTGGGGAGATCTGGTGCCTGGTGCTGTTGCCCTTCTCTGGGACCCTTGTTGTCATAGGGTTGGCGGCCACTAAGTTGAGGTTTGGGGCCTCAGAAAAAGATGAGACCAAGGAAGCAGAGGACCCTCCCGGTACAGACATCTCCAAAGTGGTTGCGATGCCCAGAGACCCTGGAGTCACCTCTTGAATCCAGATGCCCCCAAAGAGGAGGAAAAATAAGGTCATTCCCATGGCAGCACGCATGGGCAAGAGTGGAGACCTGAGTGTGGGGAAGTTGGAGAAATACAAACATAGAAAGAGCTGAGGGGGGAGAACCTGGCCAGGCCCTCCCCTTCTGCCCACTTCCCTGCTAACTGCCAGACCCAACTTGTGGTTTAACGGCTTTTTCCACCCTTGCTTTTACTATTATCAGAAAGAACAAGGGAGCAGACATGGACAGCTCTGCCAACAACTCAGACCTACAGACCCCCTCAGGCCTCGGCTGCTTGCACTCCAGCAACGGCCGCCCCTCCCGGCCTTCCATGACCCTATTCAGCCCCGATGGCTCCCGATCCTCTTTTCCCATCATCTACCAGGGTCTTTCCAAGCCACAGCATATTCCCAGGTCCGCAAAGGCCCCTGCCCCCCAGGTCGCACCACTTACCAGCTCACTTAATAACGGCACAAAGTTGGGGCCAGGCCGGTCCAACTCCTCCTGAAGCTGGAGCAGGACTGGGCAGATGGGCCCCAGGGGGAAAGGAAGTGGCCCTGGCTCCACCCACCCCACCCCAGCATCCTGCCCCACCCACACTGCTCCCCCAGCTGTCCGTGATGACAGCTCCATCACTTGCTCTTTCTAGGGTCTGAGATGGCGCCAAGGGTTCTGGGGTCTCAGCTGAGGCAAGAGGGGGTTGTGGCGGGTGGGGGGATCTGGAATGGGGACTTAGCTGGGAATTGGGATGGCAAGGGGTGAAGCTGGGATGGGGATGAGGGTCAGAGCTGGGGTGATGCGGAGGCATGCTTGACAACAAGGGTGTGTGGAGGAGAACATGGGAGGGAGGGTGGTTTCCTTTGCCTTTGTGGTCCCCAAGCTGTTAGGCCCAGACCCAGGGTAGCACCATTTCCTGCCCCAAGAGTTCCCAGGAAGTACCAGGGCAAGAAGAGGCCCCGACTCTGGCTGGGGGCAGCGAAAGCGTTTGCAGACTGTGTGCAATCCCTGGTGGGTTCTTGATGACTTCTCCAGAAGCTGGGGGGGGTCACCACAATGGCCCCCAGCTGCGGGGTGCTTAACTAGACCGAGGCAGTTGCTAAGCATTCATATGTTAAAATTTTATTTTTGTGGAAGACTAATAAATGTAGGACTCTATATGGAAAACAGTCTGGAAAAATATCGATTGAGGCATTAATCTAGTTTCTTTGGACAGGTGTGAATAGGGTTCTTTATTTTCTTCTTTGGGTGGTTGCTGTTTCCTGAATTTCATCTAGTTTTTTTTTTCTCCTCCTCCTTTTTTTGTATGTGTATATATATTTTTTCATGTTTTTCTTTCTTTTTATTTTTTAAAAATATTTTATTTATGGGTACGTGGGTGGCTCAGTTGGTTAAGGGTCAGCCTTCGGCTCAGGTCGTGATCCCAGGGTTCTGGGATCGAGTCCCACTTCGGGCTCCTGCTCCACGGGGATTCTGCTTTTCCTTCTGCCCCTCCCCCCACCCAGGCGCCCCTGTTTTGTTTTTGTTTTTGTTTTTGTTTTTTTCAGGCGCCCCTGTTTGGCTTTTTTTTTAATTTATTTAAGTGGGGCGCCTGGGTGGCTCAGTCGTTAAGCGTCTGCCTTCAGCTCAGGTCGTGATCCCAGCGTCCTGGGATCGAGCCCCACATCGGGCTCCCTGCTCTGCAGGGAATTTGCTTCTCCCTCTTCTTCTGCTGCTCTCCCTGGTCCTGCACTCTCTCTCTCTCTCTCAAATAAATGAATAAAATCTTAAAAACAAACAAACAAAACAGGTTGGTCTAAGGGCCCAAGACGCAAGATAAGGATAGCCCAGGTAGCACGAGGGTCGATACTTAATTACTGTGCTGCATTTAGAGACATGTCTCTATAAATAATTCAAATAAAAAAAGGAATGTAGACTTTAAAAATGACCAATCTGCGGCCACCATATAATTGATTCAGGTAAGAATGGGTGTTAAAACTGTTGAGTAAAATTGGGGCAGCAGGGAAGGGGTGCATATATGATATGTTTATAGGCTTAAAGTATCTCCCCACAAGATACATGTTCATTACCAAGGAAAAGTAGGAGCTTCATGGTTTCGTGGTGGAGAAATCTAGTAGACATCAGCTTAACCAAGTGATCAAATGTTTTTTACAAATAGATTTATTTATTTATTTATTTATTAAGATTTTATTTATTTGAGAGAGAGAGAATGAGAGATAGAGAGCACGAGAGGGAATAGGGTCAGAGGGAGAAGCAGACTCCCTGCTGAGCAAGGAGCCCGATGTGGGACTCGATCCCAGGACTCCAGGATCATGACCTGAGCCGAAGGCAGTTGCTTAACCAACTGAGCCACCCAGGTGCCCACAAATAGATTTATCTTTTTTTAAGATTTTATTTATTCATTTGAGACACAGAGATAGAGAGAGAGAGAGAGCATGAGCAGGGAGAGAGGCAGAGGGAGAGGGAGAAGCAGGCTCCCCACTGAGCCAGGAGCCCGATGTGGGGCTCGATCCCAGGACCCTGGGATCATGACCTGAGCCGAAGGCAGACGCTTTAACAACTGAGCCACCCAGGCGCCCCTCTAAACATAATATTTTTAATCAAAGTAATGACATTATAAGTACAGAGAATTTATCACGAATGGCAATTCTCCTCCCCTTTCCTTCCCAAGTCACGGTCCCAGAAAAAACATTTTTTAATGCTTTTAACTTACCCTACTCTCGGTTCTTCTGATGGGTCCATATCCCTAAATGGTCTGCTAATTCAGCTATTTCTTACCGTATGCATTTTGACTGCCAGAATCTAGCAGTTTCCAGCTCAGTTGAACATTTGACCCACTGGCCCTGTCCCACTTCCCAGGTCAGCTACATCCTTCTTTTTTAGGCCCTCTGTAACTATAACTAAAGTTGTTTTTGTTATTTTAAATGGTAGCACTGGCTACGGTCATCTGGTTAAGCTCCACAGTACAGTTGTTAAGGGAGTAGACTTTGGGGCCAGAGTTTCTGAGCCAGACCAGACCCAGGCTCAGCCATGGGCTGAGTGTGTGATCCTGGGCAGCAGATGTGTCCTTCCCATGTCTGAAGTTGCTCATCCATGAAAAGAGGTTGGCCGTCGCAGTATCTGCCAGGCAGCCCAGTCTTGAGGATTAAATGAGCTAGGACATGGACAGCGCTCTGAACAGTGCCACGTACACGTGGGCTGTAATAAGTCCGCCATTGTCACTTTGTGGCTTCCCTTCCTTTAGCTCTCTTCAGTTCAGTTTCTGTTACGTGTACATTTGCTTTTATAAGGCTCTAGGTAGATCATACTCGCGTTCTCTTCTGGCATCCTCTAGAGCTGTAGTATCCAGTATGGCAGTCACTAGCCACATGGGGCTATTTTAATTTAGATCAGTGAAAATTAAATAACTTTTTAAAATTCAGTTCTTCTGGGGCGCCTGGGTGGCTCAGTTGGTTAAGCGACTGCCTTCGGCTCAGGTCATGATCCTGGAGTCCCGGGATCGAGTCCCGCATCCTGGTCCCTGCTCGGCAGGGAGTCTGCTTCTCCCTCTGACCCTCCCCCTCTCATGTGCTCTCTCTCTCATTCCCCCTCTTTAAAATAAATAAATAAAATGTTTTAAAAAAATAAAATTCAGTTCCTCTGTTGCAACTAACCAGTTACATTTCAAGTACTTGAAAACCACATGTGGCTAATGGTTACCTTACTGGATAGCACCCCAGTAGCATATTTGCAGCATCTCACTGGCTGGCCCAGAATTTGAGTCTAACAATGAAAAACTATTAATTGTCTTTCCTTTTATTTTATTTTATTTTATTCATTTAAAGATTTTATTTATTTATTTGACAGAGAGAGACACAGCGAGAGAGGGAACACAAGCAGGGGGAGTGGGAGAGGGAGAAGCAGGCTTCCCGCGGAGCAGGGAGCCCGATGCGGGGCTCGATCCCAGGACCCTGAGATCATGACCTGAGCCGAAGGCAGACGCTCAACGACTGAGCCACCCAGGTGCCCCAAATTGTCTTTCCTTTTAAAGGTTATATAATTTGGGGGGCACCTGGGTGGCTCAGTTGGTTAAGCAGCTGCCTTCAGCTCAGGTCATGATCTCAGGGTCCTGGGATTGGGCCCCGCGTAGGGCTCCCTGCTCAGCGGGGAGTCTGCTTTTCTCTCTGCCTCTGCCCCCCTCCCCTTGCTCGTGTTCTCTCTCTCTCTCTCTCTCTCAAATAAATAAATAAATAAAATCTTTATTTAAAAAAAGGTTATATAATTTTGTTCAGTGCACAGCCAATACTTTACTATGATTATCTACCCTGAAATATACATCTTTTAATTTTTCCTAGAGTTTCTAATTGCTTTTCATAATTCCTTGCACCAAGAGGAGGCCTACCTGGCCCCTGCCTCTCCCTACTGCTATACAGTTTCATCCTAGAACCCGTGGCTCTTTCTCTCCCAGGTGGGCTCCCCCATTTCCTGCACCCCACATCCTCCTCTTTCAAAGGCTTACCCTCTCATTTTTATTTTTATTGTATTTGTATAAGTAAGCTCCATGTCCAATGTGGGGATTGAACTCACAACCCCAAGATCAAAAGTTGCTGCTCTACCGACTGAGCCAGCCAGGTGCCCCCTCATTTTTGCTGGAGCACATCCTCAAATCATTTCCTAATAAAGAGACCTTCCTAAGAAGAAGGTAAACTTTCTGATTTATCTTTCCCCTAAATATGCCTTTATTTTATTCCTACACTTGCTTGATATAGAATTCTAGGCTAAAAATTATTTCCTTAGAACCTAGAAGCATTGTCTTATTTTCTAGTAGGATCTGAATACTTGATTTTACTGAGGAATAGTTTGATGCTTATCCAAGAGTTTTTCTCAAAAAAAGCGGGGACAGGGACTTGAAAATCCAACCTCTAAGTTAGAAAGCCCTACTCCAGTACCAAAAGCCCCAGTCAGTGTTTAGTAGCTCACTCTGAAAGATGAAAGGACTTTGAAGAACTACCAGACATTCAAAGAAGCCCTGCAAAGTGGAAATAAAGCACCAAAATGAAACTATCCTATCAACCATTCTGCCCCCCTCCTTCCTAAAGAACCCCATTTTGTGCAGAGGCCCACCCTCCATGCATGTCAGGAACACTGAGCCCTTCTTCAGCCCCAGGAGAAGCCTGATTAGGGGCACCTGGCTGACTCACTCAGTGGAGTGTGTCCTTCTTGATCTTGGGGTTGTAAGTTTGATCTCCACATTGGGTGTAGAGATTACTTAAAAATAAATAAATAAATAAATAAATAAATAAATAAATAAATAAATAAAGTTTGATTAATCTAAAGGAACTACCCTCACCCTAGCCCATGATTAGAAAGGGAAATGTACCCCATATATAGTGAGATGAAGGAAGGGAGTGAAATGAAGGAAAGGAGGTTTCTTGGAAAGTTCTTCTTTATTTTATTTTTTTCTTAAAGATTATTTATTTATTTATTTATTTGACAGAGAGAGACAGTGAGAGAGGGAACACAAGCAGGAGGGCATGGGAGAGGGAGAAGCAGGCTTCCTGCCAAGCAGGGAGCCCGATGTGGGGCTCGATCCCAGGACCCTGGGATCATGACCTGAGCCAAAGGCAGACGCTTAACAACTGAGCCACCCAGGTGCCCCTCCTCTTTACTTTTTAAAAAATTTTTATTGTTATGTTAATCACCATACATTATTAGTTTTTGATATAGTGTTCCATGATTCATTGTTTGTGTATAACACCCAGTGCTCCATGCAGTACATGCCCTCTTTAATACCCATCACCAGGCTAACCCATCCCCCCACCCCCCTCCCCTCTAGAACCCTCAGTTTGTTTTTCAGAGTCCATTGTCTCTCATGGTTCATCTCCCCCTCCGATTTCCCCCCCTTCATTCTTCCCCTCTTGCTATCTTCTTCTTTTTTTCCCTCTTCTTTACTTTTAAAAGAAAACCAGGGGCACTGATTTCCCTCTCCCATTAGAGATGATTAAAGACTCGTCCAACAACTCTGAAAGGAACCAGCTCTTAGATGATGATAATATGAGTGGCACAGCAGGGAGACAAAGAGCATGAGATCCCTGAGGCAGTGTAAAAGCTGGTCAACCGACATAGGCTGAAAGTGAAAAGGTAGAAAAAGATATTCTATGCAAATAGTAGCTGAAAGAGCAGCAGTGGCTATGCTAATCTCAGGCAGAATAGACTTTAAATCAAAAGCTATCATAAGAGGTTAGGTTTGAGGTTGGTGTTGAGGAGAATAACTACCATGACTTCCAGTGCTTTGACGAAACCTCAGATGCGAGGCCTTCTGGCCAAGCGTCTGCGATTTCATATTGTTGGAGCGTTCGCTGTATCCCTAGGGGTTGCAGCTTTCTATAAGTTTGCTGTGGCCGAACCAAGAAAGAAGGCATATGCAGATTTCTACAGAAATTATGATTCCATGAAAGATTTTGAGGAGATGAAGAAGGCTGGTATCTTTCAGAGTGCAAAGTGATTTGGGAATGTAAAGAATTTCTTTGGGTTGAGTTCCATTGAAGTCGGTCACTGACCTGTGTTCTGAACTATGAAACACGAATACTGGCTTATGGAATAATTTGTCTTGATAAATAAACAACTAACAAATAAAAAAAAAAGCTATCATAAGAAACAAAGGACATGATGTAATAAAAAGACCAACTCACCAAGAAGATATACCAATCATAAATATTTATGCACCAACCTTCACTGCTTCACTGTACACTTAAAAATGGTTATGATGGTACATTTTATGTTATGTGTTTTTTTATCACAATAATAAAAAGAACCAAGTCATTTCCTGTATTATCTCATAAAAAAAAAAAAGCTGGTCAACGGGCCCTGAATACCACCTATCCCCTTCTGTGGTCTTCCTAGAAGTTATTTGTAGTTAAGAGCATTGAGGCACCTGGGTGGCTCAGTTGGTAGAGTGTCTGACTCTTGATCTTGGTTCAGGTCTTTTTTTTTTTTTAAGATTTTATTTATTTTTCAGAGAGAGAGAGCATGCACGCATAAGCAGGGGGAGTGGCAGGCAGACGGAGAAGCAGGCTCCTTGCTGAGCAAGGAGCCCGATGCGGGGCTCGATCCCAGGACTCCAGGATCATGACCTGAGCGGAAGGCAGCAGCTCAAACAATTGAGCCACCCAGGCGCACCAATTGGTTCAGGTCTTGATCCATGGTCGTTGTGAGTTCAAGTCCCACGTTGGGCTCCACACTGGGCATGGAATCTACTTAAAAAAAAAAAAGAATGTAGTAAAGAGTATTATATGTATATAAACAAAATGAAAAATAATCTTTGAGGAAACAGTGGAAGTTATATAGCAAGAAAAGAAGGAGGGAAGGAAAGAAGGAAGGAAGGAGAAAGAAAGAAAGAAAGAAAGAAAGAAAGAAAGAAAGAAAGAAAGAAAGAAAGCAAGCAAGCTCTGATATTCTTGGAGAATTTGAGAAGATATTGCTTCCTTAAAATAAGAACAGGATGCTATTAAAAAGAAATAGAGTAAAAGACTGAATTCTTAGAAATTAAAACTGTGATAATGAATTAATAAAAGTATTAGAATATAAAATCAAGGGCACCTGGGTGGCTCAGTCGTTAAGCATCTGCCTTCGGCTCGGGTCATGATCCCAGGGTCCTGGGATCGAGCCCCGCATTGGGCTCCCTGCTCCACAAGAAGTCTGCTTCTCCTCTCCTACTCCCCCTGCTTATGTTCCCTCTCCCGCTGTGTCTCTCTCTGTCAAAAAAAAAAAAAAAAAAAGAATATAAAATCAAGAAACTATCTCCAAAGATAGAACCCTCCAAAAGTGGAAGGTGGGGGAGAAAATATGAGAGACAATATGTAAAACCATATTATTTCAGGTAAAGCTATGTGCTATAACAAAGAGATCCCATAATGTGGCCAAAAGAACAAAGTAGATTATTTCTCTTTAATGGAACAAGTCCACGTTAAGTGGTGGTGCTGGTGAGACACCTCTGTACCTCACATCATTCAGGGACAGACCACTTCCTAGTTACTTTTCTTTTCCTTTTTTTTTTTTAAGATTTTATTTATTTATTTGAGAGAGAGAGAATCAGAGAGAGAGCACATGAGAGGGGGGAGGGTCAGAGGGAGAAGCAGACTCCCCACTGAGCAGGGAGCCCGATGCGGGACTCGATCCAGGGACTCCAGGATCATGACCTGAGCCGAAGGCAGTCGCTTAACCAACTGAGCCACCCAGGCGCCCTAGTTACTTTTCTACCATCCACTGGTGCTTAGATAAATCTGCTGTCTTGAGTTTTAACTGGCAGGAAGAAAACAGAGTACAGAGGAGGCATGCCTTCTTAGATGTATGCCTAGAAGTCTTTTTTTAAAGATTTATTTATTTAAGTAATCTCTACACCCAACATGGGGCTTGAACTCACAACCTTGAGATCAAGAGTCACATGCTCTACTAACTAAGCCAGTCAGACACCCTTGTATGCCTGGAAATCTTAAACATCAATTTCAAAACATTCTGTTGGTGAAAACTTAGCCAGATGATCATGCCTAACTACAAGGAAGGCTGGGAAATGTGGTACAGCCATGTTCGCAGTGGAAGAGGGGATAATTGGATTTTGGTAGACAATGAGTAGTGCTCACCTCGGAGACACAGCAGATCAATTCAAGAGGCTCAAGCCAACCATACCAGGAGGAGACCACCAAGAAACCGGAAGAGGGATAATTATCAGAGAAATAACATAAGACACACACTCAGCTGAAAAACATACACTTTCAGACAGATCCCAATAAAAGACTACTTGGTTAAATTTATTCCTATGCATTTTGTTTTATTTATTTATTTTTTAGAAGAATTAGTAGAAAGTCTCTTATTTATTTATTTATTTGAGAGAGAGAGAGTGGGCACACGGAGGTGCAGAGGAAGAGGGAAAGAGAGAATCTTTAAGCAGGTTCCATACCCAGTGTGGAGCCCAACACAGGACTCAATTTCATGACCCTGAGATCATGACCTGAGCCGAAATCAAGAGTCAGATGCTTCCCGGACTGAGCCACCCAGTTGCCCCTTCTTATGTATTTTATTTTCTTTTTGATGCAGTTTGTTCTTTTTGATGCAGATTGAAATGCCCAATAAAAGAAGACTCATGCCCAGACACTTCACAATCCCAAAGATGCCACTTATGACTGACCTCTTTCCTAAGGAATAGAAGGCAGCTGAGTCCAAAAAACATAGATTAAATCAGAAATGAAAAAGGAGACACTACAACTGATAATACAGAAATACAAAGGGTTTTGAAAGACTATTATGAACAATAACATGCCAACAAATTGGACAACCTAGAAGAAAGGGATAAATTCCTAGAAACATACAACCTACCAAAACTGAATTGTGAAGAAATAAAAATAAAAATATCCGACAGGCTGATCAACAGAAGGAGTAATCAAAAACTTCCCAACAAACAAAAGTCCTGGACTAGACGCCTTCACTCATGAACTCTACCAAACATTTAAAGAAGAATTAATACCAATTGTTCTCAAACTCTTCCAAAAAATAAGAGAGGAGAGAATACTTCCAAACTCATTTTACAAGGTCAGCATTACCCCGATATCAAAATCAGACAAGGAGACTACAAGAAGAGAAAATTATAGGCCAATATCCCTGATGAACATAGACACAAAAATTCACAACAAAATATTAGCAAACCAAATTCAACAACACATTAAAAGGTTCATATGCTATCATCAAGTGGGATTTATTCCAGAGATGCAAGGGGGTTCAACATCCACAAATCAATCAATATGATACCACATTAACAGAATGAAGGGTAAAAATTATATGATCATTTCAACAAATGCAGAAAAACCATTTGACAAAATTCAACATCCAGCTATGATTTTTTTTTAAAGATTTTATTTATTTGAGAGAATGAGATAGAGAGAGAGCATGAGAGGGGGGAGGGTCAGAGGGAGAAGCAGACTCCCTGCTGAGCAGGGAGCCCCATGTGGGACTCGATCCCAGGACTCCAGGATCATGACCTGAGCCGAAGGCAGTCGCCTAACCAACTGAGCCACCCAGGCGCCCAACATCCAGCTATGATTTAAAAAAACTCTCAACAAAGTGAATATAGAACATAATATCTCAACATAATAAAGGCCATATATGACAAGCCCACAACTAACATCAAACTCAATGGTGAAAAGCTCAAAGCTTTTCCTCTAAGATCAGGAACAAGGTAAAAATGCCCATTCTCACCACTTTTAATTTAACATACTATTGGAAATTCTAGACAGAGCAATTAGGCAAGAAAAATAAATAAAAGGCATCCAAATTGGAAAGGAAGAGATAAAACTGTTTCTATTTGCAGATGACATGATATTATATAGAGAAAATACTAAAGACCACCAAAAAACTGTTAGAACTAATAAATGAATTCAGTAAATTTGCAGGATACAAAATCGATATACAAAAATCAATTGCGTTTCTATACACTAACAATGAATTATCAGAATGAGAAATTAAGAAAACAATCCCATTTACAATTGTATCAAAAAGAATCAGATACATAGGAATTAATTTAGCCAGTAGATGAAAGACCTCTACACTGAAAACTATAAGACATTGATGAAAGAAATTGAAGATGACACAAATAAGTAGAAAAACAGCCCATGCGGGCGCCTGGGTGGCTCAGTCGGTTGAGCGACTGCCTTCGGCTCAGGTCATGATCCTGGAGTCCCAGGATCGAGTCCCGCATCGGGCTCCCCGCTCGGTGGGGAGTCTGCCTCTCCCTCTGACCCTCTTCCCTCTTGTGCTCTCCATCTCTCATTCTCTCTCTCTCAAATAAATAAATAAAATCTTTAAAAAAAAAAAAACAGCCCATGCTCATGGATTGGAAGAATTAATATTGTTAAAATGTTCATACTACCCAACATAATCTACAGACTCAATAATCACATTGAAAAATCCCAATGGCCTTTTTCACAGAAATAGGACAAACCATCCTAAAATTTGTATGGAACCACAAAAGATCCCAAATAGCCAAAACAATCTTGAGAAAGAACAAAGCTGGAAGCATCACATCATGCCTCCTGGTTTCAAACTATGTTATAAAGCTGTAGTAATCAAAACAGTATGATATTAGTAAGAAAACAGACACATAGACCAACTGAACAGAATAGAGAGCCTAGAGGTAAACCCATACATATATGGTCAATTAACTCATGATAAAGAAGCCAGAATATACAAATGAGGAAAGGCTAGTCTCTTCAATAAGTGGTATAGCGAAAACTGGACAGCCCATTAAAAAGAAAGAAAATAGACCCCGATCTTACACCATACACAAAAATCAACTCAAAATGGATGAAAGATTTGAACATAAGACCTGAAATCATAAAACTCTTAGAAGAAAACATAGAGGGTAAACTCCTTGACATGAATCTTGGTGAAGATTTTTTTGCATTTGACAACAAAAGCAAAAATAAACAAGTGGGACTACATCAAAAAGCAGAACCTAAAAAGCTTCTGCACAGCAAAGGAAACATTGGCAAAATGAAAACGCAACCTACCCCATAGGAAAAAAATTTTACAAATCACATACCTGATAAAGGATTAATATCCAAAATATATAAAGAATTCACACAACTCAATAGCAAAAAAAAAAAATTTCAGTTAAAAATGGGCAGAGGTGGGGCGTGTGGGTGGCTCAGTCAGTTAAGCATCTGCCTTTGGCTTGGGTCATGATCCCGAGGTTCTGAGATTGAGTCCTGCATCAGGCTCACTGGTAGCGGGGAACCTGCTTCTTCCTCTCCCCCCTGCTCATACTCTGTCTCTACTATCTCTCTCTTTCTCTCTCTCTCAAATAAATAAAATCTTAAAAAAAAAATGGGCAGAGGAGGGGCACCTGGCTGGCTCAGTCAGTAGAACGTGCAACTCTTGATCTCAGGTTCATGAGTGTGAGCCCCATGTTGGGTGTGGAGCCTACTTAAAAAAAAAAATGGGCAGAGGATCTGAATAGACATTTTTCTGAAGAAGATATACAGAGGGCCAACAGATTCACGAAAAAGTGCTCAACATCACTAATCACCAGGGAAATGCAAATCAAAACCACAATGAGATATATGAGATATCACCTTACACCTGTAAGAATGGCTATTGTCAAAAAAAAAAAAAAAAACGAACGAAAAAACCCAACAAGAAATAATAAGTGTTGGTAAGGATGTGGAGAATAGAAACTGCCGTGTGCCTTTGGTGGGAATGTAAATTGGTGAAGCCACTGTGGAAAACAGTACGGAGATTTCCCAAAAGCTTAAAAATAGAAATATGTGATTGCACAACTCTACTTCTGGTATTTATCTGAAGGAAATGAAGACCCTAATTTAAAAAGATATCTGCACTGCCATGTTTATTGCAGCATTATATATAATAGGCAAAACATGGAAGCAGGCTAAGTGTCCATCAATGGGTGAATGGAAAAGAAAATATTGTATATATATATATATGGTATACACACACACATATTTAGACACACACACACACATATACACACACTGAAATATTACTCAGCCATAAAAAAGAAAGAAATTTTGCCATTTGTGGCAATATGGATGGACCTGGAGGGCATTATGCTAAGTGAAATAACACAGAGAAAGACAAATACTGTATTGGTCTCGTTTATATATGGACTCTAAAACAAAATAAAACAAAAAAAATGAATTCATTGATGCAGAGAACAGATTGGTGTGGGCCAGAGGTGAGGGGAGGAGGGAGTTGGGCAAAAATGGGTGAAGGGGGTCAAAAGGTACAACCTTCCAGGTATAAAATAAGTAAGTCCTGGGATGTAATATACAGTTTGATGACTATAATTCATACTGTTCTTCTTTATTTGAAAGTTGGTTGGAGAGTAGATACTAGAAGTTTGCATCACAAGGAAAAAATGTTTGTAACTATGTGTCACAATATATGTTAAGTAGACTTATTGTGATGATTCACAATATATGCAAATATTGATACACTATATTGATACAAATACATTATGCTCTACACTTCAAACTAGTATAATACCATATGTCAATTTTGTCTCTATTTAAAAAAAAACAAAGAACATAGATGATGAGGTAAAATAAAAATGAGAGAAAAAAAACCCTGAGCCTAATAAAGGGCTAGTAGAGGGACCAACTTCACATTTGACTCGGAGCTTCCTGGGACTAACTCCGGAAGGGACAATTTACATGATGAGATCCCTTAGTCAAAAAGGAGGAAACATGATAGTTAGTTCCTCTGAGGAGTCCAGAACTCACTTCTAAAATTAGTTTTCATGTGAGAACGTAACTCATGCCAGTTGACGTCATGGATGTAATGGCCAATGGATAATGCATCAGTCATGAGGGAAGGCCTGGCGCTTGGAATCAGGCAAAACCAGTCATTAACTGTGTGCGCCTGGGCACATTTCATTTCTGGGTCTCAGTTTTCCTGCCCCCCCTTTTTTAGAGAGGGTGTGGAGGTGGGGGGCAGAGCTAGAGGGGGAGAGAGAGAATCCCAAGCAGGCTCCACACCCAGCACAGAGCCCGACTTGGGGCTCAATCTCAGGACCCTGACATCATGACCTGAGTCGAAATCAAGTCAGACACTTAACTGACTGAGCCACCCAGGTGCCCCTTCCTGCCATTTAAAATGGAAATAAAGGCTCTGTGTCACCATGTTTTTTAATTTGTTCATTTATTCCACAGATATTTTGAACACTAGCCATGTGTCAGGCATAGGCTATAGTAATGAACCAAATAAAGTGCCACCCATCTGTCTTCCTGGAAGTGACCTTCTTCTGAGGTGAGACAGACTCTAGAAAAATACATAATGTTAAGTATTGTGGAGGATCATAGAGCAAGAAATGGGTGATAGGAATTGCTTATTTCTATAGGAAATCCTCTCTGAGAAGGTGACGTCTTAGGAGAGACCTGTGGGCAGTGAGGACCCCAACCATGCGATCCCTAGGGAAGGGAATTCCAGGAAAGGACAAGGCCAAGTCAAAGGCCCTTTTTATTTTTTATTTATTTTTTCCAAAGGTCCTTTTTATTTATTTTTTTAAAGGTTTATTTATTTATTTTAGAGGGGGTGGGGGAAGGGCAGTTGGAGAGGGAGGGGGGAAATCTCATGGAGACTCCCCACTGAGCATGGAGCCTGATGGGCTCGATCCCAGGACCCTGAGATCATGACCTGAGCCAAAATCAAGAGTCAGATGTTCAACCCACTGAGCCACCCAGGCGCCCCAAGGCCCTTTTAAAAACTGGGTTATGCTTGGTAGCCTCTGAGAACCCCAAGGAGGCTGGTGGCTTGAGCAGAGCACACCACAGGTAGAGGGTGAGAGGAGAGGTCAGAGAGGAAACAGGGCCATATCTTGTGAGGTGATCTTAAGGACTTTTGCTCTGAGTCAAAGGACAGCTGTTGATGGGCTCTGTCTTTGAACAGGCCCCTTCTGGCTGCTGCAGGGTATGTGGGGGGACTATGTAGAGCAGAGGGTAGGAGCAGGGAGACCAGTGAGGAGGCTCCTGCACATGACCAGGACAGAGACCGCTGGGTCTGACCCAGGATGATGGGAGACATGCAGAGAAGTGGTCTGTTGCCAAACATCTTTTGAAGTAGAACCAACATGGTTGTTTAATATATTGGATGTGGGGGTGCAAGATAGAGGATCAAGGACAACACCAAGGTTTTGGCCTGACAAACTGTAAGAATGGAATTGCATTTTCTGATATGGGCAGGCTGGGGTGGAGCAGGTTTGGGGGAGAAGATAAGATAGAGTTTATCTGGGGACATGTTAAATTTGGGAAGCCTATTAGACACCCAGGTAGGGATATCAAGTGAGCAGTTCTGAAGCTCATAGAGAAGGTCTTCACTGAAGATGTAAATTTGGGGGACATCAACATCTGGATGGTGTGGGCTCTTTTTAAAGATTTTATTTATTTATTTGTCAGGGAGAGAGAGAGAGAGAGCGCGCACATAAGCAGGGGGAGCGGCAGGCTGAGGGAGAAGCAGGCTCCCCAATGAGCAAGGAGGCCGATGTGGGACTCGATCCCAGGACCCTGGGATCATGACCTGAGCTGAAGGCAGATGCCCAACCGACTGAGCCACCCAGACACCCACCTGGATGGTGTTTAAAGCCATGAGTCTAGACAGGTTCACCTCAGGAGTGAGTGTTAAGAGAAGAGGCCCAGCGCCAACACGTGAGATGGGTACTACTTTAATTACAGAGAGGACCACAGGGGCTCAGAGAGGTTAAGTGACTTGCCTAAGGACACACAGCTAGTAAAGGGTAGAAGCTTTGGGGCTTGTTGCCCTGGGCTGGTGGTGATCTACCTTCCACCCCCTGATCCATCCTCAGCTCTGCTCCATGCCTTGGAGTTTCCTTTGCACTCTGGCTTCCCCTTGGGTTTGGCTAAAGGTAGGACAGGTTGGAGAGCAGAGGGAGAGGTAGAGTAAAGACAGGACATTTCTTTCTTGCTCCCTTCCTAATCTGGGTCACAGCTCTGGCAGTGGCTTCATCTCCATACCCACGTCTAGCATCTGTCAGGTGGCCTCCTGTGATATCGGGACTTATAATAAGAACTATATATTTGGGGGTGCCTGGGTGGCTCAGTTGTTAAGCGTCTGCCTTCGGCTCAGGTCATGATCCTGGAGTCCTGGGATCCAGCCCCGCATCGGGCTCCCTGCTCCGTGGGAGGCCTGCTTCTCTCTCTCCCACACCCCCTGCTTGTGTTCCCTCTCTCGCTGTCTCTCTCTGTCAAATAAATAAATAAAATCTTAAAAAAAAAAGAACTATATATTTGGTCTTTGTCCCTGTGTCTGGCACAGAGTTCCCCACATCTCTCTCTCCCTCTCTCTCTCTCTCTCTCTCTCTCTCTCTCTCTCACACACACACACACACAGGCACACACACTGGAATTGGTGATCAGGATTTTACCCCGTCCTCTGTATCTTTAGCTTTCCCCTGGTTTCAGTGACGTCATCCCCTCCCCTTCCCCGACAGTCCTGGGGATAGCAGCTCTCCCTTGTTGCTGGCCCCCGAGTGCTTCCACATTCCTTGTAGATTCTTTTAACCATCCCCACCTCTACATGGAGTCCTTATAGTAAAGTCTCTAGAATTGCTTTTTTTTTAATATTTTATTTATTCATTTGACAGAGAGAGTATACACGCAGTGGGGAGAGCAGAGGGAGAGGGACAAGCAGACCCCGCGCTGAGCATGGAGTCTGACGCAGGGCTCTATCAACAGACCTGAGAACCTGAGCTGAAACCAAGGGTCAGGTGCTTAACCGACTCAGCCAGCCAGATGCCTGGGAATTGCTTTTTCTTTTCTTTTTTAAGATCTTAATTATTTATTTGAGAGAGAGAAAGAGAGTGAGCACGAACGGGGGGAGTGGCAGAGGGAGAAGCAGACTCCCTGCTGAGCAGGGAGCCTGACTCGAGGCTGCATCCCAGGACCCTCAGATTGTGGCCCCAGCTGAAGGCAGACGCTTAACTGACTGAGCCACCCAGGCGCCCCTGCTTTTTTCAATATAAGCCTTGGAAAGCTATTTGAATTCTTCTTTTTTTAAGATTTTATTTATTTATTTGACAGAGAGAGAGAGAGCACAAGTAGACAGAATGGCAGGCAGAGGGAGAGGGAGAAGCAGGCTCCCCGCTGAGCAGAGAGCCCGATGTGGGGCTCCATCCCAGGACCCTGGGATCATGACCTGAGCCATAGGCAGATGCCTAACCAACTGAGCCACCCAGAAGCCCCGCTATTTGAATTCTTAAAACTCTGTGCAGTATTATTTTGATAGAAAAATAAACCATAATTTTAAAATAAAAAAGACTTTTAAAAAGAGGAGTTTGTTGTTGAAAACAACTACTTTAATAAGTTAGTTTGGGGTGCCGGGTGGCTCAGTTGGTTAAGCGACTGCCTTCAGCTCAGGTCATGATCCTGGAGTCCTGGGATCGAGTCCCACATCGGGCTTCCTGCTCGGAGGGGAGCCTGCTTCTCCCTCTGACCTTCCTCTCTCTCATGCTCTCTCTCTACCATTCTCTCTCTCTCAATAAATAAATTAAAAAAATCTTTAAAAAAATAAGTTAGTTTGGAAAACAGTATGGGGGGGGTCTCAAGAAATTAAAAATAGAATCACTGTATGATCCAATAATTCCGCTCTTGGGTATTTACCCAAAGAAAATGAAAACACTAATTCGAAAATATGTATGCACCCCTATGTTTATTGCAGCATTATTTACAATAGCCAAGATATGGAATGAACCCAAACGTCCATCGATAGATGAATGGATAAAGAAGATGTGGTATATATAGGCAATGAAATATTACTCAGCCATCAAAAAAAATGAAATCTTGCCATTTGCAACCACATGGATGGATCTAGAGTGTATTATGCTAAGTGAAATAAGTCAGTCAGAGAAAGATAAATACCATATGATTTCACTCCTATGTGGAATTTAAGAAACAAAATAAATGAACAACAACAACAAAAAAGACAAACAGAAAAACAGACTCTTCACTATAGAGAACAAACTAACAGTTACCAGAGGAGAGGTGGGTGGGGGATGGGGATTAAGAGTACACTGGCCCAAGACATCTCTCCAGTAACCCCCAAGCCAGTCACTCTGGCCACTTCTTCAGGAAACTCCTCGGGGTGCCTGACTGGCCCAGTCAATGGAGCATGTGACTCTTGATCTCAGGGTTGTGAGTTCAAGCCCTACGTTGGGTACAGAGATTCCTTAAAAAGAAAATCTTTTTTTTTAACATTTTATTTATTTATTTGACAGAGAGAGACACCGCAAGAGAGGGAACACAAGCAGGGGGAGTGGGAGAGGGAGAAGCAGGCTTCCCACGGAGCAGGGAGCCCGATGCGGGGCTCGATCCCAGGACACTGGGATCATGACCTGAGCTGAAGGCAAACACTTAACGACTGAGCCACCCAGGCGCCCCTTAAAAAGAAAATCTTAAAAAAAAAAGAAAACTGAGAAAGCCCCCACTTTCCAGGCACTGACAGATTTATACCTGGATAACAATAGTACACCTCACCCCCTGTTGTATAACATGTATATACACACCCATGTTATGTTATCAGGTAATTAACATGTATATAAAACTTAGTCTAGAGTCTAAGTGCACATTATTAGTGCTTAATAAATTTGGAAGTTTGGACTTCTCCAGTGGGCGTGAGGTAGATGTCACGTATCCAGACTCCTCGTGGATCCCAGATTAGGTGGCAGCTGTAGGATCACAGGGAGCCCATGGCCGGGATATTAAAAGCCAGGCTCTTTCGGCCGCCCTGCTCTCCCTTGCCTGCCTCTCGCCCACATTGCTCAAGTGCTCATGAACACAGAGAATAGTGCCCTCTGCTGACCTCCGTGGAGAACTCTGGGTACATTTGTGGAAAACCAGAAGCTGCCCACTATTACCATTGCTATTGGGGCACAAGATGGGGTTGGGTTGGGGCACAGCATACTGTAATCAAAAAGCCTGACTAGGGCTTCTGACCAGAATGAAGAAATAGGGACCAGATATACCTGATGTGGAGAACAAAGACAAAAGGAAAAAATTAAATTTCCTTACAACTTACAGCCTATTGACAAGTCTTTGAGACAGGCAGAGTGAACTTCCTCTAGGAACTCAACTTCCTCAATGTTAATACCCTGCAAAGGGAGAAAGGCAACAGTAGCTTAACATTAGCCAGACCTCCAGCATCTGTAAGTCTCTCTTAACATATAAAAATTCCTTTGGAAAATTCCTTTATCTCTACCCCCCAAGATATATGTTGTCAATCATCCTCCAAGCATATGACCCACCAGCATACATCTGAAGGGTCTCATGACTAAGGTTTTACTAGATGGTAATAAACGACTTTTTCTTTTTTTTTCTTTTTTTAAAGATTTTATTTATTTATTTGACAGAGAGAGACACAGCGAGAGAGGGAACACAAGCAGGGGGAGTGGAAGAGGGGGAAGCAGGCTTCCTGCTGACCAGGGAGCCCGATGCAGGGCTCGATCCCAGGACCCTGGGATCACGACCTGAGCCAAAGACACTCAATGACTGAGCCACCCATGTACCCTTAAACGACCTTTTTCTAACAACAGCTAGCCCCTCAAGGTCCTGAAAGCCTTGCTTCCAAATTCCTTAGAGACTTCCGCTATCCCTAACTCCCTCCCAGCCTGAAAGTCTATAATCAGTCCCTCCTCACAAGCCCGGTGCAGCAGCTCTTTCTGCCCACGGGTCTTGTCCCCGTGCTTTAATAAAACCACCCTTTTTGCACCAAAGACATATCAAAAATTCTTTCTTGGCCGTTTGCTCCCAAACGCCAACATTTTCACATCAATACCTGCCTATCTTAAACAAGAAAAAAGAACTTTTGGTCACTGGACAACAGGCAATGCAGGATGGGGGGCTGTAGGGCTGGGCTGGCTCACTGCCTGGGGAGAATTTCTAGGCTGTAGCACAAGAAGAGGGAATCCGAATAGACTCCAGCAGTCTCCCTGGGGTGAGGAGCCAGAGTTCCACAGGGAGACTCTCCAGGGCAGAGAGAGAACTCTAGACCCCAGCACAGGTTGCCACACACCTTCAGCAGAGTACCAAGCTGGGTAACAATCCCCAGGGCTTAAACCAGGTGGAAAGATCTCATGGTTCCGCCAGCCAGAGTGAAAAGATCACCAAATGCACAGGCATCTAGTAGAGGACTCAGAAGGGCATTGCCTCAGCAGTGGGACTGAATTAACCCTCGGTGGAAGGCTATTCTGGTCTCACCTAACATGTAAAGGCAAGCCTTGAAAGGATCAAACTGTTTCCAAGGCATTGAGACCCTCCAAACTCTTTGGATGAGTAATAGAACTATTTCCCAGAACAGGGTTCAGAATATTTAAAGGAGGAGATTCCCACCTATGGTTGAGTGAGGAGGTCAGCAAATCCTCTCCCCAGAAGCAACTATAAAGCTGCACAAGATAAACAAAACAGCCACTCCTGGGCTCTGAGATCCGCCAAAGGCCGACTACAATCTGAGAAGTATATCGTCTTGAAACCCACTCAACTTTGGGTTAGAACAGGGGGAGTCAGTGGTGTTCTTGCTTGGGGCTGCTCCATCTCTCCCCCTTTCCAGCTTGGGAGACACAGGCTCTGCCAAGGTGGGGTGGGCCTTGAGGACTGGCAACTTCACTGCTACAGGGGGGTTATTTGAATTGGACACATGGACGATGGCTGTGCCCCGTGACATTGCCAGAAGAAGTGGCCATCTTAGTGGCAAGTGAGTGGGGAGAGCCAATGGCTCTATTAACCTGATGTTGCAGTTGTGGTTGAGGCAAGCATACTCCCTGCTGAGGTTGTGTGCATTTGCAGCAGAAAGAGCCCACGTTATCTGTTATCCACTCTTGGCTAACACTGGGTCTGCATGCGCAGAGGAAAAGAAAGCTGGGGTTACCTTGAAAATGGCCCAAACTTTGTACTCTCCTACCTACACATAAGTCCATTGGCAGAGGACAGAATTCTCACTGGCTCAAGGTGAGTGTACAACCTCTGTTCAATAATTAGCTGACCACTGGGGCGCCTGGGTGGCTCAGTCGGTTGAGCAGCTGCCTTCAGGTCAGGTCATGATCCTGGGGTCCTGGGATCAGGTCCCATGTCGGGCTTCCTGCTCAGCGGGGAGTCTGCTTCTCTGTCTCCCTCTGCTGCTCCTCCTGCTCATGCCCTCTCTCCTTCTCTGTCAAATGAATAAATAAAATCTTTAAAAAAAATAATTAGCTGACCATTAAGCTACACAGACACAAGGGCATTCCTAGAAATCCAAGCTTAAAAACAAAAACAAGAATTATTTTAAATGGGGCAGTGATATCAGTGGCCACCCACCATGGGGGAAGCAGATTTCACAAATTTGGACTAGGCAAATTAAACAAAGAAACAAATAAAAACCAATGACAACAACAACCTGTAGAGGGCATCTGAATCCAGTCTAAACTCCGGAAAAACAAGTTATCAGTGGAACCTGTCTCTGAGTGTCCCCAGATGTTGCATTTAGCAGACAAATACTTTGAAGCAGCTATTATAAATATGTTCAAAGAACTAAAATAAAAGAACTCAAAGGAAAGTGACAACAAATAAATCATCTTGATAAGGGGATAAAAAAAATTTTTTTGAGAGAGTGTGGGAGGAGCAGAGGGAGAAGGAGACAAGTAGACTCCCAATGTGTGGGGAGCCCAATACAGGGCTTGATCTCACAGCCCTAACTGAGATGATGACCTGAGCTGAAATCAAGAGTTGGTCGCTTAACTGACTGAGCCACCAGCTGCCCCAGAATTTTTTTTTTTTTTAAGGAATGAAATACTGATATGTGCTACATCGTGGATGGGCCTTCAAAACATTATGATAATTGAAAGAACCTGGACACAGAGGGAAAAATATTGGGTTTTGAGTTTGGGATTTTTTGGTTTTTGTGTGTGTGTGTTTTTTAGAGAGGGAGGGGAGGGGCAGAGGGAGAGGGAAAGAGAGAATATTAAGCAGGCTCTACACCCAGCATGGAGCCCAACATGGGGTTCGATCTCAAGACCCTAAGATCATGACCTGATCCAAAATCAAGAGTGGACCGCTTAACCGACTGAGCCACCCGGGTGCCCCCAAAAGGAAAAATACTGTATGACTCCACTTATATGAGGTACCTAGAATACACAAATTCATACACAGAGACAAAAAAAAAAAACAGGTTATCAGGAGCTGGGGGAAGAGAGGAATGGGAAGTTGTTTAATAGATACAGAGTTTTTGTTGAGAAATGAATAGTACTTGTACTTAATGCTATTGAATTATACACTTAAAAAATGGTTAAAATGGCGGGGTGCCTGGCTGACTCAGTTGTTGGAGTGTGCAACTCTTGATCTCAGGGTTGTAAGATCAAGCCCCACATTGGATGTAGAGGTTACTGAAAAATAAAATCTTTTCTTAAAAAATGGTTAAAATGGCAATAAATAAATAAGCAAATTCCAGAGTTGAAAAGTACAATAATAACTGAAATTTAAAATTCACTAGAGGGGTATCTGACTGGCTCAGTTGGTAGAGCATATGACTCTTGATCTCAGGATTGTAAGTTCGAACCCCATGTTGGGTGTAGAGATTACTCAAAAATAAAATCTTTAAAAAAAATTCACTAGGGGGGCTCAACCACAGATTTGAGATGACAGATGGCAGAATCAGTGAACGTGAAGATGGATCAATAGAAACTATCCAACCTGAAGAGGGGAAAAGGCAAGAAAAAATGAGTCCTTACTCAGAGATCTGTGGAACAGCATCAGGTATAACAACATAAACATAATAGGAGTCCCAGTAGGAAAGGAAAAGAGAAAGCAGAAAAAAATACTTGAGGAAAAAATTGCAGAGCTTCCAAGTTGAGTTCCACAGAGTTCCACATACCAGGATGGTGGCACACCCCATTTTTATGGGAGCAGAACCTCCTGAGCTTGGGACCCTTCCAGATCCCACCCTATGTACTTCTTTATCTGGCTGTTCATCTGGTTATCTGTATTCTTTATAATATCTTTTATAATAAAGTGGTAAACATAAATTAATACTCAAAGCAATGAAGTGACTTGTCCAGGTTTGCACAACTAGTAAGTGGCAGACCTGGAATTGAAACCTGGGACTCTGTGACTGGGAAACCAAAATCTTAACCATTTTGTCACAGAATATGTCACCACGGGAACTCATAGAGTACTTTATCAGGGAAAAGGAAAAAAAGAGAAACAATGGCCAAAAACTTTCCAAATTTGATGAAAAAATAATCTCCACATCCAAGAAGCTCAATAAATGCCATGTAGGATCAATGTAAAGATATTCATAGTCAGACACATCATAGTCTAACCATTGAAAGAGAAAATAATAAAAGCAGCATTAAAAAGACTCATCGTGTGCAAAGAAGCATTGACACTGATCTACACGAACTTCTCATCTAAAACAATGGAGGCCAGAAGTCAGTAGAATGACATATTCAAAGTGCGACAAACCAAAAATGAAATTAAGAAAGTAACTCCGTGGGATGCCTGGGTGCCTCAGTCAGTTAAGTGTCTGCCTTCAGCTCAGGTCATGACCGCAGGGTCCTGGGATCAAGTCTCGAATCAGACTTAATCTGATTTTGCTCTCACCCTCTGGCTGCCAGTCCCCCTGCTTATACTCTCTCTCTCTCTCTGACAAATAAATAAATCTTTTAAAAAGAAGAAAGAAGAAAGAAGAAAGAAAGAAAGAAAGAAAGAAAGAAAGAAAGAAAGAAAGAAAGAAAGAAAGAAAGAAAGAAAATTCCATGAACAACTTTGTGCCAGTAAAATTCAATCACATAGATGAAATGGACAAATTCCTTAAAATTAGCAAATTGTCAAAGCTCACTCAAGAAGAAATAGAAAACTTAAATAGCCCTACATATAATTAATGCAATTGAATTTGCAGTTAAATCTTCCCATGAAATTAAATGGAGCTCTGTGCCTAAATAAAAGCATTATCTTTGGAACCAGCACAGACTTCTAGGCACTGAGAGGAAAGGTTTTTCTCTTTTATTCCCAGAAATACTCTTTCATCATACAGTTTTTTGTTGTTGTTGTTTTACACGAGCCAACTTTCAAAATATTTGGAAGCAAAAGGATTCACTCTCAGGTTTCTCATCATTGTTTTGCTGGTGAACTTGATAAAACCAATTGAACTCTTTTGTGTTTCCCATATACCAGAGACACGAAATGGAAATATTCAGGGGAAAAAATTTCCTACAAAGAAAATTCCAGGTACAGATGGCTCCATCGGTAAATGTAGTATTCTACATAGTAGTAATTCTACATAGATTTAACATTATTCCCATCAAACCCCAACAAGGTTTTTTGAGAAATTGACAAGCTGATTCTAAAATTTGCATAGAAATGCCAAGGACATGGGCGCCTGGGTGGCTCAGTTGGTTGAGCGACTGCCTTCGGCTCAGGTCATGATCCTGGAGTCCCGGGATCGAGTCCCGCATCGGACTCCCTGCTCGGCGGGGAGTCTGCTTCTCCCTCTGACCCTTTTCTCTCTTGTGCTATCTCTCATTCTCTCTCTCTCAAATAAATAAATAAAATCTTTAAAAAAAAAAAAGAAAAAAGAAATGCCAAGGACATTGACTAGTCAAAACAATTTTTTTTAAAGATTTTATTTATTTATTTGACAGAGAGAGACACAGCGAGAGAGGGAACACAAGCAGGGGGAGTGGGAGAGGGAGAAGCAGGCTTCCCGCTGAGCAGTGAGCCCGATGCGGGGCTCGATTCCAGGACCCTGGGATCATGACCTGAGCCGAAGGCAGCCGCTTAACGACTGAGCCACCCAGGCGCCCCTAGCCAAAACAATTTTTAAAAAGAAAAAAGTTAGAGGATGTTCACTACTTGATGGACTCACTATAAAGCTACAGTTATCAGGGGTGCCTGGGTGGCTCAGTCGGTTAAGCATCTGCTTTCAGCTCAGGTCATGATCCCAGGGTCCTGGATGGAACCCCATGTCCGGCTCTCTGCTCAGCAGGAAGTCTGCTTCTCCCTCTCCCTCTGCCTCTGCTCCTTCCCCCATACTTGTACTTGCACTCTCTCTCTCTGTCTCTCTCTCTTAAATAAATAAATATTTTTAAAAAGATTTTATTTATTTATTTTACAGGGAGAGACACAGCGAGAGAGGGAACACAAGCAGGGGAGTGGGAGAGGGAGAAGCAGGCTCCCCACTGAGCAGGGAGCCCGATGCAGGGCTCGATCCCAGGACCCTGGGATCATGACCTGAGCTGAAGGCAGACACTTAATGACTGAGCCACCCAGGTGCCCCTTATCTTAAAAAAAAATAAAGCTACAGTTATCAAGACAGTATGGTATTGGGGGGTACCTGGCTGGCTCACTCAGTAGAACATGCAACTCTTGATCTCAGGGTCGTGAGTTTGAGCCCCATGTTGGGCTTAGAGATTATTTTTTAAAATATTAAGAAAAAAGACTGTATGGTATTAGTATAGAGATAACCATAGAAATCAATGGAATAGGGGTGCTTGGGTGGCTCAGCCAGTTGAGTGTCTGACTCTTGATCTCAGCTCAGATCTTGATCTCAGGATCGTGAATTCAAGCCCCACATGTGGAGCCTACATAAAAAAAGAGAGAGAGAGCACCTGGGTGGCTCAGTCAGTTAAATGTCTGCCTTCAGCTTGGGTCATGATCCTGAGGTCCTGGGATCGAGCCCTACGTCGGGCTCCCTGCTCAGCTGGGAGTCTGCTTTTCCCTCTCTCTCTCTACCCCTCCACCCGTGCTTGTGTGCTCTCTCTCAAATAAATAAAATCTTAAAAAAAAAAGATTCCAATCAATGGAATAAAATCTGTAATTCAGAAATAGATGAACATATATGTGGTCAACTGATGTTTTGCAAAGGTGGCAAGGCAATTTTTCAACAGGACGAAGAATAATCTTCTCTACAAAGGGTGCTGACACAGTTGGCTAGCCATAAGCAAAAAAAAGTGATGTGTACAAAAGTTAACATGAATGGATCATAGACCTAATGTTAAAGCTGAAACTGTAAGACTTATAGAAGAAAAAGGAAATGTTGGGGACCCTGAGTTTGATGAAGATTTCTTAAATAGGACTCAAAGAGGCACAGACTAAAAGAGAAAAAAAATCAAAAACTGTACTTCTTCAAAATTTAAAACTTTGAACCTTCAAAAGATACTGTTTAAAAACAAGTTAAAGGGGCACCTGGGTGGCTCAGTCGTTAAGCGTCTGCCTTTGACTCAGGTCATGATCCTAGGGTCCTGGGATCGAGCTCCACATCGGGCTCCCTACTCAGCGGGGGGCCTGCTTCTTCCTCTCCCACTCCCCCTGCTTGTATTTCCTCTCTCACTGTGTCTCTGTCAAATAAATAAAATCTTAAAAATAAATAAATAAATAAATAAAAATAAAAACAAGTTAAAAAACAAGCCACAGACCAAGAGAAATATTTGCAAAATATATATCTGACAAAGGACTTGTATCTGGAATATATAACTGTCTGTTACAAATTCAATAATATTAAGGGCGCCTGGGTGGCTCAGATGGTTAAGCGTCTGCCTTCGGCTCAGGTCGTGATCCCGGGGTCCTGGGATCGAGTCCCGCATCGGGCTCCCTGCTAGGCGGGAAGCTTGCTTCTCCCTCTGCCTCTGCCTCTCTCTCTGACTCTCATGAATAAATAAATAAAACATTAAAAAAAACCCAAATTCAATAATATTAAGACAAACAACCCAATTTTATAATAGACAAAAAATAGGAGCGGGAAGCTTTAGGTGGAGGGTGTGACTCTCGATCTCGGGGTTGTGAGTTTGAGCCCCATGTTGGGTGTAGAGAATACTTAAAAATAAAATATTTTTTTTTTAAAGATTTTATTTCTTTAGTTGACAGAGAGAGAGAGCACAAGCAGGGGGGAGCAGCAGGCAGAGGGAGAGGGAGAAGCAAGCTCCCCGCTGAGCAGGGAGCCTGATGCGGGGCTCGATCCCACGACCCTGGGATCATGACCTGAGCTGAAGGCAGCTGCTCAACTAAGCCACCCAGGCGCCCCTTAAAAATAAAATCTTAAAAAAAAATTGGAACAGGCATTTTGCCAAATATTTTGGCTGGACTTTAGGATCCCACAGACCTGGGTTCAAATACTGGCTTTATCACTTTCAGGCTGTGTGACATTAGATAGGTCACTTCACTACACCTCTACAAGCCTCGTTTTTCTCATCAGCAAAATGGAGGAAACTTGTAAGTAAAAGGTAGGTAGTTGAGAAGATTAAGTATACTATTTCTAACTTATTTAGATACTTAAGAAATGCCAGATGCCCTTTTCTTCCCTTTCAAATACAGATAGGTTTAGTTACTGCATGTCAAGCCTGGGGAAAGCCGACATTGTGATTAAGCAAGCTGAAGAGTTTGAGACAGAGAAATGTGTCCAAAACAGGACACTGGAGCTGCTGCCCCTGGGGCTGCAGGGCGGAGATCTTTGGGGTAGTCGGTGGAGCCCGGAAACTGAAAGCAAGAACAATAGCATCAGAACAGGAAAACCAGAGGCGGCCCAAGGAAATCTCAGGCAACATGAGCATCTGCAGTGGGTGGTACAAGCTTGTCACGTGCTGTGTTTACACAGGTAGGAGGGGTCTTACCTTCAGGGCCAGCTGGGCCAGGCCAGCCTCCTGGAGAACAAGGGGCTTGGTGGGGGCAGGGTGTCAGCAGCCCCCACTAGACCGAGGGAGATGTGCGCTGGGATGGCCCCTTGGAGGGGGCTAAAGCTGTCTGGGGGCCACTGCACCTACCACAGAAAAGCACACCCTTGAACCTAGGGAATGGCCACAAAGAACCAAGGGGCAAGCCTGGCCTCCATGTGCAGGTCAGAAGTGGCTACTGACCGGAAGAAACCTCATCCACCCTTGGGCCTCGTGTAAAACAGCTGCTTCCAAATCCACCCTTGAAAGACATTCCTCTGGGCTGTGAGTGTCTGGAAGGGCTTGGCATCTCCAGGGCTTCAGCTTGGTTCTGGCTGGGAGCAGAATGGAAGACAAGCTGCTCGGTCCCAGGCCTCCGCACTGCCTGGGAGCCTGGCATTCAGTGACCCTGCCTATAAAAGGTGGCATCAAGCCAGCCAGGTGGGTTTGGAAGGGGTGACAGATGGATCATTAAGAGGCATTCAGAGCCTCTCCAACTCCATGGGCTTTGTGGAGCCTGACTCATTGCTTCTTTTAACTCCTTTTTGCCATCCTCCATGGTCTTTGTCTCCCCCAAGATCCTACAGATGCCCAGGACAGACTGTGACACCCAAAGCCCAGACTCGCCTTCTCCCACTCCTGCTAGTCTTCTGAAAAATGGCCTACCAAAGACAAAAGCCTGCATTTCAGAGGTTCTCATGCCCTCGATACAGCGATGACATCTGCAGCTTTGAACTCGGGCCCCCCCCCTGGAAATTTTCCCATGGCCCCAGGGACACCCCAGTAAGAATGACCCTACTGACCCCTCGGCTCTGCTCCCTGAGACTCTTGGATCTAGACACCTGTGCACTGCGGTCATAGTTCACCCCTTCTGGGGCAGCAAATAGCCCCACCAGCCCCAGGTTTCTGGTTTTGCTCAAGAGGGCAGTGTCCCACACAGGACTAGGAAAGACTTGGCTCATTCCCTATTCATTCATCAGCACTGATCCCCAGTCTCAGGCTAACTGGTGGAGACAGACCAGGAAACACTGCTCTGGATATGGCGTCAGGCATCTGTGCTACTGGGCACAGTGGAAGAAATGCTGACCAAGCTGGGAGATGGGGAGTGGGTTAGGAAGCCTTGTAGGAAAAGGAGGCTTTGGACCTAAGTAAAACATGCATAAATTAATTGGTCTTTCCCAGATAGAGACGAGAGAAAGGCATCACTGGCCAGGCCTGGAGAAATGAAATTGCCCTGTTCTGGGAGAAGGCTGGAGCCTGGAGTCAGGGGAGAGAAAGGGGAAGAAAAGCAAAGGCAGACGTGGAGCTGGTGGGGCTGGCTCAAGCCAGGCCATGGAGACCTCAGTCAGTTGCAAGCTGTTGAAATTTATCTTGAGGGAAATGGAGCCATTAAAAGTTTTCAGTAAAAGGGAAGGGACTTCACCTCCGTGGTCTTCCTCCCCCAAAACCCATAACCCAAATCTAAGCATGAGAAAAATACCAGGCTGGAAAAGCCCACATTTGAGGAATATTTTACAAAACACCTAGTCAATACTCCTCAAAACAGTCCAAGTTAGCAAAAACAAGTCTGAGAAACTGTCAGACCAGAGGTTAAGGAGACATGACAATTGTATGTGAAGGGGAATCCCAGAAGAGATTCTGGAACAGACAAGGGACATTAGGGGAAAATGAGTAAAATCCAAAGAAAGTGTGAGGTTTAGTTAATGGTAATATAGTATACATCCATATGGTGGAATATTATTCGACAATAAAAACGCATAAAATACTGTTATATGTTACACGGATGAATCTCGAAAACTGGCCAAGTAGTAGACCCAGAAGACACAAGAGACCACATGTTTAGGAGTCCATTTGTACGAATGGCCAGAATCGGCAACTCTACAGAGACAGGAAGTAGATCAGTGGTTGCCAGGGGCTGGAGGATGAGGAGGGTGGGGAGGAAGGGGGAGCGGCTGCTGATGGGTGGGGTTTCTTCCAGGGTGGACAAAAATGTCCTAAAACTGGATTGTAGTCCCAGCAGTACAACCCTATGAATATACTTTAAAAACCACTGAATTGTACACTTCAAATGGGTGCATTAGGGGCACCTGGGTGGCTCAGTCGTTAAGCGGCTGCCTTCGGCTCAGGTCATGATTCCAGGTCCTGGGATCGAGCCCCGCATCGGGCTCCCTGCTCCGCGGGGAACCTGCTTCTCCCTCTCCCACTCCCCCTGCTTGTGTTCCCTCTCTCGCTGTGTCTCTCTCTGTCAAATAAATAAATAAAATCTTTAAAAAAAACAAATGGGTGCGTTAATCTCAATAAAGCGGTTGATAAAAATAGTAATGTTTGTTCATTAGTTTTAACAAAGGTACCACTGAAAGATGTTAATAAGGGAAACTGGCTGAGCTCACTGTACTCTTTTGTACATTTTCTGTAAATCTACAACTGTAAAATATAAAAGGCTTAAGTAAAAATTATACATGTGCATATGTACACACAGACGCATACATGCTGTTTTAAGAAGGGCAAGAGAGTTAAATGCTGATAGGGGCTTGAAATAGGGACAAGGCCACAGGGAGAGAGAACTCTGGGATGTTTGTGGGAGGGGAGAGGCATTCAGCTAAATGGGGTATGTTAGGTTTCCTACTGGGGCTGTAACAAATAACCACAAACTTAGCAGCTTGAAACACAAACTTTATTAGGATTCTAGAGGTCAGAAGTCCACAATGGTTTTCACTGGGTTCAAATCCTGAGTAGGGCTGCATTTTGTAGTGGCTTTGGGAAGACTTTTTCTTGCCTTTCCC
Organism: Eumetopias jubatus; assembly: GCF_037043125.1. Lineage (NCBI taxonomy): Eukaryota > Metazoa > Chordata > Mammalia > Carnivora > Otariidae > Eumetopias > Eumetopias jubatus. The sequence continues at coordinate 93,989,645 of NW_028274818.1, forward strand.
AGCTTCCATAGGCCACTGCATTCCTTGGCATATGGCCCTGTCTTCCATCTTCAAAGCCAACAGCTTTGTTTAACACCTTCACCTCCCCCTCTTTGACCCTCCTGACTCCCTTCACTTTGTAGGACCCTTGTGATGACATTGGGCCCACCCACCTCAATAATCCAGAATAACCCCTCCCCCCAACTCATTGATTGATCACACCTGCAAAGTCTCTTTTGCCACGTAAGCTCCCATACTCAGATTCTGTTGAGGGTATGGATATCTTTGGGGAACCATTATTCTGCCTACACAGTGTCATCAGAGAGGTTGGGGCGCGCCTGGGTGGCTCAGTGGGTTAAGCTTCCGACCCTTCATTTCAACTCAGGTCATGAGCTCAGGGTGCCGACACCAAGCCCCACTGTTGGGGACTCTGCATCAGGATCCGTACTGGGCATGGAGCCTGTTTAAGATTCTCTCTCTCCTCCTCCCTTTGCTCCTCCCCACCCAGCTCTCTCTCTCTCTCTCAAAAACTTCAACAACAACAACAAACAAAAAAACGGTGAACACAGGAAGATGCTGTGAGGGGAAGATAGGGTCAGCTCTGGAGAGGCGGAGCCTGAGGTACCAATGGCATATCCGAGGGCACCGTGCCCTTGGCCTTCATCTATTCACCAAATATTAAGCACCTCCCATGAGTCAGTCATTGGGGTTATAAAGGGGACCGCTGTATTGTTTTTCACTTCTGAACATTTCTGCAATGAGGATGCATTTTAATCAATGATCTCCTGTAAATGTAGTTGGCAGGGGTTTCTTTCTTAAGGACAGAAAAAGACTTGTTACAATCGAAGGCATCCTGGAGTCAATGAACACCAAGCCTGCAGGGACCCAATTATTACAGAAGCTGGAGCCCTCACTGGGGCACCAAGTATCCCCACCCTGTCCCGGTCTTCCTGCTTCCCAGCCTGGCCCCTTCCACCTGGGGCTCTGGTGCTCAGCAATCCTGCAACAGACTCCAGCAGAGCCGTGGCCACACGTGCTCAGCTCTGCCACCACCACAGGATCCGGTGAGTGGCCCCTTGTTCTAGGCATAACCGAGTCACAGGAGTCAGGCTCAGTGGTTCTCCACCTGCCCGCACACTGGAATCCCCTGGGAGCTTTCAAAAACCCCAACCACCAAGCCACTACCTAGACCAATTCATTTAGAATCCGAGGAGTAATTTTACAGCTCCCCCGAGACTCCAAATGGACAGCCGAGATAGAAAAGTGGAGGGTTCAACCTCACCTGGTGCAAGAGAAGAGGTCTAAGGCGGCACTGGTGAGAGGTGGGAGGTGTTAGGTCCAACTATACCTGCCTGTCTCCCTCCTGACCCCACTCCCCAGAATCTCAACTCCTGGAAGAGGATCAACCTCCTAGCTAGCTCAGTTCCTTCAAGGCACCAGCCCTGTACCAGGCACACTGTGAGACCCCAGGAAATGGAAACTTCAGGGCCTCAAAGGTGCCAAAAAAGGTCGGGAAAGAAGCCTATTGGGTCTGGGCCAGCCCTCTGCTTCACTGTGTGAGCTCCAGGGAGGCACTACCTCTTTGTGTCTGTTCAATGGTTGGCCCAGGTGGCCTTGAGGGGCCTTGAGTTTGCCGTTCCCCCCAAGGAGCTTGAGACCCCTGGGGAGCCGGTGTATACCAGGCTTACTACTCACCCCAACAGATGTCCTAGCCCTTCGAGGCCTAAAATCTCCACTTCTGGTGCTCTATCTTATATTGGCTGCAAAGACCCTGAGGTTCTAAAAGCTGAAGATCTAAGAAGAGCAAAATAGGAAGCCTGCTCCGAGAATACTGGAGAACAGCATGTGAGCAAAGGGATTTTTTAGATGGTAAGCAGTCCGGGTGCGGTCGCCACAGACCACCCGGGAGCCCTGGCTCTGCCCCAGGAGTGGTAAACAAAGGTGAGGTGGTTCAAGTGACCAGAAACTCCCAAGAACGAACTTCATGAGGAAACACTCATGAGGCGAGTCCAAAGGGGCTATGAAGAGCCTTGGCTTCTGCCCATCAGCACAGCCAAGGCCCTAATATACAACTAAAGGCTTTTATTGGGAAAGAAAAACTGAATGAAAAATGGCCCCCCAAATCCTCACTGCCTGAGGCAGCTGGGGCCTCCTCCAGAGAGTGCAGGAAAAAAAACATCAAGCTGGGCCCTCGGCAGGCTCAGGTATAGAGGTCAAAGTCAATGCGTTTGGAGTTATAGAACTGTCCACCGGGAGGGTCCAGCTTCCGGCAATAAACACCATCTGCGAAGTAGCCTTCGTTCACCCAGGTCTGCAGGAAACAAGAGACAGCGGAGCTGGGAGCGATCTGATACGGGTGCGGGGGCGGAGAGCAGTGGCAGAAGGAAGCAGGCAGGGGCTTACCTGCATCTGGGCGCTGGTGAAAGGCCCGTAAAGCTCGGCGTCCCCCGTGTTCTCCCACTTATACTCCCACATCACGTCCACCAGACCGTCGCCTGGCAGCTCTGCTTCTAAAACAACAGGCAAAGCCATCTGGGCCTCAAGTGCCCTGCCCCCTGCCGCCATCACCCCTCCTCTGCCTTCCAATCTTACCTCCCTTCTGGGTAGGGGTTGGGGTCTGCAGCTCCCCCTCTGCCACTTCCTCAGCAAACATGTCCAGAGTGGGTGGGGGCGTGGGCTCAGGGGGTCCCTGGGTCCGGGACCCCAACCCCTTCAGCCGCATGGCTAACCGTTCTCTTGTCTCCTGATACACACCAAGGTTGCCCCGGGCCACCATTTGGTCAGCCAACCCAGAGAGCCGATCCAAGCGCTGGGGGGAACTAGGCCGCCCAGCCCCCTTGCTGCCCCCTTTGCCTCCTCCTCCTCCTCGGGCCCCCAGACGCCTCAGTGCCCCGGCCACTGTCTCTCTTGGCAAGAGCAGCTCCAGAAGACCCTCCAGGAGAGCTTGGGCACTCATTGGTGTCTGGCCCAGGCTGTCCTCTCCCTCTGAGTCTGACGGCGGGTGCTGATCAGGTGGTCGCTCCCTGATCTTCACCTGTGACATGAAAACAGGGGGGTGTTATCTCCAACAAACAGTGAGCAGGGCCCAAGCCCAGCACTTGCTGCCTCCAGGTCCCCAGCCGTGTCAACCCCTGGGCCACACCCAGTCAATGTTGTCCAGCCAGCTGTCTCGGATCTGAGCATCCCGGTTCAGGAAATAGTTGCCATCGGCGTCAAAGTGGCCCTCCTCCATCTCTTCCTGCAGGTTGAAGGGTGTGATCCGCACACCTCCCTCACTGGGGAGTGTGGCTGCTTCCTGACCTGCACCGAACACAGGGGTGTCCCACGCTGAGCAAGCAATAAGAGACAAAGGCCTTCCTTGCCCCACATCCCCTGAAGCCCTATCTGTTCCTCCAGCAGCCTCAGTTCTTGGATTTAGCTCACCTTCCACATCCTCTGAGGCCAGGATGTCATATTTGCTGGACCCCTCCTCATCATCATCCTCCTCATCGCTGTCCAAAGAGTGTTTGCCTTTGAAGCGGCTCCCAGGACCCCCTGCCCCGGTCACAGGATCCACCAGCTGTGAGGAGGAGCAAGTTGAGAGAGGCAGGTTACTGGCGATTCCTCAAAATACTCTAGGTAGGTTTTTCTTCAAAGCCTTCTCGGACTGAAAATTCTCCAAACCCATTTCCCAGAGAACATGGAAAAGCTAGCCCTTTCTACGCGTCCTTTGTCCCCACGGGCTTTCTTTCTCTTCTAGCTTCTAGTTCCTCTTCCCTCCCCTCACTCCTCCCCACAATGCAAGAGTGTGGCCCCCTCACCTTCTTTTTGGGGACACTGATTTCATCCTCATCAGCCTCATCTCCTACGCCTTGGAAGGTCACTTTCCTCTTTGGCATGACTGCACAGAGGGGCCTTCCCCAAGCTGAGCCGAGGTGAAAGGGTGCAGATTAAGGGAACTGGGCGAGGCTACTCACCGCCGAAGGGCCCCCAGCACAACAAATTATCACCTGGTACGCACTAGATCCAGCTTGGGAGGAGAGGGAGCACAGAATCAGGGGCCGAAAGGGAAGCTGGCAGCCAGGTGGCCCCCGGGACTTGGTTTGGTCCAAAAGAGTCGCTGGAGACAGGCCGGAGAGGCGGACGCGCGGAGAGGTTTCCCACGGGCAACCCCCACCCTTGACGAAAGGAGACAGGCTCCCCCCACACGCACCCCCCATTCCTGGCCCCCGCAGTGCTGGATGCGACGGGGCTCCGCGGGCTGACACCCGCTCCTACACCCCCAGCTCCCTCAGAGCCCGCGGGGCCCGGGCGGACCCAGGACCTGGCGTCCTGGCAGCCCCCCTCCTCCCCGCGCCGAACTCCCAACTCCGCGGGGTAACCACCAACTGTCCCGGGCTAAATATACAAATCAGAGGGGCGGCAGAACCGCGGGGATTCGAGGACCCCACCAGCGCGCGCTCACCTAAGGGTCTACGGGAGGCTGAGGGGAAAGAAAAAGAGAGAGGCTTTCACCGGGGCTACGTCCGGGGCACCGGCCGCCACCACCCGGAAGAGAACTGCGGAAGGCGCCAGAGAAAGCCGGAAGTGGCTTCACTCGGGTTAGAGGACTAAGTGGAGAAACGGGCGGAAGTGCGCCGTGAGCGGGGAAGACCACGCCGCCCTGCCCAGAGTGACGTAAGCAGCGTGGGCGACAATGGCGAGGACAGGGGACGTATGAACGCTTAGACCCTGATCAGACGAAAGGGATGGCCGGCTGCGATTCCGACTCCCTCCTACAGCAGTTAGAGGCTCTGGGGAGAAAGTGGAGCACACTCTACTTAAAGGGGCACCCGGGACCTTGATGGAGGGCCAGAGTGGGACAGTGGGTTTCGGCCTGTTTCCCTCTCCAGGGTTGAGTCACCCTTCCCCAGGATTGGCCAAGAGCTTTGCGCCCCTCACCACCTCTTTGGGGATCCTGCTTTTCCCTTCAGCGTCCAGTTCTATCCTGTCCTACTCCTAGGTGCGGCCTTGCTCTTCTCCCTGGGGAGAGGCCGGGTTCTGACGGCCCGCCTGGAGGCCCCGGATGGCTCTGGGAGCACTTACCGAACCCAGCTCTCTTTAGGACCCAGGGGAAGTCATTTACCCCACGCCAATCCCTTGGGCGAGTTCCCGGTTTCTGAGGTGGGAAGAGCCATCACCGGAAAGGTGACGGTGATACCTGTGCCCGGTACCCAGGCCAGAAGTCTCTTGTGTCCTGATCTCAGGTAGGCCTGGAAAAGGGCAACGGTGCCTCTCTCGAACCACAGCCGCAGGCAAATAGGGGCCCAGGCCAGCGTCCCCTGCCCAAGGTCTGTAAACTGGCCCAAGGGCCAGAGCGGGAGGTGGGAGGTGTGGGTCCCAGTGCTGTGGGGACAAGACCGTTACCTCTTGAGGACAGAGTCTTAAATCCCACCGGGCTAGGACCAACCCTCCTCTCTCCTGACCCCCAGGGTTTACTCCCCAGTTGGACTACCATGAAACTGCACCAAAAGCCCGTGCTCAGTTTCTTCCGTGGATGCAGAACACAGGCTCCAGACCGGGAGGGCATCTTGCTAAAGAAGGGAACCCGAAATACCAGCTATCAACGCCGCTGGTTCATCCTCCGGGGAAACCTCCTCTTCTACCTGGAGAACCAAGCGGATCACACCCCCCTGGGCCTCATTCTCTTGGAAAACAGCCAGGTGGAGCCACGCCTTGGGGCCACAGAACCCTATGCCTTTACCATCCTGACCCCCAGGGCTGAGGGCACAGGTGGGCGGGCCTACAAGCTAGCGGCAGAAAACCAGGAAGAGCTGGGAGCCTGGCTGTGGGCGCTGGCTGGGGCGAGCTGGAGGCGGCTGATGGTGCTACTGCCCCCCCTGGAGGCCCGGTACCGGGAGCTGTGCCAGGCAGCTGGCAAGGAGCCCAGCTCACCCCCAGAGGACTGCGGCTTCCTAGCCACCCTCAGTGCCCCCTACAGCTTCCAGGAGTTGCACGAGCACTTTGGGAAGGAGATCCGGGTGTTGCAGATGGTACGTAGAAGGCCCCAGGCCAGTCCCGATGGAAGCAGCAGATCCCAGGCAGAGGAGGAGCAGGAGCTCAACAGCTGTTGATGAGTGACTGAAAGATGGACCAAAGACCAAGAGGTACCTACCTGCCAAGACCAGCCAACTGCTTCAGGAGACACCCAGATCCAGGCCTGCTCCACTGTTTCCCACCCCCTGCCCCGTCCTTATTCTAACCCCCATCATCAAATAACAAAGCGGGAGACAGGCCCAGGTACAACAGCAGGTTCTTTTCTGGTTCCTCAAAGCGCCGCACAGGGTGGGAGCAGAGACAGAAGAGAATGTAAACATTGGGTTCCACCCCCTGGAGCTCAAGGGAAGACCCCCTTCCCCAGATGGGGGCTGCAGGGGAAACAAGGTGAAAGGTGGGGACCCTGGTGGAGACAAAGCAGAAGCCTGAGAATACACAGGAAGGTGGGTGAAGAGGAAAGAAGAGCAAGGAGGATGGCGGGTGGGGAGAGGGGGGACATGGCCTGTTCCAGTGCATGTCCCCTTAAATAAATGAGTGCAAGAACATTGTGGAAGGAGAACTAAAGGACAGAAGACAGAGCGAACACCCCCACCCTGGACCCACCAGGTCCTCTGTACATAATTACAACAGAGAGATGTCCACAAGTAGAGCGAGGAGAGCCTCGGCCCCCAGGCAGGAAGAGGGGGAGACCGGCAGAGCTGAAGAAGGGAAAAGGGAACCCAGCTCCACTCACGGATAAGGGGAGAAACTGGTGTAAGAATCTGAAAACTGCTGATTCCCATCGCCGAGTCACCCCTGAGGTGACAAAAGGCCAATTAGGACTGCACCTGGGAAGGACCCCAGAGGGAACTGGGGCAGGAGTGACAGAAACCCCAGCTGGGCCCAACTGGAGGTGAGGGGGCTCCAGATTTGTTCACGGCTGCCCCAAGGAAAGGCAGCTGCCCTGTGCACTCACTGTCCCAGCTGTGTAGGGATCAGCAGCTGGCAAGGAGATGGGGAGCCAAACCGCTTTCCCCAGAAAGAGTGACGGCCTGCCCAAGAAGCTCAGGGCAGCACCCCAGGCCAGGCCTGCTCTTGACTGAGGAAAAAGAAGAGGGAGGCCGAGCAGTCCAGCCCCGACACAGATGTCAGAAGTAAGCATCCTGCCGGGCCTCAGACGCCGAGGACCTGTCCCCACCATCCTGGGGGGCCGGGGGCCCATCTGCCTTTCGACGCAGCGAGAGCTTCCTGCCTTGGGCCTTCTTTTCCTGCTTCTGCCGCTCCTTCTCCTGCTCTTTTTCCCACTTCTGCCTCTCCTTCTCCTGCTTTTCCCGTTCCTTCTCCTGTTTCTGCCGTTCCTTCTCACGTTCCTTTTCCTGTTTCTGCCGCTCCTTCTCCTGCTTTCGAGTCTCCTTGCTGGGACCCAGTGGGGTGCTGTTGCCAGTAGGCGAAGGAAGGGATGGATGCAGTCCCTCAGCGGTGACCACAGGCCCTGGGGCAGGTCCAGCGCTGGCCCTGCGGGCAGGAGGGGGTGGAGAGGGGGCCCCCCCGGCTGCCCGGGAACCTCGGCTCTTGAGGCCAGGGAGGCTAAGAAGGCTGGAGGAGGGGCCCAGGGGTGGCTGCTGCCGCCGCCGCTCCTCATGGATGGCCCGGGAGCCGTGTAGTCGTCGAGAGGGCCGATACTGCAGCTCCCCCCGGGTTTCCCGCCACTTCTTGAGCTGGGCCGTGTTCTCTCGCTCAATCAGTGCTTCTGTCACCGGGAGGGTGGTCACCTAGACCGAGAAGGAATGGGGAGAGTGAAGGGGAGGGCGGAGACGTGCTGAAGCAGGTGCGGGTGGACTCAGGCTGCGGCCTACCTCATGCACCAGGAAGTCCTCCTGCATGCACTGCGGGGGCAGGTTGCGCAGCTGCTCCATGGTCTCGTACATGCCCTGGCAGGAGCGCAGCTTCTCCACCGAGCCCAGCGTGTGCCGCAGCAGCACCAGGGCCACCCGGAAGATGATCTTGACGCCTGCAAGGGCACAGAAAAGATCAGGGCTGGGATCTCCGCCCGTCCCATTTAGAAGAGACTCACAGGCCCTATCCCCGTCTTACTGCCATCCTCACAGATGAGGAAATGGAGGCCCCACGGAGGGAAATGAGCTGCCATGGGTTTCAGACTCCTGGGAGGGAGAGTGGGCTCCGGAATGATGGCAGAGCCAAGACCAGGCCCCAGTTTCTCCAGCCCCCGGACTGCAGACAGGGAAGCCTAGGCCTCAGACGTACCTTCTGGCAGCAGGCCCCTCTCTGGCAGCCACTGTGGAAACCCCAGACCCCTCATGGCCTGAGCGGCTCCAGAGTACCTTCACAGAAGAACATATCCCAGACACGCAGCACTGACGCCCAGGGCAGGGTGCGGGCAAAGATGCACATGAACCACTCGGTCATGTAGAGCACGGGGTCAATGCGCTGCCGCCGCAGGTGCCGGTGTGCCAGCGGAGAGGCCCGGCGCAGCAGCGCGAAAAAGATTTCTCCATCCAGCTGAATGGCCTCCTGCAGGTGGGAGAGGCCATGAGAAGAGTCCTACGGTGGCCCCCGTGGGGTAGCACTGTCCCTATGAGGGGATCCTCACCTCAGTGGGAGAGGCCCAGAGCAAAGGGACAAAAGGGCAGCAGGTGGGGCAGGACAAGGACTTCCCTGCAGCCTTGGGTGCACCCAGCCTTCAGACACTCACCAGCCCTGCACTGTAGTAACCGGGGAGGTACTTGTCGCAGATCTGCACCAGGCACCAAAAAGCTTGCTGAGGAGGGCAAGAACAAGGGGCGGGGGGATAGGACCTGAGAAACAGGGAGTAGAGTGCTCCCCCATCACCACCGTAGGCCAAGGTCCTCCCAGGCCCTCCCCAGCCAAGACCAGGGTATGCTGACCTCAGCAGGCATGTGCATGAGCAGCACGGCGGCCACTGGGGCCTGGGCCTGGCAGTAGCCCTCATCGGGCCGGTAGATCGTGTAGGCCTTCAGGATTCGGTACAAGTCCTGTTGCCTGTGGGTATTGGGAAAGACCATGAGGGCCATCAGCGGAGTTGGGGGCTCTCTGCCCCAAACTAAGCCTGCTCCCCCCAACCAGCCCCATTCCAGACCCCTCCTAGATCCAGTTCCAGATTAACCTCAGAGCTTCCCCACCACACACCTCCACTGGCGTTCCTGGTGATGCCCACCAAGGTGAAGCCAAAGACTCCGACCATAAGCAAAGCATTCCAGCCTTCCACCTTGCCTGCACACCCCACATGCTCCCTACCCATTCCCCCGCACAGACTGTGCTCTCTCTCCTTCATCTGCCACCATCCCATAGACCTTCAAAGTCACCTTCTTCGGGAAGCTTTCATTGCCCGCAGCATCAGCCCTCCTGTCGCACTGTCTGAATGCTTTTAGTACCTCGGAGCAGGGGCTCTCCCAGAGCAGGGCTCCCCTCATCTGCCTCACTGGATTGAATCAGGTCTCCATCACCATGTCCAGTGGGCCCTGGTTCTTGGGAAGCCTCAGTGAAGGCTTGGGAAGCCAGCTGTGCCTCAAACCTTTCTCTTGTCTCTGCATCCAAAAGAATAAAGTCTCTGCCCTAGACCTGCTCCTCTTTCTTGAGGGCACCCCATCACTGTGTCTGGGAATCCCATTTAGTCAGCCCCACACTGGAAAAGAGAGCCCTTCATCACTCCCCGTGGCTAAAACCAAATCTTCTCAACACTACCTCTTGATTTTCATTCATATCTGTTCCTTCTCTCTGCCTCCACAGCCATTCCGTAGCTCAGACCCTTATTTCTTACCCAGAAAAAAAGTAAGAATAACCTCCTCTATCCCAAAATTCAGTCACTGAAATGTGATCTTCATTTGTGCTTTATCTGCATACCTCCTGGCTATTTTTCACTTAATCTTTTTTCTCCACTTTGCAATAGCATCCATGAAATGACAGGTTGGATGCACTAGTTATTTTACCTAATACCTATTAAAATAAACATGTAATTCCCACAAGCTCCCATGCTTCATTCACCTACCTACCTGCATGTGTCCCTGCTTTTCTCCCCTGTTGCTGTGGGTGAAATGTCTGTGGTCCTGGCCAAACACAGCCTTTCCACTTGGGCACTGCACTCCATCCACTTACCTACACGGGCCATCACCCCAGCAAGCCTCCCACCTCTCCTGCATCATCAGTTTTTCTCTCCCTACTAGATCATTCCCATTGGCATACCAACATCTGTTATTTCCTCTTGCTTAAAAAAAAATGTCTCTTGACCACCACCCCCCTTTCCCCTCCAAACACCATTTTTCTCCTTACCTACTCAGCAAAAACTTCAGGGTACAGACTCGCTGTCATCAAGCTCTTTCCTCCCATTCTGCAGTCAGGCTTTAACAGACTGCCCCGTGCAAAACTGCCCTTATCAAGGTCACCAATGACTGCCACTGTGCTGAGTCCTGAGGTCAATCTGCAGACTTGACTTTACTTGACCCATCAGCAGTATTTCATACAGCTGGTCCTGAAACCCCTCTTTAATTTGCTTCCAGAAACCACACTGCCCTGGTTTTCCTTCTACCTCTCCAGCTTCTGCTTCTAGTCTCCCTTGCTGGTTCGTTCTCATCTTTCCATTCTTGAAATGTTGGAGCAACAGGGCTCAATCTTTGAGCTTCCTTTTGTATCTACACTTGCTGCTTTGATGATCTCATCCAGTCCCATGGGTGAGATTTAGTCCCATCTAGAGGCTGACAACTCTCAATCTCCAGCTTACCCTCACTTTAAACTTCTCCCCAAATTCCAGGCTTGCATATAGTGTACATTCAACTTACTTGACATCTCCATCTGGACATCCAATTAGCATTTCAAACCTCATATTCCAAAACTGAACTCCTGATGTACCCCTCTAACTTCTTTATCCCCATTTTCCCCATCCACATCAGTATACAACAATTCCATTTTTCTAGTTTCTCAGGCCCAAAACCTTTAGAGTCAGCCTTAATTGTGCTCACTCTCTCTCACACACATCTGTTGGCAGATCCTTCTGTTGGCAGATCCTTTTGGCTCTACCTTCAGAATATACCCAGAACCCAACCACTTCTCCCCATAGTTACATGGCTACCAATCTGGTCTATCTGTCATGGTCTCTCTCCTGGATTATGGAAATGGTCTCCTAAAGGGTCTCTCTGCTTCTGTCCTCGTCTCCCTATAGTCTATTCTCAGCACAGCAGCCAGAACGATCCTTTCAAGACACAAATCAGATCAGATCACTTGTAACCCCATCTCCGTTCGCATTCTCTATTCCCCTTTCTTGCTTTAAACTCCTCTTTCATACCATTTCACATGCAACATACTTTTTCCTTCTTTGTCTTATTTATGTATTGTCTATCCCCACTAAAATGTAATAAGCCCCATAACGGGAGGAGTTTTTGTCTCGTTAACTGCTGTCATCTGTGGCTAGACCAGTGTTTAAGTGTTTGCTGAAAAGATGAACCAACTGATGAAAAAAGTCCACCTGCGAGCCACCTAATACCATCTTGCATGTTACTAAGGACTCATACATATATATACATCTTGGGGAAGCCTAGCATACAGAACAAAAGCACAAGTGCCTGGGAACAGTTTTTAAGGGCCTTTGGTGATCTGGCCCTAAACTGCTTCTCCAGCCTCAGCTCTACCCAATCGGCACATCCCAGACAGAGCTTACATAAACCCCCGACCAGGAAAAACCTGCCCCCTGCTCTGCTCCCAACTATCCTTCAAAACCCAGTTCAAATGCGATCTCTTCGATACGTCGTTGTGCCTCCTGTACCCCCTCCAGCAGCCCCCCAGCCCCAAGTCAGAATCTCCCTCCCAGCACGCTTCCTTCAACATGGCTTGGCACTCAGTCCATGAAGGACCACTCTCCTAGAATCCCTGGAGAGCAAGAACTGCTTTCAACCCAGCCCTGTATCCACCTGGAGCCTTCTACCAATGTTGGCTGACTGACCTACGCGGTCAGGCCATCTCACCCATGCCCCCCTCGAGCAGCAAACATCTCATGGAAAGGGAACTGGCGGTGCAGGTCCTTCTCAATTACATCCAGCCACTTGGGGTCCCCAGGCGCCCGTTCCAGCTCCTGCAGTGGGACAGCAGGGATTAGCTCAGGATCTGGAGGGGACTGATGATACCCTTCACACCATGTCACATCCCCATACCCTGGACACACCTCAAACTTGCCGGGGTTCTGCTCCAGGAGTTCCTTGCTATTGGACAGGTACTGCCAGGCCTTGGCTCTGAGGGAAGAGGGGATCCCCTTCCGGCAGCGCAGCTTCACCTAAGACAGAACGGCAGGCAGGGCAGCAGCTCCAGGGGCTGGCAGAGCCTCCAGGCTTTCCCCAGCAGTCGTCGGGCTTCCCGGCACACCCCTCACACATCCCATTGGCTTGACTCCACTGGACCTGGTCTGGCCTTCTATCTTTAAAGCTACTCCTCCCCCCAGGCCCAAGGACCACCTGCCCCCCAGTGTGGCCTAGAGAGCAAATACTAACATGGCTTCCCCGGACCACATGAGCCCTCCCTGCCTGCCCCCTTCCCAACCTGTCCATCGCCCTGCCCACCACTCAGCCTTCCAAACCTTCTGGAAACGCCGTGACAGCCACTTATCCCAGTTACTGAACATCTCCAGCCATTTGAGCTCCCGCTGCCGAGCCACATCTACAGGAATGGAGCTCTCTCTGCAGGATGAAGGGAGCATGGAAGGGGTCAGGAGTGGTAGTGTAAAACATGGATTGCTGGCGGAACTGAAGCAAGCCACCTCCCCGATTTCAAATGAGAGACTGTGAGCTACCAAATATCAGGACATCTGGCCGCTCAGCCATCCACGGTCTAGCTTACCACACTGAAAGGACTTCTCTTTAGAAGGAATCTCTGTACAGAGATTGTGTTCTCATGTTGGATCTCTATACATGCTGGGTGTGTTCAAATCCTGCTTATGGCACATACAAGTTTGGGGAGAGGGTACAGAATATTTAAAAACCACACTTTGCATTAGACCTGGGTCCAAGTTCTAGCTTTACCACTTACTCATTGTGTGACCTTGGACAAGTCACTGAATTCCTCTGATCCTCAATTTCCACATTTGTAAGATGCAGAGGTCATAGGAGAGAACAAACAGCAAGTGCTCAGTATTGGCAATTATTATCCATAAAAGAAAATACAGAACAAATATATTTCTCTGCCTCCTTAGAAACAACTATCTGAGTTTCCTCCTTTCAGACTCTTGAGATCTCCTGGGCCATCTGCAATCCCCTCTACCTCCTCCTCCCTGACATCACCCTAGATTCCCAAGCAAATGAAGTTTTCCTTGCACTGTTTGCCCACTGTTCTGTCACAGCCTCACACTCAAGATGCCCAATGAGTCTTGAAACAGTTACTTGTAGGAGCCAGTACCAGGAGGTGAATGGAAGAAAGAGCTTGAGTTTCCAGACAGACTTGAGCTCAAGTCCCAGTTCCATCCATCTATTAGAAGTTGGGGAATCTTGGCAAATAATAACCTGAGTCTCTTCCTCTCCTATAAAAAAGCGATGTCACCACCTACATCACAAAGTTATGAGAGGACTACTGAGAAACTATATAAAGGACTGGTAAATGGAAGGGCTCTTTAAATATTGGTTTCTTTTGTCTTAGAAGCCCCTTAACCACCTCTCATTAATTTCTATCTAAGTCAGTTGGAAACTCTACTAAGGATCAGGAAGAATAAGATAATATCTTTCCTGTCCTCAAGAAGGTCACAAGCTTGCAGGGGAGATCACTGCAATGTGGTATGGGAAATGCAATGATAAAAATGCACAGAAGAGGCACCGACTGGAGTAGGGACAGTGGATATCAGAAAAGGCTTCCTGGAGGAGGAGATATCTGAGTTATAAGCCATGAAGGACTGAGTAGAACATACTAAGACAAGAAGGGGGAGAAAGGCATTCCTGGCAGGTGGGAAAGCCTGAGTAGGAAGGTGGGAAGACTACAATCCATTCAACAGGACCACAGTACTAAGTGCACGGTTAGGAGTGGTGACAGAGAACACCAGAAAGGCTGGCAAAGCCAGATACTAAGGAGCCTATCTGCAGAATAAAGCACTTGGGACTTCATCCTGTGGCCAGTGGGGAGCCACTACAAGCTTTTAAGGTAACACGTGCCCCAGTCTTAACTCAGAAGTATATTCCGCCAGCACAGTAGACGGATTTTAGAGGAACAAAATTACAAAACATAGAAATAGCAACAAGCACGGTGCCTGGCACACAAGAGCAGCTCACTAAAATGTAATTCAATCCAAGCTCCTAAGGGCAGCATGGTATTGAGAAAGCCTGTCACACAGATCAAGATGTGAGTGGGGCAATTCACTCAACTGCTTCAATCCTGTTTCTTCACCTATAAATTGCGTACAATGCTTCCTCCATGCATGGGAAAACACCAAGGTCAAACTTCAGTTGCCTTCCTAAGACCATGAATGTTGGTGCTCAATCAAAGGTTTTCTGGTTTCTGTTGGATTATAAAACATACTTAGAATATCCTCCCAAGTGTTCCCCCCAACCCCAACATGCACATACACAACTAAATCCTACATTTAGTCAGCATTCAGACCAGCCTCAGCTGACTTCTGAGTGGGCAAAAAGATCCCTTCCCTAGGTGCTCACAAAATCCTGTGATGATCTCTAGGCTAAACCTTATATCGAAACCAACTCTTGAAGTATTTGTTTCTCCCTCCAGATGATAAGCACCTTGAACAACTATTTTATCCAGCACAGGGTCTGGAACCTGGGTGCTCCAGTGATGCTGTAGGTTAAACTGACCAGCAGGTTAAAGAGGTACAGGAACAATGCACAGGATCCAGAGAGAGGGAAGGAAGAAGTCAGAGGCAATCACACCCCTACATCAGGAGTGACTCAGGCCCCTGGAGGGAACTAGGAAAGAGTAAGCCGGGCTGGGGAGATGAGGAAATGGGGAAGAGGCCTCCCCCAACCCTTTCCTTCTAAGAACACAAGACTGCCCTTCTCTGTTTTGCAGGGGAGCCTTGCCTTCAGGGTCTCCCCTCCATCAACCAGACTTCCCCATCTCACTGCCCCATCAGACCTAGGGCTATGGGGGAGGGGAGACGCCTGCATCCCTCCCAGACTCCTTCCCCCCTCAGGGACCAAAGATCTCTACCAGAACCCCTGCCCAGCCAGCCTTCCAGAATATCTGGCCCACAGCTGGAGTTTCACATCAAGGGCCTGGGACGACCTTAGGTATCATGTCACTCAACCTTTCACTTTATAGAGAAGGAAACTGAGGCACGGAAATAGGGAAGACACTAGCTGAAGGCACACAACACACTAAAAGCAAAGCTCAGACCCAGAACTCCTGGAACCCTAACATGCAAGTGCCACCAAAACCTCAGGATGCTCTAGGCATGATAGGGATCACCAAATATCTCACTCCTGCTGGAGCCACTCCCCTGGAACCTCAGAGGAGGCTGGGCTGCCAGAGTCTGGGCAAGGTGTATCATTTCCTCCTCCCCAATCTTTGCTTCCCTGAAGCAGTCCCACTGGCTGCCCACTGGGTACTCACAGACTGCCCGAATACTGGCTGCCCCCAAGGAAGCCATACTTGTCCGTCTTGCGCAGGGCCAGCCCATTTATCTCCGAGTCTGAGCCCATGGAGCTCACATCATCTGCCAAGGACTCCAAGGTCCCAGACATGAGGCTTACAGAGTCCAAGTAGCTCAGAGTGTCCGGGGCCTGCCCTCGAGGCCCAGAGATGCCGGGACCCAGGCTGGACGTGGAGCCTAGGTCCTGAGAGTTTTCAGCAGGCTCCGGAGCTGGGGTGACCGTCACGACAGCTACCAGAGCCTCACATGTCCCTGAAGGGCCTAGGCCAGGCCCTGAGGGGTCCTCTGGAGCCTGTTCAGTTGATGCTGATGTTGCTCCTGCAGCTCCATGTCCACTTGTCACCTGTCCTGCTGTCACTGCTGCAACCCGCGCAGTCACTCCTGAGGCAACTGTGGTTCCCGGCTTGGGGGCAAGCGGGGGTTTGGCGGTCAGAGCCCCAGGAGCCGTTCTGGAAGGGGTCCTGGTGGGGGTCCCGGTGGGGGTACCTGGTCCAGGGGCGGTGGAGGTTCTAGCTTCCTCCGTCTTCGGAGAGTCTGCCCCCGGGCCCAAAGCCATAGACATCTCGGCTCCTGCCACTGCCGCGGGCACCAGGGCTTCTGAGCCAGGGGAGACCTGCGCCCTCGCGGCTTCGGGTGAGGCCTCCAGCGTCAGCACCACCACTGTGCTGCTCGTGACGGCCGAGGCCGGGGCCGGGGCCGGGGCCTGGGTGGGCTCCGGTACCCAGGCGGGCCGCGCCTCCCCGGGGGCCACCAGGGTGACCGGGGCCGAAGTGGCCGTGGTCACTGGCGGCCCCGGAGCCACCACCACGACGGGTCCGGCCCGGGAGCCGCGGGGCGGCGGCGAGGGGGCCGCGGGGGCGCCATGACGGCGCGGCGGGGCCACCAGGGGCGCCGGGCCCGTCTCCATGGCCGCGGGCCTCCCCTCACATCCCCCCGCCGGGGCGGCCGCAGAAGGCGCCGCCCCTCAGGCCGCTCCGCGCCGCCCGCCAAGGAAGGGGAGAAGGCTAAGGGCGCGGCCCGGCGCGCGTCGGGGACGGGGGCGGCGCGCGGGCCGCCGCCCGGCGCTCAGAGGCGTGGCAGGGGTCCCGGGGCGCCAGGCGCCGGGGTCCCGCTCGCGCCCTCTCACCCCTTGCGCTCTCTCGCCGCCTCCCCCTCCCTCCTGCTTCAGGCGAGCGGCCGACCTCGCGCCTGCGCACATGCCCCAGTGCCGGCTAAGCGGCCAGCGTTTCGGCGTTTCACGCCTGCGCGCGGGCAGTCCCATCGCGCTCCTTTTTTTCTCCCGCCTTGTCAGAGTGTTTGGACGAATAATAGGAGAGAGGGAACTGGGTTTCTGCCAATCGTTGGAAGGGTGGGTGGGGTTGGAGGTGGGAAGGGGCTGGGTAATTTGGAAAGAGGAAATGGAGAAGGCGGAGGGCTATAAGACCAATGAAAGGGTGAGTGAAGGCAGGAGGAGGTGGAACAAAAGAGATAACTAATAGAAAAGCGGGAAGCTGAACCTCCTGGCCAGTAAAAAAGGCTGGAGGGTGAATGACCACGGAAGGAGGCGGGGGCTGCGCGAGAAGAGGCCAGCCTGGCCAATGGAAACAGTAAAAAGGGAGCCAATGAAAAAGGGGAGTAGGCGGAGGTCAAGTTGACAGACAGTGGTGTCTCTTTGGGTGGTGACAGACAGCATCTGCAGTCAATAGGAAGAGCTGAGGAATTCTTTAGGTCTCCCAAGAAGGTCAAGAAGGAATGACAGCTGGGGGGGCGGGCCAGAATTGCTATTAATTTGCATCGTCAGCCAATGAGCGTATTCCCACACTTTAGCAACAGGGAGGGGAGATAGACGGCTGTCTCAGCCAATGGCAGCATCCAAAGGGTAGGGGAGCCGCCAGCGGCGGTGCCAGCGCAGGGATATCGGTGACAACCGGAGACAAGCGCAGGAGGGGGTGACAGTTGGGGACAGCGCCGAGAGGGGGCGGGGGCCAGGGACATTAGAGCAGTCCTTAGCCAATAAGAGCGCCGCGCTGCTTTGCTTGAGTCCTTTTTGGGCTGCCATTCTCTCTCTTTCTCTCTCTCTCTCTAAGTAGGTTCCACAGCCAAGGTGGGGCTTGAACTCACGACCCTGAGATGGAGAGCCGCATGCCCCACCGACTAAGCCAGCCAAGGGCCCCCTGGACTCCCATTCTCCATCCAGAGCCGCCTCACTCTGGTGGTCTGTAAGAGCCCACCACAGATCCAGTGCCCTGATCAAGTACTCTCAACCTCCACTCTGTCTCTAATTTTCATTCCGACCCGCAACCAACCTCAACACTCAAAGCCCAGACGACTATGACCAGAGCCCCCAAATCCTCTAAGTGACCCATCTCCCTGGATCCTCCATTTCCTATAGGAATCCCAAGCCCTAAGTCCTTCTCCTCAACACCTCCCCTCCCCCATCTATCTCATCTCCTCCCCAGAATCCAGGCTCTAATTCCTTGGACCTCATCCTCTGAGTGCCCCCCCATTCTAGTGGGTATCCTAGACCCCAAACCATGAATTCCCAGTAACATGAACTCCCATATCTGTGTTCTTATTCTTTGGGGGATCCAGGACCTGTCCCATCAACTCCTCTCCCATCACTGCCACACCTCTCTGTACTCCTCATTTTCTGCTAAGAAAGCAGACCCCAATCTCATGAGCCCCCAGGCTACCATAGATCACAAACACAAAGCCCTGACTTTAGGAGTCCCATCTCTCTCTGACCCCCATCCCTTTGAGCCTCAGGGTTAGAGGGCCCCACCTTCCATACAGAGTCCACCATCCTGGAGTTTCAGTCAAGCCTAGCTCCCAATGTCCCAGGTCCTCCTTGGTTTCGGAGTTCTCCCAGGCTACTCGTTCCCAGCTCAGACCCAGATCCTGTGTATTCCCATTCAGTGTCAGAGTTAGATATACAGCTACCTGAGCACTTTCCCCTTCCCCTCTTTGGAGTTTTTCTCCCCTCCCAGAACCCAGAATCAAGTGGGCTCCTCCCTGGGCCTAGACCCCCATGGTAACCGTATAAGGTGAGGCAGCTGTCAATTGAGGCGGGGAGGGGCCGGTGTAGGAGGCCAAGGGCAGCTGCTAAGTTTAGGGTGGCTCCTTCTCTCTTCTTAGAGACAACAGGTGGCTGGGCCCCAGTGCCCAGAAAAGAAAATGTCTTAGAGGCATTGGCATGAGACTGGAGGAGGGCAAAGGGAAGAATCACCTTCCTCAGGACATCGGGTCCTAGAGGGAGCAAGAGAAGGAGGAGACGTGTGTCCTTGCCAGCCTTGGCCTCGTAGGGGGCTTCCTCAGCCACTATTTCCCCAGGAGAGGGTACCTCAAAGTCACACAGTCAGCCAAACTGGTTCTTGCCCAGAATGAAGAAAGGAGCCACTGGCCATCCCAGCCACCCGGAAGGAGGTGACCAACTAGCTTCCCTCTTGGTATTTTGACCCCCCTCCTCTGAGTTCCAACTTTCACAATAGGATCCAAAGAAATGATTATGGACTCACACCAGGTTATGTTCTCCTGTGTCAAACTTTTCCAAGGCTCCCAAGGTCTCAATGCTCAGCCTGGCATGGAAGACCCTCCAATTTCTGGTCTCCAGCCTGCACCCTCTGCTCCAGCCCCATCACCATTCTGGCAATCTGATTTTTCACTTCTCCAGGCCTTTGTCCATCTGTGCTCTCTGCTTAGCATGCTTGCCCCTCCACTTTCACCTGACTTACTTTTCCTGGCCTTCATAAAGTCATCCCCATAGTCCCACACAGGGCTACTATGCTTTCTACTTTTGTGCTCCTAATCAGCTGTTATGACATTTTCTGCCTTTATCCTGTCTCCACAGCTAGGCTGTAAGTCCACTAAGGCAAGGCATAAATACTAATTGTAATGATTATATTTCACTAAACTGTTTCCAAATAGTGTGCATATCCACAAGTTCTGTGGGATGGGGAAGACAAGGCCCAGGGAGTTAAAGCACAAAGCGCAAGATCACAGAGCAGGCTTTCTGCTCCAGGCTGTCTAGCCTCTTTCTACCTGGTCATTCTATGCTTGGCATCTTTTCTTGAAACATCCTCCCTGCCCCCACCAAAGGGGATTTGGAAGACCTTCTTGATTCTTCAGCTTCTTAGACAGCTGTCTCCCTTTCAATTCTGCCACTACCCCACAAACATACATATACTTGACTGTGAACTCCAGAATGGGAGTGGGGGACTATGCTTGCCAGGGGGCACCCATGAGGCACAGCCCAGTGCCTGGCATACTGTAAGTGCTCAATAATTTTACTGGCTTTAAATCTGGAGGGGCGCCTGGCTGGCCCAGTTGGTAGACCATGCAACTCTTGATTTCTGGGTTGTAAGTTTGAGCCCCACGTTGGGTGTAGAGATTACTTAAAAATAAAAAATCTTTTTAAAAAACACAAATAAATAGAAACATAAAAATGTTAATTTCAAAATAAGGAATATTTTTTAAATAAATAATAAATCTGGACCCACCCCACTCAGGGGTACAGGGGCCTGACTTATCTTTCTCCCAGTACAATGCTTCAGTTTGGGTCTTCTCTGAACTCTGGCACATTCAAGTCCCCTTTTGGGAAAGAGAACATCCCTTCCTGCCCAGGTCCTAGTGAGCCATGCATCCCAAGACCCACTCCCTCCTCCCTCCCTGGGCTCCAGCTGCTGCCCGCCCTCCAAGAAAGGAGAGGCCCTGAGCCGGTCTATTTTGGTATCTGGGGTGGGCACCCACAGGGCTAAGGTTACCCTGGTATGTTGAGGGCTCCCTGGGGCAGGACTATATAACCCCAGAGGGATCGCCACAGGCTGACTCTGCTCCTTTCCAGCCAGAGCCACTGCTTTGCCCCCAGGAGACTGAAGACATGGTGAGTAAGAATCCTCCAGCCCCTACCCAGATCCCTCAGACCTCAAGGCAGCCTCACTTTTTAAAAGAAAGTAGCTGATTCCCAGTCCAGTAAGAGGAAACAGATGAATCTTCCCTTTCTTGGCATTGCTAATGAGGAGCGTACAGAACGATGGCCTAAATGACCCAGCCCAGTCTGCCCAAACTCTCCACTCACAGGAGACCCATCCCTCTCAAAGCATGCTCCATACCTTCCTGCACTCCCTCTTCCTAAAACCCTCTGGGACCAATCAGGCAAGGATTCCAACTCCCATTTTGTAAATGGGAGAGTCAAGGTTCAGACAGGGTGAATGAGTAGGTCAGGGTCACACAGCAAGTCTGGGACTCAGAGGAGGCAAGCTCAGGGCACTGAGAAGGGGACTCGACTTGTTCAGTAGAATGGAGGATAGGAATTTGGGGATACAATCAAAGCAAGTCCCTCAGCAAAGAGCTCATAAGGAGGGGAAAGCCTAGAACAAGAAGAGTTACTTTAGAAAAATGACTCAAAGAACCCTGAATCTAATCCATTGCCTCCAGAGAAGAGGAGGGATTGGCCCATGGACCCCTTTACCCATCCCTCAACCCCCAGGCACCCAAGAAGGCCAAGAGAAGGGCAGTGGCAGAGGGCGGAAGCTCCAACGTCTTCTCCATGTTTGACCAGACTCAGATCCAGGAGTTCAAGGAGGTGAGTAAGGGGAGAAGGGAGACTGAAGACTAACCAAAGGCCCCCCCTGCCGCCCCTCCCCCCCAACACCCCCTCCCTGGAATGTGCACCTGTTTGGGGGGAGGGGAAGGGCTTAGAACTCCTTGCTCCCCTCCTCATTTGGCATGCAAAAGAACAGCTGGCTGGGGGCCAGAATCTGATCTGCCTGGGGTAGGGATGCTGAAGCCTGGCCATGGGGGACCTAACCCCTCCCTGCCCCTGCCTTCCACAGGCCTTCACAGTAATTGACCAGAACCGTGATGGCATTATTGACAAGGAAGATCTGCGGGACACCTTCGCAGCCATGGGTGAGCCCCTTATCCCACCCAGAAAGATTCAAGGCTACAGAGTCCTGGGAATTCAGAAGCCTTGGGTTTCAGCCTTGCTGGCTCCACCTGGGCCTCAGTCCACCCAGAGGAAAATGGGTGGGATGGTCTGAATTTATGGGAAGGATCAACCCTTGGCCGCAGGACCCCACTCCAGCTTCCCCCACCCTGCTCCAGGGCGCCTCAATGTGAAGAATGAGGAGCTAGATGCCATGATGAAGGAAGCCAGTGGTCCCATCAACTTCACTGTCTTCCTGACCATGTTTGGAGAGAAGCTCAAAGGTGAATGAAGTGTCCTGGGTCTAAGCCCCGAGCTGCCCCTCCCCAGACCTTTCAGGGACAGAAACTTCAAGGACCCTTTAGCTTCATGTGCCTTCTGATCCTCCAGGTGCTGACCCTGAGGACGTGATCACTGGAGCCTTCAAGGTCCTGGACCCTGAGGGGAAGGGCACCATCAAGAAGCAGTTGTAAGTGACCCTCTCCAGCTGCTCACACACAGAAAGCCTCCTTAAATTCTTTTCTTTCTTAAAGATTTTATTTATTTGGGGGGGGCAGAGGGAGAGGGAGAAGCAGCAACCAGATGACCAGAAGAAGAGAGGAGCTCAGTCCCAGAACCCCAGGATCATGACCTGGGCCAAAGGCAGCCGCTTAACTGACTTAACCCAGGTGTCCAAGCCTCCTTAAATTCTCAGCAAAGGTTAGGTATTAAGGGAGGGGATAAGGGAAAAATTAGCACTGTGGAAATGGGCTATAGGATTACATTTTCACAGCACATATGGGAAGGGAAGAGCAAAAGCAGAGAGGCCAGACTGTTTGGGAGACCAGTGAGGGATCTAGAGTGACTTGGGTTTTCAAGCTGATACTAGGAATGGCAACCAGGATGAGATGGGAGGGAGTGGAAAGGAACCACGAAGCCCAATCTCAACTCCCCATATGTCACCTCTCTCCAGCCTGGAGGAGCTGCTTACCACGCAGTGTGACCGCTTCTCCCAGGAAGAGGTGAGGGGGCGGGGAGGGCCCGGGAGAAGCAGAGGGAGGGGGGAGGGGAGCATATGGAAAGGGTAGGAGACGCCCCTGAATCTTTCCCCAGATCAGGAACATGTGGGCAGCCTTCCCCCCCGACGTGGGAGGCAACGTAGACTACAAGAACATCTGCTACGTCATCACGCATGGCGATGCCAAGGACCAGGAGTAGGGGACCCACCCTCTTAGGCCTCTGCTGGCCAACGCCTTGCTGCCAGTCCGACCCCCCCACCCGACTCTAATAAAACTAAACTGGTCGTTGTTTCTTAGCGGCGGCGCCTTCGGTGCGTTTGTGGGAGAGGGGCTTAGGTGGGACGCGGTGCTAAAACACAGCCCGGCACTAAGCCAGCGCACAACAAATGAATAATTAGTGGCTGGGAGGTCTGGGTGGGGCGGTTTCGTTCCACCCGCTACACCCGCCACTTATTCCCGCTGGAAAAGTAAGACTTGCGTGGCCTCGGGGAAACTGTTTATTATTATTATTATTATTATTATTATTATTATTATTATTATTATTTAAGATTTACCCATTTATTTATTTGAGAGAGCGAGCGCGCGAGCAACGGGAGGGGCAGAGGGAGGGGGAGAGAGAGAAAATGTCTAGCCGACTCCCCGCTGAACAGGGAGCCCAAGGCCGCTGAATCCCAGACCCTGAGATCATGACCTGAGCGGAAATCAAAAGTCCCACACTTTAACCGACTGAGCCACCCAGGAGCCCTGAAACTGTTTTTATTGAAGTCACAGCTTGGGTGAAGAGCGGCGGGGGTGGGGCCAGGGGCGGAGCTGGAAGCTGGGGCGGGGCCGGTGGGGGCGGAGCCAAAGGCGGGGCCACAGATTTGGGATTGGGAGAACCCGTTAGCCGGTGAGCCCCCTGCGGGGGCGGACCTCTCAGGCTGGGGCTCCAGGATTGGATGGGAGACCGACTGAAGGCGGAGCCGAGGTAAAGCGGGGCTCCGCGGGGTCCTCAGAGAGCTTCAGACTGCTCTCCCTGCGTCTGGCTCTGCTGCATCTGGGCCTGCATCTTCTCCAGCATCTCTTGCATGCGGCGCAGCTGTGCGGGGCAAGATTGTAGGCGTGGGATCGGGGAGGCCAGAGAGGGACTTCGAAGAGGACTTGGGGCCTTGGGGGGAGGAGGGGAGCGAGGTACTTGCTCACCTCTTCATCTTTCTCGCGGATCAACTTTTCGGTCTCGGCCAGAGGCAGCATGGGCAGCGGGATCTCTGTGGCGCTCTGGCGGGAGAGTTTACTAGGGGGCGTGGGAAAAGGGACAGGGAATCAAGGGCGGGACCCTCCGTTGTGGGTCGCAGAAGCGGGGCAGGGCGTGGGGCGACGTTGGGGCCTAGGAGGCAGGGCCATAGGTCCTTTCAATGCCGTAAGCAAAGTGGGTGGGGAGAGATTCTGGAAGAGTGGTCTGGATGGTGAAGGCCGGGTCCGGGACAGTGAGGGCCGGGTCTTGGGAGCCCCTGGGACTCAGGTCGGGCTCTCACCTACGGCTGGCTCGATCACGAGCCCCAGGCCGGGCCAGGCTCTGTAGGCAGCGGGCTCGGTAGCCCTCGTAGAGCAGATCGTGGGTCACCTCCTTCAGGTCCTGCAGGTGTGTTTGCACCAGCATCCGTCTCAGGTTCAGGAAGTCGCAGTGATGTGGGTTCTCCACTGAGGGGCGGACCGGCGAGCGTCAGGGAGCTTCGGGTCCAGCCCTATTGGCCGGGTCCAGTCGGCCCGGAGTCCTGCCCCGGACCTAGGTGAGGGTCTGCAGTCCAAGGACCCCTCTTTTGGCCCTTAGGATCGCCGGGACCAGAGATCGCCCCAACTTCATATGTTGGGTGCGGTTGACTCAGAGGCATTCTGGGCTCCCTGTTGGCCTCAGAACGCATGCCCACCTTACTCACCCTCCACGGTACCCCAGGAATAGCGGCGTCCCCTCACGGGACGGGTCCCGCCGTCCCTCACGACCTCGCAGGAACCAACGACTGCGAAAGGGATGCTTTCCTGGAGGGCAGGAGTCAGGAATCACCGTTGGAGCCCCCCTGGGCAGAAACCTCGTTTTCAGCCTCCACCTCCACATCCGCCTCCCCTGCTTCTTTGCCCCTTCCTCCTTTGCCTCTGCACCTTCATCTCTGCATCCTGCCTCTTGAAGTCTTCATCCTCATCAGAGTCACAATCGGGGAACTGGTAGATGTTGATCTCCTCCTCTTTCAGCTGGTCCCGGATCTAGGAGCAGACATGCACAGACGGTGAGAAACAGAGGCTGTGCGCAGCAGACACTGCATGGCTGGACACTGAGATACAGGTTCCAGGTGGTCAGAGACAGAGAGGAAGACATGAAAGACAGAGATGGTAACATACAGTATGCCCCAAACCAAAATCTCAGAGGGGCGCCTAGCTGGCTCAGTCAGTAGAGCATGTGACTCTTGATCTTGGGGTTGTGAGTTTGAGCCCCACATTGGGTGTAGAGATTACTTAAAATCTTGGGGCGCCTGGGTGGCTCAGTGTGGGTTAAGCATCCAGCTTGATTTCAGCTCACATCTTGATCTCAGGGTCGTGAGTTCAAGCCCCATGTCGGGCCCCGCGCTGGGCGTGGAGCCTACTTAAAAAATAAATAAAAATTTGCAAATAAATAAATAAATAATCTTTAAACAAAAAACCCTCAGACAACGAGAGATATAGATGGTGAAAATGAGACAAAGACACCCTAACAGGGATGACCTAGGTCTGGAAAGATTGTAAGATGAGGCCGACACCAGAGGCCCAGGAGAGAGAGGCCTAAGCATAAACAAGTAGGAGAGGCCTCTGAAGTCATGAGGCAGGTCATCATCCTGGGGCTGGAGGGATATCAAGAGTGCTCATGTCTTTGCTGCCGCCCTCAGACAGGCCTCAGCCAAGCATCCAGTCCAGGGATTCTATTCCGGGCCTCCGGAGACATGGCTCCTTCAGCCAGCTTACTACCCACCTTCCTTGGAAACTTTCTCCCACAATGTAGCTTGACACATTATACTTCCAAAAGGCAATCCCAAGATCAAAGAAGTCAAAGCTGAGTTCAGGTTTGATAACGACTTCTGGCTTCATGTAGGACCAAAGATCAGGGGTCACCAGACATACCTTCTGCTTGAGGGCCTGGGTTTCCTTAGGCATCAGGGCATCTGCTTTGCCAATGACTGGGATGATGTTGACCTTTTCGTGCACTGCCCGGAGGAAGGCCACATCTAGGGGCCGGAGCCTGCACAGAGTGATTGGTCAGGGCTCAGCCTTAGGCCACAGAAACCCTCCCCATCCCTCTCCAAATACCCCAACCCCCCAGGGTGTCCCCAGACCCTCGGCCAAAGGGTGAGATGAAATAGAGGCAGCAGTGGACACGGGAATCCTGAATGTTCTTCCGGTTCAGGCCACTCTCATCCCTCAGATACTGCTCAAATTGCTCCTCAATGAAGCGCACCACAGGCAGCCAGCTGGGTGTGGGGCAAGAGAGTAGGTCAGAGATGAGGGTTCACAGGGCAGGGAAGGCACCAAGGTTAGCCAGGACTGGGGGTAGGAACTAGTTTCTTGGGGTCCAACCAAAGACATCAAAGGAGATTGGGAGTGTTTCGGTCAGATGTCAGGAAGCACAGGGCACTCTGGGCCACATGGCCACCAGAAACGGGCCCCACCTTCTGGGGAGGGCAGGGGCTGAGCAGACCAGCCCTGGAACTGACCCCTCAGTCTTCATAGAGTAGCCACATTGGGAAGCTTAGTCCCCGCTCCTTCCCCTGCTCCTCACCAGTCTGAGCAATCCACGGAGTCCCCAAAGCCAGGTGTGTCCACCAGGGTCAGTTTCACCTTAATACCCCCCTCCTCGATCTCCACACCCCGGCGCTCAATGGTCAGCGTTTGTGTCAAGCGAGCTGTGGGGACGGGGAGAGGTCAGGGAGCTGGGTAGGGTTCTGAGCCAGGACTGATTTCCTTTCTCAGAATCACAGTTACCCCCACCCATTTTTAGGGGAGTCTCAGAGAAAAGCAGTGAGTGGCCCAAGTCCCCCAGAAAGTCAGGGGAGACCCAGATGAAAAGAAAGAGAGTGCAGCCTGGGGATGGGAGAGACAGAGTCCCTGGAGAGGTCAGGAAGGTCTTACCACTGGCTTCTGGCAGTTGCCGGTCCTCATAGAGATTGGTGAGAAACAGGCTGTTGATGAGGGTGGATTTTCCCAGGCCTGACTCCCCTGTAGGCAGGACAGACCCACCCGGTCAGGTGAGGAGACAGCCAGGGTATCTGGGGAAGCCTCCCCCAACCAGTCCCCTGTCCAAAACCCATCAGACCTGCCACCATGAGTGTGAAGTCAAAGCCCTTCTTGACGGACTTGCGGTGCAGCTGGTTGGGGAGGGCGGCGAAACCCACATACTCCTTGTCCTGTGGTGGGGGACAGTGTGAGGCTGCTGGGAGCAGCGGGCTGGGCCCCCAGGATAACCTGACCTTGTGGGTGAGGAGAAGTCAGCCTGCTGTGGGTTGACCTGAACCTGGCTACTCTGGGGGTTGGGGGCTGAGGGCAGAGATGCCTGTATTCTGGGGCAGAAGGACTCACCATGGCCCTGCTAGCTGTCGCTGCACCTGCTATCTCTCCCCACTTCCTCTGGTGGGGCAGGAAGTTGAGTGTGGCAAATAAGGGGGCGGGCAATGTAGGAAGCTGAGATGCTCGAACTGGTGGGGAAACCCAAGACCAAGAATACCTGGAGTTCTCACTTCCTGGATCCCTTTGGCTATCCCCCCATGAAGCTTCAACACCTCAGTTCTCTGCACACCCTTATTCCAAGCCCCCTCTGTAGTCCCATCACCCGGGTAGATGGGGTATAGGCAGAGAGGAAGGAAGCAGATTGGTGTCTCTAGCAAGTGAGACGAAGGCTTTGACTGGGATGGTTAAAAAAAAAAGTTCCCAGGGTCTAAGTGGACCAAAAATCATAATAGGATTAGGGGTGGAAGGGGCCATCAATTTTCCTTACCAGCTCATGCAACTGATTCTTTTTCTTTTTTTTTTATGCAATTGGTTTCTTTTTTTTTTTTTAAGATTTTATTTATTCATTTGGGAGAGAGAGAGGGAGAGAAAGAGAGCACTCAGCACATGAGTAGGAGAGAAGGGGGAAAACGGGGGGTGGGGGAAGGAGAGGGACAGAGGGAGAGAGAGAAGCAGACTCCCAGTGAGTAGGGAGCTCACCTTGGGGCTCGATCCCAGGACCCTAAGATCATGACCTGAGCTAAAAGCAGACACTTAACCACCGAGTCCCCTTCATGCAATTGATTTTTGAAAGGACTTCAAGTCTTTGGACATCACCGCCAGAGAGACCTTCCTTTAGAATCCTGGCCAAGGCGGTCCCCTGCTCTAGCCCCTTCAGGGGCTTCCCAGTAACTTCAGAATTAAGTCTGAGTTCTGGCCTGGCAGCCAGAGCCTTCCACATCTGACCTTATCACCCATCCCTCACTTCTCCTTGGAGAATGCCCACATCCTTCACTCTGCCCACATTGAGTTGTTTTTTTTTTTTAAGATTTTATTTATTTATTTGACGGAGAGAAACACAGCGAGAGAGGGAACACAAGTAGGGGGAGCAGGAGAGGGAGAAGCAGGCTTCCCGCTGAGTAGGGAGCCCGATGTGGGACTTGATCCCAGGACCCTGGGACCATGACCTGAGCCAAAGGCAGACGCCCAGTGACTGAGCCACCCAGGCACCCCCACATTGAGCTTTTCCTTCTGCTCTTCCAGATCCTTCAAGGGTTTGATTCAAAGATCTCTTCTTCCTCCTCTAGGAAATCTTGCCCAGCTACCCCAGGCACAGTCATTTTCCCTCCTCCAAACTCTCTAACACCTTCCACAGACCTCTCCTCAATGCTTGCATTTATTTATCTGGCTATCTTCTCTACCAGCTGAGCTTTCTGAGGTCATGGACCATGTCCTCTTCAGTTCTATATCTTCAGTGTCTTGCCAAGGCCCGCCACAAAGCAGGTGCCAATAAATAATATACTAGATGAATGCATGCATGGAGTAATGAGTGAATGAAGTTGGTCAGGGCCCAAGCCTAGCAGAACATGTAAAAGGAGCCTTGCTCTGGAGGCAGAAAGCTCTGCAAACCTCAGTTCTCCCACTTACTATGGGACCTTGGGTGAGTCATTGGACCTCTCTAAACTCCATTTTCCTCATGGTAAAATGAGATACACATATTTCCACTTGGTTATCAGGACTTGGAGTAGTTTCAGATGACATGAGCTTTGGAGTCAAATCAGCTGTATGCACAAATCCTGACTTTAGCCTCTACGACCTGAGTCACCTCTCCAGGCCTCTAAAGCTAGTCTTCCTACTATGGCCTATAAGGCCCTGCTAGAACTGGATTCCATCTACTGCTCCACCTCATTTTCTTTCTCCACTGCTTGTGGTTCTATTTATTATTTCCCTGTTAGGCCCTGTTGTGGACTCAACTGTGTCGCCCTCGGCCAAATTCATGTGCTGGAGCTCTAACCCTCAATGTGACTGTATTTGGAAATAGGGCCTTTAAGAATGTAATTGAGGTTAAATGAAGTCATAAGTCATAAGGGTGGAACCCTGATCCAATAGGTCTGGTGTCCTTATAAGAAGAGACACCCATGGGGCGCCTGGGTGGCTCAGTCGTTGGGCGTCTGCCTTCGGCTCAGGTCATGATCCCAGGTCCTGGGATTGAGTCCCGCATCGGGCTCCCTGCTCAGCAGGAAGCCTGCTTCTCCCTCTCCCCTCCCCCTGCTTGTGTTCCTGCTCTTGCTATCTCTTTCTCTGTCAAATAAATAAATAAAATCTTAAAACAAACAAACAAACAAAAAACCGAAGAGACACCCATGATCTCAGCCCAGGCACAGAGGAAAGGCCACGTGACCATGTGAGGCCACAGTGAGAAGGTAGCTGTCTGCGACCCAAGGAGACCAGAAACCAGCCCTGCTGGCACCTTGAGCTTGGACTTCCAGTCTCCAGAACTATGAGAAAATCAATAGCTGTTGTTTAAGACTCCCAGCCTGTGGTATTTTGTTATGGCAGCCGGAGCTGACTGATACAGCATCGTAGCTCACTCCTATCCCTCATCCTAAGGCAACCACCCTAATGTGCTTCGAGTGTAGTTTTTTGGTTTGTATACATTTTGAAAAATGTGTAGTATACAGTGCATGTTTACACAAATGGTTATACATGTATATATGAATACATATTTGTTAACTTTTTCATTCAGCACTATCTTTTTAAAACATTTTTAAAACTTTTTTTTTTTAAGTAATCTGTACATCCAATGTGGGGCTCGAACCCATAACCCTGAGAGATCAAGATTGCATGCTGTTCTGATTGAGCCAGCCAGGCACCCCCTTCTGTACTATTTTTTAAGATCCATCCATGTTGCCATGTGTCTATCTTATTCTCACTCAAACTCATTTCTATAACTGTCCCCTTCGTGTAACCTTGGACATGAAGTCCAGGACCTCTCTGGACCTTACTTTCCTTATCTTTCAAATGGGATTGGAATCTCCTGCCACATTAAACTCAGAAGTTGTGCAAGAATCAGAGGATTATAGAGACATCGTGATTAAGAGATGTATGATCTTGCTGTGTGATCTTGGGCATCTTACTTTTACTTCTCTGTGACTTCGTTTCTTTATCTGTTAAATGTTAAATTAATAATTCTACCTCTTAGGGTGACAGTGGTCTAATTATATGGTCTAATACACATAAAGCTCTTAGTTCAGTATCCAGCGTAGGAGATGAGCGCCCACAGAATGCTGGTTATTGTTGCATTACTTGAGCGGAGGGCTGTGTCAGTACCACGGTCTCAAATCTAGTGACTGCTCTTTGCTGAGGATCCAGACAGCAGATCGGTCGGGGTTTCGGCCCTCTGGGAAGACAGAGACAGCCAGTAGTAAGTATGCCAAAGAACACTGGTGCTAAAAATGTCGTGCAACAAGGATATAAACAGAGGACTTTGAGAAGCCAAGGGAAAGGATAATTATACCCCTCCTCACTCCACCACAGCCCTTCCTCCTGCATTTCTTATCAAGCTGAGCAGGCCTAATGTCTTAATTAAAACTCTGAGCTCCTCCCCCTTTGCGCTGCACAAGTACATTTGACTCTTGACCAACACTGGTTTAAACCGTGTGGGGGGGGCACTTACATGCAGATTTTTTTTCGATAAATACAGTATTATAAAGGTATTTTCTCTTATGATTTTTTTAAAATTTTTTATTTATTTTTTAAGAGATTTCATTTATTATTTGAGAAAGAGAGAGCAGGAGAGCACAAGCCGGGGTAGGGGCAGAGGGAAAGAGAGAAGCAGACTTCCCATTGAGCAGGGAGTCCAGTGTGGGGCTTGATTCCAGGACCCCAGGATCATGATCTGAGCCAAAGGCAGACACTTAGCCCACCCACCCTGGTGCCCCCCCCCTTTTAAGATTTATTTATTTGAGACAGAGAGAGAGAGAGAGAGAGAGTGTGTGCATGAGGCAGGGGGAGAGGCAGAGGGAGAGGGACAGCCAACTCTCCATTGATGGAGGAGTGCAACTCAGGACTCCATCCCGGGACAAGATCATGACTTGAGCCAAAGTCAGATGCTTAACTGGCTGAGCCACCCAGGCACACCTCTCTTATGATTTTCTTAACATTTTCTTTTCTCCAGCTTACTTTGTTGTAAGAACACAGTATGTAATACATGCAACATACAAAATACGGGTTAATCAATGGTTTATGTTGCCTGTTCAAAGAAAGGAAGATCCTACCTTGAGATTCCTATGGGGCAGTTTATAGTAGATAGCTGTTTTCCCATTTAATCATCTGGATTAGTTCTTTTTCATCTTGCCATCAAACCTGCACAGCTATCTATGGCCCCACCAGGCATCCCTGGAGGGGCTTCTTTATCTTTAGACCCAAATTCAGATTCAGACCTAATAACTCCAGGCTTTCTCTTCCCAAAGTTAAAGGTAGCTCTGTGAGTGAGTATGGCGTGTGGGCTGGCCACCTTTCAGGGGATGATTCCTCCAAGAGGGGCTACCTCTCTGCCATTTGGTACCCTCTTAACCTGTTTTCCAGCACAATTGGCTGGCACATGGTGGGCCCCCAGGAAACAAAAAAACGTACCATTCTATCTTCAGCTTCCGCTGCTTTCCTATTATGTAAACTCTTGACACATTAAAACACAACTATTCTGTTTTCCTCTTGGAAGATAGGTCTTGACCATCTTTGGATCTCAAACTTCTAGCACATAGTAGGTTTTCAGTTAGTGTGTAGGCAGCTGTTCATTTCATTCCCTTTGTCTGGAGTTCTTCGTTCAGCCCCCACTTCAGCCCTCTCTGGACTTTGCAGAAATCTTAGCTGTTCTGAAAGGATTAGCTCAAAAAAGCCACTTTCTTTCTTGGTTGCTCCAGCCAAAAGAGTAAAAGCTGATATTTTTGGCTAAGCACTTTACACATATAACACATATGAATTCTCACCATTCAAATTAGCTATTATCATCCCCATTACAGTTTAGGAAACAGAAGTAATTTCCCCAGGGTCAAATAATAGTAAATGACAAGGTCAGGAATCAGACTGCAGGAATGGCCTTAAAGACAGAGTCCACGGCCACTAAACTGGACAGATTTCTCTCTCTGCACTACACTCCTATCATATTTTGTTCATCAGGTTGGTAGGGAATCTGTCTCATCACCTGCACATCTCCATATTCTACTGGACCAAGAGCTCCCTGAGTTCCTTTGTATTTTCAGGGCCTGGACAGTGTCTAGATACTGGTTGGTGATCCCTAAGTATGTGCTGATTGATTTGTGGCCCTGGTTTCCGTGTCTAACATCCACGCACACCAGGCACCCACAACCATGCAGACTCATTCCCACAGCTTAGAATTCTTCCTGCTCTCCCACACTATCTTGTACTGGTACATGGAACTCTCCCATGCCTTCACAATTTTCTTTTTCATATTTGTGCGCTTGCCCCTGTAAACTGGTAGCATCCAAGGACAAATCTTACATGTGTTTCATCTCTTTATCCCAAACTCTTGGCTTAGCATTAAGGTGCTAATTAAATGTGAATTAATATAGGGCGCCTGGGTGGCTCAGTCGGTTAAACGTCTACTTTCAGCTCAGGTCATGATCCCAGAGTCCTGGGATCCAGTCCTACATCAGGTTCCCTGCTCTGCAGGGAGCCTGCTTCTCCCTCTGCCTCTGCCTCTCTGTCTGTCTCTCATGAATAAATAAATAAAATCTTTTTTAAAAATGTGAATTAATATACAAACCTCAGTCACCCCTCCCTATCATCAGATCATCAAGGGACCCTTCCAGGCACTCCCCTCTTCCCCAAAGGCAAGCTTGCTCGGAGTACAGATACCTGGGAACACAGACCCAGGCGGCACCAAGCTGGGAATCAGGGTTTAATGTTTTAGGTTCCCCTTGGGTTTGGCCTTTGTAGGTCTGTCGACCTGTCCCCTAGTCTCCCTATGGGCTCTTTCTTTGTGTCTCTCTTTGTCTCTGCCTGTTTCACTGTCTTTTGTTCCTCTGCCTCCGGGCCTGCTTCTCTCCAGATTCCCTTCCTTTTCTTACAGCTTCTCCGACTGTGCTTCAGTGACTTCGTATCTATCTCTTAGGTTTCTACATCTCTTTGTCTCTGGTGGCCAATCTCTTGCTCCTGTATTTTCGGGCCGCCGCAGTCTCTCGGTCTCTTTCTCTGCCTCTGTGTCCTTTCTGACTCGGGGCTCTTAGGTTACGACTTTGTGAGTCTCTGGCTCCGGGTCTCCGCTCCGCGCCCCAGGCCTGATTTCAACTGGCCGCCTCTCCCCATCATTTCTCTGGAGTCTGTCTCTATCCTCTAGCTGCAGCTCGGGCCTCGGTCTCCCCCAGCCCAGCCCCCCTCCCTACCCCACCCCCGGCCCTAGGCCTCTCGGACCGGCCCCGCTTTGTTTCCTGTGTCTCGGCGCCCCGCCCCCGCCCCGTCTGGGGTCTCCGCCGCCCTCCGCCGCCCTTTGTTTGCCTTGGTCTCTCCCCCACCCTTTTCCCTGGGTCAGTCTTCGGATCTCTCTTTGTCTCTCCCGGCCGGGGAGGCTGGCGCAGTCGGCCAGCCCCGGAGGTTGGCGCGGGCGGCCCGACACAGCGATAAATAGGAAGAGTCTTCGGCCCTCATCGCCCGGCTCCAGCCCAGGAGGTACACGGTTAATACCACCGAGTTCGGGCAACTGTCCTCGGCTTAGAGTAGCCCTGTCCGCGGCACGCGGCCTCCCGCCGGCCACAGAGCTCCGGCGGACGCGGGCGGCCCCCACAGGCGTGCAGCTTCTCCCGGGTCCTAGAGCGGCTCGGTGAGGCCCAGCGCTTCCGCTTCCCGTCCCCGCCCCCGGCGGCCGCCCCCGGGACGCCTGGGTCCGAGCCCCCTCCCCATTTGGCGCGGAGCCCGCATCCCGGGGCCGCCGGCGGCTCGGGCAGCGGAGCCCCGCCGAGGAGCTCGCGAGGGCGCCGGGGTGACATAGCCGGAGGCGGCCAGGAGGAGAAGGGGGCGCTGCGGGCCGGAAGGAGCAGCAGGTGCAGGGGCGGCCGGCGGCGCGGGCGGGGGTCACCGGGAGCCGCGCCCCGCACCTCGGACCCGGCCGCTGCCCGGTGCCCGCGCTGGCCGGCAGAGGGCAGCGGCAGGGCGCCGCGGGCCGCACATGGCTGTGTGACCGTGGGATTGTGTCTGTCCCCTTGCTCAGGGCGGCGTGCGGGCGATGGAGCGCGCGGTGGAGCCCTGGGGCCCGGAT
Organism: Eumetopias jubatus; assembly: GCF_037043125.1. Classification (NCBI taxonomy): domain Eukaryota; kingdom Metazoa; phylum Chordata; class Mammalia; order Carnivora; family Otariidae; genus Eumetopias; species Eumetopias jubatus. The sequence goes on from NW_028274818.1 coordinate 94,023,883, forward strand.
CTCCAGGGCGCAGAGGAGAGGGAGCAGCTGAGAGGCGCCCGCACAGGTGAGGGCCGGGACGGTGCGCCGCCAGGGGCAGGTAAAGGCCGGGTGGGGACTCCGGTGCTGGGCTCTGTCTAGCCGAGACCCAGAAAAATCGGACGTGAACTGTGCTTCCAGGGGGAGGGGGAGGGGAGCAAAAACCGAGGTTAAGGAGCCAACGTTTCTGAGCACCTACTCTGCGTCAGGCCTTGAGGGGCTTCATCTCAAGGACTCTCCTGGCTCCTCGACAGTCATTACCAGCCTCACTGCCTCTGCCCTACTTCAGCCCTCCTTTTATCTCATCCTGACAATTGCAACAGCCTCCCCACATCCCTTTTCTCTTCAGTGATGCACTCAGCAGCCACATTGATCCAAGTCCGTATTTAATCCTGTTTCCCTTCTCAAAAACCTTCCCTAGCTCCTTTCTGCCTACTAATCAAAAGCCTAGTGTTTGATCTAGGCCTTACATGCTTAATCTAGTCCCAACATCCCTTTCCAGCTTTATCTTCCATTCCTCTCCGTGGTTTGCTCTTTTCTTTTGCTGTGAAAGCTTGGCCCTATCTCCTTATTTCCTCGCTCTCTTGTGACAGTGGTTATTCTGAGCCCACAATTACATGTGCTTGATCTTCTCTCTCCTACCAACCCTATGCGTTTTGAGGGACAGGTGGGCGTCTGGGTCCTCTTAGGTACAGGCAAGATGATTGAAGTAATAAATTACAGAATGGGCTACAGGCTTGGGAATCAGACAGACCTGAGTTAGAAACATGGCTTTGCTACTTTCTAACCTTTCTAACCTTGAGCAAGTGACTTAAATTCTCTGAGTCTTCATGTCTATAAAATGGGAGTAGTAATAGTATTATTTCATAGCATTGTTTGCAAGGATTCAGTGGTGCCTGGTTCAGTGACTGGCACATATTAAGGGCATGTTATAAGGAAGTTACCATTGTTAATGAGAGGCAGCATTAGGAAGTTTCAGAAGTTCAGAGGAGAGGGAGAGCATCCTTGTGACCGCAGATTGTCAAGGAAGCCTTCCTGGGGAAGTTGTTATCAAAGATAGGGGCTGAGCCAAAGGGCAGGGTCTACTACTCCCTTTTCTTTCCCCAGGTATAGGGAGTGAGAATGTGGAGATTTCTCAGCCGGATGAGTTTGAACATACCCCACAGGAGGATGACTTGGGGTTCAAGGAAGAGGAAGATTTGGCCCCAGGTCATGAAGTAGGAAATGCCTCTCTCAAACCTGAAGGCATCCAGACCTGGGATGACTTGTGGGTCCAGAGAGAGGGACCAGGAAAACCTCAGGCTCGAGACAGAGGTCCCCGGCTCCTGGGAGAGCCACGTTGGGGCCAGGCTAGTGATCGGGCTGCCGTATGTGGTGAGTGTGGCAAGAGTTTTCGGCAGATGTCAGATCTGGTGAAACACCAGCGGACCCATACAGGGGAGAAACCGTACAAGTGTGGGGTCTGCGGCAAGGGCTTTGGGGATAGCTCTGCCCGTATAAAACACCAGCGAACTCATAGTGGTGAAAAGCCCTACAGAGCCCGACCACCAGCCCAAGGCCCCCCAAAGATTTCTCGGTCCAGGATCCCAGCTGGTGAACGTCCCACTATCTGCGGCGAATGTGGCAAGAGCTTCCGGCAGAGTTCTGACCTGGTGAAACACCAGCGGACACACACGGGTGAGAAGCCCTACAAGTGTGGCATCTGTGGCAAGGGCTTTGGTGACAGTTCTGCTCGCATAAAGCACCAGCGGACACACCGGGGGGAGCAGCCTCCCCGGCCCATGGTGCCCAGACGGCAGCCTTCTCGAGCAGCCACGGCAGCCACACAGGGACCTAAGGCCCAGGACAAGCCATATATCTGCCCCGATTGTGGCAAAAGATTTGTGCTCAGCTGCAGCCTTCTGAGCCACCAGCGCAGTCACTTGGGGCCCAAACCTTTTGGCTGTGATGTGTGTGGAAAGGAGTTTGCCCGGGGCTCAGACCTGGTGAAGCACCTTCGGGTGCACACCGGAGAGAAGCCCTACCTGTGCCCTGAGTGTGGCAAGGGCTTTGCCGACAGCTCTGCCCGGGTCAAACACCTCCGCACCCACAGTGGGGAGAGGCCTCACGCCTGTCCAGAATGTGACCGCACCTTCAGCCTCAGCTCCACCCTTCTCCGCCACCGCCTCACTCACATGGAGCCCCAGGACTTCAGCTTCCCAGGCTACCCCTTGGCCCCCCTGATCCCCAGCCCACCCCCCAGCTCAAGCCCACCCCCACCTCCTCTTGGCACGAGCCCCCCGCTGACACCTCGAAGCCCTTCACACTCGGGTGATGGGCCTTTTGGCCTGCCTGGCTTGGAGCCAGAGCCTGGGGGCCCACAGGCTGGGGAGCCACCCCCACCATTGGCAGGCGACAAGCCCCACAAGTGCCCTGAGTGTGGCAAGGGCTTCCGCCGAAGCTCGGACCTGGTGAAACACCATCGTGTGCACACAGGGGAAAAACCCTACCTCTGCCCTGAATGCGGCAAGGGTTTTGCTGACAGCTCAGCCCGAGTCAAGCACCTCCGCACCCACCGGGGTGAACGGGCTCGGGCACCACCACCATCCACTCTCCTGAGGCCACATAACCCCCCTGGCCCAGCACCCACAGCCCCTCGACCCCGAGTCCGAGCCCAGCCCTCTGGACCCAGCCAGCCCCATGTGTGTGGCTTCTGTGGGAAGGAATTCCCCCGGAGCTCAGATCTGGTCAAACACAGGCGAACACACACTGGGGAGAAGCCATATAAGTGTGCAGAGTGTGGCAAAGGTTTTGGTGACAGTTCTGCCCGCATCAAGCACCAGCGTGGGCACTTGGTCCTGAGGCCCTTTGGGACAGGGGATGGTCGAGCAAGGCCCCTCAAAGAGGAGCCACCAACAGGACTGGAATGATGGGGTCCAGGGAAGATGCAAGCCCGGGAGACCAAAGGGAGGGTATCTGCTGCTTAAGCAGAGAATAAAGGGCCGGGGAGGTGGTGGGAGGGAGAAGGAGGGGAAGAAATGGGAGAAAGGAGTGAATAGATAGAAATAGAGATTGGAGACAATGACCTTGAAGCTCAGGAAACTGTCCTGGCTGGGCTCAGTCAGGACCTTGACAGTATGGTCTATACCCCCAGCTTCTAGAACACTGCCTTGTATTCTGAATAGTGTAGGCGCTCAGTACTTATTAATGAATAAACTGGCCTTAGCCTGAGGGCCCTTAAAAAACTCTAAATTCTGCTGCCTCTTAATCTAAGAATTGATCCCACCCAACCTTGCCCCTAGGAGACCAGCACCCTGGCCAGCACCAAACAGGGTTTGTTTGACCTCATGAGCCACAACAGTGAGACTTCAGGAGTTTTGGGTGGTAGAGAGGCAGGGGCATTTTGAACCTTCTGATGGGAAGAGTATTGCTGTGTGGATTGCAGTATCCAGGCTCAGGCCACTGGACATGGTCTTAGCCAGGAAGGGCGCTGTTGGACAGCCCAGACCTATCTGCCCTGGAGAACCCCAACCCGCCCCGACACCTGGACACTGGCAGAATAGACCAGAGACAGCAGAAGGAACAAACACTCGATGCCAAGCCCAGGTCCTGGTGCACGTCAGCAGACAAACTGGCTGGGAGAAGGGCAGGACTGGAGTGAGGAGAGGCCAGGGAAGCTCCAAGGCAGGACAGCCACATCTCCGTGTATCTCCTCGCCAATAAACTTTCTTGTCTGAAGCTCGGACTCTGCTTGTGTATGGGGGCGGGGGCGGGGGGGAGGTGTCAAATCCTCACCACAGGTGAAGCCATGCGCAAACTTGTGAGGGTCCCTTGCCCTCTTCGAGCCCGTCAGATAAAGACGTTGGAATAGTGAGCCCCTTTCCAGCTGTGACATCTGGTTGGAAAAACGGCCACCAGGTCTGTCAGCTGATGTCCTAGACCTGAGTTCTGGCTGTCCACAGGCGCCACCTACGCCACAACGTCGAGCGCGACCCCTAAAAGGAAAAAACACGCGGCGCCACGGGGGTGGGGGTGGGGCGTAGGTCGGTGAGCGCCGTTGCTATGGCGACAAGTGGGGGAGAAAGGTGGCCAGCTGTCTAGTAAGGCGCGGAGGTCCCGACACTGAGGCTCTGCCTACTGGGAAACCCCGCCTCCCTGAGACCCTTTTTTATTTGTTGAGAAACAGGTCATTTGACTGCATAGTCCAAAGGGAGGGCAAAGGGGATGCCTCTTTATCCCCTGGAAAAAGCAACCATATTTTCCCAGCGACCCATGCGTCATTAGGAGCAAGACTCCAATTCCTAGCTTTTTCCGAGGAGGGCGCCAGTAGGGAGGAAGGGAAGGAGGAACTGCCCTGATTGGCCAGGGACAAAAAAGACGAGGGCAGTTCACCCATCTAAGAAATGAAGTACAAGACCGCTTTGCAACTTCGCCGGTTGGGCGTCTCTGCTAGTCTCGGTGGGGGAATGGTCCCTGGATAGAGGCTCTCGCGAGATCTTAACCATTGGCCGGGCTTCCCTAGAAACCAATGAAAGCTGGCCTCGGCGCCCTTCCCCCCGATCTTCCCACCTCTGACAAGTTGTACTACACATTCGAAATGTTGCGTTCAGGCCCGGGGTTCTTGGAGGCTTCGGTCCTTAGGAGCACACACGCCCATAGGCCTGAATGGAGGCCTTTGGGGGCTTTTGGAAGATCGCCCCTGCTGGTTTCCGTGTTTCCTCTCCTTACCAGTCGGCCTCCAAGCCGGCCTGCAGTGACCTTTGTAAAATTACATCTGTTTGTGTCGCTACCTATTAAAAACCCTGCCGTAGCTCCATATGTCTCCTCTGGAAAACGTAGCTCCTTGGCATTCAGGTTGGCATCCAAGGTCTTCCATTTGTGTGGTTTCAGCCCTGTGCTTCTTAAATACTGCTTCGTTTACTTGGAATGTTCGTTCCTCCCCTCCCCCCCCACTTCTTACCTCTCCGAGTCAGAACACTTAAAGCATTACTTTCTCCCAGATGCTTTCCCTGAACCTCCAGCCTGAGTTAAAATCTACTTCTTCTGAACACTTGAAACATGGAGAACTTCTTGAGGATGATTAGTCACTCAACAGCATTACGAATTGTGTGCTGGGTATGGGGGATAGGAGGGTGAATAAAACAAAGTCTCTGCCCTCAGTTTCTATGCAGAAGACAGACGCTGGACAAATAATTACAAGTGTAGGAAGGACTATGCAGGAAGCATACCTACAGAAGGGAATCCTACCTGATTCAAAGGCCTCTCCAAAGAAATGGCAACTATGTTTAGACCTAAGGACTGAGTAAGCTAAGAAAGGAGGAGTGAGGGATGGTGTAGGAGCTGGAGTCTTCTAGGCAGAGAGAAGAGAATGCTCCCAAGTCCTTGGGCATCAAGAACTGAAGTAAAGTTCTAGTGAGTCTGAAGGCAAACAGTGACATGCAGAGTAATGAGTTGTATGATAAAGACTTTTCCAGATTCAGTTTTCTACCTCCCAGTCCCAGCGGGAGCCTGGCACACAATAGGCCTCACTAAATACTTTGGTGAGCAGTGTGTCCTTGGAACATGATGTGCTCTTCACAAGAGTTTACAGTCCCACAGGCTGCTACCTCCTTGTCAATATGGCAAGCTCCCACTCATCTTTGAAGGTCCTTCACATTTATCTCCTCAGAGAGGCCTGCACCCGATAACCACTCCCTTCCTAGGGGGTTATTGTTATTCACTCATCTTAAGTATCCTGCCAGAACACTTATACACCTACTGCTTTCCCATTCATACATATATATTTATGTTTATTTGTATATATTTATATATATATTTATTTTTTTTTATCACAATCTTTTTTGCTAGACTATGAGATTCTCAAGAACAGAAACTAGATCTGAGTTCAGGTATCTACTTGTACATGTTTGTAGAGCAAATGGACAGAAGTCCTTTTCCTCCTTTTGCAAACATCTATTCCAAAGCCCTCCCACAGCAGGAGACCCTCTCCATGGTAACTTTTCACTGTTCCCAGCTGAGTCTCCTCACTGATTGAATCAAGGCAAGCAGGTCTTACCTTTTGCTAGAAGTGGGGTTCCAGCCATAACCTCGCCCCTCCCCACCTCTCCTCCATCTCTCATGTTACATTTCCCCTTGCTAACTCACTTGGCTCCAGCCACACAAACCTTCTTTCTATTCCTTAAATATGTCAAGCTTATTCTCACCTTAGGCCTTTGCAGTTCTGTCTAGAACACTTTTCCTCCAGATTTTCAAATGGCTAATCCTTTCTTATCATTCAAGATTCATCTCAAGTATTTCCTGAGATGCCTTCCCTATCCACATGATAGAAGCCTCCAAGGGGCACCCGAGTGGCTCAGTTGTTTAAGCATCCAACTCTTGATTTCGGCTCAGATCATGATCTCAGGGTCATGTATAAGGAAGGATCTGGGCTCCATGCTCTGCAGGGAGTCTGCTTGAGATTCTCTCTCTCCCTTTCCCTCAGCCCCTCCTTCCCCTCTCTTGCTCCCTCTCATAAATGAATGAATGAATGAATGAATGAATGAATGAATAAATAAGAAAGCCCCGAACCATACCCACTCTATTGCATCATCTTGCCCTATTAATTTCATTAACTACATTTATCTTGTTGATTTACGTGTTTACATTTTTTACACTCTTAAAAGTGCCGTAGCAGTCAAGATTTTTGTCTGTTTTGTTCACTACTGCATCTCCAATACCTAGAATGGTGCCTGGCACATAGTAGGGTACACACAACCAAAGTGGAAATTGAGTGTGAGTATTCAGGCATTTGCCCCCTTTTCCTTGCTTTGAGGAAGAGCAAAAGTTTAACCAGATGTAATCCCAACGTCCAAATTATGCCCTGGCCTCTGAAAACTGAGACTCGGGTTTGAGTACTGGCTCTGCCGCCAATTTCCTCATGTAATTTCATTTCTGAAAGATAATTCGGTGCAATAGAAAGAGCATGAGCTTTGGAACCTGTTACTTACCAGCTTTGTGACTTTTAGCAAATTACTTAGGTTCTCTAAGCTTTGGTTCATTTGTCAAAGGGAGACAATATCATTGATCCCCACAGGGCTGTTATAAAGAGACATAGGGGTCACAAGCACTTGCTGAATGTTATTTCTATTTCTTTTCTGAATCTTGGGTGCCCCATTCATAAAATAGGAGAATTGGGTATCTTTTTCTTTCTAAGATATATTTTTTAAGATTTTATTTATTTATTTGACAGAGAGAGACACAGCGAGAGAGGGAACACAAGCAGGGGGAGTGGGAGAGGGAGAAGCAGGCTTCCCGCTGAGCAGGGAACCCGATGGGGGGCTCAATCCCAGGACCCTAAGATCATGACCCGAGCGGAAGGCAGACGCTTAATGACTGAGCCACCCAGGCGCCCTTGGGTATCTTTTTCAAGAGAAGTGGGAAATACAGATCCTTATTCAAAATATCCCAATTTTTAAATGTGGGAAATTAAAATGTGTAAAAGACCTCTATTTTTTAAAACTAATTTTTTAAAAGTAAAAATACCGGGGGCACCTGGGTGGCTCAGTCGTTAAGCGTCTGCCTTCGGCTCAGGTCATGATCCCAGAGTCCTGGAATCGAGCCCCTGCATCGGGCTCCCTGCTCAATGGGAAGCCTGCTTCTCCCTCTCCCACTCCGCCTGCTTGTGCTCCCTCTCTCGCTGTGTCTCTCTCTGTCAAAGAAATAAATAAAATCTTAAAAAAAAAAAAGTAAAAATACCCTGAGGGCCAAACAAGATACTTCTGCGGACTGGATTTGAGCTACTGGATTTGGGCTACTAATTTTCCGCTTAGGCTATTGGTTGTCAGGGATGCTATGACAACCCTTACTGTATAACATAGGCAAATCAGTTTTATCTCCCTCAAGTTCAATTAGCTCATCCGTAAAATGGACCCATCCTTGTGCGGATCAAAGATCAGGTGTGTAAAACGCTTAGCATTAATGCTGGAGCATTGTAGGCACACCACACAGGAAGTGGCAGCGGTAGCTTGGGTGGCTGTTGATTTGGGAAGTACGTATTCAAAAGGGGCAAGACATCCCAGAGACTGGGAAGGCGACGCCTGGAAAGGAGAAAAAATGGGAGAGGAAAAAAAGAGGGAAGGGAAGAGGTGAGCAGGCAACAGGGTCCGCCCTCCAGGCGGGGCGCCAGCGAGAGGCCCAGGCCGGGGCGGGAGCGCACGTGGCCTATTTTGGGCGGAGCGGACGCGCCTGGTCGCAGCGGAGACCTCCGAGGCGGCCACAGGAGACGAGCCTTGAAGGTAGGTTACAGCTGGTCTGCGAGTACCTTGGACGCCGGGATGGGGCGGCCCGGGGGTCCCTGGGAGTTGGGGTACAGCCGAAGGCGCCAGATCCGGGCTTGCCACCCTCCCGGGGCAGTTCTGGCCGGACGCCTGGGTCCTCTGGGCCCCTCCCCCTCTGGGGCGGGGTTAGGCGATCTGACCAATGAGCGGCCGTTCGCGAGGCCCCGCCCCGCCCCGCCCCCGGAGCCGCGGCCTCGCAGAGTGCCCAAGCGCCCGGCGCCCTGGCCAGGGGCTGTGCGAGCGCCGAAGCTGCGGCTGGTGAGTGCGCAGCCCCCGAGGGTCTCCGCCTCGATCCCGCCCCCAGCCCGTGCCCTAGAGCTCTGGACCGCTGGCCGGGGCGCTGGGGAGTGACTCAGCGCGAGGAGGGTGGCGACTTGCTGGGGCTGGAGATTCGAACTGTTCAGGGCCTTGAATGCCGGGATGAATGCGGAGAACGGGTGTCTTCGGAGCTGGTCCTGGGACCTGGGGCCGGGCTGGGGTGGAGGGAAGAGGGCAGTGCAGGGCGGGAGAAGCCAAGGCTCCTCCGCCTTGCTGGAGTCAGGGCCGTGGGGCGGGGAGGAGGGGGGTGGAGGGGGGTGCGAGTCCGGAGCTTTTGACCCAGCGCCTCGCCCTAGGACCAAGATGCCTGGTGAACAGCAGACAGAGGAGGAGGAAGAGGAAGAGATGCAAGAGGAGATGGTGCTGCTGGTGAAGGGTGAGGAAGATGAGGGTGAGGAGAAGTATGAGGTGGTGAAACTCAAGATCCCCATGGACAACAAGGAGGTACGTGTCCCACACCAGGGGGCTTGGTTACCCTTAAATCTGGCCAGGTCCAGCCTTCCTCAGACAAACCAGCGATCCGGCCCCTACTTTCCTCTGAGTCTTAGACGTAGAATCTCAGGGTTGGTGGCCCATCCTTCTGCCCTACTGCCATCGTACAGATGTTAACCTACTGCGCCAGCTATCTTTGGTTCCCCATGGAGCTTGATGTCTAGCGGGATTGGACTGACAAGTAACCACGCTGCTACAGTCCCGTGTGATGGGTGCAGGCACAGGAGGCATGGAAGCCCAGAGCTGGGAACTGCACTCTTCGGGGTGGGGGGAGGGGTGGTTAGGTAGGCAACAGCGACAGCTGACTCTGAGTAGCATTTGCTATGCACCAGACACTGTTCTAAGTCCTGCAAATCTGGAATGGAGGTAGTATTTCTTCCATTTTACAGGTGAGGAAACAGGCCCAGGAAACTGGACAGTTTGGTGACTGACCCAAGGCCTTAAAGTTAGTAAAGGGATGACTTAGCTGAGACCAGTGGGGATCTGAGATTTAGAAGGAACGGCCCGATTCATTGCTTAGGGAGGTGGGTGGGGCACTGGGAGAAGTGAAGGCAGGTGGTTCAGCCATGCTATAGCGTGAATGAGAGTAAGGTGGTTGGCAGGCTGGGTGGGACCTCTCCTCTGGGTTTTATCCTGAGGGTTTTGAAGGTTTAAAGAGAGGACTTTTAAGGAGATCTGAATAGGAGTTAGATTTCCCTATGGGAGATCCTAAGTGCCACCAGGTATGTTTCCACTTCCCAGAACCTTTTAGGACTCTCACCCCCAGCCAGAGGAGCCCTGAGTCCTATCTGGAGGACTTCTGTTGGGCGGGGTTTCTGGGCCCAGGCTCCCTCTGATTTCTTCCTGCAAGGGGCCAGTTCTCTGGGAAAGACAGTTCTGCTGCCCCCTAGTGGGCGTGTTGGGCTCTAGGGGGAGGGGGCTGGCTGCTTTGGCAACCGGTTCTAGTCAAAATAACTGTTTAGTTCCGTTTTCCTCAGGCCTCCTTGGTCTGTCATCCTAGCACAGCCTGCCTCTTCTGGCTCTGTGGATCCCCTGATCTCCACCTTTGGCCTGTAAGTTAAGAACCCAGACTCCAGGGGCGCGTGGCTGGCTCAGTCGGTAGAGCATGCGACTCTTGATCTTGTGGTTGTGGGTTTGAGCCCCAGAGTACTTAAAAAAATAAAATCTTAAAAAACAAAAGAACCCAGACTCCAGAGCTTAGGTGGACTTCCAACTCTATCACCTTCCAGCTGTGTGACCTTGGGTAAGTTTCTTAACCTCTTTGTGGCTCAGTTTCCTCTTTGTAAAAGGGAAATCATAACAGCATCTACTTCTTAAGGTTGTGAGGACTAAATGAGTTAGTACTGAAAAGAGTTAGAACTGTGTCTGGTGCATAATAAACACTATGTAAATATTTGCTGCTGATAGTCATTCTTCTCCCTATGGTTCAGGACCTTGCACTAGGACATCCTTCTGGAGATTTTTCAACTCCTTTTTATCAAAGAACTTTCTGGCCTGAACCCCGGGGCTGGGAGTGAACAGGGAAACCAACCTGGAGGCCTAGACAGAGGACTGAGGGCAGACAACTCAAGGCAATGGGGAAAGCTTCATGGAGGTGACTTTTGACTTGGTGCTTGAAGACACAGTGGTGATCTGGCAAATGGAGAAGGAGAAAGGGCATCCCAGGAGGAGGAATAGCAAACGCAGAGGCTCAGAGGAGATGAGGCCAGAGAAGTCGGGGTAGCCAGAGAGTAAAATGGCATTGGAAGCCAGCATAGGAATTTAGAGCCTCAAATTGGAGGGACATGACTAGATTTTCTATTTAGAAGAATCACTGGCTGCTATGGGGAGACCAGGCCAGGGAAGGCTGATAGCCTGCTCTAAGGTTGTGACAGCAGTGGAGAAAAGATGGAGAGAAGGGGATATTTGGGAACCCCAATTGGACTGGCTGGAGGTAAGGATGAGGAGGTGGAGAGCGGGCATGTCTAGTCATCAAAGGTATGTAGGGCTAGACTCTAAATGGTATCATGTAGCAGTGAAAAGCATTGGTTCAAATCCTAATTCTACCATTTACCAGCTTGGCCTCGGCTTTTTCATCGGTAGAGAGGGGTAATGAAAGTTAAGGTCCTCGAATGCCAGCCTGAGAAGTATCATCTGGGTTACTGGGTCTGGGGGAGGAGGTTGGAATTGAGGATTGCACACAGACACCCTATGAACATTTAGCACTGTGCCCACAGCATAGCTCATTAATTTGCTGTGTGGTCTCCCTGAGACTCAGTTTCTAAAAATGGTGATCTTGAAAGCTCTTTCCAATGCTGACATTCTGTGACTCCTTGCTATCACCCAGTCCCGTGGCCAGTCGTTGCCCAGAATAGGCCTGAATTATGCGCATTTGGGCTGGAGTATCCTCTCACTGCCTGTCAAAATCTAGTCTATCTTTAATGAGTAGAAAAGATTTTCTCAGAGGGCTCTATACATATCCAATTCTGTCTCTCTTTGCTTAAATCCTTGAGTGGTTTCCTGTTTCCTTCAGGATAAAGTCTCAGCTCCTAAGCCTAGCATTCAAAGCTACTCACCATCTGACCTCACATCTTGGCTTATCTCTAATCACTCAGTACCCATCCCATGCCCTGACTTCAAACACACCCAACCCTTTCTCATCTCTAAGACTTTGCCCGTGTGGTCTTTCAGCCTGTAAAGCCCTCTTCACCTTTTCCACCTGCTTTCTCCAGGAGTAGCTCTTGTCTCTTCTAGATCAGGTTTCTTCACTTGAACATGCATACAAATCACCTGGTGATCTTGTTAAAAGAAGATTTTGATTCTGCAGGTCTGGGGTCAGCCTTGAGATTCTGCATTTCTAGCAAGTTCCTAGTGATGCTGTTGTTGCTGATCTGTGGATCACAATTCCTGTAGCTAGGAGCAAGAGAATAGGGTTGTTATTTTATACTTTGTACCAAAAAGGGGAGATTCTGACTGCTAAAAGAGCGTAGGGGAGGGAGACAAGCTGTGTAGGTGATCTCCCAACTTGTCAATGACAGAGAATTGCATCATGGCTAAGAGAATGCGTATTTTGGACAAGGACAGACTCTCAGTTCCAACCTCGGCTCTGCCATTGATGAGCTGTAGGGCCTTGGGTAATCACTTTACTGCTGAGTCTTATTTCCTTGTTCAAAAATGGAGCAGATAGTACCTAAAAGAAAGGGTTGTGAGAGTTTAAAACGAGAACATGGGTGAAAAGCACTTAGCACAGTTCCCGGCACATAGTGAATCCTCAATGAATGGTAGCTGTTGTTTTTTGTTTTTTTTTTTTGGTAGCTGTTGTTCTTAATTTAGGAAAGTAATGGCTAGGGGGAACAGACATGTTTGCCCTGATTTAAAACAAAAACAAAAACCTAAGCAGGAAGACAAAATCACAAACTTCAAGTACTTGGATTTTCCTATTATGATATCACATTGATTGTATACTCATAGTACCTCTTGTTATAGTACAAATACCGTTCTAATATTTAAGTCTACTAGCTGTAGATTTAAGACGTAGAAGGGCCTTTAATGATCTCCTAGCCTGGTATTTGCCAAGCTTCAGTGACATGTATATTGCCCATCTGTTGTGCTCATTTATTTACTGCTTTTCTTCAGATAGATTCACACCATTTTGCTAAATAAACCTGCCTTCATCTACACAATATTGATGGAATTGTGGGTTTCATGTGATCTATTGTTTTTCTAATGTCTGTAAAAATAAATACATAATGATTATAATAAGATAGTTTTCCTACATAACACCTACAGTCCTCTTGCATCTTGTGGTGTGCATGCTTCACGTTGGGAAATTTTGATCTCACCTAGCCTACCTTGCCTTCCTTGGGACACTGAGGCAGGAGAAGGGAGTGACTTGCCTGGGGTCTTAATGAACTGGACCCTGGCTCAGTTGGTAGAACATGCGACTCTTGATCTCATGTATTTGAGGGTCACGTGTTTGAGCCTCACGTTGAGATTACTAAAAAAAAAAATATATATATATATATATATTCTTCCTGGGGCATCCAAGGCCCCTTGTCCTGAAGCTGGAGATACTAAGGCTACTCATGTGAAGGATTCCTTTCTCATAAGTCAGTGAACCCAGCACGAGGAAGCCCTCAGGCTTGTCAAAGTCATCTTACAGAAGGGTGCCAAAGAAAAATGGGCCAGAAAAATGTAAACATAATGAGAAAAATTCTCTCCACAATGGCTGATGTGTTGAAATAAAGCCAACAGATGTCAAAACCAGGGCGAGATTGCAAAGTATTACGTTGAATTCAGACTGTGCCAAACCTGCTGTGGGGAGTTTCTTGATTTAAAGTATCAAGTTGTATTTTAACCTTGAATCCCCCTTGGAGAGCACCAGGGACTTGGAGTCCAGCCTCTGTCACATCTTGGCTATTCTAGTGTGGGGAAGTAAGTGTAGCCTACTGGGAAAGGGTGAGTGCTCAGTCCCGACTCCTCCTGGCTTTGTGAATGTAATCTCAACGAGCCTCTGTTTTCCCAACTATCAAAAGATAACACCCTGATTCAAGGGGGTGACACGAAGCTTTAATACGATAATGTACATAAAATAGCATTGTCAAAGCCTTACACTGTAATGTTATCACTGTTATCACTATAAATACTGTTTAAACCAGAGTTCCCATGGCTGGTCACTAATTTCCCAAACTGCCTTGTTTTCCAGTTTGAGTTGGTTACCAAAAAGCTGCCTTTTTATAAAAGATCTTGAAGGACTTGAAGTTGCCCTCCTTGCAACTTCAGAAATAAAAGAGCCTTACTATTCCTTGTCACTCCCCTCTCTTAACAGTTTCCTTATCTATAAAATGAGAATAGTAATAACTACTTTGTGGAGATTGAATGTGGGGAGAAGCTAACACTTTCTTGTCCTTAATATGTGCCAGTTATTTCATTTGGTCTTGAATTAATGTGCCTGTCCGGTTCACGGTAGGTGTTCAATATATCACTTTTGCTAGGATGAGCATTCTCTTTTCTAAGAAGAGAGCAACGTGCCCCCAGTATTCCTCTTCACTCTGCTGTTAGTACAAAATGTTTTCTCTTCTCCTGCCTCTTACAAAGCATTTTTCTTTTCTGGATTTTATCTCTAGAGGCTCAAACCTCATGAAACCAGCTCATTTTCAAAATTTTCCATTTCAGGCCTTGCTTTCTTCACAACTTAAAAAATGATAGGTGCTTGCTCTGAAAAGTTTATTAAAGACTCTGGACTCGGTCCCGGCCTGGCTTCTAAGACACCATGCCCTCCTGGATCTCCTGCCTCATTAACTGCTCCTGCTCAGTCTTTGCTGGCTGCCCATCTGGTTGCCTCAGGTTCTCTCTGCCCATTCCTGGGGTGATCTCATCCGGACTCAGCTTTAAAAAACATTGATAGGCTGACAGCTTCCCAATTAACATCTCCAAGCATAGGCCTCTTTCAGCTCCAGATGTGTCCAGGAGAACTGCAAATATGCTCCAAAACAAATTTCACCTACCACCTTGCTTCTCCTACTGCCCTCATCTCTGCAGATGGCCACTCCACCTTTGCAGTGGCCAAACTCAAAATCCTTGGAGTCATTTTGACTCCTTTCATTACACTATGTATCCAATCTATTATCCAGTCTGTTGTCTCAAACTGCAAAATATATCCAGAAGCAGACCACCTTCACTTTCCACCTGTCACCTGGGTCTGAGCCACTTCTCTTCGCCCTCTCCCCTCCTTTCTGTTCTCAACTCCAGCAACCCGAGGGTGACTTTTAAAACGAGTCTGATCTGTTCAGATCCCTGCTCCAAACCCATCTGACATCTCTATTGGCTCCCCATCTCGTTCATATTACTTGGCCCTAAGCTAGGAGATCCCCTCCAAGACCACCCCATTCATCACTCTGTCCCTCAAGCATTCTGCCTTAGGCACTTTTTCATGCCATTCCTGGAACTCAACAGGCAAACTCCCCGCAGGGCCTTGCTGGTCCGTCTGTAGCCTGCTCTCTCACCTCCTTTAAGTCTTTGCTCACGTTCTATCAGTAAGGTTTCTTAGCAATCCTATTTAAATGTGCAGCACGCCACTCCCTGCCCCAATACCAGCACTCTTTATCCATTTTTCCTGAAGCAGTTT
Source organism: Eumetopias jubatus (assembly GCF_037043125.1). Lineage (NCBI taxonomy): Eukaryota > Metazoa > Chordata > Mammalia > Carnivora > Otariidae > Eumetopias > Eumetopias jubatus. Next base: position 94,039,111 of record NW_028274818.1, read on the forward strand.
TTTTTTTTTTTTTTTTTAATTTAATGTTGAATCCCCAGTGCCTAAGCAGAGTCCGGCACATTGTACGCGCTCAATAAATATGTCGAATTAACGAACTGCTAGAATGACACTAGGCCTTGTGATACATACGTTAACAATACTATCTCATTTAAAGCGCACAACCGCCCCGAGGCTGGCACCGCCGCTTTTTCTATTTCACAACGGGTAACTGAGAGGCTGCAGCTTGCGGACACCCCGGCTTCCGGCTCCCGCGCCCGGCTGTCAGGGCTGACGTGTCCCCCCTCCCCCTCTCCCCGCAGGTCCCGAGCGAGGCGCCAGCGCCGTCGGCCGACCCGGCGCGCCCACACGCGTGCCCGGACTGCGGCCGCGCCTTCGCGCGCCGCTCCACGCTGGCCAAGCACGCACGCACGCACACGGGCGAGCGGCCCTTCGCGTGCACCGAGTGCGGCCGGCGCTTCTCGCAGAAGTCGGCGCTGACCAAACACGGCCGCACGCACACGGGCGAGAGGCCCTACGAGTGCCCCGAGTGCGACAAGCGCTTCTCGGCCGCCTCGAACCTGCGGCAGCACCGGCGGCGCCACACGGGCGAGAAGCCGTACGCATGCGCGCACTGCGGCCGCCGCTTCGCGCAGAGCTCCAACTACGCCCAGCACCTGCGCGTGCACACGGGCGAGAAGCCGTACGCGTGCCCGGACTGCGGACGCGCCTTCGGCGGCAGCTCGTGCCTGGCGCGTCACCGACGCACGCACACGGGCGAGAGGCCGTACGCATGCGCCGACTGCGGAACGCGCTTCGCGCAGAGCTCGGCGCTGGCCAAGCACCGGCGCGTACACACGGGCGAGAAGCCGCACCGCTGCGCCGTGTGCGGCCGCCGCTTCGGCCACCGCTCCAACCTGGCGGAGCATGCGCGCACGCACACGGGCGAGCGGCCCTACCCGTGCGCGGAGTGCGGCCGGCGCTTCCGTCTCAGTTCGCACTTCATCCGCCACCGTCGCGCGCACATGAGGCGCCGGCTCTATATCTGCGCTGGCTGCGGCCGGGACTTCAAGCTACCGCCTGGCGCCACGGCCGCCACTGCCACCGAGCGCTGCCCAGAGTGCGAGGGCAGCTGAGCCACCGTTCTTGTCGCCGCGGGGTTGCGAGCGTCCGGCTTGTGGGAGGAGTGGGGGCGGACACGCTGGGACCCTAGACCTGGGGCCGCATTAACCAGGACCTCCCTGGCTCACCACCAGGGGCTGGGAAAGGGTGGGATGGCAGGCCTGGCTGCCTTGGAACTGGGAGGCAGGGAGAATCCCCTTACTGGGAACCCTGGAAACAGTGCCCACTCCCCGCTCACTACAACCCCTTGACCCGTGTTAGTGAATAAAGTATTATATCCTCGCCCCACCTGTGCCTGTGAGTGAGGCGGGGGGAAGGAGGAAAGTTGGTGTCTTATCCAGGCTTAAGTGACTTGAATGAGTTATGGAGCCAAGTGGGGCAATAGGCCCAAAGGGGTTCCCTGAACTGGCTTTTTGTGTGTGGGGAGTCCTCATAACTTAAGGTCTGGAAGGGTCCACAAATAGAGCATATTCTGGTCAAGCAGCCGCTGCATTGTTCGGCGAGCAGGCATGAATTTCCTTCTAGGAGAGATGGGCTGACTTCATTTCTTAACTTGGATGCCAGCGTTCGGTGTCAGGAGGGCACAGGATGAGGAGCAGGACAGGAATTGAAGTGGTGGCAATTGTTACACCCCAATCTGGACACGTTGAGTGTGAGATAAACGCAGAGGAGTCAAGTGACTGGAAATAACAGCTTGGGGATAGCAGGTCTGGAGTGCATGATACCTCTCCTAGAAGAGGGTACCCAAGGAAAGTCTGTGAAAGGACAGCCAGAGCTGGAAAGAAAACAGAAGCGTCCTGTCTGGGAAATCTAAAGGAAAGTGTTTCATGGAGGGAGTGGTCACTCTGTTAGATGCTGTATCTGTAGCTCAGGGAAAGTGGTGACAGGAGGAGTGGGGGTGAAAGCCATCCTTGAGTGGGCGAGAGTATAAATAGGAGAATGAGGAAGCCGAGTGGATGGGTGTAGACAACCCATTTTAAGAGGCTTGGCTGTGAAAAGCAAGAGGGAAATGGCTGGAGGTTCGTTGGGTTTGTTTGGTCAGTAGGGAAGAAACCTGATGATGCTTTATATATGCTGGTGGCAGAGCTGACAGAAAGGAAGAGAAGTTGGTTATATAGAAGAGAGGGGAGGTAACTCATCATGGAGAGGACATACGATAAGAGACCAGTAAGGATAAGGTTCCTGCTGTCACTAGTAGGGAGAGGAAAGGTGGGTTTGGGAATACAAAGCTGAAGCAGTTCTAATCCGCATTTTGTTTTACCTGGCAAGTAAGAGGTCACTGGTTAAAAGGGAGTGAGGTCATTAGTAAAAGGAATGAGACCAGTAAAGAAGAATGCCTCTTTAGGCTCAGAGGGGCAGCAAAAGTAGTTTGGAGGGTTTTTTCCGGCATTACTGCACACTGAGGGAGGTAGGCCATGGTTATCCCCTAAAGGGAAGTGATGTGCCTGAGGTCACACAAGGGGTAAATCATACGCACCCAACACCAGAGGTACAAGTGGAAATTGGCCTTGGGAGGATAGGGGAGGAGGTAAGAGGCCCTCTCCAAGATGAGAGGAGTCTCTCTGTTCTCCCTATCAGACACTTGACCCTAATTTGTGATGAGGGCCCAGGGAGAGGAGCATTAGGCTCTCACAGGGTTGGGGTCCTGATCGACAAAGGTGGGTTTTAGGCCCAGGACCCTCTTAACTGTTGACATTCCCTGCTCTGGGGCCCTGAAAGTTTTGAGTTGAAAAAGCAAACAGATAACTGCAAACTTAGAAAGTCCCTCCTATATGCCAGGCACTGTCCTAAGCACTCTCCTTAAAAACGACTTAAACCTTACAACCCTATAAGGTAGATACCATTATTTTAATTTTAGATGAGGAAACCAAGGTGCAGAAAGACTAAGTAATTTAATGAACGTCATCCAGCTCGTAATTATCAAAGATGGCATTTGAACCCAGATAGCCTGGCTCCAGAATCTGGGCCCTTAACCAACACTACAATATAGCCTCCAGTCCCCTTTAGAGGCCCAGAAGGGCTAAGGGAATTGCATGACATCAAACAGGGATCTTGCTAGAAACCCACTCTCTCTGCCCTGTAGGTGGGAGGTATACTAGAGAAACATGGCAGCTGGGCTCAGAGGCATCCCTGGCGCCCTGCTCCAGTACCTGCTAAGATAGAGCCTCCCCAGTCACTCCAGGAAGAATCTAGAAGTTGCTAGCCAGAACTTTTATTGAGAGTGAAAAATACCAGGAGGCTGTCTTCTGGAGGTTCTTGGGCCGCAGACCTTATGAAATAGGGCCCCCAGGCCCCTGATCTGTTAGGAAAAGACTAGAACAAAGTTCCATGGCCAAGCCACTCTCTGCTTCTCAGATGCCATGCTGAGTTGCAAGTCCTGTGCCCATGTTTCTAGGTTGAGGCCTGGCCTGTGGACTCACAGTCAAGGTCTGCAGGCCCCACAGCTTGGTCTTCAGAGGTGGCCCCATGGGGCAAGTCTGTATACTTGAGGGCAGAGCCACGGGACAGATGTGCTGGGTAGCGCCGGCGGTTGAGGTCCATCTTGGAGAGCACCGCTTGGGGCAGATCCACATGGCAGCGGGCTGCTAACGCTACCAGGTAGATGAGGACGTCACTAAGCTCCTCTTGAAGGGCTGCCCGTTCCCTGGGGGACCAAGCTTGGGGGCCAGGCTCCTCATCAGGCTTCCACTGACTGGGGGCAGAACACACAGGCACAAACACAGATGCTAGCTAATACGATGGGCTCCGCCTCTCTTAGGAGCCCCCCAGTCCTTGCAACAACACACTTCCAGCTCTTAGGAAGTTCCTTCAAGGACAACTCAACCCACCTGGGCCCCAGGCAGAGTCAGGGTGGGGAAGAGACCCCAGCAGATGATTCATCCAGACCTCTGTGTCCCAACCTGAGCCAAGGACTGGCCAAGAGAACATTTCACTCGTTAAGACCCAATTCCACCTCTCACCAGCCCCAGCCACTGCGACTCCAGACTAATCCCCAGACCTGGACCACTGGGAAACCTTGCTAACTCACCTTCTACTCTTGCCCAGTACCATCTTTTAAACCCACAAATTACATCTTGTCCCTCCGCTGCTAAAGTTCCCCAACTGTACTTGGAATAAAATCCAAACTCCTGGATTTTGGGCGCCTGGGTGGCTCAGTCGTTAAGCATCTGCCTTCAGCTCGGGTCATGATCCTAGGGTCCTGGGATCGAGCCCCGCATCGGGCTCCCTGCTCCGCGGGAAGCCTGCTTCTCCCTCTCCCACTCCCCCTGCTTGTGTTCCCTCTCTCGCTGTGTCTCTCTCTGTCAAATAAATAAAATCTTTTAAAAAAATAAAATAAAATTAGTTTATTGTTATTCTCCTTGTACTGTGAAGGCAAGAACCGTGTTTTTTTTCCCCCAAAGATTATTTTTAAGTCATCTCTACACCCAATGAGGGGCTTGAACTCACAACCCTGGGATCAAGAGTTGCATGCTCCACTGACTGGGCCAGCCAGGAGCCTCAGGAACCTAACTTGTTCATTCTAGGAGCCCTAGCACATAGCTGATGCTCATATATCTGTAATGAATGAATGGCTTGCCCTCACACTTATCTCTGTGCTCTCATTTCTCCATCCCCAAAGTGACTGCCCTGGTTTAGGCCTGCCTTACCACCTCTTGCCTGACCTGTATCAGCCTCCTCATAGGTCTCCCCTGCCCCAATTCTCTTGGTAACCCAATCCACCCTGCAGAAAGGGATCTTTCTACCACTCTAATCTGGTCAGGTCTTCTGTCCAAAGTCCATCACTTCCTAACTCCAGCTCTGTCACTCTGGGTTCATATTGCCACCCTTCTATTCCACAGCCCCATCACTCACTCTGTAGATACCACTGCCTTTGGTGCACCAGGCACGTGGGACACGGCAGACAACAAAACAGATACAAAATCCTTGCTCTCCCTCGAAAAGCTTACCCTGAAGGAATCTCAGGATCTCCCTGAATTTAACTTGCCCTTTCCCACTTCACTACCTTTGCAAATGATTCTCACGGCTGGAATGCCACTGGGAGGTAGGTCTTCTAAAGAACACCCTCCTTTCCACCCCCAAGAGGGCAGGGACAGGTGAGTCCTTTCAATCCCCAGGTACAGAGCCCAGCATGGGTAGTTAATGATCAGATAAATGTTCCCCTCCCCCATAACACAGACTGTTCCAAGACGACTTCATCTACTCACAAGAGCTCCGCCAACTCCCCGACTTCCCCCACCAAGGCCAGCAGGAGGTTCCGAGGCCGGTGGAACTGGCCCCAGTCTCGTTCAGCAGCAAACTCCGCATGGAGGCGGCGGCTGGAATAGAAGAAAAGGGTGGAAGTCCTGGTTCCAGGGTTAGAGAACTCAAGAGAAGACACAGAGCCCAGGCGGGCATCTCAGTGATATGCAATGGGGGCATAAGTATCAGGGGTTGGGCAACGAATTCCTTGGATGGCCTTAAGCAAATCATTTCTTCTCTTTGGGACTTGGACTCCTCGTCTATAAAGTGGGTGCGCCCTACACAGACCCTCAACTCTATGGAAAACTAACAATACCCTCTTTTCCATTATTCCACCTCTTGCTACTGCTTCTGCAGTTTCTTCCACCTGAGGAAGAGTCCTCTCTCTGCATATCGAAATCCTACCGATTTTAGAAAAGGGCAGCTCCAGGGACACTTCCCCCTAAGAAGCCCTCCTTGATTTCCTCCAGCAAAAATAATATCACCCACCTCTCAGCACTGCATTTGCCCCGTCCTACCACCCACTCCTGGAGGGCAGGGGCCAGGCAGAAGCAGCATCGGAAGTGGCAGCCCAATTTCCCCAGGGCTGGTTCTGATGTTACTCAACGGGCGTCACCATTTCCCCTGCCTTTGGTGGGCATCACTAAGCCCATTTTGCAGATAAGGAGGTGAGATGACTCGCCCGCGATCAGCCAGCCGAGCTGGGACACCAGCATAGCCGCTTAGCCTTCTTCCAGACCACGTGAAGGACCCTCCCCAGTAGGAGGGAGAAAGGGGGCGACCTCCCCAGGCCGGGCAGGGACGGCTTACATGTCCTCGAGCGTGGGCTCCGGGCTGAAGCTGAAGGGGCCGGCAGCAGCAGTGCCGTCTCCCCCCGTGTCCCCACGCGCGTCCCCATTCGCCCGATACATGCCACCCACCACGCAGCAGTCTGGATGCACGGAACAACACCGCGCCAAGCTCGGAACCCGCCTCCAAGGACCCTGACCAATCACAGGCGATCACGACTGCTTCTCGGGGCGGAGCCGCAGGAAAGACCAATTACTTCTGTGGACTTTACTGAAGCCCGCCCTTTACCCCGCAGCCTTGGATTCTTCAGTCTTGGCCGATAGCATCTTAAAGGTATAGAGACCAGATTCGACCGCGAAGAGACAATGGACAGAGGGCGAGGAGGGTGCAGGCGCGTCCCTTCTCTTGTGGGCGCCAGATGGCGCCAAAGAGAAATGACGGAGCGGGGAAGGGGGTGGGGCGCTCCGTGGAAAACCCCAGAAATGGAGGAGGGTTTAAGCGAGAAAGGGAAATTTATTATAAGGATACAAGAATGTCTCCAGGATATAGGAACTAGGGTAACCGTTCTAAGCATTTTACATATTTAATCCTCACACCAACCCTATGAGGTAGGTAGTATCGTCATCACCATTTTACAGGTAAGGAAACAGAGAGATTGAGTAATTTAACTCAACAGCTGATAAGGTGGTAGCCAGGTTTCAGTTCTAGGCAATTTGGTTTCAGAGTCCGTTTTTTAACCCTACCCTATATTGCCTCAAATGATAATAAATACAATGGAAAAAAAAATATTTAAACACTGTGAAAAGTGGGGGCAACGTTAGATTGCATGATCCAGGGAAGATGGGGTAAGCATTGTTGGTTACCAGCTCAACTGCCTTTTCCCCTCCTGCATTCTTGCACAACCGTGATTTTATTCTGGTGTTCACCCTCCTCTACTTGATTGATCATGCGGCCCCATTGCCCTGGCCTGATCAGTTTATGGGTGAGTATATGGCCTAGTTCTTGACAATGAGAAGTTGGGAAGTCTGTTGGAGACTTCTGGGAAAGATTCTCAGTTCTTTTGTTAAAAAAATCCCAGGATGTTGCTACCTTTAGATGTTAGTATGTGAAGAAATCTTCGTGTGGAGGGCTAGCCCACAAACTGATGGGCAGCGAGGAAGATAGAAAGGACCTGGATCCTTGGTAACATTGTTGGTACACTTATTTCCCAGAAAGGTCCTAATTTAAGACTCTGGTTATATAAAAAAATAAATCCCTTTATTGGTTAAACCACTTTTAGTTGGGTTTTCTGTTACTTGTCTTTGAGAAAGTGACATTTAATCTGAGCAAAAATCAAGGGGACTAGAGCTCTAGGTAGAGGGATCACCAGTGCTTAAAGCAAGAAAGTCTTGGCATGTTCTAAAGACAGAAAGAATTCCAGTGTGGCAAGGAATATGGTGAGGAAGGGGGAGAGTAGTTGGTTGTGGTATTAGGGAAGTGACAAGAGGCAAGATCAGATTGATCAACCATGGATTTTATTTTATATTTTGTTTTATTTTAGATTTTAAGTATTATGGAAACCCTTTGGAGGGCTTTGGCAGGGAAGTTGTATGATCATATTTTGTATTTATGAACCCTCTGGCTGCCATGTTAAGAATGAGGGTAAGGGTAGAAGCAGGGAAATGAGTTACTGCAATTGCCCAAGGAAAAGATGATGTTGACTCTGGGCCAGATTGATGGTGAGTGAAGATGGAGAGAAGTGGATGTATTGGGGAGATATTTTTGGAGTTAGATCTATAGGCTTTGTTGATTTTGAATTAGAGGTATGGGAGGAAGGATAGAGTGAAGTATGGCTTAAAGGTTTTGAATGTTGAGCAACATGGTGGATGGTGATGACTCATACGGGGATGAGGAAAGTGAGGTGCAGGATTGAACATACATGGCATCAGGAGTTTGGTTTAGAACAAAGCTAATTGAAGCTACATATCAATTCAGTGGATTTATGAGACTAAGGTTTAGAAGAGAGATCAGGGCTACAGATTCACATTTGGTAGTCTCAGTCATTAGACAGTACTTAAAGTCATAGACTTGGAGAAGAATGACTACTACAGGAATCTAGATAGACAAGACTAAGATTTGGGGTACTCCAACATTTAGCAGTTGAGCAAAAGAGAAGAGACAGGTGAGATAACAGGAAAATCGAGAGTGTGGTGTTATAGAGGCTGAGGAGGAAAGTGTTCCAAAACAAGGGGACATCTGATTTGGATGCTGCTGAGCTGCAGGGTAAGAAGAGAGCACAGAAGTTGCTGCAGGATTAGGCAACGTGGAAGTTGGATATGGGATTCGGGAGAAAAGAGGGAGTCCTGGGTAACTCCTGGGTTTCTGGCTTGGGTGAATGGATGGATAATTTTGTCATTTGCTGAAAAGAGGACACAGAAGTTGAGGTGGAAAGGAAGATAATGAATTCAGTTCGGGGCCTGTTGAGTCTAAGATGGCTCTAGAACATCTAGATGACGTCCAGTAGGCAGGTGGACATACAGGTCTGAAGTTCAGAACATTGAGCTGCCTATGTATCTGGGAACTGAAAGTACCTTCCATAGCACCTACCCCAAGGTTTGCGAAGCTTCTCCAGACAAGAATCCAAAGTCTTTTACTGGAATGTAAAACACAGCTTTCTCAGGAGTCGTCTGCATCTCAGATTTTTGAAGAGTCAGGGACCAGGACTTCTAGAGCTCACAGGTCAGATGGTCCTTGGTGATTGACAGGAAGGAGGAGACACTCTTTGTGGGACTGCCTCTGCCTTCCTTCTAGGAGCTCCTGACTGAGCTTGTAAGGCTTTTGCCAAGCATCCTGCAGAACATCCCAGTTCTTTGCTCCATTGCATTGTCCTTGGAAGACCAAGCAAACCCAGCTCCAGCACAGCACAGGGTTGGAGGGGTGGGGAAGGCCCTCGTGCAGGAGAGGGAACAGACCTGAACATGTAATTGGCCCCATGATCTGGACCCTTCATCCAGACTCTGTACCCTCAGCCCCACATCCATTCGCTTTTCTCCATTCTCCTCAGACACATCTTAGCAACCCGACCTCCCTGCTTTAGTCAGGGCCTCAGTGTGCTTGGTCTTGGCTTTTGGTTCACATTTGTGATTGGCCTTTACGAGCCTATCCCTTTAGGGACTGGGTGCCCTAGTCTTTTTGACCAAAGGTGTTTTCCCAGTGTAGGCTAATAAATATTTAATGACAGGATGGGCAAGCTGGAACAAACAAACATGCACACACTGTCCTTCTGTTATGCAAGAGTTTGGATGCCTTCACCACTGTGCCCAACCATGTGCAACTGATCCCAGTATGGCTTTTGGAAAACACTGGAGTGGAAGAGGTGGCAACGATTGGAGAACAAAGTAGCAGAGACCCATAAGCTGGGTGGGTGGTGTTGGGGTAGGGAAACTGGACTGCTAAGATCCTAGAGACAATAGAGGATGATGGCAAACTAAGAGTCAGATGATTGGGAACCCAAGCACCAATGCCCTTGGGAAGATTGTTTCTTTTCTCTGAGCCATGATTTCCCTATCTATGTAATGGGGCTCTGGCCTAGGCAGCCTCCAAGGACCCTTCATGTGTGTGCTGGGAAGGCCGGGACAATGTGTATTTTGTTTGTATCACAATGCTGTTCTTATTGGAGGTAGAGCCATTGACCTTGTTGGTTTTGAACTGAGGGATGGCAGAAATGATGCTACTATAACTAAAAGTATTTGTTCTTATTAAGTTTTTCAGGGGGAGTCATGACAGAGGTTTTGAGAAATCTCCAGGCTAGCCCATTCAGGCCAGGGAGTCCCCAACACCTTTAGAAGCTCTTCCTAGGGCACCTGGCTAGCTTAGTCAGTAGAGCATGTGACTCCTGATCTCAGGGTTATGAGTTCAAGCCCCATATTGGGTGTAGAGCTTACTTTAAAAAGAGAGAGAGAGAGAGAGAGAGAAGTCCTTCCCCAATCTATGTATCCAGACTTATTCCCCTACACCCATGCTTAAATCCAGCCAGATGATCCCCACTCTCCCTAATTTTGCTCATATCTGGAATGCCCATTTTCCCTTCTCTGCATATCCAAACCTAAATTCTACTCATTCTGCAGAGCCCTGCTTCAAAGCCACCTCCTCTGGGAAGCCTTCCTAAACTTCCTCCAAAAAGGAAATAATTTGACCACCTATAGCACTTAATCCACTCTAATCCATATGTCACTTACCATTCTTCATCTTGATTTTGGGGTGATGGGTGTCCCTGTTCTAGATCTCCTTTTAGACTGAGTCTCCTGGAGAACAGAAGCAGTGTCAGGCTTTTGTTTCTCCAGGGCCTGGTACTTGATTAGATCTAATAAATACTAATTTATAGGACCATGTCTCATGGGATCCTCTCCATGACTTCCCTGCTGTAGGTGGGTATGGCTGTGCCTATTTTACAGATGAAGAAACTGAGGCCCAGAGACTTCTCTGAGATCACCCAGAAAGGTGAATGCTGAAGCTCACCAGTACCTCCCAGTGCTCCTCAGCAAGTGAAATAAATCTCCCTACCCCCACAAGGGGGTAAAAGAGGCAGCTCAATATTTTTGGTATTAGCTGAGCTTACCTTGCTACTGCCTTTTCTTCTGTCCTTCCGTCCTGTCTTTTCATCTTCTTTCTCTTCCTCTATCTTCAACTTCCTCTCCTTTTTCTTTTCTGCATTTTGCTTCCTTTTCCTTTTCTTTCTCTTTTCTTCCATCACCTTCCTTTCCTCTATTTGTGATTCTGTTCTGATTTCTACCCAAGGCCGTGTCCCCTCCACCACCTGCTGCCTCTCTTTTGCTGCCCAGCTCCTCCCCAAGGAAAAGATGGATGCCTATCTTGCTCTCAACCCCTAACCTTTTCTAGGTTAACTAAGAGGACGCATCCCATCATTTTCCTCCCCTTTTGTACTGCCCACTCCAACCAGTTAGAGAGCTGTGTATGTGGACAAACAGAACCAAGGCCTGAATTTCTTCTTCAAAGCCTTGTCTTAAGAGATTGGTGATACCAGCCTCCACCACTAGGAGACACCAAGAGCAAGGAAAGTGTGGACAAAGAAGGTGCTAGGGTCCCCAGCGTTTACCCTACTCACTCACTCATTTATTCAATATATTCTGAGCACTAACTATGGATCAGACAGTGTTCTAGGTACTGGGGATACAGAACATCTCCTGCCATCTTGGAGCTTACATACTAGCAGAAAGGGACACTTAGAAGGTAAACTAACACATTCTCAAGATAATTATAGATTAGGGTTAGAGCTATGAAGCCAATAAATGAGGTGATGAGTTGGGGAGTCGGTAGGTATGGGCTGATGTCAGAGAAGGTTTTTATGAGGTTTAATTTGAGCTGAGACAGGATTGAGGGTGAGCCTGCCAGGTAGAGAGCCTGAGGTGAGGCTCCAGACAGAGGGAACTGCAAATACAAAGGACCTCGATTTGTTTGGAGCTCCACAGGAAGGCTAATGGGCTAGAGTTTAGTGAGAGAGGGAAGCCGAGTGCCATGAAATGAGGTTGGAGATATGTAGCAGGGGTTGTATGGAAAGTGATTTAAGAGCTTTGAGTAGGAGAAAAACTGGTTGAATTTTTTTTTAAATGATTGTTGTAGTTAGATAGTATTTACATTACAACTATGTAAATGTTCATTGCTGAATACTATATATGATTACATTTCATTTGTCACACAAGGTTTTATTTTTTGTTGGAGTTGATAACTGCCTCATTTTTTTTCATTTGCTAGTTTTCTATATAATTATCACTAATTCTTTTTACATCTTCCATTAACCTTCCAAGATAATTTTTCACAAAATCAAATGTATCAGTACTCAAACAGGTCCATTTTCCTTTTCCTGGGAGGCTTTGGGTTCCTCTTCCTGAGTGATGTGCCTGTTCCAGGCTGCTCGCTCTCTAGGCCCGCTGTAGAGCTGTTATCGTGAAACCTCCCTTCAACTTCTCCTGTGCTGGCTTGGGTTTCCTGAACCCCATGTTTTCCTCTTTCCCAGTTTGCCCCCTTATTTTCCTAGAGCACATCTTCCTGTAGTTTCTTGAGATGCATGGGATGAAACCACTTTGATACTTTGCATGTCTAAAAATATCTTTTTTTTTTTACTTTTACCTCTGGCCTTGGAATGTGCTTGTTTGTAAAATGTGGCTAGGTATAGAATTACACAGAGAAAATAATTTATCCTCAGGATTTTGAAGGTGTTACTTCATTGTCTTTTAGCTTCCAATTCTCTGTTGAGAAGTCTGATACCATTCTGATTGCCAGACCTTTCTACATGCTCTTCCCCTCCCCCCCAGAAGGTTTGAGTAGAGCATAATGATTAGAAGTACGGACTCTGGAGGTATCTGGCTGGCTCAGTCAGTGGAGCATGCAACTCTTGATCTTGCCATTGTAAGTTTGAGCCCCACATTGGGTGTAGAGATTACTTAAAAATAAAATCTAAAAAAAAAGTTAATAATGGACTCTGGACTCACACTGCCTGTTAGCCTGTGCAACATTGGATTTCTTAATCTCTTTGCACCTCAGCTTCCTGATTTGCAAAATGGGGTTGTTGGCAGTTCAAATGACTTAATATACATAAAACACTTCTCTTTATTGCTGGTTATTTTAAAATTTAATAAAATTAATGTAGGTCATTTTTCATTCACTATGCTGGGAAGTCAAGAAATGTGTAGTATTTACAACTTTTTAAATTTTAGAAAACTTTCTTGTATCATTTCATGTATTTTTTTTCTTCCGTTTACTTTATTACCTCTTTTTGGAATTCCTCCTAGATGTTGAACCTCCAGGCTTACCTCTAATTTCCATACATTTTTTTCTTCTATTGTGCATCTTTTTGTTGTTCTACTTTCTGATAAATTTCATCTTCTAAGTATTCTAATGAATTTTAAAAACTTTAGCTATATTTTATATTCTAAATGCTTTGTTCTCATTACCTTTTTATGAACTCTTTTATCTTCTTTACCTCTTTTTTTTTTCTTCTGCTCCCTGTTCTGTCTCTTTACTTGGTTTTTTGTTTCTTTGACTTCAAGTTAGAGGCTTACCTCAAATGTCTGGTGATCCTTGACCGCTTATATTTAAGAATGAGGCATTGACAAGAATGTGCTTGAAACTTTTCAACTGGGAGGCTTCCTGGTACAGGGATTTTCACTAGGGGCTCCCTAAATGTTTATAGGTCTTTTTCCTGGGCACTTTCTTTTTCTCCAGAGGAGCAAAGGCGGTATAAGCTTTCTGGACTGTGTTTTTTAATAGTTAAGGGGAGGGGGCGCCTGGGTGGCTCCGTCATTAAGCATCTGCCTTCGGCTCAGGTCATGATCCCAGGGTCCTGGGATCGAGTCCCACATTGGGCTCCCTGCTCTGCGGGAAGCCTGCTTCTCCCTCTCCCACTCCCCCTGCTTGTGTTCCCTCTCTCGCTATGTCTCTCTCTGTCAAATAAATAAATAAAATCTTCAAAAATTTTTTAAAAAATAAAAAAAATAGTTAAGGGGAGGAAGGGGGCTGGGGCAATCTCTTTCAGCCTTTATTCTTGTTTTTGGTCAGGCCCCCTGTCCTTTACTGTGGTGTCCCCAACTTTGCAGTATTTTTAAAATTCATTTTCCAGAAAGTAAACCTCCCTTTACCTACAGAGGTGAGAGGCAGTCATCTGGCTATGTGACATCGGGAAGAGATTTGTGAACTTCAAAGATCTAATTATAATTACCCTATTGTATAGAAGCTTTCAAATAATATCTGTCTTTATCCCCACCCTTGACCCCTTAGTACCTCCAGAGCACATCGCCTTGCTTCCTGTTAGTATTCTCCAACTCTGAAAGCATTTACTTTGGCTTCCTCTATTCTGCTAAGTCAGTTACCCTTCTTTCACCTACTTTCAATCTTCCAAGAAGTGTTGACCCCTTTCTTTTGCTATTTCCTCTCCCACCTGCTAGTCCTTGGGGTTTATGCCCGTTTTGAGTCCTCTGCTGTCAACACAGGGGGAAGGTGCAAACCTAAATCTAGGTGTTAAATCCTCTAGTCCAGAATCTGGGAAAACATTCTTCACTCTCCACTTGCCAGACTCTAAATGTATCAATTGGTTCATTTTATGACTGTAAAAGATTCAGAATTCCAAGAATCCAAACATTAGCCAGAAGAATTTTCCCACAAAGTCCTTTTTATTTATTTCACTAGAAATTACTCTTTATTGATTAAATCACCAGGAATTTTCAGCACAAGATTGAACATCTTAATGACCACCAAGGTTTGGGCTCTGGGGCTTGTTCTGCCTCTCCCAGTCCTTAAAGGGGTTTAGAGAGAGAGACGTCATTAACAGAGACCAAATCAGATGGTTGCAGGTCCTCCTTTCCCAGTCATTGGACAAGCTGCTCAATTCTTGTCCAGAGCAGGAAAGAGCCAGTACTTCAGAAAAATCTAATAAAGAATTTGACAATGCATGTAAGATCTCTCTTAACAATTTAGATTTACCAACAGTATTGGTCCAATCTTATTTGCTTCTGATCTAAATCATTTTGCAATTTACCTTTTTTTGGTGCGTATGTAATTCTAATAAATAACCTCACTCCCTGTGCAGACAACCCAGTGCCAAGAAAAAAATCCCTCAAACCAGAATAGCCTCATCTTGCTCTTGGAAAGAAGTAACCTCTTGGAAAGAGGTTTTTCTGCTCCTTTTACACATACGAGATGAACAAACCTCCCCCCGAAGTCCAAAATATTACTTCTGGCCTTGGAATGTGCAGCTTGGGATGGGCTGATTCAAATCACCTCGAAAAGGCTGCTGGAACTACTATGCAGGCAACCTTCTTTGGAAATTTCTTCTTAAAATAAAGTTCTGAGAATCGTTAATGATCGTGTACAGAGGCTCTAAGGTCCAAACAACTTCTGCTATTCCATCTCACGAACTAGGCTCAGAGGAGGCACTGGAATTGTCAGGAGCAAGAGCGGTAGCAGTGGCCCCACGAGGTAGGACCTCAATAACTCGAGGCTTGTCAATGATCCGGGCTGTCCGGTTTCCCTTTTCCACAATACCGACGATCCATGCTTGGTGACCCTCTCCATACTTGGAAGATTTGATTTCAGAACAAAAGCGAGCTGCCTGTTCTCTTGGCAGACAAATCAGTAATCCCCCAGAAGTTTCTGCTGAGGTTCCTTGAAGGAGCCCAAAGCGCCCACTGGCCTTGCTGATGGCAGCCATCTTGGCAATAATTGGCAGATTATGAATGACAAAGGACACCTCGTTTCTTTGTTGTTTTGCAAGGTTCTGAGAGTGTCCTAGGATGCCAAAGCCTGTGATATCCGTGGCTGCGTGTGCATTAAACGTGTGCATTAATCCAGCAGCAGTTCTGTTTAGGGTAGCCATGTTGAACATGGCTTCCTGATAAGCCAGCTCTACTTCTTCTCTGGAGACCACCATATTTATTTTATTCCATCTCTCCGGATTATCCAGCCATTGGTGGGCATTGACAGCAACTTGGGTTCCTAAGGGTTTGGTTAACACGAGCACATCCCCAACAACTGCACTGTCGGGCATGATGAATTCATTTGGCTGACATACCACAGTGGCAACCCCACCGACGATAATCCAAGGGTTTACCACCGTTTGTCCACCAGTCACTGCAGTCCCTCCTTCCTCAGCAGCATCACGAAAGCCTTTGATCATGAGTGGTGTTATCTTTTCTCGCTCCTCCTCAGTCATACTCTGGCTGACGCTGAGTAACATCAACATGTTGTCACATTCAGTAATGCCCATGGCGTAGAGGTCACTCAGCACGTTGGCACACGCTATGCGCCCCATCATGTAGGGATCTTCCACCAAGGGGTAAAAGAAGTCCGTAGTCTGCACCAGTGACAGACCCCCGTGCCTCAGTGGTATGACGCAGGAGTCCATCCCAATGCCCAGGGCTGGAAAGGTGGGGTTGGGTTCGGCCCCGGCCGGTAGGCCGCCTTCCTGGGCCGCCTCTTCATGGCTTCCGACCAGGCCCAGGCCCAGCGGGGGCCGCACGTCTGGTCGCGTCAGTCCCGCCAGGAGTTTGAGCAGCGTCTCCTGGGGGACCTTGCAGCCTCAGCCCTTCATGCCGGAGAAGCCGGTCAGCCGCCAGCTCGGGCTGAGGCCCAGCGCCTGGGGCTCGAAGGGCCGGTAGCTCGAGAAGCCCCGGCCCAGAGAGAAGCCCGCGGAGCCCGAGCCTTCCGCCGCCGCCACCACCTCTCCGCCGGCGACCGTCCCCGCGGCTTCCGCCATCGCGCCTGCCAGGCAGGGAGGGAAAAGAGGAGAGGCGAGCTCCCTTCTATTTTCTACTCCAGTTACTACGGACTAACAGATATTACCGCAGAGATTCTCCCCGGCGCCACTCACGCCCCCGGACTCACTGCACACCGCGCGCTCCTGGCCTTCCTGAGGGAGGAGCCGCCGGCCTCCCCTACTTATAGTCCTAGTGATTGACAGCCGTGCCATCCAATGACGACTTCGCTACCGAGAGGCGGGCTTCCTTTCGTCTAAAAGATAAATTGCAAATCAACCAGCAGCTTGCGAAATTGTTCCCGGCGAGGTTACCCGCGAGTGCTACGGCTCTCTACCCTAGTTGTAATTTAAACGATCTCTAGGGAGTGGCTGGCGGAACTTTGCACCCCTAGAGGCAGTTTACCAAGTGCAGCATTTTCGGCTCTCTCCCCTAGTTGTAATTTAAACGATCTCTAGGGAGTGGCTGGCGGAACTTTGCACCCCTAGAGGCAGTTTACCAAGTGCAGCATTTTCGAAGACAAGGAAGATCGGTCACATGGCAGATTTGCCGGTCAGAATTGTCCTAAGGTCATTTGACAGCGCTCGTGACCAATCCAGGATAGGAAAATAGCCCAGGGAAAAATTCGGAAAGAAAAATGAGAAATTAGGTTTTAAATTACTACCATTAAGCAAGCAAACCGTAGCATCAAAATAATGAAATGAAATGAAATGAAACGAAATGAATCGAAATGAAATGAAATGAAATGGGCTTCAAAGCATTTTAAGACTCGGGCGCCTAGCTGGCGGAAGAGTATGCGACTCTTGATCTCGGGATCGTGAGTTACAGCCCACATTGGGGGCAGAGACTACATTTAAAGAATAAGATCTTAAAGTCTTTTAAGACTCTTAAGTCACCACTGTGTGAGTCACTTTCCCTCTCCCGGAATCAGTTGACTCATCTGGACAACAATGTGGCTTATCTTGTTCTGTTCTAAAGTTTCTTTAAGTTAGTATATATGAGGATCTGTGATGTATCCATTAAGAGCAATTTGGCAATATCTATTAAGAATATAACTGCACATAATACCTTTGACTCAGCAGTTCCAATTCTAGGACTTTATCCTACAGATAGATGTACTCAGAGCTGTGAGTGGGAAATGATAGAGTTGTTTTATTTTCTTTTGTTTTTTTCCTGTGCTGTTTGTAATATCAACATACTGGAAACAACTTAAATGTTTATCAATTGTGATTAAGATAAATCGTGGTACATTTATATGATAGACTACCCAAGCAACTCTTAAAACAGAATGAGAAAACACTGATGTAATTATATTGATAACAGTTACAAGCCTAAGAGGCACAGTTCTAAATGCTTTAGTATATTAACTTAGTTCTTACAAAAACCTTTGAGTTAGGATTCTTTCCACATTTTACAGATAAGGAATATACTGCACAGAGAGATTATATGACCTACTCAAGGTCATAGCCAGTTTAGAAGGGAGCTGGATATGAATCCAAGCAATCTGTTCCAAAGACCACCAGGTTATATTGCCTATGATGTTTGTTAAGAGAAACAAGCAAACTTCAGAGCAATATTTATAGAAAACTATTATTTGTTGTAAAAGGGGGGGAAAATATATTCAATGGCATATTTCTGGGAGGAGAAGCACCAGAAACCAGTGAATTGATTGCCTCTGGGGAGGGAATGAGGTGGTTGGGGATGGGAGATTCTTCATTGTATTGTCTTTTTTTTTAATTTAAAAAAATTTAAAAATTTTTTAAATATTTGAGTGTATTACATAGTTCAAAAAAAAAAAAGAACAACCTGCCTATGGGACTATAAATTGGTGCAACCATTTTGTAAAAGAGTTTGGCCTTAACTGATTAAATCAAACATGCACAAATTCATGCATTCCACCCATAGGTGGAACTCCCCAGCAATTCTACCCATAAAACATGCCCTAGGGAAACTCTTGCAAAGGTGCCTCGGGAGACACGTGCAAGAATGTAGGAGCAACGTGAAGGTACTTAACACTACTGAACTATACACTTAAAAAAGGCAAGATGGTGAATTTTATGTTATGTGTATTTTACTACAATTAAAAGCATAAACACATAGGAGATACTTAACAGCTCTTAGAGTAAGTCATTACATTTGGTTTTATTATTAAGGCATGGAGTAAATTGGAAGAAACTCGAACGTTAAAATTAGACTGAGTTGCAGTCTTGGCTCTCCTAATGACCTTGGGCAGATTGTCTAACCTCTAGGAACCCATTTCACTACCTATAAAATAGTCCTTTCACCTGAAGATAATGATAGACACCAGATGGAGTGTTTATGAGAATTAAATTTTAAAATGTGTGTGAAGCTCCTAACACAGTTCCTGGCTGATGATAAGCTGTTCATTTTAACTACTGTTAATGTGGATGTAGGGGCTGGAATTTAAATTCACAAAAGTTGTAACATCTTGGAAATGTTTTATAAGAACAAGTCCATTTGTCTTCCTAAAGAAAAAGAAGACTGTAATGCCAGGACACTGGAAACAACCTGTGTGTCTGTTAACAGGGAATGCATAAACGAATCATGGTGTAACTACACAATGGAATATTGTTTATCTGTGAGAATGAATGATAGGTCTAGGCATCATCAATAAGGGTAATCTCAGAAACAAAATGTTGGGCACAAGAAGCCAGTTGCAGAAGAATCCATAAACTAAGATGCCATTTATATAGAGTTCAACATCAGGCAAATCAATATAATATATTGATAAGAGATGCAAAATGACAAAAAATGTTTTTAAAAATAAGAGAGTGGATGATTAACAAAATTTAGCATAGGGATTACTTCTGGGGAAGGGGGTTAGGGCGGGATTATAGTTACATGATGTTCTTTAAACCATACACATCTATTTTCCCACGCTCTTTTTGTAAGCTGTATGTTAACATTAAAAAAAAAAGAAAATGTGCTATATTTCAGAATTAAAAACATTGAAGGTAACTGAGGGTTGCTGGAGTGGTGGGGGGTGGGAGGGATGGGGTGGCTGGGTGATGGACATCGGGGAGGGTATGTGCTATGGTAAGCGCTGTGAATTGTGTAAGACTGATGAATCACAAACCTGTACCTCTGAAAAAAATAATACATTATATGTTAATAAAAAAATAAAAATACTAAAGGAAACACGAAATAATGAAAAAGCAAGAGATGTGGAAGCAAAAGACCTCTGGAATTTGGCTGACCTTTAGATTTGCTGTCAGTGAGCTGTCTGCCCTTGAAGAAGTGATATAACCTCTGTACACCTTAGTTTCCACTTCTGTAAAATGAGGGTCATCGTCTCTGCTTAGGATCTGGTATAGGGATTGTATGAAAATCTCAACTATGAAAGTTTCCTTGCAAAATGTTCAGTGTATTGTACCTGTGAAGGATCTTCCTATCACTAAGGGAAAAATGAAAACGCTCTACTATCTGTGGTCACCTCACCTGGGTTAAAAAGTGACTAGATCAGGTGCCCCTGTTTATATGCTCTCTTTGTTCTTTGGACTTTCTCCTCTCGGCATTTAGGATAGTCTGTAATTTTTTTAAAAGATTTTATTTATTTATTTATTTGCCAGAAACAGAGCAAGAGAGCACAAGCAGGGGGAGCTGCAGAAGGAGAGGGAGAAGCAGACTCCCCGCTGAGCAGGGAGCCTGATGTGGGACTCGATCCCAGGACCCTGAGATCATGACCCGAGCCGAAGGCAGACGCTCAACAGACTGAGTCACCTTTTTTTTTTTAAAGACTTTATTTATTGGGCACCTGGGTGGCTCCCCCTGCTTGTGCTCTCTCTCTGGCAAATAAATAAATAAAATCTTTAAAAATATAAAGATTTTAGGGCACCTGGGTGGCTCAGTCGTTAAGTGTCTGACTTTGGCTCAGGTCATGATCCCAGGGTCCTGGAATCGAGTCCCACATCGGGCTCCCTGTTCGGCGGGAAGCCTGCTTCTCCCTCTCCCACTCCCCCTGCTTGTGTTCCCTCTCTCGCTGTGTCTCTCTCTGTCAAATAAATAAATAAAATCTTTAAAAAAATAAAGATTTTATTTATTTGAGAGAGAGAGCGAGAGAGCACAAGTAGAGGGGAGGGGCAGAGGGAGAGGGAGAAGAAGACTCCCCACTAAGCAGGGAGCCCAACGCTGGGCTGGATCCCAGGACCCTGAGATCATGATCTAAAGCATCCACTTAACCAGCTAGCCACCCAGGCGCCCCTGTAATTCTTTATTCATGTGATTATTCCACGACTGTCTGCCCCACTAGTCTGTAAGCTGCAAGGGCAGGGGCTGTCCTGTTGTGTCCACCCTGGCTTCCTTGGCACTTTACATGGCAATGACATTTGATGAACGAATACATCATTTTATGCAACATAATTTGCTGAGCTCATATGATGAGCCAGGCCTGGTGCTGAGCATTTTGCACTTATTCATCTCCTCATTAATGCTCATAGCAGCCCCAGGGAATTGGCATTATTAGCTCCATTTTAGAGATGAGGAAACTGAGGTCCCTAACAGGTCAGGAGTCCTGCCCAGGGTCACTTAGTGAGAATACAAACCTAGGTCTGTTTAACCTGAAGGTTGGTGCTCTATCCCTCATCCTGGGCATTCCTCCCCTTGAGAATACTAACAACCCCCATCATGCACCTCGAGAAACCAGGACTCTTTGGAAGGAAGATTTCTTTTCTTTTTAAGATTTTATTTATTTGTCAGAGAGCGAGTGAGCACAAGCTGGGGGAGCAGCAGACAGAGGGAGAAAACAGGCTCCCCACAGACCAAGGAGCCCTCTGTGGGGCTCGATTCCAGGACCCTGGGAAGGCAGATGCTTAACGACTGAGCCACCCAGGCACCCCTGTTTAGTACACTTTAAAAAATATATTTTATTTTATTTTTATTTTTTAAATTTTTAAGATTTTATTTTTAAGTAATCTCTATACCCAAGGTGGGGTTTGAACTCATAATCCTGAAATCAAGAGTCACGCGCTCTGTTGACTGAGACAGAAAACTTATTGCAAAATCATTATGTTGTCATTGGAGAAAAATCACAAGATTCAGCTTAGTAAAAAAGAAGAAAGTTAAAATAACTCGCAATCCCTTCTCCCAGAGAGAGGTACTAGTAACAGCCTAGCAGAGTGGATTTTAGACATTTTCCTTCAATGTTAAGGAGAGCCACTACCTCATATTGAACTCCAGGGGGAGCCCTGTCACTCCCCCAGGCAAAGTGGAGCTGTGTGCTCTGTGTATTTGCATATACTTTTTAACTTTTTAAAACAAAAATGGGATCATTCCAAGTATTTCTAGTAAGAAATAACATAATGGATGAAAATAATCTGGCATGTAATAGATGTTCAACACTCCTGCTGGGTTCATTCATAAATATTTATTGAAAACTTTTTTTTTTTTTTAATTTGAGAGAGAGCCCAAGCAGGGAGGGGCAAAGGAAGAGGGAGAAAGAATCTGAAGCCGACTCTGTGCTGAGTGCTGAGAGCCTGACGTGGGGATTGATCCCAGGACCCTGAGATCATGACCTGAGCCAAAACCAAGAGTTGGACGCTTAACCAACTGAGCCACCCAGGTGCCCCCTATTTATTGAAAACTTTTGTGCACTAGATACTGAAGTTATAACAATGAACGCCAGGCAAAACTCCCTGTCCTCATGGAGCTGACATACTAATGGAAAGAGATAGCAATAGATAAGATCAATCATTTGTTAGAGATAGATATCGAGGGAAAAATGAAGTCTGAAGAGGGGGAGGGTAGGAAGTCTGGTATGTGAATGTGTCTTCTGTGATTGTACCCAGGGAAGACCTCACTGAGAAGGTGACTTTGAAGTAAAGGCCTGAATTAAGAGAAGAATAGCATGCAAATATCTGGGAAAGAGTGTTTCAGGCCGAGAATGGTAAGTGCAAAGGCCCTGAGGCAGGAGTATACCTGGGGCATTCTAGGAGCAACAAGGCAGCCTGATGACTGGTGCACACTGAGTGGAGAGAGCTGTAGGAAATGAGGTCAGACAGGTGTGTAACAAGGTTGGTGAGGATGGCACAGGACATAGGGCCTTACAGGTCATTGTAGGACTGAGGTAATCTGACTTTGCTCTAGCTGTTACTCTGCATTCAAACCCCAGAGGTCAAAACGTTCCCCATTGTTCTGAGCCCCCACCACCCTGGCCCAACATCCAGGTCAGTGTCTCCGTTGCCAGCCCCTGAACCTAAGCCTGACCCAGGCCAGGCACAGCCTCAGCCCCCAATCCCACCTCCCCTGCATTTGCCCCATGGGGCTGCCAGCACTAGGCTCTCCCTTAGGAAACTCGAGAACTGACACCTATGTTCACAGCCCCTCACACTGTTAACCATCTTCCATCACCTTATGGGGCAGGAAGTTTCATCTCTGCCTCTGGGGTAAATGTGAGAAGCCATACTGAGTCACCTCTTGCCATAAGAATGAGAGAGACACAGCACAGAAAGAGACTGAGAGTGATGGCAGAACTCAGGGAATGGAAGGTTTGGAAATGGAGATAAAGAGCGAGAAGGTGAGTGGGAAGGTGCAGAGAGAGGGACTCGTGGGATAACCTGGCAGAACAGCACCCCTGGCAAAGGCCCCAAGACGAGCAAGCCTCATGTGTTGGATGGAGGCCAGTGTGGCTGGTGACAAGTGGGCGAGGGAGAGAGCAGGAGGAGGTGACACCGGAGAGACAATGAAAGGCCAGATGTGCAGGGCCCCTGGACTATGGGATGGCCTTTGGCTTTGGCTCTGGGTAAGATGGGAGCCACGGGACGGTTTAGACCAGAAGAGTGACATGGTCGGTCTGGCTGAGGTGAGGGTGGACAGGGTTGGCAAGTGGATACAGAGAGACAGTGAGGAGCCTCCTGCAAAAACCCAGGGGAGAGACAATGGTGACTTGGTTACATCAGGGATAATGACAGGTGGTCATATTCTGGATATTTTTTGAAGGCAGAACCAACAGATTTCCTGATGATTAGATGCAAGATCTGATGGGTTAGGGCGCCTGGGTGGCTCAGTTGGTTAGGCATCTGCCTTCAG
Organism: Eumetopias jubatus; assembly: GCF_037043125.1. Taxonomy (NCBI): domain Eukaryota; kingdom Metazoa; phylum Chordata; class Mammalia; order Carnivora; family Otariidae; genus Eumetopias; species Eumetopias jubatus. The sequence goes on from NW_028274818.1 coordinate 94,062,525, forward strand.
CTCAGGTCATGATCCCAGAGTCCCGGGATCCAGTCCCCCACCACGCTCCCTGCTCAGCGGGGGGCTCTCTTTGTGCTCTCTTTCTCTCAAATAAATAAGTAAAATCTTTAAAAGAAAAACCGATCTGATGAGCCATGTGAAGAAATCTTGGACTTTTTGTCCTAAGAGAAAGAGGAAGTCACAGGATTGGTTTTAAGCAGGGAGGTGACATCATTGTATTTGTAATTTTGAAAGATCACTCTGGCTGCTAGATCAAGAACAGACTGGAGAGGAATGATGCAGCAGAGGATGGTGGTGACTTGGATTAAGATAGAGTAGGGTATGGGATGGACAGAACCAGCATAGTTCTCTCTGCCTCAGGGCCTTTGCACAGGCCACTCTTAGTTACCCAACAACCCTTCATGCCCAACAAACACTATTATCTTCAAGACTTCAGGAGGTCCCTCCCCTGTGATCCCATAACCCTGAAATTTCCTTGTTTTTGCAATTATCATTCTAGATTCCCTCTAACATCTGTAAGCTCCTCACAGCTGGGACCACGCCTCACTGGATTCCAGGAGCTCAAGGCCCAGCATGGGCTCTGGTGCAGAGAAGGCCTTAGAGAGCATTTGTTGAATGAATAAATGGAAAGAATGTGAATGAGGTGGGAGATTGACACCCTGATATTTGGAGCTCACCAAAGCACTGCAAATCCTTTATTATTATTGTTTTCTGATTATAAAAGTAATGTGTGCTCTTCATAAAAAAAAGAACACTACATATATAATGAAAGAGCTCTAAAACGTCATCCTCTATACTCTAGAAATAATCAAGACATCTCTAGAATCTAGAAATAACTATGTAGAGTCCAGTAAATACCCTCCCCCCAATTTTTTAAGTTTATTTATTCAAATAGTCTCTACACCCAACGTGGGGCTTGAACTCACAACCCAGAGATTAAGAGTCACGTGCTCTTCCAACTGAGCCAGCCAGACAGCCCTCTTCCCCCACCAAGTTTTTTTAATGTATACACCAAAAAATGAAGTGTTTAAGATGTAACACATGCTAGGGGCGCCTGGGTGGCTCAGTTGGTTAAGCGTCTGTCTTTGGCTCTCTGCTCAGTGGGGAGTCTGCTTCTCCCTCTCCCTCTGTGCTCTCTCTCTCAGATAAATAAATAAAATCTTAATAAAAAAAAGATGTAACACACACTAGTAATTTGCTTTTCTTCTCCTTATATTATCATGACAATCTTTCTATGCCAGTACATGTAAATCTACCATATTTTTTAAAGGCTGAATAGTATTTCATAAAATGGACTTATTCAACTGGTATAACCAACTTCCTATTATTGTTAGATACTCAATTTACTTTTTCCTTTTTTTAAAAAAGATTTTTATTTATTTATTTGAAAGACAGACACAGCGAGTGCAGGAACACAAGCAGGGGGAGTGGGAGAGGGAGAAGCAGGCTTCCCGCCAAGCAGGGAGCCCAAAGTGGGGCTCCATCCCAGGACCTGGGATCATGACCTGAGCCAAAGGCAGACGCTAAACGACTGAGCCACCTAGGCACCCCTAGTTTTTCCTTTTTTAATTAAAGTATTTCCTTGAATATCCTCGTTACATTTATTTCAAGGCACCAGATTTTAGGAGGATCGTTGAAATGGGCATTCTTCCTGGGGTGGTCAGAGGACTTGAGACTTTGTCTTACAGGGAACATTAGATATAATTGAGGATGTTCAGCCTGGAAGAGAGACCCATAAGCCTTGTCCACATTTCTGAAGGGGCTTCCAGAAGAGAAAAAGAACAGATTTGTCCTGGGCATTTCAGCCGGGCAGAACCAGGTCTAAAGCATGGAAATCACAAAGAAGCAAACTCGCATGTAATACAAGAAAGCATTTTCCTACAAGCAGAGCTGCAGGAGATGCAGTGGATCTCCTTGGGAAGTCAGGAGCATCCTGTCTCGGGAGGTGTGGAAGGAGAACCTGGTTGAAAATTTCATAGGAAGTAATATATAAGGGGCATTCGTGCAGTAGGCCAAAGTTTAATTAGGTGATATTTGAGAGCCCTTTCAAATCTGAAATTTTGTTACTACGCTTTTTTTAAAAAGATATTTATTTACTTGAAAGAGAGAAAGAGAGGAGGGAGGGGCAGAGGGAGGGGGAGAGGGAGATTCCCAAGCAGACTCCCTGCTGAGTGTGGAGCCTGACACAGGGCTTGATCGCACCACTCCAGGATCATGATCCCAAGATCATGACTCCAAAATCATGACCTGAGCTGAAACCAAGAGTCGGACACTTAAGTGACTGAACCATCCAGGTGCCCTGTTACGACACTTCCAATCGAAGGTATCATAAAGGATGGCACAAAGAAGTTGGCACAATGCCTCAGGGCTGGGAAGGTTTTGACAAATGGCAATGGGGATGCACGTTCCACGCAAAGGGGATAGGCTGGTGAGAGATTGAGGGCAGAAAGTAGGGCATGAAGCTAAAGAAAATTATGGAGTAAGATTGAGCATTAGCCCAGGTAACTAAGAACTTCAGAGGTTGAGGGTGAGGTGGCCAGATGCTGGTTTTTGTGTAGGACCCTGTTTCCTTGGCAGTAGCTGATTACTGTAGGGTGAACATTTCACCCCAGCTTGGCCAGATTCTCTTTCCTAAGAGTGTGGAAATTCAGAGTGTATGGAAAGTTGGGCTGATGTTGGCATTGAAGGGCAACCTTCTTCAACCTTTGTTGAAGAGGTGGAGAAGGGTGGAAGACCTGATCGTATTTGGGTTCTTCTAAGGGCTTTGTGATAGCCCTTGGACAAAGATATTCGTTTGCTTTCTGTCAGCTCAAATGGGTTCCTGTGACTTGCCATGACAGGACATTTGGCCAAGACCCTCTAAATTAAGAGGGAGTCATCCAAGGCTTTGAAGGAAGTCATCCACACCTCCTGATGGAGCTTCAGGAACATTCAGCTGGAGGAGCAGTGGCAGAAAGGATTGAGAAGAGTCTGATAGATGGTGAGAGCGGGGAGGAAGCCTTCCTTAACACTTAGATAATCAACAGGGCTGCTGCTTCCCCCAAACGCTTCACCTCATTATACAGTGCAAACACGTAATGCAATGACAAGTGTTCCAGGTTCTGTTTGACTTGTTTTCTAAACGGACTCAGGCTACCTCTTCAGAAGACAGGAGAGGTTTTCTTTTCCCCAGGGAAGGAGAGTTATGGCAGGGAGTTCACTTTCCTTGATGCAACAAAAAAGATAGGCTGGAGTTACCAATATCCCCATTGTAAGCCAAATGTGGGTTTTGGTCATTTTGGAAGTTCCAGAACAACTGGGCGTGTATGGAGAACTAATGGGGTGACCCAATAGAAGACCTAGTCAAGAGGGAGCATCAGAGTGCCCTAAGGGGGGGAGGCTCAGACTAGAATGAGCTTGACCCCAGAGTGAAATTTGGTTGTCAGAGGGGAGTAGTGGTCCTTCCTGTACATGTATCTATTCTGCAGGTCGGTCTGGCTCAGCTCCCTGAACATAAATCCGTGAGAAAGAGAGAGAGAGATTGGGGGAGAGAGAGAGACAGATTGAGACAGAAAGAGAGAAAGTCATAAGTAAAACTTGAAAGGGCTTCTTTACTAGCCTGTACACACTGGAGCCCAAGCAGTTGGAGCTTAGGGTAACTCAAAGCAGAGAGGCTCTTCCTGACTCCACCACAGCTTTGGTGTTTTACGGGCTTGGGGCGAATAGCCAAGAATTGTTGTATCTGTGGTTTTGGTTATAGAATTACAGCCAAGATGTGAAGCCTGGAGCAGCTCCCATACAAGGGAGTGGAGTACAAATGAAATACCTCTGAAGACTTTCTGAAATAGCAGAGACTTTGCAGGAAGCGGGAGATCTTGTACTAGCAGGTGGGGGTAATAAGGCAACAACATGGGAGTATTAACATTCATATGATCCTGTTTGAACTCACAGACTGGTGAGTCCTGCAGAAGCCTGAGCTGTGTAGGGAGGAGGGAACCAAGGCCCAGAGAGAGGTGAAGGGAGGTAGTGGCACAACATAGCAAGTCAATACTGCTTGAAACTGGATCCCAGGCTTCTGGCCCCGAATGATAGCCTCTTTTGGACACAATCAACCATATGCCAAGAGGCTGGACGTGGAGCCTCCAGAGTGAGGTCACTCAGTGACAACAGGACCCCGTGGACTGCATGTGAATACTCAAGAGTGCCATCCGTAGAAAATCCCTACCTGTGGTGCATTCAGCTCAGCCCTCCCTCAGAAAATCCCAGGTAGAGCTTCTAGGACTTTAGAATGCCCTGGTGCACCTAGCCATGAGATCATAAGGGCCTTGGAATAGGGTGGTGGCCTCTGTGCCGCACCCACTGTGGGTCCCTCTGGGCCTCAATGACCTCCCCTCCCCTGAGGCCCAGCCTCCTTCCCCAGGGAGTTTCTCCCTCTAACCTCCTGGCAGGTGGAAAGAAGGGGAAAGGCCACTGTGGTGAGCCAGATATTTCTGTTAGAACCATCCTGACCAAAGTGGCCTATGTTACTCTACCTAGGAGGAAGTGGTGGGTGGGGAGCCTGGGCGAGGAGATAGCAGCTGATGGCAACCAGCAGCATTTGCACCAGCAAATCTTCAGTGTGAATCTGAAAAGAGAACTTTGCCCTGGTTTGTCCTGGGTTTGTAGGCAGTCAGGCCTGGTGGATTGGGGGTGGGGGGCAGGGGAGGCCCCAGCTTGCTTTTCCTGCTGCCATCTACATCAGCCAGGGGCCCATTGGTCCCCAAACATGCCCAGAGGCTCCCTGCTGCCACACCTTTGCTTAGTCAACATTTTATTCATTTAAGCACCACAAGAGAAAGGGTTCAGCATGGCCATACTGTGGACTGGAACTAGGGAGGCCATCAGGAATGGAGGCAGCCCTCCAAGCTGTCACCACTCCTTTCATAGACCTCATGATTATCTCTTCTGACATCCATGTCTCTGTATGTCTGCATCATTCTCCCCTCCCTTGTGAATTGACCGGTCCCCTCTGCATCCTCCAGTTTCTGTTCTAAAGGGAGCCAACTGATTGCTAACCTGCCACCAGCTTATTACTTAATTTTATATATTAAATTAAATGTATAATTTAATGTGGGCCTCCACTTTCAACTCCCCCAACCTCTCTTTCTTGCTCCTAAGCATCTAGACCCTGGAAAGCAAAAACCTCTTCATTATCCTCAGCAGCAAGAGGAGCATTCATTCATCAGTAAATATTTGCTGACTACATATTTACCTACTATGCTCCAGGCACTGTTTTAGGTACTGGGGATAGAGCAGTGAATAGCAACAACAAATAATCATGAGTTTAGGTTGTAATAGGGAAGATGGACAATAAGCCAGGTGGATAAGTAAATTAGATAGTGTAAGCAGAAGTCTACAAGTGCTAAGGAGCAAAGTTCAAAGGAGATGATGCAGGAATGAGCCATGAGGCTTTCTTGGGAAAGAGAAGCAAGAGAACAGCAAGTGCAAAGGCCCTGAGGCAGGGGTGTGATGGAATGAGTGAAGAGCCAGGACAGCAGTGTAGTTGAAAAGGGACGAGCAAGAGGGGGACTGGGTTTCAGAGAGATAGTGAGATGTCTGATAGGTTAAGGCTTTCTAGGCTACAATGAGAACTCTGGCTTGCATTTTGAGTGAAATGGAGAACCACTGGAGGGCTTTGAGCAAGAAAGTAACATGATCTGATCCCTCTGGCTGCTGTGTGGAGAACAGACTATAGCAGGGGCAGGGTTGGAAGCAGGGGCACCAGTTAGGGGACTGCCACAAAGTCCAGGCACGAGGTGATGGTGGCTCGGACCAGGGAATGAGCAATGATGAAGATGAGAAATGGCTGGACACAAAGTCTTGTTTACTCTCTCCAGTGGAGCAAGAGAAAATTCTCTCTCATCGTTTTCAGATGAACCCCTAGAAAAATAAGACATAATTGAAATCATTTTACCTTACAAAAGACACAGCAGACCTGAGCTATTCAGGCCACTGAGTGCATCTTAGATGCACAGATTCTGGGTACCCCAGAACTCCCCAGTCAAGGGTCTCATTTGTCACTCCCCTGTGAGATGATATGTTGGAGTCCATTTCCATGGAACAATGGAAAATTTGTAAGTGGAACAACCAAGTCATCCTGAAGAGAGCTGGCATCTGTTGGGTTGAGTCTATTTGAGGCACCCTTCGCCCTCGGCATTGATCTTGGGTACGGCCAGCACCATCAGTTTCTTTTCCCTTTTTCCTTTTTTTTTTAAGATTTTATTTTATTGTTTTTAAAAAATTTTATTTATTTATTTGACAGAGAGAGACACAGTGAGAGAGTGAACACAAGCAGGGGGAGTGGGAGAGGGAGAAGCAGACTCCCACCGAGCAGGGAGCCCGGCACGGGGCTCGATCCCAGGACCCTGGGATCATACTCGAGCTGAAGGCAGACGCTTAACCAACTGAGCCACCCAGGCACCCCTTTAAGATTTTATTTTTTTTTAAGATTCTATTTATTTATTTGAGAGAGAGAGAGAGAGAATGAGAGATAGAAAGCATGAGAGGGAAAGAGGGTCGGAGGGAGAAGCAGACTCCCTGCTGAGCAGGAAGCCCGATGTGGAATTCGATCCCAGGACTCCAGGATCATCACCTGAGCTGAAGGCAGTCGCTTAACAAACTGAGCCACCCAGGGGCCCCTAAGATTTTATTTTTTAAGTAATCTCTACACCCAACATCGTGGGGCTCAAATTCACAGCCCTGAGGTCAAAAGTCACACACACTCCACCGACTGAGCCAGCCCAGCGCCCCAGCACGATCGGTTTTGTACTGTTCATTTGATGCAGGCAAGATAACATCAAGCAGAAAGCACCTACTGAAGCTAATTTCCTCGGGAGGGGGTCACAGTATGGCGGATGCTCTGAGTTTCATAGACTCCTCTCTAGATACTTTGTCTGTTTAAACCCTGATGAGTCATTGTCTAGCTAAGTTAGAGCACAGAGTATGGAGAGACAACGAGGCCCTTGAAAGCCATGCCAACAAACTTGGACATGATCTTGTGTATGCAAAAGGGGGAATCAATCACCTGAGGTAATTCTTAAGAGAGACATGCTCATGTTTCTCGAGGTTAATTTGGAATTCCCCAGGAGGTAGAACCTTCTCTAGAGGCAGGGTAGTGAAGGAAGAAAGAGCTGTAGAGGTTGCAAATTGTTCACATGGGAACTGATGGGGATTTGAACAAATGGAATGGAATTGGAGAAACCCAATTGGGCCCTGAGAGAACTGACAATCTGAGAGATGATGAAGACCCATGACTAACGAAGTGTGTGTGTGTGTGTGTGTGTGTGTGTGTGTGTGTGTAAGGAAAATCCTGCCTCAGGATTTCCTCACATGGCCCAGCCTGAGATCTCTGCAACCCAGTTCTTCAGGGGAGTCAACTGCTCTCTCCAACTTGGAGCCCCTGACACTCTAGAATCCTTGGGGCTTACTTGTACTTTTGTAGCTTCCTCAGCCTTAGCCCTCAAACAGCAGGGGAAAAAATATTCTTTTGTTCTTTTAAACTGAAAACCGGAATCTGATAAATATGTAAATGAGTTGCTTGCCTACTGAAGCATATAGCTAAACTACGATCCAAGCAGTGGGGACGTTGAGATCATTTCCTGAATTCCTTCTGTCCCAGGTGTTAAGACTGATACACTTGAAGTTTCTATAAACTTAAGCCCTAATTTAAGAATTTAAATTTTGAAGACGGTCTACAGGAAAACCTTCACTCTAGAAAGGGCCAATTTGGCTATTAATTCTGGGTTAGATGTTCTGTGGTGAACAAACTGGTCCAACTTGTATGGTTAATTACTAGAACTAACAAATTTTTTTCAGTCTAGAAGAATGTACGGCTCTAAATTGTTACCAATGGTTATTTTTGAGATTTAGGAGTGTGTGTGGGGGGGTGGTGGATATTAAAAGAGAGTGTTTATCCTTGTACTTTACATGCTCCTGTAGTGTTTGAATTTTTAAACATGTATTCTTTTTTGTAATTTCAGAACAACCAAAAGAATTTGATTAGATGTAAATTTTAACGGCTGTACAGAGGATCAAAAGGAGTCAGTCTGAATTATCTGATTTTAACTGAATTTGAAAAAGACTATCTGATATTATCTAAGTACCAGGAGGCAACTTGTCACGTTGCAGCTGCCTAGCAGCAGATTATAATGTGTCTGCAAAAGCATCCCACAGGCCATGACCCTGGAAGTGGCCTTGCAAGCTGAGCAGGATTTCCTCACAACACAGGGAGAATCTGAAGGGCCTTCCCACTTTCCCATAAATAAATACAAGTTCCTCCATTCTGTTGTGTTTTTAATTATTTTTATTTTCTAAAATTATGTAAGTTATACATCCTCACTGTAAAAACAAAATTCAGACAATACAGACATATGAAAACCTTATTCTTTCAGAAGTAACCACTGTTTGGAGTTTGGTTGTGTGTCCTTTCAGATTTTACACACACACAATTTCAACTCCTAGTTTTCTTTCTTTTCTTTTTTTAAGTGGGTTCCACACCCAGTGCGGAGCCCAGCATGGGGCTTGAATTCACAACCTGGAGATCAAGACCTGAGCCAAGACCAGGAGTCGGATGCCTAAGGGACTGAGCCACCGAGGCACCCCTACCTTTTTTATTTTTTTAAGATAGAATTCACATACCATAAACTTGGCCATTTTAAAGATTTTATTTATTTATTTATTTATTTATTTATTTATTTAAATGTATTTGAGAGAGAGCGAAAGTGAGAGAGATCACAGAGGGAGAGGGAGAAGCAGACTCGCCACTGAGCAGAGAGCCCAATGCAGGGCTCGATTCCAGGACCCTGGGATCATGACCTGAGCCAAAGGCATCCACTCAACTGACTGAGCCACCCAGATGCCCCAGACTTTGCCATTTTAAATAAGTGTACAATTCAGTGGTTTTCAAAGATTTTTTTTTAAATTTAAGTAATTTCTATACCCCAAGTGGGGCTCAAAATCCCAACCCCGAGATCAAGAGTTACATGCTCTTCCGACTGCACCAGTCGGGTGCCCCCTATTCAGTGGTTTTTAATATATCCATAAAGTTGCACAATCATCACCACAAATTCCAGAACATTTCATCACCCCAAAAAGAAACCCTATACCCATTAGCAGTCACTCCTCATTCCCCACTCCCCCCACCCATCCTGGCAACCATTAATCTATTTTCTGTCTCTAAAGATCTACCTATTCTGGACATTTCACTTAAACGGAATCACACAATATGTGTCCTTTAGTACCTGGCTTCTTTCACTTAGCATGTTTTCAAGGTTCTTCCACATTGTGGCACGGATCCATGCTTCATTCCTTTTTACGGTTGAATAATATTCCATCCTGTGGATAGACCACATTTTTTTGATCTATTCATCAGTTGATAGACATTTACATTTTTTTCCAGTTTGGGGCTAATATGAATAATGCTGCTGTGAGTATCCATGTATACATTTTTGTATGAACGTACATTCTCCATTCTTTTAGAATTGCTAGGTCGTATGGTAACTCTATGTTTAACTTTTCTTTGAGAAACTGTCAAACTGTTTCGCACAGCAGCAGCACCATTTTACTGGCAACTTACAAGGGCTCCAGTTTCTCCACACCCTCATCAATACATGTTATTTTCTTTCTTTCTTATTCTAGCCATCCCCATGAGTGTGAAGTGGTGTCTTATTTTGGTTTTTGATTTGCATTTCGCTAAGGACTAATGATACTGAACATCTTTTCTATGTGAGTGGCTGTTTACATGTCATCCTCAGGGGCGCCTGGACGGCTCAGTCAGTTAAACATCTGACTCCTGGTTTTGGCTCGGGTCATGACCCTGGTGTCCTGGGATCGAACCCTGTGTCAGGCTGTGCACTCAGCGGAGAGACTACTTGTCCCTCAGCCCCTCCCCCCCCAGTTGCACATGCGCGCACGCTCTCTCTCTCTAAAATAAATAAAATCTTACATATCATCTTTGAAGAAATGTTTATTTAAATTCTTTGCCCATTTGAAAAGCTGGGTCAATTTGTCTTTTCACTGTTGAGTTGCAAGAGGTCGTTGTATATTCTGGAGGCAAGTCCCATAGCAGATATAAAATTTGCAAATATTTTCTCCCATTCTGTGGATATTTTTTTCTGTTTTTTTTAATAAAAATAAGTTACTAAATATACTATCTGTAATTTGTTCTTTGTCTTCATCTGTATTATGGGCCTCTTTCAATGTCAAGAGAAAACTATGTCATTCTTTTTCCTACGTTATTTTTTTCCTTCCTTCCTTTCTCTCTCTCGCTTTTTTTTTTTTTTTTTTTTTGGTGGCATTCCATTATGATTTGACCAGTCTTCTGCTGAGCTTTACAGAGTCTTCAGCTTGTGTGTTGGTGAAAGACAAGGCATCAGCAACTGTTGGACTGGAGAGACAGTCATCTACCTACTGTGTTGTCTGCTCCTGGACGATGTGAAAACGCAAGCGGGTAAAGGAAGTGTCTCTAACCTGCTTATACTTCCTCTCAACCAATGCGGTTTCACAACCCCTACAGGCTCACCCCCACCCAGTGTCACCAGCCTGGCGCCTCTGTGAGAAAGTCCCACTGTAAGAGGCCCTGGGGCATTATCATTTCCTTCTTTCACCCTGTCTGGGTTGCCAGCAAATCCCCAGGGCTCTCTGAGCCTGGAGTGTTGGATTAGGTCCCTCCAGCTGCTGGAAAGATGAACTCCTGCATCATCATAATGAGGCTCCTGCTGTCTGGGCCTTTTCTCTTTGGTAGGCAAGGGAAAAGGGGACGGGAAGGGAAGGGAAGAGACTGTGTCGGTGGCCAGGGAGACTGCAGGGCTTTGTGGAACTGGAGTAAATGAGCAGCTGCTGGAGGGTGGGATTGGCCATAGGTGACCGTGAGGCTCAGGAATCTCGGAGGGAGAAGAGGGAAAGGAAAGAAAGTCAGAGTCCAAAGTCGAGTCAAGGTCTGGAGGGAAAGACAGAGAAGGGAGACACAGGTGGCAACAGAGAAGCGGAGTGGGGTCTTAAAAGGAGGCAGATGGCTAATGGGTACCTGGAGCTGTCGCTGGGGTCTGGTCCTGCCCGTGGTAGGACCGTGTACCACCATCTCAGCCCTTTCCCCTTCCTGCGCGTCAGTCCATTCGTCTGAACAAATGGCGGGGCAGCTTCTCTGCCATCCTAGGATGGGGCGGAAAGAAGCCTGATGCCTGGAAGGAAAGCAGAGCCAGAGAAGACAGTTAGGGACTTGCAGAGGATGCATAGGTTGCTTGAGGTGGGGGTGACATGGGGGCATCTGAGAGCTAACAGAAGGAAGAGACTGGTGCATGGTAGGGCGGGCAGTAGGGGAGCGTTAGATGAGAAGCAGTTTCACAGAGACCAGGGGATCCTGAAACCATGAGTCTGTGGGCAGAAGCCTGAGGCGAATTATCTTGGGTCTCAGGCCCAAGGGAGAAGTGGGTGTGTAGGGAGGCGAACCCTGCCATGGGGCAACCCCATCGCCTGGGGGCCCTTCCATCTGCCTCTTTCTCCCAGACCTCCACCTTCTCATCCTTCAGTCTTTGCTGGGGTAAAGCGGGCTCTGGGTAGTAAGGCTTCGCTGTTATCAGATTTCCCCGGAGTCAAGGCCCTGAAAGGGGAAGCCCAAGGGGAAATGTTCAGCTCTGCCTCTCGTGCTGGCCGCCTGCCGGAGGAGCGAGCCGGGTCTCTGTGGGTGGGCCGCCCACTGGGGGCACGTGGGCGGCGGCCAATCAGCGCTCGCGGCTCTGGGGGCACGTGCCGGGACTGGCCAGCCGAAGTGGCTGACCACACCCCCTGGTCTCCCTCAGCCCCCGCCTCAGGCTACAACTTGGAAGTACGGCACGTGCAAAACTTCTCCTTCCCACTCGCCGGGAGGCATTTTGGGTACCGAGTCCTGCAGGTTGGAGACAGGTGAGCTGCCGCCCCAGGCCCTCCCTGCCCTGCAGAGCCAGGACGGGCGACCAGGCAACCAGGCCACCAGCCCCGGGTGGGCCAGATCCGGGGAACCGGCAGGGAGTCTCCTGTCTGGAGACGTCGTGGTGGGATTTCTCGGAAATAGGAGCGAGGCCATCAGATAGTAGGACGAGGACAGTCCATGGTTAAATCTCCACACGAGTGCCTGAAAAAAGGGGAAATGTCACAACCCCTAAAGGGCTTTGCAGCACTTCTAGATTCCCCACTGGTGCTCTGACTAGACAGTGAGAGCCTTGATGGCAAGGATTTTCCCCCTCAGCCCTAGTACATGCCCCAGCCTAGCACATAGTAGATATGCCATAAATGACTTTTTAAAAAGGTTTTATTTATTTATTTATTTATTTGAGAGAGACAGTGAGAGCATGGGCAGGGAGGAGGTGCATAGGGAGAGGGAAAAGCAGACACCCCACTGAGCAGGGAGCCCAACACGGGCTCGATCCCAGGACCCCGGGACCATGACCTGAGCTGAAGGCAGACGCTTAACCAACTGAGCCATCCAGGCACCCCCATAAATGACTTTTGAATTGATAACTGATTGAATGAACTCATAATGTGACATTCTGGCACCTCATTCTCTGGACCTCAGTTTTCCTAGACTATAAATGGAAAAGATCCTTAACTTTCTAGAAGTTTGAGGTATTCAATAGGGAAGAGGTAGGGGCTGAGGAGCCTCCCTGAAAGGGACTGGCTGCATTGCTTTGAGAGATACCTGTGGATCTGAACCCCCCTAATGGGTAGGAGGGGTGGGTAAAGACGGGACAACTCCGTCTCACCGGTGAGATTTCTCATCAGGGTTATCGTGGGAGCTCCAGGTGAGGGGAACAGCACGGGAAACCTCTATCAGTGCCAGCCAGACACTGGCCACTGCCTTCCAGTCAGCCTGAGTGGTGAGTAACTGGTGAGGGGCCTGGGAGGAATGGTGTCCCAGGGAAGTTGAGGCTGGCTGTGCCACACCTGGGTTACCTAAGTTCCTCCAGACCAATCTCCTGGTGCCTACAGGTTCCAACTATACCTCCAAGTACTTGGGGATGACCTTGGTGACAGACTCCACAAGTGGAAATATTTTGGTAAGAATCTTGTGTAGTGTGATATCAGTCGATGCTAAGACAGATTGAAAAGAAGGAAGGAAAAAGTGAAGTAAAGATCCTATAGGAGATTACAGGCATCAGAGAGATTCTGATTCAATCAGGTTTTTTTTTTTTTTAAGATTTTATTTATTTTTTTGAGAGAGAGAGACAATGAGAGACAGAAAGCACAAGAGGGAAGAGGGTCAGAGGGAGAAGCAGACTCCCCGCTGAGCAGGGAGCCCGATATGGGACTCGATCCTGGGACTCCAGGATCATGACCTGAGCCGAAGGCAGTCGCTTAACCAACTGAGCCACCCAGGTGCCCTCAATCAGGGTTTATTAAGAACTGAGTATGAGCCAGCTAGTTTCGAGACCTTACTTATGTCAGTTTTTTCCAAATATGAAATGTGGCCATGGATATACAAAGATTATTTTGGTGGTACAAAAACTTTTAATGTTTTGTAGTTATATTTTTATTTAATGGTTTATTAGGGAAAATATACAACACATCAAATTCATGATTTCTTGGATCGAATTGCTTGGGATAAGGCTAAAGTTTAAATAAAAAGTAAATTTAAGGTAAAATATTAAACAAATAATAGTCTGCATGATATGCCCACGTGGCTGAAATTGTGAAGTGGTGCACAAATGCCTAAAGTTTGGGAAACACTGCTTTCTCTCTTTTAACCTTCAAGACACTCGGGGCAGACAGGGATCAATATACACATTTTACATGTGAAGAAACAAGACCCAAGGGGTTAAGAGACTTAGCCAAGGTCACATGGTTTTAAAGAGGTAAAGCCAGGATTTGAATTAAATTCCCATTTGATTCTAAGCCATTGATCTTTACAGTTTATCCCAGCAGCATCTTCTGACACAGGTATATGAGAGATAGAAGGCTGGCTGAGTGAAATATTTAGCCAGCATTTACTGGGAGCTTGTTTACTTAGCCCCTATTACATGCCAGCCAATGTGCTAGGCTCCAATGGGGTCAGAGGAGTGAGATACAAAGATGACATGAGCCCCGACTTTCCAGAAATTGCAGTCTGGAAGGAAAGATAGTCATAAATGAAAGAAACAACATTGTATATTCTGGGGATAGTGAGTGATCTGGCTTAAACACAGAAGGTGTGATTGGGAATCAAAGGGGATAGACCTGGAAATGTAGGAGAGTGCCCAAATGTAAACAGTATGAATGCCAAACTCAGGAGTGTAGACTCTCTCTTATAGGCAGTGAGCATTCACTTGTACACAGCTTTGGTAGGAGGGAGGGAGAGGTGGCTGTAAGACCTGGAGGCAGAATTACCTTGCCTTGGTCACCAGTTGGATGTAGGGAGTGAGGTCAGGGGATGGTGACCCTGAAGCTTCTTTTTCTTGGCTGATGATGCCCAGAAGACACACAGGAAGAAGCCCCACCCCACCCCCCTTTTTAACCTTTGCTTCTTTCAGGCCTGTGATCCTGGGCTGTCTCGTATGTGTGACCAGAATGTCTACCTAAGTGGCCTGTGTTACCTTTTCCACCAGAATCTGAGGGGTCCTGTGCTGCAAGGGCGCCCTGGTTATCAGGGTAAGGAGCTGGGGACCCAGGGGGTAAAAATTTCTCCCAGGGAGCTGCCCATACAAGGAAACAGTATGGGCAGGCCAACCCGTGGAGACACTTCAACTCCCTTTGTGTCTGGGGTCTGTAGAATGTATAAAGGGCAACGTGGACTTGGTATTTCTGTTTGATGGTTCAATGAGCTTGCAGCCAGATGAATTTCAGAAAATTCTGGACTTCATGAAGGACGTGATGAAGAAGCTCAGCAACTCTTCCTACCAGGTAAATATATTAATTTGTTTTCCTGTTTGTAGGCAGTAGATGCCTACTTGAGCTAGCTTAAGGCATAAAAGAAAAATTTAGTATGAGGTGTCTCCAAAACCTAAAGGCACAGTTGGACTGGACCTCTGGAAGAGACAAGAACTAGGAAGTAGAAAGTGTCTGGGATTCTCTTTAGTTCTCATTTCTGTTTCTTTTTGGCTTTTGCTTTCCTCTTCTCTCTCCACAAACTGACTCCCACAGCTTCTTCGGATCACATGGGCCTGTGGAAAGCTCCTCAGTTCACATGTTGAAGTTTCAGGAGGGTCTTTTTTCCTCTCCACCAACGCCTCCCTCTGCAAATTCCAAATTCTTGGAGGATAGATTCTGAGTGGGCTAACCTCAGCGAAGTGGCCATCTGTGGCCCAACCAGCTGTATCCAGCTTAGCAGGGTCACCAGCAGAACCATCCCCACTGGGAAGGCAGGCCGACCCAGAGGACAGGAGTTCAGCAGACAGCACTACATAAGGGATCAGAGGTTTATTTAATTGTATTTCTGTGTTTGTGTATATATTACCTCATTTTCAAAAGAATGCTTTGAGGCAGGGATGTGGGGTTGGGTTACCCAGGTCCCAGATAAGAAATAGACTGGAAGGGGCACCTGGCTCGCTCAGCTGGAAGAGCGTGCAACTCTTGATCTTGGGGTTATGAGTTGGAGCCCCATGTTGGGTGTAGAGATTACTTAAAGTTAAAAAAAAAGAAACAGATTGGAGCAGACAAGTAGGAAGGGATATGTAATGATGTTTCATTTCTTGCTTCTTTTTCTAGTTTGCTGCTGTTCAGTTTTCCACGGACTGCAAAACAGAATTTAATTTCTTGAAATATGTTAAGGTGAAGAACCCTGATGTTCTGCTGGGCAAAGTAGAACACATGCGCCAGTTGACCAACACCTTTGGTGCCATCAACTATGTCGCGTGAGTCCCCTTTTGTAGGAGACAGCCCACCCGTCAGTTGCACTGGCTTCTTCAGGTTTCAGAGTATAGGAACTCAACAGGTGGGCTCAGCAAGGGGCAGGTTATTGTAGGAATTCAAGTGGAGCAATTTTAGTCCAGTTTCTTTTACTTTTTTTTAATTTTTAAAAAAGATTATTTATTTATTTGAGAGAGAGAGAGAGCATGAGCAGGGGGAGGGGCAAAGGGGGAGGGAGAAGCAGACTCCCCGCTGAGCAGGGAGCCTGATGGGGGACTTGATCCCAGGACCCTGGGATCATGACCTGAGCTGAAGGCAGATGCTTAACCGACTGAGTCACCCAGGCTCCCCTAGTCCAGTTTCTTTTAATTATAAGTAACAGAAATCTTTTAATTATAAATAACTAAATCCTCAAGGGCAATTCTTTGGAGGATTCAGGGATAGCTCATGAGCCTTTGGGACAGGGAGTAATGCCAAACCTCATGAGGAACGAGAGCCAAGACTTGGAAAGTGATTGTGAACATGGAAGCCATGACTGAGTCACATCTGAGTTGGGGATCAGCTCTTGAAGTCAGCGTGTGAACAAAAATCTCTTAATAGTCAAAATTCTCCTTGAAAAATTCCTTGAATTGTTCATAAAATTCAATATACTCGAGTCCCATATTGGAAGCTAGCATATCCTGATTTCCTAAATCTACTTTAGATTAGAAGTTTTTTCCCCCAGAGTTGGACCAGGTGGCTGTGTTTAAATTGAGGCCTAGATAAATGCAGTTAGGTTGTGTTGAAGGGCCATATTGTATATTTTATTTGATTTTTTTTTTGTTAAGGATGATAAACAAGACATTTACTTTTCATACTCATTTGGGGGAAAGGAGAAAAATCAGTTTGTCCTACTCAACAATGGTCTGTCTGAAAGAGTCTCCATTCATTCCATAGAATTGGATAGGTTGCTTGATCTGAGGATTTTGTACTTTTCATTCATAAAGAGAACTTCTTTTGAAGTGAGTGATCAAAGGGTGAGTCTTTGTGAGCAGCTTCACTGGTGCACAGCCAAACACCCTCTGAGTGAAGCTTTTCCCACACGGGCCACATAGATAGGGTGTCTCTCCTGTGTGGATTTTGCCTTTCAGGATACAGTTCCCCCCTGGTGTGAAAACTCTTCCTACACTGTGTTTCAGGCTTGTGTGGACTCTGACGTGAACAATTCAGGTTCCTTTCTGACTGAAGGCTTTTCCACACTGATCATATCTATAGGGCTTTTCACCGCTATGAGCTCTTCTACGAACAGCAAGGTTACATTGATTCCTGAAGCTTCTCTGAGAAACAGCACACTCATAGGGTTTCTTTCCAGTGTGGGGTCTTTCACGAACGGCCAGACTACCTCATCAACTAAAGCTTTTCTCACACTCCTTGCACTGATAGGGCTTCTCTCGTGTGTGTATTTGCTGATGTGTAACAAGATTGCCTTTGGCCCCAAAGCTTTTTCCCCAATGAGGACACTCAAGGGGCTTCGGACTAGTGTGGATTCTCTCATGCAAGTTTAGACTACCTTTTTGCCTGAAGGATTTTCCATATTCCTGATACTCATAGACTCTCTGTCTCACTCCAGGTGAATCTTCCTGTAGTGTCTTAGAATCTGGGGACTTTTGTTCCAGTTTCTCCCTTCTGAAAGAATTCTGGAAATCCCAGCTTGAGGATCCTGTGGCCTCAGAGTGATCATATTTATGGTGGGCTTCTGTCATTACAGTCACTGAAAAAATGCTACATTCTGGGACTTTCTTCCATGATAGTCCAGCAGGGTAGCTGTTGGGAATCCAGTCATGTCCACGCCTGTGGTATGACCTTAATCCCTGCCTCATCATCATAGCATCATAGAAATATATTTTATGAATACTTCTTGACTACCTGTGTGCTAGGCAGTATTACAGGTCAGGAGGGGGCTGATTTTTTTCTGTAAAGGATCAGATGGTACATTTTAGGCTTTTCTGGCCACATACTGTCTCTCTTGCATATTCTTCTTTTTTGTAACTGTTTAAAAACAAAACTATAAAAACTATTTTTAGCCCATGGACCATACAGAAGGAAGCTGTGGGCTGGCTTTGGCCTGTGGGTTGTTTGCCATGTTCTAGGTCCTGGGGATATAGCAGTGAATGAAACAAAAATCTCTACCTTCTTGAGGTTTAACATTATATTAGGGGAGAGAAACACAATAGACAGGACCAGTTTGTAAATTAGACAATATGGTAGAAGATGTAAGTTTTATAAGGAAAAAGAAAGCAGTATTCAGTAGGAAGATGAGGGAAGGTTACATTTGAGCAAAGACTCATTGGAGGTGAGGAAGCAGCCATGCCCATACTGGGGAAGACCATTCCAGGCAGAGGGAATAGCAAAGGCCCTGAAATGAGAACATGCTTGGGACGTTCGAAGAAGAGCTAGGACACCAGTGTGACTGGAGAGAAGTAAGTGAGGGCGAAAGTGGTAGGAGATGAGGTCAGAGAGACAGGGGAGTCCGGAGCACTTAGGGCCTTGGAGGCCGTAGCGAGGACTTTGGCTTTTCCTCAGAGTGAGATGAGAAGTCATTGGAGGTTTTGAGCAGAGGAGTGATCATATGATTTATGTTTTTATGTTTTTATTTTTTTTAAAGATTTTATTTATTTATTTGACAGAGAGAAACATAGTGAGAGAGGGGACCCAAGCAGGGAGAGTGGGAGAGGGAGAAGCAGGCTTCCCGCTGAGCAGGGAGCCCAATGTGGGACTCCATCCCAGGACCCCGGGATCATGACCTGAGCTGAAGGCAAACGCTTAACGACTGAGCCACCCAGGCGCCCCTGATTTATGTTTTTATAAGGATCACTCCGGGGCACCTGGGTGGCTCAGTCAGTTAAGCATCTGCCTTCACTCAGGTCATGATCCCGGGGTCCTGGGATTGAGTCCTGCTTCAGGCTCCCTGCTCCATGGGGAGCCTGCTTCTCCCTCTGCCCCTCCCCCGATCGTGCTCTCTCGCTCTCTCTCTCTCAAATAAATAAATAAAATATTTAAAAAAAAAAAAAGATCCCTCTGGCTGCGGGGCTATTAGGTTGTGGAGGGAACAGGGGTGGGACCAGGGAGGCCAGGAAGGAGGCTATTGAAAAATAGAGATGAGAGGTAATGGCGGTTTAAACAGGGTGGAAATCCATGAACAGGAACCATGAGAGGCCGTGTCTGTGTGGATGGAGGCTGGGGAAATGATTTGCATCCAAGATGGAACAGAGGTCTCGGCCCTGCCCCTTTCAGAGCTCCTCTGTCCTGAGGTTCCCCCCCTGCCTCTCTCCCCCACCTGCCGTTGTGCGCCACACCCTCCCCCCCCCCCCCCGTGTGACTTTCTGCTTCCCCTTCCAAGGCAAGTCATGTCATAAGTCAGGGGTTGTAGACTGGCTGCTCTTGGATTAAGCGACCATCTCTGGTTAGCTGCGGGGTGGGGACGGAAAGATCAGATGGTGCAGAGAGAGCTCCTGTCCCAAAAGAAGCTGTGGGCACCCTGTCTTGCTCCAGAAGGAGGCTGTGGGCAGGTGGGACTTTGGAGAGTTGGCCTATCCAGTATTCAGGACTCCCTTCTTCCTTTTATGTCACGTGCGCTGAGCACCTGCTGTGTCAGGAGCCAGAAACACAGCAGCAAATCAGACATGTTCCTTCCTTGAGGAACTCATGGTTTGGGGAACATGGAAACGGAAACAGGTGACTTCGATTCCCGAGGAGACTTGCTGTAGCAGAGATCTACAGGCAGCCTGCCATCGATGGTGGGGGGTTGCCAGATGAGCTTGCTCTGGAAGCGTGACTTCCCCATTTTCTCCAGCCATGGAGCCCATTTTCCGTACTGAAATCTCACCTGGATCCCCAGCATGTCTAACCGCTAAAAGGGTAGCTGTCATGTGGTTGAACTGGAGAGTAGGAATGGAGAGTAGGAAGCCCACGGTCTCTCCTCAGAAAGCCTCCGCATCACTGTCCATGGGCTCCGGGACAACCTCCTGGCCACCCAGAATTCCTTCAAAGACCACTGGTCTGGAAGCAGAGGTGTGGCAGCCAGGGTGAGGGAGGAGGTTCAGGAGAGAACTTGGAAGACTGGGGATACCTGCCTGGGGGATAGGAGAAGGGCTTCTGCGTAATCAACAGGACAGTGACTTAATGAGCTGGGTGAGTGGGGGGAGACCTCATGATTTGGGGGGTCTTTCACATACACCCCTTCCTGGACACAGGACAGAGGTGTTCCGGCAAGACTTGGGGGCCCGGCCAGATGCCACCAAAGTGCTTATCATCATCACTGATGGGGAAGCCACGGACCACGTCAACATTGACTCAGCCAAAGACATCATCCGCTACATCATTGGGGTACGGGCCTTGGGTCCTGGCTGCTTCCCAAGTCCCATCTTCCCTCTCCTGTTCCTGAGCCTCCCTCCGCTTTCTCCTCGGGGGCCACGGCCTTCTCTGCAAGTCTGGGGATGCCAACTCTCCAGTCTTTACTCCCTCACAGATTGGAAAGCATTTTGCAACCAAGGAAAGTCAGGAAAGGCTCCACGAATTTGCCTCAAAACCCGCGAAGGATTTTGTCAAGATTTTGGACAAGTTTGAGAAGCTTAAAGATCTGTTCACTGAGCTGCAAAAGAAGATCTATGTCATAGAGGGTGAGTGGCAGACCTGGGGAGGGAGAGTTTGGGAAGTTGTTTACAGAAGTTCATCTGGGACAATAAGACTAGAGACATGCTGGGTGATAATAAAGGACACTTACAGAGTATCTGCCACCGTGTGAAGCACTCTCCTGGGAAAGGGCCTCAGGTGGGAATTTGGGGGAGGGCGCTTGATGAGGAGCCTCTGTTTCTCTCTCTGAAATTCCATCTTCCTCGTAAAGCTCAGCTGGGTCGAGGATGGGGCCCAGAACTGACCTTTAGCTTGCTGGTGTCAACCGAGGCCCGTGGAAGGAGTAGAATTCCTCCCCCCACTCAGCTCCCTCATGCTCCCTTGTCCTCAGCTTACTTAAGGTGGACGGGTGGGCAGGGCCCGAGTGCAGGGAGCCCACAGGCCCTCTTGGCCCGGAATAAGAGAAGGTTTGGACGGCAATCGCAGGATAGAGGGTATTTCCCCAGGAATCCCGGTCTGCTGAAAGCTAAGTGATTCCCTCTGGGAAGGCCCCTTTGCTAGCACTCGGGCTTGGTGTTTGGTTCAGTTGAAGGAGCAATGTGGTATATATAATGGGACTGGGTAGACCACTCAGGAATCCACTCTGCCCACGCTGTGTGACCACCACCAGGTCACTTTCTCTCTCTGAGGCTCGCTGTTCTCTGCTAAATGGGGCTAATAATACCAATCTCACAGCCCTGGGAGGTTTGACTGTTGTATTGGTTTCCTAGGGCTGTTGTAACGAAGTACCAAAAACCGAGCAGCTTAAAGCAACGGAAATTTATTGTCTCACAGTTCAGGAGGCCAGAAGTCAGAGATCAAGGGGTGGGCTGGGGCATGTTCTATCTGACAGGTCTAGGAAAGAACGCGTCCTCGCCCCTTCTAACTTCTGGTGTCTGCAGCAGTCCCCGGCATCCCTTGGCTTGTGGCTGCAACACTTCCGTCATCGGGCTGTCTTCTCCCTGCGTCATATCCTGTCTTCATATCCCCTTCTCTCTGTGTCCACATTTCCCTCTGTCATAGGACACTAGAAAATATTGAATCGTATTGGATCGAGGCCCACCCCAGTGACCTCATTTTTAACTCGATTACACTGCAAAGATCCTATTTCCAAACAAGGTCATATTCTCAAGTACTAGGGCTTAGGTCGTGAAAATATCTTTTTTTTAGAGAACACAATTCAAGCCCTAACCCCTGCTTGGCAGCGTGCTTGGTACTTTGTAGGCCCTCTGTACATCGCAGAGCTGGTTATCTCTGGCTTGGATCGTCTATCCTGACCTGCCCTTAGTCATACTTCAGATTGTATCTTAGATGTCATTTCTTCCAATAAATTCTCGCGGAACCCGAGTCTGGGTTGGGGGCTTCTTTCCGGGTGCTGCTGTAACGGCTGTATGTTCCTTATCAGAGCCCCTGAGGCTTACGTTGTGTTAAATTATGTGCTCCATGTCTGTCCCCCACACCACAAGGGGGGGGTTCTGTCACGGCAAGCAATGTGTCTGCTTTTTCACCATTGTATCCCTGGCACCAAAAGTCTAGTTGCTCTAAATATTTATGCAGGAACGAACAAAATCTTCATGGTAATTGCTGTGTTTCTTGAAAGCTTGCCAGGTAACAGGCACTTTTTCTATATCATTTAATTCATTCCTCTCAGAAGCTTTGCAAGGCTGGTGGGATGATTTTCATTTTATTGATTCAGGCTTGCACTAACCAGGTCCCAGGTACACGTGAATAAGGCGCTAGGGGATATTGTCAACATGGAGCTCATATTCAGGCTGGATAAAGAAAGACGGAAAACAAATGAACAGGATAATAGGAGATTATGATAGGTGCTGTAAAGAAAGTGAATAAACTGGATAGAAAGATTTCACTGGGGGAAGCCACTTTAGATAGGCTCTTCAAGGAAAGCCTTTCTAGAGGCTTTATTTTTCGACGGAGGTAGAATTCACTCTGAGATGACATTTGAGCTGAGACATGAAAGATGAGAATCAAACAGCCACATGAGGAATGTGGTCAGGCCTTTTGAAGTCAGAGAAGAGCCAGCGCAGGGGCCGGAGGTGGGGAAGGGCGGGCAAGCTAGAGGAACGGAAGAAAGGTCAGCGCGACAGGGATGTGGTGAGCAAGTGAGACGACGGGGGAGAGATAGGGGCCTTCCTCATAAGCCCCTGGGGTTTTGATCCTAAGAGTGATGGCAAGGGATGAAGGGTTTTTAAGAAAGGGAAACGTGTGGTCTGATAGACATTTTTAAAAAAAGATTACTCCAGCTTGCTCTGTGGAAAAAAAACACGACAAGAGGAAGAACGAAGTCAGGGACCAAATGAGTAAGTGAGCACGGTTGTCAGGCAAGAGAGGAGCATGGCCGGGCCCATGTGGCGGCAAACACACTCTTCAGAGAAGGGGACAGATGCATTTCAAATGTAGAACATCCCAATTTGCTGATGCAGCGGGGAAGCCTGAGTGGGAACAGAACCACAGAGCTACATCCTGGCCGAGTTCACAGCAGACTCAGCCCACATCCCTGCCCAGTCTAACTGTCGGGTGGGCTCTTTCTACCTTGCCCAAAGGCCGGTGCCATGCTTCTTTCTCGGTCCTTTCTTGAGTGTCCACACATTCTCTTTACCTGGTCCCTCAGGCACAAGCAAACAGGACCTGACATCCTTCAACATGGAGCTGTCCTCCAGTGGGATCAGCGCTGACCTCAGCCATGTGAGTGGCAGGCCTGAAGCGGCGGGGGGGGAGGAGCGGGGGGGGGCTTCGGGATGTTGTGGACACGTGACCAAACATGCTTATCTCCTCCCTGGGCAGGGCCATGGCATCGTGGGGGCAGTCGGAGCCAAGGACTGGGCTGGGGGCTTTCTAGACCTGGAGGCAGACCTGCAGGATGATAGATTTGTTGGAAATGAACCACTGACACCAGAAGCTAGAGCAGGATATTTGGGTGAGTACTTTTCTTTTCTGCTGCGTTTTTTTGGTCTGAGGGGCCAGCGTCACTCAGACTGACTTTCAAAACAATAATGAAAGCGGTTAAGCAACCAGCATGAACAAATTCAGAATTTAAATATGGCTACAACATTCTTAATTTTTCCCTTAATAACCCCTCTGCTGTGTAGTAATCATGCTTTTATTTTCTGTATTTTATGATCCTTGGACATCTTGAGGCCTTGCGAATCCCAGAGACACTGCCCCTCCCAGGGCTAGCTAATTCCTACAGTTAGTGAAGAAGGGGACTGTGAGCAGGCCTTCGACATGCCAACCAGCCAACCCTGAGCCCATATCCCCGGCCACCTCCTTTACCTAACTTTCACACACCAAGCCAGTATTCCCCCAGACCTAAATATCTAGTTAGCTAAGGACCACCCTTGTAGACCAGTGCCAACCAGCATTATTCAAACTGTCCCATCCTAAGCTTGCTCAAGCTTGCCTACCCAGCGACCTCTCTAGGTCTTACCCATAAATTAAATCCTGGGTCCATTTTATAGCAGCCTGCCTCATTAGTAGGGGGACCAGCAGTTCCTCCTTGAGGCTTCCTCCTCTAGAATTGTCCATGAACTCCGAGGTTGATTCACCTCAAGAGATCTTCAGATGCCAAGCGCAGAGCAAAGGCACCTGGTCTGTCCACAGTTGCAGTTGCTTCTCTCTGCTTTGTGGTGTCGCTGTTGAGAGCTTGTCCCGCACAGTTCTGTGGCTGCCAGTCTACCCAGGGGATGCCAGTCTCAGGCACAGAGAGGCCTCACTCTTGTGCACAGAGGTTATAGCTCTTCCAGTCAACCTGTGTCAAGGCACAGACTGGCTTCAAGAGCCCTGGGGTGGGGCGCCTGGGTGGCTCAGTCGTTAAGCGTCTGCCTTCGGCTCAGGTCATGATCCCAAGGTCCTGGGATCGAGCCCCGCATCGGGCTCCCTGCTCAGCAGGAAGCCTGCTTCTCCCTCTCCCATTCCCCCTGCTTGTGTTCCCTCTCTCGCTGTGTCTCTCTCTGTCAAATAAATAAATAAAATCTTTATAAAAAAAAAAAAAGAGCCCTGGGGTAAGACTGCTTCCAGGATCTACCTAGAAACCCCATCACCCGGCCTCATGCATGACCCCTGTATAGGGCTGGGCCATGTCTTTATTAAACTCACAGAGCACAAAGACTCCCTTACATAATTACCTTGGCAAAATTGGTGCCATTCATCTTGCATCTACCCTTCTAAGGAAGGCTACCCTCCACGATTTTCTCTATCTCTCTTTTGACATTCTTTACTAAGTATTATGTGCCAGGCGCTGGTGCACGACATGCATTGACAGATTTTATCTTATTTTATCTCATTTTATTCTTACAGTAACCCTGTAAGTAGGCATTTTTATTACCTACTCTTTTTTTTTAAGATTTTATTTTTTTATTTGAGAAAGAGAGAGTGCACGCATTTGAGAGCCAACAAGCGGGGGGAGGGGCAGAGGGAGAGAGAGAATCCCAAGCTGACTCCCTGCTGAGCACGGAGCCTGACGCGGGGCTCGATCCCAGGACCCCAAGATCATGACCTGAGCCGAAATCAAGAGTCGGATGTTCAACCAACTGAGCCACGCAGGCACCCCTATTACTTCTATTTTATAGATGAAGGAACTGAACCCAGGAGAGTTTAAATAACTTGCCCAGGGTCACAGAACAAGTAGGTGGAGCCCAGTAGTGTAGCCCCAAAGTCTGTGCTAGTCAGCACTACACTTACACTATAGTTCCTAACCCTAACCCTTCAAGGAGCTTTGTGTCCCCCAGTATCCTGTGAGCTAGCCAGCAACACTGCTCTTTCAAGAAGAAATAGCCTATAGTTTAATTTCTAGTTAGGCGCCTGTCCCACTAGACACACACACACACACAATGCATGTATATGTGTATATATGGATATGGTTATATATGCATGTATATATTATATGTGTACATACAGATATATGATTGTACATACATCACCTTGTGTCAACTATACTTCAATAAGAAGAAAAGAAAAAAAGAAACATTTCAACTCCTGCTAAAATAAATAAATAAATAAATAAATAAATAAATAAATAAATAAATAAAATCAATCCCGGGTGCCCGTGGTGCTACTCTCCTTCAAATCTTAGTTTAGATGTCACTAGCGTAGTGCTAAGCATTTTCTATATGCGGTCGTCTTTAACCCTCAAAACCACCCTATGAGGCTGGTACTATCCCATTTTTTGGATAAGAAAACTGAGCCTCAGTGCGTGGTATCATTGACCACAATCACACAGCTGGGAAGCATCAGCACTAGGAATAAAACCTCGCCTCTGATTTCAAAGGGCAAGTTCCTAACCCCAGTGCTCCAGGAATGTACACAGATGAATGGGAAAGGGCTTCAGCCTCTCTACCCTTCTTCTCCTGTGCTGTGGCATCTTGGATGGCTCTGTTTTTGTCACTCATTTGCAACTGCTCTAAGCAGAGAAGATGAAATTGGGTCAGTTAGTCGTCTCCTGAATCAGAGTGTTCCTATTGGATGGGTCCTGGCTCAAGCACAGTCCCTGGTCCGGTTTCCTGCTGCATTTCCTCAGACGTCCCCGCAACATGCTCACAGGGGAGAAACCTTGCTCACACGCAAGCTGTGGACTAGGAAGGTGGCCTGAAGGGATAACTAAACAAAATGTGTTCAAGTCTCCTGCTTTATTTTTAATATTCCTACAGATTTTGCATTCTTCTTATGAATATATCTCACTTTATTTTTTTAAAGATTTTATTTGTTTATTTGAGACAGGGAGAGCATGAGTAGGGGGGAGAGAGAGGTGGACTCCCTGCTGAGCAGGGACCCCCCCCCCCAAGAATCGGGGATGGATCCCAGGACCCTGGGATCATGACCTGCGCCGAAGGCAGATGCCCAACCAACTGAGCCACCTGGGCTCCCCGTTATTTGATTATTTTTAAATAGTGTAGCTCCCTTCCCAACCTTCAGGTCAGCTGAGGCTCAGGAAGATGCGCCATGTTTACTGGCAGCCTGTCATCCATGGCTGCTTTTTCCTGGGCCTGTGTGTTGGCCACAGTTTGAGAAATGCAGTTTTGGACCAAGATGGCGGGATTTGTGCCACCCGGATCACATGGCTGCTTTTCTCTGGAGAAGGTCCTCTGACTATTTCAGTGCATCTCTGCTACTAACCCAGTTTCCCAGAGTCTCTGCCCTTTTTGTCCTTGGGTTTTACTTTCTTCCAGACGCCACTGTGCTTCTAATTCCAAGCCCCTGTCCTTCCTCTCTCCCTCTCTCTCTTTCTCTCTCTCTCTCTCTCCCCCCCCCCACGCCCCTCAGGTTACACAGTGACCTGGCTGCCCTCCCAAAGGCTCACTTCCCTGCTGGCCGCTGGAGCCCCCCGACACCAGCATGTGGGGCAGGTGCTGCTGTTCCAGAAGTCAAAGGACAGAGGACACTGGAACCAAATCCAGAAGATAGACGGGAGCCAGGTGAGCACGGCCCCAGAGGCATCTGCAGGTCAGGGACTAGTATGGCACTGGTCATGCTCCCTGCTGTTGGCAAGCACTCACCCACTCACGGTGCGGCGGGCCCTGTGCCAAGCACTGTCACATTCAGTCCCCACAGAGCCCTCGAGCTGAGCTTTGTCATCTCCACCTGCCAGTTTAAGAAACAGAACCTCAGAGCACCCTCCTTGTCCTGACTCATACAGGCTCTGCGGAGGCGGGGGGGTCCAGGACTTGCACCTGCATTTGAGGGATGGAATAAGATGGACATGGTACAGCTGAGGGGGAGGAGGTGTCCAGCTCACGGGGCTTCCTCAGACATCTTCCTCTTCCTGCAGATTGGCTCTTACTTTGGTGGCGAGCTGTGTGGCATTGACATCGACCAAGATGGGGAGACAGAGCTGCTGCTGATCGGAGCCCCCTTGTTCTATGGGGAGCAGAGAGGAGGCCGGGTGTTTATCTACCAGAAAAAACAGGTGGGGACCAGGACATGCGGGGGTAGGAGAAACAGATTCCCAGGCTGACCCAGCTCCCAACTATTCTGAAAGGCTTTCCCTGTCTGATCATGGTGGATCAGACCTTTAGAGCAACTGACAAACGAGAGCTGACACTCTGTGCTCAGGGAGGGTAGGCTGTGTGCAAGGCCCAGGGCCAAACCTTTTATTTACAGGACACCTCCGTTGGTCCTCACACAGTCACCTTCTGGGAAACTCCGAGCTTTCCTTCATAAATGGGAGCACTGCGGCTCAGCAAGGCCGGGTCACCTTCCAAAGCCCCAAGGTCACCCAGATAGCAAGGGGTGGAGCTGGGACCTGAGCCCAGGTCAGTCAGCAGCACTGTTCCCATTCTGTGAGGGACCACACCTGACCCTTCTTCAGCGTCCTCCATGTACATGGTGCCGCCCCCTGCCAACTCGTGCTGAGTGCCTGAAGTGGGGCTTGTCACTTTGCTTCTTCCCAGCTGGGGTTCGAAGTGGTCTCAGAGCTGCAGGGGGACCCTGGCTACCTGCTTGGGCGATTCGGAGCAGCCATCGCGGCCCTGACGGACATTAATGGGGATGAGCTGGCGGACGTGGCGGTGGGGGCCCCTCTGGAGGAGCAGGGGGCTGTGTACGTCTTCAATGGGCAGTACGGGGGGCTGAGCCCCCGGCCGAGCCAGGTGAGAGGCACCCTGCCTGCCCATCCAAACCCATTCCCGGGCACCCAGAAGCCTCCAAGCCCAGACCCCACTTCCCCACCTGACTCTTCCCGCCCTCCGGGCTGTCCTCTCCCTAGCTTAGCAGGAATTTTTCTCTTGGTCTCAGCGGATTGAAGGGACCCAGGTGTTCTCAGGAATTCAATGGTTTGGACGCTCCATCCATGGGGTGAAAGACCTCGGAGGAGACGGCCTGACAGATGTGGCTGTGGGAGCTGAGGGGCAGGTGATCGTGCTCAGGTAAGATGGGACTGTTGATAATCTCAGCTCTCTCATCCTTTGAACAGCTACCCCTGTACTAGGACTCCTCTGATCTCTTCCTGCACAGCCTTCCTGTCTTACTCTGGTTTAAACAGCTACAATTCAGTGACAGACTGGGATTTGAACCCAGGCCTGGCTGACATTAAAACCTCCTAGAGAAGCAACATCCTGTGATGGCTCTAGAACCGGGTCACCTGGGGCGCCTGGGGGGCTCAGTCGTTAAGCGTCTGCCTTCTGCGCAAGTCATGATCCCGGGGTCCTGGGATCGAGCCCCGCATCCGGCTCCCTGCTCAGCGGGGAGTTTGCTTCTCCCTCTGCCTCTTCCGCTCTCTCTCTGTGTCTCTCATGAATAAATAGATAAAAATCTTAAAAAAAAAAATAGAACCTGGTCACCTGGATTCAGGTCAAAGCTCTACCATTTACTTCTTGGGTGGTCTGACCCCAGTCACTTAGCTCCTCATGTCCTCAGTTTCTCATTTTTGTGAAACGGTGACGACAGTTCCTGTCTCTCCCCTGTCTTCCAGTTATTGGAAGCATCGTGTAACATCAGTGAGTAGACTAAAGCACCTGCTGGGTTTTAAATACTGGACCAAGCATTGAGTACAGAATGTATATGTGGGGAAATCTGTAATAAAAAGTTAAGCACACAGGAAGGTGATTACAACTCGTGGTGAGTGCCGTGAGGGAAGTGAACAGCGTTCTGTGAGACGGAACAGTAGGTGAGACCTCCTCTAGATGGGGTGGCTGGGAAAGGCCTCTCGGAGGAGGTGATATTTGAGCTGGGACTTAGAAAAGGAGAAGGAACCAGTCTTGCAGAAATCTGGGGTAAGAGCCTTCCATGTAGAAAGCTCAGGATGTGCGGAGGCCATGAGGGAGGCAAAAGTTGGACTTGGCTGGAACGTCAGCCAAGGGAGAGGGTGGGAGGAAATAAGATGGGAGAGGCGGGCGGCGTGACACGGATAGTAACAAGTTTGGATTTTGTTCTGAAGGCCATGTGGCATCAGTGAAGCATTATAAGCACAGAAGTAGCTCAACATGATTTCTCTTTCTAAAAGCTCGCTCTTCTGGGGGCCCTGGCTGGCTCAGTTGGTTGATCGTCTGACTCTTGATTTCCGTTCGGTTCATGAGCTCAGGGTCATGAGATGGAGCCCTGTGGCAGGCTCCACCCTGGGTGTGGAGCCTGCTTGGGATTCTCTGTCTCTTTCTCCTTGTCCCTCCCCCCCCCTCAAAGCTCACTCTTCCGTATGGAAAATGGGTCAGAGGGCTGCTAGAAGGAACTGGGAAGCCCTAATGAATTACCATTATTATTAGTGTTTCAAGGAGACAGTGCTGTTGAGGTCGGCTTTCGGGGAGGAGAGTCCTCTGGACGCGGGTAGAAGGAGCCCCGAGTCTGACTGGGAGTGCAGTTGAGGCCCAGGGAAAGTGTCGTTCTCCGCTCCGCAGCGCCCGGCCTGTGGTGGATGTCCTCACTCAGATATCCTTCTCCCCGGCGGAGATCCCAGTGCATGAAGTGGAATGCTCCTATTCAACCAGTAACAAGAAGAAAGAAGGAGTTAACATCACGGTGTGTTTCCAGGTCAAGCCTCTCACCCTCCAATTTCAAGGTCAGTGCCATTTCCCCGCTCCCTAGAGCTGCTGCTTATGGCTCCACCCTTCACCTTCTGCCTTTTCTCCCTGCCCAGGGCTCCTGGTTGCCAACCTCACTTACACTCTGCAGCTGGATGGCCATCGGACCAGAAGCCGGGGGCTGTTCCCAGGAGGGAGACATGAACTCAGCGGGAATGCAGCGGTCACTGGAGACCCGACCTGCACCAAGTTCTGGTTCCACTTCCCGGTAAGGGAGCCATCGAGGCTGTGCTAGGAAGTGTGGGGGCGGCGGAGCCGACCGCAGTGGGTGCAAGGCTCAGCTCGGTCACCGACCAGCTGGGTCACAAGGCCCTTGTATCTCTCTACACCACCATCTCCTTGTGTAATAGTGGTAATAATACCGTTAACATATTTTCTCTAGTCCTCAATCTATGGACGTAGGCCTTCTGACATTGTTACCATTAGAAAGTACTTCCCATTTTTTCCCCTAATTTTTCCACACATCATATATTAATGCTGCTACCCAGCTTTTCATAAGTATTTTAATAGGTACAGAATATTCAGTCATGACGGTGCGTCCTTATTTGCCAGGTACACATAATCATTTATTATTAACATCCATCGCAGAAAAAGGTTTTTAAATATCAGTTTGAGCAACTGCTGAGACGCCCAAATTCAGTTTGCTTTTAACAGTCCTGTGTAAAGTAGGGTTGATGGTAAATTATTCTGATCCCTTAAATATTTGATAAGAGACTGGGTATGGGATTGGTGTGTAAGATTTTGAAGTTCAGGGGCACCTGGGTGGCTCAGTCAGTTAAGCGTCCAACTCTTGATTTTGGCTCAGGTCATGATCTCAGAGTCGTGAGATCGAGCCCCATGTCGGGCTCCATGCTCTGCATGGAGTCTGCTTGAGATTATCCCTCTCCCTCTCCCTCTGTCCCTCATCCCCCCGTCCAAAAACAAAAAGATTTTGAAGTTTGTTTTAAATTTTTTGTTATGGGGAAATTTCAAACATAAAAGCAGAAAAAAATAGCTCAGTGAACCCCCAAATACTCATCACCCAGTGTTAACAGTTATGAGCTTATTATCTTAGCTCATTCATACCTGCATTCAGTGCCCCTCTGCTTCCTTGCACCCCATCCATACCCACCACATGATTTGGAAATTTTCAACATAAATTTGCCAGAGAAGAGGTAGTGTGTCATGATGGGAAGAACTTGGACTTGGAATTGGACAGATGTGGGCTCACTTCCTAGCTCTAAGCCTTAGGAAACTTGGATTACCTTTGTTGACCTTATGTTCCCCATCTCTAATGTGGAGATAATAATGCCTGCCTCTTTGGGTTGGTGAAGGAGTTCAGGTGAAGATGATTCGGGTGCCTACAAAGTGCCAGTGTGAGGGACTGGTAATAACATAAAAGGCCAAGACTCATCCCTGTTCTCAAGGAACTAGGATATTCTAGTTATTCTAGAATATTCTTTTCTTGTGCAAACTTCAATAATGGCTGCCTAGAGCGGTTTGACAAAGACTCAAGGACTTTGGTCAGGACTCAATGGGAAAGGTGGGGTGGTTGATCAGCAATGTCTGCCATGGGAGTTGGGGCTGAGAAGCGACCCTGGGCATATTATAAACACCTGATGCTAGAATCTCATCATTGGTGAAGTATGAACCAGGTGAGCATTTAACTGGAAGATTAAACTCACAATAGAGGTGGTATTCTCATCACCCTCAGGTATGCATTCAAGACCTCATCTCTCCCATCAACGTCTCTCTAAATTTCTCTCTCTGGGAGGAAGAAGGGACACCGAGGGACCAACATACGGTAAGAAGAGATGACTTAGAGGAATTGACAGGAAACAGGGGAGAGTAGAATTTCAGTTTAGCAAGACTGTATTATAGAGGAGTCTTTGGTTTTAAGCAATAGAAACCAAATACAGCCCACTTCAGCAGGAAAGGAACGCATGGGAGCTTGTATTTGGCAAAGCAAGACTGGGAAGAAGGAGAACCATAGTGGAGGCTCTGGGGGCTCTTGAGGGGAGGGAATAATGGATGGACTCTTCAGGACATAGTGCCTTCAGTGAATCTACTCCAGGTCCCTGCCAAGCATCAGCTTCAGACCTCACCAGGATCCTAGTAACACTGCTCAAGGAGCAAATTCCAGGCAGGACAGGGCACCCTGATCAGTCTTCTCACCGAAGGGTATTCAGTTGAGAGCAGGTAGTTTCCTCAAAGCCGGATGGGCGGGATGGGCATCATGATGTAAAAGAAGAGGGAAACAGTATCTATCCTCATCTGGACCACACACTCCCCACCCAGGGCCAAAGCCAGATTTCCTCTCCTCAAATCCTTGACACTCAGCTGGTGATTTAGCTTCAAGTCAGCAGGATCTGGTGGAAGGAGCCTGGGCCTGCCAGTCCAGAGATGTGGATTTTGTTTTTCCTGGCATGAACATCTGAGCAGGTTCCATCCCTCCCTTGGACCGTGTCCCCACCTATAAAATAAGTCACGACATCGTGAGGTCTCCCGCCTGAGACGCGACCCCTGAAGTCCCCAGGTAGAGAAGGGGAGGTGGGCGTATATAGAGAGAAGGCATCGTATGAGCCCAGGCAACAAAGATGGCGCAGCTTGTGGGTGTTGGGAGCACAACAGGCCTGAGAGAGAGCGTGCAAGAGCACACCCCTTCCCTTTGAGACGCCTTCCTGAAATCCATGTGATGCTTACCCTTGCATCTCATTGGTCAGAACTTGGTCACATGGCCACACCTAAGTACAAGGCTGAAAAGCGCAGCCTCCTGTCCAGGTGGCCCTATGACCACGTGGAAAGGGGAGGCTCTGTTTTAAAGGCAGATGAAGAGGAAGGGTATATGGAGATAACCAGTAGTGTCTGCCATCGGCACTAATTTTTTTTTTTTTTTAAAGCCGAGCTGTGTGGAGTAGGAACTCGGTAAAAAAGAGACGCGAGCTCACAGTTTCTTAAGAAAGGCTTCCTGGGGGAAGTGTCCCTGGTTCTGGGTCTTGCAGAATGAGTCGACTTTGGGTAGGTGGGTTGAGGAGAGGTAAAGGGAAAAGCATAAGGAAAGGTGTGGTGCTACATTCAAGGGAGATGAGGAGATGGGCTTAGCTTCTTTCTGGTAGAAGGACAACTGAGCAAGACAGAGGCCCCGGATGCCCATTTGGGGGCTGGCTGTGCTCTAGTGAGTGGCGGGAATCTGTGTTGAGGAGGGGTGGGAACAGTCAGCAGAGGCCCCCAGGACCCCTGCCCCTTAAGGAAGAGTGTGAAGGTTGTTTGGCAGGTGGCCTGGAAGTGGAGGAGGCTGGAGTCTTTCTAGAACATTCAGCTAATAACTCACAGAACACGTCTATGAAGCCATTACCCTCAGGATAAAGTCCCAATTCCCAAACGTGGCTTCAAGGCCCAGGGGAACCTGGACCCTGCTGCGGTCTCCTGCCCCCACCACGCAGCACTGCGGCGGGTCTGAGCGTCTTCCTGCTGCACGCACAGGCGTAAGCTCTCTAGCCTCGGGCCTTCGTGTAGCCTGCCCTTTCTTCCTTCCTCTCCCTCTTTACCAGGCTCTCTCCTGCTCATCCTTTAGACTTCAGTGGGGGATAGGATTTCCTTCTGCAGGCTCTGAATATACCCTGTACTTGTCCCTTCAAACTCTTGAAGATGCTGGTCGTTTCTCCCCCCTTCCCCTGCCCAGATCAGGGGGCGACGGGGGAGGAGGGAATGGGCAGTGTGTCTCTTTTGTTCTCTGGTGTGTATATCCAGTGCCCAGCACAGGGCCCAGCCTGGAGCAGAAGCCCCAGAAATGTTGGGAAAACTGGCCTTGATCTGAGGAGAGATGGAGAGCTGCTCTGGGGGGAGCTGGGGTTTGCCAAGGAGAACCACAGTAAGAGCTAGTCACTGGCGGGTGAGCCCAGGGAAGAAGGAGATGGGCTAGGAGGAGCTTTGGAGCTGCTTTGTCAAGGCCAGGTTCTCTTGCCCAATGGACACCCTGAGCCTCGGCCTCCCTTGAGGAGCTGCCATTTGAGGTCTGCACAGGTGAGCTTGGGGCTGAGTCAGGAGCGTGAGGTGCCGCCTGGGGCGGGCCTTGGCTCCTGAGAGGGGCCGACCAAGCCAGCCCATCTGGGCCCCAAGCTCTGAGCCCCTCCAGCCCTCCTTCGAGAGTTCTGCTGCCTCAACTCACCTGTCTTGTCTCCCGGCCCTCCCACCACTCTGCTCAGCAGGGCAAGGACATACAGCCCATCCTGAGACCCTCACCACACGCAGAGGCCAAGGAGGTAAGAGGGAAAGAGAGGCAGCTGGAGAGGCCAGGCTCCCTCCCTCCCGGGGCTGGGGCCTGAGTCTCCTAGTCTTTCTTCTTGGCCTTTCAGATCCCTTTTGAGAAGAACTGTGGGGAGGACAAGAAGTGCGAGGCCGACCTGGGGCTGTCCTTCTCGTCTGCAGGGTGAGGCCTCCAGCCCCCTGGGCCCTCCGGTGCCCCCTGGTGTTTTCCTGAGGCAGCTCCTGGGTGTGGGAAAGAACAGGGCGCTTCGAGTCCGGAGACCCGCGTCTGTACTCACTAGACCTGCCTCGTGGGCCTTCGCTCACCTCTCGGGGAAATTCCAGTCCCTTGGGCACGCCTGTCAGGATCAGCTGAGGTCGCATCACTCAAAGCCCGTGCGCAGGAGCTGATTGGGGTGTATTCATTTTTTTCTAGCCTAGCAGATCCCTCAGTTCTGACAGCCCCCGCCTCTGATCCTGCTTCCTTCACCTGGGCCCCTGTGACGTTTCCCTGGTCTCGCCCCGCAGATCCAGCGTCCTGCGTCTGACCCCCTCCGCCAGCTTCTCTGTGGAGCTGATACTGAATAACTTGGAAGAGGACGCCTACTGGGTCCACCTCCACCTGAGCTTCCCCCGGGGACTCTCCTTCCGCAAAGTGGAGATGCGCCAGGTGAGCGCCAAGGCAGGGCCTGCCCAAGTCCTCCCTTGTCCCCACAGCTTCTGCTCCCCTCGCAGGGCCTCAGGCAGACTGGACACCCTGAAGATGCGGGCAGCAGCAGGCGCGCAGAAGCCTTGCGCCCACATCCGGGTTCTCAGCCTGATGGCCACCCTCACCCTCCGTGGGCCTCAGATCCCCCACCAGAGAGGCTGGGGACACCCCCAGGGCTAGCGAGAGGGTCACATGGAATGGAGAATGTGACAGAGGCTCATGGATCTGGTGACCAAGAAGGTATACGCAGATTTAGTGAGCTCCGGCTCCCCCCCTCCTAAAGGGGACCAACGTGTTTTTGCAGGGTGGTCTGGGTTGTTTTTATTTTATTTTATTTTTTTATTTTATTTATTTTGTTTATTTATTTGACAGAGAGAGACAGCGAGAGAGGGAACACAAGCAGGGGGAGTGGGAGAGGGAGAAGCAGGCCTCCCACTGAGCAGGGAGCCCGATGTGGGGCTCCATCCCAGGACCCTGGGATCATGACCTGAGCCGAAGGCAGACGCTCAACAACTGAGCCACCCAGGCGCCACCAAGCCTGGGTTGTTTTATTTTTTTTTATTTTTTTTTAATTTTATTTATTTATTCATGAGAGACAGAGGGAGAGAGAGAGAGAGAAGCAGAGAAGCAGAGGGAGAAGCAGGCCCCCAAGGAGCAGGGAGCCCGATGCGGGACTCGATCCCAGGACCCCGGGATCATGACCTGAGCCGAAGGCAGACGCTTAACCATCTGAGCCAGCCAGGCGCCCCAAGCCTGGGTTGTTTTAAATACAACTTTTACTTTGTTAATTCTCAGCACAGAAGTAATACATGATCACCACAGAAAGCTGGAAATCACAGAGAAGTTTAGAGAAGACTATCACCCCATACTCCTACTACTCAGCACTTACTACTTTTAATATTTTGGTGTTTATCCTGCTATGTATCTACACACATACATATAAATTACGTTGCATATTCATTCATCCTGTACTTGTTTTTACTGATTGGCAATTTGTTCTCCATTTGGTTATTTTTCCTCCTTGTTTTTAAAACAAATGGTTATTGTGGTAAAATATATGTAATAGCAAATGTACCATTTTAGCCCTTTTCAAGCATACAGTTCAGTGGCACTGAGAACATTCACGATGTTGTGCCACCGGCATCTGTTTGCAGAATTTTTCCATCATCTCAAACAGAAGCTCTCAATCCATTAAAAGCTATAATTCCCCATTCCCCACCCTTTCGCCCCTGGTCATCTCTCATCTACTTTCCGTCTCTATGAATTTGCCTATTCTAGATTTTTCACAGACGTGGAATCGTAGGATATTGTCCTCTCGTGTCTGTCTTCTTCGCTTAGCATGGCATTTGTGAGGTGCATCCATGTGACAGCATGGGCGAATTTGCTTTTTAAGGCTAAATAATACTCCATTTTATGGATAGACCACATTTTGTTTATCCGGTCATCTTTCGGTGGACATTTGAATTATTCTCACCTCCGGGAACCCCGGAGGCCTCTGGGAACCTTGGCCTTGCCCACTAAGAAGTCTGTTCCTTCTCTTCTCACCCGCAGCCCCACAGCCAGATACCTGTGAGCTGCGAGGAGCTTCCCGAGGTATCCGAGCTTCTGACCAGGATCCTCTCTTGCAATGTGAGCTCTCCCATCTTTAAAGCAGGTAGCTTGGTAAGTGCCTCAAACCCTGAGGAGCCAAGCCGCCGCCGCCGAGAGGCTCTGGGCTGAGGTAGGGAGGGAAGGGTGTAGGTGATGGGTAAAGAAGCTCCCCCCTCCTACCCCAAAGGGAATGACAGCTTGGACTTTGGAATCAGATAAACCTGGGGTTGGGTTATTCATTTTGTGACCTTACACACAACTTAAATGTTTGGAACTTTGGATCATCATCTGTACAATGGGGATAAAACACCTATTTATGGGGCCAAATAACAGTGGTCCCCGGTGTCACAGCAGTTGGGCTTGGGGGCCCTGAAGTGCTTCCCTCCTCATTGCCCTCTCCTCCCCTGCCAGGTTGCCATCCAGGTGATGTTTCATACGCTGCTGAACAGCTCCTGGGGGGACTTTGTCGAGCTGCACGCCAATGTGAGCTGGTGAGCAGGCCCCAGGCAGGCGCCCCGGCTCGCAGACAGCCACGCCGTTCTGGCCACGCGCTTCTCCTAACGCTGCCCTCTGCCTTGCCCCTGTGTAGTGACAATGAGGACTCAGACGTCTTGGGGAACAACTTGGCCACCACCAGCATCCCCGTCCTGTACCCCATCAACATCCTCACTGAGGAGTAAGTCCTGAGCAGCCCACCAGCCCTTTCCTCCCACCTCCCCCTCCCCCACCCAGGGCTCAGCCTTGCCTCCCGGGGCTCTCCTTCAGAGCCACCTCCTTTCCTCTGGCCCCCCAGGGGTCATTAGAACTGATTCCAGCCATAACCCCAAGAGTTTTCAACACCCCAAAGAGTGGAGGCCCTTTAGGAGTTCTGAGATCAATGGTTTACTGATGGAAGAAAAAGCACACGGAGTGTTGACCTTATTTCAGACACTGTGCTCGTTGCAGTGCACAGCTGGGGCCTCCCCTGGAGCTTTCAGCCCCTCGGGGGCAGCTGTGCCTCTCTCCACATTACCGGGGAACAGGCAGGCTCAGAGGAGAGAGGAACTCACCCAGAGTCATACAGCTAGGAAGCACCGATGCTGGCATCCGAATTTCGGTCTCTCTGACTCCAGAACCCCATGCTAGAGGCCCCCCGCTTCCTGGGGGCCAGGAGCGCTGGGAGAGAGAAGGAGAAACTGTTCGCAATGGCTCTTGCCCACAGAGAGCTCATAGTCAGGTAGGAGAGGCCAAGCTCATGCGAACACAGAATCAGTGAGTCTCACAAGGTTATGGCGGGAGGGACCCATGGGGATCCCCAGTTGGATTTTCTCATTTACAGAAAAGAGGATGAAGCCCGAAAAGTGGAGTAGCTTTCTCAGGTTGGCTCAGTGAGGGGGGGACAGGGACAGTGACTGAGCCAAGGTCTCTGGCGCTTTTGAAGGCAAATGCCAAACACAATGATATTATCTGGAGTGCGATATGAAATTAGAGCCAGGAGAGGTGATTTGGGTTGGAGGAGAGATGGGAGGGTTCATGGGGAGGTAGGGGCTTAAACTGGGGTCTGGGGAATGAGGGGGTTCAGATAAGGGCCAGGGAGGAGGAAGGACGTTCTCCCAAGAGAGAAAAAGAGAGAGAGAGAGAGAGAGAGAGAAGAGCGTAGACAAAAGGAAGCAGCAAGCAGTGGGGTGGATTTGGGGAGCAGGGAGCGTGCAGGCGTGGGGGACTACAGGTGTGTGTGGCGTGCAGCGGGCAGGACTGGACATGTGGGACTGTGGGCCTGACCCTTGTAGGCAGCAGGGGGCCATCGGCGGATTCCGAGTAGGCAGGTGGCAGGATCAGACAGTGACGTTAGGAAGGGCGTTGGAAGGATGGGATGGCGAGGAAGCCAGAGGCTGGTGCCATTATGCAGGAGATGAGGGACCCAGAAGACAATGGAGACCCTCGTGAGGTGGGGACCCTGTGTGGCAGGGAGCACACAGCTCCAAAGGCACATCTGCCTGGGTTCCAGCCCTGGCCCTCCATGGCAGGACACTGGACAACAGACAGACCCCTTCCACGAGCCTCACTTTCCAAAGGGAAACAGCAGAGCGCTGGAAGGTTACATGAGAGCAAGGCTGCGTGGTCCCTGGGAGTCCCCTCTGAAGCTTCCCCTGGCCCAGGCCCCTGCCCTGCTGGAGATTGGGTCCTTGTCTTCTCTTTCTACCTCTGCTCTTCCCTCTCTCCACAGCAAGGAAACCTCCACACTGTATGTCAGCTTCACCCCCAAGGGCCCCAAGAGACACCTTGTCAAACACTTCTACCAGGTATGAACCTCCGCGTGAAAAGGCCCTTCTGGGTCACACAGTTTCCAGCCCCATCCTGAGGAAAGTGCAGAGGCTGCAGACACAAGCCCCATCCTTGGCGAATCCGGCGCCCTCCGCCTCATCCCGTGATCCTTTCTAGAGCTCCTCACAGCCCCCACGGAAGTGCCTCCGGCTCGTTTCCAGCACTGGATCCTTTGTGGGATCGCAGAGCTTGAGAGCCAGAAGCACTCTGAGAGAGAACCTAGATTTTCATTCACACGTTTAATGAACCACAGGTCTAGTCTAGGTACTTTGCTAGATGCTGGGGCAGCAGGTCAGTCAGTCAGGGCCCCTGACCCAGTTCTCTGCCTGGTGCTTTATATACGTGACCCCACGCCCCCGTGATTCTCACCCCAGAAGGTAGAGGCGTGGCCATTCCCAGGGTACAGATGAGACATCCACAGCACAGAGAGGCCGAATAACTTGCCAGGTTACACAGCCACTAAAGGGGAAAGGTCAGATTCCAGCACTTACTGGAATACCAAATTTCATGTTTTAACCTCTACGTTAATGATCTGTCACTTCTCATGCCATATGCTCGGGGCTGTAATAGCAATCTTCATGGGAACAAAGAAGAGGGAGGCCAGCCCCTGAGACTAAAGCTCTAGGAGTCTAAGGCCTTTTTAGAGGTAACCTCAGAGAGGAATAGGCACTGACTGTGCCGAAGGCATTCTTGTTTTCCCATGGAGGAAACTGAGGCCCCAAAGAGAGACTGTCTTTGCCCAAGACCATGTTGGCGTCAGGGCAGACTGGGGCAGGAACCCAGCAGGAGAGGGACCCCAGGCAGGCAGCCCGTTTAGAACAGAGGCTGGAGCCATCTCCTCCGGAATCAATGATGGAGGAGAGGGACCCTTGGGGAGGTCAGATGCCCATTTGCACAGAGAATGGCCAGTAGGATTGGTTTCTAGTGCTGTTCACTGGGATGCCTCTGGGTTCCCCAAGGAGGTTGGCAGACTAGTCCTTTCGCCAGCAGAATAGTGGGGAAGACTTGGGCAGGCATGGATCCAAGCCTCAACTCTACCCCTGGATCTCTGTGTGACCTTGGGCCAAGGGCTTATCTGTCCATGCCTCAGTTCCCTGCTGTGACAAATGGCATTTGGAACGAGAACTTGTGGGTGTTGTGAGGTTGAAGTGGGGTACTTACTCCCCGTGGAGTGCTTGGCCCAGTGCCTGGGGAGTGGAGGCTGTTCATGGCTGAGGCGGGTCTTGGGCCTCAGCCTGGAGATTCCACAGCGACTGTGGAAGCCTGCTTCCCTTCTTGCCCCACTCCTCTGGGAACCAACTCAAACCTTTTGTGCTCCCACCTGCCCCCACACCCCATTTCTCTCTCTCTCAGGCTAGTCACCAGGGCCAGATGCCTCCGGCCACCTCCAGCCACCTCAGCACCCTCCAGCATCTTAAACTCTGCATTTGGCTCCCTGCCTCCTGGCCCACCGCGCAGCCACTCTTGCTAAAGGCCCTAATGATGTCTGTTTTAACGAAACCCACCTAGGCATGGGACCCTGGGGATCTTTCCCTCCTGCCGGAAGCTCTCCTGTTAGTTGCCACAAGGCGGTCAGCTCGGGTCTGTTATGAGCTCAACAGGCATGGGAATCCAGTGAGAGCTGGGCAGCCGGCCCGTGGGGTCTTCTTCCTCATGGCCTCCCTCTCCCCTGGCCGGTTAGGCGTACAGGCTTCTGCCAGACCTGAAATCTTTTTAAAGCTCTGCCATTTCAAGCTGTGTGGCCTTGGGCAGTTCACTTAACCTCTCTGAGCCTCAGTTTTTCAATTGGTAAAATGGGGATGATAACCGCACCTACTTTAGGTGGGTCCATCAACCAGGGAAGGTGATAGAACACAGCCCATCCGGTCTCTGGAGGCGCAGCCTGGGTTCAGGTGCCCGCTCTGCTCCCCGATCACTTCAGACAAATTCTTCTCCCTGAACCTCAGTCCTCTGCTCTGTGACACGGGGACAGTGCTGCCCACCGCAGACACCAGCACTTGGCGAGAACCACGGGAGGCCCAGCAAGCGTTCGTGCGTGCGTCTCCCCACACGCCCCGTCTTCACCGCCCGCCGGCATGGGTTCCCACGGTTCGAGCCCCCCTCCCAGCTCACAACTCCGCACCACGACCCTCCTGCTCCCGCAGCGCGCCTGGCCCTGCAGCCTGTCACTGCTCTCCGCCCAGATGCCCTGGAACGTCTTTTTTTCCGCCTTTTTTAACAGCTTTATGATAGAATGAGATACAGGTCACAGTCCGTACGATCTACCTGCTTTTTTATTTTATTTATTTATTTATTTTTAAAGATTTTATTTATTTATTTGAGAGAGAGAGAGAGAGAATGAGAGATAGAAAGCACGAGAGGGAAGAGGGTCAGAGGGAGAAGCAGACTCCCTGCCAAGCAGGAAGCCCGACGTGGGACTCTATCCTGGGACTCCAGGATCATGACCTGAGCTGAAGGCAGTCGCTTAACCAACTGAGCCACCCAGGCGCCCTCTACCTGCTTTTTTAAAAAAAGATTTTATTTCAGAGAGAGCACACAAATGGGGGGAGGGGCAGAGGGAGAGGGAGAAGCAGGCTTCCTGCTGAGCAGGGAGCCGCAAAGTGGGGCTTGATCCCAGCACCCTGGGATCGTGACCTGAGCCGAAGGCAGACACTTAACCGACTGAGCCACCCAGGCGCCCCTGATTTACCTGCTTTTAAAGTGTACAGATCAGGGGCACCTGGGTGGCTAAGTCCCTTAAGGGTCTGACTTTGGCTCAGGTCATGATCTCAGGGTCCTGGGGCCCCCTGCTCAGCAGGGAGTCTGCTTCTCCCTCTCTGCCCCTCCCCCTGCTTGTGCTCTCTTTGTCTCTCTCTCTCAAATAAGTAAATAAAATCTTTTAAAAAATAATAAAGCATAGGGTTCAGTGGCTCTTAGTATATTAGTAAAGTTGTACAATCATCACCATAATCTAATTTTAGAAGATTTTCATTATTCCGGAAAGAACCTCTATGTAGGGGAGGAATCCTACAGTATGGGGTCTTTTGTGACTGGCTTCTTTGAGTTCACATGGTGTTTTCAGGGGTCATTCGCGCTGTAGCCCGGGCCAGTTCTGTATTCTTTTTTATTGCCAGATAGTATTACATCGTGAGGTAGGCCAAGCTAGATTTGTCCGGGCATCAGCTGGTGAGCATCTCGGTGGTTTCCACTTTTTAGCTTTTATAGACCGTGTTGTTTGAACATTCCTGCACAAGTTTTGGTGCAGACATGTTTTATTTATCTTGGGTATATACCTAGGAGTGCAGTTGTTCCTCTTGAAGCTTTGTCTCAGCATGTTCTAAACCAAATGTATCACTTTCCCCTAAGCCAGCATCACCTCAGGGGTGCTCAAAAGCACCCTTTTCCTCAAGCAAAACTTCCAAGTCTGGGTGAATTTGTCCTCCCTCTGTGCCGGGCCCCCCTGCCTCCTCAACTTCTATTCCGTATTCTCTTGTCTCTTTGGCCCCCACTACTGTTCAGACTCAGGTTCCTCTCCCTCTTACAGCTGTTGGCACAGGCTCCTAGCTTGGACCTCGGCCTGCCTTCCCCGCCTCTTTCCCTTCTGGGCCTGGCGTGAGGGAGCCCCCCCAGAGCCTGCCCTCCTCAGCTGACTTGCCTTGCCTAGTTGAGGGTCCCCTGATTTCTGGACTTAGGCCTTCTGGGCACACAATCTCACCCCAAGTCTCCTTTCCAGACGTATGTGCTACCTCCTCTCTGTCCCAGGCCCCCTACCTCCTGCTGTGTCACACTCGCCTGGTGCTGTCCTGACTCCCCACATTTTCACTTCCTGGGTGCCTTCTGCCATCTTCATCTGTTCCAGTCCTCTCTGTCGTCCACGGCTAAAGTCAAATGCTGCCTCTGACATTAGGCCTTTTCAATTTAATATACCTGATATTTTTCAAGCGTCCACAAGTGTTTGTCAGGTGACTAATGGTAGAACCTCTCCAACTGGATATCAGTTTCCCTGTTTGGCCTCCCTGAGCCGTGGTTCCGTGGTGCTACTCCTGGGTCACTTTCTTCTCCGCTTCTGCATCTCCCAGGCCTCGCACAGTTGGCCCTTTCATCTAAAAGGTACTCAGGACTTGTTTCTTAAATCAGTTCCGTGCCCTCGCCAAAATGAGTCCTTCCCAACCTGCATTGTGCAAACAATTTTTGCATCTATCCTTGTTAAATGCCCTTCGTTCTTTCTTTCGCTCATTCAAGCATCGATTTTTCTGGAGACCTGCTGTGTGCTAAGTAGTTTGTCAGGCAGCAGGGAATTGTTAGGGAAAGAAGCCACAGCTGCTGCCTTCACGGAGCGTGTAGTCCGTGGACAGACAGACCCACGTCCTGCTGGGGACGTGGAGCGCTGGGGGAACACATGGCGGGGTAGCCGCCCTCCCCTTGGGGAGTCAGCCGAACCATCAGAGATGATACTTGAGCGGTACCTTGCTGGGTGTGCAAGGGTTTGCCCCGTGGAGAAGGCAGAGAGGCATAGGTAGCCCGCACTGGCCTGACGTCTCCCCCACCCCTCCCTCGGGCCTCAGCCAGTGAGGATTGCCTCTGGAGGGGCAGCTGGCATTTAGGGCTCTGCGGGCCCATGTCCTCTGTCCTAGGTGAGGATTCAGCCTTCTGTCTATGACCACAACATGCCCGCCCTGGAGGCCTTGGTTGGGGTGCCAGGGCCTCACAGCGAGGGGCCCATCACACACAAGTGGAGTGTGCAGATGGTGAGTACTGCCCAGAGGAGGGAGAGACACCCAGGTTGGTGGGAGTGAGCCCATAAAGGGGTACAGATGTGTGGGAAGGGAGTGAGGATGGATGCATCCTGCTGGGCTCAGTGATTTCTGAATCTGCCAAGAGCCAGTGGGAGTGAACTGGGATGCCCTAGATCCGGCAAGTTGGGAGGGAGGCCACGTTCTGGCCTTAAGGGGCCAGCGTCCTCTCTCTGCTCTGGACTAACCAAAGACCCCGTCTCATCATTCCTAGGAGCCTGCTGTGACCTGCCATCCTGAGGATCTCAAGAGGCTGCCCAGTGTGGCTGAGGTCCGGGCCCATGGGCTCAGAAGCTGGGGTGGGGGCCGGCAGAGTGCAGGTGGGAAGACAGGCCTCACTGACCCCTGCTCTCTTCATTCTTGACAGCCTTGTTTGCCCAGAACCAAGTTCCACTGCCCACTTGTCTTCAAGGAGGAGATCCTCGTCC
Organism: Eumetopias jubatus; assembly: GCF_037043125.1. Classification (NCBI taxonomy): domain Eukaryota; kingdom Metazoa; phylum Chordata; class Mammalia; order Carnivora; family Otariidae; genus Eumetopias; species Eumetopias jubatus. Next base: position 94,106,536 of record NW_028274818.1, read on the forward strand.
AAGTGAACGGGACTGTGGAGCTGGTGGGAGAGATCGAGGTAGCACCTGCTGGCAACAGACGCAGGGGGTGAGGGGATCCCGAGGGCTGAGCAGTGGGCTTCCACACCAGATGGGCTTCCTGCATTTTTCTCTAGTACCCGGATGCAAAGCCCTGATATTTCCACAGTGGCAGATGAAAGAGAACCATGATTGGCTTGAAATTTGCAGGGCTGTTTTCATGGGCCTATGGATGGTTCTTCTGGGTTCCCTGTAGGAAAAATTTCCTTCCAGCCGTGGGACGTGGCCCATTAGGACACTACGGTAGAGAACTCAGAAGCCGCGGTGCACCCCACTGGGGCCCCTTCTCCTCGGCTTCTCCCCCTCAGTTGAGGTGGGGTGCAGAGGTCAGTGGGTTGTGCTCCTTGTTCCCCTGGCCTGACATCTCCCCCAACCCTCCCGCAGGCCCCCTCCGTGTTCAGCCTCTGCAGCTCTCTCTCCATCTCCTTCAACAGTAGCAGGCATTTCCACCTCTACGGCAGCAATGCCTCGCTGGCCCAGGTATGGCTTTGCCTCCTCAGAAGCTTCGGGAACAGAGGGCAGCAGGGGGCTCCGCGGAGCCCCAGGGCAGAGCTGGAAGAGCTCGAACCAGAAGCCAGAGGGGCCCCGTGGGAGGTCTGGGCTGGGCCCAGAAGGAAGAGCTTCCTGGCGCTCAGAGCTGTTGGCCTTGGCCAAGGCCGTGCTGGATGCCATGGGCGCCCCGCCACCACTGGTGGGCAAGCGGGCCCCACGGTCACCTGTCTGAGACGTGTCAGGCAGAGATCAATTCGATGGCAGCTCAGCAAAGGGTACCCACCCCGTGTCCACTCTGAGCATGACGGGAAAGTGCTCGAAGCAGAGCAAGCATTGAGTGTGGGGGCCCAGGCCACCCAGGCAGGAAGCTCGGAGCAGGGGAAGGGAAGCTGCACCTCAGCCAGATTCTGGAAGGTTTTGCATGCTGAGCTGAGATTCTGGCATTTCATTCTGGGCCCCAAGGAAGCCATGTCAGGGCTTCCGATGGGTGGTGTGCACGTTTACCAGCTCGCTCGGGCAGCTGCACGGGGAGGTTCACTGGGGAGAGGCATCTGGGCCAGCCTGGCGGTGTCGGGCAGCAGTCCCGACCAGAAACGCGAAGACGTCACCATTCACAAGCATGCTGGAGGTGGGAGAGCCTTCTCCTTACACCCTCTTCTCTCCTCCTGCAGGTCGTCATGAAGGTTGACATCATCTACGAGAAGGAAATGCTCCACGTGTACGTGCTGAGCGGCATCGGGGGGTTCCTGCTGCTGCTGGTGATTTTTGCTGTCCTCTACAAGGTGGGGGCTGCTGGGGGCCACGCGCCTGCCTGAGACAGCCAGGCTCGGGAGGGGGTTCACGGGAGTCGGGGCAGAGAATGTCAGGATCAGGGAGCGTTAAAGCTAGAGGCGGCCTCCGCCTACTCCCTCTTTCTACAGATAAGGCTCGTGAGGCCCAAAGAGCAAGGGAGACTTTTCTCCCCCATCCCTCCACCAAGCACTCGCAGAGCCAGGACTGGGGACCTGGGGAAGGGGGCTGCGCCCACGTCTCAAGGGCCAGGCCCTGGGTCAGAGCAACATCCCACAGACATGGTCCCTGCCTTTGCGGGACTCACAGTCTAATGGGGGAGACAGACAGGCGCACACATGGTAAGGGCTCCACTCAAGGGCCTTTGTGCTGGAGCCTCACTTAGGCTGGGGAAGTCCAGGAAGGCCTCCCAGGAGAGGAGGCATTTGAGTTGGGATTTGAAGGGGGAGTCGCCAGGTGAAGAATGCCAGAGGGCAAATGTTCCATATGAAGCCCTCAAATACTCCAGCAAAAGACAACGCAGAAAATTGGTTTCTTCCTGTTGCACTCCCAGAGGGTTGTCGCCAACAACCATTCGGTTTCTGTTCTTCCAGGTTCTAATTTTGTTGTTTAAATATGTGTATACGTGTGAGTGTGAGAGAGACAAAGAGAAAAGTCAGTGTCTGTGTACACAGGTGGAAAACGTAAATGGGGGGTGGGTGGCTCAGTCGGTTAAGCATCTGCCTTCGGCTCAGGTCATGGTCCTGGGGTCCTGGGATCGAGCCCCACATCGGGCTCCCCGCTCTGCGGGAAGTCTGCTTCTCCCTCTCCCACTCCCCCTGCTTCTGTTCTTGCTCTCACTGTGTCTCTGTCAAATAAATAAAATCTTTAAAAAAAAAAGAGAAAGAGAGAAGAAAATGTAAATGGAAGGATACCATATAAACTGCTTGGGAGCTTGTATTTCCCACCGGATATTCTATCTTGCTGTCTCTCCGTGTGAGCAGTCAGATGCACCTCTTACTCTTTAACCTGGCTGGTTTGCTGCTATCTGGATGCTCCACCTTTTATTTAAACAAGATCCCCACTGATAAGCATTTAGATGGTTTGTAATTTCTACCTATTTTTTTAAAGATTATTTATTTATTTGACTGAGAGCGAGAGAGAGAGAGAGCAGAGCAAGGGAGAACACAAGCAGGGGAAGGGGCAGAGGGAGAGAGAGAAGGAGACTCCCCACTGAGCAGGGACTCCCCCGCTGCCCCCGACTTGGGGCTCCATCCCAGGACCTCGGGATCATGACCTGAGCCAGAGGCAGATGCTCAACCCACTGACCCACCCAGGCGCCCCTAATTTCCACCTGTTTTAAACAGTGACCAAAAAAGGCTCTTGGCTCCCACATCTTTGCACACTTGTCCAAAACTTCTTTAGAATTAATTCCTGGAGCTGGAATGGCTAAGCCAAAGAATATATACGTTTTGAAAAAAAAGAAGAAGAAGAATATGTATGTTCTGAGCTTTCAACAGAGACTACGTGGCCCATACTAAGCACTATGTAAGCGCAGGCTATTGCTCTTACTATTACTGGATATTGTCAAACCGCCCACCCCAAATACTGGTCCATGACATTTTGATGAGCCTGAAGAATAAACTGTTAAACGTACAGCTTTTCAACATACTGCCAGGAAGCCGGTGTGGCAGATACCTCGCCCCGTCCTTGGAGCGGGTACCACACATCCGTGGCATGCAGGACTCATTACCATGAAGGGTGCTTTGATGTTTTGCTGAGGCCGATTGGTCCAGAGTGTTCCATGGACTTTCCTCACTCCAGTTTTGTCTCCCTACAGTTTGGCTTCTTCAAACGGAACCTGAAGGAGAAGATGGAGGCTACTGCAGAAGCTTCCAATGGAATCCCTAGAGAAGACTCTGAGAAGCCAGTGTCCAAGGAAGAGGCTGGGGACCCGGGCTGCCTGGAACCCCTCCAGGAGGAGGAGGCCCAAGATGGAGACGGCAAAGACTGAGGCCCCGGCCTGATGCAGAGGGCCCACAACTGGACTCGGGATGCCGGCTGGCTCTCTGCCTCTACCTGTGTCTTGCTGTGTGTCTTCGGGCAAGTCACTGCCCCCACCTGGGCCTCCGTGTCGCTGTCTGGAACACGGCGCTCACTGCGGGCTCTGCAGGCTCATGGTGAGGGTCCCTGAGGGATGGGCGGGCAGACCACAGAGGGGAGGCCTTGTCATGGTCAGCTGGCTCTGGCTGCCCCCGGTCCTTCTTAGTATCCTCCCCTGGAAGATAATATGTGATCTAAATCTGGAGAAACTGTCATCTCAGGACCTAGTGACTCTCCCACCCCTCACACCCACCTGCCTTTGGATGTCCGCAGAGGCCTCAGACTCCCAGAACCTTGCCCTTCGCTCTGTCCTGCCCGGAGTCCTGTCAGCTTTCCATCTGCCGCCGGAAAGCAAACCTGATCTGTGTCACTACTTTGCTGCTGCAAACCCCTTGCTCTGGGGCTGGAGACCAAGTTCCTGAGCATGCCTTCCAGAATCTGCAGAATATCCTTAACATGCCAGTGCAAATCCGGGCCCCTGTTGCCTTCCTGGCCTCCTCCAGAGACTCCCCACCTCCCTTCCTGAGCTCCAGTTACACCAACCTTCCTCATGAGCCAAGCTCCTTCCTGTCTCACTGCCTTCACCCAGACTGCTCCCTCTGCCTGGAACATTCCTCTCCAGCCCTTTCCCTGACCGACTTTCACTCAGCCTTCTATCTCAGCTCCAGTAGAACTGCCTCAGGGCAGCCCCCGCCCCCGCCCCAAAGGGGTTCCCATATCACACATGCTTACCCTCGCCTGCACTCTCCCTCATAGCGTGGATTATGTTTGCTACTTAATGTTCATCTCTCAAATCCAGCCATGGACTAGGTGGGGGTAGGGACCATACCGGTCATGTTCACCTTGGTGACATCACAGAGCCGGCCACAGTAGGCGCCCAACGCAATTTCACCAAACTAGGGAGGGTGTCTGTGGGAAGACGGAGAAAATTTTGGGTGGGCCCATGGCGTCTCCACCCTTCAAGGCTCGGTCTTTCCCCAGGCTCTGGCCTCCTTGCTCCACAGCCCCCACGGGGACGCCCCACGCCCCACCGTGGCCCCCACTGGGAGGCTGTGAGCTCAAGGCGCCCGTCATGTCTATCCACCTGGCTCCCGGCACCAGACACAGTGCCTGCCTGTGTTTACCCAATAAATGGGAAAATCCATCCAATTTTGTGATGTTTTTATGCTGGTGCCCCATTCTGGCCTGGCTCAATTAAATGAACATTTCCTTCTCAACCCTTTCTCTAAGTGGGACCCAAACAGCTGTTCTCTTTTTTCTTTTCTTTTTTGTTATGACAACCCTCAGAGACTGACCTGCATAAGGCATTGACAATTCATTAAGGTGTGAGAATAGACCCTCCTTGGCCTTTTTCTAAAAAAACAACAATTGGTGGGGCTTGATTCCCGAGGCCCCCACCTTTAGGAGGGACAGAGGGGCTCCTCACTGCTGCCCTCTTGTGGTCAGTAGGACCCCGGGAGCGGCGGGGGGCACAGAATAGGGAGTAATTCTCAGCCCAGCTCTCTGGGTCCAGCACTGGTTGCTGAGAAGCATTTGGTCTCCCAAGCAGTGACCTTTGAGGGCTCCCTTCTGCTTACAGGGTGTAAGCGAACGTTCTCAAGCCTGGCACACAAGACCCAGAACAGTATTTCAGAGCCTGCCGGCCTCTTCCACCTCCTCAACCCCCTTCTGGTCCAGCACCCAAGGAACCATGGGGCTGGCTCATAAGAAAGACCTCAGGAAGGAAGAAGTGAGGCCCATTTTCCCAGAGAGGGAGAAAAAGGGTTATAATGGTCAGAAATATCACAGAAATGCTAAAAATGCATGAAGTTATCCGTAGGTCTCGTGAAGCCCGTCGGCTTCTATGGATTCACGCAGTATTTCTTGAGAGTTCTGTGTCAGAGCCTGCTCTGTGCCCCGAGGACACGGTGATGAACATGACAGACAAGTCCCTGCCCCCAGGAAACATCAACCCAGTGGGAAAACAGAGTGAAAAGGTAGAAATGTGATTCCACGTGGGCGAGGGGGTTGTGAAGAAGATAAAACAGGATAGCAGGCTGGAGAGTGATGGGGAGGGCCCTCTTACATCGGTGATGCTCTGTCACACACACACACGCAAAAAGTGAATATTTTCATCAGGGTTGGGAGCAAAATAGCACAGAAAATCTGGGAGGTTCATTTCAGGAACAGACCTGCCCAGGAATCTATATCCCCACTCCCTTAAGAGCTCCCATCCTCAATTTCCTACATGTCCTTCACCGCCTGTGTCTTTGCAAATGCTGTTCCCCTTGCCAGCGCATCCAATTCCAGCCCCTTTCTATCCTTTAAAATCTTCCTACTTCAGGGGCGCCTGGGTGGCTCAGTTGGTTAAGCGACTGCCTTCGGCTCAGGTCATGATCCTGGAGTCCTAGGATCAAGTCCCGCATCGGGCTCCCTGCTCAGCAGGGAGTCTGCTTCTCCCTCTGACCCTCATGCTCTCTCTCTATATATATATCTCATTCTCTCTCTCAAATAAATAAAATCTTTAAAATAAATAAATAAATAAATAAAATCTTCCTACTTCAAAGCACTTCCAAGCTTTTCTCATCCCCTCAGTTCCTAGACAAAATGACCCATTTCATCTTCACTTTATACCCCTTCAGAACACATAACACGGTGTGGGCTCCTCTCTCAAGACTGGGAGGTTCTAGAAGGCAAGATTCAGTCTTTGCTCACTTGTGTTACCAACACTGACCCCTCCCCAGGGCTGGCAACAAAGAAGACATTCAATAAGTGTTTGATTCAGTGGCCTTCACATGTTTTGGGCTCAGGACCTCTTTATACTCTTAAAAATTAAAGATCCCCAGACTTTTTGTTTATATGGGTTATACCTATTGGTGTTTGTCCAGTTAGAAATTCAAATGGAGAAAAATTTAAAACATATGGAGACCCAAGTCCACATTGCTCACAAGCTGTCCGAATGATGACATATGTTCTCACAGGCCATGTAGCCTCTAGAAAACACCATCCTCTTGGCACAGAGTGAAAAAGTAACACCTTAGTATCATTGGGAAAATGGTCAAAACTAGTCAGGTTTGAGTCCAGGCTCTGCTGCTTCGCAGCTGTGCCAGGTGGGGCCATTACTTACCTTCTCTGGGACTCATTTCTTCATCTGTAAAATGGGAATAATAATGGTATATCCCTCAGAGCTCTTGTGAACATGATATAACACTTGCAAGTGGTCTAGAACTTTGGGGAGCACATCTGTGCTTGATAAAGGTGGGGAATAAAAATGGTTTAGTTGTGGGGATGCCTGGGTGGCTCAGTTGTTTGAGCGTCTGCCTTTGGTTCGAGTCGTCGTTCCAGGGTCCTGGGATCGAGTCCTGCATTGGGCTCCCTGCTCAGCGGGGAGTCTGCTTCTCCCTCTGCCTGCCATTCCCTCTGCTTGTGCTTGCTCTCTCTCTGACAAATAAAGAAAATCTTAAAAAAAAAAAAATGGTTTAGTTGTGTAGCGCCTGGCTGGCTCAGTCGGTGGAGCAGGCGACTCTTGATCTCGGGGTCATGAGTTCAATCTCCACGTTGGGTGGAAAGATGACTTTTAAAAAAATGGTTTAGCTGTGCAGGACGATGTGGTCAAAGCAGCACGCTGGACTGCAAAAGACCTGGCACTGGAGTCCTAGTTCTTTGCTGTGACCTTGAGAAAGATGCGTGCCCTTCCTGGGCTGCTTTGCCCCACCTGGGACCTGAAGGAACCTCAGGAGCTGTTGTGTGGAAGAGAGGGGTGGTGGCCGAGCAGCTGAGGCCCCCTCACTTGACCTGCTTTAAATGCTAAGGTCCGTAAGTAGCATGCAGGCTCCTTTATCAATTAAGCACCACAAGTACCGTGCCCAGGCCCCCTGGCTTTCAATGGCCTACAAACATGTTTGGGAGCTGAAAAAAAAATCAACCCCAAAGTACAAAAATTAAATTGTATAATTGAAATAAATGTTAAAGTAAATGTCTACAAATGTAATATGTCAGGTAGTCAAATGCGGTTCTATTTAACATCTGTAGTTACATATATGAACTATATGAAATATGGAGTATTTTAATATTTGAAATTATGTGTGGTAGGGTATCGTACAAAAATGTGCATAAAGTTTACAAAGATCTTTAAAAGTCCGAGAGATTTTACTTGAAAAATAATGTTCTACTCTCAAAAATAATTAAAACTTTAAAAAAACACCAAACACAACCAAACTGTGTTGAACTATGTGATTTCTTTTTTTTTATAAGATTTTATTTATTTGTCAGAGAGCGAGCAGAAGGAGGGGGAGTTGCAGAGGGGGAGGGAGAAACAGACTTCCCGCTGAGCAGGGAGCTCGATGCGGGGCTCCATCCCAGGACCCCGGGATCATGACCTGAGCCCAAGGCAGACACTTAACCGACTGAGCCACCCAGCCGCCCCAAACTACGTGATTTCTAAGGCTCCTTCCAGAGCTTGCAGAACATAAGAGGCTGGATAGAAACATCGTTGGAGAAGTTATTTGCTCTTGACAAGTTAGAAGGCCCCGAGGATGGGTGTGGGGCTGGGGGTGACTTGAGGCTTCGAGGCCCAAGAGCCCTTATAGAGCCCTGAATCCCCCGCCTGCCTGTGTGGCCGAGCCGCTGGGGCTGATGGAGCCAGGCAGATGTGGTCCGATTGTCTCACCTGCCTTCTATCCACAGAGTGACTTTAAGCAGGTCAGAGCTCTGGGAACTCATTTCTCCTTATCCCTGAAAGAGAATGAAAAAATCTTCGCAGAGACATCGGGCCCTTACAGGCACTCATCTCAAGACGTTCCTGGCAGCCAGGTGATTCCCCAGGGTGTGGCCTGTCCTACTCAGCTAAGGTCAAGGCAGGCCACACCCCAGGATCCCACACACTCACCGCTGACGCCAACTCTCCATTCTTTCCTGAGAGCCACGTATTAGGAGGGCTGAGGCTCAGATAGGAAAGAAAAGGAGGATAAAGGCAGAGTGGGAGCAGGGTGATCCCAATAGGCCCAGGGGTCCTAAAAAAGAGGCAGAGGTGTGGCAAATCGGGCCCAGCCTGGTGGGTTGGTCTTGAAGGCTGGAGTTGTTCAATCCTCTCACCGGGTCCCCTATGTGCCCCCTACAGGTGGGGTCGGGACTGCAGGCACTCTGTGGTTCTGGTCACTCCGGGTCTGCACAAAGTTGATGGCCAGAGGTTCCAGCTGGGGAGGGGGGAGGAGGATGGCACAGCTAGATGCTGGGAGCCAGGAAGAGATGGAACACAGGCTCTATGCCTGGCTATGAGAACAGGGTCTGTTCTCTGGCCCGAGGACAGACCCTCTGTGTTTGGTGAAAGGGATATCCCACAAAGTTGAAGGCTCTCTCACCCCTCCCAGACTGAGCTCCCTCTGTGTTTGTGCAGGATTCAAAGCATGAGACAAAACTTGGGGATATACGGGCAGGTCACATCTCCTGAACATCACATTATAAGATTCCAGGGAAACTTGGAACACAAAAGCGCTTCCCAGACAGGACCCTATGGCTTCACTGGCTCTGTGTACTTATCACTGAGCGTCTCCCACTGCCCGAGGCACTACCCATGCACACATTTTAAGGACAAGTCTCTTTTGCCACATAAAGGTTTTTATTGAACTCAAATTCAGGGGCTCCAAAGCCTGAGGAAGACAAGGGAGGCTGGGGTTTGCACTGAGGCCCAAGCCCCACCCCAGGGCCCCACTCCCCACCCCACCTACCCTCACCCCTTCCTGACTCAACGAGGGTCTCAGTAGCTACCAATCTAAGCTACCCAACTCTAATTAAGTAACCCTCCCCCCTCCCCCCCCACCCCCGCCTAGCGCTTTGCCAAGCCAGGCACCCACCAAGGGGTAAGTTGCTGCCAAGGCCAGCTCTCTGCTGACCTCTCTCCTGGATCTCTCCCAGAACCTCCCACTGCCTGCCTGGCCTCTCTCCAACCCCTCTTCATAGCCCATTTCCCATAAATCTCCAGGGCACGTAACTTCCTGCACCCTGGCCCTCGACTCCTCCAACCTCCCCCAGCTTTCCCACTATCCCCTCTAAAGGTTTTTCTCTAGCTCCCTGGCCTCTTCTCTTCTGCCCACCACCTCCCCAGCTTCTGGCAGGGCCCCAGGTCAGCGCCGGCCGGCTGCATGGGTCCGCTGGTGGCGGATGAGGTCGGAGCTCTGCGAGAAGGCCTTTCCACAGTCATCGCACTTGTAGGGCCGCTCCCCGCTGTGGACCCGGTGATGCTGCAGCAGCGTGGAGGAGCGGCAGAAGCCCTTGCCGCACACGGCGCACCGGTAGGGCCGCTCGCCCGTGTGGGAGCGCTGGTGCTGAATCAGCGTGGAGGAGCGGTTGAAGGTCTTGCCGCAGTCGGGGCAGCTGTAGGTGCGGCCTGGCAGGTGGGTGCGGGCGTGGATGGCCAGCACCGAGCTCTGGCCAAAGCGCTTGCCGCACTCAGGGCACTTGAAGGGCTTCTCGCGGGCGTGGCTGCGGGCATGGGGGATGAGGGCCGAGCGCTGCGAGAAGCTCTTGCCACAGATGCCACAGCTGAAGGGCCTTTGCCCGGTGTGCACCCTCTGGTGACTACGCAGGGAAGAGTTCTGGCTGTAGCACTTGCCGCACTCGGGGCAGCTGTAGGGCCGCTCGTGGCTGTGGGTGCGCTGGTGCCGCAGGAGGTAGGAGCTGTCACCGAAGGCCTTGCCGCAGTGCGGGCACTTGTAGGGCTTCTGACCAGAGTGGGTGCGCTGGTGGCGAAGCAGGTAAGAGCTGTCGGCGAAGGCCTTGCCACAACGGGGACACTTGTAGGGCCGCTCGCCCGTGTGGGTGCGCTGGTGTTTGATGAGGTCAGAGCTCTGGGAGAAGGCCTTACTACAGACCTCACATTTATAGGGCTTCTCACCCGTATGGATGCGCTGGTGCTGGATCAGGGTGGAGCCCCGCCCAAAACTCTTCCCGCAGATGCCGCAGATATTAGGCCGAGGGCCCTGCCCACCCCTGGCCCGGCCACCCCGCCTGCCTGGCCCCCGTAGGGCCCCTGTCAGGCCCAGGGGATTCTGGAGCATCTCAAACTGGGGTGTGGCCAGCAGGGCCCCTGTGGGCATCTCAAAAGGTGGCCCTAGGGGTAGGCCCCCTGTGGGCTGCTCCCCAAACCCCTGGGTGAAGGAGTCCAAGGGGTGGACTCCCAAGGGGATGCTCAAAGGATTCTTTTCCTCAGGATTCAGAAGCATCTCTGCACCTTCCTGAAATTTGGAACTTTGAGCTTCAAATTCAGGGCTTTGGGTTTTGAACTCAGGATTCTGGGCCTCATATTCCGGGCTCTGGGATTCATACCCAGGGCTCTGGGATCCATACCCAGGGCTCTTGGGTTCATACCCAGGGCTCTTGGGTTCATAACCAGGGCTCCGGGGTTCATATCCAGGGCTCTTGGGGTCATACCCAGGGCTTTGGGGCTCATACCTAGGACTTTGGGGTTCAAACTCAGGACTCTCTGATTCAGGGCTTCTGGGTGCAAATTCAGGGCTTGGGGGCACAAACCCAGGGCTTCGGGACTCAAAACCTGGGCTTTCAGGCTCAAACCTGGGGCTCTGGGGTTCAAACTCGGGGCTCTGTGGCTCAAACCCAGGGCTCTGGGGTTCAAGCCCAAAGGGTATCTCTTCGACCTCATAGTCCCCAGTGCCTTCTTGTTGAGACATTTCTTCTTCCTCATTCTCACTCATGTTGCCTGCAGGATCAGAGAATGACAGAACACACAGATTGTGCGGGGCCTGGAAGGTCATTTGGTCCCACCACTAGTTGCCACAAACCCCTCCCTCCTCCTCCAGCAGGGTCGCTGGCCCTTGAGCAGGTGCTGAAATTCCCACCTCCCCCTCCGCCGACCCAGGACTTCCAGTCCCCGCCCCCGCCTCCTCCAAGTCCCAGGTGTCCAAGCCCCCCGCCCCCGCTCTCTTCCCCTCCCATGGCCCACAGCCCCCTCTCCCGCTCCCAGGCACGCTCCTCAGAGAGACGCTCCCTCCCTCACCTTTGAGGGACCCTTCGGGGCTCCCCAATTCGTCAGGACTTTGCACATCCCCAGGCTCAAGGCCCCACGGCGACGCCTCCCGTTCCATCCCCGCCGGCTCCCAGTACGGCGGCGGCGGCGATGGCGGACGATCCTGCGACCAGGCCTGAGTGCCCTGAGACCCGGGCCCTCGCCGCCCGCCTGCTCAGCGCCGCCCAGGGGACCCGGCTGCCCAGCCCGGGCCCCTGAGGCCGGACGTCTTGACCCTGGGCCTCTCTGGCCGGCCGGGCCCCTCCCCTACCCGCGGCCCCGCCCCCACCCACAAGGTCTCGCCTTGCCCTGGGGCCCTCCAAGGCCCCCGTGCGTCGTGGCCTCGGAGACGAGGGTCTTCACGACTTGCCCTGCCGCCCCCGGACGCCGCTCCCCGCCCGCGACCCCGCAGTCTGGCCCCCCAGCCCCGGCTGGGCTGCGGCTGTCCGACCCCCTCCCCCCTCCCCCCGCACAGGAAGTGTCCGTCCGCGGCCAGTTTCCCCCGCTGGCTAGCGCCACAGCCTCTCTAGGAGCGGCTGGAGGTGGAAACTCGTTGGCATTAACCCTGGGCTGGATGGCCCCGGCTTTGAGGTGGGGGATGACGGGGAGCCCTGGAGCCGGCAGGAAAGGCTGGGGTAGTTTGTGTGCTATGTCCTAGGTCTCCGTCCGCCCAGGAGCCTATCTATCCGTCTCCCGGGCCCTGCGTCCGTCAGTGCCTGTGGCCAAGGGCGAGGCGACAAGCGAGACCAAGGTCAGCGAGAAGGAGCGACGCTTCCCGGCGCCAGCGGGGGCGGTGTCTAGCTCCCCTCCCCTCCCGGGCCTTGGGGTCAGCTTCGGCCGCGCCTCGGGAACCTAGACGGACCCCACCCCCAGCCCTGAGCTCCTGAGTCTTGGGGCTCCCACCCGCCCAACCTGAACTCTACTCCTCCGCACCAGCGCGCCCACCCTCACTCCTCCCGGCCCCCTCCCCTCTCTGCCCCTCCTAATCTCCACCCTACCCACTCCGGGAGGGCTAGGATCGTTGCCAATGAAACAGCCCCGCCTCGGGTTTCCAGAGGCACCGCCCCTACCACCCAAAGAGTACAGCGATTGGCCGGGGGAGCTTGTGCTCTCGTCGTCCCGCCTCCTCCCACTACACCAACTGCCAGGAGGTAATGGTCGCCAGGGAACGCGAGGCACCTTTCTGATTGGCTGGAGGGGGCAGGCCGGTTCCACCTACCCCAGCGGTCAGAAGTGCCTGCGGGAGGGCTGAGAGGGAGGTGCCTGGTGTCTCCCTGCCCGTCCTCCGGCTGGTGCTTTCAGAACTTTTCCCGCCTCTACTTATCTTTCATTATGTCTTATCTCTCTGAAGCAAGCCAAGGGATCTGGAGACAGACAGCCTTCCCTACACCGCCCCCCCCCCCCCCGGTCTCCCGCATACTTCCTTTCCCAGCACTTTCCTTTCTCCCACAGGTTCCTGGTGCTGAAAGGGGCCAGTTGGCCGATCCTCCCGCAGAGAGGAGGCTGCTTTCCTTTCTGTTACCTGCCTATCCCTTCCACCTTCCCCGAAGTGGGAACCTTAGTCCCTGGTTCCTGGGTTTTCTCACAGGAGAGGCAGGGATCCTACGGGAGTTACTTCCAGGTGAGGGTGGTGTTCAGAAGTAGAGAACCATCTGGCCTTTAAGGGAGCTAAGAACTCTACAGTCCTGTCTGACTTGGACAGAAGCTTGTAGAAGGGAACCTAAGAAACACTGCCCTTGGTGCAGCTTTCAATCAAGGGAAAAGTGAATCTGGAAAGACAATTCTTGTTCCCTTTTTTACCCTTGCTGCTGAAAGTATTTTGGTAGCGTTCTTGACAATTGATGAGCCAAATTCTCCCTGTGTGAGTGATGCAGGAGCCATGATCGTGTTATCTCGTTGCCTTCTCAGACAAATGAAGGGAAGAAACTGGTTTAGGAGGAAAGATGGCATCTTCCATTCTCCTGAAAAGAGATGAGAACAAGAATCTGGAGAATTGCAAGCAGTAAAAGCCTAGAGAAAACAGAGGCTTACAAAGAGAATCACAATTATCTCCCTACAAATAAAGCAGGAGCACGTTTCTCCCATGAAGAGGAACAGCTTCCAGCTCCATGCCTGTCTCCCACCCCACTGTCAGTCTGTCCTAAAACCTTGTGTGAATAATGGCTCACCCAGTCCAGCACTAGATGGCCCACACGGGCAGGACACCTTACAAGTGCACTGACTATGGAAGGAGCTGGACCTGGAGCACTCTCTGGTCATTCCCAAAGCACTCACACGAATGAGAAACGGAAGTCTCCTTCATGAGACACTTTTCTCTGATCTCCAACCTGCTTACCCACCAGAAAATGTACACAGGAGAGCAGCTGTTCCCTGCAAAGTGCGTGGCGAGGCCTCCAGCCCCAGCTCTGACCCGGTCCCATTGTCTGCAGCACTCTCCACCAGCCCCACATGTAGCAGAAGTCAGGGCAGGGCTGCAAGCTGCTTTGGCACCTGCATTGCCACATGGACATTCAGTCTTCCTAGTGCCTAGAGTAAAGGAGGAGCTGACTTCCAGGCAGCCTCCTCCAGCACCAGGCCTATCCATACAATGGGCCTGAGAAGCAACCAGCTTGTCTGCCACTCACCCATAGCAGTGAGAGGCTCTAAGCACAGGGAATCCTCTGATGTGGGTTCCAGCTTGACCCGGCACCAATTGATCCAAGGCAAGAGTCCACTGACCTTATTCTACCACTGTGTCCTGGTGAGGAGGAGCTGTGTTTGTGTCCTGAGTTGGGCAGCCACTTTGTCCATAGGATCTTTACCGGTGTGTGGCAGAGCTGGGGCAGAGGTATTCAGTGTGCAGCCAACACTTATAGTCCAGCCAACTTGGCCAACACTTGAGCAAAGGCCCTCAGTGTGAGGGCGACTCCTGCGTGAACTGCTCTTTCCCTGCATGCAACGGACAGATGCCATGAGAGACGTCCCTGTATATTCAAGAAGATTTGAGGTACCAGGAAGAGCTCAGCCATGGCACAGGCCCCTTTGGGAAGAACAAACAAAATGGGAGTCTTTGTCATCCTCTGACCTCAAGCATTTGCAGAACTAAAAGTAGCTAGAAAGTAACATTTTGTTCAGAGCATCATTACCAGGTGTGAGAGTCCATCCCTGGAGATTCTGATTCAATACTCCAGAGATAAAGCCCAGGGAGCTGGCTACATTTTAAAGTTACTGAATGCGATTCTGTGGCAGAAAGGCCTTACTTTGAAAAATACTTGCTTAGGGGCACCTGGGTGGCTCAGTTAGTTAACCATCTGTCTTCAACTCAGGTCATGATTCTGGGGTCCTGGGATCAAGCCCCACATTGGGCTCCCTGCTCAGTGGGGAGTCTGCTTCTCCCTCTCCCTCTGCCCCTCCCCACCCTGCTTGTGCTCACTTTCTAATAAAATCTTTAAAAAAGGGAAAAAAAAGAAAAGAAAAATACTGGCCTAGAGCAGGTTTTTCCTTCTTTGGGTCATAAACATCTTTGCACATCCCATTCCTAGAGACACACATAAACAAACATTCAAAATGTTTAGGGGTCTTGGGGCACCTGGATGGTTCAGTCCGTTAAGCATCTGCCTTCGGGGGGGCGCCTGGGTGGCTCAGTCGGTTAGGCATCTGCCTTCGGCTCAGGTCATGATCCCAGGGCCCATGATCCCAAGCCCCACATCGGGCTCCCTGCTCCACAGGAAGCCTGCTTCTCCCTCTCCCACTCCCCCTGCTTGTGTTCCCTCTCTCGCTGTGTCTCCGTCTGTCAAATAAATCTTCAAAAAAAAAAAAAAGGATCTGCCTTCGGCTCAGGTCTTGATCTCAGGGTTCTAGGATGGAGCCTGCATTCCCTGTGGGGCTTCCTGCTCAGTGAGGAGCCTGCTTCTCCTTATTCCCCTGCCACACACACCCCTTGGGCTCTCTCTCAAATAAATAAAAACCTTTAAAAAAATGTTTAAGGGTCTTTAAAAGCTCAAGTCGACACTTGTCCTCATTTTACATGGCTTGGACAAGTTAGGAATGGGCCACGTGGTCATGACTTTGACCTTTCACTCTGGCCATTTGCTTGGGGCTCATTTTGTCTGATTCAGACAAGCATTTCTCCTTATGTACCAAGAAAGCCCTAGGAAAACCCTCTTCCTGGCTTGAAAGTGCTTTGGGGTCTAAGCCTTAAAGACCTATGGGAGCAGAGAGAGAAAAGGGAGCCCCATCTCTGGTGGCAGCAACCATGCCAAGAAATGAGCTGAGAATGGAGTGAGGCTAAGGCTTAAGCATTTCGTGACACTCAAAAATCGATTAAATGGCAGAAAGTTGGGTCGTGAGGGCAGGAAGCGGAGGAGCTGGGTCTGGTTTTGGGGCCCTAAGCAAGCTTGGCAAACTTCAAAGCACTCGGAGAAAGTAGTAATTATGGTACCTTTAATTGTCAAGCTGAGGGCAGGATCCAGATCTGACTTTGAATCTGAGCTGACAACCGGTATTGCAGGCTGGGCTTTCCCCGGGCAGTGCTGAGGGTGAGGTAAGGGAAGGGTTGTACACTGGCTTCTCTTTAGGGAATTAAAAGCTGGTACAAAGGTAGGTCCTGCTGTCAAGGTGCCTCTTTTCACTGCACGTCCCCCTTGTGACAAGATGGCACCTGAGCCAACCCTCCCATTAAAATTTAGGGTAAGCCAGGTCCTGGTGGGGTCAGATCTGAAGATTAAATTGGTATCAATTCAGTTGATTATTTCACCTGAACAGTGTCTTTCCCCCCCAGATTTTCTACCTCTTCCTTTAGAAGTTTCTCTAGGTTGACAAATCTGGTTTCTTCCTAAGGTAGGCCAGACAGGACACGGGACAGATTTGGGTGAAGGAGACAGGTGCACACAGACCGGCAGAAGACATAAGCCCCTGCTATTACTCCTTGAGGTGAAGGTGAAGGAGGCAGGAACGGGTCCGCCTGTGGCGGGTAGCAGCGTCACTGGGACAAGGCTGGACTCTGAACACAGCGGAACTGGGTGGCTAATGGATAATGGAGTCACAAGCAACACGGCTTGGGAATACAGATGAGCAGTTCCCTTGGCTACTAACCCCAAATGTTCCTGGCCTTGTCCTTCTTTGTTCATGATGAGAGGTACTTAAAAAGAGAAGAGGCAAGCTTTGCTTCTGTTTGCCCTGGAACTCTCATCTCAGGCTGGTTTCTCCCTTGCCTTGCTTTGCTGTGTGGCTGTTCTGTCAATTTGTAACTGGGCCTCACTGACACTGGGTTGCTCTGTCCCTAGTCCAGGTCATTGTTTGGGAGCTGTCGTAGGGAGGGAGCAGATTGCTCCAGAACCCTGGCTGAGACACGGGCAAGGAACTCAGGCATGGCGTGGTAAAAACAGCAGTAAACCAAGAACCCTGGAGTCTCACTCACTCTGTATGTGACCTTGGACAGGTCGTTTGGCCTTCCCCAGTCTGAGTCCCCAAACAGAAGGAGAGAAAAGCTAAGATCTCTTCCAGATCAAAAATGTGATGAGGCCCTCCTGGCTGGCTGGCTGGTGGCTAAGGCCTGAGCAATAGGGCTCTCCCAGGGTTCTCTAGGAGGACTGGAGGGCACACTCAGAGCCTTCCTCTTCAAAACCAGGAACTGCCGGTCAGCCAAGAGGCCTATCGTGGCGTGGCAGAGATGCCTCTCGGTTTGGGGCAAAATATAGCCTCTTCCTGACTGGGCTGTCCTTTCCAAGCTACATGGACAAGGTCCAAGCTGATGGACAAGACAGTACTTTGTAAACCAGAGAACGTGATACAAGCAGACATCTGAAATAAAGCCTGCTTTTCCTTCTCTTCTCCTGCCCTTTCACACGGGTGCTGTCAACCTAAATCCCTGGGTCAGGACAACATGAACGTGGGGCGCCTGGGTGGCTCAGGTTAAGCGTCTGCCTTCAGCTCAGGTCATGATCCCAGGGTCCTGGGATCGAGCCCCGCATCGGGCTCCCTGCTTTTCCCTCTTCCTCTACTGTTCCCCCTGCTTCTGCTCTCTCGCTCTCTGTGTCAAATAAATGAAATCTTAAAAAAAAATAAAAATAAGTAAAAAATAAAAAATAAAATAGAACATGAATGCTATCCACCAGCCTGCAAACTCAAATGACTACAGGAGCCCAGCGGGTCACGTAAACAAGAGGAAAATGCCCGATGGAGAGGGCCTGCTGTACTGGGGACACGGACAAGCGGGGACAAGGGCCAGCTGACACTGGTGGCAAGCCGGGAAGGGCTAGTGGGCAGGCTGAACAGCTGCCCTGCACTTCCTGCCACCTGTGCCTTTGTGGGAGCTCAGGTCGAGTTGCCAAATCCCTGAATTTTTCAAAAGAGGCCAGAAACCTGAATTTTTGTGTGAAATATCCTTTTAAGTCTTAACCATGATTTGTAACATTTTAAAATGCTAGTTGGACCACAAATACTTTGTAAAAGGTTTGCTACGAGCCAGATTTAGTACAAGGCCGTCAGTTTTTAACCCTTGCAGTAAAGACAACCAATACAGCAAACTTCCCTTCTACCTCAATCCTCTTAACATGTCTAAGTGGAGAAACAGCCTTTTCTTCCCCACAGCGGAGGTCTTGTGCAGGTGCTTACCTCAGCCCTAACGGAGCAGAGGGGGCTTCTAGACTCTGGGACAGTAGGGAGCAAGGTGTCAGCAGATCAAGCTTGTGAAGGCCTAAGGTAAGAAGCTCCTCATCCCCCAGGTCCACCTCTTGCCTGGAATTGTGGGACCTCCCTGGAGCTGCCACAGAGGTTCAGGCCCCTGAGCCCAACCTGGGCCTCAGGCAATGTCTAGATCTTCACCCTTTGCCTTGACATCTTTAGGACCATCACCCACACTCCTGGATTATTTCTGGGTAGTGCTGGAAGCCCACAGGTGGGTCCAGGTCCCCTTGGCCAGGGGCCAGAGGCACAGGCAACGCACTGGCACCCCGGCCCCTGGGCCCCCCGGCACCAGGCCTATGGACCCACTGGTGCTTGGCCATGGCTGACTTCTGGCCAAAGCACCTGCCACACTGAGGACAGGGGTAGGGGCGTTCACCGCTGTGGGTACGCCGATGGGCTGCCATTTCGGAGCTCTGTCGGAAACAACGCCCACAGTCTGGGCACGGGTAGGGCTTCTCGCCCGTGTGGGTGCGTATGTGGCGCCGAAGGTCTGATGCATGGGCAAAGGCGCGGCCACAGTCCGGGCAGGGGAAGGGAGTCTCGCCACTGTGGACCCGCTGGTGCTGGTAGAGGGCAGAGCTCTGGCTAAAGCAGCGGCCACAGTCAGCACAGCCGTAGGGCTTCTCACCCGTGTGGACCCGCAGGTGAGTGGTGAGGGCAGAGCGCTGGGTGAAGGCCCGGCCACAGTCCAGGCAGCGGTGGGGCCGCTCCCCACGGTGGATGGCCCGGTGCTTGCTCAGAGAGGAGGCCTGGCTGAAGCCCTTGCCACAGTCAGGGCAACGGAAGGGCTTCTCCCCCGTGTGGGTGTACAGGTGCTCCACTAGGGTGGAGCGCCAGGCAAAACTCTTCCCGCACATGTAGCAACCATGACGCTGGTCGGCTCTTGGGACAGGGGGATGCGTACAGAGTGGGGGGCGACCCCGGCGAGGTGCCTTGGACGGCTGCTCCAAGCTGTCAGGGAACCCAGCAGAAGGGTGTGTTGGAGCCTTTGGCCCAGGAGCTTCCACAGAAAGGCTCTTCTTCAGGGCCTCAGTCCCTTCTCTTTGTTTTTTCTCTTCCTTGTTTCTGGAATCTGCTGGGAGGTAAGGGGAGAGCTTAGACCCTGGCTTACCCTGGTTCTTATGGCCAAACCCCAAATGGTGACAGAGAAGCCTTTTAGATACAGCCACCTTCTGGACCCACTGCTGCCTCTGGGACTCAGCTCGGTACAGGCAGGGAAGCTCGGAGTGACACATTTTCCTGAACTGCAGAGGACAGAAAAGACACCAAGACAAAGAAGGAAGGAAGGAACGGAACACCGTACATTCTACCTCAGAGCTGGGGAAATGCGGGCAGAGGGGACATTCTTGCTGGATCCTGGAGGATGACAGGATGTCTCAGGACACTCCAGGCAGCAGGAACATGTTCGTGCAAGAGAGGCAGGACCGTGGCCGGCATTGACAAGCTCACAGGGAGGGGGTGCGGTGCAAGGATCAACTGGAGGAAGTAAACAAACAGTGGAACCCACGAGAAAGGAGACCACAAAAACGTAACAAAAAGAAAGGAAGCTAAAACACAAGAGGCGGCCGCGAAGCTAGAGTGTAGGAAAGCGGCAGGAGGGATGATGTGAAGCTCGAGAGAGCTCTGAGACCAACCAGATGTGAGGGGCACAGATTCGCTGGAGAGGCAGGTACGCAAGGCCCCGCACCCCAGCAGAGCCCGGGCCACACTCGCAGCCCCTTTCTAGGCTGAAGCCTGCAGCGAGGCACGGGCCGGGATGGTAACCTCAGCGGGGAAAGCAACCCAGGGAAGAAAATGAGGCGCAGGGAAGGTGCTGGCAGAAGGTCAGCTGGGTGGCCCAGGCCCAGAGGCGGTCCCGGGAGACGCAGTACCCAATACTTCACCTGCGTCTGCTTCTGTCAGACACTCTCCCACCTCCGGATCCCGGGCAGCCGGGCCCCACAGGTCCGCCTCTTCCTCCACCCAGGAAATGAGAGCTGGCTTGGCGCCTCGGAACCCTGGGGGAGGAGAACGGAAACCCCACGCTGCCGGGAGGCCGCCCTCCGTCGCCCCGGCTTCCCGGACCTCGGGGCTCCCACTGCCGGGGCCGGCCCGGGAGGCTGGGCGGGGTGGGCGGGGTGGGCGGGGTGGGCGGGGAGGTGGCCCGGGCGAGCCGGCGGGGCCTCACCGAGCGCGCCCAGGTGGCCGTAGGTCTCCCGCATCACGTCCCGGTACAGGGCCCTCTGCGCGGGCCGCAGACAGCCCCACTCCTCGGGGGAGAAGTACACGGCCACGTCCGCGAAGCTCACGCCGCCCGGCCCCCTCCGCTCGCGCCCCGCGCCGTCCGGTTCCCACGCGGGCAGCGGGGCCGGAGGCGGCGCCATGGCAAGGGCCGGGCCGGGGTCCGCGGAGCCGCCCGCGCCGGAGGACGTCCCCGGGCCGGGGCGCGGTCCGGAAGGCCGCGAGCGCAGCAGCCCGCCCCTCGAAGGCCCACCAGGGTGGCCCAGGACCAAGAGCCGCGGGCGGAAGGGACACAGAGCATCAGAAAGAAATGGCGGCAACGCGCCGCGCGAACGTTTCTCCTACGCAACCGTGCCCAGATGACGCCTCCCCGGGGTCTCCAGGGGGCTTTGTCCTCGAGCCCTCAGCCAAAATGGCCGCGACGGCTACAAGTGCGGGGGGGGGGGGCGGCGAGCCTCCTCCGCCCCGCGAAGTGCACGCGCCCGCCGCGCTGGGAGGCGCAGCCGCAGCCCCGCCCGGGTTTGGAGGCGGGACGGGCGCGGCGGAGGGTGCGGGCTGACCCGGCCCGCTCTGCCCTCGTGAGTTCCACGCTACTTTTCGTCGCCGGGCCGTTCATAAGTGGGTTCCTGGGTTTCGGCCCGTCACTGGGTGACAACGCACTTTCCCCAACGTTGAGAGGAGAAAAATGTAGTGCGTAAAAGAGAACCTTCTCTACTGGGAGCTTCTATTAAGGAGATCGTGGCGGCGGCTGGGGGGGGGGTAGGGTAAGGTCTGTAAAAGTCGGCAGGACCCACTTTTTGCAACCTTATTTTCTTACTTTCTCCGCACATGCTCTGCAGGAGGCCCGTCGAACATCTGTTTACCTCTAGCTCAAGCCTGGTTCCTAAGCTCCTGATCACAGAGCCACCTGCTCCCTTGCCCCTGCACGAATTCCCACTAGAACTTCACACTAGGCATGGCTCCCACTGAATTCATCATCCTTTTCTGCCCCCAGCCTGCTCTTCCTGGAGTCTTTATAAGCAAGTGGCACCCACTCTCCCTATCATTTCTACCTCTAATCTCCTTCTCTCACTCCACACATTTATTGACGGCTTACTCTGCGTCCCCATATGCCTTCATAAATACCCTACCCTAAAAAGACTTGATAATTTTCCTTTGGCCGGCTAAATCACTGCATTTCACACCTTCCTTCACCAGGTCTGGGGTCTAGTCTGGAGCTTCTCTCTGCTTGCTTCCTTCCAGAGGTCTTCCTGAGGCTTTTGCCTAACACCTTGTATCTGGTGGATGCTTCTCCCCGACGCCAGAGGAGCTGGGCAAGTAGAGGTAATCAAAGTAGAAAGAGGAAAAGGAAAAGATGAAAAGCCTGGGAAAAGGTAAGGAAGCAGATTTGCCCATGGACTTGACTGAGCCCTAGCTACTCCTAGCCTCCGGTCCCTGAAGGACACAAGAAAAAAAAAATTTTTTTTTTTTTCAGTAAGAGTAATAGCATTTTATCATCTGTCAGCGCCCACCCCTCATGGTGATGCCTCTCACACATAGGCCTGGAAGAGCTCTGGGTAGTGCTGGAAACTCACAGAGGGGTCTGAACACTCCTGAGGAAGAGCCCAGGGCAGAGTTCACACCTGTGTGTCAGCCCTTGAGGTCCACGGCACCAGGCTGGCACTGGGGTCTACTGGTGGGCCTCTGGCTGAAGCACCTTCCACACTGGGGACAGGAATAGGACAGCTTGCCTGTGTGAGTCAGCAGGTAGCACGAGAGGTACCACCTGTGGCAGAAACAGGTGCCACACTACGCACAGGCAAAGGGCCCCTCTCCAGAATGCACTGAGTCAGGTGAAAGGTCATGGCAAAGCGTGCCTGCACTCGGGGCAGGGTGCTGTGTGAGTACCAGGCACTGAGGCTGGGTGTAGAGTTGGGGCTTGGGAAAGGCCTGTCTACCTGGGGTGCTTTGGCCACAGGCTCAGAGACCAAGCTAGTGTCTCTGACCCCAGGGGCTCATGACAACTCCCCAGTAGACTCCTTCTGCTGGCTTCTTCCAAATGTATCATTTTTCTGAGTGGCTGTTTTGAAACAGCAGATTCAAAACTTACTTTTTGCCCTATTCAGTCAAACTCTACTCAATGTTTAGGTGACAGAATCAACTTTCACAACCTCAGATGGGTGCCTAGTCCCTGGAAGCACCCACCTAGACTGTGTTGACCAATTGAGGGGGTCACGGCAAGTCAGGGACATTCCCACTTCAGGACCAACCCAAAGAGACACCCTCAACCAGAGAAACAGGTGTTACAAGGCACAGGCACCTACAGAAAGGGGAACTGCTTCCATCCTAAACTTTAATTCACACGTTGACACTGACCTAGAGTTTGGATGATTTGTACAGTGTGACCTGATCTTGGGACGCGTGGATGCCTCAATTAAGTGAAAAAGAGAAGGTCAAGATTCTAGTCTCCGGTGGGTATCATAAATTCAGGCCAGCAGGGGCTCCTGGGTGGCTCAGTCGGTTAAGCTCAGGTCCTGATCTGGGATTGAGCCCCGCATCGGGCTCCATCCTCGGCAGGAAGCCTGCTTCTCCCTCTTCCACTCCCCCTGCTTGTGTTCTCTCTCTCGCTGTGTCGTCTCTGTCAAATCAATCAATAAAATCTTTTAAAAAAATAAAAATCTGCGAGGGCGCCTGGGTGGCTCAGTTGGTTAAGCGACTGCCTTCGGCTCAGGTCATGGTCCTGGAGTCCCGGGATCGAGTCCCGCATCGGGCTCCCTGCTGCGCGGGAAGCCTGCTTCTCCCTCTCCCACTCCCCCTGCTTGTGTTCCGTCTCTCTCTGTCTCTCTCCCTGTCAAATAAATAAAATCTGGGCGCCTGGGTAGCTCAGTTGGTTAAGCAACTGCCTTCGGCTCAGGTCATGATCCTGGAGTCCCGGGATCGAGTCCCACATCGGGCTCCCTGCTGAGCAGGGAGTCTGCTTCTCCCTCTGACCCTCTTCCCTCTCGTGCTCTCTATCTCTCATTCTCTCTCTCTCAAATAAATGAATAAAATCTTAAAAATAAATAAAATCTTTTAAAAAAACATTAAAAAAAATCAGGCCAGCAAAAAGTAGTAAGGTACATGTAGATGGTGTTTTTTTCTTTCTTTTTTAAAAGATTTTATTTATTTGAGAGAGAGAGAGAGAGCATGAGCGGAGGAGGGGGGAAAGGCAGATGGAGAGGGAGAGGCAGACTCCCCGCTGAGCAAGAAGCCCGATGCGGGACTCGATCCCAGGGCGCTGGGATCATGACCAGAGCCGAAAGCAGACGCTTAACCGACTGGGCCACCCGGGCATCCCTAGATGGTGTTTCTTGTTCAACAAAACATTTTCCCTTCCAGCTGGAGCTGGAACATTACCCCCACTCCTCATCTTTCTTTCTCTCAGGCGTCCACCTGGGGATCCTGAGCATCTGCACTCCACAGCTGGGCCATCTTTTCTACCCAGGAGATGAGAGCTGGTTTGGGCTCTGGAATCTTGGAGAAGAACGTTAATCACTCAATAAACAATTCTTCATTCATTTAATGAAAACATATTGGGCATTGTTTGTGTGGCAGGCATTGTTCTAGATGTTCTAGGTGTTGGGAGACATTGGTGAACCAAGATAAGGTTCCTACTCTAAGTTTATACTAAGCTCTAAGTTTACGCTAAGGGAGAGAGAAAGCACCTATGAGCTCTGGGGGCAAAGGCGCAGAGACCTTCAGGCAGTTAAAGAGCTAGACAAAGAGCTGCAGCTGAGACTTCCTACTTGTGGCAGAAGAGCTTCAGGAAGAACTTCTTAGAGACATTTGAAAGGCATTTGAAAAGGGCATTGAAAGATGTTAGATTAGGCTCATTAAGCCAGATGTGTGTCCAGGGCTCCCTGCTCCGCAGGAAGCCTGCTTCTGCCTCTCCCACTTCCCCTGCTTCTGTTCCCTCTCTCTGTCAAATAAATAAATAAAATATTAAAAAAAAAAAAAAACCCAACCCAAAGATTCTTTGTAGCTGGAGCCAATGGGATCATCAGCCTGTAGGGAGAGACTGGGTTTGAATTGGGGGTTAGCAAGCCACGGGCTTTCACACTGTGGTACACAGGTTCTGAACTTTTTGCAGAAGTCCTGGGGAACCACGGAAGAGCCTGGCCCAAGAGGCTCCGCTGTAAATTTCAGTTGGGCCGATCTGGCGGGGGTCACAGGAAACGAAGTCATCTGAGGGCAGGAGTGGGGGCGAGTCTGGCACTCAGACCTGCGCATCCCACCCGCCCCCTTCCCTTTTCAGAGATCCGGGTTGGCTATCGATCTCCTGCGTCAGGTCTACGCATATGGGCCTCGGCGGGCACCTCAGCACCGAGCCGGGAGCAGGGCCAGGGACCCAAACGCCCCTCCCCACCAGCACCCCTGCACCGGGGAGGGGACGCCCAGCATTCCGCCTCCAGGGAGCTAGATTCTTCCGGGCCTAGGCGGCCGGCCAGTACCCTCGGGTGGGGCGGCTCTAGGACAGCTAGAAACGGTCGGTTACGCGAACTCGGTGGTTGCGCGACCAAGAAAATGAAGGCGCCTTCAGAAAAGATGGTGGCATTCCAGTGTTTTTCAGTTTTAGAGAAGCATTTAACAGCGTCACTACCAGGGTGACGCCAATACCAGGGTCTGGTATTGATGACCTGGTTTATTCCTCTCTCGAGCTGTCCTCTGCTATTCCGCAAGCCGCCTTGGGAAGCGCCTCTTGCCCACAGTTAAGATGGCCGCGGCCGCTTCGGCGTCCGTGCTCAGGTCTGGCGGGGGAAAAGGGAGGAGGCTCGGGTGCGTGAGCGTAGCCGGTTGCTAGGGGTCCGAGAGAGGGGGAAAGGGGCCAGGACTCTGGGCCCTCGGCCTGGCGACTCCCTCCCAGCCCCCTTCAGAACGCCCACTCAGTGACCTGGTCTTAAAAGAAAATTTCTTTTTGGCAAGCTAGTTCATTTCTCAGCTTTATTTCGTTTACAAGGTACAGAATAATATTCTGTGACGTCTCCTCCCCCACCCTTTTCTTCTATTAGGAGTTTCTAGAACGTGCCTCCAGATATAGCCTGTCTACCTATCTGCTATTTCCATACATTT
Source organism: Eumetopias jubatus (assembly GCF_037043125.1). Taxonomy (NCBI): domain Eukaryota; kingdom Metazoa; phylum Chordata; class Mammalia; order Carnivora; family Otariidae; genus Eumetopias; species Eumetopias jubatus. The sequence continues at coordinate 94,131,929 of NW_028274818.1, forward strand.
GCTAGCTCTTTAACCGAGGACACTAGACCGAATGCCTCTGAATGCCTTAGAGTTCAGCTCTTTGACCGAAGAGGAAACTGAAGCCTGGTGGTTACCAAGGTCAGGCAGCCCATTAGTTGACTGAGCATCTTCAGACCCCTAAATTCAGCCTTTTTCACCATCTGGCGCTGCCTCCTCCAGGCCTGTTCCAGGAAAGCAACTGAAGACTTTGAATGTACTGACCCCTGCTGACCTTGTGAAAATGAACTCCATTCTCTATTTAAGAGATGATTGTATAAAAAGCAGATGAGTTACTGAATCACCTGACTTGTTTGTTTTAACACTCGGTTTGAAGGTGCCCCCAGACTTCCCAAGTCAAAGCTCCTCTAAAAGAACAATGGCCGACTATGCAAGGGATGCAGTTTGTTCTGTGATAGAACTAAGACATTAATCATACTAGTTTACCTTACTTGATCACTTACTATATGCCAGACTGTTCTAAGTGCTTCTGCCTGTTAACTTATTGAATTCTCACAATCCCTCAGAGATAAGTACCCTTCTGGATCAGGAAACTGAGGCACAGAGCGGTCACCTTGCCCCAGGCCACCCAGCTAGTAAGTGGTGAAGCCAGGATTCAAACCCAGGCAGTCTTAACTCCAGAACCCATGCTGTAATGCTTTGAATAATTGAAGGTACAATCTCAGCAACCACAGAGCGAGGTAGGATTTTAAGACAGGCTACCAAGATGCAGTTGAAATGTGAGATATGGCAGCAACCTGGGAGGTTAGAAGAGCTGCTTCTGGTCACCTATACAACTCCATGCTGTCATGTAAATGTAAAGAGAAAAAAAACTTAAATGATGGGCTATGGTAAGTACTGAAAGTAAGTAAAAGGGTTGTATTTAAGGGTCATGTCATGGCAAAAAAAAAAAAAATGTCATTCAGGTGTTTAGAAGGTATGTGAAATTGCCCTGGGGGAAGGGTGACGACAGGCTTCACAAAAGGTACCCTGTTGCATCTCTCACCAGTGGGCTCCTCTTGCCCAGGCCCTCGCTGATTTAGGCTTGGGTGGCCTGGCTGATCTCTGGGCCTCCAGCCTTTTGCCTTTCCCATCCATCGACACCGCAGCCTGGTATAGTGAAAAGAGCAAGAACATCCACTGAGAAATCTGGAGATTTGGGTTCCAGGCCTGCCTCTGCCACTACTTCAACTGTGTGATCTTAAGTAAGGGCCTTCCCCTCTCTGGGCCTCAGCCTTTCTCAGAGCGTATTCTGTGCAACAGTATTTACGTGAAAGCTTGTGGAAAGAACCAAACATTCTTCCCCATGTCCCCTGGAGAATCTCCTCAGGAAAGAAACCTATTCCACCCACAGCTTCCTAAACCCTGCTTAAACCTTTGAGCCAGGCAGCTCCTAAAAGCTCCCTTCCAGGTCTAAAATGCTGTGGTCCGTGGGGCACCTGGGTGGCTCAGTCATTAAGCGTCTGCCTTCGGCTCAGGTCATGATCCAAGGGTCCTGAGATCGAGCCCCGCATCGGGCTCCCTGCTCTGCCAGAAGCCTGTTTCTCCCTCTCCCACTCCCCCTGATTGTGTTCCCTCTCTCGCTGTGTCTCTCTCTGTCAAATAAATAAATAAAATCTTAAAATAAAATAAAATGCTGTGGTCCACCCTGTCACCACCTCCCAGGAACTGACCCCTCCATCTTCCTCCTCACTCAGCCAAAAATCTTACCATCGTTCCTGGCTCCTCTGAGGCTCTCAGCCCCACCACACTGCCCGCTGCAGTCCATTCTCAGAGCAACCAGAGTGGGTTTGCGGGTCACATCACCTTGCCACTCTGCTTGAAACCTCCCCATGGTTTATATGAGGTCCCTAGAATAGTCAGACTCATAGAGAGAGAAAATGGAACCGTGGCTGCCGAGGACTGGAGAAAGGAGGAGTGGGGACTTAGTGTTTAATGGGTATGGGGTTTCAGCTGGGGAAGATGGAAAAGTTCTAGAGAGGGCTGATGGATGCACACGTGATTGTACTTAATGCCACTAAACTGTATACTTAACAAAATATTTAAAATGGTAAATTTTGTTACATGTATTTTACCACACGGCAACAACAAACACGACCCAGTGGCTTTCCAATATGTTTAGAATCAAACCCAGACCTGACATCGTGGCAAGCCAGAGTTCTATGATCTGCTCCCTTCCCCTCCTCCAAGCTCATCTGTGATTCTGTTCCGCTCAGTTCCTCAGTCCAGCCACCAGGGTCCTTTCTGTACCTCACCCAAACTCACCCCTACCTCAGAGCATGGCACCTGCTATTGCCTCTGTCTGGAATCACTGCCCCCCCCAACTCCCAGCCTCTGAAACCCTGCACTCCCCCACTCCCACATCCTGCCACCTCACCCCTGTTTCCCTTTGGCTCCTTCTCATCATTTGGATCTCAGTTCAGATGTCTCCTCCACTCCACACCAAGACCTCTCTTAATAAGTACCTGTCTGCAACGGGCACTTTGAGGACATCCTGTTTTAGTACCTCTGTGGTACTTATTATTTACAATTATAATAACTTGTCTGACTTGTGCTGGCTTATCACTTATCCGTCTTACTTTTTTGGGGGGGGGAGATTTTATTTATTTATTTGTTTGTTTGTTTGTTTGAGAGAAAGAGCACGAGCAGGGGGAGAGGGAGAAGTAAGCTCCCCACTGAGCAGGGAGCCCTACATGGGGCTCGATCCCAGGACCCTGGGATCATGACCTGGGCCAAAGGCAGATGCTTAACTGACTGAGCCACCCAGGTGCCCCACTTATCTTACTTATGTGCTGGCTTATCCCTTGCTTTACCCTACCCTTCTTGAACGTAAGCTCCAAAACAGTTCCTATGTCTGTTTGCCATGCTCTATCTTGGCACACAGAGTAGTGCCTAGTACATGGCAGATGCTTAGTAGGTATTTGTTAAATGGATAAACACGAAAGAAAGCAGACAGCACTCACTCTGTGCCGTATGCTGACCTGGGCAACTCTGTGCCTGATACACTATGCCAGGTTCTGCTCCCCCCTCCCTCATGGTGCCTCTTCTCTTTGCCTCACCTCTCTCCAGTACTGGTCATCTCTTGTCCTCCACACTGTCCCACTCCTGACTGACTGCCCCTCGCCAGACCCTCAGGCTCCCTTGCTCCAGCTCTCCATGCTTGAACCCCCTGGGGCGTACTTGTTCCCAGCTCCTATTGTCAGTCACTGAGCCACACAGATTCTGTGGCAGAAGCCTGTCCTCAATATCTTTCTCCCCAATCCCAAGGTCAGCAAACAAGGGCAACTGCAAGAAAAAGTGTTGCTTTTTAGCCTGGTCCCAGCTCCTGCTCACCTCTACCTGGGAGCAGATGCCCAACAGATCTCTAGTCTAGTCTCCTGCACAGGTGACATCTTCGGACAGAAGTGGTCAAATAGCCCTGCTCCCTGTTCAAGACCTGTCTATGGCTCCTCAGTGCCTACTGGGTAAACCTCAAGCCCTCCTTCAGGCATTGTTGGCCTCCCCAGATTGCTGCATGTGTCTTCTATGACCCTTTACCTAGTTCTTTATGTTTCACTCAGGTGGCACTGCTGACCATTCCCTAGACATGCCCAACCTGGTTGAAATCTTTCCCATCCTTCAAGGCCAGTTTGAAACTCCTCCTCCAGGAAACCTCCCTCGATTCAGAAGATCTGCCCACATCTCCTCTTTGTCCTCTTCACATACTCTTTTATATTCTTTTAGAATAACAGTAACCAGTGTTTATTAAACACTAACGTGCGAAGCCTTCTTTAGTATTCTCTCATTTAATCTGTACATCACTCTTAGGAGGCAGGTGCTATTATTATGCAGGTTTCACAGATTAAGAAACTAAGGCACAAGACGAACCATGAGAGATGATGGACTCTGAAAAACAAACTGAGGGTTCTAGAGGGGAGGGGGGTGGGGGGATGGGTTAGCCTGGTGATGGGTATTAAAGAGGGCACGTTCTGCGTGGAGCACTGGGTGTTATGCACAAACAATGAATCATGGAACACTACATCCAAAACTAATGATGTCATGTATGGTGATTAACATAACAATAAAAAATTAAAAAAAAAAGAAACTAAGGCACAGAGAGGCGGGGCGAGCACCGACTCCACACTGTGCCCATTTTTCATCCTTCCTATGAAATAAGGCTCCCTTTGCCTGAAAATCTCCCCTCACACCAATTCCTACTCTACTATTCCTACTATTTCTATTAGAATTCCTACTCATGTATGGGAAGCATAACCGTCTCCTTCTCCAAGCTGCATTTCCTGGTGGATCACCAGCCAGGAGGGGTTAGGTGGTGCCTCTGGACTTCTTCCAGCATAGCCCCAATCACCATGGAACATGGGACCTGAGTTTGAGTGTCCCTGGAGCCCAGCACAAAACCCCACAGAGGCCTCATATGGTGTTTACTGAATGAATGAATGAATGAATGAATAATGAATGAGTCTGAGGGTCCCTAGAGCCCAGCACAAAACTCACAGAGGCTTCATGTGTTTGCTGAGTGAATGAATGAATGAATGAATGGGATCAGCCTGCCTCATCCCGGAACTCCCTTACCACCTAGTAGTCTCTCCCACAGAAGCCACTCAATCTATGGCCACTGAATGTTGCCGGCACTTTCTAAGTGAAAGGTCACTGGCCTTGGTGGGGCTCTCCATTTCCTGCTGAGACTCCCCCAGGAAGGCAGGGCTGGGCCCCTGGCCAGACCCCAGTTTTCACCTCACCCTCACCTGAGCCCCTGCTCTGTTTTCTGCCCAGAAGTGACTGCCCATAGAAAGTGGTAGGTATCGGGTGCCTGGGTGGCTCAGATGGTTAAGCATCTGCCTTCGGCTCGGGTCATGATCCCAGAATCCTGGGATCGGGTCCCACATCGGGCTCCCTGCTCCTTGGGAGCCTGCTTCTCCCTCTGCCTCTCTCTCTCTCTCGCTCTGTCTCTCATGAATAAATAAATAAAATCTTTGGAAAAAAATGAAAGTTATAAAAAATTTTTTTAAAAAAGTGGTAGTATCTGGGCACTGTGTCAGTTTCCAGCTTTGCTGCCCTATAGCAGTGACCCTTTGAGAAAATCACTTTCTCTCTCAGAGCCTCAGTTTACTCATCTGCAAAATACGGCTATTGATGTCCATGCCCTGCCTCTTTAGCAGGCTTCTTTACATTTTCGGAAGCATAAAATGTCAACGATAATTCACTCTTTCAACAAATGTTTATTGCACATTGACTCTGTCCTACATACTATCTTGTTAAAATTTCAGCCTTCACAGTGACCCATTGAGGTAGATATATTTAATCTTTATTTTACAGATGAGGGAGCTGAGGCTCAGGGACGGCATGTGACTTGCAAGCTGTGCCTGGGGACAAGTTGCAGAGACTAGATCTGTGCTTCTGTACTCTTTGCACCCACTTCACTTCCCAGGGTCCCTGCTGCTGTCAGTTAGCCGAGGCCTCCGCATGCTCTGGGTCCCGGAGCAGAGGGGAGAGCCCTCCCCAGGCCTTAGTCCCCTCAGCATTTGCCTCTGATGCAGAGAAGTAGCAAGGGGAGGTTTCTGAGACAACGTTGCACCTGCTGCTGAGATTAACACTTTGAGAAAAGTCCAGCATCTCACTCATTTTTTTTTTTTTTTTTTTAGAAAGACTGGCGGGAGTAGTGTCAAGTTTAATCTATTTGCATCTTTACAGGCACTTTTCTTTTTACAAGTTTTGAAACTTGAGGGATCCTTGAGGGAAGCCCAAGGGATGAATTTCGATTCCCAAGTCCCGGCCTCTGGAGCCTCCCTCAGGGCTCAGGCAGTCCAAGGTCAGGCTCAACCCCAGCCTGCGGGAGCAGCTCACCCGCACTCCTCAAAGATGTCCGGGTAGTGTCGGAACAGCACGGGAGGGTCCCGGTCACCCCTCACCGGAGCCCGAGGCACAGCCCGGATCCCAGGCCTCCGGCCCCGCCGCCCGCCGGAGCAGGAGCGGTGGATCCACTGGTGCGCCTCCACGGCGAACTTCCTCTTGAAGCGCATGCCACACTCCGGGCAGGGGAAGGGCCGCTCCCCCGAGTGCATCCGCCGGTGGCTGACCAGCAGTGAGGGGTAGGTGAAGCGGCGGCCACAGTCCGCACACACGTGACGCCGCTGGCTGTCCTGCGTGCCCACGCCGGGGGCCGGGCCGGACGGCTGCGTGCCTGTGCTCTGGCTGCAGGCAGCGCTCGTGGGCCGCTGTGCTCTGGCCGAAACTTTTCCGATGGTCCAGTTAGGGCTCTGTTTAACCAGCTCTTTAGAAGGCTCCTTCCCGGGAGGCTTTCTGGGTCCCTTGGCTCCTGACCCTTCCTGCGGTGCCTCTTCCTTCTTGTTTGGGGTGTCTCCTGGGAAACGGGAATTAAGATACATTTTATTTTTTAAATATTTTATTTATTTGACAGAGAGATAGAGAGAGCACAAGGGAGGGGAGTGACAGGCAGAGAGAGAGGGAGAAGCAGGCTCCCTGCTGAGCAGGGAGCCAGATGCGATGCGGGACTCATCCCAGGACCCTGGGATCATGACCTGAGCCGACTGAGCCACCCCGGTGTCCCAAGATACATTTTTTTTTTTTGGACTTTATTTATTTATTTGAAAAAGAGAGAGACAGCGAGAGAGGAAACACAAGCAGGGGGAGAGGAAGAGGGAGAAGCAGGCCTCCTGCAGAGCAGGGAGCCCCATGCGGGGCTCGATCCCAGGACGCTGGGATCATGACCTGAGCGGAAGGCAGACGCTTAACGACTGAGCCACCCAGGCGTCCCCCAAGATACATTTTAAAACATATTTGCTTACACCATCTCAGGTTATAGCGTTCTTACACTTCGGGAAGTGGCAGAAAAGTACTGCCCAGCAATTGACACACAGTCTTTGCAGGATGACAAACAAGGTTCACATTCCTAAGAGTGACTTATCCGGGCCTTGCCTCTCATGTTTCAACTGGGAATCAGTGGTTTCTTTACTTCACAGGGTTAGGAGGATTAAATCAGGAGAAGCATGTTAGGCATTTAGTAAATGCTCAATAAAACAATAGCTAGTATTACTGTGTTTGCTCGATTTTTTATAGGATAAGACTTCTGCAGATGAGGAAACATATTTGCTCAAGATCACTCTGCTAGGGGATGGGGAGAAGAGCCACCTTGTTGATTACTGGGCATTTCCTCTTGTACCACTTTGCCTTGCTTGAGGAATGTGAAAGGAGGACCTGAAGCTGCTTCCATTCCTAGGGGGTTTTAGTCGTTCTTGAAAAGGGGAGAATGAGTGGTGTTTTCTCCAAGAGGGCCCTAGAAACCTGTGACTGGGACTTGGGTTCCTGATTCTCCTACTCTGGTCCTAAAATGACAGATCTGCCTTCTTTCCTCCTTTAGTATCCAACATCGGGGGGCTCTTTAATTCCTTTAGGGTTGCTGGAAGTGGGGATCCAAAGGAAAATTTTGTGAGACAGGAAGCCCTGGAGCGCCAAGTGGGGGGAGACTTGGGACAATCCCTCACCTCTCAGAGCTCCTCCCAGGCTTTCCCCCTCCTCAGGATCCTGGGCGGCGGGGCTCCAAGCCTCACTCTCCTGTTCCATCCAAGAGATGAGGGCTGGTTTGGGGCCTGGGAATCCTGGGAGAGAACAGGGATCACAGTGCTGGCCTGAGAGGCTGTCCTAGGCAGATGGCATCCCCCTGCCAGGGTAAGGGCACCTCCTCAGAACTTAGGCTCAACCTGGACAGGGTCTGCAATGCTCCTGCCTGAAGGAAGCGGATGCCAGGTGGAAGCACTCCCTAACCTGAAGCCCTGGGAATGGAGGGGGCTGGTGCTGTTGGTGGAATAGTGTGGGATTAGGGCTCACAATCATCTCGGTCCTCATGTCATCTCCCCTGTGAACCCCAGTGAAGGAGGAGGGGGGCTCTGACCCGGGGCCTCACCGAGCGCGCCCAGGTGGCCGTAGGTCTCCCGCATCACGTCCCGGTACAGGGCCCTCTGCGCGGGCCGCAGACAGCCCCACTCCTCCGGGGAGAAGTACACGGCCACGTCCGCGAAGCTCACGGCCCCGGGCTTCTTGTAACCAGGCCCGGTCTCCCCCGGTCTCAGCGCCAGAAGCGGGGCTGGGGGCGGCGCCATGGGGCCTCCCGGCCCCGAGTAGCGGCCGCCTTGTCCCCGAGGCCACCGCCTCCCCGCGCGCGGCCTCAGCTTTCGTCGTCCACAGCAAGGGCTCCGGAGGTCGGGGCCCCGCCCAGCCTTGGCGTCCGAACGCAGTCGAGGGCACCGAGGTAGCAGGGCCTGGCTGCGAGGGATTCGGGGGTTGTGATGGGGACAAACAAAACCCCTCGGTGTTTATTCACTTCAAGGCAGCTTGGACTTAGACAGCCGGGTTAAGGGACCCGGAAGGTGTCTTCAGAAAATATGGCGACATCCTGGCTTTAGTTGTCACTGGATGCTCTTAAGGGCGCCATTCCTTGATCATATCAAACATGGCGCCTGTCTGGCTTCTCTGGCCTCAGCGGCCACTTGCCCTCAACTACAATGGCCGCTACAGGGGGGCGGGGGGGTGGGTTTAGGCGAGGCAGAGACGGAACTAGGAAAAATGGACTGGGGGGGCGGAGCCTTCCTGCCCTCAAGAAAGATGGACGGGCCGTGGCTTCCAGCACCGCTCTTTGCCCGCGCTGCCCGGCGGCCGGTGATTGGCCCACAGAGCAGGAAGAGGCTGCGCCGCCAGGTCTCGGGTTGGCGGGGCGTTGGAAAGCGCACCTCGGTCACCTAGCTTTGGAACCTATGGAGTCCTTCCGGGTCTGTGGAACTCGGGATTGTGCCCTCGACGGTCTCCCTCCATGCCTCCCGACGGCAGGATCTGGAATCGGGTCCCTAGCCCCTGTGAGAGACGCACATACCCTGGCCAAACCCTGGGGACAGCCGAGGTAAAACCAGGTACACGGTTTACCGTTGAGACCACGGCTGCAGGGCGCGCCCGACTCCTTGCACCCGCGGGACGGCTCGCAGTTTCTGGACTGGAGCTTAGGGGGAGGAACTTTGCTTGGTGAGGTTGGAATCGGAGTGGGGAAATTATACATTACATTTTAATTTTCTGCAAATTACTATGCATGGCTTTTTAAAAAGTAATTCAAAATTATAATGAAAAAGGCAGCCCCCTGTATCCTTTCACCTTGTTCCCTAAAGACCACTTTGTTGAACTCTTTTTATGAATCTGAATTATATCATACATACAGTAAAATGCACAGTTCTTAAGTGTAAACTTCGCTGAGTTTTGACAAATACATACAACCGTGTTAACCGTCACCCAGAACAAAATATAGAGCATTGATGACCCCTGCATGTTTCGTTGTGCACTTTTCAATCACTACACAACTTTTCACTGTGGTAAAATACATGTAACAAAAATTAACCACTTTAGACCTTACAATTCAATAGCATTTAGGACATTAACAATATGCAACTATCATCACTATTTTTATCACCTCTAAAGGAAACTCCCTACCCTTGAAATAGCCACTCCCGGGGCGCTTGGGTGGCTCAGTTGGTTAAGCGACTGCCTTCCGCTCAGGTCATGATCCTGGAGTCCCGGGATCGAGTCCCACATGGGGCTCTCTGCTCAGTAGGGAGTCTGCTTCTCCCTCCGACCCTCTTCCCTCTCGTGCTCTCTATCTCTCATTCTCTCTCTCTCAAATAAATAAATAAAATCTTAAAAAAAAAAAAGAAATACCACTCCCCATTCTCCCTGCCTCCATTGCTTGACAATCACGAATGTTTCTGTCTCTGTGGATTTACTTTTTCTGGATACTTCACATAAATGGAATCATGCAGTATGTGGCCTTTCGTGTGTGGCTCGTGACAGCAAAATGTTTTCAAGGTTCATCGATGTAGCATTTATCAGTATCTTACTCCTTTTTTATGGTTGAATAATATTCCATTGTATGGATACAGGTTTTCCCTGCTGTCCCAAAGTAGAGCATTTCTATGAAACCTTTCATAAGCTGAAATGGTGTAAAGCAAAGAAGTAATTACCGCTAATTCATATGGAAAATTTTTTGAGCATTCCCAGACTCCAAAAATAACCTCTCTTAAGGCTTTACTGATACCTTAGGACACATCTTGCTAAAAGATGCACAGAATAAATGTAGGCCAAGCACAGATGCTCACGTATTTCAAAGCTCTAATAGCTTGATGCTGAGAGGCTGAGTGTAGCTCCCTGGGAAGGAGCTTGGTGGGGCCAGTCTCCCTGCTTGGGTTGTGAGCTGCCTCTAAAAGTAAAAATCCTCTTCAGATTTCTTTTGGTTAGTGAAAACAGGTACTAATGTAGGTTTTTCTTAAAATGAAGTGGCCTAATGGGAGCTTCTGAAAAGTGAGGGGACAGCTGGGGCACCTGGGTGATGCAGTCCTTTGGGCATTTGACTCTTGGTTTGGCTCAGGTTTGATCTTGGGGTTGTGGGATCAAGCCCTGTGTCCAGCTCCGTGCTCAATCTGCTTGTGTTTTTCTCTCCCTCTCCTTCTGCCCCTCCCCACTGTGCTCTCTCCCTCTCTCTCAAAATAAATAAAATAAATCTTAAAAAAAGAAAAAAGAAAAATGAGGGGACACCTGTATACCATATTTTGTTTATCCACTCATCAGTTGATGGAAATTTGAGTTGTTTTTACTTTTCGTGTTGCTGTGAACATTTGTGTAAGGCATTTTGTTTAATCGTTTTGAGATAAAATTCACTCATTAGATAATTCATGCATTTATTTATTTATTTTTTAAGATTTTATTTATTTATTTGACAGAGAGACACAGCGAGAGAGCGAACACAAGAGGGGGAAGTGGAGAGGGAGAAGCAGGCTTCCCGCAGAGCAGGGAGCCCAATGCAGGGCTCGATCCCACGACCCTGGGATCAGGACCTGAGCCGAAGGCAGATGCTTGACAACTGAGCCACCCAAGCGCCCCTAATTCATGCATTTAAATTGTACAGTTCAATGGGTTTGGGTATATTACATTATTTTTTTTAATTGTGGTAAAATATACAAGACATAGTATTTGCCACTTTAATCATTTTTAAGTTTACAGTTCAGTGGCATTAATTACATACATGCTGTGCGTCTATCACCACTCTTTCCGAAACATTTTCACCACTGCAAAAGGAAACTGGGAATCCACAAGGTGGTCGCTCCCCATTCTTTTCCCCAGCTCCTGGTAACTTCCAGCTTGCTTTATGTGCCTATGAATTTCCCTGTTCTAGGTACCTTATGTCAGTGGAACTGTATAACACCTGTCTTTTGTGTCTAACTTATTTCACTGCCATCTTAACCATTTTTTAAGTGTATGGTTCAGTGGTATTAAGTACATTCACATTGTTGCACAACCATCATCATCATCCTCTCTAAAACTTTTTCATCTTCACAAACTGAATCAATACACTTTTAACTCTTAGCCTTTCTTCTGGAGCTTGCATTTATGTATGTATGTATGTATGTATTTATAGATTTTATTTATTTAACAGAGAGAGAGACTGCGAGAGAGGGAACACAAGCAGGGGGAGTGGGAGAGGGAGAAGCAGGCTTCCCGCTGAGCAGGGAGCCCGATGAGGGGCTCAATCCCAGGACCCTTTTCTCCCTCTCCCTCTGCCTGCTGCTTCCCTTGCTTGTACACTCTCTCTGTCAAAAATAAATCTTAAAAAAAAATATGCTTTAGATTCTCTCCCTCTGCCCACCCCCAACCCCTGCTTGCTCCCACCCTGTGTACACATGCTCTCTCTCTCTCACTCAAAAAAACTCCTTAAAAAAATGCTTTTACTCTTGTTTCTTGATATATTAATTTTTTGTATTTATTTTTTTTAAAGATTTTATTTGTCAGAAAGAGAGAGAGCGTGTGCACAAGCAGGGGGAGCAGCAGGTAGAGGGAGAAGCAGACTCCCCACTGAGCGAGGAGGCCGATGCGGGACTTGATCCCAGGACTCTGGGATCATGACCTGAGCCAAAGGCAGATGCTTAACCGACTGAGCCACCCAAGCATCCCTTGATATATTCATTTTAGAAATTATTTGTGGGCATCTTGCTATGATACTTGCTCAGTTTCTAGCCCCATCTCCTTCACCTCTTTTCCCGACATAATGCAATAAATTATTATGAAATTTCCTGGGGCACCTGGGTGTCTCAGTAGGTTGAGCATCCGACTCTTGAGTTCAGCTCAGCTCATGATCTCAGGGTCTTGAGATCCAGCCTCATATCAGGCTCCGTGCTCAGCGCAAAGTCTGCTTGTTCTCTTCCCTCCCCATCTGCCCCTTCCCCTGCTTGCACGCTTGAAATCTATCTAAAATAAATAAATAAATAGCTAGATAAATAAATAACATCTTAAAAAAAAAGTCCTGTACATGCTATGATTATGTTTCCTTTCTTGTCAACTGTTTGCTCTTTTTTACTGAAACATACTTGACATAGAACATGTGTAAATGTAAGGTGTACAACATGTTGTTTTGATAAATTTATATATTGTAATATGATTGCCATTGTGATTGTTGGCCTTTTTAAAAATTTCCAGTTGTATTCCCTTTCAGTTGCATTATCTGTGCTTTCTGCTTTTTTTAAATTTTTATTTTTTTTAGATTTTATTTATTTATTTGAGAGAGAGTGAAATCAAGAGAGATCACAGAGGGAGAGGGAGAAGCAGACTCTCCTCTGAGCAGAGCCTAATGCGGGGCTCCATCCCAGGACCCTGGGATCATGACCCGAGCCAAAGGCAGACACTTAACCAACTGAGCCATCCAGGTGCCCCCGTTTTTTGTTTTTGTTTTTTATTAAAGATTTTATTTATTCATTTGAGAGAGAGACAAGCATGAGCGGGTCAGGGGCAGAGAGAGAAGCAGACTCCCTGCTGAGCTTGGAGCCTGATGGTTGGGCTCAATCCTGGGACTCCGAGACTGTGACCTGAGCTAAAGGCAGACGCTTAACTGACTGAGGCACCCAGGCGCCCCTCTGCTTCTTTAAGTTGTTTTAGATTACCAGGGATAGCATCAAATCTCAGATTACCATTTTTTCCCTGGGAAACCTCCTTCCTTGACCCCTCGGTCTTCTCTCTCCAGACTTGCCTGGGCCTCAGCTGTCATCCAGGGTCTGACTTCCCTACTGTCCTGAATTGTATCCTCTGCTTCCTAGTTTCAATATCTTCCTATTTTTTAGTGGAGATGGATCATCTTAATGGTTTGTGGCATTGGGCTATAGATACTAGATAGCTTTTTTTTTTTTTTAAGATTTTATTTATTTGTCAGAGAGAGATGGAGAGAGCATAAGCAGGGAGAGCGGCAGACAGAGGGAGAAGCATGCTCCCCGCTAAGCAAGGAGCCGGATGCGGGATTCGATCCCAGGACCCTAGGATCGTGACCTGAGCCGAAGGCAGCCGCTTAACCAACTGAGCCACCCAGGCGTCCCTAGATACTAGATAGCTTTATCCCATTGGGAATATTCCTGCAATCAGGCAGGATGCCAGATGCTCTTTGCTAAGCATGGGGCTAGTCGTTGGATTAACGAACAAAACCTACATCTCTGTTGACAGCAGTGCACTATCTGGTCTTGGAACCTTGGATCTCCTGCCTGCCCTAGCACACGCTGTCTCTCTTTTGTGTTCACAAATGTCCTTCATTGCTAAGTTAGTGCCTTCTCCGTCTTTATATTTTCTTGCCCCACCCTTGCTGTTTTTCACCTGGAATACTTCTGGCTTTTGGTATGACTTCTGCTGATTTCATCTCAACAATTACCTCCTTGTTCTGTAACTTTTTAAACTTGAGTCCCGGAGGGACCTCACTGCACTCATTGTGGTGAATAGTGTAGAAATGGAATAAGGAAAAACGTATCTTCAGATAAGAGTCTCCTTCTAAACGGAGAATCAACTTTACCTAAAGAGAAACTACAAAGGATTTCACCTGGACCAAAAAATAGTTTTGTTTACTCAGGTAGTATGTTATAAATCACTTCTTTTTGCACCAGGGATGGAGAAAACTTAAGGAGATGGAGCTAAACAATGAACTGGGTGTTAACTAATGAGATTGAAATAAAGGTTCAAGACTAAAACTGCCCCATCCTAAGTGGCTGATGTTATGTTGTTTTTCCTGCCAAACATTATAAAAATACAAAGATGCTCTTGCTTTCAAATTGTTTTATTGCCCACCAAACTGTATGTTTGTTCCAGAATCTTAATCAGACATAATTATAAGAAATTATAAAACATACAATGATACAGTTCATAAATTTTACTTGTGTATAACAAGCTGCATTTGAATTTTTTTTTAAAGATTTTACTTATTTGAGGGATGCCTGGGTGGCTCAGTCATTAAGCATCTGCCTTCGGCTCAGGTCATAATCCCAGGGTGCTGGGATTGAGCCCCACGTCTGGCTCCCTGCTCAGAGGGAGGCCTGCTTCTCCCTCTCCCATCCCCCTGCTTGTGTTCCTGCTCTCGCTATCTCTCTCTCTGTCAAATAAACAAATCTTTAAAAAAAAAAAAGATTTTATTTATTTGAGAGAGTGAGAGCGAGCAGGGGTAGGGGCACAGGGAGGGAGAGAATCTCAAGCCGACTCCACACTGAGCGCAGAGCCCCACACAGGGCTCATCTCACAAACCTGAGATCACGACCCGAGCTGAAACCAAGAGTCCAAGGCTCAACCGACTGAGCCACCCAGGCGTGCCAGCGTATCTGAATTTTAAGGGAGAGCTAAAGTTTCTTGCATAAAGCTTAGCCTTCTTCCATTGAAGTGTTTAGGGATGAAGTATAATGATGCCTGCAACTTACTGTGAAATAAGATGTATAAATGAACAGATAGGGGATGGATTCATTGATTGACATGTGATAAAGCAGCTTACTGTGAAATAAGATGTATAAATGAACAGTTAGGGGATGGATTCGATTGACATGTGATAAAGCAAATGTAGCACAATTATAGAATCTAGATTATAGAAAGGGTGTGAGTGTTTCCCAAAAAAATTCTTACAACTCTTTTGAACGAAAAATGTTAGTAAAACGTTGTGGGGGCACTCAGCCACTTGTTCTTCAAACTACGACGATCTGTGAGGTGCTTTCATGTTTTATCTCAGACAACCCTGTGGAGTTGCCAAGTGAGACAGTGAAGGCTTAGAAAGGTTGAATGATAAGCTTATGGCCCCACAGCTAGTGGGGACTGAGCCAAACCTGGAATCCAGGTCTTACCAATTCAGGAGAGCCTATGTGGTGTGGTAAAATAACACCCAGTTTCCATTCATAATCATCTTTGGAACCCAGGGGTTCCAAGAGCAGTCTCTTGTTCACAGAGATAACTGAGTCCCCCAGGACCACTCCTAGCATGCAGCTGTGCTTAGTCCCACCCACGTCCTGATTCCATCAATAGTCTCCTGATCAGAAGTACGGCTAGCAGATCAAAGTGGGTCAGAAAGACCCCTCCTAACTGCTGACACATACAAGCATTACACTAAAAACTACACTGGAGATACTTGGCCTTGATTTCAAGCCTAATCACAAGTAATTTACTCTCTTAAATAGAAGTGCCAACATTATGTTTCCAGTTGCTGTAGCCCAAGAACACATCTTTATTCAGGAGATGTAAAATCCGGACGACATGCAAATATCTGAAGAGAAAAACACTGCAATCACTAATTCATAAAAGTTTGAGGGGGAAAAAAAACCCCTTTACACTAAGCTTGACACTTTTGTGCACTAGGAGCAGAGTGAACATGGGGCAGGATGGTTCCCCACCTGAAGCCATTGTTCTCCTCCCTATGGTCACCTTCAAGATTTTAAGACCAAAGAGTGCCAACGGTGGCTTGACACCGCATGCGTCTCCTTGCCAGATGTCTCATCGGCACTGGGTAAAAGAATCCTTGGATGAGCTTCCCCCCGCCCCCCAGGGGATAGGCCCAAGGTGTGTTCTTGCATGTGGGGACCCCATCTCTGAGGAACAGGAGAGTTACAGGCCGAAAGCAGAATGCTCTAATGGAGAGAACAATCCGGGGGTGGGGTGGGGTGGAAAGCCAGGTAGGTAAATGATTTGCTGGGAAGAAACTCCAAGTGGGACTTGGAAGTGGGAGCAGGAGCTCAGAAAATGGGGTCAGCCTTCAGGTGGCCTTTCAGATTCCTGCCTCCTTCCAAAGGACCAGCTCTGTGCTCCCTTAACTCAGAGCTTTGTTTTCCTTCAATGCCTACTTCCTTTCCATTCCTTATCCCCCAAATGCATAAACTTTGCCTTTTCCCTTCCAAAGAAAACATCTCTTGTGAGCTCTATCACCCACATTCTTGAAATATATCTGGAAAGTACCGGAAATGAACTGGGGGATCCTGGCCTCCCAAAACAAGGATCGGCTCCGAGAGCCCTACTGCAGGCCGTCGCCACCTCAGCCTCTTGCCAGAGCAGTGGACCCACTGATGGGTTTCCAAGGCATACCTGCGCTTAAAGCCTTTCCCACACTATGGACAGGGGAAGGGCCGGCTGTCAGAGTGAATGCGCTGGTGACTGAGGAGGAGAGGAGTAGGTGAAGCGGAGGCCACAGTCTGGGCAAGGGTAGGGCTTCTCGCCCGTATGTGTGCGCCTGTGGATAGCCAGCAGGGAGCTGTAGGCAAAACGGAGGCCGCAGCTGGGACAGCTGTAGGGCTTCTCGCCTGTGTGTTTGCGCTGGTGGATGGCTAGCAGGTAGGGGTAAGTGAAGCGACTTTGGCAGTCTGGGCATGGGTAGGGCTTCTCCCCGCTGTGAGCCCGTCTATGGATGGCCAGGGAACCCCTCTGGCGGAAACGTCGTCCACAGTCAGGGCAGGAGTAGGGCTTTTCACCTGTGTGGATGACCTGATGCTGAAGCAGGTACTTGCGCTGGGAGAAATGAGCCTGGCACTGGTCACAGGGGAAGGGCTGCTCCCCAGAGTGGACCCGCTTGTGGTTGGCCAGGAGGGAGGGGTAGCTGAAGTTGCGGCCACAGTCTGGGCAAGAGTAGGGTGATTTGCGGGTAGTGGTGTCCTTGAACCAAGGCTTGACTGGGCTCCGCCCTGAGTTCCAGCAGAGCGCTGGGCAGGAGGCTCTGTGATTGGCACCAGATGGCCTGCTGGATGGTAACCACTCCTCGAGAGACACTTCCTCATGCTCCATCTCTTTTTGCTTTGGACTCTTCTTCAGTTCTTCTTTCTCTTCACTCTCATCCCTGGATCCTGAGACAGGGAAAAAGATAAAACCTGAAACTCAGGAGCACATTCCATACAGTGGCCTTCCCTGGGAGGCAGCATGAGTGTCTGAGTATATGGCAGTCTTTGAGACTGGGGCCTCATCAAGCCCAGAAAGCCATCCTGGAGTAAAAGCAAAATTCATCGTCTGGCTGGTGTTAACACAAGAAAGCTCTGAAAACTGGAGATAAATGGAGGTGTCAATAATATTGAACCCCTACTCTCAGGCAATGAGGGTGGTGATGGTCCCAGCCTTCATAGAGCTTACGGTCCTGAACCTGTTTATGATCCCTTTGCAAAATAGCCATTAAATGATCTCCCTTGGTGCCATTCAAGGCCATCGCCAAAATGTCTACACTTGGACTGTACTCCAGGTTCCACGGGAAGACCTGGGAACAAGCATTTATGACATGGCTGCAGAGAAAACACCTTTTCTTGATTTTAAGATCGCTGATGAATGACATTATCATTACAGTGTGATCCACATAATAGCCAAAAGGAACATTTGTCTTCATTTTATTACACAACAAAAACCAAATTACGGATGTGTTTCTCCTTTCCCTTGGCTGCCCTGGCAACTCGGGCACTATTTTGCACTAAACTGGGGATTCCCTGATTAATTAAGTGGTGCTGTAAGTCCCAATTTAGCTCTTCTATGAGCCATTCTGCAGTGACACTGGAACTTTCTGGAGATGAGGTGTAGGGAGACACGATGGGGCTTTGGAGGAGGCAGTGTGTACTGTGGATCCCAGTTGGGGGAAGGGGTTCTCAAAGGTCCCATACTGGGTTTGAAGTGAAGTACCTGTTACCTTACCCCTGTCTCTGATGACAGCTGCTCGGGTCTCACCCTCTGGATCCTGGGCCTCCGGGCTCCACGCCTCCACCTCTCCTTCCACCCAAGAAATAAAAGCGGGTTTAGGGCCTGAAAATCCTGCGGAGGGGAAACATTGGGTTCGGCTGAGAACCCGAGAGGGGAGGATGAGGGTGCTTCCTCAGTGCCCGACACTTCCAGCCCACTTGTCTCTGGGGACATCAGTTAGTCCCCGCTTCCCACGTATTACTGGGTCTTGGCTGGACCGCCGGGCCTCACCGAGCGCGCCCAGGAGGCCGTAGGTCTCCCGCA
This sequence comes from Eumetopias jubatus, assembly GCF_037043125.1. Classification (NCBI taxonomy): domain Eukaryota; kingdom Metazoa; phylum Chordata; class Mammalia; order Carnivora; family Otariidae; genus Eumetopias; species Eumetopias jubatus. Next base: position 94,150,217 of record NW_028274818.1, read on the forward strand.
TCACGTCCCGGTACAGGGCCCTCTGCGCGGGCCGCAGACAGCCCCACTCCTCGGGGGAGAAGTACACGGCCACGTCCGCGAAGCTCACGGCCCCGGGGCTGCTTTCTCTCGTCGGCCCTCTCCCGGCCTCCCCGGGTACATCCGCCGGGAGAGGGGCCAGGGGCGGCGCCATGGGCAAGCTCTCCAGTGCTACGCCAAGAGAGGCTTCCGGAATATGTGGAAACGCTAGAGCCTTCCTGGCTTCTGAAAAGGTCCTTAAGGGCCAGAGCACTGCCCTTGACCAACATGGCGTCCCTCCGGACTCAATCTCCCTTGCCTTTCCCGTCTGCGGTTAGGTACCAAGGGGAAAACCAGAAGGGAGGTTGGAGCCGCAGCGCAGCCAACCGTAGATGACGCGCGTTGATTGGACAGCGCTGGGTGGACTGGAGAAGACGGAAGGCTGTGATTGGTCGTGCCGGAGCGGCATATTTGAAAGGCTGAAGGGAAGGGAGTGACTGGTCTGAAGCTGGCGGGCGCTGAGGGACAGTAGGCTCTTTTTTCACCTGGCTTTTCCCCGGACAGGTCCTAAAAAAAGAGGTTTTGACGGGTTGGAGCTATTCCCTTCTACTACTACATGAGGCCGATGCTAGCAGATGCCGATGTCCCGGGCTTGGAGGTGAGTAAAAGCCGACGGGCTAAGGCCGATTCTGGAGATGTTGGAAGTGAGGGATGGCCCGTCCCCGCCTGCTCTGGGTACTCAGGGCAAGGCTACCCCGGTTCTTACCGGTATTTGATTTGACCCATGCCCCGAGGTCACAGATGTCTTGACTTTAACAGACTCAGCAGCTGAGGAACAGAAAGCCTAGGTGACTGCTCACGGGCGGCAGAGCCGGATTCAAAGTTATTTTCTGGCTTCCAGGTTCAGCTAAGCGCTAAGGCTTAGCTAAGTGCTTACTGTACCCTGTCTCAATCGGAAAACTTGTGTTTAAATTACAGCTTATAAATGAGTAATAAAACTGGGAAACGAATCAGATCATCTCTTAATCTGTTTTTCAGACTTTAACAACTAACATTCATAGGAGCAGCAAAGGAAAGTTCTAGAGATATAACAAAAAAGCTGACCATCCCCACAGTGCAACCACTTGGAACACATAGTATAGTTTTACAATTCATGTGGCTATGCATTCTATTTCATAATATAACCACATTCAATAGAATGCATAGTCAAAAGTAAGATTTGCAAATGTTGAACGCTCTTACACTACAGGTGGAGTGTAAGTTGGTACAACTACTTTGGAAAACTGGCAGTATCTACTAAAGCTAAATATATGCATACCTATGACCCAGCAATACCACTTCTCCCTGCCTACCCAACAAATGTGCATACATATGTTTACTGAAAGACATGTGCTCGAATGTTCACAGCAACAGTAGTTGCAATAGGCAAAACCCAGAAACTATCCACAACAGTAGAAAAACGAATTAAAATATTGTGGAATATTCATGGGAATACTATTTACAGAATACTATTCATAGAATACTGCTCAGAAATGAGAATGAATGATATAGAATTACAAGCATAATGTGGATGAATCTTGCAGACATGGTGTTGAGCAAAAGAAGCCAGACACAAAATAATATGTAATATGTGATTCCATTTATATAAAACATAAAATTTGGCAAAACTAATCCAAGCTATTACTAATCCAAGTTTTTTGTTTGTGAAGTGCTGATAATCTGTTTCTTGATCTAGATGCTGGTTACACAGAAGTGTTCCGTTTGTGAAAACCTGCACACTTATGTATGTGTGTTATGCTTCAATTAAAAAAAAAAGTCTCCTCCCTCTAGTTTTCCTTCCCCTTCCCAGAGGCAACCTCTGTTACCGGCTTCTTGTGTCCTTCTGGACATAATTTAGGTACATAAAAACATATATTTTTTTTTCTTTTCACAAGTAGCATAATAAACACCCTGTTCACTTTTCTTTTTTTCTCACTTGATGCATCCTGTAGATTGTTTAATTTCAGCACATATAGATTGCTTTTTTTAATGGCTGCGTACATAGTGTTCCGCTATATGGATAAAACAGTTTATTTAGTTCATTTTCTGTTGATGAGCAATTAGTTTGTTTCCAGTCTTACTACCATAAGATACTGTAATCACATCCTTAGATATACTTCTTTAGATGCATATATTAGCATGTCTGTAGAATAAAATTCTAGAAGCAGAATTGCTGATTCAAAGATTTTCTCCCAAATCCACAAGAAGCATTGATATCCAGAAGATATATTTATTTTGTATCTTCAAGATGCCCAATTTTGAGAAGCGTGGTTTTAAGGTCTTTTATTTATTCAGGTGACATGGCAGACAGAGTAATGGACACCAAAGATGTCCATGTTCTAATCCCTGAAACCTGGGAATATGTTATATTGGCAAACAGGACTTTGCAGATGTGATCAATCTAAGGATTTTCAGATGGGAAGACTATCTTGAATTATCCCAGTGTGTCCAATGTACTTACAATGATCCTTATTAAAGAGAGATAAGAGGCTCCTCTGGGCTCGGAGCTAGTTTGCAGCGACATGGCTAAAATGCACCAAGAAGGTCAGAATTGTCAGTAAATAAGGACCCATTATGGTGCCTCCGTCAGGAAAATGATGAAGAAAATCGAAATAAGGGGCGCTTGGGTGACTCAGTCGGTTAAGCCTCTGCCTACAGCTCAGGTCATGGTCCTGGAGTCCTGGGATCTAGCCCCGCATCGGGCTCCCTGCTCTGTGGGGAGTCTGCTTCTCCCTCTCTCTCTGCTCCTTACCTCCCAACTCATGCTCTCTCTCTCTCTCTCTCACTCTCTGAAATAAAATCTTAAAAAAAAAAATTGAAATAAGCCAGCACACCAAGTACATTTTTGCTCCTTCTGTGGCAAACCAAAGATGAAAACACGAGCTGTGACAATCTGGCATTGTGGTTCCTGCATGAAAATGATAGATGGTGGTGCCTGGACCTACGAGACTGCTTCTGTTGTCCATCAGAAGACTGAAGGAATTTTTTTCATTTGAAACATTGCTAGCCTATAATAAATGAGTTAATTTATGTAAACAAAAAAATGGGAGGGAGGAGGCAGGAAGATCAAAGTCGAAAAAGATGTGACAACAGAAACAGGTGGGAGTGATGGATTGCTGGAAAGGGGACACAAACCAAGGACTTTGGGCAGCCTCTAGAGGCTGGAAGAGGCAAGGGAAGGATTCTCCCCTAGAGACTGGCCAATGCAACCTTGCTAACACCTTGATTTTAGTCCTGTAAGACCTGTTTTCACACTTCTGACCTACAGAATTGTAAGATAATAAATTTGTGTTATTTTAAACCACCTAGTTTGGTAATTTCTTGTAGTAGCAATGAGAAACTAATCCAGGTAACCTTCCTGAGGAGCTCTTTCTGAGCTTTATCAGGTACTGTATTGGGTGTGGGAGCACTCTCCCAGCTCTGAATTCAAGAATTGAAGATCTGAAAGAAGCATTACTCAAAGAGATTATGCTGAATGAAAGAAGCCGTGGGCAGAAGAATACACACTGTAGGATTCCAGTTGTATGACATTTTATAACAGGGTAAATGAATCTGTGGTGGGGACACAATTAGAGCAGGAGTTGTCTCTGGCGGGATGGGGATGGGTTTAACCAGGAAGGGAACTTTGTTGCGTGACGGTAATGTTCTATATCCTGATAGAGGTTTAGGTGTAAGCATCGTCAACACTCAGCAAATACACACTTAAAATTTGTTTGCATTTTATTCTTTGTCAGTTTATTTTTTTAAAGATTTTTTAAAGATTTAAAGATTTTATTTATTTACTTGAGAGAAAGAGCACAAAGGGAGAGGGAGCACAGAGGCAGAGGGAGAAACAGACTCACTGCTGAGCATAGATATATATATTCCAGGAATATATCCCATTTGGTCATAGTGTATAACCCTTCTAATATGCTGCTTTGGTTTGCTAGTATTTTTTGAGGATTTTTCTATCAATATTTGTAAGGGATATTGGTCTGTAATTTTCTTTTCTTATAATGTCTTTGTCTAGCTTTGGTATCAGTGTAAGAGTTTTTAAAATATATTCTAGACTCAAATCCCTTTTCAGATATATCAGTTGGAAATATTTTTTCCCATTCAGCAGACCATCTTTTAATTCTCTTCAAGATCTCTTTTGAAGCACAAGTTTTAATCTTGATGAAATCAGTGTATCTATTTTTATCTTTCACCACTTGTGCTTTTTGTGTCATATCTAAGAAACCATTGCCTGATCCAAGATCACAAAGATTGACATCTGTGTGTACTGCTATGAGTTTTATAGTTTTAGCTCTTATATTTAGGTCTGTGGTTTGTCCATATTGAGTTATTTTTTTTCCTTAAGATTTTATTTGTTTGAGAGAGAGCACAGTGGGTGGAGGGGCAGAGGGACAAGCAGACTCCTCGCTGAGCAGGGAGCCCATTGCAGGGCTCGATCCCAGGACACTGAGATCATGACCTGAGCCGAAGGTAGATGCTTAGCCAACTGAGCCAACCGGGTCCTCAAATTAATTTTTATATATGGTTGAAGGTAGGGACCCAACTTCATTCTTTTGTATGTGTATATTTAGTCCCAACACCATTTGTTGAAAAGACCATTTCACTTTTTGAATTGTCTTGGCAATTTTGTTGAAAATCAATTGATCATAGGGGTGCTTGGCTGGCTCAGTTGGTAGAGCATGGGACTCTTGATCTGAGCATCATGAGTTCAAGCCCCACGTTGGGCATGGAGCCTACTTAAAAAGAAAAGAAAGAAAGGGGTGCCTGGGTGGCTCAGTCATTTAAGTGTCTGCCTTCGGCTGAGGTCATGATCCCAGGATCCTGGGATCAGCCCCACATCGAGTTTCCTGTTCAGTGGAGAGTCTGCTTCTCCCTCTCCTTCTGTTCCTCCCCCTGCTTGTGTTCTCTCTTTCAAATAAAATCTTTAAAAAAGAAAAAGAAGATCACTTGGTCATAGATATAAGGGTTTGTTTCTGGAAGGACATTTTCTCTTATTTAATAAATTCCTCACATTTAATCATTCCATCCTTCAGTTGCAGAGGAGTGTCTGCTGTGACCTAAATGGGAGTATAATGACTTAAGTGAAAATGTTGTAAGGTCCTTATATTTTACCTATAGTTTGGAGATTTTGGTCAACATTAGATTTTTTTCCTTCAAAAGATAAAAACCTTTTAAATCCTTTAGCAAGTCCCTGTGAAAATACTGTACTGTGTACAATAAAAGTGAAAGGTGAGTACCTAGTATCTGACACTTAGCTGACTGAGCCACCCAGGTGCCCCAGTGTTTTTCATTTTATTTATTTATGTATTTATGTATTTATTTACTTATTTATTTGACAGAGAGAGACACAGCGAAAGAGGGAACACAAGCAGGGGGAGTGGGAGAGGGAGAAGCAGGCTTCCCGCGGAGCAGGGAGCCTGATGCAGGGCTCGATCCCAGGACCCCGGGACCGTGACCTGAGCCAAAGGCAGACGCTTAACGACTGAGCCACCCAGGCGCCCCGTATTTTTCATTTTACATTAAAAATAGGCAGGAGCACCTGGGTGGCTCAGTCAGTTAAGTGACCCACTTTTTTTTTTTATATATATAGATTTTGTTTATTTATTTGACAGAGCAGCAGAGGGAGAGGGAGAGGCAGACTCCCTGCTGAGCAGGGAGCCCGATGTGGAACTTGATCTCAGGACGCTGGGATCATGACATGAGTGGAAGGCAGACACCCAACCAACTGAGCCACCCAGGCACCCCAAGTGACCCGCTTTTGATTTTGGCTCAGGTTGGGATCTTGGGATCTTGGGGTGGTGAGATCGAGTCCTACATGGGGCTCACACTGGGTGTGGAGCCTGCTTGGGATTCTCTCTTCCTCTCCCTTTGCCCCTCCCTTGCTCTCTCGCTTTCTCTAAAAAAATTAAAAATAAACTAAAAAATAGACATACAGTGCTCGTTCAGCAGTACATATACTAAAATCAGAATGATACAGAAAGATTAGCATGGCCCCTGCTCAAGGATGACATGCAGATTCGTGAAGTGTTCCATATTTTGTGCAGGCTCCCAGCAAATGGCCACCCTTCCCAGATGAACTTGGAGGAAACAATATGAGTCAAAGCACAATGTGCGGCACCGAATGATGAAAATTGTGGCATTTCACTGGAAAAATATTAAAAATGAAATAAAAATAGGCATACAGATAATGAGAAATATTAGACTTAAGTTAGATATATGTGTTGAAAATTGAAGGGTAACTTCCAAGAGAATGTATTACTTTCTTTTTTTAATTTTTTTTTAAGATTTTATTTATTTATTAGATAGACACAGTGAGAGAGGGAACACAAGCAGGGGGAGTGGGAGAGGGAGAAGCAGACTTCCCGCAGAGCAGGGAGGCCGATGCGGGGCTCGATCCCAGGACCCTAGGATCATGACCTGAGCTGAAGGCAGCCACTTAATGACTGAGGCACCCAGTCACCCCAAGAATGTATTACTTTCAAAGAACAAGGGGTGAAAACTTGCATAAAGAAAGAATATGTAGCGGGTGCCTGGGTGGCTCAGATGGTTAAGCGTCTGCCTTCGGCTCAGGGTCATGATCCCAGAGTCCTGGGATCGAGTCCCGTATCAGGCTCCCTGCTCGGTGGGGAGCCTGCTTCTCCCTCAGCCTTTCTCTCTGTCTCTCATGAATAAATAAATAAAATCTTTAAAACAAAAAAAGGAAAAGAAAGAATATGTAGCGAAAAATCATTAAGTCAATATACAATGACAAATTAGAAAAATATTTGCAAATTATATTCCAGAGGACTAATTTATTATTAAAGAATTACAAATGCAGAAGACAAAGACTAACAACAGAAAAATAGGTAAAACGATATAAATGGCAATTCACGTAAAAGAAAATACAGCAATGTCTTAAAGCATTTGAAAAAATAATCACATAACAGGGAACGCAAAGTAGAATTGCATGATGGTATTTTTCAGCTTTCAGATGAGCAGGGATCAAAAAGTTTTCTGATGGGGGCGCCTGGGTGGCTCAGTCAGTTAAGAGGCTGCCTTCGGCTCAGGTCATGATCCCGGGGTCCTGGGATCGAGTCCCACGTCAGGCTCCCTGCTCAGTGGAGAGCCTGCTTCTCCCTCTCCCTCTGCCTGCCTCTCTGCCTACTTGTGCTCTCTCTCTGTCAAATAAATAAATAAAATCTTTAAAAAAAAAAAAGGTTTCTTTAAAAAGAAAGTTTTCTGATGGGGGAAAAAGTTTGTTGAAGAGGGTAGGCAGGGGGAAGAAAGTTTGCTGATACTCCTGTCCCCAAATAGTCCCCCTTGTCACTTTCATCCCCTCATCCTGCACTGACCACTTCCTGATATTGTTTGTCTTTTTCTTTGGCCTGGAGTCTCCACGAGGGCAAAGACTATATTGTCCACTGTTGCATTTCCATCTCTGAGAACATTACATGGCCTGTGGCAGTTGCCCGAGATACTTGTTGAATGAAGGAATGAATGATGCACTGTTTTTAGAGGTAGAGGCACTCCCACATATTGGATGGGAGTGTAAATTCATGTAGCTTCCTTGGAAAGCAATTTGGTAATAACTATCAAAATTGCAAATACAACATTCATGTATTTATTATTTAATGGGTACATAGTATCTGTTTGGGATGATGAAAAGTTCTGGAAATTGTGGCAGGCTGTACAACATTGTGAATGTACTTAATGCCACTGAACTGTATACTTAAAAATGGTGAACATGGCAAAATTAATGTATATTTTACCACAAAAAAATCTGCAATTTTGTGACTTCCACAGCAATTTAAGAGACCAACTTATTTTACTTCCAAAACTTCTAGAACATCATTTATAGGAGATATGTACGAAGTATCCTGTGAATAGAATATTTTATTTGCAAGACTGACTCCTGGTTAGCAGCAGGCGGGACTGGGGACACAGACTTACCACCTGGCCACCACTATAAGCGAGGTTACCCGATCCTGTTGTGACATCTTTTATTCTAGGTGCTCCTGTCCCTTTCACAGGTATGTTGACTTTCACTTTCAACTCTGTAGGAACATTTCCTGGTCTTGCTTTTAATGACATCTAAACCACTAACTTCTCTGTTTATTTATTTTTTAAAAAAGATTTTATGTATTTATTTGACAGTGAGAGAGGGAGAGCACAAGCAGGGGAGCGGCAGGGAGAGGGAGAAGCAGGCTCCCCTCCAAGAAAGGAGCCCGATGCGGGGCTTGATCCCACAACCCTGGGACCATGACCTGAGCTGAAGACAGATGCTTAACTGACTGAGCCACCCAGGTGCCCCTTCTCTGTGTTTGTTGTTAGGCTTTAATTCACAGGACAATTATGGTACTTTTTTTTTTTTTTTTTGCATGTTCCCAGTTCTTGGAACTTGGGTTAATGTATTCATTTCCCAAGAGACGCTGAGAAGGAATTCCTACATGTACACACTAGAAGCAACCACAAGAGGCACCAGGAACACTAGAAGAAAATGGTGCATGAAAGCTAAGTTATGAGAGAGCTTCAGTAGGAAAACTAAGATAAATAAGGTAAAAATTAAATTACCGATTTGCTAACTAAGTCATGAGTTTCAGTGGAGTAGTACCTTGTATTGCAGCCAGCTTTGGAGTCAGACCTGCCTTGGAATCCTGGCCCTTAGGTTTACCAGATATGTGATCCTGGACATGTTATTTAATATTATCAGTGAGCCTCAGTTCCCTCCTCTGTTAAAGGGAAATAATACCTACTGTCAGGTGTGTAATTTAAGGTTACCCATTGTTTCATGGATGCCGGCCGAAGACAAGAGACTCCAATGTCATAGACGAAGGACCTTATTCATGGAACAAACCACCTGAGCATCATGTATGTATCAGCTCTTTTGCCTCCTAAGCCCCGCAGAGGCAACATGGAAGGGGCCGATGAATGCTAGGCACACAGTGAGTTGCACTATGGGGGAGGAACAATGAACTTGGAGAACCTGGTGCTTTGTGGTAAGTAGTAAGCAAGCTGCTCTTTGTCCCACATAGAGACACTACTTCTCCCTCATGGTTGCTTAACACAAACACAACCCTAAGAAATGGCTGAGAAGAGTAAACGAGGCGTCAGGGCCTTGTCTTTTTTTTTTTTTTTTCCTTTCTTTCTTTCTATGCTCTAGGTTATAGCTTATTAAAGGAAAAGGATACAGATTAAAATCAGCAAAGGAAAAAGGGGCATGGAGCAAAGTCTAGGAGAAACCAGACATGCACGAACTTACAAACTTCCAGGTGTCCTTGTCCAGTGGAGTTGCACAGGGATGCACTTTATTCTCCCAACAATGACTTGTGACAGTATGTGTGAACTGTTGCCAACTGGAGAAACTCACCCAAAGCCTGGTGTCTGGGGTTTTTATTGGGGAGTCAGTTACACAGACATGGAGTACTCACATGACTGATCTCAGCTACTCAGACTGTCTCCCAGAGCAAAAACAGGCATTCATCATAAACCACATTGTTAGGATAAACTCATCTGGTCAGACTGGTACAGCATGGCTCGAGGCCTCCAGCATATGAAAACACACTAATCAGGCAAAATATTACAAGGGCTCGGAATTTATCTCCCAGGAATGAGCCAAGTGCTAGTCCTGAAGATGAGCTTTCTTTGGAATGTGCAGGGTTTGAGCAACCTAGGCCTGCTGAGTTAACCCTTTTCTGTACATGCCTGATCTTCATGAGTCCACTGCCTGGTGAACTACAGTGATGTTTTGGATCTCCAAGAATTAGAATGTGTCTAGATCCAATGTCCAGTAATCCCTGACAACTCTAGTTACTTTCCCTTTTCCTGTATCCTGCCACCCTGGGAAATGGTACCTTTGGAAAAGGCTAAAAGGAAGATATTCAGCACATTTTTGCCAATATAACATAGTCCTTCATCAAGGGACTCAACCTTTCCTCACTCAAAAGGCTCTAGGTCTGGAATCAGCTCATCTGACAATTTGTTGAAGGCAAGGCCTTGCCATTTTTGGCATACTCAGCAAGATATGGGGCAATGCAAGAGACACATGGAAGCGTATCTCCAAACAACTACTTTGTGGGGTTCTCATACACATCACATTGGAATGCATATAAAGTGTTAAGACACAGTACCTGGCCCATCATAAATGCTGTTGCAGTAGGCCAAAGAATACAGTGAATGTAAGCTACTGTTTCAAGAAATTTAGCTGAGGGGCGCCTGGCGGGCTCAGTAGAGCATGCGACTCTTGATCTTGGGGCTGCGAGTTCGAGCCCCATGTGGGGTGTAGAGATTACTTAAAAATAAAATCTTTAAAAAAGACAGATTTTAGATTGGCATGTATGTGTTCCAGATAGGAGAGGGACTCTGAAACCATAAAACTAAGAGGAGAGAAAGAATAACAGATGTAGCAAAGTCCCCGAGAGGGCAGTAGATGAAATCAAGCACAGCTATGTTGGTGAGCGTCACACCTAAGTACTGGTAAACGTGGAGTCAGTGGGGAGTGGAATGTTGAATTCCTATTTGAAACCTTGGGTTTTAGTGGAAGAGAAGGTATTCACTGGTTAAGGATGTAGGGAAGACTTAAGTCATACTGAAGGTGAAGGCTCACTGAGGTTGGAGATCAGGAAAGGGGTCGTGCTGGCTCCTCTCAGCAGCACTGCAATTTTCCCCTCTTCAAAGCTTATGGGCAATAAATCCATACTGGGATGGTGGATTAGTTTATTCTTTGGGTTGCAAGTAACAGAAACAAACTACCTGAAACAGAAGGGGGAACAAATTGGAAGGATACTGGGATCTCCCGCTGAAAACAGGGCCAGGATCACAACTGGTCAGGAATGGATGCTGGGACTGACGTGCCTTAGGGGACCTAGGAAGTTGTCGATCATCTTGGCCCTCCACTGACTGCACACACACTGGAACTTGGCCTCCAAGTCTTAGGAGTTACAATCCAGGCCCAAAGAAAGTTATAAAATTCCTAGATAAAGAGTTGGATCAGCCTGGTGATAAAAGTAGAATAGCCAGCTCTAATGCAGAGCTAGGCAGACATTCGAATAGCTCTGTTAGAAGGCAGGTCTCCATCAGAACTAAAAATTTTTACCCAGTCAAGGACCTAGACTTATGTTTTATAAACAGTGATTCAACAAGGAATATCATTTATCGACATTTTAATGAGACCCAATCTGGTATGACCCCGGTCGGTGTTGGGGCAGCTCATCCATTCATCCAAGGAGAAACAGACCAACAGTTACAATGCAACTTGCTAAATACCACAGAGGTAATTACAAACACTGTGTTCCCCAGCTGCTCTCCCACTTTGGGGCTGAGATTGGGAGAGCTGAAGAAACAAGCAACAGGGGTAGGAACATGACCCACTCCAGCTGTTGAATAGGAGAGAAGTCATGTCTGAAAATTCCAATTTGGTGCAGCTACCCAAGGCAAAGTGGTGGGCCTTGTTCATTGAATGCAGTAAAGCTTTACTGAGCATCTACTCGGGGGTGGGTGCCAGGGAGGCATATCAAAGATTAAGACACATTGCCGCCACTGCTCTGGGAGCTTCTGTAAGGAAGGCAGGCATGAACACAACTTGATGACTGTAGACTCCTTCCTGCCCTGTATTCAATTACTTAACTTTCTACCCTCCTTGAACGGCCTCATCTCACTTTATGAAAAATGTTGACTGAGGACTCATGGAAGGTTCTGTGCTGATGTCTCCTTATTCGGTTGAGAATCAGGGAGGAGTGAGGCCCAGTTCTCAAGGATTTTCTAGCCACTGGCTGCCTGGAACTAATCCAAATCCACTGGATGAAGTACAGACTAGTGCCAGTTTTACTCTTGCTGCTAGACCACAGCTCCCCTCCTTCTCCTTAAAATCAGTCTTTTCCCAAAGCTCACTTTGCCTATGTCCCAGACCCAACTTGAATCAATTTTCCAAACACAGGGGGCAGAAGACTTAACTTCACAGTATGTGGTTTAAAAAAAAAAAAAAAGGCTTAGGTATGTTATGTGTCTGCCACCCAATGAAGCCCTGCTACAGTGTCACCACCCCCAAATTCAGTGCAATCTAGAGCTGTCAAAACAAGTAGAGACCAAGGTGTACCGTGCACACTGTGGTGCTGGCTTATTTTTGCATGACCCTTTAAAAGGAACATTGGAGAGAAAGCATGTGTGGGGACTGAAACCCTGTCTTTAAGGAATGATTGACCAAATAATGCTGTTTAACCTGAAAACACGGGCAAAGCAGCTGTGGTTATCTGAAATGCTGTCATGTAGATGAAGTATTATATACTCTGGGCAAGACTTCTAGGGAAGGAGAAGGTAGTACTTAACCACCTTCTAAAAATCAGAGCTATCCCACAGTGAAATGACCTGCCTTGTGAGGTAGTGAGCTCCCTGTCAAGGGAGGTTTTTAAAGCAAGGGTAAAAAAACCACTTGGCAGGAGTGTTGAAAAAAAGGGGGCTAAACCAGGTTTGTTTAACGCTGGTATGGAGGAAGGGGCAGAGTAGGGCAAGATACTGCCCCCCACAAATGGGATTCTCCGGACTGTATACAAGGGGACAGGTGATCCCTGTATGCACAAACTAGAAAAGCAAACAGCCCCTAAGATAGATGGGAGAACTCTTAGCCCTGATATCCACACACACAAATTCTTTCAGGATAGGGTAGCCTGGAAAAGAGCCACGCGATGTCCCCTGTCCTAATGGGACTGTCCGTTCTAGACACAAGCAGTACGGCCGCCGGTGTGGTGAAATATACTAAAGTTCAGGTCTCTGTAGCAGGAGACCTGGGTTTTCCTGCGGACTCTGCCTTGTACGACCCGGGGCTTCTTCCCTGGACCCCTCCACGAAGTGAAGTGAGAATCTACCGTCCTTCCCGTACTAAAGGGCACTGCCCTTCTGGCCGGCGCCCCCTATAGCGGCCCTGGGGCTACACTTGTGGACGGCCAGAGACCACCTCTGGCGGAAGCAACGGCCACACTCCAGGCAGGGGAAGGGCTTCTCCCCGGTGTGCAGGAGCTGGTGCTGCGCCAGGTGGCTCCACTGGGCGAAGCGTTTGGAGCACAGGTCGCACGCGTAGGGCCGCTCGCCTGAGTGCACGCGCCGGTGACTGGCCAGGAGCGAGGGGTAGGCGAAGCGGCGGCCACAGTCGTCACAGGCGTGCAGCTTCTCCTCGGTGTGCGTGCTGCGGTGGATGGCCAGCGAGCCGCTCCGCCGGAAGGCACGGCCGCAGTCCGGGCACGGGTAGGGCTTCTCCCCCGTGTGCAAGAGCTGGTGCTGGAGCAGCGTGCTGCGCTGGGAGAAGCGGGCCTCGCAGTGCTCGCAGGCGTAGGGGCGCTCCCCGGAGTGCACCCGCCGGTGGCTGACCAGGCGAGAGGACGAGGAGAAGCGCCGCTCGCAGTCTGGACACGGGTAGGGCTTCTCGCCCGTGTGGATGCGCTGGTGGATGACCAGGGCGGTGCGCTGTCGGAAGCGGCGGTTGCATTCCAAGCAGGTGTAGGGCTTCTCGCCCGTGTGCGTGCGCTGGTGGATGGCTAGCAGGGAGGGGTAGGCAAAGCGCCGCCCGCAGCTGGGGCACTGGTGGGGTTTTTCGCCGGTGTGCGTGGTCCGGTGATTGGCCAGGGACCGGCTCCTCCGGAAGCAGCGGCCACAGTCAGGGCAGTGGTAGGGCTTCTCGCCTGTGTGGATGACCTGGTGCTGCGAGAGGTTCTTGCGCTGGGAGAAACGTTTGCCACACTGGTCACAGACATAGGGACACTCGCCAGAGTGTGCCCGCCGGTGACTGACCAGCAGGGAGGGGTAGGAAAAGCGGCGGCCGCAGTCTGGGCAGGGGTAAGGCTTTTTCAGATTCTGGGCACACTTGTGGCTCTCCAGGGCCAGCCGATCAGGGAAGGTGCAACCACAGTCAGGGCAGATGGGGCCCCCAGAAGTCTGCCTGGGGATCAGGCGGGGTTTGCTGGGCCGCCGGCCTCGCTTGCCCTTTCGGGGCGCCTCCTTAGGTGGGAACACTTCCTTCTCTCCGTCCTTCTTTCTGGTTCTGGTTTCTACAGAAACACAGGGAGATATTAACAAATACTGGGCCCCTCCCCTTGCCTATGACAGTGTCACAGATTAGAAGACAGACAGGCTCAGCCCGTCTTCAGGGAGTGTTAGTGCCACAGACATCCCACTGTGACACACCACTACAGAAATGTGGAGGATATTCCAGGAGTCCCAAGCTCAATCTGGAGAAGTCAGGAAGTGTTTCTTGCAGGTTATGCAGGCTTGAGAAATTAGAAGTTTTTGAAGAGGTAAGTGTAAGGCAGGAAGTGGAAATACAAGATATAAGCTGGCAGAGACTAGGTCATAAGGCCCTCTAAGCCAGTGGTTCTCAAATTTTATTGTGATCAGAATCATTTGGATGGCTCATTGAAACAGTTTTGGATTCAGCAGGTCTGGGATGGGGCCCCCAAGAATTTGTATCTGATTCTTTCCCGAGTGATGCTGCTGCTGGTGTGAGGACCACATTCTCAGAACCACTGCTGTTCAGGACCATGGGCTCTATTTTATCCAATGGTTCTCAAACCTAAGCATGCATGCCAATCAACTGGGGCTGTTAAAAAAGAAATACAAGGTCCTAGACATCCATCAGAGTAAATCAATAGTTCTAGGTCCAGGAATCTGTATTATTTTTAAAAGATTTTATTCATTTATTTGACGGGGGTGGGGTGGGGTGGGGGGAGCGCACAAGCAGAGGGAGCTGCAGGCAGAGGGAGAGGGAGAAGCAGGCTCCCATGGAGCAGAAAGCCTGATGCGGGGCTCAATCCCAGATGACCTGAGCCGAAGGAAGATGCTTAACTGAGCCACCCAGGTGCCCCTAGGAATCTGTATTTTTTTTTTTTTTTACCAAGTTCCCCAAGTGACTTAGAGATAACTGACAGCCATTTGACAACCTCCATGGCAAAAACTGAAAGGTTTTTAGCAAAGAAGTATCATGGACAGATCAGAATCTTGGAAAGATAGCCCTGGTGTCAGAGAATCTAGCACAGAAACGGCAGCCCAGATGGTTACATCCACCCCTGTGGGTAGATCTGGGGCCGTTCTACCTGAATGGCATTAATCAGAGCCTTGCTTGACCCTGAGGAGAGCACAGATTCCTTCACTGATTAGGGGTCACCCCTCCAAAAGGGCAGAAAGAGAGCCCTGCACCCCAGGCAGCTGTTCCCCATGAGATCCCTTCAACCAAAATCCAGAAACTCAGAGAGGTACCAGGTGTCTAAGTCAGAGCACAGTTCAGAGAAGACTGAGGACAGGGATCCTGGGAGGGAGGCCAAGAGGGTAGCTCCTTTCAAAAGCTCACAGATTCATTCACACAATAGAGAACTGCGGACCCTTAGTATGCAAACTGATATGTAAATCACTGTATGGTGGACGCACCCAACACCATCAGAGAGACACGACCCTGAAGCTGTGAAAACAATCACAGTAAATAAAGCATTACGGCATGGGCCAGAGGTACCCCTAGCCACCAACACTCTAGACGGAGTCGTTGGAGGCTGCAGGCCCTGCACAGGCATTTTTCACTCACTTCTTTGGACTGTTAACCCCCTTGGGCACTCCTGCGGATCCAGGGCGGCCGGTTCCCAATCATCGGTATTTCGTTCCAACCAGGAGATGAGGGCTGGTTTGGGACCTGCGCACCCTGGGGAAGGAGAACCAGTCAGACGTCCAGCTCGTAGATAAGGCTGGGTAAAAGATCTACCCGGTGTCACCTCCTGCCAAGCCCCTGTCCTCCTCCCCTGACACAACCTAGTCACGGGCCAGGTCCCTGGACGCTCTGCACTCCGTGCCGTCGCCCCCACCCAACCCCCCGCCCTAAGCTCCTCCAACGCTTCGGGCCCCGCGGAAGCGAACTGGGCCGGGCCTCACCGAGCGCGCCCAGGTGGCCGTAGGTCTCCCGCATCACGTCCCGGTACAGGGCCCTCTGCGCGGGCCGCAGACAGCCCCACTCCTCCGGGGAGAAGTACACGGCCACGTCCGCGAACTTCACCGCCCTCGGCCTCCTTCCCCTTCTCCGGCCGGGTCCGGCCTCTCCTGGTCCCCGCGCGGAGAGCGGAGCCGAAGGTGGCGCCATTGGACCCCAGGAGCCGGCGCCACGGCCTTCCCCGTCCCGGCCTGGACCCCCGGCGGACCCCGCGATTTGGGAACCCCCGCCGGCCCGGAGCTGAGCGTGCCTGGGGAGGCCCTGAGGGAATCGGAATCAGCCGCCTTGCGGGGCTAACGGAAACCTTTTGCTGTTATTCAGGAAACTCCTGCCCGAACTTCGGTGAAAGGCACCGGAAGATGCCTTCGGGGAAGATGGCGGCGCCGCTACCGCACCGCCTTAGCCTGGAACACAGGCAGCTTCCAGCTATCGATTTTATTGACCGGAGCGCCATGCCGGCTTCCTAACCTCTTTGCCCTCAAGTGTGATGGCGCTGCGATTGGGCTTCACGCCCTTTTTTTTCCCCCATTACACGCGCTCATTGGGCGGCGGCCGAAGATCGGGCGTTCTGATTGGGTGCTGGCGAAAGCGGCTTGTTTGAACGAAGCCGACGGAAGCGTAAGGGCAGGAAGCCGACCTTCCGTGCCGGGTGCCTGCGGCCAGATCCGCGGCGGGCGGCGGCTGCGAGCTGCCCTGGTGTCAGTGACGGGCCTCTGCTCTCTGGCAGGGGCTGCCTCGCTGACGGAGGGAAGGATTTGAGTGACGGAGCCGCTCCGGCCAACCCGGGGCTGAGATTACCCCGGGTGGCTTTCTCAGAATTGGGACAACTTCCTTGGTGCCCTTTTGGGAGGGAAATTAACGTTGGCGTTTCCTGCGCGCCGGCACTGTTCCCCTCTTAACACATCTTTTTTTCTTTGCTACCATTGTATGGAGTGATGGTCGTCATCCGGTTCTACTGATAAGGAAACTCTCAGAGGGATACTGCTAGTAAGGAGAAGGAACAAAGATTTTAAACCCGGGGCTGACCGGGCTTTTATTCAAACTGCTGAACTCGGCTCCCTTCCCCCCACACTCTCCGAATTCGCTTGTCACAGTCTGAGCTCCTGGCCTCTTCTCAGGTTCAATCTTATTTTACATGACACATCTGTCCAATGTACTAAGCGTAGCGCTTGCCAGTTTGGAAATAAGTCATGCACCATGCTCTGAATGGAGTTCATAGCTGAGTGAGGCATACGCATTTACAACTGATAACAGTGCTGCAAGCATGTATGTGAAAGGTATAGGAAAATTGCTGTTGGAACCAGTCAGCCCCCACTCCCTCGGCTGCCACTCCTGTGTAAGTGTGCAGGGTTTCACCAGCTCAGGGTCATCTCCCAGGGGATCTGAGGGTCGGAAATATGCCATTTGCTACATACTAAAGCTGGTTACATACGTATCTCTCCAACCCATTAATCAAAAATTTTAAAGCACCTGCTATGGGCAAAACGCTACCCCAAAGCCTGCAAGGAGTGAAGACAACATGTCAGGAATTCACAAGATAACCTAGGTAGCAAGAGATTCCAAGGACGATGACTTTGAACAGAGGAAGTAGGAAACACACACACAACTGCAGTAAACATTGAGTTCTACTCTGTCCCAAGCACAGTGACGGTTTATTGAACAAACTACTGGGGGAGCAGGTGGAATGTCAAGATTGCCAAAATAAGTAAGACAGAGTCCCTCTGAATGACTTTCCAGATTGATGCATCAGGTGGGAAATGAGTTTGGTTTATGAATGGGTAGGATTTAGGGAGGGCAGTGGTGCTCAATGTACATCTGTTGAATAAACAGCTGAATTCCATGGCCATAAAGATCTCTGGTACAAAGCCAGGAATTCAGGAAAGTTCTGAGTGTGGAGGGAATGAGGACACTTTCTGATGCAGTACAAAATACTGTTAGGGTAAAACTGAAGGATCGAAAGGATATGTTGGCACCAGATATTGGACAGCTTCATCCTGCACATTGGGGAGCTCCAAATCAGTCTAGAGGAGTGAATTACCTTCCAATGTTTTCGGAAAATTACTCTGGCAGTCTGTTTGCACGGCAAACTGATAGCTTTGTGTCTATGCTTTCTGCCTATACATAGTTCAGTTTGGAGAAATAAGAAGAACTTAGGCTCCAAGGGAATACAAAGGCCAATGGACAGCAAACCATTTCATTTGGAAGAAAGTGACTAAACAGAAGGCTGGAAAGGAATCTGTGGACATTTTGCCTAAATGGTAATGATGTACTGTCAATGATGCTGACATTGCACAGGAAGGATGATTAACTACTGAGGTGAAAAGGTGCTGAGCCCTCTTCCCATAAGCAGGAAATGGGAGGGCAGGCTGGGCTGAGGTGCAGCCTAGCCCTTTGGCCCTGGGCTGGGAAGGCCCCATTTGGCCTGGCTTGCCACCGTCCTGGTGGGAGCTACTAAGGCAGGACCGAGGAATCAGGCAGAGTCGGAGGCTCTTAACTGCGGGAGATATTTTGGAGAGAGAAGCACCCAGGACTTAATGTGAGAGCAGAGGTTCTTGCTCCTTTTCTGTATAAATTCCTGGATCCACATTGGGCACAGGGACAAGCAGGGCTCCTCTTGAAGACTGCCCACTGTAGAGAAGGATGGAGAAGATCTAGGGAGTCTACACACCAAGAGGCCACATAAAGACTAAAGACACCTTGTTTTGGACAAAAGGAAATGGTGTTGAGGGCCAACTAAGTACCAGGTGCCACCTTGTAGGCACATCGATATAGATGATCTCAACTGAAACTCACCTTCCAGGGGCACCTGGCTGGCTCAGTCGGAGGAGTGTGTGACTCTTGATCTCGGGGTTGTGAGTTCGAGCCCCATTTTGGGTGTAGAGATTACTTAAATAAATAAAAACTTAAAGAAAAAAAGAAAAAAGAAACTCACCTTTCAAAGTCCTTATGAGGACAGTTATCAGACAGTTGCGCAGCTTGCCCAAAACCTGTTAGTAAAGGCAGGGGTGAGATTTGAACCTAGAATGTCCTCTGCATTCCACTGGCAGCTCTAAGCTGGGTGCAAGGCTTTGAGATTAATTTCTTCTTGTTGCATACTCAGTGAGAGGGAAGTAACTGGCAGTGAAACCTTCGATTACAGCACACATGGATTTCACCTTATAGACTAACTGGAACCCAACCTTTGCCTCAAATGTCATTGCACCATGAACCCAGACTCCAGCAAGCAGTGTTAGTCCTGGGAGAAAGTCATGCCATGAATAATGAAGGAATCTCATCTTTTTTTTTTTTAAGATTTTATTTATTTATGAGAGAGAGAGAGAGAAAGCACACAGAGAGAAGGAGAAGCAGACTCCCCGCTGAGCAGAGAGCACGACGTGAGGCTTGATCCCAAGGACCCTGAGATCATGACCTGAGCCGACATCAAGAGTCAGACACTTAACTGAGTGAGCCGCCCAGGCGCCCCTTGGCTTCTCCATGTTTGCCCAATGGATCCCCTGGTGGGCTTTCAGGGCAAACTTTCTCTGGGAGCTTTCCCCACGCTCAGTGCCATCAGAGTGGATGTGCCCATGGCTGAGCAGGAGGGAGGAGCAGGAGAAGCAGATGCCACATTCTGGGCAGGGGTACTTTCCTGGGTGTGTGTGCGTGCACCTGTGAATGGCCAAGGGTGCCTGTGGCAGAAGCCCCACGAACAGCCCCAGCACCGCTAGGGCCTCTTTCACGTGTGGATAAGCTGGTGCTGGAGATTTTCAGAAAGAGTACCATCCCTTCTCACCGCAGGCCTCCAGAACTGTAGCGCGTTCTCATAAAGAAGGGTTGAATTTTTTTCAGAGGGAAGCTGGCACCTCTCCCTGGTTAAAGGCCTTACATATGGACATTTCAGTGGAAATATTTCTCAAAAAAAACAAAACAAAACAAAAAAAACAAAACCCACACCTCAGTGCCTTTGGAGCACACAAAAACACCTGTTTTCATCCTAAATGAAAGGTGGCAGTCATTAAATTCTACAGAGGGCTCTAGGCAGCTTCCCGTGGCAGGATATGCCCTGAGAAACAGGGGCAGGCCAGCGAACCAAGTGCACTTCTGGCCTCTTTCCAAGGCCCGTCAGAAATGCACCATGCCTACTCTCTAGGCTTAAGTTAATTAGAATGAAAAACTCACTTCCTTGGGCACAGGAGCCACATTTCAAGTGCTAAATGGCCACATGTGGCTAGTGCCTTCTGTGTTCGGCAGCACAGATAGAACATTCCCATAACTGAGGAAAGTTCTATTGGAAGCAATAATCTAAGTACTTAGAGGAAAGAAGGCAAAAGACCTCAAACCCCAACTGCTGCCTTGCCCCAACCCCTAGTTAGGGCCAGAGGGACCCGCTACCGTTGAACGCAAGGAAGCCTCCAGGTCTGGGAAAGAGAATTTTAGAAGAGAAGGTTCATCGGATTCTTAGGAATTGGGGTCCTTAAAGAGAAGGGTGCGGTGTAGGTGTGGCTGCGGGAAGAAAGGGCCTGCCCTGGCTCGCTCCCAAGAGAGGCTGCAGAACGTCTCACCCCCACTTTCCTCACCTAGAGCAGATCCCGTGTGCCTCGCCCCCTCCTCCGGACGTTTTCCGGGCTCCACGCCTCCTTCTTCCATTTTCAGGAGACGAAGGCGGCTTTGGGGTCTGCGAATCCTAACGAGAATAGGCCAACAACAGGCGGGGTGCGAGGATGGAGCCTAGACAAGGCGCTTCCTCTGCAGGGGTGGGTACAGCCTCCTGAACCCGAGCGGCGAAGACCCTCCCCAACAACACAGGCGCATCCGCAGCGATGCGCGCTGGGACCCTTCGATCATGCCCAGGTGGTCCGGGGTCAGGCGCATCACGTCCCTGCGGAGGGCCCAGTGCGTGGCACCAGGTCCACAAACCCTTCGTCCTCAAGGATAATGGCACCGCTGGGCTTCACGCCCTGCTCCCTCCCGTGCACGGCCATTGGGTGGCGCGGGGCCGGAAGCCGGGAGCCGCGTTCTGATTGGGTCTCGGCGAACCACTCCGTTACGGGGAAGCCGGCGGCCGCGTGCGAGCCGGCCTTCCTCCTGGAGCCCCAGCGAACCCCGGGCGCTCACCCGCCGAGCACCTGCTCGGTGCCCCGCGCGGTGTCGGGCAGCGCGTGCGAAGGGACGGGGCGGCGCAGCCCGGCTGCCGACACCCAGTCGGGCCCACAGCACCGCTCCTCCTCCCGGGCCCGCTCGGCCCCGGTCTCTCCAGAGCCCCGACTGCGTCGCTGCGGGGGCTCCCTGCCGCCTTCGCACTCAGACTTGAACGACGCTCCCCCTTGCATTGAACGCGAACTTGTGTTGAGTACAGCTCTGGGAGCCGGGTCAAGAGCCGGGACCTAAACAAAGTCTGCTCGGCCCCGGAGGTTACATGGCGCTCCACAGCCTTCCAGATTCTCAGGTCCCCGCTGGGTTGGACCCAAGGTTTAATCCCTGAGCGCCTGCAGCTCTGCGTGTCTGGTGACGATTAAACGCGGCATCTCCAGACATAATGTTGGGGACTGGAATGAGGTGGCTCTAAGGGTGCCCGCTCTCAGCGGTGCTTGCAACTTGGTGAGACAGAGACCTAATACATAAGCAAAGGTCTGGGTGCCTAAGCCATAGTGACACACTGCAGGGAATTATGAGACAGTCTCTCATCTCTGAATAGAGCACAGGAAAAGATAAGCACTGTGAATCCCTTAAGGAAAAAATAAGGCAGTAATAGTTTCTAACTTGCTAAGACATGTAAAAGAGGTAGGAATTTTACATTAAAAGCCGTTGTTTTCAGCAGGGGTGATTAGGTAAGGCTGTTCTCAATATTCAAGAAACTAGTGTAACGTGCAAAGCTTGAAAGGATATACACAAGTGAGAAATATTGTACTAGACAGTTCTGACTGAATATGTATTATTTAATCCTCACAACCACCTCGGGAGCAGTATTAATGTACTCATTTTATAGTCAGAGAGATGTTGATGATGCAAGGGATGAGCCAAGATTGAACATGGGATAAACTGGTTCAAAGCCTATGATCCTCCTCTTACATTACGGCTCCTGGTCCAAGGAGGTTTGTTCTCCTGAGATCTACAGTCAGGGGAAACCGGAGCTGAAAGGTCAGAGGTCAGCAGTCCGGGCTGGGAGCTGACTGAAGGAGTCTCATGCTTTTCCTGACAGGTTCTTCACTCCGGATGTCCTGCCTCTCAGCTCCCAGGTCTCGCATAGATTCCAGATGTGGCTCAGCCCCCACCATCTCCATTTTGCCTGATTCCCTTTTTCTCCCCTCTCCTATCCCTTGCCCTCTGTGCACCTCCTTCCCAACACTTGATGAGGGAGAACCTTAAAACATTTGTTCCTTCACACTGCTTTACTCAGACACTCACACTACTGGAACATATCGGGAAAATGTCGGAAGTGTACGGACGGTTCCTGACCCTCAGGGACACAAGCCTGGGCTGGGGGTGGTAACAGAGGTCTGTCACCCCTCTGACTTGTCCCGCCTGTACGATGGATCCATTGGTGGGCTTCCAGGGCACTCTTTCGTTTAAAGGTTTTCCCACACTGGGAACAAGGGAAGGGCCTCTCAACAGAATGGATGCGTCTGTGGCTGTTGAGGACACAGGAAGAGGTAAATTGGTGCCCACACTCGGAGCAGGAGTAGGGCTTCTCCCCTGTATGTGTGCGTCTGTGGATAGCCAGGGAGCCGCTTTGCCGGAAGCAGCGGCCACAGTCGGGGCACGCATAGGGCTTTTCCCCTGTGTGAATGAGCTGATGCTGGAGCAGGTTATTTTGCTGGGCAAAGCGGGCACTGCAGTGGGTACAAGGGTAGGGGCGCTCACCAGAGTGGACCCGTTGGTGACTGGTCAGGAGGGAGGGGTAGGCAAAGCTCCGACCACAGTCAGAACAGATATGGGGCTTCTTCCTAGTGTGGGTGCGCTGGTGGATAGCCAAGAGAGAAGGGTGTGTAAAGTGGCGTCCACACTCAGTGCACACATACGGCTTCTCCCCACCATGTCTGTGTCTATGGATGGCCAGCGCCCCAGTCTGGCGGAAGCAGCGGCCACAGTCTGGACATGACTAGGGCTTGTCCCCTGTATGAAGCAGCTGGTGCTGGACGAGGTGAGCCCTCTGGGAGAACTGAACCCCACAAGGTCCACAGACATATGGACGGTCTCCAGAATGGATTCGCCGATGCCTGACCAGCATGGAGGGGTAGGCAAAGAGCCTCCCACAGTCTGGGCAGGAGAAGGGCTTCTCCCCTGTATGTATGCGCATGTGGACAGCCAGGTTGCCTCTTTGGCGGAAGCAACGTCCACACTGGCCACATGGAAAAGGCCGCTCCCCCGAGTGGACCCGCTGGTGGCTGGCTAGGAGGGAGGGGTAGCTGAAAGAACGGTTGCATTCCAGGCAGGGGTAGGGCCTCTTGGGAGTCTGGGTGCACTGCTGCTCTGTGTGTGCAGACAGCTGAGGCAATGGATGGCTAAAGTCCCTGAAACTAGGAACCAGCCTGGCCTGCACCGCTGGCGCGTTCCTCACAGGGGCTTCCTCAAGCTCCTCGGCCCCAATTTTGCTGCTGGGTTCGTTCTTTTTCTTGCTTTCTAAAGAGACAAGAGAATTGAAACAGAATTGTTGAGTGCTTGTACGACCATGCCTGTGTTTTCCCTCACGGTGGGGGGATGGAGATGAAGGGGGTGTTTCTCTGTTCTAGACCGTTACAGAGCCCCCCAGTCTCATCTCAGGCAGCAGCTCCCCACTCCATGGCCGCCAGGCCCTTTAGTCCCCCCTCATGTAGGGCTTGGAAAATTGCAGTTTGTCACAAGGTGAGGGATCGTACTACCTGTTGGAAACAAGCAATCACCTGCTGTGTTAAAGGCCCTAAATGCGGGCATTTCAGCAGGGACGGCGATTTCTCCAGGCACTGGAATGGACTGCAGGTCAGTGTATATAAAACCGGCAGTCACTACCTGCGCCAAAATTACCGGCGTCACGAAGTGAACGTCTGGCCCCTTTCTGAGGCATGCAGACACTCTAGGAACATGAGAGAGCAAGGCTCACTAAATTTCTAACTCCAACCTCACTGTCCTTGACCCAAGGTCTGGGAAAGGGAACTTTGGAAGAGAAGGCTCAGAGGATTCCCAACTGGGCTCTGTAAGAGAGGCTGTGTGTGGGAAGGAGGCTGCGGGAAGAAACGGCCTGCCCTGGCTCGCTCCCACGAGAGCTGCAGTCCGGCTCAGCCCCGCCTTCCTCACCTAGCCCAGATCCTGGGTGCCTCGCCCCCTCCTCGGGATCCTCGGCCTCCGGGCTCCACACCTCCTTCTTTCTCTCCAGCCAGGAGATGAGGGCCGGTTTGGGGCCTGCGAATCCTAAGGGAGGAGAGGCCGACAGCGGACAGGGTAAGAGGATGGAGCCTAGATAAGGCGTTTCCTCCGCAGGGGTGAGTACAGCCTTCTGAACCCGAGCGGAGAAGACCCTCCCCGACAACAGACACTCAAGCGCGTCGGGACCCGAAGTCTAAAAATCTCCGTGTCACAAAAAGGGAGAGAAGGGGCGGGCCGGGGCTCACCGAGCGCGCCCAGGTGGCCGTAGGTCTCCCGCATCACGTCCCGGTACAGGGCCCTCTGCGCGGGCCGCAGACAGCCCCACTCCTCGGGGGAGAAGTACACGGCCACGTCCGCGAAGCTCACGGCGATCGGCCTCCCTCGTCCCGACTGGGTTTTTTCCTGACCGCCGGCGAGGCGCGGGACCCGGGGCGGCGCCATGGGTCCAGAGCCTACCCCCACCCCCACCCCGGTTCGCCGGCGGGTCCGGGGTTCTAGACGCGGCCGGTGCTCGGGCTCAGAGGGCCGCCCAGGAGGCCCGAAGGGCACCGGGACCAGCCTCTCGTGGGGCCAGTGCAAACCCCTCCGGAGTTATTCTTACGGGTCCTGCAAGGACCTGGGTTAGAGCACTGCAGGATGCCTTTTGCCACGGTGGAAGCACCGGAGACGCTCGGCCGCAACGGGGCAGGAAACCCTTCGCCCTCAAGGATAATGGCACCGCTGGGCTTCACGCCCTGCTCCCTCCCGTGCACGGCCATTGGGTGGCGCGGGGCCGGAAGCCAGGAGCCGCGTTCTGATTGGGTCTCGGCGAACCACTCCGTTACGGGGAAGCCGGCGGCCGCGTGCGAGCCGGCCTTCCTCCTGGAGCCCCAGCGAACCCCGGGCGCTCACCCGCCGAGCACCTGCTCGGTGCCCCGCGCGGTGTCGGGCAGCGCGTGCGAAGGGACGGGGCGGCGCAGCCCGGCTGCCCGAGGGCCCACAGCACCGCTCCTCCTCCCGGGCCCGCTCGGCCCCGGTCTCTCCAGAGCCCCGTCTGCGTCGCTGCGGGGGCTCCCTGCCGCCTTCGCACTCAGACTTGAACGACGCTCCCCCTTGCATTGAACGCGAACTTGTGTTGAGTACAGCTCTGGGAGCCGGGTCAAGAGCCGGGACCTAAACAAAGTCTGCTCGGCCCCGGAGGTTACATGGCGCTCCACAGCCTTCCAGATTCTCAGGTCCCCGCTGGGTTGGACCCAAGGTTTAATCCCTGAGCGCCTGCAGCTCTGCGTGTCTGGTGACGATTAAACGCGGCATCTCCAGACATAATGCTGGGGACTGGAATGAGGTGGCTCTAAGGGTGCCCGCTCTCAGCGGTGCTTACAACCCCTTAAGGTAGACACACAAATATACAAAGGCCTGGGTGCCTCAAGGGCTGGAAAAGCCCCGGATTGGAGCCAGCAGTCCCAAGGTAATAAAGACATCATAATGCAGTGCAGACTTCACACCTAGCTTAGTATGACTTCTAGAAGCATCTGAAGGCAGGCCAATCGGCCTCTTGAATATTTCACTTCAGGTGACACCCTTTTCCCAACATATTGGTAAACCTGTGAAGATTCACACGGGATCTACCATTGAGAAAGCCACAGTGATAGCACCGACTCACTCCAGGGAATTATCAGACAGTCTCTCAGCGGAGTTGAGAAAGACAGAAAAAGACAAGCATTGCGAATCAGTTAGGAAGAAGAAAGAAAGAAAAAAGGCAAATAGCTCCTCACTGACTGAAACCTGGAGAAAGAGCTAGAGAAATTACATTAAAAGCAGTTGTTTAGGGCTGTCTGGGGGGGGCTCTGTCAGTTAAGCGTCTGATGCTTGGTTTTGGCTCAGGTCGTGATCCCAAGGTGGTGGGAATGAGCCCCGTGTGGGGCTCCCCGCTTAGTGGGGAGTCTGCTTCTCCCCCTCTGCCCCTCCCCATGCTTGAGCACATCCTCCCACATTCTCCCTCTAAAATAAATAAATCTTTTTTTTAAGCAGTTGTTTAAAACGGATGATTACATAAAGCTGTTCAATATTCAAAAAAGCTGTGCTGTTCTCCAAACCATTAGGAGGCCTACTACAAACAAAATAAAACAAACAAACAAAAACAAAACAAAACAAAAAGAATAAAAGAAAAGAAGAAGTGCTGGCCCGGATGTGGAGTAACTAGGATCCTGCGCACTGTGGGTGGAGATGTAAATGGTGCCGCTACTATGGAAAACTGTATGATGGGTTCTAAAAAATTTAAAAATTACTTTATGACCCAGCAATTCCACGTTGGGTATGTGCCCCATGAATTCAAAGTATGGCCTTGAAGAGCTATTTGTCTACACGTTTATAGCAGCAAATTCACAACAGTCAAGAGATGGAAGGAACCCAAATGTCTGTGGACCGATGAATGGGGAAACAAAATGTGGTAGATAACATGCTATGGAATACCATCCAGCTGAAAAAGGAAGGAAATTCTGACACATGCTACAACTTGGACTGAACTTGAGGACATTAAGGGCGCTTTGGTGGCCCGGTCGTTAAACGTCTGCCTTCGGCTCAGGTCATGAACCTGGGGTCCTGGGATCAAGCCCCACATTGGCCTCCCTGCTCCACGGGAAGCCTGCTTCTCCCTCTCCCACTCCCCCTGCTTGTGTTCCCTCTCTCGCTGTGTCTCTGTCAAATAAATAAAATCTTAAAAAACAAACCTTGATGACATTATACAAAGTGAAATAAGCCATACTGTATGATTTCACTTATATGAGGTGTCTTCTATAGTATCAAATTCATAGAAGCAGGAGGTTGGGTGATTGTGATAGTGGTTGGGTGATTGGCACAGGCTGAGGTGAGGGGGGAAGGGGGTTATTTAATGAGTATAGAGTTTCAGTTTTGCAAGAGGAGAAAAGTCTGGAGATTGGTTGCCCAACAATGCAAATGTACAGTTAAAAAATGGTTAAGATGGTAAATTTTATGTTGTGTGTATTTTACCACAAATAAAAATAAAAATACTTAACCAAATCCACTAACAGACCAAATCAAGCAACGTATAAAAAAGATTATATACCAGAATTGCACAGGACTAACCCAGAAATGTAAAGTTGGTTTAACATCTGAAAATCAATTAATATAATACATCATATATCAATAAAGACAAAACCCACATGATCATCTTAACAGACATGCAAAAAGCACTTGATAATATCCAACACCCCTTCATGATAAAACCACTCAAAAACTAGGATTCAAAGAAAATGTCCTCTACCCGATGAAAGACTGAATGCTTTCCCCCTAAGATCAGGAACAAGACAAGGAAGTCCACTCTTGCCACTTCTATTCTATTCTACTCACCAATTATTCTCATCACTTCTATTCCATTACATTGTACTGTTCTAGCCAGAGCAATTAGGCAAGAAAATAAAATAAAAACATCCAGATTAGAAAGAAAGATGTAAGACTATCTGTAGATGACATGATATACAAACTCTTGAGGAATTCATTGAAAAAGCCATTAGTATTGGGACGCCTGGCCAGCTCAGTCAGTAAAGCATATGACTCTTTATCTCGAGGTCGTTTGTTCAAGCCCCATATTGGGTGTAAAGCTCACTTTGAAAAAGAAAAAAAAAGCCACTAGTACAGCCATTTTATAAGACTGTCAATTTCTGGGTGCCTGGGTGGCTCAGTTGGTTAAGCGACTGCCTTCGGCTCAGGTCATGATCCTGGAGTCCCTGGATTGAGTCCCGCATCAGGCTCCCTGCTCAGCAGGGAGTCTGCTTCTCCCTCTGACCCTCTTCCTTCTCGTGCTATCTCTCATTCTCTCTCTCTCGAATAAATAAATAAAATCTTTTAAAAAAAGATTTTTAGGGTAATGATATTATAATGATTGGTGGATACATGTCATTATGCCTCTACCAAAACCCATAGAATGTACAAAACCAAAACTGAACCCTAATTTAAACTGTGGACTTTGGGTAATAATGACATATCAATGTAGATCCATAGGCTATAACAAATGTACCAATCTGGTATGTGATGCTGATAGTAGCGAGGCTAAGATGGGGGTAGAGGGTTATGGGAACTCTCGGTACTTTCAACTTAACCCTAAATTACTTTAAAAAATAAAATATATTAAAAATGTTTAAAAAATGATTCATGGAACAACATGGATGAACCTTCAAAACAGTATGCCAGGTGAAAAAAAGCCAGACACAAGAGACCACATATCTTATGATTACAATTATATGAAATGTCCAGAATGACAAATCAGTAGACAGAAAGTAGATTAGTGGTTTCCAGGGGCTGAAGGGGGTGGGGGAGAACAGGATCGTGATGACTAAAGGGTTTCTTTCCAGGGTGATGAAAACATTCTGGAGTTAGATTGTAGTGATGGTTGTACAACTCTCTGAATATACTAAAAATCACTGAATTGTTTACTTTAAAGGGAGGAAGTTTACGGTGTGTTAATTATATCTCAATAAAGCTATTTAAAAAAAAACCCAACTATGTTGTAGTCTTAGACAAGGAAAGAGGGTTACGTAAATTATTTAAAAAAACAAAGCAAAAAACCCCAAGGCTTCCAGGAGGCATTCTAGAACAGTCCCTCCCTAAGTCTCAGCCCCGCCACTTTACCCCCTCTGTCCCCCATCCCTTCTAGGCCTTTTGCACGTCTGGGTGGTTTCCGTGGCTGCAGCTGTCGCCCAAGAACTGGTTTAGATAGATTGTGAAAAATGAATGAGTGAGCAGCAAAAATGGGCAGAGCGAGCGCCCCCAAGTGACCTTAGGTCTCCGGCATCCCATCCGGCACAAGGCCTTCTGAGCCTCAGATTTCTCCATTCCCCCAAGAAAAAATACACGACCACCGCGGCGAGCCTCCTCGGCTCCGGTCCAGGTTCTGCGCTCCAGATGGGGAGCAGGGCTGGAGGCGGCGCTTTGGACTCTTCCAGTCCCCAGATCCTGGATGCTCCAACCCCAGGGTCACTGTCTTTTCCGGGCTGAGGAGACACTGCCCCACTGGGCCCGGCGTCTGAGCTGGCCCGGACGTGGGGCCAAGCTCCGGCTGCAACGGAGGAATCACGGCATCGTGGGTCACTCTGGTACTCAGAGTGGGACCGGAAAATGCCCCAAGAGAATATGGCAGCGACCTGCCTTCACAACCGTCATTCAGATGCACTCGGAAGTTTGTTGTTATTCGTTCCGGTTGACCTTATCTGTCAAGTGTCAGCTCCGAACGCTCAGCTCCTACAATTCCTAAGCCCGTATTGGCGCTGGCGGAGATTGGCTAGAGGACGTTGCTTCTGGCAGCGCCCAGTGATTGGACCACTCCATCACTGAAATAACTAGGTCTGCGCTGGTTGGTCCCTGGGGCCAGACTCTAGGACGCTGTTGCTAGGTAACGCCTGGCAGGGGGCCGGTTCACACGCGCAGGACCAGGCGCTCCGACGAGGTTACTGTGTAGTGAGCCTGCACTGGTCAGAGTCCTCTGCGCGATTCTACCTCGGCTCTTTCTGTTCCGCTGACCCCCAGGCCTCCGGGAGTGCTTCCTGGCTGCAAAATGAACCGCGTTCCTGTCCCGAGAGAAGCCAATTCTAGGGAAATTTATGGAATTTCTTCATTATCTATGGAAATTTATGGGATTTATGGAATTTCTTCATTATCCCAGGTACACAACAGCCTCCGTGTGAATCATCTAATTCTGAGCAACGCTCCTCGTGAGGGTAAGGAGTGTGGTCCCTGTTTAAGAATAAGAACATTGAGACTAGCTCGATGGTACTCAGGGCTATCTGACTCCAAGTCCAGTGCTCGTTCTACTGATATAATCAGTAGAACTTTCCGTCCTGAGCCATCTCAGCCCTTGAGCAGTTCACACACACTCCTGGGATAGAAGTCCTGGCCACCAGTTGCACTGCAGTGGGTTACAGAAGCGCCCTCTTCCCTTTTATCCACCGCTCTGAAGGCTGAGTGGGCAAAGGCAGAACCTTATTCTTTGTTGTTTCTAAACATCTAATAACTGTAGTGTAATAACAAAACAACAACCCACACAATGTGCCAGAAACTGCAGAAACACTTCAATACGTTATCTCATTTAGTCCTCGAAACAACCCCATGAGGCTGATCATTTCACTTTCTGAGCGGGGGCACTCAAACTCAGTCCAGTAAGATACCCTCCTCTGTAACACTGCTAAATGAAGGAGCCAGCATTAGAATCCAATGTATCCGACTTTGAAGCCCATTTATCCTAACCACTGTGCTATACAGCTACGCCTAAGCACAGCAATTGTTCAAAAATATCAAAGGAATTAGGGCACCCGGGTGGCTTAGTCGGTTAAGCATCTGACTCTTGGTTTCAGCTCAGCTCATGATCTCAGGGTTGTGAGATCAAGTCCCACATCAGGCACTGGGCTCAGTGAGGAGTCAGCTTGATATTCTTTCCCCGTTCCATTCCCTCCCCCTCTTCTCCTCCCCATGCTCACGCTCTCTCTCTCTCTCAAATAAATAAATAAAACGCCTTTTTTAAAAAATCAAAGGAAGGAAACATTTTTTTCTTTGCTTTCCCCTTGCTCCTGTGCCCTACCCCCATCTACAAAAGAGATGGTCCTTCTACTTCGAGAGGTTTGCAATGGACCCTCAGTCTGTAGTTCACTCCCATTACAGATATGAGACACAGGACCTGTGATGGACTCCTAATTCAGCGGGAAGAGCTCAGGAGAAAGGAACCTCTCTTGAGCCCTGGCTCCACCTTTTGGCAGCTGGGTGATGTAAGCAAGTTACTTTACCTTGCCAGTGTAGGTTTCTTTGTAAGACTGGGGTTGTACCATCTGTCTCACAGACATGTCATTGAGATTTAAATAAGTTGACCGGGTAAAGTTTGGGGTCTGGTAGGCAGTTAATTCAAGAGAATTATTATCTGAAGGAGATGGAATTTGCCAACAGGAGAGATGCTTCGTACCATGTTCTACTATCTTGAAGCAGTGAGAAATGCCATAAGTTTATATTTTTTATTCTTGGAGAAGCCTTGAAGGGTGGGGGTATGGTCTTTGCCCCATCTTCTTCAGAGTCCCATCCCTTAGCTATTCAAGTATCTCCCAAATCTACATCCTTGGTGTCCCCCTCACTCTCCCAGACTCAACTAACCTAGACTTCTGGAAGATACCTGGATAGTGCTTAATGCCCTCAGGTGAGTCTGGATCTAAGAAAGACCCCAGTTCTTTTTGCTACTTCTTAACATGTTTCTGGTTTTTTTTTCTACTACTGAGGGTGATTCTGTTGATGCTTAATCAGAGCTAATACATGGAAAAATATTTCAGGCCCTTGGGAAAGGTGTGAGGTCACTCCCCATCACTCATCCAGGTGATGTCCTTGTAAGAGCTAAAAAGGGCCCAGCACTTCCTGTACCAGTAGTGAGATATTTCTGGGCACTGCTTCTGTGGCTAATCAGTTCCTAGGCCCTAGAGAAGCAACAGTCACACCCAGGAAAGAGGCAAGGCCATGAACCTTGGTGCAAATCCAAGGTAGAAAGTTTCCAGAAGGCCCAGTTACAGTCAAGGTAACATATCTGATTCCAGGGTTTATAGTGGGGGATTAACACAGATGGATGCAGACTGCAGGTTCTAAGATGTCAGAGCATCATGAATGCCAGGCCATGGTCCTTAGTCTCAGGGTTAGGCACCTGCTCTGGCCCCAATATTTCTACCTCCCAAGGTTTTTTGGCTTTTGGTCCCTTCCTTCTGCATCTCCTTCCTCTTATTTTCTGCTGGAAAATAGGGAGAATCTCAGAACTTAGTCTGTAACCACTTTTGGTCCATGGAGGCAGTGGGTAAATTCACACTTGAGTCAGATCTCAAGTTGATTAAGAGAGGTGCCCAAGTCCCCACAGTTGGCTCACAGTCCTATAGAATCCTGGGACCATTAATCCCTCACCAAGAGCCCATCTTGTCGATGAGGATTGATAGAATACCTCAGTGAGGGCATTATTCTCCACCTGTGAAGGTAGACTCCCCCCAACACTCCTTTCCAATAACAGGAACCCTCTAGGGACCTTCTAGGACTAGCTCAGGAAAGACAAGGGCCCTGAGATCCTCACCCTATAGAGAAACTACTTCAATACTCTTTCCATTTTAGGTTTCTAAAGGCCCAAGATTAGTAACACATGAGTGTTCAGAAAA
This sequence comes from Eumetopias jubatus, assembly GCF_037043125.1. Lineage (NCBI taxonomy): Eukaryota > Metazoa > Chordata > Mammalia > Carnivora > Otariidae > Eumetopias > Eumetopias jubatus. The sequence continues at coordinate 94,182,656 of NW_028274818.1, forward strand.
ATGTCGCTGGAAATCTGGGGAAAAAAACCCACTAGATTTTAACCTCTTTTTAATGAGTGGCATACTAAAATCCTGATCTTCACCTTGAAGTGATCATGAACATCAACTTACCTCATACAACTCTCCCACCCCAACCAAAGAAAATGTACCCTGAACTCCAACACTTAATTCATTTTTGGGACCCTTTCCAAAGAGTTTGTTTCCTTGTGAATTCCCATTTATAAAGCACTCTGATCCTATGCTCCCCATTAGCAAGGGACTAAAATTCTCTGCCTTAATTTTCTTACCTATTAAACACGGATAATCATTTCTTTTTCTTATGGATGTTGTGAAGATTAAATGAGATAATGTAATTAAAGATTCTCTTTAGGAACACTGAGGTTCAGGACCTGAGTTCAGTAAGTGCTGAAGAAAATTTATTTCTCTTCCCCAGTTCCACATCAGGACACCCTCTCTCTGTATCATTCATTGGAGAAAAGATGTGTGGAGAAAGAATAGTCAAGGGTTATTTTTAGAAACTTATTGTTATATTCCCCAAAACTAGAAGCAGCTTGGTACCACTTGTAATCTGAGAAAATGGAACTAACCTAGAAAAGGTACTGAATTTGCACCAGATAGATCCTTTAGAGGGAGATCTTTGTGAGGGATGGGTCCTTGAGGCTTTCCAAGAAGTCTAACTTCAGGCATACATTGATCCCCTCAACTCAACAGACTTCTCTGGGATATGCCTTGTCTTTGACATCTGGAGCTTAAGAGAACCACAGACCTCAATTTTTTGTCCTACCCAAGAGACAAAGGTTCTCTCAGATCCTAGGGAAGAAGAAATGAGTCAGAGATGGTATAGGAGTCCAGAGGAAGTGTGTATGTGTGTGTGTGTGTGTGTGTGTGTGTGTGTGTGTGTGTGTGTGTCAGCGGTGGGGGGGGGGATACAACTCCTGCGAGGCCTCAGGTAGGCATTATTGGAACCATTTTAACATTAAAAAAACCTGGAGGCTCAGAGAAATTAACTGGTTTGCCCAAGCCCACACCACATGTAAGAGAATCAGGATCAGAATTCAAGTCTCTCTAATATCAGTGCCCAAGTACTTAACCACTTAGAGGTACTGAATATGCTACCTCTGGGACCCACAGATTGGAGCTTCAGAAGCATGGCCTAGGCTGGTGGGAGGCAGAGGGTCTTTGGCCCCGGGCCTTATTTTCAGGAACTCTGAAATGTAAACTTTTTTTTTAAAGATTGTATTTATTTATTTATTTGAGAGCGAGTGAGCGAGAGAGCAGAGCAGGGGTAGGGGCAGGGGCAGAGTGAGAGGAAACAAACTCCCCGCTGAGCGGAGAGCCCAATGTGGGACTGGATCCCAGGTCCCTGGGATCATGACCTGAGCCGAAGGCAGCTCCTTAACTGACTGAGCCACCCAGATGCCCCTAGATGCCCCTAGAATGTAAACTTTTGATTTTATCTTCAAATAGTCTGGACCCAGAAACTATTACTAGACCTTCCCTTATGTATTATTTTTCTCTTATAGTTATTTTGTGAATAGCACAATTACACTGCAGTGTATTTTTGTATTAAAAGCATCAGTATTCTAAATGCATTTAAGATACACCACTGCTGTACTTTTTGTTTTGTTTTGTTTTTTTAGTCGTTACCTGCCCCCCCCCCCATTTAAAAAATACGGCCGCTTGGGAGGGGGTGGGTATGTAGGGCTAGGACTTCTACCGACTTCTTAATTAGACCCACGTCGGCCTGGGGCAGCGCACCCAGGACGCCTCCTTCTCGCCCAGGGATCCTCCCCACTCGGAGCCCCAGGCCGCCCCTTAAGTTTAGGAGCCCCTTGGAGGACCTCTCATTTTGGATCTGTATCCTGAGAAAGTCCCGTAGAAAACCTGGCGACGCCAGCTTCACCGGGGCTGCCACAGCCGTGTGAGGACCTTTCCTCGCTAGGTCAAGTTCACCTCACTAAAGCAAGCACTGCTGGCGCTCCAGGCTCTTCACTGCCTTGGGCGCTGGGGCACGCGGCTCTGGGCGCCGCCGGAGCTGGGGGCCGTCCCACGACCGCGCTCGTTGATAGGCCATTTCCGGTAGAACTCTGAAACAAGCTGCGTGGTGATTGGGCCTCGGGGGCCGGGGAGGTGTGAATGGCCCCTGCGTGGAGTGACCTGCCGCCGCGCCTCTCTGGATCTTAGTGGGGCGGGTGACCCCGATACCTGGAGGAAAAGGTGGCCCGTGGCTGCTCTCACTTGCAATGCAGCGGCCAGAGTGAGGGGGGAGAACCCAGGCGGCTCTCCCCGCGGAGCTCGGGGTTAGCTCCGGGGCTGCTGGATGGAGGACCGCGGCCTTCCCACTCCGGAGTTCAACATAGCAGCTCCTCTAGGCAGCGAATTCGAAATCCATGTGCAAGTTTAGGTTTTACACATCCTCAACAACGGTCAGTTTTCTCCTGAAAAATAGGGGTGTTGATCCCCAAAGATCATTGTAAAAAAAAATTCCCACGAAGAGAAGTCCTTGTGGGAGTCAAATTAAAATGTGTGAAGGTTGGGCGCCTGGGTGGCTCAGTTGGTTAAGCGACTGCCTTCCGCTCAGGTCATGATCCTGGAGTCCCAGGATCGAATCCCGCATCGGGCTCCCTGCTCAGCAGGGAGTCTGCTTCTCCCTCTGACCCTCTTCCCTCTCATGCTCTCTATCTCTCATTCTCTCTCTCTCAAATAAATAAAATCTTAAAAAAATAAAAAATAAAATAAAATAAAATAAATGTGTGAAGGTTTATATGAAATGTCCAGGATAAACAGGTCTGTAGAAGGGCTGGGGAGGGGGTTGGGAAATAGAAAGTGACAGTAAATGGATATGAAGTTTCTTTTGGGAGTGATGAAAATGTCCTAAAATTAGGTTGTAGTGATGCTAATAGAACGCCTTCGAATTGCACTCTTCGAAGAGGTGAATTATGTGGTAGGTGAGCTCTACCTCAGTAAAGCTGTTTTTAAAGTGTGTGAAAGTTCTTTGTCACCTCGCTAAAATTTGAGCGCACTCTAGTATTCCAAAACTTCCCCGTGTATTATCTAGTTTGTCCTCCATCCAGTTCTTTGAGTTGAGCAGAGTTTTAGAAAGGAACGCAAATAATTGCAGGGCAGAAGGGACAGTGAGAAATGCCCTAGAAGATCAGAGGAAGGCACTTGAAGAAGGCTTCAGGGAAGAGGTGCCATTTGATCTGGGCCTTCAAGGATGGACAAATGGAGACCTGAGGATGGCCTGGGAGAGGGTGGGAAAGCATAGGATACATAGCATGGTAATAATTAGATCACTTTGGCTCTAGTGTAGAGTATCTGAGGGAGAGTTTTTGCAAATGTCCCCAGAAATGTTCAAGTCCTAATCCCCAACAGCTCAGAATGTGACTTTATTTGAAAATAGGGTCTTTGTAAATGTAATCCCGTTAGGATGAGATCACACCCAATTAGAGCGGGCCCTAATCTAATAGAACTTGTGTTTGTATGTATGTATGTACGTATGTATTTATTTTAAGTAAGCGCTATGCCCAACTTGGGGCTTGAATTCACGACCCCAAGATCAAGAGAGGCATGCTGTACAGACTGAGCCAGCCAAGTGCCCCAGTGGCTGGTGTCTTTATAAGAAGGGAAAACAGACACCCAATGACAGACTCAAAGAGAATGCCATGTGATGACAGGACAGAGATTATAATGACGCAGCTGCAGGCTAAGGAATGCCAAGGATTGGTGGCCACCATCAGAAGCTGGGAAGAAGTAAATTCTGCTCAGGGTCTCAGAGGGAACATGGCCCAGCTGACACCTCGATTCTGGATTTCTAGCTTCCAGAACTGTGAGAGAATAAATTTTTGTTGTTTGAAGCCACCCAGTTTATGGTTCTTTTTTTTTTTTAAGATTTTTTTTTTTTAATTTGACAGAGAGAAAGACAGCGAGAGAGGGAACACAAGCAAGGGGAGTGGGAGAAGTGGGCTTCCCGCCGAGCAGGGAGCCCGATGCGGGGCTCGAACCCAGGACCCTGGGATCATGACCTGAGCCGAAGGCAGACGCTTAACAACTGAGCCACCCAGGCACCCCCAGTTTATGGTTCTTAGTTACAGTAGCCCTAGAAAAGGGAGGAATCCCTTTCTCTGAAAATGAAACAAGAATTTTGGTCCTTACGCTGTAGGTGGCAGGGAGTTATTAAATGTTCTTGAGCAAGGGAGTTATATGGTTTTAAGATTTGGAAGAGGAGAACCCGGAGGTGAAAAGAGGTTTTTGCTTTTGTTCATTCACATCAGAGTAAACAGGGGTCTTAATTCATGGAAGAGTAGTAGAAATGCACAGGAGTGTCCTTTCCAGAACCTTCTGTGGTCTACTGTGTTCTAAAAGAATGGCATGGTCTCATACTGTTTAGAAAATTCTCTTTTTTAGATCAACTTTTTATTTTTTTAAGTATTATTTATTTACGTCATCTCTATGCCCCAAATGGGGCTCAAACTTGAGACCTAGAGATCAAGAGTCACATACTCTTCCGGTTGAGCCAGCCAGGTGCTGCAAGAGAAAATTCTTAGGGCTCCCAATCCAGGAAGCCAATCTCTTGAAATTAGTCTGAGGAAGCTAAGGGTCGGGTCCAGATCCCATTTCATGCTTTTCTCCAACTTAATTTGTTTAGGGCTCTGCTCCCTTCTTCCTTCCTTCAACAAACATCCTCTTTCCCTCTTGAGAAGGGGAAAGATTGATCCTCTGTCCTTTCGAAGACCCTCCAGGAATGAAGAATGGTGGTGGAATACACCTTTGCTTTCTCTCTTCCCAATTTCCCTGCAGCTTCACTCTCTCTGATTCTTTCTCTCTGCTTTTGACCATGTTGTTCCATATTTGCCTGGTCCCTTTCTCGTTGCTAGCTACCAGACTGCATCTACTTTTTCATCACCTGTCTCACCTAGTTGTACACAAGCACACACAGACACACTGCAACAGGGTTTTGTCATGCAATTCCATTAAAACAATTCTCTCCCAAGTCCTGCCAACTTCCTCATTAAAACACTCTGCCGCTTGCTTTCATTGGCTTATGAATCCCTTTTTGTTTTGTTTTGGTTTTACTTTTCTGGTTTTTCTGTCTTTTGTCACAGCCTTCTTTTTTTTTTTTTTAATTTTAAGTAGGCTCCATACCCAGTGTGGAGCCCAACACGGGGCTTAAATTCACAACCCTGAGATCAAGGCCTGAGCTGAGATCAAGAGTCCAACACTTAACTCACTGAGCCACCAGGTGCCCCACAGCCCTCCTCTTTATTTACTTATTTTAAAAAATTTTTAGGTCCATTTCTATATCAGTTAGGGAGGACGTTAGGTTTGAGGTTGGTGTTGAGGAGAATAACTACCATGACTTCCAGTGCTTTGACGAAACCTCAGATGCGAGGCCTTCTGGCCAAGCATCTGCGATTTCATATTGTTGGAGCGTTCGCTGTATCCCTGGGGGTTGCAGCTTTCTATAAGTTTGCTGTGGCCGAACCAAGAAAGAAGGCATATACAGATTTCTACAGAAATTATGATTCCATGAAAGATTTTGAGGAGATGAAGAAGGCTGGTATCTTTCAGAGTGCAAAGTGATTTGGGAATGTAAAGAATTTCTTTGGGTTGAGTTCCATTGAAGTCTGTCACTGACCTGTGTTCTGAACTATGAAACACGAATACTGGCTTATGGAATAGTTTGTCTTGATAAATAAACAACTAACAAATAAAAAAAATTTTTTTAAAGTTTATCTGTTTATAAGTAATCTCTGCACCCAACGTGGGGCTCGAACTCATGACCCAGAGATCAGGAGTCGCGTGCTCTTCTGACTGACCCTGCTAGGTGCCCTGACAATCTTCATTTTTAAAGTACATTTCCCCAGGATTCAGGGATCCAACCCCTTTCCCTTGGGTTCAATTGTCATTCTATCCTCTAGGACAGTGATCCCCAACTGGCGGTTGGGTGGTGATACCCCTTCCCCGGGAACGCTTGGCAATGTCTACAGATATTTTTGGTTTTGAGGAGGGAGGGCGGTGGCAGAGAGAGGAGGACAGGGAGGGTTGTGTATGCTACTGACGTCTAGTGGGGAGAGGTTAGGGCTACTTCTACTAAACATCTTACCATGCTCCTCACAACAAAGAAGAATCGGGTCCAAACTATTAATAGTGCTGAGGTTGAGAGGCCTCCTCTAGGCCTCCACATCAAACTGGCTGCTTGTTACTTTTTCTAGATATTTTAATTGACTATTCAACTACACTTCACTCCTGTTACTGGCATATCAGACTTACTGATATCTGACCCCTTCTTTTTCATGGCTTTTCCCTGCCAATCCTGAGAGTCTGTTATATACTAGAAGCTTAAGATAAATCAGTGAAGGGGCGCCTGGGTGGCTCAGTTGGTTGAACGTCTGACTCTTGGTTTTGGCTCAGGTCATGATCTCAGGGTCGTGAGATCGAGCCCTGCTTCGGGCTCCATGCTCAGTGTGGCGTCTGCTTGAGATTCTCTCTCTCCCTCTCCATCTGCCCCTCCCTCTGCTTGTGCTCACTCTGTCTCTCAAATAAATAAGTAAAATCTAAAAAAAAAAAAAAAAGATAAACCAGTGAAAAGGTAGGCAAAGATCCTCTCCTCAAGGAGCTTACATTGCAAGAGAAGAGTATAAATAATTTCTAATAAACAGAAGTAAGAGATACTTCTAGATGATTGCTTTACCCTTGCTATCTTTTCCATTCCCATCATTCTACCTATGTGTAATACATGGCCTCAAAATTTTTAGCTTTTTTTTATGTTATGTTAATCACCATACATTACATCATTAGTTTTTGATTCAAAATTTAGTAGCTTAACAACAAGAGTTATCATCTTGGTTTCCATGTGTCAGGAATTTGGTAGAGGCTTAGCTGGATGGCTGTAGGTCAGGGTTTCTCATGAGGTGGCAGGCAAGATGTTGGCCAGGTCTGCAACCATTTGAAGGTTTGATGGGGCCTGAAGGATTTGCTTCCAAGTTCACTGACGTGGCTGTTGGCAGGAGGCCTCAGTTTCTCTCATGTGGGTCTCTCTATAGGATTCCATAGAGCCACTTACAACATGTCAGCTGGCTTCCCCCAGAGCAAGTGATCCAGGATAGAGCAAAAGAGGGTGTCTTTTTATGACCTGGTCCCCAAAGTCACACGTTGTCAGTTCTGCTTTCTTCCATTTATTAGATTCGAGGTACTAGGTCCAGCTCATACTCAAGAGGAGGGAATTAGGCTCCAATTCTGAGGGGAGAAGATTCTAAGAATCAATGGATATACTTGTAAAATCACCACACCCCCCCTCCCTATTATATCTAGCCTATTTTAATAACTTGCCCCCATATATAACTACTCCCAAATTCATCTTGCACAGGAGTTGCTAAATCTTCCTAAAACATCATCTTAATTTTGTCTTGTCCTTCTTCAAAAATCTCCACTATAGGGACACCTGGGTGGCTCAGTCGGTTAAGCAGCTGCCTTTGGCTCCCGGAGTCCTGGGATCAAGCCCTGCATCAGGCTCCCTGCTCAGCAGGGAGCCTGCTTCTCCCTCTGCCTGCTTTTCCCTCTGCCTGCCGCTCCCCCTGCTTGTGTGTACTCTCTCTCTGCCAAGTGGATAAATAAAATCTTAAAAAAAAAAAATCTCCAGGGCGCCTGGGTGGCTCAGTCATTAAGTGTCTGCCTTCAGCTCAGGTCATGATCCCAGGGTCCAGGGATTGAGCCCCACCTCAGGCTCTCTGCTCAGCGGGAAGCCTGCTTCTCCCTCTCCCACTCCCTCTGCTTGTGTTTCCTTTCTCCCTGTGTCTCTCTCTCTGTTAAATAAATAAAATCTTTAAAAAAAAATCTCCACTATAAAATACAGGTGCTAAGTGACACATATGTAAAGGTTATCATTGAAGCATTGTTTATAGTACTGAAACGTAGAAAACAACTTAAATCCAATCAATAGGCGAGTGATTAAAGAAACTGTGGTATAGTCACACAATGACCAAGTAGGCAGCTGTTGAAAATAACACAGAAGTGCTCTACACACTGCCGAGGAAAAAGCTTCTGGATGTATGGGTGAGAGCAGAACGGTGTGTGTTGTATGCTACCTTTTAAGTATAAACAAGGCAGGGGGAAGAAGAGTAGATTGGATATTTGCTTTTATATGCACAAAGAAACTCTGGAGGATAGATAAGAATTTGATAAGAATGATTTCCTATAGGGAGCTAGGACTGACTAGAAAATTATTTTAAAAATATAAACCATGTGAATATACTACCTATTAAGAAGTGAATTTTAGGGGCGCCTGGGTGGCTCAGTCGTTAAGCGTCTGCCTTCAGCTCAGGTCATGATCCCAGGGTCCTGGGATCGAGCCCCGTGTAGAGCTCCCTGCTCCGCGGAGAGTCCGCCTCTCCCTCTCCTGCCTCTCCGCACCCCCAGCTTGCTCTCTCTCTCTGTGTCAAATAAGTAAAATCTTTAAAGAATAAAAAGTGAATTTTATTTACTTATTTTAAAGATTTTATTTATTTGAGAAAGAGTGCATGCACAAGCAAGGGGAGGAACAGAGGGGGAGGGAGAAGCAGACTCCCCGCAGAGCAGGGAGCCCGACGTGGGACTTGATCCCAGGACCCTGAGGTCATGCCCTGAGCTGAAGGCAGATTTAACCAACTGAGCCACCCAGGCGCCCTAAGAAGTTAATTTTATTTTATTTTTATTTTATTTTTATTTTATTTTTATTTTTTAAAGATTTTATTCATTTATTTTAGAGAGAGAATGAGATAGAGAGAGAGCATGAGAGCGGAGAGGGTCAGAGGGAGAAGCAGACCCCCCCGCTGAGCAGGGAGCCCGACGTGGGACTCGATCCCAGGACTCCAGGATCATGACCTGAGCTGAAGGCAGTCGCTTAACCAACTGAGCCACCCAGGCGCCCCCCTAAGAAGTTAATTTTAAAAGTCAATAGTTTCTTATTACCTGCAAGCTTCCACTCACTCATTTGTTCTCGGACTCACTTAACAAATCGTTACGGATTACAAACCTATTAGTCCCACCTTTATCCCCCCACTACATTTTTCCTCCAACTAAGCTGACTTTCACTGAGCTCTAAATAATCTTTTCACCTCCCACTTCTTTGAGCATCCCTCCCCAGTTGCTGATCTTTTTTTTTTTTTAAGATTTTATTTATTTATTTGACAGAGAGAGAGGGAACACAAGCAGGGGGAGTGGGAGAGGGAGAAGCAGGCTTCCCGCGGAGCAGGGAGCCCGATGTGGGACTCGATCCCAGGATCCTGGGATCATGACCTGAGCCGAAGGCAGACGCTTAATGACTGAGCCACCCAGTTGTTGATCTTTATGCTCTAAATCTGTGGCCCTAAACCAGTGGCTTTAAACAGGGGATAGTGCTACCCCCTAGGGAGTGTTCTGTGAATTTGTGGGGACATTTTTCGGTCACAGTGATGGAGGACCTATTGGCATTTAATGGGTGGACCCAAGGATATCAGTTGTCTTACACAATAGCAGATAGCCTTGTTCAGTGAAAAACATGTCCCTTGTCCTCCACCATTTTCGGAATGATTCATGGACCTTCATGTAGGTCAAAACACATTTATGATTATCCAAGTACAGAACCTAAATCCATTTTATATATAAACACACATTTATAAGTATAGTTCTAATCCTGGTGTACCTGGCTGGCTCAGTCGGAAGAGCATGTAACTCTTGATCTTGGGGTCATGAGTTTAAGCCCCACATGGGGTGTAGAGATTACTTAAATAAAACTTTTTAAAAAACTGTTTTAGGGCGCCTGGGTGGCTCAGTTGCTTAAGCGACTGCCTTCGGCTCACGTCATGATCCTGGAGTCCCGGGGTTGAGTCCCGCATCGGGCTCCCTGCTCAGCAGGGAGTCTGCTTCTCCCTCTGACCCTCTTCCCTCTCATGCTCTCTATCTCTCATTCTCTCTCTCAAATAAATAAAATCTTTAAAAAAAACTGTTTTAAAAAGGAGCACAGGTTTTTTTTCAAAGATTTTATTTATTTATTTGAAAGAGAGAGAGAGGATGAGCGGGGTGAGGGGCAGAGGGAGAAGCAGACTCCCTGCTGAGCAGGGAGCCTGGTGTGGGGCTCCATCCCAAGACTTCGGGATCATTACCTGAGCCAAAGGCAGACACTTAACTGACTGAGACCCCCAGGCGCTGCAAAAAGAGTAGTTTTAATCCTCACTTTTCCAGAGAAGCAGACACCTTTACATACCAAGGGAAGATTGTATTTTGTTTTGTTTGGAATCTCACCAAGAATTATTTGCCATTTTGGAAAATCATGGCACAGATGGGCCCACTTGAATTTGAGTCTGAGCTTGTAGCTGCTGAATTCATAGAGATCCTGCATGCAGATGCAAGCATATGATGACTTCATTATGACCACTTCACTAAATCTTCTGACAAAGCCCTCCCCAAGCATTGACATACTGCGATATACATTATTTAATTTTTTAAAGAATAATATAATACAGGGGCGCCTGGGTGGCTCAGTCGTTAAGCGTCTGCCTTCGGCTCCGGTCATGATCCCAGGGTCCTGGGATCGAGCCTGCTTGGCGGGAAGCCTGCTTCTCCCTCTCCCTCTCCCCCTACTTGTGTTCCCTCTCTCGCCGTCTCTCTCTCTGTCAAATAAATAAAATCTTTTTAAAAAAAGAATAATATAATACAGAAAAGTGCACAATTCTTAAGTGTAAGCTCAATGAATTTTCACAAAGTGAATACATCCACATAACCAGTACCCAGATCAAGAAACCAAAACATTTCTAGCACCCTAGACCCTCCCATGCACCTTCCAGTCAGTGTCCTTCCCAAGGTTACTAGTCTGATTTCTAACATTATAGATTAGTTTTGCCTCTTTAAAAAAAATTTTATATATATATATTTTAAAGATTTATTTATTTGAGGGAGAGAGCGTGAGTGAGCCGCAAGCTGGGGGAGGCGCAGTGGGGGAGAGAGATGGACAAGCAGACTCCATGCCGAGTGCAGAGCCCAACATGGGGCTCGATCCCAGGACCCTGAGATCATGACCTGAGCCGAAACCAAGAGTCAGATACTTTACCCAACTGAGCCACCCAGGCACTCCTTAAATATATATTTTTAAGTTTATTTATTATTTTTTATTAATCTCTACAACCCAAGATTAAGAGTCACAAACTCCTCTGACTGAGCCAGCCAGGCACCCCTAGTTTTGCCTCTTTTTAAATGTAATACAAATGGAATCACACACTATATATATATACATATATGCATATATGCTCTTTTGTGTCTGGATTCTTTTCCTTCTAAAATTCGTATTGTTGCCTGTAATTGTAATTTTTGATTCTAAATTATGTATTTAATTATTATATTATACTATTGGATACACATTTTAAAATAAATGACTTTGTCTTTTATAGTGAGGATTATATTGAGTTTTTAAATGTGGCACTGTAGGGGTGCCTGGGTAGCTCAGCCAGTTAAGCACCTGCCTTTGGCTCAGGTCATGATCTCAGGGTCCTGGGATCGAGCCCTGCCTCTGCTCAGCAGGGAGCCTGCTTCTCCCTTTCCCTCTGCCTCTCTCTCTCAAATAAAAATCTTTTAAAAGTAGCACTGTAAATGTGTTACTTCTCCATTCATTTCATCGTAGTAAAAGGAGCATTCAAAATATTCTAAAAGGCAAGCAGTAGTTCTGATAGGCTGCCGAGCAAATTGTTTGCAGCCTCCTGAGTTTGCCCTCTAGCCCTTTGCACAGTTGAGGTAATCCAGGGAAAGTCTCCCTTCCTGACTCCCTTTCCTTCAATTCTCAGATGATTCATCACTTTCTCAGAGATGTCTCCTTCTCCAGCTCTGCTTCTGTGCTCTTTCAGGAACCTGTACACAAGTTGAGTTCAGCATTTATCTCACTATGCTCTGTGTCTATTTACTTGTCTCCCTCTGTCTCGTTCACCATGGTAGCTTTTGTGTCTGGTATGTGCTTGGGATTCAACAAATGTGTTGAGCAAATAAATGGACACCTTAGCCCATATTTAGAGCTTTCTCCAACAGCCAGGGCCCTTGCTGTCCCCCATCTAGGCCTCTCTCTCTGAAGGAAAGATCATGGAGGTGTGAATCTGTGTGTGTGTGTGCGTGTGTGTGTGTGTGTGTGTGACGGAGCTCCCTGCCCCAACATTGTCACTCTAGCCCTGAGTACCACTGTCCCTCGGCCTTCCCAGCCTGCAACACCAAGCACAGTCATTTCCAGAAACCTCTACCTACACTTGTTTCCTGAGTGCTGTCTAGAGCTGACCTGCATCTGAAACCAGATGATGCCAGGGATTGCCTTTAGACGACATGGCGGCTGTCCAGCTCAACTTCCTCCATTCCAACTGAGCCAGCTGTTCTCACAGGCACCATCTGCGCTCATTTTCTTCTTTCTTTCTTTCTTTTTTCTCCTCAAGTGTGAAAGGAGCATTCAAAATGCCTTTATGGAATATGTCTGCAATGCAGACTTTAAGCCTTTCTTGAAAACGGCCTACTCTCTCAAGTATCTGCATGTAATTACAGTAGGGACTCTCAGATCTTCTGTTTTATTTAATGATAAAACACTAGTATTTTTGTTGGCGACAGCGTAAGTCTGCGTCCAATCAGGAGGGGGAAAGTACACAGTAATTTGAACAAGGACAAGTTTATTCTACAGAATTATTGGGGCAGGGGCACCTGGGTGGCTCAGTTGGTGAAGTGTCTGCCTTCCGCTCAGGTCATGATCCCAGGGTCCTAGGATCCAGCCCCATGTTGGGCTCCCTGCTCAGCGGGGAGTCTGCTTTCTGCCCCTCCCCCCCCACTCATGCTCTGTCTTCTTTATCTCAAATAAATAAATAAAATCTTAAAAAAAAAACAGAAGAATTATTGGGGCACCTGGCTGCCTCAGTCAGTGGAGCATGAAGCTCTTGATCTCAGGGTTGTGGGTTCAAGCCCCACACTGGGTGGCGAGATGGCTTAAAAAAAAAAATCTTAAAAAAAATGAATTATCAACTATAACAGGGTAGAGAAATGAGGGCTTGGAATGTGTATTAGTTTCTCAGGGCTGCCCTAACAAGTTACACAAACCAGGTGGCTTAAGACAACACAAATCTATTCTCTCATAGTTCCAGAGACTGGAAATCTGAAATCAAGGCAACAGCAGGGCCATACTCCCTCTGAGATCCCGGGTAATAACCTTCCTTGCCTCTTCCTAGCTTCTGGCGATTGTTAGCAATCTCAGGCATTCCTTGGCTTGGAGATGCATCACTCCACTCTCTGCCTCTGTTGCCACATGGCATCTTCCTGTGTCTCTGTGCATGTCTTCACGTGGCGTTCTCCTTTCTATCTGTGTCCAAATTTCCTTCTTCATACAAGGACACCGGTCATTGGATCAGCACCCACCCTAATCCAATATGACCTCACTTATAATCCCAAAGATTCTATTTCCAAATAAGGTCACAGTTACAGGAACTGGGGGTTAGGATTTGAACATATATTTGAGGCGGGGGGAACACCATTCTGCCCCCTACAGATAATAGGAAGTAAAGATTCTAAAGAATGCAGGAATAGCAGATGTAAGAAGTCACTACCTCAGCTGGGGATATAGCACTCAAGGAATAGCCTCTACCTGGGCCTCCCTGGGGTGAGATCCAGAACTTTTTGGAGAGAGCACAGAAGTTGCTGGGGTGCTGCCTCTGGTGGCACTTGCTGGAAATCAGGGAAACTTGCTGGGATGCCAGGGAAAACTTTTCACAGGAAGGTGTCTCAGAGGCACTCCAGCAGAGAACCGTCCAAGGAATATACCGGGGGGAGCTGCTGGCCCCGCCCGGAGCCCGCCAGGAGCCCGGCACTGGAGAAGCTGCCTGCATTTCAGAACCTGGGAGCGGGGGAACCCACTTGTACCCCAGGAGCCTGCCAATAGGGCTCACTGGAACCAGGCAACGAACCCCTTTTTTTCTGCAATGGCTCCCCAGCTGTCTACTGACAAATTTAATATGATGCCAGTTGGCAAATATATTTAAAGGGCTCAGATCCTTTTCACAGAGGAGGCAAGAAGGATGAATTTGGAGCTGATAGGTAATAAATTGGCAACTGGTATAGCGACATACCATTGTTTCAGATATTAATGGACATCTCCCTTCAGCCTTCTTGATTCTACTTTCCTCAACCTTCTCCCCATCTCACCATAAGCCCTATCACTTTATCATTCAGTTCTTCTACACTTGACACCTTCCTATCATCTCTCCCTCAAAAAGAAAAGAAAGAAAGAAAAAGGAGACAAAGAAAGAAAGAAAAAGGAGACAAAAAAGAAAAAGAGAGAGAGGAAAAAGGAAGGAAGGAAGGAAGGAAGGAGACAAATACAGTACTGGTGGCAGGTGGCTCTCTAACTGGGCAAGTGGAGTTAGACCAGAGGCAGGACCAGCTTTCTCAGACCAATATAAATTCTGGCAACTCATAGTAGCTGACCAGAGTGGAAAGCCCCGACAGGTGGGTCTTGAAAGCTCCTCACCTGGGGAATTAAATTGATCAGGAATTGCTGACACCTGGCTGGGACAAGCCCTTTAAGGGGAAAGAGAGCTGAAGCTGCAGGAAGTAGCAGTAAATGCCAATTTTGTATACAGAGACGAAAACTCCAACTTCCTGGGGATAAGCACCTGTCTATCGCCAGGCACAGCATGTAGGAGGTGTTGAAATCTTGTTAAATGGCTGATGCCAACCAGACCAGCAACCCAAACTCAAAGCTTCCTGTCATTTTTCAGGGGTGGTTCTTAGCAAAGGAGCTCTAGCTGACCATCACACCCCTCCCAATACCCAACAACCCAACACAACCTGCCCTACCCTGGCTGATCTGGAGCTCAGCCTAGAGGCTTCCGCAGACAAAGGTATTGAGCAGAGCTGGCTTGAGGGCCAGAAGGGATAGTGTACTCTGAGAGAAAGAAGAGATAGTTTTATCATCTGCATTTTGCCTGTAACCCGAGACTTAATTTATCAGGCACATTCAGATGTGTCTTCTCATTTGATCTTGATCTTTCAAGTCGATTTTGAGAGAGGCATGACAGCGTTTATTGTCCCCATTTTACAAGTGAGGCCACTGAGGCCCAGAGTCTAAAGGGGCCCAGAGTTTCTGGAGAATGAAACATTCATGTGTCAACCTCCAGCCACATCACCTGCCCCACTGAAAGCTATGTGGGGCCTCTTGCCACTGGATCAGCACACACTGGCCATGCCCTAGAGCGTGTACACAGGTGGTGGGTTAAGGTAAGAGTTGTTGAAATGGTAGTCACAAAGAAGGCAGAGGTGAGACCGTGAGGCTCTTAGGCTCACCATTAGTGGCCTGGGCGTAGGGCCAAGACACCCCAGTCTACATTAGACTTCAATTTGATGAACTCCAGCACCCCAGCTTAGGGTCTTAGGGCTGCGCCCTCTCTACCAGATTCTCAGGCCCAGGCCCTTTCCTTAGGCTACTTCCTTTGTCCTTCGTGTTTACTTCTTCAGGAGACCCAGAGAATCAAAACTCTCATCAGGCATGCTCTGCCCTTGAAAGCTTTTCTTGCCCTGGGGCTTAGGAAGCACCTGTTTAAGCAGAAAAGTGAGAGCCTGCAAGAGGGGCTCTCAACTCACCAAGGTTGAGAAGGTTCTCCAAGCACTCACAACTGGAAGCATCACCATACCCCTAAGGAAACATCTTCAGGCACCACACAGCCAGCTGGGATCCAGGGGAGAGAAAACCTCTAGCTGAAAGAGCTGCTGCCCACCCTCATCAGAAGTTTCATCATGGATTTCCAGAGGTCCCTGCAAGCCTTGTGTTACAAAGAGTTGGCTGTAGTCCTGGGAGAGCTATCTGGATAAGTCCTTGCCTTACAGAGCTGGGGAGGAGTCTTCACTTTCCACACCAGCTCTTAAGGGATTTTGCTCTTTGCATATCATCCTCTCTGTGTCATTACTTTTACCACTAAGTCCCAGAAGAGAGAATTCGGCTGGGCTGGGTACTCTGCACCTTCATCTCAGACCCAGGGTTCTAGGCTTCAGGCTTTCTTGTTCCACCAAGAAAATAAGTACAGGTTTGGACCAGAGAATTCTGGCGAAGAAGAACTAGTGGAAGCGCAGGCTCTGGTTTGGCGGCGAGGATGCCTTCACAGTGCAAGAAGTTCGTGCATGCCCACTTCCTCCCCACCAGTAGCCCAGCTCCAGGTAAACGTTTCATGATACAGCCTCTCTAGCAGCGGGATTTCATCCCCGATCCCTTAATAGTAAAGACTACTACTATTACTAAGGACTGTTTCCCTTGAAACAGGGCTCGTGGTAGCCCGGAACAGAGAGGAAAGCTGCCGAACACCACCGAGCACGGCAAGGTGGTTATTGGTGCGCTGCAATGACGCCCCTATACTGAGCCCTCGGCGCGGGCCACACAAACCCCCACAACTCCGGGAAGAAGATCAACGCCCCCAGCCTCCTCCCAGTTTTGGCTCAGCCCAGGCTCTCCGGGACGTCGCGCAAACACTGGGGCCGGAGGTGGCACTATCCCTAGTCCCCGGCTCCTAGTCCCGCCCCCAAATCTTCTCTGCGACGTGGGGACCCTTTCGAAGATTCTCGGAGGGTACCGGAACCGCTCTCAGTGAGGCCTCTCTAGGAAATTGGGAATTTCACATGTCGTTAGTATTCAGTTCACGTTTATTGGCCTAAGAACTAAAGAACCGGAAGATGCCCTTAAAAAACGTGGCGGCACTCTATTCACTACAGCTGCCTCAGTAGCTCAAGAAACTTGGCCTAGTGTTCAGCCACTGACTGACTGGCCTTCAGAAAATGACACCATCCGGTCCACTTCGGTTGATGGGGGACAGAGCTACCTGCCCTCAACTATAATGGCGGCGCTGCCCAATTTGGCTTCTTGCCCCTAGGGAAGATGGCTGCCAGATGGCTTCACTTAGTTTCTCACTACCCCGGAAGACGGGGACCGGCGATTGGGCGGTGCCCGAGGGCTCGGAGAAGAAGGCCCTTGGCGGTTGGGCAGTGCTGGCTAAGGCTAGTTTTAAAGGAGCCGGAGGTGGGAGCCGTCGAAGACCCGGGATTCGCGGGAGGCGGCGGTGAGCGGCGCGCGGGGGAGGGCACCGAGCGGCTGGAGAGAGGGCGGGAGGAGGGAGGGAAGGAAACATTTGAACCATCTGGTCCCGGGCTGGGGAGAGCGCGGGGCGGGGAGCCGGGGAGGGGGGAAGGAAGGGGTCTGTGGGCGGGACCTCCCGGGATTGGAGTGAAGGGGGTATCTGCTTGACAGTGGATCCCCGGGGATCCGGACTGAGTTCGTGATGCTCAAGCTCGGGCCGCCCCTGTCTGAGTGGAGCTTTGCGGAGCCCAAACTCACAGTGAGAGGAGGATCCTCGCGGCTTCTCATTGGAGGAACCGCGCTGTAGGATTCTTTCCGCAGGGATCTAGTCTAGGGGATCTGGTGTGGCGGTGGGGGGGGGAACCATCGGTGTGTGGGAGTATTGCTTCGGAGTTCTTGGCCACTCGCTGGCAGTGGATGAGGATTACAGAGGGATCCGGCGGAAAGTGAGCCTCCCAGGACCGGGATCCCAGCCGATCCCGGGAGATCTCAGGGCGGATTCTGCAGGGACAAAGGCCCCAGAAGCTCACTGGGGCCTCTGCAAGCCAGGTTCTCCCGGCAAGTGCCAGTCAGGGCGCGGGTGATCCACTGATCTCGGGCGACGGCAGCGGGAAGACATCCGCTCCGGGCGGCCAGCCGGGGGCGCCCTGTCACGCCCCAGGGCTTCGGCCCGTGGGCTACCGGGAGCCGCGGGCGGACCATGAAGGGCGGAGCCCCAGGGGAGGGGCTGGCCCTCACTCCCCGCTCCCCCGCTCCCCCCCCATCCCAGGCTGCCGCCTGGGATCCCCCAGGGACTCCCCGGAGCCGCCGCTTCCCCCATGGACTTGCCCGGGGACTCCAGGTGAGAGCGCACCCCGCCCGCCTGTCTTGAGCACGGGAAACGGGGAGCCTAGCGGCCGTACCGGGGAAACCACAGAGCCAACGACAGGCTCAGGCGACCGTCCTCTGCTTCTCTCATCCTCCAGTCCACCTGGCCGGCCACGTCTGTGTCGCCAGCCTCTGGCTCGAGCATTATGGGGAGCCAGGAGCCCCAAACGGCCGAGACTGCAGTCTCTAGCGGCCCCTTCACCTTTGGAAAAGGCCTCTCGGCGGGTTTTGGCTGTGGTGCTGGAAGATGTTATGGCTGCCCACATGGTGAGCCCCCCGAACTGAGAGGCCCCCCTTCTCCCTGAGGCCCCCTCTTCAATACCAAAGTCAGACCAGATCACTAGTGAGGATAATTGAGATCCAAATACCTCATTCTCACACCCATTGCTAGGCAGCCTCCCTAATGCTAGAGTCCTACTTGGCTCTCACTTAATCCAATCTAGATTTGGGCAGGGTCTCTAGTGCCCATTCCCCACCATCAACCCTGTTGGGCTGGAACCACATCTCTACAACTCTTAAATATGAGAAACCCTTGCTTTCTTCCCAACCCAATGTCTAGGCAATTCTTGGGAAGCAGGCTGAGGTCTTTGGCTCCATTGCATAGGTTAGAAAAACAGGCCCCAAGGGCGCCTGGGTGGCTCAGTCGTAAAGCGTCTGCCTTCGGCTCAGGTCATGATCCCAGGGTCCTGGGATCGAGTCCCACGTCGGGCTCCCTGCTCAGCAGGAAGCCTGCTTCTCCCTCTCCCACTCCCCTTGCTTGTGTTCCTGCTCTCGCTGTCTCTCTCTGTCAAATAAATAAATAAAATCTTAAAAAAAAAGAAAAGAAAAGGAAAACAGGCCCCAAATAGGGCAGTGACTCACCCAAGGTCACTCCTTTTTCATTTCTCCAAACAGCCTGGCTGAGATTACTGCTGCCCAGGATGCTGTAATAACTGGCCCTGAGACTGATTCAGTCCAACGCACTTCTTTGGGTTCTCAAGTGAATTCTAGCCCTAATCTCTGTCACTTTTGTGGCATACGGCACTATTAGGTTCAGGGAGGTCCTGTCCAGTCTGACCTCATTTCATCACCTTGCTCTTGACACTTCCTCCTCAATTAGGTTCCCCTGGTGCCCCAAGAAGAGACCCCCACCCCACGGCACCACAGCAACCAACGGGATTCTGTCCGCAGCCAGCCACCTGCCTCGCCACCGCAACAGGCCACGTGGTCCTCACAGACCAGGTGAGCATGGCGGGATGGAGGGTAAACTAGAGGCATACCGGAGCCCCACTGATCTTCCTGTTTCCTCTCTAGGCCTCCCAACCCACTGGACCCACTGCGCTTATGCCGAGAGCCCCTGAGCCGCATCCACCGGCCCTCTTCTACCCTGAGGCGGCGATCAAGGACAACCCCTGGCCCAGAGGAGGGCCCTTCACAAAAGGTGGACTGGACCCCCCAGCCCACTCTGGTGGTGATGCTAGAAGACATTGCCAGCCCAAGACCCCCAGCTGAGGTATGAGAATGTGGGGGTAAGGATGTCAGGGGTTCAGCTGGGATGAGTTTTGCTCAGAGCAAGGAGAACAGCATTTTAGACGGAAGACGCTGAGGAAAGACCTATATGAAAAAAAGTCTTTGGTGTGAACCCTGGCAGGCTTCTGGACACTTGAGAGGGTCAGAATGTGGGGAGCTAGGGAGGCCATAGGGGGCTTCCCTGCCTCCCCCAGAACATCCTTTGTTTACATCCAGGGCTTTGCTGATGAGACTCCCAACTTCCTCATCCCAGCGAGAAGGTAAAAGGGCTGGGGAAGGGATTATCGAAATGTCCAGGCAGCTAGAGCTAAGGGCATCAGAATTTACTTGTCCAGTCCTTGCCTGTAGCACCTTCTGAAGCTTTAAGGGACAGGGGAGGTGCTGGCTCAGGTGGGATCTGAACCTGGGAGCTCCCTCAGCCTTTACTTTGCCCCTTCACCCCAGAGCTGAGCCCATGACGATTGTTCACCAGTCAATGCCTCCGTCCAGGGACCTGGATCCCCCATTCCAGCCATCTGCCCTGCCTGAAGACCCTCCAGAGACCCCACCACCAGGTAAGGACTCAGAGGGATGAGATTTAGGGCTCTGGAAAATCCTGGCTGAGCTTCAAAGGGGCAGGGGCAGGGCAGAGGCGGGGGGTGAGGCTTATCTCCCTCCCTGAGGGCAGTTTGGTGTGTGAAGTTGGGGTATAGACTTCACAGGCCTGATGTTCAACTCCTAAATTTAGGGCTCGGTATTTTAGGTGTGGGCTTCTACCTCTGTGGGCAAAGCTTAGTGTTAGGGGGAGGGGCTGAGGCTACTGAAGTAGGGCTTAGGCACTTGCAGCCGAGGAATGCCCACCTGAGCCTCTCCTTTTCCTCAGCCCGGGATCCTCTACTGGAGCCCCCATCGATCCCACCGCCGTCCAGCCTTTTACGCCCCCGCCTCAGTCCCTGGGGCTTGGCCCCCCTCTTCCGTTCCGTCCGCTCCAAGCTGGAGAGCTTTGCTGATATCTTCCTCACACCCAACAAAGCCCCACGGCCCCCACCCCCATCACCCCCCATGAAGTTGGAGTTGAAGATTGCCATTTCAGAGGCCGAGCAGTCCGGGGCTACTGAGGACACTGCGTCTGTCAGTCCTCGGCCCCCTATCCGCCAGTGGCGGGCCCAAGACCACAATCTCCCCGCACCTCTGTCTAAGCCCTCTCTGGGCCGAAGCCACTCTTGCCCTGATCTGGGGCCCCCTGGCCCAGATACCTGCAGCTGGCCCCCTGCTCCACACCAACCAAGCCGGTCACGGCCCCGGCGGCACACTGTGGGTGGTGGAGAGATGGCCCGAGCCCCACCACCCCCTCGGCCCTGTCTCCGGAAAGAGGTCTTCCCTCTTGGAGGAGTGGGAGGCTCTCCTCCCCTTGTCACATCTTGCTCGTCCACCGCATCTTCTTCCTCCTTCTCTGAACCTGCAGAACCCAGGTAGTGCTCTCGATAAACCCTTCTTTTTTTTTTTTTTTTAAAGATTTTATTAATTTATTTGAGAGAGCGAGCGAGCATGTGCACAAGTCGGGGGGAGGGCGAGGCAGGCTCCCTGCTGAGCAGGGAGCCCGACATGGGGCTCAATCCCAGGACCCCGAGATCATGACCTGAGCCAAAGGCTTAACTGACTGGGTGAGCCACCCAGGCGCCCCTCGATAAACCCTTCTTAAAGCCCTGGCACAGTCTGGGCTCAGCCTCCTTCCCTGTTATCCAGTGGGCAGGCGATGGGGATATTGCTATAAATGTTATTTGTCCCTGAACCTTGACCTTCTCTGCAGGTTGGGTTCAACCAAGGGGAAGGAGCCAAGGGCCTCAGAGGACCAGGTGCTTTCAGACCCTGATACCAAGGTAGGAGTACAGATGGGGGGAGGAGACAGGTGGGAGCCTGAGGCCATGCTGCACCCTTATCCTTTGCCCTATTTTTGCAGAGCATGGGAAAGGTTTCTCGATTCAGAATACGCAGGACGCCAGCCCGTTCTCAGCTCAACCTTACACCAATGGGGCTGCCTCGACCAATCAGGTGAGTGGCTCAGTGTACACAGAGCTGCCTTGGCCAGACAGGTTGTATTCTCAGATCCCCTGAAGTGTGGCTTTGTCTTCTCTCAGGGAACACAATCCAGCTTGGAGGAGTCAATCTGGTCTGGACATGGTTTGCCCTTAGAACTATCTGTCTGCCTTAGGCAGCACTCCTGGCCGTAGTGTGTCCCAGAAACTGAAATATAGACCAGGCCTTGCTTATCCTTTTTCCAGGGTACGATGGCCCTGAGTTTTTCAATGGCCTTGGGTTTTTCAATGGCCTCTGCTCTTTGCTCCCAGGTTGAACAAGAAGGAGTTCAGCTTAGAAGAAATTTATACCAACAAGAATTATCAGTCGCCTACAACCAGGAGGTGAGAAACTTTGAAGGCTTGGGGGTGATAGAGGGAAGGCTGGAACCAGGGGCCATGCTGGTAACCAGCACCCCTCCCTGCCTGGTCCAGGACCTTTGAGACCATCTTTGAGGAACCCCGGGAGCGCAACGGGACTTTGATTTTCACCAGCTCAAAGAAGCTTCGGCGGGCTGTAGAATTTCGGGACAGCAGCCTTCCTCGAACCCGGCGGCCCTCTCGTGGGGTCCGGGCTGCAGCTGGCAGGACCCTTACCCCCAACCTGGCCCCCAGCCCAGATGTGGGACCTCTGCTGCAGCAGCGGCTGGAGGAGCTGGATGCCTCACTCCTGGAAGAGGAGGAAGTGGATAGGGAGCGGCCCCATCGGACCTAGGAGCTCCATCTGTTTGTTCATCCGTCCTGAAGCATCTGGGGCAGTTATATATTTTTCTCTATATTTCTAGTAAAGTTTTCGATATGTTTCTGATCCTTTTGTTACGTCTCTAGCTGAGTTTGAGATTGACCGTACTGCCTGATGTTTCTACTTTGGCCCCCAAAGACTGGGAAATGGGGGAGGTGCCAGGGAAGACAATGAGGGTTGGATACAGGAAGAAGTGGGGGAATGGTCACCGGAGCTACTTCCTTGATTTGAGAATTTTCCTGTGTGGAGGGATACTTCGGAACCTGCTTCAGAAGATATTGTGACCCTGGACCCTGCTCAGGGTTCTCTAAATTCACTTACAGCAAGGAGGAGACTGAGGGACCCAGAGTGGACCAAGGCCTTGATCAAGATGGCTCTGAAATCCTCCTAACATGCAGGCCAGGACTTGCTTCTGGATTCAAGAGATAAAAGTAATCAGCTATAATTGAGCACCTCCAACAACCTGTCATATGTACTTGACTTGCACATAGTCCTGTGAAAGGGAATTATACCCATTTTACACATAAGAAAGTAAGTTGAGGGGCTCCTGGCTGGCTCAGTTGGTGGAGCACACAACTCTTGATCTCAGGGTGTCATGAGTTCAAGCCCCACGTTGGGTGTAGAGATTACTTAAAAAAAAAAAAGCAAGTTGAATGTTATAATGTAATGTCCTCATTAAAACGGTAACCCAGGCAACCAGAGGCCAGAAGTGGCGTTCTCCCATCTTTTTGAAATTTAGAGGCAGAATAGAGCAGTGGCTAAGAGCACAGACTGTGGAGTTAGACTTGAGTCCAAACCCTGTGTAGGAAACTGTGCATCAATTCCCCTCCCTCTCTGTAAAATGGGGCTAATAGCAGTACCTTCCTAAAAGAATTCTTACTGCCAAGTGAGTTAACATGTGAGAAAAGTAGCCGGCGCACGAACGCACGGTGTATTTTTCCTTATTAGCACGCGGACACCACAAGCCAGCACTCTCCCATTGAAGGGAGCGATAACGGGACGCAGTTTCCTTCCCAGCGCGTCTGGCGCTCGCAAGGCACGCCGCGTGCTCCGGCAGCCCGGCACCGCGGGGGATCCCACTGAGCTGCCAGCCGCTCGACAATATCACCACGCGCGTGCGCGAGAAGCCAGGCGGCCTGTGGGCTAAGCCAAGAGGCGCAAAGGCGGAGACGACGTAACTGGTAGTCGAGAGGAACCTTCCGCGGCCACACGCCGCCAAGCGGCCAACGGCCCCCTAGGACTCGCGCACTACATCACGACTCTTAGTCTCGGCGCTGTCTGAAGACGGACCAATGAACAGAGAGCAGGAAGAGGCGGGGTCACCTGGGGGACCGCCCCAAGCGCCTACTTCTAACCAGTCGAGTCACAAGACTCGATGAGGGGCGGGGATAATCTGACGTATACCCAATCCCAGATTTGAGGGCGGTTACATATTACCCACTCCCCGGAGCTTGACTCCGCCCTTCGCCTTGTCGTACACTTCTCAACCTATCAACGACTAAGCTGTGGAAGGGCGAGGGGAAGGGGGCGGAGAGTGGGAGGAGGCCCAGAGAGGAAGGAGGCGTAGGCTGAGGAGGAAGAGGGAGGAGGGGCAGGGAAGTCCTGGCGGAGAAGAGGCTCAAGACGCCAAAGGAGACAACAGGAGGGTGCGCTGGAGCTCCCCCGCCTCCCAACGGCCGTTCCGGATCCCTTACGGCGCAAGTCAGGCAGAGACGGAGGAAAGGAGGAAGAGACTTTTATGTCGGCAGACAGAGAAGCTCTACCCGTCACCGTTGCCTCACATCCGGGGCTTTGGAGGGCTGGCCCCGCGGCCCCGCCCCCCCCCCAGCCTTTCATGGCGACCGGAGGCGGAGGCTGGAAGAGCCGGGCCTGGAGGAGGCCCCTTTAAATCTCCTTAAAGGGGTGGCCGGTGAACTCGGCGACTACAACGGCAACCTTAAAGGGAAAGCCATCGAACAGAAGCTGACAAACTGAGAACTGTGCTGTTGGGAGACCTGGAGCGAGTGGGGATTCTCACCTCCTTTTCTCCTCCACGCAAGAAGTTCTTTAAACTTAGCTTAAAGGGGAAGTGGCCGCTTGGTGGAGGACCAGAAACTTAACTCCCGAGTCCTTAAAGGGGCGGCCTGCTGTTTGGAGGACCCTGGACTCCTTAAAGGGGTGGCCTCTTTTAGCCGGAGGACTGGAGACACTTTTAAAGGGGAGGTCTGCGTTTCGGGGCGAGCTTTCGGTCCCTTTTAAAGGGGTGGCCCTTCCTCTTCCTCGGGGAGACTTGTCTCGACCCCTGGCAGGGGGCGACCACCGCACTAGGCCGCCTGGACACCATCGGGTCGTCTTAAAGGGGTCAGGGGCTGGACAACTTGAGGCCTCGCCTTAAAGGGACGGCCGCCCTGTTTTCGCCTTATCGGCCCCGCCGGCCCCACAGGGGGGGCCCTCGGGCTTGTCGCCCCGGGGGCGGCGCCGGCTCCCCGGGCTTTGGCCTTGGGGCAAGCTCGGGGCCAGTAGATCCTGCTTTAAAGGGGAAGCCGTGGCCTTTTCGTCCCTGTGCAGCCGTCAGCGCCGCGCCTGCGACCCCGGGCCTGCGGACAGGCCGCTTCGGGCCCCGCCGCCTCCGGATGCGGCGCTGAGGGCGGTCGCCATGGAGACGGCAGCGGCCGCGGCTCCGGGCCCGGGCTGGGCCGCCGAGGGGGAGCGGCGGCGGCGGCGCTGCTCGCGCCGAGACCGAGACCGGGAGCAGCGGCGCCGCCGAGGTCCCGGCGGCGATGCGCCCCGGGCCCTGTTGGCCGCCCCGCGCGGCTCCTCGTCCTCCTCGTCGCCGCCACCGCCCGCCAGGCCTTGGTCGTCAGCTTCGTCCGGAGAGCGGCCCGGAGGCCCGAGACGACGGCGGCCCCGTCCCAGGCCTCGGCCCCCGCGACCCCGAGCTCGGAAGCGGCCTGCCGGCTCGGGCAGCCGCGGGGAGGAAGAGGAGGAGGAGGAGGAGGGGGGCGCAGACGACGGGGAGGCCGAGGAGGAGCCTGAGGAGGAGGAAGAAGAGGAGGAGGATTTGATCGATGGCTTCGCCATCGCCAGCTTCGCCAGCCTTGAGGCCTTGCAGGTGGGGGCTGATGGAGCTGGGGACCTTTGGGGGCTTCAGAGGGGCGGAGAGAAGAGTATGGTGCCTGGAGTGGGTGGAGTTGAGGGGGGAATGCTGGCACCCCAAACCAGAGCAACCGGCTCCTCTGGCCAGGTCTCTGCCCCACCCTGGGGTGGGAGGAGGTAGAGTTAGTCTCCAGGGACCAGCCAGGTTACCCGGCCTGAGAGCCACTTTGGTAGCTTGGTCACCCCTAGAGAGGTCGGGAGATTGCCTTTCTCCATCTACTTTAGTCCCACCTCCTCCTCCACAGAAGGATGCATCTCTTCAGCCCCCAGAGCGACTGGAACATCGGCTGAAGCATTCTGGGAAGCGGAAGAGGGGGGGTTCCAGTGGGGCCACTGGGGAGCCAGGGGACAGCTCTGATCGGGAGCCTGGCCGGCCCTCTGGGGATCGGGCCCGAAAATGGCCCAATAAGCGGAGAAGGAAAGAGGTGAGCTTGTCATAGATCCTTGTCATTTAAAACTCTGGACAGAATGTCCTTCACAGAGACTTGTTTTCCATCAGCAATGCTACTGCCCATCATAAACAGTGATTTTATTCTCTAACAGCAGAGAAGAAGGCAGAGCAAAATTGAGCCCTCACTCCTCAATCCAGGTCTGATAGAGAGATGCCCACAGTCAGACTTTTCCGCTTTTGGCTGGCCCTGTCTATTTCAAACATGTTGATTAATCAGAGATGTTTAGACTTAATGGAATCCTAAATGAATTAGATACGGTCTCAGATCTCTCCAGGCAATAGCAGTTTAGCAAGAAAGAAACAATCTGAGCAAATACCTAGATCAAAACCTGAGAAGCTACAGAAGGCAGAGATCTGGAAGAGATGCTGCAGAAACCCACATGAGGAAGCCACTCATTCTGCCTGGGGGATGGGAGGAGGGTTGTGGTTAGGGAAAGCCCCCTAGGATGTCTTAGGCCTTGAAGGATAGTCATAAGTTTGCTAAGAGGAGAAACGCGCTAAGTTGTTTTGAGCAAAAGCACAGAGATGTGAAAATATATTCAGAAAATGGCGAGAGCATTGGGAACAGGGGTGAGCCATAGCAGAAGCAGCTAGAGAGAGATTGAGAGTGTGTCGTGAGGGGCCTTGAGTTCCTTGCTAGAGAGTTTAGACTTTATCCAAAGGCCTCGCCAGTCAGCCTTCCTTATGTCTGGACTCTGGTCTTTCTCAGGCCTCCTCCCGTCATTCTCTGGAAGCTGGATACATAGTAAGTGCTCTCCACCTGTACGGGCCCCTCCCCTCTCAATTCCTCTCTGAAAGTCCCCTCTCTCCCTTGGGCCCCACTCTTCTTCCCTCTTGTGACACCTGTCTTTCCTTTTCCCCAGTGTGATGCAGAAAGCGATCTGGACGAGAGGGTGAGTAGGGCTAGAAGTTGTTGGGTGGGCAATGTTGTAATTTGTAAAGTGAAGTCCGGTTTAGGGGTCTCCTACGTGCAGCAGACAGAGCCTCCCCTTCAGTGGGGAACATAGGTTAGGTTGAGCCATGACTGGATTGGGGAGTGGGGGGGTGGGCAGATCGAATGGGTAAAAGACTTTTTTTTTTTTTTTTTTTTTGGTAACTAGAGCCAGTTGACCAAAGAATAGAAAGCCCGTGCCTTGGTGTACCATCTTTTCCAAAGCCCTTGGAGATACCAGTGGTTCTCCACAGAAATTCAGGTGGCTGTCGAACT
Organism: Eumetopias jubatus; assembly: GCF_037043125.1. NCBI lineage: Eukaryota > Metazoa > Chordata > Mammalia > Carnivora > Otariidae > Eumetopias > Eumetopias jubatus. The sequence continues at coordinate 94,209,707 of NW_028274818.1, forward strand.
GAGCTGGTCATTCCTGCTTGCGTTAGTCTGCTCTCACAGATTAGAGTCTGAGCAGAGACCACGGTTATGGCAGCGAGGACACCAAACCATGTGGTCAGTGTAAGAACGTGTCTTAGAAAGTTGTATTTCGGTTTATCGTTAGGTCAGATTTGCTTGTTTTGGAATAACGTGTTCTAGCAGCTCATGCTCTACCCCTGTAACAACTAAATTTGTATTCCCTGATGTGTGTCTTGTTTTAGTTTAAAAAGTTGGTTGGACAGGGACTGTGGTGAACCAGAGTTCTTGTCTGTCTAAAGGAGGTGACCACTGTCTAGTTCTAGCTAAGTGTTGCCATGCAAGAAGAGGAGCCAATTCTTAAGGGAACCTGCAAGTCTGAGTGTTTGTGAGCAATTCCTGGGTTTGTAAATATCAGCAATTAGTTTAAAAGGTTTTTGCTGACACTTATGAGCCAAACAAATCTGTAAGTCAGGTAGTCATATGGGCCAGCACTTAGCGATACCTGACATTTTGTCTTTGATGTGCCTACTTCTCTGCAACGTAAGTGCCACCTCAGTTCAGTTCTCCTGGCCTATCACATTCTCAGGCTCAGCTCTCCTACCCCTCTTCCCAAGCATAGGCGCCCTGAAGCCCACAGTCTTTGCTGGATTTCAGCTAAGCTGATGGAATAGACTTGCCCCCACTGCCGCTTCCTAGCAGGCTCTGGGGGCTGTTAGTCTTCCTGGGTGAGGGCCTCGCTTGACCAGAACCTGACCCTGTCCCTGCCCTTCTTCCCCAGGTCTCCGATGATGACCTCGACCCATCCTTTACTGTCTCAACCAGCAAAGGTTGGTCTCAAGGGCTGGGGCTGGAGACGAGGGAGGGAAATTGGGGGAGTGTGGGCCTCAGCTGAGTAAGTCTGCTGTGCTTTCCTCCCAGCCTCGGGCCCCCACGGCGCCTTCAATGGGAACTGTGAAGCAAAACTCTCCGTAGTCCCTAAAGTGTCGGGCCTGGAGCGGAGCCAGGAACAGCCCCCAGGGCCCGACCCGCTGCTAGTGCCTTTCCCCCCGAAGGAACCACCGCCTCCACCGGCCCCTCGGCCTCCTGTCTCACCCCCTGCAGCCCTGCCGGCCGCCCCCAGTCTGCCACCCCCCCCACAGCCCCAGCTGCAGCTCCGGGTCTCGCCCTTCGGCCTCCGCACTTCTCCCTACGGCAGCAGCCTGGACCTCAGCACTGGCAGGTGGGTGGTCCGGGGTTTGGTCTGGTCTGCAAGGACCTGGCCACTTGGGCGCCAACCCCTGCATTCTGTGGCTGGGACATGGGATGGTACCTGCGGGATGTGACTTGTAAAAGGGATTCAGAGGCTGAAAAGCTTGAGAGACACTGGGTGAAAGAACCGTCAAGTGATTACTTGCTGACAGGACTTGGCAGAACCGTTTCACCCGGCATTCCCGTGCAGGGGAGTCCACTTGGTGCCGATTCCCAACTGTATGTGCTGGTGTAGACCTTTTTGCAAGACACATCTGCTAGGAATAGTGTTTTTCAGAACATACTTTGGGAAATGCTGACATGATTAAGGGTGCTGGCTTTGGTGTTAGTCAGACCTGGTTTCAAATTCTTAATCCGCCACTTGCTTAGTGGCTGTGTGATTTTTGACAAGCCACTTAATCTCTCTCAGCCTCAATTTTCTCTTTCTGTAAAAAAAGAAATGGTAACGGTATCTTTATCTTGGTAAAGCTATTGCGAGGATCAATGACGAGTTCATTCAGTGTTTCCCAAAGTGTGTACGTGCATCATTACCAACATGCGAGATCATTTCAGCTGTTACGGGGGCAAGTTTTTTTTAGCTGTTAAACGAGCTTTAGAAAAACACGGTTAGTACCTCAACCCTTTGATTTCACATGTGTTGCTTGGGTGAGGCTAAGTAAAAAAGCAAGAAACCGAGTTAAGTGAAAGAAGTAAACGGTACAAGTGGTTACGTGGATGCGGCAGCTGTTGGGAAGGTGGTGTGACATGGTGGAGATTTGGATTAGCATGTAAAGCGGGTGCCAGCACTTGGCCTACAGTAAGTGCTCGCTAAAGGGTAAGAGTCACTGATACGTTACCATCATCGGTGCTGTTTCTAGTATCGTCATCGTTACCGTCCTTTTTCTTGTTCTTGAGAAAACTAAGGCTCAGAGAGGGGCAGTGACTTGCTCAAGGTCACCCAGGGTGTTACTGGCAAGACAGGCCTGGAATTGAGGTCGTCTGACTCCTAGGCCAGGCCCGTGAGGTGCTGCTTCCACTGTCTTAGGGCGGGAACCCAGGTGGCCTGTTGTAATGAAGTGTCAAAGTGAGTGACGTGTTTTGTGCTGCGGTTGAGGCAGGAAAGGGCACGTCCTGTGGCCGGAGACGTCCGAGGCAGCTGTGTGGAAGAGACCTAGAGAGAGGGAGAGAGAGAGAGAGAGAGGGGGATGCCAGGTGTGGGGGGGTACCTCAGTGTGAGGATGGGCTCCCTGGGGGAGGAGGGGCGGCGGCGGGGGGGGGGCGGGGGGGCCGCCTGGGGGCCGGGTTCCACCACCTTCCACGTTGGAGCGCCAGGGTCAAGGTATCGCCTAGGCTGCTGATCCCCCCCCCCCGTCAGAGCTGGCACCTCCCAGCCCCTCACTCATCTCCCCACTTCTCTCCCCAGCTCTTCACGGCCGCCCCCCAAGGCCCTGGCCCCTCCCGTGGCTCCGCCTCCCCCCTCATCATCCTCTTCGTCCTCTTCCTCCTCATCTGCCTCCTCCTCGTCCGCGCAGCTCACCCACCGGCCCCCGACGCCCTCACTGCCCCTGCCTTTGTCCACCCACAGCTTCCCCCCCCCTGGGCTGCGGCCCCCCCCACCCCCCCACCACCCCTCCTTGTTCTCCCCTGGCCCCGCCCTGCCCCCACCCCCACCCCTGCTGCAGGTGCCAGGGCACCCTGGGGCCTCAGCTGCTAACGCCCTTTCTGGTGAGTGTGGGGTCCTGGCCGGGGTTGGGGGCCGGGGGGGGGACGCGGTGGGGGGGCGGCGGCGGCCATGGCCCCGGGCTTGGGCCCAGTCAGCTTTGGGGCATCTGGACCTCAACAGATATCAGGGCTTGAGGAGGGAGTGGCTCAAGGCCAGAAGGGAAGGCCGGTCCCCCCACCCCACCCCCCGGGCCCAAGGAGGCTGACCTGGTGGCACCAGACGTTAAAGCCTTCTCCCCCCTCCCCTCCCACAGAGCAGGACCTGATCGGCCAGGACCTGAACTCTCGCTACCTGAATGCCCAGGGTGGCCCCGAGGTGGTGGGGGCAGGGGGCTCGGCCCGGCCCCTGGCCTTCCAGTTCCACCAGCACAACCACCAGCACCAGCACACCCACCAGCACACCCACCAGCACTTCACCCCTTATCCCCCGGGCCTGCTGCCACCCCACGGCCCCCACATGGTGAGCTCCTCACTGGGCCAGTGATGAGGCCCGGAGACTTGGGGGGAGGGTGTGGCTTCCAGGGGAAGGTCCTGGGTCCCTGGCTGGCAGCTTACTCTTCCCTTCTCTTCCCTAGTTTGAGAAATATCCAGGAAAGATGGAAGGCCTTTTCCGGCATAATGTGAGTGTGTGTGTGTGTGTGTGTATGGGTGGGTGTGGTGTGGTGTGGTGTGTGGTGTGGTGTGGCATGTGTGGGCACAGACGCATCAAGGTGTGTGGTGGCCCTGACTGTTGGGGTCCAGTCTTCAGCTTCAAAAGCAAGAGCCTTGAGCCTGGGAGAGCTCCCTGGGGGGTTTTAGGGTGGAGGCCCGAGGACTGATGGGCAGACCAGACGGGGGCTGCACCTCCACCCCCGGCTTGGACTAGTCCCCTTCTCTCCGCAGCCGTACTCGGCCTTCCCTCCCGCAGTGCCCGGCCTACCTCCGGGCCTCCCGCCGGCTGTCTCCTTTGGCTCCCTGCAGGGGGCCTTCCAGCCCAAGGTGAGCTCCCAATCCAAACACCACCACCTCCCACCCCCTACAAACCCAGACACCACACCCCGCCTCCCTGCCCCCCAGATCCACATACCTCCTTCCATTTCCCAAAGCCATGCCTGTTCTGCCCTCCCCCTGTGGACCGAGCTTTCTTCAGAGCCATCCTCCCTCCCTGTCCCAGCCCCCAGCCTTGGTTCCAGACCCCTTTTATGCCTGGTGCCAGCTCTCCTGACTGATCCCTCCCCTTTCCCAGAGCACGAACCCCGAGCTGCCACCACGACTGGGGCCAGTGCCAAGCGGGCTTCCCCAAAAGGGGACACAGGTGAGGGGGGCCAAGGCAGGTCCTGGGGGAACTAGAGTATCTGTTGAGGGAGAGCAGGGTTGATTGAGAGCAAACCACTGATTGTTGCCTTTAATGTACGATCAGGGGTATCTCTGAGAATCTGATGAGAGGGAATGGCTGTAGATGACAAGGTTTCCCAGGCACGAGGAATAGGAATTTCATGAAGTTGCCCCAGAAATAAGATTACTGGGACAGTGGTTTTTGTGGGAGTGGTTCAAATTTTTTAAGTCACAAAAATCTTTTTTTTTTTTTCCTCAAATGACATCATACCAGGAAGTCCTGTCCGTAAAACAATGAAAAGATAAGCTGCCCCTTTGTGAAGTGGCACAGGGAGCAGCTTTCGAGCCCGTGGCTCTGGGAACATCGGGAAAAGCACAGGATGTGTTTCCTAAAGGAGAGACTAGACCAGATACCTTGCAGGGTCTTCTAGCGGCAGTAAAGGTTTTTTTCTAAAGAAATTTTAAGTAGAGCCTCATGACATAAAGCTGTTAAAAGGAGAGTTTCTCTGGTTGAGAAACCTGTCCTGCCTGCCCGCTAACCCATTCCCCAGTCTTCCAAGCAGGGCACATCCTTGGGGTCTGATTCAGGAACTTAGTGCTGGAAGGGAAATGCCCAGAGTGGGAGAGATGGGGAGAGGAGTCTTAACAGGAGCGGGAAAGGCGTGAGGGAGCCACGCAAGGTCTCCAGTGTTTGGGTGGGGATTAGGGACTATGGAGATGAGGTGCCCAGGACAGTAAACAGGTCTGAATCGCCACCAATCTCTTGCTTTGCCATCCCCAGATCCCCGACCATTTCCGGCCACCTTTGAGGGTGAGTTTGGTGAGGACCTCAGACTGCATGAGGCTGGGGGCTGGTGTCAGGGTGTTTGGTTGAGGGTGGGTCTTGCTTGGGAATGAGCGAGAAGCCCAAGACATGGAGGCAGCCAGATGTGGAACAGCAGAAAGGGCAAGGCTTATATGCCGCAGACCTGGGTTCCGACGTAACTGGCTATGGGACCTTGGGCAAGACAGTTTCTCTCTCTGAGCCTCAGTTTCCTAGGCCATGAAATGAACCTAGTCATCCCTCAGTTGTAGGGATGATGAATGGGGATGTTGTGTGGAAAGGCTGGGCTGAGGACCAGGCCTGGAGTGGGTGATGAGTGAACGTTCTTTCCTTCCCTTTCCCTTTGGTTATTCTTCTGGGGCGGCAGAAACCAGGGAAGTGGTGTGCCATGCACGTGCGCGTGGCTTACATGATCCTGAGACACCAGGAAAAGATGAAGGTACTGGGGCTGGAGGGCTGGGGCGAGTGGGCTGGCCTGAGCCTTGGGCATCTGCCTTTGGCCGAATCTTGGCCAGAAACATCCCCTCCTGTCCCTGGTCACTGCCTGAGTTCTTTCGCAGTAAAGTTAGCACTAGGTTCTCTGGCTAACTAGGGGGGATGGTCCGAGAAGGCGCTGTGAGAGGCGGAGGCTAGGCACCCAAGCCCCATCTCGGCTCCAGCCAGCCCTTGGAGGGGACCTAGGGGTGGAAGAGCAAGAGCGGGACCTCCCTTGGCTCCTCACTCACCACCCCTCTCCCTGTCCCATGCAGGGCGACTCCCACAAGCTTGACTTTCGGAACGACCTCCTGCCCTGCCTTCCGGGGCCCTATGGGGCCCTGCCCCCTGGGCAGGAGCTCTCCCACCCGGCCGCCTCCCTCTTCACTGCGACTGGTGAGTCTGGCCAGCCCTCTTGGGGCTTGAGGTTCCCTGTCTCTAGCCCAAGGCCCACCTTGCGCCCACTCAGCCTCATCAGAATCTCCCACCTCTCTGCCCCAGGTGCCGTCCACGCTGCAGCCAACCCTTTCACGGCAGCTCCCGGGGCCCACGGACCCTTTCTGAGCCCCAGCACCCACATTGGTAAGAGCCAAGGGCACGTTGGGCAACCCCAGCCTGGTCCCTGACTTTCAGGCGTTCTCAAGCTGGGGATGGAAATTAGGCCAGAGAGGCAGCTGGAATGGGGGTAGGCCTGGTGCCACTTGGTTTGTGACCTTGGACGAGTTACTCTAACCCCTCTGAGCCTTGATCTCCTCACCTATGAAATGGGATAGGGCAGGGCAGAGAGACTGCCAGGCTCTGCCGGCTCAGATGCTCTCTGAACTAGCCAGTGCTGGGAGTAGTGTGCCACCTGGGCGAGGAGGCTGGAGGAAGGCTGTGCGGGCCCGGGCGGAACGTCGGCACCGGCTCCGGCTCCTAGCAGTCTCAGTGGGCTTTGCAGGGAGATTTCACCGGGGTCTGGGTCAGCAGGAGGACATGGAGCCTGATGGCGTAGGGAAAGGTGTTCCTGGAAGAAGGAAGTGTGAGCTGTTCCCGTAGTAGAATAAATAAGTTAGTCGTTCTGACTGGCTACAGGCATGAGATTAGGGTCAGGTCGGGAAGGGCCCTGCATGTCAGGTGGGCGGAAGCCGGCGGGGATCTTCAGGCAGATGGCTTGCTGTAGAGCTGGTCTGGGTGGCTGGTGTGGGGGATTGTGGGGTTAGAGCTTGATCTCTGGAGTCACAGAGGCCCTGGCTTGGGGGGTACCACTTCCTGGCTAGATGACTGACCGTTGGCAAGTCACTTCACCTCTCTGAGCCTGTTTCGTCATCTTTAAGTGGGAGCGGTCCTGTCTGCCCCATGGGGCTTGTCGGTTTGTGAGGTTAAACGACACCGTGCGCGTCACAGCTCAGTGTCTTGCGAGGCCCAAGGGAGCGCTCAGCACCCTGTTGTTACGACCAAGACCAGGCGGCCGGTGGGGCTCCGGGGCCTTGCTCCAGAGCTGGCTCTTCCCTGCTGGTCTTGGTGCCTTGGTGCCTGCTCAGCCGGCAGCCCAGGGCTCTGACCATCCCCCTTTCCTCCCACAGATCCCTTTGGGCGTCCCACAAGCTTCGCCTCCTTGGCTGCCCTCTCCAACGGGGCCTTTGGAGGCCTGGGCAGCCCTACATTCAGTGAGTGCGGGCGGGGCCGGGCGGGGCCGGGGGGGCGGGCGGCTGGGGGGTAGGGGTGTCGGGTCCCCGAGTGGGGCAGCCGCCGCCTCCTCGCGGCTCCTGTCACTCTCTCCTTCCCCCCCTCTGTCCAGACTCCGGCGCCGTGTTTGCCCAGAAAGAAAGCCCAGGGGCCCCACCAGCCTTCGCCTCCCCCCCAGACCCATGGGGCCGCCTGCACCGCAGTCCTCTGGCCTTTCCTGCCTGGGTCCGGCCCCCTGAGGCCGCCCGGACACCAGGCTCAGACAAGGAGCGGCCTGTGGAGCGGAGGGAGCCCTCTCTCCCCAAGGAGGAGAAAGACAGGTGTGCTTGCCCGCCCCGCCCGCCCCGCCCGCCCCGGCCGCCTGGCCGCCCGCCGGCCGGCCGGCGCCCACCGCTGGAGGCCCTCTCTTCTCTCCCCAGGGACCTCCCCTTCTCACGGCCCCAGCTCCGCGTTTCTCCCGCTACTCCCAAGGCCCGGGCTGGCGAGGAAGGGGCCCGGCCGGCCAAGGAGTCCGTGCGGGTAAAGGAAGAGCGGAAGGAGGAGGCCGCCGCCGCCGCCGCCGCCGCTGCCGCCGCCGCCGCTGCCGCCGCCGCCGCCGCTGCCGCCGCCGCCACGGCCGGGCCCCAGGGTCTTCACCTGCTGTTCGAGAGGCCGCGGCCGCCCCCCTTTCTGGGCCCCAGCCCCCCCGAGCGCTGCGCTGGCTTCCTGGAGCCCACCTGGTTAGCAGGGCCGCCTCGCCTGGCCAGGCCGCCCCGTTTCTATGAGGCCGGTGAGGAGCTGACGGGCCCCGGGGCCGTGGCGGCCGCCCGCCTCTACGGTCTGGAGCCGGCCCACCCCCTGCTGTACAGCCGCTTGGCGCCCCCGCCGCCACCGCCGCCACCGCCGCCCACCGCGGCCCCGGGAACCCCTCACCTTCTCAGCAAGACACCCCCAGGAGCCCTTCTGGGCGCACCACCTCCACTGGTGCCCGCCCCCCGGCCTAGTTCCCCACCGAGGGCCCCTGGCCCAGCCCGGGCTGACAGGTGAGGGGAGGGGAGGGACGGGGGAGGGGGCAAAGCTCCGTTCCCCCTTTCCTTTTGACAAGGTCCTAGAGCTGAGGTTTCAAGCCAGGGCTGGAGGGCAAAGGTCACGACCTCACCAGCCACCTCTGAGGTCATGGAACCTGGGAGCAGAAGCCCCCACCCCCACAAGACCAAGCATCAGATGGACCTTGGGGTCACCGGGAGGGCAGAGGTCACAAGCCTCTAGAGAGAGGTGTGTGTGTGTGTGTGTGTGTGTGTGTGTGTGTGTGTGTACATGAGAGGTGAGAGTGGGGGTCATGTCAGAGGTCATAGCTCGTGATCTCCTGAGGTACACCATCCCCCCCTCTGAGGGCCCCTAGGCCCTTGGCCTGCCTCCCCAAGGGCTCACTAAGCCAGAGGCCAAAGTGCCCCCCTCCCCTTCACCTACCACCCAAGTCCTCATGCCCTCTCAGGGCTGGGGGAGGAGGGGCTAACGGAAGGGGGGTTCCATGTACATATTTATCTCCCCTTCCACATAGCCCCCCAGACCTTTTGTACATTTTTACAGGGGTGCCCCTCCCAATAATCCCCCTTCCTGGTTAATTAAATCCTCAGACTGGTGCTGTGTTCCTAGCCTCTGGCCTCTCTGTGGGGGGAGGGGGGATTGTAGAGGGAAGAGCTGGGAGGGGACAGGCCGGAACCCAGGGCTTTTATCCCTGGGAATATGGAGTCAGCAGGAGACAGAGCAACTCGGGAAGGGACCTGGGTACCTAGGCTGGAAAGAAGGGCAGATGCTTCCTGCTTGGCTGACAGCCCAGGTCCGCCCCCCACCCCCCCACTTGTTCCTGTTACCTCTGTGTGCCACCACCCCCAAAAGGCTCAATCTCTAAGCTTCAGCCTCTTAGTGGCTCAGTTCCCCCTACTCCATTTCCAAGTGCCCCCAGGACTCCTGGGCCCTGCCCTCCAGAACCCTGTTCCCCAGAACCCTGCCCTAGGCTGGGGAGGCGGGCAGAGAAGGTCACCATTACCACACACCAAAGAAGGGGGTCGGCCCGGGGGCGGGCCACACAGGCAGCTCCTTCAGCAGCCTCTCAGCGGCAGCCCCAGCCTTCCCAAAGCAGCAGGCACCCCCAGGCTGGGGCCCGACCTAGAAGGCAGGGCTCAGTTTAACAGAAACGTAACGTTGACTTTTTTTCCCCGCTGGGGCTTATTCTGTAACATGACTTGCGGATATTTATATAAAAACGAGTGTTACAATGAGGCCCCTTGGCTGCTCTTTCAGTGTGTGTGGGTCATCTGGGGGTGGGGGGGGTACCGGGTCAGGGAGGGATGAGGGAGGACAATACTAGGCCTGTCCTGATGAAGGTTCGCTCTCCCTCCCACCTGGGAGAGCTGTTCTTTTACTTGTGGATGGTTGGATTGGAGCATTGGGCATTGAAGCTTTTCAGTTTCTACAACCCGTACATATTATGCAGGATTCAAACAATACAGAAGAATAGCAAAACTAAATTTCCCGTTTACCTGCCAACCCATGCTAAGCTTTGTGCCTTTCCTGAGGTAACCACTCAGTCGTTTGGTCTGTGCTCTTCAGGCCCATTTTTGTGTGTTTATCTACACGTGTGTACATGCATAGTTCTGTTAGAAAAGATGTACAGGTTTTTTTTTTTTTAGAAACTATTGGTTTTTCTCTTATATATGATCACTATGAAATGAATACAAATACATAGCACAAGGGGAAAGTGCCTTAGAATCTCACCCCTCAGAGGTGACCACTACTAATTGTCAGGAATATATCTTCCTCTAGTTATTTTTCTAGCTGTATGCTTCAAATACTGTGAAAAAGATGGGATCCTGTGAGATGTATGATTTTGCAACTACCTTTTTACACTTAACGTTATTTTTTGATGCGGTCATTAAAAACCAAGTGACTAAACTGAGCTAGAGAGGCTGGCTCCCACCGAAGCCGCCCGGAATTGTCCTGTTCCACTGTACGCATCACCTTAAGGAAGATGGCCGCCAACGTTCTCTGCTCCACATGCCCAAGGCCTCTAGGGAAGGCTCAAGCCTTGACTGTTCACAAACAGAAATCAGAAAGAGTTGACCAGAAAGACATGGCAGTCCTTGTTTTCAACTTCTTAAGAAAAATCTAAAAATCTGTTGACACTATACCTGCTTTCTCTGTGGCTGCCCCCTTGAGATGGGGCATGATCTCTCCAGATCGCCACTGTCTCCTCCACACTTGTTTAGGAAGGAGTCGTCGTCACTACTGAGGTACCTCCCTGGTCCCCGTACACATTTGAATGTGGAACTCTCAGAAGAATACCTCCTGGATACGTATGCCCAACGTCTCCTAGACCCCCCCAAAAGTAACTTAGATACCCAGTCGTCTCCCAGATCAGATGCTGTACCCCCTAGCCCGACCCACTTCCATCTCTCTTATCAGCACCCAAGTCAGAAAGCTCCCTCTTACTTCACTTGATTCACGGTCGGAACTAAGCTCCCTCTTACTTCACTTGATTCACGGTCGGAACTGCGTTGTATTCTTTCTACCACTGTTCTTTTGATCACCCCAGCCACTGACGTCGTGGCTGGGGATACAGAGGTAAACAAAACAAAAAAAACCCCAGCTCTCCTGGAGCTTAGGCGCCGGTCCTAGGAGGAGTAACAGCACATGCTTCCAAAAGACAAGGAGGGTGAAGGGCACGACTCCCCAGGGCTACTTTTTGGGACCTGTCCTTAGAACCACTAGGCTTCATTGACCCATCTTTGCATGATCTGATCTGAACTCAGGAGCTCCTCAGAGGTAAAAGAGGAATCCAGAAGGACTGAATGCCAGGGAAAGGCAAAACAAAACCAAAATCGTTTCACCATCATGAGGCTGCTATTTGGAAATGCATTTTTTTGTTGTTGTTTTGAATGAACTCAGAAGTGTAGCTGTGTAATCTTAAGCAGTGTGCTTATTTCCGAGCCATGGTTTATTTGTAGAATGGACAGGGTGTTTTTTTTTTTTAATTTGAAGATCTAATTGACTCTATTAAATGATTCATGGATTGGGCGGCACCCCATCTAGCAAATGGAGAGGTGCTCCTAAAATGGAGGGTTTTTAAACAACTTCACTGAGATAAAATTCACCCCGTCTTTTATGACTGGCTTCTTTCACTTAGCATGATAAGCATTCCTTTTTATTGCCAAACAATACTCCATTATATGGATGTACCACATTGTGTTTATCCATTCTTCAGTTGATGGACATTTAAGTTGTTTCTTTAAAAAAGATTTTATTTTGAGGGCGGGGAGAGAGAGTGCCTGCGGGGGGTGGGGGGCGGTAAGAGCAGAGGGAGGGGGCAAGCTGACTCGGGTGAGCGCAGAGCCTGATGGTGGTGGGGGAGGGGGCTGGATCCCACAACCCTGAGATGACCTGAGCCGAAACCAAGACGCTTAACTGACTGAGCCACCCAGGCGCCCTAGGTAATACCTTTCTGGTTTGAAACTCCAAGAAGCAGATCTTAGAGCTCAGTTAAGGAGAATGGCTTACTTACATGAAGTTTATTGGGAAGGCACATTTTTCAAAACAGACTTTGAGGTGAGGAGCATCTATCATAGGGGCAGAAGAAGTCTGAGCCAGTGAAGAACACAGGTTTAGAGCCGCCTTCATCAGACAGACCAGAGTTTGAGTTCGCCTCCACCAACTAGCTCTGAGACTTTGGTCTTTAGCCTGCTTCCGCTTTTCAAAGAAAATGACAATCCCAGCCCACAGGTTCATTGTGATAGTTACATGCAGGTAGAGGGTACTGAGCACAGAATTGAGTACACAGTGGACATTCACCAAATGAGAGTGTTGTTACTGATTGCAGCGGGAAAGACTATAAACAGGTCCCCTATTTCAAAATAGGTAGGTTGAAGTTCAGAGAACTTTATATGAGGCATGGAGTTAGGAGAAGAAAGGAGACATACACATTTGGGGAGGAGATTAAAAAAATAAACTTGATTATTGTTAAAACAGCTTTAGAGGGGCACCTGGGTGGCTCAATCGCTTGGGCATCTGCCTTCAGCTTGGGTCATGGTCTTAGGGTCCTGGGATCGCGCCCTTCATCGGGGCTCTCTGCTCAGCGGGGAGGCTGCTTCTCCCTCTCGCTCTCCCTCTATGCTCTCCCTCTCTCAAATAAATAAAATCTTAAAAAAAAAACAAACGAAAACAGCTTTAAATATACAAAAAAATTGGCAAAGATAGTAAGCGAGTACAGAGACTTCCTATATGCCCCGAACTCAGTTTCCTATATTAACACCTATTAACATCTCACATTTGTTACAATTCATCAATCAGTATTGGTGCATTATTGACTTAAGTCCAACTTTATTCAGATTTCCTTGTTGTTGTTTTTTTTTTAAGATTTATTTATTTGAGAGAGAAAGAGAGGGAGATTGCACCAGCAGGAAGGGCAGAGGGAGAGAAAATCTCAAGCAGCCTCTGCGCTGAGCAAGACCGACCTGGAGATCATGACCTGAGCCAATAACCAAGAGTCAAAAAAAAAAAGAGTCGGACGCTTTAACGGACTGCATCACCCAGGTGCCCCCAGTTTTACCTAATGTCCTTTGCCTGTTCCAGGATCCCACAAGGACACCACATTACGTTGTCATCATGTCTCCTTAGGCTCCTTTTGACCATGAGTTTTCTAGACTTTCTCTGTTTTTGATGATCTTGAGTTTTGAGGAGTATTGGTCAGGTATTTTAGAAAATGTCCCTTATTTGGGATTCATACGTTGTTTTTCTTAGGCTATAGTTTTTCTTAGACTAGAGTTATGGGTTTGGGGAGGAAGCAGAGGTAAAGTGCTGTTTTCATCACATTGAGTCAGTGGTACATGCCTTCAAGATGATCCATCCTTGTGGCTGAGGCAGTTCCTGTCAGTTTCCACTGCAAAATTACTCTTTCCCCCTTTTTTGCATATTCTACTCTTTGGAAGGAAGTCACTCTGCAGCCCAGACTGTGGGAATTGGGAAATTATGCTCCACCTCCTTGAGGGTGGAGTATCTACATAAATTACTTGGAATTCTGTTTAGGAAATGTGTCTCTTCACACTTTATTTATTTATTCAATCATTTATTTATATTAGGATGGATTCATGGATATTTCTTTTCTTCTTTAGGTTATACCGCAGTACTCTTTTATTTATTACTCCCCGGTTTTCATTTGGCTCCTGTGTCCCTTTCATTGTGGGGTTTTATTTTGCTTTTTTTTTTTTTTTGCAGAAGCTGATTTTTTTTCTGTTTACCCTTTTGTATCTTTTGGTTTTTGTCTCATGTGCATGTATCATCTGTTCTTAAAAGTTAAAAACTGCCAGTGTAATTAACATAAAAAGTTTGTAGCTTATAAAAGAAGGTAGAATCGGGGGGGCACCTGGCTGGCTCAGTCAGAAGAACATGCGACTCTTGATCTTGGGGTCATGAGTTTGAGCCCCACATGGGGTGTAGAGATGACTTAAATAAAAGTTATTTTTAAAAATTTATTTTTTTACTTTTTAAAATATTTTATTTATATTTTTTAATTCTTTTTAAAAAGGAGGCGGAGTAAAAAGTCTCCTTCCTTCCCCTGATGACTCCTGCCTTGCTCCATTTCAGCTTTTCAGAGATACCATGTTGATTTCTTGTTTGTGTCTCCAGAACAGTTCTTTTTTTCTTCTTTCAAACAACTATTTACATATTACACACTGTTCTGTATGCTGTTTTTCTCGAGTAACTATCTCTTGCAGGTTATAGCATTCCTTTGTAAGGCTATACCATAATATATTTAACCAATCTCCATTAGTGGACATTCATGTTCTTTCCAGTCTTTTACTAGAACAGGGAGTGCTGCAGTGCCTACCCACCTCTTTGTATACCTGAGCAAATAAACCTGCAGGATAAATTTCTAGGCAGAGAATTGATCTGAGTCGAAGAACATAGGCGCTCAAAATTTAGACGCTAAATTGTCCTGCACAAACCTCATGCCAATTGCCAGTTCTCACTCTCACCAAGAACGTAGGAGAGGACCTGTTTCCCCACACCCTTGCTAACCGGAGAACTAACAAGCTTTTTGATCTTTGCCAATCCCACAGGTGAAAGAAGGTGACTCATAGAAGTTTGAATCTGTGTTTCTTTTATTATGAGTGAAGCCCAACATCTTGCTGGACATTTACAAATCCTTTGTGTCTTCATTTTCTGTGAAGATGCCTTTTCAAACGTCTGCCCATTCCACTCTCCCCTGCTGTTTTGTGTGGTTTTTTTTTAAGATTTATTTATTTATTTTTATTTGAGAGAGAGAGAGAGAGAGAGAGAAAGCACACACAGAGGGAGAGGGAGTGGGAAGAAGCAAGCTCCCCACAGAGCAGGGAGACCGACGCGGGGCTCAATCCCAGGACCCTGGGATCATGACCTCAGCCGAAGGCAGACGCTTAACGACTGAGCCACCCAGCTGCCCTCTTTGGTTTTTTTTATAATCTTTGTTTTGTGTCTCAGTGAAAGCTACTCATTCATTTCTTCCACTAACAAATATTTATTTACCTACTGTATATCAGGCTCTGTTTTAGCAATGTGACAGTGACCAGAAAGAGCAAAGGTATTTTTCTTTGGGAGATTAAAATTCTAGAGGGGGTAGACACAGAGTAAAGAACAAATACATGTTGGCCGGCAATACCTGTTAGGGGGAAAAAGTAGGGTATGGGCTTGAAAGTTCTGGGGTGCTATTTTATATAGATGGATTGAAGAGGGTTTCTCTGAGGGATGCTAAGGGAACAGAGATGGGAATAAAGTGAGAAAAGGAAGCATGCAGTCGTCTGCGAGAAGCGTGCTTCTGGCAGAGAGCAGCAGGGCGAAGCCCCTGAGGTAGGAACGTGGTGGCTGAGCTGGCAGATCAGCTCAAGGGCCGGCGTGGCTGGAGCAGAGCGAGCGAGAGGCAGAGGGGCTGGGACACGAGGTTTGAGAGGTAAGTGGAGACCAGATCATGCAGGGCCTTGCAGGCCTTTGTAAGGACTTTGGCTTCTACTCTGAGTGAGGTGCTAGCCATTGCAAAGTTTGTTTATTTTGCCTATACCTTTTTTTTTTTTTGGACAGTTTTGGAGCAGAGGAATGACATTATCCAATTTAGCTTTTTAAAGAACCATAGAGGGTGCCTGCATGGCTCAGTTGGTTGGGCATCTGCCTTCAGCTCAGGTCGTGATCTCAGGGTCCTGGGGTTGAGTCCCGCATTGGGCTCCCTGCTCAGTGGGGAGTCTGCTTCTCCCTCTCCCACTCCCTCTGTACCCATTCTCTCTCTCAAATAAGTAAATAAACTATTTTTTTAAAAAAATAAAAGACGAAACAATAGCACGGTCTAGGAATTGAGACATTACAGTACACGTGTCACTGGGGGCATTTCCCATCATCAGCCTGTTCAGCTGGAATATTTAGGAGACTGGCCTGCTTTTTTTTTTTAAGATTTTATTTATTTATTTGAGAGAGTGAGAATGAGAGAGAGAGAGAGCACATGAGAGGGGGGAGGGTCAGAGGGAGAAGCAGACTCCCTGCTGAGCAGGGAGCCCGATGTGGGACTCGATGTGGGACTCGATCCTGGGACTGAGCCGAAGGCAGTCGCTTAACCAACTGAGCCACCCAGGCGCCCGACTGGCCTGCTTTAAGCAAATCCCCAATGTGTGTGGGGCGCCTGGGTGGCTCAGTCATTAAGCGTCTGCCTTCGGCTCAGGTCATGATCCCAGGGTCCTGGGATTGAGCCCCGCATCGGGCTCCCTGCTCCGGGGGGAAGCCTGCTTCTCTCTCTCCCACTCCCCCTGCTTGTGTTCCCTCTCTCCCTGTGTCTCTCTGTCAGATAAATAAATAAAATCTTAAAAAAAAAAAAAAAAGCAAATCCAATGTGTGCAATTTCAGATGGACCTGATTTTCTCTAACGGACTGGGCAGTCATTGCCATGACCATGGGCTCAATTTGGCAGGGCTAATGAGGTGATCCCAAGCCTCTAGTCCCAGAGCTTTTGCTCATGGGTGACAAATAAGCCTACCTTTTTTTTTTTTTCCATTGGAAGGAATCATCTCCCCAAAGCTCAGCAACCACACTCTAGAAGTGCTTCCTGCTGCTGCCTTTGTACAAACCCATAAATATGTGTGTTCAAGAATGTTCTCAGAATTAGATAGGTGGTAATAGCTGCACAACTTTGTGAATATACCAAAAATGCCTGGATTGTATACCTTAAAGGGTTGGAATTTATGGTATATGAATTGTAATTCAATAACACCAATAAGAGACATTCCTAGAAACCCTGTTCATCATAGGACAAAGACTGGAAACAAGTCTATCCACGGGGATCTGTTAAATGCACTTCTGGATCATCAGTGGGTAAACATGGAGACATTAAAAAGAATGAGGTGTGTCTGCCTTTGCAGATGTGGGAGAGAGAGAAAGCTCTCTGTGATGGACTGTTAAGTTTTAAAAAATGAAGGTGAGGAACTGTGTGTGTAGCATACTACCATTTGTATTAGAAGAGTGTGTACTCATACACGGAGACTATTTCTAGATAGTTGAGAATTTCTTAACAGGAACTTTTAGGGAGTGGAGATAGGGTTTTACCTTTACTGATGGTTTCTACCCTCTTTACTTCTATTCATTTTTAAAAAGATTTTTATTTACTTATTTGACAGAGAGAGCAAGAGAGCATAAGCAGGGGGGAGCAGCAGAGGGAGGGGGAGAAGCAGGCTCCCCACTGAGCAGGGAGCCTGATGCGGGTCTCGATCCCAGAACCCCGGGATCACGACATGAGCAGAAGGCAGACCCTCAACTGACTGAGCTACCCAGGTGCCCCTACTTTTATTCATTTTTAAAAAGATTTTAAGTAATCTCTACACCTAACGTGGGGCTCAAACTTACAACCTTGGCCAAGATCAAGAGTCACACCCTCTTCCAACTGAGCCAGCTAGTTGCCCCTCTACTTAAAAAAAAAAAAAAAAAAACATATATGTTGGGACGCCTGGGTGGCTCAGTCGGTTAGGCGTCTGCCTTCGGCTCAGGTCGTGATCACACGGTCCTGGGATCGAGCCCCGCATCGGGCTCCTTGCTCAGCGGGGAGCCTGCTTCTCCCTCTCTCTCTGCCTGTCGCTCCCCCCACTTGTGCTCTCGCTCTCTCTCATCAAATAAATAAATAAATAAAATCTTTAGAAAATACATATGTTTCTGTATAACTTTTATGCACACATACATTTTAATTATCACAAGAAAAATTAAAAAATACAAAAATAAAGAATTGGGGAGAGGAATGCTTCAGGCAGAGGGAGCAGGAGTGCCCAGTGGCTGAGGTAGAAATGTGCTGGGTGGACTGGGGGATCAGCCAGGGGCCATGCGTGGCTGTTGCTGGCTACTGACCGAAGAACAGACTGTGATGAGCATTTGTGGGGCACTTTCTACATGGTGGGCGAGATTGAGATGCTTTCCTAATTCCTCCCAACTCCCAGAGTTGGTGGGAGGCCCCAGGTCTTGGAGGGCGTCCTCTCTTGCCTTCTTTCACCCCCTCCCACCTTTTCTCCAGGACCCATCAATTCTGGAGTAGGCAATGACCCTTGAGCAAAGGACTTCACCTTCCTCAACCTTAGTTTCCCCATCTGCAAAATGGGAATATTGATAAAGCCCATCTCAGTGGATTTATGAGAATTATCGGTGTCCTAAAAGTAGTGAGAAATACTGCGAATGTTAGTCTACCTCCGGCACTGACTACTTGGGTTGCCTATTGAATAATAAGAGTATAATTATTCTCACAACTATACAGAGAGGTAGGCAAGGCTGGTATGACTATGCCCATTTTGTACATAAGTACAGTGAGGCATGAAGATGAAAGGGGCTTTCGAACTTAGTGAAAAATTCAAAATGAGCAGAGTTTAGGGTCGTACAGAATATGAGTTTGAATCCCTGCCCTGCAGTCTATTTGCTTTGTGACTTTAGGCTAGTTAGCTCTCTGAGTCTGAGAGTTAACCACACCACCAAAAAGGGACAAGGCCTCAGACCTCACAGGACTTCAAGGATTAAAAGCTGCTGGAAAAGAGAAAGGCCTCCCATAATGCTTGGTCCAGGAAATAGCTGCTATTAAGGTAATTATTCTGTAAATATTCTGAATGATAATAATATTTATGGACCGAGGTGTCGCCTATGTTAGGTGCTGAGGTCAGATGAGAGACTAGGTCTTGTGGTCTCTATCTCTTTCCCTAATAGCGACTCCTGCCCTCCGGAGCCCCACAGTGAATGAGGAGGAGAGGCCCTCAGTGATGCAAATGAATGTTGACTTTTTCATTAACAAAACAATGAGCTCGTTGACACAGACGGGGGGGGGGGGGGAATATTTAAAACTTTGAAAGGAGAAAAATCGGTTCACAAGTATTTGTTGATATACTCACACCCTGCTCTCCTCATCAATAAACATTTCCCAAGGCCTGCGGGGACAACCCGGGGTTGGACTCCTGGTGAGGTCTCTAAAATGCTGTGTGAACTGGGGCCTCACAGCGTTTCAGGCTAAAGGATGCCAACCCCTCAGGGCTGGGGGGCGGGGCTTTGGTGAAATGTGTACGAAGAGCCTGGGACCACTTAGAAACAAAGCAATTTTTCTTGTCTAAAGAAATCAGTTTATTTTACCCCAAACCTCCCCCCGCCAACCCTTAGCTTCAGGAGGACGCTGACCACAACCTTTGGGGATCACAGAGCCGCCGTCAGTCTCCTGGGGAAGACATGGGGGAGGAACAGGGCGAGGAATAAGGAATGAGGACACCTAGGGCCATTGTGCTGGGTGCAGAACAGGCTGGTTAGGTAAGCAATAGAGAAATACCAAAAAAAAAAACAAAAAAACAAAAAAACAAAAAACTGTTTTTCATATACGTGAAGATATTCACTACAAGTGTATCCACTAAAGTATTGCTTCTAGAACCTAGAGAATGAAAACAATTCCAGTGTCCAAAATAAGAGACAGATTAAATACATCATTTGACATTCACCCAATGAATGGACCAATACGGCTTTTTAAAATATAAGGTAGATCCTAACATGAAGATCTGGGCTAATCTTCAAGATTTATTATTAATAAGTAAGCGGAGATATCTTGTGTTCATGGAGAGGAAGACAGGATTGTGAAGATAGAATTTTCTCCAAATTGATTTGTAAGAGTCAATACAAAACCAATAAAACAACAGGATTTTTTTTTAATGAAACTCAAGAAATCAATTAAAAAATAGAAGGGGGGGCACCTGGCTAGCTCAGTCAGAAGAGCATGTGCCTCTTCATCTCAGTGTCGTGAGTTTGAGCCCCACGTAGGGTGTAGAAATTACTTAAAGATTTTTTATTTATTTATTTGACAGAGAGAGAGAGAGACAGTGAGAGCAGGAACACAAGCAGGGGGAGTGGGAGAGGGAGAAGCAGGCCCCCCGCCGAGCAGAGAGCCCGACGCGGGGCTCGATCCCAGCACCCTGGGATCATGACCTGAAACGAAGGCTAACGCTTGATGACTGAGCCACCCAGGCGCCCCTAAATAAGTAAAGTTTAACTATAGGGGCGCCTGGGTGGCTCAGTCAGTTAAGCATCTGCCTTCAGCTCAGGTCATGATCCCGGGGTCCTGGGATCGAGCCCCACGTCAGGCTCTCTGCTCAGCAGGGAACATGCTTCTCCCTCTCCCTCTGCCACCCCCCCCCCGCTTGTGCTCTCTCTCTCAAATAAATAAATTATATATATAATATACGTGTGTGTGTATATATATATAGAGAGAGAGAGAGAGGAGTAAAGGGGCAAGAACAGGAAGATGCTTCTAAAGAAGAATAAAAAGAAAAGGCTTGTTCTACCAGGATTGTTTAAAAGTTATAGTAATGAAGACAAGGTGGTGTTGGTAGCAATAGGAATCACCAAAACCAGCTCATGAATATAAAAAGTTCTGATAAATAACCAGGGTGGCAGAGCACATCAAAGGAGGGACTGTTCAATAAATGGAACTAAACAAAAATTGTCATCCATATGGGAAAAAATGAAGTTAGATCATTTCCTCACACTATCCACAAAACCCAGCTCCAGATGTAAGAACTTAATTATCAAAAGCAAAATTTTAAAACTTTTAGAAGAAAATCTAAAGGAATTTCTTTCTAGACTTGGGGTAACAAAGAATCTCTCTTTTTTAAGATTGTATTTATTTAGTTATTTTAAAAATTTATTGATTGATTTTTACAGAGAGAGAGTGTGTGAGCCGGGAAGGGCAGAGGGAGAAGGAGAGAATCTCAAGTAGGCTCTGCGCTTAGCACAGAGCCCAACGCAGGGCTTGATCCTACGACCCTGAGATCACGACCTGAGCCAAAATCAAGAGTCAGACGTTCAACCGACTGGGCCACCCTGATGCCCCTCAAAAATTTTATTTTTAGGGCGCCTGGGTGGCTCAGTTGGTTAAGCCACTGCCTTCGGCTCGGGTCATGATCCTGGAGTCCCGGGATGGAATCCCGCATGGGGCTCCCTGCTCAGCGGGGAGTCTGCTTCTCCCTCTGACCCTCCCCCTTCTCATGTGCTCTCTCTCTCTCTCTCAAATAAATAAAATCTTTAAAAAAGTTTTATTTTTAAGTAATCTCTACACTCAACGTGGGGCTCAAACTTACAACCCAGAGATGAAGAGTCACATGCTCCAGCAACTGAGCCAGCCAGGCACCCAAAAAAGAATCTCTTAATTAAACAAAACACAAAAGAGTACTCATAAAAGAAAATATTAATACATGAGTTATGTATTTTAATATATAAGAAAAGAAAATGAAATGATAAGTTATAAATTTGCAGAAGAAACGTGCAAACATACAACCATTCAAGGATACTTTCGAGATACTCTAAACACCTTCTGCAAATCAATAAAGAACAATAAACCAGTAAAAAAAAAAATGAGTAAAAGACTTGAAAATGCACTTGAAAGAAAAGGAAACGTGGCTGAAAATCTCAAGAAGGGATCGATGCTCAGCATCACCAGTAATCAAGGAAATACAAATCAAGATCACAATGAGATGCCGCACCAATTTATATGCAGTCTGTGGCAACAATTAAGAAGTCAGATAACACTAACTGTTGGAGAAGAGCAATAGGTCTCCTGTCCATAGCTGGCGGGAATGTATATCCATTTAGCCATTTTGGAAAGCAATTTATCATTTTCTTATAAAATTGAACACTCATATACTTTAAAACCCAGCACTTCTGCTCTTGGGCAAATATCCAGGAGCACGTCTTGCACGTGTGCTCAAGGAGACGTGTATATGAATATTCATAACAGCAGTGAATAAATGGCAAAAAAACATACAAACAAACCTCAACAATAACAGAAAGAACTCCAACTGCCCTTCAACAGAATGGATAAATACATGGGGGTACATTGACCAAATGAAATATTACAGAGTGAAATTTGAATGAATCACAGCCACACATAACCATATGGATGATTTTTTTAACATTTATTTATTTGAGAGAGAGAGAGAGAGCATGCACGCATACAAGGGGAGGGGCAGAGGGAGAGGGATTGAATCTCAAGCAGACTCCGTGCTGAGCTCAGAGCCTGATGCAGGGCTTGAACTCACGACCCTGAGATCATGACCTGAGCCAAAATCAAGAGTCGGCTGCATAACCGACTGAGGCACCCAGGCGCCCCAGGGATGATTTTTATTAATATAATACTGAGTGTAAAAAAAAAAACAAAACAAAACAGAAAACAGAAAGCCAAGAAATACCTACATCATGATACCCCATTTCTAAAATTCAGAAACACTACAACTAAACAATATATCCTTAATCATCACATCAAGGACAAAGCTACAAAACTAAAGGCAAGAAAACAATAAATACACAATTCAAGATTGTGGCTTCCCGGTTTGTAGAGTGGAGAAGCAGCTTGAATAGGATAGAGGTAGAGGTCATCAGAAGATGTGAATTATTGTCAATATGTGGTATTGATGAGGGAGGGGCAAACAGGCACCCTTCATACCCTGTTGGTGGCAGAAATTGGTGCAGCTACTTTGGAGGGCAATATTTAGTAGTGTCTGTGGAAATCTTAAATGCACATATTCTGACCCAGCAAGTCTCTTCCACTTTAAGAATTTTCTTGGGGCGCCTGGGTGGCTCAGTCCTTAAGCATCTGCCTTCAGCTCACGTCATGATCCCAGCGTCCTGGGATCGAGCCCCGCATCGGGCTCCCTGCTCGGCGGGAAGGCTGCTTCTCCCTCTCCCGCTCCCTCTGCTTGTGTTCCCTCTCTCGCTGTGTCTCTCTCTGTCAAATAAATAAATAAAATCTTAAAAAAAAAAAAAGAATTTTCTTTACAGGGCGCCTGGCTGACTTAGTAGAGCGTGAGACTCTTGATCTCAGGGTCATGAGTTCGAGCCCCACTATGGGCATAGAGATTACTTAAAAAAAAAAAAAAGAATTCATAGATTCACTTGTACAGCTCAAGATAAAAGTGTACGAGGTTGCCATCACAGCACAATACAAAATCAGCTACACACCATGGTATATCCACTTAAGTGAGTTTTCAGCAGCTATTTAAAAGTGAAAGATAAGTCTTATGTATTAACCTGGAAAGATGTTACACATATATTAAGTGTAAAAAGACAAAATGTAGGACAATATATAGTATGATATCATTTGAAGACATAAAAGACACACATACTCATGGAAAATTCCTGAGCAAATGCAAACAACTGTTAACACCCGTTACTTCTGGGGAGTGGAATTAAAAGGGTAAAGGAAAGGACATACTTTTTGGTTTATATTTAATACTGGATTTTATTTTTTATAAAAAGCAAACACTTATTACTGCTGTAATAAAAAAAATATTTTAGGGGTGCCTGGGTGGCTCAATTGGTTAAGTGTCTGACTCTTGATTTCACTCAGGTCTTGATCTCAGGGTCATGAGTTCAAGCCCCATGTTGGGCTCCATGACCAGCATGGAGCCTACTCAAAAGAAATAAAAATTAAATTAAAAATCTATTTTAGGGGCGCCTGGGTGGCTCAGTCGTTGGGCGTCTGCCTTCGGCTCAGGTCATGATCCCGGGGTCCTGGGATCGAGCCCCGCATCAGGCTCCTGCTTGGCGGGAGGCCTGCTTCTCCCTCTCCCACTCCCCCTGCTTGTGTTCCCTCTCTCGCTGTGTCTCTCTCTGTCAAATAAAGAAATAAAATCTTAAAAAAAAATCTATTTTAGAAGTTCAAAACAAAGCATTATATGTCAATTATATCTCAGTGAAGCTGGGGGATAGTTCATAAATTAAAAAGAAGCAATGTGGGGTACCTGGCTGGCTCAGTCCATAGAGCATGTGACTCTTGATCTTGGGATTTGAGTTTGAGCTCCATGTTGGATGTAGAGATTACTATTTTTTTAAGATTCTATGTATTTATTGTGTGTGTGAGAGAGAGAGAAGGCACGAATGGGGAGGAGAGGGAGAAGCAGCCTCGCTGAGAGTAAGGAGCCCCCATGGGACTCGATCCCAGGACCCTGGGATCATGACCTAAGTTGAAGGCAGACGCTTAATCGACTGAGCCACTCAGGTACCCAGGAAATAGAGATTACTTAAAATAAAATCCTAAGGGGTGCCTGGGTGGCTCAGTCGGTTGAGTATCTGACTCTTGTTTTTTTTTTTTTTTGCTCAGGTCCTGATCTCATGGGTTGTGAGATCCAGCCCTCCCCGCCCCCGCCAAATTGAGCTCTGCGCTCAGTGGGGAGTCTGCTTGAAGATTCTCTTCCTCTGCCCCTCCCCCCACTTGTGCACGCTCGCACACGCTCTTTCTCAAATAAGTAATCTTTATTTTTTTAATGTTTTATTTATTTATCCATGAGAGTCAGAGAGAGAGAGAGAGAGAGAGAGAGAGGCAGAGGGAGAAGCAGACTCCCCGCTGAGCAGGGAGCCCGACGCGGGACTCGATCCTGGGACTCCAAGATCATGACCTGAGCCGAAGGCAGACACTTAACCAACTGAGCCACCCAGGCGCCTTCAAATAAATAATCTTTAAAAAATAAAATCTTTTAAGGGCGCCTGGGTGGCTCAGTTGGTTAAGCGACTGCCTTCGGCTCAGGTCATGATCTTGGAGTCCCAGGATCGAGTCCCGCGTCGGGCTCCCTGCTCAGCGGGGAGTCTGCTTCTCCCTCTGACCCTCTTCCTTCTCAAGCTCTCTATCTCTCATTCTCTCTCTCTCAAATAAATAAATAAAATCTTTAAAAAAAATAAAATAAAATCTTTTAAAAAACATTTTATTTGTTTATTTGAAAGAAGGAGGGAGAGAGTGAGAGAGAGAAAGAGATCTCGAGTAGGGGGGAAGGGTAGAGGGAGAAGCAGACTCCCCGCTGAGCAGGGAGCCCCATGTAGGACTCGATCTCAGGACCCTGAGATCATGACCTGAGCCGAAGGCAGATGCTCAACCTTAACTGACTGAGCCACCCAGGTGCCCCATAAATAAAATCTTTAAAAAAAAAGAAGCATTGGGGGCGCCTGGGTGGCTCAGTCATTAAGCGTCTGCCTTCAGCTCAGGTCATGATCCCAGGGTCCTGGGATCGAGCCCTGCACTGGGCTACCTGCTCAGCAGGAAGCCTGCTTCTCCCTCACCCACTCCCCCTGCTTGTGTTTCCTCTCTCGCTGTGTCTCTCTCTCTTTGTCAAATAAATAAATAAAATCTTTTAAAAAAATAAAAAATAAAAAAAAGAGCAATGTGGGGTACCTGGGTGGCACAGTCGGTTGATGCATCCAGCTCTTGGTTTCGGCTCAGGTCGTGATCTCAAGGTCATGAGATCAAGCCCCACTTTGACTTCGCACTTAGTGGGGAGTCAGCTTGAGATTCTCTCTCCTTCTCTCTCTGCCCCTCCCACTCATGTTCTCTCTCTCAAATAAATAAATAAATCTTTCAAAAAAGAAGGAATGTAAAAAGAAACAATTTTTTGCTCACTGCAAAAAAAATTTTTAAGACAATATAGAAGCATATGAGGAAGAAAAGATGACAGTTTTTGCCTTCTTATCCTCAACAAGGGGTGACATTTAATAGTTTGGGGTATATTATTTTATTTTGTTTAAAGATTTATTTATTTATTTATTTATTTGAGAGAGAGAGAATGAGAGAGAGAGAGAGTACACGAGAGGGGGGAGGGTTAGAGGGAGAAGCAGGCTCCTCGCGGAGCAGGGAGCCCGACGCGGGACTCGATCCCGGGACTCCAGGATCATGACCTGAGCCGAAGGCAGTCGTTTAACCAACTGAGCCACCCAGGTGCCCCTGGGGTATATTATTTTAAAAATTTTGTCTGCTTTTTTTGTTTGCTTATTTAGATATATTTAGTTAGTTAGTTAGTTAGTTAGTTAGTTTATTTATTTGTCAGACAGAGGGTCTGCCGTTGGCTCAGGTCATGATCCCAGGGTCCTGGGATTGAGCCCCGCATTGGGCTCCCTGCTCCGCGGGGAGCCTGCTTCTCCCTCTATCCCTCCCCACCTGCTTGTGTTCCCTCTCTAGCTGTCTTTGTCACTATCTGTTTCTCTCTCTCTCAAATAAATAAATAAATAAATAAATAAAATATAAAAAAAAAACCAAAATGGAATCATCTACCTTATCAGTTTTTTCCACATTTTACCATGTCAATAATATATATGTACAGTATCAGTTGTTTCCAAAACCGGAAATAACTACTTTTTTTCTGATTAGACAAATGTGATTCACAGAGAAAATAACTCTGTAGCTGTGTGGCTAAATAAGAAATGCAAATTGTTGGGGCGCTTGGGTGGCTCAGTCATTAAGCGGTTGCCTTTGGCTCAGGTCATGATCCCGGGGTCCTGGGATACAGTCCCGCATCAGGCTCCCTGCTGAGCAGGGAGCCTGCTTCTTCCCTGCCTGCCATTCTCCCTGCTGTGCTTGCTCTCTGTCTCTCTGTCTCTCTCTCTCTCTGTGTCAAATAAATAAATAAAGTCTTAAAAAAAAGAAATGCGAGTTGTAGAACAATACATATAGTATGATGTCGTTTTTGTTTTGAAAAAAGGAAAAAAGAAACTGTGAATGTGTGAAGGTCTGAAAGATGGTCTATGAGGAGAACCACTAAACTCTGTTCAGAGTAATTACAGGTGGGAGATTGGATTGAGGGAGTTTGGGAGTTTTGTAGTGCGTTGTTTTCATAATAATGATACATGCATGTGACTACAATTTTTGAAAATTCAGGGGCGCCTGGGTGGCTCAGTTGGTTGAGCGACTGCCTTCAGCTCGGGTCATGATCTCAGGGTCCTGGGATCGAGCCCCGCATTGGGCTCCCTGCTCCACGGGAAGCCTGCTTCTCCCTCTGACCCTCCCCCTGCTTGTGTTCCCTCTCTCCTTGTCTCTCTCTCTCTGTCAATTAAATAAATGAATAAAATCTTTAAAAAAAAAAAAAGAAAATTCAGACAAACGTACAAAAAGTTGAGATCATCCCTAAATCCTACCGCTCAGAGATAACACCAGTCAGCATACTAGTACACATTCATTCTTCTTTCCTTCTCCACCTAGAGAAACATACTCATCCTTTCAATTTATAAACCGGAATCATCCAGAACACACTACTCTGTGCCCTGCTGTTTTCAATATGTTCCATGTCAGTACATTACTGTATGACTGCACATTTTGCCGTTATAGCATCTATCCCATAACTTAATCATGTGATCCCTTGCTGTTGCCCCCCCATTTTTAACTTTTTTTTAAAAGATTTATTTATTTATGTTGAGAGAGTGAGAATGAGAGAGAGAGAGAGTACATGAGAGGGGGGAGGGTTAGAGGGAGAAGCAGGCTCCTCGCCGAGCAGGGAGCCCGATGCGGGACTCGATCCCGGGACTCCAGGATCATGACCTGAGCTGAAGGCAGTCGCTTAACCGACTGAGCCACCCAGGTGCCCCCTTTTTAACTTTTTAATTGGAAAGTATAACGCACATTAGAAGACTGTATAAGTACATATATTTTTTAAAAGATTTTATTCATGGGGCGCCTGGGTGGCTCAGTCGTTGGGCGTCTGCCTTCGGCTCGGGTCATGATCCCAGGGTCCTGGGATCGAGCCCTGCATCGGGCTCCCTGCTCGGCGGGAAGCCTGCTTCTCCGTCTCCCACTCCCTCTGCTTGTGTTCCCTCTCTCGCTGTCTCTCTCTCTCTGTCAAATGAATGAATAAATAAATAAATAAATAAATAAATAAATAAAAGATTTTATTCATTTGAGAGAGAGAGAGAGAGAGATCATGAGCAGGGGGAGGGGCAGAGGGAGAAGTAGACTCTCTGCTAAGCAGGGAGCCCAATTTGGGGCTCTATCCCAGGATTCTGAGATCGTGACCTGAGCTGGAGGCAGATGCTTAAACATCTGAGCCACCCAGGTGCCCCTAAGTACATGTATTTTTATTTTTATTTATTTTTTAAAAGATTATTTATTTGTTTATTCATGAGAGACGAGAGAGAGAGAGAGAGAGGCAGAGGGAGAAGCAGGCTCCCAAGGAGCAGGGAGCCCGATGCGGGACTCGATCCCAGGACCCTGGGATCATGACCTGAGCTGAAGGCAGAAGCTTTACCATCTGAGCCACCCAGGCGCCCCAGTACATGTATTTTTAAAAGAGTAATTATAAAGCAAACATTTATGTTACCTCTACCCTAGAAACATTATTTTTAAATTGTTTTTGGGACACCTGGGTGGCTCAGTCGGTTGAGTGTCTGCCTTTGGCTCAGGTCATGATCCCAGGGTCCTGGGATCTAGCCCTTCATCGGGCTCCTTGCTCATCGGGGACCCTGCTTCTCCCTCTGCCTGCCACTCCCCCTGCTTGTGCTCATACTCTCTGACAAATAAATAAATAAAATCTTTTTTAAAAATAAAATTGTTTTTAACTTTTCCAAAGAATAAGGAAAGTATAGGGCGCCTGGGTGGCTCAGTTGGTTAAGCAACTGTCTTCGGCTCAGGTCATGATCCTGCAGTCCCGGGACCGAGTCCTGCATCGGGCTCCCTGCTCGGTGAGGAGCCTGCTTCTCCCTCTAACTCTCTCCCCTCTCATGTTCTCTCTCTTTCATTCTCACTCTCTCAAAATAAATAAATAAATAAATTTAAAAAAAAATAAGGAAAGTATAAAAAACACCTGTGTACTTCTCTCCTAGAATTAACAAATACATGTTCTCTTTTTTTGCCTCCTTTTTTTTATTTAACAAGATGGCAAAACAGAATGTATTTTATCCTACACCTTGTTTACATACAGTACTTTATGTTCACTCTTTTGTGAAAACTTCAATGGACCAAGGCCAATATTGACAGCTCGATATTTTGAGGTTTCAGTAGTCTTAGAGTTGGCCCTGAGTGAAGGTTCTTGCATCTTTCTTTCTTTCTTTTTTTAAGATTTTTATTTATTTATTTGAGAGAGCGAGAATGAGAGACAGAGAGAGAGCACATGAGAGGGGGGGAGGGTTGGAGGGAGAAGCAGACTCCCCGCTGAGCGGGGAGCCCGATGCAGGACTCGATCCTGGGACTCCAGGATCATGACCTGAGTCGAAGGCAGTCGCTTGATCGACTGAGCCACCCAGGCGCCCAGTTCTTGCGTCTTTCCAACAAGACTTCATTAATCTTTTTTTTTAAAGATTTTATTTATTTATTTGACAGAGAGAGACACAGCGAGAGAGGGAACACAAGCAGGGGGAGTGGGAGAGGGAGAAGCAGGCTTCCCACAGAGCAGGGAGCCCGATGCGGGGCTCGATCCCAGGACCCTGGGATCATGACCTGAGCCGAAGGCAGACGCTTAATGACTGAGCCACCCAGGCGCCCCAAGACTTCATTAATCTTAGAAAAATTCCTTGCTTCCTGGTTCAACAAGATATTGCAGGGTCACCTTGTACCTTTCAGCCCTAGTCACAGACTCGGTCTTTTTGGCAACGAGCCCTACCTAGTTCCTTTTAGAGACTATGATCTGAATGCTAAGATGCTTTGTTAGGATGCAGAACTGTCAAAATAAATGCAGCTTTACAGATACAGATGAAGTCCACTTTGCTCTGTGAAATGGTTCTTATCACTTTCACATTTCCCCTGATTATTCAAGAGGGTGACCATCTTTTCAATCTATTTATTGGCTATTTGAGTTTCCTTGTTTCCCAACTGCTGCTTCTTTGTCCATTTTCCTGTTGTTAAAACTTCCATGGCATGTCCAAATTGTTTTGCCTTTTTTTTTTTAAGATTATATTTATTTATTTGACAGAGAGAGATAGTGGGAGCAGGAACACAAGCAGGGGGAGCGGGAGAGGGAGAAGCAGGCTTCCCGCTGAGCGGGGAGTCTGACGCAGGTCTCGATCCCAGGACCTTGGGATCATGACCTGAGCCAAAGGCAGACGCTCAACCGACTGAGCCACCCAGGTGCCCCTTGTTTTGCTTTTATAAATAGTGCTGTGATCAACAACTTCACACATGCACATTTGCTCATTTTTCTGATTCATTCCTTATCATAAGTTTCTAAAAGTGGAATGTCGGGGGCAAAGGATATAGTTTAAATTTACAACTTTTTGGGATCGAGCCTCGCATCGGGCTCCCTGCTCAGTGGGAAGCCTGCTTCTCCCTCTCCCACTCCCCCTGCTTGTGTTCCCTCTCTCGCTGTGTCTCTCTCTGTCAAATAAATAAAATCTTTTTAAAAAATAAATTTACAACTTTTTTTCTTTTTAAGAAACAATCATTTAAAAATCCAAATCAAAGGGACACCTGGGTGGCTCAATTGGTTAAGCATTTGGCTCAGGTCATGATCCCAGGGTCTTGGGATTGAGCTGCATCAGGCTCCCTGCTCAGCAGGGCTTCTGCTTCTCCCTCTCCCTCTGCCACTCACTTGTGCTCTCTCTCAAATAAATAAATAAAGTCTTAATAGAAATCCAAATAAAAAATACTGTGTACATCTACACTCCCCCCTGCAGCAGCACGTGAGTGCCTATCTTCCCACACCCTTCCCAGAACTGAGTGTCATGATTTTAGTTTCCTTCTTTGAGGGTTGGGGATGTTTTTGATTGGGGATGTGTTTGCTTAAGATGTGCTGGATTCCACCTGTAAAGTCCCTGTGCCGTGTTGGCTGTGTTCTCAAAAGTTCCCGGGTGTCCTAGAGAGGAGAGAGGGGTTCTAGCAGCTCGCCACCCTCTCCTAGCCTCCTAGGACCTCAGCCACTTGACCACTGCCTTCCGGAGGCTCTTCTCAGAGGTCCCCCCCCCCCCGGAAGAGCTATTTGCTAAATCTGGCAACACTACCCCCAGGTTCCCGTTCTACTCCTCTCACCTAGAGTGCAGCGGTCACCTCCGGGTCTCACCCCTACAGCCCTTTTCGACACCAGCCTCTGCTCATAGCCCTCCTGCTACACTTAGAATCCCATCTAAACTCCTGAGCTTGGCCTTCAGAGCCCTGCCAGATACAGGCCTGGCCCTTCTCTCAGACCTCATTGCCAACTGTTCCCCAGTCCCCTGCAGCCCCCTGGGCCTCCTGGTTGTTTCCTGTTAGGATAAGCTGGGCCAGCCTCAGAGTCTTTGTACTTATTTACCTCTGCTTAGAATGCTCTCTCCCCCAAGCATTCTCTGCTCAAATGTCACCACACCAGAGAGGTCTTGCCAGGCCACCTTGTCTAAAACAGCACCTCCCCTGCCCCAACCCTGCTTTACTTTTCCCTAACACACATTACCCGTCATTATTTTATACTTCGACTTGCTTAATGTGTTTGTTCTTTGTCTTCCCTCACCAGGAATGTAAGCTTGATAAAAGCTGGAACTTAAAGTGTTTTACTGGTTTGTTTTTCCAATATTATCTCCCTGGTGCCTAGGATGATGCCTGGCACTTCTCAGCCCTGGATCTGACAGGCTGTCCTGCACAGCAGTTAAGGGCACAGCGGTGAGTCAGTCTTTCTGGGTTCAAGCCCCTGCTCTGCTTGGTGCTTTCCAGCTGTGTCACTTGGGGCAAGTTCCTTAACCATCCTTTCTACCGTCTGTAAAACAGGGATGACAATCTACTTTAATTGGGTTATTTTTTTAAAATATTTTATTTATTTATTTGACAGAAAGAGAGAGCAAGAGAGCAGAAACACAAGCAGGGAGAGTGGGAGAGGGAGAAGCAGGCTTCCCGCTGAGCAGAGAGCCTGATGTGGGGCTTGATCCCAGGACCCTGGGATCATGACCTGAGGTGAAGGCAGATGCTTAATGACTGAGCCACCCAGGCGCCCTAATTGGGTTATTGTGAGAATTAAATGAGTTAATCCATGTGAAAACATAGGCTGGTGTTTAGTGTTTGTCACTATTACAGTTTTTGAGCGAATTTAACACCGACGGATTATTACTATTATACACACATGCAAACGTCACCCAACCCCGATCTACTGATATTTAGTATGTGCCTGTCACTCCCCCAGACGATGGGCATAGACACCCACACAGAAATTAACAAGACAGATGTGACCCCTCCCTTACCACGAGTCTTCAGGAACTCAAATAATTATTGCTAGTGTTAAAAGTGTTGAGAGGCAACAAAGCACAGAATTTTTCAGGAGATATAACTTAGTCTGAGGGCCAGCAAGAGATCCTGGAAACCTCCACTCTGTAGGTTCTGACCTGGTGGAGAGGAGAGAGAGAGCCACGTGTGAAAAAGCTGAGAGAGGAGAAAGAGCCTGTAGAGTGGGAAGACCAGTGTGGCAGGAGTGCAGGGCTGGGGAGATAAACCCGGAGAATCTGGAGGGACCACCAGGCGGGGCTTTGGTGGTCTCAGGAGTTTCACAGGAGCTGTGAAAGGACTCAGAGTTGGAGCCTGATTCTGTCCGCTAAGCAGTTAGCCAAGTTTTCCCTGTCACTTTAGGTCTCTGTTCAACTGCCACCGGAGACCACCTTGTCTAAAACAGCATCTCCCCTGCCGCCCCCACCTCTGCCCCTCTTCCTCTGCTTTATTATATCATGAGCCCTGGCATTCTATCACACACACTCTCTTTTTTTTTTTAAGATTTTATTTATTTATTTGAGCGAGCGAGCGAGCGAGAGAGAGAGAGATCATGAGTGGGGGGAGGGGTAGAGGGAGAAGCAGATTCCCTGCTGAGCAGGGAACCCGATGTGGGGCTCGATTCCCGGACCCTGGGATCATGACCTGAGCGGAAGGCAGACGCTCAACCGACTGAGCCACCCAGGCGCCCCTCTATCACACTGTCTTATGCTTGTTCTCACGTCACCACCTCCATTGGAATGGAACCTGCGAAAGAGCTGGGACTTTGGGGAGGAGGAGAGGGACTGGCCACAGGAAGACCAGTTAGGGGGTTGGCCCAAGTTTTACAACTTTGATTTGCTAGGAGGGTCAGGAGCAGCTAGCTGGCTGGTAGAGAGCAGGAGGCTAGAGGACTTGACAGCTTGAAGCTTCATTTGCATAGCATTTTACGCAAGACTGAGAAAAGAGCAATTGTCCATATCAAAGAATGGAGTGGGGAGGCAATGGAGATAGTGGTGGTGAGGAAGGGGGACTAAAGTCCCGGCAGTCCTAGGGCGCCTGGCTGGCTCAGTTGGGAAATAAAGTCCCAGCAGTCCCAACAAGCCAGTTCTTGGTACTGTCACTGATTTTGAGTCATCAAGGGCTAAGGATCAAGTGTGGGGCTGGAGAGAAATAGAATATAGAAATATTGGGGCACCTGGGTGCCTCAGTCCGCTAAGCATCTGCCTTCAGCTTGGGTCATGATCCCCCAGGATCCTGGGATGGAGGCCTGTGGGGCTCTCTGCTCAGCGGGGAGTCTGCTTCTCCCTCTCCTCACCCTCCCCCGGCTTGTACTCTCTCTCTGTCTCAAATCTTTTATTTATTTATTTGAGAGAGAGCATGAGCAGGGGAAGCCACAGGTAGAGGGAGAAGCAGACTCCCCACTGAGCAAAGAGCCCTACAGGCCTCCATCCCAGGACCCTGGGATCATGACCCAAGCTGAAGGCAGATGCTTAATCAACTGAGCCACCCAGGTGCCCCAAGAATACAGAAATCTTTAAGATGTAATGGACAAGACTTGGTGGCCGGATGTGGGGCATGAAGGAAAGGGAGGATGATGGCTTCGTTTCTAGTTTAAGCAACGGGGGGAGGGGGATGGTGTTGTCATCTGCTCAGAGCAACTGGGAGGCCTGGAGGAATCCAGGAGTTAGACTGATGGGAACACAAGTTCTGAGCTGGGGGAAAATGCTTGGCTTAAGAGATGGTAATTGGAATGCACAACGAAATCATGACAAAATGCCTTTTTCTTCTGAGATCTCTTTAGGCAAATTACCAGAAATGTTTACATGCAAATGCTTTCTGGTTGCAGA
Organism: Eumetopias jubatus; assembly: GCF_037043125.1. NCBI lineage: Eukaryota > Metazoa > Chordata > Mammalia > Carnivora > Otariidae > Eumetopias > Eumetopias jubatus. The sequence goes on from NW_028274818.1 coordinate 94,243,209, forward strand.
CGGGCTTCTCCACTTCATCTAGACCATTCTACAACCCCCAGATACTTCTAGCAATGGAGGGTCCCTGTAAAGAAGGGGTCCAGAAGCTTAAACTTCCTTAGCTTCAGGGTATCTGCCTCTGCCCTTGTGGATGTGTTGGATGAGAGAAGGCAATTGAGGGAAGAATCTTGAGGAATGCCTACAATTGATGGACGGGTCCAGGAGAAGTGGGCTGTGAGGGAGTCTGAGAAGGGGCATCCAGGGAGGTAGGAGGTAGGAGGTAGGAGGAGACTGGGAAAGGCTTCACAGAAGGCAAGAAGAATGGCTGTTTAGAGGATCATCATCACTAGCAATCAACTGCCAAGTTCTGCTGAGGCTTCCCCTGCCGTGTCTCTCCCTCTAACTCCACTGCCACCTCCTGGCCAATAGTCCTCATTACAACTGCTCGGGCTTCTCTATTTCCAGCCTCTAGTGGAGCCTGGACGGGGCCCATCCCTCCTCAACAACTCTCAGGAGATCCCTGTCACCTCCAAACTAATCCCACTACCCAGCCTGGTATGCTGGACCTTTGGCCGCCTGGTTTCAGGTGAATTATCTATCTCTGCTCCCTCATAAAGAAGATAAGCTGATCTATTCACTATCCCCACAACCCTCCACCTTTTGTGGCTGGGTCATCTTCCTGAATTGCCCACCCTTCATGCCTAAATTTTTCAAGGTCAGGCTCAAATGACATCTTATCTAGGAAGCCCTCCCTGATGCCCACTGGATCTGATCTGACCCTTGACCACCTTCTCTTGTGACATCAAAACACTGCCCTGATTTTCACAAGCTCACAGATCACCCCCAATGAGACTAAATTCTTGAGAGTAGAGACTGTGTCATCTTCTCTGCTGTCTCTCCCATTTTACCCAGTACAGGGCCGGACACTCAGTGGCAGAGGAAATGCTGGTCAGGAGAGAACACCCACTACCACCCAAATGTAGGAACAAGAAGTCACAGATTCAACTACCCCCAGGAGCCAGACAAATATGACAAATGCGCAAAGTTGCCCAGTGCAAGACAATTAGGAATGGTAGGGCCTATGGCAAGTAGGAGACTTCATTCTTCTGCCTAAAGTATTAATAACACTCAGAACATTAAAACACTCTGTAAAGCATATCTGAAAACTAAACTTGACCAGGAGAGTCATGAGTTTGAGGCTCTGAAATATGGGTCCAAAGTACACCCCTCTATTTAGGCAGTTCTTTAGAGCTTTCAAAGCAATTTTACATCAGCAACTCTATCTCCCTTATACATGTGAGAAAAGTGAGGTTCAGAGAAGTGAGGTACTTCGTTTTGTAAAAGATTTTATTTATTTTTTGACAGAGAGACAGCAAGAGAGGGAACACAAGCAGGGGGAGTGGGAGAGGGAGAAGCAGGCTTCCCACTGAGCAGGGAACCTGCTGTGGGGCTTGATCCCAGGACCCTGGGATCATGACCTGAGCTGAAGGCAGACGCTTAATGACTGAGCCACCCAGGCGCCCTGAAGTGAGGTACTGGTTAAGATGACATAGCAAGGAATTAGTAGCACAAGCCTAGGTCCAACCCATTCCGACTCTGGCCTGGCTTCCTGTCTTCTGAAGGTGATGGGAAGAGGGTCTAAAAAGATGGGTATCATTCACTTTTTAAAAACTAAGGCTAGGGCACCTGGGTGGCTCAGTTGGTTAAGCGACTGCCTTCAGCTCAGGTCATGATCCTGGAGTCCCAGGATCGAGTCCCACATGGGTCTCCCTGCTCAGTGGGGAGTCTGCTTCTCCCTCTGACCCTCCCCCCTCTCATGCGCTCTCTCTCTCATTCTCTCTCTCAAATAAATAAATAAAATCTTTAACAAATTTTTTAAAAAATAAATAAAAAAATAAAAACTAAGGCTATTTTGGGGCGCCTGGGTGGCTCAGTCATTAAGCGTCTGCCTTCGGCTCAGGTCATGATCCTGGAGTCCCGGGATCGAGTCCCACATCGGGCTCCCTGCTCAGCGGGGAGTCTGCTTCTCCCTCTGACCCTCCGCCCTCTCATGCTCTCTCTCTCTCTCTCTCAAATAAATAAATAAATAAAATATTTTTAAAAAATTTACAAATAAATAAATAATAAATAAAAACTAAGGCTATTTTGGGGCGCCTGGGTGGCCCAGTCGTTAAGCGTCTGTCTGCCTTCGGCTCGGATCGTGGTCCCAGGGTTCTGGTATTGAGCCCCGCATCGGGCCCTGCATCGGACCCGCATCAGGCTCCCTGCTCAGCGGGACGCCTCCTTCTCCCTCTCCCACTCCCCCTGCTTGTGTTCCCTCTCTCGCTGTGTCTCTCTCTGTCAAATAAATAAAATCTTAAAAAAAAATCTGAGAGTCCTAAATCTTAAAAAAAAAAAAAAAACTAAGGCTATTTTTTTTTTTAAAGATTTTATTTATTTATTTGAGAGAGAGAGAGAGAGAGAGAAACAGCATGAGAGGGGAGAAGGTCAGAGGGAGAAGCAGGCTCCCTGCTGAGCCGGGAGCCCGATGCGGGACTCGATCCCGGGACTCCGGGATCATGACCTGAGCCGAAGGCAGTCGCTTAACCAACTGAGCCACCCAGGCGCCCCACTAAGGCTATTTTTTAGGGCAACATTACATTCACAGCATTGAGAGGAAGGTACAGAGATTTCTTTTTTTTTTTTTTAAATTTGCAATTTCCTTTTCTTTTAAGATTTTATTTATTTGACAGAGATACAGAGAGAGACAGAGAGCACAAGTGGGATTGGAGAGGGAGAAGCAGGCTCCCCGCCGAGCAGTAGAGCCCGATGCGGGGCTCGATCCCAGGACCCCGGGATCACGACCCGAGCCGAAGGCAGCCGCTTAACTGACTGAGCCACCCAGGCGCCGCCGGTACAGAGATTTCTTATACATACCTGGTCCCCACACATGCAGAGTCTCTCTATTATCAACATCCTTCACGATAGTGGGACATTTGTTACAATTGATGAACCTACATTGACACAGTCTAATCATGCGAAGTCCATGATTTACACTTTAGTTAACTGTTGGTATTGTACATTTTATGGGTTTAAAAAAATGTATGAGAACATGTATCCACCATTAGAGTATCATAGAGAGAATTTTCTGCCCTAAAAATCCTCTGTCCTCTCCTCCTATTCATCACTCCCCCACTGACCCCTGGTAACTACTGATTTTCTTAGTCTCCATAGTTTTTGCCTTTTCCAGAATGTCATACAGTTAGAATGATACAGTATGTAGCCTTTTCAGATTGGCTTCTTTCACTTGATAATATGCATTTAAGTTTCCTCCATGTTTCTCTCTCTTTCTTTTTTTTAGAGAGGGAATCGGTGGCGGGGGAGAAGGGGCAGAGGGAGTGGGGAGAGAGAATCTTAAGTAGGCTCCACACCCAGTGCAGAGCCCAATGCGGGGCTTGATCTCACTACCCTGAGGTCAGGACCTGAGCCAAACTCAAGAGTTGGATGCTTAACTGACTGAGCCAACCAGGTGCCCCTCCTCCATGTTTCTCTCTGGCTCAATAGCTCATTCTTTTTAGTGCTGAATAATATTTCACTGTCTGGATGTATCACAGTTTATCCATTCACCAATGAAGGCCGCCTTGGTTGCTCCCAAGTTCTGGCAATTATGAATAAAACTGCTATAAACATCTATTTGCAGATTTTTGTGTGGATATAAGTTTTTTTTGACTCCTTTGGGAATTAAAAGGAGTGTGATTGCTGGATTGTATGGTAAGAGTATGTTTACTTTTGTAAGAAACCACCAAACCATCTTCCAAAATGGCTGTACCATTCCCACCAGCATGAATGAGAGTTCCCATTGTTCCACACCCTTGTTGGCATTTGGTGTGGTCAGTATTCCAGATTTTGGTCATTCTAATAGATGTGTAGTGGTATCTCACTGTTTTTTAATTGGCATTTCCCTGATGACACATGATGTGGAACATCTTTTCATACGTTCATGTGCCATCTGTATGTCTTCTTTGGTGAGGGGTTTGCTAGGGTCTTTGGCCCATTTTTTATTTTATTTTTTATTTTTTTTAAAGATTTTATTTATTTATTTGACAGAGAGAGACACAGCGAGAGAGGGAACACAAGCAGGGGGAGTGGGAGAGGGAGAGGCAGGCCTCCCACGGAGCAGGGAGCCGATTCGGGGCTCGATCCCAGGACCCTGGGATCATGACCTGAGCCGAAAGCAGACGCTTAACGACTGAGCCACCCAGGCACCCCTTTGGCCCATTTTTTAATCAGGTTGTTTTCTTACTGAATTTTAAGAGTTCTTTGAATATTTTGAATAACAGTCCTTTATCAGATGTCTTTTGTAAATATTCTCTCCCATTCTGTGGCGTGTCTTCTCATTCTCTTCACACTGTCTTTTACAGAGAAGTTTTTAATTTTTTTAAAGATTGTATTTATTTATTCGACAGAGAGAGACACAGCGAGAGAGGGAACACAAGCCAGGGGCGTGGGAGAGGGATAAACGGGCTTCCTGCGGAGGAGGGAGCCCACAGGAACCTGGGATCATGACCTGAGCTGAAGGCAGACACTTAACGACTGAGCCACCCAGGCGCCCCAGAAGTTTTTAATTTTAATGAGGTCCAGATTACCAATTATTTCTTATATGGACCATCCTTTTGGTATTGTTTCTAAAAAGGCATCAACACCACTGTCAAGGTCATCTAGGTTTTCTCCTATGTTATCTTCTAGGTGTTTCACAGTTTTGCTCTGTACATTTAGGTCTGTGACCCATTTTGAGTTAATTTTCGTGATGGGTGGAAGGTCTGTGTCTAGGTTAATATTTTTGCTTGTGCATGTCGTTGTTCTAGTTCCACTTGTTGAAAAGAGTATTTTTGCTCCATTGTATTACCTTTGCTCCTTTGTCAAGATCAGTTGATTATATCAATGTGGGTCTACTTCTGGGCTCTCTATTGATCTATTTGTTCCATTGATCTATTTGTCTATACTTTTGCCAGCATCGCGCTGTTTTGATTACCGCAGCTTTACAATAAGTCTTGAAGTCAGGTAGTATTAGTCTTCCAACTTTGTTCTCCTTCAATAATATTTTGGCTATTCTGGCTCTTCTGCTTCTCAGCATAACCTTTAGAATCAGTTTATTGATATTTACAAAATAACTTGCTGCGATTTTTATTGGGATTGCACAGAATCTATAGATCAAGTTGGGAAGAATGGACATCTTGACAATATTCAGTCTTCATCACTCACTTTTGATTCAACTGAAATTTCATTTGTCAAATGGAACAATTTCCTTTTCACAGGATTGTTTGAAATGTTTTTCATCATTCAGTAACTATCTAGAGTACTGTAAACCCTGTGACAATGTCCCTGCTCTCAGGGAGCTTATCTTTTAGAGGGGAAGGGGGCAGACAATAAACAAGCATACAAATAAATCAGTGACTTCAAATAAGTGTTGTGAAGAAAGCATGGAATAGGGAGTGACTGGCAGTGAAAGGGTTATTTAATACCAGGGAACTCCTCTGAGGAGGCAACATTTGAACTGAGACCTTCATGAAAAGAGCTCAGGAAAAACTTTCAGAGGAAACAACAAAAATGAAGGCTCTGGAAGCAGAAAAGAACTTGATGGATGGTTTGGAGAAGGGCATGGTGGCTTCAGTACAGTGAACAAGGGGTAAATGAAGTTTTAAAAAAAAGTAGAGAGGGGTCGTAGCCTGTAGGATATTTATTTTTAAAATTTAAGTATAAAATACATGCTTTGAGGTACACAAAGTACACAGATTTTAAGTACACAGTTCAATGAATGTTTACATCTGTATATAACCATGGAAATGACCTCATCCAGATCAAGATAGAGAACATCGGTCAGCAGACATTTTTTGGTAAAGCACCAGACAGAAAATAGTTTAGGCTTTGTGGGCCTAGGGCCTGTGTTGCAACTACTCAGCTCTAGTACTGTAGTAGGGAAGCAGCCATAGATGTCATGTAAATCAATGGGTACATTTCTAGTAGAGCCCTGTGGCTCTTCCCGGGTAAAATCCCTGTCTCTCAATGGTTATTTTTATTTATTTTTAATTTAATTTAGTTTTTTTGTTATTTTTATTTTTATCACCTGCTCTTGAACTTTATATAAATGGGATTATATAGGACTTCCCGACCTTGGGCAGGAGCTGGTAACTGCCGTCATTCCCTGTGGTCATGTCTTTGTTGACCGCGCAGCTGCTCAGGGGCCTGACAGGTCTCACCCGGAGGCTCCCGGTGCAGCGTGCCCAGATCCATTCCAAGCCTCCGCGGGAGGAGCTCGGGACCATGGATGTTGCCGTTGGGCTCACCTCCTGCTTCCTGTGTTTCCTCCTGCCATCGGGCTGGGTCCTGTCGCATCTGGAGAGCTACAAGAAGCGGGAGTGAAGGGGGCTGTCCTGTCCCTCACCCTGTGACCTGACCACCCCCGGCCTCTCCTGATCATGTCTGCTGCATCCCTGGCTGGTCTTCCCCGGATCATGTCCTTCAATTACAGTGACCTCTTCTGCAGTCATGACCTCTCCATTTCTCCATGGTGACATCCTGGGACCACATATATTGGTTTATAAGGCCCCCTACTCGGTATGGCCCTCCTTGTAACAATAAAGTCTACGTAAACCTTGAAAAAAAAAATGGGATTATATATATTCTCTTGTGCCTGGCTCTTCAGCTCAACATGTCTGTCCTGTGGAGATTTTAAGTTATGATACATAATTTGGGTTTTTATTTGAGTGAATTAAGATGCCATTTAGGGGGTCATAGGTGTGAGAGCAACATGATCTGATTTATATGTAAAGGTCACTCTGGTTGCTATGTGGAGAATGGAGTAGAGAAACACGAGTGGATGTGGGAAACCCAGTCAGGGGTAATCCAAACAAGAGATGATGGTGGCTCGCTCAAGGGTGATAGTCATGGAAATAGAAGAGAGATTTGGGGTTTATTTTCAGTTTGAGCTCATGAATCCAATACCAGTTATTTTTGTTTTTAACCAAGTATTATAATACAAGTAGTTCACACTAATAAATTTCCTGAATAATCTGAGACTGGCTTAGTGGATTTTCATGTATAAACAATGTTCCTATCCTCAAGGGGTTAATAATACTTTTTGGGGTGGAGGGGACAGACCATGAATCCAGATATAATGCAATCAGTGCTTTATGAAACCCAGGAGGCTATGGGAGCCAACAGTATGAAAACCAGCCTAGGTGTGGTCAAAGGAGAGAGATCACCTGGGGGTTGTCGCCCTTGAGCTGAATTTTGAAGGAAGAATAGCTGAAAAAGGACGAAAAGGTTTATGGAAAGGCCAAGAGATGTGAGATCTCTTGGAAGCTTAGTGAGGTTCTATGATGGGGTCTCAGAAATATGTAAGCTTGGTATGGAAAAAAAAAAAAAAGACTGAACTGGGCTTAAATGGATAGGCATTCAACCACTTTTTCAATCAAACAATCTGTCCTGGGTGCTTTTGTATGCCTCGAGGCCCCAGCATAGGCCAGAGGTAGAAAACTGGCAACCTGTGGCTGAATTTGATCCTTTTGGCCGGCGAGGTGACCACTGGAACAGTGGTTTGAACAGTGGCGGGACAGATCATATAGTCTCCAGTCCCTCACATTCCTCATCCGACCCTCTTCATTTTATTTATATTACCTTCCTGGCTCTTTTAGGTATTTGAGTTTTCTTTATTTACATTTATTTTCTTAATGAAGTATAATGAACATACAATGTTATGTTAGTTTCACGGGTACACGTTTTTGAGTTTTCAACCCTGATCTTTGCTGTAAGAAAAACAGATCTTCAAATCAGTGACACCGAGAGAAGGATCAACTCTTTGAGTAAACCAGATAAGAACTAAACTGAGTGGATGAAGAGGACCTGAATGAGAACTTTATCAGGGCTTCCTAACCTGACTCCCAGGGTGGGCTTTAGTTGGTAAATTTTGCCTGTGTACCCTTGTGATTTAGACTGCTTGGCTATGAATCCTGGCTCTGGGCTCTGTCACTGGTTAATCTATGAGCTCCAATTCATTTGTAAAATGGAGCTTGTTGGGATTAAAAGAATTAGTGCACAAAGTGATCTCAGTAGAAGATAACTGTTATTATTCTTTCCTGGGGTGAGGGCATCTCAAAGGAGTTCTTAACCTAGAAAGTTGGCCAATAAATGGCATATAGGTGCTTGGAGCTATCAGGAATAACTTCCTTGCGTAAAACGAAGCAGCTCTCTATGTAAGTGGACTGCCGTGGGGAATCCAGAGGCCCAGGCTCTACTGCTAACTTGCTGATAGGACCTGACAAATTGCTTTAGTTCTCCGGCTGATGTATTAAAAAACGGGGGACTGGTCTGAATTGGCAGCCGCAATGCAGCTCCAGGGGCACTTTCGCTGGTGTAGGATAAAGACGCTCTGCCGCCGGGCAAGCGCGGAGTCTCCAAGAGGACTACATCACCCAGCCTGCTTTGCGCTTCAGGCAGCGCCCTACGCTAGCACGCGAGCCTCCTCGTTCCCCCAACCTCCAGTTACTGTCTCTCGCGAGAGGACGGGCCGCGCCGGCGGTAGCGATAGTGAGCTGTGGTGGTGGTGCTGGTGGTGGTGGTGGCGGCCGAGACGGCGGCGGCCATTTTGGTGGGGCCTCGGAAGCGGCGGCGGCGGCTCGCTGAGAGTAGCGTCTTCCATTTTTCCCACCCACCGCCCGCATCTCTGTGCCGTGAGAGGAGGCAGTGGAAGCAAGGCGGTGGCAGTAGCCGCGGGCCCCAGGGGAATTTAAAGGCCGCGAAGGCGGCAGCCAAGAGGGGGCCCTCCCCCCTCCTCGGCGGGAGGGGGGGTGGTGCGCACGCCCCCGAGGACGCAGGTAAGGAGAGGGAGACAAGATGGCGGACGCTCCACAGTTCCCCCTCCCCTGACGGGTGACTGCGCGCGCATCTTTCCGCCACCGCCTCTCCTCCCACCTTCCCGGGGTGCTGCGCGCGCACCTTCGGCCGGGGCCCCGGGGCCGGTGCGCGAGGCTGTCGGCGCGCGCCCATAGAGACAGGCTGAGGGGGGCCAGGCCGGCCAGCACAGGGCCCGGGCGCATCTCCTCTCCCCTCCCGCCCGTCTGCGCACGCGTGCCTGAGCGAGCGAGCGAGCCCTGAGAGGACGGACCCAGGTGCGCTCCTGTCCGCCCACCAACCCCATTCCCCCCCGCCAAGGGGCGCGCGGGAAGAGGAAGGGGGGCGTGGGACGAGGAGTCGGGGCGCGCGCCCACCATATCCAGTCAGTAACCAGGACCTGGCGGCACGAACCCTCCCTTATGTCAGCCCTTCGTGGTCTGGTGGTGGGGGGCTCCCTGACGGGTAGGGATGAGAGACTTCCCAGCCTGCAACCCTTGTGTGCGTGGGTTTGGGCTCTGGCGGGAGCCCCCGGGCGGTGCGCGCAGCCGGCTCTCTCCACTTTCAGGCGCGCACGCGCGGGCCCCTCCCCCAGTCTGTCGCGCACGTTGGGTGGGGTGGGAGTCTAGGAGGGGGCGGGGCTAGCTTAGGGTTAGTGGCAACTTGGGCAGAGGTCAGGGGTCACGACGGGTCAGTCTGTTGGAAGGAGTTGGGAGAGAGCAGTGAAGCAAGGGGGGCGGTCAAGAGTTCAGGCGTCTTGGATTCTGGTTAGCTCGGGTCTTGTGAATCTGTTGTGGAGGAAGGAGTGAATCAAAGGCTGCACCGTAGTGAAGGAATTTCCTTAAACACTGGGGAAACACTTCCGGGCCTTTGGTGGGTTTACCCCACCTGTTTCCGGGGCATGGTTCTTTGCTGAGCGGTCTTTCTCACTTCTGACTTATCCTCTAATGTTTCCTGCTGCAGTTCTTGTGTTTGGGGAAGTGTCTCAGGGCTCAGGTATAGGAGTTACAGGGCCCTGCCCTGAGAGGAAGGGTGAATTCTCCTGTGATTTGTGCAGCCCTCACTGCAAAGGAGAGCCAACATCTTTGAGCTTCTGGATGTGACAGCTCTTTTTGCTTTGTTATTTGCTCTCCATTCAATGGTTGGAGCTTTTTACACTTAAGCTTTTTAAACTTTTTTTTTTTTTGCTTCACTTCAGTGCTTCTCCTCCAGCCAGAATCTTAGGTCTCTAGGGAATTCTGTTTTCGAAAAACATGATTTGCTTTTATTTTTCTGAAATGTGAGCTTTTCTTACTACTGTAACTCTCTTCTTTTCAGCCTTTGATTTGGGTATACTTAAAAGCCTCAAAAGTGGGCGCTGGGTGGCTCAGTTGGTTGAGCGACTGCCTTCGGCTCAGGTCATGATCCTGGAGTCCCTGGATCGAGTCCCGCGTCGGGCTCCCTGCTCAGCGGGGAGTCTGCTTCTCCCTCTGACCCTCCCCCCTTTCGTGTGCTCTCTCTCTCTCACTCTCTCTCTCAAATAAATAAAATCTTAAAAAAAAAAAAACCTCAAAAGTTGTTGTAAAGAAGGCTTTGATAGATGTTGGTAAATGCGGATTGGTTCCTCACTGCTGTTTTCCTGCCCTTCTGTTTGTTTCAGGTGTGATTTCCCTCAGTACGGCGGCACCGTGGAAGTACAGACTTTCACAGGGGGTGTGGTCTCAGCTCACACAGGTGAGGGTTCAGATACTGTTTCATGTACTGATGCTAATGGGAGAGTTGTTTGAGATAACGAGGGAAATTATAAGTCAGTATTTTTGGTTTGATGATCATGGTGCAAGAACAAAACTAGACGTGTGGATAGAGAAAGGTCTGATCACCCTGGTTCTCCCAAGGAGAGTAGCACATTCTCCATGGTTTTGGCATCAGACTACCTGAGTTTCAGTCTGTCAATTCCTTACTGTGTGACCTTATGCAAGGCATTTAGGTCTCTGTGTGTGCTGACTTTCTAACTTATAAAATAGAGTATTAGAATGCATGCTTCATTTAGTTTAGGGATATTTTTTGTCTGTCTTTATCGTTAACATATAGAAGGAACTAAATAAACATTTGTTAAAGGTGTGAAAAGTACTTGACTTACAGGGTAGGTGTGAGGATTATAGAACATATCAAGTTGATGCTTAGTAAAGTATGACATACAGTGGAAGCTCAGGAAATGTAGGCTATTATCATTGTTCGTTATCTTTATTCTTTAACATTGTTCTTGTTTGGTTTTGTTTTTTAAAGATTCAGTAATCTTTTTAAATTCCATTTTTACTTTTTTACCCTATTTTAGGTGCTCCAGAGGCCGGTGGACCTGAGCGGAGGCTGGGACGCCCTAGTGGGCCCCGGGCCCTGGAAGGCGGGTCCCGGTGGCCGGTGGCCCAGAATGAGGCCAGCTCCCAGCATGCCCTGCAGCCGGACGCCAGCCCCTCGGCCAGCAGCAGTGGTGATAACGACCCAGTCATTCTTCAGGCGTCCAAAGAGGAGCCTGGGAGTGGGACCATGCAGAGCAGCCCCTCCCCTGCTCACCCTCAGCTCCCAATCCTGCAGACACAGGTTTGAAAGTGGGGAGGGTTCTTTCTCTGCTTTGCTTTGTGAGCTGTTGGGTCTGAGGCAGAAAAAAAATGTGGCAAGTTTTAGCCACATTTTCATGATCCTAGCTATCTGTGTTTAGAAAATTTTTGGTGCTCAGGTGGAGCATCAATCCTATGAGATACTCACATTCTTTTTGACAGTAATATGATATTGATCACTGATAGTGTAGAAACTCCTTGTTACCTGAAAAGGGTTCAGTTAGGCCAGGAGTTTGGGACAACTTGCCTAAGACTGTGAGCTTTGAGAGTAGCTCAGTTTCTTTAGGAATTGGAGCAACATAAACGTTATGGATGGTGTGTAGTGTTGATACTTTTCTTATACTAAGGAACTGTAAGAGTAGAAAAAATGCAGCTTTTGAGAGTATATCTATACATAGGTTTGCAAAGAGTAGGCTTTTGACCGGTATGGATTTGATACTTATAATTTTCCTGAGCAGCTGGGGAATTTTGTGACATACGGTCTTTTGTCATTTAACTGAGGTAGGAATTTCAGTGGCACGCCTGTGAGGGTAGTGTGCTGGAGTGATTTTTATGAGTTTCTTCACTGTCTACATTCAAGTGAGACTTTGTTCTCTACTTATTATTGTTCGTTCAGTACCTTGTAAATAGGTGAGTATTTGAGAACATTGACCAACCCCACGCCCCTTCCCACCTTCCTAGTAAAAGAAACTACCAAGATTGATGAAGAACATAAAGAGGTTTAAGTGATCTTGGTGGTAGTCATTGTTGCTTTTTGAATTCGGTGATAACAAATTTATTCTAATAGGTGAATCTGCCATACTTGCTGTGTAAAGGAAGGAAGAATAGGGAGTTGTTTATGTGAGTGGAATTCTTGAGTTTCTGAAAGGATCATTAGCGTTTGAAATCACATGCTATGGTATTATTCTTGAATTTGGGAACTGTAAATGTCAGGCTGTAACTCTTTTTGCATGCCAACCGTGTATAAACTTGGGTCTGTTATCTTGAACACCTCATCAAAACGTTACCCAAAAATTTGTGTGTATAAAAACGTGGTTGGTCATTTACTCTGGAGTTTTTTTTCTTGTAAGATAGAATGAAATAATATGATGAGAACTTCTCATGGTGCTAAGCATTCATTTTTTCTATCATTTTCCGTTTTTCTAGATGGTGTCGGACGGCATGACAGGCAGCAATCCTGTGTCCCCTGCCTCATCCAGTTCCCCAGCCTCTAGTGGGGCAGGCGGCATCTCCCCCCAGCATATAGCTCAAGATTCCTCTCTGGATGGACCTCCAGGGCCCCCAGATAGTGCCACAGTGCCCCTGGAGGGGCTCAGCTTACCCCAGGCTTCTGACCTGGCTAACAAGGGCCCAAAGTGGGAGAAGAGCCATGCTGAGATTGCAGAGCAGGCCAAGCATGTATGTATTGGGAAGGCCTATGAGGATTCTTCTTTCCTCAACTTCTAAGTCCCATGAGCATTTTACATTTCTTTCCTTGTGGATTTAGAGTATAGGCTGTGCCTTAACGTGTCTTGAGCAAGTTGGTTGATCTCTGAGCCTTCCTTTCTGTGAGGTAGAGGTGGCGTAGTAGTCTATAGACTGTTGTGAGGTCTAAGTTAAAGGAAAAAATAGACATGAAAGTGCTTTGTAAACTGTAAGGTTCTTAATATTTACTGGTTTCTACTTCTCATTTCTATTCTCTAGCCTCTGTTGCCTTACCAGCAGCATTGGCATCACCTGGGAAGTTTGTTAGAAATGCAAGTTTGTTCGTACCCCTCTTCCACTCAACAATTTAAAGCTCGAGTGTGGGGTCCAGCAGTCTGTCTTAAAAAGTACTCCAGATGATTTTTTTTTTTTTTAGATTTTACTTAGAGAATGAGCAAGGAGAGCAGCAGAGGGAGAGGGAGCAGCAGACTCCCTGCTGAGCAGGGAGCCTGATGCGGGGCTCGATCCCAAGATTCTGGGATCATGACCTGAGCTGAAGGCAGATGCTTAACTGACTAAGCCACCCAGGCACCCCCACTCCTGATGATTCTGATGCATGCTTAAATTTGAGAGTCATTAGTCTAATACCCTTGTCTATCTTGGTTTTTTTCTTCATCAGGTCATTTAGTTCCCTGCGTTATCTATGGCTGTTATTTCCTCTGATTTAGTTTTTGTCAGGAGAGAACAAGAATAATGAAGGCGGTTATCTTGAGTTTGTTTTTAAAGATTTATTTATTTTAAGAGCACCTGAGTGGCTCAGTCAGTTAAGCATCTGCCTTCAGCTCGGGTCATGATCCCAGGGTCCTGGGATCGAGCCCCACGTCAGGCTCCCTGCTCAATGGGGAGTCTGCTTCTCCCTCTCCCTCTGTCCCTCTCCCCCTGCTTATGCATGCTAGCTCTCTCTCTCTCAAATAAATAAAATCTTAAAAAAAAAAAAAAGATTAACTTATTTTAGAGAGAAGGGCAGGGGGCGGAGGGACAGGGATAGGGAGAAAAGCCGAGTGGGGAGTCTGACAGGGGGGCTGGATCCCACAACCCTGAGATCATGATCAGAGCAGAAATCAAGAATCCAGTGCTCAACTGACTGAGCCACTAGGCGCCCCAGTTGTCTTGAGTTTTTAAGTCACTTTTGTTGATTTCAAATGCTTTTATTTTTCTGCTTATGAAATTTAACCTTTGTAGAAACATACTACCTTTTATCATACTATTTAATTTTTTTATGGGTAACTTTTCAGTGTTTTCACCAAAATGTATGTTTTTATAAAACATACATTTGTTTTGTAAAAACAAATCAGATGGTGTATGTTGGGCTTTATATTTCCAAGCATGAATGTAGTCTTTCTCAAGCGGAATTCGACAGTGATGAAGATCCTTTGTATCCAGTATATAAGGAAGGGTATACTCCCTGCTTCTCTGGAGGTTTCCCTTGGAATATGTTTTCCTCAGTCTTTCCTACGTTCAAGGGGCATGGAGATTGAATGAAATAACAGAAAGAACGTGAAATCTGGTGTCTGGAGTCATTAGACCTATTTTTAATTCCCAGCTCTTATCACTTCCTGGTTGTGTGATCTCAAGTAAATCACTTAATCTCCCTGATTTTATTTTCCCCCCTCACTTGAAAAAGTTATAATACCTACTTACTTGCAGGATTGGTATGTGGACTTAAGACGCATAAAATACTTAGTCCAGACAGTGTCTGTATATAATCAGTGCCCAGGAATTCAGCTGTGTTCATGAGGTAGCATATGTGTGCATTAACTTGATTGACCTAGCTCTTCCTCGTTAGGAGGCTGAGATTGAGACTCGGATTGCTGAGCTGCGGAAGGAAGGTTTCTGGTCACTGAAGAGGCTGCCTAAAGTGCCCGAGCCTCCCCGCCCCAAAGGCCACTGGGACTATCTATGTGAGGAGATGCAGTGGCTCTCTGCTGACTTTGCTCAGGAGCGACGTTGGAAACGGGGTGTGGCCCGTAAGGTATGTCAGCAACTGGACCTACCTTCCATATTTCTTTTCCAGGTTTCCTTTTCCTCGATAAGTGAGTTGGTTTGAAGGGAACCAAACAGAACAAACAGTATCGGGTGCATACTAATGCCCATAGTCTCAGGAAGCAAGCTCTGACTTCTCGGATTTCTTGGACTTGATTATTCTCTTTGCTCTTGATTTGAGGAGGGAGTAGGAGACTGGCCTTGGAGTGTTTTCACTCTGGTTCCTTATTCCCACAGGTTGTGCGCATGGTCATCCGGCACCACGAGGAGCAACGGCAGAAAGAGGAACGGGCTCGGAGAGAAGAGCAGGCCAAGCTACGCCGAATCGCCTCCACCATGGCCAAGGACGTCAGGCAGTTCTGGAGCAATGTGGAGAAGGTAGGCAGCAGGGATTGGGAAAGGGAAATGCCTTAGGTTTGCTTAGTGGATAGCATGGTAGCAGGAATGATCAAAACATCTTGAGGGGCACCTGGGTGGCTCAGTCATTGAGCGTCTGCCTTCGGCTGAGGTCATGATCCCAGGGTCCTGGGATCGAGTCCCGCATCGGGCTCCCCGCTCCGTGGGAGGCCTGCTTCTCCCTCTCCCACTACTCCTGCTTGTGTTCCCTCTCTCGTGTCTCTCTCTGTCAAATAAACGAAATCTTAAAAAAAAAAAATCTTGAGAGAATGAATATTCTAACTTCAGGCAACTCTAGTGACACTTCTGTTGTGCATTGGATCTCTAGCATTGAGTGCTATGAAGAAGAAAGAAATACAGTGGAAAAATACGGTCCTGCCTTTGGGGATTGTTAACAGGACTTCTTGATCCCCCTAGGCCCTCTGTCGTCTGCAGGGCATTCAGCATGCTTTTCCTAAAACCTCTCAGTGCCATTTACCTGTTTAAATACCATCGAAGTTTTCAGTAATCAAATTGTTCTCATATATTAAGTTTTATTTCTCAAGTACCACCTGGTTTCTGTCTGTATTTTCAGTCTTGTTTCCTGCCAGTTCCTTTTTTTTCTACCTCAAATATTATTTTTTTTGCACCTCCCTGGTAACTTACCCACGTTCTTTCTGCTGCCAGGAATGCCTTTTTCCGCATGCCCACTTAGGGAACACCTACTTAGTCTTTAAGATTCAGCCCCAGATACGTTTGTAAATCTTTCTCTGCTGCCTGAAATTAAAGTGGCTTTTCTCTTTCGTGTCCTCCCTTTGTGCTTTCCTCAGAAGCACTTTTAAGGTCATTTAGTTTTTCCCTCTTGAAAAGCCAGTCAAGGGGTGCGGCTCAGTCGTTAAGTGTCTGCCTTCGGCTCAGGTCATGATCCCAGGGTCCTGGGTTCAAGCCCCACATCCGGCTCCCTGCTTGGCGGGAAGCCTGCTTCTCCCTGTCCCATTCTCCCGCTTGTGTTCCTGCTCTCGCTAACTCTTTCTCTGTCAAATAAATAAATAAAATCTTTAAAAAAGAAAAAAAAGAAAAGCCAGTCAAGAGGCTAGCACAGAGGAAGGTTCCCTAAATGTTGGGTAAAAGGATACATGAATAAAAGATTATCTTAGGGCACCTGGGTGGCTCAGTTGATTAAGCAACTGCCTTCGGCTCAGGTCATGGTCCTGGAGTCCCGGGATCGAGTTCCGCATCGGGCTTCCCACTCAGCGGGGAGTCTGCTTCTCCCTCTGACCCTCCCCCCCCCATGCGCTCTCTCTCTCCCATTGTCTCAGATAAATAAGTCAAAAAATAAATGAAATATTATCTTAGTGACCCATCCATTTCATGCTATGGCAGGTGGTGCAGTTCAAGCAACAGTCCCGGCTTGAGGAAAAACGTAAAAAAGCTCTGGACCTGCACCTGGACTTCATTGTGGGGCAAACTGAAAAGTACTCAGACCTTTTATCTCAGAGCCTCAACCAGCCGCTAGCATCCAGCAAAGCTGGCTCTTCCCCTTGCCTTGGCTCTTCCTCAGCTGCCTCTAGTCCTCCACCCCCGGTTTCCCGGCTGGACGATGAAGGTGTGTGTCCTCTTTGGCTCTGTTACTCTTCCTCATGTACCCTTTCCAGAGCTGAAAACCCACCCTGTGGCTTGCAGGGCCCCGTGGACTTTGTGACCTTGTTCTCCTGCTATAGATGGGGACTTCCAACCCCAAGAGGAGGAGGAAGAGGATGATGAGGAGACGATTGAGGTTGAAGAACAACAGGAAGGCAACGATGCAGAGACCCAGAGGCGTGAGATTGAACTGCTTCGACGTGAGGGAGAATTGCCATTGGAAGAGCTGCTCCGTTCCCTCCCCCCTCAGCTGCTAGGAGGGCCTTCCAGCCCCTCGAGAACCCCCTCATCTCGTGACAGTGACACCCGAGATGGGCCTGAAGAAGGTGGTGAAGAAGAGCCCTCTCAGGTGTTACAGGTATAAGGGGAATGGGTAGAGGGAGGACTCAGTGGGAGCAGAGGTAGAGGTTCCAGGGCTCAGTTCTGGTTGATAAGGTCGGTCGTGGTTTTCAGGAGTCCTCTCTGGTTAAGGGCAGTTGGCTCTCATTTAGGGATGGATAGGGAAGAATCTGGGTTTGGGGAAAGTTGCATTCTGAGGCGGGTAGTTTCTGATGCTGTACTGGAAGAGCGTATTGTACTCTACTCTTTAATTGCTATGTGGCTGGCCTTGAACAAAATACTTGAATCTGGTTCTGGCCATTTCTGTGAAATGGTCCTAATATTCCCTATTGGTTTGTAGGTTTGGAGCTGGGATGATAATCTTGAAGTCTTTTCGGGACTAAGCTGTCTCTTTCTCATGTGTATGAGTGTGTGGGGATGGTGCTGGGGGCCTGTGTTTCTTATCTAGCACTTTCACAGATCCTCCTCCAGGCAGTGGGGCCAGGATTTGGTAGCTGGTGCTGAAAGAAAACCCTTGGTTGCATCCTTGCCCTGGGACTGTGCCAGTGGCAGCTGTCACTCAGTGGGACAGAGAGGCTGTTCTGTGACATCGTGTTCAACATTGTACCTTTCTCCTGCTGCTCTAAGCTTAGGTCTTCTCCCTTTTCATCCTTTGCCATACAGGTGAAGCCCCCACCCTCTGTCACACAGCGCAACAAACAGCCTTGGCATCCGGATGAGGATGACGAAGAGTTTACTGCCAACGAGGATGAAGGTCAGGCTTGTTCTCTTTATCCTATTGCCCCTTTTCCTTTAAATTATCTGGACCTAACATTTCATGCTTTCTCCTCTCCTCAGTTTGGACTGGGTCCTATGATTCCGTTGCCATTGATTTTGCTTCGTTCTCTTTCCTAGCGGAGGATGAAGAGGATACTATAGCAGCTGAGGAGCAGTTGGAAGGGGAGGTGGATCATGCCATGGAGCTGAGCGAGTTGGCTCGAGAAGGTGACATTCACCAGACATTTACTGAGCATTCGCTTGGTGTCTCTTCTGTGCAGAATGCTAGGGATAAAGAGATGAATAAGACACCTTTTGTCCCCCTTGGAGGAACTCCAGGTCTAATGACGAAGATGTAAATAAATAATTATAAATAGAATATGATGATCGGTTACGATGGAAGCTTGAACAAAGTGATACGACAGCTTAGTGGAGCTAATGCAAGAGGATGTTGGCCATGTTTGACTTGTACCTTAAAGAGAGGTTTAGTTTGATGTTGTCCTTCCCAGTGGAAGGCAGCATCATCCATAGTTCTAGCCCAGGCTGTGGGCTTGGCTGTAGTGCCTGGTGCTGAAAGCAAACTCTTCTGTCTCCCTTCAGACATAAGCCCAGTAGTGTCTGTAGAAACCTAGATAAAATGAACTGGCACCACTCAGACCTCTCTTTCTCCTTTACCCCCTTTCCCTTGAAGCACCCAGAAGCTTATCCGTTGCTTCTTCTCCAGGTGAGCTATCTATGGAGGAGCTGTTGCAGCAGTATGCAGGAGCCTATGCTTCTGATGCCTCTGGGAGTAGTGAAGAGGAAGACGAAGATGAGGTTGAGGCTAACAGCTCTGACTGTGAACCAGAGGGGGCCCTGGAAGCCGAAGAGGCTCCTCAAGAGGATAGTAGCAGTCAGTCAGGTGAATGTGTGGTCATGGGCACACTGGAGGGGAGACACTGGAGGAGTAGGTATGGTGAGTGCTAACCCTTGGTTTTCTGCTTTAGAATCTGCTGAGGAGCAGAGCGAGGAAGAGGAAGATGAGCATTCAGAGGAGGAAGAAACAAGTGGCAGTTCAGAATCCGAGGAATCTGAGTCTGATGAGTCTGAGGAGTCTCGTTCACAGAGCCAAGCAGAGGAGGAGGAGGAGGAGGAAGATGATGACTTTGGGGTGGAGTACTTGCTTGCCCGGGATGAAGAGCAGAGTGAGGCAGATGGGGGCAGTGGACCTCCCACCCCAGGACCTGCCACTACTCTAGGCCCTAAGAAGGAAATTAGTGACATCGCTGCGGCAGCTGAAAGTCTTCAGCCCAAGGGTTATACCTTGGCCACCACGCAGGTAACCCCAGACACCAGCTTCTGCTTTCTCATGTCTTGACTTTTTTGTTTCTCAGTGACTAGTGCCTCATTTCTGCTGTGATAACCTTTCTTCCTTCCTACCAGGTGAAGACTCCCATCCCCCTGCTCCTGCGGGGCCAGCTCCGGGAGTACCAACACATTGGGCTGGACTGGCTGGTTACTATGTATGAGAAGAAGCTTAATGGTATTCTTGCTGATGAGATGGGGCTAGGCAAGACAATCCAGACCATCTCCCTTCTTGCCCACTTGGCCTGTGAAAAAGGTAACGAGGCAGAGCCCTCCCTCTTGGGTCTCCTTGGCCAGCTCCCTGCGAAGCCTGTTTAATGGTGACTAGCTTCGGGATGGTGAAACACTCACTGTTCTGTGCTATCTTGGTAGCTTCATTGACTCTGGTCAGGAACTGTGGAGATGCCAATGTAGGTGCTAGGATTCTTGGCGGGGGGAGGGGGGGCATTGGGATAGAGTGGGCAGCGTTCTGCCTGAGGAACTAGAACAGAGCCCCAAAGTTTGTATTTCCTTAGTATCTTTCTTTTTAATTCTTTTAAAGTTTTTCTATTTTGTTTTTTTAAGTTGAGGTGTAACTGACAACATTATGTAAGTTTTGGGTATCCAGCATAAAGTTCTGATACTAGTACGCATCGTGAAATGATTAGCAGAGCAAGTCTAATTAACGTCCACTACCACTCAGTTCCAAAAACTTTTTTTCTCTCGTGATGAGAATTTTTAACATCTCTTTTAATGATTTTCAGATATGCAGTCCAGTATTATTATAGTCACCATGCTGTACATTTCTCTGTCTTTTTCTAAACAGGTAACTGGGGTCCCCATTTGATCATTGTCCCCACCAGTGTGATGCTGAACTGGGAGATGGAGCTGAAACGGTGGTGCCCCAGCTTTAAAATCCTCACTTACTATGGAGCCCAGAAAGAGAGGAAGCTCAAGCGGCAGGTTCGCGCTCCATGTGATCGATCACTCCCCGCCTCCCACTGATGCCTCTTTTACTCTTAGGCCCTTTCCTCAGAGGAGTTCCTTTTCCTCTCCTCTCTGTTGCTGCCTTCTGCTCCTGGGACTTTCTCTCTTCTCCATACCTGATTTATATCCTTCGAGGACCTTAGCATGTCTTTTCTTATCCTTTCTTTTCTTTTCACCCCATCGTCTGCTGCTTTCTTCTGATACTTTAGGGCTGGACCAAGCCCAATGCCTTCCATGTGTGTATCACGTCTTACAAGCTGGTGCTGCAGGACCACCAGGCCTTCCGTCGCAAGAACTGGCGCTATCTCATTCTGGATGAGGCTCAGAACATCAAGAACTTCAAGTCACAGCGCTGGCAGTCACTGCTCAACTTCAACAGGTGGAGATGGAAATGGGCATCTGGAGGAGGGTTGACTTGACCTGAAAAGTGGGATACTCCGAAGGTTGGGACCTTGCTGATCATCCTCCCTCTAATTCCCTCTGTTTCTTTGCAGCCAGAGACGCCTGCTTCTCACAGGAACACCATTGCAGAACAGCCTCATGGAGCTGTGGTCCTTGATGCACTTTTTGATGCCCCATGTCTTCCAGTCTCATCGCGAGTTTAAAGAATGGTTCTCTAACCCCCTAACTGGCATGATTGAGGGCAGCCAAGAGTACAATGAAGGTCTAGTCAAACGCCTCCACAAGGTAGGGCCTGTAACAGTTTGGCAGGGGTATTGGTAGTGGCAAACTAAGGGCAGTACCTAAAAAAGCTTTAGGGAGAGGGATGTCATTGTTGGGCTGAATTCACTCAGTTGTCAGGTGGCAGTGTTCTAGTGACTGACCCATTGCCAAATTGAGTGACCTCATCTTAGTCATCGTTTTACTTGTTTTTTTCTAATAGTGATATTTCTGTCTCTGTTCTCTGAGTAGAATGATACTGCTGATCAGTCCTTGCTTAGATTTCTTCTTACCAGGATTTCCTCAACTTTCGTTGGGTTCTCTCTTTTTTTTCTTTTGTTTTCTCTGGCTCCTCTTCCTTTGTCCAGCTTTTTTTTTTTTTTTTTTTTAAGATTTTACTTATTTTAGAGAAGGGGAGGGGGAGGAGCAGAGGGAGAGGGACAAGCGGACTCCGCAGTGAGTGTAGAGTGTGATGCGGGGCTGGATCCCACGACCCTGAGATGATGACCCGAGCTGAAATCAAAAGTCAGACACTCAACTGCTTTGTCCAGCTTCTAAGTAACATGTCTCAGCATTCTGATGAGACAACTCTTTTGTCTTAGTTTATATGTCTTAAGGCTTTAAAGACGCTCTGATTTGTATTTTTACTTTCTTTTTTTTTTTAAGATTTTAGTTGTTCATTTGAGACACAGAGGGAGAGAGAGAGAGAGCATGAGCAGGGGGATAGGCAGAGGGAGTGGGAGAAGCAAGCAGGCTCCCTGCTGAGCCAGGAGCCCGATGTGGGGCTCGATCCCAGGACCCTGGGATCATGACTTGAGCCGAAGGCAGACGTTTAACCATCTGAGCCACCCAAGCGCCCCTGTATTTTTACTCTTAACCAGTCAACCTGTATTTTAAATTTCTCACTTGATATTTTTAATTTAGAGATTGTCTTGAATACACTAAGCCAAACACCTCAAGTCTTTTTTTTTTTTTTAAAGATTATTTATTTGAGAGAATGAGATAGAGCGAGCATGAGGGGGAGGAGTGTCAGAGGGAGAAGCAGACTCCCTGCTGAGCAGGGAGCCCAACGCGGGACTCGATCCCGGGACTCCAGGATCATGACCTGAGCCGAAGGCAGTCGCCTAACTAACTGAGCCACCCAGGCACCCAAAACATCTCGAGTCTTAAAGCCTACTATTTTTGCTCCATTTTGTTCAATCACACCATTACCTTGGTACATCAAACTAGAAACCAGAGTCTTTAGCTATGTCTCTTTCCTTCATTATATTTCTATTTTCTGTTTCTTGCATGTCATAAAGACTGTGTCCTATCAGATTTTACCTCTTCGGATTTCAGACTTGCCTTTTGTTTTCTATGGTGCTGTCACTGCCACAGTTTTTGTTCTCAGCTTCTCTCCTGGATTTACTTTCATAATATTATAAATTTACAGTTCCTTCTTGGAATGTAATTTGAGTCATCTTTTTTGCATAGTTACTCTGCCCTCGGTGTCTTTTTTTTTTTTTTTTTTAAGATTTTACTATTTATTCGAGAGAGAGAGAATGAGAGATAGCACAAGACGGAAGAGGGTCAGAGGGAGAAGCAGACTCCCCGCCGAGCAGGGAGCCCAGTGTGGGACTCGATCCCGGGACTCCAGGATCATGACCTGAGCCGAAGGCAGTCGCTTAACCAACTGAGCCACCCAGGCGCCCCTTTTTTTTAAGCATTTCTTAAGGAGTGGTATTATCATCTTTATATGTCTCCTTCAACAGACAGTAAAGTCCTGAGAGGAGGGCTTACATTTGATTGCTCTTCGTGTGATTGATCCCTGGCATGCTTCATGGCTTCATGAGTGTTTACTAAAGGGCTGAGCCAGCGTTCTGCTGGACCTCAGGCCATGACCCAGCTAGAAGGGCTAGGCTGGGGCTCAGTGCCCATCGTTCTCCTGTCAGCTTCCTGCTTATTTACTTTTAGGTTTTGCGGCCTTTTTTGCTGCGCCGAGTTAAGGTGGATGTTGAGAAGCAGATGCCTAAAAAATATGAGCATGTTATCCGCTGCCGGCTCTCCAAGCGTCAGCGCTGTCTCTATGATGACTTCATGGCGCAGACCACGTAAGGGAGGACCGAGGGTGGGTTCTGGGGCCCTATATTGGAACAGATGTGATTGTCAGGATGGCCCATTTATTTTTCCTCTCTCCCAGAACTAAGGAGACACTAGCCACAGGCCATTTCATGAGTGTCATCAACATCTTGATGCAGCTGCGAAAAGTCTGCAATCATCCAAACCTGTTTGACCCTCGACCTGTTACCTCCCCTTTCATCACCCCAGGAATTTGCTTCAGCACCGCCTCTCTGGTGCTAAGGGCCACTGATGTCCACCCTCTCCAGGTAAGTTGTTCCCAAGGTTATTGGCCCTACCCCCAACCTTGCATCCTTTTCTTTAGGCTGGAGTCCGACCTTTTCCATCCTTCCCTCCTTGTAAACTGAGCACTGTTCCCCTAGTTTCATCATTTTCTAGTTGTGTGTCTTAGGGCAACGTAATTATTAATTGATCTCTAACCCTAAGTTTGCTTGCCCTTGGAAGTAGGGATTATAAAGGCCCTATTATCTGCAATATGTTTGTGAAAATTGTGTTAATATTTTTGAAAGTGCCTGGCATGTTAGTGATACTTAAATAATATTTTGTTTTCCTGTTCCTTCTTTTTGGCCACTTTCCCCCCCACCAAACTTTTGGTTTTGTTGTGGTAAAATACACAAATTTTCCCACTTTAACCATTTTTAAGCATATGTTTTAGTGGCATGAGTACATTCACATTGTTGTGTGACCACCGCCACCATCCGTCTTCAGAACTTTTTTCATCTTTCCAGATTGAACCGCCATGCACACTAAATGATAACTCCTCATTCTCCCCTTTCCCCTAGCCCTTGGCAGCCACCACTCTACTTTGTCTAAGTTTGAGTATTTTGGGTACTCACTATAAATAGGATCATATGGTATTTGCCCTTTTGTGACTGGCTTATTTCACTTAGATTGTTTTCCAGGTTCATCTTGTAGCATGTGCCAGAATTTCCTTCCTTGTTAAGTTTGAGTGATGCAGTTTCATATTTGTCTATGTATCCGTATGTATTCACACTTATACATGTATATGTACTGTGTTCTTTTTATCTGTTCACTCATCAATGGATGCTTTGCGTTATTTTCACCTTCTGGCTATTATAAATAATGCTACAACGAACATGGATGTACAAATACCAGTTTGAGTCCCTGCTTTTGATTCTTTTGGGTACATACCCAGACACAGAATTGCTGGATCATATGGTAGTTTTATTTTTAATTTTTTTAGGAACCGCCGTAGTATTTTCCATAGTGGCTGCTCCACTTCACATTGCCACAAGCAGTGCACAAGGGTTCTGATTTCTCCACATTTCTTTATTATAATAGCCATCTTAAAAGGTGTGAGATGGCAGTAGCTCGTGATTGTGATTTGCATTTCCCTAATGATTAGTGATGTAGAGCATCTTTTCATGGGCTTATTGTATATTTTCTTTGGAGAAATATCTATTTGGCATATTTGCCTGATTTTTTAATTGGGTGGTTTTTTTTTTTTTTTAAGATTTTACTTATTTATTTGACAGAGACACAGCGAGAGAGGGAACACAAGCAGGGGGAGAGGGAGAAGGAGAAGCAGACTCCCCGATGAGCAGGGAGCCTGATGTGGGGCTCGATCCCAGGACGTTGGGACCATGACCTGAGCCGAAGGCAGCTGCTTAACTGACTGAGCCATCCAGGCGCCCCTTAATTGGGTGGTTTTGTTGTTGAGTTGTAGGAGTTCTTTATATGTTCTGGACATTAATCTCTTATCAGATACATGATTTGCAAATATTTTGTTCCATTCTGTGACTTGTCTTTTCATTTTGTTGGTAGTATCTTTTGATGCAGTCCAATGATTTTTTTTTTGTTGCCTGTGCTATTGGTGTCATATCCAAGAAATCGTTGCCATAGTGGTCCCTTTGACACCATGCTTTTGTGTTCCTTCTTGTACCAGCGGATAGACATGGGTCGGTTTGATCTTATTGGCCTGGAGGGTCGTGTGTCTAGATATGAGGCTGACACATTTCTACCCCGGCACCGCCTGTCCCGTCGGGTACTGCTAGAGGTGGCTACTGCTCCTGACCCCCCACCCCGGCCCAAACCAGTCAAGATGAAGGTCAACAGGTACCAGGGCTGAGGGGTAAAGGGATGGGTTCCTAGAAAAGTTGGCTACAGCTGGCTGGGAGCAGAAATTGGGGTGGAAAGGAGAGAGTTGGAGGCTAGAATGTTTATATGGGATGGATGCAAAGTACTGGTGGAATTGGGGGAGAGAAGAGGGTCCTGGGAGGGCCCCTTGTGTTTGTCACTGATTTGTTTCCCCCTTTTTCCGCTTGGTGCTTTTCGGTTATCTTGGATTTCTTTCCCTCTTTTCTCCTTTGTGTCCTTTTCCTTTACCCCCTTGGTTTTTGTTAATCTTTGTCTTATGTTTCTGCTTCATTTTCCTTATTCTTTTCTTTTCCTCTTCCTTACTCTCCTTTTCTCCCTACCCGCCCTTTTGTTTTTGTCCTTATAGGATGCTGCAGCCAGTGCCCAAGCAGGAAGGTCGTACAGTAGTGGTGGTGAACAGCCCACGGACCCCCATGGGCCCTGTCCCGGTCCGACCCCCTCCAGGCCCTGAGCTCTCCACCCAGCCCACCCCTGGCCCAACCCCCCCAGTGCTGCCAGCACCACTGATGGTGTCGGCCTCGCCTGTTGGGCCCCCGCTTATTCCAGCGTCCCGGCCTCCTGGCCCTGTTCTGTTGCCCCCACTGCAGCCAAACAGTGGGCCTCTGCCCCAGGGTGAGTTACAAGGGGGCCAGCATGCTTGGGGGTTATCTCAGGCAGATTGTTCAGATTAGGGAAGAAGTAATGAAATTAGAGTGTTGAGGGAGCTAAGTTGGAGACAGAGGTGTGGTGTTTGATGGGTTGGGAGCTTGTATGGAGATTTCTGGGAGCAGGCTAAGGCTCTAATCAGGGTATATCTGACAGATGTTTGCTTTGTGTCTACAGTGTTGCCATCCCCCCTGGGGGTCCTTAGTGGGACCTCACGGCCTCCTACGCCAACCCTGTCCCTGAAACCGGCCCCACCTGCTCCTGTTCGCCTAAGCCCTGCCCCGCCTCCAGGCTCCTCCAGCCTGTTGAAGCCCCTGACGGTGCCGCCAGGCTACACTTTCCCTTCTGCTGCCACCACCACCTCTACCACCACGGCCACTGCTCCCACCACGGCAGTGCCAGCTTCTACTCCTGCACCGCAGCGTCTCATCTTGTCTCCTGATATGCAGGCTCGCCTGCCCTGTAAGTTCTCAGGCGTCTGTGAATGAAGGCTCTGAGATGGGAGGAAGGTTTATATGCTATAGGGCTGGAGAAAAGCTCGGGAATGTGAAAGCATAAAATTCTGGGTAGTTAACGTACGTGAAGTATTTTGGCATATGCTGGAAATTCATAATCAAGTAAGAGCTGTCAGGGAGTTCTCAGGCTAGTGGGGGAGATGACCCAGAGATGAGTAAAGAGTGGTAAACCTAGCAGTAGAAAGTTATTTGGGGCAAAGGGCAGCATGGAGTTGGGGGTGGTGATTAGCTCCGTACAGTGGCAGGCCATTAGAAGATATAAAGGAGATTGCTAGGCAAATAAGTGGGATTGGAAGTAGCAGCACATCAAAGGCTCAGAGGCTGAGTTTGTTAGAATCTGGTAAATTGAGGGGGGAGGATTGGAGGAACTGGAGACCTGTGCTTCGTGGGGCGAAGGGGCATTAGAGTCATCCCTGTGTACATTCAGCCCCTTCTTTGTTCCTAGCAGGCGAAGTGGTTAGCATCGGGCAGTTGGCCTCACTGGCACAACGTCCAGTGGCTAGCGCAGGGGGAAGCAAACCTCTCACCTTCCAGATCCAGGGCAACAAGCTGACTTTGACTGGTGCGCAGGTGCGCCAGCTTGCTGTGGGGCAGCCCCGCCCGCTGCAAAGTAGGTAAAACCCACCCCCTGTCCTGCCTTTTTTCTCCTCTTCCTTGTCTCTCTTTTTGTTGCTCTTTTCAGACACAGTCTTTATGTTTCTTTCCCTAGCTTTTGGTGGGTGGGGCCAAAGGGAATCTTTGGAGGGGGTCTTTTGGAAAAGTTAGGGATGAGGTCATTCTAGAGAAGTTATTCTCTCTCTGTTCATTCCTTTTCCTCTTGCCCTTGCCTCTGTCCTCCTCCGGCTGATAGCTGCTTGTCTTTCTCTCTCTCTTCCCTTAACCCAGGGAATGTGGTGCACCTGGTGTCAGCAGGGGGGCAGCACCACCTCATCAGCCAGCCTGCCCATGTGGCTCTCATCCAGGCCGTGGCCCCGACCCCTGGCCCCACCCCTGTCTCTGTGCTGCCTTCTTCGACCCCCAGCACCACCCTTGCCCCCACTGGCCTCAGCCTTCCGCTTGCTGCTAACCAGGGTGAGGCTCCTGGCCTTCCTACTTACTTAGCCCTTGCTGGCCTTGGTCCCTTCAGGCATGCCCTGGACTACT
Source organism: Eumetopias jubatus (assembly GCF_037043125.1). Classification (NCBI taxonomy): domain Eukaryota; kingdom Metazoa; phylum Chordata; class Mammalia; order Carnivora; family Otariidae; genus Eumetopias; species Eumetopias jubatus. The sequence goes on from NW_028274818.1 coordinate 94,270,717, forward strand.
GTCTGTCCGGCCTTCCCTCAGTGTTGTTTTCCCTTGCCGGTATCTTCAGTATCTGTCTGCTACCCTCTCCTGCCCCTGGACTATTTCCATCCTTTGGGTCTCTTGTCTCTTTTCTACCTTCCCCTCAATGTAGCTTCCTCTTGCAGTGCCACCAACCATGGTGAATAATACAGGCGTGGTGAAGATTGTAGTGAGACAGGCCCCTCGGGATGGACTGACTCCTGTTCCTCCGTTGGCCCCAGCACCCCGGCCTCCGAGTTCTGGGCTTCCAGCTGTGTTGACTCCACGCCCCACATTAACCCCTGGCCGGCTACCCACACCTACTCTGGGTACTGCCCGGGCCCCCATCCCCACGTCCACTCTGGTGAGGCCCCTTCTCAAGCTGGTCCACAGTCCTTCGCCCGAAGTCAGTGGTGAGTCCAGGTGGCTAAGAGCAGATGTTTTTGCCAGGAATGGACATAGGGTGGTCCGGAGGATTTCTTAGTCACAAAAGATTGCTGGTTTATCAGCATACTGACTCGCTTTGTAGTGGGCCCCAGAACTAGGCTGCCGAGGTTTTGCCTTATTTTAGAATATATTTCTTAGAATCTTGGAGGGAAAGGAAATGTTAAATTGTCAGTCTTTGAATCTTTGACCTCACGGGGTGGGAGTGAAGTTTTTCTGGGAAAGGGATGAAGCATGGGGGAAAAGGAAAGGGTGGGGCAGGGTAATAGAGCAAGAAAAGAATTCTGGGGCTAACTCATCCTCTGTCTCCACAGCTTCAGCACCCGGAGCTGCTCCCTTGACCATCTCTTCTCCTCTCCCTGTGCAGTCCTCACTCCCTGGGCCAGCCTCTTCTCCAATGCCAGTTCCCAATTCCTCCCCCCTTGCTAGTCCTGTGTCCTCTACAGTCTCCGTTCCAGTGTCATCTTCACTTCCCATCTCTGTCTCCACCACACCTCCTGCCCCAACCTCAGCTTCACTCACCATCCCCATCTCAACCCCCTTGCCTATTTCGGCTTCTGGCCCAGCTCTGTTGACCAATGTGACTCCAACACTGGCACCTGTTGTCTCAGCGGCTCCTGGACCTCCCTCTTTGGCACCAGCTGGGGCTTCCCCATCACCGTCAGCTTTGACTCTAGGTTTGGCCACAACTCCATCCCTGTCTTCATCTCAGGCACCTGGTCACCCTCTATTGTTGGCTCCAGCCTCTTCACATGTTCCAGGCTTGAACTCAGCTGTGGCCCCAACATGTTCACCTGTCCTGGTACCAGCTTCTGCTCTGGCCAATCCTTTTCCGGCAGCACCAAATCCAGCTCCAGCTCAGGCTTCCCTTCTGGCTCCAGCACCTTCTGCATCTCAGGCTCTAGCCACTTCTTTGGCTCCCATGGTGGCTCCACAGACAGCAATCCTGGCTCCTTCTCCAGCTCCTTCTCTGGCTCCTCTTCCAGTTCTGGCTCCATCGCCAGGTCCTGCTCCCCTCCTGGCTCCATCGCAGACTCCGGTTCCAGTTCTGGCTTCTCCATCTACTCCAGGAACCTCTTTAGCTTCAGCTTCTTCACTGGTGCCAGCCCCAACTCCTGTGTTGGCTCCATCATCAACTCAGACCATGGTACCAGCCCCGGTTCCATCACCTCTCCCAAGCCCGGCTTCTACGCAGACACTGGCCTTAGCCCCAGCTTTAGCATCCACTCTTGGTGGTTCGTCTCCATCTCAGACCCTCTCTTTGGGAACGGGGAACCCTCAGGGGCCTTTTCCAGCTCAGACGTTGTCATTGACTCCAGCGTCATCCCTAGTACCAGCTCCAGCCCAGACATTGTCTTTGGCGCCAGGACCACCACTGGGTCCCTCGCAGACGCTGTCTCTGGCTCCAGCACCCGCTTTGACTCCAGCTTCTCCAATGGGCCCAGCCCCAGCTCACACGCTGACTTTGGCTCCAGTATCGTCATCTGCTTCACTCCTGACCCCAGCTTCAGTGCAAACATTGACCTTGAGCCCTGCCCCAGTTCCGGTGTCCACCCTGGGTCCAGCTGCAGCCCAGACTCTGGCGCTGGCCCCGGTCTCAACACAGGCCTCAGCTTCCCAGACATCCTCCCTTATGGTTTCGGCATCTGGCGCTGCTCCCTTGCCTGTCACCATGGTATCCCGGCTGCCTGTTTCCAAGGATGAGCCTGAGACGCTGACATTGCGCCCTGGTCCCCCCAGTCCTCCATCCACTGCTACCTCGTTCAGTGGTCCCCGGCCTCGACGCCAGCCCCCACCACCACCTCGTTCCCCTTTCTATCTGGTAAGTTTTATTCTCTCAGAGAGAGGGAACAGGAAGTTGGGTTTCTTTGGAGTGTTGGTAGAGTGGAGGGAACAGAACAATGTTATTTTTATCTTGGTAAATTACAAGGCCTAGTTTTGTGGACCCGATAACTTGAGTGTGCAGTTGGACAAGTCCCTTCTCCCCAGCCCTGTCCTCTTATCTGTATAATGGGAATAATAATCTATATTCTGCCTTTCTCAGAGGAGTAATTGAGGACCTAATGTGCTTTTGAAACTATGAAGAATTACTGATATGTTCAAGGCTGCCTTGTTACTGTTGGTCTTTTTGGTACTTGATTATTCTTGAGTCAGTGTTGGCATCTAATTGCCTCATTTTACAGATGAAGAACCTAGTCCACTAAATGATGTTATAAAGGTGACACAACTTGTGAGAACCCAAACGCGTTGACTGCATTGCTTTCTCCTCTTCCACACAAGAGGTATTCCTCAGAGATAGGAAGGCTTTTCTCAGTTGCTAAAACCATCACAGTTGTCAAGTATTTGAACTTCTGAGGGGGGGGTGACAACATAGACTACAGTTCTCTAAAGATCACGAGCCTCTGACTGATGGTTATCTCTTGTAGGGCTTTTTTTTTTTTTTTAATCTCCATGGTGATTAAGTGGGCAATAGAAAGAACTATGTTTCTTGTCCTTCCATGAACTTTGTGGTAGCCATTTTTTTTTCTTTTACACGTATGGCTGCATATATGTTTGGTTAAGTTAAACTTACATCTCAAATTAGAGTAAATAATCTGGGAGGTAATAGGAAGAAAGATTGAGAGAATTGTTCCAGGCTCTCTGTCTTTTTCTCCCTTTAAAATAAAGGGAGCTGCTGCTTATTTTTTGCCTCAGCCCCAGGCCCTCACTCCAGCAGTGCCATTAACTCCACCTTTGGTCTTTTTCTAATGCTGCCAGGTTGGTCTGGCTTGTTGAAAGTAGAAGAGAGCTAGATCCTAGCCCAAGAGTGGCAACTCCATGGTCTGTGCTAAATTTTGGTTGCTTTGCAAGTATGTAGAAGTTTCTTTTTTTTAAAGATTTATTTATTTATTTGAGAGAGTGAGAATGAGAGAGAGAGAGAGAGTACATGAGAGGGGGGAGGGTTGCGGGACTCGATCCTGGGACTCCAGGATCATGACCTGAGCCGAAGGCAGTCGCTTAACCAACTGAGCCACCCAGGTGCCCCAGTATGTAGAAGCTTCTTAACACTTTTTTTCTTTATAAACAGTTTGACGTAAAAGATCGCATACCATACAGCTTACCCATGTAAAATGTGTAATTTAGTGGCTTTTAGTATATTCACATAGGTTGCAGCCGTCACTGTAAGCAACTTTAAAACATTTTCATGGTCCTGAAAAGAAACCCCACACCCTTAGCCATCATATTCCAACCCTTCCATCTCTCCTAACTTTAGGCAAACACTAATCTTTCTGTCTCTTTAGATTTGCCCATGGAATCATACGGTATTTGGTCTTTTGTGACTGGCTTTTTTCATTTCATTTTCATTTTTTTCATGTTTTTGAGGTTCATCCACATTGTAGCATGTGTTGGAATTTTATTTTTTATTGATTAACATTCCATTGTGTGGATATACATTTTATGTATCTGTTCATCAGTAGATGGACACGTTTGGAATATTTCTCCTTTTTGGCTGTTATGAATAATGCTGCTATGAACATTCACTTGTAAGATTTTGTGTCTTCATATGTTTCCAGTTACATTGGATGTATGCCTAGGAGCAGAATTACTGAGTCAGAAAGTAGCTATGTTTAACTGTTTGAAGAACTATCAAACTGTTTTCCAAGGTGGCTATACCATTTTATATTCCCACCAGCATTACATCAGGGTTCCAGGTTCTCCACATCTTTGCCAACACTTGCTATTATTTGTCTTTTTGATTATAGCTATCCTAGTGGGTGTGAAGTGGTATCTTGTGGTTTTGATTTATGTTTTCCTAATGGCCAGTGATGTTGAGCATCTTTTCAGGGGATGGCCATTTGTGTGTCTTTGAAGAAATGTTATGATATTCAGATCCTTTGTGTTTTTAATTTATTTTTTTGAATTTATTTTTAGAATTTTTTTGATTTTAAGTAAATTCTGCGCCCACCATGGGGCTTGAATTCACAACCCTGAGATCAAGATCAAGACCATGCTCTACCAACTTAGCCAGGCAGGCGCCCCTACCCTTTTTAATTGGGTTATTTTCCTGATTTGAAAGAGTTCTTTATATATTCTGGATACAAATACCTTTTCAGATACATGATTTGCAGATATTTTCTCCTTTGCTACTACTTTTGAGAGCTGGCCTGCTCTGCTAGGATGCTTTCCTTTTTTACCTTGATCACCAGGAGCTTAAGAGGTCAAGTTTAAGGGAGCAGTCAGGAAGGGAGATTTGGGACATTGCTTTGTTTCAGGACCATCTCCTAGGGTCCATTTCCTTCGTTTGTTCATTCTAATAGCAGCCATTTACCGAGAGCCTACTTGGTGCCAGTTAACTGAGCTGCATAGTGGGTGGTTATAGTGAGCAAGATCAGATCCGGTTCGTGTTATGGTTAGTTTCGTGGATAGAAGACATTAGTCAAAGACTCATACAGATGTAAAAGTACCAATCTGGTAAGTGCTGCAAAAAAAGAGGTAGTTTTATAGCCTGTGATACCTGAAGTGCTAGTGATGGGAAAAGACTGGGTCAAAGTCCTACAGATTTCCTATCTGCCCCTTTTCTCTCTTAGGGTGATGAAATCTAGATGTCTGATTAGCTTTTCCCATCCTACCCCATTCCAGTTTGGCTGTTGGCAGAAACCTGCCATGGATTTGATTAGCCACTCTGTCCTGCTCAGTGATTGGAGGAGGGCTTTTAATAATAGTTTTGGATCCACTTCAAGAAGGCAAATTAACTTGAATGTTGTGGAATAAGTGTTAAGAAAATTCCCAGAAATCATTTATAAACTTATTAGATACACAGATCTTAAATTTGAATATTCAGGCTATCTGTTTTGGTAGCATACATTGCAGAGAAGTTATTTCATATAACATTATGAAAGGAGTAAATCTCATTATTGACAACTTGAAAACCACTAAAAGTGTAATGTAGTTTTGAATCCTGTGGTTCAAATCCTGCGGTTTCCATAGGTTATGTTTAATTCTGGGATGAATGGTCAGGTTTTCTGTGAGGACACTGATTACTTTTTCTGTGTTTTTGTTTTTGTTTTGTTTTTTTTTCTTTCATCCCCAGGACTCTCTGGAGGAAAAGCGGAAGCGGCAGCGGTCTGAACGCCTGGAACGGATTTTCCAACTTAGTGAGGCTCATGGGGCCCTGGCACCTGTGTATGGGACTGAAGTCCTGGATTTCTGTACCCTGCCCCAACCTGTTGCCAGCCCCATCGGCCCTCGTTCTCCTGGCCCCAGCCACCCCACCTTTTGGACTTATACCGAGGCTGCCCGCCAGGCTGTACTGTTTCCCCAGCAACGACTAGACCAGCTGTCAGAAATCATTGAGAGGTTGGCAGAAGCGGGTCTTGGGGCCTCTGAGTGGATGTAGTGGTTAGGGCTGGTGAAGGTGCACTTTTGGGGCCTTTCAGAATTCCATCTTTTATACTGCTTGCCTTCTTCCTTCACAGGTTCATCTTTGTCATGCCTCCTGTGGAGGCACCTCCCCCTTCCCTGCATGCCTGCCACCCACCTCCTTGGCTGGCCCCACGTCAGGCAGCCTTCCAGGAGCAGTTGGCCTGTGAGCTCTGGCCCCGGGCTCGTCCTTTGCACCGTATTGTGTGTAACATGCGCACCCAGTTTCCTGACTTGAGGCTCATCCAGTATGATTGTGGTAAGTTCATTGATCAGTGAGGATCCCTTGACTCTTTTTTCTCCTCTGTTAGTAGCACTATATCAAAGGGATGCTATACATAGATTTTTGTGAATTTCATTAAAAATTAGACAGTTTTTCAGGCTGTGCTTATAGGCAAGATGGAGAAGTGTAGGCCTTATGGATTCTTGGTATTCATGAATTTGACTTTGATGACAGTTGAAAATGTGTGCTAACTCATTCATTCAGTAATTATTTTGTGAGTATCTGTTGTATTTTGCTAATCATTTGGGATACAGTGGCAAATAAGATAGCACAGCAGAGAATTTTCAGATTCGTGGGGAAAGGTGCAAGGTGGTACAAGACTGCACAGTAAATAGTAAGTTTTGTTTTGGGAAAACACAAGGATCTTCCTGTCTTTGGTTAGAATCTTGTTGGTGAGAATGCATTTGGCTGTGAGTAATGGAAAATTGACCAATAGTGGCTTCAACCACAAGCATTTACTGTTTCCTTAATGAAAAATTCGGAGAACAGTGGTATATGACTGGTACAGCTTACTGATGTTTTCATGGACCCAGGACCTTCTGGTCTTTCTGCATCCTTAGCTTTTGTCTTTTTAGTCTCATGTTTATTTCTTGATGGTCTTATCATGGCTGTCACACAACTCCAGGGAGCACAGCAATGCTGTGAGCAGGAAGCAGGGCTTGAGATAAAATATTCTCAGCAAGTTTCTCTTTTTGGGGAATGGGGAGAAAGTTCTCCCTATTGACTGTGCTTCATAGCTCACTGCCTTAATTTGGTCCATATGCCCATCCCTAGAATAATCACTGACAAAGGGAAATGGCAAAGAGGAACTATGGCTTTTTTAGACCGATCATGATTTATCTTTTGGGGTTGGATTGGGGCTTATCATCCCTGGAATCAAGGAATCTCTGCCAGGGTGTCTACAGTGTAAATCAGGTTCTATTAATCAAGAATATCTTTTGGACAGTAGTGAATTGTTTCTGCCACAACCCAGCAGAGATATTTCTGTAGTAACATGTTTGGAGATTTTCTAAATGGCCTTAGAATATAAGACAGCAAATTTTTTATTAATACATATACTCAAAAAGCATTTTCATAAAAAAACAATTGTGTAACATTTCAAACCATTTAGAGTAGATGAATTGAAAGTCTTTGTTAAAAGCGTTGAAACTGATTAACCAGAAACATAGAAGGTATTTCTGTGTTTGATGGGAGGTTGAACTAGATAACTTCCTAAGATCCTCTCTCCGTGGTTCTGATCCCAGGGGTCTTCAATTCTTGTATGTAAGTCCTGACATCCAGTGGATGTTGTTGATGTCTGTCCTGTGAATCTGTTTCGTGTTTTAGCTGGCATAATTCAGTGTAATTCTTAAGGATTTCCTTCCTGCTCATACACCATTGAGGGTTCCCTTTTTTCCAAGGGGTCTATATGTTATCCTACCCCTGGTTAGACACAGAAGATAGATCCAAGACAGGAGCAGACTGAAGAGGGGGATCCCCTAAGGGAATAAAATAAAGTTAAATATTTCTTTAAAAATAATTAATTTATTTTAGAAGTAGAGGACATTTATGGGCATGGGATGGGGATGGGGATGGAGAGGGAGAAAGAATCTGAAGCAGACTCTGCGCTGAGCACAGTCCAACACAGGGCTCAATCTCATGACCCTGAGATCATGACCTGAGCTGAAACCAAGAGTCAGACACTGAGCCACCCAGGCACCCCGAAAGTTAAATATTTTTGGTCTCCCAGGCTAATTGAAACTGTCACCTATAGGTTTTATTATTCTTCAACCAGAGTCTTTCAGTGCTAAGTGTTCTTCCTATTGCAGCTTATAACAAGCTCCCTGTACCCTTCATTCTTCTTTAGGAAAGTTGCAAACATTGGCAGTGCTGTTGCGACAGCTCAAGGCGGAGGGCCACCGGGTGCTCATATTCACCCAGATGACCCGGATGCTGGATGTATTGGAACAGTTTCTCACCTACCATGGCCACCTCTACTTGCGTCTGGATGGATCTACTAGAGTTGAACAGAGACAGGTAACCCCAGGCATCTGCAGCCCTTCAAGGCCCACCTCAGCTGTTATCTCCATTTTCCAGACCTCAGGGTTCCAGAAGGAGCACCACTAAGGCTTCAGTCTGTTTCAGAGGATACATCTCCTGATACTGTCTTTTTTTCTTTCTCTCTAGGCTTTGATGGAACGATTCAATGCAGACAAACGCATATTTTGCTTCATCCTTTCAACTCGGAGTGGGGGTGTGGGTGTGAACTTGACAGGAGCAGACACTGTTGTTTTTTATGACAGCGACTGGAATCCCACCATGGATGCTCAGGCCCAGGATCGCTGTCACCGAATTGGCCAGACCCGAGATGTCCACATCTACAGGTATTGCCTAGTCTCTCCTCACCTTGCATCCTCTTTACTGATACGGTTTTATTAACGTATTTGGCTATTTATACATGGCCTTCATCACTCCCTAGACTTATCAGTGAACGGACAGTGGAGGAGAACATCCTAAAAAAGGCAAATCAGAAGAGAATGTTGGGAGACATGGCCATTGAGGGAGGCAACTTCACCACAGCCTATTTTAAACAGGTACTAAGATCTTCCAGTCTATGCAGGATAGAACTGTATGCCCAGAGGAGTTGCTCCTGCTTATTAAAGTGGATGCTGGGGCGCCTGGGTGACTCAGTTGGTCAAACGTCCACTCTTGGTTTTAGCTCAGGCTGTGATTTTGTGGGATTGAGCCCCACACTGGGCTTCACACTCAGCAAGGAGTCTGCTTGAAAGATTCTCTTCCTGTGCCCCTCCCCTCAAGTGTGTGTGCTCTCTCTCACTTTCTAAGATAAATAAATAAATCTTTAAATTTTTTTTTCTTTTTAGATTTTATTTATTTATTTGAGAGAGAGAGAGAGAGACAGAGATAGTGAGAGACAGCACAAGTGGGGAGGAGAGGGAGAGGCAGGCTCCCTGCAGAGCAAGGAGCCCGATGCGGGGCTCGATCCCAGGACCCCGGGATCATGACCTGAGCCGAAAGCAGTCGCTTAACCGACTGAGCCACCCAGGCGCCCCAGTAAATAAATCTTTAAAAAAAATGAAGATACTTTGGTCTTCACAGATCTGCCTATTCAACTAGTGGCAATTTCTGATTATTTCTAAGAGCTATTATCTCATAGTAGATTGGGGCCCAGCATTCCATGGGCTCTGACACTTCTCCTGTTCTCTCCAAAGCAGACCATCCGAGAGCTGTTTGATATGCCCCTGGAAGAGCCATCTGGCTCATCCGTACCCTCTGCCCCTGAAGAGGAAGAAGAGACTGTGGCCAGCAAGCAGACCCATATCCTGGAGCAGGTGAAGAAAGAGCAGGCAGTCTCTCTAGAGTAGAGCTAATAGTTATTGTGTGGGTTTTCCAGGGGGAAAGATCGTTTCTGCTGCTTCCCAGATGACTGTTGGCCTTTAATAGTTGTGAGTAGATTGCTTATTGGTTCATAAGGTTTCATAGAAGAAAGACAGGATTTGGAATCCTCAGTTACAGGTTTGAATTCTAATAGCACTTCTTACTAATTGTGTTTGTTAAGCAAGTCTGCTTAATCTTCTGAGCCTGGAATCTTACTTTTCACTTTTCTGAACTGCTAAATGGAAAGGAAGTAACAGGATGAAAGGGAATAGTGGATTAAGAAGTGCTTTTTATGTGGTGTAACCTCTTGTTTTCCAAACACTGATTGATGCATAGAATCAGTTGGGGAACCTTTTGGCTTTTTATTTTTATTTTTTTAAGTAGGCTTCACACCCAACATGGGGCTTGACGAACTCACAACCTTGAGATTAAGAGTCGCATGCTCTACTGACTGAGCCAGCCAGGTGCCCCTGGAGAGCTTTCTTTAAAGGATTGATTCCTGGGACCTGATCTGAGAATCTACTAAATTATGACTTTGGGGGGCAAAGGCTGGGCATTTGTATTATTTTTTCAGAAGTAGATGTTAGGCAAATATGTAAATAAAATCTTGGGCCGTGGGGGGAGTAGATGTTGGGAACTACAGGGTACAGTACCATGGAGGTGTTTTTCCCTACCAGGTGCCATCCCCTCATTGCTGAGCACACTCTAGGTTGCATTCCTTGGTGACTTTGGTGTGAACTTTCTGGATATTAATCACAGGGGACAATCAGAGGTGGTTAGTCTGTTGTCAAGAGGTATCTCAGTGCAAAAAAAGAATTAGGGATTTTTTGTATTTAAGGCTTTCTGGGACTGCTCTTTTGAGGAGATCTAAGACTGACTTGAATGGAAAAGGAAGCAGAACTAGAGGTTTCTAAAACAGTTACTTTCACACTGATGGTCTTCCGAGTGAAATCTAGTTCATCCTATGCGGAATACTGCATTGCTTTGATAACTTTGAGGGCTCAGAAGAGAGTTGAGTTCAGTTATATACCTGGTTGGTTATAAAAGTGGCCTCAAATTTTTGTCAGAATCAAACCACAGGATGTAGAGTTCTTTAATTCTCCTGGTTTTTCTTCCCCACATCTTTGCAGGCACTGTGTCGGGCAGAGGATGAAGAGGATATCCGTGCGGCCACCCAGGCCAAGGCCGAACAAGTGGCTGAACTTGCAGAATTCAATGAGAATGATGGGTTTCCTGCTGGTGAGGGAGAGGAGGCCAGCCGGCCTGGGGCTGAGGATGAAGAGATGTCCCGAGCTGAGCAGGAAATCGCTGCCCTTGTAGAACAGGTCAGTGTTGTACCCACTAGTTCTCAACCTCACCCTTCACTTTTTCCTCTGGACCTTGTGGTCCTCCTTCTATCTTCTCTGGTGAAACTAAGGGTGATGGGCCCTGGTTACCAAGTCCCTACATTCACCACCACTGCTCCTTCCCACAGCTGACCCCCATTGAGCGCTATGCCATGAAATTCCTGGAAGCTTCACTGGAGGAGGTGAGCCGAGAGGAGCTCAAGCAGGCAGAAGTGAGTATTTCTAGGGGGTGGGGACGGAAGTGAAAAGTGGCTGCTTTCTACCCACTTCCCACCTTGCTTGCTTCCCTCTGACCACCCACTGTTTGGGCTCTCTTGTTGGTAGGAACAAGTGGAAGCTGCCCGCAAGGACCTGGACCAAGCCAAGGAGGAGGTGTTCCGCCTACCCCAAGAGGAGGAGGAGGGGCCAGGGGCTGGGGATGAGGTTTCCTGTGGGACTGGTGGAGGCAGTCACCGGCGCAGTAAGAAGGCCAAGGCCCCTGAAAGGCCAGGGACTCGCGTCAGTGAGCGTCTTCGTGGAGCCCGGGCTGAGACTCAAGGGGCAAACCACACTCCTTTCACATCCACCCATCATACCCGTAGCACTTCCACACCCCCACGCTGCAGCCCTGCCAGGGAGAGAGTTCCCCGGCCAGCACCTAGGTCTCGACCCACTCCAGCTTCAGCTCCTGCTGTAATTCCTGCCCCAATCCCTGTTCCAATCCCTGCCCCGATCCCCATTTCAGCCCCAAATCCAGTAACCATGCTTCCTGTTCATATCTTGCCTTCTCCCCCACTTCCTCCTTCACAGATTCCTCCCTCTTGTTCTTCTGCCTGTACCCCTCCTCCTGCCTGTACCCCTCCACCAGCTCATACCCCACCTCCCACCCAAACCTCTCTCTCAACTCCTTCCTCTCCTCTCCTGCTTGGTCTACCTTCTGTACCCATCTCCCCCCCAGTCACCAACCTCCCCTTTGGCTTGGGGCCTGAGACAGAGCTGTGTGCACAAGCATTGGCATCTACCGAGTCCCCGGAGCTGGCTGATATGGCCAGTTCCGAGACTTCCCCGCTTACTCTTGTGCCCCCTAAGGATCTGTTGCCACTTGCTGTTGAGATCCTGCCTATATCAGAGAAGAACCTTTCTCTCGCCTCTTCTGCACCTAGCCCAACCCTGGAGGCTGACAGCGTCCCCAACGGTCAAGAGCAGGAAGTGCCAGAGCCTGCTGAGGGGACCATCCTCACAGTGCTGCCTGATGGTGAGGAGGTGCCCTCGTGTCTGAGTGAGAGCAATGGGCTGGATCTCCCACCTTCAGCAGCATCTGATGAGCTACTTCCGGAGCCATTGGAAGCTGACAAGAGCTCAGAAGAGCTGGTGGAGGCCCAGACCCCAACCTCCAGCCCAGAGAAGACACAGGAACTTGTTTCAGCAGAGGTCACAGCCCCATCAACCTCATCCTCCACCACCTCCTCGCCTGAGAGTCCTTCACCTGCCCGGCCCCCTCGGCGTCGCACCAGTGCTGATGTAGAAATTAGGGGTCAGGGGGCTGGTCGCCCGGGGCAGCCTCCAGGCCCCAAAGTGCTCCGCAAGCTGCCAGGACGGCTGGTGACTGTGGTTGAGGAGAAGGAATTGGTGAGGCGACGGCGACAGCAGCGGGGAACTGCCAGCACCCTAGTGCCTGGGGTCTCTGAGACTGGTGCCAGCCCCGGAAGCCCATCTGCCCGCAGCATGTCGGGGCCAGAATCCTCACCTCCCACCAGTGGGCCCTGTGAAGCTGCTCCCCCATCCACACTGCCCACCCCAACTCAGCAGCCCTTCATAGCTCGCCGTCGCATTGAGCTGGGGGTGACTGGTGGGGGCAGCCCAGAGAATGGAGAAGGGGCACTGCTTGCCATCACCCCTCCAGCTGTGAAACGTCGGAGGGGGAGGCCCCCCAAGAAGAACAGGTCTCCAGCAGATGCTGGGCGAGGGGTGGATGAGGTACTTTCATCCACCTCTAAGGGAAAAACCAATGGGGCTGACCCAGTCCCTGGGGCTGAGACCCTTATTGTTGCGGAGCCTGTCCTGGGACCCCAGCTTAGTCCTGGGCCCCAGCCTCTTGGACCCCAGCCAATTCACAGACCCGAGCCCATCATCCTCTCACCTGTGGAGAAAAGAAGGCGTGGGCGGCCCCCTAAGGCACGAGATTTGCCCATTCCTGGGACCATTTCCTCTCCAGGGGATGGCAACTTAGAGAGCCGGACACAGCCACTCCCGCTGCCACCTCCCCTGCCACCACTCCCACCACTCCTAGCCTGTCCCACTGCTACTGTCGCCAACACTGTCACCAATCTCACCATGTCAACATCCCCACCCAAGCGGAAGCGGGGCCGACCTCCCAAGAATCCACCGTCACCTCGGCCCAGCCAGCTCCCTGTCTTGGACCGTGACAGCTCTTCTGTCCTTGAGAGCTGTGGATTGGGGAGGCGGCGGCAACCCCAGGGCCAGGGGGAGAGTGAGGGTAGTTCTTCTGATGAGGACGGAAGCCGCCCCCTCACCCGCCTGGCCCGCTTGCGGCTGGAAGCAGAGGGAATGCGGGGACGAAAGAGTGAAGGGTCCATGGTGGTGGCTGTAATTCCGGATGACCTGGATTTAGCAGATAGTGGGCCAGGCGGGTTAGAATTGACACCTCCCGTGGTCTCGTTAGCTCCAAAACTGCGCTCGACCCGGCTGCGTCCAGGGTCTCTAGTTCCCCCACTAGAGACTGAGAAGGTGCCTCGCAAACGGGCAGGGGCCCCAGTTGGTGGTCCTGGGCTGGCAAAGCGGGGCCGCCTACAGCCCCCAAGTCCCCTGGGACCTGAAGGTTCAGTAGAGGAGTCTGAGGCTGAAGCCTCAGGTGAGGAGGAGGAAGGGGATGGGACCCCACGTCGCCGGCCTGGCCCCCGCCGACTTGGTGGGGCCACCAACCAAGGGGACCAGCGCATCCTGCGTAGCAGTGCCCCTCCCCACCTGGCTGGCCCTACTATTAGTCACAGAGGCCGCAAGGCCAAGACGTGAGTGGGCTGCCCCTCCACCTAGGCTTTCTGCCATGGCCCCTTCTTCCTCCACAACCAGGCCTGACTCTGTTAACCACTACTTGAAGTCTTGAGGGGGAAAGCCTCCAGGGAGACATAGGGGCCTTCTCCCTTCTTTCCACCAAAGTAGGGGGTAGGCAACTGGTTGTCTTGGAAATGGGGCTCTTCACATACCCCCTTCCCTTCCACCCCACATGGCTGGGCAGTGTTAAGGGTGGCAAGATAGTCTCTGTCCCCACCCCCTTGTACTTGATTCCCCAGCTATCTTTCACAGCCCCCCACCCTTAGGGGAAGGGGGAGGGGCTTCTCTCTACCATGAGTTTTTTTTTTTTTCTTTTTTTTTTAAGAAGAAAAAATAATAAACTTAGTTTCTGTATGAGCATCCGCGTAAGGAGGCTTCTGATTTTCTGGTCTGGTGGAGGGTTGGGTGGGAACTTGGGCATCGTTTTCCTCCTCTCTTGTTCTTGCCAACACCTTGGTACCTGATTTCTAACCCAGAATTATGTGTCTTTGAGGCAGAAATCACCCAAGAGGAGGAAGATTTGGCAAATCTGATCTGGTAGGGTGCCTTTCCTTAAAGTTTCAGTTTTAAGTCACTCCAACTCATACTTTTTCTTTCCTATTCCCTTAGTTCCCGGGCTTTCCCTCAGAGCTCTCTGATGCCTCAGACTTTTCCCTGCTTTTACCCCCATTGCTCAGGTGCTTTCACTCCTTTTCCAGAAGGCAGGCATCCCACCTCCAGTTGTTCCCCCCCCCCCACCCCTTTGCTTTCCTCCATCTTGCCAAACTAGTTTGAGTCAGCCACACCCCCCTTCTGAGCTCCTGGGGCCTTTTGGGTGGTGGCTGGCCACCCAACCCCACCCCTAGGCTTGGCTTGGAGACCTGAGTCAGCTCCAACTCCACCCAAGCCAAATCAAACCTGAGGCAGGAGCCGAAACTCACAGTCCCTCGAGGCCTATAGCCAGGTAAGAGCCCCTGTTCGTTTTTACATTTTCTTTGGTCTCAACTCCCTGGACCCTCCCCTTGCATTCTCCCCCTAATGACTGTATCTATGTTTACCTCATCAGTTCTTTCCTCATACCCACTCTCCTGCAGCCTTGTGGCAGAGATTCTTTGTGCTCTGTTTCTCTTGCCTCCTTTCACTCTGTCCTTTATTGCTTGTGTTCAGAGAACTGTAAATGGCTCCATTTTGTGTAGCATGTAGGGGGATGGTTGGAGATGAGGGTGGGAAGGTGGTTCAATGCCACAGCTCAGAGGACTTGAGAAGTTAGGGAGATGCATGATTAAGCAGGTTTCTGTGTGGGTTATGAGGTCATAGTGTTAATCTGAATATATTGTGTGGCCTGGATTAAAACGGAGAGAAGAGGTGGCAGGGAGTCAGCATAGTGAAGGAGGCCCAATTTGGGGAGGTAAGTTTTTTCTGATGTTCAGCTTCCTCAACTATGAAGAGAGCTTAGATGGGTCCTTTCTTCCTCCTTTCCCCCATCCCTGTGTTTTCATCCACTGTGTTTTCACATGAAGTGGCTGCTTTGCTTGAAGTGGGGTACGAGGGCTTAGGGTGCCATTTTGTGACCCCTCCTTAATCTTCAGGGGCAGCTCCTGAGGGACTTCAGAGAATTTTAAGGCCCTTTGAAATAGTTTAAAATCACTGATCTGTGTAGTCTGATTCTTAGCAGCTTTTGAGATTGTGTTTCTCCTGCTTGTCAGTGTGCACCTGTCATTTTGTTTTTCCCTACTTGTCAAAACGGTTAAGTAATACAGATAATACTGTATTCGTGCCGGCTTGCCTTTGAAGACTCAGAATCTTAGGCTGAGAAAAAAGGATTCCGGCTGCTCATTTCCTCTCTTTGGTCTCTGAGTCAGGGGAATTCCCCAGTAAGGCAGCATTCCTGAGAGTTGGGCTAGGTCACGAGGACACATCAGAGAGAGGGGTGGAGTCTGACCAAGCCAGGCCAATGGCTCAGTTGTTGGGCTTACAATTACGTTGACTATCGCCCACAGGTGATGGAGGACGAGGAGAAGGCAGTGGACACCTTGGTGAGCAACATGGGAGCTGCTCATTCTCCATCCCCCATCCGCTGCTGCTGGCTCCGCCTCCGCTACTTGGCAGCTACTAGCATTATCTGTGGCTGCTCTTGCCTGGGAGTCGTGGCCCTTGTGTTTGCCATCAAGGTGAGGAATGCAATTCCTATGGGAGCAGGGGCTGGGTGTAGTTGGGCAATGATCTGTCTACATTGATCCCACAGCTACTAAGTACCTGTCAGAGCTTGGCTCTGAGCCTGGTGTCAAAAATAAGAATGACATGGTTCCTGCCCTCAGAGGGCCCACAGTCTAATGAAAGAGAGAACTGTGAAAATGGGTAATTAATGGAATGTAGCTCATCAGTATTGTGATGGAGGAAACACAAGGTATTCTGGAAGCTAGGGAGGTTATGTATGTGTGATTACATACATGTGTATGTAGAGTAGGTGACAGGAAAGTAACAAACGATTAGTGAGTAAGGGTTGAAAGCGCATTCCCGGTAAAGGGAGCAGTGTGTACAAAGGCCTGGACTATTAGTTCCGCATGACCGGACCAGTGAGGAATGGTGACAGATGAAGCCAGAGGGTCCAGATTCCTAAGGGCCTCCCAATGCTGTGCTTGGAGTTTAAACTTCATCTTGAAAGTACTGGGGAGTACTTTCAAGAGTTTTTGCAGAGGAGAGTGACATGGTCAGGTCTGTGTTTCAGGGCCTACCTGGAGGATGGATTGGAAGTGGCAGGACTTGAGGCAGTTGAGCAGCGATTAGAGCAATCTGTAGCAGTCGGGAAGAAGCTCTGGGGTTTTTGAGAGGGCTCCACCATTTCCAAACACCGGGACTGCACATGTACCTTTGGAAAGGCTACACAGGCTAACTTAAATAGCATGCTGGAATTTTCTCAACCCTGGTTGTATTTTGACAATCAGAAACTGTATTCTTATCAGCGTGAGAATTTCTGGTTTTGTCAGGTCAAAATCATAAAAAGAATCCTTAATAACGAAAGCGACGAGGCCCATTGGGCTAATGAGAAGGGGGTGGTGTTTGGCTGGACGGGAGGGAAATACTCCAAGATAGCTCTCGGTTTCTTGCCAAGGATTCCAAATTCTGAATGAGCGTGGGCTGAGTAGAAAAGGATGGGGGCTAAAAGGATTGAAAAGTACTTTCCCATATGTGATCTTATGAGCTAACAGTGGCTACTCGGAAAAGTACACAGTGCTGAGTGGGAACCTTACTTGGCAGATGAGGCATGAGAAATAGACATTGGAAAGGGAGGGCAGGGGGTTTGGGTGTCAGGTTTTGAGCCATGACAGGGATGGAGGATTGGTGTGGGGCAGTGGGCACTTTGGGGCAGAAGCAGGGGGAGAACCTAACCAAAAACCTGCCCCCACAGGCGGAAGAGCGGCATAAGGCAGGCCGGTTCGAGGAGGCAGTGCACTGGGGGGCCCGGGCCCGGAACTTCATCCTGGCCAGCTTTGCCATCTGGCTTGCTGTCCTCATTCTGGGCCCCCTGCTTCTGTGGCTGCTCTCCTACGCCATCGCCCAGGCTGAGTGACCCTGGGTGGCCTCTGCTGAGAGTCAGCGAGACCTCCTGGATCCTGCAGTGCGGCATTGCTAGGGTCTGAGGCCGGCAGTGGTCCTTCCTGGCTGGAAGGATGGTGCCTCTCTCAAAGGTCTTTGGAAGAGCTCTTCTAGACCTTTCTAAAAGGAGGCAGCAGCTGAAACTGTTGAGGGGAGGCCAGCCTGCTCTGTTCTTTCAGTGCCCACCATCCCCTATTTCCCCCAGCCTACTACATCCTAGGGGCCTCAACCCAGAGGTGGGGTTGAAGACCAGGCCTGATTTTATTAGAATTTGTTTTGTAATAAAAATCTTTTTTAGTGGTGAAATGTTCCTGTCTAATTGTTGTTCCCCTACTTTCCCCGGGCCCTTGGCAAGAGCCAGACTGGACATCTGACTGATGGCAAAAGTCTGCGTTTTCCCTTACTTGGGAGCTCCAAGAGGATTTTTCTTTTTTCCTTCTCTTGCAAGTTTCCCTTCTTGGAAAGACCCCAGCTTCTCCCTTGCACATCAGCAGAGAGACCCTGCGGCCAGATAGGAGGAGGAGCCGCAGCAGCTACTCTTCATGGAGTGCTTCTTGTGTCCCAGGCTGCGGTCTTAGGTGCTTTCTATTACCTAACCCTTTCCGCCCTCACAGCCACTCAGTAGGAGGTCCCAGTGTTTTCATTTTATAGTTGAGGAAGCAGGCGCCCAAGGTCATACAGCTAGTAAGAGGCAGAGCTGACATTGAACCCAGACGTTTTGGTTCCAGAGTTGAGAAAGGAATGAAAGGTTTGGATGGCAGCTGCAGTGAATTTCTACCCTGGATATGAAGCTCTGTAGGATTATAATGAATTTTCATATCCTTTATCTTGGGCCTCCCGGTAATATTTTAAACATATTTTAAATTGTGAAGTATATCACATATACAGGAAAATGTCCAAAATGAGAATAGCTTTTAACAAAGCAGACATTTGAAAACCACCATTCAGTCAAGAAATTGAACATTGACAGCACTCCAAAACCTCCTTTAGACCTCTCGCAATCACTGCTCCTTCCTTTCTTCACACAGATACCTAGCATTCTGACTTCTAACAATGGAGTTCAGTTTTGCCTGCATGTGAACATTTATATAAATGGAATCCTATGTGTTCTTTTTATGTCTGGCTTTTTTTTTTTTTTTAAGATTTTATTTATTTATTCATGAGAGACAGAGGGAGAGAGAGAAGCAGAGGGAGAAGCAGGCTCCCAAGGAGCAGGGAGCCCGATGCAGGACTCGATCCCAGGACCCTGGGATCATGACCTGAGCCGAAGGCAGACGCTTAACCATCTGAGCCACCCAGGCGCCCTATGTCTGGCTTCTTTTACATAACATTGTTGGTGAGATTCATCAATATTTGGTGTACCTGTAGTTGTCATTACTCTGTAGTATTCCATTATATGAATATATTAGCAATTTATCCATTTTCTGTTGGTGAACTTTTGGGATGATTCCATTTTGGGGATATTATGAATCTTGCTGCTTTGGACATTCTTATACATGTCTCTTGGAGTACATGTGCCCTGGGAATTGAATTTTTGGGTTATTTCACCATAATTCAGAGACCAGCAGAGCACCTAAAGGAATTAAGAGATATTTGTTGCACTCTGAAGAGAGATTAAAGGGGAAGATGGTTGTCTTCAGTGCTCCAAAGTGCCCCAGGAAGGAAAAGTGAAGAGTATCCATTGCTGGTCCCAGAGGTTAGAGTTACAACACTGGTTAGAAGCCACACCTAGGGCATTGGCTCTCAAGCTCCGCTTCACCATAGAACCACTTGGGGAGCTTTAAAAAGTACTTATGGGGGTGCCTGGATGGCTCAGTCGTTAAGCATCTGCTTTCGGCTCAGGTCATGATCCCAGGGTCCTGGGATCGAGCCCCACATTGGGCTCCCTGCTCTGCCAGAAGCCTGCTTCTCCCTCTCCCACTCCCCCTGCTTGTGTTCCCTCTCTCTCTGTCAAATAAACAAATAAAATCTTTAAAAAAATAAAAAGTACTTATGCCTGGGCTTCAGCCCTACAGATTCCGATTTAATTGGTGTAAAGTGCTGCCTGCCTGGGCATCAGGGAAACACATTTTAGATTTTTTTTTTTTTTACAGAAACCTTTTTTTAAAGCTAATATTTCATTAATCAGCAGCTTTAGGTTACTAGAGACTATATCCCATTCCTCCAAAGTGATTAAATGTGGTCTCGCTATTTTTTTTATTTTTGTTTTTTTTAGGTCTCACTGTTTTTTAAAAATACTTACTTGTCAGAGAGAGAAAGGGAAAGAGAGCACAAGCAGGGGGAACAGCAGGCAGAGGGAGATGCAGACTCCCCACTGAGCAGGGAGCCTGATGTGGGACTCCATCCCAGGACCCCAGGATCATGACCTGAGCCGAAGGCAGGTGCTTAACCGACTGAGCCACGCAGGCGACCTGGGTCTCACTATTTTTAAACTCAATTTTGAAAAGCTTTCAAACCTACTGAACAATAAGAGAATGGTACAATGAACTCATGTGTGCTCTTCACCTAAGTTTATAATTTTTAACATTTTACCACAGTGGTTTTACATCTAGAATACACATACTGGTATTGCAGAGCCATTTGAGAGTAAGCAGAAGGCCCTTTGTTCCTAAATTCTTATTTACAATTTTCAGCGTCAGTATGGTCTCAGATTGTTTTTTAGTTCAATTTGTTTTATCCATTACTGTCATCCTTCTTAAAATATTTGAGGTGTAATTTACATGAAGTAAAGTGCACAGATCTTAAGCGTGTGGCTTGGTGAATGTTTCGTAAGATCCCAACTGTATAATCACCACCTAGGTGAATAGAACATTTCTCGCACATCAGAAGGCTCCCCCATGGCCCTCTCAGTCTCATTATTCTTTTTGTTCCTGATTTTGACCCGTGGAAATTGCATCAACCTGGTTCTTGTGTCCTGATAAGTCCCCACATTTCTTCACTTGCTTTCTGGCATAAATTATTCCAGGCTCATCTTACACTTTCTCTGCTCCAGCCTGGCAACTGGCCATTTCTCCCAAGGAGTCCTGGTTCCTTGAACTGGGGACTGTTACTTTGAAATCAGTATCTAGACTAGCTGTGCTCATTCTCCTGAGATGTTCCTGCTTCTAGGCCCTTTCAGAGGTTAGAGCTAGAAAATACCTATTTTAAATCTGTGTTTAAAATCATACCTCCAGTTTCAATCAGTCATAAGGTTCTTTCTCTCCCTATCTCAAATTCCATAGTCCCACAGTAATAACCTTGGCTGCCAAATACATCAAATGTTTATTCATTTGCAAATATATATAAATATATATTGCTCAATTTCTGAATAATTATCCCATTATACTACCAAACGATAAGCCTACTAAGTAAAGCTAAAGGTTTCTTGCAATTATTTTGTCTTTAGATTGGTGGTATAAAGTCAAAATACTCTGTTGGATTCGTTTTTCTTTTACGATTGTGATCCCAACGTGACATTTCTAAGATAGTTGTTAGAAGGTTAAATGAATTCATTCTGTGCCTCTTTTGCTGGAACATAACTTCCACAAGGGTAAGGACTCGCCTCGCCCCCCTGCTGATAGTTTAGCGTTTAGACTCTCGGCAAATATTTATCTGAATGAGTAGGTGAATGCCAGGGTTAAGCTGTGCACTGAAAAGGCTTATGAAGTAAGTCGCTTCTGGCAATATCTCACAACTCGGCAGGCTTAGAACAGAGTGCGATACTCCCCAAGGCTTATGGGAGGCGGTGGTGGAAGACTGGGAAAACATATAACCCTAGATGGTGAGCGCGAGGGCTTTGGAGGTATTCAAGAATCGGAGCAGCCGGAGGACTAAGAATACACTGCTGGTTGACGGGCCGTGGTTCGTCCACACCAGGAAGCAAGTTGCGGTCCAAGCTGCGGGCTCCGAGCGTTTTAAGAGCTGAAGGCGGCCCCTCAAAGCATGCACTTTGGACCAGAATGCCAATTTTAAAAAGAGCGGATTTGGATAGTGATGCTAGGAGGGGAATGCGGGAACCATGCCCAAGTCAGGGAACTGGAGGCGCAGCGAGTCCCGCGTCCTAGATACCTAGAAGCCACGCTTCCGGGTAAGCCTAACTTCCGGGTCCCGTTCCGGGCCTCCGAGCCCACTAGTCAACAAGCTCAGCCCCTGCCGTCCTCTGCAGATGCTGTGCGCTGATTGGCTGCATCTGAAGTCCCGCCCCAGCGTCTCAGCCTTAGGTAACTCCGAGCTCCAACGCCCGCGCCAGCCTCGGGACTCTCCGCTTCGTATTGGACTACCAATTTCCAATCGGAAGGGTTTTTGAACCTCAGTCTTCAAGCGGCGCTGTCCATTGGCGGATAGGATGGGGGCGGGGCCTGGGGTCGTTGCCGGTGCCGCCCGGGTGTAAGGTAAGGGACTAGAGGCAAACCCCGCGACAGAGCGGCCTAGCGTCGACCCTGGCTTCTCTTTCCTCCCCCGCGGGTGAGCCTGCGCGAGACCCCGCGCCCCTTCCCAGCGCCCGCCCAAGTGCGCCTGCGCAGCAACAGCCACCAACCAGTCTGTCCCTTCCCTTCTTCCTCCGCACCTTTTCCCTTCCCCTCCCCCGCCCCCTAGGCCCTTTCGTAGGGTCTCCCCAGCCCTGATCCTTCCCCCACCCCGTCCCCATCCCCGAGGATCCTGGCGCCCCAGCCGCAAGGGCTGCGCCTCCGTGAGCCGCGATGTGCGTCCTCCCAGAGCCTGTGGGCCTCACTGCCCTCGCTGCCCTCCGTTTCCTCCACACAGGCCCCCACCACCTTCAGAATGACGCTGGACGTGGGGCCGGAGGATGACCTGCCCGACTGGGTCGCGGCCAAGGAGTTTTACCAGAAGTACGACCCTAAGGACGTCATTGGCAGGTGAGGCTTAAGCCAGGGAAACAGGTCCAGAGAGGTCGGGCCCTAGCCAGAATACAATGTTCCATCTGAGGGCTGGATAGTTCTGAATGGGAACGAACAGTGGTTAGCGGAGGAACATTTGGTGACTAAACTCTTTCTCTGGGTCATTCCCCATTTCTTCCAAGTTCACTCGTTTATGTGTTCAACAAACATAGTTAAAGCAACTATGGTCTGCCAGACACAAAGCTAAACACAGGGAGGGTAGAAGAGATGTTTATGCCTTGGAGGTGAAGTGACTAAAGGAGACCCATGAGCATTCAAGTAGTATCAGGTTGTGGCATGGGGCTCAGAAAACCACAGCTTTCCACAAGGGGTGATATTTGGGTCTTGAAGGATGAGTAGGAGTTCAGCATGCAGAGAATGGCAGGAAGGCCTCACCTGTAGAGACAGTGGCAGGCACACTTACTCATCCAAGGTTTCCTAAGCACATGCAGTGTGCTGGGTGCAATGTGCAAGGCACTGGGGATACACGCCCCACATGTTTTCTGTTCTAGAGTTTGTATTCCAGTGGTAGAGACAGACGATAAAACACAAAAACAAGATAAAGGTCATCATCTGCTTGGGTGAGGGAATGAGAATGATTAACGGGGCTGAGACTTGAAGGATGGGAATGAACAAGATATATTTGGGGCAGAGGGAACAGCACATGCAAAGGCACAGGTAAGAAAGGGCCTATTCAAGCAATAGGCAGAAGATCATGGTGATTATGGGCGCCTGGGTGGCTCAGATGGTTAAGCGTCTGCCTTCGGCTCAGGTCATGATCCCAGAGTCCTGGGATCGAGTCCCGCATCGGGCTCCCTGCTCCTTGGGAGCCTGCTTCTCCCTCTGCTTCTCTCTCTCTCTCTCTCTCTCTCTCTCCCTCTCTCTCTCCCTCTGTCTCTCATGAATAAATAAATAAAATCTTTATAAAAAAAAAAAAAAGATCATGGTGACTAGAACCTAGTAAGCGTGGGACAAATTGGAGAGGTAAATAGAGGTTAGATTATGTAGGGCCTTATGCCATGATAAAGAATTTCGATTTTATTCTAGTGAAACTGGTGGTTTAAAACAGGGCAGTTAACATGGTCTCATTTATAGTTCTGTAATTTGGAGGCTAAGAACTTAGCCGTTCTGTGCCCCAGTTTCACCATTTAGATTGGGAATAAAAATAGACCCTATCTTGTAGGTTGCTGTGAGGATGGGAAGAATTAGTATGGTAGTCTTAGAACACTTCCTGGCACATGGTAAGTGCTCAACACAAGTGTGTTATTACGTTTAAAAAAGATCACTCTGGCTCTTGCGTAGAGAATGGATAGGAGGGGAACAAGAACGGATGTGTAGAGACCAGTTAGGAAGCTGTTGATGGATTCAGGCACGAGATGGTGATGGTTTAGGTTTGAATGGTGGTGGTAGAGATGGGGAGAAGTGGATAGATTGAGGTGATGATTTGAAGAGAGACTGATACAGATTTCCTGAGAGACCGGATATGGGCCATAAGAAGGGAAGGAAACAAGAATAATGTCTAAGGTTTGGGTTTGAGCACCTGAGTACCATTTTCTGAAATGAAGAAGGCCAAGGAGGATCGGACTGCCGGGAGGGCCGAGCAAGTCAAGAGTTCAATTTTGGAGACGTGAACTTTGAGATCTCCAACTGGAGCTGTCAAGTAGGTACATGCGTCTGCAACTTGAGAGAGAGCTGGACTAGAGCAATAAATTTGGGAGGCATTAGCATATACGTAGTAGCTGGTGAGAAAATACATGGGGAGAAGTGAAGGGGCCAAGCTGAGGCCCTGGGGCATGTCACCATTAAGGGGTTACAAAAGGAGGAGTCAGCAACGGAGACTAAGGAGAGAGCATCTCTGAGTTAGAAATAAAAACACAAAAACAATGTGTTTCTAGAAGGTTGGCATGGTCTGCTGTGATCAGTGCTGCTGAGGCCAGGAAAGCAGAAAGGGCTATGACTATTAGATTTGTTCAGACTCCTTTCAGATGGAGATGTTAAAAAGGCCCTTGGGATCAGGAATTCTGGAGAGGAGTCAAGGTTTGAGGCAGTGCAGTAGGAGCCATTTGTACAAATGGTACTTAAATCCCCCGGGACTGGATAGAGGTCATCGGGGGAAAGAGTATCTGGAAAAGAAGAGAGCTGAGATCCAAGTCCTAAGCTGATGCAGGGTTTCAGGACCAGGTGAGGCTAGGAGAGCCCTTAGGGAAGAACAGTGGTTCCACTTCCACGGGGCACAGAAAGATCAGTTTTGGAGAAAGCAGGTCAGGGGATAGGGTCCTTTATCATATCATTCCAGCATTACTGTAGTAGCATCATCCCTGGTCTCTATCTTTTCCCTGTGTTTCTCCTGCACAGTGAGTTACCTGCCCACTCTCACTACATGAATTCCCAGAGTACCAGTTTCTTTACGTATAAAGGTCTGAAGCCTTGAAAGAGCTTGCTGCATTCTAGAAATTGGTGATAAGTTGTAAGTCACTGAAGCAAAGATTGAATAGCAGGACATAGCCAAAAATGAGGCTGAAAAGAAACTGAGACCATTTGGTAAAGGCCTTGAATAACAGGTGAAGGAACTGGGATTTGACTTCTATCTTACAGGGAATAGGGAGACAGTATGGATAGAAACCAGTTTTGAGTGCCCTCCATAGTTAACTATATAAGGTTGAAATTATTAGGGCTCACTTAAAAAGAGCACAGTTGCTCCAGGGGTCCTGCTGAGGAATGAGGGAACACAACACTTAGAACTTAGTAGGGTGTTTAAGCTGGAACGTTTTTAAGCCGCGAATGACATAATTGGGGCGGTCATAAGAAGCTCATTCTGGAAGCAGTGCGGTGGATGGGTTGCAGTGGCTGAGGTTGGCAGCAGGGAGATCAGTGGGGAGGCAGTTATGGCTATGGGGGTGGAGTACTAGGAAACAGATTTGAGAAACAGAATGGAGTGGACTGGCTGGTTGTGGTGGATTTTGATGGAGAGGGAAAAGCCAAGAATCATACCAAGATTTCTCGTTTGGGAGTCTGATTGAATGGTATTACCGTTAATGGAGATCAGGGAATTAAAACTGTGTAGTGGCCAAGAGTAAGACAGTAGGAAGTGGTGAGCATTGTAGCAGCTGCGAGGTTCTTGTCCCACTTAAGATAGGAATTCAGAGGGGCGCCTGGAGGTGGCTCAGTCATGCCTTTGGCTCAGGTCATGATCCCAGGGTCCTGGGATCGAGCCCTGCATCAGGCTCTCTGCTCTGCAGGAGGCCTGCTTCTCCCTCTCCCGCTCCCCTTGCTTGTGTTCCCTCTCTTGCTGTGTGTCTCTCTCTGTCAAATAAGTAAATCTTTAAAAAAAAAAAAAGATAGGAATTCAGATTTGAAAAGAACAACTCACTGACCAAACATAACACATCTGTGGGCTGTGTTTGGCTGGAGGGTCAGTGGTTTACATCTCTTGATGGAACCAGAGATGTGGGTGACAGGCATTCTAAGCAAAGGGAGTTGTGTAAGGGCAAGGAAGCCATGAAGGGCGGCCAGGGAACCAGCACAGGAAATGTGGTGTGAGATCTGATCTTGGAGAGATTTGTACTTAGCCTGAGGTACTTGTAGGGTCATAAGGAATTGGTGACAGATTCCAAGCAAGGAAATACCTGTCTAGGACTTTCTCTTCACCGTGCCAAATGGGCTTTTCTGCCTCTGCCTCATGTCTTTCGACATCTCTTCAAGATGTTGTTGTCTACATTTTCAGAGCCAACAAAGCGGAAGTCCAGAGACCTTATATCAGCGGGTCACTTGGAGGTTAATTAGTGGCACATATGGGGCCTACACCAAGGTCTCCTGATTCACAGCTTTGATCTTCCAGTCAATGGTCTGATATTTATTTGGACCCTCTTACACTTGAGGTATTGTAGGAGCACTTTGGGATTTGGATGGCGTAATCAGGGAAGTGTTGAGTAAAATTTGGAGGGAGCCTTAGATCATTTCTTCCTGCTTTCTCCTTGTGGGGTTCCAGGAGGAGGGACAGGTTCTGGGGCTCAGTGTGGAAAGGACCTGCCTAGGCTTCTCCATGCAGAGAATGGCAGAGATTGGATTCAAACCCAGGACCCCCCCACCTGTCTTCCCTGTGAGCTTTGTGTTGCACCTTGCTGGGTACCCAGGTTGCTTGCTGAGGCTACTGTGAAGCTGCTGTAGGCCAGGGTGAGCCTTGGGAGGCTGCCTTGTTGTTCACAAGGGTCTTCAGAATATGGTGCAGTGGGTATGAGGATGGCAGGGCTCCATTCTGTGTGGAAATGAGAGAGCAGGAGGCCCTGACTCGGGTGCGGTCTGACTCTGGCAGAGGAGTGAGCTCCGTGGTACGCCGTTGTGTTCATCGAGCTACTGGCCAGGAGTTTGCGGTGAAGATCATGGAGGTGACAGCTGAGCGACTGAGTCCTGAACAGCTAGAGGAGGTGCGAGAAGCCACGCGGCGAGAGACGCACATCCTTCGCCAGGTCGCCGGCCACCCCCACATCAGTGAGGCTGCATTCCCTGCTCCTGTTAGCTGACAGCCACCTCCTGGCCCTGCCCACAGCCCAGTTCCCCCAACACTGCCTCCATGCCTCTGCTCCCTTCGCCATGGCTCCACTCCACCTCAAAGTGTGGCCAGCCTTTGGGTCCCTACTGCCTCCTTTTGGTTCTCCTTCCTTCCCAGTAACAGCCCACTGCCACCTCGGGGTGGAAAGCCCCTTTAACATGTATCCGCTCCTTTCCATCTCCGTATCTCTGCCTTTCTGCCTCTTTCCCAGTCACTCTCATCGATTCCTACGAGTCTTCTAGCTTCATGTTCCTGGTGTTTGACCTGTGAGTATCTCCCTGCCCTGATCTGAGAAGCTTCCTCCTCCTCCCCCTCCGTGCACGGCCCCAGCCTGACAGCACAGTGGGCTAAGACTACCCTGCTCACACTTTCCTGTGTGCCCGAGGCTCGGGCCCCTCTCCCCAGGTGCCCTGATGAGGCAAGTTCTTCCAGAGTGTTCATGACCAGCCAATTAAAAAGGGTTTTCATGACCCCCTGGGGTCACTGTCCCAGTCCCCCACGGTTATAAGATTGGCAGGGAAGACTGAAGAGCTGACCACTTACCAACAGATTCTCGCTCCCTTGTCTCTTGCTGTTTAACACCCTACGTGGTGTTTGTCTCTGCCCATCAGTTCATTTCCTGGTTAGTCTGAATCCGAGTGTGAGATGTTCTACAATATAATGTAAACCAGTGCAAAGGTACTTCAAAAGAGAATGGTTTAAATAGCAAATATTTAAGAGACCCCTAGAAAAATTTCACAAAGTCTGCATACAGAATGACCCTCTGCAAAAGTTGTGTGGGGGGGGAGGTAGGAAGTGTCTGTCACCTCATCATGCAATTTTGCAGAACAATTATATGCCCCCAAACAACACCTGATTTCAAGGATTGATGTGGAGTTGCAATTATAAACTCAGTTTTTAAAGACAAGATAAAAATAAAGTCCTATTCAACTTTTTTGCTGTTATTAACTGTGAAATTTTGGTCCATGGTCTAAATAGATGCACTTTAAAAGGTCCCTCTTTGAATATAATTAGTCTCAGATAATAATGAGGACCTCCTATAAATTATTGTTCCAAGAAGGCACTTATCTTGCTAACATAGCACCCTCCTGGCAGAGTGCATATATTTTGACTGCCAACCCCCTGGGCCAAACTGCCCCTGGCATCCAGTTCACTCTTGGAGCACTCTAATCGCTCAAGAAAAAACAAAGAGGACTCTCTCTTCACCGGCCTCTTCCGTGGTATTTTCTGTGAGCACTGGCTTATTTTCTCAGCCCCCATGTAAGGTACACCTACCTCCCAACCCCTCCTATCCCTTAGGATGCGGAAGGGAGAGCTGTTTGACTATCTCACAGAGAAGGTGGCCCTCTCAGAAAAGGAAACCAGGTAACGACTGAGCCTGCAGTCCGTGGGGTGATGAGGGGGCGGGGCGGGGTAGGGAGGGAGAAGCAGAGGAGGAGACTGCGCCTCCCCCAGGTCCATCATGAGGTCTCTGCTGGAAGCAGTGAGCTTTCTCCATGCGAACAACATTGTACACCGAGACCTGAAGCCCGAGAATATTCTCCTAGATGACAATATGCAGATCCGACTTTCAGATTTTGGGTTCTCCTGCCACTTGGAACCTGGCGAGAAGCTTCGAGGTGAGGGGGCTTCGTGCCCTAAGAGGCTTGGGAGGGAAGGAGACCCAGGCCTGAGGCTGGTTAGCTGGGTCTGACAATCAAGTACCCAGGTACCAAGAAAAGGGAAGAAGTCAGTGAGCACTTGCCAGGTACCCTCTGTGTGCAAAGCCTTGGGTGCGTCTCAGAGTGGGTTTCCTGGTCTGGGCGGGGGAGGGGACAGAGACAAGTGTGCAGGTCGTGCTACATAGCAGGCAAGGGACCATGCAAGGGGAAGCCGGGAGGGAGGAGCACCTGATTCAGCTGGAGGGACCCACAGAGGACGGGGCTCCGGAGCTGGGCCTGTCCCCTGAGGAAGATGGGGGAGAGGGGATAACAGGCCTCAGCTGTGTGTTTGGCTTTTGGTGCAGACAGGACCACAGCGTGCTGCTTAGGTGCTAGGAAGAGCCCTCTGTGGCCAGACAGTGGTGCTCAGCTGCTGCACCCAATGTTAATCCATTTGTTGTGACAGAAATATTTTTAGTGCACATGGAAAACTTCACAAAGTTGCTGGACTCCCCAGAGCTGTTAACATCCTACTTTCTCTCCCTCAGTGGCTTTGCGTTGTGCTATTAACAGCTAACGTTCACTGGCACCACACTAAATCTTTATACAGCTGGGTTCTCTAGATCCTCTCGACAACTCTGAGAGAGTGTCTGGATCACCATTTTATAAATGGGCTTAAAGAGATAAGGGGACTTGCCCACAGTCAGGTAGCTGGGACTTGAACTTGGACAGTCGGACTCGAGCCCATGTTCGTAACCTATGGACTTAACACGTTTGTCTTGCAGATGCTGTGCTTTGTTTCCCTTTGGGCTTCCCCATACACTTTTCCCCGTTCTGGAACCATCTTTGCCCCTGCCCCACACCACCCTTGGCCTTGGCTTTAGGAGTTCAGGTTTCCCTTTAAAGCTCCAGGTTGGGTTAGATCCCCTGCTTTCTCTTCTTGTATCTTCTCCCTTCAGGACACACCTCATACTCTATTATTTCTTGTTTGCTTTCTGGTAGACAGCATGGTAAGGGCACATCTAATTCACTGGCATCTAGTATGGTGCCTGGTACGTGGTGGGCATTCTTAAATACTTTTTATAGGAATGAATTTCCCAGGGGAGTCAGGCCTATTAAGGCCTATTAAGATTTCTTGGAAGTATGCCACAATTCAGCAATTGCTGGGATGGAAGAATTGGTGCCTGAAGTGGTAGAAGCAGCTACAAATAACACACTTGGATCAAGTCGGGGAGGGCTCTGTGCTGCAGGAGCTAGACTTGAGCCTGAGGCCATATGGGGGGGGGCAGCCAGGGAAAGGTTTTAAATAAGGGACTTACCTAGTGTGTGCCTTAAGAAATCCCATATTCCCACTCATTCTCCTTGGGTTTGAGTGGTGATTCCACTACACAGAATAGCGATCATAAGCGGAGGAATCGATTTGGGCAGAAAGAAACAGAAAAGAGTGAAGATTTGTTTTCTGTGTGTATTATGTACATAAAAATGTGACAAAAGGTTGTGTAAGGAGTGGGTGGGTGGGTTAGAGGTGGCAAAAGATATGGTGGGGTAGGACCTTGAAGTCAATCTGAAAATCAGGTTTTCCCAGGAAGGCCTCCAGGAACCTTGGGGCATACTTGAGTTGTTCAGCAGGGATAGGGGCTAGGTCAGCCCTTAGGGGAGGGCGGGCAGGAACAGAATGGGAACACTTAGGGCCCTGGCAGGGTTGAGGCTCCAGCAGAGGTTTGGAGTGAGTTAGCTGGTGGCATCCATCAATCTCAGCCCTCTCTCCCCAGAGTTGTGTGGGACCCCAGGGTACCTAGCACCAGAGATCCTTAAATGCTCCATGGATGAAACCCACCCCGGCTACGGCAAGGAGGTCGACCTGTGAGTTTCTGGTCTCCCTACTTTCTTCCTCCTTTGTGTCCCATCTTTTAACACATCTGCCTGGCACCTAGTCCTGCCTGACTCTGCTCTCTTTCCCAGCTGGGCCTGTGGGGTGATTTTGTTTACACTCCTGGCTGGCTCACCACCATTCTGGCACCGACGCCAGATCCTGATGTTACGCATGATCATGGAGGGCCAATACCAGTTTAGTTCGCCCGAGTGGGATGACCGTTCCAACACCGTCAAAGACCTGGTGAGCTGGGGCCATGAGAGGGCTAGGAAGGAGGTCCAAGAGCTGCCTTTCATGCTCTGGGGTTTCCCCTAGATCTCAAAGCTGCTCCAGGTGGATCCTGAGGAGCGCCTGACAGCTGAGCAAGCCCTCCAGCACCCCTTCTTTGAGCGCTGTGAAGGCAGCCAACCCTGGAACCTCACCCCTCGCCAGCGGTTCCGGGTAAGCCTGAGAGCATCAGGGTCTGGGCCTGCTCCTCTGTCCCGCGATCTTTTTCCTGTGGTGGCTGCTCCACTGGAGCTCACACTGCCCGCCCCCCCCCCCCCAGGTGGCAGTGTGGACCGTGCTTGCTGCTGGACGAGTGGCCTTAAGCACCCAGCGTGTCCGGCCACTGACCAAGAGCGCACTGCTGAGGGACCCTTACGCACTGCGGCCAGTGCGGCGCCTCATTGACAGCTGTGCCTTCCGGCTCTACGGGCACTGGGTGAAGAAAGGTGAGCAACAGAACCGAGCCGCCCTCTTCCAGCACCAGCCCCCTGGGCCTTTTCCCATCCTGGGCCCTGAAGAGGAGGGGGACTCAGCTGCTATCACTGAGGAGGATGCCATGCTGGCACTGGGCTAGCACTTCGGCCCCGGGGAACCCCAGAGTGCAAGACTCTCCAGGAGGAGGGTTTTTATCATTCCAGCCCTTCTGGGCTTTGGCCTCAGGCCCCCCCTGCCTGGCCAGGCCCACCACTGCTCATACCACCATAAAGACCAGCCATGTACACCTGTCCCCACCAGCCAGGACTTTGGGATCAGAGCTGAGGGGGAAGGCAGTCGCGCGCAACAGCATGCCTGGCCTTGTCAATGCTGCCTCTGCTGCATTTGCAATAAAATCTGCATGCCGGAGGGAGACAGTGCCTGGTGTCTGGTGTCCAGCTTCGTCAGGGGAGCCCAGAAGGTGCTCGGGAGGCGGGGGGGGGGGGGGGGGGCGGGGATGGGGCTGCTCTGCCCCCGCCCTTTATTGGGGAAAATGCTGGGGGTCACTTGGTCTTGTTCTTGCCTTTGCCGGAAGGTAGCTGGAAGGGCTGCTCTAGTGTGGTCAACTTGCTGCTGAGCCTTTCCTCGCTGGCCTGGAGCCGCTCCTCCATCAGCTGTTGGAGCTGCCTCAGCTCTTTGTTCATCTGGGTCCTGATGTAGGCTTGCAGGATGGAGACCTGGCCTGCCGGGGGCAGGGAGCAAGGGGCAGGTGAGCAGAGATGCTGTGGGGCTACACAGGTGGCAGGGTAGCTTCAGTTCAGGAAAGGCCAGCTAACCCTTCTGTGGAGAGAGATGGGGGGGACTGGCCAGGCTGGACTCTCTGGGTTGCTGATCAGCAGATAAGTGACTTTAGCAGGTGATTTCATCTTTGCATACCTCAGTTTCCTCCTGTGTACAGTGTAGATAGTGATAGCACCTAGTGCCTAGGCCTGAAGGAAGATTAAATGTAAAATGCTTAAAACAGGGCCTGCCTGGCACCACAGTATTGCCAAATATGTGCCGGCTGTCATTGTTTTTTTTTAATTTTTTTAAAGATTATTAGAGAGAGAGAGAGAGAGAGTGTGCGCACATGCACATACGAGCAGGAGGGACAGAAGGAGAGGGAGAGAATCTCAAGCAGACTCCGTGAGCTGTGAGCTCGTGACCTGAGCTGAAACCAAGCATCGGCTGCTTAACCCACTGCGCCACCCAGGTGCCCCCGTCATCGGTTTTATAATGATCCTTTCCTGGAGCTCCTGCCTCACCCCCAGCAGCTGCACTCTTATTACCTGTTTGTCACCTTGGACTTCTGCATAAGGAATCATTTGGAGAAAGGACACTGTACCTAAAACAGACCTGAAGTCCTGATATGGTCTAAACCCTTCATTTTATGCCTGCCCAAAGTCACAGGGGACCCTAACCCATCCTCACTTGGCTCTGGCTCTGGCTCTGGCTCTGGCAGGACCGCTGTTTCTGGTTCCTCCTGCGGGGTGACTGCCTGCTCCTTCGCCTCCTCGCCGCCTTTCTCTGCAGGCCGGAAGCAGGAGGAGGCTTCAGCCCCAGCCCCAGCCCCAGCCCCAGCCCCAGCCCTCTCCCTTACCTGTCTCATCGTCTTGCCAGAGCTTGGGTGGCTGTAGCCCCACGTAAGTCAAAGATAGATCCAGCCGCACCTGGGAAGAGGGAGGAGGAGAGAGGCTGAGAGGAGGACATCTGCAGTGAGTGAACTGGGGAGATGAAAAGTGGCTTTCGTACCTGGGGTGTGAAGACATATTTGTAGAGCTTGAAATGGCGGAAGTAGGTGTTGACCACATAATCTGCCAGGGCCAGCAGCTGTTCCTCCCTAAAGAGGTTGATACTGAAGGGGGGCCGCTGCGGGGATGAGTGGGAGTTAGACGACTGACCACCTCCAGGCACCCTGACCTTTTCTCCAAGTGCCCAGCCGTTTAGGAGCAGGGATTACGCCCTGCAGCCTTCAGAGGAAGATGAGGGTGATGAGTGTGAGAGAGGACAGGAGACAGGGCTAGACCTTCTCTGTGGGATACTGAAGATCCCGTTTCAGGGGAACTGACCTTGACTCCGTGGCAAAAAAGGACACTGGTGAAGTAGCGGTAACACTCCTCCACGTTGCCCAAGGGGGTTGCTGGGAGGGAAAGCAAGATGTGACAAGGGAGTCCCCTCCCAGATAATCATTCATTTCACTCACTCACCAGCTACTTATTGAGCATGAGCCTCGGAAATTAACAGATCTAAGTTTAAGTCCTTACTTGTTTCATTAACTCACTCAACAGATAGTACCGCAATGCACTGTTCTAGGCACTGAACAAGACAGACGAGGTCCTGCCCTTAAGTGACATACAATAAAACAAGAAATACATGATTTCAGCTCTTGTTAAACATTCTGCAGGAAATCAGTTCCAGGAATGAAGTGGGAGGTGGAGGAGGAGCTATTTTATTGAGCACTGTCTTTATATTTACGTATATTAGCTACAGTATTCCTCAGAACAATCTCAAAGTTGGTGCTGTCACCACACAAATTGTCACACACAAGTTACGGTGTGGGTGTCATTACAATAGTGCTTGTAATGACAGAACAAAGATTCCAGGTGGTAATCCATTACTGCTTCCTGTGGTCACTTGTGCCATCCCAGCTTCCACTGTCCCCTGGGCTCAAACCCTTTGGTAGCCGCCACCTCTCACCAACACAGGCCTTGTGAAGATCTTGGAGCAGGGCACAAACTGTCGATGTCTGTTCCAGTGAGAAGCCATGCTGGCGGCAGAAGAGGAGTGCGTGGGAGAAGAGGTCCAGGGTGATGGCATCCCGCAGGCTTTGCTCAGGATAGCTTAGCCCCAAGAGCTCAGCTAGCACCCTTGGGAGGGAAGACAGGAAGGCAGGCCTGAGCCAGCCCCCCTTTACCACCCCACACTGGTGCACCACGTGCTCTGGAGCCGGGCATTCATGCCTTCCCCACCCAGCCCCCTCAGCCTTCCCCAGGAGCCAGCGCTTTTGCTCTTCCCTGTCCCACCCCCATACTCCCTCATCTCCTCAGTGTTGGCTGTCTTCTCCAGCCTGTGCATGGAATGGATGTCCAGGTACTTCCTGTCATAAGAAAAGAGGAGAAAAGGTGTTTGTGGCCATCAGACATTAGTCTCATGAGAAGGCTGTGATGGCTAGAGCACTGGACTGGGAACCAGGAGACCTGAGTTTGAGGGTTAAGCCCTTCCACTGCCCTCTCTGGGCAAGTCACTTCCTCTCTGGGTGTAACTTTCTCCATCTTTAAATAAGGGATATGGCTTAAAAGAACTCTTAACGATCCTCTTCATTTATAAAGCTGAGGATTAGGAAACTTGAGTTCTTGTCTCTGCCACTCCCCCTGTGGCTTCAGTGTCTCCCTTTATACAGTGCTCCATAGGAGTTGATACTGCATTTACATCCTTAGTCTTCTTCCCAACCTCCCTCTTTGGACTGGGCAGGCAGGAAACCCCAAGATTCTTCACACTCACCACATGCAGATACGGGGCTGGGGCAACGGGGGCTGCGGAAAGAAAACGGAATGGGCAGGCGGAGCTGTGCCGTCCCGGGCCCCAGCCCCTGACCCGTCCGGAATCTCCAGCTGGCCTGAGAACCCGCTAACTTGCCTTCTCATTTTAAGGATTATGTACGAGCAACACTGGCAGGCCAGGCTTCAAAAGGCCCTAAGTACTATTCATGAGCATTTAACAATCGGAGTCACACACCCCAGCCTCTTCACCAAGGCACCCAGGAAATGTCTTGAACGTTAATAAACATAACGACGGGTGACGCCCTGCCGCGCAGCCCTTTTATAAACATTCATGAGCGGACCACTCTGTCCCATCCTCACCGGGAACAAGTTGGCTGCAGGATCTTCATCCGCTTCTATCGAGGCCGCGGTTCTGGACTCGGTCCGCACACCTGTTACCATCCGCGTGACGGACCCATCCACTGAGCTAAGGTCCTCCCGGGGTTCCCGCTGCAGTTCTGAGGGCTGTTCAAGCTCCGACTGTATCTTCAGTGCCATGAATTGGCTGGACTTCTGGCGGATCATCTCGCTCTTCCTAGCCGCGGCTCACCACAGGCTGTGTCCCGCCCGAGTCCTGGGAATGCCGGTTCTTGAGCCTCGACTGTCAAGTCCTCCCTCCAGCGACGCCTCAGCCAATCTACGCCGCAGAGAGGCCTCGTGCAGCCAATCCGCAGGGAGCGTCTCCCTCCGTCTCAACGGCGACCGTTGCTAAGGGAGCTCGTGGAGGAGGGAGGGAGCAAGTGTAGGACGTTCGCCAATCAGTGAGAAGAGAATGCGCGTGCGCAATAAGTTTCAAGCCCCGCCCCCGTGCCCTCTTTTCAAAGTGGCTAACAGGAGGCAGGCGATGCCCTCGGGGCTGGAGGATGTGAGTGTGGTGTCAGTTGCCACGGGAACTGTCGGCTGGCCAATCACCGAGAGAAAGAGGTGGTGTTCAGGAAGAAACCAAACGGGGCCCGAGAGGCGGGACAAAGCGCGACCAATAGAAACAGGAAATGAAATTTCGCCACATCCGGCATTGCCTGCGGCGCTTGCGCTCTGGGCTGAGGAGGCCGGTGACGTCTGGTGAAGTCCAAGATGGCGCTAGGCTGAGCCTGCTGCCGGTGAGGGGCCAGGGGCAGGCGGAGTCGGGATCCAGCAGGTGTGTGCGGGGAAGGCTTGGGGCTGCGGAGCGCTGGCCACCTCTACATATCTGCTCTCTGTCTTCTGCAGGTGACGGAAGTGCCGCTTACGCCTGCCTGACGTCCCTCGGGAGACCCTGCGCCGCTCCTCGTAGCCGCGGCCATGTCTGGACCCGGCAACAAACGCGCCGCCGGCGACGGTGGCTCAGGGCCCCCAGAGAAGAAGCTGAGCCGCGAGGAGAAGACCACGACCACGCTTATAGAGCCCATCCGTCTTGGGGGCATCTCTTCCACGGTTCGTGGGTTCCTGCCCCAGTCCTCACAACTTGCCGGACTCCCATCTCTGTTCTCCGCTCAAATCGTCTAGAACTTTTACTCCCAGTTCCCCCAAGCTTAGCAGGATCCACTTTACAGAACACTCTGTTGAAGGAAACCGAGGACATGACGTCTGCCTTTTTTTTACAGATAGGGAAACAGATTCCCAGAGGGCGTGTGACTTGTCAAAGACTTGAGAATTAGAAAGCGAAGCAGAACTTGAATCTCCTCACAATTAAGATGCTTTCTCTGTGGGTGCCTGAATCTCTTTAAATCTTGTTAGTGGTTAGTCTGGGGATACTGTCTTCTCCATTCCAGTTGCTTTCTTTTGTCTCTGTCTGTGATTGGTTTCTTGGGCCCTGCTTGACCCTCTCCTCGTCCCCTTTGTTTTCCTTGGTAGGAGGAGATGGACCTGAAGGTTCTGCAGTTCAAGAACAAGAAACTGGCAGAGCGGTTGGAACAGCGACAGGCTTGTGAAGATGAACTCCGAGAACGAATTGAGAAGCTGGAGAAGCGGCAGGCCACAGATGATGCCACACTCCTCATTGTCAATCGCTACTGGGCCCAGGTGGATGCCCCTCTGCTTTCCAAGACCTGGCCTTGATCCAGCTGCCAATCCTCAGACTACTCTGCTGGGAAAGGAGTATCATGCTGGGAAGCACCTGAGGGATTCATAATATTTTTGGTGCTTTCTCCCTTTAGCTGGATGAAACTGTGGAAGCCCTTCTCCGACACCATGAGAGCCAGGGGGAGCTGTCTTCAGGGACAGAGGCGCCTGGGACCCAGGAGGGGCCAACACGTGATGAGACCCCTCTCACAGAGCCAGGGACATCGGAGCTGAGGGGTAGGGCCAGAGCCCTAGGATCTGGGGAGCTTAATTAAGTCCTAGGAACGGTCCTGGAGAGGAGGGAACTTTTATATTAGTCTTCTGAATTCCCCCACCACCCTTCTCTCTCTCTCTCTTTCTTTCTCTCTCTCTCTCTCTCTCTCTCTCTCTCTCTCTCTCTCTCTCACACACACACACACACACACACACACACACACACACACACACATATTTGACTTCATGTTTGGACAGCGAAATGCAGTAAGAACCCAGGCCCCAGGCTGTGGAATATGAGTGACTTGGTTCATAGTGCGTGTCATGTTTGACCCTCATTTGGTTCAAAAAAGTATTAATATCGAGTGTTAGCTGTGTAGTTAGTACTGTTACAGCCTCGGAAGAGATAAAGATAAGTGCAAAGAAATACTGCCTCTACCATCAGGGAGGAAGTGATTTTAAACAATAAGTAAAAAGAAGAGGGGCCCTTGAAAGAGAATTAGTGTATGTGCACTCGTGTGTGGTTCTAATTTAGATTGTGAAGGCGGAGAAGTCTTCCGTGAGGAATGATTTGGAAGCCCTGTGGCCTTGAAATTACTTTAGCTTCCTGAGCCTCCGTAGTTTCACATTGATGGTGGGTATTGCTTGTGCTGATTCAGTGGCCATAGAGTGTCGAAGGGCTCAGTCTGGAACTTGCTATGGAGTGGTGGTGACTGCTGCTGTTCTCCTCCTGAGGTCTTCATGAGGGTCTGTCCCTCTCTCGCAGAGCCCCTGCCAGTGCAGCTGCGGCCCCCCCTCAGTGAGCCAGCCTTGGCTTTTGTGGTAGCACTGGGCGCCAGCAGTAGTGAGGAGGTGGAGCTGCAGCTCCAGGGCCGAATGGAGTTCTCCAAGGCAGCCGTGTCCCGTGTCGTAGAGGCTTCAGACCGCCTACAGCGCCAGGTGGAGGAACTCTGTCAGCGAGTATACAGCCGAGGTTAGTTCTTTGTGTCCCGCCGCAGAGGTGTCTGTCCCCGTCTGTGTCCTGCTTATATCCTCTCAATGCCCGAGCCCAGAGGCAGCCATAATTCTCCAAGGAATAAATCAGCCACTTACTCAGGGAAAGGGGTAGGTTGTAGATGGGGCTCTGCCTTTGGTTCATGGGGTTGAGCTCTAGAGAGCTGGGTGGGAGGAGTTGTTGATGCTTATGGGGCTAGGGCTTCCAGCTGGAGACCTCTTTAGAACCCTTTGCACAGATTTTGGTTGCAGTTGCTGACCCACAAGGCACAGTAGCAAGGGCCCAGGCTTTGCAGGCTGACAGGCTTCTCCCAGCCCTAGTCCTGTCATTCTGGGCAGATGGCTCTCCTCTCTGAGCTGGTTTCCTCCTTTGTACAGTGGAGACACAGACTCCTGGCTTTGTCATGAGAAATTGACAAGACAGCTGGTGGATAGCAGACTCCAGAATGAGTTAGTACTTTGCCCCATTGCCCTGGACTTGGCTCTTACCCGAGCCCTGCCTTCTCAGGGGACAGTGAGCCCCCCGGTGAGGTGGCTCGGGCACGCACGCGGGAGTTGGGTCGTGAGAACCGGCGGCTGCAGGACTTGGCCACCCAGCTACAAGAGAAGCACCATCGCATCTCGTTGGAGGTGGGATTAAAATCAGGGCAGGGTTTGGGTTAGACATGCACCAAGGCTCTCAGGGAGCCAAGTCCCCTCCTCTAAGCATCTCACCCTGTCATTGTTCCCAGTACTCTGAGCTCCAGGATAAAGTGACATCAGCAGAGACCAAGGTGCTGGAGATGGAGACGACGGTGGAGGACCTGCAGTGGGACATAGAGAAGCTGCGCAAGCGTGAGCAGAAGCTTAATAAGCACCTGGCGGAGGCCTTGGAGCAGGTGGGGCTGGGGTGCTGGGTCAGATGGAGCCACGACTGGGTACGTGGAGCCCTCGCTTCTCTCCTCCACCCCCATCGGTCTGTCTCTCCACAGCTCAACTCTGGCTACTATGTGTCTGGGAGCTCCTCCGGCTTCCAGGGGGGCCAGATTACACTCAGCATGCAGAAGGTGAGCAGGCACCATTCTTCCCAATCCCACCTGTAACCTTTTCTCTGCCCCACCCATGAAAGTGCCCTCAGAATTAAGGACAGACCATCTGCATGGTCTGAGTCCCTTCCTTGTCGTTCATGATGCTCTGTTTTATTCATTTGTGTAACTAATAAGTAATTGTTAACATTAAGTCCTAAGCATGGTGCTTGGAAGTAAGCATCAGAGGACAAAAGAGACAAAAAGCAAAGGTTTCATGGAGCTTAGGTTCTGGTGGGGGGAACAAACAAGAAGTAAGATAGTTCATCAGGTGGTTACAGGTGACCCAAAGGAAAAGCATAGAAAAGAAACAAATGGGGGCGCCTGTGTGGCTCAGTTGGTTAAGTGTCTGCCTTTGGCTCGGGTCATGCTCCCAGGGTCCTGGGATTGAGCCCCGTGTCGAGCTCCCTGCCCATCGGGGAGCCTGCTTCTCCCTCTACCCCTCACCCTCCCCCCCTCGTCCACACGTGCACACGTGCTCTCTCTCACACATGAAAATAAATCTTAGAAAAAAGACAGACAAATGAAAGTATATTGGAGCTGACTGGCATTCTTAGCTGGCTGGCTGAAGGAGGTGTCTCACAGAGGGCTCTCTCGCTTCTTGTTCATTGCACATTTTTTTGATACCGTAAGGTTCACTGTTCTGTGTTAACTCCTTATTTCAGGTTCCTTTTCAGGTCTTTCAAGAAGGCTTCCCCTGATTCCCTGTCAGTTATGAGCCTTGGTTCCCAGCACTGACCATGCAGTATTTTCTCCCACTTACCTGGGAGCCCTTAGGAAAGTGCTTGGGTTTGGCTTGTCCGTGGGGCTTCAGAATCCATCATTGCCCACATGTGGTGGTGATGTGAGGGAAGCAGGCATCCTGGCCTGGCCCTGCCTCCCACAGCTCCTCCCATTCCACAGTTTGAGATGCTGAATGCAGAGTTGGAGGAAAACCAGGAATTGGCCAACAGCCGTATGGCAGAGCTGGAGAAGCTGCAGGCCGAACTTCAGGGGGCTGTGCGGACCAATGAGCGCCTCAAGGTGGGCTCTGTTTAGGACTGGGAGGGCCTGAACCTGCGAGGTGTAGCGGCTGGGTCCTGAATCCTCTTGCTGATCGCTTTTGGGCACCCTGGTCCTAGGTTGCCCTGAGGAGCCTTCCCGAGGAGGTGGTGAGGGAAACAGGGGAGTACCGAATGCTGCAGGCCCAGTTCTCACTGCTCTACAACGAGTCTCTGCAAGTGAAGACCCAGCTTGATGAGGCCCGGGGGCTGCTACTGGCTACCAAGAATTCCCACCTAAGACACATTGAGCACATGGAGGTATGGCCCTAGAACAGACCTCAGGGTCAAGGTGTTGCTGGCCTTTGCAGGCCCTGTGTGCTGCCAGGGGTCCCTTGGGAATAAATTCTTCCTAAGCCACAGAGGCCTGAGGTGGGGGAGGAAGAGGAGAGGAGTTTGCCAGGGGGCTGAGGGGTTGTGTGGGTCCTTAATGCCTCAACCTACAGAGCGATGAGCTGGGGCTGCAGAAGAAGCTGCGCACAGAGGTTATCCAGCTGGAGGACACACTGGCGCAGGTACGCAAGGAGTACGAGATGCTGCGCATTGAGTTTGAGCAGAACCTGGCGGCCAATGAGCAGGCAGGTATGTGGTGAGGACAGGGTGGAGGTGGGGCCTTATCTGGGATTGCTGGTCCCTGGTGTGGGGCTGCTGCTTATCCAGATGCGAGGGGTTGAGCCCCTTCCTTTCGCACAGCCTCCTCTCCCTGGCCAAAACAGGGATCATACCACGTGGCTCAAAGGCACAGTGAGGGTCACAACCAGCTGAAGTGGCTGACCGAGCACGCACCGCCAGAACATGAACTCTTGGCCCCTCCCGTGGTTCTCTGGCCTTACGGTGTCTTTCTCTTAGAGGTAGTCGTTCATTTCACAAGGATTTTTGAACAAGACCTATGAGCCGGGCTCTTTTCTAGGCTTTGGGATTATGTCCATGAACAAAACGCAGACGATCCCTGCTACTGTGGAGCAGTATTGTAGTAAAGGAAGGCAGCAAAGTGAGAAATAGACCACGTATGTTAGGTAGTGGCAAATATGTCAAAAAAACAAAGCAGGGAAGAAAGATAGGAAGTGTTGGGAGAAAGGGGTTGTGATTCTGGATGGGAAGGCTAGAGAGGTGAAAGAAGTGACATTTGCTTAAAAATACAGAAGAAGCGGACTAACTTACTTTGGTGAATATTACAGTTATATGTTCCTTTAAAGGAAATTTGGAAATACTAGAAAAATCTACATTAACAGAAGTAACAAACAGGCAGTCTCAAGTTAGTTTGGGGTGAGCTTTTTTCAAGCCTCGGTTATTACTTTGATGAGATCACACTGTATGTACGGCCTCAGTTTCCCTCTTGTCCACAGTGGAAGTGATGGCTGTGGCTCCCCTTCTTCCCCCACTGAGGGGTTGGGCCCTTCATGCAGAGGCCGGTCTGACTCCTTCCCAACCCTCTCCTAGGGCCCATCAACCGTGAGATGCGCCACCTGATAAGCAGCCTCCAAAACCACAACCACCAGCTAAAGGGGGATGCCCAGCGGTACAAGCGGAAGCTGCGGGAAGTGCAGGCGGAGATTGGCAAGGTGAGAGGGGGTTGCCTGGGAAAAGTTTTGGCTGGACCGGGTGAGCACTGTCTCACCTCAGCCCTGTTCTCTGTCTTTGCAGCTCCGGGCCCAGGCCAGCGGCTCAACCCACTCCATCCCCAACCTGGGCCACCCAGAAGACTCTGGGCTCAGTGCCCCAGCCCCAGGGAAAGAAGAGGGTGGGCCGGGCCCTGTCACTGCGCCCGATGGCAGGAAGGAGATGGCTTCAGTGCCTGGCACCACCACTACTACCTCCTCAGCGAAGAAGGAGGAGCTGGTGCCCTCTGAGGAAGATGCCCAGGCCATAACTCCTGGGTCCCAGGGCCCCTCCTCCCGGGGCCGAGAACCTGAGGCCAGGCCCAAGCGGGAGCTTCGAGAGCGGGAAGGGCCTGGCCTGGGACCCCCATCTGTAGCCTCAGCTCTCTCAAGGGCTGATCGGGAGAAGGCCAAGGTGGAGGAGGCCAAGAGGAAGGAGTCAGAACTCCTCAAAGGTCTCCGAGCAGAGCTCAAGTGAGGCCCTATTCCTGTTTCCCTCCCACCCCTATTGAAGTAGCCTCCAGCCCCATTCACCAAGCCTTCCTCCTGTGCCTCCCCAGGAAGGCCCAGGAGAGCCAGAAGGAGATGAAGCTGCTACTGGACATGTACAAGTCAGCACCCAAGGAACAGCGGGATAAGGTGCAGCTCATGGCAGCTGAACGCAAAGCCAAGGCTGAGGTGAGGACAGGTAGGGCCTGTGGGGCATGCACAGAGGCTGCCCTGAGGAGTTCTGACCAGAGCAGAGCCCTAGGTCAGTGGGGAGCAGTGACAAGAGCTAACTCTCTGGTGGCTGTAGGTTGATGAACTACGGAGCCGTATTCGGGAATTGGAGGAAAGGGACAGAAGGGAGAGCAAAAAAATTGCAGATGAGGACGCCCTGCGGCGCATTCGGCAGGCGGAGGAGCAGATCGAACACCTGCAGCGCAAGTTGGGTGCTACCAAGCAGGTGCCGACCCCCTTGTGGTCCCCTGGCTTCTGAATGTTGGGATTCCCTTAACTCCCTGTTGAGTGCTTCTAGCAGATGGTCCGGGGCCACTCTGTTCAGCCCTGTTTTCCTGTGGTTTCCCCATGATCATCTTCCATGTTCCACCTCATCCCTGCCCGTTTACCACAGGAAGAGGAGGCTCTGCTGTCAGAGATGGATGTGACTGGTCAGGCTTTTGAAGACATGCAGGAGCAAAATGGGAGGCTGCTACAGCAGTTACGGGAAAAGGATGATGCCAACTTCAAGCTGATGTCTGAGCGGATCAAGGCCAACCAGATTCACAAGCTGCTGCGGGAGGAGAAGGATGAGCTGGGCGAGCAAGTTCTGGGCCTGAAGTCCCAGGTATGGCCACCCTGGGCTTTCAGGGTGGAGCTGGAGGGGCCAGCGGCTCCCTAGCACTGAGTCACCACCCCTGACCTCAGGTGGATGCCCAGCTGCTGACCGTGCAGAAGCTGGAGGAGAAAGAGCGGGCCTTGCAGGGCAGCCTTGGGGGTGTGGAGAAGGAGCTGACGCTGCGCAGCCAGGCCCTGGAGCTCAACAAGAGGAAGGTGAGGCCAGGCCCAAGGGGAGAAAGCAACCTAGGACAGTGGCTCACAGCTGAAGCCCTCCTGTGCTGAGTCTTGTCTTTGCTGGGTTGCATTTTGGTCTCGTAACAATCATGAGATGGTGTTTGTTATTATCTGCTTTTCTCAGTGAGGAAATTGAGGCTTAGGGCAGGCAGCTGACTTGCTCAAGAAAGATTGGACCAGGAATTGGGGCTGATCTCCTTGGCTCCAGAACCCACTCTCTTGGTTAGCTGTGAAGTAGGGATGCTGGTCGCTGTCACATAGTTGTATTAAACCTCAGGAACGTCTAGGTCATGGCAGAGGCTTAAGATCAATGTTGGTTTTCATTTTCATTCCCCTGTTGGGCTTTTTATCTTCCCCATTTAATTCATTAGTTAAGGCAGTATTATTCGTGCCCTTGCTATGAACCCCTGTCACTGAGTGCTGGGGAGAACCTGGAACAGGAGGGTCTTACCAGAAGTGGGAACCTGCAGTCTTGAGGGCCAGATAACCAGCCAGCGATCCCACAGGTAAAATAGGCTACTGCAGATCCCAATAAGTCTTGTGAGAGAAAAACAGGGGAGCCTGCCTCGGGAGCTGAATATAAGCTGGGGCCTGAGGGGGCCACTGGAAAGAAATAAGTGTGTTGCGGGAGTTGAGGGGAGCAGAGAGAAGAGCCCCGTGGAGGCTGAAAGATAGGAGAGAGCATTGTGCCGGTGAAGAAGTGAGTGTGTCAGGAACTGTGGAGAATAGGAGGAGGTGAAGGTGGAGAAGTCAGGAGGCAGGACTAACTCCAGTGAAGATACTGGACTTGATCCCAAGAGCAAGAGTCACTGGAACGTTTGAACAGGCATCTGTGGACCATGGCTCCACACGCCTGACTCCCCAAGCTCAGGTGAACGCCCCCCCCCTTTCCTGTCCCACCCACCTCAGGCTGTGGAAGCGGCCCAGCTGGCCGAGGATCTAAAGGTGCAACTGGAGTACGTGCAGACACGGCTGCGAGAGATCCAGCCTTGCCTGGCGGAGAGCCGGGCTGCTCGCGAGAAAGAGAGCTTCAACCTCAAGAGAGCTCAGGTGTGTCTGTGGGGCAGGGGCAGTGTGGCTCAGGGTCACTGATGTGGCCTCAGGGCGGGTGGTGCAAGAGGAGAACCTTTGTGCTTAGCCTAGCCCTTCTCCTGCTCCAGGAGGACATCTCACGGCTGCGGCGCAAGCT
Organism: Eumetopias jubatus; assembly: GCF_037043125.1. Taxonomy (NCBI): domain Eukaryota; kingdom Metazoa; phylum Chordata; class Mammalia; order Carnivora; family Otariidae; genus Eumetopias; species Eumetopias jubatus. The sequence continues at coordinate 94,315,081 of NW_028274818.1, forward strand.
GGAGAAGCAGAGGAAGGTGGAGGTTTATGCAGATGCCGATGAAATCCTCCAGGAGGAGATCAAGGAGTACAAGGTGGGGCTGTGGGGCCGACTTGTGCCCCATCAACCCAGGAAATCTTAGATGGGGAGTTGGTGAGAGCTGTAGTGGATAGTCTGGGGGCCCCAGAAATAAGTAGCAAAAAGTGGGCAGAACCCTGGTTGTGGAGAATCGAACAACTAACTGAGTATCGTACACTACTTGTGTCAGGCACAGTGCCCGCTGGGTGTGGGAGGGCTTAGGAACGAGCCTTAGTCTTAGATGTCTTGAAACTGACTGCCTGTTAGAGGAGGAAGCCAAGTATTCTGAGTGATGAGCATCGCAATAGCAGAGGCCAGGGGTGCATGGCAGCTCTGGGGGCTAGTAGGCTTCCTGGAAGGAATGTCATCCAAGGAAAATCTGAGGAATGAGGGTGAGAGGATTCCAGCAACGGGAAAGGCAGAGGTAGAGGCCCTTCATTGAGAGTGGTGTGCTGGAGGACAGATTGCTGGACACCGTAGTTGGAAGACAGAACATGGGTTTTGTAGGGAGCAGGAAGGTTGGGGGCCTTGGACAGTGTCAGATCCTGAAGGGTATGGTGAGGAGATGTTGGCTCATCCCATAGGCAGTATAGAGACATCAAAGGGTTTTAAACCAGAGAGTGATGTGGTCTGATTTGCTGTTAGATTTGGTACAGAGGAGGTGAAGACTAGAGGCAGAGAAATTTTTTAGGCTATTGGAGTCATTGAGGCAAAAATGGACAGGGAGCTAGCGTGGGGTGTTAGTGACAAGTAGAGGAGGTCAGGAGATACTCAGGAGGCAGAAGTGCTTGGACTCAGTGATGGAGTGAGGGAGAGGGAGATACCAAGAATGCTTGCATTCCTGATTTGAGAAACGAGGGATGACAAGTGGCACATACGGGATTAGGAAGACTGTGGAGAAGCAGGTTTTGGTGGACAGTGTTGTGTCTCCAGGATATTGAAAATGAGGTACCTGTGGGAGGCTGGCTGGGAAGGCACTTGAAGCAGAGGGACTGTCTGGACGACAGGGGTTTGGGGGATTATGAGTAGAGGCAGCAGTGGGAGCTACATACAACTGTGGTCACGCAGGGAGGGTCTGTGGCATGGGACAGGTCATTCTCTTCCCTTAGGAACCTCAAAGCTTAAGTGATAGAGGAAGAGAAGCCTGTGGTTTGGCCTTGAAGGAGCAGAGGCAGCTGGGGGGCAGCCGTGGGGAGGGAGAGGAAGGTTTCTCCAGAAGAGATGGACTTGGATGGGTGTGGTTTGATAGCTAGGGAAGAGGCGATGCTGGGGCAGTAGGCTGGGCTGGGATTTCAAGCAGGGCAGAGGAAGAATGTTGGGGAATTTGGAGTTGAGGGAACTCCTGGAGTTGGAGGTGAGATCTGGTGGCCTGTGGGAGGTTTCAGGATAGGAGAGATTTGCAAAACCTTCATAGAGAGGAATGAGTCCAGGGACCCAGCCGGATCTCTGGATGGCACCAGGGGTGGACCCGTTGAGGGTAGAGACGGCAGATTTCTAGTGGCACTGCTATGCCCATCTGTGACTTAGCAGGTGCAGATGAAGAGAAGGTAGACAGTTGGGATTTTGCCAGAGAAGGCCAGCAGGGTGAGAGATCAAGCCCCAGGGCAGAGGAGCCCGGGCTGAGCCTGTGGGTTGTCAGCTTTGAGAGGGGAGGGGACATGTTGCCTGCTGGCCACCACTGAGCAGGGTAGAATTCAGACTCTGCTACTTTCTAGTTTTGAGAGCTTGCTCGGCCTCTGAGCCTTAGTTTCCTTATCTGGAGAGTGCTCTGCCCCACCTCTCAGGGTTCTGGGGAGAGTTAGATGGATTCTGCTATGTGGTGGGCTTAGCCTGGACCACCTCCTACTGTCAGCTTGGGGTCTGGGTGCCATCGGGACTGTGCCCGAGCTGATGCCTTTGCCTGGCCCAGGCGCGGTTGACCTGCCCCTGCTGTAACACCCGCAAGAAGGATGCAGTCCTTACCAAGTGCTTCCACGTTTTCTGCTTCGAGTGCGTGCGGGGCCGCTATGAGGCCCGCCAGAGGAAGTGCCCCAAGTGCAACGCGGCCTTTGGTGCCCACGACTTCCATCGCGTCTACATCAGCTGAACCTGTAACTCAGGGGACTCTGGAACACCCACGGACCCTGGGGGCTGTGCCTCCAGTCCCTCCCTACCCCATGTTCAGTGGCCCCTACCCTCCATTCCAGACCCTGTGGGCCCAGCCCCACTCCACCTAGTTGGTTTGGGGGTCCCAGTGCGTGCTAGTGGGGGTGAGATCCGTCAAGCTCAGTTCCATCTTTCCCCCCCAGTCAGAGCTGTAGCCTAAGGGGCACCTGCCCTGCAGGAAGGGTCTGCTCTGAGCGGAGCACTCAGCTGAGCTCCCTGGAAGCTGGCCCTAACCCTTGGCCACAGGCTGACTCCTAGGCAGCTGTCTCCGTGGGCCCATCCTAGTCCAAAGGGTGAAATCCCCTAGGCTGTGACCTCCTACCCAAGAGGAGGTGCGTTCACTACCTGCTTACCCACAAGTGAGGACCAGGGGTGGGCCAGTTTCCCTAGGCCCTTAACTCCGGGGCCCAGGGAGACTTTCCCAGCTTGGGTGGGGCTTCCCTCCTGTGGAGTTCCCTGGGCTCTTTGGTCTGGCTCTTATGCTAAGGGCTGAAGGAGGTACCCCCTGGGGGGGGGGGGGCACGGTCCTCCTCTTCTGGAGAACTTTGGCTGCTGCAGTCACCTTGCCCTCATCTCAGGAGTGCTGAACGAAGATCATCAGTCTCTATTCTAATCAGCCTCCCCCCCATCTCTTTCTTTCCCAAGCCCACTTAGCCCACCCCCACCCCCCACCTCATGCTTCCCAAGACTCCAGTGGGTCCCCAGCCCGGACCCTGCGTTCATCCTAATGGCTTTAACTGCAGTGGAGGCGGAATTTTTCCCAGGAGGGGAAGGGACAGACTAGCGGCTGGGCCAACTTCCAATCATTCCAGGTAGAGGAGCTTCATCTAACGCCCTGTGACTGAGCCTGTCCCCAAGATGCTTCCTGTGCTGCCTGCCCAAGCAAACTCCCATGGGTTGTGAAGGCCACAGGCAGGGGCCTGGAAGGTGGAGCTGCTGACAGGTGCAAGGGTCCATTCAGACCCATAGGCCCTGCTCTAGAGATCTCTTGTATAGGCTGTTAATTGTTATGAATAAACATCCAACCCTCAGCCTACACTCCGAGTAGCCAGGCTTCCTGCCCTAAACGTGGTCCCAGATTTTAGCTGCTACACTTCTCTGGTCGCTGCCCTGGCTGGCATGTGAACCCCCAAGGGCCGGCGCAGAAACCTCACCCTTCCCACCCACAGCATCTAGTTACATTTGGATCTAACTGCCGTCTCGGATCCCAGACTGTGCTCGCGGGAGGAGCATGTCTGCAGGGAGAAAGCATCCTTCGTCCACCGTCGCCAGCCTGCCCCTCCTGCTCCCACCCGGCCCGGCTGACCCTGCCTATATTTCGGCTGCGCTGCCGGCCCCCTCCGAGCGGGCTCACCACGCCCCTCGCAGTCATTGGCCGCAGGGATGCTGGGAGCCTCGTGTTGGATTCCGGGAAATGTAGTCCCTTGTTAGCCCCGGGTAACAAGGTCCTCGGTGGGATGGGCTGGTTCCCGGGTTGTGCTGGCCAAAAGCAGGCCTGGACCCAATCTGCGGACTGACCCTTCCCACCGGCTTCACCCGCCCCTCCCTCCGCGGGCGGACAGATTAGAGCAGCGCAGCGGGTGACTTCTTTTCATTGCAACTCTGTTCTCGGGAACCGCGTGTCGAGTGGTGTCTGTGGGTTCAACTTGCTATCGGGTCCGCGGGCGGAGCCTTCGCTGCGGCGGTGACGGGGCTCGCGCCGGGGCCGGTACTGACCGGGCTAGGGGCCGGAGTCGGGTGCATGGTTGTGGCGGCCCTAGGCTTGACAGTAGTCGCGCCTTCGCGGAGCCCCGCGGCCCTTTCGACGGTCGATCCTTCGCGGGGGCCCGCGGCCTTGTCCGCCTTCGGGCCCCACCTGGCGTCGAGGGTTTCGGCAGGGTTGCAGCGGCTGGACCAGGTCGGCGTGGAGACGGAGACGCGGGCCACCGTGACTTCCGGCGCTGGGCTGGCCGCGGTGGGCACGCTCACCGAGACCCGGGCCGCGGTGGGCGATGGCATCGGGCCGTCGAGGAAGAGTCCACCGCCCAAGGGCAGCGGATGCCAGGCTGGGAAAAACGCAGCATATTGCATCATAGAGACACGGGCAGGCTCTGAGAGGAGGGCTGCGCCGAGCAGTCAGGGTCAGCCAATCTTCAGTGAGCACTGTCCTCTTTCTCAGCAGTCTTCTCCACACGGGCTCTTTCAGTAAATATTAGTAACTTCACATCACTTCACTCAGAAGGTTTGACTCCTGATAACCCCCAGTAGCCCCAAGTGGCCTCAGCGGCTGTGATACCCTGGGCCCCTAGGATGGGCAGGCCAAAGTTCCTCCTGGACCAACCCTGACTTTAGCTGGCCTTGGGAGTGAGCAGATGTTGGCCTCATGGTGAAGGTGCCTGTTTTAGCCAGAACTAGGGCTGCTGTGTGGTTGGCCACAGAGTCCAGTAGAGCATTTGACATTGACCACTCTCTTTAAAACTTCCTTGGACTGTGGTGCTACACTCTCCTGATTGTTCTCATACTATCTTCTGCTGTCCCTGTTCCTCCAACCCTAAGCTACACCCTCTCCTTTCTTCTCCACTACTCTCCCTGTGTCTTTATCCATGGCTTTGGCTATAGCTAAGCTGCTAAGATCCATTCCTCTAGTCCAGTTCTCCTTCCTGAGTTCCAGACCTACAAAGACACCACCATGGGGGCGGGGGGGGGGGGGAGGGGGACAAGGTCGTCACTCTCCTCGCAGTGGTGCTCTACCCCCAGGTTCCTCAGACAAGATGCCCCACACTTCGGCTTCTGTTCTCTACCTTACCTCAGTCTCTACTCAGTGCTCTGCTGCCCACCCCGTATAATGTTATGTACTTTGTATCCCCCACCCCATTCCTGGCTCCTGCCCTCTGCCTCAAGTCACTTCCTCTGGCCAGTTTCCTGACCCTCTGCTGTGGCAGGGACTACGTCTGGGTCCACAGCCTTTTCTGCTAAGTCTCTGAACCAATCACTGTGCTCCAATGCCTGTTCTTTCCCTGAAGTCCCCTCATTTCGCTGAAGACTCCTGCGCTGGGACCAGGACAGCGGACACAGAAGGCAGGATAGCCTTCACTGCTCACCTCCCTGGGAAAGGCAAGTCCCTTCTCCCTTACCTACCACCCCACTCCCTGCTTTCCCGATGGGGAAGGGGAGGGAGAGACAGCGAGCCTGCCCTGGGAGTCTAGGCCAGGGAGGCACAGAAAGAGTGGAGAGAAAGCTTCCTAGCCGGGGCAGAGGCAGGCTACAGGTTAGAGCAAGTGTGGATCTCAAGTGGCTGTTCAGGGGGCCATGGCCAGGTCTAGGCCCAGGAGATGGCGCTGAGGCAAGCCTGGCACTGAGGATTCAGCAGGAGCAGCCCCGCCTGGCCAGACAGTGTGGAGCCCAGGGCAGGCCCGGGCAGGCCCAGTGCTGGGGGAGGAGAGGTTTGGTTGGGTGCAGAGCCTGCTCCCGGCCGTTCTGGTTTCCCTCACTGCCTTCCTGTGTATCTTGTGCAAGTGGCTGCCCTTCTCCAAGCCTCTCCACACAGTGAGGGCTTATGGGCTGCCTCCTGCGGTGAGATCTCCACCCATGCTTCCTCAGGGCCTAGGAGGCTCTGGTCCAGCGGTGGACTGACTGGGCCCCCAGATGAACCAGGGGAGGTGCCACCAGCTTTTGGAACTAGATCTTCGGAGCTTTCCCTTGTGGCAGTCTGGGGAGAGTGCAGTTGTGGGGTGGTCAGAGAGGCCTCCCTAGGGCTGCACGGCTGGACCGGAGCTAGCCAGCACCAGAATCACCGGGAAGCCACCCAGGAGTCAGCAGGTCATGCTGGTGGCAAAAGCCAGGCACCGGTTAAGACCTTGGCTCTGCCACCATCTCAGCATGTTTCTCCCCCTTTCTCTGAAGGACATGGATTTTAGCAATCCATAAACCCTCGGGCTCCCACCCTCAAGCACCGTTTGGGGATTTGAGGGCATCTGAGCGAAGAGTACAAGGGGAGCCTGGGCCTGGCTGAGCTTTGGAGGTGACACACAGACCCTGGCTCTGGGAGAGGACAAGCTCCTTCAGCTTGCTCCAGGCTTGAAAGAGAAGACAGAAAACATCTGGGAAATCTTATTCCCTTTATTCTCTTCAACTAATCAACATGACCACCGGTGACACAACACTGTTATTGACACACAACACTCAAAAGTGGGGCCTCTCTTCACGGGGACAAGTCAGGTTGAGTGGGGCTTCCCTAATGGGGGCAAAGGAGTCTGGGGGCTGCTCACCTCAGGAGCAGGTGTCATGGAATCCCACCTCTTGGTTGTGATGGTTTCAAGTTTCCCCACCATTCCGGATTCATGCCCATCTCTGTTGAGTTCCCATGTGACCTCCAGAGCCATAGAGGTTTCAAGTTGCACCCTAAGCTCAGATCAGTGTCTACTCTCCCCTCTGCTTTCACCGATGACCCCGTGACCGGTCTGTTGGGCTCCTCCACCAGGGCACTTCTGAAGTCAGGCCTGCGTGGAGCTGGGCAAGAGAGTTTGGTTACACTGTGCCTTCTGGACTAAATTCTGGTGGGCATGTGCCATGACCATCCCCTGGGCCTTTGCCTAATCTGGTCAGAGGGACTCTGGACACTGCCACCTCCCCAAGCCAGCTCCCTGCTTAGTACCTCCCAAGATGTAGCTCGCTCTGGGAGGGAAGCACCTGGGTAAAGAAGTTTGGGGAGGTGGGCAAGAGAGAACAGGTCACGCCCCAAAGGTCTCCGATTCTGCCCCTTTCCTGCTACGAAACCCCAGACCCCGACTAATCATGTCCACATCATCCATTCAGTACCGGAGCCAAGACTGCTGGCCCTCACCCATCCCTACACATGCGAGCATCCTACTACATATGCTTCACCCTAGTCCTCAATAGGCCAACGGCTGGCCTTTGACCACACTGACCACCTCCCCCCCGCCCTGGACTGGCCCCAGAGCCCCAAAGACTGCTCTTCTGAAGACAGATTCCTCCGACCTGTTTCCGAGGGGAGCTGCTTCTAGCTTTACAAGGGGTTTGTCTCTACAACTGGTTTCTTTCTACTACCATCTTAGAAAAAAATCTGCTTTGACGTGGAGGATTGTCTCCTCTTCCTCAGTCTCCTAGGGACACCCCCTCTGTTGATGCTTCTGTCAGTAGAGATCCAGCAGGCAGGCTCCTTCTCCCCTCTCAGTAGTGCTTTCTGACCGGGCACTTGGGTGGGCTGGGGCTTTTATGCAGATGATGACGAGGGTCTCCCCACAATTAGCCAAGGCCTGCCTTTTCCTTCTCCCCAGGCCTGGGCTTTTCCTCCTACTACAGTATTCTAGATTTTGATCCTTTGAATTTAAGGTCATCCCTTTGGGGGCAGGAGAGATGAAAGGTGAAAGGCTTTCAGCTTTCGAGCTTTTAGATCATGGAAATTAGAGGTCTCTTCCACAGCTCTGAGGAATCTGGGTCGCCCTCTCCAGGGGTGCGACTCCTGAAGGGCCCCCTCACCCGGCATCTCAGTTCTCAGACTCGAGGACCACAGTGCACAACCGGTGCATGGGGTCCATGGGCACTTCCTTTGGACCCAGTACTGGACGGAGTCCTCTCCTTTAAGGGTCTCCCGGGTTAGGGGGCGGGGTTCTTGTTACAGATGTTGCGAGTTTCCACTCAACCATTTCCTAGGGCAGCAGTCTCCCTCCCCCCTGCCACACACACCCAGTCATGTTAGCAGGTTTGGCTGGGTTAATGAAAGAGTGTTACCGTGTGGTGTGTGAGGACAGGAGATGGGCCTGGCAGGGGAGTGGGTTTCTCATCCTTCCGTTGCTCTCTGAAGGTTTCTGGCTAAGGAGGAGGGGAGCCAAGTGGGTGGGATCTGTCCCCTCCCAAGGCCATGATCGGGCTGGGTCATCACCACCTCGGAGCGCTCCAAGTACCAGGGTGAGGAAGGTGGCCAGGCCTCCGGATGCTCTTCAGGGACCTATGGCCCAGTCTGTGGGGTGTTTGGATGCCCGCCACTACGTGCCAGCTGGCTCAGCCTGCCAGCAGCCTGGCTAACAGCTCAGATGAAAGAGTGAGGTTGAAAAGCAGGTTGCTGGCTAATCAGAGCACTCTATTCTGTCGACTTGTTGTCCCTCGTTGCCACAGAGAACCCACACGTGGCTCTCGTTGACTTGGAGAAGAGAAGTCTAGGGAGGATTTAACCACACACAGGCCTTGAGTCTCTGAAGGGCTTTATTCTTTGGAGGTCGACTAGCAGCGGTTCCCCCTCTCCACTGAGGACAGAATTCGAGGAAGTGAGCTGCCACGGCAGCAAGACTGGTGGCAGTTAGATTGCAGGAGACACCTCCTGACAGTGAGACCTGAGAATGGGCAGGAGGGACCCTGCATCCCTGGAGGCCTTTCAGAGTAGAAGTCCCCCATCCTGCCTGGCTGGGGGGGGGGGCCTGACGGCCTGAGCTGGGATCTGCTTGCGTTTGCAGCTTAACAAGCTCCTGGAAACGGGGAGGACTGGGCAGCCCCGAGTTTGCTGGGTTCCATCCGGACACGGCTCCACCTTGGTTTGCTTTCCTCAAAGCACTCTAACAGAAATCCCTCCCTGCCCCCTAATTTTTTGTGATGGTTCTCCAGGATTCTTTAGAAGTTTCTATGCACCCCAAACTTCAGCCTTTAAAAGGGCTTGACATCGCTTTTTCTTTTTCCTTCCCCATTTTTGGGTTCTTCCTCATAAGGAATTCCGTGGGCCTCTTCCTCTAACACACAATCACCTAAGATTGGCCTCATCCCCCAAGGAACCCCCAGGGCAGCAAGCTGAACTTTCTCTTCCTAGTTCCCTGGGTCGTTTCTTCTCTGTGGGCCTGGGGGCTCCTCATCACTTATTTTTCACCTCTCCCCACACTAGTCCCCAGCTGAGCGTTTTCCTCGGTGTCATTGTCCAAGGCTTCTGGGAGAGAGGCTCCCTCTGAGCTCCAGGGGGAGAGAACACTGTGGAACAAGTTCATGGGAGGCTCTTCTACACCTTCTGAGGGTCACTCCTCTCGAGTCAGTGCCATTGGATTCCCTGCACTTCCCCGACCCTATAGTTTCACAAGGATTTCGATACAGTTTTATAGGGCTGTCTAGAGACGTATTGGGACCTCTTCCTACAATTAATAGGGCTTTTATCCACTATGGTTTATAGGGTTTTTCTGCTACAGACTTAAAGGGCTTTTTTTTTTTTCCTACATATTTATAGGGTTTCTAACCCAACAGTTTTTCTCTACTGCCTTATTAAGTGGTTCCCACCAACAATTTTATAGGGTTTCTCATCACTGATGTAAAAGCACTATTTTTACCCAGGGTTCTTTATCCTCCGCTTCTCTACAACCTGATAGGGTTCTCCTCCTTTCCCCATATGATTTTTGGGGAGCTCCAGTGTTCCTCTCAGGAGAGAGAGGCCCCTGGTCTCCAGACCCATTTCACAAGGTGACCCCTGGGTGGCAGCTCCTATGGAGGAGGAGGGCTGCGACTTCCGTGAAGCCATCTCCACACTCAGGGCACAAATAGGGCTTTTCTTCCAAGAGGGTCTTGGGGTTCTCCCCGTCCCTGTGGCTGCTGCCCCCCGTGGGGGTGGGGGCCTCTCCCTCCCCTTCCTGGCTTGTGGACAGGGTGGCTGGCTCTGCAGGGGGTTCCTCAGGGGTGGGGGACTTTTCTTGGGTGTGGGTCTCCTGGTGCCGGGCGAGTGCCAGGCGATCGAGAAAGGAGGCCCCACAATCTGAGCAGGTGTAGGGCCTGGCCCCCAGGGGGCTCCTGAGGTGCTCCAGGAGGACAGATGAGCTCTTCCCCAGCTCCGGACTCTTCTGGGGTTTCCCAGCTGCATGGACTTTCTGGTGCAGCAGCAGCTCAGAGCTGAGGCCAAAGCTTTTTTTGCATTCAGGGCATTTAAAGGGCTTCCCACTTAGGAAGGGACTGGGCCCGGCGCCTTCCCCTAGACCAATCCTATAGTCAGGGAAGAGAAAGGGCTTTTCGTTGCCGTGGGTGAGCTGATGTTGGAGGAGCACAGCGCGATCCAGAAAACTTTCTCCACAGTGGGAACAAATGTAGGACTTGGAAGAGAGCAGGCCCAGCCTTTGGCTGAAGCTCTCCTGCCCCTCGGGCATTTTAAAGGGCTGTCCCGGGGGTTCAGCTCTGCCCTCCGCAGCCCCTGGGTAGGAATTGCCTCCGAATGGGAGCCTGGGGGGTCGGAACTGAGGCGCCTTGGGGGCCGGGTGAGCGATGAGGCCGTCTGCGTTTTTGTAGGGGTTTTCGCCGATATGGATCCGCTGATGCTGCATGAAAATGCCCTCGTCATTGAAGCCCTTTCCGCAGACAAGACACTTGTGTGGTTTGGCTCCTGGGGGTGGCGTCAGCAGGGCGGAGTCGCCCAGCCCAAGCAGGCTGTCGCCCTGAGCTCTGCGGGCTGGGGTCTTGCCCCTCTCGTGGACCACCCGATGCTGCTCCAGCTCGTGCGCCTCCAGGAAGGCCTTCCCGCAGTCGGAGCACACGAACAGGTTCTCGTCCATGTGGGTGCGCACGTGGGTGATGAGGTTGGAGCTCTGGCTGAAGCTCTTGCCGCACTCGGGGCACTTGTAGGGCTTCTCGCCCGTGTGCGTGCGCCGGTGCTGGATGAGGTGGGAGCTGCGGATGAAGCTCTTGCCGCAGTCGGAGCACTTGTAGGGCTTCTCGCCCGTGTGGATGCGCTGGTGGCGGATGAGGGTGGAGCTCATGATGAAGCTCTTGCCGCAGTCGGCGCAGATGTAGGGCCGCTCGCCGCGGTGGATGCGCTGGTGGTTGATGAGGTTGGAGCTGACGCTGAAGCTCTTGCCGCACTCGGGGCACTTGTAGGGCCGCTCGCCCGTGTGCGTGCGCTGGTGCCGCAGCAGCGTGGCGCTCAGCGTGAACGTCTTGCCGCACACCGGGCACTTGAAGGGGTCCTCGCGCAGGTGAGTCCGCTGGTGCTTGATGAGGGTGGAGCTGTGGCCGAAGCTCTTGCCGCACTCCAGGCACTCGTAGGGCTTCTCGCCGGTGTGCGTGCGCTGGTGCTGGGTCAGCTCCGAGCTCTGGATGAAGCTCTTGCCGCACTCGGTGCAGCGGTACGGCTTCTCGCCGGCGTGGATCTTCTGGTGCTTGAGGAGGTTGTGGTTCTGGCCGAAGCGCTTGCCGCACTCGGCGCACTTGTAGGGCTTCTCGCCCGTGTGCGTGGCCTGGTGCTGGATGAGGTCCGAGCTGCGGTAGAAGGCCCGCCGGCACTCGCCGCACTTATAGGGCTTCTCGCCCGTGTGCGAGCGCTGGTGCTTGATGAGGTTGGTGCTCTGGGTGAAGGCCTTCTCGCACTCGGTGCACTTGTACGGCTTCTCGCCCGTGTGCGTGCGCTGGTGCTGCACCAGGTTGGAGCTCCAGCTGAAGCACTTGCCGCAGTCGGGGCACTTGTAGGGCTTCTCGCCCGTGTGCGTGCGCTGGTGCTGCACCAGGTGCGAGCTCTGCGTGAAGCTCTTGCCGCACTCGGAGCAGGTGTTGGGCCGCTCGCCCGTGTGGATGCGCTGGTGCCGTAGCAGCTTGGACCACTGGCTGAAGCTCTTGCCGCACTCATTGCAGATGTAGGGCTTCTCGGCCCCGGATGGGCGGCCCTGCACCAGCTCCCGCAGGCTGGGCTCGTTGGCCGGCACCACCGGGGGGCTGTTCCACGGGGTCAGAGTCCCCCACTGCCAGCTGGCCTCACAGGCCTTGGTCCAGTCAGACGGGGTAGGGACTACCTCGGGGGCGGGGGGATCCAGAGGGGTCTGGTGGTCCAAGGGGCTGGGGTGACCCAGTGGGGTTGGGGAGTCCTGGGGGACAGAGGGATCCTGAGAGGGTGTCTCCAGGGGCATCTCTGATGGGTCCTTGAATTCTGGACTCGGAGCTGGATCTCCCAAGATGATCTCCTCCCCAGAACTTTCCTGCCGAGGGCTCTCCTCTTCGTTCCCACTCTCGGCACCTACAGAGAGAAAGGGAGTCTCCAGCCCCCATCTCCTTTCAGAACACAGGGTTGGGTCTTTCTTCCCTCCCCTGGGTGTCCCCCAGAGTCTGGGCCCCTCCCTGAACTGGGGCCACTGTCTTGTCAGGACTGCAGTCCCTTCTTGTGCCCCTCACCTCTGTGAGCATCGTTGGGGCTCTGTTCAGGACCCTGCAGATCTGGGCCCCACAGCGCCGACTCAGGCTCCATCCCAGAGCTCAGGACTGCCCAGTGTTCCAGGGACCCTGGCGGAGAGGGAGAAGAGAGGAACACACAATGGGAGCTGATCTGCCTTTCTTTACTCTCCAAGCCCCCACGCCTTCACCTGCCGGCCCCAGGCCTTATTCCTCCTCATGTGAACTTCAGTTTCCCACCTCCCCATTCTTCCGGGCATCAGTTCTCACCGTGGCCCCCCTACCCCTGCAGGCCTGATTCCCGCTCCAGATCTTAAGATCACAACTGAGCCAGTAGGTGAATTTAAGTGTGTAATTAAAAGCTCATCAGTCATAACCATTTGAACCCAGACTGGGGGCTAGAGAAGTATCTGACACCCACAGGGGAAGGAGGCTCTCACCCCACCCCTCTGATGCCCAGAGGCTGGGAAACCTGTTATTTTGCTAATCAGAGGAAGCTCATTAAGACTCTAATTTTCCTCCTTAATGGGGCTGCTAATTGGGACCAATAAACTTTCCTTATGAGCCCTGAGAGCTGACAGTGCCTGGAACGCTTGAAGAGTTAAAAAAAAAAAAGAGAGAGAGAGAGAGAGAGAAAGGAAAAAGAAAAAAAGAAAGCATGAAAGCAATCAGATTTCCCTGAGGGGATGGGGGCCCTCCAAAAGGACTGGGGCACTTTCCCGTTATCCAAGCACAGAAAGAAGTTCAAGCCAGAGGTGTGTGTGTCGGGGGGTGGGGGGGGGCAGCTTGAAGCCACGGGGGGCTTCTACAGAGATGACCTTGAGAGGGAAATGAAAAGGAAAGGGAGAAGGGGAAAGTGTGTGGAGACCGCCCAGCCGCTGACTTGGTGCTTGGTGCACATGCTGTCCTCCTCCTCTCTCCCGATCCTCCTCACAGGCCTGCGAGGGGACCCAGGAATCAGGCTGTCCATTTTACAGATCAGGAAATCAACACTCAGGGAGATTTCTCCCAGATCACAGGCTGGGAAGTGACCAGAAATGCAAGGTTCTGGGTCTGGCTCGCCCCAGCCTCTGCAAGGGAGATGACCTTGGGAGTCACGTGAAACTCCTAAATGTGGACGGCTGGCAGGAGACGGGTGATGAGGAAAGCTCAGACAGAACCTGCTGGTCACGAGGCAGAGAAATTCCCAGGACCATCCGCTTTCCTTGGCTTGTTGCATCCAGTGACTAGGCCTAACAGTCTGCGCGGATGACCTCAAAACTGTACTCCCCGCTGAAGCCCCCCATTAACACTCCCATCCTGGCACCCCTTCTTCTATTTCGTTTATTTTCTTGTTGCTATATCCCATGCCTAGGACGGTGCCTGACACCTAAGAGGTGCCTTACACATTTTGTTGAGTGAATGAAGGTGAATGAGTGAGATGCCCCTCGTTCCTGGAAAACCCATCTGGTCTAATGCCTTTAAAGGTCAGTTTGCAAGAGGCTGGCACCAAAGGAACAGGCATTCAGAGTGGCCTCCTGGTAAAACTTAGCTACACCTAGCTATCACTCCAAAACGGGTGATAGGATTCCAGCTTGAGGGAATAAGGCCTCAGGAGCTAAATTCTAGGTTTCCACGATGTTTAGAGCCTTAACAGAGTCCCTGGGGAGGGTCCGGGCTTCGAGCGGCTGTGTGGGAGGGGCACCGTGTGTATGGGGGCAGTGGTGCAGGAAGACAAGGCCAAGACTCACGAGGAGGCAGCTAGGAAGCAACCGAAGTGAAGCAGGCGTGAGCTGAACCCTGCCAAATAGCGGTAGGAGAGACGGGAGTTGGATTTTGGGAAGTAAATTAATTTCTTCATCTCTGCAGCTCTTTAGGTATGAAATGCCCCCTCCCCCATCTGTAAGTGTCCTTGGAGCGGTGGGAGCAGAGGCCTCCGCCGCGCTGGGGGCTGCCTATTCTGAAGAGGCCTGCTGGGCTTGCCTAGGACAGGTAAGAGCTTATGTACCTTGACTGTCCCGAGAAATTCAAGCTCAGCGGTCCCGAGCAGAAGGGAAAGGGTTAAAGCCAAGGCCGCCATGGAGTAGGAAAGTGGGAGCACCGAGGGAGGCAAGAAGTGCTGGGAGCCCACCCAGGAACAGGCCCCGGGGCACCCGCCTTGGACCTCGGGCCGGCCCCACAGCGGAGGGAAGGTGGGAGGGAAGGACAGAAGGAGGAGGCTGCCTCGCAGAGAGGTGTGGAGAGCGGCCCAGGGTGAACCTGACATGGAGGCAGCTGCGGGAATGCAGCCGCCCGGGCCCCGTCCCCCCCCCCCCGCCCCCCACGCCCGCACCGGCGCAGACCCTGGACTTCTGCTCGGGCCGGTCCCCGCGACCCTCTTCCGGCTCCCGGGCCGGAGCCCCGCATCCTGGCCTCCCCCGCCCCCAGGGCCCCCAGGATTCCGGCGCTCCGCGGCGGCCCGGCCCCGCCGGCCGCCCAATTCCCTGTTCCCAGAATGCTCACGCCCTCCCTCCCCTCCCCCACAGCCAGACCCTCGCGCTCTTCCCAGAATCCTCGGCCCCTCGCGGCCCCTGCCCGGCCCCCACCCCACCAGCGCCCGGGGCGGGGAGGGGGCGCAGGCCCGCGCGCCCCCGCCTCCCGCGCCCCATTGTTCCCGACGGCCGTCCCGGGCCCTCCGGGCCACCCCCCAGGAACCCAGGCGTCCCCAACTCACGGCTCTGGGGTCTGGGGAAGGCCGGAAGGCAGTCAGCCCCAGGGGACTTAACCCCTTGAATGCCCTGCCTTGGGGGGCGGGCTGGACGCCGAGGACTCTGGGGTCCTTCTCAAGGGGTGATCCCAGGCTGAGGACCCGGGGACCAGTTCAGGGTGACTGGGACGGAGCAGGAAGTGACCCCAGCTTCCCGGGCCCCTCTAGCCTGGAGTCAGAGCATCAGCTCTATGGGATTTAACCCTTTGCCTCCCGCAGCCTGGGAAAAAAAAGAGCATGGGGAGCGGGGAGGTGGCTGAGACGCCCCTCTCTCGGTCTCCCACGGGAGCGGGTCATCGGGGGGGAAGCCCAGATGCCAGTGGAGGGTCTCTGGATTGCTGGCCATTCTCCATCCCAAAGGGGCTCTGCCAGCCTCAAGCCTGATCTCGGATTTGGTGGCTGCTTGTCCCCTGGGGCCTGCCTTTGTTGGGACTGAGACCCAGGGATGGGGCTCAGATGCCTGGGTTGTGGGGTGGGAGCGGGGACTGGCTGGGCAGGTGCCGAGAGGGAACATCCTACAGACTGAGAATGGCTTAAATGAAGTAATAAGTCCTGGCAGCCAGAGTTTGGGCTGAGGGGACCAGTGCAGCCAGGATGGATTTGTAGCACGCTTCTTCCCCCATTAGCTCTCCTCAGAGCTGCCATGGTGGCAGGAGGGAAGTCGGGGTGGGGGGGGTGTTTCCCTGACCAGGGACGGCTGTTCCCGGCAGCTCAGGAGGTACCTGGCTCATAGCAGGAGAAACCCTTAAAATCCTGAGAACGCTGTCTCCTTCACCCAGCTTCCCAGCCACACATATCCCCGTCTTATTTCTGGCTCCCATTACCTTTGACACCTCACTCCCACCTCAGGGCCTTTGTCTCTCCTGCTCTCCCTTTCTCTGCTCTGTTTCTCACAGCACAGCACGCATCAACTCCTGACGAACATGTGCATGTTTGCCGTCTGTCTGCCTATACCCGTGCCTTCCTCACGTGCATGCACACACCTTAATGTCTGCGCCTCTTGGACTCACTGCTGTCTCCCCAGCTCCTGGAACAGACTGGCATGTAGTAGGTGCTCAGTTCACACAGTGCAGGAGATGAAGTCATCCTCCTGCCTCATCCATCCATTTCTGGATCAACCCCCAGGCGGGACAGATGTGGCAAAGTTGGGCAAAGCTGGGCTCTGGCTGCGTAATCACATTCATAGTTCAGACACCCCCCGCTGTCCACCCCTCACTCTGAGGGACAGATGAGGAAGAGGCAGACTTGGGATCTGACCCGGCCCTCACTACTGTCTCCTCCCTGCAATGGTTGCAAAAGCCTAACCTGGCCTGGGGGCAGTAAGTCTGGGGGAGGTGGGGGGGGGGCAGGGAGGGGACGATAGGGAAACTGCACCCTGGAGGCTTACAAAAGAGTTTAATTTGGCCTACACCCTTTTTGGTGGTGGTGGTGGTGGTGGTGGTGGTGGTGTGTGTGTGTGTGTTTAGCCGAATTAATCGCCGCCTTTAAAAATCAGTACATTTCACATACAAATCCAAATTTCCCACTTCTTTGGAAAATCCAAAGATGTGGCAACAAGACCCAAATTTCACATGGCAGCCACTGGCTGGGCTGTAGCTTCCTTCCTTACAAGGGGTTTCCAGTGTGCCAGACCCTGTCGCTCTATTGTGTCTCCAACCCTGAGGCTGAGAGGTGGTTTCAGTATATCTGTGATCATCCACTCTGGGTGCTCCAACACCCAGTTAATGGTAGTACTGATTCTGTACCCCTTGGTGTGTCCCCCAGGTTCAGGGTAACAAGTATAAGGATGATGTCTTCTGAGTAGTTACATTTATTGAGTATTTACTATGTGCCAGACGCTGTTCCAAGGGCTCCATGGACCTTCACGACAACTCACGGCACCAATGTTACCATCCCGAGGATAGAGTAAGTCACTTGTACACAGCCAACTAGTGACGGAGCTGGATTCAAATCCAGAGTGACAGAGCTGGATTCAAATCCAGACATCCTGCCTTTAGAGCCACACGGCTCTTAAGCACAGCTCTCAGAATGGCTCATGTGTGTCTGGGGGGCAGAGAGAGCGCCGCTCTGCCATCCTCTCCCTCATCTTGCTCCAGGAGCTGGAGAGAGGAATGGGCAAGGGTGGAGTGCCCCTGCTCAGGCTGAGCCATTCTCCAGCAACTGTTTGCTTGTCCTGCTCCTAGAGAAGCAAAGGGCACTCTGTAGGTGACAGCGTGCTGTCCTGTTGCCTACAGTCAGATGGCACGGGGGCCAGAAAGGAGACCCTCCTGGAAAGATGAGGACTGTCCCCCCTTTGGCTTTCACAGACAGCCCACTGCCATGCTCCTCTCAGCCACCGCACGGCAGCCTTCCACGTGGCCCCTTAACACAGACCCTTGTGTCCCAAGACCCAGGTTGTGTGAGAGCAGTGAGGTCCTAGAGGTGGACCCTGGTCCGGACTCTGCTCTGTCCTCACTGCTCGGTGGTCTTGGGCAACTCACTTTGCCTCTTGGAGATTTGGCTTCTTCTTTGGAAAGGGGATGAGCCTTGGTTCCCAAAGAGACAGGAGGGTTAAATGAGATGATATGGGAGTTCAGAGTGGACCAACTCTAGCTGGGGCTGCCTCATTCTTTCTCATCAGAGCGCACAGCCCTCAGCCCGGTGGGCAGGAGAGCCAGGAGCCTGGAAACCGTGTCCCGAGAGCCACAGGGAGTGTGTAACTTGGGAGGGCCTGGGGCCGTGACCTGAGACTGCAACCCTCTGCTCTGTGGGGGACGCTCTCAGGCAGGATGCAAGAGCTGAGAAGGTGCAGCCTGGGAAGGCTGCTTACCTCCCCACCCTTCTCATGAGGACAGCTGCCTACTGATAGGAAGGGGAGGGGGCCGGGGTCGGGTGGGGGGGGTTCCTGCTGGTGCCAGGAGAACAGGATGCGCCTTCTTCCCTGGAGATGTGCATGCCCACAGGGTGTATTAGGGGCTGCTTTTTAGGAATGTGGTCCTCAGATGTGGAACAAGAGCAGGGTCCCAGGACTGGGCGATCCTTTCTGCCTCTGAGAGTCCAGGATGAGTCACTCCTCTGCTCGAGAACCTACAGTGGCTCCCTAAGACTTCTCACATTGAGTCCTACCCTCCTGGTTCCTCCTAACCACCGTGTCCCTAAGGCTCAGAACCACGTCCTTCCTTTACCTTCTCTTCCTCAAACATTTCCTGCTCCATGTGCTCAGTTCCAAAAATCCTTCCATGTCAGCTGCTTAGCCTTGTCCCTGTCCTTGAGGCCTTGTTCTTTCTGTCCATTTGCCTAACAGACCTGTCCACATCACAGTCATCCAGGCTCACCAGCTCTGTTTCTCTCCGGGCCCTCCTCTGCACCACATTTGTCAGTAGGTCCTCAGGCCTATGGCACCCCTGCCGAGCCTGCCCACCTCTTCGCCCTGCCCCAGGCCACTGTCACGCCCTGGTTCTCATCCCTGAACGACCACAGTGACTTTCTGACAGGTTCTCCAGCCTCTAGCCCCCTTGGCTTCTTCTCACCTGTCTGGTCCCCCGTGATTCTTCCAAAAAGCACCAATGTGTTCACCCTCAGAACACCTCCTCCATCCTCAACATCAACAGAGAAGTTTTTGTTTGTTTGTTTTGTTTTTTTAATTTTTGAAAACTAAGAACTTGTATATATTTATATTTTGACTATAACTTTGATTAAGCTATAGAAAGCCATGGGGCGCCTGGGTGGCTCGGTCAGTTAAGCGTCTGCCTTCGGCTCAAGTCATGATCCCAGGGTCCTGGGATTGAGTCCTGCATCGGGCTCCCTGCTCGGCAGGGAGTCTGCTTCTCCCTCTGACCCTCTTCCCTCTCGTGCTGTCTCTCATTCTCTCTCTCTCAAATAAATAAATAAAATCTTTAAAAAAAGGGGGGGGCACCTGGGTGGCTCAGTCAGTTAAGCATCTGTCTTCGGCTCAGGTCATGGTCCCAGGGTCCCGGGATTGAGCCCTGCATCGGGCTCCCTGCTCCGCGGGAAGCCTGCTTCTCCCTCTCCCACTCCCCCTGCTTGTGTTCCCTCTCTCGCTGTGTCAAATAAATAAATTAATTAAATTAAAAAAAAAGAAAGCCACATATATAGTTGGGTAAATAAAATAATTTTATGTATTAAGTAAATGTAGATATGTATAATTTAAATAAAAATAAAAGTAAATATGGCGTCGGGGCACCTGGGTGGCTCAGTTGGTAGAGCATGCGACTCTTGATCTCAGGAGTCATGAGTTTAAGCCCCACGTTGGGCATGGAGTCTACTTAAAAAAAAAATAATACATAAAACATAAAAGTAAATAAAATATATGTATACTGTTTTGTTACCAAGTATTTGCATGAAGGTGTGAACTGAAATAGCTCTAGTCATCACGTTTCTGGGGCCCAGTCACCTCATCTACAAAACGACACGTCAGATCAAATGTTCTCAACAGTAAGGGTCTGGCCATATGGAAAACTCTTCTGTCTATCTGACTATTTGGGGAGGGTATACTTAAGTGCCTGGAAAGGACAGTGGCTTCTGGGGAGGATTGAGGATCTGAGATAAGAGGAAGGCTTAACTTTGGATTCTTGGGTTCTGTTTGCTGATTTCCAATTGGTAAAAATCCCTTTTTAAACGGTAAATATGTAGATAAGGATGGAGTGGAGATCAACAGCACGTTGATTTCCTTTTCAGGTTTGTCCTGATCCAAGTCACATTAAATCCTACTCAACTGATTTCCTACCCATATGTGACACGTGGAGTAACCTCCGAGAGAGGTCCCCATTTCCCCTGGAACAGGTGCTCTACGGCGGCCTAAGCATGGGAAAGGAGATTGAAGACAGATGGAAGAGAGGATTATATTGTCACACAGGGTTACAATACTTAAAAAAAAAAAAAAAACCGGTAAGCTCCCAGACACTTGGAGCCTGATTTGCACCGTTGCCACACCCCAAGGACCCCAAGGACTTGTGGCTGGAGAAGTGTATACGCCACACAGAGCACCAGGTCCTGTCTGAAACCAGCCTTTTGGCTTCTCACTCAGTGTCCCCTGAGGTAACCCCCACTGTCATGCAGGCCACAGGCTCCAGCCCCACCCTCCCCCCCAACACGAACTGCCCTGTTCCTCGGGCTTTTCACCAAGCGTGGCTCCCTGTGCCTCCCTCTAGACTGCTTCCCGGTCTCCTCTCCACACAGGCAAATCTTGTCGGCCTTCAGGGTCCTGTTCAAACGCCAGCCAACTTAAGTCTAGGCCCGCTGAGTGTCTTATAACATACCCCTTCATTCACATGAAGGCATTTGTGTCTCGTGACACAAGGCAGTTATCCTCATGCGTTACTCCTGAGGGAACAGGACTTCGGACAGGTGACACGTTCAGGTCACAGAGTAACTGTGAGAACCTGGGATCTGTGGACCTTGGATTTGCGGACGGCAGGTCAGAAACCCTTCAGAATCCCGCTACATCCCACCCCTCCCTTCCCAGAGGACGTTGTCTCCTAGAGAAACGCCCTCCCCTTTTGCCACACTCGGACTGCAGGGATTTCTATGTTTGTTTTTTTAAAGATTTATTTATTTATTTATTTGAGAGAATGAGAGAGCATGAGAGCGGGGAGGGTCAGAGGGAGAAGCAGACTCCCCGCTGAGCAGGGAGCCCGATGTGGGACTCGATCCCGGGACTCCAGGATCATGACCTGAGCCGAAGGCAGTCGCTTAACCAACTGAGCCACCCAGGCGCCCAGGGATTTCTATGTTTTACTTGCCATCTTGGCCACATTTGGGTACCCTCTATAGTGCTGATATTTTTCTTCAGTGCACTTTTCTTCACGGAAAGAAACATATCTGAGAAGGAAACTCAATGTCAGTGTGATAAATTAAAAATTGCTTGTTACCGGGCTGCCGGGCTAGCTCAGTTGGAAGAGCATCCAATTCTTGATCTCAGGGTCGTGAATTTGAGCCCCACGTTGGGTGTAGAGATTACTTAAACAAATAAGACTTAAAAAATAAGAAAATTGCTGGGCGCCTGGGTGGCTCACTCGGTTAAGCGACTGCCTTCGGCTCAGGTCATGATCCTGGAGTCCCGGGATCGAGTCCCGCATCGGGCTCCCTGCTCAGCGGGGAGTCTGCTTCTCCCTCTGACCCTCCCCCGTCTCATGTACTCTCTCATTCTCACTCTCTCAAAATAAATAATAAATAAATCTTTAAAAAAATAAAAAATAAGAAAATTGCTAATTATAAGTGTAAAAATAAATACAAGGCAAAAGTAACTCTAAATGGTTCAAAGACCTAACACTATAAAACTTTTAGAAGAAAACTTAGGGGAAAATCTTCATGACCTTGGATTTGGCAATGGTTTCTTAGATATGATACCAAAAATACAAGCAACAGAAGAAAAAAATAGGTAAATTGGACTTCATCAAATTAAAAAAATTTTGTACATCAAAGGAAACCGTCAAGAAAATGAAGACAACCACAGAACGGGAGAAGAAACTTTAGCAAACCATGTATCTGATAAGGCACTAGTTAGTACCCAGCATATATAAAAAACTGTAGGGGCGCCTGGGTGGTTCAGTCGGCTAAGGGTCCGATTTTTTATTTCGGCCGAGGTCATGATCTCAGGGTTGTGAGATGAAGCCCCAAGTCGGGCTCCCCACTCAGCGTGGATCCTGCTTAAGGCACCTGGGTGGCTCGGTCGTTAAGCGTCTGCCTTCGGCTCAGGTCATGATCTCAGGGTCCTGGGATCGAGCTCCGCATCGGGCTCCCTGCTCCGCGGGAAGCCTGCTTCTCCCTCTCCCGATCCCCCTGCTTGTGTTCCCCCTCCCGCTGTGTCTCTCTCTATCAAATAAATAAATAAAATCTTAAAAAAAAAGATTCTCTTTCCCTCTCCCTCTGCCCCTCCCCCCTTTAAAAAAAAGGAACTGTAACAACTCAACAAAAAACACAAACAACCCAGTTAAAAAATGGGCAAAGGACTTGGACAGTTCTCCAGAGAAGATCTAGAGATGGCCAACAAACACCTGAAAAGATGCTCAACATCATTGGCCATGAGGGATATGCAAATCAAAACCCCAGTGAGATCCCACTTTGCACCCACAGGGACAGTTATAATAATAATACTTTCTAAAACCCTGAGAGTAACCAGTGTTGGTGAGAATGTGGAGAAATTGCAACCTTCATACACTGCTGGTGGGAGACCCTGAGATCATGACCTGAGCCAAAGGCAGAAGCTTAACCGACTGAGCCACCCAGGCGCCCTGAACCTTGGAAACATTGTTAAGTGCAAGGAACTAGATATGCAGGGCTGCATATTTTACGATTTTGTTTATATGAAGTATCCAGAACAGGTGAATCCAGAGAGACACAAAGCAGATGAATGGTTGCTAGGGGCTGAGGGGAGGGAGGAATGGGGAGTGACGTCTTAATGGGTACAAGACTTCCACTGCGGTGATGAGAGTGTTCTGGAACTAGATAGGGGTGATGGCTGCACATCATTGTAAATGTACTAGATGGCACTGAATTATATACTTCAAAATGGTTGAAATTATTAATGTTATGTGAATTTTACAATAAAAACTTCAATCAGAGGCGCCTGGGTGACTCAATGGGTTTAGCGTCTGCCTTCAGCTCAGGTCATGATCCCAGAGGGGCCTGGGATCAAGCCCCCTCCTTGGAGTCCTTGCTCAGGGGGGAGTCTGCTTCTCCCTCTGCCCCTCCCCGCCCCTGCTTGTGCTCAATCTGTCTCTCAAATAAATAACATCTTTTCAAAATTCAACTAATATTAAATTATGTTAATAAATGCCACTGATACATTATTGCACAATCAGGACAAGGCTCTGGGTCTAAGGGGCTCATTTTGTGTGTATGTGAGGAGTGACAGAGAGAGACAGCGGGCGTTTAGAGGTGATTAAGGCCTCGCACCAACCAGAGACTCTCCCCTGGGTGGACTCAAAGGGTTCTCCTGGGAAGGAGAACAGGAAGGACCACCCTTCTCCTGGTGAGGTCTCAGCACACTGGCGGAGACCCTGACATCACCTGGGCGCCACCTTGCCTGCCGTGTGGGTGCTGGTGCAGGTTACATCATATGCAAAGGTGCTGGGCTACAAGGGACAGAAATGATGGCATTTCAACCCAGGTTTAATCCACTAGCCAAAGGCCACGTGACCTGCCCAGAGAAGGGATCTTTCTGCAATTTGTCCGGGGGTGGGGGTGGGGGCGGGCACCTTCCCGTAAATCACCCGAAGGCTCCACAGACTGGCAGCCCTCCTCTGTTGTGAGACACCTGGAAAGCCGCCAGTCAGACTTTGTTTCAATTCTTGTTTCTTTTCTTTTTTTTTTTTTAAGATTTATTTATTTATTTGAGAGAGAGAGAATGAGAGAGAGAGAGTACATGAGAGGGGAGAGTACTCTGACGAGGGAGAAGCAGGCTCCCTTACTGAGCAGGGAGCCCGATGTGGCACTCGATCCCGGGACTCCGGGATCATGACCTGAGCCGAAGGCAGTCGCTTAACCAACTGAGCCACCCAGGCGCCCTCAGTTCTTGTTTCTATCACATTCAGCTGTGAGACCTTGTTCTAATTCCTGGACCTTCTCTGCATCTCTGTTTCCTCATCTGTAAAATAGGGAAACGCCTCCAGAGGGTGAAGACGGAATGAGGTGTGTGCCCACACTGACCGTTGGTTTTTTTCCCCCTAGTTAGCTTCAGCTTTCATCTTTGGCTTAAATACATTTTTTTTTTACACTAGAAAAATGATATACCCATACTAACGAAAATATTAAAAAATGAAATTACACATTTTTCATCTACTCCTAGTTCAACTATTTATGCCTTTCGTTGTATTTCCTTCCTGTATTTTTTTTCTAAGCTTCTTTTTTTTAACTTAGTTATATGTTTTTGGTGCTTCGTTGTCTTCACAGCCATAATTTTAATGGCTGTCTACAGAATTCTTTCTACATACACCATATTTTGCTGAGCCATTTCCCTGTTGTTGAATATTTACACTGTCTCCCATTTTTGTTCTTATAAATAAAACCGGTGAACACCTCAGAGTATATATCTCTGATGTTTTGACTGTTTTCTTTTTTTTTAAAGATTTTATTTATTTATTTGAGAGAGAGAGAATGAGAGATAGAGAGCACGAGAGGGAAGAGGGTCAGAGGTAGAAGCAGACTCCCTGCTGAGCAGGGAGCCCGATGCGGGACTCGATCCCGGGACTCCAGGATCATGACCTGAGCTGAAGGCAGTCGCTTAACCAACTGAGCCACCCAGGCACCCTTGACTGTTTTCTTAAAAGACAGTCCCAGAAATAGAAATACTGGGTCAAATCTAGGAGCTTTTCCCTGGCTTTAGTGATGCATAACCTTGTAATTAGTTGTGACTCCAAGTGCAGGATATTCAGTCTCTGTCTTGTCTAAAGGATGTGAGGAGAGATTTGATTACATGCCTTGCTGAAATCCAACTAAATGAAATCTAGAAAATGTCCTTGGTCTGTGAACCTAGTAAGTAACCTTATAACCATAGAAAATAATTCCTACTTCATAGGGTGGATGTGCGGATTAAAGGCATCGTGGCCTGACCGCTCAGACCAGGGCCCAGCATTAGTGAGCCCCTGACCGACTAGTCAATTCCTGTTCTTGTTTTCTCCCTGTAAAGGATTCGAGAGTATTCTGGGCCCTCTAAGGATCATTGCTTTCCTTACCAGACTCTTAGGGTTTGACTCTTGTAAGGTTATCATCCCTTAACTAATGGCTTCTTCTTCTTCTTCTTCTTTTAATAAGGATTTCATTTATTTGAGAGAGAAAGAGAGAGACTGAGTATGAGCAGGGGGATCAGCAGAGGCAGAAGGAGAAGCAGACTCCCTGCCGAGCAGGGAGCCCGATGTGGGGCTCGATCCCGGGACTCCGGGATCATGACCTGAGCCGAAGGCACTTAACTGACTGAGCCCCTTGACTAATGGTTTCTGTTTGCTAAGAGGTTCGGTTTTGCTTTGTACACTTGTTCGTTTTCAAATACAGGTCCGTAAAGAGAACTGTGCAGTCAAAGATGTGCAGCCTTTCTCTAGTATATACGATATTATAGATATTTAAAAGATATTAAATCAGATATTAAAAAGACACCTTTAAGTGGGTACCATAAAGGAGATGAGTGAGTCTGGCAGTTGGGCTTGTTTGTTTCTTTATTTATGCCTTGCCTAGTTTCAAAAAGGACCGTAGGCCTTTACAGAGCCACATATCCTACAACAGGTGCCTGGCATCTAGTAAGACCCGCAGCTGCTCAGCACTGGCCACTATCACTGATAATAGCCGCAGTCGTAAAGTGTCATTAACAAGACAAAACAAAAACAAAAACCCCCAAAAACAGAAAAGGCAAAGGGAAAACAAAGGGGAAAATGATAACATGAATCCAGGGTCGGTACACAAAACATATGGTGTAAAGGTCTGTGGATACCACGGCTGAAAGCGAGGCACACATTTGCCGAGCTTTCTAGAGGCCCAAGCAAATGTTGGTTACGTAATTCATGGGAGGCCCGGGAGAAAGTTCTGGGAGTCCTCATCAAAATGACATTTCGTGATGCATAGGACCATGTCTTCAACCCCATCCCCTAATTCTGAATCCAGTCCAACACAGACAGATGGGCACGCAAAGCCCCAGTGTGGTGGGAGATGGATCATGGCTGTGCTAAATTCCTAAGCTCAGCCAGTCCGCTTTTAAAGCCGCTGTTACAAATCACACATCCCAGCCTTAAGCAGTCCCAATAAGGGGCTTAGCTACAACATGTATCTTTCGGCTCTGGGGGTTGGTAGATACACAGTATCTCCAGGAGCCCTTCACAAAGAATGGAACAGGGTGGCTCTGGAAATACACAACTAGCAAGAAGATTGCTTTGTTTCAACATTGTAAGGGGGATTAATATAGGAGCTTTTGTTGTTTGGTTTTTCACCCTTGAGATCTGACCACTCCGCTTGGAGCAAGGCCGCCTTTTACAAGGGCAATCAAGGCTGCGCCTGGGTGGCTCAGTTGGTTAAGTGTCTACCTTCGGCTCAGGTCATGATCCCAGGGTCCTGGAATCGAGCCCCATGTCAGCGTCCTCCCTCCCACCGATTCCCCCGCCCCACTCATGCCTCTCTCTCTCTCTCTTAAATAAATAAAATCTTAAAAAAAAAAAAAAGATATACAGGGGCAATCAAGCTGTGCCTGCTTCCAGCTGTTCTGTCTCCAGGTCACCTTCTTCCTTTTTCTCAGTGGTCTAGGACCTGTAACCCCAGAGGGCTTGGATTTGACCTTCTTCCTTCCGTTTTAACTAACATCTTTTGTGCCAAGCATTTGACATGAGTTAATTTATAGTTTTCCCATAACTCTGGCAGGTGGCTATTGCTGCCCCTGTTTTATGCTGACAAAATAGTTCAGAGATATATGAAGTACTTGCCCAAGGGCACCCTGCTAGTAAGAACTGAGATTTAATGCCATCCTGTAAGGACTCGGGACTCTTATTCTTCCCTGCACCAAGCCATCTTGAAAATCATCTGTTCAATGGTTTGATTTAGGATTCCAGTTGAGTTAGGCATCAAGTTTTCTGGCCTTTGGTTTGTGTTATTAATATCTTTCCCTTGTTTTGAAAACTGGGACTTCGTTCGTCTGTCTCCAGATTTTGTATCTCTTCTCCAATGAGTTAGGTGGCTTGGAGCACTGCTCGTTGGCAATTTTTCTCATTTTACTTCTCCAAGTCAGATGAGGAGGTGAGAATCAATTCAAAGTAGCACGATGTTTTTTCAAATTTTTATACCTCCAATGTCAGGTTTCCATTTCTTCTTACCAGTGTTTGTTATAAAAGAAATCTCATATGCAAATAAAAACCATGAAATATTATCTTTAAGCTAAGAGGTTTGCAAATACAGTTTGCTTATAGACTATGTGGAGAATCAGGCACTCTCCAATATCATTAGTAAGAGCATACATCTGCACTGTCTTTTGGGGGGAAGGAAAATTTGGCAACACTGATCCAAATTCAAAATGTACACACCCTTTGACCCAACAACTCCACTTCTAGATCCTACAGGCCTGGTGGCACATGGGCACAATGCTCTTCAGCCAAATATTCCTTCTATAGCAAAAGACTGAACATCACCTACAAGTCCACTAACAAGGAAGTCGATGAAATAAATTATGGCATATCCATATAACAGAATACTCAGCAGCTGTGAAAAAAAAAAGGAAGCAGATATGTACAGACTGATGTGAGACATTCTCCAAAATATGCTGTTATATGAAAGAAGCAAGGGGAAAAGCAAGTGACTACAGTGCATTATCATATTTGTGTTTTCCTAGAAGGAGACACTTGCACATGCATAGACTACCTTTAGAAAGACACAAGAAATCCGTCACAGTGCTCAGGGCATGGTGACAGGGGCTGGGGCCAGGCAGAGACAGGAGGGCAGCCTGCTTTTCCTTTTTTGTCTTTTTATACTGTATGAATTTTTCCCCCCAAATATAAAAGGAAGTGAAAGGGCGCCTGGGTGGCTCAGAGGTTGAGCGGCTGCCTTCGGCTCAGGTCATGATCCCGGGGTCCTGGGATCCAGTCCCTCATCCGGCTCCCTGCTCCTTGGGAGCCTGCTTCTCCCTCTGCTTCTCTCTCTTTCTCTCTCTCTCCCTCTGTCTCTCATGAATAAATAAATAAAATCTTTAAAAAAATAAAAAATAAATAAAAGGAAGTGAAAGGGAAAAATGTAAAAGAAGTCTTATTAGACAACCTCCACCCTGTGTTGTAAGGGCATGATCTTCCTTGCTGGAGAAAGCGTGTATGGTCATTAGACCGGGGTGGCGCCGCACACATCCCGCCCTTGGGTACATGACGTGAGACGCCCAGTGCCCTTTTCTGACCGAACCACTAACTTGTGGAGTGACCCGGGAAAGCCCCACACTCTCTTGGCATTAGGGTGCAGAAGACAAGATGGACAAGGTCCTGCCCTCCCGAAGCTTAAACCAGGTAGAGGGAGCAGTGTGGCCAAGGGTGGGGAGGTGAGAAAGTCTCTGGTTCCTTGTCTCCCGTGGCCGCCCACCCCTTTCCCTCACA
The DNA here is from genome assembly GCF_037043125.1 of Eumetopias jubatus. Lineage (NCBI taxonomy): Eukaryota > Metazoa > Chordata > Mammalia > Carnivora > Otariidae > Eumetopias > Eumetopias jubatus. The sequence goes on from NW_028274818.1 coordinate 94,343,164, forward strand.
GGTCCTGGGCCTACCTTCTCCCTGGCTGCTTTCCTGTATGATTGTCCAGTTGCTAAATCCCTAGGGAATGAAAGGCAAGGACAGCCTGACCGTATCCTCCAGGCTCCACGAACTCTAAGGAAGGGCGTTTAGTACTAAACGCTGGAGCCCAGGGGAAACTGGCCAGAGGGACCCTGAGAGTGGAGGCAGGGAGAAATGGCTGGCCGGACCGGTCCCCCAGGTTTCCACAGGTTGTGTCAAAGGTGGGACTGGTGATGGGTTTTGCACATGAAAACATGGCTTTATTTAAATAGGGGTGCTTGGGGGCGCCTGGCCAGCTCAGTCGGTTAAGCTTTTGATTCTTAGTTTCTGCTCCAGTCATGATCTCAGGGTTGTGAGATCAAGCCCCACGTGGAGCTCCCTGCTCAGCATGGAGTCTGCTTGAGACTCTCTTTCTCTCTCTCTCTTGCGCGGGCAAGCGCTCTCCCTCTGCCCCCACCCCTGCGCTCTCTCTCCACCTAAAATAAATAAATCTTTAAAAAAAAATAGGGGCGCCTGGCTGGCTCAGTTGGAAGAACATTTGACTCTTGATCTCAGGGTGGTTAAGTTCCAACCCCAAGTTGGGTGTAGAGATTGCTAAAAAATAAACTTTAAAATACATATTTATTCATGGGGCGCCTGGGTGGCTCAGTCGTTAAGCGTCTGCCTTCGGCTCAGGTCATGATCCCAGGGTCCTGGGATAGAGCCCCGCATCGGGCTCCCTGCTCCGTGGGGAGGCCTGCTTCTCCCTCTCCCACTCCCCCTGCTTGTGTTCCCTCTCGCGCTGTGTCTCTCTCTCTGTCAAATATATATATATATATATTTACTCAGTGCCTTTCTCTCTTTGGTTGTCTGCAACTTGCTTCTTTTGAAGGTCACAGGATGCTTGTCTTTAAGCAAGGATAGCGTCCATGCTGGGGCAGCGTTGTTCATTATTGAGTGTTAGCCTGGTGTAGGAATTGGGTAGCTTTGCACAGGACTAATGGGACATCCATGTCTGACAGCCCTATTGGTTTTGATGCTTCAGTTCAGAATTCCCAGAAAAGGTTTCTAAAATCAGTGCTGCAGGGCGCCTGGGTGGCTCAGTCAGTTAAGTGTCTGCCTTCAGCTCAGGTCGCTATCCCAGGGTCCTGGGATGGAGCCCCGCATTGGGCTCCCTGCTCAGTGGGGAGTCTGCTTCTCCCTCTCCCTCTGCCGCTCCTCGGCACTTGCACATGCACACTCTCTCTCAAATAAATAAAATCTTTAAAAATAAAATAAAATAAAATAAAATCAGTGCTGCAGTGTGGAGCAGAAGAAAAGGCACGTGCCCTGGGGTCAGAGGGCCTTGAGTTCAAATCCCACGCTGACATCCCTTCAGTTCCTAACTCCAACTATAAAAATGGGAATAATAAATAATACTGCCTTCCCAGAATGGCCCTAAGGCTGTGTCAGGAACCTAGCTCAAAGAAGGCCCTCAGGAAATAGCCGCTCTTACCATCATGTCTATCACGTTTTTCATTCTCGTGTCACACAACTGACCCTCTAACACCTGTCCTTTTTCAAAAGGAAGCAGTAAAAATCCTAACAATGACGACTAGCATTTACTGAGCACTTATTGGGCGACAGGCCCTCTTCTAAATCCTTTACATGTTCACTGAATCCTTACGCAAGCCTTTGAGGTAGATACGGTGATTTTATAGATCGGAAAGCCGAGGCTCAGAGAGGTTCAATAACCCGCCCGAGACGGCTCAGCACCTTAGCCGAGCGGGCACACGAACCCAGCGAGTTGGGCGCTGTCCTCCTGATCCGGGCACGAGGGTCACCGAACCGTCGCCCGGGGAGAACACAAGACAAGTCAGCCCTCGGCGGGGAAAAGCGGACGAAGCCCCCCGCCCCCCCCGCCAGCGGCGGTTCGGGCCCGCTGGGGCCGAAGGGGTTATTCCCACTGAGACGCCGGCGCCCGCGGCTGCTAGAGAGGCCCTGCGGGCGGAGGGAGGAAGGCGCACTTCCGGCCGCGGCCGGACTCCGGGCATCCCGCCGGCCGGCTCGGGGCGCGCGGTGCTCGGCGGCGGCCTCGGGGCGCAGAGGGCGGGGCCCCAGCGCACCTGCGTCCCGAGTTCCAGAGAACGAGCGCCGCGCGCGGGGCAGGGGCGCCCCGGGCCGTGCGGGGAGAGGTGTCTCTGAACGTGATCGCCGGGGGCCGGCGGGCGGGGGGGGGAGGCGGCTCCTGGCCTCTCCCCGCAGGCCCGGCGGGCGGTGCTCGCGGGAGGCCGGGCAGCTTGCTCCCCCGAGGGACCTCGAGCCTTCCAGAGCCCCGGCTCAGAAAGCGCCCGCTCCCAGGTGCCGGCGCGCCCGCCTCTCCCGGTCCCCACGGCCGCCCCGAGAAGCCGGTGGCATCATCCCGGTTTTATGGGCGACTCGCTTAGGACGCCTGCTTTGTAAACGGGCCGGTCCCCGACGCCCCGCCGGCCGGGAGCGGAGCTGGACTGCGCGGCGCTGGCTGGGCCCTGGCGCTCCTGGCCGGTTGGGATGCGGGGCGACGGCCGGATCGTCGGGCCGGCGTCCGTGAGCTCGGCAGCCCTCCACCCGACCTGGCCGGCCCTTCCCTTTCTTCCCTTTCGGGCGGGAGACGCGGGGCCTGATGGAACCGCGCTTATCTTTTCTCCTGCCGCTCCCCGCCGCTCCCCGCCGCTCCCCGCCGCTCCCCGCCGCTCCCCGCCGCTCCCCGCCGCTCCCCGCCGCTCCCCGCCGCTCCCCGCCGCTCCCCGCATCCTCTCCGTACCCTTTTGGCCTTCATCTTTTTCTTGTCCGCTCCATCTTTCCGGTCCCACTGCCACCGTCTTTCAGTCGCATTGTCACAAACCTGTCTTACTGCAGAAACCTTCAACCCTGACTGCTTCCTCGCTATTTCATATGCCACTCTACACCCCACCGGTCCCCAAACTTTTGCGTCAAGCCACACCCTTCTTCAGAGAACCTTTTTAGCGCCAAATTGAAGCTGTGAGCTCAAGTCAAAACTCTTTAGCACGGCATTCAAGCCCCCTTAAAATTTAGCTTCTGCCCATCTCCCTACCTTGATCTCTGTCTCAGTGACCTGAGTAGAAGTTACAGACTGGTAGCTACAGTTCCAAAGTGTCTTTCAACTGGCGGGCAATTTCTTTCAAAAATTCGAGTTGATATTTACTTTAGAATTGGGAGATTTCAGTTTTAAAACAGTAACAACCAGGGGCGCCTGGGTGGCTTATTCATTAGGCATCTGCCTTCGGCTCAGGTCATGATCCCAGGGTCCTGGGATCCAGCCCCACATTGGGCTGCCTGCTCAGCGGGAAGCCTGCTCCTCCCTCTCCCACTCCCCCTGCTGGTGTTCCCTCTCTCGCTGTGTCTCTGCCAAATAAAATCTTAAAAAAAAGAGTAACAACCACATTTCTAGCTTTTGATGCATGAGAAGAGCTGGAAACAGTTCGCTCATGTTTACACTAGGCAACTGGTTCAAACTGAGAAGTGGGTGCCCCCCCTTAGGAGGACTGCACCCCCTGCTTCACCCTCCACTCCCGAGTCCTCCCTGTCTCTGAGCCTGAGGATCAGCTGCCATGCTTGTGCTGATGTTTTTCCTGTAAGAGAAGCAGGTTTTGGTTCCTGTGTCTCTATCAAAGTGCACAAATGGAAGGTAAGCCAAGAGGCATTCGGGTGTAAAGACACCAGCGACTAAGCACCCAGCCTCCGCGAACGTCCTGTTCTTTCCTGGACCCCATAGCCATTTGAATTTTCCACTCAGGCCCTAAAGGAACCCTCAGAGATTAATGGCCTCACAGACTCTCAAATGAACCTGAGGACTGTATCTTTGCACCATCTTCTCCAGTGAGTTACCTCCATTCCACAAGGTCCTTGGCTCGGTCTCCTACCATGTAAAATCTTCCCTAACAACCAGCCATCTAACCAACTCCATCCATCCCTCCATCCATTCCTGCATCCATCGCATCAGCATTTTTGGATGCCAGGCTGTGGGTTAGCTGTGTTATGACCAAACCACCATCATTTCTCCCTCCTGTGGATTTCTGTGACTCTCACTCAATCAATATCTTATACAATGTCATACACATGGCAGGTGATCGATAAATACTTAATAACTAGGTAAGTGGCATAGTCATGCCCATCTTATCCCCCTAGTTCTGTTGTAAGATCTCGGAGGGAGGGGTCCGGATCAGATCCATCTTGGCACTGCCCTGGTGACCAGCACACTGCCTGGCACATAGGATCTGAGGAAATACGTTCCATAAGGAGGTGCCCCAGACAGGCAATAGATGCCGAGTTTCAGTCCAGTCCTGCGGTTGGAGGCGGCACCCCTGCTCCCCCCTCAACCCTGAGTGATGCAGAGGAATGGAGAGGCAGCCCCGAGAGAACAGAGAACAGAGGCCTTACTCAGTCCTGACAGTGAGGAGCACTTCACAGACCCCTCAACCTGGAGGCTCTGCTCGGGACTCAGCTGAAGCCGCGTCTAGGACCCAGCTGTATCCATGTGCCCTTGTGAGTGAAACCCAATCTAATTCTGATTCTGAATTCCAAGCTCTAAAATAACAACAATGGTTCACATGTACTGAGGCACTCTCTGAGCCAAGCACTGCCAAGGGCTTCATCCCCGTGGCCTCCTTCCAGCTGTGGAGTCAATACTGTGAGTATCTCCCCTTTGCGGATGACAAGGCTGAGGCCCTAAGGCTGAGCTACTTGCCTAAGACCACTTAGTAATGGGCTGAGCCAGGAGTTCAAGTCCATGCGGGCTGAGTCCAGTCTCCCACGCTTGGCTCCGTACTCCTTCCAAACATCCGAGGCTGTATTTAATACCACCGAACTTTACACTGGACAATATTCGGGTGGCAAATGTTATATTATGTGTGCTTTAATTCAATTTTTTAAAAGCAAAACAAAAACAAAACTCAGGCTAAAGAGGGATTTGGGGCAGGGCCCAGGGACTCTGAATTCTGCTTCTTAGGGTTCTGGGTAATGTGCCAAGTAGTAGAGCTGAAGCGAATGCCAAACCCAACTCCCCATTCACTAACTTTCTCTCACATCCTTCTTTAACTCCCTACCTAAAGAATCAAAAATTACGGGCGTCTGGGTGGCTCAGTTGGTTAAGCAACTGCCTTCGGCTCAGGTCATGATCCTGGAGTCCCGGGATCGAGTCCCACATCGAGTCCCGCATCGGGCTTCCTGCTCAGCAGGAAGTCTGCTTCTCCCTCTGACCCTCTCCCCTCTCATGCTCTCTCTATCTCATCCTCTCTCTCAAATAAATAAATAAAATCTTTAAAAAAAGGAAAAAAATTAAAAATTATGCTTTTAGAATTAATATATATCTTCAAAACTCTTAAAGTCCAAAGCGAAACCCGGATTAAAAAAAAAAATCAAACTGACAATGTAGCTTTAAACTCTTGAGGAACAAGCCCCGTATTCACAGGAGACAAAAGTAGTTTAAAAAAAAAAAAAGGCAGAGAGAGAAAGCAATAATTAATCAAACACCTACTGCTTGCCAGGGACTGACAGCTGCTTTCATAATTTATGTCACCAAATTCTTACAACTAGGAAGGTATTATCCTATTGTGCAGAAAGAAGGAAGTGAAGATTTAGAATGTTACGAAATTTTGCAGACGTTAAACTGATTCTGAGAGCTGGAGTTGGATCAGAAACCAGTGCTGGTAGTCAGAAAGGTGACTGCAGTGGTGCCTGGCTGCCTGAGTTGGAGGAGCATGCGACTCCTGATCTTGGGGTTGTGGGTTTGAGCCCCACATTGGGTGTAGAGATTACTTTAAAAAATAAAATATTAGAAAAAAAGGTGAATGGCTTTCATCCTCTCTGCTGTCTCTATATCGATGATCCAGTTAAAAAAAAACCTGTTAACTTATGAGTTGTGAGTTCATCATGCTAGTCCCTTACCACTCAGATGTCATTCTGGACCTCTCTCCTTGAACTCTAGAGGGGTGTGTGTGTGTGTGTGTGTGTGTGTGTGTGTGTGTGTGTGTGCGCGCGCGCACATGTCCACACTTTAAGATGGGTCCAAATGAGGGGAAAAAAAAAAGGCTTTTTCTGTCCCTTGCCTCAGCTATGAATCTGTCAGACTTACAACATACTCTTTTAAGATTTTCCCCCCATGTTGTAGTTCATTCATTCATTTATTTACTCACTCACTAAATATTGAGGGCTTACTCTGGGCTCTTCTAGACACTGTAGATACACTTGTGAACAAAACCGCTAAAAATTAATACCCAAACCCCCAAATCCCTGTCCTTACGGAGGTTAAATTCTAAGGAAGACAGACAAGTAATAAGAAGGAAAAAACCAAGCGGAGGAAGCGCTCAGGACAGGGAAGGTGTTGAAATCTTGGATGGGGAGGCCAGGGGAGACTTCTCTAAGATGTGAACAACCCACCACGTGTTTCTCCCTCCAGGAACTCCTCCAGGAAGAAGACAGCCCAGACCGGGAGGAAAGCTACTCACACACTGTCTGCCATCTCTGAAGTAGCCCAGGAAGGGGAAAAAAATCACAAAAGATCAGCGTTGATTTCTTTTCCTCCTCAACATTCCCTTTCTTTCTGATTTTCTCTTAGACAGTATCTCACTTCTTCAGTATCGCGTGAGACTCACCTCTATTTTGCCATGTGTATCCCCCCTCCGCCGATGCCTTTTTAAAAGATTTTTTAAGTCATCTCTCCTTCCAATGTGGGGCTTGAACTCACAACCCCAGGATTAAGAGTGACACACTCCACCGACTGAGCCAGCCAGGCGCCCCTGTTACTGCTTTCTGGTAGGTCTCTCGTTGCAGCTTCATTGAGATAGAATTCACATACTGTACACTTACTTATAGTGCGATGCACAATCCAGGGATTTTTTAAGTCTATTCACAGAGTTGTGTGGCCATCACCATAATTTTATGACATTTTAATCATTCCTGGAATAAATTTCATATCTATTAGGAGTCACTTCTTGTTTCCTCTCAATCTCCACACACACACGCACACATACGTATTTTGGGCAACCACTAATGTACTTTCTGTCTCTGTAAGACTTGCCTTGTCTGGACATTTCATATAAATGTCACACCTGGGTTTTGGCTTTAGTTGGCTTTTTTTTTTTTTTTTTTTTTTGGAAGGTAGGTGGATGATCACTGAAGAATACTACAGAGGGGGGTTTGGGAACATCAGAAGTTGAGAAGCTCTTCTGGGGACATAAGGGTGACAAAAAGGAAAAGCAGAAGAGGGAAATGACTTGTTTCTGTTTTATTTTTTACTTGTCTGTTTCTGCTTTGTAGGTCACCCCAGATGTAGGCAGGATTAAAATCTTAAGTAAACGAAAGTGGGAAGTTTCTAATTAAATTGAAAAGAATTAAGTTAAAGTTACAAACTAAATTGCTTTTATTTCTGTGGACAATTTCTTTACCTGCTTTTACATGGCTATGCCTTCTGTTTGCCAGCACTATGTGTAAAGGGACTGATGATGCAGTCAAACCAGACAACCTGCGTTCTTCCTATTAGCAGCCCGACTTAGCTACTCTCATCGTTTTCTCTTCTGTAAAGTGAAGGGGTTAAAGTATAAAGGATTATTCCATTTTCCTCTCCAGCATCATCTCCTGAGCTGCAGGCTTTCACTCCTTCAGTATCTGTTAACAGTCCCTATTTTATTTTTAGGTGCCATTCAAGACTTTTCCCTTCATTCCTGGAACTTCTGGGCACAGAAAGTGAAGGAGGATGAGCAGAGAGCAATGTGAATCGCTGACAATATGTATACACGGTGAACATTTTTAAAAAATATTTTATTTATTTATCTGACAGAGAGAGAGATAGCAAGAGCAGGAACACAAGCAGGGAGAGTGGGAGAGGGAGAAGCAGGGAGCCCGATGCGGGGCTCGATGCAGGGCTCGATCCCAGGACCCTGGGATCATGACCTGAGCCGAAGGCAGACGCTTAACGACTGAGCCACCCAGGTGCCCCTACACGGTGAACATTTACAAAGAAACTTCACACGTGTTATCAAGGCTGCTTCGTAACTAGGAAGAACGAAAAGGGACCTTAGAGGACATCGAGTCCGATCCCCTTCACAGCGAAATGAGGGAACAAGCCTACAAATAGGATGTGACTTGTTCAAGGTCACCCAGCAAGTGAGTGCCAGAGCTGGGGCCAGTTCTGGGTTTCCCAATGCCTATTCATTTACACTTGCGGAAGCCAAAGCCCACAGAAGCCCGGGGACTTCGGTGAAGAAAAGGATCTGTCCGACGGGGTTGGCTCCTTGGAGATCATCTACTGAATCCAATCCCTCTTTCAATAGCGGTTTAGGCGAGATGCCGGCCCTGGGCCGAGGTTTCTCGCAATTTCCTGGCCCTGGATCCAGACGGTACGGGCTGGACCGCAGCCTGAATGAATAACCGGGGAACCTGTGATCGCAGGGTCCCGGGTGCTGAAGCACATCTCCCCGCGCCGGCCTGGGGCGATTACTCGGGGAAGGGCGCCTGTGTCCCGGTCTCTGAGGTTTCCTCGCCAGGCGGGAGCCTCGGAATCTGGCCCCCGGCAGCTAACCGCTAGGGGAGTGGCGAGAGCCCGCTTGGGGGCGTGGCCCGATAGTGGCGAGCCAATCCCAAGCGGCGCCGTGATAGGGGCGGGAAGCCCGCTTCCACACCCCGCCCATTTTCTCTTCGCCGAGGGGTGAGGCTCCGCGGTGATGTAGGCAACCGCCCGGGCGTCCTGCCCACCTGCTAAAGTTGCTACGTCCCGCCCCTCTTGGCACAATCTTTCGGAAAGCGAAGTCCTTTTAAGGGGCAAAAGGACGGAGATTTTGATTGGTTGGCTGGATGAATGACCCTGGCGCTGGGAGAAGAGGAATCACGCCCAGGTTGGACAAGGGGAGCCCGGGACGCACACTTTGCAGAAGCCGAGCAGAGAAAGGGCTTTGGTGAACTGAAAATTCAGTGTTTCCAATTCAAAGTAGCTGCCCGCCTCCTAGGTGCGGGTGAAGGTAGTGGGAGTCGGAGAACCCCTGGGTCCTATCACCTGATATTGTTAGTCATACTTCTTAGTTGTAGTTTTGCGAGGAATACAGGCATTTAAAGTTTACATTAAAAAAAAAGTTTACGTTTAACATTTATTGAGCACCTGCCACTGTGACAGACACTGTTCTAAGTTCTTGGACTCAGTGAACAAAACAGATTTCTGCCTTCTTGTAGCTTAGACAAGGGAGACAAGACATTGTGTAGTGTGCTAGAAGATGGGACAAGGCTATGGGGGGGGGGAAAGTACAGTAGTTCCTCTCACCTGTAGGTGTGTGTGTGTGTGTGTGTGTGTGAATATGTTCCAAGACCCCCAGTGGATGCCTGAAACCCCAGAGAGTATTGAACCTTACATGTACTACGTTTTTTCCTATTTAATTTATAATTTAGGCATAGTAAGAGATTAACAACAACAATAATAAAAAGGAGCAATTATAACAATATACTGTAATAAAAGTTATGTGAATGTGGTCTCTCTCTCTCAAAATATCTTATTGTCCTGTACTCACCCTTCTTCTTATGATGATGTGCCTCCATGATGAGCTGAAGTGAGGTGAATGAGTAGGCATTGCAATGTAGACTACTACTGACCTTCAGAAGAATTCTCTGTTTCCAGACTGTGGTTGACCGTGTGTAACTGAAACTGTGGAAAGTGAAACCATGGCTATGGGGGCACTACTGTAGAGCAAGGTAAAGGGAGCAAGTCTGGCCAGATTACACACAAGTGAGAAAGTGAGAATTGAAGGAGGAAAGATGGTTCTGCTTCCACGGGCTCTCTGGTGGAAGAGCATGGCAGGCAGAAGGAACAGCTGACTGGTGTTACTGAAGAAGAACAAGGAGAAGAGTGTGGGTGGAGCATTGTGAGTGAGGGGAGAGTGGTGGGAAGCGACTGGGGGGAGAGAGAGTGTGCAGATTTTGTTGGGTCTTGTATGCTTGGCTTTTACTCTGAAATAGGGAGCCATTGTGTGTTTTGAGCAGAAGAGTGACATCGTCTGACATTTTAAAACAACCATTCTGGCTGCTAGGTTGAGAACTAACCAGAGGGACAAGGACAGAAGCAGGCATGCCTGCTAGAAGGTTATTGCAATACCACTGTGTAGGAGATGATGGTAGCTTGTACCATGGTGGTGGTGATGAAAGTGGTGAAAGATATCCAATTCTGGATATATTTTGAAGGTGGAGCCCCCAGGATTTCTCAAAAGGTTGGAAATGGGTTATAAAGACACGAATTAAGAATCACTCTGAGGTTTTTGACCTGAGCAACTGAAAGAGGAGTTGCCATCACCTGAGGTAGAAAGGCTGGGGGCGGAGCAGCCTTGAGGTCTTGGGAAAATAAATGTTTACAATATTTACTAGGAGAGTGTTTCTTTTTTTTTTTTAAAGATTTTATTTATTTATTTGACAGAGAGAGACAGCGAGAGGGAATATAAGCAGGCGGAGTGGGAAAGGGAGAAGCAGGCTTCCTGCTGAGCAGGGAGCCCAATGCGAGGCTCCATCCCAGGACCCTGGGATCATGACCTGAGCCGAAGGCAGACGCTTAACGACTGAGCCACCCAGGCGTCCCTCTTTTTTTTTTTTTTAAGATTTTTTTATTTTTAAGTAATCTCTACACCCAGTGTGGGGCTCAAACTCACAACCCCGAGATCAAGGTTCGCATGCTCCACCGCCTGAGCCAACCAGGCGCCTCACAAGGAGAGTGTTTCAATCAGAGAAGCACGGATGGGACCAGAGCACAGAACAGGGTTTGGTAACTTAGTCAAAGGTCAAGAAGGCTTCCTTTCACCTCTGTAAGGGGCAAGAGTTACCCCCGTGAGTCTCTAATGAGTGATAGGGTCCTATCAGAATCACCTGGGAAATCTTTTCAGTCGAAGCCACTAAGAGGGGCGCCTGGGTGACTCAAGTTGCTTAAGTGTCCGACTCTTGATTTCGGCCCAGGTCATGACCGCAGAGTCGGGAGCTCGAGCTCCGTGTCAGGCTCTGCGCTGAGCCTGGAGCCTCCTTGAGATTCTCTCTCTCCCTCTCCCTCTGCCCCTCCCCCACCCTCACCCCTCCACCCGCTTTTGCGCGTGCTCTCTAAATAAATAAATAAATGAATGAAATCACTGAGACAATCTTTACTCCCCCAACTCTTGTTTACTGGTTGGGGCTGGAAGGGGTGGCGGGAGCGGTGGCTGCCATAGGGCACGCGGTCAGTCCATCAGTGGAGACTGAGGTTGAGGAGGAGGGCGGGAAGGATATCTACTCTCTAGTAAAGGGCTCCTCTTGTAGAACAATTATTTCCCCCAAGTTGTAAATCAGCCATCAAGTGACAGGACTGGAGAGAAGCATCCTTTTTTTTTTTTAAGATTTTATTTATTAGAGAGAGTGAGAGAGAGAGAGCACATGAGAGGGGGGAGGGTCAGAGGGAGAAGCAGACTCCCTGCTGAGCAGGGAGCCCGATGCAGGACTCGATCCTGGGACTCCAGGATCATGACCTGAGCCAAAGGCAGTCGCTTAACCAACTGAGCCATCCAGGCGCCCAGGAGAGAAGCATCCTGTTCAGACTCTAGACTTTTATTCTTTTTTTTTTTTTAAAGATTTTATTTATTTGAGAGAGAGAGAATGAGAGATAGAAAGCACGAGAGGGAAGAGGGTCAGAGGGAGAAGCAGACTCCCTGCTGAGCAGGAAGCCCGATGTGGGACTCGATCCCGGGACTCCAGGATCATGACCTGAGCCGAAGGCAGTCGCTTAACCAACTGAGCCACCCAGGCGCCCTGATTATTGTGTTTAAAGAAATAAAACATAAACTTGAAAAATAATTGCAAGAAGCAGCAAACACCACCACTACCACCACCAAATGACCTAGCGGATTTGAAAAAAAAAAAAAAAACAAATAGAATACAAATACAATACAAATAGCCAAATACAATAACCAAAATTAAAAACTCAATAGATGGGAATTTGCAGTGCCTGGCTGGCTCAATCAGTTAAGCATTTGACTCTTGATTTCTGCTCAGGTCATGAGATCATGCCCAGTGCAGAGCCGGCTTAAGATTCTCTCTCTCTCTCTCTCCCTCTGCCCCTCCCTTGTTCCTGTTCACACATGCTCTCTCTCTCTAAAAAAATAATTAATTTTTTAAAAAAGAAAAAATCTATTGCCAAAATCATACTTAAAGGTGAAATATTGTATACTTTCACTCTAAGATTGTGAACAAGCCAAGGATGACCACTTTCACCACATCTATTTGACACTATACTGGAGATACTAACTGGTGCAATAAGACAAGAAAAAGGAAAGGCATAAGTTTCAGAAGAGAAGTAAATTGTCTCCATTTGCAGGTGACATTATTTACAAGGAAACAGTAAAACAGCTACTAGAACTGATAAATGAATTTAGCTCTGTCTAGGAAACAAGGTCAAAAATAAAAACAATCAGTTGTATTTTTTTAAGCTGTAATTTTTGTACAGCATTAGCAACATTTGGAAAATAAAATTTAAAGAATGTCCATTCTCTCCTCTCATGCAACAAAATAATGGAAGTTCTAACTCATGCAATAGGGCAAGAAAAGAAAATAAAAGGCATGCAGACTGTGATGGAAGAAACAAAATGGTCACTACTTGCAGATAACATGATTGTTTACAGAGTAAATACCAAGGAATCTACCAACAAACTCCTAGATCTAATCGGTGAATTCAGCAAGGTCTCAGAATACAACTTTAAAAATATAAATTGTGGGGTGCCTGGGTGGCTCAGTCAGTTAAGTGTCTGGCTTCAGCTCAGGTCATGATCCCAGGGTCCTGGGATCAAGCCCCACATCAGCTCCCTGCTCAGTGGGAAGCCTGCTTCTCCCTCTCCCACTCCCCCTGCTTGTGTTCTCTCTGTCAGATAAATAAATAAAATCTTTTAAAAAATAAAATTTTGGTTATATATAACATAAAATTTGCCTTTTATCTATTTTTAAATGTACAATTTAGTGACATTAATTGCATTCACAATGTTGTGCAACCATCATCACTATCTATTTCCAATGTTTTCATCACTCCAGACGGAAACCCTGTAACTGTTAGGTAATAACTGCTCTTTTCTCCCTCCGCTCAGCACTTGGTAACTTTTTTTTTTAAAGATTTTATTTATTTATTCATGAGAGACAAAGAGAGAGAGAGAGAGAGAGAGAGAGGCAGAGGGAGAAGCAGGCTCCCAAGGAGCAGGGAGCCCGATGCGGGACTCGATCCCAGGACCCTGGGATCATGACCTGAGCTGAAGGCAGACGCTTAACCATCTGAGCCACCCAGGCGCCCGCACTTGGTAACTTCTAATCTACTTTCTGTCTCTATGAATTTACCTATTCTAGATAGCTCATATAAGTGGAATCACACAATATCTGTTCTTTAGCATCTGACTTATGCATAATGTTTTCAAGGTTTATCTGTGTTGTAGTATGTATTAGAACTTCATTCCTTTAATAAAGCTGAAAAATAGTCTACTGTGTGCATACACCATTTTGTTTATCCATTTATCTTTTGATGGACATTTGGGTTATTTCCACCTTTTGGCTACTGTAAGTAATGGTGCAATGAACATTGGCATGCAAGTATCTGCTTGAGTCCTTGCTTTCAGGTTGTTTGGAAGGAAGAAATAGTCGAATCATATGGTAACTCTATGTTTATCCTTTTAAGGAAATACCAAACTGTTTTCCATAGCTGAAAGTAGGGTAATATCTCCAACTGTTATTACCATAAAAGTGTCTATTTCTCCCTTCCATTTTGTCAATGTTTGCTTCATATATTTAGAGGCTCTTTTATTAGCTGTGTATACATTTATAATTATTATGTTTTCTTGTATTGAATCTTTTATCAATACATAATATCCTTCTTTGTCTCTTGTTATCTTTTTTTAAGATTTTATTTATTTATTTGAGAGAGAGAGAGAGCACAAGCAGGGGGAGCAGTAGGCAGAGGGAGAGGGAGAAGCAGGCTCCCCACTGAGCAGGGAGCCCGATGCGGGACTCAATCCCACGACCCTGGGATCATGACCTGAGCCGAAGGCAGACGCTTAACCATCGGAGCCACCCAGGCGCCCCTCTTGCCATCTTTTTTTATTTAAAGTCTATTTTGTCTAATAAATAAAAACTCTATTTTGATAGAAATTTAGCCACCCCAGGTCTGTTTTGTTTACTATTTGCATGGATTATCTTTTTCCATTCCTTTACTTTCAACCTCTTTAAGATTTTTTTTATTTATTTGAGAGAGAGAGAGAGCACAAGCAGGGGGAGCAGTAGGCAGAGGGAGAGGGACAAGCAAACTCTGTGTTGAGTGCAGGGCCTGACACGGGGCTCCATCTCATGACCCTGAGATCATGTCCTGAGCTGAAACAAGTTAGACACTCGAGGCAGCTGGGTGGTGCTGTTGGTTAAAGTCTCTGACTCTTGGTTTTGGCTCAGGTTGTGATCTTAGGATAGTGGGATTGAGCCCCACCTCGGTTTTGAGCTCAGCATGGAGTCTGCTTGGGATTCTCTCCCTCTCCCTCTGCCCCCCCCAATAAACACACATTCTCTCTCTGTAAAAATAAAGAAATAAACCTTTTTAAAAAGATTTATTTATTTATTTATTTGAGAGAGAGAGAGAGAGAGAGAGCAGAGCACGTGAGAGAGAGCACGAGTGGGGAGGAGTGGGAGAGGGAGAAGCAGGCTCCCCACTGAGCAGGTAGCCAGACATGGGGCTTGATCCCAGGACCTAGGATAATGACCCAAGCCAAAGGCAGATGCTTAACCGGCTGAGCCACCCCAGCACCCCTAAATAAATCTTTTTTAAAAAAACTATTAAAGTCAGATGTTCAACTGATTGAGCCACTCAGGCACCCTTCAACCTCTTTATGTTCTTATATCTAAAGTGGATCTCGGGCGCCTGGGTGGCTCAGATGGTTAAGCGTCTGCCTTCGGCTCAGGTCATCATCCCAGGGTCCTGGGATCGAGTCCTGCATCAGGATCCCTGCTCCTTGGGAGCCTGCTTCTCCCTCTGCCTCTCTCTCTCTCTCTCTCTGTCTCTCGTGAATAAACAAATAAAATCTTTAAAAAAATAAATAAAGTGGATCTCTTGGGACACCTGGGTAGCTCAGTGGGTTAAGCATCTGCTCTCTGCTTGGGTCATGATCCTGGTGTCCTGGGATGGAGCCTTGTGTTGCACTCCCTGCTCAGCAGGGAATCTCCTTCTCCCTCTGCCTCTTTGCCTTCTCCCTCTGCCCCCCACTCATGCTCTCGCTCTCTCTCAAATGAATAAATAAAATCTTAGGAAAAAAAGGGGATCTCTTTTTTTTTAAGATTTTATTTATTTATTTGAGAGAGAGAGAGAATGAGAGATAGAGAGCATGAGAGGGAAGAGGGTCAGAGGGAGAAGCAGACTCCCTGCTGAGCAGGGAGCCCGATGTGGGACTCGATCCCGGGACTCCAGGATCATGACCTGAGCCGAAGGCAGTCGCTTAACCAACTGAGCCACCCAGGCACCAAAAAGGGGATCTCTTGTAGACAGCATACAATTACCATCTTAAACTTATAACAATCTAGTTTGAAAAATACCAACTTAGATTCAATACTATTCAAACATTTTCCTCCCACACATCTCTGTTCCTGGCTTTTATTTATTTATTGTCACAGTTTATATCTTTATACATTATATGGCCATCTACATAGATCTATAATTATTGTTTTATGCATTTTCCTTTAAATCATACAAGAAAAAGAGAGAAGTTACAAATCAAACCAAAAATACAGTAATACTGGCTTTTATATTTATCTATGAAATTACCTTTACTAGTGTTAAACTTTAATTTTTTTCTTAATGACTTTGAGTCATAGTGTCCTTTCATTAGAGCCTGAAGAACTCCCTTTAGCATTTCTTACAGGGCAGGTTTACTAATAATGAGCTCCTTCAGCTTTCATTTACCTAGAAATGTCTTAATTTTTCCTTCATTCTTGAAGGATAATTTTTCCAAGTATAAAATTTTTGGTTGACAGTTTATTTTCTGACAGAACTGAAGGAAGAAGTAGACAATTCAACAATAATAGTTGGAGTCTTGATAGAGCTACTAAACAGAAGATCAACAAGGAAATAGACAACCTGAACAACACCATCAGCAAACTAGACTTAACAGAAATTTGTAGAACACTCCATACAACAGCAGAATACACATTTTTTTATCAAGTGCGTATGAAATGTTGTCCAAGAGAGACCATACATTAGGTCGTAAAATATGTCTCAAGGCACCTGGGTGGCTCAGTCGGTTGAGTATCCAACTCTTCCATTGGAATCAGGTCACGATCTCAGGGTCCTGGGATCGAGCCCCACATCAGGCTCCACGCTCAACTGGGACCCTGCTCCAGGATTCCCTCCCTCTTCCTCTGCCCCTCCCCCTGCTCATGTTCTCTCTCTCTCAAAGAAATAAGTATTTTTAAAAGATTTTTATTTATTGGTGGAGGCTGGGTGGCTCAGTCGTTAAGCATCTGCCTTCAGCTCAGGTCATGATCCCAGGGTCCTGGGATCGAGCCCTGCATCGGACTCCGTGCTCCACGGGAAGACTGCTTCTCCCTCTCCCACTCCCCCTGCTTGTATTCCCTTTCTCGCTGTGTCTCTCTCTGTCAAATAATAAATAAAATCTTTAAAAAAAAGATTTTTATTTATTTGAGAGAGAGTGTGAGAGAGAGAGCATGAGTGGGGTGAGGGGCAGAGGAAGAAACAGACTCCCCGCTGAGCAGGAAGCTTGACGTGGGGCTCAATCCCGGGACTCTGGAATCATGACCTGAGCTGAAGGCAGACACTTAATTGAGCCACCCAAGCGCCCCTGAAATAAATAAATCTTTTTTTAAAAAGTCTCAGTAAATTTATTATTTATTTATTTATTTATTTATTTATTTATTTATTTATTTTTGGTCTCGGTAAATTTAAAAAGATTGAATCAAACAACTTTTTGAGGTATAATTGACATAGAACATTATATTAGTTTCAGTGTACAATGTAATGATTTGGTGTTTGTATACACTGTGAAATGAATCACACAATTTTGACAAAAATAAAATGACATTAGAAATCAGTAACAGGAGGAAATTTGAGAAATTCACAAATATGTGGAAATTAAGGAACATATTCTTCACCGTAGCCAATGGATTAAAGAAGAAATTAAAATGAAAATTAGAAGACATTTTGAAATGAATGAAGATGAAAACATTACATACAAAATATATAAGATGCAGCTAACACAGCGCTTTAGAGGGAAATTTATAGATATAAGTGCCTACATTATATCCAATTTATCTATTCTTTTGTTATTCATGATTTTAGTATCATATCTAAAACTCCATTGCCAAATTCAAGGTCATGAAGATTTACCACTTTATTTTTTTCTAAGAGTTATACTTTAGCTCTTTTATTTAGGTCATTGATTCGTTATGAGTTAATTTTTATATATGATATAGGTATGGGTCCAACTTTATGCTTTTGCATGTGGATATCCAGTTGCCTTAGCACCAATTCCTTCCACATTGAGTGGTTTGGCACTCTTACAAAAATCAAATGACCACAGATGTATGAATTTATTTCTGGACTCTCATTTCTATCCCATTGACCTATGTGTCTATTTCTATGCAAGTACCATATTGTTTTGATTACTGTAGCACTGCAATAAATTCTAAAATTGGGAAGTATGAATTCTCCAAATTTGTTCTCCTTTTTCAAAATTGTTTTGGCTCTCCAGGACCCCTTGCAATTCCATATAAGTTAGAGATTGGCTCTTCTATTTCTACAAAACAAAAACAAAAACAAACAAATGCACACACAAAAAACAAACAGCCATTGGCATTTTATAGGGATTGCATTGAATCTGTAGATCACTTTGGGTAGCATTGCCATCTTTACAATATTAAGTCTTTCAATCCATAAACACAAGTTGTCTTTCTATTAATTTGGGTCTTCCTTAATTACTTTCAATAATGTTTTGCAATTTTTAGCATACAGGTCTTTCATCTCCTTGGTTAAATTTATTCCTAGGTATTTTATTCTTTTTAATGCTACTGTAGATGGAATTTTCCTTTTGGATGGGTCATAGCTGATCTATAGAAACACAACTGATTTTTTTTTTTTGGTGTTAATCTTGTACCCAGCAACTTTGCTGAATTTGTTTATTAGCTCCAGTGCTTTTTGGTAGAATCTTTGGGATTTATTTTCCATGTATAGGATCATGTCATCTGTGCATAGACATAATTCTACTTCTTTTCTAATTTGTATGCTTTCTATTTCTTTTCCCTGCCTAATTGCTCTGGCTAGAACTTGGAATAGCAGTGGTGAACGTGGGCATCCCTGTCTTGTCCTTTACCTTAGAGGGAAAACTTTCAGAGTTTCACCACCATGTTACCTGTGGGTTTTTCATAACTGCACTTTATGATGTTGAAAAAGATCCCTTCTATTCCTAGTGTACTGAATGTTTTTATCTTAAAAAGTGTTGAAATTTGTCATATGTGTTATAACATCAATTGAAAAGATCATGTATTTTTTTCCCTTTATTCTATTAGTGGGCTGTATTATGCTGATTAATTTTTGTGTGTTAAGCCATGCTTGCATTTCTGGGATAAATCCTAATTGGTCATGGTGTTTAATCTATTTCCCTATCTATCTATCTATCTATCTATCTATCTATCTATCATCTATCTATCTCTACCTATCTATTTATCTATGGATTTTATTTTTAAGTAATCTCTACATCCAACATGGGCCTCAAACTCACAACCCCGAGATGAAGAGTCACGTGCTCCACAGACAGAGCCAGTGAGGCACCCCAATCCTTTTTTTGAGAGAGAGAGAGAGAGAGAGAGAGAGAGAGCAGCATGTGGGGGGAGGGGTAGAGGGAGAGGGAGAGAGAATTTTAAGCAAGCTCCATACTCAGTGCAAAGCTCAATATGGGGCTAGATCTCATGACCCTAAGATCATGATCTGAGCTGAAATCAAGAGTCAGACACTTAACTGACTGAACCACCCAGGCACTCCCATCCCAATCTTTTTAATATACTATTGCATTTGGTTTCCTAGTATTTTGTTGAGGATTTTTATATCAATATTCACAAGTAAAAATGGTCTGTAATTTTTTCTTGTGTTGTTTTGGTGTGACTTTGGTATCAGAGTAATCCTGGCCTCATGAGTTAGGAAGTATTCCCTCTTCTGTTTTTTTAAAGAGTTTGAGAAGAATTGATGTTAATTCTTTTTAAATGTCCGATGGACTGGGATGCATGGGTGGCTCAGTCGTTAAGCGTCTACCTTCAGCTCACGTCATGATTCCAGGGTCCTGGGATTGAGTCCCACATCAGGCTCCTTGCTCAGTGGGGAGCCTGCTTCTCCCTCTGCCTGCCACTTCCCCTGCTTGTGCTCTCTCTCTCTCTCACACACACACACAAATAAATAAACAAATAAATGTTCGGTAGAATTCACCAGTGAGGCCATCAAGGATCACTGTCCTTCCTTGTCATGTCCAGTGTCTTGAAAATCATTGTTTTGTGTATTTTGCCTTGTTATCTCAGGCAAGAGGGTAACCTGGTCCCAGTTACTCCATTTCAGCCACAGGTCAACATTAAGCCAATGCCTTTGTTTTTTATTGTGGTAAAATATACATAACATGAATTTTACCAATTGTGATGGTTAATTAGTATGTGTCAACCTGACTGAGCCTTGGGGGGCCCAGATGTTTGGTTAAACATTATTTCTGGTTATGGCTCTGAGGATTTTTCTGGATTTGAGTTGGTGGGGCACCTGGGTGGCTCGGTCGGTTAAGCATCTACCTTTGGCTCTGGTCATGATCTCGGGATCCTGGGATCGTGTCCCACATCGGGCTTCTTCCTCAGTGGGAATCTGCTTCTCCCTCTCCCTCTGCTCCACCCCCCTGCTCATGTTCTCTCTTTCCCTCAAATAAATAAATAAATAAATAAATAAATAATAAATCTTTAAGATTTATTTATTTATATGACAGAGAGAGACACAGTGAGAGAGGGAACACAAGCAGGGGGAGTGGGAGAGGGAGAAGCAGACTCCCCTCTGAGCAGGGAATCCAACACAGGGCTCGATCCCAGGATGCTCGGATCATGACCTGAGCCGAAGGCAGACGCTCAATGACGGAGCCACCCAGGTGCCCCAACAAATTAATCTTTTAAAAAAAATTTGAGTTGGTAGACTGAGTAAAGCAGATTGCCCTACCTAATGTGGGTGGACATCATTCTATGTATTGAAGACCTGAATAGAATAAAAGGCTGAGTAGGAAAGAATTCTCTCTGCCTGGCTTCTTTGAGTTGGGACATTGGTCTTCCTTTGTTCTTAGACTCAGACTGAAACATACATCACCCTGGCTCCTGGGTTGGGATTTCTTAGCTTCCCTATCATTGCAAGAGCCAGTCCCTTGTAACAAATCTCTTCATAATATATATCAGTTATGTTTCTCTGGAGAATTCTAATACTTAGCACTTTTTAAGTGCATAATCCACTGACCATTAAATACATTCTCATGTTGTGCGATCATCACCACTACTCATTTTGAGAACTTTTTCATTATTCTAAACAGAAATTCTGTACTCATTAAACAACAATCTCCTATTCCTGTTCCCACCATCCCTTGGTAACCTCTATTCTATTTTCTGTCTTTGTGAACTTGCCTATTTAGTTACCTCATATCAATGGAATCATACAGTATTTGTCTTTTTGTGACTGGCTTGTTTCACTCAGCATAATGTTCTCATGGTGCATCCACATTGTAGCATGTGTCAGAATTTCCTTCCCTTTAAAGACCAAATAATATTCCATTTGGTGTGTATATATATATCACAGTTTATCAATTTGTCTGTTGATGGACACTTGAGTTGTTTTTGCCTTTAGCTGTTGTGAATAGTACTGCTATGAACATGGGTGTAAAAGTAAGCCATGCCTTTTTAAGTTCACTGCTCTTTTCATCAAAGGAATTATGTGGTGATCATCAGCTTTTTTTTTTTTCTGTCCAGCACCCCTCCCTTCTGCCACAGCCCCTCCTTCACCAGGAATAGAAGAGAATCTAGAGTCAGGAATCACCCCATTGTGCTAAATATCTCCTTTGCCCCAATTGTGGCCATTTGGTCCCAAACTGAACAAAGCAGGGAAGAGCTAAGGAAGATGAGGTAGGGCCACTGTTTGCAGCCTTACTACCAGCTATTTGGAAATACTGCTTTCAGGGAATAAAGCACACCTGAGTCATCAAAAGAACTGGGGAAAGAATGCCCTGATTTCAGATGGCTCTGTGGCCCAGGGGTACTCCTTTCCTTCTTGGGATGACTTGGGAGACTCCACATCCTTCTGACCTTCTTGTCCAAGCTACCACCTTTGGATTTATGTCTCTTGCAACCAAAAGGACATAAACTCAAAAAAAAAAAAAAAAAAAAGGAGAAGAATAAGACGTGAACTCACTACTATGCTCAGTCCTTATCAGAATTCCTCCTGCCAGGAAAGAGTGAAGCAGTTTGTCTTAGGTCAGATTCTCCCAGAAGCTTAATCCAGGCAAGTGATTTATTAAAGAAGTGTTCTCAGGAAAACCCATTAAGGGAATGAAGTAGGTGAACAAGGTAAGCATGGGAAGAAGACTAGCCAGTGTGGGAGCAGCTCTGGAGTATAAATAGCACTGCAAAATTTGTCCTGCTCCAGCCAAAAGAGCTGGACTTTAGCGCTGACACACCAATCACTGACTATAAGGCCCCCTGGAGCAGGGAGGGTGTGAGGACATCAAAGTTCCCATGGATAAATGCCTCCAGTGTCCAAGAGTGAACCTCTGAAGGTTGCCGGTGTTAGCCATTGGCAGGGAAACCTACAGAATCCCAGCTCGCGGGGCTGGTAAAGGGACCTGAGGATCTGAGGTGGAGGACCCAGGGTTTGAAATGACATCTGGGGAAAGCTGGGCCCTCTCCCTCTTCCTGGCATCCCACCTGCCCCATCCCCGCATGAAAGGCTGGAGAATGCCGTTAATACCCACATGTCCATGCACAGGCTGACCCAGTGACCCCACCATCAAAACTAATATGTGTCATTCTGTGTTCGCATGCTGGGAAGCTCTCAGCTTTCTCCGTTTTCCACAGTGACTTCTAACGTTCTGCATGGGGCATTCTGTTTACCAAATGTGCACTGGCTAGAGAAAAAGAAAGAGGTTCTTCAAGGCCTTTTCTGCCTCCATAGCAGAGGCTTCGAATGCCAGCAACGGTCAGCCAGGCCATAACAATGATCAGGACAGTAAATTCTAGCTTTATTGAGGACTTACCATGTGCCGTGCTTTACATTCACCTCACCTAATCCAACAATTATACAAGGGAGATACCATTATTATCTCCATTTTCTGGATAAGGAGTCTAAGTGAATAAATGATGGAGCCGGGGTTTAAATCCAGGCTGTCTTGACTCCACAATGTAATTAATTTCTCATGTGTTAAATACCAAAGATCCATGAAATAAAATGTTGAGTAATACTAGGAGAAACATGAAAAATGGTTTTATTGGAAATATTCTAACACATCTTCTGAACAAGTAATCAAAAAATAAATAAGGACATAGAAGATATGACCATACAAAATTTTTTAACCTGAAAACAAACAGTGTACCTTCTATTCAAGTTCCATGGACAGTGACAAAATTCAACAAATATTAAGCTACAGAGAATATTTTGGTAAATTTTGAAAAGTGGAAATTCTAAAAGTCAGTCTCTGATCAAATGCAATACAGCTATGACAGTAATATAAAACATGCCACTTCGAAATGGGAAAACATGAATAGCATATCAAATTACCCTTAGGACAAGAAGTAAACCAAAAGTAAAAAACAAACTATTTAAAAAATAATTTTAAAAATAGGATACAGTCAAAACTATCTGCAGAGGTAAAATTAACAGCCTTAAATGCTTTTAGGGTCAAAAAGAGAAAAATAAAATGAATGAATGAAGCACAGAAGTTGAGATTTTGGAAAAGAGCATAAAAATAGCCCCCCCCCCATAAAAATAGGAGAAAGGAAATATTTAAAATAGAAAACAGAAAAAAGCAAACACCCAGAAGCATAAGAGTAGGAGAGATGTGCCTTCCAGCCTGTGGACAGAGGTATGCTGCGGTGCTCCGCGGGAACTTGGTCCTCTGACAGGTGTCCTCAAGCCTCCCCCTTCTCACTGCGCATGCGCTCCTCTACCACCAAGGCTTCCGTGCCCCCAGCTAGTGTCTCTATGTCAGCACCGCATCTTGAACACAATGCGCCTGCCTGGGGCATCTTCATGTGCTTTACAATAAATTCTCTCCACCCGTGGTTCCCGTGCTATTAGACTTGAGTTCCTAGACAGGAACTATGTCCTGATCATCATTGTATCCTCAGGGCCTGGGAGAGGTGAGTCCTTAATAAACGTTTGCTGAATGAAGGAATGAGTGGATGGGCTCAAGCACTGATTCCTGAGTTGCGTTTGGTTCCGGGGTTGCTTCTGTCCCCACTGCCCAGCCACAGGCTCCAAGCCAATGTCTTGAGGCCTGGAAATGAATTATTCTAACAGTAAGAGGGCTAACTATCCCTAATGGGATATTCACATAACCAACAACGATCGTGTGGACAATGTCAATAAAATGTGAGGAAGGGGGGCTTTAATTTTTTTCCTTATTTTTCTTTTCTGCTTGAATAATCAAATATTTCCTTTGTGAAATGGAAAATAGTCCTCTCTGTCCTCAAGGCCTGGTTCAAATGCCACCTTCTCCAGGGAACCTTCCCTCATTTCTCCAACTAGTAACAGTCTTGCCTTCTCGGGCTTCCAGAACATCTGCCCCTCCCTGTGGTCTCTAGAAATTCTGACTCTGCTTGTGTCTCCAATGGGCTGTCAACATGCTCTAGACAAGATTGCGGGCCTCCTGCATAGCACCACCCCTGGTAAGTGAAAGATGCACTAGAATGTTTATCCAGACTCAACCCATTTTCCTTAGCATGAGCAGGGGTGTGGAGGGGACAACATACTTTGAATGGGCAGTTGCCTGGCTGGCAGAGACCACACTGAACTCAAAGCATGCGAGGGCAGAGGATCACAGTGGCCAGATTCTCACAAACCTCAGGGACCAGCTCGTGCACACTCCCACCTACAATGCACCTGGCTAAAAAAAAAAAGAAAGAAAGAAAAGATTCCAGAAGCAAGCTGTGCCTCTCCAGCTAAAATGAGGCAGGGAGATGGGGTCTGCTCTCATTACCGGAGGCTGGTAAGTGCAGCTGAGGCAGATGTGTTGATCATCTTTTTTGTGCCCAGGTGAGTAAAGAGAGGGCATCCCAGACACACGGATCCATCTGAGCAATCTCCAGTGGCAAGAGGATAGCAGATTTACTTTAGAAAGAACCATGGCATTAGCCACTTCCATGACTCTCCAGATCATCCTTACTTAGCTGTCAGAACAATCTTTCTAAAACTCAGATCATACCCTGGCACTCACTCCCCTACTCAGAACCCTTCAGTGGTTCCCCATAGCCCTCAGGATTTGGCCTGACATTGCAGGCTCCATGACCTGGCCCCTCATCTCTCCATTGCCATCTCCTGCCACACACACACATGCCCCCAAACAGTGAACTCCCTTAGGATTCCCAGTCTGGCCCCTCTCATTCCTCACCACACACTCTCCCCTTTCAGCCTTTCATCCAGGACCATGGACTCAAAAATCATCCATATGTGACAACTCCTAAATTTTTTTCTGGTCTGAACTTCTCTCCAGAACAAAACATATCTAATTACTACTTGACATCTTCACCTGGATGTCAAAGACATCTCAAACTCAACTGTCTAAAATACCCATCTCTCCTGACCCCCTTACTCTGTTTGTCTTCCCCATATCAGTAAATATCTCCACCATCCACCCAGCTACTCTGGTTGATCCCTCTCTGATTGCTTGCACATTTCCTGAACCACGAGTTCCCGCTGATTGTATCGCTAAATTTTCTTGAACATCCAAATTAATTCCCTGGTCTAAGCCACATCTCCCACCTGGACTACACAAGAGCCACCTGCCAGGTCTCCTTACTTCCTCCTCTGTGCCCGTACAATGCATTCTCACACACACAGTCTAATATGCAAATTGAACCATGCCGGTCCGGTGAAGCTGGGATAGAATCCAGGCTTCTAGTTTTAAGGGGCTCCCACTGGCCAAATCTGGGATAATTTGAGCACCAAAGTAATTAAGGTTAATAACTAAAATTATTGGAAAATGGAAACCCAAAATTTCCTGCTAATAATAAATATATAAATAAATAGGCAGGAGAATGTCAAGGGGAGAGAGAGCTAAGTCATTCTATAACCCTCCTGACACTGGTTTTCTTTAGGCAAGAGGACTTGATGGATGATAAAATTCATCTATTTAGTAATCTCCGGACTAGGATATCTGCATGGCTGTAACTATCTCCCTGATTGCTCATCAGTGACAAGGGAAAAACAGTAACTATAGATTAATCAGACAATATTTAAATCACCAAGGAGGAGGAGATAGGCAGTGTGTGCCTTTTGTTGCCTCAGTGAGAAAGACACAATAACATTTATGTCATCTCCCAGCAGGGATGTGTGATGAAGAAACAGAGGACAAGCCCCAAAATGAGAAATAGTCTCTTAATGGGGAAAACTGATTTTTTCCATCATGTTAATGTCATAAAAGACAAAGCCAGATTTATCTTTAAGATTAAAGACACTATTCCAGATTAAAGGAGACTAAACAGAAATGACAGTGGAATGCATCACTTCATTTCTAGACTGGATCCTGGACTAGAGGAAAAATGCTATGTAAAGGACATTATTGAGGTAATTGACAAAATGGGTGGTAAATGAGATACTGTGTTGCATTAATGTTAAATTTAGTGAAGTGGATAACTGTTTTTGTTAACTGTTTAGGGGTAAAGGAATGTGATCTATGCAATTTATTCTCAGATAGTTCAGAATAAGTCACCTGTAACGCTTCATATAGATAAAGAATTAGTAATTTAACACATGAATTTGGGATAGAGGACAGACAGATGTCCATTGTACTATTCACTTTTCTATAACTTTGAAATTATTTCCAAATAAAAAGTCAAACCAAAAAATCCAGGCTCCTTACCATGGCCCACAAGGCACCTGCCACCACCCCCAGCCAGACTGTCCAGTCTTATCTTGACCAGTCCTCATGGCCAGCATACTCAGCTCCATTGACGTGGCTGCCTTACAGTTTCCCCAACATACCAAGTTCTTGCCCACGTCTGGGTCTTCATGCCCACACCTACTATTGCCTCTATATGGAATTCTCTTCCCCCCAACTCAGTTCTCAAGGATATAGTAATTATCATTTCTCAAAATGGCCTTTGACCCCCACTCGAACCTAATGCAGACCTATTATATTCTTTCGTAGCTCCCTGAACTTTTCCTTCATGTTACTTATCACAGTTTGTAAGATTTCGTATTTTGGGAGGATTCCTAATGCCCATCTTCTCTAGTAGCCTGAAAGCTCCCTAAACCCAGGGACCCCATCTGTTTCACCTCTGAATGTATCCTCTACCCCGCTACTGGACCTGACACACTGCTGGGCACTTAGGACACAGCGGATTAAATGATGAATTCCACTCTCCAAGTGCACCCCTAAATTGTTGGCAGCTCTCAGAGAACACACCTTACAGTCCACGTCTAGCTGCAGGAACAGATTCATGAGGCTGTCTGTGCAGGCTTCTTGGATTCCCTATCGCTACACCAGTACTTGAAACTAAGAGGCCGTGGTAAGGAAGAAGGGGAACTCAGAGGGAAGACTTATGCTAAGGGAGAGATGAAGAATTCAGCTGAGAGCCTGGAACCTCAGAGGGGGATGTCAAGGAGGCGGTTGGCTGGATCAGGCTGGTGCTCGGAGGGGCAGTTTGGATTAAAGAGATGACCAGTAGTTGAAGCTGTGGGCAACAGGAAGATCCCTCACAGACCTGTATGTGCAAAAGAAAGAGAAAAGAGTCCAGGGAATGGGGCAGGGAGGACCCAGACTTCAGGGCTGCGCAGAGAAAAATGTCTCTGGAAGCAAAGAAACAGTGTCCAGAAAAGTAGGAGTAATATCGGGAGAGAGAGAGAGTTGTCACAGAAGATAAGCGAGGAAGCCAGTTAGGCGCCAAACTCCATACATTTGTGTTTCCTTTTTCCTTGTTCAAGCTCAGCACCTGGCATCTCATGAGCTGAGGTGGCCTGGTGGGGACTAAGGGCTTGGACTCTTGTCTCAAGACAAGAGGAATCTTGACTCAACCACAAATAGGCTGTGTGACCTTGGGCAATGGACTTAACTTTCCCAGACCCCGAGCCCCCGTCTGCAAAATGGGAGTAGTGCTAGTATTCTCTTTACAGGGCTGCTGTCAGGATTACAGAAGCTCATCTCTGGAAAGCCCTTTGATCCATGTTTGGTCTACCGTTTAGGGATGAATGAACATCATAGGTCATGCACAGCAGGGGCAGGATGCACTGGTTCCAGCTAATAGGATCGTTTCTTGGGTTTAGTCAATGACAGGGCTTCAGACAATAGTCAAAGAGCCCCCTTGCCACCTTCTTTTCCACGTCCCCTTCCCCTGATCCAATCCCTATTAAACAAACCTATAGTGGGCAGGCTCCATTTAACACAGTCCTTTCTCCAAAGCCTCTTTCTGAAAATCATCCTCCCCCCGAGCCCCCCAAGTGTGCCCCAAGTCAGATGATGCCAGAGTTTGCCCGCTTGATCGCAACTAAACCCTGTTTTTCAGGTAACCATGGTAACACCTCTCCCCCATACAGATATCTTCCGTGGATATCAGGAAGTAGCCCCAGGCCTCTTACTTGGAGATAGCTCCAATATCTGCCAGTAGCTTCTGACCATCCCATCTCTGAAGGAAAGGAAAGAACGTGGACACCACTTCACAGCTTAGAAAGCAACTCCACAACATAACCCCCCTTTTGTCCTCACAACGGCCCTGTGAGGTAGATACAGCAGACAATAACTACTCTGCTCCTCGTTTATCAAGCATTTACACTGTACCATGCTCCGTGTGAAGCATTTCCATACGTGATCTCATTTAAACTCACCCAAATCCTATGAAGTAGGCTCAGCTTTTCCATTTTACAGAGGAGGAAAATGGGGCTCAGAGTGGCTAGAACTTGCCCCAAATCAAAGAGGTAG
This sequence comes from Eumetopias jubatus, assembly GCF_037043125.1. Lineage (NCBI taxonomy): Eukaryota > Metazoa > Chordata > Mammalia > Carnivora > Otariidae > Eumetopias > Eumetopias jubatus. The sequence continues at coordinate 94,371,345 of NW_028274818.1, forward strand.
TAAGTAACAGATTCAAACCTCAGACCATCTGACTCTAAAGCCACACTTTTAACCCTTCTACAATATCGCCTCACAAAACAAGTATATTATTTCCAGGCACCATCTTATCCATTGAATGGAAGCTCAGAGAGATAAAGGGACTTGCCCAAAGTCTCACACCCAGAAACTGGCAGAGCTGAGATCCACAGTTGGATCTTCTGGCTCTGAGGCCCCTGAAACCAGGAAGCACTGGTGACTGGGTCTGAGGAGATACTAGGTAATTATTTCTGTAGCAGAATTGCCTTGCCAGTCTTGTTCAGCCCGGAATAGTATTTCTATGCAGGAAGTCCTTCCTGACATTTTCTGGGAAATCTATGTTTTTCTGAGTCCCAAGACCAATCAGTCAAGAGATTGGGAAAATAGGGAAAAGTGTTATAATTCTCCTGTGAGAATTCATGCTTAACAGTAAACATAGAGGCATTCCTGGTATGAAAGAATCACTGACATCAAGTAGAAAGCATGAGAAGGAAATGATGATATACGGAGTCCAAGATTAAGGTAAACATGTTGGGGACTTGGATCAGAAGGAGAGAAGTGGGGGTGCCTGGCTGGCTCTGTCAGAGGAGTGTGTGACTCTTGATCTCAGCTTCATGAGTTCGAGCCCCACGGTGGGTGTAGAGATTACTTAAATAAATAAATATTTTGTTTAAAAAGGAGAAGTGGTCACAGTCTAATCATTCTTTTTCATAGCTGTTGCCATATCACAAGTGGATCTGTGGCCCTATCTGCTGTAAACAGTCATTCTCACAAACAGTATTAATCTGTTTACATGCATCATATATCTCATACAAATCCTATGAATGATGTTACAAGAATCTAATTTTGGAAACAAACTAGTCCTCAAATTGGCAATTTCAACACATACTGCTGTGTGGTACAGATATCTTGTTGAAGATTTAAACATTTTGTTACTCAAATGCTACCCAATAATGTTCTCTGGTATTTTTCGGTTTTTTAATATTTGCTATAGCCTACAGTTCTTTGTAACGACTCTTATTTATTAAAAAATACAGAAAGTTATGAAAAATACAGGATAGTATGATTTCAGGAATTCCCAAGAATTCCAATTTCTCATTTCCAAATCCTGAAGATGAGTATCTGTTGGGAAATTGGATACCCTAGCCCAGAGGAACTGGATGAACTTCCCAAGCAGCCCAGTGGGATGGCAAACTATGGAGAGTCCATCTTTCCTGGCTTCCAGGGAGTCTCTGCACAGGAGCAGGTCCTGGAGTAGAGCTTCCTTGGCCAACATCCCTCTAAAGGCAGAGGTCTGAGAAAAGGTTACTTCAGGGATCCATGGGCTGAGCCTGAAGCTTTGGTCTCAGTGTGAACTATCTGAAGGCTCAAATTTTATGCAATCTCATTCCAGAGAGTGCTTATTTTAGTATACAGTTTTATGTAATTGCTCCGTAATTGGATGCCCTGTCAAAGCTGCACCTTTAACTCTTGTATGAGCAGGGGCGCTGCCGCAGGCCGGGCCATGGAATCAGGCAGGCCCACCCGGGGCTGTGAGCTGCTTCCCTACATACTGGCTGTGTGAGGTTGGGCAGGTCCCTTAACCTCTCTGAGACTTAGTTTCTCCATTTGTAAAACGCCGATAATGAGAACGCCGGTGTCACTGGGATGTTGTGAGGATTAAATGAGATCATCGCTGTAAATCACAATCCCTGGCACAGAGTAAGCTCTCAATAAACGGGAGACATAATTTCCTAATATGACAAGCCCAGCAGTGGACTTGGGAAGGAAGAGCTTGGTGAAAGCCCTTGGAACCACTCACAGGGCTCATGTGTCCCTGGCCTTCTCCAGGCGAGGATGTTCCAGGTCTCTGGGCTCTGTCAGAAGCCTCAGGCCCTCCCCACTAGCCTAGGACGGCGGGGCCAGGCTGTGAGGCGGGCGGGGGCCAGGGCAGAAAGGCCTCTGTCCCACAGGGGTTCCCAGGGGACTGGTGAGGTTGGCACCGGGTAGAAGCTCTTGGAGCGCGTCCTCTGGTGCTTGAGGTAACCCTGCCCGCGGCCCGGCCTCCGTGGGCCTGCCGTGGGTGAGGCTGGGGTGGCGGTGGGAGGTGCAGAGGAGGTGGGGGAGGTGGGGTTTGGGGTGGGGGTGGAGATGGGGCTTGGGGCCGGAGATGGGGTTTCGGTGGCTGGGGGGGGCAGGGTCTCCGCGCGTGCGTGGGCCTCCCGGGGTCTGGGGGCGACGCGGCCGCAGGGCTGGCCGGCCAGGGTGTCGCGGGAGGCTGGAGGCCGGCGGACGCGGGGGTGGGCGCGCTGGTGCGGGAGGAGGTGGCCGCTGCGGTCCCGGCGCCCACCCCGCACTCCAGTGCGGCCGGGGCCTCTGGCGGCGAAGCGTCCTCAGGCGCTGGGTGAGGTCCGAGGTGCGCCCAAGCCCTTTGCACACTTGGGGTGCCGGTGGGCCTGCTCACTGTGCGGGGGTCTGTGGCGAGCAAGATGGGTGCTGTGACCTTAGGTTCGAGGCGGGCGAGGGCCGCTCGGGCCCGAAGTGCCTACGGTAGCTGTAGGGCTGGGAGGCTCTTTCCACCCTCGCGGCACAGGTCGGTGGCTGGATCTTGGGGCGGCCAAGAGAGACCCAAGGGCCTCGCCTTGCCTGGGGAGCCAGCTCACCTCCCCTTCCCCTGGGGGATCGTCCTGGGTGCCCTCGGGGCCTTGCTTCCTCCCCCGGGAGCTCTGGTGTCCGGCAGCACCGCGGAACCCGGCCGGGCGTTTGTCCGGAGGCCCCTTCTGGGAAGGAGCCTCCTGAGGGGCTCTGTCTTCAGACCTTTCTCGTGGAGGGCTCTTCTGGTCATTCTCACTCCCGAATCCTGCAGGAGGAAAAGAAGAATCTGGGTAGTGTTTTCTCCTCCCTCCACCCAAGACTAGGAAAACCCTGCCTTGGGAATCTTAAATAGGGCAACTTGGTGGAGAATCTTTGCAAATGACAGAGTTCTGTGTTTCTGACAGCAGGTGGAGGTTGAGGCAGGGCTTTGTGGGGACCCGGTTGCTGAAATTTGACAGAGCTGGGCAGCTCTGCACTTGGTTGCAGTGTGATTTTAGACAAGTTACCTAACTTCTTGCAGTCTGTTTGTTCAGCTGTAAGGTGGGGATATTGGTAAAGGCAGCCTCAAAGGACTGTCAGTGTGACCAGGGGGTCCACAGACGATCAGGACGGTGGGGCATAGCACTGCTATGTCAAATCAGAAAGATCAAATATAAACTTGTATCTTGAACAAAATTCTTTCCAACTCTGTCACTACCAGGTGAGGTCCAGTACCCCCCCCACACTAACTACCATGTATACCCCTAATGCCCAGATATTGGCGTCTTATATTATTTACCATTAAAATAACCAGGAGTCCGGGGCGCCTGGGTGGCTCAGTTGGTTAAGCGACTGCCTTCGGCTCAGGTCATGATCCTGGAGTCCCGGGATTGAGTCCCACATCGGGCTCCCTGCTCAGCAGGGAGTCTGCTTCTCCCTCTGACCCTCTTCCCTCTCGTGCTCTCTATCTCTCATTCTCTTTCTCTCAAATAAATAAATAAAATCTTTAAAAAAATAAAATAACCAGGAGTCCTTGGAGGGTAGCTGATTCCATTCCATTTCTTTCTTTCTTTTTTTTTTTTTAAAGATTTTATTTATTTGACAGAGAAAGACACAGTGAGAGAAGGAACACAAGCAGGGGGAGTGGGAGAGGGAGAAGCAGGCTTCCCGCTGAGCAGGGAGCTTGACGTGGGGCTCGATCCCAGGACCCTGGGATCATGACCTGAGCCGAAGGCAGACGCTTAACGTCTGAGCCACCCAAGCGCCCCAGCTGATTCCATTTCTTAGACAAGAAAAATGTACAAGCATCCTGTTGATACCAGAAAACAAGGATATTTTCAAGGATGTCGGGGTAGTATTACAAAGACAAATATCCTAATTAAACGGACTACCATTTTCAAAGCTGTGATGATTTGAGCACCCTAAAATCTATAACAATCATTATGCTTAAGTGAAATGTGTGGGGAAAGCTGTGAGTCCCTAAATGACTCAAAAGTAGAAAGTTAATATAAAATCTTCAAAAAGGTACACTCCCCTACAGGTACTAGAGGTAGGAGATGTACTAGATAGGTGATGAGAATAGATATGTATAATTTTGATGATTTTTATAAATAGGAAGGTGTAAATATATGGATATTTTGATTCATCTCTTATTCCTCTACTTCTAGAATATGAACTATGAACAGAAATATGAACTCATTTCTCTCTGTGCAAGGAGGAAACTGTGAGCCCAGTGACCCTGGGGAAAGGAGGGTTACCATGCCTGAACAGCACGGATAAATACATAGAGTACCCAGGTAGGAGGAGATGTCAACCCTGTTCTAGCTGATGATCAGCCATTTGTCCTGATGAGAACTAGCTTCAACATACTTATTACCTCATCTCCTAAGAAAATTCTTTTCAACCTGAGGAACTTAAAAAAATACCGGGCTACGAAAATAAATAAATAAATAAATAATAAAATAATAAAATAAAAATACTGAGCTACAGGTCCCATCACAAAAGATCCCCAGATTCTATAATAAGGGATTCTTATTCAGGATAAAGAACTCTCACAACTTAACAATCATAAAAGTAACAAACTGACTGAAAAATGGACAAAGGAATCCAACAACCATTTCTCCAAAGAACACCACAAATGGCTAACAAGTACATGAAAAGATGCTCAACATCTCTATTAGGGAAATGCAAATCAAAACCACAATGGGAAAACCACAAAACCACAAAAATCACACTCATTTGGATAGCTACTGTTAAAAAAAAAAAAACAAACAGAAAATAGCAAATGTTGATGAAGATATGGAGAAATTGAAACCCTTGTGCACGGTTGGTAGAAATGTAAAATGGTGCAGCCACTATGGAAAACAGTGTGACAGGCCCTCAAAAAAGAGCTGGCAAAGAGCGTCTGGGTGGCTCAGTCAGTTAAGCAGCTGCTTTTTGGCTCAGGTCGTCTTAGGGTCCTGGGATAGAGCCCCGTGTTGGTTTCCTGCTCAGCAGGGAGTCTGCTTCTCCCTGTGCCCCTCCCCCGCCGCTCATGCTCTCTCTCTCTCAAATAAATAAATAATCTTTTTTTAAATTTTTATTTATTTATTCATGAGAGACAGAGAGAGAGAGAGAGAGAGGCAGAGGGAGAAGCAGGCTCCCAAGGAGCAGGGAGCCCGATGCGGGACTCGATTCCAGGACCCCGGGATCATGACCTGAGCCGAAGGCAGATGCTTAACCATCTGAGCCACCCAGGCGCCCCTCAAATAAATAAATAATCTTAAAAAAATAAAGAGCTGGCAATTCTGCTGAGTATGTATCCCAAAAAAATTGAAAGCAGAGTCTTAAAGAAATATTTGAACACCCGTGTTCATAGTGGCATTATTGACAATAGTCAAGGGAAGGAAGCAACCCAAGTGTCCATTAATGGATGAGTGGATAAACAAAATATGGGGTATTATATACAATGGGATATTACCCAGCCTTAAAAAGGAAGGAAATTCTGACACAGGCTACAACATGGATGGACCATGAGGACATTATATTAAGTGAAATAAGCCAAAAAACAAAACAACAAGTACTGTAAGATTCCACTTATAGGAGGTCCCTAGAGTGGTCAAATTCAGAATCAGAAAGTGGGATGGTGGTGGCCAGGGGCTGGGGGGAAAGAAGAAAGAGGAGTTATCAGTTAATGTGCACAGTTTCAGTTTTACAAGATGAAGAGATTCTAGAGATGGATGGTGGTGATGGTTGCACAACAAAATGAATGTACTTAAGGCTACCAAACTGTCCACTTAAAAATGGTTAACATGATAAATTTTATGTTATGTGTATTTTATCTCAACAACAAAAAAAGATGTCCAGATTCTAATGTACAGCCAGGTTTGAGATCCTCTGTCAGGGGAAGGGTACAGAAGGGTATATGTGAAACTTTCACGACCTTACCAATTATAAGTTAATAATGTGTTTTTTTTAATTTTTTTTTTAAGATTTTATTTATTTATTTGACAGAGAGAGACACAGCGAGAGAGGGAACACAGCGGGGGGAGTGTGAGAGGGAGAAGCAGGCTTCCCACTGAGCAGGGAGCCCGATGTGGGCCTCGATCCCAGGACTCTGGGATCATGACCCGAGCCAAAGGCAGACGCTTAACGACTGAGCCACCCAGGCGCCCCAATAATGTTTTTTTTTTTAATGTTGTTGGCTGTAGGATTTTTTTTTGTAATGTTTTATTTTTTATTCATGAGAGTCAGAGAGAGAGAGAGAGAGAGAGAGAGGCAGAGGGAGAAGCAGGCTCCCCGCCCAGCAGGGAGCCCGATGTGGGACTCGATCCCAGGATCCCGGGATCATGACCTGAGCCAAAGGCAGACGCTTAACCACCTGAGCCACCCAGGCGCCCAATAATGGGTTTTACTAGTGCCAACAGACCAGGTCTTTCTCATAATGAAAGGACAATAGCTCAGGTATTGATGGCCCATAAAAAAGTTGAATGTACCATCGCTGAGAAAGACACCAAGTTTCAAAAATTAGTATCTGTATATAAATCAGTTACATGTATTAGATTTTGTTTGTATTTTGATTCAAACAAGCTGAAAAATTTTTAGTTGGCATTTATGGAACATTTATTCAAATTGAAAATTCAAACACATTGGATATTCAATATTAAGGAATGGTTATTAAAAAATTTTAGCTGTGATGATGGCACTGTGGTTTAAAATCCTTAATCTTGGGGTGCTTGGGTGGCTCAGTCATGGAGAATGTGACGCTTGATCTTGGGGATGTAAGTTCCAGCCCCACGTTGGGTGTACGGATTACTTAAAAAAATCTTTACAGGGTGCCTGTGTGGTTAAGCGACTGCCTTCGGCTCAGGTCATGATCCTGGAGTCCCGGGATCAAGTCCCACATCGGGCTCCCTGCTTGGCGGGGAGTCTGCTTCTCCCTCTGACCCTCTTCCCTCTCGTGCTCTATCTCTCATTCTCTCTCTCAAATAAATAAATAAAATCTTTTAAAAAAATCTTTCCAAAAAATAAAATCCTTAATCTTTTAGAGTATCATACTGAAACAGTTCAGATGACATTCTATCATGTATGAGATTTGCTTCAAAATAATAAGGGAGGAGAATCAGTAGTCATGAGTTGAAATTGTTCAAGTTGAGTAGTGGGTTCATGGAGAGTCTATAAACTGTATTTACTTTTGTATTTGTTTGACATTTTCCATAATGAGTTTTTCTTTAAAGCATATAAAAGAGAAAGAGAAAAAGAAAAAGAAGAAAGAAGAAAGAAAGAATAAACGAGAAAGAGAAAAAGAAAGAAACTCAAAAGCTACCCAAGGTAACAAGAAAACTTTATATAAACGGCACTGGGGCTAATGATCCTCAGTTTTGAATCCTCAGAGCTGTGCGACCTGATCCCATGTCTCTGGCCCGAACCTGCAACCTGAGCTTTTTTTTTTTTTTTTAAAGATTTTATTTATTAATTTGACAGAGAGAGAGAGAGAGAGAGAGAGTGCGCGAGAGCAGGAACACAAGCAGGAGGAGTGGGAGAGGGGGAAGCAGGCCTCCCGCTGAGCAGGGAGCCTGATCTGGGACTTGATCCCAGGACCCTGGGATCACGACCTGAGCCGTGTCCTGGGATCGAGCCCCACGTTGGGCTCTCTGCTCGGTGGGGAGTCTGCTTCTCCCTCTGCCTGCTGCCCCCCCCCACTCGTGCTCTCTCTGTCAAATAAATAAATAAAATCTTTAAAAAAAACCCTCTAGGGCGCCTGGGTGGCTCAGTTGGTTAAGCGACTGCCTTCGGCTCAGGTCATGATCCTGGAGTCCCGGGATCGAGTCCCGCATTGGGTTCCCTGCTCGGCAGGGAGTCTGCTTCTCCCTCTGACCCTCTTCCCTCTCGTGCTCTCTATCTCATTCTCTCTCTCTCAAATAAATAAATAAAATCTTAAAAAAAAAACCTCTAGGAAGTTATAAAAGTAATAACTGGTAGAATTACTGAAGCCCTAGAAAGGTATAAAAATTGGAACCTCAGAAAGGTGTTGGAATAAGGACAAGAGAAGGTTAAACCCATGGTTTTAGCACTTTTATAACCAGTTTTGATGGCAGGGTTTTAATAAATGCTGTCATTACTCTATTTGTAAATGCTTAAAGCATATAAGTCGTCAAAAGAATCCACCATATTGACTTTGTCTTTACAGTTAAATTATTTAAGGTAATTTAATTGGTCAAATTTGTAATCAAAGCCTAAGTCCCCTGTGGAAAACAAATGGTTTTCAACTATTTCTTTTTTGTTATAGTCTAATAAATTGAGCATTGGACAGAGTACAGAAGGTAGTAAATATTTCTCTCCAGCCCGGAAGCCTATTAAATATGAAATCATCTATCAGGGGGTTCTGACTTCGCCTTAAATGAGCAGGTGCAGGTAGAACACTTGGCCCAGGGCCCGCCGCATAGGATGATCTCAAATCCAGTTCCAACGAGCTCACGTATAGGAGAGGGAAGGGGCGGTTGCATGGACAGACATCAGAGACACAAAGCACAGACAGGGCCTCTCGCAGGCATGTTGGGTGTCTGGTTGATCAGGTAGCTTTCGGTCATTCAGCAGATGCGAACTGGGCACCAAGAGGGTGCCAACCGTGATCAGAAGGACAGGCCCTACCATTTTTTCTCCTTCCAAGTCCCACTGGCCATCCCTGTCTTTCAGCCACAAACAACAGCGTACCACACTTTTCCCTTCAGGCCATTCTCTTGAATACAGCCGAGATGTCCCAGGCCACACACCCCCCGCCCCCCGCTCCCCGAGGAGCAGCCTTGCCTTCTCTTCAAGAGGTGGGGAGTTAAGGTCTCAATTCAGGTTTTAGGCACTTAGCAAATCTCCACTGAAGTGATTAGAAGCATGGGCTTTGGATCCCACGGCATCAGTGTGAGTCCTGACTCAGCTGGGCTTTTGGTTTTGGTTTGGTTTTGGTTTTTGGCTAGGTGGCTCAGCTCCTTTTTATCCTTGACCTTGGACAAGTAATATAACATCACTATGCCTGTTTTCTTGTCTACCTTGTCAGGATAATAATCCCTACTCAACAGGGTTCCCGTGAGGATTAAAGGAGATTATGTATATATGTGAGCGTATGAGTATTTGTATTATACATATATCTGATCTATATTTATATATGGATGGAGATATGGGCACAGCGGAACATTAGTGGCTGTTATTATTACCTTAATATCGCTGTTACTTCAGGGTTTGCTCCTTAGAAAACCTTGGATATTTGCTTATGGATATAACCAAGTAGATTAGATCAAGCCACTGGCAAAACATGTTGTTTATTTTCCTTCGTGTTAATTCATCACCCTATTCAGGCCAATTGATGGCTATTCTAGTTCACATTTCCCCCAAATCATCAACAGATAAAAATAGATGACGAATGTCAGAAATAAGGTTCTGGGAAAACATGTCTCCAGAGACCACACTGTGGGCAAGTGGTTGGAATGCAGAGGATGTATCTGATCCCACTGGGATCAGGGCGACGGCTCAGAGTTGTGTAAGTTACACACCGCATTGTGCCATTCACTTCCTGATAGAGATCTATGTAGTTATTACAACAAATTTCCAACAGATGGCAGTAAATTGTTTGAAGGAAGGGGTACCTTTTCCTAATTCACACAATCATGCTAGGAATTTATAAGCCATTTGAAGAGTTGATTATGGTCTTTCCAGACGAGACAGCATGTAACACACTTTCCTGTCCATGTGCCGGGCTAGGATCTAAGAAACCTGTGGCAGAGAGGAACTGCCTTCTCTCAAGGTTCAGGGCAAAGATGAGAATTCCTTGTGTGATAGACAGAATTCTAAAGATAACCCCTAAAATTCCTGGCCCCTGGTTTTTCAGTCAAACACTAAGCAAGGTACTGCTGTGAATGGATTCTGCAGATCTAACTAAAGATGTAATTGAAGTTCCAAGTCAGTTGATGTTAAGATACGGAGATTATCACCCAATCAGGTAGCCCCTTAAAAGCAGAGTTTTCTTCAGCTGGTAGCAGAAAAAGAAGTCAGAGACTCGAAGCAGGAGGATTCTGAGCTGTTGCTGGCTTGAAGATGAAGGGGGCCGCGTGATGACGAACGTGGAGGCCTCTAAAGAGCTGCCCCCAGCTGACAGCCAGCAAGAAAACATCGGGCACAGCCCTACACAGCAAGGAACTGATTATGGCCAACAACCTCAACTCCTTTGGAAGTGGATTCTTCCCCCGAGCTGGGTAAGACCCCAGCGCAGCCAACACCTTGACTTTGACCTTAAGAGACTCTAAGCTCAAAGTCCATAGGACCTGTTTTAAAGGTGTGTTGTTTAAAGCTGCTAAATTGGGGGGTAATTTGTTATACGGCAAGATAAAACTAATATGCTTGGTTTCATGAAAGAGCTCAGCGGGAAAGAACATGGGAACCCCTTCAGGAAAGGGTTCTAGCATCCCTCTTGCATAACATTGGTGGGGAGGACACATTGTCCCCTCGCCTTTTTTTTTTTAAAGATTTTATTTATTTATTGGACAGAGAGAGACACAGCGAGAGCAGGAACACAAGCAGCAGGGGTGGGAGAGGGAGAAGCAGGCTTCCCGCGGAGCAGGGAGCCCGATGCGGGGCTCGATCCCAGGACCCTGGGATCATGACCTGAGCCGAAGGTGGACGCTCAACCACTGAGCCACCCAGGCGCCCCACATTGTCCCCACTCCTAATGTTTCCTTCTATGTAGAAGGAGGACTACCGGTCTATACTCCTGCCTTTCCCTGTCTCCTGATTTCCTTAGGAAGGAGAAATGTATCCGTATACCAGTTCCTTCCTCTCTTTTCCCCTTGAGGGTGCACCTACTGGCTAAAACTTGGGTTCTGTTATATCCCTCCATGTTCCAAGTTTTACATGGGAGGGTGGTCATGGTCCAGTGCTGCCAGTGATCATGGACAGATAAATCATTAATTCTTGGATTTAATAACATGACTCAGAACTCAAGAAGAGGGGTAAAAATATGGGATCCCTCCCCCTCCCCTGACATGCAACCCTGGCAGGGCCTAGCTAATCTGTTCACCTTTGCAGACCTCGAAGGGAGCTGTATAAGTAAACTGCTTACACTTGACTGTTTGTGCCTGCACTTGAACCGTATGAGTGAAGCTTCCTCTTAGTAGGATAACGACCTTCGAATTTGTGCAATATTGGCTCTTATGGGCCAAACTGTGTCCTCCCCCCACCAAAAAAACTTATATGCTAAAGTGCTACCCCCAGTACCTCCGAATGTGACTGTATCTGGAGATAGGGTGTTTAAAGAGTCAATTAATTTAAAATAAGGTCATAGGGGTGGGCCCTACCCTTCCCTAGGCATATGGGGGTGGGTGACTTTATGATAATCACCTGTGACCAACAAATAACCAGCCCCTAAAAAGGAAGTAAACCATTGAAGGTGTTATCATAGAGATGTTAAAAGGATTTAAGTTCCCTGATTAGCTTTCTATAAAAGACCAACCCTAAAGGCCCTCACTGGCAACGCTGTCGCTGTCGGGACCCCTCTCATTCTTGAGCTTTTTCTGTATCTTCACTTAATAAACTTCTATCGCTTTACTCACACACACAATAAATAAGGGTGGGCCCTCAGCCATATGACTGACGTCCCTAATAAGAAGAGATTAAGACACAGAGGGACGATCATATGCAGACACAGGGGGAAGACAGCCTTCTACAAGCCAAGGAAAGAGGTCTCAGAAGAAACCAACCCTGCCAACACCTTGATTTTGGACTTCTAGCCCCTAGAACTGTGAGAAAATAAATTTTTGTCGTTTCAGTCACCACTTGGTAGCACTTTATTATGGCAGCCCTAGCAAACTAATACACTGCCCCCCCCCCCAAGAGGAAATTATTGCCCTATACCACTTCTCTGTTTGCGAGGACCTAGTATCCTATTCTGGCTGCTAAGAGTAAATAAAATCATGAACAGATAAAGGAAAGCTAACAGCCCATCTAAGGGGGCTCAGAAACCATGCTGGAGCCCTGGGTGAAACAGCTCCAATTAAAATAAAATTGATTGAAGAAGACTGTTTAAAAAAAAAGGTTACATGGGGCGCCTGGGTGGCTCAGTCGTTGAGCGTCTGCCTTCGGCTCAGGTCATGGTCCCAGGGTCCTGGGATCGAGCCCCGCATCGGGCTCCCTGCTCAGTGGGAAGCCTGCTTCTCCCTCTCCCACTCCCCCTGCTTGTGTTCCCTCTCTCGCTGTGTCTCTCTCCGTCAAATAAATAAATAAAAAATCTTTAAAAAAATAAAAATAATAAAAAAATTTAAAAAAGGTTACAAGAGCTCAAACTTCCTTGTCACCAGTCTTCCAATCCTGTTCCTTCCAAGTCCCAGACCATCCAGCAAACCATTAGCAACTGCCTCTGAATGAGTGTAGTTGTGTACCTCTGGCCCTTTCTCTTGCCAGACACAGTAAACAACCAAATGCCCTGCCTGAAGATCTGTCCACTTTTCTTCACCCCCATCCAAGTGGGTCTGGTGTCCTGCCTGTCCCTGTCAGGTCACAACAGCATATCAGACAGACTCATTTGTATAGCCTTGAGTTTTTTCTTCCTCAATTAGCTGGGAATAAGGGCCACCCCAGGATGTCACAGGCATTGATTGGGGGAGAGAAGACAATGCAACAGGAACCACCTGCTTATGTAAATGGCTCATGCCATCTGGATCTTTCCAAGCCTGGTCTCTTATATACCATTTTCACTTGATAATACATTACTGCTGTTCACACTCAATGTTTTGGTTATGTTGGGCACACAACACTCAATTCATGATGAGAATCTCAGGTTGCGTGGTCACCTGAGGTCACCCAGGTACGTGTTTGGTCCCTGCTAAGTCCCAAGAGCAAACCAGAAACCGTTTCTCAACAGCAGAATAGTTGTGTGTAGAAAATGGCCTACATTGATCAAATATCCTGTGAGTGTGTGCTTTAATTCTGCTATTACTGGATACTGACTGGTTCCTGCTAGAGGATCCATATGGTGTCCCTGTTTGCCATAGACACTTATCACTGGCTGTGCTAGATCATCAGCACCAAGTGGTAGGGCAGCATGAACTGCACCCTAACTGCCTGCACAGTCTATTCTTAACTCTGGTCCCTAGTCCAAACTGGCCCCTCATAGGTGACTCTGTTGATGAGACATGTTACCTCCAAAATCCATGGGCCTATACCAACCATGGTGCCTCTTTTGGAGTAGGTGGTTGTATGAGGTGCAACTTGTCTTTCACCTTGGAGGAGACAGCCTTATATACTCTAGACCATTGAGTTTCCAGAAACTTCTCTGAGTTGGCAGGCCCCTGAATTTTTTGTGGGGTTTATCTGCCACTTTCTAGTTTGCATATGTCTTACGAAGTCAATTAAAGTATTTGTTACTAAAAGATCTCTGCAGATTACATTATGTCAGAGCAGAACTGACATAGCCCCGAAGCAACCTGAAGATGCACGATGGCCTTGCCAGCTAAAAGGAAACTGCTCTGGTGGCCCCTTCGTACTGTCATGGCCAGAAAGCCAGGTAACAGCTATATGCCAAATACCAGGGGCTGTGCTGACTCGCTCTGGGAAAGGTACTGCATCTAGGACAGCAGCTGCAATTGGAATCATCCCCTGATTTGAGTTCATGATGGTCCACAGTCATTCTCCAAGGTCCATCTGACTTCTGCACAGGCCATACTGTGGGTTAAGTGAGTATGTGATAGGACTCACTACAACTGCTTCTTTCAGTTCTTCGATGGAGGAATCCATGGCAAGAATCTCTACACTTTTCCCAGGGATGTGGTATTTTTACTGGGTTGTTTTTGTCGGGAGGGGAAATTTCCAGAGGCTTTCACTCAGTCCTTCCTACCCTATTGGCCCCCAGTCTGTGGGTAAGAGAGCCTATGTGGGGATTCTGCTACCATGTTAGTTTTCAATTTATTGCCTCTTAGCTCCAAATTCACCCTCCAGTATCTGCTCCGAGATAATGGGCTGGACCATTTATGCATTTCTCAGTGCACTGAAAGTGATGTTAAGCTTTGCCAGGAGAGGGCGCCGGAGGACCATTGAACGAGGAAGGGGATGCCCTTCCTGGTTCTGGTCTTGTTGAAGTTTCAGTTTTCTCACTTTTGCTGTGCAGTTTTGCAGTGCTACATGTATGTGGGCACATCCAGTGGGCCTTAGATGTGTGTCCAGAGTAAGCAGTTCTTTGGGGGAGCTTATAGACCCCAGCTTGCAACCACCTTGCTGCACCTCCTCCTCCCGGACTCAAACCGCAGACCACATGCTGCCTTTGTGGTAAGTGGATTCCTTGCACTTGGACTCCTTTTGCACACTCACCCATCAGTCTTGACCCTCATGTAGCCTTCTCTAGCACTGAAGTTCTGCAGAGCAAGCTCTTTCTAGCACTTGACTTTTTTTTGTAAGATTTTATTTATTTGACAGAGACACAGCGAGAGAGCGAGAGAGAGAGAGAGCGCGCACAAGCAGGGGGAGTGGGTCTGCAGAGCTAGCTCTTTCTAGCACTTGATTTTTTTTTTTTAAGATTTTTATCTGACAGAGACACAGCGAGAGAGAGAGAGAGAGAGAGAGAGAGAGAGAGAGCGCACAAGCAGGGGGAGTGGGAGAGGGAGAAGCAGGCTCCTTGCTGAGCAGGGAGCCTGATGTGGGACTCTATCCCAGGACCCTGGGACCGTGACCTGAGCCAAAGGCAGACGCTTAATGACTGAGCCACCCAGGCGCCCTAGCACTTGACTTCTATAGTGATCTGGTTTTCTCCCCCACTGTGCTTTACCAAGTGCACTTTCTGTTTGGCTCCTGCAAATGCACGGCTTGCTCTGGCGCTAGACTCCCATGTTGCAGTTTTCTCCAGCACTGGGCTCTTGCAGAGTACGCATGCTCTAGCACGACTCCTGTAATGGCATGACTCTCTGCAGTGCTTGATCCCTGCCCTGGCAAAGTTCCCTCCAGCACTGGGCTCCTGCAGAGTATACTTCCTATAGCCTTAGTCCTATAGCAGTGTTCAGTAATTAGCAACTTCATCTGACACTCCAGAGGACAGATTTCCAGGAAGTCCCATTGTGTGGGGGTGCCCATTACTGACTCTTCTGTCATGCCCCCCCCTTTTTTTTAAGTTTTATTTACTTAAGTAATCCCTACACCCAGCATGGTGCTCCAACTCATAACCCTGAGATCAACAGTTGGACGCTCTTCCGGCACAGGCAGCCAGGTTGCCCCCCTGCCATGCCCTTTCAGATAAAGCCTGGATCTTAGACCTGGTGGAAGAGGACTCTGCCTTGGGTGTTCTTTCTCAGCCCTAGAGATAAGTAGCTGATCTTTATGTCTGCTACTTCTATATTCTTTAGAATTGTTTTTAGCTCTCATTAGCCTATTCTCTAATCTTCCAAGCCCCTATTAATAACTCTTTATGTTAAAGTTTCCCATTGTGGCTTCTGTCTCCTGATTGGACCTTGACTTATCTAATAATTGGTACTGGGAGTGGTCCTAGGAGACAGACCCACAAAGATAGGGTTTTGCAATTGATTTGGTCACATTTGGACTTCAGCAGTGCTGGGTTCTTTGCCAATGGGAAATGGTACGCTAGTAATCCACAGTATGCAGTCACAACACAGTTAAAGCTGTCAGCTGTGGCTAATTGTGATGAAGCACCTGCCTTGGGTGCTTCAAATCACTGCTGCCCTTGATTTGCGATGGCAGTGGCAATGACTAATGACAGTGGATTCCTTTCAGTGCGTTTGAGTGATCACAGAGAGAAAATGACAAGCTCAGGTCTACTAAGTCCCAACACAAGTCAGTCTGAGAACCAGGGTGCTTCCATGACAGTTCTAGAACAATCCCTTACATAGACCCAGGGCTAATATTGCTAAAAGTCAAACACAAAATGTGATCATGTAGTTGCTGAATTTTATAGACAGTTGAATTCAGTATTAACAAATTCGTCATGGGAAAACTAGAGCGTTGATCAGGAAAGAATAGGATCTAGAAATCTGGAATGGTGCATCTGGTTGGACCCAGATGAAGTGGACAATATTGAACTTCCAAGTCATTTTGCGTCTCTCTTGCCAGTGGAAGTAGCTTCCCTCCTGTCTGAAGAGAACACCTTTCCTGTCTGAAAACTTGGTGATAACCTCACTTAAGGCAAATGACTTCCCCTCAAGTCCAACACCAAGTTTCCTGTTGTCTCGAGACCTTTAACTAGGGTCAAATCTCAGCATGTTCTAGGGGGACAGGTACACATTACAGTCCAGGAGGAAACAATTTATATACCAAAAAGAATTGCAATACATTGCTAATGTGTTGGTAGAAATCTGTGGAGTGTGTGGGAATGGATTCTAAGGGTCTTAGACCAATGAGAGTAGAATATAGCACTAAATCAGACCAAATTCATCAATATGGGTGCATTTACTAGGGATTCCAGACTTCATGCGCTAGCTCATGCACCTGAAGTTGGCTCCAAAAAGTTACTTGAGGGTCACCTGTGTGGCTCAGTTGGTTAAGCATCCCCAACTCTTGATTTTGGTTCAGGTCATGATCTCAGGGTCATGAAATAGAGCCCTGCTTAGGGTTCCATGCTCAGCAGGGAGTCTGGCTTTCTCCCTCTCCCTTTGCCCCTCTCCCTGCTTGCATGCTCTCTCTCTCTTTCTGAAATAAATAAAAAAAAGTTACTTGATTCATTGACTGAACTTTGGATTTGATGGTGTCCTAATGTTAGTGAAGTTGAGATGCCAGAGTTTTCCTGGCATCATGTGGAAGAAGGAATCCAAAGGCTTAGGGTAATAGACTTGATTTATCTTGTGTAACCTGTCAATTATATTCTATGAGAGGATCCAGAAGACACTACCTTTGCTAAGGCATTGAAGGGAGGATTTCCATCCTTGAAAAGTTCTACGGTCATTCTCCTTTGTAGGTTAGGTGTGGCTGTAGACATGTGACTGATGAGTAATGTTTACCATCATTGAGATAGGCTCCCCGATCTCAGTGGATGGGATCCAGACAAGGTGGACATGTCAACTGTAAAAGGTGGCAGGGACCATCAGACAATCTGATTTCTTGGCTTGCAGAGGTCTGTGATAGGGGTAATTTTTTAAAAGATTTTTATTTTTAAGCCTCTCTTCACTCAACATGGGCCTTGAACTCACAATCCTGAGATCAAGAGTCACACATTCTACCAACTGAGCCAGCCAAGTGCCCCATGTAATGGATAATTGATGACAGTGTCCCTAGGAATGAAATAGATAGGCAACCTTTGCTAGTATTGCTCAATCTATTTCCTTGTTGATCTTCTGTCTAGTTATTCTATCCATTATTGAAGGTTGGGTATTGAAGTCTCCCACTATTATTGGTGAATTATCCATTTCTCTTTTCAGTTCTTTAAGTTTTTGTTTCATGTATTTGGGGGCTCTTTTTTTAGGTACAAATAAGTTTATAATTATTTTGTCTTCCTAATGGATTGACTTTTTTATCATAAAATTTTTTTCATCTCTAGTAAAAAGTTTTGTTTTAGGTTGTTTTGTCTGATGTTAGTATAGCTACTCACATCTCTTATGGTTCTTGTTCTATCCTTTTACTTTCAACCTCTTTGTGTCTGTAATTACAAAGAGCATATAGGGCGCCTGGGTGGCTCGGTTGGTTAAGCGACTGCCTTCGGCTCAGGTCATGATCCTGGAGTCCCAGGATTGAGTCCCACATCGGGCTCCCTGCTCGGCGGGGAGTCTGCTTCTCCCTCTGACCCTCTTCCCTCTCGTGCTATCTCTCATTCTCTCTCTCTCAAATAAATAAATAAAATCTTTAAAAAAAATAAAGAGCATATAGTTGGGAGCACCTGGTTGAGCATCTGCCTTCAGCTTGGGTCATGACCCTGGAGTCCTGGGATTGAGCCCCACATCAGGCTTCCTGCTGAGCGGGGAGCCCGCTTCTCTCTCTCCGTCTGCTCCTCCCCCTGCCTTGTGCTCTCTCTCTTTCTCTCTAGTAAATAAATAGAATCTTTTTAAAAAAAGAGCGGGATGCCTGGGTGGCTCAGTCGGTTAAGTGACTGCCTTCGGCTCGGGTCATGATCCCAGGATCCTGGGAACGAGCCCTGCATCAGGCTCCCTGCTCATTGGGAAGCCACTTCTCCCTCTGCCTGCCACTCCCTCTGCTTGTGCTCTCTCTCTCTCTGTCAAATAAATAAAATCTTTAAAAAATAAAATAAAGAGCATATAATTGGATTGTGTTGGTATTTTATTATTTTTTAGGGGGCAGGGGCAGAGGAAGAGGGAATCTTTTTATTTTTTATTTATTTGAGACAGACAGACAGACAGTGGGGGAGGAACAGAGGGGGAAGGACAAGCAGACTCCACTCTGAGCACAGAGTCTGACATGGGGCTGGATCCCAGGACCCTGAGATGATGACCTGAGCTAAAATCAAGTCTGACACCCAACTGACTGAGCCACCCAGGCGGCGCCCTTGTGTTGGTTTTTAAAAAATCCATTCTGCTAATCTCTGTCTTTTGACTGAATTTTTAGTCCATTTTCATTTAATGCAACTACTAACAGGATAGGATTCATGCCTATCATTTTGCTATTTATTTATGTGTCTTATCTTTTTTCCCTGTGTTCCCCCATTACTTTCTTTTGTGTTAAATATTTTCTAGTATTCCATTTTAATTCCCTGTTTCTTTTACTCTGTTCTTTTGAATTACTTTCTTAGTGGTTTCCCTGGGAATTACAATTAATGTCTTAAAACAGTCTAGTTCATTTTAATGCCAACTTAATTTCAACAGTATATAAAAACTTTGTTGTATGTTGATATGTAGATATCTCTGTTTCTTCCCTTTTCCTTTGTGCCATTATTGCCATACAAGTTACATCTTCATATAAACCCATAAACACAGTTTTACAATTATTGCTTATTGCAGTTGTCTTTAGAACATATAACAGAGGGGCACCCAGGTGGCTCAGTTGGTTGGGCGTCCCAACTCTTGGTTTCAGCTCAGGGCATGATCTAGGAATGGTGGGATCAAGCCCCATGTTGGGCTCTGTGCTCGGGGTAGAGTCTGCTTCAGATTCTCTCTCCCTCTTCCTCCTGCTCTCTTTCTCTCTAATAAATAAAAAGAACATATAGGGGCACCTGGGTAGCTCAGTCAGTTGAGTGTCTGCCTTCAGCTTGGGTCATGATCCCAGGGTCCTGGGATCGAGCACTGCATCAGGCTCCTTGCTCAGGGGAGAGTCTGCTTCTCCCTCTCATCTGCCTGCTGCTCACCCGGCTTGCTTGTGCTATCAAATAAATAAATAAAATCTTGGGGCGCCTGGTTGGCTCAGTCATTAGGCGTCCACCTTCGGCTCAGGTCATGATCCCAGGGTTCTGGGATCAAGCCCTGCGTCGGGGTCCCTGCTCTGCGGGAAGCCTGCTTCTCCCTCCCCCACTCCCCCTGCTTGTGTTCCCTCTCTCGCTGTGTCTCTCTCTCTGTCAAATAAATAAAATCTTTAAAAATAAATAAATAAATAAATTATTTTAAAAAGAACATATAAAAGAAAAAAATTATAAGCCACAAAATACTTATAACATTTCTATTATTTATATATTTTCTTTTATTGATGTTCTTTATTTCAAGTGGATTTGAATTACTGTCAGTCCTTTCATTTCAGCCTGAAGGACTCTTTTTATATTTCTTGTAGGGTAGGTCTGCTAGGACCAAATTCCTCCATTTTTATCTTGGAATGTCTTAATTATTCTTGAAGAATGGTTTTGCTGGATATAAATTTCTTGGTTGATGGGTTTATTAATTTAGCACCTTTTAAAAAATATTTATTTGGAGAGAGAGAGAGAGCGCGTATGAGCATGAGCAGGGGGAGGGGCAGAAGGAGAGGGAGAAGCAGACTCCCTGCTGAGTGGGAAGCCTGACAGAGGGCCCTGATCCCAGGACCTAGAGATCATGACCTGAACCAAAGGCAGACACTTAACCAACTGAGGCACCCAGGCGCCCCTCTTTTAGAACTCTGAATATGTTATCCCACTTATGGCCTTCATAGTTTCTGATAAGAAGTCAGCTGCTAATCTTACTGAGGATCCCTTGTACATGATGAATTACTTTTTTCTCTTGTTGCATTCAATATTCTCTTTGTCTTTCAAAGTTTGGCTATGGTATGTCTAGATGTGAAACTCTTACAGTTTATCCTATTTTGAACTTCTTGGATATGTAGATTAATTTTTTAAAATCAAAGTTGGGAGGGTTGGGTGCCTGGGTGGCTCATTTGGTTAAGCAACTGCCTTCAGCTCAGGTCATGATCAGATCCTGGGATCGAGCCCCGCATCGGGCTCCCTGCTCAGCTGGAAGCCTGCTTCTCCCTCTCCCACTCCCCAGCTTGTGTTCCCTCTCTCGCTGTGTCTCTCTCTGTCAAATAAATAAATAAAATCTTAAAAAAACAAACAAACCACAAAACACAAAGTTCACTGCTCTCACTAGGATACAGCTATTTTTTTTTTTTTTAATAAACATTCCTTGGATTGTAGCTAACATTTGGTTAGTTTTCAGAGTTCTGAAAAAGCTTATTTTGACAATGTTTTTCCAGAGTTCTTGTTGCTTTTAAGGAGGAGTAGATTATTTATTTATTCATTCATTCATTTGAGACAGAGAGATACAGAGAGAGAGCATGAGCAGGGGGAGAGGCAGAAGCAGACTCCCCGCCGAGCCGGGAGCCCTACCTGGGGCTCGATCCCAGGACCTGGAGATCATGACCGAAGCAGAAGGCAGACGCCCAACCATCTGAGCCACCCAGCCACCCCAGAGGAGTGGATTTTTGGAAATCTTTACTCCACTATTCTGGAAGTGTTTCTCTCCTGCTTGATCTATCTATATAATTGGAGAAATCCTAGGTCTGGTAGCCAAAATAGGAAGTGGAGAGTCACAGCCTCTTACCATTTCCCAGACACAAGTCAATCACAGACACAGAGCCCTTTGATTGAAGGTGATGCCGAGTCTCCTAGAGGAAGGAACCTGCATCACTGTTGCATGTACTCATAAACCTTCCTCCTAGCCTTCCCCAGAGGGACCTACAGCTATTTAGTAGGGTATCTGTGCACTGGAAAAAAGGAATACCCAGATATTTCTAGGATCATTATATATTGGCTCTAAATGTACTTATTCCTGGGGACCTAAAACGCCACTGTGGTCCACCATTCAAAGTAGGGGCTTATTGCAATCAGGTGATAGATGGCATCTTTTGACTCCAGGCCAATTCAGTGGGCCCAGGTAGCTCATAGGCTGGCCCATCCTGTGGTTATTTCCTCAATGAATTTATAATTAGAATAGGTACACTTGGTAATGGGCACAGACAATAATGAGACTCAAAGATACTGGATGAAATCTTGTAACACATCAGACATATAAAGGAAAGGGAATCATGCCATTACATGTAAATTTTTAAGGACAAATCCAAAAGACCTAATGCAAATAACAGGAGTCCCAAAAGAAGAGAAAAGGAACAGATGGAAAGGGAGATTTGAGCCTGGAGATTAAAAGGACTCATATGAATAAAGATAGGTATCTAGACATAGCCTGATGAAATTCCTGAACTTCAGAAATAGAAAAAACAAAACAAAACAAAATAAAACAAAAAAGCAAAACTTACAAGCTTCTGGACTAGGTTATTTAAAAAGGAATGAGAATCAGACTCGTTTAAAGCCACCCATCTGTAATACTATACGCTAGAAGATAGTAGAATACAGACTCCAGGAGAAAAGAATGTAACCCAAGAATCAAAAGTGGCAATCATGTCACTTTCCAACCAGGGCAAAAGAAGGACATCTGGCATACAAAATTCGGTGCATAGATCACATGCATGACCTGTCTGAGGGAAGTGCTCAAGAAATCCTCCAGTTGTGATGAAGAGCTCAAGATAATGACAGATGAAGAAGTGAGGTAGCAGAGGTGAGCAATGAATCTTGCAATGCATGGATACACAGATACAGATAGTTCAGCTTAAATGTTAGCAGTAGACTTTTAATTTGTGCTTTAAGTGTTAAATAAGGATTCTTTTGTATAAGTGATTAACTTTAATGAAAAACCTAATAATAGACTAGAACAAAAAATTACAAGCTATCTTAGCAAAACTCTTGGAGAGTGAGGAAGGTCAAAGCATTCTAGAGCGATCGTCTTTTGGGGGTTTGTGAAAGAGTGGGCAAGTAAATTACTTGATGAAGGAGTAGGATTATGACCATGCACTGATAGAACAATTTAGAACAATTGTGATTCCTAGGAAAAAGAAGATAAACACTGGCACTTTTACAAAGAGGGGTAAAGGTAATAAATAGAAACTTGACCAAACCCACAGAAGTTTTTTTTTTTTAAAGCAAACAGGAAAACATTAATGAAAAAATAAATAGTAAATGTAAAATAAGGTGGAAAGAAAAAAGTATACAGATTAATGCAATAAACAGGAACACACTGAATTAACATTATGGCAGAACTTGTCGGGCTAAGTTACTTTTAAGACCCGCTATAAACAGAAGAAAAATTTTAAAAAAATTCTTTTAATCTGCTATGAGCAATTTATAAGAAACACACATAAAACAAAAGTGAAAATATATTGGAAATAAATAGATGGACAAAAAAAATTTCAGGCAAATGCGAACAGAAAACATGATTAAGTGCAGGCGGGGGTTGCAGAGATTTTGGCAATGTTTATTTCTTGGTTTGGATGATGGTGGCTAGGGTATTTTAATAATATTATGTTCAAATGTCTATTTTCCTCTGAATGCTTATGCATCTGGATATTTCATAACTGCGATAGGCAGAATAATCACCCTTGCTCTAATTCCTAAAATGCCCATGCTCCAAACCCCAGGACTGGTGAGTGTGTTACTTCACATGGCAGAAGGGACTTTGCAGATGTGATTAAGTTAAAGACCTTGAGATGGGGGAGATTATCTTGGATTATCCAGGTGGCCCAGTGTAATCACAAGAGTCCTTAAAATCAGAGATCCTTTTCTGGCTACAGACAGTGGGAGAAGTGACAGTGGAAGAAGGGTCACAGAGAAGTGACACTGCTGCTCTGAAGATGGGGAAGGGGACCATGAGCCAAGGGCTGTGGATGGCTTCTGGAAACTGGAAAAGGCAAGGAAGTGGATTCTCCCCTAGATCCTCAGAAGCAACACAGCCTTGCCCACATCTTGATTTTAGCCCAGTGAGACCCATGTCGGGCTTCTGATCTATAGAATTGTAAGATAATAAATGTGTTGTTTTAAGGCACTAAATTTGTAGTAATTTGTTACAACAATAAAATACTAATACTACAACAAAAAAAAATATTTTAAAAATTTGCCTTCCTGGGGCACCTGGTGGCTCAGTAGTCTGAGCATCTGACTCAGCTCAGGTCCTGAGATCAAGCCCTGAGCCGGACTCTGCGCCCAGCATTGGAGTCTGCGTCTCTCCCTCTGCCCCTCCTGTTCACGCCCTCTCTCTCCAAAATAAATCATCTTTTTAAAAGATTTTATTTATTTATTTGACAGAGAGAGACACAGCAAGAGAGGGAACACAAGCAGTGGGAGAGGGAGAAGCAGGCTTCCCACGGAGCAGGGAGCCCAATGCAGGGCTTGATCCCAGGACCCTGGGATCATGCCCTGAGCCGAAGGCAGATGCTTAACAACTGAGCCACCCAGGTGCCCCTAAATAAATCTTTAAAAAAAAATTTGCCCTCCTTGTCTTCTCAGTATCACTTTTAAATTAATCTACAGTTGGGACATCTGGGTGGCTCAGTCGGTTAAGCATCTGCCTTCGGCTCGGGTCATGATCCCAGGGTCCTGGGATCGAGTCCTGCATCAGGCTCCCTGCTCAGGCGGGAGTCTGCTTCTCCCTTTTACTCTCCATCTCTCTCAAATAAATAAATAAAATCTTCAAAAAAATAATTAATTAATCTACAGTTTTCACAGCCATAACTCTGCGAGGCAGCAGTCATGGGGACAGAACAAGTGGAGAAAGCATTGAGCTTGAAGATAAAGGACCAAAGTTGTAGTTCTAGCTTTGCACTAACTTGCTGTGTGACTCTGAGCCTATTGCTTTCCCTTATTTTAATTGGACTTGTAACTATAATTATAAATTGAACAAAATATTTAGCTAGGCATTGCTAAGGAGTATAATCCTTTCCTAATCACAAAGTCTACTTACACAAAATTCTTAAATATGTGGGTTTACTTCTTTCTGTTCAACTTTTAGGCAACTGTGAGATATTCAGATCCAGTATATACAAATCTCAAGTCATTCTTTGTCATGACTTTGGGACTTGAAGCTGTAAAATTAAAAAGACAGCAAACATCTCATAGAATATCCCTCTTAGAGAGCATATTACATTTCTGAAAATAAACTATGGAAAGAATGAATGAATCCTAAAACATTTCAAGAAAATAAGGAAGGGTATGTAGAATACCCCTTAATAGAGGAAGTAGTTTCACATAATTTAAAGTGTCACTTATTGCCTATTCACTGACTTTCAGTAAAAAAAAAAAAAAAAAAATTCATAGGTTTATGTATCCCATCTAGCTGCTGAATGCTCATGATACAGTCTTACAGACCTGGGATATTGGTCATACCCCATGAGACTCATGAAAGTCATGGGGTCCCTAGAACATCCTTTTTCCAACTTAGAAGTGACACATTCATGGGGCACCTGGGTGGCTCAGTCAGTTAAACGTCTGCCTTCAGCTCAGGTCATGATCCCAGGGTCCTGGGATCAAGCCCCATATCGGGCTCCCCGCTCTGCGGGAAGCCTGCTTCTCCCTCTCCCACTCCCCCTGCTTGTGTTCCCTCTCTTGCTGTGTCTCTGTTAAATAAATAAATAAAATCTTTTAAAAAAAAGTGACAGGGCGCCTGGGTGGCTCAGTTGGTTAAGCGACTGCCTTCGGCTCAGGTCATGATCCTGGAGTCCTGGGATCGAGTCCCACATCGGGCTCCCTGCTCAGCAGGGAGTCTGCTTCTCCCTCTGACCCTCTTCCCTCTCATGCTATCTCTCATTCTCTCGCTCTCAAATGAATAAATAAAATCTTTTAAAAATTTTTTTAAAAAAGTGACACATTCATTCCCAGAACAGTGACCTCCCCCCCGACTCCTGATATAGGTTCTCATGGTTCCCCCTGTTTCAGTCTACTTTTTCTGGGTCTGGTTTTCAACCTTTCCGAGACATTAGCTGATTAGCTGGGTAGGCATGATCCAAATAAGCAGCATTTCCAGGTCCAGACACCACCAGGTCACCAGGCCACCCATAGGAATCCACTATCATTCTGGGCAGGACATTTATTGGGTGGGCTGCCTCGTGAGTTACAAGATGATCAATCAGCCTCCCTTGGCCTGGCTCACTGCATGCCTCTAGCATCCCTGAAAGTTATGACAATCAAGTCTCGCCTCATAACTTTCCTAATGCTCAGGCCCAGGACTGCCCTGTTGAGATTCCCTGTTATGGAAAGTTGGGTTCAGATGCCAATCCCTAGGACTATCAGGGATTTGAGGGAGACGTGGGGTGTCATGACATTTGGCTCCTTTACTCAGGAGCTGCAGATGTGGCTACCACTTGAATTAAGGGTACACCCCTCTAATACAAGATCTTGACTTCTTTAACTGGAACTTCTCCCACTATGGGGGTTGTGAGGCATGTAATCATTTAAATTGTAGAAACAGTACTGTGATGAGTAGAGGCATCCTATGAGGGAACTGATCATTATTGTAAAGCTGGTATATGTGCATTGTAGAAAGTTAATACAGATAAGCAAAAATAAGAGTTAACACTATAGTCACACCAGCTAGTGATTCCCTTTTCTTTTTTTTAAGATTTTATTTATTTGAGAGAGAGAATGAGAGACAGAGAGCACGAGAGGGAAGAGGGTCAGAGGGAGAAGCAGACCCCCCACCGAGCAGGGAGCCTGATGCGGAACTCAATCCCGGGACTCGAGGGACCATAACCCGAAGGCAGTCGCTTAACCAACTGAGCCACTCAGGCGCCCCCACCTAGTGATTCCTATCGCTAACACCTAAAATTGGTCTTTTCTATCTTTTCTAAGAGCCTGCCATGGGGACTAGCAGAGAATAGAACCATCATGACTGCTGAAGGAGTGAGCAGAAATGATTCCTCGCCTCTAAATTAGGAGGTAGGATGAAGTGATGTCAACAAAACTCCCCTCTAAAAATTTAGAGTGGTGGATAAAAACATGACCTCTAGCATATGTGCTGTGTATGCACACACATTACACACACACACACACACACACACACGACTTAGCCCAGGGCCTGGCACGTTAAGACCCAGTAAATAGAAGCACTGTTATCATCTTGTCCTTGTTCCCCACACAGGCTCAAGTGTCCCCATCTTTTCCCCAAACTCCAACTCCCCAGTCTAATTGCTGTTCTAGAACCCTAGGCAGAAAATGTCTCCTTAGAGCAGACTGTACAACTCCCCAAAAGGGAAACTCCTTTATGGGAACACCCTCTTGACAGTAGTCTTTGAGTCAAATTTTGATACTGAAAACATAACAAAACAGGAGCACCTGGGTGCCTCAGTTGGTTGGGCAACCGACTCTTGATTTCAGCTCAGGTTGAGATCTCAGGGTCATGAGATCAAGCCCTGCACCGGGCTCCGCTGAGCACTCAGTGCTGAGTCTACTTGTTCCTCCCCTCCCCCGCCTTGCATGTGTGTGCTCTCTCTAAATAAATAAAATCCTTAAAAAACAAAAAACTTTCCCCTACTTTCATTAGGAAGTTGAGAAACAAGAGGAAGGTAAAAAGAGATTTTGCAAATAAGGAAATGGAGCCAGAGAGGGTGAGAGACTCTCTCAGGCGCCACAGGTAGTCATCACCTCCCAGGAACCCACTTATGTGGCTCTCAACTCTGTAAGGTCACTAAAGCGTTAACAGAGCAGGAGACTCAGAAATGGGCATCCAGGGATGCCTGGGTGGCTCAGTTGGTTAAGCATCTGCCTTCGGCTCAGGTCATGATCCTGGAGTCCCGGGATCGAGTCCCACATCGGGCTCACAGCTCAGCAGGGAGCCTGCTTCTCCCTCTGACCCTCTCCCCTCTCATGCTGTTTCTCTCTCTCTCTCTCACTAATAAATAAATAAATAAAATCTTAAAAAAAAAAAAGAAATGGGCATTCAGGTTCCAATTACATTGCTCCATCCACTAGCTGTGTGATCCTGGGCAAGTCACTTGGCCTTCCTAAACCTGTTTGCTTGTCTGTAAAATGGGCATAATTCCTTGCTGGGGCTGTACCAAAGAACAGAGAAATTATACATCTATCTAGCCCAATGTGGACACATCACAGTAAGTTGGGTTGGCAGTTTTGGGGCAGGGAGAACAGCTTTAGTTAACACATGCCCAGAGAGGCAGGAGCTGGGGAGGGAGAAAGGTGTCCTGAGTTGAGAGACCCAGGTCTCAGAGTGCTCAGACTCCTCTTTGGGGAGGGGAGTCCTCCCCAATTCTGCTTCCCAAGTAGCTGCGAACTACTTTCCAATATATAAGGAATACTAAAATGTTGCTGTAAATGAGAGGAAACAGAGCACATACTCTGAAATCAGACTATGTGGGTTGAAATCTGCCTTTACTATTTACTAACTGTGGTGCCATGGACAAGAGACTGAACTCCATGCCTCAGTTTTCCCATCTGTAAAATGGACACAATAATAGCACTTACCTCACACAGTTGCTGAAATTTTTGAGATTATGCATGTAGAGCTCTTAGAATATTACCTGGATCAAAGTCAGTTATTTTGTCTCACAATGGTCAAAAATTAGTCTTAGATCTAAGTTGTTTGGAGTTAGGGCTGAGACTCACTCAAGCTGAGTAACAAGTTTGGGTCCAAGTTGAATTGCACAGCTATGAGATGAGAGGATTGAGTGGCAAAGGTGTTGACAACAGTGGGGCAGGAATTGATTGTTTTGTCTTCTACTTGCTACTTTTTGCTTAAGTTAAGGTTTAAAAATTAAGCTCTCTCTGCCCTTAAGGAAAAGGAAACTAGTTTTATTGGAAATGGGCTGTGAGTTTAATGTGTTATTGAAACCCAGAGTGAAAAAATATGAAGTGGAATTCATATGAAGAAGGGTTTGCGGGGGGGGGGGGGGCGGGGGGTGTAGGCAGAGGATCTTGGTGAAGGTTCCTGGCCTGGAAGAGGCAAGAGGGAGTCCTAGTGCATGCCCCATGGCCGTGCACCAGAAAGTAGCCTGCCCTGAGAGCAGGTAGCTGCCTGATCTTCCAGGAAACACGGGACCCTACATACAAGGAGTCTCAGCCAGCCCAGAGATTCTGGTGCCCCACACATGATATAGGGCAGAAGCCATGAACTTGAAGGGAACATTGTGGGCTTAGACGGTGATTACCAACAGCAATCAAGATGGACCCAGCACCAACATACACATGTGCTCAAGCGCGCGTGTGCGCGCGTGCACACACACACACACACACACACACACAAACACACACCTCGTTATCCAGGCAACACCTCCTGGATTCTGGTGTGCCCTTAAGAAGAAAGCCCCAACAGTGACTGAGATGGGATTTCTGTTTAAAGTCACAAATTAAGTTATTTTATAGAAATATGTGAATATTTGTTGGGATACCAAAAACAAGGTCACCAGCCTGGTCCCCACATGTTCTGGTATTTTGGCTAGAATCCTCCCTCAAGCCTGCTCATCCATTCCTCACCCCGTTTTAGGTCCAGATTTGGTAAGTAGGTGGTCTTCGGAATTAGACCTTAGGTTAAGTCTAGGTTCTGTCACTAGCTGTGTGACCTTGGACAGGTTATCATACTTAACTTTTCTGCATCTGTTTCTTCCTCAGTAAATTGATGTGTTTCCTTACAGTAGCTGTGAGGACAGCGAAATGGAATAGTAGGGTGGTTTTCAAACCATGTCCTGGAGAACCTCAAATCAGACAATCTAGTGTTTTACAAACTTCATTCACGTCCTATCTTCCCACCTTTTGGACATACTTGTGTACCACCTCTACTACTATTTAATCTTGTCCTTTAAAAATGTCAACTCACTTTTTTGTGGAAACAAATTTATTCAAAAAGGAAATTTTGTATCATTCTCACAAACAGGAAATACCTATCATTCACCCTGGAGTGGTAAAAATAAATACAACAAAATCTAAACAGTGCTATTCAATTCTGGCTGGGTATGGTTACAAGCCAAAGCTCTAAGGCCAGGACTTTGTTTAAAAAAGATTATCTCAGTCACAAAAGGCCTTATACGGCCTTATAGGAAATGTCTGTAATAGGCAGATCTATAGAGACAGAAAGTAGATTAGTGATAGTTTAGGACTGGGGGACCGGGGGTGGGGTGGGGTGATAAAAATGTTCCAGAGTTGACTGTGGCGATAGGTGCACAAGTCTATGAATATGCTAAGAACCACTGAGCTGTACAACTTACACGGGTGAGGTCGGTTCTGTAGGTAGCAGAGATCGACTCAAAGTCAACCCTAGACACAAGGGTTTGTAACTAAAATAATAAAATAAATGGGTGAACTGTACGATATGTGATCCTTATCTTAATACAGCTGTTACTAGAGGGGCGCCTGGGTGGCTGAGTCGTTAAGCGTCTGCCTTCGGCTCAGGTCATGATCCCAGGGTCCTGAGATCGAGCCCCACATCAGGCTCCCTGCTCGGCGGGAGGCCCGCCTCTCCCTCTCCCACCCTCCCTGCCTTTGTTCCTGCTCTATCCCTCTCTGTCAAATAAATAAATAATTTAAAAAAAATAATAAAGCTGTTACTAGAGAGAGGTGTTAAATCTGATTCTTTCACCTTGAGGAAAATGATGCAAAGGGATGCAAAGACACTTGACCCAAAACCACTATTATTTGACTTAGCCAAGTCTGTGACACTCCCTCCCATCCCATCATCTCTAAGCTTTTGCCCTTTGTGGAAGGATTCAGTCGCAAGCACTCAGTATTAGCTACTATTCCCCCAAAACAGATCGGCCAGTCAAGTGAGACAAACCTGAGTTTATAGGTCTCGCTACTCAGCCACTGACCTGCATCATGACTCTGGAGAAAATCGCTCTGAGCCTCACTTTTCTTACTTGCCAATGTGGGTAACAGCACCTGCCTCAAGAGGTTGTAATAAGGCTGAGAGGAGATAGGTACGGCTCCTGACACACTCAGATGTCCTTAGACTCCCCTGCGGCGCCGGCGGCGGCAGCGCTCGAAACCAAGAGCTACGGCTTGGAACTAGGCGTCTGCCCCGACTAGAAAAGCTGGCGGGAAAGCATGCCTTTGCTGTTCCAAAGTAACTTCGAGCTCCTGGGTCTCGGTTTCCTTGACTGTGCAATGGGGATACACCGGATTCCAGGGTGCAAGTAACTGGAAGAACCCGACCGTCCTCGGCCAGGCCCGGGATCCTCAGGCCCCGCATTCCAGCACGGGAAACCAAGGCGCGGAGGGGCTCAAACGCCGCACACGGTCGAACACCGCTAGTCCCGAACTCGGGGACTGGGGGGGCGAGGGGGCACGTTGGCGAGGGACCCGGCCTAGATGACCCCGGGATGCCGCCGCAGCGCGCGCCGAGCCTCAGAGGCACAGTCCTCCACCCTGGCGCCGGCGGCCTACGGAGAAACCGCGACCCGGGCGGGGGCACGCCGTACCGCCGCCCACCGCCCTTTCCGAAGCGGCCGCGCGCGGGCCAGGCGCCCCGAGCGCCCCGCGCCGGAAGTCCGCCGCGGCCGCTCTAGGACGGGAGCGCGGCTCTCGGTGCCCTTAACCCCTGCGACGCCGCCGCGCGCTCGCCCGCGCTGGGCCGTTTCGGAGGCCCGCGTCCTTCCTTTGTTTCGTCCGCGCTTCACAAAAGGCTGTGAGGGGAGAGGGCCTGCGGATCCCATTCTACAGACGAGGCCACCGAAGTCACACAGCAGCTGAACCAGAGCCCAGGAGCCCCATTTGGGGCTGTTCCCATTTACCCCAACCGCCTCTCTGGCCTCCGTCACTGTATCTTAAAAATATATACATTAAAACCTCGACTCGGGTTATTACAGACTACCACGGACTTTGACTTTTCTTTGGCACTGCATTTCCTACCTTCCTAGAGTTCCTGCAATCCTACCGGTGATTCTAAAAATTAAAGGTTGTAAATAACTATTGCTTTACAAAAATCTGGTTTACATACAGCTTCTCAGGTGCTCTGCGCTTGGTTCCCACTGTTCCTGACATGTTCAAAGATGTTTGGCCCCAAAGACGAAGAAAAGATTATTGGCCCCATGTTTCAGATGAGGCAACTTAAGTCCAGGCGGGGAAGTGACTTGCCCAGGATTACACAAGTTAATACAAATCAGTTGAATCTGAAAAGCTTCATTCCTATCCTATCTTGACCGTTCACTACGCCACAGCCCCCTCTCAGAGCTGATTGGACGAGCAAAGGAGGGGATTGGCAGAAAAGGCATTGCCAACTGAAAATCAACAGACAAATGTAAGGGAATGGAAAGTAAGTTACTACACTCTGCCCTTGTGCTTGCCCTGTGTGGGGGGCCCTGGGTGGCCAACCAGACACAGCCCTGCTGTGTTCACAGATGCGCAGAGACCCAGCCAACCGATGTGCGGATTCTGCAATTGGGATCCAATTACGCATTCTGATACTGGGGAAACAACCACAGAATGGGTTTGGTGATCCACTGGACTCACTGTGCGATAGACCTGAGCTTAGTGAGGTTTGGGGTCTCCACGAGCACAGAGTTGAATACTATAGTAGAAATGCAACCACAAGCGTAGAATTTTGCCAGTGGAGGAAGGGAGATGTGCTTCCTTTCCTTATATTCATTTGTCATTGATGAACACCTATTTACCAGGCACTACACTATTTACCTAGACCCTAGGAAGACAGAGATGAACATCATAGCCTTATTCTAGCAAGGGAAGTGAGATGTCAAGCAAAAGAGGAAGTACAGTGACTATCCAGTGACCTGGCTTAGTTCTTTGAGGGTCAGGGAAGCTTCCTGAAGGAGGTGAAATCTAAGCCAAGGCCTGAAAGAGAAGTCGGCACTGGCCAGGAAGAAAGAAGAGAGGGAGGGAAGAGTTCCCCAGGCAGAGGGAGCAACAACCGTGGGGATGGGGACCAGGCTGGCCAGCCTCGGTGTGTTCGATGACCTTGGGAAAGAGCAGAGAGAGAGGTGGCAGTGGCCAAACGGAGCAAGGCCTCGTCTGCCTTGATGAGGAGTTTGGTGGAAAAACTGCCTGGGCAAAAGCCGGTCTAGAAAGGGCCCCCTGACGCCCATGTGGCCAGAGGGCAGGAAGTGAGAGGAGTGTGTGGAGCAGTTAGTGAAGAGGCTGCGGAGCTGCGGCCTTGGCCTGTAGGCCATGCACGTGGACAAATGGGAGCAGAGGAAGCACTAGGGAGTGGTGGAGATTGCGGTGACCAGAGGACACATGTATTGTCTCTAAGAGCAGGCAGTGCTCCACACCCCCTGGGATTTCCATCCTTGGAAGCACTCAGTGTCTCAGACCTTCCGCTTTGTCTAAGGTAGCTGTGAGTTGGGGCGCCTGGGTGGCTCAGTCGGTTGAGCATTTGGTGGCTTCGGCTCAGGTCATGGTCTCATGGGTTGTAAGACTGAACGCCGTGCTGGGATCCGTGCTTAGTGGGGAGTCTGCTTGGGATTCTCTCGATCCCTCCCCCACTGCCCCTCCCCTGTCTCGTGCATGCACACGTGCTCATCTCTCTCTCTCTCTCTCTAAAATAAATACATAAATCTTTAAGAAAAAAAAAAGGTAGCTAGGAGTCTAGATTTTTATATGAAATCTTTTGATTTTAAATGTTGGCAACATAAACAAGCAAATCATATCCATAGGCCAGTGGTTCCCAAACTCTGCAGCCTATCAGCCTCACCTGTGGAGCTCTTAAAACTCCTAATGCCCAAGTCACATCCTAAACCAATTAAAATGTCTGGGGTAGAAACCGGGCCTCAGAATTCTTCAGGTGGTTCCACTGTGCAGCAAAGTTCAAGACCCACTGCCATAGGTCAGTACATCTTTTGGGTTGCCAGGCAAAGCCATGGGGGAGCTGTGGGAAGTTTTAGGGCAGGGAAGAAGCAGATCAGTTTAGAGTTTACAGAAAATCAATCCTTAGGAGGAAGGGAGTATAAGTGTAGTCTGGGGTGAGAAAGGGCCTGGGGCCCCAGGGGCAGTGGTGGGGTCCTGCCAGGGCAACCACCCACCCCAGTTTTCCCAGGGTTTCCCGGGAACAGGACTTGAGATGCTAAAACTGGGAAAGTCCTGGGCAAACCAGGATGCTTGATCACCCTACATCCTGCCCCTTGAAATAGTTCTGTCTCCCTAGATTTCTGGGGGACTGAAGTCATGGACTGACTACATTCTAGAAAGGTCCTGGGGAACAAGCTGTCTGTCTTCCCAGGGCACACTCATCCGGGGCTCTGATCCCCAGGCTTGACAGGCTTGTGCAGGGAGCTAGAAACAGGGAGAGAGGACTTGGACCTATCTGTTCTCCATCCCGCAGAGTGTTCCTAGTCAAAGCCAAGTCTATGGACTATCACCTGGCAATAGAAAGGAGCATACTATTGATCCAAGCAACAGTACAGATGACTCTCAAAAATATTATGCTGAGTGAAAAAAAGCAGATGCAAAGAAGTACATACTGTATAATTCCATGTATATGAAGTTCTAGAACAGGTTAACCTAATCAAAACAAAACCAGAACAGTGATTGCCTCTGGGGAGTTGGGGGTGGGGGGGAGGGAAGGGGCAACAGGAAACTTTTCAGGAGGGATAATGATGTATTTGGTAAGAGCTTGCATTATGCAGATGTGTGCATTTGTTGAAACTCATCGAATCGCACAATTAATACCTCTGCACTTCACTATGTGGATATTTTGTTTCAAGGGAAACTCATCGAATCACACAATTAATACCTCTGCACTTCACTATGTGGATATTTTGTTTCAAGGGAAAAGAAAGACAAACCTGTAAGTAAATGAAAAAGAACAGGAATGCTCAAGTACTTAAGAGGGAAGTACCCCATTGTCTGCAACTTATTTTGAAATGTATCAAGAAAATAAGCTAGATTGATAGATGGATGGATGAATTAGGATATGTGGTAAACAGATACGGTAAGATGTTACAGAATCTAGGTGGGGGTATATGGGTATCATCTGTATAATTCTTCCAACTTTGCTACACGTCTGAAACTTTTTATAATAAAATATCGTGGGGGGGGAAACCTAAGTCTGATCATGTGACTCCTCTGCTCAGATCCCATCCATAGCTCTTCATCTCGCCCAGAATGAAAGTCCTGACAACAGCCTCCAAGCAGGATGGCCATACATTTTGGTTATCACAGGTTTCACTTGTTGCCTGGGCATAATTATTAATACATCCTCTTTTATTCTCAAAGTTTGACTGACATATTATGTGACTGCTGTGCCTGTGAGGCCCTACATGACCTGACCTCACTTCCCACTGCTCTCTCCCTGCCTCCCTCTGCCCCCTGCCGCACTGATCTCATTTCCAGGCACACTCCCCCTCAGGGCCTTTGCACTGGCTATTCTCTTGGCCTGGAATGCTCTTCCTCGAGAAATCTGTATGGCTCTCTTCCTCACTCCTTCAAGCTTTTCTTCAAATGTTTCCTCAGTAGGAGGATCTCCCTATTTAAAATTGCAATCTGCTCTTTTCCCATCTCCCTGACTCTATTTTTTTTTTAACAAGATACTTATAACTTCCTACAGATGGTATAATTTATTGAAGGTAAACTCTGCGAAAGCAGAGATTTTTTCCATTTTGTTTATGCTTTATTCCCGGGGCCTAGAATAGTCCCTAGCAAACAGTTAAGTGCACAATAAATACATGTTGCTACGAGTAAAGGAATTCTCCTGCCCTTGTTGAGCTGGCAGTCTGGCACCAAAGACCGAAGCCAACATAGACCATCACAAGGCAATACCTGATGTTCCGTGAAATGGCAGAGGAGCAGGCAGGGGGCGGGACAACAGAAGTCACCAGGAAGCCAAGCTTGGAAAAAAAACAAAAGAATGCATTCCCCCAGATGAAGAGAGGATAAGAGGGGCGCTCCTGGCCGAGCAAAAGCATGAGAAAAACCCCACAGGTGAGAAACAGCGAGGTGCGATTGATTATAAGCAGTTCTCAGGGGAGCGGTGCAGGGGTGGGGTGGAAGGGGCAGCTCCATCCTGCCAGGAAGGAGGACAACGGCAGGGTTCTCGCCCAGGGCAGTATCGGTGGGTTTCTGAGACTGCCCAGCTGCTGGGTGGAGGACAGACTGGGGGTGGGCAAGAGTGAAGCGGGGAAACCCACCAGGAAGGCAAACAGGAGGGCCCTAAAGAAAGGGGCAGATGGGGGAGTTACTCAGGATAGAGACTTGCTCACGGGACTCTGACTTCCGGGCACTCCAATCTGGGCCAACTCTGGGGGACTGAGGGGCCATTTCTGGGTACAGGCGATGGGAGGAACAGGTTGGGAGGGGGAGGAGGAGGCCGAGGGTCTGGGCATCCCAGGGGTCTTTGAGTCTATAAAGGGAGGGTGCAGCACTTGGATGCAGAGACTTGGGAGCCATTCATTCCAAAAGTAGGTGGATCTGGCAGGGAGCGTTTATGAAGAGAAGAGCTAGGCCAGGACAAGAGATATTTAAGGGATCAGGAGGAGAGAGTGACAGAGCAGAAGAGAATGGGGGAGCACCAGAGGCCAGGACCTCGAGAGCCAGGGGTGGAAGAATTTCCAAAAAGAGAGCGTGGATATTGGGAGGGGGTGGGAAGAGCGGAGGCAGGGAGGGCGTGGGAAGGTGATGACTGGGGGGCGGGGCTCGCCATGGAAGAAGTGGATTTTATTTTTTTTTGAAAGATTTTATTTATTTATTTGAGAGAGAGAATGAGATAGAGAGAGCGTGAGGGGGGGGGAGGGTCAGAGGGAGAAGCAGACTCCCCACTGAGCAGGAAGCCGGATGTGGGACTCGATCCCGGGACTCCAGGATCGTGACCTGAGCCGAAGGCAGTTGCCCAACCAACTGAGCCACCCAGGTGCCCCAAGAAGTGGATTTTAAACCAGGTCACAGAGTGGATCACAGAGCCGGAGGGGGCAGGCCTGGGAGTGGGGACAGACTGCTGGGGTCTGGGGCCAAGAGAGGGACAGGAATGGGGGTGACTCAAACTTCAGCCTTTCAAGTGTGCTCAGAAACGGACTCTCCTCCCCAGTCTCACCAACAGGCAAGTCTCTGGCCTCTATCCCTACACCCTCGTATCCTCATCGGTAAAACGGAATAATAGGAAAACGGCTGTCATTTATTGAGCGCTCACTATGTGTCAAGCCAAGGACACTCCCTCCCCACGTACTTCCTCATCTAATCCTCACAACACTCTCACCAGGCTGATGTTAATATTATCCCCAGTTTACAGATGAGAAAACCGAGGCCCAGAGAGGTTAAGTCACGTGGCTCAAGGTCACAAGCGAACGAATGGAGATGCTGGTATTCAAACCCAGAGCCTGTTGTCTGGGCTTTAACACTGTACTACTAACCCACAGAAGGCACTCTGCAGTTTACAGAGCACTCACATCACCTCCTGCGGTGGCTGAGGGGACTAGTGAGAGGACCTCCACACCCAGAAAATGCTGAGATTATTACCACATGTAGTAGGCTGAATAATGGCCCTCTGAAAAGGCCCACGACCTAATCCCCGGAAGCTGTGAATGTTACTTTACATGGCAAATGAGATTTTGCAGGTGTGATTACGTTAAGGGTCTTGAGAAGAGTCTCCTGCATCATCCAGGTGGGTCCAATGCAGTCCCAGGGTCCTTAGAAGAGGGAGGCAGGGGAGGCAGAGACAGAGATGTGATGACGGAAGAAGAGACAGAGATTGGAAGAAGCCATGATGAAGACGTGAAAGGGAGGGGAGTGGTGGGGAAGGGAGGGAGAGGGGCCCAAGTCAAGGAATGTGGGTGGTGTGTAGAAGCTGGGAAAGGCTGGGAAACAGATACTCCCCTACAGCCTCTTGGAGGAACCAGCCCTGCTGATACCTTGACTTTAGCCCAGTGAGACTAATTTTGGACCTCTGGTCTCCAGAATGGTAAGATAATGAATTTGTGTTTCTTTAAGTGACTAAGTACATGTGTGGTAATTTGTTGCAGCAGCAAGAAGAAATGAATATACCACGTCACTCTACATTTGGCTCCCCTGGCCGGCCCTGGCTCAACTATTACAACCTTAGCTGCTATCAGGAAACAGCCCTACATTTTAAAATCGTTCTTTAAAGTTCCAGTTTGGTCCCTCTGAACCTTTTAGCCTTTGTTAAAAATAAAAACAGGGCTAATACACCTAACTCTACCACTTTGCCAGGCACAGAGTGCAGGTACCTTACATTATTTGAAGGTTCCCAAAACCACTAGGGCAGATGAGCCCTAGTTATTGTCCCCATTGCTCAGATGCACAAACTAAGGCTCAGAGAGGGGAAATGGCATGCATAGAGCCACATACCTAGTGAGTAACAGAGCCAGGATTTGAACCAGGACTTCTTACTTCAGATCTACCACACTGAGGTTCCTATCTCACATTCTGCCTCCTCAGAGAAGCCTTCCTGGATAGCCTCAGCACATTCATTTACTCATTCATTCACCAAACAGTTGCTATGACTGCTCTATGCCCAATGTGATCCTAGATAAGGCTAGGGACTAAGATCGGCCCTCAGGAGCTCAAAACCTAGTGGACAAGACAGACACACAAATGAGCCATCCCAAACAGCCTGATAAATGCCAAGACAAAGAGGAGGAGACACAGCAGGTGATGGAAGCCCAAAAGAAGGGAAACTGATTGAGCCAGGGGTCAGGGAAGACTTCTTGGAGGAGGTGGTGATTGAGGGGAAGACAAGAAAGACCCGGCCAGAAGTGTGGGCAGGGGTTCCAGTGGAGGAATGGCTAAGCAGAGGCAGGGGGTACAATGTTGTAGCTTCTTGAGGGCAAGGAACGGGTTAGGTCAGACCCCAAAGTCCCTCCGAGCCTCTATGTTCCTGTGTATGAATGGGAATCATGGGCAGCTGCCCAGAGCTTGGGTAACTGCTGGGCCCAGGGGAGGGCTGAACAGGAAGAAGAGGGGTCCTGGGATTCCCAGAGGAGGGCTGAAGGTCAGGAAGGGTCAAAGGTAAGAGGACAGGGCAGGGTGGAGGGAGTTTGGGGAGGCAGGGTCCTGGCTCAAGCTCCCATTCTATGTCTGACTCCTGGTATGACTATAGGAAGGTCCCCTTAGAGCCTCAGTGACTCCATCTGAGAAATGGAGCATGAGACAAAACTGTCTCCAAAGACCCTCCCCAGCCCTGAGGGGAAATGACATGACACAAAATTACAAAAGGGTCTTTATTTGTAAAAAGCCAAAGGGGCCCTTGGGGCAACAGGACAGGCAGGCCAGCTTCTCAGGGGTCAGGGGCATTTGGGCAGATGCGCTTGAGTGGGGGGGCGCCCTCCGAGTCCTCTGTGTCACCCTGGGCTGCCTCGGGGACAGGTGGCACTGGCTCAAAGACGGGGTAAGCTTCAGGGGCCTGGAGAGGAAGGGCGGACAGGCATGAGCTCCACCCAAACCCAGGAGTGCAGCCTCCTAGCCTTTGCCTTCTCAACGCCTCCACTCCACTCCCCTCCTGGACCTAGGAGTCTGGTCAGGGACCCAGGGAGCAGATTAAGTAGGGCACTAGAAACAACAACAACACCGTTTTGGGAAAAGAAGGTGATATTTGATATTTCTGGAAAATGCATCAAGGTAGTCCTTGTGGGAAAAGTCAGAAGTTGTAGGGGACTGACTCTCTTAAGCTGATTTGATAGTTTAGGACTAAAATAAAATAAAATACTTGGAGGAGCACCACGATCTTTTCAGGCTTTTAATGGTCTTAAATCCGCCCCGATCCAGCCCACAGGACTTTGTCTTAAAGCACCCTCTCCTTTTCCGTCCCAAGAACCCAGCCTCTGAGACTTGAGCTGTGCCTGAGGTCTACATTTCCTGCCTGGACCTCAGGAGGGCAGCCCCCTAGCTGTTAGCTGCCCCAGAGCCCCCACTGCCTCAGAGACCCGGGAGTCCAGCCTTCTGGCCTCTCTCACCTCAGCCTCCAGCAATTCTGGAACAGGCTCCTCCTTGGTCAGCATTGGGGGTTCATCGGTGCTGCCTGCAGTTACGCCCCCAGGATCTGGAACATCAAGTTAACAGACATTCCCTGAGCGACTGCTCTGTGCTACAGCACA
The DNA here is from genome assembly GCF_037043125.1 of Eumetopias jubatus. Taxonomy (NCBI): domain Eukaryota; kingdom Metazoa; phylum Chordata; class Mammalia; order Carnivora; family Otariidae; genus Eumetopias; species Eumetopias jubatus. Next base: position 94,410,588 of record NW_028274818.1, read on the forward strand.
GGCCCAGGCTGGGGGACACTGAGGAGGGAGCTGGGAACCTGGCTGCAAGCCAGGAAGAAGCCACAGGAAGGACATGGAAGTGGGATCTTGACAGATGAGTAGGATTTGATCAGGGAGACAAATGGGGCACATTTTAGGCAGACAGAACATATGATAAGTGAGTACAGATTCTGAGACTGGACTCCCTGGGTTCAAACCTGACCTTGGGCATGTGACTTACTTCCTCTGGGCCTCAGTTAACCCATCTGTAAAGTGGGGATAATGATAAATAATTACCACATGAGACTGTGGTAAGGATGAAATGAGATGATACAGGTAAAGCCCTTAGTACAGTATTTGGCACATAGTAAGTGCTCAATAAATGCCTGCAGTTTTTACATTAGTAAAGGTACACAAGTGGGTGGCACAATCTAGACACAGCCCATAGGCCCAGGTCATGGTATTCTTGGAAAGGAACAATGAGACCAGCAGGGGTAGTTCACAAAGGGTCCAAAGTACCAAGTAGAGGAGTCAAAGGCCATAGGGAGCCATTGAAGGCTCTGAAGCACAAAAATGAGCCTGCCAAATTTGTGATTTAGAAAAAATTGCTCTGGCAGCTGTGTCGAGGTGACCGGGGGAGAGGAGACCCATAAGGAGGCTGGAGCCTGGGGTGCCTGGGTGGCTCAAGTCGTTCAGCATCTGCCTTTAGCTCAGGTCATGATCCTGGGGTCCTGGGATGGAGCTCCGCATCGGGCTCCCTGCTCAGCGGGAAGCCTGCTTCTCCCTCTCCCACTCCCCCTGCCTGTGTTCCCTCTCTCGCTGTGTCTCTCTCTGTCAAATAAATAAATTAAATCTTAAAAAAAAAAAAAAGGAGGCTGGAGCCAGGTGGGGGGAAGAGATGGCTCTTATAGGAAGGTAGACACATTTGGGAGGTAGCTCTGACCAGGCAGGGGATTGACTATATGGAACAAAGAGGAGCTGAGGAGGAATTATGCCCAAGATGCTGGCTCACTGGCTATGTGAGCTTGGGAGACTTAATTCTCTGGGTTTCAGCTTCTCATCCACATATGAGGATCATAACCCTCATAGGGTTATAGTGAGCATTAAATGAGCTAAAACATGTTCAGTGCTTAGGATATCCGGCACACAGAGCTCAGTAAGTCCTAGCTGTTATTTTCACTTATTAATCACCCTCAGGAATATCACTATTATTTACTCCTCAACAAATATTTATTGAGCACATTCTATGTGTCCCATGTTGTTCTGAGGATTCAATAATGAACAAGAGCAACATGGGCCCAAGGTTCAGGAAGCTGACATGAGGTGGGAGCAGGGGAAGAAATTTGAGTAGTAAAAAATAAAATTTACATGAAAATCTCAGACGGTGATGAGTTATCTAAAGACCCAAAGAAGCCAGATGAATGAGACAGTCACTGGAGGTAGGACGGTGACTTTCTGCAGGAGTCAGGGAAGGCCTCTGGGAGGGGAGAACACAGGAGAGTAGGTGTAGGTAGGGGTAAGCTGGTGGCTTCAACTTTGCAGAAGACTCAGACGAGAGGGCTGCAGGGAGTCACCTAGTCCTACCTCTCTCTTGGCCCAGCCGTGGGGGCTGAGCATCCTCTGGGACCCCTTCTGGTGGTCCAGCAGGTGACACAGGGCGGCTGGGCTGGGGGGTGCCCCCAGGGCTGGGCTCGGTGCCCTTTTGCAGAGAGCCTTCCGAATGGAAACTCTGGTTACTGTTCTCATCTGTGGGAGCAAAAGCCAAGAAGTTTGGGCCTGAAGGTCTCAATCCCCTCCTTCAATCCCCCAGCCCACACCGCCCCCCGAAATCCCAGGATTCCTACATACCATTGAGATCCAGCAGGATGAGAGGGCCGCCCCCTCGGGGACTGGCGCCCCTGCCCCGCCGTTCCCGACCTCGGGATCTCTCTGCCCCGCCACCTGCCCTCCGTCGCTCCTGGGGGTTAGAGGGATAAGGGTCAGTGACAGTTTTCCAGTTAGTACTTACAAAGCCCCCACTGTACAAATAAGGAAACTAAGGCACAGAGAAGCAAAAGGCCCTGCATGAGGTGACAGAGGTTGGCACCACACCGTTGGGTTAGGTCTTGAACTCTGGGGTCTGAAGCAAGAAAAAGGGAGAAGGGGGTGGAGTTGCTAATAATTGTTAACATCTGCTGCATCTGAGGTCTCACAGTGGGAGTGGAGGTGGAGGCCAGCGTTGGGAGGGGCTCGCCTGAGGTCGCACAGATGAAAGGCCTAGTGTGGGAGAGTTTGCTCACCTCCTCCTGGGGGTCCACCACTGGCACCCACTTGAAGATACGAAGGGAAGTGTCGCCCACAGTCACCCAGCGCTTCTCCCTGTGGGAGGGTGGGGGGGACTGGGTCAGAGTTCTGAGGAGAGAACCCCTCCAGGTGCTGAACACATCAGGGGAGACCTGTCGAAGTGGGGGTGGTGCGGTTTTGCTAATGGGGCATATGGTTAGAAGGAGAAAGAGAGTCCTGCAGACCGCAGGCCATACACAGGGGTGCCTCTGGGGAGTGAGTACGGCTTGGGGGGCCATGGCTCTGCAGACCCCTGGGGTATACAAGGGAGCAAGGCTGAGGGCCTGGCAGGGAACCATAGCAAAGAAGATCCTGGGCATACTTGAAGGAAGAGTGTCAAAGCTTTAGGGGGCGGGGCATAAATGAGGGTACGGCTTGGGAACACGCTTTGTAGACCCTAGGGTGTAACCAGAACGGGGACAGAGCCCTGCAGCTCCAGGGCGCAGCTGGGGGGCACACCTAACACCTGGGGGCCACGGCTGGCGAAGGGAGGAAAGACGCATTTGGGAGAGTGTGGTCCCGCCAGGTCCCATCCCTGGCCCCCCGGGCAGCGCTCACCATCTCCGGACCTTCTCGATGGTCGCCATCACCTTCTTGATGTCATCCTTGGCCCGGCTCCGGGTCTCGGCCCGCACGGTCCGGCCGGCCATGCTGGCGGGACTGGGGCCGAGGCCGAGCCCGCGGCTGGGCCGCCTCCTGTCCGGCGGGCTCAGGCTCGGCGCCAGAGCCGGGCGCCGCTGTCTCGGCCTGCCGTCCCTCCGGGAGTTGGCCGCGCCCTCCCTCGCTCCCCAACGCCTCCGCGAGTCCCCGCCCCGTTTCCTGCTGCCGCGCCCCGCCCCGGCCCGTCCCCGGAGCGGCCCGGCTGCGCGGGCGGCCAGAGCCCTTGCCTGGAAGCCGGCCAGCCCCGCCCCGACCGGGCCCGCCCCCTCGGGGCGCCCCGACCGCAGCGCCCCCTACCCGCCGCCAAGAGGGAGGGTTGGGGACAGCTTGGCGCCAGGACTCGCGCGGCTGGGCTGAGGAGGTGCGTTCAGACCACGTGGGCACGGGGAGGAGGAGGGGGGCGCGAGAGGGTCACTGTCCTGGCCAGCGTCCTCTGCGCGGGGGCGGGGGGCGGGGGGCGGCCCCGAATGCTGTGTGCAGGGTGTGTGTCCAGCCTCGCCTGGCTGTCACTCCCGCACTGTCCAGGTCTTCCTCCAGCCATTCATTCAGCGGTCTATTCACTGAGTGCCCATGACGGGCCAGACGCTGCAAATATGAGTAAGTCTCCACCCACCAGAATGGCTAAAATGAGAACGACAGACCATATCAAGTGTAGACAAAGAAGTAGAGCAACTAGACCTCTCATGTTTCTGGGGGAGTGGAAATGGGTAGAGACGCTTTGGAAAACTGGCAGTTTTCTAGAGAAGCTGAACTCACACGATCCAGCAATTCCACTCGTAGGTCATTAACACCCAATAGAAATGCGTGGGTATGAGCACCAAGAGATGTGTACTGGAATGTTCATAGCACTGTCGATAGTGGCCTCAAATTGGAAACGGCCCATCAAGAGGAGAGTGGAAATGAATTGTAGCCTGTTCATACAGTGCACAGAGCAGAGAAGTGATGTCCTGCTACACAACAGGGACATGTCTCACGAAAGAAATCAGATACATCAGTACACACTGTATGATTCCTGTTATATGAAGTTCAAAAGAGACAAAACTAATTTGTGGTGTGAGAAGTCAGGATAGTGGTCACCCTTGGAAGAGGCTAAAAGGGAGCCCCTGGACCGCTCGTGTTCAGTTTCTTAATCTGGTATTCTGGTGCTGGTCTCCCCCCCCCCCAGTATATTTACTTTGAATATTCATCAAATTGCACACTTTTCCCTATGTATATTATACTTCAATTAAAAGTTTACGTAAAATGAGTGTGTTTTGGTTGAGTTTATTTGAATTTGTGTTTGCCGGCAGATAGGACATGTGTTACTATGTGTGTGTGTTTCAAGGGTTTGGCTCTTGTCCCTGTGATTTGGTATGATTATGTCCAGATGGGTTAAGGTATAGGAGGGGGATTATGACCGAATTTCTGGAGCCAAACTGCCCCTGGGAAAATCCCAGCTCTTCTTGTCCAGTGACCTTGGACAACTCACTTATCTCTATTCCCTCAACCATAACATGAAAGTAAGTTAATATGTAACTCCTGAAACAATGCCTTGCACATAGTAAATGCCCAATAAATATTCACCGTTAATTAAGTGTGTGATTGTGGCCCCTACCAACAGTCTGGCTCCAACCGCACCTGCTATGCTCTCTTCCAGTTAATACCTTCCTTTATTCTGGCAGTTGTCTGCCCATGGTAATATCCTCACGGAAGGAACACAGGCCTCCTTCCCAGTCCCTTCACTCACAAACCCCATTACCTGCTGTTGGTTATGGTCGCCTCCATCAGACTGTGAGCTCCTCAGGGGGCCAGAGACCAAGTATGGATCGTCTCTGGGTCCCAGAGCCCAGGACAAGTAGGTGCTTGGGAATCACTTATGCGTATAAGTGCGTGCAGACCTTTCATCGTTTATCTGCACCAGGTCAGTGGGGTTGACATGTCGGTATGACCCCCTGTACCTGACTCTGAAGCTTGTTCCCAGGTGAGAATGAAGGTCTACATGCAGTAGATCAGAGGGATTCTCGGACTGGGTAGGGTGAAGGGAGCTGCTGTTATCTATTCCCCGTGTAGTAGGTGTGCCGAGAGAGGGCGAGCAGAAAGTATCTAAGATAGGCCAGGAGGTATTTGTCTGGGCAGGTGTGGTCCAAGCCTGAGGGCCCTGGCGAGGCCTCTCTCGCACCCAGCTTCCCCCTTCCCCCCCAGACAGGAGGGAGGACCAGCACATTCCTGTCTTGCCCGCCCCACCCTCTCTTATCCACCGCGCCCCCCTCCCAGCTTTCTCCGAAAAGAAGCTCGCTCACTAAGCCTCGCCCCAGGTCAGAGCCTGAGCCTCCTCCTCCCGGTGGTACCAGGGCTGCTTCCCAGGCCCCGGCACACTCAAACCTCAAGGTTTTGAGCCCACCACGCAGACAACCTGCCAACCCTCCTCAGGCCCCTTTCCTGACTGGGCAGCGCAAGTAAGGAGCTGAGCTCAGAGCCAAGGAATCCAGCCTGGGGCGGGCGGTGGCGGGGGGGGGGGTTGTTTGGGGTCTGAGCCCTGATTGGCTGCGCCCGGGCCACGCCCCTACCCCTTCCCCCCCTTTTCCCCCCCTCGGAAGGGGGGCGTGTAGGCAACCGGGATCAGCCAGGGGCCAGCATGAGCCGGAGGGAGGGAAGTCTGGGTAAGGGGCTGAAGGACTGGATGTCGAATGCCCGAGGGGAGCCGGGGTCAGAAGGGCTGGAAGCTGGGGTCTGGGTCCCCACCACCCCCGGGTCCGGGAAGGGAGCGGCCTGAGCTGGGGAGAGCAGGGCCCCGGTGTCAGGTAACGAGCGGGTGAGCTGTGGGTGAGCTGTGGGAAGGGACAAGCGCCAGAGTTTAGCGGAGGCCTGGGCTGTGACTTCAGGGATCTGGGCTCAGGGTTTAGATCACAGGTTCGAGTACACCCTGGGAGAGAGGACTGGGGTCGCAGCTGGGGCTGGACGCCTGAATCCTCTGAGTATTGGGAAAGAATCAGAACTGGGGACCAGAGGGAGGGATAGAGTTAGGGAAGGAAGTCTTTGGGCCTCAGGAGCTAATGAGTGACAACAGGAGACGAAAGTCGAGGCTGTTAAGGATAGAGGCAAGCGGTGGGAAACTGGCGCGGGGAAGTGGGGGCGGGGCGGGAGTTGCCGCGCCAGGACTACATTCCCCAGCATGCCTTGGCATGTGCGCTGGCATCTCGGGAAATGTAGTCGTCCTTCCGGGGCTCCACCCCCTAGTTTGCGCTAGGAAAGGTTAGTCATTGATGCTGCAGGTGTCCGTCCAGTCCAGCGTCTTGCACAGACTGTCCATCAGTTTCCCAATCTGTAGAATAGATTTAAAGGAGCATTCCGTTTTGAAGTTCTGTGCTTCAGTGATGTTAAATTTCACCAACAATCAGTGATGCACGGGGATATGTGAAATCTTCCCTCAAAGGGTTCCCAGGCTAAGGCCGATTCACACAGATAAAAGAGCTGTTAAAAAAACAACCTTGGGAGTATGAACAAATGGCCTAAAGTAAAAGGAAAAGGTTAATTTAAGGGAGAGGAGAATCCGGAGGCCACACCGAGGAGGCAATATTTGAATTTGGCTTTAATAGGATTTAACAGTGATTTGGGGTCAGGGAATACATTTCAGATGGGACAACTGTTTGGCAAATGTCCGGTGCCTCGTTTACCATCAGTTGGAATGGGACAGAGGCTGCCTGGCTTAAAAGTTAGAGAATTCAGAGCAGAACTTGTGGATTCAGGAAGGAAGAGCCAGCCTGGAAGAAGTAGTCAAGGAGCAGCGGTCTGGGCTGCCCTCATTCTTCCCCCTTTTTCCCACCAGAAGATCCACAGGCTGACTCCTCAATCTCACCCCTTCCCCACTTGGAGGCCAAGATCCGTCAGACACACAGCCTTGCCCGCCTCCTCACCAAATATGCTGAGCAGCTGCTCCAGGAATATGTGAGTGGGAATGGGGATGGGGGTGCCAGAGGCCTGAGGAATGGGGAAGTACAGATCACAGAGGTTCCTGACCACCCATTTTTCCAACCTCATTTCCCAGATACAAAAATTGGAGCAAACCGGAGGACTTTCCCTGTGCTCCAAATGCCCCTCTGTCTGCCTCAGCTTGGAGGTTCCCCCCACAGTGCATTAAGACAGAGGCTGAGGGGCGCCTGGGTGGCTCAGTCGTTAAGCGTCTGCTTTCGGCTCGGGTCGTGATCCCAGCATCCTGGAATCGAGCCCTGCATCGGGCTCCCTGCTCAGTGGGGAGCCTGCTTCTGCCTCTCCCGCACCCCCTGTTTGTGTTCCCTCTCTTGCTGTCTCTCTGTCAAATAAATAAAATCTTAAAAAAAAAAAAAAAGACAGAGGCTGAGAGAGTGAAAAGAATTCTGATCTGGGAGTCAGGAAACCTAGGTTCCAGGCTCTCTGTGATCTTGTCACCTCAGTTCCATGGGCCTTGGTCTCCCCAGCTATAAAAGGAGACAGTTTAACAAGATGAGTTGTGAACTCTTCTACCTATGCTATGCAGAGAGGCCGAAAAGGGTTTCAGTCTGGGGCAGAAATTCCAGCCCAAGAGGGGACTTTAACAGAGGAGGGGAATCTGCGAATATCTTTGGTTGGGCATAGGGCCTTGCCCAAGGAAGGAGGGTAGTTCCATCAATTACTCTAGTGTAATGGAAGGAAGGTATAGGCCTGCTAACTTGCTGTGACCTTGGGCACTAATGGTAATATGAAAAAATAATGATGTAACAATTCTGAAAGTGGGGTAATAGAAAGAACTAGCTTTGTAGTGCTATGAACTTTGGTTCAAAATCCAGCTCTGTCCTTTCCCTAGGTGTATGACCTAGGGCAAGTCAGTTTACCTCGTCACGCTCCATATCCTCATTTGTAAAAATCATCATCATAATCATCATACCCATTTGGAAAGATTAGGAATAATGTGTTTAAAGCAGCAAACAGTGCCTGAACCAGAGACAAGATGTTAGCAAAGGATAAATGGTATTGTTGTAGCATTTTTACAAATTACAAATCTCCTTTAATTTTTTCATTCATATAAGTTATTCATTGAGCCCCTGCTGTGTAGCAGACAGGTGCAGAGGTGGTGGAGGATGGGGGAGAGAGTGAAACAGACCAGGTTTCTGCAGTATCTGTGTGATTCTCAGGCTGGGGAGCTGATCCCCCATTTTACAGATGAGAAGACTGAGACTTAGAGAAGGGAAATGGTTTTGCACGAAACTGCACAGCTAGCAAGTGGTGGAGACAGGATTGGCACCCCTGTCTGTAGGATAGCATTAATAAAATCGCTAACATTTATTGTGCCCCTCCGGTGGGCCGGGATTTGCCTGAACCATTTTAACATGCTCATAACTAATCTTACGAAGTTGATGCTGTTGTCTCCATTTTAGAGACGAGGAAACAGGCGCCGGTGTAAAGCCCACTTCGTGTGTGTGTGTGTGTGTGTGTGTGTGTGTGTGTGTGTGTGTGTGTGTGTGTGTGTGTGTGTGTTGGTAGTATCGCAAACGCAACAGCTGTGTTGGGAGGAATGCGTCATTTGCGAGGGGGTAAACTGAGGCCCTAGGGAGAGGAGGAGGAGCGGAGAGTGGAGGAGTTCCGTCGCGCCTCGCGGGTCCCCCCCCCCCGCCCCTGACTGCCGTGTCTTCGCAGGTGCAGCACCAGGGAGACCCCTTCGGGCTGCCCGGCTTCTCGCCCCCGCGGCTGCCGGTGGCCGGCCTGAGCGCCCCGGCACCGGGCCACGCGGGCCTGCCCGCCCCCGAGCGGCTGCGGCTGGACGCGGCGGCGCTCAGCGCGCTGCAGCCGCTGCTCGACGTGGTGCGGCGCCACCAGGCCGAGCTGAACCCGCGCGCGCCGCGCCTGCTGCGGCGCCTGGAGGACGCGGCGCGCCAGGCCCGGGCCCTGGGCGCCGCGGTGGAGGCCGTGCTGGCGGCGCTGGGCGCCGAGACCCGCGGGCCGCCGGCCGAGCCCGCGGCCGCCGCCGCCGCCGCCGCCGCCGCCGCCGCCACCGACGCGGGCGTCTTCCCTGCCAAGGTGCTGGGGCTCCGCGTGTGCGGCCTCTACCGCGAGTGGGTGAGCCGAACCGAGGGCGACCTGGGCCAGCTGGTGCCCGGGGGCCCGGCCTGAGCGCGGGGCGCGGGCCTGCGGCTCGCTGTCATCCGCTCGGCGTCCGTCTCCGTCTCTCCGTCTCTGTCTCTCAGTCGGTGCCTCGGGAGCTCCGACAGTCTCCGTCTCTCTCCCTGCCTCTGTCGTCTCTCTGCTTTGTGTGCTCTCCGCGTCTCCCTGTCGGACCTCCGTGTGTTCGTGACTTCCCGTGTCCACGCTTTCTTGCTTTCCCCCTCTTCTCCATCGCTTGGGCCCGCCTCCGTCTCTCTTGGCCTCCCCCTTCACCCATCTCTGCGGGGCCTCTTTGTCTCCCCTTTTCTCCATCTCTTGGCTCTCCTTGGCCCCATGTGAGCATGTGTACCTCTCAGCCTCATCTCACGGAGGGGACACCTCATCAACTCTGGCCTTCCCTGGCCAGGGAAGGGCCTGCTAGCCCGGGTGGGAGGGCTCCTCCACACAGATTGCAGCCCCCTTTCCACAGGGTCACTCCCCCTGCTGCGCTCTCCCTCCCCCATCCCGGCCCTTTGGGTGGGCCCTGCTTGCTTCTCCCTTGGATGTCCTTCCCCTCCTTCATCTCCTCTGCTCTGTCCCTGCACCTCCCCTCCCCTCAAGCCAGGTCTATGGAGAGAAAAGATCAACACCTTAAAAGAGTTTATTTCTGAGAATAAATTAATTTTTTGTAAATAAAATGTTTAAAAATAAAAAAAAAAAAACACCAGAGTTACCAGTATATATAGTTGTTAAAAATGGGGAGACACCTTTGAGGAGACTAGACTCCTTGGGGCACAGCCTGGTCCCCCAGACAGACCCAAAGGCCACAGTATAAATAGGGAGTCGCAAATGCCCCCAGGCCAGGGATAACATCAGTCACTCTAGAACAGGACCGAGCTGGAAACATCTACGGGAGTCCTCCTTACTTTTTTCAACTGGACTTCTATTGATCAGGAAGTGAAGTCCCTCAAGATGGAAAGTTGGAACAGTGGCCCTAGTCAGGGAGGTAGACTAGAGGAGGCAATGAACTCCAGCAAGAAGGGAGGCCTCTCTGTGCAGAAAGCCCATAGCTTCCCACAGGAAGTGAGGTAGAGACAAGAAGGCAGCCCCTGGACCTCCCTAAACTTAAAGGAAGAGGAAGGTCTCAGGGAGAGCCCAGGAAAGAGACCAACTGTCCTCTCCCTGCAGAGTGGGAAGTAAAGCCTCTTCAAAAAGGCACTTCTTTCCACCCAGGATGTGGGCAACCAGGACCACTGGACTGAGACTCCACGAAATGATACCCACAGAGTCCCACCCGGATCTGGAAGGGAGGCCACAGGACCTAGGCAGGAAAGGCCCAGGCAATAGGGACTTGGGGCCTGGTTCCTAGGAAATATTCCCAAACATACACGCCCTGTCTGCTAGACAAGATGTGTCTCCTTTCTAGCCAAGAAGAAAGGCAGAAAAGAGTCCATTGGGAAAGAAATGTTGCAGCCTCTGACAGGATGTCCTGCCTCCTCTATCCAGGGTATTTGGCCTTGAGCAGAGCCAAGTCCCTCACAGCTCGGTCTGTCCAGTGGCCATATTCCCGGGTCACTACGTAGCCTCGACATTTCCTCTCAAAGGCTGAGGCCCCGAAGGGAACAACGCCGAGAGTGTCCTCCTCTGGGGGGATGGGCAGGCCCAGAGCAGTCATGATTGCAGCCATGTTGCCCAGCAGGCCTTGGGCCCTGAGTCTTGCAGCCCCGATCTGGGCCAACAGCATAGGACTGCCAGGGTTCAGGTCTCTCTGGTCGTCCCCCACGAGCTGGAGGTGCTGGGTCAAGGCCAGGAAGGCCCCTTGGGCATGGCTCAGCCGCTCCCTGTCATCCAGGGCATGCCAGGTCTTGAAGGAGACGACGGCAGGAGGCAGGCTGCTGAGCTGAAGCTCAGGGGCTGAGAAGCCGGGGTCACTGAAGGGGCTGCCCTGGTACTGGAGCTGCATGAGAGACAGAGACAGACGGGAGTTTAGGGACTAAAGTGGTCCCCCGGGGCTCCCCCTGACTTCACATCTGACACAGAGCCTGGGCTCTGTGAGGTCGCAGTTTCATGTACAAGTTGTACAACTTTGAATGGCAGCTTCAATAATTCCCAGGCATCGGTAGTCTCGTGCAAATGATAAGAAGTAGTATATAGAAAGCACTTAGCGCAGCTCCTGGCATCCAATAAGGACATAATAAGCCACTGTTTATAATATCTTAATATCATGACACTGTGATTCTGTTATTTATTATACTATTTTCAGTCTAAATAATTGACAATGTAGTTAGAGTCTATATGGTTCTTTTTTATTCATAGCATTTAGTTGTTTGTGCTTATTTTATTAGAATCATTAATAAATAATTGTTAACACTATTAAATTTAGTTGAGTGCCTTCTCCATTAAAGTTCTCGCCTCCACAAACCTAGACCCACAGAATCTTGGTGCACACTGATGAATCCCCAAATTGATAGACCTCCTAGTCCTACATCCCTATTTCACAGGTGAAGAAACTGAGGCTTAGGGTGCCCAAAGCTACCCAGGGAATGGTGGCAGCTATGGGACTAGAAACTAGATTTAGTAACTTCACATGGGCCTGGAATATAGTACAGTAAGCAGAGTCACAAACCCTGGCTAGGGGCCAGGCGGATCGTGTAACTTGGGGAAGAAGGCAGAACTAAGATGGGGTGAGGGGCTAGGAGGGCCCCTGTGCCTGTTTGAGACAGGCAGCCACATTCAAAATTTGAACAAGTATTTCATGGCCCGAACAGAAAACATCTGTGGGTCAGATTCAGCCAGCAGGCTGCTAGTTTGAGCTTCTAGACAGTGTGGGGGGTGGGGGAGGTGTCTAATGCCACAGACTTGGCTTAAGATCCTGGCACTGCCAGTGATTGAGCTGTGTGACCTTGAGCAAATTATTTACCCTCTCTGAGACTCAGTTTCCTTCTCTGGATTATAATTCCGTCCCTCAGAACTGTTTGAGGAGTCGGTGAGATAATGGGGTTGAGTGCCTAGCACAGCCTAGGGCTCAGGTGAGCACCCAGCGCAGAGTGGTTGTGGAAATAATCACGAGCCTGTAAAGTCTTTCTCTGTTCGTGCTGCCTTTGAATCTTTTAACAGCCCTGAAAGGTGAGCAAAAGCAGGATCACAATTCCATTTTGCAGATGAGGGAGCTGACCCGGAGAGAGAGAGAAGGAACGACTAGCCCAAGGTCACCAGCCATCAGTGACACTGTCCGAGTGAGTCTCTAGTTGACAGAGCCCCGGAACCCTCAGACTCATGGAGGAAACTTCTCCTGGCCTTGCTGTGCTTCCCCTACCCAGGGCTGGGTCAGGAGGGCAGTGTGCCGCTGCCCTTCCCCCTGCTCATGCCCAGTGTCACTCACATAAGTCTGCAGCAGCGTTGATGTATTCTTCTGCATGTAGAGGGCCAGGCTGTAGGCTTGACTGATGGGCTCAGCTGGGGAGATGGGGGCCCCCGGACTGAGGGGTGGCAGCAGCAGGGTCAGCAGGCAGAGCGGGGCTGGTGGAGGAAATCAAAGGTCTGCATCCAATCTGACCCTGAGCCCGCCTGCTGGTTCATTCATTCTGTGTCACAGCTCCTCAAATGGGCACAGCCCTTGTGGCCTGCAACAATTTTGTGTATCCAAGTCGGGGCAGCATCACCCTGTAAGATTATTTCCAGCCCAGAACGTTCCCCTGAACCCCAGACCCGATGTATTCAACTTCCTGCTTGACATTATTGGATATTAGTAAGCATCTCCACTCAGAGTATCCAATACTCTACTCTGGGTTCCCCTTCCATCTTCCTCCCCCAGCCTTCCCCATCTCAGGCAAGGGGGCTTCCATTCTTCCCTTTGCTCAAGTCAAAACTTGGGGTCCTCTTTGGTGCCTCATTCTCTCTTGCTCTCCACATCCACCCCCACAGTAAATCCTATCGGCTCTGTCCTTAAAAGGTAGTCAGCCCAGCTCTGCGTTTCTTGATCTGAGTGCTCATGACAAGGATATGATCACTTTGTGAAAATTCATTGAGCTGTATGCTTGATGAGTTGTGTACTTTTCTGTTTGTTCTTTTCAATAAAAAGTTTTAAAAGTTGAAAAGATGCATCCAGAATCTACCCACTTTCCCCCTTCTTCCGTTGCCACCCCCTGCGTCCCAGCCACCAGCCCTTCTCCCTGTACTCTTAGAGCCAGTAGCCTTCTCCACCCCCCCGTCTCTGCTTCGACCTTTGCTGCCCTCCCAACAACCCCCCCCCACCCGCCCCGGGTTCAACCAGATCCCTCCTGTGCTTGAACCCTCCCTCTGCTGAAACCTCACACAGTGGAAGTGCGTAAACCAAAGCCCTCCTGCAGCCTACAAGGCCTGGCCCCTCTGTACTGGCCTCCCATCCCATTCCCCCTCAGGCCTTCCTGGGCCCCGCCCGGGCCACCCCCAAACCTTCCCAACCCTGGCTCCTTCTTGTTCTTCAGGCCTCAACTCAGATAAGCTGTCCTGACCGCATATCAAAAGCCCCCTCCCCCTCCCTGATTTTTTCTTTTTTTCTTTTTTCTTTTTTTTAAGATTTTATTTATTTGCCAGACAGAGAGAGAGCATGAGAGTATAAGCAGGGGAAGCGGCAGGCCGAGGGAGAGGGAGAAGCAGGCTCCCCGCTGAGCAGGGAGCCCGACACGGGGCTCCATCCCAGGACCCTGAGGTCACGACCTGAGCCGAAGGCAGACTAACTGACTGAGCCACCCAGGCGTCCCCCCCCTCCCTGATTTATAGTCTTCAGAGACTTGCTATTTCATTATTTATTTATTTGTCTGCTTGTTTGTTACGGTCTCTCCCCCTAGAATCTTGTCTCCAGGAAAGAGGAAACCTCCCCTGATTCATTTGCTGCTGGTTCCCCAGCACCTAGCACAGAGCTTAATAAATATTTGTTGAATGACTGAATGCTGCCATGAACATCCTTATCCCAGACTCTTTGGGCACTTTTGAAAGTGGGAATAAGGGGCGCCTGGGTGGCTCAGTCGTTGAACTTCTGCCTTCAGCTCGGGTCATGATCCCAGGGGCCCGAATCGGGCTCTCTGCTCAGTGGGAAACCTGCTTCTCAGTCCTCCTGCTTGTGTTCCCTTTCTCTCTGTCTCTCTCTCTCTGTCAAATGAATAAATAAAATCTTAAAAAGAGAAAGAAAGAAAAAAAAGAAAGGAAGAAAGAAAAAGAAACAAAGAAAAAGAAAGAAAGAAAAAGAAAGAAGAAGGAAGGAAGGAAGGAAGGAAGGAAGAAGAAGAAAAGAAAAAGAAGAAAGAAAAGAAAAAGAAACAAAGAAAGAAACAAAGAAAGGGAATATCTGGATTGGAGGGTGTGCTTATTTTAAATTTGAGTAAATGCTACGGATTGTCCCCTTACAGCTCAGGCCCAGTTACGGTCCCAGTGTGAGGCTCAGCGGGGGTGTGGGGGTGTGGGGGGGATTGCCTAAGGTCACCAGCAGGAAGCAATGGAGATGAGAGGCCAATCGGGATGGCTTCCTTTGTTCCCCTTTCTACATTCCTGAGTTCCCTAAGTTCAGAACTTAAGGGAAGGCTGAAAGTAAAAGACCATTCATTCATTCAAAAAATTGGCTCATTGCGCTCACCTTATATCAAACTGGCATTATAATTTACGTATTTTTTTTTAAAGATTTTATTTACGGGGCGCCTGGGCGGCTCAGTCGTTAAGTGTCTGCCTTCGGCTCAGGTCATGATCCCAAGGTCCTGGGATCGAGCCCTGCATCGGGCTCCCTGCTCGGCAGGAAGCCTGCTTCCCCCTCTCCCACTCCCCCTGCTTGTGTTCCCTCTCTCGCTGTGTCTCTCTGTCAAATAAATAAAGTCTTTTTTTTTTTTTAAGATTTTATTTACTGGGGGCGCCTGGGTGGCTCTGTCGTTAAACGTCTGCCTTCAGTTCAGGTTATGATCTCAGGGTCCTGGGATCAAGCCCCGCATCCGGGCTCCCTGCTCTGCGGGAAGCCTGCTTCTTCCTCTCCCACTCCCCCTGCTTGTGTTCCCTCTCTCACTGTGTCTCTCTCTGTCAAACAGAGAGAGAGGGGGAGAGAGAGAGAGCACGAGAGGGAGGAGGGTCAGAGGGACAAGCAGACTCTCCGCCAAGCAGGGAGCCCAATGCGGGGCTCAATCCCAGGACCCTGAGATCATGACCTGAGCCAAAGGCGCTTAACCGACTGAGCCACCCAGACGCCCCATAATTTACTTACTTATGACGATGATGTGTATCGTCTGTCTGCAGAATGAAATCTCCATGAGACCATAGCTTTTTGTCTGTTTGTTCACTGCTGTATCCCCAAATGCTTAGAAAACTACCTAGCACATACTAGGCACTCAGTAATTCTTCTTGAATGAATGAATGAGTGATGAACGAAGCCTTCTGTGTGTAAGGATTTGGAGGTTCCTAGCAAGCAAAGACAGCCAGGCACCTGAGTCCTAAGGGCCAGAGAGCCCAGAGAGTACCCCTCCCCTCCTGGTCTCTAGGCCCTGGCACTCCATCCGCCCCCCCCCCCACACTCACCTAGCGGATAGCTCATGCTCTCTCCTTGGCTCCTTCCTCTCTCCAGTCTCTGGTTTTTTCTGGGGCACCTGTCCTCCTGCCCCTCAGGTGGCTTTATACCTGGGCTGAGCGCTGAGGCCGCCCGAGAGGGAGGGAAGGAGTCACACCCTAGGGCGGGTGTGTGTGTGTGAGACACAGGTGCAGAAGCCCCAGAAGCAAGGGACAGGCAGGGAAGGGGACACTGTGGTGACACCCTAGTCCCCTACAGTCCCCAAACTCGACCTTAAACCCTGGTTGCTGGGAGGGAGGGGTCAAAGGCGGGAGGGGATTATCGGGGGACAAAGGGGCCGCCCTGCTCCCTGCTGCTCCGCACGTCCTGGGATCCAGTTTCTCGTGAGGAGGCAGCCTCCTGCTCCGCCCCGCTGGGACCCAGGCGTTGGGCCCTGGCTTCCGAGGAGTTTGGAAAAGGGGTGGCATGTGAGCAACATCACCCACACCAAGGTACACCCTTAGACAACAGGAGCATTCGCACGTCTAAACACACACACACACACACACACACACACACATTGGCACACGGGCCCACACCAGACATGTGAGCGCACTCACATTCATTCATTTAAATAGTATTGACACCTACCGTGTGCTGGTCCCTGTCCCAGGTGCTGGGATAAAACAAACACCAAATCAGACAAAATTCCCTGCCCTCAGGGCACCTGGGTGTGGCTCAGTCGTTGAGCGTCTGCCTTCGGCTCAGGTCATGATCCCAGGGTCCTGGGATCGAGCACCACAGGCTCCCTGCTCCGCGGGAAGCCTGCTTCTCCCTCTCCCGCTCCCCCTGCTTGTGTTCCCTCTCTCTCTCTCTCGCTGTGTCTCTCTGTCAAATAAATAAATAAAATCTTTAAAAAAAAAATCCCTTGTGGAGCTGATGCTCTAGCGGACATGGCCTCTGCGTATATGGAACCACACGCACCCTGCCGGGCCCACGCATGCTACAGAAGGAGGGTGCAAACGTGTCCACGCGGAATCATGCCGACCTGTGCACACATAGCCACACCCAGAGGCCCCAGCAGAGCCACATGCGTGGCGCAGACAGGTACATACGTGGGTGGACACACACCAGAGGCACGTGTGCGCACACAGACACAAATGCAGCTGGAGGGCAGGACTCCTGAGATCTAACCATGTTTTAGTCTCTGCTGTCCTGGAAGATCTTGGGCCAGTGGCTGCCCTCTGCCCAGACCCAGCACCGTACAGACACACAGACACATACCTAAGGCCCTTTCCAGCTGGGGAAGCCTTGCGGCCCAAAGGGGTAGCTGAGTTCTGGTCCTTCTTCACAACGTCCTCAGTGTCTCCATAAGGGAGCATTGTCCAGTTCTCAGCCCCTGCCCACCCAATGGGTCAGAGTGCTCAGTCAGACGCCCACCCTGCTCCTATCCAGTTGGGGGATGGAAGACTGCTCTACCTTCCTCCCTGGTGTGGAGAAAAAAGGCCCACAGCCTTCCTGAAAAGGCGGGGGATACATCCGTTCACTCCTTCACCCATGTCTACATTCAATCAGCAGATTTCGATGGGACCTCTACTGTGGGCTGGTACCAGGGTGAATAATAAGATGGGTCCGGTCCCTGTCTCACAAGGGTTGCCCAGTCCAGAGGGGAAGACCAACAACAAATGTGTGAACTGATAAAAGCAAAATTTCCTGAAGCAACAAAGTGCTGAGAAGAAGCCAAAATAGGTTGATATGATTAGCTGGGAGGCCCAGAGCTACTTACCTGGGGTCACACAGCAAGGCTAGAACAGATCCTAGACTCCCGCCTCCCAGCTTGGGACCAGGTCTGGGGTATCTCTGATCTGAACAGTGAGCTGAAGGAGGGAGAAGGTTGAAGGAAAGTTGGGCTCTGAGGTGGGGGATCCTGAATTGGATCTCCGAGGCAGGGGGCTGCCAGGGCTGCCAGAAAGGGCCTGTGCTAGGCAGCGGTGATGTCAGGGGATTAGACTAGGCCCTTTGAGTGGGTGCACTGAGGCGTAGGCAGGGCCACATAGTGAAGGGGAAGGTGGAGGAGGAGGAGGGGAAGAGGGAGGCAGATACTCGATCTGGTGCTATTCACAGGTGGATGCTGGACGTGGGGCTGGGCCTCACCCCAGAGGCCAGGCTCACCCTCACCCAACCCCACCACCTCCTACTTCTCTTGGGGGCTTGCTTTCTCTCTCTGTCAACCCCTAGGTGCCCTTCACAGCTGGAGGAACGGACCCCCAGCCCAGGCCCAGCTTTATCCCAAGGCATCTGTCTTGGCAAAGGTCATCAACTCCGCCACCCTGACCATCCCCACCTTGCAGCCCATCTGTCTCCATCTCTGTTTTAGTCTCACCAGAAGCTGATGTCTGGGGATCCCCCCAGCTCAGGAGCAGACTTGGGTGTGAGTCCTGCCTTTGTCCGTCGCTAGCTGGAGCGAACCCCCCCCACCTCTCTGAGCCTCAGTTTGTTTCCTCATCTGGAAACTGGGTAATACTTCCCACCACCCGGGCTCTTGCTGACCCCACCTGCCAGGTGCCTTGATCCCTGCCATCAGGACCCTCCTAGGTCCCTCAAGGGTTACCCCGATGGCACAGAAAGCCTCCAACCAATGACAAAAGCCTTGATGCCGCATGACCCCAGGCTTGGAGGCCAATCCCCACCTGCCATACATATGCTTTCAAGAGATCTATCCTATCCCTCGCTCAGGGCACTGAAGCATGACCTCAGTGTCATCCAGCAGGTCACATAATGAGGCCCATTCAGAACCAACAAATGGGAACTCCAAACCAGATCCTGGCCCTGACCTCCAGTATTAAGCCCAACTCCATCCTCCTCTCCCACTACAAATCTTCACCCCTCCCTCTCCAGGCAAAGGGAATAGCAAGTACAAAGGCCCTGAGGTGGGAGCATGCGTGACAGGTTTCAGGAACGGACAAGGCCAGCAGAGAGCAAAGACACTGGTGGTTGGTGAGATATGACAGGTTTGGGAAGAGCAAGACTCATCTTGCGCTCCCCCACCATCTCCACATCTTCCTTGATTCCCCAGTGCCCTCAGGATACAGCCCTAACTCTGCAGCCCGCCCTCTGAGGCCTGCAATCTCCCAGTCCCCAGCAGCCTTGCAACTCACTTCTTGCTTTTCCCCACCTTCTACCTGAGCCCCACAACCCACTTACAGGCCTGCTCAACACTAGGCCTTCCTCAGGTAATTCTCCCCGCATAGAAAGCGCTCCTGCTCCCCCTTCACCCAGCACAATCCTTCTCATGTTTTAACCTTCAACTCGGGGTTTTACCTCCTCTGGGAAGCTTTCCTTGTCTCCTCTGCCCCCTCGGGGCTCCCACAGGTCCTCAGGTTCCCCTGTCCATTTATTGATCACCCTGCATTGTCATTCTCGGTCTCCCAGTCTTTCTTCCCAGTGTGACAGGAGGCAGGGACTTCTCAGCTCTGCAGCCCCAGCACTGGGCCCGGCACAAGGGTGACACCTCAGTGAGTGTCAGGTGAAGGAAGGCAGGTTCCAGCCGGAGGCTCTGCAAAGCCAAGCCAAGGAGGTTGGTCGGCTGAGCAGGACACCTATGTGAGTGCCTCATCCTAATGGGGTGGCAGGCCAAAGGGGCAGTGAGGGTGTTTGGCCTGGGGTTGTTCTAAGCTCTTTGGTACAATATCTCATGCTTCCTCTACAGAACCCCATGGAGTGGATAGTATTGTCTTCCCATTCCACAGATGAAGAGATTGAGGCACAGCAAGGTTAAGTGATCACTTCAGGGTCGCGCGGCTGGCAGGGAACCGTGCTAGGGTTTGAACCCCGACTCCAGAGTCAGGGTTCTTCATTGTTATCATCACCTCTAGTTTCTGGGGCTTGACACTTTCCGGCTCCTGGGGCCTTCCCCCAGCTCCTGTCGCCCTGGTTTCCCTTCAGGGTTATCTGACAAGGGCCTGGCATCCCCATTTTGCAGATGAGATGTAAGAAGGAAAAGAATCACATTTTTTAGCCTCTTTTGTCTTACCAGTCACTTTATACGCAGATGTTCTTTCTTTTTTTTTTTTTTAAGATTTTATTTATTTGACAGAGAGAGACACAGCGAGAGAGGGAACACAAGCAGGGGGAGTGAGAGAGGGAGAAGCAGGCCCTCCACTGAGCAGGGAGCCCCACTTGGGACTCGATCCCAGGACCCTGAGATCACGACCCGAGCTGAAGGCAGACGCTTAACGACGGAGCCACCCCGGCGCCTCTGTACGCAGACATTATTTCATTTAATCCTTGTAACAACTCTGGGAAATGGGTTTTGTGATTACTCCTGAGGTTTGGAGAGGTTCAGTGACGTAGGAGGATCACACAGAGAGTGAGTTGTAGAGGCCTTGAACGCAGGACTGGCTCCAGTGTTTGAGCTGTTCCCTGGTATCCTCAGACGAAGCTCCTTCGTTGTCCCATTATCTGCTCCACCGTCTGTCCCAAGCTGGCTGGCCACCGCGATGACCAAGTGAGACACACAGACCCGCCAGTGGCCTGCCTGTCTGTCCTAATCCAGGCCCAACTCAGCCCTCGGCCACCTCTGGAACCCAGCCAAGAGTTGCGTCTGCTTCCTGAGCTGCCCTCGGCGGGAGGAGGAGGGGTAACAAGCCCTGTCCTAGGAGCAGAGCCCGGTGGGGAACTAGGGGTTGGGTTAAAACTGGGAGAAAGCAGAGTTAGAGCTGGCAAGGCTGACCCTCGCCTCAGCAGTTACCCACTGAATTCTCACTCTGTGACCTGAACTTCCCAGGGAAGGAACACATAAACAGAATCTAATCAGATGAGCAGACTCTACCAAATAAGAAAAACTACTGCAAAGCTCTACTATATGAAACAACTGTGTGACGGAGATGCAGAATGGGACAAGTAGGTTAATGGAACAGAATAGCAAGACGAGGCACAGACCCATGGATACATAGCAATTTAGGATATGATAAAAGGGTCATTTAAAATGAGAGAAGATAAGGATAAACTATTAAAATAAAAGGCAGGGTGCTGGGGTGGCACCGTCGGTTAAGCGTCCACCTCCTGGTTTTGGCTCAGGTCCTGATCTCAGTGTTGTGAGATCGAGCCCCACGTCGGGCTCCGCGCTCAGCGAGGAGTCTCCTTGAAATTCCCTCTCCCTCTGCCCCTTCAGCCCGTGCTCTCTCTCTCTCTCACATAAATAAATAAATCTTCAAAATAAAATAAAATAAAAGGCATTAGGACAGCTGGAAAATTATATGGAAAAATTTGGATGAGATCCTGTAATGCATGCAGCCGGTGTCCCACTCAGATCCCTTTTACTAGCGGGGCACCTAGCTCCTGGCTGATGTGACTGCTGGTGACTGATGACCCACAGCTGCCTCCTTCTCCCTCTGACCAAGGGACCCATTTACAGCAAAGGAAGTGTGGTGGTGGACACACTGCCATTTGCTGTACCATCCGGAAGCTGCCGGCCTCTTAGGGAAAAGGAAGCCTCTGGGAGGTACAGCTTGAATGCCAGCATGAAGAGGACCCAGCACTATCTTTTAGGATGCAATATATACCTTAAGCCAATGGCTGTTTTATGGGGCTTTGCCCCAGAGCATAGGTGTATGAGTCTGGAAACCTAGGATTAGAAGCAGGAGTGGCCCTGCTTACTACCATCACTCCCAGTAACCTCCTTGGGGAATTTGTGCTGCCAGCCCCCTAACTTCAGGCCCTGTGCATCTAGAGATCCTAATTCCCAGAGTGGGGAGGAACACTTCTGCCAGGAGCCATGCAAGAGTCCCAGTGAATTTTGAGCTACGCCTGCCGTCTGGTCACTTTGGTCTCCTTGTGCCAATAGACCAGCAGGCAAAGAAAGGACTTGTCCTACTGGCAGGGTTAACAGACCTTGGTCATCACCAGGAGGTAGGACCACTGCTATGCAATTCGGTCAGCAGGAAGATGTTTAGCACTCAGGTCATCCCCTGGGACATCTCCAGATAGCCATGCTGAGTCTGATTTGTACCATGGCTTGATAGGGCGTGGTAACTAGGGACTCGCCCCTTCAGGGATGAGGGCCAGGGTCAACCCACCAGGTAGGCTATCGAGACCAGCAGAAATACCAGCTGAAGTCAGGAGTAGAAGGGAAGGGAGGGCTAGAATGAGTGAGTAGCAGAGGAAGGAGATGATGACTCTCAGGGGAGGCTCTAGAACTAATTCTCCTCTTCTAAGTTTACCTAGAAATTGTGACCCATCAGAATCCTGGAGAAACTGTACCTGGATGGAGTGAACTTCAGGGGGAAAGCAAGTAGATCTAAGCAATGCAAAGATGAACCGTAGTGCACGCTCTTGGGGCCCCGCCAGATCCCTTTGCAATCGTACACCCATCACCCAGCTGCCCCCCATCTCTGGAGAACTGCCCAGCACCCCTCCTCCTGGCCGACCCTGGCCAATGGCAGACTGGCACAGATGTAAGAAAGGCCTTACCTACCTCCAGGTGGAACTAACCCGGTAGTACAGTTTGGGTTCCAGAGCTTTCTCTAGGATTAAACCAGAGCTAGTCTGCAGCTGAGACCACATTCTTGCTCCCATTTCCTCCCTGCCCTATCTGATGACCTCATTCTTCTTCTTCTGAGAACGTTGTCCCAGTTGGTCGAGCCCATCTCAGGCTGTTTCTGGGGAACATAACCTGAGGCAGATCCCTTTCTAATATCATTAGGAATAAATATATGATAGATTAAAGATTTCCATGTGAAAGAGATCTCTGAAGTTACTAAGCAAAAATATAGAAGAATATTTTAAAAGCTTGGGCTTGAGCGTTAATTACAATAGTCAAGACAAGGCAACAACCTAAGCATCCATGACAGATGAGCAGATAAAGAAAATGTAGTATGGACATACAATGGGGTACTATTCAACCGTAAAAAAAGAAGGAAATCCTGATATTTGCAACAACATGGATGGACTCTAAGGGCATTATGCTAAGTGAAATAAGTCATACCAAGAAAGATGATCTAATTTATTTGTGAAATCTCAAAAAAATGAACTCATAGAAAAAGAGGTCAGATTTGTGTTGCGAAGTAGGAGTTGGGGGGGTGGAGGAATTGTGTGAAGATGGTCGAAAGGTCTAAACTCTGGTTATAAGATAAATAAGTAGTGAAGATATAAGCCATGATGACTCTAGTTAACACTGCTGTGTGATATATTGGAAAGTTGCTGAGAGAATAAATCCTAAAAGTTCTCATCATAGGTAAAAACATTTTTGTGTAACTACATGAGGTGATGGATGTTAACTAGACTTTTGGTGGTAATCATTTAAAATATATATATATGTGTGTATGCCCGGGTGGCTCCGTCAGTTAGGCGTCTGCTTTAGGCTCATGTAGTGATCCCAGGGTCCTAGGATTGAGCCCCTCATCGGGCTCCCTGCTCAGCAGGGGTGTCTGCTTCTCCCTCTCCCTCTGTCCCTCTCCGGGTTGTGCTCTCTCTCTCACTCACTCTCTCTCTCTCTCTCTCTCAAATTAATAAATGAAATCTTTATATATAAAGATTACATATATATATATATATATCCTGGGCACCTGGGTGGCTCAGTTGGTTAAGCGTCTGACTCTTGGTTTCTGCTCAGGTCATGATCTCAGGGTCATGAGATGGAGCCCCATGTCAGTCTCCGGGCTCAGCTCAGAGTCTTCTTGAGATCCTCTTTCTCCTTCGCCCTCTGCTCCTCCCCCTGCATGCTCACTTTTTCTCTCTCTAAAATAAAATAAATAAAATCTTAAAAAATATATATATATATGTCAAGTATTTATGCTCTACACCTTAAACTTGTACAGTGGTACATGTCAATTGTATCTTTTTTTTTAAGTTGATGGTATTTTTTTTAAAGATTTTATTTATTTATTTGAGAGAGAGAGAGAGAGAGCATGGGAGGGGGTTGGGTCAGAGGGAGAAGCAGACTCCCCGCCGAGCAGGGAGCCCGATGCAGGACTCGATCCCGGGACTCCAGGATCATGACCTGAGCCGAAGGCAGTCACTTAACCGAGCCACCCAGGCGCCCACATGTCAATTGTATCTTAAAACTGGAAGAAAAAAATAAGAGAAAAGCTTGGGCCAAGAGAAAGCCTTCTAAATCAAGTCATAAGACACAACACCCATAAAGTAAAAAGTAAAAGGTTAATAAATTTAAGTACATCCCTCTCTCTCTTTTTTTTACTATAAGTACATCCAAATATTGCTCCTAATTACTGACACGCACTGTCTCACAATACAGAAACTCTGATGGGTTATGCTTCCACTGATATTTTCATTCGTAAAAAGGTGATTTAAAAATATGTCCATAAATTCTTTGACATGCCTCCCTCTGAAAGGAGAAGGCTGACTTCTGCCCTCGAAAGTGGGCTTGTTCGAGTGACTCACTAGTAAAAACCAGGATGAGGCAGGAGTGATGTTGTGTGGCTTCTGAGGCTGGGTCATGAGAAGTGTCTCTCTGGACACTTGCCCTGAAAACCCAGGCCCCATGTTGTGAGGAAGCCCAGGCCACATAAAAGGCCACAGGTAGATGTTCGGGCTGAGAGCCTTTGGCTAGACCTTCAACCAGCAGCCAGCATCAGTAGTCACACATGTGAGTGAATGAACCTTCGGATGCTTCCAGCACCCTTGCTTTCAAATCTCGCTGAGACGCCCAATGCGGTGGAACAGACCCAAGCCATTTTTATTATGCCCTGACTCAATCCTGACCCGCAGAAGCCATGAGATATCACGATTGCTGTTTTGAGGTGACTAAATTTAGGAAACAATAGAGAACTAAAACAAGGACCGTGTGAAATATTTGGCATAAAAATGGAGAGTAATTGAATGACATAGATTCAGTAGCAATTTGCAGAAAGAGTTCAAAAAAGGGTGTTTAACATTCCGGACCCCCCAGAATTTCTTAAGTCTTTAACAGTTCATATGCAGTTGGGCTGATTTTCCCATAAATAGTTTAAGTTGCCTTAACACACAGAAGAAACCTTTGGCAAACTGAAAAACCAAGTTGGCTCTCCTATGCAAGGACTTGAGTGTGTCCGTGCTTAGCAGGAACACTTGAGTGTGTGAGGATGTGTGTGAGAATACCTCTAGGCCCAAGTCCCCCACTCTACCTGTAACCCAATCCCTTTCTTTCTCACAAAGAGGGCAAATCCATGAATGAAGAGAGTAGGAGAGGGAAAAGCTAGGCACACCATCCTACAGAGTAAATGTTGTGAGAATCCTATCCTGCAGAAGAGAAGACAGAGGTTCAGAGAGGTGAGGTCACACAATGCTCCACAGAGAGGGTGAAAGCCAAGCCTCCAAACCAACTCTGTCGGCTTCCAGCCTACCGTGGACAAAAGAATCCCCCGGGATGCTCTTAGAGGTACAGATGCCCGGTCCCCACTCCGAGATTCAGGAAGTTCCAAGGAGCCTGGGCATCTGCATTTTTGTATGGGAGCCAACTGCTACCCCATCTCCCGGGGGAGTCTGGGTCCCACTTTGAGGGACACTGATTAATACTCATAACTGTGTCTTCCAAACAGGACCAGGCCTGGCAAGAAAAAGACCATAAGAGGTAGGCAAACTTGGTGTAGATTAGAGATTCAGGAGACATAACAACAGGATTAGTTATCTACTGCTGTGTAACCAGTTACCCCAGAAACTTGTAGTTTAGGATAACATTCACGGGCGCCCGGGTGGCTCAGTCAGTTAAGTGCCTGCCTTCGGCTCAGGTCATGATCCCAGGGTGCTGGGATCGAGCCCCGCATTGGGCTCCCTACTCTTTGGGGAGCCTGCTTCTCCCTCTCCTCCCCACTTGTGCTCTCTCTCTCACTATCTCTGTCTCTCTCTCTCAAATAAATAAAATCTAAAAAAATTAAAAAATAAAAAATAAAACAAAATGAAATAACATTCATGATCTCCATTTTGGTGGGTCAGGGACCTGGGCTGAGAGGCTTTCACAAGCCTTCAAACAATGTCAGGGCTGCAGTCATCCTGAGGGGCACAGGTAGCTGCTTCCAAGTTCACTTAGGTGGTGTTGGCAGGATTTGGTTCCTCAAGGGTGGTTGGTCTGAGGGCTTCAGTCCTTTCCCGGCTTTTAGCGGGAGGCTGCTCCCAGTTCTTGCCATGTGGACCTCTCGGTGGGGTAGCTCACAACATGACGTCTTCCTTTATCAGAGAAGCAGAGAAGAACCGGAGAAGATGGAAGTCACAGTCTTTCGTAGCCTTATCTTGGAAGTGTGGTCCCATCACTTTTGTCAACTCTAGTCATTATACAAGCGAGTCACTAGGTCCAGCCTACATCAAGGGGCAGGGAAGACCAGCAGGCAAGGATCATTTGGAGCCATGTCAGAAGCACCCTATTTCAACAACCAAATGCAGTGTGTGAACTTGGTTTGGGTTCCGATTTCAACAGACCAATGATACAGAGACATTTAGGAGATAATCCGAGAAATTTGAACATGGGCTATGTATCAGGTGATATTAAGGAATTACCATCATTTATTTAGATGTGACAAATGTCTGTGGTCATGTTAAAAAAATTCCTTATGTCTTAGAGGTATATCCTGAAGATATATATATTTTTAAGATTCTATTTATTGATTTAAGAGAGAGAGGGAAAGCATGAAGGGGGTGTAGGGGCAGAGGGAGAGGGAGAAGCAGACTCCCCATTGAGCAGGGAGCTCAATGCGGGGCTCGATCCCAGGACCCCGAGATCATGACCTGAGCAGAAAGCAGACACTTAACCGACGAGCCACGCAGGTGCCCCTATCCTGAAGAATATTGTAAATGAAATGTTATGATGTCTGGGATTTGCTTTAAAATAATACAGTAGGGGTTGGAGGAGGGGAGGCCTGGGGGTATAGTGGAAACTAGATTAGTCATATGTGGGTAATGGTTACATGGATATGGGGGGCTGTTATACTGCTCCTACTTTCATATGTGTTCAAAATTTTCCACGATAGAGTTAAAAATCAAAGTGAATTGAAGCTGATAATGGTACAGTGCATGTTGAAAGAACACACAGTTTCTAAAGCTGTTGCATATCAATTGTATTTTAACTATTAGAAAAGACAGTAACAAAAGAAACATTAGATGACCATAAATATGAAAAAAAAAAAAAAGGAAGGAGGTGGGGGAAATAAAAAAGAAGGAACGATAGAATTAGGCCTGGCAGGCAGCTGGCTGTGGGAGGTGGCTAATTCCTGACCTCTGTCTAACCAAAGGAAGTGGGATTCAGGTCATCTTAGTAGAAGTGAGAACTTTGGGCTGCAGCAAATCCAAGCCCCCAGGGGTTATTAGTATCTTTGAAGGACCAACTGGAGTTTAGAGTTTGCCCTGAGCCTACAGGGACAGGGAAGCTGGGCTCATTTCAGAAAGGGCGCGGAGGCAGGAGGCGCCGTAGCAGGCGGTGGGGAGGTATTACATGGGAATTCAGGGCTCTCCATGGTGCTTTAGATGGATTCGGTATCGTGCAGGAGGTTCACAGTCTGTTTTACAGATCCTAGAGTATGGGGAGAATAAATCCCAAACCATCATCTCTAGACATTCTGGATTAGGCCAGGAATTTTGCAACATAGCTGCCTAGCATGGGGGTTGGCATACAAGAAGTGTTTAGTACCCATTTATTCAATCTAGTGGTTGTGGTCCTCAACCAGATATGTACCTTAGAATTTTCCAGAAAACTTTTTACACCATTTGATTTTTTACAGTCATGTGTGATTCTTTACAAAGGTAATGTAGTCATTCTGGGACAGGTAACTCATTTGATTCAATGTGCAAAAGGGTCAAAAAGGCATCTGATTAGGGGTGCCTGGGTGGCTCAGTTGGTCGGGGGTCTGCCTTCGGCTCAGGTCATGATCCCAGGACCCTGGGATTGAGACCCACATCAGGGTCCTTGCTCAGCGGGAAGCCCGCTTCTCCCTCTGCTGCTCCCTCTGCTTGTACACTCTCTCTCTCTCTCTCTCTCTGTGTCAAATAAATAAATAAAATCTTAAAAAAAAAAAGGCATCTGATTAGTGCAAGGGTTTTCTCCCACCTCTGTTCCACAGCCACCCAGTTCCTCTCCCTGGAGGCAACCAAAGATACTTGTCTCTTCTGAATACTTTCAAGGACATATTATGTATATGTAATCAAATATGTATGTTTGGATTTTGCCTTTTTAAAACAAACAGTGGCAAATCATACACATTATTCTGCACCTTGTTTTTTTCACTTAATGTTACTCAACCATTTGCAATGACATGGGTGGAACTAGAGAATATAATGCTAAGTGAAACAAGTCAGAGAAAGACAAATGCCATATGATTTCACACATATGTGGAATTTAGGAAACAAAACAAAAAAAGCAAAGAGAAAAAAGAATGAGAGAGAAAGACAAAGAAACAGACTCTTTTTAAAAAAAGATTTATTTATTTTAGAGAGAGAGGGTGCACAGGCCCAAGTGGGGGGAGGAGCAGAGGGAGGGAATCTTCAAGTGAACTCCCTGCTGAGCAGGGAGCCCGACAGGGGGCTCTATCTCAGGACCTGTGTGATCATGACCTGAGCTGAAACCAAGAGTGGGGCGCTCAACGGACTGAGCCATGCAGGTGCCCCCAAAGAAACAGGCTCTTCTTTTTTTTTTTTAAGATTTTATTTATTTATTTGAGAGAGTGAGTGAGCAAGAGAGCGCAAGTGAGAGAGAATGAGCCTGTGCATGGGAGGAGCAGGGGAGGAGCAGGGGGAAGCAGGGGAGGAGCACGGGAAGAGCAGGGGAGGAGCAGAGGGGGAGGGAGAAGCAGACTACTATTGGGGGTGATCCCAAGACTCCAGGATCATGACCTGAGCCAAAGGCAGACGCTTAACTGACTGAGCCACCCCGGCGCCCCTAGACTCCTAACTAACAATTGAGAACACACTGACGGTTACCAGAAGGGAGAGGGGTGGGGGGATGGGTGAAATAGGGGAAGGGGATTAAGTAGTGCCCTTGTCCTGATGAGCATAAGGTGATGTATGGAATTGTTGAATCACTGTATTGTACAGGTGAAACTAATATAACACTGTATGCTAACTAACTGGAATTAAAATAAAAACTTAAAAACAAAAATTTTTAAAAGGTTGCTCAATCATTTCATACTAGTTGTATTTTTTTTTTTAAAGCTTTTATTTTTTTGACAGAGAGAGATAGCAAGAGCAGGAGCACAAGCAAGGGGAGTGGGAGAGGGAGAAGCAGGCTTCCCACGGAGCAGGGAGCCCGATGCGGGGCTCGATCCCAGGGCCCTGGGATCATGACCTGAGCTGAAGGCAGACGCTTAATGACTGAGCCTCCCAGGCACCCCTAGTTGTTTGTTTTTAAATTACAATTTTGTCTCTTTATTCTGTTTTTACAAGAAAGTGAACATGACTGGAATATAAATGTGAAAAGTTTCCAAGTAATATTCTGAGTTCATTGCATAATTTAAACCCATATCTTCTATATCTATTCTAAACTAGAAAACTTGGGGTGCCTGGGTGGCTCAGTTGGTTAAGCGTCTGCCTTCGATCGGGTCATGGTCCCAGGGTCCTGGGATTGAGTCCTGCATCAAGCTCCCTGCTGGCGGGGAGCCTACTTCTCCGTCTCTGCCTACCTGCCCCTCAACGCTCCTGTGCTCTCTATATCTCAAATAAATAAATAAAATCTTAAAAAAATAAACTAGAAAACTTGTTGCAATTCTGTTCTTCTTCCCCCCTTATTATAGTGGTTTGTTGTTGTTGATTGCAGTCAAATAAACATAACAAAATTTACCATTTTAATCATTTCTAAGTGTACAGTTCAGTGGCATTAAGTATATCCACATTCTTGGGCACCATGACCACCGTATGTCTCCAGAACTTTTTAATTTTCCCAAACTGAAACTCTGTACCCATTAAACAATAACTCCCCATTCCCTCTGCCCCAGGCCCTGGGTAACCACCATTCCACTTTGTCTCTGTGAATTTGTCCAGGTGCCCCAGATCAGTGGAACGATACAGTGTTGGTGCTTTTTTTCTGGTTTGTTTCACTTAGCATCCTGTCTTCAGGATGTGGTGGCGTGTATCAGAATTTCATGCCTTTTTAAGGTTGAAAAATATCCCATTGTATATACACACCACCTTGTATCTACCCAGTCACCCATTGGCAGACATTTAGTTTGGTGAATGTGAATAATGCTGCTATGACCGGGGGTGTACAAGTATCTGTTCAAGTCTCTGCTTTCAATTCCTTTGGATACATACTCCAAAATGGGATTGCTAGGTCTTATGGTAATTCTTTGTTTGATTAACTAATTAATTACACATTAATTACACATTAAATTCATGGGGTTTTTTTGAGGACCTGCCATACTGTCCTCCACAGTGGCTGCAGTATTTTACATTCCTGTCAGCAATGCACAAGGATTCCAATTTCTCCACATCCTTGCCCACACTTGGTATTTTCTGTCTGTTTGTTTTTATTTATTTTTAAGATTTTATTTATTTGAGAGAGAGAGAGAGAAAGAACAGTGGGGACGGGCAGAGGGAGGGAGAGAACGAGACTCCCTGCTAAGCAGGAAGCCTGAGATCATGACCTGAGCCAAAGGCAGATGCCCAACTGACCGAGCCACCCAGGAGCCCCTGTTTGTTTGTTTCTATTTTATTTTTTTTTAAGATTCTAAGAACATTTATTTGAGAGAGAGCGCAGAGTGAGAGAGAACACAAGTGGGGGAGAGACGCAGAGGAGGAGGGAGAAGCAGGCCACATGAAGCCACACCCATTGCTGAGCATTTCACTTCTGGTATCTGCACTAATCAGATCCAGGCAGCTTTTGGGGCACCTTGCCTTTTTGTTTTTAACATTTTATTTATTTATTTATGTAAGGAGAGAGCAGGGGAAGGGGTAGAGGGAGAAGGAAAGAGAGGATCTCCAGCAGACTCCGAGCTGAGCACAGAGCCTGACTCGGGGCTCAGTCTTACAACCCTGAGCTCATGACCTGAGCCTTAACCAACTGAGCCACCCAGGCACCCCAGGGGGCACCTTGCTTTTTGTGATGATTGATCCCAGGGCTGACCATCAACCTCTCAGAGGCATTTTCTGTTCACTTGTCCATTCTAGGTCAATGTATATCAGACTTCTCTCTCCTTCGTGTGGATGCTGCCATCCCATATGACAACAGAAGAGCTCACTCAGCAGGTGTCTCCTAGTGGGTGCTTGCCCAGAAAATCCACTATATGGTGGCACTAACTTCTCCTAAGGCCCTTAGGAAGCTGTCCTTGTCATTAGGGTTGCTCACAAGTGTTCCAGTTTTTCCAGGCATGTGGAGACATCTCTGTTCTGCCCCCTTTGAAGTTAGGTCAGGTTATGGATTGTTCAATACAATGTGAGCGGAACTGTCACATGGAAACTCATATCGAGATGGAGCCTCTTCCCTGAGTGACTGGAAGGAGCAGACCACCCCCACTAGACATGCAGCATGAGTAAGAAACAGACCTTTGTTGTTATAAGCCACCTAAACTCGGGTGTTATTTTTTATCGCAACTTAACCTAGCCTATCCTTCCTGATATAGAAGCTATGAATGTCCACAGAGATCCAGAAGAGATCGAGAAGGACGAGCAGCGAGCAGCCTTCAGGATAGGAAGGAATTTCAGGATAAATGGGCTGATCCAGCTCCTGATTTCAGTGTGCTCATTCCAAGGTTGCAGATAGTTCTGAAAGTAGGCAAGTGCCCTTCATTCCTTTTTAGCAGTTCCTCTAGATACTGAGTGGTCTGACCTATTTCTGAAACTGGTCTGTAGTCCTATAGTCCAGGCCCTCACAAAGAAAACCACACCACTGAGTGGTCCTAAGCCATCCACTTCCAAAGTGTCTTAGACAAAATGCATAAATAAGGTTTATGAGCCTGGCACTGGGGTGCTATATATACAGTGTAAGAAATGGTCTTTACCCTCAATAGGCTTTATACGGGTTGTCTCGGTTAGTGGAGTGGGGCCCATAATGTTTACATTAGAACTGAAGCAAGCTGGGGGGTGGGTGGGTGGGTGGGGACTGTATTGAACTGGTGAGTACATGTCTTATCCAAAGGGGCAGCCATTTGCTCAGGTCCAGTTGTTTCTTGTTCAAGGAACAGGGGCTCAGTATTGCTAGATTTCAGGAAAGTGGAAATCCATTTTTGCAGGAGAAATTTGTTGTTGTTGTGCCAAACTAAGCGTACACATCTGGCTGGATTTGATGTTTGTGGATGTTGCAGTAGTCCTCAGGATGGGTTCTGGAGTTCTAGGTTTGAATCCTGGCTCTACCACAGGACACAGAGGAGACAATCCTGTGGGAACCAAGGATTTCCTGATAAGGTGGGAAATGGAAGGAGCCTCAGTACAGCCTCAGGCCAGTCCCTGCAAACTTAAGACCACACTACACTGGCCAGAGTTAACGTCCCGGACAGAAAAACCACACCCACCAAGTCTTCCACAGGGCCCTCTAACCCCTCTTCTCTCAAACACAGAAGAGAGAGGAGAGCAGGGGTGCTGGCTTGGGGTCAGAAGTGAGTAGTTTTCCGGGCAGAGTTGGAAGATCAAGAAGGCAGGTAAAAAGGCACAAAGGTGGGAAGCCTCATTGGCTTTGGCAGCTGAGACGTCTAGAGGGATGCTGGAGCTCAGGCTGGGCAGTACACACAACCTACAACTTCAGGCTGAAGAATCTGGCCAGGCTGCAGGACCTCAGTCAAATGGAGAATGGGCGCCCCCTGGGAGCAATGGTCGGTAGTGGACGCTGGAGGACTCAGATGAGGGGGGCGGGAGGTGGCGGTGGAGGAGGGGGTGCGGCTCAAGATGGGGGCCGACTGCCGGCCACAGTTTTCTTCTCACATCATCTAACCCCTTCCGGCATGACGGATTCCTGGGATCCCAGAAGAGCTGGGAAGGAAGGGACCTCGAAAAAGGAACTACCAACACGTGCCCCGTGTCAGGCCCTCAGCTGGGCACTTTCGTGAACATTGTCCTAACACACCTAACTCTACTTGGAGGTAGGTATCATTATCCCCATTGTTCAGATGAGAAAACCGAGGTTTGATGGCTTCCCAAGGAGGGGCGGGGATTTTGTATGACTTCAGAGCCTCTTCCCTGGAGTCCTCACGACCTGGAAGATACCGATTCCATGAGGTTTGGGGGAACAAGCATCCGGTGTGAGGCGCCCAAGCTTTCCGAGGGGACAACAGCGTGATGGTACTTTCGGCGAGAACCACGCCTCCCTTGTCGCGACAATACTGATTACTGTTGCTTTCCTTTAAGAGCCTTACCCTCAAATATGAAGGCCTTGCCACACGCGGGGGCGGACATTATATAGTCCTTAGATCTCCCGGACGTCTTTCTCCTTCACCCGCACTGAGCCCCACTAGTGACATAAATTCTACTCCTCCACTAGTGAGTGGAGGCGCGGGACTACAACTCCCGGCAGGTTGTTCAGAAGGAGGTGGTGGGGAGAGGAGGAAAGACACTCTCGCTTTCCGTAGGCTCGCAATTTGGCGTGTCCGCCGTGATGCACATTTCAACAGCCCACATCCTTTCTCTGGAGAGCTAAGGAAGGGACTACGTCCCCCAGCAGGCACTGCCGCAGAGAACAAGCGCTGGGCCGCCATCATCATTGTAGTCCTTTCCCGCGTTTCTGCAAGGGAACAGCCTTAGTGCATGGACTACAAATCCCAGGTCGCCGTCCCCCTTCCCTTCGGCCGCCATCTTTGCTGGTTGTCCCCGCCCCTTTCCCCTTCCATTGTCTCGACCAAAGATAATAGAGCGGAGCTGGGAAGACTGCAACTCCCGTCAGGCTCTGCACCACCGGGAGGGGGATTTCGATGTTTCAGGCGGGCGAGGTGCCCAAGGTGGTAGAATGAAGCGACGGGGAGAGGCCAGGTAGCCTGCCATCTTTATGGTAGTCTCTTTATTTTCGTGGTTCCGCCATTCTTAAGGCACACTAGAAGACTAGAAAACTACTATTCCCATCGCACCTCAAAAGACCGACTACTAGTCAGGTGTACGCCCCTCTTCCACCATCTTGCTTGTAGTTCTCGTTCCTTTTCACCTTTCCATTGTTCCTGACGAGTAGAAATGGCAGCGGGAAGGCAGCAGATGGACTGCGACTCCCGTCAGGTACCACACACGCGGAGGGTTGTGGACAGGAGGGCGTGTGAGTGCCTGGGAAGGAGGTCGGGTCGGGGGAGAAGGCCATCTTGTTTGTAGTCATCGTTCCCGCTCCTTCTCTATCCTCTGCAACGGGGAGCCTCGGGGCAACCGGACTATAACTCCCGGCACCCTCGGCTCCCGGCTTGGCACGCCCTCCGCCATCTTCTTTGTAGTCCCCGCTGGCCCCAGCATCCCATTGTTCCCACGGTATCACCAGCGGCCGCAGGACTACGATTTCCGTCGTGCCCTGCGCGTGTTCGTCCTGGAAAGTGGAGGTGGTGGGGAGAGGAGGGGGCAGGGGGCGGGGTTCCTCTGGGAGAAGGAGGGAGTAAAGAGGAGGAGGAGGAGGGAAGGAGGAGGGAGGGGTGGGGGAAGAGAGGAGGAAGGAGGAAGGAGCTCAGGAGGGATGAGAGAGGCGGCCAGGGCCCCGGGCCGAAGCAGCGCGGGGCCGGGGGACCAGGGGGGCTGAGGCACCCCAACTGCCCCCTCCCCCTTTCCCTGTCCCCTTCCATCCTTTCCTTCCACTCTCCGGCTTGAGGAAGGGGATTTATTCAAATTTTATTTAAATCCCTATCTCTGGAGGGTCGCGCGCTGGGGGGAGGGGGAGAGGGCGGGGGCGCGCGCAGGCTGGGGGGGCGGGGCCGGAGCAGCTTCCTTCACCCCCCTCCACTCGCCCGGTAGCCCTAGGGCAGGGGGCCGCAGTCTAGGGGCGGGCCCAGGGGAGGGGGGCAGGTTACAGGGACCCCCCCCTCCCCGGGAACCGGCGGTGGGCGGGGCTTGAACCCCGGAAACGGTGGGGGGCCCAGGCCTGGCCCTGGACCCCTGGGCAGTGGGGGCCGGGAAGGGGCCAGTTAAAGGGCCGGGGGCGCTGGGGAGAGGCGGGTGGGGGGAGGGGAGCTGTGACTCGGACCCGGGACTGAGTGGGGCCCGGGCAGAAGCTGAGCACCCTGCGCCCGAGGAGCCCCCGTTGGCCTGGGGGGGCTGAGGGACTGAGCCCCCCAGAGAAGGACCTCCCCCTGGAAGGGCCGCGCCGCAGCCCGTGGGAGGGCCTCGCCCCCGGCGCCCCCCATCTCCACTCGCCGCCGTCCCGGCCTCCGCCGGAGGGAGGGGCCGAGCGCCCTCGGGGGGCCGTGGACCCCGGCGTTCTGAGCGTTCCGCGCCCCGCGCCGCCCGGCCCCCCCGCCGCCGATGGCCGCCGACCCGCCGGGAGCTGCCGAGAAGGGAGAGATGGCTCCCGGGACACGTGTGAGGTGGGTTCATGCGGCTCCTCCTCACCCCCAGACCTGGGCAGCTCCCACTCCCATTCATCCTCAGCCCGGCCTCTCTCTACCTTCCCCGCCCCCAGCCTCGCCCTGTCTTTGCTCCAAACTCCTCTCATCTCCAGCCCTCCTTCCTGTTACCTCTCAACCCTGGGGAACTGGCCTTCCTTCCTAGACCCTGCTTCCCCTTGCAGACCCCCATCCCCGCCTGCAGTCGCCGCCCTCCAGGCCCCTCCCCTGGAGCGCTGGAGGGCCCCTTCCCCCCATGGATGGGTCTGGAAGTCCCTGGAAAGGGGGAAGCTAGGGTAAGACTCTGGCCACGAAGAGACCCCCTCCAGGCCTGCTGAGTCTGTATGGGATCTTGGAGGATCTGGTTTCCATGGGAAGGGGAGCCCAAGGGATTCTAGACAATTAGGGATGGAAAAGTAGCCTGGGAAGCTTGGGGGTGGGGGAGAAGACATGTAGGACTGAGCCCATCCTGAGTTCTGTGGAGATGTCATGGTGGATTCTAGAATCCCAGGGAATCTGGGAGATTGCCCAGGCTGACCTGAGAGATCCAAGAGGAGAATGTCTTGGGGCAGAGGGAGCTCTGTGGGGAGCAGAGCAGTTGAGATCTTGGGTTGAGGAGGGGCTCTGAAGCAGCATGGGGGGGGGTGTCTCAGAGCCCTGGGGATGGGGGAGGGCAAGCATCCCACTGGATCTGTTGACAATGTATAGGTTTTGGGGGAAGAGAGATTGGGTGGTAGTTGTGTGAGAGAGAGAGAAAGGAGGAAGGAAGAAAGGTCTAGAGCTTCTACCCAGGAATTTGTGGGTATCTTGGAGGTAAGTCTGGGGGAATTTTAGGTGGAGTGCATTTGGATACCAGGGGAAGAGTTGGGGCCTCTCTAAGGTAACTCCACGAACTAGGAGCCCTGGCTTTCCAAGGAGCTTTGGTGTGGGGATGTCAGTGCAGAGTCCCCAGTCCCTTTCCCTCCCGAGTAGGCAAGGGGATGCTGAGGAAGTGTTAGAGGAAAGAGGAGTGAGGTCAGGAAGCCAGTTCTCAGGTTCCCAGAGGAGCCAGGTGAGCGCTTTGGAGAGAGAGGCCTTGAGTAGAGGGAGTGGTGCCCACCCCCTGACCCCAGGAGGGATAGTCTCCTTGTTCCTTGCCTCCCCGGTGTAGGAGAGCCAGCTCTGGCTGCCTAGGAATGGGGGGAGCTACCGGGAGTTTCCCAGGCCAGGGCCTCAGTGGGCCCACCTGACCCTGCTTTCGTTCACTCACAGCCCTCGGCGTTGCTGACGCCCCCAATGTCGTCGAGCAGCCGGGGGCCGGGGGCCGGAGCGCGCCGACGCCGAACCCGCTGCCGCCGCTGCCGGGCCTGTGTGCGCACTGAGTGCGGGGACTGCCACTTCTGCAGAGACATGAAGAAGTTCGGGGGGCCCGGGCGCATGAAGCAGTCGTGCCTGCTCCGGCAGTGCACTGCCGTGAGTTCTGCCCCCAGCACACCCGACACCCCCGGGGCTTTGGGTGCCCTTCCCCAGCCGGCCCACGTACCTTTCTGGGCCAGCTGCTTCGTAGCACACACTGTAGAGTTGCTGTCTGTTCAAATATCCACCAGGCCCATTTTTGTCTCCAGTTGCGAGCGGGGGGCGATGTTAGGGCACCCAGAAGAATCTAACCCTGTGCTTACCTTCGCGTTTTTCCCGGCTTCAGAGGCACAGACCCATAGAGAGCTCAGCTCAGCCCCTCTTGTGCTCCTTCCTGGAGGAATCTGCGCACAGGGGCGCACTTCCAGAGCTGGCCCAAGGGAATAGGTCTTAGCCTTCCGGCCTCTTCCTCACCTGCCAGAGTGGTCTCGGATTTGAGGCCAGGCTCACCCTTTGTGTGACCTTGAACAGACACTTTGAACCTCAA
The DNA here is from genome assembly GCF_037043125.1 of Eumetopias jubatus. Lineage (NCBI taxonomy): Eukaryota > Metazoa > Chordata > Mammalia > Carnivora > Otariidae > Eumetopias > Eumetopias jubatus. The sequence continues at coordinate 94,447,411 of NW_028274818.1, forward strand.
GGTACCTTTCCTGTGAAAGATTTCCTTTGCTGAGTCGTAAAGATGAAGCAAGAGCATGGATGTGAGTGTGCCCAGCACGCAGTAGGTATCAGAGAACATGAGTTTCTTCCTTTGAGCCCCCTTTGTGGCCCTTCTCCAGCAGCCTTGAGGAGCCAGCTGCATCCTGCACCCCCTCCTGGAGGACCGCCACCTCCTTTTTCCTCCAGCCCCTCTGCTGCCTCTTCACCCTACAGCCCCCCTCTTCTGTTTCTTTGTTCTCCAACCCTTGCCTCACTTTCCTTTTCCTCCTTTCCCTACCTCCTTTTTCCTTGGGCCTGTCTCCCAACCTTCAGCATCCCTCACGTGACTCTGTATTACCCTGCCTTCCTCCCCGAAGTCAAGTTGTCTGAGGGCTGCTCTCCCCTAGGACCAGCCAGCTGCCTTTAGCATGCCCAGGAGTCTTGCCAAAACCTGATTCATTGTAGGGTCCAGAGCAACCCTTGGGCTGCCCATTGTGCAAACTCAGAATCATCCCAAGCTGCGGCCACAGCCCCTGCAGCTCTCTAGCTCTCTCTTTTAACAGTATTGTCCTGTTTGCCACCGTTTCTATCCTTCTCCAAAGCCAGCAACAGTTTCAGGGTCACACACACACAGACCCTGACTCCAGCTGCAACATTTGCAACAGCAATAACAACTATGTATCCAGTGCCTCCCTGAGTGATCTCATTCTTCCGGAGGTCTTGCAAAGGAAAAATGCCTAGCCCCATTTTACAGATGGAGAAACAGACATAAGGAGGTTAAATCACTTGCTCAAGGTCATACTGCCAAAAAGGAACAGATTCAAGATTTGACCTAGCTTGACCCATGGGTTCTGAACCTCATCCAGCAGCTGGCCAGGCTCCTGAGAAGAAAGGGTCTTCCCCCTGTCGCTTGCTTTCGGGGTCCCTAATACTCCCTCTTCCCCAACAGCCCGTGCTCCCACACACAGCTGTGTGCCTCTTGTGTGGGGAGGCTGGGAAGGAGGACACAGTAGAGGGAGAGGAAGAGAAATTTGGTTTGAGCCTCATGGAGTGTACAATCTGCAATGAGATCGTCCACCCTGGCTGCCTGAAGGTGATGGCCCTGGGGGCCCTGGAGTCTGAAGGTGATGGCCCTGGGGAGCGCTGCCTCTGGGTTTACTGGCACCCTACATCCACTCCCTGCCCTCTGCCTACAGATGGGGAAGGCTGAGGGTGTCATCAATGCGGAGATCCCTAACTGCTGGGAGTGCCCTCGCTGCACCCAGGAAGGCCGGACCAGCAAGGTAGGGGTAGGGGCTGGGCTGGGTGCTGGGTTCTGCGTAGACAGTGGGTTGGGGAGCTGGAGAGAACCTCAACCCCAGCTTCCATCTCCCCAGGATTCAGGTGAGGGACCAGGCCGCCGCAGGGCTGACAACGGCGAGGAGGGCGCCAGCCTGGGGAGTGGATGGAAGCTGACGGAAGAGCCGCCGCTTCCACCACCCCCACCTAGGCGCAAGGGCCCCTTACCTGCTGGGCCCCCCCCAGAGGACGTGCCTGGGCCCCCCAAAAGAAAGGAGAGGGAGGCAGGGAATGAGCCCCCCACCCCAAGGAAAAAGGTGAGCCAGGGAGCATGCTTATTAGGTCCAGCCCAAGGGATTCTGGGAGCGGTAGTCTAGTTCCTTTTTGGGGAGGGTGGGCCTGGGAGGCTGTGCTCTGTGGGTTCTCCAAGGGGTTGTTGGGGGATGTAGTTCAGGAAATGTTGGGCGGGGGAGGGTGGAGCATGCTCGGTAGGGAGGAGAGGTACAGGTGAGGGGCACCTGGCCCTGGGCAGGGAAGCTTTGGGAGCCCTGGGTGCTTCAGGTAGGAGGGAGAGAGCATGCTCAAATTAGCTGCTACGGAGGAGGAAAGGAGGGGCTGGAAAGGGCCTGAGGGGGAAGAAAGAGAAGAGGAGAGCATGCTCAGTGAGCCAAGACACTGGTTGGGAAGGTGAGCATGCTCAGAGTTCTTCCTGAGATGTGGGCTTCTGGGATTTGTAGTCTAAGAAGCGAGCATGGATCTTAGTTTTGTGGACGATGAGGGGCTAATGGGGCCTCTCCCTTTCCCCATATTTCCCTCTTGCTCTGATAGGTGAAAGGAGGCCGAGAGAGGCACCTGAAGAAGGTGGGTGGAGACGCCTGCCTCCTCCGAGGATCGGACCCAGGCGGCCCCGGCCTTCTGCCCCCCAGGGTTCTGAATCCGAGCCAGGCTTTCTCGTCCTGCCACCCTGGGCTCCCTCCCGAGAACTGGGAGGTGTGCCGGGGACCTCCACCCTCCCCCTCCCATCTTTCCTTGCCCCACCCTCCACCCTGGAGACAGAGATCTGTCCCTTCCTGCTCACCTTGTCCTGCCCCTGCCCCATTTGGCCACAGTGGCATCTGGACCCCTGGGAAGAGTGGAGGGGGAGAGGTGGGTTGGGGCCAGGCCACAGGACTTTCCAGGAACCCCTGGGGTGTCGTCTGACCCATTTGCGTCATCTTTCCAAACCTTAAAGGGAAAAGAACTGAGTTCAAATCCCTGCCCACTGACTCCCTGTGTGGTCTTGGCAACTTGTCAGCTGCTCTGAGCCTCGGTTCCTCATCTGTGAAGGAGATGATACTACCTACCTTATCCACCCATCCCACAGAACTGTTTACATCTAATGAAAGTAAATGAGATTTGTGAACTGTGAAATGTACTTAGATTTGAGGAAGATGAGGCTCAGAGAGGTTAAAAGACTTGCCCAAGGTCCCACAGCAAAGCTAGAATTCAGATGTCACTTTGCACTGACACATGAATGCAAGGGTCTGCCTGATTATGTTCAAATCCTGCTTCTGCCATTTGTCAGTTTGTAATCTTGGGCAAGTCACTTGGTCTCTCTGAGCCTCAGTTTCCTTGAGTGTAAGGAGAGTGGTCCAGGTTGCCACTCCGTTGGAGCGCTGTGAGGATGTGGGTCCGTGAGTATGAGGTGCTCTGTCATTCTCATATCATTGAGTAGACACTTGGAATCACCTAGTCCAGCGTTCCGTATTGTAGATGATGAGGCCAGGGCTTCCCAAGTTCACACAGAGAGGTGGTAGCCGAGCTGATAACTCAAAACGACATCTCTAACTGTTCTCCGTATTTCACTGCCTTTGGAAACTCATAAACTATTGAAACCTGGAAGGCTTCTAATTCTTTGAATCAGTGCCTTCACATGACAGATAAGGAGACTGAGGTCCAGAGAGGGACATGCTGCGGCTGAGGCCTCACAGCGTTCAGGGGCAGAGCCATGGCTGGAGCCCAGGACTGTCTCTCGGGCTGCTCATCCCTTGCTGACTCCTCAGGACAGGGAGGTGGGCAAGCACGTGTCGGGCCCTAGAACAGCCTCCCCCCATCTCCTTGCAGAAACCAAAGCCGCCTTTGGCCTCTGCTGAGGGCCCGGCCGTGCCATCCCCGTCCCCACAGAGGGAGAAGCTCGAGCGTTTCAAGCGCATGTGCCAGCTACTGGAGCGGGTCCCTGACACCTCCTCGTCCTCCTCGGACTCGGATTCCGACTCTGACTCTTCAGGCACATCGCTCAGTGAGGAGGAGGCCCCTGGCGAGGCCCGGAATGGGCGACGGCCAGCCCGGGGCAGCTCGGGCGAGAAGGAGAACCGCGGGGGGCGGCGGGCTGTGCGCCCTGGCAGTGGGGGGCCCCTCCTCAGCTGGCCCCTGGGCCCCGCCCCACCGCCCCGGCCCCCACAGCTGGAGAGGCACGTGGTCCGGCCCCCACCTCGAAGCCCTGAGCCCGACACACTGCCTTTGGCTGCTGGATCCGACCACCCGCTGCCCCGAGCTGCCTGGCTTCGTGTCTTCCAGCACCTCGGGCCCCGAGAGCTGTGCATTTGCATGCGAGTCTGCCGGACTTGGAGCCGCTGGTGAGTGGCCTGGACGGGCCTGGGTTCCCGCTTGCTGTATGACCTGCGACAGCCAGTTATGACCTCTCTGGGGCTTGTTCTTACGTTGATCATACTCCTATAGTATGGATGTTTTCTAGTCTGATATTTCCGTGTTTGCTGCGTGCAAAGCCACTTTCCATTGTTTGAGCTCATTTAACTCTCATAACAACCTTGTGAGGGTAGGTCCTATTATTCCTTTTTACAGATGAAGCTGAGGTCAAGGTTGTGGAGAGGAGATAGTGGAACCAGGAATTCGAACCCAGGCCCCATGGCTCCAGAATCTTTGCTCCTAATAACCGTCATTTATGAGCGTTAATGTGGCAAGCAGGGTGCTAAGTGCTGTCGCACATCACCCGGTTTGCTTTGCACAGTCCTTTCTCTGAGGACGGTCTCACTAGAGGTCCCATTTACACATGAGAAAGCTCTTTGCTGAGGTGGCCCCTGCCCTCTCAGAGGCAGCCATACTTCAGGCTCCTGACTCCCCTTGTCACTTCGCTATGCCCTGGAGCTGCCACCAGCTCCCTCTGCCTTTCCTCCCCCCATCTCCCCGCTGCTTCCTGAACCTTGCTTGTTCAGACATGTCGGTCATCCTCCCAAGCCCCTGGTCTCCCTCTTCGATCCTGCCCCCAACAAAATCCTCCCCCAGTCCCATCAGACTCCCACAGCACCCTGTACGCCTCACAGAGCACACAGAGGCCTTCACTCATTTATTCACGCTCATGTTCTCATCGCTTGTTACAGTGGGGCAGATACTGCGTCTGTTTTATCTGCGTGTTCCCAGCACAGGACAAGGGCAGTGGAGGTGCCCAAGAAGTAGTTCATTAAATGAGTACATTCAGGCTCTTTCCCAGGCACATCCTGTGCAGCAGGCGTCCTGGTGGGCACTTTGCAAATTGTGGGCTGCCTCGTTCCTCATAATCGCAGCCCTGTGGGAGGATGAGGGACACCTGAAGTCACAGCACAAGCTGGTGGCTGAACTTGAACTCCACTCCTTTTCCTTGGGACTCTGGAGCACTAGCTCGCACCTCTGGTCTCTGTGGAGGCTGGAGAGCTGAGAGGAAACTGAGCTGAGAGGAGTGCGGGCTCTGGAGGCAGATTGCCTGTGTTTGAACCTTACTCTTCCCCTGATAAGCTGACAGCCACTGGGCTAGTTTCTTAACTTCTCTGTGCCTCAGTTTCTTCTTCATCTGTTAAGCCAGGAGAACCAAAGCATTTACTTCGTAGTGTCTTTATTTTTATTTATTTATTTTTATTTTATTATGTTATGTGAGTCACCATACGTTACATCGTTAGTTTTTAATGTAGTGATCCACGACTCACCGTTTGCGTACAACACCCAGTGCTCCATTCAGTACATGCCCTCCTTAATACCCATTACCAGGCCAACCCATCCCCCCACCCCTCCCCTCTAGAACCCCCGGTTTGTTTCTCAGAGTCCATAGTCTCTCATGGTTCATCACCCCCTCCAATTCCCCCCCTTCATTTTTCCATTCCTACTATCTTCTTTTTTTTTTTTTTAACATATAACGTATTAATTGTTTCAGAGGTACAGGTCTGTGATTCAATAGTCTTACACAATTCAGAGCACACACTCTCCCCAAAGTCGTAGTGTCTTTATGAGCTAATGTACATAAAGAACCAAGGACAGTACCCAGGAAGTAGAAACTACTCAGTGCCCTAACTGTAACCTGTATTATTCGTTCAGTTACAAATATTGACTGAAAGCACAGACTTTATATCTTCAGAGTGTGGGCCTGGGCCCTTGCAGAGCTCCCAGTCAGCCTGCAACATAGAAGCAAAGAGAGCAATTGGTGGGGATCCCCACCCCTGCGCATGTAGTGTTTGGGGATATGTTGCTCAGGCCTCTTCAAGGCCAGCTCTGTGCTTGGCACGTGGGATCCAGGACCGAAGAGGACTTAATTTCTACCTCAAGGAGAGACTTGTGACCGGAAGTGGATGAAGCAGAGAGGCTGGATGGCACAGTGATTTTCAGCTTGGGCCCCGGAGTCTGGCACCCATGGGTGTCATCCACGGTGACTCGTGTCCTGCTTGAATATGTATAGCCGTGGGTGGATAGCTCTACCTTTCAAGGCTTGTTTTCTCATCTGTAGTCTGGGGTTTATACTAATACCTTGTGGGGATTAAATGAAGTGGTTCTTGCAAAGCACTTAGCACAATACCTGAGAGGTACTAAACACTCAATAAAATGGTCGTTTTTGGTAAGGACGAGGGTAGGGCAGAGCAGAGGTACAGTGGGACCAGTCAGGAGGCTTGGGGGCTGGAGGGGTAGAGAGGAGGGACTGGGGCTGAGAATTTTTTAAGAAGCAGAATGGCTTGTGTTTGGTACCTGGGCAGCAGGGTGACGACTCTTCAGCTGAGTTTCTGGCCCACAAACCTGGGTGGGCAGGAGCGCTATTCCCCAAGCTCGGGAATACCAGAGGAGGAGCAGGTTCCAGGAACGCGAAGTGCTCAGATTTGACATGTTTGGTCCGAAAGGCCTGTGGGCCAGTCAGGAGCTAGCAGGACGGCAGATGCATGTACAGGTCAGATGCTGGAAGGATCCAGGTTTGGAAGTTCTCCCCCTGCAGGTAGCAGCTTCCAGAAAGAGGAGAGAAGACAGAATGTCAGTATCTGTCTTAAAATCAGTATCTAACAGTGAGTTAGAGAAAGACCAGCCAGAGACACGAAGGAGATGGTGGAAGTGTCCCGCAGGGGAGAGATTGAGGAAGGAGTGAATGATAGAGTGTAGGATGTTGGCAAGAGGTCGTGGGAGACCAAGGACCACAAGTGGCAGTTGGATTTGCTACATGAGGCCCTGGTGTCCTTGGCTGTGCTACGTGGGAGTAGGGCACCAAAGCCAGGTCACATGGGGTTGAGAACATCAGCTCCAAGAAAGGGACTTGATCTGTTCGTTGCTGTGTCCCTAGTTTCTAAGATGGCGCCCGGCATCCAGTAGGTTCTAAGACATTACTGGATGGATGGATGGATGGATGGATGGATGGATGGATGGATGGAAGTGAGGAAACCAAGATGGTGTGTGGAAAGAGGCAGTGAGGGTGGAGCCAGAGAGAAATTTGTAGGTGGGAGAGCAGGAAGTTGCAGGCTTTCCTGTCTGGTGGCTTTTATCTCCTCTTGGAACTGGGAGGCAAAGTGAATGTACCAAGAGCAAGGGGAGGGGGGCAGGCAGAAGCAGCATGGTAGAGTTGTTGAGGCGTAGAAAAGAGGGTTGGAACTTTGGGGGACATGGGCAGAGGGTGGCGAGGAAGGGACTGGACCCCAAGGTCAAGGCCAGTTGGGGCTGGGAATAAAGGCCTGGAGACTGGTGGATAGGAGGACAGTGGTGGCATCGGGGAGCCCAGAGAGCTGAGAGTAAAGAACCAGGCTGTGAGCTCCTGCCTGGCATCAGTTGGGCTGGTACATCCGCATCCCCAAAGGGCCTCTGCAAGACAGAGGCTTAGGACCAGAATTTCAGATTTGGGAGGTGGGCTTAATAGGGGGCTGACTGGGTCGGGGTGGCCGGAGGCTAGGGTAAAATGAACTGGGTTAGGGAACTCGGACATCAAGCCCTGATGCCCCCGGATGACGGCAGGCCGTGCCTCTTAGCAGTTCTTCCTACCCCTCACCTTAGTGTCATTCCGCAGCTTGGAAAGGACCCATGCATGGTTCCCTGCTGCCCTCACAGTGAACTCCCACAGCCCTGCTAGACATTTGCACACGTATAGTACCTCAGTGACTGCACTGAATGACGGTCCCACCAGGCATTGCAGCCTCCTTGCCACGGTGTGCCACCCCAGCCTCCTCTGCAGTCTCCCCCCTCCCCCTTCCTCAGACACAACTCAAGCGCTCAGTCCAGACCAGCTTGGGTTAAAGCCTGGTTCTGCGGCCACTTAGTAGCCGTGGGACCTCAAACAAGTTTCCCAACCTCTCTGGGACCTCATTTTCCTTAACTCTAAAAAGGAGGTTATAGTAAAAGTATTTACCTCCTAGGGCTGTTGTGAGGTTGACTGCCTAATGCACAGACCAGTACCTGGCCCATAGTAACCTTTGATAAACACTAGGTATTAATGCTGTAGTCCTCCCCATCTTCCTCATTATTAAGGTGAGGTGTGGATTGCCCTTTGTTCCTGCTGCCTGAATTTCTCAGAGCGCTCCGTTTTCTCTCTCTGTCCCAGGCCTGGATGCTGGTTCTTCCCCATCTGGAACATACATCGTCTTCCCACTTCTGTCTCCCTGGGAGGCGCCCTGTCCCGTCCTCTTGTTGACTCTGACTATATCCCTTGCTGCTTCAGTTACCGTGGACTGGCTGTGTTTCCCCCGGTTTCCTGACAGTGCAGCGGAGGCTGGACACTTAGGATCTGTAGGGCCCTGAGTGATTATTGGCTGCCACTCTGAGGTTTAAACCCAGTGTCCTGGTCATTCAAGGGCAAAGGGACCAATTAGTTCAAGCCAAGAAAAGTCATGGGAGACTTCCTGGAAGAGGAGACACTGGGGCTGAGTGTGGAAAGCTCTGGGTTGGTTGGCATTTCGGGCAGAAGCACAACATGTGCCAATATATGTTGGCACCAGGCAGCATTGTGTGTCTATCGGCGGGCAGGTAGTTCGATGTGGCTGTTGTGGAGTATGATACAGAAGCAGTTGGGGGCCTGTGTGTGCCCCCAGGGGGGAAGGGTTCCCTTCTAGCCATGGAAGATCCAAGGGCTTCAGGGTGATCGTGGCAGTTGAGCTGAGACTCAAGCCTGGGTTGGAGTGGGCAGGATTTCACCGAGGGGAATGAGAAAAGGGGCAGAAGCTCGGTTGAGGGTAGGCTGGGTTTTTTCCTTTTCTGTTTTGTAATTGGAGAGATTTGCAAGTGGTTATTGGTCGAGTGGAAGGAACCAGGAGGAGAGGCTATAATACCAGGAGGGGGGAAAGGGGGAAGAAGCGGCAGGTGGCACCAAGAAGTGGGGTTGTTTGGATTGAAGCCTTAGTGTCTGTGCCCCCAGTAATTCCCTAAAATGTCAGATGGGGCTCTGTGGAGAACGCCTGGCAGTTTCAAGTGGCGCAAAACCATGGCTTAATCCTTGTATTAGTTTTGAAAAGGAAGTGTCTCCGCTGGGTGCTATTGTATGTTTAACACCTCTGTAATACTTATCTCCCTGTTTAACAAAAATAGTCTTCAGGTGGTAGCCTAAAGCCTAATAGTCCCGGTCGGTTTTTATTGTATGTATCTCTAAGGTTAACATTTTTATGTGAAGCAATACTGTTTTTTTTTTAATTAATTAATTAATTTATTTATTTATTTATGAGAGTCAGAGAGAGAGGCAGAGGCAGAGAGAGAAGCAGGCTCCCCGCCAATGCGGGACTTGATCCCAGGACCCTGGGATCATGACCTGAGCCGAAGGCAGACGCTTAACCATCTGAGCCACCCAGGTGCCCCAGCAGTACTGGTTTTAAGTGCAAGGAGGGGATCTATTGAAAGATAAATTCACGTTCTGAGAGAAGGGGATAGCAACTAACTGGAGTTGGTAACCACTGCTCCAGCCCCGAGCTTCTCGAAGGGAAAGCGCTCAGAATGGGGTGGTGGGAGGGAGGTCAGACACAGCTTCCTGGGCCTTCCCCACCCCTGCTGCTTCTGACACAGTCCGTCTAGCCCAGTGGGAATTTCCTGACATGCTTTTGAGAACTGGAAGAGAGTTTTCAGACTAAGTCTCGAGGAACTCTAGTGTGCCACAAAGTGTTCACAGATGACCTTGGGAGAGGTGGGGAAGGGTTCCTTGGTAAAATAAGTTTCGGAGGGCCTTCTCTGGTTCACTGCATGTCGGACCCGTCAGGGCTGTCAGGGATCAGGAAAGCTGTTTAACTTTGTGTAGGCCTCATTCATCTTTGGAACTTTGATTCCTGGGCCCTACCAAGCCTTCCATAAACATTGAGTGGATAAGTGAAAAGCTGTAGATGATGTGTATTGTGGGGGAGCGCTCAGTGGAAGCTTCAGGGACTTCATGCCGGCTTCGCACCATTCATTCATGCAACAAATGTGCAACGGGTAACCCCTGGCACAGTGCTAGGTACTGGCGCTACCAAAGGGGAAAAGCCGTCTTGCCCTGGTAGGGCCTACATTCTAGTTGGAGGGACACAGTAACCCGAGACAGGAGGTAACAGGGCTGTAAGTCGAGCCTTGGGCAGCTGGCCATCAGAATGGGCCAGATGTGGCTCAAAGGCAGAGATGAATAGAGGAGATGAGATGTTCCCACGAGTCACCATAACTTAGCCAGGGAGAACTCCAGAAGCACAAGGTGGGGGTGGTGGGGGCTGCTGACAGATCCCTTTGGTGTTACATCAAATACAGTGTGTAGGGTGTTTGTGTCTTTGGCAGAGTGCTTTATAAGCTGTAAGGTCTAAAAACTGCAGCGACCTCATTTGATCTCACAGTAGCCCTGTGGGGCAGGCTGAGTCTGGGTCATTATCTTCATTTTACAAGTGGAGCGTCTGAGGCTCAGGGAGAGGAATGGACCTGCCTGGGGTCTCGCATCCAGTTAGTGATGAAACTGAGCCCCAAACCCAATGCCCTTGGCCCGAGGCTGGGTACTTCCTGCCACCCCTGCTGTCTTTGTGGGCCAGGACAGAGCTGTGGCGGATGAACTCTTGAAGTAGGGAGTTTCGCAGGCTCCCTAAGAGCTGAGGGCTCTGTCTCCCTCTTGTGGCTGATAGGTGCTATGACAAGCGTCTGTGGCCTCGAATGGACCTGAGCCGGCGAAAGTCACTGACCCCACCCATGCTCAGTGGTGTGGTTCGTCGCCAGCCCCGAGCCCTGGACCTCAGCTGGACAGGTGTCTCCAAGAAGCAGCTCATGTGGCTTCTGAACCGTCTGCAAGGTAGGGTGGGATGGCAAGGTAGGACAGGGTGAAGAGGGAGACAGTGCTGGGATGGAGCACCGACTTCCTGACCTCCCCTGCCCAGGCCTGCAGGAGCTGGTGCTCTCCGGCTGCTCCTGGCTCTCTGTCTCTGCCCTGGGCTCAGCCCCACTGCCAGCCCTGCGGCTCCTGGACCTTCGCTGGATTGAGGATGTTAAAGACTCCCAGCTCCGCGAGCTGCTGTTGCCTCCACCAGACACCAAACCAGGTGTGGTGTCTGTTGGCTCATCTGTAGATGGGTTGGGCAGGGGAAGGGGGGTGGGTATGAGGCCTCCAAGGTCTCTTCCAGCTCATGCTGGATGTTAAGAGATTTGAAGAAAGGGCAGAACGCATTTGTTTGGTTAGGAGGCCTTGCTTGGCCACCGTTCATTCGTTTACTTCCCTGCTGTGTGTTGGGCCCTGTGATAGGAGCTGTGAGGGAACAGGGATGAAGGGGAAGTGGCCCCTGTGCTCCAGAGGGGAGATGATTATGTGATGAAACATGGTATAAGACAGGAGGATGGCATAAGATTTCTAGAAGAAGCCAGGGGCCTGGCTGATGGCAGATAGGAGTGAAGTCACTGGGTGTGGTGGGCGCTCCTGAAGAGCCTCCTCCAAGGGGTGCAGCGGCAATGGCCATGGAAAATGCAGGCCCAAGATGGCCAGTCACTTCCATTCGTCAGGAGGAGCCAGACACGTGGATTTTCCTGTGACATATCCTTGATTTTAAATGACAGCAGTTAATTTAACATTCTTTTCAAATTCATGTGTGGATCAGTACATATATGGCTGAGCAATAGATTTGGCCCCTGTGCCCCCTTCCCCTACGGTAAAAGAATAAGGGTTTTCCTGAGGGAATGGAGCAGAAAGAGGGATCCAGTTGACTTGGAAGGTTGCATCAGGGTGGTGGTATCCTCTCCCGTCAGGCCTGCTACCTCTTCAGCCTGGGTCAGGCCTGGGTACCCTGTCAGGTAAAGACAGCTTTTACTATTGGACACATACTCCGGCCTTGGCCCTCTGTAGGGCCCTGGAGACCTCACACAGCCCCAGTCCCTACCCTAGTAGAACCCCAGTAGTGCAGAAGAGAGAGAATCAGAAACAGAAGGTTACAGGGTGATACGGTGGAGGCTGTGGTTGGGTGTGGGGAGCAGAGAGAGAATCCCTCCTTGAGGAGGTGCTGTTTGAACTGACTCCTGAAAGGGACAGGGTTGTCCCAGGGAGTGTGAGGCAGGAGTAAGCACTTCCGTAGGGAATGAGGCCCATACTGGTAGAGGGGAATGCTGGAAGCAGACGCCCGTCACAACGGAGGTGTGGGTCAGGAGCACTGAGGCCTGGGGGCTCCTTCCTTGTCTAGCCAGGAGATGGGATGCTCACAATACAATAGCTTCTCTGGCCAGGGGAACCATCCAGAAGGGCAAATCTGTCCGTGTCACCCCTGTGCTCTAAACTCCACTCCTCATAATCTCCCAGTGCTCTTTGGATAAAGACTAATACATTGTCACTAAGGCCTGGCATGGTCTGGCTCCCACTGACCTGTGCCATCCCCACATTTCAGCCTCTTCAGCCTCCTTGCCAAGGTTCCCTCCAGCCCTCAGCCCTTTGCTTAGTCCTTTTTGTCTAGAATGCTGTACCCCCCCCTTTGTCTAATTAACACCTAATCATTCTTCAGGCCTCAGCAAAAATGCCACTTCCTCCTAGAAGCCCTCCATGATCCCCCCCCCCCCCCCCCGAGATCAGGGTTCCTTTAGAGCTTTGAGAGCAGTTCCCTCCCAGCTATCACTGCATGGTGGTGAAGTGATTTGATGGAAACCCATTTCCTCTCCGAGTTCTAAGGTTTGGGAGGGCAGGGGCTGTGCTCATCCCAGAGCCTTGCTTTCACAGCTCACTTTTCAGTTCCCTTCTTCCCACTCCACCAACCCCACCCCCCCCACCCCCCCACCCCCCGCTTCACAGCAGCCTTGGAAGGAGGTAGAGAAGCATCTAGGATTCTTCTTTCTATCTGGACAAGGCACCAGAGGCTCAGAGGGGTTGACTGACTGCTGCAAGTCACACAGGCAGAGCTAGACCGGAGAACTCCCCATTGCCCACTCTTACCGGAATTGGACTGAGCCAGGGAGATTTGGGTGGGGGTGAGGGTGGGCACTGGGAACCGCGGATTCCAGGAGGTGAGAAAGTGCTGGTTGGCAGGCACCCTGATACCAGTTCCTCCTGCCTGAACTACCTCAGGAGCTTGCAGTGATGAGCCTTCCAGGCCCTGAGACCTATTGTAGTGTTGGGACTCTACACCCACTTTTCTTATCTTGGCTCCCTGGCTCTGGGCAGCATTCCTTGAGCAAAACTTAAAGTTCTTCTATTTCCTTGTGTTTGTCCCTGCTGTTCTCTGCCTGGCCTGCTCTCATCCCACTCTTCACGTTCAAATCCTTGAAAGCCCAGCTTAAATGCTGCCACCTCAATGAAATCCTTGCAGATGCCCACTTCCCCTGCCCAAGCCAGAAGTGACCTGTCTGTCCTCTGCTTCCCTCTAATGACTTTTAGCTGTGGCCCAAGATTGAGGGCATCTGTAGATGGAGCCCCTTCCCAGGTTCTCAGCTCCTCAAAGGAAAAAACAAGGCAGAATTCAGAGTTTGCCAAGTCAAGTGCCCACAAAGATGGCCTGGCAGGTGACAGAGGCGACGCGCTTGGGGAATGGCTTTAGGGGATAGCATCTTGCAACCTAGTTCCCAGCTAGTCCTTTTCAGGTGAAAGGGATAGCCCAGTGGTGCCAGATCTTATAATTTTTCGGAGAAAAGCTCTATCTAAATTTCTTTATGGAAATGTCCTTTTTGTAGCGTTCGTCATTTGAGAAAAATTTCAGCACTGTGCAGATTCCATAACACATTTGGGTAGGCTAGTTTCATGAGTTGGTGATATCTGATCTGGTTTATCTATTACGGGCTAGGCTGGTGCCTGGGAGGCAGATAGTGTTGTGGTATGTTTGGTCTGGCGTCCTCTGTTACTTCAGTCATGTGACCTCGGACAGATTGCTTTAATGATTTGAGCCTCAAAGTTCTCATCTGTAAGCAGGAGTGATAATCACATAGCTGTGGTTCTTAGAGTGTGGTCCAGACCAGCAGCATCACCATTACTGGAGAACTTGTTAGAAAAACAAGCTCTGAGGCCCTACCTTAGATTCCCTAACCTCTTGTGGGTCCAGCAACCATTTTAGGCAGCCCTCCAGGGGACGCAGAAGAGCCCCTGGCCTAGGGGCAGGCCCCCACTTGGGCCCCTTGGCTGGTGCCTGGCCCACACTGAGTGCTCAATTAATGGTGGCTGGTGTTTAGGCACTTAGTTTAAAAAACAAAAAAACTTAGGGGCACCTGTGTGGCTGTCGGTTAAGCATCTCTTGATTTCTGCTCTCAGGTCATGATCTCAGGGTCAACAGATGGAGCCACCCGTCGGGCTCCATGCTGGGCATGGAGCCTGCTTAAGATTTTTTTTTTTTTATTTATTCATGAGAGACAGAGACAGAGAGAGAGAGAGGCAGAGGGAGAAGCAGACTCCCTGCTGAGCAGGGAGCCCGATGCGGGACTCGATCTGGGATCATGACCTGAGCCGAAGGCAGACGCTTAACCATCTGAGCTACCCAGGCGCCCCGCCTGCTTGAGATTCTCTCTCTCCCTCTGCCCCTCCCCTCCCCTCTCCTCTCAAAACTCAAAATGCAGGAATGTGGTAGATACAATAAAAGAAAAGCAGGCTACATGCCACATGCTTTGGGTGTAGAGATGAGGGACATGAGTTCTTCTTCCCTGGAGATGAGGGAAGAAGTGGTCTCTAACCTCAGATCTAAAAGCCAGGGACACCAGCCAGGCATAGGATCGAACATTAGGTGTCCGTGGGCAGAGTCTCAGAGCAGGGTCACCTGTGGAATTTGGCCCAGGTGTTTGGGAGTGTGGGAGGGGGGGTTAGGAACAGAGACAGGGATGAGCCTTTATAAGAACTGGAATGTTCTAAACAAGGAGGTGCCCTCAGAGTTTTTAGTAGAGGAGGGATGGTGCCCCACTTTTTTTTTTTTAAGATTTTATTTGAGAGGGACAGAGATAGCGAGAAGAGAGCACAGTGGGGAGGAGAGGGAGAAACAGGCTCCCTGATGAACCGGGAGCCTGACACGGGGCTCGATCCCAGGACCCCAGGATCATGACCAGAGCCGAAGGCAGATGCTTAACTGACTTGAGCCACCCAGGTGCCCCCTGCCCCACTTGTTTGTGAGCACAGTTCTCTTTGAATGCCAGGAAGGAGAGGAGAGACTGGACCGGGTGAGGAGGCTGGGGCAGGAGTTGAGGCAAGAGTGGTGTTGTCCCCGAGGGGCGCCCGGGGAATGGAGGGGAAGGGATCCAGCTGGTGATGTTACTAATGGAAGGAGAGGGAAGTAGGAGAGCCTGGGGTGGCAGTTCCATTAGGGATGGCATTTGTCGAATGAGTGAATATATACTGAGCACCTATGTCTCAGTTGCTAGGGACAGAGCAAGAACAAGACAAAAATTCTTGCCTTTGTGGAACTTACATTCTAGTGGGAGGAGAGAAAAAAATAGGTTCCATGGTGAGAAAAGGGGCGGGGACAATAATGGCAGGGAAGGGGTAGGAGTATGTGGACTGTTACCATAGCAAATGGAGTAATCATGGAGGGTCTCACTGAGGAGGTGATGTGAGCAATGGATAGATTAGATGAGGTCAGGTTGAATGGGTGTTTGGGAGAAGAGCAAGCCCTGTAGAGAACGCAGGTGGAGGCTCTGTTATCGTGGAAGCAGGTTTAGGGGGTGATGAGCGATGGGAGTGTGGAGAGGCGGCTGGTCTGGCTGCCGAGGGGCAGGCACAGGAGTAGCCGGGGGTGCTGACCTCTTAACTGCCTGCCCAGGGCAAACGGAGAGCCGTGGGCGGCTGCAGGGGGTAGCAGAGCTGCGCCTGGCAGGCCTGGAGCTGACAGATGCCTCCCTGCGGCTCCTGCTGCGCCACGCACCCCAGCTGAGTGCCCTGGACCTGAGCCACTGCGCCCACGTCGGGGACCCCAGCGTCCACCTCCTCACAGCTCCCACTTCCCCACTCCGCGAGACCTTGGTGCACCTCAATCTTGCTGGTAAGCATCCTGTCTGTCCATCCTGCTAGCGTGTTGGTCCCCGTGGCCAGTGCCCACCCCGTACTCACCTTCGTGGTCTCCGCCGCCACTGCCGCCCCCCTCAGGTTGCCACCGCCTCACGGACCACTGCCTCCCGCTGTTCCGCCGCTGCCCGCGCCTTCGCCGCCTAGACCTGCGTTCCTGCCGCCAGCTCTCACCTGAAGCTTGTGCCCGGCTGGCAGCCGCTGGGCCCCCTGGCCCCTTCCGCTGCCCAGAGGAGAAGCTACTTCTCAAGGACAGCTAGTTGGGTGCCCCCCACCCTCCCCCAGGACTCATCAAGAGCCTTGGACCTCGGGCCTTCATTTTATCCCTGCCAGGAGGCCAGGTTACCCACCTCATGACTTGGGATTCCTGCCCAGGGACTCGAGCCAGCCTCCCCCCTCTCTACCCCCTGCACTGATATCTCTGGGGGTGTCTCCTTCCCATCCCTTCTCCCTTCCACCTGCTTCATTGTCCATCCCCTGGGGGGAGTGGGTCAGAGGTACAGGGGGGTGCTGAGCCAAAGGGATGGTGGGAGGGGGGGGTAAGGTGCAAGTTTGAGGGAGGGAAATGGGGAAAGGGTACCTGCACACAGGATACTGGGAGCCAGGGGGCTGGGGGAGGTGGAGGATGGGCTGGGGGAGGGGGGGCAGAAAGCAGACCACCAAGGGTTCAGGGAACAAAGACCAGACACTTGGAGTTGGGGGGTGGGGGTGGGGCCAAAAAGGGAAACCAGAGGAGCAATTGGGGATCCACGTGTCAGAGATGGGGGGGGGGACTCGGGGAACCAGGGGAAAGCCAGGGCTGAGAGAGGGGTGGGGGCAAAGAGCAGGTGTGGGGGCAGTAGTACCCCCCTCAGGGGGTCACACCCCTCTCCTTACTCCCTCCCCAGATTTCAGTTCCTTCCCCCCCAACCCTGACTCCTTGAACGTCACTGACAATGGCAGCTATTGCGAGGAGTGGGGGCCGCGGGCCTACCCGCTGTTCAGCGTGGCCCAGGGGAGTGGTGAGGGGTACCCCAGCCCCCTACCTGTCTCCCCGCACAATACTTGAACATTCATCTGTACTGAAGTGTTACTTGAACCGGGGGAACCTCGGACCTGGGGGAGCCGGAGTGAGGGGACTGATCGGCTTGGACTGAGACTGGTCTGGTGGGCACCCAGCTTGGACTGCGCCACCCCCAGGCTCTCTCTTGCTTTACTGTATTGAGCAGCTCCACCCCTCCTGACCTAAGGTGGGGGTGGGGGTGGGGTGCCAGCCCAATGATGGGGAAGATGGGACTCCTCCAGCTTGGCTCTTCCCACTCTTTCATCGTCATGGAAACTTGTATCCCATTTGCCCAGGGAACTGCCACTCCTGGTTGCCATGGAAATAGCAGCCAATGGACACCTCCCGAAGCCAGTGCTAAGGCTGGAAATGGCCCCTCTTAGTTGCCATGGGAACTTAGTAACAGACTCGGCCCTCCCCCACCCTCCTCGGGGCGGGGGGCGGGGCTTGGGGAGCCAGGGGGAGGAGCTGGGGCCAGGTCCCGCCCCTTAGCCCCGGTCCCACCCCGGGGGAGCCGGGTTATACCATGTAGGGGAGGGGGGATCTATCCACATACCTCAGGTAACAGGGAGGTGCGAGGGTGGGGGGAGGGACTGGGCGGACCAAAGGCCGGAGGGGAGGGGGTTCTGGGTATCGCGAAAGGCTTGAGGATGGGGCCGCTTGGGGGAGGGGGAGGAGGCAGCCCGGCGGGGGCAAGTGGGGGTCCCAGCCGGGCTGGGCCCCTGGGCCCCAGGTCTGTACAATACGGTTTGCTATAAAACTCAAAATCTTCCAGCCAGGGCCGCCGCATTCGTGTGTCTCTCACCGGCGTTGGGGTGGGGGGAAGAGCTGGGACGACTGGCTAAGGGAGCTGTTTGGATGGATCTGGGGGTCCTTAGGACTTCCCAGGCTTCTCGGAACTGAGGATGCCGGACCCCCTTTGGTGCCTACAGGTGGATGGGTTCATCTTCCCCCAGCTCACTACTTACGGGGAGGGGTTTGGAGATCTGGGCATCTTAGGGGTGTCCAAGTGTGCCGAATTGTCCAGGGCCCGGGAACTCCCAGCCCTAGGCTGGGGCGCGGGCGCCTGGGTGATAGTGAAGTGGCCTGGGGTCGCGAGGTCCCTCGGGATCTCTGCCGACGGTCTTTCGTTCCCCCCGCCTGAGCTCCACCCCATCCTGTGGCCGCTCGGGCTCCGGCTCCGCCTCCGCCCCAGTTCCGGTTTCGGCCTCTGTTATCCTGCTTTGGCCCCTGGGGCTCCTCGCAGACGACTGCTTTCCCTGCTCCACACGGGCACCTCTTCCTGGGCGCCCGCCGCCGCCGCCGCCGGCATCCCCGCTCGCCCCGCCCGGGCATGGGGCCTTCCGCCGGCCTGGGCCGGCCCTCATGGGGCCCCCGGGGCGACTCGGCGCCCCCGTGACCACCCAGCCCGCCCAGTGCTGCGGCCCCCAGGATGAAGGGCGGCGAGGGGGACGCGGGCGAACAGGCCCCGCTGAACCCGGACGCCGAGAGCCCCGCGGGCTCGGCCACATACCGAGAGTTCGTGCACCGCGGCTACTTGGACCTCATGGGGGCCAGTCAGCACTCGCTGCGGGCCCTCAGCTGGCGCCGCCTCTACCTCAGCCGGGCCAAGCTCAAAGCCTCCAGCCGCACGTCTGCCCTGCTCTCGGGCTTCGCCATGGTGAGGGGAGGAAAGGGGTGCACAGGGTGGGGGTGAGGCACATGGGGGCAGGGGGTCGCGGGCCAAGTAAACGGGTACCCAAGGGAGATGGGACAGAGGAAAGGGAAAGCAAGGGTTTTTAAGAGGTAAAGGAGTACAAACAAGGTCCCAAGGGACTACTCGAGTCCCGTTTTACGGGTGTGTGTGTGTGTGTAAACAGACCCCTAGTCATGAAGGGAGACAAATCACCGAGGGGGATACATATGCGAGGGTGGGGCAGAGAGGTCCAGAAGGAGCGTGGTCCCAGACAGAAGTCATTACCAAGTTCCCCTGAGAGATTTCAAAGGCAAATCAGAGCTGGGTGGGGGCCCTATAAACAGGACTGGGAGAGTCAAAGAAAATAAACTGGATGCAGTAGTCCCCCAATTGAAGGCGGCCCCGTCCCCAGGAGGATGGCCAGTCCCTAGCAGACACAAAGAGGGCTTGGTGTAACCCGGGACGGCTTTGAGCAGAGAGGATGCCCCTGAAGAAGCTGCTGGGGAAAGAAGGTGATTAGGAAGCTGAGACATGATTCCCGATCTGATAAACTGCAGGTGTGGGAGGACGCTATCAGCTAACGGTCCCCGCGGAGGCCTCACAGGAAATGGGACTGAAGCAGTCCCAGGGTCAGGAGGACCTGACTCCTCTGGGCCTGTGGCCAGCCGTGTGACCCTGGACAGGCATCCAACCCCTCGAGGGCCAGTGGGAAACTGAGATCATAGAGGCTGTGCCCTCTGTAGCCTGCAAATAGCTGCCCCAGGATGAGCTGATTCTTGCCAAACTCTAGATCCCAGCATGTCAGAGCAAGACACACATCAGAGATGGCTCAGACTACCTGTTTATTGGGCAGGCATAGAAACCAAGGCTCTTAATGGGGCAGTGCCTCTGCCAAGAGTGTTCAGCAGATGAAAGCTGCAGAATGATCTAGGACCCTGGATCACTGAACTGTTGTTAGTCCAGAGTTTCTCCACCATCATGATGGGAAGGAGAAAGCAAGCTAGAGGGGGGGTTCTTCATAGGAACCTATGGAGATGGGGATGGACGGGTCACAGCAGTAGGTGATTTGCGTTAGTCTCTGCCCTGCTCTTTCCCAGAGTCTCTGTATTTGAATGATGAGAGGAAAAGTCTATCCCTAGGGGTCATCCAGGGTCTATGGTTTTCTCTTTGAGGGCCCAGTATCCATAGGCCAGCCCACTTTTCCTGATGTGGGGTCAGCTAGGGACAGGGAAGTGACTCCCTTTCAGCTGTATAGACTGCAGAGGGAAGGAAGTGACTTCATGGATCTAGCTGACTGAGGGAAGTCCCCCACCCCCATCCATCCCATGGTCCAGCCTGTTCCCAAGGGGACAGTCCAGCCTGCTGCTGGACTTGCACGTTGCTGGGGTGACAGCTTACATGCCAGGACCTTCCCTGCAGGATCAAAAGGCCAGAAGAGTAGGTTCTGGGGGCAGGACTGGCCCCAGTCCTGCTAGGGGAGAGCAAGGCTGGGTCAGCCTCTGGGAGAAACCAGGCCTAGGCCTGGCCCAGATCTCTGTCTGTGGAAACTGCTAACACTTGCCATGGCCCAGTTTCCCAAAATACTTAGCTTTGTCTTCCTAACCACCACCCTCCAGACTCTGTACCTTCTTCCTTCCCCCAGCCCCAGAGCAATCTAATGGGTCCTGCAAGGACCAGGCATGGGGAAAGATCCAGATTCTGATATTTGGGTAGCCTGGGTTAGAATCACATTATACAAATTGTATTGCCCTGTCATGCAGTACCAGGTAATGTGTATCCCATGTCATGCAGTACCAGCTTTTATGTGTATCACATTTATTATTCTGTGAAGTAGGTACCACTACTATGGCCATTTTACAGATGAGAAAACAAATCAGAGATGTTAAGACACCTGCCCAGGATCTCACAGCAAGTAAGTGGCAGAATTTGAACTTAGGTAGTCTGGCTCTGGAATCCAAATTTATACAACTCTAGAATAGGATCATCAACGCAAATGTTTGCAAAGGACAGGCAGGTATTATGGCCTGAGTGGGGATGGCTATCGGGAGACCCCATGACCTGTCCAAACGGAGCAGTCATGACTCAACTCTAGCTGATAGCTGACATGTAGGAATGTGGGTCTGATGTAACCAGATCTTCCACATTTTCAAGGGGATCTAGAAATAGGAATATTTATAGGAAATCTCTTGAGTTTTAAAAGTGCAGCCTAGTTCCTTAAAAAACACTGTATGAGCCAAGCAAAACATGTGTGCAAAGTTGGCTTGGGTTCATGGTATACCAGTTTGCAAACTCTGGCCTTGGACTTCATTCAGTGTTCTTAAGAGCCTTGCTCTCCCCTAACACTAAAAATAACACTAGTATTACGAACAGTTAATAACTGTAATAATAACAACAAACACCTAGCGCTTACTGTGTGCCTTACACTATGCTTAGTGCTTGGTGTACATTATCTCATTTAATTTTCACAACAACCCTGTAAGGCAAGTAGGTGCCATTATCAATCCCCACTTTCCAGATGAGGAAATTGAGGCATAGAACTAAATCACTTGCTCAAGATTCCACAGCTTGTAGAGCTGAGAGTAAACCCAGGCGGCCCAGCTCCAGAATCTGCTTTAAAAAAAAAAAAAAAGATTTTATTTATTAGAGAGAGAGTGTGTGTGTTGTGTGTGTGTGCAGTGGGAGAGGGAGAAGCAGACCCCTGCTGAGCAGGGAGCCTGATGTGGGGCTCGATCCCAGGACCCTGGGATCATGACCTGAGCTGAAGGCAGGCGCTCAACCGACTGAGCCACCCAGCCGCCCCCAGAATCTGCTTTTTTAACCCCCCTAACAAGGTAAGATTTTCAGAAATGTGTCATCTAATGTGTCAGCCCTCTCAATAGCCAGGTGCAGAAACCAAAGCCAGAACAGCACAGAGCCTTACCAAGGTGGCCAGTTCATTCACTCAACAGAGACTAAGCACCTTCTTCCTGCCAGGCACCGTTCTTGGCCCTAGGGATGCACTGGTGATGTATGCCAACAGGCAAAACAACCCTCTACTGCCAAAGAGGTTGTGGGCACTCAATCCGTCTCCTCTGTCCCCATAGGTGGCCATGGTGGAGGTACAGCTGGAGAGCGACCATGAATACCCGCCAGGCCTGCTGGTAGCCTTTAGTGCCTGCACCACCGTGCTAGTAGCCGTGCACCTCTTTGCACTCATGGTCTCCACGTGTCTGCTGCCCCACATAGAAGCTGTTAGCAACATCCACAACCTCAACTCTGTCCACCAGTCGCCACACCAGCGACTTCACCGCTACGTGGAGCTGGCCTGGGGCTTCTCCACTGCCTTGGGCACCTTCCTCTTCCTCGCTGAAGTTGTCCTGGTTGGCTGGGTCAAGTTTGTGCCCATTGGGATGCCCTTGGGCACACCAGCCCCCGTGGTACCTGCCTCCCAGGTGCCTGGGACTCTGTTACCACTGACCACCTCCCTTCGTCCAGCTTCCAAGGCGTCCTCTACTGTAGCTCCATCACGGGCTGAGCCATCTGAGGCCTGCCCACCCCGGCAAGCGTGTGTTGGTGGAGGAGGGGCCCATGGGCCAGGCTGGCAAGCAGCCATGGCCTCCACAGCAATCATGGTACCCGTGGGGCTTGTGTTCGTGGCCTTTGCCCTGCATTTCTACCGCTCCTTGGTGGCACACAAGACCGACCGCCACAAGCAGGAGCTGGAGGAGCTGAGTCGCCTGCAGGGGGAGCTGCAGGCTGTGTGAGGCCCACGTGCGCCCTCCGGTCTGCAAACGGACCGTAGTCTCAAGACCCCATTCCCTGCCCCTGCCTGGAGCCGCTTCTTGTGTCCACTCCCAGGTAGAGACCAGATTCCTGCCTTCAGGGTCCTTTGGCCTGGGCCTTGGGGCAGCTTCCACATTCCCAGGGATTCTCCCTGTCAGTCTATCCCAGTCTCTCTACTCTACATCTGGGCTGGGAGGAGCAAGCGAGGAAGTAGCAGTCTTCAGTCCAAGGATCATGGTAGGTGGAGGGGAGGCAGGGAGATCCTGGTCAGACCTTTGGTGCTGACCCTTAGCCACTTATCCCTGAACAGGATGTGGAGGTCAGAAGGTTACACACCCACCCAGCTGCCTCAGAAGGCAGTCAACCCTTGCTTTATTTTTGTAGAATCTACTTTGTGGTTGGCATTTGGGGGAAGCTTTCCCCCATCTCCAGATTGTGGTGGGTTCCACATTCTTGCTTTAGTTGCCATAGAGAAGGATTTGAGTGATTCTACCACAGACATAGGTCCAGCCTTACCTAGGAGGAGCCTCCCTATTTTTGGAGGTTCAAGTGCCTGCCCCACTGCCCTACACCCACACTTAAGCTTCTGTGTCTGGTTCTCACTCTCCTAGGCCAGGGCTGGAGATCTTTGGAGTCTGAGGGCCCGTGTGCCCAACCTGACTCCCTAGAAAGGGTCTTGGGGTGAGAAGGTTTTAAGGGAGAAGGTCCAGTCACTAGCCTTTGGAATACAGAGCTATTCTGACACTGAGTTTTTGATGCACCTTGTTTTGTATAATAAAATGTGTTTCACAGATGTCTCTGTGGCTTTGAATGGGGTGAAGGGGAGGCCTTGGGATCAGGCGACTTTTTTTTTTAAGATTTTATTTATTTGGAAAAGAAGAGATTTTATTTATTTGAGAGAGAGTGTGAGCAGAAAGGGAGAAGCAGACTCCCCACTGAGCAGGGAAGCCAACGTGGGGCTCGATCCCAGGACTGTGGGATCATGACCTGATCTAAAGGTAGATGCTTAACAGACTGAGTTGCCCAGGTGCCCCCAGGTGACTTACTCCTAAGAGCCAGGTGTGAGCAGGTGTACCTGGAGGTGGAGAAGAATGGTTCCAGATATGGCCCCCTTCTGGCGCTGACAGGGGCCAGTGGCTCCTGATTTGGAGACTGACTTATTCCAAAGCCAAAAATGTTTGCACTCTTGTTCCTGAGCCCAGAGTCTCCATCTCTTCCATCGTGGATTTAGAATAAGCTTCTTTTGGTGTAACTTTCTGGAGTGACTACTACATACTACAAGCTAGGTAACCTTATTTAACTCTCACAACCACCTCAAGAGACCAGTCTTTATCATTTGCATTTCAGAGATAAGGAAACAGACCTGGGAAAGCTGAGGGAGGATCTTGCCCAAAGCCAATGAAAACTTGGATTACCTTTACCATAACACGGGGACTCTCTTTCTGATATAAAAAGCCAATACCTTTCAACGGAGACAGAGAAAGGAATCTGCTCTCATCACCCATGCGTTAATGAAAATTCTTTTCAGCCTAATTTTTCTCAAAATTTTAAGGGGTTCTAATCCTCTCATCTATTCTTACCGCGTGAGACCTCGGTCAAGTCCGTCTTTTCTCTTTTCCTGTTACTTAGAATAGTGAATTTGCATGAACCAGGCCTACCTTTCCTGCACTGTTCCGACGCCTACAATAGTCCTGCGTGACAGGAATTAACACCTTTTCAGAGGAAGAATCTTAAGTTTAGAGAGGTCCGTGGCTTGCCCAAGGTCACACAGCGAGGGACTAACGTAGAAATGTCTGAAAGCTAGGGCATCCTCAGCTCAATCCGAGGGGCCTCCTGGGAGTGCCATTACCCAGAAACCAAGATGCCCTGCGTCCCACTGAAAGAAAAGGATGCCCAGCCTCGGTGACCTCAGCGCCTGGGCCGGTGCTGCCCTCGAGCGGCGGGACCACGTAAGCTTAGCCCCCCCGCACCCCCCCACCCGGCTGAAAACGGTGGACACTGGGACCACGATGCTTGAAGAATCGACCATCCCAGCTCCAGTACGTACTAGTTTATTTTTCACAAGACCTGTTCTAGGGCCTTTAGGCCCCACAAGTCTTATAACATTACTTTGAGGTAGCCTTCGATTGAATCACGAATGTTGGGTCGAGTACAGGTAAAACGCGGCACCTTCTGCAGGCCTCAGTCTCCCAGTCTGTCAAATGGGCATCTTAAACAGCTAGAGGCCCAAGGGGGACGGCGACAGGAAAACCTTCCCCGCATTATGTGCGACGCCAGGCAAACGGCCTGAGTCACCACTGTTGGTTGTATTTTTCCACCTCCTGGGCGCCCCTCCCAACCCGCACGGTTTCGGTGGGTCCTACAGGAAGCGCCCCCGCGACGCCGGGCTTTACACGCCCTGGCCACGCCCTCTGCGCGCCGCGCCTTGGCCCCGCCCACAGGAGGGTCCGCCGATTCGCCTGGCCGGCTCTTCCTCAGATTTACTTGGGCCTCTCTATACTCGGTCGAAAATTGTCATGGTACTCCGAGAGCTGCTTTGGGCCGTAGCCATTTCCCCAGGGTCGGAATTGGGCATCCCCTAAGCTGCGCTACTAAGAAAGATCCAGAAAAAGTGGCCAACTCTGCCAACAGGGCTTGGCTAACCAGGCATTATCTTCTTGACTCCAGCAAGGCGGGTGAAGGGAGGCGACAGTGAGGCCAGGACCTGTGGCGAATCTGCAGCCTTTTAGGTCTTTGGCCGCGCGAGGAAGAGGCAGGAAAGAGGAGAGAAGGAGCGCGCATCCCGTCCACCGATTCGCCCCGCCCGCCTGACGAATCTGCGTCTGTTCAACGCGCCACCCAAATCTCCCCAGCTCTGGCTGGCCTCCTCCCCTCCGCCCCGCCCCCTTTTTCCTCAGGGATTAGTCGCTGCTTCCGTCGCCGCCGATTCGTCAAGGACCCCAGGCCAAAGCAGCTGGATAGTCGTGGTGAAGCCCACTCTCCGGGGAATGCGGCCAATCTCCAGGCTCCCTGGGCCGCACCTCTCGAGCCTTAAAGGGCGCCGGCCGAGGCGAAGCCGCTCTCCTCGGCCCCGTGGATCTCCTGGCGGCACCCGTGGCGAAAGTGCGAATGTAGACGCTGTGCCCGCTGGGCCTCGCGCAGGTGGCGGTGGTGTTTGGTGCGCGCGCCGGGGAGGTGGTGGTGGGGGGGCGCCGCCGCCGCCACCGCTGCGGGGCCGGGTCTCGCGCTGCCGCCGCCGCCGCCGCCGCCTCGCGCCGCTGAGGTGCCGCGCGGGGTGGGGGGAGGGGGAGCCGCTCGCCACGAGCGGGTGAGTGAGGCCTCGCCGCGCGTGCGCGGAGATGGGGGGGCCGATCGCGCCGGGGCGGGAGGAGAGGGCAGCGGCGCGCGTTTCCCCCACCCCCCCGCCCGGATTCGGGGCCGAAGCCGGGTCTCGGGCTCGGTCTCGCGGTGTTTCCAACGCCCCGAAGAGGTGCCACCTCTTGGCCAGAGGATCGGGGCGCGGGGACGCGAGCGGGTGTGTGGGAGCGAGAGCCGGGCTTGGCCCGGGCCGCTGGCCGGTGAGGAGGCGGGAGGGGGCGGGGCCTGCCAGGGGGCGGGGGAGGGGTCTTGCTCAGAGGCCAAGTGGGGCGCGCGCTAGGCAGAGCGGGAAGGTAAGGGGGCGCGAGATGGGCCTGGGGGCCTGAGGGGAGAGTTGGGAGGTGGAGAGAGAATGGGGTGTTGTGGTGAAAGAGGGTACTTGGGGGGAAATCTGGGGGAGTCACGGGTCATGGTGAGGTGTGGAAACTGGGGTGATGAGAGGACCTGAAGTCTGGGCTAGTCGGTGAGGGGTAGCAAGGGAGTCAGGCCTAAATCCTGAAGCCCCGTGCGTATTCCTCTTTCCTAACAGTGTAAATGAGCAAAGATGGATCAGGAAGGTGGGGGAGATGGGCAGAAAGCCCCGAGCTTCCAGTGGCGGAACTACAAGCTCATCGTGGATCCTGCCTTGGACCCTGCCTTGCGCAGGCCTTCTCAAAAGGTGTACCGCTACGATGGAGTCCACTTCAGTGTCAACGTGAGTGCCCCGGGCCTTGCCAGTTAGCGAACTCGGGGCCCCATTCTTCTCTGTTATCTCTCGAGCACCCTGAGCTCCCCTGCCCATAGCCTGCCTTCTTAAAAGTGGGCAACCAGAACCCTGCTCTTTTGCACGCGGAGCTCCAAACGCGCTTCCTAAAGCTCAACAGCATGGCTTTTTCACCTTGAGCTGTCTTTCTGTTCCTGCTTTCCTTCCTAGGACTCGAAGTATATACCAGTGGAAGACCTCCAAGACCCCCGTTGCCACGTCAGGTCCAAAAACAGAGACTTTTCCCTCCCAGTCCCTAAGTTTAAGGTATGTATCTGCTAGACTCTGGGTGTGGTGGCCCTTGGGGGGGTGGGTTGTATGGAGGATCCATCCTGGTAGTTTAGTCTCAAGGTAAGCTAATAAAAGGGGGAAGGGGCTTTTCTATGAAGGGATCGTAATCAGATCTTACAATCTCTGAGGCTGTGAGACTGAGTTGTTCTGGAGAAGAGTTGTGTTTATCTTCTGGAAAGGTATAGGTGAGGTGTTCCAAGCAGGGGTGCTGACTCCTTGAAGGATGAAGTGAAGGCACATTTAGTTGCTGTACCCGTCACTGTGTACTCCTAGAAAATGCACAGCATGACAGTGCCCTGGTGTGGTACCCCAGTTTCTCAACAATTGAGGGGAGTGACAAGGCCAGGGACTCCATCCTTGGGAGTCCTTTGCTCCTTACCCCTTGTTCGGTCACTTGATCCTCCATCTTGTTTCCTCAGAAGATTCCTATTTCCCTGTCTAGGCAGGATACTCATCAGGCCTTGGACTGGCCCTCGAAAACTGATGGTTCTCAGTTTCCTTCACTAATTCTTTACTCTCCGTCCTTTTTAAATAAATCATTTGTAAGGTACTCTCAGTCCATTTTTTTTTCGCTTTGTATATTCTCCCCGAACAGTCTTTTTCATGCTCACAATTTTGAGTGTAACTGAAACATTGGTGACTTCCAAATTTCTGTTTCCAGCCAAAATCAGTCTCTTGAACTCCAGACTTGTATGCCCTGATAGAGGGGCAGCTTCATCTGGAGGCCCCACAGACATAGCAGACTCAAGAGATCGAAAACAAGTTATCTTTACTCCTTAATCCCGCTTTCCCTTCCATTTCCCTTTTACTGATGAGCGGTAAAACCATCTATTCAGTTGCACAAACTGGAAACCTGGGAGTCATCTTTTGATTGTCCTCCCCTTTATTACATAATCTGTTATCAAGTGCTGCTGACTCTTTCCTAAACCCATTTTCTTTTTAATCTTAATTTTCTTATTTCATTGCTGTTTTTTTTAAATGCATATTCTTATATTCATTTTACCGGGTTTCCTTGCCTCTGTTCTCTTCTCCCATTTCATGTTCCACTCTGCCATTTGCCTTTTTTATTTTACTCTTACATTACTTTCGTTGCCAAGTCCATGTTTTGTGCATTGGCACATACGATTATTGATCTGGCCAAGCCTCATCTGCCACACCTGTGTTCCACTCTACCGTACGTTTTGCAGCTCCTAGAAGATGCCAAGTTATTTTATAGTTCTGTGTCCTACAAGTCTTTGTCATCTGGTGAACTCTTGCTACCCAAAAAGCCAAATAGGAATGACACCATCTTTATGAATTCTTCCCTGCCTCCACTTCTTTGCTGGTCTCCCAGACACCCTGTCTACACTTACGCTGACATTTGTGTCCTTTTGTGACTCTGTGTCTGATCTGCTTTTCTGAACAGGAATCTTTTTTTTTTTTTCATCTTTGTATTCCTAGTGCCCAGTCCGTGGCAAAAGCTAAACTAGTGAGTTATTCCCTACAATTAGTTTCTTCCACGTATGATTATTTCTCACTTCTACGTTTCTTTTCTTGGTTCTTGCGTTATTCGGTGATGAGAACTCAGAGCAGAGGGGGGTCGGTCTCACGTTGCGCATGCTGGGGCCCTTTCCCCCGTTTCTTTGCCTGTGTTCCCTGGTCTTCTCTCTTTGGACCAAGTTTCCCAAAGGACAAAGGCACCGTGGTCAGTATTGAGACCCCAGACTCAAGACTCCTGTCCTCTCCACAGCTCGATGAGTTCTATATCGGACAGATCCCACTGAAGGAAGTGACTTTCGCAAGGCTGAATGACAATGTGCGGGAGACCTTCCTGAAGGATATGTGCCGAAAGTACGGTGAGGTGGAAGAGGTAGAGATCCTTCTTCACCCCCGTACTCGCAAGCACCTGGGCCTGGCCCGCGTGCTCTTCACTAGCACTCGGGGAGCCAAGGAAACGGTCAAAAACCTCCACCTTACCTCCGTCATGGGCAACATCATCCATGCCCAGCTCGACATCAAAGGTGAGGGCTCTCTTGCCTGCTGCCTAAGGTTGAGCTCCAGCAGAGACTGCACGTGCAAATGCTTGTTGGGGCCAGGCGCACGGTCAGGTTCATGATTCCTCAGCTGAAACTCTTGGGGCCAGGTGTGTTTCTGAAATTAGAATTTTACAGAGGAATTATGGCTTTTATGTGTTTTCTGCCTGTGTGATATTTGAGAAGGTTGGGTAGCATCTTATAGTCTAGCACATGACTGTATTTGTAAGAAAACCTAGGAAGGGTCACGCTAGGTATTATCAATAAGAACTAGTAAATCGCCTCAGCTCAGATCAGATTTTGAGATCAAATTCCAAAAAATGCTTGGTCTGGAGTTTCTTGGGGTTTTGAAATTTTGGATCGAGAATTTGGGACCTGTGTAGATGAGTGAAGCAGCCTGGGGTTCTGTGTTAAGAGGCAGTAGGGAGGAGCGAGGGACTGTGGCCGGGGGGGCGGGGGGTCTGTAGAGTACCGTGCCATCGAAAGGAGACAGCTGTTAGTTGGCATTAGCCAGTTTGCAAGTGGGAATGAGGACTAATGTTGCCAAGTAATGTTTTGTTATTAAGTCAGAAATCCTGGTTTTTATGTGAAATCTCAGGGTTTTTAAATGCTGCAACCCCCTCCCCCCAATTTTTTTAAGTGATTTTGTAGGGCAAATAAGACAGCTGTGGCCTGGATTTAGCCCTCAGGCTGCCATTTTGCAACCTTTAGTTTGTAGGATGAAGAGCATGGTGGGATCTAGCATCAGACGACCTGGGTTTGAATTCCAGTCTGCCACTGACCAACTTTGTGACTTTGTGCAGGTCAATTTTCTTTGAGCTTATAAAATAGGGGTACTGATGCTTCTCTCTCCTGGTGATCATCCAACTTACTTAGTAATATCAGTAGAGGTGTTTATTTATAAGCAGCGAAGTGTCTTTCGGCATGTCGTTTGTAGCATCGTTAGGTAGAGATGAGATAGAAGGTCCCAAAGATAGAGGTAAGGTAACTGAAATCCCTGAATCTGGGACTCCAAGACATTGTAGGAAACTTGAGGTCTGAGAAAGAAATGGGAAAAACAACTCAGGAAGGAGGAGTTTTCTCTATCTGACTCTGATGGTTCCCATATTCCTCCCTCCAGGACAACAGCGAATGAAGTACTATGAACTGATAGTCAACGGCTCCTACACCCCTCAGACAGTGCCCACGGGGGGCAAGGCCCTGAGTGAGAAGTTCCAGGGCTCTGGTGCAGCTGCTGAGGCAGTAAGTAGCTCGTGGTTGCCGTGGCCCTCACCACCTGGGCACAGTGCTTGGGTGCCAGGAACAGTATTTGGAAGGTTTTGGACTTCCCCGTTAAGGATAGCAAGAGCCAAGAAGAGCTGCTGAGACGCTCAAATAATGCAATATATGTTAAGAGGGAAAAAAAAAAAAAAGATGCCGAGATGCTTTCAAAAGACAGGGAACTGGGGTTTGTGGTTTGGGGAAGGGCGAGCTGTCACATGGCACTTGATCTCTTCTTTTCTCCTTGCTCTACTTTTGCCGTCCAGACTGAATCCCGCCGCCGCTCCTCCTCTGACACGGCTGCCTACCCGGCCGGCACCGCCGGTGTGAGCACACCTGGCAACGGCACCCCTTGCTCCCAGGACACAAGCTTCTCCAGCAGCCGACAAGACACCCCATCTTCCTTTGGCCAATTCACCCCTCAGTCCTCCCAAGGAACCCCTTACACATCTCGGGGCAGCACCCCCTACTCTCAGGACTCTGCCTACTCCAGCAGGTGCAGAGTGAACACCCTCTGGGACCCCCCCGATTCTGGGAGTTGCCACTAGGAAGAAGAAACCTGGAGTCGCTCTCAAAGAGAGTTGGGAGTCACGTGTCCTGGTTTCTCTTTGGATTCAGCCAGCAAATCCCTGTCCTCGGGGAACTCACTGTCTATAGCTAGAAACCCAGCAGCGTTTAGATCTTCCTTTGGGGGCGTTGACTCAGGGGCTTTGGGTCCTGAGAGCCGGGACACGAGGGTTTGGTCCTACAGAGCTGAACCCAGTTAACTCCTGCGCTTTCTCTCCAGCACCACTTCAACCTCCTTCAAGCCCCGGCGCTCGGAGAACAGCTACCAGGATTCCTTCTCCCGCCGCCATTTCTCCGCATCTTCAGCCCCCACGACCACCTCCGCCGCCGCCTCGGCCACGACTGCAGCCACGGCCTCGGCCTCGGCCTCGTCGTCCTCGTCCTCGTCGTCGTCCTCCTCGTCGTCGTCGTCCTCGTCGTCGTCCTCTCATTTCCGTGGGACTGACTCGAACTACCCAGCGTATTACGAGAGCTGGAACCGCTACCAACGCCATGCTTCCTACCCTCCCCGCCGGGCGACTCGGGAGGAGCCCCCCGGGGCATCTTTTGCTGAAAACGCAGCCGAGCGCTTCCCGCCTTCCTACACCTCCTACTTGCCCCCTGAGCCCAGCCGGCCCGCTGACCAGGACTACCGGCCTCCTGCCCCGGAAGCCCCACCCCCGGAGCCTCCAGAACCGGGTGGAGGCGGGGGTGGGGGGGGGCCCAGCCCTGAGAGAGAAGAAGCGCGGACCTCCCCCCGCCCAGCTTCGCCTGCCCGCTCCGGTTCCCCGGCCCCGGAGACCACCAATGAGAGCGTGCCCTTCGCTCAGCATAGCAGCCTGGATTCCCGCATTGAGATGTTGCTGAAGGAGCAGCGCTCCAAGTTTTCGTTCCTGGCCTCCGACACAGAGGAGGAGGAAGAGAACAGCACCACGGGCCCTGGGTCTAGAGACGCAGGGAGCGAGGTGCCTTCTGGGTCAGGTCACGGACCTTGCACGCCTCCTCCAGCCCCAGCTAATTTTGAGGATGTGGCACCTACAGGGAGTGGGGAACCGGGGGCTACCCGGGAGTCTCCCAAGGCCAACGGACAGAACCAGGTGAGGTTGGGGGTCAGCCAGCAGAGGTGCCTGGGATCCGGGAGGCAGGGTTGGGCCCGGCGGGGCAGGGAAGGGAATTAGGCAAGAGAATGGGTTTGAGGAAAAGGCCAGGAAATAGACAGAAGCTTTCTGTGACCCTTCTCTGCACCCCTACAGGCTTCTCCATGCTCTTCTGGAGAGGACATGGAGATCTCCGATGATGACAGGGGCGGCTCACCCCCTCCGGCCCCAACACCCCCCCAGCAGCCTCCACCCCCTCCTCCTCCGCCTCCTCCTCCTCCTCCCTACTTGGCTTCCCTGCCCCTTGGTTATCCTCCCCACCAGCCTGCCTACCTCCTCCCACCGCGCCCTGATGGGCCACCACCCCCCGAGTACCCCCCACCTCCTCCACCACCCCCCCACATTTATGACTTTGTGAACTCCCTAGAGCTCATGGATCGACTTGGGGCTCAGTGGGGAGGGATGCCCATGTCCTTCCAGATGCAGACGCAGATGTTAACGCGGCTTCACCAGCTGCGGCAGGGCAAGGGATTGACTGCTGCCTCAGCTGGTCCCCCCGGTGGAGCCTTCGGGGAGGCCTTCCTGCCATTCCCACCCCCCCAAGAGGCAGCCTATGGCTTACCCTATGCTCTGTACACACAAGGGCAAGAAGGCCGAGGGGCCTACTCCCGGGAGGCCTACCACCTGCCTTTGCCCATGGCAGCCGAGCCCCTGCCCTCCTCCTCGATCTCGGGAGAAGAGGCCCGGCTACCTCCCAGGGAGGAGGCAGAGCTGGCGGAGGGCAAGGCCCTACCATCAGCAGGCACCGTGGGACGGGTGTTGGCCACCCTTGTCCAAGAGATGAAGAGCATCATGCAGCGAGACCTCAACCGCAAGATGGTGGAGAATGTGGCCTTTGGAGCTTTTGACCAGTGGTGGGAGAGCAAAGAAGAGAAGGCCAAGGTGAGGGGCAGTGCCTGGGACTGGGGAAACCTTGGGACTCCATTGGAGAAAGTAGATTTCTGGCTTACGAGCCTCCTTAAATCTCTTGAGTTGATCTTCAAAGTTTCTGTTTGTAGAATGGGAATAATAGTAGCTGTTTTGTAAGGTGGGCGGACTAAATGAGCGGAGTTTGGAGAAAATGCCTGTACAGGGCTGGTGCAGGGGAGGTGTGGCATAGATCTGTGTCAAATAGAGGAGTGAGTAGATGCATTTCTGTATTCCTGGGACCTGGGAGTAGTTCTCAGGCAGGAGGCAGGAGGGAGCGCCTGGGTTCTGGGGCTCAGTCCCCCTACTGCCTGCAGCCATTCCAGAACGCGGCCAAACAGCAAGCCAAGGAGGAGGATAAAGAGAAGACAAAACTCAAAGAGCCGGGCCTGCTGTCCCTCGTAGACTGGGCCAAGAGTGGGGGGACCACGGGCATCGAGGCCTTCGCCTTTGGGTCAGGGCTGCGAGGGGCCCTGCGGCTGCCTTCTTTCAAGGTACCCAGAACTGGTGTTTCCCAGAGGAGAGGGCGGGCTGGGGACCTCCCTTCCTTGGGGTAGGTAGGGGTGGTTGGGATCTGTGAGTGTTTGAGTTCAAAACAGGCTCCATCTCTTCCTACACCCCAGGTGAAGCGAAAAGAGCCTTCAGAAATTTCAGAGGCCAGTGAGGAAAAGAGGCCCCGTCCTTCCACTCCAGCTGAGGAAGATGAAGATGGTGAGTGGGAGGTCAGGTGGAGCAGAAAGGGGAAAGGTACTAGCTTCTGATAGGAATGCAGGAAGCAGTGAGAAAGGGGGAAGGTGTCTGAGGGCAAGTGGCCAAGTAGAGGTTTCGCTACGGAGTTAAAGCAGTGCGGAGAGGTGTGAGGAGCTTAAGATAGGTTATTCCTGGGTCCTGGTTGTGGTTCTTCTCTGTCGTTGAAGGTTCCTGTATTTCATAGTTCCCCTGTGAAATAGAAATGGTAGCTTTAACATCTAGAATGCTAGGGTTTCAAGGTTAAACAGGTCGCTTACCCTGGTTTCCCATCTAATGCTTAAGCCCTTCTCCTACCTTCCTTCCAGTTTGCCTAGGTCTGAGCTGTGGGTTGATGGCTTACGTGGCTAGGCAACTTCCTTACTGAGTTCGATTGGCTTCCCTGGAGAACCATTGGCTTAGTGCTGTTTTCTTGGGGCAGGCGTAACAAGTCCATTCCCTCTTCCACCCCAAAAAAGGACAAAAGGTGAAGCGGGTGCGGTGTGGTTAAACTATAGAAAATGCTAGGTAGCTCTGGGGTTTTTGTATTTCTCTGTTGAGCTTCAGCTTCTTGTCTGTAAAGTGAGGTCTGTCTGGTCGGACCATCAGGAAGACGAAGGGTGTGTGCAAAGCTCCTTTCAGGCCAGGGGACGGGAACCGTTCTGCTGTTGGTGGATTGCCCTATAACTGCCACTCAACTGCGCCTAGACCCTGAGCGGGACAAGGAGGCCGGAGAGCCCGGACGTGCGGGGACCAAGCCCCCAAAGCGAGACGAAGAGCGAAGCAAGACCCAGGGCAAGCACCGCAAGTCCTTTGCTCTGGACAGTGAGGGGGAGGAGGCGTCCCAGGAGTCCTCCTCAGAGAAGGTGAGGGGCCGTTGGCGCCCGCTCCCCGCCAAGATTTCCCATCCCCATAGCTGCCTCCTCTCTGGCCTGGAGCCCAGGTAGCAGTGGCCTCCTGGAGGACAGCTGTCCTTTTCTTGTTAGTTCCTATTTGTCCTTTTCTTTAAGGAGGAGGAGGAGGATGAAGAAGATGAAGAAGATGAAGAACGTGAGGAAGCCATGGACACTGCAAAGAAGGAGACTGAGGCGTCAGATGGTAAGTTACAGACAGGATGGTCGAGTTCTGGCTGGGGGAAGAAGGGGTTCCGCTGCCTGTCTAGCCCTTCCCTGAGTCCACAGAAACTTCGTGTTGGATGTTTTGGCCTCCTTTGCTCTTCCCCAAAGCAGCTGTCTTTCAGCCCCATCTTTTGGAACCCTTGGCCCATTGTAAACAGTAACTCCGACACCCAGACCACTCCCTTTTGCTTAGCTGCTGTGCTGACACATGGCTCTCGCCTGATGACAACCCAGCAGAACTAACTTATTTTCCTAGCCCCTCAAGATGAGGGGTCTGAGTTCTCCTGCTTCCCCCCGGTACTACCAGACTGTGCCTTTCTGCCTTTGAGCACTGCTCGTCTTTGAAGGCCCGGCCGCTGAGCCGCGTGCCCCTTCGTCTCCTCTCCCCCGGCTGCCATCACCAGACACAACTCCGCTCTTCAGCTGGACACCTGTTTGTCCATCCACATCCATCGAGTCTGGGGCACATGGTTTAGTCTTGCTTCTCCTTCATTTGTTCAGAGCTAGCTGTTGAGCCCCTACTCGGTACCAGGCACTGTTCTAGGTATTGGGGACACATCTTTTATGGAACTTGGGATCGATTGGAGGGGAGGAGGAGACTTGACAAATGAACAAATAGTACCTTGGATAGACAGTTGCGTAGTTTAAAGAAGAGAAACTAGGTTACTGGGGTAGAGAGTAACGGGTAGGGGAGCTGGGGAAAGATGGGCTGTTCTAGATATCTTGGAGAAGGAGCACCTCTGAGAGGTGCCGTTTCAGCAGAGGCCAGATGGGGAGAATGATGATCTGAGAGGCTGTCTTTTCAGGAAGGCAGAGGGTGGGGTCACCTGCTCTAAGTGGGGAGACTGCCACACATCCACTTGGTCACCGCTTTCTGTCCATTTCACCGTCTCAGTGTTTCTGGGATTTGTTGCCTTCTCTGTTCCTGGGGCCTGTCTTTCTCACTTAGAGTCTTCTGCAGCTGTGTTGACTGATTTTCCTGTCTTTGGTTGCATCCTTCCTCCTCCATTCAGTCCATTTTCCAATCTGCAGATGGAATTCTCTTCCCTCCAGTGCACACCTGACACTGTGACTTCCCTCCATAAAGTCTATTTCTAGCTCCCTATTTTCTAGAAGATGACTCCTCAGCCCAATATTTTGGGCCGTTTATAACCTAGCTCCTGTTTATCTGTTGAGCTCCATCTCGCCATCCTCCAGACCCATCGCAGGCCACCACCACCATCTATTCTAAATTCATCCACTTGTATCAAATAAGTCTTTAAGAAAATAAAAATAAAAAATAAATTCATTCACTTGTGTTCCTCAGACATTTCAAAATTCTTAATTTCTTATGAAGTTCTTCCAACATATTGCCATTTCCCAGAGGCATAGAGCATAGAACACCTTTTTTTTTTTTAAGATTTTATTTATTTATTTATTTATTTTTTAAAAGATTTTATTTATGAGAGACAGAGGGAGAGAGAGAGAGAGAAGCAGAGGGAGAAGCAGGCTCCCAAGGAGCAGGGAGCCCGATGCGGGACTCGATCCCAGGACCTTGGGATCATGACCTGAGCCGGAGGCAGACGCTTAACCATCTGAGCCACCCAGGCGCCCTTATTTATTTATTTGACAGCACAAGCAGAGGGAGCGGCAGGCAGAGGGAGAGGGAGAAGCAGGCTCTCCGAGGAGCAGGGAGCCCGATGCGGGGCTCCATCCCAGGACCCTGGGACCATGACCTGAGCTGAAGGCAGTCGCTTAACCAACTGAGCCACCCAGGCGCCCCATGCATATAGCACTTTTAAAGCTCATTTTACGTGGACTCCTTTTTATGCGTCTCGCCCCGGCAGCTTCTCTAAGACCCACCTTGGGAAAAGCTTTGGTAGTTAAAGCAGACCGCTTAGCGGTCTCCCATCTCCCTTCACCTCTGACGCCCCCGTTTAGTCCTCTTGTCTTCCTAGTGCCCTTCTACTTGTCCTTCTCGACTTGAGCATCTCCCTCACAGGGATCCCTCCCCTGACTGGATCTTCGGCAGAATCCAGGACTTCCCTTTGCCTCGCTCCCCTGGTCTTTCATACTGAAGCTGGTCTCACTGTGAGCAAACAGTGTACTTATCCAACTCCTTGATGGTTGGACTTGCCAGCACCTGGCACAGAGCCTAACCTATCCATAGTAGTGAATCAGTGAATGGACCCAGGGCTTGGCCAAGTAAGGGGTGTTCCCACCTCGCCTGATTGCCCCTTCTGGATTTCCAGGCGAGGACGGGGAAAGCGATTCGTCCTCCAAATGTTCTCTGTATGCTGACTCAGATGGTGAAAATGATAGCACGTCGGACTCCGAAAGCAGCAGCTCTTCCAGCTCCTCATCTTCCTCATCTTCCTCCTCCTCGTCCTCATCATCCTCCTCATCATCTGAGTCCTCCTCAGAAGAGGAAGAGGAAGAGGAGCGGCCAACAGCTGTACCCCCAGCATCACCTCCCCCCAGAGATGTCCCCGCGCCCCTGCCAGCACCCGTGGAAGAGCCCGAGCCAGAGCAGGTTGCAGGCTCCCCAGCCACACCCCTCCCTGAACAGGAGAAGTCTCCAGCAAGACCTGCAGGTAGGTGGTGCCAAGCCGGTGATTTGGTCTTTGTTTATGTTTGTATCTGTCTTTGTGAGAACAGACATAAAACAGTCCACATTTGTGAATGACGTACGAGTACGTGACTTTGTTTGAAAGCATACAAGTCGGACAGAAGTCACCATCTTCTGTCAGTCCTCCCTTGGAGACATTTACGGCCACGTTCAGACGGTGCTGCCAGGGGCGGGTGCGTGGCTAACAAGGACAGCAGTGGTCTCTCTTCACCCCTCCCGACCCCCGCCTGTCCCAGAACGATCTCTTTCTAAGTTAATTAAGGAGAAAATTTCCAATTTAACAAGTTCCCCCTCTTAATTTTTTTGAGCTTCTGCCTTAATGTGCCGTGTGTACTAGCAGGTGACTAAATGGACAAAATAGGTGGAAGACAGCTGTGAACAGCTTTGGCTCGAAAGTTAATTTTACCTTTGGTTTGCCTTGTGGGTTTGTACGTTTGTAAGTTTGTTACTTTGTAGCACGTACACATAACTTATCCTTTTGAGTGACCTGTTCATTCAGGCAGGGGATATTTATTTACTGAGTACAGTTGACCCTTAAACGATGTGGGGTTAGGGGCGCCAACCCCCTGTGCAGTTGAAAATCCACTTATAACTTTTGACTGCCCAAAAGCTTAACTGTTAATAGTCTGCTGTTGACCAGAAGCCTTACTGATGACGTAAGTAGTCGGTTAACACGTTTTCTGTATGTTATGCATATCGTGTACTATATTCTTAAAAAGAGTGAGCTGGAGAAGAAAAAATCCTTAAAATCATAAGGAAGATAGGTTTACGATATTCAGCCGTATTTCTCAGAAAAAGCGTGTGTAAGCAGCCCTGCACAGTTCAAACCTGTGTTGTTCTAGGGTCATATGTACTTAATGGCAGGTGCATGGGGTACAGTGGTAGGCACGAGAGGCCCTGTTCTCACTCTCCTGAAGCTTATGGTCTATAGGGAGAGACCGTTAGTTGAGTAATAAATACCTCAGAAAATCTGTGATGGCAAACTGATAAGCCCTGTAAGAGAGAAGAACAGGGTTCTCTGAGAACCTGAGCACATGTGTGGGGATGTCTCTGCTGGTCTTTTCTGCTGAAGCATCCTTGCGCTGAAATCAAGGCAGAGCAGGCAGCCGGGCTTGATTAGAATGTGCAAAGGCCCTGAGGGCAGAGGAAACAGCATGTTAGAGACATAAAACAGGCCTTCCGGGTGGTGGGGAATGAGGGGAAGCTGGAATGGCTGAAACTGGAGAGGTGAGCAAGGACAGGGCTGTACAAGAGGACTCGGCCTCATTAGGAATTTGGTCTTTATCTTGAGGGCAGTGGAATGCCAGCAGAGGAGTGACGTGATCTTATTTGTGTTTTAAAAAGATGCAGTGCAGAGAGAACTTGGAGAGGGGCCAGAGTATGTGTGGGGAGGCTAGGAAGCTGTTGCAGTTAGTAAGTTAGGCAGGCAATGGCGGTAACTTGGAGTAGGGTGTTCTTAGCATAGCATCAGTGAGTCAGTTTTCAAGATAGGCTTCGTAAATGCATGCGGCCCTCCAGACATCTCTCTCGAATGTTACTGAGAATCTGTGGTCTGAGATGAGCAGTAACTACATGAAGACCTCCCGGTGCTGTTGCACTCTGCTCTGGTGCAGGCCTCACAAGAGGAGTCGAGGCTCTCATTAATCCCGAGATGCCTCTCCCGGCCTTTCCTAAGTCCATGGATACCAGGAGAGCTGGTGATCGAGGGCATCACTTCAGTAGGGTAGGTAGAAAGAGTGGGGCGTGGTCAGTTTTGCATTTCTGCAGAAGGATCATCCTGGTAGGAAGGGGGGGATTCCGAAGGGGTGAGGAAGGAGGTAGGACGACCCATGTGAGGGTTTGAAGAGATGCCGGTTAAGCGAAGGGCATGAACCAAAGCAGGCCCGGTTACAGTGAGGTGCAAGGAGTAGAAGTGGGGATGAGGATTTGAGAGAAATTGAGGAGACGAACCACTTGGTTAAACGACTTCCCAGGAAAGGGAAGAGAGGAGGAGGACCGGCACTAGGAAGAAAGCTGATGTGCTTCCTCGGGGTTGACTTTGCTATGTGCCTTTGGGGCCTCCAGGTAAGAAACATCCAACAGGCAGTTGGATCGCCAGATCTGAAGGTCAGATGGGAAGGAAATGTGGCAGCTTAGTCTTCCAAAGGAGGGAGTGGTATGTATGAGCAGGCCGAAAGAGAGGTTGTTAAGATAGGAAGAGCTTCTGTTGGATTGGGCAGTTAGGGGGTCACTGGTGACCTTATCACTTTCGGTAGAGTGGGTCAGACTGGAGCCAACTTACGGGGTGTTAAAGGAGTGAGGGCAGGTGACAGAGATGACCAGGCTTGTGGAAGGCTAGGCTACTCTGAAGAAGAGTCTAAAGGCCGTGATAGGTGGTACTAGGTAACGTTTCTTGAGTGCTTCCTGTGTGCCGGGCTCTTGGCCTAGCACATTGCTGATTGTTTCCTCATGCAGGCCGCACACCATCCCTGTTACTCCTGCTTTCCAGATGAGGAATTTGAGGCTTAGAGAGATGCTTGAGGTCACCCAGCTGGGATCAGAGAGACGAAAGAGAATGCAGGGTTGGTGGAGGGTTTTTCAAAAACTAAAAAGGTGAAATAAGCACGTAGATTCGGGACAGGTAGACGGGCCAGGAGAGAGCGCAGCACCTGTCAGGGTGGCCTACCTGGGGGTGGGCGGGTGACCTCTAGGCCTGACGCACATACACCCATAATTGGGGAGGCAGAGAGATGTGGGCTTTCATGCTCAAGGACGCCCTGTTTCACTCTGTAGTAGGAAGGAAGGGCATTTTCTGAGCACAAGGGGATGGGGAAGGAGAGTGAGGAGTGAGGATGAAAATGGACAGGGCTCGCGACTCAGATGCCCTGCTGAGACTGGGAGTCAGGGGTGAAGGAGGAGAAAATGCAGGTGTTTGGGCAAAGTCAGGGTTGGGGGTCTCCAGGGTGGCGGCGGTGGCTGAAGGCTGTGGAAAGTGGTGTGAAAGGAGAAAACAGAGTGAGGGCCCTGCTGGCAGGCACTGGGGGCAGGCACAGGAAGGAGAGTCGCTCATTTAGGAGAAGGGTGACAGGCTAGGGGGAGCCCCAAGGTGGGAAATGGAACAGGTGCGGTGGCGTGAACCGAAAGGACCTGAGGAACTGTGATCAGAGGGCAGGGCGTCAGAGGGTTAAGGTCCCGGGTGGGGCCGTCCGGGGGTTACCAAGGTCATGTGTGTGAGTAGGGAAGGCTAGCTGAGCATGAGTGAAGGAAGGCACTGGAGAAGAAAGAATGGGGCGAACAGTCCTAGAAGTAGATGGCAGAGTTGGGAGAGGCTAAGAAGGTTAAGGCAGGTCCCTTGGCTTTTAGAGAACAATGGGGATGTTCGAGTTCCAAGGATGCAGCTGGATAGAGGGTAGGTGGCCCAGTGGCAACAGAGGGCTTGTCTGGTGAAACCCAAAGATGGGACCTGGACACCTTTTGGGACTTGCCTTTCTTCTGTTTTCTGGTCTGATTCATTCCTCTCCGGCAGATGGGCTTCCTCTGCTTCTGTCCACCCCTACGGAGAAACCCATTCCTATCTTAGATCCTTATTCTCAGGGAAGTTTCGGGTTGGCCTGGCTTGGGTCAGGTTATCAGTTAATGTTGGCTGGGGGCAGGGAGTGGGGCAGGTCATGTTGTAGAAACCTTGGCTTCTGGGGGTTGTATAGACTGGGCAGGTACCCCAAAAGTTGTCTCTCTACAGGAAAAGCATGGCCAGGTTTCTTTCAGAACAAGAAGCGAAAGAAATCTGTGTGAAGCAGCTGAGCCAGGAGGGGAATTCGTTCTCCTCAAGGGCCAGGCTTCCAGAGGGCACAGTGGCTCGGTTGGGATGATGGATCAAAGGCAGGGATGCCCCAGAACAGCAGAGAGAAGGAGACTTGGAGAAACTGGAGGGCCTGGGGCGAGCACCCGGCACCTCACTAGCTTCAGAGTGTGGCTTACTGCTGGCTGAGACTCCAAGCTGCTCTCCGGAGCCTCAGGAGACAGCAGGCTGAGGGCCTTGCTCGGGGTGCCTGGCTGGTGAATGTCTGTTAAGGTCATGGACACAGGTTGGCCTGGAGCTGGCTGCCCTTTAGTTCTGGGAGTTGCTAGAGCCAGACGTGAAACCACCGAGTCCCACTGCGGGATGCCCAGAGCAGCATGGGGCAGTTGAAGAGAGCTCGAAGTTCAACCCTGGCCGCCTGGGGTGCAGATCTTATTCTGGCATTTGTGAGCTGTGTGACCTTGGGCCGATTAACAATCTCTCTCTGCCTCAGTTTCCTTATCGGTAAGCTGGGTTTAATAATAGTACCCACCTCACGGGGTGGTTGTGGGGAATGAAATGAGTAGTTAACATACATCAAAGTCTTGGATTGGTGCTTGGTGCAAAATACTAGTTATCGGTCTGCTTCTGCCCTGAAGCCTGGCACTTGACTCACCACCGGCCTTCTGGTTCTGAGAGGAAGTTACTACCATCGTCTCGAGAAGTTGGGGTAGCCTTCACAAAGATGGCATTGAGCTGGGGCTAAAAGCCGCATGTGAGCTTTCCCAGTAGGCAAGAAGGGAGAGGCAGGTCTGAAAGGCCATGCCTGTTCTGGTGGCTGAAACTTAGGGGCGGAGAGGGTCAGTCCACAGGACAGGGTCTGCCCCAGGGACAAGTCGGTGTACGTCTTGAGCTGTATTCAGACCCCCACACTCAGCAACAGACTTGGGGATCCCAACAGAGGGAGGATGTGCTTCCTGTCTAGGGGACTGGAGAGAGATCACACCACCTGCTCAAGACAGTGTGTCCCCTCCCCAGGCTATCCCCCTGTCCTTGGGATCTCAACTTCACCCTCAACTTCTTTAGGGGAGTCTTCCTGAACCCTCCCCACTTTGGCAAACCCTCCTGCTACTTGGCAGGTGGTGGGGAGGAAACAGATTTTATGCAGTGTTTTAATACAAAGATTCAGCTGCTTATATTATATCTTTTTCACATCACTGAACGGAGAACATTGTAGTTGAAATAACATACTTTAATTCAGAGAGGGTTAATTGCATCCCCATCATGCAGTGCGGCCAGCAGAAATAGTCTTGGCCTGTGTGCCTAGTCTTTGGACATATATTTCAGTCACTGCCAGCCTTGGTAAAAAGGCTGGAGCCTAAGCGTTGGTTTCTCTAGAGCCCCCATCTCGACTCTGTGCGGTTTGGGCTGTACGTTTGTTTCCTGTCATTGTCCCCATTGGACTGTAAGCTCTGTTGAGGGTTTTGAAAGTGTTTGCTCGACTTGTTTTCCCCATGCCTGACATGGAGTTGGTGCTCCGTGAATGTTTGTCGACTGTGTGAACGAGCAGGTGCAGAATCTCCTCCCGCCAAGGGAGCCCACGGTGCCGAGGACATGGCAGGCGAGAGGCAGCTCTGTTGGCCAAGCGAGGACAAGTGTCTGCTCGAAGCGGAGGAGAGCCGGCAGCCTGCGTGCGGCCTCCCCGGCGAGGCTGGCCGGTGCCCTGCCTGCATGGAATCCCCTCTGATGACAGCTGGCCCGAGTGCTGACCCTCTGCTTCTCCCTGTGTGCTTCCTTCCCCAGGTTCCACTGAGGAGCCGCCTCCCAGTGTGCCCCAGCTGCCCGCCGAGCCTCCGGTGGGGCCCCCGGCCCTCGCCCCCCGGCCCGATGAGCGCCCCTCCTCTCCTATCCCCCTCCTGCCCCCACCCAAGAAACGCCGGAAAACTGTCTCCTTCTCTGCCCTGGAGGAGGTGCCGGCGCCAGAGCCGCCCCCAGCCGCTCCTCCGCAGATCAAGTCTTCTGGCCCCGTCGCCCGCAAAGCCCCCCGGGCCGTGGAGCGGACCATTCGAAACCTGCCCCTGGACCATGCGTCTCTGGTCAAGAGTTGGCCTGAGGAGGTGTCCCGAGGAGGTCGCAGCCGGGCTGGAGGCCGTGGCCGCTCTGCTGAGGAGGAGGAAGCTGAGCCAGGGACAGAAGTGGACCTGGCGGTGCTGGCCGACTTGGCCCTGACCCCGGCCCGTCGCGACGACTCGGAGGCCACAGAGACGTCGGACGAGGCCGAGCGCGCGGGCCCCTTGCTCAGCCACATCCTCCTGGAGCACAACTACGCCTTGGCCATCAAGCCGCCGCCTTCCACACCGGCCCCTCGGCCCCTGGAGCCGGTTCCTGCCCCGGCCGCCCTCTTCAGCTCCCCAGCGGATGAGGTCCTGGAGGCCCCGGAGGTGGTGGTGGCCGAGGCAGAGGAGCCGAAGCAGCCGCAGCCGCAGCGGCAGCCGCCGCAGGAGGAGGGTGGGGAGGAGGAGGAGGAGGAGGAGGAGGAGGAGTCCGAGTCCTCGGAGAGCAGTGGCAGCAGCAGCAGTGACGGGGGGGGCGCTGTGCGGAGGCGCAGTCTCCGCTCCCATGCCCGGCGCAGGCGGCCGCCCCCGCCGCCCCCGCCCCCCCCGCCCCCCACCTTCGAGCCCCGCAGTGAGTTTGAGCAGATGACCATCTTGTATGACATTTGGAACTCGGGCCTGGACTTGGAGGACATGGGCTACCTGCGGCTCACGTACGAGAGGCTGCTGCAGCAGACAAGCGGGGCTGACTGGCTTAACGACACCCACTGGGTCCATCACACCAATATCCTGGGCCCTAGCGGCCGGCCTGCTCTGGACAGGAGGGCAGGCCCCGGTGGGGGGGGCAGCGGCCCCCTCAGGTTGCAGCTAGCCTCTGGCTTTATCTCCTTCCCTGTTCGGTGCTCTCTGCCACGGCCATCCTGGGTATTTCTCACCT
Source organism: Eumetopias jubatus (assembly GCF_037043125.1). Taxonomy (NCBI): domain Eukaryota; kingdom Metazoa; phylum Chordata; class Mammalia; order Carnivora; family Otariidae; genus Eumetopias; species Eumetopias jubatus. The sequence goes on from NW_028274818.1 coordinate 94,491,276, forward strand.
GGCCTCCAGGCCATTCTTTTCTTTCTGCCTTCTGCCCCTTCTCTGCCTCCCAAAGTTCTTCTGGCAGAAAAGGTGAGGTGTGAGACTTCCTTTTCTCCATCTTTCTGTCCCTCTCACGCTAAATAATGCTTGGGACCTCCAGCTAAGGTCAGTCACCCTTTCCTTGGGCTGGGACTGGGGGGTAGAGGGGAGGGGCCCCCGGGGATCCGGCCAGTGAAGAACCCGTTTTCTTCCTTAACACCTTGCACTCACCAACCTGAGCACTCCAAAACGTAAGCGGCGGCCCCAGGACGGGCCCCGTGAGCACCAGACAGGCTCAGCCCGCAGTGAAGGCTATTACCCCATCAGCAAGAAGGAAAAGGACAGGTACCTGGATGTGTGCCCTGTTTCGGCCCGGCAGTTGGAAGGAGCGGACACTCAGGTAAGGCCCTGCCCTGGCACCTGGCCCCCTGGCATCTCTTCCCGTGGTTTCTCCTGTCACTTACCTCCCCCCCCCCCCCGACCCCCGTTCTCCTTCTCCCAGGGGACTAACCGCGTGCTTTCGGAGCGCCGGTCTGAGCAACGGCGGCTGCTGAGCGCCATCGGCACCTCTGCCATCATGGACAGTGATCTGCTGAAGCTGAACCAGCTCAAGGTGAGGAGCCGGGGCTCGGAGGGAGGGCGGCATCACGAAGTCTCCTGGGGGTGGGCATGGAGGCACGGGGCCAAAAGCAGGCTCTTCCCCTTGGAGGAGGGCGGCCAAGGCAAGGGGTTAGGTTAGGGGAGGCACTGAGCAGCACTGTCTGCCTTCTGCCCTCTAGTTCCGGAAGAAGAAGCTCCGGTTCGGCCGCAGCCGGATCCACGAGTGGGGTCTGTTTGCCATGGAGCCCATTGCAGCCGACGAGATGGTCATCGAATACGTGGGTCAGAACATCCGCCAGGTGAGGCCCTGTACCCAGCCCCTGGTCAGATGGCAGCTCGGGACACTGGCATGAGAACCACCTCATCTCTGGGTAAAGCCCCACGTGACCTCCCGGTTCCAAGACGTAGTTGGTGAAACCTGCCTCTTTGTATTTCCTTCCTTCCGTCAGCAGTTGGTAATGGGTACTCCTAAGCTAGATGCTAATGATCCAGGAAGAAGCAAGACCAGTGTTCTCTCTCACTTTAAGGGCCTCCTAGTTCAGTGGGGCCGCTGCACGAGGAACTGCACCGAACGATGGCGTTTGGTCGGTCGGGAAAGGGAAGTTCGGGGGGGCCGCAGCGATGGGTGCACAGTGATGTGGAAGCCAGGAGCTGAAGGATGACGATGAGCTCCCAGACTCAGATGAGGGGAGGGGTGCTCCCAGTTGCCAGACAGCATGTGCAAAGGCCGAGACAGGATAGTCTTAGGAGGGCAAGGTGGTCAGTATGGCTAGTTGGAGAAACCAGGGCTGGCGGCCGCGGTGAAGGTTAGAGAGGCTGGTGGAGGCCGGATTCCGCGGAGCTTAGGAGCCGTGGCATTGAGCTGGGGCCAGCCGGCCGGCCGGGGAGGGAGGCCATGGCCAAGCGCCCAGCAGTAATGGGCTTTGCAGCTCAAGGGGCTAGCCAGAGGCCAAGACCGGCAGGGGCGCTGTCACAGGGATCCCTTAGAGGCCCGGGCGGCCCGGACTAGGCAGTGGGAGCCTAGTGGCAGCCGAGGTAACAGAGGAGCCTGTGGGTCCAAGGCAGCTGGCAGCACCGGGCAACGAGCTGGCTCCGGCGAGCGGGGCCCCGAGGGGAGTTGAGGCCATTTCTCAGCGCTGCTCAGAGCAGCTGGACGTAGCTTGGGCTGCCAGCGAGGTGGGCAGTGAGGAGGAGGAGCAGCTGTGTGGTCGGAGTTCCAGTTGGGGACGCGTGCCATTGCCGGGCCCCGGGGACATCTAGAGGATGACGCCCAGCAGCTCCAGTGAGGTGGATTTTGGCTGGAAATGGAAGTTGGGGAGGAGTCCCCAGCACTTATCTGGCAGCTGAAGCTGTGGAAGAGAGTGAGATCACCCAAGGAGAGAGAGCAGAGGATTGAGCGTCCCATTTTCTGGGAAATAGTCACCCCTTCTCGCACAGGACTGTGGGCCCTGATGGCGCCGAGTGGCAGCCCGTGGGTGCCTGTTTGGGAGAGGGAGGGTCCTGGGAGAAGAGATGAGTAGGGTTCAGCCCCTGAAATGGCCTTGTCATCTCGGGAACTGGCCTGGCCCCACTGTGGGCCAGGCAGGGGCTCCTGCCCACTGACCCCTGCAGACTTCCTGAGGTGCGCTTTGGGAGACTCAGAATGGCAGCCAAAGGTATCCGGGGTAGGGCGGAGGGTGGGACCCTAAGAGACGGGGCTCCTGGAAGCAGACGGTCAGCACCTTGGGTTGGTGGGAGCCAGAGGAAGAGCTGCAGGTCCAGGACGGGTCGATGTGGCTCCCAGGGTAGTAGCTGGGGACTGTCCGGGGCCCCTTCATGGGGGCTGGTGGGGTCAGGCCTGGTCTGGCCGGAAGCTGACTGTGGCGGCACCCCGTTCTACCAGATGGTGGCCGACATGCGGGAGAAGCGCTACGTGCAGGAGGGCATCGGCAGCAGCTACCTGTTCCGGGTGGACCACGACACCATCATCGATGCTACTAAGTGTGGCAACCTGGCGAGGTTCATCAACCACTGCTGCACGGTGCGCAGGGTGGGGGGCTTCCCAGCCGGGGGGCGGGGCAGGGGGGGACGGGAATCCTGGGGCAGGGGCCGCAGCTCACACTGCCCTCCGCTCCTGCAGCCCAACTGCTATGCCAAGGTGATCACCATCGAGTCCCAAAAGAAGATTGTGATTTACTCCAAGCAGCCCATTGGCGTGGACGAGGAGATCACGTATGACTACAAGTTCCCGCTGGAGGACAACAAGATCCCGTGTCTGTGCGGCACCGAGAGCTGCCGAGGCTCCCTCAACTGAGGTGGGGCAGGACTGGTGCCCGTGCCCCTATTTATTCCCCTTGGGGCTCCGCAGGCCTCACCTGCCCCCGTCTCCAAATATGGGGTTGGGGGGCCTCGAGCCCAGTGAGGGAGCCTCAGTTCCTTGAGGCAATTTCTGCCTGCCCTGTCGCCCCTGCCCACCCACCCCCTAACTTTTTTTTCTTTGCGGAGAAGAAGCTGTAAATGTTTTGTAGCTGCCAGCAGCTGTTTCCTGTGGAAACCTGGGGTGCCGGCCTGTACAGATCCTGTTCTTGGGGGGCTGCTAGCCCCCTTGCTTTGTGTTAATGGGGACTTCCCCTTTGTGCCCTGCGTGCACCCCTCCCCAGTTTAGGGGTCTCTAGGGGCAGTGGCCATGTTCTCCCCCTGGGGGGGGGCCCTGTGCCCCCAGTCCTAGGGACTCCGTGCCTGGAACCCTGCCTCATCTTCTGTTCCTGCCAGACCCTGTGGGTCACCCTCCCACCCTGGCGTCTGGAAGCTCCTGTTCCCTCAGGCCAGGATGGTGGGGGGCGGGCCCTTCCTGTTGGGCTGGATTGTACATATGTTAATAGCGCAAACCCAACGCCACATTTTTATAATTGTGATTAAACTTTATTGTACAAAAGTGCTTGGTCAGTATCTTTGGGGAAGTGTAGGTGGGGGATGGGGGTCAAGTGAAGAGAGGGGGAAATGGGTGGTCTGAAGTTTGGGGCGGGTAGACGTACAGACTCAACCACCGTTGCTCTGGGCCACCTATTAGGCTGGAATGGTCATCCAGAAATCCCCCACCAAGGTCAGCCAGAGCTGGGCCAAGTTTGGCCTTCCTTCCCTTCCCAGAACCACAGCTGCTGCTGGGCTTCTGGCATCCTGGGAAACCCAGCAAAAGGGGAGGACTGACGTCATGCAGTGGGAATGAGGTTACCGCACCTGCTCCATCCTCAGTGCCCACCCAGCAGGTTGTGTCTTCCCCAGCCCCCTTCCCAAAGTTCTTTGCTTGGAACGAGCTGCCTGCAGAGTGCAGAGTGGCCGCCAGGGGGCGCCCTATGGCAAGAGTGCGGGGGACGGAGAGGTGGAGGCTGGGCTCGTGTCTGTTCCTGGGATGGGCCAGGAGGGAGGAGGAGCAAGCGGAAGGGGACGGTGTGTTGGCCGGCTGGCCCGGGCGTCGACAGAAGACGGCCCGTCCGGGGGCCAGTTTGGTTATTCTGGGAGCGTGGCTGCAGGTAGGCCGAGGTGATGCCAGGGCCCCGAGGTCCCTTTCCCTAGTCACAGCCCTTCCCATCTCCCTCTCCTTTCTACCTGAGCTCTATACCTCCTGCCCTCCATTTTCGTCCCAGAACCACCCCCTCCAGCTCAACCCTGAGCCCTTCCCAGACGCCAGGCCCTCCGCCTTCTCTCAGGAGCTGCAGTTGGCGGGGTCAGAGGGCAGGTAGCCTGGCCGCTGCAGCTCCGGCTGCAGGTTCGGGAGCTGCTCGGGCCCGGCGTCACTGCTCCAGCCCACCATGCCAGAGGCCGCGACTAGGGGTAACAGGTGCGCCACGGCACCGGCTAGGCGGGGGCAGGCAGCTCGGGTTCTCTTCCCCAGCCAGGCATGGCCGAGTCCACAGAGGTCCGGAATTTGGTGTACCTGGTCACAGGTGGCTGTGGCTTCCTGGGGGAGCATGTGGTGCGGATGCTTCTGCAGCGGGAACCCCGGCTCTCAGAGCTGCGGGTCTTTGACCTGCACCTGGGCCCCTGGCTGGAGGAGCTGAAGACAGGTGACCGTGGTGGGGAGGGACGTGAGGTGGGCTGGGTGGACTCGGCTGGCCGGGGTGGAAAAGATGATGCCTGTTTATATCTTCCAGTGCACATGAATGGGATGAATGAGTCACCTTGGGAACATGTGGCTCCTAAGGGTGTAGGCTGAGCCCAGCAGCTGGCTGGTGGCCCCAGCTCTGACACTGCCTCTGGCTGTCCCCATCCCTACCAGGGCCCGTGCAGGTGACTGCCATCCAGGGGGATGTGACCCAGGCCCACGAGGTGGCAGCGGCTGTGGCTGGAGCCCACGTGGTCATCCACGCAGCTGGGCTGGTGGATGTGTTTGGGCGGGCCAGCCCCGAGACCATCCACAAGGTCAACGTGCAGGGTGAGGTGGCTGCTTGTTCCCCACCCCCTCTTTGACCTTGACTTCTGGGATTCTCCTGTGAAAACCTGTCCTCTGGACACTCCTGCCCCCGGAATGGCGGTCCCCAGCGGCCCTCACAGCCCCGCTGTGGTTTTCCCTGGACCCGGGGAAGGAAGCCCGGAGTCGTCATCCAGATTTGAGATGCAGGGTGGGAAAGATGCAGAGAGGAAGGAAGTTTTAGCTCAGGTCCACCCTTCCCCTCCCCACCACCTCTCCCAGGCACAAAGAACGTGATTGAGGCCTGTGTGCAGACTGGAACACGGTTCCTGGTCTACACGAGCAGCATGGAAGTTGTGGGGCCCAACATCAAAGGCCACCCCTTCTACCGGTAAGCTGAGGTTCCCCTCAATACTCTAGGAGCCCCATTTCCCCTCAGCATTAAGAATTTTCCCTCTCGGGGCACCTGAGTGGCTCAGATGGTTAAGTGTCTGCCTTCAGCTCAGGTCATGATCCCAGGGTCCTGGGATCGAGCCCCACGTAGGGCTCCCTACTCAGTGGGGAGCCTGCTTCTCCCTCTGCCTCTCTCCCTGCTTATGCTCTCTCTCTCTCTCTGTATCTGTGTCTCAAATGAATAAATAAAATCTTTAAAAAAAAAAAAGAATTTTCCCTCTCCCTCAACTAGGGGCAATGAGGACACCCCCTATGAAGCAGTCCACAAACACCCCTATCCTTGCAGCAAGGCCCAAGCTGAGCGGCTGGTCCTGGAAGCCAATGGAAGGGAGGTGAGACAGGAGGCGAAGAGACACGAAGCTGGGGTGGGGAGGGCTGCCAGTGCCGGCGGGACTTCTCTGCAGCCTGCCCTGGGCACCTCCCTTCCATCTCCAATTTGAGGAGGCCGGGCCAGAGGGCAGGCTGCTGGGTCCTGGGTCTTTGCCATGCCTGCCTTTCGCCCCCAGGTCCGTGGGGGGCTGCCCCTGGTGACGTGTGCCCTGCGTCCCACTGGCATCTACGGCGAAGGCCACCAGATCATGAGGGACTTCTACCACCAGGGCCTTCGCCTGGGGGGTCGGCTTTTCCGGGCCATCCCAGCCTCTGTGGAGCATGGCCGGGTCTATGTGGGTAAGGCCCCGGCCACACAGCGGGGAAGCTAAGAACAGGGCAGGGCCTGTGTGGTCCTGGGTGGGCAGCGTGCGCCCCCGGCCAGCAAAGGGTGAGCCGCGCGTGGGCCAGAGTAGCCGGATGCGCGGGCCTCGCCTGCACGACCACAGAGGAAGTGGCAGCCCTGTGAGCTGGGAAGGCGAACGTAAGAAACACGTTCCCGGCCAAGGACAGGACCACAGTTACGGGAGCTGCATTTCCCCAGGAGAGGCCAGGGGCAGCATCCGCACGGGAGCAGCCGAAGACGTAGCCTCCACCCAGGCTGGCCCAGGAGGGCAAGTGGCTACAGGGGCTGGGGAGAAAGCAGCCTTTACAAGGGCTGTAGTTATGTGGGCGCGTGCACGTGAGCCCGAAGCCCGGGGTGGGAGGCGGCTTGGACACCGGCCGGCCCGGGAGAGGCTGTCCGCGGGCTCTGGGGCACTCGGGGCCACAGCCGCCTCCCTTCCCCCACCGGCAGGCAACGTGGCCTGGATGCATGTGCTGGTGGCCCGGGAGCTGGAGCAGCGAGCGGCACTCGTGGGCGGCCAGGTGTACTTCTGCTATGACAAGTCGCCCTATAAGAGCTACGAGGACTTCAACATGGAGTTCCTGGGCCCCTGCGGGCTGCGGCTGGTGGAAACCCGCCTGCTGGCGCCCTACTGGCTGCTGATGCTCCTGGCCACTCTCAATGCCCTCCTGCAGTGGCTGCTGCGGCCGCTGCTTCTGTACGCGCCCCTGCTCAACCCCTACACGCTGGCCGTGGCCAACACCACCTTCACCGTGAGCACCGACAAGGCTCAGCGCCACTTCGGCTACGAGCCCCTGTTCTCGTGGGAGGACAGCCGGACCCGCACCATCCGCTGGGTGCAGGCCATGGAGGGTTCGGCCCAGTGATGGTGGAGCTAGGGCCTGGAGCATCCATCCGGGTCCAGAGCCCTCAAACCCTGGGGGGGGGGGGGCAGGACGGGGGGGCGGCGGGGGGAGGCTGCAGTCTGGAGCTGGAGCGGGGGTCTGGGGCCAGCCCAGCCGTCCCTACAGCTCTCCCCGTGTCGCATCCACGAGCCTTGAGTCTGCGTCCTCGGGCCTCTAAATTCTAGGGCGGGACTTTGGGACAGGCGTGTCTTCACTCTCAACCCAGGCCTGAAGGCTGGTGGGCGAATGCCTGATGCCCCCTGATGATCTCAGCTGCCCTGTCCCATTTCTGGCCTTTCAAGCAGGAAGTGGGTAGGACTTCCATGGGCTTCGTGCTGGCCTTCTGAGGTCCAGGCCTGGGTTCAGGCCTCCATTCGGAGGGAAAATTCTTTCTGGCTCCTCCCACCACCTTTGGCCCTCCTTGGGGGGTCACAGTCCTGTTCTTTTAAAAATATTTATCACCTTTAGACAGCTCTCCTTCCTCTTCAGCGAAGCCTAAGCAGATCTGCGCATTTTTCCTTCTTCTGCCCGCTCCACCCAAATTAGTTCCTACAATATTGTGCTGTACCTGGCCGAGCCCTGGATTAAAGCTCCTTATCCAAGCCTGTGTCCATCTACCTGTGCAGCTCCCCACTCCTGCCTCCCACCCTCGCTGCCCCTCCCCACGGCGCCTGTCCCACGTGGGGGCAGAAGGAAGTGAGCACACAGCACGCCCGCTGTTGGATTGGTTGCTATTTCTCCCGTCCCACGGGGCCCGACCCGGCCCGGGGTGGGGGTGGGGGGCTCTGGGGACTGGACATGCAGGGTGGGGAGGGGGGGGCAGAATTTTCCTGTGTTTTATCCATTTGCAACTTGGTCACCAATAGAGAGAGATGGGACTCTGAGGGCTAACAGGAGAGGGTGGCCTGGCTCTGGGCCCCCAGCCAGGCCCCAGGAGTCCTGTCCCCTCCGAGAAGGAGAGGGAAAGAGCTCTAGAAACCCAACGGAGAAACAGGAGGGGCAAGGGCTCATGTCAGCAAACACGGCTACGTCACGTGACACGCCAGCGACACGGAAACACACGCCAACGCACACGGCTGCACAGCGGGCGGGGGCGGGGGGCGGGGAGCCGGGGGCCACCCATCTTGTCCTGTGCGGGGAGGGCTGGGGGCACAGGGCGAATGCATAGAACACATCATGTACACACGCTCAAGGCGTGGCAAGAGCGTGCATCGCCCAACAGGCACATGGGATGGACACGCAGTGTGCTTCATGAGAGGCAGGGCTGGGGCGGGGAGGGGAAGGGAAAGCAGCGAGGCCTGGCCAGGCCCAGGGCCATCCACGGGGCACACATGGGCTTGGGGGTCGCAGGTGCGTGGAGGGAGAGCCGCACACACTCGTTCGAGAACATGCGTGACACCAGCCCCCAGACAACGTTCCAGGACACACACCAACACAGCAGCCGACAAGCGGCCGTCACATGATGTGGGGGACTTGAAGAAGCTGGGGCACAGCAGCCCCTCGGGGATCCTCCCAGAGAGGTGGGCCTGACACCACTCAAGGAGGCCACGGCAGCACTCCAGCCGCGGCTCCGCCCTCGTGCTCGTGGCCCCAGGGCTGTGGGAATTCTGGAAACACCGGGGCTGCAAGGCTGTCCTGGCTCCGCGGCAGGAAGGAAAAAGGACCGGGGTGCTGGGGCCCGTTCTGATGTCCCCAAAGAAGGCTGACAGGGGAGCACGAGGGCTGTAATTAGATGCCGGGGCAAACTTCCTGTCCTGCAGAAGGACATTCTTGGAAGGGACGGGCAGGCTCCCCTCCGCAAGAGAGCCCACCGTGGGGGCTGTAACGTAGATTGGCCTCACACAGGCGGGGCTCAAGACAGCTCAGGTAGGGAAGGGGTCAGCTACAAGAGCTGGGGGCGGGCGGGAGGGGTATTGTGTTCTGGAAGGCCACATCTGCATTGGCTCCCTGTCTCTGTGTCTCTCACACCCACACCCACACCCACACCCACACCCACACACACACACACGCACTTCACATGAAGTGGGACCCTGGGAAACAATCTGCACACACGTACCCGACTCCTTCACCCTGTCCACACGCATGCCCAGCCCTGGGCGTATACTCCCGTCCATGTGGGTCCTTGGCTCATGTACCTCCCGCCTGCCACCAGCCTCGCAAACCCACCCGTGCCTAGTGCATGTGTGGTCCACACAGCGAGGGAGGCGCCGGCCTTCTCCTCGCCCTCAGACACCCGGGCCTGGGCCTCACCTCAGTCTCCACCCGGGGCACGGGGCGGGGGGGTGGGGGGGTGGGCGGCGCAGGGTCGGGGACAGCCATGGCCAACATCTAGCAGGAGATGTGTCCAGGGGAGGGGTCCCGGGACTCAGCTCCCCCAGAGTGGAGGCCGCCACACCAGCCATCCCGGTAGGCCGGGAATTACAATTCCAGTCCCGGAGGCAGAGCCCAGGGCATCCAAGGGGGTGGTGAAGTCACACACTGGCCTCTCCCAGTTCTGAGGTAAATGTGTGGAAGGCGCGAATGCCCTCATTTTCAATCTGTCTGGGGCAGCCCTGGACGTGCACCTCATCGGTAACATTTCCCACAATGAGCCCTTCCAGGCGGCACCCGCGTGTGGGCAGCTCGGCCGCGTCGGCGGACATGGCCGCGCCCGGGGCTGGGGGGGGGGGCACCCGCGTGGGGCCTCCTCAGCCTGGGCACGAGTGAGCACATGGAGGTATCCCCACTCTCCCAGCTGCAGGGCCACCCTCTGGCAGAGACATAGAAAAGACTGGCACGTGGGCATGTGCGCACAGGGGCTCGGAGACCTGGCAGGGCAGGAAGCTCCAGTTGCACAATGTTGGTGGAACGGTGTGTGGCCACACCAGATGTTGGTCAGCAGCTCTGGGGAGAGAGGGAGAGGGCAAATACATCTGGATAAACAACCCTGGACGGGGCACACATGTTTAAAGAAGAACACGTGTGTGCATAGGATACACAGGCGGGCAGAAACACACTATGTAGAAAGCCTCTACACACACACACACACACACACACACACACACACACACACACACACTCCCTGGGGTTTGCTCAACATCACACCGGGGTGTCTGCCATGGCCTCGGTGCATCTGGGCCGACCTGGATCGTCCGCGAACATGAGTGTGAGCCCCTGTGCACTCACAGCCCGCCCTCTCTACAGCAGGCACGGAGGAGGCGGGGGTCAGGGAAGGAAGTGCTGTCATACCGGATTCAAACACTCAAACACAGAATTCCATGTACACCGACTGCATCCGTGGAGCTGTGGCCACACACACACACACACACACACCTATTCACAGAAGACAGAGCGGGGCTTGGTGGGCTGTTGTGGTACCCCTGGCCACAGTCTACACAGAACAGCCCAGGTGAAGCGGGGGAGCTCAGACGACACACAGACTTGAAGTGGGGGACCAGAAAGGTGATTTGGTGCTTCTACACACATCTACACGTGGGGACACACACACACACACACACACACACACACACACGCTGGGGTGTCCACACGTCTTGAGCATGTGCCGGCGGCATGCATGTTGGTGTGCATGTGTAATCACGCCTGCTGCTATCTACGTGCGGGGCCGGGGGTGGTCCATGGCGGGGTGAGGTCCAGGGACTCCAGGGTCTGACAGGAGGTGGGGAAGTGGGGGCTGCCTGGGTCTGTCTTGGGGGTGAGCCTGGAGCAAGGGATGGAGTGAAAGGAGTGTGGGGGTATTGCTCCCAATGTGGTGGGGGAAGGGTCTGGGAGAGACAGGGTGGGGGGCCTACAAGCCCAGCGTCCCCCCAATGGATGACGCCAAGACCACCCCCAGCACCACACAGCAAATGATGATCATGATTTTCTTCTGCAGGCAGAAAGGGTTGACAGGGAAGAAGGAGAGAGACAGAGAGATAAAGAGAGACAGATGGGGGGGAAGAATGGGGGAGGAGGTGTGAGGGAAAAGAGGAGGGGGAGAAAACAGAAAAAGGAAGAAGTCAGAGCCAGAGATCAGAGATAAGGCCTCCCTCTGGATTTCAACACTCACCTCAGTCCGGGCCCGAACCTAGCCCCAAGCGCTCCACTCCAGCCCACCTGCCCCGCCTGCCCGTCGCCATCCACAGGCCCGCTCGCCTCCCCCAAGGCCAGCCTGTTCCCACCACCACCACCACCCCCACCGGCCCTGACCCACTCATCACCCCCCACTCTCTTACCCTCCGGGCCTTGCTCTGATATTTCACAGCTTTCTTGGTGTCGGACACAGCTCGCTCCACATAGTCCACGGAATGTTCCACGTTGTACTCGATGCGGTCAATCATCTCACCCTGCAGAGGAGATGTGCACAGGACGGGGTGGGGGCTGGGCTGGAGGAGGGGGCACCCCAGGGATCTGCGGGAGGCTCCTAGAAGGTGGGGGAGAGGCCAGTACCTGGCTCTCCACGAGCATGGCCATGTCCACGAACATGTCATGCAACTCTCGGATGCTGGTTTCCAGTTTGATGATCTCGTTGTGCCTCGTCTCGATCTCATTCAGTGCCTGCTTCGTCATCTGTGAGTCCATTTTGATCTAGGGCGATGGGGTGGGGGGCAGGAGGGGAGGAGCTGCAGAGCCCCCTTCACTCCCGTAACAGTTTGGATTCCGCAGCCAGAGTGTCTGGGTTCAAATCTGACTGTCATTTACTAGCTCTAACCGTGGGCAAACCTCAGTTTCCACACCTGGAAAAGGTGGATGATAGCCGCGCCCACCTCCCAGGGTTCTTGTGAACGGTAAGTGAGTTACTATGTATCCACCAGTTAGAACAGTGCCTGCCTGGCACACAGTAACCACTAAAGAGAAGTTTGTTAAGTTACAAGAAATAGAAGTTGGCCTGAGCCCACCGCCTCACCCAGGGCTTCCTCTACCACACACACACACACACACACACACACACACACACACACACAAACGCACGTGCACACACACACACGCACCAGGGAAGAGCAATAGGGGGGTAGAATCACCATTAGTACTGGGGGCCCCTGTCTGGTCAAAGGCAGAGGACACAGCAGAGAAAGCAAGTAGAAGCAGAGAAAGCCCAGATGAGAAGGCAGTGTGCCCACTCTGGAGCCCCCATGACATTAGGTGGGGGAGAAATAAAGAAATGCACCGCAGCGCTCAAGAGTCAGGCAGAGAGATTAACTCCAACCCACAATCAGATATTCCTCTGTCGCCCCCACACACCTGGCCCGAGCCAGGCCACTCGCTTCCCAAACTGCTCACTGCTCAGACCTCATCAAGCCATTCCTCTGCCCTGAAACCTTCCAGGGTTCCCCACGATTCCTCCCTGCTCCCCCCCACCACGGGCTGTACACCACACCCTATCCAGGGCTCGTTCTCCCTTTCTGGCCTCATCTCCTACATATCTGCTAAGAGCCAAAATCATCCAGTGGCTGTTTGGCAAGTGGTCCACTCTCCCTGTCTTTGTTCAATCTGTTCCCTTTCTCTAGTGGGCCTTTTGCCCAGCTCACCACGTCCAAATATTCCTTGTTTCTTAAAGCACAGCTCAATGCCACTTCCCCCAGGAAGCCCTCCCTGGCTCCAGTAGTTAACCACTACCTTAGAGCCTGTCTGCAGGATGCACATCCCTCAGGCAAGATCCCGACCACCCTGCATTGTAATGATGGTGGGTTCATTGGCAGGGATCAGATCTGTTCTCTTAGAACCCACCAGGCTCGGGGCGCCTGGGTGGCTCAGTTGGTTAAGTGACTGCCTTCAGCTCAGGTCATGATCCTGGAGTCCCGGGATCAAGTCCCGCATCGGGCTCCCTGCTCAGCAGGGAGTCTGCTTCTCCCTCTGACCCTCTTCCCTCTCATGCTCTCTATCTCTCATTCTCTCCCTCTCAAATAAATAAATTAAAAAAAAATCTTAAAAAAAAAAAAAAGAACCCACCAGGCTCCCCTCCATTCTCAGACAGAAGCCTGGGCAGAGCTGTTTGGGAGGGCTCCAGGCTAACTGGCCCTAATCAATTTGCTCAAAGCTAATTTAACAAAGATCAGTTCTCTAAGTAACAATTTGCTGAAAACTGCTAAACAGTCACTGAAGAGACTTGAGTTCTGGTCTAGAAAACTTAACCAGAGCCATTCTGCCATCAGAAGCAGAGACAGAACTGGGCAGGCCAAGGCAAAATCTACAAAGAGAAAGAAGAACTACAGTGGGGGAAGCCCATCCACTCCCATTTAAGATGACAAGGGCAGGGGGTAAAACTTTAGCAAAACTAAAACTGGTATTTTTTAAAATTTTTCATAATGTAGGCAAGTCAGTCATTTGGTGAAATGACCTGCTTCAGTAGGAAGACGTCAGAGCCCTAACTGACAGGAGACGGTGGATCTGAATCCTGGCTCTGAGGCCTTGGGCAAGTTATTTAACCTCTCTGGTGAATCTCTGGGTCCGATGTCCTCATGGGTGAAATCTGGCTCCCTCAGAGGCTGGTGGTGAGGACCAAGTGAGATAGCAGGCAAGTGTAAATATGTAAAAGTGCTTAGAACAGTGTCTGGCTACTCAAAATGTTGACCATTTTTATGGGGGTGCCTTCCTGCAGGCCCTGCTCCCATGGAAATCCCCAGCTCCGGGTCCTGACTTCCCACTGTTTGTGATTCCAGGATGGACTTAGGACCTTAATTCAACCTCAGCTCCGGGAGGGAGGAGAAGTAAATGTTTTCCAAAGCCAGATCCACTCCCACCCGGGGCTCACATCATCCGTGAAGATGGCCAACTTCCCGCTCTCCAGCATGTCTTCCAGTTCTTCGTTCGTCGTGGTCCTTCCAGCTGTAGGGAGAAAGGCCTCCCTGCTCAGGGACTGGGCCAGTGTTGGGGGCCTGAGGTGGTGGGATGGGGCAGAGACCCAGGAGCCCACCCTCCCATCCGGCCTTAGGCCTCCACAGAAGGCCTGGGGCAGCCACGGAAGAGGGCTGGGGCAAGCCTGGGAACTCTGCAGCGGGGCACACGCACTGATCTCCAGCTGCCGCTGGATCCGGTCCTTGCAGCGGTCCCGGTACTTGGACTGGGTCGCGTTATATTCGGTCATTACTTCCACGAACTTCCGAGAGAGTGTGGAGTGCTAGGGTGGGGGTACAGACACATCAGCAGGCCGGGACAGAGCGGGGCGCGGAGGCCAGTGGAGGGATGCAGTGGGGAGGAGAGGCCGAGGTGGCCTACGGCCCTTCTCTAGCTCGCGCCGCGATGCCAACCCCAGACAAGTGCTCAGTCCCAGGACGCCCCCGCCCCCGGGCCCCGCCCCCCCAGCCCCCTAGCCTGCCGCGGCCCCGCCAAACGCGCGGAGATATGACCCGGCCCCCGCCCCTCCCCGCTAGAACCCCGCCCAGGCCCCTCCTTCGCCACGCCCCGCGCCCTGCTCCGCTCTGGCCCGCCCACTCTCCTTTCGCGGCTCCCTCCCCGGGTTCCTTTCCCAGTCCGATCTGGTCGGGTCCCCGCCCCGCCAGGCCGCGGCCTCCTACCTGGGTCTTGCGGATGCGCAGGTCCGCGGAGGAACGGTTCAGCCCCTCCTCTTGTTCAATGCTTTGCTCGATTGCTGCGGGAGAGAGGGTGCAGTGACCGGCCAGGAAACCCGGGGCATGTGGGGCGGGGGTCCGGGACATGGGAAGGGTCGACACCCCGAGGCAGGCCCCGGGCCTGTGAAGAGATGTCACACCCATGGCGAGGGCAGACAGTAAAGGATCCAGGGTGCGGGAACAGGAGGCGGGTGAATAGAGGACAGGCGTTTCAGCGGAAGGGGAGATTGAGGGTCGGTGGGTCACCAGACAGAAAGGGGCTACTTGTTCTGGCGGAAGGGTTGGGTCTTGGAAAGTCCCACAGCCGTAAGTCCTGCTTGACCCTACGGGGGTCTCCGGTACGTGGGGAACTCTCCACTTCCTACAGCCTCTGGAAAGAGGGCAGGAGCCCACCCTGAGGTTTTTCTGGCAGAAGGCAGGCACTTCCAGGAAGGTCAGGTTCTAGTGGCCGCCTTTTTCTTGGAAAATTCTACGTGGAGGGAGGGATGTCCGCCAGAAAATAGCTCCCCCCACCCCACCCCACCCCAGCCCTGCAAGGTGATCTGTTTCGGGATTTCCCACTTCTAAAGGATGTTCTGGAAAAGCGCACAGATTAACTGGGATTCCTCCTTCTGGATCATGCACTCCTGACATCTATCCTTCAGATTTTCTAAAAAAGAGCTTGCCTGCGATAAGATCTACAGTGCTCTGAAAATGCAGCAGGGACGAATCACCAGGCCCTCCAGACCTGGAAGGGCCTCCAGGCCATTCTTGAGAACATCACTTCTCTGTTCTGCTGGCAGCGGGGAAAGGTTGGGGGCTGAAAAGCACCCCAACGTTCCCCTGCCAGCAATGGTGGACACAGTGACCGAGTGACACCTCTGGCCCACCTGCTGCAGGAAACTCCAGGAAGGCACAGCACACCCAGGGAGGTCGCAACCTCTGGCCCCTACAGGGACCCTGTTGTCAGACTTGGGGCTGGAGCCAAACCCTGTAGTGGAAGGTCCTTTAGAGGGTCTCATTGACTTCTTACAACAATCCTGAGAGTTCAGTGATAATCAGCCCATGGATCACACTAGAACCTGCGGTTCAACTGGGGAAAACGACTCACTTAAGGTCACACACAAAGCCTGAGCTCATGCCACCAAATAGTTGGAGAAGAGAATCTTCTCTCTTTTTCTGGAGGTCTGGAATGTCAGCTTCTCTATGTCACTGCTACTTTTCCCAGCTTCTTTCTTGGTCTGTTCCTGGACTCCCAATCCATGGAGCCCACCTCCTGGTCTTATAGAGAGTGTTAAGGTCAGAGCTCGGTGGGCCGAAAGAAGTCTTTAAGCTCAGGGATTTTTAAACGGTGTTCCATGGAACCCTGCTTCTGGGAAAGAACCTCAGGGGCTGTTGCTGGGAGTAAAGGGGAGACCAGGTAGATAGGTCCCTGGGCCTCCCAACCCCAGTTCAGCCAGAACAGCCTGTCTTTTATGTATTGGATATATTGGAGGTCTTTGTGAGATTTCATTTAAGGAAAAAAAAATTTTTTCTACCCCCTGAAAAAAAAAGCCTGCTTTGAAGTTGCTTCTGTTTTTCTTACTGTGCCAGTGAGGAAGCCGAGGGGAGGAATGAGTTGATGATGGAAGTTGTCCAGAATTGAGTTGATGATGGAAGTTGAACTCCCTCTGCTTGGATTTGTACTTAATGTGCTCCCAGTTTAAGTCATTTTCCTTTCCAGGATACAAGTGTAGAAGGCTTATTTTTACAGATCAGCATTGGAGGCTCACACATGACCTCCCACTGAGTCCGGGAAGGCACAGAGTCCCTGTTCTCAACTCTCTGGACCCAGGTCGGTGTGTCCAAGGCCAGGTACCTGACATGGTGCCTTTTCCCCAATGCCCCGCAGTGGGCCTCAGACAAAGTAGGTGCTTGGCAAATGTTTTCTGATGCTGAATCTACCACATCACGGTAACACTGCTATTCCCCTGGCACCGGCAGACAAGGAAGTTCCCAACCCACAATGCTTTGGGGGAAGGTGGTTATGACCAGCACCCAAGTCCTTAAATTAGAGTGAATACATAAGCATTTGGCAGGTCCCTCCTGAAAACTTGCCAACTCCTGATGTCAGCCACACAGTCCAATCTGTCCTGAGCCAAGGATACCAGTTCAGAAGCATTTGCTGAGCCCACCTACTGGGTGCTTAGCGCTATGCCCGGCACCTGTTCTGGAGAAATAAGGATTTAATGAAACTGAAGCCACTTGGAAGACTTTCTTTTCTGGTGGACCTTCATGCTGGTGGATCCAGCAGCGCTCAGACGCAACTTGGGCAGAAACCCTCCTCTCCCTCTTTTCTTTGCCATGTATCTTTCTCCAAAGAATCTGGAGCAGGGGCGGGGCGGGGGGAAATCTGGGGTTTTGTGCTTTCTCGCTGTTTAGGAATTTGGGTCCCGGAAATCTGTAGACACTCCTTACAGAAAGACATGTTTGGTCTAATGAGGGCAGAGTTGTTTTTCTCCTTAGTCTGGGGATTGCATTCCTCACCTTTCAACTTGGACCGAACCTTGTTGGCTGTCTTCTTGATGTCTGCAGTGAGGTCCTCCAGCTCCTGTTTGGTCTCTGAGGGGAGAGCCAGAGCAGATGAGAAGTCTGGATAGGAGCCCAGACCCCCTCCCCTCCTTCCCCCCACGCACACTGTCCGCCCCCCTCCCCCTCACAGCGGCCCAGCAGCAGTACTCACTCTCATCTGGGTTGGGGGCGGCCAGGATGGCACTATGCTGTTTTTTCACTTGCTCCACATCCTCAGACAGTTTCTCAATGCAGCCCCGGATCTCTTCCACCTGGGGCAGCAAATCAGCTGTGCCCAGCCAAGTCGCTGAGCCAGGCAAGGGGCCCTGGGGGCTTAGTCAGGGTTCGGGTAAATGGGCCAGAGCCGAGGGATGGGTAAAAGGCTATGAGGGGGTAGGAGTGGAGAGCAGGGGTGGGGACAGGGCGAAGGGAGTCGTTGGCTGGGGGCCAGCTTCTGGGTCTGGGAGCATTGGAAGCTCTGTTACCTGTTCAAAGAACTCGTCCATGAAGTGGTCCCGATCCACATGGACCACCTCCTCTTCATCGTCACTGTCTTTCGCCTGGGAGGCAAAGAAAGGCAGAATCCTACCCTGAGTCTGATGCTCCCAGCTCAAGGCTCAGAGCAGGGGTCTGGGGAGGTGTCATCTGCAGGGGGCAGGTCATTCGCAGGGCAAGTGCAAGGGGCCCCAAGCGGTCCGAACACTGGAAATCTTGTGGAACAGGGTCCCGGAGGCCAGGCAGCTGACAGCCCAAAGCACACCTTGGAGGGAATTAGCAGAAGGCACCCTTTCAAGGGTGGAAGTGGCCCTGAGAATGCAGTCACCCTGGAGGGGGGTGACACCCAGGACAACTGCCATTAACCGGTCTCGTCCCCACCAGCTAAATGTCAGCCTTGCAGGAACCAGCTCTGGGCTCCCGGGAGGGGTCTGGAGTGGAGGCCCGGGAGGCTGACCCTGGCCGCTGTCTCCCCGGCCGCTGCTGTCCAGGCCTCACTTTGCTCCCCTTCTCTTCCCCTCCAGCCTCCACCCAACCGGCCACGTCCCCTCTGCAAGGTCACTTCACTGGCAGCGGCAGGCGCCGAGCTGAGCAAGCACCGTCAAGCTCAGGGGGGCTGGAGGAGAGACACAGGCAGCACGCCGACCCCCCTGGCTCCCCGTGCCTGCCTCCTCCCGCCTGCTTTCACCCCCTCCGCTGCTCTGCCCCTCTCGTGTATTCACTTGCTTTCATCCAGCCTCTCCCAACTTCACACCCACCTACTCTCACTTGCCTGGATTTCCCAGTTGCAACCTGCAGCTGCTCAGCCCTCCACCCCCCGGGGCTCAGAGACACAAAGGGATTTACCCACCCACACTGCCACCGCCACCGCCAGACAGACCAGTGACACAGACAGAAGGGCTGACACACAAGGCACGCAGAAATAGGCCCACTGACACCCACATGGAGATACACCGACACGTTGACGTTCACCCACACTCGGCCCCACGGCAAAGCTGCCTGTTGCCCCGCGTAGCCCCACAGATGTGCCCCCGCGCCCCCAGGGACATTCGAGAGGGCCCTGTGGACTTGTCCTCCAGGGCTCCCCGAGCCTCAGGCGTGCACACTCATTCAAGGCCAGGAAAGAAGACGGGGGGGGGGGGAGGGGGGCGGACTGGGCTGCCCAGTGCTGCATGCTCCGGACTTGAGGCTCTTCTCCACTTGGGGCAGAAGTCAGAGGACAAAAGCTGAGCCCGGCAAGCTTAATTACGTGCGGAGCCCTCATCAGCCCCAGTGGACATTTAAACAGAGTTCACCCTGACTTCGGGAAAGAACCTAGCCCAAACAGGACAGAATCGGACTACCGGAGCCTGAATGCTATCCAGACGGGATCCGAAAGTGTCCACCTGGAGCATAGCCCTCTGGGATCTAAAGAGAGGAGCTCCCATGGAACCTCGGCAGGGTCCGAGCAGATCGCAGACAGGACCTGCCAGAAACCAGACAGGCTCAGACCCAACTAGACTTGGGCAGACAGATCCCACCAGACAGCTCAGATCGAACCTAGACAGAGCCAGATGGGACCGAGATGCAATCTAGGCAGCCAAGTGAACTCGGAATCAGCAGAGCCCCGACAGCCCCGGGAGGAGCCTGCAAGCCTGGGGGAGCCCTCCAGCTGCACGCTCTCGGTGCCCCCACCCCAGCTTCCTGCCCAAACGGAACGCGGGGGATTCTCTCCGCAGACGCTGGGTCCCACCGCACCGCAGAAAATGTATTCAGCACTTCCATTTAATTTCCAGACAATCCCAAACATCCACTGGGAAAGGGAGGCTCCTCTGTCTCTGCCCACAGCTGCCCTCGGAAGGAGAGATGGCACAGGCAGGGCTTGGGTATTCTGAGAGGGCCTCCGGCTTCTCAAGTCTCCGCCAGACCCAGGGCTAACCCGATAGACCTTGGCCCCGAGAGGCTCTGGGAGGCTCAGCTCATCTCGGAGGACCCTGATGCCTTGTCCTCAAGCCAGCTGCCCCACGGGGTCTCCTTCCCCTAGAGCCAAAGCCGTTCCTCTGCCCCTTCTCTGACTTCGGCCCCCTGCCCAGCTGCCCACAGGTCATGGGGCGTCTCTCTGGTCCAGGTGCCTGGGAACTCTCCTGTTCCCTGCCTCTTCTCCAGGCTGACTTTCGACTTTCTAAAGTCTAATTTCCTTCTCTCGCTCCAGTTTGTCCCCAGAGCCAAGTTCCCTTAGATTAGGCCCCGGGGCATCCCTGGCTGCCTGTTTACTTGTCCTTGAGAGAGGAAGAAAAGTAGAGGCCCAAGTATGACTTATTTGGTATAATAATTACAGGGAGCTGAGAGCTAATAATCCTCTACAGTTCACCAACACTTTTACATCTCTAATCCCTTTTGATCCTCACCACACAGCCCTGAAAGGAAAGGCCAAGCAAATATCATTGTCCCCATTTCACAGATGAGGGAACGGGAGGTCAGAGGGAGGAAAGGGAAAGTGACCTGTCCAAGGGCGCCTAGGCTGAATGGGTTGTAAATTACAAGCATCTACCATAGACTCCCCCACAGCCCCTTCTAAGGCTGGAGGCCAGGCCACCGCCTTCCAGGGGCTCTGCCACAGCTGTTTCCCTCTCAGCTCAGCTCCTGCTTAAGGCCCCATCTGGTGGGGTTCCGTGCCCTGGAATCCTAGGAAAATATCTTTTTTTTTTTTAAAGATTTTATTTATTTATTTGACAGAGAGAGACACAGCGAGAGGGAACACAAGCAGGGGGAGTGGGAGAGGGAGAAGCAGGCTTCCCGCGGAGCAGGGAGCCCGATTTGGGACTCGATCCCAGGACCCTGGGATCATGACCTGAGCCAAAGGCAGCTGCTTAACGACGGAGCCACCCAGGCGCCCAGGAAAATATCTTTTAACAGCATCTTCGGGGCGCCTGGGTGGCTCAGTCAGTTAAGCGGCTGCCTTCAGCTCAGGTCATGATCCCAGGGTCCTGGGATCGAGCCCCGCGTCGGGCTCCCTGCTCCGCAGGAAGCCTGCTTCTCCCTCTCTCTCTGCCCCTTTGCCCCCTCCCCCATTCGTGTTCTCTCTCAAATGAATAAATAAAAATCTTAAAAAAAAAAAAAAACAGCATCTTCTACACGGGTCTTACATCCTCGTTATCTCATTGAATCTTTCTTTAAACCCTATAAGAACCACTGGGTAGCATAATTATAATTATGGCAAACGTTTACATACATGTGATCATGAGCTGGGCACTGTTCTATGCCCTTTGTATATATTTGTCCATTTAATTCTTACAAAAGCCTCCTGAGGTAGGTATTATTATAGCTCCCTTTTATAGCTGGGGAACCTGAGGCACAGAGCGGCTAAAGAACTTGCCCAGGCTAGCAGCTACAAGGCCACACGATTTCTGCCTTCTGGGCTTCAGCCTCTGCCTTGGCTGAACAGCAATAACGTCTGCCCCAAATGCTGGGCAGGTGGAGGCAATGAGACCAGCCAGGAAAAATGCCTAAGGCTAGCAGAAAGACGCAGTGTTTAGAGAGGGTTGCCTAGGACTCCCTGCCCCTCCCGTGTTACAGATGAGGGAACAGGCTCAGAGACGTTGCCTGAGCTGCCGAAGGTTTCACAGCAAAGCAGGCCAGAGGTGGGACCTAAACTGCCTAGTGCTTAATCCCAGACTTCTTCCCCCCTCCCCCCAACCGTCCGGCTCTGCCTGTCCCCAGTACTGCTGAACTCCTGTGGCCAGGAGAGAAAACCAGCAAGACGGGCCAGGCTGCAGGAAGAGCCCAGGTAGGAAGCCAGGCGTTCTACCTCCCCTCGCCCTGCTCTGTGATCCGAGGCAAATGTCAGCCCTTCTCTGCACCCCAGTTCATCTACGGAAAAGGCAGGCCGGTGCACCAAGGGCCCTCCCTGCCCTGAGGGGTGCACATTTAATAATGAGCGCGGCCTCCATTTATGGAAGAAGCTGGCCAGCCTAAAAGAATGCAGGCTGTGGGCAAATGAGATCACCCAGAAAAAGATGATCATATGCGCCCGATCCACTTTATGGACAGTTCAAGCCTCAGTTTCCCCATGAGCAAAACGAAGAAGATAAGAAATCTAACACGTACGTATTGACTACAGTGAGCTGGGCCCTGTGACAAGGGCTTCGTGCGTCTCCTTTAACCCTTGTAAGCACTCCATGAAGCAGATACTATTCTTATGCCCACTTGTCAGAGGAGGAAACTGAGGCATGGAGCGATTAAGTGACTTGCCCAAGATGATAGAGCAGGCGCTGTATGGGGCACTGACAGAGTGGCACCTGGGTTTGAACCCAGGCCCTCTGCTCTCCCTGCTCGCCAGCTCGTCAAGTGCTTGAGAGAATTACATGAGAGACTGCAGGGGTCCCAGGCACCTTGTGGCTCCGCCTGGGCTTCGGGAGCGTCAGATCCAAGCCTCCAGCTGCAGTCTTTCCCATCAGAGATACCAGGGGCCCTCGGGCGCGCCAGTGCAGGGGGACAACACAGACAGATGTGTGGATGGAAGGAGAGGGAGGCAGTGAGCCAGCAAGTCAGGGACCAGAGACGGATGGTGAGAAGGTGACTAACACAGCGGCGGAAAGAGCCTGGTGTTGGGTGACAGAAAAGTCACAGAGTGTGTGTGTGTGCGTAAACACACGTGCGCACCCCTGCGCACAAAAACACACATGCTCACATGTTCTCCTCAGGGGCGCAAGGATCATCTGATCTGGAGGCAGGAGCCTCTGTCCGCCGCACCCCTGCTCCTGCCCATCTGTCTCCCTGACTGGGCCTTCCCGCCCTCCCACCCCCACCTTGCCAGTCTGCCCTCCCTCCTTACCCACCTACTCCCTTCCTCGTCCTCCCTCTGCCCTACTGAGTCATTCATTCACCTGGCGGAGATGCATGAGCTGAGCCAAGCTCTCTGGCTGCTTCTGAGAACACAGTGGTGGACAAGACAGGACACAGGTCCTGCCTCCAAGTAGCTGAGGGAGGGGGAGAACCAACAAGACCGTTTCGGTCTGTCCTAACTAGCAGGGGGGAGATGTGACACAGAGAAGCGGCCATCAGGGGTGGCTCTTTACAGGATGGTCAGGGAGGGCTGTTCCGGGGGTTGGGTGACATTTGCTGACACAGAATTTAAGGCGGAGGGGACAGTGGTCCGGGTGGAAGGAAGAGCATTCAAAACAGAGGGACCAGCAAGGGCCAAGGCCCTGAAGCAGGGCTGAACTCGGTGGGTTTGCAATGGCAGAAAGGAGCCCTGCGCAGCTGGGGGACAACAGCCCGTCACCGGGACTCTGCCGGGCCCTGCGCACTCACGCGGGCCGCCCCTCCCTGCTGTCATTCAAGGGTACCATCTAAAGCCCTCTCTGTGCCTTACCCATACCTGAGTGCTACCCAGATGACTCAGTCCCTGCCTTCAGGTGCGTGGCTTGTCCCGTAACAGCCCCCACGCCCACCCGGCCTCAAATTCCAGCCTCCCTCACTACAGTCCTCACGTTCCCCACCCCCCAGGCCACTCCACAGTCCACAACGCGACCCCCCCGCTGGCTTCTCTCTCTCCCCAGTCCTCCTCTCTGCCCCACCTGCTCCCCCTTCTCTCCTCCTGAGCCCCGTCCCTGGCCCCGCCCCTTGGGCCCTGGGACACCAATCCGGGCCCGATGAACTTCACTCTAGCCCAGCACCTCCCAGCTCGTGCCTGGAGGTCCTTGGTGAACTGGAAAACAGAAAACCCTGTTTCAACTCCAGCTCTACCATTACCAGCTGTATGACCTTGGTCAGGTTGCCTCTCTGGCCCTCAATCTACTCCAAAATAAATTAGGGGTCACATCCTGCCCATTCCAGGGGGCTGATGTGAGGTTCAAGGGAAATAAGCAAGTCAGCCGTAGAATAACAAACACTCAAGGGCACTGCTGTGCCCAGGCTCCTTCTGGGCACTTTTTGCCTATTACCTAGTTTCATTCCTTAGGACAACCCTGCGAACAGGTACTATTATTAGTCTCAATTCACACGTGAAGAAACTGAGGACCAGAGAGGTTAAGAAACTCACCCAAGGTCACACAGGAAGTAGCAAACCTAGGATTTGAACCCAGACGGTCTGACTCCCGACTCTGTGCCCTCACCGGCTATGTGATAGACAGATCTGAGAACCCCTGGGGAACTCTAAAGTACTGCTGGAAAGATATTCAGGTCCCTTGAGCTGACGTCCCTTCCTGCCACTGCCCCCCATCCCTCTCAGCATCTCAGAGACCTCTTTAGCAGGCCTCTCCCCTACCCTGCCTGGTCTCTCCTGCCTCCCAGTCTCCTCGCTCTCAACTTTGGTGGGGAGACCCTTGCACTCCTTGCATCTGGCAGCTTCTTTCCGCCCTACCCATCCCCTCCCAAATCTCCAGTCTCCCTGAGCTGTGACTAACACCAGAGCCATTTACCCAGCCCCCTTTACCCCTCCACACCACCTCTCACCTCCCCCACCTGACTGCCCACCCCCTGTAGCCCCAGCAGCCAGAACTCCTTGCCTCCAGGCAGGAACTCCCTGATGCACTTGGATGAGAACGCCATGCCCTGCCCGCCCCATCTGAGTCTTAGGGTTTTCCTTCCCTCTCTCTCTAATTATACCACAATTTTGCCACCACCTCACCTCAACCGCTTTCCATTTCTCTGGGTTTTGGAGTCATGGGATAGTGTTGGCAGCAGGGGATCTGGGTTCAAATCTGCATTCCTCACACGAGAGCTGGGTGACCTTGGGCACGTTATTTAACCACTCTGGGCCTCAGTTTCCTCAGCTATAAGATGAGGTAGTCTCTCAGTCTACATACCTTACCAGGAGGTCAGTGAGGGGCTAATGAGATTATGGATGGCAGCCTGCTTCGAAAACTGCATGGTGAAAGAAGGGGAGTTTAGAGCACGGTGCTGGAGCCAGCCCGCCTGCCTGCCTTTTCCTGGCTCTGTGACTCCGATCAAGTTACTCAACCTCTCTGGGCTTCAATTTCCTTACCTATAAAATGGGATCATACTAGTACCAGGGTTGCGGCGAGGACCAAAATGAGTAAATATGAATAAAACACTTAGGACAGTTTCTGACTCTAGAGGGTTGATTATTTTTATTATTGTCAGTTAGCGGATGCCTGGCCCCCATATTCAGTGAAAGTTGAATACAGAAGCCTTCAAAATTCCCTCTTTCAACCACCAGTTTCTTCTTCCTTCCCATTTGTCAACACATCTTTCCCCGGAGACAACAACAGTCACTTTATCTTCCAGCCCCTTCCTCCTCTCTTTCTGTAGTCTGGTTTCCCACGCCCATATCCCGGGGGCTCTCCAAAGACGGGGCTTTCTACCCCCAGTGTGGAGACTTCTGTTTCAAAGATCAAAAAAGCAGAGAACCATGTCAACTTGCCAGACTGGGAACCCAGATTCCAGTCTGATTCCCCCACCCACTTGCTTGGTGACCTTGGGCAAGCTCCTGCTATCTCCAAACCTCAGCTTCCTCATCTGTCAAATGGGGTAATAACCCTGGGAGCGGGGAACAACCAACAGGCTCCTCCTGGCAGAGACCCAGTGCATCAGGATACATCATGGCTGGGGCTAGTACTTCATGGACATAACACCACAGGCCCCGAGCACACAGCAGGCTGGCAGCTTCGCCTCCTCGGCCCCCAGGTCATCTCCACAAATGCCCTAACGTTCTCCTGACCCTAGAAACCATTCTCATCAAGCCCCCACTGGCCAGGCCCTCCAACTGGCAGCCTCCACTGCGGACATCAGCGCCTCCCTCCTCCCCACTGTCACCTGAACACAAACTGCCTGGCCAGACTCCGGAGCTGGGCCTCTTCAGGCCTGCAAACCAGGGGCCCACCTCGACTTGCCCCTGCCCCACTTGCCCCCAGCAGAGCACACTCCATGTCACACAACCCAGTTCCATGGCCCTGTGCATGGAGCCTCCTCCCCCTCTCCTCTGCAACCCATTTCCCACCTCTGGGGTCACCCCATCTCAAGCCCTGGCCCTCTGGCTGTCTCCTGAGGCCACCCCTTCCCTCCTTGTCTCTGAGAGGCGCCCCCTCCCCACAGGGAGCAACACACGCGTGTGCGCGCGCGCACACACACACACACACACACACACACACACACACTTCAGTCACTGCCAGGTGTTGGCATCTCTGTCCCAACCTGTGTCCTTCCCCCTAGCACCCCCCAAATCTTGGTCCCGCAAGACTCAACCTGGCCCAGTAACCGCCCCCATCTTTCTAATTCCGCAAATCTGCCCTGGGGATGACAGTACCCTCCAGTTCCCTCCTGATATTCACTCTCTCCCATCCCCGGAGTAGACCCCTGGGGCCCTCCTGGGAATGTGAGCACGCAAAGCCCCTGAAACCTCTCCTGCCCCCTTGAGTCTTAATGGCCTCCAACCTCTTCCAGCCACTGTCCCCAGAATGCAGGTTCACTGGAGACATCAGGTGCCTCCAGATCCTGGGGTGCCCCTACCACCAGCCTCCAGTCCCATCATTTGCCCCCATGTCCCAGCACCTCCCCCACTCCACCCCCACGCGCTCCCCCGATATTGGGGTCCCGCCCCCCCTTTCCCCCCACCCCCAAGCTCACACTCCGCAGCTCCTGAGTCCGATCCTTCATCCTGCGACGGCTCCTTCTCCTCCTCCTCTTCCTCCTCCTGCCTCCGTTCCCTGCCTCCTGCCTCGGTGCGGGAGGCCGGAGTCTGGGGGCGCCGGGGGGCACCCGAGCCGCTGGGGGGGGGGGCCCGCGGGCGGGGGCGGGGCCGGGGGCGGCGGGCCGAGGGCCGGGCAGGGGCAGGGGCCTGGGCCGGGCTCGGCTCTGCCGGGGCTGCGGTGGCGATGCGGCTGCGGCACAGGCTCGGATGGAGGGATGCGGGAGCCGAAGCGCGGGGGAGGGGGGCGGAGGGAGGTAAGGAGGAAGGGAGGGAGGGGGGAACCGGGAGGGGGCGGGGAGCAGGGGGCATGCGCAGCGCCGGGGGCTGGGGGCGCCTGGGGCTTGTAGTCCGGCTGAGGGGCGGGGGGTGGGGGTCCGGGGAGGGGGAGTGCAGAGGCCTAGAGGCGGGTGGGGAAGGGCAGAGCCGGAGAAGGAGGGAAAGATTGGCCGAGAGACCGAGGAGCTGCGGCGGGAGGCAGCGAGCTGCTGGGTTGGGGGTGGGGGGGACGGCAGAAAGGGGGTAAGGGAGTGAATTCAGGGAAGGGGTGCTGTGGGAGGAGGGGAGGGGGTGCCGTGGATCCCTTTACACCAAGAGATCTAGGGAGATTTTATGTTTGGTGTCGAGTATCTGTGTAAGCCTGTGCACGACCACCTCTGTGTGTGTATCCCTGCAGGGGGTTCTTTGGACACTAGAAATAGCAAAACTGACCCTCTAGGTGGCTTTTGTGATGCAAGGAATCAGCCAAGCCTGAGAGGACAGGGACTTGTTTGTTTTGGGGTTTATTTTGCACAGCCTTCCCCACTCTAACCGTGACAATCTCCGGGCAGCGATGGGTCTCAGAGTTCTGCTTGTCTACCTCCGGGGAAGGGGGCTCACTACCTTTCCAGATCTCTTGGCTTTTCTTTACATGGCTCTGACTGTTGAAAAGGAAATTCGTCCTTATTGGGAAGGGAATGCTGGTACACTGGAGGATCCAAGTACCCTCCGTCCTTGCCCTTGATGCCCACCTCTCCTCTCCCCATCTCCATATTTTAACATCGCATCAACTACTCCACCCCTGCAATGGGGCTTTCGCCCCTGACAGGCCTTAAACCTGCCTCTGCCAACTTACCCGTTGACCTCCTTGATGCCAAATCCATCGGCCACTGGTCAGGCCTCACCCTTCATGATCTTTCAGCGACATATGACCCTGATGACCTCTCTCTTCTTGAAACCTTCCCCTCCTTGACTCCCAGCCTGCCTCCTGCCTCCCTTCCCCTCTCCCCCACCCCCAGCCTCTGAATGTTGTTTTCCAGCCTCCTTCCAGATCCATCCTTTCTCCCACAATCCCTCTATATCAGGGTTCCCTGGGCTGCACCCTGCGTTCTCTTCTCTTCTTTTTTTTTTAAGATTTTATTTGTTTATCTGACAGACACAGCGAGAGAGGGAACACAAGCAGGGGCAGTGGGAGAGGGAGAAGCAGGCTTCCCGCGGAGCAGGGAGCCCGATGCGGGGCTCAATCCCAGGACCCTGGGATCATGACCTGAGCCGAAGGCGGACGCCTAACGACTGAGCCACCCAGGCGCCCCTTCTCTTCTTTCTTTATCCTCTCACGTCCCAGGGTCAAACTGCATCTACCTGCCCACGGTCCCCACATCTATACCTGCAAGTCAGATCCTCCTCCTCGAAGGCAGCACCCACCCAGAACCTGAGCCCTGAGCTGGGCTCCGACAACACAGAGGCAAAAGATGTCATCAGAGACACGAGTAAATCCATAACCGTAGTGAGTGGGGCCAGGGCTTTGATGGAACTTCCAAGACTGGTGGCCTTGCCTTCTCCTCCCAAAGCTGTGTTCTCCATCAGAGATGGCATCTCCATCAGCCAGTCACTCAAAGCAGATGGAAACCTGACCTTGACTCCCTAACCCATCCCCATAATGCTGCCATGTTCTGAGCGTCCACTGCATCCTAGGTGCCGTGCTGAGTAGCTCCTAGAATCTTCCCAATGGAGCTGCTACTGCCATTATCCAAAGTGCACAGATCAGGAAACTGAGGCTTGGAATGCATGAATAACGGACCTAAGTTCACAAGGTTAGTAAAGGACAGGGCTGGGGCTCTCGCAGGCAGCCTTTGATTACAAAGCCTGTTCTTGTAAAACCACAGTGTTATAGCTCCTCCCTCAACTGCCAAACCCAGAGCTGCCTCCTGGGTCCTCTCCCTCCTCACCACCTCGGGTCAGTCTAGGCCCTCATTGGCTTTCACCAGTAGCATCACAACAGCCTCCTCTCTGGTCCCCCCACCTGCAGCCCCTTCCCTGCATGTCCCATTTTCTCCCCAGGTGTTAGTGTGATTGTCCCCTAAACAGATGTGGTAATATCAGTCCCCTGCACCAACGACTCCACCCGCCGGGCCGTGGCCTCCCGGATTACACTCAGTAGCAGCTCTGGCTTTTGAATCCCACCACCCTCACCTCATCTCTCCTACCACTTCCCTCCCTGGGCCACAGACCCCAAGCCTTAACCACACCACGGGATCCCGGACCCTGGACACCCTGGAGCCTTTCACCGTGCCATCTCCCCTCTGCCCAGGAGTCTGTCTTGCCCCTTCTTGGATAGTCAGACTTCCCACCCTTCAAACCTCTCCCAGCAGTCTAGGCACACAACCTCAGGAGGTGTAGGCTGAGTCAGCTTCTCCACGAGACCAGACTGGGCCTGACTCATGTCTTGCTTCTCTCCAGCAACCAAGGTCAGGCGCAAAGCAGATGTTCACTAAAAATCTCAATGAATAAATGAATGAATGAATGGCGTATTCCTTCACACCTTTACCCAGGCATAAGGACAAAGGAAATAAGTTCCACGAAGGCAGGGACTTTTGTGTATTTTGTTCATGGCTGGTTCTCCAATGGCACGATAGGCACCCAGCACATAGAAGGTGCCCAAATATTTGTGAAATAAAGGAATGAGTGAAAGGTGTGCATCTCAAATCTGGCTGCAGCTCCAAAGGTGGACAAAGGAACACACAATGTGGTAACAGTTGTAATTCCTCTCGTTGTTCAGCGATTCTTAAAGTCCACCCAATAGGGGCGCCTGGGTGGCTCAGTCGTTAAGCGTCTGCCTTCGGCTCAGGTCATGATCCCAGGGTCCTGGGATCGAGCCCCGCATCGGGCTCCCTGCTCCGTGGGAGGCCTGCTTCTCCCTCTCCCACTCCCCCTGCTTGTGTTCCTCCTCTCACTGTGTCTCTCTGTCAAATAAATAAATAAAATCTTAAAAAAGAATAAAGTCCACCCAATAACCCTGTGAGATGGGTCGCCTGCACCATACCCCAGCCTCTCGCGCCGTCTCCCGGCCTGACTGGCCTTTCTAAAGCATCAGGACGACCAGGCCGGCCCCGGCTCGGAAGGCCTCCGCACGTTCCCACTGTCCATGAGATAAAGCCCAGACCTTCTACCCTGCCTTCCCGCTTCAGCACACACCACCATCACTCACGTACTCCGATTCCAGTGACACACCAGTCCCCGTATTTCCCCACCCCATGGTTTTCCTCATGTTCCTCCCGACCCCTGGAACACCCCTTCCCTCTCACATCCCGAAGCCCCACTCCTACCCTTCCCTCCAGTTTCCTGCTCAGTCTTTCTTGACCCTTCTGCAGATGGAGGGGAAAGACTGTTAAATATGCAGATTACCAGGCACTTCCCTGGAAATTCTGATTTGGTAGATCTGTGTTGCAGCTCAGGAACCTGGGTTTTGAGCAACTACCTCTAGAAATTCTTAGGTTTAGTCAAGTTTGGGAACAACAGTGTATCTACGCAGGGCCAAGGCTACGTTATGCTACATAACAAACATCCCCCGAATCTCAGTGATTTAATGTGACCAAGGCTTATTTTTGCAGTGCGCTTGGGTTATTCCTGTCCTTCCATGAAGATTCAGTACTTCCGGTGGAGAAATTTCCACATAGCTTATCAGCCCAGTGGACTCTGAGGGCCTCATGTTCAAGGACCCCATCTGATTAATCTCTGCCTCCCCATGGTACCTGGCACAGGACCCATCTCTCACACCTGCTGTGCTCAGGAACAGAAGAATGAATACCCACTTGACCTATTCATCCATTAACCAGTGAGTATTTATGCTCTTTTTTTTAAGATTTTATTCATTTATTTGAGAGAGAGAGAATGAGATAGAGAGAGAGCACAAGAGGGCGGAGCGGGAGAGGGAGAAGCAGACTCCCTGCTGAGCAGGGAGCCCGATGCGGGACTCGATCCCGGGACTCCAGGATCATGACCTGAGCCAAAGGCAGTCGCTTAACCAACTGAGCCACCCAGGCGCCCACCAGTGAGTATTTATGGAGACCCTACTATTTATGGAGTATTTATGGAGACCCTACTATTTATGGAGTATTTATGGAGACCCTCCTCCTTGTGGCAAGACCCTCCTCCTTGCTGTGGTGCTTCAGGTAGAGTGGTGAGCAAAACAAACATCAACCTGTCCATTTCCATGGAGCCAGTAACCTAATTTCTCTAAGTCCTAGGTCCCAAGTCCATAAAATGGGCAATAAGTTTCACCACCACCCACCTCCCCAAGGCACAGTGTGAAGATTTACTGAGAAAGCAGGCATGGAAGCCATCTGTAACTAGAAAATCTGAATTCAAGCAGATGTGAAAGAACATTGTTGTCCTGTTCTTCCACCCCTCACATCCAGCTTTCGGGTTTTATTCATCACAGCCCTGGAATTTGGCCGCACAGCCTTCTCCCTATTTCCACTGCCCATTCGAACCATCGTGAACCTGTAAAATGAACCTAATGTTAATAACACGGATACTAGTAGTGATGGTAATAGTTCAATCTCACATGGTGCCGATCACGTGCCGGGCCCTGCTTTATGTGTTTTATTCGTATGATTTAATCTTCACAACAGCCATCTAAGGTTACTGTCACTATCTCCATCCACAGACAAGGAAACAGAAGTGCACGGGGTTTAAGTAATTTATTCAAGGCAGGAGCTGGGATCCAATCCCGACAGAAATCCTGGACTAGTGAAACATTCTCTTTGCCGGTTGGTATCCAGCTGCCGCGGGCCTCATTCCACTGTGAGACGCTTAACGACTGAGCCACCCAGGCGCCCCTCTTTTGATAAAATTTTAAAATGTTCTGTCATGGGGCACCTGGGTGGCTCAGTGGGTTGAGTGTCCGACTCTTGATTTCGGCTTGGGACATGATCTTGGGGTCGTGAGATCAAGGCCCACATCAGGCTCTGTGCTCATCAGGAGTTGGCTTGAGATTCTCTCTCTCCCTCTCTGCCCCTCCTCCCTCTAAAATAAGTAAATGAAATCTTAAAAAAAGTAAAATATTCTGTCATAAAAGACATTAATGTATTTTTAAAAGGTTTACTTATGGGGTGCCTGGGTGGCTCAGTTGGTTAAGTGACTGCCTTCGGCTCAAGTCATGATCCCAGGGTCCTGGGATCGAGCCCCGCATTGGGCTCTCCGCTAGGCAGGAGGCCTGCTTCTCCCTCTCCCACTCCCCCTGCTTGCGTTCCCTCTCTCGCTGTCTCTCTCTCTGTC
The DNA here is from genome assembly GCF_037043125.1 of Eumetopias jubatus. Classification (NCBI taxonomy): domain Eukaryota; kingdom Metazoa; phylum Chordata; class Mammalia; order Carnivora; family Otariidae; genus Eumetopias; species Eumetopias jubatus. The sequence continues at coordinate 94,523,071 of NW_028274818.1, forward strand.
AAATAAATAAATCAAAAATCAAAAAATAAACAAATAAATAAAAGGTTTACTTAGGCACTATATATTTCTATAAATGGTATTTTTACATTTCTTAATAGTCTGTTGTTATGATTTATAAAGGCAGTTTATTTTAAATAATTTCTCTTATTCCAGCAAACTTGCCTCCACATATAGCAAGAGCCAGATATCCAGGGGTGATCTAGGGCCCTCCTACTCCCTTACCAATTTTTCCAATGGGCAACCATGTCTGATAGACTCTGTCTCTTTAATGGATGTTCCATCCCCAACTCCAGGCCTCATTATTTGCTAACTGATTTCCCAATCAACCTTCACCTGGCCAGGGCAACTGCCAACCCTAACTGTGCCTTTGTGCAAATAGAAAAAGATGTCCCCCTTCCTCAGGACACTCTACCTCCATCTGTCAGACGATTGTAATAAATATTCAAATATGCGGATGTCCACGATGTGGTTGGTGCCTCACTTGTGTGATAGCCATCTGTGGTGGCCCTGCACATGGCCACCAGCAGGATCCTTGTAAAATGAGTTTGATCATAGTATTCTGTTATGGGCTGAATGTGTCCCCCCCCAGATTCATATATTGAAGCCCAAACCCCCAGTGTAACAGTATCAGGGGGTGCGGCCTTTGGGAGGCAAATAGATTTAGAAGAGGTCACAAGGGTGGAGACCCTGATGGGATTGGCACCCTTATAAGAAAAGGAAGAGACACCAGAGCTTCCTCTTTTTGCCATGGGAAGATGCAGCAATCCATCTGCAATCCAGGAAGAGACCCCTCACCAAGAACCAAATCTGCAGGCACCCTGATCTTCTTCTTCCAGCCTCCAGAACTGTGAGAAATAAATGTCTGTTGGTTAAGCCAGCAATCTGTGGTATTTTGTAACAGCAGCCTAAGATGACTAAGACATATTTCTTTGAAATTATTCAAAGGTACCTTCTTTCTTTGATAGTTATTTAAGATAGGTAATACTTTCACCTGGTTCAAAAATCTAAATGACATAAAACGTTTACAGTGAAAATTCTTACTCTTGACAACTGTGCTTACCCCCTTGTTCTCAGGAAACATCTGTAGGGAACCACTTTTATTAGTTTCTTCTGTAACTTTCCAGGATTTCTTTGAGGATACAAGCATACACTCACGCGCGCACGCACACACACACGTGCATGGCCCACAGACACACTTTTCTTATACCACAGTAGCATGATATACTCATTTTACACCTTGATATTTGACTAACAATATATTTTAAAGCACTCTCACATTATATGTGATGAACATCCTCATCGTTTTTGACAGCTGCTTACCTGCTGATGGACAAATTTGCAAACAAAATCCAATGAGTAACACTGATATATATGTCATTTCATACATGGGCAGATATAGTGAATTAAAATTCTGTTTCTCCCCCCTCCCCTTTGCACTGGCATGGACTTGGGACTTGCTTGGACTAATTGAATATGGCAGAAGTAATGTCATACAGCTTCTGAACAGGGCCTCAAGAGACCTTGCAGCTTCTACTCTTACCCTTTTGGAACCATGAGGACACTATGCTATGAAGAAACTCAGGCTGGGGGCACCTGGCTGGCCCAGATAGTAGAGCCTGCAACCCTTGATCTCAGGGCTGTGAGTTCAAGCCCCACATTGGACATAGAGCTTACTTAAACAAACAAACTGAGGGTGAAGTACCACAGGGAGAGAGTGGCTCAGCCATCCCAGCTGACTCAACCATCAGAGCTAAGGTCTCAGACTAGTGAGTGTGACAGCCACGACGGGCCATCCAGCCCCAGCTGAGGTGCCCGCTGACTCCCATCACGTGAGTAACCTAAGATAAGATCAGCAGAAAAACCACCCGGCCATCCTTAGAATCTGGAGAAACAATAAATCGTTGTTGTTTGATGCCAGTAAGCGTCAAGGTGGTTTCTTGGGAAGCAATAGCTAACTGATACAGGTAACTTTTCAGATAGATTTTCACAAGTGAGAACACTGGCTTAAAGTGTGTATACATGTATAATTTTGACAAATATTGTCTGGGTTGTATCATTTTGCATTCCTGCCAACAACAGGTGAAAGTCCCTGTTTCCCCACAGTCTTGCCAAAAGAGTGACAAAACAAAATGTTTTGTCAGACATAATGGGTTATTGCTAATGCAATAAAGGAATAAAAGGTATTTCAGTATTTCTTTTCATTTCATTTCATTGTCTTTTCATTTCTCGCATTATGTGTGAAGCTGAACAACTGCATAAGTGTTTAAGGCCTTATGTATTTTTTCTTTTGTGATCTGTCATGTTCTTTGCCCATTTTTTAATTGAACTGTTGGTCTTTCTTATCAATATGAAGAAGCCCTTTAAATAGCAGAGAGATTACCCTTTGTATATAAGAATTGCAAATATTTTTTCCTAGTTTATTGCCTTTTGATTTTGCTTTGATGTTTTTTTGCCATGCAGATTTTTTTCCATGTAGACAAATGTATCAATCTTTTATAGCTTCTGAATTTTGAGTTGGAGTTGGAAAGACTTCCTCACTCTAAGAGTTACAGAGCATTTTGCCCATATTTTCTTCCAGTATTTTTAGGGGAGCTTATCCTGACAAATTGGGTGATCCATCACTTTTAAAATGAAGTTCAAGGGGCGCCTGGGTGGCTCAGTCGTTAGGTGTCTGCCTTCGGCTCAGGTCACGATCCCAGGGTCCTGGGATCGAGCCCCACATTGGGCTCCCTGCTCTGCGGGAAGCCTGCTTCTCCCTCTCCCACTCCCCCTGCTTGTGTTCCCTCTCTCCCTCTCTCTCTGTCAAATAAATAAATAAAATCTTTAAAAAAATAAAATAAAATAAGATGAAGTTCAAGGCCAGGGTTATGGCCCATGTGATCAGGAGTAACCCACGTGGAGAGGCAATAGGAGAAATCGAAGCTAGTTTAGGAGATTCTCAGGGGGAGACGATGTATCCTGTTTGAAACATGTTGTTGAATTTAAGGTGCCTATGGGACCTCCAGGAAGGGATGTCCGCGAGACAAGTGGATTCAGGGATCTGGAGGTCAGGAGAAAATGTGGGCCTGGAGATAGGGATTTGGGAGCCAGCATATTGCACGCCAGTTAAAGCCACAAGACTGTGTGTAGCGTCTGAAGAGGAGAGGTTCTCAGATGGAACTCCAGGGAGCGGCCAAAGTCAGGCCACAAACAAAATCATGAGGAGAGAGCTGTGGGGGCTTCATCTCTGTGCGCCTTGGGGCTTGGCACAAAAACCGCCTCAGAGACTTGGATAAACAGAAGCCCTTTATGTGAAACACGCATGGATATCTTTGGCTCCTGGGGACAGAGCAAACAGGGAGTGGGAAGAAGACAAAGAACCTCCCAGCGGTCAGCCCCACCCAGCAGGTGTGGAAGAGAGACCCTGTGACAGGGGAGGGAAGAAGGCTCAGTCTTTTTTTTTTTTTAAGATTTTATTTATTTGACAGAGAGAGACACAGCGAGAGAGGGAACACAAGCAGGGGGAGCGGGAGAGGGAGAAGCAGGCTTCCCGCCGAGCAGGGAGCCCGAGGTGGGGCTCCATCCCAGGACCCTGGGACCGTGACCTGACCTGAAAGCAGACCTTAATGACTGAGCCGCCCAGGCGCCCCAAGAAGGCTCAGTCTTGCAGGCAAAGTCTTCCCCCTCTCCTCCCCACAGATGATCTAAAGCCGGGCATCAACAGGTGGCAGCAAGTTCCCAAAGGTAGGTGGACACAGTGCGCCTTCCCCTGGCCCACGTTTTCCTTGGATTATCGTGGAGTGGACAAGAGCACAGAACCTAGAGCTCCACTTTCTGGGTTCAAATCCTGACTCTCTCCTTCACTAGTGTGTAACCTTCGGCAAGTTACTTAATACCTCTGCGGCTCAGTTTCCTCCTCTATAAAATGAAGACAGGAACGGTACCTATCTCATAGAACTGCTTATGAAAATTAAATGAGTTAATATTTACAAAGTGCTAATATTGGTGCCTGGCACATAGCAAATGCTCTATAAATATTACATTAAAAATAATAATAATATTCATTCATTCATGAATATTTATTGAGCAGCTACCATTTGCCAGGCGCTGCTGGAGGTACTGGGGACACAGCAGTGACTAATGCAGGTGAGGATCCCTGTCCTCGTGGAGCTTCCATTCTGGTAGGTGGAGAGGAGCAGTGAAGACAGACAATATATAAAATAAATATAAATAATATAAAAAATACATGGTGTGTCAGATCCAGGTGGAGACATGAGAGACATGAGAAGCTGGCAAGGCGCCTAGCCTCGTACCGGACGCACAGTAGGGCGCAGGAGATGGAAAGCGGAAGGAGACCCTGGACAAGGAGCAGAGAGGAATCCGTGCAGAGACACTGGGGCTGCTCACCTCCTCAGGGTAACGATCATCAGCCATATAATAGCAGCAAACACTTACATACCATTCATTCCATACCAGGCTCTGTTCTATTCACTTCACATATAACATCTCATTTAATCCTTCTGGCAATCCTTTGAGTTTGGTACTGTTATTGTTCCCATTTCTCAAATGAGGGAACTGAGGCATAGCAGAGTTATGTAACTTGCCTTAGAGAGTTGTATGATGAGGTGAATGAGCTGGGATTCCAGCCCAGGTCATCTGGCTCCAGTTTGGGTAGGATGTTGGTAGGATGGACCTGCAGGTGGAGGGGACCGGACCGGCTGCCATGCCTTGGGACTGGGTAGGGCCTGACCTTCCCACAGACTGAAAGGAACACACATACACAGCCCTAATACCTACACATCCAAGACCCAATATACTTAACATTACACTTCAAGCTTGTTCAGAGGTCCCAAAAGGAATAACCCCCAAGTCATGAAATACAGATAAGGACTCAGCTCTGGAGAACTCCATCTCCAGAGCCATTCTCCCTATATGGCCCCTGCGCCCCACCCTCTCCACATACCACTCCATGAGGCTTTAAGCCCAGCTTCCGGTGACCTTAAGCCACCATTCCAAACCCTGTGATCCCACCCAGAGACCACAAATAAAATAATGAGTATCATAATCCTGGGAAATTTAACAAAGGCACCAACAACTCCAGATCACAGCTGGGAACTGAGAAGGCAAACCATCAAGAGGCTAACAGAGAGGCAGGTGGGACTGGTGGTCCTAGAGAGAGCTGGAACCCACAGTCATAAAAGCCCACAGAGGGGGCAACCCTCAACAGTTGGCAAGGGCGCCTGGGTGGCTCAGTTGGTTAAGCGACTGCCTTCGGCTCAGGTCATGATCCCGGAGTCCTGGGATCGAGTCCCACATCGGGCTCCCTGCTCTGCAGGAAGCCTGCTTCTCCCTCGGCTTGTGTTCCCTCTCTTGCTGTCTCTCTCTCTGTCAAATAAATAAATAAAATCTAAAAAACAGTTGGCAAGACGCTTCCATAGTCTTTCTCACCTCATTTGATACTGTTCAATTCTTACCTTAGGCAAGGCAGAAATTACCAGACCAAGTTGTCAAATGGAGAAATTAAGTCCCAGAGAAGAGCAATGAGTTATTCAAGACCACATGCAGGACTGGGAGTCAGATGTCCAAAAGCCCTTCCCCTGTCCCACTCAGAGAGACAGAGTGTGTGAGAGAGAGAGAGAGGGGGGGGGGGAAGTGGGGGGAGGCAGGGAGGCAGAGGCTGATATAGAAGACCCCAAAGTGGAGAAATCCTTCCTCATGATCTCCAGGAGACCCCAAGGGGCAGCGCTTGGCCTCCTGAAAACCCTCCAACCCTTCATTCCTCCTGTAGGTTGATCAGAGCTGCACACCATCTTCACTCCTTCATTCCCAACCCCAGGTGAGCTGGGTTCTGAAGGGAATAGAAGGATCAAAGCCCTTCGAGTAGAATGAGACAGCATTTTTATAGTTTCCAACCTCATAATCAATGAACTTTAGAGCAGGGAACACACATAAAGATGATCTCCCCATCCCTCTAGGCCACCCATTGTATAGATGGGAGGTTGAGGCCCAGAGACAAAGAAGTCACTTTCCAGCAATCCATACCAACTCAGTCACAGGAATCTAGATTTCCTTACCGGAGCATACTAGAGAGGGGCCATTCTTTCCTTTGTTTGAACCTTCATGTAAGTTCCCTGGAAAGAGCTTTGGGATCCAGGAGACCTGATCTTTATTCTGGCTATGCTGAGACTCACCGAGGGGCCTTGGGGACTCCTCTTACATAATGTAAGTTTCATAAGTGAAAGGTGTTTTGTCTCGTAGGCCCTGATTTATCTCTGACCCCTAGAACAGTCTCTGGTCCATAATAAATGCCCAATAAATATCCATTGAATGAGTGACCGTCTAGAGGGCTAAGGCAGTGTCACCACAAGAGGCTGAAGCCTGAAAGACTAGGGAACCACGAGCTTTATCTTCAGATATATGAAAGGCTAAATTTCTGTCCACAGATATTTATTGAGGACCCATATGTGCTGGGTACTGGGGATTCAGGTAAGAACAGGACTGCCATGCCCTGACCTCAAGAGCTCACAGTCCACTATAATGTGGAATGTGTGCAGATTTTTTTGCGGGCTTCAGAGGGTAGACCCAGATGCTAGGTAGGGAGTTAGATGTAAGTGGCAGACTGCTCAATGTAATACAGACACTTTTCTCAGCTTTAGTTGCCCTGAAATGGTCTCATGCTCAGAAGGTGGTGAGTGCGGCGGAACTGCAGTGTTCAAGCAGGGCGCCAGCCGCCCACTTGTCAGAGGCTGCGCCAGGAGTATGCGGGAGAAGAGATTTCTGCCTTGGGTGAGGTCACTTTCCACCCCCAGATTCTCTGCCTACAAAACCCTGCAATTCTCTGACTCTGGATCTTATTATTCTCTGAATTTCAAGGTCCCATGATGCTGACAGCCGCGAATTCTAAGTTCTCTGTCTGCCCACACCCCCGGACCCAAAAGAAATGAAGCCGAATTCAGCAAGGGGCCTACCACCCACTGCCTCAAAAGGTCTCTGGGGATAGCCAGCAGCCCCCTCCCCGCTTCGTGGGGGCTGGAGGGGCGTAGCTTGGGCGCCAGGGTGCCGGAGACATCGTGGGGAGAAGGGTGTTCCAGAGACGGAGTTGACAGCGCCGAGACACATGACAATCAAAGCGTCACGTTCTGTGGTCCGCGAAGGTGGGACCGGGCTGGTCATGTGACGTGGGAGGAGGGGGGCACCATGGGGTGATGTGAGATGCAAGGCCTCTTACATTACGCACCAATGACGCATTCCCACCCGGTTTGGCAACTAGATTTCCGTTGGAAGATGCGACAGTTCCGGCAAAGGGGGCGGGTTCTCACGTCCTGGCAGCTTTGCTTCCGTTCGGGGCGCTGCAGCTTCCGACCTCAGCCTCTCCCTCGGGCGAGGAAGAGACGCGACCCCGTGCGCATGCCCCGATCATCCCAGAGGGGCGGGGCTGAGGCTGCGGGAGCGGGAGGGGGGGGGAAAGAAAAGGGAATTCCAACCTGTGGAATCTTGGGGGGTCCCCGAGGTCGGCTTCTTCCCATTGACTGTGGATGGTGCCCGGGACAGAGCCTCTGGTGGCTCGTGGGGGGGTTTGGGGGTCCGCAGGGTGAGGGTGGAGGGGAGCGTCAGTGTCAGAGTGCGAGTGGGGTACGGGAGTTCCAAACTTAGTCTTGAGGCCCTCGGGGCTTCGGCGCCGGGGAGAGGGAGCTCGGGCCACCATGCGCGACAGGACCCACGAACTGAGGCAGGTGAGAAGTGGGGGCTGCAGGGTTGGACACGGGCGGACGGGACAGGGTCTGGCTGGAATACAGGACTCCTGGTCTTCGGGGCAGGGAGGGGTGGTTGAGGGCTAGGAAGGAAAGACCCGGAAGTCCGTGAGTCCTGCGGGGAGAGAGCAACAGCAAGGAAGTGATGCCAGTGACCCCGGCCCTGGCAGGGGGATGACAGCTCGGACGATGAGGACAAGGAACGGGTCGCGCTGGTGGTACACCCGGGCACGGCACGGCTGGGGAGCCCGGACGATGAGTTCTTCCAAAAGGTAAGATGCTGGGGTCTCTGCCCTGTCTTCGCGAGGGGGCTGGATGACCCGAGGAGCAGCGCGGTCCGGAGTACCCCCATATCTCCTTCAGCCCTCTCGGTCACCTTCCCCAGGTCCGGACAATTCGACAGACTATTGTCAAGCTGGAGAATAAAGTCCGAGAGTTGGAGAAGCAGCAGGTCACCATCCTGGCCACGCCCCTTCCCGAGGAAAGTGAGTGAAACCCCAAGTGCAAACGCAAGCTCAGCCGGAGGGATTGTGGGGATTGTAGTTCCATGCAGGTGGTGGCCACGGAGGTTTGTTGAGGTAGGGGCTGCTGTTTGGGAGTCATGGCTTTCTCTTGTCCAGGTATGAAGCAGGACCTGCAGAACCTGCGTGAGGAGATCAAACAGCTGGGGAGGGAGATCCGATCGCAGCTGAAGGGTAAGCTCCTAGGACCTCAGACAGATCCTTCCCTGTGGTCCAGCCCAGCTCCTGGTATATCTGGGGAGTGTGTGGCCCAGAGAGGCCAGTGAAGTATCCAGGTCACACAGCAGGCCTAGACCTAGAATCTCTTTCTCCTGGCTTCCTACTTTCCACAGCACATGCCTGCCTCTCGAGCTCCTTTATTTGAAACGAAACTATTTACTCCTGCAATTCTTGCTGCCCAATGTGCATCCTTTGGACAGGCAGATGGGGGTTTCTCAAGAGGCCTCTGTATACCTGTGGGAATTCTCTGATGTACTGCAAAGAAAAATACACTTTCTCCCATCAGAGGCTCAGAATTATTCATTTATGATCAATTATAATTCCCAAAAGAATCCCATGGAGATAAGCACCTCTCTGTTATATGGATGGGTTATGGCCCTGGCCCTGTGTCCTGGTTCCCACATGATTTTCCAAAATCACAGATCAAATCCCCTTCCCCACTAATACCCTTGTATCTTCCACAGCCATAGAGCCCCAGAATGAGGAAGCTGATGAGAATTACAACTCAGTCAACACAAGGATGAGAAAAACCCAGGTGGGTTATTGTTCCCAGAACGAAGACATTTTGCAAGGCTTTCATAGATCATTAGATGGCCGAAGTAAGGAGGAAGGGCTCTTAGAGATCAAGTCCAACCTGATGGTTTTCAAATGGGGAAACAGATTGAGAGAGAAAAAGGACTTGCCCAAGGTCAAGACTCCTGATTCCCAGTCCACTTAACATCCTGTCACCTTCTCCATTTAACGAGAAGTTGCTGAGTCCCCAGATATGACCTGGGTTTGGCTGTGGAAGGCATGCTTTCTAGAAACCAAGATCGGGAGTCAGGCTTGACTAGATGACAAAGACATTACTCAGATAGGGTTTGGTAGGTAATATCCCTGCCCAGGGAAGAAGGGGGAACAGTCATAAGTGACTGGGAGGTTTCCTGCCCATGTGACAGGGACATCCTCTGCCCCATGGGTGGAATTCAGGAAGTCAGGAAGAGGAACTTCTCTGGAGGCGGAAGGTCACTGAATCAACATCTTAGTAAGGAGATTTGAGGTGATCTAACTGCCCCCCCCCGGGGTGCCCAGTGAGGAGTAATTTGACTTCCTGGAGGTCAGAGTTGGAGTAGGTGGGCCCAGAGCTCAGCAAGTCCCCTAGATTGAAGGTAGAGCAGTTTTGGCATCTTGCAAGGGTGCAGCTGAAGGCCTGAGAGCAGATATGTCTCTGAGGAAGGAGCTCCAAGGAACGAACACATTGAAGGCGGCAGGGGAATGGACAAGATGAGAGGACGTTTCAGGGGGAGCCTGTGGTGGTCATTGGTGTGAGAGGCTGAGGGCCCAGCTGGACCTGTAAAATCTAGGCAATGGACTGACCTCCAGGTATACTAGCACTCCTTTAGTCTAAGCAGTGAGGTTGGTGTTCAGCAAGCATTCACAGGTATTTATTGAGTGCCTGTTGTGTGCTAGACCCTTTTCTAGCTGTTTGGGATCCAGCAGTGAACCAAAGAACCCTATCCTCATGGAGCTTATGTTCTGGTGGGGAGAAACAAACGCCATAATAAATACGTACGTTATTTTAGAACATAGTTAAGCATTAAGGGGAAAACTGAGAAGAGGACTTGAGAATGCTGGGAGAAGGCAGGTTGCAGTTTTAGTAAGGTAGAGAAAACCTCATTCAGAAGGTGACCTCAACCCAGAACGCGCCCGATCTCATCTGATCTGGGAAGCTAAGCAGGGTCAGGCCTGGTTAGTACTTGGATGGCAGAAGGTGACCTCTGTGGGGCATGAGCATTCTAGGCCCAGGGAGCAGTGAATGCAAAAGTCTGAGGTAGGGGTGGCTTTGGTGGGGGAGGGGTGAGGAGTCCACCATGGCTGGAGGGAGTGAGTGAGGGAATGGCTGGAGGAGGTAAGGTCACAGGGGAAATGGGGGAAAGGGAAGGTCATGCAGGGCCTTATAAGCCCTGGTAAGGGCTTTGGCTTTTACTTTGAGAGAAGGGTGGTCAAGGGGCAGGCACCTAGAACAGCTTACGCTGTTTGTTCACTGTACCTGTGGGGATGTTGAGGCCAAATCCTTCCGGGGTGCCCAGCCTATATTCTCTACCGCTAGCACGGGGTCCTGTCCCAGCAATTTGTGGAACTCATCAACAAGTGCAACTTGACACAGTCCGAATACCGGGAGAAGAATGTGGAGCGGATTCGGAGGCAGCTGAAGATCAGTGAGTTGTGGCGTCTGGCCTCCAGGATCAGGTAACCTGACCCAGCTCTGAGCCCGGCCTTTTCCTTCACAGCGAATGCTGGAATGGTGTCTGACGAGGAGCTGGAACAGATGCTGGACAGTGGGCAGAGCGAGGTGTTTGTGTCCAATGTAAGTGGCCACAGCTATCCTCCCTCTTCTGGGACTCTCATCTTCTCTGATTGAGGGGATACGGAGGCCCGGGGGGGAAGGAGGTAGCAGGCCTAGAGTCACTCATCAGGGCCCCAGCCCCAGTTCTAAGCCCGAGGGCTGCCTGAGAGCTCAACAGGAACTTCCGACCTGCTGCCGGGTTCCCGGTGACCTGTCTGTCCGTTCCTGTCCACTCCCCAGATACTGAAGGACACACAGGTGACTCGACAGGCCCTAAATGAGATCTCTGCCCGGCACAGTGAGATCCAGCAGCTTGAACGCAGTATCCGTGAACTTCATGAGATCTTCACTTTTCTGGCTACTGAAGTGGAGATGCAGGTGGGCACCCAAGAAGGCCGGCCGGGCTTGACGTGAGGACTGTGTTCAGTCAGAACCGCCCCCCCCCCCCCCGCCAGGACTGTGGGCCCATCTCCACCCTCCAGCCTCTCTCCCCGAGGCTTTCGTCCCCCCGCCCCCCAGGCTGGCCCTCACTCCTCAGAGGGCCTGCCTCCGCAAATCTGCATGAGGTTGGGGTGGGAGGTGGTGGTCTTCTGCTGCACCTGGTTTCATGGGGGTGAGGTAAGCTTCCGGCCCTGTCCTGGAACTGACCCCTAGTGCTGCAGCCAGTGGCCTTGGGGCCACTAGGGGAGGGATTTCATTCAGTAGGGGTACTAGGACCTGAAGGCTGGCGGTGCCATGAGGAGGCAGGGATGGGGAGGGCTTCACAGCTGTTGAGAGGCAGGCCTAGAAGAATGGGCGAATTCAGACAGATTTACGAAGGGACAAAAGTTCACCCTCTGTGAAAAGGTATGAGCACTTGCCTCCAAACCACCACAGCAAATGAAGGCTGTAGGGGGTAAGGGAGCAGGGCGGAAGGGACCACATGACAAAAGGGAGCCCGGAAGCCACCCTCAGGTGTGCGAACTTTTGTCAGATGTGGTCCTGCCCCACACCTTTGTTAGTGCTGTGTTTGCTGCCGGAAAACGTCCTTCAGGCGGCTAGCGTGAGCAAGCAGAGGGGCTGCTGGGCCCTCCACCCCGGGGGCCTGAACCACCCCCTCCTCTGAGCAGGGAGAGATGATCAACCGGATTGAGAAGAACATCCTGAGCTCAGCAGACTATGTGGAACGCGGGCAAGAACATGTCAAGATTGCCCTGGAAAACCAGAAAAAGGCTCGGAAGGTGAGCCTCCCCTCCCCTCCTATCCCCTCCCCCCCCCCCCCGGCCCTGGTGGCCTTCCCTCCCCTGCTGAGTGAGTTTCCCTGAACTCCTCTCCCGCAGAAGAAAGTCTTGATCGCCATCTGTGTGTCTGTCACTGTCGTCATTGTGGCAGTCATCATTGGTGTCGCCACATTGGTTTGAGAGCTTCGCACATTCTCGGTGAGACACTGTGGGCCTGCCCCCTGGCCTGCCTCATCCCAGGCCCCAGCCTTTCCCTGTCCCCTCAGTTCCTCTTCTCCTGCCTTCCCTTGCAGGCACTAAGAGCACCAGAGACCCAGGTCTGCCCTCTCTCCGAGCAGCTGAGGGGGGAGGGCAGGACAGAGCCTCCAGCTGGACCCCCTTCCTCACACTGGCCCCCGAGCAGAGGGGCGGACGGTTCTCCTGCGGTTGCCAGCCTCTCATTCATGGGGGCTTCCCCACTCAGGCCCCAGTGCCTGGGGGAAGGCCTGCAGCGTCCTGTTTGGCTGGGACACACGGTTTTGTAAGAAATTAAAAAAAAAAAAAAAAAAAAGGTGCTTGGAGACTGCCGTGTGCATGTGTGTTCCTGGAAGGGGCAGCTCAGACCCTTCCGGCATCCAGCCTCCCCTTTTCCTGGCCATCCTTGGGGCCAGGCCCAGCCCAGGGAGACTCAAATCAGACCGTTCTAGGTGCTGTGGCCACAGCAAGCTGGCACTGCCCTTCTCTCCGTAGGAACAGGTGGGACAGGGAGGGGCTAACACCTGCATCTGGCTCAGTATTGTCCTTGGGGAAAGACAACTGGGAGTCCCTAACCCCAGAGCAGTGAAGCTGGGCCAGGCCAGGCTGGGACATAGGTGAGGTGTGCGTGGGCTTCGGGTATTCCTGAGGCCAGGAAGAGGCACCGTGAGTAATGGAGGCTGTTACTTCAGATACAGTGAACAGGGAAAGGCCTGTCTCAGAAGGGGCAACATTTGAGTGGAACATTAAATGAGGAGGAGCCAGTATGGGAAGAAACGGGGAGAGTTGCCAGGCAGAGGGGAGCAGCCCTGTGCCCAGAAAAAGGCGTAGCCTTTGACCGAAGAGTCTGGCGTAGAGAGCCAGGGACTTTGGATCAACACACCCGGTTACTAGGGGGTTATGTGGCTGGAGCAGTAGAAGAGGCGGAGGAGCCTGAGCCCTGGTTTCTCTGAGGCACCTAAGCTCCAGGCCCCAACTCTAAATTTCTAAGAGTTCCGAGTCCAGAAGCCTGGTTTCCAGAGCTGGGTATGGCACCCGTCCCCGGACACCTGGTTTCAGGGGTAGGCTAGCTCCTGGCTCCGAAGCCTGGTTGGAGTGGGGCGGCGCCTGACCCCAAACAAGGTCTGGGGGCCGGGTTCCAGCCACCGCCTCGCGTCCCCCTTTCGATGCCACGGGCCCCTGCTGCTGCTGTCGCCGCTGCTGCTCCAGGCTGCCCTTGCCCCGTCCATCTGGCCGCAGTAGCGCTGGCTTCGAGTGCTGGGGTGCCGCGAGTCACAGAAGGGCTGGACGAGATGTCCTCGGTGCAGTCTCGGACCCCGCCCCTGGACCCGGCCTGGGGGAGGAGCCAGAGGGCCGGATTAGGCCCCAGGGACCCCGGCCTGCTTCGCCTCCAAGCACCTGGGCACCCGCCTGCAGCGCCTCCCAGTGGTCCTAGAGCGACGCTGGCTTGGCGGTTGCAAGGCGCCTGCGCCAGGTCCGAGCCTTTGCCCGGCCCTGTGTAGGGGGCGTGGCCTGGCCGCAACTGGAAAATGATTGGCCCGCGGAACAAATGTTGCTCCTAAGGAGCATCAGGATTGGTCTGTAGGACTTCCAGGGACCTCCTGGGGGAGCGAGCCCTGGGTATTAAACCACAATTAACCTTGCGCGGATATGGGAGGGGCCTCAGCGAGTCCTCCGTCGCACCCAAAAGTGATTGGATCACAGGGCGGGGCATGATCAAACCTCTAAATGACGAGGAAGGGGCACGGGTTTGAGAGCGTCTGACCCGGGTAGGTGAGTCAGGGACTTCACCCGAGAAGGCGTGGCTGGGTTCCCCCCCTAACCGCTGAACTTGGCAGCTGCACGAGTCTGGGAGGGTACCCACGCCTCCGTCCTGCCTGAGCTCATGTGTCTTATGTACAGATGAAGCCCTAGATACCTCAGGAAAGAGCTCCTCATTCTCACCAGTGTGCAAACACAACCTGGATGTCCACTCTCTGGGAAAACTGCAGGGCCAGACGGATCCTGCCCCACTAGAAGACTAATTTGGATACTGGGCCTCCGGGCTTCCCTAATTCTCCATCTCTTCCCCGGCGGCCTGCATCTTCCCCGGAATTCTGCCCTATTGGTCGCCTTTGTCCACCCCCTCACCTTTCTGCCTTCAGAGGAAAACTGCACAACCCACTGGCACCTACTGGGATCTGACAGAGATTATCAGATCTATGCCAGGACTGCGTCACATCTACGCACCTGGGTGTCAGTGTGCGGTATGTGACCTCGGATTGGCTTTGCTGGACGGCGGCACCCCTGAAAGCCTGCTTACCTGTCTGTCTCACCCAGGAAGTGGTCCAGAACCTCCTGACAGACGTAACTAGATGGCCAAGTGAGGCCTTGGATGCCAGGCCCAGTAGTTTGAACTTTTCCTGGGGGCTAGGGGACACATGGAAGGTTTTTGAACAGGTGAGTGGCAAGTTTGGGGCAGATTTAGCCGTCAGGTGGACCCATGCACTGGAGATTTCACAGGCTCCCCTGTGAATACCCTTTCCCTGGGGGGAACTGACCTAAATGAGGAGTTAAGGGCAGGTTTTTCACTGAAATCCTGTCTTGGCTGCTGTCAGCCCAACTTTCAGGGAACAGGGTCTTGGTTGGATGTGGCTTTTCCAAATCCATCTTGCATCATAACTTTTCAGCTCTAGCTCTCCCCGCTTATTGCCTCATTGACTTGATATTTTATGGTTCAAATTGCCAGGAAAAAGAACCTGACTGGTCTGGGTCAGGCTACTTTGACCAACCTATAAATTGTCTAGCTCAAGTCAAGACTTTACCGTTGACCACGATGCATGTGAAGTGTTTACATGGTACAAAACACTGCTGCAGAGTGTGTATAAAGGAGTAGTGGACGGCCTCAGTGATTGACATTTCTTGTGCAGCCCTGTGATAGACTGTATTATTGTTCCAAATATATACTGTCCTTTCTACTGGACCACTCACTATAGGATTATATCCATTTGTGTAGGCTTGGCTATATGTCTTGCTTTGGCCAATGGGATGTGAGTAGAAATGTAAAGTATCACTTTCAGATATTTAAGTGTCAGTAAGTAGCCTGGCGGCTTGCCTTTTCTTTTCCCACTTGCTGCGAACCACTGATATTTGGAGAATAGTTTTTGCCACATCAGAATAAGTCTAAACCAACTGTCACAGAACTAGTACCCAGAAGTGGGGTGCTACCACGTTAAAAATGAACCTGAATTATGTGCCATTGGCTCTGGAGCTAGGCAGCGGCTGATGAGGAAACCATTAGTGGAAGTTGGAAAGATGGTGATGTGTGTTAGGCAGCGGTGAAGCATTTGGTTAAACGGTAGGCTGGAAATAAGTAAGAATATAAATAATGTCCAAATGAGCTTGGGGCTTTAGGGAAAAAAGAATTTGAGAAAGAATATTAGTAGCATGACTTGATTGCTTTGGGGGTGCATTTGACAAGTTACTGTAAGAAAGAGATGACTCCGAAAATAATTGGCCAGTTTTTAAGCAGAAATGGAAGAGATGGGCGCGTGGGTGGCTCAGTCGTTAAGTGTCTGCCTTCGGCTCAGGGCATGATCCCAGGGTCCTGGGATCGAGCCCCGCATCGGGCTCCCTGCTCCGCGGGAAGCCTGCTTCCCCCTCTCCCACTCCCCCTGCTTGTGTTCCCTCTCTCGCTGTGTCCCTCTGTGTCAAATAAATAAAATCTTTAAAAAAAAAAAAAAGAAAGAAAGAAATGGAAGAGATTATAGAAACCCCAGGAAGGTGATCTACATTTTTAACCAGTGAAAGATACAGTTGACAAGGCCCTTAAGCTGAAAAGTTTGAGTGAAATTCATCTTTGTGGCAAGGGTCTTATCAAGTGTATGGCTCTCATGCCTTTTGTAGAAACTTCTGAATTGGTCGGTGTGGTTCCCAGTAAAGCCTTTCAGTTAGTCAAGGTGATTCAGAAAAGCGAGATTAAGAGTACAACTCCCAAAGGAGTTAGTAGGTTCCATTTGCTTACAATTAAGTCTAAAGAGAGAGGCATGTCTGAAAAGAATTGTGGGTTTGGCAGTTAGCCCATAGAACTGACTGGAATCAAATAGATAAGAAGCTTCTTTCCCTCCACACAAAAAGCCACTAGGTTGGGTTTTTAAAAGACCATGAATGTTCAAGACCTTGAGGGTTCCCAAATTTCTATGGGCATGAAGGAGACGGAAAGCTGCTTTGCCTCAGAAGGGCATAATCTCCAATGTTTTCTCAAATGTGGCGAAGGAGAATAAACGGGAAAGGATGAGCTACTCTATGGGAACTAGGGAACTGGTCCCAGGAAGCAATCCCACTCCCAGGTAAAGGTGGGGGGCCTTTGCAACATCTGCTCAGCAGGATGTTGCAATTACTCTGGACCAGTAAGTGCTGTGTGTCTCCCATTCTTCCTTCTAAATGGGAGTGTTTACTGCTATTATCCTGTCCCTGTTCCACTTCATCTGTTGGATGTGTGTGAGGAGGTGGGGGCAGAGATAACTTGTGATGATGATGATGATGGTGATGATTTTGGTTCATAGGTCTCTGGATCAAGAGAAGCCACCTCTGGACCTGATATAGAGACCATTAGTGGTCCTGGACTTGAGCCTAATGCCATGATTAGATGGGTCATTTGGGTGGTCTCCCTGGGGAAGGATATGTGTTTATTTTGCATGTAGAAGAAACACAAAGGCTGTATTTGTGACAGAGAAGGCAGACTAAGAGGATTTCACAATTGTTCAAAAACCTCATTCATTAACCCTCTCTGTGGGGCCCCGCCATATGAAAAGATTATATATCCCTACTCCACTGACATCAGCTTTGGGTGTGTGGCTTGCTTTAGGCCATGGAACTCGAGTTCCATGGAGTAACGTGTACCACTTCCAAGAGGAAGCTTTTAAGAGCCATCATGGGGCCTGACACCTTTCTTCTCTTCTCTGTCTTGAGATTGAAAATTCCAGATTGAAGCTGTTCCTTCAGACTAGATTCTGGAATGAAGATGATGTAGAACAGAGCCACAGCTGTCCCATGGAAGATGTTGGCTCATAATATCCTCAGGAGCTTCCCAAGTGAAATCCGAAACCAGCCCCTGTACACAGAGAGCACGGAGAGATCGAACAAAGAGGCAGGCCACTGCAGATCGGTACATGGTGGGGTTAAGAAGCAAGGGGACTTGAGGCGCCTGGGTGGCTCAGTTGGTTAAGCGACTGCCTTCAGCTCAGGTCATGATCCTGGAGTCTCAGGATTGAGTCCCGCATCAGGCTCCCTGCTCAGCGGAGAGTCTGCTTCTCCCTCTGACCCTCCCCCCTCTCATGTCTCTCTCTCTCAAATAAATAAAATCTTAAAAAAAAAAAAAGAAGCAAGGGGACTTACATGCAAGGCTTGTCTTGGGCAGCCACCAGATGAGTAGATCTCTGCACCTCCTCCCACCAAGTCTTTTTTTTTTTCAGCTCCCACCAAATCTTAAAAATTTATATAGAGGCCTTGGGTGCCTGGCTGGCTCACCGGGCGTGGAGCCTTCTTAAAAAAAATGTTTTATATAGAGCCTTAACTGGGTTCAGGCATGTATACCATCCAGATGGTCTCAAAAGCACAGTGCTCTCTCAAAGCTGCATTCTTGGGGCAGTCTCTGGGCGCAGGGAAGGCAAGTACATTCCAAGGACAGGGGAGGGGTATGAGGAACCTTTGATTATGGGGGTGCTGCTCACAGGTCTACTGGCAGTGATATCCTCTCGGTGACTTCCCCCAACAGAGGACATGGAATATGAGTGAGAAAAACACATTTGGGGCGGCAGCTCCAGAGCAGAGTACAAACTGCGGCGGCTGGAGTCATGGCAGGGCAGGCGTTTATTTATTTATTTATTTTTAAAGATTTTACTTATTTATTTGACAGAGAAAGACACAGCGAGAGAGGGAACACAAGCAGGGGGAGTGGGAGAGGGAGAAGCAGGCTTCCCGCGGAGCAGGGAGCCTGACATGGGGCTCGGTCCCAGGACCCTGGGAGCACGACCTGAGCCGAAGGCAGACGCTCAACGACTGAGCCACCCAGGCGCCCCAGGGCAGGCGTTTAGAAAGTTTCTTCCCCTCTTTGACCGAGTTTTAGTTGAAAGGAGTGCAGCTGAAACTGTAACCAAAGGAGGTATTATGCTTCCAGAAAAATCTCAAGGAACAGTGTTGCAAGCAACAGTAGTAGCTGTTGGATCCCGCTCTAAAGGAAAGGGTGGAGAGATTCAACCAGTTAGCGTGAAAGTTGAAGATAAAGTTCTCCCAGAATATGGAGGTACCAAATTAGTTCTAGATGACAAGGATTATTTCTTATTTAGAGATGGTGACATTCTTGGAAAGTATGTGGACTGAAATCATTACTAAAATGGCACGAAGTGAAGCTGCCCATTCCAGTGAAGTTGTGAAATCTCTCATCATGTAAATAATTTTCATTTCTCTCTTTTATAATAAACTAATGGTATCCAAACTAATAATATCCAGTGTCTCTAAAATTTAGTTTTAGTGTACTGATATAAACATTAGCAAATAAAAAAAATAAAAGAAAAACACATTTGTTGTGAGCCACTGAAATTTTGGGATGGTTGTTATTGCAGTATAATTTGATCCTAGCTGACTGATAAAAGCTCCCTCCATGTTGCAGAGATTCTCTATTCAGGTCTCCTTTCCTATTTTTTTTTTTAAAGATTTCATTATTTATTCGAGACAGAGAGCACAGAGGGAGAGTGTGAGGGAGAAGCAGATTCCCCACCCAGCAGACAGCCTGATGCGGGGCTCGATCCCAGGACCCTGAGATCATGACCTGAGCTGAAGGCAGACGCTTAACCGACTGAGCCACCCAGGCGCCCTGTAGTTCTCCTTTCCTATCATCAAGACAATGACATACCAAAATGAGCTGCAGTGGCTCTCTAAGGTCTGAGGCTTGCCCCTTGTTTGGAGATATTTACCCTCAGGTCCAGTGAGCCTTCTTGATTCTTGCTGGTTCTTGGCAACTTGTGGTAGCTGCTTATGTGAACTAGAAAAACATCTGGGGGATGGGGCCCCAGACCTTCTAGCGTCAACTTGGTGCCTAGTAAATGCCAATCTCACATATGTTCTAAGACCACCATGGCACCATTACAAGGGACTTGTCCAAAAGGAAAAACAATAGAACCCAAACTTGCCTTAATTGCATGGATGTCTGCCCTTCCAAGAAGCCCCAACATGATGGATAATAAGTGGAAATTCTGTATTTTTGCCTATGGGTACATCTGCATGAAAGAGAGACCCAAACTAACCATGGCTTACACAAGGCAGGAGTTTATTTCTCTCTTATACAAAAGTCCAAATTAGTATGGTGGGTCTTTGCATGAAGTCATCAGGACCAATGAATAATAATAAAAATTTTTAAAGGTTTTATTTATTTGACAGAGAGAGAGCGCAAGCAGGGGGAGTGGCGGGCAGAGGGAGAAGGAGAAGCAGACGCCCAGCTTAGCAAGGAGCCCAATGTGGGGCTCGATCCCAGGACCCTGGGATCATGATCTGAGCCAAAGGCAGACACTTAACCAACTGAGCCACCCAGGCACCCCAATAATAAATTCTTTTATTTATCTTGTTTTCGTTCCATCCCTGGGATATTGCCCTCACCCACATGGTCTAAGATGGTCCCTCACCACTTCCACAGTTTAGCCCTTGTGAAGCAGAAAAGTCAAGGGGGTGGCTTATTCTTTACCCTAAATTGCAGAAGTTGCACTGAGAATTTCTGCTGTAATCCTATTGACCAGAATGTAGTCACATGGCCAAGAAATACAATCTTCACCCTGGGCAAGCTTTTTGTCCGGATAAAAGTTCTAGGGGACCTGGGCAACTACTCCCAGGAAACAAGCTAACCTTGGAAGGATGAATATTGGGGGACCATCAGCAGTCACAGCCCCACACTACCCGTGTTAACCCATCCCAATTGTATTAATGTCCTATTACTCCTGTTACAAAGTACTACAAATGTAGTGGCTTAAAACAACACGCATTTATGCTTTTACAGCTCCGGAGATCAGAAATCCAAAATTAGTTTCACTGGGCTAAAGTCAAGGAGTTGGCAGGGCTGGCTCCTTCTGGAGGAACTGTTTGCTTGCCTTTTTTTTTTTTTTTTTTTAAAGATTTTATTTATTTGAGAGAGAGAGAGAATGAGAGAGAGCACGAGAGGGAAGAGGGTCAGAGGGAGAAGCAGACTCCCCGCTGAGCAGGGAGCCCGATGCGGGACTCGATCCCGGGACCCCAGGATCATGACCTGAGCCGAAAGCAGTCGCTTAACCAACTGAGCCACCCAGGCGCCCTGCTTGCCTTTTTCAGCTTCTGTTGGATGCCTGCATCCTTGACTAGTGGCCTCATCCTCCACTTCAAAGAACATTTTCCATGCTCAGCTTCTGCTGTCACATCACCTTCTGCTCTGATTCTGACCTTCCTGTCTCCCTCTTATAAGGATGCTTCTGATTACTTTGAGCCCATCCAGATACTCCAGGATAATCTCCCATTTTACAATTCCTAATTACATCTGCAAAGTCCCTTTTGTCATCTAAGACAACATTCTGAGGTCCCAGGGATTAGGATGTGGACATGGTTAGGGGGCCATTGTTTCGCCTACCATACCACCCCATTCCACATTTAAGTCATTCATTCATTTATTCATAAAATATTGAGCAAGAGTTATGTACCTGATATTATGGAAAGTGCTGGAGAAATAGAGGTGAAAATACAGACAAGGTCTCTGCCTTTCATGGAGTTTTTATTTTAGTGGAAAGGACAAGTAAAGAAATAACTAAGATATTCCAAAACCATGACATGCATGACAAAAAATGGCAAGGGGTTGGAGATGGCTGTGCTAATAGGTAGTCAGGAATGGCTTCTTAGAGAAGGTGACTAATCCAAAGGACAGACCTGAGAGCTCAGGGCAGAACAGAGCCATGGAGGAGGATTCCTTCTAGAACTGGAAACCTAAGGGAATTTGCTCAGCTGGATTTTGGAATTGCTTTGGATCAGTGACTCCTTTTTACCTTCCATTTCTCCCCATTTTGAACCAGAATGTCTATAACTATTATCCTATGCATGTCCCACCTTTGCACATTGGGAATACACGACTCGTTTAGTTTCATAGGTCCAAAAATGGCAGGAATTGTGCTCTAGGAAGGATTACACCCAGAGCCTCATCTGCATCTACTTTTAGGTAATGAGATTCAGGACTTTGGACTTGATAAGATTTGTATGAGATTTTTTTTGGGCTCTGACTTGATGCTGTAATGGGATGAGACTTTTAGGGACTTTGGGAGGAAGTGAATGTATTTTGCTTGTGGAACAGACAAATCTTTGAGGGCTAGAGGGTGAACTGTAGTAAGGAGAGTAATGGCTGCCAAAGATTACGTGCCCTAATCTCTATGAATATGTTACCTTACATGACAGAAGGGACTTTGCACATGTAATTAAGTTTACTAATTGGTTGGGGCACCTGGGTGGCTCAGTCGTTAAGCGACTGCCTTCGGCTCAGGTCATGATTCCAGGGTCCTGGGATCGAGTCCCACATTGGGCTCCCTGCTCCGCGGGAGGCCTGCTTCTCCCTCTCCCACTCCCTCTGGTGTTCCCTCTCTTTCTGTGTTTCTCTCTGTCAAATAAATAAATAAAATCTTAAAAAAAAAAGTTTACTAATTGGTTGACCTTAAGATAGGGAGAGTATCCTGAATTATTCAGGTGGACCCAATGTGATTACATGAACTCTGAAAAGCAGAGAAGCTTCTCCAGCTAGCAACAGAAGAGGAAGACAGAAGTCAGAGAAATTTGAAAGAGGAGGATTTGATGTGCCATTGCCAGTTTTGAAGGGATCCCAGCCAAGGAATGTAGATGGCCTTTAGAAGCTGAGATCAACCTCTGAATGACAGCCAGCAAAGAAAACAGGGACCTGATTTCTACAGCCAAATGGGACTGAATTCCGTTAATAACCTCGTTAAGTCTGGAAGTGGACTCTTTGCGAGAGCCTCCAAATAAGAACCCAGACTGGCCAAGACCTTGACGACAGTTTTGTGAGACCCTAAGTAGAGGACCCAGCTGAGTCAGCCTGGACTTCTGACCTATAGAACTATGAAATAAGAAATGGGTGGGGCGCCTGGGTGGCTCAGTAGGTTAAGCATCCGACTCTTGATTTCAGCTCAGGTCATGATCTCGGTGCTGGGATCATGCTCAGTGGGGAGTCTATTTCTCCCTCTGCCCCCTGCTGGTGTGCTCTCTCTCTCAAATAAACAAATAAATCTTAAAAAATGGGTGTTGTTTTTAAGATGCTAAGTTTGTGGTTATTTAATATGCAGGAATAGAAACCTAATACAGTATGACTGGAGCTGAGACTTGAATGAGGAGAAAGAGCATCATGGATGGGCAAATCTGGGGCAGTGTGTTCCATCCCCAGGGAGGAGCAAGTGCAAAGGCCCCAAGCCTGGGAAGAAACAAATTTGTTTGCTGGAGCCTGCTGAGTAGGAGTAGGTAGATGAGGTCAGAGCAGGGATAGGGACTGAAAGGAAGTCAGGGTCCAAGTGGAGGGATTTCTGTTGAGAGGGGACTATGTGTAGATAATTGAGAACTGGCCTCCAAATCTTGGTTGAATTCAGAATCACTGCCCTGCCCAGAAAGCTTGCTGCCTTCCCCTATCTCATCCTCAGCCCTGGTCCTGGAGCATTCTCCTGTGAGAAGCCCGTAATTTATCCAGCCATTTGGCTGGGTAGGGGGTGATGACTGTAGTCTATAGTACAGACTGACAAGGGATACCAGCTGCTGCTCCAGCAGCAGGGCCTATGATATGGCATTCCCAGGATGTACTCACTACCTGGGACAGTCCTGCTAGAGAGCCAGGGAGGTAAAGGAAGTTAGGGTGGAAGAAAAGTGAAGGTCAGGAGTTAGACCGGACATTATCCAGATAATAAAACTGGACAAAGACATCACAAGAAAAGAAAACTACAGGTGTATTTCTTACAAAAATCCTCAACGAAATACTAACAAACCAAATCTAGCAATATATAAAAATTATTATACAGCATTACCAAGTGGGATTTTTCTCAGGAATGCAAGGTTGGTTTAACATCCAAAAATCAATTAATGTAATTTTTTACTTTTATGTAACCTCTACACCCAATGTGGGGCTCAAACTCATGACCCTGAGATCAAGAGTTGAATGATCTTCCAACTGAGCCAGCCAGGCATACTTCAATTAATGTAATTCTGAATATTTTTTAAAGATTTTATTTATTTATTTGAGAGAGAGAAAGAGAGCACGAGCAGGGTATGGTGCAGGGACAGAGGGAGAGGGAGAAGCACACTCCCTGCTGAGCAGGGAGCTGGACCCATGGCTCGATCACAGGACCCTGAGATCATGACCTGAGCCGGAGACAGATACTTAACCAGCTGACCCAGGCATCCCTAAATAGATTTTTTAAATCCCAAATTCATGGGTCAGAAGATTTAATATGTTAAGATGGCAATACTTCTCAAATTGATCTACAGATTCAATGCAATCCCCATCAAAATCCTAGCTTCTTTTTATTTTTCGCAAAAATTGGCAAGCAGATCCTAAAATTCATATGGAAATGCAAGGAATCCAGAAAAACTTGAAATAGAGGAATAAGTTGGAGGAATCATGGGTCTCGATAAAACTTACTACAAAGTTACAATAAGCAAAATAGTGTGGTACTAGCATAAAGGAAGTAAAGAGATAGATGATGATAGATAGATGATAGACAGATAGATAGCTATGTATATCTTCATGGAATACAATTGAGATTCTAGAGATAAACGATGTGTACAGTTAGTTTATTTTCAACAAGGGTATCAAGAGAATTCAATGGAGAAAGAACATTCTTTTTAACTAATAGTGCTAGGATAATGGGATATGCATGTGCAAAAGAGTGAAATCAGACCCCTCTCTCAAACACATACAAAGATTAGCTCAAAATGGATCCAAGATCCAAATATAAGAGCTTTTAGCTATAAAACAATTACAGTTTACAAAAAATTTTTTTTTAAACATTTTATTTACTTATTCATGAGAGACAGAGAGAAAGAGAGAGAGGCAGAGGGAGAAGCAGGCTCCCAGGGAGCAGGGAGCCCGATGCGGGACTTGATCCCAGGACCCTGCGATCATGACCTGAGCCGAAGGCAGACGCTTAACCATCTGAGCCACCCAGGCGCCCCTACAAAAAAAATTTTTATAAATTTTTAAAAAGGATTTATTTATTTTTAGAGAGAGAGAGAGAGAGAGCACATGGGGCTGGCGGGGAGGGGCAGAGGGAGAGGGAGAGAATCCTCAAGCAGATTCCCTGCTGAGTGTGGAGCCAGTTGCAGGGCTCCATCCCAGGACCCTGAGATCATGACCTGAGGCAAAATCAAGAGTTGGATGTTTAACCGACTCAGCCACCCAGGTGCCCCAAAAGTTTTCTAAATTTTAAGCTTATAAGTTTATAACTAGGTTGTAAACTTTATGTTTCTAACCGACTCAGCCACCCAGGTGCCCCAAAAGTTTTCTAAATTTTAAGCTTATAAGTTTATAACTAGGTTGTAAACTTTATGTTTCTAACACTCTAACACTCTAGATAAAAACAGGCACAAATCTTCATGAACTTAGATTAGGAAATGGTTTCTTATGTATGGCTCACAAAGCACAAGCAACTAAAGAACAAAATAGATAAATGAGATATTCTCAAAATCGAAAACTTTTGTGCTTCAGAGGGCACCCAGAAAGTACAAGGACAATCCACACAATGAGAGAGAATTTTTGCAAATCATAGGAAACTTCTATCTAGCATATAGAAACATTTTTGCCACTCCACAGCAAAAAGTCAAATAGTCCAATTAAAAAATGGGTAAAGAACTTGAAAAGACATTTATCCAAAGATGATGTACAAATGGCCAATAAGCACACAAAAAGATGTTCAACATTGGTCTACATCAAGGGAATGCAAATCACAACCACAAATTCACACCCACTAGGATGGCAATAATAAAAAGAGAATAGGAGCTGTTGGTAAAGGTATGAAGAAATTGGAACAGTCATACCCTGTTGGTGGGAATGTAAAATGGTGCAGCCACTTTAGAAAACATTCTGACAGTTCTTCAAACAAGAGAATTGAAACACATGTCCATGTCCAGGAACACCTGGGTGGCTCAGTCGGTTAAGCTAATGACCTTCAGGGCGCCTGGGTGGCTCAGTTGGTTAAGCGACTGCCTTCGGCTCAGGTCATGATCCTGGAGTCCCGGGATCGAGTCCCACATCGAGCTCCCTGCTCAGCAGGGAGTCTGCTTCTCCCTCTGACCCTCTCCCCTCTCATGCTCTCTCTCTATCTCATTCTCTCTCTCAAATAAATAAATAAAATCTTTAAAAAAAAAAAAAGCTAATGACCTTCAGCTCAGGTCATGAACCCAGGGTCCTGGGATCGAGTCCTACATCGGGCTCCCTGCTCTGCGGGGAGCCTGCTTCTCCCACAGCTTGTGTGCACTCTCTCTCTCTCTGACAAATAAGTAAATAAGTAAGTAAGTAAATAAATAAATAAGAAAAACATGTCCACATAAAAACTTGTACATGAATGTTCATAGCAGCATTATTCATAGTAGACAAACAATGGAAACCCAAATGTGCATCAAGTGATGAACGGATTAGAACATGTATCTCCATGGGGTGCCTGGATGGCTCAGTTGGTTAAGTGTGGGACTCTTGACTTTGGTTCAGGTCGTGATCTCAGGGTTGTGAAATCAAGCCCCTCGTTGGGCTCTTGCACTGGGCATGGAACCTGCTTAAGGTTCTTCTTCTCCCTGTCTCTCAAAAAAATAAATAAATAAAAAATAAGTGAAAAACACGTATCTCTATACAATGGAATATTATTCAGCAGTGAAGAGGAATGAGTACTGACACGTGCTACAGCATGGCTGAACCTTGAGAACGTTGTGGGAAGTGAAAGAGGCCAGTTACAAAGACCACATATTGTATGATTCTGTTTGCACGAATTGTCCACAAGAGGCAACTCCAGAAAGATAGAAAGTAGATTAGTGATTGACCAGGGCTGAGGGAAAGGAAATGGGGTCGGGGACAATAGGGAGTGACAGCTAATGGGTGTGGAGGTTCTTTCAAGCAGGTGAAACTACTCTAAAATTAGATTGCTCGAGGGGCGCCTGGGTGGCTCAGCGTCTGCCTTCGGCTCAGGTCATGATCCCAGGGTCCTGGGATCGAGCCCCGCATTGGGCTCCCTGCTCGGCGGGAAGCCTGCTTCTCCCTCTCCTGCTCCCCCTGCTTGTGTTCCTTCTCTCGCTGTGTCTCTCTCTGTCAAATAAATAAAATCTTTAAAAAAAAAATTAGATTGCTCGATAACCCTGTGAATATACTAAAAACCACTGAATTGGATATTTTAAATAGATTAATTTTATGGCATGTAAGTATTATCTTAATAAAGCTGTTAAAATAATTTTTTAGAAAAGTCAGACCATCTGAGTCCTTAAGGAGCAGGAACTGGGGTATAGGATGCCTGGGGTAGCAGAGAAAGGGAACCAAGGCATGGGTGCACTGTCTGGTCTGAGAAAGGGAACAGAGGCTGTGGATTCCTTCTAAACATCCATGGGACCCACTTCATCCTTCATTGTAGATAGATACCATGGGTATCTATTGATTAATTAGGGTATATGGATCTTGCTCAAGGTCACAAAGCAAGTTAGTAGTAACCAAAACCCCAGTCCAGTCTGTTTCTTTCCTGGACCCTGTCAGTCTTTGGTTCCAGCCTGGACAGGCAGAAAGCCTGGGGTCAGTGCTTGTCCTGCTTTGGGCAGTGAGTGTCCTTGGCCAAACTGGTGTCTCTTCCTGCAGCCACGACACCCTGCTCCCTGCTGTTGCCATGGGGCCCCCTTGTCCTGCAATGGAATGCAGGAATAAGAACGCTTTCTAAAGCTAATGTCTGAGGACCGGGCACGGCAACTGTGAGTGAGGTCCCTGACGTCAAGGGAATACTTGATACTTCTGTTCTGGAGCTACTGGGGTTCACAGTCCTGACATTGCCAGCTGCAAAGTCCCCTATGACTGGCCTGTGGGCCTGGAGAGGGGCTGCCCAATGGTTACTTCCTGAGGCTGCCAGCTTGGTCTGGAGTTGGTAAGAGCAAGTCTAGAGATAAGAGCATGGAAAGGGGGATCTGGTTCACTCTGATCTTTGGATTCATTTTGGCTTATAAATCAGGAAGGCCCTAGTGGCTGGACTTTATAATCCAGCATCAGTTCTTGAGTATCCTTCTAAGAATATTCTAGAGGAATTTGAGCTACTAAGATGTAATTAAGCCCATACTAATCACACTGCCTTGCACTTTATTTTTTTCACTTGACATATTTTTGGGATATCTTTCAACAACATGGGTTAATAAGCCTCATTTTTAAAAAAATAGCTGCATCATATATTTTACAGCAGCTAGCCTTATTTAATTAGTCCTTCGCTAATGGACATTTAGGGTATTCCTGGTTATCACAAATTTTGCTGCACTGAACATTCTTTTTTTTTGTTTTTTAAAGATTTTATTTATTTATTTGACAGAGACAGCGAGAGAGGGAACACAAGCAGGGGGAATGGGAGAGGGAGAAGCAGGCTTCCCGCGGAGCAGGGAGCCCGATGCAGGGCTCGACCCCAGGACCCCGGGATCATGACCTGAGCTGAAGGCAGACACTTAACTGAGCCACCCAGGCGCCCCTGCACTGAACATTCTTATCTTCGATTTTGCCATGGAACATGGAAGTGGAAAAAGAACTCTGTGGTGTAATTCTTTGACGCATGCTTGCCAAGTCCTAGGGTATACGCATTTAACTTTTTAATAAACATGATCAAATCATCTTCCCAGGTGCCTGGGTGGCTCAGTCGTTAAGCGTCTGCCTCCGGCTCAGGTCATGATCCCAGGGTCCTGGGATCGAGTCCCACATCGGGCTCCCTGCTCAGCAGGAAGCCTGCTTCTCCCTCTCCCACTCCCCCTGCTTGTGTTCCTGCTCTCACTCTCTCTCTCTCTGTCAAATAAATAAATAAAATCTTAAAAAAAATCATCTTCCCAAAAGGTTATACCAATTCACATTAAACATGGGCCTTTTTTTTTCTTTAAAAAGTTGTGTAGCCTTTCAGAATATGGATATGACTATAATTTAACAGCCTATCTTTCTCCACTGATTTAAATAATCACATTTATCGTAAACTAAATTCCCAGAAATAGGGCAGTTTCTAAACCTTTCTCCCCCACTCCATTGGCTAATGGATTCTTGTGCCAATAACTTATTTTAACTTCAGTGCATTGCTGTTTATCTAGTATATCAAATATATCACCTCAAACATGTATTACATAGAATTTTGGGTTTTTAAGTTGTGTTAAAAACCTTTTTGGGGGGCGCCTGGGTGGCTCAGTTGGTTAAGCGACTGCCTTCGGCTCATGTCATGATCCTGGAGTCCAGGGATCGAGTCCCACATCGGGCTCCCTGCTCAGCAGGGCATCTGCTTCTCCCTCTGACCTTCTTCCCTCTCGTACTCTCTATCTCTCATTCTCTCTCTCTCAAATAAATAAATAAAATCTTAAAAAAGAAAAAAGAAAATTCCATACTGCTGTAACTTTCCTATAAAAAAAAAACCACAAACCTTTTTGGGGGTGCCTGGGTGGCTTAGTCTGTTAAGCCTACAACTCTTGATTTAGGTTCCGGTCACAATCTCAGGGATCGAGCCCCAAGTCAGTCTTCATGCTCAGTGTGGAGTTGGCTGGAGATTCTCTCCTCTCTCTCTGCCGCTCTGCCCCCTCCCCACTCACGCACGCCCTCTCTAAAATAATAAATAAATAAATAATCTTTAAAAACAACAAAAAACCTTTTTGGATGACAATGAATCTAAGGATTAAACTAGGAAGAATCAACATTTTTAATGTCTTTCCATTCAGGTACATGGTATGTCTCCATTCAGTTAGGGTTTAGAACCTTCAGGATGATACCATGTTTTTCATATATGTTTTGCATGTTTCTTGTGAGGTTTACTTCTTCATAGTTTATGGGTTTTGTTGTTACCATGAATGGAACTCCTTTGTCCCCCAAGTGGGTTTTCTAGTTTGTTATTGCAGTATACGGGAAATATTCTAATTTTGGACCTCAGTGTATTATCTGTAAAAGGATAGAACTACTCAATAAAAGGTTTCCACGATGGGCTAAACAAAGATAAATAGATTTGTTCATTGTTGGACTTATCAATGACTTTAATACACTTTTGATCACCAACAATCCCCAAGAAGAGCATAGGGAATTTCCTGTACTTCCTTGACCAGGGAACTCTTTGTCAGGACATTCTGAAAATATACATTGGGAAACAATGCAGCCAAAGACCCTTCTAGTTTCTAATCTGTCAATCTAGGGGTCTCCACTGAACCTTACCCCATGCCCAAACTCCCACTCCCTTTCCCCCAACCAAAAAACAGAAGACAGCCCAGTATCAAAGTGAAATGCTTTAATGAGTGTTACTCAGAACCACACGTGTCTCTCAACAGCGCTGCCCGCCTCCATTGTCCCCAGCTCTTTGTTGGCAAGGAGAGCTAGCTGCCTGGGGTGGGGGGGCAGGGATCTGGAGTCTAAAGAGTGAGCTGGGGCAGAGAGGTTCAGGAGACACCCTGTGAGGTCTGGGCTCTTGGGAGTGAGGTGGAGGGGGCGATGGGCCTCACGCGGGTCCCTCTTCAGGCATTCCTAGCAAAGCCACAAGGGGCTCGAGGGGCGTGGGGGTCCCGATGGGCACAGGGTGGGTGCGCTCGTGCTTGCGCAGGTCGCTGGCACTCAAGAAGGCCTTGGGGCAGTGGGAGCAGGTGTAGGGGCGCACAGAGCTGTGGGTGCGGCTGTGTTTGCGAAGCCCTGCCCGGTCAGAGAAGCTCTTGCCGCACTGGGTGCAGGGAAAGGGCCGGAGCTCTGGGTGTGAGCGCTCATGCCGTCGCAGCAACGTCAGCGTGGAGAACGTCTCCTTGCACTCCCGGCACACAAATTGCGGTGGCTTCTCATCATTCTCCTCGCCCCCCACCTCGCCTGCTCCCCCCAAGGGACCAGGAGCCTCCCCAACCCCAGCATCTTGGCACTCCACATGTTCCACCGTCATGCCCACCACTTGCCACTGGGTGGCCATCACACCACCTGATTCCGGGGGCAGCCCCAGCAGCCCTGCTGGGGGGTCCCCTAGCCCTGCACCTGCTGCCGGGGCCGCGGGGCCCTCGCCTGCCACGCTGACTGGCAGTGCCAGCCCCACTACCAGCTCCTGCTGTGGGGGCGCCCCTGCGGCCTCGCTACTTCGATGGGTCCGCTCATGCTTCCTCAGGCTTGATGATACCACGAAGGACTTCCCGCAGGCGTTACAGTGGAAGGGACGCTCGCCCGAGTGCACCCGGCTGTGCTTAGTGAGACTGGCTCGCTCGGCGAAGGCTCGCCCACACTCCTCACAGCGGAAGGGCCGCTGGCCCGAGTGCACCAACGCATGGCGCTTGAGGTCCCAAGACGCCACAAACGTCTTGTCACACTGCAGGCACTTGAACGGCCGGTCACCCGTGTGCACCCGCCGGTGCATGGCCAGGTCTGCGGGCTGCCGAAAGTCTTTGCCGCACTTCTCGCAGCGATAAGGCTTCACGCCCTCGTGCGCCCGCTGGTGGCGCCGGAAGCTCGAGGGGTCGGAGAACATGCGGCCGCAACGCGGGCACAGGAAGGGCTTCTCGCCGGAGTGGGTGCGCTCGTGGCTCTGGTAGGAGCTGAGCTGCGTGAAGCCCTTGCCACAGGCTGGACAGCGATAGGGCTTCTGAGCCGCATGGATGCGCTGGTGGCACGTGAGCGAGGATGAGCGGGAGAAGCTCTTGCCACACTCTGAGCAGAGGAAGGGGCGCTCACCGGTGTGGGACCTGTGGAGGACGGAGGACCGGACGTGAAGGTGGCAGGCCTATCACCTGACCCCTGCTGCCTGTCTGCCCTGTACAGTAGGGGCTCCTAACATCCTCGGGGAACACAGGGCTGCACCCCCGGAGTCAGAAACCTTCAGGCTGGGTGTCTAGATCCCAGATAAGACCCCCTCTCTGCAGACCAAAGGCCAGGTTCCACTCCCACCTACGGGCCTCCACCAGAGATCCTCTGGGTGGCACGACTTCCGGCCCTGCCCCCTATCCAGCTGTCCAGGGACCCAGGCCAGTTAGATCCCAGCAGAATCCTCCAGGGCTGGCTTCCAACACAGTCTGCCCCGCCCCCCGCCCAAGCTGGGGCACCCGCTTCTCGCGTTCTTTCACTCGGCTCTCCCTGCAGCCCCGCCCCCCTCACCTTCCATTGGCTCTTTTCACTCTGTGAGACTCAACCCCTGTTCCCATTGGTCACAGGGCAGCCTTGCCCCACCTCCGCCCCATTGGCCGGCTCTTCCCGAAGCTCTTCCCAGCCGGGATCACCCACAGCACAACGCCCTCACCGCTCGTGGTTGCGCAGGTCCTTGAGCTCCGCGTAAGCCTTGCCGCAGCGCTCGCAGCCGTATGGCCGCAGGCCCGCGTGCGTGCGCCGGTGTTTGCGGAACACCGAAGGGTCGGCGAAGCTCTTGCCGCAGTCGGCGCAAGCGTAAGGCCGCTCGCCTGTGTGACCACGCTGGTGAATCTTGAGCTTGGAGAGCGCGCCGTAGGCCTTGGGGCAGTGAGCGCAGCGGAAGGGCAGCTCGCCAGCGTGCGAGGCCAGGTGCACGCGCAGGCACACGGGCTGCATGAAGCGGCGGCCACACTCGGGGCAAGGGAAGGGCTTTTCACCAGTGTGGCTGCGGCCGTGACTGCGCAGCTCGGGTGCCGTCTTGTAGGCCTTGGGGCACAGCGGGCATGCGTAAGGCCGAGGCTTAGCCGATGCACCTGACACCTTGTCCCCGCCAGCATCCTCTGCTTTGGGTTCTGTCTCCGGCTTCAGCTTCGCTTCCGCCACCTCCTCTGCGCAGTCTACAGGACCGTGTGTGGCAGCGTGACGTGCTGCCCTAGGCGCATTTGGAAATGTCTTAGTACAGGACAGGCACTTGTAGCGGCGACCCGAACGCTTGTAGCCGGGGGCGGGGGCGGAGGACCGGGCCTCCGCAGACTCCACCTCCATGGCTCCAATGGGCGGAACTTCTCTAGGAAAGACGCAAAGTTACACTCAAGCCACATGCCTTTGCCGTTCTCCAAGGCCTCTCCTTGCTAAGGTCTCAAAGGGGGGCTCTGTCTTATCTGCATTTCTCTCACCAGGGATGGCCATATCTTTCCTTCTAAGCATTCCTGGCTCTTACACTCTGCCCTCGAGTTTCCTCTCTGGTCTGTTCATTGATGAAAGAAGTTGGACCAGGTAACCTCAGGGGGGCCAAGAGAGGTTGGCGTCATCAAAATGCCCCCAGCCTCTGGGCTTCTTCAAATGCTGTAGCATTCCCAGAAGGCCCAGGTTCCATCCATCTCACCATCTTCCTTCTTCAGCTCAGAGGCTAAGGCCTTGTGCCAGGGCACAGGGTCCTCTGCAGGGCTGCAGACACAGAGGCTATCTGGATATGGGTCTGGCCTGAAGGTTGCCAAGTGCCCAGGGAAGACAGAGGTAGGTCCAGAAGAAGGCAGAATTAGTGGGCTAACTGGTAATTGGCACTGTCTGTCTGAAGCGAAAGGTCCTCAGTGTATGTATTTTGTCTTTCCCCTCTGGTTAGTCAGAGGCAGCAACTGTTTGCACACAATTCTGGCCTTGCACAGCTGGAAGGGACTCCACCCCAGGCAGGAATCCTGGTCCACCCTCTGCTCTGGAATTGCTGTTGGGCTCATGTTCCCAAAGCTCTGGAAATGGGGAACTCATTACCCTCAAGGCAGCTTGGGCCACTGCTAGCAGTTAGAAGTGTCTCAGTCATAATATGTCTGATTTAGCCTGGCCTCCTGGGGCACCCGCTCTAGTTAGGCCCCTTCTTTCTCATTCAGTGCTTGGACACCCTCCACCCAGCTGCTCCTGGGGATCATGGCTGGGAGGAAATAGGATTAATGGCTGCATTAGTCTTAACACCAGCTCATCCTCCCAAGGGGATGAAAAGAAGAGGATTATGGGCAGATCCACTTAGGGAGTACTCAGCAGCAGCTGCTGGGGGCGGCCAGTGTGAGGGGGTAAGGACGCTGCCATAGGCAGGGGAGGGAGCCAGGTGGGTCCCGAAGCTAGGCTGGGAAGAAGGAGACCTGAGTCTAGTGCTCCTTTCTAGGCCTGTTTCTTCATCTGTATACCTCAGGGTTTGGTGGCTTCCAAGTTATGACCCACGGGGAGCCCTTGGGGTAAGTGGCAAGGGCTGCATCTTTAGAGTCAGTGCCCTTATGCCCAGTGGCCCTGCCCCAGTCCCCTGCCCCTAGACGCATAATATGCTTTGTGTACAGGCAGCCAGAATCTTCATAAAGTATCATGTCATACTTTGTCCCCTGCTCAGTAACTTTCCATGACTTGCATCACACCATGCAAGCTCCCAGGTCCCTCCTGGCTGTTACAAATCCCACCAATCCTTCCTTTGAGCCCCACTTCCCCAGGATGCTTTTCCTGCATCTCCCCTATGGTTTTTGGCCCCAATCCCACACAACTCTGTTCTAACCTCAGCTCGTTCCCCCGCCCCGCCCCCCCCCTTTTCCCACCAAGTGCTGGGGCTGGAAGGTGAGTTAAAGGGCATGAGGCCTAACCTTCCCCATGGCTTGAATTCCCCCTAGAAATTCCAGCGGATTCTTCCCTATCTCTAGATGAGGCAGTCACACTACCTCCTTTCCAGACCATCTCTGGATAGTCTGATAAAGTTTCCCTTTAATAAAAATTATAGCTCCTATAGCACTTGCTAAATAAAAGGCAGTATCCTAAGCTCTTTACATGTATTAACTCAAACTTCACGTCAACACCACGAGAAGAGTTCTATTATATAGATTCCTTTTCTACAGAGAAGGAAACTGAGGCCCAGAGAAACAATGTAGCACTGTAGTTAAGTGTCCCATCTCTGAGGCCAAACTGCCTGGCTTACAATCTTGCCTTAATTAACTTCCTAGCTGTGACCTTGTGCTATGGTACCTCGATTTTCTCATCTGAAAAATGGAGGTAATAATAGTACTTACTTCACAGTGTTGGTTGAGTTATATGAATAACTGCCCTCAATTATTGAGAGTCTTCTTAGAGCCAGACACTTTGCTGAGCGTGCTACCTTATTTCTCTCACAGCTTCCTGAGATAGAGATTCTTGTCCTCATTTTACAAACAAATGAACTGAGGTTCCAAGAGGTTTAGTGACTAGCCCATGGTCACAAAGCTAGACTCACAGCTGGGACTTGAATTCAGGTGTTTAACTTGCCTTGAGTTACTGGGATCTTTATCAGCTGTCTGGGCCCCCCAGATTTGTCTGCTGCCTGGGCCTGCCCTACGCTGACCAGACCCAGAGTTCAGGCCACATCTTCATGTTCTCTCATCCCTGTGGAACTGCCTTGAGACCAGAACCAGCACCCTTTATGTTTCTGTGTCCCTCTCAGAGGGCCTGACCCCTGGGTTCTAAGCTCTGGGTTTCAGTGTTCCTATCTGTGAACCAGAAATCAGAGAGCTGGAGGTGTACATCTCTCCTCCTAAAGCACTTCCTTGGGGGAAAAGGTAGGGAAGCACCAGGTTGGTTGCAGCAGGTGCCCAGCTCCATGAAGAGCAGGGGACCACGTAGGCTAGGCCCCTATCTAAAATCCCACCATGAGGTCCTCACTTCATGGTTTACCAAGGACTCTTCCACCCACCACTCTCTAGACTGATGTTTCTCCCAAGTCAGGTCTGTGAACACTCTGCGTGAGGATAATCACCCAGAGAGTATGGGGCTGGACTCAGAAATCTGTACTTTAAACAGGCTCTTGGGGTCATGACAGCCAACACTTAACACTTAAGAACCAAAGACATGGGCGCCTGGGTGGCTCAGATGGTTAAGCATCTGCCTTCGGCTCAGGTCATGATCCCAGAGTCCTGGGATCTAGTCCCACATCGGGCTCCCTGCTCCTTGGGAGCCTGCTTCTCCCTCTGCCTCTCTCTCTCTCTCTCTCTCTCTCTGTCTCTCATGAATAAATAAATAAAATCTTAAAAAACAAAAAAACCCCAAAAAGAACCAAAGACATATCCTTAGGTCTTCACAAAGCTTCTAGGAGAGAGGCATTTTTACTAGGCCTCTCTTCAGATACGGAGATTCACCCCCCCCTCCCCCCCGTAAGGGAAAACACTTGTATAAGGACACCAAGCTAGTCAAGAGGCCAGACTCAAATCCAAGTCTTCAGGCCCCTGGGCTGGGTTCTTTCTCTACTAGTCTGTATTTACTTCAGGTTTATGAACCAAATCAGGAGATTTTCCACTGCTCCTAGAACAAAGACCTGTATCTTTTCCATGTGGAAGGCTACCTCACCTCCCACTCCTCTTTGTGGTCTTACGAGGCTCCACCCACACAGGCTCCCTTTCTTTTCTAAAAGAGCTATGGGGCGCCTGGGTGGCTCAATTGGTTAAGCATCTGCCTTTGGCTCAGGTCATGATCCCAGGGTCTTGGGATCGAGCCCCGCATTCGGCTCCCTACTCACCGGGAAGCCTGCTTCTCCCTTTGCCCCTCTACCTGCTTGTGCTTTCCCTCTCTCTGTCAAATAAATGAATAAAATCTTAAAAAAAAAAAAAAAGGCGAAATTCCTTCCCACCTCAGGGCCTTTGTACTAGTGGCTCCCTCCACCAGGACCACTGTTCCCCAAAGATCATTGTGTAGCTATCTCTTTGATTTCATTTGGGCCTCAGCCCCCTGTCACCTCCTCAAAGTAGGCTTTCCTGACCACTTTTCCTTCTTTTTTTTTTTTTTTTTTAAGATTTTATTTATTTATGTGAGAGAGAGAGAGCTTAAGGGGGTAGGGTCAGGGAGAGAGAAGCAGACTCCCTGCTGGGTAGGGAGCCTGATGTGGGACTCGATCCTGGGACTCCAGGATCATGACCTGAGCGGAAGGCAGTTGCTTAACCAACTGAGCCACCCAGGCGCCCCTCCTGACCACCTTTCTTTATGCTGTTTCTATTCTCGCTAATCACTATCTCCTCCTCTTTAGTTTCCCAAATGGTGCTCATTAAGATAACATTCCCTGCAAGCTTACCACGGGCCAGGTCTCATTCTATGCATTTTGTGGGTACTCCTCAAGCTAAGCCTCACAACTGCCTAGAAATTTCTTATGGACTGAATGCACGCATGCACAGAGGATATAACAAGAGGGTGGATATCTACAGGCCAGGAAGAGAGTCCTCACCAGGAACTGAATTGGCCAGCATCTTGATCTTGGACTTCCCAGCCTCCAGAACTGTGAGAAATAAATTTCTGTTGTTTAAGCCCCTTAAGTCTGTGTGGGGTTTTGTTGTTGTTGTTGTTATGCATAGCCTGAACAGACTAAATTAAACAGTATTATTTCCACCATTTTACAGACAAGGATACTGAGGCACACAGACATGACGTCGTGGCCACAACCAGTGTTCAAAACCAGGTGGTCCGGCTCTCAAACTTCTGCTTTCTGTCCTGATTGTTGCTTTGGTGCACTTACACATCTTATGGCTGGATTATTAATTCTCTGCCTCCAGCACCAGGGTCTAGGCTGGCAAAGAGCCAGGAACCTTCATTTTTTTGGTATCCTCTACACCTAGAACTGTGGCTGATGCCCCAAAACAAAGTGAATGAATCAACCTCTGAAACAGAACTCAAACCCACGTCTATTGCCTCTGCCTCCTCCATAGTAGGAGTTTGTGAGAATTTCTGTAAACAATTATTTATTAACTGAATTTCTCTGCCTTTCCAAGTTCACAAGGTCCAAATATCACCCAGTATCCTACAGTGGGTTCATTGCTCTGGTGAGGGAGGCTTGTCTTTGCTTCACTACTGGCTTAGGAGGGAGATGCAGGCCTGCGGCCTGAACATGCCAGAGATGCACTGATTTCATTCCCAGACAGCTTAGGCTAGGACCCTGTGAGCTGGGATGAGGTAAAAAAAGAATTACTTTTTATCCCCCCTGCACCTTGGTCTCCCCATGTGTAAACAAGTAGACATCAATAAGGCCTCACCGGCCATGAGACCTGGTGAGATGGTGAATGGGGAACTGTAAACCGTGCAGAAGTGAGGGCTAATCATCTCCTAGGCCTCCAAGCTGGTCAGTTGACAACCTAATCCTAACCTACTTTTTCAGCCTCAGCTCCAGCGGCAGTGTCCCCCTCCCAACAGCAAACTAAGCCCCAGCCTCAATTCTCAAAACTTTCTCACCTAAATGCATCTCCACTTGGAGTTCTCGCTGCCTCGGGAGCCCTTGCTTACCTTCTCCCACGGGAAAAACTCTTTTGCATCCTTCAAATACCCCCTTCCTCAGTGCCCTCAAGAATGCTTAATAGGCAGTAGAGGTAAGGACGCCACGGCGCTTTGGGCCTCAGTTTTCTCATCAGTAAAATGGGATCTCTCAGGTACGTGGGAGTTTGAAGGGCTTTAAGGCCTAAGACACGCTAAGGGGCCTAGAGCTGCAGAAACCCTGCGCCTCCAGTTCCCAGCAACTATCTACACGTCGGCGCCCCCACCAGACAGCCCCGCAGGGCAGATCCCTGGGCTGACTCGTCTCGGAAGGCTGGGAAAACGTGGCCTCGGAGAACGAGTCAGGAAGGAGTGAACGAAGAATGAGAGATGAACAAATGAATGGGCCAAGGGCCGGACGCTGGACAAAGGCCTGCAAGATGGCGTTCTCTAGGACCGCGGGAGGGGCGACTAGCACCTCGGCCGGGGAGGGGTGCCGCCGGCGCCGGGGACCTTGTGAGGCGGGCCGCGCGCCTGGGACAAAAGCCCGCAACATGGCGGGCTCTAGGACCCCCAGGGCCCGCACCGTGCGAGGCTGGCAGCCGCGCCGGCCGAGCCCAGGAGTCCGCAGCAGACGGCCCGCGGGGACAGCCGGCGGGTTCTAGGACCCGCTGGGCCGGAGCCCGCCGGCGCCCTCCCGGGGCCGCACTCCTCCCGCCCCGCCCGCTTTGCTCGCGCCAGGCCAACTCCATCCGTCCTCTGCACCCACAGGGAAACTGAGGCCTCTCGGACTGCGTCCGCGCTGGGGCGGCCCGGGGGTCCCCGCGGCTTCCCGCCGGCATTTCCTACCTTAACGAACTTGGGTTGGCTCCGTGGCGTCAGCGGCAGCTGCTCTCGCCGACGGAGCCCGGGACACTGCCAGGGAGGGGCAGGCGCTAGGACCCAGTGGGGGGAGGGGGAAGGCGGGGCCCGCAAGCGGAAGTGGGCGGGAGCTTCTCCCGCCCGGGAGGAAGGCAAAGTTGACCCGAGCAATGCAGGCGAAGGTGGCAGAGAGACATCTTGCAAGGGTTCTCTGTGGGTGCTAATGACAGGGGACGCCACACAGGTTTACGGTATACACCGGGCTATTGCTAGCTTGGGGCCAAGTCACCAAGAAGAAGGCGGGAGGACAGAAGGGCCATAGCAAGCTTTGTAGTACCCAAATCCGCTTATATTCCACCACATTTCCCTCAGCAAGGAGTGAATGAAACTCCCTCCATCCGTCTTGGGAAGGTTTTCAGGGAGCTCCACGAAACGTGTCGCTAAAGTACCGAGGCCAGAGCAGCAGAACGCATTTTTTCCTCGTCTGCTTTCAGCTAATATGCACCGGAACAATTTTCGCAGCTCTTGCCGGAAGTGTGGCTAAGACTAGTGGCAAAACAACCCAGCGCTTTGACCCCCCTGGGCGGGGTCACAGTCCCGTTTCAGCTACCTCTCCCTTAGCCCCGGAAGTGTGTCTGTGTAGAACCGCTGCTTGGAGGCGGC
Source organism: Eumetopias jubatus (assembly GCF_037043125.1). Classification (NCBI taxonomy): domain Eukaryota; kingdom Metazoa; phylum Chordata; class Mammalia; order Carnivora; family Otariidae; genus Eumetopias; species Eumetopias jubatus. The sequence continues at coordinate 94,562,154 of NW_028274818.1, forward strand.
ACAGGAAGTGTTCTCGAGGCAGAGCTTTCGAGGGGAACCTTTTGCGGCTAGGACACTTCCTGTTTCCTAGTAACAATAGGAAGTGTCCGCGGAGCTGGGGGTGGACTCTGGCTCCGGCCAGCTGCGCCCTCTTTCCTCTCCCTCTTTCCTTCTCCCTTTTCTCCTTTCCTTCTTTTCCTCCTTTCCCGCCTCCCAGGAACCCTGGCGAAGTGTGCGTGTGTGGGAGCGCGAGAGCCCCCCGCAGCCACCCCTTGGGGCGCGCGGCTGCAGTTAGGGTGAGGGTCCCAGTGCGCAGGCGCGCTCCCGTTCGCGGTCCCCAACGGACTCACCCGCGGCGGGAACGAAAAGGGGCCACCCGAGCGAGGTAGGGGTCCTGAGAGGAAATTGGCCGAGGAGATGAGTGAGGCGAGAAGACCTGGTTGGTGGCTGATCAGGAGAAGGGGCTCGAGCGAAGGGGCTTTGTGAGGTGAGAAGTCGGGGAGCAGGTTCAGTGAGGGGGTTTAGATCCGGAGATATGAGTTGTGTGTATAGAGGTCCCATGGGAGTGAAGAATCAGAGTCAGCGAAGGCCAAGGTGATGGAGGAGGCATAGGGGCCTGCTAGGGAGAGAGTAAGGGCTTTGGAAAGAAGATTGCCCCAGTCACTGGGTTTGCTCCTGTGTAAGCTGGGATAACAGGCGCTGCAGTGTGTTTCGAGGATTCAGTGACACAACGAATATTCTTTACTTAACACAGTGCCCCACACATGGTAATGCCCACTTAGCATGTGTTGATGTCACCATGCATATTTTAAGAGGAGACAGAAAAAATGAGAAGGGTAAGAAAGAAAAAGGTAGGGGGTGAAGAACAACCAGAAATGAGTTGGAATTTCCAAGATACAAGATAATTTGGGTTCAGGGGAAGTAGGTGAAGGAAGTGGCCAAGAGAGTCTTAGGAAAGAGACCTTGTGACCCTGAAAGGAATAGGGGAGGTGGGGGAAAAAGCCAGCCCTTTCTTTGAAAAGGGTCTAACCCTACCTCTCAGGTCCTCAGCTGTCAACTGAAGAAAAAGACTGCTTTTCAGTGTCTCTAGGCCACTCTGTTTAGCGGAGGGGTCAAGGAGAGAGGATTGGACTTCGCCCATTTGAAGGTCCTAGAAAAGGTTCAGGTTTCCTTTTAAGAGGTCACAAGAGATAGGTTGGTTGGTTGTTTCCGAATTATACAGAGGAGAGGGTTAGGGACAGTAGATTTTTTGGATTTGGTCTGATGAATAGAGGTAGGTAAGTCTGTGATCAGAGATGAGGTTGCATCCCTCTAGACTTCAATGTCCTTATCTCTGTCTCTAGGGATGAGTTAGGCCTAGGGGAGCTTCCATATTTGGGGAGCTTTTGTGCAGGGAGGCCTTAAATGATGGATGCTTTCAGATCTAGCAGAAAGCAAGTCCCTGGGCATTACTGCTTGGGGACCATTTCTGTGACCTCTGATGAGCTTGTTGCTTGTAGAGCCAAGAGGCAAAGTTAACTCAGGCCTTCCTTCTGACCACCACCCCCTCTTCCTAGGCCTCCCAGAGGAAGATGCTGCTGCCACCTGCCTGGTGTTCCTGAACCTCCAGGTTTCTGCCACACTGCCCCATGGAGGACACGCCCACCTCACTCAGCTGCTCTGACTGTCAGCGCCACTTTCCCAGTCTCCCGGAACTGTCCCGGCACCGCGAGCTGCTCCATCCATCTTCCCAGCAGGACAGTGAGGAGGCAGACAGCATCCCTCGGCCCTACCGCTGTCAGCAGTGTGGGCGTGGCTACCGTCACCCAGGGAGCTTGGTCAACCACCGGCGGACCCACGAGACTGGTCTTTTCCCCTGTACCACCTGTGGCAAGGACTTTACCAATCCCGTGGCCCTCAAGAGCCACATGAGGACTCATGCTCCCGAGGGCCGCCGTAGGCGCAGGCCTCCCCGCTCCAAGGAAGTCATTCCGCACCTGCAGGGGGAAACAGCATCCTCTGACTCTAGGGACCAGAGGCTTAGCCCTGGGGAAAGCTGGACAAGCCAGAAAAAACATGCCGAAGAGACATCTGGCTGTGAGTCTGGGCCTGACCCCAGGGCAGCTCTGAGCGCTAGGGAGGATCCACCCACCAGACAAAGAGAAGGCTGGGAAAGGCAGCCAGATTCTGAGGAGGGTGCAGAGGGCTGGGGGCCCACTACCAGTTCTGCCAGAGCCACCCCGCTCCCCACCGCAGCCAGCAGCCTCCTTAGCAATTTGGAACAGTATTTGGCTGAATCCGTAGTGAACTTCGCCGGGGGCCACGAGCCCCCTCAGTCAACTCGTGCTGAGGAGGAACGGCGGTACAAGTGCGCTCAGTGCGGCAAGACTTACAAGCATGCCGGGAGCCTGACCAATCACCGCCAGAGCCACAGCCTGGGCGTCTACCCTTGTGCCATCTGCTTCAAGGAGTTCTCTAACCTCATGGCCCTGAAGAACCACTCCCGACTCCATGCCCAGTATCAGCCTTACCAGTGTCCTCACTGTCCCCGTGCCTTCCGGCTCCCCCGAGAGCTGCTGGACCACCAACAGTCCCATGAGGGTGAAAGGCAGGAGCGGCTATGGGAAGGGAAAGGGACGCCCGCCACCAATGGGCACGTGGAGGAGAGCAGCCAGGACCAGCTCCCGACTACACAGATGCTGAACTGCTCCGGGGAGCGCAGCGCCTCTGGGGAGCTGGAGGACGGTGGCCTAGAGGAGTACCGGCCTTTCCGCTGTGGGGACTGCGGCCGCACTTACCGCCATGCTGGGAGCCTCATCAACCATCGCAAGAGCCACCAGACAGGTGTCTACCCCTGTTCCATCTGTTCCAAGCAGCTGTTCAACGCGGCTGCCCTCAAAAACCATGTGCGGGCTCATCACAGACCCCGGCAGGGAGCTGGGGAGGATGGGCAGCCATCAGTGCCACCAGCCCCCCTGCCTGGGGCTGATACCCCCCACAAAGAGGAAGAGGTCCCTGCCACCACCCTGGACCACCGCCCCTATAAGTGCGACGAGTGTGGTCGGGCTTACCGCCACCGGGGGAGCCTGGTGAACCACCGCCACAGCCATCGGACAGGAGAGTACCAGTGCTCACTCTGTCCCCGCAAGTACCCCAACCTTATGGCCCTGCGTAACCACGTGCGGGTCCATTGCAAAGCTGCTCGCCGCAGCGCAGGCCCAGGGGCTGAGGGTCCCCCCAGCCACCTCAAGGGAGAGCTCCCTCCTGACCAAGTGGAAGCAGAGGCAGCCCCACATACAGATCAGGGGCGTGGGTGCAAACACGAAGAGGAGGCGGCTGCGGCCGATGTCCCCCCAGCAGCAAATAGGACAGCACCACAGATCTGTAGCGTGTGTGGGATGCTCTTTGAAGACCCTGAGAGCCTTGAACGTCACGGCCGGACCCATGGGGATGGGGAAGACAGCAGGACAGAAACCAGGGCGTCCCCTCCTCGGGCATTTGCTTGCCAAGATTGTGGAAAGAGCTATCGCCACTCAGGCAGTCTTATCAACCACAGGCAGACCCACCAGACGGGGGACTTCAGCTGTGGGGCCTGCGCCAAGCACTTCCACACCATGGCCGCCATGAAGAACCATTTGCGACGCCACAGTGGGCGGTGGGGCCGACAGCACGGGAGGCGGGCCAGCAGTGCTGGCAGTGGGGGTGAAGCCAAACTCCCGTCAGGCGGGAACTGGGCCCAGGACTTCGTGGGAAACAGCAAGGGCCTGGACTGTGCGCGAGACCCTTCAGGGGGAGGTCCTAATGGAACCGCAGGCAGCTCGGAAAGCAATGAGGGCTGTCTGCAGACTGAAGCCGAAAGGGCTAGATGTGGGCTCGAGCGGGCGGAGGCCCGTATCCAGGGTGATAAAGAGAGCAGGGGTACTGAGGAAGGGCTGGAAAGGAAGGAGGCCTGTTTCCTAGACAACTTGGACATCCCAGGCAATGAGGAAAGCAATGGGACTCGCTTCTGTGATGGTCTCCCTGGGGTGGACGAAGACCGGAAACGAGCCCCTGGCCAGCCCAGCTCCCCGCACCACTCTCCTGTCACTGGCTGGCAGGCGGAGGTCTCCCACACGTGTTCGGACTGTGGGCATTCTTTTCCTCATGCCACCGGCCTGCTGAGCCACAGGCCGTGCCACCCCCCGGGCATCTATCAGTGCTCCCTCTGCCCGAAGGAGTTTGACTCTCTGCCTGCCCTGCGCAGCCACTTCCAGAACCACGGACCCGGGGAGGCCGCCCCTGCACAGCCTTTCCTCTGCTGCCTCTGCGGCATGATCTTCCCGGGACGGGCTGGCTACAGGCTTCACCGGCGCCAGGCTCATGACTCCTCTGGCCTGACCGAGGGGGAGGAGGAAGAGGGGGAGGAGGAAGGAGCCGCAGGGGCAGCCTCCACCCGGAGCCCTCCGCTGCAGCTCTCGGAAGCAGAGCTGTTGAATCAGCTGCAGCGGGAGGTGGAGGCGCTGGACGGAGCTGGTTATGGGCACATCTGTGGCTGCTGCGGTCAGACCTATGATGACCTAGGGAGCTTGGAGCGTCACCACCAAAGCCAGACTTCTGGGAACACCACAGACAAACCTCCCAGCCACTTAGGAGAGTCAGGCGATGCCATGGGAAGGGTTGCAGGTGACGACCGTGTCTTTGAGGGCACGGTGACCTCTCTCTCTGGGGAAGGTGGGGACACAAAGTCTGGAGAGGGAGTGGGTGCTATGGTTGTAGACAGCCTTTGCATGCGGGGGGAGGAAAGTCCGCCAGAGGCCCAGCCCCGCCCCTTCCGCTGCAACCAGTGTGGCAAGACCTATCGCCACGGGGGCAGCCTGGTGAACCACCGCAAGATCCACCAGACTGGAGACTTCATCTGTCCCGTCTGCTCCCGCTGCTACCCCAACCTGGCTGCCTATCGGAATCACCTGCGAAACCACCCGCGCTGCAAGGGCTCCGAGCCCCAGTTGGGGCCCGCCCCGGAGGCCGGAGGCAGCAGCGAGCCTCGGAACGTGGCAGAAGAAGGGCTGGGGCAGGCAGATGGCGGAAAGCTCCAGGAAGAACTTAAAGTGGAGCCCTCGGAGGAGGTGGCAAGGGTGAAAGAGGAGGAGTGGGGGGAGGCCACCGTGAAGGGGGAGGAGGTGGAGCCGAGGCTGGAGACTGCAGAGAAGAGCTGCCAGACCGAGGCCAGCTCTGAGCGGCCCTTCAGCTGTGAGGTGTGCGGCCGGTCCTACAAGCACGCTGGCAGCCTCATCAATCACCGGCAGAGCCACCAGACTGGCCACTTCGGCTGCCAGGCCTGCTCCAAAGGCTTCTCAAACCTCATGTCCCTCAAGAACCACCGGCGCATCCATGCAGATCCTCGGCGGTTCCGCTGCGGTGAATGTGGGAAGGCCTTCCGCCTGCGGAAGCAGCTGGCCAGCCACCAGCGGGTCCACGCCGAGCGGGGCGCGAGCGGGGGCACCCGGAAACTGACGCGGGAAGATCGGCCCTTCAGGTGCGGGCAGTGTGGGCGCACCTACCGCCATGCCGGCAGCCTCCTGAACCACCGGCGCAGCCACGAGACCGGCCAGTACAGCTGCCCCACATGCCCCAAGACCTACTCCAACAGCATGGCCCTGAAGGACCACCAGCGGCTGCACTCAGAGAGCCGGCGGCGGCGAGCAGGGCTGTGCCGGCGGGCAGCTGTGCGCTGTGCCCTGTGTGGCCGGGGTTTCCCTGGCCGGGGAGCTCTGGAGCAGCACCTGCGAGAGCATGAAGAGGAGACCAAAAGTGGTCAGAGAGGCACGGAGGACAGTGAGGGGACCCTGGCCGATGACCAGGGACTAGAGGAAAGGTCGGGTGGTCCTGAGTCAGTTCTCCAGCTGGAGGACAGAGCCAGGAGGCTGCGGGAGCAGAGGCCGAGCCCCACCGGGGCAGCAGGTTCAGAACCCACCGAGCCGGGACCCGGGGACGTGGGGAATGCCGAAGAGAGGCAAGGAGACGGGGGGCCAGTGAGTCGCGGTGGAGATTGGGTTCCTCGGGGTCATGTACTGACCAAGCCAGCAGATGAGTCAGAGGATAGTATCCCCAAGAGTCCTTGCCATCTTGGCAACACCCAGCCCAACGGACCTAGTCTGAGTTCTGTGGCTGGCTGGCACAGTGCAGACAGCCGACCTCAGCTCCAGCCCGAGAGTCCCCCATTTTCCTGCAGCCGTTGTGGCAAGACATACTGCCAGTCGGAAGGCCCTTTGAACCGCCACAGCACCCCCGAGACAGACTGCCACCATTGCCTGCCCTGCTCCAAGGAGTTCTCGAACCCTGTGGCCACTAAGAGCCACAGCCGCAACCACGTAGCTGCCCAGACCTTTGCCTGCCCCGACTGTGGTAAGGCTTTTCAGGCCCATCATGAACTAGCCAGCCACCTGCACACTCAGGCCAGCGGCCTCAGTCAGATGCCACCCCAGATACGGGAGGCCACAGGACCTGAAGGTGGGACTGTGGAGGATGAGGTAGATAGCCCCGGCCAAGGGGAAATCCAGAAGTCCCCACCGGAACCCCCCAGGGCCCCAGGAGAGAATGCTGGGAGAGCTGATGGGGGGCAAGGAGTAAAGTCCACAGTGGCTGAAGACGAGGAACGGCCCTTCCGCTGTGCCCAGTGTGGGCGGTCCTACCGCCACGCCGGTAGCCTGCTGAACCATCAGAAGGCCCACACCACTGGACTCTACCCCTGCTCCCTCTGCCCCAAACTTCTACCCAATCTGCTGTCCCTTAAGAACCATGGCAGGACCCACACAGACCCCAAGCGCCACCGCTGCAGCGTCTGTGGCAAGGCCTTCCGGACTGCTGCCCGGCTGGAGGGTCATGGGCGGGTCCATGCACCTCGGGAGGGGCCCTTCACTTGCCCTCACTGTCCCCGCCACTTCCGTCGCCGAGTCAGCTTCCAGCAGCACCAGCAGCAGCACCAGGAGGAATGGACAGTGGCCAGCTCTGGTACGGGGGCATGAATGGCTTGGGCAGAGGACAGAAAGGTCCCAGAGGAGGTGGGCACAGAGTGGGGGTGGGGGGGCGAGGAATGAGAGGAGAGGGTCCTATGGCTTCCAAGAGGTGTCGGGGGGCAGGGGGGCTTGGATGTGGAGAAGAGTAGTTTGAGTATCCTGCCTTGTGAGGGCTGAGATTGAAACCCTGGGCCAGGCCAACAGCATGGTGGGTTGGACAGTGGGGTGGGATAGGGTGTGCGCAGGGGCAGAGGCAGCTGCTGTGCAGGAGCCGAAGAGGAAGGGCCTTTTTGTTTGGGGAGGGGAGGCGAGGCAGCTCTCTGGCTACTACCTCTGGGAACTCCCCTGATCCAGCCAGTAAAGGAATGATTTCCAGAGAAAAATATGGTCTAGGTGGTGCTCTTTCCTTGAGGGGGGCAGGGAGCAGGAGAGTGAGGAATGGGGCGTGGGAGGCACCCCCAGACTAGACTGCTCTGTGGCTTTTGTGCTGACTTGGCCAGGGAAACCGGGCCACCGGTTGGCCCCCAGCTCCCTGTCCCTCTTCCCTGCATCTTGTCTCTGGTCCCCCTCCTCATTTCTTGGAAACTAGACCTTTGGTCCTTTGCTACTGATACTGCCCCATGTCTCTTCTTCCCCTTATTGAACCCTTTCTTTGCTGCGCATCTCCTTTTAAGGAGCCAACCAAACCACTCCTTCTACCTGCATACCCTCCTTCCCACCAACACACCTTTAACTGGAGAACTGAGTCACAGATAATTGTTTCTTTGAAGCCAGGCACAGCTGTAGCAACAACAGTCATTAGCCCCTATCTCCCGTCCTCTATCAGGGGGAATCTCCCTGGAAAGTCACTCCACCCAGCCCAGCTGGAGGATGAAGCTGCGGGGGAGTGGGGCAGCCTGTTGTTGAGCCCTGGGCTCACACCTTCAGCCTCCCCTAGAGATGTATAGGCCTTCTCCCAGGACCCATTCCATTTAGCGGCCACCAAGGGTGGGCGTCTCTGAGATGGCAGGTCCTTGACCAGAGATTGTCAGGGAAGGAGGGAATGGTGGGTGAGAGTCCCCTGAGAGAGCTGACGAGATAGCTTTCAGGGTAAAAGATTTCTTGTGACCTCAAGGGAATGAGCAAGAAGCCAGTTAATCAGGCCTGGAAAAGTAATTGGGAGTTCTCATGCAGGCCTCTGGGGCCATGCGGGATGGCGGCAGGGTGGCCTGCAGGCCTAGGGAATGGGGTGCAAGCTGTGTGGGGTTTGCCACCCTCAGTCAGTGACCACCTCTCTTTCTCCCCAGGAGTCCCAAAGGCACCAGCAGCGGGGAGAGGGGACTTGTCATTGCCCCCTCCTCCCACCCCCACGACCTCACTTCTGGATCCTTCACCCCAGTGGCCTGCAGACCTCAGCTTCTCCCTCTAAACTTCAAGTCTCCAAAGATCAGAATACGGGCGGGGGGGGGGGGGTGGCGGGTTGCAGGGAAAGGCTTGATCTCCATGTTTTGCTCAGGAGTAGTTAGGCATCCCCATCTCTCACTCTCCTCTCCCACTGTGCAGAGGGCCCAGATCTGGCTTCTTGCCCAAGGAGGGGCTAAGGTATTCCTCATGTCCTTGTCCTTGAAGGCTCTCCTTTCCCCAGCCTTTGTCACTATGCTCTTCCCTATGACCAGCCCTGCAAGAAACCCGGTGCCAGGCTCTGCCACGATGTGGGGCCACGGTCACCAGCCAGATTCCAACACCAAGGAGAGGCCGATTCAGAGAGCCACAGGTGGGAATGTTGCCTGTGGAAGGGGAGCCTTTTGCTACAATTTGTAACTTATTTTCTAAAGTCTATTTTGTAACAATTTATTTAAGTTTTAAAAAAAAAGGAGAATTGCTCCCCCACCCCCTTAAAAAAAAAAAAAGAACGAATTTTCAAAGTAAGTGGCTGGTGTGATCATATCTGAGGGGATGAATAAGGAAGGCTGGGGACGCCTGCATCGCACAGCAGAGCTGGGTGTGGGGGAGCATCCACAGGCGACATCTCCCTGTGCTGCAGGGTGGGGAGTAAGGGCAGCTGCCGGTCCAGGCAGGCTCCTTCCCAGAGCCCGCTGGGCTGTTGGGCCCACCCCAGTGCCTGGGATCACGGGGGGCTGCGGGGGGGTGAGGATGGGAGAGGGGCAGGGGCAGTGACGCAGGATTTGTCTCACTGTGTCTGCAGCATCCCAGAGCCACCTGTCAACAGCCAGCTGGTTTGCCTGTCAGGAAGAGGAAGGAGGGTGGGGTTGGCCTCATCCTCAGAACTTTCCTCCCTCCCTGGAAGAGGAAGAAGGTACTACTTAACCCCCATGACAGATGAGAAAACTGAGGTTTGAAGAAGTTGAGAGGCCTGCTCCAAGTCACAATGATGAAGAACCAGAATTTTGTCCACTTACCCCCCGCCCGCCGCCCTCCGGGGCAGCTAGAGGTGGGTCAGAACAGATCTTTTCCCTGGATTGAGAGAGCATGGGTCTGGAGAGGGACGGGTCAGCAGGGAGGCCCTAGGGCCACATACTCGTGTTGGCGGAGCAGCTCTCGGGCTCGGCCTCAGGCTCCGGCTCCTCAGCAAAATAGACCTGCCAGTCCAAACTGCTGACCCAGTTCTCATACGCAGGGAGCGCCACGAAGACCGCAGGCCTTGCGGGGCCTTGGCAGGCATCTCCAAAGCTGTGTAGCCCAGCCAGGAACCATGTGCCCCTCACCTCGTGCACCAGGGGTGCCCCGGACAGGCCCTGTCAGGGGGCAGGTGACACTGGGTGACTTCCTCTTCTCCCTAGGCCGCTGTGGGGGCAGAAGGGGCTAGGGGCCGGGCCGAGGCTCTGGCTGTTTGGGAGCCAGTTGGCAGAAAGGCCCCGTTTCAAGTGAGAGGCAGGTCTGGAGGCCAAGCCTGGCAGAAGGTCTGTTCGTGAGTTACAGGACAAAGATGCCAGGGGTTGGTGGGGTAAGGTTTGGGGGACCAGGGCTCACCTCACAGTGGGGCGGCTCACCCACAACACTGGAACACACCATCCCTGGCAGAATGGGGACGCTGTCGCTCCCAAGAGTTGCATGCAGCCGGTTGCAGGCCCTGGGCCCCAAGAGGGTCACAGGCACTGTCTGAGGGGATCTGGCGCCTGTAAGGCCAAGGGAAAAGACCCAGCTGCCCCAGTGGCTTCTGAGATGGATGGACGGTTGCTGGTGGGCCTGTCCTACGTACCTGCTCCGTGGCGGGGCAGCCCCAGGACCCAGCCACGTTCCCCATCGGGCAGATGGTGGTCGGAATAGGGCAGGCAGAGCGGCCGAAGGCTGGGGCCTAGTGTCACGGGTTGGGCCAGCAACAGGAGGGCCACATCGTAGCCCCCCTCTGGGTGGGTGTAAGCCCCATGCAGGACGAGTTGCTTCAGGCCCCACTCCTCTGGTCCGGCCCCCAGCCCGATGCTCCATTCCTCTGGGGTCTGGCGCCTGGGCAGAAGCAGCATTGACGGCATCGGGTGGCAGGGCTGCCGACCAGGGCGGGGGACACAAAGGCAAGAGAGACACGGCTCACCCGATGAAGCAGTGGGCAGCAGTCAGCACGACCTCCTCTGACACCAGGGCTCCGCCACAGGCCAGCTTCCCCTGGTGCTTCAGCCTGGCCTCCCAGGGCCATGTGGAGGGGGCTCCTGCCTGGGGACCTTCTCTCCTCAAGGATCCACAGGCTGGAACAGACGGGATGACATCACCTGCCTTCTTGCTAAGTGCTCCCTGCATGCCTGGCCCTGTGCTAAGCACTTCCCACGTACTATCCAATCCTCACAATATCCTTTTAAGTTGGATTTTGTTACCCTCGTTACTGAAGTAACCACAGTCCCAGAGAGGTTAAGTGACTCTCTAGCTCGGCAACCACAGGCAGGTAGCCAACTTGAGACACAAAAGCCGGGGCCCAAGCTTTTACACCCCGATTGTCTGGCCTCGTGAGAGTGGCCCCCATCTGTCTGCACCCCTCCGGGCTTGGACTGGCCCCAGAACTCCTGGCTCACTGGTACTTCTCTTACCATCAAGACACAGCTCTGTCCTAGGAATTCTTTCGCATGCAGTTTGCGTGTCAGTCGGCCTGGCATCCCAGGGCGTGGCTAGAATTTTGAGTGGGAGCCCTGCCCTGTCCCATCTCCCTGGGTCCCTGCTTGGAAACCTGCAGTTTGCTCCCACAACCTTCAATTAGATCTCAGATCCCTCTTCTTACCTAAACTCTAAATGCACGAAGTTCTAAAGTATCTTCTGCCTCTCAGCCCTAAATGGGGCCGTTCCTCTCTTAAGGGCCGAAAGGGGCCTCCAAAGCCCCTTAATTAGCCCCTGACTGTATGTGAATGCCTTGTCCCAATCCTCTATTCTGAGCTCAAATTTCCTTCACTGTGCTGCCCAGAAGTCCTTATGACGCAGGCCTGGGCGTCCCCGCCTGTCCCACTGCTAACGCCCCCTGCTCATACCTACACAGCTGTCCTCGTCACTGATCTCCGGGGTCCCCGGGTTCTGGGACAGGAAGGCCGCCCCCTGAGCTCGAGCCTGCAGCCAGGAGCTGTGAGCAGCCGTGCTGGTCAGCAGCACAGGGGTGTCTTCTTGGGCACAGCTTGATGCAAAGCTGATGATCCCAGCCTGAACCCAGTGTCCGTCAGGCTCACGGCACAGCACGGGGCCCCCAGAATCCCCCTGGAGCCAGGCAAAGGAGTCAAGGGTGGACAGTTGAGCCCCAGCCATGGGCAGACACCCTGTCCTCTAACAGTGGCAGCCCACCCATCCCTGTGGACTTGAGCACCGAGCCCACGGCTAGGCCCCCTCCCCTTCTGTTCCCTTGCCTTGTCTCCCGCATCAGACCTGACAGGGCCCCTGCACCCCAGGCTGGGCGCCCCCGCACAGCATCCCCGGCCGAGCTGGGTTGGCCAGCAGCCGCTGGTGCAGCTGGTTGTAGAGGCAGTTACACGTGGGGCGGCTGATGAGACGCAGGCGCAGATTCCGCAGAGTCCTGGGAGCTGGCACGAGAAGGGGGGTTGGGGGGGAGCAAGGGAGACAGCAGGCGGACAGTTGGCAGCTGGGGCTGTGTGACCTTGGGCGAGCATAGTGCCTCTCTGGGCTTCAGGCTGGGCCACCACTTACCACCATTGGTGTCCTGATCCCAGCCAGTGGCCCAGCAGGAGGTCCCAAAAGGAAAGCGATGGGTAGGTTGGGGCAGGCAGAGGGGTGTGTGGGCCGTGGGGTGGGCAAGTCGTAGCAGGGCCAGGTCTGAGCCCTGGCTGTAGTGGTTATAGGCCCTCGGCAGCTGCAGAGCCGTCACCCCCACCTTCTCGGCCCCTGGGCTCAGCCCCTCACGTTGCAGAGAACCCAGGACAACTGACCAGGAGTTCAGTTCTGTCATTGCTGCCCTGGAAGGGGAGGGACAAGGCCGAGGCACTGAATGCAAAGGGGGACAGTGACACCATGGGAGACACTACTGGGTAGGTGAAAGATGGGCAGAAATCAGCCCAGAGCTTTAAGCCAGGTCCTTCCCTCTCCCAAAACTGTTTTCTCGCTTGTAAGGCTTCTACCACAAACGGTTCAGATTAACTTGATAACGTGTACCGAGCACATGGCACACTCTCAGTAAATGGTACTTTGTTATTCTAGGGGCAGGGGTCAGTTTTACGGGGTTTGGGGACATATCACCCACTCCCCACCCCCCCGCAAAAGCCAGAAACTCAGCTTGACCCCAGCCATGACTCACTTTTCAAAGCAGTGAGCAGCAGTGAGGACCCAGGTGTCGGCCACCAGGGATCCACTGCAGATGTGGACCCCCTGCCTCCTCACACTCGCTTGCCACGGCCACTCGCCAGGTACTGTGATGCCCTCCCGAGGCTCAGGGGGGCCAGGGCCACGCTGCCCACATACTGTAAAGAGGGGTGGATCAGACTGACAGAAGACCCTGGTCCTGCCCTCACCACAGGCCTGAGCCAGATCCAAGAAAGGCCTGACCCCATGTCCCCAGAGCTTACCGTGCTGAGCCGCTTGAAGACCTGGGAAGAGAGAGACACAGGTGAGACGGGGGAGCCTTACCTGCTGGGCCCAGCCTTGGTGGAAGGCAGAGGTTGGGGGGGATGGGCCCCAGGTCCTTGTCTATGACTGTGCGGCTACCTTCCCAGCCCCTCCCAGAATGAAAATATATGAGGTCAAGAAAGAGCTTTTATTAGAACCTATTCAGAGTGTACACTCAGTAATTAATTCTCCTCCTTCAGCTGTGCTCAGCAACTCCTAGGCCTGAGAAGCAGGGCCAGGGTTCAGCTTGGGACGGGTGCAGCCCTCCTCCAGGCTTCAGAACCCCCAACTCCAGCCCCCGCCACTGAGTCAGGGAGGCGGCCTATGTATGTGCAGAGCATTAGCTTAATTGTGCCCTCAGCCTCGATGCCTAAGAGGAAGGATTAGAGGCCGACGTCATGTCCAAGGGGGGGAGGGCTCCAGGAGATGGAGACTCACCCCACCCCTGTTCTGACGACTCAGACTCCCCCACCTTTCCAGAATCTGCCGGAAACTCTACCAAAGGATCCCCTGCCCTGCCTGTGTCCCATCACAGGCACATCAACATCTGGGCCAGGAGAGGCCAGGAGAGATGGGACAGAGAGATGGAGAGACAGAGCCAAAGGGCTCCCAGAACCTGCCGAAGGTCATTCTGGAAGTAGAGAGGCAGAGAGGGACACAGGGTACACACAGGCACAGTGACTACAGGCACAGACTGTCATCTGGCCCGAGAAAGTACCACCCGTTTTGTCACAGGTGGCCACATCCACCTCCCCTCCTCCACAGCCAGACACAGGAACATCAGCGAGGGCCGACTGTCGCCCCGCAGGCACGCGCCCTCACCCACACCGAGCTGCAAGGCTGCTGGGACAGAGGGCGGCTGGCCCCTGAACGCCCCCCATCCCACGCCCCTCCCCGCTCACACACGGGTGGCTCACCCTCGACGAGGACCACTGCTCCCAGGATGAGCTGCCCTGGTCCCCAGCTCTGCTGCATGCTGCTCCAGGCCACTCTGCCGCCCGTGGTGCTCCGCTTTTCGGAGAGGCCACCTGGGTCTCCCTAGCTCCACCTCTGCTCCGCCCCCGGTTGGCTAAGAGTCAGGTGTCATTGCTTTTCCTCAGGCCCGGAAGGGAGCCAGCGGCTCCTAGCTCTGGGGCTGCGACTGTGTTACCCCAGGCTCTTCACCATCCCTCCGTGCGGCTCAGCCGTGGCCAGACTGCGTGGGTTCAAATCCTAGTTTCCCTAGTTACTGCCTGAGCGACCTCGGACAATTAGCCTGTCCGTGAACTCAGAATTGCTGAATGTGAAAATGCCCGGACCAGAGCCTGACATAGAGTAGACTTTGCCCCAGCGTGGAAGCTGTCCTCTGGGGACTGGGAAGGGCACTGTGGGCAGACTCCCAGGTCTCACTTTATTTCAGCTTTCCCACCTCTCTCCCAGGCCCACGTGCAGGTGGGTCACACATACCTTCTCCCACCTTGCTTCAGAGGCCGCGTGTGCAGGGCTGGGGACTGAAGACCAGGGCTCTCTACCGGCAGCATGACTGACAAATCTCAGCACCTCTCTGCTGCCTTCCCAGGGCCCAGGGTTACAGCAGCGCCCACCTTTCTGGCAGGTGGTGGAAGACTCAGTTGGGAGGGAAGAACACTCAGGGCGCACCCTTTTTCTCTTCCCCACTTCTAACTCAGGCCGGCCCAAACTGCTCAGGAACCCTGACCGCAACACAGAGACACGAGCCAGATGGCCCTGATGGATCCGAATCCCGAGGGCTCCTTAACCCCCTCCCTGGCACCAGCTGTGTGATCTTAGGTAAATTACTCACCCTCTCTGTACCGCAGTTTCCTCATCAAGATAGGGATAAGAGCATCTACCTCATACAACTGGATATGTAAGGGCTACATGAGTTAACATACGTCATGTTCTTCAGCAGTGCTTGGCATGTGGGTAAGGTGCTTAATAATATATCAGGAAAAATAAAACAAATACTCAAAACGTGTCCCTGGTCCCCCAGGGTTGCCAAGGCTGGCTTGGGGTGGTGGATAAGGCAGCTGGAGGGGTTAAGGTTAGACCATAGGAAGAACTTCCCGGCTAGCATGCACAGAACTAGAAGGGTAGTTTGCCCTTGCAAGTGTGTGCTTGGCCCTCCCAGAAGAGAAAGCCTGGCTCTCGTTGGGCAGCAAGGACGAGCTGCCAGCCTGTTTTTTTGTGGGTGGGGCTGATGGCGCCCCAAGTCTTACTCCACACCCCGGAGAAGGGACTAACCACCCTTTCCAGGCGGGCCCTCCACTCTCCCTCGGACTCACACCCTTCCAAGTCCAGAGGAGGCAAGACTGGGGGAGGCCCAACACTAGGGTCCCTCGCAGACAGATGGCTCAGACTTAGCCAGTTTATTTAAGAAATTTTATTGCTCAGAACCTTCCCTCCTTGGGCAATGGCAGGAGCTTCGGAAACCAGCCCTTGGGGACAGAGCCAGAGGCACTAGTGTGGAGGAAAGAGTGGCACATTTGGTCCATTGTCCTATGTGGGAGTGTGGTGGGGTCGGGTTGCAGACTCTTCTAAGGACCCGGACATGGCCCCCTTGGGCAAGGCTCACATGCCAAAGCAGGGCATGAGGTCAGCCTGGCTTGGGTGAGGGCTCAGTGCCCCTTGACCTTGCCCTGCGGTTCCTGGACCTTCCGGAAGCTGAGCACCACCAGGCCCACATTGATGGCATAGGTGGTGATGCAAACGATGCAGAAATCATAGAGTACGAAGAATAGGATCCAGGCCAGGTAGACAGAACCGACAAGAGACACCAGGGAACTCAGCACCAGCAGGAGAGATGCCCAGCGGGCCCGGAGGCAACCTGCAAGGCAGACAAGGCTCAGGCATGGGCTTCAGGGACTGGCCATCTCTGGAACACTGCCTTGACTTTATGGTACCACCCAGATCTTGGGGGCTGCTGGGGAAGAGGCTCTGATGGGCCCCTCACCAGGCCTTGGTTCTCCTATCTGTTCAATGATCCTTGGAACCCAAATAGTGAATTTTCCTGCTGAGCTCTGCATGTGATGAAAGAGAAGCAGTCCTTGGAGTCCCGTCAGAGAGTAACTTTTGAGATTTTTCCACAAAAGTGGAGTGAGTCCTAGGAAGTCTTTAAGGGCCCTTCTGGCTCTGACAGTACCGAAACCAAGGGAAAGACTCGTTAGTTCCCGCCCCCAGGAGGCTCAGTGATGAGCCGCTGGCTATCGGCCAGCTGGGTCGCCAAGACTGCAGGGGACCGGACTGGGCTGGCCCGGGGGGAGGTGGCCTGTCAGGAAGAGGTGGGGCCTGCAGGGAAGGGGCGGGGCCACTCACCCAACAACAGCTGTAAAGTGTAGAAGATGCAACCGAATATGCTATTGGATTGATTGAGGATGCTGTCCTGGCCGAGCACGTGTTCCACCAGTCCGAAGCCCCGGCCCCACCTGGTGGAGGGCAAGACCCAGGTTAGGAGTGGCAACGCAGGGCCTTGGCCCTGTCCTGGTGGGGTGATTTCCAAAAAGCCACCTAGGCTGGCCTTCCCCTTCCCTCCCCACGCCCTCCTGAGTCCAAGGGTCAGTGAGCTCCTGGCTGGCCTCCCTTTGGCCGCGACAGGATTCCATGTCACTGTCCCTGTCCTCCCCTATCCCCAGGCCAGGCCGGGCCTGGCCATGGCTCCACCATATGCCCCTCTTTTCATCTTAGACCTTCAGTAATTCTTAAGATGGCAAAGTAGGTAGAACGGTTGACCTTGCTTTACAGGGAATCAGGTGCAGACTCTCTCTGCCCTGGACCCCTAAATCTCCAGCTCCCTGGCCGCCCACTCCTCTCCTCTGTATTCGGTCAACCCCAGGCCCTCAAGCATAGACCTGGACACCTTATCCCCAGTCGCGGCCATCCTCAAGACCTCAAAACCATCACCAGTCCCTATACGCTATCCCATTCCCCCTTCGACCCCGGTTACCGTTATTCCTTGGCGTCAGGATCTCCGTGCTACTCCCCAGAATAACCACAGCGCCCAGCACTACCTGCACCACCGCGCCCCCGCCCCAGGCCCCACACTCCTATCTCGGACACACACCGTCTCCACCCAGGCAACGCCCCCTCGAGCAGCCCCGCCGCCGTGCGGCCGATCCCCAGCTCCAGAATCATCTGGCAACCTGGCCGCCAAGACGAGCAGCCCAGCCTCTCGAGCCTGCCACTCCCGCGCGCACCTGGAGGAGAAAACGCGCGAGCAGCTGATGGCGGTACCCACGTCGCAGAGCGCGCGGTAATCCCGGTCCCGGGCGCGCGCCGCCTTCACGTGCAGCGCGTAGAGAGACAGCACTAAACCCGCAAGGCACAGTGCGAGCCGCACCCATCCGGGGTTCCCCCAGGTAGCGCCCATGTCGTCTGGTCCCGCCCGAGGCACCCGCCGCAGGGAACCAGCCACGGAGCAGGGGCAGGGCAGGATGTGGCCACGCCTTCTCCCGCCCCTCTGGCCGGGCGATTGGCCTTCCGGGTCTCGCACTCCCTCATCCAATTGGTTGTTCCTACGACTTTGACAGGCGTTCTGTGGCAAGGTAGGAAAACAGAGAGGAACGCCGGGATTGGAAAACCAGATCAGGGACGGGTAATTACAGAGCACAGGGCCTGCCAGACATAATGGGAGTTGTAGTCGGAGCGGCCGCAATGCCTCGAGGGAAATGGAGTCCCCGAGGTTTTAAAAATTATATTAATGTAGCTAACAGCATAGCGTTTACGCTATGCCGAGCTCTGTTCTAAACTTTGGAACATCCAGGGACTAGGGACAGGCGGACCAGGGAATCCAGCGAATACTGCCATCCGATCAAGAACCAGCATTTTCACTGAAATTATTACTTCAGATACTCTTAGGCCTCTAATCTCCAGTCGTCCTATCTTGCTCAGCTGTTCTCTCCTGCCTCATCAGCGCCGCCTGCAGGCCAGTCTCTCTCCCTCTCTTCCTCTCGCTGTTAAATTCCCCGCTCTATTAGCACCTCCACACCCTTGACATTATCCTAACCTATGTTCTGTCGTGGCTCTAACCTGGCAAAACCTGAGTCTGGATCAACCCAACGGTCCCTCTTTTCCAAGCCTTCGGTGGGCTAGCTGCGCGCTTTCCCTCGCAGACATCCCATCTATTGATGACCCATCTCTCCTACACCTCTCCTTCCTTCTCATCTGCGTTGAAACTTGCTTGCTTCTCTTTCCCCATTTTAGAAACAGTAACAAATCTCCCTTCGCAATCAAGGTTTTGGGAAGATTTTTACACTTCCAGTCTGTACTTCCTCACTTCTTCCTTGCTGCCCAGCACACCATAAACTAGCTCCTCCCCCAGAGGGAGGAGCTGACGACTAACGACTGACGTCACCTCGATGCTAAATCCACTGGGTATGTATATGTGTGTGTATATGTATATGATCTCTACACCCAATGTGGGGCTCAAACTCACGACCCTGAGATGAAGAGTCACATGCTCCTCCTACTGACCCAGCTAGGTACGCCTCCAATGGATTTTTTTTTTCCTACATAAAGATTATATTTTTAAACTTTTTGCAGCAAAAGGAAATTGTAGTATTTGTACAGTATCCAAGTGAATAAAGAGCGTGCCTAAGGCTATCTCTGATCTGGTTCTTTCAGGGCCCCTCCCTGGAGTTCTGCTCGATTGGTGTGGGTTGGGGCGGGTTACCTTTCTTGGAAAGGGAGGTGTGGCTGCTCTGGCATCTGGCCCTACCAATGGATATTTTTGAGTTCTTACCATGCTTGACCTCTCAACGGTATTAGTCACTATTGCACACTCCTGCCCAGGAACTCTCTTTCTCTAGATTCTGTGATACTTCACTTTCCTACTGGCTCCTCTCTCTCTGGCTGCTCCTTCTCAGACCCACTCTTTTCTTTTTTAAGATTTTATTTATTTATTCGACAGAGAGAGAGAGGGCGGGAGAGGGAGAAGCAGGCTTCCCCCCAAGCAGGGAGCCCGATGCAGGGCTCGATCCCAGGACCCTGGGATCATGACCTGAGCCAAAGGCAGACGCTTAACAACTGAGCCACCCAGGTGCCCCTCAGACCCACTCTTCTTCCAAGGCAGCATGATCAGCAGAATAATGGTTCCCAAAGATGCCCAATGTTCTAATCCCAGTGACTCGTGGATATGTTAGGTTTCATGGCAAACAGGAATTAAGATTGCAGATGGAATTAAGGTTACTAATCTGCTGGCTTTAAAACAGATTATCCTGTGCAACCAATATAATCACCTAAAAGTGAAAAAGGGCAGGGGAAAAATAAGAAAGGGCAGCAGAAGAAGGGAGTCAGAGGGAGGTGTGACTGCGGAAGGAAGACGCAGAGAGGATGCAGTGTTGCTGGCTTTGAAGATGGAGGAAGGAGGTCATGAACTAAGGAACGTTGGGTGGCCTCTAGAAGAAAGAAAAGGCAAGGAAATGGATTCTGCCCAAAAGTGTCTGGAAAGGAACTGTTGATTTTAGCCTGGTAAGACCCTTGTCAGACTTCTGAACTGCAGAACGACAAGAGAATAAATTTGTGTGGTTTTAAGCCACTAAATCTGTGGTGATTTGTTAGAGCAGCCCTAGGCCTGTGTCTCTTCTCCCTTATCCTATGGGGTCACATCAGCCCTAGTCAGTGCTGGAAGAGACTACAGAGTGGTGCGAATACCAGAAGGTGGGAATCATTGAGGACATACTGCTGTTCAACAAATCATCACAAAAAAAGAATGGCTTGAAACAAAAGCGGTCATTTAATTTTCTCTTAACAGATTTTATAGGTTGAGAATTTGGGAAGCGAGTTTTGGCTGAGAATTCTGGTTCCCATAGTTGCAGTCAGATGATGGCTAATACTGGAACAATGGGAGATTGAAGTAGCTGAGGGCTAACCTAGGAATTCTTTCTCTTTCTCTTGTAGTCTCAGGATCCATAGAGTCTCTCTGTAGGGGCTAGTTTGGGTTTCCTCGCAGCATGGCAGTCTCCACGCTACAATAGCCAGCTTTTGAAATTGTCCTGAATGATTTCCATTTTCTAGCATCCATATCATTCATTGTGTGGTCTCTTTCCACACTAGACAGGGCTGACCTGGGCCCATAGAATAATCCAGAAAATATGGTGTGTCACTTTCATGGCTAAGTCATAAGGAGATTGTGGCTTCCATCTTGCTCCCTCTTAGATTGCTGGCTCTGTGTGAAGCCAGTTGCCATGTTAGGAGGACACTCAGGCAGCCCTAGGGAATGGACCACTTAGTAAGGAACTGAGGCCTTTTGCCAACAACCAGCATGACCTTGCCAGGCATGTGAGAGAGCCACCCTGGAATTGGATTCTCCAGAATCAGTCAAGCCTTTAGGTGGCTCTAGTTTTAACCAACATCTTGACTGGAACTTCATGAGAGGTCCTGAGCCAGAACCACCTAGCTTAGCTGCTTCCGGATCCCTGACCCAAAGAAACCGTGTAAGATTCTAAATGTTTATTGTTTTGAGCTGTGATGCTGTGGGGGTAATTTGTTACACAGCCATAGATGATTAATACAGGGCAGTCAGACTGCTTGCATGGCAGCTCAGGATTCTAGTACAAGGGCTCCAGGGAGCGAGGGGGAAGCCGTATCATCTTTTATGATTTAGCTTAAAAGTCACACAGTAGGGTGCCTGGCTCAGTTGGTGGAGCATGTGACTCTTGATCTTGGGGTTGTACGTTTGAGCCCCACATTGGGCATAGAGATTACTTACAAATAAAGTTTTTTTTTTTTTTTAAAGTCACATAGTATCCCTTCCACTGTAACACAAACGTCCTCAGTTCCAGGGGGAGGAACATAGAACTCCATCTCTTGATTTGAGAAGTGTCAAAGTCGTATTCTAAGAAGTTCATGTGGCGTGGGCCATTTTTGGAAATACAAACTGCCACATGGGACAGCATTATTTTCTCCCCTGTCTTCTCTTACTCCCTACAGGTCATGGCTTCCAACCTCTTTGCCCTGAGCCTACATCTCTCTCCTGGGCTACAAACCCCACAGTGGGATCCCCTCTTGGCTGTCACCACCTGGATGCCTCACAGGCCATTCAGATGCAATGCAATGCACCCCAGAGTGAACCCCTTAAACTTCCCCAAACCTGTTCCTTGTCTGGGGTTTCCCATTTTAAACACGGCCCCTTCATCCACCCAAGCCACCCCTCCTGGATTACTCTCTCACTCCCTTTAATCTATGCAGACCACTACCTGGTCCAAGCTACCTTCACCTCCTGCCTGAATAAATGCAGTAGTCTCCTCACTGGCCTCCCAGGTATCCTTGTCCCTCATCCACAGATTGATTCTCTACACCACAATCAAAGTGATCCTTTCAAAAAAAAAAAAAAAAGAATGATTGTAGGGGTGTCCGGCTGGCTCAGTTGGTAGAGCATGCGACTCTTGAACTTGGGTCATGAGTTCAAGCCTCACTTTTGGCCTAGAGCTTATTTTAAAAAAAAAAATGATGATGTAGTTCTGTCACTTTCTGCCTTTCAATAGCATCCCATTTCAATAGCTCAGAAAATAAAGCCCCAAATTTCCTTCATTTTTTCTTTTTTTTAAAGAATTTATTTACTTATTGAGAGAGAGAGAGAGAGAGCACAAAAGGGGGGAGGGTCATACAGAGAAGCAGACTCCCTGCTGAGCAGGGAGCCCGATGTGGGACTCGATCCCGGGACTCCAGGATCATGACCTGAGCGGAAGGCAGACGCTTAACCAACTGAGCCACCCAGGCGCCCCTGGTCTTACATTTTAGAAGAGAAGAGAAAAGGGGCGCCTGCGTGGCTCGGTCAGTTGAGCATCCAACTTTTGATTTTGGCTCAGGTCATGGTCTCAGGGTTCGTGGGATGGAGCCCCACAGTGGGGCTCAGGGCTCCATGCTCAGCAGGGAGTCTGCTTGAGATTCTCTCTCTCCTTCTCCTTCTGCCCCTCCCCCCGCTCTCTTTCTGTAAAATAAATAAATCCTTTTAAAAAAAGAAATGAAAAAGTGCGCAATTGGGGCGCCTGGGTGGCTCAGTCGGTTAAGCCACTGCCTTCGCCTCAGGTCATGGTCCCGGGGTCCTGGGATCGAGCCCCGCATCGGGCTCCCTGCTCGGCGGGAGGCCTGCTTCCCCCTCTCCCGCTCCCCCTGCTTGTGTTCCTGCTCTCGCGGTGTGTGTGTCTCTCGCTCTGTTAAATAAATAGAATCTTAAAAAAAAAAAAAAAGAAAAAGTGCGCGATTAATACAATCAATACATAAAGTATATAATATGTTGTTGGTGACAAATGCTACAAATAAAATAAAAAGTAGAGCAGAGTGGGGAGAATGGAGGTGACTGCAAGTTTAAATAGGATGGTCAGGGTGGTCTTCATTCAGTTGACATTTGCGCAAAGGCTTGAAGGAGGTGAGGGGTAAGCTATGTGGATATCTACGGGAAGGGTGTTCCAGGCAGAGAGAACAGCCAGTGAGAGGCTCTGAGGTGGGCTGTACCTGGTTTGTTTAGGGAGCAACAGGGAGGGCCAGTTTGGCTGGAGCCGTTGTGTGTGTGTGTGGTGGGGGGGTAAGGACGGAGAGAAAAGAGGGGGGCAAGTCTTTTAATCTTTCTGTAAAGGGAGAACAATAACAGTACCTGCCTCAGAGAGTTGCTATGGAGAGAAAATTAATACAACCCAGGGCTCTTGGAAGAGTGCCTGACCAGCGGTGAGCTCTGCAGGAGTGTCAGGAAAGCCCTGGGTGCATGTCCACCCTCGGCCGCTAGGTGACAGCGACGGGTTCAGGCGGCGCGCCGCTCGAGCGAGCCGGGTTAAACGGGGTGAAGTCCTGCCCGACGTCTTCCGCCTCTGTGCCACCGTGACAGCTCCCCTCTCCCGGACGCGCCGCGGCCACGTGAGCACGGAGCTCTGGCACACTGCAAGCACTCCCAGTCCTCTGCTTCTCGGCGCGTGCTGTCCTCGCCCCCGGAACCACCCTTCCCTCTCCCTTCTTCCCACCGGCTCAAGCCGAGCCCGCCTCCGGAGCTGAGTCGCCGCCCGGCCTCACTCCAGGATATTGCCAGGATGCTGGAAAAGAAAGGGTGGGAATGGTGTGGGGATGAGGGGGCACAGAGAAAATCCAGAGACTCAGGGAGCCCTATCCTCATGGTCTACGGAGACCTTCCCCCAATTCCTCAGGCAGGCCAGCCATGGTAAAGGGTCCCACCTCTGCTGAAGTTTAAAGACAGCCTTTGGGCTCCAAAGATGTTGCCTGCTTCATTTAATCTTTTTTTAATTTAAAAATTAAAAAAAATAGGGGGCACCTGGGTGGCTCAGTCGGTTAAGTGTCTGCCTTTGGCTCAGGTCATAATCTCCGGGTCCTGGGATCCAGTCCCATATCTGGCTCCCTGCTCAGCGGGGAGTCTGCTTCTCCCTCTGCCTTCCACTCCTCCTGCTTATGCTCTCTCTCTCTCTGACAAATGAATAAATAAATAAAATCTTAAACAAAACATATTAAAAAATAATAAAACTAAAATTAAAAAATTTAGAAAATATATAACCATGGTAAAGAAAAATCCAGTACAAATACAAGTACACACACACACACACACACACACACACACACAGTAAGGTCTCTCCTCCATCATCTCCTGCCTGGAAAAAGTAAATTGTTTTTTCACTGGTCTCTCTGCATTTGGTCTCACCAACACCCAATCTCCCAAACACTACAGCCACAGGGTTGTGTCTAAAGAGCAGATCAAATTAAAACCCTTCAGTGACTTCTTACTATCTCAGGACAAACGCAGACTTCTTGCCCTTTATGATCTGGTTCTGGTCACCCCATTCGGCCCCTCTTCTTCCTAGACTCCATATGGCTGCAGGTATATCCTCAGATTATCCAGGCTGTTCTCTGTCTTGTCATGCCCTTCCCACTACGGTTTGGGCACCTGGCCACGACCTACTCAAGCTGCACCTGTACCAATGTCCCAGACCCTATTTGATGCTTCCATCCCGTGCAGCCCTCATCAGGATTTATGACACTGAAACTGTCTTCCTCTGTGGGTCAGGGAAGAGTCTACTTAGTTGATTCAATGCCCAAGCTCCTCTTCTGGCACTGAAAAGTCACCCAATCAGAGTGACAGGCACGAATGAGTAATAATAACACACTCACATAGTGCTAATTCCATGCCTGGCACTGTTCTAGGTACTTTACATATATAAATTCATATACGCACACAACCCCAAAGTTGATAGATCCTAATTATACCAACACAGAAATTAAAGCATTGAGCAGTTTAAGTAAGTTGCCCCAGACAGTAAAAGTGGCTGAACTAGGGTTTGAACCAGCAGTCTGGTTTTTCCACAAATGAGTCAAGAAATGGAAGGAGAAGGATGGGACCGCAGGGAAGGGAACCAGGTAGGGTTTGGTCTGTGTGCTTCACATCTAAGGGTCTTCCCGCCCTCTCCCATTTCGCTCCCAGGAAGCCCATTTTATAAGGCAGGAGACAGAGACCCAGGGAGACCACAGATAACTCCGAGAGACCTGTAGAAGGAGCCGTGGAATTTATTTGGGGGTCCAGCAGCAGGGGCATAGCTGGGATGGTCTCGCTCCAAACTACAGCTCCCAGGAGGCACCGGGCCCCCAAGGCCACATGACGTCACGGCGGCAGAGGGCGCAGGCGGCTCGGCTATCCCGGCCGGTCGACTGTTGGGCCGTTCCGCTCGGCCCTCGGCCCTGGCCCTGGCCCTGGCCCCGCGGTAAGTGGAGCAACCGGCGCGGACCCTGCCTGCGGAGGCTTGGCGGCGCGGGCTCGTAGCCTCCGCCATCGAGCTGGACCGCGGAGTGCGCGTGGACGGGGATGGCATCTACCATATAGGGGGGATGCGGGCCGAACCAAGTGACCCTGCGGAGGGGGAACCCAGACGGCGACTCCAGGGCCGCTACTTCGATGCAGCCCGCCCCCGGGGGCACAAAGCTGTGTGTGCCACACACGGGCAGGCCACGCTCCTGGGGGGCCCGGGTCTGAGGGTGTTGGGTAAGGGGTCAGCCCCGCCCCCTGAACGAGGGTGCCCAGAACCACCGGGAGGGGTGTTGTTTTCAGGCTGGACGGGTCTGAGGATCCCCTCCCTTCCAGGCACCAGATAGAGCGTCAAGTTGAAGAATAGCCCGGGAAAACAAGGTTGTACAGGCTTGGCCTGTATGTGTTTGGGGAGGTGGTTGAATGGGTGGGTCGAGATTGCCCAGGTCTGATGATACCAGTGCCACGTGGAGAGATGGTGCGAATTGTTTGGATTCGGATCCTTACAACTCCCCTCTTCCCTCCCCCCCCCTCCCCCGGCAGATGGGAGCTGCTCCCTGGGGGCTGAGCTTGTCAGCATCCTTGACCTGCAGTCGCTCCTGAAGTCAGAAAAGAGCCCCTGCCCACCCAACACCCCCCTTGCCCCGCTTTGGGGTCGCCTCGGTGTATCTGGTCCTCTGCGCTAGCGGCCACCTAGTCCAAAAAGAAACAAAGGAGCAGAGAGGACGATGATACTGGCGTCCGTGCTGGGGAGTGGTCCCCGGAGCGGACCTCCACTCCGGCCCTTACTGGGGCCTGCACTCTCGCTCCGGGCCCGCTCCACATCAGCCACCGATACGCACCACGTGGAGATGGCGCGGGAGCGCTCCAAGACTGTCACCTCCTTTTACAACCAGTCGGCCATCGATGTGGCAGCGGAGAAGGTCCGGAGCTGGAGTGGGTGTCCGGGGAAGGGGTGGGGCTGATGTGGTGGGGGCGGGGCGTTGCAGATCCAATGCTCAAAGCCCATCTGCCCCTCCAGCCCTCAGTCCGCCTCACTCCGACCATGATGCTGTATTCAGGCCGCTCTCAGGATGGCAGCCACCTTCTGGTAAGATTCCAGCCCCCTATTTCTGTGTTGGTTCCTGGAGCCCTGGCACAGCCACTCAGGCCCTGGCCCTGACTTCCCTCTTTTTTCCTAGAAAAGTGCCCGGTACTTGCAGCAAGAGTTGCCAGTGAGGATCGCTCACCGCATCAAGGGCTTCCGTAGCCTTCCTTTTATCATTGGCTGCAACCCTACCATACTGCACGTGGTAAGGTGGCCTCTGGGGGGCGTGGGTTTCTCTCGAGGGGACTGTAGATCAGTGTGCCCCCAACTGCCCAAGGGACATATTGGGAGACAGGACCAGAGTGGCAGAAACTTGTCTGCCAAAAGGTTTCAGGGCCAGAGGGCTCAGACCCAGGCCTTAAGAGGCCAAAGTTCCATATTCATTGAGGCTTAAAAGGCCATGATAGGGGTTTAAACCAAGTGAGTTGGGATGGATGGCAATCCCCATGGGTAAGCATGGGTGGCTGTTCTCTACCCAGGGGCCAACGGCATCCCTGTGAATTCCTACACCTCTTCCTTGCAGCACGAGCTGTACATCCGTGCCTTCCAGAAGCTGACAGACTTCCCTCCGGTGAGGGCTGGGCCAGGGCAGGGTGAGGGGCTGAGAGGTCAGGGCTGAAACATCCAAGCTCATGACTCTGTGGCCTATAGATCAAGGACCAGGCGGACGAGGCCCAGTACTGCCAGCTGGTGCGACAGCTGCTGGACGACCACAAGGATGTGGTGACCCTCTTAGCTGAGGGCCTGCGCGAGAGCCGGAAGCACATAGAGGTCAGGGGAGGCACAGTGGGCACCCGGGCCTATCGGGGGGCCTGGGAAAGGCACGGGGTTTCTGAGGCCCCACTCTTCACAGGATGAGAAGCTTGTCCGCTACTTCTTGGACAAGACACTGACTTCGAGGCTTGGGATCCGCATGTTGGCCACACATCATCTGGCGCTGCATGAGGACAAGGTGGGGTGCTGGGATCTGAGAGACCTAGCAGGTGGGGCAGAGGGGACTGAGCCAGGGTCTCCCTTGGGCTGGGGACTGGACCAATGGCCTGGGAGAGGCTTGGGGCTGCTTCAGCGGTCCAGAGAGATTGCAAGCATTTGGTGGCCAAGGTGTGGGTCAAGGTACTGCTTAGTCCTGACTTTCTTTCTCCTGCCAGCCCGACTTTGTTGGCATCATCTGCACTCGCTTATCGCCAAAGAAGATTATTGAAAAGTGGGTGGACTTTGCCAGGTGAGGCTAGAACAGCTAAGGGGGTGGATGTCTTCTGGGTGGGAAGGCTTGGGTCTGAGCCCTTGCCTACGGCAGGGTTTCTCAAATGTGGCATTTTGGGTCAGATAATTCTTAGGGGCTGTCCTGTGCCTGTTAGGATCTTTAGAAGGATCCCTGGCTTCTATTCAATGCAACTCCCGGTTGTGGCAAGGAAAAATATCTCTAGAAATTGCAAAATTCCTCTGGGGGTGGTGGGGGCAGAATCACCGCCATCTGAGAATCACTGGTCTAGGTTTGAACTTTGCTCCTATCCACAGACGCCTATGTGAGCACAAGTATGGCAATGCCCCCCGCGTCCGCATCAACGGACATGTGGCCGCCCGTTTCCCCTTCATCCCTATGCCGCTGGACTACATCCTGCCTGAGCTCCTCAAGAATGCCATGAGGTGGGCTGGCTGGATATGTTGGAAGGGGGCAGACAGGAACTGGGATGAGGCTGGGGTACCACCACCTACTGGTCTTTCCTCCCCGCATAGAGCCACGATGGAGAGTCACCTAGACACTCCTTACAATGTCCCAGATGTGGTCATCACCATCGCCAACAATGATATCGATCTCGTCATCAGGTTTGCCCTGAGTGGGAGTTAGGCTAGGATACGTGGGGGTTCCAGGCACTGTTTCTTCCTTGCTGCATGACCTTGAGCCAGGACCTGCTCCACTGGTCAGACAAGATACTCTCTGGTTCTGAGAATGCCATGAGCTGGGTATGAATGGATCTGGGGCCGGCTGCAGGTGCCAGGGCCCTATCCTTGTCAGCAACTGAGGGGCCTGGAGTGGGGAGTTAGGATGTTGGGTTGACAGTTAAGTGTAAAATCCCGTGAGAAGGTACAGCAGCCAGTGGCCCAGGCAGAAGTGAGGATGGAAGGATGTTGCTTATAAAAAACAAGGCCCCAGGGTCTAGGTGGATCACATTCCATCTTTGGGTGGAAGGGGCAGGAAGGCAGACTTAGCACTGTTTGTTTGGGAGGTAGTGAGGCCCCCACCAAAGCTGAGCCCAGCCCATGTTATCACCATCTTGCCAGGATTTCAGACCGGGGCGGGGGAATCGCTCACAAAGATCTGGATCGGGTTATGGACTACCACTTCACTACAGCTGAAGCCAGCACCCAGGACCCCCGGATCAGCCCCCTTTTTGGCCACCTGGACATGCACAGTGGCGGCCAGTCCGGGCCCATGCATGGGTGAGGCCCCGCCTGGCTAGGAGGGAGGGATGGGGGGGCCCCAGGAGACTCAAGCCTCTGAAGCCTCTGTCCTATGCCCCTGCCCATCCCAGCTTTGGCTTCGGGCTACCCACCTCACGGGCCTACGCGGAGTACCTCGGTGGTTCCCTTCGGCTGCAGTCCCTGCAGGGCATTGGCACAGATGTCTACTTGAGGCTCCGGCACATCGACGGTCGAGAGGAAAGCTTCCGCATCTGACCCCATATCCCTTGGCCTACTTGCCTGCCTAGCCTGGGCCCTCCACCCTGCCAGGACCTTCTGGGTGAGGCAGGGTGCCACCCTGCTCCACATGCTGCTGCATCTTGGGTCTTAGGGCCCCAAACAGATGGAATTACATGGAGCCCGGTGCCACCCCTCCTCTACAGAGGCCCACTGCTTCCCTGCCTCCAGGCCTTGGAGGAGAGGAAGTGGGGACCCTTGAGACCTCCAACACCAGCTCCGTTATTCTCGTTTCTGGGGAACCCCTACCTTGACCTGCTGTTTGTTATTAAAGTTCACATTTTGAATGCCCTCTTGGGCCCCGTGTGTGGGGAGGGCAGGTGGGCTTTTGTTTCCACCCTGTTCTGGTTCCCTGGGCCCTTGGGTTTAAGTAGCTCGTGTCCCAGTCTCGAACTGTCCAGACAGCCTGTCAGGCCAGGTATAGAATTGCCCCCAAATCTCTTTTCATTTAGCAAATGCTAAATTTCATGTAACAGATGTTTCTGGGTCCCAGGCGATATCAAAGGCCCAAGTTGGCCCAGCTTCAGGCCTCAGTTCTGACACTTCCCTTATTGAGTCACAGGTTCTGGAGGTGAAGGTTACCAGACTGGGCAACCTCCTGAGCCACCTGATTCCTGAGCCTGAGTGAGGTTAAAAATACTGCCTGCCAGTTGTGCCTGCTTCTGCCAAGAAAAAGGAACACACAAGATTATATCCCGGCATGCCCCAGGGGACAGTGGGGCCCTGGTAGGGGGGGCAAAAGAAAAGGGCTCCAGACAGCAGGTGGCGACCCAAGGGAGGGGGAAGAAAGGCCTGAAAGCCTGCTTGGTGGGACTGGTGATGGAAGTGGGGGGTTGAGGGGAGACAGGAATTGTATCTGGATGTCAAATGTGACTTACCAGGCTGAAAATCCTGCTGGCTCTGGCACGGGGGTGTTGAGGCTGGAATCTGGCCAGGAAGCATGGGCTTTCTCCTGTAGGCAGCAGGAATCCATGGACAGATCTTCAGCTAGAGAGGGATGTTTCCAGTTGGATTTCCCAGGAGAAGACGCTGAAAGGAGGGTTTGTGTCCATGTGATTTGTTGAGAAAGTGCTCCAGTTAGGGAGTAGGGGAAGCAGGAAAGGGAAGGGCAGGAGGCCAGACAAGGATGTCATCTCAGGCAAAAGTTCAGAGCCAGCTACTAAGTTCTGCCTTAGAGGTGGAGGCAGAAGAGCTAAGTTCCATAGTCATTGATGAACTCTGCTTGACAATCATCCGTTGGGAAGTAGGGGTGGGTAGGTACTTAAACTTTCAAGCTGAAAACTTCCCTTTGCAGTTTTGTTTTTTTTTTAAAGGTTTTATTTATTTGAGCGTGCGCAAGAAGGGGGGGGCGCCTGGGTGGCTCAGTCGTTGAGTGTCTGCCTTCGGCTCAGGTCATGGTCCCGGGGTCTTGGGATCGAGCCCTGCATCGGGCTCCCTGCTCGGCGGGAAGCCTGCTTCTCCCTCTCCCACTCCCCCTGCTTGTGTTCCCTCTCTCACTGTGTCTCTCTCTGTCAAATAAATAAAATCTTAAAAAGAGAGAGAGAGAGAGGAGGGCGAGAGGGAAAGGGAGAGAGAGAATCCCAAGCAGAATCTGCACTGAGCCCGGAGTCCAACGCAAGGCTCAATCTCACAACCCTGAGATCATGACCTGAGCCAAAATCGGAGTTGGACACATCACTGAGATCTCGACCTGAGCTGAAAGTGGGAGTCGGATGGACACTTAACCAACTGAGCCACCCAGGTGTGTGCCTGCCCCGTTCGACCCCCCAACCCCCACACCCACCTTTTCAACTTTTTTAAGGCAAAACGGCTCTCTTAGCCCAAGGGATAGTTTGACAAAGAGCCTCTGGCTTTTGAAAGCACATCAAAGGTAATCTGGATCTGAAGAAGCAACAAAAAGAAATTCCAGAGGGTCTGGGTGAAGCATCTACACAGTTCTAGAAGTAACAGATTTGCACATGAGAAGGAGGATTAGAGGGAGAATAGTGAGGAGGTTGGTGTAGTAACCTGGATCAAGGATTTATAAAGCCCAGGCTAATCCTCAACTAGAAAGGACAGCAACCCTGTAACAAGATGTTGGGTGAAGTCAAAAGTGAGGCACCAGAACCCTGGGTGGAGAGAATAACAGTCTTGAAGATGGGGGGTGGTATGGGGAGTGGGAGAAGGCATTGGAATTTTTTTTTTAAGATTTTATTTTATTTGAGAGAATGAGAGAGAGAGAGAGAGCGCGCACATGAGAGGGGGGAGGGTCAGAGGGAGAAGCAGACTCCCCGCTGAGCAGGGAGCCCGATGCGAGACTCGATCCAGGAACTCCAGGATCATGACCTGAGCCGAAGGCAGTCGCCCAACCAACTGAGCCACCCAGGCGCCCCTGAAATTTTTTTTATTTTTATTTTTTTTTTTAAAGATTTTATTTATTTGAGAGAGAGAGAATGAGAGACAGAGAGCACGAGAGGGAAGAGCGTCAGAGGGAGAAGCAGACTCCCTGCTGAGCAGGGAGCCCGATGTGGGACTCGATCCCGGGACTCCAGGATCATGACCTGAGCCGAAGGCAGTCGCTTAACCAACTGAGCCACCCAGGCGCCCGCCCCTGGAATTTTTTTTAAAGATTTTATTTTTTGACACAGAGAGACAGTGAGAGAGGGAACACAAGCATGGGGAGTGGGAGAGGGAGAAGCAGGCTTCCCACCGAGTAGGGAGCCCCATGTACGGCTCCATCCCAGGACCCTGGGATCATGACCTGAGCCAAAGACAGAAGCTTAACAACTGAGCCACCCAGGTACCCCTGGAATTTTTTTCTTTTTTTTAAGATTTATTTTAGAGGGTGAGGCCGGGGAGAGGGAGAGAGAGAAACCGTCTTAGGCAGATTCTGTGCTGAGCATGGAGCCTCACATGGGGCTCGATCTCATGACCCGAGATCATGACCTGAGCCAAAACCAAGAGTCCAACGCTTAACCAACTGCACTACCCAGGCGCCCCAGGGCATTGCAATTTTTTTTTCTTGCCTGACTTATTTCTTTGGATTCTTATGCAGCCAGACACTTGGCATTCACTGCCCACTCTCCCCCCAATTCTTTAATTTCCCCAAAGCCAAGTTACCAGTGCTTCCCATTGCCATCACCTCACCCCCAACGAACTCCACTATTTCTTGATCTGAAACCTGAGCCCCATCCTCAGGCCTTGAACATTCCACCCCGTTAGAATTGCTTTTAATCCCAGTAACCAATTTATAAGTCAAAGAAGATTCAGAGAATGGCCAAAAAGAATGTTTATTGAGCACCTACCGTGTTTGACACTGTGCAACACACTTATATACAGTAAAGAGACAGGTAAATATATGGCTTACCCTTTATATAGCTATATGGATTATACAGTTATATGTAATTTAACCTTTACGGTCGCTCCGAGGATGGACACCCTTGTACAATTTACCCGGAGTAGGGTCAGAACTCTGGATTCCTCATTCACTAAGCCCGAGACGCTCTCCAGTATGTCCCACTGCCTTTGACTAGCTTGACACCCTAAAGGGATGTCTGTTGTAGGGGACCTGGTCCTTTCTTTAGAAAGGTTTCATTCTATGAGAGCAATTTACTCGCTATCCCTGGACAACAGACGTCCTGTCTCCCTCACCCTGAACAAGGAAGGCAGCTCCCTCAATCTCTATAAAAGGGGTGATCTGGGTTAGTCTGGCGGAAACGGGCGGCGCGGGGGTGGGTGTTAATTCCAGGCTCAAAGCCCTAAGCCAGGCAGCCAGGGAGGCCGCTCTGGCTCGCCCGGTACCGGGTGAAGTGGGGGCAGCGCCTCCGGTAAGTGGCACATCCTGGCTTCCTCGGGTACCGGGCCCTTTAAAAAGATTGGGCTGAGTCATCACATCAGGAAAGTCTTCCTCCTCTTTCAACTCGGGGGTTCAGCCATATTTCCAGACGGAAAAAAAAAAATTCCAGGGCAATTGGCACAGAAAGGTCAAACTTGTCCGGGGGCCGGGGGGGGCGGGGGCGGTTGGAAAGCCGCACTAACCAATGAGCTCTTCCCACATCACAGACCCCACCCTCAAGCCGGTAGCGGCCTCCGCCACGCGTCGCTGACCCGGAACTAAAGGGCTGCGTGGCGCCGGATTCTGGCGTCATCTCCACTACAGCGATGGCGGCACAGGGAGCAACTGCGGCGGTTGCGGCGGCGGCTTCAGGGGTCGCGGGGGAGAGCGATCCCGGGCCCGGGGAGAATGCGGCGGTCGAGGGGACCGCCCCATCCCCGGGCCGCGTCTCTCCCCCGACCCCGGCGCGCGGCGAGCCGGAAGTCACCGTGGAGATCGGAGAAACGTACCTGTGCCGACGCCCGGACAGCACCTGGCGTGAGGGCGGGGCCCAAGGCCAGGGGGCGGGGTCTGAAGGCGGGTTCTCTCAGGGGCTGGGCGTCGTGAGGGCGGAGCTTGAGGGAAGAACGCGGAGTTTCGGGATCTCCCGGGCGCCGCCTCGTAACCGCAGTAGTCACCACAGTCACCGAGTTCTTCTAATGCTGTGTAGGGCTCCCATTCCACTTGCTTGTCCAATCTTAGGCTTCATTGCCTTTTCAGACAAAACCGTGGTTCCTTGCTGGTGTGTCTTGTCTCTGCGACTTCCTCTTCCAGCCCTCTTCTACAACTGCCAACGGAGAGGACCTACGGAAACACAAAAACGAGCTTCCCTTTTCCTCCCCCCCCATCTTCAGAATAAACCCCGAATTCCTTAGAATGGCGTGCATCTTTGTGACCTCTCTGGTTTCTAGCCACTCCTAGCAAAGGCCATTGCCGGAGCAGACCACATTGTACCCACTGAAGACCATATGCCTTTTACCGCCTGTGCCCGCTGCTTTGAATGCCCTTTCTTCCCTTTCTCCTGCCTGGTTCACCTGGCTAGCGCTTACTCAACCTTTTAACATACCATAACTCCTGTGATGCCATTGCTGATTTCCTTCAGGCAGAGTGAGTCGTTCCCTTCTGTATGTGCCTGCAACATTTTCTTCATACCTCAGTCAGCCATGGTATATGTGACATTATGTTGTCATTGTCAGTCTGCATCTTCCCCTATCAAAGTGGGAATTTCTGGAGGGCAGGGCATCTTGTGATTCACTGCAATGTCCTCTCTACCCAGCAATAACACAGCATAGGACCAGACACGCAGTGGTTGCCTTACTCATTTGTTGAATGGTCTGTCAGTTGTCAGGCACTATGCTAAAAAAGCTTTAGAGGCATTGACTCTCCCTCTGAGGTGGGCACTATTATCCCTATTTTGTAGATGAAGAAACTGAGGCTCAACCAAAATAATTTGCCGTTAAATAAAGGAAGTGGGGAGCTAGGATTATATATAAACCCAGAGCCAGCCCTCATGACTCCTGAACAAATGAACAACTGAGTATAACACAAGCATTGAATTTGAAGCCAGACTTAAACCCAGTTAAGTGTTAGCTTCTTAGCACTTTTCAAATACGTGAGCCTGGGTAAGTCTCAGTTTTTCATCTGCAAAGTAAGAGTAACAGCTCCAACCTGGCCCACTTCACAGGCAGTGATCGATGGAATGGCAGATGTAGGCAGGTGATGTTAGCCTATGTATGGCCCTGGCATCTGAAAACTGCTCCTCGGTGTGAAGGATCCTTCTTGTCCCATCCCTGTCTGCCTTCCTGATGATCCTAGCCTTTTTCTTTCACAGATTCTGCTGAAGTGATTCAGTCTCGAGTGAATGACCAGGAGGGCCGAGAGGAATTCTATGTACACTACGTGGGCTGTGAGTGACTTGGGGGCATCGGGCCTGGGTGGGGGTTGGGGAGAGGGGTGGAAGGGCAGCACCCTCATGGCCCATCCTCACAGTTAACCGGCGACTGGACGAATGGGTAGACAAGAACCGGCTGGCGCTGACCAAGACAGTAAAAGATGCTGTGCAGAAGAACTCAGAGAAGTACCTGAGCGAGCTGGCTGAGCAGCCTGAGCGCAAGATCACTCGCAACCAAAAGCGCAAGCATGATGAGATCAACCACGTGCAGAAGGTCCGGGCCCCCTCCCCTTCTCCAAGGCCCCAGGAGGCTCAGCTGCCTCTGCCAGCTCCCTTGAGTCCCAGTGCCCAAACCACAGCAGCTCCCGTTTCTAAAGCTCCTACGGTGTGTCAGGGACTTTACCTGTGTTTTGTCAAATATTCTTCACAGAAGAAAAATGAGGCTCAGAGAGGGCAAGCACTTGGCTGCAATCTCACAGGAAATGGCACAGCTGGGACTGGAACTCAGGCCTCCTGCACCACTAGCCTCCTTTGTCTCCTATTTGCTGTGCCACCTTAGACAAAGAATTGAAGTCCAAAAGGAAGGAAGAGAATGAATGATATTGGGCACTTGCTGCTGCCAAGCACCGTGCTGAGTCCTGCACGTATATAAGCTCATCATATCCTTCCTAACAATTAAAGTGCCACGGGGATAATGGTTTCTGTAGGTGGGAAAGCAGGATCAGAGAGGTTAGGTAACATGCCCAAGGTTACACAGCTAGTAAAAGGGTGGGCTGGAATTAGAATAATAATGGCAAACATTTATTGGCTTGTGAGCCAAAGTTTTAGGCTAAGTATTTTAATACATGATCTCCCTGAAGTTTCACAGCAACCTTGTGAGGTAAGCATCATTATTGTGTCCAGTTTATAGGGGAAGAACAGATAGGTTTAAGAACCTGGTCAGGAATTAGATTTGCCAACTGGATTGTCCGACTTCAGGGCACCAGCCCTTAACCATGACTTTGCCACGTCCTGGAAACTTGGGCCACTTGATCCAAAACCTGGAAGGATCCTTCTTGATCCAAAACCTGGGTATTTTTCCCCAACCCATGCCACCCCTGGGGGTTATTTCCCCCCACTCTGAGCCTCAGTTTCTTGATTTGTAAAATGGGGAGTGTAGATGAGACCGGGGTTTATTGAGTTCTCAAGCACTTAGACATTCATTAGTTTCAGCCAGTGTGACGTCTTCCTTCTGAGTGCTCATTGTGTGCTTTGGGCCAATGTTTTTTCCAGCTGTGGGGCATAGCCAAATTAGCTCAGTGGGTTGTAACAGGCTTTTAAATTTAAAAATGAAAGAGAGGGGCGCCTGGCTGGCTCAGTTGGTGGAGCATGCAACTCTTGATCTCGGGGTTGTGTGAGTTTAAGCCCCATGTTAGGTGGAGAGATTACTTAAAAAAAATAAAATAAAAATATGGGGCGTTTGGGTGGCTCGGTCGGTCAAGTGTCCGGCTCGATCTCAGCTCAGGTCTTGATCTCAGGGTCATGAGTTCAGGCCCCGCGTTGGGCTTCACGCTGGGTGTGGAGCCTGCTTTAAAAAAAAAGAAAGAAATAGGGTAAGATAGGCAATACCACAGTACGTTGCCCTTTATTAAAGGTAAGAATTATTTGTGAGAAGCTTTTATTTCAAGTACAGATACATGTACTGTGTATACACAGATAGGTCAACTGGTTTACAGTGCTGACTGCATTTCAAAAAAAATCTGAAATACCCTAAGCTAGAAAGACCCCTCAGGGTCTAAGGCAGCAGTGTCCAGTTGACCTTCCTGTGATTAGTGGAAATATATCTGTACTGTCCGATCGAGTAGCCCCACTAACCATATGTGGTGACCGAGCACTTGAAATGTGTTTGGTGTGGCTAAAAATTCATTTTGTGTTCAACTTAACGAATTCACATAGCCACACGTGGCCAGGTCTAAGTTTCTCTTAGTTCCTCGACCAGGTTGCGCTGGCAAATTTAAGTCTTAAAAATGTACATCGAAGCTGGTAGTTGGCAGGGCGGATGACAATGGGCCAGAGGTGATAAAATCAAAGGATGGATAATCGGCGAGTTAATAATCAGCAAGGTTCTTCGGAGCCTAATTAATGTTTAATTCTAAATAAATTGCAGCATTTAAGAAAAGTAGTGTTTTTGTAGTTCTTTAATGCATTTGCAGAAGAGGATTGTCTTTTATGAGAGTTGGGAAGTGGGTTTTTAAAGAGGCACATGAGGAGGAAAATCTTTCTTCTCGCATCTTTGCAGGGGTTAGGCTCGGAGTTAGACCAACCAGGGTCCTGTGCTCAATGGTGCTGGGTACCAGTTCTGTAACCTTGCCGCTCTTTGTGCAGTGTGGATAATGAGCACTCTTGTCTCAGGGGCTTTGTGAGGACTAAAGAAAATACTGCCTGTGGAGTGTTTGGCACTTGGAATAAATGGCAGCTAGCTAGTCCCCAAGGGCAGGTGACCTCACCTCTCCCTGCCTATTTACTTCTCTGTAAAATCAAAATAAAAAGGCTACATCTCAGGGTGGCCGAAACGGTTACATGAGGCCAGACAAGCAAAGTGCTTTGTGGAAGGGGGTCTGGGTAAAATGCTGACTCTTTCCTCCCTTCTCAACTGCAGGGCGAGGCTGCTGTCTCCCCTGGTGTAGGTCATAGGCCTTCTTGGGCCCTCTCTCCATTATCAGGCTGTGCTTGGTTGCTCCTACAGAGTCTGGCTGAGGAACAGGATGTGCTGGGAGTGTGACATGACTTCTAGTCTCTGCCTTCTAAGGACTTGGGAAAATCAGGGAAACTAAGTGGGAGCAGTCAGAGGGGATTGCTGTTAACCAGCGCGTTCCCGACTTGGAAAGGAGAGGGTGTGTTGTGTGTCGGAAGAATTCAGTCAGGTCTCCGGGAGGGGACGGGCAGGGCGCGGGCCGGGCGCGAAGCCTTGAAGGACAGGAAAGAGCCCAGTAAAAAATGATTACACACGATGGCTCACAAAACTGCCTCATCTCACACTCCCCTGGCTCACGCTCTGCTCGAGGTTGAGTAAGTGTTTTTTGGCGGCGAAGGAGAGGGAACTGCATGCTCACAGCACGAAGGCCACAGAAAGAGGGGCCTTGAGAGTGTAGACGTGGAGGGGCTGCGACTGGAGGCTGGGAATCTGCGGAGGCGTCGTTAATGGTCCAGACTTGAGATGGTGGCAGTGGCTCTTTGGAGTTGGACAGAGGAGAGTTCCAGAGAGGGACCGATTGCAGAGACATCAGGGAGGTAGAACTGACGGACCGTGGCCCTTGATTGAATGCCAGGCTGAGAGGAGGAGGAGCTACACTGAAGGTGATGCCCCCAGTGAGACGGGGACCCCGGGAGGATGTTAGGTCTGCAGGGAGGACGGGTTGAGTTCCTTTCCGGACACCTCGAGTCTGATGTGGCTGCGGGAGGGACCTCGAGAGCAGGCAGCTCCCTGGACCTGGTGCTCAGGAAAGAGGTCAGGTCACGCTGGGGAGTCCAGCACCAGTTCCTGCTATGGGCACGGAAGAGAAGATCCATTCTTCATCTGCCTCATGACAATTTTGGCAGAGCTGGATTGATCCTTTTGTATAGCCCAAGGACTGGAAGCGGGCCTCCTGCTCTTAGCCCTGTTCATCTGGCAAAAGGTCCAAACGTGGGCATCAGGGATGTGTGGGTGGGTGGGTGGGAAGGCAGGAGAGGAGCTTGGCCCAGCCAGCTTCAAAACCGAGTCAAACAAGTTAGCTGTTCGTGCGGTTATTAGTGTCATCCGGGGGATGAGGTCTGGAAGATAGGAGGGAAGCACCGGGCTCTGGTTCAGGGGAGGGACAGCTTGAGCACCACTTCTGTTCACCTCTGTTCCCGGCTCTGTCCTTGCCCAGACCTACGCAGAGATGGACCCCACCACAGCAGCCTTGGAGAAGGAACACGAGGCGGTAAGCAGGGGCCGGGCTCCTGCCCGCGGGCGCTCCCTCGGCCGCCTTCCCTTGCCCCGACTGAGCCAGCCACTGCCCTGCGCTCCCACCTTACTCACAGATCACCAAGGTGAAGTACGTGGACAAGATCCACATCGGGAACTACGAGATCGATGCCTGGTACTTCTCACCGTTCCCTGAAGACTACGGGAAACAGCCCAAGCTGTGGCTCTGCGAGTATTGCCTCAAGTACATGAAATTTGAGAAGAGCTACCGTTTCCACTTGGTGAGCCTGGGCCGGCTGGGCCCGGTGAGAGAGGCGGCCATGGAGGCTGCGGGCCCGAGGCAGCAGGGATAGGGAAGAGAGACAGGTCCAGCGGAGTTGAGTCCAAGGAAAAGCTGCCCGTGGCTCAAGAGACCCGGGTTCTAGGCCTGGCCTTGCCTCGGCTGGTGTGACCTTGGCCAACTCGCTGCCTTCCCCCAGGCCTCAGTTTCCTCTTCTGTGGAATGGGGACGGTAATCCCCGCCCTTACCACCTCCTCAGGTCACCCCAGACACTACATGTTTATCGAGGCCAGCCCAGTGCGAGGTTCCTCGGGGCAAAAGAGGAAGTGAGCGTAGCCCCTGAGCAATGGGGCTGGAAGGTGGGGACGGATGGGAGGCGTTGGCAGGGGTGGCCCGGGGGTGGGGTGCTGGGGGCTCGCAGGCTAGCGCAGCAGGGCGTTTCCCAGAGGGCGTGACTTGAGGCAAATGTGTGCGGTTTAGGGATTGCCAGTGTCATGGATGAGAGCCCTCCAGAGTCCTCCAGAGCTAGGCTGGCCTGAACTTGAGACCATCTAGCTGTGTGATATTCAAGCCAGTTACTTAGCCTCTCTGCGCCTCGGTTTCTTCATCTGTAAAATAGGCTCTGTCTCCTCAGGTAGTTGGGAGGCTTACGTGATGTAGGTGAAGTACGGAGCCCAGGGTCTGTAGATGGGGAAACAGAAGAGAGACCTGTTGCAAGCCACACAGGGTGGGATGGGGGCACCTAGCAGAAAACCTCAAGGTCTCAAGCCTTTGTCTCCCCGTCCCCACCCCCCAGGGCCAGTGTCAGTGGCGGCAGCCCCCCGGGAAGGAGATCTATCGCAAGAGCAACATCTCTGTGTATGAGGTCGACGGCAAAGACCACAAGGTGAGTTAGGGGGCCGGAAGTGCTGTGGGGAGGTGGGGGGAAGCACCTCCTGGATGATCCTCATTGTCGCTGAAGGGTAGAGGCCAGCCTGAGGACAAGCCCCCACCCGGGAGAGACCTGTGAGGTCATGCTTAGCCTGGCGCTTGGCCTGTGGTTGGTGCCCGGTAAACACCCGGCTCTGGGGCGCCAGCCTGGGGGACAGGGTTTCTGTTCTGTCCCTGAAGACTTTCCTCCTGATGGGGTGGCTTAGGTTGGGGCAGTCCTGGCCCAGAGTAGAGATTGTCATGCCTGAGGCTGCTTCTAGAAGCGCTTTCTCTTTCTGCCTGAAGGAAAGTTTTCTTCCCTGGGAGGGGACGGCTTTGTGTGACTTGCTGCGAGAGAGCTGGGTAGCTCTGGCCGCAGAGTTCCTTGTTTCTGGCAGGAGGACCTTGGTGGGGCAGGGTGGGGCATTTGGGGCCTTGCTTTGCTGCCATTGAGCACCTGGCCTTTGCCTGGTCAGTCTGGGAAGCTCTGACCAAATGTCCCTGTTTCCCAGGGAAGGGGACGGTAGAGGGTAAGGCCTAGAGGGCAGGCTTCTGAGGTGGCTCTTGCTTCAAACAGTGCTGTCATTGACTAGCTGACTGTGGACAAGTGACTTAACGCTGTTTGTTCCTCTTTCCTCATCTGTAGGACAGGAGTCATGGTTATGTTTACCTAATAGGATTGTTGGTGGAACAAATGAGCAATGTCAAGTACTTAAGGCATCAAGTAGGTGTTTAGTAAACATAGGCCTTTGTTATTATTGGTGACCTCCTTGAGTTCAGCCAGCCTTGAGGTAAATAGCTCAAGGGGAATATTGGCTCTTAGCCTGGCCTGGGTCCCCGTGCTTTGCCTTTCTGAGCATGAACAGGGGGAGTGGCAGAAAGGGCTCTAGCAGGAGACGTGGGTGTTCTCTCTAACTCTACCCTGTTAACTTTGAAGCCTCGGCCAGGGACTGCCTCTTCCCGGAACCTCAGTTTCCTCATGGGCTAGCAATGCCGGACTTCACAATTGTTGGGTCAAATAAGAGTGGATGTAAAAGGTGTCACAAACCAGAGGGTCTCCTGATCTGTGCCATGAAGCCAACATCAAGGTCTCATTATCCGTCCTGATATTGGTCTCTAGCCTGGGTAGGTGTTTGGGCCTACAGCAAGGAGGCTGCTGAGGCCCAGCAGAAGCGTGTGGCCAAGTGGGCAGACCACTCAGGCTTTGGAATCAGGCTCAAAGCTCATCCATCCAGCAAACATTTACCAAGCACCAGGCTTCATGCTTCGCCTCGTGCTGGGTATTGGGGATACAGCTACGGATAAGACAGAACGCACTTACCGGTTTGAATCCTGCCCCAGCACTCACCAGCCATGGAGCCTTACACCAGCCACTTAGCTCCTCTGAGCCTCACTTTCCTGATCTGAAACCTAAAAGTTAATGTCCCTGAAGATTGAACTCCTATTTAGCACTCAGAAGTGGTAACTGTTTGGGACCCCTGGCTGGCTCAGTCGGTGGAGCGTGCGACCCCTGCCCTCGGGGTTGTGAGTTCCAGCCCCATGTTGGGTGTAGAGAGTACATAAAAATAAAATCTTTAAAACAACAACAAAAAAAAGAGCTTTTCCTGCCCATGACTCCTGTTTCCATGCTATAACTTAAACAGACACCTTTGGGGCGCCTGGGTGGCTCAGTCGGTTGAGTGTCTGACTCTTGATTTTGGCTCAGGTCATGATCTCGGGGTCATGAGATCCAGCCCTGCACTCAGTGTGGAGTCGGCTTGGGATTCTCATCTCCCTCTGCCCCCCCCCCCCGCCCCATTCGCGCACACACACACTCTCTCTAAATAAATAAATAAATAAAATCTTAAAAAAAACAAAACAAAGCAACTCACCTTTTTGCACGGGGGTTGGGGGAGAAGCGGTCACTGATTAATCGAGCTCTCTGGTTTTTAGTTTCCCTGTCCATCCAGAAAATGACTGTAAGACTCCTTTCGGTTCTAAGCGCTCTTGTTCGGGGGGGGGGGGCACTTCTCAGCGGCTCGGCATTGGCTGCTCTCTGAAGGCGGGCGTTTGCAGAGCGGGTGGCGGCTGCTGCCCAGGCCTCCGAGAAGCTAGGTGGGGAGTTATACCTGCTCCCTGAGCCTGCTTCCACCTCCCCTGCCCCTCAGATTTACTGTCAGAACCTGTGTCTGCTCGCCAAGCTTTTCCTGGACCACAAGACCTTGTACTTTGACGTGGAGCCCTTCGTCTTTTACATCCTGACTGAGGTGGACAGGCAGGGGGCCCACATCGTTGGCTACTTCTCGAAGGTGCTGGATTGGGAAGCCCAGGTTGAGGGAGGGTGGGGACTTTGACCGGCAGAAGGGGCCGAACCTCCCCAGAGGTCCTGACCACACACATCCCTGTAGGAGAAGGAGTCTCCAGATGGGAACAATGTGGCCTGCATCCTGACCCTGCCCCCCTACCAGCGCCGTGGTTATGGCAAATTCCTCATTGCTTTCAGTGAGTGGTTCCTAGCCTGTGGAGGAAGGGGCAGCTGTGGTGGGGGTGCCATGGCGGGGGAGGGGGGGAGGCGCCAGGGCGGGGCAGGGTCCTCCGAACCCTCCTTTCCACCGCCGCCAGGTTACGAGCTCTCCAAGCTAGAGAGCACGGTCGGCTCCCCTGAGAAGCCGCTGTCCGACCTGGGCAAGCTCAGCTACCGCAGCTACTGGTCTTGGGTCCTGCT
Organism: Eumetopias jubatus; assembly: GCF_037043125.1. Classification (NCBI taxonomy): domain Eukaryota; kingdom Metazoa; phylum Chordata; class Mammalia; order Carnivora; family Otariidae; genus Eumetopias; species Eumetopias jubatus. The sequence goes on from NW_028274818.1 coordinate 94,604,211, forward strand.
GGAGATTCTGCGAGACTTCCGGGGCACACTATCCATCAAGGACCTTAGGTGAGGGCCCTGGAACCCTTAAAGAGGGAAGGACTCTTCCAAGATTGGCCATGATCCCATGTCCTTGTCCCCTTTTGCTGTCCCAGTCCGACCCCACAAGGGAACTCTCCCCAACGTCCGTGCTAATCCCTTTCTGCAGCCAGATGACTAGCATCACCCAGAATGACATCATCAGCACCCTACAGTCCCTCAACATGGTCAAGTACTGGAAGGGCCAGCATGTGATCTGTGTCACACCCAAGCTGGTAGAAGAACACCTCAAAAGTGCCCAGTATAAGAAACCACCCATAACAGGTAAGTGGGGGGCTGCCCAGGGTGTGTGTGGTCAGGGGGTAGGTGTTAAGATCTACTGGGAGCCAAAGCTACCTTTTGACTGTTACATGATCCCAAACTGGTCCGACCAGCTCCTGGGACGGAAGCCTGGGGCAGGCTCCTCATTCCCAAGGTTTCCCTGCCCCCTCCCCAGGACTCAGTATGCCCTTGTTCTCGCCTAGAGGTGAAACCTGGCCCGGGCCCAGAGGCCCAGCCCTGCCTCTCATGCCTCTCTCCCCACAGTGGACTCGGTCTGTCTCAAGTGGGCGCCCCCCAAGCACAAGCAAGTCAAACTCTCCAAGAAGTGAGTGGGCTGCGCCCCTGCTGCTGGACCCGTGCCTCCCTGCCCCCCTCCCCCCGCCTGTAAATATGTACAGACCTGTTTCGTCATTTTTTTTAATAAAGTAAGTTCTGCCAGTGGTTCTGGACTTTGGAGGTGGGAGGGAGAGGCCAAGAGCTGATGTTCTTCGCTGCACATGTCACGCACAGCCAGTTGTGCTCAAAACATTTCACTCCTGCTTGTTCTTTCCGTCCCTCACCCCAGGCCCAAGCCCACGCCCAGTTCCAGTGGGGGCTCAGTCCTCCGGAGTCTAGGAGTCGGGCTTCAAGGAGGGCATGGCAGCCGATGGGGCAAGACTGGGGCCTTTTCTGTTCTTAAGAATATGCTGCCCGGAGGCAGCCCCAGCTCAGGAGACAGGAAGAGGGTGAAGGGATGGGGCTCATCAGGCAGAAGGAGCGCTCAGGGTGCTGGAGCCAGCCCTTCAGCAGCAATTAACTAGGCAGGTACCCAATCTTCTGGAAACAAAGCGGGGAGCCAGGGCTCGTTTTCATCGTTAAGGGTCCTCAGGGGCTCCAGAGGAGCCCAGCCAGCGGGTGGAGGTGGCCAGAGGTTCTAGCCAATACCACAGGTAGTAAAGCCTCTTTGACTGTGGGTTGTAGTCCCAAAGAACGAACCCAGAAGAGAGGGCTCAAAGATCAGGACGGTGCTCTGGGCTCCCACAGGTCCGGGGAGGAAGGAAGGGGTGGCTCGAGCCAGTCCCCCAGGCCCAGAAGATGTCAGGGAAGGGCCAGCTCCGTTCCCGGGCCATGCATCTGTCCTTGGGTGCAGTGTGGAAGTCCAGGAGGCAGGGTCAGCTCCCAGGATGACTAGCTTAGCAGACGAGGCCCAGGGTCAGGCCCAGTGGCAACAGAAGGACGAGCCCCTGTAAGCCCCAGGCTGGGGCCAAGCTGAAGGCCTGATGGTTGACACAGAGATGGCCATCGGGCTGGGACTCCTGGACCTGGGGCACCGCACGAGGCTGCAGCTCTGTCACGTGATAGTGAATCCAGGTGGCATAGCTGGAGGTCAGAGTGTACACGCCAGGCCTGTTGGGGGCCCCACAGGCATCGCCCCAGCTCACAATGCCTGCCAGGTACCAGAGGCCCCCCACGGGGCAGGAGAGTGGGCCCCCAGAGTCACCCTGAAGACAAAAGCCATAGAGTACTGTTAGGATGGGGCCCCGGGCCTCAGGTCGGCCATGCCAGCCCCTCTGGCCCTCATCTGCCAAAAGGCACTGGTCTCACTGGACCCCCCCTGCATTTACCTGGCAGGCATCCTTGCCCCCCTCCACGTAGCCGGCACACACCATGTCCTGCTGGATAAAGTGGGGCTCGTCAGGCTTGGCGTTGATGTTGTACAGGCAGTTACACGTCTCACGGCTGATCAGTGGTACCTCAAGTTGCTGTAGCTGCCGGGGGACCAGGAGGCTCACTGTGGGAGCAAAAGATGCTTACCTGGGGCCTCCTCCCCTGAGTCGGACACCCCCCCCCCCATGCCTCTAGACGTCAGCGCCCACCTCACCTGAGGGCGCCACGTGGCCCCATCCAGTGACAGTACATTGGAGGCCATTGGGGAAGGAGGTGTTGGCTGCAGGGAGGCAGATGGGCCGGATGTAGCGGGAGAAGGTGACCGGCCTCCCGAGCCGGAGAAGCGCGATGTCGCCCTGGGAGCCCTCCTGGCGGTAGCTGGGGTGAGAAATGACCTGGGCCACGGTGCGGACCTCGGCCTCAGGGGTGTAGGAGTCCAGCTGGTGGGCCCCCAGCTTTACCTCATAGTCTTCCTTGAGGTGCTCCCTGCAGGCAGAGGGGCCAAGGCTGGGACCCAGGAGACCTCTCCTAGTTCCCTGATCCCTGTTGGGGATCCCCGTTCCATCCACCCCCAGGTTCTGGTCCCAGGCAAAGGGCCTTTTCCATCCCAAACTGCATATTAGTTTTATCCTGTGACCCGTGACCTCTGGCCTTCACTCCTCACTGATCCTTTCGGACTTAATTATTGCTACCCCTGGACTCAACAACCCAAGAACTCTAACCTCCGGCCTGGGCTGATCCCTGAACTTTGACCTTAGCCCACTTTGACTCCCCCCCGGCGCCGCCCCCCTCCGCCCCCACCACCCGGCTGGTACCTTGGGAAGCAGTGAGCAGCTGAGAGCACCCACTGCTCAGACACGAGAGACCCGCCACACACGTGGGTGCCGTCGTAGGTGATGCTGACCTGCCAGGGCCACTGGCCGGCAGCTGCGCCAGCACCCCCGGTGATGCGTGCTTGGGAGGCCACACCACAGGAGGCTGTCCAGGGAGGAAGGGGAGAGGGTCAGGTCCCTCTGGGGCCCCCCGCACCGGGTTCCTCAGGCCTGCCGCTTCCTGTTGATCTGGTTTGGAGCTTGGGAAGTGAGCTCACGGGAGCCAGCCACCCTTCTGGCCCCATCCCACTGCTCAGTGGGCACGGCTGGTTCTGCCCCCTCACCGTCCTTGTTACCTAGCTCGGGTTTCGTCCAGCTTCCTCTCTCTCAGGTCCTCCTACCTTCCGTTCCGTCCACTCCTTACAAGTCAGAAGATCTTTATAAACCACAGATCTGATCGGGTCGCACCTCAGCTTGAATCCTTTCCTGGCTCCACACTGCCCTCCAGATACATTCCCGACCTTCCAGGACGCTACCACCTAGTCCAGCCATCCCTCCGGACACTTCCTGTCACACACACTGGGCCACACACTTGCTTGCCTCTAGACCTCTGCTTATCCAGGTCACTCTGCCGAGCACACCTTTCCTCATCCCTACTCAGCTCAGCAAACCTATTTGCCTACGGAGGTGATCCCAAACGTCAGCCTCTCCTTCAGCTGCCCTCACGGGGCTGGCTGAGTTGGACGATGCTGGGGGCTCCGGCCCCCCCACCCCCAACACCGCCCCCTCACACAACTGTTGTGCTGGGGTCTGTGACAGCACAGAATCCGGGCATTCCCCGCTGACGGGGCCTGGAGCAGACCTCCTAGTGCCCCGTGCCCAGCACACGGGGCTGGGCACACAGCCGGAGTCGTGGATGCGTGCTGAACAAACAAGAGGCCTCCCACACTGAGCATCTGGTTTCCGGGACAGCCTCACCCCCACGGAGGCTGCGGCCCTTGGGAGCAGGACCCGACAGCCCTTCCCAAAGTCACCTTCCTCGGAGCAGAGCAAACCGTCCGGCCAAGCTCCTCCTTCTGTCCTCCTAATAACGACAATAGCTACTAATGAGTGACTGCCCAAGCAACGCGCGGGGCCGCAAGAGGGCTTTCACTCACTGACTTTATCTCCCTGAGTCCTCACTGGGGCCCCAGGAGACAAACATCATCGACTTCATTCTGGAGGTGAGGGGACTGGCCAAGAATACACAGTGTGCAGTGAAGCGGGGACTGAAAACCAGACTCAGAGTCGCGTGGTGTGCCTTGGTTGGTTTTCCTCAAAGGTCGTACCTTTGGACTCAGACGTGGGTTTAAAATCCCAGCTATGCCTCTCAGTGGCTGTGTGCTCTTGGGCAAGTCACTTCTCCGTACCTCAGTTTCTTTCTCCAGAGAATGCCGGCTACCGTCCCCAACTTACAGACTAATGGGAGGATTTACACAAGGCAATAAGGATGGGCAAGTGGGCCCTACCGGAGAGAGGGTCAGGCACTCATGAAACACTCCGTTGGAATCTGAATCCAAGTCCCCTTCCTTTCCCCTCCCCCACACAAGCCTCACCTTCATCCCCGTCTGCTCCTGGAGGAAGAGAGAAAGAGGGAAGGGTAAACAGGAAAGGCCAGAGTTCCCAGACCCCTGAGCACCTGCCACTTCTCCAGAGGACTGTCCCCCACCCCCACTCCGCACCCCCCAGGAGGCCAAAGCTGAAGGGAGAGGGAGAGGCCCGGAGCTAGGGAGGCTGAAGCCGAGATAAAGGATAAGGGATGTGCCCAGAAAAGGGTTATACCCTTGGCCTATGTCCACCACCCCTCCCCCCAAGCCCCACATTCTCTGACCGCCGCAAATACTCACCAAGTCCGGACCGGAATAATCCAAGTAAAAGCAGAATGGCCACAGCCCCCAGCCACCCAGGCCCCAGGCCTGCCCTGTGGGCCATGGCCCAGGACCAGGGCCCCTGGGGAGAGACACCAGGCACCCTAGGGAAGGTACCTAGGGCTGGTTTCAAAACGCAAGTTCCAGGTATCGGCCCCAGAGGGAAGGGATCCTGGAATCGTGCTGGGAAGGGGAAAGAGACGTTCAAGGCTAGCTTCGAAGGCAGGAATAAGGTGCGAAGGGAGACGCTGGGGTCTCCGCAGTCGCCCGTGAGGACACGTCTCCAGCCGGGCCAGGCTACGCAGAGACCTTCCAGAGTGCTGGATCCCTGGAGAAAGGCACCTACCTGCCTGCCCCTCCCCTAGCCCCGCCCTCCTCGCTTAGCTCCGCCAGCTTTGCTAACACGGTCCTAAGTCCTTCCAGACCCCCGGGTGTGTGTGTGTGTGTGTGTGTGTCTGTTCCAGGCGGGAGTGGAAATCCTTGATAGCTAGACTCCCTAGAATGTGACCCCACCGCCCTCTGTCCCAGGTCTTGCAAGTCTCCCGGACCAGTAATGTCCCCCAGGTTCTGGCCCCGTCTTTGTTGTCCTGGGGCCGCTGTGCTCCTCCTTTCTTCCCCCCTTAGGCCGGGTGTCTGAGCCCAGGACACCTGGGGCCGCCCCGGACCTGCCATTTCAGGCCCTTCCATAGAGCCTGCAGCTGCATCTGTGTGTGGTGAGGTGTGTTGAGTGTGATGGCAATGCCGATCATCTCACAAATATTTCCCGAGTGCCTACTATGTTCCAGGCACAGGAGACAAAACAGACACCACCTTCTGCCTTCGCGGAGCTCACTGTGAAATAGGGCTGACAGCTCTGAATCAAATAATCACATAGCAATTACAGAATAATTTCAAGCTAGGCACTATGATAAAGAAGAATGGGGGCTCTGGGGCCCTGCTCACAGGAGCTTCGCATAGGCTGGCATCAGGAAGGTGCTATTAGAACTGAGGCCTGAGGGGCTCTGGGAAGGTGTTAAGGCAGATGGAGGAGAAGGGCGGTCCGGGGAGAGCCTTCTCAGGTGGACGGTGCAGGTGGCACAGGCTCTGGGGCCGGAGGCCCATGTGACCGGGTTGGGGGTCAGGTTCATCCTCTGTCCGTGTACGGGTCTATGGGCAACTAGGCATGTACGTTGGCTTCGAGCCTCAGAAAAACAGAGCCCCATTTCCCCACCTACTTTCCATAAGGCTAAGACCTCTTAAGCCAAAACTTCAGGGCCCCTCCTGGAGGGCAGGGAATTCCTGGAGTGGGTGAGGGGCTAGAGGCTAACTGCTGGGGAGGAGGGGGCAACATTGGACACTGCGGTGGGTTGGGCAGAGGGTTGGGTGTATTAAATGTTTGTGGGGGATGGCATATGGGTGACTGACTGGGTATGGGACCCAGGTGGGGATGTAATATTCTCTTCGGGATCTGGCAGCTAATGATAAGCCTGGCTCTTTAAGAACCTCTGCCTATCGGGGTGCCTGGGGGGCTCAGTTGGTTGAGCGACTGCCTTCCACTCAGGTCGTGATTCATCAATCGATTCATCGATCGGGGAGTCTGCTTCTCCCTCTAATCCTCCCCCCTCTCATGCTCTCTCTCTCTCTCTTTCAAATGAATAAATAAAATCTTAAAACTAGTTTGTCTTTGAAAAAGCAAACAAACAATAACCTCTGCCCGTCTCCTCAATCTCCCAAGAACTTCCTACTTCCCCTCCCCTATCCTCTGCCCACTCAACCCAGAGATGGTGACTCCGGCCCCAGAGGCGACCCCTCTGCTACTCTCATCAGCTGGCTTCCACCCCAAGCACTCCTTCCCCAGGTCTCCATTTGCCCCTTTTCTGTGCTCAAACATCACCTCTTCTGTGATTCTTTCCTAATCCCCAGCCAGGGGTGTCCATGTGTGCTCCCCATTACATTGGGAGCACTTCAGGGACTGATCTATCAGACCCCCAGACCCCCTGACTTAGTAGTTCGCAGGAAATGTGGTTGAATTCACGCAGGAAGGCGCACTACTAAATGGTGGGTGAGGGGGGCGCTTGGGTGGCTCAGTTGATAAAGCATTTCAGCTCATGTCATGATCTCTTGAGACCCCGGATCAAGGCTCCCTGCTCAGAGGGAAGCCAGCTTCTCCCTACCCCCCGCCCCGTGCTCGCTCACTCTCTCTCATGCCCGCACCCTCGATCTCAAATAAATAAATAAATAAATAAAATCTTAAAAAAAAAAAAAGGTGGGTGAGGGAGTGGGATGTACACACAAGGACACATGTTGGTGCTCAAACTCTGGGGACACCGGGCAGGCTGTGCAAGTGGGGGACCGTCGAAGGTGTGTACTGGGGACACTGGTGGCACATACCCCGGGGCATTCATCAGGGTGTGCACATGAGGGGGCAGCCGTCTGTGGGCATGGGAGATGCTAGGTCCCGGACTCCCAGACTGAGACCCTTCCCTCACCCTCACCGGCAGTCCTTGCTCTGAGGGGCGGCGGCGGCGGGAGGGGGGGGGCGGGGCGGTGAGGGCAGGAGGTCTGAGCTAGGGCTGAGGTGTCTAGCAGGTGCTAGAGATGCCGATTCCGCTGGGGAGGTGACGCACGCCCAGCTGCCACCCCACGTCCCCCGCCCTGGGGCGGGAATGAGGGATAGCTGCCACGTTATCGGGGACACATTTCCTGGGAGCCCAAGGCCTGACTCACAGAAGCCCGGGAGGGATGGGCCCAATTCCCGGGCTTCCCCCAGCCCCTCGGCCTGCCCACAGCAACGCCACAAGGCCACGTGCCTGTGTTTACATCTTTATTATCCGCTGCCCGCTGCCCCCAAGGCTCCTGAGCCCTCAACAGCCGGGCGCTGAGGCCCGATGACCCGAAGGCCCTGCAGCCCAGGTGGGCGGGGCGCTGCGGAGGCTCCGGCAGGGGAACAGAGCCGGTTGGGCCACATTCCAGCCGCGCTGGGCGGGAAGTGGAGGGCAGGAGGGGGTGGGGGGGGAGAAGGACGAGGCGCCCCCTCCCCCCCCCCCCCCCCGAGACCCAGGCCCCCTCAGTCCTGGATCAGGGGGGTTAGTAGCAGCAGGAATACAGCAGCCTGAGGGGAGCCTGGGGCGCTGGCCATGTAGGGGGGGCACAGGTCGCTGCCTTCAGGGGGCCAGTGGGGGTAGCCACTGGGAGGCAGGAAATGGGCCTCCCCCACTGTCTGGGAGATCCAGGCCTCTTCGGGGCCAATGGCAGCAAATAGCTCCCGGCTCCCCGGAACAGCCATGCCCATGAGGACCCAGGAGCCTCGCTCGGTCAGGCACAGGAGCGGAGGTGCCGAGGTCACCTGCGTATCAGAGCCAAGCCCCAAAGGGTCTCTCACCCTTCCTCCTGATTCCCTGCCCCTTCTTAGAGTCCAGCCACAAAGCACTGCTTGTTCCCATCCTTGGGCCTCCTGGCCCCTGGTCTCTCTCAGGTCCGGCCAGGAAGCACTGCTGCTTCCCACTTGGGGCCCAGCACTCAAGAATTCCAACCCTGTTCTCTCTCTAGGGTCCGGCTGCCCAGCACTGCCTCTCCCCTCCCTTTACCTCACATCTGTCCTCCTGACCCTCCGAATACAGAACACAGAGAGTCCCAGGGGGCAGAATGCCCTGATAGAGACAGTGACAGAGTCGTGGCATCAAGATGGAGACAGCTGCGGCCACCGGGACTAGAGAGGAGAGAGGGCTGTCGCAGGGATTCTGGCCTTCAGTCACGTCTCACCCCCCAGGGCCCCGGGCTCTCACCTCGGTCCCGGGGGTCCTTCCAGCCCAGCACCCAACAGCTGGCCCCCAGGGGGATACCCCCTGGGTGAAGGCAGATGGGCAAGGCTGATGGGGAGGGTTCCACCCGGGAGCTCAGCTCCAGGAGGGCCAAGCGGGGCCGAAGTCCCAGGTGCCGGGGCAGGCGGATGCTGATGACCAACCGGGATACCTGGTGGCCCTGTGGGAGGGGGCTGGCCCCTGCCTGGCCCAGGTACACTTCAACATAAGGCACTGTGGTAGAGCCTGGCCTGTTGGAACAAAGCCCAAAGTCACCTTCTCCTTCCCCAGTCGCTGTAAAGTCCTTCCCAGTGCAGGGGACAGGGCAGAATGAACTCCATTCATCAGGGGCAAGGTCACTCCATTCATAATTCCTCCTTCCAAATCTCTCTTCTATCTCAAAACACTTGTCGCAGTTCCCTGCACCATAAGAGCCCTAAAGGGAGAATATCCCACTATTTTAAGAGTCCTTTCGCCCATCTCTCCAATTTTTCCTTCTTGTCCAAGAGATGGGTGAGACCCACCTGAGGACACAGTGAGTGGCTGCCAGAACCCAGCCTGGGGCCACGAGGATCCCAGTGCAGACTCGATCTCCAGCTACGTGCACCTCTGCCAGCCAGGGCCACAGGACCCCCATCACAGCGGGCTCTGGTCTCAGGCCACAGGCTAGGGAGAGGAGGTGACCACTTAAGTGGGGGCTCCACAGCTGACCCCTGAAGACCCTACCATGGATCTTAGCCCATGTAGGAGACTCTAAGTCCCAAAGCCCTAAGGAGACTTTAAGCCCTGAGCCCTCACCACCATGTTCTGTGCGGGGGGGACAAGTCTGTGTCTCGGTCTCCTCCCCCTCAGGGCCCCAGTCCCAGTTCAGCTGGTCTTCGAGGGAGGCTCCCCCAGTCACATGGCTGATCCACCGGCCATGGGTCTGCAGGGGGTGGAAGACTCTGGGGCGTAGGCAGCCACTGGAGAGATCGCTGATTCCAGCCAGGAACCAGGTCCCCTCCTCCTTGCACAGAAGACTCCGATGAGAGTAGTTCTGCAGCAAGAATGTGTGCGCGTGGGTAAGAGGCTCTCAGAGGTCCTGGGGCTTTCCTGTACTCCACTCTCTCTCCATACTCAGACATAACACGTCCCACCGCCAGTACGGATCTGTATAAGTCAGCCCTCACTTTAGGATTCTCTTTAAACCTGGGGGTAACCAGAAGGCCCGACACGGCCCAGGGCCCATCTCAGGCCCCTCCCCAAAGTCCTCCAGGGCCAGACTCCGCCCCCAGCGCCTTCAGGACCCGCCTTAATCTCCGTCCCGGCCCCAGAGCCCTCGGCCTCATTCCCAGGCCCTCGCAGACCCTGCCCCCACCGCCCCCTACAAATTCGGTCCCGCAGGCCCCGCCCCCGTCGCTCACCCAGCAGCGGCCCGCCTCCTCCTCCTCCTGGTAGGCGGGGCAGAGCGCGTGCGGCGGGTCTCCCGGCGGCGGCACCGACGCCCCCTGGCGGCCGTACAGGCAGTGACACCACCAGCCGCTCAACAGCTCCGCCTCCAGCTGTGAGTTGGGGCCAGGCGCAGGCTCTGGAAGGGAGAAGGGAGGGAGCTGGCGCTGCGGCGGAGCCCCGCCCGACTCCGTCGAGCCCCGCGCGGGCCCCCTGCTCACCCCCGCGACCCCAGAGAGCCAGGCGGCAGCGGCTCCTGGGCAGGAAATAATGTTCTGGGTGAGGTAGGCACACTGGCCGCGGGGCCGTGCTCAGGTTCACCGGCGCTCGCAGCTGCAGCAGCGCCAGGTCCGAGGCGTCGTCCCACGAGGCATTCTCGTGCAGCACGAGGCGCGCCACCAGCTCTGCGCGCCGACGCGAGGGCAGCAGCACGCGCCAGTTGTCCCGGTCGCGGGGCGGGCCGTCTGAATTGATGGGGCTGCGGGATGGTGGAAACTGGGGACGTGGGCTGGATCCTGCACACTCAGCTCAAAACCACGCACGTCTCGCTTGGACTTTGGACTTCCAGAGAATTGGGCACTAAGCCCGCAGCATCCTGGATCGAACTTATAATGCCCCCTACTCGCCCCCAGTAGACAAGGACCCCGCTTTGCAAGCTGGATCCTACACCTGCCAGTGAGACCCCGCACTCCAGACCGATGTGCCCCTCCACCACCCCGACTCCTACCCTACACAGGGGATTGTGCCTACCTCACCCAGAACACGATTTCCTGCCCAGGAGCCGCTCCACCCCTCCACCCCTCCACCCTCCTCCTACCCTATACAGGGGAAGGGCAGGGGACAGGTAGATAATGTCTCAGGCCGATGCCGGGGGGGGGGGGGGGCAAGAACATGTCTGAGACTGGGTTTTCACTCACTCCAGAAAGCAACTGGCAGGTGCCAAGACCCAGCTTTCAGACACCAGCGCCCCATGGCAGGGTCTGGATCCTGGCACCATCACCTGGGCCTCCCAGGGCCAGGTCCCTGGCCTTGGGGCCTTGCCGCACTCTGAGGGGTGAGAGGCCTGGGTCAGGGGGCCTCCCAGACCCCCAGCAGTTTCCACCCCAACTCAAATCTCCCATGTCCAGCCACCATCTAGGGGTCCTGCTCCCTCACCTGGCAGGGCAATGGTGCAGTTCTCATCCCAGGGACCTGACTGGGGCTCCCAGGACTGGGTGGGAAAGGCAGGCCCAGGCTCTGAGCCTATCACCTGTTCCCGTATCCATGCCTCATAGGGAGCCACCGCAGTGAAGACTCCAGGGCGGTTCCTTCGTCCACAGCCAAAGCCAAAGCTGGTGATTCCCGCCTGGAACCATCGGCCACCTTCCTCACAGACCAGAGGCCCCCCAGAGTCTCCCTGGTGATAGATAATTCAGGGTCAGGGATCAGCCTGGAGAGCCACCCAGCTTATACTGGGTCACCTCACAAAGGTTCTACACCTCTTCTTCTTGCCCAGCATAGAGCCACCTTCTAGAAATCTGCCCTGTCAGAGCCTTGTCCTCTGCATTGCCTACAACTGTAAACAGAAGAAAGCCTTGTAAGGCAGAAAGGCTGATGAGCATTAAAGGCCGTGCTACAGAGACCTGCAGGTCTCATTCAGAGCCAAATGATTCCTGTTCAATAAGGCTCAAATAAACCCCGTTTTGGGTTTCTAAGTGCACCCAATTGTTAAAGTAAATCAGAGATGCCAACATTCAGGAGCAAGAGGCTATTGTTAGAAATAAGCTGTTAGAAAAGCAGCAAGGGGGCGCCTGGGCGACTCAGTTGTTTGATCATGATCTTTCATGGTCATGATCTTGGCGTCATGGGATCAGGCTCTGTGCTCAGCAGGGAGTCTGCTTGTCCTCCCTCTGCTCCTCACCCTGCTTGCACGCTCTCTCTCACTATCTATCTCTAAAATAAATAAACAAAATCTTTTTAAAAAATGCAGCAAGAAGGGATAGTTTGAAATCGAGTAAGCAGGAAGAACTACAATGAACAAACACTAAAACAACATTGTTCCTAAGACATCTTCTGTAGCCGAGGTCAGGCATCTCTGTGACCTGAGGAGGTCCCAAGGAGGGCTCAGAATCATTGAGAACTGTGCTGTGCAATATGGTAGATGTATCCACATGTGCCTATTTAAATTTAAATTTAGGCTAAATAAAATTTAAAATTCAATTTTTTAGTCATACTGAAAACATTTCCAATATTCACTAGCCAATGTGGCTAGTGACTACCATACTGAACAACGCAGATATAGAATATTTTCATCATTGTAGGAAGTTTTAATGGACAGCACTTGGTTTAGAGGAATTTGAACTGTTTGCAACCCTGTTCAAGAAGGGAACCTCATAACTGGGAGGGACCCTGAAGACGATCTAGCTTGACTAATCCTCATCACCACCATGCATGCTTGAGCGCCCTCAAAAATGTGTGCCATTGGGGGTGACTGGGTGGCTCAGTCGGTTAAGCATCTGACTTTTTTTTTTACAGGATTTTTTTAAAAAGCTTTATTTATTCATTTATTTATTTAAAGATTTATTTATTTATTTATTTATTTATTTATTTATTTATTTGCCAGAGAGAGAGTGAGAGAGAGAGGCAGCGAAAGCAGGGACACAAGCAGGGGGAGTGGGAGAGGGAGAAGCAGGCTTCCCACCGAGCAGGGAGCCCGACGTGGGGCTCGATTCCAGGACCCCGGGATCAGGACCTGAGCCGAAGGCAGATGATTAATTACTGAGCCACCCAGGTGCTCCCATTTATTTATTTATTTTAAGATTTTATTTATTTATTTGAGAGAGAGAGAGAGAAAGCCTGAGTGCGGTGGAGGGTGGAGCAGAGGGAAGGGAGAAGCAGACTCCCTGCTGAGCAGGGTGAAATGCGGGACTCAATCCCAGGACCCGGAGATTATGACCTGAGCCAAAGGCAGATGCTTAATGGACTGAGCTACCCAGGCTCCCCTATTTGTTTTAGAGAGAGAGAGCAAGCAGGGAGGGGCAGAGAGAGAGGGAAAGGGGAAGCGGACTTCCGGCTGAGCAGGGAGCCCAGATGCGGGGTGATCTTCCAAGGAGGAGATCATGACCTGAGCCCAAACCAAGAGTTGGATGCTCAACGCCCCAAAGCATCTGACTCTTGATTTTGGCTCAGGTCATCATCTCAGGATGGTGAGATCGAGTGTAGAGTCTGTTTCTCCCTCTCCCTCCCCCTGCTTGTACTCTCTCTCTCTCTCTCTCTCTCTCAAATAAATAAATAAATAAATAAATAAATCTTAAAAAGAATTGTGTGCCATTGGAGGAAAGTTTCTGGGGAAAATGGTTAAAATATACTATGTGTTGGCTTTCAGCAAGGTATCTGGAAACCTCTGTAAAGGATTAATCCTTCTACTTGTTTAAATTTTATTTTAAAGTAATCTCTAGGGGCGCCTGGGTGGCTCAGTCATTAGGTGTCTGCCTTCGGCTCAGGTCACAATCCCAGGGTCCTGGGATCGAGCCCTGCATCGGGCTCCCTGCTCCGCCGGAAGCCTGCTTCTCCCTCTCCCACTCCCCCTGCTTGTGTTCCCTCTCTCGCTGTGTCTCTCTCTGTCAAATAAATAAATAAAATCTTTATATATATAAAAAAATAATATCTGCACCCAATGTGGGGCTTGAACTCACAACCCTGAGATCAAAGAGTCCCACGCTCTATGGACTGAGCCAGCCAGGCACCCCGGATTAATTCAATTTTTTAAAAAAAATAACTATTTGCTGAATAGCTACTAAGGAACAGGTGCTGTGCTGTGGACTGGGATGTGGGATAATAATAACAATAGCTAATACTTATTTAAGCTCCTATTAAAGACTAGGCACTGTCCTAAGTATTACAAATTCATGTACTCATCATAACCACCCTATGAGGTAAGTAATTCTATCATCTCTGTCTTCCAGATGAGAAAGTCTGGACATGTGGAGGTTAAATAATTCAGCCAAGGTCCCACAGCTCATAAGCGGTGGTGCTGGACTCCTAACCAGGCTGACTCACTCTAGAGTCCGACATGTAACCTCTGCATTGGACTGCCATGAGTAACATAAGCCCTCTTGTTGAGCCCCGAGTTCTGTCCATTTATAATCTTCTCATCAGTCCTATCCACCGGCCATCTTGCCCTCTTTTTGCAGATACGAGAGAGATGAGCTTGGTCTATTCCTCTTGTTTCCTATTGGTTATAGGGCTCTGCCTGGCCCTGCGGGGCAGATGCGGTGGCCTCCCCTCACCTGGCAGGTGTCTCTGCGGCCCCCCGCGTAGCCAGCACACAGCATCCCTGGCAAGAGCTGGAAAGTGAGGTTGAAGGGGCCAGGCCGGCTATAGAGACACTGACAGGCGTCCTCTCCCAGCAGCCTTAGCTCCACTTCTTGTAGCACCCATGGGAGAGGCAGGTGCTCTGAGGGCAGAATGGGAGAGCAAATGCTCTGAGGCAAGTATGAAGTCCCCTGGTCCCCAGCTCAGCATTGTGCCCTCCAGGCACCTCCTGAACATCTCTGTTTAGATGTCCCATGGCACCCGAGCCTGCTACATCCCAAACCAGTCATTATCACCTCCTGCTCCTCTCTGTTCTTCCCACAACCTCCTCTCAGGAATGGCCCCACAAGCACCTAGTAAGAGCTTCCACGGATGGTTGTGCAGTGGAGAAAGGTATCCAGACAACAAATAATGCATGTGGGGGCTAAAATCACTCAGCTCTGGGCCCCCATAGGGGTTGTGTAGTCTTGAGAGGGCACCCTTTCCAACAAAGATGCCGTATAGACTAGCGTGGTCCCATACCAAGTTGCCAAGCATGGAGTCTGGGTGTCAGCTTTGACCTCTGTCTCAGCTTCCCCTCCCCAGTCAGTTCCCAAGTCCTGAAAACCTCTCATGTGTGACCTCTTGGATTTTCACTGCCACTGCCCTAGTTCAGGAGGCACAACTTTGGGCCTGGATGATTGGCCCAGGCTCCTCACTGGTCCATTCCCCAACCCACCCTTCAGTTGTTGCTGACAGAGGCATGTTCTTTTTTTTTTTATTTTTTATTATTATTATTTTTTAATTTAAATAGGTTCCATGCCCATTGTGGAGCCCAATGCGGGGCTTAAACCCACGACCCTGAGATCAAGACCTGAGCTGAGATCAAAGAGTTGGATGCTTAACCGACTGAGCCACCCGGGCACCTCATGACAGAGGAATGTTTTTAAAGCTCAGCTCTGATCTTACCAAGAACAATCAATGGATCCCACTGTCTACATCTGAGGCCTCAGCCCTTTCCTGAGGTGACCCTGCCTTTGATGGGAACCAGGTCTCAGAATCCAGGAACGGGTGGGGGAGAGTTGTGAATAGAGCTCCTTCCCTTCCCAGAATCCTGAGAGGTCAGGTGATGGTGAGGCTGTACTTAAGGGTCATCCAGGGAGGTTTGGGGATTGTCCTAGGGATCCTGGGAGCTGGTGGGGTACTCTGGCCCTCGGTTTGACCTTAAGGCTTTCATGGTCCACACCTAGCCGCTTTTGCGGCCTCTGTTGCCTATGCCCCTTCTACTCCAGCCCGGCAACCTGGCCCTTCTCCATCTCATATGTCTCATGTGGATACCCAGAGTGGCCTCCATCTCCCCCCACCTTTCTGTAATGCTAACTTATGTCCTCTTTACAAAACCTCCCCAGAAATCTCCTGTTCTGGGTGCCCTTTGTCAGGATGGTCTGGGCCCATCTACACAGACTTCCTAGGTGCTCAGAATGACCCTTTCTTGTCATCCCCTGCCCTCCAAGCACAGGCTGTGGCATCTCCTCCTCAAGCACCCTTGCCAAAGCCCTGGGCACTACACAGGTCTGATCATGGCATATGCAGAATAAATGTGGGGGCCTTGCTAACATGGAAAGGTAGCACTGGATAATGGCGATGATGGGGAATGGGAAAGTGGTCTACTTCCCCCCACACCTTCTAACATAGTGTTTGTTTATCTGCTGAATTTATAGCTTGTCTACCTACTAGAACTTAAGTTCTGAGAAGCCAGGGAGTTTTGCTGGTTATGTTTACTGGCATATCTTTAAGTCAGTGCCTGGCACAAGAGGTGCTCAAGAAATATCTGTTGAGGGTGGGGGATGGGTTAGCCTAGTGATGGGTGTTAAAGAGGGCACGTTCTGCACAGAGCACTGGGTGTTATGCGCAATGAATCATGGAACACTACATCCAAAACTAATGATGTGATGTACGGTGATTAACATAACATAAAATAAAGAAATATCTGTTGAACGAACGAAAGATGAACTGAATGAATGAGGGTGGGTTGGGAGAAGACAGGAGGTGGGTAAGTAGATGAGTGAGGGGAGGAAGACAACAGGGAGAGGAGGGCAGAAGCTGACATTTGCTGAATGCTTACAATATTCCGGGCTCCGGTGCACGATTACCTAGGGCAAAAATTCCTAAAGTGCATTCGTGACTGCTCTGATAGGCACCGTGCTACAGACTTTACACGGATTTTCTCATTTAATCCACCCAACAACCCCATGAACTGGGCACTGTTTTCCTCAATTTTCAGAGGACGAAATGGATTGGGTGAAGTGCTTTGTCTGAAATAGCAGAGCTAGGATGGGAACCCCAGTCGGATCCTAAATCCAGGAAAGAGAAAAACTAGAAGGGAAGGTGAGGAGGGAATCTAGGTGGATGAGTCAGTAGTCTTACCGTGCGAGCCCTCACGGAGGAGGAGAGACGGGGATGGGCAGAGCACTTAGCCACCGCCTGGCAGAAATCGGCCCTCCAGGCCCCCGCCCGAGGCCCCGCCCCGTGGGTCCCACCTCCCGAGCCCCCGCCCCAAGGGCCCGCCTAGACCGGGCCCCGGCTTTTAGGCGTCGCCCCGAGGACCGCTCAGTAGGCCCCCACCTCTCCCGTAACCCACCTCCCCGGAGGGCCCCCGCCCTCACTCACCCGCTTCCTGGATGTCCCCCCAGCCGGTGGCCCAGCAGGCCGCGCCGTGGGCGAAGCGGTGCGAGGCGCGCGGCAGGCAGACCGGCCGCACCGCGGGGCCCAGCTGGGCGGGCGAGGCCAAGCGCAGCAGGGCCAGGTCGGCGCCCAGTTCCACGCTGCTGTAGTTGTCCGGCACCAGGATGGCGGCCACTGCGCGGACGTGCGCGCCGTCCAAGAGCCCGTCCTGGGAGTGCACGCCCAGCAGTACCGACCACTCGGTCGCAGGCTCCAGGGTCCCGTTCCTGCGCCGAGGCCCAGGCGGGAGGGGGTTAGGTCGACCCTAAGATGGGGGCCGACTGTCGTGGGGGTGTGGGGCTCAGAGGCCCGGGAGAAGGTGGGATCAGCGGGAACCCAGGAGGGGCGGAGTCGGATCCGGATTTGGGGCTGGGGCGATCCAGGTTGAGCTAGGTTCCCAAAAGGGGGAGGAGTGGATCCGATTTAGAGGTGGTTGATAGGGGACGTTAGACAGACGGAATTAAGATTCGGGTGTTTGGTGGAGCGGTGGGGCGAGTCTGCAGGCGGCGTCAACCACATTCCGAACCAGGATACCCCCGCAGAGGGGCGGAGAGACGGGCGCAGCTCGGTTCCAAGTTAGCGGTTGAATACACCGGGTCAAGCGGAGGGGCAGGCTTGGCTTTTGGAGAGGGGTCGGACGTGGGCGGATACTCACTTCACGAAACAGTGAGCAGCCGAGAGCACCCAGGAAGGGGCGACGAGGGAGCCCCCGCAGATGTGGCCCCCACTCTGCTGCAGGCTCACCTGCCACGGCCAGCTGCCTGGCTGCGCGTCTGAGCCCCCCACGATTCGGGCAGAGGACTCAGGGCGACCGCAGTCTGCGACGGGGTACCATGGAGGTCAGAGCCTGCCAGGTCCCTGACGCCAGAGGCCCAGGCAACTCCCAGACAAAGCCCCTGTCTCCCACCCGACTTCCGTTTGCCCCTCTGAACAAAAACAAAGAGGACCTAGGCACTGCTAATTTTCCCGTGACTTTCACCTCCCTCCTCGCCTAGCCACACTTAACTTCCTGTAAGATGAGGAACCCCCGCTCTTCCTTACCTAGATCTTCAGGTTCTTCCTGCGTGGGACTGAGAGCTGGGAGTTGGAGGGTAAAGAGAGGAAGGTACTGGTGACTTCCAGCCCCTGACACTGCCCAGCCCCCATCTTCCTGTTCTCCATCCTCTACCCCCTACCTCTCCCTTCCCCAGTTCCCTGCTCTTTCGGCCCCCTGCCAACACCCATGCTACCCCTCCTGTCTTTTCTGCCTCCCACGTGGCCTTCCCCCAGTCCAGCTGCCTTACCTGAGTCCTGGAAAGCTCCTGGGATGGGGCTGATGGCTGGAGAGAGGGAACCAGAAAGAGGCTGGAGACTACACTTTGATATGCCCTCCCCAACTCCCCCCTCCCAGCCCCCCCACAAGCTTTACAGCTACTCCATCTCCCCAGGACACCCGGGGTCCCTTTCCCCTCTCATACACTATTCTCTCCCTTCTGACCCCTCACTCCCTCCTTTTTCTGATGTTCTCCTGCCCGTCGTCCTCTGACACCCACTACCCACACAGAACCCAGGAGTCCTGCTTCCCGGCTCCCCAGATACTAGGACCCAGGCCCCTTGCAGCCATCTTCTGTCCCCTGAAGTTACCGAGGATCACAAGCGGAAGGAGCAGGTGCTGGGACATGGCCCGTTTGAGTCAGCTGGAGGCACGGAGATGAGTGAGGGTCTGCTCCCGGCCACAGCTCTGTCACTGCCTAGGCAGCCTGTGACACCGGATGGTCCCAGGAGCAGCCCCACCCTCCCTGGCTGGAGCCCATCTCTGGCAATCTGAGAGGATCTGGGACTGGAAGGGGGAAGTAGGGAGCCCAAAGGCCCCACCCAGAGCCCTGTGAGCATCTCACATCTCTGGAGGCCCAAGGTGGGGGTGGGAGGCAGATGTCCTAGCTCCAGGACACGGTTGGGTGGGGGACGGAGGAGTGGAGGACCCTGTGGGCAAAGGTGGAAGGAGAGGACAGCCAGGTGCTGGGAGGCTGATGTACGGGGTCCTTGGTGAGGCAAGGCTGTCGGTGAGCCCAGGCCCTTGGGACAGAGGAGGTGGCCCCTCAGTGGCGTGACTCACCTGAGACCTCACCTCTGATCGGGGTGTGGCTTACCCCAGTGGCTTGGCCTTTTCTTCTCACACAGCTCTAGTTACTGGAGTTGCTGGCCAGGTCTGGGAAGGGAGCTCTAGGGAATTCAATCCCATCCCAACAAAAGGATCGCAGATTCCGTCCGGTTGGACAGGGCCAAGGATTCTGGGAGGGGGCTGGGCAGGCTGGCAAAGCCAAAAAGGACACCACCCTTTTCTATGTTAGAGTATTCTCAAGTGTGGTCACTCTTTGTGTGACCTTGGGAAAGTTGCTCAGCCCTTCAGTGTGTATCAGTAGGAGGCCACGAAGAAACATATGGTGCCTCAAAGAGGGGGCGTGTAATTGTGGGGCGTGTAATGAAGGAACTATTTACAGAGGTATAGGCAGGGTTAAGGGAAACCCACAAGGGATGGTGAAGCACCCTGGGGCTAGCAATAACGGAGAGCCCTGCCCTGCCCTGACGGGAAACAGAAAGGGAATGCTGCCCCTGGAGGAGAAGGCTGATCCGATCAGCGCTCCTTCAGTGGAGGAATGCAACCTTTTATCAACTTGTGGCTCAGCAGGGAGGGAGCTGGGAAATAAAAGTCTCCATCTCACTTTCCTCCTACCCTCTGATCACCTGCCAGTTTCATATAGGAAACTTCCCAGAAGCCTGAGTGATAAGGAGGCCCTGGTGTGGCCCATAAAGGTCGCTCTGAGGGAACAGATTAGGATGGAGGAGAATGGAAATGGAGAGTCACAGTATAGCCACACACAGATTTCCCCTGCTACCCGCAAGTAGAGCATTTCTATGAAAACTTTTGGAAGTGGGAATGACATAAAGCAAAGAAACCATTATTATCAATTATATGGAAAATATTTTTAGCGTTCCCAGATTCAAAAAATCACCTCTCTTAGGCTCTTCTTTCTTTCTTTTTTCAAAGATTTCATTTTTAAGTAATCTCTGCACCCAAAGTGGGGCTTGAACCCACAACCCCGAGAATGAGAGTTGCACGCTCCACTGACTGAGCCAGCCAGACGCCCCTCTCTTAGGCTTTTCCGATACCTTAGGACATATCTTGGTAACAAATGCACAGTATAAATTGAGGTCAAGCCCAGATGCTCGCATAGTTCAATGGTACGACAGCTTGCTGCTGAGACGCTGAGTGTAGTTCCCGGGGAGGAGATCTCAAGGTCCGTGCTGCCTGCAAAACAAACACGGAGCGCTATTTTCACTTCTCACCTTTTTTCGAAAAAGTGAAAATCCTCTTTGGATTTCTTTTGGTTAGCGAAAACACGTACTAATGTAGACCTTTCCTTTCTTTTTTAAAGGAACTCTTTTTTTTTTTTTTTTGACACAGAGAGAGAGAGAGAGAGAGAGACAGCGAGAGAGGGAACACGAGCAGGGGCAGAGGGAGAGGGAGAGGGAGAAGCGGGCTTCCCGCCAAGCAGGGAGCCCGATGCGGGGCTCGATGCGGGGCTCGATTCCAGGATCCTGGGATCATGACCTGAGCTGAAGGCAGACGCTTAACGACTGAGCCACCCAGGCAACCTAATGTAGGCCTTTCCTAAAAGCAAAGTGGCACAATGCGAACTTTTGAAAAGCAGGGGATACCTGTATATCTATTTTCTTAACAATAATATAGGCTAGTAATAATATACAACTCTATTAGTCCAGTTTCCCTAGAAAATAGAGGCCTGGGCAAAGCCCACAGGTTTGTGCGTTATTGGGAGGTAACAATCCCAGGGGAGCAAAAGCAGGGGGGAAATGCGCTGTGATTAGGAAGGGAGTAAATGCAGACAAAGGGCCCCAAGCATCGACTGGAGTTAATTGATAAGCTTGCTACCCTTAGCTAGTCCACAGAGACGATGAAGGTAAGCTTGGTGGCAACAGCTTCGAACTCGTTAACACAATCCTGGAGTTTCAGTTTGTTTGTCTAAAGTAAGCTCTACGCCCAACGTGGGGCTTGAACTCACAACCCCAAGATCAAGAGTCGCAATTCCTGGAGTTTCTAAGTCTCCTCAGACACTCATTTGCAGGCATGTGCCCCTCCAATGATGACGGACCAGCCATTTACACAACAAAGACTCAGAAAAATGAGGCAATGGGCAAACAAAGTAGGAAAGAAGAGACAGGGTGTAGTTCGGTTAAAGCAAAAACATGCATATGCCCCGAACACCCTCACCTACAAACTGCTTCCTGCAATTCGGTAGTTCTCAAACCTTTTGGTTTCAGGACCTCCTTACACTCTTACATTCCTTATCGAGGAATCTATAAGAGTTTTTGCTCATGTGGGTTATATGTATCAATATTGACTGCCTTTGAAATGGAAACTCAGAAACACTTAAAATTACTTATTAATCCACTAAAAATTAATCTGTTACATGTTAATGAGGGTAACTTTTTTTATGAAAAATAACCATATTTAAAAAAACAGTGAAAAGAATGACATCGTTTTGAAAGTGAAAAGAGCAACATTTTTGCAAACCTTGCTAGTGTCTGGATGAATAGCCTACAGCTGGATTCTCATTTCTGCTTATGCAGCCAGCCTTTTGGAATATCACTAGTCAAGTAGCCTTTGGAAACCTGTATTGGATACTTGACATCATGAAAATAGTTTTGGCCTTGGGCACCCCTTGAAAGGATCTTGGGAACCCTTTCAGGAGTTCCCAGACCATATCTGAGAACTGCTGCTCTAAGACAATAATTCCTTTTTTTTTTTTTTTTTTAGTAAACAATGTCCAATGTGGGTCTCAACTCCCGATCCAGAGATCAAGAGTCACATGATCTATTGACTTAGCCAGCCAGAAACCCCTAAGGCAGTGATTCTTAACCCTTTCTCCAACTCAGTAGATCTGAGAAATAGGACTTGCTCCTTTAAATGTGTTGATGCAAAATGAACAAACCTTTCAGAATCCCTAAAAGTCAGAAAGTTTTATTTGAGCCCAAGTTAGGACAGCTGCCTGGGAAAAACGGTCTTCACAGGGAAGAAAGTGCCCCAGAGAATGAACAGTTCTTACAGGGTTATATACTTTTTTATATCTTACAAAAGTCAAAAGATTATAGATTAACATATAGGCAGGAATCATAAGTTTTAACATCAAGGAATTCAGGGAGTAGGAGCATCGACCATATCTTAAGGAGAAGATGGCTTTCCTTTAGGCGACTCATTTACAATGTATGCTTGGTGCGCCATAAATCAGGCTTTTGGTTTTTTGTTTTAACCTTTATAAAGATTTTATTTTTTAAGTAATCTTTACACCCAACGCAAGGCTCAAACTCACAAACCTGAAATCAAGATTCACATGCTCAGGGTGCCTGGGTGGCTCAGTCGGTTAAGTTTCCAACTCTTGACTTCAGCTCCGGTCACAATTTCGGGGTCCTGAGATCGAGGCCCACATCAGGCTCTGTGCTCAGTGGGGAGTCTGCTGGAGATTCTCTCTCCTTCCCCCTGTCCTCTCTTGCTCTCTCTCTTTTTCTCTCAAATAAATAAATATATTTTTTAAAGATTTTACTTATTTATTTGACAGAGAGAGACACAGTGAGAGCAGGAACACAAGCAGGGGGAGTGGGAGAGGGAGAAGAAGGCCCCCCGCTGAGCAGGGAGCCTGATGTGGGACTCGATCCCAGGACCCTGGGATCACGACCCGAGTCGAAGGCAGACGCTTAACGACTGAGCCACCCAGGCGCCCAAATAAATAAATATTTTTTAAAAAGGATTTATTTATTTATTTGAGAGAGAGAGAGAGAGAACATGATCAGGGGGAGGGGCAGAGGGGGAGGGAGAAGCAGGCTCCCTGGTGAGGAGGCTCAATCCCAGGACCCCGGGGATCATGACCTGAGCTGAGGGCAGATGCCTCACCGACTGAGCCACCCAGGCGCCCCAATAAATAAATCTTTAAAAAAAAAAAAGAGTCGCACGCTCTACCAACTGAGCCAGCCAAGTACTCCCTGGCTTTTAACAAAGTTTATTTGTCATGCTGACTTAGAAAGAAATGTAGGGGCATCTGGGTGGCTCAGTCAGTTGAGTGTCTGCCTTTGGTTCAGGTCATGATCTTGGGGTCCCGGGATGGAGTCCCACATTGGGCTCCCTGCTCAGCGGGGAGTCTGCTTCTCCCTCTCCCTCTGCCCCCGCCCCCTGCTCTCACGCTCTCTCTCTCAAATAAATAAATAAAATCTTAAAAAAAAAAAGAAGAAAGAAATCTAAAATGGCTTCCCTTATATATCAGGACTTTAGAGAGTTTTGTCTGTCATCAAATGGCACAGTGGCTCACCAAAGCAATGGATCTTGGGCGGGGGGGAGGGGGAACACTTTCCTCTAGGGAGACAGATTGAAATTTCTGGGTCGTGCAAGTACAGTTTGCAGAAGCTGCCCCCGGGGATTCTGATAGTTCTTCCCAGCCCAAGATGTGTTTGCTTGAGAATCACTGCTCTGTGCTTCCTGAGAGCCAACAAACACAAAGAGGGAAACCCAAGCAGAGTTTCTCTTCTAGGTACTAGGACAAAAAATAATTTTCTCCTGCAGGTTTTAATGGAGAGGAAACTTTGGGGTAATGCAATCCTCCTCAATAACACCATTATGGCAAAAGCAACAAAGAGTGTCATGAGGTTGATTTTTATTGTGTTGCTTAATGGCAGCCAATAACACCACAATCAAACCGCAAGTCAATAAAATAATTATATGGTGGTTGCCTCTGGGTAAGAGAAGCAACACATAGACACACAATTCTCTGCTGGTCTGATCAGTGGAACAGGAAATTACAGATCAGCTAACATATTCATTTTCTATTGCTGATGAAACAAATTATCATACAATTAATGGCTTAAAACTACACAAGCTTGCTATCCTATAATTCTGAGGGTTAAAAATCTGACAAGTTTCTTGCTGGGCTAACATCACACTGGGTGTCAACGGGGCTGAGCTCCTTCCTGGAGGCACTAAGGGAGAACCCATTTCCTTGCCTTTTCAGCTTCTAGAGGCTGTTCTCATTCATTGCCTCCAGGTTCCCTTCCTCCATCTTCAGAGCCAACCAGGTTGCCTCTCTCTGACCTTCTTCTCTTTTATATAAAGCCCAAGGTGGGGCTTGAACTCACAACCCTGAGATCAAGAGTTGGATGCTCTAACGACTGAGCCAACCAGGCACCCCTCTCTGACCTTTCATCTGTCTTCACATCTTTCTGTCTGACCAAACCAGGAAGGGTTGTCTGAGTTTAAGGATTCACATGATTAATGGGCCCACCTGGATAATCCATGATAA
This sequence comes from Eumetopias jubatus, assembly GCF_037043125.1. Lineage (NCBI taxonomy): Eukaryota > Metazoa > Chordata > Mammalia > Carnivora > Otariidae > Eumetopias > Eumetopias jubatus. The sequence goes on from NW_028274818.1 coordinate 94,628,462, forward strand.
TCTCTCCATCTAAAGATCTATACCCTCAATCACATCTGCAAAGTCCTTTTTGCCATATAAAGTAAAATTTATTTTATAAATAAATAAATAAATAAAGTGTTAAAAAAAAAGAAAACTGGCAGTATTAACTAAAGCTAAATGCATACCTGTATTATGATTCCAAAATACTTCTCTGCCTAGACACAAGAGAAATGAGTGCACCAAAAGACATGAGCATAGCATAGTGCCCATAGCAGCTTTATTCACAAGAGCCAAAACCCAGAAACAGCATATATGTCCAATGATAGGGAAATTGGCAATTTATACCACAATTTACTATTGTGGTGCATTGATAAAATGGAATACTATGCAACAATAAAAAAAGAATTAGTGACCTGTGCAACAACAAAAAAGAATTACTGACCTGTGCAACAACATGGATGAATCTCACAGAAATTATTTTCACCAAAGAGAAGTATCGTACTCTATGATTCCAATTATATGCAACTTAAGATTAGGGCACCTGGGTGGCTCAGTCAGTTAAAGTGTCGGCCTTTGGCTCAGGTCATGATCTCAGGGTCCTGGGTTGGGATCCCTGCTCAGCGGGGAGTCTGCTTCTCCCTCTGCCTCTGTCCCTCCGCTCCCCTCCCCTGCCCCGCTCGTGCTCTCTTCCTCACTGTCTATCTCAAAAAAAATAAATAAAATCTTAAAAAAAAAGAGGAACAAACAAAGGTAATTGATATCGATGGAAGCCAGAATAGTGGTTACCTCTGTGGAAGTACTGACCAGGAAGGAATACAAAGGAACTTGCTAGAGTGCAGGAAAGTTCTGTATCTCGATCTGGGTGGTGGCTACACAGGTGTACACAAATGCAAAATTTCATTAAGCTGAATCTTTGAGATTAGTACACTTTATGCACCTTACTGTATGGTCATTACACCTGAATGAAAAGAAACAAAACACATTTTGCAAGTAAGTGAATTCCAGGGTCACTTAAGGATAAAACGAACTGAACCGGATCCAAAAATGCTTTCCTAGGCCACAAACTTTGGCAAAAGGTAGAGCATTACATCAGATACACCAGGGAATATGTTATGTATTTTCTGAAAGTTTAGGCAAAATAATGAACCCCTTTAGCGATTGGAGAAACAATAAAAGCATGTGTAAGCAAAGTTGTTGCTATTACATTCCTGATAAAAAAGATGATTTCTTTTAAAAAAATTTGGTAACAGGTTACTTACTTTCTGAATTGGCCTTCTCACTAAGAAGGTTGATTATCACTGACCTAGAAAAAAAAGACATCCTTCAGATAATCCTTTAAAAATATTGTTTCTCTTGTATGTCAATCACTTCTCAATAAAACTGGAAGAAAAATATTGTTTCTCTCAGCCGAGCTTTTGAAAGGTGCTGGGTGGAGGAAGCAGGAGAGCGTTTCACAGGTTAAGGGCAGAGCCTCGCACGTGTCACATAAGCTACCGCGGCAGGCAGCATTGCATCTCCTCGTGAAGAGAGAATGTGCACAAATGTGAAGTTACTCCACTTCTGGTCAGGACTGCTCTGTGAAGATCTTGTGGGCAGGACCATATGTCTCCTCAGAAAAGAATCGGGAGTGTCTCCTCTAATGTGCCCCAGAATGGGTGCCATTACAGAGCAAGCCCGCAAACATTTCAGTTTGGAAACCGTTAAAGAAGATGTAACCCCTTGTAAGGTTGCTAGATAAAACAGAGGATGTTCCGTTAAACCTCAGGTAATCAATGAGTAATTGTTTTTGGGTAACCATGTCCCTTGCAATATTTGGGATATACTTATACTAAAAAATAATTCGTGTTTATTTATCTGAGACTTAGATTTAATTGGGTGTCTTGTATTTTTATTTGCTAAATCTGGCAACCCTATTACCTTGGCCATAATACTGTCTTGCTAAGTTACTGTGTTGTCTCCTCTGCTTAGAAGAATGAGACTTTCTGGAGTGGCCTCCAAAATAACCTGAGGTAGGCTCTAAAATGCACAGTCCATGTTACTTGATGGAGTGATCCTCTGAATGGGGATATTTGAGAAATTACTGAAGAAAGTTGAGGACATATTGACTGCACTTGGTGGGAGAAGCCTAGTTAACTGGTAGGATCCAGACGAGCCTCCTGGTGCTCCCCCTTGTGACGGGAAGAGTAACTGCTCTTCCTTCCATTTCACTGTGAGGCACCAGCATCACCTGCCTCCATCACCTGGCCTCCAGGGACCATATTGGTCACCACAAGTCTCCCAATGTTTCTCTCAATATAGCCCCTGAGCAACTGAGGCCTATGGGAGCCAGGAATTGCCCGAGGGGGCACCTGGGTGGCTCAGATGGTTAAGAATCTGCCTTGGGCTCAGGTCATGATCTCCAGGTCCTGGGATGGAGTCCAGGGTCGTGCTCCAGGCTCCGCGGGGAGTCTGCTTCTCCCTCTCTCTCTGCCTCTCCCCCTCCCCCTGCTTGTGCTCTCTCTGTCTCTGTCTCTCTCTCTCCCAAGTGAACAAATAAAACAAACATCTTAAAAAAAAAAGAAAAAAGAAATTGCCCCAGGACTCAGTATTTTCGTCTCAAATGAGCAGCCCTATTTTAAGAGTACCTCACTTTATTATTAGCCATCAGGGAAATACAAATCAAAACCACAATAAGATACCACCTTACACCAGTTAGAATGGCAAAAATTAACAAGGCAGGAAACAACAAATGTTGGAGAAGTTGTGGAGAAAGGAGAACCCTCTTACACTGTTGGTGGGAATGCAAGTTGGTACAGCCACTTTGGAAAACAGTGTGGAGGTGCCTCAGAAAATTAA